>NC_141877.1:354344209-359344209 GCF_056163025.1 Triticum urartu
ACGTCACAACATAACTGGGTGGCTATAAAGGTACACTACAGGTATCTCCGAAAGTGTCTGTTGGGTTGGCACGAATCGAGACTGGGATTTGTCACTCCGTGTAAACAGAGAGGTATCTCTGGGCCCACTCGGTAGGACATCATCATAATGTGCACAATGTGATCAAGGAGTTGATCATGGGATGATGTGTTATGAAATGAGTAAAAGAGACTTGCCGGTAATGAGATTGAACAAGGTATCGGGATACTGACGATCGAATCTCGGGCAAGTATCGTACCGCTAGACAAAGGGAATTGTATACGGGATTGATTAAGTCCTTGACATCGTGGTTCATCCGATGAGATCATCGTGGAACATGTGGGAGCCAACATGGGTATCCAGATCCCGCTGATGGTTATTGACCGGAGAGTCATCTCGGTCATGTCTGCATGTCTCCCGAACCCGTAGGGTCTACACACTTAAGGTTCGGTGACGCTAGGGTTATAGAGATATTAGTATGCGGTAACCCGAAAGTTGTTCGGAGTCCCGGATGAGATCCCGGACGTCACGAGGAGTTCTGGAATGGGCCGGAGGTAAAGATTTATATATGGGAAGTCTTGTTTTGGTCGCCGGAAAAGTTTCGCGCATTATCGGTATTGTACCGGGAGTGCCGAAAGGGGTCCGGGGGTCCACCAAGGGGGTCCACCTGCCCCGGGGGGCCACATGGGCTGTAGGGGTGTGCGCCTTGGCCTATATGGGCCAAGGGCACCAGCCCCAAGAGGCCCATGCGCCAAGAGATAAGGGAAAGGAAGAGTCCTAAAGGGGGAAGGCACCTCCTAGGTGCCTTGGGGAGGATGGACTCCTCCCTGGCCGCACCATTCCTTGGAGGAAGGGCCAAGGCTGCGCCCCCCTCTCCCTTGGCCCTATATATAGTGGGGGGAAGGGAGGGCAGCAACACCTAAGCCCTGGCGCCTCCCTCTCCCTCCCATGACACATCTCCCTCCTCCTGCAGCGCTTGGCGAAGCCCTGTTGGAATCCCGTTACTTCCACCACCACGCCGTCGTGCTGTTGGATCTCCATCAACCTCTCCTCGCCCCCTTGCTGGATCAAGAAGGAGGAGACGTTGCTGCTCCGTACATGTGTTGAACGCGGAGGTGCCGTCCGTTCGGCGCTAGGATCATCGGTGATTTGGATCACGACGAGTACGACTCCATCAACCCCGTTCTCTTGAACGCTTCCGCGCGCGATCTAGAAGGGTATGTAGATCCACTCCTCCCTCATTGCTAGATGACTCCATAGATAGATCTTGGTGACACGTAGGAAAATTTTGAATTTATGCTATGTTCCCCAACAGTGGTATCAGAGCTAGGTTTATGCGTAGTTTCTATGCACGAGTAGAACACAAAGTAGTTGTGGGCATTGATTTTGTTCAATATGCTTACCGTTACTAGTCCAATCTTGATTCGGTGGCATTGTGGGATGAAGTGGCCCGGACCGACCTTACACGTACTCTTACGTGAGACTGGTTCCACCGACTGACATGCACTAGTTGCATAAGGTGGCTAGCGGGTGTCTGTCTCTCCCACTTTAGTCGGATCGGATTCGATGAAAAGGGTCCTTATGAAGGGTAAATAGAAATTGGCATATCACGTTGTGGTTTTTGCGTAGGTAAGAAACATTCTTGCTAGAAACCCATAGCAGCCACGTAAAACATGCAAACAACAATTAGAGGACGTCTAACTTGTTTTTGCAGGGTATGCTATGTGATGTGATATGGCCAAAAGGATGTGATGAATGATATATGTGATGTATGAGATTGATCATGTTCTTGTAATAGGAATCACGACTTGCATGTCGATGAGTATGACAACCGGCAGGAGCCATAGGAGTTGTCTTAATTTATTTATGACCTGCGTGTCAACATAAACGTCATGTAATTACTTTACTTTATTGCTAACCGTTAGCCATAGTAGTAGAAGTAATAGTTGGCGAGACAACTTCATGAAGACACGATGATGGAGATCATGATGATGGAGATCATGGTGTCATGCCGATGACGATGATGATCATGGAGCCCCGAAGATGGAGATCAAAAGGAGCAATATGATATTGGCCATATCATGTCACTATTTGATTGCATGTGATGTTTATCATGTTTATACATCTTATTTGCTTAGAACGACGGTAGTAAATAAGATGATCCCTCATTAAAATTTCAAGAAAGTGTTCCCCCTAACTGTGCACCGTTGCGAAAGTTCGTCGTTTCGAAGCACCACGTGATGATCGGGTGTGATAGATTCTTACGTTCGAATACAACGGGTGTTGATGAGCCTAGCATGTACAGACATGGCCTCGGAACACATGCGGAACACTTAGGTTGACTTGACGAGCCTAGCATGTACAGACATGGCCTCGGAACACAAGAGACCGAAAGGTCGAGCATGAGTCGTATGGTAGATACGATCAACATGAAGATGTTCACCGATGATGACTAGTCTGTCTCACGTGATGATCGGACACGGCCTAGTTGACTCGGATCATGTAATCACTTAGATGACTAGAGGGATGTCTATCTGAGTGGGAGTTCATAAGATGAACTTAATTATCCTGAACATAGTCAAAAGGTCTTCGCAAATTATGTCGTGGCTCACGTTTCTGTTCTACTGTTTAGATATGTTCCTAGAGAAAATTTAGTTGAAATTTGATAGTAGCAATTATGCGGACTAGGTCCGTAAACTGAGGATTGTCCTCATTGCTTCATAGAAGGCTTATGTCCTTAATGCACCGCTCTGTGTGCTGAACCTCGAACGTCGTCTGTGGATGTTGCGAACATCTGACATACACGTTTTGATGACTACATGATAGTTCAGTGCGTAATGCTAAATGGTTTAGAATTGAGGCACCAAAGACGTTTTTGAAACATCGCAGAACATATGAGATGTTCCAAGGACTGAAATTGGGATTTCAGGCTCATGCCCACGTCAAGAGGTATAAGACCTCCGACGATTTTCTTAGCCTGCAAACTAAGGGAGAAAAGCTCAATTGTTGAGCTTGTGCTCAGATTGTCTGAGTACAACAATCATTTGAATCGAGTGGGAGTTGATCTTCCAGATGAGATAGTGATGTTTCTCCGAAGTCATTACCACCAAGCTGCTAGAGCTTCGTGATGAACTATAATATATCAGGGACATATATGATGATCCTTGAGATATTCGCGATGTTTGACACCACAAAAGTAGAAATCAAGAAGGAGCATCAATTGTTGATGGTTGGTGAAACCACCAGTTTCAAGAAGGGCAAGGGCAAGAAGGGATACTTCATGAAACGGCAAATCAGCTGCTGCTCTAGTGAAGAAACCCAAGGTTGAACCCAAACCCGAGACTAAGTGCTTCTGTAATAAGGGGAACAGCCACTGGAGCAGAATTACCCTAGATACTTGGTAGATGAGAAGGCTGGCAAGGTCGATAGAAGTATATTGGATATACATTGTGTTAATGTGTACTTTACTAGTACTCCTAGTAGCACCAGGGTATTAGATACCGGTTCCGTTGCTAAGTGTTAGTAACTCGAAATAAAAGCTACGGAATAAACGGAGACTAGCTAAAGGTGAGCTGACGATATGTGTTGGAAGTGTTTCCAATGTTGATATGATCAAGCATCACACGCTCCCTCTACCATCGAGATTGGTGTTTGCGTTGAGCATAGACATGATTGGATTATGTCTATCGCAATACGGTTATTCATTTAAGGAGAATAATGGTTACTCTGTTTATTTGAATAATACCTTCAATGGTCTTGCACCTAAAATAAATGGTTCATTGAATCTCGATCATAGTGATACACATGTTCATGCCAAAAGATATAAGATAGTAATGATAGTACCACCTACTTGTGGCACTGCCACTTAAGTCATATCGGTATAAAACGCATGAAGAGGCTCCATGTTGATGGATCTTTGGACTCACTCATTTTTGAAAAGTTTGAGACATGCGAACCATGTCTATTGGTGTATATGCATGAAGAAACTCCATGCAAATGGACCGTTTTGACTCACTTGATTTTGAATCACTTGAGACATGCAAATCATACCACATGGGCAAGATGACTGAAAGCCTCATTTTCAGTAAAATGAAACTAGAAAGCAACTTGTTGGAAGTAATACATTTTGATGTGTGCAGTCCAATGAGTGCTGAGGCGTGTAGTGGATATTGTTATGTTCTTACTTCATAGATGATTTGAGTAGATGTTGAGTATATTTACTTGATGAATCACGAGTCTGAATTATTGAAAGGTTCAAGTAAATTCAGGGTGAAGTTGAAAGATCGTCGTGACAAGAGGATAAAAGATCTATGATATGATCATAGAGATGAATATCTGAATTACGAGTTTGGCACATAATTAAGACATTGTGGAAATTGTTTCACAACTAATACAGCCTGGAACACCGTAGCGTGATGGTGTGTCCGAACATCATAACTGCACCCTATTGGATATGATGCATACCATGATGTCTCTTATCGAATTACCACAATAGTTTATGGGTTAGGCATTAGAGACAACCACATTCACTTTAAATAGGGCACCACATAATTCCGATGAGATGACACCGTATGAACTATGGTTTAGAGAAACCTAAGCTATCATTTCTTAAAAGTTTGGGGCTGCGACACTTATGCGAAAAAGTTTCAGGCTGATAAGCTCGAACCCAAAGTGGATAAATGCATCTTCATAGGACACCCAAAACAGTTGGGTATACCTCCTGTCTCAGAACCAAAAGCAATAAGGGATTGTTTCTAGAATCGGGTCTTTTCTCGAGGAAAAGTTTCTCTCGAAAGAATTGAGTGGGAGGATGGTGGAGACTTGATGAGGTTATTGAACCGTCTCTTAAACTAGTGTGTGGCAGGGCACATGAGTTGTTCCTATGGCACCTACACCAATTGAAGTGGAAGCTTATGATAGTGATCATGAAACTTCAGATCAAGTCACTACCAAACCTCGTGGGATGACAGGGATGCGTACTACTTCAGAGTGGTACGTGATCCTGTCTTGGAAGTCATGTTGCTAGACAACAATGAACCTACGAGCCATGGAGAAGCGATGGTGGGCCCGGATTCCGATAAATGGCTCGAGGCCATAAAATCCGAGATAGGATCCATGTATGAAAACAAAGTGTAGACTTTGGAAGAACTACTTGATGGTCGTAAGGCTGTTAGGTACATATGGATTTTGAAAGGAAGACGGACAATGATGGTAAGTATCACCATTAAGAAAGCTCGACTTGTCGTTAAGATGTTTTCCAACAAGTTCAAGGAGTTGACTACGATGAGACTTTCTCACTCGTAGCGATGCTAAGAGTCTGTTGGAATTATATTAGCGATTACTGCATTATTTATGAAATCTTGCAGATAGGATGTCAAAAACATTGTTTCCTCGATGATTTTCTTGAGGAAAGGTTGTATGTGATACAACCGGAAGGTTTTGTCAATCCTCAAAGATGCTAATAAGTATGCAAAGCTCCAGCAATCCTTCTAAGGACTGGAGTAAGCATCTCGGAGTTGGAATGTACGCTTTGATGAGATGATCAAAGATTTTGGGTTTATAGAAAGTTTATGAGAAACTTGTATTTCCAAAGAAGTGAGTGGGAGCACTATAGAATTTCTGATGAGTATATGTTGTTGACATATTATGGATCAGAAATGATGTAGAATTTCTGGAAAGCATATAGGGTTATTTGGAAAGTGTTTTTCAATGGAAAGCCTGGATTAAGCTACTTGAACATTGAGCATCAAGATCTATAAGGATAGATCAAAACGCTTAATGGTACTTTCAAATGAGCACATACCTTGACATGATCTTGAAGGGGTTCAAAATGGATCAGTTAAAGAAGGAGTGCTTGCCTGAGTTGTAAGGTATGAAGTTAAGACTTAAAGCTCGACCACGGCAGAAGAAAGAGAAAGGACGAATGTCGTCCCCTATGCTTTTGTCATAGGCTCTATACGGTATGCCATGCTGAGTACCGCACCTGATGTGTGCCTTGCCACCTATCTGGCAAGAGGGTACAAAGGTAATCTAGGAGTAGATCACCAGATAGCGGTCTAAATTATCCTTAGAGGAATGAGGATATGTTTCTCGGTTATGGAGGTGATAAAGAGTTCGACGTAAAGAGTTACGTCGATGCAAGCTTAACACCTATCCGGATAGCTCTGAGTAGAGATACCAGATACGTATAATGGAGCAACAATTTAGAATAGCTCCAAGTAGAACAGTTATTTGAAATGGCTCCAAATATAGCGTAGTAGCTGCATCTACAAGATGACATAGAGATTTGCGAAGTACATACGGATCTGAAAGATTCAGACCCGTTGACTATAACATCTCTCACAAGCATAACATGATCAAACCCAGAACTCATCGAGTGTTAATCACATGGTAATGTGAACTAGATTATTGACTCTAGTAAACTCTTTGGGTGTTAGTCACATGGGGATGTGACCTTCAGTGTTAATCACATATCGATGTGAACTGGATTATCGACTCTAGTGCAAGTGGGAGACTGTTGGAAATATGCCCTAGAGGCAATAATAAATTAGTTATTATTATATTTCCTTGTTCATGATAATTTTTTATTATCCATGCTAGAATTGTATTGATAGGAAACTCAGATACATGTGTGGATACATAGACAACACCATGTCCCTAGTAAGCCTCTAGTTGACTAGCTCGTTGATCAATAGATGGTTACTGTTTCCTGACCATGGACATTGGATGTCATTGATAACGGGATCACATCATTAGGAGAATAATGTGATGGACAAAGACCCAATCCTAAGCCTAGCACAAGATCATGTAGTTCGTATGCTAAAGCTTTTCTAATGTCAAGTATCGTTTCCTTAGACCATGAGATTGTGCAACTCTCGGATACCGTAGGAGTGCTTTGGGTGTGCCAAACGTCACAACGTAACTGGGTGGCTATAAAGGTACACTACAGGTATGTCCGAAAGTGTCTGTTGGGTTAGCACGAATCGAGACTGGGATTTGTCACTCCGTGTAAACGGAGAGGTATCTCTAGGCCCACTCGGTAGGACATCATCATAATGTGCACAATGTGATCAAGGAGTTGATCACGGGATGATGTGTTACGAAACGAGTAAAAGAGACTTGCCGGTAATGAGATTGAACAAGGTATCAGGATACCGACGATCGAATCTCGGGCAAGTATCGTACCGCTAGACAAAGGGAATTGTATACGGGATTGATTAAGTCCTTGACATCGTGGTTCATCCGATGAGATCATCGTGGAACATGTGGGAGCCAACATGGGTATCCAGATCCCGCTGATGGTTATTGACCGGAGAGTCATCTCGGTCATGTCTACATGTCTCCCGAACCCGTAGGGTCCACACACTTAAGGTTCAGTGACGCTAGGGTTATAGAGATATTAGTATGCGGTAACCCGAAAGTTGTTCGGAGTCCCGTATGAGATCCCGGACGTCACGAGGAGTTCCGTAATGGTCCGGAGGTAAAGATTTATATATGGGAAGTCTTGTTTTGGTCGCCGGAAAAGTTTCACGCATTATCGGTATTGTACCGGGAGTGCCGAAAGGGGTCCGGGGGTCCACCAAGGGGGTCCACCTGCCCCGGGGGGCCACATGGGCTGTAGGGGTGTGCGCCTTGGCCTATATGGGCCAAGGGCACCAGCCCCAAGAGGCCCATGCGCCAAGAGATAAGGGAAAGGAAGAGTCCTAAAGGGGGAAGGCACCTCCTAGGTGCCTTGGGGAGGATGGACTCCTCCCTGGCCGCACCCTTCCTTGGAGTAAGGGCCAAGGCTGCGCCCCCCCTCTCCCTTGGCCCTATATATAGTGGGGGGAAGGGAGGGCAGCAACACCTAAGCCCTGGCGCCTCCCTCTCCCTCCCATGACACATCTCCCTCCTCCTGCAGCGCTTGGCGAAGCCCTGTTGGAATCCCGTTACTTCCACCACCACGCCGTCGTGCTGCTGGATCTCCATCAACCTCTCCTCCCCCCCCCTTGCTGGATCAAGAAGGAGGAGACGTCGCTGCTCCGTACGTGTGTTGAACGCGGAGGTGCCGTCCGTTCGGCGCTAGGATCATCGGTGATTTGGATCACGACGAGTACGACTCCATTAACCCCGTTCTCTTGAACGCTTCCGCGCGCGATCTACAAGGGTATGTAGATCCACTCCTCCCTCGTTGCTAGATGACTCCATAGATAGATCTTGGTGACACGTAGGAAAATTTTGAATTTATGCTATGTTCCCCAACAGATGCACCAGTATAAAAAAAGAACGACTGCAGTAAATGACTTAACCAAAAACTTACCTATTACTGCATCTGGCTGGGCTTCAACCTCCTCCACGTTAACGTGGTTCACTTGTCCCCAGTTGAAAGGGTTGGGCTTCTTTCCAGAACTTCCATTGCCGTTTCCATTCTTAGCTTCAGGACATTCATTGGCGTAATGTCCAGTCTTCTGGCACTTGTAGCAAGTAACGTGGCTTAGATCTTTCTTGGCGGGCGTTGCTGGGTTGGAACGGTTCTGTCTGTTGCTTCCTCCATTACCATTCCCGTTCTCGGAGCTACTATGGTTGTGTGAACTTCCTCTTTTGTGAGTGTGGCCTCCATGGTTATGGACAAGTCCTACATAGTTTGGGGTAAAACGGGGTCTCTGCTGAGCTCCAGAATTATACTTCCCTTGTCCATACTTCCTCTTGCAGTTGTCAATCTGCTGCTGCTTCCCTTCAATCATGAGAGCTCTATCTACCAACTCCTGGTAGTTATTGAAATTTGCCACCATCAATTGCATGCTCAGCTCATCATCCAGTCCTTCCAGAAACTTCTCCTGCTTAGCTGCATCTGTAGCGACGTCATCTTGGGCATAACGTGCTAGCTTACTAAAGTCATCCACATACTGGCCAATGGTGCGCCCTCCTTGGCGTAAGTTGCGAAAATCATGCTTCTTCATGGCCATAGCTCCTGCTGATACATGGGCAGTGCGAAAGGCCTGCTGGAACTGGTCCCATGTAACATTGGCTATAGGAAAAGTGGCTGTGTAATTCTCCCACCATGAGGCTGCTGGTCCATCCAATTGGTGCGCGACAAAATGCACCTTCTCAGCATCTGTGCATCCTGCAGTGGTTAACTCCCTTCCAATCCTGTGGAGCCAATCATCTCCAACTATCGGCTCGGTGCTGCTAGAAAACACCGGCGGCTGCAACCTCAGAAAACGGGCTAAGTTGTCAACTGGGGGTGGTGGTGGTGGGTTATTGTTGTTGTTGCCTTGGTTCTGAACTAACAACTGCATCAAGGCATTCTGCTGCTGGATCAACTGAGTGAGTTCCGGTGAAAAAGTAAATCCGGGGTCACGTCTCGGAGGCATCTGAGGGTTTAGAGGGAAGAGAATAGAATATAATGAGGTCTAGTCAGAAAACACTACCCATATGCACATGAGACAAACACAATCATATCACTTCAATCAATTCAAACAAGGGCATACAATCGGTATAACTGTCGTTACAAAGTGCTCGGACTAATACTATATACATGGGGTAATACTACTACTCATATGGTGGTCGACTAGAAAAATTGATCGGTGGAAGACTCCATAATATCCGCTCCAGCTTCATCAACATAGTCATCATCGCTATCGTCTGGGTCCGAGTTGGCGTCGTCGATGATGATGTAGTTCTCCGGGCAAGTAGAATCGTCATCTTCTCCTCTTGGCGCGGGGTCTCCCATGAATACTCCTAGCTTCCTTGTCAGATCATCTTCATCTCCACTAGTATCATCATTTCCTCCTCGTATCCATCGCGTGTATACTTGAGTTCTTCCTCCAGCTCCGTGATCCTAGTCATCGCCTTCTTCAGATCTATCATGCCTGCGCACATCTGGTTCTCCTGGCGACGAATGTGCTGGTTTAACTTCTGGATGAAAGTTGCAATGGATCTATCCTTCCTGGTGCTGATCATCTCCCATTGCTCATCTCGGCGCCCACAAATCTGGTAGATAGTATCCTTGAGATCCTTGTGGTAAACATCTCCAATGTGTCCCATGATGATATGGGCTGCCATACTATTTCCTAGACTCCAGGTTGGTGCATCAAAGGAAAACTCTATGGGCCTAGTGACTGGCATGAATGTCCTTCCTGGAACTTGAACTTGAATCATCCAGCGCTCCTCTTCTTGTAAAGTGGCGTTGTAAATCCCGGTGAAGCTTGGTATTCCGATGTTCAGGTACCTAGTGACTTCCTTCAGGTGGCGTCCAAAAGGTGTGTCTTCATCCGGTTGAGTGAACTTGTTCCTTGCATCCGCCATCCTAAAGAGTAGAAAATGGAGAGGAGTCAGAAATGAGAAGAGAGTAGTGATCTAGGGCTTTAGCCTAGTGGTCGTGTCCTACAGTCAGCGTGTGCTCTGATACCATATTGTAGCAACTAGAACTTAAACAGTCTGATCTCGGTGCATCAGTGTCATCCCTGGATCGGTAATGCTGACACGCACAGTACTTGAGGATTTATAGCAGAGTAGCAATCACACACTTATTACATCGAATGTCTCAAAAGAGAACTTATTACAATAAATATGGCTTAAGGCCATCTAATATGATAACAGCGAAAGGCTTGGAAGATAAAGTGAGTCCATCAACTCCAACGGCATCACTGAGTGAAAGACCACGACCTAAGGCACCTTACTCGTCGTCTGAAAAGTCTGTAACATGAACGTTGCAGCCCGAAAATGGGTCAGCGTATGGAATATGGTGGCAATGTAACACAAGAGAGTAATTAACATAATAAGGCTATCACTACATGCATATTTGGCTGGTGGAGGCTGTATGGTTAATATGATTTGCGGAAAGCCAATTTTTCCCTACAACAAAGGATTAAATTTTATTTAACTATCATGGTGGTTGTTAAACATTGAGAAGGTTCACCCAACTCAATCCCAATTAAGCATCATCATTAAACCCAATCAAATTATATTAAGAGTGATGAGATCCACATGATAATCTAAGAACTAGATACTCAAGATGTCCATAACCGAGGATACGGCTAACCATGATTAGTTTGTACACTCTGCAGAGGTTTGCACACTTTCCCCACAAGACTCGATCTCCTCCATTGGATTTCTCGCACTACATGATGTTTGAGAAATGGATGATCGAGACACAGTCTTTCCGAAGAGGTCCCCTTAACCGATAGATAGGCCCGTACACTGACAATCCCCTACATTTGCTAGCCCATCATGGAAAGGTTTCCCACAACTTACTCAACTATGCCAGAGCCCATAATGGCATGTGGCTGCACATGGAAGTTTCTAGCATGAATAATCTTATGATCCCTTTGAGCCTGGGTGGCAGTCCATAGGAGAATCACACGGTACCCCGAGATTTCCAAAAATACAGGCAACACTGGGTTCCCCAGGTGCCTCAATCCACCTAGATGTGTATTAAAGTTGCCACCTTAAGTTAACCATTAATTAACAACTCACACCTGTCATGGATACACTCAAACCCAAACCACGTCTATGAGCATATCATAGCAATATAAGCAACATAGAAGTAACTCCCAAAGCTTTGGTAATCAACAGGACAGTAGGTACTACCTCATCTACTTCCCAAAACCCACATATTAATCAAATCCTAACCATGCAATTGTTTGAGGATTTACCTAATGCAATAAAACTGGTTAGTAAGTAGCTATGATCAAAGTGTTACTTGCCTTGCTAATGATCCGTGAAACCTAGAGACTCGTAGTAGCACACTTCGCACTCCGGGTACTCTATCACAACAAACAAGAATAGAATAAGCAATGAAGCAAATATGCATGGGTAAAACTCAAATAAGAAGATCTAACCAGAAAGTTCAACTTAAGAACACCGGTTTGCAAAAAGAATCAAAACAAACGAAGCAATGAAACTCAAACTACGAAAGAAACAAGCTTCGATTACTAATCTGGACTAAAGTCAAATTTTACAGTAGCATAAACTTCTTTAAGTTGATTAAACAGAAAAAGAGCTTCGAGACGAAACTCTAGGCGCTTGAATCGTCTGATTCCGATAAATGAGCGAAAAGATAAACTAAAACGAAAATCGGATCAGAAATCACGATCGAAAATAATCGCGGAAAATCTGAGAAAAATAAAAACCGATGAACAGGCTAACGAACGAACGTTTGCTGTCTGTGGCTAAACGGTAAAATCGTTCATTAAAACGAATGAACGAACGGGCGTTCGCTAAATAAATAAACCGACCCTAAACCGAAAACCGATCTAAAAAAACTAGGGTTTATAAAAAAACCGAATGGTTTTAAAAGAAAAACCGGCGGCGGCTACCTCAAGTCCGGCGGGATTTCGGCGAGGCGGTGGCGGGCTCGGGCGAGGCAGCTCGCGGGCGGCGGGGCTCGGGCGGTGGCACGGGCGGCGAGCGCGGCGGCGGCGGCGGCGCTGCGGCTCGGGCTAGGGTTTGCGAGGGGGCGCGGGGCGGCTGGGCTGTCAGGGTCCCGGGGTCGCGGCTTAAAAAGGCCGGCCCGAGGTGTCCTGGCCGGTACGGCCTGGAGTCGGTTACACTTTTTTTAAAAACAATCTGACGTGAAGAAAAAGAAAGAAAAGAAATACTAAACGGACTCCAAAAATCCCGAAATAAATTTTCCCCGTCTTCTAAAAATATGCCGGACAAGGTAAACATTTATTTGGGCCTATAATGCAATTTTGGAAAACACATATTTTTCCTAATTCAAATAAAATAGCGATAAAATCCGAATAAAATTCTTTTTTGATTTTAAATTTTTAATCTCCAATATTTCTTTATTTTGAGGAAGTCAATTTATCCTCTCTCTTTTATTTTTTTATAAAAGAAATATTCAAAGAGAAAATAATTAAAATCAAATGATCCTCTTTTCAAAATTCGAGAAAACTCAAATATGAAAATAATGAAATTCCCAACTCTCTCTGTGGGTCCTTGAGTTGCGTAGAATTTCTAGGATCAAGCCAAAATGCAATAAAATATGATATGAAATGATGACCTAATGTATAACATTCCAAATTGAAAATTTGGGATGTTACATGAACAAATCAAAGTAGAACCTAATGTTGCTATGGTTAAGGATCTCCTAGAAGAAAATATAGATGGGCATGTTATTTACTTTTGTAATGAAGCTACTAGAATTGCCAAACCTGATAAAGAGGAAAAACATAGACCCGTTGTTGGCATGCTCGTTGTCTTAGTTAAAATAGGAGATCACTGTTATCATGGTTTATGTGAAATAGGTGCTAGCGTGAGTGCTATTCCGTTTATCTTATATCAAGAAATTATGAATGACATAGCACCTGCCGAAATAGAAGAAATAGATGCTACTATTAAACTTGCTAATAGAGACACCATCACACCACTTGGGATTGTTACAGATGTTGAAGTCTTGTGTGGGCAAATAAAATACCCTACTGATTTTCTTATTCTTGGTTCCCCACAAGATGACCTTTGTCCCATTATTTTTGGTAGACCTTTCTTGAACACAGTTAATGATAAAATAGATTGTGAGAAACAAATTGTCGGTGTTAGCTTTGGTGATGAGTCTCATGAGTTTATTTTTTCCAAGTTTCGTAGAAAACCTCATAAAAAAGAATTGCCTAGTAAGGATGAAATAATTGGTCTTTCTTCTATTGTTGTTCCTCCTACTGATTCTTTAGAACAATATCTGCTAGACCATGAAAATGATTTACATATGCATGAAAGAAATGAAATAGATAAAATCTTCTTTGAACAATGTCCACTGCTTAAACACAATTTGCCTATTGAAACTCTAGGAGGTCCTCCTCCACCTAAAGGTGATCCTATGTTTGAATTAAAACAATTGCCAGACACTTTGAAATATGATTATCTTGATGAGAAGAAGATGTATCCTGTTATTATTAGTGCTAACCATTCAGAACATGAAGAAGAAAGATTACTGAAAGTTCTAAGGAAGCACCAGCTGCTATTGGATATACTCTTGATGTTTTAAAGGGCATTAGTCCCACTCTATATCAGCACAAGATTAATATGGAACCTGATGCTAAACCCGTCGTTGATCACCAACGTCGGTTAAATCTGAAGATGAAAGAAGTGGTAAAACAGAAATATTAAAACTTCTGGAAGCAGGTATAATCTATCCTATAGCTGATAGTAGATGGGTAAATCCCGTTCATTGTGTCCCTAAGAAAGGAGGTATTACCGTTGTTCCTAATGATAAGAATGAACTTATTCCACAAAGAATTGTTACTGGCTATAGAATGGTAATTGATTTTAGAAAATTAAAGAAGGCAACTAGAAAAGATCATTACCCTCTCCCTTTTATTGATCAAATGCTAGATAGATTATCTAAGCACACACATTTTTTTGCTTCCTTGATGGATACTCTGGTTTTTCACAAATACCTATTTCTCAACCTGATCAAGAAAAGACCAGTTTCACTTGTCCCTTTGGAACTTATGCTTATAGACGTATGCCTTTTGGTTTATGCAATGCACCCGCTACCTTTCAAAGATGTATGACTGCTATATTCTCTGACTTTTGTGAAAAGATTGTTGAGGTTTTCATGGATGCCTTCTCTGTTTATCGGAAGTCTTTTGATGGTTGTTTCAGCAATCTTGATCGAGTTTTGCAAAGATGTGAACAAACAAATCTTGTCTTGAATTGGGAGAAGTTCCACTTTATGGTTAATGAAGGTATTGTCTTGGGTCATAAAATTTCTGAAAGAGGTTTTGAAGTGGACAAAGCTAAGGTTGATGCAATTGAGAAAATGCTATGTCCTAAAGATATCAAAGGTACTCGTAGTTTCTTAGGTCATGCTGGTTTCTACAGGAGATTTATCAAAGACTTTTCTAAAATTTCTAGGCCTCTTACAAATCTTTTGCAAAAGTATGTTCCTTTTGTTTTGGCTGATGATTGTTTAGAAGCCTTCGAAACACTCAAGAAAGCCTTAATTTCTCTACCTATTGTTCAACCACCTGATTGGAACTTGCCTTTTGAAATTATGTGTGATGCTAGTGATTATGCTGTTGTTCTAGGACAAAGAGTTGATAAGAAACTAAATGTTATTCATTATGCTAGTAAAATCTAGACAGTGCTCAAAGAAATTATGCTACTACTAAAAAAGAATTTCTAGCAGTGGTGTTTGCTTGTGATAAATTTAGATCTTACATTGTTGATTCAAAAGTAATTGTTCTTACCGATCATGCTGCTATAAAATATCTTATGGAAAAGAAAGATACTAAACCTAGACTTATTTGATGGGTTCTCTTGCTACAAGAATTTGATTTACATATCACTGATAGAAAAGGAGCAGAGAACCCCGTAGCTCATAATTTGTCTAGGCTTGAAAATGTGCTTGATGACCCACTACCTATTGATGATAGTTTTCCTGATTAGCAGTTAGCTGCAATAAATGTTTCTCATAACACTCCTTGGTATGCTGGCTATGCTAATTACATTGTTGCTAAATATTTACCACCTAGATTTACATACCAACAAAAGAAAAAATTCGTCTATGATTTAAGACATTACTTTTGGGATGACCCACATCTTTTTAAAGGAATAGATGGTATTATTAGACATTGTGTACCTGAGCAGGAATAGGGACAAATCATACAAAAATATCACTCCGAAGCTTATGGAGGGCATCATGCAGGAGACGAATAGCGAGTCCATCCGACTCCATAGGGCAATCACCAAGCGTAGATCGTAGCTTCACTCCTGGTCGGAAAACTCCCCTGCAACATGAGACATTGCAGCCGTGTAGGTCAACATTTTGAATATGCCGACAATTCATAGAGAGAACAACAATAATAATGCTAACACTATATGCAATTTGGCTATGGGGGTCTAAGTTTTATGTTTTTGCGAAAAAGCCAGTTTTTCCCTACAACAAAGGACTTGCTTGCAATTACTACAAAATGTTGGTTGTTAATGAGATGGTTCCGCCAACCAATGTCTCATTCCCAATTATTAATTAACCCCTCAATTAATTTATTTGTTCGGTGTTGAGATTTCTGAAATACTCCAATTTCTAGAGGCTCATTTGTCCGTAACCGGGGACACGGCTAATTGATTAGGTTGTTTCTCTATAGAGTCTTGTGCACTTTACCCATAAGATTAGTTTCCTCCTTTGTGTCATCACACTGCATGGTGTTTGAAGACGGGATGAACAAAACAGGGTCTTCCATAGAGTTTCTCTGGGTACTGCCGGTGTCCATCCATGTCCTACTGTTCTTCTACATTTGCTGGCACCGTCCGTCCAGAGTCACGCCTAAGGTCAACCCAGCCAGAGCCCATAATGGCTTGCGGCTGCACAGGTAAGCTTCTGGTCAAGGGGTATCCATCCGTCTCTTCGTGACTGGGTGAAGCTTTCCGCAAGATGTCATGGCACTTCTCCATGCATCCCGGCCATCCGCTGGTTCCTCCAGGGTGCCCGTCAACCGTCCTCCACCCAGTAGTGAATTTGAAGTCCATCTTGAGCTTGAAGTCATGGGGTTTTCATCATCTTGACTCTCACATCTCCCTTATGAATCTCTCAACCAACCCCGTCTACGAGCATAGCGAAATAAACTATATCGTCTCGGGCAATAGTAAAAAGGGGAATTGGGTTCATCCTACCTGATGATACTACTCAAGACATAACTTAAAATTCTCCTACTGCATGCATGGTGGGGAGGAAATTCTAATGCAACAAAATCATAGGTATTGTAAAACAAGATCAAATGACTTGCCTGGCTGACGGTCTTCAAACGCTAGTGACTCGAGATAGCAAGCTTCGCACTCCGGAAATTCTATCGAGTCAAACAATAGCACAAATAAATATTCCACTAAATATCAACAGCAAGCTAAAGGAAATCACACAAGCACTCAAACCAAAACCAAAGAGAACTCGAAGAACTCCAAACCAACAACTAGCAAGAAAAAAAATTTAAACGTTTTATTTTACTGTAAATAAAATTTCACCCTCTGTAACTACAGAAACTAATCTAAAATATACTATAATAGAGGTGAAATAAAATCCTAAATTAATTAGAACAACAGAAAACAGTAGTAAGCTAAAATAAAACGAGAAAGGCTGTTTTCGAGTAAAACTAATTTTAATAAAGACTAAAAGTACCAAAATAAATTCCTACCGCTAGGCAAGGTCAAAACAAAGCAGTGACAAAAAGAATCACTAAAAAATAATAATCCTAGCTCAATTTATAGCAGAAATACTAATCTAACTAAAACTAATATAGAACTATTTATATAAACTTAAACATGGCCGAATCTATTTTCTACAGATACTATAAGAAATTTGTAAACTAACAAAAAAGGAATCAACTAAAAATATTAAACATGCTAAAAGATATAGATTTATAAGAACAGAACTATTCTGTTTTAAAAACAGAAACAAAAAATACTAAGAGAAACTATCGGGCGCTACTGGGCCGAAAGGTGAGCGATCGGAAACTAAGCAGCGCCTCGGGCGATATATAAACTAAAACATACATGCACTTAATAACAGAAAACCGGTCCGATTAAACATACTAAGCCACAATAAACCGAACACTAATCGATCTACTAAAGAATACCGTACCCCTTCACTAGTTCTAATCTAACGCGTTGATGGAAGATTGAATGGCGGAGAGGAGCTCGGGCTTACAGCGGTCGGCGGCGACGGACGAAACAACGACGGCGGCTCTGGCGACGGCGGTGCGGCGGCTACGGTCGTCGGGGAAGGTGACAGAGGCGTCTGGGCGATACGGCGGAAGGAGGCGAGGTGGAGGGTGGCGGCTGCTGCGGTCGGGGACGAAGGAGATGGCCGGGGCGACGACGACGGCTCCCTGGTGAGCTGCAGCTCCGGCGAGCAGCGGTCGAGCTCGGGGGCGACGGCTTTGGGGTTCCTGGGCGTCGAGGAGATGTCAAAAAGGTGCGGAACGAAGAGAGGGTTCGGGTGAACAACTTGGAGGTCGAGGGGTCGCTCACCGGCGGCGGTGGCGGCGATGAACTGCAGCGGCGGAGGCGAGATGCGTTTGGCGAGGCGCGGGCGGTGGTGGGTTTCGGGGTTAGGGTTTTAGGGGTGTGAGAGAGAAGGGGCAGGGCTTTATATAGGGCATGCTCGTGGGCGAGGGGGCAACGCGGGATCGCGGTCCCGAGAAGATCGCGGCGACGGGCGGTGGCAGTCGCGCTCTGGTGCGGCATGGCGTGGGCGAGGGGTTAGGGATAGGGTGGGGCCGGCGGGTCAGTGAGGGAGAGGGAGATCGAGAGAGAGGGAGAGCGATCGGGTGGCCGATCGGAACAGGGTCGGGCGTGCGGCGCGGAGCTGGGCTGGATGGCGCGCTGGTGGGCCGGGTCGGGTGGCTGGCTGGGCCGGTTGGCCTGGCTCGCGCCTTGGTCTTTTTCCTGTTTGTTTTTTTGAATTACCACACACACAGAGAGAGAGAACTAAATATAGAGAAAACTATATGATTTCTATATATGACATATATATATATATATATCAAAATTCTCAGGGAAAATAATCCTACAACGTGGACATTTTTCTGGAGGCAAAACACAAACTAAAAAAACATTTTCTGGAAATCCGAAATAAGACTCAAATTTGAATTCAAAGTTTTTGGCCATATTTTTCTTCTGACATTTTTGGAGTGTCATGTTAGCTCCTCTCATACTTTTGATCAAGTATTTATCAGGGATATCTGAAGTAAATTTTCAAATGCCAAGTTGAATCCAATTCAAACAAAACTCAAATGCCTCTGAAAATTCCAAATGCCACATAATTTCAAACAATATGCACAGATGCTTAACTAATAATTGTAAAACATTCCAAATTGAAAATTTGGGATGTTACAAACCTACCCACCTTAAGATGAATCTTGCCGTCGAGATTTGGGTTGGCTAGCAAATAGGTGCGGGTGGTCTCGGCGGAGATCTTCTTCTCGCTCCCAGGTGGCTTCCTCCTTGGAGTGGTGGCTCCACAGAACCATGCAAAACTTGATGTTCTTGCTGCGGGTAACTTTGTTTGCAGTCTCAAGAATTCTGACAGGTTTCTCCTCATAAGTCAGTTCACTGTCAAGCTGTATGGCCTCTAGGGGCACTGTGTCTCTCAAAGGAATATCGACCATCTCGGCATGGCATTTCTTCAGCTGGGATACGTGAAAGACATCGTGAACTCCTGACAATCCTTCTAGCAATTCCAGCTTATATGCAACTTCTCCCCTGCGTTCGAGGATTTTGTAGGGGCCAATGAACCTGGGTGCTAATTTTCCTTTAACCCCAAATCTCTTGATTCCACGAAGTGAGGACACACGGAGATATGCTCGGTCTCCAACTTCATACGTTATCAACTTGCGTTTACTGTCGGCATAACTCTTCTGTCTCGACTGGGCTATCTTTAGTCTATCTTGAATCAGCTTAACTTTCTCTTCGGAGTCTCTGATAAGAACAGGAGCAAAAAGTTTTCGGTCTCCAACACCATCCCACAGCAATGGTGTTCTGCACCTCCTTCCGTATAGAGCTTCAAAACGGGCCATCTTCAGACTGGTCTGATAGCTGTTGTTGTACGAGAACTCTGCGTATGGCAAATTGTCATCCCAGCTAGACCCGTAGTCTAGCACACAGGCTCTCAACATGTCCTCCAGAATCTGGTTGACTCTCTCGGTCTGTCCATCTGTCTGCAGATGAAAAGATGTACTGAACTCCAGCCTCATACCCAAAGTTTCATGCAACTGATTCCAAAACTTTGAGGTAAATTGTGTTCCTCTATCTGACACGATAATCCTCGGAATTCCATGCAGACATACGATCCTAGTCATGTATATCTTGGCTAACTTAGTGCTGGTATATGTAGTCTTCACGGGAATGAAATGAGCTACCTTGGTCAAGCGATCAACTACTACCCAGATGGATTCATAACCTGAATGGGTCATGGGTAATCCTGTGATAAAGTCCATTTCGAGTTTTTCCCATTTCCACTCGGGAATCGACAGTGGTTGAAGTAACCCTGCCGGATTCTGATGTTCCGCCTTTACTCGCTGACAAACATCGCATACTGCTACGTACTCGGCAATATCCTTCTTCATACCTGTCCACCAGAAACTTTCTTTCAAATCTAGATACATCTTGGTGTTGCCTGGGTGAATCGAGTACGGTGAATCATGGGCCTCCTGAAGAATTAACTTCCTGACCTCTGGGTCATTGGGCACATAGACACGATCCTCAAACCATAAAGTTCCGTGTTCGTCCTCACGAAAACCTTTAGCCTTTCCGTTACTCATCTTTTCCTTTATCTCTACAATTTCCTTTTCCATCTTCTGTGCTTCATGGATCCTTTTGGTCAAAGTGGATTGAATATCCAAGGCGGCAACAAATCCTCTTGGTATTATCTCCAATCGGAGATCTCTGAGATCGACGTCTAATTCCTAAGGTAATCCTCCAGCTATGAGGGTGTTCACATAGGTTTTACGGCTCAAGGCATCTGCTACAACATTTGCCTTCCCTGGGTGATAATGCAATCTCATGTCATAGTCTTTGATCAATTCTAGCCATCTCCTCTGCCTAAGGTTCAACTCCTTCTGCGTGAAAATATACTTCAAGCTCTTATGATCCGTGTAAACATCACAACTATTTCCGACAAGGAAATTTCTCCAGGTCTTGAGTGCGAGCACTACGGCTGCTAAATCCAAATCGTGTGTGGCATAATTCATCTCGTGAGGTCGTAACTGTCTGGAAGTATAAGCTACAACATTTCCTTCCTGCATGAGCACTCCTCCAAGTCCTTGACGAGAAGCATCACAATATACCTGGTAATCCTTGTGTATGTCCGACAAAATGAGCACTGGGGCTGTAACCAGACGTTTCTTCAACTCCTGAAAACTGGCTTCACAATCCTCGGTCCAAATGTACTTGGTTTCCTTCTTCAATAGCTCGGTCATGGGTTTAGCAATCTTGGAGAAATTCTCAATAAATCTCCGATAATATCCTGCAAGTCCGAGAAAACTGCGGATCTCCTTGACTGAGGTGGGGGACTGCCAGTTGGTGACCGATTCAACCTTGGTGGGGTCGACTGCTATTCCTTCTCCTGAAATAACATGTCCGAGGAATCCGACTTCCTTCAACCAGAATTCACATTTGCTAAACTTGGCATATAACTGATGTTCTCGGAGTTTCTCCAGAACTAGATGCAGATGTTCCTTATGGTCTTCCTCGCTCTTGGAGAAAACCAATATGTCATCGATGAACACCACGACAAACTTGTCCAGATATTCCATAAATACCTTGTTCATCATGCTCATGAAATACGCAGGGGCATTAGTCAATCCGAATGACATGACAGTATACTCATATTAACCATACCTGGTGGTGAAAGCTGTTTTGGGTATATCCTGTTCACGAATCTTCAGCTGATGATACCCTGATCGAAGATCGATCTTGGAAAATACTTTGGCTCCGACTAGCTGATCAAATAAATCATTAATCATTGGCAGAGGGTACTTATTCTTGATGGTCACGTCGTTCAATGAATGATAATCTACAAACATTCTCAGGGTTCCATCCTTCTTCTCTACCAAAAGAACTGGGGCTCCCCAAGGTGTCGAACTTGGGCGAATATATCCTTTCTCCAATAATTCCTTGATCCGCTGCTTGAACTCTTCCAAATCATTCAGGGGCATCCGATAAGGTCTCTTGGATATTGGGGCTGTGCCAGGTAATAACTCAATCAAAAATTCTATTTCTCTGTCCGGTGGCATTCCTCGTAA
This sequence comes from Triticum urartu, assembly GCF_056163025.1. Lineage (NCBI taxonomy): Eukaryota > Viridiplantae > Streptophyta > Magnoliopsida > Poales > Poaceae > Triticum > Triticum urartu. The sequence continues at coordinate 354,365,947 of NC_141877.1, forward strand.
TTCCTCCAGAAATACATCCAAAAAATCTTGTACTACAGACACTTCCTCCTGAACCACTCCAGTGAGGGAATTCACCTGCTTCTTCATCGGTGTGCGTCTGGATACATACTTGATCCTCTTCTGCTCCGGGGTGGTGAGCAAAATAGTCTTGCGGGCACAGTCGATGTTCCCTTCAAACTTCGTCAACCAGTCCATGCCTAGGATCACGTCCAATCCCTGGGATTCTAAGACTATGAGGTCTACGAGGAAATCATGATTTCCGATGCTGAGGGTTGAATGACAGCCTAAGCCTGCCATCATCTCTCCTCCTGGGGAAGTGACCTGGAGCGGGGTTCTAAGGGTCCTAGTGGGCAACCCATACTTTTCCACAACTACCCTTGATATGAATGAATGTGTTGCACCGGAATCAAAGAGTACCAATACTGGACGTGAGTTTAATAAAAACTTACCAGCCACAGTGTCTGGCTGATCATAGACGTCCTCCACGTCAATGTGATTCACCTGAGCATGAGGAAAAGGGTTGGGCTTCTTTGCTGAGCTTCCATTGTCGTCGTCGTTTCCATTCCTCTGCTTGGCCTCCAGACAATCGGTAGCATAGTGTCCTGTCTTCTAGCACTTGAAACAGGTGATATGACTCAGATCCTTCTGAGCCGGAGCAGGAAGGTGCTGGTTGCCATTGCCTCCATTGCCTGACTTGGAGTTGTTGTCGTGGTTGCGATTGTTCCCATTCCCTCCATGGTTATGTCCTCCATGATTATGTCCTCCATGGGTGTGATGGGCATGTCCTCCCGAGTATGGGGCATAGCGGGGCTTCTGCTGAGCTCCGGAGTTGTACTTTCCCTGGACATATTTCCGCTTGCGGCTTTCAATCTGCTGCTGCTTGCCTTCAAGTATAGTGGCCTTGTCTACCAACTCCTGGTAGTTGTTGAAGGTAGCCACGATTAGCTGCATTCCTAGCTCATCATTGAGTCCCTCAAGAAACTTCTCCTGTTTTGCGGCATCTGTGGCCACATCATCTGGGGCACAGCGAGTTAATTTGCTGAACTCATCCACATACTGCCCCACAGTACGGTTCCCCTGGCGTAAGTTGCGGAACTCACGCTTCTTCAGACTCATGGCTCCAGCTGAGACATGAGCAATGCGGAGAGCCTGCTGGAACTGATCCCATGTCATGGTGGCAACCGGATAAGTGGCGGTGTAGTTCTCCCACTAAGAGGCTGCAGGTCCATTCAGTTGATGTGCGGTAAAACGCACCTTCTCAGCATATGTGCATCCAGCAGTTGCTAGATCCCTCCCGATCTTGCGGAGCCAATCATCAGCTACAATCGGCTCGGTGCTACTAGAGAACACCGGCGGGTTCAGCCTTAGGAACCGGGTCAGGTTATCGACGGGGGGTGGTGGCGGTGGATTGTTGTTGTTGCATTGGTTTTGGATGAGCATTTGCATTAAGGCATTCTGCTGTTGAATCAGCTGGGTGAGCTCCGGCGGGAAAGTGAAACCGGGGTCACATCTCGGAGGCATCTGGTGTTTTGGAGTGGATGAGAAATTAGAATAGAACAAGGGTCTAATGAGAAAATAGCACTACCCAAATGAATGCACAAACATAAGCACACCAATCATTTATTCATTCATCTCAAACAAGGTTCAATCTTGGATTACAAAATCTCATGACTAATCGAAAATAACGGCCTAACTGATCGACAGAAATAAAATAACATGGCGGTCGACTAAATGTCTTCATCAATTATACTTGCGTCCTCTGGTGCGGCGTCCTCTGGTGCGGCACCTCCTCTTGCGGCTTCCTTCGGTGGAGCTCTCTTCATAATCCTCGTCATTGCTCACGAGGGGTCCATCATCTCCACTCGGAAAAAGGTCTTCTCCCAGATCCATCTTCTCCTCCAGTGTGGCAATATATTTCTCCCGGTCCTCGAGTCTATCCATAAAATCCTTGACTTCTTCTTCATGGTCATAGTGGGCTTCACGTGCTGCATCCTCCAGTTCCATTTCACGAAGATGCAACTTTTGGACCGTCTTCAAGCTCCTGTGCATCTGAATCTCTAGAGCTCTGATGTGAGCCTCCAAGTCTTGGGCATATGAGCGAACGGAGTCGTCATCAATAGTGCGGATGAGCTCTCCATCTACAGTCCTGCGAGATATCATGGTGTGGTCTGATCCAACGAGCTCGGCCCTGTAATCCTCCTGGATGCATCCAAGTGCAGTATGGACTGCTATGTCTCTCCCGAGAATCCAAGTGGGAGCAGTGAACCTTAAGTCAACGGGCGCCGAGAGACTTCCGAAAGTCCTCCCTGGTATGTGTACCTTAATCCTATAGCGAGGGTCTTCTGGAAATGGCATGATAGGGGTCCTGGTGATAGACGGCATAGAAATCTTCAATTCCTTGATGATCTGGACCAGCCTCCTGCTGAAAAGCATTGTCTCATCTGGCTAGCAAAACTCCGTGAGCAGAACTGGGATGAACTTGATGGCCATCTAGAATGTTGAAATCGGGGAGAAGTCAGAAATGAACAGGGGAGAATTACGGAATGATAAGGACATAAAATAAAATAGTTTCTTCCTATGGCTTTCCGATCCTAGGGGTTACATCCTACGGTCAGCGTGTGCTCTGATACCATCTCTGTAACGACCCGACCCAATATCGGTCAAGTCTCTGTGTAGCTGTACCATCCCAAGATCATGCTGGCACACACAGTACATTGATGAAAAGATTCAAAGTTCAATCACACCTGAATTTATCACACGATTCTCATATCGAGTCTTTATTACATCATAATAAATTCAGCCGAAGGCCAACTCATGAGAAATAAACTAAATAAAGCTGCGGAAGCATAGACGAATAGCGAGTCCATCTGACTCCACAGGGCAATCACCAAGCGTAGATCGTAGCCTCACTCCTGGTCGGAAAACTCCTCTGCAACATGAGACGTTGCAGCCGTGTAGGTTAACATTTTGAATATGCCGGCAAGTCATAGAGAGAACAACAATAATAATGCTAACACTATATGCAATTTGGCTATGGGGGTCTAAGTTTTATGTTTTTGCGAAAAAGCCAGTTTTTCCCTACAACAAAGGACTTGCTTGCAATTACTACAAAATGTTGGTTGTTAATGAGATGGTTCCGCCAACCAATGTCTCATTCCCAATTATTAATTAACCCCTCAATTAATTTATTTGTTCGGTGTTGAGATTTCTGAAATACTCCAATTTCCAGAGGCTCATTTGTCCGTAACCGGGGAGACGGCTAATCGATTAGGTTGTTACTCTGCAGAGTCTTGTGCACTTTACCCACAAGATTCGTTTCCTCCTTTATGTCCTCGCACTGCATGGTGTTTAAAGATGGGATGAACGAAACAGGGTCTTTTTTAGAGTTTCTCTGGGCACTGCCGGTGCCCATCCATGTCCAACCGTTGTTCTACATCTGCTAGCACCGTCCGTCCAGAGTCACGCCTAAGGTCAACCCAGCCAGAGCCCATATTGGCTTGCGGCTGCACAGGTAAGCTTCCGGTCATGGGGTATCCATCCGTCTCTTCGTGACTGGGTGAAGCTTTCCGCAAGATGTCATGGCACTTCTCCATGCATCCCAGCCATCCGCTGGTTCCTCCAGGGTGCCCGTCAACCGTCCTCCACCCAATAGTGAATTTGAAGTCTATCTTGAGCTTGAAGTCATGGGGTTTTCATCATCTTGACTCTCACATCTCCCTTATGAATCTCTCAACCAACCCCGTCTACGAGCATAGCAAAATAAACCATATCGTCCTGAGCAATAGTAACAAGGGGAATTGGGTTCATCCTACCTCATGATACTACTCAAGACATAACTTAAAATTCTCCCACTGCATGCATGGTGGGGAGGAATAATTCTAATGCAACAAAATCATAGGTATTGTAAAACATGATCAAATGACTTGCCTGGCTGACGGTCTTCAAGCGCTAGTGACTCGAGATAGCAAGCTTCGCACTCCGGAAATTATGTCGAGTCAAACAATAGCACAAATAAATATTCCACTAAATATCAACAGCAAGCTAAAGGAAATCACACAAGCACTCAAACCAAAACCAAAGAAAACTCGAAGAACTCCAAACCAACAACTAGCAAGAAAAAAATTAAACATTTTATTTTACTGTAAATAAAAGTTCACCCTCTATAACTACATAAACTAATCTAAAATATACCATAACAGAGGTGAAATAAAATCCTAAATTAATTAGAACAACAGAAAACAACAGCAAGCTAAAATAAAACTAGAAATGTTGTTTTCGAGTAAAACTAATTTTAATAAAGAATAAAAATACCCAAATAAATTCCTACCGCTAGGCAAGGTCAAAACAAAGCAGTGACAAAAAAATCACTAAAAAATAATAATCCTAGCTCAATTTATAGCAGAAATACTAATATGACTAAAACTAATATAAAACTATTTTTATAAACTTAAACATGGCCGAATCTATTTTCTACAGAAACTACAAGAAATTTGTAAACTAACAGAAAATGAATCGACTAAAAATATTAAACAGCCTAAAAGATATAGATTTTACAAGAACAGAACTATTCTGTGTTAAAAACAGAAACGAAAAATACTAAAAGAAACTATCGGGCGCTACTGGGCCGAAAGGTGAGCGATCGGAAACTAAGTAGCGCTCGGGCGATATATAAACTAAAACATACACACGCTTAATAACAGAAAACTGGTCCGATTAAACATACTAAACCACAATAAACTGAACACTAACCGATCTACTAAAGAAAACCGTACCCCTTCACTAGTTCTAATCTAACGCGTTGATGGAAGATCGAACGACGGAGAGGAGCTCGGGCTTACATCGGTCGGCGGTGACGGACGAAACGACGACGGCGGCTCTGGCGATGGCGGTGCGGCGTCTATGGTCGTCGGGGAAGGTGACGGAGGCATCCGGGTGATGTGGCGGAACGAGGCGAGGTCGAGGGTGGCGGCTTCTGCGGTCGGGGACGACGGAGACGGCTGGGGCGACGACGACGGCTCCCTGGTGAGCTGTAGCACCGGCGAGCGGCGGTCGAGCTCGGGGGCGACGGCTTCGGGGTTCCTGGGCGTCGAGGAGATGTCAAAAAGGTGCGGAACGAAGAGAGGGTTCAGGTGAACAACTTGGAGGTCGAGGGGTGGCTCACCGGCGGTGGTGGCGGCGATGAACTACAGCGGCGGAGGCGAGATGCGTTTGGCGAGGGCACGGGCGGTGGTGGGTTTCGGGGTTAGGGTTTTAGGGGTGCGAGAGAGAAGGGGTAGGGCTTTATATAGGGCATGATCGTGGGCGAGGGGGCAATGCGGGATCGCGATCCCGAGAAGATCGCGACGACGGATGGCGGTAGTCGCGCTCTGGTGCGGCATGGCGTGGGCGAGGGGTTAGGGATAGGGTGGAGCCGGCGGGTCAGTGAGGGAGAGGGAGATCGAGAGAGAGGGAGAGCGATCGGGTGGCCGATCGGAATAGGTTCGGGCATGCGGCACGGAGCTGGGCTGGCTGGCGCGCTGGTGGGCCGCGTCGGGTGGCCGGCTGGGCCGGTTGGCCTGGCTCGTGCCTGGGTCTTTGTCCTATTTGTTTTTTTGAATTACCACAGAGAGAGAGAGAGAGAACTAAACATAGAGAAAATTGTACATAAATAGAGAGAGGGAGATCCCAAATTCTCAAGGGAAATAATCCTACAAATTGGACATTTTTCCAGAGGCAAAACACAAACTAAAAAAACATTTTCTAGAAATCCCAAATAAGATTCAAATTTGAATTCAAACTTTTTGGCCATATTTTTCTTCTGACATTTTTGGAGTGTCATGTTAGCTCCTCTCATACTTTTGATCAAGTATTTGTCAGGGATATCTGAAGTAAATTTTCAAATGCCAAGTTGAATCCAATTCAAACAAAACTCAAATGCCTCTAAAAATTCCAAATGCCACACAATTTCAAACAATATGCATAGATGCTTAACTAATAATTGTAAAACATTCCAAATTGAAAATTTGGGATGTTACATCCCAGAAGAATTGGTCTAAGAAATTAGATGATGCACTTTGGGCTTATAGAACAACATATAAAAATCTCATGGGTATGTCTCCTTATAAAATGGTTTATGGAAAAGCTTGTCATTTGCCTCTTGAGTTAGAACATAAAGCTTATTGGGCAATCAAAGAACTCAACTATGATTTTAAACTTGCCGGTGAAAAGAGGTTATTTGATATTAGCTCACTAGATGAATGGAGAACCCAAGCTTATGAAAATGCCAAGTTATTTAAAGAAAAAGTTAAAATATGGCATGATAAAAGAATCCAAAAGCGTGAGTTCAAAGTTGGAGAATATGTTCTTTTGTGCAACTCTCGTGTCAGATTCTTTGCAGGGAAACTCCTCTCCGAATGGGAAGGACCCAATGTTATCGAGGAGGTTTATCGGTCTGGAGCTATCAAAATAAATAATGCTGAAGGTACTAACCCGAAGGTTGTTAATGGGCAACGAATAAAACATTATATCTCTGGTACACCCACTAATGTTGAAAGTAATATTATCCAAACTATGACACCGGAAGAACACATAAAAGAGTCCTTCCAGAACACTCCAGAATCATGAAAAAGAGGAGGTACATGATACGGTAAGTAAACGGACTCCGAAAAATCCGCAAAAATATTTTTTGTCAGTTTTGGAATATAACAAAAATTAGGAAAATAAGAAACAACCAAGAAGTTCACTGATACGTCTCCAACGTATCTATAATTTTTGATACCTCCATGCTATATTATCTACTGTTTTGGAATATATTGGGCTTTATTTTCCACTTTTATATTATTTTTGGGACTAACCTATTAACCGGAGGCCCAGCCCAGAATTGCTGTTTTTTTGCCTATTTCAGTGTTTCGAAGAAACGGAATATCAAACGGAGTCCAAATGGAATAAACCTTTCTGGAACGTGATTTTCTTCCCGAGAATGACCCAGGAGACTTGGACCCTACACCAAGGAAGCTTCGAGGTGGGCACGAGGTAGGGGGCGCGCCCTATACCCCCAGGCGTGCCCCCACCCTCGTGGGGCCACCGAGCTCCACCGACGTACTTCTTCCTCCTATATATACCTACGTACCCCCAAATGAACAGAGACGGAGCCAAAAACCTAATTCCACCGCCGCTACTTTCTGTATCCACGAGATCCCATCTTGGGGCCTGTTTCAGAGCTCCGCCGGAGAGGGCCGTCATCACGGAGGGCTTCTACATCATCATAGCCTCTCCGATGAAGTGTGAGTAGTTTACCTCAGACCTTCAGGTCCATAGTTATTAGCTAGATGGCTTCTTCTCTCTTTTTGGATCTCAATACAAAGTTCTCCCCCTCTCTTGTGGAGATCTATTTGATGTAATCTTCTTCTTTTTTGCGGTGTGTTTGTTGAGATCGATGAATTGTGGGTTTATGATCAAGTCTATCTATGAACAATATTTGAATCTTCTCTGTATTATTTTATCTATGATTGGTTATCTTTGCAAGTCTCTTCGAATTATCCATTTGGTTTGGCCCACTAGATTGGTAGTTCTTGCCATGGGAGAAGTGCTTAGCTTTGGGTTCGATCTTGCGGTGTCCTTTCCCAGTGACAGAAGGGGCAGCAAGGCACGTATTGCATCGTTGCCATCAAGGATAACAAGATGGGGTTTATTTCATATTGCATGAATTTATCTCTCTACATCATGTCATCTTGCTTAAAGCGTTACTCTGTTTTTAACTTAATACTCTAGATGCATGCTGGATAGCGGTCGATGAGTGGAGTAATAGTAGTAGATGCAGAATTGTTTCGGTCTACTTGTCACGGACGTGATGCCTATATACATGATCATGCCTAGATATTCTCATAACTATGCTCAATTCTGTCAATTGCTCAACAGTAATTTGTTCACCCACCGTAGAATACTTATGCTCTTGAGAGAAGCCACTAGTGAAATCTATGGCCCCCGGGTCTATTCTCATCATATCAATCTCCATCACTTTAATCTTGCTTTTCTTTTTTACTTTTCCTTTTACTTTTCACTTTGCATCTCTATACCAAAAATACCAAAAATATTATATCTATCAGATCTCAGTCTCGTAAGTGATCGTGAAGGGATTGACAACCCCTAATCGCGTTGGTTGCGAGTAGCTATCATTTTGTGCAGGTACAAGGGACTTGAGTGTGGCCTCCTACTGGATTGATACCTTGGTTCTTAAAAACTGAGGGAAATACTTACGCTACTTTGCTGCATCATCCTTTCCTCTTCGGGGAAATCCAACGCAAGCTCAAGAGGTAGCAAGAAGAATTTCTGGCGCCGTTGCCGGGGAGTCTACGCAAAAGTCAACATACCAAGTACCCATCACAATCCCTATCTCTCACATTACATTAGTTGCCATTTTCCTCTCGTTTTCCTCTCCCCCACTTCACCCTTGCCGTTTTATTCGCCCTCTCTTTCTCAATCTCCTTCTCCTCCCTCTCTTTCTCTATTTGCCTCTTTTGCCCATTTCTTGTTTGCTTGTATGGTTGAAATAATTGTTTATTTATTACAAAACAGAGAACCTAAGATCTATGTATCCTCATCCACTTGCTAATCTTTTTAAGAGATCCAATTATGATGAACCAATTGCTAGTGAGTTTTGTGCACTAGATTATCTTTATGAGGTTTTGCTTGAAATTCGTGAATCTGAAAAGTGTGATGAATTACTTTATGAAGCGATTCACGATAGATCTTTGAATAGAAAGCATGATTACAATGATGATAGTATAAATTCTATGAATTTAAATTGTGCTAATAATATGCAAAACCCTAAGCTTGGGGATGCTAGTTTTACTATGTCCTCTACTTGTTGCAATGATCATGATTAGGGAGATTCTTCTTTTGATCTTGAAAATTTATTTAAGCCCCATGATGAATATGAGATTGATAATAGTGTTTGCAATATTATTGAAAGTGGGTTTGGAAGAGTGTCAACTTTAGATCCCACATATTTGTAGAATGTTCAATCTTATGAAAGTTTTGATAAAAGTGGGTTTGGAAAGGTCATGACTTTAGTTAATGTTAATCCCACTATTTTGGAAGAGTGTCAACTTTGCATGCATATGGATCGTGTTGAAAATATTTTGTGTGATAGCTATTTTGTTGAATTTTCTTAAGATCCCTCATGCAATTATTATGAGAGAGGAAAAAATGGTGGTAGAAATTTTCATGTTACTGAATTACCTCTCGTTATATTGAGATTGCTATTGTTTCTTTCCGCTTCCTTGCATATGCTAGTTTTTGCTTGCCTTGGTAACTTGTTTGCCTATAAGATGCCTATGCATAGGAATTATGTTGGACTTAGATGTGTTTGTCACATGCTTTATGATTCTCTCTTTGTGCTTCAATTCTTGTCTTTCATGTGAGCATCATTAAAATTATCAATGCCTAGCTTTAAGGATTTAAAGAAAAGTGCTTGTTGGGAGACAACCCAATATTTATCCTTCCTGTTATTTCATAAAGAAATTATTTAGCCTCTGTTTTGGTTGTGTTTTTTGTGTTTAATTAGTGTTTGTGCCAAGTAGAACCATTGGGAAGACTTGGGGAAAGTCTTGTTGAACTTGCTGTAAAAACAGAAACTTTACCGCTCACGAGAACTGCTGTCATTTTTATTTGGAAAGTGCTATTTAGTTAATTATTTTTTCAGATGATTAATAGATAAATTCCTCACGTCCAGCAATTTATTTTAGAATTTTTGGGGTTCCAGAAGTTTGCGTTAGTTACAGATTACTACAGACTGTTCTGTTTTTGACAGATTCTATTTTCCGTGTGTTGTTTGCGTATTTTTTTTGATTATTTTTTTTCCGTGTGTTGTTTGCGTATTTTGATGAATCTATGGTTAGTAAAATAGTTTATAATACATAGAGAATTTGAAATACAGTAGGTTTAACACCAATATAAATAAAGAATGAGTTCATTACAGTAACTTGAAGTGGTCTTTTGTTTTCTTTCTCTAACGGAGCTCACAAGATTTCTATTGAGTTTTGTGTTGTGAAGTTTTCAAGTTTTGGGTGAATTCTTTTGATGGATTATGGAACAAGGAGTGGCAAGAGCCTAAGCTTGGGGATGCCCATGGCACCCCCAAGATAATCCAAGGACACCAAAAAGTCAAAGCTTGGGGATGCCCCGGAAGGCATCCCCTCTTTCGTCCACTTTTCCATCGGTAATTTACTTGGAGCTATATTTTTATTCACCAACATGATATGTGTTTTGCTTGGAGTGTCTTGTATTATTTGTGCCTTTGTGTGTTAGTGTGCCACAATCATCCTTGCTGTACACACCTTTTGAGAGAGCCATACATGAATTAAAATTTGATAGAATACTCTATGTGCTTCACTTATATCTTTTGAGCTATGTAGTTTTGCTCTATGTGCTTCACTTATATCTTTTGAGCTATGTAATTATGCTCTATGTGCTTCACTTATATATTTTGAGCGTTATAATTTTTCTCTATGTGCTTCACTTAGATCTTTTAAGAGCATGGTGGTGGATTGTTTTAAACAAACTATTGATCTCTCATGCTTCACTTAAATTATTTTGAGAGTCTCTTAATAGCATGGTAATTTGCTTAATAATAATATGCTTGGTATTCAAGATTTGTGAAACTTTCTTTTGAGTGCATTGAATACTAAGAAAAGATTGAAGCATGATAATTGTTTTGAGATATGGAGGTGATAATATTAGAGTCATGCTAGTTGAGTAGTTGTGAATTTAAAGAATACTTGTGTTAAAGTTTGTGATTCCCATAGCATGCACGTATGGTTAACCGTTATGTGATGAAGTCAGAGCATGATTTATTTATTGATTTTCTTCCTTATGAGTGGCGGTCGGGGACGAGCGATGGTCTTTTCCTACCAATCTATCCCCCTAGGAGCATGTGCGTAATACTGTGCTTTGATAACTTCTAGATTTTTGCAATAAGTATATGAGTTCTTTATCACTAATGTTGGGTCCATGGATTATATGCACTTTTTCCTATCCTTCCACCATTGCTAGCCTCTCTAATACCGCACACTTTTCGCCGGTATCATACACCCACCATACACCTTCCTCAAAACAGCCACCATACCTACCTATCATGGCATTTCCATAGCCATTCCGAGATATATTGCCATGCAACTTTCCACCGTTCCGTTTATTATGGCACGCTCCATCATTGTCATATTGCTAGCATGATCATGTAGTTGACATCGTATTTGTGGCAAAACCACCATTCATAATTCTTTCATACATGTCACTCTTGATTCATTGCATATCCCGGTACACCGCCGGATGCATTCATATAGAGTCATATTTTGTTCTAAGTATCGAGTTGTAATTGTTGAGTTGTAAGAAAAATAAAAGTGTGATGATCATCAATTTTAGAGCATTGTCCCAAGTGAGGCAAGAATGATGGAGACTATGATTCCCCCATAAGTCGGGATGAGACTCCGGACGAAAAATAAAAAAATAGGCCATAAAAAAAGATAAAAGGCCCAAATAAAAAAATGAGAGAAAAAGAGAGAAGGGACAAAGTTACTATCCTTTTACCACACTTGTGCTTCAAAGTAGCACCATGATCTTCATGATAGAGAGTCTCTCGTTATGTCACTTTCATATACTAGTGGGAATTTTACATTATAGAACTTGGCTTGTATATTCCAATGATGGGCTTCCTCAAAATGCCCTAGGTCTTCGTGAGCAAGCAAGTTGGATGCACGCCCACTTAGTTTCTTTTGATGAGCTTTCATATACTTATAGCTCTAGTGCATCCGTTGCATGGCAATCCCTACTCACTCACATTGATATCTATTGATGGGCATCTCCATAGCCCGTTGATATGCCTAGTTGATGTGAGACTATCTTCCCCTGTTTTTGTCTTCTCCACAACCACCATTCTATCCCATATATAGTGCTATATCCATGGCTCACGCTCATGTATTGCGTGAAGATTGAAAAAGTTTTGAAAAAGTTAGAGTATGAAACAATCGCTTGGCTTGTCATCGGGGTTGTGCATGATTTAAATACTTTGTGTGGTGAAGATAGAGCATAGCCAGACTATATGATTTTGTAGGGATAACTTTCTTTGGCCATGTTATTTTGAGAAGACATAATTGCTTTGTTAGTATGCTTGAAGTATTATTATTTTTATGTCAATATGAACTTTTGTCTTGAATCTTTCGAATCTGAATATTCATATCACAATTAAGAAGATTTGCATTGAAACTATGCCAAGTAGCACTCCGCATCAAAAATTCTCTTTTTATCATTTACCTACTCGAGGGCGAGTAGGAATTAAGCTTGGGGATGCCTGATACGTCTCCAACGTATCTATAATTTTTGATTGCTCCATGCTATATTATCTACTGTTTTGGACTATATTGGGCTTTATTTTCCACTTTTATATTATTTTTGGGACTAACCTATTAACCGGAGGCCCAGCCCAGAATTGCTGTTTTTTTTGCCTATTTCAGTGTTTGAAAGAAACGGAATATCAAACGGAGTCCAAACGGAATAAACCTTTCTGGAACGTGATTTTCTTCCCGAATATGACCTAGGAGACTTGGACCCTATGCCAAGGAAGCTTCGAGGTGGGCACGAGGTAGGGGGCACGCCCTATACCCCCAGGCGAGCCCCCACCCTCGTGGGCCCACCGAAGCTCCACCGACGTACTTCTTCCTCCTATATATACCTACGTACCCCCAAACGAACAGAGATGGAGCCAAAAATTTAATTCCACCGCCGCAACTTTCTGTATCCACGAGATCCCATCTTGGGGCCTGTTTCGGAGCTCGGCCGGAGAGGGCCGTCATCACGGAGGGCTTCTACATCATCATAGCCTCTCCGATGAAGTGTGACTAGTTTACCTCAGACCTTTGGGTCCATAGTTATTAGCTAGATGGCTTCTTCTCTCTTTTTGGATCTCAATACAAAGTTCTCCCCCTCTCTTGTGGAGATCTATTCGATGTAATCTTCTTCTTTTTTGCGGTGTGTTTGTTGAGACCGATGAATTGTGGGTTTATGATCAAGTCTATCTATTAATAATATTTGAACCTTCTCTGAATTCTTTTATGTATGATTGGTTATCTTTGCAAGTCTCTTCGAATTATCCATTTGGTTTGGCCCACTAGATTGGTAGTTCTTTCCATGGGAGAAGTGCTTAGCTTTGGGTTCGATCTTGCGGTGTCCTTACCCAGTGACAGAAGGGGCAGCAAGGAACGTATTGCATCGTTGCCATCGAGGATAACAAGATGGGGTTTATTTCATATTGCATGAATTTATCTCTCTACATCATGTCATCTTGCTTAAAGTGTTACTCTGTTTTTAACTTAATACTCTAGATGCATGCTGGATAGCAGTCGATGAGTGGAGTAATAGTAGTAGATGCAGAATCGTTTATGTCTACTTGTCACGGACGTGATGCCTATATACATGATCATGCCTAGATATTCTCATAACTATGCTCAATTCTGTCAATTGCTCAACAATAATTTGTTCACCCACCGTAGAATACTTATGCTCTTGAGAGAAGCCACTAGTGAAACCTATGGCCCCGGGTCTATTCTCATCATATCAACCTCCATCACTTTAATCTTGCTTTGCTTTTTTACTTTGCCTTTTACTTTTCACTTTGCATCTCTATACCAAAAATACCAAAAATATTATATCTATCAGATCTCACTCTCGTAAGTGACCGTGAAGGGATTGACAACCCCTAATCGCGTTTGTTGCGAGTAGCTATCTTCTTGTGCAGGTACAAGGGACTTGATCGTGGCCTCCTACTGGACTGATACCTTGGTTCTCAAAAACTGAGGGAAATACTTACGCTAATCTGCTGCATCATCCTTTCCTCTTCGGGGAAATCCAACGCAAGCTCAAGAGGTAGCAGTCACCCTGGTGGGCACAAGACACTAGGGCACGCCTGGCAGCCAGGTGCGCCCAGGTGGGTTGTGCCCACCTCGGGTACCTTCTGGACTCCGTTTTCTACATCTTGCTTGTTTCCCAAGATAAAAAATCTTTATATACCCCCCGAACCTATTGACCACCGTATCGCGGAGAAATCTTCTGTTTTCTTTTCCTTGCTGTTTTCTGTCAGATCCCATCTACCATGGCCACTTCAAGCTCCTCCAAGGACAAGTTCTTCAAGAACGTCATCAACCCATATTTGTGGGAGGTGATGCAGCACCCTCAGGTCATATAGATGCATGAGGGGGTGCTGCACATCCGCGATGTGCAAGGTCCCAAGGGGACAGGAACAGTGGAGGCCATGCTTGAAGCTATGGAGCAGGAGGTCTTCTGGTGCAAGGGGATGGTGGAGCGTGGACTCAATGCCAATCACCTCATGATCACGGACTTCACCCATGATCTCAAGGTGGATGGCAAGTCCATGAAGGACATCGTGTTCACTCTCAACGAGCAAATCAACTTCCTCCAAAGCCAGATTTATCATCTCCAAAACCAAGTCTTTGAATATGAGGCGAGGTTCAAAGGTATGAGTTTGGCTGCCAGTTGCAGGACCCATGAGACTCATTCTTCCTCCTATGATGGTGGACCTCTGCCATGGAAACCCGAGGACAAGATCGCCTCTACTTCATCACCACCGCCTTCTTCATCACCAAAAGAAAATTGAGTATCGGGTATGGGCACTACCCTTGGCTTCCGCCAAGCTTGGGGGAGGTGCCCCGGTATCGTATCACCACCACTATCTTTTGGTTATTTTAGTTCAATCCATAGTTATCTTTTGCTTTAGATGAATAAAAGATTAGTTTGATCCTTTCTTTTTGAGAGTTTGATTAGTGATCTATCCTTGTAATCGTGTGCGAGATGTATAATAAAGTTTAGTTTGAGTTTTTGCTTTATTTACTTTCATGTTCCAATAAAAAGAAAGAAAATAAATGAAAAATATCATATGCTAATCTTATGGTAGGTGATGACACCACATAAGGAAAAGTATAACTAGAAGATTTTATTAGGAATTGACAAACATAGCATTGGTCAATGATGCAACTCATGAAAGAATTAATAAGGGAAGAGAAGATTCACATATATATACACTATCCAGGAAATCTTTTGTGATTGTGAGCCCCCATCAAAATATTATCTATACTACTATTAAACAATCAAACAAGAACTTCTTTAAGCACACCCCACAAAGTGTACACAGATCCAATACCACCGCATGATTAGGCCACTAAAATCAATCTAACGGTTAGCCTTAACCTAAACCATTTTCTGTGTGCACTTAGCAATTTACATTGACTGACCGTACTCCACCGTGGAGGAAAATATGAAACTCCACGCCTGAGCAATTAGGAAACTAATAATCATGGGTGCATCCTATTCTAGTATGCCAAAATTGTTGACGTTGGACAAGGAAGACAACGTAATGATTTATGTTTGTTCATATTCACATAGAAGTTATATTGTCATAGATCCTTCAACATGTGGTGCTTGCCCCCATCTTTGCTAGCCAAAACCTCAACACTAAGTAGAGATACTACTTGTGCATCCAGAAACCCTTAAACCCAAATCTTATTTTTGAGAGTCCACCATACCTACCTAAGGATTGAGTAAGATCCTTCAAGTAAGTTGTCATCGATGCAATAAGGCAATAAAAATTGCTTCTAAAAGTGTGAGATAATTTAGTGTAAGAGAAAATTGAGCGCTATACGAACTTGTGATTGTGAAGAATAAAAGCGACAGACTGCATAATAAAGGTTTCCATCACAAGGGGCGATCAACGCGACGTTCTTTTGCACTAAGGGGTTGAGCATACAAGCAAATAAGCGCATGGAAACCTCTGCTTCCCTCTGCGAAGGGCCTATCTTTTACTTTTATGCAAGTGTCAAAGTTTTTCTCTCTATTCCTTTTTATTTTTATCCTTTGGAAAGCATCATGTGGTGAGGAAAGATCTAGGCACATATGTCCAGTTGAATATGGGTAGCATGAGTTATTATTGTTGACATCACCCTTGAGGTGCATATGTTGGGAGGCGGAACTATAAGCCTGTATCTTTCTATGTGTCCGGTTGAAACATTTTGCTCATGTGTATGCGGTGAGTGTTAGCAATCATAGAAGACTATATGATGGTTGAGTATGTGGACTTGCCCAAAGGCTCTGCTACATGACCCTTCCTGAAAAGATGATGAATTGTAGTTGCAAAGTTGAGTGAGAACATAGTTTGTTGGTTTCTAACAGAGTTTATGCTTTATACTTCTTCATGAGAAGTCTATGATAAAAGTTTTATGTTAAAGTTTGTTGTTGTTATAATAATCTACATGATGCTTCTATGTTCGTATTTTGTTTTTATCGACACCTCTCGCTCTAAGCATGTGGACATGTTTTTCGATTTCGGTTTTCGCTTGAGGACAAGCGAGGTCTAAGCTTGGGGGAGTTGATACGTACATTTTGCATCATGTTTTCCTACTGTCATTTATGATGTTTTTATGCATAATAATGCTTTTTGCAGTAATTCTAATGCCTTTTCTCTCATAATATGCAAGGTACACACAAAGAGGGAGAATTCCGGCAGCTGGAAATCTGGACCTGGAAAAGCTACGTCAGGCCACCTACTCTGCACAACTCCAAATGAGATGAAACTTTACGGGGATTTTTATGGAATATATGAGGAATATTGGAGCCAATAAATACTAGAGCGGGCCCACCAGGTGGGCACAACCCACCTAGGCGTGCCAGGGAGCCCAGGCGCGCTCTGGTGGGTTGTGCTCCCCTCGGCCCACCTCCGGTGTCCATATTCTGGTATATAAGTCATTTTGACCTAGAAAAAAAATAAGGACATGACTTTAGGGATGGAGTGCCGCCATCTCGAGGCGGAACTTGGGTAGGAGCACTTTTGCCCTCCGGCGGAGCGATTCCGCCGGGGGAAATTCCCTCCCGGAGGGGGAGATCATCGTCATCATCATCACCAACAACTCTCCCATCTTGGGGACGGCAATCTCCATCAACATCTTCAACAACACCATCTCCTCTCAAACCCTAGTTCATCTCTTGTGTTCAGTCTTTGTACTAGAACTATAGATTGGTGCTTGTGGGTGACTAGTAGTGTTGACTACATCTTGTAGTTGATTACTATATGGTTTATTTGGTGGAAGATTATATGTTCAGATCCATTAGGCTATTTAGTACCCCTCTGATCTTGAGCATGTTTATCACTTGTGAGTAGTTACTTTTGTTCTTGAGGTCATGGGAGAAATCATGTTGCAAGTAATCATGTGAATTTGATATGTGTTCGATATTTTGATAGTATGTATGTTGTCATTCCCTTAGTGGTGTCATGTGAACGTAGACTACATGACACTTCACCATATTTGGGCCTAAGGGAATGCATTGTGGAGTAGTTAGTATATGATGGGTTGCGAGAGTGACAGAAGCTTAAACCCTAGTTTATGCGCTATTCTGTAAGGGACCGATTGGATCCAAAAGTTTAATGCTATGGTTAGAATTTATTCTTAATACTTTTCTCGTAGTTGCGGATGCTTGTGAGGGGGTTAATCATAAGTAGGAGGTTTGTTCAAGTAAGAACAGCACCTAAGCACCGGTCCACCCACATATCAAATTATCAAAGTAGCGAACACAAATTGAATCAACATGATGAAAGTGACTAGATGAAATTCCCTTGTACCCTCAAGAACGTTTTGCTTATTATAAGAGACCATTTGGCCTATCCTTTGCCTCAAAAGGATTGGGCTACCTTGCTGCACTTTTGCTACTACTATCATTACTTGCTCGTTACAAATTATCTTGCTATCAAACTACTTTGTTACTTACAGTTTCAACACTTGCAGACATTACCTTGCTGATAACCACTTCTCATTTCCTTCTGCTCCTCGTTGGGTTCGACACTCTTACTTATTGAAAAGGCTACAATTGATCCCCTATACTTGTGGGTCATCAAGCACTGAACGGACGACGCCTCCGCGTTCATCCCACGTTCAGCTCGATGACGTCCTCCGCCTTCTTGATCCAGCAAGACGGCGAGGTACTGGATGAGTTCCAGGAGCTCGATGACGTGGTGATGGTGAAGCTATCTCCGCAGGGCTTCGCCTAAGCACTACGAAAATATGACCGGGATGTAAACGGTGGAGGGGGGCACCGCACACGGCTAAGGGATTGTTGTGCTTGTGCTATAGGTGCCCCCTCCCACATATATATAGTTGGAGGGGAGGGAGCAGGCAAGACGGTGCCCCAAGTAGGTCGAATCCTACTTGGAGTCCTCCCCAAGTGGCACCCCCTTTCCTTATTTGCCGGAGAAGAAAGGAAAGGGGGGGAAGAGAGAAGGAAGGGGAGGCCGAATCATCCCCCTTTCCTTCCCCCACTTGGGAGGCTGCCATGGGGGGCATGCCAGACCCTTGTTGGCTGGCATGCTCCCCTCTTATGGCTTAATAGGCCTAATACCCTTCCGGGGTGACCGGTACCCCCTCCGGTACTCCGATGTCTATCTGGTTTTCTCCGAAACACTTCCGGTGTCCGAATACCATCGTCCTATATATCAATCTTTACCTCTCGACCATTTCGAGACTCCTCATCATGTACATTATCTCATTCGAGGCTCCAAACAACATCCGATCACCAAATCATATAAGTCATATAACCCTATAGCATCAATGAACGTTAAGCGTGCGTACCCTACGGGTTCGAGAACTATGTAGACATGACCGAGACACCTCTCTGGTCAATAACCAATAGTGGAACCTGGATGCCCATATTGGTTCCTACATGTTCTACGAAGATCTTTATTGGTCGAACCATTATGGCAGCATACGTAATTCCCTTTGTCCATCGGTATGTTACTTGCCCGTGATTCGATAGTTGGTATCTTCATACCTACACTACTGCAGGATGGTCCAAACGCGACAGTCAAATCAGAGACCCTTCGACGAAACTGTGTGCGATACAATAATCAGAGACCCATCAAAAAAGGTGCAAAACGTTTGCGATGGTGGCGACATCAAACACGGTTCATATTAGATTTGCGTGTGCGATGAGTGGCAAACAATTAATCTAGAAGAACGGTTTGCGATGATGCAGAACAACAGAAACGGGCAGCCAGATGAGGGTGTGTGTAATATACGGCATACAGTTCACTAGGATGAACTGTGTGTGATTAGGCAACACAATGGAAACGGTTCAACTGAACAAGATGTGTGTGATCCGTGGCAAACAGGTCCGTAATCAGAAATGTGTGTCAAGAACAATAACAACACAAACGATTGCTGCTAATAAGGTGTGTGATTTTCTCTCCCTACAGAAGAATAACATGTATATATATAACTGAAATAAACATCCAATTACATAAGTGACTATATAGATCATTCGCACACACCTCAATAAACAATTGCATGCATTCTAAAGGAGAAGAAACGGTCGTCTAGTCTTCTAGTTCTTGTGATGCTCCCGCCACTGCTATGTGGCTCGATCCCTCATCTGGTGTAGGAAGAAGACAATTCCTCATGTCAACGATCCTCCTATACATCTCGTAGCTTGTGTACGCGTCCTTGGCCGCGTACTTGACGTGTTGTTCATCCAGTCTCTCATGCCAAACATTGTGCCAGGAGTCCTTGTCCTTCTTGCTCTCAGCCTTCATCTTTGCATAGTAGGGGTTGATGATGGCTGAGGTGAGGTCAACCAGGGAGTTTAGTTTGTTGTTGTCGCTGGCCCAGACCTTGTTGTGATGATGGATGTTGACAAGATTCAGGCATTTGAAGCCCAAAACCTTGAGCGCTTTTAGATCGTTGGTGGTGTCCACCGTAGCGAAACTATAGTCGGAGCTGTTGATAAACCTGGAGAAATGCTTGCAAGGCCTTGTGGCCAGGAGGTAGTGGTAGACAAGGACGTCATGTCACACGCATAACTGGGGCGACGTCATCCTTCTGATCGTGCCCGACACGACCCATGGTGTACTTGGGGTCGAAGCTAACCACTAGGTACTTGTCCTCGGCAAGGAACAGCTCCATAGTTTGGATGGAGCTCTCCACCGAGACCGGATCATTCGTATACACCACCAAGAGAGCCTTTCCCCTCACGTGGGTGTCCACGACGTGATGCGTGGTGAACTGCCCGCCATTGTCGTCGTCGGCCGCTAGGAGCGCCATTGGATCCACGGGGAGCGCCATTGGAACCACTGGATGTCCTCTCTATATGTGTCGTCATGGGTGTGCTTATTGTGTCGTGTGACGCGAGAGATGAAGGTAAATGGCCGCAGGAATAAAAGGGGGCTGGGCGGCCTAGATTCTCGGTGCGTTCGCATGGCAGTTTTTGCAGCGGGTAACTACATCGTCGCGGCGCGCCCGGCGCAACCGCATGCACACGAACATGTGTGATCGTGCGCCGGCCCCTAACACTGGTAGCACGCAGGGAGAGACGAGGGCAGAGCACCTGAAGGGATGCGAGAGCAGACCGTGCATGGCGGGACGCGAGCAGAGCGCGCCACAGCCGCCTCAACCGCAAGCAACCACACACATAGAGTCGTTGAACATGCAGGAAATGGTCTCCTACAAGCCGGCCGACAGTTGCATCGCTGCGTAGAGAGCGGTCGTGTGCTACTACCTCCGTCTTGGTCTATAGTCCCCTTTATATTCTGTGCCATACTTTGCCCTTAAATTTAACCAACAAAATGTTAATGCATGTTATAAAAATTATATAATGAGAAACTATGTTCAAATATGAATCCAACTATATAATCTTTGGTGACATGCATTCGTATTTTATTAGTTAAATCCCACTTACAAACCAGGACGGGGGTATAGTAGGTAATTAAACCGCCAACTTTTTTCGTATTAACGTATGTGTACGTGGCCTTTCGTCCTCCTCTCGCATGTCTTGTCACCCCGCTGCCGCAGACTGCTTATAGCGCAAGCTTGCGCAGCGTGCGGGGGCGTTCTTTTGGCCAAATGGTGGCTCAAAGTGGTGCCAACGAATCGTCGGTGAGCCCGTTCCCGTGCAACCTCGTAGGTTCCCACGCAAGCTTCCCGACCGACTCGGTGAAATCCCCCAAAATCCCAATGCTTACCGGCCTGCTATATAAACCCTCACGGCCGGTGAGTCCTGCGTCGCATTTTCCCCTCCCTCCCTGTAGCTTATCTCGTCTGCTTCTCCCACAATCGTCAATGGCACCGGTCCGTCGTTGTTGCTTAGCCACTCTGCCATCATCAGAGGACAGCTCCAGCTGGGAGGCTACACCGCGGCGGCGCAATCCCCAACATAGTGTAGTGTGCGTGGCATCCCTGTTGGTCTGCATGGAACACCCACCACACACTCCGCCGCCGCTGCCCATCGGCAGCTGTTGCTGGCTGCCGTTGCCGCCATACCACCGTCGAAAGCCAGGGCCATCGCCTGCTCCGCTATCGCGGCCCGAAGGCAGGAGGTGGCCGTCCTGGCCGCCACCCCACTGCCGGCCATCACCCGCTCCGCCACCGCGGCCCGAAGGGGGGAGGTGGTGGTCGTGGCCGCCACCCCATCTCCGGTCGCCGTGGCCGGCAGACCACCGTTGTCATCACCCACTCCGCCATCACCACCCGAAGGCGGGAGGCGGAGGTGGAGGCCCGCATGTGCATCAGCGACCTTGCGCGCTACACCGAGTTCCCGCGGGAGGAGGAGGATCGCCTCATCGAGCACGCAAAGAGCCTTACCGCCGCCATGGCTGCGGCACATGCCGCCTTAGAGGCGAGGAATCAGGAGATCTACAAGGAGAACCACCACTTCGATAGGGGTCGTCTGGAGCGACAGAGGGTGTTCGAGCTGAGCGTCACTGAAGCTGCAACAACGGCAGACACCGTATTGAAGTTGTCCATCTCGTCGGTAGGCACCTCCTCCTCTGTCTCTTACTGAGCGCGCTCAGCAGAGGAGAGGCTGCCGGAAGTAGTACAAAGCCCCTCCGTAGTAATAGTATTTAGGGGCTATTTTGTTCAGTTCATTTGACTATAGATGTGGTGGAACTGTACAACGTACTCAAAATTAGATAGTATATATAGTTAAACTAGCTATTTCAATACGTGGTTGGCAACAATTGGGGAAACATTTGGTCGGTTCAACTGTCAAGTTGAACTGTTTCTATAAAGAACGACTGCTTAATCTATGAATGAAATCTATGCTTAATTACTGAATTTTAGTTGAAAAAATTAGATAGTGCTAGTGATTTTTAGTTGTATATTTTGACAAATAACAGTGTTACAAGGTTGACAAATGGCAATGTTACTAGATCAACAAATGTCAATCTTTCCAATTTGGCAAATGGCAACATACCCGATATGACAGATGCAAGTCTTACCAAATTGTTTGTACGTGGTTGCACACGGGTCATCTAAAACAACCGTTTACGTTGAAGGGATGCACAAATCCTGCTCGACACATTTTCTCTTGGCTTCATCGGGAAGCTGTCGGTTTGCATACGGGTGTTCTAACTAAAACGCTTGCGATCAAGAGCTGCACAAATCCTGCTTGGCACATTTTCCCTTGGCATCCTGGGGAAGTTATCGGTTTGCATACGGGTGTTCTAACTAAAACTTTTGCGATGAGTGTTTTATATTTAAAAACCATTGACATTTTTTTCAAAATAAAATCGTTTGATAAGTTTGTACATTAAGAGAGAAAAATGCAAGTTCGTTCAAACCATATCTTTCATTCAGTCACACTGTGAATTTATATTTACATGATCAAGAATTCAAGATACAGTATTAAACTCCCAAAAAACTTTTTCTAACGGCAGCGGAGGCGGCGTCCCGCGCTGTCATTGTCGTTGTCGTCCTTCGGGACACTGTTGTTGAAGTCTTCAAGGCAACACAAAATGTTCTTCACTTGTAAATCAAACATCATGTCGTCATGTGATCGACGGGCGGGGAACGAGAGGACGACAACTGGCGGCACTGAGAGGTAGCGGTCGACGGCGGCATCCCATGCCACTGAGGGGGGCGCGTGCATGGGCACGGCGGGTGCAGCCAAACGCACAGGGACCGGCGCCGTGGTGGGTGGAGGGGCGCACACGGGCACGGGCACAGGAGCGGCGGGTGCAGCCAAACGCACGGGGACCGGCGCCGCGGTGGGTGGAGGGGCGCACACGGGCACGGGCACGTGTGCTAGCACTGGCATGTACACAAGCTCATGCGGGTCCGCGGAGACCTCGCTGGTGCCCGCGGCTTCCAGCTCTACGGTAGTGCTCGGCGACCAGTCTGTCAATGCTACGGGGATGGTCGCTGGCACAGGCGCAGGGATGGGAGCTGGGACGAGAGCGGGGGCATCAACCGCCGCAGCCAGCTCGTTCTGGGCCATGTCCATGAGACCCCATTCCTCCTTATTTTCTATCTCCTCCGTCTCGGAGTCGACTTCATCAAATTTGAAGACTAGTGGCAGATGATCATTCTGCGCCATGCCGTTGGTGGAGGTCTGCGGGAGGGAGGGGAATGGGAGGCGAATAGTAAGGTCGTCCATATTAAACAGCGGCTCGGGTGCCATTAATGGAGAGGAAGTCGGTCAGCCATGGAAGTCAAAGGGCTCGCTTCCTAGTGAGCCTACGCAGCGTAAAACTCGCACGCTTCCCAGTGAGACTGCGCATTGGAGGACAGCTGATACGTCTCCAACGTATCTATATTTTTTGATTGCTCCATGCTATATTATCTTCTGTTTTGGATATTTATGGGCTTTATTATACACTTTTATATTATTTTTGGGACTAACCTATTAACCCAGAGCCCAGTGCCAGTTTCTGCTCTTTCCTTGTTTTAGAGTATCGCAGAAAAGGAAAATCAAATGGAGTCCAATTGACCTGAAACTTCACGGAACTTATTTTTGGAAGGAAAGCAACCTGGGAGACTTGGAGTCCACGTCAAGAAAGCTTCGAGGAAGCCACGAGGTAGGGGGCGCGCCCACCCCCTGGGAGCGCCCTCCACCCTCGTGGGCCCCCCGTGGCTCCCCTGATGTACTTCTTCCGCCTATATATCTCCATATACCCTAAAATGATCGAGGAGCACAATAGATCGGGAGTTCCACTGCCAGAAGCCTCCGTAGCCACCGAAAACCAATCTAGACCCATTCCGGCACCTTGCCGGAGGGGGAATCCCTCTCCGATGGCCATCTTCATCATCCCGGTGCTCTCCATGATGAGGAGGGAGTAGTTCTCCCTTGGGGCTGAGGGTATGTACCAGTAGCTATGTGTTTGATCTCTCTCTCTCTCTTGTGTTCTTGATTTGGCACGATCTTGAAGTATCGCGAGCTTTGCTACTATATTTGGATCCTATGATGTTTCTTCCCCCCTCTACTCTCTTGTAATGGATTGAGTTTCCCCTTTGAAGTTATCTTATCGGATTGAGTCTTTAAAGATTTGAGAACACTTGATGTATGTCTTGCCGTGCGTATCTGTGGTGACAATGGGATATCACGTGATTCGCTTGATGTATGTTTTGGTGATCAACTTGCGGGTTCCGCCCATGAACCTATGCATAGGGTGTCGTGGAATTGTCACGGCAGATGTCCTTAGTGTCAGGACTTAGTCGCGAGGCCAACGCATCTATGTGGTATCTTGAGAGGGGTTGAGCGGGACGAGAGACGCGATGTTTTACCCAGGTTCGGCCCCTCACGGTGGAGGTAAAAGCCTACATCCCGCTTCATTGATATTGATGATGATGATCACGGTTACAAGAGTGCTCTATCTTGAGAGCTATTGTCTAAACCTAACTTGTCCAACTTGTGGAACTTGTGAATCTTGTTCCTTTTGGGGAGCCCTGCCCCTCCTTATATATGCTGGAGGGGCGGGTTACATGTAGAGTCCTATTAGGATTAGGACTAGTCTATCTCTAATACAAACCGGATATAAGTCCAAGTATTAACTCCTTGTAGGACAAATATTCCTCATGCCTTTCCTCTTAAACCGGCCCACCGTTAACGTGAACCGGCCTTCTGGGCCTTGGGCCTTGTCATCCGTCTGTCCCGCACGCCGGATCACCAGTGAGTCATAATAACCAGGTGGGTTGCTTGTAAACCGCCAGGTCAGGGCGGCTCGCCAGTAACTCGCCAAGTGTCAGCGGGGTCTTCAGATAAACCGCCAAGTTCGGCCGGGTTAACTTCCGGCCGGTTTACACCGCAGGGTATATCCCCGACATTAGCCCCCAAGTTTAGCTTGGATTTATTCATGGTAAACTTATGCTGCAAAATAAACACAAGAACAAATTTGACAGGTTATGCTCCGGGTTAAGAATTTTTGTAAACCGGTACCTGATCATCCTTAAGTCCTTGTTATTCCCTCCTTCTGGGAAATCTGGGTCAACAGACCAGCTTTATGGGTCTGAAAATACTTATCTGATATTCAGCCGGTTTGAAGATTTAAAACTTGCCAGTTTAATATAACCAAAATGGCCGGTTTATAAACATTGATGGCGCCGGGTCATAATTGTTGTCGACACCGGGTCATGTAATTGATCTTCCTGATTTGCTCAAAACTGATAAAATGAAGATGTTCCTCCTTTATATGCATAATACCTGTAGCCCCCAAGTCTTAAGAGGAGAACATAGTGATAACTTAAGACTTGCTCCAATAAGTGTTTCAACCTTGAAGAAATCCGGTTTGTTCATCTTAATCATATAAACTGAATACTCCATATATGTAGCCCCCAAGTGCCGGGTTGTCATGCTTGCAGCAACCTGGAACTTTCAATTGCTTATAAAAACTTCAATCAGTGTAGCCCCCAAGGGCCGGGTCATTATGCAATAATGAGCAGGGACTTTGTAAGTATAATCTTGTAAACTTTGAACAGCAACGTGTAGCCCCCAAGGGCCGGCTTAGTAAGATAATACTGAACCGGGACTTGATATATATACTTTAATGAAAATAACATATTATAATGTATCTTCCATCGTAGGGCTTGAACCCACGTCCACAAGGTTAAGAGCTTTGTGCTTTACCAACTGAGCAATGGATTCTTCAATATTATGGATGAAAACTTGTGTACCTTGAATTGTTGACAGGAGCAATTGGTAGCCCCCAAGGGCCGGCTCATTATAATATGATGAGTCGGGTCTTCAATAAGACTAGTAAAAATGACTTTGCATTAGCCCCCAAGTGTCATGGTGCATGCTTGCAGCGACATGAGACTTGCATGTAATCTCAATTTGAATAATGTAGCCCCCAAGTGCCGGGTTGTAAGCCTGCAGCGACTCAGGACTATTCCTTCCATTGTAGAATAAATCATATCCTTTGATAAAAGAGTAGATATTGTGCTATAGCGACTTTGAAAACCTTAATAATAAAAATCCAGCCATGTTGGCTATTCAAGATAATATAATCCGGTATGAAAACCTTATTCATTCAACATCATAATGAAATTTCAGCCAAGTTTGGCTATTTGAATAATATAACCCAATGATTTATAAGTGCATGATTCCAATGGCGCAATCCAAATATACACTGGCGACTTGTTGTCCAAAGCCAGGCCGGTTTAACAAACCTGTTTCTGCATACAACAAGTTTAAAGTGTCCTGGCGGTTTACCGCCGGACGGGTCATAATACCCAACATATAACCCGGGTTTATAACCAAGGCTGCACTTAAGAATAATCAAATATGAAATATATCATACCTGTGACATTGAATCACATCGTTGGTTTTACCAACTTTTTGTAGTAAGGGTGATAACCCAAATCTTGATTACTGATAACTCCTTCCATATTGTGCCGGTTTATAATAAAACCGTGCCGGGTTGTGATAAACACCGTGTTACTCCATAAGAGGATGTTAACAACAAGGATCAAACCGGGCAAATAGTCTCCGGATTGACATGAACTGTGTTCCGTCAATTGATTGGTTAAAAAACTTTGTCGGTTTAAAAAACACAAAGAAAAGCAGAAAAACCCCTTCAAAGAAAAGTGTGAAGCAAAAGCAACGACAAAAATGTTTACCAAAAAAGGTTTATTTAAGCTGATCAAATGGCGTTACCATGGTCAAACACGACCAAGCTCCTGTTAGGTGTAACTATGGTTCTAGTCAGCCAGGTCCCCAAGTGATTCTGTGGTATTTATGCCGACCAAATGGCGTGGTCATGGTTCGGGTTCGACCAAGACCCCAAGTGATTCTGTGGCCTTAGGCCGATCAAGAGGCATGGCTGGTTCAGACATGACCAAGTCCCCAAGTGATCTGGTGGCTCTCGCCTATCAAGAGGCATGGTATTGGTTCGGACACGACCAATCCTCCAAGTGATATAACACGATGCTTTTAGCAAAGTGAACTCAAGGGGTAAACCGGAGGCTGCTTTAGAGCAACTCCGTGTAACCTCACATGATGTAAAAGACCAGAGACCCCGCTTTATGAAGCAGAAGCCCCCATGTGATCAATAATATGTCAGGCTAGTAAGGCGGAATATCCATGTTTCAACCGCGCATCGTGGCAGCAGGTCCTCTTCGGCAATTTTTAACTTTTTGCAAGAGATAAATTCTTCTTTGAACCGGGATCTTGATCCAGATATTGAGAGCTTCAAAGCTTTGTGGGAGACATCTTTCCCTTGAACCGGATTTTAAACCGGAATCTTCATTTTTAGCCGGAAATTTTTCTAACGGCCTTTAAACTCGAACTTGCGAGAGGTTAATTCCTTTTTGAACCGGAAATTCTTAAACCGGATTTGAGAGCTTCAGAGCCTTGTCGGTGAATAAATTTCTATTGAACCGGATTGTAAACCAGATATTTGAGAGCTTCAGTGAGACTGACTTCCCTTCAGCCAGATTTTAAACCGGAATCCTTTCTGATGACCCGGATCTTCTTCATTGAGCTAGGATTTTGTAACTGTCATATACTTTCTAACCCGGAAATCTTCTGACAGCATGATGTGAATCCGAGACCGTGTTATCTTTTCCTCCAACGTATTGGGGTTCTTGACTTCACTGAAAACCGGCAACGTTTCCTAAGTCATATCATTGTAGCCCCCAAGTCTCAAGGTGACTCGAGGAGTTGGCTTGAGATTCTCCATATTTGATTGTGATATAAACCGGCATAACTTGTATATCATTGGCGTTGATAGCTCGATGCAAATCCATAGAAGGTTGAGGTGACTGCGGCGGGTTGTAAATGATCCCATATGAGCCGTGTCAGCAACTCGGCCAATGGTTCCTTCCAATTGGATCCTTGAAGTTTAACCAAACTGTAGCAGCGGCGACTTGTGTGCATGTCCATTGAACCATCCAGTGCAGACGACGGTTGATGATAATTTGCCTCCAATTTGTGGGAAGAAAGGCGAGTTACCCATGTTCATACTCAAGAAACAGCTCATGCAGACAGGTGCGGCCCGGTATGTTGATGTAGACCAGGCCGCGAGAGACGGACGACCGCAACATCAGAGGCAGTTCGGACAGGTGAGTCGGCCGCGGTATTGTAAGCTGGTGCAGATGACGGTTGATCGGCACCGGTGTCATAAACCGGCTCGGACGGGCGAGTTAATCGCGGGCGCGGTATTGTAAGCTGATGTAAACCGGGCCACAGGGACGGCGACCTTCTCACGTTCATTCATCGGGTGGTGGGACACGGACGAAACGCCAGTGCAGAACGTTGCTATCGCGTGCTCCGTGCCCATAACATAGCGCCTCATTTGTAATGAATAATTGTCCTGCATAAACAGTATTGCAGCCCAAGGCAAAGATAAACTACTCTTTGATAAAAATAATATGTACTAATAAAATATATTTCATATGGGTATCACCTGATGTGTTTAGGCCGGAAATAACCCGCCATGAAGTTGATGATAACTGTATGAAGCTGAAATTAATCACGGGTGAACCGGCCGCAGTGTGGTAAACCGGTGCGGACGGGTGAGTCGGCCGTGATGCTTGTAAACCGGCGCGGACAATGAGTCGGCCGCATGCATGGACGGATGTAAACCGAACAGCGGGGGCGGCGATTTGCATGTGTATCCGTCGAGCAGCATGGCCCGGAAGAACTCCACTGCAAAACTATGCTGGCACGCGCTCCATATCTGCGGTATAACAATACATTTGTCATAAATAATTATCCTGCATAAAAACATTGCAGCAAAGATAAAAATTGTTTTTTGACAAAAAACAATACGTGTTAAAAGTAGACTCGGATAAATATCACCTGGTTTGCTCGGATGACGGAAGATCTGCTCAACGCGACAGAAACGGCTCAGACAGACCGGCGACTCAATATAACCCGGCGGCTGTACGTAGGTAACAGTAGAGACGATCCGGACGGCTGTGCACACATACGCGCAGGCATGGTAGCAGCAGAAGCGAGCCTAACGGGTGTGAGTCAGAGATTAAACCTGTTGACTTGCCAGTTCGATCCAGTGTGGTAATCCTTTGCCAAAACATGCATGCTTAGGCAAACCACTTTAACAAACATTAGTTCTCCTCTAGATCGGTTGTCTCCTCAAAATCTGAGCTTTTACCATGGGCAGTACTCAAGTACTATTTGATGGATCACTTTATGTGAGCAGCAGGAACGGAGTAGTCTTGCTGTAGTAGTACTGCCTTCATGATAATAGTAGCATAATCAAAATAGTACTACTCCGAACCACAGTAGCGGATCACTTTACGAAATCACCTTGGCTTTTGACCCTTGTTGATCAATCTGACGCAGCGCACAGTGGTTGTAGCACAATTCCTGTCGGCCTCGGCGGCAAATGACTGTAGTAAAAATTAATCTTATTCGGATTTGACGGCGCGGCCGCGGCAGTAGCTCGGCACTCTGGTGAGGGGCAGCTCAATAGGTGACTAAGTTGGGTCCGGTTTCACCATAGGTAGCAACGGGGTGCAGCCGTGGTGGCTCAGAGGTGCCAGCCTGCAGCAGAGGCAGGGGTCAGGCAGCGGCTCAGCCACGGGTCACGTGGAACACAGCAGGCGGCTCAAAAGTGAAGACCGAGGCGGAGACCAAGTCTTACTTCCCATTATCATCTTCCTCTGATGGATTTTTTTCTTTTCTTTTGGCAGCAAATTGTAAACCATCTCAGAATCCGTGTATGCACTAGTAACTTCCCACGTAGTAGTACTCCTTTTGGTTGATTTGACCTTTCATTGGTTGTATTTCACAAGCAAATTCGCATCCATATCAGATGCCTTTTTCTTCTTGGGAACTTAGTCCTCCTCTCCTGTGGAAAATAGAAATGACGAGACGTCTTCAGTTTTGCCTGCCGCCGCCATGTACAATTTTCTTAGGACTTGTAGTGCCGCAAGAAAATTTTCTTTTGTTCCGGTCTTGGCGAATCTGCATGGGGCGTGCGGTGGTCGCATAGCATGCAACCCTAATTTCTCTTTCTTAACTTAAATTTCACGGATCGTAAAATCTGAACCGATGAGCTCAAAGTTGATGCAGATCCTTCCAAGCTGAGTCTTTCTTATCTGAATTTCTCGATCCCTGGGAGAGATCCTTCCAAGAACTCAACACCACCGTGCGCACGCCCCATAGTGGGCGCCAACTGTCGTGGAATTGTCACGGCAGATGTCCTTAGTGTCAGGACTTAGTCGCGAGGCCAACGCATCTATGTGGTAGCTTGAGAGGGGTTGAGCGGGACGAGAGACGCGATGTTTTACCCAGGTTCGGCCCCTCATGGTGGAGGTAAAAGCCTACATCCTGCTTCATTGATATTGATGATGATGATCATGGTTACAAGAGTGCTCTATCTTGAGAGCTATTGTCTAAACCTAACTTGTCCAACTTGTGGAACTTGTGAATCTTGTTCCTTTTGGGGAGCCCTGCCCCTCCTTATATATGTTGGAGGGGCGGGTTACATGTAGAGTCCTATTAGGATTAGGACTAGTCCATCTCTAATACAAACCGGATATAAGTCCAGGTCTTAACTCCTTGTAGGACAAATATTCCTCATGCCTTTCCTCTTAAACCGGCCCACCGTTAACGTGAACTGGCCTTCTGGGCCTTGGGCCTTGTCATCCGTCTGTCCCGCACGCCGGATCACCAGTGAGTCATAATGACCAGGTGGGTTTCTTGTAAACCGCCAGGTCAGGGTGGGTCGCCAGTAACTCGCCAAGTGTCAGCGGGGTCTTCAGATAAACCGCCAAGTCCGGCCGGGTTAACTTCCGGCCGGTTTACACCGCGGGGTATATCCCCGACATAGGGGTTGCCACACGTTTTCGTCGTGATTCTCGAGTAGAAACTTTGAGGCACTCTTTGAGGTTCTATGTGTTGGTTGAATAGATGAATCTGAGATTGTGTGATGCATATCGTATAATCATGCCCATGGATACTTGAGGTGACATTGGAGTATCTAGGAGACATTAGGGTTTTGGTTGATTTGTGTCTTAAGGTGTTATTCTAGTACGAACTCTAGGGCTGTTTGTGACACTTATAGGAATAGCCCAACGGATTGATTGGAAAGAATAACCTTGAGGTGGTTTCGTACCCTACCATAATCTCTTCGTTCGTTCTCCGCTATTAGTGACTTTGGAGTGACTCTTTGTTGCATGTTGAGGGATAGTTATGTGATCCAATTATGTTATTATTGTTGAGAGAACTTGCACTAGTGAAAGTATGAACCCTAGGCCTTGTTTCAACGCATCGCAATACCGTTTACGCTCACTTTTATCATTAGTTACCTTGCTGTTTTTATATTTTCAGATTACAAAAACATTTATCTACCATCCATATACACTTGTATCATCATCTCTTCGCCGAACTAGTGCACCTATACAATTTACCATTGTATTGGGTGTGTTGGGGACACAAGAGACTCTTTGTTATTTGGTTGCAGGGTTGCTTGAGAGAGACCATCTTCATCTTACACCTTCTACGGATTGATAAACCTTAGGTCATCCACTTGAGGGAAATTTGCTACTGTCCTACAAACCTCTGCACTTGGAGGCCCAACAACGTCTACAAGAAGAAGGTTGTGTAGTAGACATCAAGCTCTTTTCTGGCGCTGTTGCCGGGGAGGTTAGCGCTTGAAGGTATATCTTTAGATCTTGCAATCAAGTGTTTTAGTTTCTTGTTTTATCACTAGTTTAGTTTATAAAAGAAAACTACAAAAATATGGAATTGAGTTTGTCTCATACGCTTCATCTTTTTAATTTCTTTCGTGAGTATGATGGAACAGAAAATTGTGCCAAAGTGTTAGAAGAAGAATGCATTAAAATGTTTGGCACTAAATCCTTGAATGATGAGCATGATTGCAATGTTGTTAGTATGAACTCATTGAATATCCATGGTACTAATGATGATTGCACTAGTTATGATGAAAATGTCTCCTATAAACATGTCAATTTTTGTGGAGTGCATTGGGTTTGTAAGTACACACCAAATAGGGAAGATAGATATTGCAAGAGGCATAAGTACTTAGAAACTAAATTGTTGCAAGAAAGGCTAGATGATTGTGCTGAAAATTTAAATTTTCTTGGCCGTACTTGCGGACTTTGCAATGAAAGTGGTCATTTAGCTATCCGATGCAAATTGTTTCATGATCTAATCGTGTCCAAAAATTGTGATGAGTTGATTTCCCTTACACATTATAATGAACTTAGCTTGCTTATGGGTTGCGAAGAAATGAAACATATAACTGGGGATCTTCCAGAATTTACCCATTATAAACTTCTTGTCTTTGATCTAGAGGAAATTTATATGTATTGTGCGGTGAATTGCATTGAAAACCCTTATATTGCCAATTACATAAAGAAAAGAAAATGAAGAGAAAATGAAGAGAATACTAATGAAAGGGAAGAGGCTTCCCAATACCCTCCTATTATTTCTTATGATGAATTAGGTCACGAGGAGGAGCCTCCTATTCAATCAATCTCATTAATAAGGAGCTCCAAAAAGAGGATTGAACCCACACGTGATGTGCTGAAGAAGAAGAAAAGAAAAAGGAAGAGAGGTAAAAAGATATCTTTCCCAAATAATGCTACTCCTATTACTATTGTGCCTCATGAAAAATAATTGTGGAAGATAATGATACTTCTTATGATCTTGAAAATCTTTTTGGCACTTGCTTGGAAGAATATGATAATTGCTATACTATTGGTGCTATCCATACTATTAATTATGAGAGTGATTATGCTTATGATATGAAATGGCCCAAGCTTGGGGATGCTATGTTTGATGAAAGATGATGTTTTTTAGAATATATTTGCTGCAATTAATGTTTGTCCCAAGCTTGGGGACGCTACATTGAATGAATATGATATTTTTAGTCTCCCAAGTTTTGATATGCAAATCTATAATGATGGTAGCATGCCTCCTACTTATGATGATTATTGTGATGATACTTATGCTATAAAAGTAGTGATTATATTTATAAAACTTGTCATGATTATGATTACCCCTTTTCTTAACATTACTCTTTTAATGTGGAAACAATTTATAGTATTCGAGTCTCTTATGATACTCCCACTATTCCGAATGAGAAGAATTTTGCTTATGTGGAGAGTAATAAAAATTCTATGCTTATGCATCATAAAAATAATGCTTTAGGTGCTGGATATATTTTCAAATTCATTCATGATGCTACTGAAAATTATTATGAGGGAGGAATATATGCTTGTAGGAATTGCAATAATATCAAGTTTCCCCTCTATGTGCTTAAAATTTTGAAGTTATGCTTGTTTTGCCTTCTTATGCTAGTTGATTCTTGTTCCCACAAGTTGTTTGCTCACAAAATCCCTATGCATAGGAAGTGGGTTAGACTTAAATGTGCTATTCATATTCTTCATGATGCTCTCTTTATGTTTCAATTCTTATTCTTTATGCGAGCATCATTGAAATCACCATGCCTAGCTAGGGGCATTAAACGATAGCGCTTGTTGGGAGGCAACCCAATTTTATTCTTGTTCTTTGCTTTTTTTTCCTGTTTAGTAATAAATAATTCATCTAGCCTCTGTTTTGATTGAGTTTTTATGTTTTAGTTAGTGTTTGTGCCAAGTAGAACCGTTGGGAAGACTTGGGGAAAGTCTTGTCGATCATGCTGTAAAAAACAGAAACTTTAGCGCTCACAAGAATTGCTGCCATTTTTTATTGGAGAGTGATATTTAGTTAATTCTTTTTGAAGATGATTCGTATCTAAATTACTCAGGTCCACCAATTTATTTTAGAATTTTATGAGTTCCAGAAGTATACGTTTGATTCAGATTACTACAGACTGTTCTGTTTTTGACAGATTCTGTTTGTCGGTTGTTGTTTGCTTATTTTGATGAATCTATGGCTAGTAAAAGAGTTTATAAACCATATAGAAGTTGGAATACAGTATGTTTAACACCAATATAAATAAATAATGATTTCATTACAGTACTTTGAAGTGGTGTTTTGTTTTCTTATACTAACGGAGCTTATGAGTTTTCTGTTAAGTTTTGTGTTGTGAACTTTTCAAGTTTTGGGTAAAGATTCGATGGGCTATGGAATAAGGAGTGGCAAGAGCCTAAGCTTGGGGATGCCCAAGGCACCCCAAGGAAATATTCAAGGACAACCAAGATCCTAAGCTTGGGGATGTCCTGGAAGGCATCCCCTCTTTCGTCTTCGTTCATCGGTAACTTTACTTGGAGCTATATTTTTATTCACCACATGATATGTGTTTTGCTTGGAGCGTCATTTTATTTTCTTTTGTTTTGCTTGCTGTTTGAATAAAATACCAAGATATGAAATTATTAAATGCAATAGAGTCTTCACATAGTTGCATAATTATTCGACTACTCATTGATCTTCACTTATATCTTTCGGAGTAGTTTATCATTTGCTCTAGTACTTCACTTATATCTTTCGGAGTAGTTTATCATTTGCTCTAGTACTTCACTTATATCTTTTTAGAGAACGGTGGTGGTTTTATTTTGAAGAAATAGATGAACTCTCGTGCTTCACTTAAATTATTTTGAGAGTCTTAAATAGCATGGTAGTTTGCTTAAATAATCCTAATATGCTAGGTATTCAAGATTAGTAAAAAAAATTCCTACGAATGTTTTGAATACTAAGAGAAGTTTGATGCTTGATGATTGTTTTGAGATATGGAGGTAATAATATCAAAGTCATGCTAGTTGAGTAGTTGTGAAATTGAGAAATTCTTGTGTTGAAGTTTGCAAGTCCCGTAG
Source organism: Triticum urartu (assembly GCF_056163025.1). Lineage (NCBI taxonomy): Eukaryota > Viridiplantae > Streptophyta > Magnoliopsida > Poales > Poaceae > Triticum > Triticum urartu. Next base: position 354,400,989 of record NC_141877.1, read on the forward strand.
CATGCACGTATGGTAAACATTATGTGACAAATTTGAAACATGAGGTGTTATTTGATTGTCTTCCTTATGAGTGGCAGTCGGGGACGAGCGATGGTCTTTTCCTACCAATCTATCCCCCTAGGAGCATGCGCGTAGTGCCGAGGTTTTTGATGACTTGTAGATTTTTGCAATAAGTAAGTGAGTTCTTTATGACTAATGTTGAGTCCATGGATTATACGCACTCTCACCCTTTCATCATTGCTAGCCTCTTCGGTACCGTGCATTGCCCTTTCTCACATTGAGAGTTGGTGCAAACTTCGCTGGTGCATCCAAATCCCGTGATATGATACGCTCTTTCACACATAAACCTCCTTATATCTTCCTCAAAACAGCCACCATACCTACCTATTATGGCATTTCCATAGCCATTCCGAGATATATTGCCATGCAACCTTCCACCATTCCGTTTATCATGACACCTTCATCATTGTCATATTGCTTAGCATGATCATGTAGTTGACATAGTATTCGTGGCAAAGCCACCGTTCATAATTCTTTCATACATGTCACTCATGCATCATTGCACATCCCGGTACACCGCCGGAGGCATTCATATAGAGTCAAACTTTGTTCTAGTATCGATTTGTAATCATTGAGTCATAAATAAATAGAAGTGTGATGATCATCATTTTCTAGAGCATTGTCCCATGTGAGGAATAAAAAAAAGAGAAAGGCCATAAAAAAAGAGAAGGCCCAAAAAAAAGAGAAATGCCATTATAAAAAAGAGAAGGCCCAAAAAAATAGAAAGGCCATAAAAAAAGAAAAGGCCCAAAAACAAATGAGAGAAAAAGAGAGAAGGGACAATGCTACTATCCTTTGCCACACTTGTGCTTCAAAGTAGCACCATAATCTTCATGATAGAGAGTCTCTTGTTTTGTCACTTTCTTATACTAATGGGAATTTTTCATTATAGAACTTGGCTCATATATTCCAACAATGGGCCTCCTCAAGTGCCCTATGTCTTCGTGAGCAAGCAAGTCCACTTAGTTTCTTTTGTTGATCTTTCATACATTTATAGCTCTAGTACATCCGTTGCATGGCAATCCCTACTCCTTGCATTAACATCAATCGATCGGCATCTCCATAGCTCATTGATTAGCCTCGTTGATGTGAGACTTTCTCCTTTTTGTCTTCTCCACATAACCCCCATCATCATATTCTATTCCACCCATAGTGCTATGTCCATGGCTCACGCTCATATATTGCGTGAAAGTTTATAGGTTTGAGATTACTAAAGTATGAAACAATTGCTTGGCTTTTCATCGGGGTTGTGCATGATGAGAGCATTCTTGTGTGACGAAAATGGAGCATGACCAAACTATATGATTTTGTAGGGATGAACTTTCTTTGGCCATGTTATTTCGAGAGGACATAATTGCTTAGTTAGTATGCTTGAAGTATTATTATTTTTATGTCAATATGAAATTTTATCTTGAATCTTTCGGATCTGAATGTTCATACCACAATTAAGAAGAATTACATTGAAACTATGCCAAGTAGCACTCCACATCAAAAATTCTGTTTTTACCATTTACCTACTCAAGGCCGGGCAGGAATTAAGCTTGGGGATGCTGATACGTCTCCAACGTATCTATAATTTTTGATTGCTCCATGCTATATTATCTTCTGTTTTGGATGTTTATGGGCTTTATTATACACTTTTATATTATTTTTTGGACTAACCGATTAACCCGGAGCCCAGTGCCAGTTTCTGTTTTTCCCTTATTTTAGAGTATCACAGAAAAGGAAAATCAAACGGAGTCCAATTGACCTGAAACTTCACAGAACTTATTTTTGGAAGGAAAGAAACCCGGGAGACTTGGAGTCCACGTCAAGGAATCTTCCAGGAAGCCACGAGGTAGGGGCGCACCCACCCCCCCTGGGCGCGTCCTCCACCCTCGTGGGCCCCTCGTGGCTCCCCTGACGTACTTCTTCCGCCTATATATATCTCCATATACCCTAAAACGATCGGGGAGCACAATATATCGGGAGTTCTGCCGCCAGAAGCCTCCATAGCCACCGAAAACCAATCTAGACCCATTCCGGCACCCTGCCGGAGGGGGAATCCCACTGCGGTGGCCATCTTCATCATCCCGGCGCTCTCCATGATGAGGAGGGAGTAGTTCTCCCTCAGGGCTGAGGGTATGTACCAATAGCTATGTGTTTGATCTCTCTCTCTATCTCTCGTGTTCTTGATTTGCCACGATCTTGATGTATCGCGAGCTTTGCTGCTATATTTGGATCCTATGATGTTTCTTCCCCCCTCTACTCTTTGTAATGGATTGAGTTTCCCCTTTGAAGTTATCTTATCGGATTGAGTCTTTAAAGATTTAAGAACACTTGATGTATGTCTTGCCGTGCGTATCTGTGGTGACAATGGGATATCACGTGATTTACTTGATGTATGTTTTGTTGATCAACTTGCGGGTTCCGCCCATGAACCTATGCATAGGGGTTGGCACACGTTTTCGTCGTGATTCTCCAGTAGAAACTTTGGGGCACTCTTTGAGGTTCTATGTGTTGGTTGAATAGATGAATCTGAGATTGTGTGATGCATATCGTATAATCATACCCATGGATACTTGAGGTGACATTGGAGTATCTAGGTGACATTAGGGTTTTGGTTGATTTGTGTCTTAAGGTTTTATTCTAGTACGAACTCTAGGGTTGTTTGTGAAACTTATAGGAATAGCCCAATGGATTGATTGGAAAGAATAACTTTGAGGTGGTTTCGTACCCTACCATAATCTCTTCGTTCGTTCTCCGCTATTAGTAACTTTGGAGTGACTCTTTGTTGCATGTTGAGGGATAGTTATGTGATCCAATTATGTTATTATTGTTGAAGAACTTGCACTAGTGAAAGTATGAACCCTAGGCCTTGTTTCAACGCATTGCAATACCGTTTACTCTCACTTTTATCATTAGTTACCTTGCTGTTTTTATATTTTCATATTACAAAAACATTTATCTACCATCCATATACCACTTGTATCACCATCTCTTTGCCGAACTAGTGCACCTATACAATTTACCATTGTATTGGGTGTGTTGGGGACATAAGAGACTCTTTGTTATTTGGTTGCAGGGTTTCTTGAGAGAGACCATCTTCATCCTATGCCTCCTACGGATTGATAAACCTTAGGTCATCCACTTAAGGGAAATTTGCTAGTGTCCTACAAACCTATGCACTTGGAGGCCCAACAACGTCTACAAGAAGAAGGTTGTGTAGTAGACATCAACAACTTGCATGCCTCTCGGTCAGCCTACGCACTGAACTCCGCTCGCACGCCTCCCGTTCAGTCAAGCAGCTGTCCGCACGACACCTCCTATAGCCATTAAAACCAAGACACATGGTGTCACTTGAATGGTTAATAGAACAAACACGATTTGAATTATACAAACGTTTGAGATATTAAAGTGGCAACTATTTTTTTTCAAAATGCCTTTATTGGTTGTTATTCGAGTGCGCCTTCTCTCAAAATGGACACGAAAAATACCACAACATGTCGGGTGCCATTCCATGATAGCATGTCAAGCTTCATGAATTTCTGACGAGTTTTGGATTTACTAGAATTTAAAAACAAACTATCTCAACATTTTTCCGGCAATCAACAGTGCCCTGGTGTTTGAAATTCATTGTCATTTCTTGCATGGGACCTAAGCATGAACCCAAGGACACAGATTTGTTTTTTCAACCAATTTATATGCACTGGAGCATGTGCATGTAGTTCAAATTTGAATTATGCACATAAAATGCCTAGAAAACCCAGTTAAAGTGTAAAAATGTCCAAACAAACTCCGAAAAATTCCAAAATTTAACACAACACTCCTGTTGTTCTGTGTTGACACTAGAAATTTTTTGAAAGCAATAAGAGGCAACAGATATAGTTTCGTCCCCAAAGGTGGCACGTTCCCTACCGAAACCATCAAGCTTGTTGTGAGAAACTCTATTTTGTGAGAAGCTTATGCCCAAACCTGCCCCAAATGGGACAATTTTTTTACCATGGCATTTTGATGCCACTCCATGATAGCATGCCAAGTTTCATGAATTTCAGACAAGTTTTGGATTTACTAGAATTTAAAAACCAGGTATCTCAATGTTTGTGGCCGAGTGAGATGCATCACAAAATATCTTGGAGCACCTGATGTCTACTACGCAACTTTATTCTTGTAGACACGTGTTGGGCCTCCAAGCACAGAGTTTTGTAGGACAATAGCAATTTTCCCTCAAGTGGATTACCTAAGGTTTATCAATCCGTAAAAGGTGTAGGATGAAGATGGTCTCTCTCAAATGACCCTGCAACCAAATACAAGACATCTCTTGTGTCCCCAACACACCCAATACAATGGCAAATTGTATAGGTGCACTAGTTCGGCGAAGAGATGGTGATAAAAGTGTAATATGGATGGTATAAATATATTTTTATAATCTGAATAAATAAAAGCAGCAAGGTAGCAAATAGTAAACGGGAAAAAAATGGTATTTCAATGCTTAAAAACAAGGCCTAGGGTCCGTACTTTCACTAGTGCAATTTCTCAACAGTGCTAACATAGTTGGATCATACGATTATCCCTCAAAGTGCAGTAAAGAATCACTCCCGAGTCCCTATTAGCGGAGAACAAAAGATAGATATTGTTTGTAGAGTATGAGGCCACCTTAAAGTTATTCTTTCCGTTCGATCTATTCAAGAGTTCGTACTAAAATAACACAAAGCTATTTTCCGTTTGCTCTATCCTAGAGTTCGTACTAGAATAACACCAAAGCAAATTCATATTCATAATACTCAGTCCACACAAAAACTATAAAGAGACCCCGAAGTTTCCGTTGAAGAAAAACGTGCATCAACCCCTATGCATAGATTACCCCAATATCACCGCGGGAATCCGCGAGTTAAATGCCATAACATATATCAAGTGAATCGATAAGATACCCCAATTTTAACCTCAAGTATTCGTACCGCAACATATATATCATGTGTTCTCATCTCTAGATATTCGATCCGACAAGACAAAACATCAAAGGGTAAAGATTCAATTCGTCATAACAAGAGTATAGAGGGTAGAAACACCATATGATCCGACTATATTAACAAAGCCCATGATAGAAATCACGAGAGAGAGAGAGAGAGAGATTAAACACATAGCTACTGGTACAAACCCTCAGCCCCGAGGGTGGGCTACTCCCTCCTCATCGTGGTGGCCGCCGGGATGATGAAGATGGCCACCGGAGATGATTGCCCCCTCCGGCAGGGTGCCGGAACGGGTCTAGATTGGTTTTTGGTGGCTACGGAGCCCTGCGGCGGCGGAACTTCTGATCTAGGTTAACCCCGAAGGGTTTCGGAATATTTGGGAATTTATAGTGCAAAGAGGGGGTGCGGGAGGCCACCGAGGTGGGCACAACCCACCTGGGCGTGCCAGGGGGCCCTGGCGCGCCCTGGCAGGTTGTGCCCCCCTTGTGGCACCCCCAGGTGTAGCTCTGGCCCATTGGGTTCCTTCTGGTCCAAAACAAATCTCCATAAAGTTTCGCGGTGTTTGGACTCCGTTTGATATTGATTTTCTGTGATGTAAAAAACAAGCAAAAAACAACAACTAGCACTGGGCACTGGGTCAATAGGTTAGTCCCAAAAAATGATATAAAGTTGCTACAAAATGATTGTAAAACACCCAAGAATGATAAAATAACAACATGAATACTTCATAAATCATAGATACATTGGAGACGTATCAGCACCGTCGGTGTGTAGTACGCCTATGGCTTACGCGAGAAGGTGTGTGAGCTACAGTCCACAACTGGCGTGTCAAGCACACTAGCTCGCTACCCAAATATCATTTCACGGTTCAATCGTCACTGGTGAAATATGGGGACATGGAACCGCGTCGTGAGGGCAACTTCGGCGGCCCACTCCGGCAAGAGCACGACCGCAGCTGCCACGCGCGTGCTAACAAGGTGCATGAGCGCGGCCGCAATCTGCGACTGGGCGGCCAGGGCAGCCCAAACGGCTATTGTTGCTTCTCAGGTGGCGGCAACAACATCTGCCTCAGGGATAGCAACTAGTGAGAGCGGCACAACAGATGTCCGTTCTGCAACGGCGGCCTTAGCCCTGATGGAGGCCGCCCACGACCATGTCGAGGCCGCCCACGCCCAGCTCGTGGCAGTCATCGCACAAATCGAACGAAGCTTCTCTGACGACGGCCGGCAACCCACGAACGAAGAGTTGGCAATCGCCGAGAGCATTCGAGCAGCCGTCGGTTCCTCTGCCACATACCTTGCCACGACGGAGCCCGTCCAAGCCCAGATCGCGGCCGCCCACGCCCGGCTTGTGGCGGCCTTTTCCAAAGAGATGGCAGATGCGGATGGCGAGATGCTTGCCGAGTATGGTGCGATGGATGCCATGGAGCCCCTTCCCTAGGAGATCGTCGAGCGCGAGCTGGACATGGAGGCGGCAGCGGAGATCGACGAGCACCAGTCGTAGCAGTACTCTTTGTTTTGTTTAATTAAGAGCGCTGGTCTTTAATTTGTTAGAGTAATGTTTAGGTTAGCTAGCTCTTTTTAATTGCCGAAGTTGCTCAATTAAGAAGTGTCGGTGTGCTGTAGTCTCCTTTGTGTAACCAAATTATGCAATGACTGAAAGTGCAACTATCCCTGGGTGGTTTTGGTAATTCCTAACAACATATAGCTCATTGAGCTAACATTATTCCAATATTAATATTTCAGGAAAAGCTCAATGAATGGCATGGCATGTATGAGGAAAGTGGATCCCTCAAAATTCTAAGGACAAAAAGTTTGGCTCAAGCTTGAAGCTCAAGACTCTACATTTTATATTTTAGTGATCCAAGATCACATTGAGTCTATAGGAAAAGCCAGTACTATCAAGGAGGGATGAGGTGTTGCTTAATGGCTTGCTTGCTCAAAATGCTTAGTGATATGCTCCAAAATCCTCAACTACCTTCCCACATCCACATATGACCTAAACCAAAATTCAAACTCGGCCCCACCGATTCTTTCTATCCGGCGCCACCGAGTTTCAAATGTCATAGCCACTGCCACAAACCCTAGGCAAATCGGTCTCACCGATAGGGATCTCGGTCTCACTGAGATGGGATTGTAATCTCTCTGTTTCCCTTTGTAACGTTTCGGTCTTACCGCGATGAGCGATCGGTCCCACCGAGATTGCAATGTAAACTCTCTGTCTCCCTTTTGTAACACTTCGGTCTCACCGAGATGAGCGAATCGGTCCCACCGAGTTTACCTGACCAACTCTCTAGTTAGCTTATTACCAAAATAGGTCCCATCGAGTTTGTGTAATCGGTCACACCGAGATTACGTTATGCCCTAACCCTAACCATATCGGTCCTACCGAGTTGCATCTCAGTCCCACCGAAAATCCTAACGGTCGCTAGGTTTGCTAAATCGGTGCAACCGAGTTGAACCATTCGGTCCCACCGAGTTTGGCAAATTGTGTGTAACGGTTAGATTTTGTGTGGAGGCTATATATACCCATCCACCCACTCTTCATTCGTGGAGAGAGCCATCAGAACATACCTACACTTCCAATATACATTTTCTGGGAGAGAACCACCTACACTTGTGTTGAGGTCAAGATATTCCATTCCATCCATATGAATCTTGATCTCTAGCCTTCCCAAGTTGCTTTCCACTCAAATCTTCTTTCCACCAAATCCAAATCCTGTGAGAGAGAGTTGAGTGTTGGGGAGACTATATTTGAAGCACAAGAGCAAGGAGTTCATCATCAACACACCATTTGTTACTTCTTGGAGAGTGGTGTCTCCTAGATTGGCTAGGTGTCACTTGGGAGCCTCCGACAAGATTGTGGAGTTGAACCAAGGAGTTTGTAAGGGCAAGGAGATCGCCTACTTCGTGAAGATCTACCGCTAGTGAGGCAAGTCTTTCGTGGGCGACGGCCGTGATGGAATAGACAAGGTTGCTTTTTCGTGGACCCTTCGTGGGTGGAGCCCTCCGTGGACTCGCACAACCGCTACCCTCCGTGGGTCGAAGTCTCCATCAACGTGGATGTACAATAGCACCACCTATCGGAACCACGACAAAAACATCCGTGTCTCCAATTGCGTTTGAATCCTCCAAACCCTTCCCTTTACATTCTTGCAAGTTGCATGCTTTACTTTCCCCTGCTCATATACTCTTTTGCATGCCTGCTTGAATTGTGTGGAGATTGCTTGACTTGTGCTAAGATAGCTAAAATCTGCCAAGAACTGAAATTGGGAAAGGCTAGATTTTTATTTGGTCAAGTAGTCTAATCACCCCCCTCTAGACATAGTATCGAACCTACAAGTGGTATCAGAGCTTTGGTCTCCATTTGCTTTGATTTCCATAGCTTTTGGCGGTCATAGCCTTGGTTTCACAACCTAGGAGAGTATGGCGTCTAGCGAGGGAAATTATCACCGTAGAGGTCCTTACTTTGATGGCACTAATTTTGCTAGTTGGAAGCATAAGATGAAAATGCATATTCTTGGACATAACCCCGCCGTTTGGGCTATTGTGTGTATTGGCTTGCAAGGTAATTCTTTGACGGGAAAGAACTGAACCGTGAAGCCACCGCGGAAGAGTTGAAAATGCTGCAATACAACGCTCAAGCTTGTGATATCCTCTTCAACGGATTGTGCCCCGAAGAATTCAACAAAATCAGCCGTCTTGAGAATGCAAAGGAAATTTGGGATACTTTGATAGATATGCATGAAGGTACCAACTCCATCAAGGAATCCAAATTGGATGTGCTTCAAAGTCAACTTCACAAGTTCAAAATGAAGGATGGTGAAGGTGTTGCTGAAATGTACTCTAGGCTTGCTCTTATCACAAATGAGATTGCCGGCTTAGGGAGTGAAGATATGACCGATAGATTCATCATCAAGAAGATCCTAAGAGCCTTGGATGGAAAATATGATACCATGTGCACACTGATCCAAATGATGCCAAATTACAAAGATCTCAAGCCAACGGAAGTCATCGGAAGAATTGTTGCTCATGAGATGTCACTCAAGGATAAAGAGGAACTTCACAACAAATCAAGTGGTGCTTACAAAGCCTCATGTGAAGCCCCCACATCATCGAGTGAGAAACAAACCTTCAATGAAGAATTGAGCTTAATAGTGAAGAACTTCAACAAGTTCTACAAGAGTAGAAGCGAAGAGAGAAGCTCCAAGTCAAGGTCCTACAATGACAAAAGATCTTCTAGTCGAGAGCGAAACTGCTACAATTGTGGAAGGCCCGGACACTATTCCAATGAGTGTACGGCCCCCTACAAGAGAAGAGAAGATTCTCCCAAGAGAAGAAGTAGAAGATAAGAATCACCATCTAGAGAAAGAAGGAGTAGAGATGATCGTTATGAACGAAGACCCTCACAGAGAAGCAAGGATTCGGAAACAAAGGACAAGTCATTAAGGAGCTACACAAAACGAAGACATCAAGCTCATGTTGGTGAATGGGTATCCTGCTTTGACTCCGACAACCACTCCGAGAGAAGCTATCACTCCGACTCCGAATATACTCAAGATGAAGGTGTTGCCGGTCTAGCACTTGTGACAACCAACTCCTACGACATATTTGACTCACCAAATGAAGGAGTTGGAACATGCTTCATGACTAAAGGCCCAAAGGTATCACACCCCGAGTATGTTGATTTCAATAGTGATGAAGATGACTTGTTAGGTGATGATGATTTACTTGTTGACAACTCTAGTGATGAATACTGTGATGAAACATCAATTAATCATGCTAATCAAGATAAAACGAATGACAATGATAAGGAGAAGATTGAGTCTCTAACTAAAGAACTAAACACTCTTAAGTTAGCTCATGAAACTATCTTAGGAGATCATCGAGAACTTTTAAGGACTCGTGAGAAATTACGCTTTGAAAAGCTCAACCTTGAGCAAGAGCATGAGTTCTTAAAAGCAATCAATGATGATCTTCCTAAGAAAAGTTCTTCTTACATTGCCAAGCATTTACTCTTATCCACTTGCATGCCTCAAGTCAAGTCTAGTAACAAGAACAAGAAAGATTCTTCCTCTAGTAGTAACAATAATCATGCTAAATCCAATATTGTTGCTTCTAGTAGTTCTATTGATTCCACTAATGATTCTCTTAGCCAAGTTACACTTGAGCAAGAAAATAGCTTATTGAAGGGAATTATAGAGAAAGGTGTTTACAAGAGCCTTGACGGAAGTAAGCAATTCGAGGAAATTGTACACAAGCAAGGAAGGCACCGGAAGAATCAAGGTGTTGGTTTTGAACGAAAGTTCAATGCCAATGGAGTTGAGTGGGAAGAAGATCAATACCCCAAGACGAAGTTTTTTCCTCAACAAGAGAAGTATGATCCTACTTCTTTCAAAGGGACACAAGCTCAAGATGATCTTCCACCACAAGACCACAAGCAAAAAGGCAATGACAAGCTTCAAGAGGAAATTGATGCATTTGAAGAAGCTCCTAAGGCCTTGGTCAAGTGGGTTCCCAAGACTACTTCAAGTTCCACTTCATCAAGTACAACTACAACACTGAGGATTCCAATCAAGATGGTGTGGATCCCGAAGAAGAAGAACTAGAGAGTTCTTGAGGGTGACTCCGCCAACATACTTCACTCTTATCATCTTGGCAAGAACAAGTGCAATCAACTTCCACATCTTGCACTAGTTCAAGGAGTCACAAACCCTCTTGTTGGTAAGACAAGGGACAAGGTAACCTAAAAGCTTTCATAGACATCATCTTGTGTGTGCATCACTTTATGTCTATGGATATCCTTGTTTGTTCCTTGTGGGACTAACCCGTGTAGGTATTGAAAGTGCAACTCACTCCAATGGATAGCTTCAAATGATCTACATCAACATTGAGCATCCACATCTTCAACATCTACATGAAGTCATCATCGACAAAACCCAAGGTTAGTTCATCCCTCTTAGGGGGGATCTCACATCTAGGGGGAGCTTTACTCTAAGAATTGAGCTAAACCAACTCTAATGGTGTGAACACAACAATGCTTTATGTAAAAGTGGTAACCCCACTTGTGCATAAACGATGAGTATGACCTATGATCAAATGTTCTCATTTGACTCCTAAGTCAATATACTCATATATAGATGACCTAGTCATCGCAAATTGTTTGATAGATGCTAGAATTGGTTGTGCATGCTTTGCCACATATTTCAATTGCCATTTTATTGTGTGAGCATGTTGATTGCATATTTTACTCATTCGAGGACATCCACTTGTTGTTTTGATTGATTGGTTTTCTTTTCTTTTGCCAAGTGGATGGACAAGAATGCCTAAGAACCCTCTCTAGCTATCTACGCTTTTCTCGTCTCAAACTCTATTCATGCTACATCACAAAATTTGATCAAGTCAGATTCGAACCACTCTGTGTGAGGAGCACTCGGAGTCCCCGATTCGTCATAGACTTAAACTTCCAAAACTTCTTTGTGCATTTCGGTCTGACCGATTCATCCATTTCGGTCATACCGAGATCACTAAGTCGATATAGGTTTTCAATCTCGGTGCAACCGATTTGAACCTTTCGGTCACACCGAGTTTCAATAACTGTTTGTAGTTATGAATCTCGGTGCCACCGAGTTGTTCCACTCGGTCACACCGACAGGGTCGGGCTATATATACCCACGGGTCAAATTTTGGAAAACTTTCCGAACCTCCTCGCCCCGCGCTTAGCCTGCTCTGCCTCCAGGGTCTCCAGATCGTCTTCCTCATCGCCAGCCGCCTCCTGCCGCTGGTCTCCGCCGCCGTCAACGGAAATCATTCCCGCCGTTGCCGCCATAGCAAGTTCATCGCCGAACTAGGGTATGAACTTGATCACTGTGCTATCCTCAATCCGATTCCTAGCACATTGTGTTCGCCATGAATCTTGCCATGATTGAAACGATCTTATCCAGCCAAAACACTCCGTAGATTAGAGTTGAATTGAAAATTTAGGGTTAGGTTTCCATCAAAACCATCTCGGACCCACCGAGTTGTGGAACTCGGTACCACCGATTCGGCTCAGGCCATTGCACATGTAATTTTCAGTCTGACCAAGAATTGCAAATTGGTGTGACTGAGTTCAGGACTTTGTGAAACCCTAGCAGTCTCGGTGCCACCGAACTGTGACTCGGTTTGACCGAGTTCACTAGTTTAGGTTCCAACATCTGCTTCGGTATCACCGAGTTTACAAATCGGTTGATCCAAAATGCTTTTTGTGGAAAACTAAAACTAAGTTTTTGACTCATTCTTTTGCAAAAACCTCTGCATTTTGTGATGCTCATCCACTCTATCTCATCTATATCTATTCACAGGGTCTGCTGTCAGTGTTTGCAATATGTCTGATCAGAGTGACAGCCAGAACAGGTCAGAGGAGCAGGTTCACCTGAGTGAGGGCACTAGTCCCTCTAGCAGTTTAGATGATGGTAGCAGGAGCACTCCAAGCAACTTACCCAAAGCTACCACCAGGGCCAGAAAGAAGAAGACCTCTAAATCTGAGGATGAAGACTATGTGGCAGTTGAGGATGAGGCCACTTCCAAGAAGAAAGTGGTTAAGAAGGAATATAGCACTGCTGCTGCCACCAAGCCAGGCATGAAGCAAAAGGTTCCTGCAAAGAGAATTCCAATATCTAAGGCCAGAGCATCTACTCAAGTCCCTTTGGGATCTGAACCCAAAGAGGCTGCTGTAGAAGGGAAGAAGAGGAAGGAGAGGATCAGAAAGACCACTGCTAGAGTGCTTGGGAGATCCTCAATCATGAGAGATTCTGAAGAGGAAGAGGAAGAAGAGGTTGCTGCACTAGCACCCAAGGCACAAAAGCTGATGGGTGATGCTATAAAGTCAGGGGCTGCAACATCAAAGCCCAAAGAAGCACCCAAAGCAGCCTCCAAGCCCAAGAGTGCACCTAAGAGGAATACCATGAGTATACCAGCTACTGAGAAGAACAAGGCCCCAGTGCCTGAAGTTGCTGCTGATGAAGATGATGAAGCACAAGTCCTAAGAAAGCTCAAACCCAAGATTCCAGACCACAATGATGCTCATCCTGTGGCTGAGAACATGAAGATCAGGAGAGACTCAGGGTTGAGGCTATGGAGAGAGTCAGATCCATATGCCACCAGGAGAAGGACTGTTGTTGATTACAGGTTCCACACAAAGGAACAGTAGGATTTCTATGAGACAATTTTGTTGGACAAGAAGCCTATAGTGTGTGATATGAGGTGGGTCGACTGGACCTACATGAAGGAGAATGAAGAACACTATCCTGGAGTGTATGACAGCTTCAGTGCGTGTGGAGTTACAGACTTTGTTGGGCAGAAGCTCATAAACTGGAATGATGAGCTCATTATGCAATTCTACTCCACAACACATTTCTATCCAGATGGCAGAATAGTTTGGATGTATGAAGGAACGAGATACCAATCAACTATTGAGGAATGGGCCAATCTGATCAATGCCCCAAAGGAAAGTGAAGATGACTTGGATGTTTATGCGAAGAAAAAGATGGATCACAATTCTATGTCACAGATGTACAAGGAGATCCCAGACAAAGCTCTTGAGACTTTCAAGTTTGGGTCAGTCCATTTTCTTCTGTCAGGACTGCCAATGATCAACTGGATCCTAAGGCACACTCTTTTGCCCAAGTTAGGTGACCACAACATGATCAGAGGGCATGCAATTAATTTGCTACACATATTTGATGTGCCACAGAAATTCAAGGTCATGAGCCTCATGGTTGAGACTATCAAGAGGACAACAGCAGACCAAAAGAGAAGTTGTGGATATGCCCCACAAATTCAGGAGTTGATTAACTCAAGATGGGCACAGGAAAATATCTGTTGGATAAGGAACACTTTGTCATCTATCCAGATTTTGAGGACAACCAAGTGATTATGGATGAAGATGAACCATCCTCAGTACAAGCACAAGCCAAGAGAGAGAAGGCAAAAACAGAAAAAGCTGCAAAGATGCCAACCCAGGAGGAGGCATCTCAGTATCTTCTAAAAAGAAAGGAAGATCAGCTTGGCTACTTGATTGCATCCACTCTAAGGATAGATAAAGGACTGGCCACCCTGACTCGAAACCAGGAGAGCTTGGAAAGAATCATGGAGCAGAAGTTCTATAAAATGGATGTGAAGGTAACTGAGATTCAGTCTGTTGTGGAGCAACTTCAAGATGACATGCAGGAGAGGAAGGGCAAGACAACCACTGATGCATTTGCCAGAGTGCCTAGAGCTCAGAGGTCTGCTGCAGTGCCTGTTCCAGACACTAAAGCCACATCATCTGCACCAGCTACAGCTTCAGCGCAACCAGCTCCAGCACCAACTCCTTCAGCTCCATCCACATCAACTGAAGTCTTAGTCCAAGGAGACATCTCTACGCCACCACCTGAAGACCAAGCTTGAGAGACGTTTTAGTGCTATGCATTTTCTATGAACTTTTTGGTAACTTGTTGCCAAAGGGGGAGAAACATGTATAGATCATAGGCTTCGAGAGAGAGCGTTGCTTTTTATTCTCTCTTGCTTTGATGGTTGAACTTTGATTGTCTTTTGATTGCTTGAGATACTATGCTATTATCTGTGAGACATTGATGATCATGTGGTTGATCATAAGCTACACTTATGCTTGTTAGATGATAGTATCTTACTTATCCTTATATGATCATTCACTTTGCTTGGTGATGAGTGCATGTATTCAATCTTTATTATTTTGAGTGCTCCACCAAGATGTATGTGACATGGAAGAGTAACCCATGATCCTAACTCATTGTGCATTTGCAGCCCAAAGCAAATCTTAAGATATGCACAAATTTTGGGGGAGCTCTTGCTTTTCACATACTTCTCAAAGCGACAATATCTTTCACTCTTATTATCATTTGTCGAAGCTTTGATCTATATGTTGTCATCAATTACCAAAAAGGGGGAGATTGAAAGTGCAACTAGCCCTGGGTGGCTTTGGTAATTCCTAACAACATATAGCTCATTGAGCAAACATTATTCCAAGATTAATATTTCAGGAAAAGCTCAATGAATGGCATGGCATGGATGAGGAAAGTGGATCCCTCAAAATTCTAAGGACAAAAAGTTTGGCTCAACATTGAAGCTCAAGACTCTACATTTTATATTTTAGTGATCCAAGATCACATTGAGTCTATAGGAAAAGCCAATACTATCAAGGAGGGATGAGGTGTTGCTTAATGGCTTGCTTGCTCAAAATGCTTAGTGATATGCTCCAAAATCCTCAACTACCTTCCCACACCCACATATGACCTAAACCAAAAGTCAAACTCGGCCCCACCGATTCTTTCTATCCGGCGCCACCGAGTTTCAAATGTCATAGCCACTGCCAAAAACCCTAGGCAAATCGGTCTCACCGATAGGGATCCCGGTATCACCGAGATGGGATTGTAATCTCTCTGTTTCCCTTCATAACGTTTCGGTCTTACCGAGATGAGCGATCGGTCCCACCGAGATTGCAATGTAAACTCTCTGTTTCCCTTTTGTAACACTTCGGTCTCACCGAGATGAGCGAATCGGTCCCATCGAGTTTACCTGACCAACTCTATGGTTAGCTTATTACCAAAATTGGTCCCACCGAGTTTGTGTAATCAGTCACATCGAGATTACGTTATGCCCTAACCCTAACCATATCTGTCCTACCGGGTTGCATCTCAGTCCCACCGAAAATCCTAACGGTCACTAGGTTTGCTGAATCGGTCCGACCGAGTTGAACCATTCGGTCCCACCGAGTTTGGCAAATTATGTGTAACGGTTAGATTTTGTGTGGAGGCTATATATACCCCTCCACCCACTCTTCATTCGTGGAGAGAGCCATCAGAACATACCTACACTTCCAATACACATTTTTTGAGAGAGAACCACCTACACTTGTGTTGAGGTCAAGATATTCCATTCCAACCATATGAATCTTGATCTCTAGCCTTCCCAAGTTGCTTTCCACTCAAATCTTCTTTCCACCAAATCCAAATCCTGTGAGAGAGAGTTGAGTGTTGGGGAGACTATCATTTGAAGCACAAGAGCAAGGAGTTCATCATCAACACACCATTTGTTACTTCTTGGAGAGTGGTGTCTCCTAGATTGGCTAGGTGTCACTTGGGAGCCTCCGACAAGATTGTGAGCTGAACCAAGGAGTTTGTAAGGGCAAGGAGATCGCCTACTTCGTGAAGATCTACCGCTAGTGAGGCAAGTCCTTCGTGGGCGACGGCCGTGATGGAATAGACAAGGTTGCTTCTTCATGGACCCTTCGTGGGTGGAGCCCTCCGTGGACTCACGCAACCGTTACCCTCCGTGGGTTGAAGTCTCCATCAACGTGGATGTACGATAGCACCACCTATCGGAACCACGACAAAAACATCTGTGTCTCCAATTGCGTTTGAATCCTCCAAACCCTTCCCTTTACATTCTTGCAAGTTGCATGCTTTACTTTCTGCTGCTCATATACTCTTTTGCATGCTTTCTTGAATTGTGTGGAGATTGCTTGACTTGTGCTAAGATAGCTACAATCTGCCAAGAACTGAAATTGGGAAAAGGCTGGATTTTTATTTGGTCAAGTAGTCTAATCACCCCCCCTCTAGACATACTTTCGATCCTACAATGACGTGGATGACCACTGTAACCAGGGAAATTCGAACCAAAATTTTTAACGTTCAAACTCATCACACACGGGTTAAGCTATCTGAATCGTTTGTGATGTTTACATATCGTACACAGTTCTGAATAAGGGACTATGTCTGATGACACTTTGCGCGCCAGTTTTTTCATTGAACCGATTCCAAATTTTTGGCTTCCGCGGAAATATCTACCACCCCGCCCCTCCCCCTTACCAAAAGCCACATTTCCCCTGTTTTCGCCTTCCTTTCCAAGTTGAAACCTTCACTCCTTGCTTGCAGCGCCGCCTCCTCGCCAGCGACCCTCCTTCACGCTGCTCGGCCTCGTCTATCCACGCAGGTAATCCACACCCGACCCCCATCCTCCTCCTCCTTCCACATCCCACATGCCCCGACCGCCAGCGTGACACCTTCCACCCAAATCACCGACCCCTCCACCAAATAAGTGCCGCTCTAAGCCATGGTGCATGTAGTATAGTCAGGATCTCAAGGAGCATTCGGCAGCGAAGAAGCAAATCGCGGCCGCACGTGCGGATGAGGTCACGATGACTGCCATTCGTGCCGACCCCTAGATCTTGGAGGAGCACCTTGCAATTTGCTAGCTACGCCGGTTAAGCATGCTCGGTTTACCCATTGCGTGTGCTGCTCCTACCTTTCCTTAACAAATTCTAGTGCATTGTGCTATCTAATTTTACCATGCAATCTGTTTCTCTAGTGTATATGTTCTATATGTCATGCAATGTGGTGCTCACTTATTAACTATTTGGTTAATTAGTTTTCGTCTTCATTTGTTCAATTCTGCAAATGTGATGTTCAATTCTTCAGGCTGCAATTTTGTATTGTCTTCCATGTGAGAAATAAATCGAATTTATCTTTACAAAATACATGAGAAACGAATACAATTTCTATATTTCCAAGTTTTCAAGCATGCTTGGTTTGGTTATACATTGTGCAATGTGGTGCTCAGTTAACGTTTGGTTCATTTGTTGTGGTGTTTAGTTAACATTTTGGTTCAATTCTGCAATGCGATGTTCAGTAGTTGTGGGTGCATTCTGTTATTGTATACCATGTGAGAAGTAAATCGAATTTGGTTGTACTAAATACATGAGAAACAAATACAGTTGCTATATTTCCAAGTTGTTAAGCATGCTTGGTTTGGTTAACTATCTGATCTTCTATTAGGAGTATGTTATATTGTGCAATGTGGTGCTCAGTTAACGTTTGGTTCATTTGTTATGGTGTTTAGTTAACTGTTTGGTTCAATTATGCAATGCGATGTTCAATTGTTGTGGGTGCATTCTGTTATTGTATACCATGTGAGGAATAAATTGAATTTGGCTGTACTAAATACACGAGAAACAAATACAATTGCTATATTTCCAAGTTATTAAGCATGCTTGATTTGGTTAACTGTCTGATCTTCTATTAGGAGTATGTTATATTGTGTAATGTGGTGCTCAGTTAATGTTTGGTTCATTTGTTGTGGTGTTTAGTTAACTGCTTGGTTCAATTCTGCAATGCGATGTCCAATTGCCGTGGGTAGAATTTTGTATTATTGTGCATGTGAGGAATAAATCGAATTTGGCTGCACTTAATACATGAGAAACATATACAAGTGCTATATTTCCTAGTTCTTAATCATGCTTGGTTTGGATAAATGGGTTTTCCATGTGGCTTGAATTAATCTGATGAATTTGCAATGTGCTTATTTTTCATCAACATATTTTGCTGATAGCATGCGAACCCTTACTTAACCTGATGACTAACTACCTTATATGTGTTGTAGGGAAATAGTGGGAATCACTGGGGTTTACAATCGAAGTTAGCACGTGCATGGTCTGTTGTCTAATAGCACATTATTATGCAATTGCAGGAACCATTCTAATATTTAGGTTTTTAACAATTTGGTCTTGCACATGTAGGTCCTGCTGTCAGAGGTTTTGACCCATTGTTCAACCCTTTTGCATATGGGGAAATGAGTTGTCCATGAATATCAATCAAGTCAAGAAACTCAGAAAGATTGTTAGGATAAAGAAATTAGCGACAAAAAACAACAGTATCTTTGTCTGCATAATGAAGAAGACATCAGTTAACTACAAGATGGTACTAACTATTATACCTTGCCTTTTTATTCCTTTGCCCCATTTCCAATATAGAGAAGATATTTATGCACATCCTTGTTTTCAGGCCTTTCCAAAGCAGTTCACTGATGATTACATCTCAAACCACCTCTATGGTCAGGAGGCGAGGAAGGTTTTCATACAACACTCACGGTACAATATTGAAGTGTTCCTGAAGAGGACGAAGGATGGACGGTCAATCATCCACAGGCACTAGCCTCAAATTGCAAAGACCTGCAACATGAATGAAGGCTCAATATTCGCCTTCTGCTTCAGTAGTTTTCCAGATGAGATGCATCTTTCAATTTACCGTCTATGATGCTAATTTTGAAAGGTTCTAGATGTTGCATGTGAAACTTGGTGCTGGTGCAGTTGTGTAATGGGGTAGCTGAGTGCTAAAGCTATATCATGTTGTACTCTGATGTATTTCAATTATGAAATCTTGCTTCCTTAATATAGAAATGAAATATATTATGTGCTTAATATGAATGTCAATTAGATTAATAAATGGATTATTAATAATAGGTCAATTAGCCTACTAATGGCCAATTAGCCTGCTAATTGGGTTTTTCTACTGCAAACGGTTATTCAGAAAACACCGTGGGCGATGACCTCAGGCAACGCACACGGTTTCTAGGAATAAACCATGTTGGATCAATGAACAATCAAACACAACATTCTCTTCAAAACTATTTTCGTTAGGACCTTGCGCAAACGTTTACCACATAAAAATTGTGTGTGATGGACAGCCTTTGCCACACAGTTTCTTCTACGCACCGTGTGTGATGCATTCAATAACGCAAATGATAAAATTGTTAATATCATGTGCAATGGCAACGCTATCACAAATGAGTTAACGGGGCAAATTGTGTGTGATGTACCTGTGAACGGAAATGTTTTCCTTGGAGCGACTGTGTGGGATGCATATATGAACAGAAACATTTAGGGGGCACTGACTGTGTGGGATGTACTTACGATCGGAAACGATTTCACCTATATAATTGTATTTTTAGCACTACTATACATATAACCGTATTTTAGCTCTCGCCGATCGCACACGACCTCATTTTGCCGAGCTGTGTGCCAGGAGGGCATATCCCCGATGGTTTCTGGGTCGTGTGGGAAGGACCCCCCTATCGCCCACACTCACTTGGCGATGGTTACAAATGCCGTCGCGGAAAGGGGTTAAAAATCGTTTGTATAGCACCTTATTGTACCAGTGCTAGTTCAATCTCGTTACCGGTAAGTCTCTTTACTCGTTCCGTAATACATCACCCTGTGACTAAATCCTTAGTCATTTTCTTGCAAGCTTATGATGTGTATTACCGAGAGGGCCTAGAGATACCTCTCTGATACTTGGAGTTGCAAATCCTAATCTTGATATATGCCAACTCAACAAACACCTATGGAGATACCTCTAGAGGATCTTTATGGTCACCCAGTTATGTTGTGACGTTTGATAGCACACAAGGCATTCCTTCGGTATCCGGGAGTTGCATAATCTTATAGTGGAAGGAATATGTATTTGACATGAAGAAAGCAATGGCAATAAACTGAACAATCAAAATGCTAAGCTAACAGATGGGTCTTGTCCATCACATCATTCTCCTAATGATGTGATCCCGTTATCAAATGACAACACATGTCCATGGTTAGGAAACCTTCACCATCTTTGATCAACGAGCTAGTCTAGTAGAGGCTTACTAGGGACACAATATTTGTTTATGAATTCACACATGTATTTAGGTTTCCGATCAATAAAATTCTAGCATGAATAATAAACCTTTATCATGAATAAGGAAATATAAAATAACAACTTTATTATTGCCTCTAGGGCATATTTCTCTCAGTTTCTACATACATCAGGAGTGGACTTGCCATGATAGGACTGCATAGGTAAAATTAGCATACAGTAGGGGACTTGGAAAGTTTTGGTGCCTCCTTTTGAGGCTGTTTATCAGCGGCCACCCCCTTCCCTCTCATGTTGACAAAATCATCGCCATCATCAGCCGTGCGATTTCTAACCATCTTGAAGTGTAATCTGCAAAGGAACATAGGCTGATGCTTTCCCACCCATCTAGGTTCAAGACATGGTACTTGTAATATGGGTTTGTTGCAACAATTATAATGTATGGGCCTCCCTCACAGTCTTTCTATGGAAAAAATAAATAAAGACAAACACAAAAGGCACGACAAAAGTTACCATATGAACTACAAAAAAGAGGTTAATGCAAAAATTATTGACAAAAACATACGAAACAAGAACATGACAAATTGACATTAATCTAATCAGGGGAGCATGGCAAAATCTCATCACAAACATAAGGACCATGGCAAAAATTTGCATTAACCAGATGAGGAAAGCGTGTCAAAAAAATTCCATCATGCACATATGGTCCATGAAAATATGTATTAACCAGATAAGGAGAGCATGGCAAAAATGGTGGTAATTCAGCAACAACAGACCAACAAATTCAATTAAACCAGCAAAACTAGATTCAAATTGGGATATAATTGCCAACCCCTAGACTCAAACTAGGGATAAGTTCGCGCATAGGGAATCAACGCTGCAGTCCCAAAATTGCCAAAAGTGAGCCGTGCCACTTCCCATGGCCTCGTGCGGCCATGGCTACACCACTCGCTACACCGATTCCGACGAGCACTATAATCCTTCCCGCTGCGACAAGCACATGATATGTACTGCAACGCCTGGGAGCCCCGCCCCCCCTAAAGCAACTGCGAGACCCCCACTTTGTCATTGTGTTGCCCCATCAAAACCCCAGTCTCTAAACCCTTACACATGTCGCGGAGCCCCCACCATGAAACGAAGCAAAAAACGTCCACCCTAACCCTGAGCAACCGCTGAAATCCCCATTGATTCCCCGATGGAGAAATCTAGCAGGAAAAATGGGGGGGAGAGAGAGAACATCGCACAGGGAAGGGAGAACTGATGTCTACTACACAACCTTCTTCTTGTAGACGTTGTTGGGCCTCCAAGTGCAGAGGTTTGTAGGACAGTAGCAAATTTCTCTCAAGCGGATGACCTAAGGTTTATCAATCTTGGGAGGCGTAGGATGAAGATGGTCTCTCTCAAGCAACCCTGCAACCAAATAACAAAGAGTCTCTTGTGTCCCCAATGTTGGGGAACGTTGCAGAAAACAAAAAATTTCTTACTCGTTTCACCAAGATCATCTAGGAGTTCATCTAGCAACGAGTCATTGGATGCATCTACATACCTTTGTAGATGGCACACGGAAGCGTTCAAAAGAACGGTGATGATGTAGTCGTACTCGACGTGATCCAAATCACCGATGACCAACGCCGAACGGATGGCACCTCCGCGTTCAACACACGTACGGGACGGGAGACATCTCCTCCTTCTTGATCCAACAAGGGGGAAGGAGAGGTTGATGAAGATCCAGCAGCACGACGGCGTGGTGGTGGATGCAGGGCGTCACAGAAGCAGGGCTTCGCCAAGACTACGAGGGAGAGACGTAACGGGGAGAGATGGAGGCGCCAGGGGCTGGGGTATGAAATCCCTCCTCTCCCCCACTATATATAGGGGTGCCATGGGGGGGCGCCGGCCCTAGTAGATGAGATCTACTAGGGGGGGGCGGCGGCCAAGGGGAGGATTCCCTCCCCCCCAAGGCACCTAGGGGTGCCTTCCACCACATGGACTCTTCCATGGTGGAACCCTAGGCGCATGGGCCTATAGGGGCTGGCGCCCCAGCCCACTATGGGCTGGGTTCCATCCTATTTCAGCCCATGGGGCCCTCCGGGATAGGTGGCCCCACCCGGTGGACCCCCGGGACCCTTCCGGTGGTCCCGGTACAATATCGATAACCCCGAAACTTGTCCCGATGCCCGAAACAGCACTTCCTATATATAATTCTTTACCTCCGGACCATCCCGGAACTCCTCGTGACGTCCGGGATCTCATCCGGGACTCCGAACACCATTCGGGTTTCTGCATATACATATCTTCACAACCCTAGCGTCATCGAACCTTAAGTGTGTAGACCCTACGGGTTCGGGAGACAAGCAGACATGACCGAGATGACTCTCCAGTCAATAACCAACAGCGGGATCTAGATACCCATGTTGGCTCCCACATGCTCCACGATGATCTCATCGGATGAACCACGATGTCGAGGATTCAATCAACCCCGTACGCAATTCCCTTTGTCTATCGATATGTTACTTGCCCGAGATTCGATCGTCGGTATACCAACACCTCGTTCAATCTCGTTACCGGAAAGTCACTTTACTCGTACCGCAATGCATGATCCCGTGACCAGACACTTGGTCACTTTGAGCTCATTATGATGATCCATTACCGAGTGGGCCCAGTGATACCTCTCCGTCATACGGAGTGACAAATCCCAGTCTTGATCCATGTCACCCAACAGACACTTTCGGAGATACCCGTAGTCTACCTTTATAGTCACCCAGTTACGTTGTGACGTTTGGCATACCCAAAGCACTCCTACGATATCCGGGAGTTACACGATCTCATGGTCTAAGGAAAAGATACTTTGACATTGGAAAACTCTAGCAAACGAACTATACGATCTTGTGCTATGTTTAGGATTGGGTCTTGTCCATCACATCATTCTCCTAATGATGTGATCTCGTTACCAATGACATCTAATGTCCATAGTCAGGAAACCATGACTATCTATTGATCAACGAGCTAGTCAACTAGAGGCTCACTAGGGACATGTTGGTGTCTGTTATTCACACATGTATTATGATTTCCGGATAACACAATTATAGCATGAATAAAGACAATTATCATGATCACAGAAATATAATAATAATACTTTTATTATTGCCTCTAGGGCATATTTCCAACAGTCTCCCACTTGCACTAGAGTCAATAATCTAGTTACATTGTGATGAATCGAACACCCATGGAATTCTGGTGTTGATCATGTTTTGCTCTAGGGAGAGGTTTAGTCAACGGATCTGCTACATTCAGGTCCGTGTGCACTTTACAAATTTCTATGTCTCCATCTTGAACATTTTCACGAATGGAGTTGAAGCGACGCTTGATGTGCCTTGTCTTCTTGTGAAACCTGGGCTCCTTGGCAAGAGCAATAGCTCCAGTGTTGTCACAGAAGAGCTTGATCGGCCCCGACGCATTGGGTATGACTCCTAGGTCGGTGATGAACTCCTTCACCCATATTACTTCATGTGCTGCCTCCGAGGCTGCCATGTACTCCGCTTCACATGTAGATCCCGCCACGACGCTTTGCTTGCAACTGCACCAGCTTACCGCCCCTCCATTCAAAATATACACGTATCCGGTTTCTGACTTAGAGTCATCCAGATCTGTGTCGAAGCTAGCGTCGACGTAACCCTTTACGACGAGCTCTTCGTCACCTCCATAAACGAGAAACATTTACTTAGTCCTTTTCAGGTACTTCAGGATATTCTTGACCGCTGTCCAGTGTTCCTTGCCGGGATTACTTTGGTACCTTCCTACCAAACTTACGGCAAGGTTTACATAAGGTCTGGTACACAGCATGGCATACATAATAGAACCTATGGCCGAGGCATAGGGGATGACACTCATCTCTTCTATTTCTTCTGCCATGGTCGGACATTGAGCTGAGCTCAATTTCATACCTTGCAACACAGGCAAGAACCCCTTCTTAGACTGATCCATATTGAACTTCTTCAATATCTTATCAAGGTATGTGCTTTGTGAAAGACCTATGAGGCGTCTCGATCTATCTCTATAGATTTTGATGCCTAATATATAAGCAGCTTCTCCAAGGTCCTTCATTGAAAAACTCTTATTCAAGTAGGCCTTGATGCTGTCCAAGAGTTCTATATCATTTCCCATCAGAAGTATGTCATCTACATATAATATGAGAAATGCTACAGAGCTCCCACTCACTTTCTTGTAAACACAGGCTTCTCCATAAGTCTGTGTAAACCCAAACGCTTTGATCATTTCATCAAAGCGAATGTTCCAACTCCGAGATGCTTGCACCAGCCCATAAATCGAGCGTTGGAGCTTGCACACCTTGTCAGCATTCTTAGGATCGAAAAAACCTTCCGGCTGCATCATATACAATTCCTCCTTAAGGAAACCATTAAGGAATGCCGTTTTGACGTCCATTTGCCATATCTCATAATCGTAGAATGCGGCAATTGCTAACATGATTCGGACGGACTTCAGCTTCGCTACCGGTGAGAAAGTCTCATCGTAGTCAACCCCTTGAACTTGTCGATAACCCTTAGCGACAAGCCGAGCTTTATAGATGGTCACATTACCATCCGCGTCTGTCTTCTTCTTAAAGATCCATTTATTTTCTATGGCTCGCCGTTCAACGGGCAAGTCAGTCAAAGTCCATACTTCGTTTTCATACATGGATCCTATCTCGGATTTCATGGCTTCTAGCCATTTGTCGGAATCCGGGCCCGCCATCGCTTCTTCATAGTTCGAAGGTTCACTGTTGTCTAACAACATGATTTCCAAGACAGGGTTGCCGTACCACTCTGGTGCGGAACGTGTCCTTGTGGACCTTCGAATTTCAGTAGGAGCTTGATCAGAAGTATCTTGATCATCATCATTAACTTCCTCTCTAGTCAGTGCAGGCACCTCAGGAACATTTTCTTGAGTTGCGCCATTTACCGGTTCAAGAGGTAATACTTCATCAAGCTCTACTTTCCTCCCACTTACTTCTTTCGAGAGAAACTCTTTCTCTAGAAAGGACCCATTCTTGGCAACAAAGATCTTGCCTTCGGATCTGAGGTAGAAGGTGTACCCAATAGTTTCTTTTGGGTATCCTATGAAGACGCATTTTTCCGACTTGGGTTCGAGCTTCTCAGGTTGAAGTTTCTTGACATAAGCATCGCATCCCCAAACTTTTAGAAACGACAGCTTAGGTTTCTTCCCAAACCATAATTCATACGGTGTCGTCTCAACGGATTTCGACGGAGCCCTATTTAAAGTGAATGCGGCAGTCTCTAAAGCATAGCCCCAAAAAGATAGCGGTAAATCGGCAAGAGACATCATAGATCGCACCATATCCAATAGAGTGCGATTACGACGTTCGGACACACCGTTACGCTGAGGTGTTCCAGGCGGCGTGAGTTGTGAAACTATTCCACATTTTCTTAAGTGTGTGCCAAACTCGTGACTCAAGTATTCTCCTCCACGATCTGATCGTAGAAACTTGATTTTCCTGTCACGTTGATTTTCAACCTCACTCTGAAATTCCTTGAACTTTTCAAAGGTTTCAGACTTGTGTTTCATTAAGTAGATATACCCATATCTACTTAAATCATCAGTGAGCGTGAGAACATAACGATAGCCACCGCGAGCCTCAACACTCATTGGACCGCACACATCAGTATGTATGATTTCCAATAAGTCGGTTGCTCGCTCCATTGTTCCTGAGAACGGAGTCTTGGTCATTTTACCCATAAGGCATGGTTCGCACGTGTCAAATGATTCATAATCAAGAGACTCTAAAAGTCCATCTGCATGGAGCTTCTTCATGCGTTTGACACCTATGTGACCAAGGCGGCAGTGCCACAAGTATGTGGAACTATCATTATCAACCTTACATCTTTTGGTACTCACATTATGAACATGTGTAGCATTACGTTCGAGACTCATTAAGAATAAACCATTCACCATAGGAGCATGACCATAAAACATATCTCTCATATAAATGGAACAACCATTATTCTCAGATTTAAATGAGTAGCCATCTCGAATTAAACGAGATCCCGATACAATGTTCATGCTCAAAGCTGGCACTAAATAACAGTTATTGAGGTTTAAAACTAATCCCGTAGGTAAATGCAGAGGCAGCGTGCCAGCGGCGATCACATCGACCTTGGAACCATTCCCGACGCGCATCGTCACCTCGTCCTTTGCCAGTCTCCGTTTATTCCGCAGCTCCTGCTGTGAGTTACAAATATGAGCAACGGCACCGGTATCAAATACCCAGGAGTCACTACGAGTACTGGTAAGGTACACATCAATTACATGTATATCAAATATACCTTTTGTTTTGCCGGCCTTCTTGTCCGCTAAGTACTTAGGGCAGTTCCGCTTCCAGTGACCGCTTCCCTTGCAATAAAAGCACTCAGTCTCGGGCTTGGGTCCATTCTTTGGCTTCTTCCCGGCAGCTTGCTTGCCGGGCGCGGCAACCTCCTTGCCGTCTTTCTTGAAGTTCTTTTTACCCTTGCCTTTCTTGAACTTAGTGGTTTTATTGACCATCAACACTTGATGTTCCTTCTTGACTTCTACCTCCGCTGATTTCAGCATTGAGAACAATTCAGGAATGGTCTTTTGCATCCCCTGCATGTTGAAGTTCATCACAAAGCTCTTGTAGCTTGGTGGAAGCGACTGGAGGATTCTGTCAATGACCGCATCATCCGGGAGATTAACTCCCAGCTGAGACAAGCGGTTATGCAACCCAGACATAGTGAGTATGTGCTCACTGACAGAACTATTTTCCTCCATCTTACAGCTAAAGAACTTATCGGAGACTTCATATCTCTCGATCCGGGCATGAGCTTGAAAAACCATTTTCAGCTCTTCGAACATCTCGTATGCTCCATGTCTCTCAAAACATTTTTGGAGCCCTGGCTCTAAGCTGTAAAGCATGCCGCACTGAACGAGGGAGTAGTCGTCAACACGTGTCTGCCAAGCGTTCATAACGTCTTGGTTCTGTGGGACGGGAGCTTCACCTAGCGGTGCTTGTAGGACATAATCTTTCTTGGCAGCTATGAGGATGATCCTCAGGTTCCGGACCCAGTCCGTATAGTTGCTGCCATCGTCTTTCAGCTTGGTTTTCTCTAGGAACGCGTTGAAATTGAGGACTACGTTGGCCATTTGATCTACAAGACACATTGCAAAGATTTTAGACTAAGTTCATGATAATTAAGTTCATCTAATCAAATTATTAATGAACTCCCACTTAGATTAGACATCCCTCTAGTCATCTAAGTATTACATGATCCGAGTTAACTAGCCCGTGTCCGATCATCACGTGAGACGGACTAGTCAACGTCGGTGAACATCTTCATGTTGATCGTATCTTCTATACGACTCATGCTCGACCTTTCGGTCTTCTGTGTTCCGAGGCCATGTCTGTACATGCTAGGCTCGTCAAGTTAACCCTAAGTGTTTTGCATGTGTTCCGAGGCCATGTCTGTACATGCTAGGCTCGTCAACACCCGTTGTATGTGAACGTAAGGATCCATCACACCCGATCATCACGGCGTGCTTAGAAACGACGAACTTTAGGAACGGTGCACAGTTAGGGGAGAACACTTCTTGAAATTGCTATGAGGGATCATCTTATTTACTACCGTCGTTCTAAGTAAACAAGATGCAAAAACATGATAAACATCACATGCAATCAAATAATAATCGTGACATGATATGGCCAATATCACATAGCTCCTTTGATCTCCATCTTGGGGCTCCATGATCATCTTGTCACCGGCTTGACACCATGATCTCCATCATCATGATCTCCATCATCGTGTCTCCATGAAGTTGCTCGCCAACTATTACTTCTACTACTATGGCTAACGCGTTTAGCAATAAAGTAAAGTAATTTACATGGCGTTTCTTGATGACACGCAGGTCATATAAAAGAATAAAGACAACTCCTATGGCTCCTGCCGGTTGTCATACTCATCGACATGCAAGTCGTGAATCCTATTACAATAGCATGAACATCTCATACATCACATATAGATCATTCATCATTCATCACAACTTTGGCCATATCATATCACAAACCACTTGCTGCAAAAACAAGTTAGACGTCCTCTAATTGTTGTTGCAAGTTTTACGTGGCTGAATTAGGGTTCTAGCAAGAACGTCTTCTTACCTACGTTAAAGCCACAACGTGATTTGTGAACTTCTATTTACCCTTCATAAGGACCCTGTTCATCGAATCCGCTCCAACTAAAGTGGGAGAGACAGACACCCGCCAGCCACCTTATGCAACTAGTGCATGTTAGTCGGTGGAACCGGTCTCACGTAAGCGTACGTGTAAGGTTGGTCCGGGCCGCTTCATCCCACAATACCGCTGAAGCAAGAAAAGACTAGTAACGGCAAGAAAGTTGACAAATCTACGCCCACAACAAATTGTGTTCTACTCGCGCAAGAAGAACTACGCATAGACCTAGCTCATGATGCCACTGTTGGGGAACGTTGCAGAAAACAAAAATTTTCTTACTCGTTTCACCAAGATCATCTAGGAGTTCATCTAGCAACGAGTCATTGGATGCATCTACATACCTTTGTAGATGGCGCACGGAAGCGTTCAAAAGAACGGTGATGATGTAGTCGTACTCGACGTGATCCAAATCACCGATGACCAGCGCCGAACGGACGGCACCTCCGCGTTCAACACACGTACGGGACGGGAGACGTCTCCTCCTTCTTGATCCAGCAAGGGGGAAGGAGAGGTTGATGAAGATCTAGCAGCACGACGGCGTGGTGGTGGATGCAGGGCGTCACAGAAGCAGGGCTTCGCCAAGACTACGAGGGAGAGACGTAACGGGGAGAGATGGAGGCGCCAGGGGCTGGGGTATGAAATCCCTCCTCTCCCCCACTATATATAGGGGTGCCATGGGGGGGCGCCGGCCCTAGTAGATGAGATCTACTAGGGGGGCGGCGGCCAAGGGGAGGATTCCCTCCCCCCCAAGGCACCTAGGGGTGCCTTCCACCACATGGACTCTTCCATGGTGGAACCCTAGGCGCATGGGCCTATAGGGGCTGGCGCCCCAGCCCACTATGGGCTGGGTTCCATCCTATTTCAGCCCATGGGGCCCTCTGGGATAGGTGGCCCCACCCGGTGGACCCCCGGGACCCTTCCGGTGGTCCCGGTACAATACCGATAACCCCGAAACTTGTCCCGATGCCCGAAACAGCACTTCCTATATATAATTCTTTACCTCCGGACCATTCCGGAACTCCTCGTGACATCCGGGATCTCATCCGGGACTCCGAACACCATTCGGGTTTCTGCATATACATATCTTCACAACCCTAGCGTCATCGAACCTTAAGTGTGTAGACCCTACGGGTTCGGGAGACAAGCAGACATGACCGAGAGGACTCTCCAGTCAATAACCAACAGCGGGATCTGGATACCCATGTTGGCTCCCACATGCTCCACGATGATCTCATCGAATGAACCACGATGTCGAGGATTCAATCAACCCCGTACGCAATTCCCTTTGTCTATCGATATGTTACTTGCCCGAGATATGATCGTCGGTATACCAACACCTCATTCAATCTCGTTACCGGCAAGTCACTTTACTCGTACCGCAATGCATGATCCCGTGACCAGACACTTGGTCACTTTGAGCTCATTATGATGATGCATTACCGAGTGGGCCCAGTGATACCTCTCCGTCATACGGAGTGACAAATCCCAGTCTTGATCCATGTCACCCAACAGACACTTTCGGAGATACCCGTAGTCTACCTTTATAGTCACCCAGTTACGTTGTGACGTTTGGCATACCGAAAGCACTCCTACGATATCAGGGAGTTACATGATCTCATGGTCTAAGGAAAAGATACTTTGACATTGGAAAACTCTAGAAAACGAACTATACGATCTTGTGCTATGTTTAGGATTGGGTCTTGTCCATCACATCATTCTCCTAATGATGTGATCTCGTTACCAATGACATCTAATGTCCATAGTCAGGAAACCATGACTATCTATTGATCAACGAGCTAGTCAACTAGAGGCTCACTAGGGACATGTTGGTGTCTGTTATTCACACATGTATTATGATTTCCGGATAACACAATTATAGCATGAATAAAGACAATTATCATGATCATAGAAATATAATAATAATACTTTTATTATTGCCTCTAGGGCATATTTCCAACACCCAACACACCCAATACAAAGGTAAATTGTATAGGTGCACTAGTTCGGTGAAGAGATGATGATACAAGTGCAATATGGATAGTAGATGTAGGTTTTTGTAATCTGAAAATATAAAAACAACAAGGTAACTAATGATAAGTGAGCGAAAACGGTATTGCAATGCGTTGAAACAAGGCCTAGGGTTCATACTTTCACTAGTGCAAGTTCTCTCAACAATAATAACATAATTGGGTCATATGACTATCCCTCAACATGCAACAAAGAGTCACTCCAAAGTAACTAATAGCGGAGAAAAAACGAAGAGATTATTGTAGGGTACGAAACCACCTCCAAGTTATCCTTTCTGATCGACCTATTCAAGAGTCCGTAGTAAAATAACACGAAGCTATTCTTTCCGTTCAATCTATCCTAGAGTTCGTACTACAATAACACCTTAAGACACAAATCAACCAAAACCCTAATTTCACCTAGATACTCCAATGTCACCTCACGTATCCGTGGATATGATTATACGATATGCATCACACAATCTCAGATTCATCTATTCAACCAACACAAAGAACTTAAAAGACTGCCCCAAAGTTTCTACCGGAGAGTCAAGACGAAAACGTGTGCCAAACCTATGCATAAGTTCATGAGATCACGGAACTCGCAAGTTGATCACCAAAACATACATCAAGTGGATCACGTGAATATCCCATTGTCACCACAGATAAGCACATGCAAGACATACATCAAGTGTTCTCAAATCCTTAAAGACTCAATCCGATAAGATAACTTCGAAGGGAAAACTCAATCCATTACAAGAGAGTAGAGGGGGAGAAACATCATAAGATCCAACTATAATAGCAAAGCTCGTGATACATCAAGATCGTGCGAATCAAGAACACGAGAGAGAGAGAGAGATATCAAACACATAGCTACTGGTACATACCCTCAGCCCCGAGGGTGAACTACTCCCTCCTCGTCATGGAGAGCGCCGGGATGATGAACATGGCCACCAGTGATGGATCCCCTCTCCGGTAGGGTGCCGGAACAGGGTCTCGATTGGTTTTTGGTGGCTACACAGGCTTGCGGCGGCGGAACTCCCGATCTAGGTTATTTTCTAGAGGTTTCTGTATTTATAGGAATTTTTGGCGTCAGAAACAAGTCAGGGGGGTCCTCGAGTCATCCACGAGATAGGGCGTCACGCCCGAGGGTAGGGCTCGCCCCCACCCTCGTGGATGGCACGGGACTCTTCTAGCCCAACTCTTTTACTCCGGGGGCTTCTTTTGGTCCATAAAAATCATCAAAAATTGGCACGTCAATTGGACTCCATTTGGTATTCCTTTTCTGTAAAACTCAAAACAAGGAAAAACAAAAACAGGCACTAGGTTCTATGTTAATAGGTTAGTCCCAAAAATCATATAAAATACCATATAAATGCATATAAAACATCCTAGATGGATAATATAATAGCATGGAATAAAAAAATTATAGATACGTTGGAGACGTATCAAGCATCCTAAAGCTTAATTCATGCACGTCCTCGAGTAGGTAAATGATAAAAACAGAATTTTTGATGTGGAATGCTACCTAACATATTCATCAATGCATTCTTCTTTATTGTGGCAAGACAATTCAGATCCGAAAGATTCAAGACAAAAGTTTAATATTGACATAAAAATAGTAATACTTCAAGCATACTAAGCAAGCAATTATGTCTTCTCAAAATAACATATCCAAAGAAAGCTCATCCCTACAAAATCATATAGTTTGGCCATGCTTCACTTTCGTCACACAAAATGCTCCCATCATGCACAACCCCGATGACAAGCCAAGAAATTGTTTCATACTTTAGTATTCTCAAACTTTTTCAACTTCCACGCAATACATGAGCGCGAGCCATGGACATAGCACTATAGGTGGAACAGAATATGATGATGTAGGTTTTGTGGAGAAGACAAAAAAGGAGAAAGTCTCACATCGACGCGGCTAATAAACGGGCTATGGAGATGCCCATCAATTGATGTCAATGTGAGGAGTAGGGATTGCCATGCAACGAATGCACTAGAGCTATAAATGTATGAAAGCTCAACAAAACAAACTAAGTGGGTGTGCATCCAACTTGCTTGCTCAGGAAGACCTAGGGCATTTTGAGGAAGCCCATTGTTGGAATATACAAGCCAAGTTCTATACTAAAAATTCCCACCAGTATATGAAAGTGACAAAATAGGAGACTTTCTATCATAAAGATCATGGTGCTACTTTGAAACACAAGTGTGGAAAAAAGGATAGTAACATTGCCCCTTCTCTCTTTTCTCTCATTTTTTTGTTTTATTTTTGGGCCTTCTCTTTTTTTGGCCTTACTTTTTTTTCCTCACACGGGACAATTCTCTAATAATGATGATCATCACACTTCTATTTATATAAAACTCAAAAATTACAACTCGATACTAGAACAAAATATGACTCTATATGAATGCCCCGGCGGTGTACCAGGATGTGCAATGATTCAAGAGTGACATGTATAAAAAATTATGAGTGGTGGCTTTGCCAAAAATACTATGTCAATTACATGATCATGCAAGGCAGTATGACAATGATGAAGCGTGTCATAATAAACGGAACGGTGGAAAGTTGCATGGCAGTATATCTTAGAATGGCTATGGAAATGCCATAATAGGTAGGTATGGTGGCTGTTTTGAGGAAGATATAAGGAGGCTTATGTGTGATAGAGTGTATCATATCACGGGGTTTGGATGCACCGGCGAAGTTTGCACCAACTCTCGAGGTGAGAAAGGGCAATGCACGGTACTGAAGAGGCTAGCAATGATGGAAGGGTGAGAGTGCGTATAATCCATGGACTCAACATTAGTCATAAAGAACTCACATACTTATTGCAAAAATCTACAAGTCATCAAAACCAAGCACTACGCACATGCTTCTAGGGGGATAGATTGGTAGGAAAAGACCATCGCCCGTCCCCGACCGCCACTCATAAGGAGGACATTCAAAGAAACACCTCATGCTTCAAATTTGTTACACAACGGTTACCATACGTGCATGCTACGGGATTTGCAAACCTCAACACAAGTATTTCTCAAATTCACAACTACTCAACTAGCATGACTCTAATATCACCATCTTCATATCTCAAAACAATCATCAAGTATCAAGCTTCCCATAGTATTCAATGCATTCTATATGAAAGTTTTTATTATACCCATCTTGGATGCCTATCGTCATATTAGGACTAATTTCATAACCAAAGTGTAACATCCCAAAATTCTAAATTTTGGAATGTTATACTAAATAAATAATTGTGATTGTTTGTTTGATTTTTGTGTGATTGCTTGTGTGAAACTAAGTGGAAATTGAAAACTTTTTGAAAGTTGAATGAGAGGGAATAAAAGGACTTTCCCAAAACTTTGCATCTTGCATTTTGATCTTCCTAAATTCAAATTAATTTCATCACAAAACCTTAGAGTGAAGATGATATGACTTCTTCCATTTAAAGAAATGAAAAGGGGTTTGAAAATGATTTGAATTCCATTTTGTAATATTTTAAATTTAGAAACTTTAAGCAGCTCAATGAGTTCATGAGGGAAGATAAAATGACTTCTTCATATTTGAAGAAAGAGAGTTGGAAGTTTCAAAGAAATAAAATGGAAGTCACTTTGAAGTTATTTGAAACCCATTTTCCATTCGAAGTTGTTTGAAATTCCAAATTTAAGTCCAACTAGGAGTTATTTGAGTTTCTTTTCAAAATATTTTCTCCTAAAAATAAATAAACGGAAATAAGGGTAAAATGATTCCCTTCAATAGAAAATTAGGAGAAAACAAATTTGAAATCATTTTGCTATTTTAAAAATGATTTTTATTGATTTTAAATGCAACAGTAGCACTGTTTGACTTTTATGAATTTTTATAGAATTTAGTTGAACTTGAAAAATAGTCATCTTATTCGGGGTATTTTTCAAAACATTTTGGTATATAATATGCCTATGTAATTTTTTGTTTTATTTTTATTTTTGCTCTGTTGTAGTTTTTGTTCTGTAAAAAAAACACGCACGCACGTGCTGGCCAGCCGGCCCAGCAGGCACCCAGCCACGCGGCCCACTGGCCAACTGGCCAGTTGGCCCAGAGCCCCGACCGGCCAGGCTGTCCCAGGCCTGCTCCCGCGCACGAAGCGCCTTCCCGTCGCTCGCCCGCTCGTCTCTCTCCCTCGCTCATCTCTCCCATCGCTGACCCGCGGGGCCCGCTCCCCAGGTCATCGCCAACCTTCCGCAGACCATGGGATGACGACGCCGCGCGCGCTCCCGAACCTGCCAGCCGAAGCTCTCGGGGTAGAGCTTATCCCTCCGCTCCCTGACGCCCTACCTTTGCCTATAAAAGCCCCGGGATGCCCTCGTCCAATCCCGACCCTCCTCTGCTCCCCACATCGCCTGTAGCCGCCGCCCCGCCAATTCGGATCTCGCCGGAGCCGAGCCGCCTCACCGTCGATTCCGTTGCCGGTGGTGCACCCCGGCCCCCATTCTCTTCATCACTCGAAAGGCCGCATCCGCGCACTCCGTTTTGACATGATGGTTTTGCCTCTAGGTCACCGGAGCCGCCGCCTAGACGACCCGCGCTCTCGCCGGAGCACCGGAGCTCCGCCACCTCCCTCCGCTCGTCGCTGGCCACCCCGTCGCCCGCCGACCCCACCAGCACGCCGCCCACGCCGCGCTCGACCTCGCCAACCCCTTCGCTGCCGCTGAGGACCGCCGGAGCCGCCGCCCTGTCCGCCGCCCGCCGCCTGAAGCCAGCGCCGCCATCTCCTGTACGTCGTCGTCGCTCGCTGTGAGCCGCTCACCCTCGCTCGTTTTTTTGTTGTATTAGATCGGTTAACCATGGTTTTATTAAACCGTGTGGTTTTAGTGAAAAACCGGTCTCCGGTTTCTTTTATTTAGCCGTGGTAGTTGTTTTTATTATTTAGTGGTCGTTCACCGTATAGCTGCCGCAGTGAACACTCTCTGGCCTCTCACAGTGCGCCACGTGGCCAGGGGCCTGTTTGCAGTTATTTCTTTTTCTGTTTAGTCCCTGAGTTTTACAGATTAGTCCCTGAACTTCGGACAGCCGTATTTTTTTACCGTAACTCCAAATTCGATGAAACCAATGGCAAATTCTTCGTATTGATTAGATCTATCCAGTAGTGTCATCTTTGTAAAGTTTTGTCAGATTCAAATTTGAATTTATTCAGATTTGAATTCAAACTTCAAATGGCCATATCTCCTAAACCGTAGCTCCGATTGACGTGATTCTTTTTGCACCGTGTCACTGTAGCTAAACCCTATCACCTAGACCTTTCTCAAAATATTTTCACACACCTAGGATCTGTCCATGATAGTTTTATTACTATGCCAAGTATGCACGATAGATCACATCACGGTTTTGCACCTTAGGTCACTTATTGTTGGCACCTAGAATTATTTGCATGCAAGTTATGCTGTGGGGTTTCGTTTGGTTTTCCGAGTCTTTTGTGTTGCATGTTATTGCTCTCTGGACTGATTGCATATGTATGTTATTTTACTTTGACGATAGATTGTCCGGAGTGCGAAGCTGAGTACTATCGATCTTTAGAATTCAACTACCGGTATCCAGGCAAGTTCACATTTGACCATTCTTCCAATTACCTATGTTTTATATTATGCACTTAGTCCTTTTGTGGTAGGATTGCATGGTAGGATTTATTGATGCCAGATGGCTATGCCGTTACCTAGTAGTTCATTGAGGTAGGTTTGAACCATATACCTTTGTCACCACCGCGTAAGTTTAATTTTGCCTCGCCAATGTAGACGTGGATTGGGAAGTGTTCATTGTGAGAGATGAGTGACAAAGTAGTAAGTAGAACCAAGATAATTTAATGAACTACCTGGGCGGAGGTTTGGTTTGAATGGTGGCGAAGTACAGTGGGAGCATGCATGGGAAATCCATGGTGGTGCACCACTAGTGGTCCGTCCGCCCAGGCTCAAAGAGATCAATCGTATTCTCATGTCTAGAAGCTTACATGTGCAGCCACAAGCCAATATGGGCTCTGGCTTAGTTGAGTAGTTAGTGTGACCCCTTCCGGGATGGGCTAGCAGATGTAGAATGAGTAGGTGTACCGGCCTATCCGTGGGTTAAGGGGAAATACTTTCGAAAGACTATGTCTCGGTCATCCTGTTCTCAAACGCCAGGCAATGCGAGAACTTCAAGGGAGGCGATCGAGTCTTGTGGGGGAAAGTGCGCAAACCTCTGCAAAGTGTTAAAACCTAATCGATTAGTCGTGTCCCCGGTTACGGACAACTTGAGCATCTAGTAGTGGAAATACTGGGAGATCTCATCACTCTTAATTACGTAGTTGGGTTTTAAATGAAACTTTGGGAATGGATTAAGTTGGGTTTACCAACTCATCCAATGCTATAGTGTAGTGGTAGAATAATATCTTTTATTCTAGGGAAAAACTAGCTTTATGCAAAAGCTAACCTTAGAGCTTTCCACCAGCCAAATTGCATGTACAAATAGGTTCATTATTCTTATTATGTGACTTGCGAGTACATTCAATGTACTGACCTACATGGCTGCAACGTCTTATGTTGCAGGGACTTTTCTACGACGAGTAAGAGTTACGTTGTAGGGTTACGGTCTACACTCAACTTGCCGTTGGCGTTGATGGACTCCACACCCTTATGTTTGTTTCCGCTGAGACTTATGAGGTATATATCAGTTTTACGTTATTTATACATGTGATTGCACTTTGATATATACATTGATGTACTGTGTGTGCCAGCATACCGATCCAGAGATGGCATGGATACACAAAGGCTTGACCGTTTGAGGTCCGGTCGCTACAGAGATGGTATCAGAGCACATGTTGACTGTAGGACGTGACCCTAGAAACTGGAAAGCCCATAGGAAAGGATTTCTCTAAAACTTAATTTTCAAAAAGATCCTTTACCTCTCTTCTTTTCCGAGCTTTATCAAATCTTTCCTTTTACCCCAAATAGTTAGACAATACCCCTTTTCCCTTTGACCACATGGAGGATCAACTGATGAGACCACTCCGAGAACGACAAGATATCAGACTTCACCATACACTAGAAGAATTGAAGCTACAACAGTCGAAGCCTTTGAAGAATCGAAGAATTTGAAGACACTAACAAATTCCAAGATTTATATGACCTTTAGAAGACCAAACCCTTGTTGTATACTCATGTTAGATGCGATGATTTCTGAGCTGTCATATTTGGTGTGTGTTTTCCGACAGCAACAAATAAAACTTATTTTCAAAACTATATTGTTTGTATTGTGTGTATCTTCCTCTATCCCTCTTATCTCATCCCCCAAAAAAACCTTTGGACCCAATAGATGATGAATGAAGATGGACTTGTATTCTCTGGACCGATCACTCAGTTAGAGGCAGAGCTATGGATTCAAAACATGGCGAATCACTTCGGGAGCAATTTGGTTGCAAGGAAATATGAGGTTCAGTATGCTCTTCAGTACTTTACAAAAAGTGTTGCAACCTGGTGGAAAATGCATCAGGCCATACAAGGATGTAATGGAGCAAAAACTTGGGAGCAATTCAAGACGACTCTACTGAGATCTCATCTTATTCAGAAACCCTATGGCAATAAAATGAGGAAACCTTGTGCATGCAAGATTTGCGGTGAGATAGGACATACCCATGAGGAACACAAGGATGGATGCCCTCATTGTGAAGCAAATCACCAAGTTGAAGAATGCCCAACTAGGCAGGTTACTTGTTTCTTATGTGAAGGAACTACACACTACCCTGCCCGGTGCCATATTTATCCCAAGGTACAAGAAACTACCAAGCAGCAGAAGGAAGCAGTGAAAGAAGCCCTCGGGGAAAGTTTAAAAGAACCTGTGATGAAAGAAGATGTTGACGACCTTGATGGAGAAAGCCTAAACAGAATTTTCTCCAATGCTTGCTATTCATGTGGAGAACAAGGACATTTATCATAGTATTGCACGAAGGAAAGCCAAGAGTATCTAGGAAACTTCCCGATGAAAGAAGTGGAGTTTGATCCACATGAGATAGGAGAATTGATCGGAACAAAGAAGTCCAGGAAGAGAAAGCGCATGTGTCCCCAGAACAACCCAGTTTCTGCAGAAAAGGACCTGAGTCAAATCACTTGTTACAGGTGCAAGGATTTAGGTCAATATGCTAGCAAATGCCCAGCAAGGAAGCCAAGAACCCAAGGAGCCAAGATAACTACCAGGAAGCCCCTGGATTTGTCTGAAGTCATTTGTTTATGCTGCAAAGGAGTAGGACATTTTGCCAGAGAATGTTCGGACCCGAGGAGAGCTTGAGCAGAGTAGTTGAGATCTTGATATTGGAATAAAGCATGTAATAAATATGGGATGCACTTTTATTTTCGTTGGGGATGTTGAGTTGAGTTGTGAAATGGGAATTGTAATGGTTCGTGAAGCAATAAAAGTTGATGTGGTTGGAATCTCATATGAGGTGTCATGAGTTGTTTGTTGATTGTGAGTACCTCTCTCGCTATCTCACCCAGACTAAAACCTTCAACCCATGGACAAGCTGACCCCAAACCTTTCCGAGAAAAATAACCACATTTAACCAAAGGAAATACACACAGTATCCTGAGTACCCCTTCTATCTTATGCCTGCAGATGACAACCCTTTACGAGTCTTTTCTCAAGGGCTCGGAAACGATCATGACCCTGACCAGTGATCAGGATTACCCAAAAATCCCGAAGGACATGATGAAGAATATTCATCTTGAAGGAGATGCAGTCTACAAGGGTTATCCTTTCATGGAGAATGGAGTTGAACTTTGGTACGTGGAGGTACACCTCCATCGTGTGAAGGGAGTTTTCCCAAAGACTATGGGGCAATACTTTTTCATTTCTCGAGTACCACGAGCAACATTCTTCGACTCTGTTCGTGAAGCTGCTATGGAAGCCATACGTCAGATTGGAGAAATACTAGAAGCAAGACTCCGTCACACTCAGGAATACCTGAGAGAGGTCCATGCAGAGATGATGGAGATGAAGCTCATGGCCACCACGATGAAGCAAAACATCGATGATTTGAAGGATCACATCGCACAATGCTAGTGGGACTGAAGTATCTTCAAGAAGGGCAAATGAATAAAGATGGAAGTAATGCTTGACCATACCAAACTTGTGGATGGCAGCTTCTGTAATAGAGTACTTGTGAAATTTGAATTTTGAGTAGTGGTTAAGGATGTAATAAAGGATTTGATATGAAGAGAATTATGGATGAAGCAGTGCATTTTTTTTGTGATACTTGTCTGTGTGAACACTAGACCATTAGAAAGGAAAATGTATTCCATAGAGTGGAGTTTGGACAAATGAGTTGGAGTTTGGTTTTAGTTATGTTGGTTACCCCAAGAATATGAAGGAATGAAGTACTATTGGATTTAAAGGAGATATAATGTTGGAATATGGAACAATAGTAACTCCAAGGATGAGTTAAAGATATACAAGTGTTTAAGTGGGCCATAACCCACAGGACCCAGGATTTGATAAGGAAACAAGCACAATCTTGTTGAAGAAAAGAATTCTGGGAGAAGCTGTGAGTTCATCAGCAGACGTTCCATAGGAGGTTACGTAAACCCGAGAGTTGTGAACAAACGATAGAGGTTTTGTTTGGCTTGCAGGACAAATGGATTTACCCGAACCCAGTTCGTGGAGAAGAGAAGTTCTGCAATTCTTGTGAGGATGCCCAAGTGTTAGAATACGTGATTCACTATCTGCATATGTGGTAATGATTCAAGTACGGGATGGATTGGCCCCCATGCCAGAGACTTCTATCATGAACTATCATATGTTGATGGAAAATCAGAGAGCCTTAAAACCCTAGAAGTGTCGACACGATAAACCAAAAGCCTTAGAATGGTAGGACGATGGAACCCTTTACAAGCAATCGTTGCCAATCGTAGGTTCTACGGTGAGATTCAACCCAGACCCATTTCCTGCAGGAGGAACCAGAATTTGTTGACCACCATGAGATTTTGATAGTTGTTTAGCATTGGCGACAGCCTGACAGCTAAGAAGACCCAGACTCGGAAGGACCTTATTTGATGCAAGGACTCAAGATTTTGAGGAAAAGGCCATGCCCTTACCGGAAGAGCAAAAGTTAAGGAGTTATCTTGGAGAATATGAGAAGACCGGCACCGTCAACGCAAAGGACGGAGTAGAGGAGTTTTGTCGGAAGCGTAACCATGATTCTAAGGGTGGTAGCACCCCAGACCTTGTGATGATCAATGGATTTTCAAGAAGACCCCCAAACCTAACCTTCTTTCTAGCCTCTCCGAATCTCGAGGACGAGATTCATTCTAAGGGTGGTAGTTTGTAACATCCCAAAATTCTAAATTTTGGAATGTTATATTAAATAAATAATTGTGATTGTTTGTTTGATTTTTGTGTGATCGATTGTGTGAAACTGAGTGGAAATTGAAAACTTTTTGAAAGTTGAATGAGAGGGAATAAAAGGACTTTCCCAAAAATTTGCATCTTGCATTTTGATCTTCCTGAATTCAAATTAATTTCATCACAAAACCCTAGAGTGAAGATAATATGACTTCTTCCATTTAAAGAAATGAAAAGGGGTTTGAAAATGATTTGAATTCCATTTTGTAATATTTTAAATTTAGAAACTTTAAGCAGCTCAATGAGTTCATGAGGGAAGATAAAATGACTTCTTCATATTTGAAGAAAGAGAGTTGGAAGTTTCAAAGAAATAAAATGGAAGTCACTTTGAAGTTATTTGAAACCCATTTTCCATTCGAAGTTGTTTGAAATTCCAAATTTAAATCCAACTGGGAGTTATTTGAGTTTCTTTTCAAAATATTTTCTCCTAAAAATAAATAAATGGAAATAAGGGTAAAATGATTCCCTTTAGTAGAAAATTAGGAGAAAACAAATTTGAAATCATTTTGCTATTTTAAAAATGATTTTTATTTATTTTAAATGCAACAGTAGCACTGTTTGACTTTTATGAATTTTTATAGAATTTAGTTGAACTTGAAAAATAGTCATCTTATTCGGGGTATTTTTCTGAACATTTTGGTATATAATATGCCTATGTAATTTTTTGTTTTATTTTTATTTTTGCTCTGTTGTAGTTTTTGTTCTGTAAAAAAACACGCACGCACGCGCTGCCCAGCCGGCCCAGCTGCCACCCAGCCACGCGGCCCACTGGCCAACTGGCCAGTTGGCCCAGAGCCCCGACCGGCCAGGCCGTCCCAGGCCTGCTCCCGCGCCCGAAGCGCCTT
This sequence comes from Triticum urartu, assembly GCF_056163025.1. NCBI lineage: Eukaryota > Viridiplantae > Streptophyta > Magnoliopsida > Poales > Poaceae > Triticum > Triticum urartu. Next base: position 354,442,962 of record NC_141877.1, read on the forward strand.
CCCGTCGCTCGCCCGCTCGTCTCTCTCCCTCGGTCATCTCTCCCTATCGCTGACCCGCGGGGCCCGCTCCCTAGGTCATCGCCAACCTTCCGCAGACCATGGGATGATGAAGCCGCGTGCGCTCCCGAACCTGTCGGCCGAAGCTCTCGGGGTAGAGCTTATCCCACTGCTCCCCGACGCCCTACCTTCGCCTATAAAAGCCCCGGGACGCCCTCGTCCGATCCCGACCCTCCTCTGCTCCCCGCATCGCCTATAGCCGCCGCCCCGCCCATTCGGATCTCGCCGGAGCCGAGCCGCCTCACCGTCGATTCCGTTGCCGGTGGTGCACCCCGGCCCCCATTCTCTTCATCACTCGAAAGGCCGCATCCGCGCACTCCGTTTTGACATGATGGTTTTGCCTCTAGGTCACCGGAGCCGCCGCCTGGACGACCCGCGCTCTCGCCAGAGCACCGGAGCTCCGCCACCTCCCTCCGCTCGTCGCTGGCCACGCCGCCGCCCGTTGATCCCACCAGCACGCCGCCCACGCCGCGCCCGACCTCCCCGACCCCTTCGCCGCCACTGAGGACCGCCGGAGCCGCCGCCCTGTCCGCCGTCCGCCGCCTGAAGCTAGCGCCGCCATCTCCTGTACGTCGTCGTCGCTCGCTGTGAGCCGCTCACCCTCGCTCATTTTTTGTTGTATTAGATCGGTTAACCATGGTTTTATTAAACCGTGTGGTTTTAGTGAAAACCCGGTCTCCGGTTTCTTTTTATTTAGCCGTGGTAGTTGTTTTTATTATTTAGTGGCCGTTCACCGTATAGCTGCCGTAGTGAACACTCTCTGGCCTATCACAGTGCGCCACGTGGCCAGGGGCCTGTTTGCAGTTATTTCTTTTTCTGTTTAGTCCCTGAGTTTTACAGATTAGTCCCTGAACTTCGGACCGCCGTATCTTTTTAACCGTAACTCCAAATTCGATGAAACCAACGGCAAATTCTTCGTATTGATTAGATCTATCCAGTAGTGTCATCTTTGTAAACTTTTGTCAGGTTCAAATTGGAATTTATTCAGATTTGAATTCAAACTTCAAATGGCCATATCTCCTAAACCGTAGCTCCGATTGACGTGATTCTTTTTGCACCGTGTCACTGTAGCTAAACCCTATCACCTAGACCTTTCTCAAAATATTTTCACACACCTAGGATCTGTCCATGATAGTTTTATTACTATCCCAAGTATGCATGATAGATCACGTCACGGTTTTGCACCTTATGTCACTTATTGTTGGCACCTAGAATTATTTGCATGCAAGTTATGTTGTGGGGTTTCATTTGGTTTTCCGAGTCTTTTGTGTTGCATGTTATTGCTCTCTGGACTGATTGCTTATGTATGTTATTTTACTTTGACGATAGACTGTCCAGAGTGCGAAGCCGAGTATTATCGATCTTTAGAATTCAACTACCGGTATCCAGGCAAGTTCACATTTGACCATTCTTCCAATTACCTATGTTTTATATTATGCGCTTAGTCCTTTTGTGGTAGGATTGCATGGTAGGATTTATTGATGCCAGATGGCTATGTCGTTACCTAGTAGTTCATTGAGGTAGGTTTGAACCATATACCTTTGTCACCACCGCGTAAGTTTAATTTGCCTCGCCAATGTAGACGTGGATTGGGAAGTGTTCATTGTGAGATATGAGTGACAAAGTAGTAAGTAGAACCAAGATAATTTAATGAACTACCTGGGCGGAGGTTTGGTTTGAATGGTGGCGAAGTACAGTGGGAGCATGCATGGGAAATCCATGGTGGTGCACCACTAGTGGTCCCTCTGCCCAGGCTCAAAGAGATCAATCGTATTCTCATGTCTAGAAGCTTACATGTGCAGCCACAAGCCAATATGGGCTCTGGCTTTGTTGAGTAGTTAGTGTGACCCCTTCCGGGATGGGCTAGCAGATGTAGAATGAGTAGGTGTACCGGCCTATCCGTGGGTTAAGGGGAAATACTTTCGAAAGACTATGTCTCGGTCATCCTGTTCTCAAACGCCAGGCAGTGCGAGAACTTCAAGGGAGGTGATCGAGTCTTGTGGGGAAAAGTGCGCAAACCTCTGGAGAGTGTTAAAACCTAATCGATTAGTCGTGTCCCCGGTTACGGACAACTTGAGCATCTAGTAGTGGAAATACTGGGAGATCTCATCACTCTTAATTACGTAGTTGGGTTTTAAATGAAACTTTGGGAATGGATTAAGTTGGGTTTACCAACTCATCCTATGATATAGTGTAGTGGTAGAATAATATCTTTTATTCTAGGGAAAAACTAGCTTTATGCAAAAACTAACCTTAGAGCTTTCCACCAGCCAAATTGCATGTACAAATAGGTTCATTATTCTTATTATGTGACTTGCGAGTACATTCAATGTACTGACCTACATGGCTGCAACGTCTTATGTTGCAGGGACTTTTCTACGACGAGTAAGAGTTACGTTGTAGGGTTACGGTCTACACTCAACTTGCCGTTGGCGTTGATGGACTCCACACCCTTATGTTTGTTTCCGCTGAGACTTATGAGGTATATATCAGTTTTACGTTATTTATACATGTGATTGCACTTTGATATATACATTGATGTACTGTGTGTGCCAGCATACCGATCCAGAGATGGCACAGATACACAGAGGCTTGACCGTTTGAGGTCGGGTCGCTACACAAAGAAAATTACCATGTTGTTCTAAAAGACTCTCAAAATTATATAAGTGAAGCATGAGAGTTCATCTATTTCTTCAAAATAAAACCACTGTGGTGCTCTAAAAAGATATAAGTGAAGCACTAGAGCAAACAACAAACTACTCCGAAAGATATAAGTGAAGATCAATGAGTAGTTGAATTATTATGTAACTATGTGAAGACTCTCAAACATTTAAGAATTTCAGATCTTGTTATATTATTCAAACAGCAAGCAAAACAAAATAAAATAAAATGACGCTCCAAGCAAAACACATATCATGTGGTGAATAAAAATATAGCTCCAAGTAAAGTTACCGATGAACGAAGACGAAAGAGGGGATGCCTTCCGAGGCATCCCCAACATTAGGCTCTTGGTTGTCCTTGAATATTACCTTGGGGTGCCTTGGGCATCCCCAAGCGAGGCTCTTGCCACTCCTTATTCCATAGTCCATCGAATCTTTACCCAAAACATGAAAACTTCACAACACAAAACTCAACAGAAAACTCATAAGCTCCGTTAGTATAAGAAAATAAATCACCACTTAGGTAATGTTGTGAACTCATTCTAAATTCATATTGGTGTCATATCTACTGCATTCGAACTTCTCTATAATTCATACCCTCCGATACCACTCATAGATTCATCAAAATAAGCAAACAACACACTGGAGATTTCGAATACTTCTGTAACTCCAAAAATTCTGAAAAATTAGGATGACCAGGACAATTTGTACATTGATCTACTGAAGTTGGAATTGGTATTTTATCGCTCTCTGGTAAAAAATGATAATTATTCTCGTGAGTGCATACTTTCTGTTTTTTACAGCAAGATCACACAACAATCACCCAAGAAGATCCTAAAGGCTTTACTTGGCACAAACACTAATTAAAACATAAAAAACACACTCATAACATAATCTAGATGAAATATTTATTACTAAAAAGGAACAAAAAGTAAAGGACAAAAATAAAGTTGGGTTGCCTCCCAACAAGCGCTATCGTTTAACGCCCCTAGCTAGGCATGATGATTTCAATGATGCTCACATAAAAGATAAGAATTGAAACATAAAGGGAGCATCATGAAGAATATGACTAGCACATTTATGTCTGACCCACTTCCTATGCATAGGGATTTTGTGAGCAAACAATTTATGGGAACAATAATCAACTAGCATAGGAAAGCAAAACAAGCATAACTTCAAGATTTTAAGCACATAGAGAGGAAACTTGATATTATTGCAATTCCTACAAGCATATATTCCTCCCTCATAATAATTTTCAGTGGCATCATGAAGAATTCAACAATATAACCATCACATAAAGCATTATTTTCATGATGCACAAGCATAGAAATTTTACTACTCACCACATAAGCAAAATTCTTCTAATTCGGAATAGTGGGAGTAAACTCAACAAGATAAATATCGTGTGATTGAAAATTGAAATCAAGACGACAAGTTTCATAAATATAATCATTACTAATTTTTATAGCATAAGTGTCATCACAATAATCATCATAAGTAGGAGGCATGCTTTCATCATAATAAATTTGCACATCAAAACTTGGGGGACTAAAAATATCATCTTCATCAAACATAGCATCCCCAAACTTGTGGCATTGCATATCATTAGCATCATGGATATTCAAAGAATTCATACTAACAACATTGCAATCATGCTCATCATCCAAAGATTTAGTGCCAAACATTCTAACGCATTCTTCTTCTAACACTTTGGCACAATTATCGGAATCCTTATTTTCATGAAAGATACTAAAAAGATGAAGCATATGAGGCAACATTAATTCAATTTTTTTGTAGTTTTCTTTTATAGACTAAACTAGTGATAAAACAAGAAACTAAAAGATTCGATTGCAAGATCTAAAGATATACCATCAGGCGCTAACTTCCCCGGCAACGGCGCCAGAAAAGAGCTTGATGTCTACTACACAACCTTCTTCTTGTAGACGTTGTTGGGCCTCCAAGTGCAGAGGTTTCTAGGACAGTAGCAAATTTCCCTCAAGTGGATGACCTAAGGTTTATCAATCCGTGGGAGGCGTAGGATGAAGATGGTCTCTCTCAAGCAACCATGCAACCAAATAACAAAGAGTCTCTTGTGTCCCCAACACACCAATACAATGGTAAATTGTATAGGTGCACTAGTTCGGCGAAGAAATGGTGATACAAGTGCAATATGGATGGTAGATATAGGTTTTTGTAATATGAAAATATAAAAACAGCAAGGTAACTAATGATAAAAGTGAGCGAAAACGGTATTGCAATAAGTTGAAACAAGGCCTAGGGTTCATACTTTCACCAGTGCAAGTTCTCTCAACAATAATAACATAATTGGATCATATGACTATCCCTCAACATGCAACAAAGAGTCACTCCAAAGTCACTAATAGAGGAGAAAAAACAAAGAGATTATTGTAGCGTATGAAACCACCTCAAAGTTATCCTTTCTGATCGATCTATTCAAGAGTCCGTAGTAAAATAACACGAAGCTATTCTTTCCATTCAATCTATCCTAGAGTTTGTACTAGAATAACACCTTAAGACACAAATCAACCAAAACCCTAATTTCACCTAGATACTCCAATGTCACCTCACGTATCCGTGGATATGATTATACGATATGCATCACACAATCTCAGATTCATCTATTCAACCAACACAAAGAACTTAAAAGACTGCCCCAAAGTTTCTACCGGAGAGTCAAGACGAAAACGTGTGCCAAACCTATGCATAAGTTCACGAGATCACGGAACTCGCAAGTTGATCACCAAAACATACATCAAGTGGATCACGTGAATATCCCATTGTCACCACAGATAAGCACATGCAAGACATACATCAAGTGTTCTCAAATCCTTAAAGACTCAATCCGATAAGATAACTTCGAAGGGAAAACTCAATCCATTACAAGAGAGTAGAGGGGGAGAAACATCATAAGATCCAACTATAATAGCAAAGCTCGTGATACATCAAGATCGTGCGAATCAAGAACACGAGAGAGAGAGAGAGATATCAAACACATAGCTACTGGTACATACCCTCAACCCCGAGGGTGAACTACTCCCTCCTCGTCATGGAGAGCGATGGGATGAAGATGGCCATTGGTGATGGATCCCTCCTCTGGCAGGGTGCCGGAATAGGGTCCCGATTGGTTTTTGGTGGCTACTGAGGCTTGCGGCAGCGTAACTCCCAATCTAGGTTATTTTCTGGAGGTTTCTGTATTTATAGGAATTTTTGGCGTCGGGAACAAGTCAGGGGGGTCCTCGAGTCATCCGGGAGATAGGGCGGCACGCTCGAGGGGGTAGGGCGCTCCCCCACCCTCGTGGACGGCCCGGGACTCTTCTAGCCCTACTCTTTTACTCCGAGGGCTTCTTTTGGTCCATAAAAAATCATCAAAAATTGGCACGTCAATTGGACTCCGTTTGGTATTCCTTTTCTATAAACTCGAAAACAAGGAAAAAAACAGAAACTGGCACTGGGCTCTAGATTAATACGTTAGTCCCAAAAATCATATAAAATACCATATAAATGCATATAAAACATCCTAGATGGATAATATAATAGCATGGAACAATCAAAAATTATAGATACGTTGGAGACGTATCAAGAACCCGATGCCGACGGTCAACCACGTGCGAAATCGCCAGCGACAATGAAGAACCACTGCGTGTATCGCCTTCGGGCAGACACCGAGAGGGGTGTGTGTGTGTGTTAAGTGGACGTGTTTGTGCGATTGCTGCCTGCTACTTCTTGAGCTTGCGTTGGTTTTTCCCTTGAAAAGGAAAGGGTCATGCAGAAAGTAGAGTAAGTATTTCCCTAGTTTGAGAACCAATGTATCAATCCAGTAGGAGACAACTAACAAGTCACCGAATACCTGCACAAACAATCAAACAACTTGCATCCAATGCGAAAAAGGGGTTGTCAATCCCTTCACAGTTACTCGCAAAAGTGAGATCTAATAGAGATAGATAAATGGTAAAGTAAATATTTTTGGTATTTTTTGTTTATAGATCGGAAAGTAAAAGATTGCAAAGGAAGTAAATCGGAAACTAAAATTGTAGATCGGAAACTTATATGATGGAAAATAGACCCCGGGGCCATAGGTTACACTAGAGGCTTCTCTCATGATAGAAAATATTATGGTGGGTGAACAAATTACTGCCGAGTAATTGATAGAAAAGCACAAAGTTATGATGATATCTAAGGCAATGATCATGAATATAGGCATCATGTCCGTGTCAAGTAGATCGAAACGATTCTGCATCTACTACTATTACTCCACACATCAACCGCTACCCAGCCTGCATCTAGAGTATTAAGTACATAAAGAACGGAGTAACGCATTAGGCAAGATGACATGATGTAGAGGAATTAACTCAAGCAATATGAAGAAAACCCCATCTTTTTATCCTCGATGGCAACAATACAATACGTGCCTTGCTACCCCTACTGTCACTAGGAAAGGACACCACAAGATTGAACCGAAAGCTAAGCACTTCTCCCATTGCAAGAAAAACCAATCTAGTTGGTGCTACCTCTTGAGCACTGCGTTGGTTTTCTCTTGAAGAGGATAGGGTGATGCGGCAAAGTAGGGTAAGTATTTCCCTCAGTTTATGAGAACCAAGGTATCAATCCAGTAGGAGACTACATGCAAGTCCCTTGTACCTACACAAACAAATAAGAACCTCGCAACCAACACGATAAAGGGGTTGTCAAGCCCTTCACGGTCACTTACGAGAGTGAGATCTGATAGAGATAATAATAATAAGATAAATATTTTTGGTATTTTTATGATATAGACTGAAAGTAAAGATTGCAAAGTACAATAGATTGGAAACTTATATGATGGAAAATAGACCCGGGGGCCATAGGTTTCACTAGTGGCTTCTCTCAAGATAGCATAAGTATTACGGTGGGTGAACAAATTACTGTCGAGCAATTGATAGAAAAGTGCATAATTATGAGAATATCTAGGCATGATCATGTATATAGGCATCATGTCCGCGACAAGTAGACCGAAACGATTCTGCATCTACTACTATTACTCCACACACCGACCTCTATCCAGCATGCATCTAGAGTATTAAGTTTATAAGAACAAAGTAACACATTAGGCAAGATAACATGATGTAGAGGGATAAACTCAAGCAATATGATATAAACCACATCTTTTTATCCTCGATGGCAACAATACAATACGTGCCTTGCTGCCCCTGCTGTCACTGGGAACGGACATCGCAAGATTGAACCCAAAGCTAAGCACTTCTCCCATTGCAAGAAAGATCAATCTAGTAGGCCAAACCAAACTAATAATTAGAAGAGACTTGCAAAGATAACCAATCATACATAAAAGATTTCAGAGAAGAATCAAATATTGTTCATAGATAAACTTGATCATAAACCCACAATTCATCGGATCTCGACAAACACACCACAAAAAGAGTTACATCAAATAGATCTCCAAGAAGATCGAGGAGAACATTGTATTGAGATCCAAAGAGAGAGAAGAAGCCATCAAGCTAATAACTATGGAGCCGAAGGCCTGAAGTAAACTACTCACACATCATCAAAGAGGCTATGGTGTTGATGTAGAAGCCCTCCGTGATTGGTTCCCCCTCCGGTGGAGCTCCAGAAAAGGCCCCAAGATGGGATCTCTTGGGTACAGAAGGTTGCGGCGGTGGAAATAGGGTTTCTGGTGCTCTTGGATGTTTTCGGGGTATATGAATATATATAGGAGGAAGAAGTAGGTCGGTGGAGCCATGAGGGGCCCACGAGGGGGAGGGCGCGCCCCTGCCCCGTGGCCTCCTCATTGGTTACTTGACGTCCACTCCAAGTCCCCTGGATCATGTTTGTTCCAAAAATAACTCTCCCGAAGGTTTTATTCCGTTTGGATTCCGTTTGATATTCTTTTTCTGCGAAACACTAAAATAGGCAAAAAGACAACAATTTGCATTGGGCCTTGGGTTAGTAGGTTAGTCCCAAAAATAACATAAAAGTGTATAAATAAGCCCATTAACATCCAAACCAGATAATATAATAGCATGGAACAATAAAATATTATAGATACGTTGGAGACGTACAAGCATCCCCAAGCTTGATTCCTGCTTGTCCTCGAGTAGGTAAATGATAAAACAGAATTTTTGATGTGGAATGCTACCTAGCATAATTCTCAATATAATTTTCTTTATTGTGGCATGAATGTTTAGATCCAAAAGATTCAAGACAAAAGTTTAATATTGACATAAAAAATAATACTTCAAGCATACTAACTAAGCAATCATGTCTTCTCAAAATAACATGGAAAAATAAATTTCATCCCTACAAAATCATATAGTTTGTTCATGCTCCATTTTCGTCACACAAGAATGCTCTCATCTTGCACAACCCTGATGACAAGCCAAGCAATTTTTTCATACTTTAGTAATCTCAAACCTTTTTTAACTTTCATGCAATACATGAGCATGAGCCATGGATATAGCACTATGGGTGGAATAGAATAATGATAGGGGGTTATGTGGAGAAGACAAAAAAGGAGAAAGTCTCACATCGACGAGGCTAATCAATGGGATACGGAGATTCCCATCAATTGATGTCAATGCAAGGAGTAGGGATTGCCATGCAACGGATGCACTAGAGCTATAAATGTATGAAAGCTCAACAAAAGAAACTAAGTGGGTGTGCATCCAACTTTCTTGCTCACAGAGACCTAGGGCATTTTGAGGAAGCCCATTGTTGAAATATACAAGCCAAGTTTTATAATGAAAAATTCCCACTAGTATATGAAAGTGACAAAACAAGAGACTCTCTATCATAAAGATCATGGTGCTACTTTGAAGCACAAGTGTGGAAAAAAGGATAGTAGCATTGTCCCTTTTTATTTCTTTTCTTTTTTTGGGCCTTCCCCCTTTTTTATTTGGCCTTTTTTATTTGGGACAATGCTCTATTAATGATGATCATCACACTTCTATTTATTTACAACTCAATGATTACAACTCGATACTAGAACAAAATATGACTCTATATGAATGCCTCCAGCGGTGTACCGGGAAGGGCAATGAATCAAGAGTGACATGTATGATAAATTATGCATGGTGGCTTTGCCACAAATACGATGTCAACTACATGATCATGCAAAGCAATAATGTGGAAATTTGCATGGCAATATATCTCGGAATGGCTATGGAAATGCCATAATAGGTAGGTATGGTGGCTGTTTTGAGGAAGATATAAGGAGGTTTATGTGTGATAGAGCATATCATATCATGGGGTTTGGATGCACCGGCGAGGTTTGCACCAACTCCCAAGGTGAGAAAGGGCAATGCACGGTACCGAAGAGGCTAGCAATGATGGAAGGGTGAGAGTGCGTATAATCCATGGACTCAACATCAGTCATAAAAAACTCACATACTTATTGAAAAAATCTACAAGTCATCAAAAACCAAGCACTATGCGCATGCTCCTAGGGGGATATATTGGTAGGAAAAGACCATCGCTCGTCCCCGGCCGCCACTCGTAAGGAAGACAATCAAAGAACACCTCATGTTTCAAATTTGTTACACAATGGTTACCATACGTGCATGCTACGGGACTTGCAAAGTTCAACACAAGTATTTCTAAAATTCACAACTAATCAAATAGCACACTCTAATATCACCACCTTTATATCTCAAAACAATTATCAAGTATCAAACTTCTCATAGTATTCAATGCACTTTCTATGATAGTTTTTATTATACCCATCTTGGATGCCTATCATATTAGGACTAGTTTCATAACCGAAGAAAATTACCACGCTGTTCTAAAGGACTCCCAAAATAATATAAGTGAAGCATGAGAGATCAATAATTTCTATAAAATAAAACCACCACCGTGCTCTAAAAGATATAAGTGAAGCACTAGAGCAAATTATCTAGCTCAAAAGATATAAGTGAAGCACATAGAGTATTCTAACAAATTCTAATTCATGTGTGTCTCTCCCAAAAGGTGTGTACAGCAAGGATAATTGTGTTAAAATAAAAATCAAAGACTCAAATCATACAAGACACTCCAAGCAAAACACATATCATGTGGTGAATAAAAATATAACCTTAAGTAAAGTTACCGATAGAAGAAGACGAAAGAGGGGATGCCTTCCGGGGCATCCCCTAGCTTAGGCTTTTGGTTGCCTTGAATTTTACCTTGGGGTTCCTTGGGAATCCCCATGCTTACGCTCTTTCCACTCCTTGTTCCATAATCCATGAAATCTTTACCCAAAACTTGAAAACTTCACAACACAAAACTTAAACAGAAAATCTCATGAGCTCCGTTAGTAAAAGAAAACAAACCACCACTTAAGGTATTGTAATGAACTCATTCTGTATTTATTTTGGTGTTAAACCTAATGTATTCCAACTTCTCTATGGTTCATAACCTCCGATACTAGCCATAGATTCATCAAAATAAGCAAACAACACACAAAAAACATAATCTGTCAAAAACAGAACAGTCTGTAGTAATCTATAGGTTTCGAATACTTATGTAACCCCAAAAATTCTAAAATAAATTTCTGGACGTGTAGAATTTATCTATTAATCATCTGCAAAAAGAATCAACTTAATCGCACTCTCCAGTAAAAAAATCTCAGCAAATCTCATGAGCGCTAAAGTTTCTCTTTTTTACAGCAAGATCGCAAAGACTTTCCCCAAGTCTTCCCAAAGGTTCTACTTGGCACAAACACTAATTAATAGCATAAAACCACATCTAAACAGAGTCTAGATCAATTATTTATTACTAAACAGAACCAAAAAGGAAGAAACAAAAATAAAATTGGGTTGCCTCCCAACAAGCGCTATCATTTAACGCCCCTAGCTAGGCATAAAAGCAAGAATAGATCTAGGTGTTATCATCTTTGGTATGCAATCCATAAGTGTCTCTCATAATAGATTCATAAGTTAATTTAATTTTCTTTCTAGGAAAGTGTTCCGTGCCTTTCCTTAATGGAAGTTGGAATCTAATATTTTCTTCCTTCATATCAATAATTGCACCAATCGTTCTAAGGAAAGGTCTGCCAAGAATAATGGGACATGTAGGATTGCAATCAATATCAAGAACAATAAAATCTATGGGCACATAATTCCTATTTGCAACAATAAGAACATCATTAATCCTTCCCATAGGTTTCTTAATAGTGGAATCCGCAAGGTGCAAATATAAAGAACAATCATCAAATTCACATAAACCTAACACATCACACAAAGTTTTTGGAATCGTGGAAACGCTAGCACCCAAATCACGTAAAGCATAGCATTCGTGATCTTTAATTTTAATTTTAATAGTAGTTTCCCACTCATCATAAAGTTTTCTAGGGATAGAAACTTCCAATTCAAGCTTTTCTTCATAAGATTGCATTAAAGCATCAACGGTATGTTTAGTAAAAGCTTTATTTTGACTATAAGCATGCGGAAAATTTAGCGCGGATTGCAATAAGGAAATACAATCTATTAAAAAAAATATCATAATTAAATTCCTTGAAATCCAAAATAGTGGGTTCATTGCTATGTAAAGTTTTGACCTCTCCAATCCCACTTTTATTAATTTTTGCATCAAGATCTAAAAACTCCGAATCATTGGGACGCCTTTTAACTAAAGTTGACTCATCTCCAGTCCCATCATTATCAAGATTCATATTGCAAAACAAAGATTTAATAGGAGACAAATCAATCAATTTTAGATCTTCATCCTTATTATCATCAAAACTAGTTGAACACGCTTTCACAAAGCAATCTTTTTCAGCACGCATCCTAGCGGTTCCTTCTTTGCACTCATCAATGGAATTTATCATAGCTTTGAGAGACTCATTGATGTCATGCCTAAGTGGAATAGATATAAGTTTGAAAGAATCAACATCAAGAGAAATTCTATCCACATTCCTAGCCAACTCATCAATCTTAGACATTTTTTCTTCAATCAGAGCATTGAAATCCTTTTGCAAACTAATAAATTCTTTAATATTAGATTCAAAATCAGAGGACATCTTATTATAATTTCCATAAGAATTGTTGTAGGAATTACAATAATTATTAGAGGAATTACTGGGAAACGGCCTAGGATTAAAATTACCTCTATACACGTTATTACCAAAATTGTTCCTACCAACAAAATTCACATCCATAGATTCATTATTATTCTCAATCAAAGTAGACAAAGGCATGTCATTAGGATTAGAAGAAACACTCTTATTAGCAAACAATTTCATAAGTTCATCCATCTTCCCACTCAAAACATTGATTTCTTCTATAGCATGCACCTTTTTACTAGTAGATCTTTCAGTGTGTCATTGAGAATAATTAACCATAATATTATCTAGGAGTTTAGTTGCTTCTCCTAAGGTGATCTCCATAAAAGTGCCTCCCGCGGCCGAATCTAAAAGATATATAGAAGCAAAATTCAATCCGGCATAATTTTTTTGTATAATCATCCAAAGATTCAAACCATGTGTAGGACAATTACGTATCATTAATTTCATCCTCTCCCAAGCTTGTGCAACAAGTTCATGATCAAGTTGCTTAAAATTCATAATATCGTTTCTAAGAGAGATGATCTTAGCGGGGGGGAATACTTAGAGATAAAAGCATCTTTGCACTTATTCCATGAAACGATACTATTTTTAGGCAAAGACGAAAACCAAGTTTTAGCACGATTTGTAAGCGAAAACGGGAATAGCTTCAATTTAACAATATCGTTATCCACATCTTTCTTATTTTGCATATCACACAAATCAACAAAGTTATTTAGATGGCTAGCGGCATCTTCACTAGGAAGGCCGAAAAACGGATCTTTCATAACAAGATTTAGCAAAGCGGCATTAATTTCACGAGATTCATCATCAGTAAGAGGAGCAATAGGAGTGCTAATAAAATCATTATTATTGGTATTGGAAAAATCACACAATTTAGTATTATCTTGAGCCATCATGACAAACAATCCAACACACAAGCACACAAGAAGCAAGCGAAAAGAGATGAACTGGAAAAGAGAAGGGGGACAGAAAAAGAGGGCGAATAAAACGGCAAGGGTGAAGTGAGGGAGAGGAAGACGAGAGGCAAATGGAAAATAATGTAATAAAAGGGATAAGAGTTTCTGATGGGTACTTGGTATGTCTTGAATTGTGCGTAGATCTCCCCGGCAATGGTGCCAGAAATCCTTTTTTCTACATCTTGAGCACTGCGTTGGTTTTCCCTTAAGAGGAAAGGGTGATGCAGCAAAGTAGCGTAAGTATTTCCCTCAGTTTTTGAGAACCAAGGTATCAATCCAGTAGGAGACTACACGTAAGTCCCTCGTACCTACACAAACAAATAAGAACCTCGCAACCAACGCGATAAAGGGGCTGTCAAGCCCTTCACGGTCACTTACGAGAGTGAGATCTGATAGAGATAATAATAATAAGATAAATATTTTTGGTACTTTTATGATATAGATTGTAAGTAACGATTGCAAAGTAAAATAGATTGGAAACTTACATGATGGAAAATAGACCCGGCGGCCATAGGTTTCACCACTGGCTTCTCTCAAGATAGCATAAGTATTACGGTTGGTGAACAAATTACTATCGAGCAATTGATAGAAAAGTGCATAATTATGAGAATATCTAGGCATGATCATGTATATAGGTATCACGTCCGCGACAAGTAGACCGAAACAATTCTACATCTACTACTATTACTCCACACATCGACCGCTATCCAGCATGCATCTAGAGTATTAAGTTCATAAGAATAGAGTAACGCATTAGGCAAGATGACATGATGTAGAGGGATAAACTCAAACAATATGATATAAACCCCATCTTTTTATCCTCGATGGCAACAATACAATACGTGCCTTGCTGCCCCTGCTGTCACTAGGAAAGGACACCGCAAGATTGAACCCAAAGCTAAGCACTTCTCCCATTGCAAGAAAGATCAATCTAGTAGGCCAAACCAAACTGATAATTTGAAGAGACTTGCAAAGATAACCAATCATACGAAAAAGATTTCAGAGAAGAATCAAATATTGTTCATAGATAAACTTGATCATAAACCCACAATTTATCGGATCTCGACAAACACACCGCAAAAAGAGTTACATCAAATAGATCTCCAAGAAGATCAAGGAGAACATTGTATTGAGATCCAAGGAGAGAGAAGGAGCCATCTAGCTAATAACTATGCACCCGAAGGTCTGAAGTAAACTACTCACACATCATCGGAAAGGCTATGGTGTTGATGTAGAAGCCCTCCGTGATTGATTCCCCCTCCGGTGGAGCTCCGGAAAAGGCCCCAAGATGGGATCTCCTGGGTACAGTAGGTGGCGGCGGTGGAAATAGGGTTTTGTGGTGCTCCTGGATGTTTTCGGGGTATATGAATATATAGGAGGAAGAAGTAGGTCGGTGGAGCCACGAGGGGGGAGGGCGCGCCTAGGGGGTAGGCACGCCCCCTGCCTCGTGGCCTCCTCGTTGGTTGCTTGACGTCCACTCCAAGTCCCCTGGATCACGTTTGTTCCACAAATAACTCTCCCAAAGGTTTTATTCTATTTGGATTCCATTTGATATTCGTTTTCTGCGAAACACTGAAATAGGCAAAAAAAAAACACAATTTGCACTGGGCCTTGGGTTAGTAGGTTAGTCCCAAAAATAAAATAAAAGTGTATAAATAAGCCCATTAACATCCAAAAATAGATAATATAATAGCATGGAACAATCAAAAATTATAGATACATTGGAGACGTATCAGTTGGCCAAACCAAATCGATAGTTTGAAGAGACTTGTAAGGATATCAAATCATGCATATAAGAATTCAGAGGAGATTCAAATAATATGCATAGATAAGCTGATCATAAATCCACAATTCACCGGATCTCAGCAAACACACCGCAAAAAAGTATTACATCGAATAGATCTCCAAGAACATCAAGGAGAACATGGTATTGAGAATCAAAGAGAGAGCAGAAGCCATCTAGCTACTAGCTATGGACCCGTAGGTCTGAGGTAACTACTCACACTTCATTGGAAGGGCAATGGTGTTGATGAAGAAGCCCTTCGTGATCGAATCCCCCTCCGACAGGGCGTTGGAAAAGGCCCCTAAATGGGATCTCATGGGTACAGAAGTTTGCGGCGGTGGAGAAGTGTTTTCATGGCTCTCTCTGTTGGTTTTGGGATATATGAGAATATATAGGTAGAAGAAATAGGTCAGTGGAGTCACGAGGGGCCCACAAGGGTGGGGGCGCGCCCTCTGTCCTTGTGGCCACCTCCTGGCTTCTCTAACTTCCACTCCAAGTCCTTTGGTTGTCTTCTGGTTCAAGAAAAATCATCGCGAAAGTTTTATTCCGTTTGGACTCCGTTTGGTATTCCTTTTCTGCGAAACTCTAAAACAAGGAAAAACAGAAACTGGCACTGGGCTCTAGGTTAATAGGTTAGTCCCAAAAATAATATAAAATAGCATATTAATGCATATAAAACATCCAAAATTGATAATATAATAGCATGGAACAATCAAAAATTATAGATACGTTGGAGACGTGTCAAGCATCCCCAAGCTTAATTCATGCTCGTCCTCAAGTAGGTAAATGATAAAAACAGAATTTTTGATGTGGAATGCTACCTAACATATTTATCCATGTAATTTCCTTATTGTGGCATGAATGTTTAGATCCATAAGATTCAAAACAAAAGTTTAATATTGACATAAAAACAATAATAGTTCAAGCATACTAACAAGGCAATTATGTCTTCTCAAATAACATGGCCAAAGAAAGATTATCCCTACAAAATCATATGGTCTGGCTATACTCCATCTTCATCACACAAAATATTTAAATCATGCACAACCCCGATGATAAGCCAAGCAATTGTTTCATACTTTTGATGTTCTCAAACTTTTTCAACTTTCACGCAATACATGAGCGTGACCTATGGACATAGCATTATAGGTGGAATAGACGGTGGTTGTGGAAGACAAAAAGAAGGAGATAGTCTCAAATCAACTAGGGGTATCAACGGGCTATGGAGATGCCCATCAATAGATATCAATGCAAGTGAGTAGGGATTGCCATGCAACGGATGCACTAGAGCTATAAGTTTATGAAAGCTCAAAAAGAAACTAAGTGGGTGTGCATCCAACTCGCTTGCTCACAAAGACCGGGGGCAATTTGAGGAATCCCATCATTGGAATATACAAGCCAAGTTCTATAATGAAAAACTCCCACTAGTATATGAAAGTGACAATATAGGAGACTCTCTATCATGAAGATCATGGTGCTACTTTGAAGCACAAGTGTGGTAAAAGGATAGTAGCATTGCCCCTTCTCTCTTTTCTCTCATTTTTTGTTTGGGCCTTCTCTCATATTTTTGGCCTCTTTTTTTGTCCAGAGTCTAATCCTGACTTGTGGGGGAATCATAGTCACCATCATCATTTCCTCACATGGGACAATGCTCTAATAATGAAGATCAACACACTTTTATTTACTTACAACTCAAGAATTAAAAGTCGATACTTAGAACAAAATATGCCTCTATATGAATGCCTTTGGCGGTGTACCGGGATGTGCAATGAATCAAGAGTGGCATGTATGAAAGAATTATGAACGGTGGCTTTGCCGCAAATACGATGTCATCTACATGATCATGCAAAGCAATATGACAATGATGGAGCATGTCATAATAAATGGAATGGTGGAAAGTTGCATGGAATTATATCTCGGAATGGCTATGGAAATGCCATAATAGGTAGTTATGGTGGCTGTTTTGAGGAAGGTATATGGTGGTTTTATGGTACCGGCGAAAGTTGCACTGCACTAGAGAGGCTAGCAATGGTGGAAGGGTGAGAGTGCGCATAATACATGGACTCATCATTAGTCATAAAGAACGCATATACTTCTTGAAAAACTCTATTAGTTATCGAAATGAAGTACTACGCGCATGCTCCTAGGGGGATAGATTGGTAGGAAAAGACCATCGCTCGTCCCCGGCCGCCACTCATAAGGAAAACAATCAATTAATAAATCATTCTCCTACTTCATCACATAACTGTTCACCATACGTGCATGCTACGGGAATCACAAACTTTAACAAAAGTATTTCTCAAATTCACAATTACTTACTAGCATGATTCTAATATCACCATCTTCATATCTCAAAACAATCATAAGGAATCAAACTTCTCATAGTATTTAATGCACTTTATATGAAAGTTTTTATTGTATCCCTCTTGGATGCCTATCATATTAGGACTAAATTTATAAGCAAAGCAAATTACCATGATGTTTAGAGACTCTCAAAATAATATAAGTGAAGCATGAGAGTTCATCAATTTCTATAAAATAAAACCATCGACGTGCTCTAAAAAGATATAAGTGAAGCACTAGAGCAAAATTGCCTAGCACAAAAGATATAAGTGAAGCACATAGAGTATTCTAATAAATCATGATTCATGTGTGTCTCTCCCAAAAGGTGTGTACAGCAAGGATAATTGTGGAAAACTAAAAAGCAAAGACTCAAATCATACAAGATGCTCCAAGCAAAACACATATCATGTGGTGAATAAAAATATAGCCTCAAGTAAAGTTATCGATAAACGAAGACAAAAGAGGGGCTGCCATCCGGGGAATTGATGACCCACAAGTGTAGGGGATCTATCATAGCCTTTTAGATAAGTAAGAGTGTCGAACCCAACGAGGAGCAGAAGGAAATGATAAGCGGTTTTCAGCAAGGTATTTTCTGCAAGCACTGAAATTATCGGTAACAGATAGTTTGGTGATAAGGTAATTCATAACGGGTAACAAATAGTAAAAGTAAATAAGGTGCAGCAAGATGGCCCAATCCTTTTTGTAGCAAAGGAAAAGCCTGGACAAACTCTTATATAAAGGAAAACGCTCCCAAGGACACATGGGAATTATCATCAAGCTAGTTTTCATCACGCTCATATGATTCGCATTCGGTACTTTGATAATTTGATATGTCGGTGGACCAGTGCTTGGGTACTATCCTTACTTGGACAAGCATCCCACTTATGATTAACCCCTATTGCAAGCATTTGCAACTACAACAGAAGTATTAAGGTAAACCTAACCATAGCATGAAACATATGGATCCAAATCAGCCCCTTATGAAGCAACGCATAAACTAGGGTTTAAGCTTCTGTCACTCTAGCAACCCATCATCTACTTATTTGTAACATCCCAAATTTGCAATTTGGAATGTTATACCCTAGATCATCATGCATAGCATATTTTCATGCATTTCGGTTGATCCTAGAAATTTCACGCAACTCAAGGACCCACGGAGAGAGTTGGAGATTTCGTTATTTTCATATTTGAGTTCTCTCAAATTTTGGAAAATAGGATCATTTGATTTATTTATTTCATCTTCAATTATTTTTCCAATATCAAAAAAAATGAGAGAGGGAATAATATGACTTTCCCAAAGTTAGGAAAAATGAAGATCTAATGAATAAATCAAATTTTGGTTTTGCCGGAGTTTTGTTTGCTTTTATTTGGATAGGGAAAAATGCGCGTTTTCGAAAATTGCATTTTAGGCCCGGAGAAAAGTTCATTTTTGTTCGACTCATTTTTAGGAGTCGGGGAAAATTTACTTTAGATTTTTCGGAGTTCATTTAGATAGTTTTTCTTTTGTTTTTCTGCGCGCGAAACCGATTTAAAAAAAAGGAGCAGCTCCCGCGCGCCAGGCCAGCCGGGCCAAGGCCCAGCCAGCCGCCACCGCCCCCAGCCCCTCGCGCGAAGCCGAGTCCCAGCGGGACTCTAGGCCACCGCCCCCCCCCTTGCCCCTTGGCCAAGTCACCCCCCTCCTAGTATATATACTCACCCCCCTCTCTTTTCCTCCACCACCCAAGCCCGCCGCCCCTCTCCTCCTTGCGCCGCCGCCGCCGCCCTAAGCCGCCGCCCGGAGCCCCGCCTCCCGAGGTAGCCGCGCTGCCTCTTCTTTTCCTCGGTTCGGTTTTTCTTCTAGAAAACCGTTCCGGTTCTTCTCTTTTTTTTCTTCCGGTTTTTCTTCCGGCTTTGTTTCAGTTTTCTTCCGAAACCCTAGATCAGTTTTCATTCTTCTTTCGGACCGTTCGTCTCAACGAACATGATCACCGATTTTTCTCGGTTAACGACGCCCATTCGTTTAACCGTTCATCTCTTTCTTTTTCGTCGGATTTATTCCGCGATCGTGATCTCAGATCCGATCTTCGTTCTAGTCTTTCTTCCCGCTCGTTTATCGGAATCAGGTGATTCAAGCGCCTGGAGTTTCATCTCGAAACCTCCGTTCCATCTAATCAACTTGAACAAGCCTTTGCTACAGTAAAATTTGACCTAGTTTCAACTTGCTAGAACCGAGTTGTTTTCTTCCGCCGTTTGTTTTTCCGTCGTCTGTTCGGTTCTTTCTTTCTTTGCAACCGGAGTTCTTAAGTTGAACTTTCTGGTTCGTTATTTTGTTCGAGTTTTACCTGTGCATTAGATGAGTACTTATTGTGTGCTTGTTGTATGTCTGCGATAGATCACCCGGATTGCGCCGCTTGTTACTTCGAAACCCTAGGTCTCGCGGATCATCAGCAAGGCAAGTAACACTTTGATCATACCTTTTCTACAACCCAGTTTTATTGCATTAGATCAATCCTCTCACATTGCATGATTAGGATCTAATTAAATTGTGGGATGGGAAGTAGATGAGGTAGTACCTATTACCTGTATTATTATGAAACCTTTGGGAGTTACTTCTACGTTTGCTTATTATGCCATGCTATGCTAGTAGACGTGGATTGGGTGAGTGATATCCATGACAGATGTGAGTTTGTTAATTTTAATGGTTTACTTAAGGTGGCAACTTAAATACACATCTGGGTGGATTGAGGCACCTGATGTCTATCGGGACTTGCCTGTTTTTATTTCGGACCGCCACCCAGGCTCAAAGGGATCATAAGATCATTCATGCTAGTAACTTCCGTGTGCAGCCACAAGCCATTATGGGCTCTGGCATAGTTGACTAAGTCGTGCGAACTCTTACAGGGTAGACTAGCAGATGTAGGGGAAAGTAGGTGTACCGGTCTACCCACATGTAAGGTGCTAGCGCTTCTGAAAGACTGTGTCTCGGTCATCCGTTTCTCAAACACCATGTGGTGCGAGAACCCAAACGGAGGCGATCGAGTCTTGTGGGGAAAAGTGCGCAAACCTCTGCAGAGTGTACAAACTAATCATGATTAGCCGTGTCCCCGGTTATGGACAACTTGAGTATCTAGTGCTTGAATATCATGTGAATCTCATCACGTTACTTCTAATTAATGTTGTTGGGTTTTAATTGTTCACTTAATTGGGATCGGAATGCTGTCAACCATTCTTGATGTTTAACAACTACCATGATAGTTAACTAAATTTATTCTTTGTAGTAGGGAAAAACTGGCTTTATGCAAAACTGTAACCATAGAGCTTTCCACCAGCCATATATGCATGTAGTATAGCTGTTTCATTCCATTACTCTCTATGTGTTACATTGCCAGCATATTCCATGTTCTGACCCGTTTTCGGGCTGCAACTTCTCATGTTGCAGACTTTTCAGACGACGAGTAAGGTGCTTTTAGGTCATGGTTCTATACTCAGTGATGCCGTTGGAGTTGATGGACCCATTTATCTTCCGAGTCTTCCGCTGTTATCGTTATTAGATGGCCTTAAGCCATATTTATTGTAATAAGTTCTCTTTGAGACGACGATGTAATAAGTGTGTGATTGCCACTCTGCTATAAATCCTTCGATGTACTGTGTGGTGTCAGCATTACTGATCCAGGGATGACACCGGAGCACAGTAGACTTGATCCATTCGGGTCGGGTCGCTACATTATTACTTCCCAATGCCTTCCTCTAGGCCCAAACAATGGTGAAGTGTCATGTAGTCGATGTTCACATGACACCACTAGAGGAGAGACAACATACATCTCATCAAAATATCGAACGAATACCAAATTCACATGACTACTTATAGCAAGACTTCTCCCATGTCCTCAGGAACAAACGTAAATACTCAGAAATCATATTCTGTTCATAATCAGAGGGGTATTAATATGCATAATGGATCTGAACATATGATCTTCCAACAAGTAAACCAACTAGCATCAACTACAAGGAGTAATCAACACTACTAGCAACCCACATGTACCAATCTGAGGTTTTGAGAAAAAGATTGGATACAAGAGATGAACTAGGGTTTGAGATGAGATGGTGCTGGTGAAGATGTTGATGGAGATTGACCCCCTCCCGATGAGAGGATCGTTGGTGATGACGATGGTGATGATTTCCCCCTCCCAGAGGGAAGTTTTCCCGGCAGAACAGCTCCGCCGGAGCCCTAGATTGGTTCCGCCTCGTGGTGGCGGAGTTTCTTCCCGAAAGCTTTCTTATGACTTTTTTTGTCACGAAAGACTCCATATAGCCAAAGATGGGCATAAGAGGGCTGCCAAAGGGCCCACGAGGCAGGGGGCGTGCCTAGGGGGGTAGGGCGCGCCCCCACCCTCATGGACGATGGATGGCCCCCCTCTGGTACTTTCTTCACCCAATATTTTTTATATATTCTGAAAATAATTCCCGTGGAGTTTCAGGACTTTTGGAGATGTGCAGAATAGGTCTCTGATATTTGCTCCTTTTCCATCCCAGAATTCCAGCTGCCAGCATTCTCCCTCTTCATGTAAACCTTGTAAAATAAGAGAGAATGGGCATAAGTATTGTGACATAATGTGTAATAACATCCCATAATGCAATAAATATCGATATAACAGCATGATGCAAAATGGACGTATCAACTCCCCCTAGCTTGGACCTCGCTTGTCCTCAAGCGAAAGCCGATATCGATAAATATGTCCACATGTTTAGAGATAGAGGTGTCGATAAAATAAAATACAGACATGAGGGCATCATGATCATTCTTAGAACAGCAACATATACATATATTGTCATATGATCTCTTATGCTAAAGTAACAATTCAATCACAATTTCAAGTATGAATCAGAAACTTCATTGAGAACCAACAAACTATAATCTCGGTCATTGAGGCAATTGCAATTTATCATAACATCAGAAAGAGTCAATATAAGAGCTTTTCAGCAAGTCCACATACTCAACTATCATTTAGTCTTTCACAATTGCTAACACTCACGCGATATTTATGGTTATGAAGTTTTAATCAGACACAGAGAAAGATAGGGTCTTATAGTTTTGCCTCCCAACCTTTTACCTCGAGGGTAATGTCAACAATAATAGTTCATGAAAGCTCACATCCAATTAGCTATATATATCAGGATCTTTCCAACACATTGTGCTTGCCAAAGGATAAATTGTAAAAATGAGAGGTGAAGATCACCGTGACTCTTGCATAAAGTATAGGACAAGAATAAAAATATAGGCCCTTCGCACAGGGAAGCAGAGGTTGTCATGTGCTTTTATGGTTGGATGCACAAAATCTTAATGAGAAAGAACGTCACTTTATATTGCCACTTGTGATATGGACCTTTATTATGCAGTCCATCGCTTTTATTTCTTCCACATCACAAGATCGTATAAAGCTTATTTTCTCCACAATAATAAATCATACATATCTAGAGAGAAATTTTTATTGCTTGCAACGATGACAACTTACTTGAAGGATCTTACTCAATCCATAGGTAGATATGGTGGACTCTCATGGCAAAACTGGGTTTAAGGATATTTGGAAGCACAAGTAGTATCTCTACTTGGTGCAAAGAAATTGGCTAGCATGAGAGGGAAAGGCAAGCTCAACATGTTGGATGATCCATGAGAATATAATTTATTTCAGATGTAAGAAAACATAACCCATTACATTGTCTTCCTTGTCCAACGTCAACTCTTTAGCATGTCATATTTTAATGAGTGTTCACAATCATAAAATATGTCTAAGATGGTATATTTATATGTGAAAACCTCTCTTCCTTTATTACTTCCTATTAATTGCAACAATGACCAAAACTATGTTTGTCAACTCTCAACAACTTATATTCATCATACTCTTTATATGTGAAGTCATTACTCTCCATAAGATCCACATGATCCCTTTATTTCTTTTTATTCTTTCTCTTTTACTCTATTCCCTCAAAATCATAATAAGATAATCAAGCCCTTGACTCAACACTAATCTTTATTATATATAGCTCATGGACTCGATTACATAGAAGGATCATAACGCAAAACTCAAAACTAGATCATACTAAAACTTTATTCTACTAGATCAAGATATTACCAAAGGATCGAATTAAGAAAAACGGTAAAGATAAAAGTGTGATGGTGATACGATATCGGGGCACTCCCCCAAGCTTGGCAGTTGCCAAGGGGAGTGCCCATACCCATGTGTTTATATCTCTTTCTTCGGGGATGGTGATGATGGAGTTGTTGATGGCGTGTGCTTCTTCCTTAATTTGCGCTTGAGGATAGAATTTTGCTCCCTTAGGTCCTCGATCTCCCGCTCAAGGCTTAATATCTTTTTGCGTAGTTCTTGTTTGTTCTCCTGCAAGAGACGAAAAGGGATAAACTCGATCTTAGGTTTCTTTGCTCATTGGGGAGGCTTGACTTTTTGAACTCCACATGCATGTCCCCAAGTTGAGGTAATGGGACTTCATCTTCATCTGAGCTCGTCTCCTCCTTTCACCTAGGCTCATAGTCTTCTTCTTCCTCCGTGGTCCAACCACAATGCTCCAAGTCCCTGTAGACCTTATGATCTGCAAGGTAATCAGCCACATAGCTTTCTCCCTCCGAATCTTGGGATGACATATTGCTCTAATCTACAGCAAAAACAACTCAAAACAAAGACGGAGGATA
This sequence comes from Triticum urartu, assembly GCF_056163025.1. Lineage (NCBI taxonomy): Eukaryota > Viridiplantae > Streptophyta > Magnoliopsida > Poales > Poaceae > Triticum > Triticum urartu. The sequence goes on from NC_141877.1 coordinate 354,467,497, forward strand.
TTTGCGTGATACGGTGGTCAAAACCTTCGAGAGATTATATAGTGAATTTTTACTGACCAAAAGAAGTATCGTGCAAGAAAACAGAGTCCGAAGGGCACACGAGGTGCCCATGAGGCAGGGGGCGCGCCCACGAGGGTAGGGCGCGCCCACGAGGGTAGGGCGCGCCCTCCACCCTCGTGGATGCCTCATGTCCTTCCCGGACTGCTTCTTATTTTCCTATTTTCTTAAATATTCCAAAATGGAGAAAAATTGCCATTAGAACTGTTTTGGAGTCGGTTTACTTACCGTACCTCATACCTATTCCTTTTTGGAGTCTACAACGTTCTGGAAAGTGTCCCTTATGTATTCCTCCGGAGTTACTGTTTCAATAACATTAGTTTCAACATTTATAGGATTACCTGAGATATAATGTTTGATTCTTTGATAGCTCACCACCCTCGGATTTGTGCCTTCAAAGGTGTTGATATTTATGGCACCGGAACGATAGACCTCCTCGATAATGTAAGGACCTTCCCATTTAGAGAGTATTTTGCCTGCAAAAAATCTTAAACGAGGGTTGTATAACAATACATAATCACCTACATTAAACTCACGTTTTTGTATCCTTTTATCATGTCATCTTTTAACTTCTTCTTTAAATAGTTTGGCATTCTCATAGGCCTGGGTTCTCCATTCATCAAGCGAGCTAATGTCAAAAAGCCTCTTCTCACCGGCAAGTTTGAAATCATAATTGAGCTCTTTAATGGACCAATATGCCTTATGTTCTAGTTCAAGAGGTAAGTGACATGCCTTTCCATAAACCATTTTATATGGAGACATACCCATAGGATTTTTGTATGCAGTTCTATATACCCATAATGCATCATCAAGTTTCTTGGACCAATTCTTTCTAGATCTATTAACAGTATTTTGCAAAATTAATTTAAGCTCTCTATTACTCAATTCTACTTGACCACTAGACTGTGGATGATATGAAGATGCAATTCTATGATTAACATCATACTTAGCAAGCATTTTAAGGAAAGCACCATGAATAAAATGTGAACCACCATCAGTCATTAAGTATCTAGGGACTCCAAACCTCGGAAAAATAAATTCTTTAAGCATCTTAATAGAGGTGTTATGATCAGCACTACTAGTTGGAATAGCTTCTACCCACTTAGTAACGTAATCAACAACAACTAAAATATGTGTATACCCATTAGAGGAGGGAACTGGTCCCATATAATCAAAGCCCTAGACATTAAATGGTTCAATAACAAGCGAATAATTCATAGGCATTTATTGACGTCTACTAATATTACCAATTCTTTGACATTCATCATAGGACAAGACAAACTTACGGGCATCCTTGAAGAGAGTAGGCCAATAAAAACCGGATTGCAATACCATATGTGCAGTTCTGTCTCTAGCATGGTGTCCTCCATAAGCCTCGGAGTGACACTTGTGTAGGATCTGTTCCTGTTCATGCTCAGGTACACAATGTCTAATAACACCATCTACTCCTTCTTTATAAAGGTGTGGGTCATCCCAAAAGTAAGGCCTTAAATCATAGAAGAACCTTTTCTTTTGCTGGTATGTGAAACTAGGTGGTATAAACTTAGCAACAATATAATTAGCATAATCAGCATACCATGGAGCAGTACGAGAATCATTTATCACAGCTAATTGTTCATTAAGAAAGCTATCATCAATAGGTAGTGGGTCATCAAGAACATTCTCTAACCTAGATAGGTTGTCTACAACGGGGTTCTCATCTCCCTTTCTATCAATAATATGCAAATCAAATTCTTGTAGCAAGAGAACCCATCTAATAAGTCTAGGTTTAGCATCTTTCTTTTCCATAAGATATTTAATAGCAGCATGATCAGTGTGAATAGTTACTTTAGAATCAACAATATAAGGTCTGAACTTATCACAAGCAAACACTACTGCTAAAAATTCGTTTTCAGTAGTAGCATAATTTCTTTGAGCATTGTCTAGAGTTTTACTAGCATATTGAATAACATTTAATTACTTATCAACTCTTTGTCCTAGAATAGCCCCTACAACATAATTACTAGCATCACACATGATTTCAAATGGTAAATTCCAAACAGGAGGCTGAACAATAGGTGCAGAAATCAAAGCTTTCTTAAGTATTTCAAATGCTTCTACACAATCATCATCAAAAACAAAAGGATCATCTTTTTGTAAGAGATTAGTCAGAGTCCAAGAAATTTTGTATGTCCTTAATGAACCATATGATTACTTATAGCAAGAATTCTCCCATGTCCTCAAGAACAAACGCAACTACTTAGAAATCATATTCATGTTCATAATCAGAGGGCTATTAATATGCATAATGGATCTGAACATATGATCTTCCACCAAGTAAACCAACTAGCATCAACTACAAGGAGTAATCAACACTACTAGCAACCCACAGGTACCAATCTGAGGTTTTGAGACAAAGATTGGATACAAGAGATGAACTAGGGTTTGAGATGAGATGGTGCTGGTGAAGATGTTGATGGAGATTGACCCCCTCCCGATGAGAGGATCGTTGGTGATGACGATGGTGATGATTTCCCCCTCCCGGGGGAGGTTTTCTCGGCAGAACAGCTCCGCCGAAGCCCTAGATTGGTTCCGCCAAGGTTCCGCCTCTTGGCGGCGGGGTTTCTTCCCGAAAGCTTGCTTATGATTTTTTTTCTCCACGAAAGACTCCATATAGCCAAAGATGGGCATCAGAGGGCTGCCAGTGGGCCTACGAGGCAGGGGGCGCGCCCCCCACCCTCGTGGATGATGGGTGCCCCCTCTGGTACTTTCTCCGCCCAATATTTTTTATATATTCTGAAAATAATTCCCGTGGAGTTTCAGGACTTTTGAAGATGTGCAGAATAGGTCTCTAATATTTGCTCCTTTTGCAGCCCAGAATTCCAGCTGCCGGCATTCTCCCTCTTCATGTAAACCTTGTAAAATAACAGAGAATGGGCATAAGTATTGTGACATAATGTGTAATAACAGCCCATAATGCAATAAATATCAATATAAAAGCACGATGCAAAATGGACGTATTAGGCATCCCCAAGCTTAGGCTCTTGGTTGTCCTTGAATATTACCTTGGGGTGCCTTGGGCATCCCAAGGCTTAGGCTCTTGCCACTCCTTATTCCATAGTCCATCAAATCCTTACCCAAAACTTGAAAACTTCACAACACAAAACTCAACAGAAAATCTCATAAGCTTCGTTAGTATAAGAAAATAAATCACCACTTTTGGTACTATTTTGAACTCATTCTTTATTTATATTGGTGTAATATCTACTGAATTCCAACTTCTCCATGGTTCATACCCCCCCGATACTACCCATAGAATCATCAAAATAAGCAAACAACAGATAGAAAACATAATCTATCAAAAACAGAATAGTTTGTAGTAATATGTAACTCTTGAATACTTATATAACTGCAAAAATTCTGGAAAATTAGGACAACCTATGTAATTTGTTTATTAATCTTCTTAAAAAATAATCAGTATTTTATCGCACTTCTCCTAAAAACGGAACTTGTTTTCCTGAGCGCAAAAGTTTCTGTTTTCAGCAAGATCAAATCATCTATCACAGTAAGCTATCCCAAAGGTCTTACTTGGAACAAACACTAATTAAAACATAAAACCACATATAACCAGAGGCTAGATGAATTATTTATTGCAAAACAGAACCTAAAAAGCAAAAAACAAAAATAAAATTGGGTTGCCTCCCAACAAGCGCTACTGTTTAACGCCCTTAGCTAGGCATAAAACACGAATAGATCTAGGTGTTACCATCTTTGGCATGCAATCCATAAGTGGCTCTCATAATAGATTCATAAGGCAATTTAATTTTCTTTCTTGGAAAGTGCTCCATGCCCTTCCTTAACGGAAATTGAAATCTAATGTTTCCTTCTTTCGTATCAATAATTGATGCAATCGTTCTAAGGAAAGGTCTACCAAGAATAATAGGACATGTAGGATTGCAATCTATATCCAGAACAATCAAATCTACGGGCACATAATTCCTATTTGCAACAATAAGAACGTCATTAATCCTTCCCATGGGTTTCTTAATAGTGGAATCCGCAAGATGCAAATTTAAAGAACAATCATCAAATTCACGAAAACCTAACACATCACATAAAGTTTTTGGAATTGTGGAAAGACTAGCACCCAAATCACACAAAGCATGGCACTCATAATCTTTAATTTTAATCTTAATAGTAGGTTCCCACTCATCATAAAGTTTTATAGGGATAGAAACTTCCAATTCAAGCTTTTCTTCAAAAGATTGCATCATAGCATCAATGATATGTTTAGTAAAAGCTTTGTTTTGATTATAAGCATGAGGAGAATTCAACATGGATTACAACAAGGAAATACAATCTATTAAAGAACAATTATCATAATTAAATTCCTTGAAATTCAAAAGAGTGGGTTCATTGCTACTTAAAGTTTTGACCTCTCCAATCCCACTTTTATCAATTTTTGCATCAAGATCTAAAAACTCTGAATCATTGGGACACCTTTTAACTAAAGTTGAATCATCTCCAGTCCCATCTTTATCAAGATTTATATTGGAAAACAAATATTCAATAGGAGTCACATCAATCACTTTAAGATCGTCATCTTTATTTTCATGGAAACTAGAAGAACATGTTTTTACAAACCAATCCTTTTTAGCACGCATCTTAGCAGTTCTTTCTTTGTACTTGAGGGAGTCCTGGATTAGGGGGTCTCTGGACAGCCGGACTATATCCTTTGGCCGGACTGTTGGACTATAAAGATACAAGATTGAAGACTTCGTCTCGTGTTCGGATGGGACTCTCCTTGGCGTGGAAGGCAAGCTAGGCAATACTGATTTGTATATCTCCTCCCTTGTAACTGACCTTGTGTAACCCTAGCCCCCTCTGGTGTCTATATAAACCGGAGGGTTTAGTCTGTAGGACAACATACAATCATACCATAGGCTAGCTTCTAGGGTTTAGCCTCTACGATCTCGTGGTAGTTCAACTCTTGTAATACTCACATCATCAAGAACAATCAAGCAGGACGTAGGGTATTACCTCCATCAAGAGGGCCCGAACCTGGGTAAACATCGTGTCCCCTGCCTCCTGTTACCATCCGCCTTAGACGCACAGTTCGGGACCCCCTACCTGATACGTCTCCAATGTATCTATAATTTTTTATTGCTCCATGTTATATTATCTACTGTTTTGGACATTACTGGGCTTTATTATCCACTTTATATTATTTTTGGGACTAACCTATTAAACAAAGGCCCAGCCCAGAATTGTTGTTTTTTCCTGTTTTAGGGTTTTGAAGAAAAGGAATATCAAACGGAGTCCAAACAGAATGAAACCTTCGGGAACGCGATTTTCTCACCGAATACAACCCAAGAGGCTTGGACCCTACGTCAAGGCACGTAACAGGAGGCCACGAGGTAGGGGGCACTCCCTCCCCCCAGGCACTCCCCCCACCCTCGTGGGCCCCTTGTTGCTCCACTGACGTACTTCTTCCTCCTATATATATCCATGTACCCCCAAACAATCAAATACGGAGCCAAAAACCTAATTCCACCGCCACAACTTTCTGTATCCACGAGATCCCATCTTGGGGCCTGTTCCGGAGCTCCGCCGGAGGGGGCATCGATCACGGAGGGCTTCTACATCATCATCCAAGCCTCTCCGATGAAGTGTGAGTAGTTTACATCATCATCATCCAAGCCTTGCGGTGTCCTTTCCCAATGACAGAAGGGGCAGCAAGGCACGTATTGTATCGTTGCCATTGAGGATACCAAGATGGTTTTTTTTATCATATTGCATGAAACTATCCCTCTATATCATGTCATCTTGCTTAAGGCGTTACTCTATTTTTAACTTAATACTCAATATGCATGCTGGATAGCAGTCGATGAGTGGAGTAATAGTAGTAGATGCAGGTAGGAGTCGGTCTACTTGTCTCGGACGTGATGCCTATAAACATGATCACACCTAGATATTCTCATAACTATGCTCAATTCTATCAATTGCTCAACAGTAATTTGTTCACCCACCGTAGAATACTTATGCTCTTGAGAGAAGCCACTAGTGAAACCTATGGCCCCCAGGTCTCTTTCTCATCATATTAATCTCCATCACTTTATTATTGCTTTGCTTTTACTTTGCCTTTTACTTTGCATCTCTATACCAAAAAATACCAAAAATATTATTTATCATCTCTATCAGATCTCACTTTCGTAAGTGACCGTGAAGGGATTGACAACCCCTAAGCGCATTGGTTGCGTTGAGCTATTGTTTTTGTGTAGGTACGAGGGACTCGTGCGTAGCCTCCTACTAGATTGATACCTTGGTTCTCAAAAACTGAGGGGAATACTTACGCTACTTTGCTGCATCATCCTCTCCTCTTTGGGGAAATCCAACGCAGTGCTCAAGAGGTAGCAAGAAGAATTTCTGGCGCCGTTGCCGGGGAGTCTGCACAAAAGTCAACATACCAAGTACCCATCACAATTCCTATCTCCGGCATTACATTATTTGCCATTTTCCTCTCGTTCCCCCCCCCCCAATTCACCCTTGCCGTTTTATTCGCCCTCTTTCTGTATTTGCCTCTTTTTCCCGTTTGCTTTTTGTTTGCTTGTGTGTTAGTTTGCTTGTTTGTCGCGATGGCTCAAGATAATACTAAATTGTGTGACTTCAACAATACCAATAATAATGATTTCCTTAGCACTCCGATTGCTCCTCTTACCGATGCTGAATCTTATGAAATTAATACTGCTTTGCTGAATCTTGTCATGAAAGATCCGTTCTCCGGCCTTCCTAGTGAAGATGCCGCTACCCATCTTAATAGCTTCGTTGATTTGTGTGACATGCAAAATAAGAAAGATGCCGATAATGATATTGTTAAATTGAAGCTATTTCCTTTTTCTCTTAGAGATCGTGCTAAAGCTTGGTTTTCATCTTTGCCTAAAAATAGTATTGATTCATGGAACAAGTGCAAAGATGCTTTTATCTCTAAGTATTTTCCTCCCGCTAAGATCATCTCTCTTAGAAATGATATTATGAATTTTAAGCAACTTGATCATGAACATGTTGCACAAGCTTGGGAGAGAATGAAACTAATAATACGTAATTGCCCTACTCATGGTTTAAATTTGTGGATGATTGTTCAGAATTTTTATGCTGGATTGAATTTTGCTTCTAGAAATCTTTTAGATTCGGCCGCGGGAGGCACTTTTATGGAAATCACCTTAGGAGAAGCTACTAAACTCCTAGATAATATTATGGTTAATTATTCTCAATGGCATACTAAAAGATCTACTAAAAAGGTGCATGCGATAGAAGAAATTAATGTTTTGAGTGGAAAGATGGATGAACTTATGAAATTATTTGCTAATAAGAGTGTTTCTTCTGATCCTAATGATGTGCCCTTGTCTACTTTGATTGAGAATAATAATGAATCTATGGATGTGAGTTTTGTTGGTAGGAACAATTTTGGTAACAACGTGTATAGAGGAAATTTCAATCCTAGGCCTTATCCTAGTAATCCCTCTAATAATTATGGTAATTCCTACAACAATTCTTATGTAAATTATAATAAGATTCCCTCTTATTTTGAATCTAATATGAAAGAATTTATTACTTCACAAAAAAAATTAATGCTATGATTGAAGAAAAATTGCTTAAGATTGATGATTTGGTTAAGAACGTTGATAGAATTGCTCTTGATGTTGATTCTTTGAAACTTAGATCTATCCCACCTAAGCATTATATCAATGAGTCTCTCAAAGCCATGAGAATTTCCATTGACGAGTGCAAAGAAAGAACCGCTAGGATGCGTGCTAAGAAAGATGCCTTTATAGAAGTGTGTTCTTCTAGTTCCTATGAAAATAATGATGAAGATCTAAAATTTATTGATGTGTCCCCTATTAAATCTTTGTTTTGCAATATGAATCTTGATAATGATGGGACTGAATATGATCCACCTTTACCTAGAAGGCGTTCCAATAATTCTGAGTCTTTTGATCTTGATGCTAAATTTGATAAAAGTGGGATTGAAGAAATTAAAACCCTAGATGTTGCTAAAACCACTATTATGGATTTCAAGGAATTTAACTATGAAAATTTCTCTTTGATTGATTGTATTTCCTTGTTGCAATTGGTGCTAAAATCTCCTCACGCTTATAGTCAAAATAAAGCGTTTACTAAACATATTGTTGATGCCTTGATGCAATCCTATGAAGAAAAACTTGAATTGGAAGTTTCTATCCATAGAAAACTTTATGATGAGTGGGAACCAACTATTAAAATTAAAATTAAATATTATGAATTTTATGCTTTGTGTGATTTGGGTGCTAGTGTCTCTGCTATTCAAAAAACTTTGTGTGATTTGCTAGGTTTCCATAATTTTGATGATTGCTCTCTAAACTTGCATCTTGCGGATTCCACTATTAAGAAACCTATGGGAATAATTAATGATGTTCTTATTGTTGCAAATAGGAATTATGTGCCCGTAGATTTTATCGTTCTTGATATAGATTGCAATCCTTCTTGCCCTATTGTTCTCGGTAGACCTTTCCTTAGAACGGTTGGTGCAATTATTGATATGAAGGAAGGGAATATTAGATTTCAATTTCCATTAAAAATGGCATGTAACACTTCCCTAGAAAGAAAATAAAATTACCTTATGAATCTATCATGAGAGCCACTTATGGATTGCCTACCAAAGATGGCAATACCTAGGTCTATTCTTGCTTGTTATGCCTAGCTAGGGGCGTTAAACGATAGCGCTTGTTGGGAGGCAACCCAATTTTATTTTTATTCCTTGATTTTTGCTCCTGTTTAGTAATAAATTATTTAGCCTCTGTTTTGGTTGTGTTTTTTTGTTTAATTAGAGTTTGTGCCAAGTAGAACCGTTGGGAAGACTTGGGGAAAGTCTTGTTGAACTTGCTGTAAAAAACAGAAACTTTAGGGCTCACGAGAACTGCTGTCATTTTTATTTGGAGAGTGATATTTAGTTAATTATTTTTTCAGATAATTAATAGATATATTCCTCACGTCCAGCAATTTATTATAGAATTTTTGGGGTTCCATATCTTGCGCTAGCGACAGATTACTACAGACTGTTCTGTTTTTGACAGATTCTGTTTTTCGTGTGTTGTTTGCTAATTTTGATGAATCTATGGCTAGTAAATTAGTTTATAATCCATAAAGAAGTTGTAATACAGTAGGTATAACACCCATATAAATAAAAAATGAGTTCATTATAGTACCTTGAAGTGGTCTTTTGTTTTCTTTCGCTAACGGAGCTCACGAGTTTTCTACTTTAAGTTTTGTGTTGTGAAGTTTTCAAGTTTTTGGTAAAGATTTGATGGATTATGGAACAATGAGTGGCAATAGACTAAGATTGGGGATGCCCATGGCACCCCCAAGATAATCTAAGGACACCTAAAATCCAAAGCTTGGGGATGCCCCGGAAGGCATCCCCTTTTTCGTCTACTTCTATCGGTAACTTTACTTGGAGCTATATTTTTATTCACCACATGATATGTGTTTTTCTTGGAGAGTCTTTTATAATTTGAGTCTTTTCTTGTTAGTCTACCAAATCATCCTTGATGTACACACCTTTTGAGAGAGCCATACATAATTTGGAATTTAATAGAATACTCTATGTGCTTCACTTATATCTTTTGAGCTCTATAGTTTTACTCTATGTGCTTCACTTATATCTTCTGAGTTATATAATTTTGCTCTAGTGCTTCACTTATATCTTTTAGAGCACGGTGGTGGATTTTTTTTATAGAAACTATTGATCTCTCATGCTTCACTTAGATTATTTTGAGAGTCTTAATAGCATGGTAATTTTCTTAATAATAATATGCTTGGTATTCAAGATTTGTAAAACTTTCTTTTGAGTGCGTTGAATACTAAGAAAAAAAATTGATGCTTGATAATTGTTTTGAGATATGAGGATGGTGAAATTAGAGTCATGCTAGTTGAGTACTTGTGAATTTGAGAAATGCTTGTGTTAAAGTTTGTGATTCCCGTAGCATGCACGTATGGTGAACCGTTATGTGATGAAGTCAGAGCATGATTTATTTATTGATTGTCTTCCTTATGAGTGGCGGCCAGGGATGAGCGATGGTCTTTTCCTACCAATCTATCCCCCTAGGAGCATGCACGTAATACTTTGCTTTGATAACTTCTAGATTTCTGCAATAAGTATATGAGTTCTTCATGACTAATGTTGAGTCCATGGATTATACGCACTTTCCTTCCTTCCACAATTGCTAGCCTCTCTAATACCGCGCACTTTTCGCCGGTATCATACACCCACCAAATACCTTCCTCAAAACAGCCACCATACCTACCTATCATGGCATTTCCATAGCCATTCCGAGATATATTGCCATGCAACTTTCCACCGTTCCGTTCATTATGACACACTCCATCATTGTCATATTGCTAGCATGATCATGTAGTTGACATCGTATTTGTGGCAAAGCCACCGTTCATAATTCATTCATACATGTCACTCTTGATTCATTGCATATCCCGGTACATCGCCGGAGGCATTCATATAGAGTCATATTTTGTTCTAAGTATTGACTTGTAATTGTTGAGTTGTAAGAAAAAAAGAAGTGTGATGATCATCATTTTTTAGAGCATTGTCCCAAGTGAGGAAAGGATGATGGAGACTATGATTCCCCCACAAGTCGGGATGAGACTCCGGACAAAAAATAAAAAAAAGGAGGCCATAAAAAAGAGAAGGACCAAACAAAAAAATGAGAGAAAAAGAGAGAAGGGACAATGTTACTATCCTTTTACCACACTTGTGCTTCAAAGTAGCACCATCATCTTCATTGTAGAGAGTCTCTCATTCTATCACTTTCATATACTAGTGGGAATTTTTCATTATAGAACTTGTCTTGTATATTCCAATGTTGGGCTTCCTAAAAATGCCCTAGGTCTTCGTGAGCAAGCGAGTTGGATGCACACCCACTTAGTTTCTTTTGTTGAGCTTTCATATACTTATAGCTCTAGTGCATCCGTTGCATGACAATCCCTACTCACTCACATTGATATCTATTGATGGGCATCTCCATAGCTCGTTGATACGCCTAGTTGATGTGAGACTATCTTCCCCTCTTTTTGTTTTCTCCACAACCACCATTCTATTCCACATATAGTGCTATATCCATGGCTCACGCTCATGTGTTGCGTGAAGATCAAAAAAGTTTTGAAAATGTCAACAGTATGAAATAATTGCTTGGCTTGTCATCGGGGTTGTGCATGATTTAAATACTTTGTATGGTGAAGATAGAGCATAGCCAGACTATATGATTTTGTAGGGATAGCTTTCTTTGGCCATGTTATTTTGAGAAGACATAATTGCTTTGTTAGTATGCTTGAAGTATTATTATTTTTATGTCAACATGAACTTTTGTCTTGAATCTTTTGAATCTGAATATTCATACCACAATTAAGAAGATTTACATTGAAATTATGCCAAGTAGCACTCCGCATCAAAAATTCTGTTTTTATCATTTACCTACTCGAGGATGAGCAGGAATTAAGCTTGGGGATGCTTGATACGTCTCCAACGTATCTATAATTTTTGATTGCTCCATGCTATATTATCTACTGTTTTGGACATTATTGGGCTTTATTATCCACTTTTATATTATTTTTGGGATTAACCTATTGAACGGAGGCCCAGCCTAGAATTGCTGTTTTTTGCCTGTTTTAGGGTTTCCAAGAAAAGGAATATCAAACGGAGTCCAAACGGGATGAAACCTTCGGGAATGTGATTTTCTCACCGAATACAACTCGGGAGACTTGGACCCTACATCAAGGCACGTAACAGGAGGCCACGAGGTAGGGGGCGCGCCCTACCCCCAGGCGCGCCCCACCCTCATGGGCCCCCTGTTGCTCCACCGACGTACTTCTTCCTCCTATATATATCCACGTACCCCCAAACGATCAAATACGGAGCCAAAAACCTAATTCCACCGCCGCAACTTTCTGTATCCACGAGATCCCATCTTGGGGCCTGTTCCGGAGCTCCGCCGGAGGGGGCATCGATCACGGAGGGCTTCTACATCATCATCCAAGCCTCTCCGATGAAGTGTGAGTAGTTTACTTCAGACCTACGGGTCCATAGTTAGTAGCTAGATGGCTTCTTCTCTCTTTTTGGATCTCAATACAATGTTCTCCCCCTCTCTCATGGAGATCTATTCAATGTAATCTTCTTTTTGCGGTGTGTTTGTTGAGACCGATGAATTGTGGGTTTATGATGAAGTCTATCTATGAATAATATTTGAATCTTCTCTGAATTCTTTTATGAATGATTGGTTATCTTTGCAAGTCTCTTCGAATTATCAGTTTGGTTTGGCCTACTAGATTGGTTGTTCTTTCCATGGGAGAAGTGCTTAGCTTTGGGTTCGATCTTGAGGTATCCTTTCCCAGTGACAGAAGGGGCAGCAAGGCACGTATTGTATTGTTGCCATCGAGGATAACAAGATGGGTTTTTTATCATATTGCATGAAACTATCCCTCTACATCATGTCATCTTGCTTAAGGCATTACTCTGTTTTTAACTTAATACTCTAGATGCATGCTGGATAGCGGTCGATGAGTGGAGTAATAGTAGTAGATGCAGGCAGGAGTCAGTCTACTTGTCTCGGATGTGATGCCTATATACATGATCATACCTAGATATTCTCATAACTATGCTCAATTCTGTCAATTGCTCAACGGTAATTTGTTCACCCACCGTAGAATACTTATGCTCTTGAGAGAAGCCACTAGTGAAACCTATGGCCCCCGTGTCTCTTTCTCATCATATTAATATCCATCACTTTATTATTGCTTTGCTTTTATTTTGCCTTTTACTTTTTACTTTGCATCTCTATACCAAAAAATACCAAAAATATTATTTATCATCTCCATCAGATCTCACTTTCGGAAGTGACCGTGAAGGGATTGACAACCCCTAAGCGCGTTGGTTGCGTTGAGCTATTGTTTTTGTGTAGGTACGAGGGACTCGTGCGTAGCCTCCTACTGGATTGATACCTTGATTCTCAAAAACTGAGGGAAATACTTATGCTACTTTGCTGCATCATCCTCTCCTCTTCGGGGAAATCCAACGCAGTGCTGAAGAGGTAGCACTACCCGAGATCCGCCGGTTTTGACACTGACGTTGGTGCTTTCATTGAGATTTCCACTTTGTCATTACCGTAAGGCTTGATGGCTCCTTCAATCATCAATAGCGATGCGGTCCAGGGTGAGCTCTTCCTCCCCGGGCAGATATTTGCATTCGGCAGCTTCGCACTGCGGGCCAATTCGCTTGGCCATTTGGAGCAGATCAAGAGCTACGCCCCTGGCCATTAGGTCAGATTCGGAAACTTGAACTACACGGCCGACATCCGCGGAGACTTGATCTTCGACGGAATCGAGCCCATGTCAGGTGTGCCACACAGTTGCGACGAGCATGACGTAACTCTACCGTCGGACAATGTTCGGGAGATCGCATCTGCAACTACTCCGGCCATCAATCTGGAGCAAATCCCGCCATCCGAGAGCGAAGGGATAGACCCCGCCACGGAGGCCGCGCTCTCAGCGGCGATAGAGCCGGATGCCAACTTTACCCCTTACGAGAGTCGTGTCGCCGAACCACTGGATTCATCTCCGGCCACGGACTCCGAGCCGCCTACATCCGTGCCCGTCGAACCCGACTGGGCGCCAATCATGGAGTTTACCTCCGCGGATATCTTTCAGCACTCGCCTTTTGGCGACGTGCTAAATTCATTAAGGTCTCTCTCCCTATCAGGAGAACCTTGGCTGAACTATGTTCGGCTAGAATGGGATGCGGACGACGAAGAAATTCGCTGCCCACCCACCACCCACTTGGTAGCCACTGTCGACGACTTTAACTGACATGCTTAACTTCAACTCCGAAGACATCAACGGCATGAACGAAGATGCAGGAGACGAATAGGAACCAGCGCCCACAGGGTGCCGGACAACCACTTCATAACATGACATATACATGGTGGATACACCCAAAGAGGGCAATGGCGAAGAGACAGCGGAGGATGCCCCCTCCAAACAACCCAAGCACCGACGTCAGCGGCGCCGCTCTACGTCCCGCCACAGCAAAAACAGCGACAACAACGCAAGAGGAAATAACAGTCCAGTCGACTCTAGGAGAAACAACGACGGCACCGCCCTGGTGGCAGAGCACGATCAAGATGCAAACAGCGAACATAGTGCGGATCCGGCGCCCAAACACGGCGATGCCAAGGATAAACCTCATCAAACCCCGTCTGGGGAGGAAAACTGTTCGGACGAAGATGCACACATCATCCCGGAAACGCACTTGGAGCAAGAGAACCTCCGCAGAAGGCTTATTGCCACAGCGAGGAGCCTGAAGAAGCAGAAGCAAAGGCTTAAGGCCGCACAAGATACGCTCAACAGCAGGTGGAACAAAGTGCTCGACAACGAAACAAAGTATGGCAGAAGTTACCACACAAATAGCTATCCAAAGCGCAAGCTACTACCTGAATTCGACGATGAGGCCTTAGAGCCCACACAGCCGAAAAATGATACGGCCAACCGGCCGGGTCCACCACCTTGTGACCGCGATAGAGCGGCTAACAAAGTCGCACATAAGTCAACACACGATCTTTGTGAGAACTTGCGCCAAACATCCGGCGTGACCAGATCCATCTATGGATCTAGGAAGCGTGCTCTGGCACAAAATCAAAACCGAATACTACAACCGTTCGAACACCACGCATATCCCAATACAGGGGTGCCGCACACCCCCTGTGTTTCACCGATAAGGTGCTGAATCACGAATTCCCAGAAGGATTCAAACCAGTGAACATAGAGGCGTACGACGGGACCACAGACCCTGGAGTCTGGATTGAGGACTTTATCCTCCATATTCATATGGCTCGTGGAGATGATCTCCATGCCATTAAATATTTTCCCCTAAAGCTTAAAGGGCCAGCTCGGCACTGGCTGAAAAGCCTCCCAGAAAACTCAATTGGAAGTTGGGAGGAGCTCGAGGACGCTTTTCGGGCTAATTTTCAAGGGACTTATGTCCGACCTCCGGATGCAGACGATTTAAGCCATATAATCCAACAGTCCGGAGAGTCCGCCTGAAAGCTTTAGAACAGGTTCCTCGCCAAGAAGAACCAAATCGTCGATTGTCCGGACGCCGAAGCCTTAGCAGCTTTTAAACACAGTATCTGAGACGAATAGCTCGCCAGACACCTCGGCCAAGAAAAACCGAGAACAATGGTAGCCCTAACAATCCTCATGACCCGCTTTTGCGCGGGCGAAGACAGCTAGTTGGCCCATAGCAGCACCAGCGACTTTAGCACATCCGAAGTTAGGGATGGCAATGGAAAACCACGACGCAACAAAAACAAGCATCGAAGTAAAGAAGGCAGCCCAGATAATATGGCGCTAAACACCGGATTCAGGGGCTCTTGACCAGGTCAGCCGAAAAAAGCCCTTCAAAGGCAGCAGAGAAGGAACATCTGGCCTAAACAAGATTCTTGACAAGCTCTGTCAGATTCACGGCACCCCCGACAAACCTGCAAATCACACCCACAGAGAATGTTGGGTCTTCAAGCAGGCCGGTAAGCTAAACGATGAACACAAAGGGGAAGAGACACCAAGCGAAGACAAGGATGAACCTCACCAGCAAAGCACCGGAGGATAGAAAAAGTTCGCACTAGAGGTTAAAACAGTAAATGTGATCCATGTGACGAAGAGGAGAAGCAAGCATGCACTCTGAGACACACGTGCCACAGAGCCCGTCATCCCCAGGTTCAACCCCTGGTTGGCCTGCCCGATCACTTTTGATCGTAGGGATCACGCGACAAGTATCCGTCACGAAGGACTGGCAGCCTTGGTTTTAGACCCAATAATAAATGGGTACCATTTCACACAAGTCCTCATGGATGGCGGCAGTGATCCAAATCTGATATATCAGGACACAGTCCGCAAAATGGGGATAGACCCGACACAAATAAGCCACGGTAATACTACCTTCAAGGGAGTAATACCAGGCCAAGAGGCCCGCTGTACGGGCTCTCTACTGCTAGAGGTTGTATTCGGTTCTCCCAATAACTTCTAAAGTGAAACGATAACTTTCCACATCACTCCATTCCGAAGTGGTTATCAAGCACTACTCGGAAGAACGGCTTTCGCTCGTTTTAATGCAATACCGCATTATGCTTTTCTCAAGCTTAAGATGCCCGGTCCACATGGCATCATCACAGTTAGCGCAAAACACCGAACGTTTTTTACGCGCGGAAGAGGATACGGTGGCTTTAACAGCCGCGAACTAGCCGGCCTCACCAACCAGGAAAAAATGACAGGTCGTCAAGACCACGGACACGGTTAGACGAGTCCGGCGCTCCACCACATATACATGAGATCGGTTTGATGATCAAACCCCCATAAACGATACGAGGGGCTTCCCGCGCGTAATCAGGGCCAGCCGGCTCAACTTGACTTCTCTTGAATTTTGATAGTTCATTGGTAATAATCAATTCTTTTTTTCGGCATGGCAACTTTCACCTAAGTCCTTTCCTTTTACAGATGACAATCGGGCTGCACCCGTCCAGGACACGGCACAACAGAGACATAGGCGCAGACGTGCAGCAGGGACCCGCCCAAAGGTTTCTTTTTAGATTAAGACCCTGCGTAAACCTTTTTTACTGCCTCTTGTTGCTCACATCCTTCGGATACTCCACATAACCGAGAAGGATGCCGACGTTATTGGCATGTGGCCACGTCAGGATATTGAACGTACCTGGACACATGGGGTTTATTATTAAGGGCATTGTTTGGCCCGATATATGTTATAAAGACCGAACACCTTAGGGAGTGTTCGGCGTCGCGAGTTTGGCCCTATATGCATCAGCTCCGAATCATGTCTTTGGTCAAATGTTGGGTTTGCCCGGCTCCCACGTTTTGGTACCTTACGTTCCGTTATATCGGCTAAGGTAGCACTGGGAGAACTACTGCGAGTGTGCCCTGGTTCATCCAGATGAGCACCTCAGTAGAGAAAGCCGAAAACTAACTGTCATGATATAGCGAGAGACTGGTCAACCACTTGATGACTTAGCGGAATCTTCGGGATTCCTCTGCATTAACGAAGGGTCATTTCCCGGTCACGTACGCGCCCCATATTCGGACGAGCGCAGAAGTACCAGGGGCTATATAGTAGCCCCACCGTCAAACTCCTATGGCTAAGTGAAAGTGTTAAAGCAATATAATCTGATTGCCTCGTTCGCTGCGCTACCACCTCCTTAATGGACCAAGACGTTGGATCAAGTGTGGATACACGTTTTCTACGAACACCCTCGCATTATATGCGTGGGGGCGGAAGCCGACGACTGCAAACTTTCAGGTTATATACATATATACATAAACGGCCGCACAGGAGGCATCGTAGTACTTTCGGGCAAAAGTATAAATACAGCCTTGATAACTCAATAAAACATTGTTTTTACAATGGAAGTATATGTCACTAAAACATAATATTCTTTGAGCACTGAGCCTCTATCAAATGAGCGCCTTCAAGAACTTCTTCAAAGTAGTGCTCGGCAGCCATTCGGCCTTGGCCCTCCCGGCCACATATGATCCACAACGGACCTCATGGCAAGTCCGGACAACCTATGGAGCTCGGCCCACTTGGCCATTCGCTCATTCAATAGCAGCGGACGGACTGGAGCATGAAACTGTGACCAGAACAGCTTTTCCACTTCGTGATCTTTCTGATCCTTGAAGAACTCAGCCGCATCTGCAGCACTTGCAGCCAAATCCACGTAGGCGTCCGAAGAACTCCACAGTCGGTCAAGCAGAGCATACTTCGGATCTCCAAATTTAGTCCGCAACAAGAAGGGCTTCACAGACACAATATCTACAACTTGATGCAGCTCCTCCTTCGCCGCTCTAATTTTGGAGCGAGCCTCCTTGGCAGCTACCAGGGCCTTCTCCAGGTCCGTCTCCCTCGCTCAACTTTCTTCTTCAAGAAGTTGGTAATGATCAGCCACATCTTTTAACTCTACAACCATTTTGGCCATTCTTTCTTTGCTCTCGCAATGCGCGGCCTGTTCGGCCCTCAACTCTTCGGCCGCCTTTAGAGTGGCCGCATTGCTACTCCTTGCTTGTTCCTTGCCTCGGGCAAGCTCCGCCCGAAGGGTCTCCATGGTGGCAGCTCCATCTGCAGTCACAACATATTAAAGATACTGGCATCATGCTCCTCTTATTATGTGACGATCACTAGAGAAATCACTTACCCTGTGCCTCGTCAAGCCGCTGGTTGATAAGCATGATATCGGCATTGGCCGCATCAAGTTGCCGCTTTAGATCGGTAAACCCATCAGTTCAGCTAGGCACCGGAGCCTCAGCCACCTGCACATAAAGGCAGTCGGGTTGTTACCTGGGAATATGATCCCTGGGTTGCCGCCGTTCGCGATGACAACCAGAGTCTCAGGGGCTCCTATCTGCATAGGGCACACCTAACGTGTGCGGCACTATCAAAAACATACACTATTTCATGTACCTTGAAGCCTTTCAGTAGACTCATAAAGGGTTCGTGCAATCCGCTTTCAGCGGATGAAATCCTTTCAATTACCGTACCCATCAGCGTACGATGCGCTTCCGAGATGGCCGCTTGCCCCAGAAGACCCCTTAGTGCGTCCGACCGCACACTGTCGCTCTCCTTAGGAGCCGGATACTGGAGATTCCGGGTAGCCAAAGGGTTATCCTCTGGTCTTGGCGGATCCAGAGATACCCTCCGCGATGACACTTCAGGGTCGCCCGCCTCATGAGGCGGGGTGTCAGGGTGAGGTGTTTCGCTCTCCATCATCTCCGGAAGAAGATCCCCTGAAGACGAACTCTGCCGAGAAGGGCTACGGTCCGGACTACAATTTATAAGCATCGGTTATTGTCTTCGGAAGTAAGGTAGGATATTTTCACTATTAAGTACTTTTTGATTACTTACAGCTCGGTAGAGGGCTGATCCCCGCGCGGACATTGTGCGGCAAGAATACCCTCCGAGGCAGGACCCTCTAGCGAAGATTTCTTCTCCCGTTTGGACACCTTGGTTTCCGGATCTTCAGAGGTAGTCCTCTTCCTTCCCCGGGGAGAGAGAATGTCAGATTCTTCCCCCTGGTTATCCTCCCTCGCGGAGGCGCTCATTCCCCCGGTTGGAATGAGTAGCGAGTGAGGCCCGCTTTCGCCCTCTTTAATTCCCCCTTCATATTCCTTTGAGGGTGTTAGACAAGGCGCCGGCTCGAGCATCTTGTCCAATACCGGATTGTCCAAACCCTCGGGAAGGGGGGCCGAACACCTGATCATCTTCGCCATTGTTATCCTGTCCTGGTCAAAGAGCGATTCTTTAGAATGATGCCATGATAAATAAAAGGATGGCGGGTTCGACCATTGGATTACTTACTTGGGTAGCAGGGCAGTTGCAGCTCAAACCCATATCCTCGGAGGTGTCCGGACACTCTATTTGGGGTCTGAAGAACTATTTGTACATCTCTTCGAGTGTCATGCCGGGAAAGTGTTGAATAGCTCGCGGTCCTTCCGGGTTGAATTCCCACATACGGAGGGGCCGACGTTTGCAAGGCTGGACTCGACGAACTAGCATAACTTGCATTACCATAACCAAACTGAAATCTCTCTCAAAGAGATCTCGGATACGGCTCTACAATATTGGCACGTCCTTTGCTGGACCCCAGCTCAAGCCCCCTACTGATCCATGACATCAGTTGCAATGGGTGGCCCGAGCGAAAGCTGGGGGCGGCTACCCACTTGGCACTTCGGGGAGCTGTGATGTAAAACCACTCCCGCTGCCACAATCTGGACACCTCTGGGAAAGAACCCTCTGGCCATGGAGCATCAGCGATTTTTCTTATAAAGGCACCTCCGCACTCTGCGTGCCACCCCTCGATCATCTTCGACTTCACATCGAAGGTCTTGAGCCACAGGCTGAAGTGAGGGGTAATGCGGAGGAAGGCCTCACATACGACAATAAATGACGAGATGTGTAGAAGGGAATCCGAGGCCAGATCATGGAAATCCAGCCCATAATAAAACATAAGACCCCTAACAAAGGGATCCAGAGTGAGGCCTAGTCCTCGGAGGAAGTGGGAGATGAACACGACACTCTCGGTGGGTTCGGGAGTAGGGATGACCTGCCCTCGGGCAGGCAGCCTGTGCGAAATTTCAGCGGTCAGATATCTGGCATCTCTCAGCTTCTTGATGTCCTCCTCTGGGCATCCACCGACCTTCAAGGTTGGATCCAGACATAGTTGAAGGTCCGAAGCGCCTGACCTGAGCTCTGGGTGTTGGAACTCGAGGCGGGGGAAGGATTCAATTGTGCGCAAGAGGGAAAAAAGAAAAGGCCTCGTCCTCTTTATAAAGAGGGTGAATATCAAGCGTCCTCCTCGTAGTCGTTTTGGGTTTGCCTAAGATCTAGGGGTCATACCAACGGGCACGGTTGGGGTACCCACGTCCGTATTGATGAGAATCCCGTAATAAGGGGGACATGATCTCTGCTTTGACAAGACGTGGCAGAAAAACCACCTCGCAATATGCGCATCGCTGGTTGAGAAAAACGGTTTAGATAAGAATCAGGCCATGATGTGACGTTGCTAAACGTGTCAGCAGATTAAATTTGTGGAAATATTATTCTCTCTACGGTGGGGTGTGGAACTTGTTTTGCAGGACTGGACACTATCCTTGTGTTCAAAAATCTTCCATGAAGTATTTGGAGAAGAACCCGCCTTGCAATGCCGAAGACAATACTGCGCGCCGGACTCGTCGTCATTGAAGCCTGGTTCAGGGGCTACTGAGGGAGTCCTAGATTAGGGGGTCTCCGGACAGCCGGACTATATACTTTGGCTGGACTGTTGGACTATGAAGATACAAGATTGAAGACTCCGTCCTGTGTTTGGATGGGACTCTCCTTGGCGTGGAAGGCAAGCTAGGCAATACGGATTTGTATATCTCCTCCCTTGTAACCGACCTTGTGTAACCCTATCCCCCTCCGGTGTCTATATAAACCGGAGGGTTTAGTCCGTAGGACAACATACAATCATACTATAGGCTAGCTTCTAGGGTTTAGCCTCTACGATGTCGTGGTAGATCAACTCTTGTAATACTCACATCATCAAGAACAATCAAGCAGGACGTAGGGTATTACCTCCATCAAGAGGGCCCGAACCTGGGTAAACATCGTGTCCCTTGCCTCCTGTTACCATCCACCTTAGAAGCACAGTTCGGGACCCCCTACCCGAGATCCGCCGGTTTTGACACCGACAGTACTCATCATTGGAAATTCTCATAGCTTTGAGAGACTCATTGATATCATGCTTGGGTGGAATAGATCTAAGTTTCAAAGAATCAACATCAAGAGATATTATATCCACGGTCCTAGCCAAATCATCAATCTTAAGCAATTTTTCTTCAATCAAAGCATTGAAATTCTTTTGCGAACTCATAAATTCTTTAACACTATTCTCAAAATCATAGGCATCTTATTATAATTTCCATAAGAATTGTTGTAGAAATTACCATAATTATTATAGGAATTACTAGGAAACGGCTTAGGATTGAAATTACCTCTATACGCGTTATTACCAAAATTGTTCCTACCAACAAAATTCACATCCATAGATTCATTATTATTCTCAATCAGAGTACACAAAGTCATATCATTAGGATCAATAGGAGCACTCTTGCTAGCAAATAATTTCATAAGCTCGTCCATCCTTTTACTCAAAACATTAATCTCTTCAATCTCATGCACTTTTTTACTAGTGGAAGATCTTTCGGTATGCCATTGAGAATAATTAACCATAATATTATCTAGGAGTTTTGTAGCTTCTCCTAAAATAATTTCCATAAAATTACCTCCCACGGCTGAATCTGAAAGATTTCTAGAATCAAAATTCAGTCTGGCATAAATTTTTTTGTATAATCATCCACAAATTCAAACCATGAGTAGGGCAATTTCTTATCATCAATTTCATCCTCTCCCAAGATTGTGCAACATGTTCATGACCAAGTTGCTTAAAATTCATAATATCGTTCCTAAGGGAGATGATCTTAGCGGGAGCAAAATACTTGGAAATAAAAGCATCATTACACTTATTCCATGAATCAATACTATTTTTAGGCTAAGATGAAAACCAAGTTTTAGCACGATCTCAAAGGGAGAACGGAAATAGCTTCAATTTAACAATATCATTATCCACATCTTTTTTCTTTTGCATATCACACAAATCAACGAAATTTTTTAGATGGGATGCAGCATCTTCACTAGGAAGGCCGGAAAATTGATCTTCCATAACAAGATTCAGCAAAGGGCATTAATTTCATAAGATTCCGCATTAGTAGCGGGAGCAATCGAAGTACTAATAAAATCATTATTATTGGTCTTGGAAAAGTCACACAATTTGGTATTCTCTTGAGCCATCATGACAAAGCAAGCAATCCAACACACGAGTACACAAAAAGCAAACGAAGAAGACGAATGGAAGAGGGGCAAAGAAAAGGCGAATCTTTTCGAAAATCATTTTAGAAGTGGGGGAGAGGCGAATGGCGAATAATGTAATGCAAGAGATGAGAATTTATGATGGGTACTTGGTACATCTTGACTTGGCGTAGATCTCTGATACGTCTCCAAGGTATCTATAATTTTTTATTACTCCATTCTATATTATCTACTGTTTTGGACATTATTGGGCTTTATTATCCACTTTTATATTATTTTTGGAACTAACCTATTAACCGGAGGCCCAGCCCAGAATTGATGTTTTTTGCCTATTTTAGGGTTTCGAAGAAAAGGAATATCAAACGGAGTCCAAACGGAATGAAACCTTCGGGAACGTGATTTTCGGAACGAACATGATCCAGGAGACTTGGACCCTACGTCAAGAAATAAAGGAGGAGGCCACGAGGTAGGGGGCGTGCCTACCACCCCCCAGGCGCGCCCTCCACCCTCGTGGGTCCCCTGTTGCTCCACCGACGTACTCCTTCCTCCTATATATATCTACGTACCCCCAAACGATCAGATACGGAGCCAAAACCCTAATTCCACCGCCGTAAATTTCTGTATCCACGAGATCCCATCTTGGGGCCTGTTCCGGAGCTCCACCGGAGGGGGCATCCATCATGGAGGGCTTCTACATCAACACCATAGCCTCTCCGATGAAGTGTGAGTAGTTTAACTCAGACCTTCGGGTCCATAGTTATTATCTAGATGGCTTCTCTCTTTTTGGATCTCAATACAATGTTCTCCCCCTCTCTTGTGGAGATCTATTCGATGTAATCTTCTTTTTGCGATGTGTTTGTTGAGACCAATGAATTGTGGGTTTATGATCAAGATTATCTATGAACAATATTTGAATCTTCTCTGAATTCTTTTATGTATGATTGGTTATCTTTGCAAGTCTCTTCAAATTATCAGTTTGGTTTGGCCTACTAGATTGATCTTTCTTGCAATGGGAGAAGTGCTTAGCTTTGGGTTCGATCTTGTGGTGTCCTTTCCCAGTGACTGTAGGGGCAGTAAGGCACATATTGTATTGTTGCCATCGAGGATAACAAGATGGTTTTTTTATCATATTGCATGAATTTATCCCTCTACATCATGTCATCTTGCTTAAGGCGTTACACTGTTTTCATGAACCTAATACTGTAGATGCATGCTGGATAGCGGTCGATGAGTGGAGTAATAATAGTAGATGCAGGCAGGAGTCGGTCTACTTGTCTCGGACGTGATGCCTATATACATGATCATACCTAGATATTCTCATAACTATGCTCAATTCTATCAATTGCTCAACAATAATTCATTCACCCACCGTAAAATACTTGTGCTCTTGAGAGAAGCCACTAGTCAAACCTATGGCCCCCGGGTCTATCTTCATCATATTAATCTTCCAATACTTAGTTATTTCCTTTGCTTTTATTTTACTTTGCATCTTTATCACAAAAATACCAAAAATATTATTCTATCATATCTATCAGATCTCACTCTCGTAAGTGACTGTGAAGGGATTGACAACCCCTTATCGCGTTGGTTGCGAGGAGTTATTTGTTTTGTGCGGGTACGAGGGACTCGCGCGTAGCCTCCTACTGGATTGATAACTTGGTTCTCAAAACTGAGGGAAATACTTATGCTACTTTGCTGCATCATCCTTTCCTCTTCAAGGAAATCCAAGGTAGTGCTCAAGAGGTAGCAAGAAGAATTTCTGGCGCCGTTGCCGGGGAGTCTACGCAAAAGTGAACATACCAAGTACCCATCACATACCCTTATCTCCCGCGTTACATTATTTGCCATTTGCCTCTTGTTTTCCTCTCCCCCCACTTCACCCTTGCCGTTTGATTCACCCTATCTCTCTCTATCCTCCCTCTCTTTCTCTATTTGCCTCTTTTTGCCCGCTTGCTTTTTGTTTGCTTGTGTGTTGGATTGCTTGCTTGTCACGATGGCTCAAGATAACACTAAATTGTGTGACTTTACCAATACCAACAACAATGACTTTATTAGCACTCTGATTGCTCCTCTTACCGATGCTGAATCTTGTGAAATTAATGCCGCTTTACTGAATCTTGTCATGAAAGATCCGTTTTCCGGCCTTCCTAGTGAAGATGCCACTACCCATCTAAATAGCTTTGTTGATTTGTGTGATATGAAAAAGAAGAAAGATGTGGATAATGATATTGTTAAATTGAAGCTATTTCCTTTTTCGCTTAGCGATCATGCTAAAGCTTGGTTTCCGTCTTTGCCTAAAAATAGTATTGATTCTTGGAACAAGTGCAAAGATGCTTTTATATCTAAGTATTTTCCTCCCGCTAAGATCATGTCCCTTAGAAACGATATTATGAATTTTAAGCAACTTGATCATGAACATGTTGCACAAGCTTGGGAGAGGATGAAATTAATGATACGTAATTGCCCTACTCATGGTTTGAATTTGTGGATGATTATACAAAATGTTTATGCCGGATTGAATTTTGCTTCTAGAAATCTTTTAGATTCGGCCGCGGGAGGCACTTTTATGGAAATCACTATAGTAGAAGCTACTAAACTCCTAGATAATATTATGGTTAATTATTCTCAATGGCATACTGAAAGATCTACTAATAAAAAGGTGCATGCGATAGAAGAAATTAATGTTTTGAGTGGAAAGATGGATGAACTTACGAAATTATTTGCTAGTAAGAGTGTTTCTTTTGCTCCTAACGATATGCCCTTGTCTACTTTGATTGAGAATAATAATGAATCTATTGATGTGAATTTTGTTGGTAGGAACAATTTTGGTAAGAACGCGTATAGAGGAAATTTTAATCCTAGGCCGTATCCTAGTAATCCCTCTAATAATTATGGTGATTCCTACAACAATTCTTGTGGAAATTATAGTAAGATGCCCTCTGATTTTGAATCTAATATTAAATAATTTATTACTTTGCAAAAGAATTTGCTTTGATTGAAGAAAAATTGCTTAAGATTGATGAGTTGGCTAGGAACGTTGATAGAATTTCTCTTGATGTTGATTCTTTGAAACTTAGATCCTTTCCTCCTAAGCATGTATCAATGAGTCTCTCAAAGCCATGAGAATTTCCATTGATGAGTGCAAAGAAAGAACCGCTAGGATGCGTGCTAAGAAAGATGCCTTTATAAGAGCGTGTTCTTCTAGTTCCTATGAAAATAAAGATGAAGATCTAAAAGTTATTGATGTGTCCCCTATTAAATCTTTGTTTTGCAATATGAATCTTGATAATGATGGGACCGAATATGATCCACATTTACCTAGAAGGCGTTCCAAAAATTCAGAGTTTTTAGATCTTGATGCTAAATTTGATGAAAGTGGGATTGAAGAAATTAAAACCCTAGATGTTGCTAAACCCACTATTTTGGATTTCAAGGAATTTAATTATGAAAATTGCTCTTTGATTGATTGTATTTACTTGTTGCAATCCATGCTAAATTCTCCTCATGCTTATAGTCAAAATAAAGCATTTAGTAAACATATCGTTGATGCCTTGATGCAATCTTATGAAGAAAAACTTGAGTTGGAAGTTTCTATCCCTAGAAAACTTTACCATGAGTGGGAACCAACTATTAAAATTAAGATTAAATATCATGAATGCTATGCTTTGTGTGATTTGGGTGCTAGTGTTTCCACGATTCCAAAGACTTTGTGTGATTTGTTAGGTTTCCATGATTTTGATGATTGCTCTGTAAACTTGCACCTTGCGAATTACACTATTAAGAAACCTATGGGAAGAATTAATGTTGTTCTTATTGTTGCAAATAGGAATTATGTGCCCGTAGATTTTATCGTTCTTGACATAGATTGCAATCCTTCATGTCCTATTATTCTTGGTAGACCTTTCCTTAGAATGATTGGTGCAATTATTGATATGAAGGAAGGAAATATTAGATTCCAATTTCCGTTAAGGAAAGGCATGGAACACTTTCCTAGAAAGAAAATTAAATTACCTTATGAATCTATTATGAGAGCCACTTATGGATTGCCTACCAAAGAAGGCAATACCTAGATCTATCCTTGCTTTTTATGCTTAGCTAGGGGCGTTAAACGATAGCGCTTGTTGAGAGGCAACCCAATTTTATTTTTATTCCTTGATTTTTGCTCCTGTTTAGTAATAAATAATTTATCTAACCTCTGTTTTGGTTGTGTTTTTTGTGTTTAATTAGTGTTTGTGCCAAGTAGAACCGTTGGGAAGACTTGGGGAAAGTCTTATTGAACTTGCTGTAAAAAACAGAAACTTTAGCGCTCACGAGAAATGCTGCCATTTTTATTTGGAAAGTGCTATTTAGTTATTTCTTTTTGCAGATAATTAATAGATAAATTACTCACGTCCCGCAATTTATTTTAGAATTTTTTGTGGTTCCACATCTTGCACTAGCTACAGATTACTACAGACTGTTCTGTTTTTGACAGATTCTGTTTTTCGTGTGTTGTTTGCTTATTTTGATGAATCTATGGCTAGTAAAATAGTTTATAAACCATAGAGAAGTTGGAATATAGTAGGTATAACACCCATATAAATAAAGAATGAGTTCATTACAGTACCTTGAAATGGTCTTTTGTTTTCTTTCGCTAACGGAGCTCACGAGATTTTCTACTTTAAGTTTTCTGTTGTGAAGTTTCCAAGTTTTGGGTAAAGATATGATGGATTATGGAACAAGGAGTGGAAAGAGCCTAAGATTGGGGATTCCCATGGCACCCCAAGATAATCTAAGGACACCTAAAATCCAAAGCTTGGGGATGCCCCGGAAGGCATCCCCTCTTTCGTCTACTTCTATCGGTAACTTTACTTGGAGCCATATTTTTATTCACCACATGATATGTGTTTTGCTTGGAGCGTCTTGTATGATTTGAGGGTTTGCTTTTTAGCTTACCACAATCATCCTTGTTGTACACACCTTTTGAGAGAGCCATACATGATTTGGAATTTGTTAGAATACCCTATGTGCTTCACTTATATCTTTTTGAGTTATATAGTTTTGCTCTAGTACTTCACTTATATCTTTTAAGACCACGGTGGTGGATTTGTTTTATAGAAACTATTGATCTCTCATGTTTCACTTATATTATTTTGAGAGTCTTAAATATCATGGTAATTTGCTTAAATAATCCTAATATGCTAGGTATTCAAGATTAGTAATTTTTTTCTTATGAATGTTTTGAATACTAAGAGAAGTTTGATGCTTGATGATTGTTTTGAGATATGGAGGTAATAATATCAAAGTCGTGCTAGTTGAGTAGTTATGAATTTGAGAAATGCTTGTGTTGAAGTTTGCAAGTCCCGTAGCATGCACGTATGGTAAACGTTATGTAACAAATTTGAAACATGAGGTGTTCTTTGATTGTCCTCCTTATGAGTGGCGGTCGGGGACGAGCGATGGTATTTTCCTACCAATCTATCCCCCTAGGAGCATGCGCGTAGTGCTTGGTTTTTGATGACTTGTAGATTTTTGCAATAAGTATGTGAGTTCTTTATGACTAATGTTGAGTCCATGGATTATACGCACTCTCACCCTTCCATCATTGCTAGCCTCTTCGGTACCGTGCATTGCCCTTTCTCACATTGAGAGTTGGTGCAAACTTCGCTGGTGCATCCAACCCCGTGATATGATACGCTCTTTCACACATAAACCTCCTTATATCTTCCTCAAAACAGCCACCATACCTACCTATTATGGCATTTCCATAGCCATTCCGAGATATATTGCCATGCAACTTTCCACCATTCCGTTCATCATGACACATTCATCATTGTCATATTGCTTAGCATGATCATGTAGTTGACATAGTATTTGTGGCAAAGCCACCATTCATAATTCTTTCATACATGTCACTCTTGGTTCATTGCATATCTCGGTACACCGCCGGAGGCATTCATATAGAGTCATCTTTTGTTCTAGTATCGAGTTGTAATCATTGAGTTGTAAATAAATAGAAGTGTGATGATCATCATTTTCTAGAGCATTGTCCCAAGTGAGGAATTAAAAAAAGGAGAATGGCCATAAAAAGAGAGGGCCCAAAAGAGAGAGAGAGAGAGAGAGAGAGAGAGAGAAGGTACAATGCTACTATCCTTTGCCACACTTGTGCTTCAAAGTAGCACCATAATTTTCATGATAGAGAGTCTTTTGTTTGTCACTTTCATATACTAGTGGGAATTTTTCATTATAGAACTTGGCTTGTATATTCCAACAATGGGCCTCCTCAAGTTCCCTAGGTCTTCGTGAGCAAGCAAGTTGGATGCACACCCACTTAGTTTCTTTTGTTGAGCTTTCATACATTTATAGCTCTAGTGCATCCGTTTCATGGCAATCCCTACTCCTTGCATTAACATCAATCGATGGGCATCTCCATAGCCCATTGATTAGCCTCGTTGATGTGAGACTTTCTCCTTTTTTGTCTTCTCCACATAACCCCCATCATCATATTCTATTCCACCCATAGTGCTATATCCATGGCTCGCACTCATATATTGCGTGAATGTTTATAGGTTTGAGATTACTAAAGTATGAAACAATTGCTTGGCTTGTCATCGGGGTTGTGCATGATGAGAGCATTCTTGTGTGACGAAAATGGAGCATGACTAACTATATGATTTTGTAGGGATGAACTTTCTTTGGCCATGTTATTTTGAGAAGACATAATTGCTTAGTTAGTATGCTTGAAGTATTATTATTTTTAAGTCAATATGAACTTTTATCTTGAATCTTTCGAATCTGAATATTCATACCACAATTAAGAAGAATTACATTGAAATTATGCCAAGTAGCACTCCACATCAAAAATTATCTTTTTTATCATTTACCTACTCGAGGACGAGCAGGAATTAAGCTTGGGGATGCTTGATACGTCTCCAACATATCTATATTTTTTTATTACTCCATGCTATATTATCTACTGTTTTGGACATTATTGGGCTTTATTATCCACTTTTATATTATTTTTGGGACTAACCTATTAACCGGAGGCCCATCGCAGAATTGTTGTTTTTTCTCCTATTTTAGGGTTTCAAAGAAAAGGAATATTAAATGGAGTCCAAACGGAATGAAACCTTCGGGAACGTGATTTTCGGAACGAACATGATCCAAGAGACTTGGACCCTATGTCAAAAAATAAAGGAGGAGGCCACGAGGTAGGGGGCGCGCCTACCCCCCCCCAGGCGCGCCCTCCACCCTCGTGGGCCCCCTGTTGCTCCACCGACGTACTCCTTCCTCCTATATATATCTACGTACCCCCAAACGATCAGATATGGAGCCAAAACCCTAATTCCACCGTCGTAACTTTCTGTATCCACGAGATCCCATCTTGGGGCCTGTTCCGGAGCTCCGCCGGAGGGGGCATCCATCACAGAGGGCTTCTACATTAACACCATAGCCTCTCCGATGAAGTGTGTGTAGTTTACCTCAGACCTTCGGGTCCATAGTTATTAGCTAGATGGCTTCTTCTCTCTTTTTGGATCTCAATGCAATGTTCTCCCCCTCTCTTGTGGAGATTTATTCGATGTAATCTTCTTTTTGCGGTGTGTTTGTTGAGACCGATGAATTGTGGGTTTATGATCAAGATTATCTATGAACAATATTTGAATCTTCTCTGAATTCTTTTATGTATGATTAGTTATCTTTGCAAGTCTCTTCGAATTATCAGTTTGGTTTGGCCTACTAGATTGATCTTTCTTGCAATGGGAGAAGTGCTTAGCTTTGGGTTCGATCTTGCGGTGTCCTTTCCCAGTGACAGTAGGGGCAGCAAGGCATGTATTGTATTGTTGCCAATCACGAACGGTCGATGCAGACAGAGGTGCAAAATGTCTAGAGTTGACGTTAGTACATTCAGTGGCGGAGGACTCTAGTGGGCAGGGTATGGCGGCTGCGATACCTTAATTTTGAGCAAAAAAATCTATACCTATGCATCGATTAGCTCAGCTATCTCTAATTCGTACTGCTCGCAGAAAATGCTACAAATAGAAAGAGGTTGGCCGCTGGTCTGATGGGTCGGCTGTGTTGGGCCAGGAACCAGTCCAAAGTTGAGACGCCGAGTGGCCAGGTTCGATCGAGCACCTAGGCACGAAGAAGAGACACACACGAACACCGCACGCGACCACTCCAGGCATAAAACAGACCCTAAGCTGCAGCGCATTGGCGGCGGCTGGCCATTGAAAGCTTCGTTATATTTATCGATATGTTTTAGGTTGTTTTCCAATTGAAATAGGTAGCTTCTATTTGTCAACTACCTGATGAAAGATTGCATCACTTTTTATATGGACCATCAGATCTTCATCAAACCGTCCAAAATAGATCATGCACTGTTCATTTTCTTCCTCCCTTTCTTGTTCCTCCTCATGACTCCCCCAGCCTGCCCCACCCTAACCGCCGACCTCCACCACCCACGGCCGGCGGGCACTACTGTGTACCCTCGCCCCCCCGTGCCCTCCCCTCAACCTCCTCCCACCGTTTTGCTGGCCACCGCCTCAGCCATCCCTCTAAGTCATGCCACACCAATGAAGAACTCTGGTGTATTCCCTTGCACCCCACCACACCTAAAGATAGATAATGGGGCAATAGCTTGCTCCTAAGATAGATAGTTGGGCAATGGCGTTGCTCTAAGGTAGATATTGGGGATGCCCCTTCTCCGGCAAGCTCGGATGAACTAGAAAAAGCGACTGACGCAAATAAAATTTTCCTCAACCAGTCAAACTCAGCAAAACTTCAGGCACATGAGATATAGCAAAACCGATTAAAACATGTCTACATTTTCACTGTATTTGGTTATTCGTTCGTAGTGTGTATCGACTCTTTCGATTTGTATAAAAGAAAAATATTTCCTTAAGTCTTCGCCTCACCTTAATTTCTTTCTGTCCTCTGCCTCTAAGTACACTAGAAGAACGCCCGTGCGTTGCAACGGGGCACATTAACTTTAAGAGTTCAATATCAATTATGTTAATATTACATTTAATATTCTCATACATATTAAGTAACATTGACGATCTTTTTTACCATCAAACTCTCACACACACCCTCTCCTTCCATCTTCCTCACTGTCTCTCCCCCTCCCCTCTCTCTCTCTCTCTTCTAACACACACATATCCATCTTATTGGGTACGGGACCATAATCCATCTATTTCACACGCGCAAGTGCTAGTGCATAACAATATGGATTATGTGTATTATATTTGCCACCACAACTGAGAAAATTAATTTCATGTAATCGGCCAGCCACAGCTCCATGACAAACAATACATCTAAATTCTCAGTGTTATTTCTACGTAACATTGGCGAGAGGTAAACGACAGTGATTGTTTCCTTTGTTTGGAGATTGATTACCATCCGTGAGTTAAGCTGGGTACTAAAGAAGAATCTGATTGTGATACGTG
Organism: Triticum urartu; assembly: GCF_056163025.1. NCBI lineage: Eukaryota > Viridiplantae > Streptophyta > Magnoliopsida > Poales > Poaceae > Triticum > Triticum urartu. The sequence continues at coordinate 354,499,462 of NC_141877.1, forward strand.
AATTGATTGTTGCCTTGTACGTTTGGTTTTGGTATTTGAAGATTGATTACCATTCGTTAGTTGGGTTAGCAAAGAAGAAATCAATCACCATATGTAGAAAAAGGAACTACATTTCACATGCTTACACCTCATCTACTCGTGACAATATATAGAATTGGAGCAAACAAAATAAGTGCAGACGAGAGATAAAACATCAATGAGGATCCCTAATGTCTTGACTAATATGTTGTCCTCCAGCTTGAGAAGCACCTACAAGGAAGGGCTAACATACAAAATCACGAGCCACTCCAATTTATGACTCACATAACTTCATCTTCAACCTGTTAATGATGCGTGAACCTCAACGTACCATGTGGTACTATTGGAGGCCATGATGACCTGGTGCACATGTGACTCACCAACGTTCCATCATGCGCAACGCCTCCTGGAACGCCTTTGGCATCGCATGACAGAAGGTAGGAACGCGTTGAGAGCAAATGAGGCAAAACAACAAACAAGTGGCACCCCTCTTGTAAATATGTAACATTAATATCTTTTGTTAATTAAATGCAGTAGAAGCCTCTCCTGTCGTTTCCTCCTAAAAAACAAAAGAATGCCGCCATTGATTGGTGGTATCACGCAATCCAACTCTTCACGGCAGCGAACTCCTTAATCTGCCTGGCCCTATTCTTATTCAAAAGGTTGTGCAACCAGGACCGGTTACTCCTACAATTTTGCTGTCGAGGCACGACATATGTGATGCAGTAAAGCACATGAAAGAGATGACGCCCCTGACGAGATCTTGGCGATTATATGTAACATAATCAAGCGGTGCTAGCTCAACTTTACTGCCAATCAGCATAGCCTATTTAGTCGATATATTTAGATCAAGTCCAGCACCACCGCATCGACATCGATGCCGTCTTCCTCAAGCTTGGGCCACCGCGACATTGCCGTTCGATCCATGCCGCCCCGAGCTCCCATGTCTTCCCCTAGGGTGCCATTGACACCGGCATGATCTCTTCTTGCCTTTCCCCTGTTTCCCCTCTTGTCTGCTCTCGTTAGGTATTTCGCCGTGGCCGAGAACCGCCGTCCGCCATGGCCATTGCAGGGGTAGCCACCGAGCTCCTCGGATTGACCCCGTGGCACATGCCCGCTCCTATGCACGCCCATGCCCAAGCATGTCGCTCTTCTTCCGCGCCCGCGGGGCCACTCTCTCTCCATGCCCATGCCCATGCTACACCGCGTCGGTCGCGTCCGCCGCTGCCGTCGCGCTCGCCGCAGCCACCACACCACTGTGCCCCGCGCGACACACTCCCTGGCCGCGCGCCACACTCTCGCTGGCTGCGCTTGCCCCGTCTGCTGCCGCCTATCCCTTCGCTCGCCCCGCTGTCGCGCCCCTACCTCGCACCGCTTCCAATCGTGGCCATCTTCTGTCGGCCGCCCCCTCAGCCACGCCGGCCGCATCTCTGCCCTCCACTGTGGTCCGCTCGCCTCGCCTGCTTCCTGCTGCTATGCGATGCTCTACCGCGGGTACGCTGCTGCGCCATGCCCTCGACACCGCCGTGGACAAATGTGGTGGAGGGATTGTTAATGGAGTGCGAGAAGGAGGTGGCAGAGAAGGTGTGGAGAGGCAAGAGGTCTGGGGTGGTGTCACCTAGCTGTGGTGGAGGTGTTTATGCGAGAAGGAGACGGAGTGGAAGGAGAGGTCACAATTGGAAAGAATCGCAAAAAAAATCATAACCCGGAGATCTCATTCCAAAAAATGCTAATATCGATGGAGGGGTGATTTCCTTCAATAGGTGGAAAACATAGGAAATATTGGTTGTTATCAAGGAAAGGTAAAAATTTAGGAAAGTTAGGGTTTTTGGACTGATTTCTATGCAAATTGGGTTTTATTGTTTGGTAATGTGATCTCAGTACCTGCCCGTTTGTGATGTGTCTCATTAGGAAAGTTTGCAAATGTTAAGAAACTATTTATGGGAGGCAAGTTGTGACGTGTCTGTTATTTGTTTCCTAAAACAAATTTCACTAATAAGAGAAATTGATTGGTTTAGATAAGTTAGGAAAGTTACATTAAAATGTATTATTTGTTTCCTGAAAATCTGTTATTTGTTTTCTAAAACAAATTGAACCAATAAAAGGAATCGATTGATTTGCATAATTTAAGAAAGTTAGATCCATGATTTGTTATACGTTAGGAAAGTTCTGGTTGTAATAAAGAGTGGAGAGAAAAATAAACTGATGGACCAGAGTGGAAGGGGGTGGTGGGAGGAGAGACGAAAAAAAACCCAGCGAAAATAAACTGCGGAGACTATTCACCAACTCGTTCATTAGGATTAGAGATAAAAGAAATCGATTGATTTAGATAAGTTAGGAAAGTTAGATTAAAATGTATTATTTGTTTCCTGAAAATCTGTTATTTGTTTCCTAAGACAAATTGAACCAATAAAAAAATCGATTGATTTGCATAATTTAAGAAAGTTAGATCCGTGATTTGTTATACGTTAGGAAAGTTCTGATTGTAATAAAGAGTGAAGAGAAAAATAAACCGATGGACCACCCAGGATGGGAGGAGGTGGTGAGAGGAGAGACGAAAAAAACTAAACCGCGGAGACTATTCATTAACTCGTCCATTAGAGTAGAGATTAGCATTTGGATTTAGAATTAGCTATGAGATCTTAGTTCGCAGAGCAATGTAAAACACCCAATTCATCATTACTACTACGAGTAGTACTCCATATTATTCTTCATTTATTACATACACAACGTAAACACAAGATGCAAATCATCTACTAAGACACACAGCAGCAAGTTCGTCACAGACCACTCCAATTGCACACAGAGCTGCGGGCACCGCCTAGCTGGCCTGCTGGCTCAAGCTAGAAGCGGAGTGAAGAGGAACATGTCGCCAAGCCGGTCGTTCGTCGGCGAGTTGCCGCCGTAGACAAGCATGCCTCGCCGGCCGTCAAGCGCCCCCGCCGAGAACGCGCACCAACCCCGAGGACCGGGGTGGTGGCCAGACCCGGCGTCATCCAGCCTGGTCCACGCGCCGGTGTCGGTGTTTAGCACGAAGGCCTCGGCGGAGAATTTGCCGGCGCCGAGGTGGCCGAGATCGCTGGGGTCCACCTCGCCGCCGAACACCACCACGTGCTTCCCGACCCCGGCGGCGCAGAGCACGCTCCGCGGGGTGGGCTTGTCGCCGGTGGTGTCGACCACGGCCCACTCGCCGGTGGCCGGGTCGTAGGAGTGCACGTCGTCGAGCTCCGCGTCCCCGGAGAACCCGTACACCACCCACACCTTCCCGCCGGCGAACGCCAGCCCGGGCCCGCCGCGGGGAGGGCAGGCCGCCCCCGGCGAAGGCAGATCCTCCCAGCGCCCGGCGGCGACGTCGTAGGCCCACAGGTCGTTCAGCCTGCCGGCGTTGCCGCAGCCGCCGAAGACGTACACGCGGCTCCCCTCGCCGTCGGCCACCATGGAGTGGTAGCTCCGGTGCGGCGGGCCGTGGTCGCCGGAGGAGAGCAGGGTCCAGGTGCTGGTGGCCGTGTCGAAGGAGTAGAGCTCGTTGAGCTCCGTGTGGTCCTTGTCGCGGCCGCCGAAGACGAACACCGTGGCGCCGACGGAGGCCATGGTGACGCCGACGCGCGGCGGGGGCACCTCGCCGGCCGCGTCGAGGGCGGACCAGGACTGGGCCTTGAGGTCGAAGGCGTACATGGTGTTGTCCACGGGCAGGCGCGGCGTGAACTCGCCGCCGAAGGAGTAAGCCGTGCCTCCGACGAGCGTGATCGCGTGGGAGCTCCTTGCTCCCGGCCCAGCTCCCTTCTGCTCCAGCTGTGTGATCAATTAAGCAAGAAAATCTTGTCAAAGAAAGAGATCACCTCAAGGATTTCAGAACAACCAAATACCAATCACCCAAACCAATTTCTTCTAATATGAATTGCATAGATCGCATCGATACAGCAAGTGAAGAAGCAAAACATGTCCAAAGAGGGGAGAGGAAAACGAAGATGGAGTAGGAAACAAGGAAATTGAGTTGGAGAGGCGAGGAAACACACCAGGAGCCAGGTGCTGCCGGTGCCAGCCATTGCTATGGAGAAGCTGAACCTGAATCTGGAGCTTCTCTACTGTGCCTTTGTGTGTGGGGGAAAGTGATGATTGGGGTCACTTGTTATAAGCTGGTCGAGGGGCATGAATGGTGCCATCCCTAGCTCCGTGAACCAATCTATCTAACCACTCCATCCCACCCAAATTACCGTCGAGCCCTCCCTAGAGAAATAAGCTCAATTACTCCCTCTGTAAACAAATATGAGTGTGTTTACATCACTAAAACAATGGTCTAAACACTCTTATATTTCTTTAACTTCAACGGGCCGACCCAATTAGACAGCCATTTTGTCTCCGTCTTTTGTCCGTTTGGGTTGGCCAGACGGACACGGACGATTTGCTTTTAGGTTTGGGTTGGCGTATGCGCCTAACGCTTACCCGACCCACTTTGACGGTGTCATGAAAAAAAACAATACATGCATATTTAAAATAAAACAACTTAATTAAACATTAAAGCCGGTGAGGTCGATGAGGTCGGTAAGCGTCGGCGCAGGGCTGGCCCAGGGGAACGCCGTGTTCCAGGCGACGATGATGTAGGCCATGTACTCGCCGCGACAGCGCTCTTCGGCCAGCCGTCGCTGGCGCCACATCTCGAGGTACGCCGCCTCCTGAGCCGGCATCGCTTTCATCCAAACCGGTGGGCGCACGCGGTTGGACGACCGTCAGGTGGGGCCACGACAGACACCAAGAAGGAGCGCGTGGCGTCCGTTCCGCGTCCGCACCAACACATTTAGGACGCAAATTTGAGACATAAATGCGTCGGCGCGGACGCGAAGCGGATGAGATTTGAATTTGGATCGACGCGTTGGGCCACTACTTTTGCCCGTGCTGATCCAAACAAATACAGGTGGATAAAATGGATTGCTTCATTGAAGTTGCTCTTACGAAGAGAGTATATTACAAGGAAAGGACCAATATCGGCATCCAGAATTTGGATGATATCACTACGGCTCTGCAACTTTATTTAACTCGGTCGCCTTGGTTTATATCTTGAGGGATCCATAGGTACCTGCATCAATCCTGGTATTTTAGTGCACCCGTGCCTTTGTTATTTTGTCGGCAGTGAAGTGTTCTCCATTCGATCAAACATGGAAATAGGTGCTTTTTTTAACAAGAGGAAATAGGGTTGTTGGTAGGCTCTTGTATAAGTACCCAAGGAACCAAACACTCATAAGGCCTGGCCTCGGTTCACAAGGAATTTAGGGGGATTGGCAGCGACGAGGAGAATTAAATCCCTTAGAATGTTTATAGTCGGATTTGACAAATCCAGTCCCTCAAACACCCGTGGACGCGACCGGACACGCTCGCGGGTGCATCTAGATAGGCTTTTATATTTTCTTTCGGGCATTCATATATCTTAAATCTGGACTCTTAAATTCATGCAAACACATACACGTTGATCATGCAACACAATGTCACACGTAAATAGTAATTGTTGGTACCAAGCATAGATAGCGTTTACATAAAATTTATTTTAAATGCAAAACTCAAGCATTGTCTTCTTGGTTGTCACTGTAGGTCCACATGTGCTCCACAAGATCATTGAAGTTACGTGCGCGCCTGTTGTTCTCGAAGATTCTGATGCATCTACAGAAATTTCATCAACTGAGCCATATCTTGATCTTCCAGAATTTCAACTTGTTCTCCAAGTGCTTTGAAATCATGGGTTTGGGCTACACCATCGACAATCATATTGTGCAGAATAATATAACATGTCATCAGCTGCCACAAAGTTTCTGATTCCCATATTATTGCAGCGCCCCACACAATTCCACAACGAGCCTGAAGCACACCAAATGCCCTCTCCACATCCTTACTAGCCGCTTCCTGCATTGTTGCAAAGTGGCTCTGTTTATTGCCATGCGGCTCGGATATGGTCTTCACAAACGTCGCCCACTGCGGATAGATACCATCGGCAAGATAGTACCCCATGTTGTAGTCTCGGGTGTTGACGGTGTAGTTGCATGGCGGTGATTTCCCATTGCAAAGCCTCCTAAACACCGGAGATCGTTGAAGCACGTTGATGTCGTTGTGAGAACCTGACATTTCAAAGAAAGCATGCCAAATCCATAAGTCATGTGATGGCACCGCTTCTAGTATGATGGCGGCCTCTTTGGTGCGACCTTGATACATTCCTCGCATACCTTTAGGGAAGTTCTTCCATCGCCAATGGATGCAATCAATTGATCCGAACATTCCTGGAAGCCCCCTTGCCAATAGCCAACAACTTCTCGGTGTCCTACGCATTTGGTTCTCTGAGATACCCAGGTCCAAACACCTCCACCACGGCGCGGGCAAACTTGACAGTAGTCTTCAGGCATGTGCTCTCCCCCATCCTGACCATCTCACCAACGGCATCTGCAGCAGTACCAAGTGCAAGCATCCTCGAAGCAGTCGTGCACTTCTGCTTGGTCGAGAAAGAGAGTTGGCTGCAGCAACCCCTCGTGAGCTTGAAGTAGTCGTCGTGTGCCTCCACTCCCTCCACAATGCGCAAAAACAATGGTTTTCACATACGAAAATGGCGACGAAACCATGGATCATCCGGGAAAGTAGGTTTGGGAGCAAAGTAGTCCTTGTGCAGTAGCTTTGCTCCGGACACCCTGTCCCGGTTGATCATTCTTCTCCCTTTGATTGAGCCCTTGAATTGAGAATATGCTCCATTTTCCGGTCCATTTCCTCTTGCATGCTCATGAGCATAATCATGTCCACTTCTTCGTCCGAATCCGACGAATCGAAGAACTCATCTTGAATCATTTGGGCAAGCTCCATCGGTCCATACTCCTCATCCTACGAAGTATCAGAATCCATCGTTTTACCTAACAAAGTTACAAAAAATACGGTTGGACAATGTGTTGAACACATCAAGCGCAAGGCGGAGCCGGAGAGTTGCCGGACGTACCACGGTGGCTTCCGGGCCAGCGACGATGTCCCCGCGGCAAGGATGGGGTGGCTCTTCCGGAGCTGGCGGCGGAGAGCCTAGGAACGGCTGAGGAGCGGGCGCGGCGGCGGAGCGCGAGACGGACGACACGGAGGAGGAAGAATATAGGAGAAAACAAATGGATTCGGCTGGTCTTCGGGGTGGATTTGGTGTAATTTGGGATGGGGTCGGACTGTCGGGTCTGACGTGGCGGGCATGTCCAGGCGCCACATATCCGCCCCATATTTGAGCTGGATATGGAGGGTGCCGGTCAGACCGGGTGTTTGAGGGCCGTTTGAGAGGCCCGTTTGGGTCAAAAAGTCATGACCGGACAGTGACCGAGCGGCCCGCCTAGACGTATGAGACGGGTTTGAGAAGTCCGACTGTAGATGCTCTTACAAGTCAAAATTCTCTCGATCTCTCTAATCCCTTTGAGAAGGGGTGTAAGCGAACAAGGCCTAAGGCATCTCTAATCCATCTTTTTATAGGACACCTCAAGAGAGGCATTTCCTGCATTTCATTAAGAAGAAAAGAATTACCCTGTTAATTGCAAAAACTCGATAAACAAACACACACAGATACATATCTAGCACATGATTGATAAGGGATAACCATGTAAAAAAAACCCGATCACACGATTGATAAAAGGACAACTGTGCAAAAACTCCAACCACATGATTGATAAAGGGACAATCATGTAAAACCCATAACCATGATAGACCTCGCCACCCTCGAAGCGCCGGAATGCCACCAACGCGGAGCAAAGCCACAACCCCACCACATAGGGCAATCACCAAACCATAGCTAGGGGCCGCTGCCCCAGCATCCAACCAGCAAACTCGAGACTGCCGTTTCGACCTCCTCCATCCCGTTGACGAGGCCAAACTACATGGCGCGAGCACTTGCCTTCAGTCTAACAAAAAAAAACGAGTACAACCTTGTCGTAAGTCCTCATGGCTGTTTTTGACAAATGGCATAGTCAAAGATAAATAAGGCCAATAGTATTCATCTCATGGAGAGACTACTGTCGTTTTTTACTACCAGACTGATGACGTTCAAAAGGCAAGGGCCATGGCATAGCTTCTCCTATCAATATGAGATCTAATTATGAAAATCTCGATGTGAGGTGTACAATGGTGAAATAGTTTGTAATATGGATGCTCGGTTTAAGAGATATTCATTTAAAAAGATTGAATCTAAAAAAATCACATACTAGTCCTCCCATCCGCTTTGATCCCCAGGAGAAAAATACATCAAAACTCAAGTGGCGCATCTTGTCGACACCGGAGGAGTATAGAAGTAACCTTTAAAAGAGGTCCCGTCCAAAAAAAAGTTTAAAAGAGGTGCCTTTCAACTAGAGATTTTGTCGCAAATTTACATAATACTACAAGTGATACTTTTAGTATCAAGGATGGCGCGGCATGACGAGGATGTTGCGCACATAAGGAGTCAAATTTAGAAGAGGGGGAATGACAAAGGCATGACTATGGCAGGTGGACAGATGTTCAGGAGAAAAGAAATGGTGATGATTAAACTAAGCATTAGTATTTTCTTAATGGTGCTTAGGGGGGCAGCTATCTGATTACCTATGGTATGTACGTGGATAGGGATGTACGCCAGTGGTTTCGTGTGGGATATTATTTCTTGACTGCGTAAAGAGTGGGTAACTTGTACTCCCTCTGTAAAAGTAATATAAGAGCATCTACAACTGCATATGAGAAATATGACCCCTCAAACGCACGCAAATTACCGGGACGCGTCCGCGGTAATGATCGGGCACTCCTCAAATTACCACAACTGTATCGAGACATTTCATATTAGATTCTTAAATCCATACAAAAGCATGCAAACGAAAAAACCTACGTACTACTTAAATCACCTAACTAATCCTTGTCGGGCATGTCGATTATCTCCGTGCCCGGCTCCGGATATATGGACAACAGTTGCAGCTTCGGCTGCTCCGCTCTGGCCTCCTCCTCTATCTCCGCATCGAGCTCGGCGAAGAGCGCGTCGGTCGCCACCTGCTCCTGTCAGAGGAACTCTCGATTGGCATCTACATAGGCCTCATCCTGGATGGACTCTAGGATGGCATGATGCTCCACCATCTCCGTGGCTTGGGCGAGGGCGAACTTCGCCTCCGCCTCCTCCATGTTGAACCCCAGAGCAGATTGCTCTGCCTCAACCTCCTCCGGATCCGCCACTTCTCCTCCTCCAGCTCTAGCGAGTCTAGAGGCAGCCCCGCAACAATGCAGGCGGCGTGCCTCGCCTGGATCTCCTCCGCAATCTGCCTCCGGCACTCTAGCATGAGCATAGCGTACGTGGTGATCTTCTGCCGGACCATGGCGATGCCGGAGAGCAGGGGAGACCGAGGGAGGCGGATGTGCTAGGGTTGGGGGACGTCAGCCGACTTAAATAGCCGGATTTGGTCTCAGGCGGCGAGCAGGAGCGGCGCCACGCGGCAATAGAGGAGGCGTCCGTCGGACCGCCGGGTTTTCGGGCGATACCGCGTGGGAACCCATCGTTAGTCCTACATGACGGAAGCACCCCAGACGCCCCCATATCCACCCAATATTTAGGCTGGATATGAGGGGTGCCGATCAGCCCGGGCATTTAAGACCCGTTTGAGGCGCCCGACTGGATCTTTTTTTTACCGGTACCAGTCAGCCTGTCCGGGCATTTGAGGCGGGTTTGTTGAGTATATTTTGTTGCATGCATTTTGTATATTGTGGCCTACCTCCTAATTATGTATAGTTGAGGTTGAGGCGCTGCCTGTACTTATATATACGTGCACCGGCATCCTATCAATACAATGATTATTGTATTGCAAAACTATTCGTCTACATGGTATCATCTCTGAAGGTCCTGACATAGGTTGAAGCCACCGCCGCTGCGCTCCTCCCATGCGCCTCTGTGCTCCCCACCTCAGCCGCACCACGCCGCCGCCGAGCTCTCCCCCTCCCGTGCCGCCGCCCCGTGGCGCCTGCTTCCGCCCCCTGCCGCATGCCGTCACCCTCCCGCCGTGCCGCGCCTCCTCCCTTTCGCGCGCCGCCGCTCTCTTGCTGCGCCGCCGCCTCCCACTTGCCGCCGCTCTCCCACCATAGTCGCGCCCCCACAGCAGCCGCCCTTTCGCCGCTGTCGCCTTCCCCTCCCCCTCCCAATAAAAACCCTAACCCTAGCCGTGTCTCGCCATAGACTCCCCGGGCCCCTCCGCCACCACCCGCTCGTCGAACCCCTTCGCCGGCCCCGAGCCCTCCGCCGCCGCCATCCGCAACCTCAACATCGAGGCCAGGGCCCCATCCGCCTCGACAGCTCCAGCTCCTCGTACTATGCATGGAAGACCTACTTCAAGCTTGTCTTTCGCGAGTACTATCTCATCGAGCACACCGATGGTTCCGTGGACGGCGACTACATGAAGGGCGATCCGGAGTGGTCCGCCATTAAGGCCACGCTCATCCGATGGTTTTATCAAACCGTCTCGAAGGACATCTTCCACACTGTTGTCGCAAAGGATGATGACGCTTGCACCGTGTGGACGAAGATCAACACGCTCTTCACCGACAACAAACTTCAACGCCTTGTTTTCTTGCAGCGGGAGTTCTTCGGCTGTCACCAGGACAACTCCACCATCGATGAGTACTGCATGAGGCTTGAGATGCTCGACGATGAGCTTCGCAACATCGGCGCCAAGGTCTCCGATGACCTCATGCAGAACACCCTCACCGCTAGCCTCAACGAGGATTTCGGCAACGTGGCGTCCAACCCGACCTTGCTGCCGCAGCCCACCTTCCAGTGCGTCATTGTGTACCTCAAACTTGAGGAGCGCCGGATGATGAAGGTGAAGCATTGGGCCCAGCACACCGCCCTTGCCGCCGGCACCACCCGCGGCGGGCCAGCTCTATCGTCCGCGCCCCGCCCACCCGTGCCGCTTGCGCCCGCCGGGTACTACCTGTTGCCACCCCCTGCGCCCCCTCAGCAGCCGCAAGGTGGCGGGGGCCAGCGCAATCGTCAGGGCGGCGGTGGCCACCGTCAGTAGTAGCAGTAGCCGGCCCAGGGCGCCCGGGGGGAGGGAGAGAAAGGGATTGGTTGAATATGATGGATGCATTATTGAGCCTCGAGGGCGAGTATATATTGTGTACAAGACTTGGAGGGCAAGAAGCCTCTCTTGTAGATAAGATAGGAGACGGATTACAAATCCTAGACTACCAAATGCAAGTAACCCAAATATATCTCTAACATCCCCCCACAGTCCTGGCAGTAGTGTCGCAGATAACAAGAGCATCGCGGATGGTCAGACTGGAGAGAATAGCAGCCGACAGGCTGACATCCCCCCGCAGTTGTAGTGGGAATGTCGTGGACGGTGTCGCGTCGCGGAAGCGTTGACTGTAGAGGAAGCTGACGAGTTTCTCAAGTAGATGATAGCCCTTTGTGCCGATGTTGAGGTAGCCGAGAGCGTAGGGTGGTGTAGCCGTGGTCGAGGTAGCCGTGTGAAGAATGCCGTGGTCGATGTCGAGTCGGGCTAGCCGGTGTCAAGGGAAACGCCGTGGAGCCACAGGCGCAAGGAGGTGCCGAGTTAGCATGGGCGCAGTGATGTCGAAGTATGGAGGTAGACGGTGTGGACGAAGCGTCGCGCCAGGTTTGCCAAGCCCGGGGACATGTCGTGGACAAAGGCACGCATCGGTGTTGCCAGCACCGGGCATGTGCAGACGGACAAAGACGAAGTTGACGAAGCACCGCTCCATGCTTGCCAAGCCCGGGGACACGTCGTGGACGAAGGCACGCACCGGGCATGCGTAGATGAGGGACCTGCATGAGCTGTATGCCATGTCGGAGGGGCCAGTAGAGAAGAACTCGAGGACGATTGCGGCGTTCCATCGGCACGGGGCCGATGTCACCAACGGTGGTCGGAGTAGATGAAGTGGTCGGGGTAGATGACGGTGACGCTGGCGACAGGCTGGTGCTTGGACGAAGACGAAGGGGGTGGACAAGCGGCGGCGGCTACAGAAGTAGCAGCGGCAGTGGCTGAAGAAGAGCGGTGGCGGCGGCCTAACGACGGCAACAACGGCTAGGTTAGTAATGCGGCAGCGGTGCTCGAAGTAGGCAAGGAACACGACAATGTGACAAAGACAGGCACGGACAATGGCCTTCCAACACCAAGGGAGCCACCGCGGTGCATACCACGAGAGGTCGACGTGTTGGAACGGCGGTCGACCACGGGTCGCGGCGCTACGACCCGAAGGGGCAACGCAGCAGCGGCGGCAGGCGGGATGGGGTGACAGCGGGAAGACCTCGGGGCGGCAGTGGGGACCGCGGGCCGTGGCGCTACAGCCTGAAGGGGCGGTGCAGCGGCGGAGCGCTGGTCGGTGCAACCGCGAGGACGTCCTCGGGGTGGCGGCGGGGACCACGTATCGCGGCACTACGGCCCGAAGGAACGACGCAGCGGTGATGCGCGAGTCGATGCAGCCGCGAGGACAACCACGGGGCGGCAGTGTTGTGGCCCGACGGGGCGACGCAGTGGCAGCCCATTGCTCGATCAGTGGAGGGGCGTGCTGAAATCAGGGACGATCTTCACGGGACCCGCAGAGGCGCGCGCAACCAATGGGCCAGGTCAGTCGTGTGGCGTAGATGAGGCGGATTCCAGCAACGAGCGGGTGATCAAGCCGATCACGCGCGAGGTTAGGGACGCCGCTCGATGGAGGCAGGGTGGCGGCAGAGTCCAAGAAGAGGCTGACGAAGACGGACTCGTGCGGACGAGCACGTCAGCACCAGCACCCGGCCTGCCAAAGCAGTGCCGGCTCCCGGGCAACGAGGCCCGAGCGACCAATGAACCAACAATGCCTGAGCTCGAGGCAGTTGGCGAGCCTGACGCAGTCGGGGACAAGGCCGGCGACTCACCGTAAGGCCGCCGTGCAAACGCGATGGAGGCGGGTGGCGGTGGACGGCATGGATCGACGGGAGGGCCGGTGCGTGAACGGCGGCTGTGATGGGCCGCCACATCGCGCGAGGCCGCCGGGTTGGGGCGATGCAGGAGTCCGGTCGGAGCAGGACGGCGACGGCCGGCGTAGGGCGATGGGCGGGCCAATGCACGGACGGTGGCTGGCCCTGACGGGCCGCCTCGGCACGTGTGGCCTCCGGGTCAAAGGAGCGGCCGGTTGATCACACCAGGGTCGGAGTAGAGGCACGTTGGAGTCGACGGCGACGGCGGGCAATGCAAACAGATCAAGTTTAGATCATAAAATAAAAAAAACGTTGATCAAGGTGGCCGGCGGGAGAGAAAAAAATCTGAATCAAGAGATCAGGAAAAAGACTCTCTAGGGCAGCCGATCAACACGACCGGCAGACGAACCCTAGGTACGGGCAGCGTGGCCCTCGGCGGCAGTCATGGAGTCCGACCGCCCTAGGGGCGGCGGCAGGGCGAAAGTTGTGGGCGACAGCTAGGGTTTGGATCGGTTAGGCTGATACCATGTTAGAAGGGAGAGAGAGGGATTGGCGGAATATGATGGATGCATCACTACAAAAAAATACACTTCCATGATGATACGTGTTTGTCACAGTAGGTCACGTTTTCTGTCATGCATGTACATCCATGACGATTTTATGACAGAATCAAGATAGTCATACTTGTGTTATGGTAGAAGTGTTCCATGACATTACCAAAATTATCATCACGGAAGTGTCCACTTTCATGACGATAAATCGCGCGTCATAGAAGTATTTTCGTCAAGGGTGACCGACACGTGGCATCGACCGTAACGGGTCGCCGTTAAGCTATCGGGTTCGGTTCTGGATCCGATAACCCGTTAACAGCCCAACCAATGGGGATTTTCCATGTTTAAAATTCTCATTGACCGGAGGAAACACGTGTTTGCTCACCGTTGGGACAGATATCATCCACTCATTGGACAAGAGGCGCCTATGATAGGTCGACACGTGGCACGGCCAAACAGAGGCCCATTCCGGTGAAAAGGACGGCCCAGCTAAAGGCACACCATGTTTTTTCAGGACACTAGTGGGCTGGCCCATTAACAGCCTGCCATGTTTTGGACCAAATTGAGGCCCATAGCAGATCAAGCCCGTTCACAGCCTGCCGTGTTTTGGGCCAAATTACGATGCATATTGGATTAGACCCATTAACAGGCCACTGTTCTTTTGGACCCATTCTAAGACAGGTGTGTATTTCAGCCTATTAAATGCCTGTTAACCAGTTCGGCTCCATAATAGTTTCAGCCTGTTAGTGGCCCGTGGTGCATCTGGGACGTTGTCGGCCCGGTTTAACTTTAGGCCCGTTAACAGCCCATGCAGAAATTGGGCTATTTCTTGTCCGAAGTAACTTTAGGCCTCTTAACGGCCCGTAGTCTTCGTGGATAAATTTCATCCCAACAGGCCTATCGACGTGTTAATGGCCCGTGGAACAATTGGGCATAATTAAAGCCCGCGTTGAATCCGGCCTGCTTACAGCCCATCTGATAAAGGCCTGTGACACTTTTGGGCCTATGGCCTGCGTGGATACCGGCCTACTTAAAGCCCATAATTTTATAGGCCGAACATGCCCGAGATATATTTTGGCTTGTTAACTGCTCGTCCTATATGGGCCAAACATGGGTGTCGGAGTAATGGGCCACGGGTAGGCTAACCCAGGCCCAGAACCTTTCAAGACATCGGGGCAGGCTGCGCCCCTCGAGACCCCAGGATGACGAGATGCCTTTTGAGAGTCGGCGGCGAGGCGGCCGACTGCCCACTCGCGGCCGAGTCCCGGGGACGACTTCACGATGAGCCGACTCCTGACTGGCGACTTCCAGAGAAGCCGGCCATGGGGAGTCAGCCCGCGACGCCAACAACCCCCATGCCCTCATAAAGAGGGACGGGACGAGGAGTGGCCATAGCAAGGTCCACTCCCACCCTTTTCCAAGGGCACGCATGGCCACAGTACGTCGTACCCGCGGAGATCTCCGCCCGGCGCAACACTGTTGCCATGCCGGCCCTGACGTCAGCCCCCGTGGGCGGAGTCCTGTGCCCACGACGGCCTGCCGGTACGGCCCAGGGACGACGGGTCCCACCAGTCGACGGGCGTACGGAAGACGGCGAGAGTGCCACCAGTCGGCCCAGTTGGGAGTCGACCCCCAGGAGTCGGCCGGCCCCTCCCACGGGCCCCACGCGCCATTAACCAGACACGATAGGCAGTGGCAACAGTGATCGCCCGCCAGACGTTGGAGCTGTTGCCACGGCCCCATGACTGAGCTCATGTCATTAGAAGCACGGCCACAGTAATCCGTCGCCGGTAAGACCCGCCCGCGGCGGACGCGGCCTGTCGGCTCCGTACCAAGCCAGTCGGCAGGCCCCAGGAGTCGGCAGATAAGACGGCCGCCAGAGAGACTGACGGCTGGGCCCGCGTCCAGCCGGATTAGCATTGTACCCCTGGGGGGTAGGCCTATATAAACCCCCAGGGCACCCATGCAAAGGGTTGGAATCCATTAGCACTAGACCAAATCATAGAGGAAGGAGAGAGCTGGCCTAGCCTTCTCCTACCTCCAGGAAACAGCTCAAGGAGCATCTGTGTACACACTTTTGCCATAGTGATCATGCGGGGACCCCGCAGAGCAGCAATAGGGGTGTTATATCCACGGAGAGCTCCGAAGCTGGGTAAGATTCGCCAGCGTGCATGCCTTCGCATTCCGTTTCCAGGCACTGGCGACGTTCTACTCGCCCCCACCATGATAAGCCATCCTTTGGCGTATGTCGCACCCAATCCCCGACATTTGGCGCCCACCATGGGGCCTGGTGCACCGTCGTCTGGAGACCTGCTCTGGACGGGAACCCTTTTCCTCCCTGGCGAGCGCAGCCAGCCCGGCACGCCAGACGGAGTTTGCGCCGACGCGCTGCACGACGCTGAGATCGCCTGCGCAGCTAGCTGCCTCGCCGATCTTGTCGATGAGGTTCGCCTCTCCGACGAGCCTGCATCCGACGTAGGCACGGGCGGCCCCGAGAGCCTCCTCGCGGGCCTCCTTGACCAACTCCACGTCGCCGGCGAGCCTGCCGTGGACTTGGAGTCTGTAGGCTCCACCGACCCGATGCTGGTCGACTCCGACACCGCGTCGCTCGACGCGTTCCCCACCAACGTGGTGGTCTATGATGAGCCGATCCCTCGCGTGGAGAGCGACGGAAGCATCGTCACAGAGGTGCTCGTCATCGATCATGACGAGCATCCCGACGGAGGAGCGCATGACCCACTTGGCGCGACATTGCAAGACCTGACCACGCCCATTCCGGAAGACGCTGACGCAGAGACGCTGGAGGCGCGCTGCCTCCAGCTCGTCGAAGGCGCGAAGAAGCTGGCTAGCATGAGACGCTTGTCAGAAGCCTACCAGCGTGAGATGGATCGCGCTGTGGGTGGCTCACCAGCCCCAGCTGGGCCCAGCCGCCTAGGCACGGTCCAGCAGCACGGTGTGGCCATCGCCAACCTATTCGGGGCAAATCTCCCTGTATACGCCACGCCTGCGGAGAACATTCGAGCCGCCCAGGCGGCGGCGGACGAGCTGGACAACTTTGAGGGCGAAGAGCGCCGCCTGATGACGGAGCGAGTCCAGCGGCTCCTCGACGCGGTTGCCGCGCAGAACAAGGCCAGCTTCCGCACAGAGGTGCCGCAGCGACAAAATGATGACCCGCCTCCATGCCGAGACCAAGGCGCGACGTCTCGGACACCGACTGGCGGCGCCCGCGGAAGGAAAGACAAGGATCCGGCTGTCAGCCACAGTCGGACTCGCATTACCATAGAGCGCGACCAAGACGGCCGCCCAAGAGCAGTGGAACGACGGGACGACTGTCCGCCTCCTCCTCCTCGCAAGGAAAGGCGAGTCTCCCCGCTGCCTGTTGACCATCCGACTCTCGGCGACCGCCTTGGCCGCCGAGAGGGAGTCGGAGAAACCGACGCCCGCCACCGGATCGACCGACTTCACCGATCCCTGGCGCTAGAAGAAGAAGATGAGTTGGGTCCGCCTTGTTTCGGGCCCCGCATTCGAGACGAGCCCTTTCCCAAAGGGTTCACGCTCCCAAGAGACACGACCAAGTACACCGGCTCCGTGAAGCCGGAGGACTGGCTGGTTGACTACTCCATGGTCGTCAACATAGCGAACAGCAACAAGCGTGTTGCCATAAAATACGTTCCGCTCATGCTCCAGGGCACGGCCCGGACATGGCTGAACAGCCTGAAGCCCCGCAGCATCAACAGCTGGGTTGACTTCACCGATGCATTCGTCCGCAACTTCACAAGCACGTACAAGCGTCCTCCCAAACCTCGCCAGCTTTCCTTGTGCGTGCAAGGCCCCAACGAGTCGACTCGCGACTACCTCATGCGTTGGGCCGAGCTTCGGAACTCCTGCGAGGGCGTGCACGAGGTGCAGGCTATCGAGTACTTCACCGCTGGGTGCAGAGAAGGCACCCTCCTCAAGCACAAGCTCCTCTACGACGAGCCAGAAACCCTCGACGAGTTGCTGATCGTAGTAGACAAGTATGCCACGGCCGACTCCTCCATGAAGGCGGAGATTCAAGTTAGTGCGACTAACAAAGTGGCCCCTCAGGCTCCTAGAACTCCGGATGGAGATGCCAGTTGGCGACAGCAGCCAAGCGACCACAAGCGCAAGGCCCCACAGCCGGCTTCCAGCAGCTGGCAGGTGGCGATAGTCGAAGACCAGCAGCCGGATGGGCAGCCTCCACTCAAGCGACAGAAAGGCGGCAAGCCCAACTGGTTGTCGGCTTTCTCATACGAGCAGACTCTGGATGGTCCTTGCAAGTTCCACAGTGGCGCAAAGCCGTCGAATCACACCACCCGGAAGTGCCACTTGCTCACCAGGATCGCCAAAGGAGACGGCCTCCTGCCTCCCCCGCCTACTGGGCAGCCGCCTCCGCCTCCGCCCCAGCAGCCGGCTGTCAGGCCAGTCGGTGCAGTACAAGAAGAGTACCTCGAAGAGCATGGAGCCTACATGGTATTTACCAGCATGGCTGATGATCGACGCAGCAGGCGGCAGCAGCAGCAAGAGGTGAACGCAGTAGCATCCGAGACACCAGAATTCATGCACTGGTCCGAGAAGCCTATCAGCTGGAGCAGAGCTGATCACCCAGAGGTGATGCCGAGTCCGGGCTCTTATGCCTTGGTCTTGGATGCCACCTTTGCCACGGATAGATGAGCTGCTCGTTTCTCGCGAGTTCTGATAGACAGGGGCAGCAGCATCAACATCCTGTACAAGGACACCATGGAGAAGTTGGGAATCAAGCAAAGATAGCTTCAGAACAGCCGGACTGTATTCCACGGCATTGTTCCTGGCCTTTCGTGCTCACCAATCGGCAAGATCCTGATTGATGTCCTCTTTGGAGACAAAGATCACTTCCACCGAGAGTCAGTTTGGTTTGAGGTGGTGGATCTCGAGAGCCCATACCATGCATTACTTGGCCGACCCGCCCTGGCCAAGTTCATGGCGGTCCCCCACTACGCCTACCTCAAGATGAAAATGCCTAGTTCCAAGGGGATTCTGACCGTAGCTGACAACTACCAAAAGTCGTCTGCTTGTGCGGCTGAAAGTAGTCGGTTGGCCGAGTCCCTGGTGATCTCGGCCGAGAAGCGGCTCCTTGACCGAGTTGTGGCGATGGCCGGCAAGCGGCCAGAGATGTCGCCTAACCCCAAGGAGTCGGAGGCTGAGGGTTCGTTCAAGCCGGCCAAAGAGACGAAGAAGATACCCTTGGACCCGGAGCACCCGGAGAGGTACGCTGTCATAGGTGCAAACCTCGACAGCAAATAGGAAGGCGAGCTCGTCGATTTCCTCCGTGACAATCGGGACATCTTCGCATGGTCCCCCAAAGACATGCCAGGTGTACCGACGGAATTCGCCGAGCACAAGTTACATGTCCGATCTGATGCAAAGCCAGTCAGGCAGCCCTTGCGCCGCCTATCAGAAGAAAAGAGAAGAGTTGTCGAAGAAGAGATAGCCCGACTCCTAGTCGCCGGCTTCATTATGGAAGTATTCTTTCCAGAGTGGCTAGCCAACCCGAAGATGTGCTATTGAAGAAGAACAAGCAGTGGCGAATGTGTATTGACTACACAAGTCTTCACAAGGCTTGCCCCAAGGACCCGTTTGCCTTGCCGAGAATTGATCAGGTGATAGACTCCACAGCCGGATGCGAGCTGTTGAGCTTCTTAGATGCATATTCAGGATATCACCAGCTCAAGCTGAACCCGGCTGACAGACTGAAGACCGCCTTCATCACACCGTTTGGAGCCTTCTGCTACCTGACCATGACGTTTGGCTTGAGGAATGTCGGCGCCACCTTTCAGCGTTGCATGCAGAAATGCCTCCTCAAGCAACTCGACAGAAACGCCCACGTTTACATGGACGATGTGGTGGTGAAGACGGAGAATCATGGAACACTGCTGGAAGACCTCAAGGAGACCTTTGAGAACCTGCTCCGATTCCAGATCAAGCTCAACCCTGAGAAGTTCGTCTTCGGAGTACCAGCCGGCCAACTCCTTGGCTTCCTGGTCTCTGAACGCGGCATAGAGTGCAACCCTATAAAGATCAAGGCCATTGAGAGGATGGAGGTACCCAGCCGACTGTTGGACGTGCAAAAATTCACTGGCTGCTTGGCGTCCATCAGCCGATTCATCAGTCGGCTGGGCGAGAAAGCTCTCCCCTTATACCAGCTCATGAAGAAGACCACTTTTTTTGAGTGGAACCACAAGGCGGATGAAGCTTTTCTCCAGTTGAACAAGATGTTGACTACTCCACCCGTTCTGGCGGCTCCGACTCCTAAGGAGCCAATGCTCCTATACATCGCCGCCACCAGCCGGGTAGTCAGCACAGTCGTTGTAGTGGAACGCAAGGAGGAAGGCAAGGCACTACCTGTCCAGAGACCGGTATATTACCTGAGCGAAGTGCTGTCAACCTCCAAGCAGAACTACCCCCACTACCAGAAGATGTGCTATGGTGTGCACTTTGCCGCCAAGAAATTGAAGCCTTACTTTCAAGAGCATCCAATCACTGTGGTCTGCACGGCCCCACTTGCCGAGATCATTGGAAGCCGAGATGCTTCTGGCCGAGTGGCCAAATGGGCCATAGAGTTGGCTCCCTACACCATCTACTACCAGCCCCACACCGCCATCAAGTCACAAGCATTGGCCGACTTCCTCGTCGACTGGGCCGAGACCCAGTACCTACCACCAGCGCCCGACTCCACCCATTGGCGGATGCATTTCGACGGCTCCAAGATGCGCACCGGCTTGGGAGCCGGCGTTGTCCTCACTTCTCCTAAGGGCGATAAGCTTAGATACGCACTGCAAATCCACTTTGCCGCCTCCAAGAACGTCGCCGAATACGAGGCGCTCATTCACGGGCTCCGGCTTGCCAAAGAACTTGGCATTCGCCGGATCCTATGTTATGGCAACTCCGACTTATTGGTCCAGCAGTCGTCTGGCGACTGGGACGCCAAAGATGCAAACATGGCGAGTTACCGTTTCCTCATGCAGCAACTCAGTGGATATTTCAAGGGGTGTGAGTTCCTCCATGTGCCAAGAAACGACAACGACCAAGCAGACACCCTGGCAAGAATCAGCTCCACCCGCCAAGCAATACCATCCGGCGTCGCCCTTCAGTGCCTCCTCAAGCCGTCTGTCAAGCCTTCACCAGAATCAGACTCCATCTTTGTGCTGGCTCCTCCCGAAGAAGTCGGATCCGACTCCAGAGCTCCGACAGACGGTACGAGGATTTTGGCAGATGGCTCCAAAGACGCCACAGTCGAAGCCGGCCCAGGGACTGCAGAACCCGGCCCGGGGACTGCGGCGGCTAGCCCGAAGACTCCAGAACTCAGCCCGAGGGCTGCACCAGTCGGCCCGGGGACTTCATTAATCCAGCAAGCGGTTGCTGACTCCAGCCCGCCGCCTCCCAGCCCAGCCGCCCTCGTCCAAGTCGCAGTTCTGGCAGTCGAAGAAATAGCAGCACCCTCATGGGCCCATCCCATCCTCAAATTCCTGGTGAGCAAAGAGCTGCCGATTGTTGAGACCTTAGCTTGGCAAGTACAACGTCGAGCGGCAGCCTACACCATAGTCAATAGAGAGCTGGTCAGGCGCTGCGTCACTGGTGTCTACCAGCACTGCCTAGAGCCAGAGCAAGGCCAGGCAATTCTCAATGACATCCATCAAGGCGAGTGTGGCCACCATGCGGCTTCAAGAGCACTCGTCGCCAAAGCCTTCCGACACAGTTTCTTCCGGCCAACGGCCTTACAAGTGGCCAAGGAATTGGTCCAAAAATGCAAAGGGTGCCAGAAGTTCCGCTCCAAGCCGCATCAGCCGGCTTCTGCACTCAAGACCATCCCCATTGCCTGGCCCTTCGCAGTTTGGGGCCTAGACATGGTGGGACCATTCAAGACGGCATGAGGTGGCCTAACTCACTTACTTGTCGCGGTGGACAAGTTCACCAAGTGGATAGAAGCGAAGCCAATCAAGAAGCTGAATGGTCTGACTGCCGTGACTTTCATCTCCGACATCACAATTCGGTATGGCATACCACACAGCATCATCACCAACAACGACACGAATTTTGCCAAAGGCGCCTTGGCCCATTTCTGCGTGACACAGGGCATCCGACCGGACCTAGTGTCCGTCGCCCATCCACAGTCAAACGGCCAGGTGGAGCGAGCAAACGGCCTCATCCTGTCCGGCATCAAGCCCTGACTGGTCGAGCCTCTGGAGCGCTCGGCTGGCTGCTGGCTCGATGAGTTGCCAGCCGTCCTCTGGAGTCTGCGCACGACTCCAAACAAGTCAACTGGCTTCACGCCTTTCTTCCTCGTCTACGGTGCTGAAGCCGTCATCCCAATGGACATAGAGTTCGACTCCCCGCGAGTCACCATGTACACCGAGGAAGAAGTAGAAGAAGCACGTCAAGACGGCGTCGATCTGCTGGAAGAGGGCCGGCTGTTGGCACTCAGCCGGTCCAGCATCTACCAGCAGAGCCTGCGCAGATACTACAACAGGAAGGTCAGGCCGAGATCTTTCCAAGAGGGCGACCTTGTGCTCCGACTGATCCAGCGAACAGCCGGCCAGCACAAGCTGTCGGCGCCTTGGGAAGGCCCCTTCATCATCAGCAATGTACTGGGCAACGACTCCTACTACCTGATCGATGCTCAGAAGCCATGAGCACGCAAGAGGGATGACTCCAGCAAAGAGACAGAGCGGCCATGGAATGCAAATCTCCTCCGAAAATTTTACAGTTAAACGCAGTATGTACCACGCTACCCTTTGTATTAAAAGTACCAAGACTTCGGGCCCCCTCAAGAAGAGCTCGGGGACTACCCTCTTTTATCTATATGATAAGAATTATGCCTACGAGTATGTTACTTTTAATTATGCCGCTTGGCACCGGGTTCGACTAGCCGGCCCAGGGACTTGCCGCCTTGCGCTATGAAATCCTTCCTGGAGCTAGACAAGTAGTGTGTGGCGCCTAAGCCGTCTCCTGTCAGAAGCCGCAGCTCGCAGAGCGACTGTCTGGTGGGCAGGAGTAAGGAAGAATGGGTGTCCACATGAAAAATGGCTAAGGACTCAAAGCATAAACATAGCTTAAAGCCGGCTTCCAGCCTTTTTTCACAAACCGACTCTTGAGCAGTCGGCTTGCCGCCTTCTATCTGACTTGCTAAACAACTCTAAAAACGTCTAAGTACTTGCCTTCCCGAAGTGACCAAGAATTTGATCCAGCAGCAGTCCGCAGAGCGGCTGTCCGACTGACAAAGACCGCAACTGAGGGAAGGCGGCAAAGGAAAAAGCCAAAGAAGCAATGAGCAATAAAAGATAGAAGTCGGATGAATATTTACATAACAAAGGCCCTTGGCTGAATCTTCGAGCAGAATTTCAAAATACACCCCGCGGGTGGAATTGTGTGAATTAACGAGTTCTTCAAAGACTATTAAAGCAGATAAAACAAAGATAAGGTGGCAGCCTAGGAGGCGGCAGACGGGTTTGGAGGATCGGAGGTGACGGCGGTGTCGGATGTTAGGGCGGCCGGCTGGGCGGTCTCAGCTTGATCACCTCCGGCGGCAGTCGGCTCGGGCAGGCACGACTCGTTGCTGGAGGCGCGGTCGAGCTGAGGCTGGCCGTCCGCTCCGTCTTCCAGTGCCTCCGTCTCGCTTCCATCCTCCGCCTCGTCTTCCTCCTCGACGCTGGAGTCGATCACCTCCGCCGAGTCCTCGCTGTAGTCTGGGTTCATACCAAACCACTCCGGCGGTACCTCCCCGCCGTCTTCAGCCTGCTTGGGGAAAAAGATGCTGGTATTGGTGTACTCGACAATCACTGCCGCGCGCTTGACAAGGGCGTCTTCCACGGCTGCCAGCTCCGGCTGGGCCTTTGACCGGAGTGTGGCCAGCCGGTCTAGGTCCAGCCCTGGATACCACGCCTTGACAAATTCCAAGGCTCGGCGCGCTCCAGCCCGGGCCGAGGAACCCTTCCAGGCCTCAAGACGGCCAGCCGTGACCTCCAGGCAGTCGGCAGTCCGACTGGGGGTGCGCAGAGCCTGCACGTCTGGCCACAGGGCGGCGATCGCTTGGGCGCCGACACGTTGAAGCCGGTGCAGCATCCGGTGGGCCGGCCGCAGACGAGCCCCAATGCTCAGAATATGCTCGTCAAGGGTCCGGGGGCGTCGGTGGTGATCTCCGCGCCATCTGCCCTCCGCTCCTCGCGGTCAGCCTCGATAGCTTGAATGGCGGCCTGCGAGTGGCCGAGGAAGAAGTCTGCCAAGACGAAAAGAATGAAGAACAAGTCAAAAAACCAGGAGTCGGCTCGACCTATAGTCGGCGGCTCGAAGAAGAAAAGCAAAAAAGCTCACCGTCGACGAGGTCCTCGATCTCGTGGAAGCCGGAAGCCAGCATTGCCTCCTTGTCAGTCCAGGAGGAGCGCTCGCTCGCGAACTCGGCCAGGAGGGCGGCCTCCTCCTCTTCCGCCTCCTTCTGCGTCTTCTTAAGCAGCTCCTTCTGCTCTGCCAAATGTGCGGCCAGCAGATCGCGCTCTGCGGCGAGCTTGCTGCACTCCTCCCCCTTGGCGCGCAATGCGGTGTTGGCTTCGCTCAGCTGCTGTTGAAGAGTGGCGTTGGCCTCTGAAGAGAAAGAAGAAGGAAGGTGTTAAGTCATCAAGAAAGAAGGTCACCAGGGAGATCCGGCCCGACTGCTCAGCAGTCGGCCCGAATCTTGGGGACTACAGCCCGCGGGTGCGCCAGCACGCCCCCACAAAGAAGAAAAAGGACTCACTCCGGCTCTCCAACAAGTCGGCGGTCCACTTGCCCAGCTCTTCAAAGTTGCGGTTGAAGGCGGTGACACGGAGGTTGTGATAGTCCTGTGACAAGTATTTCAGACAAAAGTCAGTACCTGGAACTCGCCAATTGGAGTTCCGGGCCGCCTGCTTAGCAGCCGGCCCGAAACTCGGGGACTACACCCAGTGGGTGCGCTGGCACGCCCCCACAGAGAGGAACAAGAAAACAAAGACAAAGGAGAAAGCATACCCGGATGGCTGCCCGCGACGCCAGGTACGCCTTGGTTCAGTTTTGGATAGCGTCGCCCTCAGCTTGCAGCTTTGTCTGGACATCCAGAAGCGCCTGGTTCAGCGGGCCCATGCCGCCTCCTCACACCCACCCAATGGGCGCGGCGCTCATCGCTTCGGCGTCTGGGATCGTCAAGCTGGCGGTGCCGGTCTCCAAGGGGCGTGGCACCGAAGTCACCTTCTCAAGACGGCGGCGCATTGGCGAGCCGACTTGAAGGAGTAGCTTCGCCATGTCCTTGTCTTCAGTCGGCGGCAAGGGCGGGTCCGCTGGCTGCTTGCCTTGCGCGCTCCTAGACGGCAGCGGGGGCGGTGGTGGCGGCACGACCACGTCCGGCATGGAGGCGTCGCCGCCGCCCCTCTCCATGATCGGAAACTCGCCGCCGGCTTCCCTTGACTGCCCCGTGAACTCCGGGGGCGGCGGCACAGAGTTTAGAGGGGTGACGAACACCGCCGATCACCGGTGCACGACCTCCTTAGCCTGCCGCCTTGCCGCGACGGCGGCCTCGGCCTCCTCCAACTTTTTCAGGGCGGAGGCCTCCGCCTTATCGGCCTCCGCTTTCTTCAGGCGGGCGGCCTCTTCCTCCTCGCGCTTCTCCTGCGCGTTCTGCTCCGTCGCCTCCCGGAGGTCGGCGGCGGGGTCAATCCGTCGAGTGGTGGCAGAAGTCCCCGTCGACCCCATAACGGAGGCGGCGGCTACCCTCTCAAGAGTGAGGGGAGCCCTGAAGTGAGGGAAGCATATGAAAGACTCAGACAAGATCAACAAAGAGAAAAATAAAGATGAGGGACGGAGGCGCTTACGCAGAGACCAGCGGCGGCTTCTTCACTTCCTTGCGGAAGCGGTAGGCCTTCGCGGCCGCCTCTTCCCGCTTGGTCGCGATGGCCACTCCCTTAAATCTCTTCGACCGGCCACCAAGTGTACTTGGCCCGGCCCGACACTTCTTCCCGCCACCTTGAGCGTCCAAGGCGGCGGAGGAACTCGCGCTTGGCTGGCCAACCTTTGGCTGGTGACGCGGGGCGACTTCTCCCTCGGCATCGTCATCAGGCCAGTCGGCGAAAGTGGCCGTAGGCCTGAAGCCGCCTGCTTCTCCTCCTCCTCCCTCGGCGTCGGCCTTCATGGCCGCCGCCCCCAAGTCAGGATCGTCGACGTCGCTCTCTGCCCGATCGGGGACAAACTGACGAGCCGGCCCTGTGGTGCCGGCCGAAGGATCAACGAGAGGGTTCTGATTCAAAACCAAAAATGGTCAGACTAGACAAGTCGGACTCGGCAACAAAAGAAACAGAAGAAGAAGGAAGAGGACTTACGATAGGCGGGGGGGGGGTGGCGCGTGAGTACGGCTCCTTGCCGAACCGCCAATCCACCGAGAGACTGCAGTTCGCGATGTAGTTCACCGTGTCTGCCACCTCTGCGTGAGGCATGTCCTTGGAGCACATCCGACTTGGGTCCCAATGACCGCTCATCTGGCAGATCAGGTGAGGTCGGCCTTGGAGTGGGACGACTTGGCGCGCCACGAAGGCGGCCAGCAAGTCGGCCCCGGTCAAGCCCTCCGACTGCGTCAGCACTCGGAGTCATGCGACGGCGGCGGCACCAGCAGGAGACAACGTCCTGGCTCGGTGTGACTAGTTGGGGAGCCTTCCAGCCGGCGCGCCGGCTTCGTATGCCGGCAGGTTGACCCAGTCGCCTTCTGGGGCGACGTTCTTCACATAAAAATAGGACCGCTGCCACATCTTCACCGACTTAATCAGTGCGATGGTGGGAAAGGATTGTCGGCCACTGATCTCCGCATCGTGATAAACGCACCGCACTGGGCCGGCACACCGGCGACGTGTGTGCCGAGCTTGGACTAGAAGAACTCACCCCAGAGCTCGATGGTGGGGAGAACGCCGAGGAAACCTTCACACAAGGTGGCGAAGGCAGCCAGCAGCACCACCGTGTTCGGAGAAAGGTGGTGCGGCTGGAGCCCGTGGAACTCCAAGAAGGAGCAGAAGAAGCCGCTCGCTAGCAGCCCCAGGCCGCGCATAAGGTGCAAGCAGAATATGACCCGCTCGCCCTCCTCCGGCGCCGGCGATATTTCCCCCTCCGGCGCGAGGCGGACCCGCACTAAGCCCCTGCCGGGCAGCCGCCGTGTCTTGCGGAGGATCTCGACGTCGTCGTCGACCTCGGAGCCGTCCCACACTCCGGAGCGCACAACAGGAGGCGTGGTGGCGGAGGAAAAGCTCATCGCTGCGGGCGCGGCGTGGTTCGGAGCAGCAGCGGCGAGAGGATGAAGAAGCAAGAAGGAGCGAAAGGGAGTAGGGAAGATGGGCGCGCGTGCTTCACCGCCCCCCACCCCCCCGGCTACTTATAGGCTCGTGGGCTGAGAAGCCGATGGGCAGTCGTGGGATTAACTGTGCCCAGGAACCCACGACCCCCACGATTTACCACGCGAAGTTACTGCGTGCAGTAACTGCACGGGAACCCCAACCGTCCGCACGGCCACAACGGATCCGTTCACACGCCGAGGCACGGTAGTGGCGGGCCTCACCTATAGGCCTGTCCTGTCGCGCGCGTGGGTGGGCAGACTGGCTCAGCCACGTGGCGCCTCGCGACGGGTCCACAACGGGCGGCAACCTGCAGGCTTATCAGGCACGCCGCCTGGACTCCGCCGCGACGTTCAAACTTTTTCAGGGGCAAGTCGGCCTTAAGCAGGTCCGGCTCCAACTAGTCGGCTTGACAGAAGACGGCTAGCGAGGCCCAGATCCAACCGCCAAAAAGAAGAAACTGTTGAGGCTCCTCGACATATCACCCTCGATGCCTCACCTGCTTCGGGGACTACTGTCGGAGTAATGGGCCATGGGTAGGCTAACCCAGGCCCAGAACCTTTCAAGACATCGGGGCAGGCTGCGCCGCTCGAGACCCCAGGACAAAGAGCCGCCTTCTGAGAGTCGGCGGCGAGGCGGCCGACTGCCCACTCGCGGCTGAGTCCCGGGGACGACTTCAGGATGAGCCGACTCCTGACTGGCGACTTCCAGAGAAGCCGGCCATGGGGAGTCGGCCCGCGATTCCAACAACCCCCATGCCCTGATGAAGAGGGACGGGACGGGGAGTGGCCACAGCAAGGTCCACTCCCACCCTTTTCCAAGGGCAGGCGTGGCCACAGTACGCCGTGCCCGCGGAGATCTCCGCCCGGCGCAACACTGTTGCCATGCCGGCCCTGACGTCAGCCCCCGTGGGCGGAGTCCTATGCCCACGACGGCCTGCCGGTACGGCCCAGGGACGACGGGTCCCACCAGTCGACGGGCGTTCGAAAGACGGCGAGAGCTCCACCAGTCGGCCTAGTTGGGAGTCGACCCCCAGGAGTCAGCCGGCCCCTCCCACGGGCCCCACGCGCCATTAACCAGACACGACAGGGAGTGGCAACAGTGATCGCCCGCCAGACGTCGGAGCTATTGCCACGGCCCCAGCACCGAGCTCGCATCATTAGAAGCACGGCCATAGTAATCCGCCGCCGGCAAGACCCGCCCGCGGCGGACGCGGCCTGTCGGCTCCGTACCAAGCCAGTCGGCGGGCCACAGGAGTCGGCGGATAAGACGGCGGCCAGAGAGACTGACGGTTGGGCCCACGTACAGCTAGATTACCATTGTACCCCTGGGGGGTAGGCCTATATAAACCCCCCAGGGCACCCATGCAAAGGGTTGGAATCCATTAGCACTAGACCAAATCATAGAGGAAGGAGAGAGCTAGCCTAGCCTTCTCCTACCTCCAGGAAACAGCTCAAGGAGCATCTATGTACACACTTTTGCCATAGTGATCATGCGGAGACCCCGCAGAGCAGCAGTAGGGGTGTTATCTCCATGGAGAGCTCCGAAGCTGGGTAAGATTCGCCGGCGTGCATGCCTTCGCCTTATCCCGTTTCCAGGCACCGGCGACGTTCTACTCGCCCCCACCATGATAAGCCATCCTTTGGCGTATGTCGCACCCAACCCCCGACAATGGGCCTTAGGCAATTTCGGCATGTATTGGCCCATGAATTTATCGGCCCAACGCTGGCCCAATCTAGGTTTTAGCCTGTTAAAAGCCCATGGTATTCTCTGGCCCAGCTGGCTATAACTTTACTCGGCCGGTTAAAGGCGGTAAACTACTATAGGATTAGACTTGCTAATGGCCCAAGATGATTATAGGACCACGTTTTGGCTCATATGAGTAAACAGCCGGCCTGAAGACCGACAACACTGAGATCCACTGAACCTTCCGGCCTAAATTACAACATACCGACCAAAGAATAAACTAGACTATACAATAAAGAAATTATGCATATTACATCCACTGGGAATCAAAGTTCGCTATCGGTGATAATAAAGCACAACGTGACCGTGGATTACATACACTGGGCATCAAAGGTCACCACCAGTGCATATAAATGCACCGACAAAAGAATATACAAAACTAAGAGCACTTCAGAAAGGCACTAGGCCTGGCCAGGATGGGCCCCGCAAGCAGCCGAACAAGCTGAAACCTGGATCGTGAAGATTATGTTAGTTTGCGTTCCCCCTTCATCTTGCCTCACGTCTTGTATCTCGGGACGAGATTCTTGTTTAGTGGCGGTGAGTTGTCACATCCCTAGTTTTGGTAATGCATAGTGCCAGCTTCTGGTGTTGCATCATGTTTAAATTTCTCAGAAACTTGAAATGGGGATGACAGAAACTCCTAGCACCACCCAACTCAACTAGGGTTACTAAAATACTTTTTCAATGAACCTGAAATGCCCTTCTAAAATGTTCATCATCTTTGCCCTGGTCTAGAACCTCTGACAAAAATGGTGCACACTTTTCTAGGACAACAGAGGATCACTGATTTAGATCATATTCTATTTGCAATTGGGCATTTAAATGCTATAAAATATTTTAAATGCTCAAATAATCACAAACTAAAATGTTTGCTGTTGGTTATATTCCAAACAGTGGCATTGAGCAGTTTCATGATTTTTGGATCTATTTAAGAATTTTAGTTCAAGCCCTAAAGTGACAGCAAAATAGAAAACAGAAGAAAAATAGAAAAGGAAGGAAACCTACCTAACTTAGCTGTGCAGCCCACCTGGCGGCCCAAGTGGCCGGCCCAGCCCACCTCCTCCTCCCTGTCGTCTTCCTCCCCCTCGCCCCGAAGCAGCTCGGTGGCGAGCGCGTGTGCCGCCGCGCGTGGCCACATGTTGGACACCTCCAGGCTGCCTGCCTGCGCCTCGACCCCCCTAGAGACGCCACGCACCCCAGGCTCTCTCACTCTCCCTCGCTCCTCCCACTCCTCTGCTCTCTCCCTCTCTGCCCAAGCACACCGTCGCCCCCGCTGCGCCCACCGCCCTTCCCTTGCACAGTGGCCGTGACCCCAAGCTCCGCCTGGACCCCAAGCCCCTCCACGCCGACCCACTGAAGCACGGATGCCCCCAATACGACGCCGCGACGTTTCTTCCCCGTCCACGGCCTCGGGATGCCGTCGCCCGATTCGTCCTATCCCGCCCGTCCTCGAGCCCTCTGAGCATCCCCTTCCACTCGAGGTGAGATCCTCGTCGTTTCGCCCCAAGCCCTGTCGCCCCGCTCGTCCCCTAGCTCTAGCGCCACCTTGCCTGAAAGCTTGCTCACCACAGGCCATGTCGCCACTGCCACTAAAGCTTGCGCCTGAGCATCGCCCCGTGCTCAGCACGCTCCCAGGAGCTGGGCGCGTCCACCCGTTCGACCTGTTGTGCCCCCTAGCGCCAAACCGAACCTGTCCGAACTCCGTCCGCCGTTGTTCTGGTCACCGCCGTTGATCCTAGCCATCGCAGCTCCGGCCACCACCACTGGTCGATGCAGCTCGCTCCCAGGAACACGTAGGAGCAAACCCCGCCTCAAACCATCAGCTGTAGCAAAACCCCGACGATCTCCGCCGCGCGAAATGGTCGTCGTCGGTGAAACTCCGGCGACTAATGATGTGGACGTCATGAGGCGCTAACCCAGCCAGCTAATCACCCTAACAGCCACTGACAGCGGGCCCTACTGTAGGGTCAAACCCAGTCAGCATTGGGTTTGACCGGATTTAGCCCCCGTGTCACTAACATGTGGACCCCACACGTCAGGTTTGACTTGGAACAGCCCCGGTTGACCTGCTGACATCATGCTGCTGTCATGTTGACGCGATAAAGCCTTTCTGGCATTTTTATTAATTCAGGAAATTCCAGAAAATAGCTAAAACTTCTAAAATTCATAGAAAATAATCTATAACTCCAAATGAAATAAGTTATATATTGAAAATGATCAAAAAATCCAATCTATCAATCTCTACCATTATCATGCATGTTAGAACAACTTATGACTACTGTTTAGGAAAAATGAAATGAATGGCATTTAAATAACCACATGTGGAGTTTGAATTTGAATCTTGGGTTCAAACCAACTCCATTTAACCTGTTGCTAGTTGCATTAGCTCAAAACACAGCATATTTACATGTCATGATCATGCATCATATTGTTGCATTGCATTGATTGTGTTCTTCCTTGTTTGCCAGTATTTTTCCCCTTTCAGTAGACGTGGTTTCGACGATGAGTTCGATGACACCGATGAAGACTTATATCATCTTCAGAAGTGCCAGGCAAGCAAATCCCCCTTGTTCATTCCGATACAATCCCACTCTCTCGCTCATGCTCTCTTTTACTGCATTAGGACAACAACGATTCATCTGTTACTTGCTGCGGTAGTTGAACCCCTTTTCCTGTGCATGACCTGTCATTGCCATAGTAAATAGATGAAACCCACTAGCATGAGTAGGAGTTGTTTGGGCCCTGTTGTGCCTACTCATTCATGCTTGTTTGTCATGCCTGCTACTGCTTAGAGTTGTGTCAGGTCTGATTCATTGGGAATGAATTGGAAAGTGGAGAACATGTCCTACTGTGTGTGAGCTAAGTGTGTGAACACGATTTGGTAAAGGTAGAAGTGAGAGGCCATGTAGGAGTACATGGTGGGTTGTCTCATTGAAGCCGTCCTCAGGAACTGATTTCTGTGTTTATGATCCATGAATAGCTACTACCACACGTTGGGCCCTAAAATATGACCCCGCTCGACTTCTTAACCACCCTTCTCCTCTGTCTAGGAGTTGCAAGTACTTTCCGGTGTTTGTAGTATGCTGGAGGCCATGTGCAGTGCTGACCCGAGGGGTGGGCTGTGATGCGGTAGGCACGTGGCCGGGTATGTTGGGCGCCCGTTTGGTGTCGCGGAACCTTGTACACATCGTTCGTGGCCGTATGTGGAAACCTCGGCCGGACTCCCTGCGGATGGAACCTGAATAGGCGATAAACCTGGACTAGAGACTTGAGTGTTTAGGTAGGTCATGGTCTACACCCACGTCGGCTTTCACTTGAAGTCTGCCGAGCACATGTCGTGTGTAGACACTAAGTGGTGGAAACATGTGTGAAGAAGTACACCCCTGCAGGTTTATAAATGATCTATTCGAATAACCACGTCCGCGATAAAGGACCTTTGGGTTGCCTATACAGTTCACAGACAAGTGAAAGTGGATACTCTAAAATGCGCAAGATAATTAAGCATGAGTGCTATGGATGGCGTTCTCGTAGGGAGATGGGAGCGGATCCATAGTGGTGTATTGGTTGGTGAATATGTGGACTCGTGTGCGCCACCTCAAGAGTTACTTGCAGTCGTAGTTCAGGATAGCCACAAAGTCAAAGCTGGCTTGCTGCAGTTAAACCCCACCATCCCCTTTGTTGATAATGATCGATATGTAGTTAGTTCTGAGGTAAGTCTTGCTGGGTACATTTGTACTCACGTTTCCTTAATTTATGTTTTTGCAGAGAGACCTAGTCTCGTTAGTAGTTCCGCGTGGAGTTCGACGTTTATCTTGTTACCTCAGCTACGATCTTGTGCCCTCTGCAGGATCTGGTAGATAGTCAGGCTTCTCAGCCTTTTTCATTTGTAGATGTATGTACTCAGACATGTTAAGCTTCCGCATGTGCTTTGACTTGTATGCTCTAAATGTTGGGTCATGATACCCATGTTTGTAATATCTCGCTCCTCGGAGCCTATTGAATAAATACTTGAGTTGTAGAGTCATGTTGTGATGCCATGTTATATTTGCACATATCGAGCATATTGTGTGTATGATTATTGAAATCCTTGTTATGTGTGGGATGCGACAACATAGTTTTATCCTTGGTAGCCTCTCTTACCAGGAAATATCTCCTAGTGCTTCCACTAAGCCATGGTAGCTTGCTACCGCTCCGGAACACTTAGGTTGGCCGGCATGTGTCCTTCTTCGTTCCTGTGTCTGTCCCTTTGGGGAAATGTCACGCGATCTCTTCCGGAGTCCCGTTAGCCTGCTACAGCCTAGATTCTCCGGAGTCCTGTTAGCCCAGCTGCTACAGCCCAGATTCACTCGTTGATGACCGACACGTTCGTTGCTGGGTCATGTATGCCTGTCCCTGTAAGTTAGTGCCACATTGGGTTTACGACTAGTCATGTTGGCCCAGGTTCTTTGTCATATGGATGCTAGCGACACTGTCATATACGTGAGCCAAAAGGCGCAAACCGTCCCGGGCCAAGTAAGGTGGCACCCGTGGGAATACCGTGTGTGAGGCCGCAAAGTGATATGATGTGTTACATGCTAGATCGATGTGACTTAGGATCGGGGTCCTGACAGAATCCATCTCTGAGGAGCTATCGGGACCCAACAAGAGATCTGCTTCGACAGGTAGCACTATCTGCTCTGAAGGCCTTATTTTCACTCCAGATTTTTCCATCTCCCACCCAAATGGCTGATTCACAGGAAGAGTAGTTTAATGTACAAACATTGTCAACAAATGGAAATGTAATGAAGAAAAGGATGGGAAAGATATCATTCAAATATAGCCTGGTTAAATAGGAGGGCATTGCACATCTCACATATATTATGGCTGGCTAAAAGACATGAGACTACATAATTCCCATATATGATATAGAAACTAAACAGGTGGCATTAGAAAACATGTCTAAACTAAGCAGATGACATATATGATGTCAAAAGTAGGCACTGCAAGAAAACATATACATGATATGACTAACATCATCATGCCAAGGTAGAGCAAACACCTTGGGGGGTAAATAGGAGTGGTCAGTTGCGTCTGAATCCGCCTTAGAACAGATATCTTCCTCTGGATTACAATCTGGAGAGGGGGGAGGGTTTGCCGTTGAACCCACCATGGAGCAATGTCTGCATGACATTGTATTGCCGCGCAAAACTCTTCTCTTTTTCTCTAGATGTTCAGCATGACTGTGTACAATATCTGACATGCGTACGAAAAAATATGGTGAGATTATGTAAGGAGAGCATGCAGAAATTTAGAGTGATGGTAACAACCAGTGGATGGATCCAAAAATAATGATAGCAGGCTGATGATTGTTTTAATTTAATAAAAAGATAGATTATGATTGCTTTACTATTTGTTTCCCACCCAAGATGAACAACATAGGGATACCCTAGGTGAACCAGATATTAGACAGAGATAATATTCATTGTTGCCTCGATATGTGCCCACAACTAATTTAGAACTCAAGTTTGAACATTAATTTGGACCTAACTTGGAGTCCAAGAGGTGAACATGACGATAAAGTAGCAGGTAATTTTAAGCAATGCATAACATAAGCAGAAACAAAAGAGTGCGACGTCTCTTGTGGACCCATGTACTCCTCAGGTTCATCTGCTGAGTCGATGATGGTGATGTCGTTGCGGTGGGTGCCGACGGCATGGAAGGAGATCTGAGGCGGCGAAAGACGGTCATGAGTCGTGATGTCTGGTTTGGTGGATGCTTCTGTCGATGGAGCAACTCAGGTGAGGTGAACGACGTCGCGGCAGGAGCAGGACAAACCACACAAAGTTCCCTTCGACACCTACCTGTAACTGAAGTAATTCTGTCAGGGCTCATTTGGCTTCCATGATTCTAAAAACGCAGGGATAGGAAAACCACCGAAATAGGATAGGAATGCACATGGTAAGCAGAGCATTTGTAAACACAGGATTTCTATCAACTTTGGTGTTTGGTTCACAGGAATTGGAATAGTAGAGGAATGCAAAGAAACATGGCCAAAATAAAGTGAAACCATATGAAAGCGTGTTCAGTTAGAATGTTATTCTGCCACTAATGCACTTGGTCTTGTTTTCATGCATAGGATTTTGAAAAGTAGGTCCAGGTGGATTTTTTGCTCCATTCCTTTCAACAAAATGCATGAATAATTGAATAGTAGAGTGCCATAGGATAATTCCCTATTGCCATGTTTTTCCGTTGAACCAAAATAGCCCTAATGGATCGACATGAATGTATAGTAATAAGTGATGCAACAAGTGTACAACCTCTTTGCCGTAGCCGTGTCGACCTCATCATCATTGGGTTGGTCGCTGAAACAGTTGACGCAAAGGTGGCTGTCGGAGGTGTGGAGGAAGATAAGAGGAATCTGTAGACACCATACAGGGCACTGCTCTGTTGTGATGGATCGTTTTCTCGTTGGAGCAGCTCCGGTGAGCCGTAAGACGTCAAGGCTGAAGCAGCACAAGACAGACATCGTTAATCTCAAGTGGGATTCTAATAGCATCTCCAATAGATGATGTAAAATAGATGTAAAATTTAAGTCACCAAAAACCACCTGACTACAACAGATGAGGTAAAACTGTTGACTCTGAACTTAACTTTCAAAA
Organism: Triticum urartu; assembly: GCF_056163025.1. NCBI lineage: Eukaryota > Viridiplantae > Streptophyta > Magnoliopsida > Poales > Poaceae > Triticum > Triticum urartu. The sequence goes on from NC_141877.1 coordinate 354,534,701, forward strand.
CTGAAATTTACTGTGGAATCTGAATGTTACTGTCGAAACTGAACGCAATGGTAGCAGAGAGGCACTTGACATGTAGTTTAGGGAGGGCCTGCAGTTCATCTTCAACCTGCACCCCTCTGAGCCGCTAGCCATCACCGGCCGAACCAACGGCCCCAGCGCCGCCTCGCCGCCTCGCCGCCCCGAAACAACTCCCCACCGCCGCCCCACTGCCCTGGCCAGCCCTCTAGGCCCCCCGCCCCCACCCTAAACCCTAAGATTGATAGTGGGGTACCTCTCCGGTGAGACCCCTCCCTGCTGCGGGTGGTTCTTCCTTAACTCTGGCGAGCCACCCACCCCCTGAAAATCGACTGACCCAAAAGTCGATTCAGTCGACTGAAGTGTAGCTAAATCGGAGCACAGCAGCAGCACGATCAAGGGGGAGAGCAGCAGTAGCAGTGCGAGCGAGCGACTGACAGCTGAAGCATTGGCAGTTGGGCGAGCGAGCGAGCGAGAGCCGGAGCAGCAGCAACAGATCTAGCTGGTATGGGCGCCGCCGCCAAAGGGGCCTCACACTGGGGGAGAGCCGCCATGGAGATGTCGCTCGCGGCGCTGGCTTCAAGGTAGCCGCTCCATGGGGGTGCGGGATGGAGCACCATCGGCGCCAGGAGGTCGAGTTAACGAGAAGGTGCGATGCAATGAGTGTACAACCTTGCTACCTCTTTTAGCACTGCGTTGGTTTTCCCCGAAGAGGAAGGGATGATGCAGCAAAGTAGCGTAAGTATTTCCCTCAGTTTTTGAGAACCAAGGTATCAATCCAGTAGGAGGCTATGCGTGAGTCCCTCGTACCTGCACATAACAAATAAATCCTCGCAACCAACGCAAATAGGGGTTGTCAATCCCTATAGGGCCACTTAGGAGAGTGAGATCTGATAGATATGATAAGATAATATTTTTGGTATTTTTATGATAAAGATGCAAAGTAAAATAAAAGCAAAGTAAATAGCAAAGTAAATAACTAGGTAGTAGGAGATTGATATGATAAAGATAGACCCGGGGGCCATAGGTTTCACTAGTGGCTTCTCTCGAGAGCATAAGTATTCTACGGTGGGTGAACAAATTACTGTTGAGCAATTGACAGAATTGAGCATAGTTATGAGAATATCTAGGTATGATCATGTATATAGGCATCATGTCCGAGACAAGTAGACCGACTCCTGCCTGCATCTACTACTATTACTCCACTCATCGACCGCTATCCAGCATGCATCTAGAGTATTAAGTTAAAAACAGAGTAACGCCTTAAGCAAGATGACGTGATGTAGAGGGATAGACTCATGCAATATGAAGAAAACCCCATCTTGTTATCCTAGATGGCAACAATACAATACGTGCCTTGCTGCCCTTACTGTCACCGGGAAAGGACACCGCAAGATTGAACCCAAAGCTAAGCACTTCTCCCATTGCAAGAAAGATCAATCTAGTAGGCCAAACCAAACTAATAATTCGAAGAGACTTGCAAAGATAACCAACCATAAATAAAAGGATTCAGAGAAGATTCAAATATTATTCATAGATAGGCTTGATCATAAACCCACAATTCATCGGTCTCAACAAACACACCGTAAAAAGAAGATTACATCGAATAGATCTCCACAAGAGAGGGGGAGAACATTGTATTGAGATCCAAAAAGAGAGAAGAAGCCATCTAGCTACTAACTATGGACCCGTAGGTTTGAAGTAAACTACTCACACTTCATCGGAGGGGCTATGGTGTTGATGTAGAAGCCCTCCGTGATCGATGCCCCCTCCGGCGGAGCTCCGGAACAGTCCCCAAGATGGGATCTCATGGATACAGAAAGTTACGGCGGTGGAATTAGGGTTTTGGCTCCGTCTCTGATCGTTTGGTGGTATGTGGGTATATATAGGAGGAAGAAGTACGTTGGTGGAGCAACAGGGGCCCACGAGGGTGGAGGGAGCGCCTGGGGGGGCAGGCGCGCCCCCCTACCTCGTGGCCTCCTGTTAATTGGCTTGACGTAGGGTCCAAGTCTCCTGAGTTGTATTCGGTGAGAAAATCATGTTCTCGAAGGTTTCATTCCGTTTGGACTCCATTTGATATTCCTTTTCTTCGAAACCCTAAAACAGGCAAAAAACAGCAATTCTGGGCTGGGCCTCCAGTTAATAGGTTAGTCCCAAAAATAATATAAAAGTGGATAATAATGTCCAAAACAGTAGATAATATAGCATGGAGCAATCAAAAATTATTGATACGTTGGAGACGTATCAAACCTCTTTGCTGGCGCCGAGTAGGCCTCGGCTTTGTCCGAGGAGTCGGTGAGGATGCTGCGGTTCTGGTGGAGTAGGTTAAGGCGGCTGTGGGGATGGAGCAGCCGCGATAGACGAGGTGATCGCCAGAGCTGCTCCTTGGAGGTGGAGGACGGGGCTGCTGAACCAACGGGACAACGGATCCTCATCCGGGGAGGTGGACAAGGGACATCGAGCTGTTGCAGTGGATGACGTCGTCGGGGAAGAGGCTCCGACTGGGCAGTGGTGAGGTGGCGGATGGAGGAGGGTGGGGTTTCGCGGCTGGAGCGGAGAGGTTATGGCGGCCTGGGATTTCCAATGGTGAAAAGGAGGCGATGGGAGGGGGTGAACCATGACTTAGGGACGTGCTTGTCCAAAATGTAGGGTGTGTTACAAAAGTACCCTCGCCGATTTGAACTAACGGCCCTTTCGGCTTAGGGTTAGAAGGGGGATTTCGCGTGTCGGGATTGGGCAGCTCGAGGGAGTTTTCGCGCGCGTTGTAATTTAGGGATAGCAAGGCGCGGGTTGTGAAGGCGCCAGTTTTGGGAGCACGATATCTAAATTTTCGGGATATAATAAGGCGCGGGTTGAATTTTAGGGACAAACCTAACATGTAATATTGTACTTGTATGTACCAAATCAATTTGCACTTCCCTCAACCAAAAAAACGAAAAAATAAAACTATTCACACCACACAAAGGGAGAGTCTTGCCCCGTTTTACTATACAAATGCTATTAAAAGCTACTCCCTCCTTCCATCTATATTGGGCCTAATGCGTTTTTCGATGCTAACTTTGACCAAATATTAGAGCAATAATATATGACATGCAACTTACACAAAGCACACCGTTAAATTCGTGTGTGAAAGGAGCTTTCAATGATATAATTTTCATATTGTGCATGTCATGTACTATTAATCTTGTCAATAGTCAAAGGCGGTCTTAAAAATGCATTATGCCCTATATAGATGGAAGGAGGGAGTATGAATCCATGTTATGTCCAATTAAATTTTTTCGCTGGCTGTATAATGCATGTAACCTACTCATACCAACATTTTAGTGCATTCCAAATTTCTATACTACCGCTGCAATTCGAACTAAATTTGAATTTGTTTCTCTATTTCAATAAGAATCTACAATCATGATTGTTGCCAACTTCAACCATCATTCGTGTATTACCTTAGTAACACACCACATGATTACTATAGAGATAGATATGAACTATGTGTACTATATGAACTCGAATTCTATTTTTTGAATACACTTGATGTTGATTCCAAATAATAGTACATTTGATGTACTAACTATATATTCATAATCTAAACCATGTTCCATACGTACACTGTGTTTATCACACAAACTATAGTGCCCTGCCCCCTACATTATGACAAATATTTAGCCCTGAGCCGCAAAAGCCACACGTTAGCCCAAATTATAATCAATGTTCTACATTATGATATCTTCTTCAAGTATCTGTATCCACTTTTTTATAATGAATTATGATCTTTGTTCGTCTTTTACACCTTCACGATCCTCTTCTATTTGTAGCTAGCTAGCGCTAACTTTCTATCGTGCATGCACACGCCCGCCCCCCTCTCACCCTCCCTCAGCATCCCCTCCATCGCGCACATTCATTATTTCTCTTTAGGTCGTTCACCCGCGGTGTGTGTAGGCCCCCCGGCTCCTTCTTTCCGGCACACACCGGTCGATATACCTCTCTAGCCAAGTGTGCGTACCACAAACACATATATACTTCCCCTCTTCTCTTCTCACCATCCATGCCCCCCTATGTCCAATACAGTTCCACGTAGGTGCACACTCCCGCCCCTATTTTCATCGATCTCAGACTCACACACTCCTCCCCCCTCGACATGGTAGACCTCTCGCACCACCTCCTAGCCGCACCCCTCTCCCCCTGTCTGTCTCTCCGGACCTTATTTTCTTCTAACACATGCATGCATGTATACGTACTGATCTCCCTACATATAGCCAGGTCGACTATAATTCGTTTTCCCCACGCATCGATACACTTACCTTGCTAGTTATGTCTCTCCCTTTCTCGGACACACGACAGTTGATCTTCCTATGTAGTTACATATGCTTACCACAACCATATCGTCTCCCCTCATCATCCTTGCATACCTCCCGACCCGTATCTCACACGCACGTGCATAGACAGATAGACATCCCCTGCCCTCTTTTATTGATATTGCACTCGTACCCTCCGTTTGTCTAGCAGGCCTCTCCCACCATTTGTGAGACGCCACTCCACCACCAACCCTCCGACACTCTACCTTTGTCTTTCTCCCAACCTTATTCCTCTGCTACACATATCCATGGATGTCGATCGATCTCCCTCAATACATAGCTAGGTCTCTCTCCTTCCCAACACATATACTAGTCGATCGGTCTCTGCCCCCTCCCCCCCCACACACACACCGATAGTCGAACGTAGGTAGGTATCCATGCCACAAAGAAAAACTGCACCTCTACCCTCTCAAATTCTAGTAGGCTAGCCGCCCTGTATCTTTGACGTGGGCAAACACAAATTCGATGGCACTCTTTATCGATCGCGCAGCCACACACTTCATCCCTGTTTTCAATTCTATCGATATCTCACGTCCATGACTTCGTTTCACACACATTGCATATGTTAAATTTTTTTGTTTGAGATATTATCAACACATTGCCTTTGTTTCACACAAACCATCTCTCTCACACCCACCAACGTACGTACCTGCACTTAAAGAAGAGGTGCATGCAGGACGCACGTACACACATCCCGTTCCAGCCACACCCGCGTGGGTACACGGTAGAGTTCATTTTTGTACGAAAAGGCAAACCACGTGATAATTTGACACGTTTAGCGGTTGTTTACTCGAAGGAGGGTCGGGTACCACGCCTATACGGAAAAAGTTCAACTTGACGCGTTAGTATTAAATAAAGTTATATATATTCCTCAATGGCACGTACAGAATATAAAATGATTGCGGTGGGGAAAATGGAAAATGGGTTTGTCTCTCGTCACACCATCTCACACAAGGTGGCGGTGGCCTCTCTCTCTCTCAGCATTGGCCAGTGATCCGGCTGCATCCCGTCCGCCGGCGGAAAGGGAGGATGTGCATCGTCTCTCCGTTCGACGGTGTTCAGGCAGCATGTCCCGATCTGCGGTACCCGCCGTTCTCTATGACCAAGCTCCGACGCGGTAGGGCCTTCGCCACTTGCTTGCTGCCGCAGTATGGGCAGATCCCGGCCGTCGGCGCCCTCCTAGTAACATCCCATCGACCCTTAGGTACATCTTCCTCCGGCCTTGCTCCACTGCCCATCTTCCCACGTTGCTGCATGTGGATCTTCTTTAGTTGTTTTCTTAAAACGTATCTCGGCCGGCGTACTTTCCATCTTGCAATCTCATCCTCAAACCATTTTTGATAAACCACCATGTGCTATCTTTCCCTTATTACATGGAATATGCTTCTTTTTTGTCAGTGTATGTGTCTTCAACTCTTGTTATTGGGCAGTAATTGTTTCCTTTCTACCTCCTTTTGCAAACAGGACTATCCATTTTCACCTCGTTGTTATTGCGACCTTTTGGTGAACTGCACAAATCACTTTTTTCTTAAGAGTGTTTTGTGCAGTTCCGCCAAAATGTCACACGGGCAACGTCTTTACATTTCTGTGGGACTGCAGAAAGGGAGATTGGTTTTGCTATCCTCCTCATCCAACTTTGTGCCTAATCTTCTCCAACAAGTAGTTAGTCCTAAAGAGAGATCGTAGAGGTGATTGGCTTCTATTTGTGTGTGTTATGTTTCATCATCTAGTTCCACTAATATTGTAATCACACTGACTGGATATCTTTGCGAACAGGGATGGTCCGCTCGATTTTAGTGGAGCTGCACAAAATGATCGGATTGTGGTGTCCTCCATACACCTCTTTTTTGGCTACAGAGCTGGGTGAAACTAGCTGCCAAGAAATGAACACTATGCCAAGGAAATAGAGCCATGCCTACGAACAACATCGATCAATTATATATTTTTATTTATTTGTACACCTTCTCACAACTTTGTCTTCAATTGTGATGTGAATATTGGCGCTGATCGGGGAACCACTGCGATGCATTAGCAGCCATGGTAGTTTCATTTGTATTTGATGGAATGTTGTAACGAGATAATCTTGAGGCAAGACACATGAATCCTAAGTTGAAACCTTTATTTCCCATGGGAACCAAAGTTGAAACCTTCATAGAATCACAGTACAATTTCATTAAAATTATGCGTACATATAAACAAATCCTGAAGGATTGATAGCAATGCCAGAAACAATTCAACTTTGTTTCGCCGACATGTGGGACATCCTTCATCCGGCTCCATCTGCCATGCAGCAATATTGAGTGCACAACTGCAGGGAAAGATTCACCCCAGTCATTGCGCCGCAGTAGTAATGACTAGTGAGCAGTCAAATCACAGAGCCCCACCTTCACCACAGTAAGTTGCTCGGACGAAGCAACCATCATTTCTCTGTTCCTTGAATTAGCTAGTACTCCCATATTCCCAGAGTAATAAGTTGCTCGGGTGAATCAACCATCACTTCACCTTTCCCACAGTAAGTACTAGTACCTCCTTTTTTTACTTTAGAAACAACCACACGCGAATATTGGACGGTAGTGATACGTCTCCGTCGTATCTATAATTTTTGATTGTTCCATGCCAATATTCTACAACTTTCATATACTTTTGGCAACTTTTTATACTATTTTTGGGACTAACATATTGATCCAGTGCCCAGTGCCAGTTCCTGTTTGTTGCATGTTTTTTGTTTCACAGAATATCCATATCAAACGGAGTCCAAACGGGATAAAAATTGACGGAGATTATTTTTGGAATATATATGATTTTTGGGAAGAAAAATCCATGCGAGACGGTGCCCGAGGTGGCCACGAGGCAGGGGGCGCGCCTGCCCCGCTGGGCACGCCCCTGACCCTCGTGGGCCACCCGTAAGGCGGTTGATTCCCTTCTTTCGCCGCAAGAAATCTAATATCCGGATAGAGATCGTGTTAAAATTTCAGCCCAATCGGAGTTACGGATCTCTGAGAATATAAGAAACAGTGAAAGGGAAGAATCTGAGAAAGCAGAAAAAGAGAGAGACAGAGAGACAGATCCAATCTCGGAGGGGCTCTCGCCCCTCCCACGCCATGGAGGCCATGGACCAGAGGGGAAACCCTTCTCCCATCTAGGGAGAAGGTCAAGGAAGAAGAAGAAGGAGGGGGCTCTCCCCCCCTCGCTTCCGGTGGCGTCGGAACGCCGCCGGGGGCCATCATCATCACCGCGATCTACACCAACACCTCCGCCATCTTCACCAACATCTCCATCACCTTCCCCCCTCTATCTACATCGGTCCACTCTCCCGCAACCCGCTGTACCCTCTACTTGAACATGGTACTTTATGCTTCATATTACTATCCAATGATGTGTTGCCATCCTATGATGTCTGAGTAGATTTTCGTTGTCCTATCGGTGGTTGATGAATTGCTATGATTGATTTGATTTGCTTATGGTTATGTTGTTGTCCTTTGGTGCCCATCATATGATTGCGCGCGTGAATCACACCCTAGGGTTAGTTGTATGTTGATAGGACTATGTATTGGAGGGCAAGAGTGACAGAAGCTTCAACCTAGTATAGAAATTGATGCATACGGGATTGAAGGGGGACCAATATATATTAATGCTATGGTTGGGTTTTACCTTAATGAACATTAGTAGTTGCGGATGCTTGCTAATAGTTCCAATCATAAGTGCATAGAATTCCAAGTCAGGGATGACATGCTAGAAGTGGCCTCTCCCACATAATACTTGCTATCGGTCTAGTAAAGTAGTCAATTGCTTAGGGGCAATTTTGCAACTCCTACCACCACTTTTCCACACTCGCTATATTTACTTTATTGTTTCTTTATCTAAACAGCCCTACTTTTTATTTACGTACTCTTTATTATCTTGCAAACCTATCCAACAACACCTACAAAGTACTTCTAGTTTCATACTTGTTCTAGGTAAAGCGAACGTCAAGCGTGCATAGAGTTGTATCGGTGGTCGATAGAGCTTGAGGGAATATTTGTTCTACCTTTAGCTCCTTGTTGGGTTCGACACTCTTACTTATCGAAAACTGTTGCGATCCCCTATACTTGTGGGTTATCAAGACCTTTTTCTGGCGCCGTTGCTGGGGAGTCATAGCGTGGGGTGAATATTCTCATGTGTGCTTATTTGCTTTATCACTAAGTAATTTTTATTTGCTGTTCTTAGTTGTTCTCTATCTTTAGTTATGGATATGGAACATGAAATACCAAAAAAATTAGGTGTACTTGCTACTCATGGAGATGGGGAACCTCCTAAAACCCTCGATGCTGGTTATGTGCAAAATATTATGTACTACTTTAATAATCCTGAGAAAACCCCATTCAATTATGTAATGGGAGTAACGTTGGATCAACGTGAATACGTTAGGGATTACCGCTTGACACAAAAGGGAAACTATTACGGGATCAAATTCATATATTGAATTGGTATGCTAGGCAACTATGCTTGAGATATGATTATACTTGTTGCTCTAAGGTGAAGGCTCCACACCTTCCCTTTTGATGTGAATTTAATGATAATGAAACCTTAGCTTCTTATGCTAATGGTATATATGATTACTATGATGTGGAACAAATATAAGTTGCTTTTACGGGTGCTTATGAAATTGAATCTATGTTTAAAGAGTTTGAAGATTTTGATGATGCTGTTTATAGACCTGAAGCTATCCTGAAATATTGTTATGAGAATTATGAATACAATTACAAAATTAATGCGCTTATTAAGAAAGTCTCCGCTGTCCAAGAAGAGACTAATATTTGGTAGGAATCTATGGAAGAAGAAGTTGATGAAACTGTGAGCTCATTGGATGAAAAAGATGAGGAGGAGAGCGAAGAACAAAAGGAGGAAGAGCGGATTGGCTACCCGTGCCCACCTTCTAATGAGAGTAACTCTTCAACTCATACATTGTTTAATTCCCCTTCGTGCTTACCGAAGGATGATTGCTATGATGATTGTTATGATCCCGTTGATTCTCTTGAAATATCCCTTTTTGATGATGCTTGCTATGCTTGTGGCGAAGATGCCAATATGAATTATGCTTATGGAGATGAACTTGCTATAGTTCCTTATGTTAAACATGAAATTGTTGCTATTGCACCAACGCATGATAGTCCTATTATCTTTTTGAATTCTCCCAACTACACTATATCGGAGAAGTTTGCCCTTATTAAGGATTATATTGACGGGTTGCCTTTTACCGTTACACATGATGATTTTAATGAATATAATATGCATGTGCTTGCTGCTCCTACTTGCAATTATTATGAGAGAGGAACTATATCTCCACCTCTCTATGCTTCCCACATGATAAAATTGCAAGAAACTGTTTATACTATGCATTGGCCTTTACTATGTGTGCATGAATTGTTCTTTTATGACATGCCGATGCATAGGAAGAGAGTTAGACTTCGTCATTACATTATATATGTTACTTTGTTCTCACTACTAAACTACAAATCATTGTTAATTAAAATTGGCTTTGATATACCTTGGGATCCGGGTGGATCCATTACTTGAGCACTATATGCCTAGCTTAATGGCTTTAAAGAAAGCACTGCCAGGGAGACAACACGGAAGTTTTAGAGAGTCATTTATTTCTGTTGAGTGCTTTCATATAGTTTAAAAACAAAAAAAATAGAGGGGAACCCAAAACTTTTTCAAAAAGGTAAGCGAAAGTGAGAAAGACAAGCATTGTTGAAGTGGGAGCTAGACTTGAACTTTGTTCATGCTCAAGGAAACTTTGTGAATCTTGATTACAGAAACTTTTAAATAAAAATAATTATCCCCTTGTACAATTCCATTTTATTATAAAAATAATGTGCCAAGGTTTGCCTTTAGGATGTTTACATTTGCTTGATGGTTTCTACGGTGTAGGACAGAAACTTTGGCTGTAGTGCGCGATTTTACATTTTTTGCTGGGACATCAAATGGTTCTGATTATTTTTCCACCGTTTTCCTATATAATTTTTTTATTTTTTCTAATTTTGGTAGAATTTTTCAAGTATAAGAAGTATGGTTAATGTTCAGATTATTACAGACTGTTCTGTTGTAGACAGATTCTGTTTTTGATGCATAGTTTGCTTGTTTTGATGAAACTATCGATTCATATCAGTGGATTAAGCCATGAAAAAGTTATATTACAGTAGACACAATGCAAAAACAAAATATTAATTGGTTTGCAATAGTACTTAGAGTAGTAATTTGCTTTATTATACTAACAGATCTTACCGAGTTTTCTGTTGAAGTTTTGTGTGGATGAAGTGTTCGATGATCGAGAAGGTCTCGATGTGAGAAGAAGGAAGAGAGGCAAGAGCTCAAGCTTGGGGATGCCCGAGGCACCCCAAGTAAATATTCAAGGAGACTCAAGCATCTAAGCTTGGGGATGCCCCGGAAGGCATCCCCTCTTTCTTTAACAAGTATCGGTATGTTTTCGGTTTCGTTTCGTTCATGCGATATGTGCAATCTTGGAGCGTCTTTTGCATTTAGTTTTCATTTTTATTTTATGCACCATGCTGGTATGAGATAGTCCTTGGTTGACTTATAGAATTCTCATTGCACTTCACTTATATCTTTTGAGTATGGCTTTATAGAATTCTTCATGTGCTTCGCTTATATCATTTGAAGTTTGGATTGCCTGTTTCTCTTTACATAGACAATCGCCATTTATAGAATGATATTTTGCTTCACTTATATTTGTTAGAGCGTGGGCATATCTTTTGTAGAAAGAATTGAACTCTCTTGCTTCAGTTATATCTATTTAGAGAGATGACAGGAACTGGTCATTCACATGGTTAGTCATAAAATCCTACATAAAACTTGTAGATCACTGAATATGATATGTCTGATTCCTTGCAATAGTTTTGCGATATAAAGATGGTGATATTAGAGTCATGCTAGTGGGTAGTTGTGGATTGTAGAAATACTTGTGTTGAGGTTTTTGATTCCCGTAGCATGCACGTATGGTGAACTGTTATGTAACGAAGTCGGAGCATGATTTATTTATTGATTGTCTTCCTTACGAGTGGCGGTCGGGGACGAGTGATGGTCTTTTCCTACCAATATACCCCCTAGGAGCATGCGCATAGTACTTTGTTTCGATGACTAATAGATTTTTGCAATAAGTATGTGAGTTCTTTATGACTAATGTTGAGTCCATGGATTATACGCACTCTCACCCTTCCACCATTGCTAGCCTCTCTAGTATCGCGCAACTTTCGCTGGTACCTTAAACCCACCATATATCTTCCTCAAAACAGCCACCATACCTACCTATCATGGCATTTCCATAGCCATTCTGAGATATATTGCCATGCAACTTCCATCATCATCATATACATGACTTGAGCATTCATTGTCATATTGCTTTGCATGATCGTAAGATAGCTAGCATGATGTTTTCATGGCTTGTCCGTTTTTTATGTCATTGCTACGCTAGATCATTGCACATCCCGGTACACCGCCGGTGGCATCCATATAGAGTCATACATTGTTCTATACATTGAGTTGTAATATTGAGTTGTAAGTAAATAAAAGTGTGATGATCATCATTATTAGAGCATTGCCCCAGTGAGGAAAGGATGATGGAGACTATGATTCCCCCATATGTCGGGATGAGACTCCAGACTTTACAAAAAATAAAAGAGGCCAAAGAAGCCCAAATAAAAAAGAGAGGCCAAAGAAGCCCACCAAAAAAATAAAAAAAATGAGAGAAAAAGAGAGAAGGGGAAGTGCTACTATCCTTTTTCCACACTTGTGCTTCAAAGTAGCACCATGTTCTTCATGTAGAGAGTCTCCTGAGTTATCACTTTCATATACTAGTGGGAATTTTCATTATAGAACTTGGCTTGTATATTCCGATGATGGGCTTCCTCAAATGCATGAGGTCTTCATGAGCAAGCAAGTTGGATGCACACCCACTTAGTTTTCAGTCTGAGCTTTCGTACACTTATAGCTCTAGTGCATCCGTTGCATGGCAATCCCTACTCACTCACATTGATATCTATTGATGGGCATCTCCATAGCCCGTTGATACGCCTAGTTGATGTGAGACTACCTTCTCCTTTTTGTCTTCTCCACCATCATATTCTATTCCACCTATAGTGCTACGTCCATGGCTCACGCTCATGTATTGCGTGAAAGTCGAAAAGGTTTGAGAACTTAAAAAGTATGAAACAAGTGCTTGGCTTGTCATCGGGGTTGTGCATGATGTGAATATTTTGTGTGGTGAAGATGGAGCATAGCCAGACTATATGATTTTGTAGGGATAACTTTCTTTGGCCTTTTATTTTGAAAAGACATGATTGCTTTATTAGTAGGCTTGAAGTATTATTGTTTTTATGTCAAAAGATAGACTATTGCTTTGAATCACTCGTGTCTTAATATTCATGCCATGATTAGACATATGATCAACATTATGCTAGGTAGCATTCCACATCAAAAATTATCTTTTTTATCATTTACCTACTCGAGGACGAGCAGGAATTAAGCTTGGGGATGCTGATACGTCTCCGTCGTATCTATAATTTTTGATTGTTCCATGCCAATATTCTACAACTTTCATATACTTTTGGCAACTTTTTATACTATTTTTGGGACTAACATATTGATCCAGTGCCCAGTGCCAGTTCCTGTTTGTTGCATGTTTTTTGTTTCACAGAATATCCATATCAAATGGAGTCCAAACAGGATAAAAATTGACGGAGATTTTTTTTGGAATATATATGATTTTTGGGAAGGAAAATCCACACGAGACGGTGCCCGAGGTGGCCACGAGGCAGGGGCGTGCCTGCCCCCCTAGGTGCGCCCCTGACCCTCGTGGGCCACCCGTAAGGCGGTTGATGCCCTTCTTTCACCGCAAGAAAGCTAATATCCGGATAGAGATCATGTTAAAATTTCAGCCCAATCTAAGTTACGGATCTCCGGGAATATAAGAAACGGTGAAAGGGAAGAATCTGAGAACGCAGAAACAGAGAGAGACAGAGAGACAGATCCAATCTCGGAGGAACTCTTGCCCCTCCCACGCCATGGATGCCATGGACCAGAGGGGAAACCCTTCTCTCATCTAGGGAGAAGGTCAAGGAAGAAGAAGAAGGAGGGGGGCTCTCTCCCCCTCGCTTTCGGTGGCGTCGGAACGCCGCCGGGGGCCATCATCATCACCGCGATCTAAACCAACACCTTCGCCATCTTCACCAACATCTCCATCACCTTCCCCCCTCTATCTACAGTGGTCCACTCTGCCGCAACCTGCTGTACCCTCTACTTGAACATGGTGCTTTATGCTTCATATTATTATCCAATGTTGTGTTGCCATCTATGATGTCTGAGTAGATTTTCGTTGTCCTATCGGTGGTTGATGAATTGCTATGATTGATTTAATTTGCTTGTGGTTATGTTGCTGTCCTTTGGTGCCCATCATATGATTGCACGCGTGGATCACACCATAGGGTTAGTTGTATGTTGATAGGACTATGTATTGGAGGGCAAGAGTGACAGAAGCTTCAACCTAGCATAGAAATTGATGCATACGGGATTGAAGGGGGACCAATATATATTAATGCTATGGTTGGGTTTTACCTTAATGAACATTAGTAGTTGCGGATGCTTGCTAATAGTTCCAATCATAAGTGCATAGAATTCCAAGTCAGGGATGACATGCTAGAAGTGGCCTCTCCCACATAATACTTGCTATCGGTCTAGTAAAGTAGTCAATTGCTTAGGGGCAATTTCGCAACTCCTACCACCAATTTTCCACACTCGCTATATTTACTTTATTGTTTCTTTATCTAAACAGCCCCTACTTTTTATTTACGTACACTTTACTATCTTGCAAACCTATCCAACAACACCTACAAAGTACTTCTAGTTTCATACTTGTTCTAGGTAAAGCGAACGTCAAGCGTGCGTAGAGTTGTATCGGTAGTCGATAGAGCTTGAGGGGATATTTGTTCTACCTTTAGCTCCTCGTTGAGTTCGACACTCTTACTTATCGAAAACTATTGCGATCCCCTATACTTGTGGGTTATCAGGTAGCAGCACAACAACTGAATCAAAAATCGAAACAAACCAATGAACTACTACTACTGGTGAGTGTTTGCTAGTGTATACATGGGCAGACGGAGTACATGATACATACTAGCAAACGCTCACCAGTAGTAGTAGTTTATTGGTTGGTTTTGATTTTTGATTCAGTTGCTGTGCTGCTACCGTCCAATATTCGCGTGTGGTTGTTTCTAGAATACAAAAAAGGAGGTACCCCTACTTATGTTACTCCCACTACGCCTAGCCTAAGGTTAGTAGGTGACCTTGCGCTTGGCTCTTCGCCTCTTCCGGAAGTCGATGGTTATATAGTAGTTCTTCTGGCAATCTGACACCAAATGAACGGTTGCACGTCCACCACTTGTAAGCAAAAGTTTCTCCTCGTGCTGCGAGCCACCACGCACGCGTTGGCGATGGAGAAGGCGTAGTAAGCAAGCTTCTCGTCGTTCTGCAAGTTGGCGGGACACATCAAAGTTATTTAGTACGTACTCTCTCCAAAAAAGGGCTCACCATGTCATGGCTACCATCCCGTGCTCCATCGTTGAGTACGTGCACTATTCACGTGTCATCGAGGAGAAAAAATATTGCGTAGTAGTAGGTGCCATCGAAGTGCATGACTCACTTACGCACAGCTTATCTGATTATCTCCATTTTCTTGCATGACACGTGCACCTTGATTCTAGATGTCTCGCATGTTGGCAAAAGGATGAACAAAGCCCACATAAGGAAAAAGAGTTGAAGAACATAGATTCCCGACGACCGAGAAGGAGCAAGGAACCTCGCGGTGGAGCGTCTGCAAGGAACCTTGCACGTTTTCCCCTGTTTTTTGCCGCCTACCAACCTATAAACAAATAAAAGAACATGAACTCTTCGCTAACCACTAGAGACGATACATTAGGATGCTAAGTTGAAGATGTTTTATAGTTTATATTGATAACCATGCAACAAGCCACACATGTACATGACGCATGCAGCCACACATGTACAAACACCAACGCACTAACTCCATCTGATCCAACTCATGCACATACGCGCACAGCATGGAGCTCACAACACATGTACACAACACGTGCATGCACACACACTCGGCCGCAAAATGCACGTGAATAACACATGCATGCGCACACACTCGGCTGCATGGAGGCGTGGGCCATCTGCGGCGACGTCCAATTCGTCGTGCTATGGCGAAGCTCGCACACAACGGCGCGTACGCATCTCTTGCAGCACCTCTTTGCCGTCGTTGCTCAATGACTAGTCAGAGACAAAGACGACCGCAACCTCGGCTTTAGAGCTAGCACCGATGAAAAAACATGCACGCTGCACGCACACGAGCACGTACAAAGTGCCCACGACGTGGTGCGTCCCCAGTCGCCTCTACTCCTTCTACGCACGTTGTCTATCAAGGCGGCTGCATGCCTAATGATGATGTGGGTGAGATCTTATAGGACTCAGATGATGACGAGGAAAATTATGAGACTACCCACAGTGGGAGTAACATAGGTAGTAACATCACACATATCTAGGCAAGATGTGTCTATAGCCTAATAAATGAAGTGTTGCATGTTACCATAGATATGTTACTATAGAGGTAGTAACATAGACTAGTAACATGAGCATGTTACTAGTCTATGTTACTACCCATTGTGGCTAGTCTGGGGGGGTGTCTCCAACAGTGTTCCTCGGCTTGGACCTCTTGCATCACGGTGGTCGAGCTTGGAGTCATTCATCTAGTACACGTGGCATCTCAGATCTGGACACAAGGTGACGTACACCATCAAGGTCCACGATCAAGGGGGTGCTAAGTGCTAAGGCCCTTCCTAGTGCTCCACGGTGGACAGGTGCTAAGCATGCCACATAAGCGAAAAAATGACATGGCACAACATTTAATGAGGGGAGTGAGCACTTTGGTGACCCTGGGAAGAACCAATGCCAAGCACGAGAACCTAGGCAAGCCACTTAAATGAAACAACTTGACCAATGCATGAAAGAGTTTAGGTGCTAACTCATTAAATAAAGTGTGCTTAGCAACAACAAGTTAAGCACCTATGCATTGGGGAGATGAATTGCTAAGATATTTAATGCACATAGCACCTCATCTAAGCACCTTTGCATTGGAAGAGGTCTAAGTTCTTAGATGTGCTTAGATGAGGTGCTAAGTGCATTAAATGTCTTAGCAACTCAAGTCTCCAATGCATAGGTGCTTAGTTTGTTTTTGCTAAGCTTGCTTCATTTAATTAGCTATAGACTCAAAACTGTCTTTCCACCGTTTCTTCCTGCGGTCACCAAACTAGTCTCTCTCTTCTTAATTAACTTGCCACATCATATTTTATGCCTACATGCCAGGCTTAGCAGCTATACATGGTGGAGCACTGGGAGAGGCCAAGGCTGGTCATAGTGCGGAGTAACTTATATTGTAACATATTACTATGTTACTCTAAACATCTCTATAAACCGAAAAGGAGGGAGTAGTAACATAGACTAGTGTCATATGCATGAAACTACTAGTGAGTATGGGAGCACATGATATTTCCCCATCCGGACCGATCCCAAGTCTGCTTCTCACCTTCTTGGCCAACAAAAACCCCTCCCCCCTCCCGTGCGCGCTTCCCGCTCGGTGCCAGCTGAGCCCACCGCTCCACATTGATGGCAAGTCAGGGCGACACGACCTCTCATTGCTTCCGCCATTGAAGCGGCACGCCGACCGAGGGCACTGTCCGCTGCACGCCCGGCATTTCAGACTACACAGTGGAGAGTAACTTTAGAGCAAGTAGTACAATTAGATGACATAAGCAGGATATAAGGATTTAAATATAGTATTTGTGCTTAGTTGAAGGAGAGAGAAGAGAAGCGGGTTGTAAACTTGTAGCTGATTGTAGCAGGAGCCCCAACATACTTTGCGAGACAAAATGTGGGGCCATTATTAATGATATATTATTATACTAAAGGGACAAACTATTGTACTAGCAGGCTATTAGGTTGGTTCTAGATGATGTGTCAACTTCATATAGCTGGATGTTCGCTATACTATTAACCATGCTCTAAGTGTGGTGTGAGTGGGACTAAAGTCTAGTGCCATACTGCTAGGTGGGTGTGAGTTGCACCACTTTATAATGTGATCTATTCTAGCATTTGCATGAGCATGATAATAGGAAACCTACACGCGCGCTCTTCGGGAATGAGCCTATCTAAGGACAAAAGCTATCCACGTGGTCTATATTTTTGTTGGTCGGAAAATTTATTTTAAGTCATTAATTAATAATTAACGGCCGCCTTAATTACTCAGTTTTTTAGACAAACCTTGGTGGGGCTATTATTGACTTGGACGTGGGGTTTGGGAGCCAAAGGCCTACTATTATAATTGGTCTTACTCGCAGGACCGACCTGACATGCTCTACCCTAGCCGCCGATGTATCATATGGTATCGCACCGTTCCAGATCTTAGCGCCGCCACACAATTCTTCTCCAGCCCTCCTTCCGGCATGCACCGCGAGAAGGGACATCAGTCTGATAACCCACAAGTATAGGGGATCGCAACAGTTTTCAAGGGTAGAGTATTCAACCCAAATTTATTGATTCGACACAAGGGGAGCCAAAGAATATTCTCAAGTATTAGCAGCTGAGTTGTCAATTCAACCACACCTGGAAACTTAGTATCTACAGCAAAGTGTTTAGTAGAAAAGTAATATGATGGTAGTGGTAACGGTAGCAAAAGGTAACGGTAACAAAAGTAGTGTTTTTGGTATTTTGTAGTGATGATAGCAATAGCAACGGTAAAGTAAATAAGCGGAGAACAATATATGGAAAGCTCGTAGGAAATGGATCAATGATGTAGAATTATGCCGGATGCGGTTCATCATGTAATAGTCATAACCTAGGGTGACACAGAACTAGCTCCAGTTCAATGATATAATGTAGGCATGTATTTCCAAATATAGTCATACGTGCTTATGGAAAAGAACTTGCATGACATCTTTTGTCCTACCCTCCCGTGGCAGCGGGGTCCTTACGGAAACTAAGGGATATTAAGGCCTCCTTTTAATAGAGTACCGGAACAAAGCATTAACACATAGTGAATACATGAACTCCTCAAACTACAGTCATCACCGGTAAGTATCCCAATTATTGTCACTTCAGGGTTAACGGATCATAACACATAATAGGTGACTATAGGCTTGCAAGATAGGATCTAGAACTCTCATATATTGATGAAAACATAATAGGTTCAGATCTGAAATCATGGCACTCGGGCCCTAGTGACAAGCATTAAGCATAGAAAAGTCATAGCAACATCAATCTCAGAACATAGTGGATACTAGGGATCAAACCCTAACAAAACTAACTCAATTACATGATAGATCCCATCCAACCCATCATCGTCCAGCAAGCCTATGATGGAATTACTCACGGACGGCGGTGAGCATCATGAAATTGGTGATGGAGGATGGTTGATGATGACGATGGCGACGGATTCCCCTCTCCGGAGCCCCGAACGGACTCTAGATCAGCCCTCCCGAGAGGTTTTACGGCTTGGCGGCGGCTCCGTATCGTAAAACACAATGAATCCTTCTCTCTAATTTTTTTCCTCCCCGAAACCAAATATATAGAGTTGGAGTTGGAGTCGGAGGAGCTCCAGGGGGGCACGAGGTAGGGGGGCGCGCCCCCCACCCTCGTGGACAGGTGGTGGGCCCCCTGGCCTTCATCTTTTGCAGGTATTTTTATATTTTCCAAAAAGTTGCTCCGTGAAGTTTCAGGTCATTCCGAGAACTTTTGTTTCTGCACATAAATAACACCATGGAAATTCTGCTGAAAACAGCGTCAGTCCGGGTTAGTTCCATTCAAATCATGCAAGTTAGAGTCCAAAACAAGGGCAAAAGTGTTTGGAAAAGTAGATACGACAGAGACGTATCAACTCCCCTAAGCTTAAACCTTTGCTTGTCCTCAAGCAATTCAGTTGACAAACTGAAAGTGATAAAGAAAAACTTTTACAAACTCTGTTTGCTCTTGTTGTTGTAAATATGTAAAGCCAGCATTCAAGTTTTCAGCAAAGATTATAACTAACCATATTCACAATAACGCTTAGGTCTCAAGTTTACTCATATCAATGGCACAATCAACTAGCGAGCAATAATAATAAATCTCGGATGACAATACTTTCTCAAAACAATCATAATATGATATAACAAGATGGTATCTCGCTAGCCCTTTCTGAGACCGCAAAACATAAATGCAGAGCACCTTTAAAGATCAAGGACTGACTAGACATTGTAATTCATGGTAAAAGAGGTCTAGTCAAGTCATACCCAATGTAAACTAACAATAATGAATGCAAATGATAGCAGTGCTCTCCAACTGGTGCTTTTTAATAAGAGGTTGATGACTCAGCATAAAAGTAAATAGATAGACCCTTCGCAGAGGGAAGCAGGGATTTGTAGAGGTGCCAGAGCTCGGTTTTGAAACAGAGATGAATAATATTTTGAGCGGTATACTTTCATTGTCAACATAACAACCAAGAGATGGCGATATCTTCCATGCTACACACATTATAGGCGGTTCCCAAACAGAATGGTAAAGTTTATACGCCTCCTTCCACCAACAAGCATCAATCCATGGCTTGCTCGAAACAACGAGTGCCTCCAACTAACAAGAGTCCCAGGGGAGTTTTGTTTGCAATTATTTTGATTTTGTTTGCATAAAGCATGGGACTGGGCATCCCGGTGACCAGCCATTTTCTCGTGAGTGAGGAGCGGAGTCCACTCCTCTTGAGAATAACCCGCCTAACATGGAAGATACGAACAGCCCTAGTTGATACATGAGCTATTCGAGCATACAAAACAAGATATTTATTTGAAGGTTTAGAGTTTGGCACATACAAATTTACTTGGAACGGCAGGTAGATACCGTATATAGGTAGGTATGGTGGACTCATATGGAATAACTTTGGGGTTTAAGGAATTGGATGCACAAGCAGTATTCCCGCTTAGTACAGGTGAAGGCTAGCAAAAGATTTGGAAGCGACCAGCTAGAGAGCGACAATAGTCATGAACATGCATTAAAATTAATCAACACCAAATGCAAGCATGAGTAGGATATAATCCACCATGAACATAAATATCGTGAAGGCTATGTTGATTTTGTTTCAACTACATGCGTGAACATGTGCCAAGTCAAGTCACTTAAATCATTCAGAGGAGGATACCACCCTATCATACCACATCATAACCATTTCAATAGCATGTTGGCATGCAAGGTAAACCATTATAACTCATAGCTAATCAAGCATGACACAAGAACTATGATCTCTAGTTGTCATTGCAAACATGTTTATTCATAATAGGCCAAATCAGGAACGATGAACTAATCATATTTACAAAAACAAAAGAGGTCGAGTTCATACCAGCTTTTCTCATCTCAGTCAGTCCATCATATATCGTCATAATTGCCTTTCACTTGCACAACCGAACGATGTGAATAATAATAACAATAATAATAATAATAATAATAATAATAATAATAATAGTGCACGTGCATTGGACTAAGCTGGAATCTGTAAGCATTCAATAAACAGCAGAAGACAAGGCAATATGGGCTCTTTTGTCAGATCAACATTTATGCATATAAGAGCTACTTCAACAATTTAATCATGGTCTTCTCCTATCGACCCCCAAAGAAAAAGAAAGAAATAAACTATTTACACGGGAAAGCTCCCAACAAGCAAAAGAAGAACATGAAATCTTTTTGGGTTTTCTTTTTAATTACTACTACAAGCATGGAAAGTAAAATAATTAAAAGCTACAACTAAATTTTTTGGTTTTTCTTAAGGTTTATTAAACACACAAGAAGAAAGCATAAAAAGGAAAGTAAACTAGCATGGATGATACAATGAAAAAGTATGAGCACCGACATCTAGCAATGAGTGTGTGAAAATAAATGTAATGTCGGTGGGAAATACGTACTCCCCCAAGCTTAGGCTTTTGGCCTAAGTTGGTCTATGGTCACGGCTAGCCTGGCGGATATCCATAATAATAGTTGGGGTCGTACTGCGATGAAGAAGAAGACTCCGATTGCCACTGGTTGTCAATCATCTCTGGATCCCACTGGTAATTAGACTATCGTGGAGGATCAACTTGTGGTTCTGGCTCTGGCTCTGTGGCTGATGTAGGGTTCCGATAGGTGTAAATAGCCTCTAACGGAACAAGGTACTGGCCTGCAGATAAATCAAACAAGGAAGGAGCAGGCAGGGTAATAGTCTCAGGATGATGTTTATCAAAGAACAACTTGTATTTAAGCTCTCCTTCCCTATTCTTAACAATAAAATCATGTGCCACCATACTCTTATAATCTAAATAAACACGAGGCAGCACTTTTTCTTCCTTCTCATAGTGCCTAATAGGTATGTTAAAATGTGCAGCTAGGCATGAAGCATAGATGCCTCCAAAGATGGGGCCCTTTGTACGGTTCAGACTTAACCGTTTAGCAATAATGCCGCCCATACTAACAGAGTTATCACTGAATAAACCATGGAGCAAAATAATAATATCAGGAACACTAAGGTTTCCATAGTTTCCGCGACCAATTAAGCAACGACTAGCAAATAATGCAAAATAGCGTAAAACAGGAAAATGTATGCTAGTGATTCATGCATCGGAAGCCTTCCTTGTTTCCCCTACAGTGATAGTATCAATAAACCCATCCACATCCTCGCGATGTGGTTCCTCTGTCTTGCCCTCGAAAGGGACTAAACAAACCCGACAAAAATCATAAAGTGACATCTCCTTATGCTCATCATATAAATGAAACTCCACCGTAGGTGGTGAGCTCCTAGAATGGAAATGAAAGTTTTGCACAAAGATATTTGTGAGTAAGAGATACTGATCGCGTTGGTCGTGGAGGAAAGCGGTGAGGCCTGCATTCTTAGCCAATTCATAAAAATCTTCATAAATCTCGGCTACTCTCAAGAAATCATCGGAAGGCCATTCACAGAACCTCCGCGATGCGAGGCAAATTATACTTGGGCTTCTGTGCCTTTTCCTTCGAGCTTCGGCTCGATGAGCCCCTCAAAAGTCTCTTCATCATTTTCTAAAAAATTCTGAAATTTTTAGTAACTTCAAAATAAAAGTAAACCAAACTCAATAATATTGATAGCAACTACTCCTACAAGTGCCTAGAGCCTATATCATGCATCAAAACTACTTGGAACCATATAAATTTGACATGCAAGCTCAAGAACATGGTCACCTAGGCAGCACAAATTTGCAATGAATAAAGCACTAGAACAAAAACTAACTGGACCAATGGAGGAGTCACATACCAAGGAACAATCTCCCCAAGCGGTTTTGTGAGAGGTGCTTTGAGCAAGGAGATCAAAAATGGCAGCAAAACGAGCTTGGACTCGGGTTTGAGCTGGTTATTCGTGTTTGTGGGAGGAAGAAGGAGTGTGTGGGTGAAAGGATAAGTGGAGGAGGGCTACCGTGGGCCCACGAGGTAGGGGGCGCGCCCAGGGGGATAGGGCGCGACCTCCACCCTTGTGGCTAGGTGGATGACCCCCTGTTGTGTTCTCGGTGCCAAATATTCTCAAATATTCTAGAAAAAATCATATTTAAATTTCAGGGCATTTGGAGAACTTTTATTTTCGGGGTATTTTTATATTCCACGAATAATCAGATAACAGACAGAAAAATATTTATATTTATTTTATTTAATTTAAATAACAGAAAGTAAAAGTGGGGTACAGAAGGTTGTGCCTTCTAGTTTCATCCATCTCATGCTCATCAAAAGGAATCCACTAACAAGGTTGATCAGGTCTTGTTAACAAACTCATTCCGAATAACATGGAACCGGAGAAATTTCGAATAACACTGTTACCTCAACGGGGATATGCACATCCCCAACAATAAGAATATCATATTTCTTCCTAACAGTAGGAAGAGGAAATTCAAAACCTCCAAATATAATCGATGGAATTTTTCCAATAGAATTGATACTGTGGACTTGAGGTTGTTTCCTCAGAAAGTGTACCGTATGCTCATTACCATTAACATGAAAAGTGACATTGCCTTTAGTGCAATCAATAACTGCCCCTGCAGTATTCAAAAAGGGTCTTCCAAGAATAATAGACATACTATCGTCCTCGGGAATATCAAGAATAACAAAGTCCATTAAAATAGTAACGTTTGCAACTACAACAGGCACATCCTCACAAATACCGACAGGTATAGCAGTTGATTTATCAGTCATTTGCAAAGATATTTCAGTAGGTGTCAACTTATTCAAATCAAGTCTACGATATAAAGGGAGAGGCATAACACTAACACCGACTCCAAGATCACATAAAGCAGTTTTAACATAATTTCTTTTAATGGAGCATGGTATAGTTGGTACACCGGGATCTCCTAGTTTCTTAGGTATTCCACCCTCAAAAGTATAATTAGCAAGCATGGTGGAAATTTCAGCTTCCAGTATCTTTCTTTTATTTGTAACTATATCTTTCATATACTTAGCATAAGGATTCATTTTGAGCATATCAGTTAATCGCATACGCAAAAAGATAGGTCTAATCATTTTAGCAAAGCGCTCAATATCCTCATCATCCTTTTTCTTGGATGGTTTGGGAGGAAAAGGCATGGGTTTCTAAACCCATGGTTCTCTTTCTTTACCATGTTTCCTAGCAACAAAGTCTTTCTTATCATAACGTTGATTCTTTAATTGTGGGTTATCAAGATCAACAGCAGGTTCAATTTCTATATCATTATCATTACTAGGTTGAGCATCATCATGAACATTATTATTAACATTATCACTAGTTTCAGGTTCATTACTAGATTGTGTTTCAGCATCAGAGATAGAAATATCATTTGGATTCTCAGGTGGTTCAGCTATAGGTTTACTAGAAGCATGCAAAGTCCTATCATTTTTCTTTCTCTTCCTATTAGAAGGACTAGGTGCATCTATATTATTTATCTGAGAATCTTGCTCAATTCTCTTAGGGTGGCCTTCAGGATACAAAGGTTCCTGAGTCATTCTACCAGTTCTAGTAGCCACTCTAACAGCATAATCATTATTCTTACTATTCAATTCATTGAGCAAATCATTCCGAGCTTTAAGTACTTGTTCTACTTGAGTGGTAACCATAGAAGCATGTTTGCTAATAAGTTTAAGTTCACCTTTCACATTAGCCATATAATCACCCAAGTGTTAAAGCATATTTGAATCGTATTTCAATTGTCTACCAAAATAAGCATTAAAGTATTCTTGCTTAGCCATAAATTTATCAAACTCATCTAAGCATGGGCTAGCAAATTTAGTAAATGGGATTTCAGCTTTATTATATCTATAGAGAGAATTTACCTTTACTACCTGTGTCGGGTTATCAAGACCACGAGTTTCTTCAATAGGTAATGGATTAGGATCATATGTTTCTTCAACAAGCGGTAAATTAAGACCATGTATTTCTTCAATAGGAGGTAAATTCTTAACATCTTCAGCTTTAATACCTTTTTCTTTCATAGATTTCTTTGCCTCTTGCATATCTTCAGGACTGAGAAATAGAATACCCTTTTCTTTGGAGTTGGTTTAGGAATAGGCTCGGGAACTAGCTCAGGAGGTGTCCAATTATTTTCATTTGTCAGCATATTATTCAATAGAATTTCAGCTTCATCCGGTGTCCTTTCCCTGAAAACAGAACCAGCACAACTATCCAGGTAATCTCTGGAAGCATCGGTTAGTCCATTATAAAAGATATCAAGTATTTCATTTTTCTTAAGAGGATGATCAGGCAAAGCATTAAGTAACTTGAGAAGCCTCCCCCAAGCTTGTGGGAGACTCTCTTCTTCAATTTGCACAAAATTATATATATCCCTTAAAGCAGCTTGTTTCTTATGAGCAGGGAAATATTTAGCAAATAAGTAATAAATCATATCCTGGGGACTACGCACACAACCAGGATCAAGAGAATTAAACCCTATCTTAGCATCACCCTTTAATGAGAATGGAAATATTTTAAGGATATAAAAGTAATGAGTTCTCTCATCATTAGTGAATAGGGTAGCTATATCATTTAATTTAGTAAGATGTGCCACAACAGTTTCAGATTCATAGCCATTAAAAGGATCAAATTCAACCAAAGTAATTATATCAGGATCAACAGAGAATTCATAATCCTTATCAGTAACACAGATAGGTGAAGTAGCAAAAGCAGGGTCAGGTTTCATTCTAGCATTTAGAGATTGTTGATTCCATTTAGCTAATAACCTCTTGAGTTCGTATCTATCTTTGCAAGCTAAAATAGCTAAAGAAGCATATTTATCAAAAGCATAACCCTCAGGAATAACAGGCAAGTCTTCATCATCAATTTCATCAGTATTATCAGATTCAATATTTTCATTCTCTCTAGCCCTAGCAAGTTGTTCATCAAGAAATTCACCAAGTGGCACAGTAGTATCAAGCATAGAAGTAGTTTCATCATAAGTATCATGCATAGCAGGAGTGGCATCATCAATAACATGCGACATATCAGAACGAATAGCAGAAGCAGGTTTAGGTGTCGCAAACTTACTCAAAACAGAAGGTGAATCAAGTGCAGAGCTAGATGGCAGTTCCTTACCTGCCCTCGTAGTTGAGATATAAATCTTGGTGGGGCTATTATTGACTTGGACGTGGGGTTTGGGGGCCAAAGGCCTACTATTATACTTGGTCTTACTCGCAGGACTGACCTGACATGCTCTACCCTAGCCGTCATTGTATCATATGGTATCGCACCGTTCCAGATCTTAGCGCCGCCAAACAATTCTTCTCCAGCCCTCCTTCTGGCATGCACCACGAGAAGGGACAACAGTCTGATAACCCACAAGTATAGGGGATCGCAACAGTTTTCGAGGGTAGAGTATTCAACCCAAATTTATTGATTCGACACAAGGGGAGCCAAAGAATATTCTCAAGTATCAGCAGCTGAGTTGTCAATTCAACCACACCTGGAAACTTAGTATCTACAGCAAAGTGTTTAGTAGCAAAGTAATATGATAGTAGTGGTAATGGTAGCAAAAGGTAACGGTAACAAAAGTAATGTTTTTGGTATTTTGTAGTGATGATAGCAATAGCAACGGTAAAGTAAATAAGCGGAGAACAATATATGGAAAGCTCGTAGGAAATGGATCAATGATGTAGAATTATGCCGGATGCGGTTCATCATGTAATAGTCATAACCTAGGGTGACACAGAACTAGCTCCAGTTCAATGATATAATGTAGGCATGTATTTCCAAATATAGTCATACGTGCTTATGGAAAAGAACTTGCATGACATCTTTTGTCCTACCCTCCCGTGGCAGCGGGGTCCTTACGGAAACTAAGGGATATTAAGGCCTCCTTTTAATAGAGTACCGGAACAAAGCATTAACACATAGTGAATACATGAACTCCTCAAACTACGGTCATCACCAGTAAGTATCACGATTATTGTCACTTCGGGGTTAACGGATCATAGCACATAATAGGTGACTATAGACTTGCAAGATAGGATCTAGAACTCTCATATATTGATGAAAACACAATAGGTTCAGATCTGAAATCATGGCACTCGGGCCCTAGTGACAAGCATTAAGCATAGCAAAGTCATAGCAACATCAATCTCAGAACATAGTGGATACTAGGGATCAAACCCTAACAAAACTAACTCGATTACATGATAGATCCCATCCAACCCATCACCGTCCAGCAAGCCTACGATGGAATTACTCACGCACGGCTGTGAGCATCATGAAATTGGTGATGGAGGATGGTTGATGATGACGATGGCGACGGATTCCCCTCTCCGGAGCCCCGAACGGACTCTAGATCAGCCCTCCCGAGAGGTTTTACGGCTTGGCGGCGGCTCCGTATCGTAAAACACAATGAATCCTTCTCTCTAATTTTTTTCCTCCCCGAAACCAAATATATAGAGTTGGAGTTGGAGTCGGAGGAGCTCCAGGGGGGCACGAGGTAGGGGGGCGCGCCCCCCACCCTCGTGGACAGGTGGTGGGCCCCCTGGCCTTCATCTTTTGCAGGTATTTTTATATTTTCCAAAAAGTTGCTCCGTGAAGTTTCAGGTCATTCCGAGAACTTTTGTTTCTGCACATAAATAACACCATGGAAATTCTGCTGAAAACAGCGTCAGTCCGGGTTAGTTCCATTCAAATCATGCAAGTTAGAGTCCAAAACAAGGGCAAAAGTGTTTGGAAAAGTAGATACGACGGAGACGTATCACAGTCCTCCGAACTCCGCCTTTCGTGATCCTGTACGGGAGAGGGGCGGTCAGGTTTTTTGGGAGCATACTCCTATGACTGCTGCCAGCGACGACTTCCTCAATGATAGCCTTTTTCCCCGACCTTGGTAACCTCTTCATCAATGACATGAGTGACAACATCAACCATAGCGGTTCTGCTCCCGTTGTACAGTATGTGATTCTGTCCTCCTGGTTTAGTCTGCATCATTACTTTGATGTTTGCAATTGTTGTCATGATCTATTTACTACTGATTCGGAATAAATCTCATAGTAAATTGCTCATATATTCAACAATCCAATCCAAAATCCTGATTATAGGCAATTTACTCCGAGTAGTTTTGCTGCGCTTTTGAAGGCGCCTACTTTTAAGGGGGTGCCATATAAAAGGTGGTGCACAAGAGCAGTATATTGGTTTCAGATCATGTACTCCTATGACGCCACTAAGGGTAATCTTGAGGGCGATCTTAATCCTACATAGCATGAATCTTTTGAAAACATGGATACCCTCTTCAAAGCCGCCCTGCTGAGTTTTCTTGACGATTCCATTGTGGATTCATATATGTATTTGACAGCGGCAAAGACATTTGAGCTGCGCTCGAGGCCACGTTTGGGGCCTCGGGCGCTGGCAATGAGTTGTACGTCATGGAGCAATTCTGTGACTACAAGATAACTGATGAGCGATCTGTTGTTCAGTAGACTCATGAGATACAGTCACTCTCTAAGGAACTTGAGTACTTTAAGTGTATGTTGCCGGACAAATTTGTTGCTGGGACCATCATTGCCAAGATTCCACCTTCGTGGAACGATTTTGCTACTTCTCTGAAAAACAAGAGACATGAGTTTTCTGTTTTGGATCTCATTAGCACTCTTGATTTTGAAGAGAAGGCGAGAGCAAAAGACACACGTGCTCAGGTCGCTGAGGGAGCTTCTAGTGCCCACATGGTACACGAGAAGAACTTCCAGCCCAACCAGCCCCAAAACAACAAGAACAAATCTCAGGGGAAAGGCAAGTTTGATGCAAAGAACAAGCCGTCACATTCTACCAACTTCAAGAAGAATTCTCATAACGGGAAGGGATACAAACCTCAATTTTGGCAGCACTGCACAAAATTTATATGGCTGCATCTACCTGCTGTCAGCTAACCTCATGGTGCTCCAGGTATTCCTACATTCATAACTAGGTACAATGACCACCGCAAGATGAAATAAGCTTATTCATACGTTGACTTGCTGATTGCAGTGTGGAACGATCCTGTAATGTGTGGAGGAGCAAACAAGCAGTGCAGCCGAAGGTGGAAATCAACCAAGGACGTATGAGATTATATATAATATTCCTTAGGCAGGTCAGTATCCCCTTCATACAGATGATCGTGTTTTGTCATGCCAAGCTATTGATATGTGCTACTGTTTTGCAACACCATTTATATATAGCTATTGTTTTACTATGTTTTCAGATTCAGGACAATGAAGATGATTTCAGGGGAACTGCGCAATATGGACTCATGTTGAGTCATCTCTATTGCCTCATGTGTTTGCTGCAAATGTGCCAGCATCTATTGCAAGATGAGACAGCTAACTAGCTGTGGAGTTTCCAACATGCTCAAAGTGCTCGCAACATTGAGAAGAAACAAGCATGCCTAGGAAATTAATGCGTGCGCAGGGAGGCCCTTTGCCCAGAGAAGCATCGACCAATTTTCTTTATTTTCACACCTTCTCACAACTTTGTATTGGTTATAGTATGGTGAATCATTGAGATGCATAAACATGCTGAACTTTTGTTCTTCTGAATGTTAGTATGCATACCGTATTTTCTGAAGCTTAGTTTAATGCGAGTGTCTGCATCCAGTACCGCATCCTCTAATTTGGTGGATGCCAAGTTGAAAAAGGTTACCGATGAGTAGCCATAAGCTGGAGGCGTCTCTTTTTTTCTTTCGAATGGGTAATAAGCTGGAGAGTGTCTCGGGCTGCCTCTAGCACAAGGCCCTCCAGTACGAAAACGGCCAGTCGATTGGGCCTATACAAAATCCTATCCATCTTAAAGCCCATTTGTTTTTGTTTTTTGCAAGGAGAAGCCCATATTTCTTAAAGAGGGGGCGATCCCAGAAAAACCCTCCTTCCTCCTCGCTTCCACTTATACTCCCTCCGTCCGGGTTTATTAGGCCCATGAGCCAATTGCTAAGACCAAGAAGATGCACACGGAGAAAATAAATCTCCTTAATTTACCCATAACCACCCTATTAAATAGGCCTAGTAACAAACTAGGTGCATGCAGTGGCCGGCGGGCACATGCATCCTGCATGCATGGCCAGTCAGCCAAGTCCATGCGCCAGCACCAATGCAGCGACGCAAAAGAAGAGAGCGGTTCTTGGGAAAAAGCGAGTACTTAGTGTAGTGGGCCTTATAAACATGAACATCTTGCTCTCCCGCTTCCATCTCCCCTCAATTCCCCCCGCTCCCCAATCTTCCTCACTCGTCTAGAAAACCCCCGCTCACCTTCTTCCTCACTCCTACAGAAAAAGCATGCTCCTCTTCTTCCACTCCTACAGAAATCCCCAGCCCTCCTTCTTCCCCACTCACACTGCCACTAGGCTCGTCTCTGGCTACTCTTCTCAAACCCGTGAGCTCGGCGCGATGCCCACAAGGAAAATTGACTCGGCTGGTCCCAGTGCCAAGAAGATGAGGCTCCCGCCAGCGGCGATGCCGGTTGAAGAGCCCGCACCCGGTAGCGCGGGGAGAAGCGGCAAGCCCCCCCCCCCCCCGGATCTGAGGAACCAATAGAATCTCTGGTGGACTGCATCAGTGATCTCCCGGACGTCATCCTTGAGGATATCATCTCGCTTCTCCCCACCAAGGATTGCTGCTGCACACTAGTCCTCTCAACTCGGTGGTGCCCTCTATGGCGCACCGCGCTCCTCAATCTCGACTGTCGTCAGATATCTGCCCTTCCTAAATTTGATCTCCTCAAAGCCCGTCTACTCTCACCAGCAGGGCCCCGTTCAATGCCTCTGCATCCTGACACGCTACCTGCTGTCCATACCCGGCATGGTGGACGCTTGGCTGACATCCCCTGAATTCAGAAAACTCCAGCAGTTTGAGTTGTACCATTACCACAAAAGTTTCATACTATGAACACACCAAGAATTCGTGCCCACACCACCGTTGTCCATCTCGCGGTTTTCCTCCTCTCTCCACACCACCACCTTAGCCCAGTGCCATCTACCAGATGATCTGGCACAAATGCTTCGACTCCCACTGCTAAAAAAACTTTCGCTTGTGGTGGTTTATCTGTCAGAGGCCTCACTGCACAGCATGATCCACTCAAGTTGCCCTGCCCTGGAGCGCTTGCTGATTGTTTTGGGAATAGAAATCTGTATCAGTTGTCTCCAAATAAAGTCGCCTCACCATAAAAGCATTGGAATTTGTTTTGAAGGACAGCAGCTCATCATCGAAGATGCCCCTTCACTTCAAAGGTTGCTCCTTGATAATTGTTATAAACCTTCACAAATAATTGTCGTCTCTGCGCCCAAACTAGAGACCTTGGGTGTAATTCGTGACCTGTTTAATGATCACAATGAGTTGGTGTTTGGCTCCTCACTTTTTCAGGTACCGTATATTATCATCTACACATTTGTAATCATAAGCTGTATTTTTCATTTGTGCGCATAAGTTTTATATCATCTTGGAGTACACTTTGGGTACTAATATTATGTTATATGCTCAATGAAGAGTTCGTCCATTGATAGCCTATCAATGCTGCTAGATTCTATCAAGATCTTATATATCAGAATGTTTAGTTTTGATCTGAACATAATTATTGGCTTGCTGCGATGCTTTCGATCTCTGGAGAATTTAAATATAGAGGTGATGATTTCATGCACATTGAAAGCCCGTATATATTGTACTAGAATTAACTGTTTAGCTGTCATTCTTTCGACATACTCTTTTTTCAGACCTTAACTGTTTTCAATCTTCATGTCTACTTAGGCACAACCACATGGAGCAAAACATATAACCAATCGGTGGCGTAATAAGCACCAAGATTTTCTCAGTTCTCATGACATTCGTTGGAGGGCAATAACAATGGAAGGATATGCATCCAACCAGGCAAACAGAAGCTTTGTCGCATTCTTCCTGTTGAATGCGGGGTTACTATTGTCCATGAGGCTTAATTTTTACCGCAAGAGATTTCTCATGGACGGACACGTTGAACAGCAAAAAAAGAAGTTTCAGGTGGACAAATGGGCTTCTAAACGTGCTCGGCTTCTATTTACAACAAGTTGTAGTCATCCTGAAATAATTTTTTTTTGCACAGGATGTTGATTTTATGGATCAGACCGATCCATTTGTTTGTGACTGCAAAAAAGAGCGGTTGGGTTAGATGTTACTGCCATGTTCAATCTGGATTTTGTCTAAAAATTTGATGAACAATTAATCCTTGGGCTTTTTGTACCATTTGTAAGCTTCAGTTGCATGTTGTTGCGCTCGTACTCCCCACCACCTGCCACTACACTGCCACATCTTCCACGGCTGTTGTCCGTTCCCGTCCGAGGCCTCGCCGTCGTTCTCTGCCTTGGTTCGCTCGCTGTGCCTGCCGCCGTCTGGCGTTGTCAACATGGTCAACAACCAAGAGGAATCAGGAGATGACTACATGTGGAGAGGCTGACAGTAGGGACCCACCAGGGTCATTGCATTTCGCAAGTAGGTGCCTCATTATTACAAGTCAAAAAAATACTTCCTCCTAATCGTTTGACAACTAGGTCCCATGCCATTGTCAATGTAGTCAATAAACGAGAAAATTACACAACGAGCGGATAACACCAAGGACCCAGCAGCTCGCCCAGCTGTTTTTTAGTTTCAGAGATGGAGCTCAACTACGCGCTGTGCAGGGGCTGTGGCCCATCTAGCCCACGCTTACGCTTTTATTTAAGCACATGACAAGCCCGTTTAATATATTTTTTCTTTCTGAAAATGGCTAGCCCGGTTCTTTTTTTTTGGAGAATACCAAAACCGAGGCCTACTTGCTTTTCTCAGCCCTGCTGGGCTGCAAATCTGACAAGGAGGGATGTAAGTAGTAAGAAATGAGCTTCCCCAGAAAATGGGCTATACGTTGTAAGAAATGGGCTGTAAATTTTTAACCAAAGCCAACCGGCAATTGCATTAAAATATCATTTTTTAGGATTTCTCTACTCTCTACTCTTATAAAAACCAAAGCCAACTGGCAATTACATTAAAATATCATCTTTTCTCCCACATGATAAACTACTCATACAAATGCATCTTCATGTTCCGTGCAATGAACGGGCATCTTGCTAGTTAAGATTCTAAATTTCATTCATTTTTTGCGGAGAATTGTTTTTTGAATTTTATTTTGATATAATTTTTTGAAAATTATTTTTAACGTGACTCGGAATTTCATGATTAAAAGAGTTTGGACCCCATCGAAATATGCAAAATTTCGTTGAATTTTTTAGCACTGCCCAGAATATATGGTCTGTAACGCTAATGAAAAGAATATGGGCTTCAAATATCCTTAAGAATTAGCAAATGAGTTGTAAATTATTGAAAATAATGGCTAATGGGTTGTATGTTGTTTTCCACAGATTTGGAGGCTGACTTCTGGGCCTACTAGGTTGACGATGACGTTGTCCTAAATTTTTTTTGACGCGTACGCAAGGCTTTGTCAACTTAGTCAACACAGAGCAGTGACTGTTGGATGTCCATCCAATGGGCACCATGCTTCTTCAATCTCTAATCTTCCTGCTCCAGCCGCCCAAACCAGCACCGGCGGGACTGCATGCTCCCTCCTCCCATGGCTGGCTGTGCTGCCGCCAGGCCATCCCTCTGCCTACCCACACATCCTGTTATTTTCTGACGACGTCAGCCTCACCCCACAGCCGACCAGTCAGCGCTCGTACTCCCCTCAGCGTGGGCATCCACTGCGGTGGCTTCACCGACTCCGGGTGGTTCCCTTCCTGGGCCTCGCCCTCATCCACCGCGTTTGTGCTCTCGGCGCGGCGAGGTCAACATGGTCAACAAACAACAGCCATCGGAAGAGGCTAATAGTAGGGGCCCACACAAGGAAATGCCTCCTTATTACGCGCAACATAATGATTACTCCACCTGACAGCTGGGACCCACCGGAAGGGCCTTTGTATTTCACGAAAAAACATTCCCTCCGCTGTCAGCTCGGACCCACCGGAAGTGCCTCCTTATTACGGACAAAAATATGAATACTCCCCCTGCTAGCTGGGACCCACCTTGGTGGGAGGCTAACTTATGGGCCTACTAAGTTGACGGGGATGGAGGGCTTTGTCAACTTAGTCAATATGAACGATTATAGCTCCAGTGACTGTAAGATGTCCATCCAACGGCTGTAGTGCTTCTTCAACCTCTGGTCTTCTTCCTCCAGCCGCCCAAAGCAGCACCAGTCGTGCCGCAAGCTCCTGCCTCCCGTGGCCGGCTGTGCTGCCGTGGAGGCCTCACCGCCCCCTACTATTCCCACCGCTGGCTAGGCCCTGCGGCGATGGCAGCCTCACACCGCAGCCAAACCAGTGAACCCTCATACTCCTCTCCGCGCGGGCTTGCACTGCCGCGTCTTCCGCGGCTTCGCGTCGTCCCCTTCCTTGGCATCATCGTCGTCCACCGCCCTGGTGCTCTCGGCGTGGTGTGGTCAACATGGTCAAGGAACGACTTCCATCGGAAGAGTACTGTACGTGGAGAGGCTGACAGCTGGGTCCACGGCGGCCGCAAGGAAGTGCCTCCTTCTTACACGCAAAATAATTATTCCACCACCTGATAGCAGGGACCCATCGGACGGGCCACCGTATTTCGTGAAAAAAACGTTTCCCCCTTGATTGATGGGACCCACCAGCTACATCTTCGCACGCAAGGAAGTATGTCCATATTATGGGCAAAAAAATGATTCACCCCCTGACTGCTGGGACCCACCAGCTACATCTTCACACGCAAGGAAGTGCCTGACAGTCGAGACCCACCTGGTCGAAGCGCACGTAGCATTGTCATTCTGGTAGCGAACATGTATGTACATATTGGTCGATGTAGATGCGCACGTGTCGTAGTAGAGGTGCGCACGTAGCATGTACACGTACGTACAACGGCCAAGGTGCAAGAAAGTAAATACGGCCACATACGTACATACGGGCGGGGTCTCGAACGCCTACTCGCGCATAGGTACAGCCAGGGCTCGTGTACATGGCTGGGTCGGAACGGAGAAACTGCGTCGTCGTCGTGTTCATGGGGAGGCAACGAAATGCATCGTGTTCATCGGGAGGCAACGGAACGTGTGGGAGCCAACCGGCTTGGACGGAATAGCCGATGGAAACGAGGACTGGCATGCCGCAAAACAGAGGAAATGGCCTTGTGTTCGACCGGCCACGGTCGAAATGGGATCTGTTCGTCGGGAGGGGTCTAGCGTACCGCAAAACGGAGGAAACAGACTTCTGTTGGACGTCCTACGGTCGAAACAGGGTCCTGTTGATCGGGAGGGGTGTGTCGTACCGCAAAACAGAGGAAAAAGTCTTGTGTTAGAGCGCTACGGTCGAAAAGGGGGTCCTGTTCATCGGGAGGGGTGTGGCGTACCACAAAACGGGACTCCACGGGATACTTTTCACCTCCACCGTCGACCTCTAATAACCCACAAGTATAGGGGATCGCAACAGTTTTCGAGGGTAGAGTATTCAACCCAAATTTATTGATTCGACACAAGGGGAGTCAAAGAATATTCTCAAGTATTAGCAGCTGAGTTGTCAATTCAACCACACCTGGATAACTTAACATCTGCAGTAAAGTGTTTTAGTATTAAAGTAATATGATAGTAGTGGTAACGATAGCAAAAGTAATATTTTTGGGTTTTGTAGTGATTGTAACAGTAGCAACAGAAAAGTAAATAAGCGAAGAACAATATATGAAAAGCTCGTAGGCAATGGATCGGTGATGGAGAATTATGCCGGATGCGATCGATCATGTAACAATCATACCATAGGGTGACACAGAACTAGCTCCAGTTCATCAATGTAATGTAGGCATGTATTCCGAATATAGTCATACGTGCTTATGTAAAAGAACTTGCATGACATCTTTTGTCCTACCCTCCCGTGGAAGCGGGGTCCTATTGGAAACAAAGGGATATTAAGGCCTCCTTTTAATAGAGTACTGGACCAAAGCATTAACACATAGTGAATACATGGACTCCTCAAACTACGGTCATCACCGGTAAATATCCCGATTATTGTCACTTCAGGGTTAACGGATCATAACACATAATAGGTGACTATAGCCTTGCAAGATAGGATCAAGAACTCTCATATATTGATGAAAACATAATAGGTTCAGATCTGAAATCATGGCACTCGGGCACTAGTGACAAGCACTAAGCATAGCAAAGTCATAGCAACATGAATCTCGGAACATAGTGGATACTAGGGATCAAACCCTAACAAAACTAACTCGATTACATGATAAATCTCATCCAACCCATCACCGTCCAGCAAGCCTACGATGGAATTACTCCCGCACGGCGGTGAGCATCATGAAATTGGTGATAGAGGAAGGTTGATGATGATGATGGTGACGGATTCCCCTCTCCGGAGCCCCGAACGGACTCCAGATCAGCCCTCCCGACAGAGTTTAGGACTTGGCGGCGGCTTCGTATCGTAAAACGCGATGAATCCTTCTCTCTGATTCTTTTCTCCCCGAAAGTGAATATATGGAGTCAAGGTTGAGGTCGGTGGAGCGTCAGGGGGCCCATGAGGCAGGGGGCGCGCCCAGGGGGGTAGGGCGTTCCCCCCACCCTCGTGGACAGGGTGTGGGCCCCCTGACGTGGATCTTTGTTCCAGTATTTTTTTATATATTATAAAATAATTCTCCATTGATTTTCAGGTCATTCCGAGAACTTTTATTTATACACAAAAATAACACCATGGCAATTCTGCTGAAAACAGCGTCAGTTCGGGTTAGTTCCATTCAAATCATGCAAGTTAGAGTCCAAAACAAGGGCAAAAGTGTTTGGAAAAGTAGAGATGACGGAGACGTATCAACTCCCCAAGCTTAAACCTTTGTTTGTCCTCAAGCAATTCAGTTGATAAACTGAAAGTGATAAAGAAAAACTTTTACAAACTCTATTTGCTCTTGTTGTTGTAAATATGTAAATCGAGCATTCAAGTTTTCAGCAAAGATTATGAACTAACCATATTCACAATAACACTTAGGTCTCATGTTTACTCATATCAATGGCATAATCAACTAGCGAGCAATAATAATAAATCTCGGATGACAACACTTTCTCAAAACAATCATAATATGATATAACAAGATGGTATCTCGCTAGCCCTTTCTGAGACCGCAAAACATAAATGTGGAGCACCTTTAAAGATCAAGGACTAACTAGACATTGTAATTCATGGTAAAAGAGATCCAGTCAAGTCATACTCAATGTAAACTAACAGTAATGGATGCAAATGACAGCGGTGCTCTCCAACTGGTGCTTTTTAATAAGAGGGTGATGACTCAACATAAAAGTAAATAGATAGGCCCTTCGCAGAGGGGAGCAGGGATTTGTAGAGGTGCCAGAGCTCGGTTTTGAAATAGATATGAATTATATTTTGAGCGGTATATTTTCATTGTCAACATAACAACCGAGAGATCTTGATATCTTCCATGCTACACACATTATAGGCGGTTCCCAAATAGAATGGTAAAGTTTATACTCCCCCTCCACCAACAAGCATCAATCCATGGCTTGCTCGAAACAACGAGTGCCTCCAACTAACAAGAGTCCCGGGGGAGTTTTGTTTGCAGTTATTTTGATTTGATTTGCATAAAGCATGAGACTGGGCATCCCGGTGACCAGCCATTTTCTCGTGAGTGAGGAGCGGAGTCCACTCCTCTTGAGAATAACCCACCTAGCATGGAAGATACAGGCAACCCTTATTGATACATGAGCTTTTCGAGCATACAAAACAGAATGTTTATTTGAAGGTTTAGAGTTTGGCACATACAAATTTACTTGGAACGGCAGGTAGATACCGTATATAGGTAGGTATGGTGGACTCATATGGAACAACTTTGGGGTTTATGGAATTGGATGCACAAGGAGTATTCCCACTTAGTACAAGTGAAGGCTAGAAAAAGACTGGGAAGCGACCAGCTAGAGAGCGACAACAGTCATGAACATGCATTAAAATTAATCAACACCGAATGCAAGCATGAGTAGGATATAATGCACCATGAACATAAATATTGTAGAGGCTATATTGATTTTGTTTCAACTACATGTGTGAACATGTGCCAAGTCAAGCCACTCGAATCGTTCAAAATAGGATACTACCCCATCATACCACATCACAACCATTTTAATAGCATGTTGGCACGCAAGGTAAACCATTATAAGCTCCTAGCTAATTAAGCATGGCATAAGCAACTACAATCTCTAATTGTCATTGCAAATATGTTTCTTTCATAATAGGCTGAATCAAGAACGATGAACTAATCATATTTACAAAAACAAGAGAGGTCGAGTTCATACCAGCTTTTCTCATCTCAATAAGTTCATCATATAATCATCATTATTGCATTTCACTTGCACGACTGAATAGTGTGGATAATAATAATAATAGTGCACGGGCATTGGACTAAGCTAGAATCTGCAAGCATTCAATTCAAGAGAGAAGACAAGGTAATATTGGCTCTTTGTTAGATCAGCAATAATGCATATAAGAGACAATCAACATTTTCATTATGGTCTTCTCCTCTCGACCCTCAAAGAACAAGAAAAGAGACAAAACTATTTACACGGGAAAGCTCCCAACAAGCAAAAGAAGAACGAGAAATCTTTTTGGGTTTTCTTTTAATTACTACTACTACAGGCATGGAAAGTAAACTAACTGAAAGCTACCACTAATTTTTTTGGTTTTTCTTAAGGTTTTTCAAACACACAAGAAGAAAGCTAAAAAGAAAATAAACTAGCATGGATGGTACAATGAAAAAGTATGAGCACCAACAACTGGCATGAGTGTGTGAACAGGAATGTAATGTCGGTGAGAGATATGTACTCCCCCAAGCTTAGGCTTTTGGCCTAAGTTGGTCTATGGCCACGGATGGCCTGGCGGATATCCAAAGTTGTAGTTGGGTTCGTACTGAGAAGGATCCCCCTGGTGCCACTGGTTGGCGATCTCTTCCGGATTCCACTGATAAACAGACTGCTGTTGAGGATCAAAGTGTGGTTTCGGCTCTGGCTCTGTAGCTGGTGTGGGGTTTCAGTAGGCGTGAATGGCCTCCGGCGGAACAAGGTACTTGCCTGCAGATAAGTCAAACAAGGAAGGAGCAGGCAAAGTAATAGTCTCAGGGTGATTTTTATCAAATATCAGCTTGTACTTAAGCATCTTTTCCCTATTCTTAATGATAAAATCATGTGCTACCGTACTCTTATAGTCTAGAAAAACAGGAGCCATCAACTTTTCTTCTTTCTCATAATGCCTAATAGGTATGTTAAAATGTGCAGCGAGGAGCGAGGCAAAGATACCTCCCAAGATGGGACCCTTCGTATGATTAAGATTTAACCGCTTTGCAACAATAGCGCCCAGACTAAATGTGTCATCACGGAACAAGGCATGGCACAAAATAACAATATCAGGGGCACTAAGGTTGCCACAGTTTCCGCGGCCAATTAAGCATCTACTAGCGAATATTGCAAAGTAACGTAAAACAGGAAAATGTATGCTAGTAATTCTTGCGTCGGAAACTTTCCTCGTTTCCCCTACATCAATTGTATCAATAAATCCCTCCACATCATCACGATGTGGTTCCTCTACGCTGCCTTCAATAGGTATCAAACAAACCTGACAAAAATCACAAAGTGACATCTCCTTATGCTCATCATATAAATAAAATTCCACCGAAGGTGGTGAGCTCCTAGCATGGAAATGAAAGTTTTGCACAAAGATATTGGTGAGTAAGAGATACTATTCGTGTTGGTCATGGAGGAAGTCGGTGAGGCCTGCATTCTCAGCCAACTCATAGAAATCATCATAAATCCCAGCTGCTCCCAAGAAATTATCACGAGGCCATTCACAAGGCCGAACCTCCGCGGTGCGAGGGAGATTATACTTGGGCTTCTTATTCTCTTCACGTTTTTATCATTCGAGCTTCGGCTTGATGGGCCCCTCAAAAATCCCTTCATCTTTTTCTAAAAATTTCTGAAATTTTTAGTAACTTCAAAATAAACGTGAACCAAACTCAACAAAATTGATAGAAACTACTCCTACAAGTGCCTAGAGGATATATCATGCATTGAAACTACTTGTGACCATATAAATTTGACATGCAAGCTCAAGAACAGGGTCACCTAAGCAGCAAAAATTTGCAATGAATAAATCACTAGAACAAAAACTAATTGGACCATTGGAGGAGTCACATACCAAAGAACAATCCCCCAAAGCAGTTTTGTGAATGGAGCTTTGAGCAAGGAGATCAAAAATGGCAGCAAGATGAGCAAGAACTCGGGTTTGAGCTGGCTAGTGATTTTTTTGGGAGGAAGAAGGAGTGTGTGGTAGCTAGAATAAGTGGAGGGGAGCCACCATGGGCCACGAGGCAGGGGACGCGCCCTGGACCCTCATGGCTAGGTGCTTGCTCCCCTGGTGTGTTCTCTGTGCCAGATATTCTCAAATATTCTAGAACAAATCATATTTAATTTTCAGGGCATTTGGAGAACTTTTATTTTTGGAGTATTTTTTATTGCATGGATAGTTCAGAATACAGAAAGAAAAATACTATTTTGCTTTATTTAATATAAATAACAGAAAGTAAAAAGAGGGTACAGAGAGTTGTGTCTTCTAGATTCATCCATCTCATGCTCATCAAAAGGAATCCACTAACAAGGTTGATCAGGCCTTGTTAACAAACTCATTTCGTATAACATGAAACCGGAGAATTTTTGAATAACACTAGGTTACCTCAACGGGGATATGCACATCCCCAACAATAAGAATATCATATTTCTTCTTGTCAGTAGGAAGAGGAAATTCAAAACCTCCAATAGTGATTGTTGAAATTTTGCCAATAGAGTTAATACTGTGGACTTGAGGTTGTTTCCTCGGAAAGTGTACCGTATGCTCATTACCATTAACATGAAAAGTGACATTGCCTTTGGTGCAATCAATAACAGCCCCTGCAGTATTCAAAAAGGGTCTTCCAAGAATAATAGACATACTATCGTCCTCGGGAATATCAAGAATAACAAAGTCTGTTAAAATAGTAACGTTTGCCACCACAATAGGCGCATCCTCACAAATACCCACAGGTATAGCAGTTGATTTGTTAGCCATTTGCAAAGATATTTCAGTAGGTGTCAACTTATTCAGATCAAGTCTACGATATAAAGAGAGAGGCATAACACCAACACTGGCTCCAAGATCACATAAAGCAGTTTTAACATAGTTTCTTTTAATGGAGCATGGTATAGTTGGTACTCCTGGATCTCCAAGTTTCTTTGGTATTCCACCCTTAAAAGTATAATTAGCAAGCATGGTGGAAATTTCAGCTTCCGGTATCTTTCTTTTATTTGTAACAATATATTTCATGTATTTAGCATAAGGATTCATTTTAAGCATATCAGTCAAACGCATACGCAAAAGATGGGTCTAATCATTTCGGCAAAGCGCTCAAAATCCTCATCATCCTTTTTCTTGGATGGTTTAGGAGGAAAACGCATGGGTTTATGAACCCATGGTTCTCTTTCTTTACCATGCTTCCTAGCAACAAAGTCTCTCTTATCATAACGTTGATTCTTTGATTGTGGGTTATCAAGATCAACAGGAGGTTCAATTTCTACATCATTATCATTGCTAGGTTGAGCATCAACATGAACATAATCATTAACATTATCACTAGGTTCATGTTCATTACCGGCTTGTGTTTCAGCATCAGAAATAGAAATATCATTGGGATTCTTAGGTGTGTCAACAACATGTTCACTAGAAGTATGCAAAGTCCTATCATTTTTCTTTCTCTTCCTTTTAGAAGGACTAGGTGCATCTATAGTAGTTCTCTGATAATCTTGCTCAATTCTCTTAGGATGGCCCTCAGGATACAGAGGTTCCGGAGTCATTTTACCACCTCTAGTCATAACTCTAACATCATTATCATGTTTATTGTTTAATTCATTGAGCAAATCATTCTGAGCTTTGAGTACTCGTTCTACTTGAGTGGTGACCATAGAAGCATGTTTACTAATAAGTTTAAGTTCACCTTTAACACTGGCCATATAATCACTCAAGTGTTCAATCATATAAGCATTGCATTTCAGTTGTCTACCAAAATAAGCATTAAAATCTTCTTGCTTAACCATAAAGTTGTCAAATTCATCCAAACATTGGCTAGCAAACTTAGCAGGAGGGATTTCAGCTTTATCATATCTATAGAGAGAATTTACCTTTACTACCTGTGTCGGGTTATCGAGACCGTGTGTTTCTTCAATAGGTGATGAATTAAGACCATGTATTTCTTCAACAGGCGGTAAATTCTTAACATCTTCAGCTTTTATACCTTTTTCTTTCATAGATTTCTTTGCCTCTTGCATATCTTCAGGACTGAGAAATAGAATACCCCTTTTCTTCGGAGTTGGCTTAGGAGTTGGTTCAGGAAGTGTCCAATTATTTTCATTAGTCAACATATTATTCAATACCAATTTAGCTTGATCAATAGTTCTTTCCGTGAAAACACAACCAGCACAACTATCCAGGTAATCTCTGGAAGCATCGGTTAGTCCATTATAAAAGATATCAAGTATTCCATTTTTCTTGAGAGGATGATCAGGCAACACATTAAGTAATTGGAGAAGCCTCCCCCAAGCTTGTGGGAGACTCTCTTCTTCAATTTGCACAAAATTATATATTTCCCACAAAGCAGCTTGTTTCTTATGAGCGGGGAAATATTTAGCAGAGAAGTAGTAAATCATATCCTGGGGACTACGCACACAACCAGGATCAAGAGAATTAAACCATATCTTAGCATCACCCTTTAATGAGAACGGAAATAATTTAAGGATATAATAGTAGCGAGTTTTCTCATCATTAGTAAACAGGGTAGCTATATCATTTAATTTAGTAAGATGTACCACAACAGTTTCAGATTCATAGCCATAAAAATGATCAGATTAAACCAAAGTAATTAACTCAGGATCGACAGAGAAATCATAATCCTTATCAGTAATAAAGATAGGTGAAGTAGCATAAGCAGGATCATATTTCATTCTAGAATTCAGAGATTTTTCTTTCAGCTTAGCTAATAGTTTCTTAAGATCATTTCTATCATTGCAGGCAAGAAAGTCTCTAGCAGTTTCTTCATCCATAACATAGCCCTCAGGAACAACAGGCAATTCATATCTAGGGGGAGAATCTTCATCATCACTTTCATCAATATTATCAGTTTCAACAATTTCATTCTCTCTAGCCCTAGCAAGTTGTTCGTCACGAAATTCACCAAGTGGTACAGTAGTATCAAGCATAAAAGTAGTTTCATCATAAGTATCATGCATAGCAGAAGTGGCATCATCAATAACATGCGACATATCAGAATTAATAGCAGAAGCAGGTTTAGGTGTCGCAAGCTTACTCAAAACAGAAGGTGAATCAAGTGTAGAGCTAGATGGCAGTTCCTTACCTCCCCTCGTAGTTGAGGGAAAAATCTTGGTTCTTTGATCTTTCAAATTCTTCATAATGATAAGCAGATACAAATCCCAAGTGACTCAAAGAATAGAGCTATGCTCCCCGGCAACGGCGTCAGAAAATAGTCTTGATAACCCACAAGTATAGGGGATCGCAACAGTTTTCGAGGGTAGAGTATTCAACCCAAATTTATTGATTCGGCACAAGGGGAGCCAAAGAATATTCTCAAGTATTAGCAGTTGAGTTGTCAATTCAAC
This sequence comes from Triticum urartu, assembly GCF_056163025.1. NCBI lineage: Eukaryota > Viridiplantae > Streptophyta > Magnoliopsida > Poales > Poaceae > Triticum > Triticum urartu. The sequence continues at coordinate 354,578,333 of NC_141877.1, forward strand.
CACACCTAGATAACTTAATATCTGCAGTGAAGTGTTTTAGTAGCAAAGTAATATGATAGTAGTGGTAACGATAGCAAAAGTAATATTTTGGGGTTTTGTAGTGATTGTAATAGTAGCAACGGAAAAGTAAATAAGTGAAGAACAATATATGAAAAGCTCGTAGGCAATGGATCGGTGATGGAGAATTATGTCGGATGCGATCGATCATGTAACAGTCATAACATAGGGTGACACAGAACTAGCTCCAGTTCATCAATGTAATGTAGGCATGTATTCCGAATATAGTCATACGTGCTTACGGAAAAGAACTTGCATGACATCTTTTGTCATACCCTCCCGTGGCAGCGGGGTCCTATTGGAAACTAAGGGTAATTAATGCCTCCTTTTAATAGAGTACCGGACCAAAGCATTAACACATAGTGAATACATGAACTCCTCAAACTACGGTCATCACCGGTAAGTATCCCGATTATTGTCACTTTGGGTTTAACAGATCATAACACATAATAGGTGACTATAGACTTGCAAGATAGGATTAAGAACTCTCATATATTGATGAAAACATAATAGGTTCAGATCTGAAATCATGGCACTCGGGCCCTAGTGACAACCATTAAGCATAGCAAAGTCATAGCAACATCAATCTCAGAACATAGTGGATAGTAGGGATCAAACCCTAACAAAACTAACTCGATTACATGATAAATCTCATCCAACCCATCACCATCCAGCAAGCCTACAATGGAATTACTCACACATGGTGGTGAGCATCATGAAATTGGTGATGGAGGAAGGTTGATGATGACGATGGCGACGGATTCCCCTTCCGGAGCCCCGAACGGACTCCAGATCAGCCATCCCGAGATAGTTTAGGGCTTGGCGGCGGCTCTGTATCGTAAAACGCGATGAATCCTTCTCTCTGATTTTTTGTCCCTGAATGTGAATATATGGATTCAAGGTTGAGGTCGGTGGAGCATTAGGGGGCCCACGAGGCAGGGGGCGCGCCCTGGGGGGTAGGGCGCCCCCCCCATCCCTCGTGGACTGGGTGTGGGCCCCCTGATGTGGATCTTTCTTCCAGTATTTTTTATATATTCCAAAATAATTCTCCGTTGATTTTCAGGTCATTCTGAGAAACTTTATTTCTGCACAAAAATAACACCATGGCAACTCTGCTGGAAACAACGTCAGTCCGGGTTAGTTCCATTCAAATCATGCAAGTTAGAGTCCAAAACAAGGGCAAAAGTGTTTGGAAAAGTAGATACGACGGAGACGTATCAACCTCCTCCAGCCTCCATGGGCTACTGTTCATCCACCGTCGACCTCCTCTAGCCTCCACCTGCGACTGTTCATCCACGGGCTCCTGTTCATCCAGCCTCCACCGCGCGCTACTCCACCGACTACTGTTCAACCAGCCCTCTCCACGGGCTACTGTTCAACCACCCCTCCACGGGCTACTGTTCATCCAGCCCTCCACCGGCTACTGTTCAACCAGCCATCCATGGGGTCGTCCTGTTCATCCAGCCCTCCACGGGGTCCTGTTCATCCACCCCCAACCGGCTCGATCGGGGTCCTGTTCATCCACCCCCAACCGGCTCAATCGGGATCCTGTTCATCCAGAGGCAACACCACGGGGTCCCGTTCATCCACCCCCACCGGGGACTGTTCATCCAACCCCCCCCCCCCCAACAACTCTCACTGTTCATCAAGGGAAGGAGGCAGCAGGGTTCGATCGACTTCAGTTAACAGCAGTAGCGAAGGAATCACTCGGGTTCAGTAACGTAGCTAGTGCAATCGCTCGGGTTCAGTTAAAGCCCAACGCCTCGCTCGGGTTCAGTTAGAGCCAACGCCTCGCACACACGCACGTACGTGTACGAGAGAAACGCGCATCGCTCGGCCCCCGACCACCCACCGTAACCGGGAACTCCCCGAAATTTTCCTCGCCCTCGCTTCTACCACAGTTTTTTCCGTCATGGACGGCCCAAAGAATGTCATGCAGCTGCGTCTCCGGCCCGCCCAGGATGAAAAGCCCATTTTCTGTCATGATTTTTTGTCATAGAAGTAGGAGCCCACCACATCTATGATGATACCGGGTTTTGTCACAATTATCATCATAGAAGTGTCATAAGTATGACAGAAAAAAAATTCGTTCGGCCCAAAATGTCACGTGTGTTTTTTTTGTAGTGACAACATGTCCCTAGTAAGCCTCTACCGGACTAGCTCATTATCAAAGATGGCTATGGTTTCCTAGCCATGGACATGAGTTGTCATTTGATAATGGGATCACATCATTAGAAGAATGATGCGATGGACAAGACCCAAACTATGAACGTAGCATATGATCATATCAAGTTTATTGCTATCATTTTTCTGCATGTCAAGTATATGTTCCTATGACCATGAGATCATGCAACTCACTCACACTGGAGGAGTGCCTTGTGTGTACCAAACATCGCAACGTAACTGGGTGACTCTAAAGGTGCTCTACAGGTATCTCCGAGTGTGTCTGTTGAGTTGGCATGGATCAAGACTTGGATTTGTCACACCGTATGACGGAGAGGTATCTCAGGGCCGACTCGGTAATACAACATCACAATAAGCTTGCAAGCAATGTGACCAATGAGTTAGTCACAGGATCTTGTATTACGGAACAAGTAAAGAGACTTGCCGGTAACGAGATTGAACTAGGTATGGAGATACCGACGATCAAATCTCGGGCAAGTAACATACCGATAGACAAAGGGAACTACATACAAGATTAGCTGAATCCTTGACATCGAGGTTCAACCGATAAGATCTTCGTAGAATATGTGGGGACCAATATGGGGATCCAGGTCCCGCTATTGGTTATTGACCGTAGAGGTGTCTCGGTCATGTCTGCATAGTTCTCGAACCCATGGGGACTACACACTTAATGTTTGGTGACGATATAAGTATAGTTGAGTCATTATGGTGGTTACCGAAGGTTTTTCAGACTCCCTGATGAGATCCCGGACATGACGAGGAACTCCGGAATGGTTCGTAGGTGAAGATCGATATATTGGACGAAAGGTATTGGAGTCAGGACTGTTCTGGGGGTACCGGGTGATGACCAGCGTCACCGAAAGGGGTTTCGGGGGGCCCCGGCAAGTCTTGGGGGGGCATGGGCCAAGGGGAGGGGCAAACCAGCCCACTAAGGGGCTGAGCGCCCCCTCACCCCATCTCACGTAACCAGGAGGGTTGGGGACGCCCCCTAGGGCTTCCCACCTCCCGGCTTGGGGGTAAGTCACCCTAGGGGAGATCCCATCTGCCCCGGCCGCCGCACCCTAGGGGCGCTACCCCCTCCTCCCTTCCCCTATATATAGAGAGGTAGAGAGAGGGCAGCCGCACCCCTAGGAGCGCTGCCTCTCTTCTCCCTCGCATCCATCTTCCTCTCCGTAGCGCTTAGTGAAGCTCTGCTAAGATTCCGCCACCACCATCGCCACCATGCCATCGTGATGCCGAAGGACTCGAGCTACTACTTCACCATCGCTCGCTGGATCGAGGAGGTGAAGGCGTCATCAAGCCGTACGTGTGTTGAACGCGGAGGTGTCGTCCGTTCGGCACTTGGATCGGGACTTCGCGAGACGGATCGTGATTGGATCGCGAAGACATTCGACTACATCAACCATGTTTCTTAACGCTTCCGCTTAGCGATCTATAAGGTTATGTAGATGCAATCTCTCCTCTCGTAGATGGTCATCTCCTAGATTGGATCTTGTTGAGCATAGGAATAGTTTTGTTTATCATGCAACGTTCCCCAACATTTAGATGGATAAACTAGTCAATGTGCATTATTTGGACAAGGTGGCTTTTATGAATGAAATGCCAACGAAGAGGGGGAGGCCATGATTTTTGACACAAGCCCGAGCTATGATGATATTGTCGTGAAAGTGAGAAGTGTCCTCAATTGGATTAACCCAAGTGATGAGGTGAAGCTTATTGGGAGGTATGATGTGGGAGCGGGAGTGAAGTCCTGATTAAAGAGTGTTCCCGTCACCTCTCAATTGCATTGGAATGTGTCCTCCACCGGAGTGTGTCCTCCCAAATACATGATTTTGATCATGTTGGAGATGAGGCCATTGCTCATGTTGATGAACATGCCATTGTTCATGTTGATGAAGATGCCATTGCTAATGTTGATGAGTTATTGCTCAAGATGATGTGTATGCGGAATGAGAAGAGATTCATTACAATCCCATTGGTGACTTGGATGTCATTGTGCATTAACAAGACATGGACTGTAACCTCCCTTATAGCCATATGTGTAGGTATGAGTCAGATGTCGAAGGTCCGACAGAAGAATTGGGCAAGGATGGATTCACGGCGCAAGAAAATAAAGTCTACAAGAAGGTTAATGGAAAGGAAATAGGACCCTCATTGCTTCGTGATCTTAGTGTTGCCGACAAGGCTATTGTTGATGGTGGCATGAGGTTGTATTTGGTCAAACCATCAACTTGCCCGAGGATGGCTGATCCAAGGCCACCGGGTGATGACGAGAATGCTCATTTGAAGAAAGGAATCAAGTTTGGTTGTTTGCAAGAGTTCAATATTGGTTGAGTGACTACACCATTCGAAACCATAGGACGTACATTGTTGGTCATTCGAATCAAAATGTGTGCTACACCATCAAATGTGACAAAGAAGGTTGCCCATGGAAGGTCCATGGAAGAAAGATCAACGAAACCGGGTAATGGGAGTTGAAGAGTTGTGTGGCCACCCACGAGTGCACACCGACGGACAAAGCGGACCGAAGAAAGGGACAGTGCCAACTCATGTCTGAGTATCTAGGCTACAAATTGTTGAATGAGATATCCCACAATCCAACCGTGAAGGTGAAGTTCCTCATGAGTTCGGTCTTCGAACGATACGTGTACGAGGTCAAGTATGGAAAGGTATGGATGGCCAAGGTAAATGCTATAAGGATGTTGCATGGTGATTATGTCGCTTTGTACAATATTCTTCCGAGAATGTTGGGAGCCATTGCTCATCGGAACCCAGGCATGCGCCATAGGGTCGAGTCAATTGAGGGAGTGTTTCATCGAGATTTTTAGAGATTTTGGAAATGCATCGAGGCATTTAGGCATTGCCACCCCGTCTTGTCAATTGATGGCACGTTCTTGACCAGCAAGTACAAGGGCACGTTGATGGTGGCAATGTCCCACTCGTACAATGACAATGTGTTGTCGGTGGCATTTGCATTGGTGTCTTCCGAGCACGATGACAACTGGGAGTGGTTTATGGGTCATGTGAGGACGAAGGTGATTGGCCCCACAAGAGAGGTGTGCATCATATTGGATCGCCATCATGGGATTCTCAAAGCAATAGAAGTTGACATTCTAGGCTATCAAAAGCTCCAACACCATTGGTGCATGAGGCACTTTGTGGCAATCTTTTATTGGGCATGCAAGAGTAATGAGTTTGCATGGATCTTACCCATGTTTGTGTGGCATTCAACACCGAAACATTCCAAAGCTGCTATGATAAACTATTCAAGGCATTGGAGAAGAACAAAGGAGGGAGAGAATTCTTGACAAGGCATCTTCCGGAGAAGCCTAAGTGGTCACGTACTCATGACGAAGGAGGTTTCAGATACGGAGACATGACAAGTAACATGGTGGAATGCTTCAACAATGTGCTCAAGGGTGTCTGTTCCTTGCTGGTGACTACAATAGTGAAATATACTTTCTTCAAGCTCAACGAGTATTTTCTAAGGCATTCTGAAGTCACCGCCAAATGGATAGGTGAAAAGATGGAGTTTCCCTTCAAAGTTGAGGATCGGTTGAAGCATCAAGCGCGCAAGTCCTCGTGTCAAAAAATCGTTAGTTACAATGAAAAAGAACAAATCTACCAAGTCGATGAGCCAGGTGGCACAACAAGGGACGGCGTGACATACGGTGGAGTTGCGTACGAGGTGCACCTCAAGAACCGGTAGTGTCAGTGTGAGAGACCTCACATGTATCATTAGCCTTGTTCGCACGTGATAACCGCGGCAAGGTTCAGAAACTTAAACGTATCCGGTGGTACCACCGTGCGGTTGCACTAGTTTACATTGGACAAATGAGGTTGACATGGGCTCCTAGGTTGCATACCCTTCTCGATCAATCATAGTGGCTTGAGTACGATGGGCCACACATCGTCCCTGATCCCGAACACATGGTGCCTACAAAGGGAAGAAGAAGAAAGAAGAGGTTTAGGGGTGACATGGATGATCTAGCTGGATACACCGGAATGAAACAATTTGGTAGCGGCCATTTCATGGAGGCACCGGACATCAACAGGTTGTGGTCAATGTGACGAGTTGGGACATAATGTTAGGAAATGCACCAAAAGGCCATGGACCGATGCCAACACTCCCACTAGTCAAACGGGTGGCCGAAGAGGTTTTGGCGGGATACGAGGAGGTAGGAGTGGTGGTCATGGAGGACGGACGAATCTTAGAGGTAGTGGACGAGGAGGCACTATTGGTGGGCGTGGAGGATGGTCGAGTCTTAGAGGATCCGGTGGTCGTGGTCGTAGGATGAGAAAGGTTGATAGAAGAAGGCCTATTGACATTTTACATAACCCCAATGGTTGAAATAATACGAATGGTAATTGAATTTATTGACTTAATTCGTTCTTGTTTATTTTTTTCTTGCATCTATACATGCTTATTTACTCTACTAACAACCCAACTGTTCTTCATAGGCATGGCTTCATCCGGTTCCATGACGAGGCCCCCGTGTGCTAATCGCGAGGACATGCCGGACAAGTGGGCAGAGGCCAAGTTGGATAAGGTGAAGGACAAAGATATGAGAACTCCATCATGCTGGTGTGGAGATGTTTTCAAAGTGAAGGTATCCACCGACCACAAGAAGTCATGGATAGAAGGAAGAAAATATTTTGTTTTTCCCAACTATGCCTATGATCTTCCTCGTCCAACTCATGCCTATGATGTACTGCTGGTATGCCGTTCAAGTTCAAAGAGTATTCACAATGCTGCTTCAACTTGAACCTATCTTACTAGTAACCAAATTTGTTCTTCCTACGTAGTCGCTGCCTCCACTTTGTAAGTACTTCGCATGGGATGTCAAGATGTGCCAGAAGATGCTAAAAAAGATCAACATCAAGATTGTCTAAGGAGGCAGTGATGTCTGCTAGAACTACGTCGGTATTTCCCCAAAGAGGAAGGGATGATGTAGCATAACGACGATACGTATTTCCCTCAGTGATGAGACCAAGGTTATTGAACCAGTAGGAGAACCTTGCAACACAACGTAAACAGCCCCTGCACACAAATAACAAATACTCGCAACCCGACGTGTTAAAGGGGTTGTCAATCCCTTTCGGGCAACGGCGCCAAAAATTGGCAAATGAACGTGAGAAAGTTGTAATAGATTGGATAGATGGATCGCAAACAAAATAAATTGCAGCAAGGTATTTTTGTATTTTTGGTTTAATAAAACTGAAAAGGAAAGCAAATAAAATAGATCGTGAAGGCAAATATATTAAAGAAGAGACCCGGGGGCCGTAGGTTTCACTAGTGGCTTCTCTCGAGAAAAATAACAAACGGTGGGAAAACAATTACTGTTGGGAAATTGATAGAACTTCAAATAATCATGACGATATCCAGGCAATGATCATCATATAGGCATCACATCCAATATTAGTAGACCGACTCCTGCCTGCATCTACTACTATTACTCAACACATCAACCACTATCCAGCATGCATCTAGTGTATTAAGTTCATGCAAAAATGGAGTAATGCAATAAGAATGATTACATGATGTAGAGAAGATCTATTTATGTAGAAATAGACCCCATCTTGTTATCCTTAATAGCAACGATACATACGTGCCATTTCACTTTCTGTCACTGGGATCAAGCACCGTCGAACCCATCACAAAGCACCTCTTCCCATTGCAAGATAAATAGATCAAGTTGGCCAAACAAAACTCAAATATCGGAGAAGAAATACGATGCTATAATCAAGCATTCATATAAGAGATCAAAAGTAGACTCAAATAACTTTCATGGATAAAAACATAGATCCGATCATAAACTCAAAGTTCATCGGATCCCAACAAACACACCGCAAAAAGACTTACATCATATGGTTCTCCAAGAGACCATTGTATTGAGAATCAAGAGAGAGAGAGAGAGAGTGGAAGCCATCTAACTACTAACTATGGACCCGTAGTTCTACAAATAACTACTCACGCATCATCGGAGAGGCACCAATGAACATGATGAACCCCTCTGTGATGGTGTCTAGATTGGATCTGGTGGTTATAGAACTTGTCGCGGCTGGAATTGATTTTCGTCGACTCCCCTAGGGTTTCTGGAATATTGGGGTGTTTATAGAGCAAAGAGGCGGTGCGGGAGGCCACCGAGGTGGGCACAACCCACCTGGGCGTGCCTGGGCCCCTAGGTGCGCTCTGGTGGGTTGTGCTCCCCTTAGAGCACCCCTTAGGTACTTTCTTCGCCCATAGCCCCATACGGTGTCTTCTGGTCCAAAAAAATCCACAAAAAGTTTTGCTGCGTTTGGACTCCGTTTGGTATTGATTTCCTGCGATGTGAAAAACAAGCAGAAGAAAACAACTAGCACTGGGCACTATGTCAATAGGTTAGTACCAAAAATGATTATAAAATGGTTGTAAAACATCCAAGAATGATAATATAACAGCATGGAACAATCAAAAATTATAGATACGTTGGAGACGTATCAGGCAGCGGTTGTTTGAAGAAGCATTTTAGAGAGGCTTGGATGAAGAGCGTCGTCAAAAGGAGAAGATGGAGCGAAAGAAGCGTGAGGAGGAGAGGGCATGCAAGGAGAAGATTGCTCGTGAAGAGGAGAGGGCAAGAAAGCTTGCAAGGGCTCGTGAAGCCCAAGAGGAGGATGAGGCGCACGACAAGAAAGGAAAATGGCCTTGTGTGACCCAATAAGGCCTTCGATTAGAGAAACTTGTCATGAACTATGCCTTTGATTCGACAAACTTGTCATGAACTATGTCTTTGATTTGAGAAACTTGTAATGAACTATGTCTTCGATTCGAGAACTTGTGATGAACTATGTACTTAATTTGCAAGTCATGAACTATGCCGTAGCCTTAATTTTTACATGATTGTGCACTTCATTTGTTGTGCTATGCTGTGAGTTACTGCGACTCCTGAAAATGATGAAAAACCAGGCAAACTCTGCTTTGCACCCCTGTCGCAATTCATCTTGGCGGTAGGATATGCCGACCTGCCGCCATGAGCCATGGAGGTAGGGTGGCCACCTGCTCTGTGACGAAAACGTCGCCTTGTTTCGCGGTAGGGTGGCCACCTGCTCTGTGACGAAAACATCGCCCTGTTCCACGGTAGGGTTGGCCACTCTACCGCCAAGGTCCATGGAGGTAGGGTGGCCACATGCTCTATGATGAAAAATTCGCCCTTTTCTACGGTAGGGTTGGCCACCCTACCGCTAAGGGCCATGGCAGTAGGGTGGCCACCTGCTCTGTGAGGAAAACTCCGCCCTTTTCTGTGATAAGGTTGGTCACCCAACCGCCAAGGGCCATAGCAGTAAGGTGGCCACGCTACCTGCCTTTTCCTTTGCCTTTCTATTTTAGCCCTTTGCCTTTTCCTTTCTTTTTTAGCCATACAATGTAAATGACATTACATCGTTACTATGTAAATGACTTAGAGCATTGATCCGTTCTGACAAACATTCAATCAGCATGTTTAAATACCACAGAAATGCATAAATAACATCACATCATTACATGAAGTTCATTACATCAAGTTTCATCTACCAAATTTAAATGACTTAGAGCATCGGTTCAAATGCCAAATATTCAAATGACAAGTGTTCTACACCGGGAAATAGCTTCATTGCCTAATAAGCCGAAAGTAGGCCCTAATCTCCTTAATATGTTTGATACGACCTGCTGTAATAAAAACACTGAGGTCGTCGACATTCCATCTGAAGCCGATGTTGTCCGAAAATACAAAGCATCTACACCGGAGTATCTCCGGCCAAGTAATGAAGATGAGGATACAGTAGTTAATACTTGCATGCACGTTGATGCATCGCACATAATTAATATAGGCCAAAAGGAGAAACATGTCCAGGCTCAGGACCAGATAAGATTTATTTCAGGACTTGACATGCATACAATGATCCAGGAAATAAAGAGAGAGAAACATGAGATGGAAGCCAGCCTAGAATGCTATTCTGTTCCAATTGTAGGAGGCAAAATTCATTCGGTGCATGCAACCAAGAATTATGGCTATTTACTTGGAGATATAAAAGGAGTTAAAGGAAGGTTTAAAGAAGGATTTGTGTTCCTATTTTTACCACGCAAGGAACATGTACCGGAAGGAGATGTACGTGGTCATCTATCTCTCAAGGACTTGGGATGGGGTCCACCTACAGTGAAGATAAATACATGGTGTTTGTTGCCGAGATGTAAAAGGCAACTAATTAAATATAGTATAGAGTCCAGGATAGGTTATAGTCTTAGTTTCCTTTTGACTTGTGTGTAGCATGTAGGGATAGATTACTTCTACGTGACGGTCAAGTTGATTAGTCGGATCAACTATAAGTAATAGAGGATGCGATCATGTAAAGGCAGGTTGTTTTTTTATGAAATAGAAACGATGTGGTAGACACCCGTATCAAGTTTTGGAGGGATCTTTAGAAAACCTCTGTGTTGCGATTTCTCTTTGTGGAAATTGTTTTGCGCATGAGTACCTTCGTCGAGATTGGTTTTCTCGTGCTGGGGCGCAAGGTTCAAACCCTGTACTTCGTGTACATCGCGTGCGCGGGTGAGAGGTTGCTGCTACTAAAGGTGGAGTGTTGTGAAAGATCGGGACGCAATAACAGATCAGATCTCGCCACCGAGGTTCGGTCCACATCAGGTGGTATTCAGAGCATCAGGTTGTTCATGACACTATGGAGAAGATGGTGAGCGCATCATTATTCAGTAAGTTAAGCTATAGATTTCAGTTGGAGGAGGAAGGCCGTTGGACTGGGCTTTTTCACACCCGTGTGGTGGTGAGAGAGAAACCATATGCCATGACGATCGATCACATGAATTTGATCAACGCTGCAAGCATCGAGATGGTGGAAAAGTTGAATCTACCAGTGACAACACGTCCGCAACCATACCTATTTCGTTGGGGTCATGAAGAGCTCACTGTCACGCACCAAACTAAGGTACCTTTTTTGTTGGGTAATTATTTTTGTAGGTTTTGTGCGACGTGATTCCAGCAGCGATGATTATATGTCACTTGTTATTGGGTGAGCCATGGTACAAAGATCATGATGTGGCGTATGATTGCAAAAGACACACATATACTGTCAAGATGGGTAAGAAGTGCAACCTTGTGCCTATGGGTGAGGAGCGTTTTATTTCTTGGAGGAAAGAACATCTTGAGAAGATAAAAGAGCAAAAAGAAGAAAATAAAAAGGTTGAAGCTACTGAAATTTCCGTCGTCACCATTCAGTATTTGGATGGAAATATTGCTGAAGAGATTGAGTCGAAACCGAGGACGGTTTCCATTCAAGGGGAAGAGGATGATACGACCTGCTGTAATAAAAACACTGAGGTTGTCGATGTTGCATCTGAAGCCGATGTTGTCCGAAAATACAAAGCATCTACACCGGAGTATCTCCAGCCAAGTAATGAAGATGAGGATACACTAGTTAATACTTGCATGCATGTTGATGCATCGCACATAATTAATATAGGCCAAAAGGAGAAACATGTCCAGGCTCAGGACCAGATAAGATTTATTTCAGGACTTGACATGCATACAATGATCCAGGAAATAAAGAGAGAGAAACATGAGATGGAAGCCAGCCTAGAATGCTATTCTGTTCCAATTGTAGGAGGCAAAATTCATTCGGTGCATGCAACCAAGAATTATGGCTATTTACTTGGAGATATAAAAGGAGTTAAAGAAAGGTTTAAAGAAGGATTTGTGTTCCTATTTTTACCACGCAAGGAACATGTACCGGAAGGAGATGTACGTGGTCATCTATCTCTCAAGGACTTGGGATGGGGTCCACCTACAGTGAAGATAAATACATGGTGTTTGTTGCCGAGATGTAAAAGGCAACTAATTAAATATAGTATAGAGTCCAGGATAGATTATAGTCTTAGTTTCCTTTTGACTTGTGTGTAGCATGTAGGGATAGATTACTTCTACGTGACAGTCAAGTTGATTAGTCGGATCAACTATAAGTAATAGAGGATGCGATCATGTAAAGGCAGGTTGTTTTTTTATGAAATAGAAACGATGTGGTAGACACCCGTATCAAGTTTTGGAGGGATCTTTAGAAAACCTCTGTGTTGCGATTTCTCTTTGTGGAAATTGTTTTGCACATGAGTACCTTCGTCGAGATTGGTTTTCTCGTGCTGGGCCGCAAGGTTCAAACCCTCAATTTGTGTACATCACGTGCGCGGGTGAGAGGTTGCTGCTACTAAAGGTGGAGTATCGTGAAAGATCGGGACGCAATAACACATCGGATCTCGCCACCGAGGTTCGGTCAACATCAACGTTTGACTTGTGCATCACGCTGTGGATTAGGCTTCGGTTGATACTCGGCAGAACCCGCCTAATGGATCATCGAACCCTTTTCCTCGTGGAACCAGGACCATCGAGCTCATCGGGTTGGATTCTCCGACACTCCTTGTTTGATTGCCCATCCAATGATCTACTCGAGCTTTGCCATGTCCAGGTCGGTGAATTCATCAATGCTTATGGAGAACGCTATCTCCATTGCCAAAGTCCATCTACACTCATCTTCCTTCTCTTGGAACTCGAGAACTATCTTCCATTTTTCTTTCTCGAGCTCTTCAGGGAAGTCACAGAAAACATACTTGTTGAAATCACTCACAGTTGTGTTTGCCTCTTCACAACTCTTAATCCATTTTTGAAGCTCCATCATCATCCTACAGCGTCATTCTCCTTCACACTTCTCATATTCTATCTGCAACGTCGGGGTCTTTTTTTCATGCTACAGGAAATTGAACAAACCAAAACTTAAATCAAATGATATAAGACAAACACAAAGCATAGCTTATTTAGAATGACCTAAGACACAAAGTTCTCACGGGTTAAAATGACATAAGGTACATAACATAAGAACGAATTCAAATGACATAGCTTACATAACATAAGTAGAAGTTCAAATGACATAGGTTACATATAAATGATAAGGATACATGCCATTATAGTCCAAATGACACTACGACATCATGTGGTTCAACCCCGTTTATTCGTCCATCAACACGACATCTTTGTCGTACGGCCCCGGATTGCAACAAATGACATCATTTCTTTCACGAACCCAAGCCCAATGAGAAGCCCGACTAGCTATCGGTGATGCTGGTTGCCTAACTAGCCAGTCAATGATCTGGCTAGGGTTTTTAAAGTCCATCTCATGCACTTCATCCCTTGTTTCGCACAATGCAAATTGCTATGCAAGAGCACGTCTATGAAATTTCTCTTCCTTCTTGAGCTTGCTTCTGTTTTTCTCTTTAGCTTCGTACAACTTAACTTTGTCATCGTCGCACTTGGACACATAGTAATTTGAAAAGTCTCTACAAGCCGCATTTAATGCATTGACGGCTTCGACCCACGGGTCCATCTTTTCCTCAATGACTGCATGTTCATGCTTCGCCGCCGCCTCCGCAGACGTCTCAACAAAGATGATTGATCCCATCCTACAAGTCGAGGGATTACTATAACGGTCACCCAAGGCAAAAATCCTAACGTTTCTTGACAAAAACTCTAACCCTAGGACTAGATCGAGCTACAATTCGAGGGGTAACTACTATACGGTCATCATAAGCATATACTTAAGCATAACCCTAACCATAACCTTAACCCTAACCATGACATTAAACCTAACCCTAACAAAACCCTAAATGCTAGTTCTTAGTACCCCAAACAATGCTAGTCACACAATACATTGTCAAAGCACAAACATTACCCTAAATGCATCATATACATTGCTTTCACCACACAAAAAATCATGAACTAGGGTTTGCAGAAAAATGAGCAAAACACATGATTCCAACCAACCAAAATTAGGGAGAGTGAGGGAGGTACCTTGGGTGATGAAAGTGCTCCGAATCCACCGGACAAATCTCAAGCAAATGAGTGAGATTTGAGAGGGACTTGTGTGAGGAGAAGAGGAAGAAGAGGCAGCTGGAAAGAGTGAGAATGGGGAATGGGGGTGAATGAGTGGGTCGGGGAGCACAGCCCCACCCCTCACAACCTTATCCAGGACCCTACCGCCATGGACCCCGGCGGTAGGTTCTGCTATCCTACCGCCGCGGGCCACGACGGTAGGGTACTTTGCCACGTGGCAGGCCGTTAACGGCCAAACGGCCGTCTATGCCACCTACCGCCTGGCGGTGCGGCGGTAGGTTGTCAAAAGCTACCACCAGGGTCTGCGGCGGTAGCCAAAAGGGTCAAATCCCGAAATAATTCCAACTAGGGTCAGATCCTGCTAAAGTACAAGAAAAGGGTCAAAACACGAAATTTTGTCGGACGTGGCCGAGTGCATCATGTGAGCAGGCGACGAACGGACGGGCGGAAGTCAGCACGCAGACACTCGGGGCATGTGCAGCAAGCGCGTGCAGCCGTGGACGCGCGTGCAGCCGCTGAAGGCGAGATGAGAGAGAACGCGTGCGGCTGCACCGGCAGCGAGACGTCACGGCTGGGGATTTTGACCAGAGAGACACGCGCGGGGCAGTACAGCAGCGGCGATAGATGGGATCGAACATGAGTTGCGGCATGCGAAAAAAATTAGGGCTTGTTAGAAAATACTCCCTCCGTCCGAAAAAGCTTGTCCTTTAAATGAATGTATCTATCATCAAGTTAGTGCTAGATACATTCATTTGAGGAGGGACAAGGCTATATGAGGTTGGGATCTTTTGCAGTATCATACGATGCAGTGCAGTCACTGCCATGTGGGACTTGGCCCCATATATCATCCGCACTACGGTATTGTAGAGAATCTCAACTCATATATATGTACAGATGCAGGAAATATGCAGGAAATTTCTTATACAATGAGGTAAATACAAAAGGTTATATGACTATATATATAGTACTCTAACATACAGTAATAATCTGAAATCTTCTTCAAACAACTAGCATTCCGAGCATTAGCTTTCAATCAAAATTAAGAAGTCGTCGGCAAAACTAGATGTGAAACAGATGGGGCGTTTCTCAATACCTTCACTCCCCTCCAATTGTCCCATAGCTTCTGCCTCCAAAAGCAATACCGATAGGCCTTCCGCAACCAAAGCAAATAAGTATGGGCTCAAAGGATAAGAAACTGTGTAGCAGGAGGCCCTTGTTAGCTTTAGTGCATCAAGATGTAGCCATCGATCTGCCCGTGGTTGTTTGTTCATGCTTAATAGAAAGCTTTTCTCCAGTTCAAAAGAAAATGAAAATTATAAAATCCAAACGTCAGAACTTTTACCATAGCAAATCAAACGTTTTCTATGACAAATTTAGTTGACAAGCACAATATTATTTTAACAAAAAACAAACTAAGAGCGAATTTGCCATACTTACCAATTAAACTTGTCATGGTCAACAAATATAAACTCGTCATCGCCAACAAATATAAATTGCCATAATAAACGTTCGATTTGTCATGGTCAAATCCCACACATTGAGGACTCGAACTTATCTGCGTCCAATTTAAAACTGTTTAGGGGATTTGCCGCAGATGCTCTTATACATTGCACCAACAAATACACAAACACATCACGATTGTTTAGTTTAAAGGTGAACAGGACATATAATGTAGTAAGTTCAGATCACTACCAAACGTTACAGGTTTTGAACCCCAAATCCATTCCTACATGATAATTAGGTACTCCCTCCGCCCCATAATGTAAGACTTTTTTGCAAGCTTGTTTTATATTGTGGGACGGGAGGGAGTATGATTTAATGCATTCCAGTGAATGAAGATAGACAAGACTCATTGCTCAGAGAGGCAGGGAATAAGCCACCTCCATAGACGTTGCTTTGGTGGCTTGGTCTTGGCTTCGTCCTCAGCCAAAATGTCCTTCACTCTGAACTTTTCGGTCCTGCGGTGCAGTCATGTGCAGGTTAGAGTCATCAGTCTGAGACTGCATGACATCTGCCAAACTTTCCTCTGCTTTCACTCCATCAGCAACAGTTTCATCAATGTTATTCTTGTTCTCAGTTTCACCCGTGCTTTGTGCCGCACTCATCTCATTTTCACTAGTTTCTTGATGAGGACTGTGCAGTCATTTCGTTGCTAGCATCAGCAGTCCAAGGCAGCTCAGAATTTTCCAAGCTGTCCGCTGCCGTGCTTTGTGCTGCACTCATCCCATTTCCACTAGTTTCTTGATGAGTAGACTGTGCAGTCGTTTCGTTGCTAGCATCAGCAGTCCGAGGCAGCTCAAATTTTTCCAAGTTGTCCTCTGCTTTCACTCTCTTTGCACCAGATTCTTCAATGTTATTCTTTTTCGCAGTTTCACACGTGCTTTGTGCTGCACTCGTTTGCTTATCACAAGGAACATCTTGTAGTGTCGCAGGGAAATCCAATTCTTTGCTCTCGTCGCCTCTCGGGGAAAATACCTGTCCGCTCTGCATGCTTTCACCTGCACTGTCTAGAGCCTTCATCCCATTTCCAGTAGTTCCTTGAGTAAGCTGTGCAGTCGTTTTGTTGCTAGCATCAGCAGTATGAAGCAGCTCAAAATTTTCCAAGCTGTCCGCTGCTTTCACTCCCATTACACCAGGTTCTTTAATGTTATTCTCTTTCTGAGTTTCACCCATGCTTCGTGCTGCACTTGTATGCTTTGTATCAGTATCTCCAGCCTGCATATCATAAGTAACATCGTGTCGTGTCTCAGGGAAACTGTAATGCCCTCGATGCGGCTATATCTCCCACATGTCGAAGCACGACTTAGAGGCATAACTGCATTGAAAGCAATGTCGTAAGTGAGGTAATCTTCAACAACTCATATAATACATAAGGGAAAGAGATACATAGTTGGCTTACAATCGTCACTTCACACAATTACATGAATAAAGCATTACATCAACCAGATACAATCAAGGTCCAACTACGGAACCAAAATAAAAAAAGACTACCCCAAATGCTACACAGATCCCCGATCGTCCCGTCTGGGCTCCACTACTGATCAACTAGAACAAAACAACACAAAGGACAAGATCTTCATCGAGCTCCTCCTTGAGCTTGGTTGCGTCATCTACACGGACTCATCGGCACCTGCAAGCTGGTTTTGGAAGTATCTGTGAGTCACAAGGACTCAGCAATCTCACACCCTCGCGATCAAGACTATTTAGGCTTATGGGTAAGGTAAAGGTATGAGGTGGAGCTGCAGCAAGCGACTAGCATATATGGTGGCTAACATACGCAAATGAGAGCGAGAAGGGAAGGCAAAAGCACGGTCGAAAATCTATAATCAAGAAGTGATCCTAGAGCAACCTATGTCAAGCATAACTCCAACACCGTGTTCACTTTCCGGACTCCGCCGAGAAGAGACCATCACGGTTACACACGCGGTTGATGTATTTTAATTAAGGTCATCTTCAGGTTTTCTACAACCGGACATTAACAAATTCCCATCTGCCCATAACCGCGGGCACGGCTTTCGAAAGTTCAGATCCCTGCAGGGGTGTCCCAACTTAGCCCATCACAAACTCTCACGGTCAACGAAGGATATTCCTTCTAGCGGGAAGACCCGATCAGACTCGGAATCCCGGTTACAAGACATCCTCGACAATGGTAAAACAAGTCCAGCAAGACCGCCCGATGCGCCGACATCCTGATAGGAGCTGCACATATCTCGTTCTCAGGGCAACACCGGATGAACACTACGTACAGCTAAAACCAGCCCTCAAGTTTCCCCGAGGTGGCGCCGCAAGTGGCTTTGTTTTGGACCAATACTTAGACAAGCACTGGCCCGGGGGGGTTAAAATAAAGATGACCCTTGGGCTGGCCTAACCCAAGGGAAAAAGACTAGGTGGCGAATGGTAAAACCAAGGTTGGACCTTGCTGGAGGAGTTTTATTCAAAGCGAACTGTCAAGGGGTTCCCATTATAACCCAACCGCATAAGGAACGCAAAATCTGGGAACATAACACGGATATGACGGAAACTAGGGCGGCAAAAGTGGAACAAAACACCAGGCATAAGGCCAAGCCTTCCACCCTTTACCAAGTATATAGATGCATTAATTAAATAAGATATATTGTGATATCCCAACAAGTAAACATGTTCCAACAAGGAACAACATCTCCATGTTCCAACAAGGAACAAACTTCAATCTTCACCTGCAACTAACAACGCTATAAGAGGGGCTGAGCAAAGCGGTAACATAGCCAAACAACGGTTTGCTAGGACAAGGTGGTTAGAGGCTTGGCTTAACAATATGGGAGGCATGATAAGCAAGTGATAGGTATCGCAGCATAGGCATACCAAAAGAACGAGCAACTAGCAAGCAAAGATAGAAGTGATTTCGAGGGTATGGTCATCTTGCCTGAAATCCCGCAAGGAAGAAGAACGAGTCCATGAAAAAGACAAACGGACATAGTCGAACGGTTCCTCACAACGCGACGTTAACGGAACCAACCCGAAGAAACAACACCGGAAAGAAGCAAACACCATAGTAAACAACCATCACGTAAACATGGCATGATGCACAACCAAGAATGATGCATGTCCGGTTTAAATATGCATGGCATGGCAAAGTGCACAAACAACTCTACAAGTTAAGTGGAGCTCAATATGCAACGAGTTGCATATGGACAAAACACCACATCAAATATTTAGTTCTCTCTCGGTTAGATACTCAACAAAATTAAATGTTGGTTAACATGGCAAGAGGTGAAGCATAACAAAACTATACTATCTAAACAAATTAAATGAGGCCGGATATAACCAACAACAAATCCGGTAAATCCCCATATGCATTTATCAATTTGGTGCAACAACATTTTTAAACATTTAAGTGTTATTATCATGATGCGAATGACATGAGCAAGTTTTATGCAATTTTTATTAAGAGTTGACATGAGCATTATGAAGCATTTGGTCGTCATGGCGGAACAAAAAGGGTGCCATGCCAACTACCACGGAAATGGTGCCACGGCAACATTCCGGGTGATCCGACAACTCATTGAGATGTCAGTGCAAGAGAAAATGTGGATGAACGGATCATGCGAGGATGGTGGGGTGATCCCGGATACCGGGTTCCCCATGGGTCGACGGCATGGCAACCGAGAAGGAACGTGCAATGACAACTCGAACACGGTTCGAACATGAGCATCTCAAACATCACAAGCATTCGTTACACGGACGCCGTCTCGGGTTATACCTTCGAAGTGTGCAAACGGGACGGTTCTCGATTGGTGCCAAGTAGAGGAAGTAGACGTTCTCGGGACGTTCGTAGTGGAAGTAGGGGTACATGACGACGGTAGAGGTACTCGTGATCTTAGCGGCGGTAGTCGTTCACGTTCGTTTCGGAGAGGTACTTGATGACTCCAACGTCTTCGGGGCGACGGTAGTTGTACACGGTCCACGAGACGTCGATCGTTCGGGGTCCGACTTGCGGGTCTTGCCGACATGAGGCGTTTTTGTGTAGACGAACTTGGCGCATCCGAAGAGTCACACTTGTCGTCCTGGGAACTTTGTGAATCCGAGGTTTTCGAGGGTCGTCATGGTACTTGACGATATCCAGGACAATCTTGTGACTTGCCGGTCTCGACGAACCGTCAGGGTACTTTGTCTCGGGTTTTGGCGACGGTAGCGGAACTTGCGTCGGTCGTCGTGGTACTAGGGCCCTGATCTTGGCGTGATCCAAAAAGAAGACGCGATGTTGGGGAAAGACCCGAAAGTGCTCCCGGGGTCAAACACAGGGTCATGCGCAACGGTCGAGCTACCGCCGCTCGATGCAGGGGGCTGTCGTAGGGGAGGTCAAGGTCGCCGGAAACAGAGGCTGAGACGCGCCGGAGGTAGTGGTGCTCGCGGGTGTAGGGCGACCGGTGCTGGGGCTCCTGCTGGGCGCAGAGGACGCCGGGTGCGGGGCGCAGGTGCTCGAGGAGCTCCTCTCCTCGAGCGCTCGAGCGACGGGGACTCGGCGAGGAGGAGGCACGATTGCGGCCTGGCGCTGCAGAGGGAGGCAGGAGGTGAGGCAAGGCACAGAGGCAAGAAGGCGCGGCGGCGACCAAGGTCTCGGCGAGGGGGTCGGGTGCGGGCTCTTGTGGCGCCATGGCTGCACATGCTCGCGGACGGAGCTACAGGCACGAGCAGCCAAAGGAGGGCATCGGCGCGGGAGAAGTAGGGCACGGCGCCATGGCGGAAGCAACAGAGAGGAGATCGGGCGCTGCGCGGCAAGGGACATGAGGAGGCGATGGGGGTCGGGCACTGGTACGAGGGGCTCCTCCCCTGTGGCGGCGCTGGATGAAGGGGATCGAGAGAATGGGGATCGAGGGAGATGGGGGAAAAGGCCTCGAGCGAAGGCCCCTGGCGGCGCTGGATGGAAAACGGAGGAAGAGAGCGATCGGGCTAGGGTTTGGAGGGGATCGGCCAGGCCTAGGGGGAGGGCGCCGGCTTGGCCTTGGACCATCTCAAAGGAGGAAAAAAATAGGAGGCCTAGCAGGCTGGATTAAAAGAAAAGAAGGAAAAAATGATTTTTTTCCTTTACTATTTACAGAAAGGAGATAGAAGCAAAATATTTATTTGGAGGGCCAAATAAATACAAGTTGAGTTGGAAACTGGCATGGAGATACTTTGACAAATTTCAAAGTGCCACAACTGGAATTGAAGTATTTGGAGAAGGATCAAGGACTTAGAATATTTAAAAAAAATGAGAGAGATTTGAAATGAAAGTTTGTTTGGGTTGATCCCATACGAATGGAATATTTATTGTAGCTCCCTGATAATATTGGGAGACTTTGAATATGTTATAAAGAGAAATCACCATTGTGAATATCCCTCGATTTAAATAGATCAACGATCTATGCAATTTATTTAGTTGAGTTAAGAAAAGAAATGACATGATGGCATGATAACATGATGCAATGCACATGATGCAAAGATGAAATGCAACGGACCAAACAAACTCACATGATGAAAAACCCGGAAACCCTGGAAGGCATCTGAAGCTTCGGTCTTGGGACGTTACAGAAACCCAATTCACTGCTCTTCACTAGAGCTACTCCACTACAATTATTTTCAGTGGCGGAGTCGAGCATACCATCAACATCAGTAATAGCTTCTGTTCCAACTTTGGAGCCAGTACATAAATCAGTCGAATTGAGTTTTCTCAAAAAACGAGCATTCCATAATTTGATCTTCTTTGGCCTCAGCGGCAGCACGAGGTTTATATCTGAAAGAATCTCAAGCCTTTTTTCATAGAGAGCAAGAACATCTTTGTAGACCGACAAGACATCAACCACAGACATAATCACTTCTCTGTATTGACGTCTCATGGATTTTATGTTCAGATACTCAGAAGCTGACAAAATCTGAAAGAAACACAATTCAGTTCAGTGTTCAAATGACAACTGCCAGCGTAAGGATACTTAAAATACATATAGAACACATTACAATCACCTCAGAAGGTTTCCAAACTTCATACGATTGATTAGGGTAAACACGAAACTTCAGAGCTGTTGCCAATTTGAGTAAACTCCAATCCTTAGTGAGAGATGATACGTCAACCAATTCCTGTATTGTACTGCACAATGAATCCAAGTTCTTCTGTTCACCTAACTCGAAATGATACAAGCGACAAGCCATCTCAACGAAGCTTTCAGTAATCTGGATAGAAATGAGCATTGCTATCAGTGATGATAGAAACAGGAAAAAGGTAAAAAGTTCTAGAAAGTGTTAAATTAATTTTTCTAATTTATAATACGAATAGTATGTCTATGCATAACTTTGTTCATTGGCAATAAAGCATTATAAGCACACAATCAATCAAAAAGGACTAACACTGCATTGCCAGAGAAGACTTATTCAAGGTTGGTAATGACACTGAAAATAAAGAAAGGGCTAAAATTGTATCACAATGAAGCAATAAAGAAGACAACATTTGCCTGTCAGATATAAGGGGACATAAGGGCAAGCGGTTTGCTCACCAACTCTTCTTTGACAAGAAAGCCATATTGACGTAAGAAAAGGATTAATCCTTTGCTATTGAGGCAGCGGTACTCCCTCGGCTCTGATGTTTGTTCAGGCAATAAATTATGCATGATATTCTCTAGACCCCAAATCATCTGCTCCACAATATCATCATGCTGACAGGTTATTGCCTGAAAAAACAAATGGTGAGCATACTGTTCACACTAGGAGAAGCAACGAGGAAGCTTACACAGTTACACTAACCAGCTTCCTTTCAATTATTCTTTTATATTCAGCACGGCCAACAAGTAGTTTCTGCTCAGAGCCACAAAACTCGGTGAGCATGTCAGACAGTTTGTTATCAATAATTTCCTTGGCAAGGTCAATGGCAGTAGACTTGTCCTCAAACTCAATGAATTTCACCACCCTGACATTCTGAGAAAGAAACACAAGAGGGCTTTTAAAAAAGCTTGTTAAATATCATGCAATGTGTCTAAATCATGACAGGAGGCAGGGTAATTCAGTAGGTGTGCCCCAACCGTGAAGTATAGTGTTGCTTAAGTCTTTGTTACACACTTCCTTCAGCGGCACTGACAGAACTGCTCATATGGGAAGCTAGATCATAGTATATCAGAAAAATTCATAGTGGCATTCTTGGTAGAAGCACCATGTCAGAGCTCATTCATCGCTAGCTATGACGATGTAACCACTCACTACAAATTTGTGGATAACAGTAACCACTTAGCACTAAATCATTTTTTAAGGGCCTATTAACAGATGTCTGCCCATTGAAGATGGCGCACAATGACACCAAAACCTGCAGCATGGAGATAATGATCAATTCCAACACAGAAAAATAGGTTCCACTAGCTTGACTCAATTTCACAACTACTTGCTCTGGTTGCCTATATGTTTCGCTGGCCTCGAAATTGGGTCTCAACGTATCTGTCAAAACCAAGTGTTTAGATATTGGAATGTTTGCAATTTGTATTCATATTTAAGAATTTTGTTAGTTGGTTGCAGGAGCATATGTATAATCAATTCCTATTTTCTCAGGTTTAGTGCTTCATTGATGAGTACACATGTTGGACTGATGAAACTTATTGTGATATAAAGTACTCCCTCCATTCCAAAATATTTGAAGTTTCTAGACTCTCCTAAATCAAACATATTTTAGTTTGGCCAAGTCTATAGAAAAATATATAAACATTTACAAGACCAAATTAGTTTTATCAGATTCATCATACAGTATATTTGTATACTATATATATTTGATGTTAAGAATATTAGTAAAAAGAGTATAAGCATGGTCAAAGTTAAGGAAGTTTGACTTGGAACAAACCTAGACCTTCAAATATCTTGGAACGGACGAAGTAATAGAGAGGGTGCAAGCTCTATCAAGAGTGGTGAAAGATTGCAGTGAATTTTGCATGCATTACAGTTGCCAACAAGCATGAGATAGGTAGGAAGGAAAATGGGCTACTAAGAACCTCTGGTGGGTATGCCCAGATGTCCTGCAAGAAGGAAAAACAGAGAAAAATGTGGTTAGATGATTTTGAATTCTTCTTCGGGATGAAGCAACGGAAAAGCAAGTACCTCCATTGGAATGTTGGGGTTGACCCCATCACAAGATATAATTGCGAAGCCAGAGGGCGTTTCATACAAGAGCGTGGTTGAACAGCCATTAATCTTCTTTACGGGCGATGACGGATCAAAAAGCTTACCTGACGAGAAACAAAGCAGACGTAAGTGAATGGAATTACACAGACCCCCACCCACAAGCCTGAAGTATCACGCGTGAAGCCGCCTGAGCTGGGGCGAGCATATAACAGATTAACAGCTGATTTATCTAACTCGGAGAAAATTGTGCTAAGGCAAGGCTAGGTAACCGCTTTGGGCTGAAAAAAGGGATGGTCTACAGGGCTCTCGGCGGCAGTTGCCCAATCCGATTAGCCCTGCGAAGAAAGGGACCGAAGATACCGCACGATGGAAGAGTAATCCTAGCAATCCGTTTCCTGGGAGGGTTTTCTTCCTTATCCCCACGGCGGCTCGAGATTTCGCCAACCTGCCGGCATCGTATCGGGAGAGATGGGGATAGGTAGGTGCGGCCGCCTCACCTGCGCAGAAGGGCATCGCCGAGGGCATCGCCGAGGTCGAAAGAGATGGCATTCGCCTGCGTCCTCGGTGGTAGGGGAGGGGGGGGAGAGCGGTGTTGCTGGCTGCGTCTAGGTTTCCAACCGACTTCACGAGATCTCCGACTTCAGTCTCGAACATTTTCTGTGAAGCCCGATCGCTCAATTGAGGGACTACGCTAATCAGGCCGGCCCATTCACGCACGCGCAGAGTAAAAAGGAAAATTCGCCTAGAGAAAATGGAGCGCGGCGGGGATTCTGGGGCAGTTCTGATGTCCTTCAGCTTCCAACTTCACGAACTTCACGCTTGGAGTCGGGCCGAACGTTTTATCTCCAAGAAACCGAAGGCCGAGAAGCTAACGCAGCCCGTAGTGAAAAAATGCGAAGCAGAGAAAGCCCAGGGCTACTGCGTCAAGCCATCCGTGGTCGAGAGCAACTAATTAACGAGCGCTCCTTCGGGAGCCTCGCGACAATCAACGCTACTTCGCGCGCTCTCAACGATTCACCACATGTCGTGCTCTGGACGCTCCTTCCGGATATTTTTTTTCTCGCACGCATTTTCGGCTTTTTAGACGGTTTTTTTCAGGGTTTTTTTATGTTTTGGTTTTCCATCGGTCTTTCCTAACTTTTCGACAAAAAAAAATTGCGCAAAAAACACGTTTTTTCCTTTCACAAGAGGCACAGCCGTGCCCCTTCGAAACGAAAAAAAACGCGTCTTTTGTTTTTTTTTTCTTTCGCGAGAGTCACAGTTTTACTTCCGCAAGAGGAACGGTTGTGCATTCGCGAGAATCACGGTCGTGCCTCTTGAAAACGGAAAAAATGCGTTTTTTATTTTTATTTTATTTCGCGAGAGTCACGGTTTTGCTTCGTGAAAGGCACGGTTGTGCTTTTGCAAGAGGCACGGCCGTGCCTCCTCGGAAACAAAAAAAAATGTGTTTTTTGTTTTTGTTTTCTTTCGCGAGAGACATGGTTGTGATTTCGTCAGAGGCACGGGCATGCCTCTTTCGAAAAGGGAAAAACATGTGCTCCCGGTCCGATTTTTTCGTCCATTTTTTCGTGAAAAAAAGTTCGTTAAAACCTATGAACATGGGATCTAGTTTTGAAGATCTCGACGCGAGGAATCCAACGGCAAAAGCGGTTCGAGATTTGGACGCACGGTTTAAGAGATAAAACGTTTTGAATAAACGGATCTACGAAAAAGGGGAAAAACTCACAGGTTGCGGCAAGTGATGCACATGCAACGCGCCATTTGTCGCAACATGAGGAGTTGGAATGATCTTCGCAACGAGTACTCCTTAACTAGTGATTTTGTCTGTAGTCTCCTAGTTTAGAGCTACTGCGTCAAAGCCACTGGGCTATCTTTTGGTTAATGACAGTAGTAGGGCGAACCCTACTTATAGAGAAATAGAGTTGGGTTTTCTTTTTTTTTCTTTTTTTCTTCTACGGGTTTTTCATTTGTTTCTTTAGTTTTTTCATTTTCCTTTTTCTTTGGTTTATTTTGTTTATTTTCATTTGTTTCTTTACTTTTTTTCTCATTCTATATTCTTATATACATGATCAACATTTTTTTAAATACATGTTCAACACTTTTTAAATACCTATTCAATATTTTTCAAAAACATGATCAATATTTTCTCAAATACTTTTTAAAAAAATTCAAATACCTGTTCAACATTTTTTAATACTTACTTGTTCAACATTTTTTAAATACTTGTTCACAAAATTTCAAGTACTTGTTCAACAGCTTTTTGAATGCTTGATCAATATTTTTCAAATACTTGTTCAACATTTTCCAAATGCGTCATTGAAAAAAATTAGATACTTGTCCAACATTTTTTAGAATGCTTTATAAGATTTTTCAAATACTTATTCAATATTTTCCAAATGTTTTTAGTAGAGTTTTTTTATGTATATATATATAAAACAAAAATGTAAAATATAGAAAAAACAGGTTGTGGCCTCGCTCGCGCATGGGCCGGCCCATATTGCCTACCCCCTACACTTGCTGAAGGCGGGGAATAGGGGCGCCCCGTTACATAGCCCCTGGATCAATGTCATAACTGGGAGTCTCAGACTCTTGAGCTGGGCCTATGCCAAAAGGTCTTTTGCAAGTGCTGCCGGCCGGTCGGCAAAATCCCTGTTTTGATCTTTTAAGCAGAGATTAGCACGATTTGATCCTAATTTATAAGTATTTCCCGATTTAATATTTTTTTGGTTACGCCAACATCCATGGTGTTTTGGTTGCGCGGGAGACGCCATCGTCATTGGCGTTTTCTCTAGTCTACACTCATCTAGTTGGGGTTGACATGGCAAAGCGAAAACGCCATGATGCTCGGCGTTTTGACAAAACGTCATAGGCATTGGCATTTTTGAAAAAAGAAACCCATAAGCATTGGCGTTTGGTCCCATCCCATTGTATCAAGCCGAGCTAGCATATTTCACTAAGGGCGCGTTTGGTAGGCTGCATTAGGTCGGGCCAAGCCCGCGCGCCCGTGTTTACTGTTTGGCTCGCAAAGCACGAACCTCGAAGCACCCCTCAGCCTGGCCCACTAGGAACGGCCGAATCAGCCGTTTCCAGCGAGCCAGGCTCGAGCGATGTAGGGAAGGGAAATGTCGCACCGCGCCGCGCAGGGGAGGGAGATGGCGGGAGCGATGGCGCATATCCGCAAAAGCGGCGGGACGGATTTGAATCACCGCCCGCCGAAAAACTATATATCGAGGGTGATCGCCGCAACAAAACTCCCGCCACCATTTCCCCCCTCTCGAGATTTCCCTCCGGTGCGGATCCACTTCGACGAGGAGGTAAACAGCGCAACTACTCCGGCGACCGGTTGACTGCGGCGGCGGGTCGACTCCTCCTCCTCTCCGACGTGCTAGGAACCTCCTCCGCAGTTCTTCCAATGGTGTATATAAGTTCAATCACCCCCTCATATCTACTAGTTCTAGCTAGATTTGTCCATGTGGTAGGGTTAGGTATTCCGATTTGTTTGACTGTGATGTTGTAGTAGCTAGTTGTGATGGATGTGGAGTATGCTAGGGGTTGTTTCCATGTGGGCAAGTGTTGATAGCTAGTGGTC
This sequence comes from Triticum urartu, assembly GCF_056163025.1. Taxonomy (NCBI): domain Eukaryota; kingdom Viridiplantae; phylum Streptophyta; class Magnoliopsida; order Poales; family Poaceae; genus Triticum; species Triticum urartu. The sequence continues at coordinate 354,605,672 of NC_141877.1, forward strand.
ATGGATGGATTGGTGGTATGCTAGTGTGCAAGTGTTGAACAACATCATCCATGTGTCCATGATTAGTGCTTTGTTATGTTGTGTCCAGCCGTGGTATGCGTTGATGGATTTGGTAGTGTTGTCTTCACCTAGATCATCCATGTGTGCATGTGTTACTGCTAGTTCGATTTGTCCATGTTGTATTGCTAGTTCCTACTATCCATGTGTAGTGTCTTGTGGTGTTGATGATGCTTACGTTTGTAGGACATGACCACGCAAGAGTTTAGTCAGGCCATCGTGCTGTCCGAGAGCCAGTTCCCGCCGTCGTACGTCGAGGACTCCTAGCCCCCTATGGACCAAATGCCTCCTGATTCTGAGGTTTTTGAGGTGTCGTCTATGGTTCCTCCATTTGTACTGGCTCACCTCAAAGTTGTTGCTCATGCTGCTGCTCAAAAGGCAGCCGCAAAGGAGAAGAAGGATGGCATGGGGAACAACATGAAATGGCAGTCGTTCATCTCCACTTTTGTGCCTAACAAGATGTGTGAGATCATACCTAGTGGGGTGAGGACTGACAAGGGCTTCAAGGAGGTGCACTTGAACCTTGTTGCAAAGCAGGTGTTCGACTTCTGTGGACAGGAGGTCACCTCGACCCAAGTGTACAACAACCTGAGGAAGTGGAGTGCGAGGTGGATAACCGCATCCAAGCTCAGAGACCCCAGCGGTGCTTCATTGGATGAGGACACCTGATCGATCCTTCTGGAGGCAGAGCACTACCAAGGCCACATTGCAGTTAGCTCACAAACCATGCCATTCTAACAAACCAACAATTTAATCCAACCATTCCCATACTAACTAACCTCTCTGCCATGTTTCTTCTTAGGCTCACCCCAAGGACGCAGAGTTCCTCGAGACCCCTATCGAGAACTACCACCAGATGCAGCAGATCTTCTCCTTCAGGGTGGCAACCGGCAAGCATGCTATGGGATCTGGTCAGCCGCTGGGCTCGCCGATGCCCAAGTATCCAAACACCCAGGAGTCAGACACCATCAACGTTGATGCTCCTGAAAGGCAATTTATCTCCTAGAGGGGGGTGAATGGGAGATTTTAGAAATTTGTCAAACTCTGATGAATTTGACGAAGATCAGAGTGAAGATATAGTAACACAAAGTAAACTAAGTCATCATAGAATCAGAGTACATGCGATCAGGATACATAAGAGTGAAGAACATGCAATCGTACGGTCATACAAGCATGAAGAATATGAACTGTGGAAATGAAAGATAGCGTGATGAAATTCATCAGAGCATAGATCACAAATTCTTCAGCAGCGGAATAATGTAAGAGAGGGTTGAGGAATTTGAAACCAGGTTGGCTTGGTGAAGACAATGCAATTTGGTAGACCAATTCCAATTGTTACATCAATTATACATCTGGTTGAGGCCACTGAGTCGCAACTCAGAGGACACACAGTCCTCACTATATTCCTCTTGAACTAAGGCCCGCAGACCTCGTCCAATCACTCATGGTAAGTCTTCAAGGTAGACTTCCAAAATCTCCACAGACTTGTTCACCGGCACACTACAATGACTCTTGGTGTACTCAGAACTTTACGCCTAACCGTCTGGAAGAATGACAGTCTTCAAAGGTAACATGCGTTGAATCACACAGATCAATCTCTTTAGTGATGCTCAATCACTTTGGCTCTGGGTTTTTCCTCACTTAGGATTCTCTCAAAGTCGTCGGAGGATGGGTTGCTCTCTTATCACAAGTGTCAAGTTCTCTCAGAGTAGCCAACCAACTAGTGGTTATGAGGGCGGCTATTTATAGACTGGGGGCAGTCCAACATGAATAGTCATAAATGCCCTTCTCTGATTCGACCGTTGTCAGGATAAGGATCCACTCGACAGCTGGCACGCGGCGCAACAACCACTGGTATAGCAAGGTGCTATACAAACGACTTTTAACCCCTTACCACAATGGCATTTTAAATCATCGCCTAGTGAGTGTGGGTGATAGGGGGGGTCCTTCCAACACGACCCAGAAACCGTCAGGGATAGGCCCTCTGGTCACACACACTGCGCAAAATGAGATCGTGTGTGATCGGGCTTGCCATCGTTTCCGTTCGTAGGTACATCCCACAAAGTGATTCCCAGAGAAACAGTTCCCTTCTTCTACACAACCCACACAGTCAATCCACGAGAAACATTTCCGTTCGTCTGCATATCCCACATAGTGAATCCCAGAGAAACGTTTTCGTTCGTCTGCACATCCCACACAGTGAATCCCAGACGAACGTTTTCGTTCGTACATACATCCCACACACTTTTATGTATAGCCTCATGTGTGATAGGTGTAACGATAACACATGCTCTGCCTCTGTTAACCATTTCTTTTATTCAACCATATCACACACAATTTGATGAAGAAAACTGTATGGCATTGGACTATCCATCACAACCGCTTTTACTACTAGAACCGTTTGCAAAGTTCCATGACCCATTTAGAAGGTTTATTAGTTTACAGTTAATAATCCCAGTATTACATAAATTCACATTTCATATCGAACAGCCGTTTGCCAATTTCATATCAGACACATAGATATATTTTAACATCATAGTACGATAGCGACCTGAAAACAACACAGTACAACATATAGCTAGTTCACCTTCATAAGAATAATATTAGAATAGTATATCCATTTCCCTAATTGACTGATGTATGATCAACTAGGTTCATCTTCTCCACCTCTGCTTTCAGTTGAGTAAGAACCAGTTTTGCACTGACCAACTGGGAAAGTGCCTCCTCCTTCGCCAACACCATCTTAGCAAAGTCTAATTTAAAAAACTGAGCTCATTCTCCATCTTCCTCTTTTTTCTCGCATCTTGAAATATTCTTCAGCGTTGACAACACTTTCTCTAAGTCTATCTCTATTCTCTTCCTCATACATGCTCCAGAGTTTTGCTAGGCACATCTTCAAAGACTATGGCCACTCTTGATCAACCCACTTCAGGTAAGAACACTTCCGTTCATCCTTAATATTTAAAAACTAAATCAGTAACAATTGTAGGGAAAATGGGTTTCTAGCAACATAGGAAATCACCAAATACATATTTTAAAAAACTGAAGAAACAGGTTAATTATGACATATCTTCTCAAAAAGATCAATGTGCAAATGAATTAATTGCTAGTGAGACAACAACCAAATTCACAAACATCGGAAGATATAATTAACTGCAACAATGCTACAAATGCTTAGCCTCATGTACTATAAATAACAGATAGAACATTTTATGAGGAAGTTAAATATAACAGCAACAACATAGCGACAGTGTTTGGATGACATCAAATTGATACTAACAGGTGTTTACATGCACAAATTTAGTAACATAGAATTAATAGCACTAAGGCCGTCCGTTATGTATGCCAAAATCAGTGTCAAGAAAACTGTTGCTGCATTTCGCACCGGTCCCCTGCACTGGCGAGCCGATGGAGAAGAAAAAATTAGGGAGCTGGACAACGGAGCACCTAGTTTGCCTAGTTCCTTCGTGCCATAAAGTTTTTAGTATTTACTGCTTGGCTGCTCGGATGTGTGGACCAAAGTTGGCTGCACAAACTGCTGAAGCAGTGCTGAATAATTTTCTAATGGCACCGCTGATGAGATGGGAACATTTTTTAGATACTAGGTAGAAACTGTGTAAGTCTTAATCATCACATCTAACAAACGATCTGTAACAACAAAAGTGGGGCTAACCTTCTCTGCACATGCGAGAAACTTCCTCCCACTATCCACAGATTCAAACGCAACTAACTTCACACATGGAGATTGATGGTGAGCAGGAAAATCTTCAGCAACCCCGCTCCATTCATTGCAACTGATGGTCCTAGGGAGCTACAAGAGGAAGAAATGACTCAACTCGTCCACCGAGTTAAAATCCTTCATTCCAAATCATAACCCTAGAGAGAGAAGAGAGGCATACCCGAGTGGTGAAAGATTCATCATCGGAGGAGGAACAACTGGAGAGGTCACTGAAGACCATGGCGACCGCGGCGGTCGGATGCGAGACGGCGAGAGCAAGGAAGCGGCTATAGCTTGGGAAGGAAGCAAGGAGGAAAAAGGGTGTGGGAAGGGGGTAGATATTTTGGCGGTAGGATAAAAATTTTGAAAGGTGGAGGGAAACTTTGCGCGCGGTGCCGCCGGACACCATTGAATTTGAACAAATGTGTGCATCGCAAAGGATTCTTCTGCTTTACGCGCATGCCATGAGTTTGATCATTCAAATATTGGTGGAAATTCCCCTAGGTACTGTCCTCATCCATGTAATTGCATAATTAACATCACTTGCTAATTTGGGCACACAAAAGATCCTAGCACACAGACCAAAGTTACTGAATCAAGCAATTTTAGTAATTAAATAGAGCCAGTTGACCTAAACATTGCTCTAACAAAAGACTAGCATTATAAACAAAGGCTAAGTAAGCATAACTTTAACAAAGCCGCAACCGCGCCGCCCTACGTCACGCCGGTGTAAGATGAGACGTCGATGACTTGTCCTGGCGACATGCCGCCGTTGGTGGACTCCGCGTCCCCCCCCCCCCCGGCTGAAGTCGACCACGTTGTCATCCTCGTCCTCGTCCTCGGCACCGCCCTCAAGGTTGTAGTACTCGTATTAGTGGCTGCGCCAGAGCTCGCGTTGGTACTCCACCACTGATTCCTCGACGGACATGCTCTTCTCAACCTCGTCCCGAGCCACGCGCAACTCCTCCTCTCGGCGCTCCCCGATCTCTGCCGCCTCCTACATATCCAGCTCCCATTGGGAGATCTTATTAGGAAGCAGGTGCTCCATGGCCTTCGTCGCCTTTTCGGACATGGGTTGCATGCTGGATTCCGAGGTGGCCCGGAATATCTGTTGGGGAATGTTGCATGGAAACAAAAAAATTCTACGCACACGCAAGATCTATCCATGGAGATGCATAGCTACGAGGGGGAGCATCTGCATACCCTTGTAGATCGCTAAGCGGAAGCGTTTGTCAACGCGGTTGATGTAGTCGTACACCTTCATGATTCGTCCCGATCAAGTACCGAACGTACAACACCTCCGCGTTCAGCACATGTTCAGCTCGATGACGTCCTCGCCTTCTCGATCCAGCATGAGAGGCGAAGTAGTAGGTGAGTTCCGGTAGCACGACGGCATGGTGATGGTGGTGGTGAAACTATCCGCAGGGCTTCACCAAGCACAACAAACGTGGACGGAGGAGGAACTAGAACTAGAGGGAGACGGGGCACCGCACATGGCTTGGGGATCATGGTGTGTGTTGCCCTTCTCCCTCCTCTCATATATATAGGTGGGGGAGGCAGCCTAGGGCGCCCCAAGAGAGGGCCAACAGCCGCCCTGGGCTCCTGCCCTGGCCGCACCACCTTCCTTTCTTGGCGCTTGGGGAGAACACAAGAGGCGATGCGCCCCCCTTTCATTTCTCTCATGTGGAAGAGAAGGCAGGAGGGGCTAGCCCTCCCCCTTTCCTTCCCTAAGGGCTGGCAAACCTAGAGGTGGGGTGCACCAGCCCCTTGTGGGCTGGTGTGCTTCCCTCGTTGGACCAATAAGCCCAATAACTCCCTGTGGCCTTCCCGGAACCCCTTTCGGTGATCCGATAAATACCCAGTGCATTCTGAAACCTTTTCGGAGACCAAATAATATCATCCTATATATCAACCTTTTCCTCTAGACCATTCCGGAGCTCCTCGTCATGTCCGTGATCTCATCTATGTCAGGACCTCAATCCTAAGTCACACTGATCTAGCATGTAACACATCATATCACTTTGCGGCCTCATGCATGGTATTCCCACGGCTGCAGCCTTACCTTGGTCGGACCATTTGCGCCTTTTGGCTCACATATATGATTGTGTCGCTAGCATCCATATGACAGAGAACCCGGGCCGACATGACTAGTCGTAAACCCAAGGTGGCACAAACTTACAGGGACATGCATGCGTAACCCAGCAATGAACGTGTCGGTCATCAATGTATGAACCCAAGTCGTAGCAATCTACAAGGACTTAAAGGAATAACACATGACATTTCCCCGAAGGGACAGACATAGGAACAAAGAAGGGTACATACCGGCCAAACTAAATGTTCCGGAGCAGTAGCGAACTACCATGTCTTACTGGAAGCACTAGGAGACATTTCCCCATAAGGATGGCTACCAAGAATAAACAACTAGGTGTCGGATCCCGCACATACCAAGAATTTCAATAACATACACACAATATGCTTGATATGTGTAACTACAACATGGCATCATAACAAAACTCTATGATTCAAAGTATTTATTCAATAGGCTCTGAGGAGCCATATATTACAAACATGGGTCTCATGACCCAACATTCAAGTCATACAAGCAACAAGCACAGGTGGAAGCATAAACATGTCTGAGTACAGACATCTGAAACGAAAGAAGGCTAGAAAGCCTACCTATCTATAAGACCCTCCAAAGGAGCCAGGCCTCTATTTGGGATTCCCAAGCTAATTGTCAAAGCCCACGTGGAACTACTAGTGAGACTGAAGTCTCTCTGCAAAAACATAAATTAAGCAAACGTGCGTACAAATATACTCAACAAGACTTACATTAGAACTAGCTACATATGCATTAGTATCAACAAGGGGTGGTGGAGTTTAACTGCAGCAAGCCAGCTTTGACTCTGTTGCTATCCTGAACTACGACTGCCAGTATTTTCTTGAGGTGAGAAAGTGCACACGAGTCCACATATTCACCGTATCAATACACCACTATGGATCCGCTCCCGTCTCCCTATGAGAAGTCCATCCATAGCACTCACGCTTATCTTGTGCATTTTAGAGTAACCACTTCAAGTTATCTATGAATAATATAAGTGTTCCAAATAGTCCATATCCACCGATGTGGCTATTCGAATATATCATATTACTCTGCAGGGGTGTACTTCTTCACACACGCTCTCACCACTTATCGCCGTTTATATGACATGTACTCGACAACCTTCAAGCGGAAGCCCAGCGAGGGTGTCGGCCATGACCTGACTAACCACACAAGTCTATAGTCCAGTTGTATCGCCTATTCAAGTTCTATCCGCAAGGAAGTCCGGTCGGGGTTTCCACTACGGTCCGAAAGGATGTGTGCAAGGTTCCCAAGCCCACCAAACGGACAACGCTTGGTACATCATGCCACTTTGCCTAGTCTGTCCCAAGCCCACCTGTACCGGGTGCCACTTGGTAGACAAATAGCACTACCTACAAACACCAGAAACTAATTGCAACTCCTGGACAGAGATCAAGGCGATTAATAAGTCGAGAGGGGCACTTAAGCATTCCAATGTGTGGTAGTAACTGCCTTGGATCACAAACACAGAACTCAGTTCCCGAGGACGGTTTCAATGAGACAACCCACCATGTACTCCTACATGGCTCTCATCGCTACCTTTACCAAATCGTGTTCACACACTTAGCTCTCAACAGTAGGACATGTTCATCACCATCCCAAACCATCCCAAATGAATCAAACCTGACACAACTCTAAGCATAGCAGACATAACAAACAAGCATGAATGGGTAGGCACATCATGCATGGCTCAAACAACTCCTACTCATGATAGTGGGTTTCAACTATTTACTGTGGTAAAGACAGGTCATGCAGAGGAAAGGGGATCAACTACCGCAACATGCAACCGTTGAATCATTGTTGTCCTAATGCAGTAAAAGAGAGCAAGAGAGAGAGAGTGGGATTGTATCGGAATGCTCAAAGGGGGGTGCTTGCCTGGCACTTTTGAAGATATCATTGTGTCTTCATCAGTGTCAACGATCACAACGTCGGGACCGTCTGCCACCGAGTGGGGACAAACACCGGCAAGAAAGAAGGAAAACAATCCATGCAATGCAACAATATGATGCATGATCATGACATGGCAATATGCTGTGATTTGACCTAATGCAGCTAGTAACAATTTAAATGAAGTTGGTTTGAACCCTAGGTTCAAATTCAAACTCCATATATTAAATGTCATTCAATTGAATTCACTTATACAGTAGTTATAAGTTGTTCAAACATGCATGAAAATGCCATAGACAAATTCTTCATATTTTTCTGATAATTTTTCATACATAAATTATTTCATTTGGAGTTACGGTTTAATTTCTATGAATTTTTGAAATTATAAAGCATTTTTTGGAATTTCATTTCTATCTTTAATTAAATAAATCAAGAAAAGGATTTACTGCATCATCCAGGCATCACTATGACGTCAACAGGTCAACAGACCCGGTCCAGGTCAAACCTGACCGATGGGGCCCGCATGTCAGTGAGTCATCCAGTTATGTGCTTAATTAAATCCTAACTAAAAGTCATTAGGGCACTGGACCCACTAGTGAGTGACCTAGGGGTTTAATTAATAGGGTCATTAGCAACTAGTTAAATGGGGATATGCCAGCCGGTCAGGGTTAGCAGTCGGTTGATGTCTACTACACAACCTTCTTCTTGTAGACGTTGTTGGGCCTCCAAGTGCAGAGGTTTGTAGGACAGTAGCAAATTTCCCTCAAGTGGATGACCTAAGGTTTATCAATCAGTAGGAGGCGTAGGATGAAGATGGTCTCTCTCAAGCAACCCTACAACCAAATAACAAAGAGTCTCTTGTGTCCCCAACACACCCAATACAATGTTAAATTGTATAGGTGCACTAGTTCGGCGAAGAGATGGTGATACAAGTGCAATATGGATGGTAGATAAAGGTATTTGTAATCTTAAATTATAAAAACAGCAAGGTAAATAATGATAAAAGTGAGTGTAAATGGTATTGCAATGCGTTGAAACAAGGCCTAGGGTTCATACTTTCACTAGTGCAAGTTCTCTCAACAATGATAACATAATTGGATCACATAACTATCCCTCAACATGCAACAAAGAGTCACTCCAAAGTCACTAATAGCGGAGAACGAACGAAGAGATTATGGTAGGGTACGAAACCACCTCAAAGTTATTCTTTCCAATCAATCCATTGGGCTATTCCTATAAGTGTCACAAACAACCCTAGAGTTCGTACTAGAATACCACCTTAAGACACAAATCAACCAAAACCCTAATGTCACCTAGATACTCCAATGTCACCTCAATTATCCGTGGGTATGATTATACGATATGCATCACACAATCTCAGATTCATCTATTCAACCAACACATAGAACCTCAAAGAGTGCCCCAAAGTTTCTACCGGAGAATCACGACGAAAACGTGTGCCAACCCCTATGCATAGGTTCATGGGCGGAACCCGCAAGTTGATCACCAAAACATACATCAAGTGAATCACGTGGTATCCCATTGTCACCACAGATACGCACGGCAAGACATACATCAAGTGTTCTCAAATCTTTAAAGACTCAATCCGATAAGATAAATTCAAAGGGGGAACTGAATCCATTACAAGAGAGTAGAGGGGGAGGAGAAACATAAGATCCAACTATAATAGCAAATCTCGCGATACATCAAGATCGTGCCAAATCAATAACACGAGAGAGAGAGAGATCAAACACATATAGTTTAGTCATGACTAAACTTCAATCATACTAACTAAGCAGTCATGTCTTCTCAAAATAACATGGCCAAAGAAAGTTCATCCCTACAAAATCATATAGTTTAGTCATGCTCCATTTTCGTCACACAAGAATGCTCTCATCATGCACAATCCCGATGACAAGCCAAGCAATTGTTTCATACTTTAGTAATCTCAAACCTATAAACTTTCACGCAATACATGAGTGCGAGCCATGGATATAGCACTATGGGTGGAATAGAATAATGAGGGGGTTATGTGGAGAAGACAAAAAGGAGAAAGTCTCACATCAACGAGGCTAATCAATGGGCTATGGAGATGCCCACCGATTGATGTTAATGCAAGGAGTAGGGATTGCCATGCAACGGATGCACTAGAGCTATAAATGTATGAAAGCTCAACAAAAGAAACTAGTGGGTGTGCATCCAACTTGCTTGCTCACGAAGACCTAGGGCACTTGAGGAGGCCCATTGTTGGAATATAAAAGCCAAGTTCTATAATGAAAAATTCCCACTAGTATATGAAAGTGACAAAACAAGAGACTCTCTACTATGAAGATCATGGTGCTACTTTGAAGCACAAGTGTGGTAAAAGGATAGTAACATTGCCCCTTTTTTGGGGCCTTCTTTTTTTTGGCCTTTCTCTCTTTTTTTCTTTTTTTGGGACAATTCTCTTTTGAATGATGATCATCACACTTCTATTTATTTACAACTCAATGATTACAACTCGATACTAGAACAAAGTATGACTCTATATGGATGCCTCCGGCGGTGTACCGGGATATGCAATGAATCAAGAGTGACATGTATGAAAGAATTATGAACGGTGGCTTTGCCACAAATACTATGTCAACTACATGATCATGCTAAAGCAATATGACAATGATGAATGTGTCATGATGAACGCTATGGTGGAAAGTTGCATGGCAATATATCTCGTAATGGCTATGGAAATGTCATAATAGGTAGGTATGGTGGCTGTTTTGAGGAAGATATAAGGAGGTTTATGTGTGAAAGAGCGTATCATATCACGGGGTTTGGATGCACCGGCGAAGTTTGCACCAACTCTCAATGTGAGAAAGGGCAATGCACGGTACCGAAGAGGCTAGCAACGATGGAAGGGTGAGAGTGCGTATAATCCATGGACTCAACATTAGTCATAAAGAACTCATATACTTATTGAAAAAATCTACAAGCCATCAAAAACCAAAGCATTACGCGCATGCTCCTAAGGGGATAGATTGGTAGGAAAAGACCATTGCTCGTCCCCGACCGCCACTCATAAGGAGGACAATCAAAGAACACCTCATGTTTTAAATTTGTTACATAATGTTTACCATACGTGCATGCTACGAGACTTGAAAACTTCAACACAAGCATTTCTCAAATTCACAACTACTCAACTAGCATGACTTTAATATTACTACCTCCATATCTCAAAACAATCATCAAGCATCAAACTTATCTTAGTATTCAACACACTCATGAGAATTTTTACAAATCTTTTATGCTTAGCATATTAAGATTAAGCACATTACCATGCTATTTAAGACTCTCAAAATAATATAAGTGAAGCATGAGACTTCATCTATTTCTTCAAAATAAAACTACCACCATGCTCTAAAAAGGTATAAGTGAAGCACTAGAGCAAATGACAAACTACTCCGAAAGATATAAGTGAAGATCAATGAGTAGTCGAATAATTATGCAACTATGTGAAGACTCTCTAACATTTAATAATTTCAGATCTTGGTATTTTATTCAAGCAGAAAGAAAAACAAAATAAAATGACATTCTAAGAATAGCAAACATCATGTGAAGAAGCAAAAACTTAGGATCAACCGAAACTAACCGATAGTTGTTGAAGAAGAAAGGTGGGATGCCAACCGGGGCATCCCCAAGCTTAGATGCTTGAGACTTATCGAAATATTATCTTGGGATGCCTTGGGAATCCCCAAGATTGATCTTTTGTGTCTCCTTAATTCCTCTCATATCACGGTCTCCCTAAATCTCAAAAGCTTCATCCACACAAAACTCAACAAGGACTCGTGAGATAAGTTAGTATAAACCATTGCAAAAACCTTATCATACTCTACTGTAGAAAATCACTAAAATTATTATTCAACATTGCATACTAAATGCCTCTGCATATTTAATAGTCCTATCCTCAAATAGAATCATTAAAGAAGCAAACATATGCAAACAATGCAAACATAACAGCAATCTGCCTAAACAGGATAGTCTGTAAAGAATGCTGCAACATCCATACTTCCCTAGCTCCAAAAATTATGAAATAAAATTCCCACTGTAGTAAATTTATCATAGCTTAATATTAAAAAGGTTTCAACATTTTATCACATTCTGAATTTTCTAGGGAATTATTGCAACAGCGGTAAACTTTCTGTTTTCAAACAGCAACATGTGGACTTGTAACATAGGCATAGTAAGGGCTATCAATGCCACTTTTATTGAAATAAAAGATGCAAAACATTGTTCTAAATAACAGCAAGCAAATTATAACAAAATAAATTGACGCTCCAAGCAAAACACATATCATGTGGCGAATAAAAATATAGCTCCAAGTAAAGTTACCGATGAACGAAGATGAAGGAGGGGATGCCTTCCGGGGCATACCCAAGCTTAGGCTCTTGGTTGTCCTTGAATATTAACTTGGGGTGCCTTGGGCATCCCCAATCTTAGGCTCTTGCCACTCCTTATTCCATAGTCCATCGAATCCTTACCCAAAACTTGAAAACTTCACAACACAAAACTTAACAGAAAACTCGTAAGCTCCGTTAGTATAAGAAAACAAAAGACACTTCAAGGTACTGTAATGAACTCATTCTTTATTTATATTGGTGTTAAACCTACTGTATTCCAACTTCTCTATGGTTTATAAACTATTTTACTAGCCATAGATTAATCAAAATAAGCAAACAACACATCGAAAACAGAATCTGTCAAAAACAGAACAGTCTGTAGTAATCTGGACCAAACGTATACTTATGAACTCATAAAATTCTCAAATAAATTGCTGGACCTGAGAAATTTATCTATTAATCATATTCAAAAATAATTAACTAAATATCACTCTCCAAATAAAAATTGCAGCAATTCTCATGAGTGCTAAAGTTTCTGTTTTTTACAGCATGATCAACAAGACTTTCCCAAAGTCTTCCCAAAGGTTCTACTTGGCACAAACACTAATTAAAAGCATATAACCACATGTAAACAGAGGCTAGATTAATTATTTATTACTAAACAGTAACAAAAATCAAGGAACAAAAATAAAATTGGGTTGCCTCCCAACAAGCGCTATCGTTTAATGCCCCTAGCTAGGCATGATGATGTCAATGATGCTCACATAAAAGATAAGAATTGAAACATAAAGAGAGCATCATGAAGAATATGACTAGAACATTTAAGTCTAACCCACTTCATATGCATAGGGATTTTGTGAGCAAACAACTTATGGGAACAAGAATCAACTTGCATAGGAAGGTAAAACAAACATAACTTCAAAATTTTAAGCACATAGAGAGGAAACTTGATATTATTGCAATTCCTACAAGCATATATTCCTCCCTCATAATAATTTTCAGTACCATCATGAATTAATTCAACAATATAACCAGCATCTAAATAATTCTTTTCATGATCTACTTGCATAGAAAATTTACTACTCTCCACATAAGCAAAATTCTTCTCATTCGGAATAGTGGGAGTATCATAAGAGACTTGAATACTATAAATTGTTTCCACGTTAAAGGAGTAATGTTCAGAGAAAGGGTACTCATAATCATGACAAGTTTTATAAATATAATCATCACTACTCTTTATAGCTTAAGTTTTATCACAATAATTATCATAAGTAGGAGGCATGTTATTATCATTATAAATTTGCATATCAAAACTTTGGATACTGAAAATATCATCTTTATTAAGCGTAGCACCCCCAAGCTTGGGCCTTTTCATATCATAAGCATAATCACTCTCATCATTAATAGTATAAATAGCACCAATAGTATAGCAATTATAATATTCTTACAAGCAAGTGCCAAAAAGATTTTCAAGATCATAAGAAGTGTCATTATCTTCCCAATCATAATCATCACAACAAGCAATAGGCATAACGAGATCATCATCAAGTGTATCATTTTCATGAGGCACAGCAATAATAGGAGCAACTTTATTTGGGAGAGATACCTTTTTACCTCTCTTCCTTTTTCTTTTCTTCTTCTTCTTCACCACATCATGTGTGGGTTCAATCCTCTTTTTGGAGCTCCTTATTAATGAGATTGGTTGAATAGAGGGCTCCTCTTCGTTACCTGATTCATCATAAGAAATAATAGGAGAATATTGGGAAGTCTCTTCCCTTTCATTAGAATTCTCTTCATCTTCTATTTGTTTTCTTTACTTTATGTAATTGGCAATATAAGGATTTTCAATGCAATTCAACGCGCAATACATATAAATTTCCTCTAGATCAAAATGAAGAACTTTATCAAGGGCAAATTTTGGAATATCCTTAGTTCTACGTTTAATTTCTTCATAACCCAAGAGCAAACTCAGTTCATTATGATGTGCAAGGGAAATCAAGTCATCACAATTTTTGGACACGAAACGCTCATGAAACAATTTGCATTGGGTACTAAAATGATCACGTTCATTGTAAAGTTCACAAGTAGGGCTAAGAAAAGATAAATTTTCAGCACATTCATCTAGCTCTTCTTGCAACAATTTGGTTTCTAAGTACTTATGCCTCTTGCAATATCTATCTTCCCTATTTGGTGTGTACTTTCAAACCCAGTCTACTCCACAAAAATTGACATGTTTATAGGAGGCATTTTCATCATAACTAGTGCAATCATCATTAGCATCATGGATATTCAAAGAATTCGTACTAACAACATTGCAATCATGCTCATCATTCAAATATTTAGTGCCAAACATTTTAGAGATCTCTTCTTCTAGCACTTGAGCATAATTATCCTTTCCATCATACTCACGAAAGATATTAAAAAGATGAAGCGTATGAGACAAACTCAATTCCATTTTTTTATATAGTTTTCTTTTATGAACTAAACTAGTGATAAAACAAGAAAATAAAAGACTCGATTGCAAGATCTAAAGATATACCTTCAAGCACTCACTTCCCCGGCAACGGCGCTAGAAAAGAGCTTGATGTCTACTACACAACCTTCTTCTTGTAGACATTGTTGGGCCTCCAAGTGCAGAGGTTTGTAGGACAGTAGCAAATTTCCCTCAAGTAGATTACCTAAGGTTTATCAATCCGTAGGAGGCGTAGGATGAAGATGGTCTCTCTCAAGCAACCCTGCAACCAAATAACAAAGAGTCTCTTGTGTCCCCAACACACCCAATACAACGGTAAATTGTATAGGTGCACTAGTTCGGCGAAGAGATGGTGATACAAGTGCAATATGGATGGTAGATAAAGGCATTTGTAATCTTAAATTATAAAAACAGCAAGGTAACTAATGATAAAAGTGAGTGTAAACGGTATTGCAATGCGTTGAAACAAGGCCTAGGGTTCATACTTTCACTAGTGCAAGTTCTCTCAACAATGATAACATAATTGGATCACATAACTATCCCTCAACATGCAACAAAGAGTCACTCCAAAGTCACTAATAGCGGAGAACGAACAAAGAGATTATGGTAGGGTACGAAACCACCTCAAAGTTATTCTTTCCAATCAATCCATTGGGCTATTCCTATAAGTGTCACAAACAGCCCTAGAGTTCGTACTAGAATAACACCTTAAGACACAAATCAACCAAAACCCTAATGTCACCTAGATACTCCAATGTCACCTCAAGTATCTGTGGGTATGATTATACGATATGCATCACACAATCTTAGATTCATCTATTCAACCAACACATAGAACCTCAAAGAGTGCCCCAAAGTTTCTACCGGAGAATCACGACGAAAACGTGTGCCAACCCCTATTCATAGGTTCATGGGCGGAACCTGCAAGTTGATCACCAAAACATACATCAAGTGAATCACGTGGTATCCCATTGTCACCACAGATACGCACGGCAAGACATACATCAAGTGTTCTCAAATATTTAAAGACTCAATCCGATAAGATAACTTCAAAGGGGAAACTCAATCCATTACAAGAGAGTAGAGGGGGAGGAGAAACATAAGATCCAACTATAATAGCAAAGCTCGCGATACATCAAGATCGTGCCAAATCAATAGCACGAGAGAGAGAGAGATCAAACACATAGCTACTGGTACATACCCTCAGCCCCGAGGGAGAACTACTCCCTCCTCGTCAGGGAGAGCACCGGGATGATGAAGATGGCCACCGGAGAAGGATTGCCCCCTCCGGCAGGGTGCCGGAACGGGTCTAGATTGGCTTTCGGTGGCTACGGAGGCTTGCGGCGGCGGAACTCCCGATCTATTGTGCTCCCTGATGTTTTTAGGGTATATGGAGATATATAGGCGGAAGAAATACGTCAGGGGGGCCTCGAGGGGCTCACGAGGGTGGAGGGCGCCCCCCTGCGTCGTGACCTCCTCGCAGATCCCCCGACGTGCACTCCAAGTCTTCTGGGCTTCTTTCCTTCCAAAAATGAGTTCCGTTTAGTTTCAGGTCAATTGGACTCCGTTTGATTTTCCTTTTCTTCAAAACCCTAAAACAGGGTAAAAAAACAGAAACTGGCACTGGGCTCTGGGTTAATAGGTTAGTCCCAAAAATGATATAAAAGTGTATAATAAAGCCCATAAACATTCAAAATAGTAGATAATATAGCATGGAGCAATCAAAAATTATAGATACGTTGGAGACGTATCACCTGCGACCTCCCGCACGGCGGAGTCGCACTGGATGGCCATGGCAGCGACGGAGGAGAGCACCAGTAGGTAGCCCTCGCTCGCGCGCAAACAAGGGATGCATTAGGAGGTCGCGGGGACGCCGGAAGCGAGCCCGTGGTGGCGGTCGGAGCTCGGGCAACAATGGGGATGGCGCTACAGGGCATGGCAGGGCAAACCCATAAGTGATGCAGATTCACGGGAACGTGGCGGGCACGTTAGTGATGCTGGGGCGAGCGAGCTCAAGAGCATGGAGCTCGTCGGTCATGGTGCTACCTCTTGAGCTTGTGTTGGTTTTCCCTTGAAGAGGAAAGGGTGATGCAGCAAAGTAGCGTAAGTATTTCCCTCAGTTTTGAGAACCAAGGTATCAATCCAGTATGAGACAACACACAAGTCACCGAATACCTGTACAAATAATCAACAACTTGCACCCAACGCGATAAAGGGGTTGTCAATCCCTTCATGGTCACTTGCAAAAGTGAGATCTGATAGAGATAGATAAACGGTAAAGTAAATACATTTTTTGGTATTTTTGGTTTATAGATTGGAAAGTAAAGATTGCAAAATAGTAGATCGGAAACTAGCAAGATGTAAACAAGATTCAATAATATGGAAAAGAGACCCGGGGGCCATAGGTTTCACTAGTGGCTTCTCTCGAGATAGCAAATATTATGGTGGGTGAGCAAATTACTGTCGAGCAATTGATAGAAGAGCGCATAGTTATGACAATATCTAAGGCAATGATCATGAACATAGGCATCACGTCCGTGTCAAGTAGACTGACTCCTGCCTGCATCTACTACTATTACTCCACACATCGACCGCTATCTAGCATGCATCTAGAGTATTAAGTTCATAAGAACGAAGTAACGCATTAAGCAAGATGACATGATGTAGAGGGATAAACTCAAGTAATATGATATAAACCCCATATTTTTATCCTCGATGGCAACAATACAAAACGTGCCTTGCTTCCCCTACCGTCACTGGGAAAGGACACCGCAAGATTGAACCCAAAGCTGAGCACTTCTCCCATGGCAAGAAAGATCAATATAGTAGGCCAAACTAAACTGATAATTCAAAGAGACTTGCAAAGATATCAAATCATGCATATAAGAATTCGGAGAAGAACCAAATAATATTCATAGATAATCTTGATCATAAATCCAAAATTCATCGGATCTCGGCAGACACACCGCAAAAGAGTATTACATCGGATAGATCTCCAAGAACATAGAGGAGAACATGGTATTGAGAATCAAAGAGAGAGAAGAAGCCTGATACGTCGCCGTCGCATCTACTTTTCCAAACACTTTTGCCCTTGTTTTGGACTCTAACTTGCATGATTTGAATGGAACTAACCCGGACTAACGTTGTTTTCAGCAGAATTACCATGGTGTTATTTATGTGCAAAAACAAAAGTTCTCGGAATGACCTGAAACTTCACGGAGCAACTTTTTGGAAAATATAAAAAATCCTTGCAAAAGATGAAGGACAGGGGGCCCACCACCTATCCACGAGGGTGGAGGCGCGCCTCCCCCCCCCTCCCTAGGGCGCGCCCCCTACCTCGTGGGCCCCCTAGAGCTCCTCCGACTCCAACTCTATATATTTTGTTTCCGGGAGAAAAAATCAGAGAGAAGGATTCATCGCGTTTTATGATATGGAGCCACCGCCAAGCCCTAAAACCTCTCGGGAGGGCTGATCTGGAGTCCGTTCGGGGCTCTGGAGAGGGGAATCCGTCGCCATCGTCATCATCAACCATCCTCCATCACCAATTTCATGATGCTCATTGATAACCCACAAGTATAGGGGATCGCAACAGTTTTCGATAAGTAAGAGTGTCGAACCCAACGAGGAGCTAAAGGTAGAACAAATATTCCCTCAAGTTCTATCGACCACCGATACAACTCTACGCACGCTTGACGTTCGCTTTACCTAGAACAAGTATGAAACTAGAAGTACTTTGTAGGTGTTGTTGGATAGGTTTGCAAGATAATAAAGAGCAAGTAAGTAAAAAGTAGGGGATGTTTAGATAAAGAAACAATAAAGTAAATATAGCGAGTGTAGAAAAGTGGTGGTAGGAGTTGCGAAATTGCCCCTAAGCAATTGACTACTTTACTAGACCGATAGCAAGTATTATGTGGGAGAGGCCACTGCTAGCATGTCATCCCTGACTTGGAATTCTATGCACTTATGATTGGAACTATTAGCAAGCATCCACAACTACTAACGTTCATTAAGGTAAAACCCAACCATAACATTAAGATATATTGGTCCCCCTTCAATCCCGTATGCATCAATTTCTATGCTAGGTTGAAGCTTCTGTCACTCTTGCCCTCCAATACATAGTCCTATCAACATACAACTAACCCTATGGTGTGATCTACACGCGCGCTCATATGATGGGCACCAAAGGACAGCAACATAACCACAAGCAAATTAAATCAATAAAAGCAATTCATCAACCACCGATAGGACAACGAAAATCTACTCAGACATCATAGGATGGCAACACATCATTGGATAATAATATGAAGCATAAAGCACCATGTTCAAGTAGAGGGTACAGAGGGTTGCGAGAGAGTGGACCACTATAGATAGAGGGGGGAAGGTGATGGAGATGTTGGTGAAGATGGCGGAGGTGTTGGTGTAGATCGCGGTGATTATGATGGCCCCCGGTGGCACTCCGGTGCCACCGGAAGCGAGGGGGAGAGAGCCCCCCTCCTTCTTATTCCTTGACCTCCTCCCTAGATGGGAGAAGGGTTTCCCCTCTGGTCCATGGCCTCCATGGCACGGGAGGGGCAAGAGCCCCTCCGAGATTGGATTTGTCTCTCTGTCTCTCTCTGTTTCTGCGTTCCCAGATTTTCCCTTTCACCGTTTCTTATATTCCCGGAGATTCGTAACTCCGATTGGGCTGAAATTTTGACATGATCTCTATCCGGATATTAGCTTTCTTGCGGCGAAAGAAGGGCATCAACCACCTTATGGGTAGCCCACGAGGGTCAGGGGCGCGCCCCCCTACCTCGTGGCCACCTGGGGCACCGTCTCGCGTGGATTTTTCTTCCCAAAAATCATATATATTCCAAAAAAAATATCCATCAGTTTTTATCCCGTTTGGACTCCGTTTGATATGGATATTCTGGGAAACAAAAAATATGCAACAAACAGGAACTGGCATTGGGCACTGGATCAATATGTTTGTCCCAAAAATAGTATAAAAAGTTGCCAAAAGTATATGAAAGTTGTAGAATATTGGCATGGAACAATCAAAAATTATAGATACGACGGAGACGTATCACTCACCGCTGTGCGTGAGTAATTCCATCGTAGGCTTGATGGACGGTGATGGGTTGGATGGGATCTATCATGTAATCGAGTTAGTTTTGTTAGGGTTTGATCCCTAGTATCCACTATGTTCTGAGATTGATGTTGCTATGACTTTGCTATGCTTAATGCTTGTCACTAGGGCCCGAGTGCCATGATTTCAGATCTGAACCTATTATGTTTTCATCAATATATGAGAGTTCTAGATCCTATCTTGCAAGCCTATAGTCACCTATTATGTGTTATGATCTGTTAACCCTGAAGTGACAATAATTGGGATACTTACCGGTGATGACCGTAGTTTGAGGAGTTCATGTATTCACTATGTGTTAATGCTTTGTTCCGGTACTCTATTAAAAGGAGGCCTTAATATCCCTTAGTTTCCGTAAGGACCCCGCTGCCACGGGAGGGTAGGACAAAAGATGTCATGCAAGTTCTTTTCCATAAGCACGTATGACTATATTTGGAAATACATGCCTACATTATATCATTGAACTGGAGCTACTAAACACTTTGCTGCAGATACTAAGTTTCCAGGTGTGGTTGAATTGACAACTCAGCTGCTAATACTTGAGAATATTCTTTGGCTCCCCTTGTGTCGAATCAATAAATTTGGGTTGAATACTCTACCCTCGAAAACTATTGCGATCCCCTATACTTGTGGGTTATCAAAGCCATCTAGCTAATAACTATGGACCCGAAGGTCTATGGTAAACTACTCACGCTTCATCGGAGAGGTAATGGTGTTGATGTAGAAGCCCTCCGTGATCGAATCCCCCTCCGGCAGGATGCCGGAAAAGGCCCCAAGATGGGATCTCATGGGTACAGAAGGTTGCAGCAATGGAAAACTGGTTTTGTGGCTCTCCTGGATGTTTTTAGGGTATAAGAGTATATATAGGCGAAGGAACTAGGTCATGGGAGCTACGAGGGGCCTGTGGGAGTCCTGGATTCGGGGGTCCTCGAGCGTCCGATCTACTGATGTGGGCCGGACTGATGGGCCATCAAGATAAAAGACCGAAGATCCTCTCCCGTATCCTGTGGGGACTCTCGCATGGGTGGATGGCAAGTATATGTGTCCGGATATGTTATTCCTTTCTATAAAACCAACTTTGTAGAAACCCTAAGCCCCTCTGGTGTCTATATAAACCGGAGGGTAGAACGGAGGCAGGATCATAATATCTCTAGGTTAGCTATCTAGGGTTAGCCAAAACTGATCTCGTGGTAGATCAACTCTTGTAACCCCTATACCCTCGAATATAATCAAGCAGGAGTAGGGTTTTACCTCCATTAAGATGGCCCGAACCTGGGTAAACATTGCGTACCTTCTCCATTGTTACTGTTGATCCTAAGACGTACAGCTTGGGCCCCCTAGCCAAGATCTGCCGGTTTTAACACCGACATTGGTGCTTTCATTGAGAGCTCCACTGTAGTGTCGACAAACGGATCAATGGCTCGCCTCTTCGTCAACGGTGACACTGCGTCCAAGCAAATTTTCCTTCCTGGACAGGTTTTTTTGTTCGATGGCTTCGTGCTTCGAGCCAACTCGATCGGCCACCTTGAGCAGGTCGATAGTTACGCCCCTGGCCATCAGATCAGGTTTGGAAACCTGAATTACATACTGACATCCGAGGAGATCTAGTTTTTGATGGGTTCGCAGCCTCCACCGCCGCTTTGTGTCCCATCCAAGAAGAATCTTCGGATCCCCTGCCAGATCCTGTCCAGGGGTCAACATCCACCTCAGCCCTAGATCCGGGGCAGGTCTCATTGTCCGAAGACGGGAGCTTAAACCCCGCCGGACTTCTTCCCCTTATCGAACTTCCTTTCGAAGACCCAGGCCCAGACTTAAACCTGGCTCTGGACAACCGCGCCGAACTATCGAGGTCTGCACTGAGCGTATCCGATCAGGCACTCCAAGCCGAACACATCGCAGCAGACCCGCGGTTCCCGCTCCCGCTCTTAGATGAAGTGTTGGGTGTGATGCAGTATCTCGCCATCACGGAGGCTTTACCTCCGAACTATACCCGACCCGGACTGGGGGCTGAGAGAGAGGAATTTTACGCCCCACCCACCACCCACTTTATAACCACTGTCGAAGACTTAACCGACATGCTGGATTATGCGTCCGAAGACACCGACGGCATGGACGATGATGCCGACGCAGAACCAAGCCAAGTCCCACCCGTTACGGGGCGTTGGACGGCCACCTCAACATATGATGTATACATGGTGGACACGCCGAAGAACGACGAGGACAACCCAAACCCAGATGAGGATAGACCCATCGGTAAGCCACCAAAGCACCGATGTCAGCGGCGTCGCTCCCAATCGTGTTGGGCGAAGGATAGTAATACCGGCACCGGAGACAATGAAACTCCGGACGGCGCCGAGGATACCGAACACCTTATCGAGCCCACATCCGAACAGGACGAGCGGGAAGAAGGTGAACAAAGCCCTGGGCGCGATGACAACAAAGAC
Organism: Triticum urartu; assembly: GCF_056163025.1. Taxonomy (NCBI): domain Eukaryota; kingdom Viridiplantae; phylum Streptophyta; class Magnoliopsida; order Poales; family Poaceae; genus Triticum; species Triticum urartu. The sequence continues at coordinate 354,627,868 of NC_141877.1, forward strand.
GCGGAGGACAGCAACTACATGCCAGAATCCGAAGAGGAGGTTAGCCTTGGTGACGAATACTTCATCGTCCCAGAAGAACCCCTCGATCAAGAACGTTTCAAGCAACAACTCATTGATACAGCTCGGAGCCTGAAGAGGAAGCAGCAGTAGCTCGAAGAGGAGCAAGACACGCTGAATGAAAGGTGGACTAAGGTCCTGGCCGCTGAGGAATACGGCCAAGAGCGATCTGTCAAAAGTTACCCTAGACGTAAGCTGTTGCCTCAGTTCAATGACGAGGTCCTTGAACCAATACCATCGAAATACAACCAGGTAGACCAACCAGACCGACCACCACGTGGACGGGATAAAGCGGCATATCAAGCCGAATACCAACCCCTGCCCCCTCGCCGAAGAGGCAGGGAGACTGCAGCCGTGGGCTATACATACGACTTGCAACACGACCTAGCCTATAAAGCTGGTCAGACCCGGTCCATCTATGGATCAAGGGGGCGTCCCCCGGCACGAGATAATGGCTATGAAGCTCGGCATGATGATTGCTATTATGTTCAGGATTAGTACCGAACCCAGATGTCAGCCGATCTCCGCCATGACATCGCTAGATATAGAGGAGGTGCACACCCCCTATGCTTCACTGTCGAAGTTATGGAACATCAGTTTCCGGAAGGGTTTAAACCCATAAACATTGAACCATATGATGGAACGATGGATCCGGTCGTCTGGATTGAAGACTTCCTTCTCCACATTCATATGGCTCGAGGAGATCTCCACGCCATTAAATATCTTCCCCTGAAGCTGAAGGGGACAGCATGGCACTGGCTAAACAACCTCCCAGAAAACTCCATTGGAACCTGGGAAGACTTGGAAGATGCTTTTAGGGCTAATTTCCAGGGCACTTATGTCCGGCAACTGGATGCTGACGACTTGAGTCACATAATCCAGCAGCCAAGCGAATCAGCCCGCAAGCTTTGGAGTCGGTTCTAAACCAAAAAGAACCAGATCGTAGACTGTCCGGACACCGAAGCCTTAGAGTACTTCAAGCACACTGTCTGTGACGAATGGCTCGTCCACACCTTGGGCAGGAAAAGCCGAAGACCATGGCAGCATTAGCGACACTCATGACCCGCTTCTATGCGGGGGAAGACATCTGGCTGGCTCCTAGAAGCAACTGCTCAGGCGAGGCCGGCACCTCTGAGGTGCAGGGCGGCAATGGAAAACCTCGCTGAAATAAAAACAAACATCGGAACAATAGCACCGACAAAGCAGACGACACGGCAGTCAATGCCGGATTCTGCGGTCCTAAGTCCGGTTAGCAGAAGAAACCTTTTAAAGGTAGCAAAGACGGACCATCCATCTTAGACAAAATCCTCGAGAGGCCCTGCCAGATTCATGGCACACCCGATAAACCTGCGAACCATACCAACAGGGACTGTTGGGTCTTCAAGTAGGTCAGTAAGTTAAATACCGAAAATAAGGGAAAAGGGCCTCCAAGCAAAGACGAGGATGAACCCCGTCGGCCGAACACCTGGGGTCAAAAGCAGTTTTCCCCCAAGGTGAGGACAGTGAATATGATATATGTCACTCACATCCCTAAAAGGGAGCGCAAACACGCATTAAGGGATGTCTATGCCGTAGAGCCTGTCGCCCCCAAGTTTAACCTATGGTCAGCTTGCCCGATCACTTTTGACTGTAGGGACCACCCAACTAGTATCCGTCACGGGGGTTCGGCCGCCTTGGTTCTCAATCCAATCATTGACGGATACCACCTCACTAGAGTCCTTATGGATGGAGGAAATCTACAAAAAATACACTTCCGTGATGATACGTGTTTGTCACAGTAGGTCATGTTTTCTGTCATGCATGTACATCCATGACGAATTTATGACAGAATCAAGATAGTCATACATGTGCTGTCGTAGAAGTGTTCCATGACATTACCAAAATTATCATCACGGAAGTGTCCACTTCCATGATGATAAATCGCGTGTCATAGAAGTGCTTTTGTCAAGGGTGACCGACACGTGGCATCCACCGTAACGGCTCGCTGTTAAGCTATCGGGTCCGGTTTTGGATCCGATAACCCGTTAACAGCCCGGACCAATGGGGATTTTCCACGTGTAAAATTCTCATTGGCCGGAGGAAACACATGTTGGCTCACCGTTGGAACAGATGTCATCCACTCATTGGACAGGAGGCGCCTATGATACGTCGACACATGGCACGACCCAACAGAGGCCCATTCCGGTGAAAAGGCCGGCCCGTTTAACTTGGTCAAAAGGTAACGGGCCGGCCCACGGAAAGCCTGTTAACGGTATGTTCGTATATCTCCCATTTACGGCCCGCTAACACCCGGCCCATTATGGCCTATTGGAATTAAGCCCAGTAGCTTCATCTGGGCCATCCAATATGATTCGAACCCGTTGTAACTTCCGGCCCATGTATGGTCCATGATGTCTTTCGGCCCATATGAGGCCCTTCGTAACTCTGGTCCCATTAAAGGCCCAACATGAAACTGACCCATAATGAATAGTGTATCGCTTTATACCCATTAACGGCCCATTATTCCGTCTGCCGTTTCCAGCCCGTGTTAACTTTTGGCCTTCTAAGGGCCCATTTCTAGAATTCGGTTAGTTATGGTCCGTTACTGGCCTGTTCTGTTTATGGGCCAAATTCAGCCCATGGTTACATTCGGCCCATTTGTGGCCTGTTAACCCGTTGGGCTGCTTTCATGTAAAAAAGCATTGGGTTGTTTCCATAGAGTTATCAAATACGTCCTATTAACGGCCCGTTATGGTCCATGAACAGTACGACCCATGATTGACGAAATGATTATATGCCCTGTAGAAGGCCCATGGATCCTACGGCCCATAGAAGACCAATGGATCCTATGGCCCGTAAAAGGCCCATGGATCATACGGCCCGTAGAAAGTCCATGGATCCTACGGCCCGTAGAAAGCCCATGGATCCTACGACCTGTATAGAAGACCAATGGATCCTACGGCCTGTAGAAGGCCCATGGATCATACGGCCCGCAGGAGGCCCATGGTTACAACAGTCCGTGTGTTGCCATGATTATTGTGGTCTAGTTACCAAAAATAGGTTATTGTGGCCACTAGAAAAACACGGAAAAAGAACTGCAATGACCAGAAGCAAACAACTAAACAAGACAATAAGGAAATAAATAAGCAAGCAACTAACGCTAGCCTATTACCGCTATTACACATATTACATCCACTGGGCATCAAAGTTCGTCACCAGTCCAAATAAACGCGACAGCAAAACAAGAGCATAACTGAAACAACTTCAGAAGAGCTCAAGAAACGTTATCCTAGGTATCCACCATGCTGGCAATAAGCTTAGCAAGCTTATTAGCTTTGTCCCGTTTGGCGCTAAAATCCTCCAGCGCTTGCTGTTGCACCAGAAAGTATGCATCTGAATGCTCCAGGGACTTCCGCAGTCCTTCCACTTCTTGTCGCAGCACAGCTGATCGATGTCTTTCAGCTTGTATTTGAGACTCAAGAAACCAAACTGATTCAGACAGTGAGTTTGAATAGCTTATGCAAGCGGTAGTGGCCAGTAACTCGAACACTAAACTAAGACAGGACTTTGGGGTTGTCTCACTGTCTTCAAGATAGTCTTCCTGAGCTATTTTATCAGCTTTGTTGGACTCCAACAAGGATGTCTCACTATCCTGAACCTCATCTGCATTACTTCCTTTAGCATTCTAAAAGAAGAAACAAGCAGACACATAACAGGTTTAGCATGTATTAGTATACGAAACTCATTTCGGTGAACTAGTTCATTAGTAAGGTGGACAGGATTAAACTACCAAGTCTTCTATTGCCAAGTACTAGTACATAATAAAAGCATCAAACAAACATATATCTATGTCCTATGGTCACTGCATTGTCTTGCCAAATCAAAATAGAGACACAGTTCAAATCATATCAGTTCAAGACAAAGCAGCAGTGAAAGAATACAAAGTGTGGGAAACTACACGGCACAACAAGATTTCAGATGGGTACCACGGGTCTACATGTACAACAACACTATTGGCTCTGTTGTGATGCTAGTAATGTGCATGATATGAGAAGTCAATTGTATACACAATTGAAATTGAAATCAACAAAGCTATTGATAAGAGCAAACCTGTTAAAGAAACATGCATGAACATAAGTGCTGTGCCATAGGAGTTTCGATTAGTTCCTTCAATTTAAAAATAAGTTTGTATGAGTAAATACAGTGATACAAGAGCAAAGCAGTATGCACGATAGCAATGGAATCTTAAATTAGAACAATTCTTCTTCAGGTTTAAGCACTTGTTCTACATGAACAGAGTACAATAAGACGCAAGAATATAGTACTTAAAATAGAAAATGAGCTCATAGACCTTACCACATTCTTGGTTCGGGACCAGTACAGAACAAGGCGTTCCCAGTCATCGTCTAGTAAATGTGTCTCAGGAGAACGTAAGGGAATTTGATGAGTTTATTTGCTGGTGAAGTATGTTTTCTTCAGGTAATTCCGATACTACCAAGCATTCTTGAAGATAGCAGAGGTATTAGCACATGTTACCTCATCCTGAGTTTCCAAATTGGTCTTTCTCTATAAATAAAAATGGGAAAATTTGTTGTATTATAACCATCATGGAGGTAGGATGTATTGGACAAAGCAAAGTAATTGCCATGAATAACATTAATTACACATAAATCCTGGACAAACACCTGCAACTGGCATTTTCCTTCATCTTCAGTATAATATTTCCAAGATGGGAAGATATGCACATAGGATTTAACAACATCAAATGTGATAGATGCTAAACTACGACTGGCTGGTTGTGCTTCCTCCACAGGAATAGGCGTACTAATTGGTGGAGTTGGGGTTCGCCGTGGTAGTACTGGCCCTTTGGGCACTGGAGCTGCCTTACTAACTGCTCTTGTTTGGGAGCTCTGTGGTGGAGGTGGTGCTGTGTCAACAGGAACTGGTGAAAGGGCATGTAGCCCCTAAGTGTGGTTTTGGTAATTAAATGACAATCTCTATGGACTAATGTTTTCAGTGAGATATATTTGAAGGTTTTGTCCATAGAAGGTGCCACAAGGATATTGGATGGAATCATGGATGAAGTCCATATATATGAAGATAGAGCCTCAAGGATATTGGACGGAATCAAGGATAAAGTCCATATATATGAAGATATATTTGCCCTATGCTTTGGTATTAAATGACAATTCCTATGGAGCATCAAGTGCATTGAATCTTATATAAAGATATGTTCCATAGTGATGCTTGAAGTGCATTGGGTTGTTTTGTGAAGTCTGCCATCAAAGCATCCGAAGAAGTCCTCATGGTATCCTTCTATGGATACCCCGTGCATACGGGCTTGTACCGTGCGCACGGGGTTGAGTGTCAACTCTCTGGATACCCCGTGCTCACGGGGCCTAGGTGTTGGCTCTCGAGATCCCATATCCAATAAGGTTTCAAGTTGGTCTTCGGGTACTTCTATTGACACCATCAAGATTGGTTTCAATGCCTGATCTAATTATGTTCATGATGTAGTTCATTGGAGGATCTCAAAGATTGATATATTTGGGCTTCCGAGGATCAAGGCTTGAGAGAGTAATCAAAGAGAAGAATTCAAGTTATGGTTTCAAGACAAGATCATGGTGAGCTCATGTGTTAGGTTTAGGTTGATCAAGTCTTGAAGCAAACAACTAGAGTAAAGAATTCATTGTGCCTCTCAAGATATTATGATGGAGGGCTTTTAAGGATCAAGGGCTTGAGAGAATAATCAAAGAGAAGAATTCAAGTTATGGTCTCAAGACAAGATCATGGTGAGCTCATGTGTTGGGTTTCGGTTGATGAAGTCTTGAAGCAGGCAACTAGAGTGACGAATTCATTATGCCTCTCAAGAGATTGTGATGGAGTTTTTTTAGAAGGGCAAGTGGTGACCAAGATGATATTCATAGTGGAACTTGATATGGTCATGGAAGAGTCTTTAGTGATATAGTCTTGAAGCAATGAAGGGAAATGAAGAGTTCATTGTGGCTTTCAAGAAACCAAGATGGAGCTTGGAGTAAAGATGTTGGTTGACCAAGATGAAGCTCGAAGATTATATCTAAGTGGTCAACTCTCAAAGCACAAACATTGTACCACGTGAGACCAAGTGATTAGTGGTATGGTAAGTAATTGTGAATTGTGCTTTGTTACCTAACCCATGCTATGTGTTGGTATGTCTATGTGGGTTAGATGTTTCTCATGGGCTTGCATCAAAAGGAAATATTTCAAGTAGCCTATGTGAGGGTGACATCAAGTGGTGATGGTCGTCGGGTTCGAGGTGTCCAAGTGCAAGATGAGAAGCCGGAGGTTATATGCTTTGAAGCTTGCGGTCCACATCATTATAATGCACATGTGAAGATGGGCTTAAGTTAAGGCTTCCCTCATTGCAATATGAGGAAGCAATTCGAGTATCTTCACCAAGTGGTTGTGGACAAGAAAGGGATTCCAACTTGAGGCAAGCATTAAAGTCATCATCAAGCTCAAGTTGAATATGCAAGGCAAAGGTATAACTTAGCTAGGTTTTTCTAGTTTTGCCGATCTCATAGTGATTGGTGGGAGACCGGATTATAGGTTTGATAGCCGTACTATCAAGAGGGACTCTCGGGCGAGTAGCTTGATCACGTCGCATGTAGAGAGATAAAACCTTTGCATTACTTGCATCATACTTTGTTGTTGATCTTGGGTGGTTCTCTATGTGAGGACCTTGGGCTTTTCCCTAGCTTCAAAACGAGCCCAAGATCATCAAATTCAGAGTTCGTATGCCAAAGTTATGCATGTTTTAGTGGGCTGCTGCAGGCTGTCCTGGGTACCCCGTGGGCACGGGGGCCCCTGTGCACGGGCTCATACCGTGCGCACGGTACCCTGTGGGCACAGGGTGTCCAGGAACTGCCCGTTGAGCCCCAACGGCTAGTTTTGGGTTTTGGCTATTTAAGGGCTCTTTCCTCCCACCGGTTGGGGGGTTGTTGATTCACATTCAAAACATCATTTTGGGCCTCTTACCACCTCTCCCAAACCCCTATCTCCCCTCTAAGTGAAGGGGGATTTGTGGATGGATCTTGGAGTCATTTGTTGATTTCCTCCATTGCATCCCCTCTCTTCAATCTCCCACTTTCTTGAGTCACATCCTGTGAGATTGAGAGAGTGAGTTGAGCATTTGTTGGTTGACCTTGCATTGCATTTGTTGCATTGGTTTGAGCTCCCCGCGTTGATTTGTTCGAGTGAGAGCCCGTGAGTTTATTACTCTTGGAGGCTTCGCCTCCTAGACGGTTTGGTGATATCATTGAGAAGATTGTGAAGAGGCCTATGTGGCCAAGGTTCCCCCGGAAGCTTCCTTTTGTGGTGTGCTCCGGGAAAGGGTGTTCAAGTGGCCTAGGTGGTCAAGTTCCTCCGGAAGCTTCCGTGGTTGTGGTGTGCTCTGGAGAAGTTTGTAAAGGTGTGGTGGTCTCCTTCAAGACCAACCCCGAGTGAACCGAGGCTCATCCGTTGGGGGTGACTCAAAAGGGAGAATACGATGAGTCACTTGGTGACGCCCCGGAGCTTCAGCTTCGGCACCGCTCTAATGGAGATTAGCACTCTCACGAGTGTGAACTTCGGGATAAATCCGCATCCCCGACTCACTTGTGGTTATCTCATACCCACACCCTTTACTTTCCGCAATTCATACTTGCTCATATTGAGATATCTTTTTAATAGTTGAATTGCTTAGTTGTTCCTTCATTTCCATATCTTGTGATATAGTTTGTGCTTGCTAGTTTTCTTAAGTGCCTATCTTGTTTAGCATAGGTTGTTGGTGCACTTAGTTGAGCCTAGCATATTTAGGATTTGTGCTTGAAAAGTATCCGTTAGTTTAATTCCGCATTAGGATAAAGCCAAATCCGTAAAAGTTTTAAAACTCCTATTCACCCCCTCTAGTCGTCATCTAGATCATTTCAATTGGTATCAGAGCTTTGGTCTCTCCTTGGTAGGCTTCACCGCCTAGAGAGTAAAGATGTCGACTAGGGGTATAGTGCACAATGACACTTTTTGTTTTAGTGGCACAAACTATCACTTGTGGAAAATTCACATGCTTTGTCATTTTCGGACCATGGGTCCAAATCTTGTGTGAATTGTTCTTGTAGGGACTTCTTCATGGAAGGATGACCTTTTTCCAACTAGTGAGGAAAATGATGATATGCTTTGTGGCTATGGTGCTAAGAGTGCCATAATCCGGTTTATATCCCTCGAAGTATTTGAGTCTATCATGGCTTGTGTGACGGCTCATGATATGTGGACCAAACTTGAAGAAATATATGGTGGGTCCAATCTTGTTGATATTCATCATCTTTCGGAGAAGTTAATTGAGGAGGTCTCCACATCTTCAAATCATGAAGATCTCCATATTGCTTCTTCATCCATGTGCTTGGACACTTCTACCTCTTCCACCTCACCATCATATGGCATGTCCCAAGGTAATGACATGGTGAGTGGAAATATCATTTGTGATGATGATGTTGTGCTAAACATTGATTATCTTTCATGTATACATGCTAGCGTTGTAGATTCTATGGACATGAGCATATCTAGCAAAAATGACTTACATTCTTGCGTTGATAGTCCATGCATATCATTTGGAGATTCCTTGAATACCTTTTGTGATGATATGCTTGATACTCCTTATTTCCATGATCTATGTGCTTCTATTTCCTCTAGTTGTTGTTTGACTAACCATGTAGAGGAAACAAGAGAAAATAGTGCACACATCATTAATGAGGAAATTGCTAGAGGAGCAAAGAAGGACATCACGTTGTTGGAGAGGAAATGCTATGAGTGTCAAGAGGATGGACATGGATATCCTACTCTTGATGATAAAGAAACTCCCTCTCCAAAAGAATCATCATCAACCTCCGATGTTCACATGTGCCTCATGGCAAGAGGTAATACTGAGGTATCATCTACTCTTTGTAATGATATTGATGAGAGTAATGATGAATGTGATAGGGATATGAGTCAAGAAATATATGAAATTGGTAATTCTCTTCGTGGGGTAAATAAGAACACTTATGAGATGTTTAAAGATCTTATGACTCATTTTGGAAAGTGTAATGATTTACTTCACGAAGAGCAAGAACAAAATGAAAAACTTGATTGTAACCTTCTTGATGCTCTAGAAACTCTTAGAGACTTAGAATCTTCTAAAGAAGAGATTGAAGTTGCTCATGATCAACTTAAAGAGGATTTTGAGCACCTTGACCTTGTCAACAATAATGTCAAAGGAGAGCTCACCAAACTCTCTAAGTCTTATGAGGAACTTCAAGCTACTCATGTGAAGTCTCTAGTTTCTTCTAGCTCCTCTCATATTGTCAATAATGCTTGTGCTACTAACTCTACTTCTTGTGAAGCATCTATCTTGAAGGAGAATGTTGAGCTAAGGGCTCAACTTGCTTTGCTAACTAGCAATTATGGAAGTTTAGAAGAAATTCATGAAAAGCTCTCGGGCTCTCATGATGACCTTCTAATCTCCCATGAAAGGCTAAAGTTAGCTCATGAGGCTATTTTTCATAAGGTAACATCGTGTGAGCCTCATGTGGACATTAGCACTATTTCTACTCAAAATGCTTTATTGACAGGTGCTAGTCCTAGTGATTCATCTAGACATATTATTGCTAATTTTTGTGATGAATTGCTCTCCTTGCCTTGTTTCTCTAACAATGAAGCTTCTACTTCCTCTAGTACTTTTGTTGATACTAACCTTGTAGATGAAAACAAAGACCTCAAGGCCCAAGTCACTATTTTGAAGAAAGACTTGGAAATATGTCATGAAGGAAATACCTCTCTCAATGCTATCTTGAGTGTTCAAAAATCTCCTCATGACAAGGGCGGACTTGGTTTCATCTCCAACAACAAGAAGTCCAAGAGAAAGAAGAAGGGACAAGATCAAGTCAAGAATCCGACCAACATTACATGCTTCAAGTGCAAGAATGTTGGTCACCATGTGAGATCTTCTCCATTGAAGAAGAAGGCTTCAAATGTGAAGCATCAAGGGAAGTGTCCTCAAGTTCAATCTCAAGGTCAACCTCATGTTGAAGAAAGGCCACTAGCAATGATGAACAAAGATAATTCTCTCCAAGTTGAGAAAATAAAGAAGAAGATAAGGGGGAGCACATGTTGCTATATTTGTCATGAGAAGGGACACATATCCTCATCTTGTCCCAATGGTAACATCCCTAAGCCTCCTCTAGTCAATGATCATTATTCGCTTAGAAAGGATGTTGTTGGCAATTTGTTTGCCAAGTTTGTTGGTGCCCAAAGTGGTTTGGAAATGGAAAAGACCATTTGGGTTGCCAAGCCTATTGTGACTGAGTTCTTAGGACCCAACTTGGTTGGGGACCATCAAGCTCAAACTTGATCAATAGGTGTGTGGAGGACATTGGAGATTTGGCTAGTTCATGACGAAAAGGATATCCACCATTTATTTGTTCGAGCCAAGTCATGTGGATTATCTTCATATTATCTATCCAATGTTCCTCCTTGCAGTAACTTGTATTTTTATTGCTTACATTGAAAGTTACTCGCCCCTTGCATGCTTAAGTTTTGTATCTAGCATGTGCATTTATATGTTGTCCTTCCTAGTATGCTTGATTTGTGTTATCTAGCATGTGTAGGTTGCATTGCACATCATATAGTGATGCTTGTTGTCTTGAGCCTTATTTGTATGTCGTTTGGCTCTTGCGAGATATTAGTGGATCATCACATTATGGGGGAGTGTTATGTTTTGTGCACATCACAAACCCAAAATGTGAATATGAGAAATACCACATAGTATTGATACTCAATATTATCTAGTCACTATGTGCTATGTCAAGCTCATTTTATATTCAGATTCTCAGAGTATCCATTAGTTATCTCTTTTAGGTTGTTGATTATGATCTTGTGCTTCTTAGGATTCTACCACCGAGTGCTAATTCCAAATACCAATTGGTATTTCTTCTTGTGGTAGAATTTTATGATCATCTTCTTCTCAGCTTGTGCTTCAACTTGCCTTATCTCACTCCTTGTACTATCTCTTATCTACTTGAGTGAGATAAGCCTTTGAGCATGTGTGTAATGTATATCCTATATGCTCTTTGGTTTTTGCTTAGTTCATATGTTGTACTTTTCTTGCGGTCCTGTGTGGATTCGTCTCTTTGATATGATTTGGACAACTTGAATGCTTTATGTTATTTTTGGAGTATTCTTCGTTTAACTGTTCTTTTGTCAAAATTGTATCTCTTTGGATCTTGGTAGGCATGTGCATGCATATTTATTTATATACTTTTTCTTGTCTTGATTGCTCTACTTGACCCTCTATATAGGGTAAACTCCATCAAATCATTAATGATTAAAAGTGTGCATGAACTTCAAGTTCATACCCTTTTGCACATATTTAATATGGAGTTTACCCTATGTATTGTGGTTGGACTAACTACTTCAGACCCAATAAGTTTGGGGACCAAATTGTACCTTAATGTGTTTTAGGTACTTTGGAGAAGCATTGGATGCTTGGCTTATTCATGAGGAAGGTGGAGACACCATGGGAAATTACTAGAGCCAAGCTTGGTTGATTGTTTGATTGAGGGAGAAGATAATTGAAAACCCGGGTTGGTTGTAAGTGTTTCATTCTCATCATGAAAACCCGGTTAACTAAAATGTGGGTCAATTTGTTGGATATGCATCAAACTCCCACACTTACCGTATTCTCAATAAATCCTCAGGATGTATTGAGGAAACGGTGAATGTGGAGTGTGGTAAGAATAATGGCTTCCATGCGGAGCAATTTGTTTCAAGTGTTGTAGGTGATGAAGCTCCTTCCCAAGCTACAAGTACAATGGGGATCGATCTTATTCTTCCATAAGAAACACCCCATGTCCATGTAGAAGAAGGAGTAAGATCCCCTCTTGTGGATCCACCATAAGGGAAGTCATCACCCCCAACACAAGATCAAGATGCTATGGGAGATCATGTACCTCTTGTTCGCTTACTAGATCAAGGGCCCCTTGAACCAATGCTCTCTCTCTCTCTCTCTCTCTCTCTCTCTCGGTAACAAGTACTTACTTCATGCATTTATTTAAATTAGAGTCAACATTGTGTATGTTGCATCATAGCATGATTAGTACTTGTTGAGTGAGTGCTTGTATGTTTTGCATATATGTTTGCACTCATGAGTTTTTGGATATATTTTGGACCCATGCTTAGCATGATTATCATATTGGATATCTCCATTATCCCTTGTCCAAAATATGTTCTTTGGATCCTTTGAATGTTCGATTCTCTTGTCATATCATTTTGGTGCATTCTATGGATCCTCGATATAGTGTGAATTTCTTCGTTTGTTCGTAACTGGATATGTGCATTTGATTCCACTCACAATATGAGAAATGCAAAAATTAAGGAGGAACTCATACTATATTGGCCATCTAGATTTTTCTTCCATTTTGGCACTTGTTGCCAATGGGGGAGAAGTTTAGAGGGTTTAGGTGAAGTGGGTTGGTTCCTGTCATTCATGCTTATCTACTTTGGTTGTGCTTGCTCATTGCATGGATGTGTATATAGAGGAAACTACACCAAGTTATTTCCTGTGCATATATTGTGGGGGAGTTTGCTCTATATATTGTGGTTCTACTAGCATCAAATTCTTGTGTAGTATTTCGATGCTAGTACAACCGGTTTTGATAACATCAACTATCTTTGTGATGTTTGAGGCTATCAAAACCACCTCAAGTATACAATTTATTCTCGGATAGATTGCATACTTGTTTTAAATTCATTATATAAACCCTCTTGTTGAGATTGTCATAAATTACCAAAATGGGGGAGATTGAAAGGGCATGTAGCCCCTAAGTGTGGTTTTGGTAATTAAATGACAATCTCTATGGACTAATGTTTTTAGTGAGATATATTTGAAGGTTTTGTCCATAGAAGGTGCCACAAGGATATTGGATGGAATCATGGATGAAGTCCATATATATGAAGATAGTGCCTCAAGGATATTGGACGGAATCAAGGATAAAGTCCATATATATGAAGATATATTTGCCCTATGCTTTGGTATTAAATGACAATTCCTATGGAGCATCAAGTGCATTGAATCTTATATAAAGATATGTTCCATAGTGATGCTTGAAGTGCATTGGGTTGTTTTGTGAAGTCTGCCATCAAAGCATCCGAAGAAGTCCTCATGGTATCCTTCTATGGATACCCCGTGCATACGGGCTTGTACCGCGCGCACGGGGTCGAGTGTCAACTCTCTGGATACCCCGTGCTCACGGGGCCTAGGTGTTGGCTCTCGAGATCCCATATCCAGTAAGGTTTCAAGTTGGTCTTCGGGTACTTCTATTGACACCATCAAGATTGGTTTCAATGCCTGATCTAATTATGTTCATGATGTAGTTCATTGGAGGATCTCAAAGATTGATATATTTGGGCTTCCGAGGATCAAGGCTTGAGAGAGTAATCAAAGAGAAGAATTCAAGTTATGGTTTCAAGACAAGATCATGGTGAGCTCATGTGTTAGGTTTAGGTTGATCAAGTCTTGAAGCAAACAACTAGAGTAAAGAATTCATTGTGCCTCTCAAGATATTATGATGGAGGGCTTTTAAGGATCAAGGGCTTGAGAGAATAATCAAAGAGAAGAATTCAAGTTATGGTCTCAAGACAAGATCATGGTGAGCTCATGTGTTGGGTTTCGGTTGATGAAGTCTTGAAGCAGGCAACTAGAGTGACGAATTCATTATGCCTCTCAAGAGATTGTGATGGAGTTTTTTTAGAAGGGCAAGTGGTGATATAGTCTTGAAGCAATGAAGGGAAATGAAGAGTTCATTGTGGCTTTCAAGAAACCAAGATGGAGCTTGGAGTAAAGATGTTGGTTGACCAAGATGAAGCTCGAAGATTATATCTAAGTGGTCAACTCTCAAAGCACAAACATTGTACCACGTGAGACCAAGTGATCTAGTGGTATGGTAAGTAATTGTGAATTGTGCTTTGTTACCTAACCCATGCTATGTGTTTGGTATGTCTATGTGGGTTAGATGTTTCTCATGGGCTTGCATCAAAAGGAAATATTTCAAGTAGCCTATGTGAGGGTGACATCAAGTGGTGATGGTCGTCGGGTTCGAGGTGTCCAAGTGCAAGATGAGAAGCCGGAGGTTATATGCTTTGAAGCTTGCGGTCCACATCATTATAATGCACATGTGAAGATGGGCTTAAGTTAAGGCTTCCCTCATTGCAATATGAGGAAGCAATTCGAGTATCTTCACCAAGTGGTTGTGGACAAGAAATGGATTCCAACTTGAGGCAAGCATTAAAGTCATCATCAAGCTCAAGTTGAATATGCAAGGCAAAGGTATAACTTAGCTAGGTTTTTCTAGTTTTGCCGATCTCATAGTGATTGGTGGGAGACCGGATTATAGGTTTGATAGCCGTACTATCAAGAGGGACTCTCGGGCGAGTAGCTTGATCACGTCACATGTAGAGAGATCAAACCTTTGCATTAATTGCATCGTACTTTCTTGTTGATCTTGGGTGGTTCTCTATGTGAGGACCTTGGGCTTTTCCCTAGCTTCAAAACGAGTCCAAGATCATCAAATTCGGAGTTCGTATGCCAAAGTTATGCATGTTTTAGTGGGCTGCTACAGGCTGTCCTGGGTACCCCATGGGCACGGGGCCCGTGTGCACGGGCTCATACCGTGCGCACGGTACCCTGTGGGCACGGGGTCTAAACCCCCGTGGGCACGGGGTGTCCAGGAACTGCCTGTTGAGCCCCAACGGCTAGTTTTGGGTTTTGGCTATTTAAGGGCTCCTTCCTCCCACCGGTTGGGGGATTGTTGATTCACATTCAAAACATCATTATGGTCCTCTTACCACCTCTCCCAAACCCCTATCTCCCCTCTAAGTGAAGGGGGATTTGTGGATGGATCTTGGAGTCATTTGTTGATTTCCTCCATTGCATCCCCTCTCTTCAATCTCCCACTTTCTTGAGTCACATCCTGTGAGATTGACAGAGTGAGTTGAGCATTTATTGCTTAACCTTGCATTGCATTTGTTGCATTGGTTTGAGCTCCCCGCATCGATTTTTTCGAGTGAGAGCCCGTGAGTTTATTACTCTTGGAGGCTTCGCCTCCTAGACGGTTTGGTGATATCATTGAGAAGATTGTGAAGAGGCCTATGTGGCCAAGGTTCCCCCGCAAGCTTCCTTTTGTGGTGTGCTCTGGGGAAGGGTGTTCAAGTGGCCTAGGTGGTCAAGTTCCTCCGGAAGCTTCCGTGGTTGTGGTGTGCTCCGGAGAAGTTTGTAAAGGTGTGGTGGTCGCCTTCAAGACTAACCCCGAGTGAACCGAGGCTCATCTGTTGGGGGTGACTCGAAAGGGAGAATACGGTGAGTCACTTGGTGACGCCCCAGAGCTTCGGCTTCGGCACCGCTCTAACAGAGATTAGCACTCTCACGAGTGTGAACTTTGGGATAAATCCGCGTCCCCGACTCACTTGTGGTTATCTCATACCCACACCCTTTACTTTCCGCAATTCATACTTGCTCATATTGAGATATCTTGTAATAGTTGAATTGCTTAGTTGTTCCTTCATTTCCATATCTTGCGATATAATTTGTGCTTTCTAGTTTTCTTAAGTGCCTATCTTGTTTAGCATAGGTTGTTGGTGCACTTAGTTGAGCCTAGCATATTTAGGATTTGTGCTTGAAAAGTATCCGTTAGTTTAATTCCGCATTAGGATAAAGCCAAATCCATAAAAGTTTTAAAACTCCTATTCACCCCCCTCTAGTCGTCATCTAGATCATTTCAGCTGGGTTACTATCTGCTGGGGTTGGGGTTAGATTGGGTGAAGCTGGTTCTCTGTCCATCGCTGTAGGGGTACAATCTGCAAGAGTCTGGGTTATGTGTGGTAGGGCTGGTTCTCGTGCATGTACAACCGGGTGCTATCTCCACCAAGAGGTAGCACTATTTTATTTGAAGACCATGTTTTTACTCCGCTAGATACTGGCATCACCCGCTCCAATTCAAATGGCTGATAAACATGAAACATAGTTGAATGTAGAAACATAGTATGAGAGATGATGCAATAGATAGTGTGGAAAAAAGAGGGCAAGAAATAGTTGACATGTATATTGTTTAACTAGGGACAACATGACATAATTTCACATATATGATGTCTATCTAAACTGGATAGCATAGCATAACATAATTCAAAGATATGATGAATAACTAAACATGATCGCATGACATAATTCGCATACATGTTATCTAAGTAATCAGGATTGCATGATTTAATTCACATATGTGATTTATATGCTAAACAGAGGGCACTCAATATGATGTCTGAACTAAGAACATGGTGTTGAATATTGTGTATATGATGTCTAAACTATGCAATGCAAGACACCATATGCATGATATGAGCAGTATAACCGTGCCAAGTTAGAGCATACACCTCGGTGGGGGAATATGACTGGTTATCTATCTCTGAATCCATCTCTGAGGAGCTATCGGGACCCAACAAGAGATCTGCTTCGACAGGTAGCACTGTCTGCTCTGAAGGCCTTGTTTTCACTCCAGATTTTTCCATCTCCCACCCAAATGGATGATTCACAGGAAGAGTAGTTTAATGTACAAACATTGTCGACAAATGGAAATGTAATGAAGAAAAGGATGGGCAAGATATCATTCAAATATATGATGTCTGGTTAAACAGGATGGCATTGCACATTTCACATATATTATGGCTGGCTAAAAGACATGAGACTGCATAATTCCCATATATGATATAGAAACAAAACAGGTGGCATTACAAAACATGTCTAAACTAAGAAGATGACATATATGATGTCAAAAGTAGGCACTGCAAGGCAACATATGCATGATATGACCAACATCATCATGCCAAGGTAGAGCAAACACCTTGGGGCATAAATATGAGTGGTCAGCTGCATTTGAATCCGCCTCAGAACAGATATCTTCCTCTGGATTATAATCTGGAGAGGGGGAGGGTTTGCCATTGAACCCACCATGGAGCGATGTCTGCATGACATTGTATTGCCGTGCAAAACTCTTCTCTTTTTCTCTACATGTTCAGCATGACTATGTACAATATCTGACATGCATACGAAAAAATATGGTGAGATTATGTAAGGAGAGCATGCAGAAATTTAGAGTGATGGTAACAACTAGTGGATGGATCCAAAAATAATGATAGCAGGCTGATGATTGCCTTAATTTAATAAAAAGACAAATGATGATTGCTTTACTATTTGTTTCCCACCCAAGATGAACAACATAGGCCTACCCTAGGTGAACCAGATATTAGACAGAGATACTCACTACAAAAAATATACAATTCCATGATGATACGTGTTTGTCATAGTAGGTCGCGTTTTTTGTCATGCATGTACATCCACGACGATTTTATGACAGAATCAAGATAGTCATACCTGTGTTGTCGTAGAAGTGTTCCATAACATTACCAAAATTATCATCACGGAAGTGTCCACTTCCATGACGATAAATCACGCGTCACAGAAGTGCTTTCGTCAAGGGTGACCGACACGTGGCATCCATGTTAAGCTATCGGGTCCGGTTTTGGATCCGATAACCCGTTAACAGCCGGGACCAATGGGAAATTTCCACGTGTAAAATTCTGATTGGCCGGAGGGAACACCTGTCAGCTTGTCAGTGTGCCAGATGTCGCCCGTCCATTGGAGGAGACATGCCTATGATACGTCGACACGTGGCAGGGCCCAACAGAGGCCCATATAGGTTAAAAAGGCCGGACCAGTCAAAGGCCCGTAGTACTTACTCACGTACTAGTGGGCTAGCCCAACAATGGCCTGTGTAATAAAGGCCCATTTATGGGGCGAAGCCAGATCTGGCCCGTCAATTGTTCGCTGAAAATTTGGGCCCAATTACACCCCAGTGACTTTCGGCCTGTTAGAGGCCCGATGTAGACATGGGCCCATTTCAGCCCGGTGTGACTTTCGGCCTTGGAACGGACCGTGCAGCCCATGGGCCATATATGGTCCCACGGGACATCAGGCCCACTAACGGCCCGTGATAAAGGTGGCAACAATTAAGCCCGACATGACTTTGGGCCTGTTAAAGGCGTGTCATATAATTCGGCCCGTTGATGCGTGTACTGTTGGAAATATGCCCTAGAGGCAATAATAAAATAGTTATTATTATATTTCCTTGTTCATGATAATTGTCTATTGTTCATGCTATAATTGTGTTATCCGAAAATCGTAATACATGTGTGAATACATAGACCACAACACGTCCCTAGTGAGCCTCTAGTTGACTAGGTCTTTGATCAATAGATGGTTATGGTTTCCTGACCATGGACATTGGATGTCGTTGATAACGGGATCACATCATTGGGAGAATTATGTGGTGGACAAGACCCAATCCTAAGCATAGCACAAGATCGTGTAGTTCATCAGCTAAAGCTTTTCTAATGTCAAGTATCATTTCCTTAGACCATGATATTGTGCAACTCCTGGATACCGTAGGAATGCTTTGGGTGTGCCAAACATCACAACGTAACTGGGTGGCTATAAAGGCGCACTACGGGTATCTCCGAAAGTGTCTGTTGAGTTGGCACGAATCGAGACTCGGATTTGTCACACCGTGTGACGGAGAGGTATCTCTGGGCCCACTTGGTAAGACATCATCAAAATGAGCTCAATGTGATCAAGAAGTTGATCACAGGATGATGTGTTATGGAACGAGTAAAGAGACTTGCAGGGAACGAGATTGAACAAGGTATAGGGATACCGACGATCGAATCTCGGGCAAGTATCATACCGGTAGACAAAGGGAATTGTATACGGGATTGATCGAATCCCCGACATCGTGGTTCATCCGATGAGATCATCATGGAACATGTGGGAGCCAACATGGGTATCCAGATCCTGCTGTTGGTTATTGGCCAGAGAGATGTCTCGGTCATGTCTGCATGATTCCCGAACCAGTAGGGTCTACACACTGAAGGTTCGGTGACGCTAGAGTTGTTATGGGAAATAGTATGCAGTTACCAAATGTTGTTCGGAGTCCCGGATGAGATCCCGGACGTCACGAGAAGTTCCGGAATGGTCCGGAGGTGAAGATTTATATATGGGAAGTCATCATACGGTCATCGGAAGTGTTCGGGGGTTTATCGGTATTATACCGGGACCACCGAAGGGGTTCCGGGGGTCCACCGGGAGGGTCCACCTACCCCAGAGGGCCCTATGGGCTGTATGTGGAAGGGAACCAGCCCCTAAGTGGGCTGGGCGCCACCCCCCTATGGCCCATGCGCCTAGGTTTTGGGGGAGAACCCTAAAGGGGGCGCCCCCTTGGCTTGGGGGGCAAGCCCCCTCCCCTTGGCCGCCGCCCCCTCTAGATCTCATCTAGAGGGGCCGGCCCCCTTCCCCCTTCACCCTATAAATAGAGGGGTGGAGGAAGGGCAGCAACACCACTTCCAAGGCGCAGCCCTCCCTCTCCCAACACCTCCTCCTCCTCCGTTGAGCTTGGCGAAGCCCTGCCGGAGAACTGCGAGCTCCACCACCACGTCGTCGTGCTGCCAGAGTTCTTCCCCAACTTCTCCTTCCCCCTTGCTGGATCAAGAAGGAGGAGACATCCCCGGGCTGTATGTGTGTTGAACGTGGAGGCGCCGTTGTTCGGCGCTTAGATCGGAATCAACCGCGATCTGAATCGCTGCGTGTATGACTCCCTCATCCGCGTTCTTGTAACGCTTCCATTTCGCGATCTTCAAGGGTATGAAGATACACTCCTCTCTCTCTCATTGTTAGTCTCTCCATAGATTGATCTTGGTGATGCGTAGAAATTTTTTAATTTCTGCAACGATCCCCAACAGTGGCATCATGAGCTAGGTCTATGCGTAGTTTCTATGCACGAGTAGAACACAAGTCGTTGTGGGTGTTGATTTTGTCAATTTACTTGCCGTTACTGCCTTATCTTGATTTGGCGGCATCGTGGGATGAAGCGGGCCCGGACCGACCTTACACGTACGCTTACGTGAGACAGGTTCCACCGACTGACATGCACAAGTTGCATAAGGTGGCTAGCGGGTGTCTGTCTCTCCCACTTTAGTCGGATCGGATTCGATGAAAAGGGTCTGTCGTGGAATTGTCACGGCAGATGTCCTAGAGAAAGGACTTAGTCATGGAGCCATCGCGACGGGTTAGCTTGAAGGGGTTAAAGTGGACACAGGGACGCAAGAGAGTTTATACTAGTTCGGCCCCTTCGATGAAGGTAAAAGCCTACGTCTAGTTGTGATGGAATTGATGGGGTTTCGATGACTAGGGAGCAAACAAGCTTCACCTATGTCTCGAGTTGTTGTCCATTGTCCCTGAACCGCCGTCGGGTCGTCCCCTTATATACACGGGTGACTCCCATCGGTTTACAGAGTCCCAATACCGGCTCATAGATGTGTCCGGTTTGGTCTCTACTTATTCCTAACTCACAATACAAGTTAACTACTAACGCCGGTTTACGGCTACAGGCCTTAAACCGACCATGGGCCTTGAGCCCTCATCTGCCTTCTTGGGCTTTAACATACTTAACTACTGACGAAGTTAACCCGGCCCAGATAGGCCGGTTTACGCCCAGTAGTAATATCCCCAACATTAGGCCCTAGATTGATTTGAACGGGTTCATGTCAATCCTTTAACAAAAGCTTCATCTTCAACATCTTCTCATAAATTGGTAAATCGCCATGATGTCATCTTCTCTGATTGCTGTAAACCGGAGTGACGTCACCTGTCATAACGAAGCTATCCATTATGCTTCTTTGTTTAATAGATCTGCGGAAATCGAGGCAACAGCTCCGTTTCGTGGCCCCTTGATTGTCGCGCCCGACACCTGTTCTTTCGCCTTATAAATAGGACCGAAGGGTCATTTCTTTTCTCCCCTTCGTGCCTTTCTTCTTCGTATTCCTCGCGTCGCCAGCCTCGGAGCTCCGCCACCGCCGTCGACCTCTGCCTCGACCTTGGCCGCTGCATCAAGCTGGGCGCACCAGAGCATCGCGGCAACCTTCCGCGTCTTCCTCAGCTCCGGTAAATCTTCTATCCTTTCCCCCGCAGATCTGACCTAGGGTTTCACAGTTCTTCAGTGTTCATCGTCTGCCTCTTGCTCATACGATAGATTTTTTAGATGACTCCGCAAATCTTTATTCTGTGCAATGGTAGCTGTTTACCCTTCGCCTTCACTTACACATCTCAAAACCATAGATCTGTATGTACGTATTGCTCATTGATTCGGTACTGCTCCTTTTGGACCTCTGAATATTTATCTTTTTTCTGAACTTGCTTCAGATCCATCGCTGTAGAGAAATCCTACGAAATCTGTTTCTATAAACTTACTCATCTGCTTCAATGTTTAAACCAGGTGGTTTAACCTTGTAGAAAAAAATTGCTAAACCGGTATACACCATTAGTCCCCTTGTTGAACCGCCAGATGCTGTTGCTTCATAAAACTCCAGTTCAGATAGTTCTGTCTCCGGTTTAACATTGCACATACCAATGTACCTTGATCAAATGCATTTTTGAACCAGGATCTTCTACCTTGTAGATTCCATCATGGCCAAGCAAGTATATGAGTGCAATTGGGTTCCTTCTCGCGTCACAGAGGCTCAGTGTAGCGACCCGACCCGAATGGATCAAGTGCTCTGTGCTCAGGTGTCATCCCTGGATCAATAATGCTGACACCACACAGTACATCGAAGGATTTATAGCAGAGTGGCAATCACACACTTATTACAACGTTGTCTCAAAGAGAACTTATTACAATAAATATGGCTTAAGGCCATCTAGTGTCGATAACAGCGGAAGACTTGGAAGATAAATGGGTCCATCAACTCCAGCGGCATCACTGAGTATAGAACCATGACCTAAAAACACCTTACTCGTCGTCTGAAAAGTCTGCAACATGAGAAGTTGCAGCCCGAAAATGGGTCAGCACATGGAATATGCTGGCAAGGTAACACATAGAGAGTAATGGAATGAAACAGCTATACTATATGCATATATGGCTGGTGGAAAGCTCTATGGTTACAGTTTTGCGTAAAGCCAGTTTTTCCCTACTGCAAAGGAATAAATTTATTTAACTATCATGGTGGTTGTGAAACATTGAGAATGGTTGACAGCATTCTCAATCCCAATTAAAAATAATTAAAACCCAACAACATTAATTAGAAGTAACATGTTGAGATTCACTTGATATTCAAGTACTAGATACTCAAGTTGTCCATAAACGGGGACACGGCTAATCATGATTAGTTTGTACACTCTGCAGAGGTTTGCGCACTTTTCCCCACATGACTCGATCGCCTCCGTTTGGTTTCTCGCACTACATGGTGTTTGAGAAGACGGATGACCGAGACATAGTCTTTCAGAAGCGCTAGCACCTTACATGTGGGGTAGACCGTACCACCTATAACCCCTACATCTGCTAGTCCACCCCGTAAGAGTTCGCACAACTTAGTCAACTATGCCAGAGCCCATAGTAGCATGTGGCTGCACACGGAAGTTTCTAGCATGAAAGATCTTATGATCCCTTTGAGCCTGGGTGGCGGTCCGAAAAAAAATAGGCAAGTCCTGATAGACATCAGGTGCCTCAATCCACCTAGATGTGTGTTTAAGTTGCCACCTTAGATAAACCATTAAAATTATCAATCTCACATCTGTCATGGATATCACTCACCCAATCCACGTCTACTAGCATAACATGGCATAATAAGCAAACGTAGAAGTAACTCCCAAAGGTTTCATAATAAACAGGTAATAGGTACTACCTCATCTACTTCCCATCCCACAATTTAATTAGATCCTAATCATGCAATGTGAGAGGATTGATCTAATGCAATAAAACATGGGTTGTAGAAAAGGTATGATCAAAGTGTTACTTGCCTTGCTGATGATCCGCGAGTCCTAGGGTTTCGAAGTAACAAGCGGCGCAATCCGGGTAATCTATCGCAGACAAACAACAAGCATACAATAAGTACTCATCTAATGCACAGGTAAAACTCGAACAAGAGAACGAACCAGAAAGTTCAACTTAAGAACTCTGGTTGCAAAGAAAGAAAGAAAGAACTGAACAAAGAAACGGAAAAACAAACGGCGGAAGAAAACAAATCGGTTCTAGTAAGTTGAAACTAGGTCAAATTTTACCGGGGCAAAAACTTTTTTAAGTTGATTAGACGGAACGGCGGTTTCGAAACGAAACTCCAGGCGCTTGAATCACCTAATTCCGATAAACGAGCGAGAAGAAAGACTAGAACGAAGATCGGATCTGAGATCGCGATCGCGGAATAAATCCGACGAGAAGAAAAAGAAGAACGGTTAAACGAACGGACGTTCGTTAACCTAGAAGAATCCGGTGATCACGTTCCTTAGGATGAACGGTCCGGCGAACGGTCCAAAAGCAACTAAATCAGAAAAGAAAACGAATCCGATCTAGGGTTTCGGAAAAGAAAACCGAAACAAAAAACGATCTAGAAAACCGGAACGGTTTAGAGAAGAACCGGAAAGAAAAACGAATCGGTGGAGAAGAAAAGAATCGGAACGATTTATAAGAAAACCGATCCGAGGAAAAGAAAAGAGACGCGGCGCGGTACCTCCGGCGAGGGGTTCCGGCGACGGTGGCGTAAGGCGGCGGCCGGCGCGGCGCGGGTGAGAGGCGCGGGGTGAGGCGCGGCTTGGGTGGTGGTGAGAGGGGTTTTGATTTGATGTGTTTAGAGGGGGGTGCTTGGGTATTTATATTGGGGAGGGGGGTTTACTTGGGGTAGGGGACAAGAATTAGACTAGGAATAGGAATAACGAAATAAGGAAAAAGAGGCAAGGGGCGCCCTAGAATCCTAAAAGGATTCGGCGAGCAAGAGGCGAGGCGGCGGCCGGCTCTTGCCTTGCCTGGCGCGCGCGCGCGGGGCTGGGAGCTGGGGCGCAGCGGCCGGCTGCCCTGGGCCTTGGTCCAGTTGCTTTTTTTAACTGATTTCGCGCGCAGAAAAACAAAAGAAAACTAAACTAAACGGACTCCAAAATTCTAAAAGTAAATTTTTCCCGACTCCTAAAAATGAGCCGAACAAAATGAACTTTTCTCTGGACCTAAAATGCAATTTTCAAAAACGCGCATTTTTCCCTATCCAAATTAAATGCAAATAAAACTCTGGCAAAACCAAAGTTGATCTATTTATTAAATCTTCATTTTTCCTCAATTTGGGAAAGTCATATTATTCCCTCTCTCATATATTTTGACACCGGAAAAATTATTGAAGATGAAATAAATAAATCAAATGATCCTCTTTTCCAAATTCGAGAAAACTCTCAAATAACGAAATCTCCAACTCTCTCCGAAGGTCCTTGAGTTGCGTGAAATTTCTAGGATCAACCAAAAATGCAAGAAAATATGCTATGCATGATGATCTAGTGTATAACATTCCAAATTGAAAATTTGGGATGTTACAAACCTACCCCCTTAAGATGAATCTCGCCCTCGAGATTCGGGTTGGCTAGAAAATAGGTGAGGGTGGTCCTTGAGCGAATCTTCTTCTCTCTCCCAGGTGGCTTCATCCTCTGAGTGGTGGTTCCACTGAACTTTGCAAAACTTGGTAACCTTGCTGCGAGTAACTCTGCTGGCATAGTCGAGAATCTTAACTGGCTTCTCCTCATATGTTAGGTCATCCTTCAACTGAATCGCTTCGAGTGGCATGGTATCTCTGCCATCTCGGCATGACATCTCTTCAGCTGAGAAACATGGAATACGTCATGAACTCCTGACAGTCCCTCTGGTAATTCCAACTTATAAGCGACTTCTCCCATACGTTGCAAGATCTTATACGGTCCAACGAAACGCGGTGCTAACTTTCCCTTAACTCCAAAGCGCTTAACTCCTCGAAGTGGGGATACTCGGAGATAAACTCTGTCTCCGGTTTCGTAAACTGTCTCCTTGCGTTTAGAATCTGCGTAGCTCTTCTGCCTGGACTGGGCTACCTTGAGCCTATCGCGAATCAACTTAACTTTCCGTTCAGACTCCTTAATCAAATCTGGTCCAAAGAATTGACGGTCTCCAACTTCGTCCCATGACAACGGTGTCCTGCACCTCCTTCCGTATAAAGCTTCAAAAGGTGCCATCTTCAAACTGGTTTGGTAACTGTTGTTATAAGAAAACTCCGCATACGGCAAGTTATCGTCCCAACTAGATCCATAATCTAGTGCACAAGCTCTCAGCATATCTTCCAAAATCTGGTTGACTCTCTCGGTCTGTCCATCTGTCTGCGGATGAAAAGCTATGCTGAACTCTAGTCTGGTTCCTAAAGTTTCATGCAACTGATTCCAAAACTTTGAGGTAAATTGGGTTCCTCTATCTGATACGATACTCCTCGGAACTCCATGCAAACAAATGATCCTAGTCATGTATATCTTTGCCAACTTAGCACTGGTGTAAGTGGTCTTAACTGGAATGAAATGTGCTACCTTCGTCAACCGATCAACTACTACCCATATCGAATCATAGCCTGATTTCGTCCTGGGTAGTCCTGTGATAAAATCCATGCCTATCTTATCCACTTCCATTCGGGTATCGGCAATGGTTGTAACAATCCTGCTGGCTTCTGATGCTCTGCCTTTACTTTCTGGCATACGTCACAAACTGCTACATATGCTGCAATATCCTTCTTCATTCCGGTCCACCAGAATGTTTCCTTCAAATCCAAATACATCTTGGTATTCCCTGGGTGAATCGAATACGGTGAATCATGTGCCTCTTGCAAAATCAACTTCCTGATCTCCGGGTCATTTGGCACATAAACACGGTCCTCAAACCATAAGGTATCGTGCTCATCCTCACGAAATCCCTTTGCTTTTCCTTCACTCAATTTCTCTTTTATAGCAGCAATCTCCTTGTCAGATTTCTGAGCTTCTCTGATTTTATCCATCAATATTGACTGAATCTCCAATGTTGCTACATAGCCTCTCGGAACTATTTCCAAACATAGCTCACGAAGGTTTTCTGCTAACTCCTTTGGTACTTCTCCCGTCATTAGAGTATTGACATGGCTCTTACAGCTCAATGCGTCAGCTACTACATTAGCTTTTCCGGGATGGTAATGCAATCTCATGTCATAATCCTTGATGAGCTCCAACCATCTCCTCTGTTGGAGGTTCAACTCCTTCTGCATGAAAATGTACTTCAAACTCTTGTGATCCGTGTACACCTCACAATGATTTCCAATGAGGAAATGTCTCCACGTCTTCAATGCATGCACTACGGCTGCTAACTCCAAATCATGCATGGCATAATTCAACTCATGAGGCTTCAGTTGTCGTGAAGCATACGAAACAACTCTCCCTTCCTGCATAAGCACTACTCCAAGTCCTCGACGTGAAGCGTCGCAATACACCTCATAATCCTTGGTCTGATCTAGCAAAATCAATACTGGTGAGGTAACCAAGCGTTTCTTCAACTCCTGGAAACTAGCCTCACACTCCTCAGTCCATTTGAACTTAGTATCCTTCTTCAACAATTCAGTCATAGGTTTTGCAATCTTTGAGAAATTCTCAATGAATCTCCGGTAGTATCCTGCGAGTCCCAGAAAACTCCGGATCTCTCCAACGGTTGTAGGTGATTCCCATTCGGTTACGGTCTCAACCTTAGTGGGGTCAACTGCTATACCTTCCCCGGATATAACGTGTCCGAGGAATCCAACTTTCTTCAACCAAAACTCACATTTGCTGAATTTGGCGTATAACTGATGTTCCCTTAGTTTCTCCAAAACCAAACGCAAATGTTCCTTATGCTCCTCTTCATTCTTTGAATAAACCAGGATGTCATCAATGAACACTACGACGAACTTATCCAAAAACTCCATAAACACTTTGTTCATCGGGTTCATAAAATAGGCAGGTGCGTTAGTTAATCCAAATGACATAACGGTATACTCATACAGTCCTTATCTCGTGGTGAATGCTGTCTTAGGTATGTCCTGCTCTCGAATCTTCAACTGATGGTACCCTGATCGCAAATTGATCTTGGAAAACACTTTAGCTCCTTGCAACCGATCAAATAGATCGTTGATCATTGGCAGTGGGTACTTGTTCTTGATGGTTACTTCATTCAATCCCCGATAATCTACAACCATCCTTAATGATCCATCCTTCTTTTCCACTAGAAGTATGGGTGATCCCCAAGGCGAAGAACTTGGGCGAATGTAACCTTTATCCAATAACTCCTTAATCTGATTCTTAATTTCCACCAAATCCTTTGCTGGCATCCTATATGGTCTCTTTGATATTGGGCCTGTACCTGGTAATAACTCAATCAAAAACTCAATGTCTCTATCCGGTGGCATGCCTGGTAATTCCTCAGGAAATACATCAGGAAAATCCTTTACTACTGGTACTTCCTCTTGCACGACTCCTGTTAGGCAGTTTACTTGTGTCCTGTTTGGCACATGCCGGGATACATACTTGATCCTTCTTCCTTCTGGTGTGGTAAGAAAAATTGACTTACTAGCACAATCGATGTTTCCTCCATACATCGACAACCAATCTATACCAAGAATCACATCCAATCCTTGAGATTCCAATACTATTAGGTCTGAGGGAAACACATAGTTACCAATCCTTAATGGTAACCGATCACACCATCGTCTAGCCATGAACTCCGCTCCTGGTGAGCTTACTAACATGGGTGACCTAAGGGCTTGGGTTGGCAGGTTATATTTATCCACGAATCCCCTTGATATGTATGAATGCGATGCACCAGTGTCAAAAAGAACAAGTGCGGTAAATGACTTAACCAAAAACTTACCGATTACTGCATCGGGTTGATCTTCAACCTCCTCCACATTAACGTAGTTCACCTGTCCCCTGTTGAAAGGGTTCGGCTTCTTCCCAGAGCTTCCATTGCCATTTCCATTCTGGCCTCCAGGACATTCATTGGCATAATGTCCGGTCTTGGAACACTTGAAACAAGTGACTTGACTCAGGTCCTTTTTGGCTGGGGTGGATGGGGTGGTCCGGTTCTGGCCGTTGCTTCCTCCATTCCCATTACCATTCTTGTGGCCATTATGGTTGTGCGAGCTACCTCCTCCATGGGTGTGCTGAAACTGAAATCCTGGTTTAGGGGCAAAACGGGGCTTCTGCTGGGCTCCAGAGTTATACTTCCCCTGTCCATACTTCCTCTTACGGTTCTCAATCTGCTGTTGTTTCCCTTCAATCATGATGGCACGATCTACCAACTCCTGGTAGTTGTTGAAACTTGCTACCATCAACTGCATGCTTAGTTCATCGTTCAGCCCTTCCAGAAACTTCTCCTGCTTAGCTGCATCCGTAGCAACGTCATCTGGGGCATAACGTGCTAACTTACTAAACTCCTCCACGTACTGGCCCACTGTCCTTCCTCCTTGGCGTAAGTTGCAAAACTCACGCTTCTTTATGGCCATAGCTCCTGCTGAAACATGGGCAGTCCGGAAAGCTTGCTGAAATTGATCCCATGTGACAGTGTCAATTGGGTAAGTGGCTGTGAAATTCTCCCACCATGCTGCCGCGGGTCCGTCAAGCTGGTGTGCGGCAAACTTCACTTTCTCACCATCCGTACATCCTGCAGTGGTCAACTCCCTTCCTATCTTGCGGAGCCAATCGTCTGCTACTATTGGCTCGGTGCTACTGGAAAACACCGGCGGATTCAGCCTAAGGAAACGGGCTAAGTGGTCAACAGGTGGTGGTGGTGGTGGGTTGTTGTTGTTGTTCTGCTGGTTCTGGACTAACATCTGCATCAATTGATTCTGCTGTTGGATCAACTGAGTGAGCTCCGGTGGAAATCCATTGTCACGTCTCGGAGGCATCTGAGGGTTTAGAAAAGACGAGAATTAAGAATAGAGGGGGTCTAAAGGGAAAACACTACCCATATGCACATGAGGCAAAATCACACAATACACTTCAATCAAACAAGGGCTTACAAACGGTCTAACTATCGCAAAAGTGCTCGAACTATAATGTTTACATGGGGGAATACTACTACTATATGGTGGTCATCTAGAAATTTGAACCGGTGGAAGACTCCATGATATCTGCTCCAGCTTCGTCTTCAAAGTCGGGTTCACTTGGATCCGAATCGGTGTCGTCGATGATGATGTAGTTGTCCGGACATGCGACGTACTCGTCGTCCTCCTGGGATGCTAACTTCCTCTTAAGTTCTTCAATCTCCTGCTTAAGATCGACATTGTGCCTTGCTAGAGCTACGATCTCGTCCATGTAGTCCTTGCGTGTAGACTTCAGTTCTCCTTCTAGCTCGATGATCCTTGCCTTTGCATTCTTCAACTCTATCATATCATTGCACATCTGGTTCTCGTGGCGTCGAATGTGCTGGTTTAACTCCTGGATGAATGATGTAATGGATCTATCCTTCTTGGTGCTGACTAACTCCCATTGTTCATCTCGGCGTCCGCAAATCTGGTAGATAGTGTCCTTGAGGTCTTCTTGATAAACTTCTCCAATGCGTCCTATGGTGATATGAGCTGCCATGCTCCTTCCCAGACTCCAGGTTGGTGCATTGAAAACACTATCTATGGGCTTCGTGATTGGCGCGAATGTCCTTCCCAGAACGTGAGCTTGAATCTTCCAGTGCTCCTCTTCAGGCAGAGTGGCGTTGAAGGTTCCCGTGAAGCTTGGTAATCCAATGTTCAGGTACTTGGTGACTTCCTTCAGGTGAAATCCAAATGGTGTGCCTTCATCCGGTTGAGCGTACTTAATCTTCACGTTCGTCATCCTAAAAGAGTAGAAAAGATGAGGAGTTAGAAAAGGGGAAGAGAATAATGATCTATGGCTTTAACCTAGTGGTCCTGTCCTACAGTCAGCGTGTGCTCTGATACCATTCTCTGTAGCGACCCGACCCGAATGGATCAAGTGCTCTGTGCTCAGGTGTCATCCCTGAATCAGTAATGCTGACACCACACAGTACATCAAAGGATTTATAGCAGAGTGGCAATCACACACTTATTACAACGTTGTCTCAAAGAGAACTTATTACAATAAATATGGCTTAAGGCCATCTAGTGTCGATAACAGCGGAAGACTTGGAAGATAAATGGGTCCATCAACTCCAGCGGCATCACTGAGTATAGAACCACGACCTAAAAACACCTTGCTCGTCGTCTGAAAAGTCTGCAACATGAGAAGTTGCAGCCCAAAAACGGGTCAGCACATGGAATATGCTGGCAAGGTAACACATAGAGAGTAATGGAATGAAACAGCTATACTATATGCATATATGGCTGGTGGAAAGCTCTATGGTTACAGTTTTGCGTAAAGCCAGTTTTTTCCAACTGCAAAGGAATAAATTTATTTAACTACCATGGTGGTTGTGAAACATTGAGAATGGTTGACAGCATTCTCAATCCCAATTAAAAATAATTAAAACCCAACAACATTAATTAGAAGTAACATGTTGAGATTCACTCAATATTCAAGTACTAGATACTCAAGTTGTCCATAAACGGGGACACGGCTAATCATGATTAGTTTGTACACTCTGCAAAGGTTTGCGCACTTTTCCCCACATGACTCGATCGCCTCCGTTTGGTTTCTCGCACTACATGGTGTTTGAGAAGACGGATGACCGAGACATAGTCTTTCAGAAGCGCTAGCACCTTACATGTGGGGTAGACCGTACCACCTATAACCCCTACATCTGCTAGTCCACCCCGTAAGAGTTCGCACAACTTAGTCAACTATGCCAGAGCCCATAGTAGCATGTGGCTGCACACGGAAGTTTCTAGCATGAAAGATCTTATGATCCCTTTGAGCCTGGGTGGCGGTCCGAAAAAAAATAGGCAAGTCCTGATAGACATCAGGTGCCTTAATCCACCCAGATGTGTGTTTAAGTTGCCACCTTAGATAAACCATTAAAATTATCAATCTCACATCTGTCATGGATATCACTCACCCAATCCACGTCTACTAGCATAGCATGGCATAATAAGCAAACGTAGAAGTAACTCCCAAAGGTTTCATAATAAACAGGTAATAGGTACTACCTCATCTACTTCCCATCCCACAATTTAATTAGATCCTAATCATGCAATGTGAGAGGATTGATCTAATGCAATAAAACATGGGTTGTAGAAAAGGTATGATCAAAGTGTTACTTGCCTTGCTGATGATCCGCGAGTCCTAGGGTTTCGAAGTAACAAGCGGCGCAATCTGGGTAATCTATCGCAGACAAACAACAAGCATACAATAAGTACTCATCTAATGCACAGGTAAAACTCGAACAAGAGAACGAACCAGAAAGTTCAACTTAAGAACTCCGGTTGCAAAGAAAGAAAGAAAGAACTGAACAAAGAAATGGAAAAACAAACGGCGGAAGAAAACAAATCGGTTCTAGTAAGTTGAAACTAGGTCAAATTTTACCGGGGCAAAAACTTGTTTAAGTTGATTAGACGGCATGGCGGTTTCGAAATGAAACTCCAGGCGCTTGAATCACCTGATTCCGATAAACGAGCGGGAAGAAAGACTAGAACGAAGATCGGATCTGAGATCGCGATCGCGGAATAAATCCGACGAGAAGAAAAAGAAGAACGGTTAAACGAACAGACGTTCGTTAACCTAGAAGAATCCGGTGATCACGTTCGTTAGGACGAACGGTCCGGCGAACGGTCCAAAAGCAACTAAATCAGAAAAGAAAACGAATCCGATCTAGGGTTTCGGAAAAGAAAACCGAAACAAAAACCGATCTAGAAAACCGGAACGGTTTAGAGAAGAACCGGAAAGAAAAACGAATCGGTGGAGAAGAAAAGAATCGGAACAATTTATAAGAAAACCGATCCAAGGAAAAGAAAAGAGACGCGGCGCGGTACCTCCGGCGAGGGGTTCCGGCGACGGCGGCGTAAGGCGGCGGCGGCGAGGTAAGGCGGCGCGGCACGGGTGAGAGGCGCGGGGTGAGGCGCGGCTTGGGTGGTGGTGAGAGGGGTTTTGATTTGATGTGTTTAGAGGGGGGGTGCTTGGGTATTTATATTGGGGAGGGGGGTTTACTTGGGGTAGGGGACAAGAATTAGACTAGGAATAGGAATAACGAAATAAGGAAAAAGGGGCAAGGGGCGCCCTAGAATCCTAAAAGGATTCGGCGAGCAAGAGGCGAGGCGGCGGCCGGCTCTTGCCTTGCCTGGCGCGCGCGCGCGGGGCTGGGAGCTGGGGCGCAGCGGCCGGCTGGCCTGGGCCTTGGCCCGGCTGGGCCTTGGTCCAGTTGTTTTTTTTAACTGATTTCGCGTGCAGAAAAACAAAAGAAAACTAAACTAAATGGACTCCAAAATTCTAAAAGTAAATTTTTCCCGACTCCTAAAAATGAGCCGAACAAAATGAACTTTTCTCTCGACCTAAAATGCAATTTTCGAAAACGCGCATTTTTCCCTATCCAAATAAAATGCAAATAAAACTCCGGCAAAACCAAAGTTGATCTATTTATTAAATCTTCATTTTTCCTCAATTTGGGAAAGTCATATTATTCCCTCTCTCATATATTTTGACACCAGAAAAATTATTGAAGATGAAATAAATAAATCAAATGATCCTCTTTTCCAAATTCGAGAAAACTCTCAAATAACGAAATCTCCAACTCTCTCCGAAGGTCCTTGAGTTGCGTGAAATTTCTAGGATCAACCAAAAATGCAAGAAAATATGCTATGCATGATGATCTAGTGTATAACATTCCAAATTGAAAATTTGGGATGTTACACTCAGCTGGACGATCTAGTCCTGATCGGCGCTTTAGGCAGCAAAGATACCATCCATCGGAGGGCTCCTGGGAAAGAATGCCCTCCCACTCCTCAAGAAGGAGAGGTTGTTGTTTTCGTAGACCACTTAGCTTGGGGCTTTAAGCCGCCCGGTTCTAAATTTTACCGGGATGTTTTGGCCGATTTCCAACTCCATCCACAAGACACTGGCCCCAATTCTGTTACAAATATGTGTCACTTCCAAGTGCTCTATGAGGCGTTCTTTCAAGAGGAGCCCACAGTGGAATTGTTCAGAGACCTTTTCCATCTAAACCGCCGTACTGAATTTACTGACGGCTCCAATACGGAGTTGGGTGGCATGGCGATCCAGAAAATGAAAGAGGTCACATACCCTCACGCCAAACTGCACAGCCACCCCAAAGAGTGGAATCAGACATGGTTCTATTACAAAGACACCTCCCCTGCTGGTGAGAATCCCTTGCCTGGCTTTCGTCCGGAGCGGCTCAGCAATACACATCCTTTTCCGCAAAGATTGACTGCCCAGGAGAGAAGCAAATATGCTCCTCAACTGTCGAAGCTCAGAGCCTTTATGGCCAACGGTTTGACAGGGGTTGATCTCGCTCGCTGTTGGATATCATGGAGCATACTGCCCCTTAGTCAGCGCTCTGGTTTGATGTGCGAGTATACCAGCAGTGTTGATGACCCACTGTGACATTCCAAAATCCAGCTCACCGATGAAGAAATTACAGAGGCTGTGAATAAGATGCTGAATGAATCGGAACATATCCGTGCTAAAAACGGCCTGCTTCCCTTCTGTGCCACCAACAAACCGCCAGCTGTAAGACCTTGATTTTTCCTTTTGCTGAATCTGTTATTGACATATCTGGTCATTGTTTAATATCAGTGTCTGTGTAATCAGGGCAATGATCTATTTTGGAGCAAGAAATTGCCGCAGCAGAAACCAGAAAAACCAGACAAACCGGAAAGAGCAACCCGGCAAAAGACTAAAGCTGTAAAGAAGACTGCCCACAGGAAAAGAACTACTGCATCTTCTAATCCGTCCCCTGATGATGATGCGGATAATCCGGACCTTGAGGTAGAGCTTGACTCACTTGGCTTACTTTTCATGCGTCTTATTGATGATGATATTTGTCAGGATGATGCCAAAGCCAGCCACGCTGATGCTGCAGAGGTAATTATTCTCTCTTCCGATTCAGAACCTTTGCCTACGCTAAAAATCCGTCAGGCAAACCGGAAAGTTAAATTTTCTCATCCTCTTGCTTATTTGGATCCCAAATTTCTTATGAAGACCCAACAGCATGAAGCTCGTCGCACAACCCGGCACAGCGGCCAGGTAGTTACCTCCGTCGGTTTACCGAACAGTCCGGTTCGGAAACACCGTTCAGAGGTCTCTAATTTGCTTGTCAGTGATTGTCCTAAAGCGGGCTGCTTTCGTCAACCTCTTAATCCATCTGACTCCGATTACCAGGTTACTTCCCACTCATCTTCTGGCGAGTCATCGGCTACTCAGCTGCCACCGCTCAAAACGGTGCTTGGGTAAGCTATACTTATTATGATATTTGCAGCACATCACCTTGGAACATATGTTGTATTTGATTTTGTTATTCTTTTCAGGGCCAAACCTAGGCCAAGCAAGAAGGCCCGCCTGGACAAAGCGGCCGAAGAAGATGCCGTTCTTGAGCCAGGCAAGACAAGCGATCTTGAAGCGGCTATTCCTGAGGATATACCCAACGATCCACCGCAGCAAGACGATGATCTTATTGCTGAAGAGAGACCTACTGATGCCTCAGGTCCTGTCAATCAGCCCACAGGCTCCATCCGGATTGAGAGATCCACCGGTCCAGCAAAACCTACTGACCATCCAACAGCCCCAGTGCAAACCGGCGATACTCAGGAGGATGAGGTTGTCATTACTGGCACTGGCCATACCGAGCCAAGCAATCCTGTTGCTTTGTCCAAACATTCTGCCAAGGAAGAATTTGCTGCCTTTGGTAAAGGCAAGTGGAATGCTGATCTGGCAACCTACGCTGCTCTGAACGCCCAAGATCTCCATTCCGGCTACCTGAACCGGCTGTATACCAGCCGTGACTATGAAGCCGGTCTGGTTAATATGATGAAGGATAAATACGAGGTAACTTCCATATGCTCTTTCCTGCTTGTATGCTTCAATGCTTGCTGACTCTCCTAGCCCCCAAGGGCCGGTTTGTAATCCTCTTTCAAACCGGGACTTACTAATATTAAGCTTAATATTTTGAAATTCGCTGATGTAGCCCCCAAGGGCCGGTTCAACTTAGCGTAGTTAAACCGGTACTTTAAGTAATTGAGATTGCCGCATCAGAATATATAGACGAGCAAATAGCCATTAGCCCCCAAGTGCCAAGTTGAATACTTGTATTGATCTTGGGACTTTGCAAGCAATTGAAAGATGAAGATCGAATATGCATTAGCCCCCAAGTGCTAAGTGCATAACTTGTTATGTGGTTGGTACTTCAATCCTTGTCCCATTTTGTTGAAGCATATAACTGTCTGCCTGCAGGCGGAGCTGAAGACGAAAGAAAGCCAAGTCGCCGATCTCCAAGAAAACTTGAAAACCCAACAAGCTGAAACCTCCAAAGCAAAAGAGGAATTAACCAACGCTTTAAGTGCCATGGAACAGCTTAAGGAGAGCTTCAAGAAGAAGCGGGCGGATTGGGGCACTGAAAAGTCCGCTTTAATCAAACGAGCAGAGGATGTCGAGGCTGCACTAAAACCAGTGGCGGATGAACTGACCAGCATAAAGCGGCATGTGCATGCCATGACTACTGCTATCTTTGGTTAGTCAGTTTAACTTCTGAATTGGCTCTGCCTTCTTACAGAATTGCCGGTTTATTAACCCTTTATGGTATTTCAGGGACACGCATTGGTCACTTGGGGTCAGATGTGCGGAAGAAACTGAAAGCCGCCTATACATTGGTTGAACAATTGTATATTGGTGCCCAGCGGATCATCTGTACCGCATCCCATAACAAACCGGTGCCCACTTTGATTCAAGACACTCTGATGAAACTATCGGTGCTTCCTGCCCGGGTTGAAGAGCTGAAGAAATCTGCTGCTCGAACCGGTGCGATCAATGCCTTAATCCGGGCAAAAGCCTGGGTGCTGGATTTTGATCCTATTGAAGCGGCTCAGGGCTATCCCAGCTTGAAGGAAGACGGATCGGAGTTTGGTGAAGCGGATCTGCGAGCAATAAACTGGGAGGTACGCCCGCTAGCTTGTCAATTGGCTGAAGAAGAAGACTTGTCTCATTATCAAGCCCAATATGACAATCAAAACAAGCGAATAGCTGCACCAATCCATGAATCGGAAAATCTGATCCCTCCAATCCGTAAGCATACTTACGCTCCCGGTATTGACCCGTCATTGCTGATCCATGATGAAGCTGTTTTTCAAGCATTAATGGGAATCGACTGGACAACTGTTGATTTCCAGCCACTAGGTAGAGAAACGGAGGCTGAAGCGGCGCAGGATGACCCACAACCATTAGGCCAGGCTGGTGACCAAGCTTGAACCGGAAGCCGGTTTTAAAACTGCCTCTCCTTTGCGAAAAACAATGATATTATTATGGGCACCGTGTTGCTTTGTAATAGGCTAGTTGATACTTTTGATGCTGATATGCCTTCGTGCATAATTTGTTCTTCCTATGGTGATGAACTTTCCAAAGCACTTTCTGCAATAAGAAACTCTTCTAGTGCCACCGCGGTTGTACCGTCAGGCGGAATATAATGTCTGCATATATGAAGTCAAAACATCTAAAAAAATTTAAGTATATGACCAAATTTTTGAGATACATAATACCTGCCATCATTGAGCATGAAGTTGGCTTGGCCAATCTT
Source organism: Triticum urartu (assembly GCF_056163025.1). Lineage (NCBI taxonomy): Eukaryota > Viridiplantae > Streptophyta > Magnoliopsida > Poales > Poaceae > Triticum > Triticum urartu. The sequence continues at coordinate 354,664,554 of NC_141877.1, forward strand.
GAAGTGGAGTTTTGGAAACCCACACTGTTGGAGGAGATAACAGCTCCTGTATATATATGACGCTGGTTTACCATGTAAACCGTGCCGGGTTATAATAAGCACCGTGTTACTCCATAAGAGGATGTTAACAACAAGGATCAAACCGGGCAAATAGTCTCCGAATTGACGTGAACTGTGTTCCGTCAATTGATTGGTTGAAAACTTTGTCGGTTTAAAAAAGAAACGCAATAAAAAAGAAAAAAAGTATCTTGCAAAGAAAAGTGTGAAGCAAAAGCAATGACAAAACCGTTTGCAAAAAAGGTTTATTTGAGCTGATCAAATGGCGTTACCATGGCCGAACACGACCAAGCTCCCGTTAGGTGTAACTATGGTTCTAGTCAGCCAGGTCCCCAAATGAAACCGTGGCATTTATGCTGACCAAGTGGCATGGCGATGGTTCGGGTTCGACCAAGCACCCAAGTGATTCTGTGGCTTTAGGCCGATCAAGAGGCATGACTGGTTCAGACGTGACCAAGTCCCCAAGTGATCTGGTGGCTCTCGCCTATCAAGAGGTATGGTATTGGTTCGGACACGACCAAACCTCCAAGTGATATAGCATGACGCTTTTAAAAAGCGAACTCAAGGGGTAAACCGGAGGCCGCTTTAGAACAACTCCATGTAACCACACATGATGTAAAAGAACAGATACCCCGCTTTAGCTGAGGTTCCAGTTTATTATATTTAATCATAATATATACATCATTGTAATATGTACATAAGTAGAACCAATGGCTCAGGTATAATAAGGCCGAAGATGAGCTATGTTCCACGGCCTGTTGGTCTCCTCCTCTGATGTACGTGAGTCCTTATGCTCTCGAATGTCGATCAGATAGTATGACCCGTTGTGCAGATTCTTGCTGACCACGAAAGGCCCCTCCCAAGGTGGGGATAACTTATGCATATCAGTCTGATCTTGGATGAGCCGAAGCACCAAATCTCCTTCCTGGAAGGTTCTGGTTCTGACTCGGCGACTGTGATAATGACGAAGATCCTGTTGGTAAATCGCCGATCGGGCGGCTGCTATGTCACGCTCTTCATCCAACCGGTCCAAGGCATCTTGCCATGCTGTCTCGTTGTCCGCTTCAATATAAGCCGTCACACGAGGTGAATCATGACGGATATCACTGGGGAGAACCGCCTCCGCTCCATAAACCACGAAGAATGGTGTGTATCCTGTTGACCTGTTGGGTGTTGTATTGATGCTCCATAACACAGATGGTAGTTCTTCTACCCAACAACCCGGCGTTCTCTGCAAAGGAACCATGAGCCGGGGCTTGATGCCTCTCAAGATCTCTTGATTAGCTCTTTCTTCTTGACCATTGGACTGTGGGTGTGCCACTGATGAAACGTCGAGCCGGATGTGCTCCCGTTCTCAGAACTCCTTCATGGCACCTTTGGACAAATTGGTACCATTATCTGTGATGATACTGTGTGGAAAGCCAAACCGGAAAATCACTTTTTTAATGAACTGAACCACCATGGCCGCATCACACTTGCTAACAGGTTCTGCCTCCACCCACTTTGTAAACTTGTCAACCGCCACCAGGAGGTGGGTCTTCTTATCTTTGGACCTTTTGAAAGGCCCAACCATATCCAGCCCCCAAGTCGCAAACGGCCAAGTAATTGGAATCATTCTCAACTCTTGAGCTGGTACATGAGCACGTCTTGAGAACTTTTGGCAACCAGCAGATCGTCTGACCAGATCCTCTGCATCAGCATGAGCAGTTAACCAATAGAAGCCATGGCGAAACGCTTTAGCCACCAGAGATTTTGAGCCGGCATGGTGACCACAATCTCCTGCGTGGATCTCACGCAAAATTTCACGGCCTTCTTCAGGAGACACACAACATTGAAATACTCCTGACACACTGCAATGATGCAACTCGCCGTTGATAATAGTCATGGACTTGGATCGCCGGATTATCTGTCTGGCCAGAGTCTCATCCTCTGGTAACTCGCCCCGGTTCTTGTATGCCAGGTAGGGAAGCGTCCAATCCGGAATAACATGAAGAGCTGCCACCAATTGAGCCTCCAGATCAGGAATAGCCAAATCCGCTTCACCAGGGATCTTGACCGACGGGTTGTGCAGCACATCCAGAAAAACATTGGGCGAAACCGGTTTGCGCTGAGAGCCCAGCCGGCTTAAAGCGTCCGCCGCTTCATTTTTCCGCCGGTCCACGTGGTCCACCTGATAGCCTTTGAAATGACCTGCAACAATATCCACCTCACGACGATATGCTTCCATGAGTGGATCCTTGGAGTCCCAAGTGCCAGACACTTGCTAAGCCACGAGGTCCGAGTCACCGAAGCACTTAACTCGACTTAGATTCATCTCCTTAGCCATCCGGAGACCATGGAGCAAGGCTTCATACTCAGCTGCATTGTTAGTACAAGGGAACATTAAGCGGAGAACATAACAAAACTTATCACCTCGTGGGGAAGTTAATACGACTCCAGCCCCCGAACCTTCCAATTACCTGGATCCGTCAAAATGGATGGTACAATATGTGTGATCCGGCTTTTCTTCAGGTGCTTGCATTTCCGTCCAATCATTGATAAAATGTAACACCCCGGACGTAACTTTCCCAATTTGTACTCCAACTCTTGCCGTTTCCGGCGTTAAGTTATATTTATTTCCTCGGGTTCGGGTCTTTGTCTCCGTGTGTTTTTATCGTTGTCATGCATCTCATATCATGTCATCATGTGCATTGCATTTGCATACGTGTTCGTCTCTTGCATTCGAGCATTTTCCCCGTTGTCCGTTTTGCATTCCGACGCTTCGTTCTCCTCCAGTTGCCATTTCTAGCTTTCTTTCGTGTGTGGGGATTAAACATTTCCGGATTGGACCGAGACTTGCCAAGCGGCCTTGGGTTACTAACGGTAGACCGCCTATCAAGTTTCGTACCATTTGGACTTCGTTTGATACTCCAACGGTCAACCGAGGGACCGAAAAGGCCTCGTGTGTGTTGCAGCCCAACACCCCTCCAATTTGGCCCAAAACCCACCTAACTCTGCTCCATCATCTAGATCATTCGATCACGATCGCGTGGCCGAAAACCGCACCTCATTTGGACTCTCCTAGCTCCCTCTATGCCTATATATACACCCCCTCCAAATCCGGGTCTTTCTCCCCCCCCCCCCGAAACCCTAAAAAATCATCATCGTCGCCGCCGGACAACTTCCCCCACCGACGGACGTGTCCGTTGCACCTCGCCGCCGCCACGTGGCGCCTCCCTATTGGCTGCCGCTCGTGCCCACTTCGCCGCACCGCGCGGGCCCGCTCGGCCCGTGGCCGGCCCCCGCGGCCCAGCACGCCGCCGCCCGCCTCCTCTCCCGTCCGCCACCTCGCGCCGCCTCCCTTGCCTGCTGCGCCGCCCCGCTCCGCCTCGCGCCGCCTCCCTTGCCTGCCGCGCCGCCCCGCTCCGCCCGAGCCGCCGCCCGCCACCTCGCCCGCCGCGCCGCTTTGCCGACGCCGCCCGCCGCCTCCTCCACCTCGCCCGCCGCCTCGCCGACGCTGGCCGCCGCCTCCGCCGCCTCGCCGCGTCCGCGCCACCTCGCCGCCCTCCGCCGTCCTTCCCCGTCGACCCCGGTCGCCGTCGGCTCGCCGGAGTGCGTTCCCCGGTCAACCTCGATCCGTGCGCCGATCTGGATCCGGATCCGTGAACAGTAAACCCTAGGTCAAATTTTCTTCTAAGTCTCGAAATTCCAGATCCATGTTTGCCTGTTCATAGCCCCATAACTTTGCATCCGTAGCTCCGATTCATGCATATAGCATATTAAAATGTTCATCTCAGAGAGTACATCATTCCGTTCCATTGCATCATTTTCATTTGAGTTCATCTTGATGCCCGAAATGCTGTTAGAAGAGGGCTACTTGAGTTAATTGTCAGATCTGCTACTCCATTTAGCTTTTTGTCATTTTTGCCATGATTATTGTGTGCATGCTATGCCCTGATGCTCTAAATGTGTTTTGTTAAGGGTTTTGTCATCTTTCCAGAGGTGCAACCCATGTATTTTTGTGATGTGTGTGGTGACTTGTGCAAGCTTGCAAAGTGGTGCACTTGCTAATTCTGTTTTCAGGGACTTAGTAATTTCACTAAGTCCTGGAGCTGTTTATCTCATGATGCCATATGTTCATGTTGTTTCCTAGTGATCCGTGCCTCTTTTGAGGATGATCAGTAAGGGAGTTTTGTTAATATTGTAGTTCTCTATCCATCCATGTCTTTGTTTGCAATTATGGAGCACCCTAGCTTGAGTCAATCGAGCTCTACTTTTACTACTTTGTGAATCTGGGCAGATTGTCAACTTGTTTGCAATTTTGCCGGTAATGTTGTAGTTGATCCGTGCATGCTATGCTATTTTTCTTGCCATGTCTAGCTTGAATTTTGTGCCTTCTTGATGGGTGTATTCTTGTATTGCCATGACTTGCACCGTAGTGAGTGCATCGAGCTCGTAAACATGCCTACTTGAGTTATATTTCAGCTTGCTCCAGTTTTCACCAAGTCTGAAAACTGATTATGTTTTTGCTATGTTCACATGCTTGCAATTGTATTTTCTGATCCCTTTTGGCTCAAGGTCACTAAGGGACTTTTGTTAATATCTTTGAGTAGCTCCATGCCATGCTTTACTTTCCCATGATCAGATCCTGTAGTATGTAGTTTTGTTGCTCCGAAGAGGGCTACCTGATCTGAAATTCCAGACAAGTGTTAATTTCACTAAGTCTGAGATCTGGTTGTCATATGCATTTTTGCCATGCTTGTTTGAACCTGTTAATGGATGAATTGGCCGTAGCTCAGTGCTAGACTTTTGTTAAGCATCATGTATGCATCCCTGCCATGTATTTTGTTGTCATGTTTGGTTGCTGTAGCATGTTCGTTTCTTTGCATTTAGATGCCTACTTGCTGTAAATCGCAGACCTGTGTCATTTTTGAATCGCTTGCCATTTCCAAACCGTAACTCCGATTCCGGCGTTCTTTATATCGTTTTCAAGCGATTTCATCTCATCTTTCCAGTGGCACACTTGGAATTACAAGTTGAGGCCAGGTTCATTCGTTTCCTATCATATCTTGCATTCCGCATCCCGCATCGCATCCCGCATAGCATACCATCTTTGCATTGCGTTGTTTGAGTTTGCACGTGGTTGATTGTATCATTGTTGCTTGTTTGTCTTGTTTGGGTAGAGCCGGGAGATGAGTTCTCTAACGAGGAGTCCGTTGAGTTTGCTTTCGAGGATCCAGTCAACTCTGACAACTGTGCAGGCAAGATGATCATACCCTCGAAATCACTACTATCTTTGCTATGCTAGTTTGCTCGCTCTTTTGCTATGCCATTGCTACGATGCCTACCACTTGCTTGCAAGCCTCCCAAATTGCTATGTCAAACCTTCTAACCCACCATTGTCCTAGCAAACCATTGATTGGCTATGTTACCGCTTTGCTCAGCCCCTCTTATAGCGTTGTTAGTTGCAGGTGAAGATTGAAGTTTGTTCCTTATTGGAACACGGAGATTGTTCCTTGTTGGAACATCTTTTATTTACTTGTTGGGATATCATTATATTGCTATGTTATCTTAATGCATCTATATACTTGGTAAAGGGTGGAAGGCTCGGCCTCTCGCCTAGTGTTTTGTTCCACTCTTGCCACCCTAGTTTCCGTCATATCGGTGTTATGTTCCCGGATTTTGCGTTCCTTACGCGGTTGGGTTATAATGGGAACCCCTTGATAGTTCGCCTTGATTAAAGCTTTTCCAACAATGCCCAACCTTGGTTTTACCATTTGCCACCTAGCCTTTTCATTCCCTTGGGTTCTGCAGACTCAAGGGTCATCATTATTTTAACCCCCCCGGGCCAGTGCTCCTCTGAGTGTTGGTCCAAACTGTCAGCCGCCGGTGGCTACCAGGGGAAACTCTGGGCTGGCCTACCGGAAGTTTAGACAATCTGAGTGTGCCCTGAGAAAGAGATATATGCAGCTCCTATCGGGATTTGTCGGCACATTCGGGCGGTGTTGCTGGTCTTGTTTTAACCTGTCGGAGTGTCTTGAATTACCGAGATACCGAGTCTGATCGGAACGTCTTGGGAGGAGGTCTATTCCTTCGTTGACCGTGAGAGCTTGTCATGGGCTAAGTTGGGACTCCCCTGCAGGGATTTGAACTTTCGAAAGCCGTGCCCGTGGTTATGGGCAGATGGGAATTTGTTAATGTCCGGTTGTAGATAACTTTAACCTTAACTTAATTAAAATGAATCAACTGAGTGTGTTACCGTGATGGCCTCTTCTCGGCGGAGTCCGAGAAGTGGACACGGTGTTGGAGTAATGCTTGCGCAGGTTGCTCTTTAGTTTCTCGCTCGCGCTTTGCCTCCTCTTCTCGCTCTCTTTTGCGTATAAGCTAGCCACCATACTTGCTAGTCGCTTGCTGCAGCTCCACTCATATTTTACCTTGCCTTACCTATAAGCTTAAATAGTCTTGATCGCGAGGGTGCGAGATTGCTGAGTCCCTGTGGCTCACAGATTACTATTACACCAGATGCAGGGCCTGATGATTCCGCTCCAGGAGACGCGTTTGAGCTCAAGTGGGAGTTCGACGAAGACTCTCAACGTTACTATGTTTCCTTTCCCGATGATCAGTAGTGGTGCCCAGTTGGGGGTGAACGGGACCGTTGTCGCATGTTGGGTTCTCTTTTATTTTGGCGCCGTAGCCGGGCCATGAGTGTTTGGATGATGTAATGTTATTTATGTACTTGATTGACGTGGCGAGTGTAAGCCAACTATGTTATCTCCCCTTTATTATTTATATTACATGGGATGTTGTGAAGATTGCCTAACTTGCGACATATGCCTTCAATGCGATTATGTCTCTAAGTCATGCCTCAACACGTGGGAGCTATAGTCGCATCGAGGGTGTTACATAAAATCAACCAGTGCTTGAGACTTACTCGCCGTCCGAGGCACATACTTCAAATCGTGCGGCCCAAGCTCTATAGCCCACTTGGCAATCCAGCCAGTTGCTTCCCGGTTCTGGATGATATCCCCCAAAGGAGCAGAACTGACCACCGTAATTGGATGCCCTTGGAAGTATTGTTTAAGCTTCCGGCTTGCCATAAAAACTCCATACACCAGCTTCTGCCAATGCGGATACCTTTGCTTGGACTCAATGGGCACCTCGCTAATATAATAGACCAGACGTTGAACCGGATGCTCCTTACCTGCCTCCTTTCGCTCCACCACAATAGCCACGCTGACCGCCCGAGAATTAGCAGCAACATATAGCAGTAACGGCTCCTTGTCAATGGGAGCGGTGAGCACAGGCGGATTGGCCAATTGCCGCTTTAAGTCCTCAAATGCTTCATCAGCAGCAGAACTCCAGACAAACTGATCCGTCTCCTTCAACATCTGATACAAAGGGATTGCCTTCTCACCAAGACGACTGATAAACCGGCTTAACGCGGCAATCTGGCCTGCCAGGCGTTGAACATCATTGATACACTTCGGTTTAGCGAGGGAGGTGATGCATGTGATCTTCTCCGGATTAGCCTCAATTCCCCTATTGGACACCAAGAAGCCTAATAACTTTCCCGCCGGTACACCAAAGACGCATTTGTCCGGATTAAGCATCATCTTGTATGTCCTCAGGTTATCAAAAGTTTCCTTTAAATCACCAATCAGAGTCTCCTTCTCCCTGGATTTAACCATGATATCATCCACGTAGGCGTGTACATTACGGCCAATCTGTTTGTGTAGACAATTTTGCACACAACGTTGATAAGTTGCCTGGGCACTCTTGAGCCCAAAGGGCATAGACACATAGCAGAAGGCTCCAAAGGGAGTTATGAACGCCGTTTTCTCCTGTTCCTTAACTGCCATTTTGATCTGATGATAGCCAGAATATGCATCCAAAAAACTTAAACGCTCACAACCCGCCGTAGCATCAATAATTTGATCAATACGGGGGAGGGCAAAAGGATCCGCTGGACAAGCTTTATTAAGATCTGTGTAATCCACACACATGCGCCAGGTGCCATTTTTCTTAAGGACCAGCACCGGATTGGCAAGCCACTCAGGGTGAAAAACTTCAACAATAAAACCAGCTACTAAGAGCCTGGCTACCTCTTCTCCAATTGCCTTGCGTCTTTCTTCGTTAAACCGGCGGAGGAACTGTTTCACTGGTTTGTATTTAGGATCCACATTAAGGGTGTGCTCAGCGAGTTGCCTCGGTACACCTGGCATGTCAGAGGGCTTCCATGCAAAAATGTCCCGATTCTCATGGATGAACTCGATGAGCGCGCCTTCCTATTTTGGATCCAAATTAGCACTGATGTTGAACTGCTTGGACGAATCACCATGTACAAAGTCAACAAGCTTAGTTTCTGCTGCCGATTTGAACTTCAGGGCCGGATCATGCTCCGTAGTTGGCTTCTTTAATGGAGTCATGTCCGCCGGATCAACATTGTCCTTATAATGCTTCAGCTCGTCGGTGTCACAAACCGACTCTGCATAGGCCGCATCACCTTCCTCGCACTCCAAAGCGATTTTGCGGCTTCCGTGAACCGTTATTGTCCCCTTGTGACCCGGCATCTTGAGCTGCAAATACACATAATAGGGCCGTGCCATAAACTTGGCGTAGGTAGGTCGCCCAAATATGGCGTGATATGGACTTTGGATTTTCACCACTTCAAACATCAATGTCTCCGACCTGGAATCATGATCATCCCCAAAGGCCACTTCCAGAGCTATCTTACCAACAGGATATGCTGATCTGCCAGGCACTACACCGTGGAACACCGTATTAGACAGTTTAAGATTTTTGTCTGTCAGACCCATACGACGGAAGGTCTCATAGTACAAGATATTAATGATGCTACCTCCATCCATGAGCACCTTGGTGAAATTGTAACCTCCCACCTGAGGCGCCACCACCAGAGCCAACTGACCCGGATTATCAACCTGGGGAGGGTGATCCTCTCTGCTCCATATGATTGGCTGTTCAGACCAACATAGATAACGGGGTATGGCCAGTTCAACAAAGTTGACCGCCCGCCTCTGAACCTTCCGGTCTCGCTTGTCCAAGCTAGTAGTGAAGACATGGTACTGCCCACTGCTCAACTGCTTTGGGTTGCTCTGGTAACCTGACTGTTGCTGCTGTTGGTTGTAACCACCCTGGTTGTTCTGACTATTTTGACCTTTATGTCCGCCCGGATTACCATTAAATCCTGAACCACTTCCTCCATCGTAACCCGGCCCGGATCCTGAGCCACCGCCAGATTCGTGATCATACCGGAAATTATTAGAATTCTTGAACTCCTACATAATAAAACAATCCTTCCAAAGGTGGTTTGCTGGCGCCTCCTTCGTCCCATGTCTTGGACAGGGCTGGCTTAGCAGATAGTTTAGGCGGTCTGGGTTAGGGTTGGGCGCCCCATTACGATTTTTCGGTTTACCCTTGCATCGCTGGCCATTGCCCTATGCGTTGGTATTAGCCACAAAGTCCATGTTACCATCCGCTTTACGCTTGCCTCCACCACCATTGCCTGCCCAGTGATGCTGCTGACCTTTGGAGTTGTTGTTCCTCCTTCCCTTCCCTGTCTTGTCATCATCAGATTCGGGATCCTTGGTACTATCAGAATTAGCATATTTCACCAAAGCGGCCATGAGGGTCCCCATGTCAGTGCAATGACGCTTCATCCGTCCCAACTTCAGCTTCAGGGGCCCAAACCGGCAGTTGCCTTCTAGGGTTAATACTGCGGTGTCGGCGTTGATGCGGTCTGATGAGTGCAACACTTGTGAAACCCGGTGCACCCAATGAGTCATTGATTCTCCTTCCTCCTGGACGCATGCAACTAAGTCCACTATCGACATAGGCTGTTTACATGTATCCTTGAAATTGCTGATAAACCGGGCTCGTAATTGGGCCCATGAACTGATAGAATTAGCCGGCAAGCTTTTTAACCAAGTACGGGCTGTTCCTTCAAGCATCATGGTGAAGTATTTCACACACGCCGCGTCATCCACATCAAGCATCTCCATGGCCATCTCATAGCTCTCCACCCATGTCTCTGGAGGCTGATCCGCCGTGTAATTTGGTACCTTGCGCGGGCCCTTGAAATCCTTGGGCAGGCGCACATTGCGTAAAGCGGGAATAAGGCAAGGCACCCCCAAAGAACTAGAAGTAACACCAGGTTCGATCGAGATGGTCGGATGAACCGGCGTGAGCTGCCGAGCCTGATGCTGTGTGGCTAACTCGGCCTCCCTGCGCGCTCGGGCCCGGTTCACCACTTCCTGAGCGTTATCAGCACCACCCGTCGGGTTGTTGCCACGGGGTGCTCCACGTCGTTCGTTACTCGACACTGCCGGTTCATCCATATGTCTGCTATAGCTCCGGCTTGGACGGGGGATCGAGTGGATTCGGTCGCGGCTGTACGAGTATGCTTCCTCTTGGACCAAAGCTGTCCTCAGAAGCTCCTTGACCCGTCGCGTCTCTACTGCCTGCGGCGAATCACCTTCAATTGGGATGGCCTCCAGCCGTGCAGCAGCGGCAACGAGATTGTCCATCGGGTTGGAGTAGTGACCCGGAGGTGTTAAAACAACCTGAGGTATAACGGTGTTTTGACGAGGCGGGTCCATCTGATGAGGCTGAACCGGTGCACCGGTCCCGGGAGCTTCCGCCCGATTTCCCTCCAGCGGATTGCCGGTTCCTACTCCTGGAGTGTTGAAAAGGTCTCTGGCCTCAAAAACCGGAGGCAAACGGGATCGGTACTTCCTCCTCATGACTTCCTGCGACGCACTCTGGTCCAACATGAGCCTGTAGGCTTGTGCGTCTAAAGCGGCTCGCTCCGTGGCCATCCTGGTGTCCTCAGCTGCCAGATCTGCCTTGGCCTGGGTGATCTGTTCCTTCACTTTTGCAATCTCGGCGTTGTGAACGCCCTGATCCGCCGGATTAGCCTCCGCCATAAGCACAGCCAATGCATCAAATAGCTCTGATAGAACTTGAGCCGGCGGGCGCATAGGGCCTCCTGCCCCGGCAGCCGTCGCCGCTGCTGAACCGGAGGTTGTTGCCGTAGCGGTCGAAGAATGAAGCGCTGCTTGTGTGCCAGTCATGAATATTCCAACCCGGTTGGGCAGATCAGAGGGGTCCGAAATACTGTCGCCATCGGAACAGCCCCCAATCCGGCCGTCTTGTAGCTGATAAAGAGATTCGGTTTCTCCGGTCGATGACTCATCATCGGAACAAACGACGGTATCGCCGCGAGATTCCGATCCATCCTCATAACTTCCTCCATGGATGACTCCCACGAAGGCACGCTATCGCGCACGCTGAGCCGTCTCGACGAGGTCGGTGCAAATGTCCGGCTCAGGGCCCGGTTCACCGATCTTGCCAATGAAAACGTGAATGCCACCAAAGGGGACCCGGTACCCGTACTCAATTGAGCCGGCCTCGGGGCCCCAGCCTGCGTCGTCGATGTAGAACTTGCCGCGACGACTCTTAGTCATCCGGCCTATAGCGTAGCCCTCGAGTCCTTCAAAGCGGCCCTCCAAGAACCGGAAACCATCGTGCGATAGCCCCACGGTGGGCGCCAACTGTCATGGAATTGTCACGGCAGATGTCCTAGAGAAAGGACTTAGTCGTGGAGCCATCGCGACGGGTTAGCTTGAAGGGGTTAAAGCGGACACAGGGACGCAAGAGAGTTTATACTAGTTCGGCCCCTTCGATGAAGGTAAAAGCCTACGTCTAGTTGTGATGGAATTGATGGGGTTTCGATGACTAGGGAGCAAACAAGCTTCCCCTATGTCTCGAGTTGTTGTCCGTTGTCCCTGAACCGCCGTCGAGTCGTCCCCTTATATACACGGGTGACTCCCGTCGGTTTACAGAGTCCCAATACCGGCTCATAGATGTGCCCGGTTTGGTCTCTACTTATTCCTAACTCACAAGACAAGTTAACTACTAACGCCCGTTTACGGCTACAGGCCTTAAACCGACCATGGGCCTTGAGCCATCATCTGCCTTCTTGGGCTTTAACATACTTAACTACTGACGAAGTTATCCCGGCCCAGATAGGCCGGTTTACGCCCAGTAGTAATATCCTCAACAGGGTCCTTATGAAGGGTAAATAGAAATTGGCATATCACGTTGTGGTTTTTGCGTAGGTAAGAAATGTTCTTGCTAGAAACCCATAGCAGCCACGTAAAAACATGCCACAACAACAATTAGAGGACGTCTAACTTGTTTTTGCAGGGTATGTTATGTGATGTGATATGGCCAAAAGAATGTGATGCATGATATATGTGATGTATGAGATTGATCATGTTCTTGTAATAGGAATCACGACTTGCATGTCGATGAGTATGACAACCAGCAGGAGCCATAGGAGTTGTCTAAATTATTTATGACCTGCGTGTCACTGAAAACGCCTTGTAATTACTTTACTTTATTGCTAACCGTTAGCCATAGTCGTAGAAGTATTAGTTGGTGAGACAACTTCATGAAGACACGATGATGGAGATCATGGTGTCATGCCGGTGACGATGATGATCATAGCGCCCCGAAGATGGAGATCAAAAGGAGCAGAATGATATTGGCCATATCATGCCACTATTTGATTGCATGTGATGTTTATCATGTTTTACATCTTATTTGCTTAGAACGACGATAGAATAAATAAGATGATCCCTCGCAATAATTTCAAGAAAGTGTTCCCCTTAACTGTGCACCATTGCTAAGGTCCGTTGTTCCGAAGCACCACGTGATGATCGGGTGTGATAGGTTCTAACGTTCACATACAACGGGTGTAAGCCAGATTTGCACACGCAATACACTTAGGTTGACTTGACGAGCCTAGCATGTACAGGCATGGCCTCGGAACACGGAAGACCGTAAGGTCAAACATGAGTCGTATAGAAGATACGATCAACATGAAGATGTTCACCGATGATGACTAGTCTGTCTCACGTGATGATCGGACATGGCCTAGTTGACTTGGATCATGTATCACTTAGATGACTAGAGGGATGTCAATCTGAGTGGGGGTTCATTAAATAATCTGATTAGATGAACTAATTATCATGAACATAGTCTAGAACTTTGCGATATGTCTTGTAGATCAAATGGCCCACGCTAATGTTGCCCTCAACTTCAACGCATTCCTAGAGAAAACCAAGCTAAAAGATGATAGCAGCAACTACACGGACTGGGTCCGTAACCTGAGGATTATCCTCATAGCTGCCAAGAAAGCATATGTCCTTGAAGCACCGCTAGGTGAAGCACCTGTTTTCCCAGCAACTCAAGACGTTATGAACGCCTAGCAGTCGCGTAGTGATGATTACTCCCTGGTTCAGTGCGGCATGCTTTACAGTTTAGAACCGGGGCTCCAAAAGCGTTTTGAGCAGCACGGAGCATATGAGATGTTTCAAGAGCTGAAAATGGTTTCCAAGCTCATGCCCAAGTCGAGAGATATGAAGTCTCCGACAAGTTCTACAGTTGTAAGATGGAGGAGAATAGTTCTGTCAGCGAGCACATACTCAAAATGTCTGGGTTGCACAACCGCTTGTCTCAGCTGGGAGTTAATCTCCCGGATGACGCGGTCGTTGACAGAATCCTTCAGTCGCTCCCACCTAGCTACAAGAGCTTTGTGATGAACTTCAACATGCAGGGGATGGAGAAAGCCATTCCCGAGGTATATTCAATGCTGAAATCAGCGGAGGTGGAGATCAAAAAGGAACATCAAGTGTTGATGGTCAATAAAACCACTAGTTTCAAGAAAGGCAAGGGTAAGAAGAACTTCAAGAAGGACGACAAGGGAGTTGCCGTTCCCGGTAAGCAAGCTGCCGGGAAGAAGCCAAAGCATGGACCCAAGCCTGAGACTGAGTGCTTTTATTGCAAGGGAAACGGTCACTGGAAGCGGAGCTGCCCCAAGTACTTAGCGGATAAGAACGCTGGCAATACCAAAGGTATATGCGATATACATGTTATTGATGTGTACTTTACCAGCACTCGTAGTAGCTCCTGGGTATTTGATACCGGTGCGGTTGCTCATATTTGTAACTCAAAATAGGAGCTGCGGAATAAGCGGAGACCGGCGAAGGACGAGGTGACGATGCGCGTCGGGAATGGTTCCAAGGTCGATGTGATCGCCGTTAGCGCGCTGCCTCTACATTTACCTACGGGATTAGCTTTAAACCTCAATAATTGTTATTTAGTGCCAGCTTTGGGCATGAACATTGTATCTGGATCTCGTTTAATGCGAGATGGCTACTCATTTAAATCCGAGAATAATGGTTGTTCCATTTATATGAGAGATATGTTTTATGGTCATGCCCCGCTGGTCAATGTTTTATTCTTGTTTAATCTCGAACGTGATGTTACACATGTTCATAGTGTGAATACCAAGAAGTGTAAGGTTGATAATGATAGTCCCACATACTTTTGGCACTGCCGCCTTGGTCACATTGGTGTCAAACGCATGAAGAAACTACATGCAGATGGACTTTTGGAGTCTCTTTATTATGAATCATTTGACACGTGCGAGCCATGCCTCATGGGCAAAATGACCAAGACTCCATTCTCCGAAACAATGGAGCGAGCAACCAACTTATTGGAAATCATACATACTGATGTGTGCGGTCCAATGAGCATTGAGGCTCGCGGTGGCTATCGTTATGTTCTCACGCTCACTGATGACTTGAGTAGATATGGGTATGTCTACTTAATGAAACACAAGTCTAAGACCTTTGAAAAGTTCAAGGAATTTCAGAATGAGGTTGAGAATCAACGTGACAGGAAAATAAAGTTCTTACGATCAGATCGTGGGGGAGAATATTTGAGTCATGAATTTGGCACACACTTAAGGAAATGTGGAATTGTTTCACAACTCACGCCGCCTGGAACACCTCAGCATAATGGTGTGTCTGAACGTCGTAATCGCACTCTATTAGATATGGTGCGATCTATGATGTTCTTACCGATCTACCGCTATCATTTTGGGGTTATGCCTTAGAGACTGCCGCATTCACTTTAAATAGGGCTCCGTCGAAATCCGTTGAGTCGACACCGTATGAATTATGGTTTGGAAAGAAACCTAAGCTATCGTTTCTGAAAGTTTGGGGATGCGATGCTTATGTCAAGAAACTTCAACCTGAAAAGCTCGAACCCAAGTCAAAAAAATGCGTCTACATAGGATACCCTAAGGAAACTATTGGGTATACCTTCTACCTCAGATCCGAAGGCAAGATCTTTGTTGCCAAGAATGGATCCTTTCTAGAGAAAGAGTTTCTCTCGAAAGAAGTAAGTGGGAGGAAAGTAGAACTTGATGAAGTACTGCCTCTTGAACCGGAAAGTAGCGCAGCTCAAGAAAATTTTTCTGTGGTGCCTGCACCGACTAGAGAGGAAGTTAATGATGATGATCAAGGAACTTCGGATCAAGTTACTACTGAACTTCATAGGTCCACAAGGACACGTTCCACACCAGAATGGTATGTCAACCCTGTCATAGAAATAATGTTGTTTGACAATGGTGAACCTTCGAACTATGAAGAAGCGATGGCAGGCCCAGATTCCAACAAATGGCTTGAAGCCATGAAATCCGAGATAGGATCCATGTATGAAAACAAAGTATGGACTTTGATAGACTTGCCCGATGATCGTCGAGCCATAGAAAATAAATGGATCTTTAAGAAGAAGATGGACGCGGATGGCAATGTGACCATCTATAAAGCTCGGCTTGTCGCTAAGGGTTATCGACAAGTTCAAGGGGTTGACTACGATGAGACCTTCTCACCCGTAGCAAAGCTAAAGTCCGTCCGAATTATGTTAGCAATTGTCGCATTCTATGATTATGAGATATGGAAAATGGACGTCAAAACGGCATTCCTTAATGGTTTCCTTAAGGAAATTGTATATGATGCAGCCAGAAGGTTTTGTCGATCCTAAGAATGTTGACAAGGTATGCAAGCTCCAGCGCTCAATCTATGGGCTGGTGCAAGCATCTCGGAGTTGGAACATTCGCTTTGATGAGATGATCAAAGCGTTTGGGTTTACGCAGATTTATGGAGAAGCCTGTGTTTACAAGAAAGTGAGTGGGAGCTATGTAGCATTTCTCATATTATATGTGGATGACATACTATTGATGGGAAATGATATAGAACTCTTGGAAAGCATAAAGGCCTACTTGAATAAGTGTTTTTCAATGAAGGACCTTGGAGAAGCTGCTTATATATTAGGCATCAAGATCTATAGAGATAGATCGAGACGCCACATTGGTCTTTCACAAAGCACGTACCTTGACAAGATATTGAGGAAGTTCAATATGGATCAATCCAAGAAGGGGTTCTTGCCTGTATTGCAAGGTGTGAGATTGAGCATGGCTCAATGCCCGACCACGGCAGAAGATAGAGAAAAGATGAGTGTCATCCCCTATGCCTCGGCCATAGGGTCTATTATGTATGCCATGCTGTGTACCAGACCTGATGTAAACCTTGTCGTAAGTTTGGTAGGAAAGTACCAAAGTAATCCCGGCATGGAACACTGGACAGCGGTCAAGAATATCCTGAAGTACCTGAAAAGGACTAAGGATATGTTTCTCATTTATGGAGGTGACGAAGAGCTCGTCGTAAAGGGTTACGTCGATGCTAGCTTTGACACAGATCTGGATGACTCCAAGTCACAAACCGGATACGTGTATATTTTGAATGGTGGGGCAGTCAGCTGGTGTAGTTGCAAGCAAAGCGTCGTGGTGGGATCTACATGTGAAGCGGAGTACATGGTAGCCTCGGAGGCAACACATGAAGCAATCTGGATGAAGGAGTTCATTACCGACCTAGGAGTTATTCCCAATGCGTCGGGCCCGATGGCTCTCTTCTGTGACAACACTGGAGCTATTGCCTTGGCCAAGGAGCCCAGGTTTCACAAGAAGACCAGGCATATCAAGCGTCGCTTCAACTCCATTCGTGAAATTGTTCAAGATGGAGACATAGATATTTGTAAAGTGCATACGGACCTGAATGTCGCAGATCCGTTGACTAAACCTCTTCCACGAGCAAAACATGATCAACACCAGACCTCTATGGGTGTTCGATTCATCACATTGTAACTATATTATTGACTCTAGTGCAAATGGGAGACTGTTGGCAATATGCCCTAGTTCATGATAAATGTATATTGTTCATGATAAATGTATATTGTTCATGCTATAATTGTGTTATCCGGAAATCGTAATACATGTGTGAATACATAGACCACAACATGTCCCTAGTGAGCCTCTAGTTGACTAGCTCATTGATCAATAGATGGTTACGGCTTCCTGACCATGGACATTGGATGTCGTTGATAACGGGATCACATCATTGGGAGAATGATGTGATGGACAAGACCCAATCCTAAGCATAGCTTAAAGATCGTGTAGTTCGTTTGCTAGAGCTTTTCCAAATCTCAAGTATCATTTCCTTAGACCATGAGATTGTGCAACTCCCGGATACCGTAGGAGTGCTTTGGGTGTGCCAAACGTCACAACGTAACTGGGTGACTATAAAGGTACACTACGGGTATCTCCGAAAGTGTCTGTTGGGTTGGCACGAATTGAGACTGGGATTTGTCACTCCGTGTGACGGAGAGGTATCTCTGGGCCCACTCGGTAAGACATCACAAAAATGAGCTCAGTGTGATCAAGAAGTTGATCACGGGATGATGTGTCACGGAACGAGTAAAGAGACTTGCCGGTAACGAGATTGAACAAGGTATAGGGATACCGATGATCGAACCTCGGGCAAGTATCATACCGATAGACAAAGGGAATTGTATACGGGATTGATCGAATCCCTGACATCGTGGTTCATCCAATGAGATCATTGTGGAACATGTGGGAGCCAACATGGGTATAAAGATCCCGCTGTTGGTTATTGGCCAGAGAGATGTCTCGGTCATGTCTGCTTGATTCCCGAACCCGTAGGGTCTACACACTTAAGGTTCGGTGACGCTAGAGTTGTTATGGGAAATAGTATGCAGTTACCGAATGTTGTTCGGAGTCCCGGATGAGATCTCGGACGTCACGAGGAGTTCCATAATGGTCCGGAGGTGAAGATTTATATATGGGAAGTCATCATACGGTCACCGAAAGTGTTCGGGGGTTTATCGGTATTATACCGGGACCACCGAAGGGGTTCCGGGGGTCCACCGAGAGGGTCCACATGCCCCGGAGGACCCTATGCATTGTATGTGGAAGGGAACCAGCCCCTAAGTGGGCTGGGTGCCACCCCCTATGGCCCATGCGCCTAGGGTTTGGGGGGAACCCTAAAGGGGGCGCCCCCTTGGCTTGGGGGGCAAGCCCCCTCCCCTTGGCCGCCGCCCCCCTCTAGATATCGTCTAGAGGGGCCGGCCCCCTTCCCACTTCACCTTATAAATAGAGGGGTGGAGGGAGGGCAGCAACACCACTTCCAAGGCGCAGCCCTCCCTCTCCCAACACCTCCTCCTCCTCCTCCGCTGAGCTTGGTGAAGCCCTGCCGGAGCACTGCGAGCTACACCACCACACCGTCGTGCTGCCGGAGTTCTTCCCCAACTTCTCCTTCCCCCTTGCTGGATCAAGAAGGAGGAGACGTCCCCGGGCTGTACATGTGTTGAATGCAGAGGCATTGTTATTCGGCGCTTAGATCGGAATCAACCGCGATCTGAATCGCTGCGAGTACGACTCCCTCATCCGCGTTCTTGTAACGCTTCTGTTTCGCGATCTTCAAGGGTATGAAGATACACTCCTCTCTCTCTTGTTGCTAGTATCTCCATAGATTGATCTTGGTGATGCGTAGATTTTTTTTAATTTCTGCAACGATCCCCAACATGTACTAAGCTTTCGGCCTCTTAAAGGCCCATGATATCAGTGGGCCAACTAAGGCCCAAGATATGTTTCGACCTGGTAACGGCCCGTGATATAACTGGCCCAAAAAGGCCCGGTCTACATTTCAGCCTGTTGAAGGCCCGTCGACGACTAGTGAAAATTGAGGCCAAACATACATTTCGGCCTGCTAAAGGCTCATGGTTTCATCTGGTGAAAGTGCAACTATCCCTAGGTGGTTTTGGTAATTCATAACAACATATAGCTCATTGAGCTAATGCTATTCCAAGATGATTATTTCAGGAAAGCACAATGATTGGCATGGCATGGATGTGAAAGTGGAACCCTCAAAATGCTAAGGACAAAGGATTGGCTCAAGCTCAAAAGCTCAAGACTCCTCATTTTATATTTAGTGATCCAAGATCACATTGAGTCCATAGGAAAAGCCAATACTATTAAGGAAGGATGAGGTGTTGCTTAATGAGCCTCTTGCTTCATGTGCTTAGTGATATGCTCCAAAACCCTCAACTACTTTCCCATATCCACATATGACCAAAACCCTAAGCCAAACTCGGTCCTACCGATTTTTCCTATCCGGCGCCACCGAGTTTCAATTATCATTAGCCACTGCCAAACCCTAGCAATTCGGTCCTACCGATAAGGATCTCGGTCCCACCGAGATGGGGTTGCAAACTCTCTGTTTCCCTTTCGTAACTTTCCGGTCCCACCGAAAGAGCGAACCGGTCCCACCGAGATTGCAATGTAAACTCAGTGTTTCCCCTTTGTAACTTTTCGGTCTCACCGAGTTCCACTCGGTCTCACAGAAAGAGCAAATCGGTCCCACCGAGTTTGCCTGACCAACTCTCTGGTTAGCTAATTACCAGACTCGGTCTCACCGAGTTTGTGTAATCGGTCTCACCGAGATTACGTTATGCCCAAACCCTAACCGAATCGGTCCTACCGAGTTGCATGTCAGTCCCACCGAAATTCCTAACGGTCACTAGGTTTACATTTTCGGTCCGACCGAGTTTTATGATTCGGTCCCACCGAGATTGGAAAACTGTGTAACGGTTGGATTTTGTGTGGAGGCTATATATACCCCTCCACCTCTTTCTCACTCGTGGGGAGAGCCATCAGAACACACACATCATTCCAACTCATTTGTTCTAAGAGAGAACCACCTACTCATGTGTTGAGACCAAGACATTCCATTCCTACCATATGAATCTTGATCTCTAGCCTTCCCAAGTTGCTTTCCACTCAAATCTTCTTTCCACCAAATCCAAATCCTATGAGAGAGAGTTGAGTGTTGGGGAGACTATCATTTGAAGCACAAGAGCAAGGAGTTCATTACCTACACACCATTTGTTACTTCTTGGAGAGTGGTGTCTCCTAGATTGGCTAGGTGTCACTTGGGAGCCTCCGACAAGATTGTGGAGTTGAACCAAGGAGTTTGTAAGGGCAAGGAGATCGCCTACTTCATGAAGATCTACCGCTAGTGAGGCAAGTCCTTCGTGGGCGATGGCCATGGTGGGATAGACAAGGTTGCTTCTTCGTGGACCCTTCGTGGGTGGTTGCTTCTTCGTGGACCCTTCGTGGGTGGAGCCCTCCGTGGACTCGCACAACCATTACCCTTCGTGGGTGGAGCCCTCCGTGGACTCGCGCAACCGTTACCCTTCGTGGGTTGAAGTCTCCATCAACGTGGATGTAGGATAGCACCACCTATCCGAACCACGGGAAAAACATCCATGTCTCCAATTGCGTTTGAATTCTCCAAACCCTTCCCTTTACATTCTTGCAAGTTGCATGCTTTATTTTCCGCTGCCCATATACTCTTTGCATGCTTGCTTGAATTGTGTGATGATTGCTTGACTTGTTCCAAAATAGCTAAAATCTGCCAAGAACTAAAATTGGGAAAAGGTTAAATTTTTATTTGGTCAAGTAGTCTAATCACCCCCCCTCTAGACATACTTTCAATCCTACATCTGGGCCGTAACAGGCCAGTAGAATATCCAGCCTGTTAATGGCCCAACGCTACCTGGGCCTAACTAAGCGTTGGGTCCACAAAAGGCCCAACTAAAATATAGGCCGGTGTAAGTTGTGGGCCTGGCGCAAAGTGTGAAGGCCCCAATCATTCAGCCCAAGAAAGAAGCAGGCCAGCCCAATTGTAGCCCGCTAAAAACCAAGCCCGTTAGAGGTGAATGTTTCGTCCCGGTCGACTACATCATATTTTTTTCAGATAGCGAATGATAGCAGTATCTAGTAGGAATTAAGAACAAACCTACTCTATACAATAAAGAAATTACGACATAGTAACTAAGAATAAACCTACACTATGCAATAAAGGATTTATGGTATATTACATCCACTGGGCATCGAAGTTCGCCACTAGTGATCATAAAGTGCAACGAAGAAGCAAATTACAAAAACTGGGCACCATTGCAGCGTAACAAAATAAAACTGAACCGGGACCACTTCCAAGATAGTTCAAGAAAGGTTAGCCTTGCACAGGAACTACTGCGCAAGCTGCTGAGCAAGGCTGTGAGACCGGTCTAGCATGTTGGTCATAGCTTCCAGGTGTAGCTGTTTAGCGATGAGGTTCTCATTGGTACCCATAGAGAAATCAGCCTCGCGAGGACCGTCATCAGGGCAACGCTGACCTTCCTCCGCTGCCGCCACCGCCAAGAAGGAATGACAACCACCACCAGGATGAGGGGGCTGGGGGCTTCCAAGAGCCTCGTGCCATTGCTTGCATCCTGGGCGATGCTCAGGCCCCAGCCTCCCATTGCATCTTCAAGCAGTTCACTCGTGAGGTGAACGCGGCCCTCCCCAAGCTCGAGGCGACGCGTCCGCTCAGGTGGTCCGAGTAAGCCATCACCTTCGACTCTCCCGACTAGCTCAAGTGCGGGCTACTGTCGGCGCCCTCCCGATGCTCTGCTCGCCTACCATCAGCAATGTCCTCGTCATCAAGACACTCAACGATGGCGGTGCGGGGCTCAATGTGCTCTCCATCGAGATGTTCGACAGGCTCCAGGTGCCGTATGACCAGCTCCAGCCTACCAAGCCCTTCTCAGGAGTGACCGACGGCTCCACCACCCCGATAGGGCGGATCCGCCTCCCTGTCACCTTCGGCAAGTGCGACAACTACCACACTAAGCTCATCGACTTCGACGTTGCCCACATTCGCCTCCTGTACAACTCCATCCTCGGGTACCCGGCCTAGCCAAGTTCATGGCCGTGACTCAGCATGGCTACAATGTCGTCAAGATGCCAGGAACTGGCGGCATCATCACGGTCTCCTGCGACGAGAAGGACACAGTGTGCTCCCTCGAGCGCGCCTACCAGACTGCGGCTGTCGAGGACCCAGATGATGAGGGCGCTGTCTATCCTCCTGAGGCCATTCCCAAGAAGAAGAAGTAGCTACTCCACCAAGGATCTCAGGAGGATGGAGCAGCCGGTGGCCCTGCCTCAGGACCTGCGTCCACTGGCGGGGCGTCTCCCCCTCTCGCATAGGAAGGCGCACCCAGCGCCCCTCTCAGGCTGGGCTTGGGGGCTCTCCTTTGGAGGGCCTCAGACCTGGCCAACGTCACGAGGGAGGCGCTTGGGAACCATGTGGAGGCGTGTTTCAACGCTCGCTCCGCGAGGATGGCGCAGGGCGTGAGGCGCTAGGCGCTCAGGAGTTCATCACCAAGGCAACCAAGGAGCTTCAGGAGGTGCAAGCCATGGGTGACAAGCGTCGTCGCCCACCCCCCAGTGCAGTCGCTGCCCCTGACGAGGGCAGCGAACTGGATGTCTGCATCAACATCCCAGGGCTCAACAGAGTCGCGTCTTACGAGCGCTTATGGTCGTCCCACGTTGGCCGGTGCGAGGGCCCCCCTCACAGTTACGTTCACATGCCTTTCAGCTTGCTGAATAGGGCAGTCGTGCACCATCGCCACATGCGGGACGTCCTGGAGGCTTATGAGGCCGGGCATTAGGCGATCCTGAAGGAGATGGCGACAGATCCTCGTGAGCCCCCCGGGCCTTGATACGTCTCCAACGTATCTACTTTTCCTAACGCTTTTCGCTTGTGTTGGACTCTAATTTGCATGATTTGAATGAAACTAACCCCGGACTGACGCTGTTTTCAGCCAAACTACCATGGTGTTGTTTTTGTGCAGAAATGAAAGTTCTCGGAATGGAACTAAACTTTGCGAGGATTCTTTATACAATAAAAGAGAATTTTTGGAGCCAAGAGTAACCGAAGGGAAGCACCTGGGTGGGCACAACCCACCAGGGCGCGCCTGCCCTCCCAGGCGCGCCCAAGTGGGTTGTCCCCACCTGGTGGCCCCGCAGACCCTGAAACCAACGCTATAAAATACTATTTTTCCAGAAAAAAATCAGGGAGAAAGAATTATCACGATCCACGAGACGGAGCCGCCGTCACCTGCTGTTCTTAATCGGGAGGCCAGATTTGGAGTCAGTTTGGGGCTTCGGAGAGGGGGATCTTCGTTCTTCGTCATCACCAACCCTGCTCCATCGCCAGTTCCGTGATGCTCCCCATTGGGAGTGAGTAATTCCTTCGTAGGCTCGCTGGTCGGTGAGGAGTTGGATGAGATTCATCATGTAATCGAGTTAGTTTTGTTAGGGCATGATCCCTAGTATCCATTATGTTCTGAGATTGATGTTGCTATGACTTTGCCATGCTTAATGCTTGTCACTTTGGGCCCGGGTGCCATGAATTCATATATGAACCGTTTATGTTATCACCATTACATCCATGTTCTAGATCCGATCTTGCAAGTTATATTCACCTACTACGTGTTATGATACGGCAACCCCGGAGTGACAATAGTCGGGACCACTCTCGGTGATGATCGTAGTTTGAGGAGTTCATGTATTCACCATGTGTGTTAATGCTTTGTTCCAATTCTCTATTAAAAGGAGGCCTTAATGTCCCTTAGTTTCCAATTGGACCCCGTTGCCACGGGAGGGTAGGACAAAAGATGTCATGCAAGTTCTTTCCATAAGCACGTATGACTATTTACGGAATACATGCCTACATTATATTTATGAACTAGAGCTAGTGTTGTATCGCCCTAGGTTATAACTGTCACATGATGAATATCATCCAACAAACTACCGATCCAATGCCTACGAATTTATCCTATATTGTTCTTGCTAAGTTACTATTGCTATCATTACTATTGCACTTGCTACAAAAATATTGTTATCATTGTTACCGTTACCGTTGCTGCTACTACTATTATGAAAACTATCATACTACCTTGCTACTGGTCAGTTTGATGCAGATAATTAATATCCAGGTGTGGTTGAACTAACAACTTAGCTGCTAATACTTACAAATATTCTTTGGCTCCCCTTGTGTCGAATCTATAAATTTGGGTTGAATACTCTACCCTCGAAAACTGTTGCGATCCCCTATACTTGTGGGTTATCAAGACCTTTTTCTGGCGCCGTTGCTGGGGAGCATAGCTATATTTGTTGAGTCACTTGGGATTATTATTAATTATCACTATGAAGAATCTCAAGGATGCTAAGAGTAAGAGTTATCCCTCTAAGACGAGGGGAGGTAAGGAACTGCCATCCAGTTCTTCTTTAGATTCACCTTCTATTATAAGTAAACTTGCAACACCACCACATGCTATTAGTCCTGATATGTCGCAAGCTATTGATGATGCTACTTCTACTATGAATGATGCTTATGATGATGCTAGTACCTTGCTTGATGATAGTGATGTGCCAATTGGTGACTTTCTTGATGAACAAATTGCTAGAGTAATACAACATGATGTTGTTGAATCTGATGATGAGCTTGAAAATGAAACTCCTGAAACACCTGCTAGAACTAGCCTTCCTAGATATGAATTGCCTAAGGTACCGGAAGGTTATGTTATGAATGAGGAGACAACTAGAGATATTATTTCTTGTAAGGATAGAGATGGTCTAGAGAAATTATTATGCAAGTATAAAGAAAAGTCTCTGAATGCTAGAATGCAATATGATCCTAAGTTTTCTACCTCACCTATCTTTATTGATGATAAGGATTATGAATTCTCTGTCGACCCAGAGTTAATTACTTTGGTTGAATCTGATCCTTTCCATGGTTATGAAACTGAAACTGTTGTGGCACATCTTACTAAGTTGAATGACATAGCCACCCTTTTTACTCATGATGAGAAAACTCGCTATTACTATATTCTCAAATTATTTCCGTTCTCATTAAAGGGTGATGCTAAAGCTTTGTACAATACTCTTGCTCCTAGTTGTGTGCGTAGTCCCCACAATATGATTTATTACTTCTCTGAAAAATAGTTTCCTGCTCATAAGAAACAAGCTGCCTTACAAGAAATATTTAACTTTGTGCAAACTAAAGAAGAGAGTCTCCCACAAGCTTGGGGGAGGCTTTGCCAGTTACTTAATTCTTTGCCTGATCATCCTCTTCAGAAAAATGAAATACTTGATATCTTCTATAATGGACTAACGGATGCTTCTAGGGATTTCCTAGATAGTTGTGTTGTTTGTGTTTTCAGGGAATGAACTATTGGGCAAGCTGAAGAATTATTGAATAACATATTGAAAAATTATGATGATTGGACTCTTCCTGAACCACCGCCTAAACCCACTCCGAAGAAGAGGAGTATATTATATCTCAGTCCTGAAGATATGCAAGAGGCAAATAAATCTATGAAGGAAAAGGTATTAAAGCTAAGGATGTTAAAATTGTACCTCCTATTGAAGAAATACATGGGCTTAATACACCACCACTGCCTAAGGTGGTAGAGGTAAATTATCTAATGAAGTTCAATGATAATGACAATCCTCACAATATGCACCCTATCCAATGCCTTTATGAGTTTTAAAATTACATTATAAAACAAGATCACTTCAATGCAAATGTTATGAAACAATTGAAATACAATTATGATATGATTGCTCGCTTGAGTGACTTGTTATTTAGAATCTCAAATGATGTTAGAGGTATGGGAAAGCATGCTTCTATGGTTCAAACCCAGTTAGAACAAGTTGCTAAATCTCAAAGAGAGTTGCTTGATGAAATGAATAATAATATACATGACTTTGCTGTTAGAGTTGCAACTAGAGGAGGTAAAATGACTCAGGAACCACTTTATCCTGAGGGACACCCAAAAAGAATTGAACATGATTCACAAAGGAACAACACCACTGCACCTAGTTCTTCCAAAAAGAAGAAGAAAGAGAAAAATGATAGGACTTTGCATGTCCCTAGTGAACCTGAAGTAGAAAAACCTCATGATAATGATCGATGTTTCTATATCTGATGCTGAAACTCAATCTGCTAATGAACATTCACCTAGTGATGATGAAAAAGATAATTCTGATGTCCATGAAGATACTCAACCAAATAATGAAAAAGAACCAGATAATGATGTTGAGATAGAACCTCCAGTTGATCTTGATAACCCACAACCTAAGAATACAAGATATGACAAAGGAGACTTTATTGCTAGAAAACACGGTAAGGAAAGATAACTGTGGGTTCAAAAACCTCTTCCTTTTCCACCCAAGTCAACAAAAAAGAAAGATGATGAAGAAGAATTTGAATGCTTTGCTGAAATGCTGAGGCTAGTCTTTTGCGTACCCGCTTGACTGATATCCTTAAAATGCCTCCTTATGCAAAGTACATGAAAGACATCATCACCAATAAGATAAAAATACCGGAATCTGAAATCTCCACTATGCTTGCTAATTATACTTTTAAAGATGGAGTACCTAAAAAACTTGGAGATCCGGGGATACCAACTATACCTTGCTCTATCAAAAAGAATTATGTGAAAACTGCTTTATGTGATTTAGGAGCTGGTGTTAGTGTTATGCCTTTCTCTTTATATAAAAGACTTGACTTGAATAAACTCACACCTACTGAAATATCTTTGCAAATGGCTGACAAATCAACTGCCATACCTATCGGTATCTATGAGGATGTGCCTGTTGTTGTTGCTAATGTTACTATTTTGATTGACTTTGTTATACTTGAGATGCCCGAGGACGACAACATATCGATTATCCTTGGTAGACCCTTCTTGAATACTGCAGGGGTTGTTATTGATTGCAATAAAAGCAAGGTCACTTTTCACATCAATGGTAATGAGCATACAGTGCACTTTTCGAAGAAACAATTCCAAGTGAATGGCATTAATGTTATTGAAAAATCTCCAACAATCACTATTGGAAGTTTTCAGCTACCTCTACCTATTGTTAAAAAGAAATATGAAATGCTTATTGTTGGGGACATTCATATCCCCGTTGAGGTAACTTAGTGATTTATGAAAGTTCTTCGGTTTCATGCTAATCGAAAGTAGTTGTTAATAAGACCTGATCAACCTTATTAATTGATCATTTTTGAGAGGTATGAAGTTGATTAATTTAGTAAGCACTACCTTCTGTCCCTATCTTTTGTTTTTTGTTTTTATTAGTTAAATACAATAAAATGCCATGTTTTGTCTGTTTTCTGAATTTGCCGTGCAATTAAAAAATGACCTGAAAATAAAAGTTCTCAGAATGCTCTGAAAATTTAATACGATTTTTTTCTGAATATTGAAGAATTTCTGGTGCAAATAATATCAGAGGGAGGTGCACCAGGTGGGCACAACCCACCTGGGCGCGCCAGGACCCCCGGGCGCGCCCTGGAGGGTTGTGGTCCCCACATGGGCCCCCTCACTTATCCCTTCACACCACATCATCACTTACCTCCAGAAAAAATTCTCCATTTATCTCTCTCTCTCTCATGTTCTTGATCTCAAACCCGCAGATTTCGATCTCTTTGCTCGAAGCTCCGTTTCCGAAACTGTTTCGGGGGATTGTTGCTTGGTATTTGACTCCACCGTTTGTCCAATTATTTTTTGTTTTAGTGGTTTATATTTTGAATAATTAGCTACTCATGGTGCTGCTGTAGATGAGCTTGCATGTTGAATTCTTAGAGTTCTAAGTAGTTTGAATGCTTGCTATGGCATCTATGTGTCCCTATGATAGTTGCTATCAATTGTATAAAGTTCTGTTGATAAATTTTTCTAACCCAAAATTTTTCAGAAAATTGTACGCGAACATGATGAACCTATTTGGAAGGAGTTCTTCGAGGAGGAGATCCTCGGGGGCATCTTCTAGTGGCAACTCCGTTCGCCGGTCTTATGTCGAACCAAGTGAAAGTTCCATTCGAGATGCAGCCACCAAAGCATGCTTATGGCCTTGCGATGACTATATGATGCGTGTGGGAATTAAAGAGGAATTTGATCAATATGTTCACAATGTCGGTCTCGGTCCCTACATTTCATATAAGTGCGATCAACACCACACCCTCACTGAATCATTTGTCAAAGGATTTAAATTCCATCCCCATGAGTCAAGGGTTTCATTTAAACTTTATGAAAATCCATTTACCATTTCATTAGAGAATTTTGCTCACCACTGCAAACTCCCATTCTAGGGTTCGCTTGACGAACCGCCAAGGACTGAGTACCAATCATTCTTGACTAGTCTTTGCTACGGTGAGACGAGGGAGTGGCACAAGGTAGAATAAAGAGCATTCGTTTTCCCGCAATTCAGTATTTTGCATTATTTAACGAGAAAGTATAGTAGGCAAGCAAGATTGTAGTACACTTTGTGCTCCAGACATGATCCTCATACACACTGCTCTCACCGGTGAAAGGAGTTATAATCTTGGAGCGATTGTTGCACGCAGACTGCAGCATAACGCTAATAGTGGCTATTTCTATGGTAGAATTTATGCCACATGTTTAGCACGAGGGCTGGGGGTTTCACATTTTCCCTTTGACCCTATCCTACCCACGCAGTATTTAGACTTTGATGCTTTGAAAAGTCATAAGATCCTCAAAGGAAAAATTCATAATTTCACTTACAATCTACTGTTTAACCAAGAATCTGTTGTGCACACATATTTGCCTGCGCCTGCTGATGCAGGGTAGAACCCTAGTGGCCCGATCTTTCACGGTTGGAGCGGATTCCAAGGAGATCATGAAGAACACGAGGGGAAAACACGAAGGCAAACGCGAGAGAATCACTCAAACCAACAAGATTCGATTACACATGCGCTAGATCATCGGGACACAAAGAGATACACGATCCACGATCAACTAAGGACGATACAAGTAGCACGATCTTCTCCGTGAGGAGTTCTTGAGGTTCTTCCCGTGATGGGGTGTTGAATCCGCTTGGGGGATCTTCTTCGAGGAGGCACAATCTCCGAGGAGAAGGTAACCAAGTGGATGAGCAAAGCTCTCTCGCAAAATGAGCTAATCCTTTGCTAACCCTAGAAAAGTGATGGAGGAGTTGTTTATATAGGCAAAGGGGCCGAAGGGGTACATGGGCTTCGGCCCAACACGCACATGCAGGTGGGGGTCCGGATGATCCGGGAGGGCACCCGCATGATCTGGGCTTCAGGACCCCGGATGGTCCGGGAGGTGGTCCGGACATGGCGAAGAGGCGGGCGGGCGGCGTCGGCGGCCCGGATGTCCGAAGGGGGGTCCAGACATCCGATTGGGGTCCGGATGATCTGGGACTCGTCCGGATGGTCCAGTTTTGGGGTGCAGCTTCGGGTGCTCTCGGATCTCCACTTATCCGGATTGTCCGGGCTGGGGTCGGGACCGTCCGGGCTGGGGTCCGGACCGTCCGAGCTCTGTCCGGATCGTCCGGCCAGCCTGGGACTTGGTTGATTTCTTCTCCGTCTTCATGCATGTCTTCCGCTTCCGATCCTCCTCGCTCCTTAGCTTCTCCATGGCTAACTCCTTGGTACCTGAGTATGCATAACATCTCCATTTGAGGTAGTAGCCATGTCTCATGTGCATCGAAGTGGAATTGTGAGAGGAGAGATGTCACCCCGGTTTCAAGAGCTCTTGCACATGCTCGTGTCATGGGTCTTCTAGGCACTTGGTGAGACGATGATAGGTCCATGGGGATGACCTTGGGATGCTCTGCATCATCTTCCCTCCCTTGGGAAAGATCCGACCTCGAATCGAATTCTTCATCACCATGGTAAGGAGATAGATCGGTGATGTTGAAGATTTCGCTCACAGAGTACTTGTCGCGTGGGATGTCGATCTTGTAGGCGTTGTTGTTGTAGCGTGCAAGCACCTTGAAGGGTCCATCGGCTCGTGGTAGAAGTTTTGACTTGCGTTCGTTGGGGAAGCGTACCTTATGAAGGTGTGGCCACACAAGATCTCCGATGTTGAATATCATGGGTTGTTTGTTGACGTTGAGCTTGGTCACAGGTCGTTGTGCTTGGCACTCGATGGTGTGCCTTGTATCTTCATGCATCTTCTTGAGGTATTTCACTCGGGCACTTGCGTCCATGTTGGTGCGCTCTTGCAGTGGTAGAGGAAGGATGTCCAATGGGGACAACGGATTGAAACCGTAGACGACCTCGAAAGGGGACTTGTCGGTAGTCGAATGCCGTGCACGGTTGTAGGCGTACTCGGCGATAGGTAGGCACTCCTCCCACCCCTTGATGTTCTTCTTGATCAACACGCGGAGAAGAGTGGATAGTGTGTGGTTCGTCACCTCCATTTCGCCGTCAGTTTGAGGATGGTATGCCGAAGAGAACAAGAGCTTGATTTCGAGCTTGGCGCATAAGGTCTTCCAAAAGTAACTCAAGAACTTGACGTCGCGGTTCGAGACTATCATCTTTGGCACTCCATGTAGGCGCAAGATTGCCCTACAAAAAAGATTTGCAACATGTGAAGCATCATCTATCTTGTTGCATGGTATAAAATGTGCCATTTTAGAGAATCGGTCCACAACAACAAACACGAAATCCTTTCCATTTCTAGTTGTAGGCAAACCAAGGACAAAATCCATGCTAATATCTTTCCATGGTTGATATGGAATTTGGAGAGGCATGTTGTCGGTGTCAAAACCGGTGGATCTCGGGTAGGGGGTCCCGAACTGTGCGTCTAGGCTGGATGGTAACAGGAGACAAGGGACACAATGTTTTACCCAGGTTCGGGCCCTCTTGATGGAGGTAAAACCCTACGTCCTGCTTGATTAATATTGATGATATGGGTAGTACAAGAGTAGATCTACCACGAGATCAAGGAGGCTAAACCCTAGAAGCTAGCCTATGGTATGATTGTTGTATGATGAAGTTGTCCTACGGACTAAAACCCTCCGGTTTATATAGACACCGGAGAGGGTTAGGGTTACACAAAGTCGGTTACAATGGTAGGAGATCTTGAATATCCGCATCGCCAAGCTTGCCTTCCATGCCAAGGAAAGTCCCATCCGGACACGGGACGGAGTCTTCAATCTTGTATCTTCGTAGTCCTGGAGTTCGGCTGAAGGTATAGTCCGGCTACCCGAACACCCCCTAATTCAGGACTCCCTCAGTAGCCCCTGAACCAGGCTTCAATGATGACGAGTCCGGCGCGCAGATTGTCTTCCGCATTGCAAGGCGGGTTCCTCCTCCAAATTCTTCATAAAAGTTTTGTAAACACCAAGAGTAGTATCCGGCTCTGCAAAATAAGCTTCCACGTATTGCCATAGAGAGAATAATATTAACGCAAATCTAATCTGCTGACGTATTCCGCAGCGTGACATCACACTACGGCCAAGCCTTTATTTGAATCGTTTTCACTTCTCCACCTCAGCGTGTTTTGCGAGGCGGTTTCCTTGGCACGTCTTGTCAAAGCAGAGATCGTGTCCCCTTTGTTTACGGGATTCTCATTAATACGGACGTGGGTAACCCAACCGCGCCACTTATCATGGCGCTTGGGAGGCAAGCGAGTTTTACTAGGCTGGTGGGGACGCATAGTCACATCCGCCCATATAAGGGGATAAGGATCCACCTTTTTACCTACGCCTTCTTCCTCCTTTGCCTATCCATCTTCTGCGCACCCGAGATCCAGCACCCAAGCCCGCACTTCCTACCTCAACCCTCTCCAACAATGTCCGGAGCGGGAGGCAAGTGGATGGTGTCCTCCGTCACGGAGGGCCATGTCAAAAGGTTAAGGAAGGCCGAATACTTGTCCAAAGACATCGCGCACCGGCTTCCTGAGGAGGGGCAGCTTCTCCCCACCCCAAGGCCCCATGAGAGGGTAGTATTTCTTCCCCACTTCCTCCGCGGACTGGGTTTTCCTCTCCACCCATTTGTCCGCGGGCTCATGTTCTACTATGGCCTAGATTTCCACGATCTGGCCCCGAACTTCATCCTCAATATCTCGGCGTTTATCGTCGTGTGCGAGGCTTTCCTCTGCATTCGCCCCCATTTCGGCCTCTGGCTCAAGACCTTCAACGTCAAGCCAAAGGTGGTGCGCGGCAACCAGGCGGAGTGCGGAGGTGCCATGGCGGGCAAAATTGCCAACGTCCTATGGCTCGAGGGCTCCTTTGTGGAGACCTTGAAGGGGTGGCAGTCAGGGTGGTTTTACATCACCGAGCCACACGATCCGAAGTGGATCGCAGCCCCTGAATTCCGATCCGGACCCCCTACGCGGCTCACGTCCTGGAAGGAGACGAGCTTGTCGTGGGGCGACGAAGAAGAGTTGACCGGACTGCAAAAATGCATCCAGTCCCTGGTGAACAAGCAGCTCAAGCTTTTCAACGTAATCCAGGTCATGCTCGTCCGCCGGATCCTTCCGTGTCAAGAACGGGACTTCAATTTGTGGGAGTTCAACCCGGCGCAGCACCGCACTCTGAGCAGGCTCTTCGACACAACGTACGAAGATGTCTAGAGGGGGCTAACCAAAGGTGCCGAGGCTCCCACATCCGCCTCCGAAGACCGCGGATTCAGCTCGCAGCGTCCTGCTGGCGAGGTAAGATATTTCCATCCTTTACAGGATGTTTAAGTTTTTTCATAGTTTGACTCTATGCGGGATCTAAACTCCCTCACCTTTGACAGGATTGGCGGGAGAAGTCCGGACAGATTAACTGTCCGGCTCCCTTGCCCGAAGACCCAGCCCCTGCTCTCCTAGAGAAGCTGCTGGTTCCGGCACCTTATGTGGTGCCAGAGAAGAAGGCCAAGAAGAATAAGGCCACGGGGACTCGAAAGAGTTCCCGGCATATGGTGGTGTCGGACTCGTCGTCCGACGAGTCCGAGACGCACTCCTCCCGTGAAAACGAGGAGGAGGAAGAAGAAACCTCTCCCCCTCCAGTGGGGGGAGGAGAGAAGAGGAAGGCCTCCCCAGTAGGGGAAGCCGAGGGGTCCAAGAAGAGGAAAACCCCTCTACCGGACTACGTCCCCGATGCCGACGAGGACGAAGAGGAGTGGCCGGACAAGGCCAAGCGTCCGGCGAGATCATAAGTGTTCGGATACCAGAGTAACTCGTGATATTCCTTTTGTTGCACAGCTTTCCCTAACGTCGGATATAATCATGCAGTCCACCCAAGGACGGGCTCGACGAGTCATCGAGCGGCTCCCTGGATTCATCGGACGTGAATTCAGTTTCGCCCGCTGCTTCCCCCTGTGCTGCGGATGACGCCGAAGTGGCATCGCGACAAGCTCCAGGGCGAGAGGAGGTAGTCCAGGAGGAGCTGCGAGGTGACCTCCCGGACTCCAGGAGTGAAGGGGACAAGACCCCCATGGGCTCCAAGTCCGGCTTTAAGCCGGACACTGCGCCAGGATCATCAACGGTTCCGGACCGCGGTAGGCGAACTCCTGCCAAGAGGAGCAAGCCTACTGAGCCGGCGTCCTCCGTCCAACCGGAAGCGCCGGACAATCTGCTGGAGGAGCTTAAGGGCGCCTCCATCGACGAGGAGCACCATGCCATCATGAGTACGGTGGTCCAGAAGGTTCGGTCCGCCAAAAGCGGACTGAATGAAGCTTGTGCTAGCCTTCTAACAGGCTTCGAGGTAACTAAAAACATGTAAAAATATTACCGTATAGACAGTAGCCCCTGATGCTCTGTTTGGCGTTCGGAAAGAAAAGCCGAATAGAGGATCTATTAAATATCGCAGGAGTCTAACTAAAAAGGAGTCAATATACGTATGCAGGCTTCGCTGCTGGCCACCGTCGCACTGACTGCGGAGGTGGGTGCCCTGAAGCAGGGCCTCGAGCGGACCGAGCAAGAGCTCGGCCTTGCCAAACGGCAGCTCGAGGAGAAAGAAGGTAAGAGATAACTTATAGAAAAATGCCTATAGGAAGGCGCAATTGCAAAAAATGACAGGAGTATACTGCTTATTGTAGGGGCCACAACTGAGGTGGCGACCCTCAAGCAGGCGCTGTCCGAGGCCGAGAAGAAAGCGGCCATGGAGCGCGCCGAGCGGGAGAAATTTGAGGCGCAGGTCGGCGAGGTGCGGCAAGAGCTTCAGGTTCTCATGCAAAAACATGAGAGTTTGGAGCTCGACTCGAAGACGCGAGCGTCCGAGCTTGCTGCGGCCCTTAAAACTGCCAAATCTGCCCAGGCCGAAGCCCAGAAGGCCCTCCAGGAATTGGATGCGGTGAAAAAGATAGCGGCGGGTAAGGCATTCTATATGCAAAGCAGACATATAAAAGTAAACTACTTGTTACTTACCCGAATCCGGAGCTCTCCAGGGGCATTCGCAGATCTTCCCCGCAGCGTATCCGATGCCGCCGCATTCTATCGAGCCGAGGAAGGCAGCTCAACGGAGAAGGTGTTCTGGTCTCAGTACGCTGAGGCCGGACACCCTGTGCCCTTGAGCGACCAGCTGAAGCAGCTGGTCGAGCTCCACAAGGCGGCCGAACAGGCCCTGAAGGGCTTCATAGTTCGGTTGTGGCCTAGAGAGGCCCTGCCTGCGAGCTACTTCAGACTGGTGTGGCGGCTGGTGGAGGCTTGTCCAAGGCTCGAGGTCATCAAGTGCTCCGTCTGCATCGAAGGTGCCCGTAGGGCCCTTGCCCATGCAAAGGTGCACTGGGGTAAGCTGGACAGTGAGAAGCTTGTGAAGGACGGGCCGCCGCAGGGGAAGGAGCATCGCAAGCCCGAGAACTATTACAAGGATGTTCTTGCTGGTGCCCGCCTTATGGCGGATGAATGTACCAAGGATGTAATTTTTGAATGAACTCGCTCGTGTTATCCTGTGCGCTGAAAACTTGTTCATATGCGCTAAGCAATGCTTGAATTTAAAATATTACTTTTTGTGCGGCCGTTTATCAAGAAGTTGAGAGATGGCCAGTCGTCGGCTTCTGCCCCCATGCCACTAGTGCTGGGGTGTTCGGGATAAACCTGAGCGCTCTTTTTCCCATGATTGGGTCCGTCGAGGGAGGCGGTCAGCACAACGAACAAGGCAATCGGACTATAATGCTTGAACACTCTCACTTAGCCATAGAACTCTATAATTTTAAATTTTGGCGAAGCCCCTAGTATTCGGAAGACCGAGTTCGGGGCGCCACGCCTTGGCCAGACAAAGCCGGTTCCTCGCTTGAAGCGGCATAAGCCTTTAAGGACTCGAAAAACCTCTCGAACAGCGACCGGTCTCTCGCCTCATCATGACAGTCAGTTTTAGCTTTCTCCACTGAGGTGCTCGGCCCAGCTCAACTGGGGCACAATCTCAGTGGTTCTCCTAGTGCTACCTTAGCTGATATAGCAGAACGTAAGGCACCAAAACATAGGAGCCGGGCAAACCCAACTATTGACCCAAATCATGATTCGGAGCCGATGCATATAGTGCTATAAGTTCGGGGTGCCGCACTTGTGAAAGTGGACGGACTTCTCATGCCATATTGATGGGTACTGAAGCCTCTGGCGTATTTTGCCGTACCACAGTGTACGGATGCAGCATGTTATTAATAAACATATATATAAAAACAGGGTAATGCAAAAAATAGACAAAAAAGCTATGCATTGTTTATAGAAAGGCTGCTATGAAAGCGGAACGATACAAATAGTGCGATAAGCAAAATAAATTGGACTATTTAACATGTCCTGGCCAGGGGCAGGTCGCGGAATTGTATTAAAAACAGGTATACTGCTTGCAATAGAGACCACCTGGGAGTTCCATGATGCGGCGTGGCTTGTCTGCTTCCCTAGATCTTGCATCGTTTGTGCGGCAGTTGAATTGCTGAACGGGTCGTCCAAAGTATGGAGTCCTGAGAGTAAGAGAAAAAAAGAAGGAATCCGGCAGCCCCTGGTGCGGTTTAAGCCGTATTTCGGGCGTGCCGTGATAGTGCCCCTTCCCCTACGCTAGCTCAGAACGTGCCAGGCGGTCTTGTTGTAGGGTACTCCGGGCGCGCTTGACAGTGTCCGGCTTTTTGAAGGCCGAACTGGAGAACTGCCTGGAGAGGCTGCTTTGTACTTCTGCTGCGAGCGCTGCCGTGTGCTCCTCCGTTCGGAGGGAGTGTTCAGTGTTCCCATTGATCGTGATTACTCCTCTAGGGCCTGGCATCTTGAGCTTGAGGTATGCATAGTGCGGTACCGCGTTGAATTTTGCGAATGCGGTTCGCCCGAGCAATGCGTGATAGCCACTACGGAACGGGACTATGTCGAAGATTAACTCCTCACTTCAGAAGTTATCCGGAGACCGAAGACCACTTCCAGTGTAACTGAGCCTGTACAGTTGGCTTCTACACCTGGTATGATGCCTTTAAAGGTCGTTTTGGTGGGCTTGATCCTCGAGGGATCTATGCCCATCTTTTGCACTGTATCCTGGTAAAGCAGGTTCAGGCTGTTGCCACCGTCCATGAGGACTCTTGTGAGATGAATCCGTCAATGATTGGGTCGAGAACCAATGCGGCGAAGCCGCCATGACGGATGCTAGTGGGGTGGTTCCTTCAATCAAAGTGATCGGGTAGGAGGACCATGGGTTGAACTTTGGGGCGACCGGCTCCATCGCATATACGTCCCATAACGCACGCTTCCGCTCCCTCTTGGGGATGTAGGTTGCGTATATCATGTCCACCGTCCGCACTTGCGGGGGAAATCCCTTCTGTCCACTGTTGTTCGGCGGCCTGGGTTCCTCCTCGTCGTCTCTATGCAGCCCTTGTCTTTGTTTTTGGCTCTTAACTTGCCTGCCTGCTTGAACACCCAACAATCCCTGTTGGTGTGATTGGCTGGTTTTCGGGGGTGCCATGTATCTGGCACAAGCGATCGAGTATTCGGTCCAAACTGGACGGGCCCTGAGTTTTTCTTTTGAATGGCTGTTTCCGTTGACCGGATTTGTAGCCTCGGAATTCGCCATTAACTGCCGTATCCTCGTTGTTGTCGCTGTTAACGTGGCGCTTTTGTTTGTTCCGACACGACCTGTCACTTTTGTCCTTGGTATTCGAATTACCAGTGTTCTTGGTTAAGTTGTTACTGCGAGCTAGCCAGCTGTCTTCTCCCGCGCAAAAGCGGGTCATGAGTGTCGTGAGGGTTGCCATAGATTTCGGCTTTTCCTGTCCCAGGTGCTGGGCCAACCACTCGTCACGGATATTATGCTTGAAGGCCGCTAAGTCCTCTGCGTCCGGACAGTCGACTATCTGGTTTTTCTTTGTTAGGAACCGTGTCCAGAATTGCCTGGCCGATTCTTCTGGCTGCTGAATTATGTGGCTTAGGTCATCGGCGTCCGGTGGTCGCACATAAGTGCCCTGGAAGTTGTCAAGGAATGCGGCTTCCAGGTCCTCCCAAGAACCGATTGAGTTTGCTGGAAAGCTGTTAAGACAATGCCGGGACGGTCCCTTAAGTTTGAGTGGGAGGTATTTGATGGCGTGTAGATCATCGCCGCGGGCCATGTGGATATGAAGGAGATAATCCTCGATCCATACCGCAAGATCTGTTGTGCCATCGTACGATTCGATGTTTACGGGTTTGAAGCCCTCAGGGATTTTATGATCCATTACTTCATCTGTGAAGCATAGTGGGTGTGCGGCGCCTCTGTATTGGGCTATATCATGACGCAGCTCGAAGGAGCTTTGTCTGTTGAGTTCGGCCCGGCCGGATTCATTGTGTCCAGAG
Source organism: Triticum urartu (assembly GCF_056163025.1). NCBI lineage: Eukaryota > Viridiplantae > Streptophyta > Magnoliopsida > Poales > Poaceae > Triticum > Triticum urartu. The sequence continues at coordinate 354,702,267 of NC_141877.1, forward strand.
TGACGATCACCGTCACGTGTCGTGGGGTGCCTGCGCGATCCGTAGATCGATCTTGTTTGCCTTGCCTTGTCCTTCAGGATGTCGCGCAGGTCGGGCACATTTTCCCGTGCGTTAGTATGCTTGACGCAGTGCCGGGGCATGGCTTGAGTGGAGGGCCAAGAGGCCTCTCTGTCACGGCCACGAGATGGCCGGTCGGCCATGTCATGCGCTGGTGATGTAGGTGCTTCCTCCTCTAGTCGGGGTAGCAGCCTGCGCTTTGGGTAACTCTTGGAGGGGCGTTCGAGTTCATACTCTTCGGCCGCAAGGACTTCAGTCCATCTGTCAGCTAGCAAATCCTGATCAGCTCTAAGTTGTTGCCGCTTTTTCTTGAGGCTGCTTGCCGTGGCCATGAGCCTGCGTTTAAAACGCTCTTGTTCGGCAAGATCCTCTGGCACGACGAACTCGTCGTCGTCGAGGCTTGCCTCGTCTTCGGAGGGAGGCGTATAATTATCGTCCTCAACCTCTTGGTCCGCCGCCCTCTCGTGACGGCTGGCTTCTCTGTCCTCCTGTGCCAAATTTTGCTGGAGGGGGTGTTCTTCGGCGCTGTCCGGAGTAGTATTATCTCCCGTGCCGGAATCACCGTTTTTTCTTTGGCGGGATTTAGAGCGGCGCCGCTGACGCCGGCGCTTGGGCTGTTTCTTAGAGGTATCGTCAACCGTTGTTCCATCACCATCTCCATCCTTTGGAGTGTCCACCATATATATGGCATATGACGAGGTGGCCTTCCAACGCCCTACAGGTGCTGGTTCTTGTTCATCTCCTGCATCGTTGTCCATGCCGTCGATGTCTTCGGAGTCGAAGTCAAGCATGTCGGTTAAGTCGTCGACAGTGGCTACGAAGTGGGTGGTGGGTGGGTTTTGAATTTCTTCATCGTCCGTATCCCAACCTTGCTGACCGTAGTCCGGCCAGGGCTCTCCTGATAAAGAGAGAGACTTTAGAGAATTCAGGATGTCACCGAAGGGTGAGTGCTGAAAGATGTCCGCGGCGGTGAACTCCATTATCGGCGCCCAATCGGATTCGATCGACGGGGGCGCGGGGGGCTCGAAGTTCGGAGAGGAATCCGGCTCCTCGGAGTCACGGGCCATGCGGAGTGCAGGTCTGGAGTTCGGCTCGATCGCCTCTGGGATCGCAGCCCCTGAGGCAGCGTCCATCTGCTGATCCTCGATTGGCGCAGTGGGCTCCAAATCAATGGTCGGAACCGATGCGTATGCGGCCTCCAAGGCGCTGTTCGGCAGCAGAGCTATATCATGCCCATCGAGACAGTGCGGCACGCTTGGCTGTGGCTCGAATCCGTCGAAGATCAAGTCCCCGCGGATGTCAACCGTGTAGTTTAGGCTTCCAAACCTGACCTGATGGCCAGGGGCGTAACTTTCGATCTGCTCAAGGTGACCAAGCGAGTTGGCCCGCAGTGCGAAGCCGCCAAAGACGAAGATCTGTCCGGGGAGAAAAGTCTCACCCTGGACTGCATCGTGGTTGATGATCGAAGAAGCCATCGGGCCTGAAAGCGACGACACAGAGGAACTCTCAATGAAAGCACCAATGTCGGTGTCAAAACCGGCGGATCTCGGGTAGGGGGTCCCGAACTGTGCGTCTAGACCGGATGGTAACAGGAGACAAGGGACACAATGTTTTACCCAGGTTTGGGCCCTCTTGATGGAGGTAAAACCCTACGTCCTGCTTGATTAATATTGATGATATGGGTAGTACAAGAGTAGATCTACCACGAGATCAAGGAGGCTAAACCCTAGAAGCTAGCCTATGGTATGATTGTTGTATGATGAAGTTGTCCTACGGACTAAAACCCTCCGGTTTATATAGACATCGGAGAGGGTTAGGGTTACACAAAGTCGGTTACAATGGTAGGAGATCTTGAATATCCGCACCGCCAAGCTTGCCTTCCATGCCAAGGAAAGTCCCATCCGAACACAGGACAGAGTCTTCAATCTTGTATCTTCGTAGTCCTGGAGTTCGGCTGAAGGTATAGTCCGGCTACCCGAACACCCCCTAATCCAGGACTCCCTCACATGTAAAGGCCATGAGATTGAGCTTTAGACTTAGCTTTGCGACATGTTGAGCATCAAGTGGTGAAGCGCGCGACGTCGCGGTACATCTTGGGCCAAAAATAGTTATTGGAGAGCATAGCAAATGTCTTGTCGCGTCCAAAGTGTCCCATTAGTCCTCCTCCATGAGATTCTTGCAAAAGTAGCAAACGAAAAGAAGACTCGAGGATGCAAAGTTTGTTAGCTCTCATAAGATAATCATCTTTGATGTAATAGCGTTCCCAAGATGTATGCATCAAACATTTAGCATAGGGAATTGCAAAAGTAGGATCATGCGCATACAAGTCTTTTATGTGCTCAAAGTCGATGACATTTAATTAAAGTTCAGTAACGAGCATGCATATACGGGAAAGCGCATCCGCCACAACATTTTCCTTGCCTTTGATATATTTGATGACATAAGGAAATGACTCAATGAATTCACTCCATTTAGCACGACGTTTGTTCAACGTAGTTTGACCCTTAAGATACTTGAGCATTTCATGATCGGTGTGAATGATAAATTCATGAGAGCGAAGATAATGTTCCCATTCACGCAAAACTCGCACTAAAGCATATAGCTCTTTGTCATAGACGTGATAGTTGAGTTGCGCTACGGAGAGTTTCTCACTAAAGTATGCGATGGGGCGCTTCTCTTGCGTTAACACACCTCCTATGCCATTACCACTAGCATTGCAATGAACTTCAAAAGGTTTGTCAAAGTTGGGTAATGCAAGCACAGGAGCATGAGTAAGCAAATTCTTAAGCTCATTAAATGTGGTATCTTGGGGTGGTCCCCAAACAAAAGGCGCATTTTTCTTACTCAAAGCATGCAAAGGTGAAGCAATGGTGCTAAAATCCTTCACAAATCTACGATAAAAACCTGCAAGGCCTAGAAAACTACGCACTTGTTGCAAATTAGTGGGTTGTGGCCAAGTTTTAATTGCTTCAATTTTAGACTCATCAACATGGAAACCCTTTGAGGAAACAATGAAACCCAAGAAAACAAGCTTGTCAACTCCAAAAAGGCATTTGTCCACGTTAGCATAGAGGCGCTCTTTTCGAAGAGTTTGCAACACGGTTCAAAGGTGGGTGACATGATCTTTGAGAGATTTGCTAAAAACAAGGATATCGTCGAAGTAGACAACAACAAATTCGCCAATATAAGGGCAAAACACATAATGCATAAGACGCATGAAAGTATCGGGTGCTTCTGATAAACCCATAGGCATAACTAACCACTTATACAAACCAAACTTTGTTTTGAAAGCGGTTTTCCATTCATCACCCTCTTGTATGCGATTTGATAGTAGCCACTTTTAAGATCAATTTTTGAGAAAATAGTGGCACCGCTAAGTTCATCTAGTGTGTCATCAAGGCATGGAATGGGGTGCCTATATCGAACGGTGATAGCATTGATAGGTCTACAATCGGAACACATGCGAAAGCTACCGTCTCTTTTTGGCACAAGAATGACCGGGACAGCACAAGGACTCAAACTTTCACGCACATGTCCATGGTCAATGAGATGTTGTACTTGCCTTTGTATTTCTTTGGTTTCTTCGGGGTTGACGCGATACGGGGCCTTGTTTGGAAGAGGTGCTCCAGGGATGAGGTCGATGCGGTGTTCGATGCCTTGTAGTGGAGGTAGACCCGGAGGTAGCTCATCAGGGAAAACATCTTGGAATTCCTGCAATAGAGAAGATAACACCAAAGTTAAATTGTGATAGGTGTTAGTTTTTGGTTCTTCGTCCTTGCACAAAAGGACATAGTTCATGACACTTGATGGGTTCTCATACACTTCTCTCATCTCACGTTTAGGCAAAGAGGACTAAGTTCTTCTTTTTGCTCATCGTGGAGGCACTCAATTTGGGCTTGTGGCGCTCACTTTGTTTTTGGTAGTTCGCTCTCTCACTATTCTCTCCATGATGGGTGGCTTGCTTGTCGGCGATCGCTTGGCTTGGAGACATAGGTTGTAGCACGTACCCCTTTCCATTCATCTTGAAGCTATAGTGATTCGTTCATCCATTGTGGATGACACCGCGGTCATATTGCCATGGTCGTCCAAGAAGAAGGTGGCAAACAGATATCGGAATGACATCACACTCCAAAGTTTCTTCGTAAGCTCCGATCTTGAAAGAAACTTGTACCCTATGCTCGACTTGGATAGTGTCGGAGTCGATTAGCTATTGAACTTTGTATGGGTGCGGGTGCTTCATCTTGACCAATTGGAGCTTGGGGCATAGTTCTTCACTTGCTAAGTTATGGCAACTCCCTCCATCGATGATGACCTTGACGGACCTTCCATTCATGTCGGCCTTGGTGTGGAAGATGTGGCATCTTTGGTCTTCGTCTTGTTGATGTTGAAGAGTCAAGACCTTGGAGACAACAAGAGCGGGGATTGAATCTTCGTCACAAAAGACTTGATCATATTCATCTTCATTCACTTGCTGGTGCATGGCCACTTGGTCAAGGGATTCCATTTCTCCTTCACTCATGGAGTCATAGGTTCCGTCGTCGTTGAGGATCATGGTGCGCTTGTTTGTGCACTCGAAGGATTTGTGGACTCGGCCGCATGTGAAGCATTTGAAGGAACTTGTCTTGATGGTCTCATCGGTTGGGTAGATGATGATGAAGCTCTCAGCTTGAAGTTGCTTGTAGTAGGAGGACGACTTGGGGTTGTCGAACTTTTCTTGTAACTTGACTTGTTGCCGGTGCTTGTAGATGGCTTGGTTGAGGTAGAAGTTGTTGGAGTCGTTGAAGCTTGATTGTTGGAGAAGCCATAGGACTTGGATGAGAACTTGGCATATTTGAAGTCATCTTGCACTTGACGTTCCTCCTTGGTAGCTTGATGCACTAGCTCGATGAGGTTCGAGTATGGTTGGAAGTCAGCGATCTTCTTGATAGGATGATTGAGTCCATTCAAGAAACGTGTCATAGTTTGCTCATCATCTTCCGTGACATTGGCTCGTATCATGGCAGTCTCCATTTCCTTTTAGTACTCTTCAACGCTCTTGGTTCCTTGCTTGAGGAGTTGGAGCTTCTTGAAGAGGTTGCAGTTGTAGTAGGTAGGCACGAAACATGCTCTCATGACATCCTTCATTTGCGCCCAAGTTGTGATGGGTGGTTCACCTTTTGCCTCTCGGTGCTCAGTGACTTGTTCCCACCAAATGAGGGCGTAGTCTTGGAACTCGAGGGATGCCATCGCGATCTTCTTCTCTTCTTCATAGTTGTGCAAGCGGAAGATTTTGTCAACCTTCAATGCCCATGATAGGTACTCTTCGGGATCATTGCTTCCGAAAAACTTGGGCATGGTGAACTTTAGCTTGCCGTAGCGTTTCTCTTCATTGTGTTGGGGTCGGGGATGATGACGCCCATGTCATTGAGGGTTGTCAAACTCATGTTGCTCTTGGCGAGGAGGGTTGTCGACCTCATGTTGCTCTTGTCTTGGAGGATTTCCATTGTCTTCATGCTCTTGGTGAACTTGGGGTTCTTGTCGAGTGTGTGGAGGAGCTTTTCGAACTTGTGGGGGTCCTTGCCGAGCTTGTGGGCGAGCTTGAGGAACTTGAAGATGCACACGTGATTGGTAAATCCTCTCTTGAACTTCATCGTGAAGTGCTTCTTCTTGTTCATGCCTATGGCGGTTGCGTTCGGCAATGGTGTGATTCATGTCGTAGAGTGCACGTTGCGCCTCAAGTGCTCGAGCTTCACGTAGTTGTTGTTCTTGGCGTTGTGCCTCGGCATCTTGTGCATCTTGGTGTAGACGCACTCGCTCTTCCTATTCTCGTTGGTGTTGTCATTGCCATTCTTGTGCTTGCTCGAGAGTAGCTTGGTTTTGACGATGTCGATGTTCTTGCACATGAGCTTGCTCTTGAGAATCGTTGTCGTGTAGAGGATTGCGGTTTGCTTGACGATCTTGATGAGCGGCATGACGAAAAGTGATCGATGTCGGAGTACTTGAGTCAGAGATGGTGTCGTCAGAGTGTCGACTTGAGCAGCTCCGTCTTGAGTAGGACGAAGTGGTAGAAGAGCGGTTGACCAACAAGGCACGAATCTCATCCATTCTTGCGTCATTCTTTTGTTTGTGTTCGTCGAGCTTGTTGTCGAAGTAGTCTCTTGTATGTTTCTCGGATAGTCGCAAGTCGGTGGTGAGATGGTCGGTGCGGTCGCTCATTGCTTGTTGCTCTTGATACAAAGCTCATTGTGTTCCAAATAGGTGTAGCTTGGTGATGTAGTTGTTCGGGTCGTCGTCTTGCTCAAGGAAAAGTGGGTTGGTAGAAGAACTCGGCCTATCCATCATGCCAAGAAAATATGTGAGTGGGAGAAAGAGAAAAACGATACCAAATGTACCTTGGCCGAAGTTGAAGATGGATCAATGGTCACTCAATAGTGTTGCAAGGAAATAGCACAATTGGTACCAATTCTTGTCGGTTCTCACACCTACAAAAATAAGAGCTTATGGTGGAGCTTGGTTAGGATGGTGGCATAAAATTTGATGCAATTGTGAGGAAGACTCAATAATGTTGAAAATGATTCGCAAATTCGCAAATGCAACAAGTAGACCAATAGCAATATGTGGCACACGGAAACACAACACATGGAAAGATAAATATGCTAGTTGCTCTTCATGCAAAGCTCGTTGTGTACCAAAGAGGTGTAGTTTGGTGACGTAGTTGTTCGGGTCGTCGTCTTGCTCAAAGAAGAGTGGGTTGGTAGAAGTACTTGGCCTATCCATCATTCCAAACAAAATATGTGAGTGGGAGAAAGATAAGAACTTATACCAAATGTACCTTGACCGATGTTGAAGATGGATCAATGATCACTCCAATGTGTAACAAGGAAATAGCACAATTGGTACCAATTCTTGTCGGTTTCTCACACCTACACAAGTAAAAGCTTATGGTGGAGCTCGGTTAGGATGGTGACACAAAATTTGATGCAATTGTTAGTGAGACTCAATAATGTTGGAAAATATTCACAAATTTGCAAATGCAACAAGTAGACCAATAGCAAGATATGGTACACGGAAACACACACGCAAATAGATAAGTGGGGTCATGCAACCAAGGAATGAGCCAAAATGTGGAATCCACGAAAATTCTCTTGTTGCACAACACTAGAGAGACGCTAGCATGATTGCACAATAGGCGGATACGAGACTTGTGCACAACCTACTAAGCAAAAATGCAACTACTTCTATCCCAAGTATGCTATATGTATGGTGTTCCGGTGATATGATCCAAGATGATCGGATATGATAATCTTAATGTGGTATGGTTCTATGGTTCTTGCTTATAAGCTCTTTGCTTATCTTTCCCTTTTTGCTTAAAATCTTGGTTGGCTCTTTCTCTTTGAGCTCTTTTCTCATGCAAAACTTCACGAACCAAGATAGCAATTGTGTATGCTTATGATGACCTTGTGACACAAGAGATGATACCAAGATATGCACCACGATGATATGGTATGTATGCTATGGGAAGTGTGATCACTAATGTGCACAGGTAACGTTGTCGGCAATACTCAAAGGCTAGTCTCGATGGGGAAGCTACGCAAAATTGGGCTATGTGGTTATCAAGGTAACTGCAAGGAGGAGACAAAGATGTCGTCGAAGTTACCGTCCTTGCTTATGGTTGAAGGTGTCGAGAATAGTGAATTGGTCGATGTTGAGTCCCTTGGCGATGATGAGTGGTGGCGGTGTCGATGTCGAACTGTTCCTAGTTAGCCGAAACACCCTAGGAAATGATGAACCCCCAACTCAAATTCTCAAAACCAAATGCGTCAAAATTTGTCAGGGTTTGTAGCAGTCAAGTGGTGGTAGGATTTGTTGTATCTAATGGGATTTCAGAAGTTAGGTGGTGGAGGTGGAAGTGGGTATGCGGAGGCGTGGGTGGTGGATGTCAAAAACTGCAGAAAATGCAGTTTCGGCAGAGATAGTCGGATGATCCGAGCTAGGAGCCGGATGATCCGGGTCAAAGTCCGGATGATCCAGGCGGGTCAACAGCGCACGGGGATGGCTCGGGATGAACTCGAAAAACGGGTTCAAATTCGAGGATTTTGTGCATTTTGGATGGATTGCAAGGTGGAGATGGTGGGGAAAGGTGAAATCCACTTGCAACACAACAAATTCACGGATCAAAACCAAGAAAACTTCATCAAAACTCATAAATCACAAAAAAAATTGGGGGCTATTTTTGTGGGGATTTTTGAAATTGGGACAAAATCAAGCTAGAAAACAAGGTGTGGAGGCTCCAAATCCGTGATCAACGTGGCTCATGATACCAAGATGATGTAGGGTAGAACCCTAGTGGCCCGATCTTTCACGGTTGGAGCAGATTCCACGGAGAACACGAAGAACATGAGAGGAAAACACGAGGGCAAACACGAGAGAATCACTCAAACCAACAAGATTCGATTACACATGCGCTAGATCCTCGGGACACAAAGAGATACACGATCCACAATGAACTAAGGACAATACAAGTAGCACGATCTTCTCCGTGAGGAGGTCTTGAGGTTCTTCCCATGATGGGGTCTTGAATCCGCTTGGGGGATCTTCTCCAAGGAGACGCGATCTCCGAGGAGAAGGTAACCAAGTGGATGAGCAAATCTCTCTCACAAAATGAGCTAATCCTTTGCTAACCCTAGACAAGTGATGGAGGAGTTGTTTATATAGGCAAAGGGGCCGAAGGAGTACATGGGCTTTGGCCCAACACGCACACGCAGGTGGGGGTCCGAATGATCTGGGAGGGCACCCGGATGATACGGGCTTCAGGACCCCGGATGGTCTGGGAGGTGGTCCGGATGGGGCGAAGAGGCGGGCGGCGGTGTCGGTGGCCCGGATGTCCGGAGGGGGATCCGGACGTCCGACTGGGGTTTGGATGATCCAGGACTCGTCTGGATGGTCCGGTTTCGGGGTGCATCTTTGGGTGCTCTCGGGTCTCCACTTATCCAAATCGTTCGAGTTGGGGTCCGGATCGTCTGGGCTCTGTCCGGATCATCCGGGACCTCGTCCGGATCGTCCGGCCAGCCTAGGACTTGGCTGATTTCTTCTCCGTCTTCACGCATGTCTTTCGCTTCCAATCCTCCTCGCGCCTTAGCTTCTCCATGGCTAACTCCTTGGTACCTGAGTATGCATAACGTCTCCGTTTGAGGTAGTAGCCATGTCTCATGTGCATCGAAGTGGAATTGTGAGAGGAGAGATGTCACCTCGGTTTCGAGAGCTCTTGCACGTGCTCGTGTCATGGGTCTTCTAGGCACTTGGTGAGATGATGATAGGTCCATGGGGATGACCTTGGGATGCTCCGCATAACCTGCTCTCTTTGACTACCATAGCAAAGGAAGATATTTTGTTCTTGAGAGCGAGGCCCGAGCTCACAACGCGACAATGGAGGCAGCACGGTAGGCCGAGGCATCCGCACCAAGAGCCTCCGTGAGCTACCACTCCGACTACTATCCAGGATACTGATCGATTACCAAGTTAGGCCAAAAGCCTAAGCTTGGGGGAGTACGTGTTTCTCACCAACATTACATTCATGATCACACATTTCATTCCAGTTGTCGGTGTCACACTTTTCATTATATTATATATGTTAGATTTATTTTCTTGCTTTCTTCCTGTGACCTTAGAAAAACCAAAAAAATTAGTTGTAGTTAGTTTATTTCTATGCATGTTTAGTTGCAATACTAAAAAGAAAACCCAAAAATATTTCCTTGTTCTTCTTTTGCTTGTTGGGAGTTTTCCTGTGTAAATAGTTTTTCTTGTTTTTGCTTTTCCCTTTTATTTGCTTGTTCAAGAAAAACAAAAACTCCAAAAATATTTCAGCATGTTTCTATGAATTTATTTTCTTTTTATTCGAGTTGTACCGAGGAGAAGACCACGATGAAAATGTTGAGTGGCTCTCATATGAATAATTGTTTATCTTAAGGAGCCCATATTACCTTGTCTTCTCCTGTTGAATAAAATGTTTGCAGATTCCAGCTTAGTCCATGACACTCTTACACAATTATTATTTTCACATTGTTCGGTCGTGCAAGTGAAAGGCAATAATAACGATATTCGATGAACTGGCCGTGGCAGAGAGAAACGGGTATGAACTCGACTTGTTCTGTTTGTGTAAATATGAACCTAGTATCCATGACTTAGGCCATTATGATCAAACATGTTTGCAATGACAATTAGAGATTATAGTTTCTCATGACATGCATAAGTAGCTGGGAGTGGATAATGATTTATCTTGGATATCAACATTGCGTTAAAATGATTGTGATGTAGTATGATGATATGGTATCCTCCTCTGAATGTTCGAGTGCCTTGACTTGGCACATATGTTCATGCATATATAGTTGAATCAAAACCAACATAGCATCTATGATATTTATGTTCATGGTGTTCATATCCTACTCATGCTAGTGTCCAATGTTACTTATGCATAATGCATGTTCATGACCGTTGTTACTCTCTAGCTGACCGCTTCTCAATCTATTTGCTAGGCTTTGCCTGTACTAAGTGGGAATTCTGCTTGTACATCAAAAACCTTGAACCCAAAGTTATTCCAGATGAGTCCACCATACCTACCTATATGCGGTATTACCATGCCGTCCTAAGTAAATTTGCATGTGCCACCTCCAAAACCTTCTAATAAATATCATTTTTGTGTGCCTGGATCGTTCATGGAACGATAGGAGGTGGTCAGTATCTTCCATGCTAAGCAGGTTATTCTCAGGTCCAGTGTTTATTCACTAGCCATAGCAAGAGAAAAGGGCGGTAATGGGGATGCCCAGTCCCAAACTACAAACAGAAAAAGCTTACGAATAATCAAGCAAAAACTCCCAATGGAGTCAAAACCTTTACTTTTATCACTTGGGAACCGCCACTAGCATGCTTAGCATGGAAGATATTGATAACTGATAGTCATGAAGTAAATGAGAAGGGTGCATGTCTCAAAATATCATTTACCTTTGTTTAAAAACTTGAGCTCTGGCACCTCTGCAAATCACTGCTTCCCTCTACGAAGGGACTATCTATTTACTTTTATATTGTGTCATCACCTTCTAAAATAAGCGCCAGAACCTGAGAGCACTGCTGTCATGCTTATGCACTGTGTGTAGCTAATGTTGGGTGCATCATGACTGGATCTTTTCTACCATGAATTACAATGTTTAGTCGTTGCTTGAACTTTGGAGGTGCTCTACATTTATGTTTTGCAGTCTCAGAAAGGGCTAGCGAGATACCACTATTGTCATATTATATCATGGTTGTTTTGATAATATGTTGCCGTTTGAGATATCTTATTATTGCTTGCTAGTAGATTATGTCATTGATATGAGCTAATAAAATTTCTAAGAGTTATTGCCGGCATGGTTAGTTATAATGTTGGATGAAAACATGGGTGTTGTTTAAGCTTATTTATGCAAACAAGAGCAAAAGAGTTCGTAAAAGTTTCTCTTTTTCACTTTCAGTTTATCAACTGAATTGCTTGAGGACAAGCAAAGGTTTAAGCTTGGGGGAGTTGATACGTCTCTAACGTATCTACTTTTCCTAACGGTTTTCCTCTTGTTTTGGACTCTAATTTGCATGATTTGAATGAAACTAGCCCCGGATTGACGTTGTTTTCAGTAGAACTACCATGGTGTTGTTTTTGTGCAGAAATAAAAGTTCTCGGAATGGAACGAAACTTTGTGAGGATTTTTTATGTAATAGAAGAGAATTTTTGGAGCCAAGAGCCACCGGAGCGGGGCACCTGGGTGGGCACAACCCACCAGGGCGCGCCTGCCCTCCCAGGCACACCCAGGTGGGTTGTCCCCACCTGGTGGCCTCGCAGACCCTGAAACCGACGCTATAAAATCCTATTTTTCCAGAAAAAATCAAGGAGAAAGAATTATCACGATCCACGAGACGGAGCCGCCGTCACCTACTGTTCTTCATCGGGAGGCCAGATCTGGAGTCCGTTTGGGGCTCCGGAGAGGGGGATCTTCGTTCTTCATCATCACCTACCCTTCTCCATCGCCAATTCCATGATGCTCCCCGCCGGGAGTGAGTAATTCCTTTGTAGGCCCGATGGTCGATGAGGAGTTGGATGAGATTCATCATGTAATCGAGTTAGTTTTGTTAGGGCATGATCCCTAGTATCCACTATGTTCTGAGATTGGTGTTGCTATGACTTTGACATGCTTAATGCTTGTCACTTTGGGCCCAGGTGCCATGAATTCAGATCTGAACCGTTTATGTTATCACCATTATATCCATGTTCTAGATCCGATCTTGCAAGTTATAGTCACCTACTACGTGTTATGATCCGGCAACCCCGGAGTGACAATAGTCGGGGCCACTCCAGGTGATGACCATAGTTTGAGGAGTTCATGTATTCACCGTGTGTTAATGCTTTGTTCCAGTTCTCTATTAAAAGGAGGCCTTAATATCCCTTAGTTTCCAATTGGACCCCGCTGCCACGGGAGGGTAGGACAAAAGATGTCATGCAAGTTCTTTCCATAAGCACGTATGACTATTTATGGAATACATGCCTACATTATATGTATGAACTAGAGCTAGTGTCGTATCGCCCTAGTTATGACTATCCCATGATGAATATCATCCAACAAATTACCGATCCAATGCCTACGAATTTATCCTATATTGTTCTTGCTAAGTTACTATTGCTATCGTTATTGTTGCACTTGCTACAAAAATACCGTTGTCACTATTACTGTTACCGTTGTTGCTGCTACTGTTATCAAAACTATCATACTACCTTGCTACTGATCACTTTGCTGCAGATAATTAATCTCCAAGTGTGGTTGAATTGACAACTCAGCTGCTAATACTTACAAATATTCTTTGGCTCCCCTTGTGTTGAATCTATAAATTTGGGTTGAATACTCTACCCTCGAAAACTGTTGCGATCCCCTATACTTGTGGGTTATCAGGCCTCCAGAGCCTCGCGAGGTTCACGACCTGGGCGACTCATGAGGAGCGACTTCTGCAGCAAGCGTCTTCAGCTACTCCAACATTTCTTCAGCAACGGTGCCAGGTGACACTTTTTGGTTTGTTTAGTTGGGGGCGCCCCTCCGGCTGCATCATTCCCAAGCCGTGTGGGTCTGTCCCTGCGACATGTATCGTTCTTTGCATCTGTCGGAACTGGCTTTACCCTTTGATCATGAGCTACTTTATGATTATCACATGTCTATTCGATGTTCCATCATCCTTCGCAGCCCCCGCGCGTTACTGACCCGCCACTTGCCCATTCCGCAACGGGGGATACACATGCTGGCACAGCGCTTGTGCTCGGGTCCGTCCATGCAACACTGACAAATCTGAGAGATCGAGCTCTAGCTCGCGGCCTGCCCCACGCAAGTCACCTCACTAGATCCTTGGTGCCTTCATATTCTTGTGGAAAGATCAGCGGCAGGATAGCAAGCGCGGTCATGTGTTATGTTCTCCTCCTCAAGCTAACTCACAGGTACCTCCAGAGTTTGACTACAAGCGGCCCCGCTGGCCACTCCTTTTTCACGCAATTCGCTTGCACGTTAAAGGGGGGCTCCTGAGCATCGCGCCTCGAAGGCTCCTACTGGCTCTCGAGCCCTCGCCCCCTGGCCGTGACCACGACATCGGAACCTGGCATACCAGCAGCGGCCGAGCCTCGCTCGAGGGCCGGGACTCGAGGACGTAGATCATCTAGATGAGCGAGGAAGAGGGGGGACCGGCGTGGACCCTACCTGGAAGCGCCACCACTAGGGCACGGTCAGGCGCCGCGCAAGAAAATCGCCACGAGCTCGCCAAGATAAGTCACCCATACACACCAGTGTGAACCTCATGACCCCATATTTCGACTCTCCCGATCTTTCTCGGGCAATGCCGGTTTCCTTTTCGGCCTTCAGGGAGCTTCTTGTACGCCAAAGGGGACCTCTTGAGCATCGCGCCTCAGGAGCTCTTACCGGACCTAGGGCCGCTCACCTCCTGGCCTTGACCACGGCATCACGACCTGGCTTACCAGCGACGGCTGAAGCCTGCCTGGGGACTAGGTCATGTCGGTGTAGAGCACTAAGCTACCGTGAGAACGAAAAGGGGGGACCATGCTGGAGCGAGATACACAGTTGCAACATCACACTGGGAACGATAACATTGGAGTAAAAGCATTAGAGTTTTTTACATACCCCATGGGGCTCGTCACAATTCCGCGCATGGAAACAAAAGAAGAAGACCTCGAAGGACCCTCGCCGCAGGGTATCACCGACGACGCTGAGCAGACGCCGCTGCTGCGCTCTGGGCACGGCGAGATCTCGGTGGCACGTAGCTGTCATCGCTGGACTCCGGGGAATCGCTAGGCTCAGGAGAGCCGCTGGATTCCAGGGAGTCGCCGCTGCTGCTGAAGGAGCTGCTGGCAAGGCCAAGGGCAAGTTCAATTCCCATGGCCGCGCCGTGAGGATTATCTCTTCCGGAGCAGCACTCCAGGCGCCGGCCGTCTTCGTCGAAGACCTTGAAGAACAGCGTGGAGGCTCCATCGTACTCAAAGTGGATGGCGAGGGCCCCCTCATGCCAGCAGGTGCGGGCAACCTCGCCCCATCCTCGAGTCATGAAGATGTCGCCCGGAGGGACGACCTCGACCTTCGCCTCCGTGGCTTGGCTGCAGCACCCGGCGTGTTGCCGCCACGGCTCGAGCGGCCCCCTCGACGGCATCTCCTTGGTGAAGAACCTCGGGAACCGGATCCATGTGTGCGGCAGCATCGCCGCCCACACCACGAACTCACATGAGGTGCCCTCGGTGTGGGTTCTCTGGCCGGCTGGCCGTGCAGCCTCGGCCTGTCCTCCGTGACCACGGACCGCGCTGCGCCGGGCACTGCCACCCTGCCCAGAGCTTCGCCGCGGGCATACAGAGGGATCAGGAAGCCAGGCAGAGGTCGCTCATACCAAGGCCGCGTCACCTCTTGCACCTCGCCAGAATCACAGGGGCGGCCGAGTCTTTTCTTCGGCGGGAGTGGCCCGGGCTCCTCCCGGGGGGTTTTCCCCTTCTCCGCCGCGGAAAACCTCCTCATCGGTGCCATGGATGCTACGACAAGACGTCGAGACCAAGAAGAAGGGAGAGCGGGCAGCAAGAAGATGGAGATGAGCAGGGGGCTCTGCCCCTCCCCTCATTTATAGCCGGAGGGAGGCCAACCGCCGGCCTCCATGGTCCCACGCAATGATGATCTATCTCTGCATGCAGCAAGCTCTTGTCAAGTCGAAAGGTTGCCGAGGTCGCAGGCGGTTGGGGCCCGTGGCACTTCACGCTTGCCCTTTGGCTTCGCCTCGAAGCCAAGTCCGAACGCGCCTTGGGCCCGGGGGCTACTATCGGCATTCTGGGAACGGGGGTACCCTGTTGGGGAACGTAGTATTTCAAAAAAATTCCTACGATCACGCAAGATCTATCTAGGAGAAGCATAGCAACGAGCGGGGAGAGTGTGTCCACGTACCCTCGTAGACCAAAAACGGAAGCGTTTAGTAACGCGGTTGATGTAGTCGAACGTCTTCGCGATCCAACCGATCCAAGTACCGAATGCACGGCACCTCCGTGATCTGTACACGTTCAGCTCGGTGACGTCCCTCGAACTCTTGATCTAGTTGAGGTCGAGGGAGAGTTTCGTCAGCACGACGGTGTGGTGACGGTGATGATGAAGTTACCGACGCAGGGCTTCGCCTAAGCACTACGACGATATGACCGAGGTGTGTAACTGTGGAGGGGGGCACCGCAAACAGCTAGACAAATCTTGGAGTGCCTTTGGGGTGCCCCCTGCCCATGTATATAAAGGAGGGGGGAAGAGGAGGCTGGCCTAGGAGGGGCGCGTCTATAGGGGGAGTCCAACTAGGATTCCCAATCCTAGTTGGAGTCCCCTTCCTTTTCCAAGAGGGGGGAGAGGGAAGGAGTGGGAGAGGGAGAAGGAAAGAGGGGGGGTGCCGCCCCCTCCCTAGTCCAATTTGGACCAGCCCATGGGGGGCGCGCGGCCTCCCCTTGTGGCCCTTCTCTCCTTTCCACTAAGGCCCATGAAGACCCAATACTTTCCCCGGCAAATTCTCGTAACTCACCGGTACTCCGAAAAATACACGAACCACCCAGAACCTTTCCGATGTCCGAATATAGCCTTCCAATATATCGATCTTTACGTCTCGACCATTTCGATACTCCTCGTCATGTCCGTGATCTCATCCGGGACTCCGAACAAACTTCGGTCATCAAATCACATAACTCATAATACAAATCATCATCGAACGTTAAGCGTGCGGACCCTACGGGTTCGAGAACTATGTAGACATGACCGAGACTCATCTCCAGTCAATAACCAATAGCGGAACCTGGATGCTCATATTGGTTCCTACATATTCTACGAAGATCTTTATTGGTCAAACCGCATAACAACATACGTTGTTCCCTTTGTCATCGGTATGTTACTTGCCCAAGATTCAATCGTCGGTATCATCATACCGAGTTCAATCTCATTACCGGCAAGTATCTTTACTCGTTCTGTAATGCATCATCCCTTAACTAACTCATTAGTCACATTGCTTGCAAGGCTTATAGTGATGTGCATTACCGAGAGGGCCCAGAGATACCTCTCCGACAATCGGAGTGATAAATCCTAATCTCGATCTATGCCAACTCAACAAACACCATCGGAGACACCTGTATAGCATATTTATAATCACCCAGTTACGTTGTGACGTTTGATAGCACACTAAGTGTTCCTTCGGTATTCAGGAGTTGCATAATCTCATAGTCATAGGAACATGTATAAGTTATGAAGAAAGCAATATCAATAAACTAAACGATCATAGTGCTAAGCTAACGGATGGGTCAAGTCAATCACATCATTCTCTAATGATGTGATCCCGTTGATCAAATGACAACTCATGACTATGGCTAGGAAACTTAACCATCTTTGATTAACGAGCTAGTCAAGTAGAGGCATACTAGTGACACTCTATTTGTCTATGTATTCACACGTGTACTAAGTTTCCGGTTATTACAATTCTAGCACGAATAATAAACATTTATCATGATATAAGGAAATATAAATAACAACTTTATTATTGCCTCTAGGGAATATTTCCTTCATACCCAAACTTGCCTCACTGCGGCCCAGGGCGTGGCTTCATCAACGGCCTGGTACGGCCCACCTTCAGCATCAACAACTCAAGACCCTCGCGAGGGGCCAAGCATCGCGAGGCAGACGACGCCAAGACCTCTAGAATGAGCGGC
Source organism: Triticum urartu (assembly GCF_056163025.1). Classification (NCBI taxonomy): domain Eukaryota; kingdom Viridiplantae; phylum Streptophyta; class Magnoliopsida; order Poales; family Poaceae; genus Triticum; species Triticum urartu. Next base: position 354,719,572 of record NC_141877.1, read on the forward strand.
CTCCTCGGGCTAGCTCCTGAGGAGTGGAGATTTCTATGCAAGCCCTCACCTCGTGAGGTTCGGATGGCGTGAGCCATGACGACCAAGGCCAGGCGGGCGCCAGCGGGTGCAGTACAGCAGTTTCCTCTTTGGTGGTAAGGAGGCAAGCGCGGGCACGGAGTCCCGAGGAATCAGCCAAAGGTTTCCATTTCCATGCTACAAGGCCAAGACCGCCAGGACGGTAGGACGGAGGTCATCGCCGAGCCCACCACAGCGTCACGACCAGAGGCTTTGCAGGTGAAGACTACCTTTTGTCAGGATAAGTTGTACTAGTTATCTCCCTTCGAATTTGGCCGTTGTGGGATCCCTTCCCACCTCCATTTTGGGGGAAGAGGACAAAAGCCGCTATAAATAGGGTAGCACCACCATCGTAGAGGGGAATCGGATCCATTCCATCCTCACCAGCTCACCAGCTCACACAAACACAAGAACACACCTCCTGAGGTTGTTCCCCCATTGTACTAGTTCATCCTCAACCCCTCGAGGCCAATCCACCACAAAGCAGGAGTAGGGTTTTACACCACAAGGTGACCCGAACCTGGGTAAACTGCCTTGTCCCCTTTCCCTCCAGTTCATAGAGCTAGACTGTGGGATCGACGAGTTGGAAGACTGGGGAGGTTGAGTTCTTTGCACGCACCCCAGAGTTTAAAGCTATCAAGGGTCTGCGAAGCCCGGAATCCGACAGCCATCAAAGGCCCCGGGGGTCGACGGGTTCAAAGCAGGGTTTCATCAATGGCATTGGGAGGTCCTTGGAGAGGACATCACAGTGGCCGTTTTAGAGTTCCTCAATGGTGGAGAATTACCATTGGGATTGAATGACACATCTATAATATTGATCCCAAAGGTACGACATCCACAAAAAATATCACAATTCTGGCCAATCACTTTATGCCCTGTCCTATACAAGATTGCAGTCAAAGCAATTGCGAACAGACTTCGAGGGATCTTGGATGAGGTGATCGGAGAAGAACAAAGTGCATTTGTCCCAGGGCATTTAATCACGGATAATGTACTTGTAGCGTATGAAAGTATTCATGCTATCAAGAGATGTAAGAAAGGCAAAAATGCATGCTGCGCGATGAAGCTTGATATGCTCAAGGCCTAAGATAGAGTGGAATGGCACTATCTCAAAGGGATGCTCTCTAGGTTGGGCTTCGGTGATAATTTTATTCGTTTAATCATGAAGTGTGTGACGTCGGTGCGGTTCACAATTAAGGTAAATGGGGAACTTCTCCCTTACTTTACCCCTTCGAGGGGGCTTCGTCAAGAATGCCCCATGTCGCCATATTTGTTCTCGCTATTTGCTCAGCGCCTTATTTCACTTCTGAATAATTTTGGCAGTGCATACGTTGACAGAGGAATCAGGGTGAGCATACATGCACCTTGGGTTAATCACCTACTATTTGCTAACGACAGTTTGATTTTTCTCACTGCAAAAACTCATAGTACAAAGAGGCTTAATGAGATTCTCTGGATATATGCTAACTGTTCTGGACAGGCAGTGAACCGGGAGAAGAGCTTCATATATTTCAGTGGCAACACGGGACAGCCCCTACGAGAGAGTTTGAAACAATCTCTTGGTATTAATGTAGAAGCTTTCTCAGAGCGCTGCTTGGGACTCCCGGCTGCTATTGGTAAATTACTAGTGGGACATTTGATCACATGGTGGACAGATGTCGTGATAAAATGTGTGGCTGGTCAGAGCGAAACATGGCTTGTGCGGCGAGGAAGGTTCTTCTCAAGACAGTCGTCCAGTCGATCCCAACCTTCAGTATGAGTTGTTTCCTTTTGACAAAAAAGGTATGCAAATCGGTGACTTCTTGCATGGCGAAGTATTGGTCGGGGAGCTCGATTGATAAGCGTTCCCTCCATTGGCTCTCTTGGGACAAACTTGAGACGCCAAAGGTGAAGGGCGGCATGGGTTTCTGCAATATTCAGTTATTCAACTTAGCGATGCTTGGAAAACATGGCTCATGGCTGGCGCCTTCTTACAAGACCGGATTCACTATGTGCCAGGGTGCTGAAGGGCAAGTATTTTCCTCATACGGACTTTCTCAATGCTACAGCCCCGGCTAGAGCATCGACGACCTGGAAGGCAATTATAGCAGGGCGAGACGCCCTCAATGTTGGCCTCATCCGTCGAGTTGGTGATGGGACAACCATCTCAACGTGGACAGACAGTTGGATTCCGAACACGGCCACCCTGAAACCCATGGGCCGCATTGGCACTGTGCCGCTCACTAGAGTTTCAGAACTCATTGATGATTATACAGGGAATTGGAATGAACAAATTGTCCGTCAGAATTTCTTGCATCCGGATGCGGTAGCCATTCTAAACATACCACTGAACCCGTCTGGTGGCGAAGATACTTTGGCTTGGGCTTTGGAAAAGTCGGGCATCTACACTGTAAAATCAGCGTATCGTTCTCTTGTGACTCGTAACGTGCTTAGTTCTCTAGAGGAAGGGGTGATTACAGAAATATCATCAGCTAACACACAGTTATGGACTGCTCTATGGAGGCTTAAAGTCGTCCCCAAGGTCCGAGTTTTTGGGTGGAGAGTACTCCAAGGGATACTCCCAGACTCGACCACTTTGCGATATCGCCACATAACCTTGGCGATCTTGGAAATCCCTTCCTTGCAAAGGAGATCGATGGTTGGTCAGTGTTGGAGGCCACCTGAAGCAGGCTGGGTTACAAAACTTACAATAAACACTGATTAAGCACTCAATGTTGAGGACATGAAGGGCGGGGCGGGAGGTGTGGCCCGGTCACACATTGCGTTTCTTGGAGCCTGGTGCAAACCACTACATGGTATAACGGACCCCTTCATCGCGGAACTCCTTGCTTTTCGTGATGGGATGATTTTTGCACAACTTCGTGGATTCTCACGCGTGATTATGGAGATTGACTGCTTGGAGCTAGTTGATCTATGGAAATCGCGCAGCAACACTAGGTCAGTTGCAGCGCCTATCTTGAACGAATTGGAGGAAATCGGTGCTACCTTTGCTTCTCTTTCTGTTACTCGTGTCAATAGGGATGCTAATGTCCCGGCGCATCAGTGCGCCCCGGCGCATCAGTGCACCCGTTTAGCTAGCACACTTGATGGCACCGAGAGTTGGCTTGATGTAAGCCCTGAGTTTCTTGCCTACGGGCGGACTGTAACACCATGGTCGTAAGTTAATAAAGTTCCTGAATTCGCCGCAAAAAAAAAATGTTCCACAGAGCCATGTTGTGAAGGGAGAAATTTCCAACTCCAAGTGAGAAGCAAGTCAACGAAAGAAGAGAATATCTATTATTTGAGTGTCCGTTTTGCCAAGACGTTGTTGGTCTCATCTATACCCAGGATTATGAATAGCCTTGGACAGCAACATATTTTTCATGATAAATTTGCCAACTCTGAGATGCAGTGAAGCCTGGAGGGATGGGCAAGCCGTGTCAGCATTGTATGTATCATGGCCAATCTCAGTGAGCACTTTGAGAAGCAGATCACCAGCAGTGGCAACAAAAGCCAAGGGAGCAGTTTCTCAAAAAAAAGAAACAAGGGAGCAGCAGGGGGCTTCTCGGCGTTTCTGTAAATAAACTCCATGCTGCAAACGGAGAGAAGGGGTTGCAGAGAATAATACTAGTACGTATGACTTATGTGCAAATAAAAAAAGAGAATAATATGAATTATGGACTATGAACTGCTATGACTGGCAGTCTGGCACTGATATCGCCCATCATTTGCTCTTCTGCCCTGTGGGGAACAATCATGCCCCACACGGGTACTACTCTGCAAGGCAAGTGTTTGGGCGAGAGGCTAGGGGCATGACAGGAGGCGAGCTGAAGGACTGAAGCCACGTCCATCGACCGTTGCTCGTCAATGAGATTGTCCGGCTTTAGCAAAATTAGCACAAACCTCAATGAGATTTTCGAGAGAAAGAAGCGTCGGCAAAATTAGCACAAACCTCAATGAGATTTTCGAGGGAAAGAAGCTTCGGCAAAATTAGCACCAACCCCACCTGAGGTGCAATTTTGCTGCCAAAGCCAGTCAGATTGATTTGGGGCCCGTTGTGGAAGATAAGATAACATATGGTTTTGCACGACTAACTCTCATTTAATACTTGTTCGGTGACGGAAAAGTTTAGACCGGAGTTTACCAACTTCATCGTGCTAGCATCGTACGCAACACCATAAACATAATTCACAGCATAGAAGTATTCAAGGCCTGCACAATCTTACACTGATGAAGCTTACCAAATTTATTTGAAAGCATATGCTGCAAAAATCCAACAGCTCTTCCATACGTTCAGTGCTTGGATCATGTAAACAGATCTCACAACAAGCATCAAAAGTCCGAAAATGACATTCGTGACAATACAAAGTAGTCGGTCCAGTAAACGGCAGTGCTAGCATACAGCAGTCTCACTAACTGCATGTGAATAGTAGAGCAATCCCACAGCAAACACTCTCATTGCCTTAGAACAGAAGCTGAGCTCAAGACGAATCTTCCGAAAAGTTGACAGCCAGGTCCCAGTAGTGTGGAACTTTAGCATCTGCAAACACCTTCTTGGCAGCAGCCTCGCTCCGACACTGATGCACACTGAACCTCGGAAAGGTGGGCTTCACCACGCTACCCTGCCAGACTAACACGCAGCTATTCACCGGCTTGTCTGGTTCCTCGTCGGCATCATCCTCACCACCAACTGCAGCAGCCCAGTCAATCCGGTTCAGCATCAGCTTATTGTACCTCTTGATCGACTTCTTCCCTCCTTCCACAACCACAACACTTATACCATCTGTGATAACCGCCGCACCAGTCAGCCGGTTCTCTTGGGCATTCACGTCCACTTTGAAGCGGGTCTGGGGGTGCGACAGGTCTCTGATTCTGTACACACAAACAATACAACCTAGTGTGTTGGGATCATCAAACAGCTTCCTCTCCTTCTTCTCACGGCGTTCTGATGGTGTGAGTTTGCGGGCAATGTTGCGGTCCACGTGAGCCTGCTCACGCTCTGCAGCAGCAGTTCGGATTTCCATCTCCATACGTGTCGGATCCTGTGTAGCTTCTGCACCAAGTACTTTCATAAGGTTGCTCATCTTGACCTTGGGCTTTGGTGGCTCCAAGAGGCCTTGCCTAATCATTTCTTGCCTGTCTTTTTCCTTAGCGAGGCGCCTCTGTGTTCTGAGCTTCTTCTGCTCCTTCTTAGTCAGCTTAAGTGGCTGAGGCGGTGGTGGCGCAGGCTCAGCCGGTGGTTCCAATGGTTCTGGATGTTCCACATAGATGGTGATCTTATCCATATTAAGCTTTTCCAAGGAGATGTCCTCGTAAGTAGGAGATAGCAGAATTTTCGAGTCCCTGGAAAGAAATAAAAGAGGCATTAGTTGCTGTATACTGATAAAGGGGGTCTACAAACGATCAACAGAGTGAGGTAGCAGCAAACCATGGCTCAATGTCAGGAATCTCTTCCTTCTGCTTTTGCTTTGGAGGCCTTCCACCAGGAGCAATTTCAATTAGATTTGGGTTCATGTCTACCTCGACCTTTGCCTTAGCAAGTTGAGCTTGCTTTACTTTAAGCTCTTTGGCTTGTGCTTCACCAAATTGATTCTGTGCAATCAAACAATTAAGTTTAGGTACCAAAGGTACAATAAACTAAAACGTGACTGCAATATATCCAAAAAGAGGTTAATCCTTACAAACCTTAATCCTCTGCAGTTCAGCCTGCCTCGAAAGTTTGCCTTCCTCAATAAACTGGAATCCTGGCCTTTTAGGACGAAGGAGCTTAGTTGGGTTGATGCCCATCCTTTCATCAAAATGAACAGTAGCTTTTGCAAGCGACTCCAAGTCTGGTTTGATAATCTGGAAAGCATCCTTCTTCTGCTTGTTAATGTTGACCTAACAAAGGATGAACCAAAAGTAGTGGGTCAATGTACAGAACTACATATCATCCTGAAATATATGTTAAGATGCTTGTTAATGTTGACCTAACAAAGGATGAACCAAAAGTAGTGGGTCAATGTACAGAACTACATATCATCCTGAAATGTATGTTAAGTTGCAGATGTTTACCTTTAGAGTACTCAGGTTGCTTGGCTTGGTCATGCTAATAACATTTCCATTCTCATCAATTTCCCTACCTTGAGCATCAAGACGGAGAACAGGAGCCTTGGCAGGTCTTTGAGGAACAGTCAGTTCACTGGATGTACCAGGGAACATGTTGATAAGAGGTGCAAACTGTGGATCCTGGCGAAATCCCATCTTAGCAGCAAGCTCTTGTGCTCGCTTCACAGCATCCAAATTGGGAATGTTGGTAAGCCCTGAAATGCCAGCAGAGACACTACTAGCAGGCAGTTCAGAAGATGCACCCGCATGGACTGCAGAAGCACTCGAGCCAGAAACAGACTGTGTTTCTTTCTTAGGAGTTTGTGTATCAGGAATAGTAGTGCCGAGTTTATTAAGCTGCGTGGACAAACACGAGCTTAGAATGGTCACAAAAGTATAACAAGAAAATTGAAGCAAAGGACTAGTAATCGTTGTAATGTCTTACCGCAGGTAATCTCTTGAGTTTTTCTGATAATTCCTTCTTCAGTTGCAAAGCTTTTTTAGCTTTCGCTAAAGCATCAAGACTTAAGTTACTACTTCTGCCAGCGGATGAATTTGCAGTTCCATCTGTACTAGATTTTCCAGTAACTTCATCAGATCTAATACTAACTCCCCCATTTTCATTGGTGGTAGTGATTGAAGATACCTTTGAAGAAACAGGATTAGCAGATGGCACTGCAACAGCAGGTGCAGAATTGAGCGGCTGCTGAGCACCACCCTGCAAAATATAAGATGCAAAGTCAGCATAGGAATGGATACAATGATGAACCTGACATCAACGTTTTAAAGAGAAAACTAACCATAGACCAAATTTCTTCCAAAGTAAACAGAAGTACTTATTGGGCTTACCCTCATATATTTACTAAATAAGTATCATATTCACCAGCAATGTGCACTATGAATAAACTACACAAAGTAGTAGGACAACTATCGCTAACTACATAATTCTGAGTTCATCAAATTGGTACTCAAGCACATTAGGAATCACTTGCCCAAATTTCAGAAACATAAATCACATCACATTGAACAATATAAGAAAACAGCACAAAATACTTACATTAGTGGCTGCGGCGCTCTGTGAATCTCCATTAGCACCTGACTCTACCTTCTTGTGCTCACGAGACGAACTGCCCTTGTCCCCCTTACCCCTCTCATCACCATACGCATCAACATCCTCAAACCTCCTGCGCTCTCGCCTTGGCCTTTCCTCCTTCCGCGGAGGAGGCTCCACTGAGGCCCTCGGCCGCTTCCCGCCTTCACGGTCGGGCTCGTCGCCGTCGCGGCGGCCGCCGCCGCTGTCGTGGTCCTTCCGTTTCCGTGACGGCGGCGGCGGCGGCTCGCGGTCGGCCGAATCGCGGCGCTCGACGGAATCCCGGGGCGCGCGGCTCGACGACCGATCCCTCTTCGCGGCCGGTGGGGACTCGGAGGGGGAATGCGAACGGTGTCGGCGGGCACGGCGGCGGTCTTCCTCGACACCACCGTCGTCGTGGCGACGACGGCGGTGGTCGTCTTCGGCGTCGCGCTTGTGGTGGTGCTGATGGCCGTCGCTGTCATGGCGGCGGCGTCGGTGGTGGTCATCCGAGCGCTCGTGGGTGGCGTGGCGGTCCTCGCCGCGGTCGCGGCGAGAAGATCGGTCGCGATCCATGGGAGGGGACGGGGATGGGGTTAGGGGCGGGGTCGGCTTCGGACGGGCGGATGGGAGCAGCGCGCCGGAGATGGGGGTGCCGCGATGCTAGGGTTAGGGCGTGGGGTGTTGGGCGATTGCGGGGCGCCGCTACTGGGCTGGGTGAGCGGGCCGGCCGGCCGATACGAATGCTATGAGGCCTGTAGGGGGTTTAAGTTGTGTGGACCGGAACAGAGAGGTGATGAGGACTCCGGTCAAAATCAAAGTCGGTTGCCATGATTAACCACGCCTCGATGCGGGACTTGCCAATAGGGATTTTTTTTGCTGAAATTAATATTACTACCAAACATTATAAGAGAGGAACAATTTGCCATTAAACCCATTAAGTTACGCCTAGCTCGAGAGTGATTGTGAATGGCAGCGCTGGAGATAAGATCTTGCATGCTTGTGGCTTGAGGCAGGGCGATCCAATCTCACCTCTCCTGTTTGTCATTGCGATGGATGCCCTGTCTGCCCTCATAGTTCGGGCCCAAGTTACTGGAGTTCTAAGCCCGATGTCACGATGTTCTCCGGTCCAATGGCTATCGATCTATGCGGATGATGTCGTTCTCTTCATCAGGCCGACTCACATGGATCTAGCATTTGTCAAGGAAGTAATGCACATCTTTGGAGAGGCATCGGGTCTGAAGATTAACTATCAAGTCCTCGGCGATCATGATTAGGCCAGGAGCGGGGGACACCGAAAGAGTTGTTGCAACGCTACCGTGGAGGATTCAAACTTTTCTGTGTAAATACCTCGGCCTCCAACTTTCGATCAAGCAACTAACTCGCAATCAGTGGCAGCCTATGGTGGATGTGGTGCTCAACTTCCTGCCAGGATGGTCGAGAGGTCTGATAACTAGGCCTGGCAGATTGATTCTTATCAACAGCATCGTTAGAGCGAGGCCTATCCATCATCTTATCGTGGACAATGCACCGAAGTGGGCCTTGGATAGCATTGACAGAGGGTGTAAGGTGTTCTTCTGGGCCGGTTCAGAGGAGATTCACGATGGACAGTGCCCAGTGGCCTGGAGCCGGGTTTGCCGGCTTAAGGAGCTTGGAGGGCTGGGCGTGTTGGATTTGCATACACAAGGAATTGCCCTCAGGCTCAGATGGGAATGGCTCGGACGTACTGATAACTTCAAACCTTGGCAGGGACTGGCTATGTCGGCAGACAAGGAGATGCAAGCAGCCTTCGCTAGCTTGGTGCATTGGACTCTGGGCAATGGAAGCCAAATCCTATTCGGGAAGGATAGATGGATCGAGGGTCTCCACATTGTGGAAATTGCACCGGTGGTGGTAGCACAAGTTCGAACCCAAACAGTGAATCGGCGGTTGGCAAAGGATGGGTTGACCTTAAGCAACTCGATTAATGACATCAAAGGGGAACTGTCAACAGACGGGCTTGTCCAGTTCATTCAGCTATGGGAGAGATGAGGTATTGTGGATCTTGACTCCTCATTGGAGGATCAAGCTATTTGGAAGTGGTCGGCATCGGGCCACTACTCGGCTTCTTTGGCTTACCGGATCATGAACGAGGGACCTATCAGATTGGGATGCGCAAAAGGACTGTGGAAATGCTGGGCTCCACTGGGCTGCAGACTGTTCATGTGGTTGGCGCTGCAGCGAAGACTTTGGACCTCCGATCGTAGACTCCGGCATGGACTTCAGGATGCTACATCTGTATGTTTCCTGTGTGATCAAGAGGAGGACTCGGTGGATCATATAATGCTCCAATGTGTTTACTCGAGGCAAGTGTGGTTCCAATGCTTTAGGTGGGCTAAGATCGACATGCGGATGATGCCCTCGCCGACGAAGATATTGCAGGAATGGTAGCCAACTGCCCCGAAGCGGATCCCCAAGGGGCATCGAAAGGGATTTGATTCGCTGGTGCTATTGACTTGTTGGAGCATTTGGAAGCAAAGGAATGGGCGAGTTTTTGGTGGCCATGGCATTGGCAAGGAAGAGGAACTCTCCACGAAGATTTATCAAGAGCTGCGACTTTGGCTAGCGGCAGGAGCAAGGAGTGTTCAACACTTGTGTGAGTAGTCGTGTATGGTAGGAGTAGGAGTGGGAGTCTCTTTGGCTTCACCGACTTGTGGTGACGGCCAGAACAATTCTCTTGTAATTATTTCTCCCTTCTATAAAGCTTAGGTACGCTCTTAGCGTACTCTAAAAAAACCATTAAGTTACGCACGAAAGGCGGCCAACCACCTATGCCACGTGGCACAAGCTGGTTGGCTGTGGTGAAAAAGTTTTAGGATATTACTTTTAGATGGAGGTGAGGAATTTTTTAAAATGTTTTTTTCTTTTTACATGGAGGTGATGATCCCACACATTTTTTAAATGGCGGCTACGCAAAGTGGCGCTCGCTCGTAGGCCGTGTTTGTGATTTTTTTCTTTCTTTTTTACTTCTTTTTCTAGATGGAGGTGAGGATTTTTTTAAATATTTTTCTAGATGAAGGTGATGACTACATGTATTTTTTTAAATGAAAACGTGTGCACAACTTCCTATCAAGCAGCGCCACCGGATGGTGCCCCAACTACTAGTGATTAACCACGCCTGGATGCGGGACTTGCCAACAGGGATTTCTTTTTTTGGCTGAAATTAATAGTGATGCCAAGCATTATACGAGAGGAACAGTCTGCCATGATTAACCACGCCTGGATGCGGGACTTGCCAATGGGGATTTCTTTTTTTCGGAATCAATAAGTGCCGAACGTGTTGTTTTCTGTCTCCTCGTGCCGAACGCGTGAAAGAACATGCGGTGCCCCCATGTTTGGTTTTGGTAATTGATGACAATCTCTATGGACTAATGGTTGCCTTGAGTTATATTTGAAGGTTTTGTCCATATGCTTTTCTTGGAGTACATGTGTTGGTTTCAAGGAGAGTTTGTGTCGACCAAGGTGCTATTCAAGGAATTACCTAAAGATTGGTCTTGTGAGAGGTTGATCAAGACTAAGTCAAAGAGTGAATCAAGTTGATCAACCCACAAAGCGTAGAAGATGTACCGAGAGGGATCAAGTGATCCCATGGTATGGTAAGCATTGTCAATTACGCTTTGTGTACTAACCCATGGTCTTCGTGAGAGTTCTTTGTGGGGTTAGGTTGCGGTGTGCAAGTTCAAGTGGAGCATCACAAAGAGATCAAATGCTTGAAGCTTGCCGTCCTTTGTGGTGACAATGGACTTGTGAAGATGTGCGGAAGAGTGGCTCACCCATAGTGGAGTATGGGGGAGCAATCAACTAGTCTTCATTGAGTCAACACAATCAAGAAAGATGGTCCAACTTGAGGGAGTCAAGATCGTCATCATCTATCTCAAGTGGACCATGTGCAAGGCAAAGGTTTGCCCTTGATAGGTTTTCTATTTTACCGGTCTCATGATGGTAGTTGGGAGACCGGGTTATAAGATCGATTGCCGTATTATCAGGGGGCTCTCGATGAGTAGCTTGATCGTATCATTCGTAGAGAGCTCAAACCATTGCATCCTTGCATCATCTTTCTTGGTTCTTGGTTGGTTCTCTTTGTGAGTTTTGAAGCTTATGGTCATCTTGATGACAAGCTCGAGTTCATCAAAAACAGAGTTCACTTGCATCTTCTATGATGTTTTCGATGTTGGAGGTTATGCTCGTTCTTCTCTGTTGGATGTTTCACTCCTCCATTTTGTTAGGCATACCTCCCCTGCCTCTTCTTTCTAACCAGTCGCTGTTTTGATGCCACTCGTCATCTGGTTTCCAACAAGCTTGAGTTTGCTCAATTCGGAGCTCATATGCAGAAGTTATGGCAGTTCTGGTTTTCCGTGGAGTATACATGCTTTCGTGGAAGTGGCATAAGGATGGCGCCAGCGGTAGTACCGCTGGGCCGGAGCGGCAGTACCGCTTATCGCCACAAACAGTAGTACCGCTGTCCCACAGCGGTAGTACCGCCCATGGCCATAAGCGGTAGTACGGCTCCGGTTCCGCGCTGGTACCGCCTTGACTCGAGACATGCTTTTCTCGTGTCGGGTTCAGCGGCAGTAGGAGCGGTAGTACCGCTCATGTGCGGGAGTACCGCGGCAACCACCGCCCCTGGTGCCGCTCAATGGCCCTCCTCCCTGTTCCTTCTCCCTGTGCTCATGGAAGGCGTTGTGCGCGGTCCCAGCGGTAGTACCGCTGGGCCAAGCGGCAGTACCGCTGCGGCCAACGGTAGTACCGCTGGCTCCAGCGGTAGTGCCGCTCATACGGCTCTGCCTCGCACTCTGTTTCGCTCCGCTCTCCGTGTTCTACCGCCCGGGCGGTAGTACCGCTCCCCTGAGCGGTAGTACCACTCGTGCGCGGACTGAGCACATAACAGTTGGATTCGGGAGCTCCTATAAAAGGGGGTCTTCTTCCCCATTCAACCTTATCCTTTGAGCTCGTGTTCTTCCCACATTGTTGACCTTCTTCGAGCTTGCTAACTCTCAATCCCTTCGTTTTTGAGGGAAAAGAGAGAGGAGATCTAGATCCACATTTCCACCAATCACTTTCTCCTCTATGTGAGGGGAACCCATTGGATCTAGATCTTGGGGTTCTTGGTGTTCTCCTTCTTGTTCTTCCTCTCATCTTCCTCCCTAGCATTAGTTGCTTCGGTGGGATTTGAGAGAGAAGGATTTAGGCACTCTGTGTGCCCTTGCCATTGCATTTGGTGCATCGGTTTGAGTTCTCCACGTGATACGTGGAAGTTACAAGTTGAGAAGCTTATTACTCTTGGGTGCTTGGTACCCTTGAGCTTTTTACTCTTTGGCAAGCGTTGGGGTCTCCAATTAGGTTGTGGAGATCGCCCCGAGCAATTTGACGGGTACCGGTGACCGCCCCCAAGGGTTGCCAAAGTGTACGGGTTCGGTGACTGCCCCCAAGGGTCGCCATTTGTACGGGTTCGGTGACCGCCCTCAAGGGTCCCTTAGTGGAATCACGGCATCTTGCATTGTGCGAGGGCGTGAGGAGATTACGGTGGCCCTAGTGGCTTCTTGGGGAGCATTGTGCCTCCACACTGCTCCAAATGGAGATTAGCATCCGCAAGGGTGTGAACTTCGGGATACATCGTCATCTCCGCGTGCCTCGGTTATCTCTTACCCGAGCCCTTTACTTTGTGATAGCCATATTGTTCTTGGTCATATATCTTGCTATCTCATGGTTGCTTATCTTGCTTAGAATAAGTTGTTGGTGCACATAGGTGAGCCTAGTTGTTTTAGGTTTTGTGCTTGACAAATTAACCGCTAGGTTTATTCCGCATTTGTTCAAGCCTAAAACGTAATTATTGTAAAACGCCTATTCACCCCCCTCTAGGCGACATCCACGATCTTTCAATTGGTATCAGTGCCTCGTCTCTATTAGGCTTTACCGCCTAGACAGTAAAGATGTCGACTAGGGGATTAGGATTCTCTGACACTCTTAGTTTCGATGGCACAAATTTTGATGTTTGGGTAATTCGCATGCTTAATCTCTTTAGGGTCATGGACCCATATTTAGAGCGAATTGTAGATATGGGTTTTTCTCCTCCAAAGGATCCCCAAAGATTATCTTTAGAGGATGAGAAAAACTCTTATCTCAATGCTCAAGCTTCTAATGTGCTTTTCGATGCTTTGAGCGATGTAGTTATATTTCAACTCATGTCGTTCCGGGATGCCCATGAGTTGTGGACGAAGCTTCAAGATAAATATGGTGTGTCCAAGATTTGTGGGGATGATTGTTATCCCTCCACCTCCGGTCGTATAGTCTTCTCAACTTCTTCTACTTCACCTACATGTGGTTTGCCACAAGGTAATGATATGGTGAGTATTGTTGGTCATTGCAATGATGATAGTATGCTTATTGTGGATGATACTTCATCACTATCTTATTGCAATGCATCTTCTTTGGACTTTAACACTTCGAGCACCATACATGTTTCACATTCTTGTGCTGATAGTCCTTGCATATCATGTAAAAATTGCTTGACTAAATCTCATGATGATATGCTTGATATATCTTGTTGCCATGATAAAAATGCATGTATTTCCTTGAGTTTTTGTGCTAACAATGTAGAGGAAACCCAACACTCCGTGGAACAAGATGTGGTATTGGATGGTCCTTCAAGGGATCCTACATCATCATCTATTGCATTTTGCCTTATGGCCAAGGCTTCAAAGGTATCTCCCACTTTGAATCCCAATATATCTTGTGATGATATTGATGATGGCAAGAGTGATGATGATGTTGATTATGATGAAGAGAATAATGATGTTGCCTCCTTAAAAATTAAGGGGGAAATGATTTTTAAAGCTCTTCTTAAGAATAAAATTGCTCGTTCCAACTTCATGGAAATCATGTCTATTACTATTGAGGGCAAGAAATATATTGATGAGTTGGAATCTCGTCTTGAGGAGCATGAGGTCACCATTGATAAAATGGAAGGTCATGAGCGTGATTACGCTAATGAGATCGTGGACCTCTCCCAAGCTCTCGAATTTGAACAAACTACCAATGAAACTCTTGAGGAGACTTTTGCTCTAGAATTATCTAGAATGAAGGAATCTCATGATAGAGCTATTGAGGTGGCCAATGTTTTTGAAAGTAAAAATGAGAAGCTTGAAGTTGCGCATGCTAAACTCCTTGAGGACTTTGGGCACATCGAAAATGGCTCAAGGGTCATTAAGAGTGAGCTCATAAAACTCATCGAGTCTCATGCACAACTTAAAGCTTCATATTCAAAAGAGCTTGCCAAGTTGTCTTCTCCTCTTGTTGCTAATGATGATGCTTGTGCTACTAACTCTATTACTTGTGAAGCATCCATTTTGAAGGAGGATGTTGAGCTTCGGGCTCAACTTGAGTTGCTATCTAGCAATTATGGGAAATTGGAACAAAACCATGAAAAGCTCTCAAGCTCTCATGATGATCTTCTAGTATCCCATAATGAGCTAAAGATAGCTCATGAGGCCATGATTTCTAAGATAACATCTAGTGAGCCTCATGTGGATACTAGCACTACTTCTAGTCAAAATGCTATATTGCCATGTGCTAGTCCTTGTAATTCATCTACTCACAATGTTGGTACATCTTGTGATGAATTTCTTTCCTTGCCTTGTTGCTCTAACGATGAAGCTTATACTTCCTCTAGTACTTGTGTTGAGACTAACCATGTAGAGGAAATCAAAGAGCTCAAGGCCCAAGTCACTTCTTTGAAGAAAGACTTGGAAAAGATTCATGAAGGGAAATCCACACTCAACAATATCTTCAGTGTGCAAAAATCCCCCAATGACAAAGGTGGACTTGGATTCAAATCCAATAAGAATAAGAAGTCCAAGATGATCAATAAGAAGGGCCAAGAACAAGTCAAGAATTCGGCCAAGATTATTTGCTTCAAGTGCAAAATTGAAGGGCATCATGTTAGATCTTGCCCATTGAAGAAGAAGGCCATTAGTGACAAGCAACAAGGGAAGAGGCCACAAGTTCAATCTCATGCTCAACCTCAAGTTGAAGAAAGGCCACTTCCCAAGAAGACTCAAGTTAATGCTTCTCTTGTTGAGAAATCAAGTGAGAAGAAAAGTGAAGAGTAGACGTTGCTACTTATGTCGTGAGAAAGGTCACGTCACTTCTTCATGCACTAGTGGTAACTTATCCAACCCAATTATTATTGATGATATCTATTCTCTTGGGAAGGATAAGGTTGGCAATGTGTTTGGCAAGTTTGTTGGTACTCAAAGTGGTGTCAAGAAAGGAACCATTTGGGTAGCCAAGCCTATTGTAACTAACCTCTTAGGACCCAACTTGGTTGGTGACCAACAAGCTCAATTTTGATCAATAGGTGTTGATGGAGGTCATTGGAGACTTGGCTACATTATGAACAATTAAGGGGACTTCATCATTCTTATTGTCTCAAGCCAAGTCATTCGGATTATCAAGTTTCTATCTTATCCAATGTTCCTCCTTGCGGTAACTCGTGCTTAAAGTGTTTACATTGATAGTGTCACAGCCCTAGAGTTTGCTTGTAACTTGTGGCATTGCATCTATGCATCATGTTTAAATTTCATGAAATTTGAAATGGGGATTGATCCAAACCCTAGCACCAGATCAAATCAAACTAGGTCCAAATAAAATATTTTCACAATGACCCAGAATGCCCTTTGGAAATGTTCATGACTTCTGATAAAGGTGAAAACCTCTGCCAAAAGTCATGCACATAATTCTAGGCCATTCTGGATTTTTGAATTAAATCTTATTGTATTTGCAATTGGGCATTTAAATGCTATATATTATTTTAAGTGCTCAATTAATTCTGAACTTAAGCAAGGGCTGTTAGGAATAATCCAAACAGAGCCCACAATTATCTTCAGGATTTTTGAAAATGTTTTGGTATTTTTAATAAAGCTCAGAAGTTGCAGAAAAATAGGAAAACAAAAACAGAAAGCAAAGAGCAGAGACTCACCTAGCTTACCTGTCGCAGCCCAGCTGGCCAGCCCACCTGGCGGCCCAGCCCACCAGGGGCAGCCTCGTCTTCTACCTCTTGCCAATAGGCAGAGGAGAAGCTGGGCATGGCGCACGCGCGCGCCACCTCCACCCTGCTCGCCTGCCTCTTCGACGGCCTGGACGCCTCTGGCGTTGCCACACAGACCCCCTGGACCCCTCGACCGCTCCACTCTCCCCCTGCCTCGCCTCTCTCGCTCTCTCTCCCGAAGCAGGGCGAAGCCGTCGCCGCTGTTCGTCGCCACCGTGACCACCGTGCTTCCCTCGCCTCACTAACCCGTCCAAAAGCCCCGCCTCGTCGCCCTCGTCCTCTTCGCCGAGCCACGCGGCACCGGACGCCCCCAACCGTCATCACCGCGGTCGTCTTCTACCTCGAGCAACCGAGATCTCCGGCGCCCGTCCGTCGCCCACGGCGCCTCCCCCGAGCTACTGACCTGCTCATCGACTCCGCCGTGAGCTCCTCTCTCTTTCCCCTCTTCTTTAGCATTCGCCCTCGTCCCCTAGCTCCGTTCCCCACCGTGTCCGAAACGCGCCGTCGCCTGCGCTCATCGACGGTGACGCTCCGGTGACCATTTGGTCCCGGGTGTGCGCCCAACATGTTCATCGCCGCGCGTAGAGTCTTCCCAATGCCATGCTGCGCTCGTTTGCACGCCGTAGCGCCTAAACCCGAGCGGGCCCGAGCTCCAGCCACCGCTGCACTGCTCGCCGTCGTCGTTTCCGGCTGCCCCAGGCCCGGCGACCACCACTGTTGGATGCGCCGCTCCTCTAGCGTCCTGAAGAACCCAGCCGCGTGCCAAACGGTGCACCAGAGGGGTTCTCCGAAGCCCCTCGCCGCCGCTGACCTCGCCGGCGACTCAACGCCGGCGAGTTTGACCCGTTCGACCCGGGGTTTGACCTCCCTGGGGTTAATACATGTGGGCCCCGCCCCTGACTCGTCTAGTTTAGGACTAATTACCCCACTTTTGACACTGACAGTGGGCCCAGTGCCTGTTAATTTGATTGGTTAGATTTAATTAACCTTGTTAGTTAATTGTGTCACTGACGTGTCGACCCCATTGGTCAGGTTTGACCTGGACCGGGTCAGTTGACCTGCTGACATCACGGTGACGTAGTGCTGATGCCATAACTCAGTTTCTGGATTAATTTTAATTCAGGAAATTTCAGAAAATATCCTAAACTTCTAAAAATCATATAAAAATCAACTGTAACTCCAAATGAAATAAATTATATATGAAAAATTATCAGAAAAATTCAAGGAATCTGTTTATGGCATTTGCATGCATGTTTGAACAACCTAGGGTTGCTGTACAGGGCAATTTGCATAATTGACATTTAAATAAGCACATATGGAGTTTGAATTTGAACCCTTGGTTCAAACCAACTTCATTTAATATGGTTGCTAGTTGCATTAGCTCAATCAACAACATATTGCCATGATATTATCATGCATCATAATTGTTGCATTGCATTGATTGTGTTCCTCTTTGTTTGCCGGTATTTGTCCCCTCTCCATGGACGTGGTTCCGACGATAAGTTCGATGACACCGATGAAGAACTATACTATCTTCAGAAGTGCCAGGCAAGCAAAAAACCCCTTGTTCATTCCGATACAATCCCACTCTCTCGCTTCTGCTCTCTTTTACTGCATTAGGACAACAACGATTCAACTGTTACATGCTGCGGTAGTTGAACCCCTTTCCTTTGCATGACCTATCATTGCCACAGTAAATGGATGAAACCCACTAGCATGAGTAGGAGTTGTTTGAGCCCTGATGTGCCTACTCATTCATGTTTGCTTGTCATGCCTGCTATTGCTTAGAGTTGTGTCAGGTCTGATTTATCGGGGATGAATTGGAAAGTTGTGAACATGTCCTACTGTGTGTGAGCTAAGTGTGTGAACACGATTTGGTAAAGGTAGCGGTGAGAGGCCATGTAGGAGTACATGGTGGGTTGTCTCATTGAAATCGTTCTCAGGAACTGAGTTCTGCGTTTGTGATCCATGAAACAGCTACTACCACACATTGGGCCCTGAAATATGACCCCGCTTGACTTACTGACCCCTCTCGTCCTCTGTCCAGGAGTTGCAACTAGTTTCTGGTGTTTATAGGATATGTGTTGGCGGCCTTGCGTCGCGCTGACCCTAGGGGTGGGCTATGATGCGATAGATACACCGTGGCACGGTGTACCGGGCGCCCGTTTGGTGTCTCGGGAACCATGCACACATCATTTGGGGCTGTGAGTGAAACTCTGGCCGGATCTCCTCGTGGATGGAACCCAAATAGGCGATAAACCTGGACTAGAGACTTGTGCGGTTAGTCAGGTCATGGTCTACACCCACGTCGGCTTTCGCCTGAAGTCTGCCGAGCACATGTCGTGTGCAGACGCCAAGTGGTGGAAACATGTGTGACGAAGTACACCCCTGCAGGGTGTAAAACTATTCGAATAGCCGCGTCCGCGGTAAAGGACTTCTGGGTTGCCTATAACAGTTCATAGACAAGTGAAAGTGGATACTCTAAAATGCGCAAGATAAGCGTGAGTGCTATGGATGGCGTTCTCGTAGGGAGACGGGAGTGGATCCATAGTGGTGTATTGATATGGTGAATATGTGGACTCGTGTGTGCCACCTCAAAAGAGTTACTTGCAGTCGTAGTTTAAGATAGCCACCGAGTCAAAGCTGGCTTGCTGTAGTTAAACTCGACCACCCCCCTGCTGATACCGATGCATATGTAGCTAGTTCTGATGTAAGTCTTGCTAAGTACTTTTGTACTCACGTTTGCTTAATTTATGTTTTGCAGAGAGACTTCAGTCTCGCTAGTAGTTTCGCGTGGACTTTGAAGTTTAGCTTGATACCTCAGCTACGATCTTGTGCCCTCGGCAGGATCTGGTAGATAGTCAGGCTTCTCAGCCTTTTTCATTTGTAGATGTCTATACTCAGACATGTTGAGCTTCCGCATGTGTTTTGACTTGTATGCTCTGAATGTTGGGTCATGAGACCCATGTTTGTAATATCTCGCTCCTCGGAGCCTAATGAAATAAATACTTTGAGTCGTAGAGTTATGTTGTGATGCCATGTTGTATTTACACATATCGAGCATATTGTGTGTATGATTGAAATGCTTGGTATGTGTGGGATCCGACAATCTAGTTGTTTATCCTTGGTAGCCTCTCTTATGGGGAAATGTAGTCTAGTGCTTCCATGAGCCATAGTAGTCCGCTACAGCCCGGTTCACCGGAGTCCTGCTAGCCCAGCACTACTGCTCAGGACACTTGACTGGCCGGCATGTGTTTCACTTCGTTCCTGTGTCTGTCCCTTCGGGGAAATGTCACGCGGTGACATCCGGAGTCCTGCCTAGCCTGCTACAGCCCGGGTTACCGGAGTCCTGTTAGCCCGGTGCTACAGCCTGGATTCACACGCTGATGACCGACATGCTCGAACTTGATTCATGTATGCCTGTCCCCATGGGTTAGTGCCGCTTTGGGTTCACGACTAGGCATGTCGGCCCGGGTTCTTTGTCATATGGATGCTAGCGACACTATCATATACCTGAGCCAAAAGCGCAAACGGTCCCGGGCCAGGTAAGGTGGCACCCGTGGGAATACCGTGCGTGAGGCCGCAAAGTGATATGATGTGTTACATGCTAGATCGGTGTGACTTAGGATCGGGGTCCTGACAGATAGTTACTTGCCCCTTTGCATGTTTGGGTTCGTTCCTTGCATGCGTTTGTATATGTTGTGCTCCCAACTTGATTATCTTGAGCAATCAAGTATGTGTGTGTTGGTTTGCACATCATGTACATGTGTGTCGTTCGTTGAGCCTTTGTGCTTCTTGGTCATATCTTAATTGGCTCTTGTGAGAGATTAATGTAATTTCCTATTATGGGGGAGTGATGTGCTTTGTGAACTTCACAATCCTATAAAGGTGGGTACATGGGGAATACCACTTAGTATTGATATTGCAAGCTTATCTAGTCACTATGTGGTATGTCTTCTCATGAGAAATTAAAATTCTAAATAGTCCATTAATTATCTCTTGTTGGATCCTTTTATTTGCCTCTTGTTTATCCTTAATTGGTATCACATTATGGGGGAGTAACATGCTATGTGTATATTACTAGCCTAGAAAATGTGTACATTTGAGATATTGTCACATAGTGTTGATATTGTAAATTATCTTGTTCCTAGGTGGCATGTTAGCTCTACAAGTTGCATTTTGCTTGTGTTTGGTGTGAAGATGATGTTGGATATCCTTGTTATCTACCACCGGGAATTATTTCCATTTACTTCTTGACTTATGACAATAGGTACTCACTTATGTGTGGTAGAAATTATTGATCATCTTTACATTGGCCTTTGCTTTTATTTGCCCTTTTTTTTCTTGCTAAGTTTGTATCAACTCCCTTTGTCTTCCATACCACTTGTGGATCTTGTCTAGTGTTTTCTAGATATAGTGAAAGTGGTGATCCCACCTTGTGCATTTTGTATTCAAATGCAAATTCTCTATAATGCACTAGTCTTGGGGGAGCTATCCAATTTTCTATAAAACACTCATCTTGCGATCCTTATCAAGTGTGTGTTGGTGGAAGGCAAGCCATTTTCATTTTGGTACTTTGTGCCATCATGAAACTTTGTAGAGAGCTTGGTTTGTTTGGAACCATCCTCTCTTTTGGGAGTTTGATATCTTTTATTTTGAGTGTGCCAATGGTTATCTCATCCTTGTTGTATCTTTTTGATATCCTCCAGGTAATGATTTATTCATTTGGTATCTTTTCTTCTCTTGGCATTTCTTTGTCATTTGGTATCAGTTCTTGAAAGTCTTGAGCATGCATATTAACTTCGTGTAGTATCTTTGGCATGCTTCCTTTCTTTGACCCAATATAAAGGGGAAACTCCACCAAGTCTCAAATTGGATGAGATGTGCATGAAATTCATTTCCTTATCTTTATGCACATATCTATGTGGAGTTTGTCCTATGTATATTGGTGTTTCTAACTCTTTGGTCCCAATGAGTTTGGGTACCATTTTGTTTGTGTTGTTGTTCTAGGAACAATTGGAGATACATTGGATGCTCGGCTCACTCACAAGGAAGGTGTTGTCATCATGTGCTTATTAGAGTCGAGCTAGGATGATCAATGAACTATTATCTACCTTCAATTGGTATTTACTACATCCTTCCAATGTTAACTCGGTAACAAGTATATTCATATTCTTCTTGCACACATTTCTTGCATCAACCTTGTGTAGGTTGTATCATGGCATGTTATTCTTTCATTCTTGTGATACTTGTTTCCTTTCTCAAAGCATCCCAACAATGATCTCTTGTTGCTAGTTGTGATGTCTTTGTTGTTCATGTGTGGACTTCATTTATATACAATAAGACCATATCTAGCCATGTGCTATGCTTCCAAGCAAATATCTTATTAGTATATGTATGACCCCCCTTTGTATATCTTGTTCCTCGTGTTGTAACTATTTCGGGTGTACATCCTTCTTTGTAGATATATATCATCATGATTTCATCTACCTAGAATCGTATACACTTGAGAGAAGTGGCATATCTAGTTGATATCCTTTCTTTCACGTCCACCTTGTCTTTCTTATGTTATTTCTTTGGTGGCTCCGTGAAAGCTTTTTCCTTGAGTGTGTGTCTTCTATCGTTGCATCTTGATGCACTCTTGTGTGATGAAGATTATTTTCCTCATGCTTATCTTTACGAGGCTTTTGCCATCTTAATTGGTATCCCTCGTCTTGATGAGACTTTCATCTTCTATCTTCACCACAGGTTGTCACAAGCATAGGTTCTTTTTATGCTTTTTAGTTAGCTTGTGAACCCATTTGCTAGTTGTGTGTGGGAATGATAGGCCTTGCACCGTGTGCCTCATTCTTTCAAGACTTTATTGAAGCTTAATGCTCATCCGTACATTAGTCTTCTCAAGTGCATTGCCTTGACTCACACACATCATTTTGGTTGAGCCCATTCTGAAGTTGCCTCTTTTACTTTTTGCTCAACCATGTGTTTGGTGCAAGTACTAGGCTTTGTTTCCTATTTGCTCACTTGCACTTGTTGTAAGTTTATATTGATTTTGGGGGAGCTATGATCCTATTTCGTGCACTTTGTATCCAAATACAAATATTCTTTTGTGTGCACAAATCATGGGGAGCTTCTCTAGTTTCCCTAGAACACTCCTTTGCTCATATCATAATATCTTTTATTCTTGTGGCACGTAGGATCATTGGTCTAGTTGTTTCAATTGGTATCTTTTGATATCTTGCTTCAATTGGTATCTTTTGATTTCTAGATTGCTTGTTCCCCTCTTTGTTATGTCTTTGTGGCATATCATTCTTTTGCAATCTTGGTGCCTCAATATAGTTGGTCTTCCTCCAATTATTACCTTTGGATATGTGTATGGCTTTCCTCTCTCTTGTTGAGAAATACACAATTTATGGAGGAACACAAGTTATATTGGCCTTCTAAGCTTTTTGCCCATTTTGGCAATCAATGCCAATGGGGGAGAAGTTCCACAGAGTTTTGTGGAGAAGTCTTTAGAGTTTTCTCCTTGCTTTGGTTCTGTTCCTAAGCATTTGCATCTCATATGCATGCATTATTGGTTGTTGCATTGCATGGTGATGCATAATTCCTTGTATTAAACTCTCTTTAAAGTGATTGTCATCAATTACCAAAATGGGGGAGATTGAAAGAACATGCGGTGCCCCCATGTTTGGTTTTGGTAATTGATGACAATCTCTATGGACTAATGGTTGCCTTGAGTTATATTTGAAGGTTTTGTCCATAGGGTTTTCTTGGATTACATGTGTTGGTTTCAAGGAGAGTTTGTGTCGACCAAGGTTCTATTCAAAGAATTACCTAAAGATTGGTCTTGTGAGAGGTTGATCAAGACTAAGTCAAAGAGTGAATCAAGTTGATCAACCCACAAAGCGTAGAAGATGTACCGAGAGGGATCAAGTGATCCCATGGTATGGTAAGCATTGTCAATTACGCTTTGTGTACTAACCCATGGTCTTCGTGAGAGTTCTTTATGGGGTTAGGTTGCGGTGTGCAAGTTCAAGTGGAGCATCATGAAGAGATCAAATGCTTGAAGCTTGCCGTCCTTTATGGTGACAATGGACTTGTGAAGATGTGCGGAAGAGTGGCTCACCCATAGTGGAGTATGGGGGAGCAATCAACTAGTCTTCATCAAGTCAACACAATCAAGAAAGGTGTCCAACTTGAGGGAGTCAAGATCGTCATCATCTAGCTCAAGTGGACCATGTGCAAGGCAAAAGGTTTGCCCTTGATAGGTTTTCTATGTTACCGGTCTCATGATGGTAGTTGGGAGACCGGGTTATAGGATCGATTGTCGTACTATCAAGGGGGGCTCTCGATGAGTAGCTTGATCGTATCATTTATAGAGAGCTCAAACCATTTATCATCTTTCTTGGTTCTTGTTTGGTTCTCTTTGTGAGTTTTGGAGCTTATGGTCATCTTGATGACAAGCTCGAGTTCATCGAAAACGGAGTTCACTTGCATCTTCTATGATGTTTCGATGTTGGAGGTTATCCTCGTTCTTCTCTGTTGGAGGTTTCACTCCTCCATTTTGTTAGGCATACCTCCCCTGCCTCTTCTTTCTAACTAGTCTCTGTTTTGATGCCACTCGTCGTCTGGTTTCCAACAAGCTTGAGTTTACTCAATTTGGAGCTCATATGCAGAAGTTATGGCAGTTCTGGTTTTCCGTGGAGTATACTTGCTTTCGTGGAAGTGGCATAAGGATGGCGCCAGTGGTAGTATCGCTGGGCCGGAGCGGCAGTACCGCTTATCGCCACAAACGGTAGTACCGCTGTCCCACAGCGGTAGTACCGCCCATGGCCACAAGCAGTAGTATGGCTCGGTTCCGCGCTGGTACTGCCTCGACTCGAGACGTGGTTTTCTCGTGTCGGGTTCAGCGGCAGTAGGAGCGGCAGTAGGAGCGGTAGTATCGCTCATGTGCGGTAGTACCGCGGTTACCACTGCCCCTAGTGCCGCTCAATGGCCCTCCTCCCTGTTCCTTCTCCCTGTGCTCATGGAAGGCGCTATGCGCGGTCCTAGCGGTAGTACCGCTGGGCCAAGCGGCAGTACCGCTGCGGCCAATGGTAGTACCGCTGGCTCCAGCGGTAGTTCCGCTCATACGGCTCTGCCTCGCACTCTGTTTCGCTCCGCTCTCTGTGTTCTACCGCCCGGGCGGTAGTACCGCTCCCCTGAGCAGTAGTACCGCTCGTGCGTGGACTAAGCACATAATGGTTGGATTCGGGAGCTCCTATAAAAGGGGGTCTTCTTCCCCATTCAACCTTATCCTTTGAGCTCGTGTTCTTCCCCCATTGTTGACCTTCTTCAAGCTTGCTAACTCTCAATCCCTCCATGGATTCTTGCTAGTTTTTGAGGGAAAAGAGAGAGGAGATCTAGATCCACATTTCCACCAATCACTTTCTCCTCTATGTGAGGGGAACCCATTGGATCTAGATCTTGGAGTTCTTGGTGTCCTCCTTCTTGTTCTTCCTCTTATGTTCCTCCCTAGCATTAGTTGCTTCGGTGAGATTTGAGAGAGAAGGATTTGGGCACTCCGTGTGCCCTTGCCATTGCATTTGGTGCATCGGTTTGAGTTCTCCACGTGATACGTGGAAGTTACAAGTTGAGAAGCTTATTACTCTTGGGTGCTTGGTACCCTTGAGCTTGTTACTCTTGGGTGTTTGGACACCCTAGAGCTTGTTCCTCTTGGGTGCCTTGGCGCCCTAGACGGTTGGTGTTGTTCGGAGCTCAATCATTATGGTGTAAAGCTCCGGGCAAGCGTCGGGGTCTCCAATTAGGTTGTGGAGATCGCCCCGAGCAATTTGACGGGTACCGGTGACCACCCCCAAGGGTTGCCAAAGTGTACGGGTTCGGTGACCGCCCCCAAGGGTCGCCATTTGTACGGGTTCAGTGACCGCCCTCAAGGGTCCCTTAGTGGAATGACGGCATCTTGCATTGTGCGAGGGCATTAGGAGATTACGGTGGCCCTAGTGGCTTCTTGGGGAGCATTGTGCCTCCACGCCGCTCCAAACGGAGATTAGCATCCGCAAGGGTGTGAACTTCAGGATACATCATCATCTCCGCGTGCCTCGGTTATCTCTTACCTGAGCCCTTTACTTATGCACTTTACTTTGTGATAGCCATATTGTTCTTGGCCATATATATTGCTATCTCATGGTTGCTTATGTTGCTTAGCATAAGTTGTTGGTGCACATAGGTGAGCCTAGTTGTTTTAGGTTTTGTGCTTGACAAATTAACCGCTAGGTTTATTCCGCATTTTTTCAAGCCTAAAACATAATTATTTTAAAACGCCTATTCACCCCCCTCTAGGCGACATCCACGATCTTTCAATGCGCTCAGCGCCCTTGGATATCTCTGCACAAATCCTGAAGCAGCCAGGGCGCCACGTCATGTTTTCTATCAGTTCGGGAAATACTGCATCGTCCCAAACGCCCCCGCACCTCTCCCCTTATCCATTTCTTCCGTTCCCCTTCCCCCACCAACACTCACTTCGCGGCGAGGAGCTCGGCAGCGAGGTGCTCGGCGGCGGAGACGAGGAGCGGGAGGAGCCATGCGGTGAAGGAGACGAGGAGCGGGAGGAGTCGTGCGGCGACGCGGTGATTCGAAACCCTCGACAGTGGAGGCAGAACTCAGCGCCGATCCATGTGCGTGGCATCGTGTCGACGGCGGCGATGCTGGTGCGTGGGCACGTTGTCGCGGGGGAACGACAACCTAACGAGGAGATCCGGTGTCCTCGTTGCCCCCGTATGTCGGAGCGCCACGACAGCTCGCCGGTGAGTCCCGAACATGACCTTTCTCTTTCCTTCTCCTCCTTCTTTCTCATATCCACGCGCCGGTGCCTAGGGATGGCCCTGCTCGGCGATTAAGCCCATATCTTTGCTGGGGGTGCCCGGAACCCCTTCCGGTGACCCTATATGTACCCGATACTTTCTGGAACACTCCCCGTGTCCTAATACCAGTGTCCTATATATCAATCTTTACCTCTCGACCATTTCGAGACTCCTCGTCATGTCCGTGATCTCATCCGGGACGCTGAACAACATTCGCTCACTAAATCACATAACTCATATAATACTATATCGTCATCGAACGTTAAGCATGCGGACCCTACGGGTTCGAGAACTATGTAGGCATGACCGAGACACCTCTCCGGTCAGTAACCAATAGCGGAACCTGGATGCTCATATTGGCTCCTACACATTCTACAAAGATCTTTATTGGTCAAACCGTTATGACAACATACACAATTCCCTTTGTCCATCTGTATGTTACTTGCCCGAGATTCGATCGTCGGTATGTTCATACCTAGTTCAATATTGTTACCGAAAAGTCTCTTTACTCGTTCCGTAATACATCATCCTGCAACTAACTCATCATTCACTTTGCTTGCAAGGCTTCTTATGATGTGTATTACCGAGAGGGCCCAGAGATACCTCTCCGATAGTCAGAGTGACAAATCCCAATCTTGATCTATGCCAACCCAACAAACACCTTCGGAGATACATGTAGAGCATCTTTACAATCACCAAGTTACGTTGTGACGTTTGATAGCACACATGGTATTCCTTAGTCCTTTTCAGGTATTTCAGGATGTTCTTGACCACTGTCCAGTGATCCACTCCCGGATTACTTTGGTACCTCCCTGCTAAACTCGTAGTAAGGCACACATCAGGTTTGGTACACAACATAGCATACATGACAGAACCTATGGCTGAGGCATAGGGAATGACTTTCATTTATCTCTATCTTCTACAGTGGTCAGGCATTGAGTCTGACTCAATTTCACACCTTGTAACACAGGCAAGAACCCTTTCTTTGACTGTTCCATTTTGAACTTCTTCAAAACTTTATCAAGGTATGTGCTTTGTGAAAGTCCTATTAAGCGTCTTGATCTATCTCTATAGATCTTGATGCCCAATATATAAGAAGCTTCATCGAGGTCTTTCATTGAAAAACTCTTTCAAGTATCCTTTTATGATATCCAGAAATTTTATATCATTTCCAATCAACAATAGGTCATCCACATATAAATGTAGAAATGCTACAGAGCTCCACTCACTTTCTTGTAAACACAGGCTTCTTCGAAAGTCTGTATAAAACCATATGCTTTGATCACCTCATCAAAGCATATACTCCAACTCCGAGATGCTTGCACCGGTCCATAGATGGATCGTTGCAGCTTGCATACTTTGTTAGCACCTTTAGGATCGACAAAACCTTCTGGTTGCATCACATACAACTCTTCTTTAAGAAATCCATTAAGGAATGCAGTTTTGACGTCCATTTGCCAGATTTCATAATCATAAAATGCTGCAATTGCTAACATGATTCAGATAGACTTAAGCATCGCTACGGGTGAGAAAGTCTCATCGTAGTCAACTCCTTGAACTTGTCGAAAACCTTTTGCGACAAGTCGTGCTTTGTAGACAGTAACATTACCATCAGTGTCAGTCTTCTTCTTGAAGATCCATTTATTCTCTATGGCTCGCCGATCATCGGGCGAGTCCACCAAAGTCCACACTTTATTCTCATACATGGATCCTATCTCAGATTTCATGGCCTCGAGCCATTTATCGAAATTTGGGATCATCATAGCTTCTTCATAGTTTGTAGGTTCGTCATGGTCTAGTAACATGACTTCCAGAATAGGGTTACCGTACCACTCTGGTGCGGAACGTGCTTTGTTCGACCTACAAGGTCCAGTAGTAACTTGATTTGAAGTTTCATGATCATTATCATTAGCTTCCTCTCTAGTTGGTGTAAGCATCATGGGATCGGATTTCTCTGATGACCTACTTGCCAATTTGAGAGAAGGTACAATTACCTCATCAAGTTCTACTTTCTTCCCACTCTCTTCTTTTGAGAGAAACTCCTTCTCTAAAAAGTTTCCATTCTTGGCAACAAATATCTTGCCTTCGGATTTGTGGTAGAAGGTGTACCCAATTGTTTCCTTAGGGTATCCTATGAATACACACTTCTCCGATTTGGGTTCGAGCTTATCAGGTTGAAGCCTTTTGACATAAGTGTTGCAACCACTAACTTTAAGAAACAACAACTTAGATTTATTGCCAAACGACAGTTCATACGGTGTCGTCTCAATGGATTTAGATGGTGCCCTATTTAACGTGAATGCAGTTGTCTCTAATGCATAACCCCCAAACAATAGTGGTAAATCGGTAAGAGACATCATAGATCGCACCATATCTAATAAAGTATGGTTACGATGTTCGGACACACCATTCCGTTGTGGTGTTCCACGTGGCGTGAGTTGTGAAACTATTCCACATTGTTTTAAATGAAGGCCAAACTCATAACTCAAATATTCGCATCCGTGATCAGATCACAGAAACTTTATTTTCTTGTTACGATGATTCTCCACTTCACTCTGAAATTATTTGAACTTTTCAAATGTTTCAGACTTGTGTTTCATTAAGTAGATATACCCATATCTGCTCAAATCATCTGTCAAGGTCAGAAAATAACGATACCCGCCGCGTGCCTCAACACTCATCGGACCGCATACATTGGTATGCATTATTTCCAATAAGTCATTGGCTCGCTCCATTGTTCCGGAGAATGGAGTTTTAGTCATCTTGCCCATGAGGCATGGTTCGCAAGTATCAAATGATTCATAATCAAGTGATTCCAAAAGCCCATCTGCATGGAGTTTCTTCATGCGCTTTACACCAATATGACCTAAATGGCAGTGCCACAAATATGTTGCACTATCATTATCAACTTTGCATCTTTTTGCATCAATATTATGAATATGTGTATCACCACAGTCGATATTCAACAAAAATAGACCACTCTTCAAGGGTGCATGACCATAAAAGATATTACTCATATAAATAGAGCAACCATTATTCTCTGATTTAAATGAATAACCATCTTGCACTAAACAAGATCCAGATATAATGTTCATGCTCAATGCTGGCACCAAATAACAATTATTCAGGTCTAAAACTAATCCCGAAGGTAGATGTAGGGCTAGCGTGCCGACGGCGATCACATCGACCTTGGAACCATTCCCGACGTGCATTGTCACCTCGTCCTTAGCCAATCTTCGTTTAATCCGTAGCCCCTGTTTTGAGTTCCAAATATGAGCAACCGAACCAGTATCACCCAGGCGGTACTACGAGCATTAGTAAGGTACACATCAATAATATGTATATCAAATATACATTTGTTCACTTTGTCATCCTACTTATCCGCCAAATACTTGGGGCAGTTCCGCTTCCAGTGACCAGTCCCTTTGCAGTAGAAGCACTCAGTTTCAGGCTTGGGTCTAGCTTTGGGCTTCTTCTAGGGAGTGGCAACTTGCTTGCCATTCTTCTTGAAGTTCCCTTTCCTTCCCTTGCCCTTTTTCTTGAAACTAGTGGTCTTGTTAACCATCAACGCTTGATGCTCCTTCTTGATTTCTACCTCTGCGGCTTTGAGCATTGCAAAGAGCTCGGGAATTGTCTTGTCCATCCCTTGCATATTATAGTTCATCACGAAGCCTTTGTAGCTTGGTGGCAGTGATTGAAGAACTCTGTCAATGACACTATCATTTGGAAGATTAATTCCCAGCCGAGTCAAGTGATTATGATACCCAGACATTTTGAGTATGTGTTCACTTACAGTACTGTTCTCCTCCATCTTGCAACTATAGAACTTGTTGGAGACTTCATATCTCTCAACTCGGGCATTCGCTTGACATATTAACTTCAACTCTTGGAACATCTCATATGCTCCATGAATTTCAAAACGTCTTTGAAGTCCTGATTCTAAGCTGTAAAGCATGGCACACTGAACTATCAAGTAGTCATCAACACACGACTGCCAGGCGTTCACAACGTCCGCAGTTGCTGGAGGGGGTGGCACACCTAGCGGTGCATCAAGGACATAATTCTTCTATGCAGCAATGAGGATAATCCTCAAGTTACGGACCCAGTCCGTGTAGTTTCTACCATCATCTTTCAACTTACCTTTCTCTAGGAACGCATTAAAATTCAAGGGAACGGTAGCAGGCCATTGGTCTACAACATATATATGCAAATACTATCAGGACTAGTTCATGATAAATTAAGTTCAATTAATCAAATTACTTAAGAAATTCCACTTAGATAGACATCCCTCAAGTCATCTAAATGAGATGTGATCTAAATCAACTAAACCATGTCTGATCATCACGTGAGATGGAGCAGTCATCAATGGTGAACATCTCTATGTTGATCATATCTACTATATGATTCACGTTCGACCTTTTGGTCTCCAATCTTCCGAGGCCATTTCTGTACATGCCAGGCTCGCCAAATTGTACTGCCTTGCATCCGTTGTATGTGAACATAGAGTCTATCACACTCGATCGTCACGTGGTGTCTCAACATGACGAACTGTCGCAACGGTGCATACTCGGGGAGAACATTTATACCTTGAAATTTTAGTTAAGGGATCGTCTTATAATGCTACCTCCGTACTAAGCAAAATAAGATTCATAAAATATAAACATCACATGCAATCAAAATATGTGACATGATATGGCTATCATCATCTTGTGCTTTTGATCTCCATCTCCAAAGCATCATCATGATCTCCATCTCTAAAGCATCGTCATGACATCCATCGTCACCGGCTCCACACCTTGATCTCCATCGTAGCATCGTGGTCGTCTTGCCAACTATTTGTTGGAAACATTGCATGAAAACAAAAAACTTTCTACACACATGCAATGATCTATCCATGGAGATGCATATCAACGAGGGGGGAGAGTGTGTCTACATACCCTCGTAGACCGTAAGCAGAAGCGTTTCTTAACGTGGTTGATGTAGTCGAACTTCTTCGCGCTTCAACCGATCAAGTACCGAACGAACGAAACCTCCGCGTTCTGCACACGTTCAGCTCGGTGACGTCCCTTGCCTTCTTGATCCAGCAAGACGTCGAGGTAGTAGATGAGTTCCATCAGCATGATGGCGTGGTGACAGTGATGGTGAAGTGATCCTCGCAGGGCTTCGCCTAAGCACTACGAAACTATGACCGTGGGAGTAAATGGTGGAGGGGGCGCCACACACGGCTAACACTTGTCTGGGGTGTGCTAGGGGTGCCCCCCACATATATATAGGTGGGAGGGAGAGGGGAGGCAGCCAAGGAGGCGCCCAAGTAGGCCAAATCCTATTTGGGGTCTCCCCATGGCCGGCGCTGATACGTCTCCAAAGTATCTATAATTTTTGATTGTTCCATGCTAT
The DNA here is from genome assembly GCF_056163025.1 of Triticum urartu. Taxonomy (NCBI): domain Eukaryota; kingdom Viridiplantae; phylum Streptophyta; class Magnoliopsida; order Poales; family Poaceae; genus Triticum; species Triticum urartu. The sequence goes on from NC_141877.1 coordinate 354,751,103, forward strand.
TATATTATCAACCTTGGATGTTTTATATGCATTTATATGCTATTTTATATGATTTTTGGGACTAACCTATTAACCTAGAGCCCAGTGCCAGTTTCTGTTTTTTCCTTGTTTTTGAGTATAGCAGAAAAGGAATACCAAACGGAGTCCAATTGACGTGCTAATTTTTGATGATTTTTTGGACCAAAAGTAGCCCCCAGAGTAAAAGAGTTGGGCCAGAAGAGTCCCGGGCTGTCCATGAGGGTGGGGGGCGTGCCCTACCCCCTGGGCGTGGGCCCCTATCCCGTGGACAATCTGGAGACCCCCCTGACATGAGACCTATGCCAAAAATTCCTATAAATACAGAAACCCCCATAAATAAACCGAGATCAGGAGTTCCGCCGCCGCAAGCCTCCGTAGCCACCGAAAACCAATCTAGACCTGTTCTGGCATCCTGCCGGAGGGGGGAATCCCTCTCTGGTGGCCATCTTCATCATCCCAGCGCTCTCCATGACGAGGAGGGAGTAGTTCACCCTCGGGGATGAGGGTATGTACCTGTAGCTATGTGTTTGATCTCTCTCTCTCTCTCTCGTGTTCTTGATTTGGAACGACCTTGATGTATCGCGAGCTTTGCTATTATAGTTGGATCTTATGATGTTTCTCCCCCTCTACTCTCTTGTGATGAATTGAGTTTTCCCTTTGAAGTTATCTTATCGGATTGAGTCTTTAAGGATTTGAGAACACTTGATGTATGTCTTGCATGTGCTTATCTGTGGTGACAATGGGATATCACGTGATCCACTTGATGTATGTTTTGGTGATCAACTTGGGAGTTCCGTGACCTCGTGAACTTATGCATAGGGGTTGGCACACGTTTTCGTCTTGACTCTCCGGTAGAAACTTTGGGGCACTCTTTGAAGTTCTTTGTGTTGGTTGAATAGATGAATATGAGATTGTGTGATGCATATCGTATAATCATGCCCGCAGATACTTGAGGTGACATTGGAGTATCTAGGTGACATTAGGGTTTTGGTTGATTTGTGTCTTAAGGTGTTATTCTAGTACGAACTTTAGGATAGATTGAACGGAAAGAACAGCTTCGTGTTATTTTACTACAGACTCTTGAATAGATCGATCAGAAAGAATAGCTTTGAGGTGGTTTCGTACCCTACCATAATCTCTTTGTTTGTTCTCCGCTATTAGTGACTTTGGAGTGACTCTTTGTTGCATGTTGAGGGATTGTTATATGATCCAATTATGTTATTATTGTTGAGAGAACTTGCACTAGTGAAAGTATGAACCCTAGGCCTTGTTTCAACTCATTGCAATACCGTTTGTGCTCACTTTTATCATTAGTTGCCTTGCTGTTTTTATATTTTCAGATTGCAAAAACCTTTATCTACCATCCATATTGCACTTGTATCACCATCTCTTCGCCAAACTAGTGCACATATACAATTTACCATTGTATTGGCTGTGTTGGGGACACAAGAGACTCTTTGTTATTTGGTTGCAGGGTTGTTTGAGAGAGACCATCTTCATCCTACGCCTCCCACGGATTGATAAACCTTAGGCCATCCACTTGAGGGAAATTTGCTACTGTCCTACAAACCTTTGCACTTGGAGGCCCAATAACGTCTACAAGAAGAAGGTTGTGTAGGAGACATCAAGCTCTTTTCCGCGCCGTTGCCGGGGAGGTTAGCGCTTGAAGGTATATCTTTAGATCTTGCAACTGAATCTTTTAGTTTATTGTTTTATCACTAGTTTAGTCTATAAAAGGAAACTACAAAAAATGGAATTAAGGTTGCCTCATATGCTTCATCTTTTTAATGTCTTTCGTGAAAATAAGGATTCCGATAATTGTGCCAATGTGTTAGATGAAGAATGTATTAAAATGTTTGCACTAAATCTTTGGATGATGAGCATGATTGCAATGTTGTTAGTATGAATTCTTCGAATATCCATGATGCTAATGATATGCAAAGCCACAAGCTTGGGGATGCTATGTTTGATGAAGATGGTATTTTTTGTCCCCCAAGTTTTGATGAGTAAATTTATTATGATGATAGCATGCCTCCTATTTATGATGGTTATATTGATGAAAGTGTGTTTGGAAGAGTGTCAACTTTAGGAAGTAATGATCCCACTATTTTGGAGGATGTTTAATCTTATTGTGATAATTATGAAAGTGGATTTGGAGAGGTCATGACTTTATTTAGTGATGAATCCACTATTTCGGAAGAGGTTCCAATTGATTATGAGAACAAAGTTGCTATATATGATGATTATTGTGATGACATGTATGCTATAAAGAATAATGATAACCATGAAACTTGTCATCATGATTTTAATTTTCAATTGGAGTATGCCTCACATGATAGGTATTTTGTTGAGTTCGCTCCCATATTCCGAATGAGAAGAATTTTGCTTATGTGGAGAGTACTAAAATTCCTATGCTTGTAGATCATGAAAAGAATGCTTTATGTGATGGTTATATTGTTGAATTTATTCATGATGATACTGAAAATTATTATGAGGGAGGAATATATGCTTGTAGGAGTTGCAATAATATCAAGTTTCCTCTCTATGTGTTGAAAATCTTGAAGCTATGCTTGTTTTACCTTCCTATGCAAGTTGATTCTTGTTCCCATAAATTGTTTGCTCACAAAATCCCTATGCATAGGAAGTGGGTTAGACTTAAATGTTCTAGTTGTATTCTTCATGATGTTCTCTTTATGTTTCAATTCTTATCTTTTATGTGAGCATCATTGAAATCATCATGCCTAGCTAGGGGCGTTAAACGACAACGCTTGTTGGGAGGCAACCCAATTTTATTTTTGTTCTTTGCTTTTTGCTCCTGTTTAGTAATAAATAATTAATATAGCCTCTGTTTAGATGTAGTTTTATGTTTTAATTAGTGTTTGGGCCAAGTAGAACCTTTGGGAAGACTTGGGTGAAGTCTTTGTGATCTTGCTATAAAAAACAGAAACTTTTGCACTCACGAGATTAGCTGCCGTTTTTTACTGCAGAGTGTGTTTAGGTTGATTATTTTTGCAAATGATTAACAGAAAAATTACTCAGGTCCACCAATTTATTTCAGAATTTTTGGAGTGACAGAAGTATTCGAAACCTCCAGATTGCTACAGATTGTTCTGTTTTTGACAGATTCTATTTTCACTGTGTTGTTTGCTTATTTTGATGAATCTATGAGTAGTATCAGAGGGTATGAACCATAGAGAAGTTGGAATAAAGTAGATATTACACCAATATAAATAAAGAATGAGTTCACAACAGTACCACAAGTGGTGATTTATTTTCTTATACTAACGAAGCTTACGAGTTTTCTGGTAAGTTTTGTGTTGTGAAGTTTTCAAATTTTGGGTAAAGATTCGATGGACTATGGAATAAGGAGTGGCAAGAGCCTAAGATTGGGGATGCCCAAGGCACCCCAAGGTAATATTAAAGGACAACCAAGAGCCTAAGCTTGGGGATGCCCCGGATGGCATCCCCTCTTTCATCTTCGTTCATCGGTAACTTTACTTGGGGCTATATTTTTATTCACCACATAATATGTGTTTTGCTTGGAGCGTCATTTTATTTTCTTTTGTTTTGCTTGTTGTTTGAATAAATTACCAAGATATGAAATTATTAAATATTAGAGAGTCTTCATATAGTTACATAATTATTCGACTACTCATTGATCTTCACTTATATTTTGTGGAGTAGTTTGTCGTTTGCTCTAGTACTTCACTTATATCTTTTTAGAGCACGGTGGTGGTTTTATTTTGAAGAAATAGATGAACTCTCATGCTTCACTTATATTATTTTGAGAGTCTTCAGAACAGCATGGTAGTTTGCTTTGGTTATGAAATTAGTCCTAATATGATAGGCATCCAAGAGGGATATAATAAAAACTTTCATATAAAGTGCATTGAATACTATGTGAAGTTTGATTCCTTATGCTTGTTTTGAGATATGAGGATGGTAATATTAGAGTCATGCTAGTGAGTAGTTGTGAATTTGATAAATACTTGTGTTAAAGTTTGTGATTCCCGTAGCATGCACGTATAGTGAACCGTTATGTGATGAAGTCGGAGCATGATTTATTTTTTTGATTGTCTTCCTTATGAGTGGCGGTCGGGGACGAGCGATGGTCTTTTCCTACAAATCTATCCCCCTAGGAGCATGCGCGTAGTACTTTGTTTCGATAACTAATAGATCTTTGCAATAAGTATGTGAGTTCTTTATGACTAATGTTGAGTCCATGGATTATATGCACTCTCACCCTTTCACCATTGCTAGCCTCCCTAGTACCGCGCAACTTTCGCCGGTACCATAAACCCACCATTTACCTTGCTCAGAACAGCCACCATACGTACCTATTATGGCATTTCCATAGCCATTCCGAGATATATTGACATGCAACTTTCCACCGTTCCGTTTATTATGACACGCTCCATCATTGTCATATTGCTTCGCATGATCATGTAGTTGACATCTTATTTGTGGCAAAGCCACCTTCATAATTTTTCATACATGTCACTCTTGATTCATTGAACATCCCAGTACACCGTCGGAGGCATTCATATAGAGTCATATTTTTGTTCTAGTATCGAGTTGTAATTCTTCAGTTGTAAGTAAATAAAAGTGTGATGATCATCATTATTAGAGCATTGTCCCATGTGAGGAAAGGATGATGGAGACTATGATTCCCCCACAAGTCAGGATGAGACTCCGGACAAAAAATAAAAAAAAGAGGCCATAAAAAAGGCCCAAAAAATGAGAGAAAAAGAGAGAAGGGGCAATGCTTCAAAGTAGCACCATGATCTTCATGATAGAGAGTCTCCTATGTTGTCACTTTCATATACTAGTGGGAATCTTTCATTATAGAACTTGGCTTGTATATTCCAATGATGGGCTTCCTCAAAATTCCCTAGGTCTTCGTGATCAAGCGAGTTGGATGCACACACACTTAGTTTCTTTTTGAGCTTTCATACACTTATAGCTCTAGAGCATTAGTTGCATTGCAATCCGTACTCACTCACATAGATATCTATTGACGGGCATCTCCATAGCCCGTTGATACGCCTAGTTGATGTGAGACTATCTTCTCCTTTTTGTCTTCTCCACAACCACCATTCTATTCCACCTATAGTGCTATGTCCATGGCTCGCGCTCATGTATTGCGTGAAGATTGAAAAAGTTTGAGAACATCAAAAGTATGAAATGATTGCTTGGCTTGTCATTAGGGTTGTGCATGTTTTAAATATTTTGTGTGATGAAGATATAGCATAGCCAGACTATATGATTTTGTAGGGATAGCTTTCTTTGGCCATGTTATTTTGAGAAGACATGATTACTTTGTTAGTATGCTTGAAATATTATTATTTTTATGTCAATATTGAACTTTTGTCTTGAATCTTTTGGATCTGAATAATTTTGCCACAATAAAGAGAATTACATGGATAAATATGTTAGGTAGCATTCCACATCAAAAATTCTGTTTTTATCATTTACCTACTCGAGGACGAGCAGGAATTAAGCTTGGGGATGCTTGATACGTCTCCAACGTATCTATAATTTTTGATTGTTCCATGCTATTATATTATCAACCTTGGATGTTTTATATGCATTTATATGCTATTTTATATGATTTTTGGGACTAACCTATTAACCTAGAGCCCAGTGCCAGTTTCTGTTTTTTCCTTGTTTTTGAGTATCGCAGAAAAGGAATACCAAACGGAGTCCAATTGACGTGCTAATTTTTGATGATGTTTTATGGACCAAAAGAAGCCCATGGAGTAAAAGAGTTGGGCCAGAAGAGTCCCGGGCTGTCCACGAGGGTGGGGGGCGCGCCCTACCCCCCTGGGCGTGGGCGGCTATTTCGTGGACGATCCGGAGACCCCCCTGACGTGAGACCTACGCCAAAAATTCCTATAAATACAGAAACCCCCAGAAATAAACCTAGATTGGGAGTTCCACCGCTGCAAGCCTCTGTAGCCACCGAAAACCAATCTAGACCTGTTCCGGCACCCTGCCGGAGGGGAGAATCCCACTCCGGTGGACATCTTCATCATCCCGGCGTTCTCCATGACGAGGAGGGAGTAATTCACCCTTGGGGCTGAGGGTATGTACCAGTAGCTATGTGTTTGATCTCTCTCACTCATGTTCTTGATTCGAAATGATCTTGATGTATCACGAGCTTTGCTATTATAGTTGGATCTTATGATGTTTCTCCCCTTCTACTCTCTTGTGATGAATTGAGTTTTCCCTTTGAAGTTATCTTATCGGATTGAGTCTTTAAGGATTTGAGAACACTTCATGTATGTCTTGCATGTGCTTATCTGTGGTGACAATGGGATATCACGTGATCCACTTGATGTATGTTTTGGTGATCAAGTTGCGAGTTCCGTGACCTCGTGAACTTATGCATAGGGGTTGGCACACGTTTTCGTCTTGACTCTCTGATAGAAACTTTGGGGCACTCTTTGAAGTTCTTTGTGTTGGTTGAATAGATGAATCTGAGATTGTGTGATGCATATCGTATAATCATACCCGCAGATACTTGAGGTGACATTAGGGTTTTGGTTGATTTGTGTCTTAAGGTGTTATTCTAGTGCGAACTCTAGGATAGATTGAATGGAAAGAATAGCTTTGTGTTATTTTACTACGGACTCTTGAATAGATCGATCAGAAAGAATAACTTTGAGGTGGTTTCGTACCCTACCATAATCTCTTCGTTTGTTCTCTGCTATTAGTGACTTTGGAGTGACTCTTTGTTGCATGTTGAGGGATTGTTATATGATCCAATTATGTTATTATTGTTGAGAGAACTTGCACTGGTGAAAGTATGAACCCTAGGCCTTGTTTCAACGCATTGCAATACTGTTTGTGCTCACTTTTATCATTAGTTACCTTGCTGTTTTTATATATTCAGATTAGAAAAACCTTCATCTACCATCCATATTGCACTTGTATCATCATCTCTTCACCGAACTAGTGCACCTATACAATTTCCCATTGTATTGGGTGTGTTGGGGACACAAGAGACTCTTTGTTATTTGGTTGCAGGGTTGTTTGAGAGAGACCATCTTCATCCTACGCCTCCCACGGATTGATAAACCTTAGGTCATCCACTTGAGGGAAATTTGCTACTGTCCTACAAACCTCTGCCCTTGGAGGCCCAACAACGTCTACAAGAAGAAGGTTGTGTAGTAGACATCAGGCGCCCTCCCCCTTCCTTATCTGCCGGAGGGGGAAGGAAAGAGAAGGGAGGAGGGAAGGAAGGGGGAGGTCGAATCCCTCCCCTCCTGTCGGTGTCAAAACCGGCGGATCTCGGGTAGGGGGTCCCGAACTGTGCGTCTAAGGCGGATGGTAACATGAGGCAGGGGGCAAGATGTTTACCCAGGTTCGGGCCCTCTTGATGGAGGTAAAACCCTACGTCCTGCTTGATTGTTCTTGATGATATGAGTATTACAAGAGTTGATCTACCACGAGATCGTAGAGGCTAAACCCTAGAAGCTAGCCTATGGTATGATTGTATCTTGTCCTACGGACTAAACCCTCCGGTTTATATAGACACCGGAGGGGGCTAGGGTTACACAGAGTCGGTTACAAGGGAGGAGATCTACATATCCGTATTGCCTAGCTTGCCTTCCACGCCAAGGAGAGTCCCATCCGGACACGAGACGAAGTCTTCAATCTTGTATATTCATAGTCCGACAGTGTGGCCAAAGGATATAGTCCGGCTGTCCGGAGACCCCCTAATCCAGGACTCCCTCAGTAGCCCCTGAACCAGGCTTCAATGACGATGAGTCCGGCGTGCAGTTTTGTCTTCGGCATTGTAAGGCGGGTTCCTCCTCCGTATACTTCATGGAAGATTTTGAACACAAGGATAGTGTCCGGCTCTGCAAAACAAGTTCCACATACCACCGTAGGGAGAATAATATTTACACAAATCTAATCTGCTGACGTGTTTTAATAGCACGATGTCATGTCATGACCCGGTCCTTATCCAAACCGTTTTTTCCCAGCCAACCCTGCACATATTGCGAGGCGGTTTTCTTGACACGTCTTGTCGAAGCAGAGATCATGTCCCCCTTATTACGGGATTCTCATCAATACGAACGTGGGTAACCCACTCGTGCCCGTTGGTATGACTCCTCGATTTTAGGCGAGTCCAAAACGGCGGCGAGGAGGACGCTTGACATTCACCCTCTTTATAAAGAGGCCAAGACCTGTCCTTTTTTCCTCTTGTGCTCAATCGAATCCTTCCCCCGCCTCGAGTTCCAACACCCGAGGCTCAGGTCAGGCACTTCGGACCTTCAACCATGTCCGGATCCAACCTCCAAGGTCGGTGGATGCCTTCCTCTATTACAGAGGAGGACATCAAGAAGCTGAGAGAGGCCAGGTATCTGACCGCCGAAATTTCGCACGGGCTGGCCGCCCGAGGGCAGGTCATCCCCACTCCCGAACCCAACGAGAGTGTTGTGTTCATCTCTCACTTCCTCCGAGGACTAGGCCTCGCTCTGGATCCCTTTGTTAGGGGGCTCATGTTCTATTATGGGATGGATTTCCATGATCTAGCCCCGGATTCCCTCCTTCACATCTCGTCGTTCATCGTCGTATGTGAGGCCTTCCTCCACATTACCCCTCACTTTGGCCTGTGGCTCAAGACCTTCAATGTGAAGCCGAAGATGATCGAGGGGCGACACATAGAGTGCGGAGGTGCCGTAATAAGCAAAAGCGCTGATGCTCCATGGCCAGAGGGTTCCTTCCCAGAGGTGTCTAGTTTGTGGCAGCGGGAGTGGTTTTATATCATAGCTCCTCGAAGTGCCAAGTGGGTAGCCGCCCTGCCTTTCGCTCGGGCCCCCCACCACAGCTGACGTCATGGATCAGCAGGGGGCTGAGCTGGGGTCCAGCAAAGGATGTGCCGATATTGCAGAGCCGTATCCGAGATCTCTTCGAGAGAGATTTTAGCCTGGTTATGGTAATGAAAGTTATGCTAGTTTGTCGAGTCCAGCCTTGTAAACGTCGACCCCTCCGTATGTAGGAATTCAACCCAGAAGGACCGTGAACCATCCAGCACTTCCTCGGCATGACGCTCGAGGAGACGTACAAATTGTTCTTCGAACCCCAAAAAGAGTGTTCGGATACCACCGAGGATGCGGGTCTGAGCTGCAACCGCCCTGCTACCCAAGTAAGTAATCCCATGGCCAAACACGCTGTCCCTTTTTTTATCATGACATCATTCTAAAAAGTCACTCTTTGACCAGGACTGGATAACAAAGGCAAAGATGATCAAGTGTTCGGCCCCCCTTCCCGAAGGCTTGGCCAATCCAGTACTGGACAGAATGCTCAAGTTGACGCCTTATCAGGTGCCCTCAAAGGAAGATGAAGGGGGGAATAAAGAGGCCGCAAGCGGGGGAATTAGCACCTCTGTGAAGGAGGATAACCAGGGAGAAGAATCTGACATTCCCTCTCCCCGAGGAAGGAAGAGGACCACCTCTGAAGATCCGGAAACAAAGGCTTCCAAACGGGGGAAGAAATCCTCGCCAGAGGTCCTACTTCGGAGGGTGTTCTTGCCGCACAATGTCCGCAAGGGGATCAGCCCGCTACCGAGCTGTAAGTAATCAAAAAGTACTTTAATAGTGAAAGTGTCCTACCTTACTTCTGAAGACAATAACCGAAGCTTATATCTTGTAGTTTGGATCGTAGCCCTTCTCAACAGAGTTCGTCTTCGGGGGATCTCCTTCCGGAGATGATGGAGAGCGAAACACCCCCCCTGCCACCCCGCCTCATGAGGCGGGCGACCCTGAAGTGTCGTCGCGGAGGGTCTCTCCTGATTCGCCAAGGCCAGAGGGCAATCCTTTGGCTTCCCAAAGTCCTCAGTATTTGGCTCCTAAAGAGAGCAACAGAAAGAGTCCGGAACCGTACAGTGTGCAGTCGGACGAACTGAAGGATCTTCTGGAGAAAGCGGCTATCTCAGAAGTGCATCGTACGCTAATGGGTACAGTAATTGAAAGGATTTCATCCACTGAAAGCGGATTGCATGAAGCTTTTATGAGTCCGCTGAAAGGCTTTGAGGTACGTGAAATAGTGTATGTTTTTGACAATACCGCACACGTTAAGTGTGCCCTATGTAGATAGTAGCCCCTGAGACTCTGGTTGTCGTCAAAAACAGCGGAAAACAGAGGGTCATAGTCCCAATAACCCGACCGCCTTTATGTGCAGGTGGCTGAAGCTCTGGTGGTTAGCCGGACTGATGGGTTTGCCGAGCTAAAGCGGCAACTTGATGCGGCAGATGCCGACATCGTGCTTGTCAACAAGCGGCTTGACGAGGCACAGGGGTGAGTGATTTCTCCAGTGATCAACACATAGTAAGAGGAGCATGATGCCATTATCTTTAATATGTTGTGACTGCAGATGGAGCTGCCACCATGGAGACCCTTCGGGCGGAACTTGCCCGAGCCAAGGAGCAAGCCAGAAATAGCGATGCGGCCGCTTTGAAGGCGGTCGAAGAGCTGAGGGCCGAATAGGCCGCACACTGCCAGAGCAAGGAAAGAATGGCCAAGATGGCCGTTGAGTTGAAAGATGCCGCCGACCGTTACCAGCTTCTTGAAGAAAAAAACCGTGTGAAGGCGACGGACCTAGAGAAGGCCATGGTAGCAGCCAAGGAAGCCCGCTCCAAAATACGAGCGACAAAGGAGGAACTGCATCAAGCTGGAGATATCGCAGCTGGGAAGCCCTTTTTGTTGCGGACTAAGTTCGGAGATTCAAAGTATGCACCTCTTGATCAACTATGGAGTTCTGCAGACTCATACGTGGATTTGGCAGCAAGTGTTGTTGATGCGGCCGAGTACTTCAAGGATCAAAAAGATCGTGAAGTGGAAAAGCTGTTCTGGTCATAGTTCCATGCTCCAGTGCGTCTGCTGCTATTGAATGAGCGAATGGCCGAGTGGGCCGAGCTCCATAGGTTGTACGGACTTGCCATGAGGTCTGTTGTGGATCATCTGTGGCCGGGAGGGCCAAGGCCAAATAGTTACTTTAGTTTAGTGCAACAATTCCTTGGCGTTGTGCCGCATATCGACGCTATGAAGAGGTCGGCGTGCATAGAGGGTGCGCGGATGGCACTTGCCCGTGTCAAGACATACTGGGCAGATATGGAGGCCACTGCTATTGCAACACAGGGTTCGGCCGTGGGTCGAGTGGCTGCCGAGCACTACTTTGAAGAAGTTCTTGAAGGCGCTCGTTCGATAGAGGCTCAGTGCTCGAAGAATATTATGTTCTAGTGACATGTACTCCCATTGTAAAAACAATGTTTTATTGAGTTATCAAGGCTATGTTTATACTTTTACCTGAAAGTATTATGATGCCTCCTATGCGACCGTTTTATGTAGATATGTATATAACCTGAAAGTTTGCAGTCGTCGGCTTCCGCCCCCACACATATAATGCGGGGGTGTTCACAGAAAACACGTATTCACACTTGATCCAATGTCTTGGTCCATTAAGGAGGTAGTAGCGCAGCGAACGAGGCAATCAGACTATATTGCTTTAACACTTTCACTTAGCCATAGGAGTTTGACGCTGGGGCTACTATGTAGCCCCTGGTACTTATGCGCTCGTCCGAATACGGGGCGTGTATGTACATGACCAGGAAACGACCCTTCGTTAATGCGGAGGAATCCTGAAGATTCCGTTGAGTCATCGAGTGGCTGACCAGTCTCGCGCTTTATCATGACAGTCAGTTTTCGGCTTTCTCTACTGAGGTGCTCATCCGGATGAACCAGGGCACAATCGCAGTAGTTCTCCCAGTGCTACCTTAGCCGATATAGCGGAACATAAGGTACCAAAATGTGGGAGCCGGGCAAACCCAACATTTGACCAAAGACATGATCTGGAGCTGATGCGTATAAGGCCAAACTCGCGACGCCGAACACTCCCTAAGGTATTCGGTCTTTATAACATATGCCGGGATGAACGATGCCCTTAATAATAAACTCCGAGTGTCCAGGTACGTGCAATATCCTAGCATGGCCACATGCCAATAACGTCAGCATCCTTCTCGGTTGTATTGAGTATCCAGAGGATGTGAACAGCAAGAGACAGTAAAAAAAGGTTTTCGCAGGGTCTTAATCTGAAAAGAAACCTTTGAGCGGGTCCCTACTGCACGGCTGCGCCTATGTCTCCGTTGTGCCGTGTCCTGGACGGGTGTAGCACGATTGTCATCTGTAAAAGAGAAGAACTTAGGTGAAAGTTGCCGTGCCAAAAAATTGGTTATTGTCAATAAACTATTAAAATTCAGGATAAGTCAAGTTGAGCCGGACTAGCCCTGATTACACGCAGGAAGCCCCTGGTACCGCCTGGGAGGGTTTGATCATCAACCCAATCTCATGTATATGTAATGGTGCACCGGACTCGTCTAACCGTGCCCGTGGTCTTGACAACCTGTCATTTTTTTTGGTTGGTGAGGCCGTCTAGTGCTCGGCTGTTAAAGCCGCCGCACACTCTTCCGCGCGTAGAAAACGCTTAGTATTTCCGCTAACTGTGATGGTGCCATGTGGACCGGGCATCTTAAGCTTGAGAGAAGCGTAATGCGGTATTGCATTAAAACGAGCGAAAGCCGTTCTTCCGAGTAGTGCTTGATAGCCACTTCGGAATGGAGGGATGTGGAAAGTTAACCTTTCGCTTCGGAAGTTATCGGGAGAACCGAATACAACCTCTGGCAATAGAGAGCCCGTACAGCAAGCCTCTTGGCCTGGTATTACTCCCTTGAAGGTAGTATTAATGTGGCTTATTTGTGTCGGGTCTATCCCCATTTTGCGGACTGTGTCATGATATATCAGATTTAGACCACTGCCGCCGTCCATGAGGACTCGTGTGATATGGTATCCGTTTATTATTGGGTCTAACACCAAGGAAGCCAATCCTTCGTGCCGGATGCTTGTCGCGTGATCCCTGCGATCAAAAGTGATCGGGCAGGCCAACCAGGGGTTGAACCTATTGGTGACGGGCTCTATGGCGCGTGTGTCTCGGAGTGCATATTTGCTTCTCCTCTTCGTCACATGGATCATGTTTACTGTTTTGACCTCTGGTGGGAATTTTTTCTATCCTCCGGTGCTTTGCTGGCGAGGTTCGTCCTCGTCTTCGCTTGGTGTCCCCCCTTGTGTTCGGCGTTTAGCTTACCGGCTTGCTTGAAGACCCAGCATTCTCTATGGGTGTGATTTGCAGGTTTATCGGGGGTGCCATGAATCTGACATAATTTGTCAAGAATCTTTGTCGGTGTCAAAACTGGCGGATCTCGAGTAGGGGGTCCCGAACTGTGCGTCTAAGGCGGATGGTAACAGGAGGCAGGGGACACGATGTTTTACCCAGGTTCGGGCCCTCTTGATGGAGGTAAAACCCTACGTCCTGCTTGATTAAATTGATGATATGGGTAGTACAAGAGTAGATCTACCACGAGATCAAAGAGGCTAAACCCTAAAAGCTAGCCTATGGTATGATTATATGTTGTCCTACGGACTAAAACCCTCCGGTTTATATAGACACCGGAGGGGGCTAGGGTTACACAAGGTCGGTTACAAAGGAGGAGATATACATATCCGTATTGCCTAGCTTGCCTTCCACACCAAGTAGAGTCCCATCCGGACACAGGACGAAGTCTTCAACCTCGTATCTTCATAGTCCAACAGGCCGGTCAAAGGATATAGTACGACTGTCCGGAGACCCCCTAATCCAGGACTCCTTCAGTAGCCCCTGAACCAGGCTTTTAACGACGATTAGTCCGGCGCGCAGTGTTGTCTTCGGCATTACAAGGCGGGTTCCTCCTCCGAATACACCATGGAAGAATTTGAATACAAGGATAGTGTCCGACCCTGCAAAATAAGTTCCACATACCACCGTAGAGAGAATAATATTTCCACAAATCTAATTTGCTGACTTGTTTTGGCAACACGACATTATGTCATGGCCCGGTGATTATTCGAACCATTTCCTTTAACTAGCCCCGCACATAACGCGAGGCAGTTTTTTTGACACGTCTTGTCAAAGCAGATATCGTGTCCCCTTATCACGGGATTCTCATCAATACGGGTGTGGGTAACACAACCGCGCCATCGATTACGGTGCTTGGGGGACAAGCAAGTTTTACCAGGCTAGTGGGGACGCATAGTTTCGTCCGCCCATATAAAAGGATAAGGATTTACCTTTTCATCCACGCCTTCTTCCTCGTTTGCTCATCCACCTTCGCACACTCGAGCTCCAGCGCCCAAGTTCGCATTTCCCACCTCGACCTTCTCCAATCATGTCCGGAGTGGGAGGCAGGTGGATGGCCTCCTCCGTCACGGAGGGACACGTCAAGAAGCTGAGGAGAGACGGATACTTGCCCGACGACATCGCGCACCGGCTCCCAGAGGAGGGGCAGCTCATCCCCACCCCCAGGCCCCATGAGAGGGTAGTCATTTCCTCCACGGACTGGGATTTCCTCTCCACCCATTTATCCGGGGGCTCATGTTCTACTACGGCCTGGATTTCCACGATCTGGCCCCGAACTTCATCCTCAACATCTCGGCGTTTATCGTCGTGTGCGAGGCCTTCCTCCGCATCAAGCCCCACTTTGGCTTATGGCTGAAGATGTTCAATGTCAAGCCGAAGGTAGTGAGCGGCCGCCAGGCGGAGTGCGGAGGCGCCATGGTGGGCAAGATGCCCAACGTCACATGGCTCGAGGGCTCCTTCATGGAGACCATAAAGGGGTGGCAGTTGGGGTGGTTCTACATCACCGAGCCACGTGACCCTACATGGGTAGCGGCCCCCGAGTTCTGATCTGGCTTCCCCACATGGCTCACCTCCTGGCAAGAGAAGGGCCTATCCTGGGGTAGTTTGGGAGAGCTGACTGGACTCCAAACATGTATTCAAAACATGGTCAACAAGAAGCTCAAACTCGTCAACATAGTCCAGGTCATGCTCAACCGCCGGATCCTCCCATGCCAGCAACGGGCCTTCAACTTGTGGGAGTTCGACCCGGCGCAACACCGAACTCTGAACAGGCTCTTCGACACAACTCACGAAGATGCCCGGAGGGTGCTATTCAAGAGCGCCGAGGTTCCCCCTCCCACCACCGAGGATCGCGGATTCAGCGCGAAGCGCCAGGCCAGCGTGGTAAGCTGCTTTACCTCTTACAAGATACTTGTTTTTCATAGTTCGACTGCATGCGGGATCTAAACTCCCATACCTTTGACAGGACTGGCAGGAGATGGCCGGATAGATCGACTATGCGGCTCCTTTGCTCGAAGGCCTAGCAGACGCTCTTCTGACGAAGATGCTGACTCCGGCTCCTTATACGGTGCCGGAGAAGACCAAGAAGGCCAAGGGAACCCTAAAGAGTTCCCGGCGCTAGGCGTCATCGGACTCACCGTCCGAGGACTCTACGGTGCAATCCTCCCCCGAAGACGAGGAGGCAGAAGAAGATGCCCCCCCTCCAGACGGGGGAGACAAGAAAAGGAAGGCCGCCCCAACTGGGGAGGCTGAAGGGTCCAAGAAGGGAAGGACTCTCCTTCCGGACAGCTCTACCACCGCCGCCAACGGTGAAGACGAGTGGCTGCCCAGGGTCAAGCCCCTAGGGAAGTCATAAGTATGCGGATACCAGAGTCACTCATAGCACCCTTTTTTCGCACTACTTTACCTAACGCCGAATGTGATAATGCAGGCCGCCCCGAGCCCGTATCGATGTATCATCGGACGGCTCCCTGGGCTCGTCGGATATGGATAGCAATCCAGTTCCGACCGCCACCTCCCCCCATCCTATGGACGACACTGAGGTGCTGTCTCAAGAGGCACCTGGTCGAGGGGAGACAGTCCCGGAGGCGCCTCAAGGCGGCCTCCCGGACTCCGGGAGCAGAGGGGACAAGGCCCCTAAGGGCTCCGAGTTCAGCCCTCAGCCGAACACCGCGCCGGAACCTCCAGTGGTTCCGGACTCGGGCAGGCGGCCTCCTTATAAGAGGGGCAAGACGCCTGTACTGGTGACCTCTGTCCATCCAGAGGCGCCGGACAATCTGCTGGAAGCGCTTCGCAACGCTTCCATCGACGAGGAGCACCGCGCTATTATGAGTGCGGTGATCCAGAAGGTTCAGTCCGCCAAGAGCGGATTGACTGAAGCCTGTGCCAGCCTTCTAACAGGCTTTGAGGTAAGTGTTCTAAAATATAGGAAAAATATTACCGCATAGACAGTAGCCCCTGATGCTCTGTTCGGTGTTCATAAAGAAAAGCCGAACAGAGGATCAAACAATATCGCAGGAGTCTAATATAAGTATGTCAATATGCATATGCAGGCTTCGCTGGTGGCGTCCGCCGCACTGACTATGGAGGTCGCCGTACTGAAGAGGGACCTTAAAGGGTCCCAGGACGAGCTCGGCCTTGCCAAGAGGCAGCTCGAGGAGAACAAAGGTAGGTAGTACCTAGTCTATGGATATGTATAAAAATAATGCGATTGCAAAATGACAGGATCATCATGAATTTGCCAGGGGCACGACCGAAGTGGCGACCCTAAAGCAAGCGCTGTCCGAGGATGAAGATAAAGCGGCCAAGGAGCGCACCGAGCGAGAAAAGCAAGAGGCTCAGGTGGGCGAGGTGCAGCAAGAGCTCCAGGCTCTCGTGACGAAGCACGAGGCGTTGGAGCTTGACTCGAAGACGCGGGAGTCTGAGCTTGCCGCGGCCCTCGAGAGCGCAAAGAGTGCCAAGGCCGAAGCCCAAAAGGCCCTCTAGGAGATCGACGCGATGAAGAAAATAGCGGCGGGTAAGGCATTCTATATGCAAAGCAAGCATGTAAAAGTAAATTACCGATTACTTACCCGAATTCGGAGCTCTCGAGGAGCATTCGCAGATTTGCCCCGCAGCGTGTCAGATGCCTCGAAGTTTTACTGGGCCGAGGATGGAAGCTCAACAGAGAAGTTGTTCTGGGCCCA
Organism: Triticum urartu; assembly: GCF_056163025.1. Lineage (NCBI taxonomy): Eukaryota > Viridiplantae > Streptophyta > Magnoliopsida > Poales > Poaceae > Triticum > Triticum urartu. Next base: position 354,768,040 of record NC_141877.1, read on the forward strand.
GTATACTGGGACCGAACACCCAGTGTCTGTGAGCGACCAACTAAAGCAGCTGGTCGAACTGCACAAGGCGGCCGAACAGGCCATGAAGGGATTTATAGTCCGGCTATGGCCTGGCGACGCCCTTCCGAACAGCTACTTTGGCCTGGTGAGGCGGCTTGTGGATGCCTGCCCGCGGCTGGAGGTCGTCAAGCGATCCGTCTGCATTGAAGGTGCACGCCGGGCTTTCGCCCGTGTGAAGTTGCAATGGGTCAAACTAGACGCCATGAAGCTGATCAAGGAAGGACCGCCAGAGGGCAAGGAGCATCCCCACCCTGAGATGTACTACGAGGGTGTTCTGCAGGGTGCCCGTCTCATAGCGGATGAGTGCACGAAAGATGTAATATTTGAGTGAAACTTGCTCGTGTGATCCTGTATTTATGAAAACTTGTTCATGTGCGCTACGCAACGCTTTTTTGAATTTAAAATATTACCTTTTGTTTGGCTGTTTATCAATCTGAGAGATGGCTAGTTCTCGGCTTCTGCCCCCGTGCCACGAGTGCTGGGGTGTTCGGGATAAACCTGAGCACTCTTGTTCCCATTTTTGGGTCCTTCGAGGGAGGCGCTCAGCACAACGAACAAGGCAACCAGACTAATAATGCTTTATCACTCTCACTTAGCCATAGAATTCTATAATTTTAAATTTTGGCGAAGCCCCTGGTATTCGGAAGGCCGAATTCGGGGCGCGATACACGCCTTTAAGCCGGACATGGCCGGCCCCTCGCTCTAAGCGGCATAAGTCTTTAGGGACTCGAAACCTCGCCGAACAGCGACCAGTCTCTCGCCTTATCATGACAGTCAGTTTTAGCTTTCTCTACCGAGGTGCTCAGCCCAGCAGAACCGGGGCACAATCGCAGTAGTTCTCCTAGCACTACCTTAGCCGATAGAGCGGAACGTAAGGTACCAAAACATAGGAGCCGGGCAAACCCAACATTTGACCAAAGACATGATTCGGAGCTGATGCGTATAATGCTATAAGTTCGGGGTGCCGCACTTGTGAAAGTGTTCGGACTTTTCACACCATATTGTGGGGTACGTAAGCCCCTGGTGTATTGGCCGTACCAAAGTGTACGGTTGCAAGGCGTCATTAATGAACACACATATATAAAACATGAATGCAATAATCATCGTAATGTTATGCATTGTTTATTCAAAAAGGTGCGTTAAAGCAGAATGATACAGATAGTGCGATAAGCAAAGAGTAGGACTATGTCCCTTCCAAGGGCAAGCTGAGGAATAATATTAAATCAAATATTTCGCTCGTTACTGTAATCCACCTGGGAATTCCATGGTGTGACATAGCTTTCTGCCTCCTTGGTTGCTGCATCATGTGTTCAGCAATAGTGCTGCCGGACAGGGTTTCCAGAGATTAATGTCCTGAAAAAGAGAAAAATAACCAAGCGGGAAGCCCCTAGTGCGGTTTAAGCCGCGTCTTGGGGCGTGCCGCAGTTGTGCCCCCCTCCCCGCCTGTGCCCATGGTATTTTTAATGCATAATTATGTACGCGTGGCATGAGTTTCGCCGCTTGGCTGGGACTGGGGTGGGGGCCGCATTGCTACGCGAGCTCAGATCGCGCTAGGCGGTCTAGTTGCCCATTGCTCCGAGCGCGCTTGAAGGTGTCCGGGTCTTGAAATGCCGAATTGGTGGATTGCCGTGAGAGGCTGCTTTGCGCTTCTGCTGCGAGGGCCGCAGTGTGCTCCTCTGTCCGGAGAGAGCGCTCTGTGTTTCCGTTGACTGTAATAACCCCACGAGGTCCTGGCATCTTGAGCTTGAGGTATGCATAATGCGGTACTGCATTGAATCTTGCAAATGCGGTTCGCCCGAGCAGTGCATGATAACCACTGCGGAACGGGACTATATCGAAGATTAACTCTTCGCTTCGGAAGTTATCCGGGGATCCGAATACCACTTCCAGTGTAATTGAGCCTGTGCAATGGGCCTCTACGCCTGGAATAACACCTTTAAAGGTCGTTTTTGTGGGTTTGATCCTTGAGGGGTCGATACCCATTTTGCGCACTGTGTCCTGATAAAGCAGGTTCAGGCTGCTGCCGCCATCCATAAGGACTCGAGTGAGGTGAAATCCGTCAATGATTGGGTCTAGAACCAGTGCAGTGAATCCGCCATGACGGATACTAGTGGGGTGGTCCCTGCGATCGAAAGTGATCGGATAGGAGGACCATGGGTTGAACTTTGGGGCGACTGGCTCCAACGCATATACGTCCCTAAGCGCACGCTTCCGCTCCCTCTTGGGGATGTGGGTTGCGTATATCATGTTCACCGTCCGCACTTGTGGGGAAAACCTCTTCTGTCCTCTGGTGTGTGGCTGCCGGGGATCCTCCTCGTCATCGCTATGTGACCCCTTATCCTTGTTTTTGGCAATTAACTTGCCGGTCTGCTTGAACACCCAACAATACCTGTTGGTGTGATTGGCTGGCTTGTTTGGGGTGCCATGTATTTGACATGGGCGATCGAGTATGCGGTCCAAACTGGACGGGCCTGGCATACTTTGTTTAAATGGCTTTTTCTGCTGACCGGGTTTAGAGCCTTTGAATCCGGCATTGACTGTCGTATCCTCAGTATTATCGCTGTTAATGCAGCGCTTATGTTTGTTGCGACAGGACCTGCTATTGCCATCCTTGGTATCCGAGGTACCATGGTTCTTTGACATATTGTTACTGCGAGCCAGCCAGCTGTCTTCTACCGCACAAAAGTGGGTCATGAGTGTCGTGAGGGCTGCCATAGATTTCAGCTTTTCCTGACCAAGGTGCCGGGCTAGCCACTCGTCGCGGATGTTATGTTTGAAAGCCGCTAGGGCCTCTGCATCCGGATAGTCGACGATTTGATTTTTCTTTGTTAGGAACCGAGTCCAGAATTGCCTGGCCGATTCTTCTGGCTACTGAATTATGTGGCTCAAGTCATCGGCATCTGGTGGTCGCACATAAGTGCCCTGAAAGTTGTCGAGGAATGCGGCCTCCAGATCTTCCCAACAGCTGATGGACTCTGCTGGCAAGCTGTTAAGCCAATGCCGCGCTGGTCCTTTGAGCTTTAGTGGGAGGTATTTGATGGCATGTAAGTCATCACCGCGGGCCATGTGGATGTGGAGGAGGAAATCCTTGACCCATACCGCAGGATCTGTTGTGCCGTCGTATGATTCAATATTTATAGGTTTGAAACCTTCTGGGATTTAATGATCCATTACTTTGTCTGTGAAGCATAAGGGGTGTGTGGCGCCTCTGTATTGGGCTATATCGCGACGCAGCTCAAATGGGTCTTGCCCGCTGTGTTTGGCCCGACCGGATTTACTTTTACTGTATCCAGCATGACGTTTATCGTCTCGCATAGTGGCGCGCCCTCGTGATCCGTAGATCGATCTTGCATGTTTTGCTTTGTCCTCCAATACGTCTCGCAGGTCTGGCGTGTTTCCCCATGCCTTTTTATTTGAATGGCGTCGGGGTGCGGGCTAAGCTTTTGGCTGGAATGCCCCTCTATCACGGCCATGAGGTGGCCGATCAGCTGCATCATATGCTTCTTCCTCCACTCGAGGTAGCAGCCTACATTTTGGGTAACTCTTGGAGGGGCGCTCGAGTTTATATTCGTCGGCCACGAGGACTTCAGTCCATCTGTGAACTAGCAGATCTTGATCAGCTTGAAGCTGCTGCTGCTTTTTCTTAAGGCTATTTGGCGTGGCCATAAGCCGACGCTTGAAGCGCTCTTGTTCGACGGGATCCTCTGGCACGGCGAATTCGTCATCGCCGAGGCTTGCCTCATCTTCGGAGGGGGGCATGTAATTATCATCCTCCGCCTCTCCATCTGCCACTCTCTCAGGAGGGCTAGCTCCTCCATCCTCCTGCTCTAAATCTTGCTGGAGGGGGTTGTTGTTGTCTTCGGCACTATCCGGAGTGTTATTACCTCCTGTGCCGGTATCACCACTTTTGCTTTGGCGGGACTTATAACGGCGCCGTTGATGTCGACGCTTGGGTTGCTTCTTGGAGGGGTCATCCTCCGCTGTCTCGTTGCCATTGCCTTCTTTGGGTGTATCCACCATGTATATATCGTATGATGAGGTGGCTGTCTAGTTCCCTGTGGGCAGTGGTTCCTCTTCGTCTCCCGCATCGTCGTCCATACCGTCGATGTCTTCGGAGTCGAAGTCGAGCATGTCTGTTAAGTCATCGACAGTGGCTACTAAGTGGGTGGTGGGTGGGCCACGAATTTCTTCGTCGTCCGCATCCCAGTCCTGCCGGTCATAGTTCGGCCAGGACTCTCCTGACAAGGAGAGAGACCTTAATGAGTTCAGTATGTCGCCGAAGGGCGAGTGCTGAAAGATATCCGCGGAGGTAAACTCCATGATCAGCGCCCAATCAGATTCGATAGGAAGGGGCGCAGGCGGTTCGGAGTCCGTGGCTGGAGAAGAATTCGGCAGTTTAACAACACGGCTCTCGGGCAAGTTAAGGTCGATGTTCGGCTCGATCGCCGCTGAGGGTAATGCCTCCGTGGTGGGGTCCATCCACCCGTCCATGGACGGCGCAACTGGCTCCGAATTGAGGGTCGGAGCGGCTGCCTGTGCGATCTCCTGAACACTGTCCGATGGTAGAGCTAAATCGTTCTCATCGTGACCACGTGACGCACAAGGCAGAGGCTCGAATCCATTGAAGATCAAGTCTCCATGGATGTCGGCCGTGTAGTTTAAGCTTCCAAACCTGACCAGGTGGCCAGGGGCGTAACTTTCAATCTGCTCCAGATGGCCAAGCGAATTGGCCCGCAGTGCAAAGCCGCCGAACACGAAGATCTGTCTGGGGAGAAAAGTCTCACCCTGGACTGCATCGCTATCGATGATAGCAGGAGCCATCAAGCCTAACGGCGACGACACAGAGGAACTCTCAATGAAAGCACCAATGTCGGTGTCAAAACCGGCGGATCTCGGGTAGGGGGTCCCGAACTGTGCGTCTAAGGCGGATGGTAACAGGAGGCAGGGGACATGATGTTTTACCCAGGTTCGGGCCCTCTTGATGGAGGTAAAACCCTACATCCTACTTGATTAATATTGATGATATGGGTAGTACAAGAGTAGATCTACCACGAGAGCAGAGAGGCTAAACCCTAAAAGCTAGCCTACGGTATGATTGTATGTTGTCCTACGGACTAAAACCTTCCGGTTTATATAGACACCGGAGGGGGCTAGGGTTACACAAGGTCGGTTACAAAGGAGGAGATATACATATCCGCATTGCCTAGCTTGCCTTCCACGCCAAGTAGAGTCCCATCCGGACACGGGATGAAGTCTTCAATCTCGTGTCTTCATAGTCCAACAGTCCGACCAAAGGATATAGTCCGATTGTCCAGAGACCCCCTAATCCAGGACTCCCTCAATCTTGTTTAGGCCAGACGGTCCGTCTCTGCTGCCTTTGAAAGGCTTTTTCCGCTGACCTGGTCGAGAGCCCCTGAATCCGGCGTTGACCTCCATATTATCTGGCTATCTTCTTTATTTTGACGCTTGTTTTTATTGCGTCGTGGTTTTCCATTGCCATCCCTGACTTCGGATGTGCTTGGGTCGCTGGTGCTACTGCGGGCTAACTAGCTATCTTTGCCCACGCAAAAGCGGGTCATGAGGCTTGTTAGGGCTGCCATTGTTCTCGGTTTTTCTTAACCGAGGTGTCTGGCAAGCCATTCGTCTCGGACGCTATGTTTGAAAGCTGCTAAGGCTTTGGCGTCCGGACAATCGACGATTTGGTTCTTCTTAGTGAGAAACCTGTTCCAAAGCTTTCGGGCGGACTCTCCGGGCTGTTGAATTATATGGCTTAAATCGTCTGCATCCGGAGGTCGGACATAGGTCCCTTGAAAATTAGCCCGAAAAGCGTCCTCGAGCTCCTCCCAACTTCCAATTGAGTTTTCGGGGAGGCTTTTCTGCCAGTGTCGAGCTGGTCCTTTAAGCTTGAGGGGCAAGTACTTGATGGCATGGAGATCGTCTCCACGAGCCATATGGATATGTAGGATAAAGTCCTCTATCCAGACCCCAGGGTCTGTGGTCCCGTCGTACGCCTCTATGTTCACTGGTTTGAATCCTTCTGGGAATTCGTGGTCCAGCACCTCATCGGTGAAACATAGGGGGTGTGCGGCACCCCTGTATTGGGATGTGCCATGGCGTTCGGACGGTTGTAGTATTCGGTTTCGATTTTGTGCCGGAGCGTGCTTCCTAGATCCATAGATGGATCCGGTCGTACCGGACTTTTGTCGCAAGTCCTCACGTAGATCGTGTGTTGACTTATGTGCGACTTTGTTAGCCGCTCTATTGCGGTCACAAGGTGGTGGATCCGGCCAGTTGTCCGTTTCATTTTTTGGCTGTGTGGGCTCTAAGGCCTCATCATCGAATTCAGGTAGTAGCTTGCGCTTTGGATAGCTCTTTGTGTGGTAACTTCCACTATACCTTGCTTTGTTGTCGAGCACTTTGTTCCACTTGTTGTTGAGCGTATTTTGTGCGGCCTTAAGCCTTTGCTTCTACTTCTTCAGACTCCTCGCTATGGCAATAAGCCTTCTACGGAGGTTCTCTTGCTCCAAGGCGTTTCCGGTATGATGTGTGCATCTTCGTCCGGACTTTTTTCCTCCTGAGAGGGGGTTTGATGAGGTTTATCCTCGGCGTCGCCGTGTTCGGACGTTGGATCCGTAGTATGTTCGCCACTTGCAGCTTCATCGTGCTCTGCGCCGGGGCAATGTGGTCGTTGTTTCCTCCAGAGTCGACTGCAGTGTTATTTTCTCTTGCGCTGTTATCGCTATTTTTGCTATGGCGGGACTTAGAGCAGCGCAGCTGACATCAGCGCTTGGGTTGCTTCTTGGAGGGGCCATCCTCCACTGTCTCTTCGCCATTGCCTTCTTTGGGTGTATCCACCATGTATATGTCATGTGATGATATGGCTGTCCGGCGCCCTGTGGGTGCTGGTTCCTGTTCGTCTCCGGCATCTTCGTCCATGCCGTCGATGTCTTCAGAGTCGAAGTTGAGCATGTCGGTTAAATAGTCGACAGTGGCTACTAAGTGGGTGGTGGGTGGGCAGCGAATTTCTTCGTCGTCCGCATCCCATTCTAGCCGGACATAGTTCGGCCAAGGTTCTCCTGTCAAGGAGAGAGACCTTAATGAATTTAGCACATCGCCAAAAGGCAAGTGCTGAAAGATATCTGCGGAGGTGAACTCCATGATCGGCGCCCAGTCGGATTCGATAGGCGCGGATGCAGGCGGCTCGGAGTTCGCGGCTGGGGACGAATCCAGTGGTTCGGCGACACGGCTCTCGTAAGGGGTGAAATCAGTATCCGGCTCCATCGCCACTGAGAGTGCAGCCTCCATGGTGGGGTCTATTCCTCCGTCCTCGGATGGCGCGATTTGCTCCGGATTGAAAGCCGGAGTAGTTGCAGATGCGATCTCCTGAACACTGTCCGACGCTGGAGTTACGTCGTGGTCGTCGTGACTGTGCGACGCACCTGACACAGGCTCGAATCCGTCGAAGATCAAGTCACCGCGGATATTGGCGGTGTAGTTTAAGTTTCTGAATCTGACCTGATGGCCAGGGGCGTAGCTCTCGATCTGCTCCAGATGGCCAAGCGAATTGGCCCGCAGTGCAAAGCCGCCGAATACAAAGATCTGTCTGGGGAGGAAAACCTCACCCTAGACCGCATCACTACCGATGATCAAAAGAGCCATCAAGCCTTACGGTGACGACACAGTGGAACTCTCAATGAAAGCACCAATGTCGGTGTCAAAACCGGCGGATCTCGGGTAGGGGGTCCCGAACTGTGCGTCTAAGGCGGATGGTAACAGGAGGCAGGGGACACGATGTTTACCCAGGTTCGGGCCCTCTTGATGGAGGTAAAACCTTATGTCCTGCTTGATTGTTCTTGATGATATGAGTATTACAAGAGTTGATCTACCACGAGATCATAGAGGCTAAACCCTAGAAGCTAGTCTATGGTATGATTGTATCTTGTCCTACGGACTAAACCCTCTGGTTTATATAGACACTGGAGGGGGCTAGGGTTACACAGAGTCGGTTAAAAGGGAGGAGATCTACATATCTGTATTGCCTAGCTTGCCTTCCACGCCAAGGAGAGTCCCATCCGGACATGGGACGAAGTCTTCAATCTTGTATCTTCATAGTCCAATAGTCTGGCCAAAGGATATAGTCCAGCTGTCCGGAGACCCCCTAATCCAGGACTCCCTCACCTCCCCTTCTCCCTTCCCCTCTTTCCTTCTCCTCTGGTTCTGCCCATATGGGGGCTGCACCAGCCTCTGGTGGCTGGTGCCATTTCCCCTCTTGGCCCATTAGTCCCATATCTTTTTGCTGGGGGTGCCCGAAACCCCTTCTAGTGACCCGATATGTACCCGGTACCCTCCGGAACACTTCCGGTGTCCGAATACTATTGTCCTATATATCAATCTTTACCTCTTGACCATTTCGAGACTCCTCGTCGTGTCAGTGACCTCATCTGGGACTCCGAACAACATTCGGTCACCAAATCACATAACTCAGATAAATACAATATCATCATCGAACGTTAAGCGTGCGTACCCTACGGGTTCGAGAACTATGTAGACATGACCAAGACACCTCTTCGGTCAATAACCAAAAGCTGAACCTGGATGCCCGTATTGGCTCCTACATATTCTACGAAGATCTTCATCTGTCGAACCATTATGAACATACGTTATTCCCTTTGTCTTTCGGTATGTTACTTGCCTGAGATATGATCATTGGTATCTTCATACCTACTTCAATCTCGTTACCGACAAGTCTCTTTACTCGTTCCGTAATACATCAACTCGTTACTAACTCCTTAGTAGTTTGCTTGCAAGCTTATGATGTGTATTACTGAGGGGGCCAGAGATACCTCTCCGATACTCGGAGTCACAAATTCTAATCTCGATCTATGCCAACTCAACAAACACCTTTAGAGATACATATAGAGCATATTTATAATCACCCAGTTACATTGTGACATTTGATAGCACACAAGGCATTCCTCCGGTATCCGGGAGTTGCATAATCTCATAGTCGAAGGAATATGTATTTGACATGAAGAAAGCAATAGCAATAAAACTGAACGATCATAATGCTAAGCTAACAGATGGCTCGTGTCCATCACATCATTATCCTAATAATGTGATCCCATTATCAAATGACAACTCATGTCCATGGTTAGGAAACCTTAACCATCTTTGATCAACGAGCTAGTCAAGTAGAGGCTCACTAGGGACACAATGTTTGTCTATGTATTCACACATGTATTTAGGTTTCCAATCAATACAATTCTAGCATGAATAAGGAAATATAAAATAACAACTTTATTATTGCCTCTATGGCATATTTCCTTCAGTGTCCCACTTGCACTAGAGTCAATAATCTAGATTACATTGTAATGATTCTAATATCCATGGATTTCTGGTGTTGATCATGTTTTGCTCGTGGAAGAGGCTTAGTTAACGGGTCTGCTACATTCAGATCCATATGTATTTTGCAAATCTCAATGTCTCCTTCCTTGACTTGATCACGGATGGAGTTGAAGCATCTCTTGATGTGTTTGGTTCTTTTGTGAAATCTGGTTTCCTTCGCTAAGGCAATTGCTCCAGTATTGTCACAAAAGATTTTCATTGGACCCGATGCACTAGGAATTACACCTAGATCGGATATGAACTCATTCATCTAGACTCCTTCATTTGCTGCTTCCAAAGCAACTATGTACTCCGCTTCACACGTAAATCCCGCCACAACGCTCTGCTTGGAACTGCGCCAACTGACAGCTCCACCATTCAATATAAATACGTATCCGGTTTGTGACTTAGAGTCATCGGATCGGTGTGAAAACTAGCATCGACATAACCATTTACGACGAGCCCTTTGTCACCTCTTTAAACGAGAAACATATCCTTGGTCCTTTTTAGGTACTTTAGGATGTTATTGACCGTTGTCCAGTGATCCACTCCTAGATTACTTTGGTACCTCCCTGCCAGACTTATGGCAGGGCACACATCAGGTCTGGTACACAGCATAGCATACATGATAGAACCTATGGCCGAGGCATAGGGAATGACTTCCATTTCCTCTCTATCTTCTGCAGTGGTCAGGCTTTGAGTCTGACTCAATTTCACACCTTGCAATACAGGCAAGAACCCTTTCTTCGATTGATCCATTTTGAACTTCTTCAAAACTTTATAAAGGTATGTGCTTTCTGAAAGTCCTATTTAGCGTCTTGATCTATCTCTATAGATCTGGATGCCCAATATATAAACAGCTTCACTGAGGTCTTTCATTGAAAAACTCTTATTCAAGTATCCTTTTATGCTATCCAGAAATTCTACATCATTTCCAATCAACAATATGTTATCCACATATAATATTAGAAATGCTATAGAGGTCCCACTCACTTTCTTGTAAATATAGGCTTCTCCGAAAGTCTATATAAAACCATATGCTTTGATCACCTCATCAAAGCGTATATTCCAACTCCGAGATGCTTGCACCAGTCCATAGATGGATCGCTGGAGTTTGCACACTTTGTTAGCACCTTCAGGATCGACAAAACCTTCTGGTTGAATCATATACAACTCTTCTTTAAGTAATCCATTAAGGAATATAGTTTTGATGTCCATTTGCCAGATTTCATAATCATAAAATGCGGCAATTGCTAACATGATTCAGACAGACTTAAACATTGCTACGGGTGAGAAAGTCTCATCATAGTCAACTTCTTGAACTTGTCGAAAACCTTTCGCGACAAGTCGAGCTTTGTAGACAGTAACATTACCATCAACTTCAATCTTCTTCTTGAAGATCCATTTATTCTCTATGGCTCGCCGATCATCTGGCAAGTCAACCAAAGTCCACACTTTGTTCTCATACATGGATCCTATCTCAGATTTCATGGCCTCAAGCCATTTATCGGAATCTAGGCTCATCATAGCTTCTTCATAGGTCATAGGTTCACCATGGTCTAGTAACATGACTTCGAGAACAGGATTACCATACCACTCTGGTGCAGAACATGCTCTGTTCAACCTACAAGGTCCAGTAGTAACTTGATCTGAAGTTTCATGATCATCATCACTATCTTCCTCTCTAGTTGGTGTAGGCATCACGGGAATAGATTTCTCTTTTGTGCTACTTTCCAAATTGAGAGAAGGTACAATTACCTCATCAAGTTCTACTTTCCTCCCACTCACTTCTTTCGAGAGAAGCTCCGTCTCTAGAAATGTTCCATTCTTGGCAACAAAAATCTTGCCTTCGGATCTGTGGTAGAAGGTGTACCCAATTGTTTCCTTAGGGTATTCTATGAAGACGCACTTCTCTGATTTGGGTTCGAGCTTATCAGGCTAAAGCCTTTTGACATAAGTGTCACAACCCCAAACTTTAAGGAACGACAGCTTAGGTTTCTTGCCAAACCACAGTTCATATGGTGTCGTCTCAACGGATTTAGAAGGTGCCCTATTTAACGTGAATGCAACCGTCTCTAATGCATAACCCGAAAACGATAGTAGTAAATCGGTAAGAGACATCATACATCACACCATATCTAATAAAGTACGGTTACGCCATTCAGACACATCATTATGCTGTGGTGTTCCAGGTGGCGTGAGTTGTGAAACTATTCCACATTGTTTTAAATGAAGGCCAAACTCGTAACTCAAACATTCGCCTCTGAGATCAGATCATAGAAACTTTATTTTCTTGTTACGACGATTCTCCACTTCACTATGAAATTCTTTAAACTTTTCAAATGTTTCAGACTTGTGTTTCATTTAGTAGATATACCCATATCTGCTCAAACCATCTGTGAAGGTCAGAAAATAACGATACCCGCCACGTGCCTCAACACTCATCGGATCGCATACATCGGTATGTATTATTTCCAATAAGTCGTTGGCTCGCTCCATTGTTTTGGAGAACAGAGTTTTAGTCATCTTGCCCATGAGGCATGGTTCACAAGTATCAAATGATTCATAATCAAGTGATTCCAAAACCTCATCTGCATGGAGTTTCTTCATGCGCTTTACACCAATATGACCTAAACGGCAGTGCCACAAATATGGTGCACTATCATTATCAACTTTGCTTCTTTTGGCATCAATGTTATGAATATGTGTATCACCACAATCGAGATTAAACAGAAATAGACCACTCTTCACGGGTGCATGACCATAAAAGATATTACTCATATAAATAGAACAACCATTATTCTCTGATTTAAACGAATAACCGTCTCGCACTAAACAAGATCCAGATATAATGTTCATGCTCAAAGCCAACACCAAATAACAATTATTCAGGTCTAAAACTAATCCCGAAGGTAGATGTAGAGGTAGCATGACAACAACGATCACATCGACATTGGAACCATTCCCGACGCGCATCATCACCTCGTGCTTAGCCAATCTTCGTTTAATCCGCAGCTCCTGTTTCGAGTTACAAATATGAGCAATCGAACCAGTATCGAATACCCAAGCGCTACTACGAGCATTAGTAAGGTACACATCAATAACATGTATATCAAATGTACCTTTGTTCAATTTGCCATCCTTCTTATCCGCCAAATACTTGGGGCAGTTCTTCTTCCAGTGACCAGTCCCTTTGCAGTCGAAGCACTCAGTTTCAGGCTTAGGTCTAGCTTTGGGCTTCTTCCCGGGAGTGGCAACTTGCTTGCCATTCTTCTTGAAGTTCCCCTTCTTTCCCTTGCCCTTTTTCTTGAAACTAGTGGTCTTGTTAACCATCAACACTTGATGCTCCTTCTTAATTAATACATCTTTAGCTTTGAGGATTGCAAAGAGCTCGAGAATTGTCTTCTCCATCCCTTGTATATTATAGTTCATCACGAAGCCTTTATAGCTTGGTGGCAGTGATTGAAGAACTATGTCAATAACACTATCATTTGGAAGATTAACTCCCAGCTGAGTCAAGTGATTATGATACCCGGACATTTTGAGTATTTGTTCACCGACAGAACTGTTCTCCTCCATCTTGCAACTATAGAACTTGTTGGAGACTCCATATCTCTCAACTCGGGCATTTGCTTGAAATATTAACTTCAACCCCTGGAACATATCATATGCTCCATGACGTTCAAAGTGTCTTGAAGTCCCGATTCTAAGCCGTAAAGCATGACACTCTGAATTATCGAGTAGTCATCATATCGAGCTTGCGTGATGTTCAAAACATCAGCATCTGCTCCTGCAGCAGGCCTTTCACCTAGCGGTGCATCAAGGACATAATTCTTCTGTGTGGCAATGATGATAATCCTCAAGTTACATACCCAGTCTATGTAGTTGCTACCATCATCTTTCAACTTAGCTTTCTCTAGGAATGCATTAAAATTCAGGGGAATGGTAGCATGGGCCATTGATCTACAACATAGATACGCAAATACTATCATGACTAAGTTCATGATAAATTAAGTTCAATTAATCAAATTACTTAAGAATTACCACTTAGATAGGCATCCCTCAAGTCATCTAAATGATACGCGATCCAAATCAACTAATCCATGTCCGATCATCACGTGAGATGGAGTAGTCATCAATGGTGAACATCTCTATGTTGATCATATCTACTATATGATTCACGTTCGACCTTTCGGTCTCTAGCATTCTGAGGCCATGTCTGTACATGCTAGGCTCGTCAAGTTTAACTTGAGTATTCCGCATGTGCAAAACTGTCTTGCACCCATCACTACAAAAAAACACACTTCCGTGATGATACGTGTTTGTCACAGTAGACCACGTTTTCTGTCATGCATGTACATCCATGACGATTTTATGGAAGAATCAAGATAGTCATACCTGTGCTGTCGTAGAAGTGTTCCATGACATTACGAAAATTATCATCACGGAAGTGTCCAGTTCCATGACGATAAATCGCGCGTCACAGAAGTTCTTTCATCAAGGGTGACCGACATGTGGCATCCACCGTAACGGAACGCAGTTAAGCTATCGGGTCCGGTTTTGGATCCGATAACCCATTAACAGCCCCGACCAATGGGGATTTTCCACGTGTAAAATCATCATTGGCTGGAGGAAACATGTATCGGCTCACTGTTGGGACAGATGTCATCCACTCATTGGACCCAAAGCGCCTATGATACGTCGGCAGTGGCACGACCCAATAGAGGCCCATTCCTGTGAAAAGGCCGGCCCGTTTGATTTGGTCAAAAGGTGGCGGGCTGGCCCACGACAAGCGTGTTAACGGCCTGTTCGCATATAGCCCATTTACAGCCCACTAACCCAGGGCCCGTTTATGGCCTATCTGAATTAGGCCCAATAGCGTCATCTGGGCCGTCCAATCTAATTCCAGCCCGTTTTAACTTCCGGCCCATGTATGGTCCATGACGTCTTTCGACCCATATGAGGCCCTGATACGTCTCCAACGTATCTATAATTTTTGATTGTTCCATGCTATTATATTATCTATTTTGGATGTTTATGGGCTTTATTAAACACTTTTATATTATTTTTGGGACTAACCTATTAACCCAGAGCCTAGTGCAAGTTTTTGTTTTTTTCCTTCTTTTAGAGTATCTCAGAAAAGGAAAATCAAACGGAGTCCAATTGACCTGAAACTTTACGGAACTTATTTTTGGACCAGAAGAAGCCCACGGAGTATCAGAGATGGACCAGGAGAGTCCCGGGCTGCCCACGAGGGTGGGGGGCGCGCCCACCCCCTAGGCGCGCCCCTGCCTCGTGGACAGCCCGGAGGTCCATCGACGTACTTCATCCTCCCATATATACCCATATACCCTAAAAACTTCAGGGAGCACAATAGATCGGGAGTTCCGCCGCCAGAAGCCTCCGTAGCCATCGAAAACCAATCTAGACCCGTTCCGGCACCCTGCGGGATGGGGAATCCCTTGATACGTCTCCGTCGTATCTACTTTTCCAAACAATTTGCCCTTGTTTTGGACTTTAACTTGTATGATTTGAATGGAACTAACCCGGACTGACGCTGCTTTCAGCAGAATTACCATGGTGTTCTTTTATGTGCAGAAAACAAATATTCTCGGAATGACCTGAAACTCCACGGGAGGTCTTAGAAAAAATAATAAAAAATCCTCGCCAAATATGAAGACCAGGGGGCCCACACCCTTTCCACGAGGGTGGGGGGCGCGCCCCCTACCTCGTGGGCCCCCTGTTGACCCTCCGACGCCAACTCCAACTCTATATATTCGCTTTCGGAGAGAAAAAATCAGAGAGAAGAAATCATCGTGTTTTACGATACGGAGCCGCCGCCAAGCCCTAAAACCTCTTGGGAGGGCTGATCTGGAGTCCGTTCGGGGCTCCGGAGAGGGGGATTCGTCGCCGTCGTCATCATCAACCATCCTCCATCACCAATTTCATGGTGCTCACCGCCGTGCGTGAGTAATTGCATCGTAGGCTTGCTGGACGGTGATGGGTTGGATGAGATTTATCATGTAATCGAGTTAGTTTTGTTAGGGTTTGATCCCTAGTATCCATTATGTTCCGAGATTGATGTTGCTATGACTTTGCTATGCTTAATGCTTGTCACTAGGGCCCGAGTGCCATGATTTCAGATCTGAACCTATTATGTTTTCATGAATATATGTGAGTTCTAGATCCTATCTTGCAAGTCTATAGTCACATACTATGTGTTATGATCCGGCAACCCTGAAGTGACAATAATCGGGACCACTCCCGGTGATGACCATAGTTTGAGGAGTTCATGTATTCACAATGTGCTAATGCTTTGTTCCGGTTCTCTATTAAAAGGAGTCCTTAATATCCCTAAGTTTCCAATAGGACCCCGCTGCCACGGGAGGGTAGGACAAAAGATGTCATGCAAGTTCTTTTCCATAAGCACGTATAACTATATAAGGAATACATGCCTACATTACATTGATGAATTGGAGCTAGTTCTGTGTCACCCTATGTTATGACTGTTACATGATGAACCGCATCCGGCATAATTATCCATCACCGATCCAGTGCCTACGAGTTTTCCATATACTGGTCCACGCTTATTTACTTTCCCGCTGCTACTGTTACAATCACTACAAAATAACAAAAACATTACTTTTGTTGTCTTTACTTTTGTTGCCGCTACGGCCACTATCATATTACTTTGCTACTAAACACTTCGCCGCAGATACTAAGTTTCCAGGTGTGGTTGAATTGACAACTCAGCTGCTAATACTTGAGAATATTCTTTGGCCCCCCTTGTGTCGAATCAATAAATTTGGGTAAAATACTCTACCCTCGAAAGCTGTTGCGATCCCCTATACTTGTGGGTTATCAAGACTAATTTCTGGCGCCGTTGCCGGGGAGCATAGCTCTATTCTTTGAGTCACTTGGGATTTATATCTGCTGGACACTATGAAGAACTTAAGAGATCCAAAAACCAAGATCTATCCCTCAACTACGAGGGGAGGTAAGGAATTGCCTTCTAGCTCTGCACTTGATTCACCTTCTGTTATGAGTAAGTTTACGACACCTACATCTGCTTCTGCTATTCGTTTTGATATGTCGCATGTTATTGATGATGCCACTTCTGCTATGCACGATACTTATGATGAAACTGCTTCTATGCCTGATACTACTGTGCCACTTAGTGATTTTCTAGAAGAACAAATTGCTAGGGCTAGAGAAAAAGAAATTATTGAATCTGAATACGATGATGATAGTGATGATGAAAATATGCCTGTTATTCCTGAGGGTTACTTATTTGATCAAGATGCTTCTTTAGCTATTTTAGCTTGCAGAGATAGATATGAGCTTAAGAGGTTATTAATTAAATGGAACAAAGAACCATTTAGAGATAAAATGAAACCCGATCCTGCTTTTGCTACTTCACCTATATGTGTTCCTGATAAAAATTATGAATTCTCTGTTGATCCTGATATAATTGCTTTGGTTGAATCTGATCCGTTCTATGGCTATGATTCCGAAACTGTTGTGGCACATCTTACTAAATTAAATGATATAGCTGCCCTGTTCACTAATAATGAGAGATCACGTTACCTCTATTTACTCAAAATATTTCCGTTTTCATTAAAGGGAGATGCTAAGATATGGTTTAATTCTCTTGATCCTGGCTGTGTGCGTAGTCCCCAGGATATGATTTATTACTTCTCTGCTACATATTTCCCTGCTCATAAGAAACAAGCTGCTTTAAGGGAAATATACAACTTTGTGCAAATTAAAGAAGAGAGTCTCCCACAAGCTTGGGGGAGGCTTCTCAAGTTACTTAATGCTTTGCCTGATCATCCTCTCAAGAAACCTGAAATACTTGATATCTTTTATAACGGACTAACCGATGCTTCAAGTTACTTAATGTTGTGCTGGTTCTCTTTTCAGGGAAAGAACACCGGATGAAGCTGAAATTCTATTGAATAATATGTTGACAAATGAAAATAATTGGGCACCTCCTGAGCCAGCTCCTGAGCCGACTCCTGCTCCAATTACTGAACCTATTCCTAAACCAACTCCGAAGAAGAGAGGTGTTTTATTTCTCAGTCCTGAAGATATGCAAGAGGCAAAGAAATCTATGAAAGAAAAAGGTATTAAAGCTGAAGACGCTAAGAATTTACCTCCTATTGAAGAAATACATGGTCTTAATTCATCGCCTGTTGAAGAAACCTATGATCTCAACTATTTATTTATTGAAGAACCTCCTAATCCCGATATCCCGACACAGGTAGTAAAGGTAAATTCTCTCTATAGATATGATAAAGCTGAAGTCCCTCCTACTAAAATTGCTAGTCAATGCTAGGATGAGTTTGATAACTTTATGTATAAGCAAGATGACTTCAATGCTTATTTTGGTAGACAATTAAAAGAAAATGCTTATATGATTAGACGCTTGGGTGATTATATGGCTGATATTAAAGGTGAACTTAAACTTATTAGCAAACATGCTTCTATGGTCACCACCCAAGTAGAACAAGTACTTAAAGCTCAAAAAGAAGTGCTTAATGAAATGAATAGTAAGAAAAATGATTATGCTGTTAGAGTGGCTACTAGAACTGGTAGAATGACTCAGGAACCTTTGTATCATGAAGGCCACCCTAAGAGAATCAAGCAAGATTCTCAAAGAAATAATATTGATGTTCCTAGTTCTTGTAGAAAGAAGAAAAAGAAAAATGATAGAACTGTGCAAACTTCTAGTGAACCTATTGCTGAACCACCTGATAATCCAAATGATATCTCTATGTCTCATGCTGAAACACAATCTGGTAATGAACATGAACCTACTAAAAATGTTAATGCTGATGTTCATGATGATGCTCAACCTAGTAATGACAATGACGTAGAAACTGAACCTGCTGTTGATCTTGATAACCCACAATCAAAGAATCAACATTATGATAAAAGAGACTTTGTTGCTAGGAAACATGGTAAAGAAAGGGAACCTTGGGTTCAGAAACCCACGCCTTTTCCTCCGAAACCATCCAAGAAAAACGATGATGAGGATTTTGAGTGCTTTGCTGAAATGATTAGGCCTATCTTTTTGCGTATGAGATTAACTGATGTGCTCAAAACAAATCCTTATGCTAAATATATGAAAGATATCATTACTAATAAAAGAAAGATACCAAAAGCTGAGATTTCCACCATGCTTGCTAATTATACTTTTAAGGGTGGAATACCAAAGAAACTTGGAGACCCCGGAGTACCTACTATACCTTGCTCCATTAAAAGAAATTATATTAAAACTGCTTTATGTGATCTTGGAGCCGGTGTTAGTGTTATGCCTCTTTCTTTATATCGTAGACTTGACTTGAATAAGTTGACACCTACTGAAATATCTTTGCAAATGGCTGATAAATCAACTGCTATACTTGTCGGTATTTGTGAGGATGTGCCTGTTGTGGTTGCAAACGTTACTATTTTAATGGACTTTGTTATTCTTGATATTCCCGAGGATGATAGTATGTCTATTATTCTTGGAAGACCTTTTCTTAATACTGCAGGGGCTGTTATTGATTGCAACAAAGGCAATGTCACTTTTCATGTTAATGGTAATGAGCATACGGTACACTTTCTGAGGAAACAACCTCAAGTTCATAGTATCAACTCTATTGGAAAAATTCCATCGATTATATTTGGAGGTTTTGAATTTCCTCTACCAACTGTTAAGAAGAAATATGATATTCTTATTATTGGGGATGTGCATATCCCCGTTGAGGTAACTTAGTGTTATTCGAAATTTCTCCGGTTTCATGATTATCGGAATGAGTTTGTTAACAAGACTTGATCAACCTTGTTAGTGGATTCTTTTTGATGAGCATGAGATGGATGAAACTAGAAGCACAAACTTTTGCACCCTCTTTATACTTTCTGTTATTTATATTAAATAAAGTAAAAATATTATTTTTCTGTCTGTTCCTGACTTATCCGTGCAATATAAAAATATCCCGAAAATAAAAGTCCTCAGAATGCCATGCCAATTTAATATGATTTTTTTGGGAATATTTGAGGATTTACTGTGCAAAAATTACCGCGAGAGGAGCTGCCACCTGGTCACGAGGGTGGTGGGCACGCCCCCTGCCTCGTGGGCCCACGGTGGCCCTCCTCCACTTATCCCAACACCCATCTTCTTCCTCTATCTCGCACAAACCCGAAAAACCAACTCAAGCACGAGTTCCAGCCACTTTTGCTGCGATTTTCGATCTCCTTGCTCAAAGCACCTCTCGCAAAACTGCTTGGGGAGATTGTTCCTTGAAAAATGATGAGGAGATTATTGAGGGGCACCTAAGCCTAAGTATAATTTGCCACGCACCGCGGAGATTCGGGCGTGTGAATGGCCTTTAGAAGATTTCTTGAGAGCAGCTGGTATCTATGAAGATTTCCATGAATTGGCTCACAATGCAGGCCTCACCGCTTTCTGCCATGACCAATGTGATCACTATCTCTTACTCACAAATACCTTTGTGCAAAACTTTTATTTTCATCGTAGGAACTCACCACCTACGGTGGAATTTCATTTATATGATGAGCCTAAGGAGATGTCACTTTATGATTTCTGTCAGATTTGTTTAGTCCCTTTTGGGGGCAAGACAGAAGAACCACATCATGATGATGTGGCTGGGTTTATTGATAATATCACTGTAGGAGAAACCAGGAAGGTTTCCGATGCACGAATCACTAGCATACATTTTCCTGTTTTGCGTTACTTTGCATTATTTGCTAGTCGTTGTTTAATTGGACGTGGAAATTCTGGAAACCCGAGTATCCCTGATTTAATTACGATACGGAGCCGCCGCCAAGCCCTAAGGATATGTGCGTAGTCCCCAGGATTCTTTTTGATGAGCATGAGATGGATGAAACTAGAAGCACAAACTTCTGCACCTTCTTTATACTTTCTGTTACTTATATTAAATAAAGTAAAAATAGTATTTTGCTGTCTGTTCCTGACTTATCCATGCAATATAAAAATATCCCGAAAATAAAAGTCCTCAGAATGCCATGCCAATTTAATATGATTTTTTGGGAATATTTGAGGATTTACTGTGCAAAAATTACCGCGGGAGGAGCTGCCACCTGGTCACGACGGTGGTGGGTGGCCCCCCTATAGGGCGCGCCCCCTGCCTCGTGGGCCCATGGTGGCCCTCCTCCACTTATCCCATCACCCATCTTCTTTCTCTACCTCGCACAAACCCGAAAAACCAACTCAAGCATGAGTTCCAGCCACTTTTGTTGCGATTTTCGATCTCCTTGCTCAAAGCACCTCTCGCAAAACTGCT
Organism: Triticum urartu; assembly: GCF_056163025.1. NCBI lineage: Eukaryota > Viridiplantae > Streptophyta > Magnoliopsida > Poales > Poaceae > Triticum > Triticum urartu. The sequence continues at coordinate 354,788,796 of NC_141877.1, forward strand.
TGGGGAGATTGTTCCTTGAAAAATGATGAGGAGATTATTGAGGGGCTCATCAAGCCAAAGCTCAAAGGAAAAGGCACCTAAGCCTAAGTATAATTTGCCACGCACCGCGGAGATTCGGGCGTGTGAATGGCCTTCTGAAGATTTCTTGAGAGCAGCCGGTATCTATGAAGATTTCCATGAATTGGTTCACAATGCAGGCCTCACCGCTTTCTGCCATGACCAATGTGATCAGTATCTCTTACTCACAAATACCTTTGTGCAAAACTTTTATTTTCATCCTAGGAACTCACCACCTACGGTGGAATTTCATTTATATGATGAGCCTAAGGAGATGTCACTTTATGATTTCTGTCAGATTTGTTTAGTCCCTTTTGGGGGCAAGACAGAAGAACCACATCATGATGATGTGGCTGGGTTTATTGATAATATCACTGTAGGAGAAACCAGGAAGGTTTCCGATGCACGAATCACTAGCATACATTTTCCTGTTTTGCGTTACTTTGCATTATTTGCTAGTCGTTGTTTAATTGGACGTGGAAATTCTGGAAACCTGAGTATCCCTGATTTAATTATTCTGCTCCAAGGTTTATATAGTGATAACACTTTTAGTTTGGGCGGTATTATTGCTAGACGGTTAAATATGAACCGTACTAAGGGCCCCATCTTTGGAGGCATCTATGCCACACGCCTAGCCGCACATTTTAACATACCTATTAGGCATGCTAAGAAGGAAGAAAAAGTGCTACCCCGTGTTTATCTAGATCATAAAAGTATGGTGGCACATGATTTTATTGTTAAAAATAGGGCAGGGGAGCTTAGATATCAATTGTTCTTTAATAAACATCATCCTGAGACTATCACCTTGCCTGCTCCTTCTTTGTTTGATTTGACTGTAGGCACGTACCTTGTTCCATTGATGGCTATTCACGCCTACCGGAACCCTGCACCTACTGAGGAGCCAGAACAGGAACCACACGATGAGCCTCCACGACAATCTGTTTATTCTTGGGATCCAGAGATGACTATAAGCCAGTGGCAGTCAGAGTCTTCTTCTTCAACACAATATGATCCCAACTATTCCTCCTCATCACAGTATGACCCCAACAACTATTATTATGGATATCCGCCAGGCCAGCCGTGGCCATAGACCAACTTAGGCCAAAAGCCTAAGCTTGGGGGAGTACGTATTTCTCACCAACATTACATTTATGTTCACACACACTCGTTACTAGATGTCGGTGCTCATACTTTTTCATTGTATCATCCATGCTAGTTTATTTTCTTTTTCCTGCTTTCTTCTTGTGTGCTTGTTAAACCTTAAGAAAAACCAAAAGAAAATTAGTAATAGTTTATTTTTCTGCTGTAGTAGTAATAATTAAAAAGAAAACCCAAAAATATTTCCCGTTCTTCTTTTGCTTGTTGGGAGCTTTCCCGTGTAAATAGTTTTATTTCTTTTCTTTTATTTGGGGGTCATTAGGAGAAGACCATAATTAAATTGTTGAAGTGGCTCTCATATGCATTATTGTTGATTTAACCAAGAGCCCATACTGCCTTGTCTTCTCCTTTTTATTGAATGCTCGCAGATTCCAGCTTAGTCCAGTGCACGTACACTCTTATTATTATTCACACCGTTCGGTCATGCAAGTGAAAGGCAATTATGATGATATATGATGGACTAACTGAGATAAGAAAAGCTGGTATGAACTCGACCTCTTTTGTTTTTGTAAATATGAAGAGCCCGTCATTCTTGATTCAGCTTATTATGAATAAACATGTTTGCAATGACAATTAGGGATCAGAGTTGCTTGTGCCATGCTTGATTAGCTATGAGTTATAATGATTTACCTTGTATGCCAACATGCTATTGAGATGATTGTGATGTGGTATGATGGGGTGGTATCCTCCTTTGAATGATTTAAGTGACTTGACTTGGCACATGTTCACGCATGTAGTTGAAACAAAATCAACATAGCCTTCACGATATTTATGTTCATGGTGGATTATATCCTACTCATGCTTGCATCCAATGTTTATTAATTTTAATGCATGTACATGACCGTTATCGCTCTCTAGTTGGTCGCTTCCCAGTCTTTTGCTAGCCTTCACTTGTACTAAGCGGGAATACTGCTTGTGCATCCAATCCCTTAAACCCCAACGTTATTCCAGATGAGTCCACCATACCTTCCTATATGCGGTATCTACCTGCCGTTCCAAGTAAATTTGTATGTGCCAAACTCTAAACCTTCAAATAAACATTCTGTTTTGTATGCTAGAATAGCTCATGTATCAACAAAGCCTGTCCTTATCTTCCGTGTTAGGCGGGTTATTCTCAAGAGGAGTGGACTCCGCTCCTCACTCACGAGAAAATGGCTGGTCACCGGGATGCCCAGTCCCATGCTTTATGCAAACTAAATCAAAATTAATTGCAAACAAAACTCCCCCTGGGACCTGATGTATGTTGGAGGCACTCGTTGTTTCGAGCAAGCCATGGATTGATGCTTGTTGGTGGAGGGGGAGTATAAACTTTACCATTCTGTTTGTGAACCGCCTATAATGTGTTTAGCATGGAAGATATCGCCATCTCTTAGTTGTTACATTGACAATGAAAGTATACCGCTCAAAATACAATTTATCTCTGTTTCAAAACCGAGCTCTGGCACCTCTACAAATCCCCGCTTCCCTTTGCGAAGGGCTTATCCATTTACTTTTATGTTGAGTCATCACCCTCTTATTAAAAAGCACTAGCTGGAGAGCACAGCCGTCATTTGCATTCATCATTATTAATTTATGTTTGGTATGACTATGATTGGATCTCTTTTACCATGAATTACAATGTCTAGTCAGTCCTTGATCTTTAAAGGTGCTCTGCATTTATGTTTTGCATTCTCAGAAAGGGCTAGCGAGATACCATCTTGTTATATCATATTACGATTGTTTTGAGAAAGTTTTGTCATCCGAGATTTATTATCATTACTTGCTAGTTGATTATGCTATTGATATGAGTAATGATGAGACCTGAGAATTATTGCAAATATGGTTAGTTATGATCTATGCTGAAAACTTGAATGCTGGCTTGACATAGTTACAACAACAAGAGCAAACAGAGTTTGTAAAAGTTTTTCTTTCTTTCTTTCAGTTTGTCAACTGAATTGCTTGAGGACAAGCAAGGGTTTAAGCTTGGGGGAGTTGATACGTCTCCGTCGTATCTACTTTTCCAAACACTTTTGCCCTTGTTTTGGACTCTAACTTGTATGATTTGAATGGAACTAACCCGGACTGACGCTGTTTTCAGCAGAATTACCATGGTGTTGTTTTATGTGCAGAAAACAAATATTCTCGGAATGACCTGAAACTCCACGTGAGGTCTTAGAAAAAATAATAAAAAATCCTCGCTAAATATGAAGACCAGGGGGCCCACACCCTTTCCACGAGGGTGGGGGGCGCGCCCCCATAGGGTGTAGCCCCTACCTCGTGGGCCCCCTGTTGACCCTCCGACGCCAACTCTAACTCTATATATTTGCTTTCGGAGAGAAAAAATCAGAGAGAAGAAATCATCGCGTTTTACGATACGGAGCCACCGCCAAGCCCTAAAACCTCTCGGGAGGGCTGATCTGGAGTCCGTTCGTGGCTCCAGAGAGGGGGATTCGTCGCCGTCGTCATCATCAACCATCCTCCATCACCAATTTCATGATGCTCACTGCCGTGCATGAGTAATTGCATTGTAGGCTTGCTGGACAGTGATGGGTTGGATGAGATTTATCATGTAATCGAGTTAGTTTTGTTAGGGTTTGACCTCTAGTATCCATTATGTTCCGAGATTGATGTTGCTATGACTTTGCTATGCTTAATGCTTGTCACTAGGGCCCGAGTGCCATGATTTCAGATCTGAACCTATTATGTTTTCATGAATATATGTGAGTTCTAGATCCTATCTTGCAAGTCTATAGTCACCTACTATGTGTTATGATCCGGCAACCCCGAAGTGACAATAATCAGGACCACTCCCGGTGATGACCATAGTTTAAGGAGTTCATGTATTCACTATGTGCTAATGCTTTGTTCCGGTTCTCTATTAAAAGGAGGCCTTAATATCCCTAAGTTTCCAATAGGACCCCGCTGCCACGGGAGGGTAGGACAAAAGATGCCATGCAAGTTCTTTTCCATAAGCACGTATGACTATATACGGAATACATGCCTACATTACATTGATGAATTGGAGCTAGTTCTGTGTCACCCTATGTTATGACTGTCACATGATGAACCACATCCGGCATAATTATCCATCACCGATCCGGTGCCTACGAGTTTTCCATATACTGGTCCACGCTTATTTACTTTCCCGCTGCTACTGTTACAATCACTACAAAATACCAAAAACATTACTTTTGCTGTCTTTACTTTTGTTGCCGCTACCGCCACTATTATATTAATTTGCTACTAAACACTTTGCTGCAGATACTAAGTTTCCAGGTGTGGTTGAATTGACAACTCAGCTGCTAATACTTGAGAATATTCTTTGGCTCCCCTTGTGTCGAATCAATAAATTTGGGTTAAATACTCTACCCTCGAAAGCTGTTGCGATCCCCTATACTTGTGGGTTATCATCCCTCTCTGGTGGCCATCTTCATCATCCCGACGCTCTCCATGATGAGGAGGGAGTAGTTCTCCCTCGGGGCTGAGGGTATGTACCAGTAGCTATGTGTTTGATCTCTCTCTTCTCTCTCTCTCTCTCTCTCTCGTGTTCTTGAGGTGGTACGATCTTGATGTATCGCGAGCTTTGCTATTATAGTTGGATCTTATGATGTTTCTCCCCCTCTACTCTCTTGTAATGGATTGAGTTTTCCCTTTGAAGTTATCTTATCGGATTGAGTCTTTAAGGATTTGAGAACACTTGATGTATGTCTTGCATGGGATACCTGTGGTGACAATGGGGTATTCTATGATCCACTTGATGTATGTTTCGGTGATCAACTTGCGGGTTCCGTGACCTCAGGAATCTATGCATAGGAGTTGGCACACGTTTTCGTCTTGACTCTCCGGTAGAAACTTTGGGGCACCCTTTGAGGTTCTATGTGTTGGTTGAATAGATGAACCTGAGATTGTGTGATGCATATCGTATAATCATACCCACGGATACTTGAGGTGACATTGGAGTATTTAGGTGACATTAGTGTTTTGGTTGATTTGTGTCTTAAGGTGTTATTCTAGTACAAACTCTAGGGCTGTTTGTGACACTTATAGGAATAGCCCAACGGATTGATTGGAAAAAATAACTTTGAGGTGGTTTCATACCCTACCATAATCTCTTCGTTTGTTCTCCGCTATTAGTGACTTTGGAGTGACTCTTTGTTGCACGTTGAGGGATAGTTATATGATCCAATTATGTTATTATTGTTGAGAGAACTTGCACTAGTGAAAGTATGAACCCTAGGCCTTGTTTCAATGCATTGAAATACTGTTTGTGCTCACTTTTATCATTAGTTACCTTGCTGTTTTTATATTTTCAAGATTACAAAAACCATTATCTACTATCCATATTGCACTTTTATCACCATCTCTTCGCCGAACTAGTGCACCTATACAATTTACTATTGCATTGGGTGTGTTGGGGACACAAGAGACTCTTTGTTATTTGGTTGCAGAGTTGCTTGAGAGAGACCATCTTCATCCTACGCCTCCCACGGATTGATAAACCTTAGGTCATCCACTTGAGGGAAATTTTCTACTGTCCTACAAACCTCCGCACTTGGAGGCCCAACAACGTCTACAAGAAGAAGGTTGTGTAGTAGACATCAAGCTCTTTTCTAGCGCCGTTGCCGGGGAGGTTAGCGCTTGAAGGTATATCTTTAGATCTTGCAATCGAATCTTTTTGTTTCTTGTTTTAGCACTAGTTTAGTTTATAAAAGAAAACTACAAAAAATGGAATTGAGTTTGCCTCATACACTTCATCTTTTTAATATCTTTCTTGAGTATGATGGAAAGGAAAATTGTGCCAAAGTGTTAGAATAAGAATGCATTAAAATGTTTGGCACTAAAAATTTGAATGATGAGCATGATTGCAATGTTGTTAGTATGAATTCCTTGAATATCCATGATGCTAATGATATGCAAAGCCACAAGCTTGGGGAAGCTATGTTTGATGAATATGATATTTTTTGTCCCCCAAGTTTTGATGAGCAAATTTATTATGATGAAAGCATGCCTCCTATCTATGATGATTATATTGATGAAAGTGGATTTGGAGAGGTCATGACTTTATTTTGTGATGAATCCACTATTCCGGAAGAGGTTCCAATTGATTATGAGAACAAAGTTGCTACCTATGATGATTATTGTGATGACTTGTATGCTATAAAGAATAATGATATCCATGAAACTTGTCATCATGATTTTAACTTTCAATTTGATTATGCCTCACATGATAGTTATTTTGTTGAGTTTGCTCCCACTACTATTCATGAGAAGAAGTTTGCTTATGTGGAGAGTAATGAAATTTCTATGCTTGTAGATCATGAAAAGAATGCTTTATGTGATAGTTATATTGTTGAATTCATTCATGATGCTAATGAAAATTATTATGAGGAAGGAATATATGCTTGTAGGAGTTGCAATAATATCAAGTTTCCTCTCTACATGTTGAAAATCTTGAAGCTATGCTTGTTTTGCCTGCCTATGCTAGTTGATTATTGTCCCCATAAGTTGTTTGCTCACAAAATCCCTATGTATAGGAAGTGGGTTAGACTTAAATGTGCTAGTTATATTCTTCATGATGCTCTCTTTATGTTACAATTCTTATCTTTTATGTGAGCATGATTGAAATCATCATGCCTAGCTAGGGGCATTAAACGATAGCGCTTGTTGGGAGGCAACCCAATTTTATTTTAGGTCCTTGATTTTTGTTCCTGTTTAGTAATAAATAATTCATCTAGCCTCTGTTTAGATGTGGTTTTATGCTTTTAATTAGTGTTTGTGCCAAGTAAAACCTTTGGGAAGACTTGGGGAAAGTCTTGTTGATCTTGCTGTAAAAAACAGAAACTTTAGCGCTCACGAGAATTGCTGCCATTTTTATTGGAGAGTGCTATTTAGTTAATTATTTTTTGCAGATGATTAATAGATAAATTACTCATGTCCATAAAGTTATTTTAGACTTTTTTGGGTTCCATAAGTTTGCATTAGGTACAGATTACTACAGGCTGTTCTGTTTTTGACAGATTCTGTTTTCCATGTGTTGTTTGCTTATTTTGATGAATCTATGGCTAGTAAAATAGTTTATAAACCATAGAGAAGTTGGAATACAGTAGGTTTAACACCAATATAAATAAATAATGAGTCCATTACAGTACCTTGAAGTGGTGTTTTGTTTTCTTTCGCTAACGGAGCTCACGAGTTTTCTGTTAAGCTTTGTGTTGTGAAGTTTTCAAGTTTTGGGTAAAGATTTGATGGACTATGGAATAAGGAGTGGAAAGAGACTAAGCTTGGGGATGCCAAAGGCACCCAAGGTAATATTCAAGGACAACCAAGAGCCTAAGCTTGGGGATTCCCCGGAAGGCATCCCCTCTTTCGTCTTCGTTCATCAGTAACTTTACTTGGAGCTATATTTTTATTTACCAGATGATATGTGTTTTGCTTGGAGCGTCATTTTATTTATTTTTAGTTTTGCTTGCTGTTTGAATAAAATACCAAGATCTTAAATTATTAAATGTTAGAGAGTCTTCACATAGTTGCATAACTATTTGACTACTCATTGATCTTCACTTATATCCTTCGGAGTGGTTTGTTGTTGCTCTAGTGCTTCACTTATATCTTTTTCGAGCATGGTGGTGATTTTATTTTATAGAAATAGATGAACTATCATGCGTCACTTATATTATTTTGAGAGTCCTAAACAGCATGGTAATTTGCTTTGGTTATGAATTTAGTCCTAATATGATGGGCATCCAAGAGGGATATAATAAAAACTATCATATAAAGTGCATTGAATACTAAGAGAAGTTTGATACTTGATGATTGTTTTGAGATATGGAGATGGTGATATCAAATTTGTGGTAGTTGGGTAGTTGTGAATTTGAGGAATACTTGTGTTGAAGTTTGCAAGTCCCGTAGCATGCACGTATGGTAAACATTGTGTAACAAATTTGAAGCATGAGGTGTTATTTGATTGTCTTCCTAATGAGTGGCGGTCGGGGACGAGCGATGGTATCTTCCTACCAATCTATCCCCCTAGGAGCATGCGCGTAGTGCTTGGTTTTTGATGACTTGTAGATTTTTGCAATAAGTATGTGAGTTCTTTATGACTAATGTTGAGTCCATAGATTATACGTGCTCTTACCCTTCCATCATTGCTAGCCTCTTCGGTACCGTGCATTGCCCTTTCTCACATTGAGAGTTGGTGCAAACTTCGCCGGTGCATCCAAACCCCGTGATATGATACGCTCTATCACACATAAACCTCCTTATATCTTCCCCAAAACAGCCACCATACCTACCTATTATGGCATTTCCATAGCCATTTCGAGATATATTGCCATGCAACTTTCCATCGTTCCGTTATTATGACACGCATCATCATTGTCATATTGCTTTGCATGATCATGTAGTTGACATATAATACGTCCATTTTGCATCATGCTTTTATATCGATATTTATTGCATTATGGGCTGTTATTACACATTATGTCACAATACTTATGCCTATTCTCTCTTATTTTACAAGGTTTACATAAAGAGGGAGAATGCCAGCAGCAGGGATTCTGGGCTGGAAAAGGAGCAAATATTAGAGACCTATTCTGCACAGCTCCAAAAGTCCTGAAACCTCATGGAAGACATTTTCAGAATATATAAAAAATACTCAGCAGAAGAAATTCACCAGGGGGCCACACCCTGCCCACGAGGGTGGGGGGTGCGCCCTACCCCCTGGGCGCGCCCCCTACCTCGTGGGCCCCCTGGTGGCCCTCTGGTGGCCATCTTCTGCTATATGAATTCTTTCGATGGAAAAAAAATCATAAGCCATCTTCTCAGACGAAACTCCGCCGCCACGAGGCGGAACCTTGGCGGAACCAATCTAGGGCTCTGGCGGAGCTGTTCTGCGGGGAAACTTCCCTCCCGGAGGGGGAAATCATCGCCATCGTCATCACCAATGCTCCTCTCATCGGGAGAGGGCAATCTCCATCAACATCTTCATCAACACCATCTCCTCTCAAAACCCTAGTTCATCTCTTGTATCCAATTCTTGTCTCCAAGTCCGGGATTGGTGCTAGTAGGTTGCTAGTAGTGTTAATTACTCCTTGTAGTTGATGCTAGTTGGTTTAGTTGGTGGAAGATCATATGTTCAGATCCTATATGCATATTAATACCCCTCTGATTATGAACATGTTTATGCTTTTTGAGTAGTTACTTTTGTTCCTGAGGACATGGGAGAAGTCTTGCTATTAGTAGTCATGTGAATTTGGTATTCGTTCGATATTTTGATGAGATGTATGTTGTCTCTCCTCTAGTGGTGTTATGTGAACGTCGACTACATGACACTTCACCATTTTTTGGTCCTAGAGGAAGGCATTGGGAAGTAATAAGTAGATGATGGGTTGCTAGAGTGACAGAAGCTTAAACCCTAGTTTATGCGTTGCTTTGTAAGGGGCTGATTTGGATCCATATGTTTCATGCTATGGTTAGGTTTACCTTAATACTTTTGTTGTAGTTGCGGATGCTTGTAATAGAGGTTAATCATAAGTGGGATGCTTGTGCAAGTAAGAACAACACCCAAGCACCGGTCCACTCACATGTAAAATTATCAAAGTACCGAACGCGAATCATATGAACGTGATGAAAACTAGCTTGACGATATTTCCATGTGTCCTCGGGAGCGCTTTTCCTTATATAAGAGTTTGTCCAGGCTTGTCCTTTGCTACAAAAAGGATTGGGCCACCTTGCTGCACTTTATTTACTTTTGTTACTTGTTGCTCGTTACAAATTATCTTATCACAAAACTATATGTTACTACTTATTTCAGTACTTGCAGAGAATACCTTGCTGAAAACCGCTTATCATTTCCTTCTGCTCCTCGTTGGGTTCGACACTCTTACTTATCGAAAGGACTACGATAGATCCCCTATACTTGTGGGTCATCAAGACTCTTTTCTGGCGCCGTTGTCGGGGAGTGAAGCGCCTTTGGTAGGTGGAATTTGGTAATGAAAAATTTATGTAGTGTGCTGAAATTTACTGTCACTTGTTACTATGGAAAGTAATCCTCTGAGGGGCTTGTTCAGGGTATCTTCACCCCGACCAGTAGAGCAAAGAGTTGCTCCTCAACCTACTGAACCTACTGAAAATGAAAATGACTGCTTTGAAATTCCTTCGAGTATGATAGTAAAACTGCTAGCTAATCCCTTTTTAGGAGATGGAACAAAACATCCTGATGAGCATCTAATATATGTGGATGAAGTTTGTGGATTATTTAAGCTTGTAGGTGTACCCGGAGATGTTGTTAAGAAGAAGGTCTTCCCTTTATCTTTGAAGGGAGATGCATCGACATGGTATAGGCTATGTGATGATATGGGGTCTTGGAATTACAAACGATTGAAATTGGAATTTCATCAGAAGTTTTATCCTATGCATCTTGTTTTCATCGTGATCGCAATTATATATATAATTTTTGGCCTCGCGAAGGAGAAAGCATCGCTCAAGCTTGGGGGAGGCTTAAATAAATGTTATATTCATGCCCCAATCATGAGCTCTCAAGAGAAATGATTATTCAAAATTTATATGCTCGGCTTTCTGATAGCAATCGCACCATGCTTGATACTTCTTGTGCTGGCTCTTTTATGATGAAGACTATTGAATTTAAATGGGATTTATTGGAAAGAATTAAACGCAACTCTGAAGATTGGGACCTCGACAAAGGTAAGGAGTCAGGTATGACACCTAGTTTTGATTGTGTTAAATCTTTTATGGATATCGATGTTTTCCGTAAATTTAGCACTAAATATGGACTTGACTCTGAGATAGTAGCTTCTTTCTGTGAATCTTTTGCTACTTATGTTGATCTCCCCAAGGAGAAGTGGTTTAAATATCATCCTCCCATAGAAGTAAAAGTAGCTGCACCTATTAAAGTTGAAGAAAAGATTGTCACTTATAATGATCCTATTATTCCTACTGCATATGTTGAGAAACCACCTTTTCCTGTTAGGATAAAGGATCATGCTAAAGCTTCAACTGTGGTTTGTAAAAGCAATATTAAAACATATACACCTCCTGAGCAAGTTAAAGTTGAACCTAATATTGCTATCGTTAAAGATCTCTTGTCTGATAATATTGATGGGCATGTTATTTATTTCTGTGATAAAACTGCTAGAATTGCTAAACCCTGTGCTAAAGATAAACCTAGACCTGTGGTAGGCATGCCTGTTATTTCTGTTAAAATAGGAGATGATTGTTATCATGGCTTATGTGATATGGGTGCTAGTGGTAGCGCAATACCTCATTCCTTATATAAAGAAATTATGCATGATATTGCACCTGCTGAGATAGAAGATATTGATGTCACAATTAAACTTGCCAATAGAGATACTATTTCACTAATGGGAATTGTTAGAGATGTTGAAGTCTTGTGTGGGATAACTAAATATCCTGCTGATTTTCTTGTTCTTGGTTCCCCACAAGATAGCTTTTGTCCCATTATATTTGGTAGACCCTTCCTGAACACTGTTAATGCTACCATAGATTGCGAAAGGGATGTTGTTACTATCGGTTTAGATGATATGTCTCATGAATTTAATTTCTCTAAATTTAGTAGACAACACTGTGAAGAAGAATTACCTAGTAAGGATGAAATTATTGGTCTTGCTTCTATTGCCGTACCTCCTAGTGATCCCTTAGAACAATATTTGCTAGACCATGAAAATGATATGTTTATGAATGAAAGAAGGGAAATAGATGAAGTATTCTTTAAACATGAACCTATTCCGAAAAACAATTTACCCGTTGAAATCTTAGGGGATCCTCCTCCACCCAAGGGTAATCCCGTGTTTGAGCTTAAACCGTTACCTGATACTCTTAAATATGCTTATCTTGATGAGAAAAAGATATATCCTGTTATTATTAGTGCTAACCTTCCAGAGCATGAGGAAGAGAGATTATTGAAAACTCTGAAGAAGCACCATGCTGCTATTGGGTATACTCTTGATGATCTTAAGGGCATTAGTACCACTCTATGTCAACATAAAATTAATTTGGAAGAAGATGCTAAACCAGTTCGTGATCATCAACGCCGGCTGAATCCTAAAATGAAGGAAGTGGTAAGAAAGGAAATACTAAAGCTCCTTGAGGCAGGTATAATCTATCCCGTTGCCGATAGTCAGTGGGTAAGTCCTGTCCATTGTGTCCCTAAGAAGGGAGGTATCACTATCGTTCCTAATGATAAAGATGAATTGATTCCTCAAAGAATTATTACAGGTTATAGGATGGCAATTGATTTCCGTAAATTAAATAAGGTAACTAAAAAGGATCATTACCCCTTACCTTTTATCGATCAAATGCTAGAAAGATTATCCAAACATACACATTTTTTCTTTCTAGATGGTTATTCTGGTTTCTCCCAAATACTTGTGTCAGCCAAAGATCAATCAAAGACTACTTTTACATGCCCTTTTGGTACTTTTGCTTATATACGTATGCCTTTTGGTCTATGTAATGCACCTGCTACCTTTCAAAGATGCATGATGGCTATATTCTCTGACTTTTGTGAAAAGATTTGTGAGGTTTTCATGGACGATTTCTCTGTCTATGGATCTTCTTTTGATGATTGCTTGAGCAAACTTGATCGAGTTTTGCAGAGATGTGAAGAAACTAATCTTGTCTTGAATTGGGAAAAGTGCCACTTTATGGTTAATGAAGGTATTGTCTTGGGGCACAAAGTTTCTGAAAGAGGTATTGAGGTTGATAAAGCCAAGGTTGATGCTATTGAGAAGATGCCATGTCCCAAGGACATCAAAGGTATAAGAAGTTTCCTTGGTCACGCCGGATTTTATAGGAGGTTCATTAAGGACTTCTTAAAAATTTCTCGGCCTCTGACTAATTTATTACAAAAAGATATACCATTTGTCTTTGATGATGATTGTGTAGAAGCATTTGAAATACTGAACAGAGCATTAATCTCTGCACCTATTGTTCAGCCACCTGATTGGAATTTACCCTTTGAAATTATGTGTGATGCTAGTGATTATGCTGTAGGTGTTGTTCTAGGACAAAGAGTTGATAAGAAATTAAATGTTATTCAATATGCTAGTAAAACCCTAGACAACGCTCAAAGAAATTATGCTACCACTGAAAAAGAATTCTTAGCAGTTGTATTTGCTTGTGATAAGTTCAGACCTTATATTGTTGATTCTAAAGTAACTATTCACACTGATCATGCTGCTATTAAATATCTCATGGAAAAGAAAGATGCTAAACCTAGACTTGTTAGATGGGTTCTCTTGCTACAAGAATTTGACTTACATATTGTTGATAGAAAGGGAGCTGAGAACCCCGTTGCAGACAACTTGTCTAGGTTAGAAAATGTGCTTGATGACCCACTACCTATTGATGATAGCTTTCCTGATGAGCAATTAAATGTCATAAATGCTTCTGATACTGTTCCATGGTATGCTGATTATGCTAATTATATCGTTGCTAAATTCATACCACCTAGTTTCACATACCAGCAAAAGAAAAAGTTCTTCTATGATTTGAGGCATTACTTTTGGGATGACCCACATCTTTATAAAGAAGGGGTAGATGGTGTTATTAGACGTTGTGTACCTGAGCATGAATAGGAACAGATCCTATGCAAGTGTCACTCCGAAGCTTATGGAGGACACCATGCTGGAGATAGAACTGCACATAAGGTATTGCAATCTGGTTTTTATTGGCCTACTCTCTTCAAGGATGCCCGTAAGTTTGTCTTATCTTGTGATGAATGTCAAAGAATTGGTAATATTAGTAGATGTCAAGAAATGCCTATGAACTATTCACTCATAATTGAACCATTTGATGTTTGGGGCTTTGACTATATGGGACCTTTTCCCTCCTTTAATGGATATACACATATTCTAGTTGCTGTTGATTACGTTACTAAGTGGGTAGAAACTATTCCAACTAGTAGTGCTGATCATAACACTTATATTAAAATGCTTAAAGAAGTTATTTTTCCAAGATTTGGAGTCCCTAGATATTTAATGACTGATGGTGGTTCACATTTTATTCATGGTGCTTTCCGCAAAATGCTTGCTAAATATGATGTTAACCATAGAATTGCATCTCCTTATCACCCATAGTCTAGTGGTCAAGTAGAATTGAGTAATAGAGAGCTCAAATTAATTTTGCAAAAGACTGTTAATAGATCTAGAAAAAATTGGTCCAAGAAACTTGATGATGCATTATGGGCCTATAGAACTGCATATAAAAATCCTATGGGTATGTCTCCGTATAAAATGGTTTATGGAAAAGCATGTCACTTACCTCTTGAACTAGAACGCAAGGCATATTGGGCTATTAGAGAACTCAATTATGATTTCAAACTTGCCAGTGAGAAGAGGTTATTTGATATTAGCTCACTTGATGAATGGAGAACCCAAGCCTATGAAAATGCCAAGTTGTTTAAAGAAAAAGTTAAAAGATGGCATGACAAAAGGATACAAAAGCGTGAGTTTAATGTAGGTGATTATGTATTTCTATACAACTCTCGTTTAAGATTTTTTGCAGGAAAACTTCTCTCTAAATGGGAAGGTCCTTACGTTATCGAGGAGGTCTACCGTTCCGGTTCCATAAAAATCAATAACTTCGAAGGCACAAATCCGAAGGTGGTGAATGGTCAAAGAATCAAACATTATATCTCAGGTAATCCCATAAATGTTGAAACCAATATTATTGAAACCGTAACCCCGGAGGAATACATAAGGGATACTTTCCGGAACGTTTCAGACTCCGAAAAGGAATAGGTATGTGGTACGGTAAGTAAACCGACTCCAAAACAGTTTTAAGGCAATATTTCTCCGTTTTGGAATATTTAGAAAAATAGAAAAATAAGTAGCAGTCCGGGAAGGACACGAGGGCTCCACAATGGTGGAGGGTGCGCCCTACCCTACTGGGCACGCCCCCTACCTCGTGGGCACCTCGTGTGCTCTCCGGACTCCGTTTTCATACACGACACGTATTTTGGTCGGTAAAAATTCGTTATATAATCTCCCGGAGGTTTTGACTCCCGTATCACGCAAAAATCTACTGTTTTTGTTTCGAGTTGTTTTTCTAACAGATCCAGGTCATCATGTCGTCTTCAAGCACCCCCATGGACCAGTTCTTCGAGAAGGTCATCAACCCCTACCTCACAGAAGTGCTGCAACACCCTCAAACCATTGAGATGCGTGAGGGGTTGTTGCACATCCGCGATGCTGAGGGACCAAGGAAGACCAGAAGCACGGAGGCAAGGCTCGAGGCATTAGAGCAAGAAGTTTTCATGTGTCAGGAGATGGTGGAGCGTGGACTCGATTCCAATCACATCATGATCACGGAGTTCACCAACAACCACAAGCTGGACGTCAAGGACATTGGGGAGGCGATCTTCAAGCTTCATGAGAAAAACGAGCACCTCCAAGCCCAGATCTATGACCTGCAAAATCAAAACTGTGAGTATGAATATAGATTCAAGAGGATGAGTTTGGCTGCAGATTTGAGGTTCCAGGAGACTTGGTCATCCTTCTATGATGGTGAGCCTATGCCTTGGAATAAGGACGACAAGCCTACGCCATCAACAAAATCACCACCGTCTCCACCAACAAAGAAGAATTGAATATCTGGTATGGGCACTCCCTTTGGCAACTACCAAGCATGGGGGAGTGCCCCGGTATCGTATCACCATCACTTTTATCTTTACCGTTTTTCTTAGTTCGATCCTTTTGATAATATCTTGATCTAGTAGAATAAAAGTTCTTAGTATCATCTAGTCGTGAGTTCTGCTTTATAATTCTTCTATGTAATCGAGTCCGTGAGCTATATAATAAAGATTAGTGTTGAGTCAAGGGCTTGATTATTTTGCCATGATCTTAAGTGAATAAAAGAAAAGAGAAAGAAATAAAAAGAAACAAAGAGATCATGTGAGTCTTATGGAGAGTAATGAGCTCACATAGAAAAAGCATGATGAATAAAAGTTGTTGAGGGTTGACAAACATAGTTTTGGTCATCATTGCAATTAATAGGAAGTAATAAAGAAAGAGAGGTCTTCACATATAGATATACTATCTTGGACATCTTTTATGATTGTGAGCACTCATTAAAATATGACATGCTAAAAGAGTTGACGTTGGACAAGGAAGACAACATAATGGGTTATGTTTTCTTACATCTGAGATAAATTATATTGTCATGGATCATCCAAAATGGTTGAGCTTGCCTTTCCTCCTCGTGCTAGCCAAATTCATCGTACCAAGTAGAGATACTACTTGTGCTTCCAAATACCCTTAAACCAGTTTTGCCATCAGAGGCCACCATACCTACCTATGGATTGAGTAAGATCCTCTAAGTAAGTTGTCATCGGTGCAAGCAATAAAAATTGTTCTCTAAATATGCATGACTTATTAGTGTGGGAGAAAATAAACTTTATACGATCGTGTTATATGGAAGAAATAAAAGTGACAGGCTGCATAATAAAGGCCCATATCACAAGTGGCAATATAAAGTGACGTTCTTTCGCATTAATACTTTGTGCATCCAACCATAAAAGCGCATGACAACCTCTGCTTCCCTCTGCGAAGGGCATATCTTTTACTTTTATCTCCTACATTGCATAAGAGTCATGGTGATCTTCACCCTTCCTTTTTACATTTTATCCTTTGGCAAGCACAGTATGTTGGAAAGATCCTGGTATATATGGCTAATTGGATGTGAGTTTTCATGAAATATTACTGTTGACATTACCCTTGAGGTAAAACGTTGGGAGGCAAAACTATAAGCCCCTATCTTTATCTATGTTCGATTAAAACTCCATACCCATAAGTATTGCGTGAGTGTGAGCAATTGTGAAAAACTATATGATAGTTGAGTATGTGGACTTGCTGAAAAGCTCTTATATATTGACTCTTTCCTATGTTATGATAAATTGCAATTGCTCCAATAACCGAGATTATAGTTTGTTAGTTTTCGATGAAGTTTACCATTCATACTTGAAATTGTGATTGAATTATTACTCTAGCATAAGAAATTATATGACAAGAATTATATAAGTTGTTGTTCTAAGAATGATCATGATGCCCTCATGTCCGTATTTTATTTTTATCGACACCTCTATCTCTAAACATGTGGACATATTTTTCGATTTCGGCTTTCGCTTGAGGACAAGCGAGGTCTAAGCTTGGGGGAGTTGATACGTCCATTTTGCATCATGCTTTTATATCAATATTTATTGCATTATGGGTTGTTATTACACATTATGTCACAATACTTATGCCTATTCTCTCGTATTTTACAAGGTTTACATAAAGAGGGAGAATGCCGGCAGCAGGGATTCTGGGCTGGAAAAGGAGCAAATATTAGATACCTATTCTGCACAGCTCCAAAAGTCCTGAAACTTCACGGAAGACGTTTTCAGAATATATGAAAAATACTCAGCGGAAGAAATTCACCAGGGGGCCACACTCTGCCCACGAGGGTGGGGGGCACGCCCTACCCCCCTGGGCACCCCTACCTCTTGGGCCCCTGGTGGCCCTCCTGTGGCCATCTTCTGCTATATGAAGTCTTTCGATGGGAAAAAATCATAAGCCATCTTCTCGGACGAAACTCCACCGCCACGAGGCGGAACCTTGGCAGAACCAATCTAGGGCTCTGGCGGAGCTGTTCTGCCGGGGAAACTTCCCTCCCGGAGGGGGAAATCATCGGCATCGTCATCACCAACGCTCCTCTCATCGGGAGAGGGAAATCTCCATCAACATCTTCATCAGCACCATCTCCTCTCAAAACCCTAGTTCATCTCTTGTATCCAATTCTTGTCTCCAAGTCCGGGATTGGTGCTAGTAGGTTGCTAGTAGTGTTAAATACTCCTTGTAGTTGATGCTAGTTGGTTTAATTGGAGGAAGATCATATGTTCAGATCCTATATGCATATTAATACCCCTCTGATTATGAAAATGTTTATGCTTTGTGAGTAGTTACTTTTGTTCCTGAGGACATGGGAGAAGTCTTGCTATTAGTAGTCATGTGAATTTGGTATTCGTTCGATATTTTGATGAGATGTATGTTGTCTCTCCTCTAGTGGTGTTATGTGAACGTCGACTACATGACACTTCACCATTGTTTGGGCCTAGAGGAAGGCATTGGGAAGTAATAAGTAGATGATGGGTTGCTAGAGTGACAGAAGCTTAAACCCTAGTTTATGCATTGCTTCGTAAGGGGCTGATTTGGATCCATATGTTTCATGCTATGGTTAGGTTTACCTTAATACTTTTGTTGTAGTTGCGGATGCTTGCAATAGAGGTTAATCATAAGTGGGATTCTTGTCCAAGTAAGGGGCAATACCCAAGCACCGGTCCACCCACATACCAAATTATCAAAGTACCGAATGCGAATCATATGAGCGTGATGAAAACTAGCTTGACGATATTCCCATGTGTCCTCGGGAGCGCTTTTCTCTATATAAGAGTTTATCCAGGCTTGTCCTTTGCTACAAAAAGGATTGGGACACCTTGCTGCACTTTATTTACTTCTGTTACTTGTTGGTCATTACAATTTATCCTATCACAAAACTATGTGTTACCACTTATTTCAGTACTTGCAGAGAATACCTTGCTGGAAACCGCTTATCATTTCCTTCTGCTCCTCGTTGGGTTCGACACTCTTACTTATCGAAAGGACTACGATAGATCCCCTATACTTGTGGGTCATCAACATCGTATTTGTGGCAAAGCCACTATTCATAATTTTTCATACATGTCGCTCTTGATTCATCGCAATCCCGGTACACCGCCGGAGGCATTCATATAGAGTCATATCTTGTTCTAGTATCGAGTTGTAATCTTTGAGTTGTAAATAAATAGAAGTGTGATAATCATCATTAATAGAGCATTGTCCCAAGAAAAAGAAGAGAAAGGCAAAAAAAGGAAAAAAAGAAAGGCCAAATAAAAGAAAGGCCAAATAAAAAAATACAATAGGGACAATGCTACTATCCTTTTTTCCACACTTGTCCTTCAAAGTAGCACCAAGATCTTCATGATAGAGAGTCTCTTATGTTGTCACTTTCATATACTAGTGGGAAATTTTCATTATAGAACTTGGCTTGTATATTCCAACAATGGGCCTCCTCAAGTGCCCTAGGTCTTCGTGAGCAAGCAAGTTGGATGCACACCCACTTAGTTTCTTTTGTTGAGCTTTCATACATTTAGAGCTCTAGTGCATCCGTTGCATGGCAATCCCTACTCCTTGCATTGACATCAATTGATGGGCATCTCCCTAGCCCATTTATTAGCCACGTCGATGTGAGACTTTCTACTTTTGTCTTCTCCACATAATCCCCTCATTATATTCTATTCCACCCATAGTGCTATATCCATGGCTTACGCTCATGTATTGCGTGAAAGTTGAAAAAAGTTTGAGATTACTAAAGTATGAAACAATTGATTGGCTTGTCATCGGGGTTGTGCATGATGAGAGCATTCTTGTGTGACAAAAATGGAACATGACCAAACTATATGATTTTGTAGGGATGAACTTTCTTTGGCCATGTTATTTTGAGAAGACATGATTGCTTAGTTAGTATGCTTGAAGTATTATTATTTTTATGTCAATATTAAACTTTTGTCTTGAATCTTATGGATCTGAATATTCTTGCTACAATAAAGAGAAATACATGATGAATATGTTAGGTAGCATTCCACATAAAAAATTCTGTTTTTATCATTTACCTACTCGAGGACGAGCAGGAATTAAGCTTGGGGATGCTGATACGTCTCCAACGTATCTATAATTTTTGATTGTTCCATGCTATTATATTATCTATTTTGGATGTTTATGGGCTTTATTAAACACTTTTATATTATTTTTGGGACTAACCTATTAACCCAGAGCCCAGTGCCAGTTTCTGTTTTTTCCTTGTTTTAGAGTATCACAGAAAAGGAAAATCAAATGGAGTCCAATTGACCTGAAACTTCACGGAACTTATTTTTGGACCACAAGAAGCCCACGGAGTATCGGAGATGGACCAGGAGAGTCCTGGGCTGCCCACAAGGGTGGGGGGCGCGCCCAATGTAACGCCCCATATGTAACCTGCCATATTTGTATTCCAACTCTTGCGATTTCCGGCACTAAGTTATGATATTACTCGTTGTTGGGTTTCGTCTTCGTTTTGCTTTTGTCTTTGTCATGCATATCATATCATGTCATCATGTGCATCGCTTTTGCATACGTGTTCGTCTCCTGCATCCGAGCATTTTCCCCGTTGTCCGTTTTGCATTCCGGTGCTCCTATGTCCTCCGGTGTCACCTTTTGCCTCTTTTCGTGTGCGGGTGTTAAACGTTCTCGGATTAGACCGAGACTTGCCAAGCGGCCTTGGTTTACTACCGGTAGACCGCCTGTCAAGTTTTGTACCATTTGGACTTCGTTTGATACTCTAATGGTTAACCGAGGGACCGTAAAGGCCTTGTGTGTGTTGCAGCCCAACACCCCTCCAAAGTGGCCCAAAACCCACCTAAACCCCCTCCATCATCTCGGTCGTTCAATCACGATCGTGTGGCCGAAAACCGTGCTCAATTTGGATTCTCCTAGCTCCCTCTACCTATAAATATAGACGACCCCCGAAAATCTCGCAGTCAAACCCTAACCTCTCCCTCTCCTTGCGCCGCCGGACGAAAAACCGCCGGCCCGGACGTGTCCGATCCACCTCTCCACCGCCACGTGTCGTCACGCCGTTCGTCGGGGCTCTGCGCCCACATCACCGTCCGACCCACGCGCCGGCCCGCCGGGGCCCAGGCGGGGCCCTCCCGGCCCGAAGCCGCCGCCGCCCGGCTCTCCCACCTCCTCGCACCCGAGGGTCGCTGCCTCCGCCGCCCCGCTCCTCGCTCGCCGGCCGGAGCTCATCGCCGGCAGCTCCCGCGCCCCCGCGAGGCGCCTTGCCTCCAGACCCGCGCCGAGGTGGCCGGAGCCGCCGCCCGCCGCGGGATCCGAACGGGGAAGGTCCGGATCCGCCCTCCTCCGGCCTCCCCCTCGCCGGAGCAAGCCTCCCATCGCCGGAGTTGACCTCGGTTCACGCGCCGACGAAGAACCCTAGATCCGGAGAGGTCTAATTTCACCAAGTCCTCGTCCCTATCCACATTTTTAGCATTTTTCATCGCATCATAACTTTGCATCCGTGGCTCCGTTTTGGGCGTGTAGCATATCAAATTGTTCGCCTCGATGTGTACTTCATTTCATCCCATTGCACCATGTTCATTGGGGCTCATCTTGATGCCCTAAATGCTGCTGCAAGAGTGCTATGTAATGTTAGTTTCAGATTCTTAACAGATTGGACATTTGTCATTTTTGGCATGTTTAATGTGTGCCTCCTATGAACTTGAGCCCTACATGTGTTTTGTTGTATGCCATGCCATCTTTACAGGGGTATATGCCATGTATTTTTGTGGTCTTTGTGGTGACTAGCACAAGAATGCAAAGTAGCCCTCATGATGTTGCTGATTTCAGGGACTTAGAATTCTTCTAAGTCATTTCCCTGATGATATTTTTATGCCATGTATTCATGTTGCTACAGAGTGATCCATGCCTCTTTTGAGCATGTTCAGTAAGGATGATTTTGAGATATTGTTATGCTCTATCCATCCATGTCCTTGTTTGCAATTATGGAGCACCCTAGCATGACTCAATCTTGCTCTACTTTTGCTATAAAATGTTTCTGGCAGATTGTTTACGTGTTAAGCAATTTTGCCGATGTTGTTGTAGTTGATCCATGCATGCTATGAGGTTGTTCTTGCCATGGTTAGCTTATTTATCATGTCTACTTGCTGGGTTTATGCTTAGTTTGTCTTGCAATGCCTTATGGTGAGTGCATCGAGCTCACAAACATGCCTACGTAAATCTTTTTTGCCGTGTTCCAGTTTTCTGCTAAGTCTGAATCTGTTAACGAAACTTGCTATGTTCACATGATTGGCATTTTATTTTCTGATCCCTTTAGGCTTATGGTCAGTAAGGGACTTTTGTTGTATTCTTTGCGTAGCTTCAAGCCATGCCTTGCTTTGCCATGATATGTTCCTGTAGCATGTTGTTAACTTGCTCTAAACATTGCTTCCTGATGTTAAATCCAGCCATGTTGTTATTTTCACTAAGTCTGTGAACCTGATATCTTTTGCACTTTTGCCATGCTTGTTTGAACCTGCTATTGTGTGAATTAGCTGTAGCTCAGTGTTCATATTTTGTCAAGCATCTTGAGTGGATCACTGCCATGTGATTTGTTGTTATGTTAGAGTGCAGTAGCTTACTTTTCTTGATGCATTTAGATGGCATCGTGCTGTTAATCGCAGCTTTGTGCCATTATTGTTTTGCTTGCCATTTGCAAACCGTGCATCCGATTCCGGTGATCTTTATATCAATTTAGACCGAAATCAACTCATCTTTCCAGAGACACTCTTGGTTTTCCAAGTTGAGGCCTGGTTCAATCTTTCCTTTCCAAAGCATGCATATGCATCGCTTATCGCATCCCGCATATCATGCCATGTTTTGCATCATGTTGCTTACGCATTGCACCGTGGTTGATTGTGTCTCCCTTTGATTGTAGTCTTGCTCTGGGTAGAGCCGGGAGACGAGTACGTGATCAAGGAACCCGTTGAGTACGCTTACGAGGATCAAGCTAACATCAACTCGGAGAACTTTGCAGGCAAGATGACCATACCCTCGAAATCACTTCTATCTTTGCTTGCTAGATGCTCGCTCTATTGCTATGCCTATGCTACGATACCTACAACATACTTATCATGCCTCCCATATTGCCATGTCAAACCTCTAACCCACCTTGTCCTAGCAAACCGTATAGTGTTGCTAGTTGCAGGTGAAGATTGGAGTTTGTTCCTTGTTGGAACATGTTTATTGTTGGGATATCATTATATATCTTGTTTACTTTAATGCATCTATATACTTGGTAAAGGGTGGAAGGCTCGGCCTTATGCCTGGTGTTTTGTTCCACTCTTACTGCCCTAGTTTCCATCATACCGGTGTTATGTTCCTTGATTTTGCGTTCCTTACGCGGTTGGGTTATAATGGGAACCCCTTGACAGTTCTCCTTGAATAAAACTCCTCCAACAAGGCCCAACATTGGTTTTAGAATTTGCCACCTAGCCTCTTTTCCCTTGGGTTCCGCGGACTCAAGGGTCATCTTTATTTTAAACCCCCGAGCCAGTGCTCCTCTGAGTGTTGGTCCAACCTGTCAGCTGCCGGTGGCCACCAGGGGCAACTCTGGGCTGGCCTACCGGAACCTTGGACAATCCGGTGTGCCTTGAGAATGAGATATGTGCAGCTCTTATCGGGATTTGTCGGCACATTCGGGTGGCTTTGCTGGTTTAGTTTTACCTTTGTTGAGATGTCTTGTAGCCGGGATTCCGAGTCTGATCGGGCTGTCCTGGGAGAAGAAATATCCTTCATTGACCGTGAGAGCTTGTGATGGGCTAAGTTGGGACACCCCTGCAGGGATTTGAACTTTCGAAAGCTGTGCCCGCGGTTATGGGCAGATGGGAATTTGTTAATGTCCGGTTGTAGAAAACCTGAAATTAACTTAATTAAAATGAATCAACAGCGTGTGTAGCCGTGATGGTCTCTTTTCGGTGGAGTCCGGGAAGAGAACACAGTCTCGGGTTATGCTTGAACATAGGTTGTTCTAGGATCACTTCTTGATCATAGATTCTCGAACGTTGTCGGGGGTTGGGTGCGACATATGCCAATGGATGGCTTATCATGGTGGGGGCGAGTAGAACGTCGCCGGTGCCTGGAAACGGGATGAGGCGTAGACACGAACACCAGCGTACTTTACCCAGGTTCGGGGCTCTCCTAGGAGATAACACCCCTAGTCCTGCTCTGCAGGGTCTCCGCATGATCACTAAGGCAAAAGTGAGTACAAAGGTGCTCCTCGAGCTGTATCTGTGGACAGGAGGAGGCTAGGCTAGCTCTCCACCTTCTCTAAGGTCTGGTCTAGTTCTAATGAATGAGAAACCCTTTGCATGGGTGCCCTAGCGGCTTTATATAGGCCTACCCCCCAGGGGTACAATGGTAAACCGACTGGGCGCATGGCCCAGCCGTCAGTCTCTTCGCCTGCCGGCCTCTCTGCCGACTGCTGGGGGCCGCCGGCAGGTGGGCCCCGCCGACTGGTCTGGTACGGAGCCGACAGGCCGTACCCGCCGCTTGCGGGTCTTGCCGGCTGCTGATTACTATAACCGTGCTTCTAATGACGCAGGCTTGGTCATGGGGTCATGGCTACAGCCCCTCCACCTGGCGGGCGATTACTGTAGCCACTCCCCGTCTCGTCTGGTTAATGGCGCGTGGGACCCGTGGGAGGGGCAGGCCGACTCCCGGGGGCCGGCTCCCTTCGGGTCCGACTAGTGGCACTCTTGCCGTCTTCTGGACTCTCGCTGACCGGTAGGGCCCATCATCCGTGGACCGTACTAACAGGCCGTCGTGGGTGCAGGACTCTGCCCACTGTTGCTGATGTCAGGGATGGCACGACAACAGTGCCTCGCCGGACGGAGATCTCCATTGGTACGGCGCACTGTGGCCTAGCCATGCCATGGAAAGGGGAGGGAGTGGGCTTTACTGTTGCCACCCCCCGTCCCATCCCCCCTTACGAGGGCATGGGCTTTGTTGGTATCGTGGGCCGACTCCCCGTGGCCGGCTTCTTTGGAAGCCGCCAGGCGGGAGTCGGCCCGTCTTGACCTCGCCTCTAGGACTCGGCCGCATGCGGGCAGTCGGCTCTTCCTTCAGCCGGCCTCCAGAAGACGGCTCTTCATCCTGGCGTCTTGAGGGGCGCAGTCAGCCCTGATGTCTTGAAAGGTTCTGGGCCTCGGGTTAGCCTACTCGTGGCCCATTACTCCGATAGTAGTCCCCGAAGCTGGTGAGGCACCACGGACGATCAGCCGAGGAGCCTCAACAGTTTCTTAATCCGAATACTTGAGGTGAAACCTTGTTTGACTTCTGCCGGGCCGACTGGTAGGAGTCAGACTCGCCCAATTTGACTTGTCCATGATTTTCGAACGCCTCGGCGGGATCCCAGTGGCGTACTGGCTAAGCTTCCAGGCCGCCTCCCGTTTCGGGCCCGTCATGTGGCAACAAGTGGCCGAGCTAGTTTGCCCACCCACATGCGCGACGGGACATGCCTACAGGCGGGGCCCGTCACTACCGCGCCCCGGCGCGCGAGCGGATCCGCTGCGGCCGGGGTGGACGGTTGAGGTTCCCGCGGAGTTACTGCACGCAGTAACCTTGCGCAATAAACGTGGGGGGCTGGGGTAGTGGGCGCAGTAGATCCCACGACCGCCCCCTCGGCTTCTCAGCCCATGAGTCTATAAGTATGGGGAGGAGGGGGAGCGGCGGAGCACGCGCGTCCCTCCTCCCCATTGCTTCTTCTCCCTCTCTCTCTCTCTCTTTCTCTCTGCCGCACTTCAAGCTACGTCGAGCGTTGTGGCAATCTGCTCATGATGAGTTCTTCCTCCACCGTCACGCCCCCTACGGCGCACTTTGGCACCTGAGATGGTTCGGAGGTCCACGATGAGCACGTCGATTTCCTCCGCAAGACGCGTCGGTTGCCCGGCGAGGACCTCGTGCGGGTCCGTCTCGCGCCGAGGGAGGAAATCTCGCCGGCACCGCAGGAGGACGAGCGGGTCGTATTCCGCTCACACTGCCTACGCGGCCTTGGCCTACCGGCGAGCAGTTTCTTCCGCTCTTTTCTTGAATTCTACGGTCTCCAGCCAGACCACCTCAACCCAACACGGTGGTGCTGTTGTCCGCCTTCGTCGCCCTGTGCGAAGGCTTCATCGGCGTTCTCCCCACCGTCGAGCTCTGGGGGGAGTTCTTCTACTCCAAGCTCGGCACCCAAGCCGCGGGCGTGCCGACTCAGTGCGGCGCGTTCATCGCCGTGCGGAGGTCGGGGGCCGACAACCCGTTTCCCTCCATCAAGCTGATCAAGTGGGTAAAGATGTGGCAGCGGTCGTACTTCTACGTGAAGAACGTCTCCGTGGAGGGTGATTGGGTCAATCTGCCGGCCTACGTAGCCGGCCCGCCGGCGGGGAGACAGCCCAACTGGTCGCATTGGGCCAGGACGCTGACGCCCTCAGGAGCCGGCGCCGTTGCACGACTCCGAGTGCTGACGCAGTCGGAGGGCCTTACCGGGCTGGATTTGCTGGCCGCCTTCGTGGCGCACCGAGTGCTCCCTATTCAAAGTCGCCCCCACATGATCTGCCAGATGAGCGGGCACCGGGACCCAAGTCGGATGTGCACCAAGGAGATGCCTCACGAGGAGGTGGCCTATATGGTGAATTATCTGGCGAGCTGCGACCTCAGAGAAGAGTGGCAGTTCGGCAAGGAGCCGTATTCATGTGCTGCCCCTCCGCCTTTGGTGAGTCGTTTTCTTTTTCTCTTTCTTTTTGACTTCTTCGTTGCCGAGTCCGTTTTGTCCGATCTGACCAGCCGGCTTTGGTCAGAACCCCCTCCTCCAGCCAGCAGCCAGCACCATGGGGCCGGACCGCGAGTTCCTCCCCGACCGAGCAGAGAGCGATGTGGACGACCCCGACTTGGGGGCGGCGGCCCTGGAGGATGACGCCGAGGGGGGAGGCGGCGCGTCAGGCAGCCCGAGACTTGGGTCCAGTCTTGAGGACTGGCCTGATGATGACGAGGAGGTCGTCCCACGCCACCAGCCAAGAGCCGGCCAGTCGGGCGCGGGCTCGTCAGCCCCGCCAGATGCTCAAGGCGGCGGCAAGAAGCGCAGGGCCAGGACGAGCCTGTTTGGTAGCCGGCTGAAGAAGCCCAAGGGCTTAGCCGCGGCGACCAAGCGGGACGAGGTGGCCGCAAAGGCCAACCGCTTCCGCAAGGTGGTGAAGACGTCGCAGCTTATTTCAGCGTAAGTACCACCTCCCTTCGTACCTTCACATTTCTTTATTGAGTCTGTCTGAAATTCCTTTACTTTGTTTCCCGGCTTTAGGGCCCCTCTCTCTCTTGAGAAGTCGGCCGCCGGCTCCGTCGTGAAGTCGGCGGAGACCTCCTCCACCACCCGGCGGATTGATCCCGCCACCGACCTCCGGGAGGTGACGGAGCGGAATGCGCGGGAAGTGCGTGAGGAGCGGGAATCCGCCCGCCTGAAGAAGGCGGAAGCCGACAAGGCGGAGGCCGCCGCTCTGAAGAAGCTGGCAGAAGCTGAGGCCGCCGATGCGGAGAAGAAGCGCGCAGAGGAAGCCACACGCCGCCAGTCGGCGGTGTTTGTCGTCCCCTTGAACTCTGCACCGCCGCCACCGGAGTTCTCGACACAGACTGGGGAAGCCGGTGATGAGAACCCGGTCATGGAGAGGGACGCCGACGTTACCGCCACGCCGGAAGTCATTGTGCCGCCACCGCCACCCTCCAGAGGCACGCCAGGCGGACAACCGGCGGACCCGCTAGTGCCGCCAACCGGAGGCGCGACGGCGACGGGCTTGGCCCTCGAGGTCAGCACGCTGACGTGCCGCCGTCTTGCGAAGGCAGCCTCAGCGCCGCGTCCTCTGGAGACCGGTGCTGCGAGCTCCTCGATCCCGGACACCGAGGTGTCGAGCGCCGCGCCCACCGGGTTTGTGCGGGGAGGCGGGACGGGCCCGTTGAACCGAGCGCTCCTGGACGTCCAAGCTAAGCTCCGGGCTGAGGGCGACGCCCTCAAGGAGTGCACCAAGGCATTCCTGGCGTCACGACCGGCCATCCGGGTACGCATCCTTCCTTTGCTTTGCTTCCTTGTTTTTTCTTTGTGGGGGCGCGCGAGCGCACCCACTGGGTGTAGTCCCCGAGTTTCGGGCCGGCTGCTGAGCTGGCGGCTCGGAACTCTAATCGGCGAGTTCCAAGTACCAACACTTTTTTTTTCTGAAATTTGATGCAGGATTACCACAATCTTCACGTGACCTCCTTCAATGCCAACATCGAGGAGCTGGCCAAGCAGACCGCCGACTTGTCGGACAGCCGGGGTAAGTCTTCTTCTTTCTCTGCAGGGGCGCGCTGGCGCACCCGCGGGTTGTAGTCCCCGAGATTTGGGCCGACTGCTGAGCAGTCGGGCCGGATCTCCCCGGCGACCTTTCTTTTTTGCTGAGACTGACATCCCTCCCCCTCCTTTTTCATAGGCCAACGCCGCCCTTCAGCAGTAGCTGAGCAAAGTCAAAACCGCGCTGCGCGTCAGGGAGGAGGAGTGCGGCCGGCTGACGGAGGAGCGCGACCGGCTGGCTACGCAGCTGGCGGAGCATAAGGAGCTGCTCCAGGGGGCCCAGAAGGAGGCGGAGGACAAGGAGACCGCCCTTCTCGCCGAATTTGCGTCCGAGCGCTCCTCCTAGACTGACAAGGAGGAGACGCTGGTCTCTGGCTTCCACGCGATCGAAGATCTCGTCGACGGTGAGCTTCCCCTCATTTTCCTTTTCTAAGCTGCCGACTTCTAGTTGAGTCGGCCTCTAATCTTTAACCTTGTTCTTCATTCTTCTTTCTTGGCAGACTTCTTCCCCAGCCATTCATACGCCGCCAATCACGCCATCAAGGCTGATCGTGAAGGGCGGAGGGCGGACGGCGCGCAGATCGCCGCCAACGCCCCCTGAACTCTTGCCGACCAGGTCCTGAGCATCGAGGCCCGCCTTCGGCCGGCCCATCGAATGCTGCGCCGGCTTCAACGTGTCGGCGCCCAGGCGATTGCCGCCCTGTGGCCGGACATGCAGGTGCCACGCACTCCCAGTCGGACTGCCGACTGGTTGGAGGTGGCAGCCGGCCGTCTTGAGGCCTGGAAGGGTTCTTCAGCCTGGGCTGGAGCCCGCCGGGCTTTAGAATTCACCAAGGCGTGGTATCCTGGGCTGAGTTTAGCCGAGTTAGCCACGTTCCAGCTGGAAGCTCAGGCGGAGCTGGCAACGGTGGAGGACGATCTTGTCAGGCGCGCCGCATCGATCGCCGAGTACACCGACACCAGCGTCTTTGTCCCAGAGTGGGCTGAGAACGGCGAGGAGGTGTCGCTGGAGTGGTTCGGGCTGAACCCGGACGACGACGAGGTCTCGGCGGAGGTGATCGACTCCAGTGGCAAAGAGGAAGGCGAGGAGGAGGAAGGAGATGAGGAGGAGGTGCCAGAGGTTGAGGCAGACGACCAGCCCCAGCCCGACCGTGCCTCTAGCAACGAGCCGCACCCAACTGAGCCAGTTGTCGCCAGAGCCGATCAGGCGGAGACCAACCAGCCGGCCGCCCCAGCAACTGGCACCGCGGACCCCTCTCCTCTGAATTTGTCCGAGGCTTCCTAAGCTGCCACTTTATCTTTGTTTTACCTGCTTAGTAGTCTCGATGAACTTGTTATTTTGCACAATTCCACCCGCTAGGTGTATCTTAAACTCCTATTTGATGATTCGGCCAAGGGCCTTTCTATGTAAATATTTATTGCTTACTGCTCTTTGACTTTTTCCTTTGCCGCCTTCCCTTAGTTGCCGTTTTGCTACTCGGACAGCGGCTCTGCGGACTGCCGCTAGATCAAAAACTTGGCTTCTTTGGGAAGGCAAGTACTTAGCCTTTTAGAGTTTTTAGCAAGTTATTTTAGGAAACGGCAAGCCGGCTGCTAAAGAGTCAGTTGTAAAGGATTGAAAGTCGTCCTTAAGCTATGAGCGAGCTTTGAGTCCTTAGCCATTTTTCATATGGGCACCCATTCTACCTTACTCCTGTTCGCCGGACAGTCTCTCTGTGATCTGCGGCTTCTAACAGGAGACGGCTTAAGTGCCACACATTACTTGTCCGGCTGCAGGAAATCGTTTCATAGCTCAAGTCGACGAGTCCCCGGGCCGACTAGTCAAACCCGGTGCCAAGTGGCATAACAAAGAATAACATATTCATAGGCGTAACTCTTTATCATATAGATAAAAGAAGGCAGTCCCCGAGTTCTTCTCAAGGGGCCCGAAGTCTTCATACTTTAATACAAAAGGTAGCGTGATACATACTGCATTAACTGTAAAATCTTCGGAGGAGATTTGCATTCCATGGCCGCTCTGTCTCTTTGCCGGAGTCACCTCTTTTGCGTGCTCGGGGCTTCTGAGCGTCGATCAGGTAGTAGGAGTCATTTCCCAACACCTTGATGATGATGAAGGGGCCTTCCCAAGGTGCTGAGAGCTTGTGCTGACCAGCTGTTCGCTGAATCAGCCGAAGCACAAGGTCTCCTTCTTGGAAAGATCGCGACTTGACCTTCCGATTATAGTATCGGCGTAGGCTCTGCTGGTAGATGCTGGACCGGCTGAGTGCCAACAGCCGGCCCTCTTCCAGCAGATCGACGCCGTCTTGATGTGCTTCCTCTGCTTCCTCCTCGGTGTACATTGTGACTCGAGGGGAGTCGAACTCTATGTCCGTTGGGATGACGGCTTCGGCCCCGTAGACGAGGAAGAAGGGCGTAAAGCCGGTTGACTTGTTTGGAGTCGTGCGCAGGCTCCAAAGGATGGCTGGCAACTCATCAAGCCAGCAGCCTGCCGAGCACTCCAGAGGCTCGACCAGCTGGGCTTGATGCCGGACAGGATTAGGCCATTTGCTCGCTCTACTTGGCCGTTGGACTGCGGATGGGCAACGGACGCTAAGTCCAGTCAGATGCCCTGCGTCGCGCAGAAACGGGCCAAGGCACATTTGGCAAAGTTTGTGCCGTTGTCGGTGATGATGCTGTGCGGTATGCCGTACCGAATTGTGATGTCGAAGATGAAGGTTACAGCAGTCGGACCATTTAAACTCTTGATTGGCTTTGCTTCTATCCATTTGGTGAACTTGTCCACTACGACAAGTAAATGAGTCAAACCACCTCGTGCCGTCTTGAATGGTCCGACCATGTCCAGGCCCCAAACAGCAAAGGGCCAGGCAATAGGAATAGTTTTGAGTGCCAAAGCCAGCTGATGAGGCTTAGAGCGGAACTTCTGGCACCCCTTGCATTTTTGGACCAAGGACTTGGCGTCCTCAAGAGCAGTCCGCCAGAAGAAACCATGGCAAAAAGCTTTGGCGACGAGTGCTCTCGAAGCCGCATGGTGGCCACATTCGCCTTGATGGATGTCTTTGAGGATTGCTTCGCCTTGCTCTGGCTCCACACATCGCTGGTGAATACCAGTGACGCTGCGCCTTACGAGCTCTCTATTGATGATGGCGTATGCTGCCGCCCAGTGTTGTACTTGCCGAGCCGAGATCTCATCGGTTGGCAGCTCTTTGTTTACCATGAATTTGAGGATGGGATGGCCCCATGAAGGTGCTGCGATTTTTGCAACCACCAAGACTGCGACTTGGACGAGGGCGGCTGGGCCGGGGGGTGGCGGGCTAGAGTCGGCAGCCGCTTGTTGTGTCGACGAAGTCCCCGGGTGGATTGGCGCAGTCCCCGGGCCGGGCTCTGAAGTCTCTGGGCCGAGCTCTGAAGTCTCCCCACCACCTGCTGCAGTCCCCGAGCCGGGTGCGACTGCCATGATTCCCGTGCCATCCGCCGGAATACTCGTGCCGTCTGCGGGGGCTCTTGAGTCGGATCTGGCTACTTAAGGAGGAGCCGGTACGAAGATGGAGTCTGACTCCGGTGATGGCTTGACGGACGTCTTGAGGAGGCGCTGGAGGGCGACGCCGGACGGTATCGCCTGACGGGTGGAGCCGATTTGCGCCAGGGCGTCTGCTTGGTCATTGTCGTTTCTTGGTACATGGAGAAACTCGCACCCCTCAAAATATCCGCTGAGTTGTTGTACGAGGAAGCGGTAGCTTGCCATGTTTGCGTCCTTGGCGTCCCAATCGCCTGACGACTGCTGGACCACCAAGTCGGAGTCACCATAACACAGGATCCGGCGAATGCCGAGCTCTTTGGCTAGCCGGAGCCCGTGAATGAGTGCCTCGTACTCGGCGACGTTGTTGGAGGCGGCAAAATGGATTTGCAGCACATACTTGAGCTTGTCACCCTTGGGAGAGGTGAGGACGATGCCGGCTCCCAAGCCGGTGCGCATCTTGGAGCCGTCGAAATGCATTCGCCAATGGGTGGAGTCGGGCGCTGGCGGTAGATACTGGGTTTCGGCCCAGTGATGAGGAAATCGGCCAACGCTTGTGACTTGATGGTAGTGCGAGGTTGGTAGTAGATGGTGTAGGGGGCCAACTCTATGGCCCACTTGGCCACTCGTCCCGAAGCGTCTCGGCTGCCGATGATCTCGGCTAGAGGAGCCGTGTAGACCACAGTGATTGGATGTTCTTGGAAGTAAGGCTTCAATTTCTTGGCGGCAAAATGCACACCATAGCACATCTTCTGGTAGTGGGGGTAGTTTTGCTTGGAGGTCGACAGTACTTCACTTAAATAATATACCGGTCTCTGGACTGGTAGCGCTTTGCCTTCCTCCTTGCGCTCTACCACAATGACTGTGCAGACCACTCGGCTGGTGGCAGCGATGTAGAGGAGCATGGGCTCCTTAGGAGTCGGAGCCGCCAGGACAGGTGGAGTAGCCAGCATCTTCTTTAGTTGGACAAATGCTTCGTCCACCTTGTGGTTCCACTCGAAAAAGTGGTCTTCTTCATGAGTTGGTATAGGGGAAGAGCCTTCTCGCCCAGCCGACTGATGAATCGGTTGATGGACGCCAAACAACCGGTGAACTTCTATACGTCCAGCAGTCGGCTGGGTACCGCCATCCTCTCAGTTGCCTTGATCTTCACAGGGTTGCATTCTATGCCGTGTTCGGAGACCAGGAAACCAAGGAGCTAGCCGGCTGGTACTCCGAAGACGCACTTCTCCGAGTTGAGCTTGATCTGAAATCGGCGCAAGTTCTCGAAGGTCTCCTTGAGATCTTCCAGCAGTGTTCCACGCTTCTCCGTCTTCACCACCACATCATCCACATAGACATGAGCATTTCTGCCAAGCTGCTTAAGGAGGCACTTCTGCATGCATCGTTGGAAGGTGGCGCCGGTGTTCCTCAAGACGAACGTCATGGTCAGGTAGCAGAAAGCTCCAAATGGCGTGATGAAGGCAGTCTTCAGCCTGTCTGCTGGGTTCAACTTGATCTGGTGATACCCTGAATATGCATCCAAGAAACTCAATAGCTCGCATCCGGCTGTGGAGTCTATCACTTGGTCGATCCTTGGCAAGGCGAACGGGTCCTTGGGGCATGCTTTGTTGAGGCTAGTGTAGTCAATACACATTCGCCATTACTTGTTCTTCTTCAGTACCTAGACCGGGTTGGCTAGCCATTATGGGAAGAATACTTCCATGATGAAGCCGGCTGCAAGCAGCCGGGCTATCTCTTCTCCATCAACTCTCCTCTTCTCTTCTGACAAGCGGCCCAAAGGCTGTCTGACTGGCTTGGCATCAGATCAGACGTGTAATTTGTGCTCGGTGAATTCCGTCGGGACACCGGGCATGTCCTTGGGGGACCATGTGAAGATGTCTCGATTCTCACGGAGGAAATCAATGAGCTCGCCTTCCTATTTGCTGTCGAGGTTGGAACCTACGACAGCGTACCTCTCTGGGTGCTCTGGGTCCAAAGGTATCTTCTTTGTTTCCTTGGCCGGCTTGAACGAGCCCTCAGCTTCCGACTCTCTGGGATCAGGTGACATCTCCGGCTGTTTGCTTGCCATCGCCACAGCTCGATCTAGCAGTCGCTTCTTGGCTGCGATCACAAGGGACTCGGCTAGCCGACTGCTCTCTGATGCACAAGCGGACGACTTCTTGTAGTCGCCATTTATGGTCAGGATTCCCTTGGAACTCGGCATCTTCATCTTGAGGTAGGCATAGTGGGGGACGGCCATGAACTTGGCCAGGGCTGGCCGGCCATGCAACACATGGTATGGGCTTTGTAGGTCCACCACCTCGAACCATATTGACTCTCGGTGGAAATGATCTTTGTCTCCGAAGAGGATATCGATCAAGATCTTGCCGACTGGCGAGTAGGAAAGGCCAGGAACTATGCCGTGGAACACCGTCTGGCTGGACTGCAGTTGCCTCTGCCTGATTCCTAACTTCTCCATGGTGTCTTTGTACAAGATGTTGATGCTGCTACCGCCGTCTATCAGGACTCTGGAAAAGCGAGCAGCTCGCTTGTCCATGCCAAAGGTGGCGTACAAAACCAAAGCATAGGAGCCGGGTCTAGGCATTACTTCGGGGTGGTTAGCCTGACTCCAGCTGATGGGCTTCTCAGACCAGTGCATGAACTCTGGGGCGTCAGTTGCTACTACATTCACCTCCTGCTGCTGCAGTCGCCTGCTGCGTCGATCGTCGGCCACACTGGTGAACACGACGTATGCTCCCTGCTCTTCTGGGTACTCGTCTTGTACTGTGCCGACTGGTCTGACCGCCGGCTGCTGGGGCGGAGGAGGCGGCTGCCCCGCAGGTGGGGGAGGCAAAAGTCTGTCTCCCTTGGCTATCCTAGTGAGCGAGTGGCATTTCCGAGTGGTGTGGTTGGACGGCTTCTAGCCACTGTGGAACTTGCAGGGTCCATCCAGAGTCTGCTCATATGAGAAAGCCAGCTGCTAGTTGGACTTGCCGCCCTTCTGGCACTTGGGCGGGGGCTGCCCTTCTGGCTGCTGATTTTCGATTATCGCCACCTGCTGGCTGGTGGAAGTCGGCGGTGGGGCCTAGCGCTTATGGTCATTCTGTGGTTGACGCCGACTGGTGGCTCCGGCCGGGGTTCGGGGAGCCTGAGGAGCCACTTTGCCGGTCGCGCTGACTTGAATCTCCGTCTTCATGGAGGAGTCGGCCGTGGCGTATTTGTCTGCTATGATCAGCAGCTCGTCGAGGGTTTCCGGCTCGTCACAAAGAAGCCTGTGCTTGAGGAGGGTGCCCTCTCGGCATCCCGCGGTGAAGTACTCGATGGCGTGCACTTCGTGCACGCCTTCGCAGGACTTGCGAAGCTCAGCCCAGCGCGTGAGGTAGTCGCAGGTTGACTCGCTGGGGCCCTGTACACACAAGGAGAGCTGGCGAGGCTTGGGAGGCCGCTTGTACATGCTGGTGAAGTTGCGGAAGAAGGCATCAGTGAAGTCGACGCAACTGTTGATGCTGCGGGGCCTTAAGCTGTTCAGCCAAGTCCGGGCCGTGCCTTGGAGCATAAGCTGAACATACTTCACAGCACTTCCATGACGGTGCTTCCGCCGCTCTTCGCGCGAGGAAGCGGCTCGTCGTAGACCACCACGTTGGTGGGGAACGTGTCAAGCAACACGGTATCGGAGTCGACCAACATCGGATCGGTGGAGCCTACGGACTCCAAGTCCCCAGCTGGCTCGCTGGCGACGTGGAGTTGATCGAGGAGGCCCGTGAGGAGGCTCTCGGGGCCGCCTGTGCCCGCGTCGGATGCGGGCTCGTCGGAGAGGCGGACCTCGCCTACAAGATCGGTGAGGCAACTGGCTGCGACGGTGATTTCAGCGCCATGCAGCGCGTCGGCGCATACTCCGTCTGGCGTGCCGGGCTGGCTGCGCTCGCCAGGAAGGAAAAGGGTTCCCGTCCAGAACAGGTCTCCGGATGACGGTGCACCAGGCCCCACGGTGGGCGCCAAATGTCGGGGGTTGGGTGCGACATATGCCAATGGATGGCTTATCATGGTGGGGGCGATTAGAACGTCGCCGGTGCCTGGAAACGGGATGAGGCGTAGACATGAATGCCGACGTACTTTACCCAGGTTTGGGGCTCTCCTAGGAGATAACACCCCTAGTCCTGCTCTGCGGGGTCTCCGCATGATCACTAAGGCAAAAGTGAGTACAAAGGTGCTCCTCGAGCTGTATCTGTGGACAGGTGGAGGCTAGGCTAGCTCTCCCCCTTCTCTAAGGTCTGGTCTGGTTCTAATGAATGGGAAACCCTTTGCATGGGTGCCCTGGGGGGTTTATATAGGCCTACCCCCCAGGGGTACAATTTTAAACCAACTGGGCGCAGGGCCTAGCCGTCAGTCTCTTCGCCAGCCGGCCTCTCTGTCGACTGCTGGGGCCCGCCGGCAGGTGGGCCCGGCCGACTGGTCTGGTACGGAGCCGACAAGCCGTACCCGCTGCTTGCGGGTCTTGCCGGCTGCTGATTACTGTAGCCGTGCTTCTAATGATGCAGGCTTGGTCATGGGGTCGTGGCTACAGCCCCGCCACCTGGCGGGCGATTACTGTAGCCACTCCCCGTCTCATCTGGTTAATGGCGCGTGGGACCCGTGGGAGGGGGAGGCCGACTCCCGGGGGCCGGCTCCCTTCGGGTCCGACTGGTGGCGCTCTTGCTGTCTTCTGGACTCTCGCTGACCAGTAGGGCCCATCATCCGTGGACCGTACTGACAGGCCGTCGTGGGTGCAGGACTCCGCCCACTGTTGCTGATGTCAGGGATGGCACGGCAACAGTGCCTTGCCGAACGGAGGTCTCCATTGGTACGGCGCATTGTGGCCTAGCCATCCCATGGAAAGGGGAGGGAGTGGGCTTTACTGTTGCCACCCCCCGTCCCATCCCCCCTTACGAGGGCATGGGCTTTGTTGGTGTCGTGGGCTGACTCCCCGTGGTCGGCTTCTTTGGAAGCCGCCAGGCAGGAGTCGGCCCGTCTTGACCTCGCCTCTAGGACTCGGCCGCATGCGGGCAGTCGGCTGTTCCTTCAGCCGGCCTCCAGAAGGCGGCTCTTCATCCTGGCGTCTTGAGGGGCGCAGTCAGCCCTGATGTCTTGAAAGGTTCTGGGCCTCGGGTTAGCCTACCCATGGCCCATTACTCCGACAAACGTACTTTGCCTTCTCTTCTCGCTCTCATTTTGCGTATCTTAGCCACCATATATGCTAGTGCTTGTTGCAGCTCCACCTCATACCTTTTGCCTTCCTTTAAGCTTAAATAGTCTTGATCGCGAGGGTGTGATATTGCCGAGTCCCCGTGACTCACAAATTACTTCAAAACCAGATGCAGGGACCGATGATACCGTTCCAGGAGATGCAACTGAGCTCAAGTGGGAGTTCGATGAGGACTCAGGACGATACTACATTTCCTTTCCAGACGATCAGTAGTGGAGCCCAGTTGGGGCGATCTGGGACATTATGCATTTGGGGTTGTCTTTATTTTGGTTCCGTAGTCGGACCTTGATTGTATCTGGATGATTGTAATGATATATTTATGCTATTGTGTGATGTGGCGATTGTAAGCCAACTATGTACCTCTTTTCTTATTCAGTACATGGGATGTGTAAAGATTACCCCTCTTGCGACATTGCTTACAATGCGGTTATGCCTCTAAGTCGTGCTTCGACACGTGGGAGATATAGCCGCATCTTGGGCGTTACAAGTTGGTATCAGAGCCTTCCCCGACTTAGGAGCCGCCTGCTTGATCGAATCGCTGGCGTTGTTGAGTCTAGAAAAATGTTTTGAGTCATTTAGGATTATATATATCGGAGAGTAGGATTCTTTTTACTCCTCAGTCCCTTTGTCGCTCTGGTGAGGTATCCCGACGTAGAGTTTTGACTCTTCTCTTCTCAAATTTCACTAAATTTTTTTTAGGATCACGCGGGTATCTTGGAATCGTTCCGATGGTTTTGTGACGAGAACATTGTTCTTGGTGCCTCCAGACATTTAGGGGTTGTGGCAGTGTCCCAGGGAGTTGAGCTCCAAGGTGTTTTCGTCACAATTTTATCGTTGTAGTTCTAGAATACCTGAGTTTCGCCGACATCGAAAATCTCTTTTATGCAGTTGTTGGTGAGATAACCTCGACGCCACCCAGTACTGGGCGGGAGTTCGGGAGTATTGCCATAACTCGTATAACGGATGCTTTTCGAAGGTTGAGGTAAATGATTTCCGAAGGTTTCTTGGTTATGTGTTGAAGGATGGATGCAGCTGGATGTAGGAATTGCTAGTTTTGGGTGAGATATTATGCTTCCCGTGTATCCCCAACACCTGATTGCATAACCAGAAAATTTCGGGAGTTTCATAGGTGGGAATTCATGTAGCTCTAGTATTTCTTCCGCGGATTTTTGGTTTGTGATTGGGTAATCCTTACCAAGTATTTGTTCTTGTCCGTACCTTGTTGTTTTATTCTTCTACCTCTATCTAAGTGGCTTCTCAATTTATGGAAGTGTGACCATTTAATTTGGAATTCATTCATTTATTCTTGTTCGAATGTTAAGGCTATATGTTGCAATTTCGATCCATTTGATTCATCTTGAATATATGTCTGTCAAGATGCTAACGGATGTCACCCTCTTCAGGATGGCTCCTCCAATGCGTCAGAATCCGGATCCACTGCCACCACCTCCACCTCCGGAGGCATGGCAAGCTGTGATGGCCGCTACCAACGCCAACACGCAGATGCTTATGCAACTCTTGCAAGAGCGCAACCAAGGAAATCAAGGCCATGGCAACAATCAGAATCAGTTTGCTACACTCAACCAGTTCCTCGCAAACCAGCCAAAGACGTTCAGTAACTGTGTTGAGGCCACAGACGCTGATGATTGGCTCGTGGATATCTGCAAACATTTCGAGTGCAGCAACGTCAGGCCTGAGGACTTTGTCAAGTTTGCCTTGTTCCAACTCAAAGACCAAGCTGTAGAGTGGTATCAGCAATACAAAGATTCCAGAGGAGGTCGTGTGAATACCTGGGATGAATTCCGCCAAGACTTCAAAACTCACCACATTCCTCAGAGTGTTGTTGAGAGCAAGCGTGAGGAGTTCCGCAATCTGAAGCAAGGAAGCTTGTCTGTTTACCAGTACAACATCATGTTCCAAAAGCTCGCTCATTTCGCTAAGCAAGACGTTCCTGGCGAGAAGAGCATGATTTATCAGTTCAGAGGTGGCCTCAGAGAAGACCTGCAACTAGCTCTCGTGCTTTTTGAGCCGAAGAAGTATGATGAGTTCTACAATATGGCACTAAAGCAAGAGACTGCTCAGCTCAAGTGCAATGCTTCCAAGAAGCGAGTCAGGGATGCAACTCCTTCTTCTTCTTCAACTCAAGTGGCAACTAAGCAGCAAAATTATTGGTTGCCTCCTCCTCCTCCGTTCTGTCAGCCTTATCAGTAGAAGAGCAAAGGTGGCAATGGATCTTCCCACCCACCCAACCCAGGCTTTTAGAACAAGACTTCGTCTCATGCTCCAAGATCAAGTGCTCCGTATCACCGTCTGCTTTCTGAGGTTACGTGCAACAAGTGTCAGCAGAAGGGTCACTATGCAAACAAATGCTTCAATCAGAGGCATCTTCCTCCTCCTCCTCCTCCTGTGAGATCTGCCAGTACCGCAGTGGTCAAGCATAATCCCAAGTTTGCAAAGGTCAACATGATGAACGCAACTCAGGCAGAGGACTCTTCAGAAGTGATCATGGGTAACCTCCCTGTTAACGATATTCCTGCAAAAGTTCTTTTTAACACCGGTGCATCGCATTGTTTCATCTCAAGACCATTTGCATCTAAGCATGAGTTGGCTTTCCAAGTGTTGCCTAGTCCGTTAGCAGTTGTCTCTCTGGGTAAACGCATGAACGCTAACTCCATGGTTCCAGATGTTACCATCACGATGGGCGACTATAAGTTTCTGTCTTCTCCTAATGTTCTTGGTGACTCGGATATTGATCTTATTCTTGGAATGGACTGGCTTTCTAAGCACAAGGCTCAGCTTGATTGTGCTGCCAGGTAGATTCAATTGACACATTCGTCTGAGGATGTAATTGTCTTTGCCGCTCATGATGATACCATTTTACTATTTTCTCTCAATGAGAAGGGCGAGTTGGATGCCATCTCTCAGATTCCAGTCGTTTGTGAATATCAAGACGTCTTTCCAGAAGAGCTTCCAGGAATGCCTCCTCACCGGCCAGTTGAATTCGTCATTGATCTTGAGCCTGGCACGGAACCTGTTTGCAAACGTCCTTACAAGCTTGGACCTGAAGAGTTGAAGGAGCTGAAGAAACAACTCGATATTCAAGAGCGTATGGGTCTTATCCAACCAAGTTCTTCTCCATGGGGTTGTGGTGTTCTTTTTGTCAAGAAGAAGGATGGAACGGACCGACTTTGTGTCGACTACCGTCCATTGAACAAGAAGACCATAAAGAACAAGTACCCACTTCCCAACATCAATGAGCTTTTTGAACAACTTAAAGGTGCTCAAGTATTCTCCAAGCTTGACCTCAGTATGGGCTATCATCAGATTCGCATTCGTGAAGAAGATATCCCCAAGATAGCATTCAGAACAAGCTATGGTTCATATGAATACACTGTCATGTCTTTCAGTCTTGTCAACGCTCCTCCAACATTCTCTCGCATGATAAACTTCATCTTCAATGCCTACACAAATGATTTCGTCTTGGTCTATCTCGATGACATTTTGGTCTTTTCCAAGAAAAAGGAGGATCATGCCAAGCACTTGAGATTGGTGCTGGATAAACTCAGAGAACATCAGTTCTATGTGAAGTTTTCAAAGTGCGAGTTTTGGCTCGATGAGGTTCTCTACCTTGGACATATTATCTCCGCCAAGCGCATAGCTGTTAATCCTGAGAAGGTGTCTGCAATTGTGAATTGGGAACCACCTCAGAATGTGAAGCAACTCCGCAGCTTCCTTGGGCTCGCAAGCTATTGTCGAAGGTTCGTTGAGAATTTCTCAAAGATCGCGAAGCCTCTTTCCAACCTTCTCCAGAAGCATGTGAATTATGTATGGTCGCCTGAATGTGACATCGCTTTCAACACCCTCAAAGAGAAGTTAGTCACAACTCTAGTTCTAACTCCTCCTGATGAATCCAAACCATTTGAGGTCTTCTGTGATGCTTCCCTTCAAGGTCTCGGTGCTGTGCTAATGCAAGAGAAGAAAGTTGTCGCCTATACCTCTCGCCAGTTGAAGCCCAATGAAAAGAACTACCCCACTCATGACCTCGAGTTGGCGGCAGTTGTCCATGCTCTTTTAACATGGAGACATCTCTTGTTGGGAAGAAAAGTGGACATCTTCACCGATCATAAGAGTCTCAAGTACATCTTCACTCAGCCAAACCTCATCCTCAGGTAGACTCGTTGGGTCGAAATGATTCAAGAGTATAATCCGAGTATTGAATATACTCCAGGCAAGGCCAATGTCATTGCTGACGCATTGAGCAGGAAGGCTTACTGCAACAGTTTGATTATCAAGCCCTACCAACCAGAGCTTTGTGAAGCTTTCCGCAAACTCAATCTCCAAGTTGTTCCTCAAGGATTCCTTGCCAACCTCCAAGTCTCTCCTACCTTGGAAGATCAGATTCGCGAGGCTCAACTTCTTGATGCTATGGTGAAGAAGGTGAAGATTGGGATTGCCAAGAGTCAACCCAAGTACAAGTGTTATCGCCTTGATGACAAGGATACTCTATTCTTCAAGGATCGCATTGTTGTTCCTAAGGGTGACTGTCGGTGTCAAAACCGGCGGATCTCGGGTAGGGGGTCCCGAACTGTGCGTCTAAGGCGGATGGTAACAGGAGGCAGGGAACATGATGTTTTACCCAGGTTCGAGCCCTCTTGATGGAGGTAAAACCCTACATCCTGCTTGATTAATATTGATGATATGGGTAGTACAAGAGTAGATCTACCACGAGATCGGAGAGGCTAAACCCTAAAAGCTAGCCTATGGTATGATTGTATGTTGTCCTACGGACTAAAACCCTCTGGTTTATATAGACACCAGAAAGGGCTAGGGTTACACAAGGTCGGTTACAAAGGAGGAGATATACATATCGGTATTGCCTAGCTTGCCTTCCACGCCAAGTAGAGTCCCATCCGGACACGAGACGAAGTCTTCAATCTTGTATCTTCATAGTCCAATAGTCCGGCCAAAGGATATAGTCCGGCTTTCCTGAGACCCCCTAACCCAGGACTCCCTCAGTAGCCCCTGAACTAGGCTTCAATGACGATGAGTCCGGCGCGCAGTATTGTCTTCGGCATTGCAAGGCGGGTTCCTCCTCCGAATACACCACGGAAAAATTTGAATACAAGGATAGTGTCCGACCCTGCAAAATAAGTTCCACATACCACCGTAGAGAGAATAATATTTCCACAAATCTAATATGCTGACACGTTTTGGCAATATGACATTATGCCACGGCCCGGTAATTATTCGAACTGTTTCCTTTAACTAGCCCCGCACATAACGCGAGGCAGTTCCTTGACACGTCTTATCAAAGCAGAGATCGTGTTACCCTTATTACAGGATTCTCATCAATACGGGCGTGGGTAACCCAACCGCTCCATCGATTACGGCGCTCGAGGGATAAGCGAGTTTTACCAGGCTAGTGGGGACGCATAGTTTCGGCCGCCCATATAAAGGGATAAGGATTCACCTTTTCATCCATGCCTTCTTCCTCCTTTGCTCATCCATTTTCGCACATTCGAGCTCCAGCGCCCATGTCCGCATTTCCCACCTCGACCTTCTCCAACCATGTCTGGAGTAGGAGGCTAGTGGATGGTCTCCTCCGTCATGGAGGGACACATCAAGAAGCTGAGGAGAGTCGGATACTTGCACGACGACATCACGCACCGACTCCCAGATGAGGGGCAGCTCATCCCCACCCCCAGGCCCCATGAGAGGGTAGTGTTCCTTACCCATTTCCTCCGCGGACTGGGATTCCCTCTCCACCCATTCGTCCAAGGGCTCATGTTCTACTATGGCCTGGATTTCCACGATCTGGCCCCGAACTTCATCCTTAACATCTCGGCGTTTATCATCGTGTGCGAGGCCTTCCTCCGCATCAAGCCCCACTTCGGCTTATGGCTGAAGACCTTCAATGTCAAGCCGAAGGTAGTGAGCGGCCGCCAGGCGGAGTGCGGATGCGCCATGGTGGGCAAGATGCCCAATGCCACATGGCTCGAGGGCTCCTTCGTGGAGACCATAAAGAGGTGGCAATCGGGGTGGTTCTACATCACCGAGCCGCGTGACCCTAAGTGGGCAGCGGCCCCCGAGTTCCGATCTGTCATCCCCATGTGGCTCACCTCCTGGCAAGAGAAGGGCCTGTCCTGGGGTAGTTCGGGAGAGCTGACCGGACTCCAAACATGTATCCAAAACATGGTGAGCAAGAAGCTCAAACTGGTCAACGTAGTCCATGTCATGCTCATCTGCCGGATCCTCCCGTGTCAACAACGGGCGTTCAACTTATGGGAGTTCGACCCAGCCCAGCACCAAACTCTGAACAGGCTCTTCGACACAACACACGAGGATGCCTGGAAGGTGCTATTCAAGGGTGCCGAGGTTCCCCCTCCCACTACCGAGGATCACGGATTCAGCGCGAAGCGCCAAGCCAGCGCGGTAAGCTGTTTTACCTCTTACAGGATACTCGTTTTTCATAGTTTGACTCTATGCAGGATCTAAGCTCCCGTACCTTTAATAGGACTGGCAGGAGACGGTCGAACAGATCGACTGTCCGGCTCCTTTGCCCGAAGGCCCAGCAGACGCTCTCCTAACGAAGATGCTGACTCCGGCTCCTTACAAAGTGCCGGAGAAGACCAAGAAGGCCAAGGGAACCCGAAAGAGTTCCCGGCGCCAGGCGGCATCGGACTCAATGTCCGATAACTCCGCAACGCACTCCTCCCCCGAAGACGAGGAGGAAAATGAAGATGCTCCCCCTCCAGTCGGGGGAGACAAGAAAAGGAAGGCCGCCCCAACTAGGGAGGCCGAAGGGTCCAAGAAGGGAAGGACTCTCCTTCCGGACTACTCCACCACCACCGCCGAAGGCGAAGACGAGTGGCTGCTTAGGGATAAGCCCCTGGCGAAGTCGTAAGTATTCGGATGCCAGAGCAACTCATAGCATACCTTTGTCGCACTGCCTCTCCTAACGCCGAATTATGACTATGCAGACCGCCACGAGCCCGTATCGACGTATCGTCGGACGGCTCCCTGGGCTCGTCGGATATGGATAGCGATCCACTTCCGACCGCCACCTCCCCTGGCCCTAAGGACAATGCCGAGGTATTGTCTCAAGAGGCACCGGGTCGAGGGGAGACAGTCCCGGAGGCGCCTCAAGGCGACCTTCCGGACTCCGGGAGCAGAGGGAGCAAGGCTCCCGAGGGCTCTGAGTTCGGCCCTCAGCCGAACACCGCGCCGGAACCCCCAGCGGTTCCGGACTCGGGCAGGCGGCCTCCTTCCAAAAGGGGCAAGACGCCTATGCCGGTGACCTCTGTCCATCCAGAGGCACCGGACAATCTGCTGGGAGCGCTTTGCAGCACTACCATCAACGAAGAGCACCGCACTATTATGAGTGCGGTGGTCCAGAAGGTTCAGTCCGCCAAGAGCGGACTGACTGAAGCCTGTGCCAGCCTTCTAACAGGCTTTGTGGTAAGTGTTTGCAATATAGGAGAAATATTACCGCATAGACAGTAGCCCCTGATGCTCTGTTCGGTGTTCACAAGGAAAATCCGAACGGAGGATCAAACAATATCGCAGGAGTCTAATATAAGTATGTCAATATGCGTATGCAGGCTTCGTTGCTGGCCTCTGCCGCACTAACTACGGAGGTCGCTGCACTGAAGAAGGACCTTAAAGGGTCCAATTGTAAGTGCATCTAGTGCCACCCCTAGTTGGTTTTGGAGTATTGACGACAAACCTAGTTGAGGGACTAATGTGTTTATGAGAATTGCAGGATAACACAGGTAGAAGTCCTTCATGATTCGGTTTTACTACCAAAGATGACCCCTAAAAATGTATGAAGACATTGAAGTCAAAGGTGGTATATGAAGATATTCACATTGAAGACTATGACAAGAGAAGACACGATATGAAGCCTATGGAGCTCGAAGACATAGATCTTTCGTAGGTCTTTTTCTTTTGTATTGAGTCATAGGAACCACCGTACTGTTAAGTGGGGTCCAAGAGAACCAGTCAGAATGACTGAAGTGATGCCTAAACCAAAAACCT
This sequence comes from Triticum urartu, assembly GCF_056163025.1. Taxonomy (NCBI): domain Eukaryota; kingdom Viridiplantae; phylum Streptophyta; class Magnoliopsida; order Poales; family Poaceae; genus Triticum; species Triticum urartu. Next base: position 354,833,762 of record NC_141877.1, read on the forward strand.
ATGTCTTCGAGTGAAGACTATGAGAGCGAATCTTGTCCAGAGTCGGACAAGTCAGCTTTGCTTGTAGCCCAAGTAAAGTTGTCGTGTGAGTTTGAAATCTAACCGTTGGAACACGTGTCAGTTCCTTAGTGACCCAGGGTCATTTCGGACAAATCAGGTCGGGTTGCCAAGTGGCTATAAATAGCCCACCCCCTACAACCATAAACGGTTGGCTGCTCAGATTAATAGTACGGCTTTTGTCGTTTGAGAGCAACCCACCTCGAAGCCTTTGAGAGAGAATTCCTTGCGAGGACAAAAGCCCTAACCACCAGAGCCAGAGAGAATTGGGCATCACTTAAGTCTTCTTGTCTGTGTGATCTGAAGACTTATTACACTTGAGGACTGTGCATCCTCCAGCCGGTTAGGCATCGCGTTCTGAGCATCCAAGAGACATTGTGGATTGCCAGTGAACGAAGTCTGTGAAGGCTTGGGAGTCTACCTTGAAGACTTACCAGAGTGATAGGGCGAGGTCTATGTGACCTTAGCTCAAGGAAAATACGGTGAGGACTGGGTGTCCTGAGCTGCGTGTTCAGGACTGGGTGTCCGGGACCATGTGTCCTAAGGTTTAAATACCTAGCCGCTCCAACCAGACGTACAGTTGTCACAACAATTGGAACTGGTCCAACAAATCATTGTCTTCAACGAGTCACTGGTTTCATCTTCACTTCACTTTACTTACTGTTACTCATTGTGGAGTCATTGTATGTTTGCACTATCATTTGTCTTCACTGAGTGACTGCGTGTTCTGTTTGGCTTCACAATAACTTCCTACCTGATCCTTACTACCTAGCTGCTATTAGTCTTTGTGCTTTCACTTCATTGAATACTCGACTATGGTTTGCCTAGTGTAGTCTACCTTCCGCTACATGGTAATAGGTTTAATTCTATCGTTTGTCTTCAAAACTTCTATGTTCTGAAGACTTTCATAAAAATCGCCTATTCACCCCCCTCTAGTCGATATAACGCACTTTCAATTGGTATCAGAGCAAGGTGCTCCCTTGTTCTGTGTGATTCGGTTTAACCACCTAGAGTTTTAGCTATGTCGACTGCAGGGATAATTAAAGTCTCCGCTGCGTGCCCCGTCTTCGATGGAACTGAATATCCCTACTAGAAGAATAAGATGCGCATGCATCTTGAAGCCTTTGACATCGACCTATGGTATGTCGTCGAGAATGGCATTCCCAAGGCTGGAGAAGGTGTCACTGCTACTGATGTCAAGAAATTCGTTCAACTGGACTCTACTGCCAGGAACATCATCTGTGGTCATCTGACCAAAGGACAATATGGCCATGTGAGTGCTTTGAAGACATCCAAGCTGGTCTGGGACTGGCTCTCCAAGGTCAATGAAGGCATCTCAACCCAGAGAGATCAAAGAATCAGTGTCCTTCGCAACCTCTTCAACCGCTTCAAGCGAAATGACAATGAGAATGTCCAACACACATTTGACCGACTCACTAACATCACAAATGAGCTTCAAGCCCTCGGCGCCACTGAGATTACCAAACACGAAGTCGTCAAGACGCTGCTGAGATCACTTGATAGTTCGTTTGACATCCTGGCCCTGATGATTCAAGAACGTCCTGATTTCAAGACACTCGATCCGTCTGACATACTTCAGAGGCTCAACACACATGAGTTTCAGCTTTCGGAGAAAAGAGATATCTACGGTCCAAACTATGGGCGAACTCGTGCCTTGAAGGCAAAAGCTGTCTCCTCATCTGAAGAAGAATCTGACAGCAGTTCTGATGATCCTGAAGACATTGGAAGGGAACTTGCTATGCTTGTCAAGAAGTTCCAAAAATTCACCAAGAAGAAAGGCTTCAGAAAGTCTTCCTGATCAAGTTCAAGGAATGATGAAGCTCCTGCTCATGACTACAAGAAGAAAACATGTCACAAGTGCAAGAAACTTGGCCACTTCATCTCTGAGTGACCACAGTGGGACAATGAGAACAAAAAGAAGAAGAAGAGCAAGGAATATGACTCTGACGACAAGAAGAAGAAGAAATACTCAAAGTCTTCTTCCAAGTCTTCCTCAAAGTCTTCATCACACAAGAAGAGCTCATCTGGCAAGGCACGTGCGTTTGTTGGCCAGGAAATGGATTCAGAGGAGGAGTCTGCTTCTGAGGAGGCGGAGGTGGAGTCTGAGGAGGAATCCGACTCAGGCGTCGCAAGTCTGGCTACAACATACGTTGCCAAGTCCATCTTCAACACTGAAGACAATGACTTCATCACCGACACCGATGCAAATGACAAGGACTACTCCGCTTCTACCTACTGCTTCATGGCACGCGGTGCCAAGGTAAACACATGCACTACTCACTATCAAACATCTAGTGACGATGACTCTGATTGTGGTTCAAAACCTAGCTACAAAACACTTGCTAAAATTGCAACTGAACAACAGAAAGCTATGGAACATATTCAAAAACTGTTAGACAGAAGCGATGATCTGTTAGGTGCTGAAATGACTCGATCTGAATCCTTAATTGAAGACATAAAAAATCTCCATGTTAAGTATCAGGAACTTGAAAGTCGTCATGAAACTCTCTCAACAACTCATGAAAAGCTTTCCTATGATTATCTTCAAAGGAAGCAAGATCTTGAGAAATTGAGAGCGGTTCATGAAGATCTTCAAACGGAAAACGAGTCACTTCGCGCCAAATAGATCAGTCCCGCTCAGGAAGGATTTGAACCACCATGTCTTAAATGCATTGAGCGTGATAATGCTACTTCTGTTGCTGAATGTTCTACTGCTACTGCTGTTGCAATATCTTCAACTGTTGATGTGGTAGCTAACCCCTCTGCTGAGGATACCACCGCTATTGCTGATGAGAATGCTAGGTTGAAGACATTGCTTGAAACAGGGATGTACAAAAGTCTTCAAGGGCATCAGACACTATGTGATGTCCTCAAAAAGCAGATTCTGAACCGAAACCCTAGGAAAGAGGGTGTTGGGTTCGTAAGGAAAATGAATGCAGATGGCTCTTACTGGAAACCTGAGCAGTACCCCAAAACCATGTGGGTTGCTGCAAAGGAACCTTCAGCAGATCCATCCAATCTAACTGGCTTCACTTGTGCTAACCCCATTATCGTTGATGAATCCTTTGATGCAAACTATATACTGTTTAAGAATCAGAATGGTGAAGTGTTTGCCAGGTACATTGGTACTAACTGCAGGAATGGACCACCTATGAAGAAGATCTGGGTTCCGAAAAGGTGTCTGGAAAATCTTCCTGTGAATTTCTTCATGACACCTCACTTGAAGAAGACAAACCTCAGACCAAAGGCATCATACGGTCCAAAGGCTTCATACAAACAGAGAACTCACCTGAGTCGCACTAACGCAAATGTTTTGCAGGGAAACCATACTCAGGCATATGAATATGATAGCGGTTCATCAAACCGCCATGTTCATAAGACCAAGAACTATTCTGCTTATTCTTATGAGTACTATTGTCCGCCTGCAAGACTGTTTGCTAAGGCTTCAAAGCCAAAATTCTCAGATGATGCACTTAGACTTATTGCTTCTAAGCCACCCTTGAAGATGTGGGTGGTTAAGAAGGCTTAACTCTCTTTTGCAGGGAAAGGTCTCCAGCAAAAAACCAAAATCGTCTGACGCTATTGCTGGGGACCTTAAACATCTTGTAGGGCGCAAGATCAAATGCCCAAATGGTCTTACTATGTACTTCGTACCTGAATCGCTTACTACTCTCCCTATTAGTCCTAACCTGGATCTAAGCTTTCATAACCCGCTGGTTCGTCAAATGTTTTTGCTTCACAATGCTCTTGGTGAAGCCTATCCCCCTAACTGCACTGTAGGGTACGACACCAGCGTCTTCAAAATGGATTATTGACAGTGGGTGTACAAATCACATGACTGGCAAAAGAAGTCTTCTTATGGACTCAACATTATGTCCATCCGACAAGAGCCACATCACATTTGCTGACACTGGTAAAAGTAAGGTATTGGGTCTAGGTAGAGTTGCAATCTCAAGGGATCAACACATGGATAAAGTCATGCTTGTTGAATCCCTTGGCTTCAACTTAATGTCTGTCTCAATGCTTTGCGATTTGAACATGATCGTAATGTTTGGAAAATATCGTTGCCTTGTACTAATGGAATCTGACAAGTCTCTAGTGTTTGAAGGGTATCAAAAAGATGATCTGTACGTGGTAGATTTCTCAGCAGGGCCACAGCTTGCAGTATGTCTTCTAGCAAAGGCTTCAGAATGCTGGCTCTGGCATCGGAGGCTTGGACATGCTGGCATGAGGAACCTCCACACCCTTGCAAAGAAGAAGCATGTCATAGGCATCGAGGGCGTCAAGTTCAAGAAAGACCACTTATGCGGTGCCTGTGAAGCAGGGAAGATGACGAGGGCCAAACATCCCTCGAAGACAATCATGACCACTACTCGACCCTTTGAACTGCTTCACATGGATCTTTTCGGTCCCACTCATTACTCAACTCTAACTACTACTGCTTGCCTCTATGGATTCGTTATTGTTGATGATTATTCTAGATATACTTGGGTGCACATAATTCTTTACAAGACTGAAGTGCAGGATGTCTTCAGACGCTTCGCCAATCGAGCTATGAACAATTTTGGCACCAAGATAAAGCACATCAGAAGTGACAATGGCACTGAATTCAAGAACACTGGCCTTGATACATATCTTGATACCTTGGGCATCACACATGAATTCTCAGCCCCGTACACGCCACAGCAGAATGGCGTCGTTGAACATAAGAACAGAACACTAATTGAGATGGCCAGAATGATGCTAGATGAATACAAGACCCCAAGAAAATTCTGGCCCGAAGCCATTGATACTGCATGCCATACAATCAATCGTGTTTATCTTCACAAGCTACTGAACAAGACATCTTATGAGCTCCTTACTGGCAAGAAGCCAAATGTCAGTTACTTCAGAGTATTTGGCGCAAGGTGCTGGATCAAGGACCCACATCACACCTCAAAATTTGCACCAAAAGCACATGAGGGTTTTATGCTTGGATATGGAAAGGATTTGCACTCCTACAGAGTCTTCAATCTCTTTCATTACAAAGTGGTTGAAACAGTGGATGTGCGGTTCGATGAGACCAACGGTTCACAAAGAGAGCAGCTGCCAAATGTGCTAGATGAAGTTCCATCTAGTGAATCAATCAAGCTAATGGGAACTGGAGAAATTATACCTTCTGAAGCTCATCCTGAAGAAGAACTTATCATTTCAGCACCTGATCAACATGAAGACAATGCTCAGCCTGAAGATATTCCTTCCAACAATGACAATGAACAGCAAGAGCAAAGTCTTCGCCCTGTACATCCTCGTGTTGCCCATGAAGTGCAAATTGAAAGAATAATTGATAGCAGCAATGCAGCTGGTCCACTCACTCGTTCAAGGGCAACTCAGCTAGCAAATTTCTGTGGGCACTTCGCATTCGTCTCAATAGCAGAACCCAAGAAAGTTGAAGAAGCCTTCATGGAACCTGAATGGATTCAAGCTATGCAAGAAGAGCTTCAACAGTTTGAGCTGAATAATGTATGGGAACTGGTTAAGCGTCCTGATCCACGGAAGCACAATATAATAGGCACCAAATGGATATACCGCAATAAGAAAGATGAGCATGGTCAAGTTGTCAGAAAGAAAGCTCGTCTCGTTGCTCAAGGATATACTCAAGTGGAAGGCATTGACTTCGATGAAACATTTGCTCCTGTGGCTAGACTTGAAGCCATACGCATACTGCTGGCCTATGCAAATCATCATAACATACTTCTATATCAAATGGATGTGAAGAGTGCCTTTCTCAATGGCAAGATTGAAGAAGAAGTGTATGTTGCACAACCACCTGGCTTTGAAAATCCAAAACATCCTGACATGGTATACAAGCTCAACAAGGAACTGTATGGCCTCAAACAAGCCCCTCGGGCCTGGTATGACACACTCAAATACTTCCTGAAGAGCAAAGGCTTCATACCTGGTTCCCTAGATCCCACTCTTTTCACGAAGACATATGATGGTGAACTGTTTGTGTGCCAAATATATGTGGATGACATTATCTTCGGCTGCACCAAGCAAAAGTACAGTGAAGAGTTTGGATATATGATGCAAGAGCAATATCAGATGTCCATGATGGGGGAGCTGAAGTTCTTCCTTAGTCTTCAAATACGACAACAACGCAATGGCATCTTCATATCTCAAGAGAAGTATCTCAAAGATTGCCTGAAGAAGTTCGGTATGCAAGACTGCAAAGGCTTCACAACACCAATGCCAGCCAAACATCATCTGGGTCCTGACGACAATGGTAAAGAGTTCGATCAAAAGGTATACCGCTCCATGATTGGTTCTTTACTTTATCTATGTGCATCTAGGCCAGATATTATGCTTAGTGTTTGCATGTGTGCTCGATTTCAAGCGGCACCAAAGGAGTCGCATCACTTAGCTATGAAGCGAATTCTTCGATATTTGGCTCACACCCCAACTCTAGGATTATGGTATCCAAAGGGCTTAGAGTTTGATCTGGTTGGATTCTCGGATGCTGATTATGCTGGTGACAAAGTTGATCACAAGTCTACATCAGGCACATGCCACTTTCTGGGACAATCACTTGTATGTTGGTCTTCAAAGAAGCAGAACTGTGTATCTCTCTCCACTGCTGAATCTGAATACATTGCTGCTGGATCTTGCTGCGCTCAGCTTATGTGGATGAAGCAAACACTCAAGGACTATGGCATTCATCTGAAGCAAGTGCCACTTTACTGCGACAACGAAAGCGCCATCAAGATTGCTAACAACCCAGTTCAGCACTCGAAGACAAAGCACATTGAAATTCGTCATCACTTTCTCAAAGATCATGTTGTGAAGGAAGACATTGATATCATACACGTCAACACTGAAGAGCAATTGGCAGATATCTTCACCAAGCCCTTGGATGAGAAGAGGTTTTGCAAGTTACGGTGTGAGCTAAATATCCTAGAATCCTCAAATGTCCTGTGATCAGGCACACATCCTAACCCTTATGCATATTGATGACTTAGATGTGCAACACACGAAGTGAAGTATATCTTCAATCAATGAAGACATACATTGTAAGTGTGAATACATTAATGTGGAATTTGACTTCGGAGCGCCACGATAATTGTGCGCCGTGTCTGGGTCTAATACTTCCTATACGGTGGGTAACGCCACCACAAAACGTTCTATTTTGAAGTGTTTCACTCATGGCGTTACCTTGCAATGTCTTCACATTTGGTTTGGCTTCGATCTCAACATATTTTCGTGATTATCTTCACTATGTTGATTATACATATATATATATATATATATATATATGCTAGTGTACTGTCCTATACAACATTCACTTATAGCTATGTCTTCGTGTTGAATCTTTTGAACTAAGTGAATGTGATCAGACCCTAACCTCTCTATGCTTTCTATCTCAAACTCTATCTCTCCAAGTCATATGCATTCTATTGAAACTGTCGAATGTCTTCTCTGCGTCCTTTTCAGCAGAAGATACAGAGACAACCATTAAGTCCATTTTCAATGCTCATTCCTCCACATGAATTCCGGAGAAGTAGGAACGACCACCCGACAATCCAGGCATGCGTGGGACGTGGAACAAACCCCAAAATTCGGCATAATGGCCACGTGTTCCTCAAATGCGAATCGCCAGGGGCACCTGTGTAATAGCATAGTGCCGCCCCTGTGCCTATAAATACGCACTCACAGTGGTCATTATCTCTTCTTCCACCCTCGCACGAACCCTAGCGCCACCGCTAGCTCTCGACGACGCCGGCGACGAAGCGCTTCGCTGCCGCAACATCTCCGATGCCGTCTTCACGCTGACCGCGGACATCGTCCTCTCCGCCGTCGCCGTAGGTGTCCTCCGTTGCCAAGTTAGGGCACGGAGGATCGAACTGCTCTGCCTCATCTCCCACTTCGTCTAGCAGTTCTCAGTGTGGTAAATAAAACTCCCTTTTTTACAGCATCGTTGATCCTATTGATCTGTCACTTTCTACCACAAGCAGTTTCTGTTCACACAAGCTAGATCTCTCTCATACTGCATCTCATAACATGCCTAGTATATTCACTTGTGCTTCACAAAGTAGTTAGATTCCTCACTTGTACTGATCTGTGGATTCGTACAAATTTGAAACCAACTTCTTATCTATGAGTGAATGTCTTCGCACGATGAGGTCAATGTCTTCTAAACTGATTTATCTTCAAAATCTTCTGAGAATGCATATGACCTCTTCCCCTTCCCTCGCACCTTAATGCTGTCACAGGTACATGTCCGTGGGAGAATCCTTTGGTTCTCATAGTCTGCATTCATTTGCAGAATTCTTACAGCATCACATAAATTCTCCCGAAGCCAGTTCCTGTTGGTCCAACAAACGAAAACCTTTGAAGCCTTTGAACGTCTTGAAGCCTTTCAAGTTAAAGTTTATGGCTTCAGAGAAAGCAGCAAGGAAGGGTGGCAGAAAGCGTCGTGGTGAGACCTCCAGAGATCTGCCAGATGAACTCTCAAAAATGTACAAAACAGATCCTGAAGAGGATTACAGTCAGCGCAAGACCCGAATCCAATGGATTCGAAGATATTGGGCAGAACAATGGTTCAAATACAGATTTGTAACCCAGGAGTATGTTGAGAAAAACGCCATCAAGAGACCATGGGGAGACATCCTATTCAAGAATCTTCTACCCAGGTCCAGAGATGAAGCCATTGCTCAAGGCTTCTATCCATGCATGGTCCGTGGACCACAGCCTGCTGATGCACACTCGTCGTCACTGCTATGGTGTCATGAAGACAATCTGTTCAAGTGCAACTTCTAGTTTGCTCAGAACTCAGCGAAGCAGAACAAGAAGACTTTTGGGTTAGACTTCAACCCTGGTCCCTCATCTCCAAGGGCAGATGACACACGACATGCAGAACCCAATGTCATCGGTCCTTTCGCCAACCTTGAAGGCCTCATCACCTACATCTTGGTTCAAGGGACTGCAGTGAATGAGCCTGCTGCTGACACTGAGTCTGATGACGCGCTTGCAGTGCCGAAGCCAAAGCAGTTGAAGAAGCCAAAAGCTTCAAAGCCGGCCCCTTCACCAAAAATCTTAACGGCGAAGCCATTGGCAACTGCACCTCCTGAAGACAGTGTGCAGTCCGAAGACTTATCACGCGTCTCAAGGCCCCAGAAGGCCAAGATGCCTCTGTTTCACACTGGCAAAGAGCTAACAGCTGCTGCCATTCTGCGCAACGACGACATTGATCTGTCAAGTGATGAAGATCTTGCAGATGATGCTCTTGAGCAACTCATCAAGAGCAAAGAAGAAGCAGAAATCTTCAATGATCTGCCTCTCTTTGATGTCACCATCATCCACAACTTCATTGACGAGTGGTTTGACATGCCAAACATCAGCTTTGAAGATCTGCAGCTACCCATTGGCCTCAGTGTCGCCTTCCAAGGCGCCATTGCTTCAGAACTTGCTATTGCCCAGTGCATTGTTGAGCTGAAGCTGACGATTGTTATGAAAAGGCTCAGTTCAAGAAGCATATGGCCAAGCTCAGCGTGCAAGAAGTGAAGAACTTCAAGACAATGATGCACGAGCTCAAGGAAGCCTTTGTGAAGAAGCGTGCAGAAGCTCAGGGTTCGCGTGAGCGCATGAAAACTCTGGCTGACAGATGTGTGCAAGCCTATAATGAGGCTGAGAAGCGCAAGGCACTTGGGCGTCCTGGCATCGACCCCAGGATGGCCGCAAAGAAGAAGAAGCCTGCTACGGCTGAATCTGATGCACCAAGGTAAGAAGCAGTTCCGATTGTCTTCCCAACAAGAATGACTGGCTCGAAGCCAAAGAGCCGGTCAACAGCTTCAGAGCTCAAGAAGACAAGAACTGCTGAGGCTGAAGCCAGGAAGAGGAAACACTCTGAAGACTCTCCTACTGCCCCCACCAAGAAAAAGAGAAAGACCAAGAAAGCTCGGGCTGCTCCCACAGAGCCCTTGATAGTTGAACCCATTTCTATGGTTCATCCTGACGCAGAACGTCAACTGACAGTTCATGAGCCTGCTTCCACAAAGGCTCCTGAAGCTGAAGACATTCCAGCAGCCGATCCCATTGCTGCTGAAGACATTGGTCATCATGACAATGTAGAAGATGATGCAGTCCTTCCTCAGTTAGAAAACAGCGAACTCATCAGCATTGGTCGTCCACTGACGCCAATTGCACAGGATGCTTCATGGGCGGATCGCCCACAAGAGGAAGAAGACTATGAGGCCCAGCCAACTCCAACTCCACAGGCGTCGTTTGCATTCCGCAGGCTTCGCAAAGGTCCAAGGCCTCAAGTCTCTGCTGAAGACATTCCGGCTGCATCAGCCGCAGAAGAAGAAGTACCACAAGATCCCACTCCCCTGCTCCACCAAGAAGCAGTTCTCCAGGAGAACGTGCCTGTGACCGACCCTCCAGCTAGTCAAGTGGAGGATGAAAATCTTGAGGCTGCCACAACCAACAACGAAGCTAATGTGGAGCCCTCCCCAGCAAAAGCTTCAGAAGACAGCGAAGCCACTGATCCCGCCACTTCTGTTCCTGAGTCTGCTGCCGGTCCCCAATTCAACTATCATGTTGAGCACAGGCCTCAGGTCCAGAAGCCAATCCCAAGACTGCCAAGGTTTCCAGGTCCTGCATCAGCACCTGGCTCCTTCAACATCAATGGCTTCAGGTCAGACAACACGTTCTTCAATAGCTCCAGGAACCCCTACTCAAGGGAACGGATATCATCTGATCGGTTTTGGAGCTATCCTCAGCGAAGCTATTACTCTTGCATTCTTTACAACCAAGGTCGCATCTTCCCACACAAGCGCCTTGACGTTGAAGCTATAGCTGGTCTGCCCTGTCTAGAAGAAGCGTTGGATTGCTTCAAGCAAGTGGGTTTGCTGCAATTTGTTACTGCTGAAGAGCATTGGAATGAAGAGCTGCTGCTACAATTCTATGCCACACTTCACATCAAAGGATACAGCAGAGATCCGAAGACTTGGGTCCTGGAGTGGATGATTGGCAACGTTCATCACAAAGCCAATGCATTTGACATCATTGAGCTCACTGGCTTGCCCACTCCTGGCGATCTCTTCGAGCAAGGCTGTCAGCTGCATGCTGAAGCTATTGAGAGCATCTTTCAACGGCCAGAACCTGATATGAGTCAAATGCTCAGCATGATGAAGCCATTGCCCCAAGATGCTGCGTATCCCACAGAGTTCTTCGTTGAAGATCTTGAGTACCTGCCCAGAACCATCTATCACATCATCAGGCGAACTCTCTGGCCTATCAAAGGGCACTCTCCAAATGCCAAGCTTCAGGGTGCAATGAAGACTTTGGTCTTCTATATACTTCATGGCAAATGCTTCAATGCACAGGACTTCTTCATACGCCAACTTGCTGCATCAGGCATTGATCTGTTTGGTTTGAAGTTCTACGCCCCTTGGGTCATGTGGCTGATCAAGCTACACTCCGCCATCTCTTATCAGCCCTCAGCCCGCAACCATCGGATCTTCTTGCCTGACGTAGACATGTCTACTGAAGCCATATATTCTGAGCCTGCCAAGCAACCTCTAAGTCTTCAGAATGCAGAACATCAGAGTTTTACACAGAACGTTGAAGGCGTTGAAGCAGTTTCTCGGGTGTATCCTTTGGCTGGCACTACACGTGCACCACACCCTGCTTCCACTGAAGCCACTGACAGTGCCACTGCTCCAAGACCCAAGAAGCGCACTCGTGTTCTCAACGACTGAGAGCTTCTTGTGGCTCTACATCAGAAACAGGATAGACATCATGACTGGCTAAAGCGTCAGATGAAAAGCCTCTGGGTGGATGTTAATCGCACTCGAAATCTTGCCACCAAGAATGCTTTCGTGGCCCATGAAACCTGTCGCCGCACATGGAAAGGGCTCACGATGATGTGTTCTGAAGCTGATCTTCAAGAGGATGGCTTCTCTGAGAGATTCAAGTCTGACTCCACACCTCCTCAAAGGGCTGTGCTGCTAGGAACTCCATCCCTTGAAGACTCTGAGTTCTCTTCCTCTGCTGCCACAGTCACTGCCAGAATTATTGAGGAAGAAGACGATGCTACTTCACCGCCACCTCCTTCAGCACCTCCAAGCTCTTCTGCACCGCAAAACAACACCAACAACCCTGCTACTTCACCTACTCATGGGAACGAGTAGAGGCTCTATGTCTTTAAACCTTTTTGGTCATTACTGACAAAAGGGGGAGAAGCATATGAGATTGATAGTCTTCAAGCGGGTCCATATGGGCGGGTGCTTTATATTTTGCTTCGTGCTTACAACTCTCGTTTTTGCTACCATTTGGTTCTTATGGGTTGTAACACTTAAACCAGATGGTCGTCTGCTACTTATTTGCCACCTTGTGTTGCGAAGATAAATTCCGCATGTGCGACGACAAATTCCGCACTTAGCTCATTCTGCAGATGTCCATTTTCCATTATGCATGTCATTATCTTCATATACTTTCACATGCATAGTGGATTGTCATCATAAGTTGAAGTGGATCTCCACAAGTACCACCTGCCATGTGCATTTGCATTCCAAAAGCAAATTAACTTATATGCACGTCTTCAGGGGGAGCCCTTGCAACTTATGAAGACAATTCCTTATCCTTTACAATTTCACAGATTATATTCCCCGTTGAAAACTTCGACTAGTTTGTCATCAATCACCAAAAAGGGGGAGATTGTAAGTGCATCTAGTGCCACCCCTAGTTGGTTTTGGAGTATTGACGACAAACCTAGTTGAGGGGCTAATGTGTTTGTGAGAATTGCAGGATAACACAGGTAGAAGTCCTTCATGATTCGGTTTTACTACCAAAGATGACCCCTAAAAATGTATGAAGACATTGAAGTCAAAGGTGGTATATGAAGATATTCACATTGAAGACTATGACAAGAGAAGACACGATATGCAGCCTATGGAGCTCGAAGACTTAGATCTTCCGTAGGTCTTTTTCTTTTGTGTTGAGTCATAGGAACCACCGTACTGTTAAGTGGGGTCCAAGAGAACCAGTCAGAATGACTGAAGTGATGCCTAAACCAAAAACCTATGTCTTCGAGTGAAGACTATGAGAGCGAATCTTGTCCAGAGTCGGACAAGTCAGCTTTGCTTGTAGCCCAAGTAAAGTTGCTATGTGAGTTTGAAATCTGACCGTTGGAACACGTGTCAGTTCCTTAGTGACCCAGGGTCATTTCGGACAAATCAGGTCGGGTTGCCAAGTGGCTATAAATAGCCCACCCCCTACAACCATAAACGGTTGGCTGCTCGGATTAATAGTATGGCTTTTGTCGTTTGAGAGCAACCCACCTCGAAGCCTTTGAGAGAGAATTCCTTGCGAGGATAAAAGCCCTAACCACCAGAGCCAGAGAGAATTGGGCATCACTTAAGTCTTCTTGTCTGTGTGATCTGAAGACTTATTACACTTGAGGACTGTGCATCCTCCAGCCGGTTAGGCGTCGCGTTCTGAGCATCCAAGAGACATTGTGGATTGCCAGTGAACGAAGTCTGTGAAGGCTTGGGAGTCTACCTTGAAGACTTACCAGAGTGATAGGGCGAGGTCTATGTGACCTTAGCTCAAGGAGAATACGGTGAGGACTGGGTGTCCTTTGCTGCGTGTTCAGGACTGGGTGTCCGGGACTGTGTGTCCTAAGGTTTAAATACCTAGCCGCTCCAACCAGACGTACAGTTGTCACAGCAACTGGAACTGGTCCAACAAATCATTGTCTTCAACGAGTCACTGGTTTCATCTTCACTTCACTTTACTTACTGTTACTCATTGTGGAGTCATTGTATGTTTGCACTATCATTTGTCTTCACTGAGTGACTGCGTGTTCTGTTTGGCTTCACAATAACTTCCTACCTGATCCTTACTACCTAGCTGCTATTAGTCTTTGTGCTTTCACTTCATTGAATACTCGACTATGGTTTGCCTAGTGTAGTCTACCTTCCGCTGCATGGTAATAGGTTTAATTCTATCGTTTGTCTTAAAAACTTCTATGTTCTGAAGACTTTCATAAAAATTGCCTATTCACCCCCCCTCTAGTCGATATAATGCACTTTCACCAAGGATGAGCTCGGCCTTGCCAAGAGGCAGCTCGAGGAGAACAAAGGTAAGTAGTACCTAGTCTATGGATATGTATAAAGAGAATGCGATTGCAAAATGACAGGATCATCGTAAATTTGCCAGGGGCCATGACCGAGGTGGCGACCCTGAAGCAAGCGCTATCTGAGGCCGAAGGCAAAGCGGCCAAGGAGCGCACCGAGCGGGAAAGGCATGAGGCACGGGTGGGCGAGGTGCAGCAAGAGCTCCAAGCTCTCGTGACGAAGCATGAGGCGTTGGAGCTTGACTCGAAGACGCGAGAGTCCGAGCTTGCCGCGGCCCTTGAGAGCGCAAAAAATGCCAAGGCCGAAGCCCAAAAGGCCCTCTAGGAGATTGATGCGATGAAGAAGATAGCGACGGGTAAGGCATTCTATATGCAACGTAAGCATGTGAAAGTAAATTACTTGTTACTTACCCGAATCCGGAGCTCTCCAGGAGCATTCGCAAATTTGCCCCACAACATGTCGGATGCCGCAAAATTTTACTAGGCCGAGGAGGGAAGCTCGACGGAGAAGTTGTTCTGGGCCCAGTATACTGGGACCGAACACCCAGTACCTATGAGCGACCAGCTGAAGCAGTTGGTCGAGCTACACTAGGCGGCCGAACAGGCCATGAAGGGCTTGATAGTCCGTATGTGGCCTAGCGACGCCCTTCCCAACAGCTACTTTGGCTTGGTGAGGCGGCTTGTGGATGCCTGCCCACGACTGGAAGTTATCAAGCGATCCGTTTACATCGAAGGTGCACGCCGGGCTTTCGCCTGTGTGAAGGTACAATGGGCCAAGCTGGACGCCGTGAAGCTGATCAAGGAAGGGCCGCCGGAGGGCAAGGAGCATCGCCACCCCGAGATGTACTATGAGGGTGTCCTGAAGGGTGCTCGTCTTGTAGCGGACGAGTGTTCGAAAGATATAATATTCGAGTAAATTTGCTCATGTAATCCTGTATTTATGAAAACTTGTTCATATGCGCTATGCAACGCTTGTTTGAATTTAAAATATTACCTTTTGTGCGGCTGTTTATCAAATCTGAGAGATGGCTAGTCGTTGGCTTCTGCCCCCATGCCACGAGTGCTGGGGTGTTCGGGATAAATCTGAGCACTCTTGTTCCCATTTTTGGGTCCTTCGAGGGAGGTGCTCAGCACAACGAACAAGGCAATCGGACTGTAATGGTTATCACTCTCACTTAGCCATAGAATTCTATAATTTTAAATTTCGGCAAAGCCCCTAGTATTCGGAAGGCCGAATCTAGGGCGCGATACACGCCTTAAGCCGGACAGGGCCGACTCCTCGCTCTAAGCGGCATAAGTCTTTAAGGACTCGAAAACCTCTCGAACAGCGACCGGTCTCTTGCCTTATCATGACAGTTAGTTTTAGCTTTCTCTACTGAGGTGCTTAGCCCAGCAGAACCGAGGCACAATCGCAGTAGTTCTCCCAGTGCTACCTTAGCCGATATAGTGGAACGTAAGGTACCAAAACATGGGAGCCGGGCAAACCAAACTATTGACCAAAGACATGATTCGGAGCTGATGCATATAATGCTATAAGTTTGGGGTGCCGCACTTGTGAAAGTGTTCGGACTTCTCACACCATATTGTGGGGTACTTAAGCCCCTGCTGTATTGGCCGTACCAAAGTGTACGGTTGCAAGGTGTCATTAATGAACACACACACACACACACACACATATATATATATATATAAAAGAAGAATGCAATAAAAGCCTTAATGCAATGCATTGTTTTATTCAAAAAGGTGCGTTAAAGCAGAATGATGCAGGTAGTGCGATAAGCAAAAAGTAGGACTATGTCCCCTCCAAGGGCAAGCTGAGGAATAATATTAAAGCAAGTATTTCACTCGTTATCGTAATCCACCTGGGAGTGCCGTGGTGTGACGTAGCTTTCTGCCTCCTTGGTTGCTGCATCATGTGTTCGGCAATCACGCTGCTGGACAGGGTTTCCAGAGATTGAAGTCCTGAAAGAGAAAAATAACAAAGCGGGAAGCCCCTGGTGCGGTTTAAGCCGTGTCTTGGAGCATGCCGCAGTCCTGCCCCCTCCCCACCTATGCCCATGGTATTTTTAATGCGTAATTATGTACACATGGCACGGATTTCACCGTTTGGCTGGGACCGGGGTGGGGGCTGCATTGCTATGCGAGCTCGGGACGTGTAAGGCGGTCCTGTTGCCGATTACTCCGGGCGCGCTTGAAGGTGTCCGGGTCCTTAAACGTCGAACTAGTGGATTGCCTTAAGAGGCTGTTTTGCGATTCCGCTGCGAGGGCCGCAATGTGCTCCTCTGTTCGGAGAGAGCGCTCTGTGTTTCCATTAAATGTAATGACCCCCCGAGGTCCTGGCATCTTGAGCTTGAGGTATGCATAATGCGGTACCGCATTGAATCTCGCAAATGCGGTTCGCCGGAGCAGTGCATGATAACCACTGTGGAACGGGACTATATCGAAGATTAACTCTTCGCTTCGGAAGTTATCCGGGGATCCGAAGACCACTTCCAGTGTGACTGAGCCTGTGCAATGGGCCTCTACACCTGGTATGACGCCTTTAAAGGTCGTTTTTGTGGGTTTGATCCTTGAGGGGTCTATACCCATTTTGCGCACTGTGTCCTGATAAAGCAGGTTCAGGCTGCTGCCGCCATCCATAAGGACTCGAGTGAGGTGAAATCCGTCAATGATTGGGTCTAGGACCAGTGCGGCGAATCCGCCATGACGGATACTAGTGGGGTGGTCCCTGCGATCGAAGGTGATCGGACAGGAGGACCATGGGTTGAACTTTGGGGCGACTAGCTCCAACGCATATACGTCCCTGAGCGCACGCTTCCGCTCCCTCTTGGGGATGTGGTTTGCGTATATCATGTTCATCGTTCGCACTTGTGGGGGGAACCTCTTTTGTCCTCCGGTATTTGGTTGCCGGGGCTCCTCCTTGTCATCGCTATGTGGCCCCTTATTTTTGTTTTCGGCAAATAACTTGCCGGCCTGCTTGAACACCCAACAATCCCTGTTGGTGTGGTTGGATGGCTTGTCGGGGGTGCCTGTATTTGACACGAGCGATCGAGTATACGGTCCAAACTGGACGGGCCCGGAGTGCTTTCTTTGAATGCCTTTTTTCACTGACCGGGTTTAGAGCCTTTGAATCCGGCATTGACTACCGTATCCTCGATATTATCGCTGCTAATGCGGCACTTATGTTTGTTGCGACGTGACCTGCTATTGCCGTCCTTGGTATCCGAAGTACCATGGTTCTTTGATATGTTATTACTGCGAGCCAGCCAGCTGTCTTCTCTCGCACAGAAGCGGGTCATGAGTGTCGTGAGGGCTGCCATAGATTTCGGCTTTTCCTGACCAAGGTGCCGGGCTAGCCACTCGTCGCGGATGTTGTGCTTGAAAGCTGCTAGGGCCTCTGCATCCGGACAGTCGACGATTTGATTTTTCTTTGTTAGGAACTGTGTCCAGAATTGTCTGGCCGATTCTTCTGGTTGCTGAATTATGTGGCTCAAGTCATCGACATCTGGTGGTCGCACATAAGTGCCCTGAAAGTTGTCGAGGAATGCGGCTTCCAGATCTTCCCAACAGCCAATGGACTCTGTTGGCAAGCTATTGAGCCAATGCCGAGCTGGTCCTTTGAGTTTGAGTGGGAGGTATTTAATGGCGTGTAGATCATCACCGCGTGCCATGTGGATACGCAGGAGGAAATCCTCGATCCATACCGTAGGATCTGTTGTGTCGTCATATGATTCTATATTTACGGGTTTGGAACCCTCTGGGACTTGATGATCCATTACTTCGTCTGTGAAGCATAAGAGGTGTGCGGCGCCTCTGTACTGGGCTATATCGCGACGCAGCTCCAATGAGTCTTGCCCGCTGTACTCGGCCCGGCCGGATTTACTTTTACTGTATCCGGCGTGACAATTATCGTCTCGCGTAGTGGCGCGCCCTCGTGATCCGTAGATCAATCTTGCATGTTTTTCTTTGTCCTCCAATACGTCTCGCAGGTCTGGCGTATTTCCCCATGCCTTTTTATTTGAATGGCGTCGGGGTGCAGGCTGAACTTTTGGCTGGAATGCCTCTCTGTCGCGGCCACGGGGTGGCTGATCAGCCGCATCGTACGCTTCTTCCTCCAGTCGGGGTAGCAACCTGCATTTTGGGTAACTCTTGGAGGGGCGTTCGAGTTTATATTCCTCGGCCGCCAGGACTTCAGTCCATCTGTCAGCTAGCAGATCTTGATCAGCCTGAAGCTACTGCTGCTTTTTCTTAAGGTTATTTGCCATGGCTATAAGCCAGCTCTTGAAGCGCTCTTGTTCGACGGGATCCTCTGGCACAACGAATTCGTCATCGTCGAGGCTTGCCTTGTCCTCGAAGGGAGGCACGTGATTATCATCCTCCTCATCTGCCGCTCTCTCAGGAGGGCTGGCCTCTCCATCCTCCTGCCCTAAATCGTGCTGGAGAGGATTATTGCCATCTTCGGCACTATCCGGAGTGCTATTATCTCCTGTGCCGGTATCACCACTTTTGCTTTGGCGGGACTTAGAGCGGCACCGCTGACGTCGGCGCTTGTGTTGCTTCTTGGAGGCCTCATCCTCCGTTGTCTCGTCGCCATTGCCTTCTTTGGGTGTGTCCACCATGTATATATCGTATGATGAGGTGGCTGTCCAGTGCCCTGTGGGCAGTGGTTCCTCTTCGTCTCCCACATCATCGTCCATACCGTCGATGTCTTCAGAGTCGAATCGAGCATGTCGGTTAAGTCGTCGATAGTGGCTACTAAGTGGGTGGTGGGTGGGCGTCGAATTTTTTCGTCGTCTGCATCCCAATGCTGCCGAACATAGTCCGGCTAGGATCCTCCTGACAAGGAGAGAGACCTTAATGAGTTCAGTATGTCGCCAAAGGGCGAGTGCTAAAAAATATCCGCGGAGGTAAACTCCATGATCGGCGCCCAATCAGATTCGCTAGGAACGGGCGCAGGCGGTTCGGAGTCCGTGGCCGGAGAAGGATCTGGCAGTTTGACAATACGACTCTCGTGCAGGGTAAGGTTGATGTTCGGCTCGATCGCCGCTGAGGATAAGGCTTCCGTGGCGGGGTCCATCCACCTATCCATGGATGGCGCAACTGGCTCCGAATTGAGGGTCGGAGCAGCTGCCGGTGCGATCTCCTGAACACTGTCCGATGGTAGAGCTAAATCATAGTCATCGTGACCGTGTGCGCACAAGGTAGGGGCTCGAATACGTCGAAGATCAAGTCTCCGCAAATATCGGCCGTGTATTTTAAGCTTCCAAACCTGACCTGGTAGCCAGGGGCGTAACTTTCGATCTGCTCCAGGTGGCCAAGCGAGTTGGCCTGCAGTGCGAAGCCGCCGAACACAAAGATCTGTCCGGGGTAAAAAGTCTCACCCTAGACTACATTGCTATCGATGATCGTAGGAGCCATCAAGCCTAACAGTGACGACACAGAGGAACTCTCAATGAAAGCACCAATGTCGGTGTCAAAACCGGCGGATCTCGGGTAGGGGGTCCCGAACTGTGCGTCTAAGGCGGATGGTAACAGGAGGCAGGGGACACGATGTTTTACCCAAGTTCGGGCCATCTTGATGGAGGTAAAACCCTACGTCCTGCTTGATTAATATTGATGATATGGGTAGTACAAGAGTAGATCCGCCACGAGATCAGAGAGGCTAAACCCTAAAAGCTAGCCTATGTTATGATTGTATGTTGTCCTATGGACTAAAACCCTCCGGTTTATATAGACACCGGAAAGGGCTAGGGTTACACAAGGTCGGTTACAAAGCAGGAGATATACATCCGTATTGCCTAGCTTGCCTTCCACGCCAAGTAGAGTCCCATCCGGACACGAGACGAAGTCTTCAATCTTGTATCTTCATAGTCCAACAGTCCGGCCAAAGGATATAGTCCGGCTGTCCAGAGACCCCCTAACCCAGGACTCCCTTAGTGACCTTCGTAAAGTCATTATGAACGAGGCTCACAATTCACTTCTCTCTATTCACCCTAGAAGTACAAAGATGTACCATGACCTCAAGCAGTCATATTGGTGGACTCGAATGAAGCGCGAGATTGCTCAGTTCGTGAATGAATGTGATGTCTGTAGAAGAGTGAAAGCAGAACACCAACGGCCAGCTGGTCTCCTCCAACCTCTTGCCATTCCAGAATGGAAGTTTGACCATATTGAGATGGACTTCGTGACTGGATTTCCTAAGTCCAAGCGTGGCAATGATGCTATCTTCGTTGTCATCGACAAGCTTACCAAAGTGGCTCATTTTCTTCCTATCAAAGAAACTATCACAGCAGCCCAGTTGGCACAGCTATATACCTCCAGGATTGTCTCTTTGCACGGCATTTCGCAGTTGATATCTTCAGATCGTGGGAGCATCTTCACCTCTAAGTTCTGGGATTCTTTTCAGAAGGCCATGGGCACCAACATTCGCTTCAGCACAGCCTTTCATCCTCAAACCAGTGGCCAAGTCGAGCGAGTCAATCAAATTCTTGAAGATATGCTCAGGGCTTGTGTCATTTCTTTCGGTATGAAGTGGGAAGATTGTCTTCCATATGCCGAGTTCTCCTACAACAACAGCTTCCAAGCGAGTTCGAGCAAGGCCCCATTCGAGATTCTCTATGGCAGGAAGTGCCGTACTCCTCTTAATTGGTCAGAGACTGGTGAACGTCAACTTCTTGGCAATGACTTGATCACAGAGGCTGAAGAAATGTGCAAAGTCATTCGTGAAAATCTCAAAGCCGCGCAATCGTGCCAGAAGAGTTACTATGATAGCAAGCATCATGACTTGGCTTTCGAGATCGGAGACCATGTCTACCTCCGCGTCTCTCCAATGAAAGGTACTCGACGCTTCGGTATCAAAGGGAAGCTTGCCCCTAGATAGGTGGGTCCTTTCAAGATCATTGGAAAAAGAGGCAATCTCGCCTATCAACTTGAGCTTCCATCCAACTTTGCAAACATGCATGACGTGTTTCACGTGTCTCAGCTTCGCAAGTGTTTCAAGACTCCTGACCGCACCATCAACTTCGAAGAGATTGATCTCCAAGAAGACCTGTCTTATCATGAGCACCCCGTTGCTATTCTTGAAGAAACTGAGCGCAGGACTCGCAACAAGTCTATCAAATTCCTGAAAGTGAAGTGGTCACATCATTCCGACCGTGAAGCCACCTGGGAATGCTAGGACCACCTCTGTTCCAAATATCCGGAGTTTTTCCAGTCCTAGATCACGAGACGAGATCCTTTCATAGTGGTGGAGTGTTGTAACGCCCCATATGTAACCTGCCATATTTGTATTCCAACTCTTGCCATTTCCGGCACTAAGTTATGATATTCCTCGTTGTTTGGTTTCGTCTTTGTTTTGCTTTTGCCTTTGTCATGCATCTCATATCATGTCATCATGTGCATCGCTTTTTCATACGTGCTCGTCTCATGCATCCGAGCATTTTCCCCGTTGTCCGTTTTGCATTCCGGCGCTCCTATGTCCTCCGGTGTCCCCTTTTGCCTCTTTTCGTGTGCGGGTGCTAAACATTCTCGGATTGTACCGAGACTTGCCAAGCGGCCTTGGTTTACTACCGGTAGACCGCCTATCAAGTTTCGTACCATTTGGACTTCGTTTGATACTCCAACGGTTAACCGAGGGACCGTAAAGGCCTCGTGTGTGTTGCAGCCCAACACCCCTCCAAAGTGGACCAAAACCCCCTCCATCATCTCGGTCGTTCGATCACGATTGCGTGGCCGAAAACCGTGCTCAATTTGGAGTCTCCTAGATCCCTCTACCTATAAATATAGACCACCCTCGAAAATCTCGCAGTCAAACCCTAACCTCTCCCTCTCCTCGCGCCGCCGGACGAAAAACCGCCGGCCCAGACATGTCCGATCCACCTATCCACCGCCACGTGTCGTCGCACCGTTCGTTGGGGCGCCGCGCCCACATCGCCGTCCGACCCGCGCGCTGACCCACGTGCCAGCCCGCCGGGGCCCAGGCGGGGCCCTCCCGGCCCGAAGCCGCCGCCGCCCGGCTCGCCCGCGTCCTCGCGCCTGAGGGTCGCTGCCTCCGCCGCTCAGATCGCCGTCTCCGCCGCCCCGCTCCCCGCTCGCCGGCCGGAAGCTCCCGTGCCCCCGCGAGGCGCCTTGCCTCCAGATCCGTGCCGAGGTGGCCGGAGCCGCCGCCCGCCGGATCCGAACAGGGAAGGTACGGATCCGCCCTCCTCCGGCCTCCCCCTCGCCTTCCTCCCTCGCCGGAGCAAGCCTCCCCATCGCCGGAGTTGACCTCGGTTCGCGCGCCAACGAAGAAATCTAGATCCAGAGAGGTCTAATTTCACTAAGTCCTCGTCCCTATTCATATTTTTAGCATTGTTCATCGCATCATATCTTTGCATCCGTGGCTCCGTTTTGGGCATGTAGCATATAAAATTGTTCGTATCGATGTGTACTTCATTTCATCCCATTGCACCATGTTCATTGGATCTCATCTTGATGCCCTAAATGCTGTTGCAAGAGTGCTATGTAAAGTAGCTCTCGTGATGTTGCTAATTTCAGGGACTTAGAATTCTTCTAAGTCATTTCCCTGATGATATTTTTATGCCATGTATTCATGTTGCTACAGAGTGATCCATGCCTCTTTTGAGCATGTTCAGTAAGGATGATTTTGAGATATTGTTATGCTCTATCCATCCATGTCCTTGTTTTCAATTATGGAGCACCCTAGCATGACTCAATCTTGCTCTACTTTTGCTATAAAATGTTCCTGGCAGATTGTTTACGTGTTAAGAAATTTTACCGAGGTTGTTGTAGTTGATCCATGCATGCTATGAGGTTGTTCTTGCCATGGTTAGCTTAGTTATCATGTCTACTTGCTGGGTGTATGCTTAGTTTGTCTTGCAATGCCTTGTGGTGAGTGCATCGAGCTCATAAACATGCCTACATAAATCTGTTTTGCCATGTTCTAGTTTTCTGCTAAGTCTGAATCTGTTAACGAAACTTGCTATGTTCACATGATTGCCATTGTATTTTCTGATCCCTTTAGGCTTATGGTCAGTAAGGGACTTTTTTGTATGCTTTGCGTAGCTTCATGCCATGCCTTCCTTTGCCATGATATGTTCCTATAGCATGTTGTTATCTTGCTCTAAACATTTCTTCCTGATGTTAAATCCTGCCATGTTGTTATTTTCACTAAGTCTGTGAACCTAATATCTTTTGCACTTTTGCCATGCTTGTTTGAACCTGATATTGTGTGAATTAGCTGTAGCTCAGTGTTCATATTTTGTCAAGCATCTTGAGTGTATCACTGCCATGTGATTTTTTGTTATGTTAGAGTGCAGTAGCTTACTTTTCTTGATGCATTTAGATGGCATCGTGCTGTTAATCGCAGCTTTGTGACATTATTGTTTTACTTGTCATTTGCAAACCGTGCATCCGATTCCAGTGATCTTTATATCGATTTCGATCGAAATCAACTCATCTTTCCAGTGGCACTCTTGGTTTTCCAAGTTGAGACTTGGTTCAATCTTTCCTTTCCGAAGCATGCATATGCATCGCTTATCGCATCCCGCATATCATGCCATGTTTTGCATCATGTTGCTTGCGCATTGCACCGTGGTTGATTGTGTCTCCCTTTGCTTGTGTTCTTGCTTTGGGTAGAGCCAGGAGACGAGTACATGATCAAGGATCCCGTTGAGTATGCTTACGAGGATCAAGCTAACGTCAACTCGGAGAACTTTGTAGGCATGATGACCATACCCTCGAAATCACTTCCATCTTTGCTTTCTAGATGCTCGCTCTATTGCTATGCTTATGCTACGATACCTACAACATGCTTATCATGCCTCCCATATTGCCATGTCAAACCTCTAACCCACCTTGTCCTAGCAAACCGTTGTTTGGCTATGTTACCGCTTTGCTTAGCCCCTCTTATAGCGTTGCTAGTTGCAGGTGAAGATTGGAGTTTGTTCCTTGTTGGAACATGTTTATTGTTGGGATATCATTATATATCTTGTTTACTTTAATGCATCTATATACTTGGTAAAGGGTGGAAGGCTCAGCCTTATGTCTGGTGTTTTGTTCCACTCTTGCCGCCCTAGTTTCCGTCATACCGGTGTTATGTTCCTTGATTTTACGTTCCTTACGCGGTTGGGTTATAATGGGAAACCCTTGACAGTTCACCTTGAATAAAACTCCTCTAGCAAGGCCCAACATTGGTTTTACCATTTGCCACCTAGCCTCTTTTCCCTTGGGTTCCGCGGACTCAAGGGTCATCTTTATTTTAAACCCCCGGGCCAGTGCTCCTCTGAGTGTTGGTCCAACCTGTCAGCTGCAGGTGACCACCAGGGGCAACTCTGGGCTGGCCTACCGGAACCTTGGACAATCCGGTGTGCCCTGAGAACGAGATATGTCAGCTCCTATCGGGATTTGTCAGCACATTCGGGTGGCTTTGCTGGTTTAGTTTTACCTTTGTCTAGATGTCTTGTAACCGGGATTCCGAGTCTGACCGGGTTTTCCTGGAGAAGGAATATCCTTCGTTGACCGTGAGAGCTTGTGATGGGATAAGTTGGGACACCCCTACAGGGATTTGAACTTTCAAAAGCCGTGCCCGCGGTTATGGGCAGATGGGAATTTGTTAATGTCTGGTTGTAGAAAACCTGAAACTTAACTTAATTAAAATGAATCAACAGCGTGTGTAGCCGTGATGGTCTCTTTTCGGTGGAGTCCGGGAAGAGAACACGGTCTCGGGTTATGCTTGAACGTAGGTTGTTCTAGGATCACTTCTTGATCATAGATTCTCGAACGTGCTTTGCCTTCTCTTATCGCCCTCATTTTGCGTATGTTAGCCACCATATATGCTAGTGCTTGCTGCAGCTCCACCTCATACCTTTTGCCTTCCTTTAAGCTTAAATAGTCTTGATCGCGAGGGTGTGAGATTGCTGAGTCCCTGTGACTCACAGATTACTTCAAAACCAGATGCAAGGACCGATGATACCGTTCCAGGAGATGCGACTAAGCTCAAATGGGAGTTCGATGAGGACTCAGGATGATACTACGTTTCCTTTCCAGACGATCAGTAGTGGAGCCCAGTTGGGGCGATCGGGGACATTATGCATTTGGGGTTGTCTTTATTTTGGTTCCGTAGTCGGACCTTGATTGTATCTGGATGATTGTAATGATATATTTATGCTATTGTGTGACGTGGCGATTGTAAGCCAACTATGTACCTCTTTTCTTATTTAGTACATGGGATGTGTAAAGATTACCCCTCTTGCGACATTGCTTACAATGCGGTTATGCCTCTAAGTCGTGCTTCGACACGTGGGAGATATAGCCGCATCATGGGCATTACACCCACCCCCCTGGGCGCGCCCCTGCCTCGTGGACAGCCCGGAGGTCCACCGACGTACTTATTCCTCCCATATATACCCATATACCCTAAAAACTTCAAGGAGCACAATAGATCAGGAGTTCCACCGTCAGAAGCCTCTGTAGCCACCGAAAACCAATCTAGACCCGTTCCGGCACCCTGCCGGAGGGGGAATCCCTCTCCGGTGGCCATCTTCATCATCCCGGCGCTCTCCATGACGAGGAGGGAGTAGTTCTCCCTCGGGGCTGAGGGTATGTACCAGTAGCTATGTGTTTGATCTCTCTCTCTCTCTCGTGTTCTTAAGGTGGTACGATCTTGATGTATCACGAGCTTTGCTATTATAGTTGGATCTTATGATGTTTCTCCCCCTCTACTCTCTTGTAATGGATTGAGTTTTCCCTTTGAATTTATCTTATCGGATTGAGTCTTTAAGGATTTGAGAACACTTGATGTATGTCTTGCGTGGGATACCTGTGGTGACAATGGGGTATTCTATGATCCACTTGATGTATGTTTTGGTGATCAACTTGTGGGTTCCGTGACCTCAAGAATCTATGCATAGGGGTTGGCACACGTTTTCGTCTTGACTCTCCGGTAGAAACTTTGGGGCACTCTTTGAGGTTCTATGTGTTGGTTGAATAGATGAATCTGAGATTGTGTGATGCATATCGTATAATCATACCCACGGATACTTGAGGTGACATTAGGGTTTTGGTTCATTTGTGTCTTAAGGTGTTATTCTAGTACAAACTCTAGGGCTGTTTGTGACACTTATAGGAATAGCCCAACGGATTGATTGGAAAGAATAACTTTGAGGTGGTTTCGTACCCTACCATAATCTCTTCGTTTGTTCTCCGCTATTAGTGACTTTGGAGTGACTCTTTGTTGCCTGTTGAGGGATAGTTATATGATCCAATTATGTTATTATTGTTGAGAGAACTTGCACTAGTGAATGAACCCTAGGCCTTGTTTCAACGCATTGCAATACCGTTTGTGCTCACTTTTATCATTAGTTACCTTGCTGTTTTTATATTTTCAGATTACAAAAACCATTATCTACTATCCATATTGCACTTGTATCACTATCTCTTTGCCGAATTAGTGCACCTATACAATTTACTGTTGTATTGGGTGTGTTGGGGACACAAGAGACTCTTTGTTATTTGGTTGCAGGGTTGCTTGAGAGAGACCATCTTCATCCTACGCCTCCCACAGATTGATAAACCTTAGGTCATCCACTTGAGGGAAATTTGCTACTGTCCTACAAACCTCTGCACTTGGAGGCCCAACAACGTCTACAAGAAGAAGGTTGTGTAGTAGACATCAGGCCCTTATTACTCCCGGCCCATGGTAAAACTGGCCCGTAATGAACAGTGTATCACTTTATACCCATTAACGGCACGTGGTGAAACTGGCCCGTAATGAATAGTGTATCACTTTATACCCATTAACGGCCCATTATTCCGTTGGACTGTTTCTAGCCCATGTTATCTTTCGGCCTTCTCAGGGCCCATTTATTCTTGGTCTCATTTCCAGCATTCGTTTACTTACAACCCGTTACTGTCATTTTCTGCTTGTGGGCCAAATTCAGCCCGTGGTTACAGTCGGCCCGTTTGTGGCCCGTTAATACGTTGGGCCATTTTCATAGCGTCATCAAATACGGCCGATTAACGACAGCCCATTATGGTCGGCCCATGAACGGATGATTTCAACTCTAGCCCATTTACGGCCATAATGTGGTTTGTTATTGGCCCATGTTTGGCCAACCTATCATACAGCCCGTAGAAGGCCCATTGATGACACGGCCCGAAGAAGGCCCATTGTGTCTACGCCATGTAGAAGGCCCATTGTTTCTACAGCCCTTAGAAGGCCCATTGTTTCTACTGCCCGTAGGAGGCCCATGTTAACTACAGCCGGTGGGCATCAAAGTTCGCCACCAGTGCAAATATAGGGAACACCCTACACTATACAAAAATTGCTTGCTGTTTTCTTCAGCCAGTGGCTGCATGTTAAGAACAAATTTTGTATCGCACCAAAACAAATTACAACTATAAAACAAAAGGAAGGTTGGCATAAAAGTTAACAGTCTAGCAGATAAATGCACCAACAGAAGTTCAGAAGCTCGGTTCATTTGACCTGACTGTTACGTTTTCAGCTGTATTGTCCGATGGAGCACCGTAACCTTTGCCTTCAGTTCTCCTAGGCTCCCGAAGAACATAGCAAATGTCTGATAGTATGGTTTCAAAACCATCCATATCTTGACAACATCGAACAATGTCTCTCCTTGTTTCACAAAGGGTCTCTGTTAGGAAATGGACTTGTGTCTGGAGCGCAGATACAACATTGTTTTGAGCTTGCATATCTTGATCATGGGCAGTTTGGACGAGATTGCCTTAACAACCAACCCAGTATTACGCAGGAGCGTGCTTTTGGCACTGTTAGTGGACAGGTACTGACCCACTGTAGCAAGAGCTGACATTGCGGTTATAGTTGCCTCGCCACCTTCAGAAGGTGGCGGTTCCACCATTTTTTCCATAGCTCGTTGAAAAGTTGAGGTTTTACATTAGTAGTACCAAAACAGAAGATATTAAGGAGGTAGCAAAACCAAACAAAATATCTTTGGTCTATATACAGAACTTATTCTGGTGAACCCATGTAAAATATTAGTTGTATTTTATTGCAAAGTACATAATAAAACCAGGTTCCAAACATATGACCATGTACCATCGCTAATGTATTGTCTATTTCTTCACATTGTATTGAGGGCTAAGGATAAAGGGACGAAATTTATAATACGGTAAGCATAGTATGACATCATTTATATCACAAAACAACTGAGAACAGACAAACATGCAATTGTAACGTTGTGTGGGCAACTCCAGCACAGAACTAGATTACAGGTCAAGATCAAAGGAACATCACTCCTCTCTTTTAAACCTTGTACGGTGCAATGATACGCTAAGACAATTGTGTATAAAATTGAAAAGAGTAATAGACATTGGCTGCAAACCATGCAGTTCAAGGCACAAGTCAAAGTAAGTAGTAGTTAAAAGGCATGAGGATTAATGACTTACAACAACGGCTTTGACTGGTGTAGTCATGCCCTTCTTCTTGCTGGTGTGACAGTCCTTGAAGATTTCCATAGCATTTGGTTCAGGTACTTTTTGGTCCTTGCAGGCTTTCCTCTGCATTTTGAACAAGTCAATATAGATCTGATAATATGGTATAGCGAAAAGAGTGAAACGACAGCTAATTACAAGAGCCTCGTAGTGTTCAATATAGCTACGAGATCCCGTCGTCTATTGGAATTTCACTTTCGTACGGTTGGCCTTGTTCTTTGAACAGTTCACCTACAAGAAGATAGATTTGTGTGGCACATGTGTAAATAGGAGTTCAACATGTGATCTGATCACATATATATATATATACAATGTACCTGATACTTCGGATCAGAACAGTGTTTAACGAGGCCCCTCCAGTCTTCATCCGATATATTTTCCACTGGAGATGTTTGGGAAAGTTCACTATTACCCTTGCCTTCAAAGTGAGTTTTCCTCAAGTTATACCGATACTATCGCAGAGCAAACTTGAAAACATGGGTGCAAGCTTGTCTGGTTGCATCATCTTGGCTATCCAACTTGAACCTCATCTGTTGAAAATTATGGGAGTCTCATTATCAGCAACCTAGAAAGTATGGGACAGAGCAAGACGATATTACTAGTTTCCATACATAACCATACTTATAGATAAATGGTCGAGGAAGGTGTTGAACTGGGTTTCGTCTTTGTCATTCCTATACTGAATCCATGTTGGGAGGATATGTACATGACACCTAACGGCAACCGCTACCTCTGATACTAACTTGGCTGACTCTGTAGCATCACATGGCCTTTTTAAACCTGCCTCAAAACGGATCTCCATTCTTCCTCCTCTAGATTTAGTTAACCTATCGAGAATTATCCCTGATGTTTGTTTCCTCTTGCGCCTAGGTTCTAGTCCAACAACGAACATAGGAAGTGTTAGTGTACATCAAACTGTGAGACTACATATAAAGAAGAATGCAACTGTAACTTGACTCCAGCAACTACCTTCTTGTTGTCGAAGCTCACAAGGTTCATCTGATCTTGCCAACTCGTCTTGTGTCAAGAGTGCTTGGGAAGTAGTGTCAGGTGGCAAGGGAGCTTGGGAATGTGCTGCTAGCTCAGTTGACACACGAGTAACTGTAAGTGCATCTAGTGCCACCCCTAGTTGGTTTTGGAGTATTGATGACAAACCTAGTTGAGGGACTAATGTGTCTGTGAGAATTGCAGGATAACACAGGTAGAAGTCCCTCATTGATTCGGTTTTTCCTACCAAAGATGACCCCTAAAAAAATGTATGAAGACATTGAAGTCAAAGGTGGTATGTGAAGACATTCACATTGAAGACTATGGCAAGAGAAGACATCGCATGAAGACTATGGAGCGTGAAGATTTAGCAGTTTCGTCGTTTTGTGTTTTTCTTTGTTGAGTCATAGGAACCACCGCACTGTTAAGTGGGGTCCAAGTGAACCAGTCAGAATGACTGAAGTGATGCTTAACCAAAATCCTATGTCTTCGAGTGAAGACTATAAGAGCAAATCTTGTCCAGAGTTGGATAAGTCAGCTTTGCTTGTAGCCCAAGTAAAGTTGCCGTGTGTGTTTGAAATCTGACTGTTGGAACACGTGTCAGTTCGTTAGTGACCGAGGGTCATTTCGGACAAATCAGGTCGGGTTGCCTAGTGGCTATAAATAGCCCACCCCGTACAACCACAAACGGTTGGCTGCTCAGAGTTAGTGTACAGCTTTTGTCGTTTGAGAGCAACCCACCTCGAAGCCTTTGAGAGAGAATTCCTTGCGAGGATAAAGCCCTAACCACCCAGAGCCAAAGAGAGTTAGGCATCACTGAAGTCTTCCTGTCTGTGTGATCTGAAGACTTATTACACTTGAGGACTGTGAATCCTCCAGCCGGTTAGGCGTCGCGTTCTGAGCATCCAAGATTCATTGTGGATCGCCGGTGAACAAAGTCTGTGAAGGTTTGGAAGTCTACCTTGAAGACTTACCAGAGTGATTGGGCAAGGACTGGGTGTCCTTAGCTCAAGGGGAATAAGGTGAAGACGAGGTCTTCTGAGTTGAATCTCAGCCTCCCTAACCAGATGTATAGTTGTCACAGCAACTGGAACTGGTCCAACAAATCATTGTCTTCAACGAGTCACTGGTTTCATCC
Source organism: Triticum urartu (assembly GCF_056163025.1). Classification (NCBI taxonomy): domain Eukaryota; kingdom Viridiplantae; phylum Streptophyta; class Magnoliopsida; order Poales; family Poaceae; genus Triticum; species Triticum urartu. The sequence goes on from NC_141877.1 coordinate 354,864,547, forward strand.
TTCCCATTCCTTTACTTACTGTTGGCCCTGGTGAAGTCATTGCATGATTGCATTATCTTTTGTCTTCATTGAGTGACTGCTTGTTCTGATTGGCTTCACAATATCTTCCTACCTGATCTTTACTGCATAGGTGCTATTAGTCATTGTTCTTTCACTTCATTGAATACTTGAGTATGGTTTGCCTAGTGTAGTCTACCTTCCGCTGCATGGTAATAGGTTTATTTCTATCATTTGTCTTCGAAACTCCATGTTTTGAAGACTTTCATAAAAATAGCCTATTCACCCCCCTCTAGTCGATCACTAGCACTTTCAATTGGTATCAGAGCAAGGTACTCCCTTGTTCTGTGTGATTCGGTTTAACCACCTGGAGTTTTAGCTATGTCGACTTTAGGGATAATCAAAGTCTCCGCTGCGTGCCCAGTCTTCGATGGAACTGAATATCCCTACTGGAAGAATAAGATGCGCATGCATCTTGAAGCCATTGATGTCGACCTATGGTATGTCGTCAAGAATGGCATTCCCAAGGCTGGTGAAGGTGTCACCGCTGCTGATGTCAAGAAGTTCGTTCAACTGGACTCCACTGCCAAGAACATCATCTTTGGTCATCTGACCAAAGGACAGTATGGCTGTGTGAGTGCTTTGGAAACATCTAAGCTAGTCTGGGACAGGCTCTCCAAGGTCAACGAAGACGTCTCAACCCAGAGAGATCAGAGAATCAATGTCCTTCGCAACCTCTTCAACCGCTTCAAGAGAAATGACAATGAGAATGTTTAGTTCACGTTTGATCGACTCACTGACATCACAAATGAGCTTCAAGCCCTCGGCGCCACTGAGATCACCAAGCATGAAGTTGTCAAGACACTCCTGAGATCACTTGACAGCTCGTTTGACACCCTAGCCCTGATGATTCAAGAACGTCCTGACTTCAAAACACTCGATCCATCTGACATACTTGAGAGGCTCAACACACACGAGTTTTAGCTTTCTGAGAAAAGAGACATCTACGGTCCCAACTATGGGCGAACTTGTGCCTTGAAGGCAAAAGTTGTCTCCTCATCTGAAGAAGAATCTGACAACAGTTCTGATGATCCTGAAGATATTGGAAAGGAGCTTGCTATGCTTGTGAAGAAGTTCCAAAAATTCACCAAGAAGAAAGGCTTCAGAAAGTCCTCACGATCAAGGAATGATGAAGCTTCTGCTCATGACTACAAGAAGAGAACATGCCACAAGTGCAAGAAACCTGGCCACTACATCTCCGAGTGTCCGCAGTGGGACAATGAGAACAAGAAGAAAAAGAAGAGCAAGGAGTATGATTCTGACGACAAGAAGAAGAAGAAATACTCAAAGTCTTCTTCCAAGTCCTTCTCAAAGTCTTCATCACACAAGAAGAGCTCATCTGGCAAGGCACGTGCGTTTGTTGGCAAGGAAATGGATTCAGAGGAGGAGCCCGCTTCTGAGGAGGCGGAGGTGGAGTCTGAGGAGGAGTCCGATTCGGGCGTTGCGAGTCTGGCTACAACATATGTTGCCAAGTCCATGTTCAGCACTGAAGACAATGACTCCATCACCGACACCGATGCAAATGACAAGGACTACTCCGCTCCAACCTACTGCTTCATGGCACGCGGTGCCAAGGTAAACACACGCACTACTCACTATCAAACTTCCAGTGAAGATGACTCTGATTGTGGTTCCAAACCCAGCTACAAAACACTTGCTAAAATTGCAACTGAACAACTGAAAGCTATGGAACATATTCAAAAACTGTTAGACAAAAGCGATGACCTGTTAGACGCTGAAATGACTCGATCTCAGTCCTTAATTGAAGACATAAAAAATCTTCACGTTAAGTATGAGGAACTTGAAAGTCGTCATGAAACGCTCTCAACAACTCATGAAAAGCTTTCCTATGATTATCTTCAAAGGAAGCAAGATCTTGAGAAATTGAGAGCATGAAGATCTTCAAAAGGAAAATGAGTCACTTCGCGCCAAACAGATCAGTACCGCTCAGGAAGGATTTGAACCACCATGTCTTAAATGTATTGAGCGTGACAACGCTACTTCTGTTGCTGGTTGTTCTACTGCTGCTACTATTGCAATATCTTCAACTGCTGATGTGCCAACTAACCCCTCTGCTGAGGATGCCACTGCTATTGCTAATGAGAATGCTAGGTTGAAGACATTGCTTGAAACAGGAATGTTCAAAAGTCTCAAAGGGCATCAGACACTGTGTGATGTCCTCAAAAGGCAGATCCTGAACCAAAACCCTAGGAAAGAGGGTGTTGGGTTCGAAAGGAAAATGAATGCTGATGGCTCTTACTGGAAACCTGAGCAGTACCCCAAAACCACATGGGTTGCTGCAAAGGGACCTTTAGTGGACCCATCCACCCTATCTGGCTTCACTTGTGCTAATCCCATTGTTATTGATGAATCCTTTGATGCAAACTATAAACTGTTTAAGAATCAGAAGGGTGAAGTGTTTGCCAGGTATATTGGTACTAACTGCAGGAATGGACCGCCTACGAAGAAGGTCTGGGTGCCAAAAAGGTGTTTGGAGAATCTTCCTGTGAATGTCGTCATGACACCACAAGTAAAGAAGACAAACCCCAGACCACATGCTTCATACGGTCCAATGGCTTCATATAGACAGAGGACTCACTTGAGTTGCACTAACGCAAATGTTTTGCAAGGAAGTCATACTCAGGCCTATGAATATGAGTGCGTTTCATCAACCTACCATGTTCATAAGACCAAGAACTATTCTGCTTATTCTTATGAGTACTATTGTCCACCTGCAAGATTTTTTGCTAGGGCTCCAAAGCCAAAGTTCTCAGATGCTGCACTTAGACTCATTGCTTCAAAGCCACCCTTGAAGATGTGGGTGGCTAAGAAAGCTTAACTCTCTTTTGTAGGGAAAGGTCTCCAGCCGAAAACCAAAATCGTCTGAAGCTATTGCTGGGGACCTTAAACAACTTGTAGGGCAGAAGATCAAATGCCCAAATGGTCTTATTATGTATTTTGTTCCTGAGTCGCTTGCTACTTGCCCTATCAGTCCTAACCTCGATCTAAGCTTTCATTATCCACTTGCTCGTCAAATGTTTTTGCTTCACAATTCTCTTCATGAAGCCTATCCCCCTAACTGCACTGTAGGGTACAACACCAGCTGCTTCAGAATGGATTATTGATAGTGGGTGTACTAATCACATGACTGGCAAGCGAAGCCTTTTTATGGACTCAACCTTACGTCCATCTGACAAAAGTCACATCACATTTGCTGACACTGGTAAAAGTAAGGTATTGGGTCTAGGTAGAGTTGCAATCTCAATGGATCAACACATGGATAAAGTCATGCTTGTTGAATCCCTTGGTTTCAACTTAATGTCTGTCTCAATGCTTTGCGATTTAAACATGATTGTGATGTTTGGAAAATATCGTTGCCTTGTTCTAATGGAAGCTGAAAAGTCTCTAGTGTTTGAAGGGTAACGGAAAGATGATTTGTACGTGGTAGATTTCTCAGCAGGACCACAACTTGCCGTATGTCTTCTAGCAAAAGCTTCAGAATGCTGGCTCTGGCATCGGAGGCTAGGGCATGCTGGCATGAGGAACTTGCACACTCTTGCAAGAAAGAAGCATGTCATAGGCATCGAGGGCATCAAGTTCAAGAAGGATCACTTGTGCGGTGCCTGTGAAGCAGGAAAGATGACGAGGGCCAAGCATCCCTCGAAGACAATCATGACAACGACTCAACCCTTCGAACTGCTCCACATGGACCTTTTCGGTCCCACTCATTACTCAACTCTTACTACTACTGCTTGTCTCTATGGCTTTGTCATTGTTGATGATTATTCAAGATATACTTGGGTGCATATAATCCTCTACAAGACTGAAGTGCAGGATGTCTTCAGACGCTTCTCCAATTGAGCCATGAACAACTATGGCGTCAAGATAAAGCACATCAGAAGTGACAAATGGCACTGAATTCAAGAATACTGGGCTAGATACATATCTTGATACTTTGGGCATCACACATGAATTCTCAGCTCCGTACACGCCACAGCAGAATGGCATCGTCGAACGCAAGAATAGAACACTTATTGAGATGGCTCGGACGATGCTTGATGAATACAAGACTCCAAGAAAATTCTGGCCTGAAGCCATTGATACTGCATGCCATATCATCAACCATGTTTATCTTCACAAGCTTCTGAACAAGACATCCTATGAGCTCCTTACTGGCAAGAAGCCAAATGTCAGTTACTTCAGAGTATTTGGTGCCAGGTGCTGGATCAAGGATCCACATCACACTTCAAAATTTGCACCAAAAGCACATGAAGGTTTTATGCTTGGATATGGAAAGGATTTGCACTCCTATAGAGTCTTCAACCTCTTTCACTATAAAGTGGTTGAAACTGTGGATGTGCGGTTCAATGAGACTAATGGCTCGCAAAGAGAGCACCTGCCAAATGTGCTAGATGAAGTTCCATCCAGTGAATCAATCAAACTTATGGGAACTGGAGAAATCATACCATCTGAAGCTCAGCCTGAAGAGGAACTTATCATCTCCGCACCTGATCAACCTGAAGACAATGCTCAGCCTGAAGACAATCATTCTAACGATGAAAATGATCAGCAAGAGCAAAATCTTCGTCCTGTACATCCTCGTGTTGCAAATGAAGTGCAGATTGGGAGAATAATTCATAGCATCAATGCACTAGGTCCACTCACTCGTTCAAGGGCAACACAACTAGCAAATTTCTGTGGACACTTCGCATTCGTCTCAATATCTGAACCCAAGAAAGTTGATGAAGCCTTCATGGAACCTGAATGGATTCAAGCTATGCAAGAAGAGCTTCAATAGTTTGAGCTGAATAATGTATGGGAACTGGTTAAGCGTCCTGATCCTCGCAAGCACAATATAATAGGCACCAAATGGATATACCGCAACAAGCAAGATGAGCATGGTCAAGTTGTCAGAAACAAGGCTCGTCTCGTTGCTCAAGGATACACTCAAGTTGAAGGGATTGACTTCGATGAGACATTTGCTCCTGTGGCTAGACTTGAAGCCATACGCATACTGCTGGCCTATGCAAATCATCATAACATTCTTCTGCATCAAATGGATGTGAAGAGCACTTTTCTCAATGGCAAGATTGATGAAGAAGTGTATGTTGCACAACCGCCTGGCTTTGAAGATCCAAAAAATCCTGACATGGTGTACAAGCTCAACAAGGCACTCTATGGCCTCAAACAAGCCCCTAGGGCTAGGTATGACACACTCAAAGACTTCCTGAAGAGCAAAGGCTTCAAACCTGGTTCCCTTGACCCCACTCTCTTCACGAAGACATATGATGGTGAACTGTTTGTGTGCCAAATATATGTGGATGTCATTATGTTCGGCTGCACCAATCAAAAATACACTGACGAGTTTGGATATATGATGCAAGAGCAATATCAGATGTCCATGATGGGTGAGCTGAAGTTCTTCCTTGGTCTTCAAATACGTCAGCAATGCAACGGCATCTTTATTTCTCAAGAGAAATACCTCAAAGATTTCCTGAAGAAATTTGGAATGCAAGATTGCAAAGGCTTCACGACGCCAATGCCAGCCAAACATCATCTGGGTCCTGACGACAATGGTAAAGAGTTCGATCAAAAGGTATATCGCTCCATGATTGGTTCCTTGCTTTATTTATGTGCATCTAGGCCAGATATCATGCTTAATGTTTGCATGTGTGCCCGTTTCCAAGCGGCACCAAAGGAATCGCATCACTTAGCTGTGAAGCGAATTCTCAGATATTTGGCTCACACCCCAACACTAGGATTATGGTATCCAAAGGGCTCAAAGTTTGATCTAGTTGGATTCTCGGATGCTGATTATGCTGGTGACAAGGTGGATCGCAAGTCTACATCGGGCACATGTCATTTTCTGGGACGATCACTTGTATGTTGGTCTTCAAAGAAGCAGAACTGTGTATCTCTCTCCACTTCTGAATCTGAATACATTGCTGCTGGATCTTGCTGCGCTCAGCTTCTATGGATGAAGCAAACACTCAAAGACTACGGCATTCATCTGAAGCAAGTGCCACTCTACTGCGACAATGAAAGCGCCATCAAGATTACCAACAACCCAGTTCAGCACTCAAAGACAAAGCACATTGAAATTCGTCATCACTTTCTCAGAGATCATGTTGTGAAGGAAGATATTGATATCATACACGTCAACACTGAAGAGCAATTGGCAGATATCTTCACCAAGCCCTTGGATGAGAAGAGGTTTTGCAAGTTACGGTGTGAGCTAAATATCTTGGAAGCCTCAAATGTCCTGTGATCAGGCACGCATCCTAACACTTATGCATGTTGATGACTTAGATGTGCAACACACGAAGTAAAGTATATCTTCAATCAATGAAGACTTACATTCTGAGTGTGAATACATTAACATGGAATTTGACTTCGGAGCGCCACAATAATTGTGCGCCGTGTCTGGGTCTAATACTTCCTATACGGTGGGTAATGCCACCACCAAATTCTTATGTTTGAAGTGTTTTACCCATGGCGTTACATTTTCTATGTCTTCACATTTGGTTTGTCTTCATTTTAAACTTGTCTTAATGATCATCTTCACTATGTTGATATGATTGTCTTCTGGTATATACTGATTTGGTTTGGTTTCTGTCATCTACATCATTCACTTATAGCTATGGCTTCTTGATGAATCTTTTGAACTAAGTGAATGTGATCGGACCCTAACCCCTCTATGCTTCTTTCCTAAGTCTATCTATCCAAATCATATGCATTCTATTGACACTATCAAATGTCTTCTCTGCCTCCATGTCAGCAGAAGACACAGAGACAAACATTAATCCGTTTTCAATGCTAAATCCTTTCACCTGAAACCCGGAGAAGTGGGAACGACCACCCGACAATCCAGGCATGCGTGGGAATGTGGAACAACCTCCGATGTGTTGCATGATAGCCACGTGTCCCTCAGATGTGAATCGCCAGGGGCACTTGTGTAATAACTCTATGCCGTCCCTATCCCTATAAATACACGCCTCACCATAGTCATTATCCTTTCTTCCACTCTCGCACAAACCCTAGCGCCACCGCTAGCCCTCGACGACGCCGGCGACGAAGCGCTTAGCTGTCGCGACCTCACCGATGCCGTCTTCACGTCGGCCGCGGACATCGTCTTCTCCGCAGTCGCTGTAGGTGTCCTCCATTGCCAAGTTAGGGCACGGACGATCGAACTGCTCGGCCTCCTCTCCCACTCCTTCTAGCAGTTCTTCGTGTGGTAAATAAAACTTCCTTTTTACGACCCCCTTTGATCCTATAGATTCATCACTTTCTACCAAAAGAAGTTTCTGTTCACACAAGTTGGATCTATTTCATACTGCATCTCATAATATGCCTAGTATGTTCACTTATGCTTCACAAAGAAGTTAGATTCCTCACTTGTACTTATTCGTGGATTCGTACAAATCTGGAACCAACTCTCTATCTATGAGTGAATGTCTTCGCACTATGAGGTCAATGTCTTCTAAACTGATTTATCTTCAAAATCTTCTAAGAATGCATATGACCTCTTCCCCTTCCCTCGCACCTTAATGCTGTCACAGGTACATGTCCGTGGGAGAATCCCTTGGTTCTCATAGTCTGCATTCGTTTGCAGAATTCTTACAGCATCACATTAACTCTCTCGAAGCCAGTTCCTGTTTGACCAGAAAGCGGAAGCCTTTGAAGCCTTTAAACGTGTTGAAGCCCTTCAGTTTAAGACTCATGGCACCAGAGAAACCTATAAGAAAGGGTGGCAGACAGCATCATGGAAACACCTCAAGAGATTTTCCTCTTGACCTCTATGAGCTGTACAAGACAGATCCAGAGGAGGACTACAATCAGCAAAAAAACTCGAATCCAATGGATTCGAAGATATTGGGCAGAACAGTGGTTCAAGTACAGGTTCATGACCCAGGAGTATGCTGAGAGGAATGCCATCAAATGACCATGGGGAGACATTATATACAGAAATCTTCAACCCAGGTCCAGAGCTGAAGCCATTGAACAAGGCTTCTATCCTTGCATGGTCCGTGGACCACAGCCTGCGGATGCAGACCCATCTTCATTACTGTGGTGCCGCGATGATAATCTGTTCAAGCGCAACCTTCAGTTTGCCAGGAACTCGGCCAAAGAGAACAAGAAGTCACGAGGCTTAGACTTCAATCCAGGCCCCTCTGCTCCTCATGCTGATGGCACACACGAAGCTGAACCCAATCTTGTTGGTCCCTTCTACAACCTGGAAGGTCTCATCACTCATATCATGGTTCAAGGGACAGGCGTGGATGAGCCTACAGACGACGCTGAATCTGATGAAGCGCCTGCAACACCGAAGCCAAAGAAACTGAAAAAGCCTAAAGCTTCAAAGCCTGCTCCTGCACCAAAGGTCTTACAGGCGAAGCCTCTGGCCACTGCACCTCCTGAACACAGTGTGCAGTCTGAAGATTTGTCACGCATCTCCAAGCCCTTGAGAGTGAAGATGCCCTTGCAACCCACCAGCCATGAACTGACTGCTGCTGCTATTCTTCGCAATGACGCCATTGATCTGTCCAGCGATGAAGATCTTGCAGATGATGCTCTTGAGCAACTGATTAAGTGCAAAGAAGAAGCAGAAATCTTCAATGGTTTGCCTCTCTTTGACGTGGCAATCCTCCACAACTTCATTGATGAGTGGTTTGAAACCCCCAATCTCAGCTTTGATGATCTGCAACTTCCAATTGGCCTCAGCGTCGCTTTCACTGGCGCCATTGCTTCTGAGCTAGCTCTAGCTCAACGCGTCGTTGAACTGAAGCAAAAGATCGACTATGAGAAAGCTCAGTTCAAGAAGCACATGGCAAAGCTTAGCGTTCAAGATGTGAAAAACTTCAAGATTATGCTGCACGAGCTCAAGGAAGCCTTTCTCAAGAAACGTGAAGAAGCTAAAGGGTCTCATGAGCGCATGAAGAGTCTGGCTGACAAGTGCATGCAAGCCTACAATGAAGCTGAGAAGCGCAAGGCTCTTGGGCGTCCTGGCATCGACCCCAGAATGGTGGCCAAGCTGAAGAAGAAGAAGCCAGCTGTGGCTGAACCCGAAGCAACAAGGCAGGAAGTACATCCCATTGTCTTCCCTTCCAGTATGACAGGCTCGAAGCCTAAGGTCCCCACAGTGGCTTCAGAACTAAAGAAGACAAGGGCTGCCGAGGCTGAAACCAGAAAGAGGAAAAATCCTGAAGCTTCTGATGCCGCTCCCTCCAAGAAGAAGCACAAAACCAAGAAAGATCGGGCTGCTCCCACAGATCCCCTTGTTGTCGAGCCCATCTCGGTTGCTCGTCCTAAATCTTCGCATCAAGAATGACGGATGATAGTTCATGAGCCTGCTTCCACAGAGGCTCCTGAAGCTGAAGACATTCCAGCAGTTGACCCCACCGCTGCTGAAGACATTGGTCACCATGACAATGTTGAAGATGATGAAGTCCTTCCTCAGATCGAGCACCAATTGGTATCATCGCCTGTGCTCACGCACAGCGAACTCATCAGCATTGGTCGTCCTCTAACGCCAACTGCTCAGGATGCATCGTGGGCTCATCACCCACAGAGACAAGACACTCCAAGCTCTCCCCAACTGCAAGCTACCCCACCAGTGCAAGATGATGATGACTTTGTAGCCCAGCACACTCCATCTCCACAAGCGTCGCCCACATTACGCAGACTTCACAAAGGACCAAGGCCCCAAGTCACTCCCACAATGCACGTGTCTGAATCCGAAGCCAAAATGGCTGAAGATGTTCCGGCTGCATCAGCCGATGAAGAAGAAGATGAAGAAGAAGCTCCAAGAGTTTCAAGAGTTGCTACACCCTCGTCTCACCAAGATGTTGTTCTTGAGGAGAACGTGACCGACCCTCCAGCTTCTGAAGTGGAGGTTAACAACCCTGAAGTAGCCACCAACATCACTGCTGACGCCAATGATGTTGTCATGGTTGACGCCAATACGGCGCCGAAACCCAATGAGGCGCCAAAAGCCAATGAGGCACTAGAAGTCAATGCTGCAACACCTGAAGTCAATGCTGCAGCACCTGAGGTCCAAGTACCTGAAGCACATGTGGCCCCTGAAGCCCATGAAGACAATGCCAATGCCCCTGTTCCCCCTCCAAGACCTCACACAATGGAGCTGGCATTTGATCGTGGTCAGCCAGTTATGGTTTGATGGCCCATTCTGACTCCTCCACCTGCTGCTGGTCCACAATTTGAGTACCACGTCGAGCACAGGCCTCAAGTTCAAAAGCCCAAGCCAAGACTTCCACGATTCCCAGGCACTGCCACTTCACATGGGGTCTTCAATGCAAATGGCTTCATGGAACATAATACCTTCTTCAACAGCTCCAAGAACCCCTATACAAGACCGCGCATTTCCTCAGATCGGTTCTGGAGCTATCAGTAGCGCAACTACTATTCCTGTGTCCTATACAATCAAGGGCGCATATTTCCACATATGCGCCTCGACTCTGAAGCTATAGCTGGTCTGCCCTGCCTCAAAGAAGCATTGGACTATTTCAGAGATGTTGGTCTGTTGCAGTTCGTCACTGACAAGGAGCACTGGAACGAAGAATTGCTGCTTCAATTCTATGTCACTCTTCATATTCGAGGTTACAACAGGGATCCGAAGACTTGGGTCCTTGAGTGGATGACAGTCAATGTCCATCATGAAGCTAAAGGTCTTGATATCATTGAGCTCACAGGCCTGCCCACTCCTGGTGAATACTATGAACCAGGTTGTCAACAACATCAAAATGCCTTGGAAAGCATCTTTCAGAAGCCAGAACCCAACATGAGTTAAATGCTAAGCATGATGAAGCCTCTGCCTCATGACGCTGAATACCCATCTGAGTTCTTTGTTGAAGACCTAGAGTACTTGCCTCGCACCATTTACCACATCATCAGGAAGACTCTATGGCCTGTCAAAGGACACTCATCTGCAGCGAAGCTTGAAGGAGCAATGAAGACTTTGGTTTTCTATATCTTCAATGGCATCAGCTTCAATGCTCAAGACTTCTTCATCAGGCAGTTGGCTGCGTCTGGCTCTGACATCTTTGGGTTGAAATTCTATGCTCCATGGGTCATGCGTCTGATAAAGCGTCACTCCGCCTTCAACTATCAGCCGTCTGCGCGCAATCATCTTATATTCTTGCCCGAGGTTGATCTGTCAGTTGAAGCCATCTACCCAGAACCTGCTAAAGATCCCATTTATCTTCACAATGCTGATCACCAAAGCTTCACCCAGCCCATTGAAGGGATTCCAGCAGTTTCTCGTGTTTATCCCCTGGCTGGAAACACACATGTCCCTCATGCTCAAACTGATGTAACTGGTAGCACCATTGTGCAAAGGCCTCAAAGACGATCTCGTGTCCTCAATGACCGAGAGCTTCTCGTCGCGCTACATCAGAAACAGGACAAACATCACGACTGGCTTAAGCATCAGATGCAAAGCCTCTTAGTGGATGGCAACCGCATTTGCAATCTTGCCACCAAGAATGCCTTTGTCACTCATGAAACCTGTCGGAGGTTGTGGAAGAGTTTGACCCTACTGAGTGCTGAAGCTGATATGCACGACGATGGCTTCACCGAACGCTTCAAGTTTGAATCAACTCCTCCCAGTAATGCTCACTTGCGTCGGACTCCCTCACTTGAAGACTCTGAATACTCGTCCTCAGCTGCGACCGTAAATGCCAGTGTCATCGCTGACCAAGATGATGCAACTTCACCTCCTCCACCTTTAGCGTGAATCAACACTGCACCAAGTTCTTCTGCACCGCCAACCAACACCGACGACCCTGCTGCTTCACCAACTCCTCAAGGGAACGAGTAGGTGCTCTATGTCTTCAAACCTTTTTGGTCCTTACTGACAAAAGGGGGAGAAGCATATGAGTTTGATAGTCTTCAAGCGGGTCCATATGGGCGGTGGTTTTATATTTTGCCTAGTGTTTACAACTCTCGCTTTCTGATACATTTGGTTCTTTGAGTTGTAACACTTAAACTAGATGGTCGTCTGCTACTTATTTGCTATTCTGTGGTGCGATGATAACTTCCGCACTTAGGTCATTCTGCAGACGTCCATTTTTCATTATGCATGTCATTATCTTCACATACTTTTCATGCATGATGAATTGTCATCATAAGTTGAAGAGGATCTCCACAAGTACAACCTGCCATGTGCATTTGCATACCAAAAGCAAATTACTTATATGCACATCTTCAGGGGGAGCCTTTGCCACTTATGAAGACAATCCCCTATCCTTTACAATTTCACATATTTTATTCCCCGTTGAAAACTTCAACTAGTTTGTCATCAATCACCAAAAAGGGGGAGATTGTAAGTGCATCTAGTGCCACCCCTAGTTGGTTTTGGAGTATTGACGACAAACCTAGTTGAGGGACTAATGTGTTTGTGAGAATTGCAGGATAACACAGGTAGAAGTCCCTCATTGATTCGGTTTTTCCTACCATAGATGACCCCTACAAAAATGTATGAAGACATTGAAGTCAAAGGTGGTATGTGAAGACATTCACATTGAAGACTATGACAAGAGAAGACATCGCGTGAAGACTATGGAGCGCAAAGATTTAGCAGTTTCGTCGTTCTGTGTTTTTCTTTGTTGAGTCACAGGAACCACCACACCGTTAAGTGGGGTCCAAGTGAACCAGTCAGAATGACTGAAGTTATGCTTACCCAAAATCCTATGTCTTCGAGTGAAGACTATAAGAGCAAATCTTGTCCAGAGTTGGATAAGTCAGCTTTGCTTGTAGCCTAAGTAAAGTTGCCGTGTGTGTTTGAAATCTGACCATTGGAACACGTGTCAGTTCCTTAGTGACCGAGGGTCATTTCGGACAAATCAGGCCAGGTTGCCTAGTGGCTATAAATAGCCCACCCCCTACAACCACAAACGGTTGGCTGCTCAGAGTTAGTGTACGGCTTTTTTCGTTTGAGAGCAACCCACCTCGAAGCCTTTGAGAGAGAATTCATTGCGAGGATAAAGCCCTAACCACCCAGAGCCAAAGAGAGTTAGGCATCACTGAAGTCTTCCTGTCTGTGTGATCTGAAGACTTATTACACTTGAGGACTGTGAATCCTCTAGCCGGTTAGGCGTCGCGTTCTGAGCATCCAAGAGTCATTGTGGATCGCCGGTGAACGAAGTCTGTGAAGGTTTGGAAGTCTACCTTGAAGACTTACCAGAGTGATTGGGCAAGGACTGGGTGTCCTTAGCTCAAGGGGAATAAGGTGAAGACGCGGTCTCTGAGTTGAATCTCAGCCTCCCTAACCAGACGTACAGTTGTCACAGCAACTGGAACTGGTCCAACAAATCATTGTCTTCAACGAGTCACTGGTTTCATCCTTCCCATTCATTTACTTACTGTTCGCCCTGGTGAAGTCATTGCATGATTGCATTATCTTTTGTCTTCATTGAGTGACTGCTTGTTCTGATTGGCTTCACAATATCTTCCTACCTGATCTTTACTGCCTAGCTGCTATTAGTCATTGTGCTTTCACTCCATTGAATACTTGACAATGGTTTGCCTAGTGTAGTCTACCTTCCGCTGCATGGTAATAGGTTTATTTCTATCGTTTGTCTTCGAAACTTCCATGTTTTGAAGACTTTCATAAAAATCGCCTATTCACCCCCCTCTAGTCGATCACTAGCACTTTCAGTAACTCGTGCAGCTGGTAGTACTGTGGAAGGTGTTGTAAGAACTAGGGCTATCTCTGCTTGTTTGGTGGCAGCTATTTGTTTCTGTTTGGCTTTTTCTGCAGCTCGTGTAGCATGGGATACCCTGTTTGTAGAATTTTCTGCTGGACTTTGACCTTCTATTGCACCATCAATACCAGCAGAATATGCAAGATTCTTCCAGCTCCCGTTCCCTGCCATTCTGTGTTTCTTCCTCTTTCTCTGTGCCATGTTAAGTCAAGCCGACAAGAAAAACGAATAACAATTTAGTTCTTCAGAACAAATTGATGCGTGATACAGACGAACTGAACTTTGATGTTAGACAACCACATGATAGGAGGATGTAATATGTACGAAAAACAAGACAAAAGAGATAACCAGAACTATGATGTGTAAACTAAGCAGAAGACATTTCACTAAATTAGAAGCAATGCAATGGAAGATAGACAGCATATGAAAGATGCTACAAATATCGCTCTGCCAAGTTAACAGTGTCTCATCATAAATGGTGTTTAAACAAATGTGAAGCAGTACAAGAAATAAATCATATGCAAGATGCAAACAACATCACACTACCAAGTTAGAGGTCTCTCGTCATTAGTGCCATTGCATATTCACAACTTATGATGTGTAAACTAAGGAGAAGGCATTTCAACAAATTAGAAGCAATGAAAGCTAGACACCATATGAAAGATGCAACGAATATCACTCTACCAAGTTAAAACCATCTCATCATAAGTGTCATTTCAACAAATTAGTAGTACAAGCTAGAAAAGAATGCGAGATGTAACCTATATCACACTCCAAAGTCAAACGTGTCTTATGATAAGTGATTGTTGTAGGTTACACAACAGTAGTAATTTGATGTAAGAACATGGTGTGATAGACATATATTGTATGTTCTAGAAACATGAACATGTGTCTTATTCAAGTATAATGTGTAAATTAAGCAAATGGAATTCAACAAAATTAGAAGCAATACAAGCTAGACATCACACATAACATGCAACCACATATAACAGTGCCAAGTTAGAGGGAGCACCGGTGATGGTGCACTAGGGGAGACGTGCTCATCATAAACATAGCTACGTTGAGTGTCTATGCATGTGTTGTCTTGGAAATCATCTTGGGGGGTGGAGGAGTAGAAACTTTAGAGGCCCTCCATTTGGTAGGAGCACCTTTATCCGCTGCCTTGCTAACTTCCTTCCACTTTATTGATTTTGAATTGTCAAGTAAAACCGATAAGAAAAAGTAATAAAATTCTCTCTTCAGAACTCATTCATGCATGATACTGACAATCACTACTTTGATGTAAGGCAAACACATGATACCAGGATGGAATATGTACGAAAAACATGACGACATGGCATGTTCACAACTGTTTGTGTAAACTAAGCAGAAACCATTCCAATAAATAAGAAGCAATGCAAGCTAGACACCACATGAAAGATGCAACCAATATGACTCTGCCAAGTTAAAAGCGTCCCATCATAAATGGAATTTCAACAAATTAGAAGCAGCGCATGCTATAAATCATATGAAAGATGCAACTAATATGGCACTGCATATACTGAAGGTGTCTCGTCATATTGATTGACGCGGGATACAAAAAACAATAGTTTTATGTAAGGACATGCTTAATAGACAGATGCACTATGTACTAAATACAGGAAGGCATGTCACATTAGCATGTATAATGTATAAGCTAAGCAGAATAGCACATGCAGTTTAACTAGATTGGAAGAATTACAATCTAGACACCATATGCAACATGCAACCACATATCACGCTGCCAAGTTAGAGCAAGCACCTACGATGCTAGTGTTTGGGAAATGCGGTAATCAACTACAGAGCTACGTTCACTATCTTCATCTAGCCTTGTTGTTTCTTGAGAACCATGTTGGGAGGCTGATGCTGCATTCTTTAAATGAGGATTAGTCCACTTGCCTGACTGCCTCATCATAAGTGATTGATGAGGGATACACAAGAACATTAGTTTGATGTAAGAACATGGTTCATACAAAGATGTACTAGTATGTACCAAAAACATAAAGGCATGTCATATTCAAAGGTATAATGTGTAAGCTAAGCAGATGCAATTTAACCAAATTGGAAGCAATAAAAGCTAGACATCCGGCTGGAGTGGTGAGCATGATCATCTAGGACCCGAGAGCCTGGCGGGAGGCGGGCTGCTTTGCCACCATCACGGCTTTTTAGTTGGCTTCCAGGTGATGACTGTCTTTGCTGGGCTTGTCACTGGCTCGGCCAGTGCCCTGACTAGCTATTTGTCTTCTGGTGCTCACGGGATGATGGTTCATGTAAAAAATACCTTTCCTTATCTTAATAAAGACCGACTATGGCCTTTCAAATACAAGCTAGACACGATATGGAACATGCAACCACATATGAATCCACGAAGTTAAAGCAGGCACCTGGGATGGTGGTTCATTGCGAGCGAGGTCATCAACTCCAGAGCTATGTTTACCGTCTCCATCTGCTGACACTGCACCCTTTATAGCGCTGTAACTGCCTGCTTACCCGCGTAGAAAGCTGGAGCAACTTCTCTCTTTTATTTTTTTCTTCTCTCGAGGCAGACTCTGAAATAACCTTGCATAAAAACACAATAGTGAGAGTATGGGTGAAGTGTGTGCAAAACTAGTGCACTGTAAAAGTAGCAGATAGCAGGTGGCTGAAAAATAAATGACAGGAGACATATGATAGCTCTACAACATTGCATGGCAAACAAAATTAGATTCTACTCCGTATGATTTTGTAATATATGAGCACAGGAAATGCAGGTACTCCTCCAGCACACCACCACATGTGGTCATATAAAGATAACAGTCGACTGAAAATAAATAGGCCAGTCAATTTTTTTAATGAAGCGTCCGATCTATAAGCAACGGGCAGATGACCTTCATCTACCTCCCGCCAATCACTGTTGACGATCTTTCTCGAACCGCCAGCGACCACCGGCCCAAACCCCTGCCTCAGCCGCCCCACCCTCCCCTCGACCACACACCAGCGCCGTGCTTGGCAGTTCCCCCAGGCCATCCATTTAATCTCGACCGACCTCCAGATCGGGCGCCAGTAGCTCTATGCCCCACACGCCCCTAAGATAAACACCGAGGTGCTGTTTCCCCGGCGTAATAGGCAGACTAGCGCCTGTTACGCCGGGGAATGCTTCCGTTAATTGGGAATCAACTGACTAGGAATTGAAATTCAGGGGGGCGACGGACCTCTAGCTAAGGTGAAATAGTATATGAGGAGAAACCTTGTGCATCGCGAGTTACTAGGAACATATAGTATCAAGAAGAAGCGGTCAACTAGTGTCTTATGTGGGATGAATACCGTACAAGTAGACACGTAAGATTTGCACGAATAAGAGAAGAGGAGTACCCTTATCGGTTGCCAGTGTGGTCTCCTCCATATGTCACGGCGATCTTTTTTTTTTCTCCCGGGGGAACCGATGTTTTGGAGAACCGTGGATCCTTGGACAAACCCATGGCCAAATTGTTGACTGTGTTGCCGTGGCCGTATATCAGCAGAGGGGAAGCAGATCCGAGGCGGCGAAGGACGACATAGCAGGAACATCTCCGGTGCGGTGGAGGGTGGCGAAGTTGGAGCGGCAGCGGTGAGGCGCAGGACGGCGTGGTTGAACTGGCTCGGGTACGGACGGCTCGGCCTCGGCTTCAACTACTAGCCGTGGAGGGCGTTGCGGATGAGGTTGCGGTGGACGACGACATCGGGGTATCGGCTCCGGCATGATGGAGGAGGGCGGCGGTTGATGGGTGGGATGGGGTGGCGGACGGAGGACGCCGGGGTTTCGCTGCTGGTGGAGAGGTAGTTTTTGCGCCCACGGATTATGAATGGGAATCGTACGGGTGGGCGGGGGGAGGGGGAGAACCATGTTTCGGTCTGGGACGCGCTTATTTTTGGCTTTTTTGAACAGAAGATAGGCCGCGCTTGTTTGAAATTTGGGGAAAGTACAAACTTTGCTCCCCTCTTAAATTTTGGACCTACCGCGGGTCGGGGGTAGGATGGTAATCCCAGGTGTCCCAAATAGTGGGCGGGAGCGATTTCGGCCGCGCTCATGTGCTCTTAGGCGGCCATTGTGTATGAATGTTTTTCGGAGGCGGTTGTGTGGCTTCTAGATGAAGCTACAAACCTACCCCGGTTTAGTCCTTTGGACGTCGGGCCGGTAGGTTTCAGGGGTCAGAGTTATTCGAAAAGTAATTTCCTTGTACTACCAAACATTGGTCTCACGCGGTTTCAGGTGAGTAGATGCTCTTTTGGTGCTTCGTTCGAAATTTTGAAACACAAGCATTCACGTTTAGAGTACTCTTGAACTTTGAGGATTGGCCTAAATAGACAACGTTAAATTTGACCTTGTATGTTTGAAAACCTCATTAAATTATCCGCTTCTTTTTGAAATTTTGACACTTGAAAATCCTATAACTACAATTATTTTGGAATGGAGGAGCTAAATTTGAATCTATTTTGTACACGACTACATATGCTATATGTACAAAATCAGAGCAAAGATTGGTGCCCCCATAATTTAGGTATGATTTACAAATGCCATGATAACAAATTCAAATAATTGAATGGACTTTATGTTGAATTTGATTTTTTTAAACCACCTTAAGTTGAATTCAAATGTATTCTAGTTCATAGGTAGCTATTTATAATGTTCATTGTGTAACTTTCGTATGTATAATGTGCTTTACCCACACAACATGAACTATACTCGCGTTTATATTCGATTGCTAAAGCGATGCATTGTCTGGAGTTCAAAATACTAACTATGTGGATGAATTGTGTCCAATAATAACATAGACATGCTCAAATTCGACAGAATCTAGATGTCTCATGGGTCAATGACCGTTCCATACGCGAACTGCAAATATCATGATCCCATCCTAATATTTGGATACAATTTATAACTTTAATCAATGTGTACAGTAGTCTTTTATGTGTAGTTTCACTCTCCATCAGTGGTCTCTCACACATGCTCACACACTCTCTCCCGAGGTGTCTTTCTCGCACACATGCTCTCGATATAACCCTCTCTCCCTCTCGTAACCATTTACGACTGTTTTCACTAACCTTTATCACAAGCACTCTTCCTCTCGCAAGCATACACATAAACAATCCCCATCGACCCTTTCTATATACATAGACCTGCATACGTGTCTCCTATACGCACATTATCTTTAGGTCTGTCTCTCGCGCATTGTCTCACACCTGTCTTCCTAATCGATGAGTATGATTCTAGCAGAGCATTATGTAGGATGCCCCTTAAAGTTAGGTTGGATGAATTGTAATATCAGAGATAAAGGGGTTACCTTAGTCCGAGAACCTAGGGTTACAAATCCTAGTCGGCTTTGTCAGTGGACACAGACTCCTTCACAATTATGCTATCTTTGCCTTGTACGACTAGTCATCCATGGGTCTCCCTAAATGCGTCACAGGCCGACCAATGTGGCGCAGGACGGAACCGAACGAAGGGCCTTACCTCGACCCACCGGACCTCACGCGGTGACACACCTCTGCCCCCACGTCTCGTCATCTTCTCACACCCACACATACCAACACAGGCACCACACACAAAAATATATTCTACTGGTGCCTCTATCCACTCCCCCCTTGCATATACACACTCAAGGGAATCTCTCGCCGTGACGTCATATTTGTCTCTCTCTCTCTCTAGACCACTCTCATTTCTCGTGCTATCTCTCCCATGCCCCCCCGCCGGCCCCTCTATCCATGCCTCTCTCGAATATGTAATACACACACATACCTCGCTAGGCCCTGCCAAATGCATCAACTACACATTCACACATGTTACATCACGTACCCCATTGATCTAAAAAGCCCTCTCTTCATGTTTACTTCGCATACAACATTCCTTTTGAATAAAGTGTGGCCAAAAAATTATTTTAGAATTTCTACATATATACAACATTACAAAGTTAAATGGAGGAGTATGAACGCTAATTTGCATTGCATGGTGCCCACAATGATATTTATTCCGCACTATGAATTGTATATTTTTATACTATATATAAAGTTAGTCATAATAAAGAGAAAAAAGAGCATCTCTCTCTCCATAGCATACCCCCCTCTATGCCCCTTTCACGTACGCACACAAACTATCTCCAGGTCCTCTAAAAGTAAGCCCCCATCACATTCACACATGTTTCATCTTTCTCTCACGATATATACAGTGACGATCATTGTATTTGAAGCAAAAGCATGATACATACATTGGACTTCAGAATCCACTCATTACGGTCACCATTTATATTTTGTGGTTATTATACTATCACGAGCTCACCATACAACTATGTATTTGCTCTAGACACGACTAGTTGACCAGTTAAACGCTCCATGTGGCACCTCTAGTGTTGCATCACATTATCTCACTACCATCGGGCCCACCTGTCGGCTTGTATCTACTCTACATCTACACTCTTATAAAAAATAGAGTTGGTGATGATGGTGTGCCTGCCATCCTGCAATATAGGCCATCCGATTTATATCTGATGGATAGGAAAGAAATTATGGCAATTTTGAAAAAAGGTACCCACACACCTCTCCACATTTGCAAATAAACCCTTCCCTCATTCATCCTTTTCTCTCACAAGATAAACTAGTCATACAAATGCATCTTGATGTTACGTCCAACGCATGGGCATCTTGCTAGTAAAAATGAAAACAAACGACAAAAAATATTGGACGGTGGTTCGAAGTCATGACCGCGGGCACAGCGAACAAGGTGGCCTTGTATTGGTATGCTGAGGCATCTGTTTTAACACACAGGAGCTGGTGTGGTGATTATACACACACGCACGCATGCACACGAATTGCATGCACGCAACACTCACACGAACACATGCACCCACGCACGCACACAACACTCGCACGTACACACGTAGCCACGCACGCACGCACGCAACACTCACACGCACACATGCACACATGCATGCACACACTAGTACACCACACGACCAACACACACTCTCACGCTCAAGTGCTCAACCTACACGTGCATGCGCACACATCAGGCCCTGACAGACACATACACAACCAGGTGATTCCCGCACACGGGTTGGAGTCTTGTCGTGCCTGCATAAATTTGTGTTTATCTGACATTTTCCCTATGCGAACTGACAGGTGGGACCCACAAGGAACGTGGTCAATTTAACTAGTCAACACGGTGCCATGCAAACTATTTGGCCGGTCAACAGAGTGCAATCCGATGCTGAACCATGAGCAAGTGACCGTATACTCACTGCAAAACGTATATAGTGACCGTAATCAGCTTCTTCTGAAGTTTGGTGAACATATTATGCTTTTCTCTCTGTAGGCCCTCCAAAACTACATCTCTACACGTTCTCGCATGTTACATCTAACAAATATGCAATACAGCACTACTACTACACTCTAACACAATAAATCATATGTATTTTTAGTTTTACTAGGTATCATATTGTTACTTAATTATTCAGTTTGCATACATCAAAATTGCCTTTGAAATGTATGGCCAGTATCATATACCGTGCGGGAAAAATCCCGCTCTTTCCTTTTTAATCGGGTTTGTATCGATGGATCGTGCGAAACAGCAAAACTATAGTACTATACAGTACAAGTGACAGTTCACTGGGCCGTCATGTCATGTGCTCCTCCGTCGTAAGAGTGGAGCACTCGCTTTCATAAATCTTCTAGTCCATTTCGCCGACATGTGGGACATCAAGCTACCAGGTCCACGTGCCATACCGGAATACAGTGCAGAGCAACCGGGGTGAAGCACCCAGTCATGGTGTCGGTGTAGTAATGAGCAATGAGGCATCAAATCAAAAAGCTGCACCTTTCCCGCAGTTAAGTTGGAGGGACGAAGTAATAATGCTAAAAAAAGAAGTTGGAGGTACGAAGCAACCATCATTTCACTCGTTGCTGAATCCGCTTCTCCCTCATCTTCTTCAAGTTAACCATGTGTTGCTTCTGCCATTGTTCTGCCTCATGTGGGATGCAGATCGGCTTGGTAAAGCACTGAAACGTGGGACCGCATGTTAGAAAACCGCCATGACAACACCCTCTAAAAATAAGAAACCTCCCCCGCTATCCGCGCGGCAAAATCACCTCCTTTTTACTAATCTTGATTCTATAATTTTTTAGATCAATATAATTGAGATTTGTATAGATAACACACAGGAGCAAAACCAAGTGGTACGGTTAAGGGCATCCACAATGTGTAGCCAAATGTGAAAATAGCTTTTGGCATTGTGGGAACCATTGTGGACGGTGTTGCCAAATCCAAAAGGATGGAACCGAAGCTCCCTGATTGATTGATTGAAGGAATAGAAAAATGCAACGTCTCTCCTCTTTCTCCCGTGCTTGGACACATGTATAGTATAGAGCACAGAGTCTACTCCCTTGTCCCTTCTATCACAAATAACAAAGCAGTGAGGCATCAAATCACAAAGCACGAACGAAGCAACAATCATTTCACTCTTTGCTAACTCTGCTTCTCCATCGTCTTCTTCGAGAAACCATCTCACCGCACTAAGCTGGACGGACGATGCTATTGTGTACTAGTAGTACTACTAAATTTATGCGTCCTTTGGTTCAACGGACTTCCTGGATGCAAATAAGGCGGTTGTCTCGGCTTGCAGGCGACACTTGCGAACGACTTACCGTGGTCTCCCTCAATGGTGTTCTCCGTCGAACGCACTTCGCCAAACCACAACGTTCGAGATATCATCGACGTCACTGCAATGGGGAAGGAAGTTAAATATAATAGTTACTACCTCCATTTTTTGTACACAAGGCCAGTATATCAAAATTACAATTTGCAAAGGGCCACTAACACTAATCGAGGCAAAATTGATGGGGTTCTTTTTACCCTTGCTTTATAGCTATGCATGCAGCCCGGGAGTGATGACATACCAAACACATGCATGCAGCATGCATATAAGAGGCAGGGGAAGCACGCTTGTGGAGAATCCGAGAAGACTCAAGCAAGAATCATGGAAAAGGAGCCAATGACTCCATGCGTATTAAGAGCCATACATTTCTCTAGGTCCTTGCATGCAGGGGTAAAATTGTCCAAAATAATGCACGGGGTGATCAGCTTGGTATGCGTGCGCCGAGTTATACGCAAACTAAAAAAGAACGGAGGGAGTATACTAGCAACCGAGGACATTAATATCCCCTGCATGCTTGCGGAAGTGAGAAGGTTGGTTTGCATGGCGCTGCATTAATCAAGCGATGAGGAGTGAGATGGTTAACTCTTTGGGCTTTGGAGAAAAAAATACGCATTAATTGACACGTGAAACGAGGATTTGTATCGATTAGTCCCGCGAAGGAAAACCCCTCCTTTCTTTTTTAACACTAGTACTCCTAGTATGTACTTATCATGTTTGGGTCTAGGCCTTGCATTGCCATACTTCGCCACACATTTTTCCAAGCTTGCCTAAAGTTTTCAAAATGAAAAGGAGGTACACTCGCGCACGGCTGTCGCGGTCGGAACGCACCCTCACACGGTCTCTCCTGGACGCCGCGGTCACACCGCACCCTCACACAGTCACTCCTGCACGCCGCAAACCCAACCAAGGGAACGCACCCTCACTAACACGTGTTGTCGCATGTGAACAAACCAAACTCAGCCATCCTACCGCTGACACATAATTTTCATTCATAGAGTATGTTTATCCAACCGCATTTTGGGGAGTATCAGTACGGCCTGTGCGGTGGTCTGTTGGGGAAGAAGAAGAGGTGAGGAAGAAGGGTTAGGAGACGTAGGATATTCATCCAACCGCCTGAAATGGTAGACTGACCGAAGTCAGGCGACTTGCATAACAATATATGTTTTTACACAATAAAAGATCCATAAAAACAACAACATAAAGAAAAACTATCACTGCTAGCGGAACGAGACGACCTCATCGTCTTTGGCTGCCGGCGCGAACTAGCCGTAGCTGCGGATGTGTGTCTCCGCACCATGGTTATCCTCGGCCTCCAGCTACTCGTTCACGTGGAGCATGCGGGCGCTCTGCAAGGACGAGAGCACTGCCCGGTTCAAGTCGAGGACGTCCGGTTCCACCTGTAGGAGGGCCTCGATGGCAGCGGCATCCGTGCGCTCCGTGTCGAGTCGAGCCTCCGCCGCCCGGTTCAATTCCAGGATGTCCGATTCCGCATGCAGGAGGGCCTCAATGAGAGCAGCATCTGCGCGCTCCGCGTCGAGTGGAGCCTCTGCTGCCTGGTTCAAGTCCAGGACGTTCGGTTCCGCCTGCAGGAGGGCCTCGATGGCAGCGGCATCCGCGCGCTCCGCCCCAAGTTGAGCCTCCGCCGCCCGGTTCACATCCACGGCATCCGGTTTCGCTTGCAGGAGAGCCTCGATGGCAGCGGCATGCGCGCGCTCCACGTTGAGTTGAGCCTCTGCCTCCCGGTCCTGCTTTAGTATTGCCAGGTTGAACCGCTGGTCCACCTGCACCATGGGGGACTCGGACGCCGTCACGAAGTCGACGTCCATCGTCTCATACCCATCGGGGGCCTTCTGCGCTGCGACCTCCGCCATGAACATTGGATCGGCTTCCTCCTCCTCGTAGCTTGGCTCTAGAGAACTCGGGGATTGGCCCGCCGCAAAGCGAGCTTGGGAATAGAGATCTGTGGCGTGGACCACTGCCGCGATTTCTGCACGATGCTCTGGCGTCAGCATCTTGTAGTACGTGATCTTGCGGCGCACCATGGCTTTCCGGTGAACTAGGGGACGCTTGACGCGGGCTAGGGGATCGAAAGGTGGGGGAAGGGGCTGGAGATTAGGTGTGGTTTTAGGGCGGTGGCTGGCGTAGGCCGAGCAGCGAAGGTTCTGGTGTGAATAGTGGTTCCGGTGACGGCCGGTCAATCGGTTTTGACTGTACATCGCTCTTGTCGTGTTCGCATTGCAGCCCGGCAAGCTGGACCCTCCATGTCGCTCACCAAATGGAACACGCTTTGAAAACCCACAAGTATAGGGGATCGCAACAGTTTTCGAGGGTAGAGTATTCAACCCAAATTTATTGATTCAACACAAGGGGAGCCAAAGAATATTATCAAGTATTAGCAGCTGAGTTGTCAATTCAACCACACCTGGAAACTTAATATCTGCAGCAAAGTATTTAGTAGCAAAGTAATATGATAGTAGTGGTAACGATAGCAAAATTAATATTTTTGGGTTTTGTAGTGATTGTAACAGTAGCAACGGAAAAGTAAATAAGCGAAGAATAATATATGAAAAGCTCGTAGGCAATGGATCGGTGATGGAGAATTATGCCGGATGCGATTATTCATGCAACAGTTATAACATAGGGTGACACAGAACTAGCTCCAATTCATCAATATAATGTAGGCATGTATTCTGAATATAGTCATACGTGCTTATGGAAAAGAACTTGCATGACATCTTTTGTCCTACCCTCCCGTGGCAGTAGGGTCCTATTGGAAACTAAGGGATATTAAGGCCTCCTTTTAATAGAGTACTGGACCAAAGCATTAACACATAGTGAATACATGAACTCCTCAAACTACGGTCATCACCGGGAGTGGTCCCGATTATTGTCACTTCGGGGTTGCTGGATCATAACACATAGTAGGTGACTGTCGGTGTTCTGGGAACGGGGGTCCCCAGACTTGCCTGCCTGCGGCCCATGGCGTGGCTAAGCCAGCAGGCCGTACGACCCACCTTCACCAACAAGGCACCCAAGACCCTCGTGAGGGTCCAAGCCTCGCGAGGCGGACGACGTCAAGGCCTCCTCAGGAGTGCCCTGGTCAGGTAGGCTCGCGAGGAGCGGAGATATCAAGGCGAAGCGAACCTCACGAGGCTCCCGTGACGTAAGCCATGACGATCGACACCAGACGGGCGCCAGGCGGGCTCCAACGTGCGCAGTGCCCTTGTTTCCTCTTTGCTGCAAGGGAGGCAAGCGCAGCCGTGGAGTACTGAGGCCTCAGGCAAAGGTTGCCATTTCAGTGCAACAAGACCAAGACCATGGACTGCAAGACAGAGGTCATCGTGGAGCCCAAGACGGCGTCACCCCAGAGCCTTTCACAAGCGTAGACTACCTTTTGTCAGGATAGCTTGTACTAGCTGTCCCCCTTCAAATTAGCCCGCCATTGTTGGCTCCCTTCCCGCTCGATATTTGGGAAGAGGACCAGGGCCTCTATAAATAGGACTAGCCACCATAGGAGAGAAAGAGGGGAGGCTGGAGAGACACACAAGTTCATACGCACAAGAACACCTCAACCTCAGGAGGCATGTCTTCCCTTGTACTGTTCATCATCAGCCCAAGAGGCAATCCACCACCACCACACTGGAGTAGGGTATTGATACGTCTCCGTCATATCTATAATTTTTGATTGTTCCATGCCAATATTCTACAACTTTCATATACTTTTGGCAACTTTTTATACTATTTTTGGGACTAACATATTGATCCAGTGCGCAGTGCGAGTTCCTGTTTGTTGCATGTTTTTTGTTTCGCAGAATATCCATATCAAACGAAGTCCAAACGGGATAAAAACTGACGAAGATTTTTTTTGGAATATATATGATTTTTGGGAAGAAAAATCCACGCGATACGGTGCCCGAGGTGGCCACGAGGCAGGGGCGCGCGCTTGCCCCCCTGGGCGCGCCTCTGACCCTCGTGGGCCACCCGTAAGGTGGTTGGTGCCCTTCTTTCGCTGCAAGAAAGCTAATTTACGGATAGAGATCGTGTCAAAATTTCAGCCCAATTGGAGTTACGGATCTCCGGGAATATAAGAAACGGTGAAAGGGAAGAATCTGGGAATGCAGAAACAGAGAGAGATAGAGAGACAGATCCAATCTCGGAGGGGCTCTCGCCCCTCCCGTGCCATGGAGGCCATGGACCAGAGGGGACACCCTTCTCCCATCTAGGGAGGAGGTCAAGGAAGAAGAAGAAGAAGGGGGGCTCTCTCCCCCTCGCTTCCGGTGGCACTCCGGTGCCACCGGGGGCCATCACCATCACCGCGATCTACACCAACACCTCCGCCATCCTCACCAACATCTCCGTCACCTTCCCCCCTCTATCTAAAGAGGTCCACTCTCCCGCAACCCTCTGTACCCTCTACTTGAACATGGTGCTTTATGGTTCAGATTATTATCCAATGATGTGTTGCCATCCTATGATGTCTGAGTAGATTTTCGTTGTCCTATCAGTGGTTGATGAATTGCTATGATTGATTTAATTTGCTTGTGATTATGTTGCTATCCTTTGGTACCCATCATATGATTGCGCGCGTGGATCACACCCTAGGGTTAGTTGTATGTTGATAGGACTATGTATTGGAGGGCAAGAGTGACAGAAGCTTCAACCTAGCATAGAAATTGTTGCGTATGGGATAAAGGGGACTTGATGCTTTAATGCTATGGTTGGGTTTTACCTTAATGAATCTTTAGTAGTTGCGATGCTTGCTAGAGTTCCAATCATAAGTGCATATGACCCAAGTAGAGAAAGTATGTTAGCTTATGCCTCTCCCTCAAATAAAATTGTAATAATGATTACCGGTCTAGTTATCGATTGCCTAAATAATTTTCTCGTAACAACAAACTCTCTACTAAACCTAACTTAGTTGTGTCTTTATCTAAACAGCCCCTACTTTTTATTTACTTGCTCTTTATTATCTTGCAAACCTATCCAACAACACCTACAAAGTACTTCTAGTTTCATACTTGTTCTAGGTAAAGCGAACGTCAAGTGTGCGTAGAGTTGTATCGGTGGTCGATAGAACTTGAGGGAATATTTGTTCTACCTTTAGCTCCTCGTTGGGTTTGACACTCTTGTTGGAAATATGCCCTAGAGGGAATAATAAAATGGATATTACTGTATTTCCTTGTTCATGATAATTGTCTATTGTTCATGATATAATTGTATTAACCGGAAACCATAATACATGTGTCAATACATAGACCACAAGATGTCCCTAGTAAGCCTCTAGTTGACTAGCTCATTGATCAACAGATGGTCATGGTTTCCTGACCATGGACATTGGATGTCATTGATAACGGGGTCACATCATTAGGAGAATGATGTGAGGGACACGACCCAATGTTAAGCGTAGCACAAGATCGTGTAGTTCATTTGCTAAAGCTTTTCTAATGTCAAGTATCATTTCCTTAGACCATGAGATTGTGCAACTCCCGGATACCGTAGGAATGCTTTGGGTGCACCAAACGTCACAACGTAACTGGGTGGCTATAAAGGTGCACTACAGGTATCTCCTAAAGTGTCTGTTGGGTTGGCACGAATCGAGACTGGGATTTGTCACTCCGTATGACGGAGAGGTATCTCTGGGCCCACTCGGTAATGCATCATCATGATGAGCTCATTGTGACTAAGTAGTTGGTCATGGGATCATGCATTACGGAACGAGTAAAGTGACTTGCTGGTGACGAGATTGAACGAGGTATTGGGATACCGACGATCGAATCTCGGGCAAGTAATGTACCGATTGACAAAGGGAATTTTATACGGGATTGCTTGAATCCTAGACATCATGGTTCATCCGATGAGATCATCGTGGAACATGTGGGAGACAACATGGGTATCCAGATCCCGCAGTTGGTTATTGGCCGGAGAGTTGTCTCGGTCATGTCTGCTTGATTCCCGAACCCGTAGGGTCTACACACTTAAGGTCCGATGACGCTAAGGTTATAGGGAAAGTTTGTACGTGGTTAACGAATGTTGTTCGGAGTCCCGGATGAGATCCCGAACATCACGAGGAGTTCTGGAATGGTTTGGAGGTAAAGAATAATATATATGAAGTGAGGTTTTGACCACCGGAAGTGTTTCGGGCGTCACCGGTAATGTACCGGGACCACAGGAGGGTTCCGGGGGTCCACCGGGACGGGCCACCAGCCCCGGAGGCTTGCATGGGCCAAGAGTGGGAAGGGACCAGCCCCTGAGTGGGCTGGTGCACCTCCCACCAAGGCCCAAGGCGCAGCTAGGAGGAGAAGGGGGAAACCCTAGGCGTAGATGGGCCTAAGGCCTACCCTAGGGCGTGCGCCCTCTCCCCCTCTTGGCCGCCCCCTCCATCCCATCTAGGGCTGCCGCCCCCCTAGGGGTGGGAACCCTCGAGGGGGTGCACCCTCCTCCCCTCCTCCTATAAATAGTGGGGGTTTTGGGGCTGCCCAACACACGAGTCTCTCTCCCTCTTGGCGCAGCCCTACCCCTCTCCCTCCTTGTCTCTTGCAGTGCTTGGCGAAGCCCTGCTGGCGTGCCACGCTCCTCCACCATCATCACATCGTCGTGCTGCTGCTGGACGGAGTGTTCCCCAACCTCTCCCTCTCTCCTTGCTGGATCATGGCGCGGGAGACGTCATCGGGCTGCACGTGTGTTGAACGCGGAGGCATCGTTGTTCGGTGCTTAGATCGGATTCGACCGCGATCTGAATCGCTATGTGTACGACTCCTCCAACCGCGTTCTTGCAACGCTTCCGCTTAGCGATCTTCAAGGGTATGAAGATGCACTCCCTCTCTCTCGTTGCTAGTATCTCCTAGATTGATCTTGGTGACACGTAGGAAAATTTTGAATTATTGCTACGTTACCCAACAGTGGCATCATGAGCTAGGTCTATGCGTAGATTCTATGCACGAGTAGAACACAAAGTAGTTGTGGGCAATGATTTGTTAAATTTGCTTGCCGTTACTAGTCTTATCTTGATTCAGCGGCATTGTGGGATGAAGCGGCCTGGACCGACCTTACACATACACTTACGTGAGACAGGTTCCACCGAGTGCCGTGCACTTGATGCATAAGGTGGCTAGTGGGTGTCTGTCTCTCCCACTTTAGTCGGATCGGATTCGATGAAGAGGGTCCTTATGAAGGGTAAATAGCAATTGGCATATCACCGTTGCGGTTTTGCATAGGTAAGAAACGTTCTTGCTAGAAACCCATAGCAGCCACGTAAAACATGCAACAACAATTAGAGAACATCTAACTTGTTTTTGCGGGGTGTGTTATGTGATGTGATATGGCCAAAAGGATGTGATGAATTATATATATATATGTGACGTATGAGATTGATCATGTTCTTGTAATAGGAATCACGACTTGCATGTCGATGAGTATGACAACCGACAGGAGCCATAGGAGTTGTCTTAATTTATTGTATGACCTGCGTGTCAATGAAAAACGCCATGTAATTACTTTACTTTATTGCTAACCGTTAGCCATAGTAGTAGAAGTAATAGTTGGCGAGACAACTTCATGAAGACACGATGATGGAGATCATGGTGTCATGCCGGTGATGAAGGTGATCATGCCGCGCCTCGAAGATGGAGATCAAAAGGCGCAAGATGATATTGGCCATATCATGTCATTTTATGATTTGCATGTGATGTTTGTCATGTTTACATCTTATTTGCTTAGAACGACGGTAGCATAAATAAGATGATCCCTCACTAAAATTTCAAGAGATGTGTTCCCCCTAACTGTGCACCGTTGCGAAGGTTCGTTGTTTCGAAGCACCACGTGATGATCGGGTGTGATAGATTCTAACGTTCGCATACAATGGGTGTAAGCCAGATTTACACATGCGAAACACTTAGGTTGACTTGACGAGCCTAGCATGTACAGACATGGCCTCGGAACACAAGAGACCGAAAGGTCGAACATGAGTCGTATAGTAGATACGATCAACATGAAGATGTTCACCGATGATGACTAGTCCGTCTCACGTGATGATCGGACACGGCCTAGTTGACTCGGATCATGTATCACTTAGATGACTAGAGGGATGTCTATCTAAGTGGTAGTTCACTAAATAATCAGATGAACTTAATTATCATGAACATAGTCAAAAGGTCTTGGCAAATTATGTCGTAACTTACACTTTAGTTCTACTGTTTAAGATATGTTCCTAGAGAAAATTTAGTTGAAAGTTGATAGTAGAAATTATGCGGACTGGGTCCGTAAACTGAGGATTATCCTCATTGCTGCACAGAAGGGTTATGTCCTTAATGCACCACTCAGTGTGTTGAACCTCGAGCATCGTCTGTAGATATTGGGAAACATCTGACATACACGTTTTGATGATTACGTGATAGTTCAGTGCGTAATACTAACGATTTAGAATTGTGGCACCAAAGACGTTTTTGAAACGTCGTAGAACATATGAGATGTTCCAAAGACTGAAATTGGATTTTTATACTAGTGCCCACGTCAAGAGGTATGAGACCCCTGACAAGTTTCTTAAGCCTGCAAACTAAGGGAAAAAAGCTCAATCGTTGAGCATGTGCTCAGATTGCCTGAGTACTACAATCGCTTGAATCGAGTGGGAGTTAGTCTTCTAGATGAGATAGTGATGGTTCTCCATAGTCACTGCCACCAAGCTATTGGAGCTTCGTGATGAACTATAACATATCAGGGATAGACATGATGATCCTTGAGCAACTCGCGATGTTTGACACCGCGAAAGTAGAAATCAAGTAGGAGCATCAATTGTTGATGGTTAAACCACTAGTTTCAAGAAGGGCAAGGGTAAGAAGGGATACTTCATGGAACGGCAAATCAGTTGCTGCTCTAGTGAAGAAACCCAAGGTTGAACCAAACCCGAGACTAAGTGCTTCTATAATGAGGGGAACGGTCACTGAAGCAAAACTACCCTAGATACTTGGTAGATGAGAAGGCTGGCAAGGTCGACAGAAATATTTTGGATATACGTTATATTATTGTGTACTTTACTAGTACTCCTAGTAGCACTAGGGTAATAAATACCGGTTCGGTTGCTAAGTGTTAGTAACTCGAAATAAAAGGCTGCGGAGACTAGCTAAAGGCAATATGACGATATGTGTTGGAAGTGTTTCCAAGGTTGATGTGATCAAACATCGCACGCTCCCTCTACCATCGGGATTGGTGTTAAACCGAAATAATTGTTATTTGGTGTTTGCGTTGAGCATAGACATGATTGGATTATGTTTATCGCCATACAATTATTCATTTAAGGAGAATAATGGTTACTCTGTTTATTTGAATAATACCTTCAATGGTCTTGCACCTAAAATGAATAGTTTATTGAATCTCGATCGTAGTGATACACATGTTCATGCCAAAAGATATAAGATAGTAATGATAGTACCACATACTTGTGGCGCTGCCATTTGAGTCATGTTGGTATAAAACGCATGAAGAAGCTCCATGTTGATGGATCTTTGGACTCACTCGTTTTGAAAAGATTGAGACATGCGAACCATGTCTATTGGTAGATATGCATGAAGAAACTCCATACAGATGGATCTTTGGACTCACTTGCTTTTGAATCACTTGAGACATGCAAATCATACCACATGGGAAAGATGACTGAAAGACCTCATTTTTAGTAAGATGGAACAAGAAAGCAACTTGTTGGAAGTAATACATTTTGATGTGTGCAGTCCAATGAGTGTTGAGGCACGCAGTGGATATCGTTATGTTCTTACTTCACAGATGATTTGAGTAGATGCTGAGTATATTTACTTGATGAAACACAAGTTTGAATGATTGAAGGGTTTAAGTAATTTCAGAGTGAAGTTGAAAATCGTCGTGACAAGAGGATAAAATGTCTATGATATGATCACAGAGATGAATATCTGAGTTACGAGTTTGGTACACAATTAAGACATTGTGGAAATTGTTTCACAACTAATACTGCCTGGAACACCATAGTGTGATGGTGTGTCCGAACATCATAACTGCACCCTATTGGATATGGTGCATACCATGATGTCTCTTATCGAATTACCACTATCGTTTATGGGTTTAGGCATTAGAGACAACCGCATTCACTTTAAATAGGCTACCACGCAATTCCATTGAGACGACATTATATGAACTATGGTTTAGAAAAACCTAAGCTGTCGTTTCTTAAAAGTTTGGGGCTGTGACGCTTATGTGAAAAAGTTTCAGGCTAATAAGCTCGAACCCAAAGTGGATAAATGCATCTTCATAGAATACCCAAAACAGTTGGGTATACCTCCTATTTCAGATCCGGAAGCAAAAGTGATTGTTTCTAGAAACAGATCCTTTCTCGAGGAAAAGTTTCTCTCGAAATAATTGAGTGGGAGGATGATGGAGACTTGATGAGGTTATTGAACCATCACTTCAACTAGTATGTAGCAGGGCACAGGAAGTTGTTCCTGTGGCACCTACACCAATTGAAGTGGAAGCTTATGATAGTGATCATGAAACTTCGGATCAAGTCACTACCAAACCTCATAGGTCGACAAGGATGCGTACTACTTCAGAGTGGTATGTAATCATGTCTTGGAAGTCATGTTGCTAGACAACAATGAACCTACGAGCTATGGAGAAGCGATGGTGGGCCCGGATTCCGATGAATGGCTCGAGGCCATAAAATCCGAGAGAGGATCCATGTATAAAAACAAAGTATAGACTTCGGAAGAACTACTTGATGGTCGTAAGGCTGTTGGGTGCAGATGGATTTTAAAAGGAAGACAGACAATGATGGTAAGTGTCACCATTAAGAAAGCTCGACTTGTCGTTAAGATGTTTTCCGACAAGTTCAAGGAGTTGACTACAATGAGACTTTCTCACTCGTAGCGATGCTAAGAGTCTGTTGGAATTATGTTAGCAGTTACTGTATTATTTATGAAATCTTGCAGATAGGATGTCAAAACATTGTTTCCTCGACAATTTTCTTGAGGAAAGGTTGTATGTGATACAACCAGAAGGTTTTGTCAATCCTAAAAGATGCTAACAAGTATGCAAAGCTCCAGCAATCCTGCTAAGGACTGGAGTAAGCATCTCGGAGTTGGAATGTACACTTTGATGAGATGATCAAAGATTTTGGGTTTATACAAAGTTTATGAGAAACTTGTATTTCCAAAGAAGTGAGTGGGAGCACTATAGAATTTTTGATGAGTATATGTTGTTAACATATTGTTGATCAGAAATGATGTAGAATTTCTGTAAAGCATACATGGTTATTTGAAAAGTGTTTTTCAATGGAAAACCTGGATTAAGCTACTTGAACATTGAGCATCAAGATCTATAAGGATAGATCAAAACGCTTAATAGTACTTTCAAATGAATACATACCGTGACAAGATTTTGAAGGAGTTCAAAATAGATCAGCAAAGTTCTTGGTTGTGTTACAAGGTGTGAGCATTGAGTAAGACTCAAGACCTGACCACGGCAGAAGAGAGAGAAAGGACGAAGGTCGTCCCCTATGCTTTAGACATAAGCTCTACAGTATGCTACGCTGTGTGCCGCACCTGAAGTGTGCCTTGCCATGAGTCAGTCAAGGGGTATAAGAGTGATCCAGGAATGGATCACATGACAGCGGTCGAACTTATCCTTAGTAACTAGTGGACTAAGGAATTTTCTCGATTATGGAAGTGGTAAAAGAGTTCGTCATAAAGGGTTACGTCGATGCAAACTTTGACACTAATCTGGATGACTCTGAGTAGTAAACCGGATTCGTATAGTAGAGCAGTTATTTGGAATAGCTCCAACTAGCGTGTGGTAGCTACATCTACAAGATGACATAGAGATTTGTAAAGCACACTTGGATCTGAAAGGTTCAGACCCATTGACTGATAAACCTCTCTCACAAGCAATATATGAACATACCCCATGGGTGTTGGATTCATTACAATCACATAGTGATGTGAACTAGATTATTAACTCTAGTGCAAGTGGGAGACTGTTGGAAATATGCCCTAGAGGCAATAATAAAATGGTTATTATTGTATTCCCTTGTTCATGATAATTGTCTATTGTTCATGATATAATTGTATTAACCGGAAACCATAATACATGTGTCAATACATAGACCACAACATGTCCCTAGTAAGCATCTAGTTGACTAGCTCGTTGATCAATAGATGGTCATGGTTTCCTGACCATGGACATTGGATGTCATTGATAACAGGGTCACATCATTAGGAGAATGATGTGATGGACAAGACCCAATCTTAAGCGTAGCACAAGATCATGTAGTTCGTTTGCTAAAGCTTTTCTAATGTCAAGTATCATTTCCTTAGACCATGAGATTGTGCAACTGCCGGATACCGTAGGAATGCTTTGGGTGCACCAAACATCACAACGTAACTGGGTGGCTATAAAGGTGCACTACAGGTATCTCCGAAAGTGTCTGTTGGGTTGGCACGAATCGAGACTGGGATTTGTCACTCCGTATGATGGAGAGGTATCTCTGGGCCCACTCGGTAATGCATCATCATAATGAGCTCATTGTGACTAAGTAGTTGGTCATGGGATCATGCATTACGGAACGAGTAAAGTGACTTGCTGGTGACGAGATTGAACGAGGTATTGGGATACCGACGATCGAATCTCGGGCAAGTAATGTACCGATTGACAAAGGGAATTTTATACGGGATTGCTTGAATCCTAGACATCATGGTTCATCCGATGAGATCATCGTGGAACATGTGGGAGACAACATGGGTATCCAGATCCCGCAGTTGGTTATTGGCCGGAGAGTTGTCTCGGTCATGTCTGCTTGATTCCCGAACCCGTAGGGTCTACACACTTAAGGTCCGATGACGCTAGGGTTATAGGGAAAGTTTGTACGTGGTTACCGAATGTTGTTCGGAGTCCCGGATGAGATCCCTGACGTCATGAGGAGTTCAGGAATGGTTCGGAGGTAAAGAATAATATATAGGAAGTGAGGTTTTGACCACAGGAAGTGTTTCGGGTGTCACCGGTAATGTACCGGGACCACAGGAGGGTTCCGGGGGTCCACCGGGAGGGGCCACCAGCCCCGGAGGCTTGCATGGGCCAAGAGTGGGAAGGGACCAGCCTATGAGTGGGCTGGTGCGCCTCCCACTAGGGCCCAAGGTGCAGCTAGGAGGAGAAGGGGGGAAACCCTAGGCGTAGATGGGCCTAAGGCCCACCCTAGGGCGCGCCCCCTCTCCCCCTCTTGGCCGCCCCCTCCATCCCATCTAGGGCTGCCGCCCCCCTAGGGGTGGGAACCCTAGAGGGGGCGCACCCTCCTCCCCTCCTCCTATAAATAGTGGGGGTTTTGGGGCTGCCCAACACACGAGTCTCTCTCCCTCTTGGCGCAGCCCTACCCCTCTCCCTCCTCATCTCTTGTAGTGCTTGGCGAAGCCCTGCTGGCGTGCCATGCTCCTCCACCATCACCACGTCGTCGTGCTGCTGCTGGACGGAGTGTTCCCCAACCTCTCCCTCTCTCCTTGCTGGATCAAGGCGTGGGAGACGTCATCGGGCTGCACGTGTGTTGAACGCGGAGGCACCGTTGTTCGGTGCTTAGATCAGATTCGACTGTGATCTGAATCGCTACGTGTACGACTCCTCCAACCGCGTTCTTGCAACGCTTCCGCTTAGCGATCTTCAAGGGTATGAAGATGCACTCCCTCTCTCTCGTTGCTAGTATCTCCTAGATTGATCTTGGTGACACGTAGGAAAATTTTGAATTATTGCTACGTTCCCCAATAACTCTTACTTATCGAAAGAGGCTACAATTGATCCCCTATACTTGTGGGTTATCAAGACCTTTTTCTGGCGCCGTTGCCGGGGAGCAATAGCGTGGGGTGAATATTCTCGTGTGTGCTTGTTTGCTTTATCACTAAGTAATTGTTATTTGCTGTTCTTAGTTGTTTTCTATCTTTAGTTATGGATATGGAACACGAAATACCAAAAAAAATTAGGTGTACTTGCTACTCATGGAGATGGGGAACCTCCTAAAACCCTCGATGCTGGTTATGTGAAAAATATTATGTACTACTTTAATCCTGAGAAAACCCCATTCAATTATGTAATGGGAGTAACGTTGGATCAACGTGGATACTTTAGGGATTACCGCTTGACACAAAAAGGGAAACTATTATGGGATCAAATTCATATATTGAATTGGTATGCTAGGCAACTGTGCTTGAGATATCATTATACTTGTTGTTCTAGGATGAAGGCTCCAAACCTTCCCTTTTCATGCAAATTTAATGATAATAAGACCTTAGATTCTTATGCTAATGGTATATATGATTACTATGATGTGGAACAAATAGAAGAATTTGTTGCTTTTATGGGTGCTTATGAAATTGTATCTATGTTTAAAGAGTTTGAAGATTTTGATGATGTTGTTTATAAACATGAAAATTTAGCTATCCTGAAATATTGTTATGAGAATTATGAATACAATTACGAAATTAATGCGCTTATTGAGACAGTCTCCGCTGTCCAAGAAGAGACTAATATTTTGCAGGAGTCTATGGAAGAAGAAATTGATGAAACTGTGAGCTCATTGGATGAAAAAGATGATGAGGAGAGAGAAGAACAAAAGGAGGAAGAGAGGATTAGCTATCCGTGCCCACCTTCTAATGAGATTAACTCTTCAACTCATACATTGTTTAATTTCCCTTCGTGCTTACCGGAGGATGATTGCTATGATGATTGTTATGATCCTGTTGATTCTTTTGAAATATCCCTTTTTGATGATGCTTGCTATGCTTGTGGCCAAGATGCCAATATGAATTATGCTTATGAGGATGAACTTGCTATAGTTCCTTATGTTAAACATGAAATTGTTGTTATTGCACCCACACATGATAGTCCTATTATCTTTTTGAATTCTCCAAACTACACTATATCGGAGAAGTTTGCTCTTATTAAGGAATATATTGATGGGTTGCCTTTTACCGTTGCACATGATGATTTTGATGAATACAATATGCATGTGCTTGCTGCTCCTACTTGCAATTATTATGAGAGAGGAACTATATCTCCACCTCTCTACGTTTCCCACACGATAAAATTGCAAGAAACTGTTTATACTATGCATTAGCCTTTACTTTGTGTGCATGAATTGTTCTTTTATGACATGCCGATGCATAGGAAGAGAGTTAGACTTCGTCATTACATGATATATGTTACCTTGTTCTCACCACTAAATTACAAATCATTGTTAATTAAAATTGTCTTTGATATACCTTGGGATCCGGGTGGATCCATTACTTGAGCACTATATGCCTAGCTTAATGGCTTTAAAGAAAGTGCTGCCAGGGAGACAACCCGGAAGTTTTAGAGAGTCATTTATTTCTGTTGAGTGCTTTTATATAGTTTAAAAACAACAAAAACAAAGAGGGGAACCCAAAACTTTTTCAAAAAGGAAAGCGAAAGTGAGAAAGACAAGCATTGTTGAAGTGGGATCTAGCCTTGAACTTTGTTCATGCTCATGGAAACTTTGTGAATCTTGATTACAGAAACTTTTCAATAAAAATAATTATCCCCTTGTACAATTCCATTGTATTATAAAAATAATGTGCCAACGTTTGCCTTTAGGATGTTTACATTTGCTTGATGGTCTGTATGGTGCAGGACAGAAACTTTGGCTGTAGTGTGCGATTTTACATTTTTTGCTGGAACGTCAAATGGTTCTGATTCTTTTTGTACTGTCTTCCTATACAAATTTTTTATTTTTCCTAATTTTGTTAGAATTTTTCAAGTATCATTAGCAT
Organism: Triticum urartu; assembly: GCF_056163025.1. NCBI lineage: Eukaryota > Viridiplantae > Streptophyta > Magnoliopsida > Poales > Poaceae > Triticum > Triticum urartu. The sequence goes on from NC_141877.1 coordinate 354,902,788, forward strand.
GGTGAATGTTCAGATTATTACAGACTGTTCTGTTTTAGACAGATTCTGTTTCTGATGCATAGTTTGCTTGTTTTGATGAAACTATCAATTTATATTAGTGGATTAAGGCATGAAAAAGTTATATTACAGTAGACACAATGCAAAAACAAAATATGAATTGGTTTGTAACAGTACTTAGAGTAGTGATTTGCTTTATTATACTAACAGATCTTATCGAGTGTTCTGTTGAAGTTTTGTGTGGATGAAGTGTTCCATGATCGAGAAGGTCTCGATGTGAGAAGAAGGAAGAGAGGCAAGAGCTCAAGCTTGGGGATGCCTGAGGCACCCGAAGTAAATATTCAAGGAGACTCGCGTCTAAGCTTGGGGATGCCCCGGAAGGCATCCCCTCTTTCTTCAACAAGTATCGGTATGTTTTCGGATTCGTTTCGTTCATGTGATATGTGCAATCTTGGAGCGTCTTTTGCATTTAGTTTTCATTTTTGTTTTATGCACCATGCTGGCATGAGATAGTCCTTGGTTGATTTATAGAATGCTCTTTGCACTTCACTTATATCTTTTGAGTATGGCTTTATAGAATGCTTCATGTGCTTCACTTATATCATTTGAAGTTTGGATTGCCTGTTTCTCTTTACATAGACAATCGCCATTTGTAGAATGCTCTTTTGCTTCACTTATATTTGTTAGAGCATGGGCATATCTTTTGTAGAAAGAATTAAACTCTCTTGCTTCACTTATATCTGTTTAGAGAGATGACAGGAATTGGTCATTCACATGGTTGGTCATAAAATCCTACATAAAACATGCAGATCACTGAATATGATATGTTTGATTCCTTGCAATAGTTTTGCGATATAAAGATGGTGATATTAGAGTCATGCTAGTGGGTAGTTGTGGATTGTAGAAATACTTGTGTTGAAGTTTGTGATTCCCGTAGCATGCACGTATGGTGAACCGTTATGTGATGAAGTCGGAGCATGATTTATTTATTGATTGTCTTCCTTATGAGTGGCGGTCGGGGACGAGCGATGGTCTTTTCCTACCAATCTATCCCCCTAGGAGCATGCGCGTAGTACTTTTTTTCGATTACTAATAGATTTTTGCAATAAGTATGTGAGTTCTTTATGACTAATGTTGAGCCCATGGATTATACGCACTCTCACCCTTCCACCATTGCTAGCCTCTCTAGTACCGCGCAACTTTCGCCGGTACCATAAACCCACCATATACCTTCCTCAAAACAGCCACCATACCTACCTATCATGGCATTTGCATAGCCATTCCGAGATATATTGCCATGCAACTTCCATCATCATCATATACATGACTTGATCATTCATTGTCATATTGCTTTGCATGATCGTAAGATAGCTAGCATGATGTTTTCATGGCTTGTCCATTTTTTGATGTCATTGCTACGCTAGATCATTGCACATCCCGGTACACTGCCGGAGGCATCCATATAGAGTCATACTTTGTTCTAGACATTGAGTTGTAATATTGAGTTGTAAGTAAATAAAAGTGTGATGATCATCATTATTAGAGCATTGCCCAAGTGAGGAAAGGATGATGGAGACTATGATTCCCCCATATCGGGATGAGACTCCAGACTTTACAAAAAATAAAAGAGGCCAAAGAAGCCCAAATAAAAAAAGAGGCCAAAGAAGCCCACCAAAAACAAAAAACAAAAACAAAAACAAAAAATGAGAGAAAAAGAGAGAAGGGGCAGTACTACTATCCTTTTTCCACACTTGTGCTTCAAAGTAGAACCATGTTCTTCATATAGAGAGTCTATTGAGTTATCACTTTCATATACTAGTGGGAATTTTCATTATAGAACTTGGCTTGTATATTCTGATGATGGGCTTCCTCAAACGCCCGAGGTCTTCATGAGCAAGCAAGTTGGATGCACACCCACTTAGTTTTCAGTCTGAGCTTTCATACACTTATAGCTCTAGTGCATCCGTTGCATGGCAATCCCTACTCACTCGCATTGATATCTATTGATGGGCATCTCCATAGCCCGTTGATACGCCTAGTTGATGTGAGACTATCTTCTCCTTTTGTCTTCTCCACAACCACCACTCTATTCCACCTATAGTGCTATGTCCATGGCTCACGCTCATGTATTGCATGAAAGTTGAAAAGGTTTGAGAGCGTCAAAAGTATGAAACAATTTCTTGGCTTGTCATCGGGGTTGTGCATGATGTGAATATTTTGTGTGGTGAAGATGGAGCATAGCCAGACTATATGATTTTGTAGGGATAACTTTCTTTGGCCATGTTATTTTGAAAAGACATGATTACTTTATTAGTAGGCTTGAAGTATTATTGTTTTTATGTCAAATGATAGACTATTGCTTTGAATCACTCGTATCTTAATATTCATGCCATGATTAGATATGTGATCAAGATTATGCTAGGTAGCATTCCACATCAAAAATTATCTTTTTTATCATTTACCTACTCGAGGACGAGCAGGAATTAAGCTTGGGGATGCTGATACGTCTCCTTCGTATCTATAATTTTTGGTTGTTCCATGCCAATATTCTACAACTTTCATATACTTTTGGCAACTTTTTATACTATTTTTGGGACTAACATATTGATCCAGTGCCCAGTGCCAGTTCCTGTTTGTTGCATGTTTTTTGTTTCGCAGAATATCCATTTCAAACGGAGTCCAAACGGGATAAAAATTGATGGAGATTTTTTATTGGAATATATATGATTTTTGGGAAGAAAAATCCATGCGAGACGGTGCCCGAGGTGGCCACGAGGCAGGGGGCGCGCCCCTGACCCTCGTGGGCCACCCGTAAGGCGGTTGGTGCCCTTATTTCGCTGCAAGAAAGATAATTTCTGGATAGAGATCGTGTCAAAATTTCAGCCCAATCGGAGTTACGGATCTCCGAGAATATAAGAAACGGTGAAAGGGAAGAATCTGGGAACGCAAAAACAGAGAGAGACAGAGAGACAGATCCAATATCGGAGGGGCTCTCGCCCCTCCCGTGCCATGGAGGCCATGGACCAGAGGGGAAACCCTTATCCAATCTAGGGAGGTGGTCAAGGAAGAATAAGAAGGAGGGGGGCTCTCTCCCCCTCGCTTCCGGTGGCATCGGAGTGCCACCGGGGGCCATCATCATCACCACGATCTACACCAACACCTCCGCCATCTTCACCAACATCTCCATCACCTTCCCCCCTCTATCTACAATGGTCCACTTTCCCGCAACCCGCTGTACCCTCTACTTGAACATGGTGCTTTATGCTTCATATTATTATCCAATGACGTGTTGCCATCCTATGATGTCTGAGTAGATTTTCGTTGTCCTATCGGTGGTTGATGAATTGCTATGATTGATTTGATTTGCTTGTGGTTATGTTGCTGTCCTTTGGTGCCCATCATATGATTGCGCGCGTGGATCACACCCTAGGGTTAGTTGTATGTTGATAGGACTGTGTATTGGAGGGCAAGAGTGATAGAAGCTTCAACCTAGCATAGAAATTGTTGCGTATGGGATAAAGGGGACTTGATGCTTTAATGCTATGGTTGGGTTTTACCTTAATGAATCTTTAGTAGTTGCGATGCTTGCTAGAGTTCCAATCATAAGTTCATATGATCCAATAGAGAAAGTATGTTAGCTTATGCCTCTCCCTAAAATAAAATTGTAATAATGATTACAGGTCTAGTTACCGATTGCCTAGGGACAAATAATTTTCTCGTAACAACAAACTCTCTACTAAACCTAACTTAGTTGTGTCTTTATCTAAACAGACCCTACTTTTTATTTACTTGCTCTTTATTATCTTGCAAACCTATCCAACAACACCTACAAAGTACTTCTAGTTTCATACTTGTTCTAGGTAAAGCGAACGTCAAGTGTGCGTAGAGTTGTATCGGTGGTCGATAGAACTTGAGGGAATATTTGTTCTACCTTTAGCTCCTCGTTGGGTTCGACACTCTTACTTATCGAAAGAGGCTACAATTGATCCCCTATACTTGTGGGTTATCAGGTATTACACCACAACGGTGGCCCGAACCAGTATAAACCCTGTGTCTTTCTGTGTTGAGAGTTCGTCGAGTTCGTCCGCAAGATCTTAGCGAGCTAGAGCGTAGATTGGTAGAAGGGAAAGACTTTGCGTGCACCCCAGTGTTTGAACCTTAAGGGTAGCGGGAGCCCCACATCCGACATTTGACGCGCCAGGTAGGGGTGCGCCGTAGCTTCCTTTCTGCCAGTTCGTCGCTCCATCGTCTCCATGTCGGATGCTCGCCGTGCTCGAGCTGAGCGTCGGGCCGCCCTCGCCGCTCGGGTTGCGCAAACGGTTCCCGTCGGTGGGCCACCTCGTCGTTCTCCGTTCCCTGCCACCAACGCTGCCACCGGCCCGGTGGGGAACGAGCAGCAGGCATCCTCGCTGCATCCTGCAGTGCGACAGGACGGCCGCACCGCTACTCCATCACTCACCCCTGCTGGTTCTTCATCCCACGCGCACCGCGCTCCCATGGAAGCACGGGCCGTGCTCATCGTGGCGTACGAGCTCCTGCGTTACTGCCCCGTCGACGACCTCTATGAGGAGTGGCTCAACCACGTCGTCGAGCTCGTCCGCGCCGTAGGGGGCTCTCCGGCGCCGTCCCACTCTCTGCCTCCCCCTCAACCAGCCGCGGGCGATGGGGCTCATGGCATGCCTCCATCGCCTCGTCCCTAAGACGGTGCCTTGGCACCAAGGCGCGCGCCTCCTCGGCTTGATCCACCGCGCCCGGCGTCCCGCGCGTGAAGAAAGGAGCTGCCAAGAAATCCCGCGGCCGCGAGAAGCTGCACCGGCGCTCCCTGCGCCACCTCATCAAGGCCGCGTGCCGCCTGCGGTGGCGCATCGCGGACCTCGCCAAGACCAAGCTCCGCCTCAGAAGCGGGCCCCGGCTGGCTACCGTGCCTTCACCCCCGAGCTGCGTAGCGTCGCCTGGCCAGGAAAGTTCAAGCCAGATCTACCTCCTCGATACGGCGGCACCGCCGACCCCGCAGAGTTCCTGCAGCTCTATGAGCTGAGCATCGAAGCGGCTAACGGTGACGAAAAAGTCATGGCGAACTGGTTTCCCATGGCTCTCAAGGATGGGGCCCGCTCCTGGCTCCTGAACCTGCAACATAGCTCGATCTCCTCCTGGGACGATATGCGCGACTGCTTCGTCGCCAACTTCCAGGGCACTCGCGACCGCCGACCGGCCGCGGGCGATCTACGCCGCATCAAGCAACAGCCAGGAGAGACCCTCCAGAAGTACATCCAACGCTTCAACAACACCCGCCTCAAGATCCCCAAGGTCACGGACGAAGCCATCATCTCCGCATTCTTAGACGGCGTCCGTGACGTCAAGATGAAGGAAGAGCTGGCTATCCACGAGGAGCTTTGCACATCTCAGGAGCTGTTCAACCTGGCGACCAAGTGCGCAAGAGCTGAGGAGGGGCGCCTCTCTCTCCTTGAGCTGCCAGCTGCAGGAGTGGAGGACAAGAAGGCCAAGGCCAAGGACGTGAAGCGCAAAGAGGCAGTAGTGCTCGCAGCGGAGCCCGACACAAAGCGAGGCAGTGATCAGCCCGAGTCATCCAAGAACGGCCGCCCATTCTGCGCCTTCCACAACCTGAACACCCACAACACCAGCGTCTGTCAAGAGCTCAGAGCCGTTCGGGAAGGACGCTTCAGTCGACGCCCAGAGCGCAACGACCGGGGCTACGACCGTGGAGGAGGACGCGGAGGCAGACGCTGGGATGACCGTGGCCCGCGCCAGGAGTGGCGCGACCGACCTCGTGAGGACCGCTGAGAGGACCAACCTCGCGAGGGCGCCTGGAGGGACCCGCCTCGTGAGGATCGCCCCCAGGGCAACACCGGTCTTCTCCTGTTGCCGCCTCCAAGAAGGAACGACGACCACCACCAGGACGAGGGGGCTGGGGGCTTCCAGGAGCCGCGTGCGATCGCTTGCATCTTAGGCGGTGCTCAGGCCCCAGCCTCTCAGCACATCTTCAAACAGTTCGCTCGCGAGGTGAACGCGACGCTCCCCAAGCTCGAGGCCACGCGCCCGCTCAGGTGGTCCCAATGCGCCATCACCTTCAACTCGGCAGACCAGCTCAAGTGCGCAGCCACCGCTGGCACCCTGCCTATGATATGCTCCCCAGTCATCAGCAATGTGCAAGTCACCAAGACTCTCATCAACGGCGGTGCAGGGCTCAACGTCCTGTCCGTCGACACGTTCGACAACCTCCAAGTGCCCTATGAGCTGCTCCAGCCAACCAAGCCTTTCTCAGGAGTGATTGACGGCTCCACCACACCGATAGGGCAGGTCCGCCTGCCTGTCACTTTCAGGGAGCGCAAGAACTAATGCACCGAGCTCATCGACTTCGACGTCGCGCACATCCGCCTATCGTACAATGCCATCCTCGGGTATCCAGCCCTGGCCAAGTTCATGGCAGTCACTCACTATGGCTACAATGTCCTCAAGATGCCAGGAAGCGGGGGAATCATCATGGTCCCATGTGAAGAAAGGGATGCGGTGTGATCCCTTGAGCGCGCCTTCCAAGCTGCAGCAATCGACAACCCTAATAGCAGAAGTGAAGGCCCTCCAGAGACCATCCCCAAGAAGAAGCTGCTGCGCCGCGCAGGACGCCAAGAAGATGGCGTCACGTCAGGAGCCTCGTCAGGGATCAGCGCCCGCTCCAGGGGCGCCTCCCTCCACTGCATAGGAAAGCGTGCCCGACGCCCTCCTCTGGCAGGGCTCGGGGGCTCTCTCCTGGAGAGCCTCAGACCTTGCCAACCTCACGAGGGAGGCGCTTGGGCACCACTTGGAGGCGTGCCTCACGGCACACTTTCCTCAGGAGAGCACATGGCAAGGAGTGCCCACCGCTCAGGAGTTCATCACCAAGACCACCAAAGAACTGCAAGAAGCAAGGGCCATGCGCGGCCACGGCCGCTCACAAGGCGCAGCCCCCCATCCAGGCGAGGATGTCAGGCTGCGCGCCTGCATCGACATCCTAGGGCTCAACAGGGCCGCATCTTAGGAACGCTTCTGGCCATCGCGTGCAAGCCGCTGTGAGGGTCCACCACACAACTACGTTCGCATGCCCTTCGGCTTGCTGAGCATGGCGTCGGCCTATCAGCACAACGTGAGGCAAGTCCTGACGGCTCAGGAAGCCAGGTTCCGCGTCGTTCCGGAGGTGATGAGGACGGTCTTCAGGGAACCTCCCGAGCCCCCAGAGCCTCCCAAGGCTTAGGGTCCGGGTGGCTCATGAGGAGCCATTCCTTCAACGCGTGGCTTCGGCTGCACCAACTCTACTTCATCTACAGAACCGGGTGACATCTTCCAAGTTCATTTAAGCTGGGAGCGCCCCTCGGGCTGCATTATTCCCAGGCCACATGGGTCCATCCCTGTGGCATGTACCCCTTTGGCTATGTTTTCATCTTACCTTGTTGGGGGCGCCCCTCGGGCTGAATCAACCCCACGCTGCTCGGGCCAGACCCAGTGGCATGTATCTTCCTGCATTTATTGAAGTCGATCTGCTCTTCATGCTTAACCTGCCAACTGCTATCACTTGCTCGATCATCGCCTCCCTTGGGGCCTCTACACGGGCATGGCGCTGGTGCATGGGTCCGTCCCTGCCATGACCGACAAATCTGAGTGGTCGAGCTCTGGCTCGTGGCACGCGCCGTGCACGTCACCTCACCAGGCCCTCAGTGCCTTCACTCCATCCGGACCAACCAGCGGCAGGCAGGCAGCAGTAACGACAAACCATGCTTCTTCTTGTGCCTGTCCACAGGGACCCTGCGGGAAGGATAGCAGGCGGCACCACGAGTCTCCTTTTCTCATACGATTCGCTTACACGTTAAAAGGGGGGCTCCTGAGCATCGCGACTCAGGAGCTCTTACTGGCTCTCTAGCCCTCACCCCCTGGCCTTGACCATGGCATCACGACCTGGCATACCAGCGGCGGCTGAGCTCGCTCGAGGGTCGGGACCTGAGGACGTAGAGCACTAAGAAGAGCTCGGGAGAAGGAAAACTCGTACGGACCGACCTAGCTATGTCGCGTAAGTTGGCGCGCATTCTAGCGCAACATCGGGAATCACCGCGAAGTCAGCAAGATAAGTCTCGCCCTCTGATCGACTAAATATTTGGGCCTAGTGGTCGCTCACACCATGCCGCAACCCCGTTGCGGCCAAGTCATCTTCCTTTCTTTCCTTACCATGGCCGCTTGGGTGCTAAGGGGGACCTCCTAAGCATCGCGCCTCAGGGGCTCTTACTGGACCTCGGGCCGTGCACCTCCTGGCCTTGACCACGGCATCACGACCTGGCATACCAGTGATGGCTGTAGCCGCCTTGGGACCAGGACCCGTCAGCGTAGAGCAACAAGCTACCGCGAGGAAAGAAAGGGGGCCGAGCCTTAACGGGACACGCGTTCATCAAATCTTCATAACGAGGAAGATAAGTACAAAGGCATTGCAGACCCTTACATGCCCCCATGGGGTAATTCATGATTCTTCGCATGAAACAAAAGCTGATGCTAAGGGGGATCCTATCTACATCCTTCCGTGGCGGACGCCATCATCAACAGTGGGCCACAGGAGGCCGGCGCCAACCCCATGCAGATCAGCGGCGGCCAGACGCTGCAGGCCTACTCTGAGCACGGCGAGATCTCGGGGGAACATAGCTGTCGTCGCTCATCTTCAGAGTCTCGTAGAGCTCAGGAGAGCTACTGGACTCCCAAGGGCTGCTGCTGCTGGAGTGGTCGTGAGCGGAGCGCGCATCAGCCTCGCGCTCTTCTCTGGAACAGCACTCCAGGCGGCGGCCCTCGGCGTCGAAGACCTTGAAGAAGAGCGTGGAGGCGCCATCGTTCTTGAAGTGGATCGCGAGGGCGCCCCTCGCATGACAGACTCGAGCGACCTCACCCCAGCTGCGAGTCACGAAGATCTTGCCAGTGGGGACCGCTTCGATCTTCGCCCTGATTGCTGGAGCGCCGCAATCGGCATGCTGCAGCCAGAGCTCAAGAGGCCCCCTCAGCGGCATCACGTCAGAGAATAACCACGGGAAGCGGATCGAGGAGGTCAGAGGCATCGGCGCCCACATCACCAACTCGCGCGAGGAGTCCGTGGCGTGGACGCCACGTGTCGCCGTGGCACGTGTCGGCGTTCTAGGAATGGGGGTTCCAAGACTTGCCTGCCTGCAGCCTGCGGCGTGGCTCAAGTGGGGGCCCAGCGCGGCCCATCTTCATCAACTCAAGCTCAAGACCCTCGCGAGGGGCCAAGCCTCGCGGGGAGAACAACCGGAATCTTCCTCAAAGGCAGCCTCTTCAGGAAGGCTCGCGAGGAGGCGGAGAGATCAAGGCAGGGGTACCTCGCGAGGAACCCGTGACGCCAGCCATGACGATCGAGACCAGGCGGGTGCCAGGCGGGCGCCGGCCTGCGCATTGTCCTTGTTTCCTCTTTGGCGCAAAGGGGGCAAGCACAGGCAAAGGCATCAAGCAAAGGTTACATTCCGGTGCAACGAGACCAAGACCAACAAAGCGGCAGGGCGGAGGTCACCGTGGAGCCCAAGACGGCGTCATCGCCAGTACTTTTGGCAGCCGAAGACCACCTTTGGTCAGGATAACTTGTACTAGATGTTCCCCTTCAAAATGGCCAATTTTTGGCGCCCTTCCCGCTCATTATTTGGGGAGAGGCCCAGGGCCTCTATAAATAGAGCTAGCCACCACAGAGTAGGGGAGATCGAGACAGAGATCGATCGATCCACCGATCGAGAGAGAGAGAGAGAGAAAGAGGCAACTGAACTCACCCTAGCAGTTCATCGCACCAGCTCAAGAACACCTCTCGCGAGGCTGTTCTTCCTTTGTACTGTTCATCATCAGCCCCCAAGGCTATCCACCACACCACACATTGGAGTAGGGTATTACACCACAATGGTGTCCCAAACCAGTATAAACCTCGTGTCCCTTGTGTTGTTCGTTGTTTCCAGCTTAGATCACGCGAGGAGATTGGACGTATATCGGTAGGGGAGATATCTCCGCGCGCACCCCAGTGTTTGAACCTCAAGGGTCTGCCGGAACCTGAAATCCGACATTTGGCGCGGCAGGTAGAGGTGTGCCGGAATCCTTCTTCCTCCGCATCACGTTCCGTCGCCTCGCCGTTCAGATGACAAGCGACCCAGCTGCCAACGCCGACCGTTGGGCAGCGTGGCCCGCCCACGCCGTGGCATCAGCCCAGGGCGACCTCAACCTTGCACCTCAGGCAGCCCGCGCTCCGAAGGGCGCTGCGAGGCACGGGCGACGTGGCCAGACGCCGCCTGCCCTCACACCACGGCAGGTGCGGCCGCAGCAAGGGCCTCAAGCCACACCGCGGCCACGACACCATACACCCGACGGGAGCAAGTGAATTCCAGGGCCGCGCCCACAGTGGCCCGAGAGCTGCTACGGTGCCGACTGCAGGAGGGCGGCCGCGACGTGTTGTTGGAGTGAGTAGCCGAGCTCCTGGACGCCGCCGCCTCAAGGACACCTCCTTTCTGCGTCCAGCTGCCCCCCCCCCCCAGACCCAAGGCGGGCCGTATGGCGGCATCGTGCGCGCACACGCAACTTCCAGTGGACTCCATGGCCCGTTCAACGTCAACACCTCCGTCGGCGCCGGGCGACAAGTCACGCCGGCCTCTTCTCAGGCCAGCGAAGGGGTGCACGCCGTGGCCTTCGGCCTCGGCGGACCGCCGTGCCATCACCCCCAAGGCGGCGCTCCAAGCCAGACTGCGTGCCATGCGGGGCGCTACGATGAGGCCCGCGAGGCAGTGCCCCCAGAAGCTTATGTGCCCCGCATGGTGGGCCTGGAGTGCGCATTGGAAGAACATCATGACTCATTCCTCGAGCCAGGCTGGGGCGAGGAGACGCCAGAAGCCGAGCTCTTTCATGAACCCCAAGGGAGCCTCGACAGCCGCATCGACGGCGGCAACTATCGGGTACCACTCATCCCTCAGGAGCAAGCTTATGCTAACCATGGGTCGCAGGAGATACAGGTCGCCGCAGCAGGTGGCTGCCCCAATTCTGCAGCCCCATACCCCTCAGGAGGAGAGCGCAGGGGGCTGCAGGAGAGGGGCCGAGATTCGGGTTCGTCACTGCGGCGGTCGGAGCAAGGCGTACTCAGGAGGTAGGCCCTCTACCGGGGAGGTGCCCCAAGGCCTGCCCCCGGCAGAGGACCCGTGGTCGTCGGGGAACCGCTGGCGACCGCTCTGCCTCATTGGCGTCGTCCTAGTTTCCGGTCACCGTCGATGGCGGCAGAGTGTGGCGCAAGGTGGGCCCCTCGTCTGGCGATATGAAGCAAGGCCAGTACCTGTGAAGAAGGCCCGGTGCCTGTGAAGCTCGGCGCCCCGTGACACTCTCACGTAATAATGAGTGGGGCTGTACACGCCCCGGAGTCTTCGGGGATCCACCCTCGGGCCTCGGGGGCTCCCGCCCACGCCCAGTGGCAGCACTTAGCTCCGCGCTGGTGAGAAGATGTCGAAGACTAGACTAGGTGCTGGACGCGGCCTTTTGCTTTTGCCTTTTCTTGTTGACAGGTTCTTCGATTTGGATTTGAGTTGGATTTGAGCTTGATGCTTGCGTGTGTTTGGGGGAAGGGGTGTTTAGTCTCGTTCGAGCAATCTCTCGCGTTCTGGTTTCGGCTTTGCGTCCAAAGTTAGCGTCGACTGCCCCCCCCCCCCTCGCGAGCCAGGCCGGGCCGGGCACGTTTTACAGCCGGGACCGCTGTTGCCGCACCCTCTCCGGAGGTCCTCATCGCGGAATATAGAAGTCAATCAGGCGACATCCGAGGTATGGCGGCCCCCGCAGGCCCGCTCAAGACTTGTCAGGGTCGGAAGGTACACATGTCAGCTGACTCATCACCAGGCCAGCTGCTAAGTTCACACGCAACGTTATACTTACCAGGGTACTAATTGTAAACCTTTACATGAGGGGCTACCCCTCCCAAAATGCTCTTACATTCTTCAGGGCCAAGCCCGAACCTTCTTCGTGCAGGATAAACAGCAGTGACACACGGTCAGTCGGACATATCACTCACCGCGTCTTCTTGGGCATCCTCGGAGGCACCGCTGGCGTCGTTGACATTGCCGCCACCGCCGCCAGCATCTCCGTCAGTGCCAGGATCGTCCACAACACCGCCTTCATTGGCGGCCACGACCACGCCATCATCATCTGACGCAAAGGCCCTGACGAGGGCGTCCACTCTGCCCTCCGCCCATTGCGCCAGGGCACCCCGGATGGCTATGGGCACGGGTGCGATGGCAGTGTCGAAGTCAAAGTGGGGGTCCCTGTCCAGCAGATAGCTGAAGACGCGAGAGAATGCATGCCCGAGCAAGGCTCGGCTCCTCTCTTCGACAAGCCAACAGGACCTCTCGGAGCGGTTCTCCAGAAGCGTCACCACATCGGTGAAAATTGGAGGTTGCCGGCGTAGTTAACCTCGTGCAGCTCCTTGGCGGTAGCCTCACAGATGTTTCCCAGGGCTGTGTTGTCCCTTTCTCTGAGCGTTTGGAGCATGGGGGCATGCTCATGCTCCAGAACCCACCGCCGACGGATCTCGTCCTCATTCCGCCACGCGACGGCCTCGGCGTCATCAACCCTCTGTTGGAGAAGAAGCTGCTCGGCCCGGGAGGAGGACAGCTCCGCCTGTGCTGCGCTGAGGGCGGCTGTAGAGGAGTCCGCGCGGCGCGTCACTTCAGCCAGTTTGGCCCTGAGGGCCGCAGTCCTACCATCAGCCTCAGCCCTGATCAGCCCCAACCTCGTCTCGTATTCGCGCTTGAAGGCTGAGCGAGCTTCCACCACGTGACGATCGACTTCTTCCTGGGCCCGGGCTTCGCGCGCGGCAACGTCGTCCTCCGCCCGAGCCCCCAGGCGCTCCCTCGTCTCCAACCGCTCAAGATCAAGATTGCGCTCGGCGGCCTCCAGCGTCAGCGCCTCCTCGCGCTTCAAAAGCTCCGCCCGATCAACAGGGGCCCCCTCCATTGACTCAAGGGCCGCCTGACGCAGTTCCACTTGCTGCTCCAGGGAGTTGCTCCAGGCCAGGAGCTCCCATGCGCGCTCCTCCGCATCCTTGCGCCATCGATCTGCTTCCCGAGCCTCCTCGACGGCCTGGGAGTAGTCCTCCTGCGAAGCTTCCAGCGACGCTTCAGCCTTCGCATTTTCGAGATCACGTTGGTGACGCGCGAGGGCGATGGCTACCTTCAGTTTGCGCCTCTCCTCAGCAAGGCACAAACCTTCGGCCTCGAGGCGCGCATCCTCGTCAGCAAGCTCTGCCCCGATCTGGCTCACTGCATCCGCCGCCCTCTGGAGGAACTCTTCACGAAGGGCACGTCGCTCCCGAGCGTGCCTGAGCACGTCTTCGCATCACCCTCTTCCACTGGAGCATGCGGAGGACCCCGAGGTGGCAGGCCCCCTCCTGGCGCGGGGCTGGGGGCTGGCGCCCTGGCCATCGCCAAACGGACCTCTCTGGGAATCCGGCCTGGCGTCGGTCCACCCACGGAGGAGGAGCCAAAGACAGACTTCAGCCATTCACCATCTATGATCAGAGGAGGAACGCGGGGCAGGCCGGATGTGCCCCAAGAGGACTCATGAAGAAAGGACAGCGGGAGCGCAGGCTCGAGATGCCCTATGGAACGGACCACTCCATCAACTGGTCTGGCAGCAGGGGTGCCGCTCGAGCTTGGCGAGCCCAGGGCCAGCGGAGAAGGCGAAGCTTGGGGGGATGGCTCCCGGGCAGGCTCAGCAGGTTTTGCAGGGCAGGGCCTGAAAGAGCCACAGTCAGTCGCAGGGATAGCAAGGTAAATGAGCAGAAAAAGAAGAAGACTTACTCGTCCAAGGCAAAGTACTTCCTGCGCTTCAACAAGCGGCAGGGGCGGTCGATGCCACCCGAGGCCTCCTTCCTCTTGCGGAGGGCCTCGAATTCTACACGGAACCGACCTAAGCACTCGGCGCAGGGGTCGGCCTCTGGTGCGGAAGAAGCGTCAAGATGATCAGCACTAGAGGAGTCAGCCTGGGGGGCGCCATCAAGCGTCGCCTCGCGAGGAACGGCTGGGGGCTCGGGAGCCCCGGCCTCAGGAACCATAGGCCACGACTCCGCACCTGCCGCCGCTCCAGGGCGGGCCTTGGGAGACGCCACCTTCGAGGCTTCTCGCGGCATCGGCACCTCGACATCAGGCGCCTCAACTCTCGTCGATTCTCGTCTCCCCGCCATGTCAACCGAGGAAGGATCGCTGTGGGCTGCGGGGGGAACCACCACGGCGGCTGGGTTCTCGCGGGGCCCCGTGAAGCCAGCCGGGCGCAGTCCCCACTCGTTGAAGCTGGGCATCTGCCTCACAAAATCGGCCCTGCCGGAGCAAAGGTACAAGAGGACACCATTACTCCGAAGGCTACCTGGGGAAGGATCGCCAGTCAAGGTCCTGAGCACAGTCCGCAGCACTTCAGGCGCCAAGTCCTCCTCCTGAAGCCGCATGCGGTCTCCATGCCCCGCAAAGTCCCACATCCAGCGAGAGTGGCGCTGAAGAGGAGCAATGCGACATTGGAGGAACTCCTTCACCACCTTGGGCGCTGTCACGTTGAGCGCCCTCAAACTCTGGAAGTGGCGCCAGACGAAGGCGAGCCGGGGGCTCGTGAGCACCTCATGGTCCCAACCCGCGTGAGGAACAGCAGGCGAGGTCGGGTGTGAGAGCACAGGGTTGGGCACTCCAATGTCCACGTACAGCCACCGCTCTCTGAACCTGGCCTCGGAAGGAGGAAGGCTGAAGTCGATCCCTAAAGCGGCCGTCTCTGGCACGGCTAGGAAGCTCACACACCCTGAGCACTGAGTGGGATCGCTTAGGCGCAAGGAAAAGAAGTGGCGCAGCAGGGCCACGTGGTTGAAAAAAAATTGGAAACCATCTCGAGTACAAATCTAGGAGTACTTACGAATCTAACGATATTGATTGGGTGTTGTTGAATGTTGATACTTTTTTTATCAAAGTAGAGATACTTTGACTACACATAAAACTTATATGTAAACTAGAAAGGATAGGAGGGAGTATATTGTACGTTCAAAAACGAAACGAACATTGAATACCCTTTATATATGATTTGCGGATGCTATGATCACCGGTTCAAAATTTTGAATCCGCCTTAGGTATCACACATGCCCCCACTCGTTCTCTCTCGGTTTCATCTCGGGGTCCGGAGATCGATTGAAAGAGGACTAGGGTGGGTACAATACGTTCGTTTCGCTTATGAACGTACAATATACTCCCTCTGATCCCCACAGACCCCCCTGCGGGTCATTTCTATCATAGAAACAGACCGGACCTTTATCTCCTTGCACGACACGCAATTGATCTCTAAACATCAATCGATCTCGTCAACATGTGTCGAGGCATGAACCGAATGGGATGTCAAAACTAAGACGCGAAGCGACACATAGTGGAGGCCAAGTGAAACTTTAAATGAACTGTTTGTTTGTATGCATGTCAGACAAATTACAAAACATTGGAGATACAAGCATGGTCTAGGCCCACATGCGAATGATACTCGGCAGAATGTTCAAATGAGGCATCCGGGAGGATGGACTCGACCGGAGGGCGACATGATCGATGGAGAAGAGGGTTGGAGAGGAATGAGAAATAAGCAAATGCCACATGATTATACTTGAACGGCTAAAATAAAAAATAGGTTGTCTCGCTTTGCCTACATAGTGAAAGGCCTAATGCGCAACGTGGAGCACTCACGCTCGAATATGGCCGGGAAAACAGGGAAACCGACATGTGGGACACACCTGTCGGGACGAGTAGTGGAGACTAGTCCACTGGAGGAGCTGGACCACGGCCTCCTCGCCACTGGCAACCATTCATGTGGGTCGTGGGGCCAACAACGTGGCGCAGCTCCAGCACCCCTCTGGACACAGTGACCGTGGTGAGCAACACACTCATCGTTGCTAGACACGGTTGGTTTTAGTGTGCCGAGGGTGGCGTTAGTGCGATGGCACGACCAACAGTATGATTGGTTTGTGCCCAAGGTTGCCTAATCAAAGCATTGGGTAGCCAAAATTTTGGTTGAGGTTTTGGTTGCCCATGATTTGGCCGAAATTGGCAAGAAAAATGAACTAGAGTTGGCTAGAGTTCATTGGCATGCCAAAAAAAATGGCAACCATCCAAACAAAGACCAATATTTGGGTCATGACCAAAATTTTGGTAAGGTGCACTTTGGCCATAATCCCAACACACCCCAACACCCGGCTCGTCGAGGATGCACGGGGCGCTGCGACGCGTCCGCGGAGTGGTGTAGAGCGGCCAACTGCATCCTCAGGACCTGAGACCATGCCGGGTCGTCTTGCTTTTTCAATGACATGCGGGGATCGCATGTGAGCAAAGGGCATCTCCAACGTTGCCATGACCGCAACTGACTATCCTGGCACACCAAAAACCCTCGCCCCTCGCGCCGTCGTGCAGTGCGTTCCCAGCCGGCGCCAGCTGTCCGCATTCATGTCATTCATCCGTATGCCGTTGTTAAGAGGCTCAGTGCCCGAGGAACCAACTCCGGCGACTTAATTACACACCAGGACGCTTGGCCTCACCCGAATGCGCTACTTAAAGCGGCAACGCCCAGCTAACCTCCACACCATAGTGCATCGTCCTCCTACCTGGCACCACATCCGCCATGACCGCAAGCGCGAAGGCTCTGCGGGAGAGCTTGTCTTCAGGGATGAAGCTCGAGGTCACCGCCCTCGCTCAAGTCGCCTCTCGCGACGCAATAGCGGCGTAGCCGGACACGGATGCGACCGCACAAGTGGTGTCCATGCTGGCGGCCGACGACGGGAGCACCGTCAGCCACGTGTCCTACTTGCCGCCGCCCAACGTCCGGCACCACCGAGGTCGGGGACTCCTCCGAGGATGAGTAGGGCATGGGAGGCAGCAGGGCATGCATGGTGTGCCAACTGGCTGGTCCGTATCCCGTGTTCTACTCTTCCTCACCGGAGACCGCACCTTCACTTCACGGGTCTTGAACCCCGCCCCTGTACATAGAGATCACAGATGGAGGACGTCAGTCGCCGCCATAGAATAGGTTTAGGGTTTGGTTTCTTTTATTTTTCTGTCCTATAAAAGTTCGAAATGTAATGAAAATCTGCCGTGTTTGCATTAATCTCGACCGGTGTATATGAACTTTCACAATAATATAGTACATTGTAGGAGTACTAGCAAGATGCCCGTGCGTTGCATGGAAGATCAAGATCTTGTGGGAGAAAAGGATGAACGAGGGAAGGCCTTATCTGCAAATGTGGAGAGGAGTGCGGGTAAATTGTCATAGTTTCCTTCCTATCCGTTAGATATAGATCGGACGGCCTATATTGCAGGATGACAGTCGCACCATCATCACCAACTCTGCTTTTTATTGAACCGAGACAAAGCTAACATGCGAAGTAAAATAAGCACATAGGGTCTATACATACACAATTTATCTTAGGCACTCCAATAGTACGTCCACTACACATTCACGCATTTCACATCTTTCTACATCTACGGGAACCTGCGAAAGGGTTAACGTAAATTGCCTCTCTCTCCTCCCCTGATTTTCATGGTGGTGGGCCTCTCTCTCCCCCCAATCTACAATCAACAGCTCACATGTTTCACATTACGTTAATTACGTAACTGGGATTACGTAGGTGTAGCATTACTCGTCCTAAAAACCCAATTAAGCCAACCTCCCAGCATATCACGCGGGAAAAGACCCGGCCGCGCCGTTTTAGTCGGGATTACCGGATTACTAGTAGTAGTATCGATGGATTGCACGAAGCAACAAGTTTTTTTTGAGGGGGCGAAGCACCTAGATTAAAAGGAAAAAAGCGGTACACTCACAGCACCCCTATCGCGGTTGCATTGCACCCCACATGTCGGAGTAAATAACCATGGGTAGCCTAACCGGCTCCCCCTGGCCCTTCTGAAAAAATTATGAGCCGATTCGGCCCTCAAGAATCCAAGGCACGGGGCCGCCTTCCCCTTGCCGGCTGTCTCCCAGGCCGGCTATCGGAAGGCGGCCCGACTTTAGCCCTCATGAAGAAAGCCGCGGGGGGGGGGCTCCGAGAAGCCATCCGCAAGAAGGCCGACTCCAAGAAGCCGGTTCCCATAAAGCGGTCGAGATCGTACCCTCGAAGTCTGCATCCACATAACGGCGATGTGACGGGGCATGGCTACAGTGAAGCCTGCCACCCCCGAATCCCGGAGCACGCCTGGCGCATTGCGCCGTACGGGTGGCCATGACCCGTCCGGCGCGACACTGTTGCCATGTTGACCCTGATGTCATCCATGACGGGCTGCCAGTGCGGCCCATGGGCGGTGGGCCCCTTCGGGCAGAGAGACACCTGAAGGCGGCCAGGCCTCCCCCAGTCGGCCCAAGATAGAGCCGGCTCCCCACAGCCGGCTTGCCACCTACCTCGAAGGAGACGCCCCATTAAGGAGACAAGACACGGTGAGGCTACAGCGATCACCCGCCGGACGGCGGCACTGTAGCCACGCCCACCTCGGCGAAGCCCTCGTCACCAAGATTGAGCAACAGTAACCAGCCCCCGACAAGGCCCTGGACAGTGGGGCCTACCTGTCGACCAAGGAGCCGGCAGCCGGCGGGACCCACCAGCCGACGGGCCCCAGCAGGCGGCGCAGAAGCCGGCGATTGTAGACACAGACGGCTGGGCCCCACGCCCAGCCGGATTACCATTGTACCCCCGGGGGTAGGCCTATATAAACCCCCTGGGGCACCCATGCAAGGGGTTGATCCCTGCTAGTCTTAGATACCACATAGGGAGGAGAAGAGAGCGAGCCGTGCCCTTCTTCCTCCTCTCGCCGAACAGCTCAAGGAGCATCGTGCAGCTACTTGTTCATCTAGTGATCATGCGGAGACCCCGCAGAGCAGCAGTAGGGGTGTTATCTCCACGGAGAGCCCCGAAGCTGGGTAAGATTCGCCGGCGTGCATGTCTTCGCCTCATCCCGTTTCCAGGCACCGGCGACGTCTTACTGGCTCCCACAATGATAAGCCACCCGTTGGCATATGTCGCACCTACCACCCGACATTTGGCGCCCACCGTGGGGCCAGGTGCATCGTCGTCCAGAGACCTGTTCTGGACAGGAACCCTCTTCCTCCCCCGCGAGCGTAGCCAGCCCGGCACGCCCGATGGCGCTTGCCACGACGCGCTGCAAGGCATCACCAACATCTGTGCGACAAGCGGCCTCGCTGATCTCCTTGACAAGACCCTCATCTCCGACGAGCTCGCCTCCGACGCGGGCACCGACCACCTCGTCAACCTCCTCGGACAGCTCCACGTCTCCGGCGAGCCTGCTGTGGACTTGGAGTCGGTTGGCTCCACCGATCCGATGCCTGTCGACTCTGACATGGCCTCACTCGACACTTTCCCCACCGACGTCACGATCTACAATGACCCGCTTCCCCGGGCCGATGGCTGCGACGCTGTCACCACCGAGGTGATGGTCATCGGCCACGGCGGCGCCTCTGACGAGAGCGCCCACGACGCCCCGCACGCAGCGGTCCACGACTTGTCCATCCCCCTCCCGGCCGATGCCGACGCTGAAGCACTGGAGGCTCGCTGCCTCGCCCTCCTCACGGAGGGCCGGAAGTTGGTTTCCATGAGACGCCTCGCTGAGGCCCACCAACGCGAGGCCGACCGCGCCGCCTTTGGCACGCCGCCCCCAGGCGGGCCCAGCCGGGCCGGCGTTGTCAGACAGCGCGGCGTTGTCATCGCCGATACGCTAGGAGTCGACCGCCCAGTCTACGCCACTCCGCTCAAGAACCTGCGCGCCGCCCAGGCGGCCGTAGACGAGCTAGACAGACTGGGGGCCGAAGAACTCCCCCACATGACCCGACGCATCCAGTAGCTAATCGATGCAGCCACGCAGCGGCACGAAGCCGACGCCCGTGCGGAAAGCCCTCCCCCGCGCCGAGATCACGGCGCGACGTCCCGGACGCCGACTACAGGCAAAACCCGCGCGCGGCGCGAGAAAGAGCCGGCTGCCAGCCGAAGCCGAACCCGAATCTCCATCGAGCGAGACGCAGAAGGCCACCCCCGGGCCATGGAGTGGCGGGGCAACCCGCCTCCGCCTCGGCCCCGTGGAGAGAGATATCCCACCCCACCACCTGTTGCGCATCCGACTCTCAGCGGCCGGCTAGGTCGCCGCGAAGGAGTCGGCGAGAACGACGCCCGCCATCGGATCGACCGCCTGGCGCGATCCCTGGTGCTGGAAGAAGAAGACGATGTCAGCCCGCCTTGCTTCGGCCCCCGCATCCGCGACGACCCTTTTCCCAAAGGGTTCTCGCTCCCAAGAGAAACGCCCAAGTACAACGGCTCCGTGAAGCCAGAAGATTGGTTGATCGACTACTCCACGACGGTTAGCATAGCCAACGGCAACAGGCGCGTTGCCGTGAAGTACATGCCCCTCATGCTGCAGGGCATGGCGCGGACCTGGCTCAACAGCCTCAAGCCATACAGCATCAACAGCTGGCTAGACTTCACAGAAGCCTTCGTCCGCAACTTCACCAGCACCTACAAGCGGGCTCCCAAGCCCTGACAGCTCTCCTTGTGCGTACAAGGCCCCGCCGAGTCCACTCGCGACTACCTCACGCATTGGGCCGAGCTCCGCAACTCTTGCGAAGGGGTGCACGAGGTGCAAGCCATAGAATACTTCATTGCCGGGTGCCTAGAAGGCACCCTCCTCAAGCACAAGCTCCTCTACGACGAGCCGACTACCCTCGATGAGCTTCTGGTCATAGCGGACAAGTACGCTACCGCCGACTCCTCAATGAAGACCGAACTCTGGGTAGACGCGTCCGGGAAGGTACTCAACCCGGCGCCCAAGACGCCGGCTGGGGACTCCAGCCGACGCCCACACCAGAACGACCACAAGCGCAAGGGCCCCGTGCCGCCCTCCACCAGTCGGCAGGTGGCCACAGTCGAAGACGAGCAGCCCGAAGGGCGGCCCGCACCCAAGAAGCAGAGGGGCGGCAAGCCGGCTTGGCAGTCGGCCTTCTCCTACGAGCAGACCCTCGACGCCCCATGCAAGTTCCACAGCGGCGCGAAGCCGTCCAACCACACAACCCGGAAGTGCCACTGGCTCACCTGAATCTCCAAAGGCAAAGGGCTCGCTGTAGGATCTTGAAGTAGATGTGTCTAGAGGGGGTGATTAGACACTTAATGCTAAAGTTGCAATTTTTAAGCTTTTTCGGTTTAAGTGGAGTTTAGGCATAATTTCAACATTCACAATACATATCAAGCAAGCATGCAAAGAGTGTATAGGCAGCGGAAAATAAAGCATGCAACTTGCAAGAATGTAAAGGGAAGGGTTTGGAGAATTCAAACGCAATTGGAGACACGGATGTTTTTCCCGTGGTTCGGATAGGTGGTGCTATCCTACATCCATGTTGATGGAGACTTCAACCCACGAAGGGTAACGGTTGCGCGAGTCCACGGAGGGCTCCACCCACGAAGGGTAATGGTTGCGCGAGTCCACGGAGGGCTCCACCCATGAAGGGTCCACGAAGAAGCAACCACCCACGAAGGGTCCACGAAGAAGCAACCTTGTCTATCCCACCATGGCCATCGCCCACGAAGGACTTGCCTCACTAGCGGTAGATCTTCACGAAGTAGGCGATCTCCTTGCCCTTACAAACTCCTTAGTTCAACTCCACAATCTTGCCGGAGGCTCCCAAGTAACACCTAGCCAATCTAGGAGACACCACTCTCCAAGAAGTAACAAATGGTGTATTGATGATGAACTCCTTGCTCTTGTGCTTCAAATGATAGTCTCCCCAACACTCAACTCTCTCTCATAGGATTTGGATTTTGTGGAAAGAAGATTTGAGTGGAAAGCAACTTGGGGAAGGCTAGAGATCAAGATTCATATGGTAGGAATGGAATATCTTGGTCTCAACACATGAGTAGGTGGTTCTCTCTCAGAACATATGAGTTGGAATTGTGTATGTGTTCTGATGGCTCTCTCCACGAATGAGGAGGAGGTGGAGGGGTATATATAGCCTCCACACAAAATCCAACCGTTACACACAGTTTTCCAATCTCGGTGGGACCGAATCAACAAACTCGGTCGGACCGAAAAGGTAAACCTAGTGACCGTTAGAGATTTTCAGTGGGACTGACATGCAACTCGGTAGGACCGATATGGTTAGGGTTTGGGCATAACGTAATCTCGGTGAGACCGATTACACAAACTCGGTGAGACCGAGTTTGGTAATAAGCTAACCAGAGAGTTGGCCAAGCAAACTCGGTGGGACCGATTTGCTCTTTCGGTGAGACCGAAAAGTTACAAGAGGGAAACAAAGAGTTTACATTGCAATCTCGGTGGGACCGATTCGCTCTTTCAGTGAGACCGAAAAGTTACGAAAGGGAAACAGAGAGTTTGCAATCCCATCTCGGTGAGACCGAGATCCCTATCGGTAGAACCGAATTGCTAGGGTTTGGCAGTGGCTATGACAGGTGAAACTCGGTGGCGCCGAATAGGAATAATCGGTAGGTCCGAGTTTGGCTTTGGGTTTAGGTCATATGTGGAAGTGGAAAAGTAGCTGAGGATTTTGGAGCATATCATTAAGCACATGAAGCAAGAGGCTCATTAAGCAACACCTCATCCCTCCTTGATAGTATTGGCTTTTCCTATGGACTCAATGTGATCTTGGATCACTAAAATGTAAAATGAAGAGTCTTGAGCTTGAAGCTTTAGCCAATCCTTTGTCCTTAGCATCTTCAAGGAGTTCCCACAACCTTTAGTCCATGCCACTCCATTGTTGAACTTATCTGAAACATGCTAGATAGAAATGTTAGTCCAACAAGAGATATGTTGTCATCAATTATCAAAACCACCTAGGGAGCACTTGTGCTTTCAATCTCCCCCTTTTTGGTAATTGATGGCAACATACATCAAAGCTTTAGATAAATATATAAAGAACGGCAAGTAAAGCTTTGGAAGGACATGTAACAAGCATAGGCTCCCCCTACATGTATGCACTCATGTAAATATGAAATATAGAGGCATGTGAGAGCATAACCATGACAGAGTAGGCAATGTGTTACATGTATCTTGGCCATATGCATCAGAGCAAAAGATTATCAAGGAAAATACCTTCATGCTCATGAGTCCTTCTTGTAAACAGTATGTACATAAGCAAGAACTCCTCATACTCATGATTTTGATGCATATACTTACCTTGTGGTCTTGAGTTGGCTTAGGATGGAATGAACCTGCACAAACAAAGTTAGATAACACAGGTACATCCACTAGCCAGAGCAAACAAAAGAAACCACAAGAATACCAAGACTGGGATGACATGTAGAGAGTGAGTACAAGGTACCACATTGGATTCAACATGTCCCCAAGAATAAAGATATGCAATGAATTTGACTGATTTCTTTCCCTTAGGTGTCTTGCTCCCCCTGAATCTTACATGGGATATTGGGAGAAGATAGGGAACAGAAAAACAGAGCTGAAAGATACAAATGGATAGAACTTAATGCAAATACATGTCTTTCCCCCAAAAAGGCATGTGACATCTCTCCTCTTGAACATCAAGCATCTGGGATCCTTGAGTATTCTCTCCCCCTGGAAGTCTCTCTCTCCCCCTTAATACTTTCTCTCTTGTAGGTTTGGTCCTTGAGACTTTTTCTCTCCCTTGATGTGATCTCTCTCTCCTACAAGCTTTGATGTGATCTCTCTCTCCCCCTTTGACATCAATTTCCAAGAAGGGATTTCTGGAATCCGTCGTATAGGTTTGGTCCTTGAGACTCAGCACAAAGCAATGGATAAAACTGTGATGCTTGTAGAGGACAAGATTCATTGAGTAGAGCTGGATCAGAAGAAATATAGAACAAGTGGCAAACTGTTTTTCCTGTTGCGAAGTTGGTGGCACCGAGTGGTATGTTTCGGTGGCACCGAAAAGATTCGGTTGGACCGAAAATTACAAGTCGGTGAAACCGAGTTCACACAGAGAAAAACACTTGTCACCTCATCTCACTAGACATGTAGGATCTCACAAAGATTTGCAATGAATTACCTGAAGGATTTGCAAGGAATTAAATGCAGAAAATGCAGAATATAAACAGAAAGAAAAGAGAAGAGACTGAAAAATCTAGATGGAGTTTTTTTTTGAAAAAGAGAAAGAAACTAAACATGCATGAGATACACACAAAAAGAACACAAGAGAACTTCATCTAGAGTTGGGCGGTGACATAGTCACCTATGTTAGAGTATATTGACTTAGGAGTCAAGTGAGAACACTTGATCATAGGTCATACTCATCGTTTAAGCTCAAAATGGGGTTACCATTTTTCGTTTAAGCATATTGATGTATTCACATCTTGTTGAGTTGCTTTGACTCATGTCTTGGAGTAAAGCTTCTCTAAGATGGAATAACATACCTTGGGTGGTGGTGTGGTTCTTGCTCATGTAGTTGAACTTGTGTGGGTGCTCAAGGTTGATGTAGCTCATCAAGAGTTGGGAGCACCACTTGGAGTTTGAGTTCATCTACCTACATGGGTTAGTTCTTGCAAGGAAGAGCACTTGTGTATCCAAAAATGACAATCATGAAGCTCAACATAGAATTTGTCAAAGGATATGTTTGAATGGTTTTGTGCTTCCTTGTCTTCAACCACCATTGTGTAGAGTCTTGGTGATGTAGAGATTGCTCAAGATGTGAGTGAGTCGAAATCTCATGGAATTAGATTCAACCAAGCACCTACATGGGTTAGACAACATGCAAGGTGCAAATATATCCAAGACATAAGATAGTTATCATAAGAGATATATCATGGATTAGTCATAAGCTCATGTCTTGCATGTATCCAATGGAGTTTCTACTCCAAGTTCGAAGCATCAATGATGTTCAATTCTCCTCTCAACCTGCAAAACACTTTCTCATCAAGAGGTTTAGTAAATATATCCGCTAATTGCTTATCGGTGCGAACATGCTTAAGATCAATGTCACCCTTAGCAACATGATCTCGAATGAAATGATGACGAACTCCAATATGCTTAGTTCGAGAATGTTGTACAGGATTATGACCAATTTTGATAGCACTTTCATTGTCACAAAGTAGTGGAACATGTTTCACATAGATCCCATAATCTTTAAGAGTTTGGGTCATCCAAAGTAATTGAGCACAACATGAACCAGCGGCAATGTATTCCGCTTCGGCCGTGGATAAGGATACCGAGTTTTGTTTCTTGGAAGACCAAGACACAAGAGATCTACCAAGAAATTGACAAGTACCCGAAGTGGACTTTCTATCAACCTTATCTCCGGCATAATCCGAGTCGGAATAGCCAACAAGATCAAAAGAAGACCTCTTAGGATACCAAATGCCAAAATTTGGTGTATGGATTAAATATCTCACTATCCTTTTCACAGCCTTAAGATGACATTCTTTAGGAGCAGCTTGATATCGTGCACACATGCACACACTTAGCATAATATCGGGACGTGAAGCACATAGGTATAACAATGAACCAATCATAGAGCGATAAACCTTTTGATCAACCGGTTCACCATCTTTGGTCAAATCATTATGTCCACTAGTAGGCATGGGTGTAGACATACCTTTGCATTCTTGCATATTGAACTTCTTGAATAAGTCCTTGGTGTACTTTGTTTGAGAGACAAATGTACCTTCCTTAGTTTGCTTGATTTGCAAACCGAGAAAGAATTTGAGTTCACTCATCATAGACATCTCAAACTTCTCTGACATTAGCTTTGCAAACTTTTCACTAAAGAGAGGGTTAGTTGAACCAAATATGATATCATCAACATAAATTTGGCATACAAATAGTTCTCCATTAACCCTTTTAGTAAAAAGAGTAGAATCAATTTTACCAATTTCAAAACCACTTGTAGTAAGGAACTTGGTCAAGCATTTATACCATGCTCTAGGAGCTTGTTTAAGACCATAAAGAGCTTTGTGGAGTTTGTAAACATGATTTGGTTTCTTAGGATTGATAAAACCGGGAGGTTGTTTGACATAAACTTCCTCCTTTATTTCACCATTTAGAAAAGCACTTTTGATGTCCATTTGGTACAAGGTGATATTATGGTGATTAGCATAGGCAATTAAGATGCGAATGGACTCAAGTCTAGCAACAGAGCATATGTCTCACCATAGTCCATACCTTCGACTTGTGTGTATCCTTGGGCGACAAGACGTGCTTTGTTGTGAACCACTTGTCCATCTTCATCTTGCTTGTTGCGAAACACCCATTTGGTACCAATGATGTTGTGGTTGTTGTCGGGCTTCTCAACTAATGTCCAAACTTGGTTTCTCTCAAAGTTGTGTAGCTCTTCATGCATAGCGTTTATCCAATCCGGATCTTCCAATGCTTCTTCAACCTTCATAGGTTCAATGCTAGAGATGAATGAATAGTTTTCACAAAAGTTAGCTAAACAAGTCTTTGAGCGAGTGATTCTCCCGGTTTGTATATCATTTAAGATTTGCTCGACGGGATGATCTTTGGCAATTCTTGCTCGAACTCGTGAGAGCTTTTGCTTGGGTCTTTGTAGAACATCTTCTTCATCTTGTTCTTCTTCTTGGTCTTCTTCATTGTTGACGTTGTCGTTCTCTTGTCGTGGTGGAGAAGGAGGTTGTTGATGTTCGTCTTGATGTATTTCCTCGTTTTCTTCATCTTGGTGTGTCCCACTTGTGGATGCTTCCGTGTTAATTCTTGGTTCACTTTGTCGTGAAGTAGAAGCTTCCACTTGGACGGATGAAGTACTCTCCTTCACCTCCGTTGGAAGAATTTTGCCAATGGAAAAGTCTTGGATTGCTTCTGAAGGGTCTTTGTCTCCTACATCAATTGGCAATTGCTCTACTTGCGAGCCATTAGATTCATCAAACTTCACATCTACCGTCTCTTCAACCTTTCGGGTGAAATTGTTGTAGACACGGTAAGTGTGAGAGTTTGAGCCATAACCAAGTAGGAAACCTTCATGAGATTTAGGAGCAAACTTTGAACGACGATGCTTATCAAGAATGTAGCACTTTGAGCCGAATACTCGAAAGTATCCAACTTGGGGTTTTTTACCGGTGAGAAGCTCGTATGCCGTCTTGCCGAGTAGCTTGTGAAGATATAAGCGATTTGTTGCGTGACAAGCTGTCTCAACCGCTTCTGCCCAAAAGTGCTTCGGCGTCTTGTATTCATCAAGCATCGTTCTTGCAATTTCTATGAGCGTCCGGTTCTTCCTCTCAACAACTCCATTTTGTTGAGGTGTGTACGTAGCCGAGAACTCGTGTGAAATCCCTTCTTCGTCAAGAAAGGTGTCCACATTTGCGTTCTTGAACTCCGTTCCGTTGTCACTCCGAACCTTCTTGATCTTCACATCAAACTGATTTTGGGCCTTCCTAGCGAAGTTTCTGAAGATCTTCTGGACCTGCGACTTGTCATTAAGAAAGAACACCCACGTAAATCTTGAAAAATCATCAACTATAACTAGACCAAAAGAATTTCCACCGAGACTCTTGTAGGCGTTGGGACCAAAAAGATCCATATGAAGTAGCTCGAGTGGCCTCCTTGTGGTCATGATGTTCTTCACGGGATGTCTTCCTCCAACCTGTTTACCTGCTTGACAAGCACTACAAAGTCTATCCTTATCAAATATGACATCGTTAACTCCAAGGATATGATTCCCTTTAATAAGCTTGTCAAGGTTTCTCATGCCAACGTGACCTAGTCGTCTATGCCACAACCAACCTTTTGAGGATTTAGCAATAAAGCAAGTTTTAGGTTGTGCCTTTTTAAAGAAATAGACAATGTAAAGATCACCTCTTCGCATACCGGTAAAGACCATTTTATGATTGTCTCGACGAAATACTTGGCACTCTACCTCAGTAAATAGGACATTCAAACCGAAATCAGCAAGTCTAGATACTGAAAGTAAGTTGTAGCCAAGAGATTCAACGAGCATGACATTTTGAATGGAACTATCATGTGAGATGGCCACCTTACCAAGGCCAACCACTTTACCCTTTGAATTATCACCAAAGGTGACATATTTTCGAGGGCCGTCATTTTCAGTAAGCTCACGGAACATCTCTTCATCTCCGGTCATATGATCAGTACATCCACTATCAAGAACCCATTCCTTTCCTCCTGACTCATATCCCCAAAGATTTGCCATAAGACCAAAATGTCTCATTGCATCATCAAGATCGAAGTCACTATCATCATCATCATCATCATAGTATCCATGTTCACCATGATCTTGTGACTCATCATTTCCTAGAGAGGGTAATTCATTAGATAAATGATCATCAAAGTGGTCACCTTTATGAATTCTTATAGCTTCGAATATGATATCACTAATGATTCCAACATCTCCTTTAGCATGCTTAAGATTGGTAAGTTCAAATAGACAATTACCAAAACTAGGATCACTAGAGTTCATCTTACTCAAGGCAATAGATTTATGGAGAATTTCATCCAAAGTTTTCAAGGAATGATCGGGAAATCGTTCCTCAAGAAATTTCCATATAGTATAGGCACAATTAAGAGTAGGCAAACTAGCAATCAAATTTTTGGGCAATCCTCTAATGATGAGCTCAATAGTTCTAAGATTGTGAATCATGTCAATATCTTCATCTAGGGTAGGATGCAAAGGATCAATATGAGGTGCACAAGGGCTAGCAATATACTTGTTCAAATGATATTGATTGAGAATTACAAGCATCTCATTTTTCCACTCATGAAAATACTCTCCATCAAGAATAGGCACTCTATGTCTAAGACTCCCTAAGGTAGACACATCCATCTTCCTCCAATGGTGATTAAACCAAGGCAATGGAGACCAAAGCTCTGATACCACTTGTAGGATCTTGAAGTAGATGTGTCTAGAGGGGGGTGATTAGACACTTAATGCTAAAGTTGCAATTTTTAAGCTTTTTTGGTTTAAGTGGAGTTTAGGCATAATTTCAACATTCACAATACATATCAAGCAAGCATTCAAAGAGTGTATAGGCAACGGAAAATAAAGCATGCAACTTGCAAGAATGTAAAGGGAAGGGTTTGGAGAATTCAAACGCAATTGGAGACATGGATGTTTTTCCCGTGGTTCGGATAGGTGGTGCTATCCTACATCCACGTTGATGGAGACTTCAACCCACGAAGGGTAACGGTTGCGCGAGTCCACGGAGGGCTCCACCCACGAAGGGTAATGGTTGTGCGAGTCCACGGAGGGCTCCACCCACGAAGGGTCCACGAAGAAGCAACCACCCACGAAGGGTCCACGAAGAAGCAACCTTGTCTATCCCACCATGGCCATCGCCCACGAAGGACTTGCCTCACTAGCGGTAGATCTTCACGAAGTAGGCGATCTCCTTGCCCTTACAAACTCCTTAGTTCAACTCCACAATCTTGCTGGAGGCTCCCAAGTAACACCTAGCCAATCTAGGAGACACCACTCTCCAAGAAGTAACAAATGGTGTATTGATGATGAACTCCTTGCTCTTGTGCTTCAAATGATAGTCTCCCCAACACTCAACTCTCTCTCATAGGATTTGGATTTTGTGGAAAGAAGATTTGAGTGGAAAGCAACTTGGGGAAGGCTAGAGATCAAGATTCATATGGTAGGAATGGAATATCTTGGTCTCAACACATGAGTAGGTGGTTCTCTCTCAGAACATATGAGTTGGAATTGTGTATGTGTTCTGATGGCTCTCTCCATGAATGAGGAGGAGGTGGAGGGGTATATATAGCCTCCACACAAAATCCAACCGTTACACACAGTTTTCCAATCTCGGTGGGACCGAATCAACAAACTCGGTCAGACCGAAAAGGTAAACCTAGTGACCGTTAGAGATTTTCGGTGGGACTGACATGCAACTTGGTAGGACCGATATGGTTAGGGTTTGGGCATAACGTAATCTCGGTGAGACCGATTACACAAACTCGGTGAGACCGAGTTTGGTAATAAGCTAACCAGAGAGTTGGTCAGGCAAACTCGGTGGGACCGATTTGCTCTTTCAGTGAGACCGAAAAGTTACAAAAGGGAAACAAAGAGTTTACATTGCAATCTCGGTGGGACCGATTCGCTCTTTCGGTGAGACCAAAAAGTTACGAAAGGGAAACAGAGAGTTTGCAATCCCATCTCGGTGAGACCGAGATCCCTATCGGTAGAACCGAATTGCTAGGGTTTGGCAGTGGCTATGACAGGTGAAACTCGGTGGCGCCGGATAGGAATAATCGGTAGGTCCGAGTTTGGCTTTGGGTTTAGGTCATATGTGGAAGTGGAAAAGTAGCTGAGGATTTTGGAGCATATCATTAAGCACATGAAGCAAGAGGCTCATTAAGCAACACCTCATCCCTCCTTGATAGTATTGGCTTTTCCTATGGACTCAATGTGATCTTGGATCACTAAAATGTAAAATGAAGAGTCTTGAGCTTGAAGCTTTAGCCAATCCTTTGTCCTTAGCATCTTGAAGGAGTTCCCACAACCTTTAGTTCATGCCACTCCATTGTTGAACTTATCTGAAACATGCTAGATAGAAATGTTAGTCCAACAAGAGATATGTTGTCATCAATTATCAAAACCACCTAGGGAGCACTTGTGCTTTCACTCGCGCCGCCTCTGCCTGCCGGTCCGCCGCCTCCGGCTCCGCAGCCGCCGGCCGCTCGGCCCGCAGTCGGAGCCGTGCACGATGAGTTCCCCGACGAGCATGCTGCCTATGTCATATTTACAGGCCAGCCCGAAGACCGGCGCAGCAAACGCCGAGAGCACCAAGAAGTCAGGATGGTCGCTGCCAACCCCGCCGAGCACATGCACTGGTCAAAAAAACCTATCAGCTAGAGCCGGGCCGACCACCCAGAGGTGATGCCGTCTCCCAGCTCTTATGCGTTGGTTTTGGATGCCACCCTTGCAACGGATAGACGCGCCGCCCGTTTCTCCCGCGTGCTGATAGACGGCGGGAGCAGCATCAACATCCTGTACCATGACACCCTGGAGAAGCTGAATGTCAAGACGAAGCAACTCATGCCTACTCGGACTGTGTTCCATGGCATCGTACCCGGCCGGTCCTGCGCCCCCATTGGCAAGATCAAGATTGATGTACTTTTTGGGGACAAGGAGCATTTCCGCCGGGAAGCGATCTGGTTTGAAGTGGTGGACCTGGAGAGCCCTTACCAGCATTGCTTGGCCGACCTGCCTTGGCCAGGTTCATGGCAGTTCCCCACTATGCATACCTCAAGATGAAGATGTCGAGCACCAAGGGCATCATCACCATAGCCGGCGATTACAAGAAGTCCTCCGAGTGCGCAGCAGCCAGCAGCCGGCTGGCCGAGTCCCTTGTGATTGCCGAAGAAAAGAAGATGTTGGACCGAGTCGTGGCCATGACCAGAAAACAGTCAGCCTTGTCCCCCGATCCCAAGGAGCATGATGCTCAAGGATCTTTCCAGCCGGCCAAGGAGACGAAGAAGATACCTCTTGACCCCGAGCACCCAGAGAGGTTTGCCGTCATCGGGGCAAACCTAAACAGCAAATAGGAAGGCGAGCTCGCCGATTTCCTCCGTGAGAATCAGGACATCTTTGCATGGTCCCCCAAGGACATGCCGGGTGTTCCGAAGGAATTCGCCGAGCACAAACTACACGTCCGAGAAGACGCAAAGCCAGTCAAACAACCCGTCCACCGACTATCAGAGGAGAAAAGAAGGATTGTGGGAGAGGAGATAGCCCGGCTTCTGGCAGCCGGCTTCATTATGGAAGTTTTCTTTCCAGAGTGGCTCTCCAACCCGGTCCTCGTGCTAAAGAAGAACAACAAGTGGCGCATGTGCATAGACTACACGAGCCTCAACAAGGCCTACCCCAAAGATCCCTTTGCCCTGCCGAGGATTGACCAAGTGATAGACTCCACAGCCGGATGCGAGCTGTTGAGTTTCTTGGATGCTTACTCAGGATACCACCAGATAAAGTTAGATCCAGCGGACCGCCTGAAGACCGCCTTCATCACACCATTCGGAGCCTTCTGCTACCTGACTATGACATTCGGCTTGAGAAATGCCGGTGCCACTTTTCAGCGTTGCATGCAGAAGTGCCTCCTCAAGCAGCTCGGCAGAAATGCCCACGTCTACGTAGATGACATTGTGGTGAAGACGGAGAAGCGCGGCACCTTGCTGGAAGACCTCAAGGAAACATTTGAGAACCTACGCCGGTTCCAAATCAAGCTCAACCCCGAGAAATGCATGTTCGGAGTGCCAGTCGGCCAGCTCCTAGGCTTCCTGGTCTCAGAACGCTGCATTGAATACAACCCAGTAAAGATCAAGGCCATTGAGATAATGGTGATTCCCACCAAGCTTCGAGACGTCCAGAAGTTTACCGGATGCTTGGCCTCCCTGAACCGCTTCATCAACCGGCTCGGAGAAAAAGCTCTTCCCCTCTACCGCCTCATGAAGAAGACCAACCACTTCGAGTGGAATGACCAAGCCGACCAAGCTTTTCATGAGCTGAAGAAGATGCTGGCCACGCCGCCTGTCCTGGCGGTGCCGACTGAGAAAGAGCCCATGCTCCTCTACATTGCCGCAACCAGCCGGGTGGTCAGCACCGTCATCGTAGTCCAACGCCCAGAAGAGGGCCGAGCCCAGCCGGTCCAGAGGCCGGTGTACTATTTGAGCGAGGTGCTATCTACCTCGAAGCAGAACTACCCGCACTACCAGAAGATGTGCTACGGCGTGTACTTCGCCGCCAAGAAGCTGAAGCCCTACTTCCAAGAGCATCCCATCATGGTTGTATGCACCGCCCCGCTGGCCGAGATCATAGGCAGCCGAGATGCATCCGGCTGGGTGGCGAAATGGGCCATCGAGCTGGCCCCCTACACGATCTTCTACCAGCCTCGCACCGCCATCAAATCCCAAGCATTGGACGACTTCCTCATCGACTGGGCCGAGACCCAGTACCTACCGCCAGCTCCTGACTCCACTCATTGGTGCATGCACTTCGATGGGTCCAAGATGCGCACCGGCTTGGGAGCCGGCGTCATCCTCACCTCTCCCAAAGGCGACAATCTCAGATACACGCTGCAAATTCACTTTGCCGCCTCCAACAACGTGGCCGAGTACGAGGCGCTCATACACGGGCTCCGGCTTGCCAAAGAACTCGGCATTCGCCGGATCCTATGTTATGGCGACTCGGACATGGTGGTCCAGCAATCATCCGGCGACTGGGATGCCAAGGACGCAAATATGACAAGCTACCGCTTCCTCGTTCAGCAGATCAGTGGGTATTTCGAAGGATGCAAGTTCCTCCACGTACCGCGAGCCGACAACGAGCCAGCTGATGCCCTGGCTCGAATAGGCTCTACTCGGCAAGCAATACCAACCGGTGTCTCTCTACAACACCTCCTCAAGCCGTCTATCGAGCCGTCTCCAGAGTCCGATTCCATCTTCATGCCGCCTGACCCCGACGCGGCCGGCTCGAAGAACCAAGCAGGTGACCTGGGGACTTCGATAGTCGGCCGGGGGACATCAGCAGGCGGCTCGGGGACTTCCGTAGTTACGCCCGACCCAGGGACTGCCACGCCCGGCTCGGGGACTGCGGTAGTCGGCCCGGAGACTGCACCAAAACAACAGGCGGCGGCTGACTCCAGCATTTCACCACCCAGCCCGCCCGCCCTGGTCGCAGTAGCTGCATTGGCAATAGAAGAAGTCACAGCTCCATCTTGGGCTCAATCCATCCTCAACTTCCTAATAAACCAAGATCTGCCGGCTGACGAAACAGAGGCAAGACAAGTCCAACGCCGAGCCGGAGCATACACAATCGTCAACAGAGAACTCGTCAAGCGCAGTGTCACTGGAGTCCTCCAGCAATGCGTCGAGCAAGAGAAGGGCATTGCAATCCTCAGAGACATCCACCAAGGAGAATGCGGCCACCATGCGGCCTCAAGATCACTCGTCGCCAAAGCCTTCCGCCATGGTTTCTTTTGGCCGACTACTTTGGATGACGCCAAGGGGTTAGTTAAACATTGCAAAGGATGCCAACTCTTCAGCTCCAAGCAACACATGCCGGCTTCAGCACTCAAGACCATTCCCCTCACTTGGCCCTTCGCCGTTTGGGGACTGGACATGGTGGGGCCATTCAAGACGGCGCGCGGCGGCATGACACATCTGCTTGTCGCCATGGACAAATTCACCAAATGGATTGAGGCAAAGCCGATCAAGAAGCTGAATGGGCCGACTGCCGTGACATTTATCGCAGATGTAACAACTCGGTACGGCGTGCCACACAGCATCATCACTGACAATGGCACGAATTTCGCCAAGGGAGCCTTGGCACGTTTCTGCGCGACGCAAGGCATCTGGTTGGACTTAGCGTCCGTTGCCCACCCGCAGTCAAACGGCCAGGTTGAGCGAGCCAACGGCCTCATCCTTTCCGGCATCAAGCCCCGACTGGTCGTACCACTGGAGCGTTCAGCCGGCTGTTGGCTCGATGAGCTGCCGGCCGTCCTCTGGAGTCTACGCACTACACCAAACAAGTCAACCGGCTTCACTCCTTTCTTCCTCGTGTATGGTGCCGAGGCGGTCATCCCAACTGACATCGAGTTCGACTCGCCTCAGGTAACCATGTACATAGAAGCGGAGGCCAAGGAAGCACGAGAAGATGGCGTCGACCTGCTAGAAGAAGGCCGGCTGTTAGCCCTCAGCCGGTCCGCCATCTATCAGCAGGGCCTGCGCCACTACCACAGCCGGAAGGTCAAGCCAAGATCCTTCCAAGAGGGTGATCTTGTGCTCCGGCTGATCCAGCGAACAGCCGGCCAGCACAAGCTATCGGCCCCTTGGGAGGGCCCCTTCGTCATCAGCAGAGCCTTAGGCAATGACTCCTACTACCTGATCGACGCGCAGAAGCCGAAGGCACGAAAGAGAGACGACTCCGGCAAGGAGTCAGAACGACCATGGAACGCCAACCTCCTCCGAAGGTTTTACAGTTGAAATGCAGTATGTATTACGCTAACTTTTGTACTAAGTACGAGACAATAGGCCCCCCGAGGAGAGCTCGGGGACTGCCATCTTTTAGCTATGAAAGAAAAGTATCATGCTTATGACCTTGGCATTACATTCACTTTTTCCGTCCGGCACCGGGTTCGATTAGTCGGCCCGGGGACTGGCCGCCTGGAGTTATATTAGAAGTCCTACCTGCAGTCAGACAAGTAGTGTGCCGGCTCCCAAGCCTTCTCTTGCCAAAAGTCGCAGATCGAAGAACCGGCTATCCGGCTGGCAAGAGTTAAAGGCAGGAAAGGGCGCCCACACGAAAAACGGCTAGGGACTAACGGACTAATATAACAAAAGCCGGTTTTTCTCCCACCGCCGACCGGCTACCAGAGTAGCCTGTCGGCCGGCTTCCATTCACCTCGCTTCAATCTAAGAAAGCTCGAGTACTTGCCTTCCCAAAAAGGGAAGGCGGCAAAGGAAACAGCCTAAGGATAAAAAGCATACATGAATGGAAACCAAACACGCACACAATAATATTTACATAAAAGACCTTCAAAAGGACAGCATTCAACATAGTTCGAATACACCCCCAGTGGGTGGAACTGCGCAAGTTTAATAAAAATGTTCAAAAGGCAACAAGCAGGAAAAAACAAGGACGGCAGATTAAGCCAAGGGAGCGACTGGCGAGTCGGGCAGGTCGGTGGAGACGGCAATGCTGGCTGGAGGAGTGGCCGGCTGGCGAACCTCGGCATGATCACCGCCTCCCGCAGAGGGCGTGCTAGCACGCGCCCCATTGCCAGAGGCATGATCAGGCTGAGGCCAGCTGGCCGCTTCACCGGTCGGCTCAACATCTTCGCCTTCCTCTCATTTGTCGTCTTCGCCTTCATCGCTGGAGGCGATCTCCTCTGCCGAGTCTTCACCCGCTGCCGGGTCTAGCCCGAACCATTCCTCCGGCTGGGCAACGCCGTCGTCATTAATTTCAGGAGCGAAGACTCTGATGTCAGTACACTCGGCGATCATCGAAGCGCGCTGAGCGATAGCCGGCCGCACCTCCTCCATCTCTTCGTCGGCCTCCAGCCGCCAGGTGCGCAGCTGGTCTAGGTTCAGCCCCGGATACCAGGCTTGGACGAACTCCAGCGCCCGCCCAGCTCCAAGCCGGGCTGCCGATGCCTTCCAGGCCTCGAAGCGGCCAACCGCAACCTCCAGCCAGTCGGCAGTCTAACTCGGGGTGCGGGGAATCATCTCGCTTGGCCAGAGGGCGGCCAACACCTGTGCCCCGGCACGCTGGAGGCGGCGGAGCATACGGTGAGCTGGCTGCAGCCGGGCTTAGACCTCCAAGAGCTGCTCCTCAAGCATCCGGCTCACGTCCGGCGCGATTTCAGCCCCCGCCTGCCGGCGCGCCTTGCGATGGGCCTCGATGGATTGGGTGGCGAAGACGGAGTAGCCGGGAAAGTAGTCTGCACAGAGAACAAAAAGCAGCACAAGTCAGAACACAAATCAGGGATCAAGGGGCAAGCAGGGAGTGAAGAAGGCGGCTTACCGTCGATCAGATCCTCGATACGACTGATGTTGGGGAACGTTGCAGAAAACAAAAAATTTCCTACGGTTTCACCAAGATCCATCTATGAGTTCATCTAGCAGCGAGTGATTGGATGCATCTACATACCTTTGTAGATCGCGAGCGGAAGCGTTCAAAGAACGGGGTTGATGTAGTCGAACACGACGTGATTCAAATCACCGGAGATCCTAGCACCGAACGGACGGTACCTCCGCGTTCAACACACGTACGGAACGGATGACGTCTCCTCCTTTCTTGATCCAGCAAGGGGGAAGGAGAGGTTGATGAAGATCCAGCAGCACGACGGCGTGGTGGTGGATGCAGGGCGTCACAGTAGCAGGGCTTCGCCTATACTACGAGGGAGAGATGTAACAGGGAGAGAGGGAAGCACCAAAGGCTGAGGTGTGAAGTCCTCCCTCTCCTCAACTATATATAGGAGGGCCAAGGGGGGGGGGTGCGCCGGCCTAGGAGATCCAATCTCCTAGGTGCGGCGGCCAAGGGGAGGTTTCCCTCCCCCCCAAGGCACCTAGAGGTGCCTTCCACCATTGGGACTCTTCCCTTTTGTGGAAACCTAGGCGCATGGGCTTTTGGGGCTGGTGCCCTTGGCCCATGCAGGCCAAGACGCAACCCCTACAGCCCATGTGGCCCCCCGGGACCCCTCCAGTGGTCCCGGTACAATACCGATAACCCCGAAACTTGTCCCGATGGCCGAAATAGCACTTCCTATATATAATTCTTTACCTCCGGACCATTCCGGAACTCCTCGTGACATCCGGGATCTCATCCGGGACTCCGAACAACATTCGGGTTACTGCATATACATATCTTCACAACCCTAGCGTCACCGAACCTTAAGTGTGTAGACCCTACGGGTTCGTGAGACATGCAGACATGACTGGGACGACTCTCCGGTCAATAACCAACAGCGGGATCTGGATACCCATGTAGGCTCCCACATGCTCCATGATGATCTCATTGGATGAACCACGATGTCGAGGATTTAATCAACCCCGTATACAATTCCCTTTGTCAATCGGTATGTTACTTGCCCGAGACTCGATCGTTGGTATCCCAATACCTTGTTCAGTCTCGTTACCGGCAAGTCACTTTACTCGTACCGTAATGCATGATCCCGTGATCAACCACTTGGTCACCTTGAGCTCATAATGATGATGCATTACCGAGTGGGCCTAGTGATACCTCTCCGTTATATGGAGTGACAAATCCCAGTCTCGATCCGTGTCAACCCAACAGACACTTTCGGAAATACCTGCAGTGCACCTTTATAGTCACCCAGTTACGTTGTGACGTTTGATACACCCAAAGCACTCTTACGGTATCCGGGAGTTACACGATCTCATGGTCAAAGGAAAAGATACTTGACATTGGAAAAGCTCTAGCAAACGAACTACACGATCTTGTGCTATGCTTAGGATTAGGTCTTGTCCATCACATCATTCTCCTAATGATGTGATCCCGTTATCAATGACATCCAATGTCCATAGCCAGGAAACCATGACTATCTGTTGATCAACGAGCTAGTCAACTAGAGGCTTACTAGGGACATATTATGGTCTATGTATTCACACGTGTATTACGATTTCCGGATAATACAGTTATAGCATGAATAAAGACAATTATCATGAACAAAGAAATATAATAATAATACTTTTATTATTGCCTCTAGGGCATATTTCCAATAGTCTCCCACTTGCACTAGAGTCAATAATCTAGTTACATTGTGATGAATCGAACACCCATGGAATTCTGGTGTTGATCATGTTTTGCCCTAGGGAGAGGTTTAGTCAACGGATCTGCTATATTCAGGTCCGTATGTACTTTACAAATCTCTATGTCTCCATCTTGAACATTTTCACGAATGGAGTTGAAGCGACGCTTGATGTGCCTTGTCTTCTTGTGAAACCTGGGCTCCTTGGCAAGTGCAATAGCTCCAGTGTTATCACAGAAGAGTTTGATTGGCCCCGACGCATTGGGTATGACTCCTAGGTCGGTGATGAACTCCTTCACCCATATTGCTTCATGTGCTGCCTCCGAGGCTGCCATGTACTCCGCTTCACATGTAGATCCCGCCACGACGCTCTGCTTGCAGCTGCACCAGCTCACTGCTCCACCATTCAACATATACACGTATCCGGTTTGTGACTTAGAGTCATCCAGATCTGTGTCGAAGCTAGCGTCGACGTAACCCTTTACGACGAGCTCTTCGTCACCTCCATAAACGAGAAACATTTCCTTAGTCCTTTTCAGGTACTTCAGGATATTCTTGACCGCTGTCCAGTGTTCCATGCCGGGATTACTTTGGTACCTTCCTACCAAACTTACGGCAAGGTTTACATCAGGTCTGATACACAGCATGGCATACATAATAGAACCTATGGCTGAGGCATAGGGGATGACACTCATCTCTTCTATATCTTCTGTCGTGGTCGGGCATTAAGCCGAGCTCAATTTCATACCTTGCAAAACAGGCAAGAACCCTTTCTTGGACTGATCCATTTTGAACTTCTTCAAAATCTTATCAAGGTATGTGCTTTGTGAAAGACCTATGAGGCGTCTCGATCTATCCCTATAGATCTTGATGCCTAATATATAAGAAGCTTCTCCAAGGTCCTTCATTGAAAAACTCTTATTCAAGTAGGCCTTGATGCTGTCCAAGAGTTCTATATCATTTCCCATCAAAAGTATGTCATCTACATATAGTATGAGGAATGCTACAGAGCTCCCACTCACTTTCTTGTAAACGCAGGCTTCTCCATAAGTCTGTGTAAACCCAAACGCTTTGATCATCTCATCAAAGCGAATGTTCCAACTCCGAGATGCTTGCACCAGCCCATAAATCGAGCGTTGGAGCTTGCACACCTTGTCAGCATTCTTAGGATCGACAAAACCTTCCAGCTGCATCATATACAATTCTTCCTTAAGGAAACCATTAAGGAATGCCGTTTTGACGTCCATTTGCCATATATCATAATCGTAGAATGCGGCAATTGCTAACATGATTCGGACGGACTTTAGCTTCGCTACCGGTGAGAAAGTCTCATCGTAGTCAACCCCTTGAACTTGTCGATAACCCTTAGCGATAAGCCGAGCTTTATAGATGGTCACATTACCATCCGCGTATGTCTTCTTATTAAAGATCCATTTATTTTCTATGGCTCGCCGTTCAACGGGCAAGTCAGTCAAAGTCCATACTTCATTTTCATACATGGATCCTATCTCGGATTTC
Organism: Triticum urartu; assembly: GCF_056163025.1. Taxonomy (NCBI): domain Eukaryota; kingdom Viridiplantae; phylum Streptophyta; class Magnoliopsida; order Poales; family Poaceae; genus Triticum; species Triticum urartu. The sequence goes on from NC_141877.1 coordinate 354,942,563, forward strand.
ATGGCTTCTAGCCATTTGTCAGAATCCGGTCCCGCCATTGCTTCTTCATAGTTCGAAGGTTCACCGTTGTCTAACAACATGATTTCCAAGACAGGGTTGCCGTACCATTCTGGTGCGGAACGTGTTCTTGTGGACCTTCGAATTTCAGTAGGAGCTTGATCAGAAGTATCTTGATCATCATGAACAACTTCCTCTCTAGTCGGTGCAGGCACCTCAGGAACATTTTCTTGAGTTGCGCCATTTGCCGGTTCAAGAGGTAATACTTCATCAAGTTCTACTTTCCTCCCACTTACTTCTTTCGAGAGAAACTCTTTCTCCAGAAAGATTCCGTTCTTGGCAACAAAGATCTTGCCTTCGGATCTTAGGTAGAAGGTATACCCAATAGTTTCTTTAGGGTATCCTATGAAGACGCATTTTTCCGACTTGGGTTCGAGCTTCTCAGGTTGAAGTTTCTTGACATAAGCATCGCATCCCCAAACTTTTAGAAACGACAGCTTAGGTTTCTTCCCAAACCATAATTCATACGGTGTCGTCTCAACGGATTTCGACGGAGCCCTATTTAAAGTGAATGCGGCAGTCTATAAAGCATAGCCCCAAAAAGATAGCGGTAAATCGGTAAGAGACATCATAGATCGTACCATATCTAATAGAGTGCGATTACGACGTTCGGACACACCATTACGCTGAGGTGTTCCAGGCGGCGTGAGTTGTGAAACTATTCCACATTTTCTTAAGTGTGTGCCAAATTCGTGACTCAAGTATTCTCCTCCACGATCTGATCGTAGAAACTTGATTTTCCTGTCACATTGATTCTCAACCTCACTCTGAAATTCCTTGAACTTTTCAAAGGTTTCAGACTTGTGTTTCATTAAGTAGACATACCCATATCTACTCAAGTCATCAGTGAGGGTGAGAACATAACGATAGCCACCGCGAGCCTCAACACTCATTGGACCGCACACATCAGTATGTATGATTTCCAATAAGTTGGTTGCTCGCTCCATTGTTCCTGAGAACGGAGTCTTGGTCATTTTTCCCATGAGGCATGGTTCGCACGTGTCAAATGATTCATAATCAAGAGACTCTAAAAGTCCATCTGCATGGAGCTTCTTCATGCGTTTGACACCTATGTGACCAAGGCGGCAGTGCCACAAGTATGTGGGACTATCACTATCAACCTTACATCTTTTGGTACTCACACTATGAATATGTGTAGTAATACGCTCGAGATTCATTAAGAATAAACCATTGACTATCGGAGCATGACCATAAAACATATCTCTCATATAAATAGAACAACCATTATTCTCGGATTTAAATGAGTAGCCATCTCGTATTAAACGAGATCTTGATACAATGTTCATGCTCAAACATGGCACTAAATAACAATTATTGAGGTTTATAACTAATCCCGTAGGTAAATGTAGAGGTAGCGTGCCGACGGCGATCACATCGACCTTGGAACCATTCCCGACGCGCATCGTCACCTCGTCCTTCACCAGTCTCTGTTTATTTCGCAGCTCATGCTGTGAGTTACAAATATGAGCAACGGCACCGGTATCAAATACCCAGGAGTTACTGCGAGCATTGTTAAGGTACACATCAATTACATGTATATCAAATATACCTTTGGTGTTGCCGGCCTTCTTGTCCGCTAAGTATTTGGGGCAGTTCCGCTTCCAGTGACCCTTCCCTTTGCAATAAAAGCACTCTGTCTCAGGATTGGGTCCATTCTTTGACTTCTTCCCGACAGCTTGCTTGCCGGGCGCAGCAACTTCCTTGCCGTCCTTCTTGAAGTTCTTTTTACCCTTGCCCTTCTTGAACTTAGTGGTTTTATTCATCATCAACACTTGATGTTCCTTCTTGACTTCTACCTCTGCTGATTTCAGCATAGCAAATACTTCAAGAATGGTCTTCACCATCCCCTGCATATTGAAGTTCATCACAAAGCTCTTGTAGCTTGGTGGAAGCGACTGGAGGATTCTGTCAATGACCGCATCATCCGGGAGATTAACTCCTAGCTGAGTCAAGCGGTTATGTAACCCAGACATAGTGAGTATGTGCTCACTGACAGAACTATTTTCCTCCATCTTACAGCTGAAGAACTTATCGGAGACTTCATATCTCTCGATCCGGGCATGAGCTTGAAAAACCATTTTCAGCTCTTCGAACATCTCATATGCTCCATGTCTCTCAAAACGCTTTTGGAGCCCCAGCTCTAAGCTGTAAAGCATGCCGCACTGAACGAGGGAGTAGTCATCAGTACGTGTCTGCCAAGCGTTCATAGCGTCTTGGTTCTGTGGGACGGGTGGATCACCTAGCGGTGCTTGTAGGACATAATCTTTCTTGGCAGCTATGAGGATGATCCTCAGGTTCCGGACCCAGTCCGTATAGTTGCTGCCATCGTCTTTCAGCTTGGTTTTCTCTAGAACGCGTTGAAATTGAATACTACGTTGGCCATTTGATCTACAAGACATATTGTAAAGATTTTAGACTAAGTTCATGATAATTAAGTTCATCTAATCAAATTATTAATGAACTCCCACTCAGATTAGACATCCCTCTAGTCATCTAAGTATTACATGATCCGAGTTAACTAGACCGTGTCCGATCATCACGTGAGACGGACTAGTCAACGTCGGTGAACATCTTCATGTTGATTGTATCTTCTATACGACTCATGCTCGACCTTTCGGTCTTCTATGTTCCGAGGCCATGTATGTACATGCTAGGCTCGTCAAGTTAACCCTAAGTGTTTTTGCATGTGTAAAACTGTCTTACACCCGTTGTATGTGAACGTAAGGATCTATCACACCCGATCATCACGGCATGCTTCGAAACGACGAACTGTAGCAATGGTGCACAGTTAGGGGAGAACACTTCTTGAAATTGTTGTAAGGGATCATCTTATTTACTACCGTCGTTCTAAGTAAACAAGATGCAAAACATGATAAACATCACATGCAATCAAATAATAATAGTGACATGATATGGCCAATATCACATAGCTCCTTTGATCTCCATCTTGGGGCTCCATGATCATCCTGTCACCGTCATACTCATCGACATGTAAGTTGTGATTCCTTGTACAATAGCATGAACATCTCATACATCACATATAGACCATTCATCATTCATCACAACTTTGGTCATATCATATCACAAAGCACTTGCTGCAAAAACAAGTTAGACGTCCTCTAATTGTTGTTGCAGGTTTTACGTGGCTGAAGTAGGGTTCTAACAAGAACGTTTTCTTACCTACGTGAAAGCCACAACATGATTTGTCAACTTCTATTTACCCTTCATAAGGACCCTGTTCATCGAATCTGCTCCAACTAAAGTAGGAGAAACAGACACCCGCCAGCCACCTTATGCAACTTGTGCATGTTAGTCGGTGGAACCGGTCTCACGTAAGCATACGTGTAAGGTTGGTCCGGGCCGCTTCATCCCACAATACCATTGAAGCAAGATAAGACTAGTAGCGGCAAGAAAGTTGACAACATCTACGCCCACAACAAATTGTGTTCTACTCGCGCAAGAGAACTATGCATAGACCTAGCTCATGATGCCGCTGTTGGGGAACGTTGCAGAAAACAAAAATTTTCCTACGGTTTCACCAAGATCCATCTATGAGTTCATCTAGCAGCGAGTGATTGGATGCATCTACATACCTTTGTAGATCGCGAGCGGAAGCGTTCAAAGAACGGGGTTGATGTAGTCGAACACGACGTGATTCAAATCACCGGAGATCCTAGCACCGAACGGACGGTACCTCCGCGTTCAACACACGTACGGAACGGATGACGTCTCCTCCTTTCTTGATCCAGCAAGGGGGAAGGAGAGGTTGATGAAGATCCAGCAGCACGACGGCGTGGTGGTGGATGCAGGGCGTCACAGTAGCAGGGCTTCGCCTATACTACGAGGGAGAGATGTAACAGGGAGAGAGGGAAGCACCAAAGGCTGAGGTGTGAAGTCCTCCCTCTCCTCAACTATATATAGGAGGGCCAAGGGGGGGGTGCGCCGGCCTAGGAGATCCAATCTCCTAGGTGCGGCGGCCAAGGGGAGGTTTCCCTCCCCCCCCCCAAGGCACCTAGAGGTGCCTTCCACCATTGGGACTCTTCCCTTTTGTGGAAACCTAGGCGCATGGGCTTTTGGGGCTGGTGCCCTTGGCCCATGCAGGCCAAGACGCAACCCCTACAGCCCATGTGGCCCCCCGGGACCCCTCCAGTGGTCCCGGTACAATACCGATAACCCCGAAACTTGTCCCGATGGCCGAAATAGCACTTCCTATATATAATTCTTTACCTCCGGACCATTCCGGAACTCCTCGTGACGTCCGGGATCTCATCCGGGACTCCGAACAACATTCGGGTTACTGCATATACATATCTTCACAACCCTAGCGTCACCGAACCTTAAGTGTGTAGACCCTACGGGTTCGGGAGACATGCAGACATGACTGGGACGACTCTCCGGTCAATAACCAACAGCGGGATCTGGATACCCATGTAGGCTCCCACATGCTCCACGATGATCTCATCGGATGAACCACGATGTCGAGGATTTAATCAACCCCGTATACAATTCCCTTTGTCAATCGGTATGTTACTTGCCCGAGACTTGATCGTTGGTATCCCAATACCTTGTTCAGTCTCGTTACCGGCAAGTCACTTTACTTGTACCGTAATGCATGATCCCGTGATCAACCACTTGGTCACCTTGAGCTCATAATGATGATGCATTACCGAGTGGGCCCAGTGATACCTCTCCGTTATATGGAGTGACAAATCCCAGTCTCGATCCGTGTCAACCCAACAGACACTTTCGGAAATACCTGTAGTGCACCTTTATAGTCACCCAGTTACGTTGTGACGTTTGATACACCCAAAGCACTCTTATGGTATCCGTGAGTTACACGATCTCATGGTCAAAGGAAAAGATACTTGACATTGGAAAAGCTCTAGCAAACGAACTACACGATCTTGTGCTATGCTTAGGATTAGGTCTTGTCCATCACATCATTCTCCTAATGATGTGATCCCGTTATCAATGACATCCAATGTCCATAGCCAGGAAACCATGACTATCTGTTGATCAACGAGCTAGTCAACTAGAGGCTTACTAGGGACATTTTATGGTCTATGTATTCACACGTGTATTACGATTTCCGGATAATACAGTTATAGCATGAATAAAGCAATTATCATGAACAAAGAAATATAATAATAATACTTTTATTATTGCCTCTAGGGCATATTTCCAACAACTGAAGCCCTCGCTCAGCGCCTGCTTCGCTTCAGCCCAGCCCGCCGCTTCGGTCTCAAACTCGGCCTTCAGGGCGTCCTCGCTGTCATGCGCCTTCTTCAGGGCCGCCTTGTGGCTCTCCTCTTGGTCGGCCAACTTCTTGGCCAGGCGGTCACGCTCCAGGACCAAGGCGTTGTACTCGGCTTCCTTGGCACGAAGGGCGGCTTGGGCCCCACTGAGCTGCCCCCTCAAGTCGGCATTGGCTCCTGCAAGCATGAAGACAAAGGAAAAATTAATAAGGAAGAAGTCGTCAAGGAAGATCCGACCCGGCTGCTCAGCAGTCGGCCCGAATCTCGGGGACTACACCCAGTGGGTGCGCTGACGCACCCCCACAGGAGATGAACGAGACAAACACGCACTCCGGCTGCTGGTCAGGTCCTCGGTTCTTCGGCCCAGCTCCTGAGCCTGGGAGTTGAAGGCGGCTGTGTGGAGGTTATGGTACTCCTGGAAGATTATACAAGAGGCAAGGATAAGTTAAGTTGTCAGAACCTAGTAAGTTCCAAGCCGCCTGCGCAGTAACCGGCTCGAAACTCGGGGACTACACCCAGTGGGTGCGCTGACGCGCCCCCACGGAAGAAGTCAAAAGAGCAAAATAACCAAGGCCAGAAGACTCACCCGGATGACGGCCCGCGTCGCGAGGAACTCTTGGGTGTATCGCTGCAGCGAGGTGGCCTGAGCTTGAAGCCGGTTCCGGACCTCCTGGGCCGCCGCGTTCAGCTCGCCCGTTCCCCCGCTGGGAGTCCACTCGGACGTGCTGGCGCTGGCCGCCTCCAGGGCCTCCCCCGTCTGGCTAGCGCCCGCTGCTCGGTGCGGTTCCGGCGTGGAGGTGCCACCCCCTGCGCGCCGGCGCAATGCTGGCTGCACCTCGAGGCCGGCTCCTGCCTCTGGCTCGCCCCTGGACGACTGCTCTGGCGGCGCAGCTGATTGGCCGCTTTGGCCCGCTCCAGTCGGCGCCGTCTGCGGCGCCCCCTCCATGAAGATCACGTGGTCCTCCCTCCTCTCCATCACCGGTGGGCCTTGGTCGACCTCCTCCGATGGGGGCACGGGAATGTCAGGGGCCACGGCGCGGAGGGGAACAACGAGCAGCGGAGGCTGGTTGTGCGAGGCCTCCGCCTCCGTCTCCGCGGCTGCCGCCTTCGCCCGGGCCTTGGCCGCCGCGTTGGCCTGCTCCTTCGTCGCCTGGGTGGTCCTTCGCTCCGCCGCCTCCCGCTCCTCCCGCGCCTCCCATGCGTTCCGCTCCGTGGCTTCCCTAAGGTCGGCGCGGGGATCCACGCGACGGGAGCCTGAGGACCCTCCAGTCGGCCCGACTACGGAGCCGCCAGGACCTCGCTCAAGGGAAAGCGGCGCCCTGTCCGGCAAGCAAAGAAAGGTTTAGAAGAGCTTCGGTCGAAAAAGACAAAAAATAATATATATGCAAGACATTCGACGACTTACGCCGAGATCGCCTGCGGTTGTTTCACCGCCTTGCGAAAGCGGGACGCCTTTGCGGCCGCCTCATCCTGCTTGGTCGCCGCCGTGGAAGCCTTGGATTTCTTCGGCCGGCTGCCGAAGAAGGTCGACGCGGCCCGGCGCTTCCGCGCGCCGTCGCGGGCAGCCGACACGGCAGACGAGCCCGCGCCTTGATGATCAGGCGCCGGCTGGCAGTGCGGGGCGACTTCGACCTCGTCGTCATCCGGCCAGTCTTCGAAGCCGGCCCCGAGTCCCGCGCCTCCGGCCTCGTCGCCTTCCCCCACGATGGCGTCTTCCATGGCGGCCGCTCCCAGGTCCGGATCGTCGGTGTCGTCCACCATGCGGTCGGGGAGGAGTTGGCGTTCTACCCTTGCGGCCCCGGCTGTCGGCAGAAGAAGAGGGTTCTGCTAAAAGGCAAACCAATTGATCAAGGGTCGGCTATCATGAGGCCAGCTACAAAAAGGAAGAAAAGAAGAAAAAACTTACGGCAGGCGGAGGGTTGGCGCGGGAATACGGCTCCTTGCCGTATCGCCAATCCTCGGCGAGCTTGCAGTTGGAGATATAATTCACCATGTAAGACACCTCTGCATGAGGCATCTCCCTGGTGCTCAGCCGGCACGGGTCGAAGCAGACGCTCATCTGGCAAATCATGTGAGGCCGGCCTTGGAGCAGAAGTACCCGGCGCTCCACGAAGGCGGCCACCAAGTCGGCTCCGGTCAGGCCCTCTGACTGGATCATCACCCGAAGCCGGGAGACGGCTGCGTTCCCGGCCTGGGACAACGACCTGGCCCGGTAGCTCCACGAAGGTTGCCTCCCAGCCGGCGGGCCGGCTACGTAAGCCGGCAGGTTGACGTAGTCGCCTTGCTGGGCGACGTTCTTCACGTAAAAGTAGGACTTCTGCCAGGGCTTCACCGACTGGATCAGCGGAATGGACGAGAACGGATTGTTCTCGCTCGCCCGCCTCATGGCAATGAAGGCTCCGCAGGGGGCGGGCACACCCGCGACGACGATGCCGAGCTTGCTTTGGAAGAATTCCCCCCAGAGCTCGAGCGTGGGGAGAACCCCAAGAAATTCCTCGCACAGGGTGACGAAGGCCGACAGCAGCATCACCGCGTTGGGCGTGAGGTGATGCGGCTGGAGGTGGTAGAATTCGAGGAAGGCTCGAAGGAATCCGCTCGCCGGGAGGCCGAAGCCGCGCAGGCAGTGCAAGCGGAAGATCACCCGCTCGCCCTCCTCCGGTGCCGGCAAAATCTCCCTCGTCGGCGCTTGATGAACCCGCACGAAGTTCTCGCCCGGCAGGCGCCGCGTCCGGCGGAGGAACTCGACGTGGTCGTCGTGGACATTGCAGCCATCCCACGAGCTCGACAACGCCATGGGAGCAATGCAGCGGGGAGCAAGACGAAGCGACGGCGGAACGGCGCGGCAATGGGTTGCTGCGGCGGGGAGCAAGACGAAGCGACGGCGGAACGGCGCGGTAAGGGGTTGCTGCGGTGGCGAAGAGAAGAAGAAGAAGGGCGAGAATGGGGCGGAGTGAGGGAGAGCGTGCGAGCCTCTGCCGCTCCCCCTCCTCCTCCTACTTATAGACCCGCGCGGCGGAGACAAGGAGGCGTGGCGTGGGGGAACGTGGGGATCAACTGCGCCCACTCCCCCACGTCCCGCGATTATTGCGCCCTGATGGCATAATAAAACTGTCGCGGGAAGTCGAGAGGTCCATATGGGCCGCAGAAGATCCGCGCTCGGGCCGAGGCCTACGAGTGGCGGGCCCGGGCCTGCGGCGGCGTCCCGTCGCGCGCGTGCGTTGGCAGGATTTCCTTGCCACGTGGCCCGCGTTCCCGCCAACGAGAAACGGAGCTTTCCGAACGGTGCGCACAAGCAAAGCCGGCCCCTCGGGATAGGAAGCTGACCTAGCTTCTCGTCCCTTTGTCAGCCTCGAAGCTCGATCAGCTTCGGGGACTACTGTCAGAGTAAATAACCATGGGTAGCCTAGCCGGCTCCCCCTGGCCCTTCTGAAAAATTTACGAGCCGATTCGGCCCTCAAGAATCCAAGGCACGGGGCCGCCTTCCCCTTGCCGGCTGTCTCCCAGGTCGGCTATCGGAAGGCGGCCCGAGTTCAGCCCTCATGAAGAAAGCCGCGGGGGGGGCGGCTCCGAGAAGCCGGCCGCGAGAAGGCCGACTCCAAGAAGCCGGTTCCCATAAAGCGGTCGAGATCGTACCCTCAAAGTCTGCATCCACATAACGGCGATGTGACGGGGCATGGCTACAGTGAAGCCTGCCACCCCCGAATCCCGGAGCACGCCTGGCGCAGTGCACCGTACGGGTGGCCATGACCCATCCGGCATGGCACTGTTGCCATGTTGACCCTGATGTCATCCACGACGGGCTGCCAGCGCGGCCCATGGGCGGTGGGCCCCTTCGGACAGAGAGACACCCGAAGGCGGCCAGGCCTCCCCTAGTCGGCCCAATACAGAGCCGGCTCCCCACAGCCGGCTTGCCACCTACCTCGAAGGAGACGCCCCATTAAGGAGACAAGACACGGTGAGGCTACAGCGATCACCCGCCGGACGGCGGCACTGTAGCCACGCCCACCTCGGCGAAGCCCTCGTCACCAAGATTGAGAAACAGTAACCAGCCCCCGACAAGGCCCTGGACAGTGGGGCCTGCCTGTCAACCAAGGAGCCGGCAGCCGGCGGGCCCCAGCAGTCGGTGCAGAAGCCGGCGATTGTAGACACAGACGGCTGGTCCCCACGCCCAGCCGGATTACCATTGTACCCCTGGGGGGTAGGCCTATATAAACCCCCCGGGGCACCCATGCAAGGGGTTGATCCCTGCTAGTCTTAGATACCACATAGGGAGGAGAAGAGAGCGAGCCGTGCCCTTCTTCCTCCTCTCGCCGAACAGCTCAAGGAGCATCGTGTAGCTACTTGTTCATCTAGTGATCATGCGGAGACCCCGCAGAGCAGCAGTATGGGTGTTATCTCCACGGAGAGCCCCGAAGCTGGGTAAGATTCGCCGGCGTGCATGTCTTCGCCTCATCCCGTTTCCAGGCACCGGCGACGTCTTACTGGCTCCCACAATGATAAGCCACCCGTTGGCATATGTCGCACCTACCACCCGACACCACACACGTTCGGTCCTGCACACGGCTCATGCAAACGGAACACGCTTCGGCTTGCCTCTTCACTGACACGTGGGACTGCACTTGGAGAAACCAACCATGCGCCAAACTCCCCCCGCCCACCGCGCGAAAATCCTCCCCCACCCAAAAATTCCCCCCAAATCCTAGATTCAACCGCCCTTCGGCTAACTAGCCAATAATATTCCCCAACCCCCCCCCCCCCCCCCCCGTCCCTCCACTCCATTCGCTCCGCCAAAGCCGCCCTCCCCGCCGTGCCAATATGTCGGCGTCGCGGTTCGTCGAGGGTACGCACGCGATCCTCTCGCTCCCACAGTACGCTCTCGTAGACTGCCGTCCTCTAGCCGCGCCGCCACCGCTGGCGACGTTCTTGTGGAGGCGCACGATGGTCAGCGCCGCCACCGCTGGCGACATTCGTGTGGAGACACACGTCGGGTAGCTTCTCCCATGGTACGCGCATTCTAGACTGAGGCCCCGTTCATGTCGGTGTAGCGTTGAATGTTAGCTGATAGACGTTGTTAATCTCACTGTTTGCCGAAGTAGTTTACAGTCAATATGCTCTGCTTAAGAAGCTTCCTTGCCCTGTTCTGCACTCAATCTGCTTAGCTGAGATGGCATGCCATGGCTGATTAGTTGCTAAAATATCCTGCCATATATTTATTGTGACGTAGATTGCCATGGTCTAGTAGCCAATCTGTTAGGTGAAATAACTCTACACCGTTTTATACTCGATCTCTGTTGTTGCGATGGCCTTCGATAGTTCGATGGCTATGTGCTCGGCCTCATTGACTGCTGAAACAACCTGCCATAATTTAGCACTCAAATATGTTTGCTGAATTAGCTTTACATATATTTCGTTACTTAGATCTGCTCGTCCAAATATCTTGACATAGCTTTAGACATCAACCTAGGTATTTTTTCTGGACTTCATAAAAAAGCATGTATGTTTTTCCTGTAATATCTAGTAGAAGAACTAATTTGTATGTCTAACAGATGGACAGGACTTGGATAACTTCTGCTCGAAGATTCTCCGCTGCATATGTCGAGGGGGTTGAAAACTTCATGAACTTTATCAGAGCAGAGTACGGTGGTCCGAAATTAGATGTGCTCTGCCCGTGTAGCAGTTGTATGAATCAATATCAACATAGTGCCAAGTGCCAAGTGGGAGTTGTTGTTTTTTGGTACTAACCTATCGACATAGTGTCAAGTGCCAGTTGTTGTTTTTTGCATGTTTTTTACATCACACATAATCAATATCAAACGGAGTACAAATGCAACGAAACTTTTTGTGGATTTTTTTGGACCAGAAGACATCCAATGGGCCAGAGAAGCGCCTGGGGGGTGCTCCGAGGGGAGCACAACCCACCAGGGCGCGTCTGGAGGCCTGGGCACGCCCTGGTGGGTTGTGCCCACCTCGGGTGCCCCCAAACCGCCTCTTTGCTCTACAAATACCCCAATATTCCAGAAACCCTAGGGGACGAAAATCAATTCCAGCCGCCGCAGAGTCCAGAACCACTAGATCCAATCTAGACATCATCACGGAGGGGTTCACCACTTCCATTGGTGCCTCTCCGATGATGCGTGATTAGTCCTTTGTAGACCTTTGGGTCCGTAGTTAGTAACTACATGGCTTCCTCTCTCTCGTTTGATTCTCAATACAATGGTCTCTTGGAGATCCATATGATGTAACTCTTTTGCAGTGTGTTTGTTGGGTCCGGTGAACTTTGAGTTTATGATCAGATCTATCTCTTTTTATCCATGAAAGTTATTTGAGTTTCTTTGATCTCTTATATGCATGATTGCTTATAGCCTCATATTTCTTCTCCAATATTTGGGTTTTGTTTGGCCAACTTGATCTATTTATCTTGCAATGGGAAGAGGTGCTTTGTAGTGGGTTCGATCTTATGGTGCTTGATCCCAGTGACAGAAGGGGAACCGACACATATGTATCGTTGCTACTAATGATAAAACGATGGGGTCTATTTCTACATAAATAGATCTTGTCTACATCATGTCATCTTTCTTATTGCATTGCTCTGTTTCTCCATGAACTTAATACACTAGATGCATGCTGGATAGCGGTCGATGTGTGGAGTAATAGTAGTAGATGTAGGCAGGAGTCGGTCTATTAATCTTGGACGTGATGCCTATGTAATTATCATTGCATGGATATCGTCATGATTATTTGCCATTCTATCAATTGCCCAACAACAATTTGTTTACCCGCCGTTTGCTATTTTTCTCGAGAGAAACCACTAGTAAAACCTATGGCCCCCCGAGTCTCTTTCTCATATTGTTTTCCTTTGCGATCTATTTTCCTTCGATTTTATTTCAGATCTATTAAACCCAAAATACAAAAATACCTTGCTGCAATTTATTTTATTTGGCGTTCGATCTATCAATATTTACAACTCTCTGCTGTCCGTTTGCCAATTTCTGGCACCGTTACCCGAAAGGGATTGACAACCCCTTTTACACGCCGGGTTGCGAGTATTTGTTATTTCTACGCATGTGTTCTTTACGTAGTGTTGCTTGGTTCTCCTACTGGTTTGATAACCTTGGTTTCACCACTGAGGGAAATACCTACCGCCGATGTGCTGCATCATCCCTTCCTCTTTGGGGAAATACCGACGTAGCTTCAAGCCGCATCAAAAGGAATTTCTGGCGCCGTTGCCGGGGAGGATCGTCTACATCTACCAGGTTCCTAATCAAAAATATCATCTCATCGCAATTTACATTATTTGCCTTTTGCCTCTCGTTTTCCTCTCCCCCACTTCACAAAAATTTGTCGTTTTATTCGCCCTCTTTTTCATTCGTCGTTTTCTCGTCAGATCTATCCTTTTGCTTGCAATGATGAGTGATTTCGGTATGGCACCAATACATGATGGCCTAACTCCTAAGATTGGACGTACGGGCAATCCAGATGCTAAAACTTTTATCTTGGGGCAAGGGAATGTTATGGGAAAGGAACGTATCCAAGAATTTTTCAATTGTGTTGGAAATCTAAGTCTTGAGGATGCTCCTATACTTAGAACTACTAGATCCTATGAGGATGCTATTTCAACACTAGTTCTAAAACTTGAAAGTAAATTTGTCCATACTCATCCTACTTTGCAAAGATTGTTTTTTGAGCTCCCTGTTATAAAGAATCCTAAAGCTAAAAAGTTGGCCACTCTTGCTCTTATGAATGAGTTTGACTATATCATACGGGAAGCTAGGGAAATATTTGATTTTTATGGTATGAATCGTGAAAAGCCCATGATAGATGAAATTCTTTACAATAGCGATTATGCGTTAATAAATTTGCTTGGGGATGATAAAATCTTTGATGAGAATCTTAAAAAGAAAGTCCCCATTCTAGATGTAATTCAAGAAGTTTTCAATAATGTTAATCAATGCTACTCTTGGATTATTGCCGGAAATCAACGCGGTTATGATAATGGGCAACTTAATAGTGCTAAGGTTTCTATGGACAATATGTTTTATGTTGTTTTTACAAAACCCCATGATGGAAACACCTCTAAGGGAATTAAGAAGAAGGATGACAAAACTTAGATCCTTGCTTTATGCCTAGCTAGGAGCGTAAAACAATAGCGCTTGTTGGGAGGCAACCCAATGAATAAAATTTATTTTTGCTTTTTGTTCTTGAGTGTAGAACAATTATGCTACTGTTATGATTGTGTTTTTGTGTGTTTTAATTAGTGTTTGTGCCAAGTAAAGCCTTTAGGATCTTCTTGGGCGATAGTTGTTTGATCTTGCTGAAACAGAAACTTTTGCACTCGCGAAAATAATTGTCATTTTTAACCAGAGAATGATAAAATACCAATTCATTTTGAAGAAGATTAACATACAAATTGCCCAGGCCTTCCTAATTTTTCAGAGTTTTTTAAGTTATAGAAGTATTCGAAATATCCAGATTGCTACAGACTATTCTGTTTTTGACAGATTCTGTTTTCTTTGCGTTGTGTGCTTGTTTTGATGATTCTATGGTTTTCTTTGATGAGTTTTTGCCATAGAAAAGTTGGAATACAGTATATATAAGGCAAGAATAAAATATGAATTGGTTTGCTATAGTACTTATAGTAGTGATTTGCTTTCTTATACTAAAGGATCTCACGAAGGTTTTGTTGAGTCTTGTGTGATTGAAGTTTTCAAGTTTTGGGTTATCTTATGATGGATGAAGTAATAAGGAGTAAGAAGAGATTAAGCTTGGGTATGCCCATGGCACCCCAATATATTATCCAAATAAAAGCAAGCAACTAAGCTTGGGGATGCCCCGAGTGGCATCCCCTCTTTCTTCTAACGACCATCGGTATTTTACTCGAAGCTATATTTTTATTCATCACATACTATGTGTTTTTCTTGGAGCGTCTTGTATGATATGAGTCTTTGCTTGCTTTTTTGTGTTTTTAGTCTTGATTCCTTGCTGTACACGCCTATTTGAGAGAGCCAAAATTATGTCATGACTTGCTAGAATTGCTCTCTATGCTTCACTTAAATTTTTATGAGCTATGGGCTTCCTCTAGTGCTTCACTTATATCTTTTTGAGCATGGTGTGCTTTAGTATTTTTGAAGAAATGCTCTCTTGCTTAACTTAGATTTATTTGAGAGTTAGTAAAATTTTCAAGAAATTCTCTCTTGCTTCACTTAAATTAATTTGAGAGAAAGAAATATTATGCTCATGATCTTCACTTATATTTGTTTGAGCTTATCAAAAGCAACACATGAAAATTAGTTACAAAGTGATAGATATCCAAGAAGAATATAAAAAAACTTTCATGAAGATCATTGGACAAAATAAACTTGATTCTTAGTAATAGTTATGAGATATGATGATGTGATATGTGAGTCATGTTGATGAGTAATTATGCTTATCTAAGAATATTGGTGTTAAGGTTGGTGATTCCCTATGCAAGCATGAAAGTCAATAGTTATGTAATGAAATTATATCCTACTTGTGGTGCATTATTCGGTGTTAATTATGCTTAATGCTCTCTTACGAGATTATTCGTTTCTTGGTTGGTCGCTTCTCAATCTTTTGCTAGCCTTCACTACTTGTGCATCCAAAATCTTTGAAACCAATTTTGCCACATGAGCCCACTATATCTACCTATATGCGGTATTCTTTTGCCGTCCTAAGCAAATTTGTATGTGTCATCTCTAATATTCAAAATAAATTTCTCTTTTGAGTGCTCGTACCGCTCGCGAGGCGGTGAGGGATGGCTAATATTTTCCATGCTAAATGTGTTATTCTCACGATGAGTGTTTATTCACTTGTCATTGCACGGGAGTAAGGCAAAGGTATTAGGGATGCCCAGTCCCAAAATGAAAAATGAATATACTTTATGTTTTCAAATAATAAATTCCTTGGAAAGTGTTGGTATGTAAGGCACCCGTGGATACGGTTAGCCATGGAAAGTGAAAGTGTGGTGGAAAAAGGAATAAACTTTAATTTATGTTTGGGAACCACCTATGATATATCTAGCATGGAAAGTGCTGGGAACTCTAAGTCGTTTTCGTTGGTGGGAAAAGTATGCCTCCGAAAATGTTTTTATCTCTCAATTTTCGCTTTGTGCTCTGGCACCTCTACAAATCCCTACTTCCCTCTGCAAAGGACCTTTCTTTTACTTTATTCAATTTTTAATTTGAATTTGAGTCTCCATCTTCTCTTATAAAGCACCAACTAGGAGGCACTATGATCCTACTTGAGCATCGGGTGTAGTTAATATGCGAGTGTGTTTCATGAATGGATCAATGATTGAGAATGATGGGCTAGGGTAACTTATTTTAGCATTGATATTTTGAAAGGCATGGTTGCTTGTTGGTATGCTTGAGTGTTTAAGTCTCATGTCAAAACTAGACTATTGCTTTGAGCAATATAAAAGTCCAAATGTCCATGCTATAAAGAAAATAATATGATATGACATGTTAGGCATCATTCCACATCAAAAATTCTGTTTTTATCATCTACCTACTCGAGGACGAGAGGAAATTAAGTTTGGGGATGCTAATACATCTCCAACGTTTCTATAATTTTTGATTGTTCCATTGGAAGGATCGAGATGGACCTAGAGGGGGGTGAATAGGTACAATTACAAATTTTAATTATTACTTAGCAATTTTAGGCAATAATGCGGAATATGAAAGTGAGCATAACAATTGCAAGTGTGATGCTAAGAGCAAAGCAAGATAAACAAGTAACACAAGTATGTAAGTAAGCAAGCACAATATGATATAAGTAAGTGCTAAGAGACAAGTAACCACAAGTAGATGTTGGAAATATGCCCTAGAGGCAATAATAAAATGGTTATTACTATATTTCTTTGTTCATGATAATTGTCTATTGTTCATGCTATAATTGTGTTATCCGGAAATCGTAATACATGTGTGAACACACAGACCACAACACGTCCCTAGTGAGCCTCTAGTTGACTAGCTCGTTGATCAAAAGATAGTCATGGTTTCCTGACTATGGACATTGGATGTCATTGATAACGAGATCACATCATTAGGAGAATGATGTGATGGACAAGACCCAATCCTAAGCATAGCTCAAAGATCGTATAGTTCATTTGCTGTAGCTTTTCTGAATGTCAAGTATCATTTCCTTAGACCATGAGATTGTGCAACTCCCGGATACCGTAGGAGTGCCTTGGTTGTGCCAAACGTCACAACGTAACTGGGTGACTATAAAGGTACATTACAGGTATCTCCGAAAGTGTCTGTTGGGTTGGCACGAAACGAGACTGGGATTTGTCACTCCGTATGACGGAGAGGTATCTCTGGGCCCACTCGGTAATGCATCATCATAATGAGCTCAATGTGATCAAGTGGTTGATCACGGGATCATGCATTACGGTACGAGTAAAGTGACTTGCCGGTAACGAGACTGAACAAGGTATTGGGATACCGACGATCGAGTCTCGGGCAAGTAACGTACCGATTGACAAAGGGAATTGTATACGGATTGATTGAATCTTCGACATCGTGGTTCATCCGATGAGATCATCGTGGAGCATGTGGGAGCCAACATGGGTATCCAGATCCCGCTGTTGGTTATTGACCGGAGAGGCTTCTCGGTCATGTCTGCATGTCTCCCGAACCCGTAGGGTCTACACACTTAAGGTTCGGTGACGCTAGGGTTGTAGAGATATTAGCACACGGTAACCCGAAAGTTGTTCGGAGTCTCGGATGAGATCCCGAACGTCACAAGGAGTTCCAGAATGGTCCGGAGGTAAAGATTTATATATAGGAAATCCAGTTTCGGCCATCTGGAAGGTTTCGGGGGTCACCGGTATTGTACCGGGACCACCGGAAGGGTCCCGGGGGTCCACCGGGTGGGGCCACCTATATCGGAAGGCCCCATGGGCTGAAGTGGGAGGGGAACCAGCCCCTAGTGGGCTGGTGTGCCCCCCTTTGGGCGTCCCCCTGCGCCTAGGGTTAGAAACCCTAGGGGTGGGGGCGTCACCCTTGCCTTGGGGGGTAAGGCACCCCCTTGGCCGCTGCCCCCCTAGGAGATTGGATCTCCTAGGGCCGGCGCCCCCCTAGGCACCCTATATATAGTGTGGGGAGGGAGGGCTACACACCCAAGTCCCTGGCCTCTCCCTCTCCCTCCCGTGACACTCCTCCATCTCCCTTGCGCTTGGCGAAGCCCTGCCGAGATCACCGTTGCTTCCACCACCACGCCGTCGTGCTATAGGATCTTCATCAACCTCTCCTTCCCCTTGCTGGATCAAGTTGGAGGAGACGTCTTCCCAACCGTACGTGTGTTGAATGCGGAGGTGTTGTCCGTTCGGCACTTGGTCATCGGTGATTTGAATCACGTCGAGTACGAACGCTTCCGCTCGTGATCTACAAGGGTATGTAGATGCACTCCTCTCTTCCTCGTTGCTAGATGACTCCATAGATTGATCTTGGTGATGCATAGAAAATTTTAAAATTCTGCTACGTTCCCCAACAGTGGCATCATGAGCTAGGTCTATGCGTAGTTACTATGCACGAGTAGAACACAAAGTAGTTGTGGGCATCGATATTGTCAATTATCTTGCCGTTACTAGTCTTATCTTGATTCGGCGGCATCGTGGGATGAAGCGGCCCGAACCAACCTTACACGTACGCTTACTTGAGACCGGTTCCACCGACTGACATGCACTAGTTGCATAAGGTGGCTGGCGGGTGTCTGTCTCTCCCACTTTAGTCGGATCGGATTCGATGAACAGGGTCCTTATGAAGGGTAAATAGAAATTGGCAATTCACATTGTGGTTTTGGCGTAGGTAAGAAACGTTCTTGCTAGAAACCTATAGGAGCCACGTAAAAACTTGCAACAACAATTAGAGGACGTCTAACTTGTTTTTGCAGTAAGTGTATTGTGATGTGATATGGACAAAGGATGTGATGAATGATATATGTGATGTATGAGATGATCATGTTCTTTTAATAGGAATCACAACTTGCATGTCGATGAGTATGACAACTGGCAGGAGCCATAGGAGTTGTCTTTATTTATTTATGACCTGCGTGTCAACATAAACGTCATGTAATTACTTTACTTTATTGCTAAAGCGTTAGCCATAGTAGTAGAAGTAATAGTTGACGTGACAACTTCAAGAAGACATGATGATGGAGATCATGGTGTCATGCCGGTGACAACGATGATCATGGAGCCCCGAAGATGGAGATCAAAGGAGCAAATGATATTGGCCATATCATGTCACTATTTGATTGCATGTGATGTTTATCATGTTTTACATCTTATTTGCTTAGAACGATGGTAGATTAAATAAGATGATCCCTCGTAAAATTTCAAGAAAGTGTTCCCCCTAACTGTGCACCGTTGCGAAGGTTCATTAATTCGAAGCACCACGTGATGATCGGGTGTGATAGATTCTAACATTCGAATACAACAGGTGTAAGCCAGATTTACACATGCAATACACTTAGGTTGACTTGACGAGCCTAGCATGTACAGACATGGCTCGGAACACAGAAGACCGAAAGGTCGAGCATGAGTCGTATAGAAGATACGATCAACATGAAGATGTTCACCGATGTTGACTAGTCCGCCTCACGTGATGATCGGACATGGCCTAGTTAACTCGGATCATGTTATACTTAGATGACTGGAGGGATGTCTATCTGAGTGGGAGTTCATTGAATAATTTGATTAGATGAACTTAATTATCATGAACTTAGTCTAAAATCTTTACAATGTGTCTTGTAGATCAAATGGCCAATGTTGTCCTCAACTTCAACGCGTTCCTAGAGAAAACCAAGCTGAAAGACGATGGCAGCAACTATACGGACTGGGTCCGGAACCTAAGGATCATCCTCATAGCTGCCAAGAAAGATTCTGTCCTAGAAGCACCGCCAGGTGACGCACCCGTCCCACAGAACCAAGACGTTATGAACGCTTGGCAGACACGTGCTGATGATTACTCCCTCGTTCAGTGCGGCATGCTTTACAGCTTAGAACCGGGGCTCCAAAAGTGTTTTGAGAGACACGGAGCATATGAGATGTTCGAAGAGCTGAAAATGGTTTTCCAAGCTCATGCCCGGGTCGAGAGATATGAAGTCTCCGATAAGTTCTTCAACTGTAAGATGGAGGAAAATAGTTCTGTTAGTGAGCACATACTCAGAATGTCTGGGTTGCATAACCGCTTGACTCAACTGGGAGTTAATCTCCAAGATGACGCGGTCATTGACAGAATCCTTCAGTCGCTTCCACCGAGCTACAAGAGCTTTGTGATGAACTTCAATATGCAGGGGATGGAAAAGACCATTCCTGAGGTATATTCAATGCTGAAATCAGCAGAGGTAGAAGTCAAAAAGGAACATCAAGTATTGATGGTGAATAAAACCACTAAGTTCAAGAAAGGCAAGGGTAAGAAGAACTTCAAGAAGGACGGCAAGGGAGTTGCCGCGCCCGGTAAGCAAGCTGCCGGGAAGAAGCCAAAGAATGGACCCAAGCCTGAGACTGAGTGCTTTTATTGCAAGGGAAGTGGTCACTGGAAGCGGAACTGCCCCAAATACTTAGCGGACAAGAAGGCCGGCAACACGAAAGGTATATGTGATATACATGTAATTGATGTGTACCTTACCAGTACTCGTAGTAGCTCCTGGGTATTTGATACCAGTGCGGTTGCTCACATTTATAACTCAAAGCAAGAGCTGCGGAATAAGCGGAGATTGGCGAAGGACGAGGTGACGATGCACGTCGGGAATGGTTCCAAGGTCGATGTGATCGCCGTCGGCACGCTACCTCTACATTTACCTATGGGATTAGTTTTAAACCTCAATAATTGTTATTTAGTGCCATCTTTGAGCATGAACATTGTATCAGGATCTCGTTTAATACGAGATGGCTACTCATTTAAATCCGAGAATAATGGTTGTTCTATTTATATGAGAGATATGTTTTATGGTCATGCTCCGATTGTGAATGGTTTATTCTTAATGAATCTCGAGCGTAATGCTACACATATTCATAGTGTGAGTACCAAAAGATGTAAGGTTGATAATGATAGTCCCACATACTTGTGGCACCGCCGCCTTGGTCACATAGGTGTCAAACGCATGAAGAAGCTCCATGCATATGGACTTTTAGAGTCTCTTGATTACGAATCATTTGACACGTACGAACCATGCCTCATGGGTAAAATGACCAAGACTCCGTTCTCAGGAACAATGGAGCGAGCAACCAACTTATTGGAAATCATACATACTGATGTGTGCGGTCCAATGAGTGTTGAGGCTCGCGGTGGCTATCGTTATGTTCTCACCCTCACTAATGACTTGAGTAGATATGGGTATGTCTACTTAATGAAACACAAGTCTGAGACCTTTGAAAAGTTCAAGGAATTTCAGAGTGAGGTTGAGAATCAACGTGACAGGAAAATCAAGTTCTTGCGATCAGATCATGGGGGAGAATACTTGAGTCACGAATTTGGCACACATTTAAGAAAATGTGGAATAGTTTCACAACTCACGCCGCCTGGAACACCTCAGCGTAATGGTGTGTCCGAACGTCGTAATCGCACTCTATTAGATATGGTGCGATCTATGATGTCTCTTACCGATTTACCGCTATCATTTTGGAGCTATGCTTTAGAGACTGCCGCATTCACTTTAAATAGGGCTCCGTCGAAATCCATTGAGACGACACCGTATGAATTATGGTTTGGGAAGAAACCTAAGCTGTCGTTTCTAAAAGTTTGGGGATGCGATGCTTATGTCAAGAAACTTCAACCTGAAAAGCTCGAACCCAAGTCGGAAAAATGCGTCTTCATACGATACCCTAAAGAAACTTTTGGGTATACCTTCTACCTCAGATCCGAAGGCAAGATCTTTGTTGCCAAGAATGGGTCCTTTCTAGAGAAAGAGTTTTCTCTCGAAAGAAATAAGTGGGAGGAAAGTAGAACTTGATGAAGTATTACCTCTTGAACCGGTAAGTGGCGCAGCTCAAGAAAATGTTCCTGGGGTGCCTGCACCGATTAGAGAGGAAGTTAATGATGATGATCATGAAGCTTCAGATCAAGTTACTACTGAACTTTGTAGGTCCATGAGGACACGTTCCGCACCAGAGTGGTACGGCAACCCTGTCTTGGAAATCATGTTGTTAGACAACGGTGAACCTTCGAACTATGAAGAAGCGATGGCGGGCCCGGATTCCGACAAATGGCTGGAAGCCATGAAATCCCAGATAGGATCCATGTATGAAAATGAAGTGTGGACTTTGACTGACTTGCCCGATGATCGGCGAGCCATAGAAAATAAATGGATCTTTAAGAAAAAGACAGACGCGGATGGTAATGTGACCATCTATAAAGCTTGGCTTGTCGCTAAGGGTTATCGACAAGTTCAAGGGGTTGACTACGATGAGACTTTCTCACCCGTAGCGAAGCTGAAGTCCGTCCGAATCATGTTAGCAATTGCCGCATTCTATGATTATGAGATATGGCAAATGGACGTCAAAACGGCATTCCTTAATGGTTTCCTTAAGGAAGAATTGTATATGATGCAGCCGGAAGGTTTTGTCGATCCTAAGAATGCTGACAAGGTGTGCAAGCTCCAATGCTCGATTTATGGACTGGTGCAAGCATCGCGGAGTTGGAACATTCGTTTTGATGAGATGATCAAAGCGTTTGGGTTTATGCAGACTTATGGAGAAGCCTGCATTTACAAGAAAGTGAGTGGGAGCTCTGTAGCATTTCTCATACTGTATGTGGATGACATACTGTTGATGGGAAATGATATAGAATTCTTGGAGAGCATAAAGGCCTACTTGAACAAGTGTTTTTCAATGAAGGACCTTGGAGAAGCTGCTTATATATTAGGCATCAAGATCTATAGAGATAGATCGAGACGCCTCATTGGTCTTTCACAGAGTACGTACCTTGACAAGATATTGAAGAAGTTCAAAATGGACCAGTCAAAGAAGGGGTTCTTGCCTGTATTGCAAGGTACGAGATTGAGCACGGCTCAATGCCCGACCACGGCAGAAGATAGAGAAAAGATGAGTGTCGTCCCCTATGCCTCGGCCATAGGGTCTATCATGTATGCTATGCTGTGTACCAGACCTGATGTAAACCTTGCCGTAAGTTTGGTAGGAAGGTACCAAAGTAATCCCGGCATGGAACACTGGACAGCGGTCAAGAATATCCTGAAGTACCTGAAAAGGACCAAGGAAATGTTTCTCGTTCATGGAGGTGATGAAGAGCTCGTCGTAAAGGGTTACGTCGATGCTAGCTTCGACACAGATCTGGATGACTCTAAGTCACAAATCGATTACGTGTATATTTTGAATGGCGGGGCAGTAAGCTGGTGCAGTTGCAAGCAAAGCATTGTGGCGGGATCTACATGTGAAGCGGAGTACATGGCAGCCTCGGAGGCAGCACAAGAAGCAGTCTGGGTGAAGGAGTTCATTACCGACCTAGGAGTCCTACCCAATGCGTCGGGCCCGATGACTCTCTTCTGTGACAACACTGGAGCTATTGCCTTGCCAAGGAGCCCAGGTTTCACAGGAAGACCAGGCATATCAAGCATCGCTTCAACTCCATTCGTGAAAGTGTTCAAAATGGAGACATAGAGATTTGTAAAGTACATACGGACCTGAATGTAGCAGATCCGTTGACTAAACCTCTCCCTAGAGCAAAACATGATCAACACCAGAACTGCATGGGTGTTCGATTCATCACAATGTAACTAGAATATTGACTCTAGTGCAAGTGGAGACTGTTGGAAATATGCCCTAGAGGCAATAATAAAATGGTTATTATTATATTTCTTTATTCATGATAATTGTCTATTGTTCATGCTATAATTGTGTTATCCGGAAATCATAATACATGTGTGAACACATAGACCACAACACGTCCCTAGTGAGCCTCTAGTTGACTAGCTCGTTGATCAAAAGATAGTCATGGTTTCCTGACTATGGACATTGGATGTCATTGATAACGAGATCACATCATTAGGAGAATGATGTGATGGACAAGACCCAATCCTAAGCATAGCTCAAAGATCGTATAGTTCATTTGTTGTAGCTTTTCTGAATGTCAAGTATCATTTCCTTAGACCATGAGATTGTGCAACTCCCGGATACCGTAGGAGTGCCTTGGGTGTGCCAAACGTCACAACGTAACTGGGTGACTATAAAGGTACATTACAGGTATCTCCGAAAGTGTCTGTTGGGTTGGCACGAATCGAAATAGGGATTTGTCACTCCGTATGACGGAGAGGTATCTCTGGGCCCACTCGGTAATGCATCATCATAATGAGCTCAATGTGATCAAGTGGTTGATCATGGGATCATGCATTACAGTACGAGAAAAGTGACTTGCCAGTAACGAGACTGAACAAGGTATTGGGATACGGATGATCGAGTCTCGGGCAAGTAACGTACCGATTGACAAAGGGAATTGTATACGGATTGATTGAATCCTCGACATCGTGGTTCATCCGATGAGATCATCGTGGAGCATGTGGGAGCCAACATAGGTATCCAGATCCCGCTGTTGGTTATTGACCGGAGAGGCTTCTCGGTCATGTCTGCATGTCTCCCGAACCCGTAGGGTCTACACACTTAAGGTTCGGTGACGCTAGGGTTGTAGAGATATTAGCACACGGTAACCCGAAAGTTGTTCGGAGTCCCGGATGAGATCCCGAACGTCACAAGGAGTTCCGGAATGGTCCGGAGGTAAAGATTTATATATAGGAAGTCCAGTTTCAGCCATCGGGAAGGTTTCGGGGGTCACGGGTATTGTACCGGGACCACCGGAAGGGTCCCGGGGGTCCATCGGGTGGGGCCACCTATATCGGAAGGCCCCATGGGCTTAAGTGGGAGGGGAACCAGCCCCTAGAGGGCTAGTGCGCCCCCCTTTGGGCGTCCCCCTGCGCCTAGGGTTAGAAACCCTAGGGGTGGGGGCGTCACCCAAGTCCATGGCCTCTCCCTCTCCCTCCCGTGACACTCCTCTATCTCCCTTGCGCTTGGCGAAGCCCTGCCGAGATCACCGTTGCTTCCACCACCACGCCGTCGTGCTGCTGGATCTTCATCAACCTCTCCTTCCCCTTGCTGGATCAAGTTGGAGGAGACATCTTCCCAACCGTACGTGTGTTGAACGCGGAGGTGCTGTCCGTTCGGCACTTGGTCATCGGTGATTTGAATCACGTCAAGTACGACTCCATCATCCCCGTTCTCTTGAACGCTTTCGCTCGTGATCTACAAGGGTATGTAGATGCACTCCTCTCTCCCTCGTTGCTAGATGACTCCATAGATTGATCTTGGTGATGCGTAGAAAATTTTAAAATTCTGCTACGTTCCCCAACAGTAGAGAGTTAGGGTTAGGAATAACCGCAACTCCGGGAGACGATGATGTATGACGATGTTCACTTCCTTGGAGGGAAGCTACGTCACCGTTAGAGAGGTGGATGTTACCACGAAGGCACACCAACGCCACGAAGGCTCGCCCTATTCTCCCTTTGAGACAACACCACGGTGGCGTTTCTCAACCACTAGTGGTAGACCTTAGGGTGGTCTCCAAACCCTCACAAACTTTTCCAGGGGTAATCACAATGGTCAATTCCTCTCTGAATGACTCCTACCTCCTAGGAGTCTCCAACCTCCAAGAGTAACAAGAATGATGGGTAAAAGCTCAAGACTTGCTCAAATCACGAATTCCTTTGGTACAAAGAAGGGGAAGGAGTGGATCTATCATTTGGTCGGACAACTTATCTCAAATGCTCTCAAATCCCTTGGGGATCTAAGATTTGGTGTGGAGACGTGAGAGAGAGAGGGAGTGAGATGTGTTCTAGAGTTTGTTCAAAGTGAATGGTCAACCCACTCCCGTGGGGGAGAAGGGCCGTATATAGTGTGAGCACAAATATGGCCGTTGTAGTGCAAGTGAATGGGCAGGCCGGACATCCGGGCTAGGGGACGGACATCCGTCCTAGCAAGGCACTCGAAGAACAAGGCAGAAGCAGAGCAGAAAACAGAGGGGTAGGACATCCGGGGGCCAAGCCCGGACATCCGGCATATCAGGTAACCCCGGACATCCGGCACATGGCCGGACATCCGGCAATTTCACCAAGATGAAAAACGGCTTCTGGATAGCACAAGTCGGACATCCGGCAAGAAAGCCCGGAAATACGGGGTGCAAGGGGAGCCCGGACATCCGGCGTAGATGGCCGGACATCCGGCAAGCAGCACAAGCACAAAGTGCTCTCTGGATAGCTAGGCCCGAATATCCGGCAAGCAGGCCGGATATCCGGCGTGAGGCCCGGACATCCGGCTTGAAGCCCGGACATCCGGCAGGCCAGAGACAAAAACACAGAGAGTATAGAGATGGAGCATGTGCATTTTTGGGAAGGAGGTTTGTGGCATGAGCAAGCATTAAACTAACTCTATCGATCCCCTCTTAATAGTGTGGGATCCTATACTCAAGAAAACAAATATGTAATCAATTTTGATACTTGATCCTTGAGTAAAATCACTTTGTATGCTCTTGATCCACACTGTTTGATGAACCGGGGATGAACACCTGAGATTTACTTGACAACCATTGTTAGTCCCCTACATGTATATTGTCATCAACATCAAAATATGATGTAAGGGCATGATTGCTCTTTTAATCTCCCCATTTTTGTTTGTTGATGACAATCATACATGTAGTATCATAGATGCAATAAATAATCTTAGCATTGACAAACATGAGAGCAAAAGTACAAAGTATATTTATGTTTCTATTTGCTTTTAGCTCCCCCTCATTGTGTGCATGAGATGAATATGTTAGGATGTACAACACAAACTTCTTATGATAGCATATGTAGCTCAAAGAGATATAAATGTGAGAGACATGCACATATGAAACCACCATAATACATAGACTAAAAACATTTCATAGCCACAAGATAATAACATAGTCTCAACCGATCAAGTACCATAGGTAGCAACATAATAACATAGTCTCACACGATCAAGTACCATAGGTAGCAACATAACAAGTTTGAATAATAGTAGCTAACACAAATAGCCAACACATCATAGCATGAACATACTAAGATACTACTTCTCCCCCTTTGACAGCAACAAGCAAAAAGGGGTGAAGAACCAAAACAGACTCGGTCACTCCTGGCAGAAGTCATCATCATCACAAAAGAACTTGGGGTAGTCGTCATGAGACGGGAAACCGAAGGTGGAAGTGGACGGAGCCGCGGGAAGAGGTTCATCATCACTCACGGGACTCCCACGGTCACGGAGGCGCTGCTTGAGCTGATTCTTGGAGATGATGAGGCGCTTCTGAACATCATGATTCTACTGACAGCTGAAAGTGATTGCCTTCATGATAGCAGACCGAGCCTTGCCAAAGAACAAGGCAAGACGTCCATGAGGAGCAGATGAGGAAGAAGACACGGAGGAAGCAGTGGGTTGAGACCCACCAGCAGGCTTCCTAGGTGGTCGAGGTGCAGCAGCCGGTGCAGGAGCAGCCATGCGCATGTGGATGGGAGGCTTCCAAATGGAATGCCCAATGGTCTTAGCAACCTCAAATGAAGCAGTGTGATCAATGATGGCCTGAATGAATGCAACATGTGGGAATTTGCGCGTCTGAATGAAGCCGGAGAGACGAATCTCATGCCAAATATAGTGAGCGGTGTCAAGAGGCTCAGTAGGTGCATCATGCATACGTACCATCAGATCAAAAGAGTAGTTGCGAGCCCTTGAGCGATCTCCCTTCTTTAGATAGAGAGTGTGAAGCACACACTGATAGAGAATGCAGTAGGGAGACTGGAAAATGGATGACTCATTGGGTGGATATGCACGTTCCTCTTCAATGAGCTGAGAGATGGGCTTAAGAAGAGCCATGCATGCATCAATCCCTTTGGGTCTATAGCGAGGATCCATACTATGAATGTGATGACCAACACCGGAGAAGCCCAAAATCTGAACAAAATGGTCATAGGTGATGCTCAACACAGTGTCATCAGTCATCCATGTGAGAGTGTTGTCTGGCCCAAAGAAGCAGGTGGCATAGAACTGAAGGATGGCAGCTTCATTCCAATCACACTTGAAGGTCATGGCTTGACCTAGAGTCATGTCATCAATGATTTTGACGGTGTTGTCAGGGAACATGGCAGGATGATCACGCATGAATGGAAGATCCGGGTATTTGTGAGGGGCAAGCCCACAACCATGGACGAAACTTGAGTAAAGATCTTGCTGCGTCCGAGTACGGAACCGAGGATCCTCGGCATCAGGCACCATCTCATATTGGTTGGTATCTCATCGGAACTCAAGGTATGGACCAACCCCCACGGTGAAGTCGTGTGTGAGGCGGTCCCTGATGTCGGGAAGTTCCATTGAGATGCGAAGACCATGGACCACAGGCATTGCAGCACCACGGACTTGAGGCACCGGTGCCCTCCTAGTGCTAGGCTTGGACTGGCCAACAGAGTGTCTTGGAGCAAAGTCATCATCTTCCTCCCCAACATAGTACTCATCATCTAGATCCGAGGTGGACGGACTGGTGGATGGTGCCCACTTCTTCTTCTTGGTGGTGGTCTTCTTCTTCTTCTTAGGCCGAGCATGTTCATCGGAGTCGGTTGAGCCTTGTCGGCGAGCCACAGAAACGGATAATGAGAGGTCCCAATGAGAAGGCGCCAAAAAGTATGAACAAGGATAACACAAATTAAACAGTGGGATGAACATTTTCGATCATGACCATAGGACAAGTCCAAGTGGTAGATCAAAATTTTGACATCCCCATGATTAAGTTGATTAGCCGAGTACATAGAGAGATTTTAGGCTTAGCCAAGAGACACCAATACTCTAGAGAGAGAGAGATATGCCAAGATATACATGAGAGATAATGAAGCCCTAAGATGATTTGGTCACAGCAAGAGAACAATGCAAGAGAGATAGCATCCATACCCCAGGAAGAAGGCTCGGGCCGCTCGGGGCCGCAGTTCTTGGTACGCGCCATGAGGAACTCCGGTGGTGAATCCCACAATACACCGGTTCCTCCCGAGTGATTCACACCACCACCCAAGAAAAGGATTGGATGGAAATGTAGATCGGGAGGAGAAGAAGCCGTGGGCAGGAGATTGGGGCCGAAGGACGGAGGAGAGGACCGAGGCAGCGCTGGAGCACCACCCGACGACGGCGGCTTGAAGAGATGGGGAGAGCAACGGGAGAGATAGTGGGAAACTGCCCCCAAATCCCAAGCCCCTCCCCTGTTTTATGTGGTTGCGGGCGACGGGCCGGACATCCGGGGCCCTGACCCGGATATCCGATGTGCAGAGGTCAGAGAGCAGAAAAACCAGGGCCATCGGGCCGGACATCCGGGGACAAGCCCGGATATCTGGCGTGTGGAAATCAGCAAGCAAAAAGGTTCAGGGCCCGGATGTCCGGCCACTGGAAGTCCGCGGTGGAAGTTTGAGCAGTAGAGGAATTTGCCCCAGGGCCCGGATGTCTGGCTGAGGAGCCAGATGTCCGGCCACTGGACAGAAATACTAGGCAGGGGAAGATTTGTAAGGGGCCAAACACATATAATTTGATATAGACTCCGCCAAGGAGTTTTTGTAGAGATTTATAGGGTGAAAACCTGAGAAATCTAAGGCCATACTAAGATGTAATAAAAACCCAACAATATTGAGTAAAGAAAGGTCCATATAAGAAATTTACAAGTAGTGACCGAGGTCACCATGTTTGAGCATATGGAACATAGTACCGCAAAGATGTCGACTTTGGGCACATAGTCACGACTCCATCATGTTAAAGTACCATAGTTCGAGAACCATGATAACTTTGAGAGTGTTTGTTCTATTTATGCATTATGTAGGGTGAGAATACTCATGAATTGAATGTCTCCCACTAAATATATGCCTACATCAAGACAAGACATTAAGTTCATGCATGAATGGGTACTAGATTTCACACAATATTACCAAGCTCCAAGATACCAAGTTCACGCCTAAGTTGAAAAAACCTTGCTTCATCCAATGGCTTGGTGAAAATGTCTACAAGTTGCATATCTGTGCCAACATGAGCAATATCAATGTCACCTTTTTCCACATGATCTCTCAAGAAATGATACCTAATATCAATGTGCTTGGTGCGGGTATGATCTTTGGGGTTCTCAGTGATATTGACGGCACTTTCATTACCACATAGAAGAGGCACATGCCTATAGGTGATACCGTAATCCTTCAAAGTTTGCCTCATCCATAGTAATTGAGTTGCACAACTGGCGGTTGTAATGTATTCAGGTTCTGCGGTGAAGAGGGCAACACAATTTTGTTTCTTCGAATACCAACTTACCAAGGAGCGTCCAAGAAACTGACATGTGTCGAAGGTGGACTTACAATCCACTTTGTCTCCAGCCCAATCCGCATCCGTGTACCCAATGAGATCAAACTTAGCATCCTTGGGGTACCATAGACCCAATTTTGGGGTGTGAACAAGGTATCTAAGAATATGCTTAACTGCCTTATGATGACTTTCCCTAGGGGAAGCTTGAAATCTAGCACACATGCATACACTAAACATGATGTCTGGTCTAGATACACAAAGATAAAGCAATGAACCAATCATAGAGCGGTAAATAGATGGGTCGAAAGGAATACCATTTGTGTCTTCAGTGAGTACAATTTTGGTTGGCATGGGTGTCTTACACTACTGCAGGATGCTGCTAACGCGACACTACGATCACAGACCCTTCGAGAAACTGTGTGCGAAGCAATAATCGTAAACAGTGTTGTATGTAAACCATCAGAAATGATGCAAAATGTTTGCGATGAATGATACATCAAACACGATTCAGATTATAGTTGTGTGTGCAATGAGGGGCATACGGTTGATCTACACAAACTGTTTGCGATGAGACAGAACAACAGAAACGGGCAGTCAGATCAAGGTGTGTGCGATATACGACATACAGTTCATTCTGATGAACCGTTTGTGATGAGTGAGGTGAACACAAATGATTTGGCGTAACAAGATGTGTGTGATACCTAGCAAACAGGTCGGTAATCAGAATTGTGTGCGATCATTATAGACAGCCATACGATCTTTTTTGTGAATTGTGTGCTCGTCAGGGCCCACAGTTCAACAAACCAACCTGTTGGCGATAATTTAGAAGATCTCTGTCGAATACATATTACTAACCGTCTGTGATGAGATTGACAGGATAAACAGAGATATATATAGTCTGCTTAATTTAGTCATTCTTCTTGTTGTTCTTGTTGGATGGCCCCGCGACATCATCTTGGCAAGGACGCTTCTTGCCGCTGACCGTTGGATTTTCATCGCTGCCGCCGTCGTCATCATCATTGATGTCGTCCTCCTCCTCCTCATTCGACCATTCCTCCTCATCATCATCATCGTCCTCTTCTTCATCCTCCGACGGCTCCTCGTCCGTATGGTTGTCGTCTGACGACTCTGGAGGCAGTGTCCCTTCCATGAACCGGATATAATCGAGGTTTGGGCTTGCGCCGGACTCATGGAAGACAAGCGGGATGATTCCGATGTTGACCTATCACCGGGCGCCAGACTGCTGGCCGAACTGTCGTCCTTGCTATCGCTCGACAAGGCTGCAGAGTGTGTGCCAGTGTGTAGCGCGGCCTATGGGGACGATGAAGATGGTGGACACTTAAGCTGGGTATGCAGAGAAGAGGAAGTGCCAATTGAAGCAAGGGTTGACGTATTATCTAACCGCTGATTTAATCAACCGCAATTATTTGTACCCAGTCACTCCAAATTCCCGGGGTTGCGCATGACTCCTGTTGGCTATTTGGCTGGTTTCCTTTTTCAGGACAAAAACAAGGAACGATTTTTGGGATTATGCACCGGTACCGGTACGAACGGAGTAGGATAGTTGGCAAGCAATACATTGAGCTATTCTTATTGATAAAGCTAGTAATAATCAAACTAGAAAGGAAAAGAAAAAATACAAAGAAAAATATCTGCACGAATCTTCACATAACATCAATGGCATATGACCTAGATGTGCATTACTTAGAGCACATCTAGATGTGCTTTAGCAATACTGTCAAACAAAACCCCTAATCATCATTGCAAACAGCGCATAGAACATGGCTAATGCGACAACCACAACTACACATGCTAGTTCCTTCTTGTCTCTCGCTTTCATCTGTTGCATGTGATTGATTCTTTCTTGCTTTCATCGTACTGATTGTACATTCTAGATCAGCTAGTTTCTTCTTTAGCTTTATGTTATCTTCTGCGACCTTGGTGATAACACTCCAAGCCCTGCCATGCCATTCTTCATCCAGCTAGTTAACAAAGGCACAAGCCTCATATCCCTGCCAATGTTAAATAGTATTCTGGATGAGCGGTGGCATTAACTGAAGTAAAATGATGAACTTAATTAGTACTAACCTCTAAGGGGCAACTGAGAAACCGCCTGCCAATGTCGAATCCCTCCGTGCATACACGTCGAGCGGGAGTGTGCCCGTGCACACAACTCACCTTTTGGTACTTCTCGGTGGCGCAAAACTCGGAGTCGAACTCGTGTTGCGGGAGTCTGGAGTCAAGCTCCGGATCTGGTGGCAGATCGCTTTCCTGGGGGAGAGGGGAGGGTCATTCAGCAAGGATCTATACTTTGGACATGCTAAAAAAGATCGGGATAGATTGGAACCTGACAGGATGATTCGGATTCGTAGTACACCTGCCTTCTGATGACCTTAAGCAAGTGCTCAGCGGCGACCGCCGTCGTGGCGGCGATACGAGCAGGAGCAGCCGCACCGAAACCATCAGCACCACTCGTCCGCATTCCCCCAATGTCAGTGCCACACGAGGGAATTTGGGGGCTATGTGAGGATTTGGGGAGATGGGGAAACTGTGGAGATAAGCTAACGGTCGGGAACTACTAATGGCACTATATATATGTTGTATACAGCACACTGTTTGTACATGTCGTTTGTGTTAGGTATTACAATGTCACACATGATTTCCGCACCAAACCGTGTGAGAAGACAGCATAGGTTAGACACGGTTGCCGTTACATAACCGTATGTGATGTACTACCCTGTCCATATAATTGAGTTATGGTGAGATAGCGTGTAAACAGCCGCTCCGCAGATATCCGTAAAAAATAGCTGCTCTACATATAGAGATGGCGGTGGCGGCCTAGGCAGCCGCTACCAGAGAAGAGGTCAATCCTCGGTTGGTGGGCGGTGGCGGCGTCATAGAAGGCCAATCCTCAGTCTGCGGCGGGAGATAGGAGGAGCTCAACCATCAAGGTCGGCAGCGGCGTAATTCGAGCACATCCATCACGGTCAATGGCGGGATAGTGGAGGTCGAACTTCAGGCGGCAGCCGCACTAAGCTTTGCTCCTCGACCGTGCTGTCTCGGCATGCCGCCGCATCGCGCTTGTCAGTCTGCTGGGTGGAGGTTGCCACACGGCTAATTAATTAAGGTATTCTTTTCGTGAGTGGCTTAATTAAGGTATTCAATTCCTAAGTGTAGTGTTGTACTAGTACTCTACGTGTAAATTGACTGGCCATTAATTTTTGTCATTGCACGTCTGGATAACAACATGGAGCGTCCTCGGTAATTATTAAAATAAAACCATGTGATTTATGCACGGATCTCTGGGCAGCTGTTAATCCATGTATTAATGTTGTTGTTTTGTTTTTAATTACCATTCGTCTGCTGCAGATGGAATGATCTCGATGGATGAAGAATCGGAAAACCGCAGATTTTATCAGTGGCGTGACAGAGTTCATGAATTTGGCTGAAGGTACAAAGAGGAGAATTGGTGATGCGGATTACATCCTATGTCCATGTACTGATTGTGCCAATACAAAGTCACATGACGTTGAAGATGTCCAGATGCACTTAGTCTCTAGGGGATTCATGGATGGATATACACGTTGGACCAGACACGGTGAAGAGGAGGTCATGGATGAAGATACCCAAGGCAGCGAGATGCCAAACCCCATTCAGTGTCACATGGATGTTGAATCTAACATCAGGGCAGATGCGTCAAGCTACCAATGGAACACCGGAAAGCCGAAACGCCCATCGGAAAACCAAGACGTCCACGCAGATGATGATGATCTTGATGTGCCAGATTTTGCTGCGATGATTGCAGATTTCGAGGGCCCATAAAAGGATATGCTTGGGTACAAGGATGTGCCAACCATTGATGCAGACTCCAAGAAAGAATTGTATCCAGGATGCAAAAAGAAATATTCCAGGTTGAGTGCCACCATGGCGCTTCTCAGATTTAAAGCAGCAAACGGTCTATCAAACAAGGGCTTCACATAGATGTTAGGACTTTTGAAAGAAATTCTTCTAGAAGATAATGTGCTCCCGAGAAGCACGAATGAAGCGAAGAAAATTGCTTGCCCATTGGAACTTGAAGTACAGAAGATACACGCTTGTGTGAATGATTGTATATTGTACTATGGTGAGTACAAAGATTATCGTGCATGTCCCACATGCAAGCATGCACGATACAAGCGCAGGAGAGCAAAGGACAAGTACAAATTGGACGATGAGACCAAGACAGGAATCCCGTTCAAGGTTGTTTGGTACTTGCCTTTAATTCCAAGGTTGAGGCATTTGTTTGCAAACACTAGAGAGGCAAAGAGGTTGTGGTGACATCATGATGAGCGAATTGCGGATAGGTTTATGAGGCACCCGAAAGATGGGGCTCAGTGGGAATTAATCGACAACAAGTTTGAAAATTTTGCCAAGGATCCTAGAAGTATAAGGCTCGGGGAGTGTACTGTCGGGATGAATCCTTTTGGCGATATGAGCACCAATCATAGCACATGGCCGGTGCTTCTGTGCATATATAACCTAGCTCCTTGGTTGTGTATGAAGAAAAATACACTATGATGTCAATGATTATCCAAGGCCCGAAGCAACCTAGAAATGACATCGACATTTACTTTCAGCTACTGGTAGAAGAACCGCTGACAGTGTGGATAGAAGCGTCTGCTGTAAAATGTTATGATGCTTATAGAAAGGAGATTTTCGATCTACATGCGATGCTGGTGCACACCATTCGAGATATGCCAAAATTAGGCAACACATCGGCGCAGAAAACAAGGGGAGATGTAGGGTGTGTCACATGCATGGATAGGACAGCTAGCAGAAGACTTCCCAACTTGTGCAAAACAGTGTATTTGCGTCATCGTAGGTTCTTATGGAAAACTCACCCATACCAAAAGATGAAAGCTGAATTTGATGGTACGGCAGAGGCAGCTGAGGGCCCAAGACACTATGAAGGGGAGGTGGTCCACAACATGGCTAAAAAATTAATGTTGTGCTTGGCAAGAACCACCCTTTGACAGTGAAAGTAACACCCAAGGATCAAGTGTTTAAGAAGAAATTGGTGTTCTGGAAATTACCTTACTGGGAGATTCTACGTGTACATCACTGCACCGATGTCATGCATTTAGAGAAGAACGTATGTGAAAGCATCCTTGGTACTCTGCTCAAGATTAAAGGTAAAAAAGGATGGTGACGGTTCATGGCTCGATATGCTTGCTGATCAATCACAACGCAAGAGCGAAGCAGAGGATGATGACAAATTCATCAAAGCTCGCCAGAGTTACAATTTCAGTAGAAAAGAAGCAACATAGTTCTTCACCTATTTGTTGTCAGTTAAGACACCCTCTTCCTACTGCGCAAACATCAGAAGTCTCGTGGATATGAGCTCAGGTAAAATGAAGTTGGGACACATTAAGTCACATGATTGCCACGTAATGTTGACACAAATCCTCCCAGTGGCCATCAGGAATATGATGGACAAAGATATAAGAAACACACTCATTGACCTCTGTGATTTCTTTAACCAACTATGGCAGAAAGTTGTAAATCCTGAAGAGCTGGATCATATGCAAGATGATATTGCAAGAATACTGTCCAACCTAGAGATGTTTTTCCCACCGTCATTCTTTGATGTCATGGTCCATCTCACTGTGCACCTTGTCGACGAGATAAAGTATTGTGGTCCTGTGTTTCTTCGCAACATGTATCCCTTCGAGCGGTTCATGGGAATACTGAAGCGCTTTTGTCGGAACCGAAACCATCCAGAGACAAGCATCCTACAAGGTTATACCGCGGAGGAGGTGGTTGAGTTTTGCACCGAATACATGAAACAAAGACATATAGGTTTTCCCCTCTCTCGCCACGAGGAAGGCTGAAAGGTAAGCCGGTCCTTGCTGGCACACAAATGGCTGCACCTGAAGAATTGGCAGAGAAAGCCCATTTGACGGTACTTCTTAACAACCCAGTTCTCATCGCTTATGCCGAAGAACACTTGGAGGAGATACGCCAAAGCTTCTTACCAATGGTGCCTTCATCAGAAGTGGAGATGAAGGAGCACACTAAGAAGTTCGCCGAATGGCTGAAGAATCGTTTGGCACAAGGATCCATCGATGACATTGATACGTGGTTGGCACAAAAGCAATCACCTACGGTGTTGACGTACCAAGCATATGACATAAATGGATACACGTTCTACACTGAGGAACATGATAATAAGACCTCGTATCAGAACAGCTCTATTCGAATAGAATGCATGACTATAAATGAAGCTGATAAAAGGGTATACTATGGAACCATCAAGGAGATTTGGGAGTTTGACTATGTGTGGCATTATTCAGGTGCGCATGGATCCCTCTTGGTCAGGTAAGGATTGATGAGTACAGGAAGACCTGTGTTAACAGGACAACGATGGCATATCACGCAGACCCATTCATTCTTGCCAGTGATGCTACCCAGATTTTCTTTGTGGAAGACCCCTTGCATAAGAACGACCATTTAGTGATGCATGGGAAGAGAAGGGTACTGGGTGTCAACAATGTTGCCGATGAGAATGAGTACGATGAATTTGATGAGTTGCCAACCAAGGAATCACGCACCCATGCAACAGAGCAGCGTAAAATCATCAAAAACCCAAAGTTCATTCGGGGTCAACTTAATGATCCCAGTTCCCCCATGTACATGGGAATTAAGCCATGAGACTAGTATTTATGCCTACCCTGCAACTTAATCCGTTCAATTTAGAACTGTCGCGTGTACTGAATTTGTGAGTTATGCCCGATTTTCTGTTGATGTAAGAATCGTTAATATGTTGACCTTGATATGCTGTCAGCTCAGGCAATGAATATGAACTGTTTTTAGTTATTATTATTATTATATCATAGAGGTAGCACACTCAATCGATCTCACTACAGTATGTGTGAACAAAAATATGCAATCTGGTTTGCGAATAGCACACGGTTCATTGATGAAACCCGTGTGCCGACAAAACCCCGCCACCCCGCCCACGATCTGAGTCGTGCTTTCTGATTGGCCAGAACCCAAACCCCACGGATTGTACGTCTGCATCGTTGGATGCTCCCAGATCGAACAGTGATCCTCATTCCTTCCGACAGCACATGCAGTTCCGGTTGTAATTTTATTTTTATGCACAAAATGCACGTTAATCTAAAAAAATGTCTTAAATATAGCTAACAATACCTGAAATGCGCCAGAAAATCAAACCCATGGTATAATGGTGATTGCATACCGTGGAAATTTTTATGAGGCCAAACGATGAAGTCACCGGCCATAGGAGTTTGAATTGACACGTGTCCTTTTGGAAAACCATGATCCTTCATGTGAGATGTTTCGGTTTGGAAGGAGCGGTCCTCAAAACTTGTGCCAAACTTTACCAATTTTTTTCCACGGGGTCGTGAGAGCACGCCACATGCACACATCAATTTTGATGATGTCCTAACTCCATCTAAATTTTCTGTAATTTAAAATACCAACTAGGCCAATGCCAGTGGCCGCACCTCGCGTCCGAAATGTTTGAAACTTCTCCCTGCTTCTCGAACAAATGGATGAAAAGTCACAAAGCGACACACAAATGATCTATACACCTTTGCTAGGTTGATAGTAAGGGGTATCATAGCTAGTATCATGCATGCCAACTAGGCAATTTTGATGAGCTGTCATAGAATTAATTAAATGAAGAAAGAGAGGGTTAAGTACCATATCATGAAACCATATCATAATAAATGTTATGCTACTATGTGTCATGCATGACAATATAAATAAAGTACTACATATGATACTAGCTACTCTGTGATACTATCCATTACAACAAGTAATACACAATAGAGTGACATAAGACTAGCCACAATGGGTAGTAACATAGAATGTTACTGGTCTATGTTACGTCAAGCGAGGAGAAAAGACTAGTTTGCAACATTGGCTTAAATAACCATTAGTTTCTACCTTGGTACCTGTAATATGAGTTTGTGGCCTTGTATACAAAAATGGAGGAAGTACTATAGTAAGACTATACCCACAGTGGGAGTAACATAGGTAGTAACATCACACATATCCACTTTCCTCCATTTCTTCATTTATTGCTTGCCACATCATCTATTTTATCTATATATGTGTGATGTTACTACCTATGTTACTCCCACTATGGGTAGTCTGGCTATAAGGAATAGAATAATATATACGTGATTATAGTTGGAGGAAAGAGAAGAGAAGCGGGCTCTTGGTTAGTAGAGCCAGCTGCAACACGAGACCCAAGACACTTTGTGAGGATGTAAGGTGGGCCAACTATTGATAAACTAGTACATATATAGAACTTATTATTGTACATGCCCGCTAAGAGGTTGGCTGTATATGACATGGCAACTTCTTATAGCCGACCCTTGGCTGTATTATTAACCATGCTCTTAGTGAGGTAGCTAGTATCAGACTAGCCACAGTGGGAGTAACTTCAGCAGTAACACTGACTCCAACTCAGCAAACTTGCTTATGTGGCAATAAGTTAATGAGGAGAGAGATAGTTTCAGTAACTTAGCTAGTTACTGTAGCATCACATGTCCCAATGCAATATGAGTCTGTAACCTAAGAAATGAAACTTTGCATGACACTACACTTATGTTACTACCCACTATGAAGGTAGTAACATATATAGTCTAGGGATATGTGTATGTTACTAGTGTACTACTCTCCATTGTGGTTAGTCTCATACTCCCTCCTTTCTAGTTTAGGCTAGTTGTAATGGTATTATTATAAGCGGTATCATGCATGCCAACTAGACTTTCTGGATGATGTGGCACACAAGAGAGGATGTGGTATCATATCATGATACCGTGTCATATTAAATGCTGTACTACTACTTTGTGTGATGCATGACAATTAGTAAGGCAACCTAAGATGTTAACTTAAGATACTATGCATTACGGAAGTAGTATCCTAGCTACACTATCATATATATACCATGATACCTAAGAATTAAGAGAAAATTTACCAATGCATGTACTTTATGCATGCATTGCAATTAATGCATTCATAAACATAATTTTTTTAGGAAAACAAGAGCATTAATTAGGTGCTTTTGCAAACTACAAAAAGTATTCCACCACTCACCATCTACCTTGGTTGGTGAGAATTTTGAATTGAGCCCTATAAACCGGAAAGGAGGGAGTAGGGCTCAATCAAAAATCTCACCAACCAAGGTAGATGGTGAGTGGTGGAATACTTTTTGTAGTTTGTGAAAACACCCAATTAATGCTTTTATTTTCCTCAAAAATTTATGTTTTCCAATGTATTAATTGCAATACATGCATGTATATATAAAGTACATGAATTGGTCAACTTTATCTTAATACTTGCATGCAATGATTTAATGCACCGTGGAATCTAGACATGTGATGGGGAACAACCAAATTGAGCCTATAAAATGGAAAAACTAAAAATTTGAGATAAGCCTATAAACCGGAAAGGAGGGGGTATATATGCATGATACTCCTATATGATCGGCAATACCTCCGTAATGCGTGCATGCATAGTATCATAATTTAGTATCTTAGGTTCCTTATTAATTACCATGCTGACACAAAGTAGTACAAAATTGGAGGCGAAATGATGAACTCATGTTTTCATTCGAACAAACATATGATGTTAGGTAATGCAAATGTTTTCAAAGAGCACACGGTTCACTCACGAAAGCCGTGTGTCCACTAAACCGTGGCCGATGCACCCCCCACCCCTCTGCCACGCGCGCGATCTGAGTCGTGCGTTCTGATTGGCCAGAACCCAAACCCCATGGATCGTACGTCTGCACCGTTGGATTCTCCTTGATCGAACGGCGATCCTCATCCCTTTCGACAACACATGTACATGTTTTCAAATAGCCCCTCCCCAAAAAATGTTTTCAAATAGCACACGGTTCACACATGAAAGTCGTGTGCCTACCAAACCGTGGCCGATGCCCACCCCTCGCTGCGCGCACGATCTGAGTCGTGTGTTCTGATTGGCCAGAACCCAAACCCCACGGATCGTATGTCTACACCGTTGGATGCTCCCAGATCAAACGGCAATCCTCATCCCTTTCGACAGGAAATGCAGTCCGGCTAGGAATTGATTTATATGCCCACATGCATGGTAAATGCCAAAAAATGTCTTACATATAGCACATGAGACCTGAAATGCGCCAACAAATTAAACCCGTGGTAAAATTGTGATTGGTTTACGTGCGAAAAAATTAGAGGCAAAACAATGAACTCACGTCTTCATTTCAAACGAAATTATTCTGTTTGTGCACACGAGCGCTTGGAGGCAACCATTTGCATAGGCTTTTCCGCGCGCGCGGCGACCGGGGATATTTTTCACCCTTTTCACCTAGGCCGCCAACACCCCCCCACCGTCCGCCCGTGTTTCACTCAACCAGTCCACCCAATCTCCTTCGCCAGCTCCCCCTCCCCCAGATCCATAGTAGAACCCTCTCCAGCACCGCCGTGCTCACCCAGTCGTGTGCCCGCTCTTCGGCATCAAGCCTACCTCCACTGCCATTCCCAACACGCGGCGGCCCGCGTCTCGCCGTTTTCGTTTGCTCGCCAACCACCCTCGAGCATATCGATGTAGTAACCCTCGCCTCTCCTATGGTCCGGCCGGGTTTGCATTAAGAAGCATGTTAGTTACTGCTCTCCATCATGGTGAGGCATATTTACTCGCAATCCATCTTCCAATTTCGTTTTGTATGTCCCAAAATTGGCTATAAAATAACGGAGAGCGTATATATGTTCATTATCTACCTTCCTTACTACATATAAGTTGTATTTGTTCCAATAAGTTACTGCCTATTTACAGATCGCGGGTGCCCGAGTCACACAAACATAACAAATTAGCCGTACATTTTCTAAATTATTGCATGGCATGTTTAGAAAGCTTGATACCAAGTTGTTAGTTTTATGCTTATCCTTCTTTCCTGAGTTTCGCATGTGTTCTCTGTAGATGTCGAGTAGCAGTGACAACACTCATTCAGGCCATGTATCTTCATCTGATTCGGACAACCCCGGGTCTTCAACAGATTGTGAGGGATCAATTAGTCTTGAACGGGATAGAGTTGCAACAATTACCCTTCCGGACAGGACATGGAGGAACGCTCCAAGGAAGCCCACACACCAGCCTAAAGGTGTATATGAAGTTACCGAGATTGATTTAAAGTCCTGGGCTTCAAGTAAAC
This sequence comes from Triticum urartu, assembly GCF_056163025.1. Classification (NCBI taxonomy): domain Eukaryota; kingdom Viridiplantae; phylum Streptophyta; class Magnoliopsida; order Poales; family Poaceae; genus Triticum; species Triticum urartu. Next base: position 354,983,460 of record NC_141877.1, read on the forward strand.
CAGATAAAGCACACATGAGGTTCAGGAGTGTGTGTAGATTTGTTGGTAGTGCAAGGCTCAACATTAATCTGCCAGGGTTTCGGAAGGCTGACACAGAAACACGACGAAGGATAGTCCGGGAGATCATGGATCGCTTCAACGTTCCAGAGCAGTGGAGAATGCAGGTGGAATACGCTGCACTGAAGAAGGCTAGGGATGCTTGGAGAAATTAGAAGCACGTGTTGTACAAGAAGTACTTGAGTGAAGGCAAGGACCCAATCCCCGGATACCCCCAAATTACAAAGACAGACTAGGGAGAATTCAAAAGGGTCTGGGCAACTCCAGAGTTTGCTGAGAAGAGTTTCAAGCAATCAGACCTTCAGAAGAAGAACATATACCCCCACCGTATGGGTGTGGCAGGATACTACGACATGAAACTGATATGGGAACAGGAGGACAAAGAAGTAGTAGTGGCGGGGTGGGAATCCGGCCTTTAGTGAAATCAGGGGCAAATGCACCAGAGACTACTTGCGGGCACGTGCAAAGAGGCGTGATGACGAAACTTATTACTTCGAAAACGCACTTGATGCCAAACTGTATGAAGTGATGGTAGAGGCTTCCAAGATCCCTGGAAGGTTCTACAGGAACTCAGGGCCATGTGACATTCTGTCCATTGCTCTAGAGACAAAAGAGCCCCCTGGCCGTGCAAGGGGTATAGGTGTTAATGTCCCGCACAAGAGGGCCTTCACACTCAGCATGAAAAAAGCGAGGAGTGAAATGAAGCAGAATGCATTGTTTGAAAAGTTGAAGAAGGAGATTTATCCGGCTATTCGAAATGATGTTGAGGAGTCAATGATGATGCAGAAGAATCTAACACTGACAGATAGCCATCAGATGGGAGGGGAGGCGGGCATGGATGATGTTGCTTATTGCGCGACAACACTTCACAAGAGTAGCTGTGCATCAGCTGACCCCAGCGATACTGAGACTGTAGCTGCTCGTGATGATGCTATATCTGATCTATCTGGAATGAACGACAGACCGAAGGGCGTGTCTACACATTATGAAGGTACATTAAAATGTGCAACAGCCTGGGTTCGCCCAGCCTTCTTGGAAGATGGCCTCTTCTTGGACAATGTGCCATTGAAGCCGAGTTGTGTGAAGTGCTACGTGACTGAAGTAAAGCCTGGATTCAATGAATTTGCCCTGAAGAATGTCCTAGGAGACTTCAATGAGCAAAGGACCTTGGGAGAAACACTGTTACATCAGATCTAGTGGCCACGAAAGGAAATAGAGTTCATCGATGAGATTCCCGAAGCCCCGCCAAGAGCAACCACTGTCGCCCCTCAGCCGGTGACGCTCTCCTTGCTACAGCAGCTCTCGAGGGCTGATGCATCAACCTGTGATCAGCCGGCCCGACTTTGTGGCATACATGCCATGTTATCCTCCACCCTAAAGCAGCCAGTGGCAAGGACCTATAACTGCTGATGACGCACCACCGGTTCAGATGCCGGCCGCTGAAGCAGCGGGGGGAAACCCAGCTGCAGCACATGCTCAACAGACCAACCTGGTGGAATAGACTGCTAAGCAGTCTGATGCTTCGGAACCGCCTGCTAAGTAGTCTATAGGTCTAGAACCGACTGCTCGTCAGTACGTTGGTCCACGGGCACGTAATCAACATACCAATGCGTCAGCACTTCCTGCTCAGCAAACCAACGCGTTGGCACGACCTCCTCAGCACACCGACAAGTTGGCATCACCTGCGCAGAAACCCGACATAGCTTCAATGCATGGTCAGCAGTCCGATGCCTCTGCTCCTATAGCCCAGCAGCCCGTCACAGCAGCACCGCCAGCTTAGCGGTCTAGCATAGATAAACCGTCTGCTAAGAAGTCCGTCCAAGCTTCACCGTTTGCTCGACAGTCTACTGTGACACCCCGAGACCAATGCTCCAGAAGACTTCCTTAGATTTCGTGACCTCCATGTGTTTCATTTGTGCTTGCTCTATTTATTTTTGCATTGCATGATGTCATCATGCCATCTTTTTCTCAACTAGCAAAAAATCACTTAAATAAATCGTGTGGATCTTCGATTCATTTAAATCAAGGGAAATTCACATGGTGAAATTCTCTTTATAACATATCTCCCAATATGTATAGGGAGGTAAAATAAATATTCCATTCTTTAGGAATCGACCACAACACACTTGCAAAAATAATTTCCATGGTTCTTCTGCTTCAAGTTTCACCTCCAAACCTTGGCAATAGTTCTTTCTCCATTTATCGAGGGTCCTCCAAAATCCTCAACATTTTTGCACACCCCTATAGCCTAGCCTCCATTCAAACTCCTTTGGCTCAAGTCAAATAAGTTTGAATTTAAATTCTCCTAACTTGTTGGAACCACTTTTGTTGAGGTGGAAATATTCCATAAAGCCATACAAAAATGTCCCATAATTTTGTTCTTCTCCATGGCCTCTTCTCTCAATTCTTTTTGGCCTATCTCTTTTGCTGAAAAGAGAAATTAAGAGAGAGGGAGAGGAGTAGTGCAGCAGCCCAGCCAAGCCGGCCACTAGGCATAGCTAGGCCCAGCCATCCCCGCGGCCCACCTAAGCCCAGCCGCACCTATAACCTAGCTCTCTCCCTCGTCTCCTCCCTCGCGCCGTCACCACGCACAGGAGGGGGATCCCGATCCCCATGGCCACGCACCCTCGCCGCCGCGCGTCCCTGCCCCGCCGCCTTCTCCTTGTCGGCGCCCAGGCCCCGCTGAGCTCGCTGCTGCACCGCGTTGCCGGACTGCCGCCGCCTCGCCGCCCCGCACCATCTCGTGGACCGCGTTCCCCCGTCGACCCACCTCATCTTCGCCTCTCCGGCCTCGTCCCGGACCATAGCCGCCGGATCGAGCCAGCCCGTGTCCAACACCACCACCATGCGCCGCGCGCCCAACCTCCCGCTCGCGCCTCAAGATCCGACCCGCCTAGCTCCATCGTCTCTCCTTCGCTCCGTCCCACGTCCTCCTGCCTCTTCTCCTCACCTCGACCCCGGCCTCCTCGTCACCGCTTCACCCGTCCCCGGCCACCGGTGCCCTCACCGGAGCTTCCGCGAGCTGCCCCGTGCCCTTGCCGAACCCTCCCAGTGACCTGCATCTCTTCCAGCGGCTCCGGCGCGCCTGCGCCACCTCGCGAGGGACTGCCTCTTGGCTACCCGCGTGGACCTTGCTCTGCTCCGGCCCTGACCTCCGCCCGGGCCAGCTGCTGCCGCCGCGACTCGAGCTGCTGCTCCCTGCTTCACCATCTACCGTCGCCTCTTTGCCATGGCCATCGCCGAGTTCCCCCAGGACCCCTGGAGTCATGTATAGGAAAACCAAGTCCGAAGACTGTTGTGGCCGTGATCTCGCCCAGTAGCACTATGGATTCGTCAAGACCGCAAGTACCCTTTTGATCGCCAGGACCGAGACCCTAAGTTTGACTACATGTTGCTGTCCTGATCGAGACCGCCAAGTACCACGACGAACCGTGAAGTTCCACAAGATACAAGTACTCTCGACCCAAACATCTATGAACCCTGTATGAGAACCCTGTACGACGACCGTTGCCAAGACCGTCGGGTGAACAACTACCGTCGCCGTGGGTTCGACAAGACTATGTGTACCATTACTTCCACGACGACTGTGTACCACTACGGCCGCAAGAACGAGATCGAGAGTCCGAAAACCCCTAATACCACGACAACCCCGAAGGGATTCGAATTCGTCAAGTTCCTCTCGAAACGTGAACCACTACTTTCCTCAACGAACTCGAACCGCTCCGAAAATGCATGCTTCAAAGGTATAACGTCGAGACGACCGCCGTGGACGAATGGTGTGTTTGCAACGTGCCCGTTTGTTTCGTGCTCGTCCCTCGGTTGCCATGCCGTCAACTCGTGGGACACCCGGAGTCCGGGAGCACCCCACCATCTTGCTCAACTCGCTCACGCCCTATCTTTTTCACCGGCATCTCAATCGGGTTACCGGAACCGGAACGTTGCCATGGCACAGTTTTCGTTATCGTCGCCGTGGCACCTTTTCTTCCCACCATGGTGACAAATGCTTCATAATATGCTCTTGTCAAATTTTAACAAAAATTGCATAAAAATTGCAAATGTCATCCGAATCATGATAACAACATCAAGAATGCTTAAAATTCTTGCTTTCTTTAAATTGCTAAATATGCATATGGGGATTTTACAGAATTGTTGTTTGTTGTTTCGACCTCATTTAAAATGCCTAAATGTGTAGTTTACTTATGTTTCACCTCTTGCCATGATAACCAACTTTTATTATTGTTGAGTTCCTAACCGAGAGAGAACTAAATAATTGATGTGGTGTTCCGTCAATATGCAACTCGTTGCATATTGAGCCCCACTTAACTTGTAGTGTTGTTTGTGCACTTTGCCATGCTATGTTTCATTAAACCAGACATGCATCATACTTGATTGTGCATCATGACATGTTTATGTGATGGTTGTTTACTATGTTGCTTGTTTCTTTCCGGGTTGCTTCTCTCATTAGCTTCGGTTTCGTTTCGGAGTTGTGAGGATCCGTTCGACTATGTCCGTCTGTCTTCTTCATAGACTCGTTCTTCTTCCTTGCGGGATCTCAGGCAAGATGACCATACCCTCGATATCACTTCTATATTTTCTTGCTAGTTGTTCGCTCTACCGCTATGTCGCACTACCTACCACTTGTTATATTATGCCTCCCATATTGCCATGTCAAGCCTCTAACCCACCTTCCTAGCAAACCGTTGTTTGGCTAAATTACCGCTTTTGCTCAGCCCCTCTTATAGCGTTGCTAGTTATAAGTGAAGTTGAAGATTGTTCCATGTTGGAACATAGTTAGGTTGCGATATCATTATATCTCTTATTTAATTAATGCATCTATATACTTGGTAAAGGGTGGAAGGCTCGGCCTTGTGCCTGGTGTTTTCTTCCACTCTTGCCGCCTTAGTTTCCGTCATACCGGTGTTATGTTCCTTGATTTTGCGTTCCTTACGCGGTTGGGTGTTATGAGAACCCCTTGACAGTTCACTTTGAATAAAACTCCTCCAGCAAGGCCAAGCCTTGGTTTACCATTTGCATACCTACCACCATATACCTTTCCCTTGGGTTCTGCAGACTCAAGGGTCATCTTTATTTTAAACCCCCCCGGGCCAGTGCTCCTCTGAGTGTTGGTCCGAAACGGGCAACCTACGGGGCCACCTCAGGGCAACTTGAGGGCTGGTTTTACTCGTAGCTTGACCTATCCGGTGTGCCCTGAGAACGAGATATGTGCGACTCCTATCGGGATTTGTCGGCACATCGGGCGGCTTTGCTGGTCTTGTTTTACCATTGTCGAAATGTCTTGTAACCAGGATTCAGACTGATCGGGTCTTTCCGGGAGAAGGAATATCCTTCGTTAACCGTGAGATCTTGTGATGGGCTAAGTTGGGACACCCCTGCAGGGTATAAACTTTCAAGAGCCGTGCCCACGGTTATGTGGCAGATGGGAATTTTTTAATGTCCGGTTGTAGAGAACTTGACACTTGACTTAATTAAAATGAATCAACCACGTGTGTAGCCGTGACGGTCTCTTTTCGGTGGAGTCCGGGAAGTGAACACGGTCTTGTGTTATGCTTGAATGTAAATAGTTTCAGGATCACTTCTTGATCACTTCTACCTTCTCGACCGTTGCGTTGCTTCTCTTCTCGCTCTCATTTGCGTATGTTAGCCACCATATATGCTTAGTGCTTGTTGCAGCTCCACCTCACTACCTTCTCCTACCCATAAGCTTAAATAGTCTTGATCTCGCGGGTATGAGATTGCCGAGTCCTCGTGACTCACAGATACTTCCAAACAGTTGCAGGTGCCGAGGATACCAGTGCAGGTGATGCTACCGAACTCAAGTGGGATTTCGACGAGGATTCGGGCTGTTACTATGTTTGTTTTCCTGATGATCAGTACTGGAGCCCAGTTGGGACGATCGTGGATCTAGCATTTGGGGTTTATCTTCCTTTTTATTCGGATTTGACCATAGTCGGTCTTTGAGTGTATTTGGATGATGTATGAATTATTTATGTATTGTGTGAAGTGGCGATTGTAAGCCAACTCTTTATCCCATTCTTATTCAGTACATGGGATTGTGTGAAGATTACCCCTCTTGCGACAAAACTACCATGCAGCTATGCCTCTAAGTCATGCCCCAACACGTGGAGATATAGCCGCATTGTGGGTGTTACATCTACCTTGCAGGCAACCATACGTTCTGCCAGAAATGCTTCAAGTACCAAGAAGGAAGTGGCCAAAAAGGCTACAACCACGTCCACGAGGAAGGGTAGCGGGAGAGTGAAGAGGAAAGAGAACGATTGCCTCTTACTTAAAGCACTCATCGCCAAGAACCAAATTAACAGAAGCTTGTGTGAATCGGGGAGTAATATTATTTCTGACGCCATGGATGATGAAGAAGTAGAATTGTTGCTTGCTAAAAGGAAAGCAGACGTACTTGAAGCACGCAATTACGTCCATGGCCAGCCATTTCTTGTTGGCGAATACTTTGATGAGTGCAGCTCCAGTTGGCGCGAGTTACATGAATATTGCATGGATCAAATGTCAACAGGTTATCATTCTTTGCTAGTCCACTACAATAGAGATCATTTCCGACACGATGCTGGTTCCATCAATGTGAGTTTCGAGGACTTACATATCTTCTTCAACTTCAACGTGCTCGATGCCACTCTTGTTAGATGCCTGATTTTGTAAGTACTTAACAAACTCCCATCAACTTCTCCATACAAAGCTGTAAATGATAAACAGCTAACTGCATTTTATTCCTCTCAGGGGATTAAACACGCGGAGAAGAATAAGGGAGAGTGTGTATTTCATAGACCCTGCATTAGCAAATGGCACAACATGATGGTAAGGACTGACGGGACTGGGCCGTTAACACGGTTCTCCGTATCTTCGAAAACACATCCCATGCACAATCATTTCTTTGGCCATATCATGAATGGTAAATCAAGTAAACAACCACACATAGACTGATTGTCTTTCAGATTTCGACATCATTCATAAGTTCATGTCTTTCTTAATATGTAACAATCACTGGATATTGATATTCATTATTCCAAACAAGAACACAGTTTACTACATCGATTCTCTTAGAGAGTCAACAAACACTCAGGATCTGACGCATGTTCAGCAATTCTTGGATAGGTATTGAATTCTATGATGTTGAAATTAATTTGCATTCATATATGGCTCAATAATTGATGTTGTCAAAATTCATCATCATTTGTAGTGTGCTCGCATTGTGAAAAACTAAACCAGGGAACCTGTTCAAGACGGAACAACCCGTCCAGCATGAGATCGTTTCTCCGGTAACACACCGGAATCCGTTATTTTCGGAAAATTTACCCAACCGTCTGCAAATACCTTTCCTTACGCTAGTCAAATGTTCAAGCTTCTAAATAAACCTATTTCTATTTTTTCCAAAGAAAAAATAATACATCTAACATGGGTTAGGTTGTTTCTAACAGGACAAATACATGACTAATTTTGTACAAAAAATTTCAGTGTCCTCAACAAGAAGCAGGGACCAACCTTTGTGGATACTATGTTTGCAGACACATGATCTCCATCTACAAATCTGCTGATAGTTGTGACGATCCTCGCAAATTAGTACCAGTAAGTCTATCTTAATTAATATCTTCTACTCCACTCATATGGCACATTATGATCTTAAAAATACTGCAGCTCATCTTAAAACCGAGGACCCCTGAACCGCTCCCGGCTGGTGAATTGCTGATGGTTCGGAGATTTACCAGCGACTTCTTCCTGGATCACTACATCAATCCCACTGGTGGTAATGAAGATTTCAGCATGCCTTCTCCTGAAACATTGAGTAAGAGTTAGCCGCTAAACATATAATGCATGGATCCATTGTTTTCCATCTGATGAGGTCTTCGTATTTCGTACACTATGATTAATTATGTAATGCATATATGTGTGGAAAAATCATTAGTACTTAGCTATCATATGTTCAATTGTAATTGTTGCGAAATCTAATGAATGTTCTTCCTGTGGACGCTATTTGTTCAATTGAATATTGTGGGGAATTTGCTTTTTGCGTGTTGATTCAAAATGGGATATTTTTGTTTATTTGTTCAATTGAATATTGTGGCGAATTTGCTTTTTGTGTGCCGATTCAAAATGGGATATTTTTGTTTTAACCTGGCAATTGCTCCGCACATGGTTCAACTAAATGAGTGTGTGCAATCCACATTGGAAAGCATACGTCAATCATAGCGAAACTGTCGGTGATACACAGCAGATCGCAAACGATTTGCAGCGCTACTACGTGTGCGTAGGTTCTCCGAAACCGTTTGTGATATCGCGTTATCGCACACGAGAACTGGGAGTAAACTGTGCCCAATGCAAAATACAATCCCAGTCGTAATGTTTTCAGGAAACGTGTGGGATCTCAGACGAAAAGCACACGTCACTCTTGCGGCAACCGTCGGTGATACCTAACAAATCACAAACGGTCTGCAGCACTCGAATGTGTGCGAAGGGGTTCTTGAACCGTTTGTAATAGAACATTATCGCAGATGGTAATTATTGGTAAACGTGTGCGATGTAGTCTAGCATGGCAGACGGGTTACGCAGAAAACTCGTGTGCGATGAGGCACAAATCGCACAAGTTCATATACTGGCCCGTGTGCCTTACATACTGTTTCCCAAACGGTTCGTTATGACGGACTGTATGGTTTCACTGCGTCATTAGAAACGCTTAATCACCGATACCACACATGCGAAAGAATTTAGTGTGTGCTGCATCACACACGATTACATTTTGGAAGGCCTCTGGATCACTGCTCCATATCCCCGACGGTTTCTGGGTCGTGTGGGAAGGACCCCCCTATCGCCCACACTCACTTGGCGACGGTTCCAAATGCCGTCGCGGAAAGGGGTTAAAACCATTTGTTTAGGACCGACGCGCACCCGTGTTACATGGACTAGCATCAGACATGCCAAACTTCTCTAGGATATCCTTGAGGTATTTTGCTTGAGACAAGAAAATTCCTTCTTGAAATTGTTGAATTTGAAATCCGAGGAAGAACTTCAAATCCGCATTGAGTGACATTTCAAAATTCTTGGTCATGGAAGCCGCAAACTTCTTGCACAAATGAATGTTAGGAGAACCAAAAATGATATCATCTACATAGATTTGGCATAGGATCAAATCACCCTTGTCCCTCTTAGTAAAAAGAGTGGGATCAATCACCCCTCTCACAAAACCATCATCGATTAAAAACTTCTTAAGATGATCATACCAAGCACAAGGTGCTTGTTTGAGGCCATACAAAGCCTTATGAAGTTTATACACATAGTCTTGGTGATCAGAACTAACGAACCTAGGTGGTTGTGATACATATACTTCTTCTTGTAGAGGACCGTTAAGGAAAGCACTCTTCACATCCATTTGATGTAATGTAAAACCATTGAAACCAGCATAAGCATGTAAGATGTGAATGGATTCAAGACGGGCAATAGGGGCAAAGGTCTCACCAAACTCCAAACCTTCAACTTGTGAGTACCCTTGTGCCACTAACCTTGCCTTGTTACGGATGATTACACCATTCCAATCTTGCTTGTTCTTGAAAATCCATTTTGTTCCAATGACGTTGTGCTCGGTAGTTGGCCTCTTGACTAAAGAACACACTTGGTTGCGTTCAAAACTGTTCAACTCTTCTTGCATAGCAACGAGCCAATCATTGTCCATCAATGCAGCTCAACACTAGACACAAACGAGAAGTGAGCACAAAAGTTTGTCAAATGTTTACGAGTGACTCTACCTTCCGATATGTCGGTGAGAATTTTGTCAACATCAACATGACCGGCCACTCGAGGCATGATGGAGGTAAGAGTTTCACGAGGTTCAACTTCATGTCCATCATCCACGTCCTCAACATATGGATCATTAACGTGTGGTGGAAGATCTTCTTCTTCATCTTGCATTTGTTGAGGTTCATCGTCAATGATTGCACTTTCTTGTTCTTGCCCTTGAGGATGATCTTGTTCTTGATGATTATCATGAAGAGGAACTTGATCATCATCTTGTACTTGGTCTACGGGCATTGTTTGAGCAATAGGAGCTTGTGGTGGTATGGGTGTTGAAGTAGTTTGATGATGCGTGAAGCTTCCATCTTCTTCTTCATCATCATGAGGTTCTTGTTCCATTGGAAGAAGTGCACCAACACCCATGGTCAAGATATCTTGAGAAGAATCTTCTTCACCTACATCACTTAGATCAACTTGCTCCCCATGGGAGCCATTAAATTCATCAAACACCACGTCACAAGTTTCTACAACACATCCATTGGATTTGTTGTAGACTCTATAGGCGTGAGAGTTTGATCCATATCCAACAAATATGTCCTCAATGGTTTTGGATTGAAATTTTCCTAACCGTTCTCTTTTGTTGAGGATGAAACATTTGCACCCAAATACAGAAAGTACTTGACATTTGGCTTGTTCCCAGTTAGGAGCTCATATGGAGTCTTTTCCAATATAGTGCAGATGAAGATCCGGTTTGATGCATGGCATGCGGTGTTGATAGCCTCGACCCAAAAACTATGCGGCGACTTGTTTTTATCCAACATGGACCTTTCCATCTCCACAAGTGTGCGGTTCTTCCTTTCCGCTACACCATTTTGTTGGGGAGTGTATGGATCTGAATATTGATGCTCAATCCCTTCATCACTAAGAAATTCTTCCAAGGTGTAGTTCTTGAACTCAGAGCCATTATCACTTCGTATTGCCAAGATTTCTTTGTCAAACTTGCGTTGTGCTTGCTTGGCAAAATCAATGAAGGTGATCTTCATCTCGTCCTTGGACTTGAGGAAGAAGACCCATGTATATCGTGAGTAATCATCAACAATGGCAAGCCCATACTTTTCGCCACCAAGACTATCCCATGAAGGAGGCCCAAAAAGATACACATGAAGGAGCTCCAAAGGCCTTGAAGTAGACACAATATTCTTGGGTGGGTGCTTTTGATTGATGTTGCTTCCCGGCTATGCATGCACTACACACACGATCTTTCTCAAAGTAGACATTGGTTATTCCAAGGATGTGATTACCCTTTAAGAGATCTTGAAGAGTTCTCATGCCGACATGGGCTAGCTGGCGATGCCATAGCCACCCCTTGTCGGCCTTGGCCATTAGACAAGTTGCATGGAGTGTGCTCTCTTTCAAGAAATCAACCATGTAAAGGTTGCCATCCAACTCTCCAACAAAGGCCACTTCGAGAGTATCTCTCTTAAAGACTTTCACATCCGTTAGTCCAAAGAGTGTATCATAACCAACAGAAGCCAATTGGCAAAAAAAAGTAAATGGTATTTACGGGATTGGACAAGCATGACATTTTCAAGAGACATGTCATTTGTGATAGCCACCTTGCCCAACCCTAGTACCTGTCCTTTTGATCCTCCACCAAACATACTGCTCATAAATTGTTGAATAGCTTCCGTGAAATCGTAGAGCAACTTGCTATCTTCGGTCATATGATTGGTACATCCACTGTCAATCACCCATTTTACTCCACTGGAGAAAGAAACCTACACACAATTATGGTTTGCTTAGAGGAACCCATTTTGCAATGGGAACTCTCAGGTTAGTCACAAGGGTCTTAGGGACCCAAATAGCATAAAACCGAAATGCATTTCGAGGACCAACAAACTTAGCAAAAACTTCTCATTAAGGTTCTTTTGCCCTTGAGCACATGTCATGAGACCTTTCTCGATTTGAGCCTCGAGAAAGCGATTCTCCTCAAGAATAGATGCTAGATCACTACTAGAGTTAGTAGTACAAGCATCAACATTGATAATAAGAGAAGAGTAAGCCTTGGCTAGAGTTTCAAGATAAGTAAGCTTGAGCATCTCAAAACTCTTTGTAAGAAGGGTGAGCTCTTCTTCCTTAGTCTTGAGGGACACGAATAGGAGCTCACAATCCTTAGAGAGAGAATCATTAGACTTCACAAGCTTACTTTTATCATTCATCAACTCTTCGCAAGAGTCAATAGCCTTTTTCAAGGAGGCAAGATCTTTAGTATCAACATCAATGTTTGCACCAATTTTCAAGCATAGTTCATCATTTCGTGCTTCCTCATATTGGACTTTCCGCTCAAGGTTTTCATATTTTTTATTTTCCTCGGTGATGAGGGTTTCGAGTTCCTTAATGGTGATGGTGTGCTTACTCACCATCTCCATAAGCATACGAAACATAGTGAGCTTCTTTCCTTTGAGGGAGCACATGAACTTACTTAGTTTAGCAAGCATAGGATCATCTATATCATCGTCCTCATAACTATCCTCCGCATCAAGATACTCATCACTATGAGTAGGAGGAGTGAAAAGAGGAGGGTTTGATCATGGGGTTACCTTGACCTTGTCAGGAGAGCTTTGGTCCTCTCCATCTTCAACCACAGCCTTTGCCATTAGGCACTTGTGAGCATTGCCCTTGTAGTCCTTCAAATAGTTGTAGGTGACAACATCACCACTCTTGTTGACTATCCTCAACGTGTTTTGATAATCTTGAGCAACTCTGACAACACCACTAACATCATCCAGATCGGATTCTTCATGTGCAACCATTTCTTTCCCATCCCTCTTTTTGAGCTTGGAGTTCAAAGGATTTGGCAACTTCTTCTTGGGAAAGGTCTTGGGAAACCTTGTTTTATCTTCTCTCTTCTCATAAGGGCAATCGTTGGAGAAGTGGTTGGTTTCTTCACAATTGTAGCATTTTATCACTTTCTTCTTCTGGAATCTTCCCTTGACTTTTCCCGCGCTAAACTTCTTGAGCAATGTCTTCATATGACGGGCTCTCATCTGAGTCAACCTCATCACCATCCTCATCCTCATCATCTTATTCTTCTTCACATTGGTCTTCTTCACATACATGCTTGGCCTTCAATGCAAGATTGATCTTTGATGTTGAGGTACCATGCATGGCAAGATGTTCTGTAGCATTTTCCTTTGACTCTTCAAATAGTTGGAAGGTGGATATGATGTCATCCGGAGTCATTTCCTGGAACCCATGGTGTTGTCCTATGTCCCACACCATTTGATGATGATACAGAGCAAGAGCATGAAGCAACTTATCCACGAGAAATCGCTTAGTCAAGTTGAATCCATCTTGTGTCTTGTCACATTCACATGACTCGATGTCGGCAGTGAGAGTCATGAGACGCTCAAGAAGTTGCTTGGGAGATTCACCTTTCTCCATAAAAAGGTTTTGCAATTGACCCTTGGCAATTTCATATTGAGCAAGCCGGAGAGTGGAGGTACCGGTCTTGGTTCTCACAATGCTATCCCATAATTCCTTGGCACTTGTGATATGTATGTATGGTCTCCTTTGCTTGTCAGTCATACCTCTTCTTATGAACATGGTTGTTGTGTCATTGAGCTTCTTGTCATATACCTCTCCTGGTGTAAGATTCATCGTGTCAACAGCTTGATAGCCATACTCCAAGATCTCCAACATCTCATCATTTCCATATCGAAGATGGTCCTGCATAGCAACTCTCCACAAAGAAAAATCGGTAGTTTCATCAAGTAAAGGAGGTTTTCCATGAGGGTTATACTTGGGTTTCTCTATTTGAGGTCTTGCATAAAGCCAAGGAACACTGGAGTGTTCATTGCCAGGAGGTTGTTGGCAAAGTGAAGGAGTAGGCACAACTGGCCTCGAGGCCGCACCACCAGAAAGTGGTGCAAGCATCGTGGTTAGTGTGGCTATCCTCATTTGGACTAAGGCCTCAAGAGAGGCATCATGCTCCTCCTTTTGCTTAGCAAGAGATCGTTCCAGATCCTCTAAAGTGAAGGACTTGGCTTCCATGGAAGCCGCGCCCATATTCTTCGGATCTGCAACAAGGGGGGGGGGTCCCATCGGGGTTCATCTCGCTCTAGGGCGGTTAAGCCACAAGAGTAGAGCATGAGGCTCTGATACCAATTGAAAGGATCCAGATGGACCTAGAGGGGGTGAATAGGTAACTACAAATTTTAATTATTACTTAGCAATTTTAGGCAATAATGCGGAATATGAAAGTGAGCCTAACAATTGCAAGTGTGATGCTAAGAGCAAAGCAAGATAAACAAGTAACACAAGTATGTAAGTAGGCAAGCACAATATGATATAAGTAAGTGCTAAGAGACAAGTAACCACAAGTAGAGAGTTAGGGTTAGGAATAACCGCAACTCCGGGAGATGAGGATGTATGCCGATGTTCACTTCCTTGGAGGGAAGCTACGTCACCGTTAGAGAGGTGGATGTTTTCATGAAGGCACACCAACACCACGAAGGCTCACCCTATTCTCCCTTTGAGACAACACCACGGAGGCGTTTCTCAACCGCTAGTGGTAGACCTTGGGGTGGTCTCCAAACCCTCACAAACTTTTCCAAGGTAATCACAATGGTCGATTCCTCTCCGAAAGACTCCTACCACCTAGGAGTCTCCAACCTCCAAGAGTAACAAGAACGATGGGGAAAAGCTCAAGACTTGCTCAAATCACGAATTCCTTTGGTGCAAAGAAGGGGAAGGAGTGGATCTATCACTTGATCAGACAACTTCTCTCAAATGCTCTCAAATCACTTGGCGATCTAAGATTTGGTGTGGAGATATGAGAGAGAAAGTGAGATGTGTTCTAGGGTTTGTTCAAAGTGAATGGTCAACCCTCTCCAGTGGGGGAGAAGGGCTATATATAGTCTGAGCACAAATATGGACGTTGTAGTGCAAGTGAACCGGCAGGCCGGACATCCGGGCTAGGGGCTGGACATCCGGCCTAGCAAGGCACTCGAAGAACAAGGCAGAAGCAGAGCAGAAAACAGAGGGGGCAGACATCCGGGGGCCAAGCCCGGACATCCGGCATATCAGGTAACCCCGGACATCCGACACATGGCTGGACATCTGGCAATTTCACCAAGACGAAAAACGGCCTCTGGATAGCACAAGCCGGACATCCAGCAAGAAAGCCCGGAAATCTGGGGTGCAAGGGGATCCCGGACATCCGGCGTAGAGGGCCGGACATCCGGCAAGCAGCACAAGCACAAAGTGCTCTCTAGATAGCAAGGCCCTAATATTCAGCGTGAGGCCCGGACATCCGACAGGCCAGAGACAAAAACACAAAGAGTATAGAGATTGAGCATGTGCATTTTTGGGAAGGAGGTTTGTGGCATGAGCAAGCATTAAACTAACCCTATCGATTCCCTCTTAATAGTGCAGGATCCTATACTCAAGAAAACAAATATGTAACAAATTTTGATACTTCATCCTTGAGTAAAATCACTTTGTATGCTCTTGATCCACACACTTTGATGAACCGGGGACGAACACCTGAGATTTACTTGACAACCATTGTTAGTCCCCTACATGTATATTGTCATCAACATCAAAATATGATGTAAGGGCATGATTGCTCTTTCATCCATGTTGTTATATTATCATTCTTGGATGTTTTACAGTCATTTTATATCATTTGTTTGGTGCTAACCTATTGACATAGTGCCAAGTGCCAGTTGTTGATTTTTTGCATGTTTTTTATATCGCATGTAATCAATATTAAACGGAGTCCAAACGCAGCAAAACTTTTTGTGGATTTTTTGGACCAGAAGACATCCAATGGGCCAGAGAAGCACCTGGGGGGGTGCTCCGAGGGGAGCACAACCCACCAGGGCGCGCCTGGAGGCCCAAGCGCGCCCTGGTGGGTTGTGCCCACCTCGGGTGCCCCCCGGACCGCCTCTTTGCTCTATAAATACCCCAATATTTCAGAAACCCTAGGGGAGTCAACGAAAATCAATTCCATCCCCCATAGAGTCCAGAACCACCAGATCCAATCTAGACACCATCACGGAGGGGTTCACCACTTCCATTGGTGCCTCTCCGATGATGCGTGAGTAGTTCTTTGTAGACCTTCGGGTCCGTAGTTAGAGCTAGATGGCTTCCTCTCTCTCGTTTGATTCTCAATACAATGGTATCTTGGAGATCCATATGATGTAACTCTTTTGCGGTGTGTTTGTTGGGATCCGATGAACTTTGAGTTTATGATCAGATCTATCTCTTTTTATCCATGAAAGTTATTTGAGTTTCTTCAATCTCTTATATGCATGATTACTTATAGCCTCGTATTTCTTCTCCGATATTTGGGTTTTGTTTGGCCAACTTGATCTATTTATCTTTCAATGGGAAGAGGTGCTTTGTAGTGGGTTTGATCTTATGGTGCTTGATCCCAGTGACAGAAGGGGAACCGACACATATGTATCATTGCTACTAAGGATAAAACCATGGGGTCTATTTCTACAAAAAATGATCTTGTCTACATCATGTCATCGTTCTTATTGCATTACTCCATTTCTCCATGAACTTAATACACTAGATGCATGCTGGATAGCGGTCGATGTGTGGAGTAACAGTAGTAGATGCAGGCAGGAGTCGGTCTACTAATCTTGGACGTGATGCCTATGTAATGATCATTGACAGGATATCATCATGATTATTTGAAGTTCTATCAATTGCCCAACAATAATTTGTTTACCCTCCGTTTGCTATTTTTCTCGCGAGAAGCCACTAGTGAAACCTATGGCCCCCGGGTCTCTTTCTCATATTATTTGCCTTTGTGATCTATTTTCCTTTGCTTTTATTTCCAGATCTATTAAACCCAAAAATACAAAAATACCTTGCTGCAATTTATTTTATTTGGCGTTCGATCTATCAAGATTTACAACTCTCTCATGTTCGTTTGCCAATTTCTGGCACTATTACCCGAAAGGGGCTGGCAACCCCTTTTACACGCCGGCTTGCGAGTATTTGCTATTTGTGCACAGGTGTTGTTTACGTAGTGTTGCTTGGTTCTCCTACTGGTTCGATAACCATGGTTTCACCACTGAGGGAAATACCTACCGTCGCTGTGTTGCATCATCCCTTCCTCTTTGGGGAAATACCGACGTAGCTTCAAGCCGCATCAGTTCCGTCACCGTAAGCCTCTGTAGACATGAGAAACCAATCTAGACACTACAAAAAAAGACACATCCGTGACATTTTGGGCCGAACGAAATTTTTTCTGTCATACTTATGACACTTCTATGACGATAATTGTGACAAAACCCGGTATCATCATAGATGTGGTGGGCTCCTACTTTTATGACAAAAAATCATGACAGTAAATGGGCTTTTCGTCCTGGGCGTGTTGGAGACGCAGCTGCATGACATTCTTTGGGCCGTCCATGACGGGAAAAACCATGGTAGAAGCGAGGGAACGGAAAATATTGGGGAGTTCTCGGTACGGTGGTGGCGGGGGCCGAGCGATGCACATTTCTCTCATACGTACGCGCGTGTGTGCGAGGCGTTGCTCTCTAACTGAACCCGAGCGAGGCGTTGGGCTCTAATTGAACCCGAGCGATTGCACTGCAGGCTACGCGTTACTGAACACGAGCAATCGATCGATGGCTATTAACTGAACCTGATCGAGCGATTCCTTCGCTACTGCTGCTAATTGATGCCGATCGATGCTGCCTTTGGATGAACAGTGAGCATTGTTGGGGGTTTGGATGAACAGTTCCCGGTGGGGGTTGGATGAACAGGAACCTGTGGTAGTAGAGGCCGTTGCCGCTGGGTGAACAGTACCGCGGTCAATCGAGCCGGTGGATGAACATGACCCTGTGGAGGGCTGGATGAACAGGACCCCGTGGAGGGCTGGTTGAACATTAGCCGGTGGAGGGCTGGTTGAACAGTAGCCGGTGGAGGGATGGATGAACAGTATCCCATGGAGGGGTGACTGAACAGGACCCCGTGGAGAGGGTTGGTTGAACAGTAGTCGGTGGAGGCTAGATGAACAGGAGCCCGTGGATGAACAGTCGCAGGTGGAGGCTGGAGGAGGTCGACGGTGGATGAACTGTAGCCCGTGGAGGCTGGAGGAGGTCGACGGTGGAGATGAATAGTATCCTGTGGAGTCCCATTTTGCGGTACGCCACACCCCTCCTGATGAACAGGACCCCGTTTCGACCATAGCGCTCCAACACAAGTCTGTTTCCTCCGTTTTGCGGTACGCCACACCCCTCCCGGTCAATAGGACCCGATTTTGACCGTAGGAGGTCCAATAGAAGTCCGTTTCCTCCGTTTTGTGGTACGCCAGACCCCTCCCAATGAACAGGATCCCGTTTCGACCGTGGCTGGTCGAACACAAGGTCGTTTCCTCCGTTCTACGGTACGCCAGGCCTCGTTTCCATCGGCTGTTCCATCCAAGCCGGTTGGCTCCCGATGAACAACACGTGTTTTGTTGCCTCCCGATGAACACGACGCATTCCATTGCCTCCCCATGAACACGACGATGACGCAGTTTCTCCATTCCGACCCAGCCATGTACACGAGCCCTGGCCGTACGTATGCGCGAGTATGTGTTCGAGACCCCGCCCGTATGTTCGTACGTGGCCGTATTTTGTTTCTTGCACCCTGGCCGATGTACGTACGTGTACATGCTACGTGCGCGCCTCTACTATGACACGTGCCCTTCCTTGCATGGCCACGGTTCATCACTGCAGCCTGCAGACACACTGATCGACCAGTATGTACGTACACGTTCACGACCAGAATGACAACGCTACATACACTTCGACCATGTGGGTCCCGACTGTCAGGCACTTCCTTGCGTGCAAAGATGTAGCTGGTGGGTCCCAGCAGTCAGGGGGCGAATCATTTTTTTCCTGTAATATGGACACTGAGGGAGTCCTGGATTGGGGGGTCTCCGGACAGCCGGACTATATCCCTTGGCCGGTCTGTTGGACTATGAAGATACAAGATTGAAGACTTCGTCCCGTGTCCGGATGGGGCTCTACTTGGCGTGGAAGGCAAGCTAGGCAATACGGATATGTATATCTCCTTCTTTGTAACCGACCTTGGGTAACCCTAGCCCCCTCCGGTGTCTATATAAACCGGAGGGTTTTTAGTCCGTAGGACAACAAACAATCATACCATAGGCTAGCTTTTAGGGTTTAGCCTCTCTGATCTCGTGGTAGATCAACTCTTGTACTACTGATATTATCAAGAATAATCAAGCAAGACGTAGGCTTTTACCTCCATCAAGAGGGCCCGAACCTGGGTAAAATATCGTGTCCCCTGCCTCCTGTTACCATCCGCCTTAGACGCACAGTTCAGGACCCCCTACCCGAGATCCGCCGGTTTTGACACCGACATTGGTGCTTTCATTGAGAGTTCCTCTGTGTCGTCTCCATTAGGCTTGATGGCTCCTTCAATCATCGATAGCGATGCAGTCCAGGGTGAGACTTTTCTCACCGGACAGATCTCTATATTCAGCGGCTTCGCACTATGGGCCATGTCGCTTGGCCATCTGGAGCAGATCGAAAGTTACGCCCCTGGCCATCAGGTCAGGTTTGGAAGATTAAACTACACGGCCGATATCCGCAGAGACTTGATCTTCGACGGATTTGAGCCCCTGCCGAGTGCGCCACTCGGTCTCGATGAGCATGATTTAGCTCTGCCATTGGACAGTGTTTAGGAGATCGCACCAGCAACCGCTCCGACCCTCAATTCGGAGCCAATCGCGCCATCCATGGACGGGTGGATAGACCCCGCCACGGAGGCCATACTCTCAGCGGCGATCGAGCCGAGGATCGACCTTACCCTTCATGGGAGTCGTGACGCCGAACTACCGGATTCTTCCCCGGCCACTGACTCCGAACCGCCTGTGCCCGTGCCTATCGAATCCGACTGGGCGCCAATCATGGAGTTTACCTCCGCGGATATCTTTCAGCACTCGCCCTTCGGCGACATACTGAACTCATTAAGGTCTCTCTCCTTGTCAGGAGAGTCCTGGCCAAACTATGTCCGGCAGGATTGGGATGCGGATGACGAAGAAATTCGCCGCCCACCCACCACCCATTTAGTAGCCACTGTCGATGACTTAACCGACATGCTCGACTTCGACTCCGAAGACATCGACGGTATGGACGACGATGCAGGAGGTGAAGAGGAACCACTGCTCACAGGGGCACTGGACAGCCACCTCATCATATGACATATACATGATGGACACACCCAAAGAAGGCAATGGCGACGAGACAGCGGAGGATGACCCCTCCAAGAAGCAGCCCAAGCACCGACGTCAGCGGTGCCTCTCTAAGTCCCGCCAAGGCAAAAGCGATGATACCGGCACCGGAGATAATAGCACTCCAGACAGTGCCGAAGACAACAACAATCCCCTCCAGCAAGATTTAGAGCAGGAGGATGGAGAAACCAGCCCTCTCGAGAGAGCGGCAGACGGAGGGGCAAAGGATGATAATTACATGCCTCCCTCCGAAGACGAGGCAAGCCTCGACGATGACGAATTCGTCGTGCCTGAGGATCCCGTCGAACAAGAGCGCTTCAAGCGCCGGTTTATAGCCACCGCAAATAGCGTTAAGAAAAAGCAGCAGCAGCTTCAAGCTGATCAAGATTTGCTAGCTGACAGATGGACTGAAGTCCTTGCGTCCGAGGAATATAAACTCGAACGCCCCTCCAAAAGTTACCCAAAGTGCAGGTTGCTACCCCGACTGGAGGAGGAAGCACCAAAACCTACATCCCCGGTGTATGACGCGGCTGATCGGCCACCTCGTGGCCGCGACAGAGAGGCATTTCAGCCAAAAGCTCAGCCCGCACCCCGACGCCATTCAAATAAAAAGGCATGGGGAAATACGTCAAACCTGTGAGATGTATTCGAGGACAAAGCAAAACATGCAAGATCGATCTACGGATCAAGAGGGCGCGCCACTATGCGAGACAATAACCGTCACGCCGGATATAGTAAAAGTAAATCTGCCCGGGCCGAACACAGCGGACAAGACTCATTTGAGCTGCGTCGCGATATAGCCCAGTACAGAGGCGCCACACACCCCCTATGCTTCACAGACGAAGTAATGGATCACCAGATCCCAGAGGGTTTCAAACCCGTAAACATTGAATCATAGGACGACACAACAGATCTTGCGGTATGGATCGAGGACTTCCTCCTGCACATCCACATGGCCTGCGGTGACGATCTACACGCCATCAAATACCTCCCACTCAAACTCAAAGGACCAGCTTGGCATTGGCTCAACAGCCTGCCAGCAGAATCCATTGGCTGTTGGGAAGATCTGGAAGCCGCATTCCTCGACAACTTCCAAGGCACTTATGTGCGACCACCAGACGCCGATGACTTGAGCCACATAATTCAGCAGCCAAAGGAATCAGCCAGGCAATTTTGGACACGGTTCCTAACAAAGAAAAATCAAATCATCGACTGTCCGGACGCAGAGGCCCTAGCAGCTTTTAAGCACAACATCCGCGACGGGTGGCTCGCCCGGCACCTTGGCCAGGAAAAGCCGAAATCTATGGCAGCCCTCATGACACTCATGACCCGCCTTTGTGCGGGAGAGGACAGCTGGCTGGCTCGCAGCAATAACATATCAAAGAACCATGGTACTTCGGATACCAAGGACGACAATGGCAGGTCACGTCGCAACAAACATAAGCGCCGCATCAACAACGATAATACCGAGGATACGACAGTCAATGCCGGATTCAAAGGCTCTAAACTCGGTCAGCAAAAAAAGCCATTCAAAAGAAGCACTCCGGGCCCGTCCAGTTTGGACCGTATACTCGATCGCTCGTGCTAAATACACGGCACCCCCGACAAGCCAGCCAACCACGCCAACAGGGATTGTTGGGTGTTCAAGCAGGCCGGCAAGTTAACTGCCAAAAACAAAGATAAGGGGTCACATAGCAATGACGAGGAGGAGCCCCGGTAGCCAAACACCGGAGGACAGAAGAGGTTCCCCCCACAAGTGCGGACAGTGAACATGATATACACAACCGACATCCCCAAGAGGGAGCGGAAGCGTGCTCTCAGGGACGTATATGCGTTGGAGCCAGTCGCCCCAAAGTTCAACCCATGGTCCTCCTGTCCGATCACCTTCGATCGCAGGGACCACCCCACTAGTATCCGTCATGGCGGATTCGCTGCACTAGTCCTAGACCCAATCATTGACGGATTTCACCACACTCGAGTCCTTATGGATGGCGTCAATAGCCTGAACCTGCTTTATCAGGACATAGTGCGCAAAATGGGCATAGACCCCTCAAGGATCAAACCCACAAAAACGACCTTCAAAGGCGTCATACCAGGTGTAGAGGCCCATTGCACAGGCTCAGTCACACTAGAAGTGGTCTTCGGATCCCTGGATAACTTTCGAAGCGAGGAGTTAATCTTCGATATAGTCCGGTTCCGCAGTGGCTATCATGCACTGCTCGGGCGAACCGCATTTGCGAGATTCAATGCGGTACCACACTATGCATATCTCAAGCTCAAGATGCCAGGACCCCGGGGGGTCATCACAGTCAATGGAAACACAAAGCGCTCTCTCCGCACGGAGGAGCACACTGCGGCCCTCGCAGCAGAAGTGCAAAGCAGCCTCTTAAGGCAATCCACCAGTTCGGTGATTCAAGACCCGGACACCTTCAAGCGCGCCCGGAGTAATCGGCAACAAGACCGCCTGGCACGGTCCGAGCTCGCATAGCAATGCGGCCCCCACCCCAGTCCCAGCCAAACGGCTAAATCCGTACCCCGCGTACATAATTACGCATTAAAATACCATGGGCACAGGTGGGGAGGGGGGCACGACCATGGCACGCCCCAAGACGTGGCTCAACCGCACTAGGGGCTTCCCGCTTTGTTATTTTTCTCTTTCGGGACTTTAATCTCTGGAAACCCTGTCCGGCAGCATGATTGCCGAACACATGATGCAGCAACCAAGGAGGCAGAAAGCTATGTCGCACCATGGAACTCCCAGGTGGATTACGATAACGAGTGAAATACCTGCTTTAATACTATTCCTCAGCTTGCCCTTGGAGGGGACATGTCAAATACTCCTACTTTTTGCTTATCGCACTACCTGTATCATTCTTCTTTAACACACCTATTTTGAATAAACAATGCATAGCACTAAGACTATTATTGCATTCTTCTTTTTATATATATGTTTATTCATGACATCCAGCACCCGTACACTCTGGTACGGCCAATATGCTAGGGGCTTAAAACATACCCCATAATACGGCGTGAGAAGTCCGAACACTTTCGACAGTGCGGCACCCCGAACTTATAGCATTATATGCATCAGCTCCGAATCATGTCTTGGGTCAATAGTTGGGTTTGCCCGGCTCCCATGTTTTGGTACCTTACGTTCCGCTATATCGGCTAAGGTAGCACTGGGAGAACTACTGCGATTGTGCCCTGGTTCTGCTGGGCTAAGCACCTCAGTAGAGAAAGCTAAAACTGACTGTCATGATAAGGCGAGAGACTGGTCGCTGTTCGAGAGGTTTCGAGTCCCTAAAGACTTATGCCGCTTAGAGCGAGGAGTCGGCTCTGTCCGGCTTAAGGCATGTATAGCGCCCCGAATTTGGCCTTCCGAATACTAGGGGCTTCGCCGAAATTTAAAATTATAGAATTCTATGGCTAAGTGAGAGTGATAAAGCATTATAGTCCGATTGCCTTGTTCGTTGTGCTGAGCACCTCCCTTGAAGGACCCAAAAATGGGAACAAGAGTGCTCAGGTTTATCCCGAACACCCTAGCACTCGGGGCATGGGGGCAGAAGCCGACGACTAGCCATCTCTCAGATTTGATAAACAGCTGAACAGAAGGTAATATTTTAAATTCAAACAAGCATTGCATAGCGCATATGAACAAGTTTTCATCATACAAGATCACTCAAGCAAGTTCATTCAAATATTACATCTTTCGCACACTCGTCCGCTACAAGACGGGCACACTTCATGACACCCTCATAATACATCTCGGGGTGGCGATGCTCCTTGCCCTGCGGTGGCCCCTCCTTCACCAGCTTCACGGCATCCATCTTGGCCCAGTGCACCTTCGCACGGGCGAAAGCCCGGCGTGCACCTTCGATGCAGACGGACCGCTTGATGACTTCCAGCCGTGGGCAGGCATCCACAAGCCGCCTCACCAAGCCGAAGTAGCTGTTGGGAAGGGCGTCGCCAGGCCACATCCGGACTATAAAGCCCTTCATGGCCTGTTCGGCCGCCTTGTGCAGCTCGACCAGTTGCTTCAGCTGGTCGCTCATAGGCATCGGGTGTTCGGTCCCAGTATACTGAGACCAGAACAGCTTCTCCGTTGAGCTTCCCTCCTCGGCCTGATAAAACCTTGTGGCATCCGACACGCTGCGGGGCAAATCTGCAAATGCTCCTGGAGAGGTCCGGATTCGGGTAAGTAACAAGTAATTTACTTTCACATGCTTGCTTTGCATATTGAATGCCTTACCCGCCGCTATCTTCCTCATCGCATCAATCTCCTGGAGGGCCTTTTGGGCTTCATCCTTGGCATTCTTTGTGCTCTCAAGGGCCGTGGCAAGCTCAGACTCTCACGTCTTCAAGTCAAGCTCCAACACCTCGTGCTTCGTCATGAGAGCATGGAGCTCTTGCTGCACCTCGCCCACCCGAGCCTCTTGCTTTTCCCGCTCGGTGCGATCTCGAGCCGCTTTATTTTCGGCCTCGGACAGCGCTTGCCTCAGGGTCGCCAGTTCGGTCGTGGCCCCTGGCAAATTCATGATGATCCTGTCATTTTGCAATCGCATCTTTTTTATATATATCTATAGACTAGGTATCACTTACCTTTGTTCTCCTCGAGCTGCCTCTTAGCAAGGCCGAGCTCTTTCTCGGACCCTTCAAGGTCCTACTTCAGAGCGGCAACCTCCGCAGTCAGTGCGGCAGAGGTCAGCAGCGAAGCCTGCATACGCATACAGACATACTAGTATTAGACTCCTGCAGATATTATTTGATCCACTATTCGGCTTTTCTTTGTGAACACAAAACAGAGCATCAGGGGCTACTGTCTATGCGGTAATATTTTTCCTATATTTTAAATACTTACCTCAAAGCCTGTTAGAAGGCTGGCACAGGCTTCAGTCAGTCCGCTCTTGGTGGACTGAACCTTCCTGATCACCGCACTCATAATAGTGCGGTGCTCTTCATCGATGGAAGCGCTGTGAAGCGCTCCCAGCAGGTTGTCCGGTGCCTCTGGATGGACAGAGGGCACCAGCATGCGCGTCTTGCCCCTTTTGGACGGAGGCCGTCTGCCTGAGTTTGGAACCACTGGAGGTTCCGGCGTGGTGTTCGGCTAAGGGCCGAACTCGGAGCCCTCGGGAGCCTTACTCCCTTTGCTCTTGGAATCTGGAAGGTAGCCTTGAGGCACCTCCGGGAGTGTCTCCCCTCGACCCGGTGCCTCTTGAGACAATACCTCGGCATAGTCCGTAGGGCAAGGGGAGGAGGCGGTCGGAAGTGGATCGCTATCCATATCCGACGAGTCCAAGGAGCCGTCCGACAAAGATACATCGATACGGGCTCGGGGCGGTCTGCATGATCATATTCGGTGTTAGGAGAAGCAGTGCGGCAAAGGTATGCTATGAGTTACTCTGGTATCCAAATACTTACGACTTCGCCAGGGGCTTGGCCCTGAGCAACCACTCGTCTTCGCCTTCGGCGGCGGTGGTGGAGCAGTTCGGAAGGAGAGTCCTCCCCTTCTTGGACCCTTTGGCCCCCCTGGTTGGGGCAGCCTTCCTTTTCTTGTCTCCCCCGACTGGAGGGGGAGCATCTTCATCTTCCTCCTCATCGTGGGAGGAGTGCGTCGCGGAGTCACCGGACGATGTGTCCGATACCACCTGGCGCCGGGAACTCTTTTGGGTTCCCTTGGCCTTCTTCTTGGTCTTCTCCGACACCTTGTAAGGAGCCGGAGTCAGCATCTCCGTCAGGAGAGCATCTGCGGTGTCTTCGGGCAGAGGGGCCGGACAGTCGATCTGCTCCGATGCCTCCACCCAGTCCTTTCAAAGGCATGGGAGCTCAGACCCCGCACGTGGTTAAGCTATGGGAAGTAAATATCCTACCAGATGTACAGAACTTACCGGATTCGCAGGGCGCTTCGCGCTTAGCCCGCGGTCCTCGGTGAGAGAGGGAGGGACCTCGGCACCCTTGAACAGCACCCTCCAGACGTCTTTGTGCGTTGTGTCGAAGAGCTCTCTTAGAGTCTGGTGCTGGGCCGGGTCGAACTCCCACAAGTTGAAATCCCGTTGTTGACACGGGAGGATCCGGCGGAAGAGCATGACCTGGACTATGTTGACAAGCTTAAGCTTCTTGCTTGTCATATTTCGGATACATTTCTGGAGTCCAACCAGCTCCACCGATGAACCCCAGGACAGGCCCTTCTCTTTCCAGGAAGTGAGCCGCGTGGGGATTCCGGATCGAAACTCGGGGGGCACCACCCAGTTGGTGTCGTGCGGCTCGGTGATGTAGAACCACGCCGATTGCCACTCCTTTATGGTCTCCACGAAGGAGCCTTCGAGCCATATAACATTGGGCATCTTGCCCACCATGGCTCCTCCGCATTCCGCTTGTTGGCCGCACACCACCTTCGGCTTGATGTTGAAGTTCTTCAGCCATAGACCGAAGTGGGGCCGGATGCGGAGGAAAGCTTCGCGCACGACGATGAACGCCGAGATGTTGAGGATGAAATTCGGGGCCAGATCATGAAAGTCCAGCCCGTAGTAAAACATAAGGCCGCGGACGAATGGATGGAGGGGAAACCCTAGTCCGCGGAGGAAGTGATGGAGGAAAACTACCCTCTCCTGAGGTTCCAGGGTAGGGACGATCTGCCCCGCAGCGGGCAACCGATGCGCGATATCTGCGGCTAAGTATCCGGCTCCGCGTAGCTTTTTGATGTGTCCCTCCGTAACGGAGGAAGCCATCCACTTGACTCCCGCTCCGGATATGTTTGGATAAGGTTGAGGAGAAGGATGTGGACTTGGGCGTTGGAGCTCGAGTGCGCGAGAATGGATGAGCAAGGAGGAAGAAGGCGTGGGTACAAGAAGGTTAAACCTTATCCCTTTATAAGGGCGGACGAAGCTATGCGCCCCCACTAGCCTGGTAAAACTCGCTTGTCCCCCAAGCACGGTAATTGGTGGCGCGGTTGGGTTACCCACGTGATGAGAATCCCGTAATAAGGGGGACATGATCTCTGCTTTGACAAGACGTGTCAAGAAACTGCCTCGCGTTATGTGCGGGGCTGGTTAAAGAAAAACGGTTCGAATAATCACCGGGCCATGGCATGATGTCATGTTGCCAAAACGTGTCAGCAGATTAGATTTGTGGAAATATTATTATCTCTACGGTGGTATGTGGAACTTATTTGTAGGGTCGGACACTATCCTTGTATTCAAACTCTTCTATGATGTATTCGGAGGAGGAACCCGCCTTGCAATGCCGAAGACAACACTGCGCGCCGGACTCATCGTCATTGAAGCCTGGTTCAGGGGCTACTGAGGGAGTCCTGGATTGGGGGGTCTCCGGACAGCCGGACTATATCCTTTGGCCGGACTGTTGGACTATGAAGATACGAGATTGAAGACTTCGTCCCGTGTCCGATGGGACTCTACTTGGCGTGGAAGGCAAGCTAGGCAATACGGATATGTATATCTCCTTCTTTGTAACCGACCTTGGGTAACCCTAGCCCCCTCTGGTGTCTATACAAACCGGAGGGTTTTTAGTCCGTAGGACAACAAACAATCATACCATAGGCTAGCTTTTAGGGTTTAGCCTCTCCGATCTCGTGGTAGATCAACTCTTGTACTACTCATATTATCAAGAATAATCAAGCAGGATGTAGGGTTTTACCTCCATCAAGAGGGCCCGAACCTGGGTAAAACATCGTGTCCCCTGCCTCCTGTTACCACCCGCCTTAGACGCACAGTTCGGGACCCCCTACCCGAGATCCGCTGGTTTTGACACCGACAGACACACTTCCTTGCGTGCAAAGATGTAGCTGGTGGGTCCCTGCAGTCAGGGGGAAACGTTTTTTTCGTGAAATACGGTGGCCCGTCCGGTGGGTCCCTGCTGTCAGGTGGAGGAATCATTATTTTCTACGTAATAAGGAGGCACTTCCTTGCTGCGGCTGTGGACCCAACCGTCAGCCTCTCCACGTACAGTACTCTTCCGATGGAAGTCGGTCGTTGACCACATTGACCACGCCGCGCCGAGAGCACCATGGCGGTGGACGATGGCGAGGCCTAGGAAGGGGATGACGTGGAGCCGGGGAAGACGCGGCAGTGGATGCCCATGCGGAGAGGAGTACGAGGGTTCAATGGTTCGGCTGCGGTGTGAGGCTGCCGTCGCCGCATAATAACAGGAGGTGTGGGTGAGTGGAGGGATGGCCTGGCCAGCGGTGGGAGTAGTAGGGGGCAGTGAGGCCTCCGCGGCAGCACAGCCGGCCACGGGAGGCAGGAGCAGGCGGCATGACCGGCGCTGCTTTGGGCGGCTAGAGCCAGAAGACCAGAGGTTGAAGAAGCACGACAGTCGTTGAATGGACATCATATAGTAACTGCAGCTAGAATCGTTTATATTGATTAAGTTGACAAAGCCATTGGTACGCGTCAACTTAGTAGGCCCATAGGTCAGCTTCTGAAATGGTTCGCCCCAGATGTCAGGGGGAGGAATCATTTTTTGGGCGGGTGAAGCTAGAATATCAGATATTGAAGAAGAAGCACGACATCCGTTGGATGGACATCCAACGTCCACTTCTGCTAGAACCGTGTGATGAATATAAGTTGACAAAGCCTTGCATACGCGTCAACTATTTTTTTAGGGGACGCATCAACTTAGTAGGCCCACAAGTGTGTGGCGGAGAACTTATAGCCCATTTGAGATTTGTAAGAATGTATAGCCCATTTTTGAATTCTAATGGAATTTACTACAGCCCATTTACAGTTTGTTAAAAGTACAACCCATTTTCTAGCTAGGACAACGATTAATAATTTCAACAAACCGTTCAAAACAGAATTCAATAAAATTTCCCACATTTTGATGGGATCCGAAATATTTTTATCCCGAAATTTCTAGTTAGATTAAATACAATTTCAATATAAATTTGTATTACGTAAAAATCCAACGAAACATTGCACCCGCAACAATTAATGAAATTAAAATTTTCAAAATCCAGAAATAATATTTTATAAAGTAATTACGTGTTTGGTGCATTTTTTATAGTTACTGCCCAGTTTTTATAATTACATCCCATTTATTATTTCTTAAAGCCCATTTTCTTGTTAAGCCTAATGCATCCCTCCTAGGAAAGATTTGCAGCCCACCGGGGCGGAGAATAACAAGTTGACCTTGCCTGGGTATTCCTTAAAAAAGTATAGCTGGGCTAGCCATTTTCAGCTTGAAAAAAATTAATATCTGGGCTGGATATCTGGCCTGTGCTAGACGGGCCACGACCCGCCCAGTTAATACCCTGCTCCCTCTGAACAACAACAAAAACATCGCTCAAGAAAAACTCTGAAGTGCTCACATCTCAAAAAGACAAATACTACTCGAGCTGCTTGGTCCCAGCTGTCGACCGCTCCTTGTGCAATTCTCTCGTTTATTGACTACATAGGTATAACGCCCTCGATGCGGCTATATCTCCCACGTGTCGAAGCACGACTTAGAGGCATAACCGCATTGAAACCAATGTCGCAAGTGAGGTAATCTTCGCACAACCCATGTAATACATAAGGGAAAAAGATACATAGTTGGCTTACAATCGCCACTTCACACTATTACATGAATAAAGCATTACAACATCCAAATACAATCAAGGTCCGACTACGGAACCAAAATAAAAGAAGAACCCCAAAAGCGATAAGGTCCCCCGGTCGACCCCAACTAGGCTCCACTACTGATCAACTAGAACGGAACAACACAAAGGACAAGATCTTCAACGAGCTCCTCCTTGAGCTTGGTTGCGTCATCTGCATGGACTCATCGGCACCTGCAAGCTGGTTTTGGAAGTATCTGTGAGTCACGGGGACTCAGCAATCTCGCACCCTCGCGATCAAGACTATTTAAGCTTATGGGTAAGGTAAAGGTATGAGGTGGAGCTGCAGCAAGCGACCAGCATATATGGTGGCTAACATACGCAAATGAGAGCGAGAAGAGGAGGCAAAGAACGATTGAGAAACTATGATCAAGAAGTGATCCTAGAACAACCTACGTCAAACATAACTCCAACACCGTGTTCACTTCCCGGACTCCGCCGGAAAGAGACCATCACGGTTACACACGCGGTTGATGCATTTTAATTAAGGTCAACTTCAGGTTTTCTACAACCGGACATTAACAAATTCCCATCTGCCCATAACCGCGGGCACGGCTTTCGAAAGTTCAAATCCCTGCAGGGGAGTCCCAACTTAGCCCATGACAAGCTCTCACGGTCAACGAAGGATATACCTTCTCCCGAGACATTCCGATCAGACTCGGTATCCCGGTTCTACAAGACAACTTCGACAAGTTAAAACAAATCCAGCAACACCGCTCGAATGTGCTGACAAATCCCGATAGGAGCTGCACATATCTCGTTCTCAGGGCACACTCAGATGAGCGCTCCATACAACTAAAACCAAACCTCGAGTTTCCCCGAGGGGGCGCTGCACAGGACTCTAGTTTGGACCAACACTTAGAGGAGCACTGGCCCGGGGGGGTTTAAATAAAGACGACCCTTGAGTCCATGGAACCCAAGGGAAAAAAGGCTAGGTGGTGAATGGTAAAACCAAAGTTGGGCATTGCTGGAAGAGTTTTATTCAAGGCGAACTGTCAAGGGGTTCCCATTATCACCCAACCGCGTAAGGAACGCAAAATCCGGGAACATAACACCGATATGACGGAAACTAGGGCGGCAAGATTGGAATAAAACACTAGGCAAAAGGCCGAGCCTTCCACCCTTTACCAAGTATATAGATGCATTAATTAAATAAGAGATATTGTGATATCCCAACAAGTAAACATGTTCCAACAAGGAACAATATCTCCATGTTCCAACAAGGAACAAACTTCAATCTTCACCTGCAACTAACAACGCTATAAGAGGGGCTGAGCAAAGCGGTAACATAGCCAAACAACGGTTTGCTAGGACAAGGTGGGTTAGAGGCTTGGTTCAACAATAGGGGAGGCATGATACGCAAGTGGTAGGTATCACAGCATAGCCATAGCAAAAGAGTGAGAAACTAAGCAAGCAAAGATAGAAGTGATTTCGAGGGTATGGTCATCTTGCCTGAGATCCCGCAAGGAAGAAGAACGAGTCCATGAAGAAGACAAACGGGCGTAGTCGAACGGATCCTCACAAACACGACATTATCGGAACTAACCCGAAGAAGCAACACCGGAAAGAAAGCAAACAACATAGTAAAACAACCATCACATAATCATGGCACGATGCGCAATCAAGTATGATGCATGTCCGGTTTAATGAGGCATGGCATGGCAAAGTGCAACAAACAACACTACAAATTAAGTGGAGCTCAATATGCAACGAGTTGCATATTGACGGAACACCACATCAATTATTTAGTTCTCTCCCGGTTAGGTACTCAACAATATTAAATGTTGTTAAACATGGCAAGAGGTGAGGTATAACAAAACTACACCATCTAAACAATTTAAATGGGGCCGGATATAACAAATAACGAATCCGGTAAATCCCCATATGCCTTAGTAATTTATTGCAACAACAGTTTAAACATTTTAATTGTTGTTATCATGATGCGGATGACATGAACAAGTTTATGAAATTTTAAGAGAGTGTTGACATGAGGGTGGTGAGAGCATTTGTCAACGTGGTAGAAAGAAAGGGGTGCCACAGCAACGAAACGGAAATGATGCCGCGACAACATTCCGGTTCCGGTAACTCGATTGAGAAACCGATGCAAAGGAGAAGTGTGCGGATGCGTGCAACAGATGGTGGGGCACTCCCGGATACCGGGTGTCCCACGAGTTAGTGGCATGGAAACGAGTGACAATACGGACACGATGCAGACAAAGGGTGCATCTCATCCAACATGCATTCATTCGTTCACGGGCGTCATCTCGGGGTTATACCTTCGGGGTGAGACCTTTCGGAATGGATCAAGTTCTTAGCGGAAGTAGACGGTCTCGCCACGTTCGTAGAGGTAGTAGTTGTACTCATGCCGTAGTGGAAGTAGTCGTGCTATCGTTCATCTGTGATCACCAGGACGGTAGTAGAAATAGAGGCACGCGACGTCTTGTCGAAACTCACGGCGGCGGTAGTTGTACACACGTGGTAGTCGAACTTGATGGAACCAAGGTCCTCGAGGGTAGTCGTGGTACTCGTCGTGTTCCGAAACCGAAGTGGTACTTGGCAATATCCGGGACGGTCTTGACGTTTTGGTGCGGTGTAGTGGTACATGTCAACGGTCATCATGGTACTTCGTTCCGGTCCAGTAGTCGTACTAGGCCTCGGTGGACCTTCGAGGAACTTGCGTATCCGAAGGGGTACTTGGCGATCGACGGACGTCGTGGTACTTGTCGGTCCACGAAGTCATTCTCGTAGGTCTTGGTGATTCGTTCAGTACTCGTGTCTTCGGTGGGTGTCTTCGGCAGAGGTACTTGACGTTCCGGTGTGGTAGTCGAACTTGGCGCTCGTGGTACACGGGTCTTCGGGCGACGGTAGTGCAAGGCGGCCTTACTAGTCTTGGCAGAAAACATAGCGTGCACAGGAGGCGGACGGCTCCATGTCACCCACGGCTGTGCGGATCTGGGCCACGAGGACGGGGTACAGCGGCGAGGCGACAAGGATGGGATCCGATGACATGCGGCTCTGGCAGATCGATGCAGGGGCGCGGGAAGCAGCTTCCGGCGTGGGGCGCTCGAGGCAGGGCCGAAACCTACCGGCGAGGTGGGTGAAGCAGGGCATGACGCAGGGAGGCGCAGGGGTGAGGTGCGGGCGTAGCCGAGGAGGATGGTCTCAGGCGAGGCTTGCCGTAGCGCACTGGTGGCCGGGGCCAGGCGGCATCGCCATGGGAGCAGCTCGGTCGAGCACGAGCTCGATTCGGGAGGAGGCGCACGAGGCGCGCTTGCTGGATGGAGCAGGGGCAGCGAAGAGGAGCAGAGCATCAGCGCTCGTGCTCAGCGGCGGGGCGGCGACTTCGTGGCGTAGGCGGAAGCAGAGGGCGACGCGAGGCAGGGGGCGCCGGAGTTGGCCTCCAGTGACGGCGCGGGAGGCCCGACGCGGCGTCCTGGCGAGGCAACGGCGCGGAGGAGGGCCGACGAGGGGGCGCGATGGAGCTCAACGGGCGTGCTCCGGCAGAGATGCTTGAGGAGGGGCGGACACGGAGGAGAGGAAGGAGCGGTCATCGACCTGCTGGGCTCCGGTGGCGCGGTTCAACGAGGACGAGGTGGAGGTCGGGTGCTGGCGCACGAAGGGAGATGGGGATCGAGCGCGAGGAGAGGGAGAGGGGGTCGGGCGCTGACGGCGCTGGAGGGAAGGAGATGGGGATCGGGAGGGGGTTCGATCGGGTTAGGGTTTAGGTTAAGTGGGGCGGCTGGGCCTTAGAGGCCGGCCCGGGTAGAGAAAGAAATGGCCAGAGGCCTGGCTGGGCAGCTGGGCTGGGCTCTCTCTCTCACTCTAAAGAAAAATAAAAACAAAACATAGAAATAAGAGAGAGGAAAAGAGAGAAGAGAAGGTTAGAGGAAGAATTTGGCATGGGGTTAATTTTCTTGGAGTCGCAAAAATGTGCTTGTTCCGAGAAAAAATAGAAAAGGCCAAGATTGAGATATTTAAATTCAAACTCACTTGATTTAAATTCAAATGATTTGAATAGGAAGTGAGGGTTGGGAAGGTCCAAAATGTTCGGATTTTTGGTGGAGCTCCGAAATATGATGAATGAATTTATGGACAAAGTTTGAGGTCAAGATGTGTGGTAACAAAGGCCTGGGGAATTACTTGCAAGTGTGTTTTGGTGATTCCAAATTAATGGAATATTTATAATAACTCCCTAAATATTAGGAGGATATGTTATAAAGGGAAGTCACTCTTCCCTCGATTTAAATGGATCGAAGATCCACACAATTTATTTAGTTGAGATGCAGAAGATTTATGAGATGATGGCATGATGACATGTGCACATGATGCAATGATGAATGCAAAGAACCAAACAAATCACACGATGAAACCCGGAAACCCTGGAAGGCAACTGAAGCTCTGGTCTTGGGGCATCACAACAGTCCACCACTACGAGAGGATCTCGTCCCGAGATCTAGAATGGCACCGGAGGGAAAACGGAAGAGAAAAGAGAAGAGGTAAAACTAAGTTGCTTCTTTGACAAATGAGTGAAACCACAGAACCTTGAAAAGGTTAAGCCATTTCGAGAAAAGAATACAACGGGGATGAACAAAGTTGAAAGCACTCCGTTAAGAAAAGAGGAACAAGGAACATCACGAGAGCCCTGTAGGTTGAAAGGCACAAGAGAAAGGTTGCAAAGGACAAGAAGTACATGCAAGCACTCCGGTTAAAACAAGATGTACAAGGTGTGATAAAGCAAAAAGAACTTGAGCAAAAGGGCACAACACTTCGGTTAAATGGATAGGCATGAAAAGAACATGATCTTTGACAAAACGAGATGATGGGTTGAAAAGATGAACATCACAATGCCTCCGGAACAAAAGTAAGAATGGAATGGAGTGAACAAAGGGAAACAAGGTCTTGAGAGAGCACGCTTACAACAAATGCTAGAATGGAGTTGTTGGAAAACCAACAACGAAAATAATAAGCTTGATATGGTCTTGTGGAATACATCTCAAATTATGAGGTGACAACCTGCCACCCACGGGAAAAGAATTGATTGGATTTATATGAACAAGGAGACGAGAAACTTATTTCACCGGGAGGATAAATGAAGAACTTGGGTCATTTATGAGCACCACAAATAGCAACAATCCTTAGGGAAGGCTTTAGGTGAAACATGACGCTAGATAACTCCAACGAATAGATTGGTGGATTTAAAATATTTCATTCTTAACCACAAGTGAATCATGAAACATGAACTCAAGTTATCAAGATTGACATAATACCACCTCCAATGATACAGAAGAAAGAATTGCACTCCGGATTACAAGATGAAGAATGCTTGAGCTCCTCTGAAAAGAATCTTTATGAACGCTTCGAGAAGGAAATAAATCCTTGATGAACCGCCATGTAGAACACCCATGAAGATCTCCGGTAACAAAAGAATGATCAAACGGAAGGAAAAGAGAAGTTGAAAACACAAGGTGAATCCTTGTAATGATTAGATGGATCTTCGCGACGATATAATTGAGAGAGACTGGAACTCCGGAAAAGAAAAGATGAAACAGATGAAACCGAGAATTTGATGAGCCTCCGGAATAGGGAAATGAGTTCACTCGATGAAACAAGAATAAGAATTACATTATGCTTATCCTTCACCAATTAAATTGATGACAAACAACGGATTTGGCATACTACTTATTTCCGAAGAAAGGATTAAGATAGATATCGCGTCAACTTAGAAAGGTCTTCAATGAACCACCGGTAGGATTGGAACAACGAATAAATTGATAAGATAACGAAAGAAGAGGAATCTTGCACGAAGCACTGTAAGAATTGAAAATGAACGAAGTAAAGGGATGAATCACCGGGTAAGAATTGTGAAATGAACGAAGATACTTGAGACAATCTAGATACATGAGAACGAAGGGATCACGAACTGATTAGAGTTCACTTGAACGATGCACCGGTAAGATTGGAGAATGATAGCTGAAAGCTGAGAATGAATAATCCCGAAATGATGGCCTTCGGAGAATCAAACTGAAAAGACTCTTGAATTGCTCCGGATAGGAGAAAATAATTCCCACAATCGCAAATAATTATGAGAGGATGGCAACAAGCTAGAATCACGAATCTTGAAGAGAATGGAGCAAGATTTAAGAGAAACTCTTCTTCGGTCTTCAAAATCCGAGAATGACGACGAGAAACACCAACAATAATTATTGAGGCACTCCGGAATGAAGAATGGAAAGGTTGAGCCAACGATGAAAAGAATTTGAAAGATCTTGGAGAATACATATGACCGATGACAGTTCATTCTTACGTCAAACTTCGAAAAGAATTTGGGAGTAACTCCGGGAAAAATTAGAAGAGTCAGGTAAGATCCTGGGAAAAGACCTGTGGGTTAGGGCCCACTCAAAAGAAACCCCGTTGAAATGATTACTTGAAAAGAGAGATTGCACCGGTTGAATTAAAAGGCTTGAATGAGATAACAGCCTCGAGATAGGTTGAACGGATCTTGAAAAACGAGACGAGCCTTCTGAGATATCTTGAACACTCCGGAACAATTGAATAGCGAGAAGTGGATGATTAAGAGGTGCACTGGCCTGAGAAGGTATTTGGAACGAGGAAAGGATATGATCAACACCAAAAGTTTGAATTGAAACCACCAGAGAAGAAAAAGAACGAAGAATGAAGAATGAAGAACTTGAGACTTCCTTAGAATCGTCATGAGAATCACCGAATAATTACATTGACGGAAAGAATGGAGAGGCTTCCCATCAATAAAAGGATACAAGATTAAGAAATCTGAGTCCTTAAAGAAACAAGGGTGGGAGGGCGGGAAAACAAAGGAAATTTGGGATGGATGAAACAACACCATTGAGAAGACTTGAGTTGATCTTGCGGATGTTGAAAAAGATTGGATCCACTAGAAGAGAAGCACACCGGTTGAAAAGGAATTAACATGACAATCTCGATGATCCAGAAGGATTAGTATTCACATAGAAATATGAGAATACCGCTTAGGAAAAGTATGGAATCAACATTTCATTTCGAAGCAACTCGAATACCACGACTCAAAAAAACAAAGGATTGGCTTGCAGAATAAGCCGGAACAAACATATGATAGAGATTTCGTCCGAAGTTTTCGTGGTGGGGCCTACACGGGCTCGATCATACATCACCATCATGTACAAGGCAGTGCACATGACATACGAAGAGTCCCCGAGTCGGCATAGCCAAGGACTCTTTAAGACACAACTAGACCACTGTAAAAACCAACCGTGGATAGGCGGACCACTAGACGTCGAACCCCAATTTCAAATCATACATCTATCAGAAAGATATCCTAAGAGCTACTTGAATTCCCACTTATAAACTCCCGAAACTTTCCGGTTATGCAATCAGGTGTTGGGGATACAGGGGAAGCATAATATCTCACCCAAAACTAGCAAATCCTACATCCAGCTGTATCCATCCTTCAACACATAACCAAGAAACCTTCGGAAATCGTCTATCTCAACCTTCGAAAAGCATCCGTTATACAAGTTATGGCAATACTCCCGAACTCCCGCCCCAGTACTGGGTGGCGTCGAGGTTATCTCACCAACAACTGCATAAAAGAGATTTTCGATGTCGGCGAAACTAAACTCAGGTATTCCAGAACTGCAACGGTAAAATTGTGACGACAACACCTCGGAGCTCAACTCCCCGGGACACTGCCACAACCGCTAAATGACAGGAGGCACCAAGAACAATGTTCTCGTCACAAATCGATCGGAACGATTCCAAGATACCCGCGTGATCCTAAATTTTTTTTAGTGAAATTTGAGAAGAGAAGAGTCAAAACTCTACGTCAGGATGCCTTACCAGAGCGATGAAGGGACTGGGGAGTAAAAAGAATTCCTAAACTCTCCGATATATAATTCCTAAATGACTCAAAACATTTTTCTAGACTCAACAACGTCCGCTAATTCGATCAAGAAGTGGGGGCTCCTAAGGTCGGGGATGGCTCTGATTACCAACTTATAACGCCCTCGATGCGGCTATATCTCCCACGTGTCGAAGCACGACTTAGAGGCATAACCGCATTGAAAGCAATGTCGCAAGTGAGGTAATCTTCGCACAACCCATGTAATACATAAGGGAAAGAGATACATAGTTGGCTTACAATCGCCACTTCACACTATTACATGAATAAAGCATTACAACATCCAAATACAATCAAGGTCCAACTATGGAACCAAAATAAAAGAAGAACCCCAAAAGCGACAAGGTCCCCCGATCGACCCCAACTGGGCTCCACTACTGATCAACTAGAACGGAACAACACAAAGGACAAGATCTTCAACGAGCTCCTCCTTGAGCTTGGTTGCGTTATCTGCACGGACTCATCGGCACCTGCAAGCTGGTTTTGGAAGTATCTGTGAGTCACGGGGACTCAGCAATCTCGCACCCTCGCGATCAAGACTATTTAAGCTTATGGGTAAGGTAAAGGTATGAGGTGGAGCTGCAGCAAGCGACTAGCATATATGGTGGCTAACATACGCAAATGAGAGCGAGAAGAGGAGGCAAAGCACGATCGAGAAACTATGATCAAGAAGTGATCCTAGAACAACCTACGTCAAACATAACTCCAACACCGTGTTCACTTCCCGGACTCCGCCGGAAAGAGACCATCACGGTTACACACGCGGTTGATGCATTTTAATTAAGGTCAACTTCAGGTTTTCTACAACCGGACATTAACAAATTCCCATCTGCCCATAACCGCGGGCACGGCTTTCAAAAGTTCAAATCCCTGCAGGGGAGTCCCAACTTAGCCCATGACAAGCTCTCACGGTCAACGAAGGATATACCTTCTCCCGAGACATTCCGATCAGACTCGGTATCCCGGTTCTACAAGACAACTTCGACAAGTTAAAACAAATCCAGCAACACCGCCCGAATGTGCCGACAAATCCCGATAGGAGATACACATATCTCGTTCTCAGGGCACACTCAGATGAGCGCTCCATACAACTAAAACCAAACCTCGAGTTTCCCTGAGGGGGCGCTGCACAGGACTCTAGTTTGGACCAACACTCAGAGGAGCACTGGCCCAGGGGGGTTTAAATAAAGATGACCCTTGAGTCCGCGGAACCCAAGGGAAAAAAGGCTAGGTGGCGAATGGTAAAACCAAAGTTGGGCATTGCTGGAAGAGTTTTATTCAAGGCGAACTGTCAAGGGGTTCCCATTATGACCCAACCGCGTAAGGAACGCAAAATCTGGGAACATAACACCGATATGACAGAAACTAGGGCGGCAAGAGTGGAACAAAACACTCGGCAAAAGGCCGAGCCTTCCACCCTTTACCAAGTATATAGATGCATTAATTAAATAAGAGATATTGTGATATCCCAACAAGTAAACATGTTCCAACAAGGAACAATATCTCCATGTTCCAACAAGGAACAAACTTCAATCTTCACCTGCAACTAACAAGGCTATTGTGGGACCCCGACTCATAAGTCGTGATCATCGAATGGACGTGTACAGTGATCCCAGAGATCAATGCTCACTGAACACGCAGAAGCTGAATAACAAGAGTCTTACATCCATACATACTGTCTTACATAAATTATGACCGTTATGGTTGAGCCTCGAGTATAACTTCGCAGCGGAAATCTTCGTCGATAACTTGGACCCATGCCATCTGCCTTAACCCTACATGCATTCTAACTGGGAAGCGTCCTAGCTCGCATGTTCGTCACCGAAGTATTCTTCATCATATCCTATTTTTCCTGCCTGGCCAATAAAATAACCAGTGGCAAGCCAATGAGTACTTTGAATGTACTCGCAAGCAACCCATGTTCTGGCTCAAGATACATCAATGCATGATATAGGTAAATTTTTGCAGAAAGCTAGTTTTGAGTGCAATGCCATGTTCAACAACTTGTAAGACATGCATCAGGAGAATTCAAGTAACCATAAGGACGGTTACAGATATCAACATAAATAGAGTGGGCACCAACCCAATTCAATCATGTCAAGTCCTTTGACTTGACCCAAGTAGTTCTTCCCACGTATCCAAACACATACACTGGTTTGTAAACATGTGGACGTAGCCCAAGAGCGGTTACCCAACTGTCCTTGACCGTGGACACGGCTATTCGAATAGTTTTACACTCTGCAGAGGTTGCACACTTTACCCACAAGATCCGGGGAACTTCCATGTCATCCACGACCCGCGGTACCTCAAGTACCCGGGGTAAGCACCCGATCACTATCTTTCCCTAGACGACACTAACATAGAGTCCACTCGATTGGCAGTAACCCCCGTGCCCAACATTTCACATCTTAAAATTGTGGAGCCTCGCTCCCATTTTCATCACATACCACAAGCACGGGGTACCAACAGTGTGTCCGGTGCCCTGTGAAGATAGTCATGGCCGCCCTACCTGGCACGACCCCGTCCCGAGAGAGAGCACCAACTCTCCCCCGTCACTAGTAATGCGGGCCCCAAGCTAGTATCGGCCTAGGTAATCAATAATGCCCTTTCCCATACAAGGGTAGAGTGGTTGCGCATGTAAGGTTGGAATAACGGTCGCAACTTAAACCAATCCGTTTTGAAAACAACACACACACTTGCCTCGGTACACCACTTCGTCATCAAGTGGCTACCCAACTCATCATCTCCCCCGGGCATAAGTGGCACCCGATGGGGTTTTCGAAAAGTCTTTTGAAAATACTTTGTCTCCATCACCATGCATATACCCGTCCCCTTTTTGCGTAGCAACTACTTTAGCATCCTATCTACTCCCACCGGCATAACCCTCATAAGGAGGTAGGGTCATGCACAATACAAGTATCAACGAGGAAGTAACGGAGGCAAACCATCAAAGGGGTTCCACCTCATCATGATTCCGTTGCAACAACAATATGGTGCTATATGTCATGCATAAAAAGGGTTTCATAGACATGGTCAAAGGGCTGCTTGCCTGGTTCATCAGAGTCTTGAGATCTTCAAATATCTCTGGTCCAACTCCGAGCATTTTGTCCACTTCGTCAACTCGAAAGCAACCATAATAAGCAACATAACAAGGCAGGAAATAAAAGTGCTCTAAAAATATTAATTTGACTTTTCTAGGACATCTCTAGTTATATGAAAAATAACCAGAGTGGTTTCATTGGAACTGGGTCGGTGGATATTTCTAAACATTTTGATATGATGGAATCAAGGGGTTTATGGGTTTGCAAGAAGTGTATAGAAATATATTTTTGAAAAATGAGCAAAGGCACCCATTTAACAAACCATGATTTTAGAAGCATTTAGGAGTTGGTTTCACTGGATTTGGAGTTCAAATGAATATTCTATGGATTTGCAAATTTGACAAACATGAAGAAATGGCTCATTATTTTGTGGGGTACAGAAAGTATTAAGAAAAATGTTCATGACCTAAG
This sequence comes from Triticum urartu, assembly GCF_056163025.1. Lineage (NCBI taxonomy): Eukaryota > Viridiplantae > Streptophyta > Magnoliopsida > Poales > Poaceae > Triticum > Triticum urartu. The sequence goes on from NC_141877.1 coordinate 355,024,592, forward strand.
TTATAAACTCAGGAGCATCTAGAAATTTGAATCATGCCATTTGGATCAAATTTGAGCCCTCTGTGATTTTTTAAAGTTTATCACAGAAATGGAAAATGGGATTTTATTTAATTTGTGTGAGGAAAATTGTTCTAGAAAAATGTGCATGCTGCACCAACAGGTAGATCATGATTTATGGAGTCACCAGAAATTTGAATCATTCAATTTGGAGTTAATATGAATATTTGGGAGATTTTACAAATTTCTGGAAAAAGGAAAAGACAAAGGAAGTGGGGGGTTATACCTATACCGCGCACCGAGCGCAGCATAGCGCCGCAGCGCACTGGGCCGGCCCAGCGGCTCGGCCACGCGGACGACAGGGCGACGCCGAAGGCGCCCTCGCGGGGTACGCTTCCGCGCGGGGGAAGCGGATCCGCTGGAGCCATATCCACTTAAACGGACGGGCCCGCCTGCTGGGTTGCTGTCGTGCGGGCCCCAGCGGCAGGTCATCTTCCACCTCCCGCGCGCACTCTGGACGCAAGGAGGAGCGGCTCCCGCCGATGATTGCCGGGGCTATAGAGCGCCCCCGGCGACGTTCTGCCCACCGGCATGACCAGCGCAGAGAGGCGCTTCCAGCCACTGGTCGCACGCATGCCGGGGAGGACCTGGTCAAGGAGAGCGCGGTCCGTGGCGGACGTGGCCGACGGCGATGGCGGGCACGGCGCTCCGGCCGTCGAGAGGAGTAACCGGAGTGCGGGGGAGCTCCGCGGGGCAGTAGAGATGCGAGCTAACTCATAGGTGGGGAGGAGGGGGCCCGGACGACGAGAATTTAGGCAGTGTTCGACGGCTCGGCTCCGGCCATGGACGAGGTTGGAGGGCACGGGAGGAGGTGCGGATCGGTCCAGGGGATGCACGGGAGGGAGAGAGGGCCAAAGGAGTAGAGAGGGGGCTCGGGGCGGCCTTAAGTAGCCGTCCCGTGGCTCACCGTGGACGCGGCGCATGGGTGGCCGTGGCAACAGCTCGGGAGGCCAGGAGAGAGGGCGAGGGGCTGTCTACGGCGTCTGTGGGAGTTGAGTGGGGCGCCAGGAAGAGAGAGGAGGAGCGGGGCAAGGCTGTGGTGCTTGCGCGTGCGAGGCCATGCATTGGCGAGCCGGGCGGCTCTGGGCACGCGCCGCAGGAGGTGAGAGAGAGGGAGATACGAGGGGGCCTGCACGGTGGCATGTTGCGGATGTCGAGGCACCTCAACTGGCGCGCAAGGGGGAGGCTCGAGGTGGTCGGGGGACGCGGCTTCAACGGTCGCCTGCTCTGCCTCGCGCTCCAGAGCGCGTCTTTGGCCGGCATCCGTGGCTTTTTCGCGTGCACTCGCGCGTCCACTTGTGTCTGGAAGCTGCAGGGGAGAGTAAACAATGGGAAAGTGGCATTGGATGCTCTGGAACTTGCCAGGAGTGGGAGAGAGATGAGAAAGGGAGGGGAAAGTGGCTGTCCAGAGAGGAAAATTGGGTCTCTGCCCCCCTTAATCATTGATCCTTAGGCAGCCAAGCATGAAGGAGGTAGAGGAGGAGCAGATGAGGCTGTGGGAAAAAGTTGAGCTCATGGAGATTAGTAGAAATTGCCAAAACATGCATTTTAAATTTCTGCCAGAAGGTGTTTGATGGTGTTTTGGGAAAGCAGATGATTTCCATTTGCCATGAGACTCCACAGGGTTAAATGTCACATATAATTAGGGCCTTCCACCAATTTTGAGCTCATTTGGGCAAAGTTGCCAATGCAACTTTTGTAAACCCTAGAAATTAGCAGAAATGGACTTTTCAAGATTTAGTCATGCAAATCTATTCTCCTTGATGCACCACTTAGTGTAGTGTCATCATTTGAGGCTCTGAACATGTCCACAAAAGTTGAGATCAAAAGGACACACTTGGCAATGTAGAGTTGTTCAAACTTGGATCTGGACAGAGAGGGTTTTGGGGCACTTTTGTGAACCATAGTTATTTTGATTGATATTAAACTTTGCAAGATCATCACATTATGAATATGTGACTTTCTAGAATTTTCCTAGATTTATTTGAAAATATTTCTTATAGAAATATTTCAAATATTTGAAATGAGCTGAAATGGTTCTGGAGGGTTTTGTCCAATATTTTGATCATGACCATGTGTTTAAACTCATATGTATGGACAATATATGTCCACTGAGCTTCCCTGATTTTTCTCAAATATTTTTGAAGCTTTAAAATAATTTTAACCTATTAAAGACCATTTCTGGCCTAAAGAAAAAGCCTTTAAATAAAATAGGAAAATAACTTTCAAAATTATATTTTTGTGGTTTCTGGGTGTCCTATATCTAATAGGAGTCAAATATATTTTTGGAAATATTTTTACTGCCCTTAATTAAGTACTTGCAGTGCAAACCTCAATTCAGGGTTTTTTGGAAAACTATTTTTTGAAAATACTATTTGGCCAAATTATTTTTGTAAGAAAATACTATATTGTCCTATACACATGGTATGATCATTGGGAAAAGGTTTTGGATCAAGGAGAAGGAGTATAAGAGTTGGAGGATTTATTTGATTTTTAGAGCACTTGCAAACAATAGTCAAACATTCAATCAAAGCTAAGACAAAACACTCAAAAGTTTTTGTCAAACCACATTTTATCATGATTTATTAGCTTAAGTGTTGTGGCATGAAAATCAGGGTGTGACAGCTATAAGAAGGGCTGAGCAAAGCGGTAACATAGCCAAACAACGGTTTGCTAGGACAAGGTGGGTTAGAGGCTTGGTTCAACAATAGGGGAGGCATGATAAGCAAGTGGTAGGTATCGCAGCATAGGCATAGCAAAAGAGCGAGCAACTAAGCAAGCAAAGATAGAAGTGATTTCGAGGGTATGGTCATCTTGCCTGAGATCCCGCAAGGAGGAAGAACAAGTCCATGAAGAAGACAAACGGGCGTAGTCGAACGGATCCTCACAAACATGACGTTATCGGAACTAACCCGAAGAAGCAACACCGGAAAGAAAGCAAACAACATAGTAAAACAACCATCACATAATCATGGCACGATGCGCAATCAAGTATGATGCATGTCCGGTTTAATGAGGCATGGCATGGCAAAGTGCAACAAACAACACTACAAATTAAGTGGAGCTCAATATGCAACGAGTTGCATATTGATGGAACACCACATCAATTATTTAGTTCTCTCCCAGTTAGGTACTCAACAATATTAAATGTTGTTAAACATGGCAAGAGGTGATGTATAACAAAACTACACCATCTAAACAAGGATGGGATCCGGCAACATGCGGCTCTGGCAGATCGATGCAGGGGCGCGGGAACCAGCTTCCGGCGCGGGGCGCTCGAGGCAGGGCCGAAACCTACCAGTGAGGTGGGTGAAGCAGGGCATGACACAGGGAGGCGCAGGGGTGAGGTGCGGGCGTAGCCGAGGAGGGCGGTCTCAGGCGAGGCTTGCCGTAGCGCACTGGTGGCCGGGGCCAGGCGGCATCGCCATGGGAGCAGCTCGGTCGAGCACGAGCTCGAGACGAGAGGAGGCGCACGAGGCATGCTTGCTGGATGGAGCAGGGGCGGCGAAGAGGAGCAGATCATCAGCGCTCGTGCTCAGCGGCGGGGCGGCGACTTCGCGGCGTAGATGGAAGCAGAGGGCGACGCGAGGCAGGGGGCGCCGGAGTTGGCCTCCAGTGACAGCGCGGGAGGCCCGGCGCGGCGTCCTGGCGAGGCAACGGCGCGGAGGAGGGCCGACGAGGGGGCGCGATGGAGCTCAACGGGCGTGCTCCGGCGGAGATGCTTGAGTGGGGGCGGACGCGGAGGAGAGGAAGGAGCGGTCGTCGACCTGCTGGGCTCCGGTGGCGCGGTTCAACGAGGACGAGGTGGAGGTCGGGTGCTGGCGCGCGGAGGGAGATGGGGATCAAGCGCGAGGAGAGGGAGAGGGGGTCAGGCGCTGACGGCGCTGGAGGGAAGGAGATGGGGATCGGGAGGGGGTTCGATCGGGTTAGGGTTTAGGTTAAGTGGGGCGGCTGGGCCTTAGAGGCCGGCCTGGGTAGAGAAAGAAATGGCCACAGGCCTGGCTGGGCAGCTGGGCTGGGCTCTCTCTCTCACTCTAAAGAAAAATAAAAACAAAACAGAGAAATAAGAGAGAGGAAAAGAGAGAAGAGAAGGTTAGAGGAAGAATTTGGGCATGGGGTTAATTTTCTTGGAGTCACAAAAATGTGCTTGTTCCGAGAAAAAATAGAAAAGGCAAAGATTGAGATATTTAAATTCAAACTCACTTGATTTAAATTCAGATGATTTGAATAGGAAGTGAGGGTTGGGAAGGTCCAAAATGTTCGGATTTTTGGTGGAGCTCCGAAATATGATGAATGAATTTATGGACAAAGTTTGAGGTCAAGATGTGTGGTAACAAAGGCCTGGGGAATTACTTGCAAGTGTGTTTTGGTGATTCCAAATTAATGGAATATCATGCGGCATGCAGGAGGAACATCATGCGGCGGACTGCTAGGTCCGATCACTCAACCGGCGGCAAGTGGAGGTGTCTATTCGCAACACATGCAAAACCCTAGTGACAGCGCCGAAGCGATCATCATCGTGAGTGTGCGGCACCTCCACTATATATAGGCGTCCGTTGCGGGATCAACACTTGGGCCTCGCACGGACCCTAAAGCCCATAAGTCTACTCGGCCACAATCCGAATACAGTTTGGATCACATCCGACCAGTGTCCTCGGATCCGACCTCGTAGGTTCCTTCCCTTAAGCACGCGACCCCTTAGGTTCAAGTCGGCTTGGTCGCAATTCGGATCACCTCCGAACTGCACGGTTGGTAGCGGCCTCTAGCAAGGCATGCCGAACACCAAGCAGACTATGAAGCTGCTTAGCGAACCTATACATCATACTTCCATTCCTTTTTCCACACGATATATGTTGTCGAGATCAAGGCGAGTCTGTCATCCTTGTGCTAGCCCGACCTCTTTCTCGTTCCAGTGATGCCGACCACAAACCGGATTATCTCATAATCCTTGTCGCATGGCCATGCTTATCCTGGTCGGATCACACGAGGGGCCCAGAGTATATCTCTCCTGATCGGAGGGGCAAATCCCATCTTGCTTGACCACGTCTCGCAGCATGGTTCTGGACAAACCCGAAACCTACCTTTATAACTACCTAGTTACGGAGTAGCGTTTGGTCGGCCCAAAGCAAGTCTATCACCATCCCGAGTACATGCGTCAGCTCAGGTCTTAGGACATAGAACATATGTTGTACTAGAGACTCACAAATGACATATCGCTGCGTCTCATAGTTGGGTCTGTCCGAGTTGGACCTTATCTCGACTCAGATCCGACTACGTCAAATCCGACCAGATCCTTCCAAGTCCATATTATCTGGTTAGCATCCAATGCCCCATGGCTAGTGAGACCAAGCCATCGACCGTGTCATATGCTAGTCTAGTTGGCTGCGCGTCCACACATCCCTTTCGACTAGGGACCTTTTAGGACAGTCATCATAGAATGCATAGTCCCACAAACAAGTCACGTACTTGCTGATACACATCGTTGATAATGTCCAAGGACTATCTTTATTCATAAACACATAGGAAATATCATCATACATGATTGCCTCTAGGGCATATCTCCAACAGTCTCCCACTTGCACTAGAGTCAATCAAATAGACATCTAATGCCCATAGCTCTAACGTGCCCCTCATGCTTGGGTTGTGGAAGCGGCTTAGTCAATGGATCCGCAACATTTGCATCCGTGTGAATTTTTCATAACTCTACATCACCACTCTTTATGATCTTTCATATCAGGTGATATTTCCGATCTATGTGTCTGACCTTGTGGTGATTCCTCGGCTCCTTGGCTTGTGCGATGGCACCAGAATTATCACAATAAAGGTCCAACGGTTTTACCGAGGCTGGGAAAATACCAAGATCATCCAGAAAGTTCCGGATCCAAAGACCTTCCTTTGCAGCTTCACAAGCCACAATGTATTCGGCTTCTGTAGTAGAATCGGCCACCGTATCTTGCTTGGAACTCATCCAGCTCACTGCTCCTCCATTCATGACGTACACGAATCCGGACTGTGATCGACAATCATCTCTGTCGGTTTGGAAACTAGCATTGGTGTAACCCCTTATGACGAGCTCTTCCTCACCTCCATAAACTAGGAACATCTCTTTAGTCCTTTTCAGGTACTTCAAAATAGTCTTTACCGCTGCCCAGTGACTCTCACCTGGGTTGGCCTGGTATCTACTTGTTAGGCTTATTGCAAAAGCAACATCGGGCCGTGTACATATCATGGCATACATGATGGATCCGATTGCCGAGGCATACAAAATCCTACTCATCCTGCTTTGCTCATCAGATGTCGAAGGACTCTGAGTCTCGCTTAGCCTTATACCATGTGAGAGTGGCAAGAACCCTTTCTTTGCCTCACTCATGTTGAACCGCTTCAACACTTTATCTATGTACGTGCTCTGGCTTAAGCCGAACAGCCTCCTTGATCTATCTCGATAGATCTTAATGCCTAATATGTACATTGCCTCACCAAGGTCCTTCATCGAAAACTTGCTGTTCAATGACTCCTTGACCGAGTTCAGCATCGAAATATCATTATCAGTAGTATGTCATCCACATACAAGATCAAAAACACTATCGAGCTCCCACTTAACTTCTTGTATAAACAAGAGTCCTCTTCGCTTTTGATGAAACCGAAACCAGTGACGACCTCATCAAAACGAATGTTCCAGCTCCGAGATGCTTGCCTCAACCCATAAATGGATCTCTTGAGCTTGCATACCTTACTAGTGCTAGTCGGATCGACAAAACCCTCGGGCTGTATCATATACACGTCCTCGGTTAAATTTCCATGAAGGAAAGCGTCTTGACATCCATCTGCCATATCTCGTAATCTAAATACGCAACTATAGCTAGTACGATCCTCACCGACTTCAGCATCGCTATCGGCGAGTAAGTCTCGTCATAGTCAATTCCTTGAACTTGTCCATAACCCTTAGCGACAAGCTGAGCTTTGTGGATCTGAACATTTCCATCCACATCGGTTTTCTTCTTAAAGACCCATTTCCAACCAATGGCCGTTACGCCAGGCGGCAGATCAACCAAGTCCCAAACTTGATTCTCATCCATGGACTTTAACTCGGATCTCATGGCCTCCAGCCATGCCTCGGAATCTGGGATCACCATCGCTTCCGCATATGTGGCTGGCTCGTCGCTTTCTAGCAACAATACATCGCGCACTTTGCGCAATCTTTCGGACCTCAGTAGTTCCTGTGCCGCTTCCACTACGGGTTCCCTAACTGAATCCGCTATGATCTCATCACCAGCCGAGCCGTCCCCGAGTGGTCCTCGAATTTCTTCGAGTCGGACCGTCCTCCCACTGGCCTCCCGACTGAGAAACTCTTTCTCAAGGAAAACCCCGTTCCGAGCAACAAACACTTTGTTCTCTTCCCGGTTGTAGAAGTTATATCCCAAGGTTTCCCTCGGATATCCCACGAATATGCATTTATCCGACTTGAGTGTAAGCTTGTCTGACATAAGTTTCTTGACAAATGCTTCACAACCCCAAATCTTTAGAAAAGACAAATTGGGACTCTTCCCGGTCCACATCTCATGTGGGTTCTTGTCTACGGATTTTGATGGTACCCTGTTAAGTGTGAAAGCTGCAGTTTCTAGAGCGTATCCCCAGAATGACAAGGGTAAATCCGACTTGCTCATCATAGATCAAACCATGTCCAACAAGGTGCGATTCCTCCATTCCGATACACCATTTCTCTGTGGCGTACCCGGAGGTGTGAGCTGAGGTACTATACCTCTGCTTTTTAGATGATCATCAAACTCCTGGCTCATGTACTCACCTCCACGATTAGATCGTAGAAGTTTAATAGTCTTGCCGAGGTGATTCTCCACCTCGTTTTGAAACTCTTTGAACTTTTCAAAAGTCTCTGACTTGTGCCTCATCAAATAGATATATCCATATCTACTCAAGTCGTCAGTAAAAGTCACGAAGTACTGATAGCCACCTCTGGCTGTTGTGCTCATTGGTCCACACACATCACCGTGTATCAATTCCAACAGCTCGGATGCCCTCTCACAACTCTTTCGAAAGGAAACTTAGTCATCTTGCCAAGCAAGCATGATTTGCATGTCTCGAACGACCCAAAGTCGGTCGAAGTTAGGAGTCCATCATCATGGAGCTTCTTCATGCGTTTCAGACTAATGTGTCCAAGCCGGCAATGCCAGAAGTATGTCGGATTTATCTCATTGGGCTTATGCCTCTTGACATTCACGTTATAGACCGGTTCTTGTTCTAGATTCAATATAAATAACCCATCAACAATGGGTGCATAGCCGTGGAACATACCATTCAAATAAATCAAACAACCATTGTCCTTTAAATTGAATTCATAACCCTGACTCATCAAGCATGAGGCAGAAATAATGTTTCGACTAAGTGCAGGAATGTAATAACAATTATTCAATTCCAAAATAAATCCAGAAGGAAGTTGGAGCTGCGTCGTGCCGACCTCCAACGCAGCAACTCTTGCTTTGTTGCCGACCCTGATGTCAATCTCCCCTTGTGGCACACGCCTAGTTCATACCAGCCCCTGCATCGAGTTGCAAATATGAACAACCGATCCGGTATCAAATACCCAAGAGCTACTAGGTATGTCAGCAAGGTAAACGTCTATAACATATGCAACAAGTGTACCTTTGCCTGAAGCAGCATTCCTGGCCTTCCTACCATGCTCTGCAAGCCACTTGCTACTCCTCTTCCAGTGACCAGTTTCCTTGCAATGATAGCAAATGGTCTTTGAGTCCGGTCCAGACTTCGGCGTAGCGGCGGAGGTTACCATCTCCGTGCCCTTTGCCTTAGCCTTCTTCTTAGACCAACTCTTCTTGAACTTATCCGATTTCTGCACCATCAACACTTGATGCGTGCTTTTCTTAATATCCTGCTCTGCCACTTTTAGCATCCCATGCAATTCAGTGAGCTTCTTATCCATGTCATGCATATGATAGTTCGAGATGAACGTCCCATAGCTGGGCGGAAGAGAACCCAGAACCGCATCAGTAGCCAGCTCATCCAAGAGCGGGAAGCCCAACCGATCCAAAGCTTGCACATATCCGATCATCTTGATCACATGCGGGCTCAGTGGATCACCTTCCTTCAGCTTACAATCCATCAAGGATCGCCAGACGTTGAGCCTTTCGGTCCTAGCCTGCACCTGAAACATGCTCTTGAGACTCTTGATCATATCGAAAGCCCCAACGTCTTCGAAATGCTGCTGCAAATCGGGCTCCATACAAGCCAGCATGAGGCAGCTGATCTCGTTTGATTCATCAACGAGTTTCTGGTAGGCATTCTTGGTTGTGGTACTAGCATTATCGGCAGGTTCCTCTGGAAGCGGATCCTCTAGAACATGTTCCTTTTTATCATGCTTGAGAACAATTCTCAAATTTCTATACCAGGTAGTAAAGTTTGTTCCATTCAGTTTATCCTTTTCCAGAATTGATTTCAATGCAAAGTTGGGTTGAGCAGGTGGTACCATTGATCTACAATAGAAAAATATGCAATCACTAAGCAATGTGTTTATGTAGAGTAATTCTAGCCTTAAACAGAAATACTCCCACTGAAGTCAGCATCCCTCCGCAAACTCTGAGTGATTCAGGATCCGACTAGCACATGCGACTAGTGAGCTTTAGCATCACTGCTAGACAACATGTCTATCCGGTAAGCAACTCCTTGCTAATCGTATCTCCATACGACTCCTGTCGGTCGGGTAGGTATCTCATACCGCGGCCCCCAACCTTCTTTGCCACAAGGCCCAAAACCATTTTGATAGCCTTGTCAAGCTAACCTGATGTAGTGCATGTCAGTGTCCGACACGAACCCTTCAGTTCAAGGACACCTAGCAGCACCCCAATTTTATGAGCCCACTACTAGACGTACTTGACGTGCGAAGGTGCAACATCAGGGATGACAATTCGCTTGATATTCATGAGGGATCTTTCTACCATTCTAACATGCATAGAAAACAAGGAAGCATAAAAATCACAAATAAATACATATTGTGAAATAGTATGGCTCCTTCATGGATGTCCTTCTAGGTCGGCTCCGACTCCGATGACCATCTAGGAACTCCATCTTGTTTGTCACACTGGGACGCCAAGCCACCAACCTGATCTCTATTATCCAACTACTACAATAGTAATGAATTTTACATAGAGTCACAAGTCGACACGCAGGTCGTTATACAATATAATGACAGCACTTTGGCTCCTGCCGGCTAACAAACATGACACGCAGGCCATGTATAATTTACACACATGCATCACATACACATGAGCCATACTATTCACATCAAACCCTGCAAATAAAGTTATGCATAGAATCGCATTCTACCGGTTTGAGTGATCGTGTATGAAATACAAGGCGCTACGCACACGGCGGTCCCGTGCAGAGAATCTCATCTATCGCCTCCACATATCTAATATGCATACGATGTGAATCCAAATCCTATAGCAGAGGCTCTGATACCACTGTTGGGATCTACGGTAGGGTGCGTCGACTGAAAATTAAAATTTCCTACACACAGAACAACCAAGAACATGCTACGGGAGATGGATCACAGTTCGTTACCAGTAGATGCGCAGTGCCGTGCAGCGGAAGAAGAGTTGGGGCAGCGCGTCCGCGTGGATCATCTCCTCCTCGTCCGATCTCCCTCGTACAATCGGTGGTCGGTTCCCACGTACAGGTTCGCCGGAGCGGCGCAAGTGCACCGCCTCTAACGGTATCCGCGCATGCAGGAGGAACATCGTGCGGCGGACTGCTAGGTCCGATCACTCAACCGGCAGCAAGTGGAGGTGTCTATTCGCAACACATGCAAAACCCTAGTGACAGCGCCGAAGCGATCATCATCGTGAGTGTGCGGCACCTCCACTATATATAGGCATCCGTCGCGGGCTCAACACTTGGGCCTCGCACGGACCCTAAAGCCCATAAGTCTACTCGGCCACAATCCGAATACAGTTCGGATCACATCCGACCAGTGTCCTCGGATCCGACCTCGTAGGTTCCTTCCCTTAAGCGCACGACCCCTTAGGTTCAAGTCGGCTTGGTCGCAATTCAGATCACCTCCGAACTGCACGGTTGGTAGTGGCCTCTAGCAAGGCATGCCGAACACCAAGCAGACTATGAAGCTGCTTAGCGAACCTATACATCATACTTCCATTCCTTTTTCCACACGATATATGTTGTCGAGCTCAAGGCGAGTCTGTCATCCTTGTGCTAGCCCGACCTCTTTCTCGTTCCAGTGATGCCAACCACAAACCGGATTATCTCATAATCCTTGTCGCATGGCCATGCTTATCCTGGTCGGATCACACAAGGGGCCCAGAGTATATCTCTCCTGATCGGAGGGGCAAATCCCATCTTGCTTGACCACGTCTCGCAGCATGGTTCTGGACAAACCCGAAACCTACCTTTATAACTACCCAGTTATGGAGTAGCGTTTGGTCGGCCCAAAGCAAGTCTGTCACCATCCCGAGTACATGCGTCAGCTCAGGTCTTAGGACATAGAACATATGTTGTACTAGAGACTCACAAATGACATATCGCTGCGTCTCATAGTTGGGTCTGCCCGACTTGGACCTTATCTCGACTCGGATCCGACTATGTCAAATCCGACCAGATCCTTCCAAGTCCATATTATCCGGTTAGCATCCAATGCCTCATGGCTAGTGAGACCAAGCCATCGACCGTGTCATATGCTAGTCAAGTTGGCTGCGCGTCCACACAGCCCTTTCTACTAGGGACCTTTTAGGACAGTCATCATACAATGCATAGTCCCACAAACAAGTCACGTACTTGCTGATACACATCATTGATAATGTCCAAGGACTATCTTTATTCATAAACACATAGGAAATATCATCATAAATGATTGCCTCTAGGGCATATCTCCAACAGTGAGGAGCAGTTCCGGGAGGCACAGGCCGACACCACCTACAACCACCATCTCCTCCAGGAGCAACTGCAGGCGGAGGAGCAGATCACCGCGGAGCGGGCGGAGCAGGAGGCGCTGCTCGACTCATACCGCTCCGCCCGCGAGGGCCGCCTCGAGCGCTGGCGGTACCGCATGGGCGTGGCGGAGGCCGTGGCCGCCTACAAAGAGGGCGATGAAGCGGGCGAGGCGCTGTTTGGCAAGACCGAGGACGAGGCATAGGACAATGCTGGCTCTGACGAGTCCCCACTCCGCTGGCGTCGACAAGGCCCTACTCTGCCAAGGCCCCGCGGCGCCAACAACGAGGCAGACGACACCTCCGAGGCCCCGCCCCGCCGGCACCGAGGTGGAGGCCCTACTCCGCCAAGGCCCCGCCTCGCCAACAATGAGGCAGAGGACATCACTAGCTCAGCCGAGGCCCCACCCCACCGGCAATGAGGGGGAGGATTTCCCCTGCTCCGCCGAGGCGCCGCCCTGCCGGCAATAATGTAGAGGACATCACCGGCTCCATCGAGGCCCGCCCCGCTGCCAAAGAGGCCGTGCCACACAGAAAACGAGGAAGAGTAGAACATGGTAGGTCGCTGCCGCTCGGGTCCAAGTAAGGCCACCGCTGCTACCGTCCGGTTGAAGCCAAGCTAGGCGGGTTGACCATTGACGGCCGATTAGCTTCTTGGCGGTGACGTGGAGTCGGAGAGCTATGCTGGAGAAGGATGCTGCTTAAGTTACTTAACTGCAGGTGCAGTTGGGTCACTGGCATGTGGGCCCAAGAGGCATCTGGCCCACATGTAAGTGACGCAACTGCACCTGCTGTTATGTCACTGAAGCTCAGTCTGTTGGAGAAGAAGCTTCTGTTCGGCTCAGCCGGACACGAGTGCTATGGTTAATTAATTATACCTCCAGCGCACCCCTTTTTAGTTGAAGAATGTATGAAATGTAATGAAATCTGGCATGTTTATATGAAATCTGGCAGTGTATGAATGAATTTAGTTCGATTTGTTTGAATTCTTGTATCACTGGCATTGGATGAACATGCAAAACTATATGTACTAGCATTATTCTTGTATCATCTCATTTGCAGCAGTTTCACATGTACTCCCTCCGGTCCTTTTTAGTCTGCATATAAGTTTTGTCTGAAGTCAAAGTATCTCTACTTTGACCAATCTTATAGAAAAAGGTATCAACATTCACAATGTAAAATCAACTAACTTGAAAGAAATCTAATATGCGGAGTAAAAAGGAACAGAGGGAGTACAAAATTTAGCGTTCTTGTACATTGCAATCAACACACAGGCCTGGCAATTCATAGAGAACATTCAAAACAATCGATGATTATGCATCTCAGCGATTCACATGTCAGAGCTAATATTTACTTCACAACTAAAGAATAAAGAAAAATCAATCGATGCTGCTAATAGCAAAGGGCGCCCCATTCGAAAATATGAAACACATGTCTTCTTGCTAACATCAATGAGCAAAGTTTGACAAGGTTGTTCCATTCCAAAATATCAAATGTGTGTTGTTTTGTGTACATCAATGAGCAAACTTTGACAAGGTTTTCCCATTCCAAAATATCAAATGCCTACGATTGTGGAATGGGCAGGGTTTTCCATCAGTTCGGACATTGACATGGCACCTCGTGCTAAATAAACCAGCTATTCTTTTTGTGCATTTCGACCAAAATCAACCAAATTCGTGTGTAGCTTGTATGATTTCTCCTTTATATGTTGTAATGCCTTGAACATATCGGCACCTCCTTTCTTGTGGTGGAAATGAATGATTCGAGAATATTCGATGTATTCGTGAACATTTTGTGCAGTTCCCATTGGAATCAAGCTGAGCACCCTTGTTTGCATAAATACAAAAAAGTGATTAGTATAAAGCAAACTGTACTATGAATTGACAGTTTAAACAGTCAACCTACATGATCCATGCAAAGCACACATTTAAAAAAATGGAACTCACCGGAAGGAATCATAAAACAACATTGTATTGGCCATCACAGCAACAAAGATGGAGATCCGTGAGTCCTTCTGAGCTGAAGTTAGTTTGTTCTTGTGGGAAGTAATGTAACCATCCTTCAACTACTCCCTTCTTAAGAATAGAGGCTTGGCTTCTTCATAGGAGGATGATACTGTTGTGCAAAGACAAGAGAACAACTAAATGCTAGCATCCATGTTTGCTCGAAAAAAGGAAAGGAGATATTTAAAACAACACAGATAAAGCACTTCTCAAGGACAATACCACTTTCTCATGATAGTATCTAAATAGTAGCACAAGACCAATAGAGATGAAAAGGCTCAATCATATGGATGAAATCCGTGGGCGAGTACCAACCTTTGTCAGGAGGCTTATTGTGTAGAGCATACAGATCAAGCACTTCTCCAGAACCATCTGTTGTTATCTACTGTGGTTGCCATGCTTACTATATACTCATCGATTAGTTTAATGTTTCCAACATCTTCTTGTGCAGTTCTACTAAAATATATGGTATCTTCAAAGAAGATCCATGTTTGCACAAGTAGAGATAATTACATATTACATTAAGAGTGGCAAAATAATTGCTCGTTCCAGCCATAACAATAAATTAAGATGCAAAACTATATCATTACTTGTGTCATCACAGTTTCAGTGCTTCATTACAGCACCGGGAGTTGATTTTTGTTTTTATTCTGCTTGTTCTTCCCCTTCATCACTTGGTTCAATAACAGACAAGCTTCGCCTTCAATGTAAGATTTGGCATGTCAATTAGGGAGCACAAGTATAGCACTAAACAACGATGTTAATTTTCAGATGAAAGTGGCAAAATACAGGCCAACATTTGTGAAATATCCTTATCTTACCTCAATGGGATATTACGGTGCACATACAGATTGGAAGTCTTGTCTCCATTTGTACAGTTCCCTAAAATCAAGCAACATTAGCGTACAAGTAGCACAACATATGAAAGGACACTGCACAATCATGTGAAAGAAGGCCAGTACTGACCTCTCATGACGCGGAATTCAAACAACTCACAAGAAGAAGATCTAAACCAAATTTTCCAACACAGATAGGAAGTAAGATCTCCTCTTGTGCAGTTCCACTAAGATCAAGTAATCAAGCAACATTGTCGGTGTGACATTTTGGTTGAACTGCACAAAACACTCTTAAAACAAAAGTGTTTTGTGCAGTGCAACAAAAGGTCACAATAGCAACCAGGTGAAGTAGATAACCCTGTTTACACAGAGGTGCAAAGGAAACAACTAGTGGTCAATAACGATGGATGACACAGAAGCCAACAAAAAGAAGCATCGAACTTATCTAAATGGGAAAGAAAGCAAGACAATAGCATTTCTCAAACGGTGGCATTGATTAATATTAATAGAGAGATTATATTAACAATAAAATTCGTTAAACATGTAATTTGCTTCTAAATATGGCATTGCATCAATTTTCCAGCGGCATTATTAGAGGGTGTTTGTTTACAGGGACATTTTGGTGTAGGGACTAAAAAAGTCCGTGTCAGTCCCATCTAAACCAAACAGGAGGGACTTTTAGGGACTAAAGAAAGAAGACCCCAAGGGAGAGTCTTTTTGGGACTTTTTCCAACAGTTGCCCCTGCCCTGCATCGCAACTTGTCTCTATTAGTTCATTACTAGGGGTAACATGGTCTTTTAGCATGTCATTTAATAACCTCTAGTCCATGTTTAGTCCCTGGAACCAAGCAGCAGGTAGGGACTAGGGAGTTTTTAACCAAACAGGGCCTTAGATTAACAACAGCTAAAGAGTTGCACGGGATAGTGGATGCACCAACACCATGTGCATCTACCGATGTATGAACGGGTGATGCACAGTCTGTTGCAACAAAGAACAAAAATAACCAATGAGCATATTTGTGTTGGTCCCAGTTTTGTTATCTTTAGATACCTTTCCCTATGTGAGTGCAGCAAATCTAGTCCCGCTCAAACTCTACAGCCTTGTGCCCCAATACAAAAGATCAGTTTTTTACAGATGTGTGTACTGCCTTTGTCATTGTTTCCCCTTTTCGACCAACATAGGTGTTGGATAGCCAGTCTGTACTAGTACTTTCCCCCCTTCCTTTCCTCTTTGAACCACGTCCTAGATTCATGCTATACAACTTTCCCACTACTTTCCTGTTTGATCCAACACCTAGATTCCAGTGCAGAAGCGGAAAAAGCCCACATGCAGCTAGAGCAATGCGTGTGGAATAAGTAAATTATACCTTAAGGTTCTTGGGATGTGGTTCAGTGGGCGATCGGAGGCCGTTCGGCCCACACTATGTACGGTTGCGAGGAAGAAGGGGTCGGAGGCCCTCCTGCGCCGCCGCTGGGTGAAAGAGAATAGCTGCACCGGTAGTGGATTCCCTCCCTCACCGACGGCGATAGCGTTAAGCCTCCTTCCCTTCCCGGTGGACGGATCCTGCCGGCTCTTTGACCAGCAGTGAGGGGAGAGAGAGAGAGAGAGGCCAATGAAGTCTTGTTTAGATCTGGAGAGGGTGAGTGAGGGAGTCCTGGATTAGGGGGTGTCCGGACAGCCGGACTACAACCTTTGGCCGGACTATTGGACTATGAAGATACAAGATTGAAGACTTCGTCCTGTGTCCGGATGGGACTTTCCTTGGCATGGAAGGCAAGCTTGGCAATACGGAGATGTAGATCTCCTCCCATTGTAACCGGCTCTGTGTAAACCTAGCCCCCTCCGGTGTCTATATAAACCGGAGGGTTTAGTCCTTAGGACAACAACAATCATACCATAGGCTATCTTCTAGGGTTTAGCCTCTCTGATCTCGTGGTAGATCTACTCTTGTACTACCCATATCATCAATATTAATCAAGCGGGAGTAGGGTTTTACCTCCATCGAGAGGGCCCGAACATGGGTAAAAACATCGTGTCCCTTGTCTCCTGTTACCATCCGCCTAGACGCACAGTTCGGGACCCCCTACCCGAGATCCGCCGGTTTTGACACCGACATTGGTGCTTTCATTGGGAGTTCCTCTGTGTCGTCATCATCAGGCTCGATGGCCCCTTCGATCATCGTTAGCGATGTAGTCCAGGGTGAGACTTTTCTCCTCGGACAGATTTTTGTATTCGGAGGCTTTGCACTGCGGGCCAATTCGCTTGGCCATCTGGAGCAGATTGAAAGCTACGCCCTTGGCCATCAGGTCAGGTTTGGAAGCTTAAACTACACGGCCGATATCCGCGGAGACTTGATCTTCGAAGGATTCGAGCCCCTGCTGAGTGCGCCGCACTGTCACGATGGGCATGATTTAGCTCTGCCGCTGAACAGTGTCCTGGAGGCCGCACCCGCATCTGCTCCAACCTTTAATTTGGAGCCAACTGCGCGACCGAGGGCGGGTGGGTAGACCCCGCCATGGAGGCTGCAGCCTCAACGGCGATCGAGCCGAACACCAACCTTATCCTTCGCGAGGCCCGTGACTCCACATTGCCGGACTCTCGTCCGAACTCTGAACCATCCGCGCCCCTGCCAATCGAATCCGATTGGGCACCGATCATGGAGTTAACTGCCACAGATATCTTTCAGCACTCGCCCTTCGGCGACATACTGAATTCACTAAGGTCTCTCTCTTTGTCAGGAGAGCCCTGGCCGGATTATGACCGGCAGGATTGGGATGCGGACGACGAAGAAATTCGACGCCCACCCACCACCCACTTAATAGCCACTGTCGATGACTTGACCGACATGCTCGACTACGACTCTAAAGACATCGACGGTATGGACGACGATGCAGGAGACGAACAGGAACCAGCGCCTATAGGGCACTGGAAAGCCACCTCGTCATATGATATATATGTGGTGGACACACCCAAAGCGGGCAATGGCGATGGAACAGCGGGGGATGACCCCTCCAAGAAGCAACCTAAGCGCCAGCGTCAGCGGCGCCACTCTATGTCCCGGCAAAGCAAAAACGGTGATACCGGCACAGAGATAATAACACCCCGGACAGTGCCGAAGACAACTCCCTCCAGCAAGATTCAGCACAAGAGGATGGAGAAGCCAGCCCCCCTGAGAGAGCGGCAGATAGAGAGGTAGAGGGTTTCAAACCCGTAAATATTGAATCATACGATGGTACGATAGATCCTGCGGTATGGATTAAGGACTATCTCCTTCATATCCACATGGCCCGTGGCGACGATCTACACGCCATCAAATACCTCCCACTCAAGCTTAAAGGACCAGCTCGGCATTGGCTTAACAGCTTGCCAGCAGAATCCATTGGGTGTTGGGAAGACCTGGAAGCCGCATTCCTTGACAACTTCCAGGGCACCTATGTGCGACCACCAGACACCGATGACCTGAGCCACATAATTCAGCAGCCAGAGGAATCGGCCAGACAATTCTGGACACGGTTCCTAACCAAGAAAAATCAAATCGTCGACTATCCGGATGCAGAGGCCCTAGCGGATTTCAAGCATAACATCCGCGACGAGTGGCTTGCCCGGCACCTAGGACAGGAAAAGCCGAAATCCATGGCAGCCCTCACGACACTCATGACCCGCTTTTGCGCAGGAGAAGACAGCTGGCTGGCTCGTAGCAATAACATGTCAAAGAGCCCTGGTAATTCATATACCAAGGACAGCAATGGCAGGTCACGTCGCAACAAGCACAAGCGCCGCATTAACAGCGACAATACAGAGGACACGACAGTTAATGCCGGATTCAGAGGCTCTATGCCCGGTCAGCGGAAAAAGCCATTCAAAAGAAGCACTCCGGGCCCATCCAGTTTGGACCGTATACTCGATCGCTCGTGTCAGATACATGGCACCCCCGACAAGCCAACCAACCACACCAACATGGATTGTTGGGTGTTCAAGCAGGCTGGCAAATTAAATGCCAAAAACAAAGACAAGGGGCTACAGAGCGACGACGAGGAGGAGCCCCAGCCACCAAACAACAGAGGACAGAAGGGTTTCCCCCCACAAGTGCGGACGGTGAACATGATATACGCAACCCACATCCCCAAGAGGGAGCGGAAGTGTGCATTAAAGGACGTATACGCGTTGGAGCCAGACGCCCCAAAGTTCAACCCATGGTCCTCCTGCCCGATCACTTTCGATCACAGGGACCACCCCACTAGTATCCGCCATGGCGGATTTGCCGCATTGGTTCTAGACCCAATCATTGACGGATTTCACCTCACTCGAGTCCTTATGGACGGCGGTAGCAGCCTGAACCTGCTTTATCAGGACACAGTGTGCAAAATGGGCATAGATCCCTCAAGGATTAAACCCACAAAAACGACCTTTAAGGGCGTCATACCAGGTGTAGAGGCCCATTGCACAGGCTCAGTCACACTTGAAGTGGTCTTCGGATTCCCGAATAATTTCCGAAGCGAGGAGTTAATCTTCAATATAGTCCCGTTCCGCAGTGGCTACCATGCACTGCTCGGGCAAACCACGTTTGCAAAGTTCAATGCAGTGCCGCACTACGCATACCTCAAGCTCAAGATGCCAGGACCTCGGGGAGTCATTACAGTCAATGGAAACACCAAGCGCTCTCTCCAAACGGAGGAGCACACGGCGGCCCTCGCAGCGAAAGTCCAAAGCAGCCTCTCAAGGCAATTCTCCAGTCCGGCGATAAAATGCCCGAACATCGTCAAACACGCCCGGAGTAACCTACAACAAGACCGCCTGGCACGTTCCGAGCGAGCATAGCAATGCGGCCCCAACCCCAGCCCTCGCAAAACGGTGAAATCCGTGCTACGCGTACATAATTACGCTCTGAAAATACCATGGGCACAGGGGGAGGGGCACAACCACGGCACGCCCAAAATGCGGCTCAACCGCACTAGGGGCTGCTGATTTTATCATTTTTCCTTACTTTCAGGACTTTGCTCTCCGGAAGACCTGCTCGGCAGTACAATTGCCGAACACACGATACAACAACCATGGAGGCAGAAAGCTACGTCACACTGTGGAATTCCCAGGTGGTCTCTATAACGAGCAAAATACCTGTCTTAAATACTATCCCGTAGCTCGCCCCCGGAGGGGGCATGTCAAATAGTCCCATCTCTTGCTTATCGCACTATTTGTATTGTCTTGCTTTTAACGCACCTTTTTAGAATAAACAATGCTTAGCTTCAGTCTACTATTGCATTCTCTATTCATTCCTTTTTATGTATATATGTTCATTCATGACATTTAGCACCCGTACACTTTGGTACGGCTAATACGCCAGGGGCTCAAGAACCCCATAATACGGCGTGAGAAGTCCGAACACTTTCACAAGTGCGGCACTCCGAACTTATAGCATTATATGCATCAGCTCCGAATCATGTCTTTGGTCAATAGTTGGGTTTGCCCGGCTCCCATGTTTTGGTACCTTACGTTCTGCTACATCGGCTAAGGTAGCACTGGGAGAACTACTGCGATTGTGCCCCGGTTCAGCTGGGCTAAGCACCTCAGTAGAGAAAGCTAAAGCTGACTGTCATGATAGGGCGAGAGCTCGTCGCTGTTCGAGAGGTTTCGAGTCCCTAAAGACTTATGCCGCTTAGAGCGAGGAGTCGGCTTTGTCTGGCCTAGGCATGTATAGCGCCCCGAACTCGGTCCTCCGAACACTAGGGGCTTCACCGAAATTTAAAATTATAGAATTCTCTGGCTAAGTGAGAGTGATTACGCATTATAGTCCGATTGCCTTGTTCGTTGTGCTGAGCACCTCCCTCGAAGGACCCAAGAATGGGAAAAAGAGTGCTCAGGTTTATCCCGGACACCCCAGCACTCGTGGCATGGGGGCAGAAGCCGACGACTCGCCATCTCTCAGATTTAATAAACGGCCGCATAGAAGGTAATATTTTAAATTCAAACAAGCGTTGCATAGCGCATATGAACAAATTTTCAGCGGAAAGGATCACACGCACGAGTTCACTCAAATATTACATCCTTGGAACATTCATCCACCACAAGGCGGGCACCCTTCAGGACGCCCTCATAATACATCTCGGGGTTGCGATGCTCCTTGCCCTGCGGTGGCCCGTCCTTCACCAGCCGCTCCGCGTCCATCTTGCCCCAGTGTACTTTAACACGGGCAAGCGCCCTGCGGGCGCCCTCGATGCAGACGGAGCGCTTGATAACTTCAAGCCACGGACAGGCATCCGCCAGCCGCCTCACGAGCCCAAAGTAGCTTCCAGGCATGGCCTCTCCAGGCCACAGCCAGACTAGAAGACCCTTCATGGCCTGTTCGGCCACCTTATGGAGCTCGGCCAATTGCTTCAGCTGGTCGCTCAAGGGCACCGGGTGTCCGGTCTCAGCATACTGAGACCAGAACACCTTCTCCGTCGAGCTCCCTTCCTCGGCCCGGTAGAAGGTGGAGGCATCTGACACACTGCGGGGCAAATCTGCGAATGCTCCTGGAGAGCTCCGGACTCGGGTAAGTAACAAGTAATTCACTTTCACGTGCTTGCTTTGCATAATGAATGCCTTACCCGCCGCTATCTTCTTCATCGCCTCAATTTCCTGGAGGACTTTTTGGGCTTCGACCTTGGCAGACTTGGTGCTTTCGAGGGCCGCAGCGAGCTCGGACTCTCGATCTTCGAGTCCAGCTCCAAAGTCTCGTGCTTCTTAACGAGAGCATGGAGCTCTTGCTGCACCTCGCCAACCCATGCCTCATGTTTCTCCCGCTCAGTGCGCTCCGTGGCTGCCTTCTTTTCGGCCTCGGTAAGTGCTTGCTTCAGGGTCGCCACCTCGGTCGTGGCCCCTAGCACATCCATAACGATCCTATCATTTCTTGCAACTGCATCTTTTTTACATACTCATATAGACAAGGCATTACTTACCTTGGCTCTCCTCGAGCTGCTTCTTGGCAAGGCCGAGCTCTTGCTCGGACCGCTTGAGGTTCTGCTTCAGCGCATCAACCTCCACAGTCAGTGCAGCACAGGCCAGCAGCGAAGCCTGCATACGCATATCGACATAATTATGTTAGACTCCTGCGAATATTATTAGATCCTCTATTCGGCTTTTCTTTCTGAACACCAAACAGAGCATCAGGGGCTACTGTCTATGCGGTAATATTTTCATATATTTTTTACATACCTCAAAGCCTGTTAGAAGGATGGCACAGGCTTCAGTCAGCCCGCTTTTGGCGGACTGAACTTTCTAGATCACCGCACTCATAATAGTGCGGTGCTCCTCGTCGACGGAGGCACCATTAAGCACCTCCAGCAAGTTATCCGGCGCCTCCGGTTGGACAGAGGTCATCGGCGCGGTAGGCTTGCCCTTCTTAGTGGGGGGCCGCCTGCCGGAGTCCGGAACCACTGAAGGTTCCGGTGCGGTGTTCGATCCAGGGCCGGACTTGGAGCCCTTGGGAGCCTTGCTCCCTTTTCGCCTGCTGTCCGGAAGGTTGCCTTGCGGCGCCTCCAGGACCACCTCCCCTTAGCTTGGAACCTTTTGGGACAACACCTCGGCGTTGTCCATAGGGCGAGGGGTGGAAGCGGTCGGAAGTAAAAAGCTATTCACATCCGACGAATCCAAGGAACCACTCGACGATATGTCGACTTGGGCTCGGGGCGGACTGCATGATTATATTCGGCGTTAGGAGAAGATGTGCAATAAAGGAACGCTACGAGTCACTCTGGTGTCCGAATACTTATGACTTCGCCAGGGGCTTGGCCCTGGGCGGCCACTCCTCTTCGCTGTCGGTGGCATTGGTGGAGTAGTCCGGAGGAAGGGTCCTTCCCTTCTTGGACCCTCCGGCCTCCCCAGTTGGGGCGGCCTTCCTTTTCTTTTCTCCCCCTGCTGGAGGGGAAGACGCCTCTTTTTCCTCCTCCTCATCTTCGTGGGAGGAGTGCGCCTCGGAGTCATCGGACGATGAGTCCGACACCACCGGGCGCCAGAACTCTTTCGGGTTCCCGTGGCCTTCTTCTTGGCCTTCTTCTCCGGCACCACGTAAGGTGCCAGAACTAGCAGCTCCACCAAGCGGGCGTCTGCTGGGCCTTCGGGCAAAGGGGCCGGACAGTCGATCTGTCCGGCCGTCTCCTGCCAGTCCTGTCAAAGGTACGGGAGCTTAGATCCCGTATAGAGTCAAACTATGAAAAACGAGTATCCTGTAAGAGGTAAAACAGCTTACCGTGCTGGCTTGGTGCTTCGCGCAGAATCCGCGATCCTCGGTAGTGGGAGGGGGAACCTCGGCGCCCTTGAATAGCACCTTCCAGGAATCCTCGTGTGTTGTGTCGAAGAGCCTGTTCAGAGTTTGGTGCTGGGCCGGGTCGAAGTCCCACAAGTTGAAAGCCCGTTGTTGACACGGGAGGATTCGGCGGATGAGCATGACCTAGACTACGTTGACGAGTTTGACATTCTTGCTCACCATGTTTTGGATACATGTTTGGAGTCCGGTCAGCTCTCCCGAACTACCCCAGGATAGGCCCTTCTCTTGCCAGGAGGTGAGCCGCGTGGGAATGCCAGATCGGAACTCAGGGGCCGCTGCCCATTCAGGGTCACGCGGCTCGGTGATGTAGAACCACCCTGATTGCCACCCCTTTATGGTCTCCATGAAGGAGCCCTCGAGCCATGTGACGTTGGGCATCTTGCCCACCATGGCGCCTCCGCACTCCGCCTGGCGGCCGCTCACTACCTTTGGCTTGACATTGAAGGTCTTCAGCCATAAGCCAAAGTGGGGCTTGATGCGGAGGAAGGCCTCGCACACGACGATAAACGCCGAGATGTTGAGGATGAAGTTCGGGGCCAGATCATGGAAATCCAGGCTGTAGTAGAACATGAGCCACCGGACGAATGGGTGGAGAGGGAATCCCAGTACGCGGAGGAAATGGGTAAGGAACACTACCCTCTCGTGGGGCCTGGGGGTGGGGATGAGCTGCCCCTCATCTGGGAGCCGGTGCGCGATGTCGTCGGGCAGGTATCCGGCTCTCCTCAGCTTCTTGATGTGTCCCTCCATGATGGAGGAGACCATCCACCTGCCTCCCGCTCCGGACATGGTTGGAGAAGGTTGAGGTGGGAAATGTGGACTTGGGGATGGAGCTCGAGTGTGCGAAAATGGATGAGCAAAGGAGGAAGAAGGCGTGGATGAAAAGGTGAATCCTTATCCCTTTATATGGGCGGACGAAACTATGCATCCCCACCAGCCTGGTAAAACTCGCTTATCCCCCAAGCGCCGTAATCAATGGCACGGTTGGGTTACCCACGCCCATATTGATGAGAATCCCGTGATAAGGGGACACGATCTCTGCTCCGACAAGACGTGCCGAGGAAACCGCCTCGCAAAACGCGCTGAGGTGGGACAGTAAAAAATGATTCAAATGAAGGCTTGGCTGTGGTGTGATGTCACGCTACAGAATACGTCAGCAGATTAGATTTGTGAAAATGTTACTCTCTCTCTCTCTATGATGGTATGTGGAACTTGTTTTGCAGAGCCGGACACGATCCTCGTGTTCAAAATCTTCTATGAAGTATTTGGAGGAGGAACCCGCCTTGGAATGCCGAAGACAATCTGCGCGCCGGACTCGTCGTCATTGAAGCCTGGTTCAGGGGCTACTGAGGGAGTCCTGGATTAGGGGGTGTCCGGACAGCCGGACTATAACCTTTGGTCGGACTGTTGGACTATGAAGATACAAGATTGAAGACTTCGTCATGTGTCCGGATGGGACTTTCCTTGGCGTGGAAGGCAAGCTTGGCAATATGGATATGTAGATCTCCTCCCATTATAACCGACTCTGTGTAACCCTAGCCTCCTCCGATGTCTATATAAACCGGAGGGTTTACTCCTTAGGACAACAACAATCATACCATAGGCTAGCTTCTAGGGTTTAGCCTCTCTGATCTCGTGGTAGATCTACTCTTGTACTACCCATATCATCAATATTAATCAAGCAGGAGTAGGGTTTTACCTCCATCGAGAGGGCCCGAACCTGGGTAAAAACATCGTGTCCCTTGTCTCCTGTTACCATCCGCCTAGACGCACAGTTCGGGACCCCCTACCCGAGATCCGCCGGTTTTGACACCGACAGTGAGAGAGTGTGAAGAGAGCAACTACAAGCGCTGAGGCTCTACTGTGTATATATATACTGGAGAGAGAGTGTGAAGAGTGCAAACCCTAGAAAACAAGCGCCGAGGCTGCAGCGTATATGTGATGAGGTGATTATACGGTCACTATGAGATCTTATAGCTCCGTATCCATCAATTTTGACCAGTCAATGAATCCTCCTGGCACCGCCCCACCTTACTTTCTCTCTCTGTCATGCGGGGCCTACCTATCATTGGGTGGAAGAAAGAAGTTAAAAAACAAAATTATGCTCAAGTCTAGTTATCAAAACTGAGACCTCAAGTTTGATGAGCGAATAGGCTAACCAGCTACACCACCCCCACGTTATGTTTAACGAGAGGAAAATAACCTTTAATACATTCCTGCAT
Organism: Triticum urartu; assembly: GCF_056163025.1. NCBI lineage: Eukaryota > Viridiplantae > Streptophyta > Magnoliopsida > Poales > Poaceae > Triticum > Triticum urartu. The sequence goes on from NC_141877.1 coordinate 355,049,979, forward strand.
TCATGTGACAAGCATGCCGTGTTTTTTTCGTGGGAGTCATTGGGATTTAAATCATAATCATGTCATGTGGCTTTGGTGGTAAGGTATTTTGGGATTTAAAGCAGTGTTGGTAGTACAGAAATAATGCAGCCTTAGTCACCTTACTTTTCTCCACATAGTACGTTGGGTCCCACCAGTCAGAGGGTGAAACAAACAAATTAATAAGAAAAATTAAAAGCGCCAGCGGTGTATCTTACCTCACACATCTCGCTACTACTCGTGAACACTGTCCAATTGATCCCTCTATTCGCTCACGTACTATTTTAAGTGAATCCTTATTATAACATGCACAGAATTTTGGGCACTTGTATTTGACCTAAGTCAGTGTGCCACCGTATCTCGTACTACTCCCTCCGTCTAGGTGTAATAAGTCACGTTAGAAGGTGCAGCGGGACCAAGGTGCAAGCAGATTTTTTTCCGAAACGAGGTGCAAGCAGATTGGAGGAGAAGGAGAAACTTGAACGGTCCTTCCTCCAATCAAAGCCCTGATTTCTGTCTCTAAACGCAACAATTAATCACAACAACTAAGAGATGTCGTTTTAGCTACCATGGAGGGCCACGTATTAACTCGCATGCATCAACGGCGTAGTTGTGCTCCATGCCTTGGGTTTCCAGGGGATATAACAAGGCAGAGTAAGGAGCGTTTGGTTGCATTGCTAGGATGGTCATAGTGGTGAGTAACTTGGACTAGTAACATGCATATGTTACTACTTTCATAGTAGGTAGTAACATATGGATGGTAACATGCAAGTCTTCATTAATTGAGATATAGACTCATTTTACCTCAGCGTGTGTGTGTGTATGTGTGTTTAATAGCATGTCTGTGTTAGACTAGTCACAGTGGGGAGTAACTTAGAGTAGTAACATGCATATGTTACTAGTCTATGTTACTACCTCCACAGTGGGTAGTAACATATATATTGTGTCATGCATCACTGCATTTATTACATTGTAGACTCATCTTTTCTTGATATGTGTGATATTACAGTAACTAGATATATTACCACATGCCTCTCTTTCTTCATTTATTATATGCCACATCATCTATTTTGCCTAGATAAGTGTGATGTTACCACCTATGTTACTCCCACTGTGGGTAGTCTTAGAGAGAGCGACACATCGACCTACTCCTACATAGAGATGGTGTGTAGTGTACGATTTAGCCGCGAGAGTCGATGCATCCTCTCGTTTCCGGGCGTCCGGTCGGGACAGGCGGGACAGCTTCCACGCCCGCCTGACCAGCCTGGCCCACCCAAAGCCCCTCAATCACCCGCGCGCGCTTCTCGCTCGAAACGGTCAGCGCCGCTCCAAAGAATCGGTGCCGCATTCATGCCCGGGCAGAGTGGACGCGACCTCTCACTGGTGCCTGCGTTGAAGGGAGAAGCGGATTCAAGAGTGATGGTTGCTTCATCCGTCCAACTTACTGCTGGGTCTATGTGATTTGACGGCTCATTGGTCATTATTACTGAGGTGGTAGGACTGCTGGATGCCCCACACTTTCAACGAAAGGAGGTACTACTAGATTACAATTTTCTCCATTCTCAGCGGAGGAGTGCGAGAGCAGTGAAAATACGCAGGCTCAGTGATTACATGGCCCACCTCACACTATCACCATATTTTTGGGACATAGTGCGACACATAACTCTTTACATAGTACTAGTATAGTACGTACTATAATTTATCAGCGAGATAAATTTGTACAATGCTATGAAGCTTCCAGCTTCTGTTTTATGTATCTTGCGTCCAAGGTTGCCCGTTGCAACATTTCATCAAATACAAAGGAGACTAACATGCATGCTATTGCATCTCAATGATTGACAGATCATAGCCAATATGTACTCCCTCCGTTCCAAAATAAGTGTCTCAACTTTATGCAAACTTTAGTACAAAGTTGTACTACTAATAAAGTTGACACTTATTTTGGAACAGAGACAGCTAAAGAAAAAAACGATCCATGCAGTCCCTAGCCCTTGAACCGTAAACCCTAAGGCCTCCTTTGGTTTGTAGGATTTTTGTAGGAATTCTATAGGATAGGATTTGCAAAGGAAAAATTCCTTTGAAGCCCTTTGGTTTGTAGGAATGGATTCCTATTCCTATGTAGGATAGGAATCAATCTTTTATGTTCTGGAGGGAAAAAACATTAGCCTAGACTCAATGGAAAAAATCCTATCGTATGCACCAAATGGCATCTCTTTCTCTATAGGAATTGACATGCATGTCATCTCACTTCCTATGATTTTCCTATTCCTATAAAATTCCTATCCTATGAACTAAAGAAGGCCTAACCAGGCTTTAATTTGCTGGCAACGTTGGAGCTTTCGTAGAAATGAAGTTTGCAACCCTTTGACCATCGGATCATTTTGTGCAGTTTCACCAAAATCGAGATGAGCATCCCTATGGCAAAGAAATTGAAGAAGCGTGATTAGAATAAGATTACCTGGACTAGTTGATGAGACACAAACTCATCACAAATATAGTACGTAGAAGCCAGTAGAGGTATGTGCGGGGCAAAGAAGTAGAGAAAATCCACATGGAGTGATGTGGGCAGCTGGAGAAGTGGTGCACGCCGGCTGTAAAGGGAGTTGTACTTGAGGGATGTCGGGACGTAGCTCAACCTAGAGGAGGGCGGCGAGAGGAGGCAACTACCCATGTTGCGGCAGTGAGCAATGGATGAAGGCAACCTCACCGGCTTTGTGAGATAGAACGGCGGGGACCCCTGATCGGGACGTGCCGATAGTGGGTTTTCGCTGTCGGCGACGGCGACCGCATGTACACTAAAAGCATCCACCCCTTCCCCCGGCGGACGTGGTGATCCACCGGGATGTTAGAGATGTGGCCACAGTCGTTTTGTGCGAGAGAGTGTGAAGACTGAAGATAGTAACCCCAACAACCAACCATGTAGGCTCGTCCTGCCTACTAAAGGACATATATTCCAAACAATATGATAATCTCTCTAACCACGGTAGGGACAAGGAGTAAACGGAGGGAGTAGTAAAATGTTCTCCTCGTCCTGCGAGCCACCGCGCGTGTGGGCGAGGGAGCGGGCGTAAAGGCGTACTAGTAAGCAAGCTTCACCTCATCCTGCAATCCACCGCGCCCGTGGGCGGGGGAGACGGCGTACTAAGCAAGCTTCTCCTCGTTCTACGAGTTGACAGGAGACATCAAAAGTACTCCAGTGTATAGAGCCTTGCCTCTAAGGTAGGCCCCACATGGTTTGCCTCTTTTTTAACATAACGCATCAAGTCACAATTTGTTTGTTCACCCGTGGTAGACGATCCTCCATCAAGTGGACAACCAGTACACGTGTCAAATTACCACGTGGGCTGCCTTTTCATACAGAAATGAGCTCCACCGTGTACCCGCACGGGTGTGGTTGGGAAAGAGACGGGAGTACATGCGTCGTGCATGCACCTCTTCTCTTTGTGCATGTACCCCACCTACGTGGGTGTGTGTGAGAGAGATACAAACCTAGACAGATGGCGTGTGCATTCGTGAGTGTTTTTCGTTTTTTTGGGGGGGTGATTTCGTAAATGTATTTGTGGGAATATGTGTCGATGACATCTCAAACAAAATTTTGCATGTAATGTGTGTGAAATAGAGGCATATCCATATCATATAGAGAGGGCCAGATGGGGCGATCCATGAGAAGAGAGGGAGGGGTCATAGATATTGATAGAGTTGAAGAGAGGATCAAGTGGGTGGGTGCGAGATGGATGAAGAGAGCCATCGAAATTGTGTGTATGCAAGTCAAAGATATAGCGCGACTGACCTACCAGAACGTCATAGGGCACAGGGCAAGTTTGTGTGTGGCAGGGAGACATGACTAGAGCGCTCGATGTATCGGTGTGTGTGTGTGGGGGGGGTGGGGGAGGGGGGAGGCAGAGGTCTAACTAGAGAGTAGAACGACTCGTATATGTGTTGAGAAGGAGAGACCTAGCTATGTGTTGAGGGAGATGGGTCGACATCCATACATAACTGAAGGATGGGAAATAGGTTGGGGCAGAGAGAGAGAGAGAGGAGAGAGAGGGAGGGAGAGGGGTAGAGTGCTGGACGGGTGATGGAGTTGCTTCTCGAAGATGGTGGGAGAGGCCTACTAGACAAACTGAGGGTAGAACTACAATATTATCAATGAGAGTGGGGATGTGTTTCTATGTGTGCATGTGCGTGATAGATCTATCGGGATGCATGCATGGATGATGAAGGGGAACCATGTGTTTGCTAAGAAAACCAAACTGGATCGGTAGATCAATTGTTGTTTGTCGGAGGAAGGGAGAGACATAACTAATGAGGTAGATCGATCGACGCTTGGGGAAAAATGAGTTATAAGGACCTAGTTAGCTATATGTATAGCGGGAGATCGGTCGGTGTACATCCATTTGTTAGAGGCAAATAGGGCCCAGCGAGACGGGTAGATAGAGAGAATGGAGCTAGGAGGTGGTGCGAGAGGCCGAGCTACTAGCTAGATAGGGGGAGGAGTGTGCGGTTGTGAGATCGATGAAAAGAGGGGCGAGAGTTTACATGTGTGTGGGACCGTATGAGAGACACGAGGCATGGACACAGAAAGGAGGAGATGGAAGGTGCGTGTGTACGTATGTTGTAGGTAGACGCTGGAGAGGTTTATCGATCGGTGTGTGTCGGAAAGGAGTTGTGGAGACTGTGGGAGAATGACCTAAAGAAAAAAATGAATATGCGCAATGGAAAGAATGTCGAGGGAGGGGGAGAGCGAGGAGGGCGTGTGCGTGCATGAGAGAAAGTTAGTGCTAGCTACAAAGGTTAGAGGATTGTGTGGGTGCAAGAGACTAACAAAGATCATAATTTGATATAAAAGTGGATTCATATATTTGAATAGGAGATCATAGTGTTATAAACATATGCATGCATGAATATAGCGGTGATACGCGTGTTGTGGTTTTGCACATGTTATACCATAATGTGATAATGCATGGCGTATGCAACTCACAGCTAAATGTTGAACAATCTAAACCATACTATATATCAAACAATCTCACATTTTATTTGAATTTGTGATAATGTGTGGCGTTTCCAGCTTACAACTAAATATCAAACAATCTAAACAATACTATATATCGAACAATCTCACATTTTATTTGAATTTGTGGTAATGTGTGGTGTTTGCAACTCACATGTAAATACTTGTAGGCGTAGGGGGTGGGGCACCATACATTATGTGATAAACACATTATACATATGAGGCATGGTTCAGATTATGAAGATCTAGCTAGAGCTTGAAATGCACTGTGATTTGAAATCAACATAAAGTGGATTCAAAAAATCGAGTTCGAGTTCATATAGTACACATAGTTCATATCTAACACAAGAGTAATCATGTGGTGTGCTGTGAAGATAATACACAAACAATGGTTTAACTTGACAATAATGATGATTGTAGATCTTATTAAAATAGAGAAACGAATTCAAATGGTTTGACTTCACAACAATCATTATTGTAGATCTTATTCAAATAGAGAAACAAATTCAAATTTAGTTCATATTGAAGCGGTAGTATATACGTTTGGAATGCACTAAAACATTCATTTGAGTAGCAGGTTGCATGCATTATACATGTAACGAAATATTTTAATTGAACATAACATGAATTCAAAGTTTTGAATGACATTTGTAGTGCGAATTGATTTGGTATAGTACATAGGACTGGACTCTCTTGTGTGTTGCAAATTGATTTCTTTTTGTTTTTTCGTCGATGGAAGTGCGAATTGATTTGGTACAGTACACGTTGGGCTTGACCGGAAATTTCAACCCGCGCCTTGTTATCCCAAAATATTTAAGATATATCTTTGTCTCGTTGTGCTCCGACAACTCCCTCCATCTCAACCCGCCCCTTGCTATTCCAAAATTACAACGCGCGCAAAAACTCCCACCTCCTACGAAATCCCGACACGTGAAATGCCGTGATATCCTTGCACCAAAAGAACCGCCTAGCCCAAATCGGTGGTGGTACTTTCGTAACTTACCCCACATTTCGGACAAGCACGTCCCTAAGCCATGGTTCCCCACTACCATCCCATCCACCCACCCATTCGTACACCGAGGCTGCCAAAATCCGCGAAGCCCCACACCCTCCTCCGCCCGCCACCCAGCCGAAGTCTCTTCTTCGACGACGTCTTCCACAGCAACACCTCGACGTCCCTCATCCACCGTACCAGATGAGGATCCGTCGTCGATCCCGTCGTCCTGCCGGGTCAGCCACCCCGTCCTCCACCTCCAACGAGCTACCCCGATGTTCCCCTCGTCTTTCATGCCACCTCCATTCCCACACCGCCGTCTTCACCTGCACCACCCGAAGAGCATCATCATCACCGTTTCTTCGGATGAAGTTGAGGCCTAATCGGCGCCACCAAAGAGGTTCTACACTAATCGCCATATTTTCTTCTTGATTTGATCTCACGGTCCTGCCGGCGCTCGGTCCCGAGCCGACACGGCACGGATCGATCCACGGCGGCATCGTTAGCCACTTCCTCCACGGCGTCGCTCCCTCGGCGGCGACGTCCACATCAGTAGGAGCTGCTGCTGCTTTAGCTCTCGCTCGCACTGCTGCTCTGCTCTTGCTCTCGGTCCCCTGCTTGGTCTGCTCTTGCTATTGCTCTTGCTCTTGCTCGCGCTACTGCTCTTGCTCTTGCTTTTGCTTGCGATGCTGCTCCGATTTAGCTACACTTCAGTCGACTGAATCGACTTTTGGGTCAGTCGATTTTCAGGGCGTGTGGGGCTCACTGGAGTTAAGCACCAGCCGCGGTGGGGAGGGGGGCTCGCCGGAGAGGTACCCCACTGTCTATCTTAGGGTTCAGGGTGGGGGCGGTGGTCGCCGGTGGTGGTGGGGCGGTGGTGTGGGGATCGCCGAAGAAAAAGCTCGGCACGGGGGGGGGGGGGGCTAGAGGGATGGCCGGGGCAGCGGTGGACCGGCGGTGGGGACTGGTTTCGAGGCGGGCGGGGTGGCGCACCGCCAGCCGCGGGCGGAGGGGGCGGCGGTTTGGTCGGTGGTGGCTGGCGGCTCAGGGGGCTGGAGGTTGAAGTTGAACTGTAGGCCCTTGATTTCATATCCAACGGCTGGAAAATCGACTGACCAGAGATGAAAAATTCAGTCGACCGGCTCTCGCATGCGTTGCTGCCTGCTGCTGGTGCTGCTACTGCTTTTCTACTACTAGCTAGTGCGTTCAGTTTCGATAGCAAAATTCAGTTTCGACAGCAAAATTCAGTTTCGATAGTTAAGTTCAGTTTCGACAGTTAAATTCAGTTTCGACAGTTAAGTTCAGAGGTGAGTGGCTGATGTATTTTACATATAGCACTTTGTTGTTATGTATTTTACGTCATCTATTGGAGATGCTATTAGAATTCCTCTCAGGTTAACATTGTCTATCATGTCATGCTTCAGCCTCGGCGTCGTACAACTCACCGGAGTTGCTCCAACGACGAAACCCTCCATCACAGCGGAGTAGTACCCCGGGCTCCATCTCAAGATGCCTAAGATCTTCTTCCCCTCCTCCGACAGCCAAGTCAGCCGGATCATCCTCACCGACCAACCCAATCATGCTGAGATCGACATGGCTTCGCCAAAGAGGTTGTACACTTGTTGCATCTCTTTTTTACTCTACATGTTATATATATTGTCCACTAAGCACACGCAGTAACGTGGAGTACGATTAGTTTCTCCTACTATATGACAAGCAGTGAGGTACCAGGCAACTTAGCTATCCGTGATGGACTCTCTTGAACGCCATCATTATTTATCTCTACGTGTTAGAGTTGTGCATTTGTCGATGGGCCTGGGAGTTGAGCTAGTAGGGCAGTGGCCTGGGTCCAAAGTAGTAGAATTAGGCAAGTAGCACAAAAACATTTTTTGAGTGTAGCTTTTCCTTGATCAAGCCTACCTACTAGAATCACCAGTGCTTGAAAGGAAAAGTGAAGGGAAAACATAGGAATTGGAAAGTTTCCTATGGTACTACTATTCATGCATTTGGTTCGAAGGAATGGAGCAAAGGAAAACTGTAGGATTTGTTCCTTTCGTGTCTCCTTGAAAGAAAAACCGTACGGACTTTAATTTCCACTTGTCCTCCTTTTCAAATTCCTATTCATGAAGCACAAGACTAAGAGATAGTAGCATAATAGCAATATAACCGTACATTTTCTTGTGATTTGACTTAATCTCACCATGCTTCTTTGCATCATGTGATCTTCCAATTCTTGTGAACCAAACAGCCAGATTGGCAGAAATCCCGTGTTTTTAAATTCTCTGTTTTGCACGTGCATTCCTATCCTATTATTGTGTATTTCCTATCCCTGCGTTGTTAGAATCCTCCAATTCAAACGAGCCCTTACATAATTACTTCTCTTACAAATAGTTGTCAAAGAAAACCTTGTGTGGTTTGTCCCGCTCCTGCTGCGCCGTCGTCCACCCAAGCTCAGCTGCTCCAACGACAGAGGGGTCCAGCACAGCAGGGATCTGGCCTCCAGACTATCTTTCACCGCCTCAGATCTTCTTCCCCGCTGTCGGTAGCCATGACAACTGCATTACCATCATCAACCGAGCAGATGACCTCGAGGACTACACGGGTCTGCAAGAGAGGTCGCACTCTTTCGTGTCTGCTTACGTTATGCATTGCTTAATATTACATGCTACTTTATCATCCTGTTCACCGATTAGACTGTGAGTCTGCTCCAAACTAATGGTCAAACTTGAGTTTTTAAATGGTTGTGGGGTACATATCGGGGCCACAATCAATAGTATCTATCTACTATCTGGTTAATCTCTGGTGTCTACTATGAGTTTCATGTTGGGTGGGAAACAAACAGTAAAGAAGCCATTATCTTTATTTTTTAACTGAAGCCATTATCTGCCTGCTATCATTGGTTTTGGGTCTACCCACAGGTTGCTACCATCACTCTGGAATTCTGCATGCACTCCTTACATAATCACACCATGTTTTATTCCTATGCATGGTAGTTATGTACACAATGGAGCTGAACATGTAGACCAAAAGAGATGAGCCTTGCGTGGAAATAAAATTTCATGTAGACGTCGCTCCATGGTAGGTGCAAAGGCAGCCCCCCTCCACCCATTTTGGATTGTAATCGAGAGGAAGATATCTGTTCTGAGGGGGATTCAGAAGGAGAAGACCACTCCTATTTACCCCCTGAGGTCTTCACTCTAACTTGGCATGCTGATGTTGGTTATATCATGCATATGGTGCCTTGCATTGCTTACTTTATACATCAAATATGTCAACTACTTAGTTTAGTCATGCTTTGTGTAAATGCCATATGTTTAGTTTATTCATCGTTTATGTGAATTATGCAACGCCATCTTGTTTAGCCAGGCATCATATATGTGAATTTTGCAATGCCATCCTGCTTAGCCAGTCATCTTATATGTGAATTATATCAGGCCATCCTTTTTTTCCGTTACGTATTACATTTGTCAACAATGTTAGTACATTCAACTACTCTTCGTGTGCATCAGCCATTTGACACGGTGATGGAAAATTCTGGAGTCAAAACAAGGTCTTCAGAGTAGACTATGCTATCTGACGAAGCACATATCTCGCTGGTTACGGATAGCTCCTCAGAGGAGGATTCAGAGAAAGATGATCAGTCCTACCCCCCCCCCCCCGAGGTGTATGCTCTAACTTGGCAGGGTTATGTTGCTCATATCATGCGTATGGTGTCTTGCATTGCTATGTCATTTGATTAGTTTAGACATGCTTTGTGTGAATGCCACCTTTTTAGTGTCTAATTAACATATATGTGAATTATGCATTGTCATCTTGTTGCAAGACATTATATATGTGAATTATGCAATGCTATCTTGTTGCAAAGGCATTATATATGTGAATTATGCAATGCCGTGCTGTTGAGCCAATCATCATGTATGTGAATTATATCATGCTTTCATTGTTTTGTATTACATGTTCCATTTGTTGACAACGTTTGTATATTCAACTACTCTTCCTGTGCATCAGCCATTTGAAGCGGTGATGGAAGTATCTGGAGTGAAAACAAGGTATTCAGAGCAGACAATGCTACCTGCTGAAGCAGACATCTTGCTAGATACAGAGAGCTCCTCAGAGGAGGATTCAGAGACTGATGACCAGTCCTATTTCCCCCCTGAGGTCTATGCTCAAACTTGGCAGGGTTATATTACCCATGTCATGCATGGTGTCTTGCATTGCTTAGTTTTTACATCATATATGGATTGCCATCTACTTACTTGCTTACTATATAAATCATATATTTGAATTATATCATGCCATCATGTTTACATACACAGCATCTATCTGAATTATGGCATGGCAACCCATTTAATAAATACATCATATAGTTATATCAGCTCATCATGTTTAGTGTTTATAGTCATCATATTTTGAATTATGTCATTCTATCCAGTAATTATACCATGCTATCATGTTTCCATAGGCGGAATGTATGTGAATTGTGGCACGCCAACCTATTTAATAAACACATTATATAGTTATATCATATTATCATGTCATCTTGTTTACATAGTCATCATATTTTGAACTATGTATTTCCATCTTTTTTAGTTAGCCATCATAATGTGAAATTGTGTCATGCTATCCTGTTTAGTTAGCCATCATATATGTGAAATTGTGTCATGTTATCTTGTTTTGGTTAAACAACATAAATGTAAATTATTTCATGCCCTCTTTTATTCCCCACTATCCATTGCACTTGTCTATCATACAATGTCTGTACATTCAATTGCTTTTCTTGTTTATCAGCCATTTGAATTGGAGAGGGTGATGGCAGTATCTAAGGGAGTAACAACACGGTCTTCAGAAAAGATAGTGCTACCAGTTGATGCAGATAGAACCACGGTTGCACTTGCCCAAGAACCAGCCCCACCACACATAACCAGACTCTCGCAGATTGTATCCCTACCCAGTTGGACAGAGAACCAGCTACACCCATTCTAACCCCAACCCCAGCAGATAGTAACCCAGCTCCAGTTAACACAGCATCATCTCCACCACAGAGCACCCAAACACGAGCAGTTAGTAAGGGAACTGCTATGCCCAAAGCACGAGGACCACCACTCTGAATCCCAACTCAACGCTTAAAGGAGAAGAAGAATTGTTCTCAGGTCAGGTTCTGTAGCTATGGTTCATACTCCTTTGCTCTTGCATCATTGTATTTACTCAGACCAACTATTTTCAAATTTGAAGGATGGAATTGAAACTCCAATGGCGCAACAGGTATGTTTTAAACCTATTTCTTTAACTGGTTTGCTGTTGTAACTTGATCTATGTTGATTTCAACTTCAATTGAATAAGCAATTATGTTCTCATGTCATGCACATTACAAGTGTTGTTATTGCTCTATAGTTTCGCACACTTATATTCTGTCTATTCTGCTTTGTCTTGAACAAATATTATTTGAACTGTGTCTCTATCTTGATTTGGCAACAAAAAATAGAATGATATGGACCATAAAGTGATCGTGGTACATAGATATATGTTTGTTTCATGTTCTTATCTTGTGCACTTTACTACTGAACTGATTTACCAAAATGAGTTTCATATACAACATGGTAAACCTGTGATGTGTCTGCTTGTTTCTCTTTTAGAATGCGGACAAAATATTGGAGAACAGTACCCCGTTATGCAATGGTAAAGGAAGTAATGCAGATAAGGTTTAAGATAGTGAGACATCCCTGTTGGTCTCCAAGAAAGCTGATAAAACTACCTTGACGATAGTGAGAGAACCCAAAAGTCATGTCTTGTTGTAGTGTTCGAGTTACTGGCCACTACTACTGGCACAAGCTCTTCGAACTCGCTGCATGAATCAGTTCGTCTTCTTGAGTCTCAGCTTCAAGTTGAAAGACGTTGATCAGATGTGCTGCGACAGGATGTTGAAGGACTAAGGAAGTCCCTGCAGAATTCAGATGCATACTTTCTGGTGCAACAGCAAGCACTGGAGGATTTAAGCGCCAAATAAGAGAAAGTTAATAAGCTTGCTAAGTATCTTGTCAGCATTATGGGTACCCAGGATATTGTCTCTTGAGATCTTCTGAAGTGGTTTCAGTTCTGGACTTGTTTTGTTGTGGCGTTTATTTGCACTGGTCGCCAACTTTGACAACCAGTGTATATGATATGTTGCTTTCTTCCCTATATTTGCACTGGTGGCGAACTTTGATGCCCAATGGATGTAATATGTGTAATAGTCGTGATAGCCTAGCGTAAGTTGCCTGCTTATTTATTTCCTTGTTGTCTTGTTTATTTGTTTGCTTGTAGTTAGTGTTGTTCTTTTTCCGTGGTTTGCTAGCGGCCGCAATAACCTATTTTTTAAAAGTAGGCCACAATAAACATGGGCTACATATTTACTATAGTGACACTTGGCCTTCTACGGGCCGTAGAAACAATAGGCCTTCTACGGGGCGTAGAAACAATGGGCCTTCTACAGGTCGTATCATCAATGGGCCTTCTATGGGTCGTATCATCAATGGGCCTTCTACGGGCCGTATGATCGACTGCACAAACATGGGCCAATAACATACCGCATTATGGTCATAAACGGGCTAGAGTTGGAATCGTCCGTTCATGGGTCGACCATAACGGGCCGTCGTTAATCGGCCGTATTTGACGAAGCTATGAAAATGGCCCAACGTATTAACGGGCCACAAATGGGCTGACTGTAACCATGGTCTGAATTTGTCCCATAAGCAGAAAATGACAGTAACGGGCCGTAAGTAACCGAATGCTGGAAATGAGCCTAGGAATAAATGGGCCCTGAGAAGGCCGAAAGACAACATGGGCTGGAAACAGCCCAATGGTATAATGGGCCGTTAATGGGTATAAAGTGATACACTGTTCATTACGGGCCAGTTTCACCATGGGCCATTAATGGGCCAAGAGTTACAAAGGGCCTCATATGGGCCGAAAGACTTCATGGGCTATACATGGGCCGGAAGTTAAAACGGGCTGGAATCATATTGGACGGCCCAGATGACGCTACTGGGCCTAATTCGGATAGGTCGTAACGGGCCCTGGGTTAGCAGGTTGTAAATGGGCTATATGCGAACAGGCCGTTAACATGCTTTCCATGGGCCGGCCTGCCACCTTTTGACCAAGTCAAACGGGCCGGCCTTTTCACAGGAATGGGCCTCTGTTGGGCCGTGGCACGTGTCGATGTATCATAGGCGCCTTCGGTCCAATGAGTGGATGACATCTGTCCCAATGGTGAGCCGGCACGTGTTTCCTCCAGCCAATGATGATCTTACACGTGGAAAATCCCCATTGGTCAGGGCTGTTAATGGGTTATCGGATCCAAAACCGGACCCAATAGTGTAACGGCGAGCCGTTACGGTGGATGCCACGTGTCGGTCACCCTTGACGAAAGCACTTCTATGACGCGGGATTTATTGTCATGGAAGTGGACACTTCCGTGATGATATTTTTGGTAGTGTCATGGAACACTTCTACGACAGCACAGGTATGACTATCTTGATTCTGTCATAAAATTGTCATGGATGTACATGCATGACAGAAAACGTGACCTACTGTGACAAACACGTATCATCACGGAAGTGTCTTTTTTTATAGTGAGACCCCATCCGACACTCCGCCAGAGGGGCAAATCGCCACCGGGGGCCATCTTCATCATCCCGGCGGCCACCATGATGCGGAGGGAGTAGTCCACCCTCGGGGCTGAGGGTTTTTTCCAGTAGCTATGTGTTTAATCTCTCTCTATCTCTCTCTCTCTCTCTCTCTCTCTCTCGTGTTCTTGATGTCACAATCTTGATGTATCGGGGGCTATGTTAATATAGTTGGATCATATGGTGTTTTCCCCTCTCAATCTTGTTGTGATGAATTGAGTTTTCCCTTTGAGATTTTGTTTTATCGGATTGAATACTTTTATGGATTTGAGAGCACTTGATATATGTCTTGCATATGAATTCCCGTGGTATTTTTTTGATTCACTTGATATATATATATATATATATATATATATATATATATATTTGTGTGTGTGCTTTGGCACTCAACTCGCGGATTCCCGAGGTGGCATTGGGGTAATCTACGCATAGGGGTTGATGCACGTTCTTGTCTTTGTTTCTCCGGTAGAAATCTTGGGGCGCTCTTTGAGGTTCTTTGTGTTGGATTGAGTATTATGAATCTGAAATTATTTGGTGTTATTTTAGTACGAACTCTTGGATAGATCGATCGCAAAGAATAGCTTCGAGGTGGTTTCGAACCCTACAGACGATTTCTTCTTATGTTCTTCGCTAGATAGGAACTCCGGAGTGATTCTTCATCGCATGTTGAGGGATGGTTATATGATCCGATTATATTAGCACTGTTGAGAGATTGCACTAGTGAAAGTACGGACCCTAGGCCTCATTTTAAAGCATTGCAAATACTGTTTGTGCTCCGTTTTATCAATTGCTACCTTCCTGTTTTTTATTGTTCTTATTACAAAAATCAATATCTACTATCCATATTACACTTGTATCACCATCTCTTCGCCGAAAGCACCTATACAAATTACCATTGTGTGACACCCCCGATTCAATCGTACACTAATTATACATGCAAACGTCTACAATCAAGATCAGGGACTCACGGGAAGATATCACAACACAACTCTAAAAATAGTATAAGTCATACAAGCATCATATTACAAGCCAGGGCCTTGAGGGCTCGAATACAAGAGCTCGATCATAGACGAGTCAGCGGAAACAACAATATCTGAGTACAAACAAAAGTTAAACAAGTTGCCATAAGATGGCTAGCACAAACTAGGATACAAATCGAAAGAGGCGCAGGCCTCCTGCCCGGGATCCTCCTAAACTACTACTAGTCGTCGTCGATGGTCTGCACGTAGTAGTAGGCACCTCTAGTGTAGTAGGAGTCGTTGAAGGTGGCGTCTGGCTCCTGGGCTCCAGCATCTGGTTGCGTCAACCGAGAAGAAGGGAAAGGGGGAAAAGGTTGAGCAAAGCAACCGGGAGTACTCATCCAAAGTACTCGCAAGAAAGGATCTACACTACATAAGCATTGGTATCACTAAAAAGGGGAGTATCTGTGGACTGAACTGTAGAATGCCAGAATAAGAGGGCGAAAGCTAGTCCTATCGAAGACTACGCTTCTGGCAGCCTCCACCTTGAAGCATATAGAAGAGAGTAGATGGTAAGTTCACCAAGTGTCATCGTATAGCATAATCCTACCCGGCGGTCCTCCCCTCGTCGCCCTGTGAGAGAGCGATCACCGGGTTGTATCTGGCACTTGAAAGGGTGTATTTTATTAAGTATTCGGTTCTAGTTGTCATAAGGTCAAGGTACAACTCCGGGCCATCTTTTTACCGAGGGACACGGCTATTCGAACAGATAAACTTCCCTGCATGGGTGCAACACATAACCCAACACGCTCGATCCCTCTAGCCAGACACACTTTCCTAGGTCATGCCCGGCAACGGAAGATCAACACGTCGCAGCCCTACCTAGGCACAACAGAGAGGTCAGCACGCCGGTCTAAATCCTATGTGCGCAAGGGTCTGGGCCCATCACCCATTGCACACCTGCATGTTGCGAACGCGATCGATAAGCGGACCTAGCCTCCCTAATACAAGAGCAGGTGTTCCAGTCCAATCCGGCGGGCGCCGCTCAGTCGCTGACGTCAATAAGGCTTTGTCTGATACCACGACATTGAGTGCCCATAATTGTTCCTGCGTAGTTGGTTAATGCGTATAGGCCAGTGGCCAGACACAGATCAAATACCAAGATCTCGTTAAGCGTGTTATTTTGAAGTAACCGCAGACGCCAGCCAGGGCCAAGCCCACCTCTCACCTAGGTGGTCACAACCTGCCCTGTCGCTCCGCCACAAAGTAATAGTCTGGGGCCTCCGGGAACCCAGGCCCACCACTACCGGGATGGAACCACCTGTCCTTTCAGCCCCCACATGGGAATCACTTGCGGGTACTCTAGGAGTTGACCCGACTTTAGTCACATCATGTATCATGTATAATATGTATGTAAGTCTATACCCGCGATCACCTCCCTAGTGATCACGACCCGGTAGTATAGCATGGCAGACAGACAAGAATGTAGGGCCACTGATGATAAACTAGCATCCTATACTAGGCATTTAGGATTGCGGGTAAGGGTAACAACTGTAGCAACAATGACAGGCTATGCAGCGGAATAGGATTAACCAAAAGCAATAACATGCTACACTAATCTAATGCAAGCAGTAGAGAGAAGGAATATGTGATATTAGGTTGATCAAGGGAGGGCTTGCCTGCAAGCTCTGCTGAAAGGAAGAAGTGTCGTTGTCGACGTAGTCGATCACCGGGGCACCATCGGCCTCGGGTTCTACCGAAGAGAAGAGGGGGAAGAAACAATAAATATAAAGCAAACAAAGCATCATAATGCATAACATGGTAATATGACGTGTCGAGTGTGACCTAACGTATGTCTACATGAATAGGTGAATGGGGAATTCAACCGGGAATGTTTTCCCGGTTCCGGACCTGTGTCAGACAAATGACCGGAGGGGGAATGTTCCTTATTCAGATAGTTAGAGGCATCTGATAGGTAAACGGGCTGCATATTCAGATTTGTCTCGTCGTTCTAAGCAACTTTCATGTAGAAAACATTTTCATCCGAGCTACGGTTAATTTTCTATGTTTTTCTAAAGTTTTAATCATTTTCTAAATTTATTTATATATTTAATTCTAACATTATCCAGAATTGTGTCTGCTGATGTCATCATGATGCAATGCTGAGGTCATCAGTCAACAGTGTGGTTGACTGGGTCAAATCTGACCCGTGGGTCTAGTGGGACCCACGTGTCATTGGCTGAACTAACTAAACAGAGTTGGTTTAATCTAATTAACCTAATTAGCGGGTGGGGCCTACTGGTCAGTGAGTGTTTAGCACTTTAATTAACTAACTAATAGTTTATTATTTATTTACTTTAATTCGTTTAGTCATGTGGGGCCCACATGTCATAGACACAGGGGGCGGCCACGTCAGCATTGACCCAAGTCAACAGGTCAAAGGGGGCCCCTGGGCCCTCTAGTTAGTGGCCCAGGCGGTGCCACGTGGACACCACATCGGACACCGGCCAGAGACATGCCGGAGCTGCCTCCGACGAGCCAAACGCGGCGGCGTGTCTCGGGAGGGGCACGGATTTCGCGCACAGGGGGTCTGCGGGGTGGTGGCTGGGTGCGTTCGACGCGGTTCGGCGTCTCGCGTCGAACGGTGGTGGCCGGAGTGGCTGGAATGGACGGGGGCGAGCGCTTCGAGCTCGCCGGCGGCGAGGTGCTTCGGGCAAGCAACAACAACGGTGGTACGGTGCGAGTTTGGGCAATCCAAAGAGCGGGGCAAGGCCTACGTGCACACGCGAGCAAGATGGGCGCGAGCAAATGACCAAAAGGTCGCCGGAACGACGCTGGCGACGTGCTATGCAGAGGCACATCCGGTCGAACCACGGGGTCGGTGCTATGGGGCTCGACAGAGTGTGGGGGAGGGGTGCAATGGGCCTACACGGACGTGCTGAGCATGATCCCGAGATCATCTGAGCTCGACAGGCAGCAACGGCACGACTATGAGCATGCCGGCGGAAGCAAAGGCACGACAACGGCAGTGAACTAGCTAGAGATGAATGTGACCGCGGGAAGAAGGAATGGAGGGAGAGAGGAGCTCACTAAGCGGCTAAGAAAAGCCCTCGACGGCTTTGTAGCGCAGGGGAGACGATGAATAGAGCGGTGGAGCTCCAGTGTTCCGAGGCGGACGTCGGTTCGATCCGGGGCCTGCGGTGCTCCCCCACAGCAACGGCTGGCCCCAGGCGATGAGGACGAATGCGGTGGAGCTCATGGACATGCCAGCTTGGCATGGGGCGGCAGGTAGCCGCGGGATCGACGGCAAACGGCGACGGCAACGTTCGGGAGAAAAGGGGGAAAGCGAGCGAGCAAGAGAGAGTGAGAGAGGGGGGGTGAATGGATGAGGATGACGAGAGGGGAGGCCGCGGTGGAGATCTTAACCACCCCGCCGGCCTGTAGCGAAGCGGGGCGGCTAGCGGGTGCGGTGGCGACAGTGAACGGCTTTGGGCGTCTCAACAGGTGGAGGAGAGAGGAGGGAGACAATGCGGGAGGCAGGTGGGTCGGGCCATCTGGGTCTGTCCCTGTGGCCTTAGGCCCAGGGGCAGGGGGCTTTTACCTTTCTTTTTTATTTCTGTTTTTCTTTTATAAACCTTTCTGTTTATATTTTAAAACCAAAAGAAAAATAGTCTTATAGTTTGTAAAACTTACAACTAAATATTAGTATAATTTAGGCTACTACCACAATTAGTTTAGTAGTTAAATAAATTAGTTTAGCATTTTTATAATTTAAAAAGCATTTAATTTAATTGCTCTAGCCACAATTTTAACTAGTTTAGGGCACTTAGACTTTTTGGAAAAATGTTAGTTCACTACCAATATTATCAAAATAATATTTGCCACATGATGAACATTTTATTTTTCATGTTTGAGCAATTTAGAATTTCACTTAACATTTGAGTTTGAATTTGACTAAAAATGTTAAATGAGATATTGATCAAAGTGACTAAGCATTGTTATAGCAAAATGATTAGTTTGATCTCAGGGATTACTGTAGCATGACTCTTGGGGTGTTACAAATCTCCTCCACTACAAGGAATCTCATCCCGAGATTTAAGAGGGGGGATAAGGGGAAAAGAATTTGTTACGAAATTCTAATGAGTGTCCTCGGTCTTGGTTGCTCTTCCCGAAGAAGTTGATCCATTACGTTGATGTCTTCCTTTCTCTGCTTCAGCTCTTCATGATGAAGTCGTCATCCTTTTTTCAGGAATTCCATCATACTTACGAATAGGTAATGGGTATCTTGACAACAATTGGATACTATAAGGGGTAATCATCTAGGGCTTGTCCCGTGAATGATCACATGACCATCTCTTGAGTTGAACAAATAAAACACATCGAGAGCAAAGTAAGAAGGTACAACATGAAGTTTCAAACGGATAGACAATCGTTCGATGTCTGAGACAAATTGTGAAAGGGGTCCAAAGCAATGGGAATAAGTATTGTGTTTGATACCAGAATTGATGATATCTCGGAGGGTGGCTCATGAATTACATATGAGGCCTCAGCCGAGGGATAACTTTGGAAACAGGGGGTGTATAGGAGAGTCAGGTTTCGATCCTGTGGAACTGTGGGTTATGGGCCCACCATGTGGGTTAAAGGTAGAGAGGGCGCTGACATCTTGCACGGTCATGATAGCAAGGCATGTCAGTGGATAGCATGTCAGTTATGTTGGCAACAACATTGGTACCAAGGGCGGGGGATGAACAGAACCGTTTTCCTGCTCGTTGAATGAGACGGACCAATAGGCAAAGTTCTCGTCCATCGGTGGCTACCGGAATGTCATCAACAATAGTAACAGGGTCTTGCTGATAGAATTGTACACCAAGGTGTTTACATGAGCAGGAGAATATTACTGCTTAGATCATATAGATCACAAGAAAGGTTAAACCAAACAATGGAAAGGAAAATGTGATCATCAGATTAAACAGAACAGTGGAAAGAAAAATGTGTTTAAACACATAATTTAGGGGTATATCCTTCCCACGTACAAGTAGAGCATGATATCCATGACAGGATATAAAGTAGAAAACCCTTTAGGTAAGGGGAGAGAAACTTCATGACATTACCCATACAATGGTGTTTGGATGATTGATAAGGAAAATTTAGCATTGTGCTTCCAATGTTTTGATTGAAAATCGGAGTACGATAGACATGCTTCGAGATAGCATTGACATGGTCCTCAATCAAAGGTCTGTCGGTGTTCTGGGAACGGGGGTCCCCAGACTTGCCTGCCTGCGGCCTGCGGCGTGGCTCAAAGGGGGCCTAGCATGGCCCGGCTTCATCGACGCAGACCCAAGACCCTCGCGAGGGGCCAAGCCTCGCGGGGCGGACGACATGGAGCTTCCTCAGGCACGGCCACATCAGGCTGGCTCGCGAGGAGGCGGAGAGATCAAGGCGGGGTACCTCACGAGGTGCCCGTGACACAAGCCATGACGACCGAGGGCGCCAGGCGGGCGCCAGCCCGCGTAGTGTCCTCCTTTCCTCTTTGGTGCAAAGGGAGCAAGCGCAGGTGAGAGCATCAAGCAAAGGCACCCGTTTCGGTGCAACGAGACCAAGACCAGTCCAACGGCAGGAAGGAAGTCATTGTGGAGCCTAAGCCAGCGTCACCACCAGAGCCTTTGGCAGGCGAGGACCAACTTTAGTCAGGATAAGTGTACCAGATGTTCCCCTTCAAAATGGCCAATTGTTGGCGCCCTTCCCGCTCAATATTTGGGAAGACGCCCAGGGCCTTTGCCTATAAATAGGACTAGCCACCCACAGGGTGAAGGGATCGGAAATCAGAGAGAGAATCGAGAAGAGAGAGAGAGAGAAGGGTGACTGAACTCCCCCTAGCAGTTCATCCTCCCAACCAAGAACAGACCCTCGCGAGGCTGTTCTTCCTTGTATTGCTCATCATCATCAGCCCAAGAGGCAATCCACCGCACCACACACTGGAGTAGGGTATTACACCACAACGGTGGCCCGAACCAGTATAAACCCTGTGTCTCTTGTGATGTTCTTCCCATAGCTTAGATCTCAGCGAGGCGGAGGGGTGCAGGTAGGTAGAAGGTGAAATCTCCGCACGCACCCCAGGCGGGCAACCCAGATCCATGGGCGGCGTGGCCCGCTCGCGCAGAGCCGCTCGCCTCGGGCGACCCTATGCCCCAGGCAGCTCGTGGTCCGCAGGGCGCTGCGGGCCGCGGGCGACGCGGACAGGCTTCGACAGCTCTCACACCGAGGCAAGCGCGGTCAGCAGCAAGGGCCACCAATCATGCCGCGACCACGACACCGTACACCCGCCGGGAACAGGCGAACTCGAGGGTCGCGCTCACGGTGGCCCGAGAGCTGCTGTAGTGCAGGCTGCTGGAGGGCGGCTGCGACGTGCTGCTGGAGCGGGTGGCAGAGCTCCTGGGCTTCGCCGCCTCGGGGGCTCACCCCTTCTGCACCCAGCTCCCATCTCAAGCCCAGGGCGGCCCGCACAGGGGCTCCGGGCGCGCCCGCGGGCTCCAAGGCTACTCCAACGCCAGTGAAGCTGTCGGCACCAGACCGGCGGCGGCACTACCCCCGCTCCCGGTCCGCGAAGAAGGACTCGACGCGACCCACGGCCCTAGTGGACAGCCGCGCTACCACCCCACGATGGGCGCGTCAAGCAGAGCTGCATGGCACGCGGAGCACTACGGCATGGCCTTCGGGATGACGGTGCTAGAAGAATACGTGCCCTTCATGATGGACCAAGGACACCCTCACCAGGGCGAACAAGGCTCGCTCCTCAGCCCAAGCTGGGGGGACGAGGCGCCAGAAGCTGAGCCCTTCCAGGAGCCCCGGGACGGTCCCATTGGCCACGCTGGAAGCAACGATTATCAGGTACCGCTAATTCCTCAGGAGCAAGCATACGCTAATCATGGATCGCTGGAGGTGCAGGTCGCCACAGCGAGCAGCAGCCCCGCTCCCACAGTCTCCTACCCCTCGGGAGGAGGGCGCAGGGGGCTGTAGGAGAGGGGCCGAGATCTGACATCACCACTGCGGCGTTTGGAGCAAGGTGTTCTCAGGAGGTAGGCCCTCTACTGGGGAGGTGCCTCAGGGCCTGCCCCTGGTGGAGGACCCGTGGTCGTCGGGGGAACCGCTGGCGACCGCTCTACCCCATCGGTGGCGTCCTGGTTTCCGGTCATCGTTGATGGCACTAGAGTGTGTCGCAAGGCGGGGCCCTCGTCTGGCGATATGAAGCAAGGCCGGTTCCTGTGAAGAAGGCCCAGTGCCTGTGAAGCTCGCCGCCCCGTGACACTCTCACGTAATAATGAGTGGGGCTGTACACGCCCCGGAGTCTCAGGGGTGCCGGCCTCAGGCCCTGGGGCTCCCTCCCATGCCCAGTGGCAGCACTTAGCTCCGCGCTGGTGAGAAGACGTCCAAGACTAGATTAGGTGCCGGACGCGGCCTTTTGTCTGCTTTCGTTGTTTTTCCCTTTGGTTGTCGCTTTCCCCCGCTGGATTTAAGTTGGATTCGAATTTGAGATTTGCGTGTGTTCGGGGAAGGGGTGCTTGGTCTCGTTCGAGCAATTTCTCGTGTTTTGGTTACCACTTCGCCTCAGCTGCCTCCCCTCGTGAGCCCCTCGTGAGCCGGGTCAGTCCTAGCTTGCGCGCAGCCCAGACTGCCGCCGCGGCGTCCTCTCAGGAGGGTTTTTTTACTGCAGATCCTACGGATTCGATCAGGGAACACTCGGGACACCACAGCCTCCCACAGGCTACCTCAGGGCCCGCACGGGACAAAGGTAAACTAGCCGACCAGTGCGTCGCTTAAGCCAACCACTTGGCGCGGGCGCATGGGCAATGTAACGTCTAATAATATGATGAACACAAGTTTTACATGAGGGGGCCCCCTCCAAAATGCTCTCATAGCCATCAGGCCAAAACCTGAGTTCTATTCATGCAAGGTAAGGAAACAGGAACGATGCATGATCAGTCAGATAAATCCCCCAATGCGTCCTCAGGAGCACCACCCAAACCGTTGCTGGCGTCGCTGAACTCGCCATCACTGTCTGCGTCGCCGCCAGCGGCGTCAGGGCCGTTCACCACACCACCATCGTTAGCAGCCACGATCACGCCGTCGTTGTCTGAAGCAAAGGCCCTGACAAGAGCATCCACATTGTCCTCCACCCAGTGCGCCAGGTCGTCTTGGACGGCCTGGGGGACTGGGGCGATGGCGGCGGCGAAGTCGAAGTGGGGATCCATGTTCCGGAGATGGCTGAAGACGCGAGAAAAGGCGCGCCCGAGCAGGGCGCGGCTCCTCTCCTCCACCAACCTGTCGGCCCTGACCGACCGCGCCTCCAGCTGCGTCACCACGTCGGTGAAGAACTGAAGGTTGTCAGTGTAGTTGACTGCGTGTGGCTCGCCAACAGCCGCCTCGCAGAGGTTGCCCAAGGCTGTGTTGGCTCTCTCCCGGAGCATGGTGAGCATGGGGCCGTGCTCATGCTCCAGGATCCGCCGCTGACGTATCTCGTCCGCATTCTGGCGCGCGACGACCTCGGCCTCCTCCACCCGCTGGCGAAGAAGGAGCACCTCGGCCTGGGAGGTTGTTGACTCCCCTTGCGCTACCTCAAGGGCGGCCCGAAAAGCATCGGCCCGCCGTGTCGCTTCCTCCAGCTTGGCCCTCAAGGCAGCAGTCCTACCTTCAGCCTCAGCCCGGATCAACTCCAGCCTCTCCTTGAACTCGTGCTCGAGGCTCAAGCGCGCCATCATCACCCAACGTCCGACCCCCTCCAGGATGCAGGCTTCCCGTGCAGCGACACCATCCTCCGCCTGCGTCACCAAGCGCTCCCTCGTCTCCAGGCGCTCGTACTCGTGGGTACATTCGGCGGCTTCCAGCGTTAGCGCCTCCTCGCTCTTCTGGAGCTCTGCTGGGTCACCAGAGGCCACCTTCATCGACGCGAGGGCTGCCTCTCGCAGCTCCACTTGCTCCTCCAGTGAGTGGCACCAGGCCAGGAGCTCCCGAGCCCGCTCCTCCGCCGCCTCTCGCCACCGGTTGGCTTCCCGGGCCTCCTCAGCGGCGCGAGATCGGGCCTCCTGAGAGGCCACCAGCGACACCTTGGCCTCTGCGTCGTCAAGATCGCGCTGACGATGCGCAAGGGCGATGGCGCCCTCCAGCTCACGCCTCTCTGCAGCCAGGCGCAGGCCCTCGGCCTCAAGGCACGCGTCTTCATCAGCAAGCTCCTCAGCAAGCAGGCTCACCGCGTCAGCCGCCCTTT
This sequence comes from Triticum urartu, assembly GCF_056163025.1. Taxonomy (NCBI): domain Eukaryota; kingdom Viridiplantae; phylum Streptophyta; class Magnoliopsida; order Poales; family Poaceae; genus Triticum; species Triticum urartu. The sequence goes on from NC_141877.1 coordinate 355,073,884, forward strand.
GAAGGAATCCTTGGCGAAGAGCGTGATGCTCCCGGGCGCGCTCGAGCATGTCTTCCACACCATCATCTGCCCCGAGCAAGCGCCGGGGGCCACGAATCAGCACTCCCCCTCCGGGCAGGGGGCTGGGGGCTGGCACCCTCGCGACGGCCGGGCACGTCATGCCAGAAGCCCGGCCTGGAGCCAGCCCGTCCCCAGATGAAGAGCGCAGGGAGCGCCTTGGCCAATCGCAGTCCACGATCAGGCGAGAAGCCCACGGAAGGCTAGCTATGCCACGAGAAGGCCCGCGAAGGAGGATCGCGAGGTGCGCAGGGCCATGATGCGCCTCGGGACGGTTCGCCTCTCCGATCGCCCTCACCACAAGGGCTCTGCAGCTCGGAGCGCTTGAGGACGGTGGAGGGGGCGGAGCCAAGGGGGACGGCACCTCAGCCGTCCCCGCAAGCTCGGCTGGAAGGGGCCTGCGGAGCAATGATCGGTAAAAGCAATAGAAGGATCAGGAGCTAGGAAAGGAGAAGGCTTACTCATCAGTGGCAAAGTACTTCCTACGCTTCAGCAGGCGACAAGGGTAATCGCCGCCCAGGGCCTCCCTTCTCTTCCGGAGGGCCTCAAAGTCCACATGGAAGCGGCCCAAGAGTTGAGCGTAGGGATCAACCTGCGACGAAGATGGAGCGTCAAGGCGATCCGCGTCAGGGGCGCCTGCCTGATGCGTGCAGCCGATCGCCTCGCCAAGAGAAGCGGCTGGAGCCTCAGGGGCCTCAGTCGCAGGCGCTGAGGGCAGCTGCTTGCCACCCTCAGCCTCAGCTGCACGGGCCCCAAGAGCTGCTCCCTCATGAGCATCGCCCGGCGCTGTCACCCCGCCGGGAGCCCCCTCGGCCTCTGGCGCCTCATGCCTCCCTGCTCCGCCACTTGAGGAAGAGCCGCCTTGGCCGACTGGAAGGGCAGTCACCATTACTGGGTTCTCGCGAGGCCCCTGGAGGCCGGCGGGGCGCGGCCCCCACTCATCAAAGATAGGCATCTGGTTCACAAAATTGCCCCTGTTCTAGCAGAGGTACAGCAAGGCCCTCCCTGTTGGATGCTGCCGGGATTGGGGTCTCCAGTCAGGATCAAGAGCATTGTCCTCAGCACTTCAGGCGTCAGGTCCTCTCCCTGGAGCCTCATGCGATCATCACGCCCGCTGAAGGCCCACATCCGGTGGGAGTGGCGTTGGAGAGGAGCAATGCGGCGAAGCAGGAACTCCTTCACCACCTTGGGCGCTGTCATGCCAAGCAACCTCAAGAACGCGAAGCGGTGCCTGATGAAGACGAGTCGGGGGCTCTCAAGCGTCTCCTGGCCCCAGCCCGAATTGGGGACCGCAGGCGAAGTTGGCTCCGATAGCAGGGGGCTGGGTACCCCTGCATCCACATACAGCCACCGCTCGCGGAACCCAGCCGCGGGCAGAGGTAGCCTGAAGTCAATCCCTGAGGCCGTTGTCTCAGACGCGGCAACGAAGCTCACGCACGCCCAGCATTGGGTAGGGTCGACAAGGCACAGAGAGAAGAAGTGGCGCAGCAAGGCAACCGAAGGAAAGATGCCCATCATTGCCTCGCAAACAAAGGCGAAGACCGAAAGGAGGGTGATGGATTCAGGACCCAGATGCATCATGTGGATCTGATAGTGGGAAAGCACGACATTGAAGAAATCGGAAAAGGGGGGAACCAAACCTGCCCACAAGGCATCGGCAAAATACAGGACCTCGGTGGCTATCCTGTCGATGGAGAAGTGGGACGCGGGCCATGCCGTCGTCCTCCCGCATTTGTTGAAGATAGTAGCCAGAGCCAAGCTGACCTTGCCCAAGCCCTCGGCGGGGGCCGCCAGCGGCGACGAGCAAGGCGGAGGCATGGGTTTCTTCCCTCTTCCCTTCTTCATCAGAGCCATCGCGATAGGAAGGGGGGGGAGGTTCGAGATTGAGTTGAAGACGGAAGCTGGAGTTCAAGCGGAGGAAGGACAGAGGGCGCTCGAGCAACAGAAAGGGGAGCGGTTGTGTACGACTACAAGTCCGCCTAGCAAGGCGCAAAATAAGGGGGGCGTGGGGGAACAGTGCCACCCACGCCCAATCAACCGCCATGCGGCGCCCAAGGCCGCAGGCTGTTAGGGCCCGCGGCGCTTTGCCCTTGTCCTTTCGCCTCCTGGCACGGCCAAGTCCGGGCGCGCCTTGGGCCCGGGGGCTACTGTCGGCGTTCTAGGAACGGGGGTCCCCAGACTTGCCTGCCTGCGGCCTGCGGCGTGGCTGAAAGGGGGCCCAGCATGGCCCGGCTTCATCGACGCAGACCCAAGACCCTCGCGAGGGGCCAAGCCTCGCGGGGCGGACGACACGGAGCTTCCTCAGGTACGGCCACATCAGGCTGGCTCGCGAGGAGGCGGAGAGATCAAGGCGGGGTACCTCACGAGGTGCCCGTGACGGAAGCCATGACGACCGAGGGCGCCAGGCGGGCGCCAGCCTGCGCAGTGTCCTCCTTTCCTCTTTGGTGCAAAGGGAGCAAGCGCAGGCGAGAGCATCAAGCAAAGGCACCCGTTTCGGTGCAACGAGACCAAGACCAGTCCAACGGCAGGAAGGAAGTCATTGTGGAGCCTAAGCCAGCGTCACCACCAGAGCCTTTGGCAGGCGAGGACCAACTTTAGTCAGGATAAGTGTACCAGATGTTCCCCTTCAAAATGGCCAATTGTTGGCGCCCTTCCGGCTCAATATTTGGGAAGAGGCCAAGGGCCTTTGCCTATAAATAGGACTAGCCACCCATAGGGTGAAGGGATCGGAAATCAGAGAGAGAATCGAGAAGAGAGAGAGAAGGGTGACTGAACTCCCCCTAGCAGTTCATCCTCCCAACCAAGAACAGACCCTCGCGAGGCTGTTCTTCCTTGTATTGCTCATCATCATCAGCCCAAGAGGCAATCCACCGCACCACACACTGGAGTAGGGTATTACACCACAACGGTGGCCTGAACCATTATAAACCCTGTGTCTCTTGTGATGTTCTTCCCATAGCTTAGATCTCAGCGAGGCGGAGGGGTGCAGGTAGGTAGAAGGCGAAATCTCCACGCGCACCCCAGTGTTCGAATCTCAAGGGTCTGCCAGAACCCGAAATCCGACAAGGTCATACTTTGGATACACAAAGGATCCATCGGGAACACTCATAGAATAAGTCCTATAATTTCCTCATGGAAGAATGATTAACCTTGCTAAAAAGGAAACTATTAACAACAGGTCCTTCGACCAGGTGTGCTAGGCATGACATCACATTACCGGGTCATATAAGGACCAATGTTATGACTCTTGGAAAATGGTCCAACCATCATATCTGACCGAGTTTCAGATCTGATTGGGGTCAGGATACCTCAGACTCGGGATGCCTGAGAAGAAAAGGTGCGACACAAATTGACAGGATGACATTGTAAGATTCTCGGGAAATGAATTATGGAATCAAGTTCCAAAACAAGAGTTCATCATTAAACCAAGGAGATGATGAGGAGGTGGCTGATGGACTCAACAACATTTCATCGAGATTAACAAAAGATGGATTTCCACAATTATCTGAACAAGGAGGTAAACTTGTCAGACCAAATGATATAATGATGTATGCTTGAGGAAAACATACACAATTAAACATTGATTGAAAGGTGCACCTGAAATATGGGCCTATGTAGCATGATCAATGTTAGAATGGTGATTCAATAAGCAATAGTCTAAGGATGAACTGTCGGCCATTAACTTCAAAGCAATAGGGTTGCTTGAATTACAGGATCCAAGCAGCATCATTCACTTGTTGATATTCCCGATTAGTCAATACGGGGACCAAGAAAGAATGGTGCTTGTGAGAAGTATCTCTATACCAAGAATTCTTAAGAGGTGGAGAAATCCTTGCGACATCCTTGACATAAAGGACAATAATACTTCAAGGTAGACATAATAAAAACTGGATAGCAGGTTGCATCCATAATATGAACACGTTTATGATGAAAGGAAGGTAAAGATGTTGTCGATGGTAACTCAAATTACCAAGGGACGAGGATGGCACTTACCCTCATGAATTCGATTGATATCTTGGAAGGAGTCTAAATGTTGATGATGATCACGGCAAATTTTGTCGAAAGGCTGCACGAAGATGTAATTGATTGTTGATGACATCAAGTCAAAGGAATGATAAAGCGAAAGCTTATTGGAACCACTGGTACAACACAAACTCGAAATCAAGCTTGTTGTTCAAGGAGAAAAATGATAAGACGAGGAAGATCGATGTAAGCTTAGCTCATCATCGAAAATAGTGTTTCGGGAAGAAGGACCAGGTAGCATAGTTAAAATTTAGTACGATAATGATATAGCTGATCAGGCTAGGAATGACTTGAAGGAATGCTAAACTCGTAAGCAACAAAAATTACATAGAGTTATAGAATCATAGTGCGGAATCGATTCACTTATCGTTGTTCTCAAGTGACAAATAACCCAGAACCCATTGAAAATTGGAATCGGCGAGAAATAATAGTTGAGGAAGAACTCATAAGAAGTTATGTAGTCCCGTGATATTCTCGAGATACCAGAGGGTAATACTCGAAGGTAGAGCAGAATCGAGGTTGGGTAGGCGTATTGATTTGCAGAAGACAAGCACTTTAACTTGTCCGAGAAATGGTATCAAAGAAAACAATCATGGTTGGAACCATGGTTGCGAAGGACCAAGCATAGATACAAGATGAACTTATAACAAGGGGATTTTTTACAAGAAGCTTCCATGATAAGTTCCACATCGAGTCCATGGGAATGAACACAAAGCTCAAGGTCGACTCCCACTTCTCCAAAGCACAACCTTACATTCACTTCTCATTTTGTAAATGGCATTAGTGTTGGAAGTTTTACATGGTCAAATACCAGATGAGTATGACCCGTGAAATCTTTTGGTTTCAACCCATTGGGGCATCTTAGGAACATATGCCATAAACTTCAAGGGTAAATAACACAAGCTCGATAGAAGAACATGGTTGACAAAAGAAGAGGATACAATTTATGAAAGGCATTATGTATCAGGGGAAGAACTCACAAGGTGATTAAATATGAAGGACGTTGTTGGATAAAATGCAACAAAGGATCTGGTGGTTGATAACCCACAAGTATAGGGGATCGCAACAGTTTTCGATAAGTAAGAGTGTCGAACCCAACGAGGAGCTAAAGGTAGAACAAATATTCCCTCAAGTTCTATCGACCACCGATACAAATCTACGGACGCTTGACGTTCGCTTTACCTAGAACAAGTATGAAACTAGAAGTACTTTGTAGGTGTTGTTGGATACGTTTGTAAGATAATAAAGAGTACTTAAATAAAAAGTAGGTGATGTTTAGATAAAGAAACAATAAAGTAAATATAGCGAGTGTGGAAAAGTGGTGGTAGGAGTTGCGAAATTGCCCCTAAGCAATTGACTACTTTACTAGACCGATAGCAAGTATTATGTGGGAGAGGCCACTGCTAGCATGTCATCCCTGACTTGGAATTCTATGCACTTATGATTGGAACTATTAGCAAGCATCTGCAACTACTAATGTTCATTAAGGTAAAATCCAACCATAGCATTAAGATATATTGGTCCCCCTTCAATCCCGTATGCATCAATTTCTATGCTAGGTTGAAGCTTCTGTCACTCTTGCCCTCCAATACATAGTCCTATAAACATACAACTAACCCTAGGGTGTGATCCACGCGCGCAATCATATGATGGGCACCAAAGGATAGAAACATAACCACAAGCAAATTAAATCAATCATAGCAATTCATCAACCACCGATAGGACAACGAAAATCTACTCAGACATCATAGGATGGCAACACATCATTGGATAATAATATGAAGCATAAAGCACCGTGTTCAAGTAGAGGGTACAGCGGGTTGCGGGAGAGTGGACCGCTGTAGATAGAGGGGGGAAGGTGATGGAGATGTTGGTGAAGATGGCGGAGGTGTTGGTGTAGATCGCGGTGATGATGATGGCCATGGCAGCGTTCCGGTGCCACCGGAGGAGAGGGGGAGAGGGGCCCCCTTCTTCCTCTTCTTCCTTGACCTCCTCCCTAGATGGGAGAAGGGTTTCCCCTCTGGTCCTTGGCCTCCATGGCATGGGAGGGGCGAGAGCCCCTCCGAGATTGGATCTGTCTGTCTGTCTCTCTCTGTTTTTGCGTTCTCAGATTCTTCCCTTTCACCGTTTCTTATATTCCTGGAGATCCGTAACTCTGATTGGGCTGAAATTTTAACACGATCTCTATCCGGATATTAGCTTGCTTGCGGCGAAAGAAGGGTACCAACCGCCTTATGGGGTGGCCACGAGGGTCAGGGGCGCGCCTGACACCCTGGGGCGCGCCCCCCTACCTCGTGGGCCCCTCGAGCATCGTCTCCCGTGGATTCTTCTTCCCAAAAATCATATATATTCCAAAAAAAATCTCCGTCAGTTTTTATTCCGTTTGGACTCCGTTTGATATGGATATTCTGCAAAACGAAAAACATGCAACAAACAGGAACTGACACTGGGCACTGGATCAATATGTTAGTCCCAAAAATAGTATAAAAAGTTGTCAAAAGTATATGAAAGTTGTAGAATATTGGCATGGAACAACCAAAAATTATAGATACGACGGAGACGTATCAGTGGTCCACAAGGGATCTGATGTGAGCACCGGTACTGCACCAGAAGAAGAAAGAATGCAGGGAGATCAGCTTATAGAAACAACTGACTAATCCAAAGTTCAATTGCAAATGAATTATTATTTACAAATCAAGGGATCAGAAGCAAACGCTCTGATTAAGGATGGATAAATTGAATAGACTTAGGAGTACAATCCACGACAATTTGATTGGTCGAGAAGTAGCTCCTGTTCAAAATGACGTCCGAGCCAGAAGGATGGATTCTAGGATTTGATTGAGGATTGCGAGCATTCTCGAGATATTGAATCAAGGGACACAAAATGATCATGAAAAAGGATACTACTGAATATTACTGGTCATATGGAACGCAACTATATTGGAAGCAGACAAGTATTCACGGAGCAATAGTGGGCATAGGATTACCAAAAGATCGGATAGTATTTCAATGTATCTTGCGAATTATATGAATAACGGGGGAAGAACAGGTACTCGGTAAGTGCGAGGAATTATTCGTAGGGGGTATTCATGCGACAAAGAACCGCGAGGTAGTAAGCATAAGGGATTCTCGGAACATCGAAGAGTATTTCAGGGCATCTTGTAATAACAAGAGCAACTAGGGGTGAAGGTATGAACGACAAGTGTTAGTAATTATCCATAAGGATATATCAGTGGTAGGGAATTGCAAAGTCGGAGGGCACAAGGGTATCGGGAAAACTTCAAATAGTATCATCTGAATCTCCTGACGAAACAGGTGATCATCTAGAATGAAGGGCTCTCCGGGAGTAAGTAGTTGCGAGAACCTAAAGTTAGAGTTAGCAAAATCGTTTAACCCAAGTAGAAGAGAGATTAGGGTCCCAGAGTATAGACGAGGAATAAAAGATCCTAATACCACACAATGGCGACGTGGGCCCGTAAGCCACACAACCATGTTAGTAAAAGTTTTGCAATGACTAGACTCAACTTCGGCCAAGGAGTTTGAAAGGGGATTCCTACAGGAAGTCGGCTCTGATACCAACTTGTGACGCCCCCGATTCAATCTTACACGCAAACGTGTACGATCAAGATTAGGGACTCACGGGAAGATATCACAACACAACTCCAAAAATAAAATAAGCCATACAAGCATCATATTACAAGCCAGGGGCCTCAAGGGCTCGAATACAAGAGCTCGATCATAGATGAGTCAGTAGAAACAACAATATCTGAGTATAGACATAAGTTAAACAAGTTGCCATAAGATGGCTAGCACAAACTAGGACACGGATTGAAAGAGGCATAGGCCTCCTGCCTGGGATCCTCCTAAACTACTCCTGGTCGTCCTCGGCGGTCTGCACATAGTAGTAGGCACCTGCAGTGTAGTAGGAGTCGTCGAAGGTGGCGTCTGGCTCCTGGGCTCCAGCATCTGGTTGCGTCAACCGAGAATAAGGGGAAGGGGAAAAAAGGGGAGCAAAGCAACCGTGAGTACTCGTCCAAAGTACTCGCAAGCAAGGATCTACACTACATATGCATTGGTATAATGCAAAGGGGAGTATCTATGGACTGAACTGTAGAATGCCAGAATAAGAGGGGGAAAGCTAGTCCTATCAAAGACTACGCTTCTGGCAGCCTCCACCTTGAAGCATATAGAAGAGAGTAGATGGTAAGTTCACCAAGTGTCATCATATAGCATAATCCTACCCGGCGATCCTCCCCTCATCGCCCTGTGAGAGAGCGATCACCCGGTTGTATATGGCACTTGAAAGGGTGTATTTTATTAAGTATCCGGTTCTAGTTGTCATAAGCTCAAGGTAAAACTCCAGGTTGTCCTTTTATCGAGGGACACGACTATTCGAATAGATAAAATTCCCTGCAGGGGTGCACCACATAACCCAACATGCTCGACCCCTCTGGTCGGACACACTTTCCTGGGTCATGCCCGGCCTCGGAAGATTAACACGTCGCAGCCCTACCTAGGCACAACAGAGAGGTCAGCACATCGGTCTAAATCCTATGCGTGCAGGGGTCTAGGCCCATCGCCCATTGCACACCTGCACATTGAGAATGCGGCCGGTAAGCAGACCTAGCCTCCCTAATACAAGAGCAGGCGTTCCAGTCCAATTCGGCGCGCGCCGCTCAATCGCTGACGTCAAGAAGGCTTTGGCTGATACCAAGGTGTCGAGTGCCCATAATTGTTCCTGCGTAGTTGGTTAGTGCGTATAGGCAAGTGGCCAGACTCAGATCAAATACCAAGATCTCGTTAAGCGTGTTATTTTGAATTAAATGCGGATGCCGACCAGGGCCAGGCCCACCTCTCACCTTGGTGGTTTCAACCTGCCCCGTCGCTCCACCACAAAGTAACAGTCTGGGGCCGTCAGGAACCCAGGCCCACCACTACCGGGATGGAACCACCTGTCCTTTCACCCCCACATAGGAATCACTTGCGGGTACTCTACGAGCCGACCCGACTTTAGTCACATCATGTATCATGTATAATATGTATGTAAGTATATACCCGTGATCACCTCCCGAGTGATCACGGCCCAGTAGTATAGCATGGCAGACGGACAAGAATGTAGGTCCACTGATGATAAACTAACATCCTGTACTAAGCATTTAGGATTGCAGGTAAGGGTAACAACTGTAGCAACAATGACAGGCTATGCAGCAGAATAGGATTAACCAAAAGTAGTAACATGCTACACTACTCTAATGCAAGCAGTAGAGAAGTAATAGGTGATATCAGGTTCATCAAGGGGGGGGACTTGCCTGCACGCTCTGCTGAAAAGGAATAAGTGTCGTTGTCGACAAAGCATCATAATGCATAACATGTTAATATGACGTATTGGGTGTGACCTAACATATGTCTACACGAATAGGTGAAGGGGGAATTCATCCGGGAATGTTTTCCTAGTTCCAGACCTGTGTCAGATAGATGACCGGAGGGGGAAAGTTCCATGTTCAGATAGTTAGAGGCATCTGATAGGTAAACGGGTTGCGTATTCGGATTCGTCTCGTCGTTCTGAGAAACTTTCATGTAGAAAACATTTTCCTCCGAGCTACGGTTAATTTTCTATGTTTTTCTAAAGTTTTAATAATTTTCTGAATTTATTTATCTATTTAATTCTAACATTATCCAGAATAGTGTCTGCTGATGTCATCATGATGCAATGTTGAGGTCATCAGTCAACAGTGCGGTAGACTGGGTCAAATATGACATGTGGGTCCAATGGGACCCACGTGTCATTAGTCGAACTAACTAAATAGAGTTGGTTTAATATAATTAACCTAATTAGCGGGAGAGGCCTACTGGTCAGTGCGTGTTTAGCACTTTAATTAACTAACGGTTTATTTATTTATTTTAATTCGTTTAGTCATGTGGGACCCACATGTCATAGACATAGGGGGCGGCCATGTCAGCGTTGACCCAAGTCAACAGGTCAAAGGGGGCCCCTGGGCCCTCCAGTTAATGGCTCAGGCGATGCCGTGTGGACGCCATGTCGGACACCAGCCAGAGACGCGCCGAAGCTGCTTCCGGCGAGCCAAACACGGTGACGCGGCTCGGGAGGGGCACGGATTTAGCGCACAGGGGGTCTGCGGGGTTGTGATTGGGCGCGTTCGACGCGGCTCGGCGTCGCGCGTCGAACGATGGTGGCTGGAGTGGCTGGAATGGATGGGGGGCGAGCGCTTCTAGCTCGCCGGCGGCGAGGTGCTTCAGGCGAGCAACGGCAACGGTGGTACGGCGCGAGTTCGGGCAATCCAGAGAGCGGGGCGAGGCATACGTGCACGCGCGAGCAAGATGGGCGCAAGCAAATGACCAAAAGGTCGCCGGAACGACACCGACGATGAGCTATGCGGAGGCGCATCCAGTCGAAGCACATGATCGACGCGACGGGGCTCGACAGAGCGCGGGGGAGGGGTGCAATGGGCCCGCACGGACGTGCTGAGCACGATCCCGAGCTCATCTGAGCTCGACAGGCAGCAACGGCTGATGACCCTAAAGTATAGGGGATCTATCGTAGTCATTTCGATAAGTAAGCGTGTTGAACCCACCGTGGAGCAGAAGGAAATGATAAGAGGTTTTCAGCAAGGTATTCTCTACAAGCACTGAAATTATCGGTAACAGATAGTTTTGTGATAAGGTAATTGGTAACGAGTAGCAAGTAATCAAAGTAAATAAGGTGCAGCAAGATGGCCCAATCCTTTTTGTAGCAAAGGACAAGCCTGGACAAACTCTTATATGAAGGAAAGCGCTCCCGAGGACACATGGGAATTATCGTCAAGCTAGTTTTCATCACGTTCATATGATTCATGTTCGGTACTTTGATAATTTGATATGTGGGTGGACCGGTGCTTGGGTAATGTCCTTACTTGGACAAGCATCCCACTTATGATTAACCCCTATTGCAAGCATCCGCAACTACAACAGAAGTATTAAGGTAAACCTAACCATAGCATGAAACATATGGATCCAAATCAGCCCCTTACGAAGCAACACATAAACTAGGGTTTAAGCTTCTGTCACTCTAGCAACCCATCATCTACTTATTACTACCCAATGCCTCGCTCTAGGCCCAAACAATGGTGAAGTGTCATGTAGTCGACGTTCACATGACACCACTAGAGGGATGACAACATACATCTCATCAAAATATCGAACGAATACCAAATTCACATGGCTACCAATAGCAAGACTTCTCCCATGTCCTCAGGAACAAACGTAACTACTCACAAAGCATATTCATGTTCATAATCAGAGGGGTATTAATATGCATATTGGATCTGAACATATGATCTTCCACCAAGTAAACCAACTAGCATCAACTACAAGGAGTAATCAACACTACTAGCAACCCACAGGTACCAATCTGAGGTTTGGATACAAAGATTGGATACAAGAGATGAACTAGGGTTTGAGATGAGATGGTGCTGGTGAAGATGTTGATGGAGATTGACCCCCTCTCGATGAGAGGATCGTTGGTGATGAAGATGTTGATAATTTTCCCCTCCCGGAGGGAAGTTCCCCCGGCAGAATAGCTCCGCTGTAGCCCTAGATTGGTTCCGCCAAGGTTCCACCTCGTGGCGGCGGAGTTTCGTCCCGTAAGCTTGCTTATTATTTTTTCTTGGACGAAAGACTCCATATAGCCAAAGATGGGCATCGGAGGGCCACCAGGGGGCCCACGAGGTAGGGGGCGCGCCTAGGGGGGTAGGGCGCGCCCCCCACCATCATGGCTGGTGGGTGGCCCCCCTCTAGTGCTTTCTTCGCTCAGTATTTTTTATATATTCTGAAAATAACTTCCGTGAAGTTTCAGGACTTTTGGAGCTGTGCAGAATAGGTCTCTAATATTTGCTCCTTTTCCAGCCCAGAATTCCAGCTGCCGGCATTCCCCCTCTCCATGTAAACCTTGTAAAATAAGAGAGAAAGACATAAGTATTGTGACATAATGTGTAATAACAGTCCATAATGCAATAAATATCAATATAAAAGCATGATGCAAAATGGATGTATCAATGGCATGGCTACGAGCACGCCAGCGGAAGCAGGGGCACGGCAACGGCGGCGAACTAGCTAGGGACGAATGCGGCCGCGGGAAGAAGGAATGGAGGGAGAGAGGAGCTCACCGAGCGGCTAAGAAAAGCCATCGACGGCTTTGTAGTGCAGGGGAGGCGACAAACGGAGCAGTGGAGCTTCGGTGATCCAAGGTGGACGCCGGGTTCGATCCGGGGCCTGCGGTGCTTCCCCACAGCAACGGCTGGCCCCAGGCGATGAGGACGAATGCGGTGGAACTCATGGACATGCCAGCTTGGTGCGGGGCGGGCGATGGCCGCGTGATCGACGGCGAACGGCGACGACATCGTTTGGGAGAAAAGGGGGAAAGCGAGCGAGTGAGAGAGAGTGAGAGAGAGGGGTTGAATGGATGAGGATGACGAGAGGGGAGGCCGCGGTGGAGATCTTAACCGCCCCGCCAGCCTGTAGCGACGCGGGGCGGCTAGCGGGTGCGGTGGCGACGGTGAACGGCTTCGGGCGGCTCGACAGGTGGAGGACAGAGGAGGGAGACGACGCGGGAGGCGGGTGGGTCGGGCCAGCTGGGCCTGTCCCTGTGGCCTTAGGCCCAGGGGCAGGGGGCTTTTACCTTTCTTTTTATTTGTGTTTTTCTTTTAAAAACCTTTCTATTTTTATTTTAAAACCAAAATCAAAATAGTCTTATAGTTTGTAAAACTTACAATTAAATATTAGTATAATTTAGGCTACTACCACAATTAGTTTAGTAGTTAAATAACTTAGTTTAGCATTTTTATAATTTAAAAAGCATTTAATTTAATTGCTCTAGCCACAGTTTTAACTAGTTTAGGGCACTTAGAATTTTTGGGAAAATGTTAGTTCACTACCAATATTATCAAAAGAATATTTTCCACATGATGAACATTTTAGTTTTCATGTTTGAGCAATTTAGAATTTCACTTAACATTCGAGTTTGAATTTGACTAAAAACGTTAAATGGGATATTGATCAAAGTGACTAAGTACTGTTATAGCAAAATGATTAGTTTGATCTCAGGGATTGCTGTTGTCGGTGTCAAAACCGGTGGATCTCGGGTAGGGTGTCCCGAACTGTGAGTCTAACGTCGATGGTAACAGGAGACAAGGGACATAATGTTTACCCAGGTTCGGGCCCTCTCTATGGAGGTAATACCCTACTTCCTGCTTGATTGATCTTTATGAGTATGAGTATTACAAGAGTTGATCTACCACGAGATCATAATGGCTAAACCCTAAAAGTCTAGCCTGTCTGACTATGATTATGAGGCTGTGTCTACGGACCTAGCCCTCCGTATTATATAGACATAGGAGGGATCTAGGATTACATAAGGTCGGTTACAGAGAAAGGAATCTTCATATTTGGTCGCCAAGCTTTCCTTCCACGCCTAGGAGAGTCCCATCCGGACAGGGGTGGAGTTTGTGGTCTTCGTATCTTCACGTCCCTTCAGTCCGGCACATATCCAATAGGTCGGACACCCGAGAACCCCTTAGTCCCAGACTCCCTTAGTAGCCCCCGAACCAGACTTCAATGACGAGGTGTCCGGCGTGCAGATAGTCTCCGGCATTGCAAGGCGGGTTCCTCCTCCGATGACTTCAAAGCAATGTATTCGGCTTTCCATTTAATGTCGTACCCCTCGGCTTCTGCGCCTTTCTGACTTTAGCTTCCACGTGTCAAGTGAATACAAGAGGTCGAGGGTATTTTTACATATACCACCCTAACCGTACCAGAAATGTGCCTATTTAAAAAGAATAGATCTTAGATCCATTCCAAATCCCACGGAAAAAATCCTCAGAGCTTTGCAGAGCAGAACCACTCCAACATGGCTAGCGCTCCCAGCTCTTCCTCTCGTCCCCTCAACTCCGAAAAGGGTGATTGGGAGAGATGTTCTGTATCTCACAGTCAGCTGGTGAAGCTGCAAAAACAGGGCTTTCTTCCTCCCGCGGATTTAGTCCCCATATGAGCAGGGATGACGTCCTTCAATGGCGGGGCTCAAGCGGAGAACTTCCCCAATCCGTCTAGGGGGAATGAGTATGCTTCATCCCCTTCTTGTTAAGGGGTGTCGGATTTCCAATCCATCCCTTCCTCCGAGGACTGCTGGACTAGTATGGCCTCCAACTGCACAGTCTCACTCCCGCCTCCATCCTGCATATTGCGGGTTATGTCGCTCTATGCGAGCTATTCCTGGGCTGCGAGGCCCATTTCGATTTACGGAGAAGACTGTTCTACCTCCTCCCTCGTAATCAAGGAGGGTCAATATTCAAAGTGGGGGAGCCGAAGTGTGGCGTATCACCGGAACCGGATACCTGTCCGGCACGCCAAAGAAGGCTTCCGAATAGTGGCCTTCCGAATGGTTCTATATTAATGATGTTGCTCTTCCCGACCCAGTCCGAATGGGCCTCCCCAAATTTTTAAGTGCTCCTTTGAAGAAAAGCCATAGCTGGCATCCTTGGAGCCTCGAGGAAGAGGATAGCGCAGAGGTCAGTCAGCTGCTGGGCAAGATTAAGACGCTCGCCCAGTCTGGATTGTCAATAGTCGAGGTAATGGCAATCTCCATAGTGCGGGGGGTCCAACCACTCCAATACAAAGGGCTTCCCATGTGGCACTATAATGGGGAAGACGACGCCTCACACTGCGGTCGGAAGGGCCCAAAGACCCCCGCCGCTCTGGCCAAAATATTGGCCGAACTGTATAAAGGGGAGAAGGAGGATTTCTCCCACCTCCAATGTCGAGACGGATTTTCCATGTATAATCCTCCTAGCTGGGTAAGCTTCTGACCCCACCATTTTACTCCTCTCCCTGAATTATTTTTGACGGATAATATCCTATCCACTCATAAGAGGAATGGCGAAAGGTTGTCGAGGGGATTCATAACCCCGCCCCTCAGCCAGAGGGTCACAAACGGGATCTTGACCCCGGATATGAAGAAGATCCGTACATATTTGTGGAACTCGAGGATGGAATATTCTATCAAACGAGCTATGATGGTACTGAAGTACCTATCATCGCCGATTACCCCGACCTCCTTCCTGCTTCGCATGTAAGTGATTTAAAAAAGGTACTTTCTTTGAAAGTGTTTCCTTGCTATGCCGCACCCACCACACTATTTCGTGTTCCAAAGGGGAGGCGCTCGACATCGCAACATGCGCCAGAAGTGACTCCGAGGAGAGCGGTGCCCGCGTCGAGTACATCTTCGAAGAGGAAGGCAAATGATAACATGGCAGAACCCTCATCAAAGAGGTAAAGTTTTCCTTTGAGGAATACATCCTCTGATTGCCACATCAAATAGTGACGCCACTCGCCGCATTATATCAGGAAAAGTATCCACTGGACTTTGTCCGGGGATCCGGCCGGACGCGCATCCACTAGTCAGGTTTCGGACCCTGCCCTGAGGACGGGGGCTGACACGGGAGCGGCACCGAACTGTCCTTCCACAGAGGGTTCGGACGACATGTCTGTCACGAATTCTGAGGTGGAGAGCGCCATGAATCATCATCGTCGGAGGGCCGTGCTTCGTGACCCCGGCTTTTCAAAGGAGGCATTTGATGCCTTCAGCTCAGCCAATGCGTACATCCGAGCTGCTCGGGATGGTCTTGCCAGAGCCATAGACCAGCATCTGAAAGATATGCAGGTAAGTGTTGACTTAATAATCATACACCAGTAGCCCCCGAGACTTAAAGCAGTTGATACAACTGATTTAAGGATCGTTCTATAACCAGGTGCTTACGGAGAAGAACAGCCTGCTATCTCAGGAACTAGAAAAGTGTCGGACCCAGCTAACTGCTGCCAATGCCGAACTGGAGAAATCCAAGAAGGCGTCTCCTGGTAATGTTTCCCTCCATCGAGAAAACATAATGGTATACCAATAATGCGCACACGGTTGCTCACCTCTTAACAGGATCATTAGATCAACTGCAAGAGCAACTGAAAGCCGCTCAAAGCGGAGAACGAGAAGCCAAAACTGCTAGCCGCGGGCGAGCGTGTGCTAACAAAAGTCATGATGGAGAAAAACAAGCTCCAGGATTCGAATACCCAACAAGGTGAGGAACTGAAAGATGTACGGGCCCAGCTGGCGGACTCCGTAAAGGAGAATAAAAGGCTGTGAGGCGGCATATTCAGTATGTGGTCGAACTTACCTTCAAATAATTCGGAGATAGAAGGGACTAATAGAGTTATGTCTACAGGTATGCTGACCGGTCGTCCCGAGGAGGAGATGTCCGGATCTTCGAGCGATCTGCTACAAGAGCTGTCGCAGGTGCACGAGCAAGCTCGGCAGGCGATGCGAAGTGTTGCCAACGCCCTATGGCCATCCGCCTCCCCTCCGGGAAAGATGGAGGAGCTTATACAACTATTCAAGGGAGCATGGCGGCGCGTTCGACTGTGGAAGATATCGTCTTGTCGGGAAGGTGCGCGGGAAGCCTGGGCCATGGTGAAAACACGGTATACCAAGCTTGATCTGAATCATATGGCTCAGGTCGGACCTCTAGGCTCAGATGGAAAAGAAGTTCTCGTTAATTTGGTATATGACCAAGTAGAAGTAGCCGCCAAGTATTCCTAGCAGGATTGTAAGTTAGACCGCCTGCTGGACGGCATAGAGGAGGAACTTTTTTAGTCCTAGTGACTATGTACTTTCCTTGACATATGTGAGTCTAGCTGAATTGTAAAAACGATTGTCATGGCAGACCTTTTCGCTTTGACCTCTGGACCCGAAGGTGCGGAGTGTTTCTGAATACCTGAGAGGTAAAATAGACCGGGGTATGCGTGGAAACCAGGCATAGGGGTCATAGTTGCTTGAACAGACAATGTGTATCTGGCTAGTTATGTTATATTACATCATGATTGTAAGAAACAAATTCCAGAGAGAATAGTTCCGTTAGGGGTTCCTTTCCATGGGTGTGCATGCGTAAAAATGCATGTCCGAACTGTGAGCGGTAACATCACAATATAGGTAATCATCTGGGGGTTCATAATGGAAGGAATATAAAGCATCTTTAGTCCGTCAACAGAATATTCTCTTAAGAACGCTAGCTTTTGGCTTCACCCAGTCTGAGGTACACATCCGGATGACCCGGCAGTAACAATCACAGAGGTGCTCCCTTTATGCCCTAGCCGAACTAATGGGAACGTAGGGCTTAAGCACAGGAGCCAGGCAACCCAGCTTGGCCAAAACTTAAGTCATATCGATGCATATAATGGCGAAGAAAAGGTACATATGGGAAAAAACGCATATGTGATGAGCTTGATGCTCGGAAAATAAAAATAAGCTTCTGTCCAGGAAGCCCCCGGGTATAGTGGACGTACATGCTCAAGGATGTGTACATCACAGGTGCACGGTTTAGCCATGCGAAAGATTTTAAGTTTTAGAAAAAGGAAAAACGAAAAGAGAGGAAAAAATAAAGGAAACAACAGGGAGAAGGAGACGAACAAAAAGTTCGGCGCTAGGCATAGAATCTTCGGAGTCTGACCGCGTTCCAGGGGTTCGGCTCTAGGCGATTGTCTGATGCAGCACGCAGGCGGTATGCTCCTCCCATGAGAACCTCGTCAATTATGAAGGGACCCTCCCATCTGGGCTTGAGTTTGTCCTTTTTCTTCTCCGGCAAGCGTAGGACGAGTTCGCCGACATTATAAGTCTTGGCTCGTACTTCTCTGCTTTGGTATCTGCGGGCCTGTTGTTGATAAAATGCGAAACGGGCTTTTGCAACATCGCGCTCCTCCTCCGGGGCATCTAGGTTGTCCTGCCGATCAAGCTCGGCATCTCTCTCTTCGTACATGCGCACTCGAGGTGAGTCATGAATAATATCGCAGGGCAACACAACCTCCGCGCCGTACACCATGAAGAAAGGTGTATATCCAGTAGTGCGGTTGGGCGTGGTCCGCAGCCCCCAGAGTACGGAGTCAAGCTCCTCAACCCAGTGCTTGTCTAATTCTTTCAAAGACCGCACTAGTCTAGGTTTGATGCTGCTCATAATAAGACCATTGGCCCGTTTGACTTGACTGTTTGTTTGCGGGTGATAGACAGAGGCGTAATCGAGCGTAATGCCCAGATTAGCACACCAAGTTTTCACCTCATCGACTGTGAAATTGGAGCTGTTATCGGTGATGATGCTGTGTGGAACACCATAACGGTGCACCACGCCGGATATGAAGTCTATCACTGGCCCTGCCTCGGCCGTTTTGACTGGTTTGGCCTCTATCCACTTAGTGAATTTATCCACCATGACCAGTAGATACTTTCTCTTATGGCTTCCTCCTTTAAGGGGTCCGACCATATCGAGCCCCCAGACCACGAAAGGCCAAGTGATGGGGATCGTTTGTAGAGCGGTGGGGGCATATGGCTTTGGTTGGTGAATAGCTGGCATCCGATGCAACGTTGGACAAGGTCATGTGCATCTGCTCGGGCCGTCGACCAGTAAAAACCTGTACGAAAGGCCTTGCCAACAAGGGCCCAAGCTGCAGCGTGGTGACCGCCGAGTCCAGCATGAATTTCAGCCAAGAGCTGCCGCCCCTCTTCCTCGGAGATACATCTTTGAAGAACTCCGGTAGCGCTTTTCTTGTAGAGCTCTCCTTCATGTACCTTGTAGGCCTTCGAGCGCCAAACAATGCGACGAGCCTCATTCTGATCCTCCGGGAGTTCTCTCCTATTAAGGTAGGCCAAGAAGGGTTCGGTCCATGGAGCAATGACTGCCATGATTATATGGGCCGACGGTGTTATTTCGGTGGCTGAGCCCCCGATGATATTGTTGTATTTGGAGGCTGGGGTTGTGCTCGGATCCAGACTGGTGTTGCTGCTCTCCCTTTGCCACACCACGGACGGCTTAAAAAGCCTTTCCAGAAAGATATTAGGTGGGACGGGGTCACGTTTGGCGCCGATGCGAGCGAGGACGTCCGTCGCTTGATTACTTTCTCAAGCCACATGATGAAACTCAAGCCTCTCGAACCGAGCCGACATTTTTAGGACGGTGTTGCCATAAGCCACCATCTTCGGATCTTTGGCATCAAAATCTCCATTTATTTGAGAAATTTCGAGGTTTGAGTCCCCACGCACTTCCGGGCGTTGTATTCCCATGGAGACAACCATCCGGAGACCATGTAATAAGGCCTCGTATTCGGCTACGTTATTGGAGTCTGTGTATAATATTTGGAGCACGTATTGGACTATGTCTCCAGTGGGGGACGTTAAAACGATGCCCACTCCTAATCCTACCAGCATTTTGGAGCCATCGAAATACATAACCCAGTTGGAATGTGTGCCGTACACTTTAGGGAGTTCAGCATCTGTCCATTCGGCGACGAAGTCCGCCAGTACTTGGGATTTGATGGCTCGGCGCGGTTTGTATGTTATGTCGAATGGAAGTATCTCAATGGCCCATTTGGCTATCCGGCCCGTAGCATCGCGGTTATTTATTATATCATTGAGTGGTACTTTGAAAGCCACCGTGATAGAACATTCTTGGAAGTAGTGTCGTAGCTTCCGGGATGCCATGAAGACCGCGTATGCTATCTTTTGATAATGAGGGTACCGGGATTTGCATGGTGTGAGGACAGTGGATACGTAATATACCGGCTTCTGGAGTGGGAATTTGTGTCCGTCCTGCTCTTGCTCCACGACGAGCACGGCGCTCACCACCTGGTGTGTTGCCGATATGTATAATAACATGGGTTTGCCGACGTTCGGTGCGGCCAGGATTGGGTTGCTCGCAAGAAGGGTTTTTATTTCTTCCAGTCCGGCTGTTGCAACATCTGTCCACTCGAAGTGATTGGTGCGCCGGAGGAGGCGATACAATGGCAATGCCTTTTCTCCCAATCTAGAGATAAAGCGGCTTAAAGCTGCCACGCATCCTGCGAGGTTTTAGACCTGTTTAAGGTCCGTTGGCATGGCCAATTGTGACAAGGCTTAGATTTTGGCTGGATTTGCTTCAATTCCCCTATTGGAAATGATGAAGCCCAGCAGGTTTCCAGCAGGGATGCCGAAAACACACTTTTCCGGATTGAGCTTGATGTCATATGCACGCAGGTTGTCGAATGTGAGACGTAAATCGTCTATTAGTGAGTCAACGTGCCTAGTTTTAATGACGACGTCGTCCATGTATGCTTCAATTGTCTTACCAATCTGTTTCTCCAGGCATGTTTGAATCATGCGTTGGTAGGTGGCCCCGGCGTTTTTGAGCCCGAAGGGCATGGTGTTGAAGTAGAATGGCCTGTATGGGGTAATGAATGCCGTTGCGGCTTGATCGGACTCCTTCATTTTGATTTGATGGTATCTGGAATATGCGTCGAGGAAGCATAGTGAGTCGTGTCCTGTGGTGGCATCGATAATCTGGTCGATGCAGGGGAGGGGGAAGGGATCCTTAGGGCAGGCCTTATTGAGGTCTTTGAAATCTAATCAAAGGCGCCAGGATTTATCCTTCTTTGGCACCATCACCAAGTTTGCTAGCCAGTCCGGGTGTTTTATTTCTCTAATGAATCCGGCCTCGATTAGCTTGGCTAGCTCCTCCCCCATAGCTTGACATTTGGGTTCGAAAAAGCGTCATAGTGTTTGTTTGCCCGGTTTATATCACTACAAAAAAATACACTTCCGTGATGATACGTGTTTGTCACAGTAGGTCACGTTTTCTATCATGCATGTACATCCATGACAAATTTATGACAGAATCAAGATAGTCATACCTGTGCTGTCGTAGAAGTGTTCCATGACATTACCAAAATTATCATCACGGAAGTGTCCACTTCCATGACGATAAATCGCGCGTCACAGAAATGCTTTCGTCAAGGGTGACCGACACGTGGCATCTGCCGTAACAGAACGCCGTTAAGCTATCGGGTCCGGTTTTGGATCCGATAACCCGTTAACAGCCCGGACCAATGGGGATTTTCCACGTGTAAAATTCTGATTGGCTGACGGAAACATGTATCAGCTCCGCGTTGGCACAGGTTTCACTCATCCAATGGGCGAGATGCGCCTATGATATGTTGACACGTGGACCGTCCCAAAAGTGGCCCATAAAGTTTAAATGGGCAACCCCAACTAAAGGCCCACAAGATTTTGTGGTCCATAATGGGCCAGCCCAACAAAAGGCCCACGAGATTTTGCGTATCATAATGGACCGGCCCAGCTAAAGGCCCGCGAGATTTTGCGGGCCATAATGGGCCGGCCTAACTAAAGGCCCGCGAGATTTTGCGGACCATAATGGGCCGGCCCAGCTAAAGGCCCAACATTCTCAGTTAAGGCCCGTACGGCTAGTGTGAAATCGGCCCATCAATGGCATGTCCTAAACTTGGCATCATCGCGGCCCATGGTCACTTCTGGCCCGTTAACAGTCCGCTAAGTGTATGGGCTGAATTACGGCCCGGTGTATTTCCGGCTTGTTAAAGGTCCTCCTTCATTTGGGCCCATTTACAGGCCATTGAAACTTTTGGCCGATAAACGACCATGAAGGATTTGGGTCCTATTCGGCCATGTCTGGCATTCGGCCTGTTAGAGGCCCACTATAGATTTGGGCCACTTTCGGCCTGTTGTGATTTTTGGCCTGTTAACGTCGGACGAAATCCATGGGCCATATGTGGCCCAACGTCACATCGGGCCCATCAACGGCCCATATAAAAATGACAATAATCTAGCCCGACCGAACTTCCGGACTGTTAAAGGCCCGTGTATTAGGTCGGCGCATTTACGGCCCGTCCGAATTTCGGCATGTGAAAGATCCGCATCATAAATGGGCGCAATCTCACTTTCGGTCTTTTAAAGGCCCATGTTTTTATGGGCTCGAGATATTTACACCTATAAATGGCCTATTGTTACTGAGGGCCAAAATTATGTGTAGGCCTATTAAAGGCCCACTATGGGCACATGCCTACCAGAAAAATATGAAATCTTATGCTAATTTAGGCCCAGATATTTTTAGTGGGCTACATGCAAATTTCGGCCCATAATCGTTTTTAGCCCAGTTGGAATGGGCCCGACGAATGTTGGCATGTTGGGCTCCTACGAAGCTTTCGGCCGAATACATTACTAAGATAAACCTACACTATACAAAAATAGCGTCGTAATTATAGCAGCCTTTGGCAGCATCATAAATGTTGTATCACAACAAAAGGCATGTTGGCATAAAGTTTACAGTCCTTGCAGATAAAAGCACCATCAGATGTATAGAAGCACAGATCATTTGACCTGAGTGCTAATGTTTCAGGCTATAGAATCTGATGGAGCGGCACGATCTTCACCTTTTTTCCGCCATTGCTCTTGAACAACGAAGCGAATGTCTGATAGTCTGGTTTCAAAACCATTCATATCTTGACGACATTTGTCAACCACTATTCTTGTTTCCAAAACGATGCCCATTAGGTATTGGACTTGTGTCTGGAGCACAGATATATCACTCTGTCTAGCAGGAAGATTTTGTTCAGTAGGCGATTTGGACGAGGTTACCTTGACAACCAACCCAGAATTACACAGGAAGGTGCTTTTTGCACTGTTAGTGGAGAGATACTAACGCACTACAGCAAGAGGTGACATTGTGCCTGTGGTAGCCTTGTCGCCTTCAGGTGGTTGTGGCTGTTCAATCATTTTTTCCATAGCTTCCTGAAAGTTTGAACTTGTAGATTAGTGTACCAGATAAGTTACTAATGAGACAAAAACAAACAAAGTAGGTTACACGTTTATACATAACTTATTTTGGTGAACTAATGTAATATATTAGCATGTATTGTAGTGCCAACTACATAATAAAATCACTTTCAGAACATATGTCCGTGTAGCATGCCTATTGTATTGTCTATTTCCTCACATTCCTTGACATCTAAGGATAAAGAGACATGGTTTAAAGTAGGATGAACATAGTATGACATCATTCATATCATGGGCAAACAGATATAAAACAAACAGGCTATTTTATCATTGTGTGCGCATGTGAACATAACAACTAGAATACAGATCAAGACCAAAAGAATATCCTTCATCTCTTTTAAACCATGTAAGGTGAAATGATACGTTAAGACAACTGTGTATAAAAGTGAATAGAGTAACTAACATTGGCTGCAAACCAAGTAGTTAAATGAACACATCACAGTACCAATCAGTTCAAAGGCAGGAGGAGTGAGGACTTACAACAGCGACTTGAACTGGTGTGCTCATGCGCTTCATCTTGCTGGTGTGGCAATCCTTGAAGATTTGCACTACATTCGTTTCAGGTTCTTTTTGGTCCACACAGGCTTTCCTCTGTATTTGGAACAAGTCAATATAGATATGATAATATGGCACAGAAAAAAGAAGGAAGTAGCAGCTATTTACAATAGCCTCGCAGTGTGCAATATAGCTACGAGATCCTGTTGTCTGTTGGAATTTCACTTTAGAACGGTTGGTCTTGTTCTTCAAATAGTTAGCCTAGAAGAAGATACACTTGTAAGGCACATACATAAATACAAGTTCAATATGTGGTCTGATCAAATACATATAGCCTACCTGATACTTTGGATCAGACTAGTGTTTAACAAGGGCTGTCCAGTCTTCATCTATAATATATTTCACTGGAGATATTTGGGCGATTTCATTGTTAGCCTTGCCTTCAAAGTGAGATTTTCTAAGGTGGTACCGATACTGTCGCAGAGCAGACTGAAAAACATGAGTGCATGCTTGTTTAGTTGCATCATCTTTCGGATCCAACTTGAACCTCATCTGTTGAAAAAAGAATGTGAGTCTTATTAGGAGGAATCTATAAAGTATGGGACGGAGCAAGACAATATTACTAATTGCGATGAATAACATTACTTACGGATAAATGGTCAAGGAAGGTGTTAAACTGGGTATTGTCTATCTCATTCCTGTACTGGATCCATGTTGGGAGGATACGTGCATGACACCTAACGGCAATGGCTGCCTCTGATACTAACTTGGCTGACTCTGTAGCATCACGTGGCCTTTTTAAACCTGCCTCAAAATGGATCTCCATTCTTCCTCCTTTAGATTTTGTTAAGCTGTCAAGCATTATCCCTGATGTCTGTTTCCACTTGCGTCGTGGTGCTAGTTCAACAACGAATATGGAAAGTGTTAGTGTACATCAAACTGTGAGAGTACATATAAAGGAGCATGCAACTGCAACTTGACTCGGTCAAGTACCGTCTTGGTGTTGATGCTCATGAGGTTCATCTGATCTTGCCAAGTCATGTTGTGTCAGCAGTGCTTCGGAAGTAGTGTTAGGTGTGAAGGCAGCTTGGGAACTGGCCAGTTCCGGAGCAAACGAACGAGTAACTCATTGAGATGCTGGTACAGTTGAAGCGGATGCTGCAGCTGGTGGAGTAGGTGATACTGTGTTTGTAGATTTAGCCGCTGGACTTGGACCTTCTACTTCACTATAAGTACCAGCAGAATCTGGATGGTAGATCCTTTTCTGTTTCACCCGATGAGTAACACCACTCCCTACTATATTATTTTCCTTGCTTTTTTTACTTTGCCATGTCAAGCCGTACCCACAACACAAAAGAATAAAATCGCTCTTCAGAACTCATTGATGCATGATACAGACAAGCAATACTTTGATGTAAGACAACCGTATGAGGATGGAATATGTAAGAAAAACAGGACGGCATGACATATTCATGGCTACGATGTGTAAACTAAGCAGAAGGATTTTCAAGAAAATGGAAGTGATGCAAGCTAGACACCATATGAAAGATGCAACCAATATTACTCTGCCAAGTTAAAAGTGTCTTGTCATAAGTGGCAATTCAAAAAATTAGAAGCAGTACAATGTAGAAATAAATGCAAGATGCAACCACTATCAAACTGCCATGTTAAAAGTTTCCAATCATGAGTGACTGATGTGGGATACACAACAGCAGTACTTTGATGTAAGAACATGGTATGATAGATAGATGCAGTGCATTCTAGACATAGAACGCCATGTCATATGCACATGTATAATGTATGAACTCAGCAGGTGCAACTTAATCAAAATAGAAGAAATACATGCTAGACAACATATGCAACATGAAACCAATTATCACACTGTCAACTTAGAGCAAGCACCTGCGATGGTGGAGTACGAGAGATGAACTCATCATGTAGACTTGGGACTTCAACTTCATTAGCAGTAGCAGTGGCAAATCTAGAGATTCTTTGTTTGCGTCGGTGCGGAGGACCACCAACATCCCCTAACTTACTCTTTTCCTTCCTATTTTCTGATATTGCCTTATAAAGTCAAAACCATAAGAAGATGAATAAAATTAGCTCTGTATAACTGGTTGATGCATGATACAGACGAACACTACTTTGATGTAAGGCAAGCGCAGGATAGGAGGATGGAATATATACAAAAAAGACAGTGTTTCATATTCACACGTACGATAGGAGGATGGAATATGTATGAAAAAACAGTAAGCAGAAGGCATTTCAACAAAAAATAGAAGAAATTAAAGCTAGTCACCATATGAACATGCAACCAATATCACTCTATCAGGTAAAAAGAGTCTCGTCGTAAGTGTCATTTCAAGAAATTAGAAGTAGTACAAGCTAGAAGACAATGCAAGATGCAACCTACATCACAATCCCAAGTTAAATGTGTCTTATCGGTAAGTGATCGTTGCAGGTATAAGTTGTAAGCTATGCAGATGCAATTCAACATAATCAGAAGCAATACAAACTAGAGAGCATACGGAAAACGCAACCACATATAACAGTTCCAAGTTAGAGCAAGCACCTGTGATGGTGGAGTAGGGGAGATGTGCTCATCATGTACACGTATGTTCTAGAAACAGGAACACATGTCATATTCACAGGCATTATGTGTAAAGTAAGCAGATGCAATTCAACAAAATTAGAAGCAATACAAGCTAGACATCATACGCAAGATGCAACCACATATAATAGTGCCAAGTTAGAGCAAGCACCTATGATGGTGGATTAGGGGAGATGTGCTCATCATGTACACGTATGTTCTAGAAACAGGAACACATGTCATATTCACATGCATTATGTGTAAAGTAAGCAGATGCAATTCAACAAAGTTAGAAGCAATACAAGCTAGACATCATACGCAACATGCAACCACATATAGTAGTGCCAAGTTAGAGAAAGCACCTGTGATGGTGGAGTAGGGGAGATGTGTTCATCATCTACACAGTTACGTTGACTGTCTAGCCTTGCATTGTCTTGCGAATCTTGTTGGGGGGATGGCGGAGTAGAATCTATAGAGAACCTCCATTTCAGTTGCTCGGAAGGACCACCATCATCCAATGCCTTGCCAATTTCCTTTAGCTTTATTGATTTTGCATTGTGAGGTCAAACTAACAAGAAAAAGGAATATATTCGCTCTTCAGAACTCATTCATGCATGATACTGACGAACACTACTATGATGAAAGGCAAAGTCGTGATACAAGGATGGAATATGTACAAAAAAATGGACGGCTTGACATATTCACACCTATGATGTGGTAACTAAGCAGAAGGCACTTCAACTAATTAGAAGCACTGCATACTAGACACCATATGAAAGGTGCAATCAATATCACTCTGCCAAGTTAAAAATGTCTCGTCATAGGTGGCGTTCATCAAACTAGAAGCAATACATGCTAGAAATCATATTCAAGACACAAACCAATATCACACTGCCAACTTAAAGGTGTTCCATCATAAGTGACTGATGCAGGATACACAAGAAGAGTAGTTTCATGTAAGAACATGGTGTGATAGACAGATATAGTATGTACCAGAAACAGGAAAGCGTGTCATATTCACACGTATCATGTGTAAGCTAAGCAGATGCAGTTTACACTAATTAGGAGCAATACAAGCTAGACACCATATGCAACATGCAACCAGATATCACACTGCCAAGTTAGAGCAGGCACCTTGGATGGTGGAGTAGGGGAGCGGAGACTTGGACCTTGTAATGCACTATCAGTACAAGGAGAATAGGTATAGATGCTCCTTTTATGTTGCTGCAGAGGACCACCATCATCGCCTTCCTTATTCTTTTCCTTCCTCTTTCTTGATTTTGCCTTGTCAAGTCAAACCCACAAGAAAAAGGAATAAAATTTGCTCTTCAGAACTCATTGATGCATGATACTGAAGAACACTACTTTCATGTAAGGCATCCGCATGATAGGAGGATGGAATATGTATGAAAAACAGGACAGCGTGACATATTGACATGTATGATGTATGAAGTGTAAACTAAGCACAAGGTGCTTGAACTTGTTAGAATCAATGCAAGCTAGAAACCATATGAAAGATGAAACCAATATCACTCTGCCAAATTAAAAGGGTGCCCTAACAAATGTATTTGACCAAATTAGAAGCAATATATGGCAACAGGCCAGAAATAATATGCAATATGCAACGAACAAAGGTGACTCATCGTAAGTGATTGATGCAGGATACAGAAGAGAGGTAGTTTCATGTAAGAACAAGGTTAACACATAGATGTAGTGTGTACCAAAAATAGGAAGGCATGTCATATTCACAGGTATAATGTGTAAACTAAGCAGATGCAATTTACCCTAATTAGAAGCATTACAAGCTAGACACCATATGCAACATGCAACCACATATCACACTGCGAAGTTAGAGCAAGCACATGTGATGGTGGTGTGGGGGAATTGCGGTCATCAACTAGAGAGTTGCGTTGACTATCTTGATTTAGCCTTGCTGTTTCTTGAGAATCATGTGGGGAGGATGACACTGCACTCTTTAAACGAGTATGGTGTCTCACAGTAACCCACCCGGGTGACAGTCTCATCATAAGTGATTGACGAGGGATACAAAATAGCATTAGTTTGATGTACGAACATGGTTAATAGACATATGTAGTACTCCCTCCGTTCGGAATTACTTGTCACAAAAATGGATGTATCTACAACTAAAATACATCTAGATACATTCATTTCTTGGACGAGTAATTCCGAACGGAGGGAGTATGTATCAAAAACAGGAAGGCATGTCATTATCAAAGGTATAATTTGTAAAGTAAGCAGATGCAATTTAACCAAATTGGAAGCAATACAAGCTAGACACCATATGCAACATGCAAACACATTTGACAGCGCGAAGTTAAAGCAAGCACCTGGGTTGGTTGTGTGTGGCAATCGAGATCATCAACTGCAGAGCTACGTTTACTGTCTCCAACTGCTGACACTGCATCCTTTAGAGCGTTGAAACGCTTAGTCCTTATCTTTGAATTACACTGGAGCGACTTCTGTCTTTTCTTTTCAGCATTCATCAACACTGCGCCAGAGTCTAAAATACCCATGCATAACAAAACAATAGTGTGAGTATGGGTGAAGTGTGTGAACAATTAGTACAATGTAAAGGTAGCAGATAGCAGGTCGGTGAGAAATAAATGATGGTAGACATATGATAGCTCTGCAACATGCATGGCACACTAAATTACTACAGGATTCTATGAAAATAACATTTGACTCAAAACAAATAGGTCAGTCCATTTTTTCTGCATCGTCCGATGTACAAAGAACGGGCAGATCGCCTTCATCTACCTCTAGCCAGTCAATGTTGACGATCTTCCTCGAAACGGCAGCGACCACTGGCCCAGTCCCCTGCCTGCGCCCTCCCCTCGACCTCACCGCACCGCCGTGCTTGGCACCGCCCCCCGGCAATCCATTCAAGCCCCGCCGACCTCCGGATCGGGTGCAAGTAGCTCCTGGGCCCCACACCCCTATGATAGACACCGATGTGCCGCTTCCCCGGTGAATAGGCGAACTAGGTGCTCCGCGCGCCTAAGCGGGTGCTGCTTCTTTTAATTGCGGTTCGACTAACCCTGAATTGAAATCCAGGTGGGCTACTGACCTCTAGCAAAGGTGAAATAGTAAAGGGAGGAAACCTTGCTCATTTAGTATCATGAAGAAGATGCAGTAAGAAGCGCTCAACTAGTTTCTTTCGTGGGAGGAATACGGTGTGAGTAGAGACGTAAGGTTTGCACAAATAAGGGAAGAGGAGTACCTCTTTCTGCTGGCAGTGTTGTGTCCTCCTTCTGTTTTTCCAACGATCTTCTTGTGGTTCGCTGGAAACGAGAAGTTATGGAGGACGGTGCAGCCTTGGACGAACCCATGGCCAAGTTGTTGAGTGTGGTGCGGTGGCCGTCTGTCGGCGGCGGGGAAGCAGATCCGAGGCGGCGAATGACGGCGTAGCGAGAACAGCTCCGGTACGATGGACGGTTGCGATAGTGGAGCGGCATCAATGAGGCGCAGGATGGCGTGGTCGGAGTAGTTCTGGTATGGCGCACGTCGGCATCGGCGTCGGCGTCGTGGAGGCAGCTCTACATCGGCTTCAGCTGCTAAGTCCTTGAGGGCGTTGCGGTTGCGGTTGCGTTGGACGACGACGTCGGGGTACCGGCTCCGGCGTGATGGAGGAGGGCGACGGTGGATTGGGCACTATGGGGTGGAGGACGGAGGAGGCTGGGGTTTCGCGGCTGGTGGAGAGGGTGTTTTGGCGCCCATGGAGTATGAATGGGGAAATGGAGGGAGCCGGGGAACTAAGGGGGAACAATGTTTCGGTTTGGGACGCGCTTGTTTGAAATTTGGGGAAAGTTAGAAACTTTGGCCCTGAAAGCACAAGTGCTCCCTGGGTGATTTTGATAATTAATGACAACATATCTCTTGTTGGACTAATACTTTTACCTAGTATGTTTCAGACAAGTTCAACAGATTAAATGGCATGGACTAAAGGATGTGGAACCCCTTCAAGATGCTAAGGACAAAGGATTGGCTCAAGCTTCAAGATCAAGACTCTACATTTTATATTTTAGTGATCCAAGATCACATTGAGTCTATAGGAAAAGCCAATACTATCAAGAGGGGATGAGGTGTTGCTTAATGGCTTGCTTGCTCAAAGTGCTTAGTGATATGCTCCAAAACCCTCAACCACCTTCCCACATCCACATATGACCTAAACCAAAAGTCAAACTCGGCCCCACCGATTCTTTCTATCCGGAGCCACCGAGTTCAGTTGACATAGCCACTGCCAGAAACCATAATCAGTTCGGTCTCACCGAGATGGGCTTGCAAACTCTCTGTTACCTATTGCAATATTTTCGGTCCCACCGAGATATGCAATCTGCCCCACCGAGTTTGCTTGGCCAACTCTCTGTTTCACTTATTACCCAAATCGGTCCCACCGAGTATGAGTAATCGGTCAAACCGAGTTTTGGATTTACCCTAACCCTAGCACATCGGTCCCACTGAGTTGATCCAGTCAGTCCCACCGAAAACCCTAACGGTCACTAGGTTTGCTATATCGGTCCGACCAAGTTTCTCAATTCGGTCTCACCAAGATTGGTAAATTGTGTGTAACGGTTAGTTTTTGTGTGGAGGCTATATGTACCCCTCCACCCACTCTTCATTCATGGAGAGAGCCATCAGAACATACCTACACTTCCAATACATATTTTCTGAGAGAGAACCACCTACTCATGTGTTGAGGCCAAGATATTCCATTCCTACCACATGAATCTTGATCTATAGCCTTCCCCAAGTTGCTTTCCACTCAAATCTTCTTTCCACCAAATCCATATCCTGTGAGAGAGAGTTGAGTGTTGGGGAGACTATCATTTGAAGCACAAGAGCAAGGAGTTCATCATCAATACACCATTTGTTACTTCTTGGAGAGTGGTGTCTCCTAGATTGGCTAGGTGTCACTTGGGAGCCTCCGACAAGATTGTGGAGTTGAACCAAGGAGTTTGTAAGGGCAAGGAGATTGCCTACTTCGTGAAGATCTACCGCTAGTGAGGCAAGTCCTTCGTGGGCGATGGCCATGATGGGATAGACAAGGTTGCTTCTTCGTGGACCCTTCGTGGGTGGAGCCCTCCGTGGACTCGCGCAACCGTTACCCTTCATGGGTTGAAGTCTCCATCAATGTGGATGTGCGATAGCACCACCAATCGGAACCACGACAAAAACATCCGTGTCTCCAATTGCGTTTGAATTTTCCAAATCCTTCCCTTTACATTCTTGCAAGTTGCATGCTTTACTTTCCGCTGCTCATATACTCTTTGCATGCTTGCTTGATATGTATTGTGTTTGTTAAACTTATGCCTAAACTCCACTTCAACTTAAGAAAATTAAAAAACTGCAACTTTAGCACTTAGTGTCTAATCACCCCCCTCTAGACACCTCTTCTCGATCCTTTCAATTGATATCAGAGCTTTGGTCTCCATTGCCTTGGTTTAAACACCATTGGAGGAAGATGGGTGAGTCTACTTTGGGGAGTCTTAGACGTAGAGTGCCTATTCTTGATGGAGAATATTTTCATGATTGGAAAAATGAAATGCTTGAGATTTTCAATGAATATCACTTGAACAAGTATATTGCTAGCCCTTGTGCACCTCATGTTGATCCCATGCATCCTACCCTTGATGAGTCAATTGACATGATTCGCAATCTTAGAACTGTTAATCTTATCACTAGAGGCTTGCCTAGAAAATTGATTGGATGTTTGCCTACTCTTAAGTGTGCCTACACCATATGGAAATTTCTTGAGGAACTCTTTCCAAATTATTCCTTGAAAGATCTAGATGAAATTCTCCATAAGTCTATTGCCTTGATTAAGATGAGTTCCAATGATCCCAAATTTGGTGACTGCTTATTTGATCTTACTAATCTTACGAGTGCCAAAGGAGATGTTGGAATCATTAGCAATATCATTTCTAGAGCTATTAGAATTCATAAAGATAACTATAGAAATGATCATTTGTCTAATGAATTACCCTCTCTAGGAATTGATCAATCACAAAATGATGTTGAACATGAATACTATGATGAGGATGATGATAGTGACTATGATCTCGATGATGCGATGAGACACTTTGGTCTTATGGCAAATCTTCGCGGCTACATGGCTGGAGGAAAGGAATGGGTCCTTGATAGTGGATGTACTGATCATATGACCAGAGATAAAGACATGTTCCGTGAGCTTGCTGAAAACGACGGCCCTCGAAAGTATGTCACTTTTGGTGATAATTCAAAGGGTAAGGTGGTTGGCCTTGGTAAGGTGGCCATCTCACATGATAGCTCCATACAAAATGTCATGCTCATTGAATCTCTTGGCTACAACTTACTTTCAGTATCTAGACTTGCTGATTTCGGTTTCAATGTCCTATTTACTGAAGTAGACTGCCAAGTGTTTCGTAGAGATAATCATAAAATGGTATTTAGCGGTATACGTAGAGGAGATCTTTACATTGTTGATTTCACTAAAAAGGCTCAACCTAGAACTTGCTTAATTGCTAAATCTTCTAAAGGCTGGTTGTGGCATAGAAGGCTAGGCCATGTGGGCATGCGAAACCTTGACAAACTCATTAAAGGAAATCATATCGTTGGCGTTAACGATGTCATATTTGACAAGGATAGACTTTGTAGTGCTTGTCAAGCAGGGAAAAAAGTTGGAGGAAGTCATCGCGCTAAGAACATCATGACCACAAGAAGACCACTCGAGCTACTTCACATGGATCTCTTTGGTCCAAATGCCTACAAGAGTCTCGGTGGTAACTCATTTGGTCTAGTCATAGTTGATGATTTTTCAAGATTTACGTGGGTGTTCTTTCTTGATGACAAATCGCAGGTCCAAAAGATCTTCAAAAACTTTGCTAGGAAGGCCCAAAATCAATTTGACGTGAAGATCAAGAAGGTTCGGAGCGACAACGGAACGGAGTTCAAGAACGCAAGGGTAGACACCTTTCTTGACGAAGAAGGGATCGCACATGAGTTCTTGGCTACATACACACCTCAACAAAATGGAGTTGTTGAGAGGAAGAACCGGACTCTTATCGAGATGGCAAGAACGATGCTTGATGAGTACAAGACGCCAAAACACTTTTGGGTGGAAGCGGTTGAGACAGCTTGTCATGCAACAAATCATTTGTATCTTCACAAGCTACTCGGCAAGACGGCATACGAGCTCCTCACCGGTAACAAACCCCAAGTTGGATACTTTCGAGTATTCGGCTCAAAGTGCTACATTCTTAATAAGCATCGTCGTTCTAAATTTGCTCCTAAGTCTCATGAAGGTTTCCTACTTGGTTATGGCTCAAACTCTCACACATACCCTGTCTACAACAATTTCACCCGAAAGGTTGAAGAAACGGTAGATGTGAAGTTTGATGAATCTAACGGCTCGCAAGTAGAGCAATTGCCAATTGATGTAGGAGACAAAGATCCCTCGGAAGCAATCCAAGACTTGTCTATTGGCAAGATTCGTCCAATGGAGATAAAGGAGAGTACCTCGTCCGTCCAAGTGGAAGCTTCTACCTCACGACAAGGTGAAAGAAGAGTTGATACGGAAGCATTCACAAGTGGGACACACCAAGATGAAGAAAACGAGGAAGTGCACCAAGATGAACGTCAACAACCTCCTTCTCCACCACGACAAGAGAACAACAATGCTAACAATGAAGAAGGCCAAGAAGAAGAACAAGATGAAGAAGATGTTCAACCAAGACCCAAGCAAAAGCTTTCACGAGTTCGAGGAAGAATTGCTAAAGATCATCCCGTGGAGCAAATCTACAATGATATCCAAACCGGGAGAATCACTCGCTCAAAAACTCGTTTAGCTAACTTTTGTGAACACTATTCATTCATCTCTCGCATTGAACCTATGAAGGTTGAAGAAGCATTGGAAGATCCCGACTGGATAAATGCTATGCATGAAGAGCTACACAACTTTGAGAGAAATCAAGTGTGGACATTGGTCGAGAAGCCCAACAACAACCACAACATCATCGGTACCAAATGGGTGTTTCGCAACAAGCAAGATGAAGATGGACAAGTGGTTCACAACAAAGCATGTCTCGTCGCCCAAGGCTACACACAAGTCGAAGGTATGGACTATGGTGAGACATATGCTCCCGTTACTAGACTTGAGTCCATTCGCATCTTACTTGCTTATGCTAATCACCATGATATCACCTTGTACCAAATGGACATTAAAATTTCTTTTCTGAATGGTGAAATAGAGGAGGAAGTTTATGTTAAGCAACCTCCTAGATTTGTCAATCCTAAGAAACCTAATCATGTCTACAAACTTCACAAAGCCCTTTATGGTCTTAAACAAGCTCCTAGAGCATGGTATAAATGCTTGACCAAGTTCGTTATTGAAAAAGGCTTTGAAATTGGAAAAATAGATTCTACTCTTTTTACTAAAAGGGTTAATGGAGAACTATTTTTATGCCAAATTTATGTCGATGATATTATATTTGGATCAACTAATCCTCATTTTAGTGAAAAGTTTGGGAAGCTAATGTCGGAGAAGTTTGAGATGTCTATGATGAGTGAACTCAAATTCTTTCTTGGTTTGCAAATCAAGCAAACTAAGGAAGGCACCTTTGTCTCTCAAACGAAGTACACCAAGGACTTATTCAAGAA
The DNA here is from genome assembly GCF_056163025.1 of Triticum urartu. NCBI lineage: Eukaryota > Viridiplantae > Streptophyta > Magnoliopsida > Poales > Poaceae > Triticum > Triticum urartu. The sequence goes on from NC_141877.1 coordinate 355,108,407, forward strand.
GATCAATATGCAAGAATGCAAAGGTATGACTACACACATGCCTACTAGTGGACATCTTGATTTGACCAAAGATGGTGAACCGGTTGATCAAAAAGTTTACCGCTCTATGATTGGTTCATTATTATATCTATGTGCTTCACGTCCCGATATCATGCTAAGTGTGTGCATGTGTGCATGATATCAAGCTGCTCCTAAGGAATGTCATCTTAAGGCCGTGAAGAGGATAGTGAGATACTTAATACATACACCAATTTTTGGCATTTGGTATCCAAAGAGGGCTTCCTTTGATCTTGTTGGCTACTCCGACTCGGACTATGCCGGTGACAAGGTTGATAGAAAGTCCACTTCGGGTACTTGTCAATTCCTTGTTAGATCTCTTGTGTCTTGGTCTTCCAAGAAACAAAACTCGGTATCCTTATCCACCGCCGAAGCGGAATACATTGCCGCTGGTTCATGTTGTGCTCAATTACTTTGGATGACCCAAACTCATAAAGATTATGGGATATATGTGAAACATGTTCCATTACTTTGTGACAATGAAAGTGCTATCAAGATTGCTCACAATCCCGTGCAACACTCTCGAACTAAGCATATTGAAGTTCGTCATCATTTCATTCGAGATCACGTTGCTAAGGGTGACATAAACCTTAAGCATGTTCGCACCGATAAGCAATTAGCGGATATATTCACTAAACCACTTGATGAGAAAGTGTTTTGCAGGTTAAGAGGTGAATTGAACATCATTGATGCTTAAAACTTGGAGTAGGAACTCCATTGGATACATGCAAGACTTGAGCTTATGACTAATCACTTGATATTTCTCCTATGATGATTATCTTATGTCTTGAAAATTTGCATCTTGCATGTTATCTAACCCTTGTAGGTACTTGGATGAATCTAATTCTATGAGATTGCAACTCACTCACATCTTGAGCAACCTCTACATCACCAAGTCTCTACACAATGGTGGTTGATGACAAGGAAGCACGAAACCTGTCAAACATATCCTTTGACAAATTCTATGTTGAGTTTCATGATTTTCATGTTGGATACACAAGTGCTCTTCCTTGCGAAAACTAACCCATGTAGGTAGATGAACTCAAAATCCAAAGGGTGCTCCCAACTCTTGATGGGCTACATCAACCTTGAGCAACCCACACAAGTTCAACTACATAATCAAGATCAACACTGCCACCCAAGGTATGTTATTCCATCTTAGAGAAGCTTTACTCCAAGTCATGAGTCAAAGCAACTCGACAAGATGTGAATACATCAAGATACTTAAACGAAAAATGGTAACCCCATTTTGAGCTTAAACGATGAGTACGACCTATGATCAAGTGATCTCACTTGACTCCTAAGTCAATGTACTCTAACATAGGTGACTTTGTCGCCGACCATCTCTAGATGAAGTTCTCTTGTGTTCTTTTCTGTGTTCTTGCATTTGTCTCATGCATATTTGTTTCCCCTTTCAACTTCATCTAGATCTTTTAGTCTCTTTGCTTTGCTTTTTGTTCTGCATTTTCTGCATCCAATTCATTGCAAATCTTTGTGAGATCTTATTTGTCCAGTGAGCTGAGGTGACAAGTGTTTTTCTCTGTGATGAACTCGGTTCCACCAGTTTCATGTCTCCGTTCTAGCCAAAGATTTTCGGCGCAACCGAAGCATACAACTCGGTGACACCGATTTCACTACAGGAATTTTTTTTTGCCATTTATTCATGTTTTATTCTTGATCCAGCTCCACTCAATGAATCTTGTCCTCTGCAAGCATCACATTTACCTTAATGCTTTGTACTGTGATTCAAGGACCGAACCCATTCACAACAAATTCCAGAAGACTCTTCTTGGAAATTGATGTCAAAGGGGGAGAGAGAGATCACATCAAAGCTTAATAATATCTCTAGGGGGAGAGATCTCTAGGGGGAGGGAATACTCCAGGAAAGAGTAATCTTCAAGGATCCCAAATGCTTGATGTTCAAGAGGAGATGCTTGATGTTCAAGAGGAGAGATGCCACATGTCTTCTTGGGGGAAAGACATGTTCATATGTGCTTATTTGCATTAGCTCTGTTCTTTTGTTTCTTTGAGCTCTGTTTTTCTGGTCCCTATCTTCTCCTAGTATCCCATGCTAGATTCAGGGGGAGCAAGACATCCAAGGGAAAGAAAATTCTTAAATTCATTGCATATCTTTCTCTTTGGGGACATGTCAATATCTATCGTGGTACTCTGTACTCACTCTACATGTCATCCCAGTCTTGGTACTCTTGTGGTTTCTTTTGTTTGCTCTAGCTAGTGGGTGCATCTGTGTTATCTAACCTTGTTTACGCAGGCTCATCCCATCCTAGCCAACTCAAGACCACAAGGTAAGTATATGCATCATAGTCATGTGTATGAGAAATTCTTGCTGATGTACATACTGTTTGCAAGAAGGACTCATGGGCATGAAGGTACATTTCCCATATTCATATCTTTTTCCCTGATGCATATAGCCAAGATACATGTAACACATTGCTACTCTGTCATGGTTATGCTCTCACATGCTTCTATATTCCATATTCACATGATTTCATACATGTAGGGGGAGCCTATGCTTGTTACATGTCTTTCCAAAGCTTTACTTGCTATTCTCTATATCTTTATCTAAAGCTTTGATGTATGTTGCCATCAATTACCAAAAAGGGGTATATTGAATGCATAAGTGCTCCCTGGGTGATTTTGATAATTAATAACAACATATCTCTTGTTGGACTAATACTTTTACCTAGTATGTTTCAGACAAGTTCAACAGATTAAGTGGCATGGACTAAAGGATGTGGAACCCCTTCAAGATGCTAAGGACAAAGGATTGGCTCAAGCTTCAAGATCAAGACTCTACATTTTATATTTTAGTGATCCAAGATCACATTGAGTTTATAGGAAAAGCCAATACTATCAAGAGGGGATGAGGTGTTGCTTAATGGCTTGCTTGCTCAAAGTGTTTAGTGATATGCTCCAAAACCCTCAAATACCTTCCCACATCCACATATGACCTAAACCAAAATTCAAACTCGGCCCCACCGATTCTTTCTATCCGGAGCCACCGAGTTCAGTTGACATAGCCACTGCCAGAAACCCTAATCAGTTCGGTCTCACCGATGGGATCTCGGTCTCACCGAGATGGGCTTGCAAACTCTCTGTTACCTATTGCAATATTTTCGGTCCCACCGAGATATGCAATCGGCCCCACAGAGTTTGCTTGGCCAACTCTCTGTTTCACTTATTACCCAAATCGGTCCCACCGAGTATGAGTAATCGGTCAAACCGAGTTTTGGATTTACCCTAACCCTAGCACATCGGTCCCACCGAGTTGATCAAGTCGGTCCCACCGAAAACCCTAACGGTCACTAGGTTTGCTATATCGGTCCGACCGAGTTTCTCAATTTGGTCTCACCGAGATTGGTAAATTGTGTGTAACGGTTAGTTTTTGTGTGGAGGCTATATATACCCCTCCACCCACTCTTCATTCGTGGATAGAGCCATCAGAACATACCTACACTTCCAATACATATTTTCTGAGAGAGAACCACCTACTCATGTGTTGAGGCCAAGATATTCCATTCCTACCATATGAATCTTGATCTCTAGCCTTCCCCAAGTTGCTTTCCAGTCAAATCTTCTTTCCACCAAATCCATATCATGTGAGAGAGAGTTGAGTGTTGGGGAGACTATCATTTGAAGCACAAGAGCAAGGAGTTCATCATCAACACACCATTTGTTACTTCTTGGACAGTGGTGTCTCCTAGATTGGCTAGGTGTCACTTGGGAGCCTCCGACAAGATTGTGGAGTTGAACCAAGGAGTTTGTAAGGGCAAGGAGATCGCCTACTTCGTGAAGATCTACCGCTAGTGAGGCAAGTCCTTCGTGGGTGATGGCCATGATGGGATAGACAAGGTTGCTTCTTCGTGGACCCCTCGTGGGTGGAGCCCTCCGTGGACTCGCGCAACCGTTACCCTTCATGGGTTGAAGTCTCCATCAATGTGGATGTGCGATAGCACCACCAATCGGAACCACGACAAAAACATCCGTGTCTCCAATTGCGTTTGAATTTTCCAAATCCTTCCCTTTACATTCTTGCAAGTTGCATGCTTCACTTTCCGCTGCTCATATACTCTTTGCATGCTTGCTTGATATGTATTGTGTTTGTTAAACTTATGCCTAAACTCCACTTCAACTTAAGAAAATTAAAAAACTACAACTTTTAGCACTTAGTGTCTAATCACCCCCCTCTAGACACCTCTTCTCGATCCTTTCAGCCCCCATCTAAAATTTCGGACATATTGCGGGTTGGGGGTAGGACAGTAATCTCAGGTGTCCCAAATGTGGGCGGGATAGATTTCGGCCGAGCGCATGGGTGTTTAGGCGCCCACGGCATATGAATGCTTCTCGGAGGCGGTTGAGACTTGCGTCTTGGTGAAGTTACAAACCTACCCCGGTGGACATCAGGCCGATAGGCTACATGGGCCGGAGTCTGGACAGTAATTTCCTACCACCAAACATTAGTCTCGCGCGGTTTTGGGTGACCAGAGGACTATTTGGCGCTTCGTTCAGTATTTGGGATCAGAAGCATTAACGTTTTCGGTTCTCTTGAATTGAACATTCAGGATTTGTCAAACTTCACAAATCTTTACTCTTGAAAATCCTAAAGCTACGATTATTTTGGAATGGAGGTGGTACATTTGAATATACATTGTACACGAGTATATATTAAAAATATGCAACTTACCTCAGTTCATGCATGGTTCCAGATATAATCTCCTTGGTTGCAAAAAAAAGTTAGACATGCGTATGAATATATATAGCATGTTCAAACGCACAACAAAGATTGATGCCCCCTTTTACATCTGATTTACAAATGCCATTATCTCGGGTTCAAATAGATGAATGCACTTCCTATGAATTCGAATCTTCGAAACCCCCTTTATGTTGAATTCGACATGTATTCTATTTCGTATCTAGCAATTTGGAATGTATCCATGCAAGAAACAAATGTATAAAGTGCTTCACACTAACAACATGGAGTGCACTAATTAATGTTTATATATGAATTGCAAAAGCATCCATTGCCTGTATTTCAAACCTCTCTCACTCTATGGATCGATAATATGAAATAAACACATGCACATGCTAGAATTTAATAGAGTATGGGTGTCTGATAGACCGATTTTCATCCATCTGCAATTAGCAAAATTCATGATCTCATCCAAAAATAATAATGCCATTTATATTTTAATTTAATGCATAGAACCGCCTTTTACACGTAGATGCACTATGCCTCGGCCCGTTCTCACAAACGCACTATATATCTCTCTATCTACCACATAAGTGCACACACTTTATATGCATCGACATTTCTCTTTCACACATGCTCACAATCTCTCTCGGGGTGTCGGGGAGTCTCACACACATACTCTCTCTATATATCTCTCTCTCTCTTTCTGACTACTATGTACCACTCTTCTCACTAATCTCAGTTGGAAAGCACTATTTCTCTCACATGCATATATACACACGCACAGTCTCTACTAGCCCTCTATACGCGCATATATGTGCCTACGTGTCTCCCGCACGCACATTATCTTTAGACCACTCTCGCACACATTGCCCCCCCCCCCCAGACACACCTCTCTCTTGATAGGGGTGTGTACAAAGTACACGTGAATACCAGGCATTGTGCGTGTGTGTATACTATCGACGAACTAGCCCCCAAGCTTCTATAACATACTCGGGGCCTAGGGTTACAAATCATATATAGTCGGCTTATCACCAGTGGGGATAGAGTCCTCCGTGACTCTGGTAGCTAGCTTCATGTTGTACGTCGAGTCCTCCACATGGGTCTTCGTATAACGCGTCTCGATCCAACCTATGTGGCACTGGATAGAACCAACCCATGAGTCCTCATGTTGACCCACCACAACTAGAAATGATGTGCCCACCACACCACACACGCAATCGGCCACTAAGAAAATAATCATATACAATAGTACAATGTTAATTGCATGGTGCATCCAAAAATATTTGTTCTGCATTGTGAATGTTTATATATTCTCCTAAAATATTAGTCACGGGAGAGAGAAACGAAGGGCATATCTCTCCTTGTCTCCACCGGACACTTTCACGTACGCACACAAACTATCTCTCGGCCCTCTAAAAGTATGCATGCCCACGACACATTCGTGCATGACGGTCACTGTATTTCAAGCTAAAGCACTATACGGTCATGGAGTTCAGAATATGCTCATTACGGTCACCGTATACATTCTCGTGGTGATCATACGGTATCTAGCTCAAGATACGTCTCCGTATTTTCTTGATGACACTAATGGACTTTGCATTTTATGCGTGCTCTGTATTTTGTTGACGACACTTACGGTCATTGTATTTGAAGCGAAAGCACGATATGGTCACTAGACTTCAGAATAAGCTGGTCACCACATACATTTTGTCATGCTAACCAACATGTGGTTGGATGGTTAGGAGGACAGTGGTTTCTCGAGCCCACCAGGGTTAAAGTCTCGGTGCTCGCATTTATCCTGGGTTAATTTCAGTATTTTCCGGCGATGTGCATTCAGTGGGAGGAGACGTTCCACTCGACTACGAGGCACCTATGGTGACTTCATAAAATCTCAAGATCATATGTTGGCCCACTCTCTCAAAGGTGCTCATAGGGTTAGGGTCTGCGTGTGTGCGCTTATAGCGGTAAGTGCTTGCGCGTATATATGAGCCCTTGCGTCTGTGCCGTGTTAAAAAATGCATGTCATGATTATACAGTCACTGGCTCACCCGTACAACTCCGTATTTTGTTGATGACACAATCAATTGACCAGTCAAATGTTCCACGTGGCGCAACTAGTGTTGCACCATCGGCCCGTAACCATGGGGCCCACCTGTCAGCCTGTATATGAAAGAAAGAAATGGTAGTTTGAGTCTATACTGTGTTAATAAAATATATTTTAGGGTGATCATACAGTCACTGGCTCACCATACAGCTCCATAATTTGTTGATGACACGATCAATTGACCAGTCAAATGGTCCACATTCAGCAGCTCACATCACCATAGGGCCCACCCGTCAGCGCGTATATGAAGGACAGAAATGGTAATAAATTAGTGGTCGGTGGGTACTTGAAGTCATGAGAGCTCTGGTTGGCAGTCGCCAGCGGTGGGGGCGTTGATTGGGCGGTGGGGTGGGGTCGCCGGAGAAAAAGCTCGGCGCGGGGGGGCCTAGAGGGATGGCCGGTGCGGCGGCAGACCGGCGGTGAGGAGTGGTTTCGGGGCGTGGCGGCGCGGGCCGGCCGCGGGCGACGAGGGCCGACGGTTCGGCCGGTGGTGGCTGGCGGCTCAGGGGGGTGGAGTTTGATGATAAACTACAGGCCCTTGATTTCGTATCCAACGGCTGGAAAATCTAATGACCAGAGATGAAAAAGTCAGTCGACTGACGTGTAGCCTCACCCCGCACGTACACATGCACGCACGCAAGACACGCAGGCATGCAGGCGTGCAACACTGACACGTACACATAACAAACACACACACGCATGCAGGCGTGCAACACTGACGCGTACACATGCACTCATGAACACACACACGTATGCACACATGCATGCAACACTGAAACGTACCCTTGCACGCACGCAACACTCGCACGCCTGCATGCACACATCACACGATGCAAGACACACGCTCAACCTATACATGCATGCACCCTTTCTTAAGGACATGGATTGTTATGGGTATTAATCAATCTTATCTGTGATAAGCAGAACATTGATGTTTGTAGCAGTCTTTATGAATCACAACGTATTGAACGGGCTATCAACATAGTAGGCTTATCTACATGAAAAGGATGACGTCACACTCAACGAACAATCATCGGTTTATGAAATGCCCGCTTCTGACCGCCCTGGCCCACCAAAGGTTCCTCTGTTGTGCGCTGCCTGCGTTGGGTCACTGACATGCAGGCCATGTACCCAAAGAGCCCACACGTCAGTGGAAGAACGGCGCGCTGTCCTACGTCAGAGTCGAGGGCGCCACTCGCTGCACGCCCGGCTGAACACGCCTCCTTGCTGCATTCAAACGCCTCCATGAAACCCGCCCGTGTGGAAGCCGAGAAACCCACTCTGGACACACGTTCGTTCATGACCGGGCCGGCATTAAACGCAACACCGGTCGAGCTCCTCCCATTCACCATCTATTTAATCTCCTATTTAAACGAGGCCAAACGCCGGCCAAGAATCGCACACCTCCGATGCTCCCCTATCTCCTCCTTCACCATTTTGTCCACTCTTACAATGGCTTACGAAGAGTAGTTATTCCGCATCCAAGCCGGCTGGGTGGCCCACCGAGCCTGCCGGATACGAGCTATGTAGCTCGCTAATCCACCTCCCTCCCCTCACCCGACGGAGCCAGTTGCCGCCCCAAGCCGGCGCGCGGTTCAGCAACTCGCCGCTCCAGACCAGGTCGACGAGGAGCAGCGCACGGGCGTCGTTGCTGCTGTCCATGCCACCGCCTTGTACCGCGTCTCCCGTTTCTGTGGCCGAGACTCCCATGCCAACGGCCGCACCATGCAAGCAGCGACAGAAGCCGGGTGCGCGGAGAGCGACGAGTCGGTGGCGAGCGCCTCCCCGTCCGCCGCCATTGTCGGTGTCAAAACCGGCGGATCTCGGGTAGGGGGTCCTGAACTGTGCGTCTAAGGCGGATGGTAACAGGAGGCAGGGGACACGATGTTTACCCAGGTTCGGGCCCTCTTGATGGAGGTAATACCCTACTTCCTGCTTGATTGTTCTTGATGATATGAGTATAACAAGAGTAGATCTACCACGAGATCAGAGAGGCTAAACCCTAGAAGCTAGCCTATGGTATGATTGTATGTTGTATATTGTATCTCTATCGACTAGCCTAGCCCTGGTTTATATAATGCACCAGAGGCCTAGGATAACAAGAGTCCTAGCCAAATACGCCGGTGGGGGAGGAGTCCTTACCTTGACCACCAAGTCTTGTGGAATCTTCCTTGTATGCGGCAGCTGTCCGAACTAGCCCATGAGTATACGGCCATGGGGGTCCTCGGCCCAATCTAATTGACCGGGAGACGACGTAGTGAGAACCCCTAAGTCCAGGACACCGTCAGTAGCCCCCTGAACCGGTCTTCAAGTTGGGGACGCTCCTTGATTCTTCCAAACTGTTCTTTGTCTTCGGTCGTCGGTCTTGAAAATTGGTTCAACAAATCTTCCCATCTTCTATCTTGCGGATTGCCGAGCTAAATCTGAAGATCTCACACGTCGGGTATCCGAGGAGCCCTTTAAGTCTTCGGCCTTTATCAATGCCTTGTTATTTTTATGCCACACCTCGGGTTTGAAGTTGTTCCCGGGCGGCAGCATCCTCTTGCATCCGAGCTCCAATGTCGAACTGCATTCGAGGTATCTTTTGCAGCCAAGCACCAACGCCAGACCGCTTTCCGAGCCCCAACGCCGGAATGTATCCGAGCTCCAACGCCGGACTATTTTCAAACTCCAACACCGGACTATATCCAGGCTCCAACGTCGGACTATATCGGAGGTGTCATATCACCTTGGTTCAAAAAAGTTGAAGGAGTTTAGCCGAGCTTAATGCTGGAAATGCCCTCTATGGAACTAGCCACTAGCGCCCGTGCTTTATGTCGGACTGCTTCCGAGGTGGTGCACCACCCTGACTATGGGCCGATTTCTTGTCAATATTTTTGATTGGTGCACTTTATTCTTTGCCGAGATATATAGCCAGTGGCCATCAAGGCGTGTATCGGTCTAAAACCCGAGATGCACCTGAAGGATGACGTAAGACCGTTGATCCCAGTAGCCGCTGAGACTCAAGTTGATTTGCAAAATCGGCCTGAGGATCAAGTCCTAGCTCGGCAGAATACTTTGGGACACGAAAAGCGGCATGCTCAGTCCTCGAGACTCAGGTTGGGTGCGGCCGACCAACCTGAGGATCAAAATCTCCTCGGAAACTGTATTGCACTTAAAATTTTCTGCATTGAACAGGCAATGCAGTAGCCCCCGAGACACTGGTTGGGTGGCAACACTAGATCAGGGGATCGATGTGCCCCTGTAATATTTGTAAATAATAAGCCCGAAGCCCAGTAGCCCCCGAGCCTTAATGCGGGCACGGGTGGCCGAATTAAGGATCGATATCCATAGTAAAATCACAAATTATTTGTAGTGACTCTATGTATCCAAGTACTTTATGTCATTTAATGCTCGGATCCGCATTGTACAAAACTTTGTTGACCGACCATCGGCTTCCACCTCCTTGGCCAGTAGCCGAGTAGTGTTTGTCTTACTTTATAAAGCCTTTATGAGGGCAAATATTTACGACAAACAAGGCAATCTGGACATACGGTTTTATAAACAAAGGTACATAGAGAGATATGTTATATTACTATTTAACATAAGAAATGTCTTCCAAAGAAAATAGTCCCGCTATCGGTTCCTTTCTTTGGGTTGTCATTCTAAGCATGATCATGAAACCTCAGCTCTAATGTAAGAGCAAAATATTGAGGATTTAGTTTGGGAGGTCAGTTCCTAGCCCCCGGCAGTGTTCAGCGATAGTCGAGGTCAAGCCGTAAACACTTCGCCCAATGTTATGAATGGCCCATCATTTAACACAGTCATCAGATTGCTGACCAGTTTACGCTTATTATGACAGTCAGTTTTCAGCTTTGTCCACTAAGGTGCTTAACCATGTGAGCTGGAAGCACAATCGTAGTGGTTCTCCCTTTGCACACCTAGCCGAACAAAGCGGAACGTAGGAGGCAAGCGCAGGAGTCGGGCAACCCAACTATTGGCCGAAGACACAATTCGAAACCGATGCATATATAGCAATATCCGAGAATGTTTCTGCCGAATCTCTAAAGGTGTCTGGCGTTGCACTGCGAGACTTGTGCTGGAAACACACACATAGTTTAAAAGTGCCAAAATCTTGGAAAACCAAAAAACGTCAGTAAAAACATGATGTCCGAACAAGATCAAGTGTTCGGTGCCAATCCGAAAATTGGAAGAGAAAAAAATTGTGCTTCTATCGTGTTTTGACAACGACCAAGAAGAAAACACATTTATAGCTCATATATAAATTTTAAGAGCCCCCAAGTGACTGGGGTAAAAGAATTTTATGTATAATGTGTTGGAAATATGCCCTAGAGGCAATAATAAATTAGTTATTATTATATTTCCTTGTTCATGATAATCGTTTATTATCCATGCTATAATTGTATTGATAGGAAACTCAGATACATGTGTGGATACATAGACAACACCATGTCCCTAGTAAGCCTCTAGTTGACTAGCTCGTTGATCAATAGATGGTTACGGTTTCCTGACCATGGACATTGGATGTCATTGATAACGGGATCACATCATTAGGAGAATGATGTGATGGACAAGACCCAATCCTAAGCCTAGCACAAAGATCGTGTAGTTCGTATGCTAAAGCTTTTCTAATGTCAAGTATCATTTCCTTAGACCATGAGATTGTGCAACTCCCGGATACCGTAGGAATGCTTTGGGTGTACCAAACGTCACAACGTAACTGGGTGACTATAAAGGTGCATTACAGGTATCTCCGAAAGTGTCTGTTGGGTTGGCACGAATCGAGACTGGGATTTGTCACTCCGTGTAAGCGGAGAGGTATCTCTGGGCCCACTCGGTAGGACATCATCATAATGTCCACAATGTGATCAAGGAGTTGATCACGGGATGATGTGTTACGGAACGAGTAAAAGAGACTTGCCGGTAACGAGATTGAACAAGGTATCGGGATACCGACGATCGAATCTCGGGCAAGTATCGTACCGCTAGACAAAGGGAATTGTATACGGGATTGATTAAGTCCTTGACATCATGGTTCATCTGATGAGATCATCGTGGAACATGTGGGAGCCAACATGGGTATCCATATCCCGCTGTTGGTTATTGACCGGAGAACGTCTTGGTCATGTCTGCATGTCTCCCGAACCCGTAGGGTCTACACACTTAAGGTTCGATGATGCTAGGGTTATAAAGGAAGTTAGTATGTGGTTACCGAATGTTGTTCGGAGTCCCGGATGAGATCCCGGACGTCACGAGGAGTTCCGGAATGGTCCGGAGGTAAAGATTTATATATGGGAAGTCCTGTTTTGGTCACCGGAAGAGTTTCGGGGTTTATCGGTAACGTACCGGGACCACCGGGAGGGTCCCGGGGGTCCATCAAGTGGGGCCACCAACCCTGGAGGCTTGCATGGGCTGAGAGTGGTGAGGAACCAGCCCCTTAGTGGGCTGGTGCGCCTCCCACAAGGGCCCATGGCGCCTAAGAGGTGGGAAGGGGGCAAACCCTAAAAGGGGATGGGCCTTAGGGCCCATCTAGTGGCGCCTCCCTCCCCTCTCCCCTCTTGGCCGCCACCCCCTTGGCCATCTAGGGCTGCGGCCCCCCTAGGGGTGGGAACCCTAGAGGGGGCGCAGCCCCTCCCCTTCCCCATATAAATAGAGGCCTAGGGCTGCCCCAAAAAGACACATGATTCGATCCCTGTTGGTGCAGCCCTGCATATCTCTCTCTCCCTCCTCTTCTGTGGTGCTTGGCGAAGCCCTGCAGGATTGCCACGCTCCTCCATCACCACCACGCCATTGTGCTGCTGCTGGATGGAGTCTTCCTCAACCTCTCCCTCTCTCCTTGCTGGATCAAGGCATGGGAGACGTCGTCGGGCTGTACGTGTGTTGAACGCGGAGGTGCCGTGCGTTCGGCACTTGGTCATCGGTGATTTGAATCACGACGAGTACGACTCCATCAACCCCGTTCACTTGAACGCTTCCGCTTAGCGATCTACAAGGGTATGTAGATGCACTATCCTTCCCCTCGTTGCTAGTCTCTCCATAGATTGATCTTGGTGATGCGTAGAAATTTTTTGAATTTCTGCTACGTTCCCCAACAGTGGCATCATGAGCTAGGTCTATTGCGTAGATTCTATGCACGAGTAGAACACAAAGTAGTTGTGGGCGTTGATTTTGTTCAATATGCTTGCCGTTACTAGTCTTATCTTGATTCGGCGGCATCGTGGGATGAAGCGGCCCGGACCAACCTTACACGTACTCTTACATGAGACCGGTTCCACCGACAAACATGCACTAGTTGCATAAGGTGGCTGGCGGGTGTCTTTCTCTCCCACTTTAGTCGGATCGGATTCGATGAAAAGGGTCTTTATGAAGGGTAAATAGCAATTGGCATATCACGTTGTGGTTTTGCGTAGGTAAGAAACGTTCTTGCTAGAAACCCATAGCAGCCACGTAAAACATGCAAACAACAATTAGAGGACGTCTAACTTGTTTTTGCAGGGTATGCTATGTGATGTGATATGGCCAAAGGATGTGATGAATGATATATGTGATGTATGAGATTGATCATGTTCTTGTAATAGGAATCACGACTTGCATGTCGATGAGTATGACAACCGGCAGGAGCCATAGGAGTTGTCTTTATTTATTCATGACCTGCGTGTCAACATAAACGTCATGTAATTACTTTACTTTATTGCTAACCGTTAGCTGTAGTAGTAGAAGTAATAGATGGCGTGACAACTTCAAGAAGACACGATGATGGAGATCATGGTGTCATGCCGGTGACGATGATGATCATGGAGCCCCGAAGATGGAGATCAAAAGGAGCAATATGATATTGGCCATATCATGTCACTATTTGATTGCATGTGATGTTTATCATGTTTATACATCTTATTTGCTTAGAACGACGGTAGTAAATAAGATGATCCCTCATTAAAATTTCAAGAAGTGTTCTCCCCTAACTGTGCACCGTTGCTACAGTTCGTCGTTTCTAAGCACGCCGTGATGATCGGGTGTGATGGATCCTTACGTTCACATACAACGGGTGTAAGACAGTTTTACACAGCAAAACACTTAGGGTTAACTTGACGAGCCTAGCATGTGTATAGACATGGCCTCGGAACACAGAAGACCGAAAGGTCGAGCATGAGTCGTATAGAAGATACGATCAACATGAAGATGTTCACCGACGTTGACTAGTTCGTCTCACGTGATGATCGGACACGGCCTAGTTGACTCGGATCATGTAATCACTTAGATGACTAGAGGGATGTCTATCTGAGTGGGAGTTCATGAGATGAACTTAATTATCCTGAACATAGTCAAAAGGTCTTTGCAAATTATGTTGTAGCTCGCGCTTTAGTTCTACTGTTTAGATATGTTCCTAGAGAAAAATTAGTTGAGAGTTGATAGTAGCAATTATGCGGACTAGGTCCGTAAACTGAGGATTGTCCTCATTGCTTCTTAGAAGGCTTATGTCCTTAATGCACCGCTCAGTGTGCTAAACCTCGAACGTTGTGTGTGGATGTTGTGAACATCTGACATACACGTTTTGATAACTACATGATAGTTCAGTTAAATGGTTTAGAGTTGAGGCACCAAAGACGTTTTTGAAACGTCACGAAACATATGAGATGTTTTGAGGGCTGAAATTGGAATTTCAGGATCGTGCCCACGTCAAGAGGTATAAGACCTCCGACGATTTTCTTAACCTGCAAACTAAGGAGAAAAGCTCAATTGTTGAGCTTGTGCTCGGATTGTCTGAGTACAACAATCATTTGAATCAAGTGGGAGTTGATCTTCCAGATAAGATAGTGATGTTTCTCCGAAGTCATTACCACCAAGCTGCTAGAGCTTTGTGATGAAATATAATATATCAGGGACATATATGATGATCCTTGAGATATTCGCGTTGTTTGACACCGCGAAAGTAGAAATCAAGAAGGAGCATCAATTGTTGATGGTTTGTGAAACCTCTAGTTTCAAGAAGGGCAAGGGCAAGAAGGGATACTTCGTGACACGGCAATTCAGCTGCTGCTCTAGTGAAGAAACCCAAGGTTGAACCCAAACCCAAGACTAAGTGCTTCTGTAATAAGGGGAACAACCACTGGAGCAGAATTACCCTAGATACTTGGTAGATTAGAAGGCTGGCAAGGTCGATAGAAGTATATTGGATATACATTGTGTTGATGTATACTTTACTAGTACTCCTAGTAGCACCAGGGTATTAGATACCGGTTCGGTTGCTAAGTGTTAGTAACTCGAAATAAAAGCTACGGAATGAACGGAGACTAGCTAAAGGTGAGCTGATGATATGTGTTGGAAGTGTTTCCAATGTTGATATGATCAAGCATCGCACGCTCCCTCTACCATCGAGATTGGTGTTTGCGTTGAGCATAGACGTGATTGGATTATGTCTATCGCAATACGGTTATTCATTTAAGGAGAATAATCGTTACTCTGTTTATTTGAATAATACCTTCAATGGTCTTACACCTGAAATGAATGGTTTATTGAATCTCGATCGTAGTGATACACATGTTCATGCCAAAAGATAGTAATGATAGTACCACCTACTTGTGGCACTGCCACGTAAGTCATATCGGTATAAAACGCATGAAGAAGCTCCATGTTGATGGATCTTTGGACTCACTCATTTTTGAAAAGTTTGAGACATGCGAACCATGTTTGTTGGTAGATATGCATGAAGAAACTCTATACAGATGGACCGTTTGAACTCACTTGATTTTGAATCACTTGAGACATGCAAATCATACCACATGGGCAAGATGACTGAAAGCCTCGTTTTCAGTAAAATGGAACTAGAAAGCAACTTGCTGGAAGTAATACATTTTGATGTGTGCAGTCCAATGAGTGCTGAGGCATGTAGTGGATATCGTTATGTTCTTACTTCACAGATGATTTGAGTAGATGTTGAGTATATTTACTTGATGAATCACGAGTCTGAATTATTGAAAGGTTCAAGTAATTTCAGGGTGAAGTTGAAAGATCGTCGTGACAAGAGGATAAAATGTCTATGATATGATCATAGAGATGAATATCTGAATTACGAGTTTGGCACAGAATTAAAACATTGTGGAAATTGTTTCACAACTGATACAGCCTGGAACACCATAGTGTGATGGTGTGTCCGAACATCATAACTGCACCCTATTGGATATGATGCATACCATGATGTCTCTTATCGAATTACCACGATAGTTTATGGGTTAGGCATTAAAGACAACTACATTCACTTTAAATAGGGCACCACGTAATTCCGATGAGGTGACACCGTATGAACTATGGTTTAGAGAAACCTAAGCTGTCATTTCTTAAAAGTTTGGGGCTGCGACGCTTATGTGAAAAGTTTCAGGCTGATAAGCTCGAACCCAAAGCGGATAAATGCATCTTCATAGGACAACCCAAAACAGTTGGGTATACCTCCTGTCTCAGATCCGAAAGCAATAAGGGATTGCTTCTAGAATCGGGTCCTTTCTCGAGGAAAAGTTTCTCTCGAAAGTATTGAGTGGGAGGATGGTGGAGACTTGATGAGGTTATTGAACCATTACTTCAACTAGTGTATAGCAGGGCACAAAGAGTTGTTCCTGTGGCACCTACACCAATTGAAGTGGAAGCTTATGATATTGATCATGAGACTTCATATCAAGTCACTCCCAAACCTCGTAGGATGACAAGGATGCGTACTACTTCAGAGTGGTACGTAATCCTGTCTTGGAAGTCATGTTGCTAGACAACAATGAACTTACGAGCTATGGAGAAGCGATGGTGGGCCCGGATTCCGATAAATGGCTCGAGGCCATAAAATCCAAGAGAGGATCCATGTATGAAAACAAAGTGTAGACTTTGGGAATACTACTTGATGGTCGTAAGGCTGTTAGGTACAGATGGATTTTAAAAAGGAAGACGGACAATGATGGTAAATGTCACCATTAAGAAAGCTCGACTTGTCATTAAGATGTTTTCTGACAAGTTCAAGGAGTTGACTACGGTGAGATTTTCTCACTCATAGCGATGCTAAGAGTCTGTTGGAATTATATTAGCAGTCACTGCATTATTTATGAAATCTTGCAGATAGGATGTCAAAAACATTGTTTCCTCGACGATCTTCTTGAGGAAAGGTTGTATGTGATACAACCGGAAGGTTTTGTCAATCCTGAAAGATGCTAATTAGTATGCAAAGCTCCAGCAATCCTTCTGAGGACTGGAGTGAGCATCTCGGAGTTGGAATGTACACTTTGATGAGATGATCAAAGATTTTGGGTTTATACAAAGTTTATGAGAACCTTGTATTTCCAAAGAAGTGAGTGGGAGCACTATAGAATTTCTGATGAGTATATGTTTTAACATATTGTTGATCGGAAATGACGTAGAATTTCTGGAAAGCATATAGGGTTATTTGGAAAGTGTTTTCAATGGAAAACCTGGATTAAGCTACTTGAGCATTGAGCATCAAGATCTATAAGGATAGATCAAAATGCTTAATAGTACTTTCAAATGAGCACATGCCTTGACATGATCTTGAAGGTGTTCAAGATGGATCAGTCAAAGAAGGAGTTCTTGCCTGAGTTATAAGGTATGAAGTTAAGACTTAAAGCTCGACCACGGCAGAATAGAGAGAAGAGACGAAGGTCGTCCCCTATGCTTAAGACGTAGGCTCTACAGTATGCTATGCTGTGTACCGCACCTGAAGTGTGCCTTGCCATGAGTCAGTCAAGGGGTACAAGAGTGATCCATGAACGGATCACAGGACAGTGGTCAAAGTTATCCTTAGTAACTAGTGGACTAAGGAATTTTCTCGATTATGGAGGTGGAAAAGAGTTCGTCGTAAAGGGTTACGTCGATGCAAGCTTAACACCTATCCGGATAGCTCTGAGTAGAGATACCGGATGCATATAATGGAGCAACAATTTGGAATAGCTCCAAGTAGAACAGTTATTTGGAATAGCTCCAAATAGAACGTGGTAGCTACATCTAGGAGATGACATAGAGATTTGTAAAGCACACACGGATCTGAAAGGTTCAGACCCGTTGACTAAAACCTCTCTCACAAGCAACATGATCAAACCCAGAACTCATTGAGTGTTAATCACATAGTGATGTGAACTAGATTATTGACTCTAGTAAACTCTTTGGATGTTGGTTACATGGCGATGTGACCTGTGAGTGTTAATCACATGGCAATGTGAACTAGATTATTGACTCTAGTGCAAGTGGGAGACTGTTGGAAATATGCCCTAGAGGCAATAATAAATTAGTTATTATTATATTTCCTTGTTCATGATAATCGTTTATTATCCATGCTATAATTGTATTGATAGGAAACTCAGATACATGTGTGGATACATAGACAACACCATGTCCCTAGTAAGCCTCTAGTTGACTAGCTCGTTGATCAATAGATGGTTACGGTTTCCTGACCATGGACATTGGATGTCATTGATAACGGGATCACATCATTAGGAGAATGATGTGATGGACAAGACCCAATCCTAAGCCTAGCACAAAGATCGTGTAGTTCGTATGCTAAAGCTTTTCTAATGTCAAGTATCATTTCCTTAGACCATGAGATTGTGCAACTCCCGGATACCGTAGGAATGCTTTGGGTGTACCAAACGTCACAACGTAACTGGGTGACTATAAAGGTGCATTACAGGTATCTCCGAAAGTGTCTGTTGGGTTGGCACGAATCGAGACTGGGATTTGTCACTCCGTGTAAGCGGAGAGGTATCTCTGGGCCCACTCGGTAGGACATCATCATAATGTGCACAATGTGATCAAGGAGTTGATCACGGGATGATGTGTTACGGAACGAGTAAAAGATACTTGCCGGTAACGAGATTGAACAAGGTATCGGGATACCGACGATCGAATCTCGGGCAAGTATCGTACCGCTAGACAAAGGGAATTGTATACGGGATTGATTAAGTCCTTGACATCATGGTTCATCTGATGAGATCATCGTGGAACATGTGGGAGCCAACATGGGTATCCAGATCCCGCTGTTGGTTATTGACCGGAGAACGTCTTGGTCATGTCTGCATGTCTCCCGAACCCGTAGGGTCTACACACTTAAGGTTCGATGATGCTAGGGTTATAAAGGAAGTTAGTATGTGGTTACCGAATGTTGTTCGGAGTCCCGGATGAGATCCCGGACGTCACGAGGAGTTCCGGAATGGTCCGGAGGTAAAGATTTATATATGGGAAGTCCTGTTTTGGTCACCGGAAGAGTTTCGGGGTTTATCGGTAACGTACCGGGACCACCGGGAGGGTCCCGGGGGTCCACCAAGTGGGGCCACCAACCCTGGAGGCTTGCATGGGCTGAGAGTGGTGAGGAACCAGCCCCTTAGTGGGCTGGTGCGCCTCCCACAAGGGCCCATGGCGCCTAAGAGGTGGGAAGGGGGCAAACCCTAAAAGGGGATGGGCCTTAGGGCCCATCTAGTGGCGCCTCCCTCCCCTCTCCCCTCTTGGCCGCCACCCCCTTGGCCATCTAGGGCTGCGGCCCCCCTAGGGGTGGGAACCCTAGAGGGGGCGCAGCCCCTCCCCTTCCCCATATAAATAGAGGCCTAGGGCTGCCCCAAAAAGACACATGATTCGATCCCTGTTGGTGCAGCCCTGCATATCTCTCTCTCCCTCCTCTTCTGTGGTGCTTGGCGAAGCCCTGCAGGATTGCCACGCTCCTCCATCACCACCACGCCATTGTGCTGCTGCTGGATGGAGTCTTCCTCAACCTCTCCCTCTCTCCTTGCTGGATCAAGGCATGGGAGACGTCGTCGGGCTGTACGTGTGTTGAACGCAGAGGTGCCGTGCGTTCGGCACTTGGTCATCGGTGATTTGAATCACGACGAGTACGACTCCATCAACCCCGTTCACTTGAACGCTTCCGCTTAGCGATCTACAAGGGTATGTAGATGCACTCTCCTTCCCCTCGTTGCTAGTCTCTCCATAGATTGATCTTGGTGATGCGTAGAAATTTTTTGAATTTCTGCTACGTTCCCCAACATAATGATTGTATGTACCGAAGTACTTATATCATATATGTGTTCACCCAAACTTTAAACGTGTCTTAACCGACCATCGGCTTCTCCCTCTTTGGCCAAGGGCCGAAAAGTGTCATGTACTCCGCCTGTCGAGAGTATCGACGGTGTTTCCGATGACCAGGCAATCAGGCCATAAGGCTGTATGAACTTATGCTATATTACTAACGAAGTGTAAGAAGCATCTTCGAAGAAAATAGTACCCCCACCGATACCTTTCTTCGGTGCTCATTATTACTATGAGACTTGTGCAATAGATTTTTTATACTCATGAGTTCCGTTGTGTGCCAACCATGATTGAAAACAATAAGAGCACTAGCTTTCGGCTTCACCCAGTCTGAGGTCAGAGCTCGGATGACCCGGTCATGACAATCGCAGAGGTGCTCCCTTTACTCCCTAGCCGAACAATCGGGAACGTAGGGGTAAGCACAAGAGCCAGGCAACCCAGCTTGCAAATCGTTTAGGTCAATATGGTGCATATTGTGGCGTAATACACGAACAAGGAACGAAGTCGTACAAGTATAATCATATGCAAGAGGAAAAGCTCCATCAAGGCAGCCCCCCAAATAAACGGGGTATTTGAATATGCGCGTCACAAATAAAGTTTTTACAAAGAACTTTGACACAAACAACTTTGTGCCGAAAAGTATAATGCTTGGTCGAACCGAACAAAATTTAAAACTGAAAGTTTTTGAGCATGAAAGCAACTTAGCTGGTTAATGTGATCGGTGTTGATGACGCGATTCGGGCTTGTGGCGGGACGAAGACGCCCATTGATCTGTGACAGATCCGACAAGGTTCGCAGTCCTCGACATGGCCGAGGTCCCAGCCCCCAGGCTCGAGGTGTCCGAGCAAGGAGTTCGGCACTCCAGAGTAGTGACCACCTAACGCAGCCAAAATCGATTATCTGCACACATAAAACAGTACGGTCCAGGAAATAATATATATATATATATATATATAATCCTTGCATAATTGCTTTACACAAAAATAATTTATTTAAAGAAATGTGGCCTGGCGCCGAAGCCAATGTCGATGCAGGGCGTCAGCATGACGCAGTGAAGGCGTGACAAAGCCTAAATTTGCAGGGCGGTCTGGACTCCAGATGCGGCGTTCGCTGAACTATGTACGGAAACTGACCGAACCACCACGCGACCATTTTTAATGTTGCCGCCATTTGATAGAACTGTGTACAGATAATGAACAAACTAGAGTAATAATTCCTTAAGAAAAATAAACCCAAAATCAGGAATCGATCCGCACACCTATTGCCTGATGGGCAATAAAGCGATGGCCTGGTGATGCTGGCAAAGGTTGGCTTGCCGAGGCGAAGCCCACGGTCTAGCTAACGTGACGAAGCTGCTCGGCTGGTGACGCCGAAGTCACTAGAGTATGTTGATGAAGAAATAGCCGAGTCCCCGGTCTAGCCGAGGCGAAGGAGCAGGTCGGCGAGGAGTTGTTGTGGCTGCCACATCAGCTGAGGTGTTGAAGTAGTTCGGCGTGATGGACATTGGCTTGAAGAAGCAACAGTGCGGCCATGCCGACACATGTCGTAACTTGTGACACGGTCAATGCTGGTTTGATGAAGTGACCATGCGGCGATGCCGGTGTGCTGCTTCGTGTAATCCGTGGGGCGGCGATGTTGGTGATGATTTATCCTTGGCGATTCCGAACTCTTATTCGGCTTGCCGAGGTGAGGATCCTAAGAAGTTGAGCTCGGCTTAAAAAGCGACAACATGTCTAGCGCAGGTCGGCAGTCCTGGAGCTGTATTGCCGGACTGGTTTGACACCAGCGTGATGGCGAAGATTACCTCAGAGGAGGATTAAAATTTTATGGGCGCGTGTTAAAAACAACGCACAATACCTTAGAAGAAAATTCCTTTTAAAAAGGTTGTCAAATATCACGTTCATAAAGAAACATTAATTCGGGTCGGATCTGTATTCGTGCAGGAAACAGATTTGAAAAGTGATGCACTAATCGGAAGGTTACCAGAGTTTGAACGGTCGGATCGAGCTGAAATTTTGAGGGGTGGTAGATATGGGAATTCTGCAGTAGATGAACGGTTGGATCTTCCAAAGGACTTCCGAGCTGGGCTCTGGAGACCACGCCCTAAACTCGTCTATATTCCCATCTGGATTTGACAGGGCTCCGATATATCGTAGATTATCGGAGATTCCTCCATCGGAACTCGACGAAATTTTCCAGGGTTGTTGCCGAATCGATTCCGCACAATTCCACCAAAGCGATCGTTAAAACGACACTCAAGGAGGCGGTGGCGGCGGATACGTGTTCACTGTCCAGAAAAACAGCACGGTCGCCCGAGGGCAATGTTGACGTTGAGCCCCCGAGCTCCATGGACGATTCCTCCATGATCTTGATAGAGATCGGAGTTGGTGTTGATGAAGACCCTCGTCCGAACATGACGATTGGAGGCAGAGCACAGTCCTCGGTCAAGCCGAGGTAACTAGTCGAGCTGGTGACGAAGATGTCGACGTCGCAGTTAATATGCAGACGAGCCATTGATCCTTTTGTCGATCACACAGCGGAGCTTTCAATGAAAGCACCAATGTCGGTGTCAAAACCGGCAGATCTCGGGTAGGGGGTCCCGAACTGTGTGTCTAAGGCGGATGGTAATAGGAGGTAGGGGACACGATGTTTACCCAGGTTCGGGCCCTCTTTATGGAGGTAGTACCCTACTTCCTGCTTGATTGTTCTTGATGATATGAGTATTAAAAGAGTAGATCTACCACGAGATCAGAGAAGCTAAACCCTAGAAGCTAGCCTATGGTATGATTGTATGTTGTATATTGTATCTCTATCGACTAGCCTGGCCCTGGTTTATATAATGCACCAGAGGCCTAGGATAACAAGAATTCTAGACGAATACGTCGGTGGGGGAGGAGTCCTTGCCTTGACCACCAAGTCTTGTGGAATCTTCCTTGTATGCGGCAGCTGTCTGAACTGGCCCATGAGTATATGGCCATGGGGGTCCTCGGCCCAATCTAATTGACCGGGAGACGACGTAGTGAGTACCCCAAAGTCCAGGACACCGTCAACCATCATCGAGGAGAAGTAGAACACGGGAGGCCGCCGCCGCTTGGGTCCCATGAAGGCCACCACGGAGGCGACGCCGATGTACATAGCAAGTGTCTTGCCGGATCATTTTCTTGTGAGGACCTTCGTCGACCCTGCATATACCTCCGGGGCTCCCGACAGTCCGGTGATTGTGCTGCCGGACATGAGGAACACAAATCGATCGACGGGCGACCATCTAGGCCAGGTATTATATACCTCTGCTGTCTTGAACTAGCACTGCGTAGTTCATTTGAATGTAATGAAATCCGTCATGTTTGTATGAAAATATGGTATCTTATATGATTTCCGTCGTTGTTTATATGAAATATCATCGTGTTTGTGTGAATTTTGTCCGGTTGGTTGACTTGCTGTCATAATGTGTGCGGCTATGGTTGGATGGCATAATTTGCGGGTCGCCAGTGGGTCTGCGGGCGGCTCAGGCGGCGTGGTGGGACAAAAATCTCGTGCGAGCTCGTCTCCAACGTGCGCGTTGGAGGATGAATGAGAACCCGAGCCATTCCTCGTTCATCGGTGGCAAAGGCACCGATGGACAATAGGGTCGCTAATATTTTGGCTACCCCGGGAAAGATCCAAACAACCCCTCCCAACAGATTCAAATCCCTTGTTCGCCGTGGAATTTTGCCATGTGTTGTTTTCATGGACTAGCAAGGTTCTCATGCATTGCACGGAACATCAAGATGCATTTTTTTACAAAACACATGTTGTGATTGACCCATGCAGGAGTAATCCCATTTTGTAAAAACTAATGATTGCTCGAGAATTTTATCGGATAAATGGTATCTCGAGAATTTTATCGGACTCCATTTTTGTATATAAGGCCACAAACCCATATTACAGGTACCAAGGCAAAAATTAATGTCTTCTAACTCAATGTTGCAAGCCACCTTGTTTCCTTGTTTGCCTTGTAAATTAATGTGTGTTCTTCTCTTTCATGCACATCAAGCCAATGCTCACACTCCCGCATGCATGCAAGGGATAATTAATGTCCTCCTTTGCTAGTAGTACTACGAGGCAAACACCACTAATATTGCATTGATTAGTGTTAGTGGCCTTCTATATCTGCAAATTGTAATTTTGATAGTGGCCTTGTATATAAAAATGGAGGGAGAAACATGAGAGATAAGGTGAGGAGGAGTGGGGCGTGGTGGTGACTGGTGGTCGGACTGGGCGGAGGCATGGGGATTGATGACGCATTATGTCTAGGTTTGTATCTCTATAGTCCCTCTCACACACACCCACGTAGGTGGGGGCATGCACGAAGAGAAGAGGTGAATGCACGGCGCACGTACTCCCGTCTCTCTCCAACCACACTCGCGCGGGTACACGGTGGAGCTCATTTCTGTATGAAAAGGTAGCCCATGTGGTAACTTGACACGTGTACTAGTTGTCCACTAGATGGAGGGAGGATCGTCTACCATGGGTGAACAAACAAATTGCGACTTACACGTTATGTTAAATTAGAGGCAAACCATGTGGGGCCTACCTTAGAGGCAAGGTTCTATACACTGGAGTACTTTTAATGTGTCCTGTCAACTCGCAGAATGAGGAGAAGATTGCTTAGTACGCCATCTTCCCCGCCCACGGGCGCGGTGGCTCGGAGGATGAGGTGAAGCTTGCTTACTACGCCTTACGTCCGCTCCCTCGCCCACGCGCGCGGTGGCTCGCAGGACGAGGAAAAAATTTTACTACCTCTATTTACTCCTCGTCCCTACCTTGGTTAGAGAGATTATCATATTGTTTGGAATATATATATATGTCCTTTAGTACTCCCTCCATTTACTTAGAGGGTGATTGGATACGTTTTAGTCTCATGACTAAAAGTACTGGGACTAAAACTTGCTAGCCTCACTCATGCTTGGATCCAAATACTAAAGAGACTAAAATCAAATTAATGAGCATTTATTATCCTCCAAACCCTCCAATTCAGAACTCGCGTGTGTTAAAGGAGAGGAGTTAAATGAGGAGAGAGAGGACTAATCCACATTTTAGTAGGGGTACCCCTGACTAAAAAAATTAGTCTCAAGACTAGTTTTAGCCCCTCTTTAGTCAGGGGTGCTTGGAACTTTAGCCTCTTAAAGAGACTATTTTTAGTCAGACTAAAATAAGTCCCTTGGATCCAAGCACCCTCTTATATAAGGCCACTATAAAAAAATACATTTTGCATCTATACAAGGCCACAAATAGTAATCGAGGCAAAAGTTACTACTCCCTCCTTTCCAGTTTATGGCTCAGTTTCAAAATCTCTCCAACCAAGGTAGATGGTGAGTGGTCGAATTAATTTCGTACTCCTAGTTTGCACAGTACGCTCGTTTTTCTCAAGAAGTTATGTTTACCGAGGCATTAATTAGAACGAATGCATGAATGACCACTAAATTTCCATGAACTTCTACATGCATTGGTGAGTTTTCTCTTGACACTGCTTGCATCGGGTGATCTAACGCACCTCGAAATCCATCATGTGATGGTACTACTACTAGTAGTAGAACTGAGACCTATAAAACGGAAAAACGAATGTTTTGTAGATGAGCCCTATAAACCCTAGTGGGTACGTACTCCATAAAATCAGATTTTCCCAAAACTAAGTCGCTCAACCTTTATTTGCTTGTTTCCCTTCCTGCTTCCTTGCCTCGAACAGACTATGCCAAACTCCCCTGCCTGCCACGCAGGAAAAGACCCGCCCTCGCCTTTTTTTTAGTCCGGGTTTGTATCGATGGATCGCGCGAAGAAGCAAAAACCCAAGCCGTGTCTTGTACTCCTCCGTCGACACCCGCTTTCATGAATTATGTACTTCCTGTCGCCGACATGTGGGACATATAGCAACCGGGTCGACGTGTCAAGCACCAAATAACAGTGCCGAACAGCAGGGGGGCGCACCCAAGTCGTACCGCCCCAGTAGTAGTAGTAATGAGCAATGAGACGTCAAATCACAATGCCGCACCTTCCCAGACGGACGAAGCAACCATTATTTCACACTTCGGTTCGCCATCATCTCAAACCACGTAGTATTGCTTCTACCTCAAGAGGGACATGCGCATCGCTCTTGGTACATCATGACACGTGGGACCGCATGACAGGCCTTGCTCCCCCGTCGATCGCTCGGTAAAATCACCTCATTTTTACTACTATACTTCCTCCGTATCGGTTTACATGGCACGCACGATGTTCTAGGTTGAGAATTTAACTGGCTATATATGTGATGAACAGTATATGTTTAGAAATTACATCCGCTTAATAATCCAATGATATACTTTTTGTGACATAGTAACTCAGATTTAGTTAGTCCAATGGATGACCTAGAACTACGTGCACACCCTATAAACTGAGATGTCTAAAAAACGAGACGAAGAGGGTAGTTCAGTATGTATCTTTTTAGATCAATATTGTCGGGATTCACCAAGGAGCAAAACCAAGTGGTAGGCTGCACCTGTCGTGTTGGCGTAGCGATTCAAGCAGGGTCAGTCCGCACACGAAATGGCGACACACTTAACAGGACCCCTTTGGCCGACATGTGGCTCATCCACCATCTTGTTCCACGTGTGATGCACAAAATTACAGTTCAAAGCAGCGGTTGGAATTGGAGGCACCCCGGTCGTAGCGCTGCAGTAGTAGAAAATGAGCGATGAGGGGTCAAATCACAAAGTCCCACCTTTCCCGCATTAAGCTGGATGGACAAAGCAACCATCATTTCACTCTAGGGCGCAAGAGCATAAAGAAAAGAAAAACCAATGATGCGTGCGGCAGCTACCTAGGGCACCCTAGGGTAGGGGTCCCCACTACAAATCATTTTTTTAAGCGCCTCCACTACAAACCGGCTTCTCCCTCGTCCTCTTGAAGAAAACTGATGATGTGTGCGGCGGTAGGGTTTGTAGGAGTGCTACTAGGGCGTGCGGGGCCACGTCGTAGTAAACGGGAGAGGGATTGAGTTTGAGTCGACGCCTTAAATATATGTGGGCCGCTTGGTTTTAGGGGAACGAGGCAGCATTTTGGGTTCGGGGACCAGTGGAGATATAGTACGTACAAAAATTGTGGACGTAGGTTCGACCGAAAGGCAAAGATGCATGGGCCCTGCATTTTATATACCCGGGGCCGCGTGAAATTTGCTACTCTACTCAAAACTAGTAAGGTACACATGCATTGAACGCAGGAGATTTCGAAACCAAATTATGAATAAATACACACTATAGCATGTAAAGCTTTGAGTCATATATGCATGGTGTAGATGTTTGTTTAGTTCTTATAGTTCATCTCATTCAAAATCAATTAGTTTTATAAAAATGTTAAGATTCATGGGGTTGTGCATTGTAAAGCATAAAGTAAAAAAATAATGGCAATTCATTTATAAAAAAATCAATTATGATACGGAAGATTCTAGAACAAAGGAGAAGTGCTTGTATTTTGAGGTTTGTGCATTATGCTTAAGTTCAACCATGGAGTCTTCTAAATTGTACATGTGGCAGATCTGGTGGAATGTTGATGATATCCAACGGCAAGTAATGCTCGGATTTGCCATCTCTGCACTGTCGGATTAGCTTCATCCAGCGACCATCTTTCAAGTTATTCGCACACTATATAGTTCTTGTGCCATAGTTGCATGTCTTGGAAAAAAGCTACTAGTGGGTTGTACTAGCTAATTAGGAATAGAAGATGTATGCATGGAAGTTGTAGGGAAAGAGATGACATGGAGTATCTCAATACCTATGAGTAGGGATTGGAAAAGAGATGTCATTTGGTTGACACCATAGGAACTTTTCTATTGAATCTAGAGATGACATGTATCTCAATTCCTATGAGGAGGGATTAGAAAAGAGATGTGATTTGGTTCATATCATAGGAACTTTTCTATTGAATATACGCTAATGTTTATTTTCCTTTGAAATTATGGGAGTATAGGAATACATTCATATGAACCAAGTGGCTCTAAAGCTATAGAAATGATATCATGTTTATTTCCTTTGAAATGTTGAGTATATGAATCTATTCCTAAGAACCAATTGGCTCTAAAGGAAAAAATTCTATAAAAATCATATCATATAGAGTTCCTATGATATTCCTCCACACCAAAGGATGTTTGAAATTGCTGCAGGTGATACGATGGTCTTTCTTTGTAGACTCCTCCCCCATCTTTATAGTTACCTCTCGAAGATGAATGGAATGATATATACAGGGTATTCTACATGTGCAATTTGGTACACGAAAACTCGGTAAAAGTTTGCGAGGTTCGACTTTTCAATAAAGCTATATGCACTGCATTTTGGAACGGAGGGAGAATACGGCAATTGCTAACACTCATGTGGAAGATTTGTGTGTAGGAGGAGTGGCTGTTCTGTTAAATGACATGGCAAAACTGACACTGTCGGATGCCGATCTAACGGTTCTTACGGCGTTCGTCAGGAAAAGGCCTGTGGCGAATGAGGGAGTCCTGGACTAAGGGGTCCTCGGACGTCTGGCCTGTTATCCATGGGCCGGACTGATGGGCTGTGAAGACATGAAGACCAAAGACTACACCATGTCCGGATTGGACTCTACTTGGCGTGGAAGGCAAGCTTGGCGACCGAAGATTCCTTTTTATGTAACCGACTCCGTGTAAACCCTAGATCTCCTAGGTGTCTATATAAACCGAAGGGGATAGTCCAGAAAGGACACCACATATACTCATTACCATATTCATAAGCTAGACTTCTAGGGTTTAGCCATTACGATCTCGTGGTAGATCAACTCTTGTAATACTCATATTCATCAAGATCAATCAAGCAGGAAGTAGGGTATTACCTCCATAGAGATTGCCCGAACCTGGGTAAACATCGTGTCCCCTGTCTCCTCTTACCATCGATCCTAGATGCACAGTTCAGGACCCCCTACCCGAGATCCGCCAGTTTTGACACCTACATTGGTGCTTTCATTGATAGTTCCACTATGCCGTCGACAAAAGGCTCGATGGCCCCTTCAATCGTCGACAATGACGCTATCCAAAGAGGAACCTTCCTCCCCGACAGATCTTCGTATTCGGCAGCTTCGTACTACGGCCCAACTCGCTTGGCCATCTGGAGCAGATCGACAGCTACGCCCCTGGCCATCAGGTCGGATTCGGAAGCTTGAACTACATCGCGGATATCCGTGGAGACTTGATCTTCAAGGGATTTGAGCCTGCGGCGATCGCTCCCCTTCATCCTGATGAATGTGACTTAAATCTGTCATCGGATCACACCCAGGAGATGGTTCCTATGGCTGCAACGACCTTAGAGCCAAAGCAGATCGAGCCATCCGAGGCCTCAGAGTCCGCGGAGTTGGAGCCGCACATGGACTCGACGCCCTGCAGCAGTCGCTTTAACGGAACTCCGGACTCGTCTCCGGCTGTAAGTTCCGGACTATGTACGCCCGTGGACACCGAGCTAGATTAATTATCGATCTTCGAGTTTAGCGTCACTGACGTCTTCCAGCACTCGCCTTTGGGAGACGTGCTAAAATATTTTAAAAATTTGTCCTTGGAGAAGGACTCACAGCCGAACTATGTCCGGTTCGAGCTAGAAATGGACGATGAGGAATTTTGCTTCCCACCCGCCACCCACCTCATAGCCACCGTCGATGATTTAACCGACATGCTTGACTATGGCTCCGAAGACATCAACGGTATGGACGACGATGCTGACAAGGAGCAGGGCCAAGACCCACCATTCACTGGATGTTGGACGGCTACCTCTTCATACGACGTGTACATGGTTGATACACCTGAAGGATCTGGTGACGACAAAGAAGAGCCAGATGTGAATAAAGCCTCCGAGACACAGTCCAAGCGTCGGTGGCCCATACGCCGCCCCAAGCACCGCCGCTCAAAGGACGACAACACTGGCACCAGATAAAATAGTACCTCGGGCGACGCCGAAAACAACGAAGACCTTGTCGGGACTACATCCGAACAGGAACACGACAGCAGGCAAGACAACCCTGACGAATAGGCCATAGAAGATGACTCGAAGGATGATAGTTACCGTCCACCCTCCGAGGAGGAAACAAGCCTTGGCAACGAAGACTTCATTGTGCCTGAGGATCCTCCCGAGAAGGAGCGCTTCAAGCTTCAGCTTATAGCCACCGCAAAGAGCCTGAAAAAGAAACAACGACAGCTTCAAGCCGAACAGGACCTGCTCGTCGACAGATGGACTGTTGTCCTGACAGCCGAGGAATACGGCCTCAACCGCCCAGCCAAGAGCTACCCGAAACACAGACTGCTACCTCAATTCGATGAGGAGGCACCAGAGCACATATCCCCCTCGCATAATGCGGACCGACCACCACGTGGTCGGGACAGGGTGGCCGAACAGCCACCCCGCGGTCGGGATAAAGCGGCAACTCAGGCCGAACAGCAGACCGCCCCGCCACCCCGCCATAATAAAGACGGAAAAGTCCGGAGTCACATGTACGACCTCCGACAGACACTGGACAGTAGAGCAGGACACACAAGATCGATCTATGGATCACGAGGACGTGCTTCGAGACACGACGACGGCCACCTCTTCGGACGTGACAAACCTAACCACGCTTGGGCCGAATACCGCAGACGGACTCCCTTGGAGGTATGCCATGATGCGGCCCGATACAGAGGCGACGCACACCCACTCTGCTTCACAGATGAAGTACTGGATCATGAATTCCCGGAGGGGTTCAAGCCCATCAACATCGAATCATACGACGGCACAACCGATCCTGCAGTATGGATCGAAGATTTCATTCTCCACATCCACATGGCTCGAGGAAACGACCTCCAGGCCATCAAATATCTCCCATTAAAACTCAAAGGACTAGCTCGGCAGTGGTTAAATAGCCTGCTCGAGAACTCCATCGGCAGCTGGGAGGTCTTGGAAGAGGCTTTCCTCGACAACTTCCAAGGAACGTACGTCCAGCCACCAGACGCCGATGACCTAAGTCATATAGTTCAACAACCTGGAGAATCGGCCAGAAAATTCTGGACTAGGTTCCTAACCAAAAAGAACCAGCTCGTCGACTTTCCGGACGCTGAAGCCCTAGCGGCCTTTTAGCATAGCATCCGGGACGAATGGCTTGCCCGTCACCTCGGCCAGGAAAAGCCGAGATCCATGGCAGCCCTCATGGCACTTATGACCTGCTTCTGTGCGGGAGAGGATAGTTGGCTGGCTCGCAGTACCAACACAGCCAACGAAACAGGCCCCTCCGAGGACAAAAATAGCACCGGCAAGCTCCGGCGCAACAGACACAAACGCCGAAGCAATGGTGATAACACTGATGGCACTACCATTCATGCCAGATTCAGTGGCTCCAAGTCCTGTCAGCGAAAGAAGACCTATAAAAGGAACGGCAGAGGACCATCCAGCTTGGACCGCATACTCGACCGTCCGTGCCAGATACATGGCACCCCAGACAAACCGGCCAACCATACCAACAGAGATTGTCGGGTATTTAAGAAAGCCGGCAAGGTAAATAGCGTAAACAAGGAAGGGGAA
The DNA here is from genome assembly GCF_056163025.1 of Triticum urartu. Lineage (NCBI taxonomy): Eukaryota > Viridiplantae > Streptophyta > Magnoliopsida > Poales > Poaceae > Triticum > Triticum urartu. Next base: position 355,139,908 of record NC_141877.1, read on the forward strand.
TCACAGAGCGAGGACGAAGACAAGGAGCCCCGGCAGCCGAACACTGGGGGCAGAAGAAATTCCCGCCTCAAGTCAAAACGGTGAACATGATATACGCCACACACATCCCCAAAAGGGAGCGCAAGCGCACACTCAGGGAAGTTTATGCGTTAGAGCCAGTCGCCCCAAAATTTAACCCATGGTCGTCAGTCCCGATCACCTTTGACCACCGAAACCATCCAACTAGCATCCGCCACAGCAGTTTAGCCGCACTAGTCCTCGACCCAATCATCGACGGATTTCACCTGACACGAGTCCTAATGGACGGTGGTAGCAGCCTCAACTTGCTCTATCAGGATAGAGTACGTAAAATGCGCATCGACCCCTCACGGGTCAAGCCCACGAAGACTACCTTTAAAGGAGCCATACCAGGTGTAGAGGCCCATTGTACGGGCTCAATAACGCTGGAAGTAGTATTCGGTTCCCCGGATAACTTCCGAAGCGAAAAACTAATCTTCGATATCGTCCCATTTCGCAGCGGCTATCACGCCCTGCTCGGACGGAACGCATTTGCTAGATTCAATGTGGTGCCACATTACGCTTATCTCAAGCTCAAAATGCCCGGTCCACATGGCATCATTATAGTAAATGGAAACACGGAACGCTCCCTCCGTACAGAGGAACACACTGCCACCCTAGCAACAGAAGTACAGAGCGGCCTTCTCAAGCAGCATTATAATCTGGCTGTCGAGCCCCTGTACATCATCAAGAGGGTCTGTACCACACTGCAGCAAGACAGCTCGGCTCATCAGGAGCCGAATTAGGAATTTGGCCTCCGTCCCGGCCCCGAGGAGGCAATGGCACTAATACTGCGCGTATATAAATTACGCACTCAAAACCCCATGGGAATTGACGGAGGCATAACTTGTTCGCGATCCACTGTACGACTCGACCGACCCTGGGATTCGCATGCTTTTACTTTTTCTTTTCTGTGGGTTTTTTCTTCTCTTTTGAAGGTCTATACGGACAACCCGCTTGCAAAACACACCAAGGAGGCAAGGAGCTCCGTCTTAGAAGGGAATCCCCAGGTGATCTCTATTAAACAGGTGATCTCTATTAAACGATCACCATACTTGATTTTTATACCCGCACGTAGCTCGCCCTTGGTTAAGGCATGTTAAATAGCCCTACATGCTTTTCACATCGCTTGTACAAAGCATGCCTTGATGGTGAATACACGGTAGCGTTAGCCTATTATTTCATTTTTCTGTTTACTCACCTCGGTATTAATTACCCACCACAAACGTACACCATGGTACGTATTACTACGCCAGGGGCTTCATTACACCCAACACCACGGCAATAAAAAGTCTGAACACTTCTATAGTATAGTTCAGCACCCCGAACTTATAGCATTATATGCATCGGCTCTGAATCATGTCTTTGGTCAATAGTTGGGTTGCCCGGCTCCTGTGCTTACTACCTTACGTTCCTCTATATCGGCTAGGGTAGTAAAGGGAGAACTACTGCGATTGTGTCCCGGTTCTTCTGGATGAGCACCTCAGTAGAGAAAGCCGAAAACTGACTGTCATGATGCGGCGAGAGCCGGTCAGCTGTTCGAGAGGTTACAAATCGTTGGAGATTTTTTCACTTCTTGCGAAGAATCAGTTCCCCTGATTAGGCGTGCATAGCGCCCCTAGTTCGGTCTTCTGAATACCAGGGGCTTCGCCAACTTTCCTATTTGTCAAACTCCTATGGCTAAGTGAGGGCGGTAAAGGCCGCATAGTCTAATTGCCTTGTTCGTTGCGCTAACCACCTCCTTTAAGGACCAGAATGTGGAGTAAAGAGTGTTTAGATTTATCCCGAACACCCCCGTACTATCTACATGGGGGCAGAAGCCGACGACTGATCAACCCTCAGAGTTAATAAACGGCCGCACAGGAGGTAAATTTAAATCATAAGCACTATATTACATTACACCATTGTTCCATATTACAGGGCAAGGTAATACACATGTTCTCATGGGAATATGATATCCTTTGAACATTGCTCCGCCACAAGGCGGGACCCCTCCAGGACACCATCAAAATAGTGCTCGGGCCGACGATGCTCCTTGCCCTCCGGCGGCCCCTCGGTCATTAGCTTCTTGGCATCTAACTTCGCCCAATGTGTCTTGACGCGGGCAAACGCCATACGAGCACCTTCAATACAGACCGACCGCTTCACGGTTTCGAGCCGCGAACAGGCACTTACAAGCCGCTGAACAAGCCCGAAGTAGCTGCTAGGTATAGGCTCGGCAGGCCACAGCCGGACTATTAGGTCCTTCATGGCTAGCTCTGCCGACTTGTGCAGCTCGACCAACTGCTTCAGCTGGTCGCTGAAGGGCACCGGATGTTCGGGTCAAAGATATTGGGACCAGAACAGCTTCTCCGTAGACATCCCCTCTTCGGCTCTATAATGCTCGGCAGCATCTGATACATTGCGCAGCAGATCCGTAAACACCCCTGGAAAACCCAAATCTGGATAAGTACAGGGAACGTTTCTTTTACATACTTGCTTTGCATGGCGAAAGACTCACCCGCCACAATGTTCTTGACCGCCTGAATCTCCTGGAGGGCGTTCTGGGCTTCGGCTCGTGCGTCCTGTGCGCTCTGACGGGCCTTCTCTAGTTCGGACTCTTGCACCTTAGAATTGCGCTCCAAGGACTCAAATCTCTCGATCACGCCTTGGAGCTGCTGTTGCGCCTCGTCAACCCGGGCCTCGTGCTTCTCGCACGAGGCGCGTTCCTTGGCTGCTTTATCCTCGGCCTCGGCTAACGCCTTCTTGAGGGCGGCCACCTTGGTCGTGGCCCCTAATAAAGATTATGACACTTTAATCTGGACGGACTATTCATTTTTTCTTAAAATATACCCGCAGGTCACTACATACCTTGGCTATCCTCCAGCTGCTTTTTCACGAGGCCAAGTTCCTCCTCGGCCCGCTTCAGTTTCCGCTTTAGTTCGGAAACCTCCGCAGCATGAGCAGTGGCAGCCTGCAGCGATACCTGCTTATTCACAAAAGACAACTTATGTGAGACGCATGCGATATTTTTTTTCTCGATCCTCTGTTTGGCTCTTTCCTAGCGAACACCAAACAGAGCATCAGGGGCTACTGTCTATACTGTGACATTCTTCCTACAACTGCATTACTTACCTCAAAGCCTGATAGAAGGCTAGTGCAGGCTTCGGTCAGTCCGTTTTTGACGAACTGAACCTTCTCTATTACCGTGCCCATAAGAGCACAGTGTTCATCCACAATAGAGGCGCCTCGTAGCACCTCCAGTAGATTGTTCGGTGCCTCTGGTTGGACAGAGGTCACCGGTGGGACTGGCACACTCCCTTCTTTCGGGGAATGCCGTTCGCCGGACTCTATAGCCACATGGGTCTCCAGAGTAGTGTCCTGCTCAGGACCAAGGGGAACTTGGCCCCCGTCATCAGTCCCCACAAGGGATTTTTTCCCCCATGTGTCCGCCGACTGAGGAATCGTCCTGGAGCGCCACCTCGATGATCTCCGGAACCTCCCCATGGTCGGGGAAGGTCTTTTGCGACACCACCTCGTCATCACCCTTGGGAGAGATGGAATGAGCAGGCGGCGGAGACATGCTAGCCATCTCCTTTGAGTCCAGCGATTCCTCTGTTGAGGATCGCGGGGAGTCATCACATGCCGGACTGCTATGACAAAGTTTAAGGCACATCAATACTACAAACAAGAAACGCCAGACGTTTTCGGATTCTAGTACTTACGAGGCGGCCCGTGGCTTGGTCCGGCGAGGTCGCTCCAGGCTGCTATCAACATCCCACATGGAGTTATCCGTGTGGGAGCCTCTCCCCCTCTTGGGCGCCTCCACCTCCAAACTCGCGGAGGCCTCCCTTTTCTTCCTCCCTCCCGCGGGAGGGGAGTCACCTCCCTCCTTGTCGCCATCGTCGGTGGCTGAGGGGCCTGTCTCATCGTCAGATGAGACGACCAAGGTGTTCCTTCGGCGAAGCCCACTCCTGGTCCCCTTGGCCGTGGTTTTGACCTTCTTCTCTGGCACGTCGTAAAGCGCCAGAAATAGCATCTTCGTAAGGAGCATGGTTCCCCCGCCTTCGGGCAGTGGCGCCGGACTATTAATCCGTCTCACTAGGTCGACCCATGCCTCAAAAAGAAATTGGTGAGAAGGCTTAGTATCCTTCCTCGAAGTATGTCCTTAAAGATTATACCTTGATGGCTTACCGAATTAACCTGACGCTTGAAGTTGAGCCCGCTATCTTTGGTCAAGGATGGAGGTGTCTCGCTGCCCTTGAAGAGCACCCTCCAGATGTCTCCGTGCATCGTGCCGAAGAGCCTTAGCAGTGTCTAGTGCTTGGCCGAATCGAACTCCCACAAATAACAGGTCCGGCGCTGACAGGGAAGGATCCGACGTACAAGCATGACCTGGATCACATCCACGAGCTTGATCTTCTGGGTTATCATATTCTAGAGGCAAGTTTGGAGCCCCGTGATCTCTTCCAAAGATCCCCAGGTCAGGCCCTTCTCTTGCCAAGAGGTAAGCCGCATCAGGGCTCCAGATCGGAATTCAGGAGCCGCCGCCCAGTTGGCGTCACGTGGCTCGGTGATGTAGAACCACCCTGATTGCCATCCCTTCACCATCTCCACAAAAGAGCCTTTGAGCCAGGTGATATTGGGCATTTTGCCCACCATGGCACCTCCGTACTCGGCTTGTTGGCCGCGCACCACCTTTGGCTTTACATTATAAGTCTTCAGCCATAGGCCAAAGTGAGGTGGGATGCGGAGAAAGGCTTCGCACACAACTATAAATGCTGAGATATTGAGGATAAAATTGGGAGCCAGATCGTGGAATTCCAACCCATAGTAAAACATCAATCCGCGGACAAATGGATGAAGAGGGAATCCCAACCCACGGACGAAGTGTGTGAGAAACACGACCCTCTCTTAGGGCTCGGGGGTAGGGACGATTTGCCCTTTTGCAGGGAGTCGATGAGCAATCTCCTTGGCTAAGTAGCCGGCCTCCCAGAGCTCCATGATGTCCTTCTCCTCAACGGAGGAGGCCATCCACTTGCCTCCAGCTCCAGATCTGGACATGACTAGAGTGCTTTCTCGAACGAGGGAAAGCTAAAACTTGGGCGCTAGAGCTCGAGGACAAAAGGACTAAATATGAAGAAGGGTGAGGGTAAAGGGAGAGTGTCCTTATCCCTTTATAAAGGCCATGAATATCGAGCGCCTCCCCACTCGACCTAAAAACTCGCCTATTCCCAAGGGCTGTATAAACAGCACGATTGGGTTACCCATGCCCGCATTGATGAGAATCCCGTGATAAGGGGACATGATCTCTGCTTTGACAGGACGTGCCAATAGCAACCGCGTCTCAAAACGTGGAGCGGCAGACAAAGAGCGGTTCAAGGTTGTGACCAGACAGACGTAATGTCGTGTTGTGAAGAGCTGTCAGCGGACGGAACTCGTGTGAATATATATATATATATTCTTTCTACGGTTGTGTGTGGTATATGGCAGGTTCGGATACTATCGTCGCATCTGAATACTATCTTGGAGTCCGGAGGAAGGGGAACCCGCCTTGCAATGCTGAAGACAAATCTGCGCGTCGGACTCCTCGTCATTGAAGCCAGGTTCAGGGGCTACTGAGGGAGTCCTGGACTAAGGGGTCGTCAGACATCCGGCCTATTATCCATCGGCCAGACTGATGGGCTGTGAAGACATGAAGATCGAAGACTACACCATGTCCGGATTGGACTCTACTTGGCGTGGAAGGCAAGCTTGGCGACCGAAGATTCCTTTTTATGTAACTGACTCCATGTAAACCCTAGATCTCCTCGGTGTCTATATAAACCGAAGGGGATAGTCCGGAAAGGACACCACATATACTCATTACCATATTCATAGGCTAGACTTCTAGGGTTTAGCCATTATGATCTCGTGGTAGATCAACTCTTGTAATACTCATATTCATCAAGATCAATCAAGCAGGAAGTAGGGTATTACCTCCATAGAGAGGGCCCGAACCTGGGTAAACATCGTGTCCCCTATCTCCTATTACCATCGATCCTAGATGCACAGTTCGGGACCCCCTACCCGAGATCCGCCGGTTTTGACATCGACAGCGAACGTTTGTCGGATAATGATTTACGGACACATGCATTGCATTGATACATGCCCCCCTCTCTCTCACGCACACGCACCCTCCCAAGTCCTCTCGCACCCACCGTCTATCTGCAGGTAGACGTCACACACATATGTGCTCTTCACACCCTACCCTCAGAACTTCTAAAAACAAAAGACGTCGCGCACATTTTATTTTAGCTCACACGTCACACACTTATACTATTACCCTTGTCGCGAACGTTCTTTGGGCATAGTATATTGTACTCTCATGAAGATAAGTGGTGCACACACGCACTAGTTCTCTCACACCCACTCGCAGGTACACGTAGGAGCGCATTTTTTTGAAGCTGGTACAATAAAATCACTCCACTATATATATAAGCAGGAGCCTTAGCGCTTGCTTTACTAGGGTTCCTCTCGTTCACTCTCTCATACTCTCCAGATCTAAGTAAGATATAGGTGGCCACACTCTCTCAGCTCACGGCTGGTCACAAATCCAGTCGGACAACCTCGACCGGGACAGGGGTGTAGGTGCATCGTTCATGCTGTCGTCGGCGGCGAGGGAGGAGACCAACGGCTGCCCGCGTGTCCCGATCGGCGGCCGTGTCGTTCTCTCCGAGAGAGCGCCGGCTCCAGAGGGCCTCCGACCCCTTCTTCCTCCCTGCGGTATTGTGGCCAAGATGCGGCCTCCCGACGTCGTCTTTGCCACATGCCAACGACCCTCAGGTATATATTCCTTCAAAACCTGCCTTGCTCTACTGCCCCAGCTCCCCACTTAGCTTCGTGTGGATCTTTTTCTACTTCCGTCCGCTATTCCAAAGCCACCTAGAATTTTACTATTATTAGAGGTAAAGCTAGTTCATATAGTCGACTCTAAGAGTTGGTTCAAACAGGGAAGAAAGTGGGAAAGTTGTAGCATGAATCTAGGACTTGGTTCTAAGAGGAAACGGGGGAAAGTAGTAGATACTGGCTACCCAACTGGTCTCTTGGTTGAAAAGACGAAGAAAGCATGGTGATGGCGAAGGATGGGGGAAGTGGACCTATCTCTTGGTTGAAAAAGGAAAGAAAGTGACAGGTTTGGGGGGACAACGCAAATGAGATTGAGCAGGTCTAGATTTCCTGTGCTCACATAGGAAAATGTCACCCAGGAGATAAAACATGGGACAAATGCAGACATGATGCCTGAGTGTTTGCCGCTCTCGGCAACCACATATGCCTCACCACTTAAATCTCACACCGCTAACATTGCTTCATCCCAGTGGAACTGCACAAATTTGACTGCACATTTACTGACCATGTGCTACTCTCATGACAGTAATACTAATGCTATTGTTCTGCATGTTAATCTAGTGGTAGTGTTGATGTGATGTGATGCTACTTACGTAAGGACACTTTCATATTGTCAATCTAGTGCCAATTATAACACAATAGATGTTGTTGTTAATCATACGCCACTACAAATATCTGTCACTATTTAAATAACCGTATTTCGTATTTGCGCAAACAGGGATGTCTGTCTCCATATCGTTTCGGGATGTCTGTCTCCGTATCATTTATATCCGCGCAATCAAAAGCACACACCTCAGTTTTAGTAGAACTGTGCAAAATGAGATGGCTATCCCTCGTTGTCGTTGTCTAACCACCCGTCTTCCAAGTATTCCTACATTGGTAGTTACTAGGTAGAATGACCAACGCAATATAAAAGAAGTTGATTCGTACGTTTTACTTCCTTATTGCAGTGCAGGGACGAGCGAAAACAACTGCATCCTAGTCCTGAATGCACTTTCTACCAGTTCATCCATGGACCGAGGACTAGCTGGCACAGCTGCACGGCGGTTTTTTGGATAGGTGCGCGGACAAGAGGCATTGTGGTCTGCTTATTTCCACAAATAGCGGTGCTTAAATTAAGTGCAATGCACAAGAATTTTAGCTGGTCGGTACACTACATGGTTCAGTTCAGCATTCCAGCTGAGAACACAATTATAATTGGTTATTCTGGAATGAGAGAACCTAACCTTGGATGGTGGCAACAAGAAAAAACCAGAGTGAACTCCAGGAAATTTAAGCCTGCCGGGAGGCCCTTTGCTCAGAGAAGCCTTGCTTGTTTTTTCCTGATTTGTAAACCTTCTCACAACTTTTTCTTTTGTTGTGAACTAGTATATGTTTGTTATGTTCTATGAATCATTGAGATGTATAAAATTGCTTAACTTATGCTTTTCAAGTTTTTTATGAAGCCGAGTTTAATGTGAGTGTTCCACATGAACGCTGGACTAGCGTGTGAACGTTTGGAATTTACATTGTGGCCTCAGTTAACTACATGAACCACTGTAACAAGTACATGGTTGCTTATATGTCAGATAGTAGATTGTTGATTGTTAGCTAGTCGATAGCCTAGTGTTGAAGCAAGCTGAGACAATGTGTCGTGTTTTGCACAACTGCTTACAAGTGAGGTAGCACCAACAGTGTTTACAAGTACTTATGTATACGTCAGCGCACAGTTCTCAAACGAGTACTCTATTTCATCAAAACACACACTGCTCGTATGATAAAACTAGTGAGGACGCATCTGTTTCGGCAACAATTATGATGATTCACGGGAACACAAAAGTAGCAGTAGTTCCCATAGACGGATTCAAATAGTGTACTAGCCCCAGAGGGCTCGATAACAGGCAAGCTTCGGATAATTAGACAGAATCCAAACTACTATTAAACACTAGCTGGGGCAAGTATTTCATGCCTCGATCTAATTTGGGCTGGACACAAGACGGACCTTGCCATGAACATCATCGAGGACGTCCGGCGGCAGCTCAATCTTGTGAACCTTCATGAAGAAAACCTTGTGGCCTTACCACTCATAAACTTGTTTGTGGAGGCATGCCATGTCATCTTCCTGTGTAAGCTTCACAAGAACAGTATGCCTCACAAACAAAGGAGTAGCTTTGAACTTCTTGTGCTTCAGTACACCCTAGACAACACGCCTGACAATAGTGAGGCTAGAATACAACTCTTCATTGGTATAAGCGCAAATGGCTTCCAGGATCCAACAGCCTAAAAACTCTATTTTCCCAGTGCGTATATTCAGGTCATCCGCCTCATAGCGAGTGACATGTACAACCACACAATCCTTGTCTGCACCAGGGCTCTAATTGAAACAGAAACAAATTCTGAATTACTTTCCAGTATAAGAAACACAAGTTTTTAAACCACCATGTATAGCAAGGCATCGAAGCTAATAAAATTTTGCATTATTCATCACCACATACTTAGATGAAAAACCACAATCGAGATCGGCAAAGAAGAAAATCACCTTGGGCAGCTCAGTGGGGAGGGGGGACACATCCTCGAAGGGGGAAAATTGCTCCTGCAGTGCCACGGGGGTTGTAACCTCAAACGGGGCGTTGACCATCTCAGTAGTGGTCGTGAGCGTATCTGGGGTTGGCTCGGTGGCTGCCTCCATATTCTTGGAGCTCTGTGTCTCGTGGGGATCAGCCTCCCGCGTCTGCTCCAATATCGGCAGATCTTTGCCTGGTTCTCCTTGGTCCATTATGAAACTGACGAATACTAGGGAAAACACAATCTCAATGACAATGAAACAAAAAAGAGAGTGAGGATCAGTTACTGCTTTGCAAAAGTTCTTTTTTTCTCTGAATGAAAATATACCAACATCACGGATCCGCTTACCTTCCCTTCGTTAGGAGAGAAGAACAGTGGCAGATGTGAGTGTTGCCTTTCTTGAAGACGGTGAGGGAGAAGGGGATTCAGCAAAGAGTGAAATGATGGTTGCTTTGTCTGTCAAACTTAGACTGCGGGGAGGTGGGGTTTTGTGATACGACGGCTCGTTATTGCTGCGCTACGACCGGGGTGACTCTCCGCCTGCATACTGCCTTCTAATTTGGTGGATGGCATTTGGGCCCGCGCGCTGCATGGCCCGCATGTCGGTGAACAAAAGTATAACGGCATTCAGTAGAGGGAGACGTTTCGATGACCTAGGAGGAGCCAGAAGGGGTATTGTATCCACTGTACTAGTAGTAATTGTTTTTCTGGGTAGCTGTAGAGTGTCTCCACTGTACTAGTAGTAATTGTTTCTCTGGACCCAAGACAAAACAGCCCATCCACCCTAGTAAATATTAAAATCAATTCAAAAGTCCATATATTTACTGAATGAGACGCGCTACCCACACCCAGCACACCGCCCCCCCCCCCAAAAAAAAATGGGGTGTCCTTCTTCCTCCTCACTCCCACCCACCTCGCGTCAGCTCGCTCCACTCGTACCCCCAAATTCCTTACCTCACTCCTACAGAAAACCCCAGCTCCCCTTCTTCCTCACTACTACAGAAAAACCCCAGCTCCCCTTCTTCTTCGCTCACACTACAACTAGGCTCATCATTCGTTACTCTGCTCAAATCCATGAGCGCGAAGCGATGCCCTCGAGGAAAATGGATTCGGCTGACCCCAGCGCCAAGAAGATGAGGCTCCCGTCAGCGGCGACGCCTGTTGTAGATCCCGCACCTGGCAGCGCGGGGAGAAGCGACGACCCCTCCCCCACCGGATCCCAGGAACCCGTAGAATCTTGGGTGGACCGCATCAGCGATCTCCCAGACGCCGTCCTTGGGGAGATCATCTCGCTTCTTCCCACCAAGGATTGCTGCCACACCCAAGTCCTCTCAATTCGGTGGCGCCCTCTATGGCGCGACGTGCCCCTTAACCTCGACTGTCGTCAGCTATCTCTCTTCAATGATTTTGAAATACCCAGAGCCATCATCTCCTCCCACCAGGGCTCCGTTCAAAGCCTGTGCATCCCGTCATGCTACCTGAGCAAGCATACCATGCCCTGCACGGTGGATGCCTGGCTGAAATCCCCTGAATTCACAGAACTACAGCTGCTTTTTTTAGCAAACACAGTAGGGTAAAACCCTAATGTAACTCTTTTCATTTATATTGGGGGGGGGGAACTACAGCTGCTTGAGTTCTACTATTCCCCTGGAAATCACCTACCAGATACCGAACGCCATCTACCTGTGCCCTCAGCACCGATGTCCATCTCGCGGTTTTCCTCCTCTCTCCACACTGCCACCTTTGCGCTATGCGACCTACCAGACAATCTGGTACTAAACCTTCGACTCCCATTTCTGAAGAAACTTTCACTTGTGCGGGTTCATATATCGGAGGCCTCATTGCACAGCATCATCCACTCCAGTTGCCCTGCCCTGGAGTGTTTGGTGCTTGTTTTCACAGTTAGAATCGGTTATCTCCAAAGAAAGTCGCCTAACCTTGTAAGAATTAGAATTTGTTTGGACGAAAGGCAGCTCAACATCCAATGTGCCGCTTCACTTCAAAGGTTGATCATTGATTCTAGTTATTCATCGTTGCAAATAACCGTCCTCTCTGCGCCTAAACTGGAGACCTTGGGTGTAATACATGATCTCTATGCTCATTTCAATATGGTGCTTGGCTCCATAGTTCTTCGGGTACTTTACATTATCATCTACACTTGTAACCATAAGCTGCATTTTAAATTTCTGCGCATAAGTTATATGTCATCTTGGAGTACACATTTTGTACTAATATTATGTTCTATGCTCAATGAAGAGTTTCTCCATGGATGGCCTATCAATGGTGCTGGATTCTGTCAAGATCTTATATATCCAAATGAATAGTTTTGATCTGAACAAGATTATTGGCTTGATGCAACGCTTTCCATGTCTGGAGAAGTTGTATATAAAGGTGATAATTTCACGCACATTGGAAGCCCACATATAGTGTACTAGAATTAACCGTTCAGATGTTGCTCTTTCGACACTCCTTTTTTTAGACCTTAACTGTTTTCAATCTTCACGTCTATTTAGGCAACAGGACGGGGTAAGAAAGTTATAACCAATCGGTGCATTCGTAAGCATCGGGATTTTCTCACTTCTCATGAGATTCGATTGAAGACAATAATGCTAGAATGATATGTAGCCAACTGTGCAAACACTAGATTTGTCACATTCTTCCTGCTGAATGTGAGGTTACTATTGTCCATCAAGCTTAAGTTTATCAGCAGCATGGTTTTGACGAATGGGTATGTGGAAGAGCAAAAAAAGGAGTTTCAGGTGGGCAAAAGAGCTTCTGAACGTGTCGGGCTTCTATTTACAACATATTGTGGTCATAATCCAGTAAATTTTATGACCCAGGCTGTTCATTCTATGGACATGACCGATCCATTTGACTGTGACTGCCAAAAACAGTGCTGGAGTTAGATGTTGTTGCCCTTTTCAACCTGGTTTTTTTGTAAACTTGATGAACAATTAACCCTCGTGCTTTTGTACAGTTTGTAAGCTGGAGTTAGATGTTCTTGCCCTTTTCAACTCGGTTGTGACTGTCATATTTTCTTTGAAGCAAGGCAAATGGCTTGCCAGTCATTTAATTTAGAGTGAATATTGTAACAACTAACAAATCCCAACCAAGGGAAATAACATCACTCTCGTCGGCTGCTTGGGCTCACTGTGCATTACAGAAGCCAAGTGATTAGCCCCCACCAGCACCCACAAACTTATTTCCAACTAGCACATCAAATGGGCTGTAAATTTTCATAGGAAGGGCTGCATGACCATGACAGATTTGGATCCTGACATTTGGGACCCGCGAGGAAATACACTATCCAAGGTGGTGTCGACTTACTAGCCAGTCAACAAACGATTCTGCCTACCAGTCGTTGGATTGACATCCAACATCTGTCGTGTATCTTCTATCTCTTGTCTTCTTCTTCCTCCAGCCACCCAAACCAAACCACCCCGTCGGCTCCGCCTGCTCCCGCCTCCCATGGCTGGCTGCGCCTTCGCCGCCCTACCATACGTACCCTCCAATGTTGGCTAGTCCCTCCCTCTATTCCCCCACACGTCATGTTATTCTCCGGCGACGTCAGGCCCAACACGCATCCGCACTCGAACCAGTCAACCCTCATACTCCCCTCTGCCTGCGACTGGACCGGCGCATCTTCCATGGCTCATGTCCGTTCCGTCCGAGGCCTCATCGTCGTCCTCTGCCTTGCGGCCTTGGTTCGCTCGCCGTGCGCGGTGCGCCGCCCTCTTGCGTTGTCAAGGTCGTCAACAACCAAGAGGAACAAGGAGATGACTGTACGTGGAGAGGATGACAGTAGGGACCCACCAGCGTCATGGCAGTACGTAAGCAAGTGCCTCTGTATTACAAGCCCAAAAATATGGTTCCTCCTAATGGTTGGACATCTGGGGCTCACGCCATTGTCAACGTAGTCAATAAATGAGAGAATTACACTACGAGCGGCTGACACCAGGGACCCAGCAGGTCACGCAGTTTTTTTAGGAACAAGCAGTTGTTATTTATACTAGTTTTAGCGACGGATCAGGGTAACGATGGGGCTGTGTGGGGGCTGTGGCCCGTCTAGCCAGGGTTTTATTTATGTTTACCACATCATGAGCCAAGTTGTGTTTTTTTCTTGCTGAAAATGGCTAGCCCGGTTCTTTTTTTTAAGAAATACCCAAACGAGGCCTACTTGCTTTATCAGCCCTACTGGGCTGCAAATCTTTCTAGACGAGGAGAGTTTCATTCGGTTTGCCCAGAAATGGGTTGTACAATTCTAAAACACATCAAACCGAGAATTAGTTTCAATTTTTTCATTACAAGATTTTAAATTCCATTGATTTTTATGCGTGGACAATTATTTGGATTTTATATTTATATAAATTATTTTTCAAAATAGTTTGAATATGAATCGATATTTCGGGATTAAAAACAGTTGACCGCACCGAAATATGCAAAAAAAATCGTATACTTTTTAACCGTGGCCACAATATGGGGTGTAATGCTAACAAAAAGAAGATGGGATCCAAAAAAATTCTTAAGAATTAGCAGATGGGTTGTACATTATTAGAAATAATGCACATGAGAGCAGTGACTATTGGATGTCCATCCAATGGCTGTCGTGCTTCTTCAATCTCTGCTTTTCCTGCTCCAGCCGCTCAAACAAGCGCCGACGGGACTGCCTGCTCCCTCCTCCCGTGGTCTTCTATGCTGCCGTGCAGGCCTCACCGCCCCACCATACTCCCATCGCTGGCCTAGCCATCCCTCTACTCACCTACACCTGCTGTTATTCTCCGGCGGTGGCAGACGAACCAGTAAACTCTCGTACAGTCGTACCCCCCTCTGCGTGGGAAACAACTGCCAAGTCTTCCCTGCCTTCGTGCCGTTCCCTTCCTAGGCCTCGCTGTCATCCACCGCCCTAGTGCTCTCGGGGCGGCCTGGTCAACGTGGTCAATGAACAACATCCATCAGAAGTGGACTGTACGTGGAGAGGCTGACAGTTGGGTCCATGGCCGCACGCAAGGAAATGCCTCCTTATTACGCGCAAAATAATGATTCCTCCACCTGATAGCTAGGACCCACGGTAAGGGCTTCTATATTTCACGGAAAAAATGTTCCCCCCGCTGACAGGTCGGACCCACCAGCTATATCTTCGCACGCAAGGAAGTGCCTCCTTATGACGCACAAAAAAATGAATACCCCCTGCTAGCTGGGACCCACCATAGTGGGTGGCTAACTTGTGGGCCTACTAAGTTGATGGGGACAGAGGGCTTTGTCAACTTAGTGAATATGAACGATTCTAGCTCCAGTGACCGTACGATGTCCATCCAACGGCCATAGTGCATCTTCAACCTCTGGTCTTCTTGCTCCAGCCACCCAAAGCAGCGCCGGTCGTGCCGCCTGCTCCTGCCTCCCGTGGCCGGCTGTGCTGCCGCGGAGGCCTCACCACTCCCATACTACTCCCACCGCTAGCCAGGCCATCCCTCCACTCACCCACACCCCCTGTTATTCTGCGGCGACGGCAGCCTCACACCGCAGCCGAACCAGTGAACCCTTGTACTCCTCTCCGCGTGGGCATCAACTGCTGCATCTTCCCCGGCTCCGCGTCGTCCCCTTCCTAGGCCTCGCCGTCGTCCACTGCCTTGGTGCTCTCGGCGCGGCGTGGTCAATGTGGTCAACGACCGACTTCCATCGGAAGAGTACTGTACGTGGAGAGGCTGACAGCTGGGTCCACGGCCACAGCCCAGTTTTTTGTGATTTGCCAAGTTAGTCGCTTTGTCAGGCCTATTGGGCTCCAAATCTTTCAAGATGGGGAGAGCTTCATTCGGCTGGTCGAGAAAATGGCCTATCAGTAATGAGAAATGGGTTGTACATTTTTAAAACACATCAAACCGGCAATTAGTTTCAAATTTATTTTTTTCATTTCGAGATTTTTAATTGCATTGATTTTTATGCATGGACAATTTGTTGGATTTTATATTGATATACATTTATTTTTAAAATCAGTTTGAATGTGACTCGAAATTTCGGGATTAAAAACAGTTCGGACCGCACCGAAATATGCAAATTTTCGTATAATTTTTAAACCGTGGCCACAATATGGGATGTAATGCTAACAAAAAGAATATGGGCTCCAAAAAAACCTTAAGAATTAGAAAATGGGCAGTAAATTATTAGAAATAATGGCAGATGGGCTGTATGCTATTTTCCATAGATTTGAGGCTTTCCTAAAAAAAGGTTGACGCACAAGCAGTGACTGTTGGATTTCCATCCAACGGCCGTCGTGCTTCTTCAATCTCTGCTCTTCCTGCTCCAGTCGCTCAAATAAGCGCCGACGTGACTGCCTGCTCCCTCCTCCCTGCAGCCGGATGTGCTACCCCGCAGGCCTCACCGCCCCACCGTACTCCCATCACTGGCCTAGCCATCCCTCTACTCACCCACACCTGATGTTATTCTTCGGCGACGACAGACGAACCAGTAAACCCTCGTACAGTCATACTCCCCTCCGCGTGGGAAACAACTGCCGAGTCTTCCCTGCCTCTATGTCATTCCCTTCCTAGGCCTCGCTGTCGTCCACCGCCCTGGTGCTCTCGGCGCGGCCTAGTCAACGTGGTCAACGACCGACATGCATCTGAAGTGGACTGTACGTAGAGAGGCTGACAACTGGTTCCACGGCCGCACGCAAGGAAATGCCTCCTTATTATGCGTAAAATAATGATTCCTCCAGCTGACATCTGGGACCCACCAAAAGGGCATCTGTATTTTGCGAAAAAAATGTTACCGCCGCTGATAGCTTGGACCCACCAGCTATATCTTCGCACGCAAGGAAGTGCCTCCTTATTACGCACAAAAAAAATTGAATACTCCCCCTTCTAGCTGGGACCCGGTATAGTTGCAGGCTGACTTGTGGGCCTACTAAGTCGACGGGGACGGAGGGCTTTGTCAACTTAGTCAATATGCACGATTCTAGCTCCACTGACCGTACGATGTCCATCCAACGGCCGTAGTGCTTCTTCAACCTCTGGTCTTCTTGCTCCAGCCGCCCAAACCAGCGCCGGTCGTGCCTCACGTTCCTGCCTCCTGTGGCCGGCTGCGATGTGGCGGAGGCCTCACCGCCCCCTACTACTCCCACCGCTGGCCAGGCCATCCCTCTACTCACACACACCCCCTGTTATTTTGTGGTGACGGCAGCCTCACACCGCAGCGAACCAATGAACCCTCATACTCCTCTACGCGTGGGCATCCACTGCCGTGTCTTCCCCGGCTCTGCGTCGTCCCCTTCCTAGGCGGCGGCATCGTCCACCGCCCCGGTGCTCTCGGCGCAGCATGGTCAACGTGGTCATGGAACGGCTTCCATCGGACGTGGACTGTACGTGGAGAGGCTGACAGCTAGGTCCATGGCCGCAGCAAGGAAGTGCCTCCTTATTACGTGCAAAATAATTATTCCTCCACCTGATAGCGGGGACCCACCAGACGGGCCACCGTATTTCACGAAAAAAACTTTTCCCCCTGACTGCTGGGACCCACCAATTACATCTTCGCACGCAAGGAAGTGCGTCCGGGCAAAAAAAATGATTTGCCCCCTGACTGCTGGGACCCATCAGCTACATCTTCGCACAGAAGGAAGTGCCTGACAGTCGGGACCCACATGGTCGAAGTGTACGTAGTGTTGTCATTCTGGTCGTGAACGTGTACGTACATACTGGTCGATGTAGAGGCGCGCATGTGTCGTAGTAGAGGCGCACACGTAGCATGTACACGTACGTACAGCGGCCAGTGTGCAAGAAAGAAAATATGGCCACATACGTACATACGGGCAGGGTCTCGAACGCCTACTCGCGCATACGTACGGCCAGGGCTCGTGTACATGGCTGGGTCGGAACGGAGAAACAGCGTCGTCGTCGTGTTCATAGGGAGCCAACCGGCTGGGTCGGAACGGAATGCGTCGTCGTGTTCATCGGGAGGGCTTGGACAGAACAGTCGATGGAAACGAGGCCTGGCGTACCGCAGAACGGAGGAAAGGGCCTTGTGTTCGACCGGCCACGTTCGAAACGGGATCCTGTTCATCGGGAGGGGTCTGGCGTACCACAAAACGGAGGAAACGGACCTCCTACGGTCGAAACGGGGGTCCTGTTGATCGGGAGGGGTGTGGCATACCACAAAACGGAGGAAACGGACTTGTGTTGGAGTGTTACGGTCGAAACGGGGGTCTTGTTCATCGGGAGGGGTGTGGCATACCGCAAAACGGGACTCCACGGGATACTGTTCATCTCCACTGTCGACCCCCTCCAGCCTCCACGGGCTACTGTTCATCCACCGTCGACCTCCTCCAGCCTCCACCTGCGACTGTTCATCCACGGGCTCCTGTTCATCCAGCCTCCACCGCGCGCTACTCCACCGGCTCCTGTTCAACCAGCCCTCTCCATGGGCTCCTATTCAACCACCCCTCCACGGGCTACTGTTCATCCTGCCCTCCATCGTCTACTGTTCATCCTGCCCTCCATGGGGTCCTGTTCATCCAGCCCCAACTGGATCGATCGGGGTCCTGTTCATCCAGAGGCAACACCACGGGGTCCTGTTCATCCACCCCCACTAAGAACTGTTCATCCAACCCCCCCCAGCAACGCTCACTGTTCATCAAGAAGCAGCATCGATCGGCTTCAGTTAGCAGCAGTAGCGAAGGAATCGCTCGATCAGGTTCGGTTAACAGCCATCGATCGATCGCTCGGGTTCAGTAACGTGTAGCTTGCAGTGCAATTGCTCGGGTTCAGTTAGAGCCCAATGCCTCGCACCCACGCGCGAGCGTGTATGAGAGAAACGCACATCGCTCGGCCCCGACCACCCACCGTAACCGGGAACACCCTGATATTTTCCTCGCCCTCGCTTCTACCACGGTTTTTTCCGTCATGGATGGCCCAAATAATGTCATGCAGCTGCGTCTCCGGCCCGCCCAAGACGAAAAGCCCATTTTCTGTCATAATTTTTTGTCATAGAAGTAGGACCCCACCACATCTATGATGATACCGGGTTTTGTCACAATTATCGTCATAGAAGTGTCATAGGTATGACAGGAAAAAAATCGTTCGGCCCAAAATGTCACGGATGTGTCTTTTTTTATAGTGTATCCCTTCGATATGTTGAGGCTGTGTTCGGCCAATGTGCATGGGATTCCTGGCATATCAGAAGGGTGCCAGGAAAATATATCCCAGTTCTCGCGCAGAAATTCTCATAGCGTGGTGTCGACCGTTGTGTCTAGTTGTGCCCCGATAGATGCTGTCTTCTTAGAGTCCGTTGGATGGACTTGGAATTTGACTATTTCTTCTGCTGGTTTGAAGGAGGTGGATTTGGGTCGTTTGTCCAAGATTACTGTTGGAAATATGTCCTAGAGGCAATAATAAAATGGTTATTATTATATTTCCTTATTCATGATAATTGTCTATTGTTCATGCTATAATTGTATTAACCGGAAACCGTAATACATGTGTGAATAGATCGTAATGTGTCCCTAGTAAGCCTCTAGTTGACTAGCTCGTTGATCAATAGATGGTCATGGTTTCCTGACCATGGACATTGGATGTCGTTGATAACGGGATCACATCATTAGGAGAATGATATGATGGATAAGACCCAATCTTAAGCGTAGCACAAGATCGTGTAGTTCGTTTGCTAAAGCTTTTCTAATGTCAAGTATCATTTCCTTAGACCATGAGATTGTGCAACTCCCGGATACCGTAGGAATGCTTTGGGTGTACCAAATGTCACAACGTAAATGGGTGGCTATAAAGGTGCACTACAGGTATCTCCGAAAGTGTCTGTTGGGTTGGCACGAATCGAGATTGGGATTTATCACTCCGTATGATGGAGAGGTATCTCTGGGCCCACTCGGTAATGCATCATCATAATGAGCTCAATGTGACTAAGGAGTTAGCCACGGGATCATGTGTTACGGAACGAGTAAAGAGACTTGCCAGTAATAAGATTGAACGAGGTATGGGGATACCGACGATCGAATCTCGAGCAAGTAACATACCGATAGACAAAGGGAATTGTATACGGGATTGATTGAATCCCCGACATCGCGGTTCATCCGATGAGATCATCGTGGAACATGTGGGAGCCAATATGGGTATCTAGATCCCGCTATTGGTTATTGGCCGGAGAGATGTCTCGGTCATGTCTACATGGTTCCCGAACCCGTAGGGTCTACACACATAAGGTTTGGTGTAACGCCCCGGATACAACTTTCCATGTTTGTAACTCCGACTATTGCCTTTTCCGGAGTTGCGATATGAGATTCCCTTCGTGGTTGGGTTTTGTTTCGTTTTGCATTTTGTTTGTGTCATGCATTTCATATCATGTCATCATGTGCATCGCATTTGCATTCATGTTCGTCTCATGCATCCGAGCATTTTCCCCGTTGTCCGTTTCGCTATCCGACACTCCTACTTGCCCCGGCGCACCCCTCTTGTCTCTTTTCGTGAGCGGGTGTTAAACGTTCTTAGAATGGACCGACATTTTCCAAGTGTCCTTGGTACACCACCGGTAGACCGCATGTCAAATTTCATGCCATTTGGAGTCCGTTTGATACTCCAACGGTTAACCGGGTAACCGGAAAGGCCTCTTGTGTGTTGCAGCCCAACACACCTCCAAAATGGCCCAATAACCTTTCCAAACCATCTCCATGTCCTCCGTCGTCGGATCACGATCGCGTGGTCAAAAACTACACCTCATTTGGACACTCCTACCTCCTCCTAGCTATAAATATGTGACCCCCTCTGAATTTTCGCGGATGAAACCCTAACCCCCTTCCACCTCGCGCCGCCGGACAGATCTTCCCGCGCCGGACATGTCCGCACCGCCACCCCGGGCAAATCCCGCATCGCCACGTCGCCCACGCCGCCGTCTCCACCACACGGGCCCGCCAGGACCCGGATCTGGCCCACCCGGACCCGGATCTCCGCCGCCGCCCGCGAGAACCCCGCGCCTCCTTGCTCCGCCTCGCACCGGACTCCGCCGCCGCGCGCCTCCCCGCCGCCGCGCCATACCTCGCCTTCCTCCGTCGAGCCGCCGCTGCCGCCAAGCGCCGCCCGTCGCCGTCTCCCGGCGCAGCGCCCTGCCCGAGCTCCGTCCGGCTCGCCGATGCCCGGATCTGGCACCGGTCGGCCGGATCTGCCCTCCCCGGCTCACCTCGGCCACCGCAGGCCTCGCCGCCGCTGCGGCATCGCCTGCGTCACTGCCCCTGCCATCCTCTCGTGCGGGCACGAGGAGGATCGACCGGCTCCCATGTCCCTCTGGGCCGGCCTCCCTGTGTCCCATCCCCATGCCAGGCCCAGCACCGCTCCACCGGCCCGCCTCGTTCCCCCACCGTCCCGGGCCAGGCCCATGGTGAGCTACCCCTCTAAAGCCGCCCGTGCGCATCTATTTGTCGCTCGCTGTAATTTCTGCCAAGTCCTAAGTTTTCTACATCTTGTACTCATGTTTGAACTGCTGTAACTTTGTGCATGGGTGTCTGATTGGAGTGTATCATATGTCACAATGTTCGTTAGGAGATGCTCTTCTTTTCATTCCATTGTGGCATGCTTGTTTGAGTCCATCTTGATGCCCAAATCGTTGATGCAAGAGTGCTATAAAATGTTTCCTGCTGTTACTTGGTAGATTATGTTGATTTGTCATTTTTGTCACATTTGTTGTGTGCATCATATGGGCATGAGCTCTACATGTGTTTTGGACTATGCCATGCCATCTTTACAGGGGTGTTTTCCATGTATTTTTGTGATCAATGTGGTGACTAGCACAAGCATGCAAAGTAGCCTTCGTGATATTGCTGATTTCAGGGACTTATGATTTTACTAAGTCATTGTCCTACTGCTATTTTTATACCATGTAACCATGATGCTACAGTGAGATCTATGCTTGCTTTGAGGAACTTCAGTAAGGATGATTTGGACATATGGGTGTGCTCTATCCATACATGCCCCTGTTTGCAATTATGGAGTGCTCTAGCATGTCTTAATCTTGCTCTACTTTTGCCATAATATGTTCCTGGCAGATTGGTTACGTGTTGATCAATTTTACCATGGTTGTTGTAGTTGATCCATGCATGCTATGAACTTGCTCTTGCCATGGTTAGCTTCATGAACATGTCATCTTGCTGATGCTATTCTTATCTTGTCATGCAATGCCTTATGGTGAGTGATTTGAGCTCACAAAGTTGCCTTCATATTTCTGTTTATGCCATGCTCAGTTTTCTACTAAGTCTGAAACTGTTAATAAAACTTGCTATGTTTACATGGGTCCCATCATATCTTATGTGCATTTTTGGCTCATGATCAGTAAGGGACTTTTGTTCTATGCTTTGAGTAGATTCATGCCATGCCTTATTTTGCTATGATATGTTTATGTAGCATGTTGTTTGCTTGCTCTAAACATTGCTTCTTGATGTTATTTCCTGACATGTTAGTATTTTCACTAAGTCTGTGATGCTGATATCTTTTGAACTTTTGCCATGCTTGTTTTAACCTATTCTAGTGTGATTTAGCCGTAGCTCAGTGTTCATGTTTTGTCAAGCATCTTGAGTAGATCACTTCCATGTGCTTTGTTGATATGTTGGAGTGTAGTAGCTTAGTTTCTCATTGCATTCTAGATGGCATCGTGCTGTTAATCACATAATTGTGCCATTCTTGTTTTGCTTGCCATTTGCAAACCGTGCATCCGATTCCGGTGATCTTTATATCGATTTACACCGAAATCATCTCATATTTACAGTGGCACACTTGGTTTGCCAAGTTGATGCCTTGTTCATTCTTTCCCTTCCGAAGCATGCATATGCATTGCATATCACATATCGCATATCATGCCATGTTTTGCATCATATTGCTTGCGCATTGCACCGTAGTTGATTGTTGTTCCTTTGCTTGTGTTCTTGCCTTGGGTAGAGCCGGGAGATGAGTACGTGATCGAGGAACCTGTTGAGTACGCTAACGAAGATCAAGCTTTCGTCAACTCTGAGAACTTTGCAGGCAAGATGACCATACCCTCGAAATCACTTCTATCTTTGCTTGCTAGTTGCTCGCTCTATTGCTATGCCGCGCTACCTACCACTTGCTATATCATGCCTCCCAAATTGCCATGTCAAGCCTCTAACCCACCTTTCCTAGCAAACCGTTGTTTGGCTATGTTACCGCTTTGCTCAGCCCCTCTTATAGCGTTGCTAGTTGCAGGTGAAGATGAAGTTTGTTCCATGTTGGGACATGGATATTGTTGGGATATCATTATTATATCTTATTTACTTTAATGCACCTATATACTTGGTAAAGGGTGGAAGGCTCGGCCTTATGCCTGGTGTTTTGTTCCACTCTTGCTGCCTAGTTTCCGTCATACTGGTGTTATGTTCCTTGATTTTGCGTTCCTTACGCGGTTGGGTGTTATGGGAACCCCTTGACAATTCGCTTTGAATAAAACTCCTCCAGCAAGGCCAAACCTTGGTTTTACATTTGCCTAACAACCTATCACCTTCCCTTGGGTTCTGCAGACTCAAGGGTCATCTTTATTTAACCCCCCCCCCCCCGGGCCAATGCTTCTCTAAGTGTTGGTCCGAACCGAGCCGCCTGCGGGGCCACCTCGGGGAAACTTGAGGGTTGGTTTTACTCGTAGCCTGTCTCATCCGGGGTTGCCCTGAGAACGAGATATGTGCAGCTCCTATCGGGATGTCGGCGCATCGGGCGGCTTTGCTGGTCTTGTTTTACCATTATCAAAATGTCTTGTAACCGGGATTCCGAGTCTGATCGGGTCTTCCTGGGAGAAGGAATATCCTTCGTTGACCGTGAGAGCTTGTGATGGGCTAAGTTGGGACACCCCTACAGGGTTTGTACTTTCGAAAGTCGTGCCCACGGTTATGGGCAGATGGGAATTTGTTAATGTCCTGTTGTAGAGAACTTGACACTTAACTTAACTTAAATGAATCAACCGCGTGTGTAGCCGTGATGGTCTCTTTTCGGCGGAGTCCGGGAAGAGAACACGGTCTCGTGTTATGCTTGAACGTAAGTAGCTTCAGGATCACTTCTTGATCACTATTAGCTTCTCGACCGTGATTTGCTTGTCTTCTCGCTCTCTTTTGCGTAAGTTAGCCACCATATATACTAGTGCTTGCTGCAGCTCCACCTCACTACCCCTTTCCTACCCTTAAGCTTAAATAGTCTTGATCGCGAGGGTGTGAGATTGCTGAGTCCCCGTGACTCACAGATACTTCCAAACAGTTGCAGGTGCCGATGATACCAGTGCAGATGATGCAACCTAGCTCAAGTGGAAGCTCGATGAAGAACTTGATCGTTGTTTTGTTTCGTTTCATGTTGATCAGTAGTGGAGCCCAGTTGGGGCGATCGGGGATCTAGCATTTGGGGTTGTCTTTCTTTATTTTGGTTCCGTAGTCGGACCTTTGATTGTACCTTGGATGATGTATGATATATTTATGTATTGTGTGAAGTGGCGATTGTAAGCCGACTCTTTATCCCTTTCTTATTTAGTACATGGGATGTGTAAAGATTACCCCTCTTGCGACATGCCTACCATGCGGTTATGCCTCTAAGTCGTGCCCCGACACGTGGGAGATATAGCCGCAACGTGGGTGTTACATTTGGTGACGCTAGAGTTGTTATGGGAAATAGTATGTGGTCACCGAAGGTTGTTGGGAGTCCCGGATGAGATCCCGGACATGACGAGGAGTTCCGGAATGGTCCGGAGGTGAAGATCGATATATTGGACGAAGGGTATTGGAGTCCGGAATTGTTCCGGGGGTACCGGGTGACGACCAGCGTGTCCGAAAGGGGTTTTGGAGGCCCCGGCAAGCGTTGGAGGGCCTTATGGGCCAGGGGGCACATCAGCCCACTAAGGGGCTGAGCACCCCTCCCACCCCATCTCACGTAACTTGGAGAGGTGGGGGCGCCTCCCCTAGGGCAGCCACCCCTCCCGGCTTGGGGGGCAAGTTTCCTAGGGGTGGGGGCGCCCAAACCCATCTAGGGTTTCCCCTATGGCCGCCGCCCCTACCCTAGGGAAACCCTAGGGCACCTCCTCCTCCCCCCTTCCCCCTATATATAGTGAGGGAGAGAGAGGGCGGCCGCACCCTTCCCCTGGCGCAGCCCCTCCCCCTCTCCTACACCTCCTCCTCCTCCGTAGCGCTTGGCAAAGCCCTGCCGGAGAACCATGAGCTCCATCACCACCACGTCGTCGTGTTGTAGGAGTTCTCACTCAACTTCTCCTCTCCCCTTGCTGGATCAAGAAGGAGGAGACGTCCCCGGTCTGTACGTGTGTTGAATGCGGAGGCGCCGTTGTTCGGCGCTTAGATCGGAATCGACCGCGATCTGAATCGCTGCGTGTACGACTCCACCAACCACGTTCTTGTAATGCTTCCGCTTAGCGATCTTCAAGGGTATGAAGATGCACTCCCTCTCTCTCGTTGCTAGTATCTCCTAGATTGATCTTGGTGACACGTAGGAAAATTTTGAATTATTGCTACGTTCCCCAACAATTACGTCATCCCTATCCACTGTGGAGCGTAATGCGGTTAATTCTTCGGTTGCGAGGGCTTCAGATAATGCCTCAAGGTGTTGGAAATATGCCCTAGAGGCAATAATAATAAAAGCATTATTATTATATTTCCTTGTTCATGATAATTGTCTTTATTCATGCTATAATTGTGTTATCCGGAAATCGTAATGCATGTGTGAATAATAGACACCAACATGTCCCTAGTAAGCCTCTAGTTGACTAGCTCGTTGATCAACAGATAGTCATGGTTTCCTGACTATGGACATTGGATGTCATTGATAACGAGATCACATCATTAGAAGAATGATGTGATGGACAAGACCCAATCCTAAACATAGCACAAGATCGTATAGTTCGTTTGCTAGAGTTTTCCAATGTCAAGTATCTTTTCCTTAGACCATGAGATCGTGTAACTCCCGGATACCGTAGGAGTGCTTTGGGTGTACCAAACGTCACAATGTAACTGGGTGACTATAAAGGTATACTACGGGTATCTCTGAAAGTGTCTGTTGGGTTGACACGGATCAAGACTGGGATTTGTCACTCCGTATGACGGAGAGGTATCACTGGGCCCACTCGGTAATGCATCATCATAATGAGCTCAAAGTGACCAAGTGTCTGGTCATGGGATCATGCATTACGGTACGAGTAAAGTAACTTGCCGGTAACGAGATTGAACGAGGTATTGGGATACCGATGATCGAATCTCGGGCAAGTAACATACCGATTGACGAAGGGAATTGTATACGGGGTTGCTTGAATCCTCGACATCGTGGTTCATCCGATGAGATCATCGAGGAGCATGTGGGATCCAACATGAGTATCCAGATCCTGCTGTTGGTTATTGACCGGAGAGCGATCTCGGTCATGTCTACATGTCTCCCGAACCCGTAGGGTCTACACACTTAAGGTTCGGTGATGCTAGGGTTGTAGGGATATGTATATGCAGTAACCCGAATGTTGTTCGGAGTCCCGGATGAGATCCCGGACGTCACGAGGAGTTCCGGAATGGTCCGTAGGTAAAGAATTATATATAGGAAGTGCTATTTCGGGCATCGGGACAAGTTTCAGGGTCACCGGTATTGTACCGGGACCACCGGAAGGGTCCCGGGGGTCCACCGGGTGGGGCCACCTTCCCCGGGGGGCCACATGGGCTGTAGGGGGTGCGCCTTGGCCTATATGGGCCAAGGGCACCAGCCCCAAGAGGCCCATGCACCTAGGGTTCAAGGAGGGGAAGAGTCCCAAAGGGGGAAGGCACCTCCTAGGTGCCTTGGGGAGGAGGGATTCCTCCCTTGGCCGCACCCGCCCTAGGAGATTGGATCTCCTAGGGCTGGCGCCCCCCCCCTTGGACTCCCTATATATAGTGGGGAAGGAGGGCCTCTCACAACACGCCTTTGGTGCCTCCCTCTCCCTCTCCAACACATCCTCCTCCTCCATAGTGCTTGGCGAAGCCCTGCCGGAGTACTGCAGCTCCACCACCACCAAGACGTCGTGCTGCTGCTGGAGCCATCTTCCTCAACCTCTCCTTCCCCCTTGCTGGATCAAGAAGAAGGAGACGTTACGCTGACCGTACGTGTGTTGAACGCGGAGGTGCCGTCCGTTCGGCGCTAGGATCTCCGGTGATTTGGATCACGTCGAGTACGCCTTCCTCATCCCCGTTCTTTGAACGCTTCCGCGCGTGATCTACAAAGGTATGTAGATGCAATCCGATCACTCGTTGCTAGGTGAACTCCTAGATGGATCTTGGTGAAACCGTAGGAAAATTTTTGTTTTCTGCAACGTTCCCCAACACAAGGGCCAGGGATGCGGTTTTGTTTTCGGCGCGGAGTGCTATGTCCGGATCACTAGCGAGAGTGATTATGCCGTTGGGCCCAGGCATCTTGAGCTTCATATACCCATAGTGAGGTATAGCCTGGAAGCGTGTAAATGCATCTCGCCCCAATAGGGCGTGATATCCGTTGTTAAAAGGGGCCACTTGGAAGGTTAGTTCTTCGGTCCAATAGTTCTCCGTGTGCCGAATACCACATTGAGTGTGATTTTTCCCGCGCATCGCGCCTCCCGACTAGGAATAATTCCCCGGAAGGTCGTGCTACTTTGCTTGATGCGGCTCCTATCTATTTCCATTTTACACAGTGTATCCTCGTAAATGAGGTTTAGTCCGCTGCCGCCGTCCATGAGAACCTTGGTGAGCCGAAAGCCATCCACGATCAGACTGAGGACCAAGGCGGCTGGTACCCGGATTGTCCTAAATTTTGGTTCGTCATTGGCATTGAAAGTTATGGTCGTGTCGTTCCAAGGGTTTGTTGCTGCGATTTGGTAGACTTCGGCAAGGTTGCGGAGTGCCCTTTTACGCTTATTGTTTGAAGCAAAAGTCTCGAAGACCGTCAGTACTCTGAGGTCGTCGTCTTCTGGGGGATATTGCTCCGGGTTATTCTTGGTGAGGATATCCTCGCCGCTCTTGGCCACCTGCCGGAGTATCCAACATGCTCTAAGGTTGTGGGTTGATATAGTATCTGGTGTTGTGTGTAACTTGCATGGTCCATTGAGCCATCCCTCCAGAACGGTTCCGCGTCCCGTAATGGGCTTATATTTCTTTATCATTGGGTCGGGCGTGCCACTAGGGTGCGTCCTTTTCACCTGAATGAGGGATTGGGTGGAAACCGGCGGTTCCCAGCAAGCTGCCTGAGTTTTCCAGGCGCTTTCCATTGCGTAGTACTTGTATACTATGGTTGTCAAGTCTGTGAAGCGTGATATGCGACGATGGTTGATGGCGTTGAGGATTCCCTCATCCGTGCAATTGCTATAGAACACTGAGATCGCGTCTTCGTCGTGGCAATCTTCAATATTATCTTTGACAAGGAGGAATCTGGCCCAGAAGTGGTGAACCGTTTCCTGATACTGCTAATGTATGCCCATGAGAGCGCTTATATCTGGGTGGGTGGGTGGCTTGAAATCCGAACCCTGACCCAATTTAGGATCCGGAGTTTGAAGAACCTCCGGACTTAGTAGCTCGGGCTCCCGAATGTCAGCTGATTTTTTGGGCTTGTCGTCCGATTCTATGTTCGGGGAACCGGACATGTCTTTCTGCAGGTAGGTGTCCGGCTCTTCAAGTTTGGAGATCCGGACGTAGTTCATCCTCAATTTATAGGAAGAGTTGTTGTCTTGCTCCTCTACTACCGCTACTTGATGGGTGATCGGCGGAGTTTTAATTTCTCTTTGGTCGGGTTTAAGCCCAATCTGATCATAGTCTGTGGCGATCCCAGGGCGGCGATGCGATCTAGGAGCTTGTTTAAAGACGACAAATCCACCGGATCCACCTGCTTGGAGTATTTGGAGTCAACGTGGAGGGGATTTTTGATCCTCCTAGGAGTCATCGTCGGCTTAACGGCCGAACGGGCGGTCATGATGAAGCCGCCCAGCCGGAGGGTTTGACCTGAGGCCAGTGTTCCTCCGGAGGTGACGTTGTCCTTGAGAACAAGGCGAGCCATCGATCCTATCTTTTGACGGCACAGTGGAACTCTCAATGAAAGCACCAATGTCGATGTCAAAACCGGCGGATCTCAGGTAGGGGGTCCCGAACTGTGCGTCTAAGGTCGATGGTAACAAGAGACGGGGGACACAATGTTTACCCAGGTTCGGGCCCTCTCTATGGAGGTAATATCCTACTTCCTGCTTGATGATCTTGATGAATATTAGTATTACAAGAGTTGATCTACCACGAGATCGTAATGGCTAAACCCTAAAGTCTAGCCTGTCTGACTATGATTATGAGGCTGTGTCTACGGACCTAGCCCTCCGGTTTATATAGACACAGGAGGGATCTAGGGTTACATAAGGTCGGTTATAGAGAAAGGAAACTTCATATTTGATCGCCAAGCTTGCCTTCCATGCCAAGGAGAGTCCCATCCGGACACGGGTAGAGTCTCCAGTCTTCGTATCTTCGCGGCCCATCAATCCGGCCCATATCCAATAGGTTGGACGCCCGAGGACCCCTTAGTCCTGGACTCCCTCAACTGTAGCATGACTCTCGGGGTGTTAAAAATCTCCTCCACTACAAGAAATCTCGTCCCAAGATTTAAGAGGGGGAGTAAGGGGAAAAGAATTTGTTACAAAATTCTAACGAGTGTCCTTGGTCTTGGTTGCTCTTCCCGAAGAAGTTGATCCATTACGTTGATGTCTTCCTTTCTCTGCTTCAGGTCTTCATGATGAAGTCGTCATCCTTTTTTTGGGAATTCCATCATACTTATGAATAGGTAAGGGGTAGCTTGACAACGATAGGATGCTATAAGGGGTAATCATCTGGGGCTTGTCTCGTGAATGATCACATGACCATCTCTCGAGTTGAACAAATAAAACACATCGAGAGCAAAGTAAGAAGGTACAATATGAAGTTTCAAATGGATATTCAATCGTTCGATGTCTGAGACAAATTGTGAAAGGGGTCCAGAGCAATGGGAATAAGTATTGTGTTTGATACCAGAATTGATGATATCTCGGAGGGTGGCTCGTGAATTACATACGGGGCCTCACCTGAGGAATAACTTTGGAAACAGGGGGTGTATAGGAGAGTTAGGTTTCGATCCCGTGGAACAGTGGTTTATGGGACCACCATGTGGGTTAAAGGTAGAGAGGGCGCTAACATCCTGCATAGTCATGATAGCAAGGCATGTCAGTTATGTTGGCAACAACATTGGTACCAAGGGCGGGGGACGAAGAGAACCATTTTCCTGCTCGTTGAACGAGGCGGACCAATAGGCAAAGTTCTCGTCCATCGGTGGCTACCAGAATGTCATCAACAATAGTAACAGGGTCTTGCTGACAGAATTGTACGCCGAGGTGTTTACATGAGCAGGAGAATATTACTGCTTCATATAGATCACAAGAAAGGTTAAACCAAACAATGGAAAGGAAAATGTGATCATCGGATTAAACAGAACAATGTAAAGGAAAATGTGTTTAAATATATAATTCAGGGGTATATCCTTCCCGCGGACAAGTAGAGCATGATATCCATGACATGTCTTATGGCACAATGTCCGAGAGCACTATTGATGATGATTTTGTTAGGCCTATTGCTTGTTGTGATGATTATGATTGAGAAGATAATGATACTTCTTATAATCTTGGAAATCTTTTTGGCACCAACTTGGGAAATTATGATGATAGCAATTGTTATACCGTTGGTGCTATTCATACTACTAATGATGAGAATGATTATGCTTATGATATGCCAAGCCACAAGCTTGGGGATGCTATGTTTGATGAGAATGACATGTTTGAAAATTTATTTGCTGCGGTTAATGTTTGTCCCAAGCTTGGGGATGCTACGTTAATGAATATGATCTTTTTAGTCCCCCTACTTTGAATGATCAAACTTGCTATGATGATTGCATGCCTCCTATCTATTATGAGAACGAAGTTGCTACTTATGATGATTATTGTGATGATACTTATGTTATAAAAAATAGTGATAATTATGGTCATAGTTGTGATTGCCCTTTTCCTGAACATTGCTCTTTTAATGTGGAAACAATTTTTAGTATTCGAGTTTCATATGATACTCCCACTGTTGTGAATGAGAATAAAATTGCTTATATGGGGAGTAATAAATTTTCTATGCTTTTGGATCATAAAAAGAATGATTTATGTGATGGTTATATTGATGAACCTATTCATGATGCTACTGAAAATTATTATGAGAGAGGAACTTATGATTCATGATGCTCTCTTTATGTTTCAATTCTTATCTTTTATGCGAGCATCATTGAAATCATCATGCCTAGCTAAAAGGCATTAAAGAAAAGCGCTTGTTGGGAGACAACCCAACACTTTTACCTACTGTTTTGTGTGTTCGTATGACTAGGCTACTGTAGTAATATATTTTTTATTGCTTTTGTTTCGATAAAGTGCAAAGTAAGACCTTTGGGATGGTCTATGGTGATAGTTGATTTGATCTTGCTGAAAAACAGAAACTTTTGTGCTCGGGAAAATAATTCTAATTTTTAACAGAAGCGTGGTAAAATACTGATTCTTTTTGTAGAATATTAATAGATAAATTTCCCGGGTTTTCCTAATTTTTCAGAATTTTTGGAGTAGCAGAAGTATGGTTGGAGTACAGATTACTACAGACTGTTCTGTTTTTGACAGATTTTGTTTTCAATGCATTGTTTGCTTGTTTTCTAGTTTCTTTGGCTTATATTGCTCAATATAAATTGTGGAAATGATATGATACAGTAGGCATTGCGTGAGAACAATTATGAATCTTGTCTTTGACAGTACCAAAAGTGAATGGTTTGCTCTTTATCATACTAACCTATCTCACGAAGTTCCGTTAAGTTTTGTGTGATTGAAGTTTTCAAGTTTTGGGTGAGATATCGATATGAGGAGAACAAGGAGTGACAAGACCCTAAGCTTGGGGATTCCCAAGGCACCCCAAAGGTAATATTCAAGGAAGATCCAAGCAACTAAGCTTGGGGATGCCCCGGAAGGCATCCCCTCTTTCGTCTCCAACAATATCGGTAACCTCACTTGGGGCTATATTTTCATTTGTCACATGATATGAGTTTTACTTGGAGTGTCATTTTATTTTTCTTAGTGTTTTCTTTCTGTTATTTAGAGTAATTATTTGCATGTTTTATTTCAATAAAAGTGGCAATGATAGCCTTTACTATGCTTATTTTACAAGTCTACATGTTGCTGTTTGAAAACAGAAAGTTCATCGTTGTTGCAAAAATTCTCTAGAAAAGTCAGAATGTGATTAAATGTTGAAACTTTTTGAACAATAAGATATGCAAAATTTTCTATGGTGTGGTAAATTTTCATAATTTTTGGAGTTACAGAAGTATGATTGTTCTTGCATTCTTTACAGACTATACTGTTTTGGTAGATTGCTGTTATGGTTGCATTGTTTGCATATGTTTTCTTGTTTAATGATTCTATTTGAGGATAGAACTATTAAATATGTAGAGGCATTTAGTATGCAATGTTTAATGATAATTTTAGTGATTTGCTATAGTAGAGAATGATAAGGGTTTTGCATTGGTTTATACTAACTTATCTCACGGGTTCTTGTTGAGTTTTGTGTGGATGAAGTTTTAATAATTAGGGAAACCGTGTTATGAGAAGAATGAAGAAGACACAAGAGCTAAAGATTGGGTATGCCCAAGGCATCCCAAGTTAATATTCCAAGAAGTCTCAAACATCTAAGCTTGGGGATGCCCCGGTAG
This sequence comes from Triticum urartu, assembly GCF_056163025.1. Taxonomy (NCBI): domain Eukaryota; kingdom Viridiplantae; phylum Streptophyta; class Magnoliopsida; order Poales; family Poaceae; genus Triticum; species Triticum urartu. Next base: position 355,172,130 of record NC_141877.1, read on the forward strand.
GCATCCCACCTTTCTTCGTCAACAATTATCGGTTAGCCTCGGTTGCGCCTAAGTTTTTGCTTCTTCACATGAGTTGTGCTATTCTTGGAATGTCATTTTGTTTTGTTTTGCTTGCTGTTTTAATAAAATACTTAGATCTGAAAGTTTTCAAATAAGAGAGTCCCCAAATAGCTACCCATTTACTTAACTACTCGTTTGATCTTCACTTATATCTTTTTGGAGTAGCTTGTCATTTACTCTTGTGCTTCACTTATATCCTATGAGTAAATTGTTGAATAAATTGAATATAGTGAAGCTGAAATTATATGTTCATATCATGCCTAGTGGTAGCTTCACATTGGGTTTAGAAAGTGAAATCTTTTGAAGCTTGAAAATCACAATATTAGTCATACAAGCAATTCATGAATGATTAGTAGAAGGAAGAGAACTTTCACATGCAAATACACTATCTTGGAAATCTTTTTTGATTGTGAGCCCCCATCAAAATATTATATGCCAAAATTGTTGATGTTGGACAAGGAAGACAACGTAATGATTTATGTTTGTTCATATTCACGTAGAAGTTATATTGTCATAGATCCTTCAACATGTGGTGCTTGCCCCCCATCTTTGCTAGCCAAAAATTATGCACCAAGTAGAGATACTACTTGTGCATCCAAAAACCCTTAAACCCAAATCTTATTTTCAAGAGTCCACCATACCTACCTAAGGATTGGGTAAGATCCTTCAAGTAAGTTGTCATCGGTGCAATAAGGCAATAAAAATTGCTTCTAAAAGTGTTAGATCATTTAGTGTAAGAGAAAATTGAGCGTTGTACGAACTTGTGATGGCAAAGAATAAAAGCGACAGACTGCATAATAAAGGTTGCTATCATAAGGGGCGATATAACATGTTGTTCTTTTGCGCTAAGGGATTGAGCATACAAACAAAAAGTGCATTGCAACCTCTCCTTCCCTCTGCGAAGGGCCTACCTTTTACTTTTATGTATTTACTTTAATGCAAGAGTCAAAGTTTTTCCCTCTATTCCTTTTTATTTTTCTCTTTTGGCAAGCATCATGTGGTGAGGAAAGCTCTAGTCACATATATCTAGTTGGATATGGGTAGCATGAGTTATTATTGTTGACATCGCCCTTGAGGTGAATACATTGGGACGCGAAATTATAATCCCCTATCTTTCTATGTGTCCGGTTGAAATGTTTTCCTCATGTGTATGCGGTGAGTGTTAGCAATAATAGAAGACTATATGATGGTTGAGTATGTGGAGCTCTTACTTAGACTTTGTTGAATAAGTTGAATTGCAATTGCTTGGTGGCTGAGAACATAGGTTGTTGAGTTTCAAGAGAATTCATTGTTTGAACCTTAACATGTGAATTGGTTGCTACTTTAACATGAGAAGTTTTATAAGAAAGAATTGTTGTTATGATGCTAGGAAAAGTGATTGAAATTGTCATTGATCAAACTTGTGCGATTTGCTAGCATTCACACTTCATAAATTATTTCTTTTATCATTTACCTACTCGAGGACGAGTAGGAATTAAGCTTGGGGACGCTGATACGTCTTCAACGTATCTATAATTTATAAAGTATTCATGTTGTTATATTATCATTCCTGGATGTTTTATAATCATTTTAGAGCAACTTTATATCATTTTTTGGGACTAACCTATTGACCCAGTGCCCAGTGTCGGTTGCTCTTTTTTGCTTGTTTTTTACATCACAGGAAATCAATATCAAACGGAGTCCAAACACCGCGAAACTTTTTTTGGATTTTTTATGGACCAGAAGACATCCAATGGGCCAGAGCAGCACCTGGGGGCGAGGGGGCACAACCCACGCGCCCCGGTGGGTTGTGCCCACCTCGGTGGCCTCCCGCACCGCCTCTTCGCCCTATAAATTGCCAAATATTCCAAAAACCCTCAGGGTTACCCTAGATCAGAACTTCTGTAGCCGCAAGCCTCTATAGCCATGATAAACCAATCTAGACCCCGTTACGGCACTCCGCCGGAGGGGGAAATCATCACCGGTGGCCATCTTCATCATCCAGGCGGCCACCATGATGCGGAGGGAGTAGTCCACCCTCGGGGCTGAGGGACAGTAGCTATGTGTTTAATCTCTCTCTCTCTCTCTCTAGTGTTCTTGATGGCACGACCTTGATGTATCGGGGACTTTGTTAGTATAGTTGGATCATATGGTGTTTTCCCCTCTCTATCTTGTTGTGATGAATTGAGTTTTCCCTTTGAGATTTCGTTTTATCGGATTGAATACTTTTATGGATTTGAGAGCACTTGATATATGTCTTGCATATGAATACCCATGGTGACAGTGGGGTATTATTTTTATTCACTTGATATATGTTTTGGCACTCAACTCGGGGATTCCCGAGGTGACATTGGGGTAATCTACGCATAGGGGTTGATGCACGTTCTTGTCTTTGTTTCTCCGGTAGAAATATTGGGGCACTCTTTGAGGTTCTTTGTGTTGGATTGAGTATTATGAATCTGAAATTATTTGGTGTTATTTTAGTACGAACTCTTGGATAGATCGATCGGAAAGAATAGCTTCGAGGTGGTTCCATACCCTACAAACAATTTCTTCTTATGTTCTCCGCTAGATAGGAACTTCGGAGTGATTCTTCATTGCACGTTGAGGGGTGGTTATATGATCCAATTATATTAGCATTGTTGAGGGATTTCACTAGTGAAAGTATGAACCCTAGGCCTCATTTTAAAGCATTGCAAATACCATTTGTGCTCCGTTTTATCAATTGCTACCTTGCTGTTTTTTATTCTTATTAAAAAAATCAATATCTACTGTCCATATTACACTTGTATCACCATCTCTTCATCGAACTAGTGCACCTATACAAATTACCATTGTATTTGGTGTGTTGGGGACACAAGAGACTTTTTATTATTTGGTTGCATGGTTGTTTGAGATAGACCGTCTTCATCCTATGCCTCCCACGGATTGATAAACCTTAGGTCATCCACTTGAGGGAAAATTGCTACTGTCCTACAAAACTCTGCGCTTGGAGGCCCAAGACGTGTCTACAAGAATAAAGTTGCATAGTAGACATCAATCATCTACGCATAGACCTGGCTCATGATGCCACTGTTGGGAAACGTTGCATGAAAACAAAAAAATTCTACACACACGCAATGATCTATACATGGATATGCATAGCAATGAGGGGGAGAGTGTGTCTACGTACCCTCGTAGACCGTAAGCAGAACCGTTTCTTAACGTGGTTGATGTAGTCGAACTTCTTCGTGCTTCAACCGATCAAGTACCAAACGCACGGCACCTTCGCGTTCTGCACACGTTCAGCTCGGTGACGTCCCTCGTCTTCTTGATCCAGCAAGACTTCGAGGTAGTAGATGAGTTCCGTCAACACGACGGTGTGGTGATGGTGATGGTGAAGTGATCCTCGTAGGGCTTCGCCTAAGCACTACGAAACTATGACCGTCGGAGTAAACGGTGTAGGGGGGCGCTGCACACGGCTAACAATTGTCCGGGGTGTGCTAGGGGCAGCCCCCACATATATATAGGTGGGAGGGAGAGGGGAGGCAGCCAAGGAGGCGCCCAAGTAGGTCGAATCCTATTTGGGGTCTCCCCATGCCCCCCCCCCCTCCTTATGTGTCGAAGGGGGGAGGAAAGAGGAGGAAGGAGGGAAGGAAGGCGGAGGCAGGATCCCTCCCCTTTCCTTCTCCCTTTCCCGCTTTCCTTCTCCTCTGGTTTGGCCCATATGGGGGGCGTACCAGCCTCTGGTGGCTGGTGTGTTCCCCCTCTTGGCCCATTAGGCCCATATCTTTTGTCGGGGTGCCCGGAACCCCTTCCGGTGACCCGATATGTACTCGGTACCCTCCGGAACACTTCCGATGTACGAATACTATCGTCCTATATATCAATCTTTAACTCTCAACCATTTCGAGACTCCTCGGCATGTCCGTGATCTCATCTGGGACTCCGAACAACATTCGATCACCAAATTACATAACTCCTATAATACAATATCGTCATCGAACGTTAAGCGTGCGGACCCTACGGGTTCGAGAACTATGTAGAGATGACCGAGACACCTCTCCGGTCAATAGTCAATAGCGGAACATGGATGCTCATATTGGATCCTACATATACTACGAAGATCTTTATAAAACCATATGCTTTGATCACCTTATCAAAGCGTATATTCCAACTCTGAGAAGCTTGCACCAGTCCATAAATGGATTGCTGGAGCTTGCACACTTTGTTAGCACCTTTAGGATCGACAAAACCTTTTGGTTGCATCATATACAACTCTTCTTTAAGAAATCCATTAAGGAGTGCAGTTTTGACATCCATTTGCCATATTTCATAAAATGCAGCAATTGCTAACATGATTCGGATAGACTTAATCATCGCTGCGAGTGAGAAAATCTCATCGTAGTCAACACCTTGAACTTGTTGAAAACCTTTTGCGACAAGTCGAGCTTTGTAGATAGTAGCACTACCATTAGTGTATGTCTTCCTCTTAAAGATCCATTTATTCTCAATGGCTTGCCGATCATTGGGCAAGTCCATTAAAGTCCACAATTTGTTCTCATACATGGATCCTATCTCAGATTTCATGGTCTCAAGCCATCTGTCGGAATATGGGCTCATCATAGCTTCTTCATAGTTCGTAGGTTCGTCATGGTCTAGTAACATGACTTCCAGAACAGGATTACTGTACCACTCTGGTGCATAACGTGCTCTGGTTGACCTACGAGGTTCAGTAGTAACTTGATCTGAAGTTTCATGATCATTATCATTAGCTTCCTCTCTAGTTGGTGTAGTCATCATGGGAACGGTTTTCTGTGATGAACTACTCTCCAATTCGAGAGAAGGTACAATTACCTCATCAAGTTATACTTTCCTCCCACTCACTTCTTTCGAGAGAAACTCCTTCTCTAGAAAGGAACCATTCTTAGCAACAAAAATCTTGCCTTCGGATCTGTGATAGAAGGTGTACCCAACAGTTTCTTTTGGGTATCCTATGAAGACGCATTTCTCCGATTTGGGTTCGAGCTTATCACGTTGAAGCTTTTTCACATAAGCATCGCAACCCCAAACTTTAAGAAATGACAGCTTTGGTTTCTTGCCAAACCGTAGTTCATACGGTGTCGTCTCAATGTATTTAGATGCTGCCCTATTTAACGTGAATGCAACTGTCTCTAATGCATAACCCCAAAACGATAGTGGTAAATTGGTAAGAGACATCATAGATCGTACCATATCTAATAAAGTATGGTTACGACGTTCGGACACACCATTACGCTATGGTGTTTCAGGTGGTGTGAGTTGTGAAACTATTCCATATTGTTTTAAATGAAGGCCAAACTCGTAACTCAAATATTCGCCTCCACGATCAGATCGTAGAAACTTTATTTTCTTGTTACGATGATTCTCCACTTCACTCTGAAATTCTTTAAACTTTTCAAACATTTCAGGCTTGTGTTTCATTAAGTAGATATACCCATATCTACTTAAATCATCTATGAAGATTAGAAAATAACGATACCCGCCGTGAGCTTCAACACTCATCGGACCACATACATCGGTATGTATTATTTCCAATAAGTCATTAGCTCGCTCCATCATTCTGGAGAACGGAGTTTTAGTCATCTTGCCCATGAGGCATGGTTCGCAAGTATCAAATGATTCATAATCAAGTGATTCCAAAATTGCATCTGCATGGAGTTTCTTCATGCGTTTTACACCAATATGACCTAAACAGCAGTGCCACAAATATGTTGCACGATCATTATCAACTTTGCATCTTTTGGCATCAATATTATGAATATGTGTATCACTACGATCGAGATTCAATAAACCATTCACATTGGGTGTATGACCATAGGAGGTTTTATTCATATAAACATAACAACAATTATTCTCTGACTTAAATGAATAACCATATTGCAATAAACATGATCTAATCATATTAATGCTCAACGCAAACACCAAATAACATTTATTTAGGTTCAATTCTAATCCCAATGGTAGAGGGAGTGTGTGATGGTGATCGTATCAACCTTGGAATTACTTCCAACACACATCGACACCTCGTCCTTAAATAGTCTCTGTTTATTTTGCAACTCCTGTTTCGAGTTACTATTCTTAGCAACTAAACCAGTATCAAATACCGAGGGGTTGCTATAAACACTAGTAAAGTACACATGAGTAACATGTATATCAAATATACCTTCGTTCACTTTGCCATCCTTCTTATACGCCAAGTATCTAGGGCAGTTCCACTTCCAGTGACCATTGCCTTTGCAGTAGAAGCACTCAGTTTCAGGCTTGGGTCTAGCTTTGGGCTTCTTCATGGGAGTGGCAACTTTCTTGCCATTCTTTTTTAAGTTTCCCTTTCTTTCCCTTGCCCTTTTTCTTGAAACTAGTGGTCTTGTTATCCATCAACACTTGATGCTATTTCTTGATTTCTACCTTCGCTGATTTCAGCATCGCGAAGAGCTTGGAAATCGTTTTCATCATCCCTTGCATATTATAGTTCATCACAAAGTTCTAGTAACTTGGTGATAGTGACTAGAGAACTCTGTCAATCATTATCTTATCTGGAAGATTAACTCCCACTTGATTCAAGCGATTGTAGTACCCAGACATTCTAAGCACATGCTCACTAGCCGAGCTATTCTCCTCCATCTTGTAGGCAAAGTACTTGTCAGAGGTCTCATACCTCTTAACACGGGCATGAGTCTGAAATATCATTTTCATCTTCTTGGAACATCTCATATGCTCCATGGCGTTCAAAACATTTTTAAGTCCCAGTTCTAAGCCATAAAGCATGGTGCACTAAACTATCAAGTAGTCATCATACCGAGCTTGCAAAATGTTCATAACATCTGCATCTGCTCCTGCAACAGGTTCGTCACCTAGTGGTGCATTAAGGACATAATTCTTCTGTGCAGCAATGAGGATAATCCTCAGATTATGGACCCAGTCCGCATCATTGCTACTATCATCTTTCAACTTAGTTTTCTCTAGGAACATATCAAAAATTAAACAGGGGAGCTATACGCGAGCTATTGATCTACAACAAGATATGCAAATACTATCAGGAGTAAGTTCATGATAAATTAAGTTCAAGTAATCATATTACTTAAGAACTCCCACTTAGATAGACATCCCTCGAGTCATCTAAATGATTACGTGATCCAAATCAACTAAACCATGTCCGATCATCACGTGAGATGGAGTAGTCTTCAATGGTGAACATCTCTATGTTGATCATATCCATTATATGATTCATGTTCGACCTTTCGGTCTCCAGTGTTCCGAGGCCATGTTTGTACATGCTAGGCTCGTCAAGTTTAACCCGAGTACTCTGCAGGTGCAAAACTGTCTTGCACACGTTGTATGTGAACATAGAGCTTATCACACCCGATCATCACATGGTGTCTCAGCATGACAAACTGTTGCAACGGTGCATACTCAGGGAGAACACTTATACCTTGAAATTTTAGTAAGGGGTCATCTTATAATGCTACCGCTGTACTGAGCAAAATAAGGTGCATAAAAGATAAACATCACATGCAATCAAAATATGTGACATGATATGGCCATCATCATCTTGTGCCTTTGATCTCCATCTCCAAAGCACCGTTATGATCTCCATCGTCACTGGCTTGACATCTTGATCTCCATCGTAGCGTCGTGGTCGTCTCGCCAACTATTGCTTCTACAACTATCGCTAACGCATAGTGATAAAGTAAAGCAATTACATGGCGTTTGCATTTCATACAATAAAAAGACAACAATAAGGCTCCTGCCGGTTGGCAGTAACTTTTATCTCATACAATAACGTATATCACATCATGTCTTGACCATATCACATCACAACATGCCCTGCAAAAACAAGTTAAACGTCCTCTACTTCGTTGTTGCAAGTTTTACGTGGCTGCTATGGGCTTCTAGCAAGAACCGTTCTTACATACGCATCAAAACCACAATGATGATTTATCAAGTTTGTTGTTTTAACCTTCAACAAGGACCGGCCGCAGTCAAATTTGATTCAACTAAAGTTGTAGAAACAGACACCCGCCAGCCACCTTTATGCAAAACTTAGTTGCATGTCTGTCGGTGCAATCGGTCTTATGAACGTGGTCATGCAAAGTTGGTCCGAGCCGCTTCATCCAACAATTTTGCCGAATCAAAATAAGACATCGGTGGTAAGCAGTATGATGATCACCGCCCACAACTCTTTGTGTTCTACTTGTGCATATCATCTACGCATAGACCTGGCTCGGACGCCACTGTTAGGGAACGTAGCATGTAATTTCAAAAAAAATCCCTATGCTCACGCAAGATCTATCTAGGAGATGCATAGCAATGAGAGGGGGAGAGTGTGTCCATGTTCCCTCGTAGACCGGAAGCGGAAGCGTTTGACAACACGGTTGATGTAGTCGAACTTCTTCTCGTTCCGACCGATCAAGCACCGAACGTATGGTACCTCCGAGTTCTGCACACGTTCAGCTCGATGACATCCCTCAAACTCTTGATCCAAAAAAGTGTCAAGGAAGTAGATGAGTTCTGTCAGCACGACAGTGTGGTGACGGTGATGGTGAAGTGATCCGCGCAGGGCTTCGCCTAAGCACTACGAAGATATGACCGGAGGCGTAAACTGTGGAGGGGGGGCGCCGCACACGGCTAACAATTATTGGTGTATGCTAGGCGCCCCCCTCCTAATATATATATATATATATATAGGTGGGAGGGAGGGAGGAGCAGCCATAGGAGGCTCCCAAGTAGGAGGAATCCTACTTGGAGTCCCTCCCAAGCCGCGCGCGCCCCCTGCCATATATAATCGAGGGGGGAGGAAAGAGGGGGAGAGGGAAGAAAGTAGGGATCCTAATCCGCACTTTCCTTGCCATCCCCTCTTTCCTTCTCCTCCTCATAGGGCTGGCCTCTGTAGGGGCGCACCAGGGCTGGTGTGTTCCCTCACTTGGCCCATAAGGCCCATATCTTTGTCGGGGGTGCCCGAAACTCCATTCCGGCGACCCGATAAGTACCCGGTACCCTCCGGGACACTTATGGTGTCCAAATACCATCGTCCTATATATCAATCTTAACCTCTCGACCATTTCGAGACTTATCGTCATGTACGTGATCTCATTCGGGACTCCGAACAACATTCGTTCACCTAATCACATAACTCATATAATAATATATCGTCAACGAACGTTAAGCGTGCTGACCCTACGGGTTCGAGAACTATGAAGACATAACCGAGACATCTCTACGGTCAATAACCAATAGCGGAACCTGGATGCTCATATTGGCTCCTACATATTCTACGAAGATCTTTATCGGTCGAACCGTTATGACAACATACGTATGTTACTTGCCCGAGATTCGATCATCGGTATCTTCATACCTAGTTCAATATCTTTACCGGCAAGTCTCTTTACTCGTTCCGTTATACATCACCTCGTGACTAACTCCTTAGTCGTTTGCTTGCAATCTTATGATGTGTATTACCGAGAGGGCCCAGAGATACCTCTCCGATGCTCGAAGTGACAAATCCTAATCTCGATCTATGCCAACTCAACAAACACCTTCAGAGATACCTGTAGAGCATCTTTATGATCACCCAGTTACGTTCTGACGTTTGATAGCACACAAGGTATTCCTCCGATATCCGGGAGTTGCATAATCTCATAGTCGAAGGAATATGTATTTGACATGAAGAAAGCAATAGCAATAAAACTAAAAGATCAACATGCTAAGCTAAAGGATGGGTCTTGTCCATCACATCATTCTCCTAATGATGTGATCCCATTCATCAAATGACAACACATGTCTATGGTTAGGAAACTTAACCATCTTTGATTAACGAGCTAGTCTAGTAGAGGCTTACTAGGGACACGGTGTTTTGTCTATGTATCCACACATGTATCAAGTTTGCGGTTAATACAATTCTAGCATGAATAATAAACATTTATCATGATATAAGGTAATATGAAATAACAACTTTATTATTGCCTCTAGGGCATATTTCCTTCAGAAGCGGGGGGAGCGCCAAGCCTCGCGGTAGAGGCGTGAAGCGGCCGGTGGCGCGGGGCCGCAACCCGGCGGGGAACCAACCTCGGCCGGCAAAAATCTCGAAGCCGGACACGGCTTCGACGGGAGATTTGCAGCTGTCGCCGACCATAGCGTCTTCATCCGGCCACGGTGCTCCTCATCCACCTCCTCTACCGCCGCCACCGGCCATGAAGAAAGATGTGTCCATGCCGACGGCAAGGGCATCCAACATGTTCGATGATATGTCGCAAAGGTAAAAAATATCTTGTGCAATTATCTATTGTTCCAATTGTCGATTCCAATAGAATGTGTAGTTGATTCTGTGTACGTCCATTTGTAGTCTCGATGATGAAGCTTTCATGCACGCCACAAATGTGACAAATGATGATTATTCACATGAGTGTACATCACAAGAATATGAAACGTCACAATATGGTGATGAAAATCTTGACATGGATGATGAGGGCTTTGTTTTGAAGGGAAGAACCGCAAATTATACCGGCACCGAAGATGTGTTGATTTGCATCGCTTGAAAGAAAGTCTCTCAAGATGCAACCATTGGGATCGACCAATCTGTTGTCACATATTGGCAACACATCAAGGATTTCTTGGATGCGCATAACACTAGCGGCCACTATCGCTCAAGTGACTCCCTTCGTCAACGTTGGGGCGCCATCAATGCCGAATGTGAAAAGTGGGAGGATTGCTTGGCAAATGTTGATCGCATGAACCCAAGTGGTTGCGGTGAAGGTGACTTGGTAATAATCATTTGCTATTCATGTGTGCTTTCTCTACTTTCCGCAAATATTGAAATGTTCACTAATTTGAAGATGACATCTTGATTGTTTTCTTGTAGAAAATGATTGTGCAAGGATTATTTAGAGAGAGGAACGACCATGGAGAGAAGAGGAAGAAGAAAGGAGAAGTTTTCACTTTCCATCATTGCTTCAAAGAGCTCAAGGATGAGGAGAAGTGCAAATTAGAGAAGTTTTTGATGCTTCGAAGAAGAAAAGTGTGGTGGTGGAGGATGAAGAAGATGGCCCGGGTGAGGAGAGAAGGAGACCCACTCCTCACTCGGTGACTAAATCATATAGGCCCGATGGAACTAAGAAAGTGAAGGGATCCAAGGCCGGAGACAATGATCTCAAGGATGGATTTGGTGCCATTGTCACGGCTAGGAAAGAGTATGCGGAAGAAAAAAAATGTTGAAGCTCAAAGAAATTGAGGAGAGGAGTGAAGCCTAGCGATGGAGGGCGACGACCGAGGAGAAGAGGGCGACGGCCGAGGAGAAGAGGGCGGCGGCCGAAGAGAGGTTGGCGGCAACCAAGGAGGGAAAGGTTGAGGTTGAGGAGAGAAAGGCGACGGCCGAGGAGATGAAGATAGTCAAGGAGAAGGCACTCGAGTTTATGTTCATGGACACATCAACTCTTGATGCCAAGGCAAAGGCGTATGCCGAACTTTGTCGCGATGAAATGCTCATGAAAAAGCAAATGCTCATGAGAAGCATGATGGGAGGAGGAATAGGAGGAGGAATGGAAGGTGCCATGGGAGGTGGAATGGGAGGGTACATGAACATGATGGGTGGTGCCATGAATGGTGCATTTGGTGGAAACATGGAAGGTGGCTTTGGTGGTAACATGGATGGTGGCTTCAGAGTAATGGGAGGTGGAATGGGAAGTGGCTTCAGCGGCAACATGACTGGCACGGAAGGTGGCTTCAGCGGCAACATGATGAGTGGCATGGGATGTGGCTTCGATGCCAACATGAGCGGCATGGAAGATGGCAATGAATGTGCTTATGGTGGAGTTCGCGGCAACAAGACTTCAATACAAGAAAACGTCGAGAAAGAAGCCATTGATGATGATCATACCACCCTCGACAATGGCACTAGTGGCAACAAAGAGGACGCAAATTGAGTAATGTGTGTGCATTTTCATTTGTTGGGCCAACAATTTCGTTTGAGACAATTGACTTTTACTTGTATTTAAAATTATGGTCGATGATGCACTTCAGTGTATAGAATTATGAAAATTCAATGTGCAAATGCGGCTGGCGGCAGCTTAACAGCAGTCACACGCCGGTTTTACATCTCTAGTTTGCATCTTCTATTGGAGTTACTCTTTTATATTCGTTTTGCATCTTCTGTTGAAGTCCGCCCTTCTTTGAAGATGCAAAAGCCACTTTTTGAAGATGTAAATTTTTACATCTCCTGTTTTACATCTCCAATTTGCATCTTTTCTATTGGAGATGCTCTAAAAACAGTCAAGCTGTTGAAACCTTAACTATGGGCTATTAACAAAGTTGAATTAAATAGTACTTGCACGTTACCAGTTGATTCATGGGCATTCCATCCACCTCCAAGATAATAGCAGAAATTTAAAAATACAAAAGTACAGTCAGAAACAACGGACAATGGTTGCATTCGGTAAAAGCACACCCAACACATGGAATGACAGAAATCAAGTTCAAACTATCAATTTAAGCACACCATCAAAACAACGTGTCTCGTTGCTCAATTATACAACATTAATAACAACAAAAGGAGAACAGAGCCCATCCATTATCAGCATGGAAGTATAGGTAAATTACTGGGCTAGAAAGAACTCTCAGACTCTTAAGGGTAAATTACATGTACTCCAAGCTGGACTAAGAATAGCTTCTAAAGAACGTGACGACAGTAGCTTTGTTAGCTAGACATCATGATCTGGTCACATGCCTGAAGGGCCTGGTTTGCATAGTATCGTACATCCACATCAGGGTCCTCGCTCAGCTCGACGAGGCATGGCTTCACAGTCTTCTCAGCAACCTGCAAAGTTAGTATTCATGATATTCCCCAATAATCCATAAACCGAACTATACTGCAAAAATGGGATCATGCAGAAGAAACTGAAGAACTCACAGATTGATCAAGGATTGGTACAAGCGACTGCAGAACTTTCGCAACATTGAACTTGATGTTCGGCACTCTGAAAGTTCAGAAGTATGTCAGCAAAGCACTAAAACTATTGAGTTCTGCCAATTATGTTAGTTGCCGCTCACCTGTCCTTCGAGGAATTAATGACGACAGGGAGCAGCTTTTGGCATGTTATTTCTGCACCCATGACAGGGGCTAGCAATGAGATAGCTTGCAGGATGGTCATGCGATACAGATAATGTGGGTTGTTTATCTTCTCCAACACCTAGAAAATAGAACATGTAAGCTTTCAAGACAGATGGTCTAGTCCAGTATGCAGAGTAAAAAAAAGTACAGATTTTCTAGCCTGTATCAAAACATCATTAATGCAAAAGGTACTTTTAATATTTTTCACTAAGCAATGATTGAACCTGTTCAGACTTAAATATGAAACCCCACAACAAGATGCCTGCTTAGCTGCGGGTGTGCTAGCTTTAGTGCATGTTTAAAGTATGCCTAGTGTTTAGATAGTACATAAAGAACCTGAGGAATTATGTGTTGCATAGCCCACTCTGGACCGAACTCCTCCGCCAGGCGCTTCAAGTTGTTTGCGGCAGCTTCTCTGATCGAGAAAACCTGAAATTCAAACTCTGGTTAACCATTCCTGCATTTATAGGTAGAGTGACAGCCTCTTGTTTATTACTCCCTCCGTTCACTATTATAAGATGTTTTGGATATTTCGGTATGGACTACATACGGACTGAAATGAGTGAACAAACACACTAAAATGTATCTATATACATCCGATTCAGCATAAAGTTAGAATATAATAGTGAACAGAGGGAGTGTATATCAATCTTAACCAGAGAAAAGATGTAAGCCGCATTTTGTTTATGACTACAGAAAATATGCAAGCCAACCGGCAAAGTGCATCGAATTTCACTAAAACTGAACACCGAGTTCAGTCAATTACTGGTAAATGAGGGGAAAATCACATGTGAAAGTTGTTAAATATCACATGTGCTCCTCATGCAATGTACTGCTATACGCTGGAACAAAATGTTTGAGGTCATATGCCAAAATCACAGCAGTGTACTGCTATACGCTGGAACAAAATGTTTGAGGTCATATGCCAAAATCGCAGCAATGTACTGCTATACGCTGGAACAAAATGTTTGAGGTCATATGCCAAAATTGCAGCAGTGTACTGCTTTGTTTATTTCAAAAAAAAATCAAAGAAACAAAGGGGCTTTGCCACACCTAAAACCTTAGGAGCACAACAGTTTCTTAGATGTGTGTTTTGTTAGTTGGCACAATTTATTATACATATGGCCCATGTGTCACATATGGCCCATGTGTCAATACAAAATTTTCCCATCTTTTGCCATTCCTGGAATCTAATTTATTGGCCACATTTATAGGAATACACACATTGCCTAACCTTAGCTGTGGGAAAATCAACCTTGAACCAAACATGTGCTTAGATATCAGAATAGTGTATACCTTATCTTCCAACCATTGCATGCAAAGTGCCCCCAGCTTGTCATCAAAAAACCCAACACCTAACTGACTAGCCAGCAGAGGGATGTACTCAATTATTGCAAGGCGAACCCTCCAGTGCCTATCCTCCGCAAGTTCTACAATAGCCGGCAATAGAGATTGCGACAGCAAGTCAATTCCAATGACCTGAAAGATTGCAAAAGCATCAGAAAATGTGAAATGGCCAAGGGAAAAATACAGCAAATATCAGTCAATAGGAGAAACAGACTTGATTAAGGGGATAGCTGCTACTCCTTCTGTTTTCGTATGTACGTCGTCTCAGAACGTTACACTCACCATAATACAGGCAAAATATGGCATTACTCATCTTTATTATACCACATGATACATTTAACGGCGAGTGTTACTTTAGTCCATACTGATTAATGGCAATTGCAATAGCCAAAGGGAGGTGGGGGGAGTGAAAGGGGGAATTGGTGTAAAAATGGCTTTGAATGGTAGTACGACCTTCGCTCAGAAACGTATTTTGGTGCCAGATGACATGTATTTATCGCAAACTTATTATATTGGGAAGTGCAAAGTGTTACGACCCATGGGGTTGCAGATAAAGACCTAGGGCAAGTGGGTTAACACCGAGTCATCTCAGTTGTATAGTAGCCAACTTTTGCACATGTCCCTTGTATTTGGGGTAAACAAAGTGGTAAGATCAATCTCAGTTACACTGGGGTAAAGCAAAGAATATCATGCTGGAAGCGTACCAAAGATTCACAAACAAACCAGCTATTAATTGCAAGAGAAGCAAGAAACAAAAATAGTACTGACCTGATTAACTTGATCAAGCTTGCTGATTATGTTCAGTCGAACATCAGGAAATTCATCCTTCAGCAAAGAAAGAAAAATAGGAAGAAGTTGTTCAATGGTAGCATCCTGCAGAAAGCAAAAGATGAAGCTGATCAGTTTCCAACGATGATGGATTGTTGATAGTAATTGCATTTAGAGCAGAAACTATTGGCAACAAATTATAGTAGTATCACACAGATATACGAAATAAATAGATTTGATTTGTAGCAACTAGCAATAGAAGAGTAAATAAAGGACAAGTCTTTGGATACTTGATGCAAAATACCGTCACAACACATGTACATGTAACTGGCAAATGGACCAGTGCATATGGAACACAAACCAAAAACATCTGCATTGTTCTAGCTGACATGCTGAGAAATCCAGGATAACAACAATTCAAAGAAGTGATTATGCGCCATGTCTCGCTAAAATTTCAGTATAAACGGCGAATACTACTTTCATACGGCAGGTCACAAGAGTAAAATGATAATGGAAACAGGTATTTATAAAATATATTCATAGGTCTAGAGCCACCAGATGGATATTCATTAAAATGTAAAAGAGCATTAATTTGTCTGTAAACATGTTTGCAAAACTGAAAGGCAATTCAAGAATTATGGATGCATCATTGCTCGCACCTTCCCCAAGACAGGGGCCATTCCCATGATGACTGAAGCCAAAGCTGAGCGAACATGCTGAGACGAATCTGATGACAATTCCTGCAGATGAAATTGGCAAGAGTTAGTCTATTGACAATAACAGCAGCAGAATACAAATGATTCTCAGTAACTGCCCCGGCCGCACCTTAACACACGGCAGAATGTGCTGAATTGCAAGCTGTGGACTTAATATCCTACAGAACTTAGTAACTTTTCCGGCAGCTGCTATCCGCACTTCAGCCTCATTATCACGGAGGAGGCGAACATATGCAGGCACCAGGTCCGCTCTAACAAATATATGAACACATCAACCAATCAGATTAAATATATGTATTTACATGTAATATAACAACTAGCCCGTGGAAATCAAAATACACTTCACAAATATTAAAAATTCAAGTATGTTACAATTGATGAAGAAGGTCACTAACCTTGTAGGCTCGGGGCCAACTGCCTCGCAGAGCTCATACAACTGGTTTGCAACCATATAACGGACACGCCAAGATTTATCCTAACAGAGGAGTTATGGAACAAGTGTTAGTAGCAGCACAACCATGATGATGAACTTAACAACAGAGTTAAACAAATAAGCAGTTCTGGGTAACATGAAACTGTAGCAATCACAAAGTTATATAACAATACCATACAAAGACTATTAGTTATGTCAGTAATGTACCTGGGAGAAATTAACAATGACTGGAAGGATATGGGCTACACAATCTTGGGGTTCTAACAATTTTCCAAGAGCGGCACAGCCTTCAACTGCCAATAAACGTACTGAATCTTGATCTGCAAATGAAGGCCAATAACAGCATGTAATCAATGTCTCAAACTCTCGACTCGTTTACCATTGTACAAAATGTTCGACAAGAAAGTTCCAGGAGCTAGTTTTATGGCTCATACATATATTGATATTTTGGTACATTCAAGTATAAAAGAATAGTCCCAGAGTTTTAAGAGTTTATTTTGATATCTTGGAGCATAGGCAGACTGATATCATGTTCAGAATGAAGAAGATAAAATATAGCAGGATACTTTTGGTTTCAGTCCTAAAGGATTCATAACAAATCACAAGGAACCTAACCGTACTACACCACACTGCCATACAGGACTACTTGAGACCCTATATAAATTAACAATAATAAAGCAGAATCGGAAAATTAGGAACATGCGCTACCACCATACAAAAAAGATAAACTACTAAATGGTACTTGAAAAAATATGTCAAATTAATTGCAACAAAGCTAGAGATAAGCTACATGTAACAATCACTGACTACGCTAGTAAGCACAATCACTGACAAATCAATAAAAGATCTCCACGGCAGATTAATGAGGAGACCGCATGATTACAAACACAATCATTCAGAGAACACAATAACTGTTTGATGGCAACATCAGAAACTACAATACATGTGTTCTATTCCACTTTTTGAACAGGTAACTATTTGCCTGAACTAGAGAATTATTTCATTAAACAGTATGTCAAAGATGTAGAAGAAAGTACCATCTTGGGTAAGATCATCAAAGATCGACATGATTTCTGTCTTCAAATGGCTCTGTTCAACAGTGGCAGCAAACTTCCCAAGATTTGATGCAGCTGCCCTTCTGACCATAGGCATGTCATCTTGGCATAACTGGCCATAAATAGTCCTCAGTTCTGTTTTCAACGGATCGGTGGCACTTGGATAGGCTATATGGAAAAGACCACAGGATGATACTCGAGCTGTAAACCACTCACCAGCCGCTAGCCTCTGAAAAGAGTAAAGACTGGTTGAACGAACAGGCATAAAGATATCAACAGAAAATAAAACTGCATTGCTACATTTATCTAAGTACTCTCTCTGTAAAGAAATATATCTAAAAAGTCTTATATTTCTTTACAGAGTACAGCAGTATTTCCAATTAACAGCCATATGTTGGAGCAAGTCACTATACAGAAGAATACAATGCAAACGCAGTTACCTAAAAGGCAAGAAGTAGAAATATCATGCAAACATATATATTACAGAAGGCATATAATGATGAGGTCAAGGAGTGCCACAAATATTTGACAACAATCAATTGAATGTCTCACTGTATAAATGCATTACCTTTACTACTGCAATGAAATAGTCAACAATGTCATTTTCTTTCATCTGTGCACCAATACGGCACAACGACTCAACTGCTTTGTCTCGGACACAAGTTTCCTCCACCGTAGACAATGTCTCCAATGGTGGGAGCAAAACATGAGCATGCTCTACACCCCCAACATAAGGAATGAACACACCCAATTCTTCAGCCATTGCAAGAAGCACCTCATCTTCATCATCATTGTTTTCGCTGAGGAAAGGAATCAGTTCCTTCCTGGTTCTTTCTTCTCCAAGTGCCCGTGCAATAGTGGAAAGTCTTCTGATGGAGTTCAGGCGCAATTGAATATCTTCATTTTTAAGCTCATCTATCAGCACGGCAATTGGATAGAGAGGCTCATCGACCATAGCCATCAGGCTAATCAGTTACTTCTACAACTGCAAATCAAGACAGAAGATTAGGACAGTGTGACCACTAGAACTGAGTACGCGCACACACAGATGTGTCCTGTAGTACAAAATATGTTGCATGATCAAAGGCAAGAGCAAGTGAGAATGGCAGAGTGGTGTTTCAATGAGAGATCAACCAAATCTCCTCCCTTAAAAGGATTTAGATATGTCAACCTATTACAACCATAGTTTCAAGATAGACAAATTTCAAGACATCCATACAACTCCAATACATACGACCATTGGTTTCACAGCAACATATTAATACAAAAGTGAGAATTACAGAAGACGCATAAAATTTCAGGGGCACTTCCATGAAATCAATCACTATTTAATATGACTGCAAAGATTTCATTGATATCAGAGGTCAAAGTTTAGAAAGGCAGCACACTGAAACACGTGACTGATTTAACTTGCACGATCAGTAAATGTGGATTCATTGCCGTGCTGGACATGATCACTGAAGGAAAAGAAATCAAAGTCTCATACAGCACAACAAATTTAAGAGGTCAAAGAAAGATGCAAGTTATTTGTTGACTTTCAAATAGCATATGCTTTACACAACCTAAACAGCAAAAGCATTGTTTTCCTAATAAATTACTTGTTGACTTTCCCCAAGTGTCAAAGAAAGATGCAAGTTATTGTCTACAAATGGTTTCAGGGGCAAACAATCATAATCTTTGCAGCATTCCCAAGGTTGCAATCATTCTTTTCCCATCAACAGATCTACAAGCAAGGATCAGAACATACAGCTTATGTTGGTTGTGCCAGTGGACCAAAGCAAGTCGTATGAAACTATAGAAATCTCCATAATATCCGGTACAGTTTCTACATTAGATGCTTTCAAATTGTCGCCGTTCTAACAAACATACAACATAGTAAGCACAGCATGTTTGTGTGTGTGTGTGTGGGGGGGGGGGGGGGGGGGGGGGGAGCATAACGAAAAAATCGTGTATTTCTAGAACTTCCTGGTACGAGTGCACCATCTGAGACCAAGCGAAACGAAAGAGTGCGGTACAACCACGACGCATAGCTAGGGCAAAACAACGATCCAAGCAACAAGCCACAAACGTATCAGCTCTCTCAACCATCCCACATCCTGCTTGTCTAAAAAAATCATCCCACATCCAAATTACCCAGACAGACTGCCCAGATCCGTCCCAATCTGGGCGAGATCAGCGCAACCCCACAGAAATGGCGCAGATCTGGGCGGAGGAACCACGGATACACAAGGAAAAGCTTGATCGACGCCGGAAGGCCGCCGTACAGATTCTAATTTCCGACACCCGGACCGGGACAGTGGAGCGGATGCGCCGGGCCAGGGCGACGGGGGCGAGCCGACCCGGCTCAGACCGCAGATCTAACGACGGGGAGAAGAAGGGGCGGAGCAGATGGGGGCGAGGGATCTCACCTGACGGGATCAGAGCGGGTCCCCGCGGTGGCAGCGGCGGCGAAGGGGGTGAGGAGCTGAGGAGGTCGCGAGGCGTCGCCGGTAAGATTGTGTCTGGACGCGGTGGATGGAATGGGACGGAGAGCCGGAGAACGAGGTAAAGGCACCACACGGGATTGGGCTGGGCCGGGTGGTGGAACGACCTTTTCTGCACTCGCCTCGCTGAAACTGGTGGAATGATTTATTTATTTTTTACTATGATGAAAAAGTTGGGATTTGTAGGTTCATACGCCCCCCTCCCCACACACACAGCCGGTTTTCCTCCCCTCCCATGGCGCAGTCTCTCTCCCACCATCAATTTGTTTTGGCAGACCGATACCCTCTTGTATGAAAAATATCTCCTACCTCCTTTCGTTTCTTTTCTCCTCCCGATCCCATGAGCTGGCTAGGTCAACAACTCTCGCTTGCATGCAGAAGCCGCCACGCTCCTGCCCCCACGCGATCATCGAGACCCTCCCACCCAGCATGCCACCACCTTGGCCCTACCATGGTGCCATTGCCACCCTCCCTATTGTGTGTTGTCGCCGCCACCATCCCGCCGGCATGCGACCTTACCCTTCAACTGACCTAACATCATTAACCGGAGACCATCGTGTCTCGACGGCAAAATTGTAGGAGTAACCGGTCCTGATTGCACAACCTTTTGAATAAGAATAGGACCATGTAGATTAAGAAGTTCGCTGACGGGAAGAGTTGGATTGTGTGGTACCACCATTCAATTGCGACATTCTTTTAGTTTTTAGGAGGAAACGACAGGAGAGGCTCCTATTGTATTTAATAACAAAAGATATTAATGTTACATATCTACAAGACGGGCGCCACTTGTTCGTTGTTTTGCCTCGGTTGCTCTTAACGTGTTCCTACCTTCTGTCATGTGATGTCAAAGGCGTTCCAGGAGGCGTTGTGCATGATAGAACGTTGGCGAGTCACAAGTGCACCACGTCATCATGGTCTCCAACAGTACCACATGGTACGTTGAGGTTCACGTATCATTAACAAGTTGAAGATGAAGTTGTGTGCGTCATAAATTGGAGCGGCTCGTGATTTTGTATGTTGACCCTTCCTTGTAGGTACTTCTCAAGCTGGAGGACAATATATTAGTCAAGACATTAGGAATCTCCATTGATGTTTTATCTCTTGGGTGCACTTATTTGTTTGCTCCAATTCTATATATTCTCGCGAGTAGATGAGGTGCAAGCATGTGCAATGTAGTTCCTTTTTCTGCATCTATTCTTCTCATTCCAATTTATGCAGCTAGTGTTATAAAACCCCATGAAAGAAGAGGTGGTTTATGCGGCATGATGATGGTTGTATGTTGTCGTGGAGAAATTAAAGGTGCATGCATGTTGACTGCAAGGATTGGTAGAAGTAAAGAGTAGCAGTGCTAACTAATGTTGTTTTTTGATTTGTTTGTGATTAGCTTGGTAGTACAACCAGTGTTCTCAAAAAGATAAGTAATTGTAAAGGTAAAAATATATGCAGTTTGGCCTCAAATGGCACATTTAGATTTGTATAATGATTTCTCTTTCAATATGTTTGGTTGGGGGGTTAAAGATTGGAGATGAGAGTTTAAGGTACATGAGAATTAAAACCCTTTGATTGGCTCAGGGATATGGGAATTGAGGAGGGAAGGGTGGGAATTAAGAGGTCCAACTACCCAAGATCTCTTCCTAGGGGACCCCTAATACTTGATGTGAGGATTGGGAATTGACAGAAAAAATAACGGTTTGTACGTGCGCGACGGAATTAACAGACTACGGATCCCTTATCTCCCATCAGACTAGTCCGGAGAAGTATAGTAGTCGTTCTATCTGCCAATATGACCCACACATGATTTGTTAGCTTGGTTAGTCAATTAATTGCTTCTTGTAACAACTTCCGCTAAATACGTCTATCGCCTTCACTGACTTTGGCCCTTTGCTTCCTTGATTGCTTCCTAGTATGTAACAGATGCATCAGAATGGTTCTCTGCCATGTGATTGGAATTATTATTAATATTTAGGATATTTTTTAGGAGCTATTTGTTTTCTGCTTTTTCTGGTAAGTTGGGATTTGCTTTCATAAAAAACAAATACAAGAAAATAATTATTACTGAAGCTATATTTCTGAGCAGCCCAATATACTAAGGTGGCATGGAAGCATTATTCTTTATCTATGGAAGCATCTTTTTATTGTGAGAATGGGATGGAACCATAATTTTCGATCGTATGATCAAAATATTTTTGTATCGAGTGAAGCATTCACTACAAAAAAAAGACACATCCGTGATGATACGTATTTGTCATAGTATGTCACATCTTGTGTTATGCATGTACATCCATGACGATTTTATAATAGAATCAAGATAGTCATGCATGTGTTGTCATAGAAGTGTTTCATGACATTACCAAAATTATCATCACGAAAGTATCCACTTCCATGCCGATAAATCGCGCGTCATAGAAGTGCTTTCGTCAAGGGTAACCGACATGTGGCATCCATCGTAACGGGTCGTTGTTAAGCTATCGGGTTCCGATTTGGATCAGATAACCCGTTAATAACCCAGACCAATGGGGATTTTCCACGTGTAAAATTCTCATTTACCGGCAGATCCACATGACGGCCCGACGTTCGAACAGTTGTCATCCGGCAAATGGACGAGACGTGCCTATGATACATCGACACGTGTCTCGGCCCAATAGTGGCCCATTCAGATTAAAAGGCCGGGCCTATCAAAGTAAGCGGGCCAGCCCATTAGCGGCCTACTTGAGTCAGACCCATTCACAAGCATGGCCCATACAAGTTACACATAATCGGCCCACCAAAGGTTCATTCTAGATTTGTCAGTTTCCAGCCCATCATCAGTTTCAGCTCGTTAACGGACTACTACGTCTTGATCCCAATTACGGCCCGAGCTTCTTTCGGCCTGTTAGCAACCCATCGTCAGTTCCAGCCCGTTAACGGCCCGGAACATCTTTCGGCCTTTTCTTGGCCCATTCTACAGTTGGGCCAACTTCTAACCAGTTGTGACTTTAGGCCTGTCCTTGGCCCATTCAGTAAATAGGCCAAATCCTAGGCCGTTTTTGTCTTTCAGCCTGTTAACGGCCCGCACAATAATTGGGCCTTTGACTGTGCAACCTAATTTTGGGTCCATTAGGGCCCATGTTCCGCAGGGCAAAATTTCAGCCCGACGCGACTTTCGGCCCGTTAAAAGCCTAGTTTACAAATTGGGCCTCCTCTGGCCCATAACACTTTCACCTTCTTACTGGCCTGTAAAGTAAAAGAGCTGAGAAAAAATTGACATTTTATTTCGGCCTGCTAGAGGCCCGCGGGCCATTTCCATTCATACGGCCCTATCGAGCTTTTGGCTTGTTGACGGCCTGCTAAGAGCCGTTGTTATGGTGGGCCACATCATTTGCGATCCACTAACTATTAATTTGACTAGCCCAATTAAGGCCCACTTTGACTACACATGCGTGTTCATTCGTATGGCGTGTAGGAAATATTTGGGCGTGTTGGCCCCCGTTTCAATGATAAAGCATATTCAAAGATTTATCCTACTCTATACTATCGCCTCTAAAAAAACATACACTATACAATAAAAAGACTAATGCATAGAAATATAGAATAATCCTACACCATACAATAAAAAATTACAGCCGATTATACCCACTAAGCATTATAGTTCGGCACCAGTGATAATAAAGCGTATACAAACAGCAAATTACATACACTAGGCAAATAAAGCTCATACATCATGGACACGCATCTGTTGGGGAACGTAGTATGCAATTTCAAAAAAATTCCTACGCTCACGCAAGATCTATCTAGGAGATGCATAGCAATGAGAGGGGGAGAGTGTGTCCATGTACCCTCATAGACCGAAAGCGGAAGCGTTTGACAACGCGGTTGATGTAGTCGAACTTCTTCTCGTTCCGACTGTAGCGACCCGACCTCAAACGGTCAAGTCTCTGTGCTTCAGTGTCATCCCTGGATCGGTAATGCTGACACACACAGTACTCGAGGATTTATAACAGTGTAGCAATCACACACTTATTACATCGAATGTCTCAAAAGAGAACTTATTACAATAAATATGGCTTAAGGCCATCTAATACGATAACATCGGAAGGCTTCGAAGATAAAGTGAGTCCATCAATTCCAACGACATAGCTGAGCTGCACGGCAATGACCTAACGAACCTTACTCCTCGTCTGAAAAGTCTGCAACATAATACGTTGCAGCCCGAAAACAGGTTAGCACATGGAATATGCTGGCAAAGTAACACAGTAGAGCAAGAACAGAATAATACTATCGCTACATGCATATTTGGCTGGTGGAAAGCTCTATGGTTACAGTTTTGCGAAAAGTCAATTTTTCCCTGCAACAAAGGAATAGATTTTATTTAACTATCATGGTAGTTGAAACATCATTGAGAAGGTTCCTCCAACTCAATCCCAATTAAAGTAATTAACAACCCAACAATATTAGTTTAGAGTGATGAGATACTTATGATACTCCAAGTACTACATACTCAAGATGTCCATAACCGGGGACACGGCTAACCATAATTAGTTTATACATTCTGCAGAGGTCTGCGCACTTTTCCCCATAAGACCCGATCTCCTCCGTTGGATTTCTCGCACTACATGGTGTTTGAGAAACGGATGACCGAGACACAGTCTTTCAGAAGCATTAACCCCTTACTCCGGGCAGACCATACCAACCTATATCCCTCTACCTGCTGATCCACCCCTTCGGGAGCTTCACGCAACTTACTCAACTATGCTAGAGCCCATAATAGCTTGTGTTGGAAATATGCCCTAGAGGCAATAATAAAAGCATTATTATTATATTTCCTTGTTCATGATAATTGTCTTTATTCATGCTATAATTGTGTTATCCGGAACTCGTAATACATGTGTGAATAACAGACACCAACATGTCCCTAGTAAGCCTCTAGTTGACTAGCTCGTTGATCAACAGATAGTCATGGTTTCCTGACTATGGACATTGGATGTCATTGATAACGAGATCACATCATTAGGAGAATGATGTGATGGACAAGACCCGATCCTAAACATAGCACAAGATCGTATAGTTCGTTTGCTAGAGTTTTCCAATGTCAAAGTATCTTTTCCTTAGACCATGAGATCGTGTAACTCCCGGATACCGTAGGAGTGCTTTGGGTATGCCAAACGTCACAACGTAACTGGGTGACTATAAAGGTAGACTACGGGTATCTCCGAAAGTGTCTGTTGGGTTGACATGGATCAAGACTGGGATTTGTCACTCCGTATGACGGAGAGGTATCACTGGGCCCACTCGGTAATGCATCATCATAATGAGCTCAAAGTGACCAAGTGTCTGGTCACGGGATCATGCATTACGGTACGAGTAAAGTGACTTGCCGGTAACGAGATTGAACGAGGTATTGGGATACCGACGATCGAATCTCGGGCAAGTAACATATCGATTGACAAAGGGAATTGCATACGGGGTTGATTGAATCCTCGACATCGTGGTTCATCCGATGAAATCATCGTGGAGCATGTGGGAGCCAACATGGGTATCCAGATCCCGCTGTTGGTTATTGACCGGAGAGTCGTCTCGGTCATGTCTGCTTGTCTCCCGAACCCGTAGGGTCTACACACTTAAGGTTCGGTGACGCTAGGGTTGTGAAGATATGTATATGCAGAAACCCGAATGTTGTTCGGAGTCCCGGATGAGATCCCGGACGTCACGAGGAGTTCCGGAATGGTCCGGAGGTAAAGAATTATATATAGGAAGTGCTGTTTCGGGCATCGGGACAAGTTTTGGGGTTATCGGTATTGTACCGGGACCACCGGAAGGGTCCCGGGGGTCCACCGGGTGGGGCCACCTATCCCGGAGGGCCCCATGGGCTGAAATAGGATGGAACCCAGCCCATAGTGGGCTGGGGCGCCAGCCCCTATAGGCCCATGCGCCTAGGGTTCCACCATGGAAGAGTCCATGTGGTGGAAGGCACCCCTAGGTGCCTTGGGGGGGAGGGAATCCTCCCCTTGGCCGGCGCCCCCCCTAGTAGATCTCATCTACTAGGGCCGGCGCCCCCCCCCCATGGCACCCCTATATATAGTGGGGGGGAGAGGAGGGATTTGACACCAGCCCCTGGCGCCTCCATCTCTCCCCGTTACGTCTCTCCCTTGTAGTCTTGGCGAAGCCCTGCTTCTGTGACACCCTGCATCCACCACCACGCCGTCGTGCTGCTGGATCTTCATCAACCTCTCCTCCCCCTTGCTGGATCAAGAAGGAGGAGACGTCTCCCGTCCTGTACGTGTGTTGAACGCGGAGGTGCCGTCCGTTCGGCGCTGGTCATCGGTGATTTGGATCACGTCGAGTACGACTACATCATCACCATTCTTTTGAACGCTTCCGTGCGCCATCTACAAAGGTATGTAGATGCATCCGATGACTCGTTGCTAGATGAACTCCTAGATGATCTTGGTGAAACGAGTAGGAAATTTTTTGTTTTCTGCAACGTTCCCCAACAGTGGCATCATGAGCTAGGTCTATGCGTAGTTCTTCTTGCGCGAGTAGAACACAATTAGTTGTGGGCGTAGATTTGTCAACTTTCTTGCTGTTACTAGTCTTTTCTTGCTTCAGCAGTATTGTGGGATGAAGCGGCCCGGACCAACCTTACACGTACGCTTACGTGAGACCGGTTCCACCGACTAACATGCACTAGTTGCATAAGGTGGCTGGCGGGTGTCTGTCTCTCCCACTTTAGTTGGAGCGGATTCGATGAACAGGGTCCTTATGAAGGGTAAATAGAAGTTGACAAATCACGTTGTGGCTTTAACGTAGGTAAGAAGACGTTCTTGCTAGAACCCTAAATCAGCCACGTAAAACTTGCAACAACAATTAGAGAACGTCTAACTTGTTTTTGCAGCAAGTGGTTTGTGATATGATATGGCCAAAGTTGTGATGAATGATGAATGATCTATATGTGATGTATGAGATGTTCATGCTATTGTAATAGGAATCACGACTTGCATGTCGATGAGTATGACAACCGGCAGGAGCCATAGGAGTTGTCTTTATTCTTTTATATGACCTGCGTGTCATCGAGAGACGCCATGTAAATTACTTTACTTTATTGCTAAACGCGTTAGCCATAGTAGTAGAAGTAATAGTTGGCGAGCAACTTCATGGAGACACGATGATGGAGATCATGATGATGGAGATCATGGTGTCAAGCCGGTGACAAGATGATCATGGAGCCCCAAGATGGAGATCAAAGGAGCTATGTGATATTGGCCATATCATGTCACGTTTATTATTTGATTGCATGTGATGTTTATCATGTTTTTGCATCTTGTTTACTTAGAACGACGGTAGTAAATAAGATGATCCCTCATAACAATATCAAGAAGTGTTCTCCCCTAACTGTGCACCGTTGCTAAAGTTCGTCGTTTCTAAGCACGCCGTGATGATCGGGTGTGATGGATCCTTACGTTCACATACAACGGGTGTAAGACAGTTTTACACATGCAAAACACTTAGGGTTAACTTGACGAGCCTAGCATGTGTATAGACATGGCCTCGGAACACAGTAGACCGAAAGGTCGAGCATGAGTCGTATAGAAGATACGATCAACATGAAGATGTTCACCGATGTTGGCTAGTCCGTCTCACGTGATGATCGGACACAGCCTAGTTGACTCGGATCATGTAATACTTAGATGACTAGAGGGATGTCTAATCTAAGTGGGAGTTCATTAATAATTTGATTAGATGAACTTAATTATCATGAACTTAGTCTAAAATCTTTGCAATATGTCTTGTAGATCAAATGGCCAACGTAGTCCTCAACTTCAACGCGTTCCTAGAGAAAACCAAGCTGAAAGACGATGGCAGCAACTATACGGACTGGGTCCGGAACCTGAGGATCATCCTCATAGCTGCCAAGAAAGATTATGTCCTACAAGCACCGCTAGGTGAAGCTCCCGTCCCACAGAACCAAGACGTTATGAACGCTTGGCAGACACGTGTTGACGACTACTCCCTTGTTCAGTGCGGCATGCTTTACAGCTTAGAGCCGGGGCTCCAAAAGCGTTTTGAGAGACATGGAGCATATGAGATGTTCGAAGAGCTGAAAATGGTTTTTCAAGCTCATGCCCGGATCGAGAGATATGAAGTCTCCGATAAGTTCTTCAGCTGTAAGATGGAGGAAAATAGTTATGTCAGTGAGCACATACTCACTATGTCTGGGTTACATAACCGCTTGTCTCAGCTGGGAGTTAATCTCCCGGATGATGCGGTCATTGACAGAATCCTCCAGTCGCTTCCACCAAGCTACAAGAGCTTTGTGATGAACTTCAACATGCAGGGGATGCAAAAGACCATTCCTGAGTTGTTCTCTATGCTGAAATCAGCGGAGGTAGAAGTCAAGAAGGAACATCAAGTGTTGATGGTCAATAAAACCACTAAGTTCAAGAAAGGCAAGGGTAAAAAGAACTTCAAGAAGGACGGCAAGGAGGTTGCCGCGCCCGGCAAGAAAGCTGCCGGGAAGAAGCCAAAGAATGGACCCAAGCCCGAGACTGAGTGCTTTTATTGCAAAGGGAAGGGTCACTGGAAGCGGAACTCCCTAAATACTTAGCGGACAAGAAGGCCGGCAACACCAAAGGTATATTTGATATACATGTAATTGATGTGTACCTTACCAGTACTCGTAGTGACTCCTGGGTATTTGATACCGGTGCCGTTGCTCATATTTGTAACTCACAGCAGGAGCTGCGGAATAAACGGAGACTGGCGAAGGACGAGGTGACGATGCGCATCGGGAATGGTTCCAAGGTTGATGTGATCGCCGTCGGCACGCTGCCTCTACATTTACCTACGGGATTAGTTTTAAACCTCAATAACTGTTATTTAGTGCCAGCTTTGAGCATGAACATTGTATCAGGATCTCGTTTAATTCGAGATGGCTACTCATTTAAATCTGAGAATAATGGTTGTTCCATTTATATGAGAGATATGTTTTATGGTCATGCTCCTATGGTGAATGGTTTATTCTTAATGAATCTCGAGCGTATTGCTACACATATTCATAGTGTGAGTACCAAAAGGAGTAAAGTTGATAATGATAGTACCACATACTTGTGGCACTGCCGCCTTGGTCACATAGGTGTCAAACGCATGAAGAAGCTCCATGCAGATGGACTTTTAGAGTCTCTTGATTATGAATCATTTGACACATGCGAACCATGCCTCATGGGTAAGATGACCAAGACTCCGTTCTCAGGAACAATGGAGCGAGCAACCGACTTATTGGAAATCATACATACTGATGTGTGCGGTCCAATGAGTGTTGAGGCTCGCGGTGGCTATCGTTATGTTCTCACGCTCACTGATGATTTAAGTAGATATGGGTATATCTACTTAATGAAACACAAGTCTGAAACCTTTGAAAAGTTCAAGGAATTTCAGAGTGAGGTTGAAAATCAACGTGACAGGAAAATCAAGTTTCT
The DNA here is from genome assembly GCF_056163025.1 of Triticum urartu. NCBI lineage: Eukaryota > Viridiplantae > Streptophyta > Magnoliopsida > Poales > Poaceae > Triticum > Triticum urartu. The sequence continues at coordinate 355,201,543 of NC_141877.1, forward strand.
ACGATCAGACCGTGGAGGAGAATACTTGAGTCACGAGTTTGGCACACACTTAAGAAAATGTGGAATAGTTTCACAACTCACGCCGCCTGGAACACCTCAGCGTAACGGTGTGTCCGAACATCGTAATCGCACTCTATTGGATATGGTGCGGTCTATGATGTCTCTTACTGATTTACCGCTATCTTTTTGGGGCTATGCTTTAGAGACTGCCGCATTCACTTTAAATAGGGCTCCGTCGAAATCCGTTGAGACGACACCGTTTGAATTATGGTTTGGTAAGAAACCTAAGTTGTCGTTTCTGAAAGTTTGGGGATGTGATGCTTATGTCAAGAAACTTCAACCTGAAAAGCTCGAACCCAAATCGGAAAAATGCGTCTTCATAGGATACCCAAAAGAAACTGTTGGGTACACCTTCTACCTCAGATCCGAAGGCAAGATCTTTGTTGCCAAGAATGGGTCCTTTCTAGAGAAAGAGTTTCTCACGAAAGAAGTAAGTGGGAGGAAAGTAGATCTTGATGAAGTATTACCTCTTGAACCGGAAAATGGCGCAACTCAAGAAAATGTTCCTGAGGTGCCTGCACCGACTAGAGAGGAAGTTAATGATAATGATCAAGATACTTCTGATCAAGCTCCTACTGAAATTCGAAGGTCCACAAGGACACGTTCCGCACCAGAGTGGTACGGCAACCCTGTCTTGGAAATCATGTTGTTAGACAACGGTGAACCTTCGAACTATGAAGAAGCGATGGCGGGCCCGGATTCCGACAAATGGCTAGAAGCCATGAAATCCGAGATAGGATCCATGTATGAAAACGAAGTATGGACTTTGACTGACTTGCCCGTTGAACGGCGAGCCATAGAAAATAAATGGATCTTTAAGAAGAAGACAGACGCGGATGGTAATGTGACCATCTATAAAGCTCGGCTTGTCGCTAAGGGTTATCGACAAGTTCAAGGGGTTGACTACGATGAGACTTTCTCACCGGTAGCAAAGCTGAAGTCCGTCCGAATCATGTTAGCGATTGCCGCATTCTATGATTATGAAATATGGCAAATGGACGTCAAAACGGCATTCCTTAATGGTTTCCTTAAGGAAGAATTGTATATGATGCAGCCGGAAGGTTTTGTTGATCCTAAGAATGCTGACAAGGTATGCAAGCTCCAACGCTCGATTTATGGGCTGGTGCAAGCATCTCGGAGTTGGAACATTCGCTTTGATGAGATGATCAAAGCGTTTGGGTTTACACAGACTTATGGAGAAGCCTGCGTTTACAAGAAAGTGAGTGGGAGCTCTGTAGCATTTCTCATATTATATGTAGATGACATACTTTTGATGGGAAATGATATAGAACTCTTGGACAGCATCAAGGCCTACTTGAATAAGAGTTTTTCAATGAAGGACCTTGGAGAAGCTGCTTATATATTAGGCATCAAAATCTATAGGGATAGATCGAGACGCCTCATAGGTCTTTCGCAAAGCACATACCTTGATAAGATATTGAAGAAGTTCAATATGGATCATTCTAAGAAGGGGTTCTTACCTTTGTTACAAGGTGTGAAATTGAGCTCAGCTCAATGTCCGACCACGGCAGAAGAAATAGAAGAGATGAGTGTCATCCCCTATGCCTCAGCCATAGGTTCTATTATGTATGCCATGCTGTGTACCAGACCTGATGTAAACCTTGCCGTAAGTTTGGTAGGAAGGTACCAAAGTAATCCCGGCAAGGAACACTGGACAGCGGTCAAGAATATCCTGAAGTACCTGAAAAGGACTAAGGAAATGTTTCTCGTTTATGGAGGTGACGAAGAGCTCGTCGTAAAGGGTTACGTCGACGCTAGCTTCGACACAGATCTGGATGACTCTAAGTCACAAACCGGATACGTGTATATTTTGAATGGTGGGGCAGTAAGCTGGTGCAGTTGCAAGCAAAGCGTCGTGGCGGGATCTACATGTGAAGCGGAGTACATGGCAGCCTCGGAGGCAGCACATGAAGCAATGTGGGTGAAGGAGTTCATCACCGACCTAGGAGTCATACCCAATGCGTCGGGACCGATCAAGCTCTTCTGTGACAACACTGGAGCTATTGCTCTTGCCAAGGAGCCCAGGTTTCACAAGAAGACAAGGCACATCAAGCGTCGCTTCAACTCCATTCGTGAAAATGTTCAAGATGGAGACATAGAGATTTGTAAAGTACATACGGACCTGAATATAGCAGATCCATTGACTAAACCTCTCCCTAGAGCAAAACATGATCAACACCAGAATTCCATGGGTGTTCGATTCATCACAATGTAACTAGATTATTGACTCTAGTGCAAGTGGGAGACTGTTGGAAATATGCCCTAGAGGCAATAATAAAAGCATTATTATTATATTTCCTTGTTCATGATAATTGTCTTTATTCATGCTATAATTGTGTTATCCGAAACTCGTAATACATGTGTGAATAACAGACACCAACATGTTCCTAGTAAGCCTCTAGTTGACTAGCTCGTTGATCAACAGATAGTCATGGTTTCCTGACTATGGACATTGGATGTCATTGATAACGAGATCACATCATTAGGAGAATGATGTGATGGACAAGACCCGATCCTAAACATATCACAAGATCGTATAGTTCGTTTGCTAGAGTTTTCCAATGTCAAAGTATCTTTTCCTTAGACCATGAGATCGTGTAACTCCCGGATACCGTAGGAGTGCTTTGGGTATGCCAAACGTCACAACGTAACTGGGTGACTATAAAGGTAGACTACGGGTATCTCCGAAAGTGTCTGTTGGGTTGACATGGATCAAGACTGGGATTTGTCACTCCGTATGACGGAGAGGTATCACTGGGCCCACTCGGTAATGCATCATCATAATGAGCTCAAAGTGACCAAGTGTCTGGTCACGGGATCATGCATTACGGTACGAGTAAAGTGACTTGCCGGTAACGAGATTGAACGAGGTATTGGGATACCGACGATCGAATCTCGGGCAAGTAACATATCGATTGACAAAGGGAATTGCATACGGGGTTGATTGAATCCTCGACATCGTGGTTCATCCGATGAAATCATCGTGGAGCATGTGGGAGCCAACATGGGTATCCAGATCCCGCTGTTGGTTATTGACCGGAGAGTCGTCTCGGTCATGTCTGCTTGTCTCCCGAACCCGTAGGGTCTACACACTTAAGGTTCGGTGATGCTAGGGTTGTGAAGATATGTATATGCAGAAACCCGAATGTTGTTCGGAGTCCCGGATGAGATCCCGGACGTCACGAGGAGTTCCGGAATGGTCCGGAGGTAAAGAATTATATATAGGAAGTGCTGTTTCGGGCATCGGGACAAGTTTCGGGGTTATCGGTATTGTACCGGGACCACCGGAAGGGTCCCGGGGGTCCACCGGGTGGGGCCACCTATCCCGGAGGGCCCCATGGGCTGAAATAGGATGGAACCTAGCCCATAGTGGGCTGGGGCGCCAGCCCCTATAGGCCCATGCGCCTAGGGTTCCACCATGGAAGAGTCCATGTGGTGGAAGGCACCCCTAGGTGCCTTGGGGGGGAGGGAATCCTCCCCTTGGCCGGCGCCCCCCTAGTAGATCTCATCTACTAGGGCCGGCGCCCCCCATGGCACCCCTATATATAGTGGGGGGAGAGGAGGGATTTGACACCAGCCCCTGGCGCCTCCATCTCTCCCCGTTACGTCTCTCCCTTGTAGTCTTGGCGAAGCCCTGCTTCTGTGACACCCTGCATCCACCACCACGCCGTCGTGCTGCTGGATCTTCATCAACCTCTCCTCCCCCTTGCTGGATCAAGAAGGAGGAGACGTCTCCCGTCCCGTACATGTGTTGAACGCGGAGGTGCCGTCCGTTCGGCGCTGGTCATCGGTGATTTGGATCACGTCGAGTACGACTACATCATCACCGTTCTTTTGAACGCTTCCGTGCGCCATCTACAAAGGTATGTAGATGCATCCGATGACTCGTTGCTAGATGAACTCCTAGATGATCTTGGTGAAACGAGTAGGAAATTTTTTGTTTTCTGCAACGTTCCCCAACAGCTTGTGACGGCATACAGAAGTTTCTAGCATGAAAATATCTCAGATCCCTTTGAGCCTGGGTGGCGGACCATAGGATTATCACACGGGTACTCCGGGATATCCTAGGACAACACTGGATTCTCCATGTGCCCAACAAACAATCCACCCAGATGTGTATTCAAGTTGCCACCTTAAGTTGAACCATTAATTAACAACCTCACATCTGTCATGGATTTCACTCACCCAAACCACGTCTACGAGCATAGCATAACAATATAAGCAATTCGTACAAGTAACTCCCAAGGGTTTGAATATAACAGGGCAATAGGTTCTACCTCATCAACTACTTCCCAACTCACATGTTAATCACATCCTAATCATGCAATGTTTGAGGATTGGAACTAATGCATAAAAACTGGGTGGTAAAGGGGTATGATCAAAGTGTTACTTGCCTTGCTGATGATCCGCAAAACCTAGGGATTCGTAGTAGCACGCTTCGCACTCCGGGTGTTCTATCGCAAACAAACAATAGCATACATAAGCAATCAAGCAAAGAAAACATGGGTAAATCTCAAATAAGAAGATCTAACCAGAAAGTTCAACTTAAGAACTCCAGTTTGCGAAAAGAATCAAATCAAACGGAGCAACGAAACTCAAACTGCGAAAGAAACAAGATCCGTTTACTAATCTGGACTAAGGTCAAATTTTACAGTAGCAAAAACTTGTTCAAGTTGGTTAAACAGAAAGAGGGTTTCGAGACGAAGATCTAGGTGCTTGAATCGCCTGATTCCGACAAACGAGCGAAAAGATAAACTAAAACGAAAATCGGATCAGAAATCGCGATTGAAAATAATCGCGGAAAATCCGAGAAAAAGAAAACTGATGAACAGGCTAACAAACGAGCGTTCATTATCTGCGGCTAACGAGTGAACTCTGTTCGTTAAAACGAAGGTACGGACGAACGTCCGCAAAGTAACTAAACCGGGGGAAAATCGGCGAACCGATCTATCCAAAAAAACTAGGGCTTTCTAACAAAAACCGAATCGAATTTTATAAGAAAACAAACGGCGATATACCTTTGGCGAGGTCCGGCGAGCGGGGCGGGGCGACGCGGTGCAATGGCGGCGCGGGGCAGCGGCGGCGGTGGCAGCGCGAGGCGGCGGGGCGGCGGCTTGCGGCGGCGGGGCGGCTCGGGCTCCAAGGGGGGGGCGAGACACGGCTTATAAGGAGGGGGGCGAGGGCGGCGACTTGGGGAAGGGACAAGGCGGCGTGGGAGTCCCGGCCGGACTCCGCTTCGCGGCGGCGGTGGCGCTCTCGGTCTCCCAAGCGGAGACGAGGCGCGGCGGCTTGGGCCGGCTCGGCTGGGCTTCGGCCCAGTCGGGCGCTAGAACTTTTTTTTAAATAATTCCGCCGAACTAAAAAAATTCTAAAAAATAAAATAAAAATCTAAAAATGCCAAAACAAATTTTCGTCGTCTAAATAAAATATTTAGAATAGGATGAACATTTTGTTGGCCCTAAAATGCAATTTTGAAAAACATGCAATTTTTCTAATTCAAATAAAATAGCAATAAACTCGAAATAAAAACCAAATATTTGATTTTAATATTTTCCCTCCAATATCTCATTTATTTTGGAGAAGTCATATTATCTCCTCCATATATTTTAACATGAAATATTTTTGGAAAGAAAAATAATTAAAACCAAAAAAATCCTCGTTTCGATATTTGGTAAAACCCAAATATGAAAATAGGGAAATCCCCAACTCTCTTCGAGGGTCCTTGAGTTGCTTAGGATTTCGAGGATCGTGAAATGAAATGCAGTAAAATATGATATGCATGGATGATCTATGTATAACATTCCAAATTGAAAATTTGGGATGTTACACCGACCGATCAAGTACCAAACGTACGGCGCCTTCGAGTTCTGCACACGTTCAGCTCGATGACATTCCTCGAACTCTTGATCCAGCAAATTGTCGAGGGAGAGTTCCGTCAGCACGACGGTGTGGTGATGGTGATGGTGAAGTGATCCACGCAGAGCTTCGCCTAAGCACTACGTGAATGAAGGAAATATGCCCTAGAAGCAATAATAAAGTTATTATTTTTTTCCTCGTGTCATGATAAATGTTTATTATTCATACTAGAATTGTATTAACTGGAAACATAATACATATGTGAATACATAGACAAACATAGTGTCACCAGTATGCCTCTACTTGACTAGCTCATTGATCAAAGATGGTTGAGTTTCCTAGCCATAGACATGAATTGTCATTTGATCAACGGGGTCACATCATTAGGAGAATGATGTGATTGACTTGACCCATTTCGTTAGCTTAGCACTTGATCATTTTAGTTTATTGATATTATTTTCTTCGTGACTTATACATGATCCTATGACTATGAGATTGTGCAACTCCTGAATATCGGAGGAACACTTTGTGTGCTACCAAACGTCACAACGTAACTGGGTGATTATAAAGGTTCTCTACAGGTGTCTCCAATGTTGTTCGTGGAGTTGGCATAGATCAAGAATAGGATTTGTCACTCCGATTTTCGGAGAGGTATCTCTCAGCCCTCTCGGTAATGCACATCACTATAAGCCTTGCAAGCAATGTGACTAATGAGTTAGTTGCGGGATGTTGCATTACGGAATGAGTAAAGAGACTTGCCGGTAACGAGATTGAACTAGGTATTGAGATATCGACGATTGAATCTCGGGCAAGTAACATACCGATGACAAAGGGAACAACGTATGTTGTTATGCGATTTGACCGATAAAGATCTTCGTAGAATATGTAGGAACCAGTATGAGCATCTAGGTTCCGCTATTGGTTATTGACCGGAGACATGTCTCGGTCATGTCTACATAGTTCTCGAACCCATAGGGTCTGCACGCTTAAAGCTCTGTGACGATCGGTATTATGAGTTTTTGTGTTTTGATGTATCGAAGGTAGTTCGGAGTCTCATATATGACACGGACACGACGAGGAGTCACGAAATGGTCGAGACGTAAAGATCGATATATTGGACGACTATGTTCGAACACCAGAAGGGTTCCGGGAGGTTTCGGACATTTACCGGAGTACCGGGGGGTTACCGGAACCCCCAGGGGAGTTTATTGGGCCTAATGGGCCTTAGTGGGAGAAGAGGAGGGGCGGCCAAGGGCAGCCGCGAGCCCCCTCCCCCTCTAGTCTGAATTGAACAAGGAGGGGGGCGGCGCCCCCCTTTCCTTCTCTTCCTCTCTCCCTTCCTTCTCCTTTCCTACTCCAACTAGGAAAAGAGGGAATCCTACTCCCGGTGGGAGTAGGACTCCCCCCTTGGCACGCCCTCCTCCTTGGTTGGCCGCCTCCCTCCTAGCTCCTTTATATATGGAGGCAGGGGCACCCCATAGACACAACAATTGATCTGTTGATCTCTTAGCCGTGTGCGGTGCCCCCTCCACCATAATCCACCTTGGTTATATCGTAGCGGTGCTTAGGTGAAGCCCTGCATTGGTAGCTTCATCGACATCGTCACCACGCTGTCGTGCTGACGAAACTCTTCCCCGAGCTCTACTGGATCGTGAGTTCGCGGGACGTCACCGAGCTAAACGTGTGCTGAACGCGGAGGTGCCGTATGTTCGGTGCTGAGGATCGGCCGATCGTGAAGACGTACGACTACATCAACCGCGTTGTTATAACGCTTACGCTTAACGGTCTACGAGGGTACGTGGACGACACACTCCCCTCTCGTTGCTATGCATCACCATGATCTTGCGTGTGCGTAGGATTTTTTTTGAAATTACTATGTTCCCCAACAGTGGCATCCGAGCCAGGTTTATGCGTAGATATTATATGCACGAGTAGAACACAAGTGAGTTGTGGGCGATACAAGTCATACTGCTTACCAGCATGTCATACTTTGGTTCGGCGGTATTGTTGGATGAAGCGTCCCGGACCGACATTACGCGTACGCTTACGCGGGACTGGTTCTACCGACGTGCTTTGCACACAGGTGGTTGGGGGTGTTAGTTTCTCCAACTTTAGTTGAACCGAGTGTGGCTACGACCGGTCTTGAGAAGGCTAAAACAACACTAACTTGACGAACTATTGTTGTGGTTTTGATGCGTAGGTAAGAACGGTTCTTGCTCAGCCCGTAGCAGCCACGTAAAATTTGCAACAACAAAGTAAAGGACGTCTAACTTGTTTTTGCAGGGCATGTTGTGATGTGATATGGTCAAGACATGATGCTATATTTATTGTATGAGATGATCATGTTTTGTAACGGAGTTATCGGCAACCGGCAGGAGCCATATGGTTGTCGCTTTTATTGTATGCAATGCAATCGCCATGCAATTGATTTACTTTATCACTAAGCGGTAGCGATAGTCGTAGAAGCAATAGTTGGCAAGACGACAATGATGCTACGATGGAGATCAAGGTGTCGCACCGGTGACGATGGTGATCATGACGGTGCTTTGGAGATGGAGATCAAAGGCACAAGGTGATGATGGCCATATCATATCACTTATATTGATTGCATGTTATGTTTATCCTTTATGCATCTTATTCTGCTTTGTTTGACGGTAGCATTATAAGATGAACTCTCACTAAATTTCAAGATAAAAGTGTTCTCCCTAAGTATGCACCGTTGCCAAAGTTCGTCGTGCCGAGGCACCACGTGATGATCGGGTGTGATACGCTCAATGTTCATCTACAACGGGTGTAAGATAGTTTTGCACACGCAGAATACTCAGGTTAAACTTGACGAGCCTAGCATATGCAGATATGGCCTCGGAACACTAAGACCGAAAGGTCGAGCGTGAATCATATAGTAGATATGATCAACATAGTGATGTTCACCATTGAAAACTACTCCATTTCATGTGATGATCGGTTATGGTTTAGTTGATATGGATCACGTGATCACTTAGATGATTAGAGGGATGTCTATCTAAGTGGGAGTTCTTAAGTAATATGATTGATTGAACTTAAATTTATCATGAACTTAGTACCTGATAGTATTTTTGCTTGTCTATGTTATTGTAGATAGATGGCACGTGCTGTTGTTCCGTTGAATTTTAATGCGTTCCTTGAGAAAGCAAAGTTGAAAGATGATGGTAGCAAATACACGGACTGGTCCGTAACTTGAGGATTATCCTCGTTTATTCATAGAAGAATTACGTCCTGGAAGCACCGCTGGGTGCCAAACCCGCTGCAGGAGCAACGCCAAATGTTATGAACGTCTGGCAGAGCAAAGCTGATGACTACTCAATAGTTCAGTGTGCCATGTTTTACGGCTTAGAACCGGGACTTCAACGATGTTTTGAACGTCATGGAGCATATGAGATGTTCCAGGAGTTGAAGTTAATATTTCAAGCAAATGCCCGGATTGAGAGATATGAAGTCTCCAATAAGTTCTACAGCTGCAAGATGGAGGAGAATAGTTCTGTGAGTAAACATATGCTCAGAATGTGTGGGTACCATAATCACTTGACTCAACTGGGAGTTAATCTTCCGGTTGATAGTGTCATACAGAGTTCTTCAATCACTGCCAGCAAGCTACAAGAGCTTCGTGATGAACTATAATATGCAAGGGACGGATAAGACGATTCCCGAGCTCTTCGCAATGCTAAAGGCTGCGGAGGTAGAAATCAAGAAAGAGCATCAAGTGTTGATGGTCAACAAGACCACCAGTTTCAAGAAAAAGGGTAAAGGGAATAAGAAAGGGAACTTCAAGAAGAACGACAAACAAGTTGCTGCTCAAGAGAAGAAACCCAAGTCTGGACCTAAGCCTGAGACTGAGTGATTCTACTGCAAAGGGACTGGTCACTGGAAGCGGAACTGCCCCAAGTATTTGGCGGATAAGAAGGATGGCAAGGTGAACAAAGGTATATGTGATATACATGTTATTGATGTGTACCTTACTAGAGCTCGCAGTAGCACCTGGGTATTTGATACTGGTTCTATTGCTAATATTTGCAACTCGAAATAGGGACTACGGATTAAGTGAAGACTGGCTAAGGATGAGGTGACGATGCGCGTGGGAAATGGTTCCAAAGTCGATGTGATCGCCGTCGGCACGCTACCTCTACATCTACCTTCGGGATTAGTTTTAGACTTAAATAATGTTATTTGGTGCAAGTGTTAAGCATGAACATTATATCTGGATCTTGTTTGATGCGAGACGGTTATTCATTTAAATCTGAGAATAATGGTTGTTCTATTTATATGAGTAATATCTTTTATGGTCATGCACCCTTGAAGAGTGGTCTATTTGTATTGAATCTCGATAGTAGTGATACACATATTCATAATGTTGAAGCCAAAAGATGTAGAGTTGATAATGATAGTGCAACTTATTTGTGGCACTGCTGTTTGGGTCATATTGGTGTAAAGCGCATGAAGAAACTCCATACCGATGGACTTCTGGAATCACTTGATTATGAATCACTTGGTACTTGCGAACCATGCCTCATGGGCAAGATGACTAAAACGTCGTTCTCCGGAACAATGGAGCGAGCAATAGACTTGTTGGAAATCATACATACTGATGTATGTGGTCCGATGAATATTGAGTGCTCGCGGCGGGTATCGTTATTTTCTCATCTTCACAGATGATTTGAGCAGATATGGGTATATCTACTTAATGAAACATAAGTCTGAAACATTTGAAAAGTTCAAAGAATTTCAGAGTGAAGTGGAAAAATCATCGTAACAAGAAAATAAAGTTTCTACGATCTGATCGTGGAGGAGAATATTTAAGTTACGAGTTTGGTCCACATTTGAAACAATGTGGAATAGTTTCGCAACTCACGCCACTCGGAACACCACAGCGTAATGGTGTGTCCGAACATCGTAATCATACTTTACTAGATATGGTGCGATCTATGATGTCTCTCACTGATTTACCGCTATTGTTTTTGGGTTATGCTTTAGAGACGACTGCATTCACGTTAAATAGGGCACCATCAAAATCCGTTGAGACGACACCTTATGAACCGTGGTTTAGCAAGAAACCAAAGTTGTCGTTTCTTAAAGTTTGGGGCTGCGGTGCTTATGTGAAAAAGCTTCAACCTGATAAGCTCGAACCCAAATCGGAGAAATGTGTCTTCATAGGATACCTAAAGGAGACTATTGGGTACACCTTCTATCACATATCCGAAGGCAAGACATTTGTTGCTAAGAATGGATCCTTTGTAGATAAGGGGTTTCTCTCGAAAGAAGTGAGTGGGAGGAAAGTAGAACTTGATGAGGTAACTGTACCTGCTCCCTTATTGGAGAGTAGTTCATCACAGAAACTGGTTCTTGTGACACCCACACCAATTAGTGAGGAAGCTAATAATGATGATCATGAAACTTTAGATTATGTTACTACTGAACCTTGTAGGTCAACCAGAGTAAGATCCGCACCAGAGTGGTACGGTAATCCTGTTCTGGAGGTCATGTTACTTGACCATGACGAGCCTACGAACTATGAGGAAGTGATGATGAGCCCAGATTCCGCAAAATGGCTAGAAGCCATGTAATCTGAATCCATGTATAAGAACAAAGTGTGGACTTTGGTTGACTTGTCCAATGATCGTCAAGCCATCGAGAATAAATGGATCTTCAAGAAGAAGACTGACGCTGACGGTAACGTTACTGTCTACAAATCTTGACTTGTTGCAAAAGGTTTTCGACAAGTTCAAGGAGTTGACTACGATGAAACCTTCTCACCCGTAGCGATGCTTAAGTCCGTCCAAATCATGTTAGCAATTGCCACATTTTATGATTATATAATTTGGCAAATGGATGTAAAGACTGCATTCCTGAATGGATTTCTGGAAGAAGAGTTGTATATGATGCAACCTAAAGGTTTTACCGATCCAAAGGGCACTAACAAAGTGTGCAAGCTCCAGCGATCCATTTATGGACTGATGCAAGCCTCTCGGAGTTGGAATAAACGTTTTGATAGTGTGATCAAAGCATATGGTTTTATACAGACTTTTGGAGAAGCCTGTATTTACAAGAAAGTGAGTGGGAGCTCTGTAGCATTTCTAATATTATATGTGGATGACATATTGTTGATTGGAAATGATATAGAATTTCTGGATAGCATAAAAGGATACTTGAATAAGAGTTTTTCAATGAAAGACCTCGGAGAAGCTGCTTATATATTGGGCATCAAGATCTGTAGAGATAGATCAAGACGCTTAATTGGACTTTCACAAAGCACATACCTTGATAAAGTTTTGAAGAAGTTCAAAATGGATCAAGCTAAGAAAGGGTTCTTGCCTGTGTTACAAGGTGTGAAGTTGAGTAAGACTCAATGCCCGACCACTACAGAAGATAGAGAGAAAATGAAAAGTCTTCCCTATGCTTCAGCCATAGGCTCTATCATGTATGCAATGCTGTGTACCAGACCTGATGTGTGCCTTGCTATTAGTTTAGCAGGGAGGTACCAAAGTAATCCAGGAGTGGATCACTGGATAGCGGCCAAGAACATCCTGAAATACCTGAAAAGGACTAAGGATATGTTTCTCGTTTATGGAGGTGACACAGAGCTCGTCGTAAATGGTTACATCAGTGCAAGCTTTGACACTGATCCGGACGATTCTAAATCACAAACCGGATACGTATTTATATTGAATGGTGGAGCTGTCAGTTGGAGCGGTTCTAAACAAAGCGTCGTGGCGGGATCTACATGTGAAGCGGAGTACATAGCTGCTTTGGAAGCAGCAAATGAAGGAGTTTGGATGAAGGAGTTCATATCCGATCTAGGTGTCATACCTAGTGCATCGGGTCCAATGAAAATCTTTTCTGACAATACTGGTGCAATTGCCTTGACAAAGGAATCCATATTTCACGAGAACCAAGCACATCAAGAGACGCTTCAATTCCATCCGGGATCAAGTCCAGGTGGGAGACATAGAGATTTGCAAGATACATACAGATCTGAATGTTGCAGGCCCGTTGACTAAGCCTCTCTCACGAGCAAAACATGACCAGCACCAAAACTCCATGGGTGTTAGAATCATTATTGTGTAATCTAGATTATTGACTCTAGTGCAAGTGGGAGACTGAAGGAAATATGCCCTAGAGGCAATAATAAAGTTATTATTTCTTTCCTCATATCATGATAAATGTTTATTATTCATGCTAGAATTGTATTAACCGGAAACATAATACATGTGTGAATACATAGACAAACATAGTGTCACTAGTATGCCTCTACTTGACTAGCTCATTGATCAAAGATGGTTGAGTTTCCTAGCCATAGACATGAATTGTCATTTGATCAACGGGATCACATCATTAGGATAATGATGTGATTGACTTGACCCATTTTGTTAGCTTAGCACTTAATCGTTTTAGTTTACTGCTATTGCTTTCTTTAAGACTTATACATGTTCCTATGACTATGAGATTGTGCAACTCCCAAATACCGGAGGAACACTTTGTTTGCTACCAAATGTCACAATGTAACCGGGTGATTATAAAGGTGCTCTACAGGTGTCTCCAATGGTGTTCGTGGAGTCGGCATAGATCAAGAATAGGATTTGTCACTCCGATTGTGGAAGAGGTACCTCTCGGCCCTCTCGGTAATGCACATCACTATAAGCCTTGCAAGCAATGTGACTAATGAGTTAGTTGCAGGATGTTGCATTACGGAACGAGTAAAGAGACTTGCCGGTAACGAGAGTGAACTAGGTATTGAGATATCGATGATCGAATCTCGGGCAAGTAACATACCGATGACAAAGGGAATAACATATGTTGTTATGCGGTTTGACCGATAAAGATCTTCGTAGAATATGTAGGAACCAATATGAGCATCCAGGTTCCGCTATTGGTTATTGACCGGAGACATGTCTCGGTCATGTCTACATAGTTCTCGAACCCGTAGGGTCCGCACGCTTAAAGCTCTGTGACGATCGGTATTATGAGTTTTTGTGTTTTGATGTACCGAAGGTAGTTCGGAGTTCCGGATATGATCACAGACATGACGAGGAGTCTCGAAATGGTCGAGACGTAAAGACCGATATATTGGATGACTATTTTCGGACACCGGAAGGGTCCTGGGAGGTTTCAGACATTTACCGGAGTACCAGGGGGTTACCGGAACCCCCCGGGGAGTTTATTGGTCCTAATGGGCCTTAGTGGGAGAAGATGAGGGGCGGCCAAGGTCAGCCGCGCACCCCCTCCCCCTCTAGTCCGAATTGGACAAGGAGGGGGGCGGCGCCCCCTTTCCTTCTCTTCCTCTCTCCCTTCCTTCTCCTCTCCTACTCCAACTAGGAAAAGGGGGAGTCCTACTCCCAGTGGGAGTAGGACTCCCCCTTGGTGCGCCCTCCTCCTTGGTCGTCCGCCTCCCCCTAGCTCATTTATATATGGGGGCAGGGGCACCCCATAGACACAACAATTGATCTGTTGATCTGTTAGCCGTGTGCGGTGCCCCCTCCACCATAATCCACCTCAGTTATATCGTAGTGGTGCTTAGGTGAAGCCCCGCATCGGTAGCTTCATCAACATCGTCACCACGCCGTCGTGCTGACGAAACTCTCCCCGAGCTCTACTGGATCATGAGTTCGCGAGACGTCACCGAGCTGAACGTGTGCTGAACGCGGAGGTGCCATACATTTGGTGCTGAGGATCGGTCGATCGTGAAGATGTACGACTACATCAACCGCGCTGTTATAACGCTTTCGCTTAACGGTCTACGAGGGTACATGGACGACACTCTCCCTTCTCGTTGCTATGCATCACCATGATCTTGCGTGTGCGTAGGATTTTTTTTGAAATTACTACGTTCCCCAACAGTGAATATGACCGGAGGTGTAAACTGTGGAGGGGGGCACCGCACACGGCTAACAATGTTTGTTGTGTGTTCTAGCGGTGCCCCCTTCATATATATAGGTTGGAGGGGAGGAGAGGCAGACAAGGGGACGCCCCGAGTAGGAGGAATCCTACTTGGGGTCCTCCCAATTCAGTCTCCCCCCTTTCCTATTCCTATTCGGAGTAGGAAGGGAAGAGGGGGAAGGGGAATCCTATTCTCCTTTTCCTTTCCTCCTTCCCCTTTTCTACTCCAATTCGGCCAACCCATATGGGAGGGGCGCACCAGCCCCTTAGGGGCTGGTCTGTCCCCCTCTTGGCCCATTAAGGCCCATGTAGTTGTCGGGGATGCCCAAAACCCCTTCCAGTAACTCGATTGTCACATCCCTGTGTTAGTCATGCATTAGGATTGGTTGAACATTTTGCATCATGTTTAAATTACCAGAAAACTGAAATGGGGATGACAAAACCCCCAGCACCCCCCTGGAACAACTAGGGTTTACTAAAAACATTTTCAATGAACCTGAAATGCCCTTCTAAAAAGCCCACCCTTTTTGTTTTGGGTTAAAACCTTTGACAAAAATGGTGCACATTTTTCTAGGACATCTTAAGGTCATTGGATTAATTCTTATAGTATTTGCATTTGGGCATTTAAATGCTATAAAATATTTTAAATGCTCAAATAATCATAAACTAAAATGTTTGCTGTTGGATATATTCTAAGCAGTAGCCATGATTAATTTTATGATTGTTGGAAATGCCCTGGCATTTTTAATAAAGCCCTGAAGTTACAGAAATAATAGAATAAATAAAAAAACAGAAAAAGAGAGAGAAAGGAACTTACCTGGCGCAGCCCACCTAGCTGGCCCGGCCCAGCAGCCGCTCCACGCAGCTGCTTCGCCTAGCCAGCGAGGCGAGCAGGTGCTCGACGGCGAGCACAGGAGCTCGCCACGCCACCTCCCTGCTTCCCTGCTTCACCTGGCCACCGCCTCGACGCCGCAAACGCCTCCACGTCGCGCACCGAAGCCCCTGGACACGCCCATTCCCCCTGCCTCTCTCCCTCGCTCCCTCGACACCATGGCCGACGCAGCCGCGCCCACGCCGTCGTGAAACCCGCAGCCACCGCGTCCACTCGTTGCCTCGCCGTGCCAAAAAGTTCCGCCGTCGTCCACTACTTCGCCCCGACCCATCCTCGAGCGCTCGCTCGCCCCGGAGACGCTGCACCGAGCTCGTCTTCAACCTCGGTCGCCGGAGATCCCCCTCACCGCCCTGCTCGCTCCAGCTCTTCCCCGACCTCACCGTCAGCTTCGTCGCAACTGCCGTGAGCCCAGCTACCTCCCCACCCTCTCCGTTCCCTCTCTCGAGCCCCGTAGTGACTGCACGTAGCTCACCCGCACGCGCCGCCGCGGAGCTCGTCGCCGACGAGGCTCCGACCACCCAATGGCCGCGCCACCCTGTCCACTATCCCTACCGCACCCCCAGGAGCTCAACGCACTAACCCACGCGCCTCTCCGTGCCCCCTGGCGATGAGTCCGAGCTCACCCGAGCTCCGTCCGCTGCCAAACTCATCGCCGGCGTCACTTTGGTGACCATTTGGTCAAGCGCGGGTGCCTAACACACTCACCGCACCTCGTAGCGCCTCGCTAGTGCGTCAGTTTCCCCGCTAGCTCGCTGCAGTAGCAAAACCACCTACGGCCGAGCTCCGGCCGCCGCCCGGCTCGACGCCGTCGTCATTTCCGGCCACCCCAGCACCAACCAACGCCACCGTTGGATGCGCCACATCGCCAGCTATCCGTAGCACCCACCTACGCATCGAACCGTGGCCGGAGCAGCGTTTCCGACGCTCTCCGCCGTCTCGGCCTCACCGGCGGCTAAACGCCGGCGGGTTTGACCCGGGTTGACCCCAGTTTGACTTTTCCCTGACTCACTGACATGTGGGCCCCAGGCCACTAATTAAACTAGGTTAGTATTAGTTTAACACTAACTAAACTTAATTAGTTAGTTGACACTGACAGAAGGGACCCACAGGTCAGGGTTGACCTGGACCGTCTCAGTTGACCGCTGACGTCACACTGACGCCAGGCTGACGCAGTAAATCCTTTTCTGGATTTATTCTTTAATAGGAAATTCCAGAAAATAGCCAAAACTTCTAAAAATCATAGAAAATCAACCATAACTCCAAATGCAAAGATTTATATATGAATTTTGATCAGAAAAATTCAATCTATCCATTGGTAATGGTTTCATGCATGACAAAACAAGATAACCTTGCTGTTTAAGCAAAATAAGATAATGAACTAACATTTGAATCTTTGATTCAAATGGGTTCATTCCTTTCTGTTTTAGCTTGCATTAGGCCAAGACACATTCATTTTGCCATGTCATAGCATGCATCATATTGTTGCATATTGTCATGTGCTGATTATGTTCGGTGTGTCTTTCGTGGTAGGTTTTGCCTCCGAGGATATCTCCGAGTATCCAACTGAAGGGCAGTACCCTACTACCACTCCATCAGGCAAGCAACCCATTGATCATTCCGATACAAACCCATGTTCTCGCTTCTGCTCTTGTTTACTGCATTAAGACAACGCGATTCAAACTGTTGTGTGCTACGGTAGTTGAACCCTTATCCTCTGCATGACCTGTCATTGCCACAGTAACTAGATGAAACCCACTAGCATGTGTAGGAGTTGGTTGAGCCATGTATGTGTTTCCTACCTTGCTATGCCTGCTATGCTTAGAGTTGTGTCAGGTCTGGTTCATCTGGGTGATGGGCTAGAGTGAAATGATTATGTCGATAATGTGAGGGATGTGTTGAACATGATTTGGCAAAGGTATCAATGAGAGGCCATGTAGGAGTACATGGTGGGTTGTTTCATTGAGGCCGTCCCTAAGAACTGAGATCTGTATGTGTGATTTTAAGAATCAGCTACTACCATGCATTGGGATCCTTAATTGACCCTCTCGGCTTCTTAATCACCCTAGTACTCTATCCAGGAGTTGCAATTAGTTTCTGGTGTTTGTAGGTTATGTGTTGGCGGCCGTGCGTAGCGCTGACCCTAGGGGTGGGCTATGTTGCGGTAGATACACCGTGGCCGGGTATGCCGGGCGCCCGTTTGGCGTCTCGGGACCCTGTTCACATCGTTCAGGGCCGTATGTGGAAACCTCGGCCGGATTCCCTGCGGATGGAACCTGGATAGGCGATAAACCTAGACTAGAGACTTGAGTGTTTAGGTAGGCCGTGGCCGACACCCTCGTTGGGCTTCCGCTTGAAGGTTGCCGAGTACATGTCATGTAAATGGCGGTAAGTGGTGAGAGCATGTATGAAGGAGTACACCCCTGCAGGGTTAACATCATCTATTCGAAGAGCCGCGTCCGTGGTAAAGGACTACTTGGTTGCCTATACAGTTCATAGACAAGTTAATGGATACTACTAAAAAACTCAAGATAAGTGTGAGTACCGAGGATGGCTCTCTCGTAGGATTACGAGGGAGGATCCCCGGTGGAGTATTGTGTTGGTGAGTAGTGGACTCGTGTGCGAAAACTATTTTACTAGTGGAGTCTCGTAGGATAGCTTAGCCAAGAGTCAAAGCTGGCTTGCTGCAATAACTCCACCTTCTTGAGAATGAGCATGTATAGTAGGTTCTGATGTAATACTTGCTGAGTACCTTTGTACTCATGTTTGCTTAATTACTGTTTTTAGACGACAACACCGCCCCCTCCGATGGGTTCTACGTAGACCTTGATGTCGACGAGTGACTAGCCACCCAGGTGGTGATCCTGGCCATGGAGGGCCCTATGTAGATAGACAGGCTTCGAGAAGCCTTCTTTCTTTCTAGTGTCTGTACTCAGACTAGTTGCTTCCGCATGTGCTTGTATGATTGTATGACTTGAGTGTCGGGTCGTGTGACCCCTACCTGTATGAATATGTTATGTATGGCTCCTTGGAGCCTTTTTAAATAAAGTACTTGAGTTGTAGAGTTTTGTTGTGATGCCATGTTGTATGTACTCATATCGGGCATATTGTGTGTATGACTGAAATGCTTGGTATGGGTGGGATCCGACAATCTAGTTGTTTATCCTTGGCAGCCTTTCTTATGGGGAAATGTAGTCTAGTGTTCCTCGAGCCATAGTAGTTCGCTACAGCCCGGTTCACCGGAGTCCTGCTAGCCCAGCACTACTACTCAGGACACTTGACTGGCCAGCATGTGTTTCACTTCGTTCCTATGTCTGTCCCTTCGGGGAAATGTCACGCGGTGACATCCGGAGTGCTGCCTAGCCTGCTACAGCCCGGGTTCCCCGGAGTCTTGTTAGCCCAGTGCTACAGCCCGGATTCACTCGCTGATGACCGACATGCTCGATGTGATTCATGTATGCCTGTCTCCATAGGTCTGCGCCCTTTGGGTTCACGACTAGCCATGTCGGCCCGGGTTCTCTGTCATATGGATGCTAGCGACACTATCATATACGTGAGCCAAAAGGCGCAAACGGTCCCGGGCCATGGTAAGGCGACACCCGTGGGGATACCATGCGTGAGGCCGCAATGTGATATGAGGTGTTACCGGCTAGATCGATGTGACTTGGAATCGGGGTCCTGACACCGATATGCACCCAGTACCCCCGGAACACTTCCGGTGTCTGAATATCATCGTCCAATATATGAATCTTTACCTCTCAACCATTTCGAGACTCCTCTTCATGTCTGTGATCTCATTCGGGACTTCGAACAACATTCGATCACCAAATCACATAACTCATATAATACAAAATCGTCATCGAACGTTAAGCGTGTGGACCCTACGAGTTCGAGAACTATGTAGACATGACCAATACACCTCTCCGGTCAATAACCAACAGCAGAACCTAGATGCTCATATTGGTTCCCACATATTATATGAAGATCTCTCTCGGTCGT
This sequence comes from Triticum urartu, assembly GCF_056163025.1. Lineage (NCBI taxonomy): Eukaryota > Viridiplantae > Streptophyta > Magnoliopsida > Poales > Poaceae > Triticum > Triticum urartu. The sequence goes on from NC_141877.1 coordinate 355,221,275, forward strand.
ATTGTAATGACAACATACGTTATTCCCTTTGTCATCAGTATGTTACTTGCCCGAGATTCGATCGTCGGTATCTCCATACCTAGTTCAATCTCATTACCGGCAAGTCTCTTTACTCGTTCCATAATGCATCATCCCGCAACTAACTCATTAATCACATTGCTTGCAAGGCTTATTATGATGTGCATTACCGAGAGGGCCCAGAGATACATCTCCGATACTCGGAGTGACAAATCATAATCTCGATCTATGCCAACCCAGCAAACACCTTCGGAGATACCTGTAGAGCATCTTTATAATCACCCAATTACGTTGTGACATCTGATAGCACACAAGGTATTCCTCCGGTATCCGGGAGTTGCATAATCTCATAGTTAAAGGAATATGTATAAGTCATGAAGAAAGCAATAGCAATAAAACTTAACAATCATTATGCTATGCGAACGGATGGGTCTTTTCCATCACATCATTCTCCTAATGATGTGATCCCGTTCATCAAATGACAACACATGTCTATGGTTAGGAAACTTAACCACCTTTGATTAACGAGCTAGTCTAGTAGAGGCTTACTAGGGACACGGTGTTTTGTCTATGTATCCACACATGTATCAAGTTTCCGGTTAATACAATTCTAGCATGAATAATAAACATTTATCATGATATAAGGAAATACAGAATAACAACTTTATTATTTCCTCTAGGGCATATTTCCTTCAGTCTCCCAGTTGCACTAGAGTCAATAATCTAGTTCACATCGCCATGTGATTTAACACCAATAGTTGACATCTTTATGTGATTAATACCCATAGTTCACATATCGATGTGACCAACACCCAAAGGGTTTACTAGAGTCAATAATCTAGTTCACATCGCTATGTGATTAACACCCAGTGAGCACTAAGGTGTGATCATGTTTTGCTTGTGAGAGAAGTTTAGTCAACGGGTCTGCCATATTCAGATCCATATGTATTTTGCAAATTTGTATGTCTACAATGCTCTTCATGGAGATACTCTAGCTAATTGCTCCCACTTTCAATATGTATCCAGATCGGTGTCAAAGCTTGCATCGAAGTAACTCTTTACGATGAACTCTTTATCACCTCCATAACCGAGAAACATTTCCTTAGTCCTCTTTAGGTATCTAAGGATAATTTTGACCGATGTCCAGTGATCTACTCCTAGATCACTATTGTACCCCCTTGCCAAACTCATGGCAAGGTATACAATAGGTCTGGTACACATCATGGCATACTTTATAGAACCTATGGCTGAGGCAAAGGGAATGACTTTCATTCTCTCTCTATCGCCGTGGTCGAGTTTTGAGTCTTACTCAAATTCACACCTTGCAACACAAGCAAGAACCCTTTCTTTGACCGATCCATTTTGAACTTCTTCAAAATCTTGGCAAGGTATATGTGCTTTGTGAAAGTCCTATTAAGCGTCTCGATCTATCCCTATAGATCTTGATGCCCATATATAAGTAGCTTCACCGAGGTCTTTCATTGAAAAATTCTTATTCAAGTATCCTTTTATGCTATCTAGAAATTATATATCATTTCCAATCAACAATATGTCATCCACATATAATATCAGAAATGCTATAGAGTTCCAATCACTTTCTTGTAAATACAGGCTTCACCATAAGTCTGCATAAAACCATATGCTTTGATCACCTCATCAAAGCGTATATTCCAATTCTGAGATGCTTACATCAGTCCATAGATGGATCCATGGAGTTTGCACACTTTGTTAGCACCTTTAGGATCGACAAAACCTTCTGGTTGCATCATATACAACTCTTATTTAAGAAATCCATTAAGGAATGTAGTTTTGACATCCGTTTGCAGATTTCATAAAATGTGGCAATTGCTAACATGATTCGGACAAACTTAAGCACCGCTACGAGTGAGAAAATCTCATCGTACTCAACACCTTGAACTTGTCAAAAACCTTTTGCGACAAGTCAAGCTTTGTAGATAGTAACACTACCATCAGCGTCCGTCTTCCTCTTGAAGATCCATTTATTCTCAATGGCTTGCCGATCATTGGGCAAGTCCACCAAAGTCCATACACTACAAAAAAATACACTTCTGTGATGATACGTGTTTGCCATAGTAGGTCACGTTTTCTATCATGCATGTACATCCATGACAAATTTATGACAGAATCAAGGTAGTCATACCTGTGCTATCTTAGAAGTGTTCCATGACATTACCAAAATTACCATCACGGAAGTGTCCACTTCCATGACGATAAATCGCGCGTCACAGAAGTGCTTTTGTCAAGGGTGACCGACACGTGGCATCCACCGTAACAGAACGCCGTTAAGCTATCGGGTCCAGTTTTGGATCCGATAACCCATTAACATCCCTGACCAATGGGGATTTTCCATGTGTAAAATCATCATTGGCTGGAGGAAACACGTGCCGGCTCATCGTTGTGACAGATGTCATCCACTCATTGGACCCAAAGCGCCTATGATACGTCGACACGTGGCACGGCCCAACAGAGGCCCATTCCTGTGAAAAGGCCGGCCCGTTTGACTTGTTCAAAAGGTGGCGGTCCGGCCCACGTTAAGCATGTTAACGGCCTGTTCGCATATAGCCCATTTACAGCCCGCTAACCCAGGGCCCGTTTACGACCTATCCGAATTAGGCCCAGTAGTGTCATCTAAGCCGTCCAATATAATTACAGCCCGTTTTAACTTCCGGCCCGTGTATGGTCCATGACGTCTTTTGGCTCATATGAGGCCCTTAGTAACCCTCAGCCCATTAACGACCTGTGGTAAAACTGGCTCGTAATGAACAATGTATCACTTTATACCCATTAACGACCCATTATTCCATTGGACCGTTTCCAGCCCATGTTATCTTTCGGCCTTCTCAAGGCCCATCTATTCTTGGGCTCATTTCCAGCATTCGTTTACTTTCGGCCCGTTACTGTCATTTTCTGCTTGTGGGCCAAATATAGCCCGTGGTTACAGTCGGCCCATTTGTGGCCCGTTAATACGTTGGGCCGTTTTCATGGCGTCATCAAATATGGCCTATTAACGATGGCCCGTTATGGTCGGCCCATGAACGGACGATTTCAACTCTAGCCCATTTACGGCCATAATGTGGTCTGTTATTGGCCCATGTTTGGCCAACCGATCATACGGCCCGTAGAAGGCCCATTGATGATACGCCCCGTAGAAGGCCCATTGTGTCTACGCCCCGTAGAAGGCCCATTGTTTCTACGGCCCTTAGAAGGCCCATTGTTTCTACGGCCCATAGGAGGCCCATGTTAACTACAGTAAATATGTAGCCCATTGTTAATGTGGCCTAGTTTTAAAAAAAATAGGTTATTGCGGCCACTAGCAAACCGCGGAAAAAGAACTGCACTGACTACAAGAAAACAAATAAACAAGACAATGGAAATAAATAAGCAAGCAACTTACACTAGATTATCATGGCTATTACACATATTACATCCACTGGGCATCAAAGTTCGCCACAAGTGCAAATATAGGGAACAAAGCGGCATATAAACACCGCAGCAAAACAAGTCCAGAACTGAAACCACTTCAGAAGAGCTCAAGAAACAATATCCTGGGTACCCATAATGCTGGCAAGATGCTTAGCAAGCTTATTAACTTTCTCTTGTTTGGAGCTTAAATCCTCTAGCACTTGCTGTTGCACCAGAAAGTATGCATCTGAATTCTGCAGGGACTTCCTCAGTACTTCGGCTTCCTGTCGCATAACATCTGATCGATGTCTTTCAACTTGAAGTTCAGACTCGAGAAGCCGAACTGATTCAGGCAACGAGTTCGAATAGCTGGTGCCAGCAGTAGTAGCCAGTAACTCGAAGACTACATCACGACAGCACTTTGGGGTTGTCTTAGTGTCTTCAATATAGTTTTTATCAGCTTTCTTGGAGAACAACCGGGATGTCTCACTATCTTGAACCTGTCTGCATTACTTCCTTTACCATTGCATAATGAGGTACTCTTCTCTAATATTTTATCCGCATTTTAAAGGAGAAACAAACAAACACATCACAGGTTTACAATGTAGTATATGAAACTCATTTTGGTAAATCAGTTCAGTAGTAAGGTGGACGGGATAACAACATGAAACAAACATATATCTATGTAGTATGGTCACTGTATGGTCTATATCATTCTAGTTTATGTTGCCAAATCAAGATAGATACAGTTCGAATCATATCTATTTAAGACAAAGCAGCATAGACAAAATATAAGTGTGGGAAACTACACATCAATAACAACACTTGTAATGTGCATGGCATGAGAACATAACTGTTTATTCAATTGAAACTGAAATCAACATAGAGCAAGTTACAACAGCAAACACGTTAAAGAAACAGGTTTAAAACATACCTATTGTGCCATTGGAGTTTCAATTGCATCCTTCAAATTTGAAATTAGTTTGTATGAGTAAATACAATGATGCAAGAGCAAAGTAGTATGAACCATAGCTACATAACCTGACCTGAGAACAATTCTTCTTCTGCTTTAAGCATTGACTTGGGGTTCAGAGTGGTGGTCCTCGTGCTTTGGGCACTGCAGTTGCCTTACTAACTGCTCGTGTTTGGGTGCTCTGTGGTGGAGACGGTGTTGTGTCAACGGGAACTGGGTTACTATCTGCTGGGGTTGGGGTTAGAAGGGGTGTAGCTGGTTCTCTGTCCAACTGGGTAGGGGTACAATCTGCGTGAGTCTGGGTTATGTGTGGTGGGGCTAGTTCTTGGGCAAGTACAACCGTGGTTCTATCTCCATCGGCAGGTAGCACGATCTTTTCTAAAGATCGTGTTTTTACTCCCACAGATACTGCCATCACCCCCTCCAATTGAAATGGCTGATAAACAAGAAAAGTAATTGAATGTACAGACATTGTAAGATAGACAGTTGCAATGGATAGTAGGGAAGAAACAGGGCATGAAATAATTCACATTTATGTTGTCTAACCAAACAGAATAGCAGGACATAATTTCAAATATATGATGGCTAATTAAACAGGATAGCATGACACAATTTCGCATTTATGATGGCTAACTAAACAGGATAGAATGACATACTTCAAAATATGATGACTATGTAAACAAGATGACATAATATAACTATACGATGTGTCTATTAAAGTGGTTGGCATGCCATAAATCACAAACATGCCACCGATGGAAACGTGATGGCATGATATAATTCACAGATAGAATGACATAATTCAAAATATGATGACTATGTGAACAGGATGAGATGATATAACTATATCATGTCTTTAGAAAATGGGTTGGCATGCCATAATTCAGATACATGTTGTCTATGTAAACATCATGGCATGATATAATTCAAATATATGATTTATATACTAAGGAAGTGGGCAAAGGGCAATCGCATATATGATGTGTCAACTAAGGAGATGGCATTCAATATCGTGTATATGATGTAAAAACAGCATTGCAATACAACATATGCATGATATGAGTAATATAACCCTGCGAAGTTTGAGCATACACCTCGGGGGGATAATAGGACTGGTCATCTACCTCTGAATCCTCCTCTGAAGAGCTATCTGTAACCAGCAACATATCTGCTTCACCAGGTAGCATTGTCTGCTCTGAAGACCTTGTTTTCACTCTAGATTTCTCCATCACCAATTTGAATGGCTGATGCACAGGAAGCGTAGTTGAATATACAAACATTGTCGACAAAAGCAATGAGAAATACAAAAAAAGGACGACATGATATAATTCACATATATGATGCTTGGCTAAACAGCATGGCATTGCATAATTCACATATATAATGCCTTGCAACAAGATAGCATTGCATAATTCACATATATAATGTCTTGCAAAAAGATGCATGGCATTGCATTCACATATATGGTAATTAGACACTAAACAGGTGGCATTCACACAAATCATGTCTAAACTAAGCAAATGACATAGCAATGCAAGATACCATACGCACGATATGAGCAACATAACTCTGCCAAGTTAGAGCATGCACCTCGGGGGGGATAGGACTGGTCATCTGTCTCTGATCCTCCTCTGAGGAGCTATTTGTAACCAGCAAGTCATGCGCTTCGTCAGATAGCATTGTCTGCTCTGAAGACCTTGTTTCCACTCCAGATTTTTCCATGACCATGCCGAATGGCTGATGCACAGGAAGAGTAATTGAATGTACTAAAATTGTTGACATATTTAACACGTAATAAAAAAATGATGCCATGATATAATTCACATATAAGATGACTAGCTAACCAGGGTGGCATTGCAAAATTCACATATATGATGCCTGGCTAAACAAGATGACATTGCATGATTCAAATATACGATAAAGAAACTAAACAGATGGCATTGACACAAAGGATGTCTAAACTAAGCAGATGACATCTTTGATGTATACAGTAAGCAATGCAAGGCACCATATGCATGATATTACCAACATCAGCATGCCAAGTTAGAGTGAAGACCTCATGGGTTAAATAGGAGTGGTCTTCTGCTTCTGAATCCCCCTCAGAACAGTTATCTTCCTCTTGATTACGATCCAAAATGGGTGGAGGGGGGCTGCCTTTGCGCCCACCATGGAGCGACGTCTGCATGAAATTTTATTGCCACACAAGGCTCGTCTCTTTTGCTCTACATGTTCAGTTCCATTGTGTACAATAACTGACATGCATATGAATAAAACATAGTGAGATTATGTAAGGAGTGCATGCACAAATTCAGAGTGAAGGCAACAAACTTTGGATAGACCCAAAACCAATGATAGCAGGCAGATAATAGCTTTAGTTAAAAATATAGATAATGGCTCCTTTAATGTTTGTTTGCACCCAACATGAAACTCATATTAGACACCCGAGATTAACCAGATAGTAGACAGATAGTACTGATTGCTGCCCCAATATGTACCCCACAACCATTTAAAAACTCAAGTTTCAACATAAGTTTGGACTTGAGTCGGAGTCTAATAGGTGAACACGACGATAAAGTAGCATGTCATCATATTAAGCGATGCATAACATAAGCAGACACGGAAGAGTGCGACCTCTCTTGCAGACCCGTGTAGTCCTCAAGGTCATCTGCTCAGTTGATGATGGTACTGCAGTTGTCGTGGCTGCCGGCGGCGGGGAAGAAGACCTGAGGCGGCGAAAGACAGTCTGGAGAGCGGATCCTGGCTATGGTGAACCCTTCCGTCGATGGAACAGCTGAGCTGGGGTGGAACACAGCACCGCAGGAGCAGGACAAACCACACAAGGTTTTCTTTGACACATATCTGTTACATAAGTAATTGTGTAAGGGCTTGTTTGAATTTGAGGATTCTAACAATGCAGGGATAGGAAATAGACAGGAATAGGATAGGAATGCACAAACACAGGATTTCTGCCAATCTGGGTGTTTGGTTCATAAGAATTGGAAGATCACTGGATCCAAAGAAGCATGGTGAGATTAAGTCAAACCACAAGAAGTGTACAACCTCCTTGGCCAAGCCATGTCGATCTCAGCGTGATTGGGTTGGCCGGTGAGGATGCTCCGGTTGACTTGGTTGTCGGAGGAGGGGAAGGAGATCTTAGGCGTCTGCAGATGGAGCCCGAGGTACTGCTCCACTGTGATGGAGGGTTTCATCGTTGGAGCAGCTCCGGTGAGTTGTACGACGCCAAGGCTGAAGCAGGACAAGAGAGACAACATTAACCTGAGTGGAATTCTAATAGCATCTCCAATAGATGACGTAAAATACATAACCACGAACTGCTAGATGTATACATCAGCCGCTCATCTCTGAACTTAACTGTCGAAACTGAATTTAACCGTCGAAACTGAACTTAACTGTCGAAACTGAATTTTGCTGTCAAAATTGAATTTTACTGTCGAAACTGAACGCACTAGAGGTGAGGCTACAAGTCAGTCGACTGACTTTTTCATCTCTGGTCAGTCGATTTTGCAGCCGTTGGATACGAAATCAAGGGCCTGCAGTTCATCTTCAACCTCCACCCCCCTGAGCCGCCAGCCACCACCGGCCAAACAGCCGCCCCCGCCGTCGGCAGTGCGCCGCCCCACCCGCCTCGAAAACACTCCCCACCGCTGGTCCACCGCCGCCCCAGCCATCCCTGTAGGCCCCCCGTGCCGATCTTTGTAGCGACCAGACCTCAAACGGTCCAATATCTATGCTCAGGTGTCATCCCTGGATCAGTAATGCTGACACCACACAGTACTTGAAGGATTTATACCAGAGTAGCAATCACACTCTTATTACATCGAGTGTCTCAAAAGAGAACTTAATACAATAAATATGGCTTAAGGCCATCTAATAACGATAACAGCGGAAGGCTTGGAAGATAAGTGAGTCCATCAACTCCAACGGCATCACTGAGTATAGAACCACGACCTAAAAGCACCTTAATCGTCGTCTGAAAAGTCTGCAACATGAACCTTGCAGCCCGAAACGGGTCAGCACATGGAATATGCTGGCAATGTAACACATAGAGAGCAATAAAAGATATAGGCTATACTATATGCATATTTGGCTGGTGGAAAGCTCTATGGTTACAGTTTTGCGTAAAGCCAATTTTTCCCTACTGCAAAGGAATAAATTTTTATTTAACTATCATGGTGGTTGTTAAACATTGAGAATGGTTGACAGCATTCTCAATCCCAATTAAGCATCATCATTAAACAAAACCCAACAAAATTAATTAGAGTAACATGATGAGATTCACATGATAATCCAAGTACTAGATACTCAAGATGTCCATAACCGGGGACACGACTAACCATGATTAGTTTATACACTCTGCAGAGGTTTGCGCACTTTTCCCCACGAGACTCGATCTCCTCCGTTGGATTTCTCGCACTGCATGGTGTTTGAGAAACGGATGACCGAGACATAGTCTTTCAGAAGCGCTAGCACCTTACGATGGGTAGACCGTTACACCTACTTTCCCCTACATCTGCTAGTCTACCACTGTAAGAGTTCACACGACTTAATCAACTATGCTAGAGCCCATAGTAGCTTGTGGCTGCACACGGAAGTTTCTAGTATAAATAATCTCATGATCCCTTTGAGCCTGGGTGGCGGTCCAAAAGAAAAACAGGCAATCATGGAATACCCAGGTGCCTCAATCCACCTAGATGTGTATTTAAGTTGCCACCTTAGATAAACCATTAATTTAACAATCTCACATCTGTCGTGGATACACTCACCCAATCCACGTCTATTAGCATAGCATGGCATAATAAGCAAACGTAGAAGTAACTCCCAAAGGTTTGATAATAAACAGGTAACATGTACTACCTCAACTACTTCCCAGAACCCACAATTTAATTAGATCCTAAACATGCAATGGTGTGAGGATTGACCTAATGCAATAAAACTGGGTCATTGGAAGTATGATCGAAGTGTTACTTGCCTTGCTGATGATCCGGGAAACCTAGCGATTCGAAGTAGCAAGCGGTGCACTCCGGGTACTCTATCGCAAACAAACAAGCATACAATAAGTACTCAACTAATGCACAGGTAAAACTCGAATACGAGATCTAACCAGAAAGTTCAACTTAAGAACTCCGGTTGGCAAAAAGAATCAAATCGAACGAAGCAACGAAAGACAAACGGCAAAAGAAACAGGCTTCGTTTACTATTCTGGATCTAGGGCAATTTTTACAGTGGTAAAAACTTGTTTGAGTTGGTTAAACGGAAAGAGGGTTTCGAGACGAAACTCCAGGCGCTTGAATCGCCTGATTCCGATAAACGAGCGAAAAGTTATACTAGAATGAAAATCGGATCAGGAATCGCGATCAGAAAAATCGCGGATTTAATCCAAGAAAAAGAAAAACGACGAACAGATTAACGAACGAACGTTCGTTATCTGGGTCTAAACGATGAACGCGTTCGTTAAAACGAACGAACGAGCGAACGCTCGCTAAATAAATAAACCGGAAAAACCGATCTATTTAAAAACGAAACTAAAAAAACCGAACGAAAAACTGACGGAAAACCAAACGGTTTTTCGAGAAAAACCGGCGGCGGCGAGGTCTACCTCCAGCGAGACGGCGGCGCGGCGGTGGCAGAGGCGGCGGGGCGGCGCGGCTAGGGTTTGGGGGTCTCGGCTGGGCCCCCCCCGGCTTATAAAGCTGGCCGGGCCAAGTGTCCGGGTCGGACACGCCCGATAGGTCAGTTCGCGTTTTTTTAAATAGTTACGCTCAGGAAAAAAACAAAAAGAATACTAAAGGGACTCCAAAAATCCTAAAATAAATTTTCCTCGGCTTCTAAAATCAAGCGCACAGGATGAACATTTATTTGGGGCCTAAATGCAATTTTGAAAAACGCGCATTTTTCCTAAATTCAAATAAAATAGCAAATAAAACCAAAATAAAATCTTATTTGATTTTCTTATTAAATCCTCAATATTTCTCTATTTTGGGAAAGTCATTTTATTCCCTCTCTCATATTTTTGTAATAGAAATAATTGAAGATAAAGTAAATAAAATCAAATGATCCTATTTCCAAAATTTGAGAAAACTCAAATATGAAAATAACGAAATCCCCAACTCTCTTCGAGGGTCCTTGAGTTGCGTAGAATTTTCTAGGATCAGCCAAAATGCAATGAAATATGATATGCATTGATGATCTAGTGTATAACATTCCAAATTGAAATTTTGGGATGTTACAAACCTACCCCCCTTAAGATGAATCTCGCCCTCGAGATTCGGGTTGGCTAGGAAATAGGTGAGGGTGGTCCTTCAGCAAATCTTCCTCTCGCTCCCAGGTGGCTTCATCCTCCGTGTGGTGGCTCCACTGAACTTTGCAAAACTTTATAACCTTGCTGGGGGTGACTCGACTGGCATATTCTAGAATCTTGACTGGTTTCTCTTCATAGGTCAAATCATGTCCAACTGAATCGCTTCCAGCGGCACTGTATCTCTCAACAGTATATCAGCCATCTCTGCGTGGCACTTCTTCAACTGGGAAACGTGGAACATGTCGTGAACTCCTGACAATCCTTCGGGCAATTCCAACTTGTAGGCTACTTCTCCCATATGCTCCAAAACTTTGTATGGTCCTACAAAACGTGGCGCTAACTTTCCCTTAACTACAAAGCGTTTAACTCCTCGATGTGGAGATACTCAAAGATAAACTCGGTCTCCGACTTCGTAAACTGTCTCCTTGCATTTAGAATCTGCATAGCTCTTCTGCCTGGACTGGGCTACCTTGAGCCTATCGCGAATCAATTTCACTTTCTGTTCAGACTCCTTAATCAGATCCGGTCCAAACAACTAGCGGTCTCCAACTTCATCCCATGACAGTGGGGTCCCGCACCTCCTTCCGTACAAGGCTTCGAAAGGGGCCATCTTAAAACTAGATTGATAACTGTTGTTATAGGAGAACTTTGCATATGGAAAATTCTTGTCCCAACTAGATCCGTAATCTAGCGCACAAGCTCTCAGCATATCCTCCAAAATCTGATTGACTCTCTCGGTCTGTCCATCTGTCTGCGGATGGAAAGCTGTACTGAACTCTAGCCTGGTACCCAAAGTTTCATGCAACTGATTCCAAAACTTTAAGGTAAACTGGGTTCCTCTGTCTAATACAATGCTCCTTGGAACTCCATGCAGACATACGATTCTGGTCATGTATATCTTTGCTAACTTTGCACTGGTATAGGTAGTCTTCACTGGGATGAAATGAGCTACCTTTGTCAAACGATCGACTACAACCCAAATCGAGTCATAGCCTGAACGTGTTCTGGGTAATCCTGTGATAAAATCCATGCCTAACTTATCCCACTTCCATTCGGGTATCGGCAATGGCTGTAGCAATCCTGCTGGCTTCTGATGCTCTGCCTTCACTCTCTGACATACATCACAAACTGCTACATACTCCGCAATATCCTTCTTCATTCCGGTCCACCAAAAAATATCCTTCAAATCCAAATACATCTTGGTATTTCCTGGGTGAATTGAATATGGTGAATCATGGGCCTCTTGCAGAATTAACTTCCTGATCTCTGGGTTATTAGGCACATAAACATGGTCTTCGAACCATAAGGTATCGTGCTCATCCTCACGAAATCCTTTAGCTTTTCCTTTGCTCATTTTCTCCTTAATAGAAGCAATATCCTTGTCATTCTTCTGGGCTTCTCTGATCTTATCCATCAAAGTAGACTGAATCTCCAATGCTGCTACATAGCCTCTCGGGACTATCTCCAAACATAGCTCACGGAGATTTTCGGCTAACTCCCTTGGTAAATCTCCCGTCATTAGTGTGTTAACATGGCTTTTACGACTCAACGCGTCAGCTACTACGTTAGCCTTTCCAGGGTGATAATGCAATCTCATATCATAATCCTTGATGAGCTCCAACCATCTCCTTTGTCTGAGGTTCAACTCCTTCTGTGTGAAAATATACTTCAAACTCTTGTGATCCGTGTACACCTCACAATGGTTTCCTATGAGAAAATGTCTCCAAGTCTTCAACGCATGCACTACGACTGCTAACTCCAAATCATGCGTAGCATAATTCAACTCATGGGGCTTGAGCTGTCGTGAGGCATATGAAACAACTTTTCTTCCTGCATAAGCACTGCTCCAAGTCCTCGACGTGAAGCGTCGCAATACACCTCATAATCCTTGGTCTGATCTGGCAAAATCAACACAGGTGATGTAACCAAACGTTTCTTCAACTCCTGGAAACTGGCCTCACATTCCTCGGTCCATATGAACTTGGTATCCTTCTTCAATAACTCTGTCATAGGCTTTGCAATCTTTGAGAAATTTTCAATGAATCTCCGGTAGTATCCTGCGAGTCCAAGAAAACTTCGAATCTCTCCAACTGTTGTTGGCGCTTCCCAATTTGTCACAGTTTCAACCTTGGTGGGATCTACTGCTATAACTTCTCCGGATATAACGTGTCCGAGAAATCCAACTTCCTTCAACCAAAACTCACATTTGCTAAACTTGGCATATAACTGATGTTCTCTGAGCTTACCAAGTACCAAACGCAAATGCTCCTTATGCTCCTCTTCATTCTTCGAGTGAACCAGGATATCATCGATGAACACTACAACGAACTTATCCAGAAACTCCATAAACACCTTGTTCATCATGTTCATAAAATATGCAGGTGCGTTAGTCAGACCAAATGACATAACGGTATACTCGTACAACCCATACCTGGTGGTAAAAGCCGTCTTAGGTATATCCTGTTCTCGAATCTTCAATTGATGGTATCCTGATCGCAGGTCGATATTGGAAAATACCTTAGCTCCTTGCAATCGATCAAACAGATCGTTGATCATCGGTAGTCGGTACTTGTTCTTGATGGTTACTTCATTCAATCCTCGATAATCAACAACCATCCTTAACGATCCATCCTTCTTCTCCACTAGAAGTACTGGCGATCCCCAAGGCGAAGAACTTGGGCGCATATATCCTTTATCTAGTAACTCCTTAATCTGCTTCTTAATCTCCACCAAATCCTTTGCGGGCATCCTATATGGTCTCTTAGATATTGGCCCTGTGCCTAGCAAAAGCTCAATCAAAAACTCAATATCTCTATCCGGTGGCATGCGTGGCAACTCTTCTGGAAATACATCAGGGAAATCCTTCACCACTGGTACTTCCTCCTGCACAACTCCTGTTAGGAAATTTACTTGAGTCCTCTTCGGCACATGCCGGGATACATACTTGATCCTTCTCCCTTCTGGGGTGGTAAGCAAAATTGACTTACTGGCACAATCGATGTTTCCTCCATACATCGACAACCAGTCCATACCCAGAATTACATCCAATCCTTGTGATTCCAAAATGATCAAATCCGAGGGAAACACATGCCTACCTATACTCAATGGCACTTGAAAACATCCCTTGCTAGCCATATACTCCGCTCCTGGTGAGCATACTAACATAGGGGTTCTAAGAACTTTGGTGGGCAGGTTATACTTATCCACAAATCCCCTTGATATGTATGAATGCGATGCACCAGTATCAAAAAGAACGAGTGCAGTAAATGACTTAACCAAAACCTTACCGATTACTGCATCCAGCTGCTCTTCAACCTCCTCCACGTTAACATGGTTCACCTATCCCCTGTTGAAAGGGTTCGGCTTCTTCCCAGAGCTTCCATTGCCATTTCCATTCTGGGATTTAGGACATTCATTAGCATAATGTCCGGTCTTCTGGCACTTAAAACAAGTGACTTGGCTCAGGTCTCTCTTGGCTGGGGTTGATGGGTTGGTGCGCTTCTGGCCATTGCTTCCTCCATTCCCATTACCATTCTTGGTGCCATTGTGATTGTGCGAGCTACCTCCTCCATGGGTATGCTGAAAATGTCCTCCCGGTCTAGGGGTAAAACGTGGCTTCTGCTGAGCTCCAGAATTGTACTTCCCTTGTCCATACTTCCTCTTGCGGTTCTCAATCTGCTGCTGCTTCCCTTCAATCATGAGAGCACGATCTACCGACTCCTGGTAGTTGTTGAAGGTTGCCACCATCAACTGCATGCTCAACTCATCATTCAGTCCTTCCAGAAACTTCTCCTGCTTAGCTTCATCCGTAGCAACGTCATCTGGGGCATAACGTGCTAACTTACTAAAGTCCTCCACATACTGGCCAGCCGTCCTTCCTCCTTGGCGCAAGTTGTGAAACTCTCGCTTCTTTAGGGCCATAGCTCCTGCTGAAACATGGGCAGTACGGAAAGCCTGCTGAAACTGGTCCCATGTGACAGTGTCGACAGGGAAAGTGGCTGTGAAATTCTCCCACCATGATGCTGCGGGTCCTTCAAGCTGATGTGCGGCAAACTTCACCTTTTTCGCATCTATGCATCCTGCTGTGGTCAACTCCCTTGCTGTCTTGCGGAGCCAATCATCTGCTACTATCGGCTCGGTGCTACTGGAAAACACCGGCGGATTTAGTCTAAGAAAACGGGCTAAGTGATCAACAGGTGGTGGTGGTGGGTTGTTGTTGTTCCCCTGATTCTGATTCTGGACTAGCAACTACATCAATGTGTTCTGCTGCTGGATCAACTGAGTGAGCTCCGGTGGGAAGGTAAATCCGGGGTCACGTCTCGGAGCCATCTGAGGGTTGAGAAAAGATGAGATTTAAGAATAGAGAAGGGTCTAGAGAGAAAACACTATGCATATGCACATGAGGCAAAAACAAACAATTCACTTCATTCAATCAATCAAACAAGGGCATACAATTGATCTAACTATCGCAAAAGTGCTCGGACTACTATATTTACATGGTGGACTACTACTACTGTTGGGGTGGTCTACTAGAAATATTCTTCGGTTGCAGACTCCATGATATCTGCTCCAGCTTCATCAACATAGTCATCATCACTGTCATCTGGATCCGAGTCGGTGTCGTCGATGATGATGTAGTCTTCCGGGCGAATCTCCTTGGGTTCTTCGTCTTCCTTTACTGGTGTAGGGCCTCCCATGGATATTCCAATATTCATTGTTAGGTCGGCATTCTTGTCCACTAGTACTTCGATTTCCTCTTCATAATCTTCACGTGTGGCCTTGAGTTCTTCCTCCAGTTCCTTGATTCTTGTCCTTGCCTTCTTCAGATCTATTATGTCAGCGCACATCTGGTTTTCCTGACATCGAATGTGCTGGTTTAACTCCTGGATAAAAGCTACAATTGATCTATCCTTCCTGGTGGTGATCATCTCCCAGTGCTCATCTCGGCGCCCACAAATCTGGTAGATAGTATCCTTGAAATCATTGCGGTAAACTTCTCCAATGCGTCCCATGGCGATGTGAGCTGCCATGCTCTTTCCTAGACTCCAGGTTGGTGCATCAAAAGAAAACTCTATGGGTTCAGCGACTGGCATGAACGTCCTTCCTGGAACTTGAACTTGAATCATCCAGCGCTCTTCTTCAGGTAAAGTGGCGTTGTAGGTTCCGGTGAAGTCTGGTACTCCTATGTTCAGATATCTAGTGACTTCCTTCAAGTGACGTCCAAAGGGTGTATCTTCATCCAGTTGCGTGAACTTGTTCCTTGCATCCGCCATCCTAAAAGAGTAGAAAAGATGAGAGGTCAGAATGAGAAGAGAGTGAGTAGTGATCTAGGTATTTAGCTTAGTGGTCGTGTCCTACAGTCAGCGTGTGCTCTGATACCATCTTGTAGCGACCAAACCTCAAACGGTCCAATCTCTGTGCTTAGGTGTCATCCCTGGATCAGTAATGCTGACACCACATAGTACTTGAAGGATTTATACCAGAGTAGCAATCACACTCTTATTACATCGAGTGTCTCAAAAGAGAACTTAATACAATAAATATGGCTTAAGGCCATCTAATAACGATAACAGCGGAAGGCTTGGAAGATAAGTGAGTCCATCAACTCCAACGGCATCACTGAGTATAGAACCACGACCTAAAAGCACCTTAATCATCGTCTGAAAAGTCTGCAACATGAACGTTGCAGCCCGAAACGGGTCAACACATGGAATATGCTGGCAATGTAACACATAGAGAGCAATAAAAGATATAGGCTATACTATATGCATATTTGGCTGGTGGAAAGCTCTATGGTTACAGTTTTGCGTAAAGCCAATTTTTCCCTACTGCAAAGGAATAAATTTTTATTTAACTATCATGGTGGTTGTTAAACATTGAGAATGGTTGACAGCATTCTCAATCCCAATTAAGCATCATCATTAAACAAAACCCAACAAAATTAATTAGAGTAACATGATGAGATTCACATGATAATCCAAGTACTAGATACTCAAGATGTCCATAACCGGGGACACGACTAACCATGATTAGTTTATACACTCTGTAGAGGTTTGCGCACTTTTCCCCACGAGACTCGATCTCCTCCGTTGGATTTCTCGCACTGCATGGTGTTTGAGAAACGGATGACCGAGACATAGTCTTTCAGAAGCGCTAGCACCTTATGATGGATAGACTGTTACACCTACTTTCCCCTACATCTGGTAGTCTACCACTGTAAGAGTTCGCATGACTTAATCAACTATGCTAGAGCCCATAGTAGCTTGTGGCTGCACACGGAAGTTTCTAGTATGAATAATCTCATGATCCCTTTGAGCCTGGGTGGCGGCCCAAAAGAAAAACAGGCAATCACTGGAATACCCAGGTGCCTCAATCCACCCAGATGTGTATTTAAGTTGCCACCTTAGATAAACCATTAATTTAACAATCTCAAATCTGTCATGGATACACTCACCCAATCCACGTCTACTAGCATAGCATGGCATAATAAGCAAACGTAGAAGTAACTCCCAAAGGTTTGATAATAAACAGGTAATAGGTACTACCTCAACTACTTCCTAGAACACACAATTTAATTAGATCCTAAACATGCAATGGTGTGAGGATTGATCTAATGCAATAAAACTAGGTCATTGGAAGTATGATCAAAGTGTTACTTGCCTTGCTGATGATCCAGGAAACCTAGCGATTCGAAGTAGCAAGCGACGCACTCCGGGTACTCTATCGCAAACAAACAAGCATACAATAAGTACTCAACTAATGCACAGGTAAAACTCGAATAAGAGATCTAACTAGAAAGTTCAACTTAAGAACTCCGGTTGGCAAAAAGAATCAAATTGAACGAAGCAACGAAAGACAAACGGCAAAAGAAACAGACTTTATTTACTATTATGGATCTAGGGCAATTTTTACAGTGGCAAAAACTTGTTTGAGTTGGTTAAACGGAAAGAGGGTTTCGAGACGAAACTCCAGGCGCTTGAATCGCCTGATTCCGATAAACGAGCGAAAAGTTATACTAGAACGAAAATCGGATCAGGAATCATGATCAGAAAAATCGCGGATTTAATCCGAGAAAAAGAAAAACGACGAACAGATTAACGAACGAACGTTCGTTATCTGGGTCTAAACGATGAACGTGTTCGTTAAAACGAACGAACGATCGAATGCTCGCTAAATGAATAAACCGGAAAAAGCGATCTATTTAAAAAACAAAACTAAAAAACCGAACGAAAAATCGACGGAAAACCAAACGGTTTTTCGAGAAAAACCGGTGGCGGCGAGGTCTACCTCCGGCGAGACGGCGGCGTGGCTCCGGCGGGCGGCAGCGCGGGGCGGCGCGGCGGCGGCAGAGGCGGCGGGGCGGCGGCGGCAGAGGCGGCGGGGCGGCGCAGCTAGGGTTTGGGGGTCTCGGCTGGGCCTCCCCCGGCTTATAAAGCCGGCCGGGCCAAGTGTCTGGGTCGGACACGGCCCGATACGTCGGTTCGCGTTTTTTTGTTAAATAGTCATGCTCAGAAAAAAAACAAAAGGAATACTAAACGGACTCCAAAAATCCCGAAATAAATTTTCCCTGGCTTCTAAAATCAAGCCGCACAGGATGAACATTTATTAAATGCAATTCTGAAAAACGCACATTTTTCCTATATTCAAATAAAATAGCAAATAAAAACAAAATAAAATCTTATTTGATTTTCTTATTAAATCATCAATATTTCTTTATTTTGGGAAAGTCATTTTATTCCCTCTCTCATATTTTTGTAATAGATAATTGAAGATAAAATAAATAAAATAAAATGATCCTATTTCCAAAATTTGAGAAAACTCAAATATGTAACGAAATCCCCAACTCTCTTCGAGGGTCCTTGAGTTGCGTAGAATTTTCTAGGATCAACCAAAATGCAATAAAATATGATATGAAATGATGATCTAGTGTATAACATTCCAAATTGAAAATTTGGGATGTTACAAGCTTTTTCTCTAGCGATCCCCACGCCACCGCCCCACCATCGCCGGCGACCACCGCCCCCACCCTGAACCCTAAGATAGATAGTGGGGTACCTCTCTGGCGAGCCCCCTCCCCGCTGCGGCTGGTTCTTCCTTAACTCCGGCGAGCCCCCACCCCCTAAAAATCGACTGACCCAAAAGTCGATTCAGTCGACTGAAGTGTAGCTAAATCGGAGTAGCATCGCAAGCAAGAGCAAGAGCGAGAGCAGCAGCGCGAGCAAGAGCAGACCAGGCAGGGGACCAAGAGCAAGAGCAGAGCAGCAGCGCGAGCAAGAGCTAAAGCAGCAGCAGCTCCTACTGATGTGGACGTCGCCACCGAGGGAGCGACACCATGGAGGAAGTGGCCGGCGACACCGCCGTGGATGGAGTCGCGCCGTGTCGGCTCGGGACCGAGCGTCGGCAGCATCGTGAGATCGAATCAAGAAGAAAATGTGGCGATTAGTGTACAACATCTTTGGTGGCGCCGATTAGGCCGCAACTTCATCCGAGGAAACGGTGATGATGATGCTCTTCCGGTGGTGTAGGTGAAGACGATGGTGTGGGAATGGAGGTGACGCGAAAGACGAGGGGAACGTCAGGGTAGCTCCTTGGAGGTGGAGGACGGGGTGGCTGAACCGGCGGGACGACCAGATCAACGACGGATCCTCATCCGGTATGGTGGATAAGGGACATCGAGGTGTTGCTGTGGACGACATCGTCGGGGAAGAGGCTCCGGCTGGGTGGCGGACGGAGGAGGGTGTGGGGCTTTGCGGATTTTGCCGGCCTCGGTGTACGAATGGGTGGGTGGATGGGATGGGAGTGGGGGAACCATGGCTTAGGGATGCGCTTGTCCGAAATGTGGGGTAAGTTACAAAAGTACCCCCACCGATTTGAGGCGGTTCTTTCGGTTCAGGGGTATCACGGGCATTTCACGTGTCGGGATTTCACAGGAGGTGGGAGTTTTCGCGCGCGTTGTAGTTTTGGAATAGAAAGGCGCGGGTTGAGATGGAGGGAGTTGTGGGAGCACAATGAGACAAAGATATATCTTAAATATTTCGGGATAACAAGGCGCGGGTTGAAATTTTCGGACAAGCCTAACGTGTACTGTAGCAAATCAATTCGCACCACAAATGTCATTCAAAACTTTGAATTCATGTTATGTTCAATTAAAATATTTCGCTACGTGTATAATGCATGCAACCTAGTACTCAAATGAACGTTTTAGTGCATTCCAAACGTATATACTACTGCTTCAATATGAACTAAATTTGAATTTGTTTCTATATTTGAATAAGATCTACAATAATGATTGTTATGAAGTCAAAGCATTTGAATTCGTTTCTCTGTTTTAATAAGATCTACAATCGTCATTATTGTCAAGTTAAACCATCGTTTGTGTATTATCTGCACAGCACACCACATGATTAGTCCCGAGTTACATATGAACAACTCGATTTTTTGAATCCACTTTATGTTGATTTCAAATCATAGTACATTTCAAGCTCTAGCTAGATCTTCACAAACTAAACCATGTCTCGTATGTATAATGTGTTTATCACATTATGTATGGTGCCCCGCCCCCTACGACTACAAGTATTTAGATGTGAGTTGCAAACACCACACATTACCACAGATTCAAATAAAATGTGAGAATGTTGTTTAGATTGTTTGATATTTAGTTGTAAGCTGCAAACGCCACACATTATCACAAATTCAAATAAAATGTGAGATTGTTCGATGTATAGTATGGTTTAGATTGTTCGACATTTAGTTGTGAGTTGCAAACGCCATGCACCATCACATTATGGTATAACATGTGCAAAACCACAACATGCGTATCACCGCTATATTCATGCATGCATATGTTTAAAACACTATGATCTCCTATTCAAATATATGAATCCACTTTCATATCAAATTATGATCTTTGTTAGTCTCTTACACCCACACAATCCTCTAACCTTTGTAGCTACCACTAACTTTCTCTCGTGCATGCACACGCCCTCCTCGCCCTCCCCCTCCCTCAGCATTCTATCCATCGCGCACATTCATTTTTTTTTCTTTAGGCCGTTCTCCCACAGTCTCCACAACTCCTTTCTGACACACACCGATCGATAACCTCTCCAGCGATGTCTGCCTACAACATACACATGCACCTTCAATCTCCTCCTTTATGTGTCCTTGCCTTGTGTCTCTCATACGGTCCCACACACGTGTAAACTCTCGCCCCTCTTTTCATCGATCTCACAACTGCACACTCCTCCCCCCTATCTAGCTAGTAGCTAGGCCTCTCGCACCACCTCCTAGCTCCATTCTCTCTGTCTATCTGTCTCGTCGGGCCTTATTTGCCTCTAACAAATGGACATACACCGACCGATCTCCCACTATACATATAGCTAGCTAGGTCCTTATAACTCGTTTATCCCCATGCGTCGATCGATCTACCTCATTAGTTATGTCTCTCCCTTCCTCCGACAAACAACAATTGATCTACCGATCTAGTTAGGTTTGCTTACCAAACACATGGTTCCCCTTTATCATCCATGGATGTGTCCCGACAGATCTATCATGCACAGGCACACACAGAAACACATCCCCACTCTTATTGATAATATTGCAGCTCCACCCTCAGTTTGTCTAGTAGGACTCTCCCACCATCTTCGAGAAGCAACTCCATCACCCATCCAGCACTCTACCCCTCTCCCTCCCTCTCTCTCTCCTCTCTCTCTCTCTCTCTGTCCCATCCTATTTCCCGTCCTTCAGTTATGTATGGATGTCGACTGATCTCCCTCAAGACATAGCCGGGTCTCTCCTTCTCAACACATATACAAGTCGTTCCACCTCTATAGTTAGGCATCTGCCTACCCCTCCCCCACCCCCTCCCCCCCCACACACACTGATACATCGAGCTCTCTAGTCGTGTCTCCCTGCCACACACAAACTTGACCTGTGCCCTCTGACGTTCCGGTATCTAGGTCAGTCGCCCTATATCTTTGACTTGCACACACACACACAATTTAGTAGATTTTAATATGAACTACTAGTACATACTCCACACACCGATGTATATAGACGTATTTTAGAGTGTAGATTCACTCATTTTGCTATGTATGTAGTCCATATTGAAACGGACGTAATAGTACGCACTCTCCCTCGCCCCTCGACCCTCGCCACGTGGTGGACGTGCAGCAATTCATTCGGTCTCATATAGCCAGAACGATATATACTGTAGTACCATTATTACTCGACTTCCCGAAGAGGCGAAGAGCCAATCGCAAGGTTAATAGTTTGGAGATGCCAAGCGGAAGGTTTATAGGAGAACGAGTAGTAGGTGCCGCGTCATTTATAAATAAAGTTGTAGTGTGAGGTGGGCCATGTAATCACCGAGCCTGCGTGTTTTCACTACTCTTGCACTCCACCGTAAGAATGGAGAAAATTGTAATCTAGTAGTACCTCCTTTCACCGAAAGCGTGGGACATCCAACAGTCCTACCACCTCAGTAATAATGACCAATGAGCCGTCAAATCACATAAACCCAGCAGTAAGTTGGACGGACAAAGCAACCATCACTCTTGAATCCGCTTCTCCATTCAACGCAGGCGCCAGTGAGAGGTCGCGTCCGCTCTGCCCAGGCATGAATGCGGAACCAATTCTTTGGAGCGGTGCTGACCGTTTCGGGCGGGAAGCACGCGCGAGCGATGGAGGGGCTTTGGGTGGGTCGGGCTGGTCAGGAGCGGGCGTGGCAGCTGTCCGCCTGTCCCTACCGGACGCCCGGAAACGAGAGGATGCACCGACTCTCGCGGCTAAAATCGTACACTACACACCATCTCTCTGTAGGAGTAGGTCGATCTGTCGCTCTCTCTAACACACACATGTTGTTAAACACACACACGCACACGCACACACAGGTTCATAGAATAGGAAAATCGTGCGAGTGCGAAGCCACGAGAAGTGAGATACAAATGGAGTACGTACAAGAAGAGAAGAGGTGACGAATATTCCATCAAACCTGGACTAAGGAGTAGTACTCCCTCCGTCTAGGTGTTAAGTCATCCTACGGAAATCAGATATTCCCAAAATGTTTAGGCGTCGTCCATTAACTTCGCATCTCAATCCCCTCCTGGCCTCATTGCTAGCGAGTGTTGTTACTTAGGGAGCGTTTGGATCCTTAGAAAGAACAACTTATAGCATAGCCAAGCAAGGTTAGGCGTTTGGAACTGTTAAAATATGTTAGCTTTTGTGGGCCAGCTAGCTTGGGTGGGCTAGAAAAACCTTGCTAGCTTAGGAGAGCCAGATCGGCTCTCTTCCGATGGCAAACTTCGCGTAGTAGTAACATAGACTAGTAACATATGCATGTTGTACTAGTCCAAGTTACTCACCACTATGACCAGCCTAAGCAATGTAACCAAACGCTCCTTACTCTGCCTTGTTATCTCCCCCGGAAACCCAATGCATGGAGTGCAACTACGGGTTGATCAGTCAAGAAATCAAAGTCGGCTTGCATGCGAGTTAATACGTGGCCCTGCATGGTAGCTAAAACGGCATCTCTTAGTTGTTTGGATTAATTGTTGCGTTTAGAGTCAGAAATCAGGGCTTTGATTGGAGGAATGACCGGTCAAGTTTCTCCTTCTCCTCCAATCTGCTTGCACCTTGGTCCTGCTGCACCTTCTAACGTGACTTATTACACCTAGACGGAGGGAGTCGTACGAGATACGGTGGCACACTGACTTAGGTCGAATACAAGTGCCCAAAATTGTGTGCATGTTATAACAAGGATTCACTTAAAATAGTACGTGAGCGAACAGAGGGATCAATTGGACAGTGTTCCCGAGCAGTAGCAAGATGTGTGAGGTAAGATACACCGCTGGTGCTTTTAATTTTTCTTATTAATTTGTTTGTTTCACCCTCTGACTAGTGGGACCCAACGTACTATGTGGAGAGAGGTAAGGTGACTAAGACTGCATTATTTCTGCACCATTGTGGATAGTCTTACCACCAAAGGCACATGGCGCGATTATGATTTAAATCCCAATGACTCACACACACAAAAACATGGCATGCTTGTCACAGGAATGCAGGAATGTATAAAAGGTTATTTTCCTCTCGTTGAACATAACGGGAGGGTTGTGTAGCTGGTTAGCCTGTTCGCTCATCAAACTTGAGGTCTCGGGTTCGATAACTACAGTTGAGCATAATTCGTGCCAGGAGGATTCTTTGACTGGTCAAAATGGATGGATATGGAGCTATACGATCTCGTAGTGGCCGTATAATCACCTCATCACGTATAAGCTGCAGCCTCGGCGCTTGTTTTCTAGGGTTTTCACTCTTCACTCTCTCTCCAGTATATATATACACGTTGGAGCCTCATCGCTTGTAGTTGCTCTCTTCACACTCTCTCACCCTCTCCACATCTAAACAAGACTTCGTCGGCCTCTCTCTCTCCCCTCACTGCTGGTCTGCTTGTAGTTGCTCTCTTCACACTCTCTCACCCTCTCCAGATCTAAACAAGACTTCGTTGGCCTCTCTCTCTCCCCTCACTACTGGTCAAAGAGCCGGCAGGATCCGCCCGCCGGGAAGGGAAGGAGGCTTAACGCTGTCGCTGTCGGCGAGGGAGGGAATCCACTACTGGCGCAGCTGTTCACTTTCACCCAGCGGCGGCGCGGGAGGGCCTCCAACCCCTTCTTCTTCGCCGCCATACATAGTGTGGGTCGAACGGCCTCCGGTCGCCCATCGAACCACACCCCAAGAACCTTAAGGTATAATTTACTTATTCCACATGCATTGCTCTAGCTGCATGTGGGCTTTTTCTGCTTCTGCACTCGAATCTAGGTGTTGGATCAAACAGGAAAGTAGTGGGGAAAGTTGTATACCATGAATCTAGGACGTGGTTCACAGAGGAAAGGAATGGGGAAAAGTAGTGGGAAAAGTTGTATAGCATGAATCTAGGACGTGGTTCAAAAAGGAAAGGAAGGGGGAAGTTGTATCACATGAATGTAAGACGTGGTTCAAAGAGGACAGGCATGGGGGAAAGTAGTGGGGAAAGTTGTATAGCATAAATCTAGGACGTGGTTCACAGAGGAAAGGAAGTGGGGAAAGTACTAGTACAGACTGGCTATCCAGCACCTACGTTGGTCGAAAAGGGAAAACAATGACAAACACAGTACGCACATCTGTAACGAACTGATCTTTTGTTTTGGGGGACAAGGCTGTAGAGTTTGAGCAGGACTAGATTTGATGCGCTCACATAGGGAAAGGTGTCTAAAGATAACAAAATCGGGACCAACACAAATATGCTCCTTGGTTGTTTGTTCTTTGTTGCAACAGACTGTGCATCACCCCAGTACATCGGTAGATGCACATGGTGCTGGTGCGTCCACTGTCCCGTGCAACTCTTTAGCTGCTGTTAATCTAAGGCCCTGTTTGGTTAAAAATTCCCTAGTCCCTACCTGCTTGGTTCCAGGGACTAAACATGGACTAGAGGTTATTAAATGACATGCTAAAAGACCATGTTACCCCTAGTAATGAACTAATAGAGACAAGGTGCGATGCGTGGCAGGGGCAACTATTGGAAAAAGTCCCAAAAAGACTCTCCCTCGGGGTCTTCTTTCTTTAGTCCCAAATGCCCACTTTTAGTCCCTAAAAGTCCCTCCTGTTTGGTTTAGATGGGACTGACATGGAGTTTTTTTAGTCTCTCCACCAAAATGTCCCTGTAAACAAGCACCCTCTAATAATGCTGTTGGAAAATTGATGCAATGCCATAGTTAAAAGCAAATTACATGTTTAACGAATTTTATTGTTAATATAATCTCTCTGTTAATATTAATCAATGCCACCGTTTGAGAAATGCTACCGTCTTGCT
Source organism: Triticum urartu (assembly GCF_056163025.1). Lineage (NCBI taxonomy): Eukaryota > Viridiplantae > Streptophyta > Magnoliopsida > Poales > Poaceae > Triticum > Triticum urartu. The sequence continues at coordinate 355,246,847 of NC_141877.1, forward strand.
TTCTTTGCCGTTTAGATAAGGTAGATGCTTATTTTTGTTGGCTTCTATGTCATCCATCGTTATTGACCACTAGTTGTTTCCTTTGCACCTCTGTGTAAACAGGGTTATCTACTTCACCTCGTTGCCATTGTGACCTTTTGTTGCACTACACAAAACACTTTTGTTTTAAGAGTGTTTTGTGCAGTTCAACCAAAGTGTCACACTGACAATGTTGCTTGATTGCTTTATCTTAGTGGAACTACACAAGAGGAGATCTTATTTCCTATCCGTGTTGGCAAATTTGGTTCAAATCTTCTTCTTGTGAGTTGTTTGAATTCTGCGTCATGAGAGGTCAGTACTAGCCTTCTTTCACATGATTCTGCAATGTGCTTACATATGTTGTGCTACTTGTACGGTAATGTTGCTTGATTTTAGTGAACTGCACAAATGGTGACAAGACTTCCAATCTGTATATGCACCGCAATATCCCATTGAGGTAAGATAAGGATATTTCACAACTGTTGGCCTGTATTTTGCCACTTTCATCAGAAAATTAGTGTCATTGTTTAGTGCTATACTTGTGCAACCTAATTGACATGCCAAATCTTACATTGAAGGCGAAGCTTATCTGTTATTGAACCAAGTGATGAAGGGGAAGAACAAGCGGAAGAAAAACAAAAATCAACTCCTGGTGCTGTAATGAAGCACTGGAACTGTGATGACACAAGTAATGATATAGTTTTGCATCTTAATTTATTGCTATGGCTGGAACGAGCAATTGTTTTGCCACTGATTTGATGCCAGTCTTAATGTAATACGTAACTATCTCTACTTGTGCAAACAGGGATCTTCTTTGAAGATACCATATATTTTAGTGAAACTGCACAAGAAGATGTTGGAAACATTAATCTAATCGAGGAGTATATAGTAAGCATGGCCACCATAGTAGATAGCAACAGATGGTTCCGGAGAAGTGCTTCATCTGTATGCCCTACACAATAAGCCTCCTGACAAAGGTTGGTACTCGCCCACTGATTTCATCCATATGATTGAGCTTTGTCATCTCTATTGGTGTTGTGCTACTGTTTAGATACTGTCATCAAAAAGTGGTATTATCCTTGAGAAGTGCTTCATCTGTGCTGTTTTAAATATTTCCTTTCCTTTTTTTCGAGCAAACATGGATGCTAGCATTTAGTTATCCTCTTGTCTTTGCACAACAGGATCATCCTCCTCTAAAGAAGAATATGGAGTACGTAAAGTGACTAGTTCCATTTATGCCAGGATGAAGAAGCCCTGTCTATCTTCTCATCAGAAGGAGCAGTTGAAGGATGGTTACATTACCCCCACAAGACCAAACTAACTTCATCTCAGAAGGACTAACAAATCTCCATTTTCTTGCTGTGATGCGCAAGTACAATGTTGTTCTAGGATTCTTTCCCCATTTTTCTAAAAGTGTGCTCTACATGGACCATGTAGGTGCATGTTTAAACTATCAATTCATAGTACAATTTGCTTTATACTAATCACTTTTTTTGTATTTGTGCAAACAGGGGTGCTCAGCTTGATTTCAATGGGAACTGCACAAAATGTTCATGAATACATCGAATCATTCATTTCCACCACAAGAAAGGAGGTGCCGATAAGTTCAAGGCGTTGCAACATATAAGGGCGAAATCATACAAGCTACGCGCGAATTTGGTTGATTTTGGTGGAACTGCACAAAAAGAACAGCTGGTTTATTTAGCACGAGGTGCCATGTCAATGTCCGAACTGATGGCAAACCCTGCCCATTCCACAATCGTAGGCATTTGATATTTTGGAATGGGAAAACCTTGTCAAATTTTGCTCATTGATTTTAGCAAGAAGACATGCGTTTGATATTTTCGAATGGGACGCCCTTTGCTGTCAGCAGCGTCGATCCATTTTTTCTTTAGTTGTGAAGTAAATATTGGCTCTGACACGTGAATCACTGAGATGCATAATCATCAATTGTTTTGAATGTTCTCTATGAATTGCCAGGCCTACATGTTTGATTGCAATGTACATGAACACTAAAAAGCTGCTCAAACTCTTTGTACTCCTTCTGTTCCTTTTTACTTCGCACATTGTGAAAGTGCATACTTTTTTCTATAAGATTGGTCAAAGTAGAGATACTTTGACTGCAGACAAAACTTGTATGCAGACTAGAAAGGACCGGAGGGAGTACATGTGAAACTGCTGCAAATGAGGTGATCACCCTGGGAATAATGCTAGTACGTATTGTTTTGCATGTTCATCCAATGCCAGTGATACAAGAATTCGAACTAATCGTAATAAATTCATTCATACACGGTCGGATTTCATATAAACATGCCGGATTTCATTACATTTCATACATTCTTCAACTAAAAAGGGGTGCATTGGAGGTACAATTAATTAACCGAAGCTACCCACCTGTGTCCGGCTGAGCCGAACAGAAGCTTCAGTGACTTAACTGCAGGTGTAGTTGAGTAACTGACATGTGGCCCAGATGCCTGTTGGGCCCACGTGTCAGTCAGCCAACTGCACCAGCAGTTAAGTAGAAGCAGTGTCCTTCTCCAACATAGCTCTCTGACTCCACTCGCCGCCAAGAAGCTAACCAGCCGTCAGTGGTCAACCCGTCTAGATTGTCATAGCGATTAGGGCAACTAGGAGCCCAATGATCAGGATCCCCACATGACAAACACCTTTCTTCTCACTACAAGAAATATGTCAACTAGTGACCTTCTGTCAGTGACCCCGGAAGAATTGGTCATAGATCTACGACCATTTGAGATCAATTGGTCAAAAGCTGTTCGGGGGGCTCCAAACCCTCAACTATATCGACCATTTTGGTCAGAAAAGTCGTAATTTCCTTACACGAAATGGTCATAAAGCAAACATGACTGGTCTGCTGCCTTATTTCTAGCAGATCACGACCAATATAGATGGTCATAACCTTGTAAATTGTGGTGGATTGCTATGACTAGGCGCCACCTCATCAGTTTTGCCTATGTGTCATGTCCATGTGTCAATTTTTGCCCTAGGTTGTGAAGCAACCTATATTTCTGTCATTCCCAAAATTCCCTAAAAAATCTCATAAATTCTTTGGGTCATATCTTCGTCAAATATGTAAAAATCCTTCCTTGCCTAGTTCAAAAATAATTCAACAATATTCATTTTCCTATTCTGTTCACAACAATACTTTGTGAAAGAAGTGCTATTTATATATTCTTGATTGCCCTCAAAAATTTTGGGCACTCTTTCCTATCCAAATCATTACCTCATGACAAAATTCAGCTCCATTTGCCTAGTAAATATTCCTCGGCAAATTTCCAAAGTTTTTTTCCACCTAGAAGCATTGTGAAGGAAGTACCATTTTTTATATATCCAAGTGATATGAAATTTATACAGTTCCTTCATATGCCCAAATTATCACCCTCCTCCAAATTGCAACTCAGTCAAATCATCTATGTGAGCCCAGGTTCAATTTATATTTTATGGCCAGATTGGCACATTGCAAAGCAAGTGTTATCCAGATCCCTCCTATTACCCTCAAACTTTTTGGGCACTCTTCCATACCCAAATAATTGCCACATGATAATATTCAGCTCCATTTTCCTGGTAAATATTTCTCAGGAAATTTCCAAAGTTTCTATCTCGAGAGAAGCTTTGTGAAGTAAGTACTAGCTAGGCTTATCCAAATGATCTGAAAATTTACCAGTGCATGACCATACCTATCTAACTTACCTACACCAAATTTGAGCTCATTTCATTTATCCAATTTCTCTCGCTAATTTTCGCAAGTTTCTGTCCAGGGAATAACATTGTGAAGGAAGTACCATTTTGGCATGTCCAAATGGTATCAGTTTTCTACAGTGCTTTCCTGTGCCCAAATAACCACCCCACCAAATTTCAGCTCAATCCATTCATTATTTTGAGCCCAGCTTCAACATTCATATTTCTGTCTAGTGTGGTACTTTGCAAAGCAAGTACCACCTAGGCTCCTCCTTTTGAGCTAAAAAATTGTGAAGACAGTCTTATTAGTAGATGATCATCCTTAGCCAAAACTCACGCCCATTGGCCATGTGCATTTCCCGTATCGCTAATCAAACACTTGGCTGCTAATTCATGTTTGAGCATAGTTCGGTCTCCTCGTGAGAATCTTATGTTGTAATTTTCTTCCTAGCACCTTCCTGGGGAGTACCCAACCCCCTAGACATGCCTAAGCCTCCTAGAACACATGGCAACGCCACGGTCACGCGGCGACCACGTGGCGGGCATGCGAGTTTACGCGCTCTGGAGTTGGGGCCCTCGTCCACCATCCAAACCTCAATGTATCGCCACCAAACCATGTATTTTTGATTAAATAGATACTTATATACCTAGAAATGATTTTTGTAAAAAAATAAAGAGGAAACTATAAGGTAGATGAAGTTCAAAATCGACCCGCTTCCTACTGAATCGACAGAAATTTGTCTTTTTCACAAGTGGTGGATTAAAACTTTTGACACCCAACCATTTTGTCAATTATGCATTAAATATGACCTAATATTTTAGAAAAATGATTTGGTCCATGATGTCTACTACACAACCTTCTTCTTGTAGACGTTGTTGGGCCTCCAAGTGCAGAGGTTTGTAGGGCAGTAGCAAATTTCCCTCAAGTGGATGACCTAAGGTTTATCAATCCGTAGGAGGCGTAGGATGAAGATGGTCTCTCTCAAGCAACCCTGCAACCAAATAACAAAGAGTCTCTTGTGTTCCCAACACACCCAATACAATGGTAAATTGTATAGGTGCACTAGTTCGGCGAAGAGATGGTGATACAAGTGGTATATGGATAGTAGATAAAGGTATTTGTAATCTGAAATTATAAAAACAACAAGGCAACAAGTGATAAAAGTGAGTGTAAACGGTATTGCAATGCTAGGAAACAAGGCCTAGGGTTCATACTTCCACTAGTGTAAGTTCCCTCAACAATACTAACATAATTGGATCATAAAACTATCCCTCAACATGCAATAAAGAGTCACTCCAAAGTCACTAATAGCGGAGAACGAACGAAGAGATTGTGGTAGGGTACGAAACCACCTCAAAGTTATTCTTTCCAATCAATCCGTTGGGCTATTCCTATAAGTGTCACAAACAGCCATAGAGTTCATACTAGAATAACACCTTAAGACACAAATCAACCAAAACCCTAATGTCACCTAGATACTCCAATGTCACCTCAAGTATCCGTGGGTATGATTATACGATATGCGTCACACAATCTCAGATTCATCTATTCAACCAACACAAAGGACCTCAAAGAGTGCCCCAAAGTTCCTACTGGAGAATCACGACGAAAACATGTGCCAACCCCTATGCATAGGTTCCCAATGTCACGAAACCCACAAGTTGATCATCAAGACATACGTCAAGTGTTCTCAAATCTTTAAAGACTCAATCCGATAAGATTACTTCAAAGGGGAAACTCAATTCATTACAAGAGAGAAGATGGGGAGGAGAAACATAGGATCCAACTATAATAGCAAAGCTCGCGATACATCAAGATCGTATCGTCTCAAGAACACGAGAGAGAGAGAGAGAGATCAAACACATAGCTACTGGTACATACCCTTAGCCCCGAGGGAGAACTACTCCCTCCTCGTCATGGAGAGCACCGGGATGATGAAGATGGCCACCGGAGAGAGATTGCCTCCTCCGGTAGGGTGCCGGAACGGGTCTAGATTGGTTTTTGGTGGCTACGAAGGCTTCTGGCCGCGGAACTCCCGATCTAATCTCTCTTCTGGAAGTTTTAGGGTATATGGAGTTATATAGGCAGAAGAAGCACGTCAGGGGAGCCACGGGGGCCCCACGAGGCAGGGGGCGCGCCCTAGGGGGTTGGCGCGCTCCCACCCTCGTGGCTTCCTCGTTCCTTCCTTGACGTGGGGTCCAAGTCCATCGGGTGGCTTTCGTTCCAAAAATAACTTCTCCAGTTGATTTCATTCCGTTTCGACTCCGTCTGATATTCCTTTTCTTCGAAACACCGAAATAGGCATAAAACAGCAAATCTGTGCTGGGCCTCCGGTTAATAGGTTTGTCCCAAAAATAATATAAAAGTGGATAATAAAGCCCAATATTGCCCAAAACAGTAGATAACATAGCATGGAGCAATCAAAAATTATAGATATGTTGGAGACGTATCAGTCCAATTTTGAAACAAATATATGGTAGCTCCTTCACAAAAAAACTCATTTTGGGTATTCAAAAAATGGAAAATGAATTTTCCGTGCAAAGAAAATGAAAACTCCCTTAGGCAACATTGTTTGGAATTCCAAGATGCACCCTTGTGCACAATATGAGATCATTTGAACAAACTATGCCATGAATGTGGCCATAAGATTGATCATTTGGCTTGAAAACCCTGAATCTTCACACATGATAACTCATTTCTGAGAACACTTTTTAAAAATAATTGCTGTATTACAAGTTTAATATTTTTCCTGGAAACTTGGTCACATATAATGACACAATGCGAAGGTTTTCCAATTTGTTTTTTTTTTGAATTTTTTATGCCCGTTTCGAAATGCGATCAAAACGGCGGGTTTGACCATTCCTAGCGAGTGGTTGAATCTTGGAAAACTTTTGATGCTTCTCTGATTAAATAGATACTTATGTACCTAGAAATGATTTTTTTGAAAAAATAAAGAGCAAACTGTGAGGCAGCTGCAGTTCAAATTTGACCCGCTTCCTATTGAATCGACGGGAATTTGTCTTTTTCACTAGAGGTGGATCAAGGCTTTTGACACCCAACCATTTGGTCAATTGTGCATTAAATATGGCCTAGTATTTTATAAAAATGATTTGGTCCAATTTTGCAACAAATATATGGTAGTCCTTCACAAAAAGAACTCAATTCAGGCACTCAGAAAATGGAAAATGAATTTTACGTGCAAAGAAAATAAAAACTCCCTTAGGCAACATTGTTTGGAATTCCAATATGCACCCTTGTGCACAATATGAGATCATTTGAACAAACTATGCCATGAACATGGCCATAAGATTGATCATTTGGCTTGAAAGCCATGAATCTTCACGCATGATAGCTCATTTCTGAGAACACTTTTTAAAAATTACAAGTTTATTATTTTTCCTGGAAACCTGGTCATATATAATGACATAACGCGAAGGTTTTCCAATTTTTTGATTTTTTTTGAATTTTTATGCCCGTTTCAAAATGCGGTCAAAACGACGGGCTTGACCGTTCCTAGCTAGTGGTTGAATCTTGGAATTTTTTTGATGTTTCTCTGATTAAATAGATACTTATGTACCTATAAATGATTTTTGAAATTTTTTTAGCAAACTATGAGGCAACAGCAGTTCAAATTTGACCCGCTTCCTACTAAATCAGCGGGAATTTGTCTTTTTCACCAGAGGTGGATCAAAACTTTTGACACCCAACCTTTTATCAATTGTGCATTAAATATGGCCTAGTATTTTAGAAAATTGATTTGGTCCAATTTTGCAACAAATATATGGTAGGTCCTTCACAAAAAACTCATTTTGGGCACTCGAAAAATGAAAAATGAATTTTCCGTGCAAAGAAAATAAAAAATCCCTTTGGCAACATTGTTTGTAATTCCAATATGCATACTTGTGCGAAATATGCAATCATTTGGACAAACTATGAGGCAGCTGTAGTTAAAATTTGACCCGCTTCGTAGTGAATCACGAAAATCCCACCTAGTATGAAACTACCTCTAGTTGTTTCAGGGAACCGTATGTAAACATTATCATAAAAAGAGAAGGGAACGTACCGCCGGGCGTCGTGGTGCTGCGTTGAGTCCACTCGAACTTATCAGACTTCTTCATCAGTCGGTAAAGAGGCAATGCCTTTTCACCGAGGCGAGAAATGAATCGACTCAAGGCGGCCAAACAACCAGTAAGCTTCTGGACATCGTGCACACACACAGGGCGTTTCATCCGAAGTATAGCACCAACTTTCTCCGGGTTACCGTCGATCCCTCATTCGGAAACGAGGAAATCGAGTAACTTTCCGCCAGGAACTACGAATGTGCATTTTGATGGATTAAGCTTGATATCATATCTTCTGAGATTGGCAAAGGTTTCAGCAAGGTCAGCCAACAAGTCGGAAGCTTTACGTGACTTGACCACAATGTCATCCATGTATGCTTCCACATTCCGACTAATTTGAGTGAGCAGACACTTCTGGATCATCCTCATGAATGTGGCTCCGACGTTCTTCAAGCCGAATGGCATAGTGACATAACAAAAGCATCCGAATGGAGTGATGAAAGCCATTTTTATCTCATCGGGACCATACATCCGGATCTGATGGTACCCGGAATAGGCGTCTAAAAAAGACAAACGCTCACACCCCGCAGTTGAGTTGACGATTTGGTCGATGCGGGGGAGAGGAAAATGATCTGTTGGGCAGGCCCGATTGATATGCTTGAATTCAATGCACATGCGAAGTGAGTCGTCCTTCTTGGGGACCATGACAACATTGGTGAGACACTCGAAGTGGTAGATTTCACGGATGAACTCAGCTGCCAGGAGCCGAGCCACTTCATCGCCGATTGCTTTTCTCTTCTGGATGGCGGACCATCGGAGATGTTCCTTGACTGGTTTTACTTTTGAGTCGACTCGCAAACGATGCTCAGCCAGTCCCCTGGGTACACCCGACATGTCAAAAGGTTTCCATGCAAAGATGTCTAGGTTCTCACAGAGGAACTGGATGAGCGCTTCTTCCTATTTGCTGTCGAGTGTTGTTGAGATATGGGTCGGAGCAGCATTGGGGCCGGTCGGGTGAATATGCATCGGCTTCGTTTCACCGGACGACTGAAATGCAGAATCTGTGGCAGGCTTCTTGGCTCGCAGCAAATCACTCGGATCTGCATTCTTCTGATACTCTTGCAGTTCTACTACTGCCATCTGTGCATCTACAATTTTTGAGCCCTTTTGGAAGCACTCTTCCGCCTTCTACCGATTGCCAGTGACAGTGATTACTCCTTTAGGACCAGGCATCTTCAATTTGAGATACACGTAACATGGTCGAGCCATAAAGCGTGCATAAGCGGGCCTACCCAGAATAGCATGGTAAGCACTCTTGAAATCCGCTACCTCAAATGTCAACTTTTCCTTGCGGCAATTCTTGGAATCACTGAAAACCACATCAAGGGCGATCTGGCCGAGTGACTGAGCTTTCTTGCCAGGAATAATGCCATGGAAACTCATGTTGATTTCACTAAGCTTGGACATCGGAATGCCCATTCCCTTCAAGGTTTCAGCATAAAGGATATTCAGGCCACTGCCACCATCCATCAGCACTTTAGTCAGTCGAGTGCCTTCAACTACTGGGTCGACCACCAATGCTTGCCTCCCAGGGGTGGCTATATGAGCTGGATGGTCTGACTGGTCGAATTTGATGGCAGTCTAGGACCACTTCAGATAACTGGGTGTTGCAGGAGCAACCATGTTTACTTCCCTGTTAATAACTTTCAACCGACTTTTGCTTTCAACATCAGCAAAAATCATCAGTGTGGAATTGACATTGGGAAAACCATCATCATCTTCTTCCCTATCCTCACCTCCGTCTGACTCCTTTTCCTTCTCCTTGGGTTGTTTCTCTCGAAACTGCTGGATAAGGAAACGACACTGTCGAGTGGTGTGTTTAGGGTAAATGATGTTCCCCTCTTCACCTTTTTTGGTATGAATATGGCATGGTAAATCCAACACATCATTCCCATCTTTATCCTTAACTTTTTTGGGAGTCCAAGGCCCCTTGGGCTTTCCTTTTAACTTTCCTTGGGCAACAACTAAAGCTTTACCAGGAGCAGCTAGTTCAGCCTTTCGCTTCTGTTTCCGACTAGAATTACCTCCTCCGGTTTCTTGGGCGATTGTTTTGTGCTTGCCACTCCGGAGTCCGTCTTCCTCTTCACCATTGGCATATTTGGTGGCAATCTCCATCATCCGAGTCAGAGTCATATCTCCTGTCCGACCGAATTTCAGATTCAACTCCCGACACTTAACGCCTTCCTTGAAGGCACAAATTGCTTGGTGATCCGACACATTCTCCACTGTATGGTGCAACGTGATCCATCTCTGGATATAATCCCTCAAGGTTTCATTCGGTTTCTGGACACAACACTGCAATTCTGTCAACCCTGCTGACCTTTTGCAAGTGCCTTCAAAGGTCCTAACAAACACTCGAGCAAGTTCCTCCCAACTATATATACTGCCAGGAGCCAACTGATTCAACCACGCTCTGGCTGAGCCCTCCAACATCAAGGGGAGGTGCTTCATAGCCACATCATCATTGCCGCCACCAATCTGCACATCCACTCGGTAGTCCTCAAGCCAAGTGTCTGGCTTGGACTCACCGGTGAACTTGCTGACTCCAGTCGCCAACCTAAAGTTGGGAGGAATCACCGCTGCGTTGATGGCTCTGCTGAAACACTCGGGTCCTGAAACGTGCACCCTGCTTCCAGTCGAATGATCTCTATCGTGGCCTTCTTTGTGAGCCCTGTTCCTATCAACCAGACCTTGAACGAGGATAGATCTTGCATCAAAGCCTGGCTCTCTGGGGTCGACTGGAATTCTTCGTTCGCCGCTGTGGGGGCGCCTGTCATCTTGCTGCCGAGGCACTTATGACCCACTCCTCGGAGGAGGCGTGGGCACTCGACGATGGTCATCGTGGTCGAGTCGATGATCATACTGCTCACGGTTCCTGTACTGATCTTGCCGGTGCCCACGTTCCTCACGTCGTGGAGGCGATCTTGGGCTGTGAGCAGATTGGATAGTATCTACCACCACAGATCTGCTATGAATCCTATTCCGCGACTAAGATACTGCTGTATTCTACTCTCCCGCTGCCCGGAGCAAAGCCCGGATCTGCATCAAACCTCGGCTAGCTTCTGACTGGGAAGGTTGAATTGACTTTGCTATTCGAGCTGCAGCTATGAGATTCTGGATCGAAGTTTGGTATATCTGAGTCGGAGGCGGAAAAAGTTGCCGTTGACTGTATTCAGGAATTCGCTGCCAAGCACGCTCGTCGAGTGTGCGCTAGAGGTTCTCCAGTCAAGTGCGCTCAGCCAAGTTGGCCAGGCACGCCTCCTCCAAGGCCTGGGCCTCGGGGGTTTCTCCAACGATAGGAGTGTGAAGTGCATCCATGTTATGGCGGCGAAGCTCTTCCCTCCGGTGCGAAGCGAGGGGTTCGAGACGGTACTCCTCGTGGGCATGTGATGGGTCGCCGACGCCATCACCATCGTCTTCACGGGTGAAGCCAGTAGGAATGCTTGGTACATTGACCATCAAAAATTCCGCCGCGGGGTCGCTGCTGTCGCACTCGGATGCAGTCTCGGCGGAGCCAGTCGACAGATCGAACATGCCGTAGAGAGTTTCATCAGGCTCGATCACCGCGATTTGTGGGGTGGCTGATTGGCGGGCCACCGCATGCCTCACCCACCGCTGAAGCCGCGATCGACCGGATCGCTGGCGCCGGCGAACAACGGAAAGTGAGGTTGCCGTAGGAGCCGATTGATACTGAGTCGACGGCTGCCGAAGAAGGACGCCGCGGACGCATGCACGGAAGTGCATCGCCCCGCAGACGGGGAGCGCCTCGACGTCGAGTGGAGCCTCATGGAGCTAAGCGGAGTCATCGGCGATGAAGATAAGCGTGCCGAGACGGATCTCGCGGCCTTCAGCCAATCCTCCGCCGGAAACCATGATGACGGGAATTGAAAAAATTGCAACTTCTCCGACAAATTGCTAAGACACCTTCCCCATGGTGGGTGCTAACTGACGTGGTTCTAAGACTGACAGTAGAATGGGGGGTAGGTATGAAGAGGCAAGATCCTAGCTATGGAGAAGTTGTACACACGAGTTTACGAGTTCAGGCCCTTCTCGGAGGAAGTAATAGCCCTACATATCGATGCCCTGGGGCGGTCGACTGGATTATATGTGTGTGTGTTTTACAAAAGATGTGAACCCCTGTCCTGGAGGAGGGGGTGGCTTATATAGAGTGTGCCAGGACCCCAGCTCCCCTCCGTTATGCGGGGTTCAATGTACATAAAGAAGGAGCGTTACAGGTAACATCCGTATTAAAGTGCTATAAATGATAGTTAAGTCTATGAGTAAACGTCCGACCGTTGCTGTGTAGAGTGGCCTCAGATCTTCTGTTTGTCGAGTGAGTTATGTGACGGTCGAGTGACATTGTTTCTTCCGAGTGGAATGTCTCTGGTTGAGTGGGTGATGGTACCCTTTGAATGCTGCTGGCTTTGGGGTGATGTCCTTGGGGAGGAAGTCTAGGTCAGGCCTATGACCCTACCCTAGGTACATAGCTTCATCAGTTCCAGCAGCCGGACATGCTGGCTCGCCAGCTACCTCGCCGAGCGGAGCGACGACAATCAGACAATGGACGTAGCTTCTGACCAGGAACCGGCACCACTGTCCAAGCCGGTTCATGTCGTGTTCACCATAGAGTACATGCGACCGCACTTCGACGCCCTAATGGCGGAAGAGCTACCAGCGCGAGAGGACATGCGCTGCAACCTCCATCTCCTCAACGAGCACCGGTGAACAAGCGAACGACAATGCCGTCGCGGACATGTGGCCCTATGATCCTGGCTTCTCGAATGAGCAGCGGGCGCTGTATCTGACCATCCGTAGGGCCCGCGAGGCCCTCTCTGTCGTCCTTCGAGTTGTTGCGCTCGCCGTGGTGCCGCCGTCTCGCATTGTCAACATGGTCAACAGACATGAGGATGAGGAGATGATTTTACTTGGAGAGGATGACAGTGGGGACCCACCAGGGCCATAGCCGCACGTACGCAAGTGCCTCCTTATTAGTATATAAAACTATAATTTTTTTTGCTTCCTCCTGGGTTCCTGACATCACGGTCCCACACCATTGTCAACCTATGTAGTCAATAAACGAGAGAATTGCACAAGAAGCGGCCGACAGCTGGGACCAAACAGCTCGAGCAATATTTGTGTTTTTGAGGTGTGAGAACTGCAGAGTTTTTCTTGAGCGATGTTTAGCCCAGATATTAATTATTCTCCTCTGAACAACAACAAAAACATCGCTGCAACTATTAACTGGGCGGGCTGTGGCCCGTCTAGCCCAGGCCAGATATCCAGCCCAGATCTTAATTTTTTTCAAGCTAAAAATGGCTAGCCCAACTATACTTTTTTTAGGAATACCCAGGCAAGGTCAAGTTGTTATTCTCCACCTCACTGGGCTGCAAATCTTTCCTAGGAGGGATGCATTAGGCTTAACAAGAAAATGGGCTTTAAGAAATAATAAATGGGATGTAATTATAAAAATTGGGCAGTAACTATAAAAAATGCACCAAACACGTAATTACTTTATAAAATATTATTTTTGGATATTGAAAATTTAATTTCATTAATTGTTGCGAGCGCAATGTTTCATTGGATTTTTACGTAATATAAATTTATATTGAAATTGTATTTAATCTGACTAGAAATTTCAGGATAAAAATACCCATCAAAATGTGGGAAATTTTATTGAATTCTGTTTTGAACGGTTGGTTGAAATGGGCTGTACTTTTAACAAACTGTAAATGGGTTGTAGTAAATTCCATTAGAATTTAGAAATTGGCTGCACATTCTTACAAATCTCAAATGGGCTATAAGTTCTCCGCCACACACTTGTGGCCTTACTAAGTTGACACGTCCCCTAAAAAAAGGAGAGTTGACACATATGCAAGGCTTTGTCAACTTATAGTCAATGCACGGTTCTAGCAGCAGTGGCCTGATACGTCTCCGTCATATCTATAATTTTTGATTGTTCCATGCCAATATTCTACAACTTTCATATACTTTTGGCAACTTTTTATATTATTTTTGGGACTAACATATTGATCCAGTGCCCAGTGCCAGTTCCTGTTTGTTGCATGTTTTTTGTTTCGCAGAATATCCATATCAAACAGAGTCCAAACGGAATAAAAACTGACGGAGATTTTTTTGGAATATATATGATTTTTGGGAAGAAGAATCCATGCGAGACGATGCTCGAGGGGCCCACGAGGTAGGGGGGCGCCCCCCAGGGTGTCAGGCGCACCCCTGACCCTTGTGGCCACCCCGTAAGGCGGTTGATGCCCTTCTTTCTGTGCAAGAAAGCTAATTTCCGGATAGAGATCGTGTCAAAATTTCATCCCAATCAAAGTTACGGATCTCCGGGAATATAAGAAACGGTGAAAGGGAAGAATCCGAGAACGCAGAAATAGAGAGAGACAGAGAGACAGATCCAATCTCGGAGGGGCTCTCGCCCCTCCCATGCCATGGAGGCCAAGGACCAGAGGGGAAACCCTTCTCCCATCTAGGGAGGAGGTCAAGGAAGAAGAAGACGAAGGGGCCCCCCTCTCCCCTTCTCTTCCGGTGGCGCCGGAACGCTGCTGTGGCCATCATCATCATCACCGCGATCTACTCCAACACCTCCGCCATCTTCACCAATATCTCCATCACCTTCCCCCCTCTATCTGCAGCGGTCCACTCTCCCGCAACCCGCTGTACCCTCTACTTGAACATGGTGCTTTATGATTCATATTATTATCCAATGATGTGTTGCCATCCTATGATGTCTGAGTAGATTTTCGTTGTCCTATCGGTGGTTGATGAATTGCTATGATTGATTTAATTTGCTTGTGGTTATGTTGCTATCCTTTGGTGCCCATCATATGATTGCGCACGTGGATCACACCCTAGGGTTAGTTGTATGTTGATAGGACTATGTATTGGAGGGCAAGAGTGACAGAAGCTTCAACCTAGCATAGAAATTGATGCATACGGGATTGAAGGGGGACCAATATACCTTAATGCTATGGTTGGGTTTTACCTTAATGAACATTAGTAGTTGCGGATGCTTGCTAATAGTTCCAATCATAAGTGCATAGAATTCCAAGTCAGGGATGACATGCTAGCAGTGGCCTCTCCCACATAATACCTGCTATCGGTCTAGTAAAGTAGTCAATTGCTTAGGGGCAATTCCGCAACTCCTACCACCACTTTTCCACACTCTCTATATTTACTTTATTGTTTCTTTATCTAAACAGCCCCTACTTTTTATTTATGTACTCTTTATTATCTTGCAAACCTATCCAACAACACCTACAAAGTACTTCTAACTTCATACTTGTTCTAGGTAAAGCGAACATCAAGCGTGCGTAGAGTTGTATCGGTGGTCGATAGAACTTGAGGGAATATTTGTTCTACCTTTAGCTCCTCGTTGGGTTCGACACTCTTACTTATCGAAAACTGTTGCGATCCCCTATACTTGAGGGTTATCAAGACCTTTTTCTGGCGCCGTTGCCAGGGAGCAATAGCGTGGGGTGAATAATCTCATGCGTGCTTGTTTGCTTTATCACTAAGTAATTTTTATTTGCCGTTATTAGTTGTTTTCTATCTTTAGTCATGGGTAGGAAACACAAAATACCAAAAACATTAGTTGTACCTACTGAACCAATGGTTGAAGAACCACTCAAAATCTATCACACTGCTGAAGCTTTTTACTTGGATCATCTTCGATCCCTTTGTGCTCGTGCCGAAACCCCAACTAGCTTAGTTGAGGGCAAATATTTAGATGAGCATGCTTGTTATGTGCGACACCGTATATCTGAAAAAGGGAAATTATTATGGAGTCAAATTCAACGTTTGCAATGCTATGCTTGGAATTTATGTGAATTATATGATTTTACTTGTTGTTCTGAAAACCCTAAGAAACACCTTCCCTACCAATGTGAGTTTATTGATAATGAAATCTTATCTTCTTATGCTAAAGGTGTTTATAGTTACTATGATGTTCAACAAATTGAAGAATTTGTTGCTTTTGAGGGTGCTTATGAAATTGCTTCTTTGATTTAAAAGTATGATGCTACTTTTCACAAATCTGAAAATTTTGCTATACTTAAATATTGCTATGATAATTATGCTTCTAATACCTATGTTAAACAATATATTGAGGAATACTCCGCTGTCCAAGAAGAGACTAATATTTTGCAGGAGTCTATGGAAGAAGAAATTAATGAAACTGTGAGCTCATTGGATGAAAAAGATGATGAGGAGAGCGAAGAACAAAAGGAGGAAGAGCGGATTGATCACCCGTGCCCACCTTCTAATGAGAGTAACTCTTCAACTCATACATTGTTTAATTCCCCTTCGTGCTTACCGAAGGATGATTGCTATAATGACTATTATGATCCCGTTGATTCTTTTGAAATATCCCTTTTTGATGATGCTTGCTATGCTTGTGGCCAAGATGCCAATATGAATTATGCTTATGGAGATGAACTTGCTATAGTTCCTTATGTTAAACATGAAATTGTTGCTATTGCACCCATGCATGATAGTCCTATTATCTTTTTGAATTCTCCAAACTACACTATATCGGAGAAGTTTGCACTTATTAAGGATTACATTGATGGGTTGCCTTTTACTGTTGCACATGATGATTTTGATAGATATAATATGCATGTGCTTGCTGCTCCTACTTGCAATTATTATGAGAGAGGAACTATATCTCCACCTTTGTATGTCTCCAACACGATAAAATTGCAAGAAACTATTTATACTATGCATTGACCTTTACTTTGTGTGCATGAATTGTTCTTTTATGACATGCCGATGCATAGGAAGAGAGTTAGACTTCGTTGTTTCTTGATATATGTTGCTTTGTGCTCACTACTAAATTACAAATTATTGTTGATTCAAATTGGCTTTGATATACCTTGGATCCGGGTGGATTCATTACTTGAGCACTATATGCCTAGCTTAATGGCTTTAAAGAAAGCGCTGCCAGGGAGACAACCCGGAAGTTTTAGAGAGTCATTTATTTCTGTTGTGTTCTTTTATAAATTTTAGAAATAAAAATAAGGTGCCAAGGTTTGCCTTTAGGATGTTTACATTTGCTTGATGGTTTGTACGGTGCAGGACAGAAACTTTGGCTGTAGTGCGCGATTTTACATTTTTAGCTGGAACGTCAAATGGTTCTGATTCTTTTTGCACTGTCTTCCTATACAAATTGTTTATGTTTCCTAATTTTTGCAGATTTTTTGAAGTATCATAAGTATGGTGAATGTTCAGATTGTTACAGACTGTTCTGTTTTAGACAGATTCTGTTTTTGATGCATAGTTTGCTTGTTTTGATGAAACTATCAATTTATATCAATGGATTAAGCCATGAAAAAGTTATATTACAGTAGACACAATGCAAAAACAAAATATGAATTGGTTTGCAACAGTACCTACAGTAGTGATTTGCTTTATTATACTAACGGATCTTACCGAGTTTTCTGTTGAAGTTTTTTGTGGATGACGTGTTCGATGATCGAGAAGGTTTCGATGTGAGAAGAAGGAAGAGAGGCAAGAGCTCAAGCTTGGGGATGCCCGAGGCACCCCAAGTAAATATTCAAGGAGACTCAAGCGTCTAAGCTTGGGGATGCTGGGAAGGCATCCCCTCTTTCTTCAACAAGTATCGGTATGTTTTCGGATTCGTTTCGTTCATGCGATATGTGCAATCTTGGAGCGTCTTTTGCATTTAGTTTTCATTTTTCTTTTATGCACCATGCTGGTATGAGATAGTCCTTGGTTGATTTATAGAATGCTCATTGCACTTCACTTATATCTTTTGAGTATGGCTTATAGAATGCTTCATGTGCTTCACTTATATCATTTGAAGTTTGGATTGCCTGTTTCTCTTTACATAGACAACCGCCATTTGTAGAATGCTCTTTTGCTTCACTTATATTTGTTAGAGCACGAGCATATCTTTTGTAGAAAGAATTAAACTCTCGTGCTTCACTTATATCTATTTAGAGAGATGATAGGAACTGGTCATTCACATGGTTAGTCATAAAACCCTACATAAACTTGTACATCGCTGAATATGATATGTTTGATTCCTTGCAATAGTTTTGTGATATAAAGATGGTGATATTAGAGTCATGCTAGTCGAGTAATTGTGAAATTGAGAAATACTTGTGTTGAGGTTTGCAAGTCCCGTAGCATGCACGTATGGTGAACCGTTATGTAACAAAGTCGGAGCATGAGGTGTTTATTGATTGTCTTCCTTATGAGTGGCGGTCGGGGATGAGCGATGGTCTTTTCCTACCAATCTATCCACCTAGGAGCATGCGTGTAGTACTTTGTTTCAATGACTAATAGATTTTTGCAATAAGTATGTGAGTTCTTTATGACTAATGTTGAGTCCATGGATTATACGCACTCTCACCCTTCCATCATTGCTAGCCTCTTCGGTACCGTGCATTGCCCTTTCTCACCTCGAGAGTTGGTGTAAACTTCGCCGGTGCATCCAAATCCCGTGATACGATACGCTCTATCACACATAAACCTCCTTATATCTTCCTCAAAACGGCCACCATACCTACCTATCATGGCATTTCCATAGCCATTCCGAGATATATTGCCATGCAACTTCCATCATCATCACATACATGACTTGAGCATTTATTGTCATATTGCTTTGCATGATCGTAAGATAGCTAGCATGATGTTTTCATGGCTTGTTCGTTTTTTTATGTCATTGCTATGCTAGATCATTGCACATCCCGGTACACCGCCGGAGGCATTCATATAGAGTCATATCTTTGTTCTATTATCGAGTTGTAAATAAATAGAAGTGTGATGATCATCATTAATAGAGCATTGTCCCAAAAAAAGGAAAGGCCAAAAAAGGCCAAAAAAAGAAGAAAAAAGAAAGGCCAAAAAAGAGAAAGGCCAAATAAAAATATATAAAAAAAGGGGCAATGCTACTATTCCTTTTTTCCACACTTGTGCTTCAAAGCGGCACCATGTTCTTCATATAGAGAGTCTCTTGAGTTATCACTTTCATATACTAGTGGGAATTTTCATTATAGAACTTGGCTTGTATATTCCAACAATGGGCCTCCTCAGGTGCCCTAGGTCTTCGTGAGCAAGCAAGTTGGATGCACACCCACTAGTTTCTTTTGTTGAGCTTTCATACATTTATAGCTCTAGTGCATCCGTTGCATGGAAATCCCTACTCCTTGCATTAACATCAATCGATGAGCATCTCCATAGCCCATTGATTATCCTCGTTGATGTAAGACTTTCTCCTTTTTTGTCTTCTCCACATAACCCCCATCATTATTCTATTCCACCTATAGTGCTATGTCCATGGCTCACGCTCATGTATTGCGTGAAAGTTGAAAAGGTTTGAGAACGTCAAAAGTATGAAACAATTGCTTGGCTTGTCATCGGGGTTGTGCATGATGTGAATATTTTGTGTGGTGAAGATGGAGCATAGCCAGACTATATGATTTTGTAGGGATGAGCTTTCTTTGGCTATGTTATTTCAATAAGACATAATTGCTTGGTTGGTATGCTTGAAGTATTATTATTTTTATATCAAAGGATAGACTATTGCTTTGAATCACTTGTGTCTTAATATTCATGCCATGATTAGACATATGATCAAGATTATGCTAGGTAGCATTCCACATCAATTTTTTTTATCATTTACCTACTCGAGGACGAGCAGGAATTAAGCTTGGGGATGCTGATACGTCTCCGTCGTATCTATAATTTTTGATTGTTCTATGCCAATATTCTACAACTTTCATATACTTTTGGCAAATTTTTATATTATTTTTGGGACTAACATATTGATCCAGTGCCCAGTGCCAGTTCCTGTTTATTGCATGTTTTTTGTTTTGCATGGCCGTTGGATGTCCATCCAACGGATGCCGTGCTTCTCCTTCAATATCGGATATTCTAGCTTCACCCGCCCAAAAAATGATTCCTCCCCCTGACATCTGGGGCGCACCATTTCGGAAGCTGACCTGTGGGCCTACTAAGTTGACACGTACCAAGGGCTTTGTCAACTTAGTCAATATGAACGACGTATGATGTCCATCCAACGGCCGTCGTGCTTCTTCAACCTTTGGTCTTCTTACTCTAACCGCGCAAAGTAGCATCGGTCGTGCCACCTGCTCCTGCCTCCCGTGGCCGGCTATGCTGCTGCGCATGCCTCACCCCCCTACTACTCCCACCGCTGGCCAGGTCATCCCTCCACTCACCCACACCCCCTGTTATTCTGCGGCGACGACAGCCTCACACCGCAGCCGAACCACTGAACCCTCGCACTCCTCTCCGCGTGGGCATCCACTGCCGCATCTTCCCTGGCTCCGTGTCGTCCCCTTCCCAGGCCTCGCCGTCGTCCACCGCCCTGGTGCTCTCGGCGCGGCGTGGTCAAGGAACGACTTCCATCAGAAGAATATTGTACGTGGAGAGGCTGACAGCTGGGTCCACGGCGGCCGCAAGGAAGTGCCTCCTTATTACGCGCAAAATAATTATTCCTCCACCTGACAGCAGGGACCCACCGGATGAGCAATTGTATTTCGCGAAAAAAATGTTTCCCCCTGACTGTTGGGACCTACCAGCTACATCTTCGCATGCAAGGAAGTGCGTCCGGGCAAAAAAACGATTCGCCCCCCTGACTGCTGGGACCCACCAGCTACATCTTCGTACGCAAGGAAGTGCCTGACAGTCAGGACCCACCTGGTTGAAGCGTACGTAGCATTGTCATTCTAGTCGCGAACGTGTATGTACATACTGGTCGATGTAGAGGCGCGCACGTGTCGTAGTAGAGGTGCGCATGTAGCATGTACACGTACGTACATCGGCCAGTGTGCAAGAAAGAAAATACGGCCACGTACATACATACAGGCAGGGTCTCGAACGCCTACTCGCGCATACGTACGGCCAGGGCTCATGTACATGGCTGGGTCGGAACGGAGAAACTGCATTGCCGTCGTGTTCATGGGGAGCCAACCGGCTGGGTCGAATGGAATGCATCGTCGTGTTCATCGGGAGGGCTTGGACAGAACAACCGATGGAAACGAGGCCTGGCGTACCGCGGAACGGAGGAATCAGCCTTGTGTTCAACCAGCCACATTCGAAACGGGATCATATTCATCAGGAGGGGTCTGGCGTACAGCAAAACAGAGGAAACAGACCTCCTACGGTCGAAACGGGGGTCCTATTGATCGGGAGGGGTGTGGCGTACCGCAAAACGGAGGAAACAGACTTATGTTGGCGCGCTACGCTCGAAACGAGGGTCCTATTCATCGGGAGGGGTGTGGCGTACCACAAAACGGGACTCCACTGTATACTGTTCATCTCCATCGTCAACCCCCTCCAGCCTCCACGGGCTACTGTTCATCCACTGTCGACCTCCTCCAGCCTCCACCTGTGACTGTTCATCCACGGGCTCTTGTTCATCCAGCCTCCACCGCGCGCTACTCCACCGGCTACTGTTCAACTAGCCCTCTCCACGGGCTCCTGTTCAACCACCCCTCCACGGCCTACTGTTCATCCATCCCTCCACTGTCTACTGCTCATCTAGCCCTTCATGGGGTGGTCCTATTCATCCTGCCCTCCATGGGGTCCTGTTCATCCAGCCCCAACCGGCTCGATCGATCGGGGTCCTGTTCATCCAGAGGCAACACCACGGGGTCCTATTCATCCACCCCCACCAGGAACTGTTCATCCAAACCCCCCAGCAACGCTCACTATTCATCCAGAGGTAGCATCGATCGACTTCAGTTAGCAGCAGTAGCGAAGGAATCGCTCGATCGGGTTCAATTAACAGCCATCGATCGATCGGTCGGGTTCAGTAACGCGCAACCTGCAGTGCAATCACTCGGGTTCAGTTAGAGCCCAACGCCTCGCTCGGGTTCAGTTAGAGCCCAACGCCTCGCACCCACACGCGTGCGTGTACGAGAGAAATGCACATCGCTCGGCCCCGACCACCTGTAACCGGGAACACCCCGATATTTTCCTCGCCCTCGCTTCTACCATCATTTTTTTCGTCATGGACGGCACAAAGAATGTCATGCAGCTGGGTCTCCGACCCGCCCAGGACGAAAAGCCCATTTTCTGTCATGATTTTTTGTCATAGATGTAGGACCCCACCACATCTATGATGATACCGGGTTTTGTCACAATTATCATCATAGAAGTGTCATAAGTATGACAGATTTTTTTTCGTTCGACCCAAAATGTCACAGATGTGTCTTTTTTTGTAGTGATACTTTGTTCTCATACATGGATCCCATCTTAGATTTCATGGCCTCAAGCCATTTTATGGAATTTGGGCTCATCATCGCTTCCTCAACGTGTTTGGTTCAGGGGAATTAGAGATGGGGAATGGGAGTTGAGGGGTAAGGAGATTAAAAATCCACTATTTGATTAGAGGGAATGGGAGTTTAAGTGGGAAGGGGACTGGGAGTTGGGGAAGCCAATTCCCACCGATTTCTTCCCAGGGGGTACCCTGTTAATTCGTGAGGAGAGTTTTATCCCATACCAATTCCCATCATATGCCAAACAAGGGAATGGGAGTAAAAATCTACTTCCCATGCCTAATCCCTTCATAAACACCCTTGTGCAAACTCCCATTCCCTTGCCCAAGTGTTTACCAAACAGGCTGTCATAGTTCGTAGGTTCGTCATGGTATAGTAACATGACTTCTAGAATAGGATTACCGTACTACTCTAGTGCAGAACATACTCTGGTTGACCTACGAGGTTCGGTAGTAACTTGATCTGAAGTTTCATGATCATTATCATTAGCTTCATCTCCAGTTGGTGTAGGCATCACGGGAATGATTTTCTATGATGAGCTACTTTCCAATTTGAGAGAAGGTACAATTACCTCATCAAGTCCTACTTTCCTCCTATTCACTTCTTTTGAGAGAAACTCCTTCTCTAGAAAGGATCCATTCTTAGCAACAAAAATCTTGCCTTCGGATCTGTGATAGAAGGTGTACCCAATAGTTTCTTTTGGGTATCCTATGAAGACGCACTTCTCCGATTTGGATTCGAGCTTATCAGTTTGAAACTTTTTCACATAAGCATCACAACCCCAAACTTTAAGAAACGACAGCTTAGGTTTCTTGCCAAACCACAGTTCATACGGTGTCGTCTCAACGGATTTAGATGGTGCCCTATTTAACGTGAATGCAGCTGTCTCTAATGCATAACCCCAAAACTACAGTGGTAAATCGGTAAGAGACATCATAGATTGCACCATATCTAACAAAGTACGATTACAACGTTCGTACACACCATTACGCTGTGGTGTTCCAGGTGGCACGAGTTGTGAAACTATTCCACATTTTTTTAAATCAAGGCCAAACTCGTAACTCAAATATTCGCCTCCGCGATCAGATCGTAGAAACTTTATTTTCTTGTTACGATGATTCTCCACTTCACTCTGAAATTTTGAACTTTTCAAATGTTTCAGACTTGTGTTTCATTAAGTAGATATACCCATATCTGCTCAAATCATCTGTGAAGGTCAGAAAATAACGATACCCGCCGCGTGCCTCAACACTCATTAGACCGCATACATCGGTATGTATTATTTCCAATAATTTATTGGCTCACTCCATTGTTCCGGAGAACGGAGTTTTAGTCATCTTGCCCATGAGGCATGGTTCGCAAGTATCAAATGATTCATAATCAACTGATTCCAAAAGCCCATCTGCATGGAGTTTCTTCATGCGCTTTACACCAATATGACCTAAATGGCAGTGCCACAAATATGTTACACTATCATTATCAACTTTGTATCTTTTGGCATCAATATTATGAATATGTGTATCACTACGATCGAGATTCAATAAACCATTTACATTGGGTGTATGACCATAGAAGGTTTTATTCATGTAAACAGAGGAACAATTATTCTCTCACTTAAATGAATAACTGTATCACAATAAACATGATCCAATCATGCTCATGCTTAACGCAAACACCAAATAACATTTATTTAGGTCCAACACTAATCTCGAAGGTAGAGGGAGTGTGCGATGGTGATCTTATCAACCTTGGAATCACTTCCAACACACATCGTCACCTTGCCTTAACTAGTCTTTATTCATTTTGCAACTCCTGTTTTGAGTTACTAATCTTAGCAACTGAACCGGTATCAAATACCCTGGGGTTACTATGAACACTGGTAAAATACACGCCAATAACATGTATATCAAATATACATTTGTTCACTTTGCCATCCTTCTTATCCGCCAAGTATTTGGGGTAGTTCCGCTTCCAGTGACCATTCCCCTTTGCAGTAGAAGCACTCAGTTTCAGGCTTAGATCTAGCTTTGGGCTTCTTCACTGGAGTGGAAACTTGCTTGTCATTCTTCTTAAAGTTCCCTTTCTTTTCCTTTGTCCTTTTTCTTGAAACTAGTGGTTTTGTCAACCATCAACACTTGATGCTTTTTCTTGATTTCTACCTTCGCTGATTTCAACATCGCGAAGAGCTCGGGAATCGTTTTCATCATCCCTTGCATATTGTAGCGACCCGACCTCAGACGGTCAAGTCTCTGTGCTTAAGTGTCATCCCTGGATCGGTATGCTGACACACACAGTACTCGAGGATTTATAACAGAGGTAAATCACATGTATAAAGTAACGTAAAAAACTATTACCTCAATCCAAAATAGCAGAAGTAACAAGGTTGTGGATTCCCATCAACACCAACAGCAAAGTTGAGTGTAGAAATCACAACCCTAATGTATCACTTAATCCTCGAGTACATTGAATGTACTGGCAAATTCACACCATAGAGAAATGATGAACAAAGGCTATCACTACATGCATATATGGCTGGTGGAAAATCTCTATGGTTAAATGGTTTTTGCGAAAAGCCAATTTTCCCTACTGCAAAGGAATAAATTTTATTTAACTATCATGGTGGTTGTTAAACATTGAGAGTGTAGACACCCTCTCAATCCCAATTAAGTATCATCATTAAAACCCAACAAAAATTAATTAAAGTCACATGATGAGATTCACATGATAATCCAAGTACTAGATACTCAAGTTGTCCATAATTGGGGACACGGCTAACCATGATTAGTTTATACACTCTTCAGAGGTTTGCGCACTTTTCCCCACAAGACTCGATCTCCTCCGTTGGGATTATCGCACTACATGATGTTTGAGAAACGGATGACTGAGACATAGTCTTTCAGAAGTGCTAGCACCTTACGAACGGGTAGACCGTACCACCTACATCCCCTACATCTGCTAGTCTACCACTGTAAGAGTTCGCACGACTTAGTCAACTATGCTAGAGCCCACAGTAGCTTGTGGCTGCACATGGAAGTTTCTAGTATGAATAATCTCATGATCCCTTTGAGCCTGGGTGGCGGTCCATAAAAAAACAGGCAATCGCTGGAATACCCAGGTGCCTCAATCCACCCAGATGTGTGTTAAAGTTGCCACCTTAAGTAAACCATTAATTAACAATCTCACATCTGTCATGAATACTCTCAAACCCAATCCACGTCTACGAGCATAGCATAGCAGTATAAGCATAACGTAATAGTAACTCCCAAGGTTTGAATGCAGGGCAATAGGTTCCTACCTCATCAACTACTTCCCAATACCCACATGTTATCAATCCTACTCATGCAATGTTTGAGGTTGAAACTAATGCATAAAAACTGGGTATGAAAGGATTATGATCAAAGTGTGAAGTTTCCTGCAATGTTGATGAAGATGCTTCGCTTTCAAAACTCTTGATAGTTCTACTCGTCACACTCCGGTCAATCTATCGTAAGCAAGCAATAGTAACCACACATAAGCAATCACTCAAAAGATAGGGAAGAACGAAGAAAACGATTCGGAAAACATCAAAACCAAGCAAATAACTCTTGCAACATAAGACAATTTCTAACAGTACCAAAATTATGTGAATTTGGCCTTATCAGAATGTTTAGGTCAAGAGCTTCAATTTGCAAAAAGAATCAACACAAACGGAGTTACGAAACTCAAGTTATGATCAAACGAAGTTTGAATTCAAATCTGGTCTAATTCAAATTTTAAACTTTCAAAAACATGTTTAAGTTGTTTTACTGGATAGAGGAGATCGTAACGAAGATGTGAGCGTTGGTTTCGTTGGATTTGGACAAATGAGTAAAAAGTTGCGGTCGTTTGAAAACCAGGGGCTAATATGTAAAAAATAAATTCACAGATAGGTCCCTGGCCAGAATTAAAAAGAAAAAGAAAAACTCTACCGGGCGAACGCTCGCTATCGAACGCTAATGAACAAAAACCGTTCACTACAGAACCCTAACTAATGAACACTCGCGAAATAACTAAACCTAAATAATTAAACCGCTGAAAGAAATAAAAACCAAACTAACTAAAGAAAACCAGGGCGGTTTTATCAGTTTTACCGGCTCGGGGTGAATAAACCGACGGCGGCGGTTTGGATCGGGGCGGCTGTCAGGACCCCGATTCTAAGTCACACCGATCTAGCCTGTAACACCTCATATCACTTTGTGGCCTCACGCACGGTATTCCCACGGGTGTCGCCTTACCATGGCCCAGGACCGTTTGCGCCTTTTGGCTCACGTATATGATAGTGTCGCTAGCATCCATATGACAGAGAACCCGGGCCGACATGACTAGTCGTGAACCCAAAGTGGCACTAACTTACGGGGACATGCATACATGAATCAACATCGAGCATGTCGGTCAGCAGTGTGTGAATCCGGGCTGTAGCACTGGGCTAACAGGACTCCGGGAACTCGGGCTGTAGCAGGCTAGGCAGGACTCCGGATGTCACCGCGTGACATTTCCCCGAAGGGACAGACATAGGAACAAAGTGAAACACATGCCGGCCAGTCAAGTGTCCTGAGCAGTAGTGCTGGGCTAGCAGGACTCCAGTGAACCGGGCTGTAGCGGACTACTATGGCTCATGGAAGCACTAGACTACATTTCCCCATAAGAGAGGCTGTCAAGGATAAACAACTAGATTGTCGGATCCCACACATACCAAGCATTTCAATCATACACACAATATGCTCGATATGTGTAAATACAACATGGCATCACAACATAACTCTACGACTCAAGTATTTATTCATTAGGCTCCGAGGAGCGAGATATTACAAGAATGGGTCTCATGACCAAACATACAGAGCATACAAGCAACAAGCACATGCGGAAGCTTAACTTGTCTGAGTACAGACAACTAAAAAAAGAAGGCTGAGGAGCCTGACTATCTACCAGACCCTCCCAAGGGTACAAGACCATAGCTGAGGTAACAAGCTAAACATCGAAGTCCACGTGGAACTACTAGCGAGACTGAAGTCTCTCTGCAAAAACATAAATTAAGCAAACGTGAGTACAAATGTACCCAGTAAGACTTACATCAGAACTAACTACATATGCATCGGTATCAACAAAGGGGGTGGTGGAGTTTAACTGCAGCAAGCTAGCTTTGACTCAGTGGCTAACCTGAACTACGACTGCAAGTAACTCTTTTGAGGTGGCGCACACGAGTCCAAAAATTCACCATACCAATACACCACTATGGATCCGCTCCCGTCTCCCTGCGAGAACGCCATCCATAGCACTCACGCTTATCTTGCGAGGTTTAGAGTATCCACTTTCACTTGTCTATGAACTATGCAAGGGGTCCAAGTTTCCATATCCGAGGAATCCGACTATTCGAATAGATAATGATAACCCTGCAGGGGTGTACTTCTTCACACACACTCTCACCACTTATCGCCCTGTACATGTCATGTACCTCGGCAACCTTCAAGCGGAAGCCGGGCGAGGGAGTCGGCCACGACCTGACTAACCAACAAGTCTCTAGTCCAGGTTTATCGCCTATTCGGGTTCCATCCGCAAGGAGATCCGGCCGGGGTGTCGCTCACGGCCCCAAACAATGTGTGCAGGGTTCCCAAGCCCACCATCCGGGTGCCACTTGGTACACCATGCCACTGTGCCTAGTCTGTCCCAAGCCCACCTGTACCGGGTGCCACTTGGTAGACTACTAACACAATCTACAAACACCAGAATCTAGTTGCAACTCCTGGACAGAGATCGAGTTGATTAATAAGCCGAGAGGGGCCGAGTTACGGGAACCCAATGTGTGGTAGTAACTGTTCATGGATCACAAACACATAACTCAGTTCCTGAGGATGGCTGCAATGAGACAACCCACCATGTACTCCTACATGGCCTCTCACCGCTACCTTTACCAAATCATGTTCACACACTTAGCTCACACACCGTAGGACATGTTCAACACCATTCCAATTCATCCCTGATGAATCAGACCTGACTCAACTCTAAGCAGCAACAGGCATGACAATCAAGCATGAATGAGTAGGCACATCAGGGCTCAAGCAACTCCTACTCATGCTAGTGGGTTTCATCTA
The DNA here is from genome assembly GCF_056163025.1 of Triticum urartu. NCBI lineage: Eukaryota > Viridiplantae > Streptophyta > Magnoliopsida > Poales > Poaceae > Triticum > Triticum urartu. The sequence continues at coordinate 355,275,075 of NC_141877.1, forward strand.
TTTACTATGGCAATGACGTGTCATGCAGAGGAAAAGGGGTTCAGCTACCGCAGCATGTAACAGTTGAAACATTGTTGTCCTAATGCAGTAAAAGAGAGCAGGAGCGAGAGAGTGGGATTATATCAGAATGAACAAGGGGGTTTTGCTTGCCTGGCACTTCTGAAGATAATATAGTTCTTCATCGGTGTCATCGATCAATCGTCGGAACCACGTCTATCGGGGGGGGGGGGGAACAATCACCGGCAAACACAGAAAGAATACAATCAATGCAATGCAACAATATGATGCATGATCATGACATGGCAATATGCTGTGATTTGGGCTAATGCAACAGAAAGTCATTTTAATTGAAGTGGAATTCAAAACTACATCAAATTCCAACTCCAAACCTATTATAAAATTTGCCCTAATCATGTTTCATCCTAAACAGCGAGGTTAACTTGCTCAAACATGCATGAAAATGGTACAGATGGATTCCTTGAATTTTTCTGATAATTTTTCATATATAATTTATTTCATTTGGAGTTACGGTTGATTTACTATGAATTTTAGAAGTTTATACTATTTTCTGGAATTTCCTGAGTAAGAATAAATCCAGAAAAACCTATTACTGCATCAGCATTATGTCATGCTGACCTCAGCAGGTCAACAGACCCGTTCCAGGTCAAACCTGACCAGTGGGACCCACTGGTTAGTGTCACAGTTAACTAACAAGGTTAATTAAAATTAAACTAAACCTAATCTAGTTTAGTTAAGGCTTGGGCCCACATGTGAGAGGCTAATTAGACTAACTAAGAAAAATTAACACTAACCTGGGTTAATTAGCAGGGCTGGCCCCACACGCCAGTGACCCAGGGTGGTCTAACCCTGCTCAGACGGGGTCAAACCCCCGGGTCAACTCGCCGGAGTTGACCCGCGGCTCGTCGCCGGCGAAGACCGAGACGGCGGAGGGCTCTGGATTCCTCCTTCGGTGACCAAATGGCCGGCGGAGGGCATCTACGTGGAGCTGGGACTCGCCCGCATCCATTCCAGCAAGCAGCAGCAGCTGGGATGGCCGGAGCTCGCCGGAACAAAGCTTGCGGCGGTGGCCGGAGTTCGGGTTTGAGCGGGCGCAGGGCTGCGGTGCGCTAGGAGGCCAGCTGAGGGGCTGGGAGGCCCCCGAGGAGTGCCCTGAGTGCGGTGACGCGCTCGGGAGCGAGCTGCGGTGGCTAAAGCGGCGGCGGCGACATGGCCGGCGGCAGGGGAAGCTCGGCCACGGCAGCAGCGCTAGCTAAGGGACGAGCAGAGCAACGTGGTTAGGGGAAGGAGAAAGAGGAGCTCACGGCGATGCGACAGGGTAGGTTAGCGGCCTCGGGGACACTCTGGACGAGGCGAATTGACGGAGTCGATCTCCGGGCACCGGAGGTGAAGACGACGATGCTCCGGTCGACTGGTGCCTCTTCTGGTCGCGTGCGTCGGGTGTGCTGCTCCACGGGGTCATGGTGGAGCTCGGGGACGCGGAGAGGGAGCGAGGGAGTGGCTGTGGCCGTGGTGGAGCTCGTCGGTGGCGGCGGCACGGTCGGGCACAAGAGAGAGATCCAGGGAAGGGGGTGAGAGCGCGCGCGCGCGAGAGAGAGGGAGATGCAGGGAGGTGCGGGGCTTCGTCCACGTCTCCTGGGCGTCGCGAGAAGGCCACGGGGGCGTGAGGCAGGCAGGGAGGAGGTGGCGGCCTCAGCGCGCGCCGTGCCCGCCTTCGCCTCTGCCTACTGGCAGAAGTTGAGGACGACTGGCAAGTCGCCAGGTGGGTTGGGCCTCCAACAGTACTAGGCCAACTGGGCGCTAGGTCAGCTACATGTGAGGTTCTGCCTTTTTTGTGTGTTTTGGTTCTTGTTTTTTATTTTTGACATTTGTTTTAATTTGGTTTTTGAACCAAACTATTTTTTCTACTTCTGACAATTTTTGCAGGGACTAAATGGATTATTCCAAAGCCCCTCAACAATTATCAGAACTATTGGACATATAGTTAATATATCACCTATATAAATCCAATGCAAATAGTTTTTGGATTAACTCAAATGCCCAAAATAAATATTTCTGTGACTCCAAAAATATTGGTTTGAATTTTACCTCTTGCCAATATTTTTATAGCTGAACAGGAACATTTTCTTGGGTTTATTTGAAGCAATTTTTAATGTTGATCATTTTTTTGAAATGATTTCTGAGGCTTTCAGCTTTCCCCAATTCAACTTTCAGAAATTTAAACATGATGCAAGCAAGATGCAAACACTAGGCTGCACCAGAAGCTAGGGATGTGACAGCTCACCCCTACTAAACAAGAATCTCGTCCCGAGATTCAAGTCGTGAGGTAAGAAGACAGAGGGACACAAGCTAACACAATCTTCACGATCCAGATGTCTTTCTCGAGGATGTTGATTCATTGCATCACCTTGATCTCGACGTCTTGCTTTGAGAACTACATCCAACATGACAACGAGTAGAAAGGGAGAATTTAAGAAGAATCGACCTTCCTGAGGTTCGAGCAACTTAGGATCATCTTAATGATCACAAGATCAACTCATGGAATGAGAGATAGTAACATCTCTGGAGCTGAGAGGCAAAACACACATCGAGAGAGATGGAAGGTAATAGATGACAAGGGTTCAAATTGGTAGGCAACAATTCCACGCTGGAGTAGGATGGTGCATGGTTTCAAAGTAGCGAGGAGGTAATTGCCATGATTCCATAATGGGACACCTTAGGGAAAGGTGACTCATAGAGCATTTCCCTTAAGTGGCAAAAAGAATTACTTTTGATATAAAGATCATTGAAACTCTTTATACCAGCCTCAGGCAATCACAAACGATCGTGTGAAGGAGCTCGAAGAAATGGCATACTCGAACTAGAATGAATGATGTGGACTACCTGGTTGAAGACAACGCAATGGATGATTTTGCTTGCGCGTGCTCTCAAGAACTTGAGCATTTCCATATTCATCAAGGTTCTACCAACATCCGTATCGAGGATCCTGGCAACACATCTTACTACCTTGACGAATAGAGATGGACAATGCAGATGCATAGAAAGGCAACCCTTTCTCAGATTTCACCTTAGCGAGGCCAAGGAAACGAAATCTGGATGATCGACCGAGAGACATTTAGCACTCCGCTTCTAATGTTCTCCTTGATGTACTGGTTACTACGGTCATGCTTAAAGCATCAACATAGCCATCAAGTAGTGGTCGGACTTCGGAATACAAAGGATTCATAAAGAATAACTTCTGGAGTAAATCCTACGAAATCCTTATGGGGAGGTGGCCAACTTCCTCAATCAAGATACTACAATAATAGGTCTTCCGGCTGGGTGTGTTGGCCACGACATCCACTTTATTGGTTATAGAGAGACCAATTTTATAGTTCTTGGAAAACGTTCCAACCATCATATCTGCCTGAGATTCAGATCTGGTTGGTGTCAGGATATTCTAGACTCATCAAGTCTAGAGAGAAAAATGAAAGTTTGCAACACAAGTCGACGAGATGACGTTGCAGGATTCTCGGGAAATGGACTATGGTGGTAAGCTCCAAAACATGAGCTGGTTCTGCTACAAACATGTGAACATGCTGTCCCAGACAAGCATGACCACGTAGTAGTCTTACAATGAAACACTACCGAGTGCAGGTGGGGAATCATCATTGCGGATAACGAAGTCCTTGATTAAGCCCGGGTTAGCTCTTAAAAAGGAACTTCTTCTCCTTGAACAAATCAATCAGTGGCTTGGTGTGCTAGGAACACATATGGAGTGGAGGTAATTAATCTACCAAACCATAGAATACTTCGCACGCATGCATGACTGATTTGGGATGATTCCAAGGGAAACAAAACAATCCTTTCTCAAATTCATGGCGGCAACTTACACCTAATGCACGTGAACTTAGAGAAAGTCACTTCTTTCACCCAAACATATACCTCATGAGCGGAACACGAAGGCAATGCTTACAAAAGTTCCAACACTAGCTCAATGTTCAACATGAATCATGGAGGAGACAAGATGCTGCTGATGGGCTCAACAACAACTCATCGAAATTTCCATATCACTGGAATTCCACCATTATGTGAACAATGTGATAGTATTGGTCAGACCAAAGGATGTAATGGTGTATGCTCGAGGAACAACCATGAGTAAGACAACATTATGAATATCGTTGGTTCTAACTTGATTTGACGATAGCCCACACTCAAATCAAGGTTTGGACAAGATGATAGATTCAACAACCAATCACGAGGAACAATCGATGAAGATATCATCTCTCGTCAACACACACACACAAGATATCCCCTTTGGATTGAACTAAGTGGATTAAGCTTTTTTCTTCCAACTCTCCAAGTTGTTGTTTTAGCTTAAGCAATTAGTCCAGAGGTATCTAAAACGGATTCTTGGAGAAAGAGTGGCTTACAAGAAAACCAACTTGATCATGAACTCAACATAGCGGTCAGGTGACAACCTGGTAACACTTCTGAGAACATATTCAGAAAATCATGAACCACCGATATGTTACTAAGCTCGAGAACAATCATGCTTATCAGGGCAAGACGATATGATCAAGGGAGCGAGGGATTGACACAATCCTAACTCATTGATCGAAGAGTGCACCAGAAAATATGGACTAGGTAGCAAGATCAATCTTAGAATGGTAGTTCAATAACCAACACGCTAAGAATGAGGATATTGTCCATTTACTACCAAGCAACGAGTTGCTCGAAGTATTGATTTCACACATCACAATTCACTTGTCGGCATTCCGGTTACAACAACACGAGGACCAAGGAATGAATGATGATGGTGAGAAGTATCACTGCATCAAGAATTCATAAGAGGTGGTGTAATTCTCAAGACATTCTTGACATAAAGATGGTAACACTCCAAGGTAGAACAGAGCAAAAGCTGGATTGACATTTTGATCTGCGGAATACAATTGCTTTGACCCAATCCTAGATATGGATGAGGTTCTGGAGTTTGTTTCTCCTAGTCATTCTGAACTAGAATGGCTTGATGGACCACAAGAATGATAGGCACCGATGAACGAATGCTCACATACTCTTGACTATCAATTGATAGATGAAGGTCGGAATACAACTAAAGAGGGACAACTCAAAGGAACATATAACTTTCTAAGTTGTGGATGCATAGATTTAGTATGTCAAACAAGTTCAACATATTTCTTCCAGATAATCCATGCAGAAAAGTAGGACTGGCAGAGTCACAATTATGAATGGAGAACTCCTTACGAGTACTCTGATTGTGATCTTTTGGTTCAAATAACTTCTGCCTTAATGGTTCATGGTATTTGGAAGAAGAAAATTCCACGGACCTTGAGGACTGTCGCAAGGTTACTAATATCCTAAAGGAACGAGCAACACTATCTACACGAATTAAGTAGAGTGAACCTTGGGTTCAAGAACCCAGAAATAGAATGCCTACTAACTAAGTGGCATCACGGGATGCTTTCGAGAATGACGGCCAGAATCATCACACTGGGAATACAAAGCATTGCTAAATTACTAGGTGACTCCCTAAAACACATAGGGCCATAATAATAGCTCCAACATATATGTCGAGGCAACAGAGTACGTCAACTCACCAATTAGTGTGCTTATTCTGACCAAAAAGGACATTAGGAATAGAAAGAAAGGATTTGCAAATGCATCAGACTAAGTAGAGACCTAGGATGACTCGGACAACATAACGTCTGTAAATGCTCAAAAAGATTTGAGACATCCTGCAAAAATGGTGGCATAACCACTCAACATCACAATATCAAGGTTCGGAGGCCAGCTATGAACATATGGAAGTAGTAGGAACTGAACTGAGGCTTAAACCCAACAATCCTAGGCAACTACAGTTTAGTAACATGTCATCCTGAGAGATAGAAGAGAAGCCTAGTTCTTAACCCCCGTAGAAAAGAAGAGGTTGACTCAGAGCAAAAGGGCATGAGGATAAGGAGTAAAAAGAGCCTTACGTTCCCATCCACAATCAATTCCCTTATATAACTAAAGCATTTCTAGACTCAACATCAACTGGTATGGCTTGGTAATCCTACAGGCAGTCAGGCTCTGATACCAAAGCTGTCAGGACCCCGATTCTAAGTCACACCGATCTAGCCTATAACACCTCATATCACTTTGTGGCCTCACGCACGGTATTCCCACGGGTGTCGCCTTACCATGGCCCGGGACCGTTTGCGCCTTTTGGCTCACGTATATGATAGTGTCGCTAGCATCCATATGACAGAGAACCCGGGCCGACATGACTAGTCATGAACCCAAAGTGGCACTAACTTACAGGGACATGCATACATGAATCAACATCAAGCATGTCGATCAGCAGCATGTGAATCCGGGCTGTAGCACTGGGCTAACAGGACTCCGGGAACCCGGGCTGTAGCAGGCTAGGCAGGACTCCGGATGTCACCGCGTGACATTTCCCCAAAGGGACAGACACAGGAACGAAGTGAAACACATGCCGACCAGTCAAGTGTCCGGAGCAGTAGTGTTGGGCTAGCAGGACTCCGGTGAACCGGGCTGTAGCGGACTACTATGGCTCATGGAAGCACTGGACTACATTTCCCCATAAGAGATGCTGCCAAGGATAAACAACTAGATTGTTGGATCCCACACATACCAAGCATTTCAATCATACACACAATATGCTCGATATGTGTAAATACAACATGGCATCACAACATAACTCTACGACTCAAGTATTTATTCATTAGGCTCCGAGGAGCGAGATATTACAAGCATGGGTCTCATGACCCAACATACAGAGCATACAAGCACCAAGCACATGCAGAAGCTTAACTTGTCTGAGTACAGGAAACTAAAAAAAAGAAGGCTGAGGAGCCTGACTATCTACCAGACCCTCCCAAGGGTACAAGATCGTAGCTGAGGTAACAAGCTAAACATCGAAGTCCATGTGGAACTACTAGCGAGACTGAAGTCTCTCTGCAAAAACATAAATTAAGCAAACGTGAGTACAAATGTACCCAGCAAGACTTACATCAAAACTAACTACATATGCATCGGTATCAACAAAGGGGGTGGTGGAGTTTAACTGCAGCAAGCCAGCTTTGACTCAGTGGCTAACCTGAACTACGACTGCAAGTAACTCTTTTGAGGTGGCGCACACGAGTCCACAAATTCACCATACCAATACACCACTATGGATCCGCTCCCGTCTCCCTGCGAGAACGCCATCCATAGAACTCACGCTTATCTTGCGAGTTTTAGAGTATCCACTTTCACTTGTCTATGAACTATGCAAGGGGTCCAAGTTTCCATATCCGAGGAATCCGGCTATTCGAATAGATAATGATAACCCTGCAGGGGTGTACCTCTTCACACACGCTCTCGCCACTTATCGCCCTATACACGTCATGTACCTCGGCAACCTTCAAGCGGAAGCCGAGCGAGGGAGTCGGCCACGACCTGACTAACCAACAAGTCTCTAGTCCAGGTTTATCGCCTATTCAGGTTCCATCCGCAAGGAGATCCGGCCGGGGTGTCGCTCACGGCCCCAAACAATGTGTGCAGGGTTCCCAAGCCCACCATCCGGGTGCCACTTGGTACACCGTGCCACTATGTCTAGTCTGTCCCAAGCCCACCTGTATCGGGTGCCACTTGGTAGATTACTAACACAACCTACAAACACCAGAAACTAGTTGCAACTCCTGGACAGAGATCGAGTTGATTAATAAGCCGAGAGGGGCCGAGTTACCGGAACCCAATGTGTGGTAGTAACTGTTCATGGATCACAAACACAGAACTCAGTTCCCGAGGACGACTGCAATGAGACAACCCACCATGTACTCCTACATGGCCTCTCACCGCTACTTTTACCAAATCGTGTTCACACACTTAGCTCACACAGTAGGACATGTTCAACACCATTCCAATTCATCCCCAATGAATCAGACTTGACTCAACTATAAGCAGTAGCAGGCATGACAATCAAGCATGAATGAGTAGGCACATCAGGGCTCAAGCAACTCCTACTTATGCTAGTGGGTTTCATCTATTTACTGTGGCAATGACGGGTCATGCAGAGGAAAAGGGGTTCAGCTACCGCAGCATGTAACAGTTGAAATGTTGTTGTCCTAATGCAGTAAAAGAGAGCAGGAGCGAGAGAGTGGGATTATATCGGAATGAACAAGGGGGTTTTGCTTGCCTGGCACTTCTGAAGATAATATAGTTCTTCATTGGTGTCATCGATCAATCGTCGGAACCACGTCTATCGGGGGGAACAATCACTGGCAAACACAGAAAGAATACAATCAATGCAATGCAACAATATGATGCATGATCATGACATGGCAATATGCTATGATTTTGGCTAATGCAACAGAAAGTCATTTTAATTGAAGTGGAATTCAAAACTACATCAAATTCCAACTCCAAACCTATTATGAAATTTACCCTAATCATGTTTCATCCTAAACAGTGAGGTTAACTTGCTCAAACATGCATGAAAATGGTACAGATGGATTCCTTAAATTTTTCTGATAATTTTTCATATATAATTTATTTCATTTGGACTTACGGTTGATTTACTATGAATTTTAGAAGTTTATACTATTTTTTGGAATTTCCTGAGGAAGAATAAATCCAGAAAAACCTATTACTGCGTCAGCATTGCGTCATGCTGACCTCAGCAGGTCAACAGACCCGGTCCAGGTCAAACCTGACCAGTGGGACCCACTGGTCAGTGTCACAGTTAACTAACAAGGTTAATTAAAATTAAACTAAACCTAATCTAGTTTAGTTAAGGCCTGGGCCCACATGTCAGAGGCTAATTAAACTAACCTGGGTTAATTAGCAGGGCTGGCCCCACGCGTCAGTGACCCAGGGTGGTCAAACCCTGGTCAGACGGGGTCAAACCCCCGGGTCAACTCGCCGGAGTTGACCCGCGGCTCGTCGCCGGCGAAGCCCGAGACGGCGGAGGGCTCGGGATTCCTCCTCCGGCGACCAAATGGCCGGCGGAGGGCATCTACATGGAGCTGGGACTCGCCCGCATCCATTCCAGCAAGCAGCAGCAGCTGGGATGGCCGGAGCTCGCCGGAACAGAGCTCGCGGCGGTGGCCGGAGTTCAGGTTTGAGCGGGCGCGGGGCTGCGGTGCGCTAGGAGGCCAGCTAAGGGACTGGGAGGCCCCCGACGAGTGCCCTGAATGCAGTGACGCGCTCGGGAGCGAGCTGCGGTGGCTAAAGCGGCGACGGCGACATGGCCGGCGGCACGGGAAGCTCGGCCACGGCAGCAGCGCTAGCTAGGGGACGAGCAGAGCAACGTGGTTAGGGGAAGGAGAAAGAGGAGCTCACGGCAGGGTAGGTTAGCGGCCTCGGGGACGCTCTGGACGAGGCGAATTGATGGAGTCAATCTCCGGGCACCGGAGGTGAAGACGACGACGCTCCGGTCGACTGGGGCCTCTTCTGGTCGCGTGCGTCGGGTGTGCTGGTCCACGGGGTTGTGGCGGAGCTCGGGGACGCAGAGAGGGAGCGAGGGAGTGGCTGTGGCCATGGTGGAGCTCGTCGGTGGCGTCGGCGCGGTCAGGCAAGAGAGAGAGAGAGATCCAGGGAAGGGGGTGAGAGCGCGCGCGCGAGAGAGAGGGAGAGGCAGGGAGGTGCGGGGCTTCGTCCATGTCTCCTGGGCGTCGCGAGAAGGCCACAGGGGCGTGAGGCAGGCAGGGAGGAGGTGGCGGCCTCAGCGCGCGCCGTGCTCGCCTTTGCCTCTGCCTACTGGCAGAGGTTGAGGACGACTGGCAAGTCGCCAGGTGGGCTGGGCCTCCAACAGTACTGGGCCAACTGGGCGCTAGGTCAGCTACAAGTGAGGTTCATCCTTTTTTTGTGTTTTGGTTCCTTTTTTCTATTTCTGTCATTTGTTTTAATTTGGTTTTTGAACCAAACTAATTTTTCTGCTTCTGACAACTTTTGCAGGGACTAAATGGATTATTCCAAAGCCCCTCAACAATTATTAGAATTATTGGACATATAGTTAATATATCACCTATATAAATCCAATGCAAATAATTTTTGGATTAACTCAAATGCCCAAAATAAATATTTCTGTGACTCCAAAAATATTGGTTTGTATTTTACCTCTTGCCAATATTTTTATAGCTTAACAGGAACATTTTCTTGGGTTTATTTGAAGCAATTTTTAATGTTGATCATTTTTTTGAAATGATTTCTGAGGCTTTCAGCTTTCCCCAATTCAACTTTCAGAAATTTAAACATGATGCAAGCAAGATGCAAACAATAGGCAGCACCAGAAGCTAGGGATGTGACAGTGGCGGCTTCAGCGACAAGATGCGGCTGCGGCGACGGACGGCTCCGGCGAGCGGGCAGCGGCGACGCGGGCAGCGGTGATGCGGCGACTACGGCGGCGCGGGCGGCGCGGTAGGTGGCGCGGTGGCGAGGAGCGGCGCGGGAGGAGCAGCAGTAGCAAGCGGCGGCGGTAACCGACGGCGGCGGCGGCGACGCGAGAGACTAGGAGGAGAGGGCCCGGGCGGCGCTTATAAAGGCGGAGGGGAGGCGTGAGGCGTGGAGGAGGGGGCAAGGTGGCGGCGGCGGGAGGCGGTGTCCGTGAAGGACACAGCGGCGGCGGCGTGCTGATGCTGGAGTCGGGGACGAAGGCGGTGGCGTGCTGGGCCTGGGCCTGGCTGGCTAGCTGGGCCGGCCGAGTCGGGAAAGAAAGTTTTTTTTAAACAGCGCCAAGAAAAAAATAAAGAAAACCTTAAATAACTAAAAAATACTATAGGCATATAATATATCAAAATTTTCAGAAAAAGATTTCCTACAAGCTGAACATTTTTCCTAGAGTCAAATAAAATCCACAGAAATTCAAATAATTCAAAGAGTGCTACTGATCTAATAAAATCCAATAAAAATCGTTATAAAAATACCAAAATTAATTCAAATTTATTTCTCTCCAATTTTCTGATCTAGGGAATCATGTTACCCTATTTTTTGTATATTTTATTTTTGGAGAAAAATAATTTGAATAAAACCCAGGTACCTCCAAATTGAAAATAATTTCAAAAGGATTTTAAATTTTGATCCTTTTAAACTCCCAACTCATATTTCATATAATTTGAAGAAGTCATTTTATCTTCTCTCATGAAAATCATTGAGTTGCTTGAAGTTTCTGAATTAAAAATATTTCCAAATGAAATTCAAATCTTTTCAAAACCCTTTTCATTTATTTAAATGGAATAAGTCATGTCATCTTCTCTCGAGGGTTTTGTATTTGAAAAGAATTTGAATTCACGGAGATCAAAATGCAAAAGGTGAAAGTTTGGGAAAGTCCTTTTATTCCCTCTCTTTTAACTTTCAAAAACTTTCGAATTTCACTCAATCAATCACACAACAATCAAACAATCAATCAATCTATCTATTTATTATAACATTCCAAAATTTAGAATTTTTGGATGTTACACATATTATAGTTCATCACGAAGTTCTAGTAGCTTGATGATAGTGACTAGAGAACTCTATCAATCACTATCTTATCTGGAAGATTAACTCCCACTTGATTCAAGCGATTGTACTACCTAGACATTCTGAGTACATGCTCATTGGTTGAGCCATTCTCCTCCATCCTATAGGCAAAGTACTTGTCAGAGGTCTCATACCTCTCGACATGAGCATGAGTCTGAAATACCAATTTCAACTCTTGGAACATCTTATATGCTCTGTGGTGTTCAAAACGTTTCTGAAGTCCCGGTTCTAAGCCATAAAGCATGGTGCACTAAACTATCAAGTAGTCATCATACCGAGCTTGTCAAACGTTCATAACATCCGCATCTGCTCCTGCAATAGGCCTGTCACCTAGCGGTGCATCAAGGACATAATTCTTCTATGCAGCAACGAGGACAATCCTCAGATCACGGACCCAGTCTGCATCGTTGCTACTATCATCTTTCATCTTAGTTTTACCTAGGAACATATCAAAAACATAGGGGAGCTACAACGTGAGCCATTGATCTACAACATAGATATGCAAATACTAACAGGACTAAGTTCATGATAAATTAAGTTCAACTAATCATATTACTTATGAACTCCCACTTAGATAGACATCCCTTGAGTCATCTAAATGATCACGTGATCCAAATCAACTAATCCATGTCCGATCATCATGTGAGATGGAGTAGTCTTCAATGGTGAACATCTCTATTTTGATCATATCTACTATATGATTCACATTCGTCCTTTCGGTCTCTAGTGTTCCGAGGCCATGTTTGTACATGCTAGGCTCGTCAAGTTTAACCAGAGTATTCCACATGTGCAAAACTGCCTTGCACACATGGTATGTGAATGTAGAGCTTATCACACCCGATCATCGCGTGATGTCTCGACATGACGAACTGTCGCAACGGTGCATACTCAGGGAGAACACTTATACCTTGAAATTTTAGTGAGGGGTCATCTTATAATGCTACCGCCGTACTAAGCAAAATAAGATGCATAAAAGATAAACATCACATGCAATCAAAATATGTGACATGATGTGGCCACCATCATCTTGTGCCTTTGATCTCCATCTCCAAAGGACCGTCATGATTTCCATCATCACCGGCTTGACACCTTGATCTCCATCGTAGCGTCGTTGTCATCTCACCAACTATTGCTTCTACAACTATCGTTAATGCATAGTGATAAAGTAAAGCAATTACATGGCGTTTGCATTTCAAAAAATAAAGCGACAACCATAAGCTCCTGCCAGTTGCCGATAACTTTTACAAAACATGATCATCTCATACAACAACGTATATCACATCATGTCTTGGCCATATCACATCACAACACGCCCTGCAAAAACAAGTTAGACGTCCTCTACTTTGTTGTTGCAAGTTTTACGTGGCTTCTATGGGCTTCTAGCAAGAACCGTTCTTACCTACGCATCAAAACCACAATGGTGATTTATCAAGTTTGCTATTTTAACCTTCAACAAGGACTGGCCGTAGTCAAATTCGATTCAACTAAAGTTGGAGAAACAGACACCCGCCAGCCACCTTCATGCAAAACTAGTTGCATGTCTGTCGGTGGAACCAGTCTCATGAACGTGGTCATGTAAGGTTGGTCTGGGCCGCTTCATCCAACAATACTGCCGAATCAAAATAAGACATTGGTGGTAAGAAGTATGACGATCACCGCCCACAACTCTTTGTTTTTACTCATGCATATCGTCTATGCATAAACCTGGCTCGGATGCCACTGTTGGGGAACATAGCATGCAATTTCAAAAAAATTCCTACGCTCATGCAAGATCTATCTAGGAGATGCATAGCAACGAGAGGGGGGAGTATGTCCATGTACCCTCATAGACCGAAAGCGAAAGCGTTTGACAACGTGGTTGATGTAGTCGAACTTCTTATCGTTTCTACCAATCAAGTACCGAACATATGGAACCTCTGAGTTCTGCACACATTCAGCTCGATGACGTCCCTCGAACTCTTGATCCAGCAAAGTGTCGAGGGAGAGTTTCGTCAGCTCGACGGCGTGGTGACGGTGATGGTGAAGTGATCCACGCAGGGCTTCGCCTAAGCACTACGTGAATATGACCGGAGGCGTAAACTTGGAGGGGGGCGCCGCACACGGCTAACAATGTTTGTTGTGTGTTCTAGCGGTGCCCCCCTTCATATGTATAGGTTGGAGGGGAGGAGAGGCAACCAAGGGGGCGCCCCAAGTAGGAGGAATCCTACTTGGGGTCCTCCCAATTCGGTCTCCCCCTTTTCCTATTCCTATTCGGAGTAGGAAGGGAAGAGGGGGGAGGGGAATCCTATTCCCTTTTTCCTTTCCTCCTTCCCTTTTCTACTCCAATTTGGCCAGCCCACATGGGAGGGGAGCACCAGCCCCTTAGGGGCTGGTCTGTCCCCCTCTTGGCCCATTAAGGCCCATGTAGTTGTCAGGGAATGCCCAGAACCCCTTCCGGTGACCCGATATGCACCCGGTACCTCCGGAACACTTCCGGTGTCCGAATATCATCGTCCAATATATGAATCTTTACCTCTCGACCATTTCGAGACTCCTCGTCATGTCCGTGATCTCATCCGGGACTCCAAACAACATCCGGTCACCAAATTACATAACTCATATAATACAAAATCATCATCGAACGTTAAGCATGCGGACCCTACGGGTTCGAGAACTATGTAGACATGACCAAGACACCTCTCTGGTCAATAACCAACAGCGGAACCTGGATGATCATATTGGTTCCCACATATTCTACGAAGATCTTTCTCGGTCATACCGTAATGACAACATACATTATTCCCTTTGTCGTCGGTATGTTACTTGCCCGAGATTCGATCGTCGGTATCTCCATACCTAGTTCAATCTCGTTACCGGCAAGTCTCTTTACTCGTTCTGTAATGCATCGTCCCGCAACTAACTCATTAGTCACATTGGTTGCAAGGCTTATTATGATGTGCACTACCGAGAGGGCCCAAAGATACCTCTTCGGTATCCGGGAGTTGCATAATCTCATAGTCAAAGGAATTTGTATAAGTCATGAAGAAAGCAATAGTAATAGAACTTAACGATCATTATGCTATGCTAACGGATGGGCTTGTCTATCACATCATTCTCCTAGTAATGATAGGGAGGCTAATGATGTGAATATACGTTTGGTTATGACATTTATGACATCGACAACTCTACCATGGCAGGAAGCAGTTTCACACTGTTCACTATACTATAAGATGTTTTAGATATTTAAAAGTAGACTACATCCGTAATGAGTGAACAGACACATTAAAATGTGTCTACATACATCTGATTTACAAAAAAGTTAGAATATCATATAGTAGTGAGTGGAGGGGTTTTTAATCAATGGCCCAATGACTGGGTTACAAGTGAAGAACCCTACGCAAGCACAATGTTAGGCAAATAGGATGTCTTGGTAATTGTAATATAGTGTGACTTACCTTAATTGGTTGAACAGTCTCGGCGCTGCTCCTCCTTCTCTTGCAAGGATCCTGAGGGAGTCCTGGACTGAGGGATCCTCGGGTGTCCGGCGTGTTAGCCATGGGCCGGATTGATGGGCTGTGAAGATATGAAGACCGAAGACTGCACACGTGTCCGAGAGACTTTCCTTGGCGTGGAAGGCAAGCTTGGCGGCCAACTATGTAGATTCCTTTCTCTGTAACTGAACTTGTGTAACCCTAGATCCCTCACGTGTCTATATAAACCGGAGGGCTAGGTCCGTAGATAGGCTGAATCCTCATAATCATAGCCAGACTAGACCTCTAGGGTTTAGCCATTATGATCTCGTGGTAGATCAACTCTTGTAATACTCATATTCATCAAGATCAATCAAGCAGGACGTAGGGTATTACCTCCATAGAGAGGGCCCAAACCTGGGTAAACATCATGTCCCCTGTCTCCTGTTATCATCGACCTTAGACGCACAGTTTGGGACCCCCTTGTCGGTGTGAAAACCGGCGGATCTCGGGTAGGGGGTCCCGAACTGTGCGTCTAAGGCGGATGGTAACAGGAGGCGGGGGACACAATGTTTACCCAGGTTCGGGCCCTCTCGATGGAGGTAATACCCTACTTCCTGCTTGATTGATCTTGATGATATGAGTATTACAAGAGTTGATCTACCACGAGATCGGAGAGGCTAAACCCTAGAAGCTAGCCTATGGTATGACTGTTGTTGTCCTATGGACTAAACCCTCCGGTTTATATAGACACCGAAGGGGGCTAGGGTTACACAGAGTCGGTTACAAGGGAGGAGATCTACATATTCGAATCGCCAAGCTTGCCTTCCACGCAAAGGAGAGTCCCATCCGGACACGGGACGAAGTCTTTAATCTTGTATCTTCATAGTCCAACAGTCCGGCCAAGGGATATAGTCCGGCTGTCCGAGGACCCCCTAATCCTGGACTCCCTTAGTAGCCCCTGAACCAGGCTTCAATGACGATGAGTCCGACGCGTAGATTGTCTTCGGCATTGCAAGGCGGGTTCCTCCTCCGAATACTCCATAGAAGATTTTGAACACAAGGATAGTGTCCGGCTCTGCAAAACAAATTCCACATACCACCGTAGAGAGTATAATATTTCCACAAATCTAATCTGCTGACAACTTTTCATAACGTGATATCACACCATGGCCCCGGTTATTATTCGAACCATTTTTCTCAACTAGCTACTGCACATATTGCGAGGCGGTTTTCTTGGCACGTCTTGTCGAAGCAGAGATCGTGTCCCCTTATCCCGGGATCATCATCAATACGGGCGTGGGTAACCCAACCGCGCCATCAATCACGACGCTTGGGGAATAAGCGAGTTTTACCAGGCAAGTGGGGAGGCACGCAGTTTCTACCGCCCTTATAAAGGGATAAGGTATCCTCTTTTTTACCCACACCTTCTTCTTCCCTACCTATCCATTCTCGTGCACTCGAGCTCCAGCGCCCAAGTTCGCATCTTCTCCGCAGAACACTCCAAACATGTCCAGAGCGGGAGGCAAGTGGATGGCCTCCTCCGTTACGGAGGAGAACATCACGAAGCTCTGGGAAGCCGAATACCTGGCCGCAGATATCGCGCACCGGCTCCCAGGCGCGGGGCAGATCGTTCCTACCCCCGAGCCCCACGAAAGGGTTGTATTCCTTACCCATTTCGTCCGCGGGCTGGGATTTCCCCTCCACCCATTTGTCTGCGGGCTCATGTTCTACTACGGGCTGGACTTCCATGATCTGGCCCCCAATTTCATCCTCAACATCTCTGCGTTTATCGTCGTGTGCGAGGCTTTCCTCCGCATGAAGCCCCACTTCGGCCTGTGGCTGAAGACCTTCAATGTTAAACCGAAGCTGGTGGTCGGCCAGCAAGCGGAGTGTGGAGGCGCCATGGTGGGTAAAATGCCCAACGTCACCTGGCTCGAAGGCTCCTATGTGGAGACCGTGAAGGGGTGGCAATCAGGGTGGTTCTACATCACCGAGCCGTGCGACACCAACTGGGTGGCGGCCCCTGAATTCTGATCCGACATCCCCATGCGGCTAACCTCCTGGAAGGAGAAGGGCTTATCTTGGGGTTCATCGGTGGAGCTGACCGGACTCCAGAACTGTGTTAAAAACATGATAAGCAAGAAAATGAAGTGTGTCAACGTGGTCCAGGTCATGCTCTTTCGTCGGATCCTCCCGTGTCAAAGACAGGCATTCAATATGTGGGAGTTTGACTCGGCAAGGCACCAGACGCTGCGAGAGCTCTTCGACACGACGCACCAGGACATCTGGAGGGTGCTATTCAAGTCTGCCGAGGTACCTCCTCCCCTTATCGAGGATCGCGGACTCAGCGCAAAGCGCCCTGCTAATCCGGTAAGCTCCTTACATCTCATAAGGCGTTTCTTTCCCTAGTATAATTATGTGAGGGATCTGAGCCTCCACATTATTTGACAGGAATGGGTCGCGACAGCGGAGCGGATCGACTGTCTGGCCCCACTGCCCGAAGATCCAGCAAGTACTCTCCTGACGGAGATGCTGGTTCCGGCGCCCTTTGAGGCGCCGGAGAAGAAGGCCAAGAAGAAGGCCGCGGGGACCAGGAAAGGTCTCCAGTGCAAGGTTGTATCGGACTCGTCGTCCGATAACACCGAGACGCCCTCCTCCCATGAAGACGAGGAGGAGGAAGAGGAAAATTCTCCCCCTCCAGTCGAGGGAGATAAGAAAAGGAAGGCCGCCCCATCCGGGGAGGCCGAAGGGTCCAAGAAGGGAAGAGCCCTCCTTCCGGACCGCTCCACCACGGCCGCGTTCAACTACGAGGAGTGGTTGCCTAGGGACAAGCCCTTGGCGAAGTCATAAGTATCCGGATACCATAACAGTTCTGGTATATTTCGTTTTATTGTTTCTTATCATGCCGAACATGATCATGCAGCCCACCCAAGGACCGTCTCGACGTATCCTCTTCGGATGGGTCTCTAGGCCTGTCGGAGATGAACATTGATTCGCTCCCGACCGCCTCCTCCCCCCGCCCTACGGACGACGCTGAGGTGTTTTCCCAAAGGGCACCAAGCCAAGGGAAGGTAGTTCTGGGGGCGCCCCAAGGCGACCTCCCAGACGCCGGGCGCATGGGAGGAAAGGCTCCCATGGGCCTTAATGACAGGGGCAGCAAGTCCGGCCCTCAGCCGAATACTGCGCCGGAACCTCCAGTGGTTCCGGACTCTGTCAGGCGACCCCTCACTGAGGGGGGCGAGTCGTCTGTGCCGATGGCCTCTGCCATTCAGAGGCACCGGACAACTTGCTGGAAGTGCTTCGCGGCGCTTCCATTGACGAAGAGCACCGCACTGTCATGAGTGCGGTGGTAGAGAAGGTTCAGCCTGCTAAAAGCGGACTGGCTGAAGCCTGTGCCAACCTCCTAATAGGCTTTGAGGTAAGTAATCAATTTATAAGAAAATGTTATAGCATAGACAGTAGCCCCTGATGCTCTGTTTGGCATTCGCAAAGAAAGGCTGAACAGAGGATCAAATAATAATCACAAGAGTCTAATCAGAATGTGTCTTATGTGAATAAGTAGGCTTCGCTGCTGGCCGCTGCCGCTCGCACTGCGGAGGTATCCATACTGAAGCGGGACCTTGAGCGGTCCAAAAAAGAGCTCGGCCTTACCAAGAGGCAGCTCGAAGAGAACAAAGGTAAGTAATACCCGTCCGTATATTGATAAGGAATAAAAAAAGAATGTGGTTGTTAAGTCACAGGATCATCATGAATGTTTCTAGGGGCCACGACCGAAGTGGCGGCCCTGAAGGAGGCACTCTCCGAGGCCGAAGACAAAGCGGCCAAGGAGCGCACCAAGCGCGAGAAGCAAGAGGCTCGAGTCGGCGAGGTGCAGCAAGAGCTCCAGGATATCGTCAAAAAATATGAGTCCTTGGAACGTGACTCTAAGACGCAAGGGTCTGAGCTTGCGAAGGCCCTTGAGAACGCAAAAAATGCCAAGGCCGAAGCCCACAAGGCCCTCCAGGAGCTTCAGGCGGTCCAGAAGATAGCGGCGGGTAAGGAATTCATTATGCAAAGCAAGCATGTGAAGGAAACTTTCCTTTTACTTACCCGAGTTCGGAGCTCTCCAGGAGCGTTCGCAGATCTTCCCCGCAGTGTGTCTGATGCCACAGAATTTTACCGGGCCGAGGAAGGGAGCTCGACGGAGAAGTTGTTCTGGTCTCAGTATACTGGGACCGAACATCCGATGCCCTTGAGCGACCAGTTGAAGCAACTAGTCGAGCTCCACAAGGCGGCCGAACAGGCCATGAAGGGCATCATAGTCTGGATGTGGCCTGGCGAGCCCCTGCCTAGCAGCTACTTCGGTCTGGTGAGGCGGCTTGTGAATGCCTGCTGACAGCTTGAAGTCATGAAGCAGTCCGTCTGCATTGAGGGTGCTTCAGGGCTTTTGCCCGAGCGAAAGTGCACTGGGCGAAGATGGACGCCGAGAAGCTGGTGAAGGAGGGGCCGCTGGAGGGCAAGGAGAATCGCCACCTCGAAAAGTATTATGACAGCGTCCTGAAGGGTGCCCGCCTTGTGGCGGAGGAATGTTCTAAGGATGTAATATTTGAATGAATGTACTCATGTGATCCTGTAATATGAAAACGAGTTCACCTGCGCTATATAACGCTTGTTGATTTAAAATATTACCTTCTGTGCGGCCGTTTATAAAATCTGAGAGTTGGCTAGTCCTCGGCTTCTGCCCCCATGTAGCTAGTACTGAGGTGTTCGGGATAAATTTGATCACTCTTTATCCCAGTTTTGGGTCCTTCGAAGGAGGTATTCAGCGCAATGAACCGGGCAATCAAACTATAAAGCTTTAGCACTCTCACTTAGCCATAGAAGTCTACAATTTTAAATTTTGGCGAAGCCCCTAGTATTCGGAAGGCCAAACTTGGGGCGCTATGAACGCCTAAATCGGACAAGGCTGACTCCTCGCCTGAAGCAGAAAAAATCTTTAGGGATTTGGGACCTCTCGAACAGTGACCAGCTCTCACCCCATCATGACAGTCAGTTTTCGGCTTTCTCTACTGAGGTGCTCGTCCGGAAGAATCGGGACACAATCGCAGTAGTTCTCCCAGTGCTACCTTAGCCGATATAGCGGAATGTAAGGCACCAAAACATGGGAGTCGGGCAAACCCAACTATTGACCCAAGACATGATTCAGAGTTGATTCATATAATGCTATAAGTTCGAGGTGCCGCACTGTCGAAAGTGTTCGGACTTTTCTTGCCGTGTTATGGGGTACACTGAAGCCCCTGGCGTACTGAACGTACCAGAATGTACGGGAGCAACTTGTCATGAATAGACAAACAAGGAAAAAAAGAAGATGAAGAAATGTAATAATAAGCTGACGATGTGCATTGTTATTTATAGGATACGTCAAAGCGTATGTGTATAAGTAATACAATAAGAAAAAATAGGACTATCTGACATGTCCGATACAAGGGCGAGCTGCGTGCGGGTATGTAAAACAGGTATAACGATTAGTATGAGAGACCACTTGGGGATTCCCTTGTATGTCAAAGCTTCTTGCTCCCTTGGTGCTTCCCTCCCGTGATTGGTCCGATGATCTAGCTATCGGAGAGGGCCTCCAGAGAATAGGGTCCTGAAAGGAAGAAAATGATAAAGATATACTGGTCCCGAGGCGGTTGAACCGCATTGTGGGACGTGCCATAGCCGTGCCTCCGCCTATACCCATGGTATCTTTAGTGCGTAGTTATGTACACGCGGCACAAATTTCGTCGCTTGACTGGGACTAGGACGGAGGCTGAATTGCTAGGCGATCTCTGAACGTGCCTGGTGATTCTGTTGCAGGTTATTCCAGACTCGCTTGAATGTGTCTATGGACCTTGTCGCCAAATTGGCGGTTTGCCTCAAAAGGCTGCTTTGCACTTCTGCTGCAAGGGCCGCAATGTGCTCCTCCATGCGGAGCGAGCGTTCTGTGTTTCCGTTAACTGTTATAACCCCGCGAGGTCGTGGCATTTTGAGCTTGAGGTATGCATAATGCGGTACCGCATTGAATCTAGCGAATGAGGTTCGTCCGAGTAGTGCGTGATAACCACTAAGGAAGGGGACGATATCGAAGATTAACTGTTCGCTTTGGAAGTTATCCGGAGATCCGAAGACCACTTCCAGTGTGATTGAGCCAGTGCAACAGGCCTCTACACTTGGTATGACACCTTTGAAGGTGGTTTTTGTGGGTTTGATCCTCAAGGGGTCTATACCCATTTTGCGCACCGTATCCTGATAAAGCAGGTTCAGGCTGCTGCCACCGTCCATAAGGACTCGAGTGAGGTGGAATCCGTTAATGATAGGATCAAAGACCAATGTGGCAGAACCGCCATGACGGATACTAGTGGGGTGGTCCCTGCGATCAAAAGTGATCGGACAAGAAGACCATGGGTTGAATTTTGGGGCGACTGGCTCCATCGCGTAGACGTCCCTGAGTGCATGCTTCCATTCCCGCTTGGGGATATGGGTTGCGTATATCATGTTCACCGTTTTCACTTGGGGAGGAAATTTCTTCTGTCCTCCTGTGTTCGGCGGCCGGGGATCCTCCTCGTCGTCGCGATGCAACCCCTTTTCCTTGCTTTCGGCATTCAACTTGTCGGCCTGTTTGAACACCTAGCATTCTCTGTTGGTGTGGTTGGCTGGCTTATCGGGGGTGCCGTGAATTTGACATGAGCGGTCGAGTATGCGGTCCAAACTGGACGGGCCCGGATTGTTTCTTTTGAACGGCTTTTTCCGCTGACCGGATTTAGAGCCACTGAATCCGGCATTGACTGCCGTGTCTTCGGTGTTATCACCGTTGTTGCGGCGCTTGTATCTGCTGCGACGTGGCTTGCCATTGCCGTCTTTGGCCTCCGATGTGCCAGGGTTGCTTGCTGTGTTGTTGCTACGGGCCAACCAGCTATCCTCGCCCACGCAGAAGCGGGTCATGAGTGTTGTGAGGGCTGCCATGGACTTTGGCTTCTCTTGGCCGAGATGTTTGGCGAGCCACTCGTCATGGATGTTGTGCTTAAAGGCCGCTAGGGCTTCGGCATCCCGGACAGTCCACAATTTGGTTCTTTTTGGTTAGGAACTGAGTCCAAAATTTCCTGAATGACTCTCCGGGCTGTTGGGTTATGTGACTTAAATCATCAGCATCCGGTGGTCGCACATAAGTGCCCTGGAAGTTGTCCAGGAATGCGTTTGCCAGGTTCTCCCAACTTCCGATGGAGTTTGCTAGCAAGCTATTTAGCCAATGTCGAGCTGGTCCTTTGAGTTTTAACTTTGTCTTCCCCGCGGGCCATGTGAATGTGGAGGAAGAAATCCTCTATCCATACCGCGGGGTCAGTAGTACCATCATATGATTCAATGTTCACGGGTTTAAACCCTTCTAGGAATTCATGATCCATTACTTCATCAGTGAAGCATAGGGGGGGTGTGGCGCCTCTATGCCGGGCTATGTCACGACGCAGTTCGTACGAGTCTTGTCTGCTGTGTTCGGCCCGACCAGATTTGCTTTTGGTATATCCGGCATGACGGTCGTCATCATGTGTTGGGGCGCGCCCTTGTGATCCGAAGATCGATCTTTTGTGTCCTGCTTTGTTTTCCAATACGTCTCGCAGGTCCTGTGTGTTACCCAGGGCCTTGCTATTTTTGTTTGACTGGCGACGGGGTGCGGGCTGGACTTCAGGCTTATATGCCACTTTGTCCCGGCCACGAGGTGGCCGGTCTGCCGCATCATACGCTGGAAGCGCAGGCTTTAATGCTTCCTCTTCGAGTTGGGGTAGCAACCTACGCTTTGGGAAACTTTTGATTGGGCGCTCGAGTTTTTGTTCCTCGGCTGCCAGGACCTCAGTCCATCTATCCGCTAGCAGATCTTGCTCAGCTTGAAGTTGTTGCTGCTTTTTGTTTAGGCTTTTTGCTATGGCAATAAGCCGGCGCTTGAAGCGCTCCTCTTCGACGGGATCCTCAGGCGTGATAAATTCTTTGTTGCCGAGGCTCACCTTGTCTTCGGAGAGAGGCATGTAATTGTCATCCTCTGATTCTCCATCTGATGCCTGTTCCTTAGGGCTGGCTTGCCCATCCTCCTGCTCAAAGCCTGGCTGGAGGGGATTAACTTTGTCTTCGACACTATTTGGAGCGTTATTGTCTCCTGTGCCGGTATCACTATTTTTGCTATGGCGGGGCTTAGGGCGGCGCCGATGACGCCGGTTCTTGGATTGCTTCTCGGGGGGATTATCCTCCGTTGCCTTATTGCCATCGCTTTCTTTGGGGGTGTCCACCATGTATATATCATACGATGAGGTGGCAGTCCAGCGCCCTGTGGGCGGTGGTTCCTGTTCGTCTCCCGCATCGTCGTCCATACCGTCGATGTCTTCGGAGTCGAAGTCGAGCATGTCGGTTAGGTCGTTGACAGTGGCTACTAAGTGGGTGGTGGGTGGGGAACGAATTTCTTCGCCGTCCGCTTCTCACTCGAGCCGGACATAGTTCGGCCAAGGGTCTCCTGACAAGGAGAGAGACCATAATGAGTTTAGCACGTCGCCTAGGGGCGAGTGCTGAAAGATATCCGCGGAAGTGAACTCCATGATCGGTGCCCAATTAGATTCGATGGGCACAGACGCGAGCGATTCGGAGTCTGTGGCCGGGGACGAATCCGAGTGTCCGGCAACACAGGTCTCATAGGAGGTGAAGTCGGTATTCGGCTCTATCGCCGCTGAGTATGCGGCCTCCGTGGCAGGGTCCATCCACCCGTCCTCAGATAGCGTGATCTGTTCCGGATTGAGGGCCGGAGTAGTTACAGGTGTGATCTCCCGAACACTGTCCGACGACAGAGCTAAATCATGCTCATCGTGACTGTGCGGCGCACCTAACATGGGTTCGAATCCGTCGAAGATCAAGTCTCTGCGGATGTCGGCGGTATAGTTCAAGCTTCCAAACTTGACCTGATGGCCAGGGGCGTAGCTCTCAATCTACTCCAGATGGCCGAGCGAATTGGCCCGCAGTACGAAGCCGCCGAATATGAAGATCTGTCAAGGGAGGAAAACCTCACCCTGGATCACATCGCTGCCGATGATCGAAGGAGCCATCAAGCCTTGATTGTGACAGCATAGTGGAACTCTCAATGAAAGCACCAATGTTGGTGTCAAAACCGGCAGATCTCGGGTAGGGGGTCCCGAACTGTGCGTCTAAGGCGGATGGTAACAGGAGGCAGGGGACACAATGTTTACCCAGGTTCAGGCCCTCTCGATGGAGGTAATACCCTACTTCCTACTTGATTGATCTTGATGATATGAGTATTACAAGAGTTGATCTACCACGAGATCGGAGAGGCTAAACCCTAGAAGCTAGCCTATGGTATGATTGTTGTTGTCCTACGGACTAAACCCTCCGGTTTATATAGACACCAAAGGGGGCTAGGGTTACACAGAGCCGGTTACAAGGGAGGAGATCTACATATCCGAATCACCAAGCTTGCCTTCCACGCAAAGGAGAGTCCCATCCGGACACGGGACGAAGTCTTCAATCTTGTATCTTCATAGTCCAATAGTTCGGCCAAGGGATATAGTTTGGCTATCCGAGGACCCCCTAATCCCAAACTTCCTCACCCCTACCCAGGATCCGCCGGTTTTGACACCGACATTGGTGCTTTCATTGAGAGTTCCACTGTGACGTGGACGACAGGATCGATGTCTCGCCTTGTTCTCAAGCATAATATCACCACCAGAGGAACGCTGGCTCCAGGTCAAACCCTCCGCCTGGGCAGCTTTACTATGACCGCCCGTTCGGTCGTTAAGCCGACGATGACCTCTCGGGTCATCAAAACCCCCCTTCGTATCGACTCCGAACACTCCAAGCAGATGGATCCAGCGGAGCTTTCGTCCTTAAATGAGCTCCTAGATCGCATCGCCGCCTTGGGGGGTCGCTACAGACTACGATCGAATTGGGCTTAAACCCGATCAGAGAGAAATCAAATCTCCACCGATCACCCACCAGATAGCGGTAGTCGAGGAGCGAGTCGACAACTCTTCCTCCATACTAAGGACAGACTATGTCCAGTTCTCCGGTCTCGAAGAGCCGGACACCTACCTGTGAGGAGATGCATCCTGCCCTCCGAGCATAGAATCGGACGACGGGCATAAGAAATCAGTGGATATCCCGGAGCCCGGTCTGTTAAGTTGGGAAGACCTTCAGACTCCAGATCCAAAACCGGGTCAGGGTTCAGATTTGAATCCACCCACCCACCCGAATACAAGCGCTCTCATGAGCATACAACAGCAGTCTCAGGAAACAGTCCACCACTTTTGGGCCAGATTCCTTCTTGTCAAAAACAAGATTAAAGATTGCCACGGCGAGGAAGCGATCTTAGTGTTCCGCAACAATTGCAGGGACGAAGGAATCCTTAACGCCATTAACCGCCGTCGCATCCTACACTTCGCTGACTTGGCAACTATCGTACAGAAGTACAGCGCAATGGAAAGCGCCTGGAAAACTCAAGCAGCCCGTTGGGAATAATCGGTCCCCACTCAACCCCTCATTCAGGCGAAAAGGGCGCACCCTTGCAACACACCCAGTTCAATAGTAAAGAAATATAAGTCCAGTACGGGGCGCGGAACCGTTCTGGAAGGATAGCTCGATGGGCCATGCAAAATACACGCAACACCGGATAACATACCAACACATAGCCTTAGAGCATGTTGGATACTCCGACAAGTGGCCAAGAGCGGCGAGGATATCCTCGCCAAGAATAACCCAGAACAACACCCCCCAGAGGACAACAACCCCAAAGTACTGACAGTCTTCGAGACATTCGCCTCAAACAATAGGCGCAAAAGAGCACTCTGCGGACTCGCCGAAGTCTGTCAAATAGCAGCAATAAACCCCTGGAACGACACAACTATAACTTTTAATGCCAGTGACGAACCAAAATACAGGACAGTCCGAGCACCAGCCGCCTTGGTCCTCAGTCCAATCGTGGACGGCTTTCGGCTCACCAAGGTCCTCATGGACGGCGGCAGTGGACTAAACCTCATCTACGAAGATACACTCCACAAAATGGAAATAGATAGGAGCCGCATTGAGCAAAGCAGCACGACCTTCTGAGGAATTATTCCCAGTCGGGAGGCGCGGTGTGCGGGAAAAATAACACTCGACGTGGTATTTGGCACGCTGGAGAATTATCGGTCCGAAGAAATAACCTTCCAAGTGGCCCCTTTCAATAGCGGATATCACTCCCTTTTGGGGCGGGAGGCATTTACACGCTTCCAAGTTGTACCTCATTACGGGTACATGAAGCTTAAGATGCCCGGGCCCAAAGGCATAATCACTCTCGCCAGTGATCCGCACATAACACTCTGCGCCGAAAATAAAACCGCATCCCTGGCCCTTGAGGCATTATCTAAAGCCCTCATGGCCGAAGAATTAACCGCACTACGCTCCACGGTGGACAGGGACGATGTGATCTTAGACAAATGCCCCAATTCCACCTCCTTCAAGCCAGCGGAAGAAATAGTCAAATTCCAGGTCCATCCAATGGACCCGAAAAAGACAACATCTATTGGGGCACAACTAGAACCAATGGTCGATGCCGCGCTAAGGGATTTTCTTCGCGAAAACTGGGATATATTCGCTTGGCACCCTTCTGACATGCCAAGTACCCCGCGCAAACTGGCCGAGGACACCCTCAACATATTAAAGGGATACAAACCGGTCAAACAAACACTACGGCGCTTTTTCGAACCCAAACGTCAAGCCATGGGAGAGGAGCTAGCCAAGCTAATTGAGGCCGGATTCATTAGAGAATTAAAACATCCGGACTGGGTGGTAAACCTAGTGATGGTACCAAAGAAGGATAAATCCTGGCGCTTGTGTGTTGATTTTAAATACCTCAATAAGGCTTGCCCTAAGGATCCCTTCCCCCTCCCCCGCATTGATCAAATCATTGATGCTACCGCAGGACACGACTCACTGTGTTTTCTCGACGCATATTACAGACACCATCAAATCAAAATGAAGGAGTCTGACCAAGCTGCAACAACATTCATCGCCCCATATGGGCCATTCTGCTTCAACACCATGCCCTTCGGGCTCAAGAACGCCGGCGCCACCTACCAACGCATGATCCAAACATGCCTGGAGAAACAGATCGGAAAGACAGTTGAAGCCTATGTGGACGATGTCGTAATCAAGACAAGGCACGTCGAAACAGTAATAGACGACCTACGCCTCACATTTGACAACCTCCGCGCATATGACATTAAGCTCAATCTGGAAAAGTGTGTTTTTGGCGTCCCCGCAGGAAAGCTGCTGGGCTTCATCGTCTCCAATAGAGAAATTGAAGCAAATCCAGCCAAAATCCGAGCTCTGTCATAGTTGGCTACACCAACAGACCTTAAACAAGTCCAAAAACTCGCGGGTTGCATGGCAGCTCTAAGCCGCTTTATCTCCAGATTGGGAGAAAAGGCACTGCCACTCTATCGTCTTCTACGGTGAACTGATCACTTCGAGTGGACGAACGCGGCAACAGCCGGACTGGAAGAAATAAAAACGCTCCTAGCGAGCAACCCAATCCTGGCCGCGCCAAACGTCGGCGAACCCATGTTGCTATACATATCGGCAACACATCAAGTGGTGAGCGCTGTGCTCTTAGTTGAACGAGAACAGGACAGACATAAATTCTTGCTTCAGAAGCCAGTATACTACGTATCCATTGTCCTTACACCATGCAAATCCCGGTACCCGCATTATCAAAAGATAGCATACACGGTCTTCATGGCATCCCGAAAGCTACGACACTACTTCCAGGAGTGTTCGATCACGGTGGCTTCCAAAGTACCACTCAATGACATAATAAACAACCGCGATGCCATGGGCCGGATTTCCAAATGGGCCATTGAGCTCCTTCCATTTGATATTACATACAAACCACCTTGAGATGTTAAATCCCAAGTACTGGCTGGCTTCGTCGCCAAATGGACAGAGGCCGAACTCCCTAAAGAGTACGGCACATATTCCAACTGGGTTATGTACTTCGATGGCTCCAAAATGTTGGCAGGGCTGGGAGCGGGCGTCGTTTTGACGTCCCCCACAGGAGACGTCGTTCAATACGTACTCCAAATACTATACACAGACTCCAATAATGCAGCCGAATACGAGCCTTATTGCATGGTCTCCGGATGGCTGTCTCCATGGGCATACAACGCCTGGAAGTGCACGGGGACTCAAACCTTGCAATGTCTCAAATAAATGGATACTTCGACGCCAAAGATCTGAAGATGGCAGCTTATCGTAATGCCGTCCTAAAAATGTTGGCTCGGTTCGAGGGACTCGAGTTTCATCACGTGGCCCGAGAAAGTAATCAAGCGGCGGACGTTCTTGCTCGTATCGGCACCAAGCGCGACCCAGTCCCACCTAACATCTTTCTGGAAAGGCTTTTAAGCCATCCGTGGTGTGGCAAGGGGAAAGCGGCAACGCTAGTCCGGATCCGAACACAACCCCAGATTCCGAACACACCGATATCATCGGAGGCTCAGCCACCGAAATAACACCGTTGGCCCATCTCATTATGGAAGTCATTGCCCCATGGACCGAACCCTTCTTGGCTACCTTAATAGGAAGGAACTCCCTGAGGATCAGAATGAGGCCCGCCGCATTGTCCTGCATTCGAAGGCCTACAAGTTTCACGGTGGAGAACTCTATAAGAAAAGCGCTACCGGAGTCCTTCAAAGATGCATCTCTGAGGAGGAGGGCCGGCAGCTCTTGGCTGAGATTCATGCCGGTCTCAGCAGGCACCACGCCGCAGCTCGGGCCCTTGTTAGCAAGGCTTTCCGTACAAGGTTTTATTGGCCGACGGCCTGAGAAGATGCACATGACCTTGTCCAACATTGCGTCGGATGCCAACTCTTCGCTAATCAAAGCCACATGCCCCCACTGCCCTACAAACAATCCCCATCACTTGGCCTTTTGCAGTCTGAGGACTGGACATGGTTGGACCCCTTAAAGGAGGAAGCCATAAGAAAAAATATCTGCTGGTCATGGTGGATAAATTCACTAAGTGGATAGAGGCCAAACCAGTTAAAACGGCTGAGTCCAGGCCGGTGATAGAATTTATATCCGGCGTCGTACACCGTTATGGTGTCCCACACAGCATCATCACTGATAACGGCTCTAATTTCACAGCCGACAAAGTGAAAACCTGGTGCGCTAATCTGGGCATCAAGCTCGATTACGCCTCTGTCTATCATCCGCAGACAAACGGTCAAGTCGAACGGGCCAACGGTCTTATAATGAGCGGCATCAAACCCAGGCTGGTGCGGTCTTTGAAGGAATTAGATGCACACTGGGTCGAGGAGCTTGACTCCGTACTCTAGGGGCTGCGGACCACGCCCAACCGAACTACCGGATTCACACCTTTTTTCATGGTGTACGGCGCAGAGGTTGTGCTACCCTACGGCATTATACATGACTCACCTCGGGTGCGCATGTACGAAGAGAGAGAGAGGCCAAGCTCGATCGGCAGGACAACCTAGACGCCCTGGAGGAGGAGCGTGACGCCGCAAAAGCCCGTTCCGCATTTTATCAACAACAAGCCCGTAGATATCAAAGCAGAGAAGTACGAGCCAAGACTTATAACGTTGGCGAACTCGTTCTACGCTTGCCGGAGAAGAAAAATGACAAACTCAAGCCCAAATGGGAGGGTCCCTTCATCGTCGATGAAGTCCTCACCGGAGGAGCGTACCGCCTGTGTGATGCGTCGGACAATCGCCTCGAGCCGAACCCCTGGAACGCGGCCAGACTCCAAAGATTCTATGCCTAAGCGCCGAACTCTTTGTTCATCTCCTTCTCCTTGCTGTTTCCATAATACTTTTTTTTTCTTATTTCTCTCTCTTTTAGTTTTTCTCTTTAGCCTTAAAGCTTTCGTGCGGTTAGATCGCCCACCTCGGACGCACACATATGCCTTTAAATATGTACGTCCATTATACCTGGGGGCTTCTTGTACAAAAGCTTGCTATTATTCTCCGGGCATCAAGCTCATCACATATGTGGTTTTCCCCATATGTACCTTTTATTCGCCATTATATGCATCGATATGACTTAAGTTTTGGCCAAGTTGGGTTGCCTGGCTCCTGTGCTTATGCCCTACGTTCCCGTTAGTTTGGCTAGGGCATAAAGGGAGCACCTCTTCAATTGTTACTGTCGGGTCATCCGGATGTGTACCTCAGACTGGGTGAAGCCGAAAGCTTGGCGTTCTTAAGGGAATATTCGGTCGGTGAATTAAAGATGTTTTTTGTATTTGCTCCATTTGCGAACCCCCAGAAGATATATATATATATATATATATATATTGCGATTTTTTCAATCACAGTTCGGGCATGCGCTCTAACGCATGCACACCCAGGGAAAGGAACCCTTAACGGAACTAGTCGGATATGCATACCACGTACTGAATATGCCGCCTCACAGCTTTTTGTTCTCCTTCACGGAGTCGGCCAGCTGGGCTCGCACATCTTTTAGTTCTTCGCCCAGTTTGGTGTTTGAATCCTGGAGTTTGTTCTTCTCCTGTCTAACTCGGGTCAGAACGCGCTTGCCTGCGGCATGTTGTCTCTTCGCCTATTTTTTGCTCATTTGAGCGGCCTCCAGTTTCTCTTACAGTTGGTCCGATGACCCTGTTATGAGACAAAGCAGCAGTTTCAACATAGCTGGAATATCATTTTTTGTTTCTCGATGGAGGAAAATATTACCAGAGGACGCCTTCTTTAGTTGTTCCAGTTAGACAGTAGCAGCAGATAGCTGTGTCCGACACTTTTCCAGCTCTTGGGCTAGCAGGTCGTTCTTCTCCATAAGAACCTGGTTACACAATGATCCTTAAATCATTTGTACCAACTGCTTCAAGTCTCGGGGGCTACTGGCATATGGTTATCATAGTCAGACAAAGTAAACTTACCTGCACATCTTTTAAATGCTGCTTTGTGGCTCTGTTAAGCCCATCTCGAGCAGCTCGAATATATGCATCAGCCGAGCTAAAGGCGTTAAATGTCTCTTCTGAAAAACCAGGGTCTTGTAAAACGGCCCTGCGACGCTGATGCTTCATGGCGCTCTCCACTTCTGAGTTGGTGACGGATACATCATCTGAATCCTCAGCTGCAGGACAGTCCGGCGTCACCCCCGCATCAGCCCCCGCCTTCACAGCAGGATCTGGATCCTGGCTGCGGGAAGTATGACCGGCCGGACCCCCGGATATAGTCCGGCACACCTTTTTCCTGATACATGGTAAACAGAAAGGTCACAGTTGGATGTGACTGCCAAGGTGCATATTTTCAAATCCATACCTCTTTGATGAAGGCTCGACCGTATCTTCGTTTGCCTTCCTCTTCAAAGGCTTGCCTGGTGTGCGGGACGCTCTCTTCGGAGATGCCCCCGGGGCAGCATGGCGCACCGAACGCCTCCCCTTTTGAGCACAGGACAATGCGGTGGGTGAGGAGGAATGAGAAAACTCTCTTGGACAAGGTATCTCCGGATTACTTACAAGTGAAGCAGGAAGGAGACCGGGGTAATCAGCGATGATGGGTACATCTGTACTGTCATAGCTCATCTAATAGAATATTCCATCCTCGAGCTCCACAAATATGTCCGGATCTTCCTCATATCCGGGGTCAAGATCCCGGTTGCGATTCTCCGGCTGAGGAGCAGGGTCATGGATCCCCTCGACAGCCTTTCGCCATTCCTGTTATAAGCGGATAAGATACTGCCTATCAAGAATGATTCAGGGACAAGAGTAAAATAGTGGAGCTGAAGCTTACCCAGCTCGGAGGATTATACATGGAAAATCTATCTCGATATTGGAGACGGGTGAACTCCTCCTTCTC
Source organism: Triticum urartu (assembly GCF_056163025.1). Classification (NCBI taxonomy): domain Eukaryota; kingdom Viridiplantae; phylum Streptophyta; class Magnoliopsida; order Poales; family Poaceae; genus Triticum; species Triticum urartu. The sequence continues at coordinate 355,306,921 of NC_141877.1, forward strand.
CCCTTTATACGGCTTGACCAGTATTTTGGCCAGGGCAGCGGGGGTCTTCGGGCCCTTCCGACCATAGCGTGAGGCGTTGTATTCCCTGTTATAATGCCACATGGGCAGCCCTCTGTATTGGAGTGGCTGGACCGCCCGCGCTATAGAGATCGCCATTACCTTGACTATTGACAATCCGGACTGGGCAAGCGTTTTAATCTTGCCCGGCAACAGGCTGATCTTTGCACTATCCTCTTCCTCGAGGCTCCGAGGATGCCAGCTATGGCGTTTCTTCAGCGGAGCACTTGAAAACTCGGGGAGGCCCATACGGACGGGGTCAGGTAGAGTGACATTGTCGATGTAGAACCATTCGGAAGGCCACTCTTCGGAAGCTTTCTTCGGTGTGCCGGACAGGTATCCGGTCCCGACGATGTGCCACACTTCGGCTCCTCCCACTTCAAAAATTGACCCACCTTGATTACGATGGATGAGGCAGAACAGTCTTCTCCATAAATCGAAATGGGCCTCGCAGCCCAGGAATAGCTCGCATAGAGCGACATAACCCGCAATATGAAGGATAGAGGCGGGAGTGAGACTGTGTAGTTGGAGGCCGTAATACTCCAGCAGACCTCGGAGGAAGGGATGGATTGGAAATCCAACACCTCTTAACAAGAAGGGGACGAAACATACTTGTTCTCCCTTAGACAGATTGGGGAAGTTCTCCGTTTGAGCCCCGCCCTTGAAGGACGTCATCCCTGCTCATACGGGAACCAAGTCGCGGGGGGAAGAAAGCCTTGTGTTTGCAGCTTCACGATCTGACTGTGGGATACATAACATCTCTCCCAATCACCCTTTTTGGAGCCGTGGGGACGAGAGGAAGAGCTGGGAGCGCTAGCCATGTTGGGGTGGTTTTTTCTTAGCAAGCTCTGAGGATTTTTCGCGGGGTGTGGAATGGATCTGAGGTCTATTCTCTTTAAATAGGCACATTTGTGGTACGGTCGGGGTGGTATATGCAAAAAATACCCCGACCTCTTGCATTCGCTCGACACATGGAGACTGAAGTTGTTGATGCACAGAAGCTGAGGGGTACAACATTAAATGGAAGGGCCGAACACACTACTTGGAAGTCATTGGTGAAGGAACCCGCCTTGCAATGCCGAAGATAATCTATGTGCCGAACACCTCGTCATTGAAGACTGGTTCGGGGGCTACTGAGGGAGTCCTGGACTAAGGGGTCCTCGGGCATCCGGCCTGTTAGCCATGGGCCGGACTGATGGGCTGTGAAGATATGAAGACCGAAGACTGCACCCGTGTCCGGATGGGACTTTCCTTGGCGTGGAAGGCAAGCTTGGCAGCCAACTATGTAGATTCCTTTCTCTTTAACCAACCTTGTGTAACCCTAGATCCCTCCCGTGTCTATATAAACCGGAGGGCTAGGTCCGTAGATAGGCCGAATCCTCATAATCATAGCCAGACTAGACCTCTAGGGTTTAGCCATTACATCTCGTGGTAGATCAACTCTTGTAATACCCATATTCATCAAGATCAATCAAGCAGGGCGTAGGGTATTACCTCCATAGAGAGGGCCCGAACCTGGGTAAACATCGTGTCCCCTGTCTCCTGTTACCATCGACCTTAGACACATAGTTCGGGACCCCCTACCCGATATCCGCCGGTTTTGACACCGACAGCTCCTTCCTAACATCTTGTACTTGGAAATCCTCAATCTTGTCTTCATTGCACCCCCTCTGCAAGGTGACACAAACTAGTTACTGGTATCCTTGAAAGATAAATATGCATACTTTCCAGTCTGTGAACAACACAAAAGGATGATAGTATAAAAAAACAACACCACATAATGAAACATGCCACATCTCTTGCACATAATGAAATGAGCATTTACTATGTGTGCACTATGTAGAAACTAGGCATACCTTCGAACTGGATCTCCAAGTATGATGTCTACCACACAACCTTCTTCTTGTAGACGTTGTTGGGCCTCCAAGTGTAGAGATTTGTAGGACAGTAGCAAATTTCCCTCAAGTGGATGACCTAAGGTTTATGAATCCGTGGGAGGCGTAAGATGAAGATGGTCTCTCTCAAGCAACCCTGCAACCAAATAACAAAGAGTCTCTTGTGTCCCCAACACACCCAATAAAATGGTAAGTTGTATAGGTGCAGTAGTTCGGCGAACAGATGGTGATACAAGTGCAATATGGATGGTAGATATAGGTTTTTGTAATCTGAAAATATAAAAATAGCAAGGTAACTAATGATAAAAGTGAGCACAAACGGTATTGCAATGCTTTGAAACAAGGCCTAGGGTTCATACTTTCACTAGTGCAAGTTCTCTCAACAATAATAACATAATTGGATCATATAACTATCCCTCAACATGCAACAAAGAGTCACTCCAAAGTCACTAATAGCGGAGAACAAACGAAGAGATTATTGTAGGGTACGAAACCACCTCAAAGTTAGTCTTTCTGATCGATCTATTCAAGAGTCCGTAGTAAAATAGCACGAAGCAATTCTTTCCATTCAATTTATCCTAGAGTTTGTACTAGAATAACACCTTAAGACACAAATCAACCAAAACCCTAATGTCACCTAGATACTCCAATGTCACCTCAAGTATCCGTGGGTATGATTATACGATATGCATCACACAATCTTAGATTCATCTATTCAACCAACACAAAGAACTTCAAAGAGTGCCCCAAAGTTTCTATCGGAGAGTCAAGACGAAAACGTGTGCCAACCCGTATGCATAAGTTCACGAGGTCACGGAACTCGCAAGTTGATCACCAAAACAAACATCAAGTGGATCACGTGATATCCCATTGTCACCACATATAAGCACATGCAAGACATACATCAAGTGTTCTCAAATCCTTAAAGACTCAATCCGATAAGATCACTTTAAAGGGAAAACTCAATCCATTACAAGAGAGTAGAGGGGGATAAACATCATAAGATCCAACTATAATAGCAAAGCTCGCGATACCTCAAGATCGTACCATCTCAAGAACACGAGAGAGAGAGAGATCAAACACATAGCTACTGGTACATACCCTCAGCCCCGAGGGTGGACTACTCCCTCCTCGCCATGGAGAGCGCCGGGATGATGAAGATAGCCATCGGAGAGGGATTCCCCCCTCCGGCGGGGTGCTAGAACGGGTCTAGATTGGTATTCGGTGGCTACAGAGGCTTGCAACAGCGGGACTCCCGATCTATTCTGCTCACCGATGTTTTTAGGGCATATGGACATATATAGGCGAAAGAAGTCGGTCAGGGGAGCCACGAGGGGCCCACAAGGGTTGGGGGCACGTCCAGGGGGTAGGGCACGCCTCCCTGCCTCGTGGCTTCCTCGAAGCTTCCCTGACGTCTACTCCAAGTCTCCCGGATTGCTTTCGTTCCAAAAATAACTCTCCCTAAGGTTTCATTCCGTTTGGACTCCGTTTGATATTCCTTTTCTCTGTAACACTGAAATAGGCAAGAAAACAACAATTTGGGCTGGGCCTCTGGTTAATAGGTTAGTCCCAAAAATAATATGAAAGTGTTTAGTAAAGCCCATAAACATCCAAAACAGATAATATAATAGCATGAATACTTCATAAATTATAGATACGTTGAAGACGTGTCAAGGTACTCCTGGAGAGCCTACTTTAGTGTACAGCCAAACCTTTATGTCACCTATCAGTTATACAAGCCCCCACTACAGCAGCCCTTAAAGTTTAAATCGTTGACAAGCTCTATTAGGTCAAGAACAACAAGTAATCAAAGCAAACAGTCCTAGTATGGTTGGCTGACAAAAACAAGCAATTGAATAGATGTGTGAGCAAATCTTACATATCAAGAAAAGAAGCATAGAAGGAGGCTTAAAGACCATCACTTGACTGACCAGATTTAAGGAGCATTTAAACATCATGTGCAACGTATGAACTAACATAAACATTGCATATTTTAGATTCTATAATGAAATGCACATGTATTAGGTTATGTCATGTATGATGATGCCTAAATGTACACTATAGCAGGCAGGAGTGATTCATCATTGCACGCACAATTAAATTGCAGGTTAAGGGCCAGTTCTATTCCGCCTTTTCAGGGCTTATTGTCAAAATAAGCCATAAAAGATGTAGAGAAGTCATTTTTGAGTTATGGGCTTGGACTTAACTTATTTCGCTTTGGAGGGGGGGTTTTCGGGTAGAAGCTCACTAAAAATTGAAGTGAAGGGGAATAGTGAAATGACTCTGATGTCTGCCTATATTACACTCAAAATGCCACTGCTCACGCCTGCGTCACACCTGGCCCTCAAGTAAAAACAAACACGCAAGTGTTCATTGCCCTGCCCGCTTGCATCTCCTCTCCTCTTTCCCTCTACCTCGATCCCCTGCCTGCAGCGCTATGGTTCCTCCAGCGAGCCGTCGCCACTGGTCCGATCTGGCCTGGTCCTCAACGATGCTCTGTCCAGCTAGGCTACATGGTCGGCAGGTAGGGCCAAATCTGCTTGGCTGCTCCTCCCTCTGGCGCCGCCCCTCATTCTCATGGTCTCCAACAACTGCTTCGCTGAGGTCCGTCCAATGCACCACTCCGGCGGGCGCCGCACAACTACGTCCGATGCCACACTGCGATAGAAGGCACCTCGTTCCCCTCCCCTCCTCCTAGGACGTGGCCTTGAGGTGCCGTTGAAGGATGATCTCATCCAACAAGGTGAGGATCTCCTTTGGTTTTTTCCAAATTTTCATTCTGATCCGATATACGATGAATTGCTATGAGCTACTTCTGCTACTGCTATATGAAGCATTGCTATGAGCTGCTCCTGCTGCTGCTATATGATGAATTGTTATGAGCTACTTCTGCTGCTATATGATGAATTGCTATGAGCTGCTGCTATATGATGAGTTGCTATAAGCTGCTCCTGCTCCTGCTATATGATGAGTTGCTATGAGCTGCTCCTGCTGCTGCTAGTATATAATGAATTGCACACTACTGCTGCTACTTGAAGGAAATATGCCCTAGAGGCAATAATAAAGTTGTTATTTATATTTCCTTATATCATGATAAATGTTTATTATTCATGCTAGAATTGTATTAACCAGAAACTTCATACATGTGTGGATACATAGACAAAACAAAGTGCCCCTAGTATGCCTCTACTTGACTAGCTCGTTAATCAAAGATGGTTAAGTTTCCTAACCATAGACATGTGTTGTCATTTGATGAATGGGATCACATCATTAGAAAATGATGTGATGGACAAGAACCATCCGTTAGCTTAGCATAATGATCGTTAAGTTTTATTGCTATTGCTTTCCTCATGAATTATACATATTCCTATGACTATGAGATTATGCAACTCCCGTATACCGGAGGAACACTTTGTGTGCTATCAAACGTCAAAATGTAACTGGGTGATTATAAATATGCTCTACAGGTGTCTCCGAAGGTGTTTGTTGGGTTGGCATAGATCGAGATTAGGATTTGTCACTCCGAGTATCAGAGAGGTATCTCTCGGCCCTCTCAATAATGCACATCACTATAAGCCTTGCAAGCAATGTGACTAATGAGTTAGTTGCGAGATGATGCATTACGGAACGGGTAAAGAGACTTGCCGGCAACGAGATTGAACTAGGTATGAGGATACCGACGATCGAATCTCGGGCAAGTAACATACCGATGACAAAGGGAATAACATATGTTGTTATTACGGTTTAACCGATAAAGATCTTCGTAGAATATGTAGGAACCAATATGAGCATCCAGGTTTCGCTGTTGGTTATTGATCGGAGATGTGTCTCGATCATGTCTATATAGTTCTCGAACCCGTAGGGTCTGCACGCTTAACATTCGATGACGATTTGTATTATGAGTTATGTGTTTTGGTGACCGAAGTTTGTTTGGAGTCCCGGATGAGATCACGGACATGACGAGGAGTTTTGAAATGGTCGAGAGGTAAAGATTGATATATTGGACGATAGTATTCAGACACCGGAATGGTTTCGGAATGGTTCGGGTATTTTTCGGAGTACCGGGAGATTACCGGAACCCCCCGGGGAAGTATTGGGCCTATATGGGCCATAGGGGAGAGGGGAGGCAGCCCACAAGGGGTGGCCGCGCCCCCCTCCCATAGGGAGTCCTAATTGGACTAGGGGAGGGGGCGCGCCCCCTTTCGTTCTCCTCTTCCATCTCCCTTCCCTCTTTCCCCTCCATGAGAAGGAAAAAAGGGGCGGGGGCGAATCCTACTAGGAGTGGAGTCCTAGTAGGACTTCCCCCCCTTGGCGCGCCCCTGGTGGCCAGCCTCCTCCTCTTCCTCCTTTATATACATGGGCAGGGCACCCCTTGGAGACACACCAATTGTTCCAAGCCTTGTGGGGCGTCTCTCTCCATGGTTTACTCCTCTGGTCATATTCACATAGTGCTTAGGCGAAGCCCTGCACGGATCACATCACCATCACCATCACCAAGCCGTCGTGCTGACAAAACTCTCCCTCGACCCTCTGCTGGATCAAGAGTTTGAGGGATGTCATCGAGCTGAACGTGTGCTGAACTCGGAGGTGCCGTACGTTCGATACTTGATCGATTGGATCGCGAAGACGTTCGACTACATCAACCGCGTTAACCCAACGCTTCCGCTTTCGGTCTACGAGGGTACGTGGACACACTCTCCCCCTCTCGTTGCTATGCATCTCCTAGATAGATCTTGCGTGATCGTAGGAATTTTTTGAAATTGCATGCTACGTTCCCCAACATTACTGCTGTATGATGAGTTGCTATGAGCTGCTGCTGGTATATGATGCTTTCAGGTGGTGCTGCTATATGATAATAACCAGCCACTTGGACCATCGAATTTCGATAAATCATTGTTCTTCATTTAAATTAGGCATTGGGATCTCTATGGAATACATTGACAAACTAGACTGTGCCAAGTAGATGGTATCTTTGTATTTGCATTTTGAACAAATATTGATGGTCTGTTTTCCTATCATATTAATTACTGTAAATGGGTTCAATTTGTGATGTTTGTAAGTCAAATTAATTTTCATATGGGCAGCAAAATGACAAAATATAATGCAATCTTGACTTTTCACTGATCATACCACAGATAAGCTGAAAAGGCAGGCAATGAAAAGAACTGGTTGGCTTATTACCTGGAGCTTATATTCAAAGGTGCTTATTTTCTTAGGGTAACTCGAAATAACTATCCCTAAGAAACTTGGCCAATAGAACTGACATACAAATAACATGTCACGATGATTGCAATGGAGGCCCAGTTCTTTTGCCAGATTCTCCCAGAATCTGACCCCTACCCAAATTCTCCCAGAATCTTTGAGCCCTATTTGTTTTACAATCCTATCTAGTTAGGGTCTAATTAGGTAGGACTGTAAAACAAAAGGGGGTCAAAGATTCTAGGAGAATCTAGAGAGGGGCAGATTCTGGGAGAGTCCTGCAAAATAACTGGGCCGGAGTGACCTACCATAGCACACTGTATAGGCTCACCGTTGCCTCTCCTTTTTTGCGATGTTCCATGAAATTTCCACATACATCTTGTACTTTTTCATTGTGTAACCCTATATGCAAGTTGACATGGCTAATTTCAGACGCCTCTACATGATAATACATTGCATATCCCTTGTGCATATTAAAACCACCAATTAATGATTGTATGTGTAGCATAAACTAGCCATGACTCTGTGTGCTGGACTAGCAGTCACTCTAAGGGAGCCTAATGTAGTGCATTGGAATTCCTACATGCCACCTACGATTTTGTGTAATGTACTACCTCTATTCCTAAATACATGTCTTTGTAGAGATTCTAGTATGGACCACATACAGATGTATATAGATGCATTTTTGAGTGTAGATTCACTCATTTTGCTCTATATGTAGCCTATAGTGGAATCTCTAAAAAGTCTTATATTTAGGAACGGAGGGAGTATCATGTATGACATCTACATATCTAATTTAGCAGCCAGTAGTAGAAATCATTGTCTGCACAAAGGGATTACTGGTTCAAAATCCTAACTAAGCACGCTGGCAGGCACACAACAATACAAGAGAGAGAGAGACACTTACAAGATCATAGCAATTCCTTAGTGCAGGATCTTGGTTGGCCAAACTGTTAGATCCAGAAGAAACATCATCCTTGTAGTTTTTGCCAGATGCATAACATGTAACAGCGACCTGTTAGTATATTTGAAGTACATCGGCAGGTGATGCTGGACGGGTTTAAAGGTGACAAGTACCTAGGCCATGGCGGGTGCTTGGCATTTTTCCAGACGGTTGGAATCGGGTTAGAAACGTCAAGGGTGATGACGTTGCGCTGGCTTTTGGGGTCCGGTAAGGAGATCTAGAACCGTCGAGTAGGTTGTTTGTGGAGTGGCTGCGGTAGGGTGGACTTCGGTGCAGGCGAAGCAGATCTAAGGCCGTGGACGAGGGTGTCGGTGAAGCTGCTCCGGTGGTTGGGTTTAGGATGGTGTCGACGATGCGGATCTGCGGTCGTGGACGGGGCGTCAGAAGCTGCTCCGATAGGTTGGACGTGGGTGCGACGAAGCGGATCTAAGGCCATGGACTTGTGCGTTGGCAAAGCGGGCCCGGTAGGGTTGAGAATGGTATAGGCAAAGCTACTCTGGTAGGGTTGACGATGGTGTCGGTGAAGCGGCTCTGGTAGGGTTGAGAAAGTTGTCGGCAAAGAGGATTAGAGGCAGTCGATGGGGGCGTCGGTGGGGCGGCTCCGGGGGGGGGGGGGTGGACGAAGCGTCTCTGGTGGGGAGTACAAAGGAGCCGCTGTAGATGTGTTGCGGTTGACGAGAGTACCAGTGAAGCAGATCCAGCGCCGTGGACAAGGCCGGCATTGAATGGGCTGTGATACAGTGGTGGATGAGAAGTATACTTGTTTCTAGGGGAGATGGGAGGGGTAGATGCGGCCGCAGAAGCGGGTCCGGCGAGGTGGACGCCGCTAGCAGTGAATGGGCTCTGGTATGTCGGTGGATGAGCAGTCTGGGGTTTCGAGAGGGGAGGGGTAGAAAGGCCGATGAAGTACGGACGGCATGATGCATGTAAGATGCTCTCGTGATGTGGAGTTAGTCGCTTTTGCGGGAGGGGGAGAGGAAATGGGGATGCTGTGTGGTGGGGGGAACCGGAAGTTAACAAAGCAGCCCCGACCTATTATGTAAATGAGGGTCGTATTGTAACTGTTGTTCTCTGTGCACCAAGGAGAAAAGGGGAATTTTGCATGCTAAAGACTAGGTGGCGGAAATTTTAGAAGGAGGCGGGAGATTTTGCCGCCCGCGAGATCATTCGTATCCAGTTTCAACTAATTTTGGACGGTGCTAGCGGGAAGGTCATGCGAGACTGTGTACACGGGGCACACGTTAGCAGTTAATAACTGGTGTGAAGTGTACCCCAGAAAAAGACAACAACTCGGGATGATGCGCCGATAACTTGGACGTTCACACGGGCGTGGCCAATCGTACGGGTGTAGAGGCGTGTTCACAAAAAGGGATCAAACGCTAAGCCTATGTATTTCTCGTGTAAATAGATAATTTAGTGCCATTGGTTATTTACTTTAAACATCATGCATTGATGTGTTATTGTAGAGGCGCACAAAAAGAAATGGATATTGTAGTCGCACAAAAGAAATGGATATTGTAGTCCGCTACTTAAAAGTGTTACCTCATATGATTACATAGCCTCCATTTCATAAATTGCATACCCGTTGAATTCATATATGAATATTACATATATTACTTCATAATAGAACCTTAAATCATCCAAGACTAATGAATTTGAATGCAAGACTAACAATGGTGCATGTACATGATAGCTACATTGGTTGTTTGAAGAAACATCACTGTAACTTTGGCATGCACAATTGAATAGGATCATTTAGAAAAAATGTGATATGTGAGTGTCCAATCTTTATAGCGTTGAATCAATATTGTATCTTTAGCCACAATACGAAGTAGATATTGATTTATGTTCAAGCGATGCACGTCCATGATCGGTAGATACAATCTCTCTCACACGCATACATATATCATTTCTCCGTGGGCATCAGAATCACACACACGCACTTCATGTATTTCTCTCCCTCCGTCAAGGTTAGAATTCATCTTTCTACCCCATCCTACAAGTCTCTCACACAGAAACACACACGCTCTCTCTGTCAAACACGCCCACCCCCTTTAATTCTGCCACCGCCACTAATGTCTCAAGTTATAATTATGTCTCTCACACATATGCCTAAGGTTAACTCGAGTCTCGGAACCATATGAATACATACAATGGGATTCCAGCAGAGCACCTTTTGTTTTGAGATTTCGCTCTATCTCTCTCTCTCTCACACACACACATGTAGACATTGTTTCTCTCTTCACTTTTTCTGGCACTTGCATGCACACCGCTTGTGTATCTCCTTGATGCTTTAAGTATGCCTCGCACACATGCTATCTACCTATCCCTTAATATAGATATGTGTCACACAAACTCCTACTCCCTATATCTAAGTGTCACTATCCTCCCCCCACACCCACAAATACACACCTCCCGACACTGAAGGAGTAGGGTGACACCTCGATCTTGATACTAATCCATCTACTGGCTTCTCTCTTAAACACAAACACACAAGCACACACACACACTACCCGACACCGAAGGAGTAGGGTGCCACCTCGGTCTTGATAGTAATCTATCTACTGGCTTCTCTCTCAAACACACACACATACACACACTCGCTAGTTGTGCCTCTGTGCCTACCACGCACACACTCTCGATACATCTTTCTCCCCACCCCCAACAATGACAACAGAAGGGTGCCAACTCGATCTTGATCTTAATCTATCAATTGGTTTCTCTCTCTCTCTCACACACACACAAGTTGTGTCTGTGCCTCGCTCACACACACTCGATACATCTTTCTCTCTGTAGCCCCCCTCGATATGTAGACTTCTCGCGCACGCACAGCTGTAGTGACAATGCCGCTGAACCCAGCGTGCCTTGTTTTTATCGGCGTCATGTGATAGTTTTCACCCCGTTTTCTGTTAATTAACAAGGCAACCTTTTCTTTGTTACTACTAGTGAATCTAAGATCATTCGGGGCAGACATAAAATATATCACTTCAACCCAATCATCATGGTAACTATTTTAGAAGAAACTAGCTAGATGCCCGTGCGTTGCACGGAACATCAAGATGCATTTGTATGAGTAGTTTATCTTGTGAGAGAAAAGGATGAACGAAGGAAGGCCTTATTTGCAAATGTGGAGAGGGGTGTGGGTATCTTTTGCAAAATTGCCATAGTTTCCTTCCCATCCGTTAGATATAAATCCGACGGCCTATATTGCAGGATGGCAGGCAACACCAACTCTGTTTTCTACCCCGTCCGTTCCTAAATAATTGTCTTTTTAGAGATTTCAACAAGTGACTACATACGGAGCAAAATGAGTGAATCTACACTCTAAAATATGCCTATATACACATCCGTATCTGGTAGTCCATTTGAAATCCAAAAAAGACAAATATTTAGGAACGGAGGGAGTATAAGAGTAGACATAGAGATATATCTCTAGCATCGTCCACAACAAAAATGTGCTGGAGTGGTTAGCGCCGGATGCTCGCAACGCGATGACCTGAGTTCGAATTATGTCTTTAACAGTTTAACTTTAGATTTTTTATATTATATAATATTTAATGTATACTCCTTTCGCTACTGTACTGACAGTGGAACCCACAGAGTACTTAGAATACAAGATTAAGGATGGATTTGTTTCTTTTTAACTTTCTGTATGAAGCTGTAGCCACCCTGCAAGTCATGTGTACACTGTACATGCAATTAACTTTTTATAGAGGGAGAATCATACACACAATTAACTCAAATGGATTGGATGTGACTATTATTTCTAGCATAAGAGCATCTCCAACGGCAGCCGACAAATTTCCTCTCGCTTCCTTCTGCGGAGGACGACATCCAATGCCAGCGGCATACATTTTCACAACTCTAACCAACCAGAGGAAATTCGTGCAAACACGGACTGATTCCATATAAGCATGAAGGATTTAAAAAGATGGATCTTCATATAAACATGATGGATTTCATTACATTTACATGAACTAAGCGGTGCTAATCCGACTCTTGTGGTATAATTAATACCTAATCTAAATGGCCGCCCGCGGATCTCTTTGTCTTCCTCATGTCCGGCAGACACTTGCGGGGTCGATGAAGGTCCTCGGAAGAGATGAAGCAGCAAAGGAACCACCTGAATACGCAGTCATAGCCACGACGGTGGCCTTCATGGGACCGAAGTGGTGGCGGCCTCCTATGTTCTACTTCTCCTCGACGATGGCGGCGGACACGGAAAAGTTGGCCACCGACTCATCGCTCTCCATGCACCCGACTTCTGTCTCTGCGTGCATGGCGCTGCCGCAGGCACGGGAGGCATGCCCACAGACACGGGAGGCGCAGACACCATAGACACTGGTGGCATGGTATGGCGCGGTAGCGACGACGCCCGTGCCGCCCTGCCGGCATGGAGAAACTCGCCGCTCCTCATCGAGCTAAACTAGAGCGGCAAGTTGCTGAACCACACGTCGCCTTGGGGCAGCAACTAGCACCGTCACGCCAAGCGAGGTTGGTGAAGCACCGAGCGGCCTCGCTCGTATCCGGAGGGCTCGGCGGGCCACCCAGCCGGGTAGTATGCCAGAGAACGGCTCCTCCGAAGCCATCGAAAGAGTGGAGAAAATGGTGAAGGAGGAGATGGGGGAGCGGCAGAGGTGTGCGATTCTTGCCAGCTGTCTGTCTGGCCTCGTTTAAATAGAGGGCGAATGGTAGGAGCTTGGCCGGTGTCTGGCCTCGTTTAAACCGAGGGCGGATAGGCGAAGCCCGGTCGACGTTGCGTTTAATTCTGGCCCGCTCATGAACAGACGTATGGCCGAAGTAGGCTTCTCGGTTTGCATGCGGGTTTAACGGAGGCGTTTGATGGAGGCGAGGAGGCGTGTTCATGCAGGCGTGCAGCGGGCGGTGCAGTACTATTCAATTTGACAACTACTAGTAAACCAGGACAAATCCCGATATGGCTTTAATGCAGACGCTGGAGAGGGTAGCGGTTCCCGAAATGTTGAACGGCCAATGATGCATCCTCCTTCAATTAGCATCCTGAATGCATGAGGGAAGTAATGGGAGGAGGACGGGGAAAATAGGAAGCACAATGTGAATGCAACACAGTTTGCACCCATATAAAGGCGCCCCTCCATTCCAATGCATCTACCACATCGTACGCACCTAAGCACCTACACTAAGCCCAAAAGTGCTCTCTCCAGACCCATGGTGGCGATGTACACGAGCGGCCAGTGGCTGTGCTAGATGGTCCATGACGCCGGCCTGCGCATGGCACCGAGGATCGTCTCCAGACAGTGTTGGCGACAAGCTGGTTCATGGCCATCGTCGACGCCAACTACGACTCTCAGTTGGACCAGATGATCGTTTCCACTATCAACAAGATCACCGTCGTCAAGAAGCTCCTGAACGACATCGCCGTACTCCTCTAGCCCGCGTGCCTGGGCTCCTCATTGCCTGCCACCCTAATCGGCCTCCATGGCGAGAACCTCTTTCAAGCACTGGTGGCCCTGCGACTGCCCGCAGACGCAACGAAGAATGTCCACTTGGAGGTCACGCTCGCCGCAAGGCACCTCGCACTGCTACAATTCATCGACCTACACATCCACGTGTATGAGAAAGTCATGTACATAGGTATCTACAAGGCCGGTGAGGACGCTGGGATGTTGGCCTTCGTCAACTAGCTGGAAGCATTGGACACCTTTGTTGAGAAGCACCTTGACCTCGCCATAAAAGCTGCCGCTCCTAAGCCGCTGGTCGGTGGCCCGTCGCACTGAGTCGAGGAGGAGGAGGTCATACGTTGATGGATGCATCTTTCTTCTTGCCTCCTGTAACCACCACTCTGATTGCATCATCGTGGCCTTAATCCTTATTGTGCTATTGCATTCTCGTTCCAGTCAATATCGACATGTGCGATCCATTTGCTCACATTTGGAGGCAATTATATGCGTCACTATAACTATTACTCCATCCTTCAATTTATAAGTTTTGCTTACCTTTTCCATCAACTTCGTGCAACGCATGAGCATCTTGCTTGAAATAGTACAACATGTCGAACCGCATGTGACCAAACCAACGATGTGCCAACCTAGCTACTACCCTGCTTATCTGGCGGAAAAAGCCCCGCCCTAGCGTTTCCAATCGTTATTTCTATCTATTGATCGTGCCAAGGAGCAGAACCAAATGTAGTTGCATTTTTTGAAATTGCATGCTACGTACCCCACCCCTACCTGGTCGTTGTCGCGGCGACGTTCGCGACTCACTTGTTCGAGTTGAACCGGCCGGTGGTGGCCAGGCCGTGGCGAGGGTGCCACAGCTGGATGTCGGGGTCTTATGAGGCGTAGATGTCCATGGAAGGAAACTATGGCAATTTTGCAAAAAGATACCCACACCCCTCTCCACATTTGCAAATAAGGCCTTCCCTCGTTCATCCTTTTCTCCCACAAGATAAACTACTCATACAAATGCATCTTGATGTTCCGTACAACGCATGGGCATCTTGCTAGTCTCCTATAAAAGACTCAGTTGGTGATGGTGTTGTGTCTGCCATCCGTCATTTCTGACCATTAGATCTGCATCTAATGGCTGTGAGGTAATTAACTTGTGGCATTTTTTGCAACAACCCACTTCTTTGCTCCAATTTGCAGAAAACCCCTTATTATCTTGAAAGCAACCACATCCCTCCGTCACCTCATCAAAATAGCCTGAGAAATATATTTTGAGTGAAAAGCAATATATTTTTAGTGGTGTATATGTATATCAAAACAAGAGTGTTTTCTTTCAAGTTTGTGAACAAGTACTATTCTACTTTGGATCCGTCGCAACACACGGGCACATTGCTAGTAAAAGAAAAAGGTCTGCTGCGTTCGCGTCGCACCCCAACACGCCCGGGAATCGGGAGTACTCCACGGCCCTTCCGGCATGCCACATAGCTTGGGAAGGTGTGTTTCCTAGCATTTTCATTTTCATGTGGGACCGTAATTGAGAAAACCGACTATTGGCAAACCGCACCCCGCCCGAAAACAGAAACGAGGAGGGGAAGATCTAGCTGTAGCACGGAAGCCAAGAAATTTGGTGTCAGATGGGGCTTGTTGAAAGAGTAGGAGCACTCCGTACTACTACTCCTACTCCTACTTGTATGAAGTTTGTACTACAACTAGTACTACCACTATACAACTAGGTATGTGCACGACACAACATCGTAGGAACAAAAAAAAGGAAAGATCTTGTTTTGGGTGATTTATCTTTTTTCCAGTCAACGTAGTATGAATAATATGATGGGCGGGGCACCCGTGAAGCTTATGTGGCTTGGTTGCATGGCTACGAAAGGCTAGAGAAAAATAAATAGATAATGTGTTTAGAGTGCACTCCATTAAATAGATACTTTGGATCCATTGCAACGCACGGGCCGACACATTGATAGTAGTAAGAAACAAATTCCAGGTTTGGCAAGAGTTCATACTGCGGGAGCACCACAAGGCCTGGCGCAGGAGTTACATTTCCCTCTCGGGGCCCATGGGACCGAGCTTCAGTGGCTTAGTGCACCGGCCTATGAGTCAATGACATGTGGACCTTAAATGCGGCTGGCCCACATGTTATTCTCATGAAAGCAGAGCGACGGTGGGACCAAGAGGGGTGACGTGCAGGTCGGCGAACGAGGCTTGCCTGCTCCCTCCCATGCTCCGATCCGTACTCCCGCACCACTAATTTTCATCCTACGGTTATAATAGATTTCCTCGTGTGGGTCATCTATAGCCTCAAAGAAAGGTAAACAAAGGTCGTATTTCCATGAAATAATTTCCTACATGAATTTGTACACGCATGCAAAACCCTTTCCTTTCCTGCTCATCCTCGTACGGATCATCAGCTGCGTTGACAATGCCGGTGCCAACGCAAGAGCGTCGCAACAGGTGCCTGCCTAAGCCATGTAGCACAGTGTGGTGCCAGCGAGTACCACCTCCTCCATGCCAACATCGGCGTCTGGGCCATGCACATGTAGCTGATCCTGTAGTATTTTACCCGCATGTTCGACTGCAGTACCACACCGATCTTGGATGATACCGTGGAGCTTGTGGCCAAGAAAAGTCTCTGCCTGGCCGACGCATGTCGAGGTGCTTAACTGTTGTGACGTGCCGCATGATGTTTACTAGCTCGCGCTCTGGATGAGCAGCAGGGTGCTGCTTCCGATCGTCAGTGGTGTGACGGCAACGATGGCTGGGTGGGAGCTCGGGTGAGAGCCAATGATCTACCCGGGGAACATAACTCGACTTGGGCTTGATATTCCGACCACTTGCACCGCCCCGAGGATGTACCAATCAGTGATGAGGCTGGAATGCTGGATACGTATAGGCGTATGCTCGTGGGCGGGAGCAAGCTGCTCAATGGGTACTAGTTTGCGAACATGATGTACTCGACGTAGTTGAGCCAGTGAGCCTAGAGGCGTTCCTGCCATCGTACATTGACGCGTGGCTCAACAACGTGCGGCCATGTGCCAGCGTAGGTCAATCGGCTACGGGGAAGCGGCATCGGTGTGGTTCAAGATGCCCAGCTAGCCATTGTCGCGGCGGCGTTAGCGAGTCACTCGTTCAAGTTGAACCAGCCGGTGGTGGCCTGGCTGTGGCGAGGGTGCCACAGCTGGATGTCGGGGTCTTATGAGGCGTAGATGTCCATGGAAGGAAACTATGTCAATTTTGCAAAAAGATACCCACACCCCTCTCCACATTTGCAAATAAGGCCTTCCCTCATTCATCCTTTTCTCCCACAAGATAAACTACTCATACAAATGCATCTTGATGTTTCGTGCAATGCACAAGCATCTTGCTAGTAAGAAACAAATCTCGAGTTTGGCACGAGTTCGTGCAGCGGTAGCACCACAACGCCTAACGTAGGAGTTACATTTCCCTCTCGGGGCCCACGGGGCTGAGCTTCAGTGGACCCGATAGGTTTCTGGTCCACATGCCATGCTCCCGAAGGTAGAGGGGCGGTGGGGCCGAGAGGGGTGAGCCGCAGGTCGGGGACGTGTGGTGTCATGGGTTCGGGTGGCGTCGTGGGAATCGCATGCCGCTGTGGTAGAAACTTGATTCTCTCTGCATTTCAGCTGGCCCACATGTCATGCACACAAAGGCAGAGGGGCGGTGCGGCCGAGAGGGGTGAGGCGCACGTCAGGGGACGTGGTGCCGTGGGTTGGAGCGACGTCGTGGGAATCGTGGGTGATAGTGTATGAAACGTGATGGTCGCTGATACGTCTCCAACGTATCTATAATTTTTTATTGTTCCATGCTATTATATTATCTATTTTGGATGTTTAATGGGCTTTATTATGCACTTCTATATTATTTTTGGGACTAACCTATTAACTAAAGGCCCAGTGCAAATTGCTGTTTTTTGCCTATTTCAGTGTTTCGCAGAAAAGGAATATCAAACGGAATCCAAACAGAACGAAACCTTCGCGAGGATCTTTTTTGGAACAAACGCAATCCAGGAGACTTGCAGTGGAGGTCAAGGAAGCAGCGAGGCGGCCACAAGGTAGGGCGGCGCGCCCAGGGGGCAGGCGGCCCCCCACCCTCGTGGGCCCCTTGCAGCTCCACCGACCTACTTCTTTCGCCTATATATACTCGTATACCCTAAAAACATCTAGGTGAGCCACAAAACCACTTTTCCACCGCCGCAACATTCTGTACCCGTGAGATCCCATCCGGGGACCTTTTCCGGCGATCTGCCGGAGGGGGATTCGATCACGGAGGGCTTCTACATCAACACCATAGTCTCTCCGATGATCTGTGAGTAGTTTACCACAGACCTTCGGGTCCATAGTTATTAGCTAGATGGCTTCTTCTCTCTCTTTGGATCTCAATACAAAGTTCTCCTCGATGTTCTTGGAGATCTATTCGATGTAATTCTTTTTGCGGTGTGTTTGCCGAGATCCGATGAATTGTGGGTTTATGATCAAGTTTATCTATGAAAAATATTTGATTCTTTTCTGAATTCTTATATGCATGATTTGATATCTTTGCAAGTCTCTTCGAATTATCAGTTTGGTTTGGCCTACTAGATTGTTCTTTCTTGCAATGGGAGAAGTGCTTAGCTTTGGGTTCAATCTTGCGGTGTCCTTTCCCAGTGATAGTAGGGGCAGCAAGGCACGTATTGTATTGTTGCCATCGACGATAAAAAGATGGGGTTTATATCATATTGCTTGAGTTTCTCCCTCTACATCATGTCATCTTGCCTAATGTGTTACTCTGTTCTTATGAACTTAATACTCTAGATGCATGCTAGATAGTGGTCGATGTGTGGAGTAATAGTAGTAGATGCAGAATCGTTTCGGTCTACTTGACACGGACGTGATGCCTATGTTCATGATCATGCCTAGATATTCTCATAACTATGCGCTTTTCTATCAATTGCTCGGCAGTAATTTGTTCACCCACCGTAATATATGCTATCTTGAGAGAAGCCACTAGTGAAACCTATGGCCCCCGGGTGTACTTTACATCATATAAGTTTCCGATCTACAATTCTCATTTACTATTTATTTTGCAATCTTTACTTTCCAATCTATACAACAAAAATACCAAAAATATTTATCTTATTATCTGTATCAGATCTCACTTTCTTAAGTGATCGTGAAGGGATTGACAACCCCTTTATCGCGTTGGTTGCGAGGTTCTTGTTTGTTTATGCAGGTACTAGGCGACTTGTGTGTAGTCTCCTACTGTATTGATACCTTGGTTCTAAAAAACTGAGGGAAATACTTACGCTACTTTGCTGCATCACCCTTTCCTCTTCAAGGGAAAACCAACACATGCTCAAGAGGTAGCAAGAAGGATTTATGGCGCCATTGCCGGGGAGATCTACACTCAAGTCAAGACATACCAAGTACCCATCACAAACTCTTATCCCTCGCATTACATTATTTGCCATTTGCCTCTCGTTTTCATCTCCCCAACTTCACCTTTGCCGTTTTATTCGCCTCTTTCCCGTCTGCCTTTCTTTCACCATGGCCGAATCGAAAAGGGGTAAGGGTTCTCTCCCGAGTTCTAGTACTTTGGATAGTACCTCTTCCTTTCTAAGCTCATAAATAATGATGCTATGGAAAGACCTACCGGGGTTATCAATGAGAGTTTGGATAATTTCGATGAAGATGATCCCGAAATTTTTCGTTATTTGCTTGATGAGTCATTGAAAGACGCTCGGGATAGGTTATTAAGGATCCGAGTTAGCTATGTGCCCCAATATCAAATTGGGATATACCTAAAAAGCTTTTATGTTGGCTTACCCTCTTCGTGCAAGCAAGTTTTAGATTCTATTTTTGAAGAAGGTTTTCTTGAGGGGGATGCCATAGATACCTATGAAAAGATGAAAACTATATTTGGGCACCCCATGAGTGAGAGGGTTGAATCCACCTCTCTTTTGTGCTTTTATCAAAATGAAATTATTATAGAGATGAAGGCTAGCTTAGATGCAAATTTTCGTAGCGTGCTTAATCTTTCTTCCACCATTAATGCCATGTGCTTTCTCAAAATAGAAAGATAAATGTTATAGATAAGAATTTTTCTCTTTTATTTCCCAACACCAAAGATGGCAATACCTAGATCTATTCTTGTTTTTATGCCTAGCTAGGGGCGTTAAACGATAGCGCTTGTTGGGAGGCAACCCAATTTTATTTTTGTTCCTTGCTTTTTGTTCCTGTTTAGTAATAAATAAATCATCTATCCTCTGTTATGATTGTGTTTTTATGTTTTAATTAGTGTTTGTGCCAAGTAAAGCCTTTAGGATCTTCTTGGATGATTGTTATTTGATCTTGCTGGAAAAAACCCAGAAAGTATGCGCTCACGAGAATAATTTTAGTTTTTTTCAGAGAGCAATAAAATACCAATTCCAACTGCAGTAGATCAATATACAAATTATTTAGGACTTCCTAATTTTTCAGAATATTTGGAGTTACAGAAGTATTCGAAACTTCCAGATTGCTACAGACTGTTCTGTTTTTGACAGATTCTGTTTTTCATGTGTTGTTTGCTTATTTTGATGAATCTATGGCTAGTATTGGGGGGGGGGGGGTATGAACCATAGATAAGTTGTAATACAGTAGGTTTAACACCAATATAAATAAATAATGAGTTCATTACAGTAACTTAAAGTGGTGGTTTGTTTTCTTATACTAACGGAGCTTATGAGATTTTCTGTTGAGTTTTGTGTTGTGAAGTTTTCAAGTTTTTGGGTAATGATTTGATGGATTTTGGAACAAGGAGTGTCAAGAGCCTAAGCTTGGGGATGCCCAAGGCACCCCAAGGTAAAATTCAAGGACAAACAAAAGCCTAAGCTTGGGGATGCCCTGGAAGGCATCCCCTCTTTCGTCTTCGTCTATCGATAACTTTACTTGAGGCAATATTTTTATTCACCACATGATATGTGTTTTGCTTGGAGCGTCTTGTATGATTTGAGTATTTGCTTTTTAGCTTACCACAATCATCCTTGCTGTACACACCTTTTGGGAGAGACACACATGAATCAGAATTTATTAGAATACTCTATGTGCTTCACTTATATCTTTTGAGCTAGATAATTTTGCTCTAGTGCTTCACTTATACCTTTTTAGAGCACGGTGGTGGTTTTATTTTATATAAATTATTGATCTCTCATGCTTCACTTATATTATTTGAGAGTATTTTAGAACAACATGGTAATTTGCTTTGGCTATAAAATTAGTCCTAATATGATAGGCATCCAAGATGGGTATAATAAAAACTTCCATATATATTGCATTAAATATTATCAGAAGCTTGATACTTGAAAGTTGTTTTGAGATATAAAGATGGTAATAGTAGAGTCGTGCTAGTTGAGTAACTGTGGAATTGAGAAATACTTGTGTTGAAGTTGGCAAGTCCCGTAGCATGCACGTATGGTAAATGTTGTGTGACAAATTTGAAGCATGAGGTGTTCTTAGATTGCTTTACTTATGAGTGGCGGTCGGGGACGAGCGATGGTATTTTCCTACCAATCTATCCCCTGGGAGCATGCGCGTCGTGCTTGGTTTTGATGACTTGTAGATTTTTGCAATAAGTATGTGAGTTCTTTATGACTAATGTTGAGTCCATAGATTATACGCACTCTCACCCTTCCATCATTGCTAGCCTCTTCGGTACCGTGCATTGCCCTTTCTCACCTCGAGAGTTGGTGCAAACTTCGCCGGTGCATCCAAACCCTGTGATATGATACACTCTATCACACATAAGCCTCCTTATATCTTCCTCAAAACAGCCACCATACCTACCTATTATGGCATTTCCATAGCCATTCCGAGATATATTGCCATGCAACTTTCCACCGTTCCTTTTATTATGACATGCTCCATCATTGTCATATTGCTTTGCATGATCATGTAGTTGACATCGTATTTGTGGCAAAGACACCTTCATAATTCTTTCATACGTGTCACTCTTGATTCATTGCATATCCTGGTATACCGCCGGAGGCATTCACATAGAGTCATATTTTTTTCTAAGTATCGAGTTGTAAGTAAATAGAAGTATTATGATTTTCTTTATTAGAGCATTGTCCCATGTGAGGAAAGGATGATGGAGACTATGATTCCACCACAAGTCGGGATGAGATTCCGGACGAAAAAAAGAGGCCATAAAAAAGAGAAAAATGCCCACATAAAAAAATGAGAGAAAAAGAGAGAAGGGGCAATGTTACTATCCTTTTTCCACACTTGTGCTTCAAAGTAGCACCATGATCTTCATGATAGAGAGTCTCTTATGTTGACACCTTCATATACTAGTGGGAATTTTTCATTATAGAACTTGGCTTTGTATATTCCAATGATGGGCTTCCTCAAAATGCCCTAGGTCTTCGTGAGCAAGAAAGTTGGATGCACACCCACTTAGTTTCTTTTGTTGAGCTTTCATATATTTATAGCTCTAGTGCATCCGTTGCATGGCAATCCCTACTCCTTGCATTGACATCAATTGATGGGCATCTCCATAGCCCGTTGATTAGCCGCGTCAATGTGAGACTTTCTCCCTTTTTGTCTTCTCACACAACCTCCATCATCATATTCCATTCCACCCATAGGGATGGCAGTTTTGCCCAGGGTATGGGCAAGACATGAAGAGATTTTCTATCCATGAGTAATGGGTACCTGAGGGAGTCCTGGATTAGGTGGTGTCCGGATAGCCGGACTATACCTTCGGCCGGACTCCTGGACCATGAGGATACAAGATTGAAGACTTCGTCCTGTGTCTGGAAGGGACTTTCCTTGGCGTGGAAGGCAAGCTTGGCGATACAGATATGTAGATCTCCTACCATTGTAACCGACTCTGTGTAACCCTAGCCCTCTCCGGTGCCTATATAAACCAGAGGGTTTTAGTCCGTAGGGACAACAATCATACCATAGGCTAGCTTCTAGGGTTTAGCCTCTCTGATCTCGTGGTAGATCTACTCTTGTACTACCCATATCATCAATATTAATCAAGCAGGACGTAGGGTTTTACCTCCATCAAGAGGGCCCGAACCTGGGTAAAACATCGTGTCCCCTGCCTCCTGTTACCATCCGGCCTAGACGCACAGTTCGGGACCCCCTACCCGAGATCCGCCGGTTTTGACACCGACAATGGTGCTTTCATCGAGATTTCCTCTGTGCCGTCGCCATCAGGAAGGATGCCTCATCCCGTCTTTAAAGACGGCACCGTTGCTAAGGGAGCTTTGGCTGTCGGCCAAACCCTCCGGCTAGGTGGTTTCCTTATGACCGCCTGTTCGGCTGCTGCACCGACGATGACCTCTTGGGTCATCAAAAGCAATCTTCACGTCAGCTTAGAATTCGCCGAGCAGCTAGATCCAATGGAGCTCTCTTCTCTAAACGAGGTCTTGGATCGCATCGCCGCCCTGGGAGTCGCTACGGATTACGACCAGATTGGGCCTAAACCCAATCTGAGAGAGACTAACTCTCCCCAGGTCACCCATCACGTTGCCGTGGTAGAGGGACAGTGCGGCGACCCTTCATCTATCTTAAGGACTAGCTATGTCCGGATTCCCGATCCCTCCAAGCCGGATACCCGCAGAGGGGAGGACATCACTCAAGACCTGAACTTAAAGTCAGGCGACGGGCTAGATTCATTGGACAACATCCAAGAATCCAAACTTCTGAGTTCAGAAACGCCTTGGCAAGATTGGGCGAGGTTTCGGATTGGGCGAGGTTTCGGATTTGATTCCACCCACCCACCCGTACATAAGCGATCTATCCCAAAATAGGCAAGAGCCCGAAGAAACAATACATCATTACTGGGCCAGATTCCTCCTGGTTATGAACAGGATAAAGGACTACCGCGAGGAAGACGCAATTTCATTCTTCTGCAATAATTGCACGGACAAGGGAATCCTCAACGCTATAAGTCGCCGTGATATTACATGCTTCGCTAACTTGGCGTCCATAGTACGAAAGTACTGTGCGATGGAAAGCGCCTGGAAAACCGAAATAAAATTTTGGGACAATCCGGCCCTGAATACAAACCCAGTCCGAAATAAAAGGGTGCATCATCGCCAGACACCCGGGTTCAATACCAAAAAGCAAAAGCCCTCTGGAGGGCACGGAACCGTACTGGAAGGATGGCTTAATGGACCCTGTAAAATTCACAGTGTAGAAGGCGCCACACCAACTCACAGCCTTAGAGCATGTTGGATACTCCGGCAGGTGGCAAAAATTGGCGAAGATCTTCTAATTCCAGAAGCCACAGAAAGCCACCCCAGAGACACCAGTACGGTATTAACAGTCTTTGAGACTTTCGCATCAAATAATATGCGAAAAAGAACACTCCGCAGCCTTGCGAAGTCTACCAAGTAGCAACAATAAACCCATGGAGTGACACGGCTATTACTTTTAACGCCAGTGATGAACCTAAATTCCGAACAGCTCGAGCACCAGCCGCATTGGTCCTCAGTCCAATAGTGGACGGCTTTCATCTTACCAAGGTACTCATGGATGGCGGCAGCAGATTGAACCTCATTTATGAGGAAACCCTTCAAAAAATGGAAATAGACTAGAACCACATTGAGCGAAGTAGCACAACCTTTAGAGGAATAATCCCCAGTCGGGAAGCGCGCTGTACAGGAAAAATCACACTAGATGTGGTGTTCGGCACGCCGGATAATTACAGGTCCGGAGAGGTCACGTTCCAAGTGGTCCCGTTCAGTACCGGATATCATGCTCTACTAGGGCAGGAAGCGTTTACAATCTTCCAAGCAATACCCCATTATGGGTACATGAAGCTCAAGATGCCCAGGCCTAACGGAATCATCACTCTCGCTAGTGATCCGGACATAGCATTCCGCGCCGAAAAAAAGACAGCCTCACTGGCCCTCGAGGCGCTATCCGAAGCCCTAGCGGCTAAGGAACTGACTGCGCCGCACTCCACGGTGAATAGGGACGATGTGATACTCGACAAAAGATCCAAGTCCACCTCCTTTAAACCGGCGGACGAAATAGTCAAATTCCAGGTCCATCCAACGGACCCCAATAAAACAGCTTCCATCGGGGCACAGTTAAACCCTGATGTAGACGCCGCACTGCAGAGTTCCTACGAGAGAACTGGGACATTTTCGCCTGGCACCCTTCAGACATGCCAGGAATCCCACGCAGGCTGGCCGAACACAGCTTAAATATCATAAAAGGATTCAAGCCAGTCAAACAGGCTCTTCGGCGTTTTTTTCGAACCTAAGAGACAGGCCATGGGAGAGGAACTAGCCAAGCTATTGGAGGCCGGATTCATCAAAGATATAAAACACACAGACTGGCTAGCAAACCTGGTGATGGTACCAAAGAAGGACAAATCCTGGCGCCTGTGCGTTGATTTTAAAGACCTTAACAAGGCTTGCCCAAAGGATCCCTTCCCTCTCCCCCGCATCGATCAAATTATCGACGCTACCGCAGGACACGATTCGTTGTGTTTCCTCGACGCATACTCCGGCTACCATCAAATAAAGATGGCAGAGTCAGACCAAGCCACAACGACATTCATCACACCATACGGCCCATTCTGCTTCAACACAATGCCCTTCGGGCTCAAAAACGCCGGCGCAACATATCAGCGCATGATGCAGACATGTCTGGCAAACCAAATCGGCAAAAGAGTGGAGGCATACATAGATGATGTGGTCGTTAAAACAAGACATGTCGAATCTCTAGTAGACGACTTGAGGCAAACATTCGATAGCCTCCGAACATACGACATCAAGCTCAACCCGGAAAAATGCGTTTTCGGCATTCTAGCCGGAAAGCTCTTGGGCTTCATTGTATCCGGTAGAGGAATTGAAGCAAATCTAGCCAAGATCCGAGCTCTGTCACAATTGGATATCCCAAAGGACCTCAAACAAATACAAAAATTAACCGGATGCGTGGCGGCTCTAAGCCGCTTTATCTCCCGCTTGGGAGAAAAGGCCCTACCCCTTTACCGCCTCCTTCGGTGCACCAAACACTTCGAGTGGACGGATGCAGCCACGGCCGGACTCGACGAAATAAAAGCCATCTTGGCAACAAACCCAGTCCTGGCCGCGCCAAACATTGGCGAACCAATGCTATTATATATTGCAGCAACCCATCAGGTCGTAAGCGCAGTGCTCGTTGTCGAACGAGAAACAGACGAACACAAATTCCCCCTTCAAAAGCCGGTCTACTATGTGTCCACTGTCCTTACTCCGTGCAAGTCACGGTACCCGCATTATCAAAAGATTGCGTACGTGGTATTTATGGCATCCCGGAAGCTGCGACACTACTTTCAAGAGTGTTCAATAACAATAGCCTCGGAAGTGCCACTTAATGATATTATGAAAAACCGCGATGCGACGGGCCGGATTGCAAAATGGGCCATTGAGCTCCTCCCGTTCGACATAACTTACAAGCCACGACGAGCTATCAAGTCGCAAGTTTTGGCTGACTTCGTCGCAGAATGGACGGAGGCCGAACTCCCTAAAGAGTACGGCACATATTCAAACTGGGTCATGCACTTCAACGGCTCCAAAATGTAGGCCGGTCTAGGGGCTGGCGTCGTTTTGACGTCCCCCACAGGAGACACAGTTCAATACGTACTGCAGATAATGTACACAGACTCCAACAACGCAGCCAAATATGAGGCCCTTTTACATGGTCTCCGGATGGCAGTATCCATGGGCATTCAACGCCTAGAGGTGCGCAGGGACTCGAACCTCGCAATATCCCAAATAAATGGAGACTTTGATGCCAAGGATCCAAAAATGGCAGCTTATCGCAACGCCGTCCTAAAATGTCAGCTCGGTTCGAAGGGCTCGAATTTCACCATACAGCCCGGGAAAATAATCAGGCGGCAGATGTCCTGGCACGCATCGGCGCAAAACGCGATGTAGTCCCCCACAACATCTTCTTGGAAAGGCTGTACAAGCCATCCGTAGTATGGGAAGGGGAACCCGGCAATAACAGCCCGGACCCAACCGCACTGCCCGACATCGAACACTCTGACATAATTGGAGGCTCTGCCAATGAAATAACACCTTCAGCCCACGTAATAATGGCCATCATCGCCCCGTGGACAGAACCATTCCTCGCCTACCTTACTAGGTAGGAACTCCCCGAGGACCAAAATGAGGCACGCTGCATAGTGCGGCGATCTAAAGCCTATAAAGTCCATGAGGGAGAGCTTTATAAGAAAAGCACTACCGGAGTCCTTCAAAGGTGCATCTCTGAAGAGGAAGGGCGGAACCTCCTGACTGAAATTCATGCCGGACTCGGCGGCCATCACGCTGCAGCTCGGTCCCTTGTAAGCAAGGCCTTCCGTACAGGCTTTTATTGGCCGACATCCCGGGCAGACGCCCATGACTTAGTCCAACGATGCGTCGGTTGCCAGCTTTTTGCAAACCAAAGCCATATGCCACCCACCGCCCTCCAAACTATCCCCATCACTTGGCCCTTCGCGGTCTGGGGGCTTGACATGGTCGGACCCCTTAAAGGCGGAACCCACAAGAAAAAATACTTACTGGTCATGGTGGATAAGTTCACCAAATGGATAGAAGCCAAGCCTGTTAAGACGGCCAAATCCGGACCGGTGAAAGACTTTATATCCGGGGTTGTACACCGTTACGGCGTCCCCCACAACATCATCACTGATAACGGCACGAACTTTACGGTCGATGAGGTAAAACTCTGGTGCAAAAACATGGGCATCAAGCTCGATTATGCTTCCGTCTATCACCCACAAACTAACGGCCAGGTCGAACGTGCAAATGGTCTTATCATGAGGGGCATCAAACCCAGATTAGTGCGGTCCCTTAAGGAATCTAATACGCACTGGGTAGAGGAGCTTGACTCTGTACTCTGGGGGCTGCGGACCACGCCGAATCGCACCACCGGATACAGACCATTCTTCATGGTGTACGGCTCAGCGGCAGTTTTGCCCTGCGACATAATTCATGACTCACCTCGAGTGCGCATGTACGAAGAAAGAGAAGCCGAGCTCGATTGGCAGGACAGTCTGGACGCCTTGGAGGAAGAGCGTGACATGGCAATAGCCTGTTCCGCATTCTATCAACAGCAGGCTCGAAGATACCAAACCAGAGAAGTACGGGCCAAAAATTACAATGTTGGCGAATTAGTTCTACGCATGCCGGACAAGAAAAAGGCCAAACTCAAGCCCAAGTGGGAAGGTCCCTTCATAATTGACCAAGTCCTGACTGGCGGAGCGTACCGCATGCAAGATGCATCGGATAACCGACTCGAGCCGAACCCATGGAACGCAGCCCGTCTCCGAAGATTCTATGCCTAGCGCTGGACTCTGTGTTCGTCTCCTTCCTCTGTCCATTTTTATATACTTTCTGTCTTACATTTCTCTCCTTCTCCCCTCTCTCTCTTATAGCCTTTAAAGGCTCATAAAGTGACGCGCTATCCGCGCTCATTAAACCTGGGGGCTTCTTTAAACAGAAGCTTATTTATACGGGCTTCATGCCCAACACATGTGTCACACTTCCGCATGTACCTTTTATTCACCATTATATGCATCGACATGACTTAAGTTTTGGCCAAGCTGGGTTGCCTGGCTCCTATGCTTACCCCTACGTTCCCGATTGTTCGACTAGGTGGTAAAGGGAGCACCTCTGCGATTGTTACTGCCTGGTCAGCCGGATGTGTACCTCAGACTGGGTGAAGCCGAAAGCTAGCGTTCTTAAGGGAATATTCGGTCGGTGAACTAAAGATGATCTTTTTTTTCACTTATCTATCTATACGCCCCAGATGTTTTTCCTGCGTCTCTTTTCGCAGAATGGACATGCACTTTAGGGCATGCCTCCCAGATGTTTCTTACTAACCATGTAATATAACATAACTAGTTGGGCACTTGTCTGTTCAAGCACTAATGACCCCTACGCCTGGTCTCCATGCATACCCCGGTTCTTATATAACTGCGAGGGTATTCGGACACACTCCGGACCGTCAGGTCCCGAGGTTGAAGCGAAAAGGTCGGCCATGACAAACGATCTACAATCCGGCTAGAAGGCATTACACATGTCAATTAAAATTACATAGTCAATCTGACTGACTGTATTCCTCTTCAATACCATCTAACAGGCTGTCTAGTTTACAGTCCTGTTGGGAATACTTTGCGGCCAATTCTACTTGGCCGTATACTAAGCTCACAGGGATCTCCTTCCCATCGGGCCCCACGGGTCCGACCTCGGCCATGTGGTTTGGGTCATCCTTCATGTACCGCGTCTTCACCATGGCCCAGGCCTCCCTGGCGCCTTGACGGCAGGCCGACATCTTCCACAATCGGAAGCGCCACCGCGCTCCCTTCAGCTTCTCTACAAGCTCTCCAAGGCCTTCGGGCATGGAGACGGATGGCCACAAGGCCTGGGCGACGCCTTGCATCACCTGCCAAACTCGCTCGTGCAGTTGTGAGAGCTCGGGAAGAAGGTCACCCGTAGAACCGGGCATTTCCTCTGCAGGACAACCTGTTAGCATACCTACAGACATTACTCTGTTAGACGACTTCCTCCCCGAACTCTTTTTTCAAAGTTCGTTTAAGCACTTACTATATATGCCGGTCGAAGCCGCTGATTCTCCTTAACGGAGTCCGACAGCTGGGCACAGACATCCTTCAGTTCAACGCCCAGCTTGGTGTTGGCATCTTGGAGATCGTTCTTCTCCCGCCTCACCTTTGTCAGCACGCTCTCACCAGCCTTCAGCTGGCGTCGGAGTTGTTGCTCTTCCGGATTTAATCCGGCGCCATCTACAATTTAATTTGTCAGATTTGCACCCACGCCGCACTTTGCAAACTACTTATCTTTCGAAGCGTATATTACCAGAGGGGGTCACCTTGGGCTCCCCTGCCGCGGCTAGTGCGGCCTCAAGTTGGGCTTTGCACTCTTCCAGCTCCTGGGACAGTAGGGTATTCTTTTCTGTAAGAACCTGCATAACAAATGATCCTTAAATCAGTTATTCTAACTATTTCAAGTCTCGGGGGCTATTGGTATATATATAATTACCAAAATTTTCTTACCCATATGTCTTTTACATATTGCTCCATGGCTCTGGCTAGACCATTTTGAGTGGCACGGAGGTGCGCATCTCCCGAATTGAAGGCATCCAATGCCTCTTGGGAGAAACAAGCGTCGCGAAGAACTGTCCGGCGACGCCTATGGTTCATGGCACTCTCCACCTCGGAATTGGTGGCAGACAACCTGTCCGCATCCTCTGTCGGAGGAGCGTCCGGTGCGCGTCTTATGTTCGCCTTCGCTTCCGGACCAGGCTTTGGAGCCTGGCTGGTGGAGGCGCGATTGGCAACCTCTCCGGATATAGTCCGACGAGGTCTCTTTGTCCTGAAGAGAGCACGAGCGTTAGTATGCCTTGAAGGAATAACACCTGGGAATAAGATGGCGCGCTATACCTTTGCGCCGGCGTCTCAGTCCGGACCGCACTTCTTTTCAGCCCGTGGGGCCTTGCCGCCCCTCGTTGGCTAGTCGCTGCAGGCTCGGCCTCCCGTCTCAAGGACCTCCCCTGCAAAACACGGTTGTCATACGGCAATCGAAAACACGCGAGGATAGATCCCTTTTCAAAGTGCTGGGACTTCGGTCTCAGTTACCTGTGAGGCTGGGAGTAGCCCTGGGTAATCGGCCGTAATGGCCACCAAGGCGTTGTCCTTGCTCAATTGATGAAACACCCCATCAATCAGCTCCACAGATAAGTCTGGATCCTCTTGAGAGGCCGGGTCAAGGGACCATCCCGGATCCTCGGGTTGTGGAGGAGGGCTGTTTATTTCTTTAATAGCCTGGCGCAGTTCCTGCGTTGAAGTCGTTAGACTGAATATTTAACGGTGGGAATATAAAACGTATGGGCAAGTAAAAGTGTCCACTTACCCAACTTGGGGGATTGTACATAGAAAATCCACCCTGTGGGTTGACGCGGAGAAATTCCTCCTCTTCTCCCTTGTACAAAGCGGACAAGATCTTTATTAGAGCGGGAGCCGAATCCGGCCCCTTACGGCCATGGCGGGTGGCATCGTCCTCCCCGTTGAAGTCTCACATGGGGTGGCCTCTATACTGAAGCGGCTGCACCCCTCGCATGGTGCATGCGGCCATGACCCCGATCATGGTCAGTCCGGAATGAGCTAACAATCTTATCCGGCCCATCAGATAAAGAACGTCCTTGTCACTTTCCCTCTGAGGGCTCCATGGACGCCAGCTTAGGCGCTTCTTTAGGGGAGCACTGTCGAACTCAGGGAGGCCGATCCGGACAGGATCCGGCAGCGGGACGTCCTCTATATAGAACCATTCCGAAGGCCAGCCCTCGGACGCCTTCTTTGGGGTTCCGGATAGATATCCGGTCTCGACGATCCGCCACACTTCGGCTCCGCCTACTTGATATATTGACCCCTTCTGAGAACGGGGCACAAGGCAGAATAGCCTTTTCCACAACGCGAAATGAGCCTCGCAACCCAAAAACAGCTCGCAAAGGGCTACGAAGCCCGCGATATGCAATATGGAGGCAGGCGTGAGGTTGTGCAGCTGGAGGCCATAGAACTCCAGGAGCCCCCGGAGAAACGGATGAATTGGAAATCCGAGCCCTCTTATTAAGTAAGGGACAAGGCATACCCGCTCTCCTTTGGAGGGATTGGGGGCGCTCTCCGCTTGCTCTCCGCCATTATAGGTGGCAAGTCCGGCTCGAACCGGGACCATACAGGCCGGGGGGAGAAGTCCCTTGGTCTGAAGCGTCACTAGCTCGCTGTGCGGGATGGAGCATCTCTCCCAATCTCCAGGCTGAGGGCTGGAAGGGCAAGAGGAGGAGCTGCGGCGTCCGGCCATGATAGAATGGACCTCTGTCGGATACGCTCTGATGAATACTCGCGGAGGGGAGAAGGTGTGGTTTGGATCTAAATCCCCGTCCCCTTAAATAGGCAGCTCATTCGCGCGGCTAGGGGTGTAAATGTAAAAACACCCAGACTTTTCGTATTCGTTTGACACATGGAAGACGACCATTATTGGGCGTAGAAGCCAAGGAGCGCTACATTTACAAGAAACCGGACATTATTCAACAGGTACACGAAATTTGGAGGAGAACCCGCCTTGCAATGTCGAAGACAATCTGCGTGCCGGACTCGTCGTCATTGAAGCCTGGTTCGGGGGCTACTGAGGGAGTCCTGGATTAGGGGGTGTCCGGATAGCCGGACTATACCTTCGACCGGACTCCTGGACTATGAGGATACAAGATTGAAGATTTCGTCCCGTGTCCGGAAGGGACTTTCCTTGGCGTGGAAGGCAAGCTTGGCGATACGGATATGTAGATCTCCTACCATTGTAACCGACTCTGTGTAACCCTAGCCCTCTCCGGTGCCTATATAAACCGGAGGGTTTTAGTCCGTAGGGACAACAATCATACCATAGGCTAGCTTCTAGGATTTAGCCTCTCTGATCTCGTGGTAGATCTACTCTTGTACTACCCATATCATCAATATTAATCAAGCAGGACGTAGGGTTTTACCTCCGTCAAGAGGGCCCGAACCTAGGTAAAACATCGTGTCCCCTACCTCCTGTTACCATCCGGCCTAGACGCACAGTTCGGGACCCCCTACCCGAGATCCGCCGGTTTTGACACCGACAGTACCCATACCCGCAAAATATATGGGTAGGGCATGCGTAAGAAATTGTGCCCATGGGTAACCCAATGGATACCCAGAAAAAAAATTAATAAATGAAAATAACTCCTATAACATGTGGGGTTAACATCCAAATCATATGGTCCAACCCTAAATCTCGTATTCCTTAAACAAGTCATAGCTCACAGGCTCATAATCATCTGCTCGCCACTCCTCATACGTCCTATGTGACTCCTCAAAAAGATGAAATATCGACTCTTCTCTACCACACTCTTGTCGAACACTCGATCCAGCGATCCCCAATTCCCAGCATCGCCTTCTACTACGCCGGCCTTCCACCAACCGCTGCTCACACACCCCTGATGCCTCCAAGAGGCCACCCACTGGAGGAGGCCACATACGTGCTATACTACTCTACCATGATCACTTGAATTTGGAACTCATTTCTCTACCTCTTAAGAATTTGAATGCTATATATTGTAACCGATGGATACCCATTGGGTATAGGAAACCCGATGGGTATGGGCATGAGTGTTAGTTTATACCCATGAGTATTGAAGTGGGTGGGTATAAAAAGTTTCTATGGGTATGGGTTTGGGTAGAAGGAGGTTTTACCCACCCATACCCTACCCATTGCCATCCCTATCCACCCATAGTGCTATGTCCATGGCTCGCGCTCATATATTGCGTGAAAGTTGAAAGAGTTTGAAAAGGCTAAGTTGAAGGAAATATGCCCTAGAGGCAATAATAAACTTATTATTTATTTCCTTATTCCATGATAAATGTTTATTATTCATGCTAGAATTGTATTAACCGGAAACTTAGTACATGTGTGAATACATAGACAAACAGAGTGTCACTAGTATGCCTGTACTTGACTAGCTCGTTGAATCAAAGATGGTTAAGTTTCCTAGCCATAGACATGAGTTGTCATTTGATTAATGGGATCACATCATTAGAGAATGATGTGATTGACTTGACCCATTCTGTTAGCTTAGCACGATGATCGTTTAGTTTGTTGCTATTGCTTTCTTCATGACTTATACATGTTCCTGTGACTATGAGATTATGCCACTCCCGAATACCGGAGGAACACTTTGTGTGCTACCAAACGTCACAACGTAACTGGGTGATTATAAAGGTGCTCTATAGGTGTCTCCGATGGTACTTGTTGAGTTGGCATAGATCGAGATTAGGCTTTGTCACTCCGATTGTCGGAGAGGTATCTCTGGGCCCTCTCAGTAATGCACATCACTATAAGCCTTGCAAGCAATGTGACTAATGAGTTAGTTATGGGATGATGCATTACGGAACGAGTAAAGAGACTTGCCGGTAACGAGATTGAACTAGGTATTGAGATACCGACGATCGAATCTCGGGCAAGTAAAATACCGATGACAAAGGGAACAACGTATGTTGTTATGCGGTTTGACCGATAAAGATCTTCGTAGAATATGTAGGAGAGAATATGAGCATCCAGGTTCTGCTATTGGTTATTGACCAGAGATGTGTCTCGGTCATGTCTACATAGTTCTCGAACCCGTAGGGTCCGCACGCTTAACGATCAGTGACGATCAGTATTATGAGTTTATGTGTTTTGATGTACTGAAGGTAGTTCGGAGTCCCAGATCAGATCGGGGACATGACGAGGAGTCTCGAAATGTTCGATACGTAAAGATCAATCTATTGGAAGGCTATATTCGAACATCAGAAAGGTTCTGAGTGGTTCGAGTATTTATCGGAGTACCGGAGAGTTACGGGAATTCGCCGGGGAGTATATGGGCCTTGTTGGGCTTTAGGGAAAAGAGAGAGCGGAGGCTGCGCCCCCCAAGGCCTATTCCAAATTGGACAAGGGGGAGGGGCGGCGTCCCCTCCTTCCTTCTCTTATCTTTCCTTCTCTCCTACTCCTAGTACATGGAAGGGGGGGGGGATCCTACTCCCGGTGGGAGTAGGACTCCCCAGGGCGCGCCATAGTAGAGGGCCGGCCCTCCCCCTCCTCCACTCCTTTATATACTGCGGAGGGGGGCACCCCATGGACATACAAGTTGATCATTGATCTTTTAGCCATGTGCGGTGCCCCCCCTCCACCATTCTCCACCTCGGTCATATCGTAGCGGTGCTTAGGCGAAGCCTTGCATCGGTAGCTTCATCAACACCGTCATCACATTGTCGTGTTGACGGAACTCTCCCTCGAAGCTCTACTGGATCGTGAGTTCATGGGACGTCACCGAGCTGAACGTGTGTAGATCGTGGTGGTGCCGTACTTTCGGTACTAGGATCGGTCGATCGTGAAGACGTACGACTACATCAACCGCGTTGTCATAACGCTTCTGCTTACGATCTACGAGGGTACGTAGACAATACTCTCCCCACTCGTTGCTATGCATCACCATGATCTTGCGTGTGCGTAGGAAAATTTTGAAATTACTGCATTCCCCAATGGTGGCATCAGAGCCAGGTCTATGCGTAGATGTTATATGCACGAGTAGAACACAAGTGAGTTGTGGGTGATACAAGTCATACTGATTACCAGCATGTCATACTTTGGTTCGGTGGGATTGTTGGATGAAGCGGCCTGGACCGACATTACGCGTACGCTTACGCGAGACTGGTTCTACCGACGTGCTTTGCACACAGGTGGCTGGCGGGTGTCAGTTTCTCCAACTTTAGTTGAACCGAGTGTGACTACGCCCGGTCCTTGTTGAAGGTTAAAACAACACTAACTTGACGAAATATCGTTGTGGTTTTGATGCGTAGGTAAGAACGGTTCTTGCTCACCCGTAGCAGCCACGTAAAACTTGCAACAACAAAGTAGAGGACGTCTAACTTGTTTTTGCAGGGCATGTTGTGATGTGATATGGTCAATACGTGATGAGATATAAATTGTTGTATAAGATGATCATGTTTTGTTAAAGTTATCGGCAACTGGCAGGAGCCTTATGCTTGTCTCTTTGTTGCATAAGATTTAAGCACCATACAATTGCTTTACTTTATCGCTAGCGATAGCAATAGTTGCAAAAGCAATAGTTGGCGAGATGACCATGTGACGACACATTGATAGAGATCAAGATGATGGAGATCATGGTGTCATGCCGGTAACGATGGAGATCATGACGGTACCTTGGAGATGGAGATCAAAGGCACAAGATGATGGTGGCCATATCATATCACATACTTATTTTGATTGCATGTGATGTTTATATTTTATACATCTTATTTTGCTTAGTTCGGCGGTAGCATTATAAGATGATCTCTCACTAAATTTCAAGGTATAAGTGTTCTCCCTGAGTATGCACCATTGCCAAAGTTCGTTGTGCCGAGACACCACGTGATGATTGGGTGTGATAAGCTCTACGTTCACATACAACGGGTGCAAGCCAGTTTTGCACACACATAAATACTTGGGTTAAACTTGACGAGCCTAGCATATGCAGATATGGCCTCGGAACACTGGAGACCGAAAGGTCGAGCGTGAATCATATAGTAGATATGATCAACATAGTGATGTTCACCATTGAAAACTACTCCATTTCACGTGATGATCGGACATGGTTTAGTTGATTTGGATCATGTGATCATTTAGATGACTAGAGGGATGTCTATCTAAGTGGGAGTTCTTAAGTAATATGATTAATTGAACTTTAATTTATCATGAACTTAGTCCTGATAGTATTTGCATAACTATGTTCTAGATCAATAGCTCGCGATGTAGTTCCCCGTTTATTTTTGATATGTTCCTAGAGAAAAACTATGTTGAAAGATGATAGTAGCAATGATGCGGACTAGGTCCATGATTTGAGGATTATCCTCATTGCTGCACAGAAGAATTATGTCCTTGATGCACTGCTAGGTGATAGACCTATTGCAGGAGCGTATGCAGACGTTATGAACGTTTGACAAGCTCGGTATGATGACACTTGATAGTTTAGTGCACCATGCTTTACAGCTTAGAACCGGGATTTCAAAAATGTTTTGAATGCCACGGGGAATATAAGATGTTCCAAGAGTTGAAATTGGTATCTTATACTCATGGCCGTGTCAAGAGGTATGAGACCTCTGACAGTACTTTGCCTACAAGATGGAGGAGAATAGCTCAACGAGTGAGCATGTGCTCAGAATGTCTGAGTACTACAATCACTTGAATCAAGTGGGAGTTAATCTTCGCGATAAGATAGTGATTGACAAAGTTCTCTAGTCACCATCACCAAGTTACTAGAACTTCGTGATGAACTATAATATGCAAGGGATAACGAAAGCGATTCCCAAAGCTCTTCGCGATGCTGAAATCAGCGAAGGTAGAAATCAAGAAAAAGCATCAAGTGTTGATGGTTGACAAGACCACTAGTTTCAAGTAAATGGGCAAGGGAAAGAAAGGTAACTTCAAGAAGAATGGCAAGCAAGTTGCCACTCTCATGAAGGGACCCAAAGCTAGACCCAAGCCTGAAGCTGAGTGCTTCTACTACAAAGGAAATGGTCACTAGAAGTGGAACTGCCCGAGATACTTGGCAGATAAGAAGGATGGCGAAATGAACAAAAGTATATTTGATATACATGTTATTGATGTGTACTTTACTAGTGTTTATTGCGATCCCTCAGTATTTGATACTGGTTCAGTTGCTAAGAGTAGTAACTCGAAACGGGAGTTGCAAAATAAACAGAGACTAGTTAAGGGTGAGGTGATGATGTGAGTTGGAAGTGATTCCAAGGTTGATAAGATCACCATCGCACACTCCCTTTATCTTCGGGATTAGTGTTGAACCTAAAATAAATGTTATTTGGTGTTTCCGTAAAGCATAATATGATTGGATCATGTTTATTGCAATACAGTTATTCATTTAAGTCAAGGATAATTGTTATTCTGTTTACATGAATAAAACCTTCTGAGGTCATACACTCAAGGTGAATGGTTTATTAAATCTCGATGATAGTAATACACATATTCATAATATTGAAGCCAAAAATGCAAAGTTAATAATGATAGTGCAACTTGTTTGTGGCACTACCGTTTATGTCATATTGGTGTAAAGCGCATGAAGAAACTCCATACCGATGGGTTTTTTGAATCACTTGGTATGAATCATTTGATGCTTGCGAACCATGCCTCATGGGCAAGATGACTAAAACTCCATTCTCCGGAACAATGGAGCAAGTAACTGACTTATTGGAAATAATACATACTAATGTATGCAATCCGATGAGTGTTGAGGCTCTATAGCGACCAGACCTCAAACAGTTCGATCTCTGTGCTTTAGTGTCATCCCTGGATCAGTAATGCTAACACGCACAGTACTTGAAGGATTTATAACAGAGTAGCTATCACACACTTATTACATCGAGTGTCTCAAAAGAGAACTTATTACAATAAATATGGCTTAAGGCCATCTAATAACGATAACAACGGAAGGCTTGGAAGATAAGTGAGTCTATCAACTCCAACGGCATCACTGAGTATAGAACCATGA
This sequence comes from Triticum urartu, assembly GCF_056163025.1. Lineage (NCBI taxonomy): Eukaryota > Viridiplantae > Streptophyta > Magnoliopsida > Poales > Poaceae > Triticum > Triticum urartu. Next base: position 355,344,584 of record NC_141877.1, read on the forward strand.
CCTAAAGGCACCTTACTCGTCGTCTGAAAAGTCTGCAACATGAACGTTGCAGCCCGAAAACAGGTCAGCACATGGAATATGCTGGCAATGTAACACATAGAGAGTAATGAAAGAATAAAGCTATACTACATGCATATATGGCTGGTGGAAAGCTCTATGGTTACAATTTTTGCATAAAGCCAATTTTTAACTACTACAAAGGAATAAATTTTATTTAACTATCATGGTGGTTGTTAAACATTGAGAAGATAGACATCCTCTCAATCCCAATTAAGTATCATCATTAAAACCCAACAGTATTAATTAAAGTAACATGATGAGACTCACATGATAATCCAAGTACTAGATACTCAAGACGTCCATAACCAGGGACACGGCTAACCATGATTAGTTTATACACTCTGCAGAGGTTTGCACACTTTTCCCCACAAGACTCGATCTCCTCCATTGGGATTCTCGCACTACATGGTGTTTGAGAAACGGATGACCGAGACATAGTCTTTCAGAAGCGCTAGCACCTTATGATCGGGTAGACGGTACCAACCTACATCCCCTACATATGCTAGTCTACCACTGTAAGAGTTTGCACGACTTAGTCAACTATGCTAGAGCCCATAGTAGCTTGTGGCTGCACACGGAAGTTTCTAGTATGAAAAATCTCATGATCCCTTTGAGCCTGGGTGGCGGTCCATAAAGAAAAACAGGCAATCGCTGGAATACCCAGGTGCCTCAATCCACCCAGATGTGTGTTTAAGTTGCCACCTTAAATAAACTATTAATTTATCAATCTCACATCTGTCATGGATACACTCACCCAATCCACGTCTACTAGCATAGCATGGCATAATAAGCAAACGTAGAAGTAACTCCCAAGGGTTTGATAATAAAACAGGTAATAGGTTCTACCTCATCTACTTCCCAAAACGCACATATTAATCAGATCCTAATCATGCAATTGTTTGAGGATTGATATAATGCAACAAAACTGGGTAGTAAAGAGGCATGATCAAAGTGTTACTTGCCTTGCTGATGATCCACGAAACCTAGAGATTCAAAGTGGCAGGCGGCGCACTCCGGGTACTCTATCGCAAACAAACAAGCATACAATAAGTACTCATCTAATGCACGGTTAAAACTCAAATAAGAGATCTAACCAGAAAGTTCAACTTAAGAACTCCGGTTTGCAAAAAGAAACAAATCGAACGAAGCAACGAAAGTCAAACAGCGAAAGAAACAAACTTCGTTTACTAATCTGGATCTAAGTCAAATTTTACAAATGCAAAAACTTGTTTGAGTTGGTTAAACGGAAAGAGGGTTTCGATACGAAACTCCATGCACTTGAATCGCCTGATTCCGATAAACGAGCGAAAAGATAAACTAAAATGAAAATTGGATCAGAAATCGCGATTAGAAATAATCGCGGAAAATCCGAGAAAAAGAAAAACTGACGAACAGATTAATGAACGAATGTTCGTTATCTGAAACTAAATGGTGAAAGCGTTCGTTAAAACGAACGAACGATCGAACGCTCGCTAAATAAAAGAACCGATAAAACCGATCTAAAAAGATAATAAACCTAGGGTTTCTAAAAAACGGATCAGTTTTTTCTTAGAAAACCGGGGTGGCGGGCGGCTACCTCGGCTCGGGCTCCGGCGAGGTCCGGCGGGGCTCCGGTGGCGGTGGGCGGCGTGGGGTGGCGGGGCGGCGGCTCTTGGCGGCGCAAGGCGGCGGGGTGGCGGTGGCTTGCGGCGGCGGCGCAAGGCGGCGGGGCGGCGGCGGCTTGCGGCGACGACGGCTCCGGCTGTGAGGCTCCAGGCGTGCCCGGGTCGATTTATAAAGGGGGAGGGGCGGCGGTGGCTTGCGGGAGGGGCTGAGGCGGCGGGGCCGGCTCGGCTGGGCCTTCGGCCCAGTCAGGCGCGCGGGAGTTTTTTTTTAAATAATTCCACCGAATAGAAAAATCCTATAAAAAATCTAAAAATGCCAAAACAAATTTTCACCGTCTAAATAAAATATTTAGAATAGGATGAACATTTTCTTGGCCCTAAAATGCAGTTCTAAAAATGTGCAATTTTTTCTAAATTCAAATAAAATAGCAAAAACTCCAAAATAAAATCTTATTTGATTTTTTATTAAATCCTCAATATTTCTTTATTTTGGGAAAGTCATTTTATTCCCTCTCTCATAATTTTTTAATAGAAATAATTGAAGATAAAATAAATAAAATCAATGATCCTATTTTCAAAATTTGAGAAAACTCAAATATGAAAATAACGAAATCCCCAACTCTCTCCGAGGGTCCTTGAGTTGCGTAGAATTTCTAGGATCAAACCAAAAGCAAGAAAATATGATATGCATTGATGATCTAGTGCATAACATTCCAAATTGAAAATTTGGGATGTTACAAACCTACCCCCCTTAAGATGAATCTTGCCCTCGAGATTCGGGTTGGCTAGAAAATAGGTGAGGGTGGTCCTTCAGCAGTTCTTCCTCTCGCTCCCAGGTGGCTTCATCCTCGGTGTGGTGGCTCCACTGAACTTTGCAAAACTTTATAACCTTGCTGGGGGTGACTCGACTGGCATACTCGAGAATCTTGACTGGTTTCTCTTCATAGGTCAAATCACTATCCAACTGAATTGCTTCCAGCGGCACTGTATCTCTCAGCGGTATATGAGCCATCTCTGCGTGACACTTCTTCAACTGGGAAACGTGGAACACATCGTGAACTCCTGACAATCCTTCGGGCAACTCCAACTTGTAGGCAACTTCTCCCATACGTTCCAAAACTTTGTATGGTCCCACAAAACATGGCTCTAACTTTCCCTTAACTCCAAAGTGCTTAACTCCCCAAAGTGGAGATACGCAAAGATAAACTCGGTCTCCGACTTTGTAAATTGTCTCCTTGCGTTTAGAATCTGCATAGCTCTTCTGCCTGGACTGGGCTACCTTGAGCCTATCGCGAATCAATTTCACTTTCTATTCAGACTCCTTAATCAAATCCGGTCCAAACAACTGGCGGTCTCCAACTTCATCCCACGACAATGGGGTCCTGCACCTCCTTCCATACAAGGCTTCGAAAGGGGCCATCTTCAAACTGGATTGATAACTGTTGTTGTAAGAGAACTCTGCATATGGCAAATTGTCGTCCCAACTAGATCCATAATCTAGTGCACAAGCTCTCAGCATATCCTCCAAAATCTGATTGACTCTCTCGGTCTGTCCATCAGTCTACGGGTGAAAAGCTGTACTGAACTCTAGCCTGGTACCCAAAGTTTCGTGCAACTGATTCCAGAACTTTGAGGTAAACTGGGTTCCTCTATCTGATACAATGCTCCTCGGAACTCCATGCAGACATACGATCCTGGTCATGTATATCTTTGCCAACTTAGCACTGGTGTAAGTAGTCTTCACTGGGATGAAATGAGCTACCTTCGTCAAACAATCGACTACAACCCAAATCGAGTCATAGCCTGAACGAGTTCTGGGCAATCCCGTAATAAAATCCATGCCTAGCTTATCCAACTTCCATTCGGGTATTGGCAATGGCTGTAACAATCCTGCTGGCTTTTGATGCTCTGCCTTCACTCTCTGACAGACATCACATACTGCTACATACTCCGCAATATCCTTCTTCATTCCAGTCCACCAGAATATATCCTTCAAATCCAAATACATCTTGGTATTACCTGGGTGAATCGAGTACGGTGAATCATGGGCCACTTGCAGAATCAACTTCCTAATCTCCGGGTCATTAGGCACATAAACGCGGTCTTCAAACCATAGGGTATCGTGCTCATCCTCACGAAATCCTTTAACTTTTCCTTTGCTCATCTTCTCCTTTATAGAGGCAATCTCCTTGTCGGTCTTCTGAGCTTCTCTGATCTTATCCATCAAAGTAGACTGAATCTCCAATGCTGCAACGTAGCCTCTCGGAACTATCTCCAAACATAGCTCACGAAGATCCTCGACTAACTCCTTTGGAAATCCTCCGGTCATGAGTGTGTTGACATGGCTCTTACGGCTCAGTGCATCGGCTACTATGTTAGCCTTTCTAGGGTGATAATGCAACATCATATCATAATCCTTGATGAGCTCCAACCATCTCCTTTGCCTGAGATTCAGCTCCTTCTGCATGAAAATATACTTCAAACTCTTTTTCCGTGTATACTTCACAATGGTTTCCAATGAGAAAATGTCTCCAAGTCTTCAATGCATGCACTACGGCTGCTAACTCCAAATCATGCGTGGCATAATTCAACTCATGAGGTTTTAGCTGCCGTGAAGCATACGAAACAACTCTTCCCTCCTGCATAAGCACTGCTCCAAGTCCTCGACGTGAAGCGTCGCAATACACCTCATAATCCTTGCTCTGATCTGGCAGAATCAATACTGGTGATGTAACCAAATGTTTCTTCAACTCATGGAAACTGGCCTCACATTCCTCAGTCCATTTGAACTTGGTATCCTTCTTCAACAACTCCATCATAGGCTTCACAATTTTTGAGAAATTCTCAATGAATCTCTGGTAGTATCCTGCAAGTCCAAGAAAACTTCGGATCTCTCCAACTGTTGTTGGTGCTTCCCAATTTGTCACAGTGACAACCTTGGTGGGATCTACTGCTATACCTTCTCCAGATATAACGTGTCCGTGGAATCCAACTTCCTTCAACCAAAACTCACATTTGCTGAACTTGGCATAACTGATGTTCTCTGAGCTTCTCAAGTACCAAACGCAAATGCTCATTATGCTCCTCTTCATTCTTTGAGTAGACCAAAATATCATCAATGAACACCACGACGAACTTATCCAAAAACTCCATAAACACCTTGTTCATCATGTTCATGAAATATGCAGGTGCGTTAGTCAGACCAAATGACATAACGGTATACTCGTACAACCTATACCTAGTGGTAAAAGCCGTCTTAGGTATATCCTGCTCTCGAATCTTCAACTGATGGTATCCTGATCGCAGATCGTTCTTGGAAAATACCTTAGCTCCTTGCAATCGATCAAACAGATCATCGATCATCGACAGTGGGTACTTGTTCTTGATTGTTACTTCATTCAATCCTCGATAATCAACAACCATCCTTAACGATCCAGCCTTCTTCTCCACTAGAAGTATTGGCGATCCCCAAGGCAAAGAACTTGGGTGAATATAACCTTTATCCAGTAACTCTTTAATCTGCTTCTTAATCTCCTCCAAATCTTTTGCGGGCATCCTGTATGGTCTCTTAGATATTGGCCCTGTGCCTGGCAAAAGCTCAATCAAAAACTCAATATCTCTATCCGGTGGCATGCCTGGCAACTCTAGAAATACGCCAGGGAAATCCTTCACCACTGGTACTTCCTCCTGCACAACTCTTGATAAGGAATTTACTTGAGTCCTCTTCGGCACATGCCGGGATACATACTTGATCCTTCTTCCTTCTGGCGTCGTAAGCAAAATTGACTTACTGGCACATTCAATGTTCCCTCCATACTTCGATAACCAATCCATGCCTAATATTACATCCAATCCTTGAGATTCCAATACTATTAGGTCCGAGGGAAATACATAGTTACCAATCCTTAATGGTAACTGATCACACCATAGACTAGCCATATACTCTGCTCCAGGCGAGGTTACTAACATGGGTGACCTAAGGGCTTGTGTTGGCAGTTTATACTTATCCACAAATCCCCTTGAGATGTATGAATGCGATGCACCAATATCAAAAAGAACAAGTGCAGTAAATGACGTAACCAAAAACTTACCTATTACTGCATCTGGCTGAGCTTCAACCTCCTCCACATTTACGTGGTTCACTTGTCCCCTATTGAAAGGGTTCAGCTTCTTCCCAGAGCTTACATTGCCATTTACATTCTGGGCTTTAGGACATTCATTGGCGTAATGTCCAGTCTTCTGGCACTTATATAAAGTTACTTGGCTCAGGTCTCTCTTGGCTGGTGTTAATGGGTTGGTATGGTTCTGGCCGTTGCTTCCTCCATTCCCATTACCATTCTTGGGGCCATTATGATTGTGCGAGCTACCTCCTCCATGGGTATGCTGAAAATATCGTCCCGGTTTAGGGGTAAAACATGGCTTCTGCTGATCTCCAGAATTGTACTTCCCTTGTCCATACTTCCTCTTGCGGTTTTCAATCTGCTGTTGCTTCCCTTCAATCATAAGAGCGCGATCTACCAACTCCTGGTAGTTGTTGAAGCTTGCTACCATCAACTGCATGCTCAGCTCATCATTCAGTCCTTCCAGAAACTTCTCCTGCTTAGCTGCATCCGTAGCAACGTCATCTTGGGCATAACGTGCTAGCTTACTAAAGTCATCCACATACTGACCAACTGTCTGTCCTCCTTGGCGCAAGTTGCGAAACTCACGCTTCTTCATGGCCATAGCTCCTGCTGAAACATGGGCTGTACGGAAAGCCTGCTGAAATTGGTCCCATGTCACCGTGGCTATAGGGTAGGTGACAGTGTAATTCTCCCACCATGATGGTGCTGGTCCATCCAACTGATGTGCGGCAAAGCGCACCTTCTCAGCATCAGTACATCATGTAGTGTTTAACTCCCTTCCAATCTTGCGAAGCCAATCATCTGCTACTATAGGCTCGATGCTATAAGAGAACACCGGCAGATTCAGCCTAAGAAAACGGGTTAAGTGATCAACAGGTGGTGGCGATGGTGGGTTGTTGTTGTTGTTCCCTTGATTCTGATTCTGGACTAGCAACTACATAAACGTATTCTGCTGCTGGATCAACTGAGTGAGCTCCGGTGGGAAAGCAAATCCATTGTCACGTCTCAGAGGCATCTGGGGGGTTTAGAAAATATGAGAATATAGAATAGAATGAGGTCTAGAGGGAAAACACTACCCATATGCACATGAGGCAAATGCAAACAAAACCACTTCATTCAATCAAACAAGGGCATACAACGGTCTATCTATCGTTACAAAAGTGCTCGGGCTATACTAGATACATGGGAGAATACTACTACTGATATGGTGGTCGACTAGAAAAACTGCTTCGATGAAGACTCCATGATATCTGCTCCAGCTTCATCAACATAGTCATCATCGCTATCGTCTGGGTCCGAGTCGGTGTCGTCGATGATGATGTAGTTCTCTGGACAAGTGCAATCTTCGTCTTCTCCTCCAGTTGCGGGAAATCCCATGAATACTTTTAGCTTCTTCTTCAGATCATCATTCTTTTCTACTAGTGTTGCTATTTCCTCCTCATATCCATCGTGTGTAGACTTGAGTTCTTCCTCCAGCTCCGTGATCTTGGTCATGGCCTTCTTCAGGTCTATCATGCCTGCGCACATCTGGTTCTCCTGGCGTCGAATGTGCTGGTTTACCTCCTGGATGAAAGCTGCAATTGATCTATCCTTCCTGGTGCTGATCATCTCCCATTGCTCATCTCGGCGCCCACAAATCTGGTAGATAGTATCCTTGAGATCCTTGTGGTAGACTTCTCCAATGCGTCCCATAGTGATGTGGGCTGCCATGCTCTTTCCTAGACTCCAGGTTGGTGCATCAAAGGAAAACTCTATGAGCTTAGTGACGGGCATGAACGTCCTTCCTGGAACTTGAACTTGAATCATCCAGCGCTCCTCTTCAGGTAAAGTGGCATTGTAGGTTCCGGTGAAGCTTGGTACTCCGATGTTCATGTATCTAGTGACTTCCTTCAAGTGACGTCCAAAGGGTGTATCTTCATCTGGTTGCGTGAACTTGTTCCTTGCATCCACCATCCTAAAAGAGTAGAAAAGATGAGGAGTCAGAAATGAGAAGAGTGAGTAGTGATCTGGGGCTTTAGCTTAGTGGTCGTGTCCTACAGTCAGCGTGTGCTCTGATACCATCTTGTAGCAACCAGACCTCAAACAGTCCGATCTCTGTGCTTTAGTGTCATCCTTGGATCAGTAATGCTGACACGCACAATACTTGAAGGATTTATAACAGAGTAGCAATCACACACTTATTACATCGAGTGTCTCAAAGGAGAACTTATTACAATAAATATGGCTTAAGGCCATCTAATAACGATAACAGCGGAAGGCTTGGAAGATAAGTGAGTCCATCAACTCCAACGGCATCACTGAGTATAGAACCACGACCTAAAGGCACCTTACTCGTCGTCTGAAAAGTCTGCACATGAACGTTGCAGCCCGAAAATGGGTCAGCACATGGAATATGTTGGCAATGTAACACATAGAGAGTAATGAAAGAATAAAGCTATACTACATGCATATATGGCTGGTGGAAAGCTCTATGGTTACAGTTTTTGCATAAAGCCAATTTTTAACTATTGCAAAGGAACAAATTTTATTTAACTATCATGGTGGTTGTTAAACATTGAGAAGATAGACATCCTCTCAATCCCAATTAAGTATCATCATTAAAACCCAACAATATTAATTAAAGTAACATGATGAGATTCACATGATAATCCAAGTACTAGATACTCAAGACGTCCATAACCAGGGACACGGCTAACCATGATTAGCTTATACACTCTGCAGAGGTTTGCGCACTTTTCCCCACAGGACTCGATCTCCTCCGTTGGGATTCTCGCACTACATGGTGTTTGAGAAATGGATGACCGAGACATAGTCTTTCAGAAGCGCTAGCACCTTACGACCGGGTAGACGGTACCAACCTACATCCCCTACATCTGCTAGTCTACCACTGTAAGAGTTCGCACGACTTAGTCAACTATGCTAGAGCCCATAGTAGCTTGTGGCTGCACACGGAAGTTTCTAGTATGAAAAATCTCATGATCCCTTTGAGCCTGGGTGGTGGTCCATAAAGAAAAACAGGCAATCGCTGGAATACCCAGGTGCCTCAATCCACCCAGATGTGTGTTTAAGTTGCCACCTTAAATAAACCATTAATTTATCAATCTCACATCTGTCATGGATACACTCACCCAATCCACGTCTACTAGCATAGCATGGCATAATAAGCAAACATAGAAGTAACTCCCAAGGGTTTGATTATAAAACAGGTAATAGGTTCTACCTCATCTACTTCCCAAAACCCACATATTAATCAGATCCTAATCATGCAATTGTTTGAGGATTGATCTAATGCAACAAAACTGGGTAGTAAAGAGGCATGATCAAAGTGTTACTTGCCTTTCTGATGATCCACGAAACCTAGAGATTCAAAGTAGCAAGCGGCGCACTCCGGGTACTCTATCGCAAACAAACAAGCATACAATAAGTACTCATCTAATGCATGGGTAAAACTCAAATAAGAGATCTAACCAGAAAGTTCAACTTAAGAACTCCGGTTTGCAAAAAGAAACAAATCGAACGAAGCAACGAAAGTCAAACAACGAAAGAAACAAACTTCTTTTACTAATCTGGATCTAAGTCAAATTGTACAGATGCAAAAACTTGTTTGAGTTGGTTAAACGGAAAGAGGGTTTCGAGACGAAACTCTAGGCGCTTGAATCACCTGATTCCGATAAATGAGCGAAAAGATAAACTAAAACAAAAATCGGATCAGAAATCGTGATCAGAAATAATCGCGGAAAATCCGAGAAAAAGAAAAACTGACGAACGGATTAACGAACGAATGTTCGTTATATGAAACTAAACGGTGAACGCGTTCGTTAAAACGAACGAACGAGCGAATGCTCGCTAAATAAAAGAACCGATAAAACAGATCTAAAAATATTATAAACCTAGGGTTGCTAAAAAAACCGGATCGACTTTTTCTTAGAAAACCAGGGTGGCGGGCGGCTACCACGGCTCGGGCTCCGGCGAGGTCCGGCAGGGTCCGGCGGGGCTCTGGTGGTGGTGGGCGGCGTGGGGTGGCGGGGCGGCGGCTCCTGGCGGCGGCGGCGCAAGGCGGCGGTGGCTTGCGGCGGTGGCGGCTCCGGCTGTGGGGCTCCACGGGGCCCAGGTCGATTTATAAAGGGGGAGGGGCGGCGGTGGCTTGCGGGAGGGGCTAAGGCGGCAGGGCCGGCTCGGCTGGGCCTTCGGCCCAGTCGGGCGCACGGGAGTTTTTTTTAAATAATTCCGCCGAACATAAAAATCCTAGAAAAAAATCTAAAAATGCCAAAACAAATTTTCACCGTCTAAATAAAATATTTAGAACAGGATGAACATTTTCTTGGCCCTAAAATGCAGTTTTAAAAACGTGCAATTTTTCCTAAATTCAAATAAAATAGCAAAAACTCCAAAATAAAATCTTATTTGATTTTTTATTAAATCCTCAATCTTTATTTATTTTGGGAAGTCATTTTATTCCCTCTCTCATAATTTTTTAATAGAAATAATTGAAGATAAAATAAATAGAATCAATGATCCTATTTTCAAAATTTGAGAAAACTCAAATATGAAAATAACGAAATCCCCAACTCTCTCCGAGGGTCCTTGAGTTGCGTAGAATTTCTAGGATCAAACCAAAAGCAAGAAAATATGATATGCATTGATGATCTAGTGTATAACATTCCAAATTGAAAATTTGGGATGTTACAGGCTCGCGGAGGGTATCGTTATTTTCTGATGTTCACAGATGATTTGAGAAGATATGGGTATATCTACTTGATGAAACATATCTCTGAAACATTTGGAAAGTTCAAAGAATTTCAGAGTGAAGTGGAAAATCGTCGTAACAAGAAAATGAAGTTTCTGCGATCTGATCGTGGAGGAGAATATTTGAGTTACGAGTTTGGTCTTCATTTGAAACAATGCGGAATAGTTTCGCAACTTCAAGCCACCTGGAACACCACACCATAATGGTATGTCCGAACGTTGTAATCGTACTTTATTGGATATGGTGCGATCTATGATGTCTCTTACCGATTTACCACTATCGTTTTCGGGTTATGCATTAGAGACATCTGCATTCATGTTAAATAGGGCACCGTCTAATCCGTTGAGACGACACAGTATGAACTATGGTTTGGCTACAAACCTAAGTTGTCGTTTCTTAAAGTTTGGGGTTGTGATGCTTATGTGAAAAAGATTCATCTTGATAAGCACAAACCTAAATCGGGAAAGTGCGTCTTCATAGGATACCCAAAAGAAACTGTTGGGTACACCTTCTATCATAGATCCGAAATGCAATATCTTCATTGCTAAGAATGGATCCTTTCTAGAGAAGGAGTTTCTCTCGAAAGAAGTGAGTGGGAGGAATGTAGAACTTGATGAGGTAATTGTACCTTCTCCCGAATTGGAAAGTAGTTCATCAGAGAAATCCGTTCTAGTGATCTCTACACCAATTAGTGAGGAAGCTAATGATGATGATCATGAAACTTCAGATCAAGTTACTACCGAACCTCATAGGACAACCAGAGTATGGTCCACACCAGAGTGGTACGGTAATCCTTTCTGGAAGTCATGTTACTAGACCATGACAAACCTACGAACTATGAGGAAGCGATGATGAGCCCAGATTCCGCCAAATGGCTTGAGACCATGAAATCTGAGATGGGATCCATGCATGAGAACAAAGTATGGACTTTGATTAACTTGCCCGATGATCGGTGAGTCATTGAGAATAAATGGATCTTCAAGAAGAAGACGGACACTGATAGTAGTGTTACTATCTACAAAGCTCGAACTGTCGCAAAATGTTTTCAGCAAGATCAAGGTGTTGACTACGATGAGATTTTCTCACTCGTATCGATGCTTAGAAGTCTGTCCGAATCATGTTAGCAGTTGCCACATTTTATGAAATCTGGCAAATGGATGTCAAAACTACATTCCTTAATGGATTTCTTAAAGAAGAGTTGTATATGATGCAACCAGAAGGTTTTGTCAATCCTAAAGGTGCTAACAAAGTGAGCAAGCTCCAGCGATCCATCTATGGACTGGTGCAAGCATCTCGGAGTTGGAATATATGCTTTGATAAAGTGATCAAAGAATATGGTTTTATACAGACTTGCGGTGATGCCTGTATTTACAAGAAAGTGAGTGGGAGCACTATAACATTTCTGATAAGTATATGTGAATGACATATTGTTGATCGGAAATAATGTAGAATTTTCTAGAAAGCATAAAGGAGTGTTTGAAAAGAGTTTTTCAAAGAAAGACCCCGGTGAAGCTGCTTACATATTGAGCATCAAGATCTATAGAGATAAATCAAGACGCTTGATAAGTTTTTTCAATGAGTACATACCTTGACAAGATTTTAAAGTAGTTCAAAATGGAACAGTCAAAGAAGGAGTTCTTGCCTGTGTTGCAAGGTGTGAAGTTGAGTAAGACTCAAAGCCTGACCACGGTAGAAGATAGAGAGAGAATGAAAGTTATTCCCTATGCCTCATCCATAGGTTATATAAAGTATGCCGTGCTGTGGACCAGACCTATTGTATACCCTACACTGAGTTTGTCAAGGGAGTACAATAGTGATCTAGGAGTAGATCACTGTACAACGGTCAAAATTATCCTTAGTGGAATAAGGATATGTTTCTCGATTATGGAGGTGGCAAAAGGTTCGTCGTAAAGGGTTATGTCGATGCAAGTTTTGACACTGATCCAGATGACTCTAAGTCTCAATCTGGATACATATTGAAAGTGGGAGCATTTAGCTAGAGTAGCTACATGCAGAGCATTGTTGACATAGAAATTTGCAAAATACATACACATCTGAATATGGCAGACCCGTTGACTAAACTTCTCTCACAAGCAAAACATGATCACACCTTAGTACTCTTTGGGTGTTAATTACATGGCGATGTGAACTAAGATTACTGACCCTAGTAAACCCTTTGAGTGTTGGTCACATGGTGATGTGAACTATGGGTGTTAATCACATGGTGATGTGAACTATTGGTGTTAAATCACATGGCGACGTGAACTAGATTATTAACTCTAGTGCAAGTGGGAGACTGAAGGAAATATGCCCTAGAGGCAATAATAAACTTATTATTTATTTCCTTATTCCATGATAAATGTTTATTATTCATGCTAGAATTGTATTAACCGGAAACTTAGTACATGTGTGAATACATAGACAAACAGAGTGTCACTAGTATGCCTGTACTTGACTAGCTCGTTGAATCAAAGATGGTTAAGTTTCCTAGCCATAGACATGAGTTGTCATTTGATTAATGGGATCACATCATTAGAGAATGATGTGATTGACTTGACCCATTCTGTTAGCTTAGCACGATGATCGTTTAGTTTGTTGCTATTGCTTTCTTCATGACTTATACATGTTCCTGTGACTATGAGATTATGCCACTCCCGAATACCGGAGGAACACTTTGTGTGCTACCAAATGTCACAATGTAATTGGGTGATTATAAAGGTGCTCTATAGGTGTCTCCGATGGTACTTGTTGAGTTGGCATAGATCGATATTAGGATTTATCACTACGACTGTCAGAGAGGTATCTCTGGGCCCTCTCAGTAATGCACATCACTATAAGCCTTGCACGCAATGTGACTAATGAGTTAGTTATGGGATGATGCACTATGGAACGAGTAAAGGGACTTGCCGGTAACGAGATTGAACTAGGTATTGAGATATTGATGATCGAATCTCGGGAAAATAACATACCGATGACAAAGGGAACAACGTATGTTGTTATGCGGTTTGACCGATAAAGATCTTCGTACAATATGTAGGAGCCAATATGAGCATCTAGGTTCCGCTATTGGTTTTGACTGGAGACGTGTCTCGGTCATGTCTACATAATTCTCGAACCCACAGGGTCCGCACGCTTAACGTTTGGTGACGATCGGTATTATGAGTTTATGTCTTTTGATGTACCGAAGGTAGTTCGGAGTCCCGGATGAGATCGGGGACATGACGAGGACTCTCGAAATGTTTGAGACGTAAAGATCGATATGTTGGAAGGCTATATTCGAACATCGGAAAGGTTCTGAGTGGTTCGGGTATTTATCGGAGTACCAGAGAGTTACGGGAATTCGCCAGGGAGTACATGGGCCTTATTGGGCTTTAAGGGAAAGAGAGAGGGGAGGCTGCGCGCCCCCCAAGGTCTAGTCCGAATTGGACTAGGGGGAGGGGCGGCGCCCCCTCCTTCCTTCTCTTCTCTTTCCTTCTCTCCTAGTCCTACTACATGGAAGGGGGGAATCCTACTCCCGGTGGGAGTAGGACTACCCAAGGCGCACCATAGTAGAGGGCCGGCCCCCCCTCCTCCACTCCTTTATATTCGGGGGAGGGGGCACCCCATTGACACAGAAGTTGATCATTGATCTTTTAGCCATGTTCGGTCCCCCCCTCCACCATAATCCACCTCGGTCATATCGTAGCTGTGCTTAGGCGAAGCCTTGCGTCAGTAGCTTCATCAGCACCATCATCACATCGTCGTGCTGACGGAACTCTCCCTCGAGGCTCTACTGCATCATGAGTTCGTGGGACGTCACCGAGCTGAACGTGTGCAGATCGCGGAGGTGTCCTACGTTTGGTACTAGGATCGGTCGATCGTGAAGACGTACGACTACGTCAACCGCGTTGTCATAACGCTTCCGCTTACGGTCTACCAGGGTACGTAGACGATACTCTCCCCTCTCGTTGCTATGCATCACCATGATCTTGCGTGTGCGTATGAAATTTTTGAAATTACTGCGTTCCCCAATAGTGGCATCAGAGCCAGGTCTATGCGTAGTTGTTATATGCATGAGTAGAACACAAGTGAGTTGTGGGCGATACAAGTCATACTGATTACCAGCATGTCATACTTTGGTTCGGCAGTATTGTTGGATGAAGCGGCCGGGACCGACATTATGCGTACTCTTATGCGAGACTGGTTCTACCGACGTGCTTTGCACACAAGTGGCTAGCGGGTGTCAGTTTCTCCAACTTTAGTTGAACCGAGTGTGACTACGCCTGGTCCTTGTTGAAGGTTAAAACAACACTAACTTGATGAAATATCATTGTGGTTTTGATTCATAGGTAAGAATGGTTCTTGCTCAGCCCGTAGCAGCCACGTAAAACTTGCAACAACAAAGTAGAGGACGTCTAACTTGTTTTTGCAGAGCATTTTGTGATGTGATATGGTCAATACATGATGAGATATAAATTATTGTATAAGATGATCATGTTTTGTTAAAGTTATCGGCAACTGGCAGGAGCCTTATGGTTGTCTCTTTGCTGCATAAGATGCAAGCGCCATACAATTGCTTTACTTTATGGCTATGCGATAGCAATAGTTGCAAAAGCAATAGTTGGCGAGACGACCATGTGATGACACATTGATAGAGATCAAGATGATGTAGATCATGGTGTCATGCTGGTAACGATGGAGATCATGACGGTACCTTGGAGATGGAGATCAAAGGCACAAGATGATGATGGCCATATCATGTCACATACTTATTTTGATTGCATGTGATGTTTATCTTTTATACATCTTATTTTGCTTAGTTCGGCGGTAGCATTATAAGATGATCTCTCACTAAATTTCAAGGTATAAGTGTTCTCCCTGAGTATGCACCATTGCCAAAGTTCGTCGTGCCGAGACACCACGTGATGATCGGGTGTGATAAGCTCTACGTTCACATACAACGGGTGCAAGCCAGTTTTGCACATGCAGAAATACTCGGATTAAACTTGACAAGACTAGCATATGCAAATATGGCCTCGAAACACTGGAGACCGAAAGGTCGAGCGTGAATCATATAGTAGATATGATCAACATAGTGATGTTCACCATTGAAAACTACTCCATTTCACGTGATGATCGGACATGGTTTAGTTGATTTGGATCACGTGATCATTTAAATGACTAGAGGGATGTATATCTAAGTGGGAGTTCTTAAGTAATATGATTAATTGAACTTTAATTTATCATGAACTTAGTCCTGATAGTTTTTGCATAACTATGTTGTAGATCAATAGCTCGCGATGTAGCTCCCCGTTTATTTTTGATATGTTCCTAGAGAAAAACTATGTCGAAAGATGATAGTAGCAATGATGTGGACTAGGTCTGTGAACTGAGTATTATCCTCATTGTTGCATAGAAGAATTATGTCCTTGATGCACCGCTAGGTGACAGACCTATTGCAGGAGCATATGCAGACGTTATGAACGTTTGACAAGCTCGGTATGATGACTACTTGATAGTTTAGTGCACCATGCTTTACAGCTTAGAACCGGGACTTCAAAAATGTTTTGAACGCCATAGAGCATATAAGATGTTCCAAGAGTTGAAATTGGTGTCTCATACTCATGCCCGTGTCAAGAGGTATGAGACCTCTGACAGTAATTTGCCTACAAGATGGAGGAGAATATCTCAACGAGTGAACATGTGCCAATAATGTCTGAGTACTACAATCACTTGAATCAAGTGGGCGTTAATCTTCCCGATAAGATAGTGATTGACAAAGTTCTCTAGTCACTATCACCAAGTTACTAGAACTTTGTGATGAACTATAATATGCAAGGGATAACGGAAATGATTCCCAAAGCTCTTTGCGATGCTGAAATCGGCGAAGGTAGAAATCAAGAAAAAGCATCAAGTGTTGATGGTTGACAGGACCACTAGTTTCAAGTAAAAGGGCAAGGGAAAGAAAGGGAACTTCAAGAAGAATGGCAAGCAAGTTGCCACTCCCATGATGGAGCCCAAAGCTAGACCCAAGCCTGAAACTGAGTGCTTCTACTGCAAAGGAAATGGTCACTGCCCTAGATACTTGGCGGATAAGAAGGATGGCAAAGTGAATAAAAGTATATTTGATATACATGTTATTGATGTGTACTTTACTAGTGTTTATAGCAATCCCTCAGTATTTGATACTTTTTCAGTTGTTAAGAGTAGTAACTCGAAACGGGAGCTACAAAATAAACAGAGACTAGTTAAGGGCGAGGTGATGATGTGAGTTGAAAGTGATTCCAGGGTTGATAAGATCACCATCGCACACTCCCTTTATCTTGAGGATTAGTGTTGAACCTAAAATAAATGTTATTTGGTGTTTGCGTAAAGCATAATATGATTGGATCATGTTTATTGCAATAACGTTATTCATTTAAGTCAAGGATAATTGTTATTCTGTTTACATGAATAAAACCTTTTGAGGTCATACACCCAAGGTGAATGGTTTATTAAATCTCGATCATAGTAATACACATATTCATAATATTGAAGCCAAAAATGCAAAGTTAATAATGATAGTGCAACTTATTTGTGGCACTGCCGTTTATGTCATATTGGTGTAAAGCGCATGAAGAAACTCCATACTAATGGGATTTTTTAATCACTTGATTATGAATCATTTGATGCTTGCGAACCATGCCTCGTGGGCAAGATGACTAAAACTCCATTCTCCGGAACAACGGAGCAAGTAACTGACTTATTGGAAAGGGACATTTACATCTATGCCCTTAACTCGAACCCACTACTCAGTTTTGCCCCTAATTTTTAGGTATGCTCAGTTTTGCCCCTCCGCCGTTAGTTTCACTTATAGAAATGCCCTTCTCTGCCGTTACCGTCCGGTCAAAGGTCTTTGACCGTCCTGAAAAAATAGCAAAAAAAATCAAAAAAATATGAAATTTGGTGGGATCAAAGATAGTCATGTCCGCAAGGCGCGTGCACATTTTCATGCCGTTCGGACACTCCGGGAGCTCGTGTCAAAGGAAAACATAAATTTTGTACGCATGCGAGCAGTAAATTCAAAAAAAAATAGAAAAAAAATCAAAAAATATGAAATTTCGTGGGACTCAAGATATTCAGGTGCGCAAGATGTGTGCACGTTTTTGTTGTGTTTGGACATTGTAGGAGCTCGTGGAGAAAAAAACAAATTTTAGCTCAAAAAAACTTTGAAAAAATGCACTATTTTGTTTTTTTTCTCTAGAGCGCCCCGTACGTCATTTGATCACCAAAACTTGCAAGCACTTTGTGCACTCAAGCCTCTTTGACGCCAAATAAATTCAAATTTTTTTGAACTTTTTTGCTATTTTTTTCGAATTTACTGTTCATAGGCATAAATTATTTTTTTTTCCTTTGCCACGAGCTCCCGGAGAGTCCAACCAACACAAAAATGTGCACGCACCTTGCGGACATGACTATCTTCGATCCCACCAAATTTCATATTTTTTTTGATTTTTTTGCTATTTTTTTCTGGATGGTCAAAGTACTTTGACTGGACGGTAACGGCGCAAAAGGGCATTTCTATAAGTGACACTAACGGCGGAGGGGCAAAACTGAGCATACCTGAAAATTAGGGGCAAAACTGAGTAGTGGGTTCGAGTTAGGGCAGAACTGGAATTGGCCCTATTGGAAATAATACATACTGACGTATGCAATCCGATGAGTGTTGAGGCTCGCGGCGGGTATCGTTATTTTCTGATCTTCACGGATGATTTGAGCAGATATGGGTATATCTACTTGATGAAGCATATGTCTGAGACATTTGAAAAGTTCAAAGAATTTTAGAGTGAAGTGGAAAATCATCGCAACAAGAAAATAAAGTTTTTGTGATCTGATCGTGGAGGAGAATATTTGAGTTACGAGTTGGTCTTCATTTGAAACAATGCGGAATAGTTTCGCAACTCATGCCACCTGGAACACCACAGCATAATGGCGTGTCCGAACGTTGTAATCATACTTTATTGGATATGGTGCGATCTATGATGTCTCTTACCGATTTACCACTATCGTTTTGGGGTTATGCATTAGAGACAGCTGCATTCATGTTAAATAGGGCACCGTCTAATCTGTTGAGATGACACAGTATGAACTATGGTTTGGATAGAAACCTAAGCTGTCATTTTTTAAAGTTTGGGGTTGTGATGCTTATGTGAAAAAGTTTCAGCTTGATAAGCACAAACCTAAATCGGAAAAGTGCGTCTTCATAGCATACCCAAAAGAAACTGTTGGGTACACCTTCTATCATAGATCCGAAATGCAATATCTTCATTGCTAAGAATGGATCCTTTCTAGAGAAGGAGTTTCTCTCGAAAGAAGTGAGTGGGAGGAATGTAGAACTTGATGAGGTAATTGTACCTTCTCCCGAATTGGAAAGTAGTTCATCACAAAAATCCGTTCTAGTGATCTCTACACCAATTAGTGAGGAACCTAATGATGATGATCATGGAACTTCAGATCAAGTTACTACCGAACCTCATAGGACAAGCAGAGTATGGTCCACACCAGAGTGGTACGGTAATCCTTTCTGGAAGTCATGTTACTAGACCATGACAAACCTACGAACTATGAGGAAGCGATGATGAGCCCAGATTCCGCCAAATGGCTTGAGACCATGAAATCTGAGATGGGATCCATGTATGAGAACAAAGTATGGACTTTGTGCCCAATGATCGGTGAGTCATTGAGAATAAATGGATCTTCAAAAAGAAGACGGACGCTGATAGTAGTGTTACTATCTACAAAGCTCGAACTGTCGCAAAATGTTTTCGACAAGATCAAGGTGTTGACTACGATGAGATTTTCTCACTCATATCAATGCTTAGAAGTCTATCCGAATCATGTTAGCAGTTGCCGCATTTTATGAAATCTGGCAAATGGATGTCAAAACTACATTCCTTAATGGATTTCTTAAAGAAGAGTTGTATACGATGCAACCAGAAGGTTTTGTCAATCCTAAAGGTGCTAAAAAGTGAGCAAGCTCCAGCGATCCATCTATGGACTGGTGCAAGCATCTTGGAGTTGGAATATATGCTTTGATAAAGTGATCAAAGAATATGGTTTTATACAGACTTGCGGTGAAGCCTCTATTTACAGGAAAGTGAGTGGGAGCACTACAACATTTCTGATAAGTATATGTGAATGACATATTGTTGATCGGAAATAATGTAGAATTTTCTGGAAAGCATAAAAGAGTGTTTGAAAAGAGTTTTTCAAAGAAAGACCTCGGTGAAGTTGCTTACATATTGAGCATCAAGATCTATAGAGATAAATCAAGACGCTTGATAAGTTTTTTCAATGAGTACATACCTTGACAAGATTTTGAAGTAGTTCAAAATGGGATAGTCAAAGAAGGAGTTCTTGCCTATGTTGCAAGGTGTGAAGTTGAGTAAGACTCAAAGCCCGACCACGGCAGAAGATAGAGAGAGAATGAAAGTCATTCCCTATGCCTCAGCCAATTGTTCTATAAAGTATGCCATGCTGTGGACTAGACCTATTGTATACCATACACTGAGTTTGGAAAAGGAGTACAATAGTGATCTAGGAGTAGATCACTGGACAGCGGTCAAAATTATCCTTAGTGGAATAAGGATATGTTTCTCGATTATGGAGGTGACAAAAGGTTCGTCGTAAAGGGTTACGTCGATGCAAGTTTTGACACTGATCCAGATGACTCTAAGTCTCAATCTGGATACATATTGAAAGTGGGAGCAATTAGCTAGATTAGCTGTGTGCAGAGCATTGTTGACATAGAAATTTGCAAAATACATACGGATCTGAATATGGCAGACCCATTGACTAAACTTCTCTCACAAGCAAAACATGATCACTGAAAGAAATATGCCCTAGAGGCAATAATAAAGTTATTATTTATTTCCTTATTTCATGATAAATGTTTATTATTCATGCTAGAATTGTATTAACCGGAAACATAATACATGTGTGAATACATAGACAAACATAGTGTCACTAGTATGCCTCTACTTGACTAGCTCATTGATCAAAGATGGTTAAGTTTCCTAACCATAGACATGAGTTTTTATTTGATCAATGGGATCACATCATTAGGAGAATTATGTGATTTACTTGACACATTCCGTTAGCTTAGCACTTGATCGTTTGTTTACTGCTATTGCTTTCTTCATGACTTATAAATGTTCTTATGACTATGAGATTATGCAAGGAGGAACACTTTGTGTGCTACCAAACGTCACAACATAACTGGGTGATTGTAAAGGTGCTCTATAGGTGTCTCCGATGGTACTTGTTGAGTTGTCATAGATCAATATTAGGATTTGTCACTCCGATTGTCGGAGAGCTATCTCTGGGCCCTCTCGGTAATACACATCACTATAAGCCTTGCAAGCATGATAACAAATGAGTTAGTTACGGGATGATGTATTACGGAACAAGTAAAGAGACTTGCCGGTAACGAGATTGAACTAGGTATTGGGATACCGACGATCGAATCTCGGGCAAGTAACATACCAATGACAAAGAGAACAATGTATAGTGTTGTGCGGTTTGACCGATAAAGATCTTCGTAGAATATGTAGGAACCAATATGAGCATCCAGGTTCCGCTATTGGTTATTGACCGGAGACGTGTCTCTGTCATGTCTACATAGTTCTCGAACCCGTAAGGTCCGCACGCTTAAAGTTATGTGACGATCGGTTTTATGATATTATATGTTTTGATGTACCGAAGGTAGTTCGGAGTCCCGGATTTGATCATGGACACGACGAGGAGTCTCGAAATAGTCGAGAAATAAAGAATTATATATTGGAAGCCTACATTTGGACATCGGAATAGTTCCGGGTGAAATCAGGATTTTACCGGAGTACCGGAGGGGTTACCGGAACCCCCCGGGGCTAATGGGCCTTGTTGGGCCATAAGGGAAAGAGAGAGGGGCCGGCCTAGGGCAGGCAGCGCGCCCCCTTCCCCCTGTCGGAATTGGACTAGAGGAAGGGGGCCCTTTCCTTCTCTTTCTCTCCCTGGCTTTCCCCCTCCTAGTAGGAGTAGGAAAGGGAGGAATCCTACTCCTACTAGGAGGAGGATTCCTCCTCCTAGGCGCGCAAACAAGGGCCGGCCGCCTCCCCCTTGCTCCTTTATATACAGGGGCAGGGGGCACCTCTAGACACACAAGTCGATCACAAAGATCTCTCCCAGCCGTGTGCGGTGCCCCCCTCCACCATAATCCACCTCGGTCATACCGTAGCGGTGTTTAGGCGATGCCCTGCTGTGGTAACTTCATCAACATAGTCACCATGCCGTCGTGCTGACGAAACTCTTCCCCAAGCTCTACTAGATCATGAGTTCGTCGGACATCACCTAGCTGAACGTGTGCTGAACGTGGAGGTGTCGTACGTTCGGTACTGAGAATCGGTCCATCCTGAAGACGTATGACTACATCAACCGCGTTGTCATAACGCTTCCGCTTAACGGTCTACGAGGGTATGTGGACAACACTCTCCCCTCTCGTTGCTATGCATCACAATGATCCCGTGTGTGCGGAGGAGAAATTTTGAAATTACTACGTTCCCCGACAGTGGTATCAGAGCCTGGTTTTATGCGTATATGTTATATGCACGAGTAGAACACAAGTGAGTTGTGGGTGATACAAGTCATACTGCTTACCAGCATGTCATACTTTGGTTCGGCAGTATTGTTGGATGAAGCGGCCCAGACCGACATTACGCGTACGCTTACGCGAGACTAGTTGTACCGACATGCTTTGCACACAGGTGGCTGGCAGGTGTCTATTTCTCCAACTTTTGTTGAACCGAGTGTGGCTACGCCCGGTCCATGAGAAGGTTAAAACATCACTAACTTGACGAACTATCGTTGTGGTTTCGATGTGTAGGTAAGAACGGTTCTTCCTTAGCCCGTAGCAGCCACGTAAAACTTGCAACAACATAGTAGAGGACGTCTAACTTGTTTTTGTAGGGCATGTTGTGATGTGATATGGTCAAGACATGATGCTATATTTATTGTATGAGATGATCATGTTTTGTAATGGAGTTGTCGGCAACTGGCAGGAGCCATATGGTTGTCGCTTTATTGTATGCAATGCAATCGCCCTGTAATTGCTTTACTTTATCACTAATCGGTAGCGATAGTCGTAGAAGCAATAGTTGGCGAGACGACAATGATACTACGTTGGAGATCAAGGTGTCGCGTCGGTGACGATGGTGATCATGATGGTGCTTCAGAGATGGAGATCACAAGCACAAGATGATGATGGCCATATCATATCACTTATAGTGATTGCATGTGATGTTTATCCTTCATGCATCTTATTCTGCTTTGTTTGATGGTAGAATTATAAGATGATCTCTCACTAAATTTTTCAAGAAAAAAGTGTTCTCCCTGAGTATGCACCGTTGCCAAAGTTCATCGTGCCGAGACACCACATGATGATCGGGTGTGATAAGCTCTACGTCAATCTACAACGGGTGCGAGCCAGTTTTGCACACGCAGAATGCTTGGGTTAAACTTGACGAGCCTAGCATATGCAGATATGGCCTCAGAACACTGAGACTGAAAGGTCGAGCATGAATCATATAGTAGATATGATCAAGATAGTGATGTTCACCATTGAAAACTACTCCATTTCACGTGATGATCGATTATGGTTTAGTTGATATGGATCACGTGATCACTTAGATGATTAGAGGGATGTCTATCTAAGTGGGAGTTCTTAAGTAATATGATTAATTGAACTTAAATTTATCATGAACTTAGTACCTGATAGTATTTTTCTTATCTATGTTGTTGTAGATAGATGGCCCGTGCTGTTGTTCCGTTGAATTTTAATGCGTTCCTTGAGAAAGCAAAGTTGAAAGATGATGGTAGCAATTACACGGACTGGGTCTGTAACTTGAGGATTATCCTCATTGCTGCACAGAAGAATTATGTCCTGGAAGCACCACTAAGTGCCAAACCTGCTGCAGGAGCAACACCAGATATTATGAATGTCTGGCAGAGCAAAGCTGATGACTACTTGATAGTTCAGTGTGCCATGCTTTACGGCTTAGAACCGGGACTTCAACGACGTTTTGAACGTCATGGAGCATATGAGATGTTCCAGGAGTTGAAGTTAATATTTCGAGCAAATGCCCAGATTGAGAGATAGGAAGTCTCCAATAAGTTCTATAGCTGCAAGATGGAGGAGAATAGTTCTGTCAGTGAGCATATATTCAAAATGTCTGGGTATCATAATCACTTGACTCAACTGGGAGTTAATCTTCCTGTTGATAGTGTCATTGACAGAGTTCTTCAATCACTGCCACCAAGCTACAAAAGCTTCATGATGAACTATAATATGCGAGGGATGAATAAGACAATTCCCGAGCTCTTCGCGATGCTAAAGGCTGCGGAGGTAGAAATCAAGAAGGGGCATCAAGTGTTGATGGTCAATAAGACCACTAGTTTGAAGAAAAAGGGCAAAGGGAAGAAAAAGGGGAACTTCAAGAAGAATGGCAAAAAAGTTGCTGCTCAGGAGAAGAAACCCAAGTCTGGACCTAAGCCTGAGATTGAGTGCTTCTACTGCAAAGGGACTGGTCACTGGAAGCGGAACTGCCCCAAGTATTTGGCGGATAAGAAGGATGGCAAGGTGAACAAAGGTATATGTGATATACATGTTATTGATGTGTACCTTACCAGAGCTCGCAGTAGCACCTGGGTATTTGATACTGGTTCTGTTGCTAATATTTGCAACTCGAAACAAGGACTACGGATTAAGCGAAGAGTGGCTAAGGACGAGGTGACGATATGCGTGGGAAATGGTTCCAAAGTCGATGTGATCGTCGTCGGCACGCTACCTCTACATCTACCTTCGGGATTAGTTTTAGACCTAAATAATTGTTATTTGGTGCCAGCGTTAAGCATGAACATTATATCTGGATCTTGTTTGATGCGAGACGGTTATTCATTTAAATCTCAGAATAATGGTTGTTTTATTTATATGAGTAATATCTTTTATGGTCATGCACCCTTAAAGAGTGGTCTATTCTTGCTGAATCTCGATAGTAGTGATACACATATTCATAATGTTGAAGTCAAAAGATGCAGAGTTGATAATGATAGTGCAACTTATTTGTGGCACTGCCGTTTAGGTCATATTGGTATAAAGTGCATGAAGAAACTCCATACTAATGGACTTTTAGAATCACTTGATTATGAATCACTTGGTACTTGTGAACCATGCCTTATGGGCAAGATGACTAAAACACCGTTGTCCGGAACTATGGAGTGAGCAACGGATTTGTTGGAAATCATACATACTGATGTATGTGGTCCGATGAATATTGAGGCTTGCGGAGGGTATCGTTATTTTCTCACCTTCACAGATGATTTAAGCAGATATGGGTATATCTACTTAATGAAACATAAATCTGAAACATTTGAAAAGTTCGAAGAATTTCAGAGTGAAGTGGAAAATCATTGTAATAAGAAAATAAAGTTTCTACGATTTGATCGTGGAGGAGAATATTTGAGTTACGAGTTTGGAAAACATTTGAAACAATGCGGAATAGTTTCGCAACACATGCCACCCGGAACACCATAGCGTAATGGTGTGTCCGAACGTCGTAATCATACTTTACTAGATATGGTGTGATCTATGATGTCTCTTACTGATTTACTGCTATCGTTTTGGGGTTATGCTTTAGAAATGGCTGCATTCATGTTAAATAGGGCACCATCAAAATCCGTTGAGACGACGCCTTATGAACTATGGTTTGGCAAGAATTCAAAGTTGTCATTTCTTAAAGTTTGGGGCTGTGATGCTTATGTGAAAAAGCTTCAAGCTGATAAGCTCGAACCTAAATCGGAGAAATGTGTCTTCATAGGATACCCAAAGGAAACTATTGGGTACACCTTCTATCACAGATCCGAAGGCAAAATATTCGTTGCTAAGAATGGATCCTTTCTAGAGGAGTTTCTCTCGAAAGAAGTGAGTGGGAGGAAAGTAGAACTTGATGAGGTAACTGTACCTGCTCCCTTATTGGAAAATAGTTCATCAGAGAAACCAGTTTCTGTGACATCTACACCAATTAGTGAGGAAGCTAATGATGATGATCATGAAACTTCAGATCAAGTTACTACTGAACCTCGTAGGTCAACCGGAGCAACATCCACACCAGAGTGGTACGGTAATCCAGTTTTGGAGGTCATGTTACTTGACCATGACGAACCTACGAACTATGAGGAAGCGATGATGAGCCCAGATTCCGCAAAATGGCTTGAGGCCATGGAATCTGAGATGGGATCCATGTATGAGAACAAAGTGTGGACTTTGGTTGACTTGCCCGATGATCGACAAGCCATTGAGAACAAATGGATCTTCAAGAAGAAGACAGACGCTGACGGTAATGTTACTGTCTAGAAAGCTCGACTTGTTGCAAAAGGTTTTCGACAAGTTCAAAGAGTTGACTACGATGAGACCTTCTCACCCGTAGCGATGCTTAAGTCCGTCCAAATCATGTTAGCTATTGCCGCATTTTATGATTATGAAATTTGGCAAATGGATGTAAAGACTGCATTCCTGAATGGATTTCTGGAAGAAGAGTTGTATTTGATGCAACCTGAAGGTTTTATCGAGCCAAAGGGTGCTAACAAAATGTGCAAGCTCCAGCGATCCATTTATGGACCGGTTCAAGCCTCTCGGAATTGAAATAAACGTTTTGATAGTGTGATCAAAGCATATGGTTTTATACAGACTTTTGGAGAAGCCTGTATTTACAAGAAAGTGAGTGGGAGCTCTGTAGCATTTCTAATATTATATGTGGATGACATATTGTTGATTGGAAAGGATATAAAATTTCTGGATAGCATAAAAGGATACTGGAATAAGAGTTTTTCAATGAAAGACCTCGGTAAAGCTGCTTATATATTGGGCATCAAGATCTATAGAGATAGATCAAGACGCTTAATTGGACTTTCACAAAGCACATACCTTGATAAATTTTTTGAAGAAGTTCAAAATGGATCAAGCTAAGAAAGGGTTCTTACCTGTATTACAAGGTGTAAAGTTGAGTAAGACTCAATGCCCGACCACTGCAGAAGATAGAGAGAAAATGAAAAGTGTTCCCTATGCTTCAGCCATAGGATCTATCATGTATGCAATGATATGTACCAGACCTGATGTGTGCCTTGCTATTAGCCTAGCAGGGAGGTACCAAAGTAATCCAGGAGTGGATCACTGGACAGCGGCCAAGAACATCCTGAAGTACCTGAAAAGGACCAAGGATATGTTTCTCATTTATGGAGGTGACAAAGAGCTCATCGTAAATGGTTACGTGGATGCAAGCTTTGACACTGATCCGGATGATTCTAAATCACAACCCGGATACGTGTTTATATTGAATGGTGGAGCTGTCAGTTGGAGCAGTTCTAAACAGAGCATCGTGGCAGGATCTACATGTGAAGCGGAGTACATTGCTGCTTCGGAAGCAGCGGATGAAGGAGTCTGGATGAAGGAGTTCATATCCGATCTAGGTGTCATACCTAGTGCATCGGGTCCAATGAAAATCTTTTATGACAATACTGGTGCAATTGCCGTGGCAAAGGAATCCAGATTTCACAAGAGACCCAAGAACATCAAGAGACGCTTCAACTCCATCCGGGATCAAGTCTAGGTGGGAGACATAGAGATTTGCAAGATACATATGGATCTGAATGTTGCAGACCCATTGACTAAGCCTCTTCCATGAGCAAAACATGATCATCACCAAGGCTCCATGGGTGTTAAAATCATTACTATGTAATCTAGATTATTGACTCTAGTGCAAGTGGGAGACTGAAGGAAATATGCCCTAGAGTCAATAATAAAGTTATTATTTATTTCCTTATTTCATGATAAATGTTTATTATTCATGCTAGAATTGTATTAAACGGAAACATAATACATGTGTGAATACATAGACAAACATAGTGTCACTAGTATGCCTCCACTTGACTAGCTCATTGATCAAAGATGGTTAAGTTTCCTAACCATAGACATGAGTTGTTATTTGATCAATGAGATCACATCATTATGAGAATGATGTGATTGACTTGACCCATTCCGTTAGCTTAGCACTTGATCGTTTGTTTACTGCTATTGCTTTCTTCATGACTTATAAATGTTCTTATGACTATGAGATTATGCAACTCCCGAATACCGAAGGAACACTTTGTGTGCTACCAAACATCACAATGTAACTGGGTGATTATAAAGGTGCTCTACGGGTGTCTCCGATGGTACTTGTTGAGTTGGCATAGAACAAGATTAGCATTTGTCACTCAGATTGTCAGAGAGGTATCTCTGGGCCCTCTCGGTAATACACATCACTATAAGCCTTGCAAGCATGATAACTAATGAGTTAGTTACGGGATGATGTATTATGGAACGAGTAAAGAGACTTGCCGGTAATGAGATTGAACTAGGTATTGGGATACCGACGATCGAATCTCGGGCAAGTAACATACCGATGACAAAGAGAACAATGTATAGTGTTGTGCGGTTTGAACGATAAAGATCTTCATAGAATATGTAGTAACCAATATGAGCATCTAGGTTACGCTATTGGTTACTGACCGGAGACGTGTCTCGGTCATGTCTACATAGTTCTCGAACCCGTAGGGTCCGCACGCTTAAAGTTCTATGACGATCGGTTTTATGAGTTTATATGTTTTGATGTACCGAAGGTAGTTCAGAGTCCCGGATTTGATCATGGACATGACGAGGTGTCTCGAAATAGTCGAGACATAAAGATTGATATATTGGAAGCCTACATTTGGACATCGGAATAGTTTCGGGTGAAACCAGGATTTTACCGGAGTACCGGAGGGGTTACCGGAACCCCCCGAGGGCTAATGGGCCTTGTTGAGCCATAAGGGAAAGAGAGAGGGGCCGGCCTAGGGCAGGCAGCACGCCCCCTTCCCGCTGTCCGAATTGGACTAGGAGAAGGGGGGCGGCGCCCCCCTTTCCTTCTCTTTCTCTCCCCGCCTTTCCCCCTCCTAGTAGGAGTATGAAAGGGAGGAATCCTACTCCTCCTAGGAGGAGGATTCCTCCTCCTAGGCGCGCCAACAAGGGCCGGCCGGCCTCCCCTTTGCTCCTTTATATACAGGGGCAGGGGGCACCTCTAGACACACAAGTTGATCACAAAGATCTCTCCCAGCCATGTGCGGTGCCCCCCCTCCACCATAATCCACCTCAGTCATACTGTAGCAGTGTTTAGGCGAAGCCCTGCTGTGGTAACTTCATAAACATTGTCACCACGCCGTCATGCTGACGAAACTCTTCCCCGATCTCTACTGGATCGTGAGTTCGTGGGACGTCACCAAGCTGAACGTGTGCTGAACACGGAGGTGACGTACGTTCGGTACTGAGGATCGGTCGATCGTGACGACGTACGACTACATCAACCGCGTTTTCATAACGCTTCCGCTTAACAGTCTACAAGGGTACGTGGACAACACTCTCCCCTCTCGTTGCTATGCATCACCATGATCTTGTGTGTGCGTAGGAGAATTTTTCAAATTACTACTTTCCCCAACAATCACACCTTAGTACTCTTTGGGTGTTAATCACATGTCGATGTGAACTAAGATTACTGACTCTAGTAAACCCTTTGAGTGTTGGTCACATGGCGATGTGAACTATGGGTGTTAATCACATGGTGATGTGAACTATTGGTGTTAAATCACATGGCGATGTGAACTAGGTTATTGACTCTAGTGCAAGTGGGAGACTGAAGGAAACATGCCCTAGAGGCAATAATAAAGTTATTATTTATTTCCTTATTTCACGATAAATGTTTATTATTCATGCTAGAATTGTATTAACCGGAAACTTAGTACATGTGTGAATACATAGACAAACAAAGTGTCACTAGTATGCCTCTACTTGACTAGCTCATTGAATCAAAGATGGTTAAGTTTCCTAGCCATAGACATGAGTTGTCATTTGATTAACGGGATCACATCATTAGAGAATGATGTGATTGACTTGACCCATTCTGTTATCTTAGCATGATGATCATTTAGTTTGTTGCTATTGCTTTCTTCATGACTTATACATGTTCCGATGACTATGAGATTATGCAACTCCCGAATACCGGAGGAACACTTTGTGTGCTACCAAACGTCACAACGTAACTAGGTGATTATAAAGGTGCTCTACAGGTGTCTCCGTTGGTACTTATTGAGTTGGCATAGATCGAGATTAGGATTTGTCACTCCGATTGTCGGAGAGGTATCTCTAGGCCCTCTCGGTAGTGCACATCACTATAAGCCTTGCAAGCAATGTGACTATTGAGTTAGTTACGGGATGATGCATTATAGAAAGAGTAAAGAGACTTGCCAGTAATGATATTGAACTAGGTATTGAGATATCGATGATCGAATCTCGGGCAAGTAACATACCGATGACAAAGGGAACAACGTATGTTGTTATGTGGTTTGACCGATAAAGATCCTCGTTGAATATGTAGGAGCCAATATGAGCATCCAGGTTCCGCTATTGGTTATTGACCGGAGACGTGTCTCGGTCATGTCTACATAGTTCTCGAACCCGTAGGGTCTGCACGCTTAACGTTCGGTGACGATCGGTATTATGAGTTTATGTGTTTTGATGTACTGAAGGTAGTTCGGAGTCCCGGATGAGATCAGGGACATGACTAGGAGTCTCAAAATGTTCGAGACGTAAAGATCGATATATTGGAAGGCTATATTCGGACATCGGAAAGGTTCTGAGTGGTTCGGGTATTTATCGGAGTACTGGAGAGTTACGGGAATTCGCTGGGGAGTATATGGGCCTTATTGGGCTTTAGGGGAAAGAGAGAGGGGAGGCTACGCGCCCCCAAGGCCTAGTTCGAATTGGACTAGGGGGAGGGGCGGCGCCCCCTCCTTCCTTCTCTTCTCTTTCCTTCTCTCCTACTCCTACTACATGGAAGGGGGGAATCCTACTCCCGGTGGGAGTAGGACTCCCTAGGGCGCGCCATAGTAGAGGGCCGGCCGTCCCCCTCCTCCACTCCTTTATATACGGGGGAGGGGGGCACCCCATGGACACACAAGTTGATCATTGATCTTTTAGCCATATGCGGTGCCCCCCTCCACCATAATCCACCTCAGTCAGATCGTAGTGGTGCTTAGGCGAAGCCCGGCGTCGGTAGCTTCATCAACACTGTCATCACGCCATCATGCCGACGAAACTCTCCCTCGAATCTCTACTGCATCGTGAGCTTGTGGGACGTCACCGAGCTGAACGCGTGCAGATCACGGAGGTGCCGTATGTTCGGTACTACGATCGGTCGATCGTGAAGATGTATGACTACATCAACCGCGTTGTCATAACGCTTCCGCTTACGGTCTACAAGGGTACGTAGACGATACTCTCCCCTCTCGTTGCTATGCATCACCATGATCTTGCGTGTAAGTAGGAAATTTTTGAAATTACCGCGTTCCCCAAGATAAGTATGAAACAATTGCTTGGCTTGTCATCGGGTTTGTGTATGATGGGAGCATTTTGTTTGATGAAAATGAAGCATGGCCAAACTATATGATTTTGTAGGGATAAGCTTTCTTTGGCTATGTTATTTTGATAAGACATAATTGCTTGGTTAGCATGCTTGAAGTATTATTATTTTTATGTCAATATTAAACTTCTTTCTAGAATCTTTTGGATCAAAACATTCATGTCGCAATAAAGAGAATACATCGAAAATTATGTTAGGTAGCATCCACATCAAAAATTCTGTTTTTATCATTTACCTACTCGAGGACGAGCAGGAATTAAGCTTGGGCATGCTTGATATGTCTCCAACGTATCTATAATTTTTGATTGTTCCATGCTATTATATTATCTGTTTTGGATGTTTAATGGGCTTTATTATGCACTTTTATATTATTTTTGGGACTAACCTATTAACCGAAGGCCCAGTGCAAATTGCTATTTTTTTGCCCATTTCAGTGTTTCGCAGAAAAGGAATCCAAATGGAACGAAACCTTCACGAGGATCTTTTTTGGAACAAACGTAATCCAGGAGACTTGGAGTGGAGGTTAAGGAAGCAGCGAGGCGGCCACGAGATAGGGCAGCGCGCCCAGGGGGGCAGGCGCGCCCCCACCCTCGTGGGCCCCTCGCAGCTCCACCGACCTACTTCTTTCGCCTATATATACTCTTATACCCTAAAAACATCCAGGGGAGCCACAAAACCACTTTTCCACCGCCGCAACCTTCTGTACCCGTGAGATCCCATCTGGGGACCTTTTTCGGCAATCTGCCAGAGTGGGATTCGATCACGGAGGTCTTCTACATCAACACCATAGCCTCTCCAATGATGTGTGAGTAGTTTACCACAGACCTTCGGGTCCATAGTTATTAGCTAGATGGCTTCTTCTCTCTCTTTGGATCTCAATACAAAGTTCTCCTCGATGTTCTTGGAGATCTATTTGATGTAATTCTTTTTGCGGTGTGTTTGCCGAGATCGCATGAATTGTGGTTTATGATCAAGTTTATCTATGAACAATATCTGATTCTTTTCTGAATTCTTATATGCATGATATGATATCTTTGCAAGTCTCTTCGAATTATCAGTTTGGTTTGGCCTACTAGATTGATCTTTCTTGCAATGGGAGAAGTGCTTAGCTTTGGGTTCAATCTTGTGGTGTCCTTTCCCAGTGACAGTAGGGGCAGCAAGGCACGTATTGTATTGTTGCCATCGAGGATAAAAAGATGGGGTTTATATCATATTGCTTGAGTTTATCCCTCTACATCATGTCATCTTGCCTAATGCGTTACTCTGTTCTTATGAACTTAATACTCTAGATACATGCTGGATTGCGGTCGATGTGTGGAGTAATAGTAGTAGATGCAGAATCGTTTTGGTCTACTTGACACGGACGTGATGCCTATGTTCATGATCATGCCTAGATATTCTCATAACTATGCACTTTTCTATCAATTGTTCGGCAGTAATTTGTTCACCCACCATAATATATGCTATCTTGAGAGAAGCCACCAGTGAAACCTATGGCCCCCGGGTCTACTTTACATCATATAAGTTTCCGATCTACAATTCTTGTTTAATATTTATTTTGCAATCTTTACTTTCCAATCTATACAAAAAAAATACCAAAAATATTTATCTTATTATCTGTATCAGATCTCACTTTCTTAAGTGATCGTGAAGGGATTGACAACCCCTTTATCGCGTTGGTTGCGAGGTTCTTGTTTGTTTGTGCAGGTACTAGGCGACTTGTGTGTAGTCTCCTACTGGATTGATACCTTGGTTCTCCAAAACTGAGGGAAATACACTTTACTGCATCACCCTTTCCTCTTCAAGGGAAAACCAAGGCATGCTCAAGAGGTAGCAGTCGGCGTAGTTCAACTTCCATGGACAAGCTATCATGTCTACTGACACATGCATTGCATACCGATCACTGTAAGGAGTAGTAGAGAAAGCTAGGCGGATAAATAGTCAAGCGGGCCTATGCCGCTACTTGTTCCAAAGACTTGCACACCATTGAAATAGTTCATCTATATCAATATACACAAAGAGGAAATATTTTTTTATAAGAGAGGAAATAGTTCATCCATCCATAATGCCCTGCTGCTGGTGCAGCTTCTTCTTATTCTTCTTCTTCTTCATCTTTTCCTCTTCTTCTTCTTCTTCCTCTTCTTCTTCTTCTTCTTCTTCTTCTTCTTATTCTTCTTCTTCTTCTTCTTCTTCTTCTCCCTCTTCTTCCTCTTCTTCTTCGCAGCTATTTCGAAACTCAGACGAGCATTGAGGGTAACATATTTTATCCGCTCGTACATTAAGGGATAATTCTCCCATCCAGACGACCTTAATGCCAACATCTCGCCACCCTTCTGAACATTTATACCGTGCACAAAATTTGCTACGTCGAATAGGGTTGGTGTCTATTTATCATAATATTCTACAGGAATTTTGATTATGGTTTGTAGGTCAGTGATGCTTTTCAAATCAAGGTTGTACGGTGCCAGCTTCTATTTGTCCCCTTCGATGGCTTCCCCACATAATTATATATCCTCCTGAGACAAGAAATCGTGGAGCTCACCTAGTATGGAGGGCGCGTGTATGATGTGGTACACCAAGACATCATCTTCGAGGCACAGCTGAAGGACGGCGGCGCGTTGGATCTTCCCAGTGGCACGCTCCGTGTACTCTGCGTTGAGACCGATGACCTTCATCTCTACCTTTTAGAGGGAGTTGGATACATTGTTGATCCACTTCCGAACAACCCTTGGGTGGTCGGTGACGGTGGCAACTATGCTCAACAAGCCATCGACGAGGACATGTTGGATGCTAAAAACCTGCATCTAGATCTCTTTCGCCATTTGGAACCGCTGGACCGGAGGGCTATGGTTTGGAGAATTAGGATTAGATGGCTAATCTAACTGAAGAAAATGATTATTTAAAGGGGCTTCGGAATTACTCCAGGAGTATGTGAAGAGGTTAAAACAATGTGAATGCAATGGGGTTTGGATGCAAATGAAGATGAAGGAGAGGTGAAGAATCCAAGGAAAATCGGTTCCCGATGGAGAAGTAAATGGGAGAAGTGGCGTGCAGACAGTTGATTAGATGACTAGGTAGACTAAACGAAAAGGCTCTGCGGGTAGACTGAGGAGTGGTGACTATCCGTGTACGTGCCCATCCTTCTAGCGCTACATGTGCCACTGGCTAGTTGAGGTCACTCTTTCGAATCATCGTGGCGAGACATTTTATGATTCCTTTTTATTTCTGCACCCCTCCTGACAGGTGGGACCTATGCAAATAGATATAAAAAATGTGTCGTAGTTGTTTCGGATGGATATTGGCACGTGCGTGGGAGACACAACATTCTCTGGTTAAGGAAGCGGTTATCCTCAAAAAAGAAAAAAAAAACCTTCTTCGCGCTTCCGCATGCACGATAATTTGGTTCTGCTCGCAATATGGATGATACCTAGAGGATGAAGTGAACCCAGAGGCATGGTAGCACGGGAGACCTATTTCCGCTATACAGTACTACTCCGTATGTTCCTAGTAGTAGTAGTGCAACTGTGGTACACTTTATGGTCAAAATATTATTCATCCGGTCCTCACAGTGAAGTGACAAGACCCTGCGCCCGAGGTGACACTAGTCCAGGCGGCGTGTTCGGGTTACCAAAGTCAGCCTCACCATGTACACTGTGCAGTCACTGTCACCGCCGGTGTATAGCATGCCTCTCCTCGTCTCCCTCTCCCCTAGCACCACTCCATCTCCATCTCCATCTCACCGGAGATCCTGAGGTCACTCTTCATCATCTCATAGTGCCCCCGCGTACCCTTGCCTTGCTCGCCTCCCCCAGTACCACTATTCCCTCGCTAGCCACTCCAGCACCGAGAGCCTTCTCCCCCGTAAATCAAGCCCCCCCAAAACCCCAGCTTCCAAACTCCACCATGGCCGAATACGAACCGCGCAGCAACCATATGAGCCACGATTGGAGCAATCTCCCCAATGATATC
Organism: Triticum urartu; assembly: GCF_056163025.1. Lineage (NCBI taxonomy): Eukaryota > Viridiplantae > Streptophyta > Magnoliopsida > Poales > Poaceae > Triticum > Triticum urartu. The sequence continues at coordinate 355,379,625 of NC_141877.1, forward strand.
CTTGACCTCTATTGTTCGTGTATGGATATGTTGAGCGCCATGCGGCTGGCTACATGCTCGAGGGACATGCACACGACCATCGTCAAAGCGAGTGTCGGTGTCAAAACCAGCAGATCTCGGGTAGGGGGTCCCAAGTTGTGTATCTGAGGATCGATGGTAACAAGGGACACAATGTTTTACCCAGGTTCAGGCCCTCTTAAAGGAGGTAAAACCGTACGTCCTGCTTGATTATATTCTATGTGTATAAGGGTTACAAGAGTTGATCTACCTCGAGATCGTAATGGCTAAACCCTAGTTATCTAGCCTATGATTATTCTGATAGCCTCTACGTACTAACCCCTATGGTTTATATACACACCGGAGGGGCCTAGGGTTGTACAGAGTCGGTTTGCAAAGGAAAGAAAGAGTACACCCGGACACTAAACTTGCCATCCACGCATAGGGGACTCCTATCCGTACACGAGGGATAGTCTTCTGCTTTATCGTCACAGCCCATCAGTCCGGCCCATATTGAATAATCCAGACACCCGAGGACCCCCTAATCTAGGACTCCCTCAGTAGCCCCTGAACCAGTCTTCGATGACGATGTGTTCGGTACGCAGATTATCTTCGACATTGCAAGGCGGGTGCCTCCTCCTGAATTTTTAAGTCAGCTTCCTGCATAAAGGAGCTGTGTCTGGCTCTGTATAATCAATACAAGCCTTAGCCACGAAGGCAAGACATCAAAACAGGAACAATGTCTTTACTGACAATTTTTTTGGCGAAGCGTCATACTTGACTCTTCAACATTTTGAACCGTTTTCACGCCTCCCTTTTCGCATTTCAAGGCTTAGCCTCCATTGGCACGTCTTGTCAAAATAGAGATCATGCCCGCCCATTACGGGATTCTCATCAATATGGTTTGGGTAACCCAACCACGCCTTACGCACGATCTCGTTGGGAACAAGCGAGGTTTATGGCTTGAGAGGGGGGAGTTTGGTATTTTCGTCGCCTATAAGAGGGTAAAAATCCCTTATTTTTTCCCCACGCCTTCCTCTAGCTTCTGTCTTCCAACCTTCAAGCTGTAGCACCCAAAAACTCCAATCTTTCCCACCACTGCCACCCTCCCCAGCAATGGTCGGGTCTGGTTCCAAGGGCAAGTGGGAGGCATCCTCCGTCACTGAGAAGGACATCAAGGAGCTCAAGAGCGCGGGCTATCTGTCCGCGGAAATCGCACACAGGATCCCTGACAAAGATCAGGTTATCCCCACGCCGGAGCCTAGCAAGAGGGTCGTGTTCATCGCCCATTTCCTCAGAGGACTAGGGTTTCCCCTCCACCCCTTTGTCCAAGGCCTCATGTTCTATTACGGGCTAGATTTCCACGATCTAGCCCCAAATTCCTTCCTTCACATATCGGCGTTCATCATCGTGTGTGAGGCTCTTCTCCGCATCCCCCCACACTCCGGCCTGTGGCTCAAGGTCTATGATCTGAAGCCGAAGGTGGTCGATGGACAGCACGCGGACTGCGGCAGGGATATGGTAAGCAAGCTTCCCAACGCCGTCTGGCCCAAAGGGGCATTTGTGGAGACAGTCAAGGTGTGGTAGTAGGAGTGGTTCTACATCACCGAACCCCACGACACCAACTGGGCGGCCACACCTGACTTCAGATCTGGACCCCCCACGAGACTCACCTCATGGACCACCAAGGGCCTTGATTGGGGGTCCCAACCGGAGGTGCAGATGCTGCAGAAACACATCTCCAACGTGTTGGGTTCGAACACCGATCTCACAAACGTGATTCAGACGATGCTCTTCCGCCGCATCTGAAAGTGCAACTATCCCTGGGTGGTTTTGGTATTTCCTAACAACATATAGCTCATTAAGCTAATGGTACTTGAAGATAAATATTTCAGGAAAAGCTCAATGATTGGCATGGCATGGATTAGAAAGTGGACCCCTCAAAATGCTAGGGACAAAAGATTGGCTCAAGCTCAAAGCACAAGACTCTACATTTTACTTTTAGTGATCCAAGATCACATTGAGTCCATAGGAAAAGCCAACACTATTAAAAGGGGGTGAGGTGTTGCTTAATGAGTTGCTTGCTCAAAATGCTTAGTGATATGCTCCAAAAACCCTCAACCAATTTTTTCATATCCACATATGTCCCAAACCAAAAGTCAAACTCGGCCCCACCGAAATCTTCTATCCGGCGCCACTGAGTTCACTTGAATAGCTACTGCCAGAAACCCTAGTCACTTCGGTCTCACAGATAGGATCTCGGTCTCACTGAGATGGGATTGCAAACTCTCTGTTTCCCTTCGTAACGTTTCGGTCCAACCGAGATGAGCGATCGGTCCCACCGAGATTGCAATGCAAACTCTCTGTTTCCCCTTCGTAACGTTTCGGTCTAACTGAGATGAGCGAATCGGTCCCACCGAGTTTGCCTGACCAACTCTCTATTTGCGTATTACCAACATCGGTCCCACCGAGTTTGTGTAATCAGTCTCACCGAGATTATGTTATGCCCTAACCCTAATGGAATCGGTCCCACCGAGTTGACGTATCGGTCCCACTGAAATGCCTAACGGTCACATTATGAACCAAATCGGTCCGACCGAGTTATATGATTCGGTCCCACCGAGTTTGGTGATTTGTGTGTAACGGTTAGATTTTGTGTGGAGGCTATATATACCCCTCCACCCACTCTTCATTCGGAGAGAGAGCCATCAGAACATGCCTACACTTCCAACATATTTTTTCTGAGAGAGAACCACCTACACTTGTGTTGAGGTCAAGATATTCCATTCCAACTGCATAAATCTTGATCTCTAGCCTTCCTCAAGTTGCTTTCCATTCAAATCATCTTTCTACCAAATCAAATCCTATGAGAGAGAGTTGAGTGTTGAGGAGACTATCACTTGAAGCACAAGAGCAAGGAGTTCATCATCAACACACCATCTATTACCTTTTGGATAGTGGTGTCTCCTAGATTGGTTAGGTGTCACTTGGGAGCCTCCGTCAAGATTGTGGAGCTGAACCAAGGATTTTTTACGGGCAAGGAGATCGCCTACTTCGTGAAGATCTACCCTAGTGAGGCAAGTCCTCCGTGGGCAATGGCCATGGTGGGATAGACAAGGTTGCTTCTTTGTGGACCCTTCGTAGGTGGAGCCCTCCGTGGACTCGCGCAACCGTTACCCTTCGTGGGTTGAAGTCTCCATCAACGTGGATGTACGATAGCGCCACCTATCGGAACCACACCAAAAATCTCTGTGTCTACATTGCGTTTGCTCCCTCCAAACTCCTCCCTTTACCTTCATATGCAATTGTTTTACATTCCGCTGCTATACTCTTAGAATTGCATGTGTAGGTTGATTACTTGTTTGTGCTAAGTTGCTAAAATCTGCTAAGACTTAAAATTGGGAAAAGGCTAGATTTTTATTTGGTCAAGTAGTCTAATCACCCCCCTAGACATACTTTCGATCCTACAGGTGGTATCAGAGCTTTGGTCTCCATTTGCCTTGATTTCCATAGCTTTGATGATCATAGCCTTGGTTTCACAACCTAGGAGAGTATGGCGTCTAGTGAGGGAAATTACCATCGTAGAGGTCCTTACTTTGATGGTACTAATTTTGCTAGTTGGAAGCATAAGATGAAAATGCACATTCTTGGACATAACCCCGCTGTTTGGGCTATTGTGTGTATTGGCTTGCAAGGTGAATTCTTTGATGGGAGAGAACCAAACCGTGAGGCTAGCGCGGAAGAGTTGAAGACGCTACATACAATGCTCAAGCTTGTGATATTCTCTTCAACGGATTGTGCCCCAAAGAATTCAACAAAATCAGCTGTCTTGAGAATGCAAAGGAAATTTGGGATACTTTGATTGATATGCACGAAGGTACCGACTCCGTCAAGGAATCCAAATTGGATGTGCTTCAAAGTCAACTTGACAAGTCCAAAATGCAGGATGGTGAAGTTGTCGCTGAAATGTACTCTAGGCTTGCTCTCATCACAAATGAGATTGCCGGCTTAGGAAGTGAAGAGATGACTGATAGATTCATCATCAAGAAGATCCTAAGAGCCTTGGATGGAAAATATGATACCGTGTGCACATTGATCCAAATGATGCCCAATTACAAAGATCTCAAGCGAACGGAAGTCATTGGAAGGATTGTTGCTCATGAGATGTCACTCAAGGATAAGGAAGAGCTTCACAACAAGTTAAGTGGTGCTTACAAAGCCTCATGTGATGCTCCCACATCATCAAGTGAGAAACAAAACTTCAATGAAGAATTGAGCCTAATGATGAAGAACTTCAACAAGTTTTACAAGAATAGAAGCAAGGAAAGAAGTTCCAAGTCAAGGTCCTACAATGATAAAAGATCTTCGAGTCGTGAACGAAATTGCTACAATTGTGGAAGACCCGGACACTACTCCAATGAGTGTACGGCTCCTATTGGGGATATTACTACTGGAGGTAAACCGGCCTTATGTAGCCGGGTTGACTCTTTGAAGATTAGAAGCCCATGAAGATGTAAAGATGCTAGCGCTTTATGGAGGGCCCAAAGGCGAGTTACAGTATGTAAATGTAAACCGGCCTAGTCATGTAACTTGTATAGTAAGCTAGAAAGAGAGAGGCCAAACCGGATACGTTTATAAACCGGCTTCGGGACTCTGTAGCCCGGCGGGCGTCAACCTATGTATATAAAGGGACGACCCGGCCGTGGTTTAGGGACAGACAACAACAACTCGAAGCCAGACAAAGCGGATTCGCTCCCTGGCCTTCGAAACCCTAGCAATACCAATCACAACTAGACGTAGGCTTTTACCTTCATCGAAGGGGCCGAACTAGTATAAACTCCCGTGTCCCCTTGTCCGGTTTAACCCATTTAAGCTAACCCGTTGCGATGGCTCCACAACTAAGTCCTTTCACGAGGACATCTGCCGTGACAAACCCACGACAGTTGGCGCCCAACGTGGGGCTATCGCATGATGGTTTCGAGTTCTTGAAGGGCAGCTTCGATGGACTTAAGGGATACGCTGTGGGCCGGATGACGAAGAGTCGCCGCGGCAAGCTCTACATCGACAATGCAGGATGGGGTCCCGAGGCCGATTCAATCGAATACGGGTACCGGGTCCCCTTTGGTGGGATTCACGTCTTCATCGGCAAGATCAGCGAACCGGCCCCCGAGCCGGACATCTGCACCAACATCATCGAAACGGCTCGGCATGCAAGTCCTTCGCCGGTTCAGCCCGAGGCAAGGCATGTTTTCGTAGGTGTCGTCCATGGATCAGGGCACGAGGACGGACCGGTGTCCGAAGGAGAAACCGTAGTCTGCTCTGATGACGAGTCTTCTGGAGAAACCGAATCGCTTTACCAGTTGCAGGACGGCCGGATTGAGGAGGATCCGAGGGCAACAGAATTCCGGATTCCCCCAGTCTGCCAAACCGGGCCGCCATCTTCATGGCCGGCACACAATCGGCGCCTCATTCATCTACCGCCGCAGCAATGCTCTCCGGTTCAACAACGACCACACCAGCAGGGGCAGGATGCTCGGCGCCACCTCCAACCCAAGTCTTATCTGATTTGTTCGACGCTTTGGCAACATTGATGTCCGCGGAGGTAGACGCAGCAGCCAGGGATCAGCATGATGCGGAGATTGCAAAGGTGAAAGATCAGATAGCCCAGGCCAAGGCGGACCTGGCAGCAGAGAATGCCAGGATGGCTACGGAGCGGGCCGAGTTGGAAGCACAGGCTTACCGGATTAGACTGGATCAGAATGCTTCAGAGGAAGTCATGAGAAGAAGGTACCGATCACGTCTCCCATCGGTTTATGAGCCGTAGAATCTTTTCAACACGCTAGGTGCAGGAGCTGGTAACCAACCCACACTAAACCAGGCTGGGGCGCCAGGAGCAGGAGCGCCAGTTCAGCTGCGCACGACGGACCTGCCTCGCCAGAACAACATTGTACCATCAACGCCGCCCGGGCATTATTCCAACCCGTTGGACAACATTGTGGCCGCTGCGTCACGCCTGGCAGCCCTCCCAACCGACGGCGAGTCACCAGTTGCAGTGGAAGCACGTTGGGCCAGGGATCTCCTTCAGACAGCACTAAATCAATAGCAAGCATATTCACACAGCCGTGAGAGGATTCACTCCACTCCCCGCCCAAGCCGGAGTTATAGCAGACACGTGGAAGACGAACCGGCCGTGTCCAGTAGTGCACGCCGCTGAAATTCGCCACGAGGGAACAACCCGGCTGGGGGAGGTTCTAATGCGCAAGATGTTGTGGATCATGGCCGCGCACGTCGAGAGGCTGAGTTGACAGCTCGACACGAGGCACGACAGCATACTCCGGTTCACCCCACTGCCTCCGTGGAGCTAGGGGCAATGTTCAGTTCCTTAGGGGTACCGTGTTTATCTCCTGCTTTGCGTAATGTGCGACTACCCAAGGATTTCAAGGGACCTCGTAAGGTACCAAATTATACCACCGATTTGCAGCCAGAGGCGTGGGTGGAGAGCTATGAGATGGCAATGGAGATGTTAGATGTGGACGAGGCGGTGTGTGCTAAATATTTCACCATGATGTTGGAAGGAACAACTCACACTTGGTTGAAGAGCTTGCCGACCAACTCTATTGGATCATGGGCCGAATTGAAGCACCGGTTTATCCAGAACTTCAAGGATACGTGTAAGCAGCCGATGTCAATTGTAGACCTGGCGCTTGTGTCCAAGAGGAAGGGGAGTCCATGAACCATTGGGTCAAATGGGTCTCGGCGATTTTGCATTCGTCAGATCGTATCAACGCAGACACCACAGTGTTAACGTTAGAGGGTAATTGCCGTTTCAAACCGTTGAAACAGAAGTTGGGAAGGCTCAAACGTCACTGCAACGACATGTCAACACTCATGGCTGCTTTGGTTAAATACGCCGATTCAGATAATACCAAGGATCCGGATTCAGAGGAGGACAAACCAGAGAAGGGTAAGAAGACCGGCAATGCCAAAGGCCAACAACACAATCCGGCAGGCCATGGAAACGCTGGTAAGCGCAAGGCCGACAGTGGTTTGGACTTTGTCACAAATACCAACGCGCAGGAGAATGGCCAGCGCCGTAAAGGCAAGCAGCCCCAGAGGGGTGGAGGTCCAGGCAACAATTTGGAGCGTTTGTTAAATCAGCCCTGTCCAAAGCATGGATCAAAGGAGAAACCGGCATCACATCTCTGGAAAGATTGTTATATCATGCGGGATTTCAAGAATTCCAATATGTTCCAATATGACAACGGCCCGCCCGGTGGTTCAGGAGGAGGTTTCCACGGGCCGGGTTACGGAGGTGGTGGTTTCGGTTCAGGGTTTCCAGGCAATCAAACCGGACACGTCAATCAAGGACACCAAGGCAACCAGGGAGGTTACAACCATCAGGGGAGTGAGCAGCAGCAGCAGCAGTCGGGTTATCAGAGCAATCCCAAACAACTGAACAATGGGCAATATCATGTCTTCACTACTAGTTTGTGCAAACATGATCAGAAGCTTCACAAAAGGCTAGTCAACTCTGTTGAGCCGGCAGTACCTCAGTATTTATGCTGGTCGGAGCAACCTATTTTGTGGAGCAGAGAGGATCACCCGCCCCGGGTTGATAATCCAGGTCATTTGGCCTTGGTGGTAGCCCCTCAAGTTGGGGGATACAAGTTCACTAAAGTGCTCATGGATGGGGGAAGTAGTATCAATATTTTGTATTATGATACATTCCGCCGTATGGGGTTGACAGATAAGGATCTTAAACCGTCGAATATGGTATTTCATGGTGTGGTGCCTAGTAAGTCTGCGTATCCTGTTGGTAAGATAGCTTTGGAGGTAGCTTTTGGAGATGACTACGATTCAAGGTCAGAAACAGTGTCATTTGAGGTGGTGAAGATCAAAATTCCGTACCACGCTCTGTTTGGGCGGCCGGTTTATGCTAATTTTATGGCAAGGCCATGTTATGTTTACCTGCAGCTTAAAATGCCAGGTCATAAGGGGACTATCACAGTACATGGAAGTAGAAAGATTGCTTTCAAGTGTGAAGAAGGCGATGCGGCTTATGCTGAGTCGGTTTGTGCCACGGAGGAGTTAACATTCTATAAGGAGCAAGTTGATCCGGCAGACATGACCTCCTTAAAAAAGCCAACCACGGAACATGATCTAGCATTGAAGTTCAAATCAGCTACAGACACTAAGATGGTTGAGTTTGTCCCTGGCGATTCATCCAAACAGTTCAGCATCAGCGCTAACCTGGATCCCAAATAGGAAAGCACGCTCATCGAGTTCATCCGTGAGAATCGGGACATCTTTGCATGGAAACCTTCTGACATGCCAGGTGTACTCGAGAGAACTCGCTGAGCACACACTCAACATTGATCCGAAATTCAAACTGGTCTGACAGTTCCTCCGCCGCTTCAACGAGGAAAGGCGCAAGGCTATAGGTGAAGAGGTCGCCCGTTTGTTGGCTGCTGGGTTTATTGTTGAAGTTTTTCATCCAGAGTGGTTAGCCAATCCGGTGCTGGTTCTTAAGAAAAACGGCACTTGGCGCATGTGTGTGGACTACACAAATTTAAACAAGGCTTGCCCTGCAGACCCCTTTGCTCTCCCTCGCATTGATCAGATAATTGATGCTACCATTTGTGTTTTTTGGATGCTTACTCTGGTTATCATCAGATCAAAATGGCAGTTAAGGACCAGGAGAAGACAACCTTTATAACTCCCTTTGGAGCCTTCTGCTATGTTTCCATGCCCTTTGGACTCAAGAGTGCCCAGGCAACTTACCAACGATGTGTTCAGAATTGCCTTCATAAGCAAATTGGGCGCAATGTCCATGCGTATGTAGATGATATTGTGGTCAAATCCAGAAAGGAGGAGACTTTGATAGATGATCTACGGGAAACATTTGACAATCTCCGGGTCTACAAGATGATGCTCAATCTAGAGAAGTGTGTTTTCGGTGTCCCGGCAGGCAAGCTCTTAGGCTTTCTGGTTTCAAACAGAGGCATTGAGGCTAATCCGGAAAAGATTGCAGCGATTACGTCCTTGGCTAAACCGGCGTGTATTAACGATGTGCAACGTCTGGCCGGCCGGATTACAGCCTTGAGCCGGTTTATCAGCCGCCTTGGAGAGAAGGCCATTCCCTTATATCAGATGCTCAATAAAACGGATAACTTTTTCTGGAGTGAAGCAGCTAACAAGGCGTTTGAAGATCTGAAGAAACAGCTCGTGGAACCGCCCGTGCTGGCAGCACCGATCGATAAAGAGCCCTTATTATTATATGTGGCTGCTAATGCCCGGGCTGTCATCGTAGCCATTGTGGTAGAGCGCAAAGAGCCTGGCAAAGAGTATCCGGTTCAACGGCTGGTTTATTATATCAGTGAGGTGCTCATTGAGTCAAAGCAGAGGTATCCGCATTGGCAGAAAATGGTGTATGGGGTGTTTATGGCAAGCCGAAAGCTCAAACACTATTTTTCAGGGCCATCCTATCGCAGTAGTCAGTTCAGCTCCTCTGGGTGACATCATTCAAAACAGAGAGGCAACTGGCCGGATTGCCAAGTGGGCCATTGAGCTTGGACCCCACGGGCTCAGATATATACCCCGCACGGCGATCAAGTCCTAGGCACTCGTAGATTTCATCAATGATTGGACGGAGTTACAAGCACCTGAGGAGAAACCAGATAATACATATTGGACTATTCATTTTGATGGGTCCAGACAGCTAGAGGGTTCGGGGGCTGGAGTCGTATTAACTTCCCCACGAGGTGATAAGTTTTGTTATGTCCTCCGTTTAATGTTCCCTTGTACTAACAATGCGGCTGAATATGAGGCTTTACTCCACGGTCTTCGGATGGCTAAAGAGATGAATTTGAGCCGGGTTAAGTGCTTCGGCGATTCAGATCTAGTGGCTCAGCAAGTGTCTGGCACTTGGGATTCTAAGGACCCACTCATGGCTGCATATCGGCGAGAGGTGGACATAGTGGCTGGTGACTTTAAAGGTTATCAGGTGGACCATATAGACCGGCGGAAGAATGAAGTGGCGGACGCTTTAAGTCGTCTTGGTTCCCAACGTAAACTGGTTCCGCCCAATGTCTTTCTTGATGTGTTGCACAATCCGTCAGTCAAAATACCAACCGAAGAAGATTTGGATGTTCCTGATCCGGAGGCTCAATTGGTGGCAGCTTTGCATGCCATACCGGATTGGACGATCCCATATCTGGATTACATGATCCGGGGCGAGTTACCAGCTGAGGAAACGTTGGCTCGACAGATAATCCGGCGTTCCAAGTCCATGACCATACTCAACGGGGAGTTACATCGTTATAGTGTTTCAGGAGCGATTCAACGATGCGTTTTTCCTCAAGAAGGTTGTGAGATTTTGCGAGAAATTCATGAAGGGGATTGCGGTCATCACGCCGGTTCAAAGTCGTTGGTTGCTAAAGCTTTTCTCCATGGTTTTTACTGGTTGACGGCGCATGCTGATGCGGAGGATTTAGTCAAAAGATGTGATGGATGTCAAAAGTTTGCCCGCCGTGCGCACGTTCCAGCTCAAGAGTTGCGGATGATTCCAATTACGTGGTCGTTTGCCACTTGGGGGCTGGATATGGTTGGACCCTTCAAGCGCTCCAAGGACAAGAAGACCCATCTGTTAGTAGCAGTTGATAAATTCACTAAATGGGTAGAGGCAGAGCCAGTCAACAAGTGTGATTCAGCCACAACGGTTCAATTCATCAAAAAGGTGATATTCCGGTTTGGCTTTCCACATAGCATTATAGCAGATAATGGCACTAACTTGTCAAAAGGAGAGATGGAAGAATTCTGTCAACGTGAGCACATCCGGCTTGGTCTAGCATCAGTGGCTCACCCCCAATCTAATGGTCAAGCGGAAAGGGCAAATCAAGAAATTCTGCGGGGTATCAAACCAAGGCTTATGGTTCCCTTAAAGCGGACGCAGGGTTGTTGGGTCGAGGAGCCACCTTCTATGTTATGGAGCATCAACACCACACCCAATAGGTCTACGGGTTACACGCCTTTCTTCATGGTTTATGGAGCAGAGGCGGTTCTTCCTAGTGACATCCGTCACGATTCGCCTCGTGTGGCAGCTTATGTTGAAGCTGATAATGAGAAGGCACGTCAGGATTCTCTGGACCTGTTGGATGAAGAGCGGGATCTTGCAGCAGCGCGTTCGGCGATTTATCAACAAGCTCTTCGACGTTATCACAGCCGCCGGGTTAAAACTAGAACCTTTCAAGAAGGTGATTTGGTGCTCCGGCTCATCCAGGATCAGACTGATATGCATAAGTTATCCCCCCCTTGGGAAGGACCCTTTGTGGTCAGCAAAAATCTGCACAACGGATCCTACTACCTCATTGATGTTCGAGAGCATGAAGACTCACGTCAATCGGAGGAGGAGACAAAGCGGCCATGGAACTTAGCTCTCCTTCGGCCTTACTATACTTGAAGCCATATGCTTTTTCACCTATACATATTTATGACAGTGTATATACCATATAATAAACCGGAGCCTCCGTTATAAGCGGGGTATCTGTTCTTTCTTATATCATATGTGTGCTTTTACAAGTTAATGGTCAATGCGGAGTCATTGTTAAACCGGATTTAGCAACTGCATAAAGATAAAGAAAATCACTAGGGGGCTTGGTCATGTTTGAACCACAGCTACACCTCTTGATAGGCATTTCAGCCACACAAGGAAAAATTTGTGGAGCCAAAGAGAGTATTGTACACTATACAAACTCAAACATAGGCACACGCTGAGCATCGCTCACAAAGTTACTTGGGGGCTCTTTTTTGCAAAGCAACAAAGCGTTTGAAAGGACCCTCGTAATTGGCTATCAAGCCACGGCTTGGAAGCCTGGTGTATTCACCTAAAACCCTGGGTTAACCTGCCTTCATCAAGTAAGCCACTCCTATCCAGGTAATCCTGGCATGACCCATCGAACGTTTGACAAGTCAATCTTTTACAGACCCCGAACTTTTCATAGTTAAAACGGTGATTGGTTAATTGGAGGCCCATCTTAAAAGGCTTTGTTAAATGGTTTAACTCAGAGGCCTGGCAGCCCATGAAAAGCCTCGATTTGGAGCCTAGCAGCTCGTAAAAAGCCTCGCATATTTTCCTATTTGAATTTTGTTTGTTGACAATCATAAGTATTTTTTGATAAACCGGCATCCTTGATCCAGCTTGCTTTCCAACCACCAGCTGTTGGCTCATGATTAGTTATAAACCGGTGGTCACTGGCCCGGTATGGTTTGACTAAATCACCAGTGTTATGAAGAAAATCCGGTAGGTATACCGGTCCGGTTTAATAGATAGACCAGCATTATGAAGATGAGATTATCAAACGTATCGGGTTGGTGTTAAACACCTTTGCTATATACACGTTTGCTCACTCAATGAGGAAGGCAAGTCATCATAGACTATGCATAAAATATATCCTGAATGGCGGCACAAATTGTCACAAAGGGCTATGAAGCATGCTCGATGGCATGGCAGATAAACAAAGTTTCAGCTATCCTATTACATGAAGCTTTAAAGCGGCTCAACAGTGCCATTGTTTTTCACAGTAGCCATATAAACCGGCGACCGGATCAGGACTCTTCATCACGACGGTTTGACGGTTGCGGATCAGTTGGTGTACGCACTTCTTCATCCCTCCCCAGCCGCTGGAAATCAACCGTTGACCAATCGATTCCGGTTAAAGCTTGGAATACTACTTCATGGATAAGATCAGAAGGGTTAATATCAGGGGCATAAGTGTGCTTATGAATCGGAGGCACAAGTTCTTTGACTTCATGGATCTCGGCCGACTGTCTTTTCCCTTCTGCATCATAAAACGGTTGAAAATGGGACAAATCGGTGTCTTCAGCTAATTTCCTGGCCGCTGGCCGCATCTGTTTGGTCAACCGCCGAAGATCATCATTGTCAAAGTTTGAATCGTCTTCTTTAACGCCTGGATACCCTTTAATGATATCCTCCGCTTCAAGATCTGGAATCCAGGCCTTGGCAAGGATTAATGATGGGATGCTTAAAGTGTTACAAAGACCCGTTTTATGATTGACAATCATAAAACGGCTCTTGGGGGCTACTTGGAATAGTATTTCAGCTATAAATCAATGTGCAAGGGAGAAGAATTTACCTCATATCGTTCTTTCATCAAATTCACCAAACCGGCTTCATAATCCCGGTTCGAGTGCAGACGGTTCAAGAAGCCGGAATGAAGCTCATCAGCGTTAAGATGAGCATAGTTTGATAAGTCGCTGCTCCATTTACCTTTATCCCTGGCAATTTGCTCTTCTTTGGCACTATGCTGAGCCAAAATGACAGGATGACTAGGAGAACTGTGGCCTGCTCCAGTAATAATAACGTCATCGCCTTGGCCTTCAGGATTTTGGGCGGATGATGATGGAATTTCAGTGTCTTTCATTGGATTAGCCCGATTTGGTTCTGCCGGTTCAGCATCAGGGGCGGCAGGCTCAACATCTGTGGGTTCGTCAGTATGTTGGCCGTCAAGGGGCAGATCATCAAAAGTTGTTTCAGGATGGAGGCCTTCCGGTTCACCTGTTTGCTCCGGTTCACCTCTTGGTTCTTCTTCTTCAGCAACAGGGTCTTCTGGCGGATTGGTGACCCGAGCTTTCTTGCTGGGTCTGGCTTTGGCCCTGCAAATAGAATAAAAAGGGTTAACATCCTGTTCAAAAGATGTAGGGCGCATTGAAAGGAAAGGTTTTTCGTAACTCACCCAGCCACAGTTTTCAAAGGGGGGAGTTGAGTTGTTGTCGATTCACCAGAAGAGGAAGGAGGTGTCACCTGATAATTTGAATCGGACGGATTAAGAGGCTGTCTGAAATAACCTGCCTTGGGGTAAGAATGGTCAGAAGTAGGAGAGACCTCAGACCGATGCTTCCAAACCAGAGTATCAGGTAAACAGGTAGAGGTGACCTGTTGGCCACTGTGCCGAGTTGTCCGGCGAGCCTCATGCTGTTGAGTCTTCAAAATAAATGTTGGATCCAAGTGAGCAAGAGGATGAGAAAAGCTTACTTTCCAGATTGTTTGGCGAGGTTTTTGTGTTGGCATAGAGTCTGAACCGGAGGAAAGGGTAATTACCTCTACGTCCTCAGCCTGACTAGCTTCGGCCTCCTCCTGAGGAAGATCATTGTTAACAAGATGCATAAAAAGAGAGCCAAGTGAGTCAAGTTCTACCTCAGCTTCTGGGTCATCAGTATCATCATCAAGTTCCATAGTAATCCGGTCAGCCGTTTTCCGCTTTGATGTCCGTTTTACGGCTTTGGTCTTCGGGCGGGTTGGTTTGGCCACTTTATCTCCAGTTGGCTTTGCCGCTTTCTCTATGGATTTTCGTTTCCAGAAAGGGTCATCACCCTATACATATAAAGAAGAAGGGTTACAGCTTGTATAAGTCAAAGATATTAGAGATGAAGAGGAAGTGTAATGCTTATAGCAGGCGGGTTGTTCTTGGTGTAGAAGGGATTCAGACCGGTTTGACTACAGACCAGTTCCGATTCATTCAGAATTTTCTTTACCCCTTCAGTAACTTCTTCCTCAGATAATTGGATGTTGCAGTGGCGTTGAGGATCGTCAACCTCACCGGTATATTCGCACATTAAACCGGGACGCCGGCTTAGTGGCAAGATACTCCAGGATATCCAACAGCGTACAAAATCCACACATGTTAAACCGTTTGCCATAAAGGCCCGGAGCTTGGCGATTTGAGGAGCGTATTTTGCCCTTTCTGAGGAGCTCATGCGTTGTGACATTGGGTGAGTATTGGATAATCTATGATCTCGGAAGCCGCGGAGAGGATTCCCATCTTCAGGCGAAGTGTCTCTGCAATAGAACCATGTTTGGTTCCATTCCTTTGGGTGGACTATGGTGTTTGGCATGAGGAAATTCCACTTCTTTCCACTTTTGAATCGAGACACCACCAAGCTCTGTATTCGGGCCATTCACAAACTCTGTGCGCCGGTTTAAGTGAAAGAAATCCCGGAACAATTCTGCAGTTCGTTCTTCTTGTAAATAGGCTTCACAGAAGACTTGGAAATTGCATAAGTTGGAGACTGAATTGGGACCAATATCTTGTGGATGCAGTTGGAAGCTGGCAAGCACATCTCGATAAAATTTTGACCCTGGTGGTTTGAAACCACGGCCTATATGGTCAACAAAGATTACCACTTCACCTTGTCTTGGGGTTGGAGGATTCTCAGTTCCTGGGGCTCGCCATTTGATCTCAGTTTTCTTAGGCAGAGAGCCGATGCTAACCATCTCATCCAGTTGAGCCTCAATAACCCGGGAACGAGCCCAGTTGCAGGCAGTGAATTGTTTGGCCATTGCAAAGTGAACAAACTGAAAATGAAAGGCCGGTTTATAAATTATGCATGATCATACACAAGAGACAAGGGAGTAAGAAACGTAATGATATAATAAATGGTACAACCTGGAGACTAGTATAATGAGAAAGAAGGTAATGCTAGCACAGGATTGATCAGACACTGTTAAACCAGAGCATAATTATGAAGGTAACATGCTCTTCCGGTTTATCAGAGGGCTAATGGCATAGACTATTTATCCAATGTCAAATCGCTTATATTGGTGCGAGGAGAAACAGATCTCACAATGATGTATAAAACTTTCGGATCTAGAGATAAGACAGAAAAGCAAAAATAATTGGATCTTGAAGGGGTGCAAAACTGAAGCAATTTTTGACAGACAGATCAGTTCTTTGCGCATAAAGATTTGTGATGATCATGGTAGGTATGCTACGGTAAGAGATGTATCAAGCATGAAGTGTCCATCTATTAAAGGAAGAACATGGAAGAATAGCACTGATGAACTTCAGAAGAACTGCGAGGAATATCGAAACCCTAGAATAGATCTATGGTGAAAAAAGCAGAGAACTTACCAGAGCTAGTGAGGAAGCGGAAGGGCGCCGCAGTTCTCTGGTGCTTTCAGGGCGATGCAGCGGCCGAGGTCGGAGCAGAAATGACGGTCGACGGTGGCGGCGGAGTTCCAGAGGCTGAGCGGCGCGAGGAAGACAATGCGAAGAGGCACGGGGGGAAACGGTGAAAATGACCCCTCGGTCCTATTTATAAGGCAAAGTGAAAAATGGCAAGTGCGGGAATTGAGGAGTCCAAAAAATGGATAAGTTAATAAAGGTGTCTCCTCGATAACTGGATATATATTAAATGAAGGAAGTCTCCGATATCAACAGATGGATGACGTCAGGACGGTTTATCGTAATTTTGAAGTATGACGTCATGGCGGTTTACAAGATCAAAAATGAAGACAAGAGAGAAGATTTTTTCTAAAGTGTGGAAGATTGACACGAACAAGTTCAAACCAATCTGGGGCCTAATGTTGGGGATATTACTACTGGAGGTAAACCGGCCTTATGTAGCTGGGATGACTCTTTGAAGATTAGAAGCCCATGAAGATGTAAAGATGCTAGCGCTTTACGGAGGGCCCAAAGGCGAGTTACAGTATGTAAATGTAAACCGGCCTAGTCATGTAACTTGTACAGTAAGATAGAAAGAGAGAGGCCGAACCGGATATGTTTATAAACCGGCTTCGGGAATCTGTAGCCCGGCGGGCGTCAACCTATGTATATAAAGGGATGACCCGACCGCGGTTTAGGGACAGACAACAACAACTCGAAAGCCAGACAAAGCGGATTCGCTCCCTGGCCTTCGAAACCCTAGCAATACCAATCACAACTAGACGTAGGCTTTTACCTTCATCGAAGGGGCCGAACTAGTATAAACTCACGTGTCCCCTTGTCCGGTTTAACCCCTTTAAGCTAACCCGTTGCGATGGCTCCACAACTAAGTCCTTTCACGAGGACATCTGCCGTGACAAACCCACGACAGCTCCCTACAAAAGAAGAGAAGATTCTCCCAAAAGAAGGAGTAGGAGAGAAGAATCACCACCAAGAGAGAGAAGGGGTAGAGATGACCGCTATGAACAAAGAACATCACGGAGAAGCAAGGATTCGGAAAGGAAGGACAAATCATCAAGGGGCTGCACAAAACGAAGACATCAAGCTCACGTTGGTGAATGGGTATCCGTCTCCGACTCCGACGATCACTCCGAGAGAAGTTATCACTCCGACTCCGAATATACTCAAGATGAAGGTGTTGCCGGTCTAGCACTTGTGTCAACCAACTCCTACGACATATTTGAGTCACCAAATGAAGGAATTGGAAGATGCTTCATGGCTAAAGGCCCAAAGGTATCACACCCCGAGTATGTTGATTTCAATAGTGATGAAGATGAATTGCTAGGTGATGATAATTTACTTGTTTTCAATTCTAGTGATGAAAAGTATGATGAACTTGCTAATAATCATGCTAATCAAGACAAAACGAATGGCGATGATAAGAAGGAGATTGAGCTTCTAACTAAAGAGCTAAACACTCTTAAGTTAGCTCATGAAACTACCTTGGAAAATCATCAAGAACTTTTAAAGACTCATGAGAAGTTATGCTTCGAAAAGCTCAACCTTGAGCAAGAGCATGGGTTCTTAAAAGCGATCAATGATGATCTTCACAAGAAAATTTCTTCTTACATTGCCAAACGTTTACTCTTGTCTACTTACATGCCACAAGTTAAATCTAGCAACAAGAGTAAGAAAGATTCTTCTTCTAGTAGTAACAATAATCATGCTAAACCCAATGATGTTGCTCCTAGTAGTTCTCTTGATTCCACTAATGATTCTCTTAGACAAGTTACACTTGAGAAAGAAAATAGCTTATTGAAGGGAATTATAGAGAAAGGTGTTTACAAGAGCCTTGCCGGAAGTAAGCAATTTGAGGAAATTGTACGCAAGCAAGGAAGACACCGGAAGAATCAAGGTGTTGGTTTTGAACGAAAGTTCAATGCCAATGGAGTTGAGTGGGAAGAAGATCAATACTCCAAGACGAAATTTGTTCCTCAACAAGATAAGTATGATCCTGCTTATTTCCAAGGAACACAAGCTCAAGATGATCTTCCACCACAAGACCACAAGCAAAAAGGCAAGGACAATCTTCAAGAGGAGATTTATGCATTTGAGGAAGCTCCCAAAGCCTTGGTCAAGTGGGTTCCCAAGACTACATCAAGTTCTACTTCATCAAGTACGACTACAAATCCAAGGATTCCCATCAAGATGGTGTGGATCCCGAAGAAGAAGAACTAGAGAGTTCTTGAGGGTGACTCCACCAACATACTTCACTCATATCATTTTGGCGAGGACAAGTGCGAACAACTTCCATATCTTGCACTAGTTCAAGGAGTCACATACCCTCTTGTTGGTAAGACAAGGGACAAGGTAACCTAATGCTTTCATGGACATCATCCTATGTGAACATCACTCTATGTCTATGGATATTCTTGTTTGTTCCTTGTGGGACTAACCCGTGTAGATATTGAAAGTGCAACTCACTCCAAAGGATTGCTCCAAAAGATAGACATCAACATTGAGCATCTACATCTTCAACACCTACATGAAGTCATCATCGACAAAACCCAAGGTTAGTTCATCCCTCTTAGGGGGGATATCACATCTAGGGGGAGCTTTACTCTAATCAATTGAGCTAAAGAAACTCTAATGGTGTGAACACAACAATGCTTTATGTAAAAGTGGCAACCCCACTTGTGCTTAAACGATGAGTATGACCTACGATCAAATGTTCTCATTTGACTCCTAAGTCAATATACTCATATATAGATGACCTAGTCATCGCCAAATTTCTTGTTAGATGCTAGAGTGATTGTGCATGCGTTGTCGCATATTTCATTTGCCATCTTATTGTGTGAGCATGTTGGTTGCATATTTTACTCATTCAAGGACATCCATTTGTTGCTTTGATTGTTTGGCTTTTTCTCTTTTGCCAAATGGATGGACAAGAATGCCTAAGAACTCCTCTATCTATCTATGCTTTTCTCGTCTCAAACTCTATTCATTCTACATCACAAAGTTTGATCAAGTCAGATTCGAACCACTCTGTGTGAGGAGCACTTGGAGTCCCCGATTTGTCATAGACTTAAACTTCCAAAAGCTCTTTGTGCATTTCGGTATGACCGAGCCATCCATTTCGGTCACACCGAGATCACTAAGTTGATCTAGGTTTTCAATCTCGGTGCAACCGATTTGAACTTTTCGGTCACACCGAGTTGCAGCAATCACTTGCGATTCTGCTTGTCGGTGCCACCGAGTTGTTCCACTCGGTCACACCGACCGGGTCGGGATATATATACCCACGGGGAGATTTTGGAAATTCCTTCAAAAACTCTCAACCCGTGCGTGTCCTGCTCTGTCGCCTCGGGTCTCCGGATCATCCTCTCGCTGCCAGCGACCTCCCGCCACTAGTTTCCGTCACCGTCAATGGATTTCTGCCCCTCCGTTGCCGCCGTAGCGACCTCCGCCGAATTATGGTATGAGTTCGATCTTTTGTGCTATTCCTTTAACTCCGATTCATAGCACATTACTTTGCCATGATCATGACCATGTATGCAATCAATCTATCCACTAAAAACATCCCTTAGGTTAGGTTTGATTTTAAAATTTATGGTAAGGTCTCCGCTGGACTCATCTCGGACCGACCGAATTGTAGAAATCGGTCTCACCGATTTGGCTTAGGCCATTGCAGTTGCACTTTCGGCTGACCGAAAACTGCAAATCGGTGTGACCGAGTTCGATTCTTTGTGAAACCCTAGCAGTGTCCGTGCCACCGAACTGTGACTCGGTCTGACCGAGTTCACTAGTTTGGGTTCCAAAAGCTGCTTCGGTATCACCGACTTTACAAATCGTAGCTCCGAAATGCTTTCTGTGAAGAACTAAAACTAAGTTTTTAAGTCATTTTTTTTACAAAAACTCTACACTTTGTGATGCTCATCCACTCTACCTCATCCATATCTATTCACAGGGTCTGCTGTCAGTAAGTTTGCAGAAATTTCTGACCAGAGCGACAGCCAGAACAAGTCAGAGGAACAGGTGTAGTTGAGTGAGGGCACTAGTCCCTCTAGCAGTTCTGATGACGGCAGCAGGAGCACACCAAGCAACTTGCCCAAGGCAGCCACCAGAACAAGGAAGAAGAATACCTCAGATTCTGAAGATGAGGATTATGTGGCTATTGAGGAAGAAGTCAGCTCCAAGAAGAAGGTGTTGAAGAAAGAGTATGGCACAGTTGCATCAACTAAGCCTAGCTTGCACAAGAAGGCCCCTGCCAAGAGGGTGCCAACCTTAAAGGTGAGATCCTCAACTGCTGAAACCTCCAAGCCAACAGGAGAGGCTGCTGGAGAAGGAAAGAAGAGAAAAGAAAGGGTCAAGAAGACCATTGCCAGACTACTTGGTAGATCCTCCATTATGAGAGATTCAGAAGAAGAGGAGGAGGAGGAAGAGGATGTTGCACCAGCTCCTAAGGCTCAGAAGCTTATGGGAAATGCAATCAAGTCAGGGGCCGCTCCATCTAAGCCCAAATCTGCTCCCAAGGCTGCTGCTCAGAAACCCCCGAAGCCTAAGAGGAACACCAGGAGTATACCTGCTGATAAGAAGAACAAGGCCCCAGTGCCTGAAGCTGAAGAAGAGGAAGATGATTCTCTTGTTTTGAGGAAGTTGAAACCCAAAATTCCTGACCACAATGATGCTCATCCAGTTGCTGAGGACATGCACATCAGGAAAGATGCAGTACTGAGGTTGTGGACACAGTCTGATCCCTATGCTGTTAGGAGGAGGACTGCAGTTGACTACAGGTTCCACACAAAGGAACAACAAGATTTCTATGAGACAATTATGCTTGACAAGAAGCCCATAGTGTGTGGCATGAAATGGGTGGACTGGGAGTTCATCCGGGAAAATGAAGATCACTTCCCTGGAGTGTATGACAGCTTTAAGGCATGTGGAGTTGATGAATTCGTTGGACAAAAGCTCACCAAGTGGAATGATGAGTTGATCATGCAGTTTTACTCCACTGCCCACTTCTATCCAGATGGAAGGATAGTTTGGATGTCTGAGGGTACTAGGTACCAGTCCACAGTTGAAGAATGGGCCAAGCTAATCAATGCCCCCAAAGAACATGAAGATGACTTGGATGTGTATGCCACCAAGAAGAAAGACCACAACTCAATCGAAAAATGTACAAGGAGATCCCTGATAAGGCTTTGGAAACTCACAAGCTCGGATCTGTGCATTTCTTGTTGTCTGGTGTGCCTACGATCAACTGGATCCTAAGGCACACATTGTGTAGGATCGAAAGTATGTCTAGAGGGGAGGTGATTAGACTACTTGACCAAATAAAAATCTAGCCTTTTCCCAATTTTAGTTCTTGGCAGATTTTAGCTATCTTAGCACAAGTCAAGCAATCTCCACACAATTCAAGAAAGCATGCAAAAGAGTATATGAGCAGCGGAAAGTAAAGCATGCAACTTGCAAGAATGTAAAGGGAAGGGTTTGGAGGATTCAAACGCAATTGGAGACACGGATGTTTTTGTCGTGGTTCTGATAGGTGGTGCTATCGTACATCCACGTTGATGGAGACTTCAACCCACGGAGGGTAACAGTTGCACGAGTCCACAGAGGGCTCCACCCACGAAGTCTCCACGAAGAAGCAACCTTGTCTATTCCATCATGGCCGTCGCCCACGAAGGACTTGCCTCACTAGCGGTAGATCTTCACGAAGTAGGCGATCTCCTTGCCCTTACAAACTCCTTGGTTCAACTCCACAATCTTGTCGGAGGCTCCCAAGTGACACCTAGCCAATCTAGGAGACACCACTCTCCAAGAAGTAACAAATGGTGTGTTGATGATGAACTCCTTGCTCTTATGCTTCAAATGTTAGTCTCCCCAACACTCAACTCTCTCTCACAGGATTTGGATTTGGTGGAAAGAAGATTTGAGTGGAAAGCAACTTGGGGAAGGCTAGAGATCAAGATTCATATGGTTGGAATGGAATATCTTGACCTCAACACAAGTGTAGGTGGTTCTCTCAGAAAATGTGTATTGGAAGTGTAGGTATGTTCTCATGGCTCTCTCCACGAATGAAGAGTGGGTGGAGGGGTATATATAGCCTCCACACAGAATCTAACTGTTACACACAATTTGCCAAACTCGGTGGGACCGAATGGTTAAACTCGGTCGGACTGATTCAGCAAACCTAGTGACCGTTAGGATTTTCGGTGGGACTGAGATGCAACTCGGTAGGACCGATATGGTTAGGGTTAGGGCATAACGTAAACTCGGTGTGACCGATTACACAAACTCGGTGGGACCGATTTTGGTAATAAGCTAACGAGAGAGTTGGTCAGGTAAACTCGGTGGGACCGATTTGCTCATCTCAGTGGGACCGAAATGTTACAAAAGGGAAAAAGAGATTTTACATTGCAATCTCGGTGGGACCGATCGCTCATCTCGGTAAGACCGAAACGTTACAAAGGGAAACATAGATATTACAATCCCATCTCGGTGAGACCGATTTGCCTAGGGTTTGTGGCAGTGGCTATGACATTTGAAACTCGATGGCGCCGGATAGAAAGAATCGGTGGGACCGAGTTTGACTTTTGGTTTAGGTCATATGTGGATGTGGGAAGGTAGTTGAGGGTTTTGGAGCATATCACTAAGCATTTTGAGCAAGCAAGCCATTAAGCAACACCTCATCCCTCCTTGATAGTATTGGCTTTTCCTATAGACTCAATGTGATCTTGGATCACTAAAATATAAAATGTAGAGTCTTGATCTTGAAGCTTGAGCCAAACTTTTTGTCCTTAGAATTTTGAGGGATCCACTTTCCTCATCCATGCCATGCCATTCATTGAGCTTTTCCTGAAATATTAATCTTGGGATACTGTTAGCTCAATGAGCTATATGTTGTTAGGAATTAACAAAACCACCCAGGGATAGTTGCACTTTCAATCTCCCCCTTTTTGGTAATTGATGACAACATATAGATCAAAGCTTTGACAAATGATAATAAGAGTAAAAGATATTGTCGCTTTGAGAAGTATGTGAAAAGCAAGAACTCCCCCCTAAATTTGTGCCTATCTTAAGATTTTCTTTGCACTGCAAATGCACAATGAGTTAGGATCATGGGTTACTCTTCCATGTCACATACATCTTGGTGGAGCGCTCAAAATGATAAGAATTAAATACATGCACTCATCACCAAGCAAAGTGAATGATCATATAAGGATAAGTAAGATAATATCATCTAACAAGAATAAGTGTAGCTTATGATCAACCACATGATCATCAATGTCTCACAGATAATAGCGTAGTATCTCAAGCAATCAAAAGACAAACAAAGTTCAGCCACCAAAGCAAGAGAGAATAAAAAGCAACGCTCTCTCTCGAAGCCTATGATCCATACATTTTTCTCCCCCTTTGGCAACAAGTTACCAAAAAGTTCATAGAAAATGCATAGCACTAAAACGTCTCTCAGGCTTGGTCTTCAGGTGGTGGTGTCTAGAGAACGCCAAGGACGAAGGCTTCAGTTGAAGTAGATGGAGCTGCTGGGGTAGGTGCTGGAGCGTTGCGCTGGAGCTGTAGCTGGTGCAGATGAAGTGACTCTAGTGTCTGGTACAGGTACTGCAGCAGATCTCTGAGCTCGAGGCACTCTGGCAAATGCATCAGTGGTTGTCTTGCCCTTCCTCTCCTGCATGTCATCCTGTAGCTGCTCCACAACAGACTGAATCTTAGTTACTTTGACATCTAAATCATAGAATTTTTGTTCCACGATTCTTTCCAGGCTCTCCTGGTTTTGAGTTAGGGTGGCCAACCCCTTCTCAATCCTCAGAGATGATGCTATCAAGTAACCAAGCTGGTCCTGCTTGCTTTTCAAAAAGTACTCAGATGCCTCCTCTTGAGTTGGCATCTTGGCAGCCTTCTCTTTCTTTGCCTTCTCCTTCTTTGCTTGTGCTTGCACCGAGGAGGGTTCATCTTCATTCATCACAACTTGGTTGTCCTCGAAGTCTGGGTAGATGGGCAAGTGTTCCTTATCCAACAGGTATGTGCATGTGCCCATCTTTGAGTTTATCAACTCCTGGATCTGTGGGGCATATCCACAACTTCTTTTCTAGTCTGCTGTAGTCCTCTTGATAGTCTCAACTATAAGGCTCATGACCTTGAACTTCTGTGGCACATAAAATATATGTAGCAAGTTAATTGCATGCCCTCTGATCATGTTGTGGTCACCTGACTTGGGCAAAAGAGTGTGCCTTAGGATCCAGTTGATCGTTGGCAGTCCTGACAGAAGAAAATGTACTGACCCAAACTTGAAAGTCTCAAGAGCATGTTCAGGAATCTCCTTGTACATCTGTGAAATAGAATTGTGATCCATCTTTTTCTTGGCATAAACATCCAAGTCATCTTCACTTTCCTTTGGGGCATTGATCAGATTGGCCCATTCCTCAATAGTTGATTGGTACCTTGTACCTTCAGACATCCATACTATCCTGCCATCTGGATAGAAGTGTGATGTGGAGTAGAATTGCATTATGAGCTCCTCATTCCACTTTGTGAGCTTCTGCCCAACAAAGTCTGCAACCCCACAAGCACGGAAGCTGTCAAACACACCAGGATAGTGTTCCTCATTTTCCTTCATGTAGGTCTAGTTGACCCACCTCATATCACACACTATAGGCTTCTTGTCCAACAAAATTGTCTCATAGAAATCCTGCTATTCCTTTGTGTGGAACCTGTAATCAACAGCAGTCCTTCTCCTGGTAGCATATGGATCTGTCTCTCTCCATTTCCTTAGTCCTGAGTCTCTCCTGATCTTCATGTTCTCAGCCACAGGATGAGCATCATTGTGGTCTGGAATTTTTGGCTTCAATTTTCTCAGAACATGCTCTTCATCTTCTTCTTCAGCAACAGTCTCAGGCACTGGGGCCTTGTTCTTCTTGGTAGTTGGTATGTTTCTGGTATTTCTCTTTGGTGCAGTCTTGGGCTTGGAGGCAGCTTTGGGTGCTTCTTTGGGCTTTGATGATGTAGCCCTTGTCCTGATAGCATCACCCATAAGCTTCTGTGTCTTGGGTGCTGGTGCAGCAACCTCTTCTTCCTCTTCTTCTTCCATCATGGAAGCCTTTCCAATCACTCTGGCCATGGTCTTCTTGACCCTTTCCTTCCTTTTCTTTCCTTCTGTAGCAGGCTCTTTGGGTTGAGATTCCAAAGATGCTTGAGAGGATGCTCTGGCCTTAGACATTGGTTGTCTTCCTGCTGGCCTTTTGATCTTCATCCCTGGCTTAACTGCAGCTGAGTTGTACTCCTTCTTAACCACTTTCTTCTTTGATGTGGCCTCATCCTCAGTGGCCACATAGTCTTCATCCTCAGACTCTGAAGTTTTCTTCTTGCTTGCTCTAGTGGCAGCCTTTGGCAAATTGCTTGGGGTGCTCCTGCTACCATCATCTGAACTACTAGAGGGACTAGTGCCCTCACTCAGGTGAACCTGCTCCTCTGACCTGTTCTGGCTGTCACTCTGGTCAGACATGTTGCAAACACTAACTGTAGACCCTATGAATAGATATATATGAGATAGAGTGGATGAGCATCACAAAATGCAGAGGTTTTTGCAAAAGAATGAGTCAAAAACTTAGTTTTAGTTTTCCACAGAAAGCATTTCGGATCAACCGATTTGTAAACTCGGTGATACCGAAGCAACTGTTGGAGCCTAAACTAGTGAACTCGGTCAGACCGAGTCACAGTTCGATGGCACCGAGATTGCTAGGGTTTCACAAAGTCCTGAACTCGGTCACACCGATTTGCAATTCTCGGTCAGACTGAGAACCACATGTGCAATGGCCTTAGCCGAATCGATGGAACCGAGTTCTGCAACCCGGTGGGTCTGAGATGGTTTCGGTGGAAACCTAACCCTAAATTTTCGATTCAACTCTAACCTACTGAGTGTTTTGACTGGATAGAAGCGTTTCAATCATGGTAAGAATCATAATGAACACAATGTGCTAGGAATCGTACGGGGATAGCACTGTGATTGAGTCCATACCCTAGTTCCGCGATGAACTCGCTACGGCGGCAACGGCGGGGAAGAATTCCGTTGACGGCGGTGGAGACCAACGACAGGAGGCGGCTGGCGACGAGGAAGACGATCTGGAGACCCTGGAGGCAGAGCGAGCTATGCGCGGGTGAAGGGGTTTCGGAGAAATTTCCAAAATTTTGCCCGTGAGTATATATAGCCCGACCCTGTCGGTGTGACCGAGTGGAACAACTCGGTGGCACCGAGATCCATAACTGCAAGCAGTTACTGAAACTTGGTGTGACCGAAAGGTTCAAATCGGTTGCACCGAGATTGAAAACCTAGATCGACTTAGTGATCTCGGTATGACCGAAATGAAGGAATTGGTCAGACTGAAAAGCACAAAGAAGTTTTGGAAGTTTAAGTCTATGACCAATCGGGGACTCCGAGTGCTCCTCACACAGAGTGGTTCGAATCTGACTTGATAAAATTTTGTGATGTAGCATGAATAGAGTTTGAGACGAGAAAATCATAGATAGCTAGAGAGGGTTCTTAGGCATTCTTGTCCATCCACTTGGCAAAAGAAAACCAATCAATCAAAACAACAAGTGGATGTCCTCGAATGAGTAAAATATGCAATCAACATGCTCACACAATAAAATGGCAATTGAAATATGTGGCAAAGCATGCAAAACCAATTCTAGCATCTATCAAACAATTTGCGATGACTAGGTCATCTATATATGAGTATATTGACTTAGGAGTCAAATGAGAACATTTGATCATAGGTCATACTCATCGTTTATGCACAAGTGGGGTTACCACTTTTACATAAAGCATTGTTGTGTTCACACCATTAGAGTTGCTTTAGCTTAATTCTTAGAGTAAAGCTCCCCCTAGATGTGAGACCCCCCTAAGAGGGATGAACTAACCTTGGGTTTTATCGATGATGACTTCATGTAGATGTTGAAGATGTGGATGCTCAATGTTGATGTAGATCATTTGGAGCTATCCATTGGAGTGAGTTGCACTTTCAATACCTACACGGGTTAGTCCCACAAGGAACAAATAAGGATATCCATAGACATAGAGTGATGCACACACAAGATGATGTCTATGGAAGCTTTTAGGTTACCTTGTCCCTTGTCTTACCAACAAGAGGGTTTGTGACTCCTTGAACTAGTGCAAGATGTGGAAGTTGACTGCACTTGTTCTTGCCAAGATGATAAGAGTGAAGTATGTTGGCGGAGTCACCCTCAAGAACTCTCTAGTTCTTCTTCTTCGGGATCCACACCATCTTGATGGGAATCCTCGGTGTTGTAGTTGTACTTGATGAAGTGGAACTTGAAGTAGTCTTGGGAACCCACTTGACCAAGGCCTTAGGAGCTTCTTCAAATGCATCAATTTCCTCTTGAAGCTTGTCCTTGCCTTTTTTGCTTGTGGTCTTGTGGTGGAAGATCATCTTGAGCTTGTGTCCCT
Organism: Triticum urartu; assembly: GCF_056163025.1. Classification (NCBI taxonomy): domain Eukaryota; kingdom Viridiplantae; phylum Streptophyta; class Magnoliopsida; order Poales; family Poaceae; genus Triticum; species Triticum urartu. The sequence continues at coordinate 355,407,063 of NC_141877.1, forward strand.
TTGAGAGAAGTAGGATCATACTCCTCTTGTTGAGGAACAAACTTCGTCTTGGGGTATTGATCTTCTTCCCACTCAACTCCATTGGCATTGAACTTTCGTTCAAAACCAACACCTTGATTCTTCCAGTGCCTTCCTTGCTTGCGTACAATTTCCTCGAATTGCTTACTTCCGGCAAGGCTGTTGTAAATACCTTTCTCTATAATTCCCTTCAATAAGCTATTTTCTTGCTCAAGTGTAACTTGGCTAAGAGAATCATTAGTGGAATCAAGAGAACTACTAGAAGCAACAATATTGGATTTAGCATGATTATTGTTACTACTAGAGGAAGAATCTTTCTTGTTCTTGTTACTAGACTTGACTTGAGGCATGTAAGTGGATAAGAGTAAGCGCTTGGCAATGTAAGAAGACCTTTTCTTGCGAAGATCATCATTGATTGCTTTTAAGAACTCATGCTCTTGCTCAAAGTTGAGCTTTTAAAAGCGTGATTTCTAGTGAGTCCTTAAAAGTTCTCGATGATCTCCTAAGATAGTTTCATGAGCTAACTTAAGAGTGTTTAGCTCTTTAGTGAGACGCTCAATCTCCTTCTTATCATCACCATTCGTTTTGTCTTGATTAGCATGATTATTAGCAAGTTCATCATAGTATTCATCACTAGAGTTGTCAACAAGTAAATCATCATCACCTAACAAGTCATCTTCATCACTATTGAAATCAACATACTCGGGGTGTGATACCTTTGGGCCTTTACCCATGAAGCATGTTCCAACTCCTTTATTTGGTGAGTCAAATATGTCGTAGGAGTTGGTTGTCACAAGTGCTAGACCGGCAACACCTTCATCTTGAGTATATTCGGAGTCGGAGTGATAGTTCTCTCGGAGTGGTTGTCGGAGTCGGAGCCGGATACCCATTCACCAACGTGAGCTTGATGTCTTCGTTTTGTGTAGCTCCTTGATGACTTGTCCTTTCTTTCTGAATCCTTGCTTCTTCGTGAGGGTCTTCGTTCATAACGATCATCTCTACTCCTTCTTTCTCTAGATGGTGATTCTTCTCTTCTACTTCTTCTTTTGGGAGAATCTTCTCTTCTCTTGTAGGGGGCCGTACACTCATTGGAATAGTGTCCGGGCCTTCCACAATTGTAGCAGTTTCGCTCTCGACTAGAAGATCTTTTGTCATTATAGGACCTTGACTTGGAGCTTCTCTCTTTGCTTCTACTCTTGTAGAACTTGTTGAAGTTCTTCACCATTAAGCTCAATTCTTCATTGAAGGTTTGTTTCTCACTCGATGATGTGGGGGCTTCACATGAGGCTTTGTAAGCACCACTTGATTTGTTGTGAAGTTCCTCTTTATCCTTGAGTGACATCTCATGAGCAACAATTCTTCCGATGACTTCCATTGGCTTGAGATCTTTGTAATTGGGCATCATTTGGATCAATGTGCAAACGGTATCATATTTTCCATCCAAGGCTCTTAGGATCTTCTTGATGATGAATCTATCGGTCATCTCTTCACTCCCTAAGCCGGCAATCTCATTTGTGATAAGAGCAAGCCTAGAGTACATTTCAGCGACACCTTCACCATCCTTCATTTTGAACTTGTCTAGTTGACTTTGAAGCACATCCAACTTGGATTCCTTGACGGAGTCGGTACCTTCATGCATGTCAATCAAAGTATCCCAAATTTCCTTTGCATTCTCTAGACGGCTGATTTTGTTGAATTCTTCGGGGCACAATCCGTTGAAGAGGATATCACAAGCTTGAGCATTGTATTGTAGCATCTTCAACTCATCCGTGATAGCTTCACGATTCGGTTCTCTCCCATCAAATAATTCACCTTGCAAGCCAACACACACAATAGCCCAAACGGCGGGGTTATGTCCAAGAATATGCATTTTCATCTTATGCTTCCAACTAGCAAAATTAGTACCATCAAAGTAAGGACCTCTACGGTGATAATTTGCCTCGCTAGGCGCCGTACTCTCCTAGGTTGTGAAACCAAGGCTATGACCACCAAAAGCTATGGAAATCAAAGAAAATGGAGACCAAAGCTCTGATACCACTTGTAGGATCGAAAGTATGTCTAGAGGGGGGGGTGATTAGACTACTTGACCAAATAAAAATCTAGCCTTTTCCCAATTTTAGTTCTTGGCAGATTTTAGCTATCTTAGCACAAGTCAAGCAATCTCCACACAATTCAAGGAATCATGCAAAAGAGTATATGAGCAGCGGAAAGTAAAGCATGCAACTTGCAAGAATGTAAAGGGATGGGTTTGGAGGATTCAAACGCAATTGGAGACACGGATGTTCTTGTCGTGGTTCCGATATGTGGTGCTATCGTACATCCACGTTGATGGAGACTTCAACCCACGGAGGGTAACGGTTGCGCGAGTCCACGGAGGGCTCCACCCACGAAGGCTCCACGAAGAAGCAACCTTGTCTATTCCATCATGGCCGTCGCCCACGAAGGACTTGCCTCACTAGCGGTAGATCTTCACGAAGTAGGCGATCTCCTTGCCCTTACAAACTCCTTGGTTTAACTCCACAATCTTGTCGGAGGCTCCCAAGTGACACCTAGCCAATCTAGGAGACACCACTCTCCAAGAAGTAACAAATGGTGTGTTAATGATGAACTCCATGCTCTTGTGCTTCAAATGATAGTCTCCCCAACACTCAACTCTCTCTCACAGGATTTGGATTTGGTGGAAAGAAGATTTGAGTGGAAAGCAACTTGGGGAAGGCTAGAGATCAAGATTCATATGGTTGGAATGGAATATCTTGGCCTCAACACAAGTATAGGTGGTTCTCTCTCAGAAAATGTGTATTGGAAGTGTAGGTATGTTCTAATGGCTCTCTCCACGAATGAAGAGTGGGTGGAGGGGTATATATAGCCTCCACACAGAATCTAACCGTTACACACAATTTGCCAAACTCAGTGGGACCGAATGGTTAAACTCGGTCGGACCGATTCAGCAAACCTAGTGACCATTAAGATTTTCGGTGGGACTGAGATGCAACTCGGTAGGACCGATATGGTTAGGGTTAGGGCATAACGTAAACTCGGTGTGACCGATTACACAAACTCGGTGGGACCGATTTTGGTAATAAGCTAACGAGAGAGTTGGTCAGGTAAACTCGGTGGGACCGATTTGCTCATCTCAGTGGGACCGAAATGTTACAAAAGAGAAACAGAGAGTTTACATTGCAATCTCAGTGGGACCGATCGCTCATCTCGGTAAGACCGAAACATTACGAAGGAAAACAGAGATATTACAATCCCATCTCGGTGAGACCGAGATCCCTATCGGTGAGACCGATTTGCCTAGGTTTGTGGCAGTGGCTATGACATTTGAAACTCGGTGGCGCCGGATAGAAAGAATCGGTGGGGCCGAGTTTGACTTTTGGTTTAGGTCATATGTGGATGTGGGAAGGTAGTTGAGGGTTTTGGAGCATATCACTAAGCATTTTGAGCAAGCAAGCCATTAAGCAACACCTCATCCCTCCTTGATAGTATTGGCTTTTCCTATAGACTCAATGTGATCTTGGATCACTAAAATATAAAATGTAGAGTCTTGATCTTGAAGCTTGAGCCAAACTTTTTGTCCTTAGAATTTTGAGGGATCCACTTTCCTCATCCATGCCATGCCATTCATTGAGCTTTTCCTGAAATATTAATCTTGGGATAATGTTAGCTCAATGAGCTATATGTTGTTACGAATTACCAAAACCACCCAGGAATAGTTGCACTTTCATACTGCTACCCAAGTCAGGAGATCACAAGATGATCCAAGGACACTCGATAAACATGCTGCAAATTTTTGATGTTCCCCAAAAGTTCAAAGTTATGAGTTTGATTATCGAAACGATCAAGAGGACTGCTGCTGATCAAAAGAGTAGTTATGGGTATGCTCCACATATTCAGGAGCTCATCAATTCTAAGATGGGCACATGAATTTATTTGCTAGACAAGGAGCATCTACCCTTATGTCCTGAATTTGAAGACAACACTGTTGTGATGAATGAGGAGGAACCATCATCAACTCAAGTCTAGGAGAAGAGAGCCAAGGAAAAGACTGAGAAAGCAGCCAAGATGCCAAGTGTTGAAGAGGCATCTTGAGTCTTTCTGAAGAGCAAGCAAGATCAGTTAGGCCATATGATTCAAGCTACACTGAGGATTGAGAAGGGCTTGTACACCCTGACTCAGAATCAGGAGAGCCTGGAGAGGATTGTAGAAACAAAATTCTATGATCTTGATCTGAAGGTGACTGAGATTCAGACTGCAGTTGAGCAGCTTCAGGAGGAAGCAGTGGGGAGGAAAGGAAAAGCAACCACTGATGTTTTTCAGCATGTGCCACGAGGTCCAAGGTCTGCTGCAGTGCCAGTCTCAGATGCCAGAGCTTCAGTATCAACACCAGCAGCTACAGCTCCAGTGCCACCTCCAGCACCCACTCCATCAGCTCCAACTATGACATCGGAAGCCTTCGTCCTTGGAGTTCTATCTACACATCCTCCCGAAGACCAAGCCTGAGAGACGTATAGCCTATGCATTTTCAAACTTTTTGGTAACTTGTTGCCAAAGGGGGAGAAATATGTATAGATCATAGGCTTCGAGAGAGAGTGTATGCTTTTTATCTCTCTTGCTTTTGGTTGAACTTTTTGTGTGCTTGTGTGAGATACTTTATGTCCTTATGTCCTTGTGAGATACTTATGTGATCATGTGGTTGATCATATGCTACATTAATGTTTGGTTGAATGATGCTATCCTTTACATTCCACATATGATCATTCACTTGCTTGGTGATGAGTGCATGCTTCTAATTTCTATCATTTTGAGCGCTCCACCAAGACGTATGTGACATGGAAGAGTAACCCATGATCCTAATCGATTGTGCATTTGCATTCAAAAGCAAATTTTAAATAATGCACAAATTTAAGGGGAGCTCTTGCTCATCACATACTTCTCAAAGCGACGATGTTTTTCAATATTATAATCATTTGTCGAAGCTTTGATCAATATGTTGTCATCAATTACCAAAAAGGGGGAGATTGAAAGTGCAACTATCCCTGGGTGGTTTTGGTATTTCCTAACAACATATAGCTCATTGAGCTAATGCTATTTGAAGATAAATATTTCAGGAAAAGCTCAATGATTCGCATGGCATAGATTAGAAAGTGGACCCCTCAAAATGCTAGGGACAAAAGATTGGCTCAAGCTCAAAGCACAAGACTCTACATTTTACTTTAGTGATCCAAGAACACATTGAGTCCATAGGAAAAGCCAATACTATTAAAAGGTGGTGAGGTGTTGCTTAATGAGTTACTTGCTCAAAATGCTTAGTGATATGCTCCAAAAACCCTCAACCACTTTCTCATATCCACATATGTCCCAAACCAAAAGTCAAACTCGGCCCCACCGAAATCTTCTGTCCTACGCCATCGAGTTCACTTGACATAACTACTTCCAGAAACCCTAGTCACTTCGGTCTCACCGATAGGATCTCGGTCTCACCAAGATGGGATTGCAAACTCTCTGTTTCCCTTCATAAAATTTCGGTCCAACCGAGATGAGCGATCGGTCCCACCGAGATTGCAATGCAAACTCTCTGTTTCCCCTTCGCAACGTTTCGGTCTAACTGAGATCAGAGAATCGGTCCCACCGGGTTTGCCTGACCAACTCTCTGTTTGCCTATTACCAAAATCAGTCCCACCGAGTTTGTGTAATCGGTCTCACCGAGATTACCTTATGCCCTAACCCTAATGGAATCGGTCCCACCGAGTTGACGTATCGGTCCCACCAAAATGCCTAACGGTCACATTATGAACCAAATCGGTCCGACCGAGTTATATGATTCGGTCCCACCGAGTTTGGTGATTTGTGTGTAACGGTTAGATTTTGTGTGGAGGCTATATATACCCCTCCACCCACTCTTCATTCGGAGAGAGAGAGCCATCAGAACATGCCTACACTTCCAACATATTTTTTCTGAGAGAGAACCACCTACACTTGTGTTGAGGTCAAGATATTCCATTCCAACCACATAAATCTTGATCTCTAGCCTTCCTCAAGTTGCTTTACACTCAAATAATCTTTCTACCAAATCAAGTCCTATGACAGAGAGTTGAGTGTTGAGGAGACTATCACTTGAAGCACAAGAGCAAGGAGTTCATCATCAACACACCATCTATTACCTTTTGGAGAGTGGTGTCTCCTAGATTGGTTAGGTGGAGCCTCCGTCAAGATTGTGGAGCTGAACCAAGGAGTTTGTACGGGCAAGGAGATCGCATACTTCGTGAAGATCTACCCTAATGAGGCAAGTCCTCTGTGGGCGATGGCCATGGTGGGATAGACAAGGTTGCTTCTTCGTGGACCCTTCGTGGGTGGATCCCTTCGTGGACTCGCGCAACCGTTACCCTTCGTGGGTTGAAGTCTCCATCAACGTGGATGTATGATAGCACCACCTATCGGAACCACACCAAAAATCTCTGTGTCTACATTGCGTTTGCTCCCTCCAAACTCCTCCCTTTACCTTCATATGCAATTGTTTTACATTCCGCTCCTATACTCTTAGAATTGCATGTGTAGGTTGATTACTTGTTTGTGCTAAGTTGCTAAAATCTGCCAAGACTTAAAATTGGGAAAATGCTAGATTTTTATTTGGTCAAGTAGTCTAATCACCCCCCTCTAGACATACTTTCGATCCTACAAGTGGTATTAGAGCTTTGGTCTCCATTTGCCTTGATTTCCATAGATTTGATGATCATAGCCTTGGTTTCACAACCTAGGAGAGTATGGCGTCTAGTGAGGGAAATTACCACCATAGAGGTCCTTACTTTGATGGTACTAATTTTGCTAGTTGGAAGCATAAGATGAAAATGCATATTCTTGGACATAACAACGCCGTTTGGGCTATTGTGTGTATTGGCTTGCAAGGTGAATTCTTTGATGGGATAGAACCGAACCGTGAGGCTAGCGCGGAAGAGTTGAAGATGCTGCAATACAATGCTCAAGCTTGTGATATTCTCTTCAATGGATTGTGCCCCGAAGAATTCAACAAAATCAGCTGTCTTGAGAATGCAAGGAAATTTGGGATACTTTGATTGATATGCACGAAGGTACCGACTCCGTCAAAGGAATCCAAATTGGATGTGCTTCAAAGTCAACTTGACAAGTTCAAAATGCAGGATGGTGAAGGTGTCGCTGAAATGTACTCTAGGCTTGCTCTCATCACAAATGAGATTGACGGCTTAGGAAGTGAAGAGATGACTGATAGATTCATCATCAAGAAGATCCTAAGAGCCTTGGATGGAAAATATGATACCATGTGCACATTGATCCAAATGATGCCCAATTACAAAGATCTCAAGTGAACGGAAGTCATTGGAAGGATTGTTGCTCATGAGATGTCACTCAAGGATAAGGAAGAGCTTCACAACAAGTCAAGTGGTGCTTACAAAGCCTCATGTGATGCGCCCACATCATCAAGTGAGAAACAAAACTTCAATGAAGAATTGAGCCTAATGGTGAAGAACTTCAACAAGTGTTACAAGAATAGAAGCAAGGAAAGAAGTTCCATGTCAAGGTCCTACAATGATAAAATATCTTCGAGTCGTGAACGAAATTGCTACAATTGTGGAAGACCCGGACACTACTCCAATGAGTGTACAACTCCCTACAAAAGAAGAGAAGATTCTCCCAAAAGAAGGAGTAGGAGAGAAGAATCACCACCAAGAGAGAGAAGGGGTAGAGATGACCGCTATGAACGAAGAACATCACGGAGAAGCAAGGATTCGGAAAGGTAGGACAAATCATCAAGGGGCTACACAAAACAAAGACATCAAGCTCACGTTGGTGAATAGGTATCCGTCTCCGACTCCGACGATCACTCCGAGAGAAGTTATCACTCCGACTCTTAATATACTCAAGATGAAGGTGTTGCCGGTCTAGCACTTGTGTCAACCAACTCCTACGACATATTTGAGTCACCAAATGAAGGAATTGGAAGATTCTTCATGGCTAAAGGCCCAAAGGTATCACACCCCGAGTATGTTGATTTCAATAGTGTTGAATATGAATTGCTAGGTGATGATGATTTACTTGTTGACAATTCTAGTGATGAAAACTATGATGAACTGGCTAATAATCATGCTAATCAAGACAAAACGAATGGTGATGATAAGAAGGAGATTGAGCGTCTCACTAAAGAGCTAAACACTCTTAAGTTAGCTCATGAAACTACCTTGGAAAATCATCGAGAACTTTTAAAGACTCATGAGAAGTTATGCTTCGAAAAGCTCAACCTTGAGCAAGAGCATGGGTTCTTAAAAGCGATCAATGATGATCTTCGCAAGAAAAGTTCTTCTTACATTGCCAAACATTTACTCTTGTCTACTTACATGCCACAAGTTAAATCTAGCAACAAGAGTAAGAAAGATTCTTCTTCTAGTAGTAACAATAATCATGCTAAACCTAATGATGTTGCTCCTAGTACTTCTCTTGATTCCACTAATGATTCTCTTAGACAAGTTACACTTGAGCAAGAAAATGGCTTATTGAAGGGAATTATAGAGAAAGGTGTTTACAAGAGCCTTGCCGGAAGTAAGCAATTTGAGGAAATTGTACGCAAGCAAAGAAGACACCGGAAGAATCAAGTGTTGGTTTTGAACGAAAGTTCAATGCCAATGGAGTTGAGTGGGACGAAGATCAATACCCCAAGAGGAAATTTGTTCCTCAAAAAGAGAAGTATGATCCTACATCTTTCCAAGGAACACGAGCTCAAGATGATCTTCCACCACAAGACCACAAGCAAAAAGACAAGGACAAGCTTCAAGAGGAGATTTATTCATTTGAGGAAGCTCCCAAAGCCTTGGTCAAGTGGGTTCCCAAGACTACATCAAGTTCTACTTCATCAAGTATGACTACAAATCCAAGGATTCCCATCAAGATGGTGTGGATCCCGAAGAAGAAGAACTAGAGAGTTCTTGAGGGTCACTCCGCCAACATACTTCACTCATATCATTTTGGCGAGGACAAGTGCAAACAACTTCCATATCTTGCACTAGTTCAAGGAGTCACATACCCTCTTGTTGGTAAGACAAGGGACAAGGTAACCTAATGCTTTCATGGACATCATCCTATGTGAACATCACTCTATGTCTATGGATATTCTTGTTTGTTCCTTGTGGGACTAACCCGTGTAGGTATTGAAAGTGCGACTCACTCCAAAGGATTGCTCCAAAAGATCTACATCAACATTGAGCATCTACATCTTCAACACCTACATGAAGTCATCATCGACAAAACCCAAGGTTAGTTCATCCCTCTTAGGGGGGATATCACTTCTAGGGGGAGCTTTACTCTAATCAATTGAGCTAAAGAAACTCTAATGGTGTGAACACAACAATGCTTTATGTAAAAGTGGCAACCCCACTTGTGCTTAAACGATGAGTATGACCTACGATCAAATGTTCTCATTTGACTCCTAAGTCAATATACTCATATATAGATGACCTAGTCATCGCCAAATTTCTTGTTAGATGCTAGAGTGATTGTGCATGCTTTGTCACATATTTCATTTGCCATCTTATTGTGTGAGCATGTTGGTTGCATATTTTACTCATTCGAGGACATCCATTTGTTGCTTTGATTGTTTGGCTTTTTATCTTTTTCCAAATGGATGGACAAGAATGCCTAAGAACTCCTCTATATATCTATGCTTTTCTCGTCTCAAACTCTATTCATGCTACATCACAAAGTTTGATCAAGTCAGATTCGAACCACTCGTGAGGAGCACTTGGAGTCCCCGATTCGTCATAGACTTAAACTTCCAAAACCTCTTTGTGCATTTCGGTATGACCGAGTCATCCATTTCGGTCACACCGAGATCACTAAGTTGATCTAGGTTTTCAATCTTGGTGCAACCGATTTGAACTTTTCGGTCTCACCGAGTTGCAGCAACCGCTTGCGACACGGTGCCACCGAGTTGTTCCACTCGGTCACACCGACCGGGTCGGGATATATATGTCCACGGGGAGATTTTGGAAATTCCTTTAAAAACACTCAGCCCATGCGTGTCTTGCTCTGCCGCCTCGGGTCTCTGGATCATCCTCTCGCTGCCAGCGACCTCCCACCGCCGGTTTCCGTCACCGTCAATGGATTTCTGCCCCTCCGTTGCCGTCATAGCGAACTCCGCCGAATTAGGGTATGAGTTCGATCTTTTGTGATATTCCTTTAACTCCGATTCGTAGCACATTACTTTGCCATAATCATGACCATGTATGCAATCAAACTATCCACTAAAAACATCCCTTAGGTTAGGTTTGATTTGAAAATTTAGGGTAAGGTCTCCGCTGGACTCATCTCGGACCGACCGAATTGTAGAAATCGGTCTCACCGATTTGGATTAGGCCATTGCAGTTGCACTTTCGGTCTGACCGAAAACTGCAAATCAGTGTGATCGACTTCAATTCTTTGTGAAACCCTAGTAGTGTCGGTGCCACCGAACTGTGACTCGGTCTGACCGAGTTCACTAGTTTAGGTTCCAAAAGCTGCTTCGGTATCACCGAGTTTAGAAATCGGTAGCTCCGAAATACTTTCTGTGAAGAACTAAAACTAAGTTTTTAAGTTATTTTTTTGCAAAAACTCTGCACTTTGTGATGCTCATCCACTCTACCTCATCCATATCTATTCACAAGGTCTACTGTCAGTACGTTTGCAGAAATGTCTGACCAGAGCGACACCCAGAACAAGTCAAAGGAACAGGTGCAGTTGAGTGAGGGCGTTAGTCCCTCTAGCACTTCTGATGAGGGCAACAGGAGCACACCAAGCAACTTGCCCAAGGCAACCACCCGAACAAGGAAGAAGAATACCTCAGATTCTGAAGATGAGGATTATGTGGCTATTGAGGAAGAAGTCAGCTCCAAGAAGAAGGTGTTGATGAAAGAGTATGGCACAGTTGCATCAACTAAGCCTAGCTTGCACAAGAAGGCCCCTGCCAAGAGGGTGCCAACCTTAAAGGTGAGAGCCTCAACTGCTGAAACCTCCAAGCCAACTGGAGAGGCTGCTGGAGAAGGAAAGAAGAGAAAAGAAAGGGTCAAGAAGACCATTGCCAGAGTACTTGGTAGATTCTCCATTATGAGAGATCCAGAAGAAGAGGAGGAGGAGGAACAGGATGTTGCACCAGCTCCTAAGGCTCAGAAGCTTATGGGAGATGCAATCAAGTCAGGGGCTGCTCCATCTAAGCCCAAATCTGCTCCCAAGGCTGCTGCTCAGAAACCCCCAAAGCCCAAGAGGAACACCAGGAGTATACCTGCTGAGAAGAAGAACAAGGCCACAGTGCCTGAAGCCGAAGAAGAGGAAGATGATTCTCTTGTTTTGAGGAAGTTGAAACCCAAAATTCCTGACCACAATGATGCTCATCCAGTTGCTGAGGACATGCACATCAGGAAAGATGCAGGACTGAGGTTGTGGACACAGTCTGATCCCTATGATGTTAGGAGGAGGACTGCAGTTGACTACAGGTTCCATACAAAGGAACAACAAGATTTCTATGAGACAATTTTGCTTGACAAGAAGCCCATAGTGTGTGGCATGAAATGGGTGGACTGGGAGTTCATCCGGGAAAATGAAGATCACTTCCCTGGAGTGTATGACAACTTTAAGGCATGTGGAGTTGATGAATTCGTTGGACAAAAGCTCACCAAGTGGAATGATGAGTAGATCATGCAGTTTTACTCCACTGCCCACTTCTATCCAGATGGAAGGATAGTTTGGATGTCTGAGGGTACTAGGTACCAGTCCACAGTTGAGGAATGGGCCAAGCTAATCAATGCCCCCAAAGAACATGAAGATGACTTGGATGTGTATGCCACCAAGTAGAAAGACCACAACTCAATGGAAAAATGTACAAGGAGATCCCTGATAAGGCTTTGGAAACTCACAAGCTTGGATCTGTGCATTTCTTGTTGTCTGGTCTACCTACGATCAACTGGATCCTAAGGCACACATTGCTACCCAAGTCAGGAGATCACAAGATGATCCGAGGACACTCCATCAACATGCTGCAAATTTTTGATGTTCCCTAGAAGTTCAAAGTTATGAGTTTGATTGTCGAAACGATCAAGAGGACTGCTGCTGATCAAAAGAGGAGTTGTGGGTATGCCCCACATATTCAGGAGCTCATCAATTCTAAGATGGGCACATGAATTTATTTGTTGGACAAGGAGCATCTACCCTTACGTCCTGAATTTGAAGACAACACTGTTGTGATGAATGAGGAGGAACCATCATCAACTCAAGTCTAGGAGAAGAGAGCCAAGGAAAAGACTGAGAAAGCTACCCAGATGCCAAGTGTTGAAGAGGCATCTTGAGTCTTCCTGAAGAGCAAGCAAGATCAGTTAGGCCATATGATTCAAGCTACACTGAGGATTGAGAAGGGCTTGTCCACCCTGACTCAGAATCAGGAGAGCCTGGAGAGGATTGTGGAAACAAAATTCTATGATCTTGATATGAAGGTGACTGAGATTTAGACTACAGTTGAGCAGCTTTAGGAGGAAGCAGTGGGGAGGAAAGGAAAAGCAACCACTGATGCTTTTCAGCATGTGCCACGAGGTCCAAGGTCTGCTGCAGTGCCAGTCTCAGATGCCAGAGCTTCAGTATCAACACCAGCAGCTACAGCTCCAGTGCCACCTCCAGCACCCACTCCATCAGCTCCAACTATGTCATCGGAAGCCTTCGTCCTTGGAGTTCTATCTACACCTCCTCCTGAAGACCAAGCCTAAGAGACGTATAGCACTATGCATTTTCAAACTTTTTGGTAACTTGTTGCCAAAGGGGGAGAAATATGTATAGATCATAGGCTTCGAGAGAGAGTGTATGCTTTTTATCTCTCTTGCTTTTGGTTGAACTTTTTGTGTGCTTGTGTGAGATACTTTATGTCCTTATGTCCTTGTGAGATACTTATGTGATCATGTGGTTGATCATATGCTACATTAATGTTTGGTTGAATGATGCTATCCTTTACATTCCACATATGATCATTCACTTGCTTGGTGATGAGTGCATGCTTCTAATTTCTATCATTTTGAGCGCTCCACCAAGACGTATGTGACATGGAAGAGTAACCCATGATCCTAATCGATTGTGCATTTGCATTCAAAAGCAAATTTTAAATAATGCACACATTTAGGGGGAGCTCTTGCTTATCACATACTTCTCAAAGCGACGATGTTTTTCAATCTTATAATCATTTGTCGAAGCTTTGATCAATATGTTGTCATCAATTACCAAAAAGGGGGAGATTGAAAGTGCAACTATCCTTGGGTGGTTTTGGTAATTCGTAACAACATATAGCTCATTGAGCTAATGCTACTTGAAGATAAATATTTCAGGAAAAGCTCATTGATTGGCATGGCATGGATTAGAAAGTGGACCCCTCAAAATGCTAAGGACAAAATATTGGCTCAAGCTTAAAGCACAAGACTCTACATTTTACTTTTAGTGATCCAAGATCACATTTAGTCCATAGGAAAAGCCAATACTATTAAAAGGGGGTGAGGTGTTGCTTAATGAGTTGCTTGCTCAAAATGCTTAGTGATATGCTCCAAAAACCCTCAACCACTTTCTCATATCCACATATGTCCCAAATCAAAAGTCAAACTCGGCCCACCGAAATCTTCTATGCGGCGCCACTGAGTTCACTTGACATAGCTACTGCCAGAAACCCTAGTCACTTCGGTCTCACCGATAGGGATCTCGGTCTCATCGAGATGGGAGTGCAAACTCTCTGTTTCGCTTCGTAACGTTTCGGTCCAACCGAGATGAGCGATCGGTCCCACCGATATTGCAATGCAAACTCTCTATTTCCCCTTCGTAACGTTTCGGTCTAACCGAGATGAGTGAATCGGTCCCACCGAGTTTGCCTGACGAACTCTCTGTTTTCCTATTACCAAAATCGGTCCCACCTAGTTTGTGTAGTCGATCTCACCGAGATTACGTTATGCCCTAACCCTTATGGAATTGGTCCCACCGAGTTGACGTATCGGTCCCACTGAAATGCCTAACGGTCACATTATGAACCAAATCGGTCCGACCGAGTTATATGATTCGGTCCCACCTAGTTTGGTGATTTGTGTGTAACGGTTAGATTTTGTGTGGAGGCTATATATACCCCTCCACCCACTCTTCATTCGGAGAGAGAGCCATCAGAACATGCCTACACTTCCAACATACTTTTTCTGAGAGAGAACCACCTACACTTGTGTTGAGGTCAAGATATTCCATTCCAACCACATAAATCTTGATCTCTAGCCTTCCTCAAGTTGCTTTCCACTCAAATCATCTTTCTACCAAATCAAATCCTATGAGAGAGAGTTGAGTATTGAGGAGACTATCACTTGAAGCACAAGAGCAAGAAGTTCATCATCAACACACCCTCTATTACCTTTTGGAGAGTGGTGTCTCCTAGATTGGTTAGGTTTCACTTGGGAGCCTCCGTCAAGATTGTGGAGTTGAACCAAGGAGTTTGTACGGGCAAGGAGATCGCCTACTTCATGAAGAAGTACCCTAGTGAGGCAAGTCCTTCGTGGGCAATGGCTATGGTGGGATAGACAAGGTTGCTTCTTCGTGGACCCTTTGTGGGTGGAGCCCTCCGTGGACTCGCGCAACCGTTACCCTTCACCGGTTGAACTCTCCATCAATGTCGATGTACGGTAGCACCACCTATTGGAACCATGCCAAAAATCTCTGTGTCTACATTGCATTTGCTCCCTCCAAACTCCTGCCTTTACCTTCATATGCAATTGTTTTACATTCCGCTGCTATACTCTTAGAACTGCATGTGTAGGTTGATTACTCGTTTGTGCTAAGTTGCTAAAATCTATCATGACTTAAAATTGGGAAAAGGCTAGATTTTTATTTGGTCAAGTAGTCTAATCACCCCCTCTAGACATACTTTCGATCCTACAGCATCCTTCCGTGCCAACTCCGGGCCTCCCCCATGTGGGAGTTCAATCCGGAGGAGCCACGGTCCTTGAAGCACTTCTTCGGCACCACGCACGAAGATATATGGAAGCAACTCTTCAAGGCCTAGAAAAGTTGGCTGATGAAGACTGAAGACATGGGACTCGACATCGAGAACCCGGCCTCGCCGGTAAGAATAATTTTTCTAAAGACCTATTCGGTCAATAATTGAGATATAACATATTGGCTGCCTTCCGTACAGGGCTGGACGGCAAAGGCGAAGCGGATCAAGTGCCTGACATCGCTACCTGAGGACCCAGCCAGACCCCAGCTAATGGAGATGCTGGTCCCGGCGCCCTATCAGGGGCCGGAGAAGAAGGACAAGAAGAAAAAATGCAAGGAGGCCAAGGGCGGCCCCCGCCACAAAGGTCCTTCGGACACGATGTCCTAAGAGACCGAAGCCTCTCTTCCGACGAGGGAGACGAGGAAGAAGAGGAGGAGGAGGTGGAAAACGACTCCCCACGTAAGGGGGGGAAGAAGAGGGCGGCCTCCGAGGACCCGAAGGGGGAGGCGCCCAAGAGAGGGAAGGTGATCTTCTTGGATAGTTCAAACTCAGAATCCGAACTAGTCCCCAGGAGACCTCCCAGCATTACAAAAAAAGGCACATCCATGACATTTTGGGCTGAACGAATTTTTTTCTGTCATACTTATGACACTTCTATGATGATAATTGTGACAAAACCTGGTATCATCATAGATGTGGTGGGATCCTACTTCTATGACAAAAAATCATGACAGAAAATGGGTTTTTCGTCCTGGGCGGGTCGGAGACGCAGCTGCATGACATTCTTTGGGCCGTCCATGACGAAAAAACCATGGTAGAAGCGAGGGCGAGGAAAATTTTGGGGAGTTCCCGGTTACGGTGGGTGGTCGGGGGCCGAGAGATGCGCGTTTCTCTCGTACACGTACGCGCGTGTGTGCAAGGCGTTGGGCTCTAACTGAACCCGAGCGATTGCACTAGCTACGTTACTGAACCCGAGTGATTCCTACGCTACTGCTGCTAACTGAAGCCAATCGATGCTGCCTCTGGCTGAACAGTGAGCGTTGCTGGGGTGTTTGGATGAACAGTTCCCGGTGGGGGTGGATGAACAGGACCCCGCGGTGTTGCCTCTGGATGAATAGGACCCCGATCGATCGAGTCGGTTGGTGCTGGATGAACAGGACCCCGTGGAGGGTGGTTGAACAGGAGCCCGTGGAGAGGGCTGGTTGAACAGTAGCTGGTGGAGTAGCACGTGGTGAACGCTGGATGAACAGGAGCCCGTGGATGAACAGTCGCAGGTGGAGGCTGGAGGAGGTCGACGGTGGATGAACAGTAGCCCGTGGAGGATGGAGGGGGTCGACGGTGGAGATGAACAGTATCCCGTGGAGTCCTGCTTTGTGGTACGCCACACCGCTCCCGATGAACAGGACCCCCGTTTCGACCGTAGCACTCCAACACAAGTTTGTTTCCTCCATTTTGCAGTACGCCACACCCCTCCCGATCAACAAGACCCCGTTTCGATCGTAGGAGGTCCGTTTCCTCCATTTTGCGGTACGCGAGACCCCTCACGATGAACAGGATCCCATTTCGAACATGGCCGGTCGAACACGAGGCCGTTTCCTCTGTTCTGCGGTACGCAAGGCCTCGTTTCCATCGGCTGTTCCATCCAAGCCCTCCTGATGAACACGACGACATATTCCGTTCCGACCCAGCTGGCTGGCTCCCCATGAACACGACGACGACACAGTTTCTCCATTCCGACCCAGCCATGTACACGAGCCCTGGCCGTATGTATGCGCTCGAGACCCTGCCCGTATGTACGTACGTGGCCGTATTTTATTTCTTGCACACTGGCCGTTGTACGTACATGTACATGCTACATGCGTGCCTCTACTACGGCACGTGCGCGCTCTACATCGACCAGTATGTACATACACGTTCGCGACTAGAATGACAACGCTACGTACGCTTCGACCAGGTGGGTCCCAACTATCAGGCACTTCCTTGCGTGCGAAGATATAGCTGGTGGGTCCCAGCAGTCAGGGGGCGAATCATTTTTTTGCCCGGACGCACTTCCTTGCATGCGAAGATGTAGCTGGTGGGTCCCAGCAGTCAGGGGGAAACATTTTTTTTTCACAAAATACGGTGGCCCGTCCGGTGGGTCCCTGCTGTCAGGTGCAGGAATAATTATTTTGTGCGTAATAAGGAGGCACTTCCTTGCGGCTGTCATGGACCCAGCTGTCAGCCTCTCCACGGACAGTACTCTTTCGATGGAAGTCGATCGTTGACCACATTGACCATGCCGCGTCGAGAGCACCAAGGCGGTGGACGACGGCGAGGCCTAGGAAGGGGACGTCATGGAGCCAGGGAAGACGTGGCACTGGATGCCCACGCGGAGAGGAGTACAAGGGTTCACTGGTTCGGCTGCGGTGTGAGGCTGCCGTCGCCGCAGAATAACAGGTGGTGTGGGTGAGTATAGGGATGGCCTGGCCAGCGGTGGGAGTAGTAGGGGCGATGAGGCCTCTGCGGCATCACAGCCGCCACGGGAGGCAGGAGCACGTGGCACGACTAACACTGGTTTGGGCGGCTGGAGCAAGAAGACCAGAGGTTGAAGAAGCACTACGGCCGTTGGATGGACATCGTACGGGCACTGGAGCTAGAATCGTTCATATATTGACTAAGTTGACAAAGCCCTCCGTCCCCGTCAACTTAGTAGGCCCACAAGTCAGCCTCCCACTATGGTGGGTCCTAGCTGGCAGGGGGTATTCATTTTTTTGTGCGCAATAAGGAGGCACTTCCTTGCGTGCGAAGATATAGTTGGTGGGTCCGACCTGTCAGCGGAGGGAACGTTTTTTTTCACGAAATACAAAGGCCCTTCCGGCGGGTCCCAGATGTCAGGTGCAGGAATCATTATTTTGCGTGTAATAAGGAGGCATTTCCTTATGTGCGGCCGTGGACCCAGCTGTCAGCCTCTCCACGTATAGTCCACTTCCAATGGATGTCGTTCATTGACCACGTTGACCATGCCGCGCCGAGAGCACCAGGGCGGTGGATGACGGCGAGGCCTACGAAGGGAACGACACGAAGCCGGGGAAGACACGGCAGTGGCTGCCCACACGGTGGAGAGTACGAGGGTTGACTGGTTCGGCTGCCATCGCCGAAAAATAACAGGACGTATGGGTGAGTGGAGGGATGGCCTGGCCAGCAGTGGGAGTAGTAGGGGGCGGTGAGGCCTCCGTGGCAGCACAGGAGGCTACGGAAGGCAGGAGCAGGCAGCACGACCGGCGCTGCTTTGGGCGGCTGGAGCAAGAAGACCAGAGGTTGAAGAAGCACTACGGCCGTTCGATGGACATCGTACGGTCACTGCAGCTAGAATCGTTTATATTGACTAAGTTGACAAAGCCCTTGGTACGCGTGAACTTAGTAGGCCCACAGGTCAGCCTCCGAAACGGTGCGCCCCAGATGTCAAGGGGAGGAATCATTTTTTGGGCGGCTGAAGCTAGAATATCCGAGATTGAAGAAGAAGCACGACATCCGTTAGATAGACATCCAACGGCCACTGCTGCTAGAACCGTGTGTTGACTATAATAAGTTGACAAAGCCTTGCATATGCGTCAACTTCTTTTTTTAGTGGACGCGTCAACTTAGTAGGCCCACAAGTGTGTGGCAGAGAACTTATAGCCCATTTGCGATTTGTAAGAATGTACAACCCATTTTTGAATTCTAATGGAATTTACTACAGCCCATTTACAGTTTGTTAAAAGTACAACCCATTTTCTAGCTAGGACAACGATTAATAATTTCAACCAACCGTTTAAGACAGAATTCAATAAAATTTACCATATTTTGATGGGATCCGAAATATTTTTATCCCGAAATTTCTAGTCAGATTAAATATAAATTTGTATTACGTAAAAATCTAACGAAACATTGCACGCGCAACAATTAAAAATTAAGATTTTCAAAATCCATAAATAATATTTTATAAACTAATTTTGTGTTTGGTGCATTTTTTTATAGTTACTGCCCAGTTTTTATAATTACATCCCATTTATTGTTTTTTAAAGCCAATTTTCCTATTAAGCCTAATGCATCCCTCCTAGGAAAGATTTGCAGCCCAGCGGGGCGGAGAATAACAAGTTGACCTTGCTTGGGTATTCCTCAAAAAAACGTATAACTGGGCTAGCAATTTTCATCTTGAAAAATAATAATATCTGGGCTGGATATCTGTCCTGGGCTAGACGGGCCACAACCCGCCCAGTTAATACCCTGCTCTCCCCTGAACAACAACGAAAACATCGCCAAGAAAAACTCTGCAGTTCTCATGCCTCAAAAGCACAAATACTGCTCGAGCTGCTTGGTCCCAGTTGTCGGCCGCACCTTGTGCAATTCTCTCGTTTATATTGACTACATAGGTTGACAATGCTGTGGGACCGTGATGTCGGGAAACCAGGAGGAAGCAAAAAAATATAGTTGTACATAATAAGGAGGCACTTGCGTACGTACGGCTATGGCCCTAGTGGGTCCCTACTGTCATCTAGTCAAAATAAAGTCATCTCATGAATCCTCATGTTCATTGACCATGTTAACAATGCTCAGCGCCACGACGAGCGCAACAACTCGAAGGACGACGGAGAGGGACTCGCGGGCCCTACGTATGGTCTGATACAACGCCCGCTCCTCATTCAGGAAGCCAGGATCATCGGACACCTATGAGCACCTTCGAGAGACTGAGACGGCATGAAATGGTAAGGCCGCGCTTGGGAGCTCTGGTTTATTTCACACCTGTATTAAGATACAAGTGTAATTTACTCGTCATCGGAAACAACGCGTAAACTACAGGCGTAATGAAACTGAGGGCCCGAGGTCTGTAAGTAAAACCGGTGGGTTACACGTGTAATTTGAGAGCCAGTGTATATTTTACTAGTCAAAATCGACCAACCAAGCGCTTCGCCCGAGACCATCTGTTTTTATTTACAAGCGTCAGCTTTACAAGCGGTTTTGGTTGGAAAACGACGATCCAATCACGGCCTAAGATGATGAGTTGGTCGGAAGATCATATGGTTTCACGTCTAACCTACCCGACTTGTCGTATAGGCTATGAATGAAATATAAGACGATGAACTTCTTAAGCACGGAGACAACAGAAGAGGATGGTCTTCTTAACAAGAAAATCACTGGCATTAGATCGACATGCAAAACAATACGAAGCATTATTCTCAGGAGGCATGGTGAACAGCTCGTGATGCCGCATGCCACAACATTCCAAGCTCAACTTTGCAATCAAACACAAGGCCTGACATTACATAGACAATATTCAGAACAAACTCTTAAAATATCTTACATAAGTCAACATTCATGTGACTATGCATCTCAACAGAGTAAATATTTACTTCTGAACTGAAGACAAGAATAGAAAAAACGATCGACGTTGCTCACAGCAAAGGGCGTCGCACTCAAAAAAATCAAATGCATGTCTTCTGGCTAACATCAATGAGCAAAAATTGACAAGGTTTTCCAATTCCAATATATTAAACTAATGTCAACTTTGACAAGCTTTTCCCATTCAAAATATGTAATGCCTATGATTGTGGAACGGGCAGGGTTTGTCATCAGTTTGTCATCTGATAGTCCGGTGGCTCAAGGTGACGACGAATTATTAGAGAACCATTCGATGTATTGTGCATGATGAAGTATTATGGAGGACACGAACCATCTGAACATTTTGTGCAGTTCCACTAAAATCAACTGAGCATCCCTATGGATTTTGTATTTATATGCTGCCAGAAAACAAAGACACATCAGCACACACATGAATATTGGCCCAAGTGTCAACCCACAAATCGGTGGACTAACAAACTGAAAGTACGGTAAACAGATTACCATACCCAGATGCCCCATCATTGTTGCTTAGAGTGACATTGACAGACTTGGAGTCCTGTCCTGGCTTCTTGGTACTTGCTTGGGCACTTGTTTGCCCAGTGTTCCTCCGAACCACAAGTAAAGCAGCCATCTCTCCTTTTCTCTTTCTTCTTACCCTTCTTAATGGCCGAAACTAGCAGCACCATTCAAACATATAGTCCGGTGGCTCAAGGTGACGACGAATGATTAGAGAACCATTTGATGTATTGTGCATGATGAAGTATTATGGAGGACACGAACCATCTGAATATTTTGTGTAGTTCCACTAAAATCAAGCTGAGCATCCCTGTGGATATCGTATTTATATGCTACAAGAAAACAAAGACACAACAGCACACACATGACTATTGGCCCGAGTGTCAACCCACCAATCGGTGAACTAACAAACTGAAAGTACGGTAAACAGATTACCATACCCAGATGCCCCATCATTGTTGCTTAGAGTGACATTGACAGACTTGGAGTCCTGTCCTAGCTTCTTGGTACTTTCTTGGGCACTTGTTTGCCCAGTGTTCCTACGAACCACAAGTAAAACAGCCATCTCTCCTTTTGTCTTTCTTCTTACCCTTCTTAATGGCCGACGCTTGCAGTATCATTCAAACATATAGTCCGGTGGCTCAAGGTGACGACGAATGATTAGAGAACCATTCGATGTATTGTGCATGATGAAGTATTATGGAGGACACGAACCATCTGGACATTTTGTGCAGTTTCACTAAAATCAAGCTGAGCATCCTTGTGGATATCGTATTTATATGCTACAAGAAAACAAAGACACAACAGCACACACATGAATATTGGCCCTAGTGTCAACCCACCAATCGGTGGACTAACAAACTAAAAGTATGGTAAACAGATTACCATACCCTGATGCCCCATCATTGTTGCTTAGAATGACATTGAAAGATTAGGAGTCCTGTCCTGGCTTCCTGTACTTGTTTGGGCACTTTTTTCCCAGTGCACTCCACATGTTGTAGAGTTTCCTATGCTCTCTGCAGACTAGTCATGTCACCAGCGTCTACTAATACTCTGTAAAGCTTCTCGATCATTCCTTGTGTAATGTAGTACAAACAGTGACTGCTTCTTTCTGCAAAGTGGTAAGACCAACCGGACCCACTAATGCAGCAGTTTGCCTTAGACACATTGGCTCCTTTTGTGTAGTTCAACTAAAATCGAAGTCGGAATAAAACCGAGCTTTAATTTTGATATCCCTGTAAGCAACAATAGGTGTAAGGGAAACAATTACTGAGAAATAACGGTTGATGACTTGTACTCCCAGAAGAAAAACATCTACTGATCTACCTTATCTTAATGGGAAACAAAGCAGGAGAGTAACAATTCTCAATCAGTTTGATTCATTCATATTAACTGAGACATTATCTTAACAATGCCTTGTTTCAACATGTATAAAGAACGACAAAGCAGAAAAATTTCATTCCTAAATCAACGCGACTGATTGATTTTAACAGAGACATTATCTTAACAATACCTTGGTTAAACATGTAGAAAGAACTACAAAGCAGGATAGTACCATTTTTAAAACACTGTAACTGATATATAATAACAGAGACATTATTTGAACAATACATTTCTTAAACATGTACTCCGGCCGATCCCTAACAGAAATGGTACTCCCGTTGATCCCTAACAAGTGTTGAAGTTTTGAACCAAGATTCAGTAGTTAATTCTGAGGAAAGTAGGTACTGACCTTCCAAGACCAAGATTTGAAACAACTCCTGAGGAAGATCTAAAGGAGATCTCAACACATAGATGGAAATCTGGTCTCATTTTGTGCAGTTCCACCAAAATTAAGCGAAGCAAAATGTCGCAATAGCAACAAGTTGAATAGATATCCCTGTTTTAACAGAGGAAAAAAGGAATCAATTACTGGCCAATAAAGGAGGATGAAACATGCGGCCACAAAAATGGTAATCCCGCCAATCCCTAACAAGTGTTGCAGTTTTGAAATAAGATTCAGTAGTTAACTTGGAGAGTGGCATTGCTTAATTTTACCAGTGGCATTAGATTAACAAAAAGCATAAACAGTTCCAGGGGAGAGTGGGCGCAACAACAACATGTGCTTCCATCTACTCATAAAGGGGGTGATGCAGAGTTTGTTGTAACAAAGCAACAAGCATAATGTCTGGGTTGGTCCCATTTTTGTTCACTACTTAATGGGAAAAGAGAGCAATACAATAGCTTCAATTCAACATTTATTTAAAACAATACCAATACAAGTAGCACAACATCTCAAAACACACTGCACAATCATGTGGATGAAGGCAAGTACTAACCTATCATGACGCACACAAGATCATGTACGAATCTGCCAACACGAATAGGAAATCCAATCTCATTTTGTGCAGTTGCACTGAAATCAAGTAAAGTCGCCGGTGTGACATTTAAGTTTGCTATAGCAACAAGTTGAATAGATATCCCTGATTTAACAGAGTCAAAAAAGGAAACAATTACTGCCAATAAAGGAGGATGAAACATGCGGCCACAAGAAGAAGCATCTACCTTATCTTGATGGAAAACAAAGTATAGGACAGTAGCATTTCTAAAACGGTTGCATCGATTCATATTAGAGAGAAATTCTCTTAAAATAGTTCATTAGTTAATTCTGAGAGTGGCATTGCTTAATTTTACCATCAGAATTAGATTAAGAAAAAACATAAATAGTTCCAGGGGCGAGTGGGCGCAACAACACCATGTGCTTCCATCAACTTATAAAGGGGGTGATGCAGAGTTTGTTGTAACAAAGCAACAAGCATCATGTCTGGGTTGGTACCATTTTTGTTCACTACTTAATGGGAAAAGAGAGCAATACAATAGCTTCAATTCAACATTTATTTAAAACAGTACCAATACAAGTAGCACAACATCTCAAAACACACTGCACGATCATGTGGATGGGACATGCCAGCACCATGTGCGTCCACACGTATAAATGGGTGATGCAGAGTATGTAGCCAAGCAACATATCTGTGTTGGTCCCATATTTGTTCTCTTTGAAAAAAATTCCTGTGTGAGGGCAGCAAATCTAGTCCTGCACAAACTACCCGACCCCCCAGTTTCTTTCCCTTTTCAGCAAAGAGTTCAGTTCCTTACATATGTGTGTACTGGGTTACCCCCTTCTTCCCTTTTCGACCAACAAAGCGGCTGGCTAGCTAGTCTATACTACTTTCCCTCCCTCCTTTCCTCATTGAACCACGTCCTAGATTCATGCTCCACCCCACCGCACCCTTCTTTCCTCTTTGAACCAAGACCTAGATTCGACTATAGAATCGAAAAAGATCCACATGCAGCTAGACCAATGACGGTTTCAAAGAAACTTATACCTTAGGGTCGTCGGGATGTGGCAAGGTGTGCGGCGGGAGGTCGGATCTTCCCAAACTACGTACGACAGCGAGGAAGAAGGGGTCGGTGGCCCTCCCGCACAGGCGCTGGGTGAAAGAGAAAAGCGCATCCGGAAGTGGATTGCCTCCCTCTCCGAAGGCGATAGAGTGAACGCTGCACCTCCTCCCCTTCCCTGTGCAACGGGATCCGGACGCCTCCTTCGCCAGCTGTGAGGGGGGTGAGAGAGACAGGGGCCACAACGCAGTCTTGTTTAGATCTTAGATCTAGTGAAGAGGGTGAGAGACTATGAATATAGCAAACCCTAGCAAAGGAACGTTGAGCCTCTAGCGTGTGTGTGTGTGTAGTGCGGCAAGAGTGTGGAGAGTGCAAACCCTAGCGAACAAGCGTTGAGGCTCCAGCTTATATATATACTGTAGTACGGACTGAGCTCCGGTGCCTTAACTGCACCTGCTTTTGGCTGTATGACAGGTGGGCCAGCCACATTTTGGGCCCACCTGTCATAAACCCAAAGGCATGTGCACTAAAGTCAATGAAGCTGCGTCCATATAGTACTCGTGTATATGACTAATATATAGTGGAGTGGTTTTCTTATTCTCTCCATAACAATCGTTTTAAATTGTGTAAGTATGAAACGGAACTCTTTATTTAACGTACCAGTGAAGAAAACTACTACTCCCTCTGTTCCTAAATATTTGTCTTTCTATAGATTTCAACAAATGACTACATACGGAGCAAAATGAGCGAATCTACACTGTAAAAAATGTCTATATACATCCTTATGTGGTAGTCCATTTCAAACCACTTGAAAGACAAATATTTAGCAATGGAGGAAGTACTTCCGATGAACTAACGATCCACGCGTCCTGGTCGCACTTCCTATCCTTCACGTGCGGTACACTACCCTCCCTTAAGTGAACAACCACACACGCGCCAAATTGTCGGAAACATGTGAGAGTGTGTACAAAAAAGAATTTTAATTTCAATTATCGGAAAGGTTTGAGAGTATGTACAGTTTGCCCTCTCTAATAATTATGGTTTGTTGTGTTCGGCATAAACTTGGTCAAATTTTACAAAGTTTGACTTTAGTCAAATCTAATATGCGGAGTAAATAAAAATGGAGGGCTACTATGTCCATCTGGGTTTTTAGTCCACACCATTTTTTAATCAAAGTTAATAGTTGGACAGATAAAATTACAGGGGAGCTCGAGACAAAGTTGTGAGAAGGCTTAGAAATCAATACAAAACTTATGCTCTTAGTACCAACGTCGATCCTTCTTCGAGGAAACATTTGGTTCATAGCCGATTGTGTGATAAAATTGCACCAATGTGAAGGACGACTGCGTCTCCAACGCAACCAAGGTGAACTGACCAAGGATATCATCTTTGTGGGTAAGAAGCAAAGAGCATTGATGGAAGACAACTTGTTTTTCATTGAAAATCGATCAGCTTCACTAGCCGACGCAACCATGAGCATCGATAGGTCATCGTGGTGATGCATCATCCATTTGGCATCAAGTTTGGGTGAGGCACCTATGAAGTTCAACAAATCCTCACCGTGGTCTGTTTCTTCTCAGTAATCAAGCTCAAGGAAGGAAGAACCATGTGGCAGAGGACAGTGAGGCGGAACAACAATGGCCATCCAATTTTGTGCAGTTCCACTAAAATTGAGGAAGACATGCCCGGGTAGGAGATACACATCGTTGTTTCCAAAAATATAAAAAGGGATATAGTGTTGTTACTTTGTTTTACAAGATTAACAACGACATCTCAATTGTCAATAAGAATTATGAAAAGTACACCAACAAGTAGAAGCATCATGATTATCTTGATGGGAACTAAACCAGGATACCCGAGAAAAAAAGCATTTCTTCATTTAACCAGTGATAGTATTAGATTAGCAGCAGCAATAGGAGCATATGGACAATGACCGCACAACCACCATGTACTTTTTGTCGAAACAATATGTATACCTCCACCGAGGCATAAATCAGGACAACTTTTCGAGTGGCATTTCCTCTATAATAGTAGGTGATGTTGGACCAGCTGACGAACCCTAGCTACTATAAATGGGGAGCTGGGGAGTAGTCACATAGAAGAAAACCCGCATGCAGCGACTTGGGAAGCTAGACCAGTACAAGAAGTTATACCTCAGGTGGGCGAGATGTTGCTTAGGCGGGCGGGCGGGATCTGCCCACACGACGGCAGAGAACAAGGGTGCGGAGGACCTTCGTCCGCGCCAGCGCCAGCTCTGAGATGACGGTGCGCATCGGCTTCCTCCATCGCCAACGGCGACAACGTCAACGCTGCACCTCCTCACCTCCCGCAGCGGACGGGATTCGGCCCGATCTGTGACCACCGGTGAGGAGAGAGATAGTGTGGACACTGTCATCTTGTTTTGATATGGAGAGGGTGAGAGAGCGAGACGTGAGAAACTCTATCAAACAAGAGGCTATAATGGAGTAAAAAATCTCTCCATAGCAATGGTTTTAAATAGAATACGCGCGTTCCCAAAAAGAGAAATGAAAACTGGCGGACAATTTTTTAACGTACCAAGAAAGAAAACTCGATCAAAAACATGCCCCCGCTTCCAGGTCGCAAGAGTCGTCGCGCACACACACATAGACATAGACATGCATATCTGTGTTTACGTAAAATTCCATTTCCATCTCCATCTCCAATCAAATTTGTCCAACTGGCACATCATTTACGTTGTTAATTATATACGCGGCAATATTAACGTACAACATCTCTTGTTTGCGGGCGTCCGGACCGCTGCCACAGCCGCTCCTGACCAACCCGAACCCTCTTCATCACCCGCGCGTGCTTCCCGGCCAGAACGGTCAGTGCCGCATCATGCCCGGCCAGAGCGGACGCAGCCTCTCACTGGCACCGGCATTGAAGCGGCGCGCCGGCCGAGAGAGTGTCGCCCGTGCCGCTTCCTGGTGCACGCGACTGCTCCGCATTCAAAGGTCGCAATAGCGGCCACAACATGCATGTAAAAAGTCCTTGGGAGTCCGTGCTACAGCTAGCTGTCCTCCCCCAACTCGTTAATCTCTTCCAATAGTACTAGTACTCCATGGCACGATCCATCGATAAGCAGGCGGGAAAGTTATCATATACTCGGTTTGCGGTGAGTGGCATGCCGAGCGACCATGTGGGGTCGAGCCGTGGAGGAGGGTGAGACACGAATGCGACAGATGTGATTTAAATGTTGGTTTTGCCCGATGGCGCGATCCAACGAAACGAAACGTTGGTTTCTCTCCTTTTCCATTTTTTCTCCGAAAAAACAGAAACTATCCACTCCATTTTCATTCCTACTCCAAGGTTGCCCCGTTACAACATTCCATCAAATACAAAGGAAAACTAACACGCCTGATGACGCATCTCAATGATTCACAGATCATAGCCAATATTTACTTCACAACTAAAGACAAAAGTTGTGAGAGCATGTACGAAAGAAAAACTACTGATGGGGTCATTACGACTTAAACCCTAAACCCTAAACAGGATTTAATTTCCTGGCCAGGTAGAACCTGTCGAAGGAAAGACGGCTGGCACCCTCGGATCATATGATGCTTTTGTGCAGTTCCATTAAAATTGAGATGAGCATCCCTGATGGCAAAGATATTGAAGAAGTGTGATTAGAATAATAGTATTGGCACTTGTTCATGAGACATAAACTCATCACAAGTAGAAGCCGGTAGAAGTAGAGAAAGATCGACATGGAGATGGAGCTACGTGGGGAGCTGCGGCAGTGGAGCAAGCCGGCTCCAAAAGGAAGATGGACTACCTGGGACATCGGGCTGTAGCTAGAAGGGTAGTTGGGACGCGGCATCAGCCCATACTGCGGTGACCCCTGGTTGGGATGCACCGACTGTGGATTTTCTCCCTTGCCGATGTCGACCGCGTCTATGCAGAACATTGTTCCCTTCCCCCAGCCACGGGATCAGGCCGGATATGTGACCAGCGGTGTGGCCACCGTCATTCTATGCTTGTGAAGAGAGCAACCCAAGCAAGCAGGCTTGTAGCTTAGGCTCTTGCTAGTGTATATATAGTGGTTTTCTTTTTCTCTCCATATCAACCATTTTATATTGCGTACGTGTCATTGAAGAGTGAAATGATGGTTGCTTCTCTCGACTAACTTACTGTGTGATTTGACTGCTCCTTTAGTGGCCCCTACACGTACTCTCCCTACGTGTATGCAACAGTCACACGTACACATGGACGCAAAAACGCGCGCGATGCCCTAATGCATGCATGTCCGAGCACACGACGGAACACACATAGTCACGCTCAAGTGCTCAACCTACACGTGCATGCACACACATACTCAGCCAGGGTGAGCTAGTGACCGTATAAACACCGGAAAATGTATATATTGAGCGGAATGAGTGTATTATGAAGTCCAGTGACCGTATTTTTACAAATATACAGTGGCAGACAGTGTATTTATCTCGTTTGAAATTAAGCCATATTAACCGGAGAGGAGGCAGTATGGACTAGCATTACTTTGTTGTGTCCCGTCAACTTGCCGAACGAGGAGAAGCTTGCAGGACGGGAGAAGCTTGCGCGCGGTGGCTCGCAGGACAAGGAGAAACTTTTGACTAATGCAAGATATCCCTCGCTCAAGCGGTGGACATGCAACAGTTAATTCGGTGTCAGATTGCTAGAAGCATACACTATACTAGTACTGTTATTGTTCAACTTCCCGAAGAGGCGAACAACCAAGCGCAAAGTTTACTAGTACTAGTACTACTACTATAGTCTATAGAGGTATGTACTATACTAGTACTAGGAACCGGATGGAGGAGCGTCTGCACTCTTATTATATTTTAAAAATGTGATAAAGCAATATTCAACACATTTGGTTCTCTTCGAGGGTTCTCGCATGTGATAATGGAAGTTGATTGCATGGAACACTCGCCACAATTCTCGCTTAATTCTGGCTCATATCATGTTACAAATAGGAGCGCTCGGTAATATTTCCTCTTTTTTTGTTATTCAGCATGTAAACAAGTCAGCACACCTTGCGGCGCATCTTTGTGCGAACCGTACTTGCTGCACTTTGAATGTGGCCGAGAGCTGGCTTGATGAAACACCTCGCTTCCTACTTCTTTTTGCGGGGTACCTCGCTTCCTAGTGACCAGTGTCTTGGCTGATCGTCCTAAGAATGCTTATATATGAATAAAGCTCTCTCATTTACCCACAAAAAAGATTAAGCCATATTAACCGGAAAGGAGGGAGTATGGACTAGCACTACTTTTTGGTGTGTCCCGTCAACTCGCAGAATGAGGAGAAGCTTGCAGGACAAGGTGAAGCTCGCTTACGCCTTTTGACTAATGCAACCTACCCTCACCCAGGCGGTGGACATGCATTAGTTCATTCGGTGTCAGATCGCCACAGGCATACACTGTAGTACCGAACATGCGGAGTACCATCATTGTTCGACTTCACGAAGAGGCGAAGAGCCAAGCGCAAGGTTTAGTAGTACAAGTAGTACTACTACCAGAACCGCATGGTGGAGCGTATGTACTCTTATTTTTTTAATCTCTGATAAAGTACACATTTATTCCGGAGAAGGGCGGAAAACGGCAGCCCAACATGTAATGATGATATCGATCAACCATGCTCGAATATATCTTGGCCTCCGTGCAAGCCCGTCTGTGTGTTCTCGCTCCTCGTCTCTCTTAAGGAACGACGGGTTGGCCATTTTGCTGTCAATTGAGATCGGTTTGCTCACACTCCTGTCCCACATGTCAGTGATATGCCAAGAGGAGGTGCGTTGACCGACTGGCCATACGCGCACTTGGTTTTGCACCTTCATACTACTCCTCCGTCATAGTTTACAGGGGGCGCTTCATTATGATGCATTTCTCTCAATGCATTTCCACCACCACAGGGACTTTAGACGCGTTTGGTTTAATGCTCAATTAATTAGGGCGTGGTAATCGCAATCAAGTCCACAATTTTCTCTCGATGTACTACGGAGTGGAGTAAGTGCATGCATGTGTGTACCCGGGGTGGAAGCACTGCATGCATGTGTGTACGCATTATTTCCTCTAGTAATAGACGCCGTGCTATAACTACCAATGCTATTTTTCAGGCTGATCGCTAGTCGCCTTGGTCCCAAAGATTTTTTATTTTTCTGAAGCGCGCTCTATAAACAGTGACGGATGGATTAGTATGAGCGGATTCAAAGAAGAGCGTATTGATGGTTGCTTCTTCCGAGCAACTTAAAGTGGGAAAGGTGGGGCTTATGATTTCACTGCCCATTACTCACTATTAATGCGGCGCAATGACCGGGCCGAGTCTCCCATGCGGCTGTGCACTACTCCCTCGGTTCTTAAATATACTCCGGAGTATTTGTCTTTCTAGAGATTTCAACGAGTGACTATTCAAATATTTGTCTTTTTAGAGATTCAAATGGACTACTACATACGGATGTATATAGACATATTTTAGAGTGTAGATTCACTCATTTTGCTCCGTATGTAGTCTCTTGTTGAAATCTCTAGAAAGACAAATATTTAGGAACGGAGGGAGTACACATACGAAGCAAAATGAGTGAATCTACACTCTAAAACATGCCCATTTGAAATTTGTAAAAAGACAAATATTTAGGAATGAAGGAGTATAATTTTGTGCATGGCACATGGACCCGAATGCCGAAGAGTCTTCTCGCAATGCTATCAAGCTTCCAGCATTTGTTTACATAATTTACGTACTATACAAATAATTTTCCAGCGACATGAAATTGTACAATGGTGTGAGCTTTCAGCTTTTGTTTCGTGTGTCTTGCCATCGATGCTCTTTCGAAAACAATAAAAAACTAACTTCCTTGCTAATGCATCTCAATGATTAGCATATCAGAGCTAATATTTACATCACAACAGAAGACAAAGTTGTGAGAAGGTGTTAAATTAAAATTGATCCATGCTTTCATTGGCAGCAACGTCCCCCCAGCTCTGTCTAAATCAACAAGGCATGTTGGGAAAAAAGTAGCTGTCTAGAGCATGCAACATTCCGATCATTTTGTGAAGTTCCACTAAAATAGAGCTGAGCATCCCTGTTCCAAAGATATTAAGTGTGATTACGATAATAGAGGACTGCTGATGAAACAGTAAACACACAAATAGAAGCCGGTCACCTTTGCAGTCTCTCTTAAGACTAACTAGTTGGAGAAGATTAGGCTCGGAGTTGGATGAGGAGGATAGAGCAAAACCAATATCCCTTTGTGCAGTCGCACTGAAATGTAGAGACGTTGCCCGTGTGACATTTTAGTACAACTGCACAAAACTCTCTTAAGAAAAAAGTGATTTGTGCAGTTCACCAAAAGGTCGCAATAGCAACAAGGTGAAATGGATATCCTTGTTTGCAAAAAAGAGGTAGAAAGGAAACAATTACTGGCCAATAACAGTTGATGACACATGCGACGACAAAAAAGAAGCATATTCCTTGACCTAAGGGAAGATAACAACACGGTTGTGTTTGTCTAAAATGGTGTGAGGACGAGATTGCAATATGGAAAGTACGCCGGACGAGCTACGTTTTGGGCAAAGAACTATGGAAGATCCACATGCAGCGGTGTGGGAAGACGGGTAGTGGAGCAAGGCCGGAGGGGATACCTGGAGGTCGTCGGCATGTAACTAGGTGAACGGCGGCAGGCGTAATCTGCCCATACTACGGCAGCGAGCAGGTGGCGTAGGCCCTACCGCGCTGGAGCTTGGTCAGAGAGAATGGCGTGTACCGTAGATCGGGACATGCTGCCTCGGCGCCGTCAAACGGAGAAATGATGCACGTCCTCCCTTTCCGCCAGCGGACGGGATGCGGCCGGATCAGTGAAAAACGGTGAGAGAGAGAGGCCACCGCAGCCTTGTGTGAGATACTCTGAAGAGAGACAAACCAGGCAGGCAGGCTCCATTGTATATAGTGGAGCGGAGACTACCTTTTTCTACATAAAAATCATTTTATATTCTGTGTACGTGCCATTGAGCGATATAACTTTATTTAAAAATAATGCGCCTTCGCATCAAGTCGAGCTTTGTTTCGTGCACGCATGGTACATGACCTCCATAGGTAAACAACCACTACACGCGTTCAAATTAGCACGTGGGCTGCCATTTCGTACAGAAATGAGCTCCACCATGTACCCGCGCGGGTGTGGCTGGGCACGAAGCATGAGTACGTGCACGGTGCACCTATTGTCTTCTTGTATATGTACACCACCTACGTGGGGTTGTGTGAGAGAGATACAAACGTAGAGAGATATAGTGTGTGGGTTCGTGAGAGTTTTTTTGGGGGGGACAATCAAAAAAGGTAACATATGCAATGTGTGTGAAATAGAGTCATGGATATATCATATATATATAGAGAGGGGGAGATCCACGATAAGAGAGTGGAGGTATCATCGGTTTGAGGTGTCCATAGAATCGAAGAGAGGGGTGATGTGTGTGTGTGTGCGTGCGTGCGCGATCGATAAAGAGTGCATCGAATTTGTGTGTGCCCACATCAAAGATATAGAGTGGCTGACCTACTGGAACGTGAGAGGGGACATGTGCAGTTTGTCTCTGTGGCATGGATACCTACCTACAATGCTCGACTATCGATGTGTGGTGGTGGGGGAGGGAGGCCTAACTAACTATAGAGGTACAATGGCTGGTATATGTGTGGAGGAGGAGAGAGGCCTACCTCATGTATTAAGGGAGATCGATCTACCTCATGTATTAAGGGAGATCGATCGGCATCCATGCATATGTGTAGGAGAGGAATAAGGTTGGGAGAGAGACAGAGCTAGAGTGTTGGAGGGGTGGTAGTGGAGTTGCTTCTAACAAATGGTGGGATAGGCTTGCTATACAACCGGAGGGCACACCTGCAATATCACTAAGAGAGGGGATGGCTGCCTGTCTATGCACGTGCGTGTGAGAGACGGGTCAGGAGGCATGCACGAATGATGAGGGGGGGACATGGTTGTGGTAAGCAGACGTAACTACATAGGAAGATCAATCGTCCTTTGTCAGAGAAAGGAGAGACATAACTTGTGAGGTACGTCGATCGATGGGG
Organism: Triticum urartu; assembly: GCF_056163025.1. Taxonomy (NCBI): domain Eukaryota; kingdom Viridiplantae; phylum Streptophyta; class Magnoliopsida; order Poales; family Poaceae; genus Triticum; species Triticum urartu. The sequence goes on from NC_141877.1 coordinate 355,440,394, forward strand.
GGAGTAGTTAAAGTCGACATAGGTATATGTTGGGAGATCGATCGATATACATGCATGTGTGTGTTAGAAGCAAATGAGGCACGGGGAGAATGATAGAGAGAGAGACAGGAATGCATCTAGGAGGTGGTACAAGAGTCATACTATATCGAGGGGGAAGGAGTGTGCGAGTACGAGATCAATGAAAAGAGTGGTGGGAGTGAGGCATGGACGGTGATAAGAGAAGAGGGGAAGCTTGTGTTTGTGCTAGGCACACCTGGCTAGAGAGGCATATCGATCGATGTGTGCCGTAAAGAAGGAGCTGGGCCTACAGACACCGTGGGTGAACGACCTAAAGTGAAAAGAAGAATTTGCGCGATGGAGCTAGAGAATGCTGAGGGAGGGTGAGAGGGGTGCGGGCGTGTGCATGCACGAGAGAAAGTTGGCGCTAGCTACAAAGATAAGAGGATTGTATGAGTGTATAAGACGAATAGAGATCATACTTCATTATAAAAAGCGAATTCGGATATTTGAAGAATTTATCATAGTGTTTTAAACCGACGCATGTGTGAATATATATAACGGTGATACACATGGTGTGGTTATGAACATGTTATACTACATATAATATATTTTATCTCTACTCTTATAGAAACGGAGTTGTTGATGATGGTGTGCCTGCCATCCTGCAATATAGACCGTCCGATTTATATCTGATGGATAGGAAGGAAACTATGGCAATTTTGAAAAAAGATACCCACACCCCTCTCCATATTTTCAAATTAGGCCTCCCCTTGATCATGTTGATGTTTTGTGGAACGCATGGGCACCTTGCTAGTACTACGTATAATATATAGAACATTGATCATAATTTGGGCTAATGTGTGACTTTTGCAGCTCAGGTCTACATACTTGTCATAATGTAGGGGGCGGGGCACTATACTATGTGTGATAAACACGGTGTATGTATGGAACATGGTTTAGATTATGAATATACAGTTAGTACATCAAATGTACTATTATTTGGAATCAACATCAAGTGTATTCAAAAAAAAGATTTCGAGTTCATGTAGTACACATAGTTCATATCTATCTCTATAGTAATCATGTGGTGTGTTATTAAGGTAATACACGAATGATGGTTGAAGTTGGTAACAATCATGATTGTAGATTCTTATTGAAATAGAGAAACGATTTCAAATTCAGTTCGAATTGCAGCGGTAGTATAGACATATGGAATGCACAAAAATGTTGGTATGAGTAGGTTACATGCATCATACAGCAAGCGAAAAAATTTAATTGGACATAACATGGATTCATACTCCCTCCTTCTTCCATCTATACAGGGCGTAATGTGTTTTTTAAGACTGCCTTTGACTATTGACAAGATTAATAGTACATGACATGCACAATGTGAAAATTATATCATTGAAAGAACCTTTCACAAACAAATTTAACAGTGTGATTTGTGTAAGTTGCATGTCACATATTATTGCTCTAATATTTGGTCAAAGTTAGCATCGAAAAACGCATTAGTCCCTATATAGATGGAAGGAGGGAGTAGCTTTGAATAACATTTTTATAGTAAAACGGGGCAAGACTCTCTCTTTGTGTGGTGTGAATAGTTTTATTTTTTACGTTTTATTTTTGGTTGAGGGAAGTGCAAATTGTTTTGGTACGTACAAGTACAATATTACACGTTAGGCTTGTCCCTGAAATTCAACCCGCGCCTTGTTATATCCCGAAAATTCAGATATCATGCTCCCAAAACTGGCGCCTTCACAACCCGCGCCTTGCTATCCCGAAATTACAACGGGCGTGAAAACTCCCTCCAGCTGCCAAATCCCGACACGTGAAATCCCCCTTCTAACCCTGAGCCAAAAGGGCCGCTAGTTCAAATCGGTGGGGGGTACTTTTGTAACACACCCTACATTTTGGACAAGAGCGTCCCTAAGTCATGGTTCACCCCCTCCCATCACCTCCTTTTTGCCATTCGAAATCCCAGGCCGCCATAACCTCTCCGCTCCAGCAGCGAAACCCCACCGGCGGGGAGTTGTTTCGGGGCAGCCGGGCGGCGCTGGGGCCGGCGGTTCAGCCTGTGGTGGCTGGCGGCTCAGGGGGGGTGCAGGTTGAAGATGAACTGCAGGCCCTCCCTAAACTACATGTCAAGTGCCTCTCTGCTACCATTGCATTCAGTTTTGACAGTAACATTCAGATTCCACAGTAAATTTTAGTTTTGACAGTTAAGTTCAGAGTCAACAGTTTTTACCTCATTTGTTGTAGTCAGGCTTTTTTTGGTGATGTAAATTTTACATCTATTTTACATCATCTATTGGAGATGCTATTAGAATCCCACTTGAGATTGACGATGTCTGTCTTGTGCTACTTCAGCCTTGACGTCCTATTCACCTCTTGGACTCCAAGTCAGGTCCAAATTAATGTTCAAACTTGAGTTCTAAATTAGTTGTGGGGCACATATCGAGGAAGCAATGAATAGTATCTCTGTCTAATATCTGGTTCACCTAGGGTATGCCTATGTTGTACATCTTGGGTGGGAAACAAATAGTAAAGCAATCATCATCTATCTTTTTACTAAATTAAAGCAATCATCAGCCTGCTATCATTATTTTTGGATCCATCCACTGGTTGTTACCATCACTCTAAATTTCTGCATGCTCTCCTTACATAATCTCACCATATTTTTTTCATATGCATCTTAGATATTGTACAAAGTCATGCTAAACAGGTAGAGAAAAAGAGAAGAGTTTTGTGGGGCAATAAAATGTCATGCAGACATCACTCCATGGTGGGTTCAATGGCAAACCCTCCCCACCCCTCTCCAGATTGTAATCCAGAGGAAGATATCTGTTCTGAGGCGGATTCAGACGCCGCTGACCACTCCTATTTACCCCCCAAGGTGTTTCCTCTACCTTGGCATGATGATGTTAGTCATATCATGCATATGTTGCCTTGCAGTGCCTACTTTTGACATCATATATGGGAATTATGCAGTCTCATGTCTTTTAGTCAGCCATAATATATGTGAAATGTGCAATGCCATCCTGTTTAACCAGGCATCATATATTTGAATGATATCTTGCCCATCCTTTTCTTCATTACATTTCCATTTGTCGACAATGTTTGTACATTAAACTACTCTTCCTATGAATCAGCCATTTGGGTGGGAGATTGAGAAATCTGGAGTGAAAACAAGGCCTTCAGAGCAGACAGTGCTACCTATCGAAGCAGATCTCTTGTAGGGTCCCGATAGATCCTCATAGATGGATTCAGAGACAGATGACCAGTCCTATTCCCCCACCGAGGTGTATGCTCTAACTTGGCACGGTTATACTACTCATATCATGCATATGGTGCCTTGCATTGCATAGTTTAGACATCATATACACAATATTCAACACCATGTTCTTAGTCCAGACATCATATTGAATGCCCTCTGTTTAGCATATAAATCACATATGTGAATTAAATGATGCGATCCTGATTACTTAGATAACATGTAGGTGAATTATGTCAAGCGATCCTGGTTAGTTATTCATCATATCTTTGAATTATGTTATACTATGCTATCCAGTGTAGATAGACATCATATATGTGAAATTATGTCATGCTATCCGTTTTAGTTAAACAATATACATGTCAACTATTTCATGCCCTCTTTTTTCCACACTATCTATTGCATCTGTCTCTCATGCAATGTATGTGCATTCAACTATGTTTCCTGTTTATCAGCCATTTGAATTGGAGCGGGTGATGCCAGTATCTAGCAGACTAAAAACACAGTCTTCAATTAAAACAATGCTACCTCTTGGTGGAGATAGCACCCTGGTTGTACATGCACGAGAACCAGCCCTACCACACATAACCCAAACTCTCGTAGATTGTACCCCTACTGCGATGGACAGAGAACCAGCTTCACCCAGTATAACACCAACCCCATCAGATAGTAACCCAGTTCCTGTTGACATAGCACCATCTCCACCACAGAGCTCCCAAACAAGAGCAGTTAGTAAGGCAGCTCCAGTGCCCAAAGGGCCAGTACTACCACGGCGAACCCCAACTCCACCCATTAGTACGCCTATTCCTGTGGAGGAAGCACAACCAGCTAGTCGTAGTTTAGCATATATCGCATTTGATGTTGTTAAATCATATGTGCGTATCTTCCCATCTTGAAAATATTATATTGAAGATGAAGGAAAATGCCAGTTGAAGGTGTTTGTCCAGGAGTTATGTGTAAGTAATGTTATTCATGGCAATTACTTTTCTTTGTCCCATACATCCTACCTTCATGATGGTTATAATACAACAAATTTTCCCATTTTATCTATAGAGAAGGACCGATTTGGAAACTCAGGATTAGGTAACCTGTGCTAATACCTCTGCTATCTTCAAGAATGCTTGGTGGCAGTATCGGAATTACCTGAAGAAAACGTACTTCACCGGCAAGAAACTCATCAAATTCCCTTACGTTCTCCTGAGACACATTTACTGGACGATGACTAGAAATGCCTTGTTCTGTACTGGTCCCGAACCAAGAATGTGGTTAGGTCTATGAGCTCATTTTCTATTTTGAAGTACTATATTCTTGCGTCTTAATGTACTCTGTTCATGTAGAACAAGTGCCTAAACCTGAAGAACAACTGTTCTAATTTAAGATTCCATTGCTATCATAGTTCAAAAAAGCGTTAGGCGTTAATTGTGCATTTTGCCACCGCCTTGCGCTTTACTGACCAAAGCGCATACTTATGCGCAATTATGCACAGATTAAGCGTAGTTATGCGCAATGCGTTTTGCCAACGCCTACAGCCTAGGCACGCTTAAGCGCACCTTTTTAAACTATGATTGCTATCATGCATGCTGCTTTGCTCTTGTATCACTGTATTTAATCATACAAACTTATTTTTAAATTGAAGGATCCAATTGAAATTCCAATGGCACAACAGGTATGTTCACGCATGTTTCTTTAACAGGTTTGCTCTTATCAATAGCTCTGTTGATTTCAATTTCAATTGTGTATACAGTTGAATTCTCATATCATGCACATTCCTAGCATCACAACAGAGCCAATAGTGTTGTTGTACATGTAGACCCGTGGTACCCATCTGAAATCTTGTTGTGCCATGTAGTTTCCCACGCTTTGTATTCTTTCACTGCTACTTTGTCTTGAACTGATATGATTTGAACCGTGTCTCTATTTTGATTTGGCAAGACAATGCAGTGCCCATAGGACATAGATATATGTTTGTTTGATGCTTTTATTATGTACTAGTACTTGGCAATAGAAGACTTGGTAGTTTAATCCTATCCACCTTACTAATGAACTGGTTCACCGAAATGAGTTTCATATACTAGTACACGCTAAACCTGTTATGTGTCTGCTTGTTTCTTCTTTTAGAATGCTGACAGAATATTGGGGAAGAGTTCCTTATTAAGCAATGGTAAAGGAAGTAATGCAGGTAAGGTTCAGGATAGTGACACATCCTTGTTGGTCTCCAACAAAGCTGATAAAACAGCTAAGGAAGACTATCTCGAAGATAGTGAGACAACCCCAAAGTCCTGTCTTGGTTTAGTGTTCGAGTTACAGGCCACTACCGCTTGCACAAGCTATTCAAACTCACTATCTGAATCAGTTCGGTTTCTTGAGTCTCAACTACAAGCTGAAAGACATCGATCAGCTGTGCTGCGACAAGAAGCGGAAGGACTGCGGAAGTCCCTGGAGCATTCAGATGCATACTTTCTGGTGCAACAACAAGCGTTGGAGGATTTTAGCGCCAAACAGGACAAAGCTAATAAGCTTGCTAAGCTTATTGCCAGCATGGTGGATACCCAGGATAATGTTTCTTGAGCTCTTCTGAAGTCGTTTCAGTTATGCTCTTGTTTTGCTGTCGCGTTTATTTGCACTGGTGGCCAATTTTGACGGCCAGTGTATGTAATATGATGCTTTGTTCCCTATATTTGCACTGGTGGCAAACTTTGATGCCTAGTGGATGTAATATGTGTAATAGCGGTAATAGGCTAGCGTTAGTTGCTTGGTTATCTATTTCCTTATTGTCTTGTTTAGTTGTTTGCTTGTAGTCACTGCAGTTTTTTCTGTGTTTTTCTAGTGGCCACAATAACCTATTATTGGAAACTAGGCCAAAATAATCATGGCAACACATGGACTGTTGTAACCATGGGCCTCCTGCAGGCCGTATGATCCATGGGCCTTCTACGGGCCGTAGGATCCATTGGCCTTCTATACGGGCCATAGGATCCATGGGCCTTCTACGGGCCGTACGATCCATGGGCCTTTTATGGGCTGTAGGATCCATGGGGCTTCCACGGGGCGTATCATCATTTCGCCAATCATGGACCGTACTATTCGTGGACCATAACGGGCCGTTAATAGGCCGTATTTGATAACTCTATGAAAACAGCCCAACGGGTTTTTTGACATGAAAACGGCCCAACGTATTAATGGGCCACAAACGGGCCGACTGTAACCATGGGCTGAATTTGGCCCACAAGCAGAAAATGACAGTAACGACCCGTAAGTAACCGAATGCTGGAAATGAGCCCAAGAATAAAGGGGCCCTAAGAAGGCCGAAAGATAACCTGGGCTAGAAACAACCCAATGGAATAATGGGCCGTTAATAGGTATGAAGTGATACACTGTTCATTACGGGCCAGTTTCACCACGGGCTGTTAATGGGCCAAGAGTTACAAAGGGCCTCATATGGGCCGAAAGACATCATGGGCCATACATGGGCTGGAAGTTAAAACGGGCTAGAATCATATTGGATGGCCCAGATGACGGTACTGGGCCTAATTCAGAGAGGTCGTAAAGGGTGATACGTCTCCGTCGTATCTACTTTTCCAAACACTGTTGCCCTTGTTTTGGACTCTAACTTGTATGATTTGAATGGAACTAACCCAGACTGGCGTTGTTTTCAGCAAAATTGCCATGATGTTGTTTTATGTGCAGAAAACAAAAGTTATCGGAATGACCTGAAACTCCACGAAATGTCTTACAATAAATAATAAAAAATCCTCGCCAAAGATGAAGACCAGGGGGGCCCACACCCTTTCCACGAGGGTGGGGGGCGCCCCCCCTAGGGAGTGCCCCCTACCTCGTGGCCCCCCTGGAGACCTCCCGACTCCAACTCCAACTCTATATAACTGCTTTCGGGGAGAAAAATTAGGAGAGAAGAAATCATCACGTTTTACGATACGGAGCCGCCGCCAAGCCCTAAAACCTCTCGGGAGGGCTGATCTGGAGTCTGTTCGGGGCTCCGGAGAGGGGGATTCGTCGCCGTCGTCATCATTAACCATCCTCCATCACCAATTTCATGATGCTCACCGCCGTGCGTGAGTAATTCCATTGTAGGCTTGCTGGACGGTGATGGGTTGGATGAGATTTATCATGTAATCGAGTTAGTTTTGTTAGGGTTTGATCCCTAGTGTCCACTATGTTCTGAGATTGATGTTGCTATGACTTTGCTATGCTTAATGTTTGTCACTAGGGCCCGAGTGCCATGATTTCAGATCTGAACCTATTATGTTTTCATCAATATATGAGAGTCCTTGATCCTATCTTGCAAGTCTATAGTCACCTATTATGTGTTATGATCCGTTAACCCCGAAGTGACAATAAGCAGGATACTTACCGGTGATGACCGTAGTTTGAGGAGTTCATGTATTCACTATGTGCTAATGCTTTGTTCCGGTTCTCTATTAAAAGGAGGCCTTAATATCCCTTAGTTTCCATTAGGACCCCGCTGCCATGGGAGGGTAGGACAAAAGATGTCATGCAAGTTCTTTTCCATAAGCATGTATGATTATATTCGGAATACATGCCTACATTACATTGATGAATTGGAGCTAGTTCTGTGTCACCCTATGTTATGACTATTACATGATGAACCGCATTCGTCATAATTATCCATCGCTGATCCGATGCCTACGAGCTTTCCATATACTGGTTTATGCTTATTTACTTTCCCGTTGCTATTGTTACAATCACTACAAAATACCAAAAACATTACTTTGCTTTCGTTACTCTTTTGTTACCGTTACCATCACTATCATATTATTTTGCTACTAAACACTTTGCTGTAGATACTAAGTTTCCAGGTGTGGTTGAATTGACAACTCGGCTGCTAATACTTGAGAATATTCTTTGGCTCCCCTTGTGTCGAATCAATATTCTTTGGTTCATAGTATCAATTCTATCGGAAAAAATCCATCGATTATATTTGGAGGTTTTGAATTTCCTCTTCCTACTATCAAGAAGAAATATGATATACTTATTATTGTGGATGTGCATATCCCCGTTGAGGTAACCTAGTGTTATTCGAAATTTCTTCGGTTTCATGTTAATCGGAATGAGTTTGTTAACAAGACCTGATCAACCTTGTTAGTGGATTCCTTTTGACGAGCATCAGATGGATGAAAGGAGAAGCACAACCTTCTGTACCCTCTCTATACTTTCTGTTATTTAGTTGAAATAAAGTAAAAATAGATAATTTTCTGTCTGTTATCTGATTATCTGTGCAATATAAAAATACCTCGAAAATAAAAGTTCTCCAAATGCCCTGAAAATTAAATATGATTTTTTCTAGAATATTTGAGGATTTATGGAACAAAGAACACACCAGGGGGCCAACCACCTTGCCACGCGGGTGGAGGGCGCGCCCACCCCCTAGGGCGCCCCCCTGCCTCGTGGGCCCACGGTGGCCCTCCTCCACTTATTCCTGCACCCATCTTCTTCTTCTTCCTCCCACAAAAATGAAAACCAACTCAAGCACGACTTCCAGCCCTCTTTGCTGCCATTTTCGATCTCCTTGCTCAAAAAACCTTTCACAAAAACTGCTTGGGGAGATTGTTCCTTGGTATGTGACTCCTCCATTGGTCTAATTAGTTTTTGTTATAGTGCTTTATTCATTGCAAATTTTTGCTGCTTAGGTGACCCTGTTCTTGAGCTTGCATGTCAAATTTATATTGTCAAAAGTAGTTTTGAGGCATGATATAGGCCCTAGGCACTTGTAGGAGTAGTTGCTATCAATATTATTGAGTTTGGTTTACTTTTATTTTGAAGTTACTAAAAATTTCAGAATTTTTCAGAAAAATGATGAGGAGACTATTGAGGGGCTCATCGAGCCAAAGCTCGAAGGAAAAGGCACCGAAGCCTAAGTATAATTTGCCACGCACCGCGGAGGTTCGGGCATGTGAATGGCCTTCCGAGGATTTCTTAAGAGCAGCCGGGATTTATGAAGATTTTCATGAATTGGCTCATAATGCAGGCCTCACCGCTTTCCTCCACGACCAATGCGATCAGTATATCTTACTCACAAATACCTTTGTGCAAAACTTTGATTTTCATTCTAGGAACTCACCACCTACGGTGGAGTTTCATTTATACGATGAGCATAAGGAGATGTCACTTTATGATTTTTGTCGGATTTGTTTAGTACCTTTTGGGGGCAAGACAGAAGAACCACATCATGATGATGTGGAGGGGTTTATTGATACTATCACTGTAGGAGAAACTAGGAAGGTTTTCGATGCACGAATCACTAGCATACATTTTCCTGTTTTACGTTACTTTGCATTATTTGCTAGTCGTTGCTTATTTGGACGCAGAAACTGTGGAAACCTTAGTATCCCTGATATAATTATTCTGCTCCACGGTTTATAGAGTGATAACACTTTTAGTATGGGTTGTATTATTGCTAGACGGTTAAGTATGAATCGTACAAAGGGCCCCATCTTTGGAGGCATCTATGCTACACGCCTCGCTGCACATTTTAACATACCTATTAGGCATGCTGAGAAGGAAGAAAAACTGCTGCCTCGTGTTTATCTAGATTATAGAAGTATGGTGGCACATGATTTTATTATTAAGAATAGGGCAGGAGAGCTTAAATATCAATTGTTCTTTAGTAAACATCATCATGAGACTATTACCTTGCCTGCTCCTTCTTTGTTTGATTTGACTGTAGGCACGTACCTTGTTTCGTTGATGGCTATCAACGCCTACCGGAACCCTGCACCAGCCGAGGAGCCAGAACCAGAACCACAATTTGATCCTTCATGATAGTGTAACTATCAATGGGATCCGGAGATGATTGCCAGCCAGTGGCAATCGGAGCCTTCCTCTTCCTCATCACATTATGAGCCCAACAACTATTATTATGGATATCAGCCAGGCCAGCCGTGGCCATAAACCAACTTAGGCCAAAAGCCTAAGCTTGGGGGAGTACGTATTTCTCACCGGCATTACATTTATGTTCACACACACTCATTGCTAGATGTCGGTGCTCATACTTTTTCATTGTATCATCCATGCTAGTTTATTTTCCTTTTTATGCTTTCTTCTTGTGTGTTTAATAAACCTTAAGAAAAACCAAAAAATTAGTAGTAATTTACTTTCCATGCTCGTATTAGTAATTAACAATAAAACCCAAAAATATTTCCCATTTTCCTTTTGCTTGTTGGGAGCTTTCCCGTGTAAATAGTTTTATATCTTTTCTTTGGGGGTCGATAGGAGAACACCATAATTAAATTGTTGAAGCAGCTCTTATATGCATTATTGTTGATCTGACAAAAGAGCCCATATTGCTTTGTCTTCTCATGTTTATTAAATGCTCGCAGATTCTAGCTTAGTCCAAGGCACGTGCACTCTTATTACTATTCACATCGTTCGGTCGTGCAAGTGAAAGGCAATTATGATGATATATGATGGACTGACTGAGATGAGAAAAGCTGGTACGAACTCGACCTCTTTTGTTTTTGTAAATATGATGAGTTCATCCTTCTTGATTCAGCTTGTTATGAATAAACATGTTCGCAATGACAATTATAGATCATAGTTGCTTGTGCCATGCTTGATTAGCTATGAGTTATAATGGTTTACCTTGCGTGCCAACATGCTATTAAAATGGTTATGAAGTGGTATGATAGGGTGGTATCCTCCTCTGAATGATTTAAGTGACTTGACTTGGCACATGTTCACGCATGTAGTTGAAACAAATCAACATAGCCTTCACGATATTTATGTTCATGGTGGATTATATCCTACTCATGCTTGCATCCAATGTTTATTAATTTTAATGCATGTACATGGTTGTTGTCGCTCTCTAGTTGGTCGCTTCCCAGTCTTTTGCTAGCCTTCACCTGTACTAAGCGGGAATACTACTTGTGCATCCAATCCCTTAAACCCCAAAGTTATTCCAGATGAGTCCACTATACCTTCCTATATGCGGTATCTACCTGCCGTTCCAAGCAAATTTGTGTGTGTCAAGCTCTAAACCTTCAAATAAATATCCTATTTTGTATGCTCGAATAACTCATGTATCAACTAGGGTTGTATGTATCTTCCATGTTAGGCGGGTTATTCTCAACAGGAGTGAACTCCGCTCCTCACTCACAAGAAAATGGCTGGTCACTGGGATGCCCAGTCCCATGCTTTATGCAAACTAAATCAAAAATAATTGCAAAACAGAACTCCCCCTGGGACCTGATGTATGTTGGAGGCACTCGTTGTTTTGAGCAAGCCATGGATTGATGATTGTTGGTGGAGGGGGAGTATAAACTTTACAATTTTGTTTGGGAACCGCCTATAATGTGTGTAGCATGGAAGATATCACCATCTCTTGGTTGTTATGTTGACAATGAAAGTATACCGCTCAAAATATTATTCACCTCTATTTCAAAACTGAGCTCTGGCACCTCTACAAATCCCTGCTTCCCTTTGGGAAGGGCCTATCTATTTACTTTTATGTTGAGTCATCACCCTCTTATTAAAAGCACTAGCTGGAGAGCGCAGCTGTCATTTGCATTCATCACTGTTAATTTTATATTGGGTGTGACTATGATTGGATCTCTTTTACGATGAATTACAATGTCTAGTCAGTCCTTGATTTTAAAGGTGCTCTGCATTTATGTTTTGCGGTCTTAGAAAGGGCTAGCGAGATACCATCTTGTTATATCATATTATGATTGTTTTGAGAAAGTGTTGTCATCTGAGATTTATTATTATGGCTTGCTAGTTGATTATGCTATTGATATGGGTAATCATGAGACCTGAGAATTATTGCAAATGCGGTTAGTTATAATCTTTGCTGAAAACTTGAATGCTAGCTTGACATATTTATAACAACAAGAGCAAAGAGAGTTCGTAAAAGTTTTTCTTTATTTCTTTCAATTTTTCAACTGAATTGCTTGAGGACAAGCAAGGGTTTAAGCTTGGGGGAGTTGATACGTCTCCGTTGTATCCACTTTTCCAAACACTTTTGCCCTTGTTTTGGACTCTAACTTGTATGATTTGAATGGAACTAACCCGGACTGATGCTGTTTTCAGCAGAATTGCCATGATGTTGTTTTATGTGCAGAAAACAAAAGTTCTCGGAATGACCTGAAACTCCACGGAATGTCTTACAATAAATAATAAAAAATCCTCGCCAAAGATGAAGACCAGGGGCCCACACCCTTTCCATGAGGGTGGGGGGCGCCCCCCTAGGGCGCGCCCCCCTACCTCGTGGGCACCCTGGAGACCTCCCGACTCCAACTCCGACTCTATATAACTGCTTTCGGGGAGAAAAAAATAGGAGAGAAGAAATCATCATGTTTTACGATACAGAGCCGTCGCCAAGCCCTAAAACCTCTCGGGAGGGCTGATCTGGAATCTGTTCGGGGCTCCGGAGAGGGGGATTCGTCGCCGTCGTCATCATCAACCATCCTCCATCACCAATTTCATGATGCTCACCGCCGTGCATGAGTAATTCCATCATAGGCTTGCTGGACGGTGATTGGTTGGATGAGATTTATCATGTAATCGAGTTAGTTTTGTTAGGGTTTGATCCCTAGTGTCCACTATGTTCCGAGATTGATGTTGCTATGACTTTGCTATGCTTAATGCTTGTCACTAGGGCCCGAGTGCCATGATTTCAGATCTGAACAAATTATGTTTTCATCAATATATGAGAGTTCTTGATCCTATCTTGCAAGTCTATAGTCACCTATTATGTGTTATGATCCGTTAACCCCGAAGTGACAATAATCGGGCTACTTACCGGTGATGACCGTAGTTTGAGGAGTTCATGTATTCACTATGTGCTAATGCTTTGTTCCGGTTCTCTATTAAAAGGAGGCCTTAATATCCCTTAGTTTCCATTAGGACCACGCTGCCACGGGAGGGTAGGACAAAAGATGTCATGCAAGTTCTTTTCCATAAGCACGTATGTCTATATTCGGAATACATGCCTACATTACATTGATGAATTGGAGCTAGTTCTATGTCACCCTATGTTATGACTATTACATGATGAACCGCATCCGGCATAATTATCCATCGCTGATCCGATGCCTACGAGCTTTCCATATACTGGTTTACGCTTATTTACTTTCCCGTTGCTATTGTTACAATCACTACAAAATACCAAAAACATTACTTTGCTTTCGTTACTCTTTTGTTACCGTTACCATCACTATCATATTATTTTGCTACTAAACACTTTGCTGCAGATACTAAGTTTCCAGGTGTGGTTGAATTGACAACTCGGCTGCTAATACTTGAGAATAATCTTTAGCTCCCCTTGTGCCGAATCAATAAATTTGGGTTGAATACTCTACCCTCGAAAGCTGTTGCGATCCCCTATACTTGTGGGTTATCAAGGGCCCTGGGTTTGCGGGCTGTAAATGGGCTATATGCGAACAGACCGTTAACAGGCTTTCCGTGGGCTGGCCCGCCACCTTTTGACCAAGTCAAACGGGCCGCCTTTTCACAGGAATGGGCCTCTCTTGGGTCGTGCTACGTGTCGACGTATCATAGGCGCCTTGGGTCCAATGAGTGGATGACATCTGTCCCAACGGTGAGCCGACGCGTGTTTCCTCCAGCCAATGATGATTTTACACGTGGAAAATCCCCATTGGTCAGGGCTGTTAACGGGTTATTGGATCCAAAACCGGACCCGTTAGCTTAACGGTGTTTCGTTACAGTGGATCCCATGTGTCGGTCACCCTTGACGAAAGCACTTCTGTGACGCGCGATTTATCGTCATGGAAGCGGACACTTCCGTGGTGATAATTTTGGTAATGTCATGGAACACTTCTACAACATCACATGTATGACTATCTTGATTCTGTCATAAAATCGTCATGGATGTACATGCATGACAAAAAACGTGACCTACTGTGACAAACACGTATCATCATGGAAGTGTATTTTTTTAGTGCAGGGTGAAGCCCCTGGCCGAATCGTAAGTATTCAGAAACCTACTATTTATCTTTGGTCTTCATGTTTCCATTACATAAGTTATTTTGTTATTTTCCTTTCAGCCCTCCACACGAGCTCCCGCAAACTCCATTATCGGAGGGGAACTCTCTGCCACCCGAAATGGCAGAGAGTGACACACCGCCGTGAGCCCCCTCACCTATCACCATGGAGGACGCCGAAGTGTCGTCCCGAAGGACCTCTCCTAGCCAAGGGGGCGAGCGAGGCCGTCGAGAAAGCATTCGAGGTTAATTCCTCGGTTCCCGAAGACTTAGGGGGGACGACCCCTATGACAACTGACGGCGGGGAGCCCCAACAATCCGGGGCCCAGCTCGAACACTGTCCGGAGACCAACGCGGCTCCGGGATCACGCGAGCAGCCCCCTTTGAAAGAGGGGGGAGGAGCATCAGCTCCATCGGCAACCTCCACTAATCCGGAGGCGCCCAACGCTCAGGAGGAAGCACTACAGCATGCTTCTATCATGGCGGAGCACCGCACCCTGATGGGTGTGGTGGTGGAGAAGGTTCAGTCTGCTAAGAGCGGATTGAATGAAGTCTTCACCAGCCTACTGACAGGCTTTGAGGTATGCGACGTAATGTTCTAAAAACTTTTCATATAGAGGAATATACGTGTGGACAGATAATAGCCCCTGAGGCTTTTTCCGGTTTTTAAAAGAAAACAGACAGAGGATCCACATACTATTCGGGTGAGTTAACATGCTATGCTGTTATTGTAATAGGATTCCCTATTGGCGGCAACTGCCTAGGCCGCTGAAGTTTTCGAACTCAATCGAAAGCTTCAGGTGGCAGACGAGGAAATCGACTGCATTAATAAGCGGTTCGATGATACGCAAGGTATGCGTATAATGTTTAAAAAGGAAGTTATTTTTATATCAGAAGTAATATGCATATTTAGAGGTTAACTCATGAAATGCTTTTAATTATGATCACAACTGGTGCAGCTGAGGTCGAGACCCTCAAAGGCGCCCTCGCCCAAGCCAAGCAAGAGGCTGAGGCCAACAGGGCAGCCGCTGACAAAGCGGCTGCAGAACTGCAGACCGAGCAAGCTGCCCGCCGCCAACACGAAGCTCGGGTGGCCTGTAACAGCCCGAGACCGACGCTCCAGACGCCTTCCATGTTTTTCATTGTCGTTGTGTGTTTTATTCATTTGTTGCATGCATCATTGCATCATGCGCATTGCATCTACATGTTTTCATAAAGCTTGCATCTGTTCTTAGTTCCCGCTTCTCCTCATTGCCTTTGTTGTCCCTTTCGAGACCAACCGTTATTTTGTTGTCCGACCGTTTGAGCCACTCTGCACAGTACACAAAACCCCCTCGCGCGCGCGTCCAAAAGTTGTCCCGAACCCGACCCGGGCAGTCGTGACCGATGGGTCCGAATCATCCCCAAACATCCCTAAACTACCTTCGGTTTCTCATTTGGACGCCCATAGTCTATTTTTCTCGACCACCCGATTTCGATCAAAGGGTCCAAAACTTGCCCCTCCTAACCCACCTACCTATTTAAGAAGTGCAATCATCAGACGAATCCCTAATTTCTAGGGATCCTCCTCCCCGCCGCTAGCCAACTACCCACTCTGTCGGATTTCGGGTTCCACGGACCCTTGAGAGGTTCGAACTCTGGGGTGCGTGTGAAGAACTCGTCCTCCCTAGTCTACCTACATGCTAATCTCACGGCCTAGCTCGATGAACTGAACAGAAAAGGGACACGACAGTTTACTCAGGTTTAGGCCACCTTGCGGTGTAAAACCCTACTCCTGCTTTGTGGTGGATTGGCCTCGAGGGGTTGAGGATGAACTAGTACAGTGGAAGAACAACCTCAGGAGGAGGAGTGTTCTTGTGCTCGATGAGCTGGTGGGTGCAAGGGTGATCTGAATGATCCTCCCCCCCTCTACGGTGGTGGCTAAGTCCTATTTATAGTGGCCTTGGTCCTCTTCCCAAATTAAGGTGGGAAGGGATCCCACAACGGCCAAATTCGAAGGGAGACAACTAGTACATGTTATCTTGACAGAAGTAGTCTTCGCCTGCAAAAGCCTTTGGTGGTGACGCCACGGTGGGCTCAGTGATGACCTATGTTCTACCGTCCTGGCAGTCTTGGTCTTGTTGCGCCGGAATGGAAACCTTTGGCTGATTCGTCGGGACTCCGCGTCTGCGCTTGCCTCCTTAGCACCAAAGAGGAAACTGGTACACTGCGCCCGCTGGCGCCCGCCTGGCCTTAGTCATCATGGCTCACGTCATCCGAGCCTTGCGAGGTGAGCCTTGCATAGATATCTCCGCTCCTCGGGAGCCAGCCTGAGGAGACTACTCTCCATGGAGGCCTTGGCGTTGTCTGCCTCGCGTGGCTTGGCCCCTCGCGAGGGTCTTGAGTTGTTTGACGTCAAAGCTGGGCCGTACAAGGTCGTCGACGGAGCCACGCCGTGGGCCGTAGGTAGGCAAGTCTGGGTACCCCCATTCCCAGAACACCGACAGTAGCCCCCGGGCCCAAGGCGTGCTCGAACTTGGCTTCGTGGCAAATCCAAAGGGCAAGTGCAGAGTGCCGCGGGCCCTAACCAACTGCGGCCTTGGTTGACGCATGGCGATTGGTGAGATGTGGGCGTCTCCGCTTCCCCACACGGCCTCGACAACCATTTGACTTGACGAGACTCCGCTGCATGCAGAGAAAAACCATCATTCCATGGGATCATGGAGGCCGGTGGTTGGCCTCGCTCAGGCTATAAATGAGGGGTGGGACGGAGCACCTCTTGATCATCTCCATCTTCTTGTCGCCCGCTTCTTCTTCTTACTTGTCCCGTCGTCTTGCCATAGCACCCATGGCACCGATCAGGAGGTTTTCTGCGGCAGAAAAGGGAAAGACCCCACGGGAGGAGCCCGAACCGCTTCCACCGAAGAAGAGGTTCAGCCGCCCTTGTAATGCCGGCGAAATGCAGGAGGATACGTGGCCTTGGTACGAGCGGCCTCCGCCTGGCTTACTGCTCCCTCTGTATGCCCATGCACAGGGCTCCGGAGAGGGCGGCAGTGACCAGCGCCACGCGGGCCACGGCTACGGTGGCCGGGCTGGGGCTACGCAGCCAGCTGGCCCGTGATCCCATGTCGAAGGCTCCTCGCGCGAGTTCATGGTGTGGGCGGCAATGCCGCCATGCACGTGGATCTGGTTCCTACGGTTTATCACCGAGGAGATGCCGCCGAGGGGGCCGCTCGAGTTGTGGTTGCAGCCTGCCGGGTGCTGCAGCCTGGCCACAGGGGTGGAGGTCGAGGTCGTCCCCTCGGGCGGCATCTTCATGACCAGAGGATGGGAAGAGGTCGCCCGTGCCTATCACCCAGAAGGGGCCCTCGCCATCCATTTTGAGTACGATGGTGCCTCCACATTGTTCTTCAAAGTCTTTGATGAGGAAGGCCGACGACTGGACTGCTGCCCCGGAGGAAGCAGCCCGCGTGGCGTGGCCGCGGGCATTGGGCCCGCCTCCGGCCTCGCCAACAGCCCCTCCAGCATCAGCGGCGACTCCTGGGAATCCAGCGACCCCCCGAGCCCAGCGAGTCCTCGGAGTCCATCAACGACAGCTACGTGCCACCTAGCTCACGGTGCTCCCGGAGCGCGGCTGCGGCGTCCGCTCGGCGTCGTCGGTGATGCTCAGTAGCTGGGGTCCCTTGAAGCTTCCTTATTTTGTTTTCCTGCGCAAAATCGTGACAAACCCCGTGGGGGTATGTAAAAAAACTGTAATGCTTTTGCTCCGAGACTTATTATTCCTAGTATAAGATTGTAGTTGTGTATCTTGCTTCGGCATTGTTCCCCCTTTTCGTTCTTGCGGTAGATTTACGCTCTATGCCGGCAGGTCCTAGTCTCCAGGCAGGCTTTAGTCGTCGCTGGTATGCCAGGTCACGATGCCATGGTCAAGGCCAGGAGGTGAGCGTCCCGAGGTCCGGTAAGAGCTCCTGAGGCGCGATGCTCAAGAGGTCCCCTTTGGTGTGCAAGCAGCTCCCCGGAGGCCGAAAAGGGAAGTGGCATTGCCGGAGCGAGAATGCGGGGATCGAAAGCATCGGACGGTGAAGTTCACGCTGACATGTATGGGTGACTTATCTTAGCAAGCCTGAAGTGATTCCTTTGCACAACGCCTGATTGTGCCTTAACAGTGATGCTTCCAGGCAAGGCTTACACCAGCCTCCCCTTTCCCCGCTCATTTAAGCGCTCTACATCCTCGGGTCCTGACCCTCGAGCGAAGCTCGGCCGCCGCTGGTATGCCAGGTCGTGATGCCGTGGTCAAGGCCAGGGGGTGAGGGCTGGAGAGTCAGTAGGATCTCCTGAGGTGCGGTGCTCAGGAGCCCCCCTTTAATGTGCAAGCAAATTGCGTGAAAAAAGGGGAGGCCGGTGGGGCCGCCTACAGCCAAGCTCCTGCGATTCCTACGGGTTAGTCCGAGAGGAGAGCATAACTCGTAAACGTGCTTGCTGTCCTGCCGCTGATCTTTCTGCAAGAAGATGAAGGCACTAAGGACCTGGTGAGGTGACGTGCGCGGGGCGGGCCGCGAGCCAGAGCTCGATCCCGTTGTGGGGACGGACCCGAGTACAAGCGCTGTGCCAGCATGTGTAGCCCCCGTTGTGGGATGAGAAGAGGCCGGTCAGCAACGCGGGAGGCCATGAAGGGCGATAAGATACCAGGCAAGTGGGTGATAACATAAATCATCTCATGGAAGGAGGTAAAGCTAGTTCTGATAGATGCAGAAAACGATACATGCCACAGGGATGGACCCATGCGGCTTGGGGATAATGCAGCCCGAGGGGCGCCCCCAACTGAACGACCAGAAGATGCAAGAAAGATGCAAGTCACAGGGACAGACCCACGCGATCTGGGGATGATGCAGGTCAAGGGGCGCCCCCAGCTGAATAAACTTGAAAATATCACCTGGGACCATTGCTGGAGAAGTGTTGGAGTAGCCGAAGACGCGTGCTGAAGGAATCACTCCTCATGAGCCGCCCAGGCCCTGAACCTCAGGAGGCTCAGAAGGCCTGGGAGGATCGTGAAGAACCGTCGCCATTTTCGTCAGGACCGCCTGGTGCCTAGCCTCCTGAGCCGCCAGGACGCTTCGCATGTGGCGCTGGAATGCAACAGCCGCATTCGGCAATCCAAAAGGCATGCGAACGTCGCTATGAGGGGGACCCTCGCACCGGTTGACACGGGACGGATAGTAGAGCCACTAGGAGGCGCCCCTGTTGAGGCCTGGGATGTTGACGCAGACACGCATCTCGCTATCCTCGCCGGGACAAGGAGCCGCGCCGGGTGGTGGACGGTGGTCGCCGCGCATGGCTCTCGCCTCTTGAAGCTCCTCGGCTACCTTGGTGATGAACTCCTAAGCACCTGCACCCCGTGCCTTGTGCCTTCCTGGTGGAAGCGCGCGCTGAAGCACGCCTCCACGTGGTGCCCGAGCGCCTCCCTCGTGACGCTGGCTAGGTCTGAGGCCCTCTAGAGGAGAGCCCCTGAGGCCAGCTTGAGGGGGCGCTGGGCGCGCCTTCCTATGCGAGAGGGGTGGTGTCCCGG
Source organism: Triticum urartu (assembly GCF_056163025.1). Classification (NCBI taxonomy): domain Eukaryota; kingdom Viridiplantae; phylum Streptophyta; class Magnoliopsida; order Poales; family Poaceae; genus Triticum; species Triticum urartu. The sequence continues at coordinate 355,460,186 of NC_141877.1, forward strand.
CTGTGGGTGCTGGTCCTGAGGTGGTGCCGCTGGACACCCCGCTCTCCTGAGGTTCTTGGCAGAGCGGCTGCTTCTTCTTGGGAACAGCCTCGGGAGGGTACACAGTGTCCTTGTTGTCTGGGACTTCGACCGCTGCAGCCTGGTAGGCACGCTTGAGAGAGAACACCGCGTCCTTCTCCACACAGGCGACTGATACGTCTCCAACGTATCTATAATTTTTGATTGTTCCATGTTATTATATTATCTATCTTGGCTGTTGTATATGCTATTTTATATAATTTTTGGGACTAACCTATTAACCTAGAGCCCAGTGTCAGTTTCTGTTTTTTCCTTGTTTTTGAGTTTCACAGAAAAGGAATATCAAACAGAGTCCAAATGACTTGAAAATTTACGGTGATTTTTTATGGACCAGAAGAAGCCCTGAAGCAAAAGAGTTGGGCCAGAAGAGCCACAAGGCCTCCACAAGGGTGGAGGGCGCGCCCTCCGACCTTATGGTTGACTCGTGGACCCCCCTGACTTGTTCTCGACGCCAAAAAATTCCTATAAATATAGAAACCCCAAGAAATAAACCTAGATCGGGAGTTCCGCCGCCGCAAGCCTCTATAGCCATGAAAAACCAATCGGGACCCTATTCCGGCACCCTGCAGGAGGGAGAAATCATGACCGGTGGCCATCTTCACCATCCCCGCGCTCTCCATGATGAGGAGGGAGTAGTTCACTCTCGGGGCTGAGGGTATGTACCAGTAGCTATGTGTTTGACCTCTCTCTCGTGTTCTTGATTTGGCACGGTCATGATGTACCGCGAGCTTTGCTATTATAGTTGGATCTTATGATGCTTCTCCCTGTCTACCTTCTTGTAATGGATTAAGTTTTCCCTTTGAAGTTATCTTATTGGATTGAGTCTTTAAGGACTTGAGAACACTTGATGTATGTCTTGCATGTGCTTATATGTGGTGACAATGGGATATTCACGTGATCTACTTGATGTATGTTTTGGTGATCAACTTGCGGGTTCTGTGACCTTGTGAACTTATTGCTACCTCTTGAGCACTGCGTTGGTTTTCCCTTGAAGAGGAAAGGGTGATGTAGCAAAGTAGCGTAAGTATTTCCCTCAGTTTTTGACAACCAAGGTATCAATCCACTAGGAGACTACACACAAGTCCCTCGTACCTACACAAACAAATAAGAACCTCGCAACCAACGCGATAAAGGGGTTGTCAATCCCTTCACTGTCACTTATGAGAGTGAGATCTGATAGAGATAATAATTAAAAGATAAATTTTTTTGGTATTTTTATGATATAGATTGAAAGTAAAGATTGCAAAATAAAATAGATTGGAAACATATATGATAAAAGATAGACCCGGGGCCCATAGGTTTCACTAGTGGCTTCTCTCAAGATAGCATAAGTATTACGGTGGGTGAACAAATTACTGTCCAGAAGTTGATAGAAAAGTGCATAATTATGAGAATATCTAGGCATGATCATGTATATAGGCATCACGTCTGCAACAAGTAGACCGAAATGATTCTGCATCTACTACTATTACTCCACACATCGACCACTATCCAGCATGCATCTAGAGTATTAAGTTCATAAGAACAGAGTAACGCATTAGGCAAGATGACATGATGTAGAGGGATAAACTCAAGCAATATGATATAAACTCCATATTTTTATCCTTGATGGCAACAATACAATACGTGCCTTGCTGCCCCTGCTGTCACTGGGAAAGGACACCGCAAGATTGGACCCAAAGCTAAGCACTTCTCCCATTGCAAGAAAGATCAATCTAGTAGGCCAAACCAAACTGATAATTCGAAGAGACTTGCAAAGATGGCTTGGTCAAGTGCTTAAAAAAGAGGTGACCCGAATGATTTCAATGAATTGCTATTTGGTCAGATTGGAACAATTGGATTCGATGGACTGCTCGCAAGCAAATTCGGAAATGAAAGAATGCTACCGAAAGAACAAGCAATGGATTTCGCACTCATCCCTTGCTAATGCACATACGTTGTGAGTATTTAAATAAAGGGGAGCACCTTTCTATCATGAAAATGCCAGCAGTGACCATAGTAGCTGCATGAATCAAAGCAGATACTAGAGTGGGACCCTCCATTGCATCAGAGCCACCCAATTCTTCATATCTTGCTTGATATTGGTTTCATAATGAAAAGAGGAAGGAGTGTCAAAGTGATGTCGCTTCTCTGCTCTCAGCTCTTTGCTCGAGATGATGTGATCTGATTGACCAGTCTTTCTCCTCTGCAAAGATCATAAGATCAGATGGAGTTGGATTGATTTCTCGCATCTACTAGATCAGAGATCAGAGTCAGGGGAGCTCTCGTAAGTGAAAGCAAGTCCCGTGTCAGCAGTGATTCGAGTTGTTCCTTGAGAGCAGGCTTATGGCATTCTAGGTAAACATAATAATATGAGAGAGAACTTCGTTCAGCTTATAAGTACTCGATTGAAGTGAAACAGGAACTGTTGATCGACCGGTGGTTTGGGTCTTGCCTTTTAGGATTCAGATTCCTATTGAATTGACTTTTCCTTTGCCGAGGAGCAGAAACTGAGCCCTTTGATTTGATCTAGTGAGTGATGTTACGAGCAGAAGCCTCGACAAGTTTCCCCCGGCTCTTTCTTCTTCTATTTCATATAATAGAACACAAGGATCGAACCTACTTTGATTTAAGTCTGTTTACTTTTTAACGCCTTCTACAGAGAGACAAGATGAGAGAGGAAGCTGAACGACAAGAGCTGACGAAGTCCAATCAAGCTGAGTCTCTTTTTTATGACTTCCACTTCTCCATCCCGGCCCGGAAAAGTGACCGACCCCTTGATGAATGAAAGAAAGGGTTTATGAGCCCTAGCCCTGTAAGCCCACAGCTGTGTAGAGTAGATTAGCTATTCTGTTGATTCTTCTCCAAACAGGAACCACCGATTTACAAATTTTATTAACCACTGAATTTAGTGAGCGGTGCCAAATCCTTCTATGGATTTCTTTTTTCGCCTCTTTTGCCGCCTTTTCCAAACAACATTCTTATCAGGACCCTCCTTTATATAAACCCCTCGGATCGGGAAAAGTGACCTCCGGCTCAGCCCGCGAGGAAGTGATCGATCGATGACAACTAGGAGGTGGGCTTGGAAGCAGCCATCCTTTGAAGAAAGCGTAATAGCTCACTGGTCTAGCTCCATGGCACCGAAAATGTCTCAGGGCTCAAGCAGTTGTCTTTTTCTATTTGGATTTTAGCGAACAGTCGAAGTATTTACCTCTGCCTTTCTTTTTTGAGAACGTACCCTTCAAATCAAAAATAAAAAAAAGAAAGAAAAGTTCCTCGTCTGTGATTTAATTGGCCCTAAGGGAGTTTACTCGACCCATTCTCTAGTCTCCCGCACTGCTCAAGTGTGCGACTCTGTATGAGGACCTCCTTCCCTTTTGCTCTGCACACTCTCCGCATTCTCGATCCCCTTATTCCCTTCCCAAGAAGGAATCATATCCTACGGCTAACTCATCCTTATATGGCTCCCGGATCCTTAAAGAGAATCAAAGGATATCTCGAGGGATGGTCAGAGAATCGGTTTATCTTCACGGCACTAGACGACACCTTTATGAGTGTATATAAGCTTGCTTTAGAGCTAGAGCGTGCATCTAAAATATCTTTCATTTGAGAAACTTCCAACCAAAATAGGAATGTTAGATGAAAACTTTTGAGATAATACAAAAAGTGGTCATCATTTCTTCCTCCTGGTAAGTTGGCTGGTTTCTTCCCATTCTTTCTTCTTTCCACTAATCTAATGGTTTCATTCTCGGGAGACATGGTCAAAGCCCGGAGAAAGAGCAAGAAAACTAAAGAAAGCGTTAGCGCATTGGACTCGAAATCCAAATTGTGCTGGTTGGACGAGCCAATAACTCGAACGTGTTCGGTCAGTTTTTTGAGCAAGAATCACAACATTACCTTACCTTCACCATGATATGGACTCCAAGTTCTTATGGCAGAGCACGAGGAGTTTCCTTCCCCATCACGCAAGACGCTTTTCTGGCACAAACCTACTAGTTATTTGTCCTGTTGATCTTGGGTGAACTGATGATACTAATGCTCCGCAAGACGATTCCACATATATATCGAGGTCAGAATGGGATCGGGTGTTTTCACGTCTCACCGTAGTGCCCTATTTGTCTTGATTGGTGATTGATAAACAAGAAGGAAAATGGAAAAGTAGAAAATCTATGAATGCATTATCTGTTGTCTCTGTTCCTATTAACCCTGGGCCGTCGGAAGCACTTTTTTCTTATTCTAGCAGATGGAATTGAATTGGTCTAATTTAGGACTTTCCAACAAAAAGAGGTCGTGGCATACCATTTATTCCACCAAGAAGCATTCGTCTATGACACTTAGAACCCGCTTGTGTTCCTTTATATGACCACTAGAGCCGGCAGAGGATCAAACAGAGGTAGAACTTAGCAATCCACCTACTCACCCGACTCATTCCCCTCATCTAGGGAAACATACATGTCCTATTTGAGAAGGAATAACAAAGGATCAAAGAAAGGGAGAGAAGAGATAGATGGATCTGAACCTGGAATCAAAGGGATCTGCGTGCCTTGATTCGTGGTTTTCAAGGATGTTTTGTCAAGCCAATTGTCTGTCTGCCCTGCAACCGGTCTTGAATGGCTTTAGTGAATTGTTTGCTGAGCCTACAGGCTATTGGAATTGGCTGGAACTTTCTATACCAAAAAGGGATATATATATATATATAGGGGTTTGTTTTATTGATGCAATAGAGATCTTTCATAGATGTGCTAGGCCTTTTCAAGCAATGGAAGGCAGACTTGAATGCCAATCAGACATGGCCAGAAGCTTAGATAATATCACTAGTTTCTCTTGTTTATCACTTAATAAATAGTCTTATTTGTCCCAGGGAGCAAGGAGAGAATATGACAGGTTGAGTAGAGAAAGGTGGGTCATTGTCCGAGTCACTCCTTCGCTTTGACTTCTTGGCTAGCTTGATTCTCAGTCTGGCCAATGGGATGACCCCCTTTTCTCTACTTTGTTTATCTTTGCTTCCTCCACCATGTTCTCCAATATATGGTCCTTTCAACCAACTACCACCGGTCAATTCCACTTCGGGGCCCCCCTGACTCTACCATCATTATAGGGGTATGGGGTTCGAGACAAAGAAAGATCAAGGTAGCATATCAGTCTTTACTCCTCCCGGCACCTCAAGATGAGAAAATCCCTTCATCTAGGGGGGCGCCCATGCCTACTCAGGGAGAAACTTCTACCACGGTGAACACGACTTTGAATGGGAGGAGGTTTTCTTTTTATGTCTTCTTCGTTCTCAGTCCCTACGGTCCATTGTAGGATGATTTTCCTAAGGCCTTGAATTCGTTGGCCCAGAAGATCATCAATGACCGGTATCGGGTATTTCTTTTTTACGGTTTTCGCATTGAGTTTCCTATAATCCATAGGCGCCACGAACCTTCTTTCTTCTTGTAAAGAAGAGCCGGTGAGGCATGAACTAGGTTGTAGAGTACCATTCTAGAGTAACTCCTTGATTATGGCTTCAATTTCTTCCAGTGGTGTGAATACCTATAAGGCCTTTGGCTTTCATAAGGAGTCTTCTTCCTCATACAGGAACAACTAGAACAACAGTTTCGAATACATAATTCATCGGATCTCGACAAACACACCGCAAAAAGAGTTACATCGAATAGATCTCCAAGAAGATCGAGGAGAACTTTGTACTGAGATCCAAAGAGAGAGAAGAGTCCATCTAGCTAATAACTATGGACCCGAAGGTCTGTGGTAAACTACTCACACATCATCAGAGAGGCTATGGTGTTGATGTAGAAGCCCTCCGTGATTGATTCCCCCTTCGGCAGAGCTCCGGAAAAGACCCCAAGATGGGATCTCATGGGTACAGAAGGTTGCAGCAATGGAAATAGGGTTTCATGGTGCTCCTGGATGTTTTCGGGGTATATGGATATATATAGGAGGAAGAAGTAGGTCGCTGGAGCTGCGAGGGGCCCACGAGGGTGGGGGCGCGCCCGGGGGGGGGGGGGGTAGGCGTGCCCTCCTGCCTCGTGGCCACCTCGTTTCTTTCTTGAAGTCTACTCCAAGTCCCTTGGATCACGTTTATTCCAAAAATAACTTTCCTGAAGGTTTCATTCCGTTTGATATTCCTTTTCTGCGAAACACTGAAATAGGCAAAAAAAACAACCATTTGCGCTAGGCCTTGGGTTAGTAGGTTAGTCCCAAAAATAATATAAAAGTGTATAAATAAGCCCATTAACATCCAAAACAGATAATATAATAGCATGTAACAATCAAAAATTATAGATACATTGGAGACGTATCAAGCATCCCCAAGCTTAATTCCTACTCGTCCTTGAGTAGGTAAATGATAAAAACAGAATTTTTGATGTGGAATGCTACCTAGCAAAATTCTCAATGTATTTTTTCTTTATTGTGGCATGAATGTTCAGATCTGAAAGATTCAACACAAAAGTTTATTATTGACATAAAAATAATAATACTTCAAGCATAATAACAAAGCAATCATGTCTTCTCAAAATAACATTGTAACACCCCGGATGTAACTTTCCCAATTTGTACTCCAACTCTTGCCGTTTCCGGCGTTAAGTTATATTTATTTCTTGGGTTCGGTTTTGTCTCCATGTGTTGTTTTTCGTTGTCATGCATCTCATATCATGTCATCATGTGCATTGCTTTTGCATACGTGTTCATCTCATGCATTCGAGCATTTTCCCCGTTGTCCGTTTTGCATTCCGGCGCTTCGTTCTCCTCCGGTGGTCATTTCTAGCTTTCTTTCGTGTGTGGGGATTAAACATTTCCGGATTGGACCGAGACTTTCCAAGCGGCCTTAGTTTACTACCGGTAGACCGCCTGTCAAGTTTCGTACCATTTGGACTTCGTTTGATACTCCAACGGTTAACCGAGGGACCGAAAAGGCCTCGTGTGTGTTGCAGCCCAACACCCCTCCAATTTGGCCCAAAACCCACCAAACTCTGCTCCATGTCCTAGAGCGTTCGATCACGATCGTGTGGCCGAAAACCGCACCTCATTTGGACTCTCCTAGCTCCACTTATGCCTATAAATACACCCCCTCCGAAAATTCGCGGATCCCCTTCCTCAAACCCTAGAAAATCGGATCCCGCGCGCCGCCGGACAAAGTGCCCACCGACGGACATGTCCGGGCGCCTCCCACTGCCGCCACGTGGCGCAGCCTGAGTGGCCGCGCCTCCCACCGCCGCCGGAGCCCGGCCGGCCCGTAGCCGGCCCTCCCCGCCGCCCGACCGGGCCTCTCGCCGCCTCCCTGGCCCGTGGAGCTGCGCCGCCGCCCTGCGCTCTCTTCCCCGACTCCGGTGGCCGCGCCGCCGCCCGCCACCTCGCCGGCGAGCTCCGCCGCGGCTCGCCGCCTGCCTCCAGCCGCCGCCCGAGCCGGCCTCCTCGCCCACGACCAACGCCGGCGCCGCCCCGCCCAACTCCGGCGAGGAACCGGCGCCCCCGGCCACTCCCGCCTCGGATCCGGTCTCCAGCGACCTCAAGCTCCGGCGTGAACAGTGCTCCCTCCGGCGAACATCGTAATCCGCGCCAGATCTGGATCTGGGATCCCGAACGGTTGACTTTTCTCCTCCGAACCCTAATTTTTATGCCTACATTGACCGGCCGTATCTCCGCATCCGTAGCTCCGTTTTGGACATATAGTATATTGAAATGTTCGTCTCGACGAGTACATCATTTCATTCCATTGCATCATTTTCATTTGAGCTCATCTTGATGCCCGAAATTCTGTTAGAAGAGGGCTTCGTGAGTTAATTGTCAGATCTGCTAGTTCATCTTAGACTTTTGTCATTTTTGCCATGATTATTGTGTGCATCATATGCCCATGAGTCCTTCATATGTTTTGTTAAGGATTTTGTTATCTTTCCATAGGTGCAACCCATGCATTTTTAGGATGTGTGTGGTGACTTGTGCAAGCTTGCAAAGTGAGGCACCCGGTGAATCTGTTTTCAGGGACTTAGTAGTTTTCACTAAGTCTGGGATTACTTAGTTCATGATGCCATTTGTTCATGTTGTTTCCTAGTGATCCGTGCCTCTTTTGAGGATGATCAGTAAAGGAGTTTTGTTAATCTTGTTATGCTCTATCCATCCATGTCTTTGTTTGCAATTATGGGGCACCCTAGCTTGAGTCAATCGAGCTCTACTTTTGCTTCGTTGTGAATCTGGGCAGATCGTCACCTAGTTTGCGATTTTGCCGATGTTATTGTAGCTGATCTGTGCATGCTATGCCATTGTTCTTGCCATTTCTAGCTTGTATTTTGTGCCTTCTTTATGGGTGTATGCTTTCCTTGCATGACTTGCACCGTAGTGAGTGCATCGAGCTCGTTTACATGCCTTCGTGAGTTATATTTCAGCATGTCCCAGTTTTCACTAAGTCTGAAAAACTGATTATGTTTTTGCTATGTTCGTGTGCTCGTTAGTATATTTTGTGATTCCTTTTGGCTCAAGGTCACTAAGGGACTTTTGTTAAGCTTGTTGAGTAGCTCCATGCCATGTCCTTTTTTGTCATGTTCAGGTCCTGTAGCATGTTGTTTTGATGCTCCGAAGAGGGCTTCATGATCTGAAATTTCAGACAAGTGTTAATTTCACTAAGTCTGAGATCTGTTTTGCATTTGCGTTATTGCCATGCTTGTTTGAACCTCATTATGAATGATTTGGCCGTAGCTAAGTGCTAGACTTTTGTTAAGCATCTTGTGTGCATCCCTGCCATGTATTTTGTTGTCGTGTTTGGTGGCTGTAGCATGTTCATCTCATTGCATTAAATGCCTACTTGCTGTAAATCGCAGACCGGTGTCAATTTTGAAACGCTTGCCATTTCCAAACCGTAACTCCGATTCCGGCGTTCTTTATATCGTTTTCAAGCGATTTCATCTCATCTTTCCAGTGGCACCCTTGGAATTCCATGTTGAGGCCAGGTTCATGCATTTCCTGTCATAACTTGCATTTTTGCATCCCGCATCGCATCCCGCATAGCATATCATCATTGGATCATATCGCTTGATCCTTGCACGTGGTTGATTGTGTCCTTGTTGCTTGTTTGTCTTGTTTGGGTAGAGCCGAAAGACGAGTTCGCTAGCGGGGAGCCCGTTGAGTTTGCTTGTGGGGATCCAGTCAACTCTGACAACTGTGCAGGCAAGATGATCATACCCTCGAAATCACTACTATCTTTGCTATGCTAGTTTGCTCGCTCTTTTTCTATGCCAATGTTACGATGCCTACCTTTTGCTTGCCAGCCTCCCAATTGCCAGGTTGAACCTCTAACCCACCATGGTCCTAGCAAACCATTGACTGGCTATGTTACCGCTTTGCTCAGCCCCTCTTATAGCGTTGCTAGTTGCAGGTGAAGATTGGAGGCCGTTCCTTGTTGGAACATCATTTATTTACTTGTTGGGATATCATTATATTGCTATGTTATCTTAATGCATCTATATACTTGGTGAAGGGTGGAAGGCTCGGCCTCTCGCCTAGTGTTTTGTTCCACTCTTGCCGCCCTAGTTTCCGTCATATCGGTGTTATGTTCCCGGATTTTGCGTTCCTTACGCGGTTGGGTTATAATGGGAACCCCTTGATATTTCGCCTTGATTAAAGCTTTTCCAGCAATGCCCAACATTAGTTTTACCATTCGCCACCTAGCCTTTTCTTTCCCTTGGGTTCTGCAGACTCAAGGGTCATCTTATTTTAACCCCCCCCCCGGGCCAGTGCTCCTCTGAGTGTTGGTCCACCTGTCAGCTACCGGTGGCCACTAGGGGCAACTCTGGGCTGGCCTACCCGTACCTAGGACAATCTGAGTGTGCCCTGAGAAAGAGATATGTGCAGCTCCTATCAGGATTTGTCGGCACATTCGGGCAGTGTTGCTGGTCTTGTTTTAACCTGTCAAAGTGTCTTGAGTTACCGAGATACCGAGTCTGATCGGAACGTCTTGGGAGGAGGTCTATTCCTTCGTTGACCGTGAGAGCTTGTCATGGGCTAAGTTGGAACTCCCCTGCAGGGATTGAACTTTCGAAAGCCGTGCCCGCGGTTATGGGCAGATGGGAATTTGTTAATGTCCAGTTGTAGATAACTTGAACCTTAACTTAATTAAAATGAATCAACCTAGTGTGTTACCGTGATGGCCCCTTCTCGGCGGAGTCCAGGAAGTGGACACGGTGTTGGAGTAATGTTTGCGCAGGTTGCTCTCTAGTTTCTCGCTCGTGCTTTTCCTCCTCTTCTCGCTCTCCTTTGCGAATAAGTTAGCCACCATATATGCTAGTCGCTTGCTGCCGCTCCAGATATACTTGCCTTTCCTTTCCTATAAGCTTTTATAGTCTTGATCGCGAGGGTGCGAGATTGCTGAGTCCCTGTGGCTCACAGATTACTATTACACTAGATTCAGGGCCCGATGATTCCGCTCCAGGAGACGCGTATGAGCTGGAGTGGGAGTTCGACGAAGACTCTCAACGATACTACGTTTCCTTTCCCGATGATCAGTAGTGGTGCCCAGTTGGGGGTGATTGGGACCGTGTCGCATGTTGGGTTCTCTTTTATTTTGGCGCCGTAGTCGGGCCATGAGTGTTTGGATGATGTAATGTTATTTCTGTACTTGATTGACGTGGCGAGTGTAAGCCAACTATGTTCTCCCCTTTATTATTTACATTACATGGGATGTTGTGAAGATTTCCTAACTTGCGACATATGCCTTCAATGCGATTATGTCTCTAAGTCGTGCCTCGACATGTGGGAGCTATAGTCGCATCGAGGGTGTTACAAACATGGCCAAAGAAAGTTATCCCTACAAAATCATATAGTCTGTCTATGCTATATCTTCACCACACAAAGTATTTAAATCATGCACAACCCCGATGACAAGCCAAGCAATTGTTTCATACTTTTGATGTTCTCAAACTTTTTCAATCTTCACGCAATATATGAGCATGAGCCACGGACATAGCACTATATGTGGAATAGAATGGTGGTTGTGGAGAAGACAAAAGGGAGAAGATAGTCTCAAATCAACTAGGCATCAACGGGCTATGGAGATGCCCATCAATAGATATCAATGTGAGTGAGTAGGTATTGCCATGCAACGGATGCACTAGATCTATAAGTGTATGAAAGCTCAAAAATAAACTAAGTGGGTGTGCATCCAACTTGCTTGCTCATGAAGACCTAGGGAAATTTGAGGAATCCCATCATTGGAATATACAAGCCAAGTTCTATAATGTAAAATTCCCACTAGTATATGAAGGTGACAAAATAGGAGACTCTGTATCATGAAGATCATGGTGCTACTTTGAAGCACAAGTGTGGTAAAAGGATAATAGCATTGTCCCTTCTCTCTTTTTCTCTCATTTCTCTTTTTTATTCTTTTTTCTCCTTTTTTTATTTGGGCCTTCTCTTTTTTATGGCCTCTTTTTTTTCGTCTGGAGTCTCATCCCAACTTGTGGGGGAATCATAGTGTCCATCATCCTTTCCTCACTTGGGACAATGCTCTAATAATGATGATCATCACACTTTTATTTACTTACAACTCAAAAATTACAACTCGATACTAAAACAAAATATGACTCTATGTGAATGCCTCCAACGGTCTACCGGGATGTGCAATGAATCAAGAGTGACATGTATGAAATAATTATGAACATGGCTTTGCCACAAATACGATGTCAACTATATGATCATGCAAAGCAATATGACAATGATGAAGCGTGTCATAATAAACGAAATGGTGGTAAGTTGCATGGCAATATATCTCGGAATGGCTATGGAAATGCCATAATAGGTAGGTATGATGGTTGTTTTGAGGAAAGTATATGGTGGGTTTATGGTATTGGCGAAAGTTGTATGATTCTAGAGAGGCTAGCAATGGTGGAAGGGTGAGAGTGCGTATAATCCATGGACTCAACACTAGTCATAGAGAACTCTTATACTTATTGTAAAAATCTATTAGTTATCGAAAAAGTACTACGTGCATGCTCCTAGGGGTATAGATTGGTAGGAAAAGACCAACGCTCGTCCCCGACCGCCACTCATAAGGAAGACAAACAATAAATAAATCATGCTCCGACTTCATCACATAACGGTTCACCATACGTGCATGCTACGGGAATCACAAACTTTAACACAAGTATTTCTCAAATTCACAACTACTCAACTAGCATGACTCTATGTAACATCCCAAATTTTCAATTTGGAATGTTATACATTAGATCATCATGCATATCATATTTTTTTTTGCATTTTGGTTGATCCTAGAAATTCTACGCAACTCAATGACCCACGGAGAGAGTTGGGGATTTCGTTATTTTCATATTTGAGTTCTCTCAAATTTTGAGAAAATGATCATTTGATTTTATTTATTTTATCATCAATTATTTCTATTACAAAAATATGAGAGAGGGAATAAAATGACTTTCCCAAAATAAAGAAATATTCAGGATTTAATAAAAAAATCAAATAAGATTTTATTTCGGAGTTTTTTGATGTTTTATTTGAATTTAGGAAAAATGTGCGTTTTTCAAAATTGCATTTAGGGCCCAAATAAATGTTCACCTTGTGCGGCTTGATTTTAGAAGCCCATGAAAATTTATTTCGGAATTTTTGGAGTCCGTTTAGTATTTCTTTTTATTTTTTCTTCCGAGCGGAATAATTAAAAAAAACGAACCAACTTCGGGCCGTACCCGAGCGGGACACCGCCCGGGGGCAGCCTTTAAATAGCGCCGCCCCGAGCCGGCCCAGCCCATCAGCCCCGCCTCGATTCGCGCGCGCCGCCGGAGCCGCCGCCGCCACCGCCGATGATCCCGCCGCCCGAGGTTCGTCGCGCCTCGTTTTCCGTGCCAAAAAAAAGAGAAAAAAAATTCGGCGTTCGTCGTTTTTCTTTTTCTCGGAGTAAATCCGCGATTTTTCTGATCGCGATTCCTGATCCGATTTTCGTTTTAGTTTAACTTTTCGCTCGTTTATCGGAATCAGGCGATTCAAGCGCCTAGGGATTCGTCTCGAAACCCTCTATCCGTTTAACCAACCTAAACAAGTTTTTGTTACTGTAAAATTTTCCCTAGATCCAGATTAGTAGAACGAAGTTGTTTTCTTTCACCGTTTGTCTTTTTTTGCTTCGTTCGATTTGGTTCTTTTTGCCAACCGGAGTTCTTAAGTTGAACCTTCTAGTTAGATCTCTTATTTGAGTTTTACCCGTGCTTTAGATGAGTACTTATTGTATGCTTGTTTGTTTGTCTGCGATAGAATACCCGGAGTGCACCGCCTGTTACTTCGAATCGTTAGGTTTCGCGGATCATCAGCAAGGCAAGTAACACTTTGATCATACTTTTCTACTACCCAGTTTTATTGCATTAGATCAATCCTCACACATTGCATGATTAGGATCTAATTAAATTGTGGGATGGGAAGTAGACGAGGTAGTACCTATTACCTGTTATTATCAAACCTTTGGGAGTTACTTCTACGTTTGCTTATTGTGCCATGCTATGCTAGTAGACGTGGATTGGGTGAGTGAAATCCATGATAGATGTGAGATTGTTAATTAATGGTTTATCTAAGGTGGCAACTTAAACACACATCTGGGTGGATTGAGGCACCTGGGCATTCCAGGACTTGCCTGTTTTCTTTTGGACCGCCACCCGGGCTCAAAGGGATCATGAGACTATTCATACTAGAAACTTCCGTGTGCAGCCACAAGCTATTATGGGCTCTAGCATAGTTGACTAAGTTGTGTGGACTCTTACAGTGGTAGACTAGCAGATGTAGGGGATGTAGGTGGTACGGTCTACCCGATCGTAAGGTGCTAGCGCTTCTGAAAGACTATGTCTCGGTCATCCGTCTTCTCAAACACCATGTAGTGCAAGAAACCAAACGGAGGCGATCGAGTCTTGTGGGGAAAAGTGCGCAAACCTCTGCAAAGTGTAATAAACTAATCATGGTTAGCCGTGTCCCCGGTTATGGACATCTTGAGTATCTAGTACTTGGATTTTCATGTGAATCTCATCATGTTACTTTAATTAATATTGTTGGGTTTTAATGATGATGCTTAATTGGGATTGAGAATGTTGTCAACCATTCTCAAGGTTTAACAACCACCATGATAGTAATTAAATTTTATTCCTTTGAAGTAGGGAAAAATTGGCTTTACGCCAAAGTGTAACCATAGAGCTTTCCACCAGCCAAATATGCATATAGTATAGTTGTTTCATTCCATTACTCTCTATGTGTTACCTTGCCAGCATATTCCATGTGCTGACCCGTTTCGGGCTGCAACGTTAATGTTGCAGACTTTTCAGACAACGATTAAGGAGTTTTAGGTCGTGGTCCTATACTCAGTGATGCCGTTGGAGTTGATGGAATCACTTATCTTCCAAGCCTTCCGTTGTTATCGTTATTAGATGGCCTTAAGCCATATTTATTGTAATAAGTTCTCTTTTGAGACACTCGATGTAATAAGTGTGTGATTGCTACTCTGCTATAAATCCTCCGAGTACTGTGTGGTGTCAGCATTACTGATCCAGGGATGACACCGGAGCATAAAGATTAGACTGTTTGAGGTCTGGTCGCTACAGAGATGGTATCAGAGCACACGCTGACTGTAGGACACGACCACTAAGTTAAAGGCCTAGATCACTATTCACTCTCTTCTCTTCTGACCTCTCGTCTTTTCTACTCTTTAGGATGGCGGATGCAAGGAACAAGTTCACACAACCGGATGAAGATACACCCTTTGGACGTCACTTGAAGGAAGTCACTAGATACCTGAACATAGGAGTACCAAGCTTCACAGGAACCTACAACGCCACTTTACCTGAAGAAGAGCGCTGGATGATTCAAGTTCAAGTACCAGGAAGGACGTTCATGCCAGTCACTGAGCCCATAGAATTTTCTTTTGATGCACCAACTTGGAGTCTAGGAAAGAGCATGGCAGCTCACATCGCCATGGGACGCATTGGAGAAGTCTACCGCAATGATTTCAAGGATACTATCTACCAGATTTGTGGGCACCGAGATGAACACTGGGAGATGATCAGCACCAGGAAGGATAGATCAATTGCAGCTTTAATCCAGGAATTAAACCAGCACATTCGACGACAGGAGAACCAGATGTGCTCCGACATGATAGATCTGAAGAAGGCAAAGACAAGAATCAAGGAACTGGAGGAAGAACTCAAGGCTACACGTGAAGATTATGAAGAGGAAATTGAAGTATTGGTGGAGAAGAATGACGACCTGATCAAGAAGATTGGAATATTTATGGGAGGCCCTACGCCAGTAGAGGAAGACGAAGAACCCCAGGAAATTAGCCCGGAAGACTACATCATCATCGACGGCACCGACTCGGAAGCAGATAGTAGCGATGATGACTATGTTGATGAAGCTGGAGCAGATATTATGGAGTCAACGACCGAAGAATATTTCTAGTAGACCACCTCATTAGTACTAGTAGTCCACCATGTAAATATAGTAGCCCGATCACTTTTGCGATAGTTAGATCGATTGTATGCCTTTGTTTGATTGATTGAAGTGAAATGTTTGCTTTTGCCTCATGTGCATATGGGTAGTGTTTTCTCTTTAGACCCCCTCTATTCTTATATCTCATCTTTTCTAAACCCTCAGATGCCTCCGAGACGTGACCCCGGATTTGCCTTTCCACCGGAGCTCACCCAGTTGATCCAGCAGCAGAACACATTGATGCAGTTGCTAGTCCAAAATCAGAATCAGGGGAACAACAACAACAACCCACCACCACCACCACCACCTGTTGACCACTTAGCCCGTTTTCTTAGGCTGAATCCGCCGGTATTTTCTAGTAGCACCAAGCCGATAGTAGCAGATGATTGGCTCCACAAGACAGCTAGGGAGTTGACCACAGCAGGATGCACAGATGCGGAGAAGGTGAAGTTTGCCGCACATCAGTTAGAAGGACCCGCAGCATCATGGTGGGAGAATTTCATAGCCACTTTCCCTGTAGACACTGTCACATGGGACCAGTTTCAGCAGGCTTTTCGTACTGCACACGTTTCAGCAGGAGCTATGGCCATGAAGAAGCGTGAGTTTCGCAACTTGCGCTAAGGAGGAAGGATAGTTGTCCAGTATGTGGAGGAATTTAGTAAGCTAGCACATTATGCCCCAGATGACGTCGCTACGGATGCAGCTAAGCAGGAGAAGTTTCTGGAAGGACTGAATGATGAGTTGAGCATGCAGTTGATGGTAGCAACCTTCAACAACTACCAGGAGTTGGTAGATCGTGCTCTTATGATTGAAGGGAAGCAGCAGCAAATTGAGAATTGCAAGAGGAAGTATGGACAAGGAAAGTACAATTCAGGAGCTCAGCAGAAGCCACGTTTTACCCCTAGACCGGGAGGACATTTTCAGCATACCCATGGAGGAGGTAGCTCGCACAATCACAATGGCACCAAGAATGGTAATGGCAATGGAGGAAGCAACGGCCAGAATCGCACCAACCCCTCAACCCCAGCCAAGAAGGACTTGAGCCAAGTCACTTTCTTTAAGTGTTCGAAGACAGGACATTATGCAAATGAATGTCCTGAATTGCAAAATGGAAATAGCAATGGAAGTTCTGGGAAGAAGCCGAACCCTTTTAACAGGGGATAGGTGAACCACGTTAGCGTGGAGGAGGTTGAAGCTCAGCCCGATGCAGTAATAGGTAAGTTTTTGGTTAAGTCATTTACTGCACTCGTTCTTTTTGATACTGGCGCATCGCATTCATACATCTCAAGGGGATTTGTGGATAAGTATAACCTACCAACCCAAGCCCTTAGGTCACCCATGTTAGTAACCTCGCCCGGAGCAGAGTATGTGGCTAGTCTATGGTGTGATCGGTTACCATTAAGGATTGGTAACTATGTTTTTCCCTCAGACCTAATAGTATTGGAACCTCAAGGGTTGGATGTGATATTAGGCATGGATTGGTTGTCAAAGTATGAAGGGAATATTGAGTGTGCTAGTAAGTCAATTTTGCTTACCACCCCAGAAGGGAGAAGGATCAAGTATGTATCCCGACATGTGCCAAAGATGACTCAAGTAAATTTCCTAACAGGAGTTGTGCAGGAGGAAGTACCAGTGGTAATGGATTTCCCTGATGTATTTCCAGAGGAGTTGCCAGGCATGCCACCGGATAGAGATATTGAGTTTTTGATTGAGCTATTGCCAGGCACAGGGCCAATATCAAAGAGACCATATAGGATGCCAGCAAAGGATTTGGTGGAAATTAAGAAGCAGATTAAGGAGTTACTGGATAAGGGATATATCCGCCCAAGTTCTTCACCTTGGGGATCGCCAGTACTTCTAGTGGAGAAGAAGGATGGATCGTTAAGGATGGTTGTTGATTATCGAGGATTGAATGAAGTAACGATCAAGAACAAGTACCCACTACCTATGATCAACGATCTGTTTGATCGATTGCAAGGAGCTAAGGTTTTTTCCAAGATCGATCTGTGATTAGGATACCACTAGTTGAAGATTCGAGAACAGGATATTTCGAAGACAGCTTTTACCACCAGGTATGGGCTGTATGAGTATACCGTTATGTCATTTGGTCTGACTAACGCACCTGCCTATATTATGAACATCATGAACAAAGTGTTTATGGAGTTTTTGGATAAGTTCGTCATAGTGTTCATTGATGATATCCTGGTTTATTCGAAGAATGAAGAGGAACATAAGGAACATTTGCGTTTGGTACTTGGAAAGCTCAGAGAACATCAATCATATGCCAAGTTCAGCAAATGTGAGTTTTGGTTGAAGGAAGTAGGATTCCTCGGACATGTTATATCTGGAGAAGGTATAGCAGTAGATCCCGCTAAAGTTGAAACCGTGACCAAGTGGGAAGCCCCAACAACAGTTGGAGAGATCCGGAGTTTTCTTGGACTCGCAGGATACTACCGGAGATTTATTGAGTATTTCTCAAAGATTGCGAAGCCTATGACGGAGTTATTAAAGAAATATACCAAGTTCATATGGGCAAAGGAATGTGAGGCTAGTTTCCAGGAATTGAAGAAACATTTGGTTACCTTAACAGTGTTGATTTTGCCAGACCAGACCAAGGATTATGAGGTGTATTGCGATGCTTCACGTCGAGGACTTGGAGCAGTGCTTATGCAGGAAGGGAGAGTTGTTTCATATGCCTCAACACAACTAAATCCTCATGAGTTGAATTATGCCATGCATGATTTGGAGTTAGCAGCCGTAGTGCATGCATTGAAGACATGGAGACATTTTCTCATTGGAAATTATTGTGAGGTGTACACGGATCATAAGAGTTTGAAGTACATTTTCACCCAGAAGGAGTTAAATCTCAGACAAAGGAGATGGTTGGAGCTTATCAAGGATTATGATATGAAATTGCATTATCACCCCGGAAAGGCTAATGTAGTAGCAGATGCATTAAGCCGCAAGAGCCATGTCAATACATTAATGACGGGAGGAATACCAAGGGAGTTAGCAGAAAATCTTTGTGAACTATGTTTGGAAATAGTTCCGAGAGGCTATGTAGCAGCATTGGAGATTCAGTCAACTTTGATGGATAGAATCAGAGAAGCTCAGTAAGCTGACAAAGAGATTGCCACTATAAAGGAGAAACTGAGCAAGGGAAAAGCTAAAGGATTTCGTGAGGATGAGCACGACACCCTATGGTTTGAAGACCGCGTTTACGTGCCCAATGACCCGGAGATCAGGAAGTTGATTTTGCAAGAGGCACATGACTCACCGTATTCAATTCACCCAGGAAATACCAAGATGTATCTGGATTTGAAGGATATTTTCTAGTGGACCGGAATGAAGAAGGATATTGCGGAGTATGTAGCAGTTTGTGATGTATGCTAGAGAGTAAAAGCAGAGCATCAGAAGCCAGCAGGATTGTTACAACCATTGCCGATACCTGAATGGAAGTGGGATAAGTTAGGCATGGATTTTATCACGGGATTGCCCAGGACTCATTCAGGCTATGACTCGATTTGGGTTGTAGTTGATCGATTGACGAAAGTAGCTCATTTCATCCCAGTAAAGACCACTTACACCAGTGCTAAGTTGGCAAAGATATACATGACCAGAATAGTATGTCTGCATGGAGTTCCAAGGAGTATCGTATCAGATAGAGGAACCCAGTTTACCTCAAAGTTCTGGAAGCAGTTCCACGAAACTTTGGGTACCAGGCTAGAATTCAGTACAGCTTTTCATCCACAGACAGATGGACAGACCGAGAGAGTCAATCAGATTTTGGAGGATATGCTGAGAGCTTGTGCGCTGATTATGGATCTAGTTGGGACGATAATTTGCCATATGCAGAGTTCTCTTACAGCAACAGTTATCAAACCAGTTTAAAGATGGCCCCTTTCAAAGCATTGTACGGAAGGAGGTGCAGGACACCGTTGTCATGGGACGAAGTTGGAGACCGCCAGTTGTTTGTACCTAACTTGATTAAAGAGTTTGAACAGAAGGTGAAGTTGATTCGCGATAGGCTCAAGGTAGCTCAGTCCAGACAGAAGAGTTATGCAGATTCTAAACGGAAGGAGACTATTTATGAAATTGGAGATAGAGCTTATCTTCGAGTATCACCACTTCGGGGAACAAAGCGTTTTGGAGTTAAAGGGAAGTTAGCACCATGATTTGTAGGACCCTATCTAGTTTTGGAGCGTATGGGAGAAGTAGCCTACAAGTTGGAATTGCCTGAAGGATTGTCAGGAGTACATGATGTGTTCCACGTTTCTCAGTTAAAGAAATGTCACGCGGAGATGGCTGACATACCGTTGAGAGATACAGTGCCTTTGGAAACTATTCAGTTGGATAACGATTTGACCTACGAGGAGAAACCAATTAAGATCCTCGAATTTGCCAGCCGAGTTACTCGCAGCAAGGCTATCAAGTTTTGCAAAGTTTAGTGGAGCCACCACACGGAGGATGAAGCCACCTGGGAGCGAGAGGAAGATTTGCTCAAAGACCACCCTCACCTATTTTCTAGCCAACCCGAATCTTGAGGGTGAGATTCATCTTAAGGGGGGTAGGTTTGTAACATCCCAAATTTTCAATTTGGAATGTTATACATTAGATCATCATGCATATCATATTTTATTTTGCATTTTGGTTGATCCTAGAAATTCTACGCAACTCAATGACCCACGAAGAGAGTTGGGGATTTCGTTATTTTCATATTTGAGTTCTCTCAAATTTTGAGAAAAGGATCATTTGATTTTATTTATTTTATCATCAATTATTTCTATTACAAAAATATGAGAGAGGGAATAAAATGACTTTCCCAAAGTAAAGTAATATTGAGGATTTAATAAAAAAATCAAATAAGATTTTATTTCGGAGTTTTTCGGTGTTTTATTTGAATTTAGGAAAAATGTGCGTTTTTCAAAATTGCATTTAGGGCCCAAATAAATGTTCACCTTGTGAGGCTTGATTTTAGAAGCCCGTGAAAATTTATTTCGGAATTTTTGGAGTTTGTTTAGTATTTATTTTTTTTTCTTCCAAGCGGAATAATTAAAAAAACGAACCGACTTCGGGCCGTACCCGAGCGGGACACCACCCGGGGGCAGCCTTTAAATAGCGCCGCCCCGAGCCGCCCCAGCCCATCAGCCCTGCCTCGATCCGCGCGCGCCGCCGGAACTGCCGCGCCGCCGTCAACGATCCCGCCGCCCAAGGTTCGTCGCGCCTCGTTTTCCGTGCCAAAAAAAGAAAAAAAATTGGCGTTCGTCGTTTCTCTTTTTCTCGGAGTAAATCCGCGATTTTTCTGATCGCGATTCCTGATCCGATTTTCATTTTAGCTTAACTTTTCGCTCGTTTATCGGAATCAGGCGATTCAAGCGCCTAGGGATTCGTCTCGAAACCCTCTATCCGTTTAACCAACTTAAACAAGTTTTTGTTACTGTAAAATTTTCCCTAGATCCAGATTATTAGAACAAAGTTGTTTTCTTTCGCCGTTTGTCTTTTGTTGCTTCGTTCGATTTGATTCTTTTTGCCAACCGAAGTTCTTAAGTTGAACCTTCTAGTTAGATCTCTTATTTGAGTTTTACCCGTGCTTTAGATGAGTACTTATTGTATGCTTGTTTATTTGTCTGCGATAGAATACCCGGAGTGCGCTGCCTGTTACTTCGAATCGTTAGGTTTCGCGGATGATCAGCAAGGCAAGTAACACTTTGATCATACTTTTCTACTACCCGGTTTTATTGCATTAGATCAATCCTCACACATTGCATGATTAGGATCTAATTAAATTGTGGGATGGGAAGTAGATGAGGTAGTACCTATTACCTGTTATTATCAAACCTTTGGGAGTCACTTCTATGTTTGCTTATTGTGCCATGCTATGCTAGTAGACGTGGATTGGGTGAGTGAAATCCATGACAGATGTGAGATTGTTAATTAATGGTTTATCTAAGGTGGCAACTTAAACACACATCTGGGTGGATTGAGGCACCTAGGTATTACAGGACTTGCCTGTTTTCTTTTGGACTGCCACCCAGGCTCAAAGGGATCATGAGACTATTCATACTAGAAACTTCCGTGTGCAGCCACAAGCTATTATGGGCTCTAGCATAGTTGACTAAGTTGTGCGAACTCTTACAGTGGTAGACTAGCAGATGTAGGGGATGTAGGTGGTACGGTCTACCCGATCATAAGGTGCTAGCGCTTCTGAAAGACTATGTCTCGGTCATCCGTCTTCTCAAACACCATGTAGTGCGAGAAATCAAACGGAGGCGATCGAGTCTTGTGGGGAAATGTGCGCAAACCTCTGCAGAGTGTAATAAACTAATCATGGTTAGCCATGTCCCCGGTTATGGACATCTTGAGTATCTAGTACTTGGATTTTCATGTGAATCTCATCATGTTACTTTAATTAATATTGTTGGGTTTTAATGATGATGCTTAATTGGGATTGAGAATGCTGTCAACCATTCTCAATGTTTAACAACCACCATGATAGTAATTAAATTTTATTCCTTTGAAGTAGGGAAAAATTGGCTTTACGCAAAACTGTAACCATAGAGCTTTCCACCAGCCAAATATGCATACAGTATAGTTGTTTCATTCCATTACTCTATGTGTTACCTTGCCAGCATATTCCATGTGCTGACCCATTTCGGGCTGCAACGTTAATGTTGCAGACTTTTCAGACAACGATTGAGGAGTTTTAGGTCGTGGTCCTATACTCAATGATGCCGTTGGAGTTGATGGAATCACTTATCTTCCAAGCCTTCCGTTGTTATCGTTATTAGATGGCCTTAAGCCATATTTATTGTAATAAGTTCTCTTTTGAGACACTCGATGTAATAAGTGTGTGATTGCTACTCTGCTATAAATCCTCCGAGTACTGTGTGGTGTCAGCATTACTGATCCAGGGATGACACTGGAGCACAGAGATCAGACTGTTTGAGGTCTGGTCGCTACACTCTAATATCACCATCTTTATATCTCAAAACAATCATCAAGTATCAA
Organism: Triticum urartu; assembly: GCF_056163025.1. Lineage (NCBI taxonomy): Eukaryota > Viridiplantae > Streptophyta > Magnoliopsida > Poales > Poaceae > Triticum > Triticum urartu. The sequence continues at coordinate 355,482,704 of NC_141877.1, forward strand.
ACTTCTCATAGTATTCAATGCACTTTTTATGATAGCTTTTATTAAATCCATCATGGATGCCTATCATATTAGGACTAACTTTATAACCAAAGCAAATTACCATGCTGTTCTAAAGGACTCTCAAAATAATATAAGTGAAGCATGAGAGATCAATAATTTCTATAAAATAAAACCACCACCGTGCTCTAAAAATATAAGTGAAGTACTAGAGCCAAATTATCTAGCTCAAAAGATATAAGTGAAGCACATAGAGTATTCTACTAAATTCTGATTCATGTGTGTCTCTCCCAAAAGGTGTGTATAGAGAGGATGATTGTGTTAAACTAAGAATAAAAGACTCAAATCATACAAGACGCTCCAAGCAAAACACATATCATGTGGTGAATAAAAATATAGCATCAAGTAAAGTTACCGATGGAAGAAGACGAAAGAGGGGATGCCTTCCGGGGCATCCCCAAGCTTAGGCTTTTGGTTGTCCTTGAATTTTACCTTGGGGTGCCTTGGGCATCCCCAAGCTTAGACTCTTTCCACTCCTTATTCCAAAATCCGTCAAATCTTTACCCAAAACTTGAAAACTTCACAACACAAAACTCAATAGAAAATCTCATGAGCTCCATTAGTATAAGAAAACAAACCACCACTTAAGGTACTGTAATGAACTCATTCTTTATTTATATTGGTGTTAAAACTACTATATTCAAACTTCTCTATGGTTCACACACTCCGATACTAGCCATAGATTCATCAAAATAAGCAAATAACACACGAAAAACAGAATCTGTCAAAAACAGAACAGTCTGTAGTAATCTGTAGGTTTCGAATACTTATGTAACCCCAAATATTTTTAAATAATTGTTGGACGTGAGGAATTTGTATATTAATCATCTGCAAAAAGAATCAATCTAATCTCACTCTCCAGTAAGAAATGGAAGCAAATCTCGTGAGCGCTAAAGTTTCTGTTTTTTTACAGCAAGATCACTAAAACTTCCCCCAAGTCTTCCCAAAGGTTCTACTTGGCACAAACACTAATTAAAAGCATAAAACCACATCTAAACAGAGGCTAGATGAATTATTTATTGAATAACAGCAAGGAAAAATATTGGGTTGTCTCCCAACAAGCGCTTTTCTTTAAAGCCTTTTAGCTAGGCATAAGATTTCAACGATGCACATGAAAGACAAGAATTGAAGCACAAAGAGAGCATCATAAAACAAGTGGCAAACACATCTAAGTCTAACATACTTCCTATGCATAGGTATCTTATATGCAAACAAATTGTCAAGGCAAGCAAAAACTAGCATATGCAAGGAAGCGGAAAGAAACAATAGCAATCTCAACATAACGAGAGGTAATTTAGTAACATGAAAATTTCTACAACCATATTTTCCTCTCTCATAATAATTACATGTAGGATCATAAGCAAATTAAACAATATAGCTATCACAAAACATATTCTTAACACGATCCACATGTATGCAAAGTTGACACTCTTCCAAAATAGCGGGATTAACATTAACTAAAGTCATGACCTCTCCAAACCCACTTTTATCAAAAATTTCATAAGATTTAACATTCTCCAAATATGTGTGATCTAAAGTTGAAACTCTTACAAACCCACTTCCAATAATATTGCAAACACTATTCTCAATCTTATATTCATCATGGGGCTTAAATAAATTTTCAAGATCAAAAGAAGAATCACCCCAATCATGATCATTGCAACAAATAGTAGTCATAGCAAAACTAGCATCCCCAAGATTGAGGTTTTGCATATCATTAACATAATTGACATTAATAGAATTTATACTATCATCATTGCAATCATGATTTTTATTCAAAGATCTATCGTGAATCACTTCATAAAGTACTTCATCGCCATTTTCAGATTCACGAATTTCAAGCAAAACTTCATAAAGATAATCTAGTGCACAAAACTCACTAGCAATTGGTTTATCATAATTGGATCTCATAAAAAGATTAGCAAGCGGATGAGGATCCATAGATCTTAGGTTCTATGTTTAGAAATGAATAAACAACTATTCCAACCAAATGAGCAAACGATCCAAGTAAGACATCAAAGCAAACAAAAAGATGAATAGAAGAAGGGTGAATAAAACGGCAAGGGTGAGGTAGGGGAGAGGAAAACGAGAGGCAAATGGCAAATAATGTAATGCGAGGGATAAGAGTTTGTGATGGGTACTTGGTATGTCTTGACTTGTGCGTAGATCTCCCCGGCAACGGCACCAGAAATCCTTCTTGCTACCTCTTGAGCACCGTGTTGGTTTTCCCTTAAAGAGGAAAGGGTGATGCAGCAAAGTAGTGTAAGTATTTCCCTCAGTTTTTGAGAACCAAGGTATCAATCCAGTAGGAGACTACACACAAGTCCCTCGTACCTACACAAACAAATAAGAATCTCGCAACCAACGCGATAAAGGGGTTGTCAATCCCTTCACTGTCACTTACAAGAGTGAGATCTGATAGAGATAATAATAACAAGATAAATATTTTTGGTATTTTTATGATATAGATTGAAACTAAAAATTGCAAAATAAAATAGATTGGAAACTTATATGATAAAAGATAGACCCGGGGGCCATATGTTTCACTAGTGGCTTCTCTCAAGATAGCATAAGTATTACAGTGGGTGAACAAATTACTGTCGAGCAATTGATAGAAAACTGCATAATTATGAGAATATCTAGGCATGATCATGTATATAGGCATCACGTCCGCGACAAGTAGACCAAAACGATTCTGCATCTACTACTATTACTCCACACATCGACCGCTATCCAACATGCATCTAGAGTATTAAGTTCATAAGAACAGAGTAATGCATTAGGAAAGATGACGTGATGTTGAGGGATAAACTCAAGCAATATGATATAAACCCCATATTTTTATCCTCGATGGCAACAATACAATACATGCCTTGCTGCCCCTGCTGTCACTAGGAAAGGACACCGCAAGATTGAACCCAAAGCTAAGCACTTATCCCATTGCAAGAAAGATCAATCTAATAGGGCAAACCAAACTGATAATTCGAAGAGACTTGCAAAGATAACCAATCATAAATAAAAGATTTCATAGAAGAATCAAATATTGTTCATAGATAAACTTGATCATAAACCCACAATTCATCGGATCTCGACAAACACACCGCAAAAAGAGTTACATCGAATAGATCTCCAAGAAGATCGAGGAGAACTTTGTATTGAGATCCAAAGAGAGAGAAGAAGCCATCTAGCTAATAACTATGGACCCGAAGGTATGTGGCAAACTACTCACACATCATCGGAGAGGCTATGGTGTTGATGTAGAAGCCCTCCGTGATCGATTCCCCCTCTGGTGGAGCTCCGAAAAAGGCCCCAAGATGGGATCTCATAGGTACAGAAGGTTGCGGCGGTGGAAATAGAGTTTCGTGGTTGTCGGTGTCAAAACCGGAGGATCTTGGGTAGGGGGTCCCGAACTGGGCATCTAGGTCAGATGGTAACATGAGGCAGGGGACACGATGTTTTACCCAGGTTCGGGCCCTCTTGATGGAGGTAAACACTACGTCCTGCTTGATTAATATTGATGATATGGGTAGTACAAGAGTAGATCTACCACGAGATCAGAGAGGCTAAACCCTAGAAGCTAGCCTATGGTATGATTGTTGTTCGTCCTACGGACTAAAACTCTCTGATTTATATAGACACCGGAGAGGGCTAGGGTTACACAGAGTCGGTTACAATGGTAGGAGATCTACATATCCGTATCACCAAGCTTGCCTTCCACACCAAGGAAAGTCCCTTCCGGACACGGGACGAAGTCTTCAGTCTTGTATCTTCATAGTCCAGGAGTCCGGCTGAAGGTATAGTCCGGCCATCCGGACACCCCCTAATCCAGGACTCCCTCAGTAGCCCCTGAACCAGGCTTCAATGACGACGAGTCCGGCACGCAGATTGTCTTCGGCATTGCAAGGCGGGTTCTCCTCCAAATTCCGTGTACCTGTTGAATAGTGTACGGTTTCTTGTAAATGTAGTGCTCCTTCGCTTCTACGCCCAATAATGGCCGTTTTCCACGTGTCAAACGAATACGAAAAGTCAGGGTGTTTTTTATATTTACACCCATAGCCGCGTGAATGAGCTGCCTATTTAAGGGGACGAGGATTTAGATCCAAACCACACCTTCTCCCTTCCGCGAGTATTCATCAGAGCGTATCGGACAGAGGTCCATTCTGTCATGGCCAGCCGCCGCAGCTCCTCCTCTCGCCCTTCCAGCCCTCAGCCTGGAGATTGGAAGAGGTGCTCCATCCCGCACAGTGAGCTAGTGAAGCTCCAGACCAAGGGATTCCTCCCCCCGGCCTATATGGTCCTGGTTCGAGCCGGACTTGCCACCTATAATGGCGGAGAGCAAGCGGAGAGCGCCCCCAATCCCTCCAAAGGAGAGCGGGTATGCCTTGCCCCTTACTTAATAAGAGGGCTCGGATTTCCAGTTCATTCGTTTCTCTGGGGGCTTCTGGAGTTCTATGGCCTCCAGCTGCACAACCTCACGCCTGCCTCCATATTGCATATCGCGGGCTTCGTAGCCCTTTGCGAGCTATTTTTGGGCTGCGAGGCTCATTTCACACTGTGGAAAAGGCTATTCTGCCTTGAGCCCCGCTTTAAGGAGGGGTCGATATATCAAGTGGGCGGAGCCGAAGTGTGGCGCATCGCCGGGACCGGATATCTATCCGGAACCCCAAAGAAGGCGTCCGAGGACTGGCCTTCGGAATGGTTTTATATAGAGGACATCCCGCTGCTGGATCCTGTCTGGATCGGCCTCCCTGAGTTCGACAGTGCTCCCATAAAGAAGCGCCTAAGCTGGCGTCCACGGAGCCCTCAGAGGGAAAGCGACAGGGACGTTATTTACCTGATGGGTCGGATAAGATTGTTAGCTCATTCCGGACTGACCATGATCGGGGTCATGGCCGCATGCATCATGCGAGGGGTGCAGCCGCTTCAGTATAGAGGCCGCCCCATGTGGGACTTCAACGGGGAGGACGACGCCACCCGCTATGGCCGTAAGGGGCCGGATTCGGCCGCCGCTCTAATAAAGACCTTGTCCTCTTTGTACAAGGGAGAAGAGGAGGAATTTCTCCGCGTCAACCCACGGGGTGGATTTTCTATGTACAATCCCCCGAGTTGGGTAAGTGGACACTTTTACTTGCCCATTCGTTTTATATTCCCATTGTTAAATTTTCAGTCTAACGACTTCAACGCAGGAACTGCGTCAGGCTGTTAAAGAAATAAACAGCCCTCCTCCACAACCCGAGGATCCGGGACGGTCCCTCGACTCGGCCTCTCAAGAGGATCCGGACTTGTCTGTGGAGCTGATTGATGGAGTGTTTCATCAATTGAGCAGGGACAACGCCTTGGTGGCCATTACGGCCGATTATCCAGGGCTACTCCAAGCCTCACAGGTAACTGAGACCGGAGTCTCAGCACTTTGAAAAGGGATCTGTCCTCGTGTGTTTTTGATTATCGTATGACAACCATGTTTTGCAGGGGAGGTCCTTGAGACGGGAGGCCGAGCCTGCAGCGACTAGCCAACGAGGGGCGACAAGGCCCCGCGAGCTGAAAAGAAGTGCGGTCCGGACTGAGGCACCGGCGCAAAGGTATAGCGCGCCACCTTATTCCCAGGTGTTACTCCTTCGAGGCATATTAATACTCGTGCTCTCTTCAGGACGAAGAGACCTCGCCGGACTATATCCGGAGAGGCTGCCAATCGCGCCTCCACCAGCCAGGCTCCAAAGCCTGGTCCGGAAGCGGAGGCGAACACGAGGCGCGCACCGGACGCTCCTCCGACAGAGGATGCGGACAGGCTGTCTGCCACCAATTCTGAGGTGGAGAGTGCCATGAACCACAGGCGTCGCCGGACAGTTCTTCGCGACGCTTGTTTCTCCCAAGAGGCATTGGATGCCTTCCATTCGGGAGACGCGTACCTCCGTGCCGCTCAAAATGGTCTAGCCAGAGCCACGGAGCAGTATGTGAAAGACATACGGGTAAGAAAATTTTGGTAATTATATATGTATACCAGTAACCCCCGAGACTTGAAACAGTTAGAATAACTTATTTAAGGATCATCTGTTATGCAGGTTCTCACAGAAAAGAATACCCTGTTGTCCCAGGAGCTGGAAGAGTGCAAAGCCCAACTTGAGGCCGCACTAGCCGCGGCAGGGGAGCCCAAGGAGACCCTCTCTGGTAATATACGCTTCGAAAGATAAGTATTTTGTGAAGTGCGGCGTGGGTGCAAATCTGACAAATGAAATTGCAGATGGCGCCGGATTAAATCCAGAAGTGCAACAACTCCGACGCCAGCTAAAGGCTGGTGAGAGCATGCTGACAAAGGTGAGGCGGGAGAAGAACAATCTCCAAGATGCCAACACCAAGCTAGGCGTTGAACTGAAGGACGTTCGTGCCCAGCTGTTGGACTCCATGAAGGAGAATCAGCGGCTTCGACGCGGCATATATAGTAAGTGCTTAAACAAACTTTGAAAAAAGAGTTCGGCGAGGAAGTCGACTAACAGAGTAATGTCTGTAGGTATGCTGACAGGTCGTCCTGCAGAGGAAATGCCCGGTTCTACGGGTGACCTTCTTCCCGAGCTCTCACAACTGCACGAGCAAGTTCGGCAGGTGATGCAAGGCGTCGCCCAGGCCTTGTGGCCGTCCGTCTCCATGCCCGAAGGCCTTGGAGAGCTTGTAGAGAAGCTAAAGGGAGCACGGCGGCGCTTCCGATTGTGGAAGATGCCGGCCTGCCGTCAAGGCGCCAGGGAGGCCTGGGCCATGGTGAAGACGCGGTACACGAAGGCTGACCCAAACCACATGGCCGAGGTCAGACCCGTAGGGCCCGATGGGAAGGAGATCCCTGTGAGCTTAGTATACGGCCAAGTAGAGTTGGACGCAAAGTATTCCCAACAAGACTATAAACTAGACAGCCTGTTAGATGGAATTGAAGAGGAATACAATCAGTCAGATTGACTATGTAATTTTAATTGACATGTGTAATGCCTTCTAGCCGGATTGTAGATCGTTTGTCATGGCCGACCTTTTCACTTCAACCTCGGGACCTGACAGTCCGGAGTGTGTCCGAATACCCTCGCGGTTATATAAGAACCGGGGTATGCATGGAGACTAGGCGTAGGGGTCATTAGTGCTTGAACAGACAAGTGCCCAACTAGTTATGTTATATTACATGGTTAGTAAGAAACATCTTCCAGGGAGAATAGTTCCGTTAGGGGTTCCTTTCCCTGGGAGGCATGCCCTAAAGTACATGTCCATTCTGCGAAAAGAGACGCGGGAAAAACATCTGGGGGCGTATAGATAAATAAGTGAAAGAAAAGATCATCTTTAGTTCACCGACCGAATATTCCCTTAAGAACGCTAGCTTTCGGCTTCATCTAGTCTGAGGTACACATCCGGCTGACCCGGCAGTAACAATCGCAGAGGTGCTCCCTTTACCACCTAGCCGAACAATTGGGAACGTAGGGGTAAACACAGGAGCCAGGCAACCCAGCTTGGCCAAAACTTAAGTCATATCGATGCATATAATGGCGAATAAAAGGTACATGCAGAAGTGTGACACATGTGTTGGGCATGAAGCCCGTATAAATAAGCTTATGTTTAAAGAAGCCCCCAGGTTTAATCAGCACGGATAGCGCGTCACTTTATGAGCCTTTAAAGGCTATAAGAGAGAGAGAGAGAGAGAGGAGAAGGAGAGAAATGTAAGACAGAAAGTATATAAAAATGGATAGAGGAAGAGACGAACACAGAGTCCGGCGCTAGGCATAGAATCTTCGTAGACGGGCTGTGTTCCATGGGTTTGGCTCGAGTCGGTTATCCGATGCATCTCGCAGGCGGTACACTCCACCAGTTAGGACTTGGTCGATTATGAAGGGACCTTCCCACTTGGGCTTGAGTTTGTCCTTTTTCTTCTCTGCCAGGCGTAGAACTAATTCGCCAACGTTGTAATTTTTGGCCCGTACTTCTCTGCTTTGGTATCTTCGAGCCTGCTGTTGATAGAATGCGGAACGGGCTTTTGCCACGTCACGCTCTTCCTCCAAGGCATCCAAACTGTCCTGCCGATCGAGCTCGGCTTCTCTTTCTTCGTACATGCGCACTCGAGGTGAGTCATGAATTATGTCGCAGGGCAAAACTGCCTCTGTGCCGTACACCATGAAGAATGGTGTTATCCGGTGGTGCGATTCAGCGTGGTCCGCAGCCCCCAGAGTACGGAGTCGAGCTCCTCTACCCAGTGCGTATTAGATTCCTTAAGGGATCGCACTAATCTGGGTTTGATGCCGCTCATGATACGACCATTTGCACGTTCGACCTGGCCATTGGTTTGTGGGTGATAGACGGAAGCATAATCGAGCTTGATGCCCATGTTTTTGCACCAGAGTTTTACCTCATCGGCCGTAAAGTTCGTGTCATTATAAGTGATGATGCTATGGGGGATGCAGTAACGGTGTACAACCCTGGATATAAAGTCTATCACCGGTCCGGATTCGGCCGTCTTAACAGGCTTGGCTTCTATCCATTTGGTGAACTTATCCACCATGACTAGTAAGTATTTTTTCTTGTGGGTTCCGCCTTTAAGGGGTCCAACCATGTCAAGCCCCCAGACCGCGAAGGGCCAAGTGATGGGGATAGTTTGGAGGGCGATGGGTGGCATATGGCTTTGGTTTGCAAAAAGCTAGCAACCGACGCATCGTTGGACTAAGTCCTAGGCGTCTACCGGGCCGTCGGCCAATAAAAGCCTGTACGGAAGGCCTTGCTTACAAGGGACCGAGCTGCAGCGTGATGTCCGTCGAGTCTGGCATGAATTTCAGCCAGGAGGTTCCGCCCTTCCTCTTCGGAGATGCACCTTTGAAGAACTCCGGTAGTGCTTTTCTTATAAAGCTCTCCCTCATGGACTTTATAGGCTTTAGATCGCCGCACTATGCAGCGTGCCTCATTTTGGTCCTCAGGGAGTTCCTGCCTGGTAAGGTAGGTGAGGAATGGTTCTGTCCACGGGGCGATGACGGCCATTATTACGTGGGCTGAAGGTGTTATTTCATTGGTAGAGCCTCCAATTGTGTCAGAGTGTTCGGTGTCGGGCAGTGCGGTTGGGTCCGGGTTGCTATTGCCAGGTTCCCCTTCCCATACTATGGACGGCTTGAATAGCCTTTCCAAGAAGATGTTGGGGGGGGGACTACATCGCGTTTTGCGCCGATGCATGCCAGGACATCGGCATGGCATGTCAGTTTCCCCAGAGCTGACATTTTTAGGACGGCGTTGCGATAAGCTGCCATTTTTGGATCCTTGGCATCAAAGTATCCATTTATTTGGGATATTGCGAGGTTCGAGTCCCCGCGCACCTCTAGGCGTTGAATGCCCATGGATACTGCCATCCGGAGACCATGTAAAATGGCCTCATATTCGGCTGCGTTGTTGGAGTCTGTGTACATTATCTGGAGTACATATTGAACTGTGTCTCCTGTGGGGGACGTTAAAACGACGCCAGCCCCTAGACCGGCCAACATTTTGGAGCCGTCCAAGTGCATGACCCAGTTTGAATATGTGCCGTACTCTTTAGGGAGTTCGGCCTCCGTCCATTCTATGACGAAGTCGGCCAAAACTTGCGACTTGATAGCTCGCCGTGGCTTGTAAGTTATGTCACATGGGAGGAGCTCAATGGCCCATTTGCAATCCGGCCCGTCGCGTTGCGGTTATTTATAATATCGTTAAGTGGCACTTCCGAGGCTACTGTTATTGAACACTCTTGAAAGTAGTGTTGCAGCTTCCGGGATGCCATAAATACCGCATACGCAATCTTTTGATAGTGCGGGTACCGTGACTTGCACGGAGTAAGGGCAGTGGACACATAATAGACCGGCTTTTGAAGGGGGAATTTGTGTCCGTCCGTTTCTCGTTCGACAAGGAGCACTGCGCTTACGACCTGATGGGTTGCTGCAATGTATAATAGCATTGGTTCGCCAATGTTTGGCGCGGCCAGGACTGGGTTTGTTGCCAAGATGGCTTTTATTTCGTCGAGTCCAGTCATGGCCGCATCCGTCCACTCGAAGTGTTCGGTGCGCCGAAGGAGGCGGTAAAGGGGTAGGGCCTTTTCTCCTAAGCGGGAGATAAAGCGTCTTAGAGCCGCCACGCATCCGGTTAATTTTTGTATTTGTTTGAGGTCCTTCAGGATATCCAATTGTGACAGAGCTTGGATCTTGGCTGGATTTGCTTCAATTCCTCTACCAGATACAATGAAGCCCAAGAGCTTTCCGGCTGGAGCGCCGAAAATGCATTTTTCCGGGTTGAGCTTGATGTCGTATGTTCGGAGGTTGTCGAATGTTAGCCTCAAGTCGTCTACTAGAGATTCGACATGTCTTGTTTAACGACCACATCATCTACGTATGCCTCCACTGTTTTTCCAATCTGGTTTGCCAGACATGTCTGAATCATGCGCTGATATGCTGCGCCGGCGTTTTTGAGCCCAAAGGGCATTGTGTTGAAGCAGAATGGGCCGTATGGTGTGATGAATGCCGTTGTGGCTTGGTATGACTCTGCCATCTTTATTTGATGGTAGCCGGAGTATGCGTCGAGGAAACTCAACGAATCATGTCCTGCGGTAGCGTCGATAATTTGATCGATGCGGGGGAGAGGGAAGGGATCCTTTGGGCAAGCCTTGTTAAGGTCTTTGAAATAAACACACAGGCGCCAGGATTTGTCCTTCTTTGGTACCATCACCAGGTTTGCTAGCCAGTCCGGATGTTTGATATCTTTGATGAATCCGGCCTCCAATAGCTTGGCTAGTTCCTCTCCCATGGCCTGTCTCTTAGGTTCGAAAAAATGCCGAAGAGCCTGTTTGACAGGCTTGAATCCTATTAGGATATTTAAGCTGTGTTCGGCCAGCCTGTGTGGGATTCCTAGCATGTCTGAAGGGTGCCAGGTGAAAATGTCCCAGTTTTCTCATAGGAACTCTTGCAGTGCGGCAACTACATCAGGGTTTAACTGTGCCCCGATGGAAGCTGTTTTATTGGGGTCCGTTGGATGGACCTAGAATTTGACTGTTTCGTCCGCCGGTTTAAAGGAGGTGGACTTGGATCTTTTATCGAGTATCACATCGTCCCTATTCACCGTGGAGCGCAGCGTAGTCAGTTCCTCAGCCGCTAGGGCTTCGGATAGCGCCTCGAGGGCCAGTGCGGCTGTCTTGTTTTCGGCATGAAGTGCTATGTCCGGATCACTAACGGGAGTGATGATTCCGTTAGGCCCGGGCATCTTGAGCTTCATGTACCCGTAATGGGGTATTGCTTGGAAGACTGTAAATGCTTCCTGCCCTAGCAGAGCGTGATATCCGCTACTGAACGGGGCCACCTGGAACGTGACCTCTTCGGACCTGTAATTATCCGGCGTGCCGAACACCACATCTAGTGTGATTTTTCCTGTACAGCGCGCTTCCCGACTGGGGATTATTCCTCTAAAGGTTGTGCTGCTTCGCTCAATGCGGTTCCAGTCTATTTCCATTTTTTGAAGGGTTTCTTCATAAATGAGGTTCAATCCGCTGCCGCCATCCATGAGTGCCTTGGTAAGACGAAAGCCGTCCACTATTGGACTGAGGACCAATGCGGCTGGTGCTCGGGCTGTTCGGAATTTAGGTTCGTCACTGGCGTTAAAAGTAATAGCCGTGTCACTCCATGGGTTTATTGTTGCTACTTGGTAGACTTCGGCAAGGCCGCGGAGTGTTCTTTTTCGCATATTATTTGATGCGAAAGTCTCGAAGACTGTTAATACCGTACTGGTTTCTCTGGGGTGGCTTTCTGTGGCTTCTAGAATTAGAAGATCTTCGCCAATTTTTGCCACCTGCCGGAGTATCCAACATGCTCTAAGGCTGTGAGTTGGTGTGGCACCTTCTACACTGTGAATTTTACAGGGTCCATCAAGCCATCCTTCCAGTACGGTTCCGTGCCCTGTAGAGGGCTTTTGCTTTTTGGTATTGAACCCGGGTGTCTGACGATGATGCACCCTTTTATTTCGGACCGGGTTTGTATTCAAGGCCGGATTGTTCCAAAATTTTGTTTTGGTTTTCCAGGCGCTTTCCATCGCACAGTACTTTCGTACTATGGACGCCAAGTCAGCAAAGCGTGTAATATCACGGCGACTTATGGCGTTGAGGATTCCCTTGTCCGTGCAATTATTGTAGAAGAATGAAATTGCGTCTTCCTCGCGGCAGTCCTTTATCCTGTTCGTAACCAGGAGGAATCTGGCCCAGTAATGATGTACTGTTTCTTCGGGCTCTTGCCTAATTTGGGATAGATCGCTTATGTATGGGTGGGTGGGTGGAATCAAATCCGAAACCTCACCCAATCTAAGACCCAGGGGCCAAGGAGTTTCCGAACTCGGATGTTGGGATTCTTGGATGCGGCCCAATGAATCTAGTCCGTCGCCTGACTTTAAGTTTAGGTCTTGAGTGATATCCTCCCTTCCGCGGGTATCCGGCTTGGAGGGATCAGGAATCCGGACATAGCTAGTCCTTAAGATAGATGAAGGGTCGCCGCACTGTCCCTCTACCACGGCAACGTGATGGGTGACCTATGGAGAGTTAATCTCTCTCAGATCGGGTTTAGGCCCAATCTGGTCGTAATCCGTAGCGACTCTCAGGGCGGCGATGCGATCCAAGAGCTCGTTTAGGGAAGAGGGCTCCATTGGATCTGGCTGCTCGGCGAATTCCGAGCTGACGTGAAGATTGCTTTCGATGACCCGAGAGGTCATCGTCGGTGCAGCAACCGAACAGGCGGTCATAAGGAAACCGCCTAGCCGGAGAGTTTGGCCGACAACCAAAGCTCCCTTAGCAACGGTGCCGTCTTTAAAGACGGGATGAGGCATCCTTCCTAATGGCGACGGCACAGAGGAACTCTCAATGAAAGCACCAATGTCGGTGTCAAAACCGGCGGATCTCGGGTAGGGGGCCCCGAACTGTGCGTCTAGGTCGGATGGTAACAGGAGGCAGGGGACACGATGTTTTACCCTGGTTCGGGCCCTCTTGATGGAGGTAAAACCCTATGTTCTGCTTGATTAATATTGATGATATGGGTAGTACAAGAGTAGATCTACCACGAGATCAGAGAGGCTAAACCCTAGAAGCTAGCCTATGGTATGATTGTTGTTCGTCCTATGGACTAAAACTCTCCGGTTTATATAGACACCGGAGAGGGCTAGGGTTACACAGAGTCGGTTACAATGGTAGGAGATCTACATATCCGTATCGCCAAGCTTGCCTTCCACGCCAAGGAAAGTCCCTTTCGGACACGGGACGAAGTCTTCAATCTTGTATCTTCATAGTCCAGGAGTCCGGCCGAAGGTATAGTCCGGCCATCCGGACACCCCCTAATCCAGGACTCCCTCAGTGGTGCTCCTGGATGTTTTCGGGGTATATGGATATATATACGAGGAAGAAGTAGGTCGGTGGAGCTGCGAGGGGCCCACGAGGGTGGGGAGGCGCGCCGAGGGGGGGCAGGCGCGTTGTGGCCACCTCGTTACTTTCTTGACGTCTACTCCAAGTCCCTTGGATCACGTTTGTTCCAAAAATAACTCTCCCGAAGGTTTTATTTCGTTTGGATTCCGTTTGATATTCCTTTTCTGCGAAACACTAAAATAGGCAAAAAAACAGCAATTTGCACTGGGCCTTGGGTTAGTAGGTTAGTCCCAAAATAATATAAAAGTGTATAAATAAGCCCATTAACATCCAAAACAGATAATATAATAGCATGGAACAATAAAAAATTATGGATACATTGGAGACGTATCACTTATGCATAGGGGTTGGCACACGTTTTCATCTTGACTCTCCGATAGAAACTTTGGGGCACTCTTTGAAGTTCTTTGTGTTGGTTCGAATAGATGAATCTGAGATTGTGTGATGCATATCGTATAATCAAACCCGTAGATACTTGTGGTGACATTGGAGTATCTAGGTGACATCAGGGTTTTGGTTGATGTGTGTCTTAAGGTGTTATTTTAGTGCGAACTCTAGGGCTGTTTGTGACACTTATAGGAATAGCCCAATAGATCGATCATAAAGAATAACTTTGAGGTGGTTTCGTACCCTACAATAATCTCTTCGTTTGTTCTCCGCTATTAGTGACTTTGGAGTGACTCTTTATTGCATGTTGAGGGATTGTTATATGATCTAATTTATGTTATCATTGTTGAAAGAACTTGTACTGGTGAAAGTATGAACCCTAGGCCTTGTTTCTAAGCATTACAATACCATTTTCGCTCACTTTTGTTACTAGTGACCTTGCTATTTTTATATTTTCAGATTACAAAAACCTATATCAACCATCCATATTATACGTATATCACCATCTCTTCGCCGAACTAGTGCACCTATACAAGTTACCATTGTATTGGGTGTGTTGGGGACACAAGAGACTCTTTGTTATTCGGTTGCATGGTTGTTTGAGAGAGACCATCTTCATCCTATGCCTCCCACGGATTGATAAACCTTAGGTCATCCACTTGAGGTAAATTTGCTATTGTCCTACAAACCTCTGCACTTGGAGGCCCAACAACATCTACAAGAAGAAGGTTGCGTAGTAGACATCAAGCTCTTTTCTAGCGCCGTTGTTGTGGAGGTTAGTGCTTGAAGGTATATCTTTAGATCTTGCAATTGAATATTTTAGTTTCTTGTTTTATCACTAGTTTAGTATATAAAAGAAAGCTACAAAAAAATGGAATTGAGGTTGCCTCATATGCTTCATCTTTCTAATGTCTTTCGTGAAAATAAGGATTCTGATAATTGTACCAAAGTGTTAGAAGAAGAATGCATTAAAATGTTTGGCACTAAATATTTGAATGATGAGAATGATTGCAATGTTTTTAGTATGAATTATTTGAATATCCATGATGTAATGATGTGCAAAGCTACAAGCTTCGGGATGCTATGTTTGATGAAGATGATACTTTTTGTCCCCCAAGTTTTGATGAGCAAATTTACTATGATGAAAGAATGCCTCCTATCTATGATGATTATTGTGACGACACATATGCTATAAAGAATAATGATAACCATGAAACTTGTTATCGTTATTTTAATTTTCAATTGGATTATGCCTCACATGATAGTTATTTTGTTGAGTTTGCTCCCACTATTATCCATGAGAATATATTTTCTTATGTGGAGAGTAATAAATTTTCTATGCTTATGGATCATGAAAAGAATGCTTTATGTGATGGTTATATTGTTGTATTCATTCATGATGCTACTGAAAATTATTATGAGGGAGGAATGTATGCTTTTACATATTGCAAGAATATCAAGTTTCCTCTCTATGTGTTGAAAATCTTGAAGTTATGCTTGTTTTGCCATCCTATGCTTGTTGATTCTTATTTCCGTAAGTTGTTTGCTCACAAAATCCCTATGCATAGGAAGTGGGTTAGATTTAAATGTGCTAGTCATATGCTTCATGATGCTCCCATTATGTTTCAGTTCTTATCTTTTATGTGAGCATCATTGACATCATCATGCCTAGCTAAAAAGGCATTAAAGAAAAGCGCTTGTTGGGAGACAACCCAACATTTATACCTACTGTTTTTGTGTGTTCACATGATTAGACTACTGTATTAATCATGTTTTATAGCTTTTGTTTCAATAAAGTGACAAGTAAAGCCTTTGGGATGATCTATGGTGATAGTTGATTTGATCTTGCTGAGAAACAGAAACTTTTGGGCCGAGGAAAAAAATTCTCATTTTTAAAATAAGCGCGATAAAATACTGATTCTTATTGAAAAAGATTAATAAACAAATTTCTAAGGTTTTCCTAATTTTTCAGAATTTTTGGAGTTAGAGAAGTATTCAAGAGTTATAGATTACTACACACTGTCCTGTTTTTGACAGATTCTATTTTCTATGCATAGTTTGCTTGTTTTCTAGTTTCTATGGCTTACATTGCTTAATATAAATTGTACAAATGACATGGTATAGTAGGTATAATGTGATAAAAATTATGGATCTTGTCTTGACAGTGCCTAGGTGGTGATTTGATTTATTATTAACGGAGCTTACAAGTTTTCTATTAAGTTTTGTGTTGTGAAGTTTTCAAGTTTTGGGTAAAGTTTCGATGGACTATGGAATAAGGAGTGGAAAAAGACTAAGCTTGGGGATGACCAAGGAACCCCAAGGTAATATTCAAGGACAACCAAGAGCCTAAGCTTGGGGATGCCCCAGATGGCATCCCCTCTTTCGTCTTCATTCATCGGTAACTTCACTTGGAGCTATATTTTTATTCACCACATGATATGAGTTTTGCTTGGAGCGTCATTTTATTTTATTAGGATTTTCTTGATGTTATTTAGAGTAATGTTTTGCATATTTTATTTCAATAAAAAGGTCAAGCCTTTACCATGCTTATTTTACAAGTCTATATGTTGTTGTTTGAAAACAAAAAGTTTGCTGTTATGTTTTGAATATTGGTGAATAGTCAGAACATGATAAAATCTTGAAATTTTTACCCAATGGGTAAAAACAAATAATATACAATGTGGTAATTTTTCATACGTTTTGGAGTTAAAGAAGTATGATTCCTCTTGCATTCTTTAAAAACTATCATGCTTGGATAGATTGTTGTTATGTTTGCATTGTTTGCATATGTTTGCTTATTTAATGATTCTATTTGAATATAAGACTCTTAAATATGCAGAGGCATTTAGTATGCAATGTTAAAATAATAATTTTAGTGATTTTCTACAGTAGATAATGATAAGGTTTATGCATGGATCTATACTAACTTATCTCATGAGTTCTTGTTGAGTTTTGTGTGGATGAAGTTTTAAGATTTAGGGAAACCGTGATATGAAAGGAATTAAGGAGAGACAAAAGCTCAAGCTTGGGGATGCCCAAGGCATCCCAAGTTAATATTTCAAGAAGTCTCAGGCATCTAAGCTAGGGGATGTCCCGGCAACCATCCCACCTTTCTTTTTCAACAACTATCGGTTAGTTTTGGTTGAGCCTAAGTTTTTGCTTCTTCACATGATATGTGCTATCCTCGCAATGTCATTTTATTTTGTTTTGATTGCTGTTTGAATAAAGTACTTACGATCTGAAATTTTATTTATGAGAAGGAGTCTTCACATAGTTACATAATTATTCGACTACTCATTGTGCTTCACTTATATCTTTTGGAGTAGTTTGTCTTTTGCTCTAGTGCTTCACTTATATCTTTTTAGAGCACGTCGGTGGTTTTATTTTGAAGAAATTGATGAACTCTCATGCTTCACTTATATTATTTTGAGAGTCCTTAAACATCATGGTAATTTGCTTAGGTTATGAATTTATTCCTAATATGATAGACATCCAAGAGGGATATAATAAAAACTTTCATATAAAGTGCATTGAATACTATGAGAAGTTTGATTCCTTATGAAGATGGTGATATTAGTATCATGCTAGCGAGTAATTTTGAATTTGAGAAATACTTTTGTTAAGGCTTGTGAATCCCGTAGCATGCACATATGGTGAACCGTTATGTAACGAAGTCGAAGCATGAATTATTTTTTGATTGTCTTCCTTATGAGTGGCGGTCAGGGACGAGCGATGGTATTTTCCTACCAATCTATCCCCCTAGGAGCATGCGCGTAGTACTTTGTTTCGATGACTAATAGATTTTTGCAATAAGTATGTGAGTTCTTTATGACTAATGTTGAGTCCATGGATTATACGCACTCTCACCCTTCCACCATTGCTAGCCTCTCTTGTGCTGCGCAACTTTCGCCGCTACCATACCCCCACCATATACCTTCCTCAAAACAGCCACCATACCTACCTATTATGGCATTTCCATAGCCATTCCGAGATATGTTGCCATGCAACTTTCCACCATTCCGTTTATTATGACACGCTCCATCATTGTCATATTGCTTTGCATGATCATGTAGTTGACATCGTATTTGTGGCAAAGCCACCATTCATAATTCTTTCAAACATGTCACTCTTGATTCATTGCACATCCTGGAACACTTCCGGTGGCATTCATATAGAGTCATATTTTGTTCTAAGTATCGAGTTGTAATTCTTGAGTGGTAAAGTAAATAAAAGTGTGATGATCATCATTATTAGAGCATTGTCCCAAGTGAGGAAAGGATGATGGAGACTATGATTCCCCCACAAGTCGGGATGAGACTCTGGACGAAAAAGAAATTAAAAAAACAGGCCAAAAAAGAGAAGGCCCAAAAAAAGGAAAAAAACAAAAAATAGAGAAAAAGAGAGAAGGGGCAATGCTACTATACTTTTACCACACTTGTGCTTCAAAGTAGCACCATGATCTTCATGATAGAGAGTCTCCTATGTTGTCACTTTCATATACTAGCGGGCACTTTTCATTGTAGAACTTGGCTTGTATATTCCAACAATGGGCTTCCTCAAATTGCCCTAGGTCTTCATGAGCAAGCAAGTTGGATGCACACCCACTTGGTTTCTTTTTGAGCTTCCATAAACTTATAGCTCTAGTGCATCCGTTGCATGACAATCCCTACTAACTCACATTGATATCTATTGATGGGCATCTCCATAGCCCGTTAATACTCCTAGTCGATGTGAGACTATCTCCTTCATTTTGTCTTCTCCACAACCACCATATTCTATTCCACCTATAGTGCTATGTCCATGGCTCACGCTCATGTATTGCGTGAAAGTTGAAAAAGTTTGAGAACATCAAAAGTATGAAACAATTCCTTGGCTTGTCATCGGGGTTGTGCATGATTTTAATATTTTGTGTGATGAAGATGGAGCATAGCCAGACTATATGATTTTGTAGGGACAAGCTTTCCTTGGCCATGTTATTTTGAGAAGACATAATTGCCTTGTTAGTATGCTTGAAGTATTATTGTTTTTATGTCAATATTAAACTTTTGTTTTGAGTCTTATGGATCTGAATATTCTTGCCACAATAGAGAAGATTACATTGATAAATATGTTAGGTAGCATTTCACATCAAAATTTTTGTTTTTGTCATTTACCTACTCGAGGACGAGCAGGAATTAAGCTTGGGGATGCTTGATACGTCTCCAACGTATCTATAATTTTTTATTGTTCCATGCTATTATATTATCTATCTTGGATGTTTTATATGCATTTATATGCTATTTTATATGATTTTTGGGACTAACATATTAACCTAGAGCCCAGTGTCAGTTTCTGTTTTTTCATTTCTTTGAGTTTCACAGAAAAGGAATATCAAACGAAGTCCAAATGACCTGAAAATTTATGGTGATTTTTTATGGACCAGAAGAAGCCCCCAGAGCAAAAGAGTTGGGCCAGAAGAGCCACAAGGCCTCCACAAGGGTGGAGGGCGCGCCCTCCGACCTTGTGGTTGACTCATGGACCCCCTGACTTGTTCTCGATGCCAAAAATTCCTATAAATATAGAAACCCCCAGAAATAAACCTAGATCGGGAGTTCCGCCGCCGCAAGCCTCTGTAGCCATGAAAAACCAATCGGGACCCTGTTCCGGCACCCTGCCAGAGGAGGAAATCATCACCGGTGGACATCTTCAACATCCCGGCGCTCTCCATGACGAGGAGGGAGTAGTTCACCCTCGGGGCTGAGGGTATGTACCAGTAGCTATGTGTTTGATCTCTCTCTCTCTCGTGTTCTTGATTTGGCACGATCTTGATGTACCGCGAGATTTGCTATTATAGTTGGATCTTATGATGCTTCTCCCCCTCTACCTTCTTGTAATGGACTGAGTTTTCCCTTTGAAGTTAACTTATCAGATTGAGTCTTTAAGGATTTGAGAACACTTGATGTATGTCTTGCATGTGCTTATCTATGGTGACAATGGGATATTCACGTGATCTACTTGATGTATGTTTTGGTGATCAACTTGCGAGTTCTATGACCTTGTGAACTTATGCATAGGGCTTGGCACACGTTTTCATATTGACTCTCCGGTAGAAACTTTGGGGCACTCTTTGAAGTTCTTTGTGTTGGTTTGAATAGATGAATCTGAGATTGTGTGATGCATATCGTATAATCAAACCCATAGATACTTGTGGTGACATTGGAGTATCTAGGCGACATTAGGGTTTTGGTTGATGTGCGTCTTAAGGTGTTATTTTAGTACGAGCGCTAGTGTTGTTTGTGACACTTATAGGAATAGCCTAATAGATCGATCAGAAAGAATAACTTTGAGGTGGTTTCATACCCTACAATAATTTCTTCGTTTGTTCTCCGCTATTCGTGACTTTGGAGTGACTCTTTGTTGCACGTTGAGGGATTGTTATATGATCTAATTACGTAATCATTGTTGAGAGAACTTGTACTGGTGAAAGTATGAACCCTAGGCCTTGTTTCTAAGCATTCCAGTACCATTTTCGTTCACTTTTGTTACTAGTTACATTGCTGTTTTTATATTTTCAGATTACAAAAACTTATATCTACCATCCATATTACACGTATATCACCATCTCTTTGCCGAACTAGTGCGCCTATACAATTTACCATTGTATTGCGTGTGTTGGGGACATAAGAGACTCTTTGTTATTTGGTTGCAGGGTTGTTTGAGAGAGACTATCTTGATCCTACACCTCCCACGGATTGATAAACCTTAGGTCATCCACTTGAGGGAAATTTTCTATTGTCCTACAAACCTATGCACATGGAGGCCCAACAACGTCTATAAGAAGAAGGTTGCGTAGTAGACATCAATGACCGTGATGATGTCGCGGCTCCCTGGCATCTTGAGGATGTTGTATCCATGGTGGGTGACTGCCATGATCTTGGCCAGGGCTGGGTAACTGAGGATGGCATTGTACGGAAGGCGGATGTGAGTGACGTCGAAGTCAATGAGCTAAGTGCGGTAGTTGTCGCGGGTGCCGAAGGTGACGGGGAGGTGGATCTGCCCTATCAGGGTGGTGGAGCCGTCGGTCACTCCTGAGAAGGGCTTGGTGGGCTGCAGCTAGTCATAGGGCACCTGGAGTCGGTCAAACGTCTCAATGGAAAGAACGTTGATCCCTGCACCGCCATCGATGAGAGTCTTGGTGACGAGAACGTTGCTGATGGTTGGCGAGCAGAGCATTGGCAGAGCGCTGGCAGTTGCCGCGCACTTGAGCTGGTCGGACAAGCTGAAGGTGATGGTGCACTTGGACCACCTGAGCGGATGCGTAGCCTCGAGCCTGGGAGGGTAGCGTTCACCTCACGAGCGAACTGCTTGAAGATGCGATGGGAGGCAGGGGCCTGAGCACCGCCCAGGATGCAAGCGACAGCACGAGGCTCCTGGAAGCCCCCATCCCCCTCGTCTTGATGATGATCGTCATTCCTTCTTGGTGGCGGTGGCAGCGGAAGAAGCCTGACGTTTCCCTGAGGAGGATCCTTAAGAAGCCGGTCTCTCCAGGGGCCCTCGCGAGGCTGGCCCTGCCAACGGTCCTCGCGAGGCTGATCGCACCACTCTTGGCGAGGGTCATGACCGTCCCAACGTCCTCCACTTTGGTCCCTCCGCGATCGTTGTGCTCGTGGTGTCGACCGAGGCGCCTGTCGCCGATGGCCTGGAGCTCTTGACAGTCGTTGGTGTTGTGGTTGTGCACGTTGTGGAAGACGCTGAATGGGTGGCTGCCCTTGGATGACCCCGGGTGGTCGCAACCGGGCTTCATCTCCGGTTCGTCCGCGAGCACGACTGCTCCCTTGCGCTTCACATCCTTGGCCTTGGCCTTCTTGTCTTCTCGGTCAGTTTCAGGGACCTCGAGGAGGGAGAGGCGTCCCTCCTTAGCTCTCGCACACTTGGTCGCCATGTTGAACATCTCCAGAGCCGTGGACAGGTCCTCGTGTATGGCGACTTCCTCCTTCATCTTGACGTCTCGGACGCCATCAGTGAATGTAGAGATGATGGCCTCGTCTGACACCTTGGGGATCTTGAGACGAACGTTGTTGAAGCGCTGGATGTACTTCTGCAGGGTCTCCCCTGGCTGCTTCTTGATGCGCCGCAGGTCACCCACAGCCGGTGGGCAGTCGCGAGTGGCCTGGAAGTTGGCGACGAAACGCTCGCGCATCTCGTCACAGGAGGAGATTGATCCCGCATGTAGGTTCAGGAGCCACGAGCGCGCCCCATCCTTGAGGGCCATGGGAAACCAGTTCGCCATAACCTTCTCGTCGTCATTGGCCGCTTCGATGCTTAGCTCGTAGAGCTGCAGGAACTTAGCAGGGTCGGGGGTGCCTTCATAGCGCGGAGGCAGGTCTGGCTTGAACTTCCCCGGCAAGACGACGCTACGCAACTCGAGAGTGAAGGAGCGGTAACCCGCTGTGGTCACGGGAGCCCGTCATGGAGGTAGAGCCTGATCTTGGCTCTCGCGCGCCACTGCCACAGGCGGCGCGCGGTCTTGACGTGGCAGTGCTGGGAGTGCACGAGCATCTTCTTGCGGCCGCTGGACCACCTGTCAGCTTTCTTCTTAACACGTCAGCGCCCTGCATGGTGGGTCACACCGCAGGACTTCACGCCTTGGCTCGACGATGGCGTCTTGATGGGGAGGTGGAGGAGGTGCTCCGTGGGCTACGTCACCCGCAGCAGGCGGTTGGCGAGGTAGCGAGAGAGACGGTGCAGGAGAGCCCCCAACAGCGCTGACAAGCTCGGCGATGCGGTCCAGCCAGTCCTCGTAGACGTCCTTGACGGGGCGATAACGCAGGAGCTCCCGCACCATGAGCAGCGCAGCCTGCGCGTCCGCCGGCTAATACGTCTCCAACGTATCTATAATTTATGAAGTATTCATGCTGATATTTTATCATTCTTGGATGTTTTACAATCATTTTATAACAACTTTATATCATTTTTTGGGACTAACCTATTGACCCAGTGCCCAGTGCCACTTGCTATTTTTTGCTTGTTTTTTTACATCGCATGAAATCAATATCAAACGGAGTCCAAACACCGTGAAACTTTTTGGAGATTTTTTTATGGACCAGAACACCCAGGATGGGCCCCATCCTTGAGGCGCGCCCAGGTGGGTTGTGCCCACCTCGATGGCCTCCCGCACCCCCTCTTTACCCTATAAATTCAAAAATATTCCGAAAACCTTTGGGGTTAACCTAGATCATAAGTTTCGCCACCGCAAGGCTCTATAGCTACCGAAAACCAATCTAGACCCTTTCCGGCACCCTGGCGGAGGGAGGGGGGTCATCTCTGGTGGCCATCTTCATCATCCCAGCGACCACCACGATGAGGAGGGAGTAGTCCACCTTCGGGGCTGAGGGTTTGTACCAGTAGCTATGTGTTTAATCTCTCTCTCTCTCTCGTGTTCTTGAGATGTCACGATCTTGATGTATTGTGGGCTTTGTTAATATAGTCGGATCATATGGTGTTTTTTCCTCTCTATCTTGTTGTGATGAATTGAGTTTTTCCCTTTGAGATTCCGTTGTTATCGGATTGAATACTTTTATGGATTTGAGAACACTTGATATATGTCTTACAATTGAATACTCATGGTGACAATGGGTTATCATATTGATTCACTTGATATATGTTTTGACACTCATCTCGCGGATTCCCGAGGTGACATTGGGGTAATCTATGCAAAGGGGTTGATGCATGTTCTTGTCTTTGTTTATCCAGTAGAAATCTTGGGACACTCTTTGAAGTTCTTTGTGTTGGATAGAATATTACGAATCTGAATTTGTTTTGGTGTTATTTTAGTACGAAATTTTGGTTAGATCGATCGAAAAGGATAGCTTCGTGCTATTTTAGTACGAACTCTAGGATAGATTGATTGGAAAGAATAGCTTTGAGGTGGTTTCGTACCCTACAAACAATTTCTTCTTATGTTCTCCGCTAGATAGGAACTTTGGAGTGATTCTTCATCGCACGTTGAGGGATGGTTATATGATCCAATTATATTAGCATTGTTGAGGGATTGCACTAGTGAAAGTACGGACCCTAGGCCTCATTTTCAAGCATTGCAATACCGATTTTGTGCCCGTTTAATATTTGCTACCTTGTTGTTTTTATTATTCAGATTATAAATGTCAGATTTCGGGTTCCGGCAGACCCTTGAGGTTCGAACACTCGGGTGCGCGTGGAGATTTTGCCTCCTACCTACCTGCACCCCTCCGCCTTGCTAGGATGTGAACTATGGAAAGAACAACACAAGAGACGTAGGGTTTATACTGGTTCGGGCCACTGTTGTGGTGTAATACCCTACTCCAGTGTGTGGTGTGGTGGATTGCCTCTTGGGCTGATGATGATGAACAATACAAGGAAGAACAGCCTCGCGAGGGTCTGTTCTTAGCTGGGGCGATGAACTGCTGGGAGGAGCTCAATCACCTTTCTCTCTCTCTCTCTCTTTCTGATCTTCTCTATCCTTCCAACCAAGGTTGGAAAAAGCGGTAGGCGTAAGCGAGGCGGTTGGCCTTCGCCTAGTGCCTAGGCGGTGCCTAAGCGCCCTAGGCGCGGCCTAGGCAGTAATATAGTTTTTACTCATAGTGTATTTGTGATTATTATATGAATGTTGATATTAGTTTAGGGCATATAAATAAGTTAATTACCATCTACTGTCATTGGAATATAACCCATTTGGCATATCAGTGCAGTATGTGGCATGATTTCTTGCTTGGGTAGGCAATTCCTTGCTTGCCCTGCCTAGACCTCCATTTATGCCCTAGGCGAGGCGTTTGGCCATTGCCTAGCGCCTAGGCGTGCCTAAGCGCCTCCTAGGCACTGCCTTTTCCAACAGAGCTTCCAACCCTCCGGCTCGGCTCTCTTCCCCGTCCCCTTGGCTCTGTGGGTGGCTGGTCCTATTTATAGAGGCCCTGGTCCTCTTCCCAAATATCGAGCAGGAAGGGAGCCAACAATGGCGGGCTAATTTGAAGGGGGGCAGCTAGTATCAACTATCCTGACAAAAGTAGTCTTCACCTGCGCAAAGCTCTGGTGATGACGCCGTCTTGGGCTCCACGGTGACCTCCGTCTCGTAGTCCTCCTGGTCTTGGTCTCGTTGCACCGAAACGGCAACCTTTGCCTGATGCCTCGGTACTCCGCGGCTGCGCTTGCCCCCTTTGCACCAAAGAGGAAGGGAGGACACTGCGCGGGCTGGCACCCGCCTGGCGCCCCCGGTCATCATGACTTGCGTCACGGGCACCTCGTGAGGTACCCCGCCTTGATCTCTCTGCCTCCTCGTGAGCCAGCCCGACGAGGCCGCGCCTGAGGAAGCTCCGCGTCATCCGCCCCGCGAGGCTTGGCCCCTCGCGAGGGTCTTGGGTTTGTGTTGGTGAAGATGGGCCGCGCTGGGCCCCCCTTTGAGCCATGCCGCAGGCCACAGGCAGGCAAGTCTGGGGACCCCCGTTCCCAGAACGCCGACAGTAGCCCCCGGGCCCAAGGCGCGCCCGGACTTGGCCGTGCAGGGAGGAGGAAGGGCAAGAGCGAAGCGCCGCGGGCCCTAACAGTCTGCGGCCTTGGGCGCAGCGTGGCAGTTGATTGGACATGGGCGTCTCCACTTTCCCATGGCGCCTCGGCAACTGCACGGATTGGACAAGTCCTTGCATGCAAAGCGGGTCATAATTACCTGCGATCGTGGGGGCCGTTGGTTAGCCATCGCCAGTTATAAGTATGGACCGGCGCGCGCCCTTCCAGTTCATCCCTCCTTGCTTCTCCTTTTCTTCATGGCCCCGTCAAGGAGGTTCTCGGCCGCAGAGAAGGGGAAGGCTCACCGGGTTGAGCTCGCCTCTACCCCACCCAAGCGCGGCCGAGGGCGCCCTCGTAAACATCCTGTGGCCACCATGGTGGCTCTCCGCGACCGTGGAGGCGATCTTCAGCGCAACGATGGGCGGATTGCTGCGGCCGGGGGGTGCGCGCCGGCTGCGCGTCCCCCTAGGCCACGCTTTCGCGCTGCTGACGTGCTGCCGGAGTTCGTCGTGTGGTCGGCGGGGCCGACCAGCACCCGGCTTCCACTTCCTCGCTTCCTCCTTGGCGAGCTCCCGGCCGGCGCCCCGGGCGGCCTCTGGCTCCAGGCCGACGGCTGCTGCAGCCGGCCCTCATGGGTCTCACTAGAGGTCTCCGCGGCCGGGAGCCTGTTCCTGGCCCGCGGTTGGCAAACGTTTGCACGCGCGCGTGGCCTGGGCCGTCGGTGCACCCTACACTTCAAGTTCGACGGCGATGCCACCCTCTATGTGAGGGTGTTTGGGGAAGATGGTCGCCGCGCAGGGTGTTGCCCCGAGGGTGACGACCGCGGCTGGGAACCCAGCTCCGGCGATGATGGAGAGGGCAGCACTCGCGCGGCCGGCGGCGCTCAGGGTTCCTCAAGCTTCTCCGGTTCTTCTTCAGGCGGCGACTCTTCTAGCGGTGGCCGTGGTCAGCCTCCACGCCGTCGTATCTGCTTGGGAGGTGGCAACATGTCCGCCTGCCGTCGCGCCCTGGTGAAGCGCGAGAGGGAGTCCGCTGAGCTCCGGAGGCAGCTCGGGCCTTCCCTGCGGGCCGGTGTGAGGCGAGCCGCACCGGATTTGTTCTTTCTTTTCCTTTTTCATGCGTAACAAAGACAATAGTGTGGAGCCCCGCGGGGGCGTGTTTGGGTTATTACTATTAATCATCGTTTTGCTTTCGTTACCATACCTTCCGGCTACGTGCCCGAGCGTGGATAGTTCCCGGCCCCGGCCGTGGGGGGGGCGACCGACCCAGGCCCCTTGTTTGTGTCGTGGTGCCCGTGGGGCACGGACTGGACGGGTGCTCCTCTAAGGGGCCCAGGTCGCGAACTCTTTGAATGACTAGGATAGGAACACTTGCGAGGGTGCTCAGCTGCCCTCCTCGCGAGGCCTTGCACAAGAGAAGTCGAGGCAGGAGAGTGAAAAGTCGAAGAACCACAAGCCAAAGACGGCAACAACTTCAATAAAACTTCGAATGAGAAGGAACAAGCCAACTGCGGAAAGCAAATGAAAAGCCGCGTCCGGCACCTAATCTAGTCTTCGACGTCTTCTCACCAGCGCGGAGCTAAGTGCTGCCACTGGGCGTGGGAGGGAGCCCCAGGGCCTGAGGCCGGCGCTCCTGAGACTCCGGGGCGTGTACAGCCCCAACTCATTATTACGTGAGAGTGTCACGGGTGGCGAGCTTCACAGGCGTTGGCCTTCTTCACAGGCTCTGGGCCTTTTCCAAAATGCAATAGCTTCACAGGCATTCGCCTTCTTCACAGGCTCTGGGCCTTTTCCAAAACGCGATAGGTTCACAGGCATTCGCCTTCTTCACAAGCTCTGGGCCTTTTCCAAAACACGATAGCTTCACAGGCATTTGCCTTCTTCACAGGCTCTGGGCCTTTTCCAAAACGCGATAGCTTCACAGGCATTCGCCTTCTTCATAGGCTCTGGGCCTTTTCCAAAACGCGATTGCTTCACAGGCATTCGCCTTCTTCACAGGCTCTGGGCCTTTTTAGGGGTAGAACCTTCGGAGGTGCTGGATGTTCCATGCATTCTGGACTGGCACCCCCTCCTGAGTCTCCAAGCGCGCGGAGCCGGGCCTGGAAACATGAACAACTTTGAGCGGGCCCTCCCACATGGGAGAGAGCTTGTGCAGCCCCTCCCTGGAGAGAACTCGGATGAGCACGAGGTCTCCTACCTCGAGAGTTTTGGGGCGGATGTTGCGGCAGTGATACTGCCGCAGTGCTTGTTGGTACCTCGCCGCTCGTAGCGCGGCTTCTCGGCGACGTTCCTCCCCCAGCACAAGGTCCATCCCCCGCATGGCGTCCTGCTGCGCCTCGTCAAACGCCAGGACCCGCGCGGAGCGATTCTGACCTCGTGAGGGAGGGCCGCTTCGGCTCCGTAGACCAGGAAGAACGGGGTCTCTCCAGTCGGCTTGGTCGCGGTTGCGCGGATGGACCACAACACGGACTGAAGCTCGTCGTACCAACCTCTGCCACAGGCCTCCAGCTTATTCTTGAACGTCCTGGTCTTGAGGCCCCTCAGGACCTCCGCGTTGGCTCGCTCGGCCTGGCCGTTGCTTCGGGGGTGCGCCACCGAAGCGTAGCATATCTGCGTTCCAAGGTTAGTACAGTATGTTTTGAAGAGGTTACTGGTGAACTGCGAACCGTTGTCCGTGATGATGCGATTCGGCACCCCGAACCAGCTCACGATGCCCTTGATGAACTTGACCACGGAACCTGCAGGAATGGTGCGGACAGCCTCTACTTCAGCCCACTTGGTGAATTTGTCCATGGCGACATAGAGGTATCGGTAGCCCCCAGGAGCCCAAGGAAACGGGCCCAAGATATCCAGCCCCTAGACTGCGAATGGCCACGAAAGAGGTATAGTCTGCAAGCCTCCTGCTGGCTGATGGATCTGCTTGGCGTGGAACTGGCAGGCCTCACAAGCTTTTACTAGTTCGACGGCGTCATTGAGCGCGGTGGGCCAATAAAACCCACTGCGGAATGCCTTGCCGACGAGGGTCCGTGATGATGAATGATGTCCACAATCTCCGCCGTGTATATCTTCCAACAGTTCCTTCACTTGTTCCCTGGAGATGCAGCGCAGGGATACATCGTTTGGCCGCTTCCGATAGAGCTCTCCATCCTTGATGCAGTATGCCGTGGCCTGGCATGCCACTCGCTCCGCTTCCTCCTTCTCCGGTAGGGTCCCTTGCGTTAGGTAACTCCGGAGCTCCGCGATCCAACATCCCTCCTGAGGTTCCATCGTTAGGAGCAGACGTGCTCCTGAGGCCGGGCCACAGGCCGGAGCCCCTGAGGCAGGTGGCTGGGGAGCTCCTCCCGGGGCTGAGCCGTGTTCGATAATGACGGCAGGGCTGATGGCTTGAAGAGCCGCTCCTCGAAAACGCCAGGCTCCTAAGGTAACCGCCTGGACGCCCGTTTGGCGATGTCGTCGGCCTCCTGATTGGTGCCACGAGGCACATGCTGCAACTCCAACCCCCAGAACTGCTTCTCCATCTTGCGGACCTCCGCTAGGTAGGCTTCCATGTGCTCCTCCTTCGGCTCGTACACCTTGTTGGAGAAATTGACAAGGAGTTGCGAATCGCCCTTGATGGTGAGGCGTTTCACCCCCAGGGCAGCCGCGGCCTTCAAGCCCGCTATTAAACCTTCATACTCTGCTATGTTGTTGGAGACCTTTTCACCTTGCTGGAAACAGAGCTGCACGGCGTAATAGAGCTTGTCCTGAGCGGACGATATAAGCACCGCCCTAGCCCCAGCGCCATGCCTGGAGAACGCCCCATCGAAGTACATGACCCAGCCTTCTGGCGCCTCGCTTCCCGGGGACAGGGACCGATCCTCGTCGGCCTTGAGGCCTGGCGCCTCCGTCCATTCTGCCACAAAATCCGCCAACGCTGCTCCCTTGATGACTCTGGTCGTGCTGAATTCGAGCTGAACCACTTGCAGTTCTATGTTCCACTCAGCGACCCTTCCAGCTGAATTAGGGCTCCTGAGTACTCTCTCCAGGGGGTATGATGAGACGACCTTGATGGGGTGACCCTGAAAATAGTGCCACAGCTTGCGCGAGGCCACCAGTAGCGCGAGGAGGAGTTTCTGAGGCATGGGGTACCGTGCCCTTGCATCCCGCAACACCGTGCTGACGAAGTACACTGGGTGCTCAACGAGGTGGAGTGCGTCAGTGCTGGTGGCTCCCTTCGGAGACTGTGGCGCCTCTTGAGGCAATGAGGCCTCCTGAGACTGGCCATCTGGAAGAGGGGCCTCTTCCGCCTCTGGTGCGCCCCTCTGCGGCGGCTGATCCTCCTCAGCCACGGTGGCGGTTTCTGTAGGCCTTCCTTGTCCCTGTTCTGCCTTGCCCGGGCTGCTGCCGTGGTTTTGATTCGGCGCTCCTCTCTGACTGCCACCAAGGCTGCACTGGCGGAGTAGGGAGTGGCGGCGAGGTAAAGCACCAGGGGCTCTTGAGGGCGCGGAGCCACCATGACCGGTGGGCTGGTCAGGTATCTCTTGAGATCCTAGAACGCCTTGTCGGCCTCTTCAGTCCACTCGAAGGGCCCCTTTTTCTTCATTAGCTGGAAGAAGGGCAGTGCTCGTTCCCCCAACTTGGAGATGAAGCGCCCTAGCGCGGTCACGCTCCCCGTGAGCTTCTACATTTCTCTGAGGGTCTTTGGCGGGCTCATGTCTTCCACCGCCTTGACCTTCTCCGGGTTAGCCTCGATGCCTCGATGGGACACGAGGAAACCCAAGAACTTGCCCGAGGGGACTCCGAACACACACTTCTCTGGGTTGAGCCGTAGGTTCACTGCGTTGAGGCTCGCGAAGGTTTCCTCCAAGTCTTGTATCAAGGTCTTGGCCTCCTGAGACTTTACCACAATGTCATCGACGTAAGCTTCAACATTTTTCCCGAGCTGCGGGCCCAAGGTGATGTGCATCAGCTGCTGGAAGGTTGCCCCTGCGTCACGCAGCCCGAATGGCATGCATGTGTAGCAGTACACCCCACACGGGGTTAGGAAGGCTGTCTTCTCGACGTCTTCTACCGCCATCTTGATCTGGTGATACCCAGAGAAGGCGTCCAAGAAGCACGACAGGTCGCATTCCGCAGTGGAATCAACAATCTGGTCGATGCGGGGGAGCGGGAACGGATCATGCGGGCATGCTTTGTTGAGGTTGGTGAAGTCAACACACATGCGCTCCTTCCCTCCCTTCTTTGGCACAACGACAGGGTTGGCCAACCAATCCGGGTATCGGACCTCGTGAATGACCCCAGCGGCTTCTAATTTGCGGGTCTCTTGGACGATGAAGGCCTGCTTTTCTGTGGACTGCCGCCTGGCCTTCTGCTTCACAGGGCGCACGTTGGGGCACACGTTGAGGTGATGCTTGATTACACTCCTAGGGATCCCTGCCAACTGATCAGGCTCCCAAGCGAATACCTTCTTGTTTGCACGCAGGAACCCGACCAGGGCCTTCTCCTGCTCGGGTTTGAGGTGGGCGCCTATGGTGAAAGTGGCGTTGGTGGATCCGTCCTCATCGACGGGTATCTGCTTGGTTTCTGCCTTGTCTTGGGTGAACAACCGTTTCTTCTTGGCGGGTGCAGCCCCCTTGGGCCCGGGGGTCTCCAAGTTGGCGGGCTGTGCCGACGCCGCCGTCTTGAAGGCGAGCTTGAGCACCCGCAGCGCGTCCCCGGTGTCCCCGTGCACAGTGAGGACACCGCTACTCCCGGGCATCTTCATGAGGTTGTACGCCGGGTGCGTCGCGGCCATGAACTGGGCCAGCGCTGGGTAGCCAAGGATGGCGTTGTAGGGGAGGCCGATGGGGGCGACGTCGAAGTCGACCAGCTCGGTGCGGAAGTTGTCGTAGGTGCCGAAGGTTACTGGGAGCCGGATCTGTCCCAAGGAGCTAGACGACTTGCCCCCAACGCCTGAGAAGGGCTGGCTGGGTTGCAGCCGTTCCAGGGGTATGCAGAGGAGGTTGAAGGCCTCGACCGAGAGCATGCTGAGGCCCGCGCCGCCATCAATGAGGGTTCTGGTGACGGCCACCTGGCAGATGGTGGGGGTGCACAGCATGGGGAGCGCACCCGAGCAGGCCGAGTTGGAGGGGTGGTCCTCCGGGCTGAAGGTTAGGCCGGTCTCGGGCGCCGCCCGGTCCAGGGGAGCCCCCTGCCGCGTGGAAGCGGCGCTGACCCGGCGGATGAACGGCTTGACGTGGTGACTTGTAGGCGGCGCCTGCGAGCCGCCCAAGAGGGCCGCGACGACTGGGGGTGTTGGTGCAGCACGATGGGCGGGGGAGAGGTTGCGGGGCTCCATGGGCGCGCGGAGCGCGCGGCACGAAGAACCAGCTGGGGTGAGCGAGGGAGTTGCGGTGCGGCCGTCTTGCCGCACGGACGGATGCTAGGACGATGCTCGCTGCTCGTCCCCCGTCGGGCCGGTGGCGGCGTTGACGGCAGGCGACGGGGAACGGCAAGGACGCCTGCCGACAGGGGCCGTCTGGGTGACGCGGGAAGCGAGCGCGGCCCGGCGCTCGGCGCGGGCCCGACGAGCGTCAGACATGGGCGTGATGGTCGGAGGAGAATGGGGTGGTGGAAGACAAATCCCGGCGCACCCCTACCTGGCGCGCCAAATGTCGGATCTCGGGTTCCGGCAGACCCTTGAGGTTCGAACACTGGGGTGCGCACGGAGATTTCGCCTCCTACCTACCTGCCCCCCTCCGCCTTGCTAGGATCTGAACTATGGAAAGAACAACACAAGACACGCAGGGTTTATACTGGTTCGGGCCACCGTTGTGGTGTAATACCCTACTCCAGTGTGTGGTGAGGTGGATTGCCTCTTGGGCTGATGATGATGAACAATACAAGGAAGAACAGCCTCACGAGGGTCTGTTCTTAGCTAGGGCGATGAACTGCTGGGAGGAGCTCAATCACCTTACTCTCTCTCTCTCTCTC
The DNA here is from genome assembly GCF_056163025.1 of Triticum urartu. NCBI lineage: Eukaryota > Viridiplantae > Streptophyta > Magnoliopsida > Poales > Poaceae > Triticum > Triticum urartu. Next base: position 355,515,032 of record NC_141877.1, read on the forward strand.
TTTCTGATCTTCTCTATCCTTCCAACCCTCCGGCTCGGCTCTCTTCCCCATCCCCTTGGCTCTGTGGGTGGCTGGTCCTATTTATAGAGGCCCTGGTCCTCTTCCCAAATATCGAGCGGGAAGGGAGCCAACAATGGCGGGCTAATTTGAAGGGGGACAACTAGTATCAACTATCCTGACAAAAGTAGTCTTTGCCTGCGCAAAGCTCTGGTGATGACGCCGTCTTGGGCTCCACGGTGACCTCCATCTCGTAGTCCTCCTGGTCTTGGTCTCATTGCACCGAAACGGCAACCTTTGCCTGATGCCTCGGTACTCCGCGGTTGCGCTTGCCCCCTTTGCACCAAAGAGGAAGGGAGGACACTACGTGGGCTGGCACCCGCCTGGCGCCCCCGGTCGTCATGGCTTGCATCACGGGCACCTCGTGAGGTACCCCGCCTTGATCTCTCTGCCTCCTTGTGAGCCAGCCCGACGAGGCCGCACCTGAGGAAGCTCCGCGTCGTCCGCCCCGCGAGGCTTGGCCCCTCGCGAGGGTCTTGGGTTTGTGTTGGTGAAGATGGGCCGTGCTGGGCCCCCCTTTGAGCCACGCCGCAGGGCGCAGGCAAGCAAGTCTGGGGACCCCCGTTCCCAGAACGCCGACAATAAAAAAATATTTCTACCATCCATATTGCACTTTTATCACCATCTCTTCGCCGAACTAGTGCACCTATACAATTTGCCATTGTATTGGTTGTGTTGGGGACACAAGAGATTTCTTGTATTTGGTTGCATGGTTGTTTGAGAGAGACCATCTTCATCCTACACCTCCCACGGATTGATAAAACTTAGGTCATCCACTTGAGGGAAAATTGCTACTGTCCTACAAAACTCTCCGCTTGGAGGCCCAACACGAGTCTACAAGAATAAAGTTGCGTAGTAGACATCAAGCTCTTTTCTGGCGCCATTGCCGGGGAGGTGAGTGCTTGAAGTTATATCTTTAGATCTTGCAATTGAATCTTTTAGTTTCTTATTTTATCACTAGTTTGGTTCATAAAAGAAAACTCAAAAAATGGAATTGAGGTTGCATCATATTGTTCATCTGTATAATGTCTTTCATGAAAATGATGGAAAGGAAAATTGTCCTCAATTGATAGAAGAAGAATTCAATAGAATGTTTGGTATAAATGATGAGCATGATTGCAATGTTATTAGTATGAATTCTTTAAATATCCATGATGCTAATGATATGCAAAGCCATAAGCTTGGGGATGCTATATTTGATGAACATGATATTTTTAGTCCCCAAAGTTTTTATGAAAAAATTTATTATGATGATTGTACACCTCCTATTTATGATGATTATATTGATGAAAGTGGATTCGGAGATGTCATGACTTTATTTGATGATGATTCCACTATTTTGGAGGAGGTTGCAATTGATTATAACAACAAAGTTCCTATCTATGATGATTGTGGTGATGACATGTATGCTATAAACAATAATGATAGCCATGAAAGTTGTCATCATGATATTAATTTTCAATCACATGATAGTTATTTTGTTGGATTTTCTCCCACTACTATTCATGAGAATAAATTTGCTTATGTGGAGAGTAGTAAAATTTATATGCTTATGTATCATGAAAAGAATGCTTTATGTGATGGTTATATTGTTGAATTCATTCATGATGCTACTGAAAATTATTATGAGAGAGGAACATATGCTTGTAGGTATTGCAATAATATCAAGTTTCCTCTCTATATGTTGAAAATCTTGAAGTTTTGCTTGTTTTGCCTTCCTATGCTAGTTGATTTTTGCTCCCATAGATTGTTTGCTCACAAAATACCTATGCATAGGAAGAGGGTTAGACTTAAATGTGCTTGTCATGTGCTTCATGATGCTCTCTTTATGTTTCAATTCTTATCTTTTATGCGAGCATCATTGAAATCATCATGCCTAGCTCAAAGGCATTAAAGAAAAACGCTTGTTGGGAGACAACCCAACACTTTTACCTACTGTTTTTGTGTTTTCACATTATTAGGCTACTGTATTAATCATGTTTTATTGCTTTTGTTTCAATAAAGTGCCAAGTAAGACCTTTGGGATGGCTTACAGTGATAGTTGATTTGATCTTGCTGAAAAACAGAAACTTTTGCGCTCAGGAAAGCAATTCTCATTTTTAATAGAAGCGAGATAAAATGCTGATTCATTTTGTAGAAGATTAATATACAAATTATCCAGGTTTTTCTTATTTTTTCAGAATTTTTGGAGTAGCGGAAGTATGGTTGGAGTATAGATAACTACAGACTGTTCTGTTTTTGACACATTCTGTTTTCAATGCATAGTTTGCTTGTTTTCTAATTTCCATGGCTTATATTTCTCAATATAAATTGTGGAAATGATATGCTACAATAGGCATTGTGTGGAAACAATTATGAATCTTGTCTTTGACAGTACCAAAGTGAAATGGTTTGCTCTTTATCATACTAACCTATCTCACGAAGTTCCGTTAAGTTTTGTGTGATTGTAGTTTTCAAGTTTTGGGTGAGACGTCGATATGAGGAGAGTAAGGAGTGACAAGACCCTAAGCTTGGGGATTCCCAAGGCACCCCAAGGTAATATTCAAGGAAGATCCAAGCAACTAAGCTTGGGGATGCCCCGGAAGGCATCCCCTCTTTCGTCTCCAACATTATCGGTAACCTCACTTGGAGCTATGTTTTCATTCATCACATGATATGTGTTTTGCTTGGAGCATCATTTTATTTTGTTAGGATTTTCCTGCTGGTATTTAGGATAATGTTTTGCATCTTTTATTTCAATAAAATTGGCAATGATAGCCTTTGCCATGCTTATTTTGCAAGTATACATGTTGCTGTTTGTAAACAGAAAGTTTACCGCTGTTGCAAAAATTCCCTAGAAAAGTCAGAATGTGATAAAATATTGAAACGTTTTGAAAAATGATATCTGATAAATTTTCTACAGTGTGTCAAATTTTCATAACTTTTGGAGTTAGGGAAGTATTGACACTCTTGCATTCTTTACAGACTGTACTGTTTTGGCAGATTGCTGTTATGTTTGCATTGTTTGCATATGTTTGCTTGTTTAATGATTCTATTTGTGGATAGGAGTATTAAATATGACGAGGCATTTAGTATGAAATCTTGAATAATAATTTTACTGATTTTCTACAGTAGAGAATGATAAGGTTTTTGCATTGGTTTATACTAACTTATCTCACGAGTTCTTGTTGAGTTTTGTGTGGATGAAGCTTTTGAGATTTAGGAAAACCGTGATATAAAAGGAATTAAGGAGACACAAAAGCTCAAGCTTGAGGATTCCCAAGGCACCCCAAGATAATATTTTGAGAAGTCTCAAGCATCTAAGCTTGGGGATGCCCCGGTAGGCATCCCACCTTTCTTCATCAACAATTATCGGTTAGTATCTGTTGAGCCTAAGTTTTTGCTTCTCCACATGAGTTGTTCTATTGTTGGAACACCATTTTATTTTGTTTTGCTTGTTGTTTTAATAAAGTACTTAGTTATGAAAGTTTTAAAATAAAATACAGACCTCAAATAGTTGCCAGGGAGGCTAGGTAAGCGGCATTCACATCCCGTTAACGAAGCTCTTTTCTATGGAATTCCTCTAGTGCTTCATTTATATCCTATGAGTAATTGTTGAATAAATTGAATATCATGAAGTTGAAATCATATCATGCCTAGTGGTAGCTTCACATTGGGTTTATAAAGTGAAAATCTTTTGAGGCTTGACAATCACAGTATTGGTCATACAAGTAATTCACGAATAATTAGTATAAGGAAGAGAACTTTCACATACAAATACACTATCATGGAAACCTTTTGTGATTGTGAGCCCCCATCAAAATATTATATGCCAAAAGTGTTGACGTTGGACAAGGAAGACAATGTAATGATTTATGTTTGTTCATATTCACATGGAAGTTATATTGTCATAGATCCTTCAACATGTGGTGCTTGCCCCCCATCCTTGCTAGCCAAAAATTCCGCACCAAGTAGAGATAGTACTTGTGCATCCAAAAACCCTTAAACCCAAATCTTATCTTCAAGAGTCCACCATACCTACCTAAGGATTGAGCAAGATCCTTCAAGTAAGTTGTCATCGGTGCAATAAGGCAATAAAAATTGTTTCCAAAAGTGTGAGATCATTCAGTGTAAGAGAAAATTGAGCGTTGTACGAACTTGTGATGGTGAAGAATAAAAGCGACAGACTGCATAATAAAGGTTGCCATCACAAGGGGTAATACTACGTGATGTTCTTTTGCACTAAGGGGTTGAGCATACAAACAAATAAGTGCATGGCAACCTTTGCTTCCCTCTGCGAAGGGCCTATCTGTAGGATCGAAAGTATGTCTATAGGGGGGTGATTAGACTACTTGACCAAATAAAAATCTAGCCTTTTACCATTAAGTCCTGGCAGATTTTAGCAACTTAGCACAATTAAAGTAATCAACCTACACATGCAATTCTAAGAGTATAGCAGCGGAATGTAAAACAATTGCATATGAAGGTAAAGGGAGGAGTTTGGAGGGAGCAAACACAATGTAGACACGAAGATTTTTGGCGTGGTTCCGATAGGTGGTGCTATCGTACATCCACGTAGATGGAGACTTCAACCCACGAAGGGTAACGGTTGCACGAGTCCACGGAGGGCTCCACCCATGAAGGGTCCACGAAGAAGTAACCTTTTCTATCCCACTATGGCCATCGCCCATGAAGGACTTGCCTCACTAGGGTAGATCTTCACGAAGTAGGCGATCTCCTTGCCCGTATAAACTCCTTGGTTCAACTCCACAATCTTGACGGAGGCTCCCAAGTGACACCTAACCAATCTAGGAGACACCACTCTCCAAAAGGTAATAGATGGTGTGTTGATGATGAACTCCTTGCTCTTGTGCTTCAAATGATAGTCTCCCCAACACTCAACTCTCTCTCATCGGATTGGATTTAGTAGAAAGATGATTTGAGTGGAAAGCAACTTGGGGAAGGATAGAGATCAAGATTTATGTGGTTGGAATGGAATATCTTGACCTCAACACAAGTGTAGGTGGTTCTCTCTCAGAAAATGTATGTTGGAAGTGTAGGCATGTTCTGATGGCTCTCTCCCTGAATGAAGAGTGGGTGGAGGGGTATATATATAGCCTCCACACAAAATCTAACCGTTACACACAAATCACCAAACTCGGTGGGACCGAATTATAAAACTCGGTCAGACCGATTTAGTTCAAAATGTGAACGTTAGGATTTTCGGTGGGACCGACATGTCAACTCGGTGGGACCGATTCCATTAGGGTTAGGGCATAACGTAATCTCGGTGAGACTGATTACACAAACTCGGTGGGACCGATTTTGGTAATAGACAAACAGAGAGTTGATCAGTCAAACTCGGTGGGACCGATTCGCTCATCTCGGTTAGACCGAAAAGTTACGAAGGGGAAACAGAGAGTTTGCATTGCAATCTTGGTGGGACCGATCGCTCATCTCGGTTAGACCGAAACGTTACGAAGGGAAACATTGCAATCCCATCTTGGTGAGACCGGGATCCCTATCGGTGAGACCGAAGTGACTAGGGTTTGTGGCAGTGGCTATGTCAAGTGAACTCGGTGGCGCCGGATAGAAGATTTCGATGGGGTCGAGTTTGACTTTTGGTTTGGGACATATGTGGATATGAGAAAGTAGTTGAGGGTTTTTGGAGCATATCACTAAGAATTTTGAGCAAGTAACTCATTAAGCAACACCTCACCCCCTTTTAATAGTATTGGCTTTTCCTATGGACTCAATGTGATCTTCGATCACTAAAAGTAAAATGTAGAGTCTTGTGCTTTGAGCTTGAGCCAATCTTTTGTCCTTAGGATTTTGAGGGGTCCACTTTGTAATCCATGCCATGCCAATCATTGAGATTTCCTGAAATATTTATCTTAAAATAGCATTAGCTCAATGAGCTATATGTTGTTAGGAATTACCAAAACCACCCAGGGATAGTTGCACTTTCAATCTCCCCCTTTTTGGTAATTGATGACAACATATAGATCAAAGCTTTGACAAATGATCATAAGATTGAAAAAATAAGTTGCTTTGAGAAGTATGTGATAAGCAAGATCTCCCCCTAAACTTGTGCATTATTTAAGATTTGCTTTTGAATGCAAATGCACAATCGATTAGAATCATGGGTCACTCTTCCATGTCACATACATCTTGGTGGAGCGCTCAAAATGATAGAAATTAAAAGCATGCACTCATCACCAAGCAAGTGAATGATCATATATGAGATATAAAAGATAGTATCATCCAACCAAGCATTAATGTAGCAAATGATCAACCACATGATCAAACAAGTATCTCACAAGGACATAAAGTATCTCACACAATAAAATGTTCAACCAAAAGCAAGAGAGATAAAAGGCAAGACACTCTCTCTCGAAGCCTATGATCTATACAGATTTCTCCCCCTTTGGCAATAAGTTACCAAAAAGTTTGAAAATGCATAGTGCTATGCGTCTCTCAGGCTTGGTCTTCAGGAGGTGGTGTAGAGAGAACTCCAAGGACGAAGGCATCTGTCGATGTAGTTGGACCTGGTGGAGTGGGTGCTGGAGGTGGCACTGGAGCTGTAGCTGCTGGTGCTGACAAAGTAGCTCTAGCATCTGAAACTGGCACTACAGCAGACCTCGGACCTCATGGCACACGCTGAAAAGCATCAGTAGTTGCCTTCCCTCTCCTCTCTTCTGATTCCTCCTGAAGCTGCTCAACTGCAGTCTGAATCTCAGTTACCTTGAGATCAAGATCATAGAATTTTGTCTCAATAATCCTCTCCAAGCTCTCCTAATTCTGAGTCAGGGTGGCCAAGCCCTTCTAAAACCTCAGTGTAGCTTGAATCAGATAGCCTAATTGATCATGCTTGCTCTTCAGGAAAACTTGAGATGCCTCTTCTGCACTTGGCATCCTTGCAGCTTTCTCTGCCTTAGCTTTTGCTCTCTTCTCTTGTGCTTGAGCTGATGATGGTTCCTCCTCATTCATCACTACTGTGTTGTCCTCAAATTCAGGATATAAGGGTAGATGCTCCTTGTCCAACAAGTATGTTCCTGTGCCCATCTTAGAATTGATGAGCTCCTGAATATGTGGAGCATACCCACAACTTCTCTTTTGGTCAGCAGCAGTCCTCTTGATTGTCTCTACAATCAGACTCGTGACCTTGAACTTCTGAGGGACATCAAAGATATGCAGCATGTTGATGGAGTGTCCTCTGATCATCTTGTGATCTCCTGACTTGGGTAGCAATGTGTGCCTTAAGATCCAGTTGATGGTAGGCAGACCAGACAACAAGAAATGTACAGATCCAAACTTGTGAGTCTCCAAGGCTTTATCAGGGATCTCTTTGTACATGTTTGCCATGGAGTTGTGGTCTTTATTCTTCTTGGCATACACATCCAAGTCATCCTCATGTTCCTCTGGGGCATTCATTAGCTTGGCCCATTATTCAACAGTGGATTGGTACCTAGTACCTTCAGACATCCAAACTATCCTCCCATCTAGATAGAAATGAGCAATGGAGTAAAACCGCATGATCAGCTCATCATTCCATTTTGTGGACTTTTGTCCAACAAACTCATCTACTCCACATGCTTTGAAGCTGTCATATACTCCTGGGAAGTGATCTTCATTCTCTTGGATGTATTACCAATCCACCCATTTCATGTCACATATAATGGGCTTCTTGTCAAGCAAAATAGTCTCATAGAAGTCTTGTTGTTCCATTGTGTGAAACATGTAATCAACTCCAGTCCTCCTCCTAACAGCATAGGAATCAGACTCTCTCCACAATCTCAGTCATGCATCTTTCCTTATGTGCATGTCCTCAGTGACTGGATGAGCATCATTATGGTCAGGAATTTTGGGCTTCAACTTCCTCAAAATAGGTGAATCATCTTCCTCTTCTTCAACTTGAGGCATTGGGGCCTTGTTCTTTTCCTCAGCAGGTATACTTCTGGTATTTCTCTTGGGTGCAGAAGGTTTTTGAGCAGCAGCCTTGGGAGCAGACTTGGGCTTAGATGGAGTAGCCCCTGATTTGATAGCATCTCCCATGAGCTTCTAATACTTGGGAGTTGGAGTAGCATCCTCTTCCTCTTCCTCTTCCTCTTCCTCTTCCTCTTCTTCTGGATCTCTCATAATGGAGGATCTACCAAGCACTCTGGCAGTGGTCTTATTGACCCTTTCCTTCCTCTTCTTTCCTTCTCCAGCAGCCTCCCCAGTTGGCTTGGAGGTTTCAGCAGTTGAGGCTCTAACCTTTAAGGTTGGCACCCTCTTGGTAGGGGCCTTCTTGTGCAAGCCACGCTTAGTTGTTGCTGTTGTGCCATATTCCTTCTTCAGCACCTTCTTCTTGGAGCTGACTTCCTCCTCAACAGCCACATAGTCCTCATCTTCAGAATCTGAGGTTTTCTTCTTCCTTGACCTGGTGGCTGCTTTGGGCAAGTTGCTGGGAGTGCTCCTGCTGCCATCATCAGAACTGCTTGAGGGACTAGTGCCCTCGCTCAATTGCACTTGTTCTTCATACATGTTATGGCTGTCGCTCTGGTCAGACATCTCTGCAAACTTACTGACAACAGACCCTGTGAATAGATATAAATGAGGTAGAGTGGATGAGCATCACAAAGTGCAGAGTTTTTGCAAAATAGATGACTTAAAAACTTAGTTTTAGTTCTCCACAGAAAGCATTTCGGAGCTACCAATTTGTAAACTCGGTGATACCGAAGCAGCTTTTGGAACCTAAACTAGTGAACTCGATCAGACCGGGTCACAGTTCGGTGGCACCGAGACTACTAGGGTTTCACAAAGAAGCGAACTCGATCACACCAATTTGCAGTTTTTGGTCAGACCGAAAGTGCAAGTGCAATAGCCTAAGCCAAATCGGTGAGATCGATTTCTACAATTCGGTCCGTCCGAGATGAGTTCGGCGGAGACCTAACCCTAAATTTTCAAATCAAATCTAATCTAAGGGATGTTTTCAGTGGATAGAGTGTTTGCATACGTGGTGATGATCATGGCAGAGCAATGTGCTATGAATCAGAGTTAAAACAATAGCACAAAGCATCAAACTCGTACCCTAGTTCGGCGGAGTTCTCTACGGCGACAACGGAGGGGCAGAATTCCGTTGAAGGCGATGGAAACAAGTGATACGTCCATTTTGCATCATGCTTTTATATCGACATTTATTGCATTATGGGCTGTTATTACACATTATGTCACAATACTTATGCCTATTCTCTCTTATTTTAGAAGGTTTACATGAAGAGGGGGAATGCCGGCAGGTGGAATTCTGGGCTGGAAAAGGAGCAAATATTAGAGACCTATTCTGCACATCTCCAAAATTCCTGAAACTTCACGGGAGCACGTTTCAGAATATATAAAAAATATTGGGCGAAAGAAATACCAGAGGGGGCCACCCACCCTCCATGAGGGTGGGGGCACGCCCTACCCCCCTAGGCGCGCCCCCTGCCTCGTGGGCCCCCTGGTGGCCCTCCGGTGCCCATCTTTGGCTATATGGAGTCTTTCGTCGAGGAAAAAATCATAAGAAATCTCAGGGGACGAAATTCTGCCGACACGAGGCGGAACCTTGCCGGAACCAATCCAGGGCTCCGGCAGAGCTGTTTTGTCGAGGATACTTCCCTCCCGGAGGGGGAAATCATCACCATCGTCATCACCAACGATCCTCTCATTGGGAGGGGGTCAATCTCCATCAACATCTTCACTAGCACCATCTCATCTCAAACCCTAGTTCATCTCTTGTATCCAATCTTTGTATCCAAACCTCAGATTGGTACCTGTGGGTTGCTAGTAGTGTTGATTACTCCTTGTAGTTGATGCTAGTTGGTTTACTTGGTGGAAGATCATATGTTCAGATCCATTATGCATATTAATACCCCTCTGATTATGAACATGAATATGCTTTGTGAGTAGTTACGTTTGTTCCTGAGGACATGGGAGAAGTCTTGCTATAAGTAGTCATGTGAATTTGGTATTCGTTCGATATTTTGATAAGATGTATGTTGGCATCCCTCTAGTGGTGTCATGTGAACGTTGACTACATGACACTTCACCATTGTTTGGGCCTAGAGGGAGGCATTGGGAAGTAATAAGTAGATGATGGGTTGCTAGAGTGACAGAAGCTTAAACCCTAGTTTATGCATTGCGTCGTAAGGAGCTGATTTGGGGGAACATATCTGGTGCACCGGACCCCGTAGCACATTTTAAAATATTCAAAAAAATCTGGAAAAAATTTAATGTATCGATACAACATCAATGTATGTTGTCACAAAAACTCAAATCAAAATTCAAAATAATTCTCAAGATACAAAAATGACAAATTTGACGTCAATGTGCTAATGGGCCAAAACTGAAAGCCAACTTGTGTTATGTGCTATTCAGTGTTAATTTTTTATTTTTGTATCTTGGGTAATGTTTCGAATATTGATATGAATTTGTGTGACAATCTACATTCATGTTGTGTCAATGTACTAATTTGTTCGTTTTTTTTGAACATTTTGAATGTGCAACGGGCGACCCACCGGTAGCACAAATTGCCCCGGTGCACTAGATACATCCCCGCTGATTTGGATCCATATGTTTCATGCTATAGTTAGGTTTACCTTAATACTTCTGTTGTAGTTGCGGATGCTTGCAATGGGGGTTAATCATAAGTGGGATGCTTGTCCAAGTAAGGACATTACCCAAGCACCAGTCTACCCACATATCAAATTATCAAAGTACCGAATGCGAATCATATGAACGTGATGGAAACTAGCTTGACGATAATTCTCATGTGTCCTCGGGAGCGCTTTCCTTTATATAAGAGTTTGTCCAGGCTTGTCCTTTTCTACAAAAAGGATTGGGCCATCTTGCTGCACCTCATTTACTTTTATTACTTGCTACTCGTTAAAAATTACCTTATCACAAAACTATCTGTTACTGATAATTTCAGTGCTTGCAGAGAATACCTTACTGAAAACTGCTTATCATTTCCTTCTGCTCCTCGTTGGGTTCGACACTCTTACTTATCGAAAAGGCTATGATAGATCCCCTACACTTGTGGGTCATCAAGACTCTTTTCTGGCACCGTTGCTGGGGAGTGAAGCGCCTTTGGTAGGTGGAATTTGGTAAGGAAAAATTTATATAGTGTGCTGAAATTTACTTTCACTTGTTACTATGGAACATAATCCTTTGAGGGGCTTGTTCGGGGTAACTTCACCCTGACCAGTAGAGTAAAGAGTTGCTCCTCAACCTACTGAACCTACTGAAAATGTTTACTTTGAAATTCCTTTGGGTATGATAGGGAAACTGTTAGCTAATCCTTTTGCAGGAGATGGAACATTGCATCCTGATTTACACTTAATCTATGTGGATGAAGTTTGTGGATTATTTAAGCTTGCAGGTATGCCCAATGATGTTATCAAGAAGAAGGTCTTCCCTTTATCTTTTAAGGGAGAGGCATTTACATGGCATAGGCTATGTGATGATATGGGATCATGGAACTACAAACGATCGAAATTGGAATTTCCTCAGAAGTTTTATCATATGCATCTTGTTCATCGTGATCATAATTATATATATAATTGTTGGCCTCGCGAAGGAGAAACCATCGCTCAAGCTTGGGGGAGGCTTAAGTCAATTTTATATTCATGCCCCAATCATGAGCTCTCAAAAGAAATGATTATTAAAAAAAATTATGATCGGCTTTCTCTCAGCAATCGCTCCATGCTCGATACTTCTTGTACTGGATCTTTTATGATGAAGACTATTGAATTCAAATGGGATTTATTGGAAAGAATTAAACGCAACTCTGAAGATTGGGACCTCGAAAAAGGTAAGGAGTCAGGTATAACACCTAAGCTTGATTGTGTTAAATCTTTTATGGATACCGATGCTTTCCGTGATTTTAGCACTAAATATGGACTTGACTCTGAGATAGTAGCTTCTTTCTGTGAATCCTTTGCTACTCATGTTGATCTCCCAAAGGAGAAGTGGTTTAAATATAATACTCCCACTGAATTAAAAGTAATTGCACCTATTAAATTTGAAGAAAAGACTATCACTTATAATGATCCTGTTGTTCCTACTGCTTATATTGAGAAACCACCTTTCCCTGTTAGAATAAAGGATCATGCTAAAGCTTCAACTGTAGTCAACAAAAGTAATATTAGGACACACAAACCCCCTGAGCAAGTTAAAGTTGAACCTAAAATTTCTATGGTTAAAGATCTCTTGGCCGATAATATTGATGGGCATGTTATTTACTTCTGCAATGAAGCTGCTAGAATTGCTAGACCTGATGCTAAAAATAAACATAGACCTGTTGTAGGCATGCCTGTTATTTCCGTTAAAATAGGAGATCATTGTTATCATGTCTTATGTGATATGGGTGCTAGTGCAAGTGCAATACCTCATTCCTTATACAAAGAAATTATGCATGATATTGCACCTGCTGAGATATAAGATATCGATGTTACCATTAAACTTGCCAATAGAGATACTATTTCATCGGTTGGGATTGTTAGAGATGTTGAAGTCTTGTGTGTGAAGGTTAAATATCCTGCTGATTTTCTTATTCTTGGTTCCCCACAAGATAGTTGTTGTCCCATTTTTGCTGCTTAGGTGACCCTGTTCTTGAGCTTGCATGTCAAATTTATGTGGTCAAAAGTAGTTTTAATGCATGATATGGCCTCTAGGCACTTGTAGGAGTAGTTGCTATCAATCTTGTTGAGTTTGGCTCACTTTTATTTTGAGTTACTAAAATTTTTCAGAAAATGATGAAGAGATTGTTGAGGGGCTCTTCGAGCCGAAGCTCGAAGGATAAACAAAGTGAAGAAAATAAGAAGCCCAAATATAATCTCCCTCGCACTACGGAGGTTCGGCCGTGTGAATGGCCTTGCGATGAATTCTTGAGAGCAGCCGGGATTCATGATGACTTTTATTATTTGGCTGAGAATGCGGGCCTCATCGACTTCCTCCGCGACCAGCACGAACAGTATCTCCTACTCACTAATATTTTTGTGCAAATTTTTCATTTCCATGCTAGGAGATCGCCACCTTCTATGGATTTTTATTTGTATGATGAGTATAAGGAGATGTCACTTTATGACTTTTGTGCGGTTTGCAAGTTGCCCTTTGAGGGTAGCATAGAGGAACCACATCGTAATGATGTGGAAGGGTTTATTGATATGATTGTTGTAGGGGAAACGAGGAAAGTTTCCGAGGCAAGAATTACTAGCATACATTTTCCTGTTCTACGTTACTTTGCAACATTTGCTAGTAGATGCTTGATTGGCCGTGGGAACAGTGGAAACCTTAGTGCCCCTGATATTTTTATTTTGCGCCATGCCTTGTTTCGTGATGATACTTTCAGTTTAGGCGCTATTGTTGCTAAACGGCTAAATCTGAACCGTACAAAGGGTCCCATCTTTGGAGGCATCTGTGCATCGCGCCTTGCTGCACACTTTAACATACCTATTAGGCATTATGAGAAAGAGGAAAAGTTGTTGCCTCCTATTTTTCTAGATTATAAGAGTATGGTAGCGCATGATTTTATTGTTAAGGATAAGAAGAAGATGCTTAAATATAGATTGATATTTAATAAAAATTACTTTGAGATTATTACCTTGCCTGCACCCACTTTGTTTGACATATTTTCAGGCACATACCTCATCTTGCCGGAGGCCGTTTATGCATACTGGAGCCTGACACCAGCTCTAGAGCCTGAGCTGGAACCACCACTTCACCCTTATAGATAGTATGTTTATCAGTGGAATCCGGAGGATATTGCCAACCAGTGGCACCCAGATGACACTCCTCCACACACCGAAGAGGGTCACTTTTTGCCATGGCCATAGACCAACTTAGGCCAAAAGCCTAAGTGATGTAGGGTGGAACCCTATACGGCCGATCTTTCACGAAAGGAGCGGATCCCGCGAAGAACACGAAGAACATGAGGGGGAAAATGAGGGGAATCACGAGGGGACACACGAGAGAATCGCTCAAACCAACAAGAACAATCACACATGTGCTAGATCCTCGAAACACAAAGAGATACATGATCCAAATCCAACAAGGGACGATACAAAGGGTATCCGGTTCTTCTCTGTGAGGAGGTATTGAATCCACGAGGGGATCTTCCCGCAAAGGGGTCTTGAATCCAAGGTGGATCTTCTCCGAAGAGGGGCCGCGGTCTCTCTCAAGGAGTAGGTCCGATATGGATGAGCGAAGCTCTATCTCACAAATGAGCTAACACAGCGCTAACCCTAAAACGTAGGTGGAGGGGAATATATATAGTCTAAGGGGCAAAGGGGTACATGGGCCTCGGCCCAGATGCGCTGCACACGGGCAGGGGGGCGGATGTCCGGGCGTCGGGCCGGATGTCCGAGCCTTCGCCAGGTGCCGGATGTCCGGGCTGGCGGGCCGGATGTCCGGGCTAGAGTGGCCGGTCTCGGAGCTCTCTGGATAGGCGAGGACCGGATATCCAGGCTAGGGGCCGAATTTCCGGCGGGTCGGGAAGAGCCGGATGTCCAGGCTGACGGTGTTCAGCTTCGGGTGCGTTTTGTGATGGGCGTCAGATTTCCAGGGGTCGGGCCGGATGTCCGGGCCAGTCCGGGTCGGTCCGGATGTTCGGGGCCTATAGCAGCTGGCTCTTCTTCCTTCTCCTTCCTTTCCTTCCGCGCACGCTTGGCCTTGGTCCTTGCGTTCTCCATGGTCTCCTTGGGTGTACCTGAGTATGAACAAGGTCCGCGCTTGAAGTAGCATCCATGTTTTACATGCGGAAAGGGAAGATTCGGAAAGGAGCGAGTTCACCTTGTGTCCAATGGCGCATGCTTGAGGTCTCAACATGAGGGCACTTGGGGCTTGGGGAGTAGTCATAGTGTACATGGGGATGATCGTCGGATGCTCCGCATCATCTCCCCTCCCTTGGGAAAGATCCGACCTCGGATCAAAAACCTCATCACCATGGAAACGGTTGTCGTGGACGGACTTGTAGTTGGATGAAGAGGAAGACATGGCGCAATCCAAGTACTCCAAAGTGTCGCCGGAGTGGTATACATGCAAAAAGAGCAAACACAAACGACACTCGGAAATACAATGGTTAGCGCACACAAAGTGTCCATCATGTAAGAATGAGTCTGTGCAGCAAGATTGTTTGTGACAAAGCACACGAAGCTTATCAAGATGATATAGAATGATATGCAAAGCGTTCATGGGAGCAAAACCATTCATTGCACACACAAATGTGTTGTGAATGTGATCAATGCAACCACGGTGCAAAATGATGTCATAGAGAGACGGTTTATCAGTAGCATGAATATGGCAATGGATGCTCAATATGAGTATGTGCTCATGCCATTGATGATGGGCAATATGATCATGATGTATAAATATGCCGTCAAGAAAGATCACAACAAATTTGCTAAGAAAGTGCACAAGCTCATATATCATGGATGACATGGGAATACAAGATGCAACAAGGCAATCATGATGTGAGTCAATCCATGCATAAGATGCAAATTTGTCATGTGTATGATATGTCCATTAAGCATGACATGTGTGAACACTATCAACAAATATGGAGGTGTTGGTGTACCAATGCTCGATGTCGTGGCATGAGTGGAGGTTCGAAGGTGCATCCAATAAGTCCAAGCGCTCCTCAATTTGAAGGTCCATAGAGCCAATCTCCAATGTTGGTCCTCCATCTGATATATGTATCATGTAGACAAGAAGAAGGAAACAAAAATAAAGTATGGCCCATCCAATATGCATATGTGAAGATGGCTCAAAGGGAAGGAGTTCACCTTTATGAGGATGTCGAGAATGTTGGTGTTGCACATCATATATGCCTTCACATAACCAATATGTCTCGTGATGGAAACACCTTGAGAATCCTTCAAAATTAAAGAACATGACAAACTCTCGGAAAAACAAATGAGGTTAGCGGAAAGGCAAAACCTATCATTCGTGTGATAAGATACCCAACAAGTGTATGCATCATGCTCATCATAAGAAAGGACAAAGGAGCATTTCATAGTATGGAGGCATATGATGTGAGAACAACCAAATACAATAGGCTCAATCAAACAAGTATGCATCACATGGAATATGTCCAAGTCTCCATGATCAATAAGCATAGCAAGGTGGCACTCAATACAAGGTGATATGAGGGATGCAACTAATGGAGAAAAGAGACAATGATCAACAAAAATCATGTGAGAGGCAATAGCATATATGTCATCAAACCAAGAAAGCGAGTAATAGTGGAACATGGGTGATGCGACAAAGCAAGCAATCATAGTGATTAAGTCAAGCAATCTAGTAGTGCGAAGATGCAACGTACTAGAAGGGATCATGGCAAGCATGTCATGGGTGCAAATAGTGTGCATGAATAATGCACATGACATACCACAAGCATGAAAGCAAGATATGAGCAAAATATCATCAATGTATTGGCGAGAGGCCATATGTAAATAGCAATGGGACATCATGACTCTCCCAACACAACAAGAATCAATAGCATGTGGCACATCGTAAACATGGCAATAGCAACAAGGATCTCCACCAAGCATGCAAATACACATATGAGTAGTAAAATGGTGAATCATGGGTAGATGCAAGCAAGGGTCACAATTGCATGGCAAAATCATGTAAAGAGGCATAACATGCAAAGTGAGCACGGTAGAATGGGCATAAGATGACAAGTGGTAAATAGCCCATAGCCGTGTGAGAGCCAAGTAGAAAAGATGCGTGTAGTTCTTGCGCGCGGGGATTGGTGGTAAGGATAGTCCATGGGATCCCAAGTCATCATTACTCTCAAGAGCTCGTTTCGTCAACTCATGGGATTGTGAGGTTGACGATTGTTCATGAGTACCTACACAAAACAAAGACAAAGGGAAAATTGTGTGTGCATGGTATATGTACACTTCATCCATCATGATGCGCGCTTGTGTTGGTTAGCACAAAATATCCAATGCTTAAATAAATGAGATGCGTGATATAGAAACATGTCATCCATCATGAGAGGTTTGTTGTTATGTATAGCATAATGGAGACTCGACTTGTGTAATGCATCATGGGAAATATCTAGAGCATTGTTATTCATGGAATGCATATGGTGCAAGCAATTATGAGAATCATGCAATG
Organism: Triticum urartu; assembly: GCF_056163025.1. Classification (NCBI taxonomy): domain Eukaryota; kingdom Viridiplantae; phylum Streptophyta; class Magnoliopsida; order Poales; family Poaceae; genus Triticum; species Triticum urartu. The sequence goes on from NC_141877.1 coordinate 355,532,210, forward strand.
TATGGAATGCATCAAAATCTACTAATATGTATGAGGAAACTATGGGGGTCTCCTTATTAGCATTAATGGAAACTTCACACGGAGAATATTGACAACATCAAAAACAAAGCATATTTGGTTCTATGTGATCATGGCATGACATAGTAGATGAATTGCGCAAATCATGTAAAGGAAGCATGGCAATATCATCACAAGAAAAACAAAAGCCAATGACCATCATCTCGTCATCTATGCCATAAGTGCAAATGGGATTTATTTTAATGGGGCATGCATAGCTACTATGTTGAGATTGAAATGATGCGATATGGGAGATCTCACTCATAGCATATGACAAGTTCAATGGATTGTCAAACATGACGTGACCAATGGAATTTTCACAAGATATCCTATGGAGTATGGTATCACGACTAGGCAAGTCAACATGCTCATCATCATATTCATCATAAATCGGTAAGTCATGACATGAAGAATTCACACTAGCATGAAGCATGGGTATAGGTGGATCAACATCATGCAAGAAATCATTGGTGAGATAGTCCACTAGTGGGACAAGAGAAGCACCATCACCTATGTTACCTTTGGAGCATCGCTCATGTGTTGTAGGTGAGGTGTCGAAGACCAAGTCGTTGTCATCTTCATCTTGATGGAACCATGTGGAGGTGCATCATTGTCCACCATGGCCATCATCGTCTCCATCGGAGGTATGGGCTCGTCGAGGATAGGCGTGTCGTCATGTAGGAGACCTATCACCAAAGAAGAAAACACACTCGGAGTAGAGGTTAGGTCGTTAGAAATCATAGTGGCCTCACATGCCGTGTCAACTACCTCACTCACTAAGTGTTGTGGCTCACTCACTCCCTCTTGGATGCTCTCACTCATATGGTTGGTGGAGTCACTCAAATGGCTCTCAACCTCACACAGGATGTGTGGCATGCTCTCAAGTGTGGGGCTAGTGGTGGTCACACTCATCCTCTCATAGGAAATGCTCTCAATGTCACGTATGGTGGAGTCACTCATGTCACTCATATGGTGGTGGCTCTCCTCACATGGCAATTGGGGCATCTCGTCATATGTGGGTGTCGGAGAGATGTAGGTGCAAATGTCTCCATGCTCAATCATGTTGTGGTCGTAGCCGTGGATGAAAGCTGAAGATAGCGCATCATCACTCTCTAAGACCAAAGATAAGGTCTCATGTGCGGTCTCGTAGCTTGACTCGGACTATGAGTCCAATATGGGCGTCGTCTTCATGTTGTTGAAGAGGTTCATGCTCGTCGTCGTGGTTGATGGGGGTGGTCCTAGCTCGACCGTCTTGTCACCGTCTTGTTGTTGGAGGCCCATATGACGTGGCACCTCATAGCTCATCTCCATGACCGAAGGGAAATTCCCATGCTCGGTTATCTTCCTTGAGGGGCTTCCGAAGATGGAAGTGTCGCCCTCGCTCGTAGGTGGTCGCCTTGGACTTGATGAAGTCAATGTAGGCGTACTCGTGGGAAGTAGGCAAAGATGTCGTACGCCCAAAGGCGAAGATGCCTTGATAGCACTTGGCGAAGATGCCTGAGTGGTGGTGGTAGTAGCTGTAGTGTCCTCTTGGTGGTGCTTGTCTTGTGGTCTTCTCATTTGCTATTGAAGCTTGGCCTTGGCGTGAAGTAGGGCTTGTTGGGACTTTTAGGTAGGCGCGTGTCGAGTATCTTCATGTTGATGGTGTCGTTGTCGTGCTTGAGCTCGTAGTAGATGTCGTTCGTCGTCATCGTCGTGCACATGATGCTTGGAGGTGACTTGCTCTTCATGACGATGTGGATCACGGACGTAATGACGGTCACCATGGAGATTTGGACGTGTACGACTTGCACTTGCATCGTTTTTGCGCTCCAAAGACTTGTGACTTGAATGTACCGCCTTGAGGATGATGAAGGGGAAGAATGGTTGATCAACAAGGTCCGAATATCCTCCATCCTTGCATCTTGCTCCTCCTTTTGTGCGGAAAGCTTGTTGTCGATGTAGTCCCTTTTCCTTGCTTCGGAGTGATGAATGTCGATGGAGAGGTTCTCAATGCGCTCTCGCAATCTTGATTGTGCGCCTTGTATTTGTCGTTGTAGCTCGAAGATTGACGCTTTGGTGATGTAGTTGTTCATGCCGTCGTTGTTGTGGAAGACCGGAGATGAAATGCTTTGCCTATCCACCACAATACTCGAGCAAATATGAGTGGAGAAAGGATAATAACTATACCAAATGTACCTTGACCGATGTTGAAGATGGATCAATCATCACTCAATGATGTAACAAGGAAATAGCACAATTGGTACCAATTCTTGTCGGTTTCTCACACCTACACAAATAAGGCTTATGGTGGAGCTTGGTGAGGATAGTGGCACAAAAATTTGATGCAAAATGTTAGCAAGAGTCAATAATGTTGAAAAAGATTCACAAATTCGCAAGTGAAACAAGTAGACCAATAGCAATATGTGGCACACGGAAACACACACAGAGATAGATAAATGGTGTTGGGTAACCAAGGATGAGCACAAAATGTGGAATCCACGGAAAACGCTCGTGTTGCATAACTCAAGAGAGACTCATGATTTCTCAATAGGCGGATACGACACTTGTGCACAACCTATAAGATGCAAAATGTAACAACTTCTATCCCAAGTATGGTATGTGTATGATGTTCCGGTGGTATGATCCAAGATGATCGGATATGACAATCTTATATGCAATGGGGTATGATGCTATGGCACTTGCTTACAAGCTTCTTTTGTTTCTCTCTTTTTCTTTGCTTAAAAGCTTATTCTTTTTTATATGGCCGCAATGCGGAATGCACAAACCAAGATAGCGATTGGGTATATGCGGGAACAAACTTGAGGCACACGAGATGATATGATACCAATATGATATGGTATGTATGCAATTGATGGTGTAGATCACTAATGTGCACAAGTAACATTGCCGGCAATACTCAAATGGCTAGTCTCAATAGGCAAGTGACACAAAATGGGCTAGGGGTTATCAATGCAATGGCAAGGGAACATACAATGGAGGGATACCACGATACCAAGATGATATGGAGGTTACCGTCGAAGGTTTCTCGTTTGTAAGCCACGGACGGATGATGGTGAAGTGGTCAAAGTCAATGATGACCTCGTGAGGATGATGAGTGGCGTTGTTCTTGATGTAGATACCAAGACGATGGAGATTCGTACCTAAGTAGCCGAAACACCTTAGGAAACGGAAAAACCGCGAACTCAAAATCTCGAAGGTAAATGTCAAATGGTGGTAGCGGGATTGCGGAAATGCAATGATGGGATTTGAGACGCAATGCAGAAGTGGAGGGTAAGGTGGTGGACTATACACGGTGTCGGAGTTGGAAGCACGGTCCCAAAGTAGCCTAAACACCTTAGGAGACACAACTCTCAACACAAACAAAATTGGGTTAAGTTGGGGTGGTGGAAGTGTATGGCGGGCAAGCCTATGTGGGAGTTATGGTGGTGGTGGTGGTTGATGAAGAAGCAATCATCCCTAAGTATCCTAATCACCTTAGGATACTCGAATCACTACTCAAGCAACCACAAATGCTATAAGGAACAAAATTGGTTAGGTTGCAGAAGTCGGTGGTGGTTATGCGGAGGTTATGGTGGAAGCCCTAGGCAAAGATGCGAAAATTCCAAAATTTTGATGGAGTCAAATGGTAATGGTAGTATTTTTGTGGGAAAGGGATGTCAAGAGCTTTTCAACGAGCTAAAGAACGCGAAAGTCGGACTCTGGATGAATTAGTTATGGACAAAACGGTGAAACGAGGAAGGCTGAAATGCCAGGGGCCGGACATCCGAGCTCGGGGCCGGAAATCCAGGACCTGATGTCCAGAACCACACGCGAATTGCACTCCAGGAGCCGGATGTCCGGCTTGGGGCCCGAATGTCTGGCCCGATGGCCCGGATGTCCGGCCTTTGGCCCGGATGTCCAGCCCGACGATTCCAGATATCGTTTGGGACGGAAATTTTCGAATTGGGAGCGGAAATTGATGATTTTGGAGACAAAATTTGATGGATTTCGTGGATGGCAAGTGGGGAAACTTGGGGGAAAGATAGATCTACTCAAGACACAACGAATCCATGTATCAAAATCAACAAAACATCATCAAACCAACAAATCACAAAAAAAATTGGGGGCTATTTTTGGTGGGGATTCTCAAATTTATGACGAAATCAACAAAATTAGGCTAGAAAACAAAGAGGGGAGGCTCCGAAATCGTGATCAACATGGCTCATGATACCAAGATGATGTAGGGTGGAACCCTATATGGCCGATCTTTCACGAAAGGAGCGGATCCCGCGAAGAACACAAAGAACACAAGGGGGAAACGAGGGGAATCATAAGGGGACACACGAGAGAATCACTCAAACCAACAAGAATAATCACACATGTGCTAGATCCTCGAAACACAAAGAGATACACGATCCAAATCCAACAAGGGATGATACAAAGGGTAGCCGGTTCTTCTCCATGAGGAGGTCTTGAATCCATGAGGGGATCTTCCCGTAAAGGGGTCTCGAATCCAAGGCGGATCTTCTGCGAAGAGGGTCCACGGTCTCTCTCAAGGAGTAGATCCGATATGGGTGAGTGAAGCTCTATCTCACAAATGAGCTAACACAACGCTAACCCTAAAACGTAGGTGGAGGGGGAGTATATATAGTCTAAGGGGCGAAGGGGTACATGGGCCTCGGCCCAGATGCGCTGCACGCGGGCAGGGGGGCGGATGTCCGGGCGTCGGGCCGGATGTTCGAGCCTTCGCGAGGTGCCAGATGTCCGGGCTGGCGGGCCGGATGTCCGGGCTGGAGTGCCCGGTCTCGGAGCTCTCTGGATAGGCGGGGACCGGATATCCGGGCTCGGGGCCGGATGCCCGGCGGCTCGGGAAGAGCCGAATGTCCGGGCTGACGGGGTTCAGCTTCGGGTGCGTTCTGTGATGGGCGCCGGATTTCCGGGGGTTAGGCCGGATGTCCGGGCCGGTTCGTATGTCCGGGCTGGGGCCGGATGTCCGGGGCCTGTAGTAGCTGGCTCTTCTTCCTTCTCCTTCCTTTTCTTCTGTGCACACTTGGCCTTGGTCCTTGTGTTCTCCATGGTCTCCTCGGCTGTACCTAAGTATGAACAAGGTCCGCGCTTGAAGTAGTATCCATGTTTTACATGCGGAAAGGGAAGATTCGGAAAGGAGCGAGTTCACCTTGTGTCCAATGGCGTATGCTTGAGGTCTCAACATGAGGGCACTTGGGGCTTGGGGAGTAGTCATAGTGTACAGGGGGATGATCGTCGGATGCTCCGCATCATTAAGCTTGGGGGAGTACGTATTTCTCACTGACATTACATTCATGCTCACACACTCATGCCAGTTGTCGGTGCTCATACTTTTTCATTGTATCATCCATGCTAGTTTATTTTCTGTTTTAAGCTTTCTTCTTGTGTATTTGAAAAACCATAATGAAAACAAAAAAAATAGTTGTAGCTTTTAGCTAGTTTACTTTCCATGCCTATAGTAGTAGTAACTAAAAGAAAACCCAAAAAGATTTCTCGTTCTTCTTTTGCTTGTTGGGAGCTTTCCCGTGTAAATAGTTTTATTCCCTTTCTTTGGGGGTCGAGAGGAGAAGACCATGATGAAAATGTTGAGTGGCTCTCATATGCATTATTATTGATCTAACAAAGAGCCCATATTACCTTGTCTTCTCCTGTATATTGAATGCTTGCAGATTCCAGCTTAGTCCAATGCACGTGCACTATTATTATTATCCACACCGTTCAGTCGTGCAAGTGAAAGGCAATAATGACGATATATGATGGACCGATTGAGATGAGAGAAGCTGGTATGAACTCGACCTCTCTTGTTTTTGTAAATATATATGATTAGTTCATCATTCATGATTCAGCCTATTATGAATGAAACATGTTTGCAATGACAATTAGAGATTATAGTTGCTCATGCCATGCTTAAGTAGCTAGGAGTTTATAATGGTTTACCTTGCGTGCCAACATGCTATTGAAATGGTTGTGATGTGGTATGATAGGGTGGTATCCTCCTTTGCATGATTCGAGAGGCTTGACTTGGCACATGTTCACGCATGTAGTTGAAACAAAATCAACATAGCCTCCATGATATTTATGTTCATGGTGAATTATATCCTACTCATGCTTGCATTCAGTGCTGATTAATTTTAATGCATGTTCATGACTATTGTCGCTCTCTAGCTGGTCGCTTCCCAGTCTTTTTCTAGCCTTCACTTCTACTAAGCGGGAATACTGCTTGTGCATCCAATTCCATAAACCAAAAAGTTATTCCATATGAGTCCACCATACCTTCCTATATGCGGTATCTACCTGTCGTTCCAAGTAAATTTGTATGTGCCAAACTCTAAACCTTCAAATGAAATTCTATTTTGTATGCTCGAATAGATCTTGTATCAACTAGGGCTATCTATATCTTCCATGCTAGGCGGATTATTCTCAAGAGGAGTGGACTCCGCTCCTCACTCACGAGAAAATGGTTGGTCACGGGATGCCCAGTCCCATGCTCAAATCAAATCAAATTAATTGCAAACAAAACTCCCCCAGGATTGTTGTTAGTTGGAGGCACCCGTTGTTTCGGGCAAGCCATGGATTGATGCTTATTGGTGGAGAGGGAGTAAAAACTTTGCCATTCTGTTTGGGAACCCCCTATAATGTGTGTAGCATGGAAGATATCGAGATCTCTTGGTTGTTATGTTGACAATGAAAGTATACCAATCAAAACATTATTTATCTCTATTTCAAAATCGAGCTCTAGCACCTCTACAAATCCCTGCTTCCCTTTGAGAAGGGCATATCTATTTACTTTTATGTTGAGTCATCATCCTCTTATTAAAAAGCACCAGTTGGAGAGCACCGCTGTCATTTGTATGCATTACTATTAGTTTACATTGAGTATGACTGGATCTCTTTTACCATGAATTACAATTTTTAGTCAGTCCTTGATCTTCAGAGGTGCTTTGCATTTATGTTTTGCGGTCTGAGAAAGGGCTAGCGAGATACCATCTTATTATATCATATTATGATTGTTTTGAGAAAGTGTTGTCATCCAAGATTTATTATTATTGCTCGCTAGTTGACTATGCCAGTGATATGAGTAAACATGAGACCTAAATGTTATTGCGAATATGGTTAGTTCATAATCTTTGTTGAAAACTTGAATGTTGGCTTTACATATTTACAACAACAAGAGCAAATAGAGTTTGTAAAAGTTTTTCTTTATCACTTTCCGTTTGTCAATTGAATTGCTTGAGGACAAGCAAAGGTTTAAGCTTGGGGGAGTTTATACGTCTCCATCGTATCTACTTTTCCAAACACTTTTGCCCTTGTTTTGGACTCTAGTTTGCATGATTTGAATGGAACTAACCCCGACTGACGCTGTTTTCAGCAGAATTGCCATGGTGTTATTTTTGTGCAGAAATAAAAGTTCTCGGAATGACCTGAAACTTCACGGAGAATATTTTTCGAATATATAAAAAATACTGGAGAAAGAATCAAGACCAGGGGCCCACACCCTGTCCATGAGGGTGGGGGCGCGCCCCATATCTCGTGTGTAACATCCCAAATTTTCAATTTGGAATGTTATACATAGATCATTCAAGCATATCATATTTTAGTGCATTTCATTTCGCGATCCTCGAAATCCTAAGCAACTCAAGGACCCTCAAAGAGAGTTGGGGATTTCTCAGTTTTCATATTTGAGTTTTATCAAATATTGAAACGAGGATTCTTGGTTTTAATTATTTTTCTCTCCGAAAAATATTTCATATTAAAATATATGAGAGGAGATAATATGACTTCTCGAAAATAAATGAAATATTGGAGGGAAAATATTAAAATCAAATATTTGATTTTATTCGGAGTTTATTGCTATTTTGTTTGAATTAGAAAAATTGCACGTTTTTCAAAGTTGCATTTTAGGGCCAAGAAAATGTTCAGCTTGTTCTAAATATTTTATTTAGATGGTGAAAAATTGTTTTGGCATTTTTAGATTTTTATTTTATTTTCTAGGATTTATTTAAGTTCTGGCGAAATTATTTTAAAAAAAGTCTCAGTGCTCGAATGGGCCGAAGCCCAGCCGAGCTGGCCCGCTAGCCCCGCGCCGTTGTCCCCTTCCAGGAGACTGGGAGGCCGCCGCCGCCCGCGATGCCGAGTCCGGCCAAGACTCTGCCGCGCCCCGCTTGCCCCCTGCCCAAGCAAGCACCCCCCTCCTTTTATACCCCGCCCCGGAGCCCCACCACCACCAACCCCGCCGCCTGCCTCGCCCCGCCCCGAAGCGTCGCACGCCGCCGCCTAGCAGTGTCGCGCCGCCGCCCTTTGTCGCGCACCGCCGCTCGCCGTTGCCGCCTGTCATCGCCCCGCGCCGCCCACCACCGCAACCCCACCTCGCCGGAGCCACAGCCCTGCCTCATCGGACCTCGCCGGAGGTAAAGCCGCCGTTGCCGCCGCCGTTTTTTTAGAAAAGACCGATCCGGTTTTTTTAAGAAAAACCCTAGGTTCGTTTTTTTAGAATAGACCAGTTTATTTTTTTTCCCAGTTTAGTTAATTAGCGGACGTTTGTCCGTATGTTCGTTTTAAGGAACGGTGTTCACCCATTAGCCGCAGACAGCGAACGATCGTTCGTTAGCCTGTTCGTCAGTTTCCTTTTTCTCGGATTTTCCACGATTATTTTCGATCGCGATTTCTGATCCGATTTTCGTTTTAGTTTATCTTTTTGCTCGTTTGTCGGAATCAGGCGATTCAAGCGCCTAGATCTTCGTCTCAAAACCCTCTTTCTGTTTAACCAACTTGAACAAGATTTTGGTACTGTAAAATTTGACTTTAGGTCCAGATTAGTAATCAGATCTTGTTTCTTTCGCAGTTTGAGTTTCGTTGCTCCGTTTGATTTGATTCTTTTTGCAAACCGGAGTTCTTAAGTTGAACTTTCTGGTTAGATCTTCTTATTTGATACTTACTCATGCTTATTTGCTTGATTGCTTATGCATGCTATTGTTTGTTTGCGATAGAACACCCGGAGTGTGAAGCGTGCTACTACGAGTCTCTAGGTTTTGCGGATCATCAGCAAGGCAAGTAACACTTTGATCATACCTCTTTATCACCCAGTTTTTATGCATTAGCTCCAATCCTCAAACATTGCATGAATAGGATTTGATTTAACATGTGGGTTGGGAAGTAGTTGATGAGGTAGAACCTATTGCCCTGTTATTATCAAACCCTTGGGAGTTACTTCTATGTAATGCTTATATTGCTATGCTATGCTCGTAGACGTGGTTTGGGCGAGTGAATCCATGATAGATGTGAGATTATTAATTAATAGTTCAACTTAAGGTGGCAACTTAAATACACATATGGGTGGATTGTTTGTTGGGTACCTAGGGAATCTAGTGTTGTCCTAGGATATCCGGGAGTACACGTGTGATAATCCTAAGGTCCGCCACCCAGGCTCAAAGGGAACTGAGATATTTCATGCTAGAAACTTCCGTGTGCAGCCACAAGCTATTATGGGCTCTAGCATAGTTGAGTAAGTTGCGTGAAGCTCTTGAAGAGGTGGATCAGCAGGTAGAGGGATGTAGGTTGGTATGGTCTGCCCGGAGTAAGGAGTTAATGCTTCTGAAAGACTGTGTCTCGGTCATCCGTTTCTCAAACACCATGTAGTGCGAGAAATCCAACAGAGGAGATCGAGTCTTGTGGGGAAAAGTGTGCAAACCTCTGCAGAGTGTATAAACTAATCATGGTTAGCCGTGTCCCCGGTTATGGACAAATCTTGAGTATCTAGTACTTGGATTATCATATGTATCTCATCACTCTAAATTAATATTGTTGGGCTGATAATTACTTTTAATTGGGATTGAGTTGGAGGAACCTTCTCAATGATGTTTCAACTACCATGATAGTTAAATAAAATATATTCCTTTGTTGTAGGGAAAAATTGGCTTTTCGCAAAACTATAACCGTAGAGCTTTCCACCAGCCAAATATGCATGTAGTGATAACATTATTTGTTCTTGCTCTACTGTGTTACATTGCCAGCATATTCCATGTGATGACCCGTTTTTGGGCTGCAACGTATTATGTTGCAGACTTTTCATATGAGGAGTAAGGTTCGTTAGGTCATTGCCGTGCAGCTCAGCTATGCCGTTGGAGTTGATGGACTCACGTTATCTTCCAAGCCTTCCGCTGTTATCGTATTAGATGGCCTTAAGCCATATTTATTGTAGTAAGTTCTCTGTTGAGACATTCGATGTAATAAGTGTGTGATTGCTACTCTGTTATAAATCCACGAGTATTGTGTGTGTCAGCATTACCGATCCAGGGATGACACGGAAGCACAGAGACTTGACCGTTTGAGGTCGGGTCGCTACAAGATGGTATCAGAGCACACGCTGGGTGTAGGACACAACCACTAAGCAAAATCCCTAGGTCACTATTCTCTTCTCCTTTCCGACTCCTCTCCATTTTCTATTCTTTAGGATGGCGGACGCAAGGAACAAGTTTGCGCAACCGGATGAAGACGCACCCTTTGGACGACACTTGAAGGAAGTCACTAGGTACCTGAACATTGGAATACCAAGCTTCACCGGGACTTACAACACCACTTTACTAGAAGAGGAGCGATGGATGATTCAAGTTCAAGTTCCAGGAAGGACATTCACACCAGTCACTAAGCCCATAGAGTTTTCCTTCGATGCACCAACCTGGAGTCTAGGAAAAAGTATGGCAGCTCACATCACCATGGGACGCATTGGAGAAGTTTACCATAAGGAGCTTAAGGATAATATCTACCAGATTTGTGGGCGCCGAGACAAGCAATTGGAGATGATCAGCACCAGGAAGGATAGATCAATTGCAGCTTTCATCCAGGAGTTAAACCAACACATCCATCGCCAGGAGAACCAGATGTGCGCAGGCATGATAGATCTGAAGAAGGCGATGACTAGGATCACGGAACTGGAGGAAGAACTCAAGGCTACACACGAAGATTATGAGGAGGAAATCGTCATACTAGTGGAGAAGAATGACGATTTGGAAAGGAAGCTAGGAGTATTCATGGGAGACCCCGCACCAGGAGGAGAAGACGAAGAACATTCTGAGGACTACATCATCATCGACGACACCGACTCGGACCCCGACGATAGCGATGATGACTATGAAGACGAAGCTGGAGCACACGTCATGGAGTCTTCGACCGATCAATATTTTTAGTAGACCACCACATCAGTAGTAGTATTCCACCATGTATATAGTATAGTCCGAGCACTTTTGTAGTGATAGTTAGATTGATTATATGCCCTTGCTTGATTGATTGAGTGAAATGATTGTGTTTGTCTCATGTGCATATGGGTAGTGTTTTTCTCATTAGACCTCATTCTATTCTATTCTCTTCCCTCTAAACCCATCAAATGCCTCTGAGACGTGACCCCGGATTTACTTTCCCACCGGAGCTCACTTAGTTGATCCAGCAGCAGAATACCCTGATGTAGCTGTTAGTTCAGAACCAAGGCAACAACAACAACAACCCACCGCCGCCACCACCAGTTGACAACTTAGCACGCTTTCTGAGGTTGCAGCCGCAGGTGTTTTCCAGTAGCACCGAGCCCATAGTAGAAGATTATTGGCTCCGCAAGATTTGAAGGGAGTTAACCACTGCAGGATGTACCGATGCTGAGAAGGTGCGTTTTGCCGCACATCAGTTGGATGGACCAGCAGCCTCATGGTGGGATAATTACACTGTCACCTACCCTATAGCCACTGTTACATGGGACCAGTTTCAGCAAGCTTTCCGTACAGCCCATGTCTCAACTGGAGCTATGAGTATGAAGAAGTATGAGTTTCCCAACTTACGCCAGGGGAACCGTATTGTAGCTCAGTACGTAGATAAGTTTAGCAAGTTATCTCGCTATGCCCCTGACGATGTGGCCACAGATGCCGCAAAGCAGGAGAAGTTTATGGAAGGGCTGAATGATGAGATGAGCATGCAGTTGATGGTGGCAACATTCAAAAACTACCAGAAGTTGGTAGATAAGGCTCTTATGATTGAAGGGAAACAACATCAGATTGAGAGCCGTAAGAGGAAGTATGGACAACACTACAAAAAAATACACTTCCGTGATGATACGTGTTTGTCATAGTAGGTCGTGTTTTTTGTCATGCATGTACATCCATGACAAATTTATGACAGAATCAAGATAGTCATACCTGTATTGTCGTAGAAGTGTTCCATGACATTACCAAAATTATCATCACGGAAGTGTCCACTTCCATGACGATAAATCGCGTGTCATAGAAGTGCTTTCGTTAAGGGTGACCGACACGTGGCATCCACCGTAACGGAACGCCGTTAAGCTATCGGGTCGGGTTTTGGATCCGATAACCCGTTAACAGCCCCGACCAATGGGAAATTTCCACGTGTAAAATTCCTATTGGCCGGACGAAACACGTGTCAGCTTGTTAGTGGGTCAGATAGGCGCCTATGATATATCGACACGTGCCACGGCCCACCACTGGCCCATTTAGCTTACAAAGTCGGCCCGTTTGACTTGGTCAAAAGTTAACGGGCTGGCCCATGAAAAGCCTGTTAACGGTCTCTTCGCAAATAGCCCATTTTACGGCCCGTTAACTCACGGCCTATTAGGCCCTAAAGGAAATCGGCCCAATAACGTCATGTGGGCCATCGAATATAACACCAGCCCATTTCACTTTCGGCCCATGTATGGCCCATGACGTCTTTCGGCCCATATGAGGCCTTCGTATCTTTCGGCCCTTTACAGGCCCATGGTGACTCTAGCCCATAATGAACAGTAATTTTCTTTATACCCGTTAATGGCTCATGATTTACATGGGCCGTTTTGTAGCGACCCGACCCGAATGGATCAAGTCTCTGTGCTTAAGTGTCATCCCTGGATCGGTATGCTGACACACAGTACTCGAGGATTTATAACAGAGGTAAATCACATGTATATGTAACGTAAGATACTATTACCTCAATCCAAAATAGCGGAAGTAACAAGGTTGTGGATTCCCATCAACACCAACGGCAAAGTTGAGTGTAGAAATCGTAACCCTAACGTATCACTTACTCGTCGTAAGATATCCTACAACATGAGACGTTGCAGCCACAGAGGGTCAGTACATTGAATGTACTGGCAAATTCACACCATAGAGAATGATGAACATTAGCTATCACTACATGCATATTTGGCTGGTGGAAAAGCTCTATGGTTATAAGGTTTTTGCGAAAAGCCAATTTTTCCCTACTGCAAAGGAATATATTTTATTTAACTATCATGGTGGTTGTTGAACATTGAGAATGGTTGACAGCATTCTCAATCCCAATTAAGCATCATCATTAAAACCCAACAATATTCATTTAAAGTAGCATGATGAGATTCAAATGATAATCCAGGTACTAGATACTCAAAACGTCCATAACCGGGGACACGGCTAATCATGATTAGTTTATACACTCTGTAGAGGATTACACACTTTTCCCCACAAGACTCGATCGCCTCCGTTTGGTTTCTCGCACTACATGGTGTTTGAGAAGACGGATGACCGAGACATAGTCTTTCAGAAGTGCTAGCACCTTACGATCGGGTAGACCGTACCACCTACATCCCCTACATCTGCTAGTCTACCACTGTAAGAGTTCACACAACTTAGTCAACTATGCTAGAGCCCATAATAGCTTGTGGCTGCACACGGAAGTTTCTAGCATGAATAATCTTATGATCCCTTTGAGCCTGGGTGGCGGTCCATTAAAAAACAGGCAATCCTGGCCTACCCAGGTGCCTAGACAAGCAATCCTATAATAACCAGGTGCCTCAGTCCACCCAGATGTGTGTTTAAGTTGCCACCTTAAGTAAACCATTAATTAACAATCTCACATCTGTCATGAATACTCTCAAAACCCAATCCACGTCTACGAGCATAGCATAGCAGTATAAGCATAACGTAATAGTAACTCCCAAGGTTTGAATGCAAGGCAATAGGTTCCTACCTCATCAACTACTTCCCAATACCCACAATTTAATTATATCCTAATCATGCAATGTTTGAGGTTTGATCTAATGCAACAAAAACTAGGTATGAAAGAGGTATGATCAAGGTGTGAACTTGCCTGCAATGTTGATGAAGATGATTCGCACTCATAACTCTTGATAGTTCTACTCGTCACACTCCGGTCAATCTATCGTAATCAAGCAATAGTAACCAGACATAAGCAATCACTAAAAGGACGGAGAGAAAGAAGAAAACAATTCGGAAAGCTTCAAAACCCAGCAAATAACTCTTGCAACATAAAACAATTTCTAACAGTACCAAAACTATGTGAATTTGGCCTTATCATAAAGTTTAGGTCAAGAGCTTCGATTTGCAAAAAGAATCAACTCAAACGGAGCTACGAAACTCAAGTTATGATCAAACGAAGTTTGAATTCAAATCTGATCTAGTTCAAATTTTAAACTTTTAAAAAGCATGTTTGAGTTTTTTTACTGGATAGAGGAGATCGTAACGAAGACGTGAGCGTTGGTTTCGTTGGATTTGGATAAACGGATAAAAAGTAATGATAGATTGAAGTACAGGGACTAATCTGTGAAGAAAATTATAACGAATAGGTCCCTGGCCGAAATTAAAACAGAAAAAGGAAAAGACTAAATTACAAACGTTCATTACCGAACGCTAACGGATGGATTCGTTCGCTCCGAAGGGATAGACAGCGAACGCTCTCTGTATAAGACTAACCACAAAAAAACGATCTAAAAGAAAAACCGAAGGAAACCGGATCGGGTTTTTTTTTGCGGGTTTTACCGGTTCGCGATAGGTTGGCGGTTTTCGGAGAGAAAACCGGTGGCGGCGAGGGCGTTCCCCGGCGAGACAGGACGGTGGCGGCGGCTCGGGTCCGGCCGGGGCGGCGGCTCCGGTCGTCTAGGAGGGCGGCGAAAGGGTCGGGAAGGGGCGGCGCGGCGAGGTGAGGCGAATGGCGGCGTCGGCAGCGGTCAACGGTGACGGGACGGAGCAGGGTGACGGCGGCGGATCTCGCCGGCGGCGGCGGAACACGGCGCAAGGGCGGCGGCGAAGAGAGGAACGGAGCCCGGGGCTCCGGATTTATAGGGAGGGGAGGAGGTGGCGTGGAGGAGGGGGTAGAGGAGGCCGGAGCGGACACGAACACCGAGGTCGACGCTCGGGAGGCGTGCGGCCGGCGGTCTCCTCCGCGAGGTGGGAGACGACGCGGAGCGGGCTGGGCTGGCCTGGCGCTGGCTGCGCCGGCCCAGTCGGGGAAGGATGTTTTTTTTAAGTTTTCCAGTCAGACAAAATAAATAAAACTAAATAAGCAAAAAAATAAGATATATGCATATTATATATCAAAATTTTCAGAAAAAGATTCTCTACGACATGAACATTTTTCTAGAGTCAAATAAAATTCATACAAATTCAGATAAAACAAAGAGTGCTACTGGTCTATTAAAATCCAACAAAAATCATTTTAAAAATACCAAAATGATTTCAAATTAATTTTTCTCCAATTTTCTATTGTAGGGAATCATGTTACCCTATTTTCCATATAT
This sequence comes from Triticum urartu, assembly GCF_056163025.1. NCBI lineage: Eukaryota > Viridiplantae > Streptophyta > Magnoliopsida > Poales > Poaceae > Triticum > Triticum urartu. The sequence continues at coordinate 355,547,820 of NC_141877.1, forward strand.
TTTTATTTTGGAGAAAAATAATTTGAATAAAACTCAAATAACTCCAAATTGAAAATAAATTCAAAAGAACTTTGAATTTAATTCTTTGAAACTCCCAACTCATATTTCATATAATTTGAAGAAGTCATTTTATCTTCTCTCATGAAAATCATTGAGCTGCATGAAGTTTATGAATTGAAATATTTCCAAATGAAATTCAATTATTTTCAAATACCTTTTCATTTAATTTAAATGGATGAAGTCATATCATCTTCGCTCAAGGGTTTTGTATTTGAAAATAATTTGAATTCATGGAGATCAGAAAGCAAATATGAAAGTTTGGGAAAGTCCTTTTATTCCCTCTCATTTAACTTTCAAAAGTTTTGAATTTCACTCAATCAATCACACAACAATCAAACAATCAATCAATCTATCTATTTATTATAACATGCCAAAATTTAGAATTTTGGGATGTTACAAACCTACCACCCTTAAAATGAATCTCGTCCTCGAGATTTGGAGAGGCTAGCAAGAAAAGGTTAGGGTTTGGGGTCTCCTCAAAATCCATCAATCATCACCGGGGTCCGGGGTGCTACCACCCTTAGAAGCATGGTTACGGTTCCATCAAAACTCCTATACTCCACCCTTATTCTTGACAGTGTCGGTCTTCTCAGATCATAAGGATAATTCCTTATCTGGGCTCTTTCGGTAGTGGCATAACCTTTTCCTCAATTCTTGTGTCTTTCATCTAGGTAAGGTTCTTCTGTGACTGGTCTTCTTAGCTGACGGGTCTGGCGCCAGTACTAAACAACTATCGATATCTCATGGTGGTCAACAATTTTATGGTTTCTCCTGCAGGAAATGGGTCTGGGTTGATCCTCACCGTATAACCTATGGTTGGCAAAAGCTGCCTTGTACAAGGGAAAACTTGCTATACCATTCTAAGGTTTAAACAGGGTTTTGATCGTCGTCTCTTTACTATAGGTAGGTCACTCGGATTTACCTTCCCACATAGCAAGGCGAATAATAAGAGTAAGTCGGTATGGTGATCAATCCATCCCGCACCCAAATCATTACCCTGTATACGGTTTAGCGAATCTCGCATTCTAACACTCGGTCATCCTCACAAGCATTGCAGAATTTCTCTTGTCGACAAACCAAGTTCGGATATATCCATAGATCCCGCAAGCCAGACAAACATCTAACGTTCCTTCACAACTCTCAGGTTTTGCGTTACTCCTATAAAATTGTCTGCCGATAAGCGTCGTATCTTCCTCCAGGGTTCTTCCTTCAGCAAGGATGTGCTTGCTTCTTGGTAGGTCCTGGGGCCTGTGGGTTATGGCCCATCTCATCACTTGTAGTCCTTGAACTTATCATCGGGCAACTGATCATTATTCCAACTTCCAACTTCCTAGTATTCTTAAATCCATCCATTTGTACTGTCTTACTTCCTTCTATTGGCACCAAACTAGGACATGATTACTCAGACTCATCATGGAATTTTCATTGGTCCATATTTCCAACATCATACCTCCTTTATATCCAATAGTAATTCATGTCTTCATCCTCGTGGGATATCCCACATACCGAAACAAGACTCATTCTTATTTTGTCAAAAATCCACTTCGTGGTATATCATTCTCCTTTCCAGGGTCAAGTGTCCTTACACGGGAATATTGGGCATCTCTGCATGGCACTTCTTCAACTGGGAAACGTGAAACACATCATGAACTCCTGACAGTCCTTCGGATGACTCCAACTTGTTGGCCACTTCTCACATACGCTCCCAAAACTCGGTATGTCCTACAAATCTCGGGGCTAATTTTCCCTTAACTCCAATTCGTTTAAATCCTCGCAGAGGGGGCACATGAAGACATGCTCTGTCTCCAATTTCATAGACTACCTCCTTGCATTTTTTTTGTCTGCATAACTCTTCTGCCTGGACTGAGCTTCAGTCTATCTCGAATCAACTTAACATTCTCTTCTGACTCCTTGATCACATTTGGTCCAAACAACTAATGGTCTCCACTTCATCCCACATACTCTTGGGGCATCACACATATCGAGACAAAACTCGTATTCATTTTGTCCAAAATCCACTCAGTGGAGTATCCTTATCTTTTCTAGGGGTCAAGGGTTCTTATAGGGTACTACCACCCTTAAAATGCACAAATCTTCCATAGACCATATTTCTCTTATCCCCAAAAATGGTCAAAATCCTTCTTCATAGAGTAATAACTCATAAAATCCATATCAGTACCAATGATGCCAACTTTATTCATTCTCAAGTGATTACAATCTCTCGCTTTTCCATTACATGTCTCAACTCAACACCTCAATATAAAAGAAAATGTTCTCACTTCTACTACCCCATTTCTTTTGTTGCAAACTCAACTATCTAGCACAAGTTTCCTTTTCCTTAGGGCATTCTCTGGCAAAGTGCCCTGCTCCATTACAACTAAAACATATTACTTTTGACAAGTATCGAGGTTTCCTTTTTGGGCAACTGTTGAGGTAGTGCCCTGACTCCTTGCACCTGTAACATGTAATATGACTCAGGTCCTTCCTGGAATCCAATCTACTTCTCTTCCTGGACCTTTCCATGCCAATCATGGCTTCTATTTCTTGTGGGTCATACTCTACTTCCTCCGTCGGGAATTCTACTAGATCCCTATTCATACAATTTTGGGAGATGTGTCCTTCTTCTCCACATGAATAGCAAGACTTAGTGCAGGGTTTACTCGGGTCCTCTTTAGGTGTGTCCTATTTCTCCACAAATCTTGCATGCACAAGGTTTCTTCATATCCTTTCCATAAGGCTTCAACTTCTGGGACACAAACCGAGACTTTGGCAAAGTCAACTTAAGTTCTCTCCAAGTGGTTACTCCTCGCCATCCATTCATGGTTTGGTACATCCTCCACCAAGTAGCAGCACCTCTTTCAAAGCACTGAAGAGCATGCTGGGTCATATCATTTCCAACTGTAAGGTTATTCTTCATGTGATCCTCCATGTTCTGAATCCATCGGTCTGTCTCCAACTGACTCATCGGTCCAGAAAATACAAGCTCATCTTCATTCATCCTCTATTGGGTCCATGGGTTTGGGGTGGGATAAGAGAGATAGAGAGGGATACACACAATACAAACAGAAGTTTTGAAAAGGCAGATTTTTATTTGTGGCTGTCGAGAAAAACATCAAAAAAATGACAGCTCACAAACGTCGCATCTAACGTAAGTGTATAACAGGGGTTTGGTCTTCTAAAGGTCAATAAATCTTCAAAGTCATCAAACCCATCAAGGCTTGTTCATGCCTCTAATGGCTTCTTCCAATCATGCTTGTCCTTTCTCAAGTTCTTTTGCCAGATCAACTCTGTTGACGCGAAGTCTCTCGTGACGTCCTTTAATATTATGGAGTTGCATTCCAAACTTCTGGTTTCAACATCCTTCACATGAACCATGGTCATACTGTCCTTCAGTTCCTGACGAATCTCCGGTATCTCGAGGTTTTGCTCCTCCAGCTTGGCTACTTTCCACTTTTTGGGTCCTGAGTTCTTCATGAAATGCTTCCTTGTCAAAATATAGCTTCCTGCAGTCCATTTTAAACTTCTTGATGTAATTCTCCAAATCCTGGTGATACACCAGCTAAAGTTAAAACTTCGTATTGCTAATGGGTGCTCCATCAGCCTTCTACCATCCAATCCTTCCATGCATATGCATGCTTAACTCAGCACGGTGACAAATAGCATAAGCGGGCCATAACATCATGGATAGATGGGTTTCCGCTCTTGTCATTTCCATGAGCTATCTCTCCATAGTTGATATCTCCTGCCTTAGGGTTTTCTTGACAACACTTTGAGGTTTTTAACTCTCCATTCTCGGTCTTTCTCCGATACACCTTGATCTCAGGTATTGACGGCTTCCTTAGTCTGCCAAGTTCCATAAGGGGTGCCTTCCTAGTTCATACAAATCTAGAAAATTCTTTAGAGTCTTCAAATTCTCCTAGTCTTCGGAGACTTCAACCGTTGTAGTTTCCATTATTATGATGTATGGTAAAATCCTCTTCATTCCAAAGTGGTCTTAGTTGTCCGGTATCTTGTACTTCTTGGAGTGGTCTCATCAGTCGAATCTTCGTGTGGTCAAAAGGGGAAAGGGGTATGGTCTCACTAAAGGGAATTTTTGAATAAGCTCAGAAGAGAAGAGAGGTAAAAGATCTTTTTGAAAGGGAAAGTTTTAGAGAAAATCCTTTCTATGGGCTTGCCAGTTTCTAGGGTCACGTCCTACAGTCAACATGTGCTCTGATACCATCTTGTAGCGACCCGACCTGAATGGATCAAGTCTCTGTGCTTAAGTGTCATCCCTGGATCGGTATGCTGACACACACAGTACTCGAGGATTTATAACAAAGGTAAATCACATCTATACGTAACGTAAGATACTATTACCTCAATCCAAAATAGCGGAAGTAACAAGGTTGTGGATTCCCATCAACACCAATGGCAAAGTTGAGTGTAGAAATCGTAACCCTAACGTATCACTTACTCGTCGTAAGATATCCTGCAACATGAGACGTTGCAGCCACAGAGGGTCAGTACATTGAATGTACTGGCAAATTCACACCATAGAGAATGATGAACATTAGCTATCACTACATGCATATTTGGCTGGTGGAAAAGCTCTATGGTTATAAGGTTTTTGCGAAAAGCCAATTTTTCCCTATTGCAAAGGAATATATTTTATTTAACTATCATGGTGGTTGTTGAACATTGAGAATGGTTGACAGCATTCTCAATCCCAATTAAGCATCATCATTAAAACCCAACAATATTCATTTAAAGTAACATGATGAGATTCACATGATAATCCAGGTACTAGATACTCAAAACGTCCATAACCGGGGACACGGTTAATCACGATTAGTTTATACACTCTGCAGAGGTATGCGCACTTTTCCCCACAAGACTCGATCGCCTCCGTTTGGTTTCTCGCACTACATGGTGTTTGAGAAGACGGATGACCGAGACATAGTCTTTCAGAAGTGCTAGCACCTTACGATCGGGTAGACCGTACCACCTACATCCCCTACATCTGCTAGTCTACCACTGTAAGAGTTCACACGACTTAGTCAACTATGCTAGAGCCCATAATAGCTAGTGGCTGCACACGGAATTATGATCCCTTTGAGCCTGGGTGGCGGTCCATAAAAAACAGGCAATCCTGGCCTACCCAGGTGCCTAGACAAGCAATCCTAGAATAACCAGGTGCCTCAATCCACCCAGATGTGTGTTTAAGTTGCCACCTTAAGTAAACCATTAATTAACAATCTCACATCTGTCATGAATACTCTCTAAACCCAATCCACGTCTACGAGCATAGCATAGCAGTATAAGCATAACGTAATAGTAACTCCCAAGGTTTGATGCAGGGCAATAGGTTCCTACCTCATCAACTACTTCCCAATACCCACAATTCAATTAGATCCTAATCATGCGATGTTTGAGTTTGATCTAATGCAACAAAAACTGGGTATGAAAGAGGTATGATCAAGGTGTGAACTTGCCTGCAATGTTGATCAGATGATTCGCACTCATAACTCTTGATAGTTCTACTCGTCACACTCCGGTCAATCTATCGTAATCAAGCAATAGTAACCACACATAAGCAATCACTAAAAGGACGGAGAGAAAGAAGAAAACAATTCGGAAAGCTTCAAAACCCAGCAAATAACTCTTGCAACATAAAACAATTTCTAACAGTACCAAAACTATGTGAATTTGGCCTTATCAGAAAGTTTAGGTCAAGAGCTTCGATTTGCAAAAAGAATCAACTCAAACGGAACTACGAAACTCAAGTTATGATCAAACGAAGTTTGAATTCAAATCTGATCTAGTTCAAATTTTAAACTTTAAAAAAACATGTTTGAGTTATTTTACTGGATAGAGGAGATCGTAACGAAGACGTGAGCGTTGGTTTCGTTGGATTTGGATAAACGGGTAAAAAGTAATGATAGATTGAAGTACAGGGACTAATCTGTGAAGAAAATTATCATGAATAGGTCCCTGGCTGAAATTAAAACAGAAAAAGGAAAATACTAAATTACAAACGTTCGTTACCGAATGCTAACGGATGGATTCGTTCGCTCCGAAGGGATAGACAGCGAACGCTCTCTGTATAAGACTAACCACAAAAAAACGATCTAAAACAAAAACCGAAGGAAACCGGATCGGGTTTTTTTGCGGGTTTTACCGATTCGCGACGGGTTGGCGGTTTTCGGAGAGAAAACCGGTGGCGGCGAGGGCGTTCCCCGGCGAGATAGGACGGCGGCGGCGGCTCGGGTCCGGCCGGGGCGGCGGCTCCGGTCGTCTAGGAGGGCGGCGAAGGGGTCGGGAAGGGGCGGCGCGGCGAGGCGAGGCGAATGGCGGCGTCGGCAGCGGTCAACGGTGACGGGACAGAGTGGGGTGGCGGCGGCAGATCTCGCTGGCGGCGGCGGAACGCGGCGCAAGGGCGGCGGCGAAGAGAGGAACGGGGCCCGGGGCTCCGGATTTATAGGGAGGGGAGGAGGTGGCGTGGAGGAGGGGGTAGAGGAGGCCGGAGCGGACACGAACGCCGAGGTCGGCGCTCGGGAGGCGTGCGGCCGGCGGTCTCCTCCGCGAGGTGGGAGACGACGCGGAGCGGGCTGGGCTGGCCTGGCGCTGGCTGGGCGGCCCAGTCGGGGAAGGATTTTTTTTTAGTTTTCTAGTGAGACAAAATAAATAAAACTAAATAAGCAAAAAAAATAAGATATAGGCATATTATATATCAAAATTTTCAGAAAAAGATTCTCTACGACATGAACATTTTTCTAGAGTCAAATAAAATTCATACAAATTCAGATAAAACAAAGAGTGCTACTGGTCTATTAAAATCCAACAAAAATCATTTTAAAAATACCAAAATGATTTCAAATTAATTTTTCTCCAATTTTCTATTGTAGGGAATCATGTTACCCTATTTTCCATATATTTTTATTTTGGAGAAAAATAATTTGAATAAAACTCAAATAACTCCAAATTGAAAATAAATTCAAAAGAACTTTGAATTTAATTCTTTGAAACTCCCAACTCATATTTCATATAATTTGAAGAAGTCATTTTATCTTCTCTCATGAAAATCATTGAGCTGCATGAAGTTTATGAATTGAAATATTTTCAAATGAAATTCAATTATTTTCAAATACCCTTTCATTTAATTTAAATGGATGAAGTCATATCATCTTCGCTCAAGGGTTTTGTATTTGAAAATAATTTGAATTCATGGAGATCAGAAAGCAAATACGAAAGTTTGGGAAAGTCCTTTTATTCCCTCTCATTTAAATTTCAAAAGTTTCGAATTTCACTCAATCAATCACACAATAATCAAACAATCAATCTATCTATCTATTTATTATAACATTCCAAAATTTAGAATTTTGGGATGTGACATGTTTCCAGCCCGTGTTAGCTTTCGGCCTATTGACGGCCCATATGTTCTTGGGCTCCTTTTCGGCCCTCAATTACTTCTGGCCCGTTACTGGCCTGATCCCCTAATGGGCCATATTCGGCCCATGGCAAGAGTCGGCCCGTTACTGGCATGTTAACCCGTTGCGCCGTTTTCAGTCCGTCCTATATTCTGGCCCATTAACGACCCATTATGCCTGTGACAGAATTAAGCCTTTGCTGTCCTACGGCCTGTTAACGGCATGTTACCGTGCTGGGCCAATACAAATTACGCCCGATTACGGCCCATGTAGACCCATTTATCCGATGGCCCGAGGCCCACCGATTACAGGCCCATTTATCGACGGCCCGTAGGAGACCCATGGATCCTACGGCCCGTATATGGCCCATGGTAGTTGCGGCCACTAGCAAACTAGGGAAAAAGAAGACTAGGAAATAAATAAGGCCGAAAGTAATGCTAGGCTATTAAGGCGATTGCACAGATTACATCCACTCGGCATCAAAGATCGCCACCAGTGCAAATATAGGGAACACCCTACACTATACAAAAATGGCTTGCTGTTTTTTTCCAGCCGGTGGCTGCACGTTAAGAATAAATTTTGTATCGCACAAAACAAATTACAACTATATAACAAAAGAAAGGTTGGCATAAAACTTAACAGTCTAGCAGATAAATGCACCACCAGAAGTTCAGAAGCTCAGTTCATTTGACCTGACTGCTAAGTTTTCATGTTGTATTGTCCAATGGAGCACCATAACCCTCGCCTTCATTTCCCCTAGGCTCCTGAACAACATAGCAAATGTCTGATAGTCTGGTTTTAAAACCATGCATATCTTGACGACATTGAGCAATGTTTCTCCTTGTTTCACAAAGGGTCTCTGTTAGGGAATGGACTTGTGTCTGGAGTGCAGATACAACATTGCTTTGAGCTTTCATATCTTGATCATGAGGCAGTTTGGATGATATTGCCTTAACAACCAACCCAGTATTGCACAGGAACGTGCTTTTGGCACTGTTAGTGGACAGGTACTGACCCACTGCAACAAGAGCTGACATTGCGGTTATAGTTGTCTCGCCACCTTCAGAAGGTGGCAGTTCCACCATTTTTTCCATAGCTCGCTGAAAAGTTGAGGTTTTACATTAGTAGTACCAGAACAGAAGATATTAAGGAGGCAGTAAAACCAAACAAAATAGCTTTGGTCTATATACAGAACTTATTCTGGTGAACACATGTAAAATATTAGTTGTATTTCATTGCAAAGTACATAATTAAACCAGGTTCCAAACATATGACCATGTACCATCGCTAATGTATTGTCTATTTCTTCACATTGTATTGAGGGCTAAGGATAAAGAGACGAAGTTTATAATACGGTAAGCATAGTATGACATCATTCATATCACAAAACAATTGAGAACAGACAAACAGACAATTGTAACGTTGTGTGGGCAAGTCCAGCACGGAACTAGATTATGGGTCAAGATCAAAGGAACATCACTCCTCTCTTTTAAACCTTGTAAGGTGCAATGATACGCTAAGACAATTGTGTATAAAATCTAAAAGAGTAATAGACATTGGCTGCAAACCATGCAGTTCAAGGCACAAGTCAGAGTAAGTAGTAGTTAAAAGGCATGATGATTAAGGACTTACAATGGCGGCTTTGACTGGTGTAGTCATTCCCTTATTCTTGCTGGTGTGACAGTCCTTGAAGATTTCCACAGCATTTGGTTCAGGTACTTTTTGGTCCTTGCGGGCTTTCCTCTGCATTTCAAACAAGTCAATATAGATCTGATAATATGGTACAGCGAAAAGAGTGAAACAGCAGGTAATTACAAGAGCCTCGCAATGTGCAATATAGCTACGAGATCCTGTCGTCTGTTGGAATTTCACTTTCGTACGATTAGCCTTGTTCTTTGAACAGTTCACCTACAAGAAGATAGATTTGTGTGGCACATGCGTAAATAGGACTTCAACATGTGATCTGATCACATATATATAATGTACCTGATACTTCGGATCAGACCAGTGTTTAACAAGGCCCCTCCAGTCTTCATCCGATATATTTTCCACTGGAGATGTTTGGGAAAGTTCACTGTTAGCCTTGCCTTGAAAGTGAGTTTTCCTCAAGTTATACCGATACTGTCGCAGAGCAGACTTGAAAACATGGGTGCAAGCTTGTCTGGTTGCATCATCTTGGCTATCCAACTTGAACCTCATCTGTTGAAAATTATGGGAGTCTCATTATCAGCAACCTAGAAAGTATGGGACAGAGCAAGACAATATTACTAGTTTCCATACATAACCATACTTACAAATAAATGTTCAAGGAAGGTGTTGAACTGGGTTTCGTCTTTGTCATTTCTGTACTGAATCCATGTTGGGAGGATACGTACATGACACCTAACGGCAACCGCTGCCTCTGATACTAACTTGGCTGACTCTGTAGCATCACGTGGCCTTTTTAAACTTGCCTCAAAATGGATCTCCATTCTTCCTCCTCTAGATTTAGTTAACCTATCGAGCATTATCCCTGATGTTTGTTTCCTCTTCTGCCAAGGTGCTAGTCCAACAACGAACATAGGAAGTGTTAGTGTACATCAAACTGTGAGACTACATATAAAGAAGCATGCAACTGTAACTTGACTCCAGCAACTACCTTCTTGCTGTTGAAGCTCACAAGGTTCATCTGATATTGCCAACTCGTCTTGTGTCAAGAGTGCTTGGGAAGTAGTGTCAGGTGGCAAGGGAGCTTGTGAATGTGCTGCTAGCTCAGTTGACGCACGAGTAAGTCGTGCAGCTGGTAGTACTTTGGTAGGTGTTGCAAGAACTAGGGTTGTCTCTGCTTGTTTGGTGGCAGCTATTTGTTTCTGTTTGGCTTTGTTGAGTGTCTATGCATGTGTTGTCTTGGAAATCATCTTGGGGGTGTGGAGGAGTAGAAATTGTAGAGGCCCTCCGTTCGGAAGGAGCACCTTTATCCGCTGCCTTGCTAACTTCCTTCCGCTTTATTGATTTTGAATTTTCTAGTAAAACTGACAAGAAAAAGAAATAAAATTCTCTCTTTAGAACTCATTCATGCATGATACTGACAATCACTACTTTGATGTAAGGCAAACACATGATACCAGGATGGAATATGTATGAAAAACAGGACGGCATGGCATGTTCACAACTGTTTGTGTAAACTAAGCAGAAACCATTCCAGCAAATAAGAAGCAATGCAAGCTAGACACCACATGAAAGATGCAACCAATATGACTCTGCCAAGTTAAAAGTGTCCCATCATAAATGGAATTTCAACAAATTAGAAGCAGCGCATGCTATAAATCATATGAAAGATGCAACTAATATCGCACTGCATATACTAAAGGTGTCTCATCATGTAGATTGATACGGGATACAAAAAAACAATAGTTTTATGTAAGGACATGCTTAATAGACAGATGTACTATGTACTAAATACAGGAAGTCATGTCACATTAACATGTATAATGTATAAGCTAAGCAGACTAGCACATGCAGTTTAACCAGATTGGAAGAATTACAATCTAGACACCATATGCAACATGCAACCACATATCACGCTTCCAAGTTAGAGCAAGCACCTGCGATGCTAGTGTAGGGGAAATGCTGTAATCAACTATAGAGCTACATTCACTATCTTCATCTAGCATTTCTGTTTCTTGAGAATCATGTCGGGAGGCTGACGCTACATTATTTAAACAAGGAGTAGTCCCCTTGCCTGCCTACCTCGTCATAAGTGATTGATGAGGGATACACAAGAACATTAGTTTGATGTAAGAACATGGTTAATACACAGATGTACTAGTATGTACCAAAAACAAAAAGGCATGTTGTATTCAAAGGTATAATGTGTAAGCTAAGCAGATGCAATTTAACCAAATTGGAAGCAATACAAGCTAGACATCCGGCTGCAGTGGTGAGCATGATCATCTAGGACCTGAGAGCCTGGTGGGAGGCGGGCTGCTTTGCCACCATCGCAGCTTTTTAGTTGGCTTCCAGGTGATGCCTATATTTGCTGGGCTTGTCACTGGCTCAGCCAGTGCCCTGACTAGCTATTTGTCTTCTGGTGCTCACGGGATGGTGGTTCATGTAAAAAAATATCTTTCCTTATCTTACCGACTTCGGCCTTTCGAATACAAGCTAGACACCATATGGAACATGCAACCACATATGACACCGTGAAGTTAAAGCAAGCACCTGGGATGGTGGTTCATTGTGAGCGAGGTCATCAACTCCAGGGCTACGTTTACCGTCTCCATCTGCTGACACTACACCCTTTATAGCGCTGTAACGTGTCTTGCCTACACGCATACGAAGCTGGAGCGACTTCTCTCTTTTCTTTTTGGCTTCTCTCATGGCAGCAGAGTCTGAAATACCCTTGCATAAAAACACAATAGTGAGAGTAAGGGTGAAGTGTGTGCAGAACTAGTGCACTGTAAAAGTAGCAGATAGCAGGTGGCTGAAAAATAAATGACAGGAGACATATGATAGCTCTACAACATTGCATGGCAAACAAAAGTAGATTCTATTCCGTATGATTTTGTAATATATGAGCACAGGAAATGCAGGTACTCCTCCAGCACACCACCACATGTGGTCATATCTAAGATAACAGTCGACTAAAAATAAATAGGTCAGTCGATTTTTTTAATGAACCGTCTGATCTATAAGGAACGGGCAGATGGCCTTCGTCTACCTCCCGCCAGTCACTGTTGACGATCTTTCTCGAACCGCCAGCGACCACCGGCCCAGACCCCTGCCTCCGCCGCCCCGCTCTCCCATCGACCTCACACCACCACCGTGCTTGGCAGCGCCCCCAGGCCATCCCTTTAATCCCGGTCGACCTCTAGATCGGGCGCCAGTAGCTCTAGGCGGCACACGCCCCTAAGATAAACACCAAGGCGCTGCTTCCCCGGCGTAATAGGCGTACTAGCGCCTGTTACGTCATGGAATGCTTACGTTAATTGGGAATCAACTGGCCAGAAATTGAAATTCAGGGGGGCGACGGACCTCTAGCTAAGGTGAAATAGTATATGAGGAGAAACCTTGTGCATCACGAGTTACTAGGAACATCTAGTATCAAGAAGAAGCGGTCAACTAGTGTCTTCTGTGGGATGAATACCGTGCAAGCAGAGATGTAAGATTTGCACGAATAAGGGAAGATGATTACCTTTTTCGGTTGCCGGTGTGGTCACCTCCACATGTCGCGCCGATCTTCTTCTTTTTACCGGGGAAACCGATGTTCTGGAGGGTGCAGGCTTGGACAAACCATGGCCAAATTGTTGACTATGTTGCAGTGGCTGTATGTCGGCGGAGGGGAAGCAGATCCGAGGCGGCGAAGGACGGCGTAGCAGGAACAACTCCGGTGCGGTGGAGGGTGGCGAAGTTGGAGCGGCATCGGTGAGGCGCAGGACGGCGTGGTTGACCTGGCTCGGGTATGGACGGCTCAGCCTCGGCTTCAACTACTAGTCGTGGAGGGCGTTGCGGTTGAGGTTGCGGTGGACGACGACGTCGGGGTATCGGCTCCGGCGTGATGGAGGAGGGCGACGGTTGATGGGTGGGATGGGGTGGCGATGGAGGACGTCGGGGTTTCGCGGCTGGTGGAGAGGTAGTTTTGGCGCCCACGGAGTACGAATGGGGAATCGGACGGGTGGGGGGGAACCATGTTTCGGTCTGGGACGTGCTCATTTTTGGCTTTTTTGAACAGAAGATGGGACGCGCTTGTTTGAAATTTGGGGAAAGTACAAACTTTGCCCCCCTCTTAAATTTCAGACCTACTGAGGTCGGGGGTAGGATGGTAATCCCATGTGTCCCAAATAGTTGGCGGGAGCGATTTCGGCCGCGCGCATGTGTGCTTAGGCGGCCATTGTGTATGAATGTTTTTCGGATGCGGTTGCGTGGCGTCTAGATGAAGCTACAAACCTACCCCGGTTTAGACCTTTGGACGTCGGGCCGGTAGGTTTCACGGATCGGAGTTATTAGAAAAGTAATTTCCTTGTACTACCAAACATTGGTCTCACGCGGTTTCGGGCGAGTAGAGGCTCTTTTGGCGCTTCGTTCGAAATTTTGAAACACAAGCATTCGCGTTTAGAGTACTCTTGAACTATTAGGATTGACCTAAATAGACAATGTTATATTTGACCTTGTATGTTTGAAAACCTCATTAAATTATCCGCTTCTTTTTGAAAATTTGACACTTTTAAATCCTATAACTACGATTATTTTGGAATGGAGGAGCTAAATTTGAATCTACTTTCTACACGACTACATATGCTATTATGTACAACATAAGAGCAAAGATTGGTGCCCCCATAATTTAGGTATGGTTTACAAATGCCATGATATCAAATTCAAATAATTGAATGGACTTCATGTTGAATTCGATTTTTTAAACCACCTTAAGTTGAATTCAAATGTATGCTAGTTCATAGGTAGCTATTTATAATGTCCATTGTGTAACTTTCGTATGTATAATGTGCTTTACACACACAGCATGAACTATGCTCACGTTTATATTCGATTGCTAAAGCGATGCATTGTCTGGACTTCAAAATACTAACTATGTGGATCAATTGTGTCGAATAATAACATAGACATGCTCAAATTCGATAGAATCTAGATGTCTGATGGATCAATGACCGGTCCTTACGCGAATTGCAAATATCATGATCCCATCCTAATATTTGGATACAATTTATATATTTAATCAATGTGTAGAGCAGTCTTTTACGTGTAGTTTCACTCTCCATCGGTGGTCTCTCACACATGCTCACACACTCTCTCCCGAGGTGTCTTTCTCGCACACATGCTCTAGATATAACCCTCCCTCCCTCTCGTAACCATTTACAACTGTTTCCACTAACCTTTATCACAAGCACTCTTCCTCTCGCAAACATACACATGCACAATCCTCATCGACCCTTTCTATATACATGGACCTACCAATGTGTCTCATGTACGCACATTATCTTTACGCATGTCTCTCACACATTGTCTCACACCTCTCTTCCTAATCGACGAGTATGATTCTAGTAGAGCATTCTGTAGGATGCCCCTTAAAGTTAGGTTGGATGAATAGTAATATCAGAGATAAAGGGGGTTACCTTAGTCCGAGAACCTAGGGTTACAAATCCTAGCCGGCTTTGTTAGTGGACACATAGTCCTTCACAATTCTGCTATCTTTGTCTTGTGCGACTAGTCATCCATGGGTCTTCCTAAATGCGTCACGGGCCGACCAATGTGGCGCAGGACGGAACCGAACGAAGGGCCTCACCTTGACCCACTGGACCTCACGCGGTGACACACCCTCTGCCCCCACGTCTCATTATCTTCTCACACCCACACATACCAACACAAACACCACACACATAGAAAATTTCTCCTGGTGCCTCTATTCCCTCCCCCCTTGCATATACACACTCAAGGGAACGGAATCTCTTGTCGTCACATCATATTCGTCTCTCTCTCTAGACCACTCTCATTTCTCATGCTATCTCTCCCACGCCCCCCCCTCGTCGGCCCCTCTATCCATGCCTCTCTCGAATACGTAATACACACACATACCTCTCTAGGCCCCACCAAATGCATTAACTACACATTCACACATGTTGCATCATGTACCCCATTGATCTAAAGAGCCCTCTCTTCACGTTTATTTCGCATACAACATTCCTTTTGAATAAAGTGTGGCCAAAAAATTATTTTAGAGTTTCTACATATATACAACATTACAAAGTTATATGGAGGAGTACGAACGCTAATTTGCATTGCATGGTGCCCACAATGATATTTATTCTGCACTGTGAATTTGTATATTTTTATACTATATACAAAGTTAGTCATAATAAAGAGAAACGAAGAGCATCTCTCTCTCCATCGCATACCCCCCTGTACGCCCCTTTCACGTATGCACACAAAACTATCTCTAGGTCCTCTAAAAGTAAGCCCCCAGAAAATTCACGCATGTTTCATCTTTCTCTCGCAATATATGCAATGACGATCATTGTATTTGAAGCGAAAGCACGATACGTACATTGAACTTCAGAATCCACTCATTACGATCACCATTTACGTTTAGTGGTTATTATACAGTCACGGGCTCACCGTACAACTCTGTATTTGCTCATGACATGACTAGTTGACCAGTTAAACGCTCCACATGGCACCTCTAGTGTTGCATCACATTATATCACTACCATCGTGCCCACCTGTCGACTTGTATCTACTCTACATCTACACTCTTATAAAATACATAAAATACACTCTTATAAAAAACAGAGTTGGTGATGATGGTGTGCCTGCCATCCTGCAATATAGGCCGTCTGATTTATATCTGACGGATAGGAAAGAAACTATGGCAATTTTGCAAAAAGGTACCCACACACCTCTCCACATTTGCAAATAAGGCCTTCCCTCGTTCATCCTTTTCTCTCACAAGATAAACAAGTCATACAAATGCATCTTGATGTTACGTGCAACGCACGGGCATCTTGCTAGTAAGAATGAAAACAAACGACAAAAAAAATATTTGGACGGTGGTTCGAAGTCATGACCGCGGGCACAATGGACAAGGTGGCCTTGTATTGGTATGCTGAGCCATCTGTTTAACACACAGGAGCTGGTGTGGTGATTATACACACACGCACGCATGCACACGAACTGCATCCACGCAACACATGCACCCACGCACGCACGCAACACTCACACGTACACATGCAGCCACGCACGCACGCAACACTCACACGCACGCCCGCATGCATGCACACACCAGTACACCACACGACCAACACACACTCTCACGCTCAAGTGCTCAACCTACACGTGCATGCGCACACATCAGGCCCTGACAGACACATACACAACCAGGTGATTCCCACGCACGGGTTGGAGCCTTGTCGTGCCTGCGTAAATTTGTGTTTATCTGACCTTTTGCCTATGCGAACTGACAGGTGGGACCCACAAGGAACATGGTCAATTTAACTAGTCAACATGGCGCCATGCAGACTATTTGGCCGGTCAACAGAGTGCAATCTGATGTTGAACTGTGAGCAAGTGACCGTATAATCACCGCAAAACGTATATAGTGACCGTAATCAGCTTATTCTGAAGTTCGGTGACCGTATTATGCTTTTCTCTCTGTAGGCCCTCCAAAACTACATCTCTACCCGTTCTCGCATGTTACATCTAACAACTATGCAATACAGCACTACTACTACACTCTAACACAATAAATCATATGTGTTTTTAGTTTTACTAGATATCATATTGTTACTTATAATTATTCAGTTTGCGTACATTAAAATTGCCTTTGAAATGTATGGCCAGTATCATCCCGCCCTTTCCTGTTTAATCGGGTTTGTATCGATGGATCGTGCGAAACAGCAAAACTATAGTACTATACAGTACAAGTGACAGTTCACTGGGCCGTTGTGTCGTCTACTCCTCTGTCGTAAGAGTGGAGCACTCGCTTTCATAAATCTTCTAGTCCCTTTCGCCGACATGTGGGACATCAAGCTACCGGGTCCATGTGCCATACCGGAATACAGTGAAGAGCAGCCGGGGTGAAGTATCCCAGTCATGGCGCCAGCGTAGTAATGAGCAATGATGCGTCAAATCACAAAGCTGCACCTTTCCTGCAGTTAAGTTGGAGGGACGAAGCAACCATCATTTCACTTGTTGTTGAATCCGCTCCTCCCTCATATTCTTCAACTTAACCACGTGTTGCTTCTGCCGTTGTTCTGCTTCATGTGGGACGTGGATGGCTTGATAAAGCACTGACACGTGGGACCGCATGTTAACAAACCGCGAGGACAACGTCCTCCGAAAATAAGAAGCCTAATCCTAGACTTACAAAGGGCTACGTAGCTGCTACGTATACTTTCCATCTAATCTATATATGCCCCCCTGATTTTCAGGTGGGGTGGGCCTAATCCTCTCCTTTAATCCAATCAAATAGTCCCACATCACATCAGTTCGTAACTTTACGTAAACCATTACGTGGATGTAGCATTGCTCAAATAAGAAACCTCCCCCGCCATCCGTGCGGCAAAATCACCTCCTTTTTACTAATCTTGATTCTACAATTTTTTAGATCAATATAATTGAGATTTGTATAGATAGCACACAGGAGAAAAACCAAGTGGTAAGGTTAAGGGCATCCACAATGTGTAGCCAAATGTGAAAATAGCTTTTGGCATCGTGGGAACCATTGTGGACGGTGTTGCCAAAGCCAAAAAGATGGAACCGAAGCTCCCTGATTGATTGATTGAAGGAATAGAAAAATGCAACGTCTCTCCGCTTTCTCCCATGCTTGGACGCATGTAGTACAGTATAGAGCATAGAGTCTACTCCCTTGTCCCTTCTATCACAAATCACAAAGCAGTGAGGCATTAAATCACAAAAGCACGGACGAAGAAACCATCATTTCACTCTTCGCTGACTCCGCTTCTCCATCGTCTTCTTCGAGAAACCATCTCACCGCACTAGTACTCCTAGTAGTACTCCCTCCGGTCCTTTTTTGTCTGCGTCTAAGAAAATTTCGTTTTCCCTGCAATGCTCTGTGCATTGGCATTTTTTCACTGCTCTGTCCAACCAGGCCCTCCATCCCTTTCCACCGCATGCGTGCCTGCAGTAATCCCATCTCTCTTTCCCATGTGCTTCGCATCTTCCCAAGGCAGAGAGAGCTGCTTGCATGCAGAAACAGGAGAGAGAGCGAGAGGCGCATGCATGCAGAGAGATGGACAGGGGAGAGAGAGAGAGACGACATGCATGCATGCGGAAGTGAGAAGGTTGGTTTGCATGGCGCTGCATTAATCAAGCGATGAGGAGTGAGATGGTTAGCTCTTTGGTCTTTGGAGAAAAAAATATGCATTAATTGACACATGAAACGAGCATTTGTACCGATTAAATCCCGCGAAGGAAAACCCCGCCTTACTTTTTTAACACTAGTACTCCTAGTACGTACGTACTTATCCTGTTTGGGTCTAGGCCTTGCATTGCCAAACTTCGCCACACATTTTTGCCAAGCTTGCCTAAAGTTTTCAAAATGAGAAGGAGGTACACTTGCGCACGGCTGTCGCGGTCGCACCGCACCCTCACACGGTCGCTCCTGCACGCCGCGGTCGCACCGCACCCTCACACGGTCGCTCCTGCACGCCGCGGTCGCACCGCACCCTCACACAGTCACTCCTGCATGCCGCAAACCCAACCAAGGGAACGCACCCTCACTGACACGTGCTGTCGCATGTGAACAAACCAAACTCAGCCATCCTATCGCTGACACATAATTTTAGTTCACAGAGTATGTTTGTCCAACCTCATGTTGGGGAGTATCCGTACGGCCCGTGCGTTGGTCTGTTGGCGAAGAAGAAGAGGTGAGGAAGAAGGAAAGAGGGGTTAGGAGACGTAGGATATTCATCCAACCGCCTGAAATGGTAGACTGACCCAAGTCAGGCAACTTGCATAACAAATATATGTTTTTACACAGCAAAAGATCCATAAAAACAACAACATAAAGAAAAACTATCACTGCTCGCGGAAAGAGACGGCATCGTTGTCTTTGGCTGCCGGTGCGAACCAGCCGTCGCTGCCGACGTGTGTCTCCGCACCCTGGTTGTCCTCGGCCTCTAGCTACTCGTTCAAGCGGAGCCTGCGGGCGCTCTGCATGGACGAGAGCACAACCCAGTTCAAGTTGACGACGTCTGGTTCTGCTTATAGGAGGGCCTCGGTGGCAGCGGCATCCGCGCGCTGCGTGTCGAGTCGAGCCTCCGCCGCCCGGTTCAAGTCCAGGACGTCCGGTTCCGCCTGCAGGAGGGCGTCGATGAGAGCGTCATCCGCTCGATCTTCGTCGAGTCGAGCCTCTACCGCCCGGTTCAAGTCCAAGACGTCCGGTTCCGCCTGCAGGAGGGCCTCGATGGCAGCGGCATCCGCGCGCTCCGCCTCAAGTTGAGCCTCCACCGCCCGGTTCACATCCACGACATCCGGTTCCGCCTGTAGGAGAGCCTCGATGGCAGCGACATGCGTGCGCTCCGCGTCGAGTTGAGCCTCTACCTCCCGGTCCTCCTTTAGTATCACCATGTTAAACCGCTGGTCCGCCTGCACCATGGGGGACTCGGACGGCGGCACGAAGTCGACGTCCATCGTTTCATACCCATCGGGGGCCTTCTACGCCGCGACCTCCGCCGTGAACATTGGATCGGCTTCCTCCTCCTCGTAGCTTGGCTCCAGAGAACTCGGGGATTGGCCCGCCGCAAAGCGAGCTTGGGAATGGAGGTCTGTGGTGCCGACCGCCGCCGTGATTTCTGCGCGGCGCTCTGGCATCAGCATCTTGTAGTAAGTGATCTTGCGGCGCACCATGGCTTTCCGGCGAACTAGGGGACGCTTGATGCGGGCTAGGGGATCGAAAGGTGGGGGAATGGGCTGGAGATTTGGTGTGGTTTTAGGGCAGTGGCTGGCGTAGGCCGAGCAGCGAAGGTTCTGGTGTGAATAGTGGTTCTGGTGACGACCGGTTAATCATTTTGACTATACATCGCTCTTGTCGCGTTCGCGTTGCAGCCCGGCACGCTGGACCCTCCACGTCGCTCACCGAATGGAACGCGCTTTGTCTTGCGTTTTCGCTCACTTGTGGGACCGCAGTTGAGAGCAAACCGACGTCCCTCCCCCTCCCACGCCTGCGTCATTTATTATGCCACCACTCCCTCCGTTTTATGCGGAGTAAATAAAAACAGAGGGAGTTTACTACAGATGAGGATCCCCTGACGTGGTCGAACCCATTGAGTAACTGACATCCGGGGCCTAGCAAGCATGGGGTCCGCCAATAAGTGACCGAAAGGGAGGGTAAGGCAGGGATACCTACGTCAGAGGATCCACTTCCACTATACTACTTTGACCAAATGTTAGAGTAATAATATATGACATGCAACTTACACAAATGTTAGAGTAATAATATATGACATGCAACTTACCCAAAGCATACAGGGTCTAATGCGTTTTTTGAGCCTAACTTTGACCAAATGTTAGAGTAATAATATATGACATGCAACTTACACAAAGCATACGGTCAAATTCGTATGTGAAAGGAGTTTCCAATGATATAATTTTCACATTATACATCTCGTGTACTATTAATCTTGTCAATAGTCAAATTGGAAACCATCTCGAGTACAAATCTAGGAGTACGTACGAATCTAACAATATTGATTGGGCGTTGTTGAATGTTGTTACCTTTTTGATCAAAGTAGAGATAATTTGACTACACATAAAACTTATATGTAAAATAGAAAGGATAGGAGGGAGTATATTGTACGTTCAAAAACGTAACGAACATTGAATACCCTTTATATATGATTTGCGGATGCTATGATCACCGGTTCAAAATTTTGAATTCGCCTTAGGTATCACGTGCCCCCACTCGTTCCCTCTCGATTTCATCTTGGGGTCCGGAGATCTATTGAAAGAGGACTAGGGTGGGTACATGCAATGATACTTGATGGAATGTTCAAATGAGGCATGCAGGAGGATAGACTCGACTGGAGGGCGACATGATCGATGGAGAAGAGGGTTGGAGAGGAATGAGAAATAAGCAAATGCCACATGATTATATTTGAACGGCTCAAATAAACAATAAGTTGTCTCGCTTGGCCTACATAGTGAAAAGCCTAATGCGCAACGCGGAGCACTCACGCTCGAATATGGCCGGAAAAACAGGGAAACCGACATGTGGGGCAGACTAGTCCAATGGAGGAGCTGGCCCACGACCTCCTCGCCACCGACAACCGTTCATGTGGGTCGTTGGGGCCAACAACGGGGCACAGCTCCAGCACCACCTCTGTACACGGCGACCACGGTGAGCGACATGCTCATATCGTAGCTAGACACGGTCGGTTTCAGTGTGCCGAGGGTGGCGTTAGTGTTGTGGCACGACCAACGGTATGTTTTGTTTGTGCCCAAGGTTGCCCCATCAAAGCATTGGGTAGCCAAAATTTTGGTTGAGGTATTGGTTGCCCATGATTTGGCCAACATTGGCAAGAAAAATGAACTAGAGTTGGCT
Organism: Triticum urartu; assembly: GCF_056163025.1. Taxonomy (NCBI): domain Eukaryota; kingdom Viridiplantae; phylum Streptophyta; class Magnoliopsida; order Poales; family Poaceae; genus Triticum; species Triticum urartu. The sequence continues at coordinate 355,569,339 of NC_141877.1, forward strand.
AGAGTTCATTGGCATGCCAAAGAAATGACAACCATCCAAACAAAGACCAATCTTTGGGTCATGACCAAAATTTTGGTTGAGGTATTGGTTGCCCATGATTTGGCCGACGTTGGCAAGAAAAATGAACTAGAGTTGGCTAGAGTTCATTGGCATGACAAAAAAATGGCAACCATCCAAACAAAGACCAATCTTTGGGTCATGACCAAAATTTTGGTAAGGTGCACTTTGGCCACAATCCAAACACACCCCAACACCCGGCTCGTCGAGGATGCACGGGGCGCCGCAACGCGTCCGCGGAGTGGTGTAGCGCGACCAACTGCATCCTCTGGACCTAAGACCATGTCGGGTCGTCTTGCTTTTTCAATGACATGCGGGGGTCGCATGTGAGCAAAGGGCATCTCCAACGTTGCCACGACCGAAGCTGACTACCCTGGCACACCAAAACCCTCGTCCCTCACGCTGTCGCGTGGTGCGTTCCCAGCTGGCCGCATTCATGCCGTCCGTCCGTATGTCGTCGTTAAGAGGCTCGGTGCCTGAGGAACCAACTCCGACGACTTAATGACTCACCCGGACGCTTGGCCTCACCGGAATGCGCTACTTAAAGCGGCAACGCCCAGCTAACCTCCACACCATAGCGCATCGTCCTCCTACCTGGCACCACATCCGCCATGACCGCAAGTGCGAACGGTCCGCAGGAGAGCTTATCTTCGGGGATGAAGCCCGAGGTCGCCACCCTCGCTCAAGTCGCCTCTCGCGACGCAATAGCGGCGTAGACGCACACGGACGCGACCGCACAAGCGGTGGCCACGCTGGCGACCGGCGACGGGAGCACCATCAGCCACGCATCCTACTTGCCGCCGTCCAACGTCCGGCACCACCGAGGTCGGGGACTCCTCCGAGGATGAGTAGGGCATGGGAGGCGGCAGGGCATGGTGTGCCAACTGGCCGGTCCGTATCCCGTGTTCTACTCTTCCTCACCAGAGACCGCACCTTCACTTCACAGGTCTTGAACCCCGCCCCCGTACATAGAGATTGCAGATGGAGGACGTCGGTCGCCACCGTAGAATAGGTTTAGGGTCGGGTTTCTTTTATTTTTCTGTCCTATAAAAGTTCGAAATGTAATGAAAATCTGTCGTGTTTGCATTAATCTCGGTCGGTGTATATGAACTTTCACAATAATATACATATTGTAGGAGTACTAGCAAGATGCCCGTGCATTGCACGGAAGATCAAGATCTTGTGGGAGAAAAGGATGAACGAGGGAAAGCCTTATCTGCAAATGTGGAGAGGAGTGCGGGTAAATTGTCATAGTTTCCTTCCTATCCGTTAGATATAGATCGGACGACCTATATTGCAAGATGACAGGCACACCATCATCACCAACTCTTCTTTTTATTGAACCAAGACAAATCTAACATGCAAAGTAAAATAAACACATAGGGTCTATACATACACAAATTATCTTAGGCACTCCAATAGTACGTCCACTACACATTCACGCATTTCACATCTTTCTACATCTAAGGGAACCTACGGAAGGGTTAACGTAAATTGCATCTCTCTCTCCTCCCCTGATTTTCATGGTGGTGGGCCCCTCCCTCCCCCCAATCTACAATCAACATCTCACACGTTTCACATTACGTTAATTACGTAACTGGGATTACGTAGGTGTAGCATTACTTGTCCTAAAAAACCCAACTAAGCCAACCTCCCAGCATATCGCGCGGGAAAAGACCCGGCCGCGCCGTTTTAGTTAGGATTAACAGATTACTAGTAGTAGTATCGATGGATCGTGCGAAGCAACAAATATATTTTTTGAGGGGGGCGAAGCACCTAGTTTAAAAGGAAAAAAGGCGGTACACTCACAACACTCCTGTCGCGGTCGCATTGCACCCCACACACGTTCGGTCTTGCACACAGCTCACGCAAACGGAATGCGCTTCGGCTTGCCTCTTCACTGACACATGGGACTGCACTTGGAGAAACCGACCATGCGCCAAACTCCCCCCGCCCACCGCGCGAAAATCCTCCCCCCCCCCCACACACACCCAAAAATTTCCCCCAAATCTGATTCAACCGCCCTTCGGCCAACTAGCCAATAATATTCCCCAAACCCCCCTCCCCCCTGTCCCCTCCACTCCATTCGCTCTGCCAAAGCCGCCATCCCAGCCACGCCGATACGTCGGCGCTGCGGTTCGGTGATCCTCTCGCTCCCACAGTACGCTCTCGTAGATTGCCGTCCTCTAGCCGCGCCGCCACCTCTGGCTACATTCTTGTGGAGGCGCACGGCGGTCAGCGCCGCCACTGCTGGAGACGTTCGTGTGGAGACGCACGGCGGTCAGCTTCTCCCACGGTACGCGCATTCTAGACTGAGGCCCCGTTCATGTCGGTGTAGCGCTGAATGTTAGCTGATAGACGTTGTTAATCTCACTGTTTGCCGAAGTAGTTTACTGTCAATATCCTCTGCTTAAGAAACTTCCTTGCCCTGTTCTGCACTCAATCTACTTAGCTGAGATGGCATGCCAAGGCCGATTAGTTGCTAAAATATCCTGCCATATATTTATTATGACGTAGATTGCCATGGTCTAGTAGCCAATCTGTTAGGTGAAATAGCTCTACACCGTTTTATACTCGATCTTTGTTGCTGCGATGGCCTTCGATAGTTTGGTGGCTGTGTGCTCGGCCTCATTGACTTCTGAAACACCTGCCATAATTTGGCACTCAAATCTGTTTGCTGAATTAGCTTTACATATATTTCGTTACTTAGATCTGCTCGTCCAAATATCTTGCCATAGCTTTAGACATCGACCTAGGTATTTTTTTATGGACTTCATAAAAAAGCATATATGTTTTTCCTATAATATCTAGTAGGAGAACTAATTTGTATGTCTAATAGATGGACAGGACTTGGATAACTTCTGCTCGAAGATTCTCCGCTGCATATGTTGAAGGGGTTGAAAACTTCATGAACTTTATCAGAGCTGAGTACGGTGGTCCGAAATCAGATGTGCTCTGCCCGTGTAGCAGTTGTATGAATTCAGTTACAAGACCCCCAGTCAACTGTGCAAAATCATCTACACTTTTTTGGGATGTCGGTCACATATACTAGGTGGGTTCATCATGGTGAAGCTGTGAACGTCAATGTTATTGACTACGTGGAAGCAGCAAATCACCATCTTGATCTACTTGATGCTCAGGAGGAAGAGGAGGAGGAGGTGGTGGCGGAGCCAGTGAGTTTGACCAACATTGAAACAATGCTACGAAATGCCCGTGCATTCCGTGAACTTTCACCTGCAGAAGAAAAACGGTGGGCCCGCATGTTGGAACAATGCAACGTTGCTGTCACCCCAGGAAATAAGCTGTCAGTATTCTTAGCTATGGTCACCTTCCTTCAGGTGAAGACATCTGAGCGAATGACCAACAAATCATTCGATGCGATGTTGGCTGCTTTCCGCAAATCTTCCCCAGATGCATCTGAGCTGCCACACACCTACAGTAAAATGAAGAATTTCCTTCGTGCAGTTGGAATTGGATATGATATGATCCATGTTTGTAAGAATAATTGTGTTCTGTTCTGGAAGGACTATGCCAACTTAAGTGAATGCCCGAAATGCAAATCATCAAGATGGAAAGATGGCGATGCTGTGAAGAGGATTCCTCATAATGTTGTCAGGACCCCGATTCCAAGTCACATCGATCTAGCCGGTAACACCTCATATCACATTGCGGCCTCATGCACGGTATCCCCACGGGTGTCGCCTTACCATGGCCCGAGACCGTTTGCGCCTTTTGGCTCACGTATATGATAGTTTCGCTAGCATCCATATGACGGAGAACCCGGGCCGATATGGCTAGTCGTGAACCCAAAGCGGCACAGACCTATGGAGACAGGCATACATGAATCACATCGAGCATGTCGGTCATCAGCGAGTGAATCCGGGCTGTAGCACTGGGCTAACAGGACTCCAGGGAACCCAGGCTGTAGCAGGCTAGGCAGGACTCCGGATGTCACCATGTGACATTTCCCCGAAGGGACAGACATAGGAACAAAGTGAAACACATGCCAGCCAGTCAAGTGTCCTGAGCAGTAGTGCTGGGCTAGCAGGACTTCGGTGAACCGGGCTGTAGCAGACTACTATGGCTCGAGGAACACTAGACTACATTTCCCCATAAGAAAGGCTGCCAAGGATAAACAACTAGATTGTTGGATCCCACACATACCAAGCATTTCAATCATACACACAATATGCTCGATATGTGCAAATACAACATGGCATCACAACAAAACTCTACAACTCAAGTACTTTATTTAAAGGCTCCAGAGAGCCATACATAACATGTTCATACAGGTAGGGGTCACATGACCCGACACTCAAGTCATACAAGCATACAAGCACATGCGGAAGCAAATAGTCTGAGTACAGACACTAGAAAGAAAGAAGGCTTCTCGAAGCCTGTCTATCTACATAGGGCCCTCCATGGCCAGGATCACCACCTGGGTGGCAAGTCACTCATCGACGTCAAGATCTAGATAAAATCCATCGGAGGGGGCGGTGTTGTCGTCTGAAAATAGTAATTAAACAAACATGAGTACAAAGGTACTCAGCAAGTCTTACATCAGAACCTACTATACATGCTCATTCTCAAGAAGGTGGTGGAGTTATTGCAGCAAGCCAGCTTTGACTCTTGGCTAAGCTATCCTACGAGACTCCACTAGTAAAATAGTTTTCGCACATGAGTCCACTACTCACCAACACAATACTCCACCGGGGATCCTCCCTCGTCATCCTACGAGAGGGCCATCCTCGGTACTCACACTTATCTTGAGTCTTTTAGTAGTATCCATTAACTTGTCTATGAACTGTATAGGCAACCAAGTAGTCCTTTACCGCGGACATGGCGATACGAATAGTTTTAAACCCTGTAGGGGTGTACTTCATCACACATGTTTCCACCACTTAGCGTCTGCACTCGACATGTGCTCGGCAGACTTCAAGCGAAAACCGACGTGGGTGTAGACCACGACCTGACTAACCGCACAAGTCTCTAGTCCAGGTTTATCGCCTATTCAGGTTCCATCCGCAAGGAAATCCGGCCGGGGTGTCCTCAACGGCCCCAAACGATGTGTGCAGGGTTCCCGAGACACCAAACGGGCGACTCGGTACACCGTGCCACGGTGTATCTACCGCATCATAGCCCACCCCTAGGGTCAGCGCTACGCACGCCCGCCAACACATAACCTACAAACACTAGAAACTAGTTACAACTCCTGGACAGAGGACGAGAGGGGTCAGTAAGTCGATCGGGGTCATATTTTAGGGCGCAATGTGTGGTAGTAGTTGAATCTTAAATCACGCATACAGATCTCAGTTCTTATGGACGGCCTCAATGAAACAACCCACCATGTACTCCTACATGGCCTCTCATCGATAGCTTTACCAAAACATGTTCAACACATCCCTCACATTACCGACATAATCATTTCACTCTAGCCCATCACCCAGATGAACCAGACCTGACACAACTCTAAGCATAGCAGGCATAGCAAGGTAGGAAACACATACATGGCTCAATCAACTCCTACACATGCTAGTGGGTTTCATCTAGTTACTGTGGCAATGACAGGTCATGCAGAGGATAAGGGTTCAACTACCATAGCACACAGCAGTTTGAATCGCGTTGTCTTAATGTAGTAAACAAGAGCAGAAGCGAGAACATGGGTTTGTATCGGAATGATCAATGGGTTGCTTGCCTGATGTAGTGGTAGTAGGGTACTGCCCTTCAGACGGATATTCGGGGTTATCCTCGGAGGTAGAACCTACCACGAAGGACACACCGAACATAATCAATACATGACGATATGCAACAATATGATGCATGCTATGACATGGCAATATGAATGTGTCTTGGCCTAATGCAAGCTAAAACAGAAAGGAATGAACTCATTTGAATCAAAGATTCAAATGTTAGTTCACTTAACATAGCCATATTAGTGCATTATCTTATTTTGCTTAAACAGCAAGGTTATCTTGTTTTGTCATGCATGAAACCATTAACAATGGATAGATTGAATTTTTCTGATCAAAATTCATATATAAATCTTTTCATTTGGAGTTACAGATTAATTTCTATGATTTTGACAAATTTTGGCTATTTTCTGGAATTTCCTGTATAAAAATAAATCCAGAAAATGAATAATTGCGTCAGCACTATGTCACTGTGACGTCAGCGAGTCAAAGGCGCCAGGGCCAGTCAAACCTGACTGGTGGGCCCTGTCTGTCAGTGTCTCAGCTAACTAACAGGATTAAGTTAACACTAACTAACTGTCAGTGGGGCCTGGGCCCACATGTCAGTGACCTAATCTAACTAAAATTAGTTAGCACTAATCCTAAACTAATTAACAGGTCGGCCCCACCTGTCATAGGCTCAGGGGGAAGTCATCTTGGGCCCACACGTCAGTCCACGGGTCAAAACATGGTCAACTCGCTGGCGGCTTGACGCCGGCGATGACAGACGCGGCGGAGGGGCTCGGGTTTTGCCCACAGTCGACCAAATCGACTGCGGTTTGGTCCTACGCGTAGCTGGGGGCAAGTCGTGGCGTTTGGTGGTGGAAGTGGAGCTCGGGGAGGCCGGAAACGACGCCGGCGACGACCTTGGCGGTCGCCGGAGTTCGGGCGAGGATAAACCCGAAGCTACGGGGCACGGCGAGGCGCGGGGAGTGGTGCATTAGGCTCCTGGAAACGTGGTGAGTGTGGTGACGTGCTCGGAACCGAGCTTACGCGCCTGTGGCCACGGCGGTGACATGGCCGGCGGAGCCGAGCTCTCGGGCTCAACGGAGCCCGCGGTTAGAGGGAGAAAACGGCAAGGAAAGAGAGGGGAACGGAGAAGGAGCTCACGGGGAGTGTAGCGGTGGCCTCAGCGAGCTCGGGGAGGCATCAGGGGCGGCGTACGGTCGTCGGCGATCTCGGCGGACCGAGGTTGAAGACGAGCTCGGTGAAGACGCTCGGGGGCCCCCGGCGGGGCGTGGCTCGGTGGGACGGTCAAGGAGGGAGTGGCGGAGCTTCAGGACACGGTGGAGCGGCGCGTTGACGATGGTGGGCACGGTTACGGCGGTGGAACGGCGGTGGCTGCGTCGGCCATGGCGGAGGGGAGTGAGGGAGAGAGGTAGGGGGAATGGGCGTGTCCAGTGGTTCGGTGCGCGACGTGGAGGCGTGTTGAGGCATCTCGCTGGCACGGGCGACGGCAGGCAGGCAGAGAGGTGGCGTAGCGAGCTCCTGTGCTCGCCATCGAGCACCTGCTCGCCTCATTGGCTAGGCGAAGCAGCTGCGTGGAGCGGCTGCTGGGCCGGGCCAGCTAGGTGGGCCGGCTGGGGGTGCTTCCAGGTAAGCTCTAACTCTCTCTCTCTCTTCTGTTTTGCTTTTATTTATTTCCTGCTATGTGTATTGAAATAGAATAAATACTATTTCATTTCCAAAAACTCTGGAAATATTCAGAGGCACATTTGGGAATATTCTCAACTGCCTAAAAATGCTTCCAAGATTATTTGAGCACTTTAAAATATTTATATCATTTAAAATGCCCAAATTCAAATACATATGGCTTGTTCAAAAATCCAGAATGGCTCCATAAATTGCAAGACAATTTTTGGCAGAGGTTTTAGTCAAGACCAAAAATGGTGGGCTTTTATGAAGGGCATTTTGGGTTCATTGAAATTCCAATTGTTGGAAATTAGCATTTTCAGGGGGGTGTTGGGGTTGATTAGGCCCCATTACAAGTTTAAAAGAAATTTAAACATGATGCACATGTTCATCCAATCCTAGTGCATGAGTAAAAGAAGGGATGTGACAAATGTTCTAAGACATTTTCCAATTACACCAAGATTGCAGAGGTTGTTTCATGATGTTGGAACAAGAGAGGATGTACTGTGGCATTCTAGGAACCAGGAGTACAGAGATCAGAATGTAATGAGCCATCCATCTCATGGTAGTGAGTGGAAAATCTTCAATGATAAACACAAAGAGTTTGCTGCTGACCCGAGAAACATTAGACTTGGCTTAGCTTCAGATGGATTTAACCCATTTGGCCACCAGAGCGCCACATATAGCAAGTGGCAGTGCTTGTTACCCCTTACAACATGCTTCCAAATGTCTGCACCAAAGAATCAAACTACATGATGTCCTTGCTCATCCTAGGTCCAAAAAGTCCTGAAAAGGATTTTGATTTGTTCATGGAGCCTCTTGTGGAGGAACTTCAACAGCTATGGAAGGGCGTTCTCACTCGAGACCTATATAGTAGTCCACCAGCTGATTTGTTTCTGCGTGTTATTATAATTTGGTGCATCCATGATTATCCGGCTTTGGGCACTATGTCAAGGCGAACGACACATCGTTACAATGCATGTGTTTGCTGTGACAGGAATCCGCTGTCATACGCAATACTTAGCAAGATCTGTTACATTGGACACCGTCATTTCCTTGCCAAGGACAAGCCGCATCCTAGAAAATACCGAAGACATGTGTTCAATGCAAAGCATGAAAACCGTGATGCACCAAAGAGGCTCACCGCCGATGAGTTGCAAGTGGAATTAGAGAAGGTCGGGCATATTACACCAGGAAACCATCCTGGTAATGGTAGCGGGAAAAGGAAGTGTGGCGGGGTAAAAGAGAGATTATTGTTTACCCACAGGTCCACTTTGTGGGACTTGGAGTATTGGAAAGATTTGGATCTGCGGCATAATCTTGATGTGATGCACATCGAGAAAAATATATGTGACAACATTATCGGCACACTTCTTAATATTTTAGGCAAGACGAAAGATACCTTAAAATCTAGGATTGATTTGACACACCTGCGTATCAAAAAGGATTTGCAGGTGCAAGATGAAGGTAAACCACGGGATATGGCACCAGTTGTGTACGTCTTGGACAAGGTAAAAAGAAAAGAATTCTGCGAGGTCCTGTCACGTGTGAGATTCCCACATGGATTTTCTTCCAACCCTGAAAGGAGAGCCAGTGCAGATGGAAACAAGGTACAAAGGTTGAAAACTCATGACTGCCACGTCCTACTTCAAAGGGTTTTACTTGTTATCCTTAGAGGATTAGGCCGCCCTGACTTATACAGAGCAGTTGCAGAGTTGGGACAATTCTTCAGGGAACTCTATAGTAGGAATATCAAGATAGATGCTTTGGAGCATCTTAGAGACAAGATACCAACTATCCTATGCGACCTTGAGAAGATATATCCTCCAGCCTTCTTTGATGTGATGGTGCATTTGGCTGTTCATCTACCTGATGAGGCACTACTTAGAGGTCCAGTACAGTATGACTGGATGTACCCTATTGAAATGCGGCTAGGCACTTTCAAGGGCTATGTTAGGAACAGAGCTAGACCCGAGGGTTCCATTGCAGAGGCCTACATTGCTACAGAAGCGTTGAGATTCTGCTCAAAATACATTGAAACAGCTGATCAGCTTAGCAAAGAGGTGGGTGAAGACAATCCCGGGCTCATTGTTTTCGATTATTCTGTTCAAGTTACGGGGAAGAGTCGACAAGAGGACAAACCTAAAGATTTGGACAAAATGGTTTGGTATGTGTTGAATAACTGTCCTGAGATACTACCTTATATCAAGTAAGTGCAGTACTACAGCTTATACAGTGTAATCTACTAAATTTGTAGCACATTCTTATATATTTAGATGTTTGACGCGATCATTATGTTGTGCAGCATCTACAAAGAGGAGTTACTGCCGCAAAATCCAAGAAACATTGACAAACTGGTTATGGCAGGATTTGCGAAATGGTTCAAGAACCATGTAAGCTTTTGAAGTGCACTATCAGTTTTTTTAATATATTGAGTACATAAGATGATCAGCTTGTCTATTTTCTAACCATAGGTTAAGAAGATGCCACTACAAGGATACCCTCCATAAAGCAACACACATTCTACAATGTTTTAACTGTATGTTGCAAAATTCACGATAGATACGCATACAAGCATTGCACCTTATGCGTTGTACAGTTGTACCTCGTGACCTCTGTTGTAGTACAAGTAAAGCCCAGCGCACTACCCAGCCTCTTTCTTGTAATAGCCCAGCCCAAATTGGCTTTCACAAATAATCTAGGTCATTCTCTCCCCACCCTCCCCTATTCCTTAAGCTCCCACACCGGCCGCCGCCCCTCGCGGCTGCGACCAACCCGCATCCCGGCGCGCCTCCCCTCTTCACTCCCCCGCGGTCCTCCATCCCGGCGGCCGCCTCTCGGGAGTTCAAGGTATCACTCCCGTGTGACCTTGCAGCCCAGTGCGCCGCTTCTCGTCACCACTCCCCTTCATGTGGTCCTCTCCTCCGTCCCGACGCGCCGCCAGCACGTCTCCCCTGCGACTCTGCATCCCGGCGCGCCGCCCCTCGTCACCCCTTCCTTGTGACCATTGGCGAATCCAAGGTATGGCCATGAATCTACTCAAGCCTGCCCGCCAAGTTTGAGAAATTGATTTTTTTATCACAAGCCCATGAACGGCAGGAACAAATGTTTGATCCCTAGGTACGCAGTGAAGGTGGCGTCCAAAGATTTTGATTTGTTTATCCGGTGTTCCTGCATGATGGTCTTGACTCTTGAGAGCTGAGAAGATCTGTTTGGTTTAAGAAAATTCTGTAGCTGTTTCTTCACCTGAGTTCATGGTCAAGGTCTCATGGAGCTAAGCTTCTATATGTTTGTTTGGCAGGCGAGCCAATAAGTTACTTAACCTTATGATTTGTAACCTTTGTTCTTCATCCATTAGGTATAGGACTTAAAACCAGAGACTCATACATGATTGTCGTAGTATTCAGTGTCCACATATTGCTTAGTTGTAATAAAGTGGACATGTTATGTTAGAGATCAAAGGTTGTCATTGTCGGAGAATATGTCGTGGCCACTGAAATTTCAAATAGACAATGCACCAATACAACACATTGCCATGGATGGTCACCTGAATCAGCATACCTTATAATCTTTTTTTCTCGGCACCAAGTGTGTTGTTCAGTGTCCTGTTCCCCTAGCCAGATTTAATATTGAGAATGTTATTTCCTGTGCAGTCTAATGGAATAATGTTGGAAGCCCATGGTGTCCATTGAATTTTGTTCACCTGCTACTAGCTGGATTCCAAGCATTGTAGGTACTACGGCGAGAAGTTCATCATACATTGGTAAATATCATTAAATTGCACAAGCAGTGCACATTCTGGCCTACTGTGCTTATAAAAATTAATGGTTCAGACCATCTTCTTAATGTTGTATCCATTTTGGAAGAAGCTTTGGTAGTTATGATACTGATATACTTGTGATAGATTATTCATGTATGCTGCTACTTTAGTTTTCAATGCAATAAAAGTACCAACATTTATATTCCTCTGAATAAAGTAAATATCTGTACATGGTTTATTGGTTCAATTTTCATATCATAAACAACTTTTGTTGAAGGAAATTCTGAGTCTTGTTTTGCCCTGATTGATAACACTTCTCAGCATGCATGCTTTCTAGGAAGATTGATTATTACAGCAGACAACACACATTCTAATTTGAATACTGTTTGCAGTTTTTACCCTCGTAAAGCTGATGAATGTGAATGAAGATTATGGAGAACATTCTTCAGCAGCAAGGTCTGCACTCTGCACTGATACGTCATGCAGCAACATACTGTTTGTGGTGTTTTCTTGATGATATAGCAACGATATTACTTCATTTTACTAAATAATAAGCTAGCAAACTTATGTCTTCTCTTTACTTATACTGTTCTCAGGCTGACAAATTTCATAATGCAGGCAGGGGTTTGGAAGTGCATGTTGCAGTATATATGGTGGATTTGTGAAATGGTGTATGGGAAAAGTAAGTTTCCATATGCTACCGAGGAATAAATCGTACATAACTTATTGATTTACACGTAATAGGAAGTGTTGGTCTAACTCTCCTCTCACCTGATTATATATTATTAGAAAGTTTCCTTGTAGCTGCAAAACACAGTTGACCGAAAGGTGGCATGCCTCCCCTATCATTCCATGGTACCATAAATTTTCAGGTATATTGACGCTGACATGTGATTGAGCAATGGGCTATATTACAAATCTGCAACTTCAGACCACAACTTTTGCTTCTCTAACATGTGTTTGTTCATTGCGTTTTCTTGAAATAAAATTATGCATTCAATGCCATTGTCCAGTATATATATTATGTGGCACAAAAATATGTAAGTATCCTTCTGTTTAAATGTAGTTTGATAAGTTTATATAGCTATAACTGACTGAACTGTGCGAAGGCAGTGCCTTCTCATATGTATTTTAGATCAATATTTTGCAGCTCACGTTAATTGTTTCTTGTCCCATGACTTTTAAATCTTCCTTACCACCTCTCATTAATCATTTTTCAAGTGCTGCACAGTCTGATCAACAAAAGGTAAGTTCGGCAATGAAGAAATAAGCTAAGCTACATACATGCTAGATGATTTTGAACCTTTGTGGTTCTTCTAAAGGTATGCAAGCCACTTGACAACAGGGACTTGAAAGATACTATTAGACATGAAAAACAGAAGATACATGTGTGTGCTGAAAACTGATGTATCTAATGTATTGAAAAAATCACTTCACTTATTTATTTATTTATAGCAATTTCAACGTTTCCTAGAGGGGGAAAATATGCATAGTAGAATGACCTTACTAGCCTTTTTTCCAATGTTTGAAGAACAGCGATAGGAACTTAAATCACAAATCAAATATTTACAAGCTAAGATTTTGTAATCACAAATCAAATATTTACAAGCTAAGATTTTGTAAATCTTTCATTGTTACAATTGCAGTAATATTTGTATGTGACTAATATCCTTCCGCTATCACTACTTGCATCATGTCAATGCCATATGTGTTAATGTTTCATTTTGTTTTTATGTCTGTAGATTCAAAAGAAAACCTGATTATAAGGGTGCATGGAAAGTCTAGTGCAATGACGATGATGATGTTACTATTCATGATGAAGATGATGATGGATGCTTTCAATATTAGTTAAGCTATTGGATGATGTTAAGTTTTAGTTAAGTTACAGGGATGTTGATGGATGCTTTTCAGTTTAAGTTTTGTTGTCAAGAAAATATTTTGATTATGCATCACATTTGGATGATGTTCCTCCTGTAATATCCAGTATTGTAATCCAACAATTTTATTTAATATACAATTTCTTCCTCCCGTGTGTATATTCTCTTGTCTTTTCTTCACTTAAAATACATAATTGTCACCATAACGTGGAACATTAATTTAACCGCCGGTCATAAATAAATATGAAAAACAATATTATTCACATTATATATGTACCAATGCTTGAAGCGTTGCATGTTGTTTGTTGCCAAGCAACGGGATTTTGATTCATGTGCATTAAGCACCAACGTATATAAGCATTGCATAATTCTGTTTTATGTGTTGCATTCTTGCAACGGTTCGATATACCAACAGTGGTATAAGCGTTGCATTATGCTCTAGCAACACTAGATAAGGCAACGCATCTAAAACCGTTGGTAAAGGCACTAACAACGCATATATGAACTTGTAGATACGGATAGAAGCGTTGCTATAAGGGGGTTCATGTTGTAGTGTGCGGGAGGATGTGCAGGAAGTTGATGATGCCCTTTACTCATTAGCAATGGGTCCTGATACTCGGGTAAGACATTATGAATCTTGTGTTGTTGGAGATGTGCGCTACAACACCCTTGCACGAGACGAAGGCAGGAAGACACAAAACAGTGCCATCATGAGCACGGATACGTATGACAAAGAGACAACTGAAATGTATGCTAACATAACAGACATTGTTCAGTTGTAGTATATCTCCAGTTTCGAGGATCATTGGTGTGTGGTTCTGTTGTGCTGTCATTGGTATAACCTGTTTTCCAGGATCGCAAAACCCAGAGCTGATGATTATTTCAAATCCATCAATGTCAAGGCGGCGTACCAGACCAACGAGCCTTTTATTTTGGCAAATCAAGCAACACGGATATTTTTCTTGGAAGACACATTTTCACGTAGCGATGACTGGAGAGTATTGCAAAGGTTTGAGCAGAGGAATTCGTTTAATGAAGTTGCACAACAAGATGATGCTTACACTGCTCTTGATGTACAAGATAACACAGATGTTCCTAATATCTTTAAGAACCATCATGTCAATGACGCCGACGAAAAGATTGCCTGTCGTGCTGTGGACATACAAGAGTTGATCAAGAAGAAGCCAATGTTCGAGGACGTTGAGGGCGAAGAAGAAGATGACACCATGGGGAATTATGATTCAGACTGATACACATGGCGAAGATGTTGACACTACTGCTGCGGATGATGATTACATTGCTTTTGTAGTATTTTCCTGTCAGATGACGTTTTTTATCTACTATGTGAAATTGTGTTTGCTATGACAACTGAAACCTGATGAACATGTTGTTTAGTATTTTGCTGTGAGAACATCACTTGTTATGTATGCTGATTTGTGTTTGGTGATTGTATGACAACTAAAACATGATGACATTGTTGTTTAGTTGTACTCATATTTGGCTGTGAAACTTGAATTTGATGACATAGTTTGCTATTGGACTACAATTTGCTCGACGTCTTCGAATGAGAACAAAGCTGACCCGACAGGGCCTCTGCTATTTATTTATTTATATGAGCAAAAGGGGATACCCCCTGATTTCCGTTAATAGAAATCATTAGATGTTCACAACACTATGCCCAGCCTGCTAATAGGTTTCATTCATTACTAGTTTCAACAAAGTGCTCATGTCGTAGCCACTGAATACATCACGAGTGCTACATACACTGCAAATAAAGAGACAATCATCCTACAGAGCACATCGATTTTGCCCATTATCTTCACAAGCTCTTTCATCTCCTCATTGCTGTCAAGGTCGTTCAGCAGCTGTTGCTTGGCCATGACCAGAGGAACTGCATCTTTAACCTTCTGCTTTGCATCTTCCTCTTCTGTCGTTCCTTCAGTTACTTGTCCAACACCCCAACCTGCTGGTATTGGGATTCCTCGGATAACCAAATAATCAGCATAGTTGCATTCCCCCACATCAGCAACTTCCCAGAAATACAAATCACACGAATCTTCCCTTTTCTGCATGAATCAAATTGGAAGATCATCAACCAAACTATTAAAAAAATCAGCAATTGAAAGCAGCAGAACAACACTTAAACATATTATTACCCCATGATTCGGGCATTTGTAGAAGACTCGGCCAGGGTTGTGGATTGTGGTTGAGACGCGACGGATGACTCTGTGTGATTTGCAGCAGTGGCACCACACCAACGGCAGAGGGTTGCGATGAGCAATCGGCTGCGGTGCGCGTGCCGGCGGGCGTGTGATGAGACCCACACGCGATGGTATGGGTGGGGACTTGGCGCATATCTGGTTGTTGCCTGCTGAAGAGCAGGTGGACAAGCAGCCAGCGGACATGGTTGCTGCGGCTAGAGCTTCTGATGCTAAGCAGAGTAAGTTGAGAAGAGGAGAAGAAAACGTTGGATATGTCAGTTTCATTACTTGCAGAGTAGCATAGATAGTCATAGTCTAGGTTTGGATTCAAACCAGCTACAGGAGCACGTCTTTATTTTTTCTAAAACTCGGCAACGTCTCTTTACTGGTACACTAGCTTGTTCTGTACGCCTTCCCAAGTCTTTGATTTTCTTTCTATATATAAAAAAGTATGCTACTTGGTGTCCGCTTAGTCAACAAACGATTGTGCCAACCTTGACCGTTGGATTGACATTCAACGTCTGTCACGTTTCTTCAGTCTCTTCTTCCTCGAGCTGCCAAAGCCAAACCAGCGCTGGCGGGACCGCCTGCTCCCGCCTCCCACGGCTGGCTGTGATCTTCCCCGGCTCCTGTTCGTTCTTGTCCGAGGCCTCACCATTGTCCTCCGTCTTGGTTCGCTCATCGCGGTGCCGCCCTCCGGTGTTGTCAACATGGTCAACAACCGAGAGGAATAAGGAGATGACTGTACATGGTCAGGATGATAGTAGGGACCCAGCAGCGCGCGCAGTAATTTTGTTTTTTCGGGACGGAGAAGGGTATCAACTGGGTTGTGCGGGACCCGTGGCCCGTCTAGCCCAGGCTTTTATTTCATATGTTTAGCACATGACCAGCCCAGCTTGTTTTATTCCTTTCTGAAAATGGCTAGCCAGCTATTTTGTTTTTTGCAGAATAACCAACGTATGCCTACTTGCTTTTATACGCCATGTTGGGCCGGAAATCTTTCAAGACAAGGAGGGATGCATTTTGCCCAGAAAATGGGCTATAAGTAATAAGAAATGGGCTATAAGTAATAATAAATGGGCTGTAAAATGAAAAAATACAGCAAACAGGCAATTAGTTCCAAAATACTGTTTTCTTTCGGATTTTGATATTTTAAATTTCATTGTTTTTGTGCGGGTAAAATTTCATTGAATTTAAATTAAGGTATATTTAGATTTAAAATTAATTTGAATCTGGCTAGAAATTTCGGGCTGTATGCTGTTTGGGACAGATTTGGAGGCTAACTTGTGGGTCTACTAGGTTGACGTGTACTTTGGCTTTGTCAACATAGTCCACAAACGATTCTAGCAGCAGTGACCGTTGGATGTTAATCCAACGGCCGTGCTGCTTCTTCAATATCTGATCTTCTTGCTCCAGCTGGCCAAACCAGCTCCGGTGGGACTGCCTGCTCCCACCTCCCGTGGCCGGCTGTGCTAGCGCACAGGCCACACCGCCCCACCCTACTTCATTGTTGGTCAGGCCATTCCTCTACTCACCCACACCTCCTGTTATTTTCCGGCGACGGCAGCCGAACCAGTAAACCCTCGTACTCCCCACCGCGTGGGCAACCATTGTCGAGTCTTCCCCGGCTCCGTGTCGTTCCCTTCCTAGGCCTCGCCGTCGTCCACCGCCATGGTGCTCTCGGCGCGGCCTGGTCAATGAACGACATCCATCGGCCGTGGACTGTATGCGCAAAATAATGATTCCTCCACCTGGCAGCTGGGACCCACCGGAAGGGCCTCTGTATTTCGCGAAAAAAACGTTCCCCCGCTGACATGTCGGACCCACCAGTTATATCTTCGCACGCAAGGAAGTGCCTCCTTATTACGCACAAAAAAATGAATACCCCCCTGCTAGCTGGGACCCACCATTGTGGGAGGCTGACTTGTGGGCCTACTAAGTTGACGGGGATGGAGGGCTTTGTCAACTTAGTCAATATGAACGATTCTAGCTCCAGTGAACGTACGATGTCCATCCAACGGCCGTAGTGCTTCTTCAACCTCTGGTCTTCTTGCTCCAGCCGCCCAAATCAGCGCCGGTCGTGCCGCATGCTCCTGCCTCCCGTGGCCGGCTGTGCTGCCACGGAGGCCTCACCGCCCCCTACTATTCCCACCGCTGGCCAGGCCCTGCGACGACCGCAGCCTCACACCGCAGCCGAACCAGTGAACCCTCCTACTCCTCTCCGCACGGGCTTCCACTGCCACATCTTCCCCGGCTCCGCGCCGTCCCTTTCCTAGGCCTCACCGTCGTCCACCGCCGTGGTGCTCTCCGCGCGGCGTGGTCAACGTGGTCAAGGAACGGCTTCCATCGGAAGAGTACTGTACGTGGAGAGGCTGAAAGCTGGGTCCACGGCCACAGCCCAGTTTTTTTGTGATTTTCCAAGTAAGTCGCTTTGTCAGGCCTGTTGGGCTGCAAATCTTTCAAGACGAGGAGAGTTTTCATTCGGCTGGCCGAGAAAATGGCCCATCAGTAATGAGAAATGGGCTATACATTTTTAAAACACATCAAACCGGCAATTAGTTTCAAATATCTTTTTTTCATTTCGAGATTTTAAATTACATTAATTTTTATGCGTGGAGAATTTGTTGGATTTTATATTGATATACATTTATTTTTAAAATTAGTTTGAATGTGAGTCAAAATTTCGGGATTAAAAACAGTTCGGACCGCACCGAAATATGCAAATTTTCGTATATTTTTTTAACCGTGGCCACAATATGGGCTGTAATGCTAACAAAAAGAATATGGGCTCCAAAAAACCCTTAAGAATTAGCAAATGGGTTGTATGCTGTTTTCCACATATTTGAGGCTTTCCTAAAAAAAGGTTGACGCACAAGCACTGACTGTTGGATGTCCATCGAACGGCCGCCGTGCTTCTTCAATCTCTGCTCTTCCGGCTCCAGCCGGTCAAACAAGTGCCGGCGGGAGGACTGCCTGCTCTCTCCTCCCCGCGGCCGGCTGTGCTGCCGCGCAGGCCTCACTGCCCCACCGTACTCCCATCGCTGGCCTAGCTATCCCTCTACTCACCCACACCTGATGTTATTCTCCGGCGACGGCAGACGAACCAGCAAACCCTCATACAGCCGTACCCCCCTCCACGCGGGAAACAACTGCCGAGTCTTCCCTGCCTCCGTGTCGTTCCCTTCCTAGGCCTCGCCGTCGTCCACCGCCTTGGTGCTCGCGCGGCCTAGTCAACATGGTCAACGACCGACATGCATCTGAAGTGGACTGTACATGGAGAGGCCGACAGCTGGGTCCACGGCTGCACGCAAGGAAATGCCTCCTTATTACGCGCAAAATAATTATTCCTCCACCTGACATCAGGGACCCACCGAAGGGCCTCAGTATTTCACGAAAAAAAAATTACCGCCGCTGACAGCTTGGACCCACCAGCTATATCTTCGCACGCAAGGAAGTGCCTCCTTATTACGCATAAAAAAGATGAATACTCCCCCTGTTAGCTGGGACCCAGTATAGTGGCAGGCTGACTTGTGGGCCTACTAAGTTGATGGGGACGGAGGGCTTTGTCAACTTAGTCAATATATGCATGATTCTAGCTCCAGTGACCGTACGATGTCCATCCAACGGCCGTAGTGCTTCTTCAACCTCTGGTCTTCTTGCTCCAGCCGCCCAAACCAGCGCCGGTCGTGCCTCGTGCTCCTGCCTCCCGTGGCCGGCTGCGATGCGGCGGAGGCCTCACCGCCCCCTACTACTCCCACTGCTGGCCAGGCCATCCCTCTACTCACCCACACCCCATGTTATTCTGCGGCGATGGCAGCCTCACACCGCAGTGAACCAGTGAACCCTCGTACTCCTCTGCGCGTGGGCATCCACTGCCGCGTCTTCTCCGGCTCCGCGTCATCCCCTTCCTAGGCCTCGCCATCGTCCACCGCCCTGATGCTCTCGGCGCGGCGTGGTAAACGTGGTCAAGGAACGGCTTCCATTGGACGTGGACTGTACGTGGAGAGGCTGACAGCTGGGTCCACGGCCGCAGCAAGGAAGTGCCTCCTTATTACATGCAAAATAATTATTCCTCCACCTGACAGCGGGGACCCCCCAAACGGGCCACCGTATTTCATGAAGAAAACGTTTCCCCCCTGACTGCTGGGACCCACCAGCTACATCTTCGCATGCAAGGAAGTGCCTGACAGTCGGGACCCACCTGGTCGAAGCGTACGTAGCATTGTCATTCTGGTCGCGAATGTGTACGTACGTATATACTGGTCGATGTAGAGGCGCGCACGTGTCGTAGTAGAGGCACGCACGTGTCATAGTAGAGGCGCGCACGTAGCATGTACACGTACGTACAGCGGCCAGGGTGCAAGAAAGAAAATATGGCCACGTACGTACATACGGGCAGGGTCTCGAACGCCTACTCGCGCATACGTACGGCCAGGGCTCGTGTACATGGCTGGGTCGGAATGGAGAAACAGCGTCGTCGTCGTGTTCATGGGGAGGCAACGGAATGCGTCGTGTTCATGGGGAGGCAACGGAATGCGTCGTGTTCATCGGGAGGCAACGGAACGCATGGGAGCCAACTGGCTGGGTCGGAACGGAATGCGTGGTCGTGTTCATCGGGAGGGCTTGGATAGAACAGGCGATGGAAACAAGGTCGGGTGTACCGCAGAACGGAGGAAACGGACCTCCTACGATCGAAACGGGGGTCCTGTTGATCGGGAGGGGTGTGGCATACCGCAAAACGGACGAAACGGACCTCCTACGGTCGAAACCGGGGTCCTGTTCATCAGGAGGGGTGTGGCGTACCGCAAAACGGGACGAAACGGACTTGTGTTGGAGCGCTACGGTCGAAACGGGGGTCCTGTTCATCGGGAGGGGTGTGGCGTACCATAAAACGGGACTCCACGGGATACTGTTCATCTCCACCGTCGACCTCCTCCAGCCTCCACGGGCTACCGTCAACCTCCTCCAGCCTCCACGGGCTCCTGTTCATCCAGCCTCCACCACGCACTACTCCACCGGCTACTGTTCAACCACCCCTCCACCATCTACTGTTCATCCAGCCCTCCACACCACGGGGTCCTGTTCAACCACCCCTCCACGGGCACCCCTCCATCGTCCACTGTTCATCCAGCCCTCCACCACACCACGAGGTCTTGTTCATCCAGAGGCAACGCCACCGCTCACTGTTCATCCAAACCCCCCGCAACGCTCACTGTTCATCCCAGAGGCAGCATCGATCGGCTTCAGTTAGCAGCAGTAGCGAAGGAATCGCTCGATCGGGTTCAGTTAACAGCCATCGATCGATCGCTCGGGTTCAGTAACGCGTAGCCTGCAGTGCAATCGCTCAGGTTCAGTTAGAGCCCAATGCCTCGCTTGGGTTCAGTTAGAGCCAATGCCTCGCACACACGCGCATACGTGTACGAGAGAAACGCGCATCGCTCGGCCCCGACCTCCCACCGTAATCGGGAACTCCCCGAAATTTTCCTCGCCCTCGCTTCTACCATGGTTTTTTCCGTCATGGACGGCCCAAAGAATGTCATGCAGCTGCATCTCCGGCCCGCCCAGGACGAAAAGCCCATTTTCTGTCATGATTTTTTGTCATAGAAGTAGGAGCCCACCACATCTATGATGATACCGGGTTTTGTCACAATTATCGTCATAGAAGTGTCATATGTATGATAGAAAAAAATTCGTTCGGCCCAAAATGTCATGGATGCGTCTTTTTTTTGTAGTGCAAGGAAGGTATAATTCAGGAGCTCAGCAGAAGCCTCGCCTAACCCCCGAACTCGGGAGGACTTGTTCATAACCATGGAGGCCACAACCACAATGGAGGAAGTACCCATAATCATACTGGCCCAAGGAATGGGAATGGGAATGGAGCAAGCAATAATCAGAACCGTTCCAATCCAGCCACACCCGCCAAGAGAGACCTAAGCCACGTTACTTGCTTCAAGTGCGGGAAGACTGGACACTATGCCACGGAGTGCCCTGAAGCAAAGAATGGAAATGATAATGGGAGCACTGGGAAGAAGCCCAATCCATTCAACAAAGGACAAGTGAACCATGTTAATGTGGAGGAGGTTGAAGAGCAGCCAGACATGGTTATTGGTAAGTTTTTGGTTAAGTCTTTTACCGCCCTTGTTCTTTTTAGTACTGGTGCATCGCATTCATACATATCAAGGGGATTTGTGGATAAGTTTAAACTGCCAGCCCAAACCCTTAGGACCCCTCTGTTAGTAAGTTCACCTGGAGCAGAGTATATGTCTAGTCGATGGTGCGACCAGATACCCTTAACCATTGGTAGCCATGTTTTCCCATCCGACCTAATAATCTTGGAGTCACAAGGATTGGATGTGATATTAGTCATGGACTGGATGTCAAAGTATGGAGGAAGCATTGACTGTGTTAGTAAGTCAATTTGTCTCACCACCCCGGAGGGAAAAGGGATTAAGTATGTATCTAGGCACGCGCCTAGGAGTAGCCAAGTAAATACCCTCACGGGAATTGTTCAGGAGGAAGTGCCTGTAGTGAAGGATTACCCGGATGTTTTTCCAGAGGAGTTACCAGGCATGCCACCGGATCGAGACATCGAGTTTTTGGTAGAGCTATTGCCAGGCACCGGGCCTATATCAAAGAGACCCTATCGGATGCCCGCGAATGATCTGGAAGAGATTAAGAAGCAGATCAAGGAGTTATTGGAGAAAGGTTACATTCGATGGAGTTCATCACCATGGGGAGCCCCAGTGCTTTTGGTTGAGAAGAAGGATAAGTCTCTAAGAATGGTTATTGATTATCGCGCGTTAAATGAGGTGACGATCAAGAACAAATACCCACTGCCGATGATCAATGATTTTTTTAACCAGCTGCAAGGAGCTAAGGTGTTTTCAAAGGTAGATCTGCGATCTGGATATCACCATCTTAAGATTCGAGAGAAGGGTATACCAAAGACAACATTTACCATAAGGTACGGGTTGTATGAGTATACGGTCATGTCATTTGGACTGACTAACGCCCCTGCCTATTTCATGAGCATGATGAACAAAGTGTTCATGGAATATTTGGATAAGTTTGTTGTGGTGTTCATTGATGATATAATGGTATACTCGAAGAATGAGGAGGAGCACGAAGAGCATTTGCGTTTAGTTCTCGAGAAACTCAGGGAACACCAGTTGTATGCCAAGTTTAGCAAATGTGAGTTTTGGTTGAAGGAAGTCGGATTCCTTGGACATGTTATATCAGGAGAAGGTGTAGCAGTAGATCCCACCAAGGTTCAGTCAGTCACTGAATGGTTGGCACCCACTTCAGTTAGCGAGATCCGCAGTTTTCTTGGACTCGCAGGATA
This sequence comes from Triticum urartu, assembly GCF_056163025.1. Classification (NCBI taxonomy): domain Eukaryota; kingdom Viridiplantae; phylum Streptophyta; class Magnoliopsida; order Poales; family Poaceae; genus Triticum; species Triticum urartu. The sequence continues at coordinate 355,591,937 of NC_141877.1, forward strand.
CTATCGGAGATTCATTGAGAATTTTTCCAAGATTGAGAAACCAATAACGGAGTTATTGAAGAAGGATACCAAATTTAAATGGACGGAAGAATGTGAGGCGAGTTTTCAGGAGTTAAAGAAACGTTTGACTACAGCCCCAGTGTTGATTCTGCCGGATATACGTAAGGAGTTTCAAGTGTATTGCGATGCCTCTCGCCTAGGACTTGGAAGTGTGCTTATGTAGGACGGAAGAGTTGTTTCATATGCCTCACGACAACTAAAACCACACGAATTGAATTATGCCACGCATGATTTGGAGTTAGTAGCAGTAGTGCATGCGTTGAAGACTTGGAGACATTACCTTATTGGAAACTGTTGTGATGTGTACACGGATCATAAGAGTTTGAAATACATTTTCACACAGAAGGAGTTGAACCTTAGGCAGAGGAGATGGTTGGAGCTTATAAAGAATTATGACATGAAGCTTCACTATCATCCAGGCAAGGCTAATGTCGTAGCAGACGCCTTGAGTCGGAAGAGTTATGCTAATACCCTAGTGAGCACGGGATTGCCAAAGGAGTTAGCAGATGATCTCAGACTTCGACTGGAGATTGTTCCTAGAGATTTTGTTGCAACAATGGAAGTTCAGTCGGCATTGTTAGGAAAGATTCGAGAAGCTCAGAAGGATGACTAAGAGATTGCTGAGATAAAGGAGAGAATGGGCAAAGGAAAGGCCAAAGGTTTTCGTGAGGATGAGCACGACACCTTATGGTTTGAGGACCGTGTTTATGTTCCCAATAACACAGAGATCAGGAAGTTAATACTTCAGGAGGCTCATGACTCACCATACTCGATACACCCCGGAAACACCAAGATGTATTTGGATTTGAAGGAACATTTCTGGTGGACTGGTATGAAGAAGGATATTGCCAAGTATGTAGCTATGTGATGTATGTCAGAGAGTGAAGGCTGAGCATCAAAAGCCAGCAGGATTGTTACAGCCTATGCCGATATTCGAATGGAAGTGGGATAAACTTGGCATGGACTTTATCACCGGATTACCCAGGACCAAATCAGGATATGATTCTATATGGGTAGTAGTTGATCGCTTGACCAAAGTTGCTCACTTTATCCCAGTGAAAACCACCTATACAAGTGTGAAGTTGGCCAAGATATACATGACCAGGATCGTATGTCTACATGGAGTTCCTAGGACCATCGTATCAGATAGAGGAACACAGTTTACCTCAAAGTTTTGGCATCAGCTGCACCAGACTTTGGGAACGAGATTGGAGTTCAGTACAGCATTCCACCCGCAGACGGATGGACAGACCGAGAGAGTCAACCAGATTCTGGAGGATATGTTGAGAGCTTGTGCGCTAGATTATGGATCTAGCTGGGATGACAATTTGCCCTATGCGGAGTTCTCATACAACAATAGCTATCAAGCCAGTTTGAAGATGGCACCGTTCGAAGCCCTGTATGGACGAAGGTGCAGAACATCGTTGTTATGGGATGAAGTTGGAGACCGTCCGTTGTTTGGACCAGATTTGATCAAGGAGTCTGAAGAAAAGGTTAAGTTGATTTGAGATAGATTGAAGGTAGCTCGGTCCAGGCAGAAGAGTTATGCAGATTCGAAACGCAAGGAAATAACCTATGAAATTGGAGATAGAGCATATTTGCGAGTATCACCTCTGCGAGGAGTGAAATGTTTTGGAGTTAAGGGAAAGTTAGCCCCGAGATTTGTAGGACCGTACCAAATTTTGGAGCGTATGGGAGAAGTTGCCTACAAGTTGGAGTTACCTAAAGGACTGTTAGGAGTTCATGATGTGTTTCATGTTTCTCAGTTGAAAAATGTCATGCGGAGATGGCCGATATACCGCTAAGAGATACAGTGCCATTGGAGGCGATTCAGTTGGACAGTGATCTAACCTATGAGGAGAAGCCAGTCAGGATTCTTGAATTTGCCAGCCGAGTCACCCGCAGCAAGGTTATCAAGTTTTGCAAGGTTCAATGGATCCATCATACCGAGGATGAAGCCACCTGGGAACGAGAGGATGATCTTCGCAAAGACCACCCACACCTATTCTCTAGCCAACCCGAATCTCGAGGGCGAGATTCATCTTAAGGGGGGGTAGGTTTGTAACATCCCAAATTTTCAATTTGGAATGTTATACATAGATCATTCAAGCATATCATATTTTGTTGCATTTCGATTCGCGATCCTCGAAATCCTAAGCAACTCAAGGACCCTCGGAGAGAGTTGGGGATTTCTCAGTTTTCATATTTGAGTTTTATCAAATATTGAAACGAGGATTCTTGGTTTTAATTATTTTTCTCTCCGAAAAATATTTCATATTAAAATATATGAGAGGAGATAATATGACTTCTCCAAAATAAATGAAATATTGGAGGAAAAATATTAAAATCAAATATTTGATTTTATTCAGAGTTTATTGCTATTTTATTTGAATTAGAAAAATTGCACGTTTTTCAAATTGCATTTTAGGGCCAAGAAAATGTTCAGCTTATTCTAAATATTTCATTTAGACGGTGAAAATTTGTTTTGGCATTTTTAGATTTTTATTTTATTTTCTAGGATTTATTTAATTTCCAGCGGAATTATTTAAAAAAAGTCCCAGCGCCTGACTGGGCCGAAGCCCAGCCGAGCCGGCCCGCTAGCCCCGCGCTGCCGTCCCCTTCCAGGAGACCGGGAGGCCGCCACCGCCCGCGACGCCGAGTCCGGCCAGGACTCTGCCGCGCCCCCCTTGCACCCTCCCCAAGCAAGCACCCCCCCTCCTTTTATACCCGCCCCCGGAGCCCCCACCACCACCAACCCCGCCGCCTGCCTCGCCCCGCCCCGCAGCGCCGCGCGCCGCCGCCTAGCAGCGCCGCGCCGCCGCCCTTTGCCACGCGCCGTTGCCGCCTGTCGCCGCCCCGCGCGCGCCCACCGCCGCAGCCCCACCTCGCCGGAGCCGCAGCCCCGCCTCGCCGGACCTCGCCGGAGGTAAAGCCGCCGTTGCCGCCGCCGATTTTTTTAGAAAAGACCGATCTGGTTTTTTTAAAGAAAAACCCTAGGTTCATTTTTTAGAATAGATCGGTTTATTTTTTTCCCCGGTTTAGTTTAATTAGCGGACGTTCATCCGTACGTTCGTTTTAATGAACGGTGTTCACCCGTTAGCCACAGACAGCGAACGATCGTTCGTTAGCCTGTTCGTCAGTTTCCTTTTTCTCGGATTTTCTGTGATTATTTTCGATCGTGATTTCTGATCCGATTTTCGTTTTAGTTTATCTTTTCGCTCGTTTGTCGGAATCAGGCGATTCAAGCGCCTAGATCTTTGTCTCAAAACCCTCTTTCTGTTTAACCAACTTGAACAAGATTTTGGTACTGTAAAATTTGACTTTAGGTCCAGATTAGTAATCGGATCTTGTTTCTTTCACAGTTTCAGTTTCGTTGCTCCGTTTGATTTGATTCTTTTTACAAACCGGAGTTCTTAAGTTGAACTTTCTAGTTAGATCTTCTTATTTGAGATTTACTCATGCTTCTTTGCTTGATTGCTTATGCACGCTATTGTTTGTTTGCGATAGAACACCCGGAGTGTGAAGCGTGCTACTACGAGTCTCTAGGTTTTGCGGATCATCAGCAAGGCAACTAACACTTTGATCATACCTCTTTATCACCCAGTTTTTATGCATTAGCTCCAATCCTCAAACATTGCATGATTAGGATGTGATTTAACATGTGGGTTGGGAAGTAGTTGATGAGGTAGAACCTATTTCCCTGTTATTACCAAACCATTGGGAGTTACTTCTACGTAATGCTTATATTGCTATGCTATGCTCGTAGACATGGTTTGGGCGAGTGAATCCATGACAGATGCGAGATTATTAATTAATGGTTCAACTTAAGGTGGCAACTTAAATACACATCTGGGTGGATTGTTTGTTGGGCACCTGGGGAATCTAGTGTTGTCCTAGGATATCCCGGAGTACCCGTGTGATAATCCTAAGGTCCGCCACCTAGGCTCAAAGGGAACTGAGATATTTCATGCTAGAAACTTTCGTGTGCAGCCACAAGCTATTATGGGCTCTATCATAGTTGAGTAAGTTGCGTGAAGCTCTTGAAGAGGTGGATCAGCAGGTAGAGGGATGTAGGTTGGTATGGTCTGCCCGGAGTAAGGAGTTAATGCTTCTGAAAGACTGTGTCTCGGTCATCCGTTTCTCAAACACCATGTAGTGCGAGAAATACAACGGAGGAGATCGAGTCCTGTGGGGAAAAGTGCGCAAACCTCTGCATAGTGTATAAACTAATCATGGTTAGCCGTGTCCCCGGTTATGGACAAATCTTGAGTATCTAGTACTTGGATTATCATATGTATCTCATCACTCTAAATTAATATTGTTGGGTTGATAATTACTTTTAGTTGGGATTGAGTTGGAGGAACCTTCTCAATGATGTTTCAACTACCATGATAGTTAAATAAAATCTATTCCTTTGTTGTAGGGAAAAATTGGCTTTTCGCAAAACTATAACCGTAGAGCTTTCCACCAGCCAAATATGCATGTAGTGATAGCAATATTATGTTCTTGCTCTATTGTGTTACATTGCCAGCATATTCCATGAGTACTGTGTGTGTCAGCATTACCGATCCAGGGATGACACGGAAGCACAGAGAGTTGACCGTTTGAGGTTGGGTCGCTACATCATGGGCCCCTGATGCTCCACCGACCTCAACTCCAACTCTATATATTCACGTCCGGGGAGAAAAAATCAGAGAGAAGGATTCATCGCGTTTTACGATACAGAGCCGCCGTCAAGCCCTAATCTCTCTCGGGAGGGCTGATCTGGAGTTTGTTCGGGGCTCCTGAGAGGGGAATCCGTCGCCACCACCATCATCAACCTTCCTCCATCACCAATTTCATGATGATCACCGCCGTGCATGAGTAATTCCATCGTAGGCTTGCTGGACGGTGATGGGTTGGATGAGATTTATCATGTAATCGAGTTAGTTTTGTTAGGATTTGATCCCTAGTATCCATTATGTTCTGAGATTGATGTTGCTATGACTTTGCTATGCTTAATGCTTGTCACTAGGGCCTGAGTGCCATGATTTCAGATCTGAACCTATTATGTTTTCATGAATATATGTGAGTTCTTGATCCTATCTTGCAAGTCTATAGTCACCTATTATGTGTTATGATCTGTTAACCCCGAAGTGACAATAATCGGGATACTTACCGGTGATGACCGTAGTTTGAGGAGTTCATGTATTCACTAATTGTTAATGCTTTGGTCCGGTACTCTATTAAAAGGAGGCCTTAATATACCTTAAATTCCAATAGGACCCCGTTGCCACGGGAGGGTAGGACAAAAGATGTCATGCAAGTTCTTTTCCATAAGCACGTATGACTATATTCGGAATACATGCCTACATTACATTGATGAACTGGAGCTAGTTCTGTGTCACCCTATGTTATAACTGTTGCATGAGGAATCACATCCGACATAACTATCCATCACTGATCCATTGCCTATGAACTTTTCACATATTCATCTTTGCTTAGTTACTTTTCCGTTGCCACTGTTACAATTACTACAAAACCAATATTGTTACTTTTGCCACCGTTACCGTTACTTCCATATTACATTGCTACTAAATACTTTGCTACAGATATTAAGTCTTTCAGGTGTGGTTGAATTGATAACTCAACTGTTAATACTTGACAATATTCGTTGGCTCCCCTTGTGTCGAATCAATAAATTTGGGTTGAATACTCTACCCTCGAAAACTATTGCGACCCCTATACTTGTGGGTTATCAGGGGGCGCGTGCCTCCTCCCGTGGCCTTCCTCCTCTCCTCCACTATGGCCCATTAGGCCCATTAACTTTCTCGGGGGTTCCGGTAGCCTCCCGGTACTCCGAAAAATCCCCGAACCTTATCAAAACCATTCCGGTGTCCTTATATAACCTTACAATATATCAATCTTTACCTCTCGACCATTTCGAGACTCCTCGTCATGTACGTGATCTCATTCGGGACTCCAAACAAACTTCGGTCACCAAAATACATAACTCATAATACAAATCGTCATCGAACATTAAGCGTGCGGACCCTACGGGTTCGAGAACTATGTAGACATGACCGAGACACATCTCCGGTCAATAACTAATAGCGGAACCTGGATGCTCATATTGGATCCTACATATTCTACGAAGATCTTTATCGGTCAAACCGCATAACAACATACGTTATTCCCTTTGTCATCGGTATGTTACTTGCCCAAGATTCGATCGTCGGTATCATCATACCTAGTTCAATCTCGTTACCGGCAAGTCTCTTTACTCGTTCCGTAATGCATCATCCCGTATCTAACTCATTAGTTGCATTGCTTGCAAGGCTTTATAGTGATGTGCTTTACCGAGAGGGCCTAGAGGTACCTCTCCGATACTCAGAGTGACAAATCCTAATCTTGATCTATGCCAACTCAACAAACACCTTCAGAGACACCGGTATAGCATCTTTATAATCACCCAGTTACGTTGTGACGTTTGATAGCACACAAGGTGTTCCTCCGGTATTCGGGAGTTGCATAATCTCATAGTTAGAGGAATATGTATAAGTCATGAAGAAAGCAATAGCAATAAAACTTAATGATCATTATGCTAAGCTAACGGATGGGTCTTGTCCATCACATCATTCTCTAATGATGTGATCTCGTTCATCAAATGACAACACATGTCTATGGTTAGGAAACTTAACCATCTGTGATTAACGAGCTAGTCAAATAGAGGCATACTAGGGACACTCTGTTTTGTCTATGTATTCACACATGTACTAAGTTTTCGGTTAATACAATTGTAGCATGAATAATAAACATTTATCATGATATAAGGAAATATAAATAACAACTTTATTGTTGCCTCTAGGGCATATTTCCTTCAAGCAATACTGGCACCGGAGACAACAAAACTCCAGATGATGCCGAAGATCCTGAAGACCTCGCCGAGCCTACGTCTGAGCAGGATGAGTGGGAGGAGGGACAAGTTAACCCTGAAGAGCCTGTCGAGAATGAGGATTTGGAGGATAGTAACTATCTACCGGTCTCCGAGGAAGATGTCAGCCTCGGCAACGAAGAATTCATCGTTCCAGAGGAACCCCTCGAGCAAGAGCGCTTTAAGCAACAGCTAATTGCAACTGCGAGGAGTCTAAAAAAGAAACAGCAGCAGCTTCAAGCCGAACAGGATACGCTCAACGATAGATGGACTCACGTCCTAGCTACCGAGGAATATGGCCTCGAGCGCCCAACAAAGAGTTATCCGAAGCGCCGACTACTACCACAATTCGATGACGAGGCCCTTGAGCCAATACCGTCAAGATATAATCACACTGACGAACCAGACTGACCACCACGTGGACGAGACAAAGCGGCTGCTTACACCGAACACCTACCCGCGCCACCTCGTCGTCGAGGCAAAGAGGTAGCGGCTCTGAACTACACCTATGACTTACGTCAGGACCTGGACAATAGAGCCGGTCAGACTAGATCAATCTATGGATCAAGGGGGCATGCTCCAACGCGAGATGACGGCCATCAAGCTTGGAGCGATAAGCATAACCTCACTCGGGCTGAAAACCGAACACGGATGTCATTCGAACTCTGCCGCGACATTGCCCGATACAGAGGCACCGCACACCCCTTATGCTTTACCGATTAGGTAATGCAGCACTAGTTTCCAGAATGGTTTAAACCCATAAACATAGAAGCATACGATGGAACAACAGATCCCGTAGTATGGATTGAAGATTTTCTTCTCCATATTCACATGGCTCGTGGTGACGATCTCCACGCCATTAAATACCTCCCCCTAAAGTTAAAGGGACCTGCACGACACTGGCTAAACAGCCTCCCAGAGAACTCTATTGGCAGCTGGGAAGATTTGGAGGATGCATTTCGAGACAACTTCCAAGGTACTTATGTCCGGCCACCGGACGCCGATGACCTCAGTCACATAGTACGGCAACCCGGAGAGTCGGCCCGCAAACTCTGGACTCGGTTCTTAATTAAAAAGAACCAAATCATCGACTGTCTGGACGCTGAAGCCCCATCGGCCTTTAAACATAGCGTCCGCGACGAATGGCTTGCCTGACACCTCGGCCAAGAAAAGCCGAAGTCTATGGTAGCTCTTACCACACTCATGACCCGCTTCTGCGCAGGAGAAGACAGCTGGTTAGCTCATAGAAGCAACAGCACCAGTGACCCCGGCACCTCCAAAGCCAGGGATGGCAACGGACGGCCACGACATAGCAAACACAAGCGTCAATACAACAATGAAGAAACCGAAGATACGGCGGTCAACTTCGGATTCAGCGGCTCTAAACCCGGTCGGCGGAAGAAGCCATTCAAAGGAAACTGGGACGGCCCATCCAATTTGGACAAAATACTCGACAATCCTTGCCAGATTCATGGCACCCCCGACAAGCCTGCAAATCATTCCAACAGAAACTATTGGGTCTTCAAACAGGCCAGTAAATTAAATACCGAACATAAGGGGAAAGGGCCGCCAAGCGAGGACGATGATGAGCCCCGCCCACCGAACACAAGGGGGCAGAAGAAATTTTCCCATGAGGTAAAAATAGTGAATATGATATACGTCACTCATATCCCCAAGAGGGAGCGCAAGCGTGCATTAAGGGACGTCTACGTCGTAAAGCCGGTCGCCCCAAAATTCAACCATTGGTCGGCTTGTCCGATCACCTTCGATCGCAGGGACCACCCGACCAGTATCCGTCATAGAGGTTCGGCAGCCCTGGTCCTCGATCCAATCATCGATGGATTCCATCTCACTCGAGTCTTTATGGACGGCGGCAGCAGTCTTAACTTGATTTATCAAGACACTATTCGTAAAATGGGTATTGACCCGTCAAGAATCAAGCCTAGTAACTGTTGGGGAACACAGTAATTTCAAAAAAAATCCTATGCACACGCAAGATCTATCTAGGTGATGCAAAGCAATGAGAGGGAAGAGTGTTGTCCACGTACCCTCGTAGACAGTAAGCAGAAGCGTTATGACAACGCGGTTGATGTAGTCGAACGTCTTCACGATCCAAACGATCCTAGCACTGAAGATACGACACATCCGCGATCTGCACACGTTCAGCTCGGTGACATCCCGCGAACTCTAGATCCAGCTGACTGTCGAGGGAGAGTTTCATCAGCACGACGGCGTGATGACGGTGATGATGAAGCTACCGGCGCAGGGCTTCGCCTAAGCACTGCAACGATATGACCAAGTTGGATTATGGTGGAGGGAGGCACCGCACACGGCTAAACAATGTCAACTTGTGTGTTCTAGGGTGCCCCTGCCCCCGTATATAAAGGAGCAAGGGGGAGGCTAGCCAGCCCTTGGGCGCCCAAGGAGGGGAGGAATCCTCCTCCTAGTAGGAGTAGGATTCATTCTTTCCTAGTCCTACTAGGAGGGGGAAGGAAGGAGTGGGAGAGGGGAAGGAAACGGGCCCCCCCTAGTACAATTCGGACTCAAGGAGAAGGGGCATGCGGCCTAACCTGGCCGTCCCCCTCTTTATCCAGTAAGGCCCATCTAGGCCCATTAGTACCCCGGGGGGGTCCGGTAACCCTCCGGCACTCTGGTTTTATCCGAAACCACCCAGAACACTTCTGCTGTCTGAATGTAGCCGTCCATTATATTAAAAAAATTGTATCGACCATTTCGAGACTCCTTGTTATGTCCGTGATCACATCCGGGACTCCGAACTACCTTCGGTATATCAAAACACATAAACTCATAATATCGATCGTCATCGAACGTTAAGCATGCGGACCCTACGGGTTTGAGAACTGTATAGACGTGACCGAGACTCATCTCCGGTCAATAACCAATAGCGGAACCTGGATGCTCATATTGGTTCCTACATATTCTACGAATATCTTTCTCGGTCAAACCACATAACAACATACGTTGTTCCCTTTGTCATCGGTATGTTACTTGCCCGAGATTCGGTCGTCGGTATCTCAATACCTAGTTCAATCTCATTACCGGTAAGTCTCTTTACTCGTTCCGTAATGCTACATCTCGTAACTAACTCATTAGTTACATTGCTTGCCAGGCTTATAGTGATGTGCATTACCGAGAGGGCCCAGAGATACCTCTCTGATACATGGAGTGACAAATCCTAATCTCGATCTATGCCAACTCAACAAACACCATCAGAGACACCTGCAGAGCATCTTTATAGTCACCCAGTTACGTTGTGACGTTTGATAGCAACTAAGTGTTCCTCCGGTATTCGGGAGTTGCATAATCTCATAGTCATAGGACCATGTATAAGTTATGGAGAAAGAAATAGCAACAAACTAAACGATCATCGTGCTAAGTTAATGGATGGGTCAAGTCAATCACATCATTCTCTAATGATGTGATCCCATTTATCAAATGACAACTCTTTGTCCATGGGTAGGAAACTTAACCATCTTTGATCAACGAGCTAGTCAAGTAGAGGCATACTAGTGACACTCTGTTTGTCTATGTATTCACACATGTACTAAGTTTCCGGTTAATACAATTGTAGCACGAATAATAAACATTTATCATGATATAAGGAAATATAAATAACAACTTTATTATTGCCTCTAGGGCATATTTCCTTTAGTCTCCCACTTGCACTAGAGTCAATAATCTAGATTACATTGTAATGATTCTAACACCCATGGAGTCTTGGTGTTGATCATGTTTTGCTCGTGAGAGAGGCTTAGTCAAGGGGTCTGCAACATTCAGATCCGTATGTATCTTGCAAATCTCTATGTCTCCCTCTTTGACTTGATCGCGGATGGAATTGAAGAATCTCTTGATATGATTGGTTCTCTTGTGAAATCTGGATTCCTTTGCCAAGGCAATTGCACCAGTATTGTCACAAAAGATTTTCATTGGACCTGATGCACTAGGTATGACACCTAGATCGGATATGAACTCCTTCATCTAGACTCCTTCATTTGTTGCTTCCGAAGCGGCTATGTACTCCACTTCACATGTAGATCCCGCCACGATGCTCTGCTTGGAACTGCACCAACTAACAGCTCCACCATTTAATAAAAATGCGTATCCGGTTTGTGACTTAGAGTCATCCGGATCAATGTCAAGGCTTGCATCGACATAACCGTTTACGACGAGCTCTTTGTCACCTCCATAAACGAGAAACATATCCTTAGTCCTTTTCAGGTATTTTAGGATGTTCTTGACCGTGGTCTAGTGATCCACTCCTGGATTACTTTGGTACCTCCCTGCTAAACTAATAGCAAGGCACACATCAGGCCTGGTACACAGCATTGCATACATGATAGAACCTATGGCTGAAGCATAAGGAGTGACTTTCATTTTCTCTCTATCTTCTGCAGTGGTCGGGCATTGAGTCTGACTCAACTTCACACCTTGTAACACAGGCAAGAACCCTTTCTTTGCTTGATCCATTTTGAATTTCTTCAAAAACTTTATCAAGGTATGTGCTTTGTGAAAGTCCAATTAAGCGTCTTAATCTATCTCTATAGAACTTGATGCCCAATATATAAGCAGCTTCACCGAGGTCTTTCATTGAAAAATTCTTATTCAAGTATCCTTTTATGCTATTCAGAAATTCAGTATCATTTCCGATCAGCAATATGTCATCCACATATAATATCAAAAATGCTACAGAGCTCCCACTCACTTTCTTGTAAATACAGGCTACTCCAAAAGTCTGTATAAAACCAGATGCTTTGATCACACTATCAAAGCGTATATTCTAACTCCAAGAGGCTTGTGCCAGTCCATAAATGGATCGCTAGAGCTCGCACACTTTGTTAGCACCTTGTGGATCGACAAAACCTTCTAGTTGCATCATATACAACTCTTCTTTAAGATATCCATTAAGGAATGCAGTTTTCACATCCATTTGCCAAATTTCATAATCATAAATGCGGCAATTGCTAACATGATTCGGACAAAATTAAGCATCGCTACGGGTGAGACGGTCTCATCGTAGTCAACTCCTTGAACTTGTCGAAAACCTTTTGCAACAAGTCGAGCTTTGTAGACAGTAATATCGCCGTCAGCATCAGTCTTCTTCTTGAAGATCCATTTATTCTCTGTGGCTTGCCGATCATTGAGCAAGTCAACCAAAGTCCACACTTTGTTCCCATACATGGATCCCATCTCAGATTTCATGGCCTCAAACCATTTTGAGGAATCTGGGCTCATCATCGCTTCCTCATAGTTCGTAGGTTTGTCATGGTCGAGTAACATGACCTCCAGAACAGGATTACCGTACCACTCTGGTGCGGATCTTACTCTAGTTGACCTACGAGGTTCGGTAGTAACTTTATCAGAAGTTTCATGATCATCAGCATTAGCTTCCTCACTTACTGGTGTAGGAATCACTGAAACTGATTTCTGTGATGAACTACTTTTCAATAAGGGAGTAGGTACAATTACCTCATCAAGTTCTACTTTCCTCCCACTCACTTCTTTCGAGAGAAACTCCTTCTCTAGAAAGGATCCATTCTTAGCAACGAATATCTTGCCTTCGGATCTGTGATAGAAGGTGTACCCAACAGTCTCCTTTGGGAATCCTATGAAGACACATTTCTCTGATTTGGGTTCGAGCTTATCAGGTTTAAGCTTTTTCACATAAGCATCGCAGCCCCAAACTTTAAGAAATGACAACTTGGGTTTCTAGCCAAACCACAGTTCATAAGGTGTCATCTCAACGGATTTTGATGGTGCCCTATTTAACGTGAATGTAGCCATCTCTAAAGCATAACCCCAAAATGATAGCGGTAAATCAGTGAGAGACATCATAGATCGCACCATATCTAATAAAGTGCGGTTACAACATTCGGACACACCATTACGCTGTGGTGTTCCAGGTGGTGCGAGTTGCAAAACCATTCCGCGTTGTTTCAAATGAAGACCAAACTCATAACTCAAATATTCACCTCCACGATCAGATCATAGAAACTTAATTTTCTTGTTATGATGATTTTCCACTTCACTCTGAAATTCTTTGAACTTTTCAAATGTTTCAGACTTATGTTTCATCAAGTAGATATACCCATATCAGCTTAAATCATCTGTGAAGGTAAGAAAATAACGATACCCGCGCGAGCATCAACACTCATTGGACCGCATACATCAGTATGTATTATTTCCAACAAGTCTGTTGCTCGCTCCATTGTTCCGGAGAATGGAGTTTTAGTCATCTTGCCCATGAGGCGTGGCTCGTAAGCATCAAGTGATCATAATCAAGTGATTCCAAAAGTCCATCAGCATGGAGTTTCTTCATGCGCTTTACACCAATATGACCTAAACGGCAGTGCCACAAATAAGTTGCACTATCATTATTAAACTTATATCTTTTGGCTTCAATACTACGAACATGTGTATCACTACTATCAAGATTTGGTAAAAACAGACCACTCATCAAGGGTGCATGACCATAAAAGATATTATTCATATAAATAGAACAACCATTATTCTCTAATTTAAATGAATAACCATCTCGCATCAAACAAGATCCAGATATAATGTTCATGCTCAACGCTGGCACCAACTAACAATTATTTAGGTCTAAAACTAATCCCGAAGGTAGATGTAGAGGTAGCGTGCCGACGGAGATCACATCGACTTTGGAACCATATGGCTCCTGCTGATACGTCTCCAACGTATCTATAATTTTTGATTGCTCCATGCTATATTATCTACTACTTTTGACATTATTGGGCTTTATTATCCACTTTTATATTATTTTTGGGACTAACCTATTAACCGGAGGCCCAGCCCAGAATTGTTGTTTTTTGCCTATTTCAGAGTTTCGCAGAAAAGGAATATCAGACGGAGTCCAAACGAAATGAAACCTTCGGGAACATGATTTTTGGAACGAACATGATCCAGGAGACTTGGACCCTACATCAAGAAATAAAGGAGGAATCCACGAGGTAGGGAGGCGCGCCTACACCCCCCAGGCGCCCTCCACCATCGTGGGCCCCCTGTTGCTCCACCGACGTACTCCTTCCTCCTATATATACCTACGTACCCCCAAACGATCAGATACAGAGCCAAAAACCTAATTCCACCGCCGCAACCTTCTATATCCACGAGATCCCATCTTGGGGCCTGTTCCGGAGCTCCGCCGGAGGGGGCATCCATCACGGAGGGCTTCTACATCAACACCATAGCCTCTTCGATAAAGTGTGAGTAGTTTACCTCAGACCTTTGGGTCCATAGTTATTAGCTAGATGGCTTCTTCTCTCTTTTTGGATCTCAATACAATGTTCTCCCCCTCTCTTGTGGAGATCTATTCGATGTAATCTTCTTTTTGCGGTGTGTTTGTTGAGATTGATGAATTGTGGGTTTATGATCAAGATTATCTATGAACAATATTTGAATCTTCTCTAAATTCTTTTATGTATGATTGGTTATCTTTGCAAGTCTCTTCGAATTATCAGTTTGGTTTGGCCTACTAGATTGATCTTTCTTGCAATGGGAGAAGTGCTTAGCTTTGGGTTCAATCTTGTGGTGTCCTTTCCCAGTGACAGTAGGGGCAGCAAGGCACGTATTGTATTGTTGCCATCGAGGATAACAAGATGGTTTTTTTTATCATATTGCATGAATTTATCCCTCTACATCATGTCATCTTGCTTAAGGCGTTACTCTGTTTTCATGAACTTAATACTCTAGATGCATGCTGGATAGCGGTCAATGAGTGGAGTAATAGTAGTAGATGCAGGCAGGAGTCGGTCTACTTGTCTCAGACGTGATGCCTATATACATGATCATACCTAGATATTCTCATAACTATGCTCAATTCTGTCAATTGCTCAACAGTAATTCGTTCACCCACCGTAAAATACTTATGCTCTTGAGAGAAGCCACTAGTGAAACCTATGGCCCCGGGGTCTATCTTCATCATATTAATCTTCCTTTGCTTTTTATTTTAGTTTGCATCTTTATCACAAAAATACCAAAAATATTATCTTATCATATCTATTAGATCTCACTCTCGTAAGTGACCGTGAAGGGATTGACAACCCCTTATCGCGTTGGTTGCGAGGAGTTATTTGTTTTGTGCAGGTACGAGGGACTCGCGCGTAGCCTCCTACTGGATTGATACCTTGGTTCTCAAAAACTGAGGGAAATACTTACACTACTTTGCTGCATCATCCTTTCCTCTTCAAGGAAATCCAACGCGGTGCTCAAGAGGTAGCACCTGCCAGTTGCCGATAACTCTGTCACAAAACATGATCATCTCTTACAATAAAATTTAGCATCATGTCTTGACCATATCACATCACAACATGCCCTGCAAAAACAAGTTAGACGTCCTCTACTTTGTTGTTGCAAGTTTTACGTGGCTGCTACGGGCTGAGCAAGAATCGTACTTACCTACGCATCAAAAACCACAACGCGGTATAGTGATTGCTTTTTGATCTTCAGAAAGAACCCTGTTCATTGAATCTGATTCAACTAAAGTTGGAGAAACTGACACCCACCAGCCACCTATGTGTGAAGCACGTCGGTAGAACTAGTCTCGCGTAAGCATACGCGTAATGTTGGTCTGAGCCGCTTCATCCAACAATACCGTTGAATCAAGAATCAACTAGTGACGGCAAGCAATATGTATATACCCACGCTCACAACTCCTTTGTGTTCTACTCATGCATATAACATCTACGCATAGACCTGGCTCGGATGCCACTGTTGAGGAATGCAGTCATTTCAAAAAAAATCCTACACACACGGAAGATCTATCTAGGTGATGCAAAGCAATGAGCGGGAAGAGTGTTGTCCACGCACCTTCGTAGACAGTAAGAGGAAGCGTTAGGACAACGTGGTTGATGTAGTCGAACATCTTCATGATCCGACCGATCCTAGCACCGAAGATATGGCACCTCCGCAATCTGCACATGTTCAGCTCAGTGATGTCCCACGAACTCTAGATCCAGCTGACTGTCAAGGGAGAGTTTGGTCAGCACGATGGCGTGATGACGGTGATGATGAAGCTACCGGCGTAGGGCTTCGCCTAAGCACTGCAACAATATGACCGAGGTGGGTTATGGTGGAGCGGGCATCGCACATGGCTAAACAATGTCAACTTGTGTGTTCTAGGGTGCCCCCTGCCCCCGTATATAAAGGAGCAAGGGGGGAGGTCGGCCGGCCCTTAGGGAGCCCAAGGAGGGGAGGAATCCTCCTGCTAGTAGGAGTAGGATTCATCCTTTCCTAGTCCTACTAAGAGGGGGAAGGAAGGAGTGGGAGAGGGGAAGGAAAAGGGGGGCGCCGCCCCCCCTCCTAGTCCAATTCGGACTCAAGGGGGAGGGGGCATGCAGCCTGCCCTGGCAACCCCCCCCTCTCTCTCCACTAAGGCCCATCTAGGCCCATTAGTACCCCAGGGGGTTCCGATAACCCTCCAACACTCCGGTTTTATCCGAAACCACCCGGAACACTTCCGATGTCCGAATATAGCCGTCCAATATATTAATCTTTATGTCTCGACCATTTCGAGACTCCTCGTTATGTCCGTGATCACATCTGGGACTTCGAACTACCTTCGGTATATCAAAACACATAAACTCATAATATCGATCGTCATCGAACGTTAAGCGTGCGGACCCTACGGGTTCGAGAATTGTATAGACATGACCGAGACTCATCTCTGGTCAACAACCAATAGCGGAACCTGGATGCTCATATTGGTTCCTACATATTCTACGAAGATCTTTATCGGTCAAACCACATAACAACATATGTTGTTCCCTTTGTCATCGGTATGTTACTTGCCCGAGATTCGGTCGTCGGTATCTCAATACCTAGTTCAATCTCGTTACCAGTAAGTCTCTTTACTCATTATGTAATGCTACATCCCATAACTAACTCATTATTTACATTGCTTGCAAGGCTTATAGTGATGTGCATTACCGAGAGGGCCCAGAGATACCTCTCCGATACACAGAGTGAAAAATCCTAATCTCGATCTATGCCAACTCAACAAACACCATCGGAGACACCTGTAGAGCATCTTTATAGTCACCTAGTTACGTTGTGACATTTGATAGCACACTAAGTGTTCCTCTGGTATTCGGGAGTTGCATAATCTCATAGTCATAGGACCATGTATAAGTTATGGAGAAAGCAATAGCAACAAACTAAACGATCATCGTGCTAAGCTAATGGATGGGTCAAGTCAATCACATTATTCTCTAATGATGTGATCCCGTTTATCAAATGACAACTCTTTGTCCATGGCTAGGAAACTTAACCATCTTTGATCAACGAGCTAGTCAAGTAGAGGCATACTAATGACACTCTGTTTGTCTATGTATTCACACATGTACTAAGTTTCCAGTTAATACAATTCTAGCGTGAATAATAAAATTTTATCATGATATAAGGAAATATAAATAACAACTTTATTATTGCCTCTAGGGCATATTTCCTTTTGTAACACCACCTTTAAAGGGGTGATACCCAGCGTAGAGGCCCGCTGCACGGGTTCATTAACATTGGATGTAGTCTTCGGTTCATTGGATAACTTCTGAAGCGAAGACTTGATCTTCGACATTGTGCCCTTTCGTAGTGGTTATCACGCACTGCTCGGACGAACCGCCTTCACCCGCTTCAATGCAGTCTCGCACTATGCTTATTTAAAGCTCAAGATGCCCGGACCGCGTGGCGTTTCACAGTCAATGGAAACATGGAGCGCTCCCTCTGTACTAAGGATCATATCGCGGCCCTTGCGGCTGAGGTGCATAGCAGCCTTATCAAGCCGAACACTTCATCGGCCATCAAGCCCTTGGACACTATTAAATCAGTCTAGCCTACCCTGCAGAACGATAGCTTGCTGAATCCAGAGCTGGACTAGCAGTTCCGCCTCTGTCAATTGCCCCATCTAACCGTGGCATATGTACTGCATGTGCATAAATACGCACTCAAAATACCTTGGGCAACGACAGAGGCACAATGCGGACAGGGTCTATAGTGCGGTTCAACCCTACTTTGACCTCAACCCCTTCCTTTTTCTTTTTGTTACAGGTTTGATAAAAACCTCATCACCTTACGGTCATACAAGGGCCCTTTCCCGGGCCCCTTTTATAAACGGTCGTCGATCTCTCCTCACAAAGGATCTTGCATCAAGGCGACAGCGGCGCTGACGTGCGGCAAGGTCCCATTGGGAGCTTCAAGAATACCTTTTCTTTTTAGGCCATGTATACAACTTACCCTTGTTTACAAATTCTCGACATGTAAAATAGCCTTGATGTTTACGGCATTATCCGTAATAAAACGTTTTTACATATCAAACAGATTATAATGGAAACTGTTCTTTTTTGCCAACCCCTGTTTGGTGTTGGCTTATTTCATAATCTATATTTTTCTCTTCACTTTAGATTCCATATACACTTTGGTATGGCTTAAATGCCGGGTTCTCTATTCGGCCATGTATATCTACAAAAGTCTAAACACTTTTAGAGTATACTTCGGCGTCCCGGATATTGCATTACATGCATCAGCTCCGAATCATGTCTTTGGTCAATGGTTGGGTTGCCTGGCTCCTGTGATTGCTACCTTACATTCCGCTTGTTCGGTAAGGTAGTAAAGGGAGAACTACTACGATTGTGTTTCTGGTTCGTCCGGTCAAATAACTCAGTAGAGAAAGACGAAAACTGACTGTCATGATATGGCGAGAGCTGGTCGGCGGTTCGGCGACTTGCCATAAATATTTTGCGATTTACTTCGTATTATACGAAGGACCGGCCTTCGCCCAGTCACGCGCCTAAGGCATTGTAGTTCGGATGGATGCATACGCACCAGGCGCTGGTATTTAGCCCCACCATTAAACTCCTATGGCTAAGTGAAAGTACTAATGCCACATAGTCTGATTGTCTGGTTCACTACGCAGACAACTCCTTTACGGACCAAGATGTTGGGCCAAGTGTGATCACGCGCTATCCCGAACACCCCCGTAGCATCGATGTGGGGGCTGAACCCAACGACTGGCAAACGTTCAAAATTAAAAACAGCCACACAGGAGGAAAATAATTTCATATAAAGACATAAATATATTCCAGGCCTTGGTTCATAACACAAAAGTCTGGATAAACATAATACATTCACTCAAACATGATTTCCTTTGAGCATTGGCCCTCTACTATCCGGGCACCTGCCAGGACGTCGTCAAAGTACCAGTCTGGCTTGTGGTGGTCCTTGCCTTCGGGTGGGCCTTCAGTTGCCACGACGGTGGCCTTCATCTTCACCCAGTGCATCTTAACATGGGCAAAGGCCATCCGCGCACCCTCTCTACACGTCGAGCGCTTCACAACTTCAACTCGGGGCAGTGTGTCTGCGAGTCGCCTCACCAGGCCAAAGTAGCTGCTAGGAATGGGTTCGGCTGGCCAAAGCCAGACTATGATGTCCTTCATGGCCATACCGAACATCCTATGCAGCTCCGACAGTTGCAACATCTGGTTGTTCAACAGCGCCGGACGCTCTGGCGCTAGGAACAGTGACCAAAATAGCTTCTCTGTCGTGTTCCCCTCCTAGGCTCGGAAGAACTACGTGGCATCGGCAACACTCCTCGAAAGATCTGCAAAAGCGTCTCGAGACCTCCAGAGTCGAGTAAGCAAGGCATATCTTTGACCCCCAAATATACTCTGCAAAAGAAAGGGCTTACCAGCCACTACCTGTTCGGCCTGCCGGATCTCTTCACGAGCACTCCGGGACTCTGTTCGTGCCTCATTGGCTTCATGGAGGGCTTTGGCGAGCTCGGCCGCTTGGGCCGTAGTCTTCTCCTCCAAAGCCTCGCATTTGCTGATGGCATCTTTCAGCTCCTGCTCCACTTCGGCCACCCTCTCTTCGTGCTGGCGGCGGGAGACCCGTTCGGTCTTTAAATCCGTAGCCGCTTTATCAGCGGCCGCTTTTCTCGCCTTCCCCTCCTCCTTGGCTTGGGCAAGAGCACTCTTGAGAGTCTCGACCTCGGCTGCGCTACCTGCACTCGTAATAACAACAGTATATGAGTTACACTCTGAATCTACATATCACTTCGAATGCATGATCAAACTCTTTTCAACGTAAACACATACCTTCTGCCTCATCAAACCGCTTGTTAATGTGGTCGATTTCATCATCAGCCAGCTTCAGTTTCTGATTGAGTTTGGATACTTCAGCGGCCTGGGCGGTTGCCGCCAGAGGGAAGCCTGTTGAAAAAAAGAATAGTATGTCACCTTTTCTGAATTCAATGAGAACCTCTTTTCAGCTTTTTTCAAAAACCGGATAGAGTATCAGGGGCTACTATCTATATATAGGTATATTTCCTTCATATGAAAAGCATCTAAAGAGTATTACGTCGCATACCTCGAAGTCTGTTGGCAGGTTGGTGAAGGCTTCGTTCAGCCCGCTCTTGGCGGACTGAACCTTCTCAACCACCACACCCATCAAGGTGCGGTGCTCCTCCACGATGGAAGCACGTTGTAGTGCTTCCACCAGTGCATTCGGCGCCTCCAGATTAGTGCAGGTCGCCGTCGGAGCTGACACTCCCCCCTCCTTCAAAGGGGGTTGCTCGCCCGATTCCGGAGCCGTATGGGTCTCCGGAATGGTGTCCGACTGGGGGCCAGACAGGCCAGGGCCCCCTCCGGCGGTCACCATGGGGATCGCGCCCCCTAGGTCTTCGACAGCCGAGGTATTTCCCCCAGGCGCCGTTTCAGCCGCCTCGCCCACTCCTCCACGGCCTAGAGAGGTCCTTCGGGACAGCACCTCGATGTCATCCACTATGATGGGCGGCAGTGGCGGAGCCAGGATTTTCGACATGGGTATGCAAATTCAAAAAATTAATTTCCTGCACAACAATGTATGACATACAAAAGTTCATAATAATAACTACAAAACAATAAATACTCATTGGCTTTCAAACATCGATAAATACCGGTGTTGGTGTTGATGTCGAACTTATCTTCAATGCCTTGAAGCTCTGTCCCACCAACGCTTTAAATCACCGCACTTGTTCTTCAATTTTAATACCTATACAAAATAAAACATGCTAGATAGTGAGATGGTGGCATCGCGCACAGTCTTACAAGTTTGAATGTTCGTAATTCTGGATTTTAGATGGATAAAATATGAAAAATCAACCTGTTTTTCTTGAACTTCTGCACAAATTTTATTGTGAGCCAATGCAAATCACGCTTTAAATTGATTGGATGCTACAATAGATTAATAAAAAAATTAAGGAATGAAGATAATCATCTATTCTTCACTAACAATTCGAGGAAATAAACACCCAGAAGAAACAATCAGACGATGGGCGAATTGCGCACGCCCCTATTGACGACTTGTCTGGTAGATGGTAGATGCGCCTAGTGTGTACTGGGAAGGAGGACGAGGGCAGGCTAAGCAGATCGATCGGCTGGAGGCGATGATCCGTGACGGCCGAAAATTGATGCAGCGATTTCTTCGGATGGCCGACGCGGGCATGCGGCGTGGTGACATCCAAATTTCACGATGCGGCAGTTGTGTCGGCAGAATCACAGGCTGGAGGCGTTGCCTTGTCTTTTGAGCGGTCGAGGCGCTGGCTCGGTGTCCTGGACTTTGATCAATCGACCAGCATTAAGCGTCAAGGATACAGCCCAGTAGCAGAGTACCAGCCCAATATAGGCCCATGCGGTAGTGAATCGTTCTTTTCATCGTTTCTACGTACAACTAGACAGCCACACTATCTAAAAAGGCATGCAGGAGCTTATATACTGAAACTTTCTTGCAAAAAACATTGGGTATGCATTGCATACCCTTGCATTAGCCTAGCTCCGCCCCTGATGGGTAGAGAGGTTCGCGGAGGCATCTCGCTCTCTGCCATATTAGGCGGTAGAGAGCTCCCCTTAGATAGTGAAGGGTTGGGGAGGTTGCGAGCAGGGCTGAAATATACACAACATAATATGTTATATTAAAAACATAGAGGACCGAATACTTGTAAAGAATCCTTTGGTACTTATGATTTGGCCAGGGGCTTCGCCCTGGGAAGCCTCTTGGGGATGGGTTCGGCCTCTGAATTCGAACCATCCGAGAGGGTCACCTTCCCCCTCTTGGACGCCCCCTCCTTCAGGTCAATGGAGGCTGCCCTCTTCTTCTTCCTCCCCTTGAGCGGGGAGTCACTTTCCACCTCCTCTTCCTCTTCGTCTTCATCTTCCTTGTGGGAGGAGGGGATTTCGGTCTCTCCGGACACTGCGTCCGAGGTACCCATACGGCGGGGGCCGCCCTTGGCCTCCTTGGCCTTCTTCTCCGGCACCTGATAGGGCATCGGGACTAGCATCTTCGTTAGCTGAGGAGTGGCCGGATCTTTAGGCAGCGGGGCCAGACACTTGATCTGCTCCGCTTTCACTATCCAGCCCTGAGAAAGGGACATAAAACTCATTATGCCTAATAACTTATGGACTGAATGTATGTTCAGGAATAACACACTTACCGGTGTGGCCGGGTTCTTGCTGTCGAGGCTGATGTCTTCGTTCGTCTTCGGCCACGCTTTTTGGGTCTTGAAGAGCAGCTTCCAGATATCTTTGTGCGTTGTGCCGAAGAAGCGCTTCAGGGTCCGTGGATCTTCCGGATTGAACTCCCACATGTGGGAGGGCCGGAGTTGGCAGGGAAGGATCCGGCGGAAGAGTATCACTTGAATCACGTTTGGGAGGCTGGTGTTCTTGCTTATCATGTTTGTGATGCGCTTTTGTAGCATCAACACTTCCGCCGTGGATCCCCAATCTAAATCCTTGTTGGTCCACGACGCGAGCCGCATAGGGGGTCTGGATCTGAACTCAGGAGTGGCCGCCCACCTGGCGCCACGGGGTTCGGTGATGTAGAACCACTCCTGTTACCACACCTTGACGGTCTCCACGAAGGCCCCTTTAGGCCAAGTGGCGTTGGGGATCTTGCTCACCATGGCGCTGCCACAGTCCGCATGCTGCCTGTCGACCAACTTCGTCTTCACATTGAAGACTTTCAGCCATAGGCCGAAGTATGGGGGGATGCGGAGTAGCGCATCACACACAACGATAAATGTCGAGATGTGCAGGAAGGAGTTTGGGGCTAGATCATGGAAATCTAGCCCATGGTAGAACATGAGGCCGCGGACAAAGGGGTGGAGGGGAAACCCTAGCCCAAGGAGGAAGTGAGGGATGAACACAACCCTTTCGCCGGGCTCTGGGTGGGAATGACTTGCTTCTTGGCCGGGAGCCTGTGTGCGATGTCCGCAGATAGATATCCCGCCTCCCGGAGCTCCTTGACTTCGTTCTCCGTGATGGAGGAGGCCTCCCACTTGCCCTTCGAACCAGATCCGGACATGACTGGAGAGGTTGGTCACGGTGGAAACGATTGAAGCTTGGGCGCTAGAGCTTGAGGATGGGAAAACAGGAGAAAGAAGAAGGTGTGGGGGGGTGATAACCCACAAGTATAGGGGATCGCAACAGTTTTCGAGGGTGGAGTATTCAACCCAAATTTATTGATTCGACACAAGGGGAGCCAAAGAATATTCTCAAGTATTAGCAGCTGAGTTGTCAATTCAACCACACCTGGAAACTTAATATCTGCAGCAAAGTATTTAGTAGCAAAGTAATATGATAATAGCGGTAACAGTAGCAAAAGTAATAGTTTTGGTTTTATACTGATTGTAACAGTAGCAACGTGAAGGAAATATGCCCTAGAAGCAATAATAAAGTTATTATTTATTTCCTTATTTCATGATAAATGTTTATTATTCATGCTAGAATTGTATTAACCGGAAACATAATACATGTGTGAATACATAGACAAACAGAGTGTCACTAGTATGCCTCTACTTTACTAGCTCATTGATCAAAGATGGTTAAGTTTCCTAGCCATGGACAAAGATTTATCATTTGATAAACAGGATCACATCATTAGAGAATGATGTGATTGACTTGACCCATCCATTAGCTTAGCACGATGATCGTTTAGTTTGTTGCTATTGCTTTCTCCATAACTTATACATGGTCCTATGACAATGAGATTATGCAACTCCCGAATACCGGAGGAACACTTAGTGTGCTATCAAACGTCACAACGTAACTGTGTGACTATAAAGATGCTCTACAGGTGTCTCCGATGGTGTTTGTTGAGTTGGCATAGATCGAGATTAGGATTTGTCACTCTGTGTATCGGAGAGGTATCTCTGGGCCCTCTCGGTAATGCACATCACTATAAGCCTTGCAAGCAATGTAAATAATGAGTTAGTTACGGGATGTAGCGTTACAGAATGAGTAAAGAGACTTACCGGTAACGAGATTGAACTAGGTATTGAGATACCGACGACCGAATCTTGGGCAAGTAACATACCGATGACAAAGGGAACAACATATGTTGTTATGTGGTTTGACCGATAAAGATCTTCGTAGAATATGTAGGAACCAATATGAGCATCCGGGTTCCGCTATTGGTTATTGACCGTAGACGTGTCTCGGTCATGTCTACATAGTTCTCGAACCCGGTAGGAACCAATATGAGCATCCAGCACGCTTAAAGTTCTGTGATGATCGGTATTATGGGTTTTTTTGTTTTGATGTACCGAAGGTAGTTCGGAGTCCTGGATATGATCACGGACATGACGAGGAGTCTCGAAATGGACGAGGCGTAAAGATCGATATATTGGATGACTATGTTCGGATACCGGAAAGCTTTTGGACATTTATCGGAGTACCGGGGGGTTACCGGAACCCCCCGGGGAGTATATTGGGCCTAATGGGCCTTAGTGGGAGAAGAGGAGGGGCGGCCAAGGGTAGCCGCGCGCCCCCTCCCCCTCTAGTACGAATTGGACAAAGAGGGGGGCGGTGCTTTCCTTCTCTCTTCTCTCCCTTCCTTCTCCTCTCCTACTCCAACTAGGAAAAGAGGGAGTCCTACTCCCGGTGGGAGTAGGAATCGCCCCTTGGCGCGCCCTCCTCCTTGGCCGGCCGCCTTCCCCCTAGCTCCTTTATATACGGGGGCAGGGGGCACCCCATAGACACAACAATTGATTTGTTGATCTCTTAGCCGTGTGTGGTGCCCCCCTCCACCATAAGCCACCTCGGTTATATCGTAGCGGTGCTTAGGCGAAGCCCTGTGACGGTAGCTTCATCAACATCATCACCACGCCGTCGTGCTGACGAAACTCTTCCCCAAGCTCTACTGGATCATGAGTTCGCGGGACGTCACCGAGCTAAACGTGTGCTGAACGCGGAGGTGTCGTACGTTCGGTACTGAGGATCGGTCGATCGTGAAGATGTACGACTACATCAACCGCGTTGTCATAACACTTCCGCTTAATGGTCTGCGAGGGTACGTGGACTACACTCTCCCCTCTCGTTGCTATGCATCACCATGATCTTGCGTGTGCATAGGAATTTTTTTGAAATTACTACGTTCCCCAACAGTGGTACCAGAGCCAGGTTATTGCGTAGATGTTATATGCATGAGTAGAACACAAGTGAGTTGTGGGTGATACAAGTCATACTGCTTACCAGCATGTCATACTTTGGTTCGGCGGTATTGTTGGATGAAGCGGCCCGGACCGACAATACACATACACTTACGCGAGACTGGTTCTACCGACGTGCTTTGCACACAGGTGGCTGGCGGGTGTCAGTTTCTCCAACTTTAGTTGAACGAAGTGTGGCTACGCCAGGCCCTTGAGAAGGTTAAAACAACACTAACTTGACGAACTATCGTTGTGGTTTTGATGCATAGGTAAGAACGGTTCTTGCTCAGCCTTTAGCAGCCACGTAAAACTTGCAACAACAAAGTAGAGGATGTCTAACTTGTTTTTGCAGGGCATGTTGTGATGTGATATGGTCAAGACATGATGCTATATTTATTGTATGAGATGATCATGTTTTGTAACAGAGTTATCGGCAACTGGCAGGAGCCATATGGTTGTCGCTTTATTGTATGCAATGCAATCGCCCTGTAATTGCTTTACTTTATCACTAAGCGGTAGTGATAATCATAGAAGCAATAGTTGGCGAGACGACAACGATGCTATGATGGAGATCAAGGTGTCGCGCCAGTGACGATGGTGATCATGACGGTGCTTTGGAGATGGAGATCAAAGGCACAAGATGATGATGGCCATATCATATCACTTATATTGATTGCATGTGATGTTTATCCTTTATGCATCTTATTCTGCTTTGTTTGACGGTAGCATTATAAGATGATCTCTCACTAAATTTCAAGGTAAAGGTGTTCTCCCTGAGTATGCACCATTGCCAAAGTTCATCGTGCCGAGACACCACGTGATGATCGGGTGTGATAAGCTCAACGTTCATCTACAACGGGTGTAAGACAGTTTTACACACACAGAATACTCGGGTTAAACTTGACGAGCCTAGCATATGCAGATATGGCCTCGGAACACTGAGACCGAAAGGTCAAGCGTGAATCATATAGTAGATATGATCAACATAGTGATGTGCACCATTGAAAACTACTCCATCTCACGTGATGATCGGACATGGTTTAGTTGATATGGATCGCGTGATCACTTAGATGATTAGAGGGATGTCTGTCTAAGTGGGAGTTCTTAAGTAATATGATTAATTGAACTTTAATTTATCATGAACTTAGTCCTGATAGTATTTGCATAACTATGTTGTAGATCAATAGCTCGCAATGTAGCTCCTCGTTTATTTTGATATGTTCCTAGAGAAAAACTAAGTTTAAAGATGTTAGTAGAAATGATGTGGATTGGATCCGTGATCTGAGGATTATCCTCATTGCTGCACAGAAGAATTATGTCCTTGATGCACGCTAGGTGACAGACCGATTGCAGGAGCAGATGCAGACATTATGAACGTTTGGCGAGCTCGATATGATGACTACTTGATAGTTTAGTGCACCATGCTTTATGGCTTAGAATCGGGGCTTCAAAGATGTTTTGAACGCCATGGAACATATAATATGTTCTAAGAGTTGAAATTGGTATTTCATACTCATGCCCGTGTCGAGAGGTATGAGACCTCTAACAAGCACTTTGCCTACAAGATGGAGGAGAATAGCTCAGCTAGTGAGCATGTGCTGAAAATGTCTGAGTACTACTATCACTTGAATCAAGTGGGAGTTAATCTTCCAGATAAGATAGTGATTGACAGAGTTCTCAAGTCACTATCACCAAGTTACTAGAACTTTGTGATGAACTATAATATGCAAGGGATAACGGAAACGATTCCCAAGCTCTTCACGATGCTGAAATCGACGAAGGTATAAATCAAGAAAAGCATCAAGTATTGATGGTTGACAAGACCACTAGTTTCAAGAAAAGGGCAAAGGGAAGAAGGGGAACTTCAAGAAGAACGGCAAGCAAGTTGCTGCTCAAGTGAAGAAGCCCAATTCTAGACCTAAGCCTGAGACTAAGTGCTTCTACTGCAAAGGGACTGGTCACTGGAAGCAGAACTGCCCCAAGTATTTGGCGGATAAGAAGGATGGCAAAGTGAACAAAGGTATATTTGACATACATGTTATTGATGTGTACTTTACTAGTGTTTATAGCAACCCCTCAGTATTTGATACTAGTTCAGTTGTTGAGATTAGTAACTCGAAACGGGAGTTGCAGAATGAATAGAGACTAGTTAAGGGTGAAGTGACGATGTGTGTTGGAAGTGGTTCCAAGATTGATATGATCATCATCGCACGCTCCCTATACTTTCAGGATTAGTGTTGAACCTAAATAAATGTTATTTGGTGTTTGCGTTAAGCATGAATATGATTTGATCATGTTTATTGCAATATGGTTATTCATTTAAAGTCAGAGAATAATTGTTGTTCTGTTTACATGAATAAAACCTTCAATGATCATACACCCAAGGTGAATGGTTTATTGAATCTCGGTCATAGTGATACACATATTCATAATATTGAAGCCAAAAGATGCAAAGTTAATAATGATAATGCAACTTATTTATGGCACTGTCGTTTAGGTCATATTGGTGTAAAGCGCATGAAGAAAATCCATGCTGATGGGCTTTTGGAATCACTTGATTATGAATCAGTTGGTGCTTGCGAACCATGCCTCATGGGCAAGATGACTAAGACTCCGTTCTCCGGAACAATGGAGCAAGCAACAGACTTGTTGGAAATAATACATACTGATGTATGCAGTCCAATGAGTGTTGAGGCTCGCGACGGGTATCGTTATTTTCTGATCTTCACATATGATTTGAGTAGATGTGGATATATCTACTTGATGAAATAAAAGTCTAAAACATTTGAAAAGTTCAAAGAATTTTAGAGTGAAGTGGAAAATCATCGTAACAGGAAAATAAAGTTTCTATGATCTGATCGTGGAGGAGAATATTTGAGTTATGAGTTTGGTCTTCATAGGGATGAAAATGGAGTGGAAATTTTCCGCTTTTCCGGAGAAAAAAATGGAAACGAAGAGGAAATATGAAAACGGAAATGGAAATTTGCAAAACAAAAATGAAAATGGAATTTTTTATGCGGAAACAGAAACAAAAAACGGAACAGTGTTTTCCGGTGGAACAGACGTGGAAACGAAACTTTTCGTTTCTGTAAATATGGAATTTCCATTTCTACTATAGGCCCATTGCTGCTTTTTAGCCCAACTACCAAACAACACACAACGACACAATGAGTAGAATGAGCAGAATGGATCACTTGAGGACCAACTTTTACTACCACACACGTACTCAACTAGACCCTATATTGAATTGTCATGTACTACTACAATACTATCCTATGTTACTAACACAACCATATTATTTTGTAGTCAGGTTAACAATTCCATAAATTTGTTTGTTTTTGTTTATATTTCTCTATGATTCAAAGGGGTTTTAAGTTCTGGTCAACAAACCATTTTGTTTCTGTGTCCGCTCTGTATTCGCTCCGTGCCTGTTTCCGGTAGTATTCATTTCCGTATTCGTTTCCGGGGTTTCTGTATTCATTTCCGCTTCCGCAAAAAAATATGAAAACAAATATGGTAGCACCCAGTTCCATCTGTTTTCGCGCCGTTTTCATCCCTAGGTCTTCATTTGAAACAATGTGGAATAGTTTCGCAACTCATGCCACCTGGAACACCACAGTGTAATGGTGTGTCCGAACGTCGTAATCGTACTTTATTAGATATGGTGCAATCTATGATGTCTCTCACCGATTTATCACTGTCATTTTGGGGTTATGCATCAGAGACAGCTGCATTCACATTAAATAGGGCACCATCTAAATCCGTTGAGACGACACCATATGAACTGTGGTTTAGCAAGAAACCTAAGCCGTCGTTTCTTAAAGTTTGGGGTTGTGATGCTTATGTGGAAAGTTTCATCCTGATAAGCACAAACCTAAATCAGAAAAGTGCGTCTTCATAGGATACCCAAAATAAACTGCTGGGTACACCTTCTATCACAGATCCGAAAGGCAATATCTTTGTTGCTAAGAGTAGATCCTTTCTAGAGAAGAAGTTTCTCTCGAAAGAAGTGAATGGGAGGAATGTAGAACTTGATGAGGTAATTGTACCTTCTCCCGAATTGGAAAGTAGTTCATCACAGAAATCAGTTCTTGTGATTTCTACGCCAGTTAGTGAGGAAGCTAAATGATGATGATCATGAAACTTCAGATCAAGTTACTACCGAACCTCTTAGGTCAACTAGAGTATGGTCTGCACCAGAGTGGTACGATAATCCTGTTCTGGAAGTCACGTTACTAGACCATGACAAACCTACGAACTATGAGGAAGCGATGATGAGCCCAGATTCCGCAAAATAGCTCGAGGCCATGAAATCTGAGATGGGATCCATGTATGATAACAAACTATGGACTTTGATTGACTTGCCCGATGATCGGTGAGTCATTGAGAATAAATGGATCTTCAAGAGGAAGACGGACGTTGATAGTAATGTTACTATCTACAAAGCTTGAATTGTCGCAAAATGTTTTCAACAAGTTCAAGGTGTTAACTACGATGAGATTTTCTCACTCGTATCGATGCTTAAAAGTCTGTCCGAATCATGTTAGCAGTTGCCACATTCTATGAAATCTGGCAAATGGATGTCAAAACTACATTCCTTAATGGATTTCTTAAAGAAGAGTTGTATATGATGCAACAATAAGGTTTTGTCAATCCTAAAGGTGCTAACAAAGTGTGCAAGCTCCAGCGATCCATCTATGGACTGGTGCAAGCATCTCGGAGTTGGAATATATACTTTGATAAAGTGATTAAAGCATATGATTTTATACAGACTTGCGGTGAAGCCTGTATTTACAAGAAAGTGAGTGGGAGCACTACAACATTTCTAATAAGTATATGTGAATGACATATTGTTGATCGGGAATAATGTGGAATTTTCTCGAAAGCATAAAGGAGTATTTGAAAAGAGTTTTTCAAAGAAATACCTCGGTGAAGCTACTTACATATTGAGCATCAAGATCTATAGAAATAGATCAAGATGCTTGATATATTTTCAATGAGTACATACCTTGACAAGATTTTGAAGTAGTTCAAAATGGAACAGTCAAAGAAGGAGTTCTTGCCTGTGTTGCAAGGTGTGAAGTTGAGTAAAGACTCAAAACCCGACCACGGCAGAAAATAGAAAGAGAATGAAAAGTCATTCCCTATGCCTCAGTCATAGGTTCTATAAAGTATGCCATGCTATGTACCAGACCTATTGTGTACCTCACCATAAGTTTGGCAAGAGGGTACAATAGTGATCCAGGAATGGATCACTGGACATCGGTCAACAATATCCTTAGTGGAATAAGGAAATGTTTCTCGGTCATGGAGGTGACAAAGAGTTCGTCGTAAAGAGTTACATCGATGCAGGCTTTGACACCAATCTGGATGACTCTAAGTCTTGATCTAGATACATATTGAAAGTGGGAGCAATTAGCTAGAGTAGCTCCGTGCAAAGCATTGTAGACATAGAAAATTTGCAAAATACATACGTCTCTGAATGTTGCAGACACGTTGACTAAATTTCTCTCACAAGCAAAACATGATCGCTCTTTGGGTGTTAATCACATAGCGATGTGAACTAGATTATTGACTCTAGTAAACCCTTTGGGTGTTAGTCACATGGACATGTGAACTAATCACATGAAGATGTGAACTATTGGTGTTAAATCACATGACGATGTGAACTAGATTATTGACTCTAGTGCAAGTGGGAGACTGAAGGAAATATGCCCTAGAGGCAGTAATAAAGTTATTATTTATTTACTTATTTCATGATAAATGTTTATTATTCATGCTAGAATTGTATTAACCGGAAACATAATACATGTGTGAATACATAGACAAACAGAATGTCACTGTTATGCCTCTACTTGACTAGCTCGTTGATCAAAGATGGTTATGTTTCCTAACCATAGACATGAGTTATCATTTGATAAACGGGATCACATCATTAGGAGAATGATGTGATTGACTTGACCCATTTCGTTAGCTTAGCACTCGATCGTTTAGCTTACTGCTATTGCTCTCTCCATGACTTATACATGTTCCTATGACTATGAGGTTATGCAACTCCCGAATACCTGAAGAACACTTTGTGTGCTACCAAACGTCACAACATAACTGAGTGATTATAAAGGTGCTCCACAGGTGTCTCCGATGGTGTTTGTTGAGGTGGCATAGATCAAGAATAGGATTTGTCACTCCGATTGTCGGAGAGGTATCTCTGGGCCCTCTCGGTAATGCACATCACTATAAGCCTTGCAACCAATGCAACTAATGAGTTAGTTGTGGGATAGTGCATTATGGAACAAGTAAAGAGACTTGCCAGTTAACGAGATTGAACTAGGTATTGAGATACCGGCGATCGAATCTCGGGCAAGTAACATACCGATGACAAAGGGAACAACGTATGTTGTTATGTGGTGTGACCGATAAAGATCTTCGTAGAATATGTAGGAACCAATATGAGCATCCAGGTTCCGCTATTGGTTATTGACTGGAGATGTGTCTCGGTCATGTCTACATAGTTCTCGAACTCGTAGGGTCCGCACGCTTAAAGTTCTGTGACGATCGGTATTATGAGTTTTTGTGTTTTGATGTACCGAAGGTAGTTCGGAGTCCCGGATATGATCACGGACATGACGAGGAGTCTTTAAATGGACGAGACATAAAGATCGATATATTGGATGACTATGTTCGGATACCGGAAAAGTTTCGGACATTTACCGGAGTACCGGGGGGTTACCGGAACCCCCCGGGGAGTATATTGGGCCTAATGGGCCTTAGTGGGAGAAGAGGAGGGGCGGCCAAGGGCATCCGCGCGCCCCTCCCACTCTAGTACGAATTGGACAAGGAGGGGGGCGGCGCCCCCCTTTCCTTCTCTCTTCTCTCCCTTCCTTCTCCTCTCCTACTCCAACTAGGAAAAGAGGGAGTCCTACTCCCGGAAGGAGTAGGACTCCCCCCTTGGCGCACCCTCCTCCTTGGCCGGTCGCCTTCCCCCTAGCTCCTTTATATACGGGGGCAGGGGGCACCCCATAGACACAACAATTGATCTGTTGATCTCTTAGCCGTGTGCGGTGCCCCCTCCACCATAATCCACCTCGGTTATATCATAGCGGTGCTTAGGCGAAGCCCTGCGACGGTAGCTTCATCAACATCGTCGCCACGCCGTCGTGCTGACGAAACCCTTCCTCGAGCTCTACTGGATCGTGAGTTCGCGGGACGTCACCGAGCTGAACGTGTGCTGAATGCGGAGGTGCCGTACGTTCGGTACTGAGGATCGGTTGATCGTGAAGACATACGACTACATCAACCGTGTTGTCATAACGCTTCTGCTTAACGGTCTATGAGGGTACGTGGACGACACTCTCCCCTCTCATTGCTATGTATCACCATGATCTTGCGTGTGCGTAGGATTTTTTTGAAATTACTACGTTCCCCAACACAACGAAAAAGTAAATAAGCGAAGAACAATATGTGAAAAGCTCGTAGGCAATGGATCAGTGATGGATAATTATGTCGGATGCGATTCCTCATGCAATAGTTATATCATAGGGTGACACATAACTAGCTCCAGTTTATCAATGTAATGTAGGCATGTATTCCGAATATAGTCATACGTGCTTATGGAAAAGAACTTGCATGACATCTTTTGTCCTACCCTCCCGTGGCAATGGGGTCCTATTGGAAACTAAGGGATATTAAGGCCTCCTTTTAATAGAGTACCGGACCAAAGCATTAACACATAGTGAATACATGAACTCCTCAAACTACGGTCATCACCGGTAAGTATCCCGATTATTGTCACTTCGGGTTAACGAATCATAACACATAATAGGGAGAACGGTGTTTTGGCTCCTAGGTGCATATGCACCCATTATCGAAATACATATTTCGAAAAGTTGAAAAATGCGAAACAAAAATCCCGCGTGTATATCCGGACATTTTATGTCCGTGCACAAGGTTTCGGTGAAAAACGATGTTTTTTGTGGCTTGTGTAAAAAAGATAAAGAAATGCCTTGTGAATAGTTAGAATGAAGCATCAGAAATTGTCTTTTTTACACAAGCCACAAAAAACATCATTTTTCACCGAAACCTTGTGCACGCACATAAAATGTCCGGATATACACGCGGTATTTTTGTTCCAAATTTTTTAACTTTTCGAAATGTGTATTTCGACAATGAGTGCATATGCACCTAGGAGCCAAAGGCAATTACCGCATAATAGGTGACTATAGACTTGCAAGATAGGATCAAGAACTCACATATATTCATGAAAACATAATAGGTTCGGATCTGAAATCATGGCACTCGGGCCCTAGTGACAAGCATTAAGCATAGCAAAGTCATAGCAACATCAATCTCAGAACATAGTGGATACTAGGGATCAAACCCTAACAAAACTAACTCGATTACATGATAAATCTCATCCAACCCATCACCGTCCAAGCCTACGATGGAATTACTCGCGCACGCCAGTGAGCATCGTAAAATTGGTGATGGAGGAAGGTTGATGATGACGATGGCGACGGATTCCCCTCTTCGGAGCCCCGAATGTACTCCAGATCAGCCCTCCCGAGAGAGATTAGGGCTTGGCGGCGGCTTCGTATGGTAAAACGCGATGAATCCTTCTCTCTCATTTTTTCTCCCCGAACGTGAATATATGGAGTTGGAGTTGAGGTCGGTGGAGCACAAGGGGGCCCACGAGGAAGGGGGCGCGCCCAGGGGGTGGGTGTGCCCCCACCCTCGTGGACAGGGTGTGGGCCCCCTGGCCTTGATTCTTTCACTAGTATTTTTTATATATTCCAAAAATATTCTCTGTTGATTTTCAGGTCATTCCGAGAACTTTTATTTCTGCACAAAAATAACACCATGGCAGTTCTGCTGAAAATAGCGTCAGTCCGGGTTAGTTCCATTCAAATCATGCAAGTTAAAGTCCAAAACGAGGGCAAAAGTGTTTGGAAAAGTAGATACGTTGGAGACGTATCAACTCCCCCAAGCTTAAACCTTTGCTTGTCCTCAAGCAATTCAGTTGACAAACTGAAAGTGATAAAGAAAAACTTTTACAAACTCTGTTTGCTCTTGTTGTTGTAAATATGTAAAGCCGACATTCAAGTTTTCAGCAAAGATTATGAATAACCATATTCACAATAACATTTAGGTCTCATGTTTACTCATATCAATGGCATAATCAACTAGCGAGCAATAATAATAAATCTCAGATGACAACACTTTCTCAAAACAATCATAATATGATATAACAAGATGGTATCTCGCTAGCCCTTTCTGAGACCGTAAAACATAAATGCAGAGCACCCCTGAAGATCAAGGGTTGACTGGAAATTGTAATTCATGGTAAAAGAGGTCCAGTCATAGTCATACTCAATGTAAACTAATAATAATACATGCAAATGACGGCGGTGCTCTCCAACTGGTGCTTTTTAATAAGAGGGTGATGACTCAACATAAAAGTAAATGGATAGCCCTTCATAGAGGGAAGCAGGGATTTATAGAGGTGCCAGAGCTCGGTTTTGAAATAGAGATGAATAATATTTTGAGCGGTATACTTTCATTGTCAACATAACAACCGAGAGATCTCGATATCTTCCATGCTACACACATTATAGGCGGTTCCCAAGCAGAATGGTAAAGTTTATACTCCCCCACCACCAACAAGCATCAATCCATGGCTTGACCAAAACAACAGGTGCCTCCAACTAACAACAATCCTGGGGGAGTTTTGTTTGCAATTATTTTGATTTGGTTTGAGCATGGGACTGGGCATCCCGGTGACCAGCCATTTTCTCGTGAGTGAGGAGCGGAGTCCACTCCTCTTGAGAATAACCCACCTAGCATGGAAGATACATACAGACCTAGTTGATACATGAGCTATTCAAGCATACAAAATAGAATTTTTATTTGAAGGTTTAGAGTTTGGCACATACAAATTTACTTGGAACGGCATGTAGATACCACATATAGGAAGGTATGGTGGACTCATATGGAACAACTTTGGGGTTTATGGAGTTGGATGCACAAGCAGTATTCCCGCTTAGTACAGGTGAAGGCTAGAAAGAGACTGGGGAGCGACCAGCTAGAGAGCGACAATAGTCATGAACATGCATTAAAATTAATCAACACTGAATGCAAGCATGAGTAGGATATAATTCACCATGAACATAAATATCGTGGAGGCTATGTTGATTTTGTTTCAACTACATGCGCAAACAGTGCCAAGTCAAGCCACTCGAATCGTTCAAAGGAGGATACCACCCTATCATACCACATCACAACCATTTTAATAGCATGTTGGCACGCAAGGTAAACCATTATAAACTCCTACCAAATTAAGCATAGCATGAGCAACTATAATCTCTAATTGTCATTGCAAACATGTTTCATTCATAATAGGCTGAATCAGGAACGATGAACTAATCATATTTACAAAAACAAGAGAGGTCGAGTTCATAGCAGCTTTTCTTATCTCAACCAGTTCATCATATATCGTCATTATTGCCTTTCACTTGCACAACCGAACAGTGTGGGTAATAATGATAGTGCACGTGCATTGGACTAAGCTGGAATCTGCAAGCATTCAATTCAAGGGAGAAGACAAGGTAATGTGGGCTCTTTGTTAGATCAACAATAACGCATATGAGAGCCACTCAACATTTTCATCAAGGTCTTCTCCTCTCGACCCCCCAAGCAAAAGAAAGAAACAAAACTATTTACACGGGAAAGCTCCCAACAAGCAGAAGAAGAACGAGAAATCTTTTTGGGTTTTCATTTTAATTACTACTACTACAGGCATGGAAAGTAAACTAGCTAAAATCTACAACTAATTTTTTTGTTTTTTTCTTAAGGTTTTTCAAGCACACAAGAAGAAAGCTTAAAAGAAAATAAACTAGCATGGATGATACAATGAAAAAGTATGAGCACCGACTACCGGCATGAGTGTGTGAACATGAATGTAATGTCGGTGAGAAATACGTACTCCCCCAAGCTTAGGCTTTTGGCCTAAGTTGGTCTATGGCCACGGCTGGCCTGGTGGAAATCTAAAGTTGTAACTGGGGTCGTACTGGGATGCAGCAGCTATTGCCTCACAAGTTGTAGCTTGGAGGCGAGCTGCCTCTGTCCTCCTCTCGTACTCGTTGGCCTCCTCCCTGATTATAACATATCTCCCTTTTGTCTGGAAATCAAAGGAAGCAGGAGCAGGGAGAGCAACATGGACAGTGCGCCGTTTGTCAAAGATTAGTCGGTACTGGAGGAACTGATCGTTCCTTTCAACAAACTAATGACAAACCATAGCATTATAATCTAGATAAGCAGGAGGCAACTCAATATCATCCCCGCGTATGGGTATACCAAGAAAGTTAGCCACACGAGTTGCATAAATTCCACCAAACAAATCTCTAGTTGAACTATTAAGATGCAACCTACGTGCAACAATAGCCCCCAAGTTGTATTGTTTATCTCCTAATACAGCACTCTTGAGAACACTAAGATCTGGAACACACATGTGACATGCCTCATCCTTGCCCTTAATGCATCTACCCACGAAAAGAGCAAAATAATGCATGGCAGGAAAATGAATGCTCCTTATGGTAGCTTGTGTTATTTCTCTAGATTCCCCCATAGTGATACTGGCAAGAAATTCTTTAAATTTAGATTTGCGAGGTTCACTAGCACTACCCCACTGCGGGAGTTTACAAGCAGTATTAAAATCTTCTAAGTCCGTGGTGAAAGATTTATCATAAAGATCAAATAGGACATTGTGAGAATTGCGCGAGGATGTAAATTTAAACCTTCTCACAAATGAATCAGTTAAATAGAGGTATTGTCGGTACTTATCTAACATGAAGCTCTCAAGATCAGCGTTACGCACATATGCGTCAAATTCTTCCTTGATGCCTTCCTGGACCATGAAATTCTCTGACGGCCATTCACAAGGCCGCACTTGAGCCTCCCTTGGTAGTTCATTGTCCAGCTAGCGTATTGCGGGCCTTGGGCCTTGCTTCCTTGAGGAACCACCTTGGTACATTTTCCTAAACATATTTCTTCCTCTGAAAAATTTCTGAAATTTTTAGTGACTCAAAATAAAAGTGAACCAAACTCAACAAAATTGATAGAAACTACTCCTACAAGTGCCTAGAGGCTATATCATGCATTGAAACTACTTTTGACCACATAAATTTGACATGCAAGCTCAAGAACAGGGTCACCTAAGCAGCAAAAATTTGCAATAAATAAAGCACTAGAACAAAAACTAATTGGACTATTGGAGGAGTCAGATACCAAAGAACAATGCCCCAAAGCAGTTTCGTGAATGGAGCTTTGAGCAAGGAGATCGAAAATGGCAGCAAGATGAGCTAGAGCACGGGTTTGAGCTGGTGGATGATTTTTTCTGGAGGAAGACGAAGTGTGTGGGTGCAAGAATAAGTGGAGGGGACCCACGTGGGGTCCATGAGGCAGGGGGCGCGCCCTCCACCCTCGTGGGCACACAGTGGGTCCCCCTGATGTGTTCTCAGTGCCAATAATTCTTAAATATTCTAGAAAAATTCATATTTCATTTTCAGGGCATTTGGAGAACTTTTATTTTCGGGGTATCTTTTATTGCAAGGATAATTCAGAAAACACACAAAAAATACTATTTTCCCATTATTTAATATAAATAACATAAAGTAAAAAAGAGGGTACAGAAGGTTGTGCTTTCTAACTTCATCCATCTCATGCTCATCAAAAGGAATCCACTAACAAGGTTGATCAAGTCTTGTTAACAAACTCTTTCCGAATTGCATGAAACCGGAGAATTTTCGAATAACACTAGGTTACCTCAACGAGGATATGCACATTCCCAACAATAAGAATATCATATTTCTTCTTGACAATAGGAAAAGGAAATTCAAAAACTCCAATAGTAATTGTTGAGATTTTTCCAATAGAATTGATACTATTGACTTGTGGTTGTTTCCTTGGAAAGTGTACCGTATGCTCATTACCATTAGCATGAAAAGTGACATTGCCTTTGTTGCAATCAATAACAGCCCCTGCAGTATTCAAAAAGGGTCTACCAAGGATAATTGACATACTATCGTCCTTAGGGATATCAAGAATAACAAAGTCCGTTAAAATAGTAACGTTTGCAACCACAATAGGCACATCATCACAAATACCGACAGGTATA
Source organism: Triticum urartu (assembly GCF_056163025.1). Classification (NCBI taxonomy): domain Eukaryota; kingdom Viridiplantae; phylum Streptophyta; class Magnoliopsida; order Poales; family Poaceae; genus Triticum; species Triticum urartu. The sequence goes on from NC_141877.1 coordinate 355,630,568, forward strand.
GCAATTGACTTATGAGCCATTTGCAAAGATATTTCAGTAGGTGTCAACATATTCAAATCAAGTCTACGATATAAAGAGAGAGACATAACACTGACACCGGCTCCAAGATCACATAAAGCAGTTTTAACATAGTTTCTTTTAATGGAGCATGGTATAGTTGGTACTCCTGGATCTCCTAGTTTCTTTGGTATTCCACCTTTAAAAGTATAATTAGCAAGCATGGTGGAAATTCCAGCTTCCGGTATCTTTCTTTTATTAGTAACAATATCTTTCATGTACTTAGCATAAGGGTTCATTTTAAGCATATCAGTCAAACGCATACGCAAAAAGATAGGTCTAATCATTTCAGCAAAGCGCTCAAAATCCTCATAATCCTTTTTCCTGGATGGTTTAGGAGGAAAAGGCATGGGTTTCTTAACCCATGGTTCTCTTTCTTTACCGTGCTTCCTAGCAATGAAGTCTCTCTTATCATAACATTGATTCTTTGATTGTGGGTTATCAAGATCAACAGTAGGTTCAATCTCTACATCATTATCATTGCTAGGTTGAGTATCAACATGAACATCATCATTAGCATTATCACTAGGTTCATGTTCATTACCAGATTGTGTTTCAGCATCAGAAATAGAAATATCATTGGGATTCTCAGGTGTGTCAATAACAGGTTCACTAGAAGCATGCAAAGTTCTATCATTTTTCTTTTTCTTCTTCTTAGAAGAACTAGGTACATCAATATTAGTTCTCTGAGAATCTTGCTCAATTCTCTTTGGGTGGCCCTTGGGATACAGAGGTTCCTGAGTAATTTTACCCCCTCTAGTCATAACTCTAATAGCATTATCATTTTTCTTATTATTCAATTCATTGAGCAAATCATTCTGAGCCTTAAGTACTTGTTCTACTTGAGTGGTAACCATAGAAGCATGTTTACTAATAAGTTTAAGTTCACCTTTAACTCTAGACATATAATCACTCAAGTGTTCGGTCATATAAGCATTATGTTTCAATTGTCTACCAACATAAGCATTGAAGTCTTCTTGCTTAACCATAAAGTCATCAAACTCATCCAAGCATTGGATAGCAAACTTAGTAGATGGGATTTCACATTTATCAAATCTATAGAGAGAATTTACCTTTACTACCTGTGTTGGGTTATCAAGACCATGTATTTCTTCAAAGGTGGTAAATTCTTAACATCTTCAACTTTAATACCTTTTTCTTTCATAGATTTCTTTGCCTCTTGCATATCTTCGGGAGTGAGAAATAGAATACCCCTTTTCTTCAGAGTTGGCTTAGGAGTTGGTTCAGGAAGTGTCCAATCATTTTCACTACTCAACATATTACTCAATAGCAATTCAGCTTGATCAACAGTTCTTTCCCTGAAAACACAACCAGCACAACTATCTAGGTGGTCTCTGGAAGCATCGGTTAGTCCATTATAAAAGATATCAAGTATTTCATTTTTCTCGAGAGGATGATCAGGCAAAGCATTAAGTAATTGGAGAATCCTCCCCCAAGCTTGTGGGAGACTCTCTTCTTCAATTTGCACAAAGTTATATATTTCCCTTAAGGCAGCTTGTTTCTTATGAGCGGGGAAATATTTAGCAGAGAAGTAATAAATCATATCCTGGGGACTACGCACACAACCAGGATCAAGAGAATTAAACCATGTTTTAGCATCACCCTTTAATGAGAACGGAAACAACTTAAGGATAAAATAATAGCGAGTTTTCTCATCATTAGTGAATAGGGTGGCTATATCATTTAATTTAGTAAGATGTGCCACAACAGTTTCACAATCATAGCCATAAAAGGGATTAGATTCAACCAAAGTAATTAACTCAGGATCGACAGAGAAATCATAATCCTTATCAGTAATAAAGATAGGTGAGGTAGCAAAAGCAGGATGTTTCATTCTAGCATTCAAAGATTTTTCTTTCAGCTTAGCTAATAATTTCTTATGATCATATCTATCATTGCAAGCAAGAAAGTCTCTAGCAGTTTCTTCATCCATAACATAACCTCAGGCACAACAGGCAATTCATATCTAGGGGGAGAATCTTCATCATCACTTTCATCAATATTATCAGTTTCAATCATTTTATTCTCTCTAACCCTAGCAAGTTGTTCATCAAGAAATTCACCTAGTGGCACAGTATTATCAAGCATAGAAGTAGTTTCATCATAAGTATCATGCAAAGCAGAAGTGGCGTCATCAATAACATGCTACATATCAGAATGAATAGCAGGTGTAGGTGTCGCAAGTTTACTCAAAACAGAAGGTGAATCAAGTGCAGAGCTAGATGGCAGTTCCTTACCTCACCTCGTAGTTGAGGGAAAAATCTTGGTTCTTCTATCTTTCAAGTTCTTCATAGTGATCAGCAGATATAAATCCCAAGTGACTCAAAGAATAGAGCTATGCTCCCCGGCAACGACGCCAGAAAATAGTCTTGATAACCCACAACTATAGGGGATCGCAACAGTTTTCGAGGGTAGAGTATTCAACCCAAATTTATTGATTCGACACAAGGGGAGCCAAAGAATATTCTCAAGTATTAGCAGCTGAGTTGTCAATTCAACCACACCTGGAAACTTAATATCTGCAGCAAAGTATTTAGTAGCAAAGTAATATGATAATAGCGGTAACGGTAGCAAAAGTAATAGTTTTGGTTTTATAGTGATTGTAACAGTAGCAACAGAAAAGTAAATAAGCGAAGAACAATATGTGAAAAGCTCGTAGGAAATGGATCAGTGATGGATAATTATGTCGGATGTGATTCCTCATGCAATAGTTATAACATAGGATGACACAGAACTAGCTCCAGTTCATCAATGTAATGTAGGCATGTATTCCGAATATAGTCATACGTCCTTATGGAAAAGAACTTGCATGACATCTTTTGTCCTACCCTCCCGTGGCAGCGGGTTCCTATTGGAAACTAAGGGATATTAAGGCCTCCTTTTAATAGAGTACCGGACCAAAGTATTAACACTTAGTGAATACATGAACTCCTCAAACTACGGTCATCACAGGTGAGTATCCTGATTATTGTCACTTCGGGGTTAACGGATCATAACACATAATAGGTGACTATAGACTTCCAAGATAGGATCAAGAACTCACATATTTTCATGAAAACATAATAGGTTCAGATCTGAAATCATGGCACTTGGTCCCTAGTGACAGGCATTAAGCATAGCAAAGTCATAGCAACATCAATCTCAGAACATAGTGGATACTAGGGATCAAACCCTAACAAAACTAACTCGATTACATGATAAATCTCATCCAACCCATCACCGTCTAGCAAGCCTACGATGGAATTACTCACGCACGGCGGTGAGCATCTTGAAATTGGTGATGGAGGAAGGTTGATGATGACGATGGCGATAGATTCCCCTCTTCGGAGCCCCAAATGGACTCCAGATCAGCCCTCCCGACAGAGATTAGGGCTTGGTGGTGGCTCCATATCGTAAAACGCAATGAATCCTTCTCTCTCATTTTTTCTCCCCGAACATGAATATATGGAGTTGGAGTTGAGGTCGGTGGAGCACTAGGGGGCCCACGAGGCAGGGGGCGCGCCCCCCACCCTCGTGGACAGGGTGTGGGACCCCTGGCCTTGATTCTTTCGCCAGTATTTTTATATATTCCAAAAATATTCTCCATTGATTTTCAGGTCATTCCGAGAACTTTTATTTCTGCACAAAAATAACACCATGGCAATTCTGCTGAAAATAACGTCAGTCTGGTTTAGTTCCATTCAAATCATGCAAGTTAGAGTCCAAAACAAGGGCAAAAGTGTTTGAAAAAGTAGATACATTGGAGACGAATCAGTGGGGAAGAGGGATCTTTATCCACTTCAAATAAAACCATAGAATCATCAAAACAAGCACACAACACAAAGAAAATAGAATCTGTCAAAAACAGAACAGTCTGTAGCAATATGGATATTTCGAATACTTATGTAACTCCAAAAACTCTGAAAAATTAGGATGACCTGGGAAATTTGCATGTTAATCATGTGCAAAAAGAATTGGTATTTTATCGCTCTCTGGTTAGACATGAGAATTGTTTTCATGAGTGCAAAAGTTTATGTTTTTCAGCAAGATCAAACAACTATCTCCCAAGAAGATCCTAAAGGATTTACTTGGCACAAATACTAATTAAAACACAAAAACACAATCATAGCAGTAGCATAATTGTGCTAACACTTAAGAATAGAAAGCAAAAAGCAAAAATAAATTTTATTCATTGGGTTGCCTCCCAACATGCTCTTTCTTTTATAGCCATTAAGATAGGCTTTGAGATTTCAATGATGCTCACACGAAAGATAACAATTGAAACACAAAGAGAGCATCATGAAACATATGACAAACACATCTAAGTCTAACATACTTCCTATGCATGGGAATTTTATAAGCAAACAAATTATCAAGACAAGAAACATCTAATATATGCAAAGAAGAGGAATAAAACATTGTCGGTCTCAACATAACGAGAGGTAATTTAGTAACATGAAAATTTGTACAACCATATTTTCCTCTCTCATAATAATTACATGTAGGATCATAATTAAATTTAATAATATAGCTATCATATAAAGTTTTCACTTCATGATCCATATGCACAAAAGTTTTATGATCTTCCAATATAGTGGGATAATCATCAACTAAAGTCATGACGTCTCCAAACCCACTTTTATCAAAAATTTCATAAGATTGAACACTCTCAAAATATGTGGGATTATTTTTACTAAAAGTTAACGCTCTTCCAAACCCACTTTCAATATTATTGCGAACATTATTATCAATATCATATTCATCACGAGGCTTAAATAAATCTTCAAGATCATAAGAAGAATCACCCCAATCATGATCATTGCAACAAGTAGTGGACATAGAAAAATTAGCATCCCCAAGCTTGGGATTTTGCATATTATTAGCAGAATTGACATTAATAGAATTCATAGTAAAATCATTGTAATCATGCTTTTCATTCAAGGGGCTATCATGAATCACTTCATAAATTTCTTCATCACAATTTTCAGATTCACGAATCTCAAGCAAAACTTCATAAAGATAATCTAGTGCACTCAAATCACTAGCAATTGGTTCATCATAATTGGATCTTTTGAAAAGATCAGCAAGTGGATGAGGATCCATATTAATAGTTTTTAGCAAGCAAAGATGCAAGCAAATAGAAGGCACATGGAAACAAAGTAGGCAAACAAGAACACACACAAAACAGATCTGACAAGAAAACGGCGAACGAAAAAGAAGGCGAATAAAACAACAATTTTTTGTGAAGTAGGGCAGAGGAAAATGAGAGGCAAATGGAAAATAATGTAAATTGTGAGGATATGATATTTGTGATTAGGAACCTGGTAGATGTTGATGATCCTCCCCGACAACGGTGCCAGAAATTCCTTTTGATGCGGCTTGAAGCTACGTCAGTATTTCCCCAAAGAGGAAGGGATGATGCAGCACAACGACGGTAGGTATTTCCCTAAGTGATGAGACTAAGGTTATCGAACCAGTAGGAGAACCAAGCAACAATATGTAAACGGCACCTGCACATAAATAACAAATACTCGCAACCCGACGTATTAAAGGGGTTGTCAAACCCTTTAGGGTAACAGTGCCGAAAATTGGCAAACGGACATTGATACGTCTCCAACGTATCTATAATTTTTGATTGTTCCATGCTATTACATTATCAACCTTGGATGTTTTATATGCTATTTTATATGATTTTTGGGACTAACCTATTAACCTAGAGCCCAGTGCCAGTTTCTGTTTTTTCCTTGTTTTTGAGTATCATAGAAAAGGAAAATCAAACGGAGTCCAATTGACCTGAAATTTCACGGAGATCATTTTTGGAGCAGAAGAAGCCCACGAAGTACCGGAGTATTCCAGAATTTTCCCTTGATAAAGTTCTTGATTTTGATCTAGAGGAAATTTATATGTATTGTGCGGTGAATTGCATTGAAAATCCTTATATTTCCAATTACATAAAGACAATAAAACAAATAGAAGATGAAGAGAATACTAATGAAAGGGAAGAGACTTCCCAATATCCTCCTATTATTTCTTATGATGAATCAGGTAACGAGGAAGAGCTTCTATCCAACCAATCTCATTAATAAGGAGCCCCCAAAAGAGGGTTAAACCCACACATGATGCGAAGAAGCAAAAGAAAAGATGTAGAAGCAATGGTAAAAAGGTATCCCTCCCAAATGATGTTGCTCCTATTACTCATTGTGATGATGATAATTGCTATACTATTGGTTCTATCCATACTATTAATGATGAGAGTGATTATGCTTCTGATACGAAAAGGCACAAGCTTGGGGGTGCTATGTTTGATGAGAATGACATGTTTGAGAATTTATTTGCTGCAATTAATGTTTGTCCCAAGCTTGGGGATGCTATGTTTTATGAAGATGATATTTTTAACCCCCCAAGTTTTGATATGCAAATTTATTATGATGATAGCATGCATCCTATTTATGATGACAATTATGAAAGTGGATTTGGAGAGGTCATGACTTTATTTAGTAATGATTCCACTATCTTGGAAGAGGTTTCAATTGATTATGATGAGAACAAAGTTGCTACTTATGATGATTATTGTGATGACACTTATGCTATAAAAAGTAGTGATGATTATATTAAAACTTGTCATGATTATGATTACCCTTTTCTAAACATTACTCTTTTAATGTGGAAACAATTTATAGTATTCGGGTTTCTTATGATACTCCCACTATTCCGGATGAGAATAATTTCGCTTATGTGGAGAATAGTAAATTTTCTATGCTTGTAGATCATGAAAAGAATGCTTTATGTGATAGTTATATTTTTGAGTTCATTCATGGTGCTACTAAAAATTATTATGAGGGAGGAATATATGCTTGTAAGAATTGCATTAATATCAAGTTTCCTCTCTATTTTCTTAAAGTTTTGAAGTTGTGCTTGTTTTGCCCTCCTATGCTAGTTGATTATTGTTCCCATAAGTTTTTTGCTCACAAAATCCCTATGCATAGGAAGTGGGTTAGACTTAAATGTTCTAGTCATATTCTTCAAGATGCTCTCTTTATGTTTCAATTCTTATCTTTTATGTGAGCATCATTGAAATCTTCATGCCTAGCTAGGGGCGTTAAACAATAGCGCTTGTTGGGAGGCAACCCAACTTCATTTTGTTCTTTGATTTTTGCTCATGTTTAGTAATAAATAATTCATCTAGCCTCTATTTAGATGTGGTTTTATGTTTTAATTAGTGTTTGTGCCAAGTAGAACCTTTGGTAACACTGGGGTGAAGTCTTTGCAATCTTGCTGTAAAAAACAGAAACTTTAGCGCTCACGAGTTTTGCTGCCATTTTTACTGGAGAGTGCGATTAGGTTCATTCTTTTTGCAGATGATTAATAGACAAATTTATCACGTCCACCAATTTATTTCAGAATTTTGGGGGTTACAGAAGTATACGTTTGATACAGATTACTACACACTGTTCTATTTTTGACAGATTCTGTTTTCATTGTGTTGTTTGCTTATTTTGATGAATCTATGAGTAGTATCGGAGGGTATGAACCATAGAGAAGTTGGAATATAGTAGATATTACACCAATTTTAATTTAGAATGAGTTCACAACAGTACCTAAGTGGTAATTTATTTTCTTATACTAACGGAGCTTACAAGTTTTCTATTAAATTTTGTGTTGTGAAGTTTTCAAGTTTTGGGTAAACATTCGATGGACTATGGAATAAGGAGTGGCAAGAGCCTAAGCTTGGGGATGCCCCGGATGGCATCCCCTCTTTCGTCTTCGTTCATCGTTAACTTTACTTGGAGCTATATTTTTATTCACCACATGATATGTGTTTTGCTTGGAGCGTCATTTTATTTTCTTTTGTTTTGCTTGATGTTTGAATAAAATACCAAGATCTGAAATTCTTAAATGTTAGAGAGTCTTCACATAGTTGCATAATTATTCGACTACTCATTGATCTTCACTTATATCTCGTGGAGTAGTTTGTCGTTTGCTCTAGTACTTCACTTATATCTTTTTAGAGCATGGCGGTAGTTTTATTTTGAAGAAATTGTTGAACTCTCATGCTTCACTTATATTATTTTGAGAGTCTTTAGAACAACATGGTAATTTGCTTGGGTTATAAAATTAGTCCTACTATGATGGGCATTCAAGATGGGTATAATAAAAACTTTCATATAGAGTGCATTGAATACTATGAGAAGTTTGATACTTGATGATTGTTTTGAGATATGAAGATGGTGATATTAGAGTCATGCTAGTTGAGTAGTTGTGAATTTGAGAGATACTTGTGTTAAAGTTTGTGATTCCCGTAGCATGCACGTATGGTGAACCGTTATGTGATGAAGTCGGGGCATGATTTATTTTTTGATTGTCTTCCTTATGAGTGGCGGTCGGGGACGAGCGATGGTCTTTTCCTACCAATCTACCCCCTAGGAGCATGCACGTAGTACTTCATTTCGATAACTAATAGATTTTTGCAATAAGTATGTGAGTTCTTTATGACTAATGTTGAGTCCATGGATTATACGCACTCTCACCCTTCCACCATTGCTAGCCTCTCTAATACCGTGCACTTTTCGCCAGTATCATACACCCACCATATACCTTCCTCAAAACAGCCACCATACCTACCTAGTATGGCATTTCCATAGCCATTCTGAGATATATTGCCATGCAACTTTCCACTGTTTCATTCATTATGACACGTTCCATCATTGTCATATTGCTTTGCATGATCATGTAGTTGACATCGTATTTGTGGCAAAGCCACCGTTCATAATTCTTTCATACATGTCATGCTTGATTCATTGCACATCCCTGTACACCACCGGAGGCATTCACATAGAGTCATATTTTGTTCTAAGTATCGAGTTGTAAGTAAATAAAAGTGGGATGATCATCATTATTAGAGCATTGTCCCATGTGAGGAAAGGATGATGAAGACTATGATTCCCCCACAAGTCAGGATGAGACTCTGGACGAAAAATAAAAAAAGGAGAAAAAAGAGGCCATAAAAAAGGAGAAGGCCCAAAAAACAAAAAAAAACAAAAAAGAGAAAAAGAGAGAAGGGGAAATGCTACTATCCTTTTACCACACTTGTGCTTCAAAGTAGCACCATGATCTTCATGATAGAGAGTCTCCTATGTTGTCACTTTCATATACTAGTGGGAATCTTTCATTATAGAACTTGGCTTGTATATTCCAATGATGGGCTTCCTCAATATGCCCTAGGTCTTCGTGAGCAAGTGAGTTGGATGCACACCCACTTAGTTTCTTTTTGAGCTTTCATACACTATAGCTCTAGTGCATCCATTGCATGGCAATCCCTACTCACTCACACTGATATTTATTGATGGGCATCTACATAGCCCGTTGATACGCCTAGTTGATGTGAGACTATCTTCTCTTTTTTGTCTTCTCCACAACCACCATTCTATTCCACCTATAGTGCTATATCCATGGCTCATGCTCATGTATTACATTAAGATTGAAAAAGTTTGAGAACATCAAAAGTATGAAACAATTGTTTGTCTTGTCATCGGGTTTGTGCATGATTTAGATATTTTGTGTGATGAAGATAAAGCATATAGCCAGACCATATGATTTTGTAGGGATAGCTTTCTTTGGCCATGTTATTTTGAGAAGACATGATTACTTTGTTAGTATGCTTGAAGTATTATTATTTTTATGTCAATATTAAACTTTTGTCTTGAATCTTATGGATCTGAATATAATTGCCAATAAAGAGAATTACATGGATAAATATGTTAGGTAGCATTCCACATCAAAATTTCGGTTTTTATCATTTACCTACTCGGGGACGAGCAGGAATTAAGCTTGGGGATGCTTTATACGTCTCCAACGTATCTATAATTTTTTATTGTTCCATGCTATTATATTATCAACCGTGGATGTTTTATATGCATTTATATGCTATTTTATATGATTTTTGGGACTAACCTATTAACCTAGAGCCCAGTGCCAGTTTATGTTTTTTCCTTGTTTTTGAGTATCGCAGAAAAGGAAAATCAAACAGAGTCCAATTGATCTGAAATTTCACGGAGATCATTTTTGGACCAAAAGAAGCCCACAGAGTACCGGACATGGGCCAGAAGAGTCCCGAGGCCACCACGAGGGTGTGGGGCACGCCCTGCCCCCTGGGCGTGCACCCTACCTCGTGGCCCCCTCGGGGACCCCCTGACTTGTTCCCGACTCCAACACCTCTTATATAACCCCAAACTTCCAGAAAGAAACCTAGATCGGGAGTCCCGCCGCCGCAAGCCTTTGTAGCCACCGAAAACCAATCTAGACCCATTCTGGCACCCTGCCGGAGGGGGGAATCCCTTTCCGGTGGCCATCTTCATCATCCCGGCGCTCTCCATGACGAGGAGGGAGGAGTTCACCCTCGGGGCTGAGGGTATGTACCAGTAGCTATGTGTTTGATCTCTCTCTCTCTCATGTTCTTGATTTGGCACGATCTTGATGTATCGTGAGCTTTGCTGTTATAGTTGGATCTTATGATGTTTCTCCCCCTCTATCTCCTTGTGATGGATTGAGTTTTCCCTTTGAAGTTATCTTATCAGATTGAGTCTTTAAGGATTTGAGAACACTTGATGTATGTCTTGCATGTGCTTATCTGTGGTGACAATGGGATATCACGTGATCCACTTGATGTATGTTTTGGTGATCAACTTGCGAGTTTCGTGACCTCGTGAACTTATGCATAGGGGTTGGCACACGTTTTCGTCTTGACTCTCCGGTAGAAACTTCGGGGCACTCTTTGAAGTTCTTTGTGTTGGTTGAATAGATGAACCTGAGATTGTGTGATGCATATCGTATAATCATACCCACGGATACTTGAGGTGACATTGGAGTATCTAGGTGACATTAGTTTTTTGGTTGATTTGTGTCTTAAGGTGTTATTCTAGTACTAACTCTAGGATAGATTGAAAGGAAAGAATAGCTTCGTGTTGTTTTACTACGGACTCTTGAATAGATCGATCAGAAAGGATAACTTTGAGGTGGTTTCGTACCTTACAATAATCTCTTCGTTTGTTCTCCACTATTAGTGACTTTGGAGTTACTCTTTGTTGCATGTTGAGGGATAGTTATATGATCCAATTATGTTATTATTGTTGAGAGAACTTGCACTAGTGAAAGTATGAACCCTAGGCCTTGTTTCAACGCATTGCAATACCGTTTTCGCTCACTTTTATCATTAGTTACCTTGCTGTTTTTATATTTTCAGATTACAAAAACCTATATCTACCATCCATATTGCACTTGTATCACCATCTCTTCGCCGAACTAGTGCACCTATACAATTTACCATTGTATTGGGTGTGTTGGGGACACAAGAGACTCTTTGTTATTTGGTTGCGGGGTTGCTTGAGAGAGACCATCTTCATCCTACGCCTCCCATGGATTGATAAACCTTAGGTCATCTACTTGAAGGAAATTTGCTACTGTCCTACAAACCTCTGCACTTGGAGGCCCAGCAATGTCTACAAGAAGAAGGTTGTGTAGTAGACATCAGACATGAATAAATTGTAGTAGATTGATAGATCGAACGCCAAATAAAATAAAGTGCAGCAAGGTATTTTTGTATTTTTGGTTTAATAGATATGAAAATAAAAGGTAAATAAAATAGATCACAAATGCAAATAATATGAGAAAGAGACCCAGGGGCCGTAGATTTCACTAGTGGATTCTCTCGAAAAAAATAGCAAACAATGGGTAAACAAATTATTGTTGGGTAATTGATAGAACTTCAAATAATCATGACGATATCCAGGCAATGATCATTATATAGGCATCACGTCCAAGATTAGTAGACCGACTCCTGCCTGCATCTACTACTATTACTCCACACATCGACCGCTATCCAGCATGCATCTAGTGTATTAAGTTCATGGAGAAACGGAGTAATGCAATAAGAACGATGACATGATGTACGGACATATTTATCCCTAAGTGTTTTGGTGATTGATGACAACGCATTTGCGGACTAATCGTGTGCCATGAGTTTTCCGGACACTTCTTTGCTAGGCACAAGACGATTGGGTGCCCCTCGAAGACTGACAAACACGGCGTCTTTTCTACGTTTCTTTTTGGTGGATTTGAGTCGTAGGAAATCCGTACTATTAAGAGGGGGTCCGCGTTGGAAAGGTTTGGGTGGAATCATCACGTACACGTCTCCTTTTATCCCCTCCTTATTCCTTGGAGCTTCCTCCGTTTTTCCTGCCTCCTTTGACTGGCTGCTATTGTGGTTGCGGTAGTACCGCTACTGGATCAACGGTAGTACCGTAGGCATCCATGGTAATACCGCGCGGTGGCGCGGTAGTACCGCTGGTGCTCACAGTAGTACCGCTCCCCTGGAGCCGCACTACCGCTGCCCACCAGGCTAGTGCCACCCCTTTGCGGTAGTAGGAGCGGATGTAATTTTTTACATCCGCACCTGCCGCGGTAGTACCGCTTTCGCCGTGCGGTAGTACTGCGCTATGCGGTCAGGCAGTAGTACCGCCCCTCGGCAGTACTACTGTGTCGGGTTTTTGCTACTTCCGTTTATTTGCGGAAGTAGGCACGGTAGTTCCCCTTCCCCCTGGCTGGGACTTTTGCGTTGTGGTAGTACCGCATGGGGGGCGCGGTAGTACCGCGCGTGCGGAAGTACCGCCCCCAGCTTGCGTCTGTTTTTGTGCTGGGGTCGCGGCAGTACCATGGGTTGGTACGGTTGTACCGCACTGCCGTGCGGTAGTACCGCTTGGTTGCAAGCAGTAGTACCGCGCGGCCTTGCGGTAGTACCGCTGGCCGTGGGCTGGTTGGTGGGTAACGGTTGGATCTTTTCCACACACTATATAAAGGGTCTCCTTCTTCCCCATTGACTCACCTCTTCCACCATTAAAGCTCCATTATTGCTCCAAGCTCCATTTTCACCCGATCTCACTCCCTAGCCAACCAAACTTGTTGATTTGCTCGGGAGTGGTTGAGAAGGCCCCGATCTACACTTCCACCAAGAGATATTCGATTCCCCCCTACTAATCCCTTGCGGATCTTGTTACTCTTGGGTGTTTGAGCATCCTAGACGGTTGAGGTCACCGCGAAGCCATAGTCCATTGTGGTGAAGCTTCGTGGTGTCGTTGGGAGCCTCCAATTGAGTTGTGGAGATTGCCCCAACCTCGTTTGTAAAGGTTCGGTCGCCGCCTCCAAGGGCACCAATAGTGGAATCACGGCATCTCGCATTGTGTGAGGGCGTGAGGAGATTACGGTGGCCCTAGTGGCTTCTTGGGGAGCATTGTGCCTCCACACCGCTCCAACGGAGACGTACTTCCTCTCAAAGGGAAGGAACTTCGGCAACACATCCTCGTCTCCACCGTCTCCACTCTTGGTTATCTCGTGCCTTTACTTGTGTAGATTATTTGTTTCTTATATCTTGCTTGCTTGTGTTCCTATTCGTGTTGCATCATATAGGTTGCTCATCTAGTTGCATATCTAGACAACCTACTTTGATGCAAAGTTTAAATTGCTAAAGAAAAGCTAAAAATTGTTAGTTGCCTATTCACCCCCCTCTAGTAAACCATATCGATCCTTTCAATTGGTATCAGAGCCTCGTCTCTTTATTAAGGACTTTACCGTCCAAAGAGTATGGTTGATACCGTAGACGGTGCGGAGGAACACTCAGGTGTGAATCCTATTTCGTCTAGGGCGATGGGGGAACTTCGGTCTCTCGTGAAGAGTTCAATGTGGCCTTGGAGACATTGAAAACCTCCATGACGACCGAAGTTGAAAGCATGTTTACTAAATTTCTTGAGGGGCTTAAACTATCCACCGCACCGTTGAAAGTGGGTGATCCCGCCATCAAGGTGTCGGATGCTATCCCCGACAAGGGGGAAGCTAGTAGTGAAAAGGCTCCTTCTTCTAGTGTCAAGAATGGCACCGACATCTTTGCCCATGTGGAACCACCACTTGTTTATGGTGGACCGGTTCCTTCCACTCATTTGAATCATGCCGGTCCTCCCCCTAAGATTGTGAAAATGAGGATTTTGATTCTTGGGTTTACCGCTTTAAACGTCATTTAAATCATGTGACACTAACCTTTGGAGAATCATTGAAGAAGGTTTCTATCCACATGATCCAAGCAACTTCACTCCTCGAGAAGCCACGGACAATCAATTCAATGAGAATGCTCTCTTCATCATTCAAGATGCAATTCCACCCGAAGACCTACCTCATCTTCGTCCCTTCGCCTTGGCCAAAGATGCATGGCATTGTGTCATGTCTCTCTACCGGGAAAGCGCAAGCATTCAACGCTCCAACTATGAAGTGGTACAAGATGAGGCCGATGAGTTTGCAATGAAGGAAGATGAAGAACCTCGTGAGCTTTATCGGAGAGTAACCAAACTCGCTGTCTCACTACGAGATCACGGGAGCAAGGACACGGATGACAATTGGATCAAGCGCAAATTCCTCAAGGCAATGATGCCCTACCACAAGGCCATGTCTTCCGTCATTCGTCAAAGACCGGACTTCCACACTTTGACCTCAAGCGAAGTGTTGGATGAGTTTGTGGCCATGAACATTTTGGACAAGACCGCCGACAATGCGGTGCTCCGTTCTCAACGGGCAAAGAAGCCTAACCTTGCATTGAAGGCCAAGCTCACCGTGGAAGAAGAAGAAGAGGAAGAAGAGGAGAGCAACCCCGAAGATACGAAGTATGCATATCATGAACACATGGCACTTGCTTCAAGGCAATTTTGGAGCAAGAAAAACTCGAGGCCCAATTTTATCAAAAACAACTCGAGTGGCACAAGGGGCAAGCAACGTGTAAGGACTTGCTACAATTGCGGCAACGTGAGTCATTTCGTTGCGGAATTCCCGTATGAGAGAAGGGAAGACAATGGTAGCAAACTCATCCGAAAGGACAAGGCCAAGTCGTTCCCCAACAAGAACAACTTCACCAAGAAGACTCCTCCCAAGGCTTTGGTTGTGCAAGAAGAGTACAATGAGGATGATGATGATGATGAAGATGATGAGTCGGTTGCCATGGCCTCCGTTGCCATTGCAACAACGTAACGGGTGTCTCTCTTCGACTCACCCAACGAGAGCATCACCGCCAAGTGCCTCATGGCTAAAGCCACCAACAAGGTAACCTCCAACATCAAAACTACCATCATTAATCATCCTTCCCCAACGGATAGCATTAATGAACTTGAGGGAGCTAATGTGGAGGCTAACGAGTTTGAGGCCTTTATGGGCAAACTCAAGGGAAAATCCAAGAAGCACTTTGTTGCTCTCTTGGAACAACTGGGTGAGGCCAATGACATGATCGAGGCTCACGAAGACACCATCTCTAAGATGGAAGGGCATAGTCATGACTATGCCGATGAGATTTCGGATCTTTCCAATGCTCTTGAGGAAGAGCGTGGTCTTCTTTTGGCTCTTGAGGAGTCACACAACGTTGATCATGCTAAGTTAAAGAAAGATTATGATCATGCCCTCATTGTTTCTCGTGTGCTAAATTCCGAGAAGGCCAAACTCGGGGTTGATCTTGCTAGACTCAAAGAGGAGTTTGATATACTTGACAAGGCCCACAAGGCCTTGAAGGGTATTCACGCTAGTCTCAAGGAGTCTCATGATCAACTCCAAGTGAAGCTAACTAAGGAGAAAGCAACTTTTCCTCATATGGTTTTAATTGATAATGCAAATGCTACTAACCCGTGTTGTGAGCATATACATCTTGTTGAGGAAAATGCGAAGTTGAAGGAGCAACTTGAGAGAGGTCTTGCGACTTGCATACAAGGCAAGAAGAACCTCAACGATCTCTTGATCAACCAAAAGGGAGGTGTGGCCAAGGAAGGGGTTGGGTACGTGCCCGACTCCAAGAACAAGAAGAAGAATGACAAGACCAAACGACCTCCTCCCCTCATGCAAACCTTTGTGAGGGAGGGAGAGAGTGCCCCTGAGGAGAAGAAGAAGAACAATGTCAAGAAGGGCAATGCCATCCCTCTCAACAAAGCCGGCGATTTTAACCCTTCTTATGTGTTATGCCGTGCTAGTGATGGGCATGTTTATGCCAAATTTGTTGGTTCTCTTCATGAATACATTGAATGGTCTATTTGGGTTCCAAAAATCCTTGTTACTAACATCAAAGGACCCATTACAAAATGGGTACCTAAAACCAAGCATTGATCTCTTGTAGGTGTTTGCTTCCGGTGGGGGATCATGGTTGCTCGATAGCGGAGCTACAAATCATATGACCGGAAGCAAGGACTTGGTGGTGGACGTGCACAAGGTTCCATCTATGCCCACCAATGTTGAGTGGGGTGACGCCTCATCTTCTAAGGTATTGGGACTTGGCAAGGTGGTCATCTCTCATGATCTCACGGTCTAGAAGGTCATGCTTGTTGAGTCCCTTGCATACAATTTACTTTCCGTTCGTCAACTTGCTATCATGGGCTTTGCCACTTTCTTTGATATCGATACCATGGCCCTCTTGTGGAGCAAGACTCTTAAAGTAGCCTTTGTTGGGCATGTCGAGAACGGTCTATATGTGATTAACTTTTTGGAGCGACCCACTAAGACCGCGACATGCCTAATGGCTAAAGTTGACGTGGGATGGCTTTGGCATCGCCGTTTAGCCCATGTCAATATGAGATCTTTGCAAAGTCTCCTCAAGGGGGACCATGTCCGTGGACTAACGAATGTTAGTTTTGCTAAAGATCGTGCTTGCAGTGCCTGTATTGAAGGAAAGCTACATGAGAAGGCTCACCCTCCCACGACTATCATTTATTCAAAGAAGCCTTTGGAGCTCCTTCACATGGATCTCTTTGGGCCTCCATCCTTCGATAGTCTTGGAGGTAGGAACTATTGCTTGGTGATTGTGGATGACTACTCAAGGTACACGTGGGTGTATTTCTTCAAGAGGAAGAGCGAGACCCAACAAACCGTCATTGACTTTGCAAATGAAGCACAACGTCAACACAATGCAAAGATCTTGACAATAAGAAGTGACAACGGCACCGAGTTCAAGAACTACACCTTGGATGAGTTTCTTAGTGACGAGGGAATCAAGCATCAATATTCCGCACCCTACACCCCTCAACAAAACGGTGTTGCGGAGAGGAAGAACCGGACGTTGATGGATGCGGCAAGGACCATGATGGCGGAGTTCAAGTCTCCGTACAACTTTTGGGCCGAAGCCATCAACACCGCGTGTCATGCATCAAATCGGCTCTACCTCTGCAAGGGCTTGAACAAGACTCCATATGAAATACTCACCGGTAACAAGCCCAACCTCAAGTACTTCTGGGTATTCGGGTGTAAGTGTTTCATTCTCAAGAAGGGTGTTCGGTTGTCTAAATTTGAGGCTAGAGCTTATGAGGGCATATTTGTTGGTTATGCTACAAACTCTCATGCTTACCGTGTCCTCAATAAATCCACGGGACTTATTGAGGAGACGTGTAACGTGGAGTTTGATGAGAATAACGTCTCCCAAGTGGAGCAAAGTGGCACTTGTGATGTAGGTGATGAAATTCCTCCTCAAGCCATAAGAAGAATGGGTGTTGGTTTCATCCTACCCATTGAGGAACCCCTTGTGGCCGAAGGAGAAGGACAATGCTCCACTCAAGTGGAGCCATCACCAACCCAAGGCCCACACGCTTCCGAAGAACAAAGTGAAGGCCCTCAACCTCATGAACAAGACCAAGGGCAAGATCATACTCAAGACGGTGTGGACACACCAAGTGATGCCCAAGGTCAAGTTCTCTCCCCCGAGCAAGTTCAAGATCAAGAACAAGTTCATGACGGCGCTTAAGATGATCAAGTAACCGCTCCTCAACTCACCACCGAGGAGGTATTAGAGTGTCGTGCTGCCAAGGTTGCTTCCAAGCTCTCCACCAAGGAACATCTCATGATGAATGTGCTTGGAAGCTTAAGAAAGGGGGTAAGCACTCGTAGACAATTAGCAAATTATTGTGAGCATCACGTGTTTGTCTCTTGTGTGGAACCCCACAAGGTCTATGAGGCGCTAGAAGATCCGGATTGGCTCAATGCCATGCACGAAGAACTCAACAACTTCGAGCGCAACAAGGTGTGGAGATTGGTGCCAAGGCCAACGGGGAACCACAATGTCATTGGAACCAAGTGGATATTCAAGAACAAGCAAGATGCCCATGGGATTATCATTCGCAACAAGGCTCGTTTGGTAGCACAAGGCTACTCCCAAGTCGAGGGTATCAACTACGGTGAAACCTTTGCTCCCGTTGCTCATCTTGAATCCATTCGCATGTTGATTGCATATGCTTCTCATCATAACTTTAAGTTACAACAAATGGATGTGAAGAGTGCTTTTCTTAATGGTCCCATTAATGAATTGGTGTACGTCAAGCAACCCCCCGGGTTCGAGGATCCCTACTTTCCCGATCATGTGTATCAACTCGATAAGGCACTCTATGGCCTTAAACAAGCCCCACGTGCATGGTATGACCACCTTACCGAGTTGTTACAAGACTGTGGTTTTGAAGTTGGGCTAATCGACCCCACTCTTTTTACTAAGAAGGTCAAAGGGGAGTTGTTTGTGTGCCAATTATATGTTGATGATATTATCTTTGGCTCTCCTAACAAAGCTTTCAATGAGGAATTTGCCGCTCTCATGACCTCAAAGTTCGAGATGTCCTCCATGGGAGAGTTGAAGTTCTTTCTAGGGTTCGAAGTGAAGCAAAGAAGAGAAGGAACCTTCATCAATCAATCCAAATACACTCAAGACATGCTCAAGAGATTCAAGCTAAGTAACGTCAAGCCGGCTTCCACTCCAATGCCCATTAAGTGCCAACTTGACTTAGATCCCAATGGTGAAGTGGTGGATCAAAAGGTATATCGTTCCATGATTGGTTCCTTGCTTTACCTTTGTGCATCTAGACCGGACATCATGTTGAGTGTGGGAATTTGTGCACGGTTTCAAGCCACACCTAAGGAAAGTCACTATGTGGCGGTTAAACGAATCTTTCGATATTTGGCTCATACCCCAAACTTTGGCTTATGGTACCCAAGAGGATCAAACTTCAAGCTTGTAGGGTACTCGGATTCCGATTGGGCGGGAGACAAAGTGGATAGGAAGTCCACTTCCGGAGGGTGCCAATTCCTTGGTTGCTCTTTGGTAAGTTAGTCTTCCAAAAAGCAAAGTTGTGTGTCTCTCTCGTCCACTGAAGCGGAGTATGTGGCGGCCAGTAGTTGTTGTGCACAACTCTTATGGATGAGGCAAAATTTAAAGGATTATGGTGTCACTTGTGACAAAGTGCCTCTTTGGTGTGACAATGAAAGTGCCATCAAGATCTCTCTCAACCCGGTGCAACACTTCAAGACGAAGCATATTGAGATCCGGTATCACTTCATCCGGGATCACATTAGGCGAGGAGAGATCGAGCTCAACTACGTCAACACTCATGATAACCTTGCAGATATCTTCACGAAGCCCTTGGATGAAGCAAGATTTCGCGAGTTAAGGCATGAGCTAAATATCATCGATTCGAGCAATGTTGCTTGAACCCTTGCACACCCCACCATACTCAACGTGTTGTCCTATTTAGATGTAGGCATGGACATAGGGGGAGTGATGTTCTCTCAATGAACTCTCCCTCCCCCATTATGCATAAATCAATCAAGTCTTTCACATTAGCCATGTTTGATGGTACCTGTGCTTCAAAGACGAGTTTTGGTCATGGACCCACGGATAATTCTTCGCGGTGCCGTACCAATTAACTCAAACATAGGTGGCTACGGCCACCGCCCTCTCTTTTGGAGAGGTGGTGTCTCGTGGTTGGTTCGTTTGTCGTGTGCCTTTCTGGTTTTGTGTGTTGCGTGGTCTTGTGGTGTCGTGTTGGCTCGGAGTGGTTTGTGCAAAGATCCAGTTTTTCGCACTCGAAACGTGCATCTTCTTGAGCCCACGGTACTACCGCGTCTGGGCGCGGTACTACCGCTTTGGGAGGCATGGTACTACCGCGCCACAGCACGGTACTACCGCTCTGGTGTGGTACCTCGGAAGTACCGCACTGTGCGGTACTACTGTGTCTGGGCACGGTACTACCGCGTCATCAAGGGCGCGTGGGGGTTATGACTCGGGCAGGGGAGTTCCAACTCCCCATACCCATTCATTGTCTCTCTCTCCACGTCTCTCCCTCTCAAGAACGGCGCCGGAGGCCCTCGCCGGATCTTCGTCTCCGGCCACTCTCCTCGGATTCCGACCGGTGGGATCGTTCCCCACCACTTCCTCTTGCCATGGACCAAGGTTTTTCCCCAAATCCCTCTTTTTTCTTGGTTGTTCTCTTGCTTCTAGGCTTTTGGGGAGAAACTTGTCGTTCTTGAGATTTTAGGCCAAATCTATGCAAGAGTAGGATGTAGGAGAGTCGTGATGCGTAGGAAACATACTTGATATGCTGTCTTGTGTTAGCTTTGTCCAACCGTAGTACCGCCGTGGTTTCGCGGGCTTTCTCAGATTTGAACCAGTTCAGATCTGACGCGGTGCGGTACTACCGTGCCCGATGTGTGGTACTACCGCTCTTGCGGTACTACCGCCCGTCAGGTGTGGTACTACCGCTCCGCAGACGCGGTACTACCGCGCTGGCTGCGGCGCTAAGGTCGTACTACCGCTCCTACACCCGGTACTACCGTGATCTTGCACGGTACTACCGCGTCTAAGAGCCGTACTACTCTCTTAGCTCCGCAGCTCTTGGCAGTACCACCGTAGGGATCAAATCTCTCTCTAGGCATTTATCATGTGTGCTTTCTACTTGTTTCACTTGCTTTGTTGTGGTCTTTGCATTAATCTCTCTTGGCTGTTGTGGGTGTTTTTGCGTTCTGTGTCTCAGGTGGTGGCTCTCGCCGTTCCCATCCTAGTCGTGACACTGGCTCCAAGCGTCTGCGCAACCCCCAAGATGAAGCCCCAGAGGGCTCCAATGCCCCCAAGCGCAATGTCAAGACCACTGCCAGCAAGCAAAAGGAACCGGCTAAGGGCATGGACGAAATTTCAACCACTGAGTATGTCGAGCGCCGGAAGATCAATCCCTATGTGAATCCTCGGGCTATCCTCAGAGGCACCGAGTTGTTCTGGACCAAGCAACATGTTCTCATCTATCTGGATGTGATCAAGAACAAGCAGAATACCTTCGTTGATGTCAAGTGGATAGACATGCATCACCTGCGGAAAGACAAGTTTCGTGACTATTTTGGAGAGGCTCTGGACTTGGTGGAGCAGTTTGCTATTGAGCCGGTGATCTCCTTTCACCTTGACTATGACCCTGAGCTTATCTGTCAGTTCTTTGTCTCAGTGTACTTTCATCCCGGGGAGGAGCGGAGGATGACCTGGATGACCAATGGCCGTCAGCTGTCTGCTACATGGAAAGAGTTCATGGATCTGCTGCACATTCCTGATGACGGGCTTCACACCCCCGTTGGCGTTCGCCCCCATGCCAACTCTGAGTCTGCCAACAAGAACCAGCTTCAGCCCTTCCTTGTTGAGAAGGTACTCCCCAATGGCAATTCATCTTGGGTGTCGAACTCCTTTCTGGATATCATGCATCGCATCTTCTGCAACACTCTGTTCCCAGGCATTGGCGACAAGGACAAGGTTCATGCATATCTAGTGGACATGTTGCTCTTGTGTGCAGAGGCACGTACTTCTCAGACTCAACCACTTGATGTCTCACACATCATGTGGTGTGAGCTTCGGTTTGCGGTGGTCACTCACAAGGTACCTATCTATGGACCGTACCTGTTTCTGCTGCTCTCCACCACTTGGGAGAAGACGTATCCAGGTGATGAGTTCCTTGCTCCAGACTGGATTCGCCATGAGTCCATCAGCCTCCGCGTCAAGCCCAACTGGGCCAACACCACTACCCGTGCTGAGGCATCTTCTGCTAGGAGGGCTGCTGGTGAGGGGGAGGCTGCTGCTTCTGAGACTGCTGCTGAGGACCGTGCTGCTAGGTCCACCACTTCTTCCTCTGAGCCGTCATGGGCCAAGAAGCTGAAGGACAAGATGAAGACTCTCTTCTACATGCAGGCGAAGGGACAGTACAGGGCTCACGTGACTGACAAGGAGAGTCGCCGCCGTGACAAGAAGGTGATGAGGCTCTTTGGAGAGGATGTGTCTGGCGGGTCTAAGGAGGTCATCACACCTGAGGCTGCCTGGATGTCAAAGCAGGGATACAAGTGGACCAGTTCAGAGGATGACATCGAGGAGACTATCCCCGCCGCTGAGTCTGACGAGGAGCACGAGGAGCAGTGGGACGACTTCTCTGCCTGAGCCACCCCGTGTGTGTAGGTGTCCTCTCTGCCTTTTTGGCGTCTCGATGCCAAAGGGGGAGAGAGTGTAGGGATTTGCGTTGTGTCGTGCTTGGTGTGTTTGTTTGCTTTGTCGTTTGGACCTCATTTGCCTCGTTTGCTTTTGTTTGGTTTGTGCCTTCGAGACCTATCCTCCATATGGTGTAAGACATATGCACTCTATCTATCTTAGTTATCTTATGTTTGTACTATCTTGTCTAGTGATAAATTTGCCTTGTCTCTATAATATAGGGGGAGCTCTGTTCCTAGTATTCGTGCTCATCTAGGTGGCACACATTTAGGGGGAGCCCGTCTATATTATAGAGAGGAGGGGTTTGCTTTTACTTAATAGTATTTTTCCTTGTGCAAATCCCGTTTTGTCATCAATCCACCAAAAAGGGGGAGATTATAAAGACATATTTATCCCTAAGTGTTTTGGTGATTGATGACAACGCATTTGCGGACTAATCGTGTGCCATGAGTTTTCCAGACACTTCTTTGCTAGGCACAAGACGATTGGGTGCCCCTCGAAGACTGACGAAGACGGCGTCTTTTCTACGTTTCTTTTTGGTGGATTTGAGTCATAGGAAAGCCGTACTATTAAGAGGGGGTCCGCGTTGGAAAGGTTTGGGTGGAATCATCACGTACATGTCTCCTTTTATCCCCTCCTTATTCCTTGGAGCTTCCTCCGTTTTTCCTGCCTCCTTTGACTGGCTGCTATTGTGGTTGCGGTAGTACCGCTCCTGGATCAACGGTAGTACCGTAGGCATCCATGGTAATACCGCGCGGTGGCGCGGTAGTACCGCTGGTGCTCATAGTAGTACCGCTCCCCTGGAGCCGCACTACCGCTGCCCACCAGGCTAGTGCCACCCCTTTGCGGTAGTAGGAGCGGATGTAATTTTTTACATCCGCACCTGCCGCGGTAGTACCGCTTTCGCCATGCGGTAGTACCACGCTATGCGGTCAGGCAGTAGTACCGCCCCTTGGCAGTACTACTGTGTCGGGTTTTTGCTACTTCCGTTTATTTGCGGAAGTAGGCACGGTAGTTCCCCTTCCCCCTGGCTGGGACTTTTGCATTGCGGTAGTACCGCATGGGGAGCGCGGTAGTACCGCGCGTGCGGAAGTACCGCCCCCAGCTTGCATCTGTTTTTGTGCTGGGGTCGCGGCAGTACCGTGGGTCGGTACGGTTGTACCGCACTGCCATGCGGTAGTACCGCTTGGTTGCAAGCAGTAGTACCACGTGGCCTTGCGGTAGTACCGCTGGCCAGACGCGGTAGTACCGCTGGCCGCGGGCTGGTTGGTGGGTAACAGTTGGATCTTTTCCACACACTATATAAAGGGTCTCCTTCTTCCTCGTTGACTCACCTCTTCAACCATTAAAGCTCCATTATTGCTCCAAGCTCCATTTTCGCCCGATCTCACTCCCTAGCCAACCAAACTTGTTGATTTGCTCGGGAGTGGTTGAGAAGGCCCCGATCTACACTTCCACCAAGAGATATTTGATTCCCCCTACTAATCCCTTGCGGATCTTGTTACTCTTGGGTGTTTGAGCATCCTAGACGGTTGAGGTCACCGCGAAGCCATAGTCCATTGTGGTGAAGCTTCGTGGTGTCGTTGGGAGCCTCCAATTGAGTTGTGGAGATTGCCCCAACCTCGTTTGTAAAGGTTCGGTCGCCGCCTCCAAGGGCACCAATAGTGGAATCACGGCATCTCGCATTGTGTGAGGGCGTGAGGAGATTACGGTGGCCCTAGTGGCTTCTTGGGGAGCATTGTGCCTCCACACCGCTCCACGGAGACGTACTTCCTCTCAAAGGGAAGGAACTTCGGCAACACATCCTCGTCTCCACCGTCTCCACTCTTGGTTATCTCGTGCCTTTACTTGTGTAGATTATTTGTTTCTTATATCTTGCTTGCTTGTGTTCCTATTCGTGTTGCATCATATAGGTTGCTCATCTAGTTGCATATCTAGACAACCTACTTTGATGCAAAGTTTAAATTGCTAAAGAAAAGCTAAAAATTGTTAGTTGCCTATTCACCCCCCCTCTAGTCAACCATATCGATCCTTTCACATGATATGGACAAGATCTATTTATGTAGAAATAGACCCCATCGTTTTATCCTTAGTAGCAACGATACATACGTGTCAGTTCCCCTTCTGTCACTGGGATCAAGCACCGTAAGATCGAACCCACTACAAAGCACTTGTTCCCATTGCAAGATAAATAGATCAAGTTGGCCAAACAAAACCCAAATATTGGAGAGTAAATACGAGGCTATAAGCAATCATGCATATAAGAGATCAAAGAAACTCAAATAACTTTCATGGATAAAAAGATCTGATCATAAACTCAAAGTTCATCCGATCCCAACAAACACACTGCAAAAAGAGAGTTACATCATATGGACCGCCAAGAGACCACTTTATTGAGAATCAAACGAGAGAGAGGAATACATCTAGCTATTAACTACAGACCCGAAGGTCTACGAAGAACTACTCACGCATCATCGGAGAGGCACCAATGGAAGTGGTGAACCCCTCCGTGATGGTGTCTAGATTAGATCTAGTGGTTCTGGACTCTGCGGCAGCTGGAATTGATTTTCGTCGACTCCCCTGGGGTTTCTGGAATATTGGGGTATTTATAGAGTAAAAAGACGGTCCAGGGGGCACCCGAGGTGGGCACAACCCACCAGGGCATGCCTGGGCCTCCTGGCGTGTCCTGGTGGGTTGTGCTCCCCTCGGAGCACCCTCCATGTGCTTCTTCGGCCCATTGGTTGTCTTCTGGTCCAAAAAAATTCACAAAAAGTTTCGCTGTGTTTGGACTCCGTTTGGTATTGATTTCCTGCGATGTAAAAAACATGCAAAAAACAGCAACTGGCACTTGGCACTATGTCAATAGGTTAGTACCAACAAATGATATAAAATGATTATAAAACATCCAAGAATTATAATATAACAACATGGAACAATAAAAAATTATAGATACGTTGGAGACGTATCATATGACACTCACTTTTATTGTTGTCAAATGTCGCTGTTTTGTGATGCTCTTGTACAAGTGATGCTGCTATATAAGTAGTGTTGTTATTATATGATGATGTTGTACAAGTGTTGTTGCCGGTACGTATGCAAGTTTTGCCATTTTGTGATGTTGTTACATGTACAAGTGCTGTTGTTGTTGTTGTTGTTTATTTTATTTTTATATAAAATCATTCAAAAATATATTCATTTTAGTTTCACTCAATAGAACAATGTGCAATGTAGATCCAGCAACAAATGAGCAATTCCAATGAAACTTATGACTATCCAAACAAGCCATGGAATTGAACCACCCTCTCTGAATGCCAAGTGCCAATTACTTGACATCCAAACAGCCGAATTCACATTCAATATCAATATCAATGTCCTGTATGATTTGGCAATGCTTCAATTCAATGCCAAGCCTCCCAATGTCTACATCCAAACGGTGTGTCAAAGATAATAGGAATACTTTCTTCTTAACTCCATCATCTGATAAACTTGCAAGCTTAAACAATCCACAAAGTTCATCTATATAGATTAGGTGCATACCAGTATGTATTGTTCCATCTCCTGCATGAGGATTAGCAAGTAGTTTTCCCATAATACCCAAAGTTTTCATAATAAATATTTTCAGTAGGTTGAGGAGGGGCTCTTACCACTTCCGGTCGAGGTGAATATACCCCGAATAAGCTCCTCAAAATAAATGTTTCCTTACCAAATTCAGCATGTAATATATATGTTTCCTTAGCAAAAGCACTTCACTCCCCGGCAACGGTGCTAGAAAAGAGTCTTTACGACCCACAAGTATAGGGGATCAATATAGTCCTTGTGTCGAACTCAACGAGGAGCAGAAGGAATTGATAAGCGGTTTCAGCAAGGTACTCTCTCAAAGTGTTGTAAAGTAGTAGTAACAAATAGTTTAATAGCAAGTAACAAAGTAACCAAAGTAACAAGGTGCGACAAAGTGGCCCAATCCTTTCATTGCAAAGGACAAGCCAGAAGTACTTCTTATATTAAGCAAAGCATTTTCGAGGACACATGGGAATTTCATCTGGTCACATTCATCATGTTTAGTTGATTCCCGTTCACTACTTTGATAAGTTGTTATGTGGGTGAACCGGTGCTAGGGTGTTGTTATTACTTGAACAAACAACCCACTTATGATTATCCACACTCGCAAGCATCCGCAACTACGAAATAAGAATTAAGATAATTCTAACCATAGCATGAAATATATGGATCCAAATCAGCCCCTTATGGAATAGCGCATAAACTAGGGTTTAAATTTCTATCACTCTCACAACCCATCATCTACTTACTACCCCACAATGCCTTCCCCTTAGTCCCAAGCATGGTAATGTGTCGTGTAGTCGACGTTCACACGACACCACTAGAGAAAGAACAACATACACATCATCAAAATATTGAACGAATACCAACTTCACATGATTACTTATAACAAGACTTTTCACATGTCCTCAAGAACAAATGGAACTACTCACAAATCATATCCATGTTCATGATCAAAGCATAAAATTATATGATTAACAATCTGAACATATGATCTTCCACCAAATAAATCAACTAGCATCAACTGCAAGATGTAATCAACACTACTAGCAACCAACATGTACTAATATGAGGTTTTGAGACAAAGATTGAATATAAGAGATGAACTAGGGTTTGGGACGAGATGGTGCTGGTGAAAATGTTGATGAAGATTGGTACTCCCATAGTGAGAGGGTTGTTGGTGATGTCGATGGCTTCGATTTCCCCTCCCGGAGGAAAGTATCCCCGGTGGAACCGCTTCGCCGGAGAGCAAAAGTCCAGGTTCCATCTTGAGACGATGGCGCTTCATCCCAAAAGTCATCTCTTGATTTTTTTTCTAGGGTAAATGGCTTCATATTGGCGAAGGAGGGCCACAGAGGCCTACTGATAGGCCCACAAGCTCACATGGCGCGCCCCAGGGGAGGGGCACGTCATCTGAGCTTGTGGATCACTGGTGAGCAGGTGAGGCCCATTATGGTGATTCTTCTTTTAGTATTTTTTATTTATCCCAAAATAAATCTCCGTAAATTTTTAGGTCATTTGGAGCTCCGAATAATAGTTATCTCTGTTCTAGCTCTCTTTAGGTCCAAAATTCCAGTTGCCGACATTTTTCTTCTTCATGCATATCTTGCATAATAAGAGAGAAAAGACATTATAACTGCATCATAAAGTGATATATTGATCTAAACATTATAAATAACAGTAGGAAAACATGATGCAAAATGGACGTATCACGCTGCAGCGCGACGCACACACTCCTCCTTCTCCTTCTCCCGCCGCTCCTCCTCTTCCTCCCATGCCTAGTGGGAACGATGTTCTTCCTCCCCGCGCTCGGTCTGCATTCGGCGCTCGCCATTGGCCCGCTCCTCTGCCAGCACGATCTGCCTCCACCGTGGTACGCCGCCTCCTACTCCAACATTGCGCCCAGCCAGATGGCCGGCGCATTCACCCACTCACGCAGGCCGCCAGTCCAGGCTTACTTCCCCGGCTCGGCCTCCGTGGGCTCCTCCTTGGGGGCGGCCGAGGCTGGTTCAGGCAGAGGCGACGACGGCAGAGGGTAATCACATTCCTCGACCGCCTACAACTGCAGCGCCTCCTCCATGCCTGGCTAGCGCGCGTCCTCCTCACGCTGGGACTCCACTAGGGCACACTGGAGCACCTCCTCCAGTGCGGTTTGGTATGCCACCTTCGCCGCCTCGTCCTCCTGTGCCACCAACGGGGGCAGCGACATGTAGCCGTCCTCAAGCTGGACGGTGCCGTGGTGTCACACGTCATGCTCGGTGGCGAACCAGACTTCCCAGTTGGGGGAGTCTAGCGCTTACGCCGGGTCGCGACGCTGCTCTAGCATCAGGAGGGCATGATGCTTGCGCACCTCCTTCATGTGCGTGCAGCACACCGCCAGCACCGGGATGCGTTGAGGGTCAAGGTGCCAACCGTGGGAGAGGTTGACATCGTGCCACGACATCAGGATGTAGAACCGATCCATGGCCAGCGACCCCTCTCCCCACGCGGCACCATCGCGAAGGTGTCCGACGACGGTGGCACGCGAGATGAGCCAGCGCCTGTGTCGAACATGCACTTGCCCTTGCCCTTGTTGAAGAAACCCATGGCGAACGCGCGGGGCTGGCTAGGCTAGGCTAGGGTTTTGCTGTCACCGGCGAGGGAGTAAGGGTGGCCAGATGTGGACGGATGGAAGAAGTGGATGAGGCCGGTCGTGGGCTCTGGAGGCTTCCAGACGCTGCCATGTGGGCCCAGGGTAGATGAACACATTGACTACGACCACGTGGGGTAGTTGGGCGGCCGTCACACGGGCCTAAGGCGGACACTGAACAGACACACGGCTCGTCCATTTTATATCCGTGTGAATGCAAGTCGGACGTAAATATGGACCAGAAATGCGTCTAGACGGATGACGAGCAGACGAATGCATCGGCGGGTTGGGCCGGCGTCCATCCATTTGCATGGGCGGGTTGGGCGGGCTCGTCCATTTTATATAATGCAAATCGAACGTAAATATGGACCGGAAATGCGTAGGGGACGAATTTTCGATTTGCATGGGTGGATTGGGCCGGCGTCCATCCATTTGCATGGGCGGGTTGGGCCGGCGTCCATCCACCGTTTTTGTCCGTCCAGTTGCCCTTACCCCTCCAATTCGCTCTCTCTCTCTCTCTTTCTCTCCCCTCTACTTTTTTTTTGAGACAACTCCCCCCCCCCTCTCTACTTATCCCCATCGCCCGTATCCCCGGTTACTTGCTCACTCTGGCTCCGAGGAACAGAACCCACAACCTGATCAGGAGGTACGGATCGTTTCTCCTCCATCGAGCTTCCGTCGATCTATCTCACTACCCGTGGTGTTTAATTTGAATCGACCGTGTCTTAGCGAGAGAGGAGACGGCGGCGCCCTGGTAAGTCCCCTCTCTGGCCGTCCTCCTGCTCCCGTACTCGGCAGATCCGTCCGCCCTGCCGGCCCTCCTCCTCCTCCCCTGCGGTTGCCCCCCTAGCCGGCCCTCCTCCTCCCCTGCTTGCTTCTCTTCTGCCCGTGGCCGCCATGGGCTTGCCCGAGCCGTCCGCCGCCGCTCATGCTCCTATTCCCGTCCTCCGGCGTACGTCTCCTGCTCCATCTTCCCTCCCGTGCTCCCTTGTCCCTCCTCCTCTGCTTGCGGGGTCCCAATCTCCTCTGGTCCATAGCCACCAGATCCAGTCGCCCCCTTCCCCTGCCTCTACTCATCTTTCTTGTTCATATATACTCAAGTCTCATCCCCTGCCTCTCCTCATCCTCCCAGCAAGCAATTGCTTAGCATTGTAACAGTCCTTGTTTTTTTTTGGAA
Organism: Triticum urartu; assembly: GCF_056163025.1. NCBI lineage: Eukaryota > Viridiplantae > Streptophyta > Magnoliopsida > Poales > Poaceae > Triticum > Triticum urartu. The sequence continues at coordinate 355,660,319 of NC_141877.1, forward strand.
AGTTTCCTAACCCTAGTTATATGTTGGTGCAGATCTTACTTTTCCTTGGGAATTTGAAAGACCTATTTAAACTACATGTGTTGTACTTTATTGGCGTATAAACTATTTTTTTTATTTTTTGCGTCAATATTATATGATGTCCCCTTGGATTTCTAGAATATTTGATAAAACATTGCTACATAATCATCCAATTATAGTAACACATTATACAACTTCTGTTTTGATGCATATACTAATGTTGCTATGCATATGACATCCAAACATGATTACGTATTGAAACCTGAGTAGGATTCTGTGAGCCAATTCAATTAACACCCAAACAACCGAATTCGTATTCATGTCCATTACAGTTTCCTGTCTGAATTGGAATTGAAACCAATTCAATACGGAGGCCTTGAATACAGACATCCAAACACAGCATTAATGTTATGATATGGTTTGCTATAGGGTTAAGGTTGAACACCAATTGAGTTCGAGTGTTGGGATTCGGAATGGCTCGTCGTCTCATTAGGCCCGCCGCGGCGTGCCAAGGTTGCGGTTTGGTTAAGGCTGGGTTTCTGGGCGTGGTCTCCCCTCTCCATGTGATTCCACTTTCCCTCAACTACTCACTCGTTTCCTTCCAGTGTTCTCCTGCAAATTGTAGCTAGTTTCCCTTCTAGAGTTTACAAACACCTAATGTTTCAATGTTGGAATTGCTACCGACAGTGTAATTTCAAGTTAAATTACTCCTTTTGTGCTGGTTTGATGGGATTCTTCATTTATTTGCGCATCTGACATAGATTTGTACTTCCTCTGTTTCAAAATAATTGAAGTTTAAGGTTTCTCCTAAGTCAAACTTCATTAAGTTCGGCCAAGTCTTCTATATAAAAGTATATCAACATCCACAACAGAAAATTTGCTCCATTAGATTCATTATGAAATATATTTCCATATTATGTAAATTTGATATTGTAGATCTTTGTATAGACTTGGTCAAACGTAAATAAGTTTGACTGAAGATAATCCTAGAACTTACTATTTTGGTTAGGAGGGAGTACTAGATTGGCAGAGCTCATATTTATGTATTGTGGGGCCGTTCTCTAGCATACTGCCATTGAGTGATCTACTGGGCCTTTCTTGACTACTTTCCTCCTTTTTTTTCTGCCAGTATCAAAGATTGCCTTACTCCTCTTCAAAGAGAGGTTCCCCAGGGAATAAGTACTCTGGCTGCCTCGCTAATCTAACAAAGGAGGTGCGGCCCCTCTTGTAATCTTGTGGTTTCATGATAATGATATATATTTATTGCACATTGTTACCCCCTTTCAGTTTTGGCCTTGTTGCATGCCTTTACTTTGCGTTGCTTATAGATTATGGTCTGCATTGTTGCAGGGTTCACACTGGACAGGAACAAGGTCCAATCCTTTGTTGTCGTTACATGTTAGTTTTATCTTCCATACATCATTACCATCCTTTGTTAAACATTGCGTATGTGTTTCCTCAATGTTGTGTTAATTGGGCTGGCAATAAAGTGTTGCGTTTTATGCAACTAAAAAGAATTTTATGAATTAAATAATATGTACTTTCTGGCAAGTGCGTCCAAATGGCACATTTCTTACTTAATTTCATGTGGCATACATGTATATTCCGTGTTCTTATTATTTTCTTTTGTATTTCAGAGTTCAAAGTTTGTCAGCAAGAGGACAGCTTGTTTGATTGCAACAGGGCCATCTCCTGCTGCAACTGAAGAACCAGAGATGGACCATCCAAAGGAGATATTCTTGAAAGACTACAAAAAACCTGACTACTTGTTTGACACGGTAACTCAGCTTTCTTTTTCAAGCATATACAGCGCACAGCTTTCAGTATATGCGCTTCCATTCTTGGATATTTTCAACTGCTATGGCATATGGGTTGTTTCTGTAGCAGTTCACAAATTTTACTAGGAAGAAATGCTGGTGTGTAGAGTTTATCTGGGTTTGCGGTGCACTATAGCGATGCAATTGCAGTGCTTGTGTGCTGTCTGCACCACCACCACAACAACAAAGCCTTTAGTCCCAAACAAGTTGGGGTAGGGTAGATGTGAGACCCATAAGATCTCGCAACTAACTCATGGTTCTGGCACATGGATAGCAATCTTCCACGCACCCCTGTCCATGGCTAGTTCTTAGTCGATACACCAGTCCTTCAGATCTCTCTTCGCGACTCCTCCCATGTCAAGTTTGGTCTACCGCAACCTCTCTTGACCTTATCGGCACGCTTTAGCTGTCCGCTATGCACTGACGCTTCTACATGCCTGCACTGAATATGCCCAAACCATCTCAGACGATGTTGGACAAGCTTCTCTTCAGTCAACGCTACCCTAGCTCTCTCGTATATCATCATTCCGGACTCGATCCTTCCTTGTGTGGCCACACATCCATCTCAACATGCGCATCTCTGCCACACCTAAGTGTCGAACATGTCGCCTTTTAGACGGCCAACACTCAGCGCCATCCAACATTGCGGGTCGAACCGCCGTCCATCTCAACATGCACATCTCCACCACACCTAACTGTTGAACATGTCACCCTTTAGTCAGCCAACACTCAGCGTCATACAACATTGCGGGTCGAACCGCTGTCCTATAGAACTTGCCTTTTAGCTTTTGTGGCACTCTCTTGTCACAGAGATTGCCAGAAGCTTGGCGCCACTTCATCCATCCGGCTTTGATTCCATGGTTCACATCTTCATCGATATCCCCATCCTTCAGCAGCATAGACCCCAAATATCTAAATGTGTCCTTCTGAGGCACCACCTGCCCATCAAGGTTAACCTCCTCCTCGTGCCTAGTAGTACTGAAACCGCACCTTGTGTACTCGGTTTTAGTTCTACTAAGTCTAAAACCTTTGGATTTCAAGGTTTCTCTCCATAGCTCTAACTTCTTATTGACCCCGTCCGACTATCATCGACTAGCACCACATCATTTGCGAAGGGCATACACCATGGTATATCTCCTTATATATCCGTTGTGACCTCATCCATCACCAGAGCAAAAAGATAAGGGCTCAAAGCTGACCCCTGGTGCAGTCGTATTTTAATCGGGAAGTCATCAATGTCGCCATCACTTGTTCAAACACTTGTCACAACATTATCATACATGTCCTTGATGAGGGTAATGTACTTTGCTGGGACTTTGTGTTTCTCCAAGGCCCACCACATGACATTCCGTGGTATCTTATCGTAGGCCTTCTCTAAGTCAATGAACACCATATGTAGGTCCTTTTGCTCAATGCATCTCTCCATGTGTTGTCGTACCAAGAAAATGGCTTCCATGGTCGACCTCCCAGGCATGAAACCAAATGATTTTTGGTCACGCTTGTTATACTTTGATAGGGGCAAAGGTGTCCCATCTTTCGATGAGATGGTGGCTATCGTTTTTGGTGGAGTAGACTTTGACGATTCTACTAAGAACGCGCGAGGACGTCGCGCCTTAGCAATCGCTAAACCAACTTTGAGAGGTTATTAACCACGCCGGAGCACGATCAACCTGACCACGAAGGTCTATTTCTTGCGCGCATACGAAGAACAAGCAAGAAACTAAGATTGCAATCTGGATACTACGAATATAAGAGGAAAGCTTTGTTAAACAAATGGGGTTTTGTGATGTCTTTATCTGGTTGTTGAACACAAGCGAAGTATGCGAGTTGCAGCTATGGCGAACTTAATCTAAACAAAACCCAAAGTCTAAACGGCGCCTTACGGGCTGTATTTGTAGGGGGAAAGAGGGTGGATTTCGTCCCCCCTTGGCAAGGTGGGACTAAAACACCTCCTGAGTCGTTTCCCCTACAATACAGATTAAAAAAAATAGCCTATAAGTAGTATTTCAAAATTAAGTGGGCCTGGCCCAAGAATAAGGTGGTGCAACACCTATATTAAGCTATGGACGAAATTTATGAAAAGACATCTTGTATATTTCGTCCATGTCCTTGTGCATCATCATGGTGGCTCCGAAGTGCTGAAAACTTCACCAGAAACTCTGTTCTTGCTCCCCTTGCACGCGCCATCTTCTCCATGCTTGATCATGCTCCAATGTTCATCGTTCTTGTCCATGCTTGGCCCTTCATTTATAAGCAAAACAAATGTATCCAATTTAGGCAGCATCATATTCTCATGAACATTAGAATCATTACCAAGAAACGGAAGTACCTGGTAATTTAATTGGCGTGCGCGAGCTCTAGTAATTGGTCCAGTATATGTAGCAGTAGGGGTGTGGGTGTAACTTTGTTAGTGATGTCCTCATAATGCTTAAGCGATGCTCAATGACTCTCTCCCATAGCTTCATTGTATGGCTCATCATCTTAGTTCCGCGGTACTTAGTACAACTCTAAACATCCCCTTTTTTCTTGAAGATTGGTACTAATATACTTCGTCTCCATTATTCTGGCATCTTGTTTGCCCAAAAGATGAGGTTGACAAGCTTAGTTAGCCATACTATACCTATGTCTCCGAGGCCTCTCCACACCTCAATGGGGATACAATCAAGGACCATCACCTTGCCTCCTTTCATCATTTTTAAAGCCTTCTTGACCACCGACTCCTGGATTGGCCACACAAAACGCCTGCTGGTATCATCAAAGGAGTCATCCAGTTCAATGGTAGAACTCTCATTCTCCCCATTGAACAACTTGTCGAAGTACTCCCGTCATCTATGCTTAATCTCCTCGTCCTTTACTAGGAGCTGGTCTGCTCCATACTTGATGCATTTGACTTGGTTAACATCCCTCGTCTTCCTCTCTCGGATCTTGGTTATCTTATAAATGTCCCTTTTGCCTTCCTTCATGTCTAACCGCTGGAAGAGGTCCTCATACGCCCGACCCCTTGCTTCACTCACAGCTCGCTTTGCGGCCTTCTTTGCCATCTTGTACTTTGCTAAGTTGTCTGCACTCTTATCTAGGTAGAGGCGTCTAAAACAATCTTTCTTCTCCTTAATAGCCTTCTGGACATCATCATTCCACTACCAGGTATCGTTAGCTTCTCTTTTACTGACCGTGGACACTCCAAACTCCTCTGAGGCCACCTTACGAATGCAAGTCACCATCTTCATCCACATATTGTTTGCATCGCCTCCTTCCTCCAAAGGGCCCTCCTTAATGACCCTCTCCTTGAATGCCTGAGCTCCCCCCCCCCCCCCCCCTTGAGCTTCCACCACTTCGTTCTAGCGACTTTGGCACGCTTATCCCGCTGGACATGAATCCGAAAGCGGAAGTCAGCCACCACTAGCTTATGCTGAGGGACAACACTCTCTCCAAGTATCACCCTACAATCTAGACACGCACGCCTGTCATCTCTTCTTGAGAGGATGAAATCAATCTAGCTAGAGTGCTGACCACTACTAAAAGTCACTAATGTGATTCTCTCTTTTGAAAGAGGGGTGTTAGCTATGATCATGTCGTAGACTAGAGCAAAGCTTAAGACATCTTCTTCTCCTTGATTCCTAATGCCATAACCAAAGCCTCCATGCACCCCTTCAAAACCTGTGTTAGATGTATCCACGTGGCCATTGAGGTCTCCTATGAAGAGCTTCTCGCTAATCGGTACACTCTTAACCAGAACTCCCTCTTGGTGTTCTCATTGTGGCCTACTTGCGAGGCATGCGCGCTGATAACATTGAGAACTAAGGCCCTGTTCGGATCTCCACCGGCTTCCTGAAATAGCTGGCTTCCCCGCTTCTAGCTGGCTTCTAGCTTCTTGGTGGAGCATCGACTCGTTCGGCTGTACGTGCTCAATTCCTTACGTACGCATGGACTGGTAGCCCAGGAAATCAGGCTAAAGCCTGTTCGGCCGTGGTTTGGGCCAGTCATATTGGCCCAGTTCGGTGGAGGAAGCAGGTTCTAGTGGCCGAAACGGTACGTGAGGCTCACTTCGGAAGGGTAGTGGAATGTAATTTCAATCAACTCCTGCCTTCCATGTGTCGAGGGCCAGCTTGAAGCGATCGAAACGGTACGCAAGGTACACTTTGGAAGGGCATTCCCATGTAATTTTGACCAACTCCCGCTTCTCTATTTCGCGAAGCTGGTCTGGCGCTGCTCCTCATCTCTGTCAAAATTGCACTACGTATTCTCTGTCTACACGGAGCCGGCTCCTCGGAGCAGAGCCGTTCGGCTGGCTTCTCGGAGCAAGTTTAGGAAGCCATCTTCTAGAGAGCTTCCAAATGGAGCCTAAGTCCCCAACTACCAGCTTGACCAGGATAATCCGCCCCCCATGTCTTTTGACGTCTACCACTCCATACTTGAGGCTCTTGTTGAGCGAGACGCCTACTCCATTTCTGTTTGCAGTCGTCCCCGTGTACCACTACTTGAAGCTGGAATCCTCCACCTCCTTCGCCTTTTGTCCCCTCCATTTGGTTTCTTGGACGCAAAGAATATCCACACCTCCCAGCTGTATCAACTAGCTCCTGAAACCTACCTGTCAGGGACCCTATGTTCCAGCTACCTAAGCAGATCCTCCTAGGCTCGGCTAGCTTCCTCACCCTTCACACTCGTCGAGTCAAATGCGAAGACCCTTTCTCATTTTCCAGTACAACGGGGTGTCGATGTGGCGCGTCGCTGAAAGGGTTACGCCCCAACAAAAATCTTCTAGGTTTCATCACCATAAGAGTGGCTGAGTTTTCATGTTGTCTCTCCAAGCCTATCACAACCCTCCTCCTTTACCCGGGCTTGGGACCAGCTATGTTGAGACAACATAAGCGGAGTTGTGTGCTGGCTGCATGATAAAATAAATTCAAGTCAAAATTATACTTCCCCTGTAAATTAGCCATAGATTTTGCTATTTTCTATCTGTACAGTACTTCTAACTTCTTACTGTTACAAAATTATTCTGCAGGTGGATTTAGAATTTCAACTTGGTGATGAAAAGACCATGGTTACTTCTAAAATAGCTGTATCTCCAGGCAATGAAGGTGAAGATTCATCCTGGGAGCTGTACTTTAGTTAGAGAATCATAGCAGTGTTGTACCTTTTGAAACATGTCATTAGTTTTCTAGTTAGATGCTTCAGGACTTTCTTGTATATTTGTTTGTTCATCTATTATTTTTCTCAGTTTGAGACGTTCAAAATGAGGTTCTGGACCTCATCACAAACTCTTTGTAGCAGGCACCTCATCTCCACTCGCTCTTCATGGATGTGATCTGAAGCTGTTATCAATCAAAATCAATGGCACAGAGCTGAAGGTACTTCATGTGATCTACTTTTGCCATGTAGCATGATGTCGCGTGTGCATGTGCTCACATGATCCACATAAGTTCATGATTTTGAGAAATAAGTTGGGAATAAGGTGAAATTATTCTAGGGTGGTCGAAACCTTTGTTCACGGTTAAATATTAGACGCAGTTTACACGCAATGTTCTTATTTGGAACAGAAGTAGTTGGACAAAGCACATGCATGTACATGACAGACAGAGAAAGAAGCCCATCTATTAGCTGTAGTAGATTTTATCAGTGGCCAAGAGAATAAGCAGTCCCACTGGGCATTCATACTGCATTCTTCAGGCTATACTTTCCACCTAGCTATTACATGTACACCTGTAATTGCGACTCCACACTGAGTAGTAGCAAACATCTGTTTTTATCCCAATATCTGTGTGTCTAATTATTTGAAGCCCAGTGTGGTTCATAAGTGTATTCATGCAGAAGTTCCTGCATCTTTTGGATGTAATGTAAGTATGCTAATTATCTGACTTGTGTATACTCTGAACACTAGAGTGACAAGTATACAGTTGATCCACGCCATCTGACGATTTTGACACCACCTGCTGGTGTATTCAACATGGAAATTGTTACGGAGATTTATCCTCAGCTCAACACATCTTTGGAGGTACAAACCACTGGGAGGGGCACAAACTTTATTACTTCTTGGAATTAAGATCTCTTGTATTCTGTTCTGATTTGTTATAAGCTTACAGGGTCTGTACAGGTCGACTGGTAATTTTTGCACCCAATGTGAAGCAGAAGGATTCCGGAAAATTACCTACTTTCAGGTAGGTTTGCCATTTTGGAAATTATGCTCAATAGGTAACCGTGATGATTTTCTCTGTTGTAGGAGTATGCATATGCATGAAACTAATCAATCTCGTTTTTCTGTCCATCAAAGATTATGTTTTACCTTTTTTTTCTGGTGATGAGATGACTTACATTTGCAAATATTAAATGCTATCACAGGATCGCCCGGACGTGATGGCAAAATATACTTGTCGTATTGAAGGTGATAAAACTCTGTATCCGGTGTTGTTGTCTAACGGCAATCTTATCGAACAGGGTGATCTTGAGGTACACTGCTTTCATGTGCAATTGTCAGAGCGACCACACCGATGTGCTCAACCACATGCTTTTTTTTTGAACTATAGGGTGGAAAGCATTACGCACTATGGGAGGACCCATTCAAGAAACCATGCTACTTGTTTGCGCTAGTTGCTGGTCAGTTGGAGTGCCGGGAGGACTCATTTGTTACATGTTCTGGCCGCAAAGTTACACTTCGAATTTGGACTCCTGCTCAAGATTTGCCAAAAACATCACATGCTATGTATTCTCTTAAAGAAGCTATGAAATGGGATGAGGAGGTTGGTCTACTAGACTGATTTGTCTTGGTTATTTTGCTACAATTATTTAGCAGAATAAGTGACATAATTACTAATCAGATAATTAATCTAATTCCACCTCTGTGTTGTTCCAGGTTTTTGGTCTTGAATATGATCTTGATTTGTTCAACATTGTTGTTGTTCCTGATTTCAATATGTAAGTTTGTTTCCTATTTGCATCGGCACTCTGCCCAAAAATGGTGGTATTATGATTTTTTTTAATGGCATTGCCTTGCCCTGATAAAACAACTTTGTATTATTCGCAGGGGAGCAATGGAAAACAAGAGCTTGAACGTAAGAATTTGCCTCTGCTTAGAAAATATATTTGCAGACAAAAATTTGATGATGTTCTGTTTATCAACGAACAGGTATTTCAATCTAGACTTGTGCTAGCATCACCAGAAGCTGCCACTGATGGTGATTATGCTGCAATTTTGGGTGTCATTGGACATGAGGTATATCACATAGAAGTTTCAGTTTTTCTTTTCCAATATGTATTTGTTATGGCCACATAATTTTGATATTTTTATTGAATTTGGTTATACTTCTGATCTTGGCTGCATGTATTTCTGCAGTATTTCCACAACTGGACTGGGAATAGGTAGTTATCTCAACAACACACCATACTGGATGTATCTTTTATTGTTTTTGCTTTCTTAGAAGATAAAGGGTCTGGTTGGCCTGTTGCTGATCGCATCTTTACTAGGGTTTTCAGCTATTCCACTTCGAAACATTTTGAACCTTGAAAGGGAAAGCATATTGAAGCAACTATGTTTTTTCCTGATGCGGCCATATGCATGATTAGTCTAGACTGGAAATAATCTCTTTGTGCCTATCTAATTGCAGAGTGACTTGCCGTGATTGGTTCCAACTAACATTGAAAGAAGGACTAACTGTCTTCAGGGATCAGGTATTCATGCAGTAGATCATAATGTTATGTAATGTAAATTTGCTTTTATTTTTTCTAAACTAATTAAGGATGTTGTGCAGGAATTCTCATCAGATCTTGGCTGTCGCACAGTAAAGCGCATAGCTGATGTCTCTAAACTTAGATCCTATCAATTCCCTCAGGTTCTTTACATGTGCATTCTGTGTTACTACATTTCTCATTAGTCGGATGTAGATCCTGCAATGAACTTCCAGCCACAAGGTTTCTTCTGTTCTTTAATCATTGCTTATTCCTTGATATCCAGGATGCTGGGCCTATGGCACATCCTATTCGCCCCCTTTCATATATCAAGGTAATCATACTTAAGTCTCAGTTGTTTGATTTTAATTACTGCTAAACGTACAAGTACCATAAGTATCTGTGGTATAATTATTTTTTTGAATTTGATTTCCAGATGGACAACTTCTATACCGGTCAGTTGCTTTTTCTGAAATATTATGCACTTAATAGGGTGTACAACAATGTTAACTAATTACTTCCAATCCCTGATAAAACCCTGAAACTTTTCTGATGAACATTCTTTGGTGACCTTGAATGTGGATGACATGGTCAGTCACGGTATGCTTTTTCCCTGTTCTGTTTTGTATTAGCTAAGCTTTGCAATGGAAATCTTCTGACATTCTCTTTTGCTGCTTTTTACCTCATCATCTGATGGTTATGGAATTTCCGCACAGGTTTACGAAAAGGTATTGGGTTTAGCTTGTCATCTCATGTGACTTAGACAATAACTGTAGGATGTAACAAATGGATATGCACTTCTTGTAGGGTGCTGAAGTCGTCAGGATGTACAAGACAATGTTTGGAGCTTCAGGGTTTCGAAAGGTAAAAGTCAAGTGTGGTAACTGTGTTTTGGTCATGTCCTTCTTTTACACAATTGTACTATTTCTTAATTATGAAAAATCAGTGGGCACTCAATTATTTCCTACTCTTCTATTTTGGCCAAAAAGGAGGCACCTAATATGCAGGACATATCTGTGATGTGAATCTGCTACATATTATGCATGCCATGGGGTGTCTCTCCTCTTCAGCTGTTGAATATTTGTTATATATTCATGCGGCTTATTTACCAGATCGTCTTCTGTTGCAGGGCATGGATCTTTACTTCCAAAGGCATGATGGACAAGCCGTGACTTGTGAAGACTTTTACGCAGCCATGTGTGATGCAAATAATGCACACTTGCCGAACTTTTTACAATGGTAATACATGTCAATCATTTTACCTGTTGCATGCACGATCTGATTTCGAAAGATCCATCCAATAGGTACTCTCAAGCAGGTACACCTACTGTAAAGGTAACTTCATCATATGATGAAGGTTCCCAGGCATTCTCTTTGAAATTAAGGTAAGCTTTCACATTCTCCATTTTTTATCTACCTCTACCAAACTTGATAAAATAATCTACGTTGAGATTATTCTTCCATTTTACTCTATTTCCGTTTTCCTTCCGTCAATTCTAACAGAAAGTAATTTTGTGTGCCCTGTTATTCAGCTCTTTGTAGCTTATTTTTGGGAGGGTTGCTAAATTCATCTTCCTTTTTTTAATCTTTTAGTCAAGAAGTGCCCCCTACCCCTGGCCAACCGATGAAAGAGCCAATGTTCATACCTGTTGCTGTTGGACTTGTTGATTCGACCGGAAAAGATATGCCCCTGACTTCCATCTACAGTGACGGAAGGGTCCAAACACTCTCTAATGATGGTCATCCAATCTTCACCACAGTGCTTCAGTTTAAGAAGGTACACAATTATTAGTCTTCCTGCAAAAAGGTTCTCTTAAACGCCAATGGCAAGCCTTTTTTCTTTTTGAACAAGCAAAGCTGTAACTTGGTCTGTGCTTGTAACTACCATCTATAGTAGCATCCCGTGCAGTTCAGCTGCAGTATTCTCCATTCTTCATTCAGTCTTGTATCTTCTGCATTAGTCTTCTGTACATTCGAAAGTCATTTTTGCTGGATCTTAATGTCTGTAGGAATTCAGATTTGAACAAAAATCAAGTAATTTATCTTTCATCAGCTTATCAGCCTTCTCTATATGTGCAATAGATATTCAATTGTTTATTCACATTCTTGTCTGATTTTTAAAGTCGCTGAATGAGATATGCTTTGATCTTTCAGAATGAGGAAGAGTTTATATTCAATAATGTGCCTGAGAGACCAGTTCCTTCCTTGTTGAGGGGATACAGTGCTCCCATCCGTCTTGATTCTGATCTGACTGAGAGTGACTTATATTTCTTACTTGCCAATGATTCAGATGAATTTAACAGGTTTCTTCTTGTTTACTTGTTAAATATTTTAATGTGGAGTTGAATATAACAATGCAGAGTTGAATATAACAATTCTTGTATTCCATAGATGGGAAGCAGGTCAAATATTGGCACGCAAATTGATGTTCAGTCTTGTGGCTGACTTCCAACAACAGAAAACACTGGCCCTAAATACAAAATTTGTTGATGGACTTAGAGCAATCCTGCGAAGCACAAGCTTGGATAAAGTAATTATTGTTCTGCCCCAGTTGTGATTTATGACTGCAAAATTTATAGTTATAAAGGGCTAATCTGAGTTCCTACAGGAATTCATTGCAAAAGCAATAACTCTGCCTGGTCAAGGTGAGATTATGGATATGATGTCAATTGCAGATCCCGATGCAGTTCATGCTGTCCGGACCTTTATTAAGAAAGAACTCGCCTTTCAACTCAAGGACGATCTTCTCGCAGCTGTAAGTGACATCAGGCAACATTTTAAAGTTGTCTGAAATTTGTGGCAATGTGCTCTATTTTAGTAACTGGTTTTTAGGCAATATTGAGTGAAGATCTAGACTATACTATTCAGTAAATCACTATGAGTGGGGGGTCATTATTTGGGCATTTGATAACAAACCAGTGAAGTAGTTTTAATCTTGTTTTTGTTACTAGCCAGTAGGCTGTTGCAATTTTGTCCTCATTCCCTCATTATTTGTTCGTCATAGGTAACAAGCAACAGAAGCTCTGAAGCTTATGCATTTAACCATGATAGCGTGGCTCGCCGTGCGTTGAAAAATACATGTCTTGGTATGTTCTTATTTTTGTAAGTTCTGCTCCAAAATGGGAAGGTTTCAGGCAGCGTATCTTAATATATTCCTGGGTGATGTTTGCAGCTTATCTTGCATCCCTGAATGAGCCAGATGTCACTGAACTTGCATTAAATGAATACAAGTGTGCTACTAACATGACCGAGCAGTTTGCTGCATTAGCAGCATTGTCTCAAAATCCAGGTCAAGTCCGTGAGGATGCCCTTTTGGACTTCTATAACAAATGGCAGCAAGATTATTTGGTAAGATAGTTACTGCATGTACATAATTAATTCTTGCCAAATTATTTTATTGTACCACCTAAGTGAAGAGTAATTTCTGTTACATGGGAGCTTATACTTGCTTGTGTTCCAATAGGTTGTAAGCAAGTGGTTTGCTCTTCAAGCTACCTCGGACATTCCTGGAAATGTAGCCAATGTTCAAAAGTTACTGGCTCATCCTGCTTTTGATATGCGGAATCCGAACAAGGTACATGGTGTTAGCTGGACGTTTTTGGCATTTAAATTGGTCTAGAGTTTTGAAGATTTGCTTCTGGCTTAGGTATACTCTTTAATTGGAGGATTTTGTGGGTCACCTGTGAGTTTTCATGCGAAAGATGGTTCTGGCTACAAGTTCTTGGGTGAAGTTGTCTTACAGCTCGACAAAATAAATCCTCAGGTTTCCTTAACTGTAATTGCTAAATGAATAAACACCTTGCTTCCATTTTGTGTTTCAACTGGTTTTGATTACATTTGTTACATTAAACAATGTAGGTGGCATCCCGCATGGTTTCAGCGTTCTCTCGATGGAGGAGATATGATGAGACCAGACAAGCTCTTGCTAAGGTCTGTCTAAAAGTCCTAACTCTCTGCATTTAAATCGCAATGGGTTGCTTGTATTGCATAAACAGGTACTCTAAACGCTACTTTCTTCTACAGGCCCAGCTGGAGATGATCATCTCAGCCAATGGACTCTCTGAAAATGTCTATGAGATAGCTTTGAAAAGTTTGGCAGCTTAGTTTCCTGATGCAAAGAAACAATTTGACTCTGCCAGTCGGTTCGACACAGAAAGTGTACTTAACTGAATATATTCTACTACTGTATCTGGCATAAGTAAAATAACAGGCTACTGTAGTGGCAATACATTTGAATTCTGGCATTATTGTTGTAATGTGGTGTTGAATCATGTTTTCCTGAAAGACGGTGCCACCGGTTAATACTCAGGGCACTTTTGAGTACATGAGCCACATGTCAAAATCAGTGGCAAATCATATGGAGCCAAATGGATGAAGTCAACGTCATGCCTATTTTGAAATTTTAAAATGTATTACTACCTCTATTAGGGAATACCTAACATGGTTTTAGTTCAAAGTGGAGGGAGTACTTTCAAACCAACCAGCGAAAAAAATAATCTGCTTTCACTATGTGGACTTCTTTGAAACTAGTTCTCGTATGGGCATGTTATTTTTGAAAATCAACTTTATGGTAGCAATGTGCTTTTCTAGCACAGATCGGTTTTCTATCACAACAAAAGCCAATGATTTGTTTTACATTATTTGATGGAGAAAAACATATTCCTGAAAAATTGTTGCTTGCATATCATTCAAGCAATATTTTGCTTATATGTTACCTTTGGCCACGCTAATTTGTGTTTTGAAAGATACACGGCTGAAGTTTTAAAGTACTATAATAACATTTTTAATTGTGGAACTTGCTTTTTCATATATATCAATTGAAATATGTCCACTTTGATTCTAACTTTGAAGGCCGTGTGATGAGAAACATATATATACACACAAAAATATAGCATTATTAGGATTTAGTTTTACACAAAAAAGAAGCAACTTATTGGTATGTGCTACAAAAAGCAAGTTCGTACCATAAACTTGCTTTTCTAGTGTAAAATTGTGTTTTGAAAATATTTATTGAAACATGCCCATATGGGATCTAATTTTGAAGAACTCATTTTCAGATAATGAAGGCGGATTTTGATTTGACCGGTGAGCTTGAAAGTAATACATTTTTGAAATATCAGGATAGGTTTGCATGGCGCTGACATAATCTACTTTGTGTATACGTGGCATATTTTTTAGTATGTTGCTTGAGTGCAGATGTGTGCCCCTGTACTTGCGGGCGCTATGCAACCTATAAAGGATGCTAGGCTATCCGTCATTTCTGGAGCAACCGGGTGTGCTGCGCTCGTTGGATCGAACGATCTATTTACTGTTGCTGCGTTTTGGCTGCTTGCAGCTGGTTCACCGTTGGTTTTCTTTCACATTCTTAGCTGCTTCACAGGTGGATGACAAATGGGGCTCGCTATGTGTGGGGTCAAGAGAACAGGATGGTTTTTCTTTAGTTGTGCGTGAGAAAAGTATACAACCTTAGACGGACGAGTAGTACAAGAAAAAGGCGACGCGGCTTTCTCCTCTAGCTTCTCGTTTCCTCTTCCCACCCAATCGCTTGCCGTCATCAAGGCCTCCTCCACCCCGCTGCTCATCTCCACCTCCCGCGTGCCCTCTCGGTAGCGGCCACATCCGCTGCGGTGCATCCCCTCTCGGCCGCCACCTCTCCTCATCTCCTCGTTTCCTCCCAGGTTCCCGATCTGGAGCGAGAGAGGCAGACCGGCAACAAGCGCCGGCACCGCCGTGGGATGATGGAGGCCGACACCTCGCCTCACCTCCTCCCGTGTTCCGGTGGGGCCACCGAGGACGAGGGGAGCAACAACCATAGCAGGTGTGGTGCCGACGAACGCGAGCAGCAGCAGCAGGCGGTAGTGCTGGCGCAGTAGTGCCGGCGAACGCGAGCAGCCACAGCCGCAACAAGCGGCAATGCTGGCGAAGTGGTGGTCCACGGTGCCATCGTCGTTGTCCTCAGCAGAAGGTCAAGCCAAGATGATCGAACGACGCCACAACGGAACCGACCATAAATCCCGGACCCGAGTCTCATCCTTCCTCCATTCTCATCCTTCCCATGATCAAAGCAAAGCAATAAAATGGTTAGCCAAAAATTATTCTTGGCTGTGCAGATACCAAAAAAGGGGAGATCTTTAGGTCAATGAAGGGAATACCAAAAACTGCGACGTGCTTACAGAAGAGTGTGTAGTTCTCGTTTTAAGTTCACAAATATTGCAGTCTATTAAAAAATTAAGCTGAATTTTCCAGCCAGCGTTGCATGTGCGTAGAGAAAATGCAAATTTCCTTGAGATTGAGATGGTTCATCACCAAAATCGCGTCTTTCTCCTCCTTGGGGGCATCGTCTCGAAGCCGGCTATAACTGGGAGACTGTTGGATGGTGGCATCTTCGTCGTGGATGGCGGCATCTTCGCCGTGTGGATTGCTGAGGCGGGGCGCTGGTTTCTGTTTGGCAACGATGATGGCGTCGAGAGGAGCTCGGGTCGCGGCGTGGACTTGGTAGTCGGTTCTTTCCGGCGTGTCCGAGGTGCTCTTATGACACGGTCGGCGCAAGTCCTGCATATTTCCCTGGTGAGGCTCGTCGTCGAAATCAGAGCTGTCGGTTGCTTGCGCGTGTGGCCATCCGGTGGCATGTGCCGTCGTGGCTTCTATGCAGCTGTTTACGGGTTGGCTTCGAGGTTGGAGCTCTATGGTGAAGTCGGAGTCGCTCGTTCGAGGCAATCGGTGATGACGATGACGCTTGCGACTCCTCGGCGAATGCCTTTCTTCTTTACAGCTTTGTGTCCTATGTCGGTGGCCAGGTTGGCCGGTCATGCCCATGTCATGTGGGTTGAGTTGTATCAGTTTTAGCCCGGTTTTCCACCAATTAACCGGGTAATTCTCTTTTTCTTAATTAATGAAAATGGCAAATCTTTTGCCTTGTTTAAAAAATAATAATCTTTGAGAGATATTCCAAGGCGAGTTAGTCTTTTAGATGCTATCCTGACAGCAATTTTTAATTCTTCTATAGCTAACTCAGTCTTTGAGAGATATTCCAAGGCGAGTTAACTAGGGCTGTTTTACAGAACCTAATGATTTTATTGATTATTACGCTCCTTCCGAATGCTCATTCCGCGCAACACACGGTATGGTTGCTGATGTTCACTTAGGCATTACTGTACAGAGGCATATTCATGTATTCAACGAAGGACGAAATGGATCGGCGTGTTTGAGAGCTCACAAACGAAATAGGGCGAGACTACCTGCGACATCCACGGAACCGGACGCGGTGCCGCTGGCTCCACACCGTGGCGGCGGGAAGGGAAGGCGCACAGCCGCTCGCTGGCCGCCCGCGCGTCGTCTTGCGCACGACGGCAGTTCCGCAGCCCCACGCTTTCTCTCGACTGAGATTGCGATCCATCCGTCTCCTCTGGGACATCTTGTGCTGTGTCGTCCTCCACTTGGCTAGCCTAGCCCTGCTACCTTCCAAGCTAACCGTCTTGCAGGGCAGAGAAAGCGTATGAAAAACTGAGAGTGCTCTGGAAACTTAAGCGCATTTTACTTTTTCGAAATACTTGGTGTGATAATCAGCACAGGGTTTTATCCAAAGAAGGTGTGAGCCGACAGCGGTAGAAAAGGCAACTCCAAGGTGGATCACCAAAACAAACATAGCAAATATTCGTCGACATGTACGTGCAGGGCCGAGCCGGCAAAATTTAGGGCCCTGTGCCAAACACTAAACTGAGGCCTACTTTCTTATAAAAATAAAACTACTGTATATTCAAGTTACCGATAAGTCCTTTATGATGTTGAATTAAATCCTCTAATTTTTTCTAAAATATCTTATATTTCTTGTTACCAGATTCATATATTTTAGATAGATTTTTCGAGGACATAACTTGGATCTTGAAACACATGACTTCTACACCAATTAATATAAAAGAATATAAATGATGGGAAAACAAGACTAAAGGGATATACATCCAACAGTTACCAGCAAACCATTTGTAAAAAACTGGGACCGATGAACTCACGGACGTCAAACTTGACTTGGTCAAACTGTCCCTCGTCTCTCCTTTAGTCCATCTCGCTTCATCCAGCAGAAGAGGGAAAGTAACAACAAGCGAGATAGCACATGTTCTGAGATGCAGTAATGTTGATTAGTTAATTTGATTAAGTGGATTTAGCGCATCGCCGGAATACAACCATGTGTCTGCCCTGTTTACCTGCTGGTTGTTGCTGCCAGCGTTGCGGGCGCTGCCGATGCCGGCGGCCGCCATTCCTCTGTTGCGTCGTCAGGTTGCATCTGTCGACCAGCTGCGGCGTCGTTAGGGTTAGTGCGAACTATGGGTATTCTCATAGGCCATGGATTAGCGACATACGCGTGCGACGCTATCAGGGCCTTTCGGCCTGCTGGTTCAACTAGGCCTAGCTGTTGATGTGCTTCTAATTTGGGGCCCCCTGCCACCTGGAGGCCCTGTGCGGCCGCACACCCCTGGACTCGAGCCTGTGTACGTGGACATCGATAAGGGAGCTGGTCATCCAACCGCATGCACCAAATAAAAACGAACACGATATTATTTATATTAGGATTTTTTTGCAGGGTATATTAGGATTTCTTTTACATAGCAAAAGTAATTTTTAGCTTGGTCTACTCTTGGCCGGCCGTAGGCACGTCCCCGTGTTCAATGCCATGCTCTTCGTCGGACATGGGAACGTCTGTCTCCCACGTCTTATTCCTCATCGGAGTCCACTACCTGACCGGGAACGTCGTCAGTGGAGGTGAGGTTAATGATCAACGTGGACACTCCGGCCTTGTGGTTGTTACAACCCGGTGCAAACAACGTGGAGCTGCTGACATTGACAGTGTCCCTCGCCCGCCACCACTTGTGACGCCTCCTCAACCAGGTGCTCGCGCTCAACCTCGTTGACGCGAAGTCGCCACCTCTCACACAGTGGCGGAGACAGGGGGACCAGCAGGGGATCCCCCCCCCCCTAACATCTGGGGTTTAGTGCATAGAGTGGATAAATAGTGATTATTTGCTACTAAAAAACAGTTTTTCAATGGTTTGCCCTTCCCTAATCAGTTTTAACAGCACTTGGCCTTAGTGATACATTTTTTTTTCTGGCTCCACCACTGCTCTCGTAGCGGATAACGTAGGCGTTGCGCATGGACTTGTACAATGCCGCTGCCCATCCACAGTGCCTCGGACTCTCCACGGCCATTGTCGGGAGGCCTCCTCGTTTGCCTAATCGTCGGTTATCTGGCCTTCGTGAGCTAGTGCTTCTCGAGGAGCTGCAGGTTGTACCGCTGCTCCTCCTGCATCATCCGAAATGCAGAGATCAGCGGTGCCGCCTGTTCCTCCTGCTCTACCACCACCATGATGTTGCCGTAAGCGCACATGCGCTTGCGACATGGTGAACCCGCATGACCGGCGTGAGCGCCTGGTCCTCATCAGATGCCTCCTCCATCATTCGGTCCTTGTCGTCCGAGCTCTCCTCTAGTGAGCTCGCATGAAGGCCCGCGTTTATGTGGCGCACACGCCGGGCTTGCCAACAGTGCACAAGGTCCGCGATCTCGTGTCGGTGCAGCGGCAAGAGCTTCTTTGACCACCCACGGATGGTACCGAGCATTGTGTCGACGGTCGCGGAAGAAGGTGGACGAGAAGCGGTGGTGCGCCGACGGGCAAACTAGGGGAGATGGGGCTCGGAGGAGGTGCAGTTTGTGCCGCGGATGACCATCCTTGAATAGCGGGCGCCGGGCAGACCGAAGGCGGTTTGAATGTGGGCGTCTGGAGTGGGTTTCTCGTCTGCCGCGCAGGTTGAATACCGGGCAGGTAGATGGACGACCAACGATAGTTTGAATACGGTGGGAAGTCGTCCCATCGGTTTGTCCGTTCACTTCTTTCTGAACCGGCATTAACGTGGCTTGTAGAGCAAGCGGAGACGCCGTGAGCGGCGGGCCAGTGTGAGTTTCTGGACTACTGTGCCGATTGAATGTCACGCCCGTTCAGCTAGCGTGTGACAGTGGTTGGTCACGTCTGCTCTGAACGGACAAGAATGAGCGCCGAGAGCGGATGGACATCTAGAGTGGAAGTGCGAGGAGGGATATGGGTGGGGCTGTGTAGTCGGAGGCGAGCATTTGGATCATTTGCCCCATTTTACATGGGGTTTGATAATTCGCCCCAGGGTTGTCTCAATGGCGAGTGGCCTCGGCTCCACCCGTAATCTGGTGGGTCGGGGGGGGGGGGGGCAAATGATCAAAGTTAGAAGTAAAGTGAGGCAAAAAAAAAAATCCAAATTCTCAGTCGGAGGCTTAGGTAGCACGAGTTACGCCCACAAATTTTCCGCTGGTTTGATATCAGTTTGTAGGATTTTGAACGTTAAGACGCGCTCATGGATATTTAAGATATGATGGATAATAGCGGTGCGGACGTTTTATGGGAGGTTTGATGTACACGTTGCATATAACAGTGTTAAAGATAATATATATATAGTGTATTAAAATCGTCCCTCCTCGTGCGCCTCATTTTCCTCTCCACTTCGTGGCGGAGTGGTGTCCTCTTCCCAGGCAAGCCAAGCCAGCTGAGCCGAAGCTGCAGTTGCGAATCAGAGAAGTCACCGGCCTCCCCTCCTCTCTCTTCTCCACGCCCCGAGAAATCAAAAGCCCACGTGAGGTACCCCTTGCTTGCCAAACTCCCACTCCCCCGCATCCACTCATTTCGCCCCTCTGTTCCGCCGAATCCTTTTTCGTTTCTTCCGGAATCTGATGCTTGATTCCGCCGGCTCGCAGCGCCTTGGGTGAAACTGATTTACCGAAGGTGTAGTTTTTGGGATTCTGCATGTTTGCTGCATCTCTTTCCGGTAGATGCTCAGGCAGTCTTGTTGGACAAAATTCATGATTTTGCCTTAATTGACGATATGGTTCTTTTCTACCCTGATATATGTTTCTGATGATTTCTTGACTAACTCATTCGGGACAACCTGTAGTTATTCCTTCTGAAAGAAAGTGTTTAGTTGATACGTAGTAACCATGTGGAGCCAGGCCATTACTTATTTTGTTGGAAACTGGGAAGATCTTGTATAATTTAGGGCCTTCTCGTTATTGTCTCTACCTTGCACTTGTGGTTAGAATGACATTTCATTGTGTTCCATATTTGTTTCATACTAATAATGGCAAGGTACTACACACAGGGCCTTTTTGATTGTCCAATGGCGATGATGATGGCTGATCTTAGCTTTTCAGCGTCTATATCGAATGCCAAGCTACCAAGGTATGGAAATGACTCTTCCTTGGTTAAGAGATCTTCAATGTTCCGAGCAGAAGCCCGGTCCACGGATTCGGAGAAATATACTACCAATGGCCGGTCGAGGAAGATGGTTCCCACAACCGAATTGATGAGGAGCAAGGGCGGTGGCCGTGCAAGAACTGATACAGTTAATGGTTCTCTGAATGGAGCTGTCAATGGCTCGACCAAGGCGGTCATCAATGGTTCTACAAATGGCGTTGTCAACGGTTCGACCAGAGCAGTCATTAACGGTTCTCCAAAGGCGGTTGTTACCGGGACCAGTTTGGTGAATGGCAGCAACATGTCTGCTCTAGTTAAGACCCAGAAGCAAATGAGTGCTAGAGATGATCCCTTTGAAGAGGAGCTCAAGGTTTTGCCATCTGATGAGGGATTCAGTTGGGCAAAGGCTAACTACAACTCTGTGCAGAGGAGTATAGATATCTGGTCTTTCGTGCTTTCTCTTCGAATACGTATTTTATTCGACAATGCAAAATGGGCCTATCCAGGTGGATTCTCAGAGGAAAATCAGGTACATTAACAATGAAATGGCTAAGCAATTTAACCAGTAATTCTATAAGTTCAGTCAAGTCAGGAAATGAAAAATATTGTAAGCTGCCATTTCCTTGAAATCCCCAATGTGAAGGTGGTCTTAAAGTCCTGTTGTTAGCACATGAGAATTTTGCTTTAGTAATGGTGCAAAACCACATCAGTTTTAACTGCTGAAATGGGTGTATTCCTGTTTTACTGCACATGTTAACTGGAACCGCCTTTGAATTCGCAGAAAATCCGGAGGAGAAACACTGCATCATGGTTAAGAGAACAAGTATTGCAGCTTGGCCCAACTTTTATCAAGCTTGGACAGCTATCCTCCACAAGATCTGATTTGTTCCCAAAAGAATTCGTTGACGAGCTTGCAAAATTGCAGGTATTCATTCTTTGTCTAGGAAATTTTGGTGAAGGCTTCCTTTCTTTATCTCCTCTCTTCTGTTAAACTAGAATTATTTTTTTCTCGCAAAGGATTATTCCTGTTTACTGCTTGTAGTAGTTTGTTACATGGTGTACTTCTTCAACAAAATAGTAAACATGCACCATGTACCTTTTGCTTTTCTGCAGGACAGAGTACCTGCATTTTCTCCTGAGAAGGCAAAGGCTTTCATAGAGAAGGAAATGGGGTGCTCAGTTGATGTTGCGTTCAAAGAATTTGAGGACCGTCCAATAGCTGCTGCTAGTCTTGGTCAGGTGCTTAGTTCCTACATTATCCAGCATATACATTTTCCCTACTCATTGACAATTCAGGCAGCGTCATATTATATCATTATTAGTATTTAAGAAGAATATAAAATATACATATTTTTCCTTTCATGCTAGTTAAACTATTTAATTACCATATACAGTGTTCTTATTTTCATATGTAAAATGTTTGCCTATAATTTGTGCCAGTTTATATCTGATGTCTTTGTCTTCTACTGTGACATACTGATGATACTACACCATTGAGATTAATGGTCATATTTGTCTAATGTCAGTCTTTATGCTCTTTATGCTGTGTTTCTTCAAATTGTACTTACAAATTCCCGTGATATCAATTTTCAGGTACATCGTGCGGTGCTTCATAATGGAGAGAGAGTTGCAGTGAAAGTTCAGCGACCAGGGCTCAGAAAACTTTTTGATATTGACCTAAGTAAGAGACATGTGTTATTGGTGTTCTTAAGTAGAGAACTATTGCTTATTTAACAAACAGAACAAATAACTCACATATATGTTGTTGGTGTTCTTAAATCAAAAACTATTGCTTATTTAACAAACGAAACTAATATAAGTTGAGATGATTTGTTTATTATTCTTGAAAATATAGCGGTTACTATTCTAATTAGTTCCATACTTCCAGTGAATTTGATAGTAATTTTATCTTTTATACATACAGAAATAGGTGAAATTAAGAACTTATGTGTTTCTTCTTTTTAAAGTTTTTCCTCTCATTTCTTGCATAAGTTTATAAAAGTTACAATTATTTCCTGTTTATTATTTACCCAAACTGTTGTATGTTAAATGTTTTATAAACTTCTTAATAATTCTAGTCATCTTTGCTTTCTTCTAGGGAATCTAAAGCTAGTAGCCGAGTATTTTCAGAGAAGTGAAAAATTTGGAGGTCCTTCAAGGGACTGGATTGGTATTTATGATGAATGTTCCAAGTAAGTATGCATCAATGTATTGGACCATCCATATGCATTATTTGTAATAATCCATTATTCAGCTATGGATACAATGTGTTTATTCTATGCCAGTCCCTGTTCAGTACCCAGTTTCTTGCGAGAAATTATGTTGCTTTAGTGGAATGACTATTTGTCTGCCATTTTATCTCATATTGTGACCTCAATATTTTTTCTAATCAATAAGTGTTGACTTGGTCATGCCAGTGTGCAATTTCATCATGTCAATTTTGGCATTTATTCGTGTAAGTAACTGATAAGTTGACAAAGAAAACATGATATCAGATTGGCAAGGTTCAGGTAATTTATTACATATATTACCTATTTTTGGCTAGGTAGTACCTTACAACGGTTACATTCACTAACTTGTAAGAGATGGTAATATATCATACATGGAACATCTTTGATTACGAAAACAGAGAATACATTGCAATAAGAGTAGTGATTGTCAGCTCTGTTCAGAGACAGAGATCTCAAATTATTCTAGTTTTTAGTATTGAAATTGAACTTACAAACAGAAGTTGACCACCCTGATTTCTGTGATTTCAGAATTTTGTATGAAGAAATTGATTACATCAATGAAGGAAAGAATGCAGACAGATTTCGTCGAGATTTCAGAAATATAAAATGGGTTCGCGTGCCAGTACGTCTTTTGGACCCCAAATGCAATTTTTTAGGGCTTTGTTTCAGTACTCCACTTTGAATATACCCAAAATCATACTCCCTCCATCCGCGAATAAGTGTACATCTAGCTTTTGTCTTAAGTCAAAGTTTTAAAACTTTGATCACCTTTCTAGAAAAAAGTAAAAGCATTTATGGCACCAAATTAGTATCACTAGATTTGTTTTGAAATGCACTTTGATAATATATCAATTTGATGTCATATATGTTAATACTGTTTTCTATAAAGTTGGTCAAAATTTTAGAACTTTGACTTAGAACAAAAGCTAGATGTACACTTATTCGCGGACGGAGGGAGTATAGCCCTACTCACAATACTTAATCAAATTAAGAACGGGCAAACATCCCCGTGGGGAATGTTTTGAGTGTTTAATGTACAGTGACCAATCTGTCTGCTTGGTCTCTGTGCCTCCAGCAGGCATCCTCTTGCAATCACCTGCCTGGTCTCATCCTGGTCCGCATGCAGCTTGTGATAATTGATACGAAAATCTGCAGCATTCCAAATAGCCTTTTGATTGATTAGTTCAGTACGGTGGTTTCTGTATATGAATGTTGTGAGGCACGGTATGGAGCATAAATCCTTTCTGTAGCATTAATTTATTTGGTTTTCACACCTCATACATTTCCCACTCTTGTGTTTTGCCTTCCTAGGAAGGCCAATAGCAGAGAAAGTAGGGACGTTTTCTGACTTTCTGTTGCATATAATAGCCTATGATATGTTTGGGTTGATTGCTAGTGGGTAGCCCAAGCAGCAAAGGTTTGGTCAGGACAGATTGTACTCTTGGACGTGGCCTGTGGCTTGTTGTACCCCTTTAAATTGTAGTTGATGATTTTACTTGCATTCAATCAGCATAGAGATGTCTAAACTTTAGTTAAAGTGGAGTACTAAAACAAAACCCTTATTCTTTTCTTTCTGAAATCTTGCTTCAAAGTTTAAAATGACTTGCCATTATGCTGCTTCTGTAGCTTATCATGTGGGATTACACAACTGAAAAGGTGTTAACCCTGGAGTATGCTCCTGGTACGCGTTAATTATTTCTTGTAATTTCAAGTAATCCGAGTTAACTTTTTCTTGAGAGTTTGTATTTTTCACAATGGTTATCCATTTATAAAGTGATTTGTTAGACATGTTAGTTACTATTTAGTGAAATCAGTTATGATGCCATACAGTTTCATTTTCTTGTATAGATTTGAAGTACTCCCTCGGATCCAAATTAATTGTCACAACTTTAGTACAAAGTTTTACTAAAGCTGCGACGATTAATTTGGATCGGAGGGAGTAATATATATGCATATTACCTTGTCATGCAGAATAGGCTTACACAAACTAATCCACTTTCAGTTACTTATTATATGGTTATGCCAATTATTGATCTTCAATCCTCTGTCTCGTCTGAGAGAATTCTAATAAGTACATCAATAAATCCATTATATCTAGCCATGTATGATTACATATATTTCTACACGCCAAATTAATGTGACTACCTTCTGGTTCCACTTTTGCTGTCAAAAGGATTTTACATATTTCTGTTGTCTTTTCACTTAATACAACGAAGATCAAGCACAGTTTTTAGCGGACGATTGTCCTTTCAGTTGTAACTCAGACCAATTTTTTCCAGTTGTAATGCGGAAGTATATGTTTTTATAACATTTTTTACCATGAAATATTCTATTTTAATCTGTTTTGTCATTTATACAGGTACTAAGATAAACAACTTGGCGGTGCTAGACAGCCGGGGATATAGTCGTTCTCTGATTGCATCCCGTTCAATAGAGTCGTACCTAATTCAGGTCAATGTTTTCTTAGTGTACTTTTTGTGTTTGTACAAAGCTCAGTTTAGTTGCTTGTGGTTTTTTACATAATTTATAGAAAACGCTTCTCACAACACAATGTCTACTCTTCTAAGAAAACTGATAGAAGACTTGTTTAATAATTCATTATTGGGCTATTGCCTTTGTAAATTTCCTATTTGTTGCCTGTTAAATGTGACTAAAACCTGCGGGTATCATGTTTTAACACTGGGCTTGTTTTTAGTTGAAGAATTTTTATCTGGGAAGTATTAACCATGCAGTTTGGGCTATTAACTGGCTGGTTTCAAGAGAGTTTGCATGATCTTATTAGATTACTTTTGTTTTCTTAAATGAGAGGCCTGGGTAAACATGGCACACTTTACATTGTGTATCAAAAATTAGATGGTCTGGCTCTGCTTCAGTACTAGTTTCGTTTTTTTAAGCCTGGACTCTTTGGCTGCCTTTACTCCATGATTCCACATTTTGCCTAGTAAAAATCTCAAAGGATGCTGTTGGCAATAATTTAAGAAATACATATCGACCACACATGCTGACTCGTAAGTATCGAACCATGCAGTCCTTATAATTTCAAAGAAGTGGCGGTATTGCTAGATGATATAAAATTCCTGGATCCTGTACAGTGGTGCAGTTGGCTGCCTGGTTGTCTTAATTGATGTTTAAGCATGCACAACCTTCACTGACTCATTCTCCAACGTTTTGTGTTATATATTTTGTATATTCTGTTTTATGCTCAATATTGACACCAAGTTATTTCTTTTTTTAGTGGATCAGTGCATGTGATAGTTATTTGCACTAAGATTTTTATTCCATGTAAAACACAGATACTGAAGACCGGTTTCTTCCATGCTGATCCTCATCCTGGAAACCTTGCCATAGACAAGGATGGCTCTCTAATATATTATGATTTTGGAATGATGGGTGAAATCAAATCATTCACTCGAGATAGATTACTCTCCTTGTTCTATGCCGTGTATGAGAAGGATGCAAACAAGGTATCTTCATATCCTCATATGAGTGGTGCACACATAATAGTTTTCTGAATTTTCCTAGCATCTTTCCTTGCATGGTATTGAGTAATTTAAGATGCTCATTTTTTTGGCAGTACATATACTCTTTTTCTCAGTCAGCTCTATCTTACAGGTTATAAAAGCTTTAATTGACCTGGAAGCTCTTCAGCCAACAGGAGACCTCTCGCCGGTTTGTAGGACATGTTATTTCCTAGGCAGAAAAGTTACTGAAGAAATTTCATTCAACATTTATTTTCTGCCCCCTTTTTTGTTATACAGGTAAGAAGGTCCGTACAATATTTCTTGGACAATCTGCTGAGCCAGTCACCGGATCAACAGCAGACTCTAGCTGCAATTGGAGAGGTTGCCTAACCTTATAATTTTACATGAATCAGTTTGCATGTAAAAAGACTGAGATATTGAAGTTAATCCTGTGTTTTACCTTCCCAGGACTTGTTTGCAATTGCGCAAGATCAACCTTTCCGTTTTCCTTCCACATTTACGTTCGTCATAAGGGCATTCTCAACTCTTGAAGGTTCTCCATTCTCCTTATATCTTGACAACATTACAATATCTACAGATCGAAAGTGCCTTTCTGCTCCCGAGCTCATTTGAGCTCGGTGAACAGTAAAATCGAAAAAAAATAAAAAAAAATTCAAAAAATTCCAATTTTTTTTTGGGAGAAACATTGACAAAAGTTCTAAGTGCTTGCAAAAATTCATCATGAAATCACATTCCTGTAAAGCGTGGCAAAAAAAACAAATTCATTGCTCCAAAATGCTTTTGAAAGTAGCTTTTTCAGAGTACTGATTTTGTTTTTTTTGCCACGCCTTCTAGAAATGTGATTTCATGGCGAATTTTTGCAAGCACTTAGAACTTTTGTCAATGTTTCTCCCAAAAAAATTTGGATTTTTTTTTTGATTTAGTTTTGATTTTACTTTTCACCCGAGCTCATTTGAGCTCGGGTGCAGAAACTCCGCGTCCATCTACAGATCCATTTCTTTCGATAGTATCACTTCTGATTTCTTCTTCATTTTTATGAATGCATTGTCTTGATGATTTGGTACAGATATCTCAGTATGTTCTTGGTTATAATCTTGCAAAATGTTCCTCATTTGCAAACAGTATATTATAAACAATAACAAAGGAAAAATGCATCTATACCTGTTGTTAAAAGGATATAATGGCTCTAAGCTGCAAAACATATTCATTTCCACTTTGAAGAATCTCTTCTCATCATTCGAAGGTCATTAGTTATTTGTAGTAAATCAATTTTATGCACTTGCTGCAAATGGGGTGACGTGTTTTGTTATGTCATCTGTGGTTGAGATCGAGACTTGAAAGTGGACTTTGTGCAGTGCATGCACCCAGGTGATTTGATGAAAAAGTAAAAGACACATATTAAATTATAAGAAATTCAAAGCCTTTTGTGGATATACATTGTTGGCTGGATTGTGAACTTACAAAATTTGAGCCAAAATGTGTCCATTTGCGTCCTGTACAAAGAAAGAAGGAACAACTGTCTAGAACTGACTGTAACTGTACATAATTTTTTTGGTGCATAACACAAATGAACATGTTTTTTCGCCACAATTTTACATGTGTAAAAAAATCAATGAAGACAAGCAATTTCGGATTTTTTATTCAGAACTTGTATACTCCTTGAGTGATTTTTCTATTTCTACCGCCCAGGCGCCCACTGCACAGCACTTAATGTTTGGCCGAGTGAAATGAAGCATATATCTTGAGACCTGCTCCAGGCCTCTAAACACTCACACTGATATTAAAATTATTAGCTATGTGATTAACTTCATAAAAAGTTTACCTATTTACCATCTATTAGATTAACTATTTGTCGGTCAATGATTGTGTTGGTATATTCATGTTTCACAGGCATCGGGTACATACTGGATCCTGATTTTTCCTTTGTCAAAGTTGCTGCACCATATGCACAGGTTAGGATTATTCTCTATCCTACCATTACTCCTCCATCCACTATGTTTTCTTTTCTTTATCCTTTTTTTTAGAAAATGGAAGCATGTTTTCTCTGCTCTCTTAAATGGTCAGAAGTGGACTCCAACTTTGCTAGAGCATATAGAAGTTGTTACCAAGATAGATCATCTTGTTAATATACTATGCTCGTGTGCAACTTGT
This sequence comes from Triticum urartu, assembly GCF_056163025.1. NCBI lineage: Eukaryota > Viridiplantae > Streptophyta > Magnoliopsida > Poales > Poaceae > Triticum > Triticum urartu. The sequence goes on from NC_141877.1 coordinate 355,688,944, forward strand.
TATTTCTGCTAACATAGTTCTGTTCCATTTTCCTCATAACAGCAGAAACTCTTTATCCTTTCAACATCTATCTGTGAATTCTAACCTTATTCCATTTGAACTCCAGGAACTGCTAGACTTGAAAACGAGACGAAGAGCTGGACCTGAATTAGTCCAGGAGATAAGAAAGCAAGCAAATGATGTAAAGACTTAAATCTGTGATTGATATGATTTTCTCATTTACTCTCGTTTCTACGCTTCTAGTTGTTGCGCATGCCATTGACTGCTATGTCCATATATACAGGCCCGTGATTCTACGATCTCAATGCCCTACAGAATCCAACGGATCGAGGATTTTGTGGGGCAACTCGAGTCGGGTGATCTGAAACTCAGAGTCAGAGTACTTGAGGTATGGCTCTGCTGATGACTTCACTTCTGTCTAGCATCTTTTTCTGCCATCATAAATTAATTGCTTTGGTCGGAAGTCAACCTGAAACTTACATGATGGCATTTGCAGTCGGAACGAGCTGCTCGTAAAGCTAACGTACTTCAGATGGCGACCATGTATACAGCCATGGGTGGTACTCTCTTGAATATTGGGGTCGTCATGGGTAGTCAAGGAAACCAAATAGTCGCAAATGGGTCTTTCATCGGCGCAGGTAGGATTTGTTACTTGTTTCCTGAAAAATCCGCTCAACAAATTCTCCATAATACGGCAACTTTCAACCTTATATGAAACCTTTCATATCTTTGCTTGTATTTGTAGCTAACCTGAATTTATAAACTACTGATGTTTTCAAACATGTCCTTTCTTGATTGGTCCAATTCTTGCTCCCAACTGAATTTGCAGGCATTTTCTTGGCATTATTGGTTGCATCTATGCGAAGAGTGAAGAAACTCGAGAAATTCGAGACGATGATGTGATCGCCGGGCTTCATTTTGGACATCTGCACAAAAACCAAGACAAATGGTTCGCACTTTTGTAAAGAAATTAAATGGGAACTGCTTTCTCATTCATAGGTAAATAATATATGTAGATTATGTAGGAGCAACATTCTTCCTGATAATGTTGTATCTTGTTGAAACCTGTAAAAATCTGTCCAAGCAGTATACATTCTTTTAGCAGAAAGCTCAGATTATTCATCCGCAACTGATTAAGAAAGCTGGAGAATTAATTTATGTTTTTTTTACAGTTCCTGATTCTGTTTCCCTAATGCCCTGAAAATATTGCCCTTTGTTGTTTGCTTCCCAAGAAGATTGGTGCAATCCACCTGATTCTGTTTTGCACCCAAGAAGATTGTTTCTCTCCAGAATTGCGCCGTTAAAATCGCTTCCAAATGGCTATCAAATAGGGCTCAGCCTTTCATATCTCAGCTCATACATCATGATAAAACGGGTTTCATTGGGGGGACAGGGATAACCAAAAACTTCACTTACGCTGCTGATATGGTCCAATCCTGCTTCAAAAGGCAAAAACCTGTTATTATTGTAAGGCTCGATTTCCAGAAAGCTTTTGGCTCAGTTTCCTGGTCATCTCTATCGACTATCATGAGGGTCAAAGGGTTTCGACATCTTTAGTGTCGTTGGATTTAAAGTCTTAACGTGTCGAGTCTATCAGCGGTGCTGCTAAACTGCAGGCCCTTGGTTGCAGTGTTGTGGTGGTCTTAGGCAAGAAGACCCGTTTTCACCTCACCTGTTGTTTATAATGGGCGCGTCTAAGCGAGTGGTCGTTAGGCCTACTCCAACAGACACCCAAATAGTCCGGCCACGTTCATTTGGGCCGGACAGACGAGCCGGCCCAACACGCAACTTCATCCTTAAGTTGTGTCCGTTTTTCGTCTGACTCGATTCATTTCTGGCGTCTCGGCGTTTGCCTCGGACCCGTGTGTTGCCTGTCCAACTACCTCCCACCAACCATAGTTAATGCGCACGGGTGGATGGTGTATGTTGTGGGAATTGCGCGATGTATTGCTCTCGTGCATAGGCACGTATATATATGATGTACAAAGGTGGGCCACGAACCTCAACTATATAAGGAACTAGGAGGTGGGCCTAATACACAATATGCACATAACACATATACTCAACACCCCCCCCCCCCCCCCCCCCGCGCAGTCGAAGCGGCACCGCGGCTGAGTCAAAGACTGGAGCAGAACTCCTCAAATGACGCTGTAGGAAAGCCCTTGGTCATGATATCAGCAAATTGTTGGGAAGTAGGGACGTGTAAAACACGAATATGGCCAAGGGCCACCTGTTCCCGAACAAAATGAATATCCAACTCAATATGCTTGGTCCGTTGATGATGCACCGGGTTTGCGGAGAGGTAGACCGCCGAGACGTTGTCGTAGTAGACCATCATGGCACGCTCAACAGGACAAGAGAGCTCCTGAAGCAGCTGGCGAAGCCACGAACACTCGGCGACGACGTTGGCCACCGCACGATACTCAGCCTCAGCACTGGAACGAGAGACCATAGGCTGCCGCTTGGACGACCACGAGATAAGTGAGGGTCCAAGATAGACACAATAGGCCGAAGTGGAGCGACGAGTGTCAGGGCAGCCCGCCCAGTCTGCATCGAAGTAGGCGGTGAGGGCGGTGTCAGCGGAGGCGTGAAGCGTGACGCCAAGATCCATAGTGCCACAGATGTAGCGGAGAATCCGCTTGGCGGCAGCCCAGTGAACGTCTCGAGGAGCATGCATATGAAGACACACCTGCTGCACGGCATACTGGATCTCCGGTCGAGTCAGGGTGAGGTACTGGAGAGCACAAACGATAGACCGATAGAAAGCAGCATCTGAAGTAGGAGAACCGTCCGTGGCAGAAAGCTTGGCCTTCGTATCAACATGCGTAGCGGCGGGCTTGCAGTTAAGCATGCCGGCGCGCTCCAGGAGCTCGTGAGCGTACTTCCGCTGATGAAGGAAGAAACCATCCGGACGGTGCACCACCTCGACACCGAGGAAGTAGTGCAAAGGACCCAAGTCCTTCATGGCGAACTCAGTGCGAAGACGAGCCGTGATCTGACTGAGGAGACCAGCCGTACATGCCGTCAGGATGATGTCGTCGACATAGAGCAGCAAGTAGACCGTGTCAGAGCCCTGATGATAGACGAAGAGCGAGGCGTCCGAGCGGGTAGAACGGAACCCAAGCTGGTGGAGAAACGCCGCAATGCGCTGGTACCAAGCGCGCGGAGCCTGCTTGAGTCCGTACAAGGACCGCGAAAGCAGGCACACATGGTCGGGAAGCGCCGGGTTAACAAACCCGATGGGCTGCTGGCAGAAGACCTGCTCCTCGAGGTGACCATGGAGAAAGGCGTTGGAGACATCCATCTGGTGCACCGGCCAAGCATGGGAAACCGCAAGGTGGAGAACCGTGCGTATCGTGCCGGGCTTGACGACCAGAGCGAAGGTGTCGGTGAAGTCGATGCCAGCACGCTGTCGGAAGCCATGAACGACCCAGCTCGCTTTGTAGCGATCAAGGGTACCATCAGGACGGAGCTTGTGTTTAAAGACCCACTTCCCGGTAATCATGTTGGCGTGCCGGGGACGGGGAACAAGCTGCCACGTCCGTTTGCGCAACAGGACGTCGAACTCCTCTTGCATCGTAGCCATCCAGAGCGGGTCACGAAGAGCGGCTCGAACGGAGGACGACAACGGCGACGGTTGAGAGGTGGACGCCGCATGGACGTAATCATCCGAGGCGTAGCGCGAGCTCGGGCGAAAAACGCCCGTACGGGCGCGGGTGACCGGACCGGCCACAGGCGCCGGGGGCACCGAGGGGGCCACAGGCGCCGGGGGGACCGCGGGCGCAGAGGGGGCCGAGGGCGCTGGGGGTGCCAACGTCGGGGGCGCCGGGGGCACCAGCGCCGCGGCTGGAGGAGGCGCCGCATGCGGGGGGCGCGCCTCAAAGCCAGGGGCGGGCCAAGAGAGGCACGCGAGTGCCCCGGGTGAGGCGTCGAGGAGCCCGCGTCACCGGTGGCAGGAGGAACAGCCGGGGGTACCTGGTGAAATGGAAACACATACTCATCAAAGTAAACGTGTCGGGAAGTGAATACACGGTGGGAGACGGGATCGTAGCACCGATATCCCTTAAAGTTGGAAGGGTAGCCGATGAAGATGCAAGCGACAAAACGAGGTGCGAATTTGTGAGGAGCGGAATCGGCAATGCTAGGATAGCAAAGGCACCCGAAAATACGCAAGCCATCATACGATGGGGGTGTACCGAAGAGAAGATGGTGAGGTGCATAGTTCCACCGTGGGCGGCAAGGGCGAAGGTTAAGGAGAAGAGAAGCAACAGCGAGTGCGTCCGGCCAGAAATGAGGCGACACATTAGCATGGAACAGGAGCGTGCGAACGCAGTCGTTCAGGGTGCGAAGGACACGTTCGGCTCGACCGTTCTGCTGGAAGTATACGGGCATGTGAGACAAAAAAACTGTGCCATGATGCGATAGAAAAGTGCGGAAAGCAAGGTTGTCGAACTCTTTTCCATTGTCAGTCTGAAGAGCAAGGATGGGACACCCAAACTGCGTGCTGACATAGGAGTAAAAAGCCGTCAAAGTGGAGAGTGCATCCGACTTTCTGTGCAAAGGAAAAGTCCACACATAATGAGAATAATCATTAAGGATAACCAGATAGTATAAATAGCCCGAATTACTAGAAACCGGAGAGGTTCACACGTCGCTGTGAATCAACTGAAAAGGAAAAAAACGATGGTGGTGGAGTTATTAAACGGGAGGCGAACATGTTTGCCGACACGACAGGCATGACAGGTGTGATCCTCTATCTTATGGCAACTGAAATTGAAATTCCTAAGAATATGATGAAGTGTGACGGGGTTGGGATGACCCAAACGAGCATGCCAGAGATCGACGCCGGTGGAGACAGCAACCGGTGCGGTGGTGGAGGTGGACGGCGAATGCACCGGATAAAGCTTGTCGAAGCCGTCACATCGATGAAGTAACATCCTGGTTCGAGCGTCCTTAACACAAAACCCAAGTTCGTCAAATTCAACAGTAACAGGATTTTCACAAGTTAAACGATGAACAAAAATAAGGTTCTTAATAAAATGAGGTGACACAAGTATGTTAGACAAAGCAATATGCATGTAATTGGAAGAAAAAGAAGTATGCCCGACATGTGTGATAGGGAGTGTGGAACCGTCGTCGACAATGATGCGGCGGTCGGTGGTGACGGGAGTGAAGGAGGCAAGATTAGCAGGATGAGAAAACATGTAAGCCGTAGCCCCGGTGTCCATGTACCAATCATCACCTCTGGTGAAGTTGCTCGGTGTAGAAGCGGCATGCAGTGCGGGAAGGAGCACCGGATCCCAGAGCGCCGACGGCAGGGCCGGCGAGGGGGGCGGAGACGCCACGGGGAGGCCGTAGCCACCGCTCGGCAGCGGTGGTGGATACTCTCCATATAGTATGGGAAGCAGCCCTGGCTATGACTGCGGTGCCAGGTAGGCTAGATGGCCTGCCGGAAAAACCTGCTGGCCCGCTGACAGATGCGGAGCCCCGTACATGGGCGCGTCGAATGCCCCGCGCAACAGCAAGAGGTCGACGGACAGGGTCGGCGCCGGCGGCGGGGCGACGACGGATAACGTACGCCAGCGGGGGCAGCGAAGTCGAGCCGTGCGACAAGTCGGGACGGGCTGGTGGGTCCGCGCCGTAGGGCAAAGGCGGGACGCCACCCGAGCCTGATTGCTGATGGAGATACGGGGCAGCATCCTGGTGATGCGTATACGAAGCGGCACCGTAGAAGCCTGCAGACGAGACTCCATACAGAAACGGGACAACGTCCGGATGACTGATGGCTGGAGTGACGCCGTACGGCGTAGACGGGACGGCGGCGCTGTAGGAGCCCACCGGCGTCTGAGCGGCGGAGTCGCCGAAGACCGGCAACGGTGACGCAGCAGAGACCGGAGCAGTGACAGCTATGGAAACGCCGTTCAGGGAAAGCAGCGGCGGAGAAGCCAAAAAACGGAGTAGCGGCGGCTAGCGGGTAGCAGGCGCGCGGCGGCAACAGCGACCTGACGATGCGTGGCGGCTGGGCGGACGAGGCGTGCGGCAACAGCGACTTGCGATGCGATGCGGGCGAGCAGGCAGCAACGATGCAAGCGGGCGGCAGCAACGATGCGGGCACACAGCGTAGCGGCTAGCGGGCCGGATCGATCAAGATAATCACCGGCTACACACGTAGGTGCTCGTACGTACGTCCAGAATTCATTAAGGTGCCTGCTTGCTTGTCTAGCTAGCTTGCATTATGTGTTTTGGCAGGCACGCGGGAGGATGGATGGATCATGACTGGCTCGGGGTAGCGAGCGCGCGGGCGGCTGCCGGTGCGGAGGACGCGTGAGCGGCGGTGGCGGGGCGGCGACGGCATGGAGGAGACGCGTGGGGACGACAATGGCGGAAGCAAAAAAGAAAATCTAGAAAAGTGATATCATGTATGTTGTGGAAATTACATGATGTATTGCTCTCGTACATAGGCACGTATATATGATATACAAAGGTGGATCATGAACCTTAACTATACAAGGAATTAGAAGACGGACCCAATACATACTATGCACATAATACATATACTCAACAGATGAGCCCGCAAGTTAGCCACCCAGACGGCTCCCGGCCACGTCATTTTTATGGCGAAGCCGTGGACTTCCACTGCCACTGTCATTTCCCCGTCCCATCCACTTCCCCACCATTGCCCCCTCCATCGGAGACACCAAACCCTAGCCACCATCCACCTTGCTCCCCACCGGTCATGGGCTTCTGGAAGTGACATCCCGACAAGAAGTGCAAGCACGACCGCGAGGCGGGGTCGTCGTCCGCCTAGTCCGGAAGCGCGGCCAGCCACTTCACCTCGTTGGCCTCCTTCTCCATCTCCCCGCTGGCGGCCACGCCACGCTTCCGGCCCTACGTCGAGGTCGAAGTGTGCCGCCGGTACTGGGAGACCGGCACCCCGCTGCTGTGGTCAGATGCGCACCTCCCCAATGGGTGGCATCTGAGCCCGTATCGGGTGCCCATTCCCCCCGTCCCGACGACCGACCGTGCCTGCCTCTAGGAGATCACCCACCGTCATGCCAGGATTTCGCGCGAGCTCCTCTCTGACCGCAGGTATGCCGTCGACTCGCCCCTCTGGGACACATGGTTCCAGGACGAGCACGACATGCGCCGGCAAACCTTTTTTGCCGGCCGTGGTCCTATCCCGCCCCGTGTGTCCCAGAGTGCGGCCCGTGCCCCTCATGTGCGCGCACCGAGCCCAACAAGAGTGCGCAGCCGTACGTGGGTGCGCGGCCTGACGCCGACGCCGTCTCCCTCCTCGTCGCCACCACCCCCGTAGCCTCCCGCCATGACGACCGAGGAGGAGGAGCGGCTCCTGCAGGCCATCATGGAGGACTCCGAGCAGGAGTACCGGCGCCAACAGGAGCAGGAGTGGGAGGGCCCGCAAGGGAGGCTCGAGCTGTCAGCCGCCGTCCCACGTCTGGACACCCCCACCCTACATCGACCTGACGAGCGACGACGAGGATGGTGGCGCCTGAAGACGGCGGCGACGGCGACGGCTTCTGCAGCGCGCGGGGCAGCCACATTATATTTTTTTAAGTTTCTTTTAAAATTTCATCTTAAGTACTATGCATGGCCGCGACGACGGCAGACTGTTTAATTAAGTTTTTTTTATGTTTTAAGCTATTCTACAATGCCTTTTTTTGTTTTCCATGTCTTTTTGTTTTTTTCTAAGTCCAGCACGGACAAGTTGGGGCCGTGGCCGCGCGTTGGGTGCCTCGACACTAGGCCGGCCCAAACCGGACATAGGCGTCCGTTTTCCCACCCCGAATGAACCAAATCCGAGCCAAACAGACGTCCATTTGATGCCGCACATTGAAGTTGGCCTTAACACGCTAGCAATCCCGAGCAAACACCCATACTATTTGTTCTTTCTGTGTGACCAAAAAGGAAAAATCTCTATGAACAAGTATGGACTCATGAAAACAGTGTAAACGCATATAGGATTGCTATAAAGTACACTCGAAGCAGCAGGGCTCACGCATTTAATTTGAGTATCTAAGTTTAGTGGATGCCTAATTTTCATCGCTGACACCCTGCCTCAACTAATAAGCGCTCACGCATATAGGATTGCTATAAAGTACACATGAAGCAAACACCCATCCTCACGCATTTCTGTGCAACCTTGTCTTTAGCCCGGCCAACTGCCTAGCAGTCGATGTGCAACTTTTCCTCCTATTCGTGGATGTGCAGTTTTCATCGCCGGCACCCCTTCCCAACTACCCTATGAGTGGATGTGCAATTTCACTTGTTGCCCTGGCCAACTTTCTAACAGTCGATGTGCAAGTTTTTCACCCGAGACATAAAATTGGCACATGCGCCACTAAGGTTGCATTCTATATTAGTGAAGTCGCACAACATAGCACCAAAAGTTGCACACAAAAAAGTTCATCGAAACATATCCATGTAGCATCTAGTTTTAAAGAGCACGCCATGAGGGTTTCCAACAATGAAAATGGATCTTGATTCTGATGCATGATTTGAATGTCATAGTTTTCTGAATTTCCTCATATAGAAATTAGTGGCACAAGGAGATATAACTAGGTGATGTGGGTAAGTTGGAACTGCATGCATGCGGTCGCATGGCAACGCTAAAACTTTTCATCTACAAGACGTCTCCTAGCTCAGACCAAATGAGAACCTTTTCATGTATGTGCTATAATTAGTGGATGGTTTCCATATTTAGGTATGTGCTCAAAAGACTCAAAAAGTGCAGCTGTATTTTTAAGAATTTAAGCTTTATAATTATAGTCCAACATCTAATTTTAAAAGTCTCCTCTACCGGTTTGATCAGATGTCCCCTAAATATGAACCTGCATTGCCTTGTTCTTCAATACGTGGATGACACTTTGATCATCCTCGAGGCCAATACATATCAACTAAACCATCTAAAATCCTTGCTATCTAATTTTCCAATTGCTACGGGTTTGCACATCAACTTAAAAAGAAAACACATTCTCCCCAATACATGTTGATCTAAACCTTTCATCTGTCCTTGCGGCGATCCTGGGATGCCCCATTGCGTCCTTCCCCCAATCGGCATGGCCACGGTGCACCCGCGGTTAGTTTAGTTGTTTCTCGCACCCTGTGTCCCCCAGTCACAAAGACCTCGCCACCACACTCCCCTGGACGTCGCCCAACCCCTACCGTCATTCTCTCCCTACCATGCCAACCCTCGACGTTAGAGCCATGTCGGTCGAGCGCCATTACCAGCCAAACCCGCAACCCAGCTACTTCTCACCTACCTCGCTCTCATCTGCATCGTCGACCACCTCTAGAGCCCTGTAGGAATCCGCCGACTCCTGATGTCCTACAATATCTCACCATCACACCATCATAACTCGCCTACATCATCCAAAAAATTTCCTCCGACGCCCATGATCCCCACAAGTGTCATCTCGTGCTGGTGAAGCACGCGCTGCAATACGTGCGCGACACGCCTGCCCTTGGCCTTCATCTCCGCATCTCAGGTGTCCTGGATCTTCGCGCATTCCCTGTCGTGGAGTAGGCCGGCTGCCCCGATACGCATTGCTCCATGTCTGGCTTCTGTGTCTACCTCTACAACACGCTTGTCTCTGGTCCTCGAAGCGAAAAGCGTCCGTCTCATGCTCAAGCGCGGAGGCTAAATACCATAGTGTCACTAATGTCGTTGTTGATTGTGTCTGGCTCCGACAGCTTCTCGGTGACATGTCTCCAACGAATCTATAATTTATGAAGTATGCATGCTATATTTACATGAGTTTTGTATGGTTTTGGTTCACTTTTATATTATTTTTATGGACTAACGTATTAATCCAGTGCCCTGTGTCAGTTGTTGTTTTCTGCTTGTTTTTGGTTTTCCAAAAAATCCATACCAAATGAAATCCAAACACGACGAAACCTTTTGACGATTTTTTCTGGAACATAAGAGACCCCAAAGCTTCGTGGGAGGACTAGAAGACCCATGAGGTAGTGACAACATCACCACGTGCCCTAGGGGTAGGGAGGGGGCTGATGTCTTATGGGCCCCTCGTAACTCCTTTTGGCGTGAAATCAATGCTGAAAATTCTTATAAATAGAGAAACCCACAGAAATAAACCTAGAAATTCGACTCTGTCGCCGTAAGCCTCTATTCTGTAGTGATCCCATCTAGAGGCCTTTTTCGGCACCCTGTCGGAGGGGGAAAGCCATCACCGGAGGCCATCTTCATCATCCCCACTGCCTCCATGGCGAGGAGGGAGTAGTTCACCCTCCAGGGTAAGGGTATGTACTAGTAGCTATGTGTTCGATCTCTCTCTCTCTCTCTCTTGATTTGGTAGGATCTCGATGTACCATGAGCTTTGTTAATATAGTTGGATCATATGGTGTTCTTCCCTCTCTATATTTGTTGTGATGAATTGAGTCTTGCTCTTTGAGGTTTCATTGTTATCGGATTAAATATTTGGATTTGAGATCACTTGATTTCTATCCTGCATGTGGATACCCGTGGTGACAATGATGTATTCTATTGAGTCACTTGATATATGTTTTGGTAATCAACCTGTGGATTCCTGTGGTGACATTGAGGCAATCTAGGCATAGAGGTTGATACACATTTTCGTCCTACTTTCTCCGATAGGAACTTTGCAGTGATTCTATGTCGCACGTTGAGGGATGGTTATATGATTCAATTATGTTAACACTGTTGAGAGATCGCACTGGTGAAAGTATGAACCTTAGGCCTTGTTTCTAAGCATTGGTATACCGTTTTGCTTGCTGTTTGCTACTTGCACTACAAAAGAACACTTCCGTAATGATACATGTTTGTCACAGTGGGTCACGTTTTCTGCCATGCATGTACATCCATGACAATTTTATGACAGAATCAAGATAGTCATACATGTGCTGTCGTAGAAGTGTTCCTTGACAATACCAAAATTATCATCATGGAAGTGTCCACTTCCATGGCGATAAATGGCGCATCATGGAAGCATTTTCGTCAAGGGTAACCGACACATGACATCCACCGTAACGGGTCGCCTTAAGTTATTGGGTTCCTGTTTGTATCCAATAACCCGTTAACAGCCTGGGCCAATGGGGATTTTCCACGTGTAAAATTATCAATGGCTAGAGGAACCACGTGTCGGCTCAGCGTTGGGACAGATTTCATCAACTCATTGGACGGGAGGCACCTATGATACGTCAACACATGGAACGACCCAACAGCGGCCCATTCAGGTGAAAAGGACGACCCGTTTGATTTGATCAAAAGGTAGCTGGCCGGCCCACGGAAAGCCTGTTAACGGCCTGTTTGCATGTACCCCATTTACAGCCCGCTAACTCATGACCCGTTATGGCCTATCCGAATTAGGCCCAGTAGCGTCATCTGGGTCGTCCAATATGATTCCAGCCTATTGTAACTTTCGGCCCATGTATGGCCCATGATGTCTTTCAGCCCATATGAGGCCCTTTGTAACCCTAGGCCCATTAATGACCCGTGGTGAAACTGTCTCATAATGAATAGTATATCACTTTATGCCCATTAATGGCCCATTATTCCATTGGGCCATTTCCAGCCCGTGTTATCTTTTGGCCTTCCAAGGGCCCATTTATTCTTGGGCTCACTTCTAGTATTCAAATACTTACGGTCCATTACTGGTATGTTCTGCTTGTCTACCAAATTCAACTCGTGGCTACAGTCGGCCCGTTTGTGGCCCGTTAATCCATTGGGTCGTTTTCATAGCGTCATCAAATACGGCCCACTAACGACCCGTTCCGCCTGTCGATAGAATGAAGCCCGTTAAACATATCGACCTCTTAACAGCCCGTTATGGTCGGCCCATAAACAGACGATTCCCATTGTAGCCCTTTACGACCCATATTGTGGTCCGTTATTGGTCCACGAATAGTACGACCCATGTTTTGCCAATCGATTCTACGGCCCGTAGAAGGCCCATTGATTCTACGACCCGTAGAAGGCCCATGGATCCTTCGGCCTGCAGGAGGCCCACGGTCACTACAACAGGTAGCAGGACCATGGTTACAGGGGTCCGTATGTTACCCATGGTTACTGTGGCCTAGTTTTAAAAAATAGGTTATTGTGGCCACTAGAAAAACACGAAAAAAGAACTGTAGTGACTACAAGCAAACAACTAAACAAGACAATAAGGAAATAAATAAGCAAGCAACAAACTCTAGGCTATTACGGCTATTACACATATTACATCCACTAGGCATCAAAGTTTGCCACCAGTGCAAATATAGGGAACAAAGCAGCATATTACATACACCAACCATCTAAATTGGCCACCAGTGCAAATAAATGCGGCAACAAAACAAGTCCATAACTGAAACAACTTCATAAGAACTCAAGAAACATTATCCTGGGTATCCATCATGCTGGCGCTAAAATCCTCCAATGCTTGTTGTTGCACCAGAAAGTATGAATCTAAATTCTCCAGGAATTTCCGCAGTCCTTTGGCTTCTTGTGGCAGCACAACTGGTCGATGTCTTTTAGCTCGTAGTTGAGACTCAAGAAACCGGACTGATTCAGACAGTGAGTTCGAAGAGCTTGTGCCAGCGGCAGTGGCCAGTAACTCGAACACTACATCAAGACAGGACTATGGGGTTGTCCTACTGTCTTCAAGATAGTTTTTCTTAGCTTTTTTATTAGCTTTGTTGGAGACCAACAAGGATGTCTCACTATCCTGAACCTTATCTGCATTACTTCCTTTACCATTGCTTAATAAGGTACTCTTCCCTAATATTCTGTCAGCATTCTAAAATAAGAAAGAAGCAGACACATAACAGGTTTAGCATGTAGTATATGAAACTCATTTCGATGAACTAGTTCAGTAGTAAGGTGGACATGATTAAACTACCAACTCTTCTATTGCCAACTAGTACATAATAAAAGCATCAAACAAACATATATCTATGTCCACTGGCCACTGCATTGTCTTTGCAAATCAAAATAGAGACAGGTTCAAATTGTACCAGTTCAAGACAAAGCAGCATCAAAAGAATACAAGTGTGGGAAACTACACGGCATAACAAGATTTCAGATGGGTACCAGGGGTATACATGTACAACAACACTATTGGCTCTGTTGTGATGCTAGTAATGTGCATGCATGATATGAGAAGTCAACCGTATACAAATTGAAATTGAAATAAACAAAACAATTTAGAAGAGCAAACCTGTTAAAGAAACATGTTTAAACATACCCATTGTGTCATTGGAGTTTTGATTGAATCCTTCAATTTAAAGATAAGTTTGTATGAGTAAATACAATGATAAAAGAGCAAAGAAGTATGCACCGTTGCAATGGAATCTTAAATGAGAACAATTGTTCTTCAGGTTTAAGCACTTGTTCTACACAAACAGAGTATAGTAAGATGCAGACATATAGTACTTCAAAATAAAAAAATGAGCTCATAGACCTTACCACATTCTTGGTTCGGGACCAGTACAGAACAAGGCGTTCCCAGTCATTGTCCCGTAAATGTGCCTCAGGAGAAAGTAAGGGAATTTGATGAATTTCTTTGCCAGTGAAGTACGTTTTCTTCAGGTAATTCTGATACTGCCACCAAGCATTCTTGAAGATAGCAGAGGTATTAGGACAGGTTACCTCATCCCGAGTTTCCAAACCGGTCCTTCCCTATAGAGAAAAATGGGAACATTTGATGTATTATAACCAGCATGGAGGTAGAATGTATGGAACAAAGCAAAGTAATTGCCATGAATAACATTACTTACACATAACTCCTGGACAAACACCTGCAACTAGTTTTTTCCTTCATCTTCAGTATAATATTTCCATGATGGGAAGATACACACATATGATTTAACAACATCAAATGCGATAGATGCTAAACTACGAATGGCTGGTTGTACTTCGTCCACATGAATAGGTGTACTAACGGGTGGAGTTGGGTTTCGCCATGGTAGTACTGGTGCTTTGGGCACTAGAGCTGCCTTACTAACTGCTCTTGTTTGGGAGCTCTGTGGTGGAGATGGTGCTGTGTCAACCAGAACTGGGTTACTATCTGCTAGGGTTAGATTGGGTGAAGCTGGTTCTTTGTCCATCGGAGTAGGGGTACAGTCTGCGAGAGTCTGGGTTATGTGTGGTAGGGCTGGTTCTTGTGCATGTACAACCAGGGCGCTATCTCCACCAAGAGGTACCACTATTTTATTTGAAGACCGTGTTTTTACTCCGCTAGATACTGCCATCAACCCTTCCAATTCAAATGACCGACACAAGAAAAGTAGTTGAATGTACAGACCTTGTATGAGAGACAGATGCGATAGATAGGATAGAAAAAAGAGGGCATGAAATAGTTCACATATATATTGTTTAACTAAAAAGGATAGCATGACATAATTTCACATATATGACGTCTATATAAACTGCATATCATAGCATGGCATAATTCAAAGATATGATGACTAACTAAACAGGATGACATGAGATAATTATATGATGTCTTTAGTAAATAGGTTTGCATGACATAATTCACATACATGTTATCTAAGTAATCAGGATCACGTGATATAATTCACATATGTGATTTATATACTAAGAAAAGGGCATTCACATATATGATATCTGAACTAACAACACAGTGTTGAATATTGTGTATATGATGCCTAAACTATGCAATGCAAGACGCCATATGCATGATATGAGCAGTATAACCATGCCAAGTTAGAGCATACACCTCGGTGGGGGAATAGGACTGGTCATCTTTCACCGAATCCATCTCTGAGGAGCTATTGGGACCTAGCAAGAGATCTGCTGTAACGCCCCGAGACCGATGTGCCACGTGTCTTCCAGTTATTCGCTGTGTTGCCTTGTCATGTGCTTGCGTGTCATGCATTTCATATCATGTCATCGTGTGCATCACATTTGCAAACGTGTTCGTCTCTTGCATCCGAGCATTTTCCCCGTTGTCCATTTTGCATTCCGGCGCTCCTATGTCCTCCGGTGTCCCTTTCTATATCTTTTCGTGTGCGGGTGTTAAACATTCTCGGATTGCACCACGACTTGCCAAGCGGCCTTGGTTTACTATCGGTAGACCGCCTGTCAAGTTTCGTGCCATTTGGACTTCGTTTGATACTCCAACGGTTAACCGAGGGACCGAAAAGGCCTCGTGTGTGTTGCAGCCCAACACCCCTCCAAAGTGGCCCAAAACCCACCTAAACCTCCTCCATCATCTAGGCCGTTCGATCACGATCGCGTGGCCGCAAACCGCACCTCATTTGGAGCTTCCTAGCTCCCTCTACCTCTATAAATAGACCCCCCATTCCAAATCTCGGGTCTCCTTCCCCGAAACCCTAAAAATTTGCTCCCCTAGCCGCCGCGTGTCCGAATTGGGCCGGACATGTCCGCCCGCTCCACCGGACCTACCGGATCGCGCCATGTGTCCCGCAGCAAGCCCCACATCACCGCCGACCCCGCGGGCCCGCGAGCCCGTGCGGGCCCCTCTAGGGCCCGTAGGCGCGCCGCCGCCCGAGCCTGTGCGGCGCCCGAGCCGCCCTGCTTCGTCCGGCGCCGACGTCCGCCGCCCCGCCGCCATCGCCACCGCCGTCCGGCGCCGACATCCGCCGCCCCGTTCATCGCCGGCAGGCGCCGCCCGAGACCGCCGCCCTCCGCCGCACCTCCTCCCCGCCAGATCCGGCCCTGGCGACCTCATCTTCGATCTGGCCTCTTCCTCCGGCGACCTCGGACTCCTCCGGCGAACCTCGTCGCGCGCTGCTACAGTGAACTCCGGCGAGATCCAGATCCAGATCCATTTTGCCTCGGTTGACTTTTTCTCCCCGGAACCCTAACTTTTTGCATACTTTGACGCATCATAACTTCCTCACCATTGCTCCGATTCGTGCGTGTAGCATATCGAAATGTTCTTCTCAACGAGTACTCCATTTCATCTCATTGCATCATTTTCATTTGAGCTCATCTTGATGCCCTAAATTCTATTGGAAGAGGGCTATGTGATGTTAGTTTCAGTTTCATATCAGCAAATGCACTTTTGTCATTTTTGCCTTGATTAATGTGTGCATGCTATGATCCTGAGCCCTACATGTATTTTGTTGTATGCCATGCCATCTTTACAGGGGTGTATGCCATGTATTTTTGTGATCTCTGTGGTGACTAGCACAAGCATCCAAAGTAGCTTACTTAATGTTGCTGATTTCAGGGACTTAGAAATATTCTAAGTCTCTGCCCTGTCATTATTTTTATGTCATATGTTCATGTTGATACCTAGTGATCCGTGCCTCTTTTGAGCATGATCATCAAGGATGTTTTGTATATATTTTGGTGCTCTATCCATCCATGTCCTTGTTTGCATTTATGGAGCACCCTAGCTTGAGTCAATCGAGCTCTACTTTTGCTATAAAATGTTCCTGGCAGATTGCTAACATGTTTAGCGATTTTGCCGAGCTTGTTGTTGTTGATCCGTGCATGCTATGTTGTTGTTCTTGCCATGTTTAGCTTCTATGCCATATCTACTTGCTGGGTGTATGCTTAGTTTGTCATGCAATGCCTCGTAGTGAGTGCTTTGAGCTTGTTTACATGCCTACTTAATATCTGTTTTGCCATGTTCCAGTTTTCTGCTATGTCTGAATCTGTTAACGATATTTGCTATGTTCACATGCTTGCAATTGTATTTTTTGATCCCTTTTGGATTATGGTCAGTAAGGGACTTTTGTTGTATGCTTTGAGTAGCTTCATGCCGTGCCTTGCTTTTCCATGATATGTTCCTGTAGCATGTTGTTATCTTGCTCTAAACATTGCTTCCTGATGTTAAGTTCCTGCCATGTTGTTATTTTCACTAAGTCTGTAACCTGTTATCTTTTACACTTTTGCCATGCTTGTTTGAACCTGCTATTGAGTGAATTAGCCGTAGCTCAGTGTTCATCTTTTGTCAAGCATCTTGAGTGGATCCCTGCCATGCATTTTGTTGCTATGTTAGAGTGCAGTAGCTTGTTGTTCTTGATGCATTTAGATGGCCTTGTGCTGTTAATCGCAGTTTTGTGCCATTCTTGTTTTGCTTGTCATTTCCAATCCGTGCATCTGTTTCCGGTGATCTTTATATTGATTTCGACCGAAATCAACTCCTCTTTCTAGTGGCACTCTTGGTTTTCCATGTTGAGGCCAGGTTCAATCTTTCCCTTCCGAATCATGCATATGCATTGCATACCACATCCCGCATATCATGCCTTGTTTATGTGTTGGTTGTTTACTATGTTGTGTGCTTCTTTCCGATGTTGATTCTTCGGGTTGGTTCCGGTAACATCGCATTTGTGAGGATCCGTTCGACTACGTCCGTTTGTCTTCTTCATGGACTCGCTCTTCTTCCTTGCGGGATTTCAGGCAAGATGACCATACCCTCGAAATCACTTCTATCTTTGCTTGCTAGATTGCTCGCTCTTTTGCTATGCCTATGCTACGATACCTACCACTCGCTTATCATGCCTCCCATGTTGCCATGTCCAGCCCCTAACCCACCTTGTCCTAGCAAATCGTTATTTGGCTATGTTACCGCTTTGCTCAGCCCCTCTTATAGCGTTGTTAGTTGTAGGTGAAGATGAAGTTTGTTCCTTGTTGGAACATGGATATGTTGTTCCTTGTTGGAACATGTTTATTGTTGGGATATCACAATATCTCTTATTTAATTAATGCATCTATATACTTGGTAAAGGGTGGAAGGCTCGGCCTTATGCCTGGTGTTTTGTTCCACTCTTGCCGCGCTAGTTTTCCGTCATACCGGTGTTATGTTCCTTGATTTTGCGTTCCTTACACGGTTGGGTGATAATGGGAACCCCTTGACAGTTCGTCTTGAATAAAACTCCTCCAGCAAGGCCCAACCTTGGTTTTACCATTTGCCACCTAGCCTTTTCTTTCCCTTGGGTCGGCCAACCCAAGGGTCATCTTTATTTTAACCCCCTCGGGCCAGTGCTCCTCCGAGTGTTGGTCCAAACTAGAGTCCTTTGCAGCGCCCCCTCGGGGAAACTCGAGGTTTGGTTTTTAGCTGTACGGAGCGCTCATCCGGTGTGCCCTGAGAACGAGATATGTGCAGCTCCTATCGGGATTTGTCGGCACACCGGGCGGCTTTGCTGGTCTTGTTTTACCTTGTCGAAATGTCTTGTATCCGGGATTCCGAGTCTGATCGGGTCTTCCCGCTAGAAGGAATATCCTTCATTGACCATGAGAGCTTGTGATGGGCTAAGTTGGGACACCCCTGCAGGGTTTGAACTTTCGAAAGCCATGCCCGCGGTTATGGGCAGATGGGAATTTGTTAATGTCTGGTTGTAGAGAACTTGACACTTGACTTAACTAAAATACATCAACCGCGTGTGTAGCCGTGATGGTCTCTTTTCGGCGATGTCCGGGAAGAGAACACGGTCTCGTGTTATGCTTGAACGTAGGTTGTTCTAGGATCACTTCTTGATCATACATTCTCGAACATGCTTTGCCTTCTCTTATCGCTCTCATTTGCGTAAGTTAGCCACCAAATATGCTAGTCGCTTGCTGCAGCTCCACCTCAAACCTTTTACCCTACCTATAAGCTTAAATAGTCTTGATCGCGAGGGTGTGAGATTGCTGAGTCCCCGTGACTCACAGATACTTCCAAAACCAGTTTCAGGTGCCGACGATTACCGTGCAGGTGACACAACCCAGCTCAAGGAGGAGCTTGTTGAAGATCGTGTTCGTAGTCTTGTTTCGTTTCCAGTTGATCAGTAGTGGAGCCCAGTTGGGGTCGATCGGGGATCTGTGTAGCTTTTGGGGTAGTCTTCTTTTATTTTGGTTCCGTAGTCGGACCTTGATTGTATTTGGATGTTGTAATGCTATTCATGTATTGTGTGACGTGGCGAGTGTAAGCCAACTATGTATCCTTTCCCTTATGAATTACATGGGTTGTGTGAAGATTACCTCACTTGAGACATTGCTTTCAATGCGGTTATGCCTCTAAGTCATGCTTCGACATGTGGGAGATATAGCCGCATCGAGGGCGTTACAAGTTGGTAATCAGAGCCTTCCCCGACCTTAGGAGCCCCCTGTTTGATCGAATCGCTAGCGTTGTTGAGTCTAGAAAAATGTTTTGAGTCATTTAGGAATTATATATATCGGAGAGTTAGGAATTCTTTTTACTCCTCAGTCCCTTCGTCGCTCTGGTGAGGCATCCTGATGTAGAGTTTTGACTCTTCTCTTCTCAAATTTTCACTATTTTTTTTAGGATCACGCGGGTATTTCCGGCTTATTCTATGAGCCAATCCTTTGTTTTGTTTTAGTTGTGGTATTCGAGTTGCTTCGAAGTCAAGTGTTGATTCCATACCTTCCCTAAGCGATGTTCTCATATTTCTATCTAGATGCTAATCCTTCATGATCATCGAGATTGTCATGTCAATCCTTTTCAACCGGCGTGTTTCTCTTTAAGTGGATCCGATCTTTTCAACATCCGCAAGATCAACTCAAGTCTTCTCAACGTTGTTTATTTCATTCGTCTCCAAGTTGCCTTTGTTTTTCCAGCCCACCCACCCCTTTTTCTTCAAGGACTCATATATCTTAATAAAGTATCCATTTTATTCATGTGAAGACTCTTCATTCTTGTCTTTGAATGTTCTTATCCGGTGATGCTCATGAAGATTCTAACGGAGCCTCAAGTTCATCATTTCTTCATTCTCTTTTCTTCTTCGGTGGATTCAATTCAAGCTTTTGTTGTTGATCATTCCTTTCCTTGTTTCAAATGCTTCCCCATGCCAGTGCGCCTCATAATCATCCATTTCTCGCTATTCAATTATTCCGGAGTACTCAAGATTCTCGGAGATTTGTGTTTCCACTCTACATTTGTTCAAGCTCTTTCGAGGATGTTATCTCATTCAAGTCTTTTAATTCAACCAGTGCAATCTCTCTCTTTAAATCATTTCAACGGTGTTTTCTTTTGAGTGGGCCCTAACCCACAAGTCTTTTTTAGGATCTTACCTGACTCTTCTTATTTTTCCCGGAGCTTTTCAAATTCATTTCAAAGTTTGACGTAAGAATGATTTGTCATCAGTCATATGTATTTCTCCATGATCTTTCAAATTCTTTTCACCGTTGGCTCAACCTTTCTATTCGTCATCCTGGAGTATCTCAACGATTTTTGATGGTGTTGTTCTCGTCAGTCTGGGATTTGAAGACCAGAGAGGAGTTCCTCTTAAATCCTTACCCGTTCTTCCAAAGATCCATGGTTCTAATTTGTTGCCATCCTCTCATAATTGTTTTTGATTGTGAGAACTCTTTTCACCCTATCTGGAGCAATTCAAGATTCTTTTCAGTTTGATTCTCTGGAGCCCATCATTTCAGAAGACTTATTCATTCTCAACCTTCAGCTACCATTCTCCAGAGCTTACCGCTGCATCATTCAAATAGTTCTCTAAATCAGTTTGCGATTTCTTCGTCACTTGTACCTAAATTCTCTCATGTATCTTCGTTCATCTGCTAATTCTTACCGGTGATTCATCCCTTTACTTCGTTCGTTTTTCAATTCTTATGGTGGTTCGTTCAAGATTTCTCTTCTTTCGGTATCATATCGATTCATTCGTTCTTTCCAAATCCTACCGGTGGTTCGTCGAAGACCTTCCCAAGTTTGTGCTATATCTATCTTAATCCTTTTTACGAGAATAAGTAGTAGGCCAAATCCATTGTTTGTCATCAATTTAATTGGTGGAGGATAAGAATAATGTAATTCTTATTCTTGTTTCATCGAGTGAATTCAACTCCTTATTCCGAAGGTTCATCACATCACATTCTCGGTTCGAGTTGCTTTATCTTTTCTTCCGGAGTTCCAAGTTTCCACTTTATCTCATCGCGAAGCTCCATTTAATCATTCCAAGGATTCATCTTATTTTTTCAACTTCTCTTTCTTTTGTCATCCTTTTGATTACCGGAGTTATTCATGGAGGCTCAACATGTGGGTTCATAAAGGATTTAATTCTTTCTCGAAGTGTTCATCAAGATTCTTTTCAGAGGAGATAAAGCATTCTTCATCTTGCAATCCGGAGTGCAATTCTTTCTTCCGTATCATTGGAGGTGGTATTATGTCATTCTTGATAATTTGAGTTCATGTTTCATAATTCACATGTTGTTAAGAATGAGGTATTCTAATCCATCAATCTCGTCATTGGAATTATCTGGTGTCATGTTTCACCTAAAGCCTTCCCTAAGGATTGTTGCTATTTATGGTGATTATAAATGACCCAAGTTCTTATTTTATCCTCCTGGTGAAATAGTTACTCGTCTCCTTGTTCTTATCAATCCAATCTATTGTTTCCTTTGGTGGCAGAAATTCACCTCAAGTCTCGAGATGTTTTCCATAAGCCCATATCAAGCTTATCCTTTTTGTTGTTGTTTTCCCAACAACCCCGCACAATCCTTTCTTGCAAGGATGCTTTCCAAGTTCAATTGTGGTAGAAGTTGTCATTTTCTTCTCCGTTCTTTTGTTCCGATGATCTACCTTTGATTCCTTCATCCGGAGGCATTGTGTTGTTGCTGTCTTCGTTCCATCACCTCATTCTTGCCAAGATCATATTCTTTTCATGCTTATCCATTTAACCGGTGTGTTGTGCCCTCTGATCTAGTTCTTTCGATCTTATCAAGTCTTGCATTTCTTTTCAACCGGAGTACTGTCCAAATTTATTCTTCTTCGTTCCTCTTTTCTGACGGAGTGCTTTCAACTTTGTTCATCTCCATCGTATTATTTCATTCAAGTTTTTCAACCTCTAAAGGTTCTTTGGTTTCTCTCGTTTGTCAAAGAAGTAACTTAGTTTTACCTCTCTTCTTTCTCTTCCGTTTTCCCTCCGGTGCCATTCTAGATCTCGGGACGAGATCCTCTCGTAGTGGTGGAGTGTTGTAATGCCCCGAGACCGATGTGCCACGTGTCTTCCAGTTATTCGCTGTGTTGCCTTGTCATGTGCTTGCATGTCATGCATTTCATATCATGTCATCATGTGCATCGCATTTGCAAATGTGTTTGTCTCTTGCATCCGAGCATTTTCCCCGTTGTCCGTTTTGCATTCCGGTGCTCCTATGTCCTCCGGTGTCCCTTTCTACCTCTTTTCGTGTGCGGGTGTTAAACGTTCTCGGATTGGACCGAGACTTGCCAAGAGGCCTTGGTTTACTATCGGTAGACCTCCTGTCAAGTTTCGTGCCATTTGGACTTCGTTTGATACTCCAACGGTTAACCGAGGGACCAAAAATGCCTCGTGTGTGTTGCAGCCCAACACCCCTCCAAAGTGGCCCAAAACCCACCTAAACCTCCTCCATCATCTAGGCCGTTCGATCATGATCGCGTGGCCGCAAACCGCACCTCATTTGGAGCTTCCTAGCTCCCTCTACCTCTATAAATAGACCCCCCTTTCCAAATCTCGAGTCTCCTTCCCTGAAACCCTAAAAATCTGCTCCCCTCGCCGCCAGACGTGTCTGAATTGGGCCGGACACGCCCGCCCGCTCCACCGGACCTACCGGATCGCGCCACGTGTCCCACAGCAAGCCCCACATCATCACTGACCCTGCGGGCCCGCGAGCCCGTGCGGGGCCCTCTCCGGCCCGTAGGCGCGCCGCCGCCCGAGCCTGTGCGGCACCCGAGCCGCCCTGCTTCGTCCGGCGCCGACGTCCGCCGCCCCGCCGCCATCGCCATCGTCGTCCGGCGCTGACATCCGCCGCCCCATTCATCACCGGCAGGCGCCGCCCGAGACCGCCGCCCTCCGCCGCACCTCCTCCCTGCCAGATCCGGCCCCGGTGACCTCATCTCCGATCTGGCCTCTTCCTCCGGCGACCTCGGACTCCTCCGGCGAACCTCGTCGCGCGCTGCTACAGTGAACTCCGGCGAGATCCAGATCCAGATCCATTTTGCCTCGGTTGGCTTTTTCTCCCCGGAACCCTAACTTTTTGCATACTTTGATGCATCATAACTTCCTCACCATTGCTCCGATTCGTGCGTGTAGCATATCGAAATGTTCGTCTCGACGAGTACTCCATTTCATCTCATTGCATCATTTTCATTTGAGCTCATCTTGATGCCCTAAATGCTATTGGAAGAGGGCTATGTGATGTTAGTTTCAGTTCATATCAGCAAATGCACTTTTGTCATTTTTGCCTTGATTAATGTGTGCATCCTATGATCCTGAGCCCTACATGTATTTTGTTGTATGCCATGCCATCTTTACAGGGGTGTATGCCATGTATTTTTGTGATCTCTGTGGTGACTAGCACAAGCATCCAAAGTAGCTTACTTAATGTTGCTGATTTCAGGGACTTAGAAATATTCTAAGTCTCTGCCCTGTCATTATTTTTATGTCATATGTTCATGTTGATACCTAGTGATCCGTGCCTCTTTTGAGCATGATCAGCAAGGATGTTTTGTAGATATTTTGGTGCTCTATCCATCCATGTCCTTGTTTGCATTTATGGAGCACCCTAGCTTGAGTCAATCGAGCTCTACTTTTGCTATAAAATGTTCCTGGCAGATTGCTAACATGTTTAGCGATTTTGCCGAGCTTGTTGTTGTTGATCCGTGCATGCTATGTTGTTGTTCTTGCCATGTTTAGCTTCTATGCCATATCTACTTGCTGGGTGTATGCTTAGTTTGTCATGCAATGCCTCGTAGTGAGTGCTTTGAGCTTGTTTACATGCCTACTTAATATCTGTTTTGCCATGTTCCAGTTTTCTGCTATGTCTGAATCTGTTAACGATATTTGCTATGTTCACATGCTTGCAATTGTATTTTTTGATCCCTTTTGGATTATGGTCAGTAAGGGACTTTTGTTGTATGCTTTGAGTAGCTTCATGCCGTGCCTTGCTTTGCCATGATATGTTCCTGTAGCATGTTGTTATCTTGCTCTAAACATTGCTTTCTGATGTTAAGTTCCTGTCATGTTGTTATTTTCACTAAGTCTGTAACCTGTTATCTTTTGCACTTTTGCCATGCTTGTTTGAACCTGCTATTGAGTGAATTAGCCGTAGCTCAGTGTTCATCTTTTGTCAAGCATCTTGAGTGGATCCCTGCCATGCATTTTGTTGCTATGTTAGAGTGCAGTAGCTTGTTGTTCTTGATGCATTTAGATGGCCTCATGCTGTTAATCGCAGCTTTGTGCCATTCTTGTTTTGCTTGCCATTTCCAATCCGTGCATCCGTTTCCGGTGATCTTTATATCGATTTCAACCGAAATCAACTCCTCTTTCCAGTGGCACTCTTGGTTTTCCAAGTTGAGGCCAGGTTCAACCTTTCCCTTCCGAATCATGCATATGCATTGCATACCACATCCCGCATATCATGCCTTGTTTATGTGTTGGTTGTTTACTATGTTGTGTGCTTCTTTCCGGTGTTGATTCTTTGGGTTGGTTCCGGTAACGTCGCTTTTGTGAGGATCCGATTGACTACGTCTGTTTGTCTTCTTCATGGACTCGCTCTTCTTCCTTGCGGGATTTCAGGCAAGATGACCATACCCTCGAAATCACTTCTATCTTTGCTTGCTAGATTGCTCGCTCTTTTGCTATGCCTATGCTACGATACCTACCACTCGCTTATCATGCCTCCCATGTTGCCATGTCCAGCCCCTAACCCACCTTGTCCTAATAAACCGTTGTTTGGCTATGTTACCGCTTTGCTCAGCCCCTCTTATAGCGTTGTTAGTTGCAGGTGAAGATGAAGTTTGTTCCTTATTGGAACATGGATATGTTGTTCCTTGTTGGAACATGTTTATTGTTGGGATATCACAATATCTCTTATTTAATTAATGCATCTATATACTTGGTAAAGGGCGGAAGGCTCGGCCTTATGCCTGGTGTTTTGTTCCACTCTTGCCGCGCTAGTTTTCCGTCATACCGGTGTTATGTTCCTTGATCTTCCTTACACGGTTGGGTGATAATGGGAACCCCTTGACAGTTCGTCTTGAATAAAACTCCTCCAGCAAGGCCCAACCTTGGTTTTACCATTTTCCACCTAGCCTTTTCTTTCCCTTGGGTCGGCCAACCCAAGGGTCATCTTTATTTTAACCCCCCGGGCCAGTGCTCCTCCGAGTGTTGGTCCAAACTAGAGTCCTTTGCAGCGCCCCCTCGGGGAAACTCAAGGTTTGGTTTTTAGCTGTACGGAGCGCTCATCCGGTGTGCCCTGAGAACGAGATATGTGCAGCTCCTATCGGGATTTGTCGGCACACCGGGCGGCTTTGCTGGTCTTGTTTTACCTTGTCGAAATGTCTTGTAACCGGGATTCCGAGTCTGATCGGGTCTTCCCGCTACAAGGAATATCCTTCGTTGACCGTGAGAGCTTGTGATGGGCTAAGTTGGGACACCCCTGCAGGGTTTGAACTTTCGAAAGCCGTGCCCGCGGTTATGGGCAGATGGGAATTTGTTAATGTCCGGTTGTAGAGAACTTGACACTTGACTTAACTAAAATACATCAACCGCGTGTGTAGCCGTGATGGTCTCTTTTCGGCGGAGTCCGGGAAGAGAACACGCTCTCGTGTTATGCTTGAACGTAGGTTGTTCTAGGATCACTTCTTGATCATACATTCTCGAACGTGCTTTCCCTTCTCTTCTCGCTCTCATTTGCGTAAGTTGGCCACCAAATATGCTAGTCGCTTGCTGCAGCTCCACCTCAAACCTTTTACCCTACCTATAAGCTTAAATAGTCTTGATCGTGAGGGTGTGAGATTGCTGAGTCCCCGTGACTCACATATACTTCCAAAACCAGTTTCAGGTGCCGACGATTACCGTGCAGGTGACGCAACCCAGCTCAAGGAGGAGCTTGTTGAAGATCGTGTTCGTAGTCTTGTTTTGTTTCCAGTTGATCAGTAGTGGAGCCCAGTTGGGGTCGATCGGGGATCTGTGTAGCTTTTGGGGTAGTCTTCTTTTATTTTGGTTCCGTAGTCGGACCTTGATTGTATTTGGATGTTGTAATGCTATTCATGTATTGTGTGACATGGCGAGTGTAAGACAACTATGTATCCCTTTCCCTTATGAATTACATGGGTTGTGTGAAGATTACCTCACTTGAGACATTGCTTTCAATGCGGTTATGCCTCTAAGTCGTGCTTCGACACGTGGGAGATATAGCCGCATCGAGGGCGTTACATCTGCTTCGACAGGTAGCACTGTCTGCTCTAAAGACCTTGTTTTCACTCCAGATGTTTCCATCACCCACTCAAATGGTTGATTCATAGGAAGAGTAGTTGAACGTACAAACATTGTCGACAAATGGAAATGTAATGAAGAAAAGGATTGGCAAGATATAATTCAAATATATGATGCCTAGTTAAATAGGATGGCATTGCATATTTCACATATATTATGGCTGGCTAAAAGAGATGAGATTGCATAATTCACATATATGATATAGAAACTAAACATGTGGCATTACAGAACATGTCTAAACTAAGCAGATGACATATATGATGTCGAAAGTAGGCACTGCAAGGCAACAAACGTATGATATGACCAACATCATCATGCCAAGTTAGAGCAAACACCTCAGGGGCAAATATAGAGTGATGGTAACAGCCTCAGGGGCAAATCTAGAGTGATGGTAACAGCCAGTGGATAGATCCAAAAATAATGATAGCATGCTGATGATAGCTTTAATTTAATAAAAATACAGATGATGGTTGCTTTACCGTTTGTTTCCCACCCAAGATGAACAACATAGACATACCCTAGGTGAACCAGATAATAGACAGAGATACTATTCATTGTTGCCTCGATATGTGCCCCACAAGCATTTTAAAACTCAAGTTTGAACATTAATTTGGAACTGACTTGGAGTCTAAGAGGTGAACTGGACGTAAAGTAGCACGTAATATTAAGCAATGCATAACATAAGCAGGAATAAAAGAGTGCGACCTCTCTTGTGGACCTGTGTACTCCTCAGGTTCATCTGCCGAGTCGATGATGGTGATGCAGTTGCGGTGGGTGTCGGTGGCAGGGAAGGAGAACCGAGGCGGCAAAAGATGGGCAGGACTCGTGATGTCTGGTATGGTGGATGCTTTTGTCGATGGAGCAACTCAGGTGAGGTGGACGCCGTCGCGACAGGATTAGGACAAACCACACAAAGTTTTCTTCAACATCTATCTGTAACTGAAGCAATTCTGTAAGGGCTCCTTTGACTTGCAAGATTCTAAAAACGCAGGGATAGGAAAAACACCAGAATAGGATAGGAATGCATGTGGGAAACATGGCATTTGTAAAAACATGATTTCTGTCAACTTGGGTGTTTTGTTCATAGGAATTGGAAGAATAGAGGAATGCAAAGAAACATGGCCAAACTAAAGTGAAACCATATGAAAAGTGTACAACCTCATGGTGCCGAGTAGGCCTCAGCTTCGTCCGAGGAGTCGGTGAGGATGCTGCGTTTCTGGTGGAGCAGGTTAAGGCGGCGCTGTGGGGATGGAGCAACCACGATAGACGAGGCGATCATCGAAGCAGCTCCTTAGATGTGGAGGACGGGGCAGCTGAACCGGCGGGATGATCAGAGCAATGATGGATCCTCATCCGGGGAGGTGGATGAGGGACATCGAGCTATTGCACTAGACGACATCGTTGGGGAAGAGGCTCTGGCTGGGCAGCGGTGGAGTGGCGGACGGAGGAGGGTGGGGTTCGCGGCTGGAGCAGAGAGGTTATGGCGGCTTGGGTTTTTGAATGGTGAAAAGGAGGTGATGGGAGGGGGGACATGACTTAGGGACGTGCTTGTCCAAAATGTAGGGTGAGTTACAAAAGTACCCCCACTGATTTGAACTAGCCGCCCTTTTGGCCTAGGGTTAGAAGGGGGATTTCGTGTGTCGGGATTTGGCAGCTAGAGGGAGTTTTCACGCGCGTTGTAATTTAGAGATAGCAAGGCGCGGGTTGTGATGGAGCGAGTTTTTGGAGCACAAAGAGACAAAGTGATCACTACCGCAGGATGCTGCTAACGCGACACTACGATCGGAGACCCTTCGATGAAACTGTGTGCGATGCAATAATCACAAACGATTGTGTAAAAAACCTATCAAAAAAGGTGCAAAATGTTTGCGATGACGGATGCATCAAACACGGTTCGGATTTTAGTTGTGTGTGTGATGCAGGGCATACAATTCAGTTCAATTAACTTTTTGCGATGATGAGGAACAAAAGAAGCTGGTAGCCAGATGAAGGTGTGTGCGATATACAACATACGGTTCACTCGGATGAACTGTTTGTGATTAGGCAACACAAAAGAAACGATCAGCCAGATCAAGGTGTGTGCGATATACAACATGCGGTTCACTCAGCCTTGTCGTTAGTGTGTGATATCTGTGGCAACTGTTCGCTCCTCACTAGCCTCTTCTTGTACCGTGGCAACCGTCCACCGCCTCTTCACCTTTCCCTCTCGATTTGGAACTGCGGTCGCACGCTCTTCCTCCCTCCATTTGCCTTCACCCTTCCTTTTGCCATTGTTCGATCGTCTTCTCCATGGAGGGAACAAGTCGGAAATGACCCCGTTATTCTTGTCCCGATTTGAAAGATGACGTGGTGGAGGAACTCATTGATCGGTGCGACGTCATCACCTCGGCTAGCACGACAGGTTCGTTCAAGTCCATTCTCAACTCAACAAATAACATCATTGCAAAGAACCCAAGGGTTCAGGAGCGGTTTGATCTCCCCTATCTTCTTCACCATGACGTTGGTCGCCGGCGTGGGGACAACGAAAGCGTTGCCTTGTGCAAGTTGATGCCGCTTGATAATGATATGTGTGATTTTAAGATGCCATCACTTGAGGGTAAGGCTTGGGCAGGCACAAATGGAGATTGGGTTGTTTATATTGGTTATAACTGCGAGTGGGAACTTGTGAATGTGTACACTCATCACCGGGTTCCACTTCCAAAAATCACAGACTGCCCTGAGGTTGAGCACTAGATGATTTACGTGCATTCAAATACGATCATGGTGATTGTCGTCTACGGAAGATAGCAATTTGTCGAGTTCCAAACCTCTCTTGGGATTACAAGAACTATGAAGTTGTTGCTATCTTCGACAAGCTTGCTGCTGTTCTTACTTCCACGCCTCGATGGATATTGCTCAAAAATCAATTTTTGTACACGGATGAGTACTGTGATGCAACTCAATACGAGGGTCTTGTGTTTGCTGCCACCACTCATGTCACTGTTTTTGCATGGAATCCTTATGGTTTCGGTACGTTTGTCTTCCACCGTAATTATAATTTTTTATCCACATGCATGCGGGTTAGCTAGTTTCCCTTTACTAATTAACCTTCTTGTGTTTCCAAGGTCCTGTGAACATTCCACCACCTATACTTGAAATTTTTTGTAACCAAGGGGGAGATGATGATGGTGATGATCACGAGCATGAGGACGAGCATGACCTATATACTCAGTGGCGCCTGACAACTTATTCCGATGGATCACCTCTTCTTGTATGTATATAGGGCACTGTTGATGTTACTAACGAAGCAGGTGTTGTCTCCCATGGTCGCACTCTCCGAACCTATTCCAACATCTGTTGCAGGGTATTCTGGATGGATACTAGTGTGCTAGCGCCAACACCTTCTCCCTGGTTTAGTATTGATAGTCTTGGAGAAAACTCGCTCTTCCTTGGACAAAACTATCCAATGATGGTAAAAGGCGATCCAGCCACTGTTGACACAACATTACTACCATTTATGAGAAGAAACTGTATCTATACCTTGGACATTGCTATGGTTCCCTACCCTGGCTATCACAATATGCAACCTGATATAGGCCGCTTCAGCCTGGATGATCGGTCCTGCGTTGGTCTCGAGATTGACAATATCTGGCCCTTCCCAGAGAATCAGTTATGGTTCAAAGCAAGCGTTTGCAACGCCGAGGATTGGTTGAGCTGAAGTTCATTTCATCGCTTTGTTATTTGTTGTGTGAGAAAAACTTTAGTATTTACTAGAATGTTTTGTTGAAAATAATCTATAATCCAACATGTATCCTCGTTGTCGTTGTGTGTTGATGACTTGATGTAATGAATGATACATTTGCATATGTGTCCCATCAACTCACGCCTGCTCGCACGGCACACGGGTCGCGTGGCGGCATGTATATTATTTTTCTATTTGGATGATTAATGCTGCCGCTTTATTGCTTAACCGAAGCATGTCACGTATCCATTGTTGGTCTAACGCTCATGGTTTGAATAAATAATCCATTTGGGATATTGGTTCCCAATTATTAATAATCTCCCGTCTATAATTAGATAACGATTACATCAAAACTGGTCTCAAATTTGACAAAAAAGTACAATGCCACTTTGTATTGGTGTCCATATGAACAGTGCTAGTGATTTTAGTTGCAAAAATTAGATAGTGCTAGTGATTTTTAGCTGCATATTTTTGACAAATCACAATATTACAACATTGACAAATGGCAATGTTACTAGATCAACAAATGTCAATCTTTCCAGTTTGACAAATGGCAACATACCCAATATGATAGATGCAAATCTTACCCAATTGTTTCTACGTGGTTGCACACGGGTCATCCAAAACAACCGTTTGCGTTGAAGGGATGCACAAATCCTGTGCTGCAAATTTTCCCTTGACTTAAGGGGGAAGACCATAGCTCTCACTTTGCATACGGGTGTTCTATCTAAAACGTTTGGGATCAAGAGCTGCACAAATCCTGCTCGACACATTTTCCCTTGGCTTCTTGGGGAAGCTGTCAGTTTGCATACGGGTGTTCTAACTAAAACGTTTGCGATGAGTGTTTTATATTTAAAAACCATTGACATTATTTTCAAAAGAAAATCATTTGATAAGTCTGTACATTAAGAGAGAAAAACACAAGTTCATTCAAACCATATCTTTCATTCAGTCACACTGCGAATTTGTATTCATATGATCGAGAATTTGAGATACAGTATTAAACCCCCCAAAAAACTATTTCCGGCGGCGGCGGAGGCGGCGTGCCACGCCGTTGTTGTCGTTGTCGTCCTCGGGGACACCGTTGTTGAAGCCTTCAAGGCAGCATAGAATGTTCTTCACTTGTAAATCAAACATCATGTCGTCGCGCGATCGACGGGTGGGGCGCGGGAGGACGGCAACTGGCGCCGCTGAGAGGTAGCGGTCGACGGTGGAGTCCCATGCCGCTCAGGAGGGCGCGCGCACGGGCACAAGCGTGGCGGGTGTAGCCAAACGCACGGGGACCGATGCCATGATGGGTGGAGGGGCGCGCATGGGCACGGGCACGGGCGCGGTGGGTGCAAACCAAAACGTACAGGGACCGGCGTCGCGATGGGTGGAGGGGCACACACAGGCACGGGCACGGGCAGTGGCGCTGGCATGCATACGAGCTCGCGCAGGTCCGCGGAGACCTCGCTAATGCCCCCGGCTTCCAGCTCTGCGATAGTGCTCAGCGACCAGCCCGTCAATGCTGCGGGGATGGTCGCTGGCGTGGGCGCGGGGATGGGAGCTGGGACGGGAGCGGGGGCAGCAACCGCCGCGGCCAGCTCGTTCAGGGCCATGTCCATGAGGCCCCATTCCTCCTTATTTTCTATCTCCTCCGGCTCGGAGTCGACTTCACCAAACTTGAAGACTAGTGGCAGATGATCATCCTATGCCATAGCGTTGGTGGAGGTCTGCGGGAGGGAGGAGAATGGGAGGCGAACAGTAAGGCCGCCTGTCGGTGTCAAAACCGGCGGATCTCGGGTAGGGGGTCCCGAACTGTGCGTCTAGGCCAGATGGTAACAGGAGGCAAGGGACACGAAGTTTTACCCAGGTTCGGGCCCTCTTGATGGAGGTAAAACCCTATGTCCTACTTGATTAATATTGATGATATGGGTAGTACAAGAGTAGATCTACCACGAGATCAGAGAGGCTAAACCCTAGAAGCTAGCCTATGGTATGATTGTTGTTCTGTATGTTGTCCTACGGACTAAAACCCTCCGGTTTATATAGACACCGGAGAGGGTTAGGGTTACACAAAGTCGGTTACAATGGTAGGAGATCCACATATCCGTATCGCCAAGCTTGCCTTCCACGCCAAGGAAAGTCCCTTCCGGACACGGGACGAAGTCTTCAATCTTGTATCTTCATAGTCCAGGAGTCCGACTGAAGGTATAGTCCTGCTATCCGAGCACCCCCTAATCCAGGACTCCCTCAGTAGCCCCCGAACCAGGCTTCAATGACGATGAGTCCGGCGCGCAGATTGTCTCCGGCATTGCAAGGCGGGTTCTCCTCCAAATTCCTTGTACCTACTGAATAAAGTCCGGTTTCTTGTAAATGTTGCACTCCTTGGCTTCTACGCCCAATAATGGCCGTCTCCCACGTGTCAAACGAATATGAAAAGTCGGAGTGTTTTTACATCCACACCCCTAGCCGCATAAATGAGCCGCCCATTTAAGGGGACGAGGATTTAGATCCAAACCACACCTTCTCCCCTTCGCGAGTGTTCATCAGAGCGCATCCGACAAAGGTCCATTCCACCATGGCCAGCCGTCGCAACTCCTCCTTTCGCCCTTCCAGCCCTCAGCCTGGATATTGGGAGAGATGCTCCATCCCGCATAGCGAGCTAGTGACGCTCCAGACCAAGGGATTTCTCCCCCCGGCCTATATGGTCCCGGTTCGAGCCAGTCTTGCCATCTATAATGGCGG
Source organism: Triticum urartu (assembly GCF_056163025.1). Classification (NCBI taxonomy): domain Eukaryota; kingdom Viridiplantae; phylum Streptophyta; class Magnoliopsida; order Poales; family Poaceae; genus Triticum; species Triticum urartu. Next base: position 355,721,564 of record NC_141877.1, read on the forward strand.
AGAGCAAGCGGAGAGTGCCCCTAATCCCTCCAAAGGAGAGCGGGTATGCCTTGTCCCTTATTTAATAAGAGGGCTCGGATTTCCAATCCATCCATTTCTCCGGGGGCTCCTAGAGTTCTATGGCCTCCAGCTACACAATCTTATGCCTACCTCCGTATTGCATATCGCGGGCTTCATAGCCCTCTGCGAGCTGTTTTTGGGTGTTGAAGCTCATTTCGGGCTGTGGAAAGAGCTATTCTGCCTTGTGCCCCGTTCTCAGAAGGGGTCAATATATCAAGTGGGCGGAGCCAAAGTGTGGCGCATCGCCGGGACCGGATATCTACCCGGAACCCCAAAGAAGGCGTCCGAGGACTGGCCTTCGGAATGGTTTTACATAGAGGACATCCCACTGCCGGATCCTGTCCGGATCGGCCTCCCTGAGTTCGACAGTGCTCCACTAAAGAAGCACCTAAGTTGGCGTCCATGGAGCCCTCAGAGGGAAAGTGACAAGGACGTTCTTTACCTGATGGGCCGGATAAGATTGTTAGCTCATTCCGGACTGACCATGATCAGGGTCATGGCCGCATGCATGATGCGAGGGGTGCAGCCGCTACAGTATAGAGGCCACCCCATGTGGGACTTCAACGGGGAGGACGACGCCACCCGCTACGGCCGTAAGGGTCCGGATTCGGCTGCGGCTCTAACAAAGACCTTGTCCGCTTTGTACAAGGGAGAAGAGGAGGAATTTCTCCGCGTCGACCCGCAGGGTGGATTTTCTATGTACAATCCCCCAAGCTGGGTAAGTGGTCACATTTACTTGCCCATCCGTTTTATATTCCCATTGTTAAATATTCAGTCTAACGACTTCAACGCAGGAACTACGCCAGGCTGTTAAAGAAATAAACAGCCCTCCTCCACAACCCGAGGACCCAGGACAGTCCCTCGACCCGGCCTCTCAAGAAGATCCGGACTTATCTGTGGAGCTGATTGATGGAGTGTTCCATCAATTGAGCAAGGACAACGCCTTGGTGGCCATTACGGCCGATTACCCAGGGCTAATCCCGGCCTCCTAGGTAACTGAGATCGAAGTCCCAGTACCCCGAATAGGGGTCCGCCCTCTCGTGTTTTCAGTTTCCTGATTACAACCGAGCTTTGCAGGGGAGGTTTTTGAGACAGGAGGCCGAACCTGCGGCGACAAGCCAACGAGGGGCCGCAGGGCCCCGTGGGCAGAAAAGAGGTGCAGTCCGGACCGAGGCGTCAGCACAAAGGTATGGTGCGCCCCCTCATCCCAGGTGTTATACCTTCAAGGCATATTAACACTCATGCTCTCTTCAGGACAAAGAGACCTTGCCGGACTATATCCAAAGAGGCTGCCAATCGCGCCTCCACCAGCCAGGCTCCAAAGCCTTGTCCGGAGGCGGAGGCGAACACAAGGCGCGCACCGGACGCTCCTCCGACGGAGGATGTGGACAGGTTGTCTGCCACCAACTCTGAGGTGGAGAGTGCCATGAACCACAGGCGTCGCCGGACAATTCTTCGCGACGCTTGTTTCTCCCAAGAGGCATTAGATGCCTTCAATTCGGGAGATGCGTACCTCCGTGCCACTCAAAATGGTCTAGCTAGAGCCACAGAGCAATATGTAAAAGACATACGGGTAAGAAAATTTTGGTAATTATATATATATACCAATAGCCCCCGAGACTTGAAACAGTTAGAATAACTGATTTAAGGATCATTTGTTATGCAGGTTCTTACAGAAAAGAATTCCCTACTGTCCTAGGAGCTGGAAGAGTGCAAAGCCCAACTTGAGGCCGCACTAGCCGCGGCAGGGGAGCCCAAGGAGACCCCCTCTGGTAATATACAGTTCGAAAGATAAGTATTTTGCGAAGCACGGCATGGGTGCGAATCTGACAAATGAAATTGCAGATGGCGCCGGATTGAATCCGGAAAGGCAACAACTCCTACGCCAGCTGAAGGCTGGTGAGAAGGTGCTGACAAAGGTGAGGCGGGAGAAGAACGATCTCCAAGATGCCAACACCAAGCTGGGCGTCGACCTGAAAGATGTTCGTGCCCAGCTGTCAGACTCCGTTAAGGAGAATCAGCGGCTTCGGCGCGGCATATTTAGTAAGTGCTTAAACGAACCTTTGAAAAAAAGTTCGGCGGGGAAGTCGACTAATAGAGTAATGTCTGTAGGTGTGCTAACAGGTCGTCCTGCAGAGGAGATGCCCGGTTCTACGGGTGACCTTCTTCCCGAGCTCTCGCAACTGCTCGAGCGAGTTCGGCAGGCGATGCAAGGCATCGCCCGGGCCTTGTGGCCATCCATCTCCATGCCCGAAGGTCTTGGAGAGCTTGCGAAGAAGCTAAAGGGAGCACGGCGGCGCTTCCGATTGTGGAAGATATTGGCCTGCCATCAAGGCGCTAGGGAGGCCTGGGCCATGGTGAAGACGCGGTACACAAAGGCTGACCCCAACCACATGGCCGAGGTCGGTCCTGTGGGGCCCGATGGGAAGGAGATCCCTGTAAGCTTAGTATACGGCCAAGTAGAATTGGCCGCAAAGTATTCCCAGCAGGACTGTAAATTAGATGGCCTGTTAGATGGTATTGAAGAGGAATACAATCAGTCAGAATGACTATGTAATTTAATTGACATTTATAATGCCTTCTAGCCGGATTGTAGATCGTTTGTCATGGCTGACCTTTTTGCTTCAGCCTCGGGACCTGACGGTCCGGAGTGTGTCCGAATTCCCATGCGGTTATATAAGAACCGGGGAATGCATGGAGACCAGGCATAGGGGTCATTAGTGCGTGAACAGACAAGTGCCCGACTAGTTATGTTATATTACATGGTTAGTAAGAAACATCTTCCAGGGAGAATAGTTCCGTTAGGGGTTCCTTTCCCTGGGAGGCATGCCCTAAAGTGCATTCCCATTCTGCGAAAAAGACGCGGGAAAAAGCATCTGGGGGCGCATAAATAAATAAGTGAAAAGATCATCTTTTAGGTCACCGACCGAATATTCCCTTAAAAACGCTAGCTTTCGGCTTCACCCAGTCTGAGGTACACATCCGGCTGATCCGGCAGTAACAATCGCAAAGGTGCTCCCTTTACCGCCTAGCTGAATAATCGGGAACGTAGGGGTAAGCACAGGAGCCAGGCAACCCAGCTTGGCCAAAACTTAAGTCATATCGATGCATATAATGGTGAAATAAAAGGTACATGCGGAAGTGTAACACATGTGTTGGGCATGAAGCCCGTATAATAAGCTTCTATTAAAAAAAGCCCCTAGGTTTAATGAGTGCGAATAGCACGTCATTTGATGAGCCTTTAAAGGCTATAAGAGAAAGGAAGGGGAGAAGGAGAGAAATGTAAGACAGACAGTATATAAAAAATGGACAGAGGAAGGAGATAAACATAGAGTCCAGCGCTAGGCATAGAATCTTCGGAGACGGGCTGCGTTCCATGGGATCGGCTCGAGTTGGTTATCCGATGCATCTCGCAGGCGGTACGCTCCACCAGTCAGGACTTGGTCAATTATGAAGGGACCTTCCCACTTGGGCTTGAGTTTGTCCTTTTTCTTGTCCGGCAGGCGTAGAACTAATTCGCCAACGCTGTAATTTTTGGCCCGTACTTCTCTGCTTTGGTATCTTCGAGCCTGCTGTTGATAGAATGCGGAACGGGCTTTTGCCACGTCACGCTCCTCCTCCAATGCGTCCAAACTGTCCTGCCGATCGAGCTCGGCTTCTCTTTCTTCGTACATGCGCACTCGAGGTGAGTCATGAATTATGTCGCAAGGCAAAACTGCCTCTGCGCTGTACACCATAAAGAATGGTGTGTATCCGGTGGTGCGATTCGGCGTGGTCCGCAGCCCCCAGAGTACGGAGTCGAGCCCCTCTACCCAGTGCATGTTAGATTCCTTGAGGGACCACACTAATCTAGGTTTGATGCCGCTCATGATAAGACCATTTGCACGTTCGACCTGGCCGTTAGTTTGTGGGTGATAGACGGAAGCATAATTGAGCTTGATGCCCATGTTTTTGCACCAGAGTTTTACCTCGTCGGCCGTAAAGTTTGTGCCGTTATCAGTGATGATGCTGTGGGGGACGCCGTAACGGTGTACAACCCCGGATATAAAGTCTATCACCGGTCCGGATTCGGCCGTCTTAACAGGCTTGGCTTCTATCCATTTGGTGAACTTATCCACCATGACCAGTAAGTATTTTTGCTTGTGGGTTCCGCCTTTAAGGGGTCCAACCATGTCAAGCCCCCAGACCGCGAAGGGCCAAGTGATGGGGATAGTTTGGAGGGCGGTGGGTGGCATATGGCTTTGGTTTGCAAAGAGCTGGCAACCGACGCATTGTTGGACTAAGTCCTGGGCGTCTGCCCGGGCCGTCGGCCAATAAAAGCCTGTACGGAAGGCCTTGCTTACGAGGGACCGAGCTGCAGCGTGATGACCGCCGAGTCCGGCATGAATTTCAGCCAGGAGGTTCCGCCCTTCCTCTTCGGAGATGCACCTTTGAAGGGCTCCGGTAGTGCTTTTCTTATAAAGCTCTCCCTCGTGGACTTTGTAGGCTTTGGATCGCCGCACTATGCAGCATGCCTCATTTTGGTCCTCGGGGAGTTCCTGCCTAGTAAGGTAGGCGAGGAATGGTTCTGTCCACGGGGTGATGACGGCCATTATTACGTGGGCTGAAGGTGTTATTTCATTGGCAGAGCCTCCGATTGTGACAGAATGTTCGGTGTCGGGCAGTGCGGTTGGGTCCGGGCTGTTATTGTTCGGCTCCCCTTCCCATACTATAGATGGCTTGAACAACCTTTCCAAGAAGATGTTGGGGGGGGGACTACATCGCGTTTTGCGCCGATGCGTGCTAGGACATCTGCCGCCTGATTATTTTCCCGGGCTATATGGTGAAATTCAAGCCCTTCGAACCGAGCTGACATTTTTAGGACAGCATTGCGGTAAGCTGCCATTTTTGGATCCTTGGCATTGAAGTCTCCATTTATTTGGGATATTGCGAGGTTCGAGTCCCCGCGCACCTCTAGGCGTTGAATGCCCATGGATACTGCCATCCAGAGACCATGTAAAAGGGCCTCATATTCGGCTGCATTGTTGGAGTCTGTGTACATAATCTGGAGTACATATTGAACTGTGTCTCCTGTGGGGGACGTCAAAACGACGCCAGCCCCTAGTCCGGCCAACATCTTGGAGCCGTCGAAATGCATGATCCAATTTGAATATGTGCCGTACTCTTTAGGGAGTTCGGCCTCCGTCCATTCTGCGACGAAGTCAGCCAAAACTTGCGACTTGATGGCTCGTCGTGGCTTATAAGTTATGTTGAACGGGAGGAGCTCAATGGCCCATTTTGCAATCCGGCCCGTTGCGTCACGATTGTTTATAATATCGTTAAGTGGTACTTCCGAGGCTACTGTTATTGAACACTCTTGAAAGTAGTGTCATAGCTTCCGGGATGCCATGAATACCGCGTACGCAATCTTTTGATAATGCAGGTACCGTGATTTGCACGGAGTGAGGACAGTGGACACATAATAGACCGGCTTTTGAAGGGGGAATTTGTGTCCGTCCATTTCTTGTTCGACGACGAGCACTGCGCTTACAACCTGATGTGTTGCTGCAATGTACAATAGCATTAGTTCACGAATGTTTGGCGCGGCCAGGACTGGGTTTGTTGCCAATATGGCTTTTATTTCGTCGAGTCCGGCCGTGGCTGCATCCGTCCATTCGAAGTGTTCGGTGTGCCGAAGGAGGCGGTAAAGGGGTAGGGCCTTTTCTCCCAAGCGGGAGATAAAGCGGCTTAGAGCCGCCACGCATCCGGTTAACTTTTGTATTTGTTTGAGGTCCTTTGGGATATCCAATTGTGACAGAGCTCGGATCTTGGCTGGATTTGCTTGAATTCCTCTACCGGATACAATGAAGCCCAAGAGCTTTCCGGCTGGAACGCCGAAAACGCATTTTTCCGGGTTGAGCTTGATGTCGTATGTTCGGAGGTTATCAAATGTGAGCCTCAAGTCGCCTACTAGAGATTCGACATGTCTTGTTTTGACGACCACATCATCTACATATGCCTCCACTGTTTTTCCGATCTGGTTTGCCAGACATGTCTAAGTCATACGCTGATATGTTGCGCCGACGTTTTTGAGCCTGAAGGGCATTGTGTTGAAGCAGAATGGGCTGTATGGTGTGATAAATGCTGTTGCGGCTTGGTCTGATTCTGCCATCTTGATTTGATGGTAGCCGGAATATGCGTCGAGGAAACACAACGAATCGTGTCTTGCGGTAGCATCGATAATTTGATTGATGCGGGGGAGGGGGAAGGGATCCTTTGGGCAAGCCTTGTTAAGGTCTTTAAAATCAACGCACAGGCGCCAGGATTTGTCCTTCTTTGGTACCATCACCAGGTTTGCTAGCCAGCCCGGATGTTTTATATCTCTAATGAATCCAGCCTCCAATAGCTTTGCTAGCTCCTCTCCCATGGCCTGTCTCTTAGGTTCGGAAAAACACTGAAGAGCTTGTTTGACAGGTTTGAATCCTTTTAGGATATTTAAGTTGTGCTCGGCCAGCCTGCATGGGATTCCTGGCATTTCTAAAGGGTGCCAGGCGAAAATGTCCCAGTTCTCTCGTAGGAACTCTCGCAGTGCGGCGTCTACATCATGGTTTAACTGTGCCCCGATGGACGCTGTTTTATTGGGGTCCGTTGGATGGACCTGGAATTTGACTATTTCGTCCGCCGGTTTAAAGGAGGTGGACTTGGATCTTTTGTCGAGTACCACATCGTCCCTATTCACCGTGGAGCGCAGCGCAGTCAGTTCCTCAGCCGCTAGGGCTTCGGATAGTGCCTCGAGGGCCAGTGCGGCTGTCTTGTTTTCGGCGTGGAGTGCTATGTCCGGATCACTAGCGAGAGTGATGATCCCGTTAGGCCTGGGCATCTTGAGCTTCATGTACCCGTAATGGGGTATTGCTTGGAAGATTGTAAACGCTTCCCGCCCTAGTAGAGCGTGATAACCGCTGCTGAACGGAGCCACATGGAATGTGACCTCTTCGGACCTGTAATTATCCGGCGTGCCGAACACCACATCTAGTGTGATTTTTCCTGTACAGCGTGCTTCCCGACTGGGGATTATTCCTCTAAAGGTTGTGCTGCTTCGCTCAATGCGGTTCAAGTCTATTTCCATTTTTTGAAGGGTTTCCTCATAAATGAGGTTCAATCCGCTGCCGCCGTCCATGAGTACTTTGGTAAGACGAAAGTCGTCCACTATTGGACTATGGACCAATGCGGCTGGTGCTCGGGCTGTTTGGAATTTAGGTTCATCACTGGCGTTAAAGGTAATAGCCGTGTCACTCCATGGGTTTATTGTTGCTACTTGGTAGACTTCGGCAAGGCTGTAGAGTGTCCTTTTTCGCATATTATTTGATGCGAAAGTCTCGAAGACTGTTAATACCGTATTGGTGTCTCTGGGGTGGCTTTTTGTGGCCTCCGGAATTAGGAGATCTTCGCCAATTTTGGCCACCTGCCAGAGTATCCAACATGCTCTAAGGCTGTGAGTTGGTGTGGCGTCCTCTGTACTGTGAATTTTACAGGGTCCATCAAGCCATCCTTCCAGTACGGTTCCATGCCCTGTAGAGGGTTTTTGCTTTTTGGTGTTTGACCCGGGTGTCTGGCGATGATGCACCCTTTTATTTCGGACTGGGTTTGTATTCAGGGCCGGATCGTCCCAAAATTTTATTTCGGTTTTCCAGGCGCTTTCCATCACATAGTACTTTCGTACAATGGACGCCAAGTCAGCGAAGCGTGTAATATCACGGCGACTTATGGCGTTGAGGATTCCCTTGTCCGTGCAATTATTGCAGAAGATTGAGATTGCGTCTTCCTCGCGGCAGTCCCTTATCCTGTTCCTAACCAGGAGGAATCTGGCCCAGTAATGATGTACTGTTTCTTCGGGCTCTTGCCTGATTTGGGATAGATCGCTTATGTTCGGGTGGGTGGGTGGAATTAAATCCGAAGCCTCACCCAATCTGAGGCTCAGAGGCCGAGGAATTTCCGAACTCAAAAATTTGGATTCCTGGATGTTGTCCAATGAATCCAGCCCGTCGCCTGACTCTAAGTTCAGGTCTTGAGTGATATCCTCCCCTCCGCGGGTATCCGACTTGGAGGGATTGGGAATCCGGACGTAGCTAGTCCTTAAGATAGATGAAGGGTCGCTGCACTGTCCCTCTACCATGGTAACGTGATGGGTGACTTGGGGAGAGTTAATCTCTCTCAGATCGGGTTTAGGCCCAATCTGGTCGTAATCCGTAGCGACTCCCAGGGAGGCGATGCGATCCAAGAGCTCGTTTATGGAGGAGATCTCCATTGGATCTAACTGCTTGGCGAGTTCCGAGCTGACATGAAGATTGTTTTCGATGGCTCGAGAGGTCATCGTCGGCGCAGAAGCCGAACAGGCGGTCATAAGAAAACCACCTAGCCAGAGGGTTTGGCCGACAGCCAAAGCTCCCTTAGCAACGGCGCCATCTTTAAAGACGGGGCGAGGCATCCTTCCTGATGGCGACGACACAGAGGAACTCTCAATGAAAGCACCAATGTCGGTGTCAAAACCGGCGGATCTCGGGTAGGGGGTCCCAAACTGTGCGTCTAGGCCGGATGGTAATAGGAGGCAAGGGACACGAAGTTTTACCCAGGTTCGGGCCCTCTTGATGGAGGTAAAACCCTATGTCCTGCTTGATTAATATTGATGATATGGGTAGTACAAGAGTAGATCTACCACGAGATCGGAGAGGCTAAACCCTAGAAGCTAGCCTATGGTATGATTGTTGTTTTGTATGTTGTCCTATGGACTAAAACCCTCTGGTTTATATAGACACTGGAGAGGGTTAGGGTTAGGGTTACACAAAGTCGGTTACAATGGTAGGAGATCCACATATCCATATCGCCAAGCTTGCCTTCCACGCCAAGGAAAGTCCCTTCCGGACACGGGACGAAGTCTTCAATCTTGTATCTTCATAGTCCAGGAGTCCGGCTGAAGGTATAGTCCGGCTATCCGAACACCCCCTAATCCAGGACTCCCTCACCGCCCATATTAAACAGCGGCTCGGGCACCATTAATGGAGAGGAAGGCAGGCGCCCATGGAAGTCAAAGGTCTCGCTTCCTAGTGAGCCTGTAGAGTGACAACTCGCACGCTTCCCGATGAGCCTGTGCATTGGAGGACAACTTGAATGCCTCTCGGTCAGCCCGTGCACCGGACTCCGCTCGCACGCCTCCCGTTCAGTCAAGCAGCTGTCCGCACGACACCTCCTATAGCCATTAAAACCAAGACACGTGGCATCACGTGAATGGTTAACAGAACACACACGATTTGAATTATACAAACGTTTGGGATATTAAAGTGGCAGCTATTTTTGCAAAATGCCTTTGTTGGATGTTATTCAAGTGCGCCTTCTCTCAAAATGGACACAAAAAGTACCACAACATGTCGGGTGCCATTCCATGACAGCATGCCAAGTTTCATGAATTTCAGACGACTTTTGGATTTACTAGAATTTAAAAACAAAGTATCTCAACGTTTTTCCAACAATCAACAGTGCCCTGTTGTTTGAAATTCATTCCCAATTCTTGCATGGGACCTAAGCATGCACCCAAGGACACAGATTTGATTTTTCAACCAATTTATATGAACTGGAGCATGTGCATGTAGTTCAAATTTGAATTATGCACATAAAATGCCTAGAAAACCCAGTTAATGTATAAAAATGTCCGAACGAACCCCGAAAAAAAATCCCAAAATTTATCACAACACTCGTGTTGTTCTATGTTGACACTAGAAAAAAATTGAAAGCAACGGGAGGAAACGGATATTGTTTCGTCCCCAAAGGTGGCACGCTCCCTACCGAAACCATCAGGCTTGTTGTGAGAAGCTCTGGTTTGTGAGAAGCTTATACCCAAACCTGCCCCAAATGAGACAAAAATTTTACCATGACATGTTGATGCCACTCCATGATAACATGCTAAGTTTCATGAATTTCAGACAAGTTTTGGATTTACTAGAATTTAAAAACAAAGTATCTCAACGTTTTACCGGCAATCAATAGTGCCCTGGTGTTTGAAATTCATTTCCATTTCTTGCATGGGACCTAAGCATGCAACCAAGGACACATATTTGAATTTTTAACCAATTTATTTGCATTAGAGCATGTGCCTATAGTTCAAATTTGAATTATGCACATAAATGCATAAAAAACTCAGTTAATGTATACAAATGTCCAAACGAGCCCCGACAAATTCCTAAAATTAACACAATACTCATGTTGTTCTATGTTGACACTAGAAAAAAAATTGAAATCAAGAAGAGGCAACGGATATCGTTTCGTCCAGACAGGTGAAACTTTCCCTACCATAACCATGAGGCTTGTTGTGAGAAGCTCTGGTTTGTGAGAAGCTTATATACCCCAACCTGCCCCAAATGGGACAATATTTTTACCACTACATGATGATGCCGTTCCATGCTAGCATGTCAAGTTTCATAAATTTTAGACACGTTTTTGATTTACTAGAATTTAAAAACCATGTATCTTAATGTTAGCGGTGGCGAGTTGTCGGGAGACTATCTTGACTTGATCCTCCCCGGCAACGATGCCAGAAATTCCTTTTGATGTCTACTAGACTACATCAATATTTCCCCAAAGAGGAAGGGATGATGCAGCACAATGACGGTAGGTATTTCCCTCAGTGATGAGACCAAGGTTATCGAACCAGTAGGAGAACCAAGCAACACTACGTAAACAACACCTGCACACAAATAACAAATACTCGCAACCCGACGTATTAAAGGGGTTGTCAATCCCTTTCAGGTAACGGCGCCAGAAATTGGCAAACAGACATGAGAAAGTTGTAACAAATTGATAGATAGATCTCGCGGGAATGCGAGATAAAATAAATTGCAGCGAGGTATTTTTGTATTTTTGGTTTAATAGATCTGAAAATAAAAGCAAATAAAATAGATCACAAAGGCAAATATAATAAGAAAGAGACCCCGGGGCCGTAGATTTCAGTAGTGGCTTCTCTCGAGAAAAATAGCAAACGGTGGGTAAACGAATTACTTTTGGGCAATTGATAGAACTTCAAATAATCATGACGATATCCAGGCAATGATCATTATATAGGCATCACGTCCAAGATTAGTAGACCGACTCCTGCCTGCATCTACTACTATTACTCCACACATCGACCGCTATCCAACATGCATCTAGTGTACTAAGTTCATGGAAAAATGGAGTAATGCAATAAGAACGATGACATGATGTAGACAAGATCTATTTATGTAGAAATAGACCCCATATTGTTATCCTTAATAGCAACGGTACATACGTATTGGTTCCCCTTCTGTCACTGGGATCAAGCACCGTAAGATCGAACCCATCACAAAGCACCTCTTCCCATTGCAATATAAATAGATCAAGTTAGCCAAAAAAAACCCAAATATCGGAGAAGAAATACATGGCTATAAGCAATCATGCATATAAGAGATCAAAGAAGACTCAAATAGCTTTCATGGATAAAAGGATAGATCTAATCATAAACTCAAAGTTCATCGGATCCCAACAAACACACCACAAAAAGAGTTACATCATATGGATCTCCAAGAGACCATTGTATTGATAATCAAAAGAGAGAGAGAGAGAGGAAGCCATCTAGCTACTAACTACGGACCCGTAGGTCTACAAAGAACTACTCACGCATCATCGGAGAGGCACCAATGGACATGATGAACCCCTCCGTGATGGTGTCTAGATTGGATCTGGTAGTTCTGGAACTAGCGGCGGCTAGAATTGATTTTCGTCAACTCCCCTAGGGTTTCTGGAATATTGGGGTATTCATAGAGTAAAGAGGCGATTCGGGAGGCAACCGAGGTGGGCACAACCCACCAGGGCGCGCCTGGGCCTCCAGGCGTGCCCTGGTGCGTTGTGCTCCCCACAGAGCACCCCTAGGTGCTTCTCTGGCCCATTGGTGTCTTCTGGTCCAAAATAATCCACGAAAAGTTTCGCTGCGTTTGGACTCCGTTTGTATTGATTTCCTGCGATGTAAAAACATGCAAAAAACAACAACTGGCACTTGGCACTATGTCAATAGGTTAGTACCAAAAATGATATAAAGTGATTATAAAACATCCAAGAATGATAATATAACAACATGGAACAATAAAAAATTATTGATACATTGGAGACGTATCAGCATCCCCAAGCTTAATTCCTGCTCATCCTCGAGTAGGTAAATGATAAAAACATAATTTTTGATGTGGCATGCTGCCTAACATGCCATCTCATATTCTTTTCTTTATAGCATGGACATTTGGATTTTTATATGGTTCAAAGCAATAGTCTAGTTTTGACACGAGACTTAAATACTCAAGCATATCAACAAGCAACCGTGTCTTTCAAAATATCAACGATAAAATAAGTTATCCCTAGCCCATCATGCTCAATCATTGATCCATTCATGAAACACACTCGCATATTAGCTACACCCAATGCTCAAGTACGATCATAGTGCCCCTAGTTGGTGCTTTATAAGAGAATATGGAGACTCAAATTAAAAATAAAAATTGCATAAAGTAAAAGATGGTCCATTCTCAGAGGGAAGTAGGGATTTGTAGAGGTGCCAGAGCTCAAAGCGAAAAACATAGAGATAAAAACATTTTGGGAGGCATGCTTTTCCTGTCAACGAGAACGATCAAGAAGTTCCCAATACTTTCCATGCTAGATATATCATAGGCGGTTCCCAAACAGAAATTAAAGTTTATTCATTTTTCAACCATACTTTCACTTTCCATGGCTAACCGTATCCATGGGTGCCTTCCATACCAACACTTTCCAAGGAATTTATTATTTGACAGCATAATGTAAATTCGTCCCTCTGCACCGTCGAGCTGCCATCCACAATCAGATCACCGTGCTGCTTCATGAGTCTTAGCTGTTCACCACCGAGGTCAGTGATCATCCCTTTGGGATTGGAATATTTGGATTTGTTGACTCATTCATGAGAGAGACGGTTGTTGCCACTCCTATTGAGTTGGAGGAAGAGGATCTGCTGATTTCATTTGTTCCCCACAATGAGGCACTCAATAGACGCACCACCTCGTTTGGGCCAGAAGTTTGGTTGATGTTTTTTGGTTTTCCTTATGATTATCAAACTGACTACTACATCAACAAGGCTCTGGGGGTTATGGTTCTTTGGTTTCCTGGTACAACCCGAGGCAGGATCGTAGGTTCGTGCTGCTCAAAGCTAGGGTGATCCGTGTCCGTTTAATCCCAAAAAGCTTCATTGTCTGGCAATTGGGAGGCGCCCAGGACTGCTGGACGGTTCAGCCAACCATTCTACGTAGCAACGATTGGAATGGCCTCTTACCTGAGGTGTTGCTGCCAGGGGAGGAACCGTCGCCTCCAGATGGTAACCCTCACCCTCAATTTGGGCCTGATTTCACCGCGAAACAGTTGTACCAGCAACAGGTACACAACTGGCTCGTTCAAAATGGTGCACCACCCGCGGGCAACAATGCAGGTCAGGGTGCAGCCCAGGATGCCCAAGATCATGGTGGTTGGGGTCACGGGCCTCCTCCACAACCTGTGCAGCTTCCCGCAATGCCACCTCATCTTGTCAACTACCAAGCATGGCTTGCGGCTCAGGGCCTGACTGTTCAACATGGCCTAGTTCCTGAAGATAATACCACAGATAACGCTTTTCAGTCCTGTAATGATTCTATAACTGTGTCTGACAATTCTAGGTCCTCCCAGTCTGAATTGGATGTGCTGCCCGCTCTGGATGTTGCTGTGGTCAGTCAGGTTGTCATCCCTAAATCTTTGTCTGTCACTGTGGATATCCACTCCCAAGGGATCCATTTTGGTTTGTCTGCTCAAGGGGATGAGTTGCTTTCCATCTTACTGAACGATCTAGTCCCTCGACAGCTTCTCAACACCTTCATTTTCCAAGCTCTGCGACTAGTCATTGCTTCCATTGGACCTTGGAGAGAGGGATATGGCATGAGGAATGTTGTGTCTGAAATTACTGTCAGAGTTTCTGTTGACTCAGCAGGTATCAACTTTTCTCAGGCTCATGCTGTCAATGCAACTCCACCCATTGCCTCGTCGGTGGTCATTGAAGAAATTGCTGAAGATGTTGTAAGGCCTAGCACTGGTGTGCTTCAGCAAGTCTCTGAACCCTTGCTTCCTATCATGGTGGCCCCTCCAGCTCCTCAGGTGGCTCGGGCAAGGCGTCCCAGGGCAGCTGCTCCAGTCTCTACCAATGAAGTCAGGTGCAGTCAGCGCTCAAACAAGTATAATGGTTTCAAATCTCATGCTGTCAAGGACACTCGCGCGTCTCCATCCAAGGTAAAGCCTCGTGTTATGCCCTCCATTGGTTCTTCTAGCTCTGCTCCTCAAATGGATGATGGCATTCCTCCTCCAACCACTGTCTCCACACTGCAAGCAATTGGTATCAACCATTGTGCGATCCCTAGAGAAGAACTTACTTCTGAAGCTCTACTGGATGCACCTTCGGTTGCTCCCGAACCTGAAGAACTGCAGGGAGACGCAACCTCTTCCACCTTGGAGTGATTCCACCTGCCATCATGCCCCCTCTATGATGCTGGAATGTGCTATCATGGAACGTCAGAGGTTTAAACTCCGAGAAGTAACAGTTAGCCCTTAATAATGCGATCATCTCCAGTGGCTACGCGGTCGTTTGTTTGCAGGAGACCAAAATGCTTGATGTCTCTTTTGTGTTTATTAAAACATGCTTTCCTAAACAATTTGATCATTTTGCTTTTGTTCCCTCACGCGGTGCCTCTGGAGGCCTTCTTACGGTGTGGAAAAGTGCTTTATTCTCGGGTACCGTTATATCCTCTGATGTGTTTGCATTAGCCGTCAGTTTCGTCGGCACGCAATCCTCTCAATTTTGGTCGCTTGCCAATGTTTATGGCCCTTGCTCAGGGGATGATCGGGATGCGTTCACCAACTGGCTCTATGATGTTCAAATTCCTAATGGACAAGATTGGCTATTGATCAGTGACTTCAATTATATGCGTGCTCCAGATAACCGTAACAAGCCAGGGGGAACTTAAATGACATGATTACCTTCAATGACATCATACACAAGCAACAACTTATTGAACTCCCAATGCAAGGTCGATCTTACACATGGAGTAACATGCAACATGACCCACTACTTGAGCAAATCGACTGGTTCCTTACTTCCCTTCACTAGACTAATACGTACCCTAAAACCCTGGTTAAACCACTTGGCAAACCTGTCTCCGACCATATTCCGTGCGTGGTTACCATTGAAACCAAAATCCCTCATAGCAAACTCTTCCGCTTCGAATCCTATTGGATCTTGCACCCAGGGTTCATGGACGTAGTACAAGAGGTTTGGAACAAGCCAGTTTTCAACAAATATGTGGCTACCACACTTTCTCACAAGTTTAAGGCTCTCCGGCATGCACTAAAGATTTGGAGTAGACACATATTGCGGCTTTCTATTGCGATCAGCAATTGTAATGCAGTCCTGGCAGATTTGGACGAGT
The DNA here is from genome assembly GCF_056163025.1 of Triticum urartu. NCBI lineage: Eukaryota > Viridiplantae > Streptophyta > Magnoliopsida > Poales > Poaceae > Triticum > Triticum urartu. The sequence goes on from NC_141877.1 coordinate 355,737,127, forward strand.
TAGAAAACAAAAGATGCCTCACAATTCCTGAATCAAACTTCAGAAACATCCTTAAAGCTCATCTGCTCAAGTTGCTTAAATATTAGAAGCTATATTGGAAAAAGCATTGCACCATTCGTTGGATCAAGTTTGGCAACGAGAATACCAAGTTTTTTCAAGCTATTGCTACAGAGAAGTTTCGTAAGAATAACATTGCTTCGTTCCGCACCAAGGGTGACAATTTGGTTGAAGATCACCCTGGAAAAGAAGCCCTCCTCCACTCCACATATAAAACCAGGTTGGGCACCACTGCATCATGTGACATGAAGTTTGATTTGCCCTTGATTATTCAATGTGCAAGCAACCTTGATCTTCTCACTGAGCCATTCACTCCCAAAGAAATTGATGGAATTTTCAAAGAAATGCCTCCGGACCGTGCTCCTGGACCCGATGGCTTCAGTGGGGATTTTCTCAAAGCTTGTTGGCCCATTGTCAAGCATGATTTTTATTCGCTTTGCACACAATTCTACGAAGGAAATCTTGACATCACCAGCATCAACGCTGGTTTCATTACGCTAACCCCAAAGGTTAACTCGCCAGAGTTGGTCAATGATTACAGACCGATCACTCTGCTCAACTGTTGCCTGAAGCTGCTCACAATGTTACTTGCCAATCAGCTCCAATGTGTCATCCTTCAACTGGTTCATCGTAATCAATATGGATTTCTCAAAGGGCGCACCATCCAAGATTGTCTGGCATGGGCCTACCACTATATTCATCAGTGCCATGCATCTGGTCAGGAGATTATACTCCTCAAGCTTGACTTCGCTAAAGCATTCACCACCATTGCTCAAGAGCCCATGATCAATATAATGCGACATATGGGGTTTAACGATCATTGGATCTCATAGATTCAATGCCTCTTTTCTTCGGGCTGATCGTTCGTTCTTCTCAATGGAGTGCCCGACCGACAATTCCTCTGCAAATGCGGGGTTAGGCAAGGAGACCCGCTCTCCCCTCTGATCTTCGTCCTCGCAGCGGAATTACTCCAGGCTGCAGTTAATGACATATTCAGGCAGGGCAGAATTCACCTCCCCTTTCCTTGTAGAGGACAGACTGATTATCCGGTCCTACAATATGCTGGCGACACACTCATCGTCCTCCATGCATGCGTTCAGCAGGCCACGTTGGTCAAACAGATCCTATCCGACTATGCTTCCTCCATCGGGCTCAAGATTAATTTCCATAAATCCATGTTAATAGCGATCAACCTTGACTTGTATCCACGACTAATCTTGCCAGAGTTTTTGGGTGTGTAGTTGGTACAATGCCATTCACCTACCTTGGCCTCCCCCTTGGCACAACCAAGCCCTCTATACAAGAGCTCATGCCTTTGGTTTGCAGATTGGAGAGACAACTCACGTCCACCATTGCGATGATGTCGTACGGTGGCAAACTCTCCTGGCTGGATGCCTCTGTCACGTCCCTCCTGGTGTTTGCCATGTGCATGCTTAAATTCCCGCCCAAACTCATTGAGATCCTTGATAAAATTAGACGCATATGTCTTTGGACTGAGAAAACGGAGCAAGGTGACAAGTGTAACTCGTTGGCTGCGTGGGATGTGCTTTGTCGACCCAAGAAAAAGGGTGGACTAGGAGTGATCAACTTGAAGATTCACAATGAGGCCCTACTGCTAAAATTCTTGCACAAGTTCTTCAACAAGCAGGATATCCCGTGGGTTGATCTTATATGGGACAATCATTACGTTGACAAGATCCCACATGCAGTTGACCCGGTTGGCTCATTCCGGTGGAAGGACATCCTAAAACTCACCCCATCTATCAGGGGATATCACATGTTCAAGTGGTTGACGGCAAGGCGACTCTCTTTTGGAAAGATCTTTGGAAGGAGGAGATTCTTAAACTCTCTCACCCTCGTGCCTTCTCTTTTGCTATTCATGAAGACTTGTCCGTGGCAGATGCGATGGCGTGCATTGATTTGCATGAAACCTTTCACCTACCAGTCTCACCACAAGCGCTTGATGAGATCCAGGACGTGTATTCTTCCTCAACTTGGATTTCTCCATCTAACTAGCTCCAGGATGTTTGGCACTATTCTTGGGGCTCGGCGTGCTACGAACCAAAGAATTATTACAACAATTACTTTAGGGATGGGGAGGCGCACCCCGCGTTCAGCCAACTTTGGAAATCAAGGTGCACTATGAAAATCGAAGTGTTTGGCTGGCTCTTATTCCATGATAGACTCAACACACGCAACATGCTCAAAAGGAGGCATTACAATATTGGTGATAACTTCGATTGCATCCTTTGTGGCCAGCACATTGAGGAAATTGTCGATCATATGATCTTTACTTGCCCCATTAGTCAGAGCTGCTGGGCTAAACTTCACATTATTTGGGCATCCTTTGACTGCCGGCTCACTCTCCTTCAAGCCACAAAAGACACTTGGCCGAATCCCTTCTTTTTGGAAACATTTCTAACCGCGGCTTGGCGCATCTGGAAGGAGAGAAACAACAAACACTTAAGAGGGGTGGTTCCTAGTGTGGGGTGCTGGTTAAAACGCTTTAAAGAGGATCTACTACTACTTCAACATAGGGTTAAAGCAGCACATAGAGCTGCCCTCATCACTTTTTGTAATTCTATTGTATAGTTTACACTTACCACTCTATCTGGCCTTCTAACCACACGCTAGGTGTGGTTGCTCTTGTACCATTGGCTGATATGTCTATGTAAACACCCCATTTATATAGATATATGAAAATACAGTAGGGGTTTCCCCCTACTCTCAAGTTTGTCAAAAAAACATAAAGTAAATTCATTTTTCATTTCGGGACTGGGCATCCCTAATACCTTTGCCTTACTCTCGTGCAATGACAAGTGAATAAACACTCATCGTGAGAATAACATATCTAGCATGGAAATATATTAGTCACCCCCTACCGATTCATGAGCGGTATGAGCACACAAAAGAGAAATCTATTTTGAAAATTAGAGATGTCACATACAAATTTGCTTAGAACGGCACGAAAATACCGCACATAGGTAGGTATGGTGGACTCATGTGGGAAAACTGTTTTAAAGGATTTTGGATGCACAAGTAGTGATCATACTTAGTTCAAAATGAAGGCTAACAAAAGATTGAGAAGTGACCAACTAACAAACGAATAATATCATACGCGAGCATTAAGCATAATTAACACCGAATAATGCACCACAAGTAGGAAGTAATTTCATTGCATAACTATTGACTTTCGTGCTTGCATAGGGAATCAAAAACCTTAACACCAATATTCTTACTAATGCATAATTACTCATCAACATGACTCACATATCACATCATCATATCTCAAAACTATTACAAGGAATCAAGTTTATTTTGTCCAATGATCTTCATGAAAGTTTTTATTATATCCTTCTTGGATATCTACCACTTTGGGACTATTCATGTGTTGCTTTTGATAAGCTCAAACAAATATAAATGAAGATCATGAGCATAATATTTCTTTCTCTAAAATTAATTTAAGTGAAGCAAGAGAGAATTTATTAAAAAAATTACTAACTCTCAAATAAATCTAAGTGAATCAAGAGAGTATTTCTTCAAAAATACTAAAGCACAACGTGCCCAAAAAGATATAAGTGAAGCACGAGCAATTCCATAGTTCATAAAAATTTAAGTGAAGCATAGAGAGCAATTATAAAAAGTCATGGCATAATTTTGGGTCTCTCAAATAGGTGTGTCCAGCAAGGACTCAAGAGTTAAAACACAAAACAAAACAAGCAAAGACTCATATCATACAAGACGCTCCAAGGAAAACTCATAGTGTGTGACGAATAAAAATATAGCTCCGAGTAAAATACCGATGGTCGTTAGAAGAAAGAGGGGATGCCACTCGGGGCATCCCCAAGCTTAGTTGCTTGCTTCTATTTGGATAACAGCTTGGGATGCCATGTGCATCCCCAAGCATAGGCTATTCTTACTCCTTATTCCTTCATCCATCGTAACATCACCCAAAACTTGAAAACTTCAATCACACAAAACTCAACAAAACCTTCGTGAGATCCGTTAGTATAAGAAAGCAAATCACTACTATATGTACTGTTGCAACCCATTCATATTTTATGCTTGCATTATATCTACTGTATTCCAACTTTTCTATGGCAAAAAATCTTCAAAGAAATCCATAGAATCATCAAAACAAGCACACAACACAAAGAAAACAGAATCTGTCAAAAACAGAACAGTCTGGAGCAATCTGGATATATTTCGAATACTTCTGTAACTCCAAAAATTCTGAAAAATTAGGACAACCTGAGAAATTTTTATATTAATATTTTGCATAAAGAATTGGCATTTTATCACACTCCTATTTAAAATTAGAATTATTTTCGTGAGTGCAGAAGTTTCTGTTTTTCAGCAAGATCAAAACAACTATCACCCAAGATGATCCTAAAGGCTTTGCTTGGCACAAACACTAATTAAGACACAAAAAAGCATAATAGTAGAATAATTGTGCAAACACTCAAGAACATAAAGCAAAATACAAAAATAAATTTTATTCATTGGGTTGCCTCCCAACAAGCGATATCATTTCACGCCCCTAGCTAGGCATAAAGCAAGGATCTAAGTATTGTCATCTTTGTTTCTAGATCCGTAAGATGCCCTCGTGATTGATTGATATGGTGGCCTAATTCTTGTTCTAGGGAACTGTTCCATACCCTTTATTAATTGAAATTGAATTTAATATTGCCTTGTTTCATATCAATCACGGCACCAATAGTGCGTAAAAACGGTCTACCAAGAATAATGGACAAGACGGATTGCAATCAATATCAAGAACAATAAAATCTATGGGCACATAATTCCTATTTGCAAGAATAAGAACATCATTAATTCTTCCCATAGTATTTTTAATAGTAGAATCCACCAAGTACAAATTTAAAGAACATTCTTCAATATCGGTAAGACCAAGCACATCACATAAAGATTTCGGAATTATAGAAACACTAGCACCCAAGTCACACAAAGCAAAATACTCATAATTTTTAATTTTGACTTTGATAGTAGGTTCCCACTCATCATGCAATTTTCTAGGAATTGAAACTTCTAACTCCAATTTTTCTTCCAAAGCTTTCATCAAAGCATTAACAATATGTTTAGTAAAAGCTTTATTTTTTTCATAAGCTTGGGGGGAATTTATCATGGATTGCAACAAAGAAATACAATCAATCAAAGAGCAACTGTCATAATTAAAGTCTTTGTAATCCAAAAGAGTGGGCACATCACTAGTTAAAGTTTTGACCTCTTCAAACCCACTTTTATCAATTTTCTCAACAAGATTTTCACCGTCCGAATTATCGGGACGCCTTCTAGCTAAAGTAGACTCTTCTTCAGTCCCTTTTTTATCAATCTTTATTTTACTGAACAAGGAATCAATAGAATAAACACCAATCATTTTAGGATCTTCATCACTTTTATGAAAGCAATCACTAAAAAACGCTTTTTCTAAAAATTCTCATCTAGCTCTAAGCATAGCGGTTCTTTTCTTACTTTCATCCATAGAAACATAAAGAGATTTAATTGATTACTCAACTTTAGGCAAAAAAAACATCTTGAGATTTTTTACATCATGAGAAATTCTATCAACACTTCTAGTCAAATCATCAATCTTATTCAACTTTTCTTCCATTGTAGCATTGAAAACTTTTTGAGTGTTGATAAATTCTTTAATATTGTTCTCAAGATCAGAGGTGTTCCTATTATTATTGTAAGAAGGATTACCATAATTATTAGAGGAATTACTAGGAAAAGGCCTAGGATTAAAATTACCTCTATAAGCATTGTTATTGAAATTGTTTTGTGAGATAAAATTCACATCTACGACATCACTATTTTGCTCAATCAAAGTAGAAAAGACACATCATTAAAATCAATAGGTGCACTTTTATTAGCAACCAATTTCATAAGAGCATCAACTTTTTCACACAAATAAGAATTTTTTTCAACCGAATTAACCTTTTTACAAGTAGGAGCTCTTTTGGTATGCCATTGTGAATAATTTGCCATAATATTATCAAGCAATTTGAGCGCTTCACCAAAAGTAATTTCCAAAAAAGTACCACCCGCGGCAGAATCTAAAAGATTACGAGAAACAAAATTCAACCCCGCATAAAAAAATTGTATGATCATCCAAAGATTTAACCCATGAGTTGGGCAATTCCTTAGCATCATTTTCATCCTTTCCCAAGATTGTGCAACATGCTCATGCTCAAGTTGCTTGAAATTCATGATCTGGGTTCTAAGGGAGATAATTTTTGCGGGCGGAAAATACTTAGTAATAAAAGAATCTTTGCACTTATTCCAAGAATCGATACTATGGCGAGGCAACGAAGAAAACCAAAATTTTGCATGATCTCGCAAAGAAAATGGAAATAATTTCGACCTCACAACATCATTGTCCACATCTTTTTTCTTTTGCATATCACATAATTCCACGAATGTGTTAATATGGGACGCGACATCCACATTAGGAGTACCAGAAAATTGATCTTTCATAACATGATTCAGCAAAGCGGTATTAATATCACAAGACTCCGCACTAGTGGCGGGAGGAGCAATCGGAGTGCCAATAAAATCATTGTTGTTGGTATTGGAGAAATCACACAACTTGGTCTTCTCTTGAGTCATTGTGACTACGCAACAAGATTGCACTCGAAAACATATCCGGCAAGAAAACGGCGAATGAAAAACAGGGCGAATAAAACGGTAAATTTTTGCGAAGTGGGGGAGAGGAAAACGAGAGGTGGCAAATAATGTAAATTGCAAGGAGATGAGATTTGTGATTAGGAACCTGGTAGATGTTGATGATGTCTCCCCGGCAACGGCGCCAGAAATTGGCGAGTTGTTGGGAGACTATCTTGACTTGATCCTCCCAGGCAATGGCGCCATAAATTCTTTTTGATGCCTATTGGACTACGTCGGTATTTCCCCAAAGAGGAAGGGATGATGCAGCACAGCGACGGTAGGTATTTCCCTCAGTGATGAGACCAAGGTTATCGAACTAGTAGGAGAACCAAGCAACACAACGTAAACAGCACCTGCACACAAATAACAAATACTCGCAACCCGACGTATTAGAGGGGTTGTCAAACCCTTTTAGGTAACGGCGCCAGAAATTGGCAAACAGATGTGAGAAAGTTGTAATAAATTGATTTATAGATCTCGCGGGAATGTGAGATAAAATAAATTGCAGTGAGGTATTTTGTATTTTTGGTTTAATAGATCTGAAAATAAAAGCAAATAAAATAGATCACAAAGGCAAATATAATAAGAAAGAGACCCGGGGGCCATAGATTCCACTAGTTGCTTCTCTCGAGAAAAGTAGCAAACGGTGGGTAAATGAATTACTGTTGGGAAATTGATAGAAATTCAAATAATCATGACGATATCTAGGCAATGATCATTATATAGGCATCACGTTCAAGATTAGTAGACCGACTCCTGCCTGCATCTACTACTATTACTCCACACATCGATCGCTATCCAGCATGCATCTAGTGTATTAAGTTCATGGAAAAATGGAGTAATGCAATAAGAACGATGACATGATGTAGACAAGATCTATTTATGTATAAATAGACCCCATCTTGTTATCCTTAATAGCAACGATACATACGTGTCGGTTCCCCTTTTGTCACTGGGATCAAGCACCGTAAGATCGAACCCATCACAAAGCACCTCTTCCCATTGCAACATAAATAGATCAAGTTTGCCAAACAAAACCCAAATATCGGAGAAGAAATACGAGGCTATAAGAAATCATGCATATAAGAGATCAAAGAAGACTCAAATAATTTTCATGGATAAAAAGATAGATCTGATTATAAACTCAAAGTTCATCGGATCCCCGCAAAAAGAGTTACATCATATGGATCTCCAAGAGACCATTGTATTGAGAATCAAAAGAGAGAGAGAGAGACGAAGCCATCTAGCTGCTAACTACGGACCCATAGGTCTACAATGAACTACTCATGCATCATCGGAGAGGCACCAATGGATATGATGAACCCCTCTGTGATGGTGTCTAGATTGGATCTGGTGGTTCTGGAACTTGTGGCGGCTTGAATTGATTTTTGTCGACTCCCCTAGGGTTTCTGGAATATTGGGGTATTTATAGTGTAAAGAGGTGGTTCGGGAGGCAATCGAGGTGGGCACAACCCACCAGGGCGCGCCTGGGCCTCCAGGCACACCCTAGTGGGTTGTGCTTTCCTCGGAGCACCCCCCAAGTGCTTCTCCGGCCCATTGATGTCTTCTGGTCCAAAAAAAGTCCACAAAAAATTTCGCTGTGTTTGAACTCCGTTTGGTATTGAGTTCCTGCAATGTAAAAAACATGCAAAAAACAGCAACTGGCACTTGGCACTATGTCAATAGGTTAGTACCAAAAAAGATATAAAATTACTATAAAATGATTATAAAACATTCAAGAATGATAATATAATAGCATGGAACAATCAAAAATTATAGATACGTTGGAGACGTATCAAGCGGCCGGGTGACGGTGGCAAGGTGTTTGACATTCATTCTCATTTATTGCATGGGACTTAAGCATGTAACCAAGGACACACATTCCAATTTTGAACCAATTTATAGGCACTGGAGCATGTGCATGTAGTTCAAATTTGAATTATGCACATGAATGCATAGAAAACTCAGTTAATGTATAAAAATGTCCAAGCGAACCCCGAAAAATCCCAAAAACTGACACAACACTCGTGTTGTTCTATGTTGACACGAGAAAAAAATTTGAAAGTAAGAAGAGGCAACAGATATTGTTTCGTCCCCCAAGGTGGCACGTTCCCTACCAAAACCAGCAGGCTTGTCATGAGAGAAGCTCTGGTTTGCGAGAAGCTTATACCCAAACCTGCCCCAAATGGGATAATATTTTTACCACGACATGTCGATGCCGTTCCATAATATCATGTCAAGTTTCATGAATTTCAGACGAGTTTTCGATTTACTAGAATTTTAAAACCATGTATCTCAATGTTAGCGGCTGAGCGACAATGTCAAGGTGTTTGACATTCATTCTTATTTCTTGCATGTGACCTAAGCTTGCAACCAAGGACAAACATTTGAATTTGCAACCCATTTTTATGGACTGGAGCATGTGCATGTAGTTCAATTTTGAAGTATGCACATAAATGCCTCGACAACTCAGTTAACATATAAAAATGTCCAAACGATCCCCAAAATTCATCCCCATTTCTTGCATGGAACATAAGCATAAACCCATGGACACATATATGATTTACAACCCATGTTGTTGCACCAGAGCATGTGCATGTAGTTTAATTTTGAATTGTGCGCCTAAAATGGCTAGAAAACCAATTTAATGTATAAAATGTTCAAACGAACCCTGAATAATTCCAATTCTTTTACGACACACATATAGATGCATGTTCACTGCAGATAAAAGTTCTAGCAATTCAAACACCATCCATTGCCATTGTGACCCCATTATGTAATTCAAATGAAGATGAAAAATCATGTAGATCCCACACATCACCAACCGTGTGAGATGCAGTACAAAATATACTGGAGCACCGTTTGATGACACTTTGCGCGCCAGTTTTTTCGCTGAAGCGATTCAGAATTTCCGGCTTCCGCGGAAATATCTACCTCCCCGCCCCCTCCCCCTTACCAAAAGCCACATTTCCCCTGTTTCCGCCTTCCTTTGCAAGTTGAAACCTTCACTCCTTGCTTACAGCGCCGTCGCCTCGCCGGCGATCCTCCTTCATGCTGCTCGGCCTCGCCTATCCAGGCAGGTAATCCACACCCGACCCCCATCCTCCTGCTCCTTCCACATCCCACATGCCCTAACCGCCGGCGCGACACCTTCCACCAAAATCACCGACCTCTCCACCAAATAAGCCCCGCCCTAAGCCATGGTGCACACAGTATAGCCAGGATCTTAAGGAGCATTTGGCAGCGAGAAGCAAATCGCGGCCGCACACACGGATGAGGTCACAATGGCTGCCATTCATGTCGACCCCCAGATCTTGGAGGAGCACCTCGCCGTCGAGGCCATCGTCGACGCCTTGTGCGCCGACGTCGTGACGCGGTTGGATGCTTTAAACTACAATTCGTGTCGTTTTCTCGAGGCCACCCTCGGTGCCTTCGACTAAGACTACGAGGTGTTTTCTCAGTGTGCATGTGCTTACCTCATCTCAAGAGCCAGCAGGTTGGTTCCCAGAGCGGCTCAGGCAACTCACCACTAGGACGAGGGCACCCACGATGCGGAGGCCTCGCCCTCTTCCATGTCCAAGGAGCCAATCGTCATCGATATCTCCGACAATGAGGAGTAGCTTGTCTTATCATCGATATCTCAGTTTGCTAGCTACTGCCTTTCCTTCACAAATTCTAGTGAATTGTGCTATCTACTTTTACCATTCAATATATTGCTCTAGTGTATATGTTCTATATGTCGTGCAATATGGTGCTCACTTATTAACTATTGGTTAATTATTTGTCGTGTTCAGTTAACAGTTTTGTTCAATTCTGCAAATGTGATGTTCAATTCTTCAGGGTGCAATTTTGTATTGTCTTCCATGTGAGAAATAAATTGATTTTTTTTACAAAATACATGAGAAACAAATACAATTGCTATATTTCCAAGTTGTTAAGCATGCTTGGTTTGGTTAACTGCCTGATCTTCTAGTATGTTATACAATGTGCAATGTGGTGCTCAGTTAACGTTTGGTTCATTTGTTGTGGTGTTTAGTTAATTGTTTGGTTCAATTCTGCAATGCGATGTTCAATTGTTGTGGCTGCATTCTGTTATTGTATACCATGTGAGAAATAAATCGAATTTGGCTGTACTAAATACATGAGAACCAAAAAATTTCTATATTTCCAAGTTGTTAAGCATGCTTGGTTTAGTTAACTGTCTGATCTTCTATTAGGAGTATGTTATATTGTGCAATGTGGTGCTTAGTTAACGTTTGGTTCATTTGTTGTGGTGTTTAGTTAACTGCTTGGTTCAATTCTGCAATGTGATGTTCAATTGTTGTGGATGCATTTTGTTATTGTATACCATGTGAGAAATAAATCGAATTTGGCTGTACTAAATACAACAACAACAAAGCCTTTAGTCCCAAACAAGTTGGGGTAGGCTAGAGGTGAAACCCATAAGATCTCGCAACCAACTCATGGCTCTGGCACATGGATAGCAAGCTTCCACGCACCCCTGTCCATAGCTAGCTCTTTGGTGATACTCCAATCCTTCAGGTCTCTCTTAACAGACTCCTCCCATGTCAAATTCGGTCTACCCCGCCCTCTCTTGACATTCTCCGCACGCTTTAGCCGTCCACTATGCACCGGAGCTTCTGGAGGCCTGCGCTGAATATGCCCAAACCATCTCAGACGATGTTGGACAAGCTTCTCTTCAATTGGTGCTACCCCAACTCTATCTCATATATCATCATTCCGGACTCGATCCTTCCTCGTGTGGCCACACATCCATCTCAACATACGCATCTCCACCACACCTGACTGTTGAACATGTCGCCTTTTAGTCGGCCAACACTCAGCGCCATACAACATTGCGGGTCGAACCGCCGTCCTGTAGAACTTGCCTTTTAGATTTTGTGGCACTCTCTTGTCACAGAGAATGCTAGAAGCTTGGCGCCACTTCATCCATCCGGCTTTGATTCGATGGTTCACATCTTCATCAATACCCCCATCCTCCTGCAGCATTGACCCCAAATACCGAAAGGTGTCCTTCTGAGGTACCACCTGGCCATCAAGGCTAACCTCCTCCTCACACCTAGTAGTACTGAAACCGCACATCATGTACTCGGTTTTAGTTCTACTAAGCCTAAACCCTTTCGATTCCAAGGTTTGTCTCCATAACTCTAACTTCCTATTTACCCCCGTCCGACTATCTTCAACTAGCACCACATCATCCGCAAAGGGCATACACCATGGGATATCTCCTTGTATATCCCTTGTGACTTCATCCATCACCAATGCAAAAAGATAAGGGCTCAAAGCTGACCCCTGATGCAGTCCTATCTTAATCGGGAAGTCATCAGTGTCGACATCACTTGTTCGAACACTTGTCACAACATTATCGTACATGTCCTTGATGAGGGTAATGTACTTTGCTGGGAATTTGTGTTTCTCCAAGACCCACCACATGACATTCCGCGGTATATTATTATAGGCCTTCTCCAAGTCAATGAACAACATATGCAAGTCCTTCTTTTGCTCCCTATATCTCTCCATAAGTTGTCGTACCAAGAAAATGGCTTCCATGGTCGACCTCCCAGGCATGAAACCAAACTGATTTTTGGTCACGCTTGTCATTCTTCTTAAGTGGTGCTTAATGACTCTCTCCCATAGCTTCATTGTATGGCTCGTCAGCTTAATTCCACGGTAATTAGTACAACTCTGAACATCCCCCTTGTTCTTGAAGATTGGTACTAATATACTCCGTCTCCATTCTTCTGGCATCTTGTTTGCCCGAAAAATGAGGTTGAAAAGCTTGGTTAGCCATACTATTGCTATGTCCCCGAGACCTTTCCACACCTCAATGGGGATACAATCAGGGCCCATCGCCTTGCCTCCTTTCATCCTTTTTAAAGCCTCCTTGACCTCAGACTCCTGGATTCGCCGCACAAAACGCATGCTGGTCTCATCAAAGGAGTCGTCCAGTTCAATGGTAGAACTCTCATTCTCCCCATTGAATAGCTTGTCGAAGTACTCCCGCCATCTATGCTTAATCTCCTCGTCTTTCACCAAGAGTTGTCCTGCTCCATCCTTGATGCATTTGACTTGGTCAATATCCCTCGTCTTCCTCTCTCGGATCTTGGCCATCTTATAGATGTCCCTTTCACCTTCCTTCGTGCCTAACCGTTGGTAGAGGTCCTCATATGCCCGACCCCTTGCTTCACCAACAGCTCGCTTTGCGGCCTTCTTCGCCATCTTGTACTTCTCTATGTTGTCTGCACTCCTATCCAGGTATAGGCGTTTGAAGCAATCTTTCTTCTCTTTAATCGCCTTCTGGACATCATCATTCCACCACCAGGTATCCTTATCTTCGCTTCTCCTTCCCCTGGACACTCCAAGCTCCTCCGAGGCCACCTTACGAATGCAAGTCGCCATCTTCGTCCACACATTGTTCGCATCTTCTCCTTCTTGATTCCTGATGCCATAGCCAAAGCCCCCGTGCGCCCCTTCAAAACCTATGTTAGATGTACCCACGTGGCCATTGAGGTCTCCTCCTATGAAGAGCTTCTCACCAATCGGTACACTCCTAACCATGTCTTCCAGGCCTTCCCAGAACTCCCTCTTGGTGTTCTCATTGTGGCCTACTTGCGGGGCATACGCGCTGATAACATTGAGAACCAAGTCCTCAACTACCAGCTTGACCAGGATAATCCGGTCCCCACGTCTCTTGACGTCTACCACTCCATACTTGAGGCTCTTGTTGATCAAGATGCCTACGCCATTTCTGTTTGCAGCCGTCCCTGTGTACCACAGCTTGAAGCCGGTATCCTCCACCTCCTTCGCCTTCTGTCCTCTCCATTTGGTTTCTTGGACGCAAAGGATATCAACACCTCTCCTCACCGCTGCATCAACTAGCTCCCGAAGCTTCCCTGTCAGAGACCCTACGTTCCAGCTACCTAAGCGAATCATCCTAGGCTCGGCTAGCTTCCTTACCCTTCGCACTCGTCGAGTCAAATGCGAAGACCCTTGCCCATTTTCCACTACATCCGGGCGCCGATGTAGCGCGCCACTAAGGATGCGACGACCCGATCCTCGCTCACTTGCCACTGTATCCGAATCAAGATACAGCGCGCCACCTTGGGGGTGACGGCCCGGCCCTTGCCCATTTTCCACCACACCCGGGTTCCGATGTAGCGCGTCGCTGAGAGGGTTACGCCCCAACGAAAATCTTTTGGGTTTCATCTCCATAAGAGTGGCTGAGTTTTTACGTTGGCTCGCCAAGCCTATCACAACCCTCCTCCTTTACCCGGGCATGGGACTAGCTATGTTGAGACAACATAGGCGGAGTTTTGGCTATACTAAATACATGAGAAATAAATACAATTGATATATTTCCGAGTTGTTAAGCATGCTTGGTTTGGTTAACTGTCTGATCTTCTATTAGGAGTATGTTATATTGTGCAATGTGGTGCTCAGTTAATGTTTGGTTCATTTGTTGTGGTGTTTAGTTAACTGCTTGGTTCAATTCTACAATGTGATGTCCAATTGTCGTGGGTAGAATTTTGTATTGTTGTGCATGTGAGGTGTCGGTGTACTAGAGTAGGGGTACCCTAGTATCCCGAACTTGTGCACGGGCAGTCGCAGCATCCCGCGGCAAGGCTTGCCGAGTGACCGCCAAGACCCTCCGCGGCTACTTTGAAGACCATCCGAGAACAAAGTACTCAAACCAAGGCCCCGGCAAGAGGAGCTGGCCGGGAAGGAAACAAAACCCCGGCAAGAGGAGCTTGCTGGGAAGGCCAACCAAGGCACACCAAGGAAACTTGCCGCGACGCGCCACGCGTCCCGGCAAGGCCCGGTGAGCGACAAGCTCCCGAACACGACAAGACGACGACCGCGGCAAGGAGCTTGCCGCGGGAAACCCCCACTTCGTGCCCGCGCTCTAGCACACCTGCCAACGTGTCGCTCTAGGACCCTCCCAAGCACACGTGGCAGGAGGCTGTGCAGCTAGGGGTGCGCGGTGGCAAGCAGGCGCTGACAAGATAACCATCGTGGCAAACGGTGGCGTCCCTAGCGGTCCCTTTCGGTACTGTTTAGGCGACACAGATGGGCAATTAATGCCCTTGTCCCCTGCCGCCAGGGTTAGGTACGATACACTGTAACAGGTAGCTGTGCCTACCATAGCACCTTTCCATTTTTGCCCTTTACCTCCGTTGCCACCTGTCGGTGACCCCTTGAGCATATAAAAGGAGGCACGTGTGCAACGTAGAGGAAGGAGAGCCAGTCCGAACTCTCACGCTCGGTCTTGCTAGCCGCTGGTGTGTACTGTAGCACTCCGCGCTCCCGAGCTAGAAATCAATACAAAACCACAAAGCAGGAGTAGGGTTTTACGCATCCGTGCGGCCCGAACCTGGGTAAATCGCTCGCGTGCTTCGCCTCGATCTGCTCTTTGCGCGACCTCCGCCCCCGCCGAACCGAAAGGGACCCGGTCCGCCGGTCCCATAGGTGCCCGTGGATCAGCACCCCGGCATCTTTGGCGCGCCAGGTAGGGGGCGTCGAAGTTGTGTGAACCAGATCCGGCGTTCCCGCGAGCTAGATCTTCATCATCTTCATCAACATGCCGCCGAAGAAGAAGGTTTCGGAGGCAGCTGCTCCGTCCGCGCCGAGCCAACCACCGCCGGAGCAAACGGTTGGTGGGGCGGATGGCGGCGGAAGAACGGGCGTCGACGAGGGAGCTCGTGGTGCTGCCAGGTCCAAGGACAAGGTTGCGCCGCCCATCGGCGGCGCAGCCGGCTCCCACAACGACTGGGCGCACTCCAAGACCTCGGCGTCCGTGCATGCACCGCGCCCATCTCAGGAGGCGCGGGACCGGCAGCGTCATGGTACTCACGGTACCATGCGTTCGCTAGATCAAGATCGAGCTGGTGGATCTCGGAGCGCTCAGGACCACCATGCACGTCAACCCGCTGGCGCAAGAGAGACACGGTCGCCTGGACGAGATACTGCTCCTTCTAACGTAGTTAGAAGTCCGAGCATATCCCGCTCCTTGCACCGTTCGCCACCGCCACCCGCCACCGCAGCATAAGCTTTGGCGTGAGCTCAGCTGCTCCTAGACTAACCTCCAGCGACGGACAAGATCGACGACTGGAGGGCCACCATCCAGAGTCTCATCGGCTTCGCCAACGGCGACACTCCTCGGCAGCCGAGCATGTCTCAGCCGCGGCAAGCCAGTCAAGCTCAACCCAGAGAAGTGTGTGTTTGGAGTTCCCTCCGGCAAGCTTCTCGGGTTCTTCGTGTCTCAGCGGGGAATTGAAGCCAATCCCGACAAGATCAAGGCCATTGAGCGGATTGAAGCACCAAAGCGCGTTAAGGATGTACAGAAACTTGCCGGTTGCGTGGCTGCTCTCAGCAGGTTTATCTCTCGGTCTGCTGAGCGCGCCCTGCCATTTTTCAAATTATTGAAAAAGGCAGGTCCAATGAAATGGACTCCGGAAGCGGAGGCTGCGCTACAAGACCTGAAGAGATACCTGTCCTCCCCTCCAATACTTGTCGCACGTAAGCCACAAGAGAAGTTGCTGCTGTACATAGCGGCAACCAATCAAGTGGTTAGTGCTGCGTTAGTAGCAGAGAGGGAGGCAGATGATGAGCCAGAAACCGCGGCAAGCGCATCCAGCGACAAGCAGGGAGCTTCCCCGACAAGCTCTGGTCCCGACAAAGATGGATCTGCGCAGATACATGACGAGATACACAAGAAGATGGTGCAGCGCCCAGTTTACTTTGTCAGTTCCCTTCTGCAGGGGGCTAGGTCAAGGTACTCTGGTGTGCAGAAATTGCTTTTCGGCCTTCTCATGGCCTCGAGAAATCTGCGCCATTACTTCCAAGCACATGAGATCACAGTTGTCACTCGCTTTCCGCTGAAGAGGATACTGCAGAATCCAGAAGCGACAGGCAGGATTGTTGAGTGGGCACTGGAACTGTCAAGCTTTGGCCTCAAGTTTGAGAGTACTTCAACTATCCAGAGCAGATCATTGGCAGAATTTATAGCAGAATGGACGCCAACACCAGATGAAGAAATTCCAGAAACAAGCAATGCCGACAAGGAAGCAAGCAAAGAGTGGCTGATGTACTTTGATGGTGCCTTTTCGCTGCAAGGCGCCGGCGCCGGTGCGCTGCTTATCGCACCCACCGGAGAGCACCTCAAGTACGTAATCCAGATGCACTTTCCCAAGGAGCAAGCAACAAACAATACTGCAGAGTATGAGGGATTGCTCGCCGGTCTCAGGATCACGGCAGACCTTGGGATCAAGAAGCTCATTGTCAGGGGTGATTCACAGCTTGTCGTCCGCCAAGTAAACAAGAATTATCAGAGTCCGTTGATGGAAGCTTACGTTGACGAAGTGAGAAAGCTAGAAGAGCACTTTGACGGCCTACAAATGGAGCATGTTCCAAGAGCTCACAACGCCATTGCTGATGGCCTGTCGAAATGCGCCGCGCTTAAGCTACCTGTGGAACCAGGAATCTTTGTGCTCAAGCTGACTCAACCGTCCGTAACACCATCAACTGGACAGAGCAAGAAAAGGAAGTTGATTTTTGGTGACTATTTGCCGGCAGAGCTTCCCGAAGCCGCCGCCAAGAAGGTCCCTAAGATCAACGTCGAAGACGCTGAGGAGCAGTCTGCTTCGGCAAGCCCTAGGGTTTGTTCCGTTGAAGCAGAAGCTCCCGGCAAGCTTGTCGGGGAACGTCAAGCTCCGACAGAGACACCGCTTCTCGCCGTAGAAGCGGATGTTCCCGCAGCAGCTGAGACCAACACCAAGAGCGCTGAGGAGCAAGATGCTCTGACAAGCCCTAGGGTTTGTTCCGTTGAAGCAGAAGCTCCCGACAAGTTTTGCCCCGGCAAGCTTGTCGGGGAACGTCAAGCTCCGGCAGAGCCGCAGGTTCTTGCCGTAGAAGCGGATGTTCCCGCAGCAGAGTCGCCTTTAGTCCTTGTTGTCGAGCCACAAGCTCCAACATGGGCGCAGCAGATTGTCCGTTTCCTTCAGACAGGAGAACTTCCCGAAGGGCAAGAAGAAGCGGATAGAGTAGCCCGGCAGTCAAGTATGTACTAGTTTGTCGACAAGACACTGTACAGAAGAAGACTCAACAGTGTGAAATTGAAGTGTATTCACTGGGAAGACGGAAAAAAGCTGTTGGCAGAGATACACGGAGGCATATGTGGTCACCACATTGGCGCAAGAGCACTTGTCGGCAAAGCATTCTGGCAAGGTTTCTTCTGGCCAACAGCCCTCCAGGATGCGACTGCACAAGTAACCAAGTGTGAAGCGTGCCAGTTCCATTCCAAGCAGATACACCAGCCAACTCAAGCTCTCCAGACGATCCCTTTATCCTGGCCATTTTCGGTCTGGGGGCTCGACATCCTCGGCCCCTTTCCCCGAGCTGTCGGGGGCTTTGAGTACTTGTACGTTGCAATCGACAAGTTCACAAAGTGGCCGGAAGTGGAACCAGTGAGGAAGGTGACAGCACAGTCAGCAGTCAAGTTCTTCAGGTCGATTGTTTGCCGCTTCGGGATCTCTAACAGGATAATCACCGACAACGGCACGCAATTTACAAGCCGCACCTTCACGCAGTACGTCCAAGATCTTGGCGCCAAGGTCTGCTTCGCTTCTGTTGCTCACCCGAGAAGCAACAGTCAAGCGGAGATGGCAAATGCTGAAGTGCTGCGCGGGCTCAAGACCAGAACTTTTGACAGGCTACGCAAGTGCGGAAGAAACTGGATCGAGGAGCTGCCGGAGGTTCTTTGGTCGATCAGAACGACGCCAAATCGAGCCACTGGACAGACACCTTTTGCTCTAGTCTATGGAGCAGAGGCAGTTATCCCCACGGAACTCGTATACGGGTCACCTCGAGTGCTCGCTTATGATGAGCTCGAGCAAGAGCGGCTGCGACAGCATGGTGCGCTGCTCCTTGAGGAAGACCGTCTTCAGGCTGCTGTGCGAGCTGCTCGCTACCAGCAAGCTTTGCGCCACTACCATAGCCGCAAAGTTAACGCCAGAAGTCTCGAGGAAGGCGACCTTGTTCTTCGGCGCGTTCAGTCCGCCAAGAATTCCAATAAGTTGACGCCGAAGTGGGAAGGCCCTTACCGGGTGAAGCGAGTCACAAGGCCTGGCGCTGTCCGCCTTGAGACCGAAGATGGCGTACCAGTGAGCAACTCCTGGAACATCGAGCATCTTCGTAAGTTTTACCCGTAAGGCGCGGTTGTCGGACCCTGTCCGGCAACCACCCTTTTGTACAAGTCTTGCCGCTGTTGCATGTAATCCTTTGTACAAAGCCAGGCGCAGACCCTGAGCACAAGCAAATGAAGCGCTGGCACCCCGGGGTTATAGCATGCATGCTAGGTCGAGTCTCGTCCTTGGTTAGGGTTGATAGTGCCTAACAGCGGCTAACCCCTAGCTTAGAGGTCGAGTGTCCGTCCCGTTGCTTTTCTTTCGTTCACAGGGCTCGCATATCCTGGCCAGACCGCTTGAGGACGAAAAGGAGAGGAAGGGCGCGCCGGCACCTGGGCCCCGGCAAGCCAGTGTTGCTGGGGGCTGCAAGTACCAAGATTCATCCACGGCAAGCCAGAGTTGCCGGGGGCTGCGATATCAGATAAGTCTTTCGTCCCTCATCATGCATCCTCTTATGTACTGGGGAATGCGAAACCACGTTTCTTCCCGAAAACTGCCGTGCTCCCTCAACTCTAGGCCCTGGGGCTCGTTCCCGGGGCCAAGTTTGGTCGTAGTCGTGGCAGCAAAGGGATGAAACGAGGAGGCCGCACCCACCTCGTTCCCGCCTCCGTCAAAGGCGTGAGAATGGTCGAGCGACGTGGGAAGGCGGCAGGGCCTGTTGCCGGGAGATGAAATGTCTGTCCGAGGGATACCAAGGATTTGCTCCTTGGCGTGGGTTCAACCCACGAGACAAATAACCCGGCAAGCATCCCCTTTTCATTAAAAAACATCCCACTCAGGTACAGTCCATAGAGGATGAAAAACATGAAAGAGAGGATTACAAGTTTTAGATGCAGCTAAGGCCCGAAGGCTTACAAATTAAAAAGATAAGATGCCCGTAATCCCTTTCCTGTCCCTCTCTTCAGGAGGTAGGTCAAGGAGGCGAAAAGGGCAAAAGGGGCGCCTAGGCGAGCTACGGGTGCCAGAAGACACCAAGAGAACATCCCGGGGGCCGTCCGAAGGCTGGACGGTGATGGCGGCGCCGGAAGCGGGGCTCGAAGACGGGGCGGCAGGACGTCAGCACGCTGTCGAGGGCACCACGCCCTCGTACTCCGACTTGACGGCCTCGTCGCCAGCCCTCTTCCCCTTCCGCAGCCTCCCTACGCCAGCCGCCCAAGGAGACGACCCCGGGGAGTTCAAGGAGCCGGCGACATGGATGATGGGGTCACCGGTGCCACACGAAGCGGCGCCCGACACCTAGTCGGACCCGCCATCCCGCCGCCTGCTACCCTCATCGTCGCTGTCGCTCTCCTCCTCGTCACTCTCGCTCGAGGGGGAGCCTTCACTATCGGAGGAGCTGTCCACGCAGCACTTCGCCCGAGTGCCGAAGCACCCGAAGACCTTGACGAAGAGGAGATCGCCCTCCATCAACTTAAAATGGAGGGTAAACCCCTCCATCAGGCTGTGGATACGGGCGGACGTCTTCCATCCTCGATCAAGATACATCACATAGGGGCTGGGAATACAACGCGGACTCGCGTGCCGCTGATCCCACAGCCCCTCATGTGCAGTCTCAGTGTCTCGGGCGGGTCCAACTCCATCGCGCTCGCAAACGGAGCTGGAAGCCGGAGGCGACGACGAGGCGCCCGGCGCAGCCTGACGAAGAACTCGCAAGGATCGTCCCCTATATGGACCGCCGTGGTGAGAGGAACCGCCGGCGGAGGCGAAGCTGGCGCGCCGCCCCGTCCGCCTCTTCCCCGAGCGCCTCGACCTCGTCCTCGACCTCGTCCTCGACCTCGTCCACGACCTCGCCCCCTCCCTCTTCCCCTTATGGCTGGCTCTGCCACCACGGGCGCGGGAGAGGGAGGGATGCGCTGTCTGGCGGCGACCCTCGCCGCCACCGATGAAGGGCCAGGGTTCCCTTTCTCCATGGCGAATGAGAGAAAGGGGAGCAGAAGCTGAAGAAAGGAGGAGATGAGAGAGTGCGGGCTTCTGTGCTCCCCTCCCGCTCTTTATAAAGGAGTGAGGTGGGGGCTCGGCCGCCCCGCTCAGCGAATCAAGGCACGGGAAGAGCAGGGAGTCGGGGCTGACCCGCTGCCTCTGCTCGCAACGGCCCAGTTTCCCGCTTCCACCGTCCGCGACCCCAAGCGCATGGGAGCCGCGTGGCGGGGATGCAGAACCGAGGCGACGGATGAGGCGGCCTCACCCCACCCCGTGATCGCGGGAAGTGGACGCCTCAAAAACCGCGCACCGGCCCCGTCCAGTAAATGCACCACGCCCCCACGCCTACCTCCGTTTAGGGAGGAGGGCGTGAACCGTCCCCTTCATCATGGCCCGACGCATGCTCGCGGGGCTTAGCCTCGCGCACGCCGCCCACGTCACCCACGACGCCGCGTTTGATGCATGCCGTTCTGGGCGTGCGCGGTGGAAGCGGAGAGATATGCGGCGTGACCTAGGCCGCGCGTGCCCGTGCACTGTTTTGGGCCTGGCCCAACAGCGCTCGGCACCGTGTCCGGCCCAGGCCCGGGGGCTCCTGTCGGTGTACTAGAGTAGGGGTACCCTAGTATCCCGAACTTGTGCACGGGCAGTCGCAGCATCCCGCGGCAAGGCTTGCCAAGTGACCGCCAAGACCCTCCGCGGCTACTTTGAAGACCATCCGAGAACAAAGTACTCAAACCAAGGCCCCGGCAAGAGGAGCTGGCCGGGAAGGAAACAAAACCCCCGCAAGAGGAGCTTGCCGGGAAGGCCAACCAAGGCACACCAAGGAAACTTGCCGCGACGCGCCACGCGTCCCGGCAAGGCCCAGTGAGCGACAAGCTCCCGAACACGACAAGACGACGACTGCGGAAAGGAGCTTGCCGCGGGAAACCCCCACTTCGTGCCCGCGCTCCAGCACACCTGCCAACGTGTCGCTCTAGGACCCTCCCAAGCACACGTGGCAGGAGGCCGTGCAGCTAGGGGTGCGCGGTGGCAAGCAGGCGCTGACAAGATAACCATCATGGCAAACGGTGGCGTCCCTAGCGGTCCCTTTCGGTACTGTTTAGGCGACACAGACGTGCAATTAATGCCCTTGTCCCCTGCCGCCAGGGTTAGGTACGATACACTGTAACAGGTAGCTGTGCCTACCACAACACCTTTCCATTTTTGCCCTTTACCTCCGTTGCCACCTATCGGTGACCCCTTGAGCATATAAAAGGAGGCCCGTGTGCAACGTAGAGGAAGGAGAGCCAGTCTGAACTCTCACGCTCGGTCTTGCTAGCCGCTGGTGTGTACTGTAGCACTCCGCGCTCCCGAGATAGAAATCAATACAAAACCACAAAGCAGGAGTAGGGTTTTACGCATCCGTGCGGCCCGAACCTGGGTAAATCGCTCGCGTGCTTCGCCTCAATCTGCTCTTTGCGCGACCTCCGCCCCCGCCGAACCGAAAGGGACCCGGTCTGCCGGTCCCATAGGTGCCCGTGGATCAGCACCCCGGCATGAGGAATAAATCGAATTTGGCTGCACTTAATACATGAGAAACATATACAATTGCTATATTTCCTATTTCTTAATAATTAATCTGATGAATCTGCAATTTGCTTATTTTTCATCAACATATTTTACTGATAGCATGTGAACCCTTACTTAACCTGATGACTAACTACCTTATATGTGTTGCAGGAAAACAATGGGAAGCACTGAGGTTTACAACCGAGGTCAGCATGTGCATGGTCCATTGTCTAATAGCACATTATTGTGCAACTGCAGGAACCCTTATAATATTTAGGTTTTTAACAATTTGGTCTTGCACATGTAGGTCCTGCTGTCATAGGTTTTGACCCACTGTTCGACCCTTTTTGCATATGGGGAAATGACTTGTCCGTGAATATCAATCAAGTCAAGAAACTCAAAAAGATTGTTAGGATAAAGAAATTAGCGTCAAAAAACAACAAGATCTTTGTCTGCACAATGAACAAGACATCAGTTAACTACAAGATGGTACTAACTATTATACCTTGCCTTTTTTTATTCCTTTGCCCGTTTCCAATATAGAGAAGATATTTATGCACATCCTTGTTTTCAGGCCTTTCCAAATCAGTTCACTGATGATTACCTCTCAAACCACCTCTATGGTCAGGAGGCGAGGAAGGTTTTCATACAACACCCACAGTTCAATATTGAAGTGTTCCTGAAGAGGACGAAGGATGGACGGTCAATCATCCACATGCACTGGCCTAAAGTTGCAAAGACCTTCAACATGAATGAAGGCTTAATATTCGCCTTCCACTTCAGCAGTTTTCCAGATGAGATGCATCTTTCTATGTACCGTCTATGATGCTAATTTCGAAAGGTTCTCGATGTTGCATGTCAAAATTGGTGCTGGTGTAGTTGTGTATTGGGGTAGCTGAGTGCTGAAGCTATATCATGTTGTACTCTTATGTATTTCAATTATGAAATCCTGCTTTCTTAATATGGAAATTAAATATATTATGTGCTTAGTATGAATGTCAATTAGATTAATAAATGTATTATTAATAATAGGGCAATTAGCCTGCTAATTGGCCAATTAGCATGCTAATTGGGTTTTTCTATTGCAAACGGTTATTCAGAAAACACCGTGGGCGATGACCTCAGGCAACACACACAGTTTCTAGGAATAAACCGTGTTGGATCAATGAACAATCACACACGACATTCTCTTGAAAACTGTTTGCGTTAGGCCACCTTGTGCAAACGTTTACCACATAAAAACAGTGTGTGATGGACAACCTTTGCCACACAGTTTCTTATACGCACCATGTATGATGCATTCAATAATGAAAACGATAAAATTGTTAATATCGTGTGCAATGGCAGCGCTATCACAAACGATTTGACGAGGAAAATTGTGTGTGTTGTACCTGTGAAGGGAAACATTTTCCTTGGAGCGACTGTGTGGGATGTTCATATGAATGGAAACGTTTAGCGAGCACTGACTGTGTGGGATGTACTTACGACCGGAAACGATTTTGCCTATGTAATTGTATTTTTTTAGCATTACTGTACGTATAATCGCATTTGAGCGCTCGTCGGTCGCACACGACCTCATTTTGCCAAACGTGTGTGCCAGGAGGGCATATCCCCGACGGTTTCTGGGTCGTGCGGGAAGGACCCCCCATATCGCCCACACTCACTTGGCGACGGTTCCAAATGCCGTCACGGAAAGGGGTTGAAAACCGTTTGTATAGCACCTCGCTGTACCAGTGGATATCTGAATTTTCTGGATAACAAGGCATGAGATGAAATTTCGGGACAAGACTAACGTGTAATAATGTACTACGTACCAAATCAATTCACACTTCCCTCAATGAAAAAACAAAAAAACCATTCGCACCACACAAAGAGAGAGTCTTGTCCCGTTTTACTGTACAAATGCTATTCAAAACTGTGAATCCATGTTATGTCCAATTAAATTTTTTCGCTAGGTGTGTAATGCATGTAACATACTCATACAAACATTTTAGTGCATTCCAAATGTATATACTACCGCTGCAGTTCGAACTAAATTTGAATTCGTTTCTCTATTTAAATAAGAATCTACAATCATGATTGTTGCCAAGTTAAACCATCATTTGTATATTATCTTAACAACACACCACATGATTACTGTAGATTTAGATATGAACTATGTGTACTATATGAACTCGAATTCAAAATTTTGAATACACTTGATGTTGTTCCAAATAATAGTACATTTGATGTACTAGCTAGATCTTCGTAATCTAAACCATGTTTCATATGTACACTATGTTTATCACACAAAGTATAGTGCCCCGCCCCCTACATTATGACAAGTATTTAGCCATGAGCTGCAAAAGCCACACATTATCACAAATTCAAATAAATGTTATATATATTATATGTAGTATAACATGTTCATAACTACATCATGTGTATCACCATTATATTCATGCATGCGTCGGTTTAAAACACTATGATCTCTTGTTAAAATATCCGAATCCACTTTTATAATGAATTATGATCTCTGTTCATCTTTTACACCCACACAATCCTCTTCTCTTTGTAGCTAGAGCCAACTTTCTCTTGTGCATGCACACGCCCGCTTCTCTCTCACCCTCCCTCAACATTGTCTAGCTCCATCGCGCACATTCGTTATTTCTCTTTAGGTCGTTCACCCACGGTGTGTGTAGGCCCCCAGCTCCTTCTTTCTGGCACACACCGATGGATATGCCTCTCTAGCCAGGTGTGCCTACCACAAACACAAGTTTTCCCTCTTCTCTTCTCACCGTCCATGCCCCCCTCTGTCTAATATGTTTCCATGCACATGCACACTCCTGCTCCTCTTTTCATCGATCTCATACTCGCACACTCCTTCCCCCTCGATATAGTAGGCCTCTCGCACCACCCCCTAGCCACATCCCTCTCTCTGTTTGTCTCTCTGGTATACCGGTCGATCTCCCTACATATAGCTAGGTTGACTATAATTCTTTTTCCCCACACACCAATCGACGTAACTCACAAGTTATGTCTCTCCATTTCTCCAACACACGAAGATTGATCTTCCTATGTAGTTACGTTTGCTTACCATAGCCATATCGCCCCCCTCATAATTCGTGCATGCCTCCCGGTCCGTCTCTCCCACGCACGTGCACAGACAGGCAGTCATCCCCTCTCTTACTAATATTGTAGTCGTCCCCTCTGTTTGTCTAGCAGGCTTCTCCCACCATTTGTGAGGAGCAACTCCACCACCAACCCTCTGACACTCTAACACTACTAGGGAAAACCTTATACGCTGAACTTTAGCAGTAGCGCTTGTTAAAAAAGGGGGCTAGTGGTACATAGCAGTAGAGCGTGCAGGATAACCGCGCTACAGATACAAATGTAGCAGTAGCGCGTCCCCCGGTAAAAGCGCTACTACTAAAATTCCTACTGCTAAGCCGATAGGCTACACATAGTAGTAGCGGTCTTATAAAAACCGCGCTACCGCTAAGATTATTGTAGCGGTGTGTTTACGGTGAAAGGCGCTACTGCTAATAACAAGAAAATAAAATGAAAAATAAATAGAAAACTAAATGAAAATGAAAGAAATAGAAAGAGGAAAAAGGAAAAAATAAAATGTAAAGAAAAATAAATGAAAAAGGTAAAAAGGAGAACGGCATAGCAATAGTGTCTATTCATAAGAGGCGCTATAGATAATATAGCAGCATCGCATTTCTTAGAACCCCGCTATAGAAAGAGAAAAGGAAATAAGAAAAGAAAAGGAAAATACATAGCTATAACAGTAGCGCGTTTAGTAAAAATTGCTATAGCTAACTTAGCTATAGCGCATTTTTACTTAACGCGCTACCGCTATGTTTGACTTAACCCAAAAGCGGTTTCCCTCCCCCCCCCGGCCACCACTTCTCCCCCAAACCCCTCGCCCCACTTCGCCGCCGTCTCCCCAATTCGCCATCGCCCCACTTCGCCCCCGTCTCCTGCTGACGTCGACACCCCCGGAGCCACCAGAGCCGCATGCCGTCGACGCCACCGGAGCCGCCCCCAACGCCACTAGAGCCGTGCGCCGTCGACGCCACTAGAGCGTCCCCCAACGCCACCGGAGCCACGCGACCTCATCAACGCCACCGGAGCCACCCTCGACGCCCCTGCCTCCCTCGCCACAACCGCCTCCCTCGCCGTCACCGGAGATGCCCCCGCCTCCCTCGCCACCACCGGAGCCATCCTCTGTAAGCCCCCAACCCTCCTCTCTCTCACACATGCATAGCACAAACATTGGACAGAGAACTAGCTAGCTAGGTTAACTAGTTTAATTAGGTTAAGTATCTAGGTTAGTGCAAAAAATTAGTTAGGGCTTTGACAGAGAACTAGTTAGGTTAACTAGTTTAATTAGGTTAATTATCTAGGTTTGTGCAAAAAATTATTTAGGGCTTTGACAGAGAACTAGCTAGGTTAACTAGTTTAATTAGGTTAATTATCTAGGTAAACTAGGTTAACTAGCTAGGTTAAATAGCTAGGTTAATTAGGTTCGTTAGGTTAACAAGCTAGGTTAACTAGGTTTGCTAGGTTAGAGCAAAAATTTATTTTGGAGCATTAGATCAGAAGGGTTAGACAAATGGAGTTCCTTTGCAATTTAATTGGGTTCTGTGCTAGGCAGAGAAGGGTTAGAGAAAATAATTTGTGTGTGTGTGTGAGGAATAGCTCGAACAGAATTTAGGTTCTGTCCAAGGCAGAGAAGTGTTTAGTGAGGTCATTTTGTAAAGGTTTTTGATTTTTTGAAAAGACCACTATTTTTCTAGGAAAAGAATTTAGGCAAGTTTTACTTTAAAGATGATCCCTTCCTAGACTATTATTGTTGATTATATCTTTTCATTGAAGTGGTCATGTTATATCTTTTCTTTGAAGTGGTTCGATTGTGCCCAAGTGGCCTTTTGTTGTTTCCAGGGAATGAAGCCAAGTGGCCTATGTTTTGCCAGAATGTTGATTCATTTCCGTTCCGGCTAATTTCAGGTGCTTGATTTGTCCACTTTTTAGCAAAGGTCATGCCGAAATTTTCTGCGAATTTCATGAAGGAAATATGCCCTAGAGGCAATAATAAAGTTGTTATTTATATTTATTTATATCATGATAAATGTTTATTGTTCATGCTAGAATTGTACTAACCAGAAACTTAGTACATGTGTGAATACATAGACAAAACAGAGTGTCCCTAGTATGCCTCTACTTGACTAGCTCGTTAATCAAAGATGGTTAAGTTTCCTGACCATAGACATGTGTTGTCATTTGATGAACGGGGTCACATCATTAGATAATGATGTGATGGACAAGACCCATCCATTAGCTTAGCGTAAATGATCGTTTAGTTTTATTGCTATTGCTTTCATCATGACTTATACATGTTCCTATGACTATGAGATTATGCAACTCCCGAATACCGGAGGAACACCTTGTGTGCTATCAAACGTCACAACGTAACTGGGTGATTATAAATATGCTCTATAGGTGTCTCCGATGGTGTTTGTTGAGTTGGCATAGATCGAGATTAGGATTTGTCACTCCGATTGTCGGAGAGGTATCTCTAGGCCCTCTTGGTAATGCACATCACTATAAGCCTTGCAAGCAACGTGACTAATGAGTTAGTTGCGGGATGTTGCATTACAGAACGAGTAAAGAGACTTGCCGGTAACGAGATTGAACTAGGTATTGAGATACCGATGATCGAATCTCGGGCAAGTAACATACCGATGACAAAGGGAACAACACATATCGTTATGCGGTTTGACCGATGAAGATCCTCCTCCCTCCTTTATATACATGGGCAAGTGGCACCCCAAAGGCACTCCAAGATTTGTCATAGCCATGTGCGGTGCCCCCTCCACAGTTACACACCTCGGTCATATCGTCGTAGTGCTTAGGCGAAGCCCTACGCCGGTAACTTCATCAACACCGTCACCACGCCATCATGCTGACGGAACTCTCCTTCGGCCTCAACTGGATCAAGAGCCCAAGGGACGTCATCAAGATGAACATGTGGTGAACGTGGAGGTGCCGTACATTTGGTACTTGGATTGGTTGGATCATGAAGACGTTCGACTACATCAACCGCGTTACTGAACGCTTCCGCTTTTGGTCTACGAGGGTACATATACACACTCTCCCCTCTCGTTGCTATGCATCTCCTGGATAGATCTTGCATCATTGTAGGTAAATTTTTGAAATACTACGTTCCCCAACAGTGGCATCCGAGCCAGGTCTATGCCTAGATGTTATATGCACAAGTAGAACACAAAGGAGTTGTGGGTGTGGGTATATACATATTGCTTGCCGTCACTAGTTGTTTCTTTATTCGGCGGTATTGTTGGATGAAGCGGCCCGGACCGACATTACATGACCGCGTTCATGAGATTGGTTCTATCGACGTGCTTTGCACACATGTGGCTGGCGGGTGTCTGTTTCTCCAACTTTAGTTGAATCGGATTCAATGAACAGGGTTCATTCTGAAGATCAAAAATCAATCACTATACCACGTTGTGGTTTTTATGCCGTAGGTAAGAACAATTCTTGCTAAGCCCGTAGCAGCCACGTAAAACTTGCAACAACAAAGTAGAGGACATCTAACTTGTTTTTGCAGGGCATGTTGTGATGTGAGATGGTCAAGACGTGATGAGATATAAATTGTTGTATAAGATGATCATGTTTGGTTAAAGTTATCGGCAACTGGCAGGAGCCTTATGGTTGTCTCTTTATTGCATAAGATGCAAGTGCCATATAATTGCTTTACTTTCTCGCTACACGATAGCAATAGTTGGCGAGACGACCATGTGACGACACATTGATGAAGATCAAGATGATGGAGATCATGGTGTCATGCCGGTGACGATGGTGATCATGAGGGTACTTTGGAGATGGAGATCAAAGGCACAAGATGATGATGGCCATATCATGTCACATATTTTGATTGCATGTGATGTTTATCTTTTATGCATCCTATTTTGCTTAGTACAACGGTAGCATTATGAGATGATCCCTTACTAAAAATTTCAAGGTATAAGTGTTCTCCCTGAGTATGCACCGTTGCGACAGTTCGTCGTGCCGAGACACCACGTGATGATCGGGTGTGATAAGCTCTACGTTCACATACAATGGGTGCAAGCCAGTTTTGCACACGTAGAATACTCGGGTTAAACTTGACGAGCCTAGCATATGCAGATATGGCCTCGGAACACTGAGACCGAAAGGTTGAGCGTGAATCATATAGTAGATATGATCAACATAGTGAAGTTCACCATTGAAAGGTACTCCATCTCACGTGATGATCGGACATGGTTTAGTTGACATGGATCACGTGATCACTTAGATGATTAGAGGGATGTCTATCTAAGTGGGAGTTCTTAAGTAATATGATTAATTGAACTTAAATTTATCATGAACTTAGCCCTGATAGTATTTTCATATCTATGTTGTAAATCAATTGCTCGTGTATAGCTTCCCCGTTTTATTTATGATATGTTCCTAGAGAAAACTATGTTGAAAGATGTTAGTAGCAATGATGCGGACTAGCACTGTGATCTGAGGATTATCCTCATTGATGCACAGAAGAATTATGTCCTTGATGCACCTCTAGGTGACGGACCTATTGCAGGAGCAGATGCAGATGTTATGAACTTTTGGCAAGCTCGGTATGATGAATACTTGATAGTTTAGTGCACCATGCTTTATGGCTTAGAACCGGGAATTCAAAAACATTTTGAACGCCATGGAACATATAAGATGTTCCAAGATCTGAAATTGGTATTTCAGACTCATGCCCGAGTCGAGAGGTATGAGACCTCTAGCAAGTACTTTGCCTACAAGATTGAGGACAATAGCTCAACCAGTGAGCATGTGCTCAGGATGTCTGAGTACTACAATCACTTGAATCAAGTGGGAGTTAATCTTCCAGATAAGATAGTGATTGACAGAGTTCTCTAGTCACTATCGCCAAGTCATTGGAACTTCTTGATGAACTATAATATGTAAGGGATGACGAAAACAATTCCCGAGCTCTTTGCGATGCTGAAATCAGCGAAGGTAGAAATCAAGAAAAGCATCAAGTGTTGATGGTTGACAAGACCACTAGTTTCAAGTAAAAGGGCAAGGGAAAGAAAGGGAACTTCAAGGATAATGGCAAGCAAGTTGCCACTCCCATGAAGAAGCCCAAAGCTAGACCCAAGCTTGAAACTGAGTGCTTCTACTGCAAAGGAAATGGTCATTGGAAGTGGAACTGCCCTAGATACTTGGCGGATAAGAAGGATGGCAAAGTGAACAAAGGTATATTTGATATACATGTTATTGATGCGTACTTTACTAGTGTTTATAGCAACCCCTCAGTATTTGATACTGGTTTAGTTGCTAAGAGTAGTAATAAACATAGACTAGTTAAGGGCGAGGTGATGATGTGAGTTGGAAGTGATTCCAAGGTTGACAAGATCACCATCACACACTCCCTTTAACTTCGGGATTAGTGTTGAACCTAAAATAAATGTTATTTGGTGTTTGCGTTGAGCATAAATATGATTGGATCATGTTTATTGCAATACGGTTATTCATTTAAGTCAAAGAATAATTGTTGTTCCATTTACATGAATAAAACATTCTATGGTCATACACTCAATATAAATGGTTTATTGAATCTCAACCGTAGTGATACACATATTAATAATATTGAAGCCAACAGATGCAAAGTTAATAATGATAGTGCAACTTATATGTGGCACTGCCGTTTAGGTCATATTGGTGTAAAGCGCATGAAGAAACTCCATGCTGATGGACTTTTGGAATCACTTGATTATGAATCACTTGATGCTTGTGAACCATGCCTCATGGGCAAGATGACTAAGACTTCGTTCTTTGGAACAATGGAGAGAGAAACACACTTGTTGGAAATAATACATACTGATGTACGCGGTCCAATGAGTGTTGAGGCTCGCGGCGGGCATCATTATTTTCTGACGTTCACAGATAATTTGAGCAAATATGGGTATATCTACTTGATGAAACAAAAGTCTGAAACATTTGAAAAGTTCAAAGAATTTTAGAGTAAAGTGGAAAATCATCGTAACAAGAAAATAAAGTTTCTACGATCTGATCGCGGAAACAAATATTTGAGTTACGAGTTTGGTCTTCATTTGAAACAATGTGGAATAGTTTCGCAACTCATGCCACCTGGAACACCACAATGTAATGGTGTGTCCGAATGTCATAACCGTACTTTATTAGATATGGTGCAATCTATGATGTCTCTTAACAAATTACCGCTATCATTTTGGGGTTATGCATTAGAGACAGGTGCATTCACGTTAAATAGGGCACTGTCTAAAAATCCGTTGAGACGACACCATATGAACTGTGGTTTAGTAAGAAACCTGAGCTGTCGTTTCTTAAAGTTTGGGGCTGCGATGCTTATGTGAAAAAGCTTCAACCTGATAAGCTCGAACCCAAATCAGAGAAATGTGTCTTCATAGGATACCCAAAGGAGACATTTGGGTACACCTTCAATCACAGATCCGAAGGCAAGATATTCGTTGCTAAGAATGGATACTTTCTAGAGAAGGAGTTTCTCTTGAAACAAGTGAGTGAGAGGAAAGTAGAACTTGATGAGGTAATTGTACCTGCTCCCTTATTGGAAAGTAGTTCATCACAGAAACCAGTTCAAGTGATTCCTACACCAATTAGTGAGGAAGCTAATGATGATGATCATGAAACTTCTGATCAAGTTACTACCAAACCTCGTAGGTCAACCAGAGTAAGATCCGCACCAGAGTGGTATGGTAATCCTGTTCTGTAGGTCATGTTACTTGACCATGACGAACCTACGAACTATGAGGAAGCGACGATGAGCCTAGATTCCGCAAAATGGCCTGAGGCCATTAAATCTGAGATAGAATCCATGTATGAGAACAAAGTGTGGACATTGGTCGACTTGCCCGTTGATCGGCAAGCCATTGAGAATAAATGGATCTTCAAGAGGAAGACGGACGCTGGTAGTAGTGTTACTATCTACAAAGCTCGAATTGTCGAAAAAAGTTTTCGACAAGTTCAAGGTGTTGACGACAATGAGATTTTCTCACTCGTAGTGATGCTTAAGTCTGTCCGAATCATGTTAGCAATTGCCACATTTTATGAAATCTGGCAAATGGATGTCAAAACTGCATTCCTTAATGGATTTCTTAAAGAAGAGTTGTATATGATACAACAAGAAAGTTTTGTCAATCCTAAAGGTGCTAACAAAGTGTGCAAGCTCCAGCGATCCATCTATGGACTGGTGCAAGCATCTCGGAGTTGGAATATACGCTTTGATGAGTTGATCAAAGCATATAGTTTTATACAGACTTTTGGAGAAGCCTGTATTTACAAGAAAGTGAGTAGGATCTCAGTAGCATTTCTGATATTATATGTGGATGACATATTTTTGATCGGAAATGATACTAAATTTCTGGATAGCATAAAAGGATACTTGAATAAGAATTTTTCAATGAAAGACCTCGATGAAGCTGCTTAAATATTGGGCATCAAGATCTATAGAGATAGATCAAGACGCTTGATAAATTTTTCAATGACTACATACCTTGACATGTTTTTGAAGTAGTTCAAAATGGAACAGTCAAAGAAGGAGTTCTTGCCTATGTTGCAAGGTGTGAAGTTGCCGTGGTCGGGTTTTGAGTGTTTACTCAACTTCACACCTTGCAACACAGGCAAGAACTCCTTCGGGTTTTGAGTGTTTACTCAACTTCACATGTTGCAACACAGGCAAGGACTCCTTCTTTGACCGTTCCATTTTGAACTACTTCAAAAACATGTCAAGGTATGTACTCATTGAAAAATTTATCAAGCGTCTTGATCTATCTTTATAGATCTTGATGCCCAATATGTAAGCATCTTCACCGAGGTCTTTCATTGAAAAATTCTTATTCAAGTATCCTTTTATGCTATCCAGAAATTCAGTATCATTTTCGATCAACAATATATCATCCACATAGAATATCAGAAATGCTACAGAGCTCCCACTCACTTTCTTGTAAATATAGGTTTCACCGCAAGTCTGTAAAACTATATGCTTTGATCAACTCATCAAAGCGTATATTCCAACTCTGAGATGCTGGCACTAGTCCATAGATGGATCGCTGGAGCTTGTACACTTTGTTAGCACCTTTAGGATTGGGAAAACCTTTTGGTTGCATCATATACAACTCTTCTTTAATAAATCCATTAAGAAATGCAGTTTTGACATCCATTTGCTAGATTTCATAAAATGCGGCAATTGCTAACATGATTCGGACAAAATTTAAGCATCAATATGAGCGAGAAAATCTCATCGTAGTCAACACCTTGAACTTGTCGAAAACCTTTTGAGACAATTCGAGCTTTTGTAGATAGTAACACTACTATCAGCTTCCGTCTTCCTCTTGAAGATCCATTTATTCTCAATGGTCCGTTGACCATCGGGCAAGTCAATCAAAGTCCATACTTTGTTCTCACACATGGATCCTATCTCAGATTTCATGGCTTCAAGCCATTTATTGGAATCTGCGCTCATCATCACTTCCTCATAGTTCGTAGGTTCGTCATGGTCTAGTAACATGACTTCCAAAACAGGATTACCGTCCCACTCTCGTGCGGAACGTGCTCTGGTTGACCTACGAGGTTTGGTAGTAACTTGATCTGAAGTTTCATGATCATTATCATTAGCTTCCTCTCTAGTTGGTGTAGGCATCACTGGAACTGATTTCTGTGATGAACTACTTTCCAATTCGAGAGAAGGTACAATTACCTCATCAAGTTCTACTTTCCTCCCACTCACTTCTTTCGAGAGAAACTCCTTCTCTAGAGAGGATCCATTCTTAGCAACAAAGATCTTGCCTTCGGATCTATGATAGAAGGTGTACCCAATAGTTTCTTTTGGGTATCCTATGAAGACGCACTTTTCTGATTTAGGTTTGTGCTTATCAGGCTTAAACTTTTTCACATAAGCATCACAACCCCAAACTTTAAGAAACGACAGCTTAGGTTTCTAGCCAAACCATAGTTCATACGGTGTCGTCTCAACGGATTAGACGGTGCCCTATTTAATGTGAATGTAGCTGTCTCTAATGCATAACCCTAAAATGATAGTGGCAAATCGGTAAGAGACATCATAGATTGCACTATATCCAATAAAGTACGGTTATGATGTTCGGACACACCATTATGCTGTTGTGTTCCAGGTGGCATGAATTTGTGAAACTACCCCACATTGTTTTAGTTGAAGACCAAACTCGTAACTCAAATATTTGTCTCCGCGATCAGATCATAGAAACTTTATTTTCTTATCATGATGATTTTCCACTTCACTCTGAAATTCTTTGAACTTTTCAAATGTTTCAGACTTATGTTTCATCAAGTAGATATACCCATATCTAATCAAATCATCTATGAAGGTCAGAAAATGATAATACCCGCCGCGAGCCTCAACACTCATCAGACCGCATGCATCAGTATGTATTATTTCCAATAAGTCAGTTGCTCGCTCCATTGTTCCGGAGAACGCAGTTTTAGTCATCTTGCCTATGAGGCATGGTTCGCAAGCATCAACTGATTCATAATCAAGTGATTCGAAAATCCCATCAGCATGGATTTTCTTCATGCGCTTTACACCAATATGACCTAAATGGCAGTGCCACAAATAAGTTGCACTATCATTATTAAACTTTGCATCTTTTGGCTTCAATATTATGAATATGTGTATCACTACGATCCAGATTCAATAAACCATTTATATTGAGTGTATGACCATAGAAGGTTTTATTCATGTAAATGGAACAACAATTATTCTTTGACTTAAATGAATAACCATATTGCAATAAACATGATCAAATCATATTCATGCTCAATGCAAACACCAAATAACATTTATTTAGGTTTAACACTAATCCCGAAAGTATAGGGAGTGTGCGATGATGATCATATCAACCTTGGAACCACTTCCAACACACATCATCACTTCACCTTTAACTAGTCTATGTTCATGCCGCAACTCCCGTTTCGAGTTACTACTCTTTAGTGACTGAACTAGTATCAAAATACCGAGGGGTTGGTATGAACACTAGTAAAGTACACATCAATAACATGTATATCAAATATACCTTTACTCAGTTTGCCATCCTTCTTATCCGCCAAGTATCTAGGGCAGTTCCACTTCCAGTGACCATTTCCTTTGTAGTAGAAGCACTCAGTTTCAGGCTCAGGTCTAGCTTTGGGCTTCTTCACGGGAGTGGCAACTTGCTTGCCATTCATCTTGACTTAAATGAATAACTGTATTGCAATAAACATGATCCAATCATATTCATGCTCGACGCAAACACCAAATAATATTTATTTTAGGTTCAACACTAATCCCAAAGGTAAAAGGAGTGTGCGATGGTGATCTTATCAACCTTGGAATCATTTCCAACACACATCGTCACGTTGCCTTTACTAGTCTTTGTTCATTTTGCAACTCCTGTTTCGAGTTACTAATCTTAGCAACTGAACCGGTATCAAATACCCTGGGGTTACTATGAACACTAGTAAAGTACACATCAATAACATGTATATCAAATATACTTTTGTTCACTTTGCTATCCTTCTTATCCGCCAAGTATTTGGGGTAGTTCCGCTTCCAGTGACCATTCCCTTTGTAGTAGAAGCACTCAGTTTCAGGCTTAGGTCTAGCTTTGGGCTTCTTCATGGGAGTGGCAACTTGCTTGCCATTATTCTTGAAGTTCCCTTTCTTTCCCTTGCCCTTTTACTTGAAACTAGTGGTCTTGTCAACCATCAACACTTGATGCTTTTTCTTGATTTCTACCTTCACCGATTTCAGCATCGCGAAGAGCTTGGGAATCATTTCTGTTATCCCTTGCATATTATTGTTCATCACGAAGTTCTAGTAACTTGGTGATAGTGACTAGAGAACTCTGTAAATCACTATCTTATCTAGAAGATTAACTCCCACTTGATTCAGGTGATTGTAGTACTCAGACATTCTGAGCACATGCTCACTAGCCGAGCGATTCTCCTCCATCTTGTAGGCAAAGTACTTGTCAGAGGTCTCATACCTCTTAACACGGGCATGAGTCTGAAATACCAATTTTAGCTCTTGGAACATCTCATATGCTCCGTGGCATTCAAAACGTTTTTGAAGTCCCAGTTCTAAGCCGTAAAGTATGGTGCACTAAACTATCAAGTAGTCATCATACCGAGATCGTCAAACATTCATAACATCTGCATCAGCTCCTGCAACAGGTCTGTCACCTAGCGGTGCATGAAGGACATAATTCTTCTGTGCAGCAATGAGGATAATCCTCAGATCACAGACCCAGTCCACGTCATTGCTACCATCATCTTTCAACTTAGTTTTCTCTATGAACATATCAAAAATAAAACAAGGGAGCTATACGCGAGCTATTGATCTACAACATAGATATACAAATGCTATCAGGACTAAGTTCATGATAAATTAAGTTCAATTAATCATATCACTTAAGAACTCCCACTTAGATAGACATCCCTCGAGTCATCTAAATGATCATGTGATCCATATCAACTAAACCATGTCTGATCATCACGTGAGATGGAGTAGTTTTCAATGGTGAACATCTCTATGTTGATCATATCTACTATATGATTCACGTTCGACCTTTCGGTCTCCAGTGTTCCGAAGCCATATCTGTACATGCTAGGCTTGTCAAGTTTAAACTGAGTATTCCGCATGTGCAAAACTGTCTTGCACCCGTTGTATGTGAATGTAGAGCTTATCACTCCCGATCATCACGTGGTGTCTCAGCACGATGAACTGTCGCAACGGTGCATACTCAGGGTGAACACTTATACCTTGAAATTTTAGTGAGAGATCATCTTATAATGCTACCGCCGTACTAAGCAAAATAAGATGCATAAAAGATAAACATCACATCCAATCAAAATATGTGACATGATATGGCCATCATCATCTTGTGCTTTTGATCTCCATCTCCAAAGCATTGTCATGATCTCCATCATCACCGGCTTGACACCTTTGATCTCCATCTCCAAAGCATTGTCATGATCTCCATCATCACCGGCTTGACACCTTTGATCTCCATCGTAGCGTCATGGTCGTCTTGCCAACTATTGTGTCTACAACTATCACTAATGCATAGTGATAAAGTAAAGCAATTATATGGCATTTGCATTTCATACAATAAAGCGACAACCATAAGGCTCCTGCCAGTTGTCAATAACTTCTACAAAACATGATCATCTCATACAATAATGTATATCACATCATGTCTTGACCATATCACATCACAACATGCCCTGCAAAAACAAGTTAGACGTCCTCTACTTTGTTGTTGCAAATTTTATGTGGCTGCTATGGGATTCTAGCAAGAACCGTTCTTACCTACGCATCAAAAACCACAAAGGTGATTTCTAAAGTTTGTTGTTTTAACCTTCAATAGGGACCAGCCATAGTTAAATTCGATTCAACTAAAGTAGGAGAAACAGACACCCGCTCGCCACCTTTATGCAAAACTAGTTGCATGTCTGTCGGTGGAACCAGTCTCATGTATGTGGTCATGTAAGGTTGGTCGCTGCTTCATCCAACAATACCGCCGAATCAAAACAAGACATTGGTGGTAAGCAGTATGACGATCACCTCCCACAACTCTTTGTGTTCTACTCGTGCATATCATCTACGCATAGACATGGCTCTGATGCCACTGTTGGGAACGTAGCATGCAATTTCAAAAAATTCCCTACGATCACGCAAGATCTATCTAGGAGATGCATAGTAACAAGAGGGGGAGAGTGTGTCCATGTACCCTCGTAGACCGAAAGCGGAAGCGTTAGTTTAACGTGGTTGATGTAGTCGAACGTCTTCTCTATTCAATCGATCCAGTACCGAACGTACGACACCTCCGAGTTCTGCACATGTTTAGCTCGATGACGTCCCTCGAACTCTTGATCCAGCAAAGTGTCGAGGGAGAGTTGTGTCAGCACGACGACGTGGTGACGGTGATGGTGAAGTGATCTGCGCAGGGCTTTGCCTAAGCACTATGACAAATATGACCGGAGGCGTAAACTGTGGAGGGGGCGCCACACACGGAGAGGAATCAATGTTGTGTCTTCTAGAGGTGCCCCTGATACGTCTCCAACATATATATAATTTTTGATTGCTCCATGCTACTTTATCTACTGTTTTGGACTATATTGGGCTTTATTTTCCACTTCTATATTATTTTTGGGACTAACCTATTAACCGGAGGCCCAGCCCAGAATTGTTGTTTTTTTTGCCTATTTCAGTATTTCGAGGAAACAGAATATCAAACGGAATCCAAACGGAATGAAACCTTCGGGAACATGATCTTCTCACTGAACGTGATCTAGGAGACTTGAACCCTACTCCAAGAAGTTTCCGGGGAGGTCACGAGGGTGGAGGGCGCGCCCCCCCTGGGCGCGCCCCCCTGCCTCATGGGCCCCTCGGAGCTCCACCGACGTGCTCCTTCCTCCTATATATACCTACGTACCCCCATTAGACCAGGGGGAGCCAAAAACCTAATTCCACCTCCGCAACTTCCTGTATCCACGAGATCCCATCTTGGGGCCTATTCCGGAGCTCCGCCGGAGAGGGCATCCATCACGGAGGGCTTCTACATCAACACCATAGCCCTTCCGATGAAGTGTGAGTAGTTACTTCAGACCTTCGGGTCCATAGCTAGTAGCTAGATGGCTTCTTCTCTCTTTTTGGATCTCAATACAATGTTCTCCCCCTCTCTCGTGGAGATCTATTCGATGTAATCTTCTTTTTGCGGTGTGTTTGTTGAGACCGATGAATTGTGGGTTTATGATCTAACTTATCTATGAATAATATTTGAATCTTCTCTGAATTCTTTTATGTATGATTGAGTTATCTTTGCAAGTCTCTTCGAATTATCCGTTTGGTTTGGCCAACTAGATTGGTAGTTCTTGCAATGGGAGAAGTGCTTAGCTTTGGGTTCAATCTTGCGGTGTCCTTACTCAGTGACAGAAAGAGTTGCAAGGCACGTATTGTATTGTTGCCATCGAGTATAACAAGATGGGGTATTTATCATATTGCATGAATTTATTCCTCTACATCATGTCATCTTGCTTAAGGCGTTACTCTATTTTTAACTTAATACTCTAGATGCATGCTGGATAGCGGTCGATGAGTGGAGTAATAGTAGTAGATGCAGGCAGGAGTCGGTCTACTTGTCACGGACGTGATGCCTATATACATGATCATACCTAGATAACCTCATAACTATGCTCAATTCTATCAATTGCTCAACAGTAATTTGTTCACCCACCGTAGAATATCTATGCTCTTGAGAGAAGCCACTAGTGAAACCTATGGCCCCCAGGTCTATTCTCATCATATCAATCTCCATTACTTTATTTTACTTGTTTTGCTTTTACTTTTCACTTTGCATCCTTATACCAAAAATACCAAAAATATTATCTCTATCAGATCTCACTCTCGTAAGTGACCGTGAAGGGATTGACAACCCCTAAGCGTTGGTTGCGAGTTGCTACCGTTTTGTGCAGGTACGAGGGACTTGCGCGTGACCTCCTACTGGATTGATACCTTGGTTCTCAAAAACTGAGGGAAATACTTACGCTACTGTGCTGCATCACCCCTCCTCTTTGGGGAAAACCAACGCTAGCTCGAGACGTAGCAAGAAGGATTTCTGGCGCCGTTGCCGGGGAGGCCTACGCCAAGTCAAGTCAAGATTTACTCTCCCGTCAATGAGCCATTTCTGGCGCCGTTGCCGGGGAGGCCTACGCCAAGTCAAGTCAAGATTTACTCTCCCGTCAACGAGCCATTTCTGGCGCCGTTGCCGGGGAGGCCTACGCCAAGTCAAGTCAAGATTTACTCTCCCATCAACGAGCCATTTCTGGCGCCATTGCCGGGGAGGCCTACGCCAAGTCAAGTCAAGATATACTCTCCCGTCAACGAGCCATTTCTGGCGCCGTTGCCGGGGAGGCCTATGCCAAGTCAAGTCAAGATTTACTCTCCCGTCAACGAGCCATTTCTGGCGCCGTTGCCGGGGAAGCCTACACAAAAGTCAACATACCAAGTACCCATCACAATCTCTATCTCTCGCATTACATTATTTGCCATTTGCCTCTCGTTTTCCTCTCCCCCACTTCACCCTTGCCGTTTTATTCGCCCTCTCTTTCCCTTTGCCTTTTGTTTGCTCGTGTGTTAGTTTGCTTGCTTGTCGTGATGGCCCAAGGTGCTACCAAATTGTGTGACTTCACCAATACCAATAACATGATTTCCTTAGCACTCCGATTGCTCCTCTTGCCAATACTGAATCTTGTAAAATCAATACTGCTTTGTTGAATCTTGTTATGAAAGATCAATTCGCTGGCCTTGCTAGTGAAGATGCCGCTACTCATCTAAATGGCTTTGTTGATTTATGTGATATGCAAAAGAAAAAGGATGTCGATAATGATGTCGTTAAATTGAAGCTATTTCCTTTTTCGCTTAGAGATCGTTCTAAAGCGTGGTTTTCATCTTTGCCTAAAAATAGTATTGATTCTTGGAACAAGTGCAAAGATGCTTTAATCTCTAAGTATTTTCCTCCCGCTAAGATTATCTCTCTTAGGAACGATATTATGAATTTTAAGCAACTTGATCATGAACATGTTGCACAAGCTTGGGAGAGAATGAAATTAATGCTACGTAATTGTCCTACTCATGGTTTGAACTTATGGATGATTATACAAATTTTTTATGCTGGATTGAATTTTGCTTCTAGAAATCTTTTAGATTCGGCCGCGGGAGGCACTTTTATGGAAATCACTTTAGGAGATGCTACTAAACTCCTAGATAATATTATGGTCAATTATTCTCAATGGCATACTGAAAGATCTACTAATAAAAAAGTGCATGCTATAGAAGAAATCAATGTTTTGAGCGAAAAGATGGATGAACTTAGGAATTTATTTGTTAAGATCATTTCTTCTGATCCCAATAATATGCCTTTATCTACTTTGCTTGAGAATAATGAATCTATGGATGTGAATTTTGTTGGTAGGAATAGTTTTGGTAACAACGCGTATAGAGGGAATTTTAATTCTAGGCCTTATCCTAGTAATCCTTCTAATAATTATGGAAATTCCTACAACAACTCTTATGGAAATTTTAATAAGATGCCCTCTGAATTTGAGAGTAGTGTTAAAGAGTTTATGAATTTGCAAAAGAATTTCAATGCTTTGCTTGAAGAGAAATTGCTTAAAGTTGATGATTTGGCTAGGAACGTTGATAGAATTTCTCTTGAGGTTGATTCTTTAAAGCTTAGATCTATTCCTCCTAAGCATGATATCAATGAGTCTCTCAAAGCCATGAGAATTTCCATTGATGAGTGCAAAGAAAGAACCGCTAGGATGCGTGCTTACAAAGATGCCTTTATTAAAGCGTGTTCTTCTAAATCCTATGAAAATCAAGATGAAGATCTGAAAGTTATTGATGTGTCCCCTATTAAATCGTTATTTTGCAATGTGAATCTTGATGAATCTGATTATGATCTTCCCTTACCTAGAAGGCGTTCTAAGAATTCTGAGTTTTTAGATCCTGATGATGAAATTGATAAAAAAGGGATTGAAAGAAATAAAAATCTAGATATTGCTAAACCCAATATTTTGGATCTCAGGGAATTTAACTATGAAAATTGCTCTTTAATTGATTGTATTTCCTTGTTGCAATCCGTGTTAAATTCTCCTCATGCTTATAGTCGAAATAAGGCCTTTACCGAACACATTGTTGACGCCTTAATGCAATCTTATGAAGAAAATCTTGAGTTGAAAGTTTCTATCCCTAGAAAACTCCATGATGAGTGGGAACCTACAATTAAGATTAAAATTAAAAATTACGAGTTTTATGCTTTGTGTGATTTGGGTGCTAGTGTCTCTACTATCCCCAAAGCTTTGTGTGATTTGCTAGATTTCCGTGACTTTGATGATTGCTCTCTAAACTTGCATCTTGCGGATTCCACTATTAAAAAGCCTATGGGAAGAATTAATGATGTTTTTATTGTTGCAAATAGGAATTATGTGCCCGTAGATTTTATCGTTCTTGATATAGATTGCAATCCTTCATGTCCTATTATTCTTGGTAGACCTTTCCTTAGAACGATTGGTGCAATTATTGATATGAAGGAAGGGAATATTAAATTCCAATTTCCCTTAAAGAAGGGCATGGAACACTTTCCTAGAAAGAAAATAAAATTACCATATGAATCTATCATGAGAGCCACTTATGGATTGCCTAGTAAAGATGGCAATACCTAGATCTATCCTTGCTTTTATGCCTAGCTAGGGGCGTTAAACGATAGCACTTGTTGGGAGGCAACCCAATTTTATTTTGTGTTTTTTTGTTTTTGGTTCTGTTTAGGAATAAATAATCCATCTAGATTCTGTTTAGATGTG
This sequence comes from Triticum urartu, assembly GCF_056163025.1. Classification (NCBI taxonomy): domain Eukaryota; kingdom Viridiplantae; phylum Streptophyta; class Magnoliopsida; order Poales; family Poaceae; genus Triticum; species Triticum urartu. The sequence continues at coordinate 355,780,014 of NC_141877.1, forward strand.
GTTTTATCTTTTAATTAGTGTTTGTGCCAAGTTAAACCTATTAGATCTTCTTGGAAGATAGTTATTTGATCTTGCTGTAATTTCCAGAATCTTTGCGCTCAGTGCCCGAATTGTCAAAAATCACCAGAACGTGATAAAATAGTGATTCCAATTGCTGCTGATCAATAAACAAATTGCCAAGCTCGTCTAATTTTGGTAGAATTTTTTGGGTTCTAGAAGTTTGCGTTAGTAACAGATTACTACAGATTGTTCTGTTTTTGACAGATTCTGTTTTGCGTGTGTTGTTTGCTTATTTTGATGAATCTATGGCTAGTAAAATAGTTTATAAACCATAGAGAAGTTGGAATACAGTAGGTTTAACACCAATACAAACAAAGAACAGGTTCACTACAGTACCTTAAAGTAGTCTTTTGTTTTCTTTCTCTAACGGAGCTCACGAGATTTCTATTGAGTTTTGTGTTGTGAAGTTTTCAAGTTTTCGGTAAATTCTTTTGATGGATTATGGAACAAGGAGTGGCAAGGCCTAAGCTTGGGGATGCCCATGGCACCCCCAAGATAATCCAAGGACACCAAAAAGTCAAAGCTTGGGGATGCCCCTGAAGGCATCCCCTCTTTCGTCCACTTCCATCGGTAATTTACTTGGAGCTATATTTTTATTCACCACATGATATGTGTTTTGCTTGGAGCGTCTTGTATTATTTGTGTCTTTGCTTGTTAGTCTACCACAATCATACTTGCTGTACACACCTTTTGAGAGAGCCATGTATGAATTGAAATTTGTTAGAATACTCCATGTGCTTCACTTATATCTTTTGAGCGTGATAATTTTTGCTCTAGTGCTTCACTTAGATCTTTTAGAGCACGGTGGTGGATTGTTTTAAAGAAACTTGATCTCTCATGATTCACTTAGATTATTTTGAGAGTCGTTAATAGCATGGTAATTTGCTTAATGTTATTATACTTGGTATTCAAGATATGTGAAACTTTCTTTTTAGTGGGTTGAATACTAAGATAAGTTTGATGCTTGCTAATTGTTTTGAGATATGGAGGTGATAATATCATAGTCGTGCTAGTTGAGTAGTTGTGAATTTGAGAAATACTTGTGTTGAAGTTAGCAAGTCCCGTAGCATGCACGTATGGTTAAAGTTGTGTAACAAATTTGAAGCATGAAGTGTACCTGGCTTGTGCATCCTTATGAGTGGCGGTCGGGGACGAGCGATGGTCTTTTCCTACCAATCTATCCCCCTAGGAGCATGCGTGTAGTACTTGATTTTTGATGACTTCTAAATTTTTGCAATAAGTATATGAGTTATTTTGACTAATGTTGAGTCCATGTATTATATACACTTTTACCTTTCCGCCATTTGCTAGCCTCTTCGGTACCGTGCATTGCCCTTTCTCACATTGAGAGTTGGTGCAAACTTCGCCGGTGCATCCAAACCCCGTGATATGATACGCTCTTTCACACATAAACCTCCCTATATCTTCCTCGAAACAGCCACCATACCTACCTATCATGGCATTTCCATAGCCATTCCGAGATATATTGCCATGCAACTTCCATCATCATCATCATCATCATCATCATCATGACATGCTTTACTTTTGTCATATTGCCATTGCATGATCTTGTAGTTGACATCGTATTTGTGGCAAAGCCACCATGCATTATTTTTCATACATGTCACTCTTGATTCATTGCACCATCCCGGTACACCACCGGAGGCATTCATAGAGTCATATCTTGTTCTAGTATCGAGTTGTAATCATTATGTTGTAATCAATAGAAGTGTGATGATCATCATTATTAGAGCATTGCCCAATCAAAAAAAGAGAAAGGCCAAAAAGAAAAAAAGAAAGGCCCAAAAAAAGGAGAAAATAAAAAGGGCAATGCTACTATCTCTTTTTCTACACTTGTGCTTCAAAGTAGCACCTTGTTCTTCATATAGTGAGTCTCATAAGTTGTCTTGTTCATACTAGTGGGAATTTTTCATTATAGAACCTGGCCTGTATATTCCAACGATGGGCTTCCTCAAAATGCCCTAGGTCTTCATGAGCAAGCAAGTTGGATGCACACCCACTAGTTTTCTTTTGTTGAGCATTCTTAGCTCTAGTGCATCCGTTGCATGGCAATCCCTACTCCTTGCATTAACATCAATTGATGGGCATCTCCATAGCTCATTGATTAGCCTCGTTGATGTGAGACTTTCTCCTTTTTTGTCTTCTCCACACAATCCCCATCATCATATTCTATACCACCCATAGTGCTATGTCCATGGCTCGCGCTCATGTATTGCGTGAAGGTTGAAAAAGTTTGAGATTATTTGAGTATGAAACAATTGCTTGGCTTGTCATCGGGGGTATAGAAGTTGGGAACATCTTTGTGTGACGAAAATGAAGCATAGCCTAACTATATGATTTTGTAGGGATGAACTTCCTTTGGCCATGTTATTTTGAGATGACATAATTGTTTAATTAGTATGCTTGAAGTATTATCATTTTTATGTCAATATGAACTTTTGTCTTGAACCTTTCGGATCTGAATATTCATACCATGATTAAGAAGATTTACATTGAAATTATGCCAAAGTATCACTCCGCATCAAAAATTCTCTTTTTATCATTTACCTACTCAAGGACAAGCAGGAATTAAGCTTGGGGATGCCTGATACGTCTCCAACATATATATAATTTTTGATTGCTCCATGCTACTTTATCTACTGTTTTGGACTATATTGGGCTTTATTTTCCACTTCTATATTATTTTTGGGACTAACCTATTAACCGGAGGCCCAGCCCAGAATTGTTGTTTTTTTTGCCTATTTCAGTATTTCGAGGGAACAGAATATCAAACGGAATCCAAACGGAATGAAACCTTCGGGAACATGATCTTCTCACTGAACGTGATCTAGGAGACTTGAACCCTACTCCAAGAAGTTTTTGAGGAGGTCACGAGGGTGGAGGGCGCGCCCCCCCTGGGCGCGCCCCCCTGCCTCATGGGCCCCTCGGAGCTCCACCGACGTGCTCCTTCCTCCTATATATACCTACGTACCCCCATTAGACCAGGGGGAGCCAAAAACCTAATTCCACCTCCGCAACTTCCTGTATCCACGAGATCCCATCTTGGGGCCTGTTCCGGAGCTCCGCCAGAGAGGGCATCCATCACGGAGGGCTTCTACATCAACACCATAGCCCTTCCGATGAAGTGTGAGTAGTTTACTTCAGACCTTCGGGTCCATAGCTAGTAGCTAGATGGCTTCTTCTCTCTTTTTGGATCTCAATACAATGTTCTCCCCGTCTCTCGTGGAGATCTATTCGATGTAATCTTCTTTTTGCGGTGTGTTTGTTGAGACCGATGAATTGTGGGTTTATGATCCAACTTATCTAGGAATAATATTTGAATCTTCTCTGAATTCTTTTATGTATGATTGAGTTATCTTTGCAAGTCTCTTCGAATTATCCGTTTGGTTTGGCCAACTAGATTGGTAGTTCTTGCAATGGGAGAAGTGCTTAGCTTTGGGTTCAATCTTGCGGTGTCCTTACTCAGTGACAGAAAGAGTTGCAAGGCACGTATTGTATTGTTGCCATCGAGGATAACAAGATGGGGTATTTATCATATTTCATGAATTTATTCCTCTACATCATGTCATCTTGCTTAAGGCGTTACTCTGTTTTTAACTTCATACTCTAGATGCATGCTGGATAGCGGTCGATGAGTGGAGTAATAGTAGTAGATGCAGGCAGGAGTCGGTCTACTTGTCACGGACGTGATGCCTATATACATGCTCATACCTAGATAACCTCATAACTATGCTCAATTCTATCAATTGCTCAACAGTAATTTGTTCACCCACCGTAGAATATCTATGCTCTTGAGAGAAGCCACTAGTGAAACCTATGGCCCCCGAGTCTATTCTCATCATATCAATCTCCATTACTTTATTTTACTTGTTTTGCTTTTACTTTTCACTTTGCATCCTTATACCAAAAATATTATCTCTATCAGATCTCACTCTCGTAAGTGACCGTGAAGGGATTGACAACCCCTAAGCGTTGGTTGCGAGTTGCTACCGTTTTGTGCAGGTACGAGGGACTTGCGTGTGACCTCCTACTGGATTGATACCTTGGTTTCTCAAAAACTGAGGGAAATACTTACGCTACTGTGCTGCATCACCCCCTCCTCTTCGGGGAAAACCAACGCTAGCTCGAGACGTAGCAGCCCCCCACATATATATAGGTGGGAGAGGGAGAGGGGATGCAAGGGGAGCCCCAAGTAGGAGTAATCCTACTTGGGCGCCTCCTCCAAGTTGGCCTTCCCCCTTCCATATCCATTGGAGGTGGAAGGAAAGAGAGGGGGGAGGCCGAATCCTCCCCTTTCCTTCTCCCTTCCCTTCCTTTCCTTCTCCTCCTATTTATCCTATAGGGGCGCATCAACCCCTTTTGGGGCTGGTATTTCCAACTCTTGGCCCATATTAGGCCCATATAGCTTGCCGGGGGTTGCCCGGAACCCCTTCCGGTGACCCGATACGTACCCGATACCCCCAGAACTCTTCCGGTGTCCGAATACTATCGTCCTATATATGAATCTTTACCTCTCGAACATTTCGAGACTCCTTGTCATGTCTGTGATCTCATCCGGGACTCCGAACAACATTCGGTTACCAAATCACATAACTCATATAATACAAAATCGTCATCGAACGTTAAGCGCGCGGACCCTACGGGTTTGAGAACTATGTATACATGACCGAGACACATCTCCAATCAATAACCAACAGTGGAACCTGGATGCTCATATTGGTTCCTACATATTCTACGAAGATCATTATCGGTCAAACCGCAATGACAACATACGTCATTCCCTTTGTCATCGGTATGTTACTTGCCCGAGATTCGATCGTCTGTATCTTCATACCTAATTCAATCTCGTTATCAACAAGTCTCTTTACTCGTTCCATAATGCATCATCCTGCAACTAACTCATTATCACATTGCTTGCAAGGCTTATCGTGATGTGCATTACTGAGAGGGCCCAGAGATACCTCTCCAATACTCAGAGTGACAAATCCTAATATCGATCTGTGCTAACCCAACAAACACCTTCGGAGACACCTGTAGAGCATCTTTATAATCACCCAGTTACGTTGTGACGTTTGATCGCACACAAGGTGTTCCTCTGGTATTCGGGAGTTGCATAATCTCATAGTCAAAGGAATAGGTATTTGACATGAAGAAAGCAATAGCAATAAAACTGAACGATCAACATGCTAATTAAGCTAACGGATGGGTCTTGTCCATCACATCATTCTCCTAATGATGTGATCCCGTTCATCAAATGACAACACATGTCTATGGTTAGGAAACTTAACCATCTTTGATTAATGAGCTAGTCTAGTAGAGGCTTACTAGGGACACAGTGTTTTGTCTATGTATCCACACATGTATCAAGTTTCCAGTTAATACAATTCTAGCATGAATAATAAACATTTATCATGATATAAGGAAATATAAAATAACAACTTTATTATTTCCTCTAGGGCATATTTCCTTCAATGAAGGGGCTTCAAGAGAGGAACATGGGGTGCCACCACCTCAGAAGCCATGGTTATGGCAGGAAGAGATCCATATGGGCCAAGGAGGACGCAAAATGCGGAAGTCTGGGCATCCCACACCCCTTGGCGGACTTCACCGTCCCACAGGAGCGTGGCGTCCTCAGGGCACATCACCATTGGGACCCAGTCAAGAAGGTTTTCGAGATGGACCCGGTCACGATGGAGTTCATGAGACTGCTGGTAATTTTAGTTTTGGATCAATTCGACTGCACGTTTAGTCATATTTGTAAATGATCCTTGTTCCTTTTGTAGAGAGAGCAACACAGGATTGTGGCCAAAAGCGACTGGCCGTCCGAGGCATTGGCGAGGCCCAATTGGGACACCTCATCCAACCGGGCATTGAACATATTGAAAGGACTCTCGGTGGACACTCGGCCGTCGTATGGACGCGTGCACGGTGTCGGAGACGACGCCACGTGGAAGAAGTACTACCGTGAGACTACAGAGGAGAGAAAGGAAAGACAGAGGTTAACTGAACAAAACATCGACAAGAAGGTTGAGATTGTGGTTGAGAAGAAATCAGCTGAGATAGTCGCAACAGCGGTAGCTACCGCAAAGCAGGTGATTGCAGATATGTCTGGTGTCTTAGTTCCGTCCGTTTTCAGTTGGAGCAGCCAAAATCCAAAAAAATGCAGCGGACTTTCCCCTTGCCGAATTCTTTGGGAGCATCTCGACTAGCATTGCACCAGCACCTACACGTGCTCCTGCATCGGCTCCTGCACCGTCTCCCACACCTGCTCATAGTAGCCTGCCCTATGTCTCGGACGTGCTCGGCGGTGCTTCGTCTTTGGCTGAGCTCGACGCCCTCACGGTATCTGTCACACTGGCCCTCTTCAATAAATGTATAATCTCCCGTTTCCATTGCCTTTCAGATATCTCACGTCGCAGACATGTCTTTGCAGGCCGATGTAACCCCGTGCACCATATTGTACACCATCGGCGACCAGAAGGTGGACGTGGGGAAGGCGACGATAATGAAGCCGAAGGAACCATTGTTCCACACCCTGCCGATCCCCCCTGACGTCTTCAAGGTTTTCGTGGACAGTGTCAAACTGGGCCACGAGAATTTGGCTCCTCCGGTTGTGACACCCCAAGACCGGCGCTTCAGTTGCCCTTCCATTTATTTTAGTTGTTGACGTGTGTTTATTATGTTTGTTGCATTAGCATAATTGTTTTGCATATTTCATTCCTATATGTTTATGCCATGATCATGTTGAGTGCCTTGTCATATCTTTGCTTCTTGCACCATGCTCATTTCGCTTGTTATGCCATGTGTTTGCATTGTGCCTCTTGCCATTATATTGCATTGTGCCATCCTATGCTGCTTGCCCTATGCATATGTCCCATGCATCATCACCTCCTCCTTCCTTCTTCTTTCTTTCATTTTAGCAAGAGCCGTATATTCTATGCCTCTTGTAGTATTGTTTGTTGCACCTTGCCATGCCATGCCTCATTAAACCGGACATGCATCATACTTGAATGTGCATCATGTCATGTTTATGCTTGTTGGTTTACCATGTTGTTTGCTTCTTTCCGGTTGTTCTCCTTCTCGATAGTTCATGTTTCGTTGCATTTGTGAGGATTCATTCGACTACGTGGCTTCATCTTCTTCATGGACTCGTTCTTCTTCCTTGTGGGATTTCAGGCAAGATGACCGTCACCTTGGATCTCACTACTATCTTTGCTATGCTAGCTATCCCGATGCTATCGCTATGTCGCGCGACCTACCACTTGTTTATCGAGCCTCCCAAATTGCCATGATAACCTCTAACCGCTTTCACCCTTCCTAGCAAACCGTTGTTTGGCTATGTTACCGCTTTGCTCAATCTCTCTTATAGCGTTGCTAGTTGCAGGTTGCTCCATGTTGGGACATGGATATCATGGGATCTCACAATATCTCTTATTTAATTAATGCATCTATATACTTGGTAAAGGGTGGAAGGCTCGGCCTTATGCCTGGTGTTTTGTTCCACTCTTGCCGCCCTAGTTTCCGTCATACCGGTGTTATGTTCCTTGATTTTGCGTCCCTAACACGATGAGGGGTATGGGACCCTCTCTACGTTTCGCTTTGAATAAAACTCTTCCAGCAAGGCCCAACATTGGTTTTAACATTTGCCATAATAATACTTGAACCTAATAATTAATTAGCATAGGGCGTCACGAACCCAAGGATTTTTACATACATGGCAGGGCCAGTGCTGATGGTGTTGGTCCCAAACAGAGCCACTTGCGGTGCCACCCCTTTTTCAAGGGTTTTTGGTTGTTGTACATAGTGCTCACCCGGTCGTGGCCTAAGACGAGATATGCGCGTCTACTATCAGGGTGTCGACGTGCTGGGAGGCTTTGCTGGATTAGTTTTACCATTGTCGAAATGTCCTGTGCACCAGGATCCTGAGTCTGATCGGTTGTCCCACGATGGAGGATTGTATCCCCGGATCATGAGCTTGTCATGGGCTAAGCTGGGACACCCCTGCAGGGTTTAATCTTTCGAAAGCCGTGCCCACGGTTATGTGGCATATGGGAATTTGTTAATATCCGATTGTAGAGGACTTGAAGTAAACTCAATTAAAATACACCAACCGCGTGCATAACTGTGACGGTCTCTTTTCGAGTGAGTCGAGAAGAGAACACGGTGGGGTTATGTTTGAACGTAAGTAGTTCAGAATCACTTCTTGATCATTACTAGTTTGCGACCGTTGGCATAGATTCTCGTCTTACTCTTGTACTCATGAGTTAGCCACCATACTATGCTTAGTCGCTGCTGCAACCTCACCACTTATCCTTTCCGTACCCTTTAAGCTTTGCTAGTATTGATACCCATGGTACTGGGATTGCTGAGTCCTCGTGGCTCACAGTTTAATACACCAACAGTTGCAGGTACAGGTAATGCGATGTTCATGGCGCGAGAGCGATGTTTTCCCGTTTTGAGTTCTTCTTCTTCTTCATCGATCTTGGGTTAGGTTCCTGGTCGGCAGCCTAGGCTAGCAGGGTGGATGTCGTTTGAGTTTCTGTTTGTGTTTCATCCGTAGTCGGATGTTGTTCTATGTATGATGTGTTGATGTATTCTTGCGGCATTTGTATGCCTTGTATGTATCCCCATCTATTATGTAATGTTGATTTAATGATATCCACCTTGCAAAAGCGTGTCAATATGCGGTTCTATCCTTAGTGGGACCTTCGAGTATCTTTAGGATAGTATCGCATATTGGGCGTGCCAAGTTGGTATCAGAGCCACGACCGACCATAGGAGCCCCTTGATTGATCGCTGGCGTTGTTGAGTCTAGAACAATTTTTCTTGAGTCTTAGGAATATATATATATATATATCGGAGAGTAGGATTCATTTTACTCCTCAGCCCCCTTCATCGCTCTAGTGAGGTCTCCTGGCGTAGATGTTTTGACTTTCCTCTCCTCATTTTCACTAAAAAAATTAGGATCACGCGGGTATCTTGGAGTCGTTTCGATAATTTTTTGATGAGAAAATTGTTCTTGGTGCCTCCTGTCATTTAGGGGTTGTGGCAGTCCCGGGGAGTTGAGCTCCGAGGTGTCGTCGTCACAATTTTATCATTGCATTTCCGGTATACCTGAGCTTTTGCCGACATCAAAAATCTCTTATATGTAGTTAGTGGTGAGATAACCTCGACGCCACCCAGTACTGGGGCGGGAGTTCGAGAGTATTTCCACAACTCGTATATCGGATGCTTTTCGAAGGTCGAGGTACACGATTTTCAGAGTTTTCTTGGTTATGTGTTGACGGATGGATACAGTTGGGGCATAGGGCTTGTTAGTTGTGTGATATATATTGTGCCACCCTATATCCCCAACACAAGATTGCATAACCAGAAAGTTTCGGGAGTTTTAGGTGGGAATTCAAGTATCACGTAGGATATCTTTCCAACAGACACATGATACGATATGGGGTCTATCATATGTTTGTTCCGTCTTATTCCGCAAGCCAAGTCCTTTGTTTTGTTTTGAGTTGTGGTATTCGAGTTGCTTCAATGTCAAGTGTTGATTCCATACCTTTCCTAAGTGGTGTTCTCATACTTCTATGTGAATACTAATCCTTCTTGATTTCAAGATTGTCTTGTAAATCCTTTTCAACCGGTGCTTTCATCTTCAAGTTATTCCATCCACTTCATCCTTGTAAGTTCAACTCTCATTTTCTAAAACGGTGTCGTTTCCCCATCCCCATTTATTTTCTTTCCCATCCTCCCACCCTTTTGTTTACAGAGTCTGAAGTCGCTAATCGAGTATCCTTTTATTCATGAGATTGGTCGTGCCAATTCTTTCCATCCGACGTGCTCATCTTCAGGTGGATCCAATCAATTTCAACATCCGCAAGATCAATTCTAAGCTTTTCAACGTTGTTTGTTCCATCCGTCCCAAGTTGTCTTTGTTTTCCCCGCCCTCCCACCCTTTTCTTCAAGGACTCATATTTCCTAATCAAGTATCCATATTATGGATGTGAAGTTTCTTCATTCTTTCCTTCAATGTTCTTATCCAGTGGTTCTCATGAAGATGCTCTTCAAGTTCATCATCCTTCGTTGTTGTTTCTTCTCCAGTGGATTCAATACAAGCTTTCGGTGTTGACCATATCCTTTTTGTCCTTTCATATGCTTTCTTATGCCGGTGCACCTCTCAATCATTCACCTCTCTCTATTCATATCCGGAGTGCTATAGATATCTCAGAAGATTCACGTTTCCGTTGATAATCCGTTCAAGCTATTTCGTGGTTGTTATCTCATTCAAGTCATTTAATTCAACTGGTGCAATCTCTCTTCAAAATCATTTCAACGGTGTTTTCTTTTGAGTGGGCCCTAACCCACAGGTCTTTTCCCAGGATCTTACCTGACTCTTCTAATTTATCTGGAGCGATTCCCAAATTCTTTTCAAAAGTTTGATGTAAGAATGAATTTCCATCAGTCAGATACCCTCTCCTAGATTGCTTTCAAATCATTTTCATCATTGGTTCAAATTTTCTATTCTTCATTCCGGAGTGCCTCAACAATTCATGGTGGTGTTTCTCGTCGTCATTCTCAGATTTGAAGACCGAAGAAGAGTTTCTCTTCAATCATATCTGTTCTCTTGAAGATGCGTAGTTCAAGCTTGCTGCCATCCTCTCAAAATTGTTTTTGATTGTGAGAATTCTTTTCACCCATCCAGAGCAATTCATGAGTCTTTTCAGTTTGATTCTCTGGATCCCGTCATCTCAGAATTATTCATTCTCAGCTTTCATCTCTCGTTCTCTAAATCTTATCGGTGCATCGTTGAAGAATTCTCTAGTCAGTTCGTGATCTCTTCATTCTCTTGTATCTAAATTTCCTGAAGTATCTTTGTTTATTTTCTAGTTCTTCCCGGTGATTCGTTCACTTTTCTTCAATCGTTTTCAATTCTTACGGTGGTTCGTTCAAGATTCCTTTTCCTTGTTATGATATTAATTCATTAGTTTCTTTCCAAAATCCTACCGGTGGTTTGTTCAAGACTTTCCCAAGTTCGTGCTATATCTCACCAATCCTTTTCAAGAATAACAAGTAGCATGCCTATCCATTGCTTGTCATCAATTTAATTTGATGAAGGATAAGCATACAATAAATCTTATTCTTATTTCCTTGAGGTGATTCAATTCTGTTCTTCCGGAGATTGTTCATGATGAGTAAATTCTTGATTACAAGTGATTCATCTTTCTTTCCGGAGTTGTTCATCCTATCACATTCTCGGTTCGAGATGCTTCATATTTTCTTTCCGGAGTTCCAAGCTCTCTCATTTATCTCATCGCGAAGCTCCTTCTAAATCATTGCAAGGCTTCACCTTGTGTTTTCAACTTATCTTTTCTTTCTATCATTCTCTTTTGTTACTAGTGTTCTCACGAAGGCTCAACATGGTGGTTCATCAAAGATTTATTTCATTCCCGAAGTGTTCGCCAAGATTCTTATTGGAGGAGCTCAAGCATTCTTCATCTTGCCTTCCGAAGTGCAATTCTTTCTATCTTATCTTTTGAGGTGGTGTTATGTCATTCTTGACAATTTCCCTTCATGCTTCATGATTCACAAGTTGTCAGGAATGAGATATTTAAACCCATCATTTTCTTCCTTGGAGTTATCTTGGTATAGATTTCACTTAAAGCCTTCCCTACGGAATGTTGCTAGTATGGTGTTTATCAATGATCCAAGTTTCCTCCTATCCTCGCGGAGAAAGAAGTTTTCCCATCTCTTCGTTCCTCTCAGCTAATCAATCTTTTGGTAGTGGCTAGTTGTCACCTCATAATTTTGAGATGTCTCCATAAGCCCACAAGGATCATATCCTTTCGTATTGATCTTCCAACAACTCCGTTCAATCCTTCTTTTAAGGATGCCCTCTTAAATTCATTTCAGGTAGAACATGATGTTTTTTTCTCCGTTCTTTTCATCCCATTCTCACATTTGTTCCGGAGGTTTTATGATGTTGCTCTCTTCGTCCCATCATCTCATTTTGCCAAGATCATGTTCTTTTCCTCGCTTAACCATTTAAACTAGAGTGTTGTCTCATCTCTTCGAGTTCTTTTCATCTTATCAATTCTTGCATCTCTTTTTAACCGGAGTGCTGTTGGAATTTGTTCTTCCTCATTCCTTGTTTATCTCGTTTCAACCAGAGTGGTTTCAATTCCTTCTTGTCCATTGTGCTCTTCATTCATAGCTTTGCAACCTCCAAGGTTCACATGGTGTTCCTTGTTTCTCTTTTCTACCAGAGTGCTCTCAATTACGTTCAACTCTGTTGTGTTCTTCTTTCAAGTTTTTTAACCTCTCAAGGTTCATTGGTTTCACTCATTTGTCAAAGAAGCAACTTTATTTTACCTATTCCTCTTCCGTTTCTCCCCGGTGCCATCCTTAGATCTCGGGTCGAGATCTCTTGTAAGTGGAGGAGAGTTGTGACGCCCCAAGACCGGCGCTTCAGTTGCCCTTCCATTTATTTTAGTTGTTGACGTGTGTTTATTATGTTTGTTGCATTAGCATAATTGTTTTGCATATTTCATTCATATATGCTTATGCCATGATCATGTTGAGTGCCTTGTCATATATTTGGTTCTTGCACCATGCTCATTTCGCTTGTTATGCCATGTGTTTGCATTGTGCCTCTTGCTATTATATTGCATTGTGTCATCCTATGTTGCTTGCCCTATGCATATGTCCCATGCATCATCACCTCCTCCTTCCTTCTTCTTTCTTTCCTTTTAGCAAGAGCCACATTTTCCCTTCCTCATTAATGTTCATCTTTTCCCTACAAATATTAGACCATGCCACTTACGTCCCTGCCAAATTTCATTCTACTTGGAGTTTTGTCTTGGTTGGGTTAAAAAATGGTCCAAGTTTGAACTTTATTCAAACTTGTATTTTTTTTACCTCTAAAAATGTCCCAAAGCAATTTATTCAAATGCTACGTAAATGCAGAATCTCAGATATATTTTTATGTCATCCTAATTCCTTGCCAAACTCGCTGGGCTTTTCTTGCATTTCTGTTTGAAGAAATTGCTTAAAGGAAAAGAGAGAAAGAGAGAGTAGCAACAGCAGCAGGAGCAGCCCAGCGCAGCAGCAGCCCGGCCCAGCTCCAGCGCCTCCCTCATCCCATGTCTCTCCCCCTCTATTGGTAATTCCAGCTTGCCACGCTGGTCACCCGCGCTGAGCCCACCCGCAGCGACCATTCCCTTCTCCCTTTTCTTCCTCCTCTCGCCACATCCCCCTCACAGTAAAACAGAGGAGGAGCACACATGGCCACGAGGGCAAGGCCCGACGCCGGGCCCCCTCCTATAAAGCCGCCTAGGGTCTCGCCCTAGGGTTTCTACCCTTCCCTCTCTTCCCTCTGGGCCACCGCCTCTCCACAAAATCCCCACTTGCACCCGGCCCCGCTGCTTCCAGGAGCCATAGCCGGCGAGGCCACGAGCTTCCCTCTGGCATAGCAGCTCCACCGACCTCCATCCTCCCGGCTCCGAGCACTGCCACGCCGTCACAGTTCCATTCAGACGCCAAGCCAGGCCCAAGGATCGCCAAGTCCCTCGACGTCCTCTTCCTCCCCTGCGTCTTCTCGCCGTCCCCGTTCACCTACAACCTCGTACAACTTCAGCAGCACCCCCTCGGTGAGCAGCTGTTCCTTCCGGCCCCTCTCCGGTTCGATTTTGTCGCTGTGGCCGCCGATCTCGTCGTGTCCGAGGCTGTGTCCGCCATGGACGACCATGGCAGCGAGCCCAAGCTCGTGTTCTAGCCTCTGCACGCCTCACCTTTGCATGCATCCACACACGGGCATCCACGCACCGCGTCGCTCGCAGCACCCATGGCCACTCGCCCCTCGCCTCGTGGCCCGGCCCGTTCCTGCCGCTGCCGCAACTGAGACGAGTACGAGCTCGTCCTTGAGTTCCCGCATGCACCGCCTTGCACACGCTTGCTCGCGCACTTCACCACGGGAACCCTTGTCAGTTTCCGCACCCCCGCCGGTGATCTGCTGCACCCGCAGCAGCTGCTTGCTCCCGTCGCGGGAAGCATCACCGGGCATCCATGGCCGCCATGGCCACGGGCAGCAGCTTGGCCTACACACATGCGAACAAGGCTGCATCCTGCAGAAGCTCCTTTGTTCAAACCCGCACCCCGCAGCAGCTCTGCGGCCCCTAGCATTGCCTCGTTTGCTCACTGGCAACACCGGCGAGATCCCCGTGCTTCCATGGCTAGGGCTTTAGCATTTTGGAGTGTTCTTATTCCATGGCATGCTTTTTTTTCACACACACTGCGCTGGCCTAGCTGGTTGACCCGCTCGGTGTCATCGAGGAGATCTTGGGTTCGAAACCTAGTTATCCCTATTTCCCCTCTATTTTTATTTTCTTTGCCTGCACACACGCACACATTCAGCCGCTTGGGCCTTTCTTTGCCTGCACACACGCACACATTCAGCCGCTTGGGCCAATTCCATTTCTGGGCCGTGACACTGTGATGCTTCGGGCCCGTGCATGTTTTTTTTCTCTGCCTGTGCATTTAGTTATTTTTTCCAGTTATTGGATAATTGCAGAAATGCCATTTAATTGCTTTGCTCATATTTAAATAATCGTGCATCGGATTGAAACATGTCATACATACATCTTGCTCAGATTTTCATGTAGTTTCACAATATCCAACTTTCATCCATGTTTGAAATTTTTAAATTGTTGTTTGCATTAATTTGCATAAATAGCATGTTAAAATGGATTAATTCATAACTAAATAACCGTAGCTCCAAATTTAACAATCTTTATATGTAAATGGGGGTAGAAAAGTTTAACATGGTGGCAATAGTTTGCATGTTTAATAACTCTAAAATTGTGTTTAGGGCAGAACAGTACCATAACCAAAATATGCACATGGGGATTTTCCGGAATTGTTGTTTGTTATTTCCGGCCTCATTTAAACTTGCCTAAATAGTTAGTTTGCTTACGCTTCACCTCTTTCCATGTTTAACAACATTTAATTTTTTTGAGTAGATTAAATGGGAGAGAACTATACAATTGATGTGGTGTTTCATCAATATGCAACTCGTTGAATATTGAGCTCCACTTAACTTGTAGTATTGTTTGTTGCACCTTGCCATGCCATGCCTCATTAAACCGGACATGCATCATACTTGAATGTGCATCATGTCATGTTTATGCTTGTTGGTTTACCATGTTGTTTGCTTCTTTCTGGTTGTGCTCCTTCTCGATAGTTCATGTTTCGTTGCGTTTGTGAGGATTCGTTCGACTACGTGGCTTCATCTTCTTCATGGACTCGTTCTTATTCCTTGCGGGATTTCAGGCAAGATGACTGTCACCTTCGATCTCACTACTATCTTTGCTATGCTAGCTGTGAAGGAAATATGCCCTAGAGGCAATAATAAAGTTGTTATTTATATTTCCTTATATCATGATAAATGTTTATTATTCATGCTAGGACTGTATTAACCGGAAACTTAGTACATGTGCAAATATATAGACAAACAAAGTGTCACTAGTTTGCCTCTACTTGACCAGCTCGTTGAATCAATGATGGTTATGTTTCCTAACCATAGACATGAGTTGTCATTTGATTAACGGGATCAAATCATTAGAGAATGATGTGATTGACAAGACCCATCCATTAGCTTAGCACGATGATCGTTTAGTTTGTTGCTATTGCTTTCTCCATAACTTATACATGTTCCTATGACTATGAGATCATGCAACTCCCGAATACCGGAAGAACACATTGTGTGCTACCAAACGTCACAACGTAACTGGGTGATTATAAAGGTGCTCTAGAGGTGTCTCCGAAGGTGTTTGTTGAGTTGGCATAGATCGAAATTAGGATTTGTCACTCCGATTGTCGGAGAGGTATCTCTGGGCCCTCTCGGTAATGCACATCACTATAAGCCTTGCAAGCAATGTGACTAATGAGTTAGTTTCAGGATGATGCATTACGGAACGAGTAAAAAGACTTGCCGGTAACGAGATTGAACTAGGTATTGAGATACCGACGATCGAATCTCGGGCAAGTAACATACCGACGACAAAGCGAACAGTGTATATCGTTATGCAGTTTGACCGATGACGATCTTCATAGAATATGTGGGAGCCAATATGAACATCCAGGTTCCACTATTGATTATTGACTGGAGACGTGTCTCGGTCTTGTCTACATAGTTCTCGAACCCGTAGGTTCCGCATGCTTAAACGTTCGGTGATGATCGATATTATGAGTTTATGTGTTTTGATGTACGGAAGGTAGTTCGGAGTCCCGGATGTGATCACGGACATGGCGAGGAGTCTCGAAATGGCCGAGACATAAAGATTGATATATTGGACGGCTATATTCGGACACCGGAAGTGTTCCGGGTGATTTCAGTGAAAACCGGAGTACTAGAGGGTTACCGGAACCCCCCCGGGAGAACTAATGGGCCACATGGGCCTTAGTGGAGAGAGAGGGCCGGCCAGGGCAGGCCGCGCGCCCCTCCCCCTTTGGTCCAAATTGGACTAGAGAAGGGGGGGCGGCGCCCCCCTTTCCTTCTCCCTCTCCTCCTTCCTTTCCCCCTCCTAGTAGGAGTAGGAAAGGGGAGTCCTACTCCTACTAGGAGGAGGACTCCTCTCCTGGCGCGCCCCAAGGGCCGGTCGGCCTCCCCCTTGCTCCTTTATATACAAGGACAGGGGCACCCTAGAACACACACGTTGATTGTTTCCAGCCGTGTGCGGTGCCCCGCTCCACCATAATCCACCTCAGTCATATCGTAGCGGTGCTTAGGCGAAGCCCTGTTCCGGTAGCATCATCATCACCATCATCACACCGTCGTGCTGACGAAGCTCTCCCTCGACACTCTGCTGGATCGTGAGTTCATGTGACGTCACCGAGCCGAACGTGTGCAGATCGCGGAGGTGCCATACTTTGGTACTAGGATCGTTCGATCGTGAAGACGTACGACTACATCAACCGCGTTGTCATAACGCTTCCGCTTAGGGTCTATGAGGGTACATGGACAACACTCTCCCCTCTCGTTGCTATGCATCACCATGATCTTGCGTGTGCGTAGGATTTTTTTTGAAATTACTGCGTTCCCCAACAGTGGCATCCGAGCCAGGTTTATGCGTAGATGTTATATGCACGAGTAGAACACAAAGCAGTTGTGGGCGTGGGTATATACATATTGCTTGCCGTCACTAGTTGATTCTTGATTCGGCGGTATTGTTGGATGAAGCGGCCCAGACCGACATTACGCGTACGCTTACACGAGACTGGTTGTACCGACGTGCTTCGCACACAGGTGGCTGGTGGGTGTCAGTTTCTCCAACTTTAGTTGAATCGGATTCAATGAACAGAGTTCTTTCTGAAGATCAAAAAGCAATCACTATACTGTGTTGTGGTTTTTGATGCGTAGGTAAGAACGGTTCTTGCTCAGCCCGTAGCAGCCACGTAAAACTTGCAACAACAAAGTAGATGACGTCTAACTTGTTTTTGTAGGGCATGTTGTGATGTGATATGGTCAAGACATGATGCTAAATTTTATTGTATGAGATGATCATGTTTTGTAACGAAGTTATCAGCAACTGGCATGAGCCATATGGTTGTCGCTTTATTGTATGAAATGCAATCGCCATGTAATTGCTTTACTTTATCACTAAGCGGTAGCGATAGTCATAGAAGCAATAGTTGGCGAGACAACAACGATGCTCCGATGGAGATCAAGGTGTCAAGCCGGTGACGATGATGATCATGACGGTGCTTTGGAGATGGAGATCAAAGGCACAAGATGATGATGGCCATATCATATCACTTATATTGATTGCATGTGATGTTTATCCTTTATGCATCTTATTTTGCTTAGTTCGATGGTAGCATTATAAGATGTTCTCTCACTAAATTTCAAGGTATAAGTGTTATCCCTGAGTATGCACCGTTGCTACAGTTTGCCGTGCCGAGACACCACATGATGATCGGGTGTGATAAGCTCTACGTTCACATACAACGGATGCAAGCCAGTTTTGCACACGCAGAATACTCAGGTTAAACTTGACGAGCCTAGCATATGCAGATATGGCCTCGGAACACTGAGACTGAAAGGTCGAGCGTGAATCATATAGTAGATATGATCAACATAGTGATGTTCACCATTGAAAACTACTCCATCTCACGTGATGATCGGACATGGTTTAGTTGATATGGATCACGTGATCACTTAGATGATTAGAGAGATGTCTATCTAAGTGGAAGTTCTTAAGTAATTTGATTAATTGAACTTTAATTTATCATGAACTTAGTACTTGATAGTATTTTGCATGTCTATGTTGTTGTAGATAGATGGCCCATGCTGTTGTTCCATTAAATTTTAATGCGTTCCTAGAGAAAGCTAAGTTGAAAGATGATGGTAGCAACTACATGGACTGGGTCCGTAACTTGAGGATTATCCTCATTGCTACACATAAGAATTACATCGTGGAAGCACCGCTAGGTGACAAACCCGCTGCAGGAGCAACGCCAGATGTTTTGAACACCTGGCAGAGCAAAGCTTATGGCTACTCGATAGTTCGGTGTGCCATGACACTGATCCGGCAGACTCTAAGTCACAAACCGGATACGTGTTTTCATTAAATGGTGGAGCTGTCAGTTGGTGCAGTTCCAAGCAGAGCGTCATGGCAGGATCTACGTGTGAAGAGGAGTACATAGGTGCTTCGGAAGCAGCAAATGAAGGAGTCTGGATGAAGGAGTTCATATCCGATCTAGGTGTCATACCTAGTGCATCGGGTCCAATGAAAATATTTTGTGACAATACTGGTGCAATTTCCTTGGCGAAGGAATCCAGATTTCACAAGAGAACTAAGCACATCAAGAGATGCTTCAATTCCATCCGCGATCAAGTCAAGGAGGGAGACATAGAGATTTGCAAGATACATAAGGATGTGAATGTTGCAGACCCGTTGACTAAGCCTCTCTCATGAGCAAAACATGATCAGCACCAATACTCCATGGGTGTTAGAATCATTACAATGTAATCTAGATTATTGACTCTACTGCAAGTGGAAGACTGAAGGAAATATGCCCTAGAGGCAATAATAAAGTTGTTATTTATATTTCCTTACATCATGATAATTGTTTATTATTCATGGTAGAAATGTATTAACCGGAAACTTAGTACATGTGTGAATATATAGACAAACAGAGTGTCACTAGTTTGCCTCTACTTGACTAGCTCGTTGAATCAATGATGTTTATGTTTCCTAACCATAGACATGAGTTGTCATTTGATTAACAGGATCACATCATTAGAGAATGATGTGATTGACAAGACCCATCCGTTAGCTTAGCACGATGATCGTTTAGTTTGTTGCTATTGCTTTATCCATAACTTATACATGTTCCTATGACTATAAGATCATGCAACTCCTGAATACCGGAAGAACACTTTGTGTGCTACCAAATGTCACAACATAACTGGGTGATTATAAAGGTGCTCTACAGGTGTCTCCGATGGTGTTTGTTGAGTTGGCATAGATCGACATTAGGATTTGTCACTCCGATTGTCGGAGAGGTATCTCTAGGCACTCTCGGTAATGCACATCACTATAAGCCTTGCAAGCAATGTGACTAATGAGTTAGTTGTGGGATGATGCATTACAGAATGAGTAAAGAGACTTGCCGGTAACGAGATTGAACTAGGTATTGAGATACCGACGATCGAATCTCGGGCAAGTAACATACCGATGACAAAGGGAACAGTGCATATCGTTATGCGGTTTGACCGATGAAGATCTTTGTAGAATATGTGGGAGCCAATATGAACATCTAGGTTCTGCTATTGGTTATTGACCGGAGACGTGTCTCGGTCATGTCTACATAGTTCTCGAACCTGTAGGGTCCGCACGCTTAAACGTTCGATGACAATTGGTATTATGAGTTTATGTGTTTTGATGTACCGAAGGTAGTTCGGAGTCCCAGATGTGATCACAGACATGGCGAGGAGTCTCGAAATGGTCGAGACATAAAGATTGATATATTGGACGGCTATATTCGGACACTGGAAGTGTTTCGGGTGATTTCAGAGAAAACCGGAGTACCGGAGGGTTACCGGACCCCCCCGGAGAACTAATGGGCCACATGGGCCTTAGTGGAGAGAGAGAGGGCCGGCCAGGGCAGGCCGCGCGCCCTCCCCCTCTAGTCCGAATTGGACTAGGGAAGGGGAGGGTGGCGCCCCCCTTTCCTTCTCCCTCTCCTCCTTCCTTCCCCCTCCTAGTAGTAGGAAAGGGGAGTCCTACTCCTACTAGGAGGAGGACTCCTTTCCTGGCGCGCCCCAAGGGCCGGCCGGCCTCCCCCTTGCTCCTTTATATACGGGGGCAGGGGGTACCCTATAACACACAAGTTGATTGTTTCCAGCCGTGTGCGGTGCCCCCCTCCACCATAATCCACCTCGGTCATATTGTAGTGGTGCTTAGGCAAAGCCATGTTCCGGTAGCATCATCATCACCGTCATCACACCTTCGTGCTGACGAAGCTCTCCCTCAACACTCTGCTGGATCGTGAGTTCATGGGACGTCAATGAGCCGAACGTGTGCAGATCGCGGAGGTGTCGTACTTTCGGTACTAGGATCGGTCGATCGTGAACATGTACGACTACATCAACCGCGTTATCAGAACGCTTCCGCTTACAGTCTACGAGGGTACGTGGATAACACTCTCCCCTCTCGTTGCTATGTGATACGTCTCCAATGTATCTATAATTTTTGATTGTTCCATGCTATTATATTATCTATTTTGGATGTTTAATGGGCTTTAATATACCTTTTTATATTATTTTTTGGGACTAACCTACTAACCAAAGGCCCAGTGCAAATTGCTGTTTTTTTGCCTATTTCAGTGTTTCGCAGAAAAGGAATATCAAGCGGAATCCAAACGGAATGAAACCTCCGGGAGAGTTATTTTTGGAACAAACATGATCCAGGAGACTTGGAGTGGACATCAAGAAAGAAGCGAGGAGGCCACGAGGCGGGAGGGCGCACCCAGGGGGGCAAGCGCGCCCCCCACCCTCGTGGGCCCCTCGCCGCTCCACCGACCTACTTTTTCCTCCTATATATACCCATATACCTTTAAAACATCCGAGAGCACCACAAAACCCTATTTCCACCGCCGCAACCTTCTGTACCCGTGAGATCCCATCTTGGGGCCTTTTCCGGCGCTTCGCCGGAGGTGGAATCGATCACGGAGGGCTTCTACATCAACGCCATAGCCTCTCCGATGATGTGTGAGTAGTTTACCGCATACCTTCGGGTCCATAGTTATTAGCTAGATGGCTTCTTCTCTCTCTTTGGATCTCAATACAAAGTTCTCCTTGATTCTCTTGGATATCTATTTGATGTAATTCTTTTTGCGGTGTGTTTGTCGAGATCCGATGAATTGTGGGTTTATGATCAAGATTATCTATGAACAATATTTGATTCTTCTCTGAATTCTTTTATGCATGATTTAATATCTTTGCAAGTCTCTTTGAATTATCAGTTTGGTTTGGCCTACTAGATTGATCTTTCTTGCAATGGGAGAAGTGCTTAGCTTTGGGTTCAATCTTGCGGTGTCCTTTCCCAGTGACAGCAGGGGCAGTAAGGCACATATTGTATTGTTTCCATCGAGGATAAAAAGGTGGGGCTTATATCATATTGCTGGAGTTTATCCCTCTACATCATGTCATCTTGCCTAATGCGTTACTATATTCTTATGAACTTAATACTCTAGATGCATGCTGGATAGCGGTCGATGTGTGGAGTAATAGTAGTAGATGCAGAATCGTTTCGGTCTACTTGTCGCGGACGTGATGCCTATATACATGATTATGCCTAGATATTCTCATAACTATGCGCTTTTCTATCAATTGCTCGACAGTAATTTGTTCACCCACCGTAGAATTTGCTATCTTGAGAGAAGCCACTAGTGAAACCTATGGCCCCCGGGTCTATCTTCCATCACATTATTTTCCTATCAACTTGCTATTTCTCTCATTGTTTATTTTGCAATCTTTATTTTCCAATCTATACAATAAAAATACCAAAAATATTTATCTTATTATCTCTATCAGATCTCACTTTCGTTAGTGACCGTGAAGGGATTGGAAACCCCTTTATCGCGTTGGTTGCGAGGTTCTTGTTTGTTTGTGCAAGTACTAGGGACTTGCATGTTACCTCCTACTGGTTGATACCTTGGTTCTCAAAAACTGAGGGAAATACTTACGCTACTTTGCTGCATCGCCCTTTCCTCTTCAAGGGAAAACCAACGCATGCTCAAGTGTAGCAAGAAGGATTTCTAGCGCCGTTGCCGGGGAGGTTGCTCCAAGTCAAGTCAAGATTTGATCTCCCGTCAACAAGCCATTTCTGGCACCGTTGCCGGGGAGATCTACACACAAGTTAAGACATATCAAGTACCCATCACAAACTCTTATCCCTCGCATTACATTATTTGCCATTTATCTCTTGTTTTCCTCTCCCCCAGTTCACCCTTGTCGTTTTATTCGCCTCTTTTCCGTTCGCCTCTTTTTGCTTGCTTCTTGTGTGCTTGTGTGTTGGATTGTTTGTCACGATGGCTCAAGACAATACTAAATTGTGTGATTTTTCCAATACCAACAATAATGATTTTATTAGCACTCCGATTGCTCCTCGTACTAATGCTGAATCTTGTGAAATTAATACTGCTTTGCTGAATCTTTTTATGAAAGATCCGTTTTCTGGCCTTCCTAGTGAAGATGCCGCTACCCGTCTAAACAGCTTTGTTGATTTGTGTGATATGCAAAAGAAGAAAGATGTGGATAATGATATTTTTAAATTGAAGCTATTTCCGTTTTCTCTTAGAGATCGTGCTAAAACTTGGTTTTCGTCTTTGCCTAAAAATAGTATTGATTCATGGAATAAGTGCAAAGATGCTTTTATCTCTAAGTATTTTCCTCCCGCTCAGATCATCTCTCTTAGAAACGATATTATGAATTTTAAGCAAACGATATTATGAAATTAATGATACGCAATTGCCCTACTCATGGATTAAACTTATGGATGATCATACAATTTTTTTATGCTGGATTGAATTTTGCTTCTAGAAATCTTTTAGATTCGGCCGCGGGAGGCACTTTTATGGAAATCACTTTAGGAGAAGCTACTAAACTCCTAGATAATATTATGGTTAATTATTCTCAATGTCACACCGAAAGATCTACTAGTAAAAAGGTTCATGCTATAGAAGAAATTAATGTTTTGAGTGGAAATATGGATGAACTTATGATTTTTTTGCTAATAAGAGTGTTTATTCTGATCCTAATGATATGCCTTTGTCTACTTTGATTGAGAATAATAATGAATTTATGGATGTGAATTTTTGTTGGTAGGAACAATTTTGGTAACAACACGTATAGAGGAAACTTTAATCCTAGGCCTTTTCCTAGTAATTCCTCTAATAATTATGGTAATTCCTACAACAACTCTTATGGAAATTTTAATGAGATGCCCTCTGACTTTGAGACGAGTGTTGAAGAATTTATGATTTTGCAAAAGAATTTCAATGCTTTGCTTGAAGAAAAATTGCCTAAGATTGATGAGTTGGCTAGGAACGTGGATAGAATTTCTCTTGATGTTGATCCTTTGAAACTTAGATCTATTCCACCTAAGCATGATATCAATGAGTCTCTCAAATCTATGAGAATTTCCATTGACGAGTGCAAAGAAAGAACTGCTAGGATGCGTGCAAAAAAGGATTGCTTTATAAAAGTGTGTTCTTCTAGTTTTCACGATAATAAGGATGAAGATCTAAAATTGATTGATGTGTCCCCTATTAAATCTTTGTTTTGCAATATGAATCTTGATAATGATGGGACTGGAGATGAGTCAACTTTAGCTAAAATGCATCCCAATGATTCTAAGTTTATAGATCTTGATGCAAAAATTGGTAAAAGTGGGATTGAAGAGGTCAAAACTTTACATAGCAATGAACCCACTATTTTGGATTTCAAGGAATTTAATTATGATAATTGCTCTTTGATAGCTTGTATTTCCTTGTTGCAATCCATGCTAAATTCTCCTCATGCTTATAGTCAAAATAAAGCTTTTACCAAACATATCATTGATGCTTTAATGCAATCTTATGAAGAAAAACTTGAATTAGAAGTTTCTATCCCTAGAAAACTTTATGATGAGTGGGAACCTACTATTAAAATTAAAATTAGAGATCATGAATGCTATGCTTTATGTGATTTGGGTGCTGGTGTTTCCATGATTCCAAAAACTTGATGATTGTTCTTTAAATTTGCATCTTGCGGATTCCACCATTAAGAAACCTATGGGAAGGATTAATGATGTTCTTATTGTTGCAAATAGGAATTATGTGCCTATAGATTTCATTGTTCTTGATATAGATTGCAATCCTACTTGTCCTATTATTCTTGGTAAACCTTTCCTTAAAATGATTGGTGCAATTATTGATATGAAAGAAGGAAATATTAGATTTCAGTTTCCATTAATGAAGGGCATGAAACACTTCCCTAGAAAGAAAATTAAATTACCTTATGAATCTATTATGATAGCCACTTATGGATTGCATACCAAAGATGACAATACCTACATCTGTTCTTGTTTTTATGCCTAGCTAGGGGCGTTAAACGATAGCGCTTGTTGGAGGAAACCCAATTTTTTTCCTTTTTAGTAATAAATAATTAATATAGATTCTGTTTATATGTGTTTTTATGTTTTTAATTAGTGTTTGTGCCAAGTAGAACCTTTGGGAAGACTTGGGGGAAGTCTTTGCGATCTTGCTGTAAAAAACAGAAACTTTAGCGCTCACGAGATTTGCTGCCATTTTTTACTGGAGAGTGCAATTAGGTTGATTCTTTTTGCATATGATTAATAGACAAATTACTCACGTCCAACAATTTATTGAAGAATTTTTGGGGTTACATAAGTATTCTAAACCTACAGATTACTACAGACTTTTCTGTTTTTGACAGATTCTGTTTTTCGTGTGTTGTTTGCTTATTTTGATGAATCTATGGCTAGTATCAGGGGGTATGAACCATAGAGAAATTGGAATAAAGTAGCTTTAACACCAATATAAATAAATAATGAGTTCATTACAGTACCTTGAAGTGGTGGTTTGTTTTATTATACTAACGGAGTTCATGAGATTTTCTGTTGAGTTTTGTGTTGTGAAGTTTTCATGTTTTGGGTAAAGATTTGATGGATTTTGGAATAAGGAGTGGCAAGAGCCTAAGATTGGGGATGTCCAAGGGTAAAATTCAAGGACAACCAAAAGCCTAAGCTTGGGGATGCCCCGGAAGGCATCCCCTCTTTCATCTTCGTCCATCGGTAACTTTACTTGAGGCTATATTTTTATTCACCACATGATATGTGTTTTGCTTGGAGCATCTTGTATGATTTGAGTCTTTGCTTTTTAGTTTACCACAATCATCCTTGTTGTACACACCTTTTGGAGAGACACACATGAATCATAATTTATTAGAATACTCTATGTGCTTCACTTATATCTTTTGAGCTAGATAATTTTGCTCTAGTGCTTCACTTATATCTTTTGAGATAGATAATTTTGCTCTAGTGCTTCACTTATATCCTTAAGAGCACGGTGGTGGTTTTATTTTATAGAAATTATTGATCTATCATGCTTAACTTATATTATTTTGAGAGTCTTTTAGAACAACATGGTAATTTGCTTTGGCTATAAAATTAGTCCTAATATGATAGGCATCCAAGATGGGTATAATAAAAACTTTCATAAAAAGTGCATTGAATACTATGAGAAGTTTGATACTTGATAATTATTTTGAGATATGAAGATGGTGATATTAGAGTCATGCTAGTTGAGTAGTTGTGAATTTGAGAAATACTTGTTCTAAAGTTTGTGATTCTCGTAGCATGCACGTATGGTGAACCGTTATGTGATGAAGTTGGAGCATGATTTATTTATTGATTGTCTTCCTTATGAGTGGCGGTCGGGGACGAGCGATGGTCTTTTCCTACCAATCTATCCCCCTAGGAGCATGCGCGTAGTACTTTGTTTCGATAACTAATAGATTTTTGCAATAAGTATGTGAGTTCTTTATGACTAATGTTGAGTCCATCGATTATACACACTCCCACCCTTCCACCATTGCTTGCCTCTCTAATACCACGCACCTTTCGCCGGTACCATACACCCACAATATACCTTCCTCAAAAGAGCCACCATACCTACCTATTATGGCATTTCCATAGCCATTCCGAGATATATTGCCATGCAACTTACCACCGTTCTGTTTGTTATGACACGTTACATCATTGTCATATTGCTTTGCATGATCATGTAGTTGACATCGTATTTGTGGCAAAGCCACCTTTATAATTCTTTCATACATGTCACTCATGAGTCATTTCATATCCTGGTACACTGCCGAAGGCATTCACATAGAGTCATATTTTGTTCTAGTATCGAGTTTAGTTTTTGAGTTGTAAGTAAATAAAAATGTGATGATCATCATTATTAGAGCATTGTCCCAAGTGAGCAAAGGAAGATGGAGACTATGATTCCCCCACAAGTCAGGATGAGACTCCGGACGAAAATAAAAAAAAGAGACCATAAAAAAGGGGAAATTCCCAAATAAAAATGAAATGAGAGAAAAAGAGAGAAGGGACAATGTTACTATCCTTTTACCACACTTGTGCTTCAAAGTAGTTCCATGATCTTCATGATAGATAGTCTCCTATGTTGTCACAACCATATACTAATGGGAATTTTACATTATAGAACTTGGCTTGTATATTCCAATGATGGGCTTCCTGAAAATGCCCTAGGTCTTCGTGAGCAAGCAATTTGGATGCACACGCACTTAGTTTCTTTTGTTGAGATTTCATACACTTATAGCTCTAGTGCATCTGTTTCATGGCAATCCCTACTCACTCACATTAATATCTATTGATGGGCATCTCCATAGCCCGTTGATACGCCTAGTTGATGTGAGACTATCTTCTCCTTTTTTGTCTTCTCCACAACCACCATTCTATTCCACCTTGATAACCCACAAGTATAGGGGATCGCAACAGTTTTTGAGGGTAGAGTATTATTCAACCCAAATTTATTGATTCAACACAAGGGGAGCCAAAGAATATTCTCAAGTATTAGCAACTGAGTTGTCAATTCAACCACACCTGGAAACTTAATATCTGCAGCAAGGTATTTAGTAGCAAAGAATATGATAGTTGTGGTAACGGTGGCAAAAGGTAACGGTAGCAAAAGTAATATTTTTGGGTTTTATAGTGATGGTAACAGTAGCAACGGAAAAGTAAATAAGCGAAGAACAATATATGAAAAGCTCGTAGGCATTGGATCGCTGATGGAGAATTATGCCAGATGTGGTCGATCATGTAACAGTTATAACCTAGGGTGACACAGAACATGCTCCAGTTCATCAATGTAATGTAGGCATATATTCCAAATATAGTCACACGTGCTTATGGAAAAGAACTTGCATGACATCTTTTGTCCTACCCTCTCGTGGCATCGGGGTCCTATTGGAAATTAAGGGATATTAAGGCCTCCTTTTAATAGAGTACCGGGCCAAAGCATTAACACATAGTGAATACATGAACTCCTCAAACTACGGTCATCACCGGGAGTGGTCCCGATTATTGTCACTTCGAGGTTGCCGGATCATAACACATAGTATGTGACTATAGACTTGCAAGATAGGATCAAGAGCTCTCATATATTGGTGAAACCATAATAGGTTCAGATCTGAAATCATGACACTCGGGCCCTAGTGACAAGCATTAAGCATAGCAAAGTCATAGCAACATCAATCTCAGAACATAGTGGATACTAGGGATCAAACCCTAACAAAACTAACTTGATTACATGATAAATCTCATCCAACCCATCACCGTCCAGCAAGCCTACGATGGAATTACTCACACATGGCGGTGAGAATCATGAACTTGGTGATGGAGGAAGGTTGATGATGACGATGGCGACGGATTCCCCTCTCCGGAGCCCTGAACGGACTCCAGATCAGCCCTCCCGAGAGAGTTTAGGGCTTGGCGGCTGCTTCGTATCGTAAAACGTGATGAATTCTTCTCTATGGTTTTTTTCACCCCGAAAGTGAATATATAGAGTCAGGGTTGAGGTCGGTAGAGCATCAGGGGGCCCACGAGGCAGGGGGGCACGCCCAGGGGGTAGGGCGCGCCCCCACCCTCGTGGACAGGTGGAGGCCCCCCTGACGTGGATCTTTCTTCCAGTATTTTTTATATATTCCAAAATAATTCTCCGTTGATTTTCACGTCATTCCGAAAACTTCTATTTCTACACAAAAATAACACCATGGCAATTCTGCTGACAACAACGTCAGTCCGGGTTAGTTCCATTCAAATCATGCAAGTTAGAGTCCAAAACAAGGGCAAAAGTGTTTGGAAAAGTAGATACGACGGAGACGTATCAACTCCCCCAAGATTAAACCTTTGCTTGTACTCAAGCAATTCAGTTGATAAACTGAAAGTGATAAAGAAAAACGTTTACAAACTCGGTTTGCTCTTGTTGTTGTAAATATGTAAAGCCAACATTTAGGTTTTTAGCAAAGATTATGAACTAACCATATTCACAATAACATTTAGGTCTCATGTTTACTCATATCAATGACATAATCAACTAGCGAGCAATAATAATAAATCTCGGATGACAACACTTTCTCAAAACAATCATGATATGATATGACAAGATGGTATCTCGCTAGCCCTTTCTGAGACCGCAAAACATAAATGCAGAGCACCTTTAAAGATCAAGGACTGACTAGACATTGTAATTCATGGTAAAAGAGATCCAGTCAAGTCATACTCAATGTAAACTAACAGTAATGGATGCAAATGACAGCGGTGCTCTCCAACTGGTGCTTTTTAATAAGAGGGTGATGACTCAACATAAAAGTAAATAGATAGGCCCTTCGCAGAGGGAAGCAGGGATTTGTAGAGGTGCCAGAGCTCGGTTTTGAAATATATATGAATAATATTTTGAGCGGTATACTTTCATTGTCAACATAACAACCGAGAGATCTCGATATCTTCCATGCTACACACATTATAGGCGGTTCCCAAACAGAATGGTAAAGTTTATACTCGCCCTCCACTAACAAGCATCAACCCATGGCTTGCTCAAAACAACGAGTGCCTCCAACTAACAAGAGTCCCGGGGGAGTTTTGTTTGCAGTTATTTTGATTTGATTTGCATAAAGTAGGGGACTGGGCATCGCGGTGACCAGCCCTTTTCTCGTGAGTGAGGAGCGGAGTCCACTCCTCTTGAGAATAACCCACCTAGCATGGAAGATATAGACAGCCCTAGTTGATACATGAGCTATTCGAGCATACAAAACAGAATGTTTATTTGAAGGTTTAGAGTTTGGCACATACAAATTTACTTGGAACGGTAGGTAGATACCGTATATAGGTAGGTATGGTGGACTCATATGGAATAACTTTGGGGTTTATGGAATTGGATGCACAAGCAGTATTCCCGCTTAGTACAAGTGAAGGCTAGAAAAAGACTGGGAAGCGACCAGCTAGAGAGCGACAATAGTCATGAACATGCATTAAAATTAATCAACACCGAATGCAAGCATGAGTAGGATATAATGCACCATGAACATAAATATCGTAGAGGCTATGTTGATTTTGTTTCAACTACATGCGTGAACACGTGCCAAGTCAAGCCACTCGAATCGTTCAAAAGAGGATACCACCCTATCATACCACATCACAACCATTTTAATAGCATGTTGACAAGCAAGGTAAACAATTATAAGATCCTAGCTAATTAAGCATGGCATAAGCAACTATAATCTCTAATTGTCATTGCAAACATGTTGATTCATAATAGGCTGAATCAGGAATGATGAACTAATCATATTTACAAAAACAAGAGAGGTTGAGTTCATACCAGCTTTTCTCATCTCAATAAGTTCATCCTATAATCATCATTATTGCCTTTCACTTGCACGACCGAATAGTGTGGAAAATAATAATAGTGCACGTGCATTGGACTAAGCTGGAATCTGCCAGCATTCATTTCAAGAGAGAAGACAAGGTAATATGGGCTCTTTGTTAGATCAACAATAATGCATATGAGAGCCACTCAACATTTCAATCATGGTCTTCTCCTCTCGACCCCCAAAGAAAAGAAGCAAAACTATTTACACGGGAAAGCTCCCAACAAGCAAAAAGAAGAACAAGAAATCTTTTTGGGTTTTCTTTTTAATTACTACTACAGGCATGGAAAGTAAACTAGCTAAAAGCTACAACTATTTTTTTGGTTTTTCTTAAGGTTTATCAAACACACAAGAAGAAAGCATAAAAAGGAAAATAAACTAGCATGGATGATACAGTGAAAAAGTATGAGCACCGACAACTAGCATGAGTGTGTGAACATGAATGTAATGTCGGTGAGAAATACGTACTCCCCCAAGCTTAGGCTTTTGGCCTAAGTTGGTCTATGGCCACGGCTGGCCTGGCGGATATCCAAAGTTGTAGCTCGGGTCGTACTGAGAAGAATCCCCCTGGTGCCACTGGTTGGCGATCTCTTCTAGATTCCACTGATAAACAAACTGTCGGTGAGGATCAAATTGTGGTTCCGGATCTGGCTCTGTAGCTGGTGTGGGGTTTTGGTAGGCGTGAATGGCCTCCGGCGGAACAAGGTACTTGCCTGCAGATAAGTCAAACAAAGAAGGAGCAGTCAAAGTAACAGTCGCAGGGTGATTTTTGTCAAATATCATCTTGTACTTAAGCATCTTTTCCTTATTCTTAACGATAAAATCATGTGCTACCATACTCTTATAGTCTAGAAAATAGGAGGCACCAACTTCTCTTCCTTCTCATAATGTCTAATAGGTATGTTAAAGTGTGCAGCGAGGCGCGAGGCGAAGATGCCTCCAAGGACGGGGCCTTTAGTACGGTTAAGATTTAACCGCTTTGCAACAATAGCGCCCATACTAAATGTGTCATCACGGAACAAGGCATGGCACAAAATAACAATATCAGGGGCACTAAGGTTGCCACAGTTTCCGCGACCAATAAAGCATCTACTAGAAAATATTGCAAAGTAACGTAAAACAGGAAAATATATGCTAGTAATTCTTGCGTCAGAAACTTTCCTCGTTTCCCCTACAGCAATTGTATCAATAAACCCTTCCACATCATCACGATGTGGTTCCTCTACACACCCTCAAAAGGGATCAAACAAACCTGACAAAAATCACGAAGTGACATCTTCTTATGCTCATCATATAAATAAAATTCAACCGTAGGTGGTGAGCTCCTAGCATGGAAATGAAAGTTTTGCACAAAGATATTGGTGAGTAAGAGATACTGTTCGCGTTGGTCGTGGAGGAAGGCGGTGAGGCTTGCATTCTCAGCCAATTCATAGAAATCATCATAAATCCCGGCTGCTCTCAAGAAATCATCACAAGGCCGAACCTCCGCGGTGCGAGGGAGATTATACTTGGGCTTCTTGTTCTCTTCACTTTGTTTATCCTTCGAGCTTCGACTCGATGAGCCCCTCAAAAATCTCTTCATCTTTTTCTGAAAATTTATGAAATTTTTAGTAACTTCAAAATAAAAGTGAACCAAACTCAACAATATTGATAGCAACTACTCCTACAAGTGCCTAGAGGCAATATCATGCATCAAAACTACTTTTGACCACATAAATTTGACATGCAAGCTCAAGAACAGGGTCACCTAAGCAGCAAAAATTTGCAATGAATAAAGCACTAGAACAAAAACTAATTGGACCATTAGAGGAGTCACATACCAAAGAACAATCCCCCAAAGCAGTTTTGTGAATGGAGCTTTGAGCAAGGAGATCGAAAATGGCAGCAAAATGAGCTTGGACTCGGGTTTGAACTGGCTAGTGTTGTTTTTGGGAGGAAGGAGTGTGTGGTAGCTGGAATAAGTGGAGGGGAGCCACCGTGGGCCCACGAGGCAGGGGGCGTGCCCTCCACCCTCGTGGCTAGGTGCTTGCTCCCTTTGTTGTGTTCTCAGTGCCAGATATTCTCAAATATTCTAGAAAAATCATATTTAATTTTCAGGGCATTTGGAGAACTTTTATTTTCGAGGTATTTTCTTATTGCATGGATAATTCAGAAAACAGACAGAAAAATACTATTTTTGCTTTATTTAATATAGATAACAGAAAGTAAAAAGAGGGCACAGAGAGTTGTGTTTTCTAAATTCATCCATCTCATGCTCATCAAAAGGAATTCACTAACAAGGTTGATCAAGTCTTGTAAACAAACTCATTCCGAATAACATGAAACCGGAGAATTTTCGAATAACACTAGGTTACCTCAACGGGGATATGCATGTCCCCAACAATAAGAATATTATATTTCTTCTTGATAGTAGGAAGAGGAAATTCAAAACCTCCAATAGTAATTGTTGAAATTTTTCCAATAGAATTGATACTGTGGACTTGAGGTTGTTTCCTCGGAAAGTGTACAGTATGCTCATTACCATTAACATGAAAAGTGACATTGCCTTTGGTGCAATCAATAACAGCCCCTGCAGTATTCAAAAAGGGTCTTCCAAGAATAATAGACATACTATCGTCCTCGGGAATATCAAGAATAACAAAGTCCGTTAAAATAGTAACATTTGCAACCACAACAGGCACATCCTCACAAATACCGACATGTATAGCAGTTGATTTGTCAGCCATTTGCAAAGATATTTCAGTAGGTGTCAACTTATTCAAATCAAGTCTACGATATAAACAGATAGGCATAACACTAACACCGGCTCCAAGATCACATAAAGCAGTTTTAACATAGTTTCTTTTAATGGAGCATGGTATAGTTGGTACTCCTGGATCTCTAAGTTTCTTTGGTATTCCACCCTTAAAAGTATAATTATCAAGCATGGTGGAAATTTCAGATTTTGGTATCTTTCTCTTATTAGTAAGAATTTCCTTCATGTATTTAGCATAAGGATTCATTTTAAGCATATCAGTCAAACACATACGCAAAAAGATAGGTCTAATCATTTCAGCAAAGCGCTCAAAATCCTCATCATCCTTTTTCTTGGATGGCTTAGGAGGAAAAGGCTTGGGTTTCTGAACCCATGGTTCTCTTTCTTTACCGTGCTTCCTAGCAACAAAGTCTCTCTTATCATAACGTTGATTCCTTGATTGTGGGTTATCAAGATCAAAAGCAGGTTCAATCTCTACATCATTGTCATTACTAGGTTGAGCATCAATATGAACATCATCATTAACATTGTCACTAGGTTCATGTTCATTACCAGATTGTGTTTCAGCATCAAAAATATAAATATCATTGGGATTCTCAGGTGTGTCTACAACAGGTTCACTAGAAGCATGCAAAGTCCTATCACTTTTGTTTTTCTTCCTTTTAGAAGGACTAGGTGCATCTATAGTAGTTCTTTGAGAATCTTGCTCAATTCTCTTAGGGTGGCCCTCGGGATACAAAGGCTCCTGAGTCATTTTACCACCTCTAGTCATAACTCTAATAGCATTATCATTCTTCTAACTATTTAATTCATTGAGAAAATCATTCTGAGCTTTAAGTACTTGTTCTACTTGAGTGGTAACCATAGAAGCATGTTTACTAATAAGTTTAAGTTCACCTTTAACATTAGCCATATAATCACTCAAGTGTTCAATCATGCAAGCATTATGTTTCAATTGTCTACCAACATAAGCATTAAAATCTTCTTGCTTAACCATAAAGTTATCAAATTCATCCAAACATTGGCTAGCAAACTTAGTAGGAGGGATTTCAGCTTTATCATATCTATAGAGAGAATTTACCTTTACTACCTGTGTTGGGTTATCGAGACCATGTGTTTCTTCAATAGGTGATGAATTAAGACCATGTATTTCTTCAACATGTGGTAAATTCTTAACATCTTCAGCTTTTATACCTTTTTCTTCCATAGATTTCTTTGCCTCTTTCATATCTTCAGGACCGAGAAATAGAATACCCCTTTTCTTTGGAGTTGGCTTAGGAGTTGGTTCAGGAAGTGTCCAATTATTTTCATTAGTCAACATATTATTCAATAGAATTTCAGCTTGATCAACAGTTCTTTCCCTAAAAACACAACCAACACAACTATCCAGGTAATCTCTGGAAGCATCGATTGGTCCATTATAAAAGATATCAAGTATTTCATTTTTCTTGAGAGGATGATCAGGCAAAGCATTAAGTAACCGGAGAAGCCTCCCCCAAGCTTGTGGGAGACTCTCTTCTTCAATTTGCACAAAATTATATATTTCCCTTAAAGCAGCTTGTTTCTTATGAGCGGGGAAATATTTAGTAGAGAAGTAGTAAATCATATCCTGGGGACTATGCACACAACCAGGATCAAGAGAATTAAACCATATCTTAGCATCACTCTTTAATGAGAACAGAAATAATTTAAGTATATAATAATAGCAAGTTTCTCATCATTAGTGAACAGGGTAGCTATATCATTTAATTTAGTAAGATGTGCCGCAACAGTTTCAGATTCATAGCCATAGAAAGGATCAGATTCAACCGAAGTAATTAACTCGGGATCAACAGAGAAATCATAATCCTTATCAGTAACAAAGATAGGTGAAGTAGCATAAGCAGGATCATATTTCATTCTAGCATTCAAAGTTTTTTGTTTCAGCTTAGGTAATAGTTTCTTAAGATCACTTCTATCATTGCAAGCAAGAAAGTCTCTATCAGTTTCTTCATCCATAACATAACCCTCAGGAACAACAGGCAATTCATATCTAGGGGGAGAATCTTCATCATCACTTTCATTAATATTATCAGTTTCAATAATTTAATTCTCTCTAGCCCTAGCAAGTTGTTCATCAAGAAATTCACCAAGTGGCACAGTAGTATCAAGAATAGAAGTAGTTTCATCATAAGTATCATGCATAGCAGAAGTGGCATCATCAATAACATGCGACATATCAGAATGAATAGCAGAAGCAGGTTTAGGTGTCGCAAGCTTACTCAAAACAGAAGGTGAATCAAGTGCAGAGCTAGATGGCAGTTCCTTACCTCCCCTCGTAGTTGAGGGATAGATCTTGGTTCTTGGATCTTTCAAATTCTTCATATTGATAAGCAGATATAAATCCCAAGTGACTCAAAGAATAGAGCTATGCTCCCTGGCAATGGCGCTAGAAAATGTTCTTGATAACCCACAAGTATAGGGGATCGCAACAGTTTTCGAGGGTAGAGTATTCAACCCAAATTTATTGATTCGACACAAGGGGAGCCAAAGAAAATTCTCAAGTATTAGCTACTGAGTTGTCAATTCAACCACACCTGGAAACTTAATATCTGTAGCAAGGTATTTAGTAGAAAAGTAATATGATAGTAGTGGTAACGATGGCAAAAGGTAACAGTAGCAAAAGTAATATTTTTGGGTTTTATAGTGATGGTAACAGTAGTAATGGAAAAGTAAATAAGTGAAGAACAATATATGAAAAGCTTGTAGGCATTGGATCGATGATGGAGATTTATGCCAGATGCGATCGATCATGTAACAGTCATAACCTAGGGTGACGCAGAACTAGCTCCAGTTCATCAATGTAATGTAGGCATATATTCCGAATATAGTCATACGTGCTTATGGAAAAGAACTTGCATGACATATTTTGTCCTACCCTCCCGTGGCAGCGGGATCCTATTGGAAACTAAGGGATATTAAGGCCTCCGTTTAATAGAGTACCGGACCAAAGCATTAACACATAGTGAATATATGAACTCCTCAAATTACGGTCATCACCGGGAGAGGTCCTGATTATTGTCACTTCGGGGGTGCCGGATCATAACACATAGTAGGTGACTATATACTTGCAAGATAGGATCAAGAACTCTCATATATTGATGAAAACATAATAGGTTTAGATCTGAAATCATGGCACTCAGGCCCTAGTGACAAGCATTAAGCATAGCAAAGTCATAGGAATATCAATCTCAGAACATAGTGGATACTAGGGATCAAACCCTAACAAAACTAACTCGATTACATGATAAATCTCATCCAACCCATCACCGTCCAGCAAGCCTACGATGGAATTACTCACACATGGCGGTGAGAATCATGAAATTGGTCATGGAGCAAGGTTGATGATGACGATGGCGACGGATTCCCCTCTTCGGAGCCCCGAACGGACTCTAGATCAGCCCTCCTGAGAGAGTTTAGGGCTTGGCGGCAGCTTTGTATCGTAAAACGTGATGAATTCTTCTCTCTGGTTTTTTCTCCCCGAAAGTGAATATATAGAGTCAGGGTTGAGGTCGGTGGAGCTTTAGGGGGCCCACGAGGCAGGGGGCACGCCCAGGGGGGTAGGGTGCGGCCCCCACCCTCGTGGACAGGTGGAGGCCCCCCTGACGTGGATCTTTCTTCCAGTATTTTTTATATATTCCAAAATAATGCTCCGTTGATTTTCAGGTCATTCCGAGAACTTTTACTTCTGCACAAAAATAACACCATGGCAATTCTGCTGAAAACAACGTCAGTTCGGGTTAGTTCCATTCAAATCATGCAAGTTAGAGTCCAAAACAAGGGCAAAAGTGTTTGGAAAAGTAGATACGACGGAGACGTATCAACTCCCCCAAGATTAAACCTTTGCTTGTACTCAAGCAATTCAGTTGATCAACTGAAAGTGATAAAGAAAAACTTCTACAAACTCTGTTTGCTCTTCTTGTTGTAAATATGTAAAGCCAGCATTCAGGTTTTTAGCAAAGATTATGAACTAACCATATTCACAATAACATTTAGGTCTCATGTTTACTCATATCAATGACATAATCAACTAGCGAGCAATAATAATAAATCTCGGATGACAACACTAACTCAAAACAATCATGATATGATATGACAAGATGGTATCTCGCTAGCCCTTTCTGAGACCGCAAAACATAAATGCAGAGCACCTTTAAAGATCAAGGACTGACTAGACATTGTAATTCATGGTAAAAGAGATCCAGTCAAGTCATACTCAATGTAAACTAATAGTAATGGATGCAAATGACAGCAGTGCTCTCCAACTGGTGCTTTTTAATAAGAGGGTTATGAATCAACATAAAAGTAAATAGATAGGCCCTTCGCAGAGGGAAGCAGGGATTTGTAGAGGTGCCAGAGCTCGGTTTTGAAATATATATGAATAATATTTTGAGCGGTATACTTTCATTGTCAACATAACAACCGAGAGATCTCGATATCTTCCATGCTACACACATTATAGGCAGTTCCCAAACAGAATGGTAAAGTTTATACTCCTCCTCCACCAACAAGCATCAATCCATGGCTTGCTCGAAACAACGAGTGCAAATTGCTAACCTACTAACCAAAGGCTTTAATATACCTTTTTATATTATTTTTGGGACTAACCTACTAACCAAAGGCCTAGTGCAAATTGCTGGTTTTTTTGCCTATTTCAGTGTTTCACAGAAAAGGAATATCAAACGGAATCCAAACGGATTGAAACCTTCTGGAGAGTTATTTTTGGAACAAATGTGATCCAGGAGACTTGGAGTGGACGTCAAGAAAGAAGCGAGGAGGCCACGAGGCAGGAGGGCGCACCCCCCACCCTCGTGGCCCCCTCGCAGCTCCACCGACCTACTTCTTCCTCCTATATATACCCATATACCCTGAAAACATTTGAGAGCACGACGAAACCCTATTTCCACCGCCGCAACCTTCTGTACCCGTGAGATCCCATTTTGGGGCCTTTTCCGGTGCTTCGCCGGAGGGGGAATCGATCACGGAGGGCTTCTACATCAACACCATAGCCTCTCCGATGATGTGTGAGTAGTTTACCGCATACCTTCGGGTCCATAGTTATTAGCTAGATGGCTTCTTCTCTCTCTTTGGATCTCAATACAAAGTTCTCCTCGATTTTCTTGGAGATCTATTCGATGTAATTCTTTTTGCGGTGTGTTTGTCGAGATCCGATGAATTGTGGGTTTATGATCAAGATTATCTATGAAAAATATTTGATTCTTCTCTGAATTCTTTTATGCATGATTTAATATCTTTGCAAGTCTCTTTGAATTATCAGTTTGGTTTGGCCTACTAGATTGATCTTTCTTGCAACGGGAGAAGTGCTTAGCTTTGGGTTCAATCTTGCGGTGTCCTTTCCCAGTGACAGCAGGCGTAGCAAGGCACGTATTGTATTGTTGCCATCGAGGATAAAAAGATGGGGTTTATATCATATTGCTTGAGTTTGTCCCTCTACATCATGTCATCTTGCCTAATGCGTTACTCTGTTCTTATGAACTTAATACTCTAGATGCATGTTGGATAGCGGTCGATGTGTGGAGTAATAGTAGTAGATGCAGAATCATTTCGGTCTACTTGTCGCGGACGTGATGCCTATATACACGATCATGCCTAGATATTCTCATAACTATGTGCTTTCTATCAATTGCTCGACAGTAATCTGTTCACCCACCGTAGAATTTGCTATCTTGAGAGAGGCCACTAGTGAAACCTATGCCCCCCGGGTCTATCTTCCATCATATTATTTTCCTATCAACTTGCTATTTCTCTCATTGTTTATTTTGCAGTCTTTATTTTCCAATCTATACAATAAAAATACCAAAAATATTTATCTTATTATCTCTATCAGATCTCACTTTTGTAAGTGACCATGAAGGGATTGACAACCCCTTTATCGCTTTGGTTGCGAAGTTCTTGTTTGTTTGTGCAGGTACTAGGGACTTGCGTGTTACCTCCTACTGGATTTATACCTTGGTTCTAAAAAATTGAGGGAAATACTTATGCTACTTTGCTGAATCACCCTTTCCTCTTTAAGAGAAAACCAACGCATGCTCAAGAGGTAGCACTATGCATCACCATGATCTTGCATGTGCGTAGGAATTTTTTTTGAAATTACTGCGTTCCCCAACAAGTTGTCTCGATGCTATCGCTATGTCGCGCTACCTACCACTTGTTTATCGAGCCTCCCAAATTGCCATGATAACCTCTAACCTTTTTCACCCTTCCTAGCAAACTGTTGTTTGGCTATGTTACCGCTTTGCTCAGCCCCTCTTATAGCGTTGCTAGTTGCAGGTGCAGTTGTAGGTTGTTCCATGTTGGGACATGGATATCATGAGATATCACAATATCTCTTATTTAATTAATGCATATATATACTTGGTAAAGGGTGGAAGGCTCGGTCTTATGCCTGGTGTTTTGTTCCACTCTTGCCGCCCTAGTTTCCGTCATACCGGTGTTATGTTCCTTGATTTTGTGTCCCTAACACGATGAGGGGTATGGGACCCTCTTGACGTTTTGCTTTGAATAAAACTCTTCCAGCAAGGCCCAAAATTGGTTTTAACATTTTCCATAATAATACTTGAACCTAATAATTAATTGGCATAGGGCGTCGCGAACCCGAGGATTTTTACATACAGGGCGGCGCCAGTGCTGATGGTGTTGGTCCCAAACAGAGCCACTTGCGGTGCCACCCCTTCTTCCGGGGTTTTAGGTTGTTGTACGTAGTGCTCATCCGGTCATGGCCTGAGACGAGATACGCGCGGCTGCTATCAGGGTGTCGACACGCTGGGAGGCATTGCTGGATTAGTTTTACAATTGTCGAAATGTCTTGTGCACCGGGATCCCGAGTCTGATCGGTTGTCCCGCGATGGAGGATTGTCTCCGCGGATCGTGAGCTTGTCATGGGCTAAGTTGGGACACCCTTGTAGGGTTTAATCTTTCGAAAGCTGTGCCCACGGTTATGTGGCAGATGGGAATTTGTTAATATCCAGTTGTAGAGGACTTGAAGTAAACTCAATTAAAATACACCAATCGCGTGCGTAACCGTGACGGTCTCTTTTCAAGTGAGTTGAGAAGAGAACATGGTGGGGTTATGTTTGAATGTAAGTACTTCAGGATCACTTCTTGATCATGACTAATCTGTGACCGTTGGCGTAGATTCTCATCTTACTCTTGTACTCATGAGTTAGCCACCATACTTTGCTTAGTCGCTGCTGCAACCTCAGCACTTATCCTTTCCATACCCTTTAAGCTTTGCTAGTCTTGATACCCATGGTAATGGGATTGCTGAGTCCTTGTGGCTCACAATTTACTACACCAACAGTTCCAGGTACAAGTAATGTGATGTTCATGGCGCGAGAGCGATGTTTGCCCGTTTTGAGTTCTTCTTCTTCGTCGATCTTGGGTTAGGTTCCTGGTCGGCAGCCAGGGCTAGCAGGGTGGATGTCGTTTGAGTTTCTGTTTGTGTTTCATCCGTAGTCGGATGTTGTTCTATGTATTCTTGCGGCATTTGTATGCCTTGTATGTATCCCCATCTATTATGTAATGTTGATGTAATGATATCCACCTTGCAAAAGCGTGTCAATACGCAGTTCTATCCTTGGTGGGACCTTTGAGTCTCTTTAGGATAGTATCGCATATTGGGCGTGCCAAGTTGGTATCAGAGCCACGACCGACCATAGGAGCCCCTTGATTGATCGCTGGCGTTGTTGAGTCTAGAACAAAAAATTTTGAGTCTTAGGAATATATATATCGAAGAGTAGGATTATTTTTACTCCTCAGCCCCCTTCGTCGCTCTAGTGAGGTCTCCTGACGTAGATGTTTTGACTTTTCTCTCCTCATTTTCACTAAAAAAAATTTAGGATCACGCGGGTATCTTGGAGTCTTTCCGATAATTTTTCTTGATGCCTCCTGTCATTTAGGGGTTGTGGCAGTATCCCGGGGAGTTGAGCTCCGAGGTGTTGTCATCACAATTTTATCGTTGCAGTTCCAGTATACCCGAGCTTTTGCCAACACCGAAAATCTTTTATATGCAGTTAGTGGTGAGATAACCTCGACGCCACGCAATACTGGGGCGGGAGTTTGGGAGTATTGCCACAACTCGTATATTGGATGCTTTTCGAAGGTCGAGGTACACAATTTCCGGAGTTTTCTTGGTTATGTGTTGACGGATGGATACAGTTGGAGCGCAGGGCTTGTTAGTTGTGTGATATATATTGTGTCTCCCTGTATCCCCAACACCAAATTGCATAACCAGAAAATTTTAGGAGTTTTAGGTTGGAAGTCAACTATCACGTAGGATATCTTTCCAACAGACACATGATATGATATGGGGTCTATCTTATGTTTGTTCCGGCTTATTCCACAAGCCAAATCCTTTGTTTTGTTTTGAGTTGTGGTATTCGAGTTGCTTCAATGTCAAGTGTTGATTCCATACCTTTCCTAAGTGATGTTCTCATACTTCTATGTGAATACTAATCCTTCTTGATTTCGAGATTGTCTTGTCA
Organism: Triticum urartu; assembly: GCF_056163025.1. Taxonomy (NCBI): domain Eukaryota; kingdom Viridiplantae; phylum Streptophyta; class Magnoliopsida; order Poales; family Poaceae; genus Triticum; species Triticum urartu. Next base: position 355,821,397 of record NC_141877.1, read on the forward strand.
ATCCTTTTCAACCAGTGCTTTCATCTTCAAGTTATTCCATCCAGTTCATCCTTGTAAGATCAACTCTCATCTTCTAAAACGGTGTTGTTTCCCTATCCCTATTTATTTTCTTTCCCATCCTCCCGCTGTTTTGTTCACGGAGTCTGAAGTCGCTAATCGAGTATCCTTTTATTCATGCCGATTGGTCATGCCAATTATTTTCCATCTGACGTGCTCATCTTCAGGTGGATCCAATCATTTTCAACATCTGCAAGATCAATTCTAAGTTTTCTCAACGGTGTTTGTTCCATCCATCCCAAGTTGTCTTTGTTTTACCCGCCCTCCCACCCTTTTCTTCAAGGACTCACATTTCCTAATCAAGTATACATCTTATGGATGTGAAGTTTCTTCATTCTTTCCTTCAATGTTCTTATCCGGTGGTTCTCATGAAGATGCTCTTCAAGTTCATCATCCTTCGTTGTTGTTTCTTCTCCAGTGGATTCAATACAAGCTTTCGGTGTTGACCATACCCTTTCGTCCTTTCATATGCTTTCTTATGCCAGTGCACCTCTCAATCATTGACCTCTCCCTATTCATATTCGGAGTGCTATAGATATCTGAAAAGATTCACGTTTCCATTGATAATCCGTTCAAGCTATTTCGTGGTTGTTATCTCATTCAAGTCATTTAATTCAACCGGTTCAATCTCTCTTCAAAATCATTTCAACGGTGTTTTCTTTTGAGTGGGCCCTAACCCACAGGTCTTTTCCCATGATCTTACCTGACTCTTCTAATTTATCCGGAGTGATTCCCAAATTCTTTTCAAAAGTTTGATGTAAGAATGAATTTTCATCATCAGATCCCTTCTCCTAGATCGCTTTCAAATTATTTTCATCATTGGTTCAAATTTTCTATTATTCATTCTAGAGTGCCTCAACAATTCATGGTGGTGTTTCTCGTCGTCATTCTCAGATTTGAAGAGCGAAGAAGAGTTTCTCTTCAATCATATATGTTGTCTTGAAGATGCGTAGTTCAAGCTTGCCGCCATCCTCTCATAATTGTTTTTGATTGTGAGAATTCTTTTCACCCATCCAGAGAAATTCAGGAGTCTTTCCAGTTTGATTCTCCGGATCCCATCATCTCAGAATTATTCATTCTCAGTTTTCGTCTCTCGTTCTCCAAATCTTACCGGTGCATCGTTGAAGAATTCTCTAGTCAGTTCGTGATCTCTTCATTCTCTTGTATCTAAATTTCCTCAAGTATCTTTGTTTATTTTCTAATTCTTCCCGGTGATTCATTCACTTTTCTTCAATCGTTTTCAATTCTTATGGTGGTTCGTTCAAGATTCCGTTTCCTTGTTATCATATTAATTCATTCGTTTCTTTCCAAAATCCTACCGGTGGTTTGTTCAAGCCTTTCCCAAGTTTGCGCTATATCTCGCCAATCCTTTTCAAGAAGAACAAGTAGCATGCCTATCCATTGCTTGTCATCAATTTAATTTGATGAAGGATAAGCATACAATAAATCATATTCTTATTTCCTCAAGGTGATTCAATTATTTTATTCCGGAGATTGTTCATGATGAGTAAATTCTTGATTACAAGTGATTCATCTTTCTTTCCAGAGTTGTTCATCGTCTCACATTCCCGGTTCGAGATGCTTCATATTTTCTTTCCGCAGTTCCAAGCTCTCTCATTTATCTCGTCGCGAAGCTCCATCTAAATCATTGCAAGGCTCCACCTTGTGTTTTCAACTTATCTTTTCTTTCTATCATTCTCTTTTGTTACCGGTGTTCTCATGAAGGGTCAACATGGTGGTTCATCAAAGATTTAATTGATTCCTGAAGTGTCTGCCAAGATTCATATTGGAGGAGCTCAAGCTTTCTTCATCTTGCCTTCCGAAGTGCAATTCTTTCTATCTTATCTTTTGAGGTGGTGTTATTTCATTCTTGACAATTTCCCTTCATGCTTCATGATTCACAAGTTGTCAGGAATGAGATATTTAAACCCATCATTTTCTTCCTTGGAGTTATCTTGGTATAGATTTCACTTAAAGCCTTCCCTAAGGAATGTTGCTAGTATGGTGTTTATCAATGATCCAAGTTTCCTCCTATCCTCGCGGAGAAAGAAGTTTTCCCATCTCTTCGTTCCTCTCAGCTAATCAATCTTTTGGTAGTGGCTGGTTGTCACCTCATAATTTTGAGATGTCTCCATAAGCCCACAAGGATCATATCCTTTCATATTGATCTTCCAACAACTCCGTTCAATCCTTCTTTTAAGGATGCCCTCTTAAATTCATTTCAGGTAGAACATGTTGTTTTCTTCTCCGTTCTTTTCATCCCATTCTCACATTTGTTCCGGAGGTTTTACGATGTTGCTCTCTACGTCCCATCATCTCGTTTTGCCAAGATCATGTTCTTTTCCTCGCTTAACCATTTAAACCAGAGTGTTGTGTCATCTCTTCGAGTTCTTTTCATCTTATCAAGGCTTGCATCTCTTTTCAACCGGAGTGTTGTTCGAATTTGTTCTTCCTCATTCCTTGTTTATCTCGTTTCAACCAGAGTGGTTTCAATTCCTTCTTGTCTATTGTGCTCGTCATTCATAGCTTTGCAACCTTCAAGGTTCACATGGTGTTCCTTGTTTCTCTTTTCTAACGGAGTGCTCTCAATTCTGTTCAACTCTGTTGTGTTCTTCTTTCAAGTTTTTTAACCTCTCAAGGTTCATTGGTTTCACTCATTTGTCAAAGAAGCAACTTTGTTTTACCTATTCCTCTTCCGTTTCTCCCCAGTGCCATCCTTAGATCTCGGGTCAAGATCTCTTGTAAGTGGAGGAGAGTTGTGACGCCCCAAGACCGGTGCTTCAGTTGCCCTTCCATTTATTTTAGTTGTTGACGTGTGTTTATTATGTTTGTTGCATTAGCATAATTGTTTTGCATATTTCATTCCTATATATTTATGCCATGATCATGTTGAGTGCCTTGTCAAACCTTTTCTTCTTAGACCATGCTCATTTCGCTTGTTATGCCATGTGTTTGCATTGTGCCTCTTGCCATTATATTGCATTGTGCCATCCTATGTTGCTTGCCCTATGCATATGTCCCATGCATCATCACCTCCTCCTTCCTTCTTCTTTCTTTCATTTTAGTAAGAGCCACATTTTCCCTTACTCATTAATGTTCATCTTTTCCCTACAAATATTAGCCCATGCCACTTACCTCCCTGCCAAATTCAATTCTATTTGGAGTTGTCTTGGTTGGCTTAAAAAATGGTCCAAATTTGAACTTTATTCAAACTTGTATTATTTTTTTACCTCTAAAAATGTCCCAAAGCAATTTATTCAAATGATACATAAATCCAGAATCCCTGATATATTTTTATCTCATCCTAATTCCTTGCAAAACTCTCTGGCCTTTTCTTGCATTTCTGTTTGAAGAAATTGCTTAAAGGAAAAGAGAGAAAGAGAGAGTAGCAACAGCAGTAGGGTCAGCCCAGCGCAGCAGCCCGGCCCAGCTCCAGCGCCTCCCTCAGGCCACCTCTCTCCCCCTGCTAATTTTTTTAAATAATACATTTTTTATTAATTTGCACAAATATTACGCTCAAAAAATAATTTTCAAAAATAATACACCGTCGGCCCGCAGCAGGCCGACTGAGTCCCTATCAGCTAGCTGCTGGCCGATTGGCCTGTCGGTCACCAGTTGAGGTCCAATCGGCCAGTTGTGGGCCGACAGAGCCTAATTGGCCTGCTGTGGGCCGACAGGGACTAATTGGCCAGCTGCGGGCCGACAGGGACTAATTGGCCTGCTGTGGGCCGACTGATGCATACCACCTAAATATATTTACGTTACTACCGGAGCAAATAACAATAATTGCACACCGGTACCGGGAAATAAAATGCTCACCACGACTACCTAAATATATTTACGTTTACTACTGGAGCAAATAACAATAATCGCACACCGGAACCGGGAAATAAAATGCTCACCACGACCACCTAAATATATTTACGTTACTACCGGAGCAAATAACAATAATTGCACACTGGTACCGGGAAATAAAATGCTCACCACGACTACCTAAATATATTTACATTACTACCGGAGAAAATAACAATAATTGCACGCAACTTCGAAAATAAAAATGTTTGTTCAAATATACCCTTGTAGCGTGCGTGCGAACGACGAACGGCGGCCTTCAATCACCGGAACTGGAGCCGGAAACTCCACCAAACTACCGGAGCTTCACCTCCACCACACTGCCCCAGCTTCACCACCACCACCTCCACCTCCACCTCCGCCACAACCTCCACCAATGCGCTGAAAATATGCTCCAACAAAATGCTCACCACGACCACCACAAGCTACCCCATCAGTAGATCGAGGTCTCTTTTGGCTCCCCTAACTATGTAGAACCCATTCATGGTGCCAAATCCGCGAAAAAATGGGGCATTTTGGTGTATTAATTGGAGCTAGTTCGTGTAAGAGAGAGGAGGAAGGAAGAACAGACAGAAACTTGCGGTGGGAGAAAGGGAAAGAAGGAGAGGAGAAAGAGGCGTGCGCTGTGGGGCCGGCTCCCTGTCGGCCAGCAGCTGGCCAACTGGGTCGCCCGTGACCCAGCCCACGCCGACAGCCATCGCCCGACGTGGCCTGGCCAATAGTCGGCCTCCGCGTGGCCGAGAAGCCACCAGTAGGCTCGCAGTTGGCCCATAAGGCCCAGTCGACCTGCTGCTAGCTGACTAGGACCAGTCGGCCAGCTGCTGGCCGACGGTGTATTATTTTTGAAAATAATTTTTTGAACATAATATTTGTGCAAATTACTAAAAAAATGTATTATTTTAAAAAAATTAGCTCTCCCCATCCGCTGGTAATTCTAGCTTGCCACGCTGGTCACCCGCGCTGAGCCCACCTGCAGCGACCGTTCCCTTCTCCCTTTTCTTCCTCCTCTCGCCACATCCCCCTCACAATAAAACAGAGGAGGAGCACACATGGCCACGAGGGCAAGCCCCGACGCCGGGCCCCCTCCTATAAAGCCGCCCAGGGCCTCACCCTAGGGCTTCTCTCCTTCCCTCTCTTCCCTCTGCGCCGCAGCCTCTCCACAAAATCCCCACTCGCGCTCCGCCCCGCTGCTTCGAGGAGCCATGGCCGCCGAGGCCACGATCTTCCCTCCGGCATAGCAACTTCGCCGGCCTCCATCCTCGCGCCTCCGAGCACCGACACGCCGTCACGGTTCCATTCAGACGCCAAGCCACGCCCAAGGATCGCCAAGTCCCTCGACGTCCTCTTCCTCCCCTGCTTCCTCTGCTTCAGGGACACGAGAACGCCGCCCCGATCAGCGCGTCTTCTCACCATCCCCGTTCACCTCCAACCTCATACAACTTCAGTAGCACCCCCTCGGTGAGCAGCTGTTCCTCCCAGCCCCTCTCCGGTTTGATTTTGTCGCTGTGTCCGCCGATCCCGTCGTGTCCGAGGCTGTGTCCGCCATGGACGACCATGGCAGCAAGCCCAAGCTCGTGTTCTAGCCTCTGGGCGCGTCACCTTTGCATGCATCCACACACGGGCATCCACGCACCGCGTCGCTCGCAGCACCCGCAGCCACTCGCCCCTCGCCTCGTGGCCCGACCCGTTCCTACCGCTGCCGCAACCGAGACGAGTACGAGCTCATCCTCGAGTTCCCGCACGCAACGCCTTGCACATGCTTGCTCGCGCACTTCACCACGGGAACCCTCGTCAGTTTCCGCACCCCCGCCGGTGATCTGCTGCACCTCCAGCCGCTGCTTGCTCCCGTCGCGGGAAGCATCACCGGGCATCCATGGCCGCCATGGCCACGAGCAGCAGCTCGGCCTACACACATCCGAACAAGGCTACTTCTTGCAGCAGCTCCTTTGTTCAAACCTGCACCCCTGCAGCAGCTCCACGGCCCCTAGCATCGCCTCGTTTGCTCGCTGGCAATGCCAGCGAGATCCCCGTGCTTCCATGGCTAAGGCTTTAGCATTTTGAAGTGTTCTTATTCCGTGGCATGCTCTGTTTTCACAAACACGGTGCATATGGTCCATGATGTTCAAAACATCTTTGAAGTCCCGATTCTAAACCGCTTAAGCATGGTGCACTAAACTATCAAGTAGTCATCATATTGAGCTAGCCAAACGTTCATAACATCTGCATCTGCTCCTGCAATAGGTTGTCACCTAGCGGTGCATCAAGGACATAATTCTTCTATGTAGCAATGAGGATAAACCTCAGATCACAGACCCAGTCCGCATCATTGCTACTAACATCTTTCAACTTAGTTTTCTCTAGGAACATATCAAAAATAAACGGGGAGCAACATCGCGAGCTATTGATCTACAACATAGATATGCTAATACTACCAGGACTAAGTTCATGATAAATTTAAGTTCAATTAATCATATTACTTAAGAACTCCCAATTAGATAGACATCCCTCTAATCCTCTAAGTGATCACGTGATCTATATCAACTAAACCATAACCGATCATCACGTGAAATGGAGTAGCTTTCAATGGTGAACATCAATATGTTGATCATATCTACTATATGATTCACGCTCGACCTTTCGGTCTCAGTGTTCCGAGGCCATATCTGCATATGCTAGGCTCGTCAAGTTTAACCTGAGTATTCTGCGTGTGCAAAACTGGCTTGCACCCGTTGTAGATGGACGTAGAGCTTATCACACCCGATCATCACGTGGTGTCTGGGCACGACGAACTTTGGCAACGGTGCATACTCAGGGAGAACACTTTTATCTTGAAATTTAGTGAGACATCATCTTATAATGCTACCGTCAATCAAAGCAAGATAAGATGCATAAAAGATAAACATCAAATGCAATCAATATAAGTGATATGATATGGCCATCATCATCTTGTGCTTATGATCTCCATCTCCGAAGCACCGTCATGATCACCATCGTCACCGGCGCGACACCTTGATCACCATCGTAGTATCGTTGTCGTCTCGCCAATCTTGTGCTTCCACGACTATCGCTACCGCTTAGTGATAAAGTAAAGCATTACAGCGCAATTGCATTGCATAAAATAAAGCGACAACCGTATGGCTCCTGCCAGTTGCCGATAACTCGGTTACAAAACATGATCATCTCATACAATAAAATTTAGCATCATGTCTTGACCATATCACATCACAACATGCCCTGCAAAAACAAGTTAGACGTCCTCTACTTTGTTGTTGCAAGTTTTACGTGGCTGCTACGGGCTTTAGCAAGAACCGTTCTTACCTACGCATCAAAACCACAATGATAGTTTGTCAAGTTGGTGCTGATTTAACCTTCGCAAGGACCGGGCGTAGCCACACTCGGTTCAACTAAAGTTGGAGAAACTGACACCCACCAGCCACCTATGTGCAAAGCACGTTGGTAGAACCAGTCTCGCGTAAGCGTATGCGTAATGTCGGTCCGGGCTGCTTCATCCAACAATACCGCCAAACCAAAGTATGACATGCTGGTAAGCAGTATGACTTATATCGCCCACAAATCACTTGTGTTCTACTCGTGCATCTTACATCAATACATAAAACCTGGCTCGGATGCCACTGTTGGGGAATGTAGTAATTTCAAAATTTTCCTATGCACACGCAAGATCATGGTGATGCACAGCAACGAGAGGGGAGAGTGTGTCCATGTACCCTCGTAGAACGTAAGCGGAAGCCTTAGCACAACGCAGTTGATGTAGTCGTACATCTTCACGATCTGACCGATCAAGTACCGAACGTACGGCACCTTCGAGTTCAGCACACGTTCAGCCCGATGACGTCCCTCGAACTCCGATCCAGCCGAGTGTTGAGGGAGAGTTTCGTCAGCACGACGGCGTGGTGACGATGTTGATGTCCTACCGACGTAGGGCTTTGCCTAAGCACTGCTACAATATTATCGAGGTGGACTATGGTGGAGGGGGGCACCGCACACGGCTAAGAGACGATCAACTTGATCAACTTGTGTGTCTTTGGGGTGCCCCCTGCCCCCGTATATAAAGGAGTGGAGGAGGGGGAGGGCCGGCCCTATCTATGGCGCGCCCTAGGGGAGTCCTACTCCCATCGGGAGTAGGATTCCCCCTTTCCTAGTAGAACTAGGAGCCCTTCCAAGTAGTAGGAGTAGGAGGGAAGGAAAGGGAAAAGGAGAAGGAAGGAAGGGGGCGCCCCCCTCCCTAGTCCAATTCGGACCAGCCCATGGGGAGGGGTGCGGCCACCCTTTGAGGCTTTTCTCCCCTTTCCCGTATGGCCCATTAAGGCCCAATACGAATTCCCGTAACTCCCCGGTACTCCCGAAAATACCCGAATCACTCGGAACCTTTCCGATGTCCGAATATAGTCGTCCAATATATCGATCTTTACGTCTTGACCATTTCAAGACTCCTCGTCATGTCCCCGATCTCATACGGGACTCCGAACGCCTTCGGTACATCAAAACACATAAACTCATAATATAACCGCCATCGAACTTTAAGCGTGCGGACCCTACGGGTTCGAGAACTATGTAGACATGACCGAGACACGTCTCCGTTCAATAACCAATAGCGGAACCTGGATGCTCATATTGGCTCCTACATATTCTATGAAGATCTTTATCGGTCAAACCGCATAACAACATACGTTGTTCCCTTTGTCATCGGTATGTTACTTGCCCGAGATTCGATCGTCGGTATCTCAATACCTAGTTCAATCTCGTTACCGACAAGTCTCTTTACTCGTTCCGTAACACATCATCCCGCAACTAACTCATTAGTTGCAATGCTTGCAAGGCTTATAGTGATGTGCATTACCGAGTGGGCCCAGAGCTACCTCTCCGACAATCGGAGTGAAAAATCCTAATCTCGAAATACGCCAACCCAACAAGTACCTTCGGAGACACCTGTAGAGCACCTTTATAATCACCCAGTTACGTTGTGACGTTTGGTAGCACACAAAGTGTTCCTCCGGTAAATGGGAGTTGCATAATCTCATAGTCATAGGAACATGTATAAGTCATGAAGAAAGCAATAGCAACAAACTAAACGATCAAGTGCTATGCTAACGGAATGGGTCAAGTCAATCACATCATTCTCTAATGATGTGATCTCATTAATCAAATGACAACTCATGTCTATGGCTAGGAAACTTAACCATCTTTGATTCAACGAGCTAGTCAAGTAGAGGCATACTAGTGACATACTGTTTGTCTATGTATTCACACATGTATTATGTTTCCGGTCAATACGATTCTAGCATGAATAATAAACATTTATCATGATATAAGGAAATAAATAATAACTTTATTATTGCCTCTAGGGCATATTTCCTTCAGTCTCCCACTTGCACTAGAGTCAATAATCTAGTTCACATCGCCATGTGATTTAACATCAATAGTTCACATCACCATGTGATTAACACCCATAGTTCACATCGTCATGTGACCAACACCCAAAGGGTTTACTAGAGTCAATAATCTAGTTCACATCACTATGTGATTAATACCCAAAGAGTACTAAGGTGTGATCATGTTTTGCTTGTGAGGGAAGTTTAGTCAACGGGTCTACTACATTCAGATCCGTATGTATTTTGCAAATTTCTATGTCTACAATGCTCTGCATGGATCTACTCTAGCTAATTGCTCCCACTTTTAATATGTATCCAGATTGAGACTTTCAGTCATCTAGATCAGTGTCAAAACTTGCATTAGCGTAACCCTTTACGACGAACCTTATGTCACCTCCATAATCGAGAAACATATCCTTATTCCACTAAGGATAATTTTGACCAATGTCCAGTGATCTACTCCTAGATCACTATTGTACTCCCTTGCCAAAAACAGTGTAGGGTATACAATAGATCTGGTACACAGCATGGCATACTTCATAGAACCTATGGCCAAGGCATAGGGAATGACTTTCATTCTCTTTCTATCTTCTGCCATGGTCGGGCTTTGAGTCTTACTCAGTTTCACACCTTGTAACACAGGCAAGAACTCTTTCTTTGACTGTTCCATTTTGAACTACTTCAAAATCTTGTCAAGGTATGTACTCCTTGAAAAACTTATCAAGCGTCTTGATCTATCTCTATAGATCTTGATGCTTAATATGTAAGCAGCTTCACCGAGGTCTTTCTTTGAAAAACTCCTTTCAAACAATCCTTTATGCTTTGCAGAATAATTCTACATTATCTCCGATCAACAATATGTCATTCACATATACTTATCAGAAATGCTGTAGTGCTCTCACTCACTTTCTTGTAAATACAGACTTCACCGCAAGTCTGTATAAAACTATATGCTTTGATTAACTTATCAAAGCGTATATTCCAACTCCGAGATGCTTGCACCAGTCCATAGATGGATCGCTGGAGGTTGCACATTTTGTTAACACCTTTAGGATCGACAAAACCTTCTGGTTGCATCATATACAACCCTTCTTTAATAAATCCATTAAGGAATGTAGTTTTGTTTATCCATTTTCCAGATTTCATAAAATGCGGCAATTGCTAACATGATTCGAACAGACTTAAGCATAGATACGAGTGAGAAACTCTCATTGTAGTCAACACCTTGAACTTGTCGAAAACCTTTTGCGACAATTCTAGCTTTGTAGAAAGTAACACTACTATCAGCGTCCGTCTTCCTCTCGAAGATCCATTTAATCTCAATGGCTCGCCGATCATTGGGAAAGTCAACCAAAGTCCACACTTTGTTCTCATACATGGATCCCATCTCAGATTTCATGGCCTCAAGCCATTTTTCGGAATCTAGGCTCATCATCGCTTCCTCATAGTTCGTAGGTTCGTCATGGTCAAGTAACATGACCTCCAGAACATAGGACCAGTCGGCCTGCTGCTAGCTGACTAGGACCAGTCGGCCAGCTGCTGGCTGACGGTGTATTATTTTTTAAAATAATTTTTTGAACGTAATATTTGTGCAAATTACTAAAAAAATGTATTATTTTAAAAAAATTAGCTCTCCCCATCCGCTGGTAATTCCAGCTTGCCACGCTGGTCACCCGCGCTGAGCCCACCTGCAGCGACCGTTCCCTTCTCCCTTTTCTTCCTCCTCTCGCCACATCTCCCTCACAGTAAAACAGAGGAGGAGCACACATGGCCACGAGGGCAAGCCCCGACGCCGGGCCCCCTCCTATAAAGCCGCCCAGGGCCTCACCCTAGGGCTTCTCTCCTTCCCTCTCTTCCCTCTGCGCCGCAGCCTCTCCACAAAATCCCCACTCGCGCTCCGCCCCGCTGCTTCGAGGAGCCATGGCCGCCGAGGCCACGATCTTCCCTCCGGCATAGCAACTCCGCCAGCCTCCATCCTCGCGCCTCCGAGCACCGACACGCCGTCACAGTTCCATTCAGACGCCAAGCCACGCCCAAGGATCGCCAAGTCCCTCGACGTCCTCTTCCTCCCCTGCTTCCTCTGCTTCAGGGACACGAGAACGCCGCCCCGATCAGCGCGTCTTCTCACCGTCCCCGTTCACCTCCAACCTCATACAACTTCAGCAGCACCCCCTCGGTGAGCAGTTGTTCCTCCCAGCCCCTCTCCGGTTTGATTTTGTCGTTGTGTCCGCCGATCCCGTCGTGTCCGAGGCTGTGTCCGCCATGGACGACCATGGCAGCGAGCCCAAGCTTGTGTTCTAGCCTCTGGGCGCCTCACCTTTGCATGCATCCACACACGGGGATCCACGCACCGCGTCGCTCGCAGCACCCGCGGCCACTCGCCCCTTGCCTCGTGGCCTGACCCGTTCCTACCGCTGCCGCAACCGAGACGAGTACGAGCTCATCCTCGAGTTCCCGCACGCAACGCCTTGCACATGCTTGCTCGCGCACTTCACCACGGGAACCCTCGTCAGTTTCCGCATCCCCGCCGGTGATCTGCTGCACCTCCAGCCGCTGCTTGCTCCCGTCACGGGAAGCATCACCGGGCATCCATGGCCGCCATGGCCACGAGCAGCAGCTCGGCCTACACACATGCGAACAAGGCTACTTCCTGCAGCAGCTCCTTTGTTCAAACCCGCACCCCTGCAGCAGCTCCGCGGCCCCTAGCATCGCCTCGTTTGCTCGCTGGCAATGCCAGCGAGATCCCCGTGCTTCCATGGCTAAGGCTTTAGCTGGTTGAACCGCTCGATGGCATCTAGGAGATCCTTGGTTCGAAACCCAGTTATCCCTTTTTCCATCTGTTTTTATTTTCTTTGCCCGCACACACGCACGCATTCAGCCGCTTGCGACAATTCCATTTCTGGCCGCTGCACCGTGATGCTTCGGGGCCGTGCATGCTTTTTTTCTATGCGTGTGCATTTAGTTATTTTTTCCAGTTATTGGATAATTGCAGAAATGCCATTTAATTGCTTTGCTTATATTTAAATAATCGTGCATCGGATTGAAACATGTCATACATACATCTTGCTCAGATTTTCTATACTCCTATATAGTGTATGAGTATTGAGGGATATAGACCGTTGGATCTTTACAATCCGACGGCTCACACTCAAATGATTTAGACAGAGAACTATGTGGCCACTTACGCATTCAGCCACTTGCGACAATTCCATTTCTGGGCCGCTGCACCGTGATGCTTCGGGGCTGTGCATGCTTTTTTTCTCTGCGTGTGCATTTAGTTAATTTTTCCAGTTATTGGATAATTGCAGAAATGCCATTTAATTGCTTTGCTTATATTTAAATAATCGTGCATCGGATTGAAACATGTCATACATACATCTTGCTCAGATTTTCTATACTCCTATATAGTGTATGAGTATTGAGGGATATAGACCGTTGGATCTTTACAATCCGATGGCTCACACTCAAATGATTTAGACAGAGAACTACGTGGCCACTTACACACCGTCGGATAGAATAATCTAACGGCTCGCGGTGCTGGGATTCGCGTGGGGCACACGCTTTGCTGCCCAGACTTCCACTGTGACAAAGAGTACACGAAGGTTCATGGTTCTCCCGCTGGCCACTGCCACCTAGAAATCTCTGGTAGGCTCCCGTAATAGAATGCTGCCCTACAGTACTATTACTAGCAAGCTATTTCACTGGGCAAGCACTGCTACATGTGATGAGAGAGAGAGAGTGTGTAAAAAGCGCATGCAACAGTGCAGCATCAGTATGGGGAAATGTTGACTTGAACAGATTTTATTTAGTATGGATAATCATATGCTTAATTGTTAATACTACTACTGATTAGCTTCTTTTCTCATGTAATAAAGTTCATAGACGTGCACGCATATAATTTATTTTTGTGTCCCCCTGCTTATCAGATTACAAACACAAGTACTCTAGGTTTTTTCCAATTGAATAATCAGATGCTTGGAGTATTTTGAGTTGCTAACATCGATTGCTACGCTTACAATTGCCAACGGGCCAAGTAAAGTAAAAGTTTAATCTGTGTTATTATAATTAAATAGTTATTATTTTCTCTTATAATTTCGTTTTCAAATATGATCCAGGTTTTTCCATTGTTTTCACCGATAATCACTAAATCTATACGTGCATGGCACGTGCTATGTACTAGTTCATGTAGTTTCACAATATCCAACTTTCACAATATGATCCAGTACTATAGGTTTTTTCCAATTGAATAATCAGATGCTTGGAGTATTTTGAGTTGCTAACATCGATTGCTACGCTTACAATTGCCAATGGGCCAAGTAAAGTAAAAGCTTAATCTGTGTTATTATAATTAAATAGTTATTATTTTCTCTTATAATTTCGTTTTCAAATATGATCCAGGTTTTTCCATTGTTTTCACCGATAATCACTAAATCTATACGTGCATGGCACGTGCTATGTACTAGTTCATGTAGTTTCACAATATCCAACTTTCATCCATGTTTGAAATGTTTAAATTGTTGTTTGCATTAATTTGCATAAATAGCATGTTAAATGGATTAATTCATAACTAAATAACCGTAGCTCCAAATTAATAATCTTTATATGTAAATGGGGTAGAAAAATGCATAGTTTAACATGGTGGCATTACTTTGCATCTTTAATAACTTTCAAATTGTGTTTAGGAAAGAACTATACCATAATCAAATATGCACATGGGGATTTTCCGGAATTGTTGTTTGTTATTTTTGGCCTCATTTAAACTTGACTAAATAGTTAGTTTGCTTATGATTCACCTCTTGCCATGTTTAACAACATTTAATTTTGTTGAGTAGATTAAACGGGAGAGAACTATACAATTGATGTGGTGTTTTGTCAATATGCAACTCGTTGCATATTGAGCTCCACTTAACTTGTAGTATTGTTTGTTGCACCTTGCCATGCCATGCCTCATTAAACCGGACATGCATCATACTTGAATGTGCATCATGTCATGTTTATGCTTGTTGGTTTACCATGTTGTTTGCTTCTTTCCATTGTGCTCCTTGTCGGTAGTTCTTGTTTCGTTGCGTTTGTGTGGATTCGTTCGACTACGTGGCTTTATCTTCTTCATGGACTCGTTCTTCTTCCTTGCGGGATTTCAGGCAAGATGACCGTCACCTTGGATCTCACTACTATCTTTTCTATGCTAGCTGTCTTAATGCTATCGCTATGTCACACTACCTACCACTTGTTTATCGAGCCTCCCAAATTGCCATGATAACCTCTAACCTTTTCACCCTTCCTAGCAAACCGTTGTTTGGCTATGTTACCGCTTTGCTCAGCCCCTCTTATAGCATTGCTAGTTGCAGGTGCAGTTGCAGGTTGTTCAATGTTGGGACATGGATATCATGGGATATCACAATATCTCTTATTTAATTAATGCATCTATATACTTGGTAAAGGGTGGAAGGCTCGGCCTTATGCCTGGTGTTTTGTTCCACTCTTGCCGCCCTAGTTTCCGTCATATCGGTGTTATGTTCCTTGATTTTGCATCCCTAACACGATGAGGCGTATGGGACCCTATTGACGTTTCGCTTTGAATAAAACTCTTCCAGCAAGACCCAACAATGGTTTTAACATTTGCCATAATAATACTTGAACCTAATAATTAATTGGCATAGGGCATTGCGAACCCGAGGATTTTTACATACAGGGCGGGGCCAGTGCTGATGGTGTTGGTCCCAAACAGAGCCACTTGCGGTGCCACCCCTTCTTCCAGGGTATTCAGTTGCTGTACGTAGTGCTCATCCGGTCGTGGCCTGAGAGGAGATACGCGCGGCTACTATCAGGGTGTTGACACGCTGGGAGGCTTTGCTGGATTAGTTTTACCATTGTCGAAATGTCTTGTGCACCGGGATCCCGAGTCTGATTGGTTGTCCCGCGATGGAGGATTGTCTCCGCTGGTCGTGAGCTTGTCATGGGCTAAGTTGGTACACCCCTGCAGGGTTTAATATTTTGAAAGCCGTGCCCATGGTTATGTGGCAGATGGGAATTTGTTAATATCCGGTTGTAGAGGACTTGAAGTAAACTCAATTAAAATACACCAACCGCGTGCGTAACCGTGATGGTCTCGTTTCGAGTGAGTTGCGAAGAGAACACGGTGGGGTTATGTTTGAACGTAAGTAGTTCAGGATCACTTCTTGATAATTACTAGTTTGCGACCGTTGGCGTAGATTCTCATCTTACTCTTGTACTCGTGAGTTAGCCACCATACTTCGCTTAGTCGCCACTGCAACCTCACCACTTATCCTTTCCATACCCTTTAAGCTTTGCTAGTCTTGATACCCATGGTAATGGGATTGCTGAGTCCTCGTAGCTCACAGTTTACTACACTAACAGTTGCGGGTACAGGTAATGTCATGTTCATGGCATGAGAACGATGTTTGCCCGTTTTGAGTTCTTCTTCTTCTTCTTCGTCGATCTTGGGTTAGGTTCCTGGTCGGCAGCCTGGGCTGGCAGGGTGGATGTCGTTTGAGTTTTTGTTTGTGTTTCATCTGTAGTCGAATGTTGTTCTATGTATGATGTGTTGAAGTATTCTTGCGGCATTTGTATGCCTTGTATGTATCCCCATCTATTATGTAATGTTGATGTAATGATATCCACCTTGCAAAAGCGTGTCAATATGCGGTTCTATCCTTGGTGGGACCTTCGAGTCTCTTTAGGATAGTATCGCATATTGGGTGTGACAAGTTGGTATCACACCGGCCCTCTTCAGTAAATGTATAATATCCCATTTCCATTGCCTTTCGGATGTCTCACGTCGCAGACATGTCTTTGCAGGCCGATGTAACCCCGTGCACCATATTGTACACCATCGGCGACTAGAAGGTGGACGTGGGGAAGGCGACAATAATGAAGCCGAAGGAACCATTGTTCCACACCCGGTCGATCCCCCCTGATGTCTTCAAGGTTTTCGTGGCCAGTGTCAAACCGGGCCACGGGAATTTGGCTCCTTCGGTACTAAGGGGGGATGACGACGAGACCCCACGGCGGCTTGGTGGTTGCAATGGGTGGGTCCTATTGTGGCCAAAGAGTCTGCTTTGTCTGCAGGCGGCCAGGAGCACACCCACGAGCACGCAGCCTCAATAAGGTATGAACATCAACACCCCACCTACCCAATTAGCGTCGGCTATCGGTGCTGGGTGATAGCGGATAGGGTGAGGAAGAGGCTCCATTAGTCGCCGATGACGTCGCCATAGATGATGATGACGATGACACTCAACAGTATCTCAATACTAGCGCATATGATGAGTACTCAGGGTTTGAGCGTCATGAGTTGGTGCCTGAATTGCCGCCTCCGGAGGCTGAATGTATTATAGACGAACTTCCAGTAGGAAAGAAGCATAGGAAGAGATGGAGGAAAGGAAACAAAGCTGCTTCTATGATCCGTATACCTATCCCCAATGCGGCAAAATGGCATATCGCCGGTGAACCAATCCTACCTAAGGCAGTGTTAGAGGTCGCACATGGTGATCTAAGGAGACTTCATGACGATGTGCTGCAGAGAGAGAAAAGCCTCATCGCCTTGGAAAATCTGAGATACCTAATCTACGTGGTTAACGTGTCGCGGCAAAGGTCATACATCCACACATGCACCGCAGACAAGTTCTTCCTTCGATTCGATTACATTTTCGACATGTTTCACTTGAAGAAGCTGGATTTTACGTTTGTCCGCCTTTATGCCTTGTACATGAACTACATCATCGGGATTGAGCAGATACCTTATATCTATGTCATTGACCCGTACTTCATGCACGAGGGCTTCTTGGCAGTTTGCGCACAACACTGTGAATATGTGAGGGACTACATTGTTGATTTCATGGTCGCCAATAAGGACAAGGAGACGATTCTCGTGCCTTATCATCCCCTATAAGTGAAAGAACATGGGGTGCCCCCATGTTTGGTTTTGGTAATTGATGAAAATCTCTATGGACTAAT
Source organism: Triticum urartu (assembly GCF_056163025.1). NCBI lineage: Eukaryota > Viridiplantae > Streptophyta > Magnoliopsida > Poales > Poaceae > Triticum > Triticum urartu. The sequence goes on from NC_141877.1 coordinate 355,838,673, forward strand.
GGTTGCCTTGAGTTATATTTGAAGGTTTTGTCCATAGGCTTTTCTTGGAGTACATGTGTTGATTTCAAGGAGAGTTTGTGTCGACCAATGTGTTATTCAAGGAATTATCCAAAGATTGGTCATGTGAGAGTTTAGCTTATTGCAAGCATGTCTTGAAGAAGAAGATTGTGTGATCATTCATGTTTACCTTCAAGACATCATCCAAATGAAGAGAGTTGGAAAGATTCAAGGTTGATCAAGACTAAGTCAAGAGTGAATCAAGTTGTTCAACTCACAAAGCGTAGAAGATGTACCGAGAGGGATCAAGTGATCCCATGGTATGGTAAGCCTTGTCAATTACGCTTTGTGTACTAACCCATGGTCTTCGTGAGGGTTCTTTGTGGGGTTAGGTTGCGGTGTGCAAGTTCAAGTGGAGCACCACGAAGAGATCAAATGCTTGAAGCTTGTTGTCCTTTGTGGTGACAATGGACCTGTGAAGATGTGCGGAAGAGTAGCTCGCCCATAGTAGAGTATGGGGGAGCAATCAACTAGTCTTCATCGACTCAACACAATCAAGAAAGGTTGCGGTGCAAGTTCAAGTGGAGCATCACGAAGAGATCAAATGCTTGAAGTTTGCCGTCCTTTGTGGTGACAATGGACTTGTGAAGATGTGCAGAAGAAAGGCTCACCCATAGTGGAGTATGGGGGAGCAATCAACTAGTCTTCATCGAGCCAACACAATCAAGAAAGGTGGTCCAACTTGAGGAAGTCAAGATCGTCATCATCTAGCTCAAGTGGACCATGTGCAAGGCAAAGGTTTTCCCTTGATAGGTTTTCTATTTTACCGGTCTCATGATGGTAGTTGGGAGACTGGGTTATAGGATCAATTGCCGTACTATCAAGGGGGGCTCTCGATGAGTAGCTTGATCATATCGTTCATTGAGAGCTCAAACCATTGCATCCTTGCATCATCTTTCTTGGTTCTTGTTTGGTTCTCTTTGTGAGTCTTAGAGCTTATGGTCATCTTGATGACAAGCTTGAGTTCATCGAAAACGGAGTTCGCATGCATCTTCTATGATGTTTTCGATGTTGGAGGTTTTGCCGATTCTTCTCAGTTGGAGGTTTCACTCCTCTTTTTGTTAGGCATACCTCCCCTGCCTCTTCTTACTACAACCAGTCGCTGTTTTGATGCTACTTGTCGTCTTGTTTCCAACAAGCTTGAGTTTGCTCAATTCAGAGCTCATATGCAGAAGTTATGGCAGTTCTGGTTTTCTTGAGTGTGGTTTTGTCAGGGTCCCAGCGGTAGTACCGTGGTACCCAGCGGTAGTACCGTTGAGGAGTCACAAGCAGCAGTACCGCTCCACAGCGGTAGTACCGGCGGTGACTCCGCAGCAGTACTACCGTTGGCTTACCAGGTCCCTACCGCGTCGATTCGAGGGGTTTTTTCTGTGTCGGATTGTGCGGTACCTCGCTGCGGCAGTAGTGCGGCAGTACCGCTCCTTAGCGGCAATACCGCCCTTCCTCCGTGGTAGTACCGCCCGGTTCCCTCTTTCCCTTTCCCCTTCGTTCTGCGCGGCAGTACCGCCGAAGGAAGCGGTAGTACCGCTTAACCCAGCGGTAGTACAATTGTCTCCTGCGGTACTACCGCACCAAGGTTCATGTTTTGTTGCTCCTTTTCCTTGTTTCTTCTGCCTGAGCGGTAGTACCGCTCGTGGAGCGGTAGTACCGCTCGTGTGCGGGTTGAGCACATAACGGTTGGATTTTCCCCCACCTATAAAAGGGGGTCTTCTTCCCCAATGAACCTTATCCTTTGAGCTCGTGTTCTTCCCCCATTGTTGACCTTCTTCAAGCTTGCTAACTCTCAATTCCTCCATGGTTTCTTGCTAGTTTTTGAGGGAAAAGAGAGAGGAGATCTAGATCCACATTTCCACCAATCACTTTCTCCTCTATGTGAGGGGAACCCCTTGGATCTAGATCTTGGAGTTCTTTGTGTTCTCTTTCTTGTTCTTCCTCTCATTTTCCTCCCTAGCATCACTTGCTTCGGTGGGATTTGAGAGAGAAGGACTTGGGCACTCCGTGTGCCCTTGCCATTGCATTTGGTGCATCGGTTTGAGTTCTCCACGGTGATACGTGGAAGTTACAAGTTGAGAAGCTTATTACTCTTGGGTGCTTGGTACCCTTGAGCTTGTTCCTCTTGGGTGCTTGGGCACCCTAGACGGTTGTTGGTGTTCGGAGCTCAATCATTGTGGTGTAAAGCTCCGGGCAAGCGTCGGGGTCTCCAATTAGGTTGTGGAGATCGCCCCGAGAAATTTGACGGGTTTCGGTGACCGCCCCCAAGGGTTGCCAAAGTGTACGGGTTCGGTGACCGCCCCCAAGGGTTGCCATTTGTACGGGTTCGGTGACCGCCCTCAAGGGTCCCTTAGTGGAATCACGGCATCTTGCATTGTGCAAGAGCGTGAGGAGATTACGGTGGCCCTAGTGGCTTCTTGGGGAGCATTGTGCCTCCACACTACTCCAAACGGAGATTAGCATCCGCAAGGGTGTGAACTTCGGGATACATCATCGTCTCCTCGTGCCTCGGTTATCTCTTACCCGAGCCCTTTACTTATGCACTTTACTTTGTGATAGCCATATTGTTTCTTGTCATATATCTTGCTATCACATAGTTGCTTATCCTTCTTAGCATAAGTTGTTGGTGCACATACGTGAGCCTAGTTGTTTTAGGTTTTGTGCTTGGCAAATTAACCGCTAGGTTTATTCCGCATTTGTTCAAGCCTAAACCGTAATTATTTTAAAACGCCTATTCACCCCCCTCTAGGCGACATCCACGATCTTTCAGTAAGTCATCCGCGTGGATATCCTTCCTTCAATTTCAATCATTCATTTGCACGGTGGAGGCTAATTAATTTGAGGTGTACTTATTTTGCGCAGCGGCGTGCGCGCCGTCCTCGTCATCCTTTACCCCCGATACTCCCACGCTCTTTACTTGGACTCGTCGAAGAACATGAACAAAAAGGATTACACCCACATCAAATCTGTTCTTGACAGTGCAATGTTTTACTATGGCATACGGGGTGGAGAGATCAAGGACAAGAAGAAAAGGGACGGCAGGCCCACCTTTGGCCATAAGACCGACTTCTGCTGCATCCAGCAACCGAGTGATACTCTTAGTGATGGATTCTATGTCCTACACCACATGTTGGAGTACAGACGGGATCAGCAGGACCTTCGCATGTCACCTAAATCCGTCTATGCCCATATTCTGCAATGGGCAAAGAACGTAGGAGATATCCTAGATCATCGACTTCGAGCTGTGTTCTATCACATCCAGCATGAACTTTCCCAAGTCATCATGAAGGAGCTCCTCGACAAAATAGGTCTATTCTATGAGGAATGGCAAATGTCACGGGAAGACGGCCAAACACGCGTAGCCGCTCAGCGTCTCGACCTGAAGCCTTTCACTAAGCTCGGGGACTATCTCCCTGACTTGATGGATGGAATGACATGTTGGAGTGATTGTCAATATATGACAATGTGTCCGTTTAGTCCATACTTTCTGAATGATGAAACTTTGAGTTATGCACGATGAAACTTTATTAGTGATGTAATTAAACCGTCCTCCTCAACTAACGAAGATCACTCTGGTTAGGGCATTTTGGGTATGATGAACTTTGTTATTTATGCTTATGATATGTTGCTTCTATTTTATCCTAGTCTATCTCTTTCTGTTGCTCAACTATATATGTTGCATATCATCGAATCATGTGACGATGCAGGTGCATAGATCATCGATGACGAAGAAGTGCAACGCCAGGAGTATACGACGAGTGGCCGGAGTGTCAGGCCCAGGTGTACCGGTTTTCGGTTTCCGACGACAGCCAGTAGTTAGTTTAGGTTCACGCTAATGCGAGAGAGGGATACAAACTCATGTACTGCATAGTTCCGCTCTCACTCATAGTGATAGCTCTTCTCGCGTATATCATTGTTTAGATGGATGACGATGTAGTTGCAAGTAATCGAGACTTGTATCGCTATTTTCGAGATGATGACGAGAGACCACTTTGTGTTGGATGATGATTATGAGATGACATGATTTGATGCTATGATTACATTTGTATGTGTATGATATGCTAAAGATTGTTGTATAAAGCCTGTTCAAATACAAAAAAATATGCAGAAAAAAAAACTAATAAAACTAACAGTAGCGAGGGGAATAAAGTTAGCAGCAGCACGCTCTTACCAGTAGCGCGTCCAAGTTAAAAGCGTTGCAGCTATTAGCAGTAGCGCGTCGAACTAAAGCTCGCTGCTGCTAGCCATGTATAGCAGTAGCATGGGGCAACACACTCTACTGATACATGTTAGCTGTAGCACCGTATCAGTAGTGCGGGACCCCGCGCTACTGATAGATCAAATACCCCCGCTACTACTAGGCTTTTCCCTAGTAGTGTAACTCTATCTCTCTCCCAACCTTATTCCTCTCCTACACATATGCATGGATGCCGATCGATCTCCCTTAATACATAGGTAGGTCTCTCCTCTCCATACATATACCAGTCATTCTACCTCTATAGTTAGGTCTCTGCCCCCCACACCGATAGTCAAACGCTGTAGGTAGGTATACATGCCATAGAGACAAACTAGACCTCTCTCCTCTCAAATTCTAGTAGGCCAGCCGTCCTATATCTTTGACATGGTGCTACTTCTTGAGCTTGCATTGGTTTTTCCCTTGAAGAGGAAAGGGTGGTGCAGCAAAGTAGAGATAAGTATTTCCCTCAGTTAAGAACCAAGGTATCAATCCAGTAGGAGATACAAGGAAGTCCCCAATCTATGCACCTGCACAAACAATCAAACACTTGCACCCAATGCGATAAAGGGGTTGTTAATCCCTTCACGATCACTTGCAAATGTGAGATCTAATAGAGATAGATATAAAATATTACTAAAACAAAAAACAAAATAAAAGTAAATAAATTGTAGCGAGATATTTTTGGGTTTTTAGTTTATAGATCTGAAAATATATGATGGAAAATAGATTCAGGGGGCATAGGTTTCACTAGAGGCTTCTCTATTGAAGGAAAATAATACGGTGGGTGAACAAATTACTGTCGAGCAATTGATAGAAAAGCGCAAAGTTATGACGATATCCAAGGTAATGATTATGAATATAGGCATCATGATATCCAAGGTCATCGCGGAGCCCACTACAACGTCACCACCAGAGCCTTTGCAGGAGAATACTACTTTTGTCAGGATAACTTGTACTAGTTGTCTCCCTTCAAAATTGGCCGTTGTGGGATCCCTTCCCGCCTACATTTGGGAAGAGGACCAAGGCAACTATAAATAGGACTAAGCCACCACCATAGAAGGGGACATATCCATTCCACCCTGACCACCTCTCTAGCTCATCGAGCTCAAGAACACCTCACCTCCCGAGGCCGTTCAACCACTGTATTAGTTCATCCTTGAAAGTGTGTTATATCGACTAGAGGGGGGGGGGGGTGAATAGGCGATTTTTATGAAATTCTTCACTGAGGAATTTGCCGGTGAGGAAATTCCTTAGCGAAGAACTACTAGCAGCGGAATAAGTACTCAAAAGTAAACATAACATAATACAAGCATAGTCATCGTGATGAAATGAAGACAGGCATAGAGTACAGGAAGCGTAATCACAGGATAACACAGGATGAAGACAAACATACTGAAGAAATTGAACTGAGGAAATTTGAGAAAGTCTTCAGTCAAAGTCTTCAAACACAGATATGAACAAACACACAACACAATTATGAGGAAATGGAAGAGTTGAGGGAATAGAACCAGCAAGCTTGGTGAAGACAATGATTTGGTAGACCAGTTCCAACTGCTGTCTCAGTTATATGTCTGGTTGGAACGGCTGACTATTTAAACGCGAGGACACACAGTCCCGGACACCCAGTCAAGGACACTTAGTCCAAGACACCCAGTCCTCACTGTATTCTCCTTGAACTAAGGTCACACAGACCTCGTCCAATCACTCGTGGTAAGTCTTCAGGCGACTTCCAAACCTTCACAAACTCGGTCACCCGGCGATCCACAATTCCTCTTGGATGCTCTAGACCATGACGCCTAACCGTCTGGAAGAAGCACAGTCTTCAAAGGTAACAAGCATCGGATCCACTCAGGATCAATCTCTTCAGTGATGCTCAATCACTTGGGGTTTGTAGGTGTTTGGGTTTTGGGTTTTTGGTTTTTCCTCACTTGATGATTTTCGCTCAAAGTCCTCGGAGGATGGGTTGCTCTCAAATGACAAGTGTTAGTTTCTCTCGGAGCAGCCAACCAGCTAATGGTTGTAGGGGGCGGCTATTTATAGCCTAGGGAGCAGCCCGACATGATAAGACATAAATGCCCTTCAATGATATGACCGTTAGGTGGATAGATATTTTGGGACAGCTGGCGCATAGCACAGCAACGGTCAGAATTTTGAGTAGCAAAATCCTCAGGGCTATCATGTTCCTCACTGTCCAAGCAATCCGCACTGTCGAATTCCTAACTCCTCAGTCAGGACAAATTCCTCAGAGACCAAAAGAACTTTGTCTCTGCCACTGAAGAAATTGACTGAACTGTATGAGATTTCCAATGGCTTCACTCGAAGGGATTGGTAGATGTAGGATTTTGAGTTGAGCATCACATGGAAATTTTTCCTTAGTATTTCCTCGACCCCCTTTAACAGTACGGTGTTTCCTATGACTAAAGAAAGAGAAAAACAAAACTATGAAAATGGAAGTCTTCAAGCTTCATATTCCTCACATGAATATCAAGTCTTCACGGACACACCAATTTCTTCACTTTCAAAGTCTTCATGAAAGTCTTCAGAAATACCAAAATCTTCAGTCAAAGATATTCATTTTTAGGGGTCGACTTTTCCTGTAAATATCAAACTGCTCATAGACTTATAGACCTGTGTACACTCACAAACGCATTAGTCCCTTAACCTATAAGTCTTCAATACACCAAAATCACTAAGGGGAACTAGATGCACTTATAATCTCCCCCTTTTTGGTGATTGATGACAATATAGGTTAAGTTTTCAACGGGGATAAATCATATGAAGTGTAACTACTGATATTGAGGAATTTGATTGCAAGATATAGAAGAACTCCCCCTGAAGAGGTGCATAGTGAGGAATTTGATTTTGAAGCAATGCACACTTGAAGAGTTGAATCATGGAGATCTCCCCCTATATCTTGTAATTCATACACGCATTTAACATATAATATGAAGAATTTGAAATGCATGATGAAATATGGTGCTTGATCAAATTCAGCATGCATGCAATAATATTAACGAGGAATAAGCATGCAGAATAGTGCATCAAAAGTATCAGAGCACAGTGCATCAAAAGTATCAGAGCACCATCGGGTTTAAGATTACAACTCGATCCAATAAAGTTTCAGAAGAACGAGAGTTGTAACTTAGCAAAAAAAAACGCCCATATAGTAGACCCGCTTGAAGACTAACTCATATTTCTCCCCCTTTGTCATCGAATGACCAAAATGATCAAAAATGAGGACTAACGCCCCTGAAGATAATCATGTTGATGAAGGAGCGCCAGCGTTGTTGGGGTCGTTTGTTGATGTAGGGCCTGCCGCAGTGTCGTCCAAATCTTCATGTTCATCAGTGTCGCACGATGAAGAAAATGAGCTGGCCACCAGAGAAGGAACCTGGACCTTCTTGATTTTCTTCGGTGGAGGTGAAGACCAGTCAAAATCTTCTTTGAGACCCATGTTCTTCAGATCTTCTTCACCATACAGATGTGACAGGATTGCCCAGGTGCGACCGAAGACTTGATGGAGGTAGTAGTTGTTTTTCTTCACTGCATTTTGTGTGGCAGTCATGTTGTGAAGAAGTGAACCAAACTGACGCTTAACCCATTTGTGATTTCGATCCACCTTCTGGTGAAGACTAAGCAGAAGTTCACGGTCAGTCATCACGTGCGGAGCAGTGGCTTGAGGAGTGGACTTAGGTGCATTGGCAGAGTCATGTGTGGCAGAGTCATCATTGGTGGAATAAGATGCAGCTTTGTGAAATTGACCATCCAATGGACGAATGCCTTCATCTATTACAGCTGGTGCCTTGCCCTTTCCATCAACTGAGGAATATGTCTGCTTGAGGACTTCAATTGGGGGCAAGTAAGTGAGGTGATTCTGGAAATCAGCTTTGTAGTTGAGTGAAGACCTTGTCCTGAGGAATCTCATAATCCAAGGTGCATAAGGCTTCAGCTCAAACGGAGACAGTGCAACATTGGCCATAGTCCTCATGAAGAAATCGTGATAATTGACAGGAATGCCATGAACGATGTTGAATAGCAGATTCTTCATGATGCCAACAATTTCCTCATCAGATGAGTCGTGGCCTTTGATAGGACTGATTGTCCTTGTAAGAATACGATAGACAGTTCTGGGCACGTACAACAATTCCTTCATGAGGAATTTGGTTCTTGGTGCCTGACCTGGCTTCAAAGGGTTCATCAGCACCTACATGTAATGATTTGTGAGCTTTGGTTCACTGTAGATGCAGCGAGCTTCTTCAAGGGGAGGATTGAGTGGTAGAGCACGAAGCAATTCAGAGGCTGGTGCAGTTTAGTGAGTGTTTTCAGACATCCAGTCCAGCACCCATGAATTCACATCTTCAGCATCTCCGGTGATGTGCAGCGTTCCATAGAATTGAAGAATCAGTTCCTCATTCCAATCGCAGATGTCAGAGCAAAAGTTGAGCAGTCCAGCATTGTGAAGAACACTGAGGACTGGTGCGAAGCACGACAGAGATTCCATATCCACGTGAGGAATATGCTCATGGTAGAAGATCTTCTCCTTGTTGAACAACACTGAGGAATAGAAATTGTCTTGACTGGCAGTCTAGAAACGCCTCTTCCTAATGCGAGCAGAGTCATATGGGTTGTAATCTTCAAAGAAGACGTGCTCACCGAAGAAATCATCAGCCTTGAACTTTTGCTTGTGTGAGAATGGATCCTTTGGCTTCGGTAGAGGAGTGTCAGTGAGTTGCATCACGACCTCAGAAATCTCAATCGCAGGTTCTTCAGGCTGAGGAATTTCTGGTTCCTCCTCAGTGGCATTCTGTGTCGTTGGTTGTTCAGCAGCAACAGTTTCTTCAGCGCTAGTGGCTGGAATTTCCTCATGGACAGATGCAGTGGGATGAGTTTCTTCAGAGCCCATGTGAACAGTTTGTGTGGGGGACTAAGGAATTTGCTGTAGAGGGGTGAACATTGGAGAATTTGGATGCTGACCTTCCCAGAATTCATCACTGATTACGGGTGTGGAGCAGCCAATGTCCACATCTTCATCTTCCATTTCTTTAACGCCAGCCTCTTCAGCTGTGAACTGAGGCATAGGCGATGAGATGATAGGTGTTGAAGGGATCGCATCCACTTCAATTTCTTCATCCAACGGTTCAGATGAAGCAGCAGAAGGAGTTTCTTCATCAGATCCGTTGGGGATCACATATTCTTCATCAAAAGGAACAAGGTCCTTTGATGGCCTAGTTGAGATGGGAACAACATCAATCGGATTTGCAAACGAACTTGTCATAGGCTTCATTTTCTTCGGACCTGAAGAATCTGAAGCAGCTGATGCTTTCCTTTTCTTCACTGCAGCACGCTCTACATCCTTGGTCTTCTTCACATCTGATGCAGATGGAAGGATTGGAGTTGAAGTTGGTGCAGGAGCAGCTGAGGAATCTGGTTGATTTTCTTCAGGCACAACTGATGCCGTTGCCCTGAGTTCTTCAATTTCTTCAGGCACACCACTAGTGGGTGCCCTGGCAATTTCTTCAGCGGCTGGAATGCAGTCATCAGCCTTGGAACTCACATTTTCTTCAGCAGCCTGATTGTCATCAGCGGTGCTGGCATTTTCTTTAGTAGGCTGAGCAGATGCTTCAGCCTGAGGAATTTCCTGTTGCGTTGGGGCTGCAACATTGGAAGTGAAGTTATCCGCAAGTTTTACAAAACGAACCTTGGCTCCAAGCCAATCAGCGCGATATGCGTCAAAGTCATCACTGAGTTTCTTAATCTCAGTCTGAATAGTGACAAGTTCTTCAGTTGTCATAGAGACAATGTTTTTCTTTAGATAGCGCTCTTTCTTATACTGCGCTTTCTTGATCTGCCTAGCCTTCTCAAATTTCCACTTTTCTTCTTGAATGAAGTGGGTCAGCATGTGACTCTGGCCAGGAGTCAGCTTGAAGTCAGGCAAGGGAGTGTTGGGGTCCTTGTGCCAATCATCAATGTAGTCGAGGATCAGCTTGGGATCCAAAAGCAGTGGCACCTCTGATCCCTTGGCTCTAGCGGCGCTGACTTGCCTGTCTCTGATGATTCTGCAAGTTCATCATCATCAGCTTCGTCTTCATCAGACGACACTTGGAAAGCAACTTGCTTCTTTTGAGGACTTGGGCGAGGACCTCGTCCAGCAGTGGCCTTTGTCTTCAGCAGTGAGGGGCCAGCTGAGGAACTTGGTGCAGCTGAGGAACTAGCTGAGACACCTGAGGCAATGGAGATGCCGGCAGTCCTTTGGCATGAAGCGAGATGCACAGGTGCTGAGGATTTGGTCGAACAGCTGAAGGCTTTCGCAGAGGAGCTGAGGACTTTGGAGGAACAGGAGCAACATGAGGAATTTGCCGTGAGGGCTTTGATGATTCTGGCCGTGAGGGCATTGCTGAGGAGCTTGGCCTTGAGGGCATTGTTGGTGAAGCACTTGGCTTGCGCGCAGGCTTCTTAGACATAGCCTTCTTTGGCTTGACAGCAGAGGCCTCAGCAGAGGCAACAGCAGCAACAGAGTCTTCATTGAATTTCCTCACTGCTTCTCTGGCTTGCTTAGCCAGCTTGGCTTGGCGCTTGGCCCATTCATCAAGATAGTCCTCACTGCGCTTGAGGCTGGTGGGATCTGCTATTTGGCCAGGTGCCAATGGAGCTCTTGGGCATGAAGGATTGAGTGCGAATTTCTTCATGTACTTAGGAGTGACATATCTGTACTCCCTCCATTCTCTTGCCCATATTCTTTCTATCCTCTCTTTGCGCACTTTGCGCTCATTCTTGGTTTCCTCAGTAGGTGTGCAGTACCCAGCACATATGTCATCAGGGATCTCAAACGTTGTATTTACCTCAGGCCTCTTTCCTCCCTTCTGTGGCTTCTTACCATCAGCCATTTTCTTCAGTTGAGGAATTTGAACAATTGAATTCTCTGAAGAAGTATGCAACTTTTCTTCGAGGAACACTGCAAATGAGTTAAGTTGATGAGAACCTAGTGATTCAGCAGCTGACATGTGTACCTGTGAACAGAGTATAGTTGCGAGGAATTTGGAGAGGTCATATGCGTTCTCAGAAGGTTTTGTAAAAAGAACAAGTTTGAGGAATTTGACCAAATGAGTCTTGAAGAATTTCACTAAGCGTTCTTTGTCTTAGGTTCCAGAGTTGTATAGATCGAAGATCCACACAATTGAGGAATCTTGAAGAAAAATGATGCTTAGAGAAACGAATCAAGAACAGATGACTTGAGAGGTGTTCAGTGTGTGAAGATATGAAGAAAAACACCTTTTAAGATTTGAAGATAATCATTCGAATCAACGAGGGTAGTAAAAGTAACTTTTAATTACCCTGGACGAAGAACACGACGAACTGGAGTGAGGAGATGTGAAGTTCGTCTGTGCAGATCTTCCACGCCCTAACTTGGCGGAGGAAGACGGCTACGGCGGCGGCGGAGTGAAGATGTCCGCGGTCGGTGCGAGTACGTCGGCGACGAGGTCGAGGTAGTGAAGCTCTTCCTCACCGGCGGCGATGAAGTAGCGGCGGCGCTAGGGTTTGAGAAGCTCGAGCTGGAGAGAGAGGTCGAGCGGAGTAAAAGAAGTGAGGAAGGGAAGGAGGGGTATTTATAGCCACGGTGAAAAACTGCTCGCCCGAAGAAATTGGACGAACATGCCCCTGACCCTTCTCATTCGCATGACATGTGTCACCCACGTAGTGAGAGGTGGAGATCGTGTTAGATCGTGGGTTAGTGGATAAGTGTATCGTGGGATGCGGAACGGTTTGAGCGGCAAAGCCGAAAATTTAGATAAGATAGGTTTTAAAGTTCCATTCGCAATTTCTTCAGCTGACAAGGACACAATGAAGATTTTGAACGAGTTTCAAATAGAACGCACATGAAGAATTTGTGAACAGATTGGGTTGAGTATAGCATAGAGGGGAAGGGTCCGATCACATTCACTCAGCAGAAAACCAACTTGAAGAAATTGCAATAAGTGAATGCTGTAGAGGACATAAACTCATATATATATATATATATATATATATATATATATATAGCCAATGAAGAAAAATGACGGAACCAGTGAAGACTATGCAAAGTTGAAGAATATGAATAATTTGAGGAATTTCAACTTTTGGGGGTGGTGTGACCCACCGTATAAGAATGATGATTTCAGACACCGCGTACAATTATCGTAGGGTTCTGAGAATCAAATTCTTCATTAATTTCTTCACACTAAGAGTGTCATTCTTCATTGATTGAAGAAAAACTTTTCTTCATGTGTTGCACATCTAAGTCATCAATTTTGCATAAGTGTTAGGATGAGTGTCCTTTTCAAAGAACATTCGAAGATTCTAGGATATTTAGCTCACACCGCAAATTGCTAAATCTCTTCTCATCCAAGGGCTTTGTGAAGATATCGGCTAGCTGTTCTTCAGTCTTCACATGCTCAATAGAAATGTCGCCCTTCAACACATGATCACAAAGAAAATGATGACGAATCTGAATGTGCTTTGTCTTCGAGTGCTGAACTGGGTTGTGAGCAATCTTGATGGCACTCTCATTGTCACAGAGGAGAGGCACATTCTTCATGTTGACGCCGTAGTCCTTGAGAGTTTGCTTCATCCATAGCAATTGGGCACAGCAAGAACCAGCGGCAATGTACTCAGCTTCAGCAGTAGATAGTGATACGCAGTTCTGTTTCTTCGAGGAACAACAGACCAAAGATCGTCCGAGGAAATGACATGTACCAGATGTTGACTTGCGATCCACACGATCACCAGCATAGTCAGAGTCAGAATATCCAACAAGATCAAAAGCCGAGCCCTTGGGGTACCATAATCCAAGTGTTGGTGTGTGAGCTAGATATCGAAGAATATGCTTCACAGCCTTATGGTGTGATTCCTTCGGTGCAGCTTGAAATCGGGCACACATGCAAACACTAAGCATTATATCTGGCCTAGATGCACATAAGTACAATAAGGAACCTATCATGGAGCGGTATACCTTATGATCGAAGTCAATACCATTTTCATCAGTGCACAGATGGCCATTTGTGGGCATAGGAATTTTGACGCCTTTGCAATCTTGCATGCCGAACTTCGTCAGTACATCCTTGAGGTATTTCTCCTGAGAGATGAATATGCCATTGTGTTGTTGACGAATTTGAAGACCTAAGAAGAATTTCAGCTCTCCCATCCTAGACATTTGATATTCTTCACTCATCATATAGGCAAATTCATCACTATAACGTTGGTCAGTACAGCCAAAGATAATATCATCAACATATATTTGGCACACAAACAATTCACCATCATAAGATTTAGTGAAAAGAGTAGGGTCGAGTGAACCGGGTTTGAAGCCTTTCTTCATGAGGAGTTCCTTCAAGGTATCATACTAAGCCCGTGGGGCCTGCTTGAGGCCATAGAGGGTCTTGTTGAGTCTGAAGACTTTGTCAGGATTCTTTGGATCTTCAAAACCTGGGGGTTGAGCAACATATACTTCTTCCTCAAGCTTACCATTGAGGAATGCACTTGTCACATCCATTTTATATAAAGTGATATCATGATGGTTAGCATAAGCAAGTAAAATGCGAATAGCCTCAAGTCTAGCAACATGTGCAAAAGTTTCATCAAAATCAATTCCTTCAACCTGTGTGTAGCCTTGAGCTACAAGCCGTGCCTTATTCCTCACCACAAGGCCATTTTCATCTTGCTTGTTGTGGTAGATCCACTTTGTGCCGATGATATTGTGCTTGCGAGGATCTGGACGTTTGACCAGTTCCCAGACATTGTTGAGCTCGAACTGATGTAATTCTTCTTGCATGGCCTGAATCCACTCGGGCTCCAGAAATGCTTCATCTACCTTAGTGGGCTCTGTAATAGAGACAAAAGCATACTGCCCACAAAAGTTAGACAAATGTGAAGCTTTTGAGCGTGTGAGAGGACCTGGCGCTTTGATGTCATTGATGATCTTTTCAACTTGCACTTCTTTTGCAATGCGAGGATGAGCTGGTTGTCGTTGAAGAGTTTGATCAGCGTTTTCTTCAGCACCATTTTCTTCAGCATTTTCTTCAGGTGCATTAGCTCGACGTTCTTCATGTTCTGGAATGAATTCTTCAGCAGATTCTTCAGTAGGAATGACATCCTCAGTAGCCTTGAAATTGATAGTTTCCTCAGGTGTTGGTTCATCTATCACAGTAGGTAGGTGCTCTCTTTGCGAGCCATTAGTTTCATCGAACCGCACATCTACAGTTTCAACAACTTTGTGAAGAACGTTGTTGAAGACTCTGTAGGTGTGCGAGTCCTTTCCCTAACCAAGCATAAAATCTTCATGTGCTTTCGGTGCAAATTTTGAGTTGTGATGAGGATCTCTAATCCAACATTTAGCACCGAAGACTTTGAAATAACTTACATTGGGTTTCTTATCAGTGAGAAGTTCATAGGCAGTCTTTTTGAAGAATTTGTGAAGATAAACTCTGTTGATGATGTGGCACGCAGTATCAATTGCCTCAGTCCAGAAACGACGAGGCGTTTTGTATTCATCAAGCATAGTGCGAGCCATCTCAGCAAGAGTCCTGTTCTTGCGCTCCACGACGCCATTCTGCTAAGGAGTGCAAGGAGTAGATAACTCATGAGTAATACCAAGTTCATCGAGATAGTCATCGAGACCATAATTCTTGAACTCAGTGCCATTGTCACTTCTGATGTGCTTTATCTTCACACCAAAGTTGGTTGAAGCCCTCGAGGAAAATCGTTTGAAGACTTCCTGCACTTCATGTTTGTAAGTAACAAGGTGTACCCATGTGTAGCGAGAATAATCATCAACAATAACAAAGCCATATTAAGATGCTTCATTTGAAATAGCAGAATAATGATTAGGACCAAAGAGATCCATGTGAAGCAATTCAAATGGGCGAGTGGTGGTCATGATAGTCTTTGCTGGATGCTTGGCCTTCGTCATCTTCCCAGCTTCACAGGCTCCGCATAGGTGATCCTTGAGGAATTTGACATTCTCGATGCCAATGACATGCTTCTTCGCAAGCGTGTGCAAATTCCTCATGCCTGCATGACCAAGTCGTCGATGCCAGAGCCAGCCTTCTGAAGCTTTTGCAAGTAAGCACACGGCTGGTTGTGGTCCTGTAGAGAAATCAACAATATACAGGTCTCCTCTCCTAAAGCCTTCGAAGACTTTGGAATTGTCATCTTCTATAACCACAACACAACGGTACTTGCCAAAGACAACAACCATATCAAGATCACAAAGCATTGAGATAGACATAAGGTTGTATCCTAAGGACTCAACAAGCATGACTTTGTCCATGTGTCGATCCTTTGTAATCACAACCTTACCTAGACCCAATACCTGACTTTTGCCTTTGTCAGCAGAGATGATATGCTTCAGATGCGACGGAGATAACGGAGCATCCATCAAAAGATTCTTGTCACCAGTCATGTGGTTTTTACATCCACTATCGAGGACCCACTCAGTGGCTTTGGGTTGATCATCCTGCAGACGAATTAGTGCAGTTTACAAACTCATATACTTCATCAGTGAAGAATATGACATCAATTCATCAGATCAATTTTATCAAGTAAAAGAACTGATAAAGCAATATGAGGACGTGAGAAATGAAAGTTCATTTCTTCATGATTAGCCTGCGTCCTATCAGGCATGCTCAGGTCTCTAGCAAATTCTTCAGACGATTACGTGCGTCTGGAGACCTGACCCTGCAAAAGAGATTAGTTCTTTTTCTTCACCACCCACATCTGAAGGGGTGGCAAAGAGTTCATCATTCTGCGAGCTCCATACGAGAAGGATGGCATAGAAGCCAATCCATTTCGTTTCACATAAGATGGGTTAGAGTAAGCATAAGAGTAAGCAGAGAAATTCTTCGAGAACTTATGGACATAATGATTTGTAGAATAATGCACATATCCATAATCCTTAGATCTTCCCTGCGAAACAGACGGGTTAGCACGATGATGTTCATATGAGGACTTTGGTCCATATGAGGAATTTGGTCCATATGAAGAATTTGATCTGGGGTTCCTATTCTTCACAGGTGGCGTCATGATGACATTCACTTGAAGATTTTCAAGGCATCTTTTGGCAACCCAGATTTTCTTCATCGGGGAGCCGTTCCTGCAGTTAGTGCCAACATATCTAGCAAATACTTCACCATTCTGATTTTTGAACAGTTTATAGTTGGAGTCAATTGACTCATCATCAGAATGAGGAGATTCACTTGCAAATCCAGATAAGTTAGATGGATCAACTGGAGGTCCCTTTGCAGCAACCCATGTAGTTTTGGGGTACTGCTCAGGCTTCCAATATGTACCATCAGCATTGAGTTTCCTCTCAAAGGCGATACCCTATTTCCTAGGGTTCCTGTTGAGGATCTGCTTTTTAAGCACATCACAAAGAGCCTGATGCCTGTCGTGTACAATTCCTTCAGCCCTGCATCGTCAGTGATACTAGCAATGTCCTCAGATGAGGAATTAGTGATAGCAGAGACATGTGAACAATTTGAAACATTAGCAGCATTTGAACATTCAGGTGAAGAATTAGCAGATTCACGTTCAATTCACTTCAAGCATGGAGGAACAAATTCTTCCTGAGAAGCGCTGATTTGTTGAGCAAGTAATGAATCGCGCTCCTTCTAAAGATCTTCATAACTCACTCTTAGCTTTTCAAGATCTTGCTTTCTTTGAAGAAATTCATAAGAAAGCTTCTCATGATCGGATAAGAGAGTGTTATGTTGATCTTGAAGGGTGTCATACTTAGTATGAAGTCTCCGAAGACTTTCAACCAAAGCTTTTGACTGATCCATTTCTTCACCCAACATATCATCGCTCTTGTTTAGCATATAGTGCACTTTTTCCAAAGCTCTTTGTTGTTTAGTAGCAAGGGAAGCAAGTTTGACATAGCTGGGTCCAAATTTGTCGGTGTACTAGAGTAGGGGTACCCTAGTATCCCGAACTTGTGCACGGGCAGTCGCAGCATCCCGCGGCAAGGCTTGCTGGGTGATCGCCAAGGTCCTCCGTGGTTCCTTTGGAGCCATTCAAGAACAAAGTATCCAACCAAGGCACCTCAAGACCCCGGCAAGAGGAGCTTGCCGGGAAGGCCAACCGAGGCATCTCAAGAAACTTGCCGCGACGCGCCGCGCGTCCCGGCAAGGCCCAGTGAGCGACAAGCTCCCGGATGCGACAAGACAATGACCGCGGCAAGGCGCTTGCCGCGACAAGCCATCACTCTGTGCCCGTGCTCCAGCACGTCCACCAACGTGTCGCTCTGGGACCCTTCCAGGCATGCGTGGCGGGAGGCTGTGCAGCCAGCGGTGCGCGGTGGCAAGCGGCGTTGACAAGTTTGCCATCGTGGCGAGCGGTGGCGTCCCTGACTGTCCCTTTTGCACTGTTTAGGCGACGCAGACGGGCATTTAATGCCCTTGTCCCCTGCCGTCAGGGTTAGGTATGATACACTGTAGCAGGTAGCTGTACCTACCGCAGCACCTTTCCAGTTTTACCCTTCGTCTCCGTTGCCACCTGTCGGTGACCCCTTGAGCATATAAAAGGAGGCCCATGCGCAACGTAGAGGAGGAGGGCTAGTTTAGAGGACACTCACGCTCGGTCTCGTTAGCTGCTGGTGTGTACTGTAGCACTCCACGCTCCCAAGCAAGAACTCAATACAAACCACAAAGCAGGAGTAGGGTTTTACGCATCCGTGCGGCCCGAACCTGGGTAAACTGCTTGCGTGCTTCGCCTCGATCCGCTCTTTGCACGACTTCCGCCCCTGCCGAACCGAAAGGGACTCGGCCCGCCGGTCCCATAGGTGTTCGTGGATCAGTCCCCCGACATCTTTGGCGCGCCAGGTAGGGGGCGTCGAAGTTGTGTGAACCAGATCCAGCGTTCACGCGAGCTAGATCTTTATCATCTTCATCAACATGCCGCCGAAGAAGAAGGCTTCGGAGGCGCTGCTCCGTCCGCGCCGAGCCCACCACCGCCAGAGCAAACGGCTGGTGGGGCAGACGCCGGCGGAAGAACGGGCGTCGACGGAGGAGCTCACGGTGCTGCCAGGTCCAAGGACAAGGCTGCGCTGCCCATCGGCGGTGTAGCCGGCTCCCACAACGACCGAGCACACTCCAAGACCTCGGCGTCCGTACATGCAGCGCGCCCATCTCAGGAGGCGCAGGACCGGCAACGTCATGGTGCTCACAGTACCATGCGCTTGCTAGACCAAGATCGAGCTGGTGGATCTCGAAGTGCTCAAGACCACCATGCACGCCAACCTACTGGCGCGAGCGAGACACGGTCGCCTGGACGGGATGCTGCTCCTTCTAACATAGTTAGAAGTCCGAGCATATCCCGCTCCTCGCACCGTTCGCCACCACCACCCGCCACTGCAGCAGAAGCTTTGGCGCGAGCTCAACTGCTCCTAGACTACCCTCCAACAGCAGACAAGATCGACGACTGGAGGGCCACCATTCAGAATCTCATCGGCTTCGCCAACGGCGACACTCAACGGCAGCCGAGCGCGTCGCAGCCGCAGCCAGTCAGCCAGGTACGAGCCGGTGGCGACAAGACCGGTGGGGGTGCAACCACTGTGCACTCCCCACGCCGAAGGCCAAGATCGCCGACTCGCCGGATCCACCTCGACAGTGACTCCTCCGCGTCATCAGATCCACGAGCTCGCCACGATCAGCGCCAAGTTCTCCACGAACGACAGCAAGAAGACGCTCGTACTCGCATCGAGCGCCGAAGAGAAGCTCGACGTCAATTAGACCAGCGCGCTGGGCCCTCTGTCGACATGCATGCGCCAGGGGAACCGGGCGACTTGCCGTACGCGGTAGGTTGCCCTTCGTTTACCCGTGAGCTGCGGCAAGTCCAGTGGCCCAGCATGAAGAATTTCAAGCCAGACGTACCAGAGAAGTACGACGGCAAGTCGCATCCGTCGGAGTTCCTCAGCATCTACACCATCACGGTGCAGGCTGCAGGGGGGCGGGACGACAAGATCCTTGCCAACTACTTCCCACTGGTACTCAAGCCCAACGTCAGGTCCTGGCTCATGCACTTGCCGGACAACTCCATATCCTCTTGGGCAGACCTATGCCATTAGTTTGTCGGCGCCTTTACGGGCGGCCACAAACCTCATGGCCAAGAGAGTGACCTTCATCTGCTCGCCCAGAAGGAAGGAGAGCCCCTGCGCAAGTACATTCAGAGATTCAGCCGTGTACAGCACAACATCCCAGACGTCCACCCTGCCGCGGTCATCAGCGCGTTCCATCAGAACGTGCGTAACCGCAGGATGCGGGAGGAGATGGCGATGTGCAAGATCAGAGACGTCAGTGAGCTGTATGCCCTGGACGACAAGTGTGCACGTGCTGAGGAAGGGAGGAAACTCCCCGGAGAGAATATAGGAGCAGGAGGATCTGACAGCGAGGATGCTGCCCCGACAAAGAAAAACCGGCGGCGCAACAGGAAGAAGAAAGGCAAAGATGTGCTAGTCGTTTAGCAGTCCGGCAACGAAGGTGGCACCAAGAAATCCAAAGTTGGTAGCTCCGGCAAGGAGGTTGCCGCATGCACCAACTGCCAGGCTTTGGCGGTCGCCGACAAGCAGGACGGCACCGACAAGCAATACTGCAAGATTCACCGCACCAAGGGCCATGACCTCCAGAGCTGCAAGAAGGTCGAGCAGCTTGTCCAGCAACAAAAGGCTGAGTACGAGCGACGAGACAAGGAGAGAGCCCAAGGAGGCGCCGGAGAATCTGGCAAGAAGCGCGCCGGCCGGGGAGGACGCCGCGGCAAGGCCAAGCAACGGCAAGGAGACAGACCTCCCCGCGGCCGCGACAAGGATGAAGACGATGACGACAACGAAGACATGGATGATGTCGAGACCAGCGAGCAGGAGTTCCAGAAAGCCACGGAGGTCTTGTGCATTGACGGCGGTGCTTCTCTGCATACTTCGCACCGCCAACTCAAGCAGTGGGTGCGGGAAGTCAATGCGGCAGAACCACCTGTCAAGTCACGCAAGTTTCTGAAATGGTCCAGCACGCCTATCATTTTTGACATTGAGGACCACCCTGATCGCACAACTGCGGTCGGGTGCTTGCCGATGTTGGTTTCACCAACTTGATCTCCTCCGCTGTACTCCAGAAACTCCAGATCCCTGACAGCGAGCTTGAAGAGACCGGCACATTCCAAGGAATCAACCCGGGAAGAAGCAAGCCAAAGGGGAAGGTCACATTGCCGGTAACATTTGGCAGCGAGCTAAACTTCAGGACTGAGAGGGTCACTTTTGACGTTGCCGATATTCCATTGCCTTACAATGGGATACTTGGCCGTCCAGCACTCGCCAAGTTCATGGCAGCCTCTCACTATGCATACAACATGCTGAAGATGCCAGGCCCGATAAGCGTCATTTCTGTCCCCGGCGACAAGAAGGATGCTCTTATCTGCGCCGACAAGATCTATCGGGAAGCGGCAGCCGCAGCAGATTGCAAGTCACTTGCCGTTGAAGCTCCCGGGGGGAAGAAGAAGACCAAGTCCGGCAAGAGTTCTGATGCCCACTCCGGCAAGCGCACCTCTTCGGAGTGCTGCGCTGCCATCGAGGACGCACCATCGAGCTCCACCGGCAAGTGTAAGAAGACAATGGCAGCTCCGCCAGAGACGAAGAAGGTGTCCGCCAAGGAGGACGGCACTAGTGGTACCTTCACCATCAGTGCCACTCTCAACCCTAAATAGGAAAGCGCGCTCATTGCTTTCCTGCGGGCGAATGTCGACGTGTTTGCGTGGCAACCGTCTGACATCCCCGGTGTTCCTAGGAAAGTAATTGAGCACCACCTTGCCGTTTGTCCTCATGCGCGGCCCGTCAAGCAGAAAGTCAGGAAGCAAGCAGTGGAGCGCTAAGAATTCATTGCAGAAGAGATCAAGAAGTTGGAAGCAGCAGGCCTTGTCAGAGGAGTGCTCCATCCTACGTGGTTGGCCAATCCTGTAGTCGTGCGCAAGGCGAATGGGAAATGGAGACTTTGTATCGATTTTACCGATGTTAACAAAGCTTGTCCCAAAGACCCATTTCCTTTGCCGCGCATTGACCAGATTGTTGACTCCACAGCCGGATGTGATTTGCTTTGATTTCTTGACGCATATTCAGGATACCATCAGATCTTCATGGCAGAAGAGGATGAGGAGAAGACCGCGTTTATTACTCCATGTGGCACATACTGTTTCATACGGATGCCTTTCGGATTAAAAAATGCTGGTTCAACATTTGCAAGAGTAGTCCATGTTGCTCTTGAGCCACAAATACACAGAAATGTGGAAGCCTACATGGATGACATAGTGGTCAAGAGCAAGGACAAGGCAACTCTGATCCAAGATTTAGACGAGACCTTCGCAAATCTGCGCAAGATCAGCCTCAAGCTCAACCCAGAGAAGTGTGTGTTTGGAGTCCCCTCTGGCAAGCTTCTCGGGTTCTTCGTGTCTCAGCGGGGAATTGAAGCCAATCCCGACAAGATCAAGGCCATCGAGCAGATTGAAGCACCAAAGCGCGTCAAGGATGTACAAAGACTTGCCGGTTGCGTGGCTGCTCTCAGCAGGTTTATCTCTAGGTCTGCTGAGCGCGCCCTGCCGTTTTTCAAATTATTGAAAAAGGCAGGTCCAATGAAATGGACTCCGGAAGCGGAGGCTGCGCTGCAAGATTTGAAGAGATACCTGTCCTCCCCTCCAATACTTGTCGCACCTAAGCCACAAGAGAAGTTGCTGCTGTATATAGCGGCAACCAATCAAGTGGTTAGTGCTGCGTTAGTAGCAGAGAGGGAGGCAGATGACGAGCCAGCAACCACGGAAGGCGCATCCAGCGACAAGCAAGGGGCTTCCCCGGCAAGCTCTGGTCCCGACAAAGATGGATCTGCGCAGATGCGCAAGGAGATACAGAAGAAAATGGTGCAGGGCCCAGTCTACTTTGTCAGTTCCCTTCTGCAGGGGGCTAGGTCAAGGTACTCTGGCGTGCAAAAATTGCTTTTCGGCCTTCTCATGGCCTCGAGAAAGCTGCGCCATTACTTCCAAGCACATGAGATCACAGTTGTCGCTCGCTTTCCGCTGAAGAGGATACTACAGAATCCAGAAGCGACAGGCAGGATTGTTGAGTGGGCACTGGAACTGTCAAGCTTTGGCCTCAAGTTTGAGAGCACTTCAACTATCTAGAGCAGATCATTGGCAGAATTTATAGCAGAATGGACGCCAACACCAGATGAAGAAATTCCAGAAATGAGTATCCCCGTCAAGGAAGCAGGCAAAGAATGGCTGATGTACTTTGATGGTGCCTTTTCGCTGCAAGGCACCGGCGCTGGCGTGCTGCTTGTCGCACCCGCCGGAGAGCACCTCAAGTACGTAGTCCAGATGCACTTTCCCAAGGAGCAAGAAACAAACAATACTGCAGAGTATGAAGGCTTGCTTGCCGGTCTCAGGATCGCGCCAGACCTTGGGATCAAGAAGCTCATTGTCAGGGGTGACTCACAGCTTGTCGTCCGCCAAGTAAACAAGAGCTATCAGAGTCCGTTGATGAAAGCCTACGTCGACAAAGTGAGAAATCTAGAAGAGCACTTTGACGGCCTACAGATGGAGCATGTTCCAAGAGCTCAGAACGCCATTGCTGATGGCCTGTCAAAGTGCGCCACACTTAAGTTACCTGTGGAACCAGGGATCCTTGTGCTCAAGCTGACTCAACCGTCCGTAACGCCATCAACTGGACAGAGCAAGAAGAGGAAGTTGATTTCTGGTGACTATTTGCCGGCAGAGCTACCCGAAGCCGCCGCCAAGAAGGTCCCCAAGATCAATGCCAAGAGCGCTGAGGAGCAGTCTGCTCCGGCAAGCCCTAGGGTTTGTTCCGTTGAAGCAGAAGCTCCCAACAAGTTTTGCTCTGGCAAGCTTGCCGGGGAACGTCAAGCTCCGGCAGAGACGAAGGTTCTCGCCGTAGAAGCGGATGTTCCCGCAGCAGCAGATTTGCCTTTAGTCCTTGTTGTCGAGCCACAAGCTCCAGCATGGGCACAGCAGATTGTCCGTTTCCTTCAGACA
The DNA here is from genome assembly GCF_056163025.1 of Triticum urartu. NCBI lineage: Eukaryota > Viridiplantae > Streptophyta > Magnoliopsida > Poales > Poaceae > Triticum > Triticum urartu. The sequence goes on from NC_141877.1 coordinate 355,862,008, forward strand.
GGAGAACTTCCCGAAGAGCAAGAAGAAGCGAAAAGAGTAGCCCGACAGTCAAGTATGTACCAGTTTGTCGACAAGACACTGTACAGAAGAAGACTCAACGGTGTGAAATTGAAGTGTATTCACCGGGAAGACGGACAAAAGCTGTTGGCAGAGATACATGGAGGCATATGTGGACACCACATTGGCGCAAGAGCACTTGTCGGCAAAGCATTCCGGCAAGGTTTCTTCTGGCCTACAGCCCTCCAGGATGCAACTGCACAAGTAACCAAGTGTGAAGCGTGCCAGTTCCATTCCAAGCAGATACACCAACCAGCTCAAACTGTCCAGACGATCCCTTTATCCTTGCCATTTTTGGTCTGGGGGCTCGACATCCTCGGTCCCTTTCCCCGAGCAGTCGGGGGCTTTGAGTACTTGTACGTTGCAATCGACAAGTTCACAAAGTGGCCGGAAGTGGAACCAGTGAGGAAGGTGACAGCACAGTCAGCAGTCAAGTTCTTCAGGTCGATTGTTTGCCGCTTCGGGATCCCTAACAGGATAATCACCGACAACGGTACACAATTCACGAGCCGCACCTTCATGCAGTACGTCCAAGATCTTGGCGCCAAGGTCTGCTTCGCTTCTGTTGCTCACCCGAGAAGCAACGGTCAAGCGGAGAGGGCAAATGCTGAAGTGCTGCGCGGGCTCAAGACCAGAACTTTCGATAGGCTACATAAGTGCGGAAGAAACTGGATCGAGGAGCTGTCGGTGGTTCTTTGGTCGATCAGGACGACGCCAAATCGAGCCACTGGCCAGACACCTTTCGCTCTAGTCTATGGAGCAGAGGCAGTTCTCCCCACGGAACTCGTATACGGGTCACCTCGAGTGCTCGCTTATGATGAGCTTGAGCAAGAGCAGCTGCGACAAGATGACGCGCTGCTCCTTGAGGAAGACCGTCTTCAGGCTGCTGTGCGAGCTGCTCGCTACCAGCAAGCTTTGCGCCGCTACCATAGCCGCAAAGTTAATGCCAGAAGACTCGAGGAAGGCGACCTTGTTCTTCGGCGTGTTCAGTCCGCCAAGAATTCCAACAAGTTGACGCCGAAGTGGGAAGGCCCTTACCGGGTGAAACGAGTCACTAGGCCTGGCGTTGTCCGCCTTGAGACCGAAGATGCCATTCCGGTGAGCAACTCCTGGAACATTGAGCATCTTCGTAAGTTTTACCCGTAAGGCGCGGTTGCCGGAACCTGTTCCGGCAACCACCTTTTGTACAAGTCTTGCCGCTGTTGCATGTAATCCTTTGTACAAAGCCGGGCGCAGACCCCGTGCATAAGTAAAGCTCAAGTGCTCCGCACATCTTTTCAATTTCATGCTTTTTTTTGGCATATATGACCTGACACTTTGTGCAGCACCTACTCCACGGTAAGCAATAACGAGCCGTAAAGCTCCATATCTGTATTGTCTCTTCTTTCTTTTGAAAGGAAGGTTCCCCTCGCCCACAAGTTTGCCGGGGGGTGAGGGGGAAAGGAGAAGACGATGGTATGGACCAGGCGTCGTTCAAGAAAGTTTCGCCTTGCCGGGAAGCAAACAACAGAAAAGCTAAGTTGCCAAAGTTTGAGCAATCAGATTTTTTAAATTTTAAGTTATCTCCCTTGAACGACCGCACTTTGTATGGAAAACCTGTGCGCGGAGGAACCAACTCGTAGCTAGTTGCGCCCTTACTTTGTTTCGAGTCCGCTCAACAACTTAAGTGAGCTGCAACTAGTTGCGACAAGGTTTCTTGTCGGTAGCGGCACCGCCAGCAGGCTGCTGACGTTCCGCACTCAGTGCTCGCGACTCAGGTGCCTGCACCGGCAAGTTCCCTAAAAGCGTAGGGCGAAAACATACAAAGGGAGGAATCAAGTAAAGGGAATAACATTGCAATCATTACCCAGAATAGAGTTATATTACAAAGATAGCTTGTCGCAGCTCTAACAGATTGTTTTCATAACATGACAAACAGCGACAAGAAAAGAAGAAACGGGCGGCCTAATCTACGCGATCGCCCTCGATCCTCTTGATCCCGCTCACCTTGTCCACAATGGGTGCGACAAGGGCCTTGAGCGCCTCTAGATCAGCATCCGGCGGCAGGGTCTTGAGGATGTTGGTGAGGTTGAGGCCCGGATTGTAGAAGGCCACCTTCACCAACACTTTCTGAAGAGCTCCCGCACAGATCTTGCGCGACTCGTCGGCCAGCTGCTTCGGGATCCTCTCCCGGAGTCGCTGGAGGGCCGTCGCCACGCCCTTGAAGAACAAGACGAGCTTGGCGCTGGGTTGGAGGTTCTCGTCGGAGGGATACCCGAGATCTCCCATCCCCAGCTGCGCCAGCTCCCTGTCAATATCTGTGGCGACAACCACAAGACTCTCCGTCCAATGCTCCACAGTCTCCCTGAAGGCATTCTGGGTGGCGGCAACACTCTCCAGCAGCGCCTTGTCGGCCTTGATCTCTTCTTTCAAAGCCGCCTCCTGCTTCTTGGCACTGTCCAGCGTCTTGGTCAAAGCGGTCAGCTTCAACTCAAGACCCGTGTTGGAGTCCTTGGCGGCGCTGAGCTCTTTGCCCTTCTCGGCAAGATCGGCCTCTAGCTGCGCCACCTTCATCTCCAGCTCCTTCATGGCGGCCTCGGTGGCGGCGGCAGGATCCTCTGCTTGCTTGAGGGCTCCGGCGAGTTTTTCCTCGCGCGCGGCAAGCTCCTCCTCGTGGGCGTCAAGATTGACCTTCCGTTGCGCCAGCTCGCCCTCCTCTACGGCTAGCTTCACAGCGGCAAGTCGCTGTTGTTCTTCGACTTCGGCCTTCTCGAGGAAGAAGACCTTCCGCGCTTCGGCGAGCTGCTCCCGCTCCTCCGCCAGGGACCGGAGGGCTTCCCGGTGGAAACCCCCGAGCTCCTCCGTGCGCTTCTCGATATCTGCTCCCGCCTTCGCGACAAGCGCCTCGCGGGATTCCAGCTTGGCTTGCCGCGCGCGGTAGAGCGACATCAACTTCCGCAGCAGCCGCTCTTCTTCGGGCTCGTTGCTGCTGCTGCTTGGCGCGTCAACCAGCGTCAGCCCCGCGGAGGCGAGCACCTCCCCGTCGAAGATCTCCCCCTCGACCGGCGCCCTGGAGCTTGACGCCCAGGGGAGGTTGATGAAGACGTCATCGCCGGCCTTCAAGTAGATGCCTGGCTGGGGCTCTTTGGAGCCTGGTGCTGCGGCAGCGGCGGACGGGTCGGCGGTCGGTGCAGCGCCTGGCGCTCCTGCGGCCTCAGGGCCATCAGTGCAATCGCCAGACCCCTCGCCAGTTGCTGCGGTGGCAGCCTTGGCGGCCTCTGTGCCGGCGGGATCGCCAGCACCGGCTTCTTCGTCGGCGGCAACCTCGATCTCCATCTTCTCTGCAGCGGATGGGTCTGACGGCCGGAAAAGGGGAGAAGAGTCAAGCAAAAATCCAACAAGAAGAAGATCGAAAGAAGAAGAACCCGAGGGAAGTTTTGAAGCAAGAGGAGTACCTGCACCGGGTTCTGCAGTCGTGGTCTCCGCCGTCGGGGGGCCGCTAGTGCTGTCCCTTGTCGGAGAACCCTCCCTTGCCGGAGACTTCTCCCTTACCGGAAAGCCCTCCCTTGCCGGAGAGTTCTCCCTTGTCGGGGGATTCTCCCTTGGCTCCTGGTGGGGCTGCTCCGCTCCTACACAAATCAGCAACCAAATATCAACAAAGACGGAGTATCCATGCGCACCTCACAAGCGGAAAGCAAATCATATACTTACGCTGGGGGCTGCTCTGGAGAAAGGTTGCTGGGTCCGGCAAGGTTGTCTCGGGCGCGCCCCCTGCCGTCGCGGTGGGTTCGTCCTCGATGACGATCACCGGGACCTTGGCCCTCTTTGCTACTCTCTGGGCCAGAGTCCTAAAGAGGAACAAGTTCAGAGAAAAGCAAGTGAGATACAAGACAAACAGCAAGGATTGAAGAACTACAAGTACAACAAGGGAATCTTACTCTTCTTCTTCTTCCTCGTCGGAGCTGAACGCGGAGAAGTCGAAGTCTGGCTCACGTCCGGCGCGAGGAGGCGGAGGAGTAGCTTCCCTTGGCCGCTTGGCGGGAGCAGTGGCGGTGGTCTGAGACGACCCCGCTCCGGCTGGAGTAGAAGCGGTGGTCCGGGAGGGCCCCGCTCCAGTTGCCATTGCAGCGTGAGGCGCTCCCGCGGCAACAGTGCTTGCCGCGGTGGAGCGTGTCGCGCGGCGGCTGTTCACTCGCCTGCCGCTCCGCCACGTCACCGGCCTTGCGGAGACGCCTTCTTGGTGGGGATGGAGGCTCTGCTTGCGGCGAGCTGTCCGAAGATGAGGTGGAAGACGAGTTAATCTCCAGCAAGCCGCTAGTATCCTTGGCGGGCTCGCTCGACCCGACGCCATGTCCGGCAAGTTCCTTCTCGCCGGCGGGCTCCCCTCGCTCGGCACGGCTTGCCGCCTCTGCTACATCTGCCTCCTCCACGGTGAATCCAAACTCGCCCGTGGCCGCGGCTGCCGCCGCCTCCTCCAGCCTAGTGGCGATGAGTGCCATCTCCGCATCCGTGGTGTCGCGGGTGAGGCTGTCCTTCTCGTCGGAGCAGATCGGCACTTCTACCAAGTCATCGAAGAACTGCTGCACGACGTCGTCTGCAGGCTCCTGCCAAGTTGGCACAATTCCATGCGAGTCGCACTCCGGCATCATTGCACGGATGCGGTCGAGCGAGGAATTGTTGCACAGCGGAACGACGCCCCCCGGCAACCTGAAAACTTCGGGATGTTGGGGGTCATACTTGAAGAGCTCCTGGAGCATCGCGTTGAGTTCCAGAACAGTGAAGTTGAAGTTGAGGCCCGGCCGCAGCCTCATGATATCCGCCGCATTCTTGAACTCCCAAGTGGGTCTCCCCCGTTCCTGCAGGGGGGCGATGCGGCGGCGGAGAAAATCTGCGCCAACGGCGCCTACAGTGAGCCCGGCAAGCCTGAGGCGTAGGATCCGGGTGACAGCAATCTTCAGCCTGTCGTCCTCCGGTGCCACGTCACTCCAATCGCTGCCACGTGCTACTAGGGTTTGGCGCCGGGTGGTGAATGGCTGCGGGTTCTCCTCGTCAATCCAGCACCAGTCTGCTCTCCACTCCTCCCACTTGCCGCGGAATTCTCCCTCCAGATAAGTTTCCTTCTTGCCGGCCCTTGAGATCCAGGCGATTCCGCCGGACAAAGGCTCTCCTCTCTCTACTCGGGGAATGAAGAAGTGGCGAAAGAGGGCTACGTTGGGATGGACTCCGACAAAGTTTTCGCAGAGATGTGCGAAAACTGCCATGGTCAGAACGGCATTGGGGGTGAAGTCAAGGAGGTAGAATCCGTAGGTATTCATGATATCGCAGAAGAATTCAGAGAAAGGCGGGCAGAGCCCGCAGTAGAAGCACAAAGCGAAGAAAGGGTATCCGTTTGGGGCCTTCTTCCAAGCGGCAGCGGGGAGTACCTTCGTGCGCGGATGCGCTCGTGTCTCCGTCGACCAGAAGAGGTGGTAGTTCTCCCTCAGCTCCTTCGCGGCAAGCTTGGGGGGGAAGACGGCCCGCTCCTTCCGCAGCGCCGCAAGCCGCTGCGCCTCGGTCGACTTCATGACCTTCCCCTTGTCGGCTTTTGGAGGCATGGCGGAAGTGGTGGCGGAGGTCGACGGCGTTGGTGGTGCTGGTGGCGATGGGGGGCGGAGCGCTGCTCTCTTTCGGCTTTGGGAAGACGAGGGAGCGGCGAAGATTTCTGAGATTGGAGCAGCAACGGGCGAATGGGTGAACTGCCCCTATTTCTCCTGCTTATAAAGAGGGAGGGGGCGGACGTTCCGCATTTCCGAATAAAGAAACCACCCACGATCCCTCCCACGTCGCCACATTCAACGCGTGCCGTTCGGGGAGGCCGCGGTGGATACGGAGAGAGATACAGCGTAACCTAGGCCGCGCGTGCCCGTGCCCTATTTTGGGCCTGGCCCAACAGCGCTCGGCACCGTGTATGGCCCAGGCCCGGGGGCTCCTGTGGGTGTACTAGAGTAGGGGTACCCTAGTATCCCGAACTTGTGCACGTGCAGTCGCAGCATCCCGCGGCAAGGCTTGCCGGGTGATCGCCAAGGTCCTCCGTGGTTCCTTTGGAGCCATTCAAGAACAAAGTGTCCAACCAAGGCACCTCAAGACCCTGGCAAGAGGAGCTTGCCGGGAAGGCCAACCGAGGCATCTCAAGAAACTTGCCACGACGCGCCGCGCGTCCCGGCAAGGCCCGGTGAGCGACAAGCTCCCGGACGCGACAAGACAGTGACCGCGGCAAGGCGCTTGCCGCGACAAGCCATCACTCTGTGCCCGCGCTCCAGCACATCCACCAACATGTCGCTCTGGGACCCTTCCAGGCATGCGTGGCGGGAGGCTGTGCAGCCAGCGGTGCGCGGTGGCAAGCGGCGCTGACAAGTTTGCCATCGTGGCGAGCGGTGGCGTCCCTGACGGTCCCTTTTGCACTGTTTAGGCGCCGCAGACAGGCATTTAATGCCCTTGTCCCCTGCCGTCAGGGTTAGGTATGATACACTTTAGCAGGTAGCTGTACCTACCGCAGCACCTTTCCAGTTTTACCCTTCGTCTCCGTTGCCACCTGTCGGTGACCCCTTGAGCATATAAAAGGAGGCCCATGCGCAATGTAGAGGAGGAGGGCTAGTTCAGAGGACACTCACGCTCGGTCTCGTTAGCTGTTGGTGTGTACTGTAGCACTCCACGCTCCCGAGCAAGAACTCAATACAAACCACAAAGCAGGAGTAGGGTTTTACGCATCCGTGCGGTCCGAACCTGGGTAAACTGCTCACGTGCTTCGCCTCGATCCGCTCTTTGCACGACCTCCGCCCCCGCCGAACCGAAAGGGACTCGGCCCGCCGGTCCCATAGGTGTTCGTGGATCAGTCCCCCGACATCTTTGGCGCGCCAGGTAGGGGGCGTCGAAGTTGTGTGAACCAGATCCGGCGTTCACGCGAGCTAGATCTTCATCATCTTCATCAACATGCCGCCGAAGAAGAAGGCTTCGGAGGCGGCTGCTCCGTCCGCGCCGAGCCCACCACCGCCGGAGCAAACGGCTGGTGGGGCAGACACCGGCGGAAGAACGGGCGTCGACGGAGGAGCTCACGGTGCTGCCAGGTCCAAGGACAAGGCTGCGCTGCCCATCGGCGGCGTAGCCGGCTCCCACAACGACCGGGCGCACTCCAAGACCTCGGCGTCCGTACATGCACCGCGCCCATCTCAGGAGGCGCGGGACCGGCAGCGTCATGGTGCTCACAGTACCATGCGCTTGCTGGACCAAGATCGAGCTGGTGGATCTCGAAGTGCTCAAGACCACCATGCACGCCAACCTACTGGCGCGAGCGAGACACGGTCGCCTGGACGGGATACTGCTCCTTCTAACATAGTTAGAAGTCCGAGCATATCCTGCTCCTCGCACCGTTCGCCACCACCACCCGCCACTGCAGCAGAAGCTTTGGCGCGAGCTCAACTGCTCCTAGACTACCCTCCAACAGCAGACAAGATCGATGACTGGAGGGCCACCATTCAGAATCTCATCGGCTTCGCCAACGGCGACACTCAACGGCAGCCGAGCATGTCGCAGCCGCAGCCAGTCAGCCAGGTACGAGCCGGTGGCGACAAGACCGGTGGGGGTGCAACCACTGTGCACTCCCCACCCCGAAGGCCAAGATCGCCGACTCGCCGGATCCACCTCGACAGCGACTCCACCGCGTCATCAGATCCACGAGCTCGCCGCGATCAGCGCCAAGTTCTCCACGAACGACAACAAGAAGACGCTTGTGCAGCCCGAACCTGGGTAAACTGCTTGCGTGCTTCGCCTCGATCCGCTCTTTGCACGACCTCCGCCCCCGCCGAACCGAAAGGGACTCGGCCCGCCGGTCCCATAGGTGTTCGTGGATCAGTCCCCCGACAAAATTCATCACCAGATTCATCATCACTAGACTCGGATAGGTAGCATTCAGTTACCTCAGCATCTTTTGCCATAAGGCATGATGCAGAAGATGATGATTCTGGTTCGAATGTCATCATTTTGAGAGATTCCTTGAAGTCCTCAAACCAAGGATCAAAATAAGTTCGATGACCTTCATAGACCTCAGAGAGACGGTCCCAGATGAGCTTCGCATGATTGAGATGCATGACATTCCTGAACTGATTTTGTGACAGACTGGAGCAGATGACATCCTTCGCCGTGAGGTTGAGAAGAGTATACTTGCGAATGTCATCAGCTTCCGCCATCTTGCACAGATCAGTCAGGCCAATCTCAGTGACGGTCCACAACTCGCTGTTCATCGCCATGAGGCGTTTCTTCATCATGGCCTTCCACTTGGGATACTCGTGACCGTCAAAGATGGGGCATGTCACCTTCGTCATACCTGCGGTTGACATAACTAAAACTCTAGGCGGTTAAACCAAAATCACACAGAACAAGGGAGTACCTTGCTCCGATACCAATTGAAAGTACGTTATATCGACTAGAGGGGGGGTGAATAGGCGATTTTTATGAAATTCTTCACTGAGGAATTTGCCGGTGAGAAATTCCTTAGCGAAGAACTACTAGCAGCGGAATAAGTACTCAAAAGTAAACATAACAGAATACAAGCATAGTCATGATGAAATGAAGACAGGCACAGAGTACAGGAAGCGTAATCACAGGATAACACAGGATGAAGACAAACAGACTGAAGAAATTGAACTGAGGAAATTTGAGAAAGTCTTCAGTCAAAGTCTTCAAACACAGATATGAACAAACACACAACACAGTTATGAGGAAATGGAAGAGTTGAGGGAATAGAACCAGCAAGCTTGGTGAAGATAATGCTTTGGTAGACCAGTTCCAACTGCTGTCTTAGTTGTACGTCTGGTTGGAACGGCTGACTATTTAAACGCGAGGACACACAGTCCCGGACACCCAGTCAAGGAAACTTAGTCCAAGACACCCAGTCCTCAACGTATTCTCCTTGAACTAAGGTCACACAGACCTCGTCCAATCACTCATGGTAAGTCTTCAGGCGACTTCCAAACCTTCACAAACTCGGTCACCTGGCGATCCACAATTCCTCTTGGATGCTCTAGACCATGACGCCTAACCGTCTGGAAGAAGCACAATCTTCAAAGGTAACAAGCGTCGGATCCACTCAGGATCAATCTCTTCAGTGATGCTCAATCACTTGGGGTTTGTAGGTGTTTGGGTTTTGGGTTTTAGGTTTTTCCTAACTTGATGATTTTCGCTCAAAGTCCTCAGAGGATGGGTTGCTCTCAAATGACAAGTGTCAGTTTCTCTCGGAGCAGCCAACCAGCTAGTGGTTGTAGGGGGCGGCTATTTATAGCCTAGGGAGCAGCTCGACATGATAAGACATAAATGGCCTTCAATGATATGACCGTTAGGTGGATAGATATTTTGGGACAGCTGGCGCATGGCACAGCAACGGTCGGAATTTTGAGTAGCAAAATCCTCAGGGCTATCATGTTCCTCACTGTGTAGGAAATTCACACTGACGAATTCCTAACTCCTCAGTCAGGACAAATTCCTCAGAGACCAGAAGAACTCCGTCTCTGTCACTGAAGAAATTGACTAAACTGTATGAGATTTCCAATGGCTTCACTCGAAGGGATTGGTAGATGTAGGATTTTGAGTTGAGCATCACATGGAAATTTTTCCTTAGTATTTCCTCGACCCCCTTTAACAGTACGGTGTTTCCTATGACTCAAGAAAGAGAAAAACAAAACTATGAAAACGAAAGTATTCAAGCTTCATATTCCTCGCATGAATATCAAGTCTTCACGGACACACCAATTTCTTCACTTTCAAAGTCTTCATGAAAGTCTTCAGAAATACCAAAATCTTCAGTCGAAGATATTCATTTTTAGGGGTCGAATTTTCCTGTAAATATCAAAATCCTCATAGACTTATAGACCTGTGTACACTCACAAATGCATTAGTCCCTTAACCTATAAGTCTTCAATACACCAAAATCACTAAGGGGCACTAGATGCACTTACAATCCTCAGCCCCTCAAGGCAATCCACCACAAAGCTAGAGTAGGGTATTGCACCGCAAGGTGGCCCGAACCAGGATAAACTGCTATGTCTCTTGTCCCTTGGGTTCGTCGCGCTAAGCTGTGGAATTGTTGGGCCGACAGGTTGGGAAGAAGGAGTTCTTCATACGCACCCTAGTGTTCGAACCTCTCAAGGGTCTGCGGAGCCCAGAATCTGACATTTGGCGCCAGGTAGGGGTGCATCGAAGCTCCACCTTCCCGTCCGCCCCGTCCCTCTGCCCGCTTCATCTCTTTGCCTGCTTCCATGGCAGGCGCCGCCCCTCCGGCTGGATCGACCGGCGTGTGCGGAGGCGTCGAGGGCCTCCGGGCCTTCACCCCTGCTCTGCGGCGGGTACGGTGGCCACCCAAGTTCAGGCTGTACATGCCGCCCAGATACGACGGCGCGGCGGGCCCAGCAGGCTTCCTTCAGGCGTACGAGGAGGCCGTCTGGGCGGAAGGCCGCGACGACAAGGTCATGGCAAATTGGTTTCCCATGGCCCTCGCTGGCGTACCATGCGCTTGGCTTCTCAGTCTCCCGGAATCTTCTGTGGCCTCCTGGGAGGAGCTACGTGGCCTCTTCATCGCGCACTTCGCAGCACCAGCGCCCCACGCCGTCGCAACCCTCCTCGGCGGCTCTCAGGCGCCACCATCGGACCGCCATGTGAAGCAGTTCTTTCGTTAAGCAGGTGCTACCTGCGTGCGACACGGGACTCCTCCGGGATGGACGACACCCGAGGCCGACCTCACCTTCGACTCAAGAGATCATCCTATGGCCACCGCGGGCACAGGCGCGCTCCCGATGATCTACACCCCCACCATCTATAATGTGGCGGTAACCAAGACCCTCATCGACGGCGGGGCCGAACTCAATGTGCTCTCCATGGAAGCTTTTGGCTTGCTGCACGTGTCACACGGCCGGCTCCGCCCCAGCAAGCCGTTCTTCGGGGTCGTCAACGGCTCCACCAGCCCCTGGGCAGATCCACCTCCCCGTCATCTTTGGTACCCGCGACAACTACTACACCGAGCTCATCGACTTCGACATCGCCCGTATCGGCCTCCCATACAACGCCATCCTCAGGTACCCGGCCTTAGCCAAGTTCATGGAATCAACTCACCCCGCCTACAACCTCATGAAGATGCCGGGAAGCAGTGGCGTCCTCACCGTGGCCGGGGACACCAAGGAGGCACTGACGGCTCTCAAGCTCGCCTTTAGGGCTGCGGCTGCCACATGGCCGGAAGCGGAAGAGGTCCCTGAGGCCCCGGGGGCTGGGCTGACGAAGAAGAAGCAGATGTTCTCTCAGGACCTGGCCGAGACGAAGCAGGTGCCAGTCGACCAAGATGGGGCATCAGGAGCCACCTTCACCATAGGCGCCAACCTCGCCCCAGACCAAGAAAAGGCGCTGGTCGATTTCTTGCGTGCGAACAAGGAGGTGTTCGCATGGGAGACCAAGGACCTGGCCGGAGTCCCAAGGGGGGTGATCGAGCATCACCTTAATGTGTGCCCCAATGTACGCCCGGTGAAGCAGAAGGCACGGCAGTAGTCCATAGAGAAGCAGTCGTTCATTGTCCAAGAAACCCGCAAGCTGCAAGACGCTGGTGTCATTCGGGAGGTGCGGTACCCAGAATGGCTGGCAAACCCGGTCGTAGTTCCTAAGAAAGGTGGGAAGGAACACACGTGTGTCAACTTCACCAACCTCAACAAGGCATGCCCTCACGACCCCTTTCCGCTGCCACGCATCGACCAGATCGTCAAATCCACTGCCGAATGCGACCTGATGTGCTTCCTAGATGCATTCTCAGGGTATCACCAAATCAAGATGGCGGTGTAGGATGTCGAGAAGACGGCCTTCCTGACCCCGTGCGGGGTGTACTGCTACACTGCATGCCCTTTGGGCTGCGTAACACCGGGGCAACCTTCCAACGGCTCATGCACATCACTCTGGGACAGCAGCTCGGGAGGAATGTTGAGGCCTATGTCGACAACATAGTGGTGAAATCTCGGGAGGCAAGGACCCTCATTGAGGGCCTAGAAGAGACGTTCGCCAGCCTGCGCAAGGTGGACTTGCGGCTCAACCCAGAGAAATGCGTGTTCGGCCTCTCCTCCGGCAAGTTGTTGGGCTTTCTGGTGTCACATAGGGGGCTCGAGGCAAACCCGGAGAAGGTCAAGGCGATAGAAAGGATGAGCCCGCCACAGACCCTTAAGGAAATGCAGAAGCTAGCGGGCTGTGTGATCACACTAGGGCGCTTCATCTCCAAGCTGGGGGAGCGCGCCCTCCCATTCTTTAAGTTGATGAAGAAGAAGGGGTCGTTCGAGTGGACTCCGGAGGCCGATGCCGCATTCCAAGATCTCAAGAGATACCTCACCAGCTCGTCGGTGATGGTGGCACCGTGTCCACTCGAGCCCCTGGTGCTCTACCTGCCCGCCACGCCTCACTAAGCCAGCGTGACACTGGTGATCGTTAGGAGGGGGCACCAGTCCAAGGGCCTGACACACGACTCCACGCACTCGGTCAAGGCGGCGTAGCCTCAAGGCGGCGCTCCTGAGGGCCTGGCTGCGCCAACAGGTGAAGCTCCTGAGGCCCTGGCAGCGCTAGCAGGCGACCAAGCTCCTAAGGTCCACCAGCCTCAGCAGGCGTCTCAGACACAGGAGGTCTCGGACTACACCAAGGATCCTGCCCTCATCGAGAACCCGGTGTACTTCGTCAGCACAGTGCTGCGGGATGCGCGAGCATGCTACCCCATGCCGCAGAAGCTCTTGCTCGCGCTCCTTGAAGCCTCACGCAAGCTGCGCCACTACTTCCAAGGACACCCCATCAAGGTCGTTTCAGCCTACCCACTCGAGAGGGTACTCCGGAGCCCCAATGCTGCAGGTAGATTCGCCGAATGGAACATCAAACTGTAGGCATTTCAGCTGGAGTTCAGCACCACTAGGGTCATCAAGGGGGCTGCGCTCGCCAACTTCATGGCGGAATGGACCGATGCCCTAGGACCGGAGGCAGGCGAGGACCGGACGCTCTCACCAGGGAACGAAGCACGAGATAGTTGGGTCATGTACTTCGACGGTGCCTTCGCACGCCAGGGCGCGGGGGCTGGAGCCGTGCTCGTTTCTCTTACTCAAGACAAGCTCTACTACGCCGTGCAACTCTGTTTCGAGTACGGCGAAAAGGTCTCCAACAACATCACATAGTATGAAGGCTTGATCGCCGGCCTCAAGGCTGCAGCCGCTTTAGGCGTGAAGCGCCTCACCATCAAGGGCGACTCCCAGCTCCTTGTCAACTTCTCCAACAAAGTGTACGAGCCGAAGGATGAACACATGGAGGCATACCTAGCGGAGGTACGTAAGATGGAGAAGCAATTCCTAGGCCTAGAGTTGTAGCACGTGCCCCGTGGCACGAACAAGGAAGCCGATGACATCACCAAGAGGGCATTCAAATGCCAGCCTCAAGAGCCCATTGTCTTCGAGGAGTGCCTCTTCAAGCCTTCAGCAGCCCCCCCCCCCCCCGGTTGCGGAGCCAGCACTGCCTCAGGAGGAGCTCCCGCTAGCACCAACCTCGGGAGCCCCCGCCTGCGGCCCGACCTCAGGAGCACACCTGCTCCTTGCACTTGAGCTTCAGGAGGGATGCTGGACTGAAGAATTCAAGGCATACCTGCTTTAGGGGACCCTGCCGGAGAAGGAAGAAGACGCTGAGCGCGTAGCTCGGCAGGCCACAACCTACTGCATTCGGGACGGTGAGCTTTACCAAAAATGACCAAACGATGTTTCCTTGCGGCACATCTCCAGGGAACAGGGGTGCCGGCTGTTAGCCGACATACACGGCGGAGACCGCGGGCATAAGGCATTCCGCAGCGGATTCTACTGGCCCACGGCGCTCACCGACGCGGCCGAGCTGGTGAGATCATGTGAAGCCTTCCACTTCCACGCCAAGCAAATCTACTAGCCCGCCCAGGGCCTCCAGACCATCCCACTCTCGTGGCCGTTTACGGTCTGGGGCTAGACATCTTGGGTCCATTCCCCCAAGCGCTCGGGGGCTACCTCTACCTCTACGTTGCCATCGACAAGTTTACCAAATGGGCGGAGGTGGAAGCAGTCCGCACCATCCCAGCCGGTTCGGCAGTCAAGTTCATCAAGGGCCTCATGAGACGCTTCGGAGTCCCTAACCGCATCATCACCGACAATGGCTCGCAGTTCACTAGCAACCTCTTTAAAACATATTGTGCTAACCTTGGAACGCAGATATGCTACGCCTCAATGGCACACCCGAGGAGCAACGGACAAGCTGAGCGCGCCAACACGGAAGTCCTGAGGGGCCTCAAGACATGAACCTTCAAGAAGAAGCTTGAGGCCTGCGGCAGGGGCTGGTTCAATGAGCTCCAGTCCGTGCTGTGGTCCGTCTGCACCAGTGCGACCAAGCCGACTGGCGAAATTCTATTCTTCCTCATCTATGGAGCCGAAGCGGTTCTCCCACATGAGGTCAGGCCTCGGTCCGCGCGGGTCTTGGCGTTTGACGAGGCATGCTAGGACGCCGAGCGGGGGATGAACCTCGTGCTGGGGGAGGAACGCCGCCGTCAAGCCTTGCTCCGAGCAGCAAGGTACCAGCAGGCGCTGAAGCGGTATCACTGCCGCAGCGTCCGCTCCAGGATGCTCAAGGTGGGAGATCTCGTCCTATGGCGGGTGCTCTCCAGGGAAGGGCTGCATAAGCTCTCACCCTTGTGGGAGGGCCTGTTTAGGGTCGCCCGCGTCTCCAGGCCTGGCGCCATGCGCGTGGAGACGCAGGACGGGGTCCCCATCCAGAACGCCTAGAACATCCAGCACCTCCGGAAGTTCTACCCATGAAGCAAGGCCCAGCGCCTGTGAAGGTCTCTGCTCGTGACACTCTCACGTAATAATGAGTGGGGTTGTACACGCCCTGGAGTGTCCAAAGTGCCGCCCTCCAGTCTCGGGGGCTCCCTCCCACGTCCTAGTGGCAACACTTAGCTCTGTGCTGGTGAGAAGACTAGACTAGGTGCCGGACATGGCTGTTTGCTTGCTTTCTGTAGTTGTTTTGCAATCTCTCTTAATGGAATTCGTAGTTCTCGCATTTTGGATTTATAAGTTGGATTTCCCCTTGACTTTTCTCTTGCCCGTCGATCTTGGCCCAGGAGGGGTGGCAGTTGCCGCCGCCTTTCCTTGCACGTCTCGCGCGCGGGGGCTGGGCAGGTATGTGCGTACGCATCGGGCCCGCCCCGCGCCATGAACATACCTCGCCGCAGCCCTGTTTCCCAGGGCCTTGGCTTTTTCTATCCTCACAAGACGTCCTCGAATAGGCTCGTGACCTACGCACCCTCTTAAAGTCCATGCCCCAGGTACTACGACGCGGTGCATTGTGCCACGACCAGCGCATACCTAAGGGATCGCACAGGGAAGAACAAGACGCCCGACCAAATTTTCTAACAATTCCGCAGCTTCAGGACGTCTCTAGGGACCAATGGCCCTTGAGCCGCCAGCAAGAGGGCCCCCTCAGATAAACTAAGCGTGCACCCTCACGAGGAGGGAAACTATCGCCAGTGTATCAAGCTAAGTTATCCTACCATACCTATTTGGAACATAAGCACGACAACATAACGCCAGAATAATAAACATAGCATAGTAACATAGGTATCACGGTTCGCCACACGCCCCAGCAGGGCCCTCCACTTTTTTCAAATGCATGAGAAAGAGAAAGGTAAAACAAAAGCAGCCCCCATGACCGCAACGGCTCACGAGGCCCGGCTCTGAGGGCCTCCCGGACGCGGCTCAGCCTGAGTCCTCCTCACGCTTCACTGCAGCATGGCGACGAGACGATCCGCCACCATCCTCGAAGTTAGCCCGGCGGCGTGGCAGCTGGTCGTAGCCACCACTGCTGGTGCTCTCGCTGGAGAAGGAGCCGCCGCCGCTGGACGAACTGCGGCCATCGCCAAGGGCAAGCCCGTCCTCAGCATCATCACGACCGTCGTCAAGGCCGAGCTCGTCGTTGCCGCTGCTGTCCTCGGGGAAGCACCCTGCGCGGCGGCCGTTTTCCCCAAACACCCTCATGAAGAAGGTCGTGACGTCATCATAGTTGAAGTGAAGGGTGCACCTTCCACTCAAGCCGCGCGCACGGGCGAACGTCTGCCAGCCGTGAGTCAGGGCCGCGCTGCCCATGACGGAGACCTCGACCGTGACCCACGAGGCCTTGCTGCAGCAACTGTCGGCCTACAGCCTGTGGCCATCAAGACCCACAGCCGGAAGCTCGCCGACGAAGAAGCTGGAGCCAGGTGCCGGCCGGCTTCTCCGACCACACGACGAACTCCGGGAGCACCTTCGCCGAATGGAAGCGCGACCGCGAAGGCCGGGCGACCACGGCGCGCCTCCCCTCGGCACAAGGGCTGCCCCACCTCGAGCTACCCCCGTCGCGAGAGGAAACACTGCTGTGACCGCCGAGGACGACGCCGGTCCCCGAAGGAGTACGCCCACGCCCCCGAGGAGCGACAGCAGGAGTCGCGGCATGCTTGCGAGGGCGCCTCCGCCCCCTCTTGGGCGGCGGCGAGCCGGGCCCCTCCTGGAGAGCCTTCCCCTTCTCCGCGGCCGAGAAACTCTTTGTTCGCATCATGGGTGTTGCGGCAAGATAGCGAGACGAGGGGGAGGAAGAAGGAGCAGGCAGCGACAAGGCAGAGATGAGCGAGGGGGCTCTGCCCCTCCCCTCATTTATAGCAAGAAGGAGGCCAACCGCCAGCCTCCACGATCGCACGTAATGATGATTTTCCTCTGCATGCAGTAGAGTCCCGTCAAATTGAATGGTTGCAGAGGCAGCACGGGGAAGCGGAGGTGCCCACGTCTCTGTTGGGGAACACAGTATTTCAAAAAAAATTACCTACGATCACGCAAGATCTATCTAGGAGATGCATATCAACGAGAGGGGAGAGTGTGTCTATGTACCCTTGTAGACCGAAAGCGGAAGCGTTTAGTAACGCGATTGATATAGTCGAACATCTTTAAGACCCAACCGATCACGTACCGAACACATGGCACCTCCGCGATCTGCACACATTCAGCTCGGTGACGTCCCTCGTACTCTTGATCCAGCTGAGGCCGAGGGAGAGTTTTGTCCGAACGATGGCGTGGTGACGGTGATGATGAAGTTACCGACGGAGGGCTTCGCATAAGCACTACGACGATATGACCGAGGTGGAAAACTGTGGAGGGGGGCACCGCACACGGCTAAGACAAATCTTGGAGTGCCTTTGGGGTGCCCCCCTGCCCACGTATATAAAGGAGGGGGAAGAGGAGGCCAGCCTAGGAGGGACGCGCCTATAGGGGGAGTCCAATTAGGATTTCCAATCCTAGTTGGAGTCCCGTTCCTTTTCCAAGAGGGGAGAGAGGGAAGGAGTAGGAGAGGGAGAAGGAAAGAGAGGGGGGCGCCGCCCCCTCCCTAGTCCATTTCAGACTTGCCATGGGGGGCGCGCGGCCACCTCTTAAGGCCTTTCTCTCCTTTCCCGTATGGCCCATTAAGGCCCACTATTTCCCCCGGTGAATTCCCGTAACTCTTTGATACTCTGAAAAATACCCGAATCACTCGGAACCTTTCCGATGTCCGAATATAGCCTTACAATATATCGATCTTTATGTCTCGACCATTTCAAGACTCCTCGTCATGTCCGTGGTCTCATTCGGGACTCTAAACAACCTTTGGTACATCAAATCACATAACTCATAATGCAAATCGTCATCGAACGTTAAGCATGCGGACCCTACGGGTTCGAGAACTATGTAGACATGACTGAGACACATCTCCAGTCAATAGCCAATAGCGGAACCTAGATACTCATATTGGCTCCTACATATCTCCAGTCAACTATGCGGCTTTATTACTTTCACTTAGCCATAGGAGTTTTTGAAAGTGCTAGTTATCGACTAGAGGGGGGTGAATAGGCGATTTTTATGAACGTCTTCAAAACACGGGGGCTTTGTAGACAAACAGTAGAAATGATCCTATTGATATGCAGCGAAAGGTAGACTACACTAGGCAAGCCATATTCAAGTAAGCAATGAAGTGAAAGCATGAAGACTATCATCACCTAGGTAGTATGGATCAGGATGGAAGACACTATGAAGCAAAATAGTAAACAGTCGTCACTCAGTGAAGTCAATCAGATCATAGAGGCAAGAAATGACTTCACGAAGACAAACTGTAAAGTAAAGGGCAGTGAAGGATAGAACCAATAGCTTGGTGAAGACAAGGATTTGGTAGACCAGTTCCAGTTGTTGTGATAACTGTACGTCTGGTTAGGGAGGCTGAGATTTAACTCAGAAGACCGCGTCTTCAGCTTATTCCCCTTGAGCTAAGGACACATAGTCCTCACCCAATTACTCTAGTAAGTCTTCAAGGTATACTTCCAAACCGTCACATACTTCGTTCACTGGCGATCCACAATGACTCTTGGATTCTCAGAACGCGACGCCTAACCAGCTGGAGGATTCACAGTCCTCAAGTGTAACAAGTCTTCAGATCACGTGGACAGGAAGACTTCAGTGATGCCTAACACTCTTTGGCTCTGGGTGTTTTGGGCTTTGTCCTCGCAAGGATCTCTCTCTCAAATGCTTCCGAGGTGGGTTCCTCTCAAACGACAAAAGTCGTGCACTAACTCTGAGCAGCCACCAATTTATGGTGTAGGGGGTGGGCTATTTATAGCCAAGAGGCAACCCGACCTGATATGTCCAAAATGACCCTGGGTCACTAATGAACTGACATGTGTCCAATGGTCAGATTTCAAACACATGCAACAACTTGACTTGGGGTACAAGCAAAGCTGACTCATCCAGCTCTGGATAAGATTTTCTCTAATTGCCTTCGCTCAAAGACATAGGATCTGGTTGAGCATCACATCAGTCACTCTAACTTTGTTCACTTGGACCCCACTTAACAGTGCAGTGGTTCCTATGGCTCAACAAAGAAGAAAAGGAAACTGCAAAACAACTATGTCTTCGCACTCCATAGTCTTCATGTGAATGTCTTCTCATGTCATAATCTTCACTGTGAAGATCTTCAAAGAACACCATTGTCTTCAATGTCTTCACACATTTTTAGGGGTCATCTCTAGTAGGTACACCGAATCACTAAGGGACTACTACCTGTGTTATCCTGCAATTCTCACAAACACATTAGTCCCTCAACCAAGTTTGTCGTCAATACTCCAAAACCAACTAGGGGTGGAACTAATTGCACTTATAGTTTGACTGTGGAGCTAAGTACTAGCCCCTTGTGCATGTGCGGCTATCCGGGCTATGGTGCCTTTTCTACGCGGCTGGATGAAGACCATCCCCTCGTATAACACGGGGTGAATCACTAACGATTTGTAGTATAATACTAAGTCACTGAATCGCCGACTAGCTCTCGCTTATCATGGCAGTCAGTTTTCGGCTTTCTCTACTGAGGTACTTGACCGGACGAACCATAAATACAATCGTAGTAGTGCTCCCTTTACTACCTTAGCCGAACGAGCGAAACGTAACGTGGTAAGCACGGGAGCCGGGCAACCCAACTATAAACCAAAGACATGATTCGGAGCCGATGCATATAATGCAATATCCGGGACTGTCAGATTTCGGGTTTTGGCAAAAACCCTTGAGGTTTGAACACTGGGGTGCGCACGAAGATCTCTCCCCCTCTAGCCCTCGCCCGCACCGCAATCTCAAGGCTTAGCGCGTCAGACCCGCAAAACAAAGGGACACAAGATTTATACTAGTTCGGGCCACCGATGTGGTGTAATACCCTACTCCAGTGTGGTGTGATGGATTGCCTCTCGGGCTGAGGATGAACAGTTATAAGGGAAGAACAGCCTCCTGAGGAGAGGCGTTCTTTTGCTTGGTGATTTTTTCTGGTGGCCTTGGTGAAATGGATCTAGTCCAGGATGATCTGCCTCCCTACGGTGGTGGCTAGTCCTATTTATAGAGGACTGGGCCCTCTTCCCAAATATTAGGCGGGAAGGGATCCCACAATGGCCAGTTTGAAGGGGGACAACTAGTACAAGCTATCCTGATAAAAGATGGTCTTCGCCTGCCAAAGGCTCTGGTGGTGACGTCATCCTAGGCTCCACGGTGACCTCCGTCCTGCCGTCCTGCTGGTCTTGGTCTCGTTGCACCGACATGGAAACCTTTGCTTGATGCCTCGGGACTCTGTGCCTGCGCTTGCTTCTTTAGCACCAAAGAGGAAACGAGGACACTGCGCGCTGGCGCCCGCCTGGCCTTGGTCATCATAGCTTGCATCACAAGAACCTCGCAAGGTGCCCCTTGCCTTGATCTCTCCGCCCCTCGCGAGCCAGCCTGGTGAGGCCGCCCCCGAGGAGGTCTTGTGTCGTCCGCCTCGCGAGGCTTGGTCCCTCGCGAGGGTCTTGAGTGTTTGCTGGTGAAGATGGGCCGTACAGGGCCGCTGGTGGAGCCACGCCGTGGGCTGCAGGCAGGCAAGTCTGGGGTCCCCCATTCCCAGGACGCCGACAGTAGCCCCCGGGCCCAAGGCGCGCTCGGGCTTGGCTTCGAGGCGAAGCCAAGGGGCAAGTGCGGAGCTCCGCGGGCCCTAACAGCCTGCGGCCTCGGTTGATGCTTGGCAGTTGATTGGTCATGGGTGTCTCCGCTTCCCCACACTGCCTCGGCAACTACCCGACTGACAAAAGGCTGGCGCGGGCTGCATTTGCCTTCATTGCTTTCCTTCGTCTTGCTCCAGATCCCCTTTCTTTCCCTTCGCTTCCAGAGACTCCAGATCCACCCAGACCCTCCTTCGAGCTTGCCGTCGATGGTGCCCAAGAAAGCCTGGGCTACCCTTTCGTCATCCTGGTATGAGCCCGCGCTCGACGCGGCGAGCATTTCGGAGAAGAACCTAGCCATCGTGCGCTTGATGACGGCGGAGGGCGACAAGAAGAGGAAGACTGTGCTCCGGGTCGGCTCCGCGGAGCCTGAGGACTCTGGCAGCACCTTCTACCCCTTCTTCATGAGTAGCATCGTTGCCGGGTTGCTTCCCTCCTTCTCCGACTTCTTCTACTCTGTCCTCAGTCACCATAAGATCCATGCCCTCCATCTTCGTCCCAACTCCGTCCTTCTCCTGTCGATTTTTGCCTTCTACTGTGGAGCATACGTCGGAGTGATGCCGTCCGTGGCACTGTTGCGCCACTTCTTCTTTCTTTGGCTTAAGGAGGGACCCTTCTCAGGGTGCGTTGGCTTCATTGCGGCCAACAAGACCAATGCCATGTCGAAGGCCGGGAAGAAGGCCGAGGGCTCCAGGAGCAAGTGGGTCCTGATGGACACCAAGCGCGTCCACCCCCGGCTGGTGCTGCTGATCCTGCAACTCCGGCGGGTGGTGTAGGTGAGGGCAACGCCGCTATGGGAGAAGAATCCCTTGTGGGCGACGACGGCGTCCGGGAATGACGAGATGATCTGCTGGCGGCTCCTTTCCTACTTAGCTCATGCGACAAGTGCCGTGCCTCGTGGAGGCGTTTAAACTTGCGTTTGGTATCGGAAGAACAATATGTCTAGTAATATTTGCTTGAGATTTTGCGATTTCCTTCCCGTTTGCTTTACGTTCTACGTCGGCAGGGCCCGACCCCGTGCATACCTCTACCGTCATCGGGTCGTCCGGATCACCAGGGCGAGACCAAGGGGTGAGGGGCTACGCGGCCAGTTAGGCTCCTGAGTCGCGATGCTCAGGAGTCCCCCTTGCCGCGCAAACATCTTATAGAAAAGGAGATGCGGGAGAAAGTCTAGCGCTCTACGTCGGCAGGGCCCAACCCCGCGCATACCTCAGCCGCCATTGGACCGTCTGGATCACCAGGACAGACCAAGGGGTTAGGGGCTACGTGGCCACTTAGGCTCCTGAGTCGCGATGCTCAGGAGTCCCCCTTGATGCGCAAACGACCTATAGAAAGGAGATGCGGCAGTAGGCCTAATGTTCTACGTCGGCAGGGCCCAACCCCGCGCATACCTCAACCGCCATTGGACCATCCGGATCACCAGACAGACCAAGGAGTGAGGGGCTACATGGCCAGTTAGGCTCCTGAGTCGCGATGCTCAGGAGTCCCCCTTGATGTTCAAACGACCTTCATACCTTGGCTCCGCTTGGGAGGGCGCGCGACGACCAGGTCTGAGGGACCTGGCAGGGTGGAGTACGCTTGGGCGTGACCCGAGCGTCGCCCCCATGCCCAGCCCCCTCGCGCGACTCTCCCGAGGGGTGGTGTTGCGATGAGGCCAGAAACTTTGCTCGGAGGCTCCCTGAGGTAGATACGGCCGCGAGGCTGCCCTCAGTTGTTTATCACCAGCGTGGAGCATAGTGCTTCCACACTTGCATGGGCATAGCCACTCCTCGACAGTGTCGACTGCCAGCACGGAGCATGGTGCTTCCACTGGTGTGTGGGTGAGGGCTCCCTCTGGGTGGAGCCCTCGGGGCATGTACAGCCCCGCCCTGACACGTGGCTTGCACGACAGGGATAGACAAGGTGTGTTTCGGCACTCGTGAGCCAACGCGGGACTCACGAGGCCCTACCTCAAGGAGGGTTGTGCCTGGTCTTGGTTCTTGTTGACTGCGGTGGTCCTGCGAGATGGTTAGACAACCTGCGCCGAAACGAATCTCCTGAGGCTATCCCACGATAAGGACAAACACCAACGACCCTAGGAGGTCACGTGACAGGGCCGGCCCGCCAGACAGAGCTCAATCGTTGGATTTATCGATGCTATAGGGACGGACCCGAGCACAGACGTCGTGCCTAGCCTTCTTATGCAAAGGATCCTGAAGAAAGATGATCGGCGCGCGTGTAGGATCGAAAGTATGTCTAGAGGGGAGGTGATTAGACTACTTGACCAAATAAAAACTTAACCTTTTCCCAATTTTAGTTCTTGGCAGATTTTAGCTATTGTAGGACAAGTCAAGCAATCATCACACAATTCAAGCAAGCATGCAAAGAGTATATTGGCAGCGGAAAGTAAAGCATGCAACTTGCAAGAATGTAAAGGGAAGGGTTTGGAGAATTCAAACGCAATTGGAGACACGGATGTTTTTCCTGTGGTTCGGATAGGTGGTGCTATCCTACATCCACGTTGATGGAGACTTCAACCCACGAAGGGTAACGGTTGCGTGAGTCCACGGAGGGCTCCACCCACAAAGGGTAATGGTTGTGCGAGTCCACAGAGGGCTCCACCCACGAAGGGTCCACGAAGAAGCAACCACCCACGAAGGGTCCACGAAGAAGCAACCTTGTCTATCCCACCATGGCCATCGCCCACGAAGGACTTGCCTCACTAGCGGTAGATCTTCATGAAGTAGGCGATCTCCTTGCACTTACAAACTCCTTGGTTCAACTCCACAATCTTGTCGGAGGCTCCCAAGTGACACCTAGCCAATCTAGGAGACACCACTCTCCAAGAAGTAACAAATGGTGTGTAGGTAATGAACTCCTTGCTCTTGTGCTTCAAATGATAGTCTCCCCAACACTCAACTCTCTCTCATAGGATTTGGATCTGGTGGAAAGAAGGTTTGAATGGAAAGCAACTTGGGGAAGGCTAGAGATCAAGATTCATATGGTAGGAATGGAATATCTTGGTCTCAACACATGAGTAGGTGGTTCTCTCTCAGAACATATGAGTTGGAATTGTGTATGTGTTCTGATGGCTCTCTCTCCGAATGAAGAGGAGGTGGAGGAGTATTTATAGCCTCCACACAAAATCCAACCGTTACACACAGTATTCCAATCTCGGTGGGACCGAATCAACAAACTCGGTCGAACCGAAAAGGTAAACCTAGTGACCGTTAGATATTTTCGGTGGGACCGACATGCAACTCGGTAGGACCGATATGGTTAGGGTTTGGGCATAACGTAATCTCGGTGAGACCGATTACACAAACTCGGTGAGACCGATTTTGGTAATTAGCTAACCAGAGAGTTGGTCAGGCAAACTCAGTGGGACCGATTTGCTCTTTCGGTGAGACCGAAAAGTTACAAAAAGGAAACACTGAATTTACATTGCAATCTCGGTGGGACCGATTCGCTCTGTCGGTGAGACCGAAAAGTTACGAAAGGGAAACAGAGAGTTTGCAATCCCATCTCGGTGAGACCGAGATCCCTATCGGTAGAACCGAATTGCTAGGGTTTGGCAGTGGCTTATGACAAGTGAAACTCGGTGGCGCCGGATAGAAAGAATCGGTAGGACCGAGTTTGGCTTAGGGTTTAGGTCATATGTGGATATGGGAAAGTAGTTGAGGGTTTTGGAGCATATCACTAAGCACATGAAGCAAGAGGCTCATTAAGCAACACCTCATCCCTCCTTGATAGTATTGGCTTTTCCTAAAGACTCAATGTGATCTTGGATCACTAAAATATAAAATGAAGAGTCTTGAGCCTTTGAGCTTGAGCCAATCCTTTGTTCTTAGCATTTTGAGGGTTCCACTTTCACATCCATGCCATGCCAATCATTGAGCTTTCCTAAAATAGTCATCTTGGAATAGCATTAGCTCAATGAGCTATATGTTGTTATGAATTACCAAAACCACCTAAGGATAGTTGCACTTTCAATCTCCCCCTTTTTGGTAATTGATGACAACATATAGATCAAAGCTTCGACAAATGATAATAAGCATGAAATATATCGTCGCTTTGAGAAGTATGTGACAAGTAAGAGCTCCCCCTAAATTTGTGCATATTTAAAATTTTCTTTGGACTGCAAATGCACAAGGAGTTAGAGTCATGGGTTACTCTTCCATGTCACATACATCTTGGTGGAGCGCTTAAAATGATAAGAATGAAATACATGCACTCATCACCAAGAATAGTGAATGATCAGATAAGATAGATAAGATGATAATATTAAGCAAACATTAAGTGTAGCTTATGATCAAACACATGATCATCAATGTCTCACGAGCAATGACATAGTATCTCACACAAAATCAAACAAAGTTCGAAAAACCACCAAATAAAATAAGAGAGAATAAAAGCAACACTCTCTCTCGAAGCCTATGATCTATACATTTTCTCCCCCTTTGGCAACAAGTTACCAAAAAGTTCCTAGAAAATGCATAGTGCTAAGTCAACACTCAGGCTTGATCTTCAGGTGGTGGTGGAGTCCGGAGCAATCCAAGGACGAAGCCTTCTGTAGACGTGGTTGGAGTTGAGGCTGAAGTAGATGCTGGAGCTCGTGCAGAAGTGGTGGCTCTGGTGTCAGCAACTGGCACTGCATGTGATCTCTGAGCTCTTGGCACTCTGGCAAATGCATCAGTTGTAGTCTTGCCTCTCCTCTCCTGCATGTCATCCTGAAGCTACTCCACTGCAGTCTGAATCTCTGTCACCTTAACATCCAAGTCATAGAACTTTTGTTCCATGATCCTCTCTAAGCTTTGCTGATTCTGAGTGAGGGTGGCCAGTCCTTGCTCAATCCTCAGTGTGGATGCAATCAAGTAACCAAGCTGCTCTTGTTTGGTTTTCAAGAAATACTCAGATGCCTCCTCTTGAGTTGGCATCTTGGCAGCTTTCTCCTTCCTCGCCTTCTCCTTCTTGGCTTGTGCTTGTGCAGATGATGGTTCATTCTTAGTCATGACAACTTGATTATCTTCAAAATCTGGACGGATGGGCAGATGTTCCTTATCCAATAAGTATATGCCTGTGCCCATCTTGGAGTTAATGAGCTCCTGATTTTGAGGGGCATATCCACAGCTCCTCTTCTGATCTGCTGCAGTCCTCTTGATAGTTTCTACTATGAGGCTCATGACCTTGAATTTCTGAGGCACATCAAATACATGAAGCAAATTGATTGCGTGGCCTCTGATCATCTTGTGATCACCTGACTTGGGCAACAGAGTGTGTCTCAAGATCCAATTGATAGTTGGCAGCCCTGACAGAAGATAGTGCACTGAGGCAAACTTTAAAGTATCAAGTGCTTCATTTGGAATTTCCTTGTACATATTGGACATAGAGTTGTGGTCCATCTTCTTCTTGGCATAGATATCCAAGTCATCCTCATGCTCCTCTGGGGCATTGATGAGCTGTGCCCACTCAGCAACAGTAGATTGGTACCTCGTACCTTCAGACATCCAAGTGATCTTTCCATCTGGGTAGAAATGTGCTGTGGAGTAGAATTGCATAATGAGTTCCTCGTTCCACTTTGTGAGCTTCTGCCCAACAAAGTCTGCTACTCCACAAGCATTGAAGCTGTCATACACTCCAGGGTAGTGTTCTTCATTGTCCTTGATGTATTCCCAGTCGACCCATCTCATATCACAAACTATGGGCTTCTTATCAAGCAGCACTGTCTCATAGAAGTCCTGCTGTTCCTTAGTGTGGAACCTGTAGTCAACAACAGTTCTTCTCCTTGAAGCATACGGATCTGCTTCTCTCCACTTCCTGAGCCCTGAATCTCTCCTGAGCTTCATGTCCTCAGCCACAGGATGAGCATCACTATGGTCTGGGATCTTGGGCTTGAGCTTTCTGAGCACTTGACCTTCTTCTTCTTCAGCAATGTCAGGCACTGGGCCTTGTTCTTTTCAGCTGCAGGTATGCTCCTTGTATTCCTCTTTGGCTTTGGCTTTGGAGCTGGCTTGGCCTTAGAAGCAGTTGACCCTGATCTTATGGCATCACCCATCAGCTTGGGTGCCTTAGGTGCTGGTGCAGCAACCTCTTCTTCTTCATCCTCATCTTCCATGATGGAAGCCTTTCCAAGCACTTTGGCTACGGTCTTCTTGACCCTTTCCTTCCTTTTCTTGCCTTCAGCAGCAACTGGCTCTATGGGAGTGGGTTTCTCAGTTGAAGCTCTGGCCTTTGACATAGGCTGCCTGCCTGCTGGCCTTTTGATTTTCATCCCTGGCTTTGTGCCTTGAGCTGAGCCATGTTCCTTCTCAAGCACTACTCTCTTTGAAGTTGCTTCCTCTT
Source organism: Triticum urartu (assembly GCF_056163025.1). Taxonomy (NCBI): domain Eukaryota; kingdom Viridiplantae; phylum Streptophyta; class Magnoliopsida; order Poales; family Poaceae; genus Triticum; species Triticum urartu. Next base: position 355,888,961 of record NC_141877.1, read on the forward strand.
CTGCCACATAATCCTCATCCTCTGATTCTGAGGTTCTCTTCTTCCTCTGTCTGGTGGCAGCTTTTGGCAGATTGCTAGGAGTACTTCTGCTGCCATCATCTGAAGAACTTGAGGGACTAGTGCCCTCACTCATCTGCAGTTGCTCTTCTGACATGTTCTGGCTATCACTCTGGTCTGACATGATGAACAAGCTGACTGCTGACCCTGTGAACAGTTTATAGATGAGGTAGAATAGATGAGCATCACAAAATGCAGAGATTTTTGCAAAAGAATGACTCAAAAACTTAGTTTTAGTTTCCCACTGAAATCATCTCGGATCTACCGATTTTCAAACTCGGTGATACCGAAGCAGTTTTGGAACCTAAACTAGTGAACTCGGTTGGACCGAGTCACAGTTCGGTGGCACCGAGACTGCTAGGGTTTCACAAAGTTCCAAAATCGGTCACACCGATAAGTAATTCTCGGTCAGACCGAGTCTCACTTGTGCAATGGCATAAGCCAAATCGGTGGGACCGAGTTTTTCAACTCGGTGGGTCCGAGATGGTTTCGGCGGAAACCTAAACCTAGAATTTTCGAATCAAACCTAATCTACGAGTTCATTGACTGGATAGAAGTTTATCAAACGTGGCTAGAATCAATATGATCACAATGTGCTAGGAATCGGATTGGGGAATAGCACAAAGATCGAGTCCATACCCTAGTTCGGCGGAGACTCGCTACGGCGGCAACGGCGGGGTAGAATTCCCGTTGACGGCGACGGAGACCAGCGACTGGAGGCGGCTGGCGGCGAGAAGACGATCCGGAGACCACGTTGGCAGAGCAGGTTATCGCGCAGGCGAAGGGGTTCAGAGAAATTTCCAAATTTTTCCCGTGACTATATATAGCCCGACCCTGTCGGTGTGACCGAGTGGAACAACTCGGTGGCACCGAGATGCAAAACTGTAGACAGTTATTGCAACTCGGTGTGACCGAAAGGTTCAAATCGGTTGCACCGAGATCGAAAACCTAGATCAACTTAATGATCTCGGTAGGACCGAAAGTAGGGTATCGGTCAGACCGAGAATCATAAAGAGGTTTTGGAAGTTTAAGTCTATGACGAATCGGGGACTCCGAGCGCTCCTCACACAGAGTGGTTCGAATCTGACTTGATCAAATTTTGTGATGTAGCATGAATAGAGTTTGATACGAGAAAAGCATAGATAGCTAGAGGAGGTTCTTAGGCATTCTTGTCCATCCACTTGGCAAAAGGAAATAAAACCAAACAATCAAAACAACAAGTGGATGTCCTCGAATGAGTAAAATATGCAACTAGCATGCTCACACAATAAGATGGCAAATGAAATATGTGACAAGGCATGCACAACCAATTCTAGCATCTATCAAGGAATTTGCGATGACAAGGTCATATATATATGAGTATATTGACTTAGGAGTCAAGTGAGAACACTTGATCATAGGTCATACTCATCGTTTAAGCTCAAGTGGGGTTACCACTTTTACATAAAGCATTGTTGTGTTCACATCTTTAGAGTTGCTTTAGCTCAAGTCTTAGAGTAAAGCTCCCCCTAGATGTGATATCCCCCCTTAGAGGGATGAACTAACCTCGGGTTTTGTCGATGATGACTTCATGTAGATGTTGAAGATGTGGATGCTCAATGTTGATGTAGATCACTTGGAGCTATCCATTTGAGTGAATTGCACTTTCAATACCTACATGGGTTAGTCCCACAAGGAACAAACAAGGATATCCATAGACATAGAGTAATGCACACACAAGATGATGTCCATGAAAACTTTTAGGTTACCTTGTCCCTTGTCTTACCAACAAGAGGGTTTGTGACTCCTTGAACTAGTGCAAGACGTGGAAGTTGATTGCACTTGTTCTTGCCAAAATGATAAGAGTGAGGTGTGTTGGCGGAGTCACCCTCAAGAACTCTCTAGTTCTTCTTCTTTTGGATCCACACCATCTTGATGGGAATCCTTGGAGTTGTAGTCGTACTTGATGAAGTGGAACTTGAAGTAGTCTTGGGAATCCACTTGACTAAGGTCTTAGGAGCTTCTTCAAATGCATCAACTTCCTCTTGAAGCTTGTCCTTGCCTTTTTGCTTGTAGTCTTGTGGTGGAAGATCATCTTGAGCTTGTGTCCCTTGAAAGAAGTATCATACTTCTCTTGTTGAGGAACAAACTTTGTCTTGGGGTATTGATCTTCTTCCCACTCAACTCCATTGGCATTGAACTTTCGTTCAAAACCAACACCTTGATTCTTCTGGTGCATTCCTTGCTTGCGCACAATTTCCTCGAATTGCTTACTCCCGCCAAGGCTTTTGTACACTCCTTTCTCTATAATTCCCTTCAATAAGCTATTTTCTTGCTCAAGTGTAACTTGGCTAAGAGAATCATTAGTGGAATCGAGAGAACTACTATAAGCAACAATATTGGATTTAGCATGATCATTGTTACTGCTAGAGGAAGAATCTTTCTTGTTCTTGTTACTAGACTTGACTTGAGGCATGTAAGTGGATAAGAGTAAACGCTTGGCAATGTAAGAAGAACTTTTGTTGCGGAGATCATCATTGATTGCTTTTAAGAACTCATGCTCTTGCTCAAGATTGAGCTTTTCAAAGCGTAATTTCTCATGAGCTCTTAAAAGTTCTCGATGATCTTCGAAGATAGTTTCATGAGCTAACTTAAGAGTGTTTAGTTCTTTAGTTAGAGCCTCAATCTTCTCCTTATCATTGTCATTCGTTTTATCTTGATTAGCATGATTAATTGACGTTTCATCATAGTATTCATCACTAGAGTTGTCAACAAGCAAATCATCACCTAACAAGTCATCTTCATCACTATTGAAATCAACATACTTGGGGTGTGTTACCTTAGGACCTTTGGCCATGAAGCATCTTCCAATTCCTTCATTTGGTGAGTCAAATATGTCGTAGGAGTTGGTTGACACAAGTGCTAGACCGGCAACACCTTCATCTTGAGTATCTTCGGAGTCAGAGTGATAACTTCTCTCGGAGTGGCTGCCGGAGTCGGAGCCGGATACCCATTCACCAACATGAGCTTGATGTCTTCGTTTTGTGTAGCTCCTTGATGATTTTTCCTTCCTTTCCGAATCCTTGCTTCTCCGTGAGTATCTTCGTTCATAACGATCATCTCTACTCCTTCTCTCTCTTGGTGGTGATTCTTTGCTTCTTCTTTTTGGAGAATCTTCTCTTATCTTGTAGGGAGCCGTACACTCATTGGAATAGTGTCCGGGTCTTCCACAACTGTAGCAGTTTCGCTCTCGACTAGAAGATCTTTTGTCATTGTAGGACCTTGACTTGAAGCTTCTATCTTTGCTTCTACTCTTGTAGAACTTGTTGAAGTTCTTCACCATTAAGCTCAGTTCTTCATTGAAGTTTTGTTTCTCACTTGATGATGTAGGGGCTTCACATGAGGCTTTGTAGGCACCACTTGATTTGTTGTGAAGTTCCTCTTTATCCTTAAGTGGCATCTCATGAGCAACAATTCTTCCAATCACCTCCATTGGCTTGAGATCTTTGTAATTGGGCATCATTTGGATCAATGTGCACACGGTATCATATTTTCCATCCAAGGCTCTTAGAATATTCTTGATGATGAATCTATCGGTCATCTCTTCACTTCCTAAGCCGGCAATCTCATTTGTGATGACAGCAAGCCTAGAGTACATTTCAGCGACACCTTCACCATCCTTCATTTTGAACTTGTCAAGTTGACTTTGAAGCACATCCAACTTGGATTCCTTGACGGAGTCGGTACCTTCGTGCATATCAATCAAAGTGTCCCAAATTTCCTTTGCATTCTCAAGACGGCTGATTTTGTTGAATTCTTCGGGGCACAATCCGTTGAAGAGAATATCACAAGCTTGAGCATTGTATTGCAACATCTTCAACTCATCTGCGGTAGCTTCACGGTTTGGTTCTTTCCCATCAAAGAAGTCACCTTGCAAACCAACACACACAATAGCCCAAACGGCGGGGTTATGTCCAAGAATATGCATTTTCATTTTATGCTTCCAACTAGCAAAATTAGTACCATCAAAGTAAGGACCTCTACGGTGATAATTTCCCTCGCTAGACGCCATACTCTCCTAGGTTGTGAAACCAAGGCTATGACCACCAAAAGCTATGGAGATCAAAGCAAATGGAGAACAAAGCTCTGATACCACTTGTAGGATCGAAAGTATGTCTAGAGGGGGGGGGGTGATTAGACTAATTGACCAAATAAAACTTAACCTTTTCCCAATTTTAGTTCTTGGCAGATTTTAGCTATTGTAGGACAAGTCAAGCAATCATCACACAATTCAAGCAAGCATGCAAAGAGTATATTGGCAGCGGAAAGTAAAGCATGCAACTTGCAAGAATGTAAAGGGAAGGGTTTGGAGAATTCAAACGCAATTGGAGACACGGATGTTTTTCCCGTGGTTCGGATAAGTGGTGCTATCCTACATCCACGTTGATGGAGACTTCAACCCACGAAGGGTAACGGTTGCGCGAGTCCACGGAGGGCTCCACCCACAAAGGGTAATGGTTGCGCGAGTCCACAAAGGGTCCACGAAGAAGCAACCACCCACGAAGAAGCAACCTTGTCTCCCTTGATGTTCAAACGACCTTCATACCTTGGCTCCGCTTGGGAGGGCGCGCGACGACCAGGTCTGAGGGACCTGGCAGGGTGGCGTACGCTTGGGCGTGACCTGAGCGTCGCCCCCATGCCCAGCCCCCTCGCGCGACTCTCCCGAGGGGTGGTGTTGCGATGAGGCCAGACACTTTGCTCAGAGGCTCCCTGAGGTAGATACGGCCGCGAGGCTGCCCTCAGTTGTTTATCACCAGCGTGGAGCATAGTGCTTCCACACTTGCATGGGCATAGCCACTCCTCGACAGTGTCGACTGCCAGCGCGCATGGTGCTTCCACTGGTGTGTGGGTGAGGGCTCCCTCTGGGTGGAGCCCTCGGGGCATGTACAGCCCCGCCCTGACACGTGGCTTGCACGACAGGGCTAGACAAGGTGTGTTTGGGCACTCGTGAGCCAACGCAGGACTCACGAGGCCCTACCTCAAGGAGGGTTGCGCCTGGTCTTGGTTCTTGTTGACTGCGATGGTCCTGCGAGATGGTTAGACAACCTACGCCGAAACGAATCTCCTGAGGCTATCCCACGATAAGGCCAAACACCAACGATCCTAGGAGGTCACGTGAACAGGGCCGGCCCGCCAGACAGAGCTCAATCGTTGGATTTATCGATGCTATAGGGACGGACCCGAGCACAGACGTCATGCCTAGACTTCTTATGCAAAGGATCTTGAAGAAAGATGATCGGCGCGCGTGTAGGATCGAAAGTATGTCTAGAGGGGGGGTGATTAGACAACTTGACCAAATAAAAACTTAACCTTTTCCCAATTTTAGTTCTTGGCAGATTTTAGCTATTGTAGGACAAGTCAAGCAATCATCACACAATTCAAGCAAGCATGCAAAGAGTATATTGGCAGCGGAAAGTAAAGCATGCAACTTGCAAGAATGTAAAGGGAAGGGTTTGGAGAATTCAAACACAATTGGAGACACGGATGTTTTTCCCGTGGTTCGGATAGGTGGTGCTATCCTACATCCACGTTGATGGAGACTTCAACCCACGAAGGGTAACGGTTGCGCGAGTCCACGGAGGGCTCCACCCACAAAGGGTAATGGTTGCGCGAGTCCACAGAGGGCTCCACCCACGAAGGGTCCACGAAGAAGCAACCACCCACGAAGGGTCCACGAAGAAGCAACCTTGTCTATCCCACCATGGCCATCGCCCACGAAGGACTTGCCTCACTAGCGGTAGATCTTCATGAAGTAGGCGATCTCCTTGCCCTTACAAACTCCTTGGTTCAACTCCACAATCTTGTCGGAGGCTCCCAAGTGACACCTAGCCAATCTAGGAGACACCACTCTCCAAGAAGTAACAAATGGTGTGTAGGTAATGAACTCCTTGCTCTTGTGCTTCAAATGATAGTCTCCCCAACACTCAACTCTCTCTCATAGGATTTGGATCTGGTGGAAAGAAGGTTTGAGTGGAAAGCAACTTGGGGAAGGCTAGAGATCAAGATTCATATGGTAGGAATGGAATATCTTGGTCTCAACACATGAGTAGGTGGTTCTCTCTCAGAACATATGAGTTGGAATTGTGTATGTGTTCTGATGGCTCTCTCTCCGAATGAAGAGGAGGTGGAGGAGTATTTATAGCCTCCACACAAAATCCAACCGTTACACACAGTACTCCAATCTCGGTGGGACCGAATCAACAAACTCGGTCGAACCGAAAAGGTAAACCTAGTGACCGTTAGATATTTTCGGTGGGACCGACATGCAACTCGGTAGGACCGATATGGTTAGGGTTTGGGCATAACGTAATCTCGGTGAGACCGATTACACAAACTCGGTGAGACCGATTTTGGTAATTAGCTAACCAGAGAGTTGGTCAGGCAAACTCAGTGGGACCGATTTGCTCTTTCGGTGAGACCGAAAAGTTACAAAAAGGAAACACTGAATTTACATTGCAATCTCGGTGGGACCGATTCGCTCTGTCGGTGAGACCGAAAAGTTACGAAAGGGAAACAGAGAGTTTGCAATCCCATCTCGGTGAGACCGAGATCCCTATCGGTAGAACCGAATTTCTAGGGTTTGGCAGTGGCTTATGACAAGTGAAACTCGGTGGCGCCGGATAGAAAGAATCGGTAGGACCGAGTTTGGCTTAGGGTTTAGGTCATATGTGGATATGGGAAAGTAGTTGAGGGTTTTGGAGCATATCACTAAGCACATGAAGCAAGAGGCTCATTAAGCAACACCTCATCCCTCCTTGATAGTATTGGCTTTTCCTAAAGACTCAATGTGATCTTGGATCACTAAAATATAAAATGAAGAGTCTTGAGCCTTTGAGCTTGAGCCAATCCTTTGTTCTTAGCATTTTGAGGGTTCCACTTTCACATCCATGCCATGCCAATCATTGAGCTTTCCTGAAATAGTCATCTTGGAATAGCATTAGCTCAATGAGCTATATGTTGTTATGAATTACCAAAACCACCTAGGGATAGTTGCACTTTCAGCGCGGCTCCCTAGGTGGGTGACAATCAAGCAGGTAATGACCATAGATAACTCATGCATGGAGAGAAAGCTAGCTTAGGTAAATGCAAGAACGATACATGCCACTGGGTCGGACCCGAGCGGCCTGGGGAAGATGCAGCCCGAAGGGCACCCCCAGTAGGGTAAACTAAAGATGCAAGAGGATACATGCCGCAGGGACAGGCCCATGCGACCTGGGAATATTGCAGCCCGAGGGGCGCTCCTAGCTGAATGAACTTCGAAAATATCACCTGGTTTTGTTGTCGAATGTGCGTTGAGGTAGCTGAAGGTGTGCGCCGCAGAAGCCGCTCCTCACGAGCCGTCGAGACCATGAGCCTCGGGAGGCTCTGGGGGCTCAGGTGGCCTCCTGAGGACCATCTGCGTCTCTGCCAGGACCGCGTGATGCCTGGCTTCCTAGGTCGCCAGGATGCTCCGTAGATTGTGCTGGAAGGCGGCTGCCATGCTCGGCAGGCCGAATGACATGCACACGTAGTTGTGAGGTGGACCCTCACACCGGCCAGCACGCAAAGGCCAGAAATGCTCCTGAGATGCGACCCTGTTGAGCCTTGGGATGTCGAAGCAGACGCGTAGCTCGCCACCCTTGCATGGGTGGGGAGCTGCACCAGGTGCGCGGCGGTCGCCGCGTATTGCCCTTGCTTCCTGAAGCTCATGAGTGGCCTTGACGATGAACTCCCGAGCGCTGGGCACTCCTTGCCCGGTGCCCTCTTGAGGGATACGTGCCGTGAAGCACGCCTCCATGTGGTGCCCGAGAGCCTCCCTCGTGATGTTGGCCAGGTCGGAGGCCCTCCATAAGAGAGCCCCCGAGCCCTGCCCGAGGAGGGTGCCAAGCACACCTTCCTATGCGAGGGAGGGAGGCTCCCCAGGTGCTGGCGCCGATCCTGAGGTGGCACCGCTAGAGGCGTCACTCCCCTGAGGCCCTGTGCATAGTAGCTGCTTCTTCTTCTTGGGGTTGGCCTCAGGAGGGTACTGCACACCCGTGCTGTCAGGGTCTTAGATTGCTGCAGCTTGGAAGGCGCGCTCGAGGGAGCACACCGCATCTCTTTCTTCGCTGGGGCTGTGATGATCTCGCCGCTTCCCGGCATCTTGAGGACGTTGTAGCCATGGTGGGTCACCGCCATGAATTTGGCTAACGCTGGGTACCTGAGGATGGCATTGTACAACAGACAGATGTGGGCGACATCGAAGTCGACGAGCTCGGTGTGGTAGTTATCTCGCTGACCAAAGGTGACAGGGAGACGAACTTGCCCTATCGGGGTGGTGGAGCCTTCGGTCACTCCTGAGAAAGGCTTGGTGGGCTGAAGCTGATTGTATGGCACTTGAAGGCTGTCGAACGTCTGGACGGACAAGACACTGAGTCCTGCGCCGCCGTCAATGAGGGTCTTGGTGACTTGGACATTGCTGATGATGGGTGAACAAAGCATCAGGAGGACACCGGCGATCGCCACACATTTGAGCTGGTCCGCCGAGCTGAAGGTGATGGCGTACTTGGACCATCTGAGCGGGCGCGTGGCCTCGAGCTTGGGGAGGGCTGCATTCACCTCGTGAGAGAACTGCTTGAAGTTGCGTCGGGAAGCCAAGGCCGGAGAACCACCCAATATGCAAGCAATGGCGCGCGGCTCCTGGAAGCCCCTAGCCCCTTCGTCCTGTTGGTGGTCGTCGTTCCTCCTTGGTGGTGGCGGCAGCGGAGGTAGACCAGGATTTCCCTGAGGATGATCCTCGCGAGGCTGGTCCCTCCAGGTGCCCTCACGAGACTGGTCCTGCCAGCGGTCCTCGTGAGGCTGGTCACGCCACTCCTGGCGGGGGCCGCGGTCGTCCCAACGTCCTCCACCCCGTCCTCCTCCTCGGCCGTAACCCCGGTCGTTGTGCTCGGTGCGTCGACCAAAGCGTCCATCTCGAATGGCCCTGAGCTTTTGACAATCGTTGGTGTTGTGGCCGCGCATGTTGTGGAAGGCGCAGAACGTACAGCTGCCCTTGGACGACTCGGGAAGGTCCCGGCCGCGCTTGGTGTCTGGCTCTGCCACAAGTACGGCCACTCCCTTGCGCTTCACGTCCTTGACCTTGGCCTTCTTCTCCTCCGGGTCTGTAGCAGGGAGCTCGAGGAGGGAGAGACGCCCCTCCTCAGCTCTTGCACACTTGGTCACTCTGTTGAACAGCTCCAGAGTCGTGCATAGCTCCTCGTGGATGGCGAGCTCCTCCTTCATCTTGATGTCATGGATGCCATCAGAAAACGCTGAGATGATGGCCTCATCCGTCACCTTCGGGATCTTGAGACGCACGCTGTTGAAGCATTGGATGTACTTCTGCAGGGTCTCTCCCGGCTATTGCTTGATGCGGCATAGGTCACCCGCGACCGAAGGGTGGTCGCGAGTGCCCTGGAAGTTGGCAATGAAGCGGTCGCGCATCTCACCCAGGAGGAGATCGAGCCTGGAGGCAGGTTCAGGAGCCACGAGCGAGCACCATCCTTGAGAGCCATGGGAAACCAGTTTGCCATGACCTTTTTGTCGTCGTTGGCCACCTCGATGCTCAGCTCGTAGAGCTACAGGAACTCTGTGGGATTGGGGCTGTCGTCGTAGCAAGGAGGCAGGCAGCTCGAGAACGAGGGCGCGGCAGCCTGCGGTGGCCACTGGGGCCCTCTGCAGGAGCGGAGCATGCCCTTGATGTCCGCGCATCGCCGCCACAGGCGGCACACGGTCTTGTCGTGGCACCAAGAGTGCTGGAGCGTTTTCTTGTGGCCAGGGAACCTCTTGGCAGCTCCCTTCTTCGTGTGTGGGCACACGACGCGGTGGATCACGCCGCGGGACCACACGTCTTGGGGCGAGGACGCCATCTTGACGTGGAGGAAGCGGAGGCGCTCCGTGAGCTACGCGTCTCAGTGCGAGGGTGTTGTCTTGATGTGGAGGAGGTGGAGGCGCTCCGTGAGCTACGTCGCCCGCAGCTAGAGGTGGGCGGCAGCGAGAGGGATGGTGCAGGAGAGGCTCCAGCGGCGCTGACGAGCTCGGCGATGCGGTCCAACCAGTCCACGTAGAGGTCGTCGACCGGGCGGTAACGCAGGAGCTCGCGTGCCATGAGCAGCATAGCCTGCGCGTCTGTGGGTGCGCGGCGAGCGTGAGATGATGAGCCTGCCGGAGTCAACGACGGGGTGGCGGTGCGGTCGTCCCGCCGCACAGAGGGGTGCAATAAGGACGCTTGCTACTCGTTTGCTGTCGGGCTGGTAGCGGTGTTGGCAACAGGAGATGGATAACGACGAGGGGGCCCACCGACAGGGGTTGTCTGAGCGACACGGGCAGTGAGGGCGGCCCGACGCTAGACGCGGGCTCCACATGCGTCCGACATGGATGTGATGGAGCGATGGGACGCGGATCAGCAGAAGGAAAGCTTCAGCGCACCCCTACCTGGTGTGCCAAATGTCGGATTTCGGGTTCCGGCAAAAACCCTTGAGGTTCGAACACCGGGGTGCGCACGAATATCTCTCCCCCTCTAGCCCTCGCCCTCACCGCAATCTCAAGGCTTAGCGCGTCGAACCCACAGAACAAAGGGACAGAAGATTTATACTGGTTCAAGCCACCGATGTGGTGTAATACCCTACTCCGGTGTGGTGTGGTGGATTGCCTCTAGGGCTGAGGATGACCAGTTACAAGGGAAGAACAGCCTCCTGAGGAGAGGCGTTCTTGTGCTTGGTGAGTTTGTCTGGTGGCCTTGGTGAAATGGATCCAGTCCAGGATGATCTGCCTCCCTACGGTGGTGGCTAGTCCTATTTATAGAGGCCCGGGTCCTCTTCCCAAATATTAGGCGGGAAGGGATCCCACAACAGCCAGTTTGAAGGGGGACAACTAGTGCAAGCTATCCTAACAAAAGATGGTCTTTGCCTGCCAAAGGCTCTGGTGGTGACGTCGTCCTGGGCTCCACAGTGACCTCCGTCCTGACGTCCTGCTGGTCTTGGTCTCGTTGCACCGATATGGAAACCTTTGCTTGATGCCTCGGGACTCCGTGACGGTGTGCTGGACTAGGGGGTACTCACTACATCGTCTCCCGATCAGTTGGTTGGGCCGAGGACCCCATGGCCGTTATTCATGGGCCAGTTCGGACAGCCGAAGACATATACGAGGAAGATTTCACAAGACTTGGTGATCAAGACAAGGACTCCTCTCCACCAACGTATTCGTCTAGGACTCTTGTTATCCTAGGCCTCCGGTACATTATATAAACCGAGGCCAGGCTAGTCGATAGATCATGACATTACTCATCATACCTGTAGGTTTTAGAACACAACATATGATCTCGAGGTAGATCAACTCTTGTAACACTCATATTCATCAAGATCAGTCAAACAGGAAGTAGGGTATTACCTCCGTAGAGAGGGCCCGGACCTGGGTAAACATTGTGTCCCCCGTCTCCTGTTACCATCGATCCTAGACGCATAGTTCGGGACCCCCTACCCGAGATCTGCCAGTTTTGACACCGACATTGGTACTTTCATTGAGAGTTCCATTGTGTGATCGGCAAAGGATCAATGGCTCGCCCACAGATCAACTGCGATGCCGGCATTTTCGTCGCCGGCTTGACTGGTCACCTTGGCTCGATCAAGGACCGCGCTCCATCTCCGATCATCATGTTCGGATGGTGGACTTCATCAACATCAACTTTGATCTCTATCAAGATCATGGAGGAATCATCCATGGAGCTCGGGGGCTCAACGTCAACATTGCCCTCGGGCGACCGTGTTGTTTTTTCGAACAGCGAACTTGTATCCGCTGCCACCACATCCTCGAGCATCGCTTTGACGATTCCTTTGGTGGAATTGTGCGGAATTCAATCTACAACGACCATGCAAAATTTGGTCGAGTTCCGATGGAGGAATCTCCAGCAATCTACGATATACCGAAGCCTTGTCAAATCTGGACGGGAATTTGGACAAGTTTAGGGCGTGGTCTGCCGCACCTAGCTCGGAGATTCTATGGAAGATCGAACCGTTGATCGGCTGCGGAATTACTATATCTACCACCCCTCAAAATTTCAGCTTGATCCGACCGTCCAAACTCCGGGAACCTTCTGATTAGTGCATCACTTTTCGGATCTGTTTTCTGCGCGAATACGGATCCGACCAGAATTCATGTTTCTTTATGAACGTGATATTGGACAACCTTTTTAAATGAAATTTCTTTTATGGTATTGTGCATTGTTTTTAACACGTGCCCATAAAATTTTAAGCCTTCTTTAAGGCATTCTTTACCATCGCGCTGGTGTCACACCAGTCCGGTAACATTCACTACAAAAAAAGACACATCCGTGACATTTTGGGCCGAATGAATTTTTTTTCTGTCATACATATGACACTTCTATGACGATAATTGTGACAAAACCCGGTATAATCATAGATGTGGTGGGGTCCTACTTCTATGACAAAAAATCATGACAGAAAATGGGCTTTTTGTCTTGGGCGGGCCGGAGACGCAGCCACATGACATTCTTTGGGCCGTCCATGACAGAAAAAACCGTGGTAGAAGCGAGGGAGAGGAAAATTTTGGGGAGTTCCCGGTTATGGTGGGAGGTCGGGGGCCGAGCGATGCGCGTTTCTCTCGTACACGTACGCGCGTGTGTGCGAGGTGTTGGCTCTAACTGAACCCGAGCAAGGCATTGGGATCTAACTAAACCCGAGCGATTGCACTGTAGGCTACGCGTTACTGAACCCGAGCGATCGATCGATGACTGTTAACTGAACCCGATCGAGTGATTCCTTCGCTACTGCTGCTAACTGAAGCTGATCGATGCTGCCTCTGGATGAACAGTGAGCGTTGCGGGGGGGGGGGGGGGGGGGGTTGGATGAACAGTGAGCGGTGGCGTTGCCTCTAGATGAACAGGACCCCGTCGTGTGGTGGAGGGCAGGATGAACAGTAGATGGTGGAGGGGTGCCCGTGGAGGGGTGGTTGAACAGGACCCCGTGGTGTGAAGGGCTGGATAAATAGTAGACGGTGGAGGGGTGCCCGTGGAGGGGTGGTTGAACAGGACCCCGTGGTGTGGAGGGCTGGATGAACAGTAGACGGTGGAGGGGTGGCTGAACAGTAGCCAGTGGAGTAGCGCGCGGTGGAGGCTGGATGAACAGGAGCCCGTGGAGGCGGGAGGAGGTCGATGGTAGCCCGTGGAGGCTGGAGGATGTCGACGGTGGAGATGAACAGTATCCCGTGGAGTCCTGTTTTGCGGTACGCCACACCCTTTCCGATGAACAAGACCCCCGTTTCGACCGTAGCGCTCCAACACAAGTCCGTTTCGTCCGTTTTGCGGTACGCCACACCCCTCCCGATCAACAGGACCCCCGTTTCGACCGTAGGAGGTCTATTTCCTCCGTTTTGCGGTACGCCAGACCCCTCCCGATCAACAGGACCCTGTTCCTAATGTAGGAGGTCCGTTTCCTCCGTTGTGCGGTACGCCAGGCCTCGTTTCCATCGCCTGTTCTGTCCAAGCCCTCCCGATGAACACGACCACGCATTCCGTTCCGACCCAGCCGGTTGGCTCCCACGCGTTCCGTTGCCTCCCAATGAACACGACGCATTCCGTTGCCTCCCCATGAACACGACGCATTCCGTTGCCTCCCCATGAACACGCCGACGACACTGTTTCTCCGTTCCGACCCAGCCATGTACACGAGCCCTGGCCATACGTATGCGCGAGTAGGCGTTCGAGACCCTGCCCGTATGTACGTACATGGCCGTATTTTCTTTCTTGCACCCTGGCCGCTGTACGTACGTGTACATGCTACGTGCGCGCCTCTACTATGACACGTACGCGCCTCTACTACGACACGTGCACGCCTCTACATCGACCAGTATATATGTACGTACACGTTCGCGACCAGAATGACAATGCTACGTACGCTTCGACCAGGTGGGTCCCGACTGTCAGGCACTTCCTTGCCTGCGAAGATGCAGCTGGTGGGTCCCAGCAGTCAGGGGGGCGAATCGTTTTTTTGCCCGGACGCACTTCCTTGCGTGCAAAGATGTAGCTGGTGGGTCCCAGCAGTCAGGGGAAAACGTTTTTTTTTGTGAAATACGGTGGCCCATCCGGTGGGTCCCCGCTGTTAGGTGGAGGAATAATTATTTCGCACATAATAAGGAGGCACTTCCTTGCTGTGGCTGTGGACCCAGCTGTCAGCCTCTCCACGTACAGTCCACGTCCGATGGAAGCCGTTCCTTGACCACGTTGACCACGCCGCGCCGAGGTACCAGGGCGGTGGACGACGGCGAGGCCTAGGAAGGGGACGACGCGGAGCCGGGGAGGACGCGACAGTGGATGCCCACGCGTAGAGGAGTACGAGGGTTCACTGGTTCGCTGCGGTGTGAGGCTGCCGTCGCCACAGAATAACAGGTGGTGTGGGTGAGTAGAGGGATGGCCTGGCCAGCGGTGGGAGTAGTAGGGGGCGGTGAGGCCTCCGCCGCATCGCAGCCGGCCACGGGAGGCAGGAGCACGAGGCACGACCGGCACTGGTTTGGGCGGCTGGAGCAAGAAGACCAGAGGTTGAAGAAGCACTACGGCCGTTGGATGGACATCATATGGTCACTGGAGCTAGAATCGTGCATATTGACTAAGTTGACAAAGCCCTCCGTCCCCGTTAACTTAGTAGGCCCACAAGTCAGCCTGCCACTATACTGGGTCCCAGCTAACAGGGGGAGTATTCATTTTTTTGTGCGTAATAAGGAGGCACTTCCTTGCGTGTGAAGATATAGCTGGTGGGTTCGAGCTGTTAGCGGGGGTAATGTTTTTTTCGCGAAATACAGATGCCCTTTCGGTGGGTCCCTGATGTCAGGTGGAGGAATCATTATTTTGCGCGTAATAAGGAGGCATTTACTTGCGTGCGGTCGTGGACCCAGCTGTCGGCCTTTCCACATACAGTCCACTTCAGATGCATGTCGGTCGTTGACCATGTTGACCAGGCCGCGTCGAGAGCACCAGGGCGGTGGACGACGGCGAGGCCTAGGAAGGGAACGACACGGAGGCAGGGAAGACTCGGCAGTTGTTTCCCACACGGAGAGGAGTACGACTGTACGAGGGTTTACTGGTTCATCTGCCGTCGCTGGAGAATAACAACATGTGTGGGTGAGTAGAGGGATGGCTAGGCCAGCGATGGGAGTACGGTGGGGTGGTGAGGCCTACGCGGCAGCAGAGCCGGTCGCGGGGAGGAGGGAGCAGGCAGTCCTGCTGGCGCTTATTTGAGCGGCTGGAGCAGGAAGAGCAGAGATTGAAGAAGCACGACGGCCGTTGGATGGCCATCCAACAGTCACTGCTTGTGCGTCAACCTTTTTTTAGGAAAGCCTCAAATCTGTGGAAAACAACATACAACCCATCTGCCATTATTTCTAATAATTTACAACCGATTTGCTAATTCTTAAGGTTTTTTTGGAGCCCATATTCTTTTTGTTAGCATTACAACCCATATTGTGGACACGGTTAAAAAATATATGAAATTTTTCATATTTCGATGCGGTCCGAACTGTTTCTAATCCGAAATTTCGACTCACATTCAAACTGATTTTAAAAATAAATGTATATCAATATAAAATCCAACAAATTCTCCACGCATAAAAATTAATGTAATTTAAAATCTTGAAATAAAAAAAGATATTTGAAACTAATTGCCGGTTTGATGTGTTTTAAAAATGTACAACCCATTTCTCATTACTAATAGGCCATTTTCTTGGCCAGCCGAATGAAGCTCTCCTCATCTTGAAAGATTTGCAACCCAACAGGCCTGACAAAGTGACCTACTTGGCAAATCACAAAAAAACTGGGCTGTGGCCGTGGACCCAGCTATCAGTCCATTTGTTTTCTTAGTCCATTTGGTGGGCTGGGTGAAACAATGATGTAGCATCTATGCAGCCCGTTTAAATCCCATTTGCATTTTTCTCGAAATCCGCAGACTTGCTGGGCTAGGTGAAAATATCATGTTGGGCTAGACGGGGAAAGTACTGGGAGAAAACTCAATTTACATCGAAGAAGGAAGTGGGAGAAAATTCAGAGACCTGCTGGGTCCACCTGAGGAGGGGAATATGTTGGGAGGAAGGAGATTCAAAGCACGGCAGCCGAGTGAACTAGTTTTTTTCCGGACAAGTGAACTAGTTTACATACATAAGCAAATAGCCACTAAAAAAGCAATCAGGTTAATGGGTTCTTAAAAGAAATATTTCGGAGAAAACAGATAATTACGACACATAGGCTAATGCATGAAACACTCAGATGATAAAGGTGCTTATAAACAGATAAAGTAGAACATCTAGACCTTCCTGGCACGCTTGATCATGATGCTGCGGCTGTCTGTTTACTCGTCGGTTGCGGGAAGCAGACCCGCCCTCATGTCCAAGATCTGCCTGTACATGTCGTAGCATGCGTATGCGTCCTTGGCCGCGTAGGTTATGTAGGCTAGATTCAGAGGTACCTCCCATGTGTTCAGGTCGTCCTCTTTCATGTTGGCGTATGAGGGGTCGATGATGGTCTCAGTGAGGTCAACCACGGAGTCCTTCTCCTGCCCATTGCTGATGATCTTGTATTGCTTCTAGATGTCGACATGCTTGTTGCACCAGATGGCCGAATCGTCGCGTTCTTCCTTCTCTCCACCGTAGCGAAGGTGCAGTCGGCGCTGCCGATGAAACGGGCGAATGCTTCAGAACCTGGTGCAGCCATAGGACTGAGGCGAGGCAGAGCTTCACCGAGTCCGTATCGTTGGTGTACATCACATTCAACTTGGTGCAGCCATAGGACTGAACGGCGAACTCAAAGGGGAACTCCTTGCTGAAGTCCATATCCAGCAGGCTCACCCCTCGGATCGCCATTGGAGTCTCTTCGAGTGAACGAGTGTGTAGGCGGCGGCAGCAGTTCGTTTTTCAGCTCCTGGGGAACTGGATTCAATAGTAAGCTGAGTGTGTAGAGGTGACAACAGTTACTACCCCTCCCTCGTCCGCTGCACGCCCGGCAGAAGATGCACTCTCGACCACACATCGGTTCACGAGCGGGTCTGTATTGGTATTGTAATAACAGGAGTTCGTGGTCACTTTACTTAAATTTAATTAGCTTTAATAGAAATTTATACTTAAACAAGCAATGCATTCGCTTGTTCTATTAGTGCCACATGATCAACATGCACAACAATTAGAATTATTATTCTCAGGAGGCACACGATCAACACATTTATCGCACTTTCACAAAGATAATACTACCAAGTTTGAACTGTTTGTTATGTTTGTTGTCCTCTGCATCATCATGCCATGTTTCCCAGCTTGGAAGATTCAGAACCAACAAATAAGATCCAAATAATAAGTACAACAAAGATGCCTACACATCTCATTGATTCCCAGCTTGCAAGATTCAAAACCAACAAATAAGATCCAAATAATAAGCACAACAAAGATGCCTACACATCTCATTGATTCCCAGCTTGCAAGATTCAGAACCAACAAATAAGATTCAAATAATAAGTACAACAAAGATGCCTACAAATCTCACTGATTCCCAGCTTGCAAGATTCAGAACCAACCCATTAGAGCCTTTTGATAAAGTGAATATCGAGATTAAATCCATCTTGGCTAGCCATGTCATACAATCGAAGAACTTGGCGAATGCTCTTGACCGTCACAACATCTGTAGTTGAGTATCCCTGTTTGCACAGCATGTTTGCACAACACAAACAAGGAGACGGGAGAGCATGATTTCGCTTTAATAGCGGCATCCTTGAACTCAACCTCCAGCTCTACTTGGATGAGGTCTGCCTGGACTTCCATGATTCAATTCATGCGCCTTTTTATGCAGTTCACCAGAAATGAAGCAAAGATTGCATCATTCAGCTAGCAAGAAGTACTTGCTCTTCTGAGATGGCAGGTTCTTCTTTAGTAGTTGCATTAAAATTGAGGAACATTAAGGTTAGCTGTCCGGCTCATGTAAGGTGCAACTATAATTTTCTTATCCTTTTGTGCAGTTCCACTAAAATAAAGTGCATTGTGGTGACAGTGACGGCTCCATCTTGCAAAGGCTAATAAAATGTTGCACGAGATTACCAGTAGAACTTGACGGAGATCTTGGAAACTCCAATCACCATTTTGTGCAGTTCCACCAAAATTGAGAGATGTTGCCCACGTGACATTTTAGTTGAACTGCACAAGACACTCATTCCAAAAAAAGTGTTTTGTGCAGTTCACCAAAAGGTCACAATTGCAACAAGGTGAAATGGATATCCCTATCTGCACAAAAATATAGAAAGTAAACAGTTGCTGGTCAATAAGAATATACGAAACATATACAAAATGAAAAGAAGCATCTTAGTTATGTTCATGGCAATCACACAAGGACAGTAGAAATTTTAAAACGCCAGGAATGCTTCATGTTAGCAGAAGCATTACGATCAACAATGAGATTCCTCAAATATGGGATTACTTTAATGGTGGCATTGCTTGTTTACTAGACATAGTAAATCAACAGCATCTAAAGAGTTGGTTTAAGGGCATGGGACCGTGGGGACACCAGGACACTCAGCAGCGTAAAGGAGCAACTTACTTATCATACTGGGGAAAACAGCAGGAGTGCCATTGTACTATGTGAGGGAAGCAAATCTAATCCTGGAGACCTTGTACTATGTAAGGGCATCAAATCTAATCATGGAGACCTTTTACTATGTGAGGGCAGCAAATCTAATCCCGGAGACCTTTTACTATGTGAGGGCAGCAAATCTAATCCTGAGACCTTTTACTATGTGAGGGCAGCAAATCTAATCCTGGATACCTTTTACTATGTGATGGCAGCAAATCTAATCCTGGACATGCTCTGTTGACTTGTCCACCAGCCGCCACTTTCTATCCTTTTTTCAACCAATAATAGATCAGTTCCTTATCTAGTTTGTACTGCGTTTTCCCATCATTTCCCTTTTCAACCAAGAGACCGGTTGGGTATCCGGTCTCTACTACTTTCACCATATTATTTCCTCTTTGAATCAAGTCCTAGATTCATGCTACAACTTTCCCCCCTTTCTTCGTTGTTTGAACAAAGCCCTAGATTCGAATGCATGAAGTAGCTTTACCTCTAATAATACTAAAAATTTAGGTGGCTTTGGAAGAGCTGATGGGAGTAGAAAAAGATGCACATGCAGACACATGGGGAGCTGGGGCAGTAGAGCAAGGCTGCTTTCGAAGAATTTATACCTGAGGGTCGCCGGGATCTCGGCGGCGGCAGGTCGGATCTGCGGACAATACGGCAGGGTGGAAGAAGAGTTGGAGGACCTCCCTAGCCGACCATGTGTCGGAGAGAACGGCACGGGCAGAGGATCGGGCCCCTCCGGCAGCTGTGGGTTTCCTCCCTCGGCGGCGATGACCGCGTGAACGATGTACCTTTTAGTCCTCTACACACACCGGCCGAAGGGATCCGGCCGGAGCTATGACCAGCGGTGAGCAGAGAGAAAATGTCGCTACCGCTGTCTAGTTTATATCTAGAGAGGATGAGAGAATGAAGAGAGCAACCCTAGTAAAGCAAGCGCTCAGGCCCCTGCGTCCATATATAGTGGAGTGATTATCTTTTTTCTCTCCACAACAAGCGTTTCAATTTGTGTACGTGGCATTAAAGAAAAGAAACTCTCTATTTAAGGTGACTACTGTACGACTCCTACTTACTACTACTAGTAGTACTACAGTATTGTTCACTTGTGCTCCCTGCCCTCCATTCATTGAATAACCCCACGGGTGAATAAACATACAGTGAGTACTGTATTTATATAGAATGAACAAGCTTGAACTATTTTCGCATAGTTAAAAGTTGAGGGCGGGGCTTTTCCCGGGCAGTACGCGCGGCAGTTTTCGGGTAGGGCCAGAAGACTATTTTAATATATTTTTTAAAACTTCGAGACGGCCACATAGCATGGAGCCGACCCCAATGATTTTAAGTTTACAGGCATGGTACACGCTATCCTAGACTACTCTACACATGAAACTGCCACACGAGCATGCGAGCTGTGCTTGGCTCTTCGCCTCTTTGGGAAGTCGAACAATGATGGAATACTACTACACTGGAGGAGTACTACAATACGCTTCTGGCCATCTGACACCGATTGAACTGCTGCATGTCCACCACGTGCGGGAGGGAGAGCGTGTAGCGAAAGCTTATCCTAGTCTTGCCAGCCAGCACGCTCATGGGCGAGGGAGGGACGCTCCTGCCTTTGCATGCATGACAGGTGGGCCCGACAGGTGTGTGGCCAACCTGTCATACAGCCAAAGGCAGGTGCAGTTAAGTCCGCGAGGGAGAGGATAATCAAACTTCTCGTTGATGTACGAGTTGACGCGACACATCAAAGCACTGCACTTGATATATTTCAATATTTTGCGTGTGTGACTCCCAGATGCAGATGCCGGGGGTCATCATCCTCCTTTTCGAGAAAAAATAGACATGTGTGTGAGAGGACGAGTGCGTGCGTTCACCTCTTCTCTTCCTGTATAATGTACTACTAAACTCAGAGTACAAGTTTTTGTGGGTGGCACGATGGTGCGTGCGAGAAGTCCCGAGAGATAGGTTTAATGCGTCTGAAAAAAAGACTAGCCTAGAGCTCGCCACGCGGCTATTTTTTTCTCAAAAAATCATGTTTATCAATGCATTAATTGCAATGCATGCATGCATAAAGTACATGCATTGGTCAATTTTCTCTTAATACTTGCATGCGATGATTTAATGCACCTTGGAATTTTAACATGTGTTGGGGAACAACCAAATTGAGCCTTATAAAATGGAAAAACTAAAATTTTGAGATAAGCCCTATAAAACGAGGGAGTAGAAAAAGAAGTACTCCATCCAGGAATAGTGCCGTACTTCGAAACTAGAACCATCAATAAATTTTGAGCTTGCATCTCGTCGCATTCCAAATTACTCCACGCTATATTGAATTGCAAACCTGTTCACACCGATCACAACCTAAATGGTTTCCCACTTAGGAGAGTATTAGTACTCGGTTATAAATACTAGTATGCCAAGATGACTGCTCATTCCTCCTCAACTCCTCATCCACAAAAACAAAGTCATTCAGCATCCTTCCCTTGCGTCTGCCATGGCCAGCGTGAGTTCTGGGTCGAGAGATTGCCACCAGGGAGAGGCGAGCATGGAAGTGGAAGCACAAGAGATGTCCCGCCTCGCTGCGAGAGCAGCCGACATGTACCGCCGCGTGGAAGTAGCAGCACAGAGGTCCTGCCGCGCCGCTGAAGCAGCACGGAGGTCCCGCCGCGCCGTCGATGCAGCAGACTGGTCCGGTCGCACCGCGGAAGCCGCAAAAATGTCCCGCCGCGCCACGAATGCAGCAGAGATGTCCCGCCGTGCCGCGGCGCCCTGGGAAATTTCTCGCGGGCAGGCGACGACTGTTACAAGCGCATGCATGCGATCGTCCATAGCCAGATGGATCAGATCTCCGGCTCGGCGAGGTTGCAGGACGACATGATAGCCTCATTTGAATAGGCTACCAGCGTCATCCGGCAACTAAGGGAGGGCAATGAGAGGCTCCGGGCCGAGCGCAACCTGCTGAGGGAGAAGATCGTCTGAAGTGTAGACCAGCAGGAGGAGACCAGTGCCTTGTTGAAGAGGACCGGCGTCATTGTCAAGAAACTTTTGGACGAGAATGACATGCGCCGCAATGAGTGCCAAAGGCTGGTGGAGGAATCCGTGGATGTTCTCAAGCAGCGTCTTGAGTACACGAAAAAGCTCATCGCCGCTCACCGCGGAGACTAGTTTCCTGGTTTCTTTTGATGTAATAATCGGTTTAGGATGTGGATTATGTCGTCGGTTGTGAAATGTTGGGTTCTAGCACGGATGTTTGGCCTTTGTTGGCCTCTTGGGATGTTGCGATTTCAATCTGGTAGCTTTTAGTCCTTCGTGTTAGGTTGGAGTTGTGCTGAACTTCTTGTGAATTGTGGTGGTTTTCAGTAATGAAAATAAGAAGGGGCAAGCCCTTCTTTGATTAAAAAAGAAAAATTAATCGTCCTTATATATTTATCAGTCTTGCTATAAGTCGCAGTAGATGCTATATAGGTCCGTCGGATCTTACATCAAGATCTGTGCTTTCAGATTTTCTTTTTTCTCTCTTAAATCTCAGTCGAGTGAGACATAGCCATGCCATTAAACAGAGGCTCGGACGCCATTAATGGAGACCTTGGGAGAGAGCTGGATGGCAGATGGAGGTCAAAGGGCTCTCCTCCCGATAAGCACGCGCAGGGGTCTGATCGCATGCCTCTCGTACTCAAATAGCTACCCTGCACGACGCCTCCTAGCTAATAAAAAATGGGGACGCGTGGCGGCACGTAAATGGTACTAGTAAGTAGAACGTCCACGGTTTCAATAATACTTGTGTTTCTGATTGTAACGTGACAGCACTTGTTCTGAAATGACTTTGTTGATTGTGAATGTGTGCGCCTTTGCAAATCGGACTGCAAATTTACCATAGCATGTTGGTGCCATGTCATGGCACCAAGCCAAGTTTCATTATTTTCATGCGTGTTTTGGATTTACAGGATTTAAAAAACTAAGTTTCTCAATGTTTCCAACCCAGCCATGACGCCCAGAATTTTGAATTTCATTCCCATTTCTTGCATGGAACCTAGAAATTTACCCGAGGACACACATGTGATTTTTCATCCAACTTTGGTGCACTGGAACATGTGCTTGTATTTCAAATTTGAATTATGCACACAAAGGTGACACGTTCCCTCCCAGAACCACGAGCCTTCTTGAGAGAAGCTCCGATTTGCAAGAAGCTTATACCAAAATTTGTTCCTATTCGGCCAATTTTTTTACCACGGCATGGTACTACCATGACATGACACCATGCCAAGTTTCATCATTTTAAAACGAAGTTTCTCAATGTTCTCGACCGAGCCACAATGCCCAGATGTTTGAATTTTATTCTCATTTTTTGCATGGGACCTACTCCCTCCTTCCATCTATATAGGGCCTAATGTGTTTTTCAAGACAGCCTTTGACTATTGACAAGATTAATAGCACATGATATGTATACTATGAAAATTATATTATTGGAAGCTCCTTTGAGATACAAAATTGAAGGTATGCTTTCTGTAAGTTGCATGTCATATATTATTGCTCTAACGTTTGGTCAAAGTTAGCCTCGAAAAATGCATTAGGGCCTATATAGATGGAAGGAGGGAGTAGAAATTCACCCGAGGACACAAATGTGATTTTTCAACCAACTTTGGTGCACGGGAGCATGTGCTTGTAGTTCAAATTTGAATTATGCACATTAAATGACCAAAAACTCAATTAATGTGTAAATAAGGCCAAACGAAGCCAGAATAATTCCAAAATTTAACAGGGCACTCATGTAGTTTTATGTTGCCTTTGTAAATAAACTCAAGGGGGACAACGTATATCGTTTCACACTCAAAGGTGGCACGTTCCCTCTCAGAACCACGAGCCTTCTTGAGAGAAGCTTCGGTTTGCAAAATCTTATACCAAAATGTGTTCCTATTCGGCCAATTTTTTTTACCACAACATGGTAGTACCATGACATGACATCCATGCCAAGTTTCATGATTTTCAGACGTGTTTCGGATTTACAAGAATTTTAAAACCAAGTTTCTCAATGTTCTCGGCCGAGCCACGATGCCCAGATGTTTTAATTTTATTCTCATTTCTTGCATGGGACCTACAAATTCACCCGAGGACACAAATGTGATTTTTCAACCAACTTTGGTGCACGAGAGCATGTGCTTGTAGTTCAAATTTGACTTATGCACATTAAATGACCAGAAACTCAATTAATGTATAAAAAACGACAAACGAACCCGGAATAATTCCAAAATTTAACAGGGCACTAATGTAGTTCTATGTTGCCTTTGTTAAGAAACTCAAGGGGGGGGAGCGTATATCGTTTCACACTCAAAGGTGGCACGTTCCCTCTTAGAACCACGAGCTTCCAAATCGGCCCAATTTTTTTACCACAACATGTTAGTGCCATGACATGACACCATGCCAAGTTTCATGATTTCCAGGCGAGTTTTGGATTTACATGAATTTAAAATCAAAGTTTCTCGATGTTCTTGGCCGAGTCATGACGCCTAGATGTTTGAATTTCATTCTCATTTCTTCCATGGGACCTAGAAATTCAACCAAGGACACACATGTGATTTTTCAACCCACTTTGGTGCACCGGAGCATGTGCGTGCAGTTCATATTTAGATTATGCACATTAAAAGTCCAAAAACTCAATTAATGTATAAAAAGGCCAAATGAACCCGAAATAATTCCAAAATTTAACAGGGCACTCATATAGTTCTATGTAGCCTCTGTAAATAAAATCAGGGGGAGGCAACATATATCATTTTGCACACAAAGGTGACACGTTCCCTCTCGGAACCACGAGGCTTGTTGAGAGAATCTCCGGTTTTGCAAGAGGCTTATACCAAAACTTGTCCCAATTCAGCCAAAAATTATATGTATGAAAACAGGGTTTAGATTATCCCAAACATCTCGCTACCTAGACAAATAATGTACTATGATTTGAATTCAACATAAAATGGATACAAATATTTGAATTGGAGAGCGTATGGTACATGTAGTTCATAGTGAAATATGATTTCTGCTATATGTATGTTTTTTGTTATCAAGATAATATTTAAATTATTGTATAACTTGACAACAATCGTATTCAAATAAGGAAAATTGATTCAAATTTAGTCCATATGGTTGACGACAATATATATGTTCACATGGTGGAGTAAAATGTTCATATATGATGGAAGATCAAAATATACGACTACATCAATTATAAACCGTAAGGTCACCTAACGATATATTCGAATTCAACATAACGTGGATTCAAAATTTGAAATTCAAGATCATGGCATCTGTAATCATATAAAAAGGGACATTACTCTTTCTTTGGTGGGAATTGATTTGTTTTTTGTTGTTGTTCAGGGAAGTGCGAATCGATTTTGTACTGTGCAGGGTAATCTTGTTCTCCCGATTTTTTTTACATTTTTCTTGTAGTTTTTTCAATGGCATCTATAGCAATATAGTAAAAGGGGACATGACTCTTTTGTGTCTTGTATGAATTTTTTTTTACACGTTAAGTTTGTTCTGCCGAACAAGGAATCTGCACCTTGTTATCCCGAAATTTTCAAGCTCGAGTATCTTTTGTCTCACCTGCTTTGAAACTCCCGCTTCTTCAACCCGCGCCGCGCCTTGTTATCCCGAAATTTGGACATGCGCGAGAACTCCCTCCTCATCCGAAATCGCTCCCGCAGCCCAGCCACGCGAAATCCCCCTTCTACCCCTCAGCCGGAAATGAAGCTCCACGTCGCGGTGTCAAAACCGGTGGGGGTACGCTGGTAACTTACCATACATTTCGGGCAAGCGCGTCCCTAAGCTTGGCTCCCCCTCCCCCTTCGCCCCCCATTCATACACTGAGGCTGCCAAAACCCGCGAAACCCCACGCTCCTCCATCTGCCTCCCGACCGCCGCCCAGCCGGAGACTCTTCCCCAACTACGTCGTCCACCGCAATAGCTCGCCGTCCCTCATCCACCGCACTGGATGAGGATCCGTTGTTGATCTCCTCGTCCCGCCGGATCAGCCGCCCCGTCCTCCACCTCCAAGGAGCTGCCTCGACGTTTGCCTCGTCTATCGCGCCACCTCAATCCCCACAGCATCGTCTTGACCTGCCCCACCGGAACCGCAACACCCTCACCAATTCCTCCGATGAAGCCGAGGCCAACTCAGCGCCACCAAGGAGGTTCTGCACTCACCGCTGCATGTTATCTTTTATTCGATCTCACGGGGCTGCCGGTGCTCGATACCGAGCAGACATGGCGTGTCTCCATCGATGGTGCCGTCGCCGGCCACATCATCCACGACGTCTCTCCCCCATGTCGTTGCTTCCTCGGCGGCGACTTACACAACAACACTAGCTGCAGCTGTGAAAGTGCGTTATATTGACTAGAGGGGGCGTGAATAGGCGATTTTTTATGTAAGTCTTAAAAACATGGGAGTTTTGAAGACAAACGATAGAAATGAACCTATAACCATGCAGCGGAAGGTAGACTACCCTAGACAAGCCATAGTCAAGTATTCAATGAAGTGAAAGCACAAAGACTAACAGCAGCTAGACAGTACAGATCAGGATGGAAGATAATATGAAACCAATCTGAACAAACAGTCACACAGTGAAGACAAATGGACAAGGCAAATAGGCAATGACTTCACAAGGACCAACTATAAATAAAGAGATGGGAAGGATAGAACCAGTGAGCTTGGTGAAGACAAAGGTTTGGTAGACCAGTTCCAACTGCGGTGACAGTTGTATGTCTGGTTAGGGCGGCTAGGTATTTAAACCTGAGGAGACACAGTCCCGGACACCCAGTCCCGAACATGCAGCTCAGGACACTCAGTCCTCACCATATTCCCCTTGAGCTAAGGTCACACAGACCTCGCCCAATCACTCTGATAATTCTTCAAGGTAGACTTCCAAACCTTCACAGACTTTGTTCACCGGCGATCCACAATGACTCTTGGATGCTCAGAACGCGACGCCTAACCGGCTGGAGGATTCACAGTCCTCAAGTGTAATAAGTCTTCAGATCACACAGAAAGGAAGACTTAAGTGATGCCTAACACTCTTTGACTCTGGGTGTTTAGGGCTTTATCCTCGCAAGGAATTCTCTCTCAAAGGCTTCGAGGTGGGTTGCTCTCAAATGACAAAAGTCGTGCACTAACTCTGAGCAGCCAACCGTTTATGGTTGTAGGGGGTGGGCTATTTATAGCCACTGGGCAACCCGACCTGGTTTGTCCGAAATGACCCTTGGTCACTAAGGAACTGACACGTATTCCAACGGTCAGATTTCAAACACACACGGCAACTTTACTTGGACTACAAGCAAAGCTGACTTATCCAACTCTGGACAAGATTTGCTCTCATAGTCTTCAGTCGAAGACATAGGATTTTGGTTAAGCATCACTTCAGTCATTCTGACTGGTTCTCTTGGACCCCACTTAACAGTACGGTGGTTCCTATGACTCAACAAAGAAAAACACAGAATGACGAAACTGCTAAGTCGTCGCGCTCCATAATCTTCACGCGATGTCTTCTCTTATCATAGTCTTCAATGTGAATGTCTTCACATACCACCTCTGACTTCAATGTCTTCATACATTTTTAGGGGTCATCTCTGGTAGGAAAACCGAATCAATGAGGGACTTCTACCTGTGTTATCCTGCAATTCTCACAAACACATTAGTCCCTCAACTAGGTTTGTCGTCAATACTCCAAAACTAACTAGGGGTGGCACTAGATGCACTTACAATCTCCCCCTTTTTGGTGATTGATGACAAACTAGTTGAAGTTTTCAACGGGGAATATAATATGTGAAATTGTAAAGGATAGGGGATTGTCTTCATAAGTTGCAAGGGCTCCCCCTGAAGATGTGCATATAAGTAATTTGATTTTGGAATGCAAATGCACATGGCAGGTTGTACTTGTGGAGATCCTCTTCAACTTGTGATGACAATTCATCATGCAAAAAAAATATGTGAAGATATTGACATGCATAATGAAAAATGGACGTCTGCAAAATGATCTAAGTGCGGAATTTATCGTCGCACATGCGGAATTTATCATCGCATCGCAGAATAGCAAATAAGTAGCAGACGACCATCGAGTTTTAAGTGTTACAACTCAAAGAACCAAATGTATCAAAACGAGAGTTGTAAACACTAGGCAAAATATAAAGCAAGCACGCATATGGACGCACTTGAAGACTATCAAACTCATATGCTTCTCCCCCTTTTGTCAGTAAGGACCAAAAAGGTTTGAAGACATAGAGCATCTACTCGTTCCCATGAGGAGTAGGTGAGGCAGCAAGGTCATCGGTGTTGTTAGGCGGTGCAGACGAACTCGGGGCAGTGTCGATGCGTGCAGAAGTAGGGGGCGGTGAAGTAGCATCATCTTCGTCATCGATCACTCTGGCATTCACCGATGCCACGGAGGAAGAGAACTCAGAGTCTTCAAGAGACGGAGTTCATCTCAGCACAGTCCTTCTTGGAGGTGTGGAGTCAAACTTGAAGCGTTCAGAGAAGCCATCCTCTTGAAGATCATCTTCAGAACACATAAGCGTCAGCCGTTTCCATGTCCGACAGGTTTCATGGGCAACAAAGGCATTCTTGGTGGCAAGATTGAGAATGCGGTTGACATCCACCAAGAGGCTTTGCATCTGACGCTTAAGCCAGTCATGATGCTTATCCTGTTTCTGATGCAGCAGGACGAGAAGTTCTCGGTCATTGAGGACACGAGATCGTCTTTGAGGCCTTTGCGCAATAGTGCTACCAGTGGTGTCAGTTTGAGCACGCGGGGCACGTGTGTTTCCAGCAAGGGGATAAACACGAGACACTGCTGGAATTCCTTCAATGGTCTGGGTGAAGCTTTGGTGATCAGCATTATGAAGATAAATGGGATCCTTAGCAGGCTCTGGGTAAATGGCTTCAACTGACAGATCAACCTCGGGCAAGAATATAAGATGATTGCGCGTAGACGGCTGATAGTTGAAGGCTGAGTGATGCTTGATCAGACGCATGACCCATGGAGCATAGAATTTCAACCCAAAGGTGTTGGAGCCAGACGCAGCCAACTGTTTGATGAAGAAGTCTTGAGCATTGAAGCTGATGCCATTGAAGATATAGAAAACCAAAGTCTTCATTTCTCCTTCAAGCTTTGCTGCAGATGAGTGTCCTTTCACAGGCCATAGAGTCTTCCTGATGATGTGGTAGATGGTGCGAGGCAGGTACTCTTGGTCTTCAACAAAGAATTCCTTAGGATATTCAGCATCTGGAGGCAAAGGCTTCATCATGCTCAGCATTTGACTCATGTTGGGTTCTGGCTTCTGAAAGATGCTTTCCAAGGAATCTTGATGTTGTTGACAACCTGATTCATAGTATTCACCAGGAGTGTGCAGGCCTGTGAGCTCAATGATGTCAAGAGCTTTAGCTTCATGATGGACCTTGCCTGTCATCCACTCAAGGACCCAAGTCTTTGGATCCCTGTTGTAGCCTTGAATATGAAGAGTGGCATAGAATTGAAGCAATAGTTCTTCATTCCAGTGCTCCTTGTCGGTGATGAACTGCAGCAGACCAGCATCTCTGAAATAGTCCAATGCTTCTTCAAGGCAGGGCAGACCAGCCATAGCTGCAGAGTCGAGGCGCATATGTGGAAATATGCGCCCTTGATTGTATAGGACACATGAATAGTAGCTGCGCCGCTGATAGCTCCAGAACCGATCTGAAGAAATGCGCGGTTTGGGATAAGGGTTCTTGGAGCTGTTGAAGAAGGTATTATGTGCCACGAAGCCATTCGCATTGAAGACCCTAGGTGAAGTGGCAGTGCTTCGGAAACGTGGAAGTCTTGGCTTGGGCTTTTGCACTTGAGGCATGTGCTCGACATGGTACTCAAATTGTGGACCAGCAGCAGGCGGAGGAGTCAGAATGGGCCATCGAACCGTAACTTGCTGACCACGATCAAATGCCAGCTCCATTGTGTGAGGTCTTGGAGAGGGAACAGGGGCATTGGCATTGTCTTCATGGGCTTCAGGGGCCACATTGACTTCAGGTGCAGGCTCCACATTTGCTTCAGCCATGACTACGTCATTGGCTTCATTGGTGTTGGTGGTGGTAGCCTCAGGAATCTCAACCTCTACTTCAGAAGCTGGAGGGTCGGTCACGTTCTCCTTGAGAACAACATCTTGGTGAGACGGGGGTGTAGCAACTCTTGGGGCTTCTTCTTCATCGGCTAATGCAACCGGAACATCTTCAGCCAGTTTGGCTTCGGATTCAGTCACAGTAGGAGTGGCATCTGGAAACACTTGACGTGCAACAGATTGGTGGTGCACTGCTCCTTCTGGAACGCTCGATAGAGGGACTTGAGGCCTTGGTCCTTTGCGAAGCCTGCGCAACGCTGGCGACGCCTTTGGAGATGGAGTTTGCTGGGCCTCAAAGTCATCTTCCTCTTCTCGCCGGGGTGGTGTGACTTGTTGTTGTTGAGCACTCGGAGTTTCTTGTTGTTGTGGGTGATCAGCCCATGATGCATCCTGAGCAATTGGCGTTAGAGGACGACCAATGCTGATGAGTTCGCTGTTCGTGAGAACAGGCGATGATACCAAGTTGTGCTCGATCTGAGGAAGAACTACATCATCTTCAACATTGTCATGATGACCAATGTCTTCAGCAGCGGTGGGATCAACTGCTGGAATGTCTTCAGCTTCATGAGCCTCTGTGGAAGCAGGCTCATGGACAATCAGTTGGCGCTCTTGGTGTGCAGATGCAGGGCAAACCATTGAGATAGGTTCAACAACTAAGGGCTCTGTGGGAGCAGCCCGATCCTTCTTGGTTTTGTGCTTCTTCATGGAGGGAGCAGCATCAGAGGCTTTAGGATGTTTCCTCTTTCTGGCTTCAGCCTCAGCACTCCTCGTCTTCTTCAGTTCTGAAGCGGTTGACCTGACCTTTGGCTTCGAGGCAGTCATGCTGGCTGGGAAGACAATGGGATGTGCTTCCTGCCTTGGTTCTTCGGGTTCGGCCACAGCTGGCTTCTTCTTCTTCTTTGGAGCCATCCTGGGATCGATGCCAGGATGACCAAGAGCCTTGCACTTCTCAGCCTCATTGTAGGCTTGCACACACGTGTCTGCCAGGCTCTTCATGCGCTCACGAGAGCCTTTAGCTTCTTCACGCTTCTTGAGAAAGGCTTCCTTGAGCTCGTGTAGCATGATCTGGAAGTTTTTGACATCTTGCACGCTGAGCTTGGCCATGTGCTTCTTGAACTGAGCTTTCTCATAGTCTATCTTTTGCTTCAGTTCAATGATGCGCTGAGCTAGAGTTAGCTTAGAAGCAATGGCGCCAGTGAAGGCGACACTAAGGCCAATTGGAAGTTGCAAATCTTCAAAGCTGAGGTTGGGCGTGTCAAACCACTCATCAATGAAGTTATGGATGATTGCCACATCAAAGAGAGGCAAATCATTGAAGATTTCTGCTTCTTCTTTGCTCTTGATCAGTTGCTCAAGAGCGTCATCTGCAAGATCTTCATCGCTGGACAGATCAATGGCGTCGTTGCGCAGAATAGCAGTAGCAGTCAGTTCTTGGCTGGTGTGTTGCAAAGGCATGTTTACTTTCGAGGGCTTGGAGATGCGTGACAAATCTTCAGACTGCACACTATCTTCAGGAGGTGCAGTAGCCAGTGGCTTTGCTCATGAGATTTTTGGTGCTGAGGCAGGTTTTGAAGCTTTAGGCTTCTTCAATTTCTTTGGCTTCGGCGATGCAGGCGCTTCATCAGATTCAGCGTCATCTGCAGGCTCATCCACGGTTGTCCCTTGAACCTTGATATGAGTGATGAGACCTTCCAGGTTGTAGAAGGGCCCAACAAGATTGGGTTCAGCTTTGCGGGTGCCATCGGCACGAGGAGCAGAAGGGCCAGGGTTGAAGTCAAGTCCCCATGACTTCTTGTTTTGCTTGGCCGAATTCTTGGCAAACTGGAAGTTGCGCTTGAACAGATTGTCGTCACGACACCATAGCAATGATGATGGGTGTGCATCCGCAGGCTATGGTCCATGGACCATGCAGGGATAGAAGCCTTGTTCAATGGCTTCATCTCTAGACCTGGGTTGAAGATTTCTGTATAGGATGTCTCCCCATGGTCATTTGATGGCATTTTTCTCAGCATATTCCTGGGTCACAAATCTGTACTTGAACCATTGTTCTGCCCAATATCTTCGAATCCATTGGATTCGGATCTTGCGCTGATTGTAATCCTCTTCAGGATCTGTCTTGTAAAGCTCTGAGAGGTCATCAGGCAAATCTCTTGACGTTCCCCCACGACGCTGTCTGCCACCCTTCCTTACTGATTTCTCTGCAGCCATGAACTTCAAACTGAATGGCTTTAACACTTTCAAAGGCTTTCGCTTGCTGGACAAACAGGAACTGGCTTCGGGAGAGTTAATGTGATGCTGTAAGAATTCTGCAAACGAATGCAGACTATGAGAACCAAGGGATTCTCCAACGGACATGTACCTGTGACAGCATTAGAGATGCGAGGGAAGGGGAAGAGGTCATATGCATTCTCAGAAGATTTTGAAGATAAATCAGTTTAGGAGACATTGACCTCATCGTGCGAAGACATTCACTTATATGTTGAGAGTTGGTTCCAGATTTGTACGAATCCGCGAATAAGTACAAGTGAGGAATCTAACTAGATATGAAGCTTAAGTGAATATTCTAGGCAGTATGAGATGCAGACATGATAGATCTAACATTGTATAGGCAGAAACTTATTTTGGCAAACAAGATGGATCTTTGAGGATCAAAAAGATGGTAAAAATAGAGTTATATTTACCACGCGAAGAACTGCTAGATGGGAAGAGTAGGAGACTGAGTAGTTCAATCCACCGTGCCCTATCTTGGCGACGGAGAACACCTACTGCGACAGCGGAGAAGACGATGTCCGCGGCCAGCATGAGGACGGCATCGGAGAAGTCGTGGCAGCTAAGCGCTTCGTCGCCGGCGTCGTCGAGAGCTAGCGGGGGCGCTAGGGTTTGACGAGGTGGAGAGGTGGAAGAAGGTTTTCTTGACCGCATGGGACATGTATTTATAAGGAAGTGTGCGGCACAGCTCAATTACGCAGGTGCCCCTGGCGGTTCACATCTGAGGAACACGTGGCAAACATGCAACATACTTGGAGTTGTCCCACGTTCCCACGTACGCTTGGATTGTCGGGTGGTCGTTCCCACTTCTCCGTGTTTCAGGTGAAGGAATTAGCATTGAAAACAGACTTAATGTTTGTCTCTGTATCTTCTGCTGACAAGGATGCAGAGAAGATATTCGACAGTTTCAATAGAATGCATATGATTTGGAGAGATAGAGTTTGAGATAGAAAGCATAGAGAGGTTAGGGTCTGATCACATTCACTTAGTTCAAAAGATTCAACAAGAAGACATAGCTATAAGTGAATGCTGTAGAGGACAGAACACTAGTATATATATAGATAGATTAGACAGACAATCAAATCAACATAGTGAAGATAATCATGAAGGCAAGTTGAGATTGAAGCCAAACCAAATGTGAGGACATACCAAACGTAACGCCATGAGCGAAACACTTCAAACAGAAAAATTTGGTGGTGGCGTTACCCACCGTATAGGAAATATTAGACTCAGACACGACGCACAATTATCGTGGCGCTCCGAAGTCAAATTCCACATTAATGTATTCACACTCAGAATGTAAGTCTTCATTGATTGAAGATATACTTTACTTCATGTGTTGCACATCTAAGTCATCAATAAGCATAAGTGTTAGGATGTGTGCCTGATCACAGGACATTTGAGGATTCCAAGATATTTAGCTCACACCGTAAGTTGCAAAACCTCTTCTCATCCAAGGGCTTGGTGAAGATATCTGCCAATTGCTCTTCAGTGTTGACGTGTATGATATCAATGTCTTCCTTCACAACATGATCTCTGAGAAAGTGATGACGAATTTCAATGTGCTTTTTCTTCGAGTGCTGAACTGGGTTGTTGGCAATCTTGATGGCACTTTCGTTGTCGTAGTAGAGTGGCACTTGCTTCAGATGAATGCCATAATCTTTGAGTATTTGCTTCATCCACAGAAGCTGAGCGCAGCAAGAGCCAGCAGCAATGTATTCAGATTCAGCAGTGGAGAGAGATACACAGTTCTGCTTCTTTGAAGACCAACATACAAGTGATCGTCCTAGAAAATAACATGTGCCTGATGTAGACTTGCGACTCACCTTGTCACCAGCATAATCAGCATCCGAGAATCCAACCAGATCAAATTCTGAGCCCTTTGGATACCATAATCCTAGTGTTGGGGTGTGAGCCAAATATCGAAGAATTCGCTTCACAACTAAGTGATGTGATTCCTTTGGTGCCGCTTGGAATCGAGCACACATGCAAACACTAAGCATAATATCTGGCCTAGATGCACATAGATAAAGTAAAGAACCAATCATGGAGCGGTATACCTTTTGATCGAACTCTTTACCATTGTCGTCGGGACCCAGATGATGTTTGGCTGGCATTGGAGTCGTGAAGCCTTTGCAGTCTTGCATCCCAAAATCCTTCAGACAATCTTTGAGGTACTTCTATTGAGATATGAAGATGCCGTTGCGTTGCTGACGTATTTGAAGACCAAGGAAGAACTTTAGCTCACCCATCATGGACATCTGATGTTGCTCTTGCATCATATATCCAAACTCTTCAGTGTATTTTTGATTGGTGCATCCGAAGATAATATCATCCACATATATTTGGCACACAAACAGTTCACCATAATATGTCTTCGTGAAGAGAGTGGGGTCGAGGGAACCAGGTTTGAAGCCTTTGCTCTTCAGGAAGTCTTTGAGTGTGCCATACCAAGCCCGAGGGGCTTGTTTGAGGCCATACAGTGCCTTGTTGAGCTTGTACACCATGTCAGGATGTTTTGGATCTTCAAAGCCAGGCGGTTGTGCAACATACACTTCTTCAATATTGACATTGAGAAAAGCGCTCTTCACATCCATTTGATACAGAAGAATATTATGATGATTTGCATAGGCCAGCAGTATGCGTATGGCTTCAAGTCTGGCCACAGGAGCAAAGGTTTCATCGAAGTCAATCCCTTCAACTTGAGTGTATCCTTGAGCAACGAGACGGGCTTTGTTTCTGACAACTTGACCATGCTCATCTTGCTTGTTTCGATATATCCATTTGGTGCCTATTATATTGTGCTTGCGGGGATCAGGACGCTTAACCAGTTCCCATACATCATTCAGCTCAAACTGTTGAAGCTCGTCTTGCATAGCTTGAATCCATTCAGGTTCCACGAAGGCTTCTTCAAATTTCTTGGGTTCAGATATTGAGACGAATGTGAAGTGCCCACAGAAATTTGCTAGCTGTGTTGCCCTTGAACGAGTGAGTGGACCTGGTGCATTGATGCTATCAATTATCTTCTCAATCTGTACTTCATTTGCAACACGCGGATGTACAGGACAAAGATTTTGCTCTCATTGATCATTGTCATCGTTAGAAGGATTGTCTTCAGGATGAGCATTGTCTTCAGTTTGATCATTGTCTTCAGGTCGATCAGGTGCGGAGATGATAAGTTCCTCTTCAGGCTGAGCTTCAGAAGGTATGCTTTCTCCAGTTCCCAGAAGTTTGATTGATTCACTGGATGGAACTTCATCTAGCACATTTGGTAGGTTCTCTCTTTGTGAGCCGTTAGTCTCATCGAACCGCACATCCACTGTTTCAACCACTTTATAATGAAAGAGGTTGAAGACTCTGTAGGAGTGTGAATCCTTTCCATATCCAAGCATAAAACCTTCATGAGCTTTTTGGTGCAAATTTTGAAGTGTGATGTGGATCCTTGATCCAGCACCTGGCACCAAATACTCTGAAGTAACTGACATTTGGCTTCTTGCTAGTAAGGAGCTCATAGGATGTCTTGTTGAGAAGCTTGTGAAGATAAACACGGTTGATGATATGGCATGCAGTATCAATGGTCTCAGGCCAGAACTTTCTTGGAGTCTTGTATTCATCAAGCATCATCCGGGCCATCTCAATAAGTGTTCTGTTCTTGCGTTCCACGACGCCATTCTGCTGTGGTGTGTACGGAGCTGAGAATTCATGTGTAATGCCCAAAGTATCAAGATAAGTGTCTAGACCAGTGTTCTTGAATTCAGTGCCATTGTCACTTCTGATGTGCTTGATCTTGACGCCACAGTTGTTCATGGCTCGATTGGCGAAGCGTCTGAAGACATCCTGCACTTCAGTCTTGTAGAGGATTATATGCACCCAAGTATATCTTGAATAATCATCAACAATGACAAAGCCATAGAGACAAGCAGTAGTAGTAAGAGTTGAGTAATGAGTGGGACCGAAAAGATCCATGTGGAGCAGTTCGAAAGGTTGAGTCGTTGTCATGATTGTCTTCGAGGGATGCTTGGCCCTCGTCATCTTCCCTGCTTCACAGGCACCGCATAAGTGATCCTTCTTGAACTCGACGCCCTCGATGCCTATGACATGCTTCTTCCTTGCAAGGGTGTGGAGGTTCCTCATGCCAGCATGTCCTAGCCTCCGATGCCAGAGCCAGCATTCAGAAGCTTTTGCTAGAAGACATACTACAAGTTGTGGTCCTGCTGAGAAATCTACCATGTACAAATCATCTTTCTGATACCCTTCAAACACTAGAGACTTGTTAGATTCCATTAGTACAAGGCAACGATATTTTCCAAACATCACAATCATGTTTAAATCGCAATGCATTGAAACAGACATTAAGTTGAAACCAAGGGATTCAACAAGCATGACTTTATCCATGTGTTGATCCTTTGAGATTGCAACTCTACCTAGACCCAATACCTTGCTTTTACCAGTGTTAGCAAATGTGATATGACTTTTGTCAGATGGACGTAGTGTTGAGTCCATAAGAAGGCTTCGCTTGCCAGTCATGTGATTGGTACACCCACTATCAATAATCCATTCTGAAGCAGTTGGTGTCGTACCCTACAGTGCAGTTAGGGGGATAGGCTTCACGAAGAGAATTGTGAAGCAAAAATATTTGATGAACCAATGGATTATGAAAGCTTAGATCGAGATTTGGACTGATAGGGCGAGTAGCAAGCGATTCAGGAACAAAGTACATAATAAGGCCATTTGGGCATTTGATCTTGCGCCCTACAAGATGTTTAAGGTCCCCAGCAATAGCGTTAGACGATTTTGGTTTTCGGCTGGAGCCCTTTCCCTGTAAAAGAGAGTTAAGCTTTCTTAGCCACCCACATCTTCAAGGGTGGCTTCGAAGCAATGAGTCTAAGTGCAGCATCTGAGAACTTTGGCTTTAGAGCCCTAGCAAAAAGTCTTGCAGGTGGACAATAGTACTCACAAGAATAAGCAGAATAGTTCTTGGTCTTATGAACATGGCAGTTTGATGAAACACGCTCATATTCACAGGCCTCAGTATGGTATCCCTGCAAAACATTTGCGTTAGTGCGACTGAGGTGAGTCCTCTGTCTGTATGAAGCCTTTGGACCGTATGAAGCCTCTGGTCTGGGGTTTGTCTTCTTCACCTGTGGTGTCATGACGACATTCACATGAAGATTCTCCAAACACCTTTTCGGCACCCAGATCTTCTTCATAGGCGGTCCATTCCTGCAGTTAGTACCAACATACCTGGCAAACACCTCACCATTCTGATTCTTAAACAGTTTATAGTTTGCATCAAAGGATTCATCAATAACAATGGGATTAGCACAAGTGAAGCCAGATAGGGTGGATGGATCCGCTGAAGGTTCCTTTGCAGCAACCCATGTGGTTTTGGGGTACTGCTCAGGTTTCCAGTAAGAGCCATCAGCATTCATTTTCCTTTTGAACCCAAAACCCTCTTTCCTAGGGTTTTGGTTCAGGATCTGCCTTTTGAGGACATCACATAGTGTCTGATGCCCTTTGAGACTTTTGTACATTCCTGTTTCAAGCAATGTCTTCAACCTAGCATTCTCATCAGCAATAGCAGTGGTATCCTCAGCAGAGGGGTTAGTTACCACATCAATAGTTGAAGATATTGCAATAGTAGCAGCAATAGAACACTCAGCAACAGAAGTAGCGTTGTCACGCTCAATGCATTTAAGACATGGTGGTTCAAATCCTTCCTGGGCAGAACTGATCTGTTTGGCGCGAAGTGACTCATTTTCCTTTTGAAGATCTTCATGAGCTTCTCTCAATTTCTCAAGATCTTGCTTCCTTTGAAGATAATCATAGGAAAGCTTTTCATGAGTTGTTGAGAGCGTTTCATGACGACTTTCAAGTTCCTCATACTTAATGTGAAGATTTTTTAT
Source organism: Triticum urartu (assembly GCF_056163025.1). Classification (NCBI taxonomy): domain Eukaryota; kingdom Viridiplantae; phylum Streptophyta; class Magnoliopsida; order Poales; family Poaceae; genus Triticum; species Triticum urartu. The sequence goes on from NC_141877.1 coordinate 355,926,962, forward strand.
GTCTTCAATTAAGGACTGAGATCGAGTCATTTCAGCGTCTAACAGATCATCGCTTTTGACTAACAGTTTTTGAATATGTTCCATGGCTTTCTGTTGTTCAGTTGCAATTTTAGCAAGTGTTTTGTAGCTGGGTTTGGAACCACAATCAGAGTCATCTTCACTAGAAGTTGGATAGTGAGCAGTGCGTGTGTTTACCTTGGCACCGCGTGCCATGAAGCAGTAGGTAGGAGCGGAGTAGTCCTTGTCATTTGCATCGGTGTCGGAGATGAAGTCATTGTCTTCAATGTTGAAGATGGACATGGCAACGTATGTTGTAGCCAGACTCGCAACGCCAGAATCGGACTCCTCAGACTCCACCTCCGCCTCCTCAGAAGCGGACTCCTCCTCTGAATCCATTTCCTTGCCAACAAACGCACGTGCCTTGCCAGATGAGCTCTTCTTGTGTGATGAAGACTTTGAGGAATACTTGGAAGAAGACTTTGAGTATTTCTTCTTCTTCTTGTCGTCAGAGTCATATTCCTTGCTCTTCTTCTTCTTCTTGTTCTCATTGTCCCACTGCGAACACTCAGAGATGTAGTGGCCAGGTTTCTTGCACTTGTGGCATGTTCTCTTCTTGTAGTCATGAGCAGAAGCTTCATCATTTCTTGAGCTTGATCGAGAAGACTTTCTGAAGCCTTTCTTCTTGGTGAATTTTTGGAACTTCTTCACAAGCATAGCAAGCTCCTTTCCAATATCTTCAAGATCATCAGAACTGCTGTCAGATTCTTCTTCAGATGAGGAGACAACTTTTGCCTTCAAGGCACGAGTTCGCCCATAGTTGGGACTGTAGATGTCTCTTTTCTCAGAAAGCTGAAACTCATGTGTGTTGAGCCTCTCAAGTATGTCAGACGGATCGAGTGTCTTGAAATCAGGACGTTCTTGAATCATCAGGGCTAGGGTGTCAAACGAGCTGTCGAGTGATCTCAGGAGTGTCTTGACAACCTCATGCTTGGTGATCTCAGTGGCGCCGAGAGCTTGAAGCTCATTAGTGATGTGAGTGAGTCGATCAAACGTGAGCTGGACGTTCTCATTGTCATTTCTCTTGAAGCGGTTGAAGAGGTTGTGAAGGACACTGGTTCTCTGATCTCTCTGGGTTGAGACCCCTTCATTGACCTTGGAGAGCCAGTCCCAGACTAGCTTAGATGTTTCCAAAGCACTCACGCGGCCATATTGTCCTTTGGTCAGATGACCACAGATGATGTTCTTGGCAGTGGTGTCCAGTTGAACGAACTTCTTGACATCAGCAGCGGTGACACCTTCACCAGCCTTGGGAACGCCATTCTTGACGACATACCATAGGTCGACATCAATGGCTTCAAGATGCATGCGCATCTTATTCTTCCAGTAGGGATATTCAGTTCCATCGAAGACGGGGCAAGCAGCGGAGACCTTAAATATCCCTGCAGTCGACATAGCTAAAACTCCAGGTGGTTAAACCGAATCACACAGAACAAGGGAGTACCTTGCTCTGATACCAATTGAAAGTGCTAGTGATCGACTAGAGGGGGGGTGAATAGGCGATTTTTATGAAAGTCTTCAAAACATGGAAGTTTCGAAGACAAACGATAGAAATAAACCTATTACCATGCAGCGGAAGGTAGACTACACTAGGCAAACCTTAGTCAAGTATTCAATGAAGTGAAAGCATAATGACTAATAGCAGCTAGGCAGTAAGATCAGGTAGGAAGATATTGTGAAGCCGAACAGAACAGGTAGGCACTCAGTGAAGACAAAGGATAATTCAATCATACAATGACTTCACAAGGACCAACAGTAAGAAATGGGAAGGGAAGGATGAAACCAGTGACTCGTTGAAGACAATGATTTGTTGGACCAGTTCCAGTTGCTGTGACAACTGTACGTCTGGTTGGGGAGGCTGAGATTCAACTCAGAAGACCTCGTCTTTACCTTATTCCCCTTGAGCTAAGGACACCCAGTCCTCGCCCAATCACTCTGGTAAGTCTTCAAGGTAGACTTCCAAACCTTCATAGACTTCATTCACCGGCGATCCACAATGACCCTTGGATGCTCAGAACGCGACGCCTAACCGGCTGGAGGATTCACAGTCCTCAAGTGTAATAAGTCTTCAGATCACACAGACAGGAAGACTTAAGTGATGCCTAACACTCTTTGGCTCTGGGTGTTTAGGGCTTTATCCTCGCAGGGAATTCTCTCTCAAAGGCTTCGAGGTGGGTTGCTCTCAAACGACAAAAGCCGTACTCTAACTCTGAGCAGCCCCCCATTTATGGTTGTAGGGGGTGGGCTATTTATAGCCACTAGGCAACCCGACCTGATTTGTCCGAAATGACCCTGGGTCACTACGGAACTAACACGTGTTCCAACGATCAGATTTCAAACACACACGGCAACTTTACTTGGGATATAAGCAAAGCTGACTTATCCAACTCTGGACAAGATTTGCTCTCATAGTCTTCACTCGAAGACATAGGATTTTGGTTAAGCATCACTTTAGTCATTCTGACTGGTTTTCTTGGACCCCACTTAATAGTACGGTGGTTCCTATGACTCAACAAAGAAAAACACAGAACAACGAAACTGCTAAGTCTTCGCGCTCCATAGTCTTCACGCGATGTCTTTTCTCGTCATAGTCTTCAATGTGAATGTCTTCACATACCACCTTTGACTTCAATGTCTTCATACATTTTTAGGGGTCATCTCTGGTAGGAAAACCGAATCAATGAGGGACTTCTACCTGTGTTATCCTGCAATTCTCACAAACACATTAGTCCCTCAACTAGGTTTGTCGTTAGTACTCCAAAACCAACTAGGGGTGGCACTAGATGCACTTACAATGTGATTAGTACACCCACTATCAATAATCCATTCTGAAAGAGCTGGTGTCGTACCAAGATGTTTAAGGTCCCCAGTAATAGCTTCAGACGATTTTGGTTTTCGGCTGGAGACCTTTCCCTACAAAAGAGAGTTAAGCTTTCTTAGCCACCCACATCTTCAAGGGTGGCTTCGAAGCAATGAGTCTAAGTGCAGCATCTGAGAACTTTGGCTTTGGAGCCCTAGCAAAAAGTCTTGCAAGTGGACAATAGTACTCATAAGAATAAGCAGAGTAGTTCTTGGTCTTATGAACATGGCGGTTTGATGAAACGCGCTCATATTCATAGGCCTGAGTAAGGTTTCCCTGCAAAACATTTGCGTTAGTGCGACCCAGGTGAGTCCTCTGTCTGTATGAAGCCTTTGGACCGTATGAAGCCTGTGGTCTGGGGTTTGTCTTCTTCATGTGTGGTGTCATGACGACATTCACAGGAAGATTCTCCAAACATCTTTTCGGCACCGAGACTTTCTTCATAGGCGGCCCATTCCTGCAGTTAGTACCAATATACCTGGCAAACACTTCACCATTCTGATTTTTAAACAGTTTATAGTTTGCATCAAAGGATTCATCAGTAACAATGGGATTAGCACAAGTGAAGCCAGATAGGGTGGATGGATCCGCTGAAGGTTCCTTTGCAGCAACCCATGTGGTTTTGGGGTACTGCTCAGGTTTCCAGTAAGAGCCATCAGCATTCATTTTCCTTTTGAATCCAACACCCTCTTTCCTAGGGTTTCGGTTCAGGATCTACCTTTTTAGGACATCACATAGTGTCTGATGCCCTTTGAGACTTTTGAACATCCCTGTTTCAAGCAATGTCTTCAACCTAGCATTCTCATCACCAATAGCAATGGCATCCTCAGCAGAGGGGTTAGTTACCACATCAGCAGTTGAAGATATTGCAACAGTAGCAGCAGTAGAACATTCAGCAACAGAAGTAGTGTTATCACGCTCAATGCATTTAAGACATGGTGGTTCAAATCCTTCCTGAGCAGAACAGATCTGTTTGGCGCGAAGTGACTCGTTTTCCTTTTGAAGATCTTCATGAGCCGCTCTCAATTTCTCAAGATCTTGCTTCCTTTGAAGATAATCATAGGAAAGCTTTTCATGAGTTGTTGAGAGCGTTTCATGACGACTTTCAAGTTCCTCATACTTAACATGAAGATTTTTTATGTCTTCAATTAAGGACTGAGATCGAGTCATTTCAGCGTCCAACAGGTCATCGCTTTTGTCTAACAATTTTTGAATATGTTCCATAGCTTTCTGTTGTTTAGTGGCAAGGGAAGCATGTTTTGCATAGCTGGGTCCAAATTCATCACCAGATTCATCATCATTGGATTCAGATAGATAGCATTCAGTTACCTTAGCATCTTTTGCCATAAGGCATGATGCAGAAGATGATGATTCTGGTTCGAACGTCATCACTTTGAGAGATTCCTTAAAGTCCTTAAACCAAGGATCATGACGAGTTCGATGACCTTCATAGACCTCAGAGAGACGGTCCCGGATAAGATTCGCATGATCGAGATGCATGATATTCCTGAACTAATTTTGAGACAGACAGGAGCAGATGACGTCCTTCGCCGTGAGGTTGAGAAGAGTGTACTTGCGAATGTCATCAGCTTCTGCCATCTTGCACAGATCGGTCAGACCAATCTCAGTGATGGTCCACAGCTCGCTGTTCATCGCCATGAGGCGCTTCTTCATCATGGCCTTCCACTTGGGATACTCGTGACCATGAAAGATGGGGCATGACACCGTCTTCATTCCTGTGGTCGACATAACTAAAACTCTAGGCGGTTAAACCAAAATCACACAGAACAAGGGAGTACCTCGCTCTGATACCAATTGAAAGTGCGTTATATCGACTAGAGGGGCGGGGGGTGAATAGGCGATTTTTATGAAAGTCTTCAAAACATGGGAGTTTTGACGACAAATGATAGAAATGAACCTATAACCATGCAGCGGAAGGTAGACTACCCTAGACAAGCCATAGTCAAGAATTCAATGAAGTGAAAGCACAAAGACTAACAACAGCTAGGTAGTACGGATCAGGATGGAAGATAATATGAAACCAATCTGAACAAACAGTCACATAGTGAAGACAAATGGACAAGGCAAATAGGCAATGACTTCACAAGGACGTACTGTAAATAAAGAGATGGGAAGGATAGAACCAGTGAGCTTGGTGAAGACAAAGGTTTGGTAGACCAGTTCCAACTGTGGTGACAGTTGTATGTCTGGTTAGGGCGGCTAGGTATTTAAACCTGAGGAGACACAGTCCCGGACACCCAGTCCCGAATACGCAGCTTAGGACACTCAGTCCTCACCGTATTCCCCTTGAGCTAAGGTCACACAGACCTCGGCCAATCACTCTGGTAAGTCTTCAAGGTAGACTTCCAAACCTTCACAGACTTTGTTCACCGGCGATCCACAATGACTCTTGGATGCTCAGAACGCGACGCCTAACCGGCTGGAGGATTCACAGTCCTCAAGTGTAATAAGTCTTCAGATCACACAGAAAGGAAGACTTAAGTGATGCCTAACACTCTTTGACTCTGGGTGTTTAGGGCTTTATCCTTGCAAGGAATTCTCTCTCAAAGGCTTCGAGGTGGGTTGCTCTCAAACGACAAAAGTCGTGCACTAACTCTGAGCAGCCAACCATTTATGGTTGTAGGGGGTGGGCTATTTATAGCCACTGGGCAACCCGACCTGGTTTGTCCGGAATGACCCTTGGTCACTAAGGAACTGACACGTGTTCCAACGGTCAGATCTCAAACACACACGGCAACTTTACTTGGACTACAAGCAAAGCTGACTTATCCAACTCTGGACAAGATTTGCTCTCATAGTCTTCACTCGAAGACATAGGATTTTGGTTAAGCATCACTTCAGTCATTCTGACTAGTTCTCTTGGACCCCACTTAACAGTACGGCGGTTCCTATGACTCAACAAAGAAAAACATAGAACTACGAAACTGCTAAGTCTTCGCGCTCCATAGTCTTCACGCGATGTCTTTTCTTATCATAGTCTTCAATGTGAATGTCTTCACATACCACCTCTGACTTCAATGTCTTCATACATTTTTAGGGGTCATCTCTGGTAGGAAAACCGAATCAATGAGGGACTTCTACCTGTGTTATCTTGCAATTCTCACAAACACATTAGTCCCTCAACTAGGTTTGTCGTCAATACTCCAAAACCAACTAGGGGTGGCACTAGATGCACTTACAAGCTGCTCCGGCTCTCACTCACGCTGCGGCTCTGTTCTTGCTGTGGGTCACGCTGCTGCACTGCTCCTGGTTTCGTTCGTGCTGATGCTCTGCTCTTTCTCTCGCTTGCACTGCTGCTGCTGCACGACCTCCGGCAGTTACAGGAGTTGTTGCTTTAGCACTCACTCGCGGTGCTACTGCACGACTTGCTCTCTGCTAGTGCGTTCCCTGCTCGAGCTTCTGCTGATTTATATCACTGCTTCTCTGCTACTAGTGCTCGAACGCCCTAAACATCTATTGTAATGCTCTATTACTAGTTCAATCAGTTTCGATAGTAAAATTCAGTTTCGACTGTGAAATTCATTTTCTTCAGTTAAGTTCAGAGTGAACAGTACTTACAGCATCTGTCGGAGCGGCTGATGCGTTTTACATCTAGCACTTTTTGGTGATGTATTTTACATCGTCTATTGCAGATGATATTAGGGTCCCACTTCAGATTAACGTTGTCTGTCTTGTCATGCTTCAGCCTCGTCGCCGTACACCTTAGCGGAGCTGCTCCAATGACGGAACCGTCCATCACAGCGGAGCAGTACCCTCGGCGCCATTCCCAGAGGTCTGGGATCTTCTTCCCCGCCTCCGACAGTCACACCAGCATCATCACCATCCTCCATGTCCAACCCAATGATGTTGAGGTCCACAAGGCTATGCCAAAGAGGTTGTACACTCATCACATCACTTTGTTTCTCCATTCCTCTATTCTTCCAATTCATGTGAGCCAAACACCCAGGTTGACTGAAATCCTATGTTTCCAAATGCTCTGTTTTGCACGTGCATTCCTATCCTATTCCTGTGTTTTTCCTGTCCCTGCGTTTATAGAATCCTCCAATTCTAAGGAGCCCTTACAGATTTACTTCATTTTCAGATAGGCGTCTAAGAAAACTATCTGTGTTATGTCCTGCTCCTGCCGTGCCGTCATCCACTCCACTTGAGGTGCACCATCGACAAAAGCGTTCACTGCAGCAGAGATCCCCCCTGTAGACTTCCTTTCACTGCCTCAGATCATCTTCCCCGTTGCCGGCAGCCACGCCAACTGCATGACCATCATCGACTGAGCATATGAACCTGAGGACTACACAGTTCCGGAAGAGAGGTCGCAGTCTTTCGTGTTTGCTTACGTTATACATCGGTTATTATTACCTGCTACTTTATCGTTCAATCTTGAGTTTGGAATTGCCCATGGGTCTCATATCGAGCCAGCAACGAATAGTATCTGTCTACTATCTGGTTCATCTGGGGTCTTGTGGTTCATGTTGGGTGGGCAACAAACAATAGATGATCCATTGTCTATCTTTTTAAACTGAAGCTATAATCTACCTGCTATCATTAGTTTTGGATCCATCCACTAATTTGCTACCATCAGTCTTGATTTTTGCATGCACCCCTTAGGCCTTACAAAATCTAACTATTTTTTTATTATGCATGTCAGATATTGTACACAATCCTACTGAAGATGTAGAGAAAAGAGAAGACCGTTGCGTGCGAATATAATGTCATGCAGACGCCGCTCCATGGTGGGCGAAGTGCCCCCCCTCCTGCATTTCCAGATTGTATTCCAGAGGAAGATAACTGTTCAGATGGAGATTCGGAAGGAGCCGACCACGCCTGTTTACCACCTGAGGTGTTTGCTCTAACCTGGCATGCTGATGTTGGTCATATCATGCATATGGCGCCTTGCATTGTTTACATTATACATCTTATATGTCATCAGCTTAGTTTAGATTTGCTTTGTGTGAATGCCACCTGTTTGGTTTCTATATCATACTCCCACCATTCCTAAATATTTGTCTTTTTAGAGATTTCAACAAGTGACAACATACGGAACAAAATGAGTGAATCTACACTCTAAAATATGTCTATATACATCCATATGTGGTAGTCCATTTGAAATCTCTAAAAAGACAAATATTTAGGAACGGAGGGAGTATATGGGAATTATGCAATGCCATCTTCTTTAGCCAGGCATCATATATGTGAATCATGCAATGCCATCCTGTTTAGCCAGTCATCGTATATGTGAATTGTATCGTGCCATATTTTTTTCCATAATGTATTCCATTTGTCAACGATGTTTATACATTCATCTACTCTTCCTGTGCATCAGCCATTAGAGTCGGTCATGGGAAAATCTGGAGTGAAAACAAGGTCTTCTGAGCAGTCAGTGCTACCTGTCGATGCAGATTTCTTGCTGGTTACAGATAGCTCCTTAGAGGAGGATTCAGAGAGAGATGACCAGTCGTATCCCCCCCCCCGAGGTGCATGCTCTAACTTGGCTGGGTTATATTGCTCATATCATGCATATGGTGTCTTGCATTGCCATGCCATCTGCTTAGATTAGACATGATTTGTGTGAATGCCTCCTGTTTTCTTTCTATATAAGATATGTGAATTATGCAATGCCATGTTTTTCAGCCAGTTATCATATATGTGAATTATGCACCGCCATGGAGCCATGCATCATATATGTGAATTATCTCATGCCATCTTTTTTCATTATGTTTTCCATTTGTTGACAATCTGTGTATATTGAACTACTCTTCATGTGTATCAGCCATTTGAGCTGGTTATGGAAAAATCTGGAGTGAAAACAAGTTCTTCAGAGCAGGCAATGGTACCTGTTGAAGCATATATCTCGATGGTTACAGGGAGCTCCTCAGAGGAGGATTCAGAGACGGATGACCAGTCCTATATCCCACCTGAGGTGTATGCTCTAAGTTGCAATGTTTATATTTCTCATATGATGCATATGGTGTCTTGCATTGCTTAGTTTAGACATCATATGCACAATACTGAATTCTATCTGCTTAGTTTAGAGATCATACATGCGAGTGCTAGCTGCTTAGTATATGAATCAATTATGTCAATTATATCATGCCATCCTGTATACTTAGACAACATGTATGTGAATTATTTCATCCCAACCTATTTTAGAAAGACATCATATAGTTTTGTCATGTCATCCTGTTTAGGTACTCATCATATGTTGAATTATGCCATTATATCCTGTTAAGTTATCCATCATATATCTGCAAGTGTGTCATGCTATCCTGTTTAGTTAGACATCATATATGTGAATTACCACATCTGCCTATCATACAATGTCTGTACGTTCAATTTCTTTTCTTGTTTATCAGCCATTTGAATTGGAGGGGGTGATGGCAGTATCTAAGGGAGCAAAAACCCGTTCTTCACAAAAGACAGTGCTACCCATCGATGCAGATAGAACCATGGTTGTACTGGCCCACAAACTAACCCCACCACACATAATTGAGACTCTTCCAGATTGCACGCTTACACCGTTGGGCAGAGAACCAGCTACAACTCATCTAACCGCAACCCCAGCGGATAGTAACCCACTTATAGTTGACAAAGCACCATGTCCACCACAGAGTACCCCCACATGAGCAGTTTGTAAAGCTACTGCAGTGCCCAAAGCACGAAGACCAGCACAGCTAACCCAAACTCCACATTTAAAGCAGAAGAGCAACTGTTCTCAGGTCAGATTCCGTAGCTATGGTCCATACTCCTTTGCTGTTGCATCACTGTATTTACTCATACCAACTACTTTCGAATTTGAAGGATCCAACTGAAACTCCAATGGTGCAACAAGTATGTTTTAAACCTATTTCTTTAACTGGATTGCTGTTCTAACTTCTTGCTCTATGTTGATTTTAGTTTAAGTTGTATAAACAGTCATGTTCTCATGTGATGCACATTACAAGTGCTGCCAATGCTGTGTAGTTTCTCACACTTATATTCTATCTATGCTGCTGTGTCTTAAAAATATATGAGTTGAAATGTGTCTCTATCTTGATTAGGGAACATAAACTAGAATGATATGGCCAATACAGTGACCATAGTACATAGATATATGTTTGTTTCATGCTGTTATCCTGTCCACCTTACTACTAAACCGGTTTACCAAAATGAGTTTCGTATACTACAAGCTAAACCTGTGATGTGTCTGCTTGTTTCTCTTGTAGTATGCAAACATAATATTGGAGAAGAGCACCCCACTATGCAATGGTAGAGAAAGTAATGCAGATAAGGTTCAAGATAGTGAGACAACCCTGTTGGTCTCCAAGAAAGGTGATAAAAACGATCTTGTAGACAGTGAGAAAACCCCACAGTCCAGCGTTGATGTAGTGTAACACCCTGGAGGTAATTTACCTTATCTATACTCCAACTCTTGTCGTTTCCGGCACTAAGTTATTTTATTTCCTCGTTGTCGGGTTTTTGTCTCCATGTGTTGTTGTCTTTGTCATGCATCTCATATAATGTCATCATGTGCATTGCATTCGCATACGTGTTCGTCTCATGCATCCGAGCATTTTCCCCGTTGTCCGTTTTGCATTCCGGCGCTCCTATGTCACCGGGTGCCCCTTTCTACCTCTTTTCGTGAGTGGGGGTTAAACATTTCCGGATTGGACCGAGACTTGCCATGCGGCCTTGGTTTACTACCGTTAGACCGCCTGTCAAGTTTCGCGCCATTTGGACTTCGTTTGATACTCCAACGGTTACCCGAGGGACCGAAAAGGCCTAGTGTGTGTTGCAGCCCAACACCCTTCCAATTTGGCCCAAAACCCATCTAAACCTCTCCCATCAGCTAGAACGTTCGATCATGATCGCGTGGCCGCAAACCGCACCTCATTTGGAGCTTCCTAGCTACCTCTACCTCTATATAAAGGTCAACCTCTCGAAATCCCGGGTCTCTTCCCCCCTAACCCTAGCCATTTTCCCCACAGCGCGCCAGACATGCCGTTTTCGCGCCGGACACCGCCCCGTGCCACTGAGGGCTCGCCATGTGTCACGCCGCTCTCGTCTCCGCCGCCGGCTCGCTCGGCCCAAGCCGGGCCCTCCTCGCCGCGCAGCCGAGGCCGCGCCCCGCGCCCGACTCCGCCGCCACCGCCGTTGTCTCCACCGCCTTTGCCTCGCGCCGCCGCCTGCTTCAACCCCGGCCGCCGCGAGCCTGCGCCGGCGAGCTCGCTCGAGGCCGCCGCACCACCGCGCCGCCTCAGCGGAGCCGCTCTCCGGCCACCGCCGCCTCGTCCCTCGCAGCCCGCCTCCAGATCCGGTCGGGAGAGGCCGGATCCGCCTCTCCCTCGCCTCCTCGCCGTTTTCTTCAAGCTCGCCGGAGCCGGTTCAAGCTCGCCGGAGCGACTCGGTTTGCGTGCAGACGAACTCCAGATCTGGATCGGTTGACCCTAACCCTAATCCTCGATAACTTTTTGCATACTTTGACATGCCATAACTTTGCATCCGTAGCACCGATTCGTGCGTGTAGCATATCAAAATGTTCGTCCCGACGAGTAGATCATTTCATCTCATTGCATCATTTTCATTTGAGCTCATCTTGATGCCCGAAATGCTGTTGGAAGAGGGCTATGTGATGAATTTGTCAGATCTATTTCAGCAAATGGCATTTTGTCATTTTTGCCATGATTAATGTGTGCATGCTATGATCCTGAGCTCTACATGTGTTGTGCTATATGCCATGCCATCTTTACAGAGGTGCTTGCCATGTATTTTTGTGATATTTGTGGCGACTAGCACAAGCTTGCGAAGTAGCGTAATCATTGATGCTGATTTCTGGGACTTAGAATTTCACACAGTCCTTGTTCTATTTTTGTTGTTATGTCATATGTTCATGTTATTTCCTAGTGATCCGTGCCTCTTTTGAGGATGATCAGTAAGGATGTTTTGTTAAAATTGTGGTTCTCTATGCATCCATGTCTTCGTTTGCATTTATGGAGCACCCTAGCTTGAGTCAATCGATCTCTACTTTTGCTATAAAATGATCCTGACAGATTGTTGACATGTTTAGCGATTTTGCCGAGGATGTTGCTATTGATCCGTGCATGCTATGATGTTGCTCTTGCCATGTCTAGCTTCTATGCCATGTCTTCTTGATGAGTGTATGCTTAGTTTTTCATGCCATGCTCTGTAGTGAGTGCATCGAGCTCATAAACTTGCCTACTCGTTAACTGTTTTGCATGCTCCAGTTTTTCACTAAGTCTGAATCTGTTTATGTTTTTGCCATGTTCACATGCTTGCAATTGTATTTTCTGATCCCTTTTGGCTCAAGGTCACTAAGGGACTTTTGTTAAGTGCTTTGAGTAGCTTCATGCCATGCCTTGCTTTGCCATGATAAGTTCATGTAGCATGTAGTTTTCATGCTCTAAAGTGTGCTTCCTGATGATAAAACTTGTGTTAATTTCACTTAGTCTAAAACTTGTTGTCATTTGCACTTTTGCCATTCTTGTTTGAACCTGTTAATGGAGGAATTAGTCGTAGCTCAGTGTTCATGTTTTGTCAAGATTCATGAGTGGATCCCTGCCATGTATTCTGTTGTTATGTTTGAGTGCTGTAGCATATTTATCTTGATGCATTTAGTTGGTCACTTGCTGTTTATCGCAGACCGGTGCCATATTTGTTTTGCTTGCCATTTTCAAACCGTGCATCCGATTCCGGTTATCTTTATATCAATTTCAACCGAAATCACCTCACCTTTCTAGTGGCACTCTTGGATTTCCATGTTGAGGCCAGGTTTAATCATCCCTTTGTGAATCATGCATATGCATCCCATATCGCATCCCGCATATCATACCATGTTTGCATCATGTTGATTGAGCATTGCACGTGGTTGATTGTGTTCCGTTTGCTTGTTGTTCTTAGTTGGGTAGAGCTGGGAGATGAGTTCATGAACGAGGAGACCATTGAGTTCGCTTACGAGGATCAAGTAAACTCTGACAACTTTGCAGGCAAGATGACCATACCCTCGAAATCACTTCTATCTTTGCTTGCTAGATGCTCGCTCTTTTGCTATGCCTATGCTACGATACCTACCACTTGCTTATCATGCCTCCCAAATTGCCATGTCAAACCTCTAACCCACCATGTCCTAGCAAACCGTTGTTTGGCTATGTTACCGCTTTGCTCAGGCCCTCTTATAGCGTTGCTAATTGTAGGTGAAGATTGGAGATCATTCCTTGTTGGAACATTGTTTATTGTTGGGATATCACCTTATTATCTTGTTTATCTTAATGCATCTATATACTTGGTAAAGGGTGGAAGGCTCTGCCTTTTGCCTAGTGTTTTGTTCCACTCTTCCCGCCCTAGTTTCCGTCATATCAGTGTTATGTTCCCGGATTTTGCGTTCCTTACACGGTTGAGTTATAATGGGAACCCCTTGACAGTTCGCCTTGAATAAAACTCCTCCAGCAATGCCCAACCTTGGTTTTACCATTTTCCACCTAGCTTCTTTTTCCCTTGGGTTTCAGGAGCCCAAGGGTCATCTTTATTTAAACCCCCCTGGGCCAGTGCTCCTTTGAGTGTTGGTCCGAACTGGGCATCCTGCGGGGCCACCTCGGGGAAACTTGAGGGTTGGTTTTACTCGTAGCTTGACCTATCTGAGTGTGCCCTGAGAACGAGATATGTGCAGCTCCTATCGGGATTTGTCGGCACATTCGGGCGGTGTTGCTGGACTTGTTTTACCATTGTCGAGGATGTCTTGTAACCGGGATGCCGAGTCTGATCGGATTGTCTTGGGAGAAGGAATATCCTTTGTTGACCGTGAGAGCTTGTGATGGGCTAAGTTGGGACTCCCCTGCAGGGATTTGAACTTTCGAAAGCCGTGCCCGCGGTTATGGGCAGATGGGAATTTGTTAATGTCCGGTTGTAGATTACATGAAACTTAACTTAATTTAAAATACACCAACCGCGTGTGTAACCGTGATGGTCTCTTCTCGGTGGAGTCCGGGAAGTGAACACGGTGTTGGAGTAATGTTTGACGTAGGTTGTTCTAGGATCACTTCTTGATCATAGTTGTTCGACCGTGCTTTTGCCTTCTCTTCTCGCTCTCTTTTGCGAATAGGTTAGCCACCATATGTGCTAGTCGCTTGCTGTAGCTCCACATCATACCTTGCCTTACCTATGAGCTTAAATAGTCTTGATCGCGAGGGTGTGAGATTGCTGAGTCCCCTGACTCACAGATTACTTCCAAACCAGATGCAGGGACCGATGATACTGTTCCAGACGATGCGCTTGAGCTCAAGTGGGAGTTCGATGAAGACTCTCGTTGTTACTATGTGTCTTTCCCAGATGATCAGTAGTGGTGCCCAGTTGGGGCGATTGGGGACCGTGTCGCATGTGGGGGTTGATCTTTATTTTGGTACCGTAGTCGGACCATGAGTGTATTGGATGAATGTAATGTTATTCATGTATTTGTGTGACGTGGCGAGTGTAAGCCAACTATGTATCTTTACCCCTTCTATTTATTTACATGGGTTGTTGTGAAGACTACCTTACTTGCAACATTGCTTTCAATGCGGTTATGCCTCTAAGTCGTGCTTCGACACGTAGGAGATATAGCCGCATCGAGGGCGTTACAAGTTGGTATCAGAGCCTTCCCCGACCTTAGGAGCCCCCCTGCTTGATCGAATCGCCGGTGTTGTTGAGTCTAGAAAAATGTTTTGAGTAATTTAGGAATTATATATCAGAGAGTTTAGGAATTCTTTTTACTCCCCAGTCCCTTCATCGCTCTGGTGAGGCATCCTGACGTAGAGTTTTGACTCTTCTCTTCTCAAATTTCACTAAAAAAATTTAGGATCACACGGGTATCTTGGAATCATTCCGATGGTTTTGTGACGAGAACATTGTTCTTGGTGCCTCCTGTCATTTAGGGGTTGTGGCAGTGTCCCGGGGAGTTGAGCTCCGAGATGTTGTCGTCACAATTTTATCGTTGAGATTCTGGAATACCTGAGTTTCGCCGACATCGAAAATCTCTTTTATGCAGTTGTTGGTGAGATAACCTCGACGCCACCCAGTACTGGGGCGGGAGTTCGGGAGTATTGCCATAACTTGTATAACGGATGCTTTTCGAAGGTTGAGGTAAATGATTTTCGAAGGTTTCTCGGTTATGTGTTGAAGGATGGATACAACTGGATGTAGGATTTGCTAGATTTGGGTGAGATATTATGCTTCCCCTGTATCCCCAACACCTGATTGCATAACCGGAAAGGTTCGGGAGTTTCATAGGTGGGAATTCTTGTAGCTCTAGTTCTTCTTCCGCGGATATTTGGTTTGGGATTGGGTAATCCTCACCAAGTATTCGTTCTTGTTCGTACCTTGTTGGTTTTATTCTTCTTCCTCAATTCTAAGTGGATTCTCAATTTATGGAAATGTGACCATTTCTATTGGAATGCATTCGTTCATTTTGTTCGGATGTGAAGACTTTATGTTGCAATTTCAACCCGTTTGATTCAGCTTCAATATTTGTCTGTCAAGATGCTAATGGATGTCAACCTCTTCAGGATGGCTCCTCCAACGCGCACGACTCCGAATCCTGATCCGCCACCACCACCTCCACCTCCGGAGGCATGGCAAGCTGTGATGGCCGCTACCAATGCAAACACGCAACTGATCATGCAACTTCTTCAAGAGCGCAACCAAGGGAACCAGGGTCATGGCAACAATCAGAATCAGTTTGCTACACCCAACCAGTTCCTTGCTAACCAGCCAAAGACCTTCAGCAATTGTGTTGAGGCAACAGATGTTGATGATTGGCTCGTGGACATATGCAATCATTTCGAGTGCAGTAATGTCAGGCCTGAGGACTTTGTCAAGTTTGCCTCCTTCCAACTCAAAGACCAAGCTGCAGAATGGTTTCAGCAGTACAAGGATTCCAGAGGAGGCCGTGTGATTACCTGGGATGAATTCCGTCAAGACTTCAAAGCTCATCATATTCCTCAGAGTGTGGTTGAAAGCAAGCGTGAGGAATTCCGCAACCTGAAGCAACGCACTATGCCTGTTTACCAGTACAACATCATGTTTCAGAAGCTCGCCCATTTTGCTAAGCAAGACGTCCCTGACGAGAAGAGCATGATATACCAGTTCAGGGGTGGTCTCAGAGAAGAACTCCAGCTAGCTCTCGTCCTCTTTGAGCCCAAGAAGTACGATGAGTTTTACAACATGGCAATGAAGCAAGAGACTGCTCAACTGGAGTGCGATGCTTCCAAGAAGCGAGTCAGAGATGCAACTCCTTCTTCCTCAACTCAAGTGGCTAAGCAGCAAAAGTCTTGGCTTCTTCCTCCTCCGTTCCGTCAGCCTTATCAGCAGAAGAGCAAAGGTGGCAGTGGATCTTCCCACCCACCCAACCCTGGCTTTCAGAACAAGACTTCGTCTCAAGCTCCAAGATCAAGTGCTCCGTATCATCGTCCGCTCTCGGAGGTCACATTCAACAAGTGCCAACAGAAGGGTCACTATGCCAACAAATGCTTCAATCAGAGGCGTCTCCCTCCTCCTCCTCCTGTGAGATCGGCAAGTACAGCTGTGGTCAAGCATAACCCCAAGAACGCCAAGGTCAACTTGATGAATGCAGCTCAGGCAGAGGACTCGTCAGATGTCATCATGGGTAACCTTCCTGTTAACGATGTTCCTGCAAAAGTACTTTTTGATACTGGTGCATCGCATTGTTTCATGTCAAAGCCATTTTTTTTGCCAAGAATGAATTCGTTTCTTCTCATTTGGGTAAACAAATGGATATCGTTTCTCCTGGCAAACGTTTGAGTGCAAGTTTGGAGGTTCGAGATGTTACTATCACCTTGGGCGATTACAAGTTTCTTTCTTCTCCAATGGTCCTTGGTAACTCGGATATTGATCTTATTCTTGGAATGGATTGGCTTTCTAAGCACAAGGCTCAGCTTGATTATGCTGCCAGGCAGATTCAATTGACTCATTCGTCTGAGGATGTAATTGTCTTTGACGCAAGGGATGATACCATTCGTCTGTTTTCCCTCAATGAGAAGGGTGAGTTGGATGCCATCTCTCAAATTCTAGTCGTTTGTGAATATCAAGACATCTTTCCAGAGGAGCTTCCAGGAATGCCTCCGCACTGGCCAGTTGAATTCGTCATCGATCTTGAGCCTGGCACGGAACCTGTTTTCAAACGTCCTTACAAGCTTGGACCTGAAGAGTTGAAGGAGATGAAGAAGCAACTCGATATTCAAGAGCGAATGGGTCTCATCCGACCTAGTTCTTCTCCATGGGGTTGTGGAGTTCTTTTTGTGAAGAAGAAGGATGGAACGAACCGACTCTGTGTTGACTACCGTCCATTGAACAAGAAGACTATAAAGAACAAGTACCCACTTGCCAACATCAACGAGTTGTTTGAACAACTCAAAGGTTCTCAAGTATTCTCCAAGATTGATCTCCGTATGGGCTATCACCAGATTCGAATTCGTGAGCAAGATATCCCCAAGACGGCATTCAGAACAAGCTATGGTTCATATGAATACACTTTCATGTCTTTTGGCCTCGTCAACGCTCCTCCGACTTTCTCTCGCATGATGAACATCATCTTCAACCCCTACACCAATGACTTTGTCTTGGTCTACCTCGATGACATTTTGGTCTTTTCCAAGAACAAGGAGGATCATGCCAAGCACTTCGTTTGGTGCTGGATAAGCTCAGAGAACATCAGTTCTATGCCAAGTTCTCAAACTGCGAGTTTTGGCTCGATGAGGTTCTCTACCTTGGGCATATCATTTCTGCCAAGGGCATAGCGGTGAATCCTGAGAAGGTGTCTGCAATTGTGAATTGGGAACCACCTCAGAATGTAAAGCAACTCCATAGCTTCCTCGGTCTCGCAAGCTATTGTCGAAGGTTCGTTGAGAACTTTTCAAAGATCGCGAAGCCTCTTTCAAACCTTCTCTAGAATCACGCAAAGTACGTTTGGTCTCCTGAATGTGACATCGCTTTCAACACCCTGAAAAAGAGAAATTAGTCACTGCTCCAGTTTTGACTCCTCTTGATGAATCCAAACCGTTCGAGGTCTTCTGTGATGCCTCTCTTCAAGGTCTTGGTGCAGTATTGATGCAAGAGAAGAAAGTTGTGGCTTATACTTCTCGCCAGTTGAAGCCCAACGAAAAGAACTACCCCACTCACGACCTCGAGTTGGCGGCAGTTGTGCACGCTCTTTTGACTTGGAGACATCTCTTATTGGGAAGAAAAGTGGACATCTTCACTGACCACAAGAGTCTCAAGTACATCTTCACTCAGCCTAATCACAACCTCAGGCAGACTCGTTGGGTCGAAATGATTTAAGAGTATAATCCAAGTATCGAATATACTCCAGGCAAGGCCAATGTAATTGCTGACGCATTGAGCAGGAAGGCTTACTGCAACAGTTTGATTCTCAAGCCTTACCAACCCGAGCTTTGTGAAGCTTTCCGCAAACTCAATCTGCAAGTTGTTCCTCAAGGTTTCCTCGCCAACCTTCAAGTCTCTCCTACTTTGGAAGATCAGATTCGCGAGGCTCAATTTCTTGATGCTACGGTGAAGAAGGTGAAGATTGGGATTGCCAAGAGTCAATCCAAGTACAAGTGCTATCGCCTTGATGACAAGGATACTCTATTCTTGGAGGATCGCATTGTTGTGCCTAAAGGTGACCTTCGTAAAGTCATTATGAACGAGGCTCACAATTCACTCCTCTATATCCACCCTGGAAGTACAAAAATGTACCATGACCTCAAGCAGGCATATTGGTGGACTCAAATGAAGCATGAGATTGCTCAGTTCGTGAATGAATGTGATGTCTGCAGAAGAGTGAAGGCAGAACACCAACGACCAGCTGGTCTCCTCCAACCTCTTTCCATTCCAGAATGGAAGTTTGACCACATTGAGATGGACTTCGTGACGGGATTTCCAAAGTCCAAGCGCGGCAATGATGCTATATTCGTTGTCATCGACAAACTCACTAAAGTGGCTCATTTCCTTCCTATCAAAGAGTCTATCACTGCAGCTCAATTGGCGGAGCTTTATACCTCTCGGATTGTCTCTCTGCACGGTATTCCGCAATTGATCTCCTCAGATCGTGGCAGCATCTTCACCTCGAAGTTTTGGGATTCTTTTAAGAAGGCCATGGGCACCAACATCCGTTTCAGCACAGCTTTTCATCACCAAACTAGCGGCCAAGTCGAGCGTGTCAATCAGATTCTTGAAGATATGCTCAGGGCTTGCGTTATCTCTTTCGGTATGAAGTAGGAAGATTGTCTTCCATATGCCGAGTTCTCCTACAACAACAGCTTCCAAGAGAGTTCGGGCAAGGCCCCATTTGAAATTCTCTATGGCAGGAAGTGCCGTACTCCTCTTAACTGGTTAGAGACTGGTGAACGTCAACTTCTTGGAAATGACTTGATCATAGAGGCAGAGGAGATGTGCAAAGTCATTCGTGATAACCTCAAAGCAGCGCAATCGCGCTAGAAGAGCTACTATGATAGTAAGCATCGTGATTTGGCTTTCGAGATCGGAGACCATGTTTACCTCCGCGTCGCTCCAATGAAAGGTACTCGTCGCTTCGGTATCAAAGGGAAGCTTGCCCCTAGATACGTGGGTCCTTTCAAGATCGTCAGTAAGAGAGGTGATCTCGCCTATCAGCTCGAGCTTCCCTCCAACTTTGCAAACGTGCACGACGTGTTCCATGTCTCTCAGCTCCGCAAGTGCTTCAAGACCCCTGACCGCACCGTCAACTTCAAAGACATTGATCTCCAAGAAGACCTTTTTATCGTGAGCACCCAGTTGCTATTCTTGAAGAAACTGAGCGCAAGACTCGCAACAAGTCAATCAAATTCCTCAAAGTCAAGTGGTCACACCATTCCGACCGTGAAGCCACCTGGGAACACGAGGATCACCTCCGTTCTGAGTACCCGGAGTTTTTCCAGTCCTAGATCTCGGGACGAGATCCTTTCGTAGTGGTGGAGTGTTGTAACACCCCGGATGTAATTTACCTTATCCATACTCCAACTCTTGCCGTTTCTGGCATTAAGTTATTTTATTTCCTCGTTGTCATGCATCTCATATCATGTCATCATGTGCATTGCATTCGCATACGTGTTCGTCTCATGCATCCGAGCATTTTCCCCGTTGTCCATTTTGCATTCCAGTGCTCCTATGTCACCCGGTGCCCCTTTCTACCTCTTTTCGTGAGTGGGGGTTAAACATTTCCGGATTGGACCGAGACTTGCCATGCGGCCTTGGTTTACTACCATTAGACCGCCTGTCAAGTTTCGCACCATTTGGACTTCATTTGATACTCCACCAGTTACCTGAGGGACCAAAAAGGCCTCGTGTGTGTTGCAGCCCAACACCCTTCCAATTTGGCCCAAAACCCACCTAAACCTCTCCTATCAGCTAGAGTGTTCGATCACGATTTGCGTGGCCGCAAACCGCACCTCATTTGGAGCTTCCTAGCTACCTCTACCTCTATATAAAGGTCACCCTCTCGAAATCCCGGGTCTCTTCCCCCCTAACCCTAGCCATTTTCCCCGCAGCGCGCCAGACATGTCCATTTTCGCGCAGGACGCCGCCCCGCGCCACTGAGGGCTCGCCATGTGTCGCGCCGCTCTCGTCTCCGCCGCCGGCCCGCTCGGCCCGAGCCGGGCCCTCGTCGCCGCGCAGCCGGGCCGCGCCCCGCGCCCGACTCCGCCGCCTTTGCCTCGCGCCGCCGCCTGCTTCAACCCCGGCCGCCGCGAGCCTGCCCCGGCGAGCTCGCCCGTGGCCACCACACCGCCTCGCCGAAGCCGCTCTCCGGCCACCGCCGCCTCGTCCCTCGCAGCCCGCCTCCAGATCCGGTCGGGAGAGGCCGGATCCGCCTCTCCCTTGCCTCCTCGCCGTTTTCTACAAGCTCGCCGGAGCCGGTTCAAGCTCGCCGGAGTGCCTCGGTTCGCATGCAGACGAACTCCAGATCTGGATCGGTTGACCCTAACCCTAATCCCCGATAACTTTTTGCATACTTTGACATGCCATAACTTTTCATCCGTAGCACTGATTCGTGCGTGTAGCATATCAAAATGTTCGTCTCAACGAGTAGATCATTTCATCTCATTGCATCATTTTCATTTGAGCTCATCTTGATGCCCAAAATTCTGTTGGAAGAGGGCTATGTGATGAATTTGTCAGATCTATTTCAGCAAATGGCATTTTGTCATTTTTGCCATGATTAATGTGTGCATGCTATGATCCTGAGCTCTACATGTGTTGTGCTATATGCCATGCCATCTTTACAGAGGTGCTTGCCATGTATTTTTGTGATATTTGTGGCGACTAGCACAAGCTTGCGAAGTAGCGTAATTATTGATGCTGATTTCAGGGACTTAGAATTTCACACAGTCCTTGTTCTATTTTTGTTGTTATGTCATATGTTCATGTTATTTCCTAGTGATCCGTGCCTCTTTTGAGGATGATCAGTAAGGATGTTTTGTTAAAATTGTGGTTCTCTATGCATCCATGTCTTCGTTTGCATTTATGGAGCACCCTAGCTTGAGTCAATCGAGCTCTACTTTTGCTATAAAATGATCCTGACAGATTGTTGACATGTTTAGCGATTTTGCCGAGGATGTTGCTATTGATCCGTGCATGCTATGATGTTGCTCTTGCCATGTCTAGCTTCTATGCCATGTCTTCTTGATGAGTGTATGCTTAGTTTTTCATGCCATGCTCTGTAGTGAGTGCATCGAGCTCGTAAACTTGCCTACTCGTTAACTGTTTTGCATGCTCCAGTTTTTCACTAAGTCTGAATCTGTTTATGTTTTTGCCATGTTCACATGCTTGCAATTGAATTTTCTGGTCCCTTTTGGCTCAAGGTCACTAAGGGACTTTTGTTAAGTGCTTTGAGTAGCTTCATGCCATGCCTTGCTTTGCCATGATAAGTTCCTGTAGCATGTAGTTTTCATGCTCTAAAGTGTGCTTCCTGATGATAAATTCCAGACTTGTGTTAATTTCACTCAGTCTAAAACTTGTTGTCATTTGCACTTTTTCCATTCTTGTTTGAACCTGTTAATGGATGAATTAGTCGTAGCTCAGTGTTCATGTTTTGTCAAGATTCATGAGTGGATCCCTGCCATGTATTCTGTTGTTATGTTTGAGTGCTGTAGCATATTTATCTTGATGCATTTAGTTGGTCACTTGCTGTTTATCGCAGACCGGTGCCATATTTGTTTTGCTTCCCATTTTCAAACCGTCCATCCGATTCCGGTGATCTTTATATCGATTTCAACCGAAATCACCTCACCTTTCCAGTGACACTCTTGGATTTCCAAGTTGAGACCAGGTTCAATCATTCCTTTGTAAATCATGCATATGCATCCCATATCGCATCCCGCATATCATACCATGTTTGCATCATGTTGATTGAGCATTGCACGTGGTTGATTGTGTTCCGTTTGCTTGTTGTTCTTGTTTGGGTAGAGCTGGGAGATCAGTTCGTGAATGAGGAGACCATTGAGTTCGCTTACAAGGATCAAGTAAACTCTGACAACTTTGCAGGCAAGATGACCATACCCTCGAAATCACTTCTATCTTTGCTTGCTACATGCTCGCTCTTTTGCTATGCCTATGCTACGATACCTACCACTTTCTTATCATGCCTCCCAAATTGCCATGTCAAATCTCTAACCCACCATGTCCTAGCAAACCGTTGTTTGGCTATGTTACCGCTTTGCTCAGCCCCTCTTATAGCGTTGCTAGTTTTAGGTGAAGATTGGAGATCATTCCTTGTTGGAACATTGTTTATTGTTGGGATATCACCTTATTATCTTGTTTATCTTAATGCATCTATATACTTGGTAAAGGGTGGAAGGCTCGGCCTTTTGCCTAGTGTTTTGTTCCACTCTTCCCGCCCTAGTTTCCGTCATATCAGTGTTATGTTCCCGGATTTTGCGTTCCTTACACGGTTGAGTTATAATGGGAACCCCTTGACAGTTTGCCTTGAATAAAACTCCTCCAGCAATGCCCAACCTTGGTTTTACCATTTGCCACCTAGCCTCTTTTTCCCTTGGGTTTCCGGAGCCCAAGGGTCATCTTTATTTAAACCCCCCTGGGCCAGTGCTCCTCTGAGTGTTGGTCCGAACTGGGCAGCCTGCGGGGCCACCTCGGGGAAACTCGAGGGTTGGTTTTACTCGTAGCTTGACCTATCTGAGTGTGCCCTGAGAATGAGATATGTGCAGCTCCTATCGGGATTTGTCGGCACATTCGGGCGGTGTTGCTGGACTTGTTTTACCATTGTCGAGGATGTCTTGTAACCGGGATGCCGAGTCTGATCGGATTGTCTTGGGAGAAGGAATATCCTTCGTTGAACGTGAGAGCTTGTGATGGGCTAAGTTGGGACTTCCCTGCAGGGATTTGAACTTTCGAAAGTCGTGCCCATGGTTATGGGCAGATGGGAATTTGTTAATGTCCAGTTGTAGATTACATGAAACTTAACTTAATTTAAAATGCACCAACCGCGTGTGTAACCGTGATGGTCTCTTCTCGGCGGAGTCCGGGAAGTGAACACGGTGTTGGAGTAATGCTTGACGTAGGTTGTTCTAGGGTCACTTCTTGATCATAGTTGTTCGACCGTGCTTTTGCCTTCTCTTCTTGCTCTCTTTTGCGAATAGGTTAGCCACCATATGTGCTAGTCGCTTGCTGCAACTCCACATCATACCTTGCCTTACCTACAAGCATAAATAGACTTGATCGCTAGGGTGTGAGATTGCTGAGTCCCCGTGACTCACAGATTACTTCCAAACCAGATGCAGGGACCGATGATACCGTTCCAGACGATGCGCTTGAGCTCAAGTGGGAGTTCGATGAAGACTCTCGTTGTTACTATGTGTCTTTCCCAGATGATCAGTAGTGGTGCCCAGTTGGGGCGATCGGGGACCGTGTCGCATGTGGTGGTTGATCTTTATTTTGGTACCATAATCGGACCATGAGTGTTTTGGATGAATGTAATGTTATTCATGTATTTGTGTGACGTGGTGAGTGTAAGCCAACTATGTATCTTTACCCCTTCTATTTATTTACATGGGTTGTTGTGAATATTACCTTACTTGAGACATTGCTTTCAATGCGGTTATGCCTCTATGTCATGCTTCGACACGTAGGAGATATAGCCGCATCAAGGGCGTTACATGTAGTGTTCGAGTTACTGGCCAGTACCGCTGGCACAAGCTCTTCGAACTCGCTGCCTAAATCACTTCGACTTCTTTAGTCTCAGCTACAAGCTGAAAGGCATCAGTCAGCTGTGCTGCGGCAAGAAGCTAAAGGACTGAGGAAGTCCCTGCAGAATTCAGATGCATACTTTCTTGTGCAACAGCAAGCGCTGGAGGATTTAAGCGCCAAACAAGAGAAAGTTAATAAGCTTGCTAAGCATCTTGCCGGCATTATGGGTACCCAGGATATTGTTTCTTGAACTCTTCTGAAGTGGTTTCAGTTCTGGACCTGTTTTGCTGCGGCGTTTATATGCTGCTTTGTTCCCTATATTTGCACTAGTGGCGAACTTTGATGCCCAATGGATGTAATATGTGTAATAACCGTGATAGCCTAGCATAAGTTGCTTGCTTATTTATTTCCTTGTTGTCTTGTTTATTTGCTTGCTTGTAGTCAGTGCAGTATGGACACTGGGCCTCGTACGGGCCGTAGAAACAGTGGGCCTTCTATGGGCCATAGAAACAGTTGGCCTTCTATGGGTCGTAGAAACAATGGGCCTTCTACGGGCCGTATCATCAATGGGCCTTATACGGGTCGTGTGATCGATTGGCCAAACATGGGCCAATAACAGGCCGCATTATGGCCGTAAATGGGCTAGAGTTGGAATCGTCCGTTCATGGGCCGACCATAACGGGCCATCGTTAATAGGCCGTATTTGATGACGCTATGAAAATGGCCCAACGTATTAACGGACCACAAACGGGCCGACTGTAACCACAGGCTGAATTTGGCCCACAAGCAGAAAATGACAGTAATGGGCCGTAAGTAAATGAATGCTGGAAATGAGCCCAAGAATAAATGGGCTCCGAGAAGGCCGAAAGATAACATGGGCTAGAAACGGCCCAATGGAATAACGGGCCGTTAAT
Source organism: Triticum urartu (assembly GCF_056163025.1). Taxonomy (NCBI): domain Eukaryota; kingdom Viridiplantae; phylum Streptophyta; class Magnoliopsida; order Poales; family Poaceae; genus Triticum; species Triticum urartu. The sequence continues at coordinate 355,952,009 of NC_141877.1, forward strand.
GGGTATAAAGTGATACACTGTTCATTACGGGCCAGTTTCACCACGGGCCGTTAATGGGTGTAAAGTGATACACTGTTCATTATGGGCCAGTTTCACCACGGGCCGTTAATAGGCCAAGAGTCACATAGGGCCTCATATGGGCCGAAAGACGCCATGGGCCATACATGGGCCAGAAGTGAAAACGGGCTGGAATCATATTGGATGGCCCACATGACGCTACTGGGCCTAATTCAGATAGGGCGTAACGGGCCTTGGGTTAGCGGGCTGTAAATGGGCTATATGCGAACAGATTGTTAACAGGCTTTCCATGGGCCAGCCCGCCACCTTTTGACCAAGTCAAACGGGCCGGCCTTTTCACAGGAATGGGCCTCTGTTGGGCCGTGCCACGTGTCGACGTATCATAGGCGCCTTCTGTCCAATGAGTGGATGACATCTGTCACAACGATGAGCCGACACGTGTTTTCTCCAGCCAATGATGATTTTACACGTGGAAAATCCCCATTGGTCGGGGCTGTTAACGGGTTATCGGATCCAAAACCCGACCCGATAGCTTAACGACGTTCCGTTATGGTGGATGCCACGTGTCGGTCACCCTTGACGAAAGCACTTCTGTGACGCGCGATTTATCATCATGGAAGTGGACACTTCCGTGATGATAATTGTGGTAATGTCATGGAACACTTCTACGACAGCACAGGTATGACTATCTTGATTCTGTCATAAATTTGTCATGGATGTACATGCATGACAAAAAACATGACCTACTGTGACAAACATGTATCATCACGGAAGTGTATTTTTTTTGTAGTGATTGCTCCATGTCCGCCGACCTGCGCTAGACAGATCGTCGCTTCATCGAGCCGAGCCTAACCCTATCGGATCATCAGCTCGGCAAGCCGAACAAGAGTTCGGCATCGCGAACGATAAATCATTACCAACACCATCGCCCCGCGGATTGCATGGGTCAGGCGCACCGACATCTCCCCTCGGTCACTTCATCAATTCGGCATTGACCGCGTCACAAGTTATGACCAGCGTCGGCATGGCCGCACTGTTGCTTTTTTAAGCTGATGTCCATCACGCCGAACTGCTTCAACACCTCGGCTGACATGGCAGTTGCAACGTCTCCTTACTGACCCGCTCCATCATCTCGGCTAGACCGGGGACTTTGTTGTTTCTTCATCAACATACTCCGGTGACTTCGGCGTCACCAGCCGCCCAGCTTCGTCACGTTAGCTGGACCGGGGGCTTTGCCTCGGTGAGCCCACCTCTGCCAGCATCGCCATGCCGTCGCTTTATCGCCCATCAGGCAATGGGTGTGCGGATCGAGTCCCAATTTTGGGAGTAACCTTTCTTCAGATTGCTACAACAGATAAACTAGGTGCTATTAATCCTAGTATTTTTTCTTGCTTGGGTTTATTTTTCCCAAGGAATTATTACTCTGGTTTGTTTCATCATCTGTACACAGGTCTATCAAATGGTGGCCGCATTAACAACGGTCGCGTAGTGGTTCGGTCAGTTTTCGTATACAGTTCGGCGAATGCCGCATCCGGAACTCAGACCGGTATGTGAATTCAGGCTTGGCCATGCCTTCACCGCGTCACGCTGATGCCCTACATCGACATTACTTCGGCGCCAGGCCACATCTCTTTCAATAAATATTTTTTGCAAAAAGCAATTATCCTTTTTGGATCGCACTATTTTATGTGTGTAGGTGATCGACTTCGACTGCGTCACACGCTCACTTTGGCAAGCCGACGTCGTTGTCCCAATCGGCTCGCGTGATCACCTTGTTGGCTGAATCGCCATACCGACATGTTCAATTGCCTCGGGGACTTCGTCATCACTGAGAGAGCTCTACCTCATCGAGTGTTCGGCACACGGGCCATATTTCTTTTATTAGTCACTTTGCATAAATTATTAATTATGCAACAACTTTTTTTTATTATTATTCCTATTATCTCCGGCTTGCACCATTTTCTGTGCACAGGTAAAGGATCCGGGTCGGGCAAAGCTTTCACCTCGGCGTACCGACGTACCACGTCACCTCGGCTGGACCGAGGGCTTTGTTATTACTTCATTAAGCCACGCCGGGGACTTCGGTGTCACAATGTCGGCCTGCATTGGCCGTGCTATGTCGCCACTTTGGAGTGCCGAGCTCTTCGCTCCGCCACCTTGGGACCGGCTTGGGGGCTGGGACCTTGTTCCACCGTAAGCTCGGGCCATGCATTGACACTGAGCACATTAACTAGCTAAGTTGCTTCCATGCTTAAAAAACCTTTAGTTTTAAATTTCGTTCGGTTCGACCAAGCATTATGCTTTTTTGACAAAAAGTCATTTGCAAAAAACTTTCTTTGTCAAAACCTTGTTTGTTGCAAGCAAATTCGAATACCCTGTTTATTTAGGGGCTTCCTTTATGAAGACTTTCCTCTTGCATATGATTATACTTGTACGGCTTCATTCCTTGTTCGTGTATTACGCCACAATATGCACCATATTGTCTTAAGTGTTTTGCAAGCTGGGTTGCCTAGCTCCTGTGCTTACCCCTACGTTCCTGATTGTTCGGCTAGGCCGTAAAGGGAGCACCTCTGCGATTGTTACTACCGGGTCATCCGAGTTAGTACCTCAGACTGGGTGAAGCCGAAAGCTAGTGCTCTTATTGTTTTCAATAATGGTCGGCACACAACGGAACTCATGAGTACAAAAAATCTATTGCACAAGTCTCATAGTAACAATGAGCAACCGAAGAAAGGTATCGGTGGAGGTACTATTTTCTTCGAAGATGCTTCTTACACTTCGTCAGTAATATAGCATAGGTTCCCTGAGCGCGCTTTGTCTGTTACAGCCTTATGGCCTGATTGCCTGGTTATCGGAAACATCGTCGATATTCTCGACAGGTGGAGTACATAACACTTTTCAGCCCTGGGCCGAAGAGGGAGAAGCCGATGGTCGGTTAAGACGCATTTAAAGTTCGGGTGAACACATATATGATATAAGTACATCGGTACATACTATCATTATACATAAAATTCTTTTACCCAAGTCACTTGGTGCTCTTAAAATTTATATGAGCTGTTTTTTAGTAAATGTGTTTTCTTCTTAGTCGTTGCAAAGTCTTTTGCTACCGCTCCTTTTTCGACTCGAGTGTATGGTCAATAGCCGGATAGTCTGTCTTCTCTCTAAAAAGCCGCTCGAGTATAGTTTGCTAAACTGACCTCGGACAAGTACTCCGCCTTTGGGATAATGAGCTTGAAGCCGTAGGCTGACCCGCGTGAAGTCTTGAGACCGGGTGTGTCATGTTAAAGCACGACAGAAGCACAATTTTTTACTTTTTCCAATTTTCGGATTGGCACCGAACACTTGATCTTGTTCGGACGTTATGTTTTTAATGACGTTTTTTTGGTTTTCCAAGCTTATGGCACTTTCAAACTATTTGTGTGTTTTCAGCACAAGTCTCGCAGCGCAACACCGGACACCTTTGGAGATTCGGCAAAAACATTCTCGGATATTGCTAAATATGCATCGGTTTCGATTTGTGTCTTCGGTCAATACTTGGGTTGCCCGGCTCATGCGCTTGCATCCTACGTTCCGCTTTGTTCGGCTAGGTGTGCAAATGGAGAACCACTGCGATTGTGCTTCCAGCTCACATGGTTAAGCACCTCAGTGGAGAAAGCCGAAAACTGACTGTCACAATAAGTGTAAACTGGTCAGCGATCCGATGACTGTGTTAAATGACGGGCCATTCATAACATTGGCCGAAGTGTTTACGGCTTGACCTCGACTATCACCGAACACTATCAGGGGCTAGTAAATGGCCTCCCAAACTAATCCTCAATACTTTGCTCTTACATTAGAGCCGTGGTTTCATGATCATGCTTACCATGACAACCCAAAGAAAGGAACCGATAGCGGGACTATTTTCTTTGGAAGACATTTCTTATGTTAAACAGTAATATAACATATCTCTCCGCGTACCTTTGTTTATAAAACCATATGGCCAGATTGCCTTATTTGTCGTAAATCTTTGCCCTCATAAAGGCTTTATAAAGTAGGACAAACACTCCTCGGCTACTGGCCGAGGAGGTGGAAGCCGATGGTCGGTCAACAAAGTTTTGTACAATGCGGATCCGAGCATTAATGACGTAAAGTACTTGGATACATAGAGTCATTACACATAATTTGTGATTTTACTATGGATATCGATCCTTAATTCGGCCACCCGTGCCCGCATTAAGGCTCGGGGGCTACTGGGCTTCGGGCTTATTATTTACAAATATTAAAGGGGCACATCGATCCCCTGATCTGGTGTTGCCACCCGGCTAGTGTCTCGGGGCTACTGCATTGCCTATCCAATGCAGAAAATTTTGAGTGCAATACAGTTTCCGAGGAGATTATGATCCTCAGGTTGGTCGGCCGCACCCAACCTAAGTCTCGAGGATTGAGCACACCGCTTTTTGTGTCCCGAAGTATTCTTCCGAGCTAGGACTTGATCCTCAGGCCGATTTTGCAAATCAACCTGAGTCTCAACGGCTACTGGGATCAGCGGTCTTACGTCATCCTTCAGGTGCATCTCGGGTTTTAGACCGATACACACCTTGAGGGCTACTGGCTATATATCTCGGCAGAGAATAAATTGCACCAATAAAAAATATTGACAAAAAATCGGTCCACAGTCGGGGTGGTGCACCACCTTGGAAGCAGTTCGGCATAAAGCTCAGGCGTAAGCGGCTGGCTCCATAGAGGACATTTCCGGCATTAAGCTCGGCTAAACTTGTCAGAGTAATGGGCCACGGGTAGGCCAAGCCGAGTCCCATAACCTTTCAAGACAACGGGGCAGGCTGCGCCCCTCAAGACCCCGGGGCGAGGAGCCGCCTCCTGAGGAGTCGACGGCAGGGCGACCGACTGCCCGCTCATGGCCGAGTCCCAGGGACAAATTCCAGAGAAGCCGGCTTTGGGGACTCGGCCGGCGACTCCAACAAACCATGACCTCATCGAAGGGGACGGGGCAGGGGCGTGGCTACAGTGAAGCCCACTCCCCGCCCCTTACCAAGGGCAGGCATGGCCACAGCACGCCGTACCCGGGAAGATCTCCGTGCGGCGTGGCACTGTTGCCCGGCCGGCCCTGACATCAGCACCACAGTACCAAGTCCTGCGCCCATGACGGCTTGTCTGTATGGCCTGGAGGCAGCGGGGCCCACCAGTCAGCGAGACCTCGGGAGACGGCGGGAGAACCACCAATCGGACCCGTCGGGAGTCGGCACGGGGGAGTCGGCCGAGCCCTCCTCCGGGGCCCACGCGCCATTAATCAAGATGAGATGGGGACTGGCCACAGGGATCGCCTGCCAGGCGGTGGGGCTGTTGCCACGACCCCATGACCAAGCCTGCATCATCAGAAGCACGGCTACAGTAATCAGTGGCCGGCAAGACCCGCCCGCGGCGGACGTGGCCTGTTGGCTCCGTACCAGACCAGTCGGCGGGGCCCCCCAGTCGGCGGGCCCCAGCAGTCGGCGGAGAAGTCGGAGGTCGGAGGCACTGATGGCTGGGCCCGTGCCCAGTCGAATTACCATTGTACCCCTGGGGGGTAGGCCTATATAAACCCCCCAGGGCACCCATGCAAGGGGTTGGATCCCAGTAGTTCGAGACCATACCAGATAGAAGGAGAGAGCTAGCCTTGCCCTCTTCTACCACCAGAAACAGCTCAAGGAGCAACCGTGTAAAACACTTGGCCATAGTGATCATGCGGAGACCCCGTAGAGCAGCAGTAGGGGTATTATCTCCCCGGAGAGCCGCGAAGCTGGGTAAGATTCGCCGGCATGCATCTCTTCGCCTCATCCCGTTTCCAGGCACCGGCGACGTCCTTCTCGCCCCCACCATGATAAGCCATCCATTGGCATATGTGGCACCAAACCCCCGACATTTGGCGCCCACCGTGGGGCCTGGTGCACCGCCGTCCGGAGATCTGTTCTGGACGAGAACCCTTTTCCTCCCTGGCGAGCGCAGCCAGCCAGGCACGCTAGGCGAAGTTTGCATCGACGCGCTACGCGGCATTGAGATCGCCTGCGCAGCCAGCTCCTTGGCCGAACTTGTCGGCGAGGTCCGCCTCTCCGACGAACCTGTGTCTGATGCAGGCGCGGGTGGCCCCGAGAACCTCCTCGCGGGCCTCCTCAATCAACTCCACATTTCCGGCGAGCCTGCCGTAGACTTGGAGTCCGTAGGCTCCACCGACCCGATGCCGGTCGACTCCGACACCGCGTCGATCGACGCGTTCCCCACCAACGTGGTGGTCTACGACGAACCTCTCCCCCACGCAGAGAGCGACGGAAGCACCGTCACTGAGGTGCTAGTCATCAGTCATGACGAGTTCCCTGGCGGAGGAGCGCCCGACTCACTCGGTGCGGCGCTGCAAGACCTGACTGTGCCCATTTCGGAAGATGCTGATGCAGAGACGTTAGAAGCGTGCTGCCTTCAGCTCGTTGAAGGCGCGAAGAATATGGCTAGCATGAGACGCTTGTCAGAAGCTTACCAACGGGAGATGGATCGCGCTGTTGGTGGCTCGCCGGCCCCGGCAGGGCCCAGCCGCCTTGGCGCGGTCCAGCAGCGCGGCGTAGCCATCGCCGGCCTGTTTGGGGCTAGCCGCCCCGTGTATGCTACACCAGCGGAGAACATCCGAGCCCCCCAGGAAGCGGCGGATGAGCTGGACAATTTCGAGGGCGAAGAACGCCGCCTCATGATGGAGCGAGTCCAGCGGCTCCTCGACGCAGCCGCCGCGCAGAACGAGGCCGGCTGCCGCACGGAGGCGCCGCAGCGGCCAAACGACGACCCGCACTGAGATCAAGGCGCGATGTCTCGGACGCCGACTGGCGGCGCCCGAGGAAGAAAGGACAAGGTGCCGGCTGTTAGCCACAGTCGGACTCGCATGACCATAGAGCGCGACCAAGATGGCCGCCCGAGAGAAGTGGAACGACGGGACGACTGTCCGCCTCCCCCTCCCCGCAAGGAGAGGCGAGTCTCCCCGCCGCCTGTTGACCATCCGACTCTCAGTGACTGCCTTGGCCGCCGAGAGGGAGTTGGAGAGAATGACGCCCGCCACCGGATCGACCGACTTCACCGGTCCCTGGCGCTGGAAGAAGAAGACGAGTTGGGTCCGCCTTGTTTCGGGCCCCGCATTTGGGACGAGCCCTTTCCCAGAGGGTTCACGCTCCCAAGAGACACGCCCAAGTATACCGGCTCCGTGAAGCCGGAAGACTGGCTAGTCGACTACTCCATGGCTGTCAGCATAGCAAATGGCAACAAGCGTGTCGCCGTAAAGTATGTTCCGCTCATGCTCCAGGGCACGGCCCGGACATGGCTGAATAGCCTAAAGCCCCGCAGCATCAACAGCTGGGTCGACTTCATTGAAGCGTTCGTCCGCAACTTCACCAGCACATACAAGCATCCTCCCAAGCCTCGTCAGCCCTCCTTGTGCGTGCAAGGTCCTGACGAGTCGACTCGCGACTACCTCACGCGTTGGGCTGAGCTCCGGAACTCCTGCGAGGGCGTGCACGAGGTGCAGGCCATCGAGTACTTCACAGCCGGGTGCCGAGAAGGCACCCTCCTCAAGCACAAGCTCCTCTACGACGAGCCAGAAACCCTCGACGAGCTGCTGATCATAGCGGACAAGTACGCCACGGCGGACTCCACCATGAAGGCGGAAATTCAAATCAGCACGACTGGCAAAGTAGCTCCTCAGGCTCCAAGAACTCCGGCGGCAGACGCCGGCTGGCGACAACAGCAGGGCGACAACAAGCGCAAGGCCCCGTAGCCGGCTTCTGGCAGCCGGCAGGTCACGACCTTTGAAGCCCAGCAACCAGAAGAGCAGCCTCCGCCCAAGCGACAGAAAGGCGGCAAGCCAAACTGGTTGCCGGCCTTCTCCTATGAGCAGACCTTGGATGGACCTTGCAAGTTCCACAGCGGCGCGAAGCCGTCGAATCACACCACCCGGGAGTGCCACTGGCTCTCCAGGATTGCCAAGGGAGACGGCCTCCTGCCACACCCGCCTGCTGGGCAGCCGCCTCCGCCTCCGCCCCAGCAGCCGGTAGTCAGGCCAGTCGGCGCAGTACAAGACGAATACCCTGAAGAGCATGGAGCCTATGTGGTGTTCACCAGTGTGGCTGATGATCGACGCAGCAGGCGGCTGCAGCGACAAGAGGTGAACACAGTAGCCTCAGAGACGCCAGAGTTCATGCACTGGTCTGAGAAGCCCATCAGCTGGAGCAGGGCTGACCACCCAGAAGTGATGCCGAGTCCGGGCTCCTACGCCTTGGTCCTGGACGCCACCTTTGCTACGGACAAACGGGCCACGTGTTTCTCGTGAGTTCTTCTAGACGGGGGCAGCAGCATCAATATCCTGTACAAGGACACCATGGAGAAGTTAGGAATCAAGCAAAGACGGCTTCAGAACAGCCGGACTGTGTTCCACAGCATTGTTCCTGGGCTTTCCTGCTCACCAATCGGCAAGATCCTGATGGACGTCCTCTTTGGGGACAAAGATCACTTCCGAAGAGAGTCTGTTTGGTTTGAGGTGGTGGACCTTGAGAGCCCATACCATGCGCTACTTGGCCGACCCGCCTTGGCCAAGTTCATGGCGGTCCCCCACTACGCCTACCTCAAGATGAAGATGCCCAGTTCCAGGGGAATTCTGACTGTGGCCGGCGACTACCGGAAGTCATCCGCTTATGCGGCCGAGAGCAGTCGGCTGGTCGAGTCCCTGGTGATCGCAGCCGAGAAGCGACTCCTTGAACGAGTTGTGGCGATGGCCGGCAAGCAGCCGGAGATATTGCCCGACCCAAAGGAGTCGGAAGCCGAAGGTTCGTTCAAGCCGGCCAAAGAGACAAAGAAGATACCCTTGGATCCGGAGCACCCAGAGAGGTACGCTGTCATAGGTGCGAACCTCGACAGCAAATAGGAAGGCGAGCTCGTCGATCTCCTCCGTGAGAATCGGGAAATCTTCGCATGGTCCCGCAAAGACATGCCAGGTGTACCGACGGATTTCGCCGAGCACAAGTTACATGTCCGATCTGATGTAAAGCCGGTCAGGCAGCCCCTACGCCGCTTATCAGAAGAGAAGAGAAGAGTTGTCGGAGAAGAGATAGCCCGACTCCTAGCAGCCGGCTTCATTATGGAAGTTTTCTTTCTGGAGTGGCTGGCAAATCCGGTCCTGGTACTAAAGAAGAACAAGTAGTGGCGAATGTGTATTGACTACACGAGCGTCAACAAGGCCTGCCCCAAGGACCCATTTGCTCTACCAAGAATCGATCAGGTGATAGACTCCACAGCCGGATGCGAGCTGTTGAGTTTCTTGGATGCATACTCAGGATATCACCAGATCAAGCTGAACCCGGCTGACAGATTGAAGACCGCCTTCATCATGCCGTTTGGAGCATTCTGCTACCTCACCATGACGTTCGGCTTAAGGAATGCCGGCGCCACCTTTCAGCGTTGCATGCAGAAGTGCCTCCTCAAGCAGCTCGGCAGGAACGCCCACGTCTACGTGGATGACGTGGTGGTGAAGACGGAAAAGCGTGGAACACTGTTGGAAGACCTCAAGGAGACCTTTGAGAACCTACGCTGGTTCTAGATCAAGCTCAACCCCGAGAAGTGTGTCTTCGGAGTACCAGCCGGCCAGCTGCTAGGTTTCCTGGTCTCTGAACGCGGCATAGAATGCAACCCAGTAAAAATCAAGGCCATCAAGAGAATGGAGGTACCCAGCCGACTGCTGGATGTGCAGAAGTTCACCGGCTGCTTAGCGTCCATCAGCCGATTCATCAGTCGGCTGGGCGAGAAAGCTCTCCCCTTATACCAACTCATGAAGAAGACCAATTTTTTCGAGTGGAACCATAAGGCGGACGAAGCTTTTCACCAGTTGAAGAAGATGCTGACTACTCCACCCGTCCTGGTGGCTCCGACTCCCAAGGAACCTATGCTCCTGTACATCGCCGCCACCAGCCGAGTAGTCAGCACAGTCATGGTAGTGGAGCGCAAGGAGGAAGGCAAGGCGCTGCCTGTCCAGAGACCAGTATATTACCTGAGCGAGGTACTGTCGACCTCCAAGCAGAACTACCCCCACTACCAGAAGATGTGCTATGGCATACACTTTGCTGCCAAGAAATTGAAGCCTTACTTTCAAGAGCATCCAATCACAGTGGTCTGCACAGCCCCACTTGCCGAGATCATCGGTAGCCGAGATTCCTCTGGTCGAGTGGCCAAGTGGGCCATAGAGCTGGCTCCTTACACCATCTACTACCAGCCCCGCACCGCTGTCAAATCACAAGCGCTGGCCGACTTCCTCGTCGACTGGGCCGAGACCCAGTACCTGCCTCCAGCGCCTGACTTCACCCATTGGCGAATGCACTTCGACGGCTCCAAGATGCGCACCGGCTTGGGAGCCGGCGTCGTCCTCACCTCTCCTAAAGGAGATAAGCTCAAATATGCACTACAAATCCATTTTGCCGCCTCCAACAACGTTGCCGAGTACGAGGCGCTCATTCATGGGCTCCGGCTTGCCAAAGAACTTGGCATCCGCCGGATCTTGTGTTATGGCGACTCGGACTTAGTGGTCCAACAGTCATATGGCGACTGGGACGCGAAAGACGCAAACATGGCGAGCTACCGTTTCCTCGTGCAACAACTCAGCGGGTATTTCGAAGGGTGCGAGTTCCTCCATGTGCCAAGAAACGACAACGACCAAGCAGACGCCTTGGCATGAATCGGCTCTACCCGCCAAGCGATACCATCTGGCGTCGCCCTTCAACGCCTCCTCAAGCCGTCTGTCAAGCCTTCACCAAAATCAGACTCCATTTTTTTGCCGTCTCCTCCCGAAGACGGCGGATCCGACTCCAGAGCTCCGGCAGACGGAACGGGGACTTTGGCGGATGACTCCAAAGCCACCACAGTCGAGCCTGGCCCGGGGACTGCGGTGGCGGACTCGAAGATTCCAGAACTCGGCCCAAGGACCGCGCCAGTCGGCCTGGGGACTTCATCAACCCAGCAAGCGGCTGTTGACTCCAACCCGCCGCCTCCCAGCCCAGCCGCCCTCGTCCAAGTCGCAGTTCTGGTAGTCGAAGAAATAGCAGCACCCTCATGGGCCCAGCCCATCCTCAAATTCCTGGTAAACAAAGAGCTACCAACTGATGAGACCTCAGCTCGGCAAGTACAACGCCGGGCGGAAGCCTATACCATACTCAACAGAGAGCTGGTCAGGCGCAGCATCACTGGTGTCTACCAGTGCTGCATAGAGCCAGAGCAAGGCCAGGCGATTCTCAAAGACATCCATCAAGGCGAATGCGGCCACCATGCGGCTTCAAGAGCACTCGTCGCCAAAGCCTTTCGGCACGGTTTCTTCTGGCTGACTGCCTTGGAAGAGGCCAAGGAGTTGGTCCAAAAATGCAAAGGGTGCGAGAAGTTCAGCTCCAAGCCGCACCAGTCGGCTTCTGCGCTCAAGACCATCCCCATTGCCTGGACTTTCGCAGTTTGGGGTTTAGACATGGTGGGACCATTCAAGACAACACGAGGTGGTTTAACTCACCTACTTGTCGCAGTGGACAAGTTCACCAAGTGGGTGGAAGCAAAGCCAATTAAGAAACTGAACGGTCCGACTGCCGTGACCTTCATCATCGATATCACAATTCGGTACGGCATACCACACAGCATCATCACTGACAACGGCACAAATTTTGCCAAAGGCGCCTTGGCCCGTTTCTGCGCAACACAGGGCATCCGACTGGACCTAGCGTCCGTCGCCCATCCACAGTCAAACGGCCAAGTGGAGCGAGCAAACGGCCTCATCCTGTCCGGCATCAAGCCTCGGTTGATCGAGCCTCTGGAGCGCTCGGCTGGCTGCTGGCTTGACGAGTTGCCAGCCGTCCTCTGGAGTCTGCGCATGACTCCAAACAAGACAACCGGCTTCACGCCCTTCTTCCTCGTCTACGGTGCCGAAGCCGTCATCCCAACAGACATAGAGTTTGACTCCCCATGAGTCACCATGTACACTAAGGAGGAAGTAGAAGAAGCACGACAAGACGGCGTCGATCTGCTGGAAGAGGGCCGGCTGTTGGCACTCAGCCGGTCCAGCATCTACCAGCAGAGCCTGCGCCGATACCACAACAGGAAGGTCATGCCAAGATCTTTCCAAGAAGGCGACCTTGTGCTCTGGCTGATCCAGCGAACAGCCGGCCAGCACAAGCTGTCGGCGCCTTGGGAAGGCCCGTTCATCATCAGCAAAGTACTGGGCAACGATTCCTACTACCTGATCGACGCTCAGAAGCCCCGAGCACGCAAGAGGGACAACTCCGGCAAGGAGACAGAGCGGCCATGGAATGCAAATCTCCTCCGAAGATTTTACAGTTGATGCAGTATGTACCATGCTACCTTTTGTATTAAAGTACCAAGACTTCGGGCCCCCGAGACGAGCTCGGGGACTGCCCTCTTTTGTCTATATGATAAAAATTATGCCTACAAGTATGTTACTCTTCGTCATGCCGTTTCGCACCGGGCTCGACAAGTCGACCCGGGGACTTGCCGCCTTGCACTATGAAATGCTTCCTGCAGTCGGATAAGTAGTGTGTAAACGCCTAAACCGTCTCCTGTCAGAAGCCGCAGCTCGCAGAGCGACTGTACGGTGGGCAGCAGTAAGGTAGAATGGGCACTCGCATGAAAAATGGCCAAGGACTCAAAGCATAAAACATAGCTCAAGATGGCCTCCAGCCTTTCTCGCAAACCGACTCTCGGATAGTCAAACTGCCGACTCCTATCCAACTTGCTCAAAAAAAAATCTTGAAATCGGCTAAGTACTTCCTTTCCCAAAGTAGCCTAGCACTTGATCCAGCAACAGTCCGCAGAGCGGCTGTCCGATTGACAAGGCAGGCAACTAAGAGAAAGCGGCAAAGGAAAAAAGCCAAAAGAACAATGAGCAAGAAAGGATAGATATATATATTTACATAACATAGGCCCTTGGCCGAATTGTCGAGTAGAGGTTCAAAATACACCCCGCGGGTGGAATTGTGCGAATTAACAAGTTCTTCAAAGACTACTGAAGCAGATAAAATAAAAGATACAGCGGTAGCTCAGGAGGCAGCAGACGGATTCAGAGGGTCAGAAGAGGCGCCAGCGTCAGGCGTCGGGGCAGCCGGCTGGCTAGTCTCGGCTTGATCACCTCCGGCGGCAGTCGACTCGGTCGCACGCGGCTCGTTGCTGGAGGCGCAGTCGGGCTGAGGCTGGCCGTCTGCTCCACCTTCTGGTGCCTCCGCCTCGCCCCCATCCTCCGCCTCATCCTCCTCCTCGACACTGGAGCCAATCACCTCCGCCGAGTCTTCGCCGTAGTCTGGGTTCATCCCAAACCACTCCGGCGGTACCTCCTCGCCGTCTTCAGACCGCTCGGGGACGAAGATGCTGGTGTCGGTGTACTCGGGGATCACCACAGCACGTTTGACGAGGGCATCTTCCGCAGCCGCCAGCTCTGGCTGCGCCTCCGACCGAAGCGTGGCCAACCGGTCTAGATCCAGCCCTGGGTACCATGCCTTGACGAACTCCAAGGCCCGGCGCGCTCCAGCCCGGGCCGAAGAGCCCTTCCAGGCCTCAAGACGACCAACCACGACCTCCAGCCAGTTGGCCGTCAGGCTGGGGGTGCGCGGAGCCTGCATATCCGGCCAAAGGGCGGCAATCGCCTGGGCACCGACGCGCTGGAGCCGGCGCAGCATCCGGTGAGCCGGCCAGAGGCGAGCCTCGATGCTCAGGATGTGCTCGTCAAGAGTTCGGGGGGCATCGGCGGCGATCTCTGCGCCCTCCGCCCTCCGACCTTCACGGTCAGCCTCGATGGCTTGGATGACGGCCTGCGACTGCCCGGGGAAGAAGTCTGCACAGACACGAAGAAACGAAGAAGCAAGTCAAAAACCAGGAGTCGGCACGATCTAAGTCGGCAGCTCAAAGAAAGAAAATAAAGAGACTCACCATCAACGGTGTCTTCAATCTCATGGAAGCTGGAGGACAGCAGCGCCTCCTTGTTAGACCAGGAGGAGCGCTCGCTCGCGAACTCGGCCAAGAGGGCGGTTTCCGTCTCCTCCGCATCCCTCTGCGACTTCACAAGCAGCTCCTTCTGCTCTGCCAACTGAGTGGCTAGCAGATCGCGCTCTGTGGCGAGCTTGCTGTGCTCCTCCCCTTTGGCGCACAGGGCGGAGTTGGCTTCGCTCAGCTGTTGTTGAAGAGCAGCATTGGCTCCTGAAGGAAAGGAATAAAGACAATAGTCGTCAATAAAGTAGGTCGCCGAGGAGATCCGGCCCGGCTGCTCAGCAGCCGGCCCGAATCTCGGGGACTACAGCCCGCGGGTGTGCTAGCGCGCCCCCGTAAAAAAAAGGGGGACTTACTCCGGCTCTCCGCCAAGTCGGCGGTCCGCTTGCCCAGCTCTTCAACGTTATGGTTGAAGGCAGTGACGCGGAGGTTGTGGTAATCCTGCGACAAGCATGTCAGACAAAGTTAGTACCCAGAAGTTCATCAATTGGAGTTCCGGGCCGCCTGCTCAGCAGCCAGCCCGAAACTCGGGGACTACACCCAGTGGGTGCACTGGCGCGCCCCCACAGAGAGGAGCAAGAAAACAAAGACCAAAGGAAAAAAAACATACCCAGACGCCTGCCCGCGACGCTAGGAACGGCTTGGTGCAACTCTGGAGAGCATCGCCCTCAGCACGGAGCTTCGCCTGGACGTCCAGGAGCGCCCGGTTCAGCGGCCCTGTGCCACCTCCTCGCACCCACCCAACAGGTGCGGCGCTTGTCGCTTCGGCGTCTGGGGCCGCCGAGCTGGCGGTGCCGGCTTCCAGGGGGCAGGGTGCCGAAGTCGCCTTCTCCAGACGACGACGCGTTGGCGAGCCGACTTGGAAGAGTAGCCTCGCCACGGCCTCGTCTTCGGTCGGCGGCCCCGAAGGGTCCGCTGGCTGCTCGCCTTGCGCGCCTTCAGACGGCAGCGGAGGTGGCGGCAGAACATTTGCGTCCGGAGTAGAGGGGTCGCCGCCTTCCCTCTCCTCGACGAGGTTCTCCCGCCGGCTTCTCCAGTTGGCCCCATGAACTCCGGAGGCGGCGGCGCAGAGTCCAGCGGCGTGCCGAGCATGGCCGACTGGCGGCGTACGGCTTCCTCAGCCTGCTGCTTCACGGCGGTAGCGGCTTCGGCCTCCGCTAGTTTTTTCTTAGCGGAGGCCTCCGCCCTTCGGCCTCCACCTTCTCCAGGCGGAGGGCCTGTTCTTCGTTGCGCCTCTCCTGCGCATTCCGCTCCGTCGCCTCCCGGAGGTCAGCAGCGGGGTCAATCCGCCGAGTGGTGGCGGATGTCTCCGCTGACCCCATGACGGAGGCGGAGGCGACCCGCTCAAGAGAGAGGGGAGCCCTGAAGAAAGAGGGGCAAGTAGAGACTCAGACAAATCACGAAGAAAGAATAAATCTTTGAAGACAGAATACTTACGCGGAGACCAATGGAGGCTTCTTCACTTCCTTACGGAAGCGGATGGCCTTCGCCGCTGCCTCGTCCCGCCGGGTCGCCACAGCCGAGCCCTTGGGCTTCTTCGGCCGACTGCCGAACAAAGTCGGGGTGGCCCTGCGCTTCTTCCCGCCGCCTGGAGCGCCCGGCATGGCAGAAGAGCCCGCGCCAGGCTGGCTGGCTCCTGGCCGATGGCGAGGGGCGACTTCTCCCTCGGCGTTGTCTTCAGGCCAGTCGGCGAAGGTAGCCGAGGGCCTGAAGTCGCCTGCTCTCCCTCCTCCTCCCTCGGCGTCGTCTTCTAGAGTCGCCGCCCCTAGATCAGGGTTGTCGACGTCGCTCTCCACCCGGTCGGCGACGAACTCACGGGCCGGCCCCGAGGTGTCGGCTGGTGGGTGAAGAAGGGGATTCTAACCAAAGCCGACTGGTCAAAACAAAACCCGGCAAGAAGAAGACAATCTAAAGAAAGAAAAGAAAGGCGACTCACCACGGGCGAGGGGTTGGCGCGGGAGTACGGCTCCTTGCCGAATCTCCAGTCCTCCGGGAGCCTGCTGTCCGAGAGGTAGTTCACCATGAGGGCCACCTCTTCGTCAGGCATGTCCTTGGTGCAGATCCGACTCGGGTCGCGGTGCCCACTCATCTGGCATATCATGTGAGGGCGGCCTTGGAGTGGGAGAACTCGGCGCGAAACGAAGGCGGCCAGCAGGTCTGGACCAGTCAAACCCTCCGACTGCGTCAGCACTCAGAGTCGCGTGATGGCACCGGCCCCTGCAGGCGTCAGCGACCTGGCCCGGTACGACCAGTTGGGCAGTCTCCCAGCCGGCAGGCCGGCTTCGAAAGCCGGCAGGTTGACCCAGTCGCCCCTCATGGCGACGTTCCTGACGTAGAAGTACGATCTCTGCCACATCTTCACCGACTTTATCAGCGAGATGGAGGGGAAGTGGTTGTCGGCTCCTAACCTTCGCACGGCGATGAAGGCGCCGCATTGAGCCGGCACGCCCGTGGCCTGGGTGCCGAGCTTGGAGAAGAAGAACTCCCCCCAGAGCTCGAGGGTGGGGAGGACTCCGAGGAAGCCTTCGCACAAGGACACGAAGGCGGACAGCAGCACCACTGTGTTGGGGGTGAGGTGGTGCGGCTGGAGGCCGTAGAACTCCAAGAAAGACCGGAAAAAGCTGCTCGCCGGCAGCCCCAGCCCGCGCAGGCAGTGCGAGCGGAAGATGACCTGCTCGCTCTCCTGCGGGCGGGGGAAATCTCCCCCTCCAGCACAAGACGCACCTGCACGCGATCCTCGCCGGGAAGCCGACGGGTCCAGCGGAGGAACTCAATGTGGTCTTCATGAACTTCAGAACCGTCCCAGGTGCCGGAACGCACTGGGGGAGGTGCGGCGGCAGAGGAAGAACTCATCGCGAGCTGTCACTGCGGTGTTCGCCGGAGCTTGGGCGTGTGGCGGAGAGAGGAAGGAGGAGAGCGAGGAGAAGCAAGGAGGAAGAGAGCGAGGGGTAGTGGCAAGGAGGGGCGCGCGTGCCCCCCTCTTCACCCTACTTATAGCCCCGTGGGCTGCGAAGCCGAGGGGGCGGACTGGGGATTTACTGCGCCCACAACCCCACGACCCCCACAATCCACGTAAAGTTACTGCGCGCAGTAACTCCACGGGAATCCCAACCGTCCACCGGGGCCACAGCGGATCCGCTCTGGCGCCGAGGCGCGGTAGTGGCGGGCCCCGCCTGTGGGCCTGTCTCGTCGCGTGCGTGGGCTGGCAGGACGGCCTACCCATGTGCCCTCGTGTAAGAGGCCAAGAACGGGCGGCAGCCTGGAGGCTTAGCTAGCACTCCGCTTAAATCTCGCCGAGGCGTTCGAGATGCTGAGCGAGCCGGAATCAAGTGAATCCGAGTTGAGCAAGACCGATTCCTTCTAGTCATCCTGGCAGAAGTCAATCAAGACCCTATGCTGAGCACCCAGATAGAGAAACTGCTGAGGCTTCTCAGCCGATCGTCCACGGCACCTCACCAGCTTTGGGGACTACTGTCGGAGTAATGGGCCATGGGTAGGACAAGCCGAGTCCCATAACCTTTCAAGACATCGGGGCAGGCTGCGCCCCTCAAGACCCCGGGATGAAGAGCCCCTCCTGAGGAGTCGACGGCAGGGCGGCCGACTGCCCGCTCACGGCCGAGTCCCAGGGACGACTTCTAGAGAAGCCGGCTTTGGGGAGTCGGCCGGCGACTCCAACAAACCATGACCTCATCGAAGGGGACGGGGCAGGGGCGTGGCTACAGTGAAGCCCACTCCCCGCCCCTTACTAAGGGCAGGCATGGCCACAGCACGCCGTACCCGGGAAGGTCTCTGTGCGGCGTGGCACTGTTGCCCGGACGGCCCTGACATCAACACCACAGTACCAAGTCCTGCGCCCACGACGGCTTGTCTATACGGCCTGGAGGCAGCGGGGCCCACTAGTCAGCGAGACCTCGGGAGACGGCGGGAGAACCACCAGTCGGACCCGTCGGGAGTCGGCCCGGGGGAGTCGGCCGAGCCCTCCTCCGGGCCCACGCGCCATTAATCAAGATGAGATGGGGAGTGGCCACAGTGATCGCCCGCCAGGCGGCGGGGCTGTTGCCACGACCCCATGACCAAGCCTGCGTCATCAGAAGCACGGCTACAGTAATCAGCGGCCGGCAAGACCCGCCAGCGGCGGACGCGGCCTGTCGGCGGGGCCCACCAGTCGGCAGGACCCAGCAGTCGGCGAAGAAGTCGGAGGTCGGAGGCACTGACGGCTGGGCCCGCGCCCAGTCGAATTACCATTGTACCCCTGGGAGGTAGGCCTATATAAACCCCCTAGGGCACCCATGCAAAGGGTTGGATCCCAGTAGTTCGAGACCATACCAGATAGATGGAGAGAGCTAGCCTTGCCCTCTTCTACCACCAGAAATAGCTCAAGGAGCAACCGTGTAAAACACTTGGCCATAGTGATCATGCGGAGACCCCGCAGAGCAGCAGTAGGGGTATTATCTCCCCGGAGAGCCCCGAAGTTGGGTAAGATTCGCCGGCGTGCATGTCTTCGCCTCATCCCGTTTCCAGGCACCGGCGACGTCCTACTCGCCCCCACCATGATAAGCCATCCGTTGGCATATGTCGCACCAAACCCCCAACAAAACTCCTTCAACTTTTTTAACCAAGGTGATTTATGACACCTCGGATATAGTCCGACGTTGGAGCTCGGATACAGTCCGGCGTTTGAGCTTGGACATAGTCCGACATTGGATCTCGGATACATTCCGGCGTTGGAGCTCGGAAGCAGTCCGACGTTGGTGCTCGGCTGCAAAAGATACCTCGAATGCAGTCCGACGTTGGAGCTCAGATGCAAGAGGACTCTGCCGCCTGGGAACAACTTCAAACCCGATGTGTGGCATAAAAATAACAAGGCATTGATAAAGGCCGAAGACTTAAAGGGATCCTCAGATACCCGACATGTGAGTCTTTAGATTTAGCTCGGTAATCCTCAAGATAGAAGACGGGAAGATTTGTTGAACCAGTTTTCAAGACCGATGACCAAAAACGAAGAACAGTTCAGAAGAACCGAGGAGTGTCCCCAACTTGAAGACCGGTTCAGGGGGCTACTGACGGTGTCCTGGACTAGGGGATACTCACTACATCGTCTCTCAATCAGTTGGATTAGGCCGAGGACCCCCATGGTCGTTTACTCATGGGCCAGTTCGGACAGCCGAAGACATATACGAGGAAGATTCCACAAGAATTGGTGATCAAGACAAGGACTCCTCTCCACCAACGTATTCGGCTAGGACTCTTGTTATCCTAGGCCTCCGGTACATTATATAAACCGAGGCTAGGCTAGTCGATAGATCATGACATTACTCATCATACTTGTAGGGTTTAAACCACAACATATGATCTCGAGGTAGATCAACTCTTGTAACACTCATATTCATCAAGATCAATCAAGCAGGAAGTAGGGTATTACCTCCGTAGAGAGGGCCCAAACCTGGGTAAACATTGTCTCCCCCGTCTCCTGTTACCATTGATCCTAGACGCACAGTTCGGGACCCCTTACCCGAGATCCGCCGGTTTTGACACGGACACTCCACGCCTGCGCTTGCCTCTTTAGCACCAAAGAGGAAACGAGGACACTGCGCGCTGGCGCCCTCCTGGCCTTGGTCATCATAGCTTGCATCACAAGAACCTCACGAGGTTCCCCTTGCCTTGATCTCTTCACCCCTTGTGAGCCAGCCTAGTGAGTCCGCCCCCGAGGAGGGCTTGCGTCATCCGCCTCACAAGGCTTGGCCCCTCGTGAGGGTCTTGAGTGTTTGCTGGTGAAGATGGGCCATATAGGGCCGTTGGTAGAGCCACGCCGTGGGCCGTAGGCAGGCAAGTCTGGGGACCCCTGTTCCCAAGACGCCGATAGGGATGCGGGAGAGTTCCCTATAGGTGTTCGGACTTGAAATGTGCAGGGCCAAATACAGCCCCCGGTGTTAAGGCCGGACTAAGGCACGTGTGGTAGTCTGAGGTATGGAGGGAACACAGATGATAATATAAAATAAAATGGCTACCAATGAAAGTGGTGATCAACTATTTCCTTTATACCCTAATTAATACGCCGAGTCGTGTTGTTACAGATAATGCCAAAAACATCAAGGTCATTTTACATGCCAAAAGTTTATACAAGGGAAAGGTTTACACAGAGCCTAAACGAAATGGTTTAAGAATCCCAATGATGCCCTGTTGCACGTCTGCGCCATTTCTCCTTGGACTGGCCTTCAGAATGGTTTTATATGGAGGACGTCCCCCTTCCGGACCCTGTTCGGCGGGATCTTCTGATTTCAACAATGCTCCTCTGAAGAAACGCCGAAGCTGGCGCCCATAGAGCCCCCAGGAGGAAGATAACGGAGAAGTCCTTTACCTGATGAACCGGATTAAAGCGCTGGCCCAATCAGGATTGACAGTAATTGAGGTTATGTCAATATGCATAATGCGGGGAGTGCAGCCACTTAAATATCGAGGGCACCCCCTGTGGTGTTTTAACGGGGAAGATGATGCCACCCGTTACGGGCGTAAGGGTCCGAACAATGCTGCTGCTTTAGCAAAAATTCTGTCCGAGTTGTTCAAGGGAGAGGAAGAGGAGTTCATCCGCATCAAGCCACGAGATGGATTCTCCATGTACAACCCTCCAAGATGGGTGAGTTATATCTCCTTACTCCCATTCTTCCCGCATTCTTTATCTTAGGCACTCACCTCGCCATTTTGCGGCAAGAACTGCAAAAAGCCATAAGGGAGGTCAACAGCCCATCTCCACAACCAGAGGACACTGACCGGGTCCTCGGTCCCGGACTTGAAGAAGACCCAGACATATTCATGGAGCTGATAGACCGGCAATTCTATCAATTAAGTTGTGATGACACCATGGTGGCCATTACGGCCGACTATCCTGGACTGCTTCCTGCGCCGCACGTAAGAAAAACCAAAAAATCCCAACTCCAAAGACTAGGATCCCCTTTTAGACACTTCACCTACCATATACATATGGTGTTTTATAGGGAAGGCATTCTGGACGCCGTGCCGAACCCGCAGCAACTCGCCAACAAGAGGCACCGAGGCCGGGCAGGCCAAAAAGGAAGGCGGTCAGGACGGAGATGCCGGCGCAGAGGTATGACAAAAACCCTGCTCTGTGGTTGTCGTCTTTCTCAAAATGTAATGACGTCCATATTTC
This sequence comes from Triticum urartu, assembly GCF_056163025.1. NCBI lineage: Eukaryota > Viridiplantae > Streptophyta > Magnoliopsida > Poales > Poaceae > Triticum > Triticum urartu. The sequence continues at coordinate 355,973,214 of NC_141877.1, forward strand.
TTTAACAGAAAAAACGCTCGTCGGAATATGTCCGGTGAGGATGCCGATCATGCTTCCACCAATCGGGCTCCAGGATCGGATATAGAGGCGGAAGCCGACATGGGGCGGACGCCGGATATTCCTCCTAGAGAGGATGCGAATAGACTATCCGCTATAAATTCAGAAGTGGAGAGCGCCATGAATCATAGGCGTCGTCGGGCCATACTCCGTGACGCTTGCTTCTCACCAGAGGCATTTGATGCCTTCAATTCTGGAGACGCGTACCTCCGTGCTACTCAAAATGGTCTAGCCAGAGCAACGGACCAGTATGTAAGGGATGTACGGGTAAGCGAATCTGACGATTATGTGTATTAGTAGCCCCTGAGACTTGAAACAGTTAGCAGAACTGATTTAAGGATCATCTATTATGCAGGTTCTTACAGAGAAGAATACCCGACTGTCACAGGAGCTGGAGGAATGCAAGACCCAACTTCAGGCCGCCGTTGCCGCATTGAAGGAACCTAAAAAGTCCCCAACTGGTAACATTTGTTTCAAAGAATGATGGATACCATATAGCGTGCGGCGTGGCTGTAGATCTAACAATAGATGTTGCAGATGAATCCGGAGGATCAGCATGTCATACGACAGCTAAAGGCTGGCGAACGTGTGCTGATTGAGGTCAGGCGGGAGAAAAACAATCTCCAAGACGCCAATACCAAGCTGAGCGTGGAACTGAAAGATGTTCGAGCCCAGTTTGCGGACTCCAAGAAGGAGAATAAGCGGCTTCGACGCGACATTTTCAGTAAGTGCTTGAACGAACCCTTAAAGAGTACGACGAAGAAGCCAGCTGACAGAGTTATATCTGCAGGTATGCTGACGGGTCGTCCCGCGGAGGAGATGCCCGGGTCTGCAGGTGATCTTCTACCCGAGCTCTCACAACTGCACGAACAAGTTCGGCAGGTGATGCAAAGTATTGCCCAGGCCTTATGGCCATCCATCTCCCTGCCAGCAGGCATTGGAGAGCTTGCGGAGAAGCTCGAGGGAGCACGGTGGCGCTTCTGATTATGGAAGATATCGGCCTGCCGTCAAGGTGCCAGGGAAGCTTGGGCCATGGTGAAGACGCGGTATACCAAGGCTGACCCAAACCACATGGCCGAGGTCGGACCTATGGGGCCCAATGGGAAAGAGATCCCCGTTAGCTTAGTATATGGGCAAGTAGAATTAGCCGCAAAGTATTCCCAATAGGATTGTAGGCTAGACAGCCTGTTGGATGGTATAGAAGAGGAATTTAGTCAGTCTACATGACTATGTAATTAAAGTGACATGTATAATGCCTTCTAGCCGGATTATAAATCATTTGTCATGGCAGACCTTTTCGCTTCAACCTCGGGACCCGATAGTCCGGAGTGTATCCGAATACCCGCTCAGTTATATAAGAACCGGGGTATGCGTGGAAACCAGGCGTAGGGGTCATTAGTGCTTGAACAGACAAGTACCCAACTAGTTATGTTATATTACATCGATAGTAAGAAACATCTTCCAGGGAGAATAGTTCCGTTAAGGGTTCCTTTCCCTGGGTACGCATGCCCTAAAGTGCATGTCCGGACTGCGACAGGAGACGCAGGCAAAAACATCTGGGGGCACATTTGGAAAATAAAAAAGTCATCTTTTGTTCACCGATCGAATATTCCCTTAAGAATGCTAGCTTTCAGCTTCACCCAGTCTGAGGTACACATCCGGCTGATCCAGTAGTAACAATCGCAGAGGTGCTCCCCTTATGCCCTAGCCGAATTAACGGGAACGTAGGGCATAAATACAAGAGCCAGGCAACCCAGCTTGGCCAAAACTTAAGTCATATCGATGCATATAATGGCGAAGAAAAGGTACATGCGGAAGAATAACACATGTGCGGGGCATGAAGCCCAGATAAATAATTAAGCTTCTGTGTAAGAAGCCCCTAGGTATAATGAGCACGGTTAGCGCGTCAATAGTGTGGAAGCAAGGCACAAGTTGGCCCTTGAAGGCCTTGAGAAAGAATAAAAGAAAGAAAGAGAAAAAAACAGATAATGTATGTGCAAAAAATGGATAGAGGAAGGAGACGAACATAGAGTCCGGCGCTAGGCGTAGAATCTTCGGAGCCTGGCTGCGTTCCATGGGTTCGGCTCAAGCCGATTATTCGACGCATCCCCCAGACGGTATGCTCCACCAGCCAGAACTTGGTCAATAATGAAGGGACCTTCGCATTTGGGCTCGAGCTTGGTCTTTTTCTTCTCCAGCAGGCGTAGAACTAGCTCGCCAACGTTATAAGTTTTGGCCCGTACTTCTCTGCTTTGATATGTTCGAGCCTGCTGCTGATAGAATGCGGAACGGGCTTTTGCCACGCCGCGCTCCTCCTCCAGGGCGTCCAGACTGTCCTCCCGATCGAGCTCGGCTTCTCTTTCTTCGTACATGCGCACTCGAGGTGAGTTATGAATTATGTCGCAGGGCAGAACCGCCTCTGCGCCGTACACCATAAAAAAGGGTGTGTAACCGGTAGTACGATTCGGCATGGTCCGCAGCCCCCACAGTACGGAGTCAAGCTCCTCTACCCAGTGCGTGTTAGATTCCTTTAAGGACCGCACTAATCTGGGTTTGATGCCGCTCATGATAAGACCATTTGCTCACTCAACTTGGCCGTTAGTTTGTGGGTGATAGACAGAAGCATAATCGAGCTTGATGCCCATGTTGCTACACCAGAGTTTTACCTCGTCAGCCGTGAAGTTCGTGCCATTGTCAGTGATGATGCTGTGGGGGACGCCATAACGGTGTACAACCCCGGATATGAAGTCTATCATCGGTCCGGATTTGGCCATTTTAACAGGTTTGGCTTCTATCCATTTGGTGAATTTATCCACCATGACCAGTAGGTATTTTCTCTTGTGGGTTCCCCCTTTAAGGGGTCCAACCATGTCAAGCCCCCAGACCGCGAAGGGCCAGGTAATGGGGATTGTTTGGAGGGCAGTGGGTGGCATGTGGCTTTGGTTTGCAAAAGGCTGGCAAGCGATGCAGCATTGGATCAAGTCCTGTGCGTCTACCCGGGCCATTGGCCAATAAAAACTTGTACGGAAGGCCTTGCTTACAAGGGCCCGGGCTGCGGCGTGGTGGCCGCCGAGTCCGGCATGAATTTCTGCCAAAAGCTTTTGCCCCTCCTCTTCGGAGATGCAGTTTTGAAGGACTCCGGTAGTGCTTTTCTTATAAAGCTCTCCCTCGTGGACCCTGTAGGCTTTAGATTGCCGCATTATGCAGCGTGCCTCATTTTGGTCCTTAGGGAGTTCCTGCCTAGTTAGGTAGGCCAGGAATGGTTCTGTCCACAGGGCGATGATGGCCATTATTACGTGGGCTAAAGGTGTTATTTCGGTGGCAGAGCCTCCGATTATGTCAGAGTGTTCGGTATCGGGCATTTTGGCCGTGTCCGGACTATTGTTACCGGTGTCCCCTTCCCATACCACGGATGGCTTAAACAACCTCTCCAAAAAGATGTTGGGGGGACCGCATCGCGTTTTGCGCTGATGCAGGTGAGGATATCCGCTGCCTGATTGTTTTCCCGAGCCACATGGTGAAATTCGAGCCCCTCGAACCGAGCTGACATCTTTTGGACGGCGTTGCGATAGGCCACCATTTTCGGATCCTTGGCATCGAAGTCTCCATTTATTTGGGATATTGCGAGGTTCGAATCCCCCCGCACATCCAGGCGTTGAATGCCCATGGAAACTGCCATCCAAAGACCATGTAACAGGGCTTCGTATTCGGCTGCGTTGTTGGAGTCTGTGTACAATATCTGGAGTACGTATTGAACTGTATCTCCGGTAGGGGACGTCAGGACGACGCCAGACCCTAGACCAGCCAGCATTTTGGAGCCGTCAAAGTGCATGATCCAATTGGAGTATGCGTCGTACTCTTTAGTTAGTTCGGCTTCCATCCATTCGGCGACAAAGTCGTCCAATACTTGCGATTTAATGGATCGCCGGGGTGTGTATGTTATGTCGAACGGGAGGAGCTCAATGGCCCATTTGGCAATCCGGCCCGTGGCGTCGCGGTTGTTTATAATGTCATTGAGTGGCACCTCCGAGGCTATTGTAATTGAACACTCTTGAAAGTAGTGTCGCAGCTTGATAACCCACAAGTATAGGGGATCGCAACAGCTTTCGAGGGTAGAGTATTCAACCCAAATTTATTGATTCGACACAAGGGGAGCCAAAGAATATTCTCAAGTATTAGTAGCTGAGTTGTCAATTCAACCACACCTGGAAACTTAGTATCTGCAGCAAAGTGTTTAGTAGCAAAGTAATATGATAGTGGTGGTGCGGCAACAAAAGTAAAGACAGCAAAAGTAATGTTTTTGGTATTTTGTAGTGATTGTAATAGTAGCAGCGGGAAAGTAAATAAGCATAAACCAGTATATGGAAAACTCGTAGGCACCGGATCAGTGATGGATAATTATGCTGGATGTGGTTCATCATGTAACAGTCATAACATAGGGTGACACAGAACTAGCTCCAATTCATCAATGTAATGTTGGCATGTATTCCGTATATAGTCATACGTGCTTATGGAAAAGAACTTGCATGACATATTTTGTCCTACCCTCCCGTGGCAGCGGGGTCCTATTGGAAACTTAGGGATATTAAGGCCTCCATTTAATAGATAATCGGAACAAAGCATTAGCACATAGTGAATACATGAACTCCTCAAACCACGGTCATCACCGGGAGTGGTCCCGATTATTGTCACTTCGGGGTTGCCGGATCATAACACATAGTAGGTGACTATAGACTTGCAAGATAGGATCAAGAACTCACATATATTCATGAAAACATAATAGGTTCAGATCTGAAATCATGGCACTCGGGCCCTAGTGACAAGCATTAAGCATAGCAAAGTCATAGAAACATCAATCTCAGAACATAATGGATACTAGGGATCAAACCCTAACAAAACTAACTCGATTACATGATAAATCTCATCCAACCCATCACCGTCCAGCAAGCCTACGATGGAATTACTCATGCACGGCGGTGAGCATCATGAAATTGGTGATGGAGGATGGTTGATGATGACGACGGCGACGAATCCCCCTCTTCGGAGCCCCGAACGGACTCTAGATCAGCCCTCCCGAGAGGTTTTAGGGCTTGGCAGTGGCTCTGTATCGTAAAACGTGATAATTTCTTCTCTCTAGTTTTTTCTCTCCGAAAGCAAATATATAGAGTTGGAGTTGGCGTCGGAGGGTCTCCAGGGGGCCCACGAGGTAGGGGGCGCGCCCTAGGGGGGCGCCCCCGACCCTCGTGAGAAGGGTGTGGGCCCCCTGGTCTTCATCTTTGGCGAGGATTTTTTATTGTTTTTTCTAAGATGTTCCGTGGAGTTTCAGGTCATTCCGAGAATATTTGTTTTCTGCACATAAAACAACATCATGGCAATTCTGCTGAAAACAACGTCAGTCCGGGTTAGTTCCATTCAAATCATACAAGTTAGAGTCCAAAACAAGGGCAAAAGTGTTTGGAAAAGTAGATATGACAAAGACGTATCAACTCCCTCAAGCTTAAACCCTTGCTTGTCCTCAAGCAATTCAGTTGACAAAATGAAAAGAAAGAAAGAAAAACTTTTACAAACTCTGTTTGCTCTTGTTGTTGTAACTATGTCAAGCCAACATTCAAGTTTTCAGCATAGATCATAACTAACCACATTTGCAATAATTCTCAGGTCTCATAATTACTCATATCAATAGCATAATCAACTAGCAAGCCATAATAATAAATCTCGGATGACAACACTTTCTCAAAACAATCATAATATGATATAACAAAATGGTATCTCGCTATCCCTTTCTGAGACCGCAAAACATAAATGCAGAGCACCTTTAAATATCAAGGACTAACTAGACATTGTAATTCATGGTAAAAGAGATCCAATCATAGTCATACCCAACATAAATTAATAGTGATGAATGCAAATGACAGTTGTGCTCTCCAGCTAGTGCTTTTTAATAAGAGGGTGATGACTCAACATAAAAGTAAATGGATAGGCCCTTCGCAGTAGGAAGCAGGGATTTGTAGACATGCCAGAGCTCGGATTTGCAATAGAGATAAATTGAATTTTGAGCGGTATACTTTCATTGTCAACATAACAACCGAGAGATGGTGATATCTTCCATGCTACACACATTATAGGCGTTTCCCAAACAGAATGGTAAAGTTTATACTCCCCCTCCACCAACAAACATCAATCCATGGCTTGCTCGAAACAACGAGTGCCTCCAACATACATCAGGTCCCAAGGGGAGTTTTGTTTGCAATTAATTTTGATTTAGTTTGCATAAAGCATGGGACTGGGCATCCCGGTGACCAGCCATTTTCTCGTGAGTAAGGAGCGGAGTCCACTCCTCTTGAGAATAACCCGCCTAACACGGAAGATAAGGACAACCTTGGTTGATACATGAGCTATTCGAGCATACAAAATAGAATGTTTATTTGAAGGTTTAGAGTTTGGCACATACAAATTTACTTGGAACGGCAGGTAGATACCTCATATAGGAAGGTATAGTGGACTCATCTGGAATAACTTTGGGGTTTAAGGGATTGGATGCACAAGCAGTATTCCCGCTTAGTACAAGTGAAGGCTAGCAAAAGACTGGGAAGCGACCAACTAGAGAGCGACAACAGCCATGTACATGCATTAAAATTAATAGACATTGGATGCAACCATAAGTAGGATATAATCCACCATGAACATAAATATTGTGAAGGCTATGTTGATTTGTTTCAACTACATGCGTGAACATGTGCCAAGTCAAGTCACTTAAATCATTCAAAGGAGGATACCACCCCATCATACCACATCATAATCATCTCAATAGCATGTTGGCACACAAGGTAAATCATTATAACTCATAGCTAATCAAGCATGGCACAAGCAACTACGATCTCTAATTGTCATTGCAAACATGTTTATTCATAATAAGCTGAATCAAGAATGAGGGACTCATCATATTTACAAAAACAAAAGAGGTCGAGTTCATACCAGCTTTTCTCATCTCAGTCAGTCCATCATATATCATCATAATTGCCTTTCACTTGCACGACCGAACGGTGTGAATAATAATAAGAGTGTACGTGCATTGGACTAAGCTGGAATCTGCGAGCATTCAATAAACAGGAGAAGACAAGGCAATATGGGCTCTGGGTTAAATCAACAATGATGCATATAAGAGCCACTTCAACAATTTAATTATGGTCTTCTCCTACTGACCCCCAAAGAAAAGAAAAGGAATAAAACTATTTACACGGGAAAGCTCCCAACAAGCAAAAGAAGAATGGGAAATATTTTTGGGTTTTCTTTTTAATTACTACAACTACAGCAGAAAAATAAACTACTACTACCATTTTTTTGTTTTTCTTAAGGTTTAACAAACATACAAGAAGAAAGCAGGAAAAAGAAAATAAACTAGCATGGATGATACAATGAAAAAGTATGAGCACCGACATCTGGCAATGAGTGTGTGTGAACATAAATGTAATGTCGGTGAGAAATACATACTCCCCCAAGCTTAGGCTTTTGGCCTAAGTTGGTCTATGGCCACGGCTGGCCTCGCGGATATCCATAATAATAGTTGTTGGGGTCGTATTGTGATGAGGAAGAAGAAGGCTCCGATTGCCACTGGCTGGCAATCATCTCCGGATCCCACTGATAGTTAGACTGTCGTGAAGGATCAAATTGTGGTTCTGGTTCTGGCTCCTCGGCTGGTGCAGGGTTCCGGTAGGCGTGAATAGCCGTCAACGGAACAAGGTACGTGCCTACAGTCAAATCAAACAAAGAAGGGGCAGGCAAGGTAATAGTTCAGGATGATGTTTATTAAAGAACAGTTGATATTTAAGCTCTCCTGCCCTATTCTTAACAATAAAATCATGTGCCACCATACTTTTATGATCTAGATAAACATGGGGCAGCACCTTTTCTTCCTCCTCAGCATGCCTAATAGGTATGTTAAAATGTGCGACTAGGCGTGTAGCATAAATGCCTCCAAAGATGGGGCCCTTAGTACAGTTCATATTTAACCGTCTAGCAATAATACCGCCCATACTAAAAGTGTTATCACTGTATAAACCTTGGAGTACAATAATTAAATCAGGGATACTAAGGTTTCCACAGTTTTAAACAACGACTAGCAAATAATGCAAAGTAACGTAAAACAGGAAAATGTATGCTAGTGATTCGTGCATCGGAAACATTCCTGGTTTCTCCTACAGTGATATTATTAATAAATCCCTCCACATCATCATGATGTGGTTCTTCTGTCTTGCCCTCAAAAGGGACTAAATAAATCCGACAGAAATCATAAAGTGACATCTCCTTATGCTCATCATATAAATGAAATTCCACCATGGGTGGTGAGTTCCTAGAATGAAATTGAAAGTTTTGCACAAAGGTATTTGTGAGTAAGAGATTCTGATCGCATTGGTCATGGAGGAAAGCGGTGAGGCCTGCATTGTGAGCCAATTCATGAAAATCTTCATAGATACCGGCTACTCTCAAGAAATCATCAGAAGGCCATTCACATGCCCGAATCTCCGCGGTGCGAGGCAGATTATACTTACGCTTGGGTGCCTTTTCCTTCGAGCTTTGGCTCGATGAGCCCCTCAAGAATCTCCTCATTATATTCTGAAAAATTCTGAAATTTTTAGTAACTTCAAACAAAAGTAAACCAACTTCAATAAAACTGATAGCAACTACTCCTACAAGTGCCTAGAGCCTATATCAAGCATTAGAACTACTTGGAACCATATAAATTTGACATGCAAGCTCAAGAACATGGTGACCTATGCAGCACAAATTTGCAATGAATAAAGCACTAGAAAAAAAACTAATTGGACCAATGGAGGAGTCACATACCAAGGAACAATCTCCCCAAGCAGTTTTGTGAGAGGTGCTTTGAGCAAGGAGATCGAAAATCACAGCAAAAGTGGCTGGAACTTGTGCTTGAGTTGGTTTTTCGGGTTTGTGTGAGACAGAGGAAGAAGATGGGTGCTGGGATAAGTGGAGGAGGGCCACCATGGGCCCACGAGGCAATGGGGCGCGCCCTATAGGGGGGGCTCCCACCACCCTCGTGGCCAGGTGGTAGCTCCTCCCGCGGTAATTTTTGCACAGTAAATCCTCAAATATTCCCGAAAAAATCATATTAAATTGGCATGTCATTCTGAGGACTTTTATTTTCAGGATATTTTTATATTGCACGGATAATCAGATAACAGACAAAAAAAACTATTTTTACTTTATTTCTACTAAATAACAGAAAGTATAGAGAGGGTACAGAAGGTTGTGCTTCTAGTTTCATCCATCTCATGCTCATCAAAAAGAATCCACTAACAAGGTTGATCAAGTCTTGTTAACAAACTCATTCCGATAATCATGAAACCGGAGAAATTTCGAATAACACTAAGTTACCTCAACGGGGATATGCACATCCCCTATAACAAGTATATCATATTTCTTCTTGACAGTACGAAGAGGAAATTCAAAACCTCCAAATATAATCGATGAAAATTTTCCAATGGAGTTGATACTATGAACTTGAGGTTGTTTCCTCGGAAAGTGTACCGTATGCTCATTACCATTAACATGAAGAGTGACATTGCCTTTGTTGCAATCAATAACAGCCCCTGCAGTATTAAGAAAAGGTCTTCCAAGAATAATAGACATACTATCATCCTCGGGAATATCAAGAATAACAAAGTCCGTTAAAATAGTAACGTTTGCAACCACAACAGGCACATCCTCACAAATACCGACATGTATAGCAGTTGATTTATCAGCTATTTGCAAAGATATTTCGGTAGGTGTTAGCTTATTCAAGTCAAGTCTATGATATAAAGAGAGAGGCATAACACTAACACCGGCGCCAAGATCACATAAAGCAGTTTTAATATAATTTCTTTTAATGGAGCAAGGTATAGTAGGTACTCCGGGATCTCCAAGTTTCTTTGGTATTCCACCCTTAAAAGTATAATTAGCAAGCATGGTGGAAATCTCAGCTTCCGCTATCTTTCTTTTATTAGTAATGATATCCTTCATATATTTAGCATAAGGATTTGTTTTGAGCACATCAGTTAATCCCATACGCAAAAAGATAGGCCTAATCATTTCAGCAAAGCGCTCAAAATCCTCATCATCCTTTTTCTTGGATGGTTTTGGAGGAAAAGGCATGGGTTTCTGAACCCAAGGTTCCCTTTCTTTACCATGTTTCCTAGCAACAAAGTCTTTCTTATCATAACGTTGAATCTTTGATTGTGGGTTATCAAGATCAACAGCAGGTTCAATTTCTACATCATTTTCATTACTAGGTTGAGCATCATCATGAACATCATTATTAAAATTTTCATTAGGTTCATGTTCATTACCAGATTGTGTTTTAGCATCAGACATAGATATATCATTTGGATTATCAGGTGGTTCAGCAATAGGTTCACTAGAAGTTTGCACAGCTCTATCTTTTTTTCTTCTTCTTCTTCTTTTTAGAATAACTAGGAACATCAATATTATTTCTCTGGGAATCTTGCTCGATTCTCTTAGGGTGGACTTTAGGATACAAAGGTTCCTGAGTCATTCTACCAGTTCTAGTAGCCACTCTAACAACATAATCATTTTTCTTACTATTCATTTCATCAAGCACTTCTTTTTGAGCTTTAAGTACTTGGTCTACTTGTGTGGTAACCATAGAAGCATGTTTGCTAACAAGTTTAAGTTCACCTTTAATATCAGCCATATAGTCACCCAAGCGTCTAATCATATAAGCATTTTCTTTTAATTGTCTACCAAAATAAGCATTGAAGTCGTCTTGCTTATACATAAAGTTATCAAACTCATCGAAGCAATGACTAGCAATTTTAGTAGGAGGAACTTCAGCTTTATCATATCTATAGAGAGAATTTACCTTTACTACCTGTGTCGGGATATCAGGGTCAGGAGGTTCTTCAACAAATAAGTAATTGAGATCATAAGTTTCTTCAAGAGGCGGTGAATTAAGACCATGTATTTCTTCAATAGGAGGTAAATTCTTAACGTCTTCAGCTTTAATACCTTTCTCTTTCATAGATTTCTTTGCCTCTTGCATATCTTCGGGACTGAGAAATAGAACACCTCTCTTATTCAGAGTTGGTTTAAGAATAGGCTCAGTAATTGGAGCAGGAGCTGGCTCAGGAGCTGGCTCAGGAGGTGGCTCAGGAGGTGCCCAACTATCCAGGTGTTCTTTCCCTGAAAAGAGAACCAGCACAACTATCCAGGTAATCTCTGGAAGCATTGGTTAGTCCATTATAAAAGATATCAAGTACTTCAGGTTTCTTAAGAGGATGATCAGGCAAAGCATTAAGTAAGTTGAGAAGCCTCCCCCAAGCTTGCGGGAGACTCTCTTCTTTAATTTGCACAAAGTTGTATATTTCTCTCAAAGCAGCTTGTTTCTTATGAGCAGGGAAATATTTAGCAGAGAAGTAATAAATCATATCCTGGGGACTACGCACACAACCAGGATCAAGAGAATTAAACCATATCTTAGCATCACCCTTTAATGAGAACGGAAATATTTTGAGTAAATAGAGGTAACGTGATCTCTCGTCATTAGTGAACAGGGCAGCTATATCATTTAACTTAGTAAGATGTGCCACAACAGTTTTAGATTCATAGCCATAAAACGGATCAGATTCAACCAAAGTAATTATATCAGGATCAACAGAGAATTCATAATCCTTATCAGGAACACATATAGGTGAAGTAGCAAAAGCAGGGTCGGGTCTCATTTTATCTCTAAGTGATTCTTTGTTCCATTTAATTAATAACCTCTTAAGCTCATATCTATCTTTGCAAGCAAAAATAGCGGCAGAAGATTCCCTATCAAAAAGATATCCCTCAGGAATAACAGGCATATTTTCATCATCACTATCATCATCGTATTCAGATTCAATAATTTCTTTTTCTCTAGCCCTAGCAATTTGTTCATCAAGAAATTCACCAATGGGCACAATAGTATTAGACATAGAAGCAGTTTCATCATAAGTATCATGCATAGCAGAAGTGGCATCATCAATAACATGCGACATATCAAAACGAATATCAGAGGCAGGTGTAGGTGTCGCAAACTTACTCATAATAGAAGGTGAATCAAGTGCAGAGGTAGATGGCAGTTCCTTACCTCCCCTCGTAGTTGAGGGATAGATCTTAGTTTTTAGATCTCTCAAGTTCTTCATAATGATAGGCAGATATAAATCCCAAGTGACTCAAGGAATAGAGCTATGCTCCCCGGCAATGGCGCCAGAAATTAGTCTTGATAACCCACAAGTATAGGGGATCGCAACAGCTTTCGAGGGTAGAGTATTCAACCCAAATTTATTGATTCGACACAAGGGGAGCCAAAGAATATTCTCAAGTATTAGCAGCTGAGTTGTCAATTCAACCACACCTGGAAACTTAGTATCTGCAGCAAAGTGTTTAGTAGCAAAGTAATATGATAGTGGTGGTAGCGGCAACAAAAGTAAAGACAGCAAAAGTAATGTTTTTGGTATTTTGTAGTGATTGTAACAGTAGCAGCGGGAAAGTAAATAAGTGTAAACCAGTATATGGAAAACTCGTAGGCACCGGATCAGTGATGGATAATTATGCCGGATGCGGTTCATCATGTAACAGTCATAACATAGGGTGACACAGAACTAGCTCCAATTCATCAATGTAATGTTGGCATGTATTCCGTATATAGTCATACGTGCTTATGGAAAAGAACTTGCATGACATCTTTTATCCTACCCTCCCGTGGCAGCGGGGTCCTATTGGAAACTTAGGGATATTAAGGCCTCCTTTTAATAGAGAACCGGAACAAAACATTAGCACATAGTGAATACATGAACTCCTCAAACCGCGGTCATCACCGGGAGTGGTCCCGATTATTGTCACTTCGGGGTTGCCGGATCATAACACATAGTAGGTGACTATAGACTTGCTAGATAGGATCAAGAACTCACATATATTCATGAAAACATAATAGGTTCAGATCTGAAATCATGGTACTCGGGCCCTAGTGACAAGCATTAAGCATAGCAAAGTCATAGCAACATCAATCTCAGAACATAATGGATACTAGGGATCAAACCCTAACAAAACTAACTCGATTACATGATAAATCTCATCCAACCCATCACCGTCCAGCAAGCCTATGATGGAATTACTCACGCACGGCAGTGAGCATCATGAAATTGGTGATGGAGGATGGTTGAAGATGACGATGACGATGATGATGAATCCCCCTCTCCAGATCCCTGAATGGACTCCAGATCAGCCCTCCCGAGAGGTTTTAGGGCTTGGCAGCGGCTCCGTATCGTAAAACGTGATGATTTCTTCTCTCTGGTTTTTTCTCTCCGAAAGCAAATATATAGAGTTGGAGTTGGCGTCGGAGGGTCTCCAGGGGGCCCACGAGGTAGGGGCGCGCCCTAGGGAGGGGGGCGCCCCCCACCCTCGTGAGAAGGGTGTGGGCCCCCTGGTCTTCATCTTTGGCGAGGATTTTTTATTGTTTTTTCTAAGATGTTCCATGGAGTTTCAGGTCATTCCGAGAATATTTGTTTTCTACACATAAAACAACATCATGGCAATTCTGCTGAAAACAGCGTCAGTCCGGGTTAGTTCCATTCAAATCATACAAGTTAGAGTCCAAAACAAGGGCAAAAGTGTTTGGAAAAGTAGATACGACGGAGACGTATCACAGCTTCCGGGATGCGATGAATACTGCATAGGCTATCTTTTCATAATGTGGGTACCGTGATTTGCATGGAGTGAGGACAGTGGATACATAATATACCGGCCTTTGAACGGGGAATTTATGTCCGTCCGTTTCTCGTTCGACGACGAGCACTGCGCTTACCACCTGATGAGTTGCCGCAATGTACAACAACATTGGTTCGCTGATGTTTGGCACGGCCAGGATTGGGTTGGTTGCCAGTATGGCTTTTATTTCTTCCAATCCGGCTGTGGCAGCGTCCGTCCACTCGAAGTGTTCGGTGCGTCGAAGGAGGCGATAAAGGGGTAATGCCTTTTCTCCTAAGAGGGAGATAAAGCGGCTTAGAGCCGCCACACATCCGGTTAATTTCTGGATTTTTTTGAGGTCCGTTGGGATAGCTAACTGTGACAGAGCTCAGATTTTGGCCGGATTTGCTTCAATTCATCTACTGGAGACAATGAAGCCCAGGAGCTTTCCGGCTGGTACGCCGAAGACTCATTTTTCTGGATTGAGCTTGATGTCGTATGTTCGGAGGTTGTCGAATGTGAGCCTTAAGTCGTCTATTAGGGAGTCGACGTGTTTGGTTTTGACGACCACATCATCTACGTATGCCTCTACTATTTTGCCGATCTGTTTCTCTAGACATGTCTGAATCATGCGCTGATATGTTGCACTGGCGTTTTTGAGCCCAAAAGGCATTGTGTTGAAACAGAAGGGGCCGTATGGTGTGATAAATGCCGTTGCGGCTTGGTCGGACTATGCCATCTTGATTTGGTGGTAGCCGGAGTATGTGTCGAGGAAACACAATGAATCATGTCCTGCGGTAGCGTCGATAATTTGATCGATGCGGGGGAGGGGGAAGGGATCCTTTAGGCAAGCCTTGTTGAGGTCCTTGAAGTCGACACATAGGCGCCAGGATTTGTCCTTCTTTGGCACCATCACCAGGTTTGCTAGCCAGTCCGGGTGTTTTATTTCTCTAATGAATCCGGCCTCCAATAACTTGGCTAGTTCCTCTCCCATAGCTTGTCTCTGAGGTTCAGAGAAACGCCAAAGAGTCTGCTTGACCGGCTTGAATCCCTTTAGAATATTAAGGCTGTGCTCGGCCATCCTGCATGGGATTCTCGGCATATCTGAGGGATGCCAGGCGAATATGTCCCAATTCTCACGCAGGAACTCTCATAGTGCGGCGTCCACGGCAGGGTTTAACTGTGCCCCGATGGAGGCTGTTTTTGCAGAGTCCATTGGGTGGACTTGGAATTTGACTATTTCGTCCACTGGTTTAAAAGAGGTGGACTTGGATCTCTTGTCAAGTATCATGTCGTCCCTGTCCACTGTGGAGCGCAGCGCAGTTAATTCCTCGGCCACGAAGGCTTCGGATAATGCCTCGAGGGCCAATGCGGCTGTTTTGTTTTCGGCGCGGAGTGCTGTGTCCGGATCACTAGCGAGAGTGATGATTCCGTTGGGCCCGGGCATTTTGAGCTTCATGTACCCGTAATGGGGTATCGCTTGGAAGATCGTGAACGCCTCCCGCCCTAAAAGGGCGTGGTATCTGCTACTGAACGGGGCCACTTCGAATGTAATTTCTTCAGACCTATAGTTCTCCGGCGTGCCGAATACCACATCTAGTGTGATTTTCCTAGCACAGCGTGCTTCCCGACTGGGGATGATTCCTCTGAAGGTTGTGCTGCTTCGCTCAATGCGGCTCTAGTCTATTTCCATTTTTTGAAGAGCTTCCTCATAGATAAGGTTTAATCCACTACCTCCGTCCATGAGTACTTTGGTGAGTCGAAAGCCGTCCACAATTGGACTGAGGACTAGTGCGGCCGGTGCTCGGGCTGTTCAGATTTTGGGTTCATCACTGGCATTGAAGGTAATAGCCGTGTCACTCCATGGATTTACTGCTGCCACATGGCAGATTTCGGCAAGGCTGCGGAGTGTTCGCTTGCGCCTATTATTTGATGCGAAGGTCTCGAAGACTGTTAATACCGTATTTTTATCCCCGGGATGGTGCTCTGTGGTATCTGGGATGAGAAGATCCTCACCACTTTTGGCCACCTGCCGGAGTACCCAACATGCTCTAAGGCTGTGTGTTGGTATGGTATCCGCTGTGCTATGAATTTTGCAGGGTCCATTGAGCCATCCCTCCAATACGGTTCCATGCCCTGTAGAGGGGTTTTTGCTTCTTTGTCATTAACTTGGGTGTATTATGATAGTGCACCCTTTTGCTTCGGACTGGGTGCATATTCGGAGCCGGATTATCCCAAAATTTCATTTCGGTTTTCCAGGCGCTTTCCATCGCACAGTACTTTTGTACAATGGACGCCAAGTCAGCAAAGCGTGATATGTCACGGCGACTTATGGCTTTAAGGATTCCCTTGTCCGTGCAATTATTGCAGAAAAATGAGACTGCGTCTTCCTCGCGACAGTCCTTAACCTTGTTCATCACAAGGAGGAACCTGGCCCAATAATGATGTACTGTTTCCTGGGGCTCTTGCCTGATGTGGGAAAGATCGTCTATGTCTAGGTGGGTGGGTGGATTTGAGTCCGAACCCTTACCCGATCTGAGATCCAGGGGCCGAGGAGTTTCCAATCTTGGAAGTTCGGATTTCGGAGTGTTGCCCGATAAGTCTGGCCCGCTGCCTGACTCTAGGTTTAGGGCTTGGGTGATGTCCTCTCGTAAACAGGTATCCGGCTCGGAGAGCTCAGGAATCTGGACATAGTTAGTCCTCAAGATAGAGGAAGGATCGCCGCATTGTTCCTCCACCACCGTGATATGATGGGTGACCGGGTGGAGAATTAATCTCCCTTCGATCGGGTTTAAGCCCAATCCGATCATAGTTCGTAGCGACTCCCAAGGCGGCGATGCGATCCAAGAGCTCGTTTAGGGAGGAGAGATCCATTGGATCCATCTGTTCAGCGAATTCCGAGCCGACGTGGAGGCTGTTTTCGATGACCCGAGAAGTCATCGTCGGTGCAGCAGCCGAACGGGTGGTCATGATGAAACTGCCTAGCTAGAGAGTTTGGCCGACAGCCAGGGCTCCCCCAGCAGTAATGTTGTTTTTAACAACGAGACGAGGCATCCTTCCTTACGGCGACGACACAGTGGAACTCTCAATGAAAGCACCAATGTCAGTGTCAAAACTAGTGGATCTCGGGTAGGGGGTCCCGAACTGTGCGTCTAAGGCGGATGGTAACAGGAGGCAGGGGACATGATGTTTTACCCAGGTTCGGGCCCTCTTGATGGAGGTAAAACCCTACGTCCTGGTTGATTATTCTTGATAATATGAGTAGTACAAGAGGTGATCTACCACAAGATCAGAGAGGCTAAACCCTAGAAGCTAGCCTATGGTATGATTGTATGTTGTCCTACGGACTAAAACCCTCCAGTTTATATAGACACCGGAGGAGGCTAGGGTTACACCAGGTCGGTTACAAAGGAGGAGATATGCATATCCGTATTGCCTAGCTTGCCTTCCACGCCAAGTAGAGTCCCATCCGGACACGAGACGAAGTCTTCAATCTCGTATCTTCATAGTCCAACAGTCCGGCCAAAGGATATAGTCCGGCTATCCGGAGACCCCCTAATCCAGGACTCCCTCAGTCGTTGTCGATGACAAGACGAGCCATCGATTCTTCTGTCTACAACACAATGGAACTCTCAATGAAAGCACCAATGTCGGTGTCAAAACCGGCGGATCTCGGATAGGGGGTCCCAAGTTATGTGTCTGAGGATCGATGGTAACAAGGGACGGCAGGGACACGATGTTTACCCAGGTTCGAGCCCTTTAAAGGAGGTAAAACCCTACGTCCTGCTTGATTATATTCGTGTGTGTATAAGGGTTACAAGAGTTGATCTACCTCGAGATCATAATGGCTAAACCCTAGCTGTCCAGCCTATGAATCTTCCCCCTTCCTACGGACCTAACCCTCCGTTTTATATACACACTTGAGGGGCCTAGGGTTGTACAGAGTCGGTTTGTAGAGGAAGAAAATAGTACACCCGGACACCAAACTTGTCGTCCATGCACATAGGAGTCCTACCCGGACACGGGGGATAATCTTCTGCTTTGTCTTCACGGCCCATCAGTCCGTCCCATATCGAATAGACCAGACACCCGAGGACCCCCCCTAATCCAGGACTCCCTCAGGAGCAAAGAAAGCACCAGAGGGGAGGCCGGTGGGGCCCACAAGACACCAAGGCATGCCAAAGGCCCCTGGCATGCCTTGATGGGTGGTGGGGCCCACGGGGGTCTCCTCCACTGCCTCTCGGCTCTATAAATACCCAAATATTCCAGAAACCCTAAGGGAGTCGACGAAACACAATTCCAGCCGCGGCAAGTTCCAGAACCATGAGATCCAATCTAGAGCCCTATTCCGGCACTCCGCCGGAGGGGAACATGATCACAAAGGGGTTCATCATCCTCATTGCTGCTCCTCCGATGATGCGTGAGTAGTTCACCATAGACCTACGAGTCTGTAGGCAGTAGCTAGATGGCTTCTTCTCTCTTTTTGATTCTCAATACAATGTTCACCTCATTTTTCTTGGATATCTATTTGATGTAATGAATTTTTGTGGTGTGTTTGTTGGGATCCGATGAAGTTTGAGTTTATGATCAGATCTATATCCATGAGTATTATTTGAGTTTTCTTTGATCTCTTATATGCATGATTATTTATAGCCTCGTATTTCTTCTCCGAATCTTTGGTTTAGTTAGGACGACTAGATCGATTTTTCTTGCAATGGGAAGAGGTGATTTGTGATGTGTTCGATCTTGCGGTATCCTCACCCAGTGACAGAAGGGGTAGCGAGGCACGTATGTATTGTTGGTATTAAGGATAAAAAGATGGGGTCTATTCCTACATGAATAGATCTTGTCTACATCATGACATCGTTCTTATTGCATTACTCTGTTTCTCCATGAACTTAATATACTAGATGCATGCTGGATAGCGGTCGATGTGTGGAGTAATAGTAGTAGATGCAAGCAGGAGTCGGTCTACTAATCTTGGACGTGATGCATATATGCATGATCATTGCCTTGGATATCATCATAATTATTTGTTCTTCTATCAATTGCCCAGCCATAATTTGTTTACCCACCGTATGCTATTTTCTCGAGAGAAGCCACTAGTGAAATATAAGGCCCTTGGGTCTATCTTTTATCATATTGTTTTCTGATATATACTTCCAAAAACCCAAAAATACCTTGCTGCACTTTTTCTTTAATTGTTTTATTTTGTGTTCTTGCTAGATCTATTTATCAAAACTCATACAATTTAATCTATCTTTTTACCGTGGAGGGATTGACAACCCCTCATATGCATGGGGTTGCAAGTATTTGTTCTTTGTGTGTAGGTACCATTTACATAATGTTGCTTGGTTCTCCTACTGGATTGATAACATTGGTTTCATAACTGAGGGAAATACCTACCGTATTTGTACTACATCATCCCTTCCTCTTTGGGGATATACCGACACAGTTTCAAGCCGCATCAAAAGGAATTTATGGCGCCGTTGCTAGGGAGATATCATCAACATCTATCAGGTTCCTAATCACAAATCTCATCTCCTTGCAATTCACATTATTTTCCATTTGCCTCTTCTTTTGTCTCCCCCACTTCACAAAAATTTGTTGTTTTATTAGCCTCCTTTTTCGTTCGCCTTTTTCTCATCGGATCTCTTGTTTGCGTAGTCACGACATCTCAACAAAATACCAAATTGTGCGATTTTTTCAATACTAATAATAATGATTTTATTAGCACTCCGATTGCTCCTCCCGCCACTAGTGCGGAATCTTGTGATAAATGTTGCTTTGTTGAATCTTGTTATGAAAGGGCAATTTTCCGGTACTCCTAATGAGGATGCTGCATCCCATCTAAACACATTCATAGAGTTGTGTGATATGAAAAACAAAAAAGGTGTGGACAATGATATCATGAAATTATTTTTTTTCTTTCTCTCTGAGGGATCGTGCACAAATTTGGTTTTCTTCTTTGCCTCGTAATAGTATCGGTTCTTGGGATAAGTGCAAAGATGCTTTCATTACTAAGTATTTTCCGCCCGCAAAAATTATTTCCCTTAGAACTCAGGTCATGAATTTTAAGCAACTTGAGCATGAGCATGTTGCACAATCTTGGGAAAGAATGGAATTGATGCTAAGAAATTGTCCTACTCATGGTTTAAATATTTGGATGATCTTACAAATTTTTTATGCGGGATTGAATTTTGTTGCTAGTAATATTTTGGATTCTACCGTGAGTGGTACTATTATGGAGATTACTTTGGGTGAAGCTACTATATTGCTAGATAATATTATGGAAAATTATTCACAATGGCATACCAAAAAAGCACCTACTAGTAAAAAGGTTAATTCGGTTGAAGAAATTAGTACTTTGACTGAAAAAGTTGACGCTCTTATGAAATTGGTTGCTAGTAAAAATGCTCCTATTGATCCTAATGATGTGCATTTGGCTACTTTGATTGAGAAAAATAGTGATGCCGTAGATGTGAGTTTTGTCTTGCGAAACAATTTTAATAACAATGCTTACAGAGGTAATTTTAATCCTAGGCCTTTTCCTAGAAATTCCTCTACTAATTATGGCAATTCCTATGGTAATTATTCTTACAATAATAATAGGAACCCTCTGATCTTGATAGTAATATTAAAGAATTTATCGATGCTCAATTTTCTTTCAATATGTGATAGAGGAAAAGTTGAATAAGATTGATGACATGTCTAGAAGCATTGATATAGTTTCCCATGATGTAGAAAACCTCAAGATTAAAAAAATTCACCTAAGGTTGATGTCAATGAATCAATTAAAACTTTATATGTTTCAATGGATGAAAGTAAGAAAAGAACCTCTATGCTTAGAGCTAAAAGAGAATTTTTAGAAATAGTGTTTTCTACCGATTGCTTTCATAACAATGATGAAGATCTTAAAATGATTAGTGTTTCTTATATTAATTCCTTGTATAGTAATATTAAACTTGATGAAAATACGACTGAAGAAGAGTCAACTTTTGATAGAGGGTGTCCTCATAATTCAGAGGGTGAAAATCTTGTTGAAAAATTTGATAAAAGTGGGTTTGGAGACGTCAAAACTTTAACTAGTGATGTGCCCCACTCTTTTGTATTACAATGACTTTAATTATGATGGTTGCTCTCTGATTGAATGTATTTCTTTGTTGCAATCCATGATAAATTCACCCAATGCCTATGAACAAAATAAAGCTTTTACTAAACATGTCGTAGAAGCGATGATGAAAGCTTTAGAAGAAAATTTGGAATTAGAGATTTAAATTCCTAGAAAATTATATGATGAATGGGAACCTACCATTAAAGTCAAGATTAAAAATTATGAGTGCTTTGCTTTGTGTGATTTGGGTGCTAGTGTTTCCACACTTCAAAAATCTCTATGTGATGTGCTTGGTCTTACCAATATTGAAGAATGCTCTCTTAATTTGCAGTTGGCGGATTCTACAATTAAAAAGCCTTTGGGAAGAATTAATGATGTTGTTATTCTTGCAGATAGGAACTATGTGCCCATATATTTGGATTCTACAATTAAAAAGCCTTTGGGAAGAATTAATGATGTTCTTATTCTTGCAGATAGGAACTATGTGCCCATATATTTTATTGTTCTTGATATTGATTGCAATCCGTCTTGCCCCATCATACTTGGTAGACCGTTTTTATGAACTATAGGTGCCATGATTGATATGAAAGAAGGGAATATTAAATTTCAATTTCCACTAAGAAATGGTATGGAACACTTCCCTAGAACAATAATTAAGGCATGATATGAATCAATAATGAGGGAAACCTATGGGGCAAAAACCAAAGATGACAATACTTGAATCTATGCATTATGTCGAGCTAGGGGCATAAAACGGTAGCGCTTGTTGGGAGGCAACCCAATGAATAAAATTTATTTTTGCTTTTTTCTTTATGTTCTTGAGTGGTTGCATTATTATGCTACTTTTATGATTGTGTTTTTATGTTTTAATTAGTGTTTGTGCCAAGTAAAGCCTTTGGGATCATGTTGGGTGATAGTTGATTTGATCTTGTTGAATAACAGAAACTTTTGCGCCTAGTAGTAGAATTGTTAAAAAGCACAGAAGCGTGATAAAATTCTAAATTTTATACAAAAGATCGATATGCAAATTGCTGATGTTTTCCTATTTTTCAGAATTTTTGGAGTTACAGAAGTATGGATAAAGTCCATATTACTACATATTGTTCTATTTTTGACAGATTCTGTTTTCATTGCATTGTGTCCTTATTTTGATGAATCTATAGATTGGGGTATAAACCATGGTAAAGTTAGAATACAATAGGTATAATGCAATAATAAATATAATTGGCTTTGCAACAGTACTGAGAGTGGTGATTTGCTTTATTATACTAACGGATCTCACGAAGGTTTTGTTAAGTTTTGTGTGATTGAAGTTTTCACGTTTTGGGTGAGATCATGATGGATGAAGGACTAAGGAGTAAAAAGAGGCTAAGATTGGGGATGCCGATGGCACCCCAAGTTAATATTCAAGGAGAACCAAGCAACTAAGCTTGGGGATGCCCCAGAAGGCATCCCCTCTTTCTTCCAACAACCACGGTAATTTTACTTAGAGCTATATTTTTATTCGTCACATATCATGAGTTTTGCTTGGAGCATCTTGTATTATATGAGTCTTTGCTTGTTTTCTTTTTAGTTTGTGACAATTAGACTTGCTAGAAACACCTATTTTAGAGAGCCAAAATTATGTTATGATTTGTTAGAATTGCTCTATGTGCTTCACTTAAATTTTTTGAGCTATGGAACTGCTCTAGTGCTTCACTTATACCTTTTTGAGAACGGTGTGAATTTTTTTGAAGAAATAATCTCATGCTTCACTTAGATTTATTTGAGAGTTAGTAAATTTTTGAAGAAATTCTCTCATGCTTCACTTATATTTTTTGAGAGATGAAAATTTTTATGCTCATGTTCTTCACTTAAATTTGTTGGAGCTTGTCAAAAGCAATGGCAATATATGAAGCAAGTCTCAAAGTGATAGATATTCAAGAGGGATATAATAAAAACTTTCATGAAGATCATTGGACAAAATAAACTTGATTCTTTGTAACAGTTTTGAGATATGATGATAGTAATATGTGAGTCATGTTGGTGAGTAATTATGCTTAAGTAAGAATATTGGTGTTAAGGTTTGTGATTCCCTATGCAAGCACAAATGTCAATACATCTTACTTGTGGTGCATTATTAGGTGTTAGTTATGCTTAATGCTCATTTATGAGAATTTTCGTTTCTTGGTTGAATGCTTCTCAATCTACTTGCTAGCCTCCATTTGCACTAAGTGGGAATACTACTTGTGCATCCAAAATCCTTAAACCCAATTTTGCCATACGAGTCCATCATACCTACCTATATGCGGTATTTTTGTGTTGTTCTAAGTAAATTTGTATGTTACAACTCTAATTTTCAAATTGAATTTCCTTTTTGTGTGCCCGTACCGCTCATGAAGCGGCAGGGGGTGGCCAATATTTTTCCATGTTAGATGTGTTATTCTGAAGATGAGTGTTTATTCATTTTTCATTGCATGAGTGTACGACGGTAATAGGTATACCCAGTCCTGAAATGAAAAATAAATTTACTTTATGTTGTCAAATAATAAATTTCTTGGGAAGTGTTGGTATGGAAGGCACCTGTGGATACGGCTAGGCATGGATTGTGAAAGAACGGTGGAAAAAGGAATAAACTTTATTTTATGTTTGGGAACCGCCCATGATATATCTAGCATGGAAAGTATTGGGAACTACTTGGTTGTTTTTGTTGACAGGAAAAGCATGCCTCTAAAAAAATTATCTCTCAATTTTTTTCTTTGAGCTCTAGGGCCTCTACAAATCTTTGCTTCCCTCTGCGAAGGGCCTATCTATTTACTTTATGAAATTTTTATTTTTATTTGATTCTCCATCTTCTTTTATAAAGGACCAACTAGGGAGCACTATAATCATACTTGTGCATTGGATGTAGCTAATATTCGAGTGTGTTTCATGAATGGATCAATGATTGAGCATGACGGGCTAAGGATAGCTTTCTTTAGCGTTGATATTTTGAAGGACATGGTTGCTTGTTGATATGCTTGAGTATTGAAGTATTCATGTGAAATATAGACTATTGCTTTGAACCATCTAAAAGTCCAAATTACTATGCTACAAATGAAAAGAATATCTGATGAACATGTTAGGCAGCATTCAACATCAAAAAAATCTGTTTTGATCATTTACCTAATCGAGGATGAGCGGGAATTAAGCTTGGGAATGCTGATACGTCTCCAACGTATATATAATTTTTTATTGTTCCATGTTGTTATATTATCATTCTTGGATGTTTTACAATCACTTTATAGCAACTTAATATCATTTTATGGGACTAACCTATTGACATAGTGCTAGTTGTTGTTTTTTGTTTGTTCTTTACTTAAGAGAATATCAGTACCAAATGGAGTTCAAACATAGAGAAACTTTTTGGAGATTTTTTTGGACCAGAAGACAAGTAGGGAGCCAAGGATTCAACAAAGGGGAGGCCCGTGGGGCCCACAAGACACCAGGGCGCACCAGAGGCCCCTGGCATGCCCTGATGGGTTGTGGGGCCCATGGGGGTCTCCTCCATCGCCTCTGAGCTCTATAAATAGACAAATATTCCAGAAACCATAGGGGAGTCGATGAAACACAATTCCAGCCGCCGCAAGTTCCAGAACCACGAGATCCAATCAAGAGCCCTATTCCGGCACTCTGCCGGAGGGGAACACGGTCACGGAGGGGTTCATCATCCTCATTGGTGCTGCTCCGATGATGCGTGAGTAGTTTACCATAGAACTACGGGTCTGTAGGCAGTAGCTAGATGGCTTCTTCTCTCTTTTTGATTCTCAATGCAATGTTCTCCTAATTTTTCCTGGAGATCTATTTGATGTAATGACTTTTTGAGGTGTGTTTGTTGGGATCTGATGAAGTTTGAGTTTATGATCAAATCTATATCCATGAATATTATTTGAGTTTTCTTTTATATCTTATATGAATGATTATTTATAGCCTCATATTTATTCTCCGAATCTTTGGTTTAGTTAGGCCGACTAGATCGAATTTTCTTGCAATGGGAAGAGGTGCTTTGTGATGTGTTCGATCTTGCGGTTTCCTCACCCAGTGACAGAAGGGGTAGCGAGGCACGTATGTATTGTTGCTATTAAGGATAAAAAGATGGGGTCTATTCCTACATGAATAGATTTTGTCTACATCATGACATTGTTCTTATTGCATTACTCCGTTTCTCCATGAACTTAATACACTAGATGGATGCTTGATAGCGTTCGATGTGTGGAGTAATAGTAGTAGATGCAGGCAGGAGTCGGTCTACTAATCTTGGATCTGATGCCTATATACATGATCATTGCCTTGGATATCATCATAATTATTTGTTCTTCTATCAATTGCCCAACCATAATTTTTTTACCCACCGTATGCTATTTTCTCGACAGAAGCCACTAATGAAATATACGGCCCCCGGGTCTATCTTTTATCATATTGTTTTCAGATCTATATTTCCAAAAACCCAAAAATACCTTGCTGCACTTTTTCTTTACTTGTTTTATTTTGTGTTCTTGCTAGATCTATTTATCCAATCTCATACAATTTAGTCTATCTTTTTACCGTGGATGGATTGACAACCCCTCTTACGCGTTAGGTTGGTGTGCAAGTACTGTTTACATAGTGTTGCTTGGTTCTCCTACTAGATTGATAACCTTGGTTTGATAACTGAGTGAAATACCTACTATAGTTGTACTGCATCATCCCTTCCTCTTTGGGGAAATACTGACACAGTTTCAAGCCGCATTAACAACCATGTTGCTATCTTCCCGTAGGACAAGGAATATGCTTATTTTTTGTCGACGTATGTGTCTTCAACTGTTATTGGCCAGTAATTGTTTCCTTTCTACCTATTTTTGCAAATAGGGCTATCCATTTCACCTCGTTGCTATTGCGACCTTTTGGTGAACTACACAAATCGCTTTTTTCTTAAGAGTGTTTTGTGTAGCTCTACTAATATGTCAAACGGGCAATGTTTCTACATTTCAGTGGTACTACACAAAGGGAGATTGGTTTTGCTCTATCCTCCTCATCCAACTCCGAGGCCAGTCTTCTCCAACAAGTAGTTTTTTAAAATACTACAACAAGTATCTAGTCTTAAGAGATATTGCAAAGGTGATCGGCTCCTATTTGTGTGTGTATGTTTTATCATCTCTCTAAATAGCCTTTCACCCCGCTTTATAGATAAAGCACCATCAATTGCTTTTTCGGATCTGGATGACTGTTGTTTCATCATCTACTGCCACTAGTATTGTAATCACACTTGTTCAATATCTTTGCAGACATGAGTGATCAGCTCGAGTTTAGTGGAACTGCACAGAACGATCGGATTGTGATGTCCTCCACACACCTCTTTCGTGTCTATAGAGTTGCATGAAACTAGCTACCAACCAATGAACATTGTGCCCAGGAAATGTGACCATGCCTACGGATAGCATCAATCAATTTTATATTTTTCTTTACTTGTACACCCTCTCACAACTTTGTCTTCAGTTGTGATGCAAATATTGGCTCTGATTTGCGAATCATTGACGTGCATTAGTAGCCATGGTGGGTTCATTTGTATTTGATGGAATGTTGTAACAAGCAACCCTGAGGCAAGAGGACACATGAATCCAAAGTTGAAACCTTTTTTGCGGGAACCAAAGTTGAAACATTCATAGCATTACAATACAATTTCATTATGCTGGAAAAATATGTGTACATATAACATAAACAAATCATGAAACCTTGATAGCAAAGCCAGAAACCATTCAACTACATTTTGCCGACATGTGGGACATCCTACATCCGAGTCCACCTGCCATGCAGCAATATTGCAAGCACAACTGTAAGGGAGATTTCACTCCGGTCGTTGCGCCGCAGTAATAATGACTAGTGAGTAGTAAAATCACAGAGCCCCAGTTTTACTACTATAGTAAGTTGCTCGAACGAAGCAACCATCATTTCACTCTTCGTTGAATCCGCTCGTACCCCAATATTCCTAGAGTAAGTTGCTCGGAGAAGCAACCATCACTTCACCTTTCCCATAGTAAGCACCTCTTTTTTAATTCTAGAAACCACCACACACACGAATATTGGATGGTAGCAGCACAACATCAAGTGTATGGGACTCAATTCAAAAACCAAAACCAACCATTGAACTACTAGATGGTGAGCGTTACTAGTATCCCATCTCGCAATGCATGCATGCGTGAGGAGTACAATGACCAAGAACGCCTTCTCGTTTGGTCCGTCGGTCAAATGGCTTCCTCTTGGCATATCACTAGAGTATTTTTTAGAATGCTCTTATCATGTGGGAGGGAGTGTGAGTAAACCGACCTCAATAGACAGCAAAATCGCCAGCCCGCTGCACTTTGACAAAGATGAGGAGAGAGAAGCAATACGGGCTGGTGGATTACTAGAGCTTTTTTAGGGGCTAATTACTAGAGCTAGGTGTTGCACGGAGGCCAAGAAATATGGCGATAGCATGAGGTGGGCCATGTATGATGTAACTACATTGGGATGTCGTGTTTCGGGCTCTTCCGGTCTACTACATGTGGAGAAGATTGGGTTGATTTTATATCACTGAATATAAAATATTAAGAGTCCAGACGCTCCACCGCGAGGTTCCTTGCTCCTTCTCAGTCATCGAAAAGCATTCGTCTTCGTTTTGCCGACATGTGGGACATCCAGCATCTAGGTCCACGTGTCATGCAAGAAAATGAAGTACTAGTAGTAGGAGAGACTCACCAATGGTCATGAACGTAGGTGGAGTACATGCACGAATCACCCTAAAGAAAGGAGTACGTGCACGAAGAGAAGAGGTGCATGCACTGGCACATGTACTCTTTAACTCTTTCCCTAACACTCACATGTGGGTACACGGTGATCTCATTTCTATATGAAGAGGCAGCTCACGTGATAATTTGGCGAGTGTAGTAGTTTTTCACTTAGTGGAGGGTCGGGAACACGTGAATGAATCAAAGTTCGACCATGATGCGGTGCCGCGTTATTTACAAATTAAGTTATTCTCTTCGATGGCATGTAAGCATGAAAGTGCAACTATCCCTAGGTGGTTTTGGTAATTCCTAACAACATATAGCCCATTGAGCTAATGCTATTTCAAGATAAATATTTTAGGAAAGCTCAGTGTTTGGCATGGCATGGATTAGAAAGTGGACCCCACAAAATACTAAGAACACATGTTGGCTCAAGCTCAAGACTCTACATTTTACTTTTAGTGATCCAAGATCACATTGAGTCCATAGGAAAAGTCAATACTATTAAAAGGGGATGAGGTGTTGCTTAATGAGTTACTTGCTCAAAATGCTTAGTGATATGCTCCAAAACCCTCAACTGCTTTCTCATATCCACATATGTCCCAAACCAAAAGTCAAACTCGGCCCCACCAAATTTTCCTACCTGGCGCCACCGAGTTCACTTGACATAGCCACTCCCACAAACCCTAGTCATTTCGGTCTCACCGATAGGGATCTCGGTCTCACCGAGATGGGATTGCAACCTCTCTGTTTCCCTTCGTAATGTTTCGGTCCAACTGAGATGAGCGATGGGTCCCACCGAGATTGCAATGCAAACTCTCTGTTTCCCGTTTGTAACGTTTCGGTCTAACCGAGATGAGCGAATCGGTCCCACCGAGTTTGCCTGACCAACTCTCCGTTTGCCTATTATCAAAATCGGTCCCACCAAGTTTGTGTAATCGGTCTCACCGAGATTACGTTATGCCCTAACCCTAATGGAAGCGGTCCCACTGAGTTCACATGTTGGTCCCACCGAAAATCCTAAAGTTCACATTTTGAACTAAATCGGTCTGACCAAGTTTCATGATCCAGTCCCACCGAGTTCGGTGATTTGTGTGTAACGGTTAGATTTTGTGTGGAGGCTATATATACCCCACCACCCACTCTTCATTCGTGGAGAGAGCATCAGAACATGCCTACACTTCCAACATATATTTTCTGAGAGAGAACCACCTACACTTGTGTTGAGGTCAAGATATTCCATTCCAACAACATAAATCTTGATATCTAGCCTTCCCAAAGTTGCTTTCCACTCAAACCCTCTTTCCACCAAATCCAATCCTATGAGAGAGAGCTGAGTGTTGGGGAGACTATCATTTGAAGCACAAGAGCAAGGAGTTCATCATCAACACACCATCTATTACCTTTGGAGAGTGGTGTATCCTAGATTGGCTAGGTGTCACTTGGGAGCCTCCGTCAAGATTGTGGAGTTGAGCCAAGGAGTTTGTATGGAAAAGGAGATCGCCTACTTTGTGAAGATCTACCCTAGTGAGGCAAGTCCTTCGTGGGCGATGGCCATGGTGGGATAGACAAGGTTGCTTCTTCATGGACCCTTCGTGGGTGGAGCCCTTTGTGGACTCGCGCAACCGTTACCCTTCATGGGTGGAAGTCTCCATCAACATGGACGTACGAGAGCACCACCTATCAGAACCACGCCAAAAATCTCCGTGTATACATTGCATTTGCTCCCTCCAAACTCCTCCCTTTACCTTCATATGCAATTGTTTTACATTCCGCTGCTATACTCTTAGACTTGCATGTATAGGTTGTTTACTTGGCTATTGCTAAGTTGCTAAAATCTGCCAAGACTTAAAATTGGGAAAAGGCTAAATTTTTATTTTGTCAAGTAGTCTAATCACCCCCCTCTAGACATACTTTCGATCCTACAAGTGGTATCGGAGCTTTGGTCTCCATTTGCTTTGATTTCCATAGCTTTTGGTGATCATAGCCTTGGTTTCACAACCTAGGAGAGTATGGTGTCTAGCGAGGGAAATTACCACCATAGAGGTCCTTACTTTGATGGTACCAATTTTGCTAGTTGGAAGCATAAGATGAAAATGCATATTCTCGGACATAACCCCGCCGTTTGGGCTATTGTGTGTATTGGCTTGCAAGGTGAATTTTTTGATGGGAGAGAACCGAACTGTGAAGCTACCGCGGAAGAGTTGAAGTTGTTGCAATACAATGTTCAAGCTTGTGATATTCTCTTCAACGGATTGTGCCCCTAAGAATTCAAGAAAATCAGCCCTCTTGAGAATGGAAAAGAAATTTGGGATACTTTGAATGATATGCACGAAGGTACCGACTCTGTCAAGGAATCCAAATTGGATGTGCTTCAAAGTCAACTTGACAAGTTCAAAATGAAGGATGGTGAAGGTGTCGCTGAAATGTACTCTAGGCTTGGTCTCATCACAAATGAGATTGCCGGCTTAGGAAGTGAAGAGATGACCGAAAAATTCATCAACAAGAAGATCCTAAGAGCCTTGGATGGAAAATATGATACCGTGTGCACATTGATCCAAATGATGCCCAATTACAAAGATCTCAAGCCAACGAAAGTCATTGGAAGAATTGTTGCTCATGAGATGTCACTTAAGGATAAGGAAGAGCTCCACAACAAGTCAAGTGGTGCTTACAAAGCCTCATGTGATGCTCCCACATCATCAAGTGACAAACAAACCTTCAATGAAGAATTGAGCCTAATGGTGAAGAACTTTAACAAGTTCTACAAGAGTAGAAGCAAGGAAAGAAGTTCCAAGTCAAGTTCCTACAATGACAAAAGAACTTCAAGTCGTGAACGTAATTGCTACAATTTTGGAAGACCCGGACACTACTCCAATGAGTGTACGGCTCCCTACAAAAGAAGAGAAGATTATTGCAAAAGAAGAAGTAGAAGAGAAGAATCACCACCTAGAGAGAGAAGGAGTAGAGATGACCCTTATGAACGAAGAACATCACAGAGAAGCAAGGATTCGAAAAGAAAGGACAAATCATCAATGAGCTACACAAAATGAAGACATCAAGCTCATGTTGGTGAATGGGTATCCGGCTCCGACTCCAACAATCACTCCGAAAGAAGTTACCACTCCGACTCCGAATACACTCAAGATGAAGGTGTTGCCGGTCTAGCACTTGTGTCAACAAACTCCTACGACATATCTGACTCACCAAATGAAGGAGTTGGAAGATGCTTCATGGCTAAAGGCCCAAAGGTATCACACCCCGGGTATGTTGATTTCAATAGTGATGAAGATGATTTGCTAGGTGATGATGATTTACTTGTTGACAACTCTAGTTATGAAAACTATGATGAACTTGCTATTAATAATGCTAATCAAGATAAAACGAATGACAATGATAAGAAGGAGATTGAGCGTCTAACTAAAGAACTAAACACTCTTAAGTTAGCTCATGAAACTACCTTGGAAGATCATACAAAACTTTTAAAGACTCATGAGAAGCTACGATTTGAAAATCTCAACCTTGAGCAAGAGCATGAGTTCTTAAAGGCAATCAATGATGATATTCGCAAGAAAAGTTCTTCTTACATTGCCAAGCGTTTACAATTGTCTACTTACATGCCACAAGTTAAATCTAGAAACAAGAACAAGAAAGATTCTTCTTCTAGTAGTAACAATAATCATGCTAAAACCAATGTTGTTTCTTCTAGTAGTTCTCTTGATTCCACTAATGATTCTCTAAGCCAAGTTACACTTGAGCAAGAAAATAGCTTATTGAAGTGAATTGTAGAGAAAGGTGTTTACAAGAGTCTTGCCAGAAGTAAGCAATTTGAGGAAATTGTACGCAAGCAAGGAAGACACCGGAAGAATCAAGGTGTTGGTTTTGAACGAAAGTTCAATGCCAATGGAGTTGAGTGGGAAAAAGATCAATACCCCAAGACGAAGTTTGTTCCTCAACAAGAGAAGTATGATCCTACTTCTTTCCAAGGAACACAAGCTCAAGATGATCTTCCACCACAAGACCAGAAGCTAAAGGGCAAGGACAAGTTTCAAGAGGAGATTGATGCATTTGAAGAAGTCCCTAAGGCATTTGTCAAGTGGGTTCCCAAGACTACATCAAGTTCTACTTCATCAAGTATGACTACAACTCCAAGGATTCTCATCAAGATGGTGTGGATCCCGAAGAAGAAGAACTAGAGAGTTCTTGAGGGTGACTCCGCCAACAAACTTCACTCATATTATTTTGGCAAGGACAAGTGCAAACAACTTCCATATCTTGCACTAGTTCAAGGAGTCACAAACCCTCTTGTTGGTAAGACAAGGGACAAGGTAACCTAATGCATTCATGGACATCATATCATGTGAATATCACTCTATGTCTATGGATATGCTTGTTTGTTCCTTGTGGGACTAACCCGTGTAGGTATTGAAAGTGTAACTCACTCCAAAGGATTGCTCCGAATGATCTACATCAACTTTGAGCACCTACATATTCAACACCTACATGAAGTCATCATTGACAAAACCCAAGGTTAGTTCATCCCTCCTAGGGGGGATATCACATCTAGTGGGAGCTTTACTCTAATCAATTGAGCTAAAGCAACTCTAATGATGTGAACACAACAATGCATTATGTAAAAGTGGTAACCCCACTTGTGCTTAAATGATGAGTATGACCTACGATCAAATGTTCTCATTTGACTCCTCTGTTAATATACTCATATATAGATGACCTAGTCATCGCCAAATTGCTTGATAGATGCTAGAGTGATTGTGCATGCTTTGCCACATATTTCATTTGCCATCTTATTGTGTGAGCATGTTGGTTGCATATTTTACTCATTCGAGGACATCCATTTGTTGCCTCGATTGTTTGGCTTTTTCTCTTTTGCCAAATGGATGGACAAGAATGCCTAAGGACTTCCTCTAGCTATCTATGTTTTTCTCATCTCAAACTCTATTCATTCTACATCACAAAGTTTGATCAAGTCAGATTCGAACCACTCTGTGTGAGGAGCACTCGGAGTCCCCGATTCGCCATAGACTTAAACTTCCAAAAACCTCTTTGTGCATTTAGGTATGACCGAGTCATCCATTCCGGTCACACCGAGATCACTATGTTGATCTAGGTTTTCAATCTCGGTGCAACCGATTTGAACTTTTCGGTCACACCGAGTTGCAGTAACCGCTTGCGATTCTGCATCTCGGTGCCACCGAGTTGTTCCACTCAGTCACACCGACAGGGTCGAGATATATATACCCACGTGTGAGATTTTGGAAATTTCTTCAAACTCCTCAGCCCGCGCGTGTGTCCTGCTTTGCCTCCTCAGGTCTCCGGATCGTCTCCTCGCTGCCAGCGACCTCCTGCCGCTGGTTTCCATCGCCATCAACGAAAATCTGCTCTGCCATTGTCGACATAGCAACTCCCGCCGAACTAGGGTATGGGTTCGACCCTTGTGCTATTGTTTCACCTATGATTCATAGCACATTATTTTGCCATGATCCTTACCATGTATGCAAACACTCTATCCACTGAAAACATCATTTAGGTTAGGTTTGATTTGAAAATTTAGGGTTAGGTCTCCGCCGAACTCATCTCGGACCGACCAAGTTGTAGAAATCGGTCTCACCGATTTGGCTAAGACCATAGCACTTGCAATTTTCGGTCTGACCGAAGACTGCAAATCGGTGTGACCGAGTTCGATTCTCTGTGAAACCCTAGAAGTCTCGGTGCCACTGAACTGTGACTAGGTCTGACCGAGTTCACTAGTTTAGGTTCCAAAAGCTGCTTCGGTATCACCGAGTTTAAAAATCGGTAGCTCCTAAATGCTTTCTATGGAGAACTAAAACTAAGTTTTTAAGTCATCTGTTTTGCAAAACCTCTGCACTTTGTGATGCTCATCCACTCTATCTCATCTATATCTATTCACAGGGTCTGCTGTCAGTGAGTTTGCAGAGATGTTGGATCAGAGTGACAGTCAGAACAGGTATGAGGAACATGTGCAACTGAGTGAGGGTTCAGATCCCTTGAGCACTTCTGGTGATGGTAGCAGGAGCACTCCCAGCAACTTGCCAAAGGCAGCCACCAGATCTAGGAAGAAGAGAACCTCAGAATCTAAGGATGAGGATTATGTTGCCACTTAGGAGGAAGTAAGCTCCAAGAAGAATGTGTTGAAAAAGGAGTATGGCACAGCTGCTACAGTTAAGCCAGGAATGAATAAGAAGGCTCCAGCAAAGAGAATTTTTACGTCTATGGCCAGAGCCTCTACTCAAGAGACAATGGAGTCCACTCTTGAACCCAAAGAAGGTGGAGCAATAAAATGAAGGAGAGGGTCAAGAAGACCATTGCTAGAGTCATTGGCAAGCCCTCCATGATGAGAGATCTCTCTAAAGAAGAGGAAGAGGAAGAGGATGCTGCACCAGCACCCAAAGCTCAGAAGCTTCTGGGAGATGCTATAAAGTCAGGGGCTGCTCCATCAAAGCCCAAGACAGCTCCCAAAGCTCCAGCTCAAAAGCCCAGTAAGCCCAAGAGGAACACCAGAAGTATACCTACTGAAGAAAAGAACAAGGCCCCAATGCCTCAGGCTGAAGAAGAAGATGATGAGTCTCGTATTTTGAGAAAATTGAAGCCCAAGATTCCATACCACAATGATGCTCATCCAGTCGCTGAGAACATGCACATCAGGAAAGTTTCAGGACTGAGATTGTGGAGATAGTCTGATCCCTATGCTGTGAGGAGGAGGACTGCAGTTTCTTCACGTTTCATACAAAGGAACAACAAGACTTTTATGGAACTATTTTGCTTGACAAGAAGTCCATTGTCTGTGACATGAGAAGGGTTGATTGGGAATTCATCCAAGAGAATGAAGATCACTTCCCAGGAGTTTATGACAGCTTCAAAGCATGTGGAGTAGATGAGTTTGTTGGACAGAAGCTCACAAAATGGAATGATGATCTGATCATGCAGTTTTACTCCACTACTCACTTTTACCCAGATGGGAAGATCATTTGGATGTCAGAAGGAACTAGGTACCAGTCCACAGTGGAAGAATGGGAAAAATTGATAAATGCCCTAGAAGAACATGAAGATGACTTGGGTGTGTATGCCAAGAAGAAGAAGGACCACAACACTATGGCTAACATGTACAAGGAGATCCCAGATAAAGCTTTGGACACTCACAAGCTTGGATCTGTACATTTCTTGTTGTCTGGTCTGCCTACTATCAACTGGATCCTAAGGCGCACTCTGCTACCCAGGTCAGGAGATCACAAGATGATCAGAGGGCACTCTATCAACCTACTACAGCTTTTTGATGTCCCTCAGAAGTTCAAGGTCATGAGTCTGATTGTGGAGACAATCAAGAGGACTGCTGCTGAGCAGAAGAGAAGTTGTGGGTATGCTCCACACATTCAGGGGCTCATTAACTCCAAGATGGGCACAGGAACATATCTGTTGGATAAGGAGCATCTAACCCTTTATCCTGATTTTGAAGATAATACGGTTGTGATGAATGAGGAGGAACCGTCATCGGTTCTAGCACGGGAGAAAAGAGCCAAAGCAAAGGCTGAGAAAGCTGGCAAGATGCCAAGTGTTGAAGAGGCATCTCAGGGTTTCCTGAAGAGCAAGCAAGATCAACTTGCATATCTGATCCAGTCTACACTAAGGATTGAGAAGGGCTTGGCCACCCTGACTCAAAACCAGGAGAGCTTGGAGAGGATCATAGAGACCGAATTTTATGTTCTTGATCTGAAGGTAACTGAGATTCAAACAGCAGTTGAGCAGCTTCAGGAGGAAGTAGAAGAGAAGAGAGGCAAGGCAACCACAGATGCATTTCAGCAAGTGCCAAGGAGTCAGAGGTTTGTTGTCATGCCAGTGACAAATTATAGAGCTACAGCATCAGCACCAGCAGCTATAGCTCCAGTGCCACCTCGAGCAGCCACTCCACCAGCTCCAACTACATCAACAGATGCCTTCGTCCTTGGAGGTCTCTCTACACCACCTCCCGAAGACCAAGCCTGAGAGACGCATATCACTATGCATATTTGAACCTTTTGGTAACTTGTTGCCAAAGGGGGAGAAATATGTATAGATCATAGGCTTCAAGAGAGTGTTTTGCGTCTTTGCCTTTGGTTGAACTTTTTATTGTGTGAGATACTTTATGTCCTTGTGTGAGATACTTGGTGATCATGTGATTGATCATTTGCTACCTTAATGCTTGTTTAGATGATACTATCTTTTATATCCATATATGATCATTCACTTGCTTGGTGATGAGTGTATGCTTTTAATTTCTATCATTTTGAGCGCTCCACCAAGATGTATGTGACATGGAAGAGTAACCCATGATCCTAATCGATTGTGCATTTGCATTCAAAAGCAAATTTTAAATAATGCACAAATTTAGGGGGAGCTCTTGCTTATCACATACTTCTCAAATCGACAATGTTTTTCAATCTTATTATCATCTGTCAAAGCTTTGATCTATATGTTGTCATCAATTACTGATACGTCTCCAACGTATCTATAATTTTTTATTGTTAGATGCTATTTATATTATGTGTTTTGGATGTTAATGGGCTTTAGTTTACACTTTTATATTATTTTTGGGACTAACCTATTAACCGGAGGCTCAGCCCAAATTGCTGTTTTTTTGCCTATTTCAGTGTTTCGTAGAAAAGGAATATCAAACATAGTCCAAACGGAATGAAACCTTCGGGAACGTGATTTTTGGAACAAACGTGATCCAGGGGACGTGGAGTGGACGTCAAGCAATCAACGAGGCGGCCACGAGGCAGGAGGGCGCGCCCACTCCACCCTCGTGGGCCCCTCGTTGCTCCATCAACCTACTTCTTCCTCCTATATATATCCACATACCCCGCAAACATCTAGGAGCACCACGAAACCCTATTTCCACCGCCGCAACCTTCTGTACCCAAGAGATCCCATCTTGGGGCCTTTTCCGGAGCTCCGCCGGAGGGGGCATTGATCACGGAGGGCCTCTACATCAACTCCATGGCCTCTCCGATGATGTGTGAGTAGTTTACTTCAGACCTACGGGTCCATAGCTAGTAGCTAGATGGCTTTTTCTCTCTCTTTGGATCTTAATACAAAGTTCTCCTCGATTCTCTTGGAGATCTATTCGATGTAACTCTTTTTGCGGTGTGTTTGTCGAGATCCGATGAATTGTGGGTTTATGATCAAGTCTATCTATGAACAATATTTGAATCTTCTCTAAATTCTTTTATGCATGATTGGTTTATCTTTGCAAGTCTCTTCGAATTATTAGTTTGGTTTGGCCTATTAGATTGATCTTTCTTGCAATGGGAGAAGTGCTTAGCTTTGGGTTCAATCTTACGGTGCTCGATCCCAGTGACAAAAAGGGAAATGACACGTATTGTACTGTTGCCATCGAGGATAACAAGATGGGGTTTATATCATATTGCATGAGTTTATCCCTCTACATCATGTCATCTTGCTTAAGGCGTTACTCTGTTCTCATGAACTTAATACTCTAGATGCATGCTAGATAGCGGTCGATGTGTGGAGTAATAGTAGTAGATGTAGAATCATTTCGGTCTAGTTGTCTCGGACGTGATGCCTATATACATGATCATGCCTAGATATTCTCATAATTATTCGCTTTTCTATCAATTGCTCGAAGTAATTTTTTTACCCATCGTAATACTTATGCTATCTTGAGAGAAGCCACTAGTGAAACCTCTGGCCCCCGGGTCTATTTTCCATCATACAAGTTTCCAATCTACTTTATTTTGCTATCTTTTACTTTCAATCTATATCATAAAAATACCAAAAATATTTATCTTATTATTATCATATCTATCATATCTCACTCTTGCAAGTGGCCGTGAAGGGATTGACAACCCCTTTATCGCGTTGGTTGCGAGGTTCTTATTTGTTTGTTTAGGTATGAGGTGACTTGAGCGTGGTCTCCTACTGGATTGATACCTTGGTTCTCAAAAACTGAGGGAAATACTTATGCTGCTTTACTGCCCCACCCTTTCCTCTTCAAGGAAAAACCAACACAGTGCTCAAGAGGTAGCAATTACCAAAAAGGGGGAGATTGAAAGTGCAACTATCCCTGGGTGGTTTTGGTAATTCCTAACAACACATAGCCCATTGAGCTAATGCTATTTCAAGATAAATATTTCAGGAAAGCTCAATGTTTGGCATGGCATGGATTAGAAAGTGGACCCCTCAAAATACTAAGAACACATGTTGGCTCAAGCTCAAGACTCTACATTTTGCTTTTCGTGATCCAAGATTGCATTGAGTCCATAGGAAAAGCCAATACTATTAAAAGGGGATGAGGTGTTGCTTAATGAGTTACTTGCTCAAAATGCTTACTTATATGCTCCAAAACCCTCAACTACTTTCTCATATCCACATATGTCCCAAACCAAAAGTCAAACTCGGCCCCACCGAATTTTCCTACCCGGCGCCACCGAGTTCACTTGACATAGCCACTGCCACAAACCCTAGTCATTTTGGTCTCACCGAGATGGGATTGCAACCTCTTTGTTTCCCTTCGTAACATTTCGGTCCAACCGAGATGAGCGATCGGTCCCACCGAGATTGCAATGCAAACTCTTTGTTTCCCCTTTGTAACGTTTCGGTCTAACCGAGATGAGAGAATCGGTCCCACTGAGTTTGCATGACCAACTCTAGGTTTGTCTATTACCAAAATCGGTCCCACTGAGTTTGTGTAATCTGTCTCACCGAGATTACATTATGCACTAACCCTAATGGAATCGGTCCCACCGAAAATCCTAAGGTTCACATTTTGAACTAAATCAATCTGACCGAGTTTCATGATTCGGTCCCATCGAGTTCGGTGATTTGTGTGTAATGGTTAGGTTTTGTGTGGAGGCTATATATATCCCACAACCCACTCTTCATTCATGGAGAGAGCCATCAGAACATGCCTACACTTCCAACATATATTTTCTGAGAGAGAACCACCTACACTTGTGTTGAGGTCAAGATATTCCATTCCAACCACATAAATCTTGATCTCTAGCCTTCCCCAAGTTGCTTTCCACTCAAACCCTCTTTCCACCAAATCCAATCCTACGAGAGAGAGCTGAGTGTTGGGGAGACTATAATTTTAAGCACAAGAGCAAGGAGTTCATCATCAACACACCATCTATTACCTTTTGGAGAGTGGTGTCTCCTAGATTGGCTAGGTGTCACTTGGGAGCCTCCGTCAAGATTGTGGAGTTGAACCAATGAGTTTGTACGGGCAAGGAGATCGCCTACTTCGTGAAGATCTCCCCTAGTGAGGCAAGTCCTTCCTGGGCGATGGCCATGGTGGGATAGACAAGGTTGCTTCTTTGTGGACCCTTAGTGGGTGGAGCCCTCTATGGACTCACGCAACCGTTACCCTTCGTGGGTTGAAGTCTCCACCAACGTGGCTGTACGATAGAACCACCTATCGGAACCACGCCGAAAATCTCCATGTCTACATTGAGTTTTCTCCCTCCAAACTCCTCCCTTTACCTTCATATGCAATTGTTTTACATTCTGCTTCTATACTCTTAGACTTGCATGTGTAGGTTGTTTACTTGACTATTGCTAAGTTGCTAAAGTCAACCAAGACTTAAAATTGGGAAAAGGCTAGATTTTTATTTTGTCAAGTAGTCTAATCACTCCCCCCCTCTAGACATACTTTCAATCCTACAAGTGGTATTAGAGATTTGGTCTCCATTTGCTTTGATTTCCATAGATTTTGGTGATCATAGCCTTGCTTTCACAACCTAGGAGAGTATGGCGTCTAGCGAGGGAAATTACCACCGTAGAGGTCCTTACTTTGATGGTACCAATTTTGCTAGTTGGAAGCATAAGATGAAAATGCATATTCTTGGACATAACCTCGCCGTTTAGGCTATTGTGAGTATTGGCTTGGAAGGTGAATTCTTTGATGGGAGAGAACCGAACCATGAAGCTACCGCGGAAGAGTTTAAGATGTTGCAATACAATGCTCAAGCTTGTCATATTCTCTTCAACGGATTGTGCCCCGAAGAATTCAACAAAATCAGCTGTCTTGAGAATGCAAAGGAAATATGGGATACTTGGATTGATATGCACAAAGGTACCGACTCTGTCCAGGAATCCAAATTGGATGTGCTTCAAAGTCAACTTGACAATTTCAAAATGAAGGATGGTGAAGGTGTCGCTAAAATGTACTCTAGGCTTGCTCTCATCACAAATGAGATTGCCGTCTTAGGAAGTGAAGAGATGACCGACAGATTCATCATCAAGAAGATCCTAAGAGCCTTGGATGGAAAATATGATACCGTCTGCACATTGATCCAAATGATGCCCAATTACAAAGATCTCAAGCCAATGAAAGTCATTGGAAGAATTGTTGCTCATGAGATGTCACTTAAGGATAAGGAAGAGCTCCACAACAAGTCAAGTGGTGCTTACAAAGCCTCATGTGATGCTCCCACATCATCAAGTGAAAAACAAACCTTCAATAAAGAATTGAGCCTAATGGTGAAGAACTTTAACAAGTTCTACAAGAGTAGAAGCAAGGAAAGAAGTTCCAAGTCAAGGTCCTACAATGAAAAAAGATCTTCAAGTCGTGAACGTAAGTGCTACAATTGTGGAAGACCCGAACACTACTCCAATGAGTGTACAGCTCCCTACATAAGAAGAGAAGATTATCCCAAAAGAAGAAGTAGAAGAGAAGAATCACTACCTAGAGAGAGAAGGAGTAGAGATGACCGTTATGAACAAAGAACATTACAGAGAAGCAAGGATTCAGAAAGAAAGTACAAATCATCAAGGAGCTACACAAAACGAAGACATCAAGCTCATGTTGGTGAATGGGTCTCCGGCTCCGACTCCGACAATCACTCTGAAAGAAGTTACCACTCCGACTCCGAATACACTCAATATGAAGGTGTTGCCGGCCTAGCACTTGTGTCAACAAACTCCTACGACATATTTGACTCACCAAATGAAGGAATTGGAAGATGCTTCATGGCTAAAGGCCCAAAGGTATCACACCCCGAGTATGTTGATTTCAATAGTGATGAAGATGATTTGCTAGGTGATGATGATTTACTTGTTGACAACTCTAGTTATGAAAACTATGATGAACTTGCTATTAATCATGCTAATCAAGATAAAACGAATGACAATGATAATAAGGAGATTGAGCGTCTAACTAAAGAACTAAACACTCTTAAGTTAGCTCATGAAACTACCTTGGAAGATCATACAGAACTTTTAAAGACTCATGAGAAGCTACACTTTGAAAAGCTCAACCTTGAGCAAGAGCATGAGTTCTTAAAGGCAATCAATGATGATCTTCGCAAGAAAAGTTCTTCTTACATTGCCAAGCATTTACTGTTCTCTACTTACATGCCACAAGTTAAATCTAGCAACAAGAACAAGAAAGATTCTTCTTCTAGTAGTAACAATAATCATGCTAAAACCAATGTTGTTTCTTCTAGTAGTTCTCTTGATTCCATTAATGATTCTTGTCGGATGTGGAGTTCCGGATAACCCTTAAGGTTCAAACACTGGGGTGCGCGCGAAGTCTTTCCCTCCTACCGATCGACGCTCTAGCTTGCTAAGATCTTGCGAACGAACTCGACGAACTCACAACACAGAAAGACACGGGGTTTATACTGGTTTGGGCCACCGTTGTGGTGTAATACCCTACTCCAGTGTGGTGGTGGTGAATTGCCTCTTGGGCTGATGATGAACAATACAAGGGGAAGAACAGCCTCCCGAGGTTGAGGTGTTCTTGTGTGTATGAACTTGTGGTGTGTAGATTCCCTCAAGCTAAGATGAGATGCCCCTACTATGGTGGTGGCTAGTCCTATTTATAGAGGCCCTGGTCCTCTTCCCAAATATTGAGCGGGAAGGGAGCCAACAATGGCATGCTAATTTGAAGGGGGACAGCTAGTACAAGCTATCCTGACAAAAGCGGTCTTCGCCTGTGAAAGGCTCTGGTGGTGATGCCGTCTTGGGCTCCACAATGACCTCCGTCTTGCCGTCCTTATGGTCTTGGTCTCTTGCATCGAAATGGAAACCTTTGTCTGGTGCCTCGGTACTCCTCGCATGTGCTTGCCTCCTTAGCACCAAAGAGGAAATGAGGACGCTGCGTGCACTGGCGCCCGCCTGGTGTTGTGCGTCATGGCTCACGTCACGAGAGTCTTGTGAGGTTCGCCCCGCCTTGATATCTCCGCTCCTCATGAGCCTGCCTGACCAGGCCGCTCCAGAGGAGGTCTTGCGTCGTCCGCCTCGCAAGGCTTGGACCCTCGCGAGGGTCTTGGGTGCCTTGTTGATGAAGATGGGTCGTACGGCCTGCTGGCTCAGCCACGCCGTGGGCCGCAGGCAGGTAGGTCTGGGGACCCCTGTTCCCAGAATGGCGATAGTAGCCCCCGGGCCAAAGGTGCGCGCGGGCTTGGCTTCGCGGCGAAGCCAAGGGTCAAGTTCGGAGCACCGCGGGCCCCAAAAGCCTGCGGCCTCGGTTGACGCGTGGCGGTTGATTGGACGTGGGCGTCTCCGCTTCCCCGTGTTGCCTTGGCAATTGCACGACTTGACAAGTCCCTGTGACATGTAAGGAAAACCATCATTACCTGCGATCGTGGGAGACGCCAGTTGGCCTTCTCTTGCTATAAATGAGGGAGGGGCGGAGCCCCCGTTGCCCATCTCTTCCTCGCTTGCCCGCTTCTCTGCTCCATTGCTTATGGCGCTGACAACAATGGCGCCCATCAGAAGGTTCTCCGCCGAAGGGAAAGGGAAAGCTCCCCGTGACGATCGAGGGCCACTTCCGCCGAAGAAGAGGTCGATTCATCACCGTGAAGAAGCGGCGATGCAAGTGGTGACGGGGCCTTAGTGCGAGCGGCCTCCATCTGGGTACCCTCTACCCTTGTATGCCCGAGCTGCGGACTCGGGAGGTAGGAGCGACGAGCAGAGCCGCCCACGCCACGTCCGGGGTTGCTGCGCCGCGACATCGCGTGCCGTTTCCCCTAGGGTCCACACCGCTGACTCTTCGCGCGAGTTGGTGTTGAGGGCGCCGATGCCACCAAGCTCCTGGATCCGCTTCCCGCGGTTCTTCTCTGAGGTGATGCCGCCGAGGGGGCCGCTCGAGCTCTGGCTGCAGCATGCTGACTGTAGTGCTCCGGCAACCGGAGCGGAGATCGAAGCGGTCCCCACCGGCAAGATCTTCATGACGCGCGGCTGGGGCGAGGTCGCACGGGTCTGTCGTGCAAGGGGCGCCCTCACGATGCACTTCGAGTACGACAGCGCCTCCACGCTCTTCTTCAAGGTTTTCAACATCGAGGGCCGCCGCCTGGAGTGCTGCTCCGGAGAGGAGCGCGAGGCTGATGTGCGCTCCGCTCGCGACCACTCTAGCAGCAGCATCCCTTGGGAGTCCAGCAGCTCTCCTGAGCTCTATGAGACTCTGGAGACGAGTGAAGACAGCTACGTGCCCCCAAGTTCTCGCCGCGCTCGGAGCAGGGTTGTGGCATCCGGCCGCCGCCGCTGATCTGGATGGAGTTGGCGCTGGCCTCCCGTGGCCCACTTGTAACACCCTCGATGCGGCTATATCTCCCACGTGTCGAAGCACGACTTAGAGGCATAACTGCATTGAAAGCAATGTCACAAGTGAGGTAATCTTCACACAACCCATGTAATACATAAGGGAAAGAGATACATAGTTGGCTTACAATCGCCACT
This sequence comes from Triticum urartu, assembly GCF_056163025.1. Lineage (NCBI taxonomy): Eukaryota > Viridiplantae > Streptophyta > Magnoliopsida > Poales > Poaceae > Triticum > Triticum urartu. Next base: position 356,016,594 of record NC_141877.1, read on the forward strand.
TCACACAATTACATGAATAAAGCATTACATCAACCAAATACAAACAAGGCCCGACTACGGAGCCAAAATAAAAGAAGACTACCCCAAAAGCTACACAGATCCCCGATCGACCCCAATTGGGCTCCACTACTGATCAACTGGAAACAAAACAACATAAAGGACAAGATCTTCATAGAGCTCCTCCTTGAGCTTGGTTGCGTCATCTGCACGGTTCAATGGCACCTGGAAACTGGTTTTGGAAGTATCTGTGAGTCACGGGGACTCAGCAATTTCACACCCTCACGATCAAGACTATTTAAGCTTATAGGAAGGGTAAATGGTATGAGGTGGAGCTGTAGCAAGCGACCAACATATTTGGTGTCTAACATATACACAAAAGAGAGCGAGAAGAGAAGGCAAAGCACGTTCGAGAAACTATGATCAAGAAGTGATCCTAAAACAACCTATGTCAAACATAACTCCAACACCGTGTTCACTTTCTGGACTCCGCCGGAAAGAGACCATCACGGTTACACACATGGTTGATGTATTTTAATTAAGATCAACTTCAGGTTTTCTACAACCGGACGTTAACAAATTCCCATTTGCCCATAACCGCGGGCATGGCTTTCGAAAGTTCAAATCCCTACAGGGGTGTCCCAACTTAGCCCATCACAAGCTCTCCCGGTCAATGAAGGATATTCCTTCTAGCGGGAAGACCCGATCAGACTCGGAATCCCGGTTACAAGACATTTCGACAATGGTAAAACAAGACCAGCAACACCACCTGAATGTGCCGACAAATCCCGATAGGAGCTGCACATATCTCGTTCTCAGGGCACACTCAGATGAGCTCTCTATACAACTAAAACCAAACCTCGAGTTTCCCCGAGGGGGCGCTGCACAGGGCTCTAGTTTGGACCAACACTCAGAGGAGCACTGGCCCCGGGGGGGGGGTAAAATAATGATGACCCTCAAGAGCGTGACTCCCAAGGGAAAAGAAAAGGCTAGGTGGCGAATGGTAAAACCAAGGTTGGGCCTTGCTGGAGGAGTTTTATTCAAAGCGAACTATCAAGGGGTTCCAATTATAACCCAACCACGTAAGGAATGCAAAATCCGGGAACATAACACCGATATGACGGAAACTAGGGCGGCAAGAGTGGAACAAAACACCAGGCATAAGGCTGAGCCTTCCACCCTTTACCAAGTATATAGATGCATTAAATTAAATACGAGATATAATGTGATATCCCAACAAGTAAACATGTTCCAACAAGGAACAACATCTCCATGTTCCAACAAGGAACAAACTTCAATCTTCACCTGCAACTAACAACGCTATAAGAGGGGCTGAGCAAAGCGGTAACATAGCCAAAAAACGGTTTGCTAGGACAAGGTGGGTTAGAGGCTTGGCTTAACAATATGGGAGGCATGATAAGCAAGTGGTAGGTATCGCAGCATAGGCATAGCAAAAGAGCGAGCAACTAGCAAGCAAAGATAGAAGTGATTTCGAGGGTATGGTCATCTTGCCTGAAATCCTGCAAGGAAGAAGAACGAGTCCATGAAGAAGACAAACGGACGTAGGTCGAACGGGTCCTCACAAATGCGACATTATCGGAACCAACCCGAAGAAGCAACACCGGAAAGAAGCACACAACATAGTAAACAGCCAACACATGAACATGTCATGATATGCGGGATGCGGTATGTGATGCATATACAAGATTTGGAAAGGAATGATTGAACCTGGCCTCAAATTGGAAATCCAAGAGTGCCACTGGAAAGGTGAGGTGATTTCGGTTGAAATCAATATAAAGATCACCGGAATCGGATGCACGGTTTGGAAATGGCAAGCAAAACAAATATGGCACCGGTCTGCGATAAACATCAAGTGACCAACTAAATGCATCAAGATAAATATGCTACAGCACTCAAACATGACAACAAAATACATGGCAGGGATCCACTCATGAAGCTTGACAAAAGATGAACACTGAGCTACGGCTAATTCATCCATTAACAGGCTCAAACAAGCATGGCAAAAGTGCAAATGATAACAGGTTTCAGACTTACTGAAATTAACACAAGTCTGGGATTTATCATCAGGAAGCACACTTTACAGCATGAAAACTACATGCTACAGGAACATATCATGGCAAAGCAAGGCACCGCATGAAGCTACTCAGAGCACTTAACAAAAGTCCCTTAGTGACCTTGAGCCAAAAGGGTTCAGAAAATACAGTTGCAGATACTGACTTAGTGAAAAACTGGAGCACGCAAAACAGTTAACGAGTAGGCATGTTTACGAGCTCGATGCACTCACTATAGAGCATGGCATGACAAACTAAGCATACACCCATCAAGAATACATGGCATAGAAGCTAGACATGGCAAGAATAATAACATAGCATGCACGGATCAATAGCAACATCCTCGGCAAAATCACTAAACATGTCAACAATCTGTCAGGATTCACGATATAGTAAAAGTAGAGCTCGACTGACTCAAGCTAGGGTGCTCCATAAATGCAAACAAAGACATGGATGGATAGAGCACCACAATGTTAACAATACACCCTTACTGATCATCCTCAAAAGAGGCACGGATCACTAGGAAACAACATGAACATATGGCATAATAACAAAAACAGGACAAGGACTTAGTGAAATTCTAAGTCCCTGAAATCAGCATTACCGATTACGCTACTTTGAAAGCTTGTGCTAGTCACCACAAACACCACAAAAATACATGGCAAGCACATCTGTAAAGATGGCATGGCATATAACAAAACACATGTAGAGCTCAGGATCATATCATGCACACATTAAACATGGCAAAAATGACAAATATCTATTTGATGAAACAGATCTACCAAATTACTCACATAGCCCTCTTCCAATGACATTTCGGACATCAAGATGAGCTCAAATGAAAATGATGCAGTGAGATGAAATGATGTACTCGTTGAGACGAACATATTGATATGCTACATGCGCAAAACGGAGCCATGGATGATGAGTTATGATGCGGTGAAAATGCATAAAATAACTGGGACTTAGTCGAAAATTAAACCTCTCCGAGAAAGTCAATGGGACCGGATGGAGCGGGATGGCAAGATCCGGATCGGGAGATGCGTGTTTGGATGGATGAATGGGTGGATCTGGTCCACCTTGCCCAGATCCGGTGAGGGGCGTCTCCGGCGAGGTGACGGCTGGGCAACGCCGGCGAGAGGCGTGGAGTCGCAGGCCAGCGTAGTGCGGACGCCGAGGCGGCAAAGAGCGGAGGAGGCGACGGCGCCGGTGAACTGATGCAGGGAGGCGGTGGCAAAACCGAGGCGCCGACGGGCGGCTGCCATGGCGCGGCGGCGCTGGAGGGCTCCGGCGAGAGCAGAGGAAGTCCGGCGAGGCATGGGAGGTCGAGGGAGGCCGGGATCCACTCGATCCGGTGGAGGACGAGGCTTGGGGAGGCGCGAGGGTCCTGGTGGCGAGCTCCGGCGAAGCAACGACGAAGGTGGCCGGCGGAGCACGAGGGGACGGCGCGAGTCCGGGCGGCGGGCGCGCTCGCCGGCGGCGATGGCGGGCGGCGGCCGGAGGTAGGAGCTCGCCGGCGCCAGCGAAGAGAGGCGCGGACGGGCAGCGCGAGGGAAGCGGGCCGCGGGGGCCGGACACGGGCTCGCGGGCCTCGGGCGGCGTGGTGATGTGGGCACCGGGCGGGGCGAATGCCAGCCCGACACGTGGCGGCGGACGTCGCGGGCGGACACGTCCGTCGGCGGGAAAAATGTCCGGCAGGTGAGGGGAGAGAGGGGGCTAGGGTTTTGCGTGAGAATTTCGGGGGTGATCTATTTATAGAGGTAGAGGGAGCTAGGAGAGTCCAAATGTGGTGCGGTTTGTGGCCACGCGATCGTGATCGAACGACCGAGACGATGGAGAGGTCTTAGGTGGGTTTTGGGCCACTTTGGAGGGGGTGTTGGGCTGCAACACACACGAGGCCTTTTCGGTCCCTCGGTTAACCGTTGGAGTATCAAACGAAGTCCAAATGGCACGAAACTTAACAGGCGGTCTACCGGTAGTAAATCAAGGCCGCATGACAAGTCTTGGTCCAATCCTAAAACGTTTAACACCCGCACATGAAAAATAGGTAGAAAGGGACACTGGGTGACATAGGAGCGCCGGATTGCAAAACGGACAACGGGGAAAATGCTCGGATGCATGAGACGAACATGTATGCAAATGAAAAACACATGATGACATGATATGAGATGCATGACACGCAAGAAAAGACATGGCAACGTCGGAGAATAACTGGAAGACACCTGGCACATCGGTCTCGGGGTGTTACAACACTCCACCACTACGAGAGGATCTCGTCCCGAGATCGAGAATGGCACTGGAGGAACAACGGAAAAGAAAGAGAAGAGGTAAAACTAAGTTGCTCCTTTGACAAACAAGTGAAACCAAAGAACCTTAAAAAGGTTAATCCATATCGAGAAAAGAATACAATGGAGATAAATGAAGTTGAAAGCACTCCGTTAGCAAAGAGGAACAAGGAAGAACAATTTTGGGCAGCACTCCGGTTGAGAAGGGATGCAAGGCTTGATAAGATGAAAAGAACTTGAGCCGAGGGCACAACTCTCCGGTTAAATGGATAGGCATGAAAAGAATATGATCTTTGACAAAACGAGATGATGGGTGAAAAGAACAACGTCGCAATGCCTCCGGAAGAGAGAAATAGAATATAGATCATTGAAATAAAAGAATGGAGAAGAAAAGCCAACTTCTGCCACAAAAGAGTTTGACAAGGTATCCTTAGGAGAAGGGTCGAACGGAGTTGTTGGAACACCAACAACGAAAAGAATAAACTTGATATGGTCTTATGGAATACATCTAAAATTATGAGGTGACAACCTGCCACTCATGGAAAAAAAGAATTGGATTGATAAGAACAAGGAGACGAGAAGCTATCTCATCGGGAGGATAAATGAAGAACTTGGATCATTTATAAGCACCACAATTAGCAACAATCCTTAGGGAAGGATTTAGGTGAAATATAACCCAAGATAACTCCAATGATGAGATTGATGGATTTAAAATATCTCATTCTTAATAACATGTGAATCATAAAACATGAACTCAATTATCAAGAATGACATCACACCACCTCAAATGATACGGAAGAAAGAATTGCACTCCGGATAGCAAGATGAAGAATGCTTGAACTCCTCTGAAAAGAAACTTGATGAACACTTCGAGAAGGAATTAAATCCTTTAAGAACCATCATGTAGAGTCTCCATGAAGAACTCCGGTACAAAAAAAGGATGATGAAGACGGATGAAAAAGAAGTTGAGAACACAAAGTGAAACCTTGAAATGATTTAGATGGATCTCCGTGACGAAAAAATAATAATGAGAGAGCTTGGAACTCTAGGAAAAGAAAGATGAACAAATGAGATCAAGAATTTTGATGAACCTCCGGAATAAGGAATTAATCACTTGGATGAACAAGAATAAGAATTATGTTATGCTTATCCTTCACCAATTAAATTGATGACAATGAACGGATTTGGCATATTGCTTATTCTTGTAGAAAGGATTAAGATAGATATAGCACAAACTTAAGAAGGTCTTCGACGAACCACCGGTAGAATTAGGAAAGAACGAATGAGTTGATATGATAAGAAAGAAGAAAAAATCTTGAACGAACCACCGTAAGAATTGAAAATGAACGAAGAGAAGATAAGGAAAACACCGGGAAGAATTATAAAATGAACGAGGATGCTTGAGAGGATTTATATACATGAGAGCGAAGAGATCACGAGCCGATTAGAGATCACTTGAACGAAGCACCGGTAAGATTGAAGAATGATAACTGAAAGCTGAGAATGAATAAACCTAAATTGATGGACTCCAAATAGGTGAAAGGAATTCTCACAATCAAAACAATTATGAGAGGATGGCCTTGAACTAGAACCACGAATCTTGAAGAGAATGAAGCAAGATTGAAAGAAAAATTCTTCTTCGGTCTTCAGAATCTGAGAATTACGACGAGAAACACCACCATGAATTGTTGAGATACTTCGGAATGACGATTTTAAAGGTTGAACCAACGATGAAAATAAATGAAAGATCTTGGAGAAAGACATTTGACTGATGACAATTCATTCTTACGTCAAACTTCGAAAAGAATTTGATGGTAGCTCCGGGAAAATAGAAGAGTCAGGTAAGATCCTGGAAAAAGACCTGTGGGTTAGGGCCCACTCAAAAGAAACACCGTTGATGATTTAAAATATAGATTGCGCCAGTTGATTTAAATGGCTTGAATGAGATAACATCCTCGAAAGATCTTGAATGAAAGCAGAGTAGAAACATGAATCTTCGAAATATCTTGAGAACTCCAGAACAAAAGAATAGCAAGAAGTGGATGATTAAGAGGTGCACCGGCATGAGAAGGTATTTGAAACGAGGAAAAAGGGATATGAGATCAACACTGAAAGCTTGATTTGAAAACCACCGGAGATGAAAAGAATGAAAAAAATGATGAACTTGAGGCTCCGTAAGAATCTTCATGAGAAATCATCGGATAAGACATTGACGAAAAAGGAATGGAGAAGCTTCCCATCAATAAAAGGATACTTGAATAAGAAATCTGAGTCCTCGAAGAAGAAGGGTGGGTGGGTGGGAAAACAAAGACAACTTGGAACGGATGAAGCAAACAACGTTGAGAAGAACTGATAATTGATGTTGCGAATGTTGAAGTGATCGGATCCACTAGAAGAGAAACACACCGGTGAAAAGGATTTACATGACGAACTCGATGATGGAGAAGGGTTGGTATTCACATCGGAGTATGAGAACACCATTTGGGGAACGTATGGAATCAACACTTGACATTGAAGCAACTCGAATACCACAACTCAAAACAAAACAAAGGATTGGCTTGCAGAATAAGCCGGAACAAACATATGATAGAGATTTCATCCGAAGTTTTCGTGGTGGGGCCTACACAGGCTCGATCGTACAACACCATCATGTACAAGGCAGTGCACATGACATACGAAGCGTCCCTGAGTCGGCATAGCCAAGGACTCTTTAAGACACAACGAGACCACTGTAAAACCAACCGTGGATAGGTGGACCACTAGACGTCCAAACCCAATTTCGTATCATACATCTGTCGGAAAGAAATCCTAGGAGCTACTTGAATTCCCACTTATAAACTCCAGAAATTTTCCCAGTTATGCAATCAGGTGTTGGGGAGACAGGGGAAGCATAATATCTCACCCAAAACTAGCAAATCCTACATCCAGCTGTATCCATCCTTCAACACATAACCAAGAAACCTTCGGAAATCGTCTACCTCAACCTTCGAAAAGCATCTGTTATACGAGTTATGGAAATACTCCTGAACTCCCGCCCCAGTACTGGGTGGCGTCGAGGTTATCTCACCAACAACTGCATAAAAAAGATTTTCGATGTCGGCGAAACTAATCTCAGGTATTCCAGAACTGCAACGATAAAATTGTGACGACAACACCTCGGAGCTCAACTCCCCGGGACACTGCCACAACCCCTAAATGATAGGAGGCACCAAGAACAATGTTCTCGTCACAAAACCATCGGAACGATTCCAAGATGCCCGCGTGATCCTAAAAAATTTTCTTAGTGAAATTTGAGAAGAGAAGAGTCAAAACTCTACGTCAGGATGCCTCACCAGAGCGACGAAGGGACTGGGGAGTAAAAAGAATTCCTAACTCTCCGATATATATAAACCTAAATGACTCAAAACATTTTTCTAGACTCAACAATGCCAGCTATTCGATCAAGCAGGGGGCTCCTAAGGTTGAGGAAGGCTCTGATTACCAACTTGTAACGCCCTCGATGCGGCTATATCTCCCACGTGTCGAAGCATGACTTAGAGGCATAACCGCATTGAAACCAATGTCACAAGTGAGGTAATCTTCACACAACCCATGTAATACATAAGGGAAAGAGATACATAGTTGGCTTATAATCGCCACTTCACACAATTACATGAATAAAGCATTACATCAACCAGATACAAACAAGGCCCGACTACGGAGCCAAAATAAAAGAAGACTACCCCAAAAGCTACACAGATCCCCGATCGACCCCAACTGGGCTCCACTACTGATCAACTAGAAACGAAACAACATAAATGACAAGATCTTCATCGAGCTCCTCCTTGAGCTTGGTTGCGTCATCTACATGGTTCAACGGCACCTGCAAACTGGTTTTGGAAGTATCTGTGAGTCACGGGGACTCAGCAATTTCACACCCTCGCGATCAAGACTATTTAAGCTTATAGGAATGGTAAAAGGTATGAGGTGGAGCTGCAGCAAGTGACTAGCATATTTGGTGTCTAACATATACGCAAAAGAGAGCGACAAGAGAAGGCAAAGCACGTTCGAGAAACTATGATCAAGAAGTGATCCTAGAACAACCTACGTCAAACATAACTCCAATACCGTGTTCACTTTCTGGACTCCGCCGGAAAGAGACCATCACGGTTACACACGTGGTTGATGTATTTTAATTAAGATCAACTTCAGGTTTTCTACAACCGGACATTAACAAATTCCCATCTTCCAATAACCGCGGGCACGGCTTTCGAAAGTTCAAATCCCTGCAGGGGTGTCCCAACTTAGCCCATCACAAGCTCTCATGGTCAATGAAGGATATTCCTTCTAGCGGGAAGACCCGATCAGACTCGGAATCCCGGTTACAAGACATTTCGACAATGGTAAAACAAGACCAGCAACACCGGCCGAATGTGCTGACAAATCCCGATCGGAGCTGCACATATCTTGTTCTGAGGGCACACTCAGATGAGCTCTCTATACAACTAAAACCAAACCTCGAGTTTACCCGAGGGGGCACTGCACAGGGCTCTAGTTTGGACCAACACTCGGAGGAGCACTGGCCCGGGGGTTAAAATAATGATGACCCTCAAGAGCGTGACTCCCAAGGGAAAAGAAAAGGCTAGGTGGCGAATGGTAAAACCAAGGTTGGGCCTTGCTGGAGGAGTTTTATTCAAAGTGAACTATCACGGGGTTCCCATTATAACCCAACCACGTAAGGAACGCAAAATCCGGGAACATAACACCGATATGACGGAAACTAGGGTGGCAAGAGTGGAACAAAACACCAGGCATAAGGCCGAGCCTTCCACCCTTTACCAAGTATATAGATGCATTAAATTAAATACGAGATATAATGTGATATCCCAACAAGTAAACATGTTCCAACAAGGAACAAACTTCAATCTTCACCTACAACTAACAACGCTATAAGAGGGGCTGAGCAAAGCGGTAACATAGCCAAACAACGGTTTGCTAGGATAAGGTGGGTTAGAGGCTTGGATTAACAATATGGGAGTCATGATAAGCAAGTGGTAGGTATCGCAGCATAGGCATAGCAAAAGAGCGAGCAACTAGCAAGCAAAGATAGAAGTGATTTCGAGGGTATGGTCATCTTGCCTGAAATCCTGCAAGGAAGAAGAACGAGTCCATGAAGAAGACAAACGGATGTAGGTCGAATGGGTCCTCACAAACGCGACATTATCGGAACCAACCCGAAGAAGCAACACCGGAAAGAAGCACACAACATAGTAAACAGCCAACACATGAACATGTCATGATATGAAGGATGCGGTATGTGATGCATATGCAAGATTTGGAAAGGAATGATTAAACCTGGCCTCAACTTGGAAATCCAAGAGTGCCACTGGAAAGGTGAGTTGATTTCGGTTGAAATCGACATAAAGATCACCGGAATCGGATGCACGGTTTGGAAATGGCAAGCAAAACAAATATGGCACCGGTCTGCGATAAACAACAATTGACCAACTAAATGCATCAAGATAAATATGCTACAGCACTCAAACATGACAATAAAATACATGGCAGGTATTCACTCATGATTCTTGACAAAATATTAACACTGAGCTACAGCTAATTCATCCATTAACGGGCTCAAACAAGCATGGCATAAGTGCAAATGATAACAGGTTTCAGACTTAGTGAAATTAACACAAGTCTGGGATTTATCATCAGGAAGCACACTTTAGAGCATGAAATCTACATGCTACAGGAACATATCATGGCAAAGCAAGGCATGGCATGAAGATACTCAAAGCACTTAACAAAAGTCCCTTAGTGACCTTGAGCCAAAAGGGTCCAGAAAATACAATTGCAAGCATGTGAACATGGCAAAAACATTAACAGATACAGACTTAGTGAAAAACTGGAGCATGCAAAACAGTTAACGAGTAGGCATGTTTACGAGCTCGATGCACTCACTATAGAGCATGGCATGACAAACTAAGCATACACCCATCAAGAATACATGGCAAGAACAACAACATAGCATGCACGGATCAATAGCAACATCCTCGGCAAAATCACTAAACATGTCAACAATCTGCCAGGATTCATGATATAGTAAAAGTAGAGCTCGATTGACTCAAGCTAGGTTGCTCCATAAATGCAAACAAAGACATGTATGGATAGAGCACCACAATGTTAACAATACATCCTTACTGATCATCCTCAAAAGAGTCATGGATCACTAGGAAACAACATGAACATATAGCATAATAACAAAAACAGGACAAGGACGAATTCTAAGTCCCTGAAATCAGCATTACCGATTACGCTACTTTGCAAGCTTGTGCTAGTCACCACAAACACCACAAAAATACACGGCAAGCACCTCTTTAAAGATGGCATGGCATATAACAAAACACATGTAGAGCTCGGGATCATATCATGCACACATTAAACATGGCAAAAATGACAAATATCTATTTGATGAAACATATCTGGCAAATTACTCACATAGCCCTCTTCCAACGACATTTCAGGCATCAAGATGAGCTCAAATGAAAATGATGCAATGAGATGAAATGATGTACTCATTGAGATGAACATTTTGATATTCTACACGCACAAAACGGTGCCATGGATGATGAGTTATGATGCGGTGAAAAATGCATTAAATAACTGGGACTTAGTCGAAAATTAAACCTCTCCGAGAAAGTCAACGGGACCGGACGGAGCGGGATGGCGAGATCCGGATCGGGAGATGCGCGTTTGGATGGATGAATGGGTGGATCTGGTCCACCTTGCCCAGATCTGGCAAGGGGCATCTTCAGTGAGGTGACGGTGGGGTGGCGCCGGCGAGAGGCGTGGAGGCGCAGGTCGGCGTAATGCGGACGCCGAGGTGGCGAAGAGTGGCGGAGGCGACGGCGCCGGCGAACTGATGCAGGGCAGCGGCGGCGAAACCGAGGCGCCGGCGGGCGGCTGCCATGGCGCGGCGGCGCTGGAGGGCTCTGGCGAGAGCGGAGGAAGTCCGGCGAGGCATGGGAGGTCGAGGGAGGCCGGGATCCACTCGATCCGGTGGAGGACGAGGCTTGGGGAGGCGCGAGGGTCCTGGCGGCGAGCTCCGGCGAAGCAACGACGAAGGCGGCCGGCGGAGGACGAGGGGACGACACGAGTCCGGGCGGCGGGCGCGCTCGCCGGTGGCGATGGCGGGCGGCGGCCGGAGCTAGGAGTTCGCCGGCGCGGGCGAAGAGAGGCGCGGGCGGGCGGCGCTAGGGAAGCGGGCTGCGGGGGCCGGACACAGGCTCGCGGGCCTCGGGCGGTGCGGCGATGTGGGCACCGGGCGGGGCGAATGCCAGCCCGACACGTGGCGGCGGACATCGCGGGCGGACACGTCCGTCGGCGGGAAAAATGTCCGGAGGGTGAGGGGAGAGAGGGGGCTAGGGTTTTGCGTGAGAATTTCGGGGGTGATCTATTTATAGAGGTAGAGGGAGCTAGGAGAGTCCAAATGAGGTGCGGTTTTGGGCCACACGGTCGTGATCGAATGACCGAGATGATGGAGAGGTATTAGGTGGGTTTTGGGCCACTTTGGAAGGGGTGTTGGGCTGCAACACACACGAGGCCTTTTCGGTCCCTCGGTTAACCGTTGGAGTATCAAACGAAGTCCAAATGGCACGAAACTTGACAGGCGGTCTACCGGTAGTAAATCAAGGCCGCATGACAAGTCTCGGTCCAATCCGAAAACGTTTAACACCTGCACATGAAAAAGAGGTAGAAAGGGACACCGGGTGACATAGGAGCGCCGGATTGCAAAACGGACAACGGGGAAAATGCTCGGATGCATGAGACAAACATGTATGCAAATGAAAAACACATGATGACATGATATGAGATGCATGACACGCAAGCAAAGACATGGCAACGTCGGCGAATAACTGGAAGACACCTGGCACATCTGTCTCGGGGCGTTACACCACTGTTGATGATGGTGTCCGCCATGGAAGGATGTAGATAGGATTCCCCTTAGCATCAGCTTTTGTTTCCTGCGAAGAATCATGAATCACCTCATGGGGTCATGTAAGGATCTGCAATGCCTTTATACTTATCTTCCTTGTTATGAAGATTTGATGAACGCGCGTCCCGTTAAGGCTCGGTCCCCCCTTTCTTTCCTCGCGATAGCTTGTTGCTCTACGCTGACGGGTCCCGGTCCCAAGGGAGCTACAACCGTTGCTGGTATGCTAGGTCGCGATGCCGTGGTCAAGGCCAGGAGGTGCGCGGCCCGAGGTCCAGTAAGAGCCCCTGGGGCACGATGCTCAGGAGGTCCCCCTTAGCGCCCAAGCGGCCATGGTAAGGAAAGAAAGGAAGATGACTTGGCCGCAACGGGGTTGCACGCATGGTGTGAGCAACTACTAGGCCCAAATATTTAGCTGATCCAAAGGCGAGACTTATCTTGCTGACTTTGCGGTGATTCCTGATGTTGCGCTAGAGCTGCGCGCCAACTTATGCGACATAGCTAGGCCGGTCCATACGAGTTTTCCTTCTCCCGAGCTCTTCTTCGTGCTCTACGTCCTCAGGTCCCAGCCCTCGAGTGAGCTCAGCCGCCACTGGTATGCCAGGTCGTGATGCCGTGGTCAAGGCCAGGGGTGAGGGCTGGAGAGCTAGTAAGAGCTCCTGAGTCACGATGCTCATGAGCCCCCCTTTTAATGCGCCAGCGAATCGCACGAGAGAAAAGGAGACTCGCGGTGCCGCCTGCTATCCTTCCCGCAGGGTCCTTGTGGACAGGCACAAGAAGAAACATGGTTTGCGGTTACTGCCACCTGCCTGCCACTGGTTGGTCCAGAGGAAGTGAAGGCACTGAGGGCCTGGTGAGGTGACGTGCGTGGGGTGTGCTGCGAGCCAAAGCTCACCGCTTAGATTTGTCAACATGGCAGGGACGGGCCCATGCACCAGCGCCGTGCCTGCGAGGAGGCCCCGTGGGAGGCGATGATCGAGCAGGTGATAACCGTAGGCAGGTTAAGCAGGGAGAGCAGATCAACTTAGGTAAATGCAGGAAGATACATGCCACCGGGTCCGGCCCGAGCGGCTTGGGGATGATGCAGCCCGAGGGGCGCCCCCAGCAAGGTAAGCTAAAGACTTAAGCAAAAGGGATACATGCCACAGGGACGGACCCGTGTGGCCTGGGAATAATGCAGCCCGAGGGGCGCTCCCAGCTTAAATGAACTTGGAAGATGTCACCTAGTTCTGTAGACGAAGTAGAGTTGGTGCAGCTGAAGCCACAAATTGAAGGAATGGCCCCTCATGAGCCACTGGGACCCTGAGCCTCGGGAGGCTCTGGGGGCTCAGGAGGTTTCCTGAAGACCGTCCCCACTTCCTCCAGAACAGCGTGGAACCTGGCCTCCTGAGCTGCCAGGACTTGTTGCACGTTGCGTTGATAGGCCGACGCCACGCTCGGCAGGACGAAGGGCATGCGAACGTAGCTGTGTGGCGGACCCTCACAGCGGCCCGCACGTGATGGCCAGAAGCGTTCCTGAGATGTGGCCCTGTTGAGCCCTGGGACGTCGATGCAGACACGCAGCCCGGCATCCTCACCTGGATGGGGGGTTGCGCCTTGTGAGCGGCTGTGGCCGCACATGGCTCTTGCTTCTTGTAGTTCCTGGGTGGTCTTGGTGATGAACTCCTAGGTGGTGGGCACTCCTTGCCCTGTGCTCTCCTGAGGAAAGTGTGCCGTGAAGCACGCTTCCAAGTGGTGCCCAAGCACCTCCCTCATGAGGTTGGCAAGGTCTGAGGCTCTCCAGGAGAGAGCCCCCAAGTCCTGCCTGAGGAGGGCACCGGCGCACTTTCCTATGCGGTGGAGGGAGGCGCCCCTGGAGCAGGCGCTGATCCTGACGAGGCTCCTGATGCGACGCCATCTTCTTGGGGTCCTGTGCGGCGCGGCAGCTTCTTCTTGGGGATGGTCTCCGAAGGGCCTTCACTTCTGCTGTCAGGGTTGTCGATTGCTGTGGCTTGGAAGGCACGCTCAAGGGAGCACACCGCATCCCTTTCTTCACATGGGACCATGATGACTCCCCTGCTTCCTGGCATCTTGAGAACGTTGTAGCCGTGATGAGTGACTGCCATGAACTTGGCCAGGGCTGGATACCCGAGGATGGCATTGTACGACAGGCAGATGTGCGTGATGTCGAAGTTGATGAGCTGGGTGGTGTAGTTCTTGCGCGCCCCGAAGGTGACAGGCATGTGGACTTGCCCTATCAGTGTGGTGGAACCGTCAGTCACTCGTGAGAAAGGCTTGGTTGGCTGGAGCTGCTCATAGGGTACTTGGAGGTTGTCGAACGTGTCGACGGATAGGACGTTGAGCCCTGCGCCGCCGTCGATGAGAGTCTTGGTGACTTGCACATTGCTGATGACAGGGGAGCACAGCATAGGGAGTGCACCAGCGGTGGCTACGCACTTGAGCTGGTCTGCCGAGTCGAAGGTGATGGCGCATTGGGACCAGCTGAGCGGGCGCGTGGCCTCGAGCTTGGGGAGCACCGCGTTCACCTCGCGAGCGAATTGTTTGAAGATGCGCTGAGAGGCTGGGGCCTGAGCACCGCCCAAGATGTAAGCGATCGCACGCGGCTCCTCGAAGCCCCCATCCCCCTCGTCCTAGTGGTGGTCGTCGTTCCTTCTCGGTGGCGGCAACGGGGGAAGACCGGCATTGCCCTGGGGGCGATCCTCACGAGGCGGGTCCCTCCAGGCACCCTCGCGAGGTTGGTCCTGCCAGCGGTCCTCACGAGGCTGGCCGCGCCACTCCTGGCGAGGGCCATGGTCTTCCTAGCGTCCGCCTCCGCGTCCTCCTCCGCCGCCATAGCCCCGGTCGTTGCGCTCGGGGCGTCGACCGTAGTGTCCTTCCCGTATGGCTCTGAGCTCTTGGCAGTCGCTGCTGTTGTGGGTGTTCAGGTTGTGGAAGGCGCAGAACGGTCGTCCGTTCTTGGACGACTCGGGCTAATCTCTGCCTCGCTTGGTGTTGGGCTCCGCTGCAAGCACTACTGCCTCTTTGCGCTTCACGTCCTTGGCCTTGGCCTTCTTCTCCTTCACTCCTGTAGCTGGCAGCTCAAGGAGAGAGAGGCTCCCCTCCTCAGCTCTTGCGCACTTGGTCGCCAGGTTGAACAGCTCCTGAGATGTGCAGAGCTCCTCGTGGATAGCAAGCTCTTCCTTCATCTTGACGTCGCGGACGCCGTTGGAAAACGCGGAGATGATGGCCTCGTCTATGACCTTGGGGATCTTGAGGCGGGTGTTGTTGAAGCACTAGATGTACTTCTGGAGGGTCTCTCCTGGCTGTTGCTTGATGCTGCGTAGATCGCCCGCGGCCGGTGGGCAATCGCGAGTGCCCTGGAAGTTGGCGACGAAGCGGTCGCGCATCTCGTCCCAGGAGGAGATCGAGCCGTGCTGCAGGTTCAGGAGCCAGGAGCGGGCCCCATCCTTGAGAGCCATGGGAAACCAGTTCGCCATGACTTTTTCGTCGCCGTTGGTCACTTCAATGCTCAACTCATAGAGCTGCAGGAACTCCGCGGGGTCGGCGGTGTCGTCGTATCGAGGAGGTAGGTCTGGCTTGAACTTGCCCAGCCAGGCGACGCTACGCAGTTCGGGGGTGAAGGCACGGCAGGCAGCCATGGTCGCCGGGGCCCGCTTCTGAGGCAGAGCTTCGTCTTGGCGAGGTCCGCGCTGCGCCACTGCAGGCGGCACGCGGTCCTGACGAGGTGGCGCGGGGAGCCGGTGCAGCTTCTCGCGGCCGCGGGATTTCTTGGCAGCTTCTTTCTTCACGCGCGGGCGCCGGGCAAGGTGGATCATGCCGCGGAGGCGCGCGCCTTGGTGCCAAGGCACCGTCTTGGGGTCGAGGCGGTCGAGGCATGACATGAGCCCCGTCGCCCGCGGCTGGTTGAGGGGGAGGCAGAGAGTGGGACGACATCGGAGAGCCCCCTGCGGCAGGAACGAGCTCGGCGACGCGGTCAAGCCACTCCTCATAGAGGTCGTCGACGGGGCAGTAACACAGGAGCTCATTTGCCGCGATGAGCGCAGCCCGTGCCTCCATGGGAGCACGGTGCGCGTGAGACGAAGAACCAGCAGGGGTGAGTGATGGAGTAGCGGCGCGGCCGTCCTGCCGCACTGAAGGATGCAGCGAGGACGCATGCTGCTCGTTCCCCGCCGGGCCGGTGGCAGCGTTGGCGGCGGGAGACGGAGAACGACGAGGCGGCCCGCCAACGGGAGCTGTCTGAGCGACGCGGGCGGCGAGGGTAGCCCGACGCTCAGCTCGAGCATGGCGAGCATCCGCCATGGAGACGACAGAGCGACGGAGCGACGAACTGATGGAAGGGAAGCTATGGCGCACCCCTACCTGGCGCACCAAATGTCGGATATGGGGTTCTGGCTAACCCTTAAGGTTCGAACACTGGGGTGCGCGCGAAGTCTTTCCCTCCTACCCATTGACGCTCTAGCTCGCTAAGATCTTGCGGATGAACTCGACAAACTCACAACACAGAAAGACACGGGGTTTATACTGGTTCGGGCCACCGTTGTGGTGTAATGCCCTACTCAAGTGTGGTGGTGGTGGATTGCCTCTTGGTCTCATGATGAACAATACAAGGGGAAGAACAGCCTCCCGAGGTTGAGGTGTTCTTGTGCGTATGAACTTGTGGTGTGTAGATTCTCTCAAGCTAAGATGAGATACCCCTACTATGGTGGTGGCTAGTCCTATTTTATAGAGGCCCTGGTCCTCTTCCCAAATATTGAGCGGGAAGGGAGCCAACAATGGCGGCTAATTTGAAGGGGGGGCAGCTAGTACAAGCTATAGTGACAAAAGCGGTCTTCGCCTGTGAAAGGCTCGGGTGGTGACGCCGTCTTGGGCTCCACGATGACCTCCGTCTTGCCGTCCTTTTGGTCTTGGTCTCATTGCACCGAAATGGCAACCTTTGCATGGGGCCTCGGTACTCCTCGCCTGTGCTTGCCTCCTTAGCACCAAAGAGGAAATGAGGATGCTACGCACGTTGGCCCCGCTTGGCGCCCGCCTGGTGTTGTGCATCATGGCTCATGTCATGAGAGTCTCGTGAGGTTCGCCCCGCCTTGATATCTTTGCTCCTCGTGAGCCTGCCTGACCAGGCCGCTCCAGTGGAGGTCTTGCGTCGTCTGCCTCACGAGGCTTGGACCCTCGCGAGGGTCTTGGGTGCCTTGTTGACGAAGATGGGTCGTACGGCCTGCTGGCTCAGCCACGCCGTGGGCCGCAGGCAGGCAGGTCTGGGGACCCCCGTTCCCAGAACACCGACAATTATCTTAGCCAAGTTACACTTGAGCAAGAAAATAGCTTATTGAAGTGAATTATAGAGAAAGGTGTTTACAAGAGTCATGCCGGAAACAAGCAATTTGAGGAAATTGTACGCAAGCAAGGAATACACCGGAAGAATCAAGGTGTTGGTTTTGAACAAAAGTTCAATGCCAATGGAGTTGAGTGGGAAGAAGATCAATACCCCAAGACGAAGTTTGTTCCTCAAAAAGAGAAGTATGATCCTACTTCTTTCCAAGGAACACAAGCTCAAGATGATCTTCCACCACAAGACCAGAAGCTAAAGGGCAAGGACAAGCTTCAAGAGGAGATTGATGCATTTGAAGAAGCCCCTAAGTCATTGGTCAAGTGGGTTCCCAAGACTACATCAAGTTCTACTTCATCAAGTATGACTACAAGTCCAAGGATTCCCATCAAGATGGTGTGGATCCCAAAGAAGAAGAACTAGAGAGTTCTTGAGGGTGACTCCGCCAACAAACTTCACTCATATCATTTTGGCCAGGACAAGTGCAAACAACTTCCATATCTTGCACTAGTTCAAGGAGTCACAAACCCTCTTGTTGGTAAGACAAGGGACAAGGTAACCTAATGCACTCATGGACATCATCTCATGTGAATATCACTCTATGTCTATGGATCACCTTGTTTGTTCCTTGTGGGACTAACCCATGTAGGTATTGAAAGTGTAACTCACTCCAAAGGATTGCTACGAATGATCTACATCAACTTTGAGCACCTACATCTTCAACACCTACATGAAGTCATCATTGACAAAACCCAAGGTTAGTTCATCCCTCCTAGGGGGGATATCACATCTAGAGGGAGCTTTACTCTAATCAATTGAGCTAAAGCAACTCCAACGATGTGAACACAACAATGCATTATGTAAAAGTGGTAACCCCACTTATTCTTAAACGATGAGTATGACCTATGACCAAATGTTCTCATTTGACTCCTCTGTCAATATACTCATATACAGATGACCTAGTCATCGCCAAATTGCTTGATAGATGCTAGAATGATTGTGCATTCTTTGCCACATATTTCATTTGCCATCTTATTGTGTGAGCATGTGGTTGCATATTTTACTCATTCGAGGACATCCATTTGTTGCCTCGATTGCTTGGCTTTTTCTCTTTTGCAAAAAGGATGGACAAGAATGCCTAAGGACTTCCTCTAGCTATCTATGCTTTTATCATCTCAAACTCTATTCATGCTACATCACAAAGTTTGATCAAGTCAGATTCGAACCACTCTGTGTGAGGAGCACTCGGAGTCCCCGATTCGTCATAGACTTAAACTTCCAAAACCTCTTTGTGCATTTAGGTATGACCGAGTCATCCATTCCGGTCACACCGAGATCACTAAGTTGATCTAGGTTTTCAATCTTGGTGCAACCGATTTGAACTTTTCGGTCACACCGAGTTGCAGTAACCGCTTGCGATTCTGCATCTTGGTGCCACCGAGTTGTTCCACTCAGTCACACCGACAGGGTCGGGATATATACCCACAGGTGAGATTTTGGAAATTTCTTCAAACTCCTTAGCCCGCGCCTGTGTCCTGATTTGCCTCCTCAAGTCTCCGAATCGTCTCCTCGCCGCCAGTGACCTCCCACCGCTGGTTTCCATCACCGTCAACGGAAATCTGCTCGGCCGTTGTCGCCGTAGTGAACTCCCGCCGAACTAGGGTATGGGTTCGACCCTTGTGCTATTATTTCACCTCTGATTCATAGCACATTATTTTGCCATGATCCTTACCACGTATGCAAACACTCTATCCACTGAAAACATCCTTTAGGTTAGGTTTGATTTGAAAATTTAGGGTTAGGTCTCCGCTGAACTCATCTCGGGCCGACCGAGTTGTAGAAATCGGTCTCACCGATTTGGGTTAGGCCATAGCACTTGCAAATTTTGGTCTGACCAAAGACTGCAAATCGGTGTGACTGAGTTTGATTCACTTTGAAACCCTAGCAGTCTCGGTGCCACCGAACTGTGACTAGGTCTGACCGAATTCACTAGTTTAGGTTCCAAAAGCTGCTTCGGTATCACCGAGTTTACAAATCGGTAGCTCCGAAATGCTTTCTGTGGAGAACTAAAACTAAGTTTTTAAGTCATATGTTTTGCAAAACCTCTGCACTTTGTGATGCTCATCCACTCTATCTCATCTACATCTATTCACAGGGTCTGTTGTCAGTGAGTTTGTAGAGATGTCTGATCAGAGTGACAGTCAGAACAGGTCTGAGGAACATGTGCAACTGAGTGAGGGTTCAGATCCCTTGAGCACTTATGATGATGGTAGTAGGAGCACTCCCAGCAACTTGCCAAAGGCAGCCACCAGATCTAGGAAGAAGAGAACCTCAGAATCTGAGGATGAGGATTATGTTGCCACTGAGGAGGAAGTAAGCTCCAAGAAGAAGGTGCTGAAAAAGGAGTATGCCACAGCTGCTACAGTTAAGCCAGGAATGAATAAGAAGGTTCCAGCAAATAGAATTCCTATGTCTAAGGCCAGAGCCTCTACTCAAGAGACAATGGAGTTCACTCTTGAACCCAAAGAAGGTGGAGAAGGCAATAAAAGGAAGGAGAGGATCAAGAAGACCATTGTTAGAGTCATTGGCAAGACCTCCATGATGAGAGATCCCTCTGAAGAAGAGGAAGAGGAAGAGGATGCTGCACCAGCACCCAAAGCTCAGAAGCTTCTGGGAGATGCTATAAAGTCTGGGGATGCTCCATCAAAGCCCAAGACAGCTCCCAAAGCTCTAGCACAAAAGCCCAGTAAGCCCAAGAGGAACACCAGAAGTATACCTGCTGAAGAAAAGAACAAGGCCCCGGTGCCTCAGGCTGAAGAAGAAGAAGATGAGTCTCGTATTTTTAGAAAATTGAAGCCCAAGATTCCATACCACAATGATGCTCATCCAGTCGCTGAGAACATGCACATCAGGAAAGATTCAAGGCTGAGATTGTGGAGACAGTCTAATCCCTATGCTGTGAGGAGGAGGACTGCAGTTTCTTCCGGTTTCATACAAAGGAACAACAAGACTTTTATGGAACTATTTTGCTTGACAAGAAGCCCATTGTCTGTGACATGAGATGGGTTGATTGGGAATTCAGCCAGGAGAATGAAGATCACTTCCCAGGAGTTTATGACAGCTTCAAAGCATGTGGAGTAGATGAGTTTGTTGGACAGAAGCTCACAAAATGGAATGATGATCTGATCATGCAGTTTTACTCCACTACTCACTTTTACCCAGAAGGGAAGACCATTTGGACGTCAGAAGGTACTAGGTACCAGTCCACAGTTGAAGAATGGGAAAAAATTGATAAATGCCCCAGAAGAACATGAAGATGACGTGGGTGTGTATGCCAAGAAGAAGAAGGACCACAACACTATGGCTAACATGTACAAGGAGATCGCAGATAAAGCTTTGGAGACTCACAAGCTTGGATCTGTACATTTCTTGTTGTCTGGTCTGCCTACTATCAACTGGATCCTAAGGCGCACTCTGCTACCCAAGTCAGGAGATCACAAGATGATCAGAGGGCACTCTATGAATCTGCTACAGCTTTTTGATGTCCCTCAGAAGTTCACGGTCATGAGTCTGATTTTAGAGACAATCAAGAGGACTACTACTAACCAGAAGAAAAGCTGTCGGTATGCTCCACACATTCAGGAGCTCATCAACTCCAAGATGGGCACAGGAACATATCTGCTGGATAAGGAGCATCTACCCCTTTATCCTGATTTTGAAGATAATATTGTTGTGATGAATGAGGAGGAACCATCATCAGTTCAAGCACAGGAGAAAAGAGCCAAACCAAAGGCTGAGAAAGCTGCCAAGATGCCAAGTGTTGAAGAGGCATCTCAGGTTTTCCTGAAGAGCAAGCAAGATCAACTTGCATATCTGATCCAGTCTACACCGAGGATCGAGAAGGGCTTGGCCACCCTGACTCAAAACCAGGAGAGCTTGGAGAGGATCATAGAGACTGAATTTTATGATCTTGATCTGAAGGTAACTGAGATTCAAACAACAGTTGAGCAGCTTCAGGAGGAAGCAGAAGAGAAGAGAGGCAAGGCAACCACAGATGCATTTCAGCAAGTGCCAAGGATTCAGAGGTCTGCTGCCGTGCCAGTGACAAATTGTAGAGCTACAGCATCACCACCAGCAGCTACAGCTCCAGTGCCACCTCGAGCAGCCACTCCACCAGCTCCAACTACATCAACAGATGCCTTCGTCCTTGGAGGTCTCTCTACACCACCTCACGAAGACCAAGCCTGAGAGATGCATAGCACTATGCATATTTGAACTTTTTGGTAACTTGTTGCCATAGGGGGAGAAATATGTATAGATCATAGGCTTCGAGAGAGTGTTTTGTGTCTTTGCCTTTGGTTGAACTTTTTATTGTGTGAGATACTTTATGTCCTTGTGTGAGATACTTGTGTGATCATGTGATTGATCATTTTCTACCTTAATGCTTGTTTAGATGATACTATCTTTTATATCCATATATGATCATTCACTTGCTTGGTGATGAGTGCATGCTTTTAATTTCTATCATTTTGAGCGCTCCACCAAGATGTATGTGACATGGAAGAGTAACCCATGATCCTAATCAATTATGCATTTGCATTCAGAAGCAAATTTTAAATAATGCGCAAATTTAGGGGGAGCTCTTGCTTATCACATACTTCTCAAAGCGACGATGTTTTACAATCTTATTATCATCTGTCGAAGCTTTGATCTATATGTTGTCATCAATTACCAAAAAAGGGGGAGATTGAAAGTGCAACTATCCCTGGGTGGTTTTGGTAATTCCTAACAACATATAGCCCATTGAGCTAATGCTATTTCAAGATAAATATTTCAGGAAAGCCCAATGTTTTTGGCATGGCATGGATTAGAAAGTGGACCCCTCAAAATACTAAGAACACATGTTGGCTCAAGCTCAGGACGCTACATTTTACTTTTAGTGATCCAAGATCACATTGAGTCCATAGGAAAAGCCAATACTATAAAAAGGGGGTGAGGTGTTTCTTAATGAGTTACTTGCTCAAAATGCTTAGTGATATGCTCCAAAACCCTCAACTACTTTCTCATATCCACATATGTCCCAAACCAAAAGTCAAACTCGGCCCCACCGAATTTTCCTACAAGACGCCACCGAGTTCACTTGACATAGCCACTGCCACAAACCCTAGTCATTTCGGTCTCACTGATAGGGATCTCGGTCTCACCGAGATGGGATTGCAACCTCTATGTTTCCCTTCGTAACGTTTCAGTCCAACCGAGATGAGCAATCGGTCCCACCAAGATTGCAATGCAAACTCTCTGTTTCCCCTTTGCAACGTTTCGGTCTAACCGAGATGAGCGAATCGGTCCCACTGAGTTTGCCTGACCAACTCTATGTTTTCCTATTACCAAAATCAGTCCCACCGAGTTTGTGTAATCGGTCTCACCGAGATTACGTTATGCCCTAACCCTAATGGAAGCGGTCCCACAGAGTTGACATGTCGGTCCCACCGAAAATCCTAACGTTCACATTTTGAACTAAATCGGCCTGACCGAGTTTCACTATTCGGTCCCACCAAGCTCGGTGATTTATGTGTAACGGTTAGATTTTGTGTGGAGGCTATATATACCCTACTACCCACTCTTCATTCATGGAGAGAGCCATCAGAAGATGCCTACACTTCCAACATATATTTTTTGAGAGAGAACCACCTACACTTGTGTTCAGGTCAAGATATTCCATTCCAACCACATAAATCTTGATCTCCACCCTTCCCCAAGTTGCTTTCCACACAAACCCTCTTTCCACCAAATCCAATCCTATGAGAGAGAGCTGAGTGTTTGGGAGACTATCATTTGAAGCACAAGAGCAAGGAGTTCATCATCAACACACCATCTATTACCTTTTGGAGAGTGGTGTCTCCTAGATTGGCTAGGTGTCACTTGGGAGCCTCCGTCAAGATTTTGGAGTTGAACCAAGGAGTTT
Organism: Triticum urartu; assembly: GCF_056163025.1. NCBI lineage: Eukaryota > Viridiplantae > Streptophyta > Magnoliopsida > Poales > Poaceae > Triticum > Triticum urartu. The sequence continues at coordinate 356,040,211 of NC_141877.1, forward strand.
GTACGGGCAAGGAGATCGCCTACTTCATGAAGATCTACCCTAGTGAGGCAAGTCCTTCGTGGGCCATGGCCATGGTGGGATAGACAAGGTTGCTTCTTTGTGGACCCTTCATGGGTGGGACCCTCCGTGGACTCGCGCAACCATTACCCTTCGTGGGTTGAAGTCTCCCTCAACGTGGATGTACGATAGCACCACCTATTGGAACTACGTCGAAAATCTCTGTGTCTACATTGCGTTTGCTCCCTCCAAACTCCTCCCTTTACCTTCATATGCAATTGTTTTACATTCCACTGCTATACTCTTAGACTTGCATGTGTAGGTTGTTTACTTGACTATTGCTAAGTTGCTAAAATCTGCCAAGACTTAAAATTGGGAAAAGGCTAGATTTTTATTTTGTCATGTAGTCTAATCACCCCCCCCCGTCTAGACATACTTTCGATCCTACAAGTAGTATCAGAGCTTTGGTCTCCATTTGCTTTGATTTCCATAACTTTTGGTGATCATAGCCTTGGTTTCACAACCTAGGAGAGTACGGCGTCTAGCGAGGGAAATTACCACCGCAGAGGTCCTTACTTTGATGGTACCAATTTTGCTAGTTGGAAGCATAAGATGAAAATGCATATTCTTGGACATAACCCCGCTGTTTGGCCTATTGTATGTATTGGCTTGCAAGGTGAATTCTTTGATGGGAGAGAACCGAACCGTAAAGCTACCGCGGAAGAGTTAAAGAGTTTGCAATACAATGCTCAAGGTTGTGATATTCTCTTCAACGGATTGTGCCCCGAAGAATTCAACAAAATCAGCCGTCATGAGAATGCAAAGGAAATTTGGGATACTTTTATTCATATGCACGAAGGTACCAACTCCGTCAAGGAATCCAAATTGGATGTGCTTCAAAGTCAACTTGACAAGTTCAAAATGAAGGATGGTGAAGGTGTCGCTGAAATGTAGTCTAGGCTTGCTCTCATCACAAATGAGATTATCGGCTTAGGAAGTAAAGAGATGACCTAGAGATTCATCATCAAGAAGATCCTAAGAGCCTTGGATGGAAAATATGATACCGTGTGCACATTGATCCAAATGATGCCCAATTACAAAGATCTCAAGCCAACGGAAGTCATTGGAAGAATTGTTGCTCATGAGATGTCACTTAAGGATAAGGAAGAGCTCCACAACAAGTCAAGTGGTGCTTACAAAGCCTCATGTGATGCTCCCACATCATCAAGTGAAAAACAAACCTTCAATGAAGAATTGAGCCTAATGGCGAAGAACTTTAACAAGTTCTACAAGAGTAGAAGCAAGGAAATAAGGTCCAAGTCAAGGTCCTACAATGACAAAATATCTTCAAGTCATGAACGTAATTGCTACAATTGTGGAAGACCCGGACACTACTCCAATGAGTGTACGGCTCCCTACAAAAGGAGAGAAGATTCTCCCAAAAGAAGAAGTAGAAGAGAAGAATCACCACATAGAGCGAGAAGGAGTAGAGATGACCGTTATGAACGAAGAACATCACGGAGAAGCAAGGATTCAGAAAGAAAGGACAAATCATCTAGGAGCTACACAAAACGAAGACATCAAGCTCATGTTGGTGAATGGGTATCCGGCTCCGACTCCGACAATCACTCCGAAAGAAGTTACTACTCCGACTCCGAATACACTCAAGATGAAGGTGTTGTCGGTCTGGCGCTTGTGTCAACAAACTCCTACGACATATTTGACTCACTAAATGAAGGAATTGGAAGATGCTTCATGGCTAAAGGCCCAAAGGTATCACACCCCGAGTATGTTGATTTCAATAGTAATGAAGATGATTTGCTAGGTGATGATGATTTACTTGTTGACAACTCTAGTTATGAAAACTATGATAAACCACATAAATCTTGATCTCTAGCCGTCCCCAAGTTGCTTTCCACTCAAACCCTCTTTCCACCAAATCCAATCCTATGAGAGAGAGCTGAGTGTTGGGGAGACTATCATTTGAAGCACAAGAGCAAGGAGTTCATCATCAACACACCATCTATTACCTTTTGGAGAGTGGTGTCTCCTAGATTGGCTAGGTGTCACTTGGGAGCCTCCGTGAAGATTGTGGAGTTGAACCAAGGAGTTTGTACAGGCAAGGAGATCGCCTACTTCGTGAAGATCTACCCTAGTGAGGCAAGTCCTTCGTGGGCGATGGCCATGGTGGGATAGACAAGGTTGCTTCTTCGTGGATCCTTCGTGGGTGGAGCCCTCCATGGACTCGCGCAACCGTTACCCTTCATGGGTTGAAGTCTCCATCAATGTGGATGTACGATAGCAACACCTATCGGAACCATGCCAAAAATCTCCGTGTCTACAGTACGTTTGCTCCCTCCAAACTCCTCCCTTTACCTTCATATGCAATTGTTTTACATTCCGTTGCTATACTCTTAGACTTGCATGTGTAGGTTGTTTACTTGACTATTGCTAAGTTGCTAAAATCTACCAAGACTTAAAATTGGGAAAAGGCTAGATTTTTATTTTGTCAAGTAGTTTAATCACCCCCCCCTCTAGACATACTTTCGATCCTACAAAGCAACATATTTTATTCAATGGAACGTGAATCATGCATGCACTCAATGACGGAGCACGGGATGGTAGCCATGGACATGGTCGGCCCTTTTTGGAGACCACACTACTTTGATGTGTCCCGTAAACTCGCAGAACGAGGAGAAGCTTGCTTTACAATAGTGCAGTTATATAGGCGGTGGACGTGCAACAGTTCATTTGGTGTCAGATTGCAGAAGTGTATAGTACTGTAGTAACATCATGATTGTTCGACTTCCGGAAGAGGCGAAGAGCCAAGTGCATGGTCACCTACTCACTAGTATAGCCGGCTGCTAGATCTATTGTGGTGGCACATCATTTAGAGCAAGTATTCCCTCCGTTTCTTTTCTTTGATTCATACTACAAGGGTTCTTAAAACGCGGGAATAGGAAAAATAAGGGATTCGAGTGGCATGTCCACTTGAATCCCATATGATTAGCACTGAGTGTTTGATGCCACAGGAGAAACAAAGGAAGTGAAAAAAAAGTTGGAGCGGATTCTAGATTTCCAATGAAATGTAGTAATAGCACACATGATTTCATACTAGTAAAAATTCCTATAGGATTCAATCCTATGAATCAAACGCCAGTGTACTAAGGTCCACGGTCAAGGCGGCACAGGGCGGACGCAATCTCTCACTGCGTCTAGCCATTGAAGCGGTGCACTGGCCGAGGGTGCCGCCTGCTGCACGCCCAGCTGAACAAGCCTCCTCGCCGCATTCAAATGCCTACATTAAACCCACGTGGAATCTGAGAAACCTACACCGGCCACACTTCCATTCCGGAGCGGGACGCCGACCAAGCTCGCCATTCCTCCACCATATTCTCCACTCTTTCGATGGGCATCTAACGACCAGGAAGAGCAGTTCTTAGGCATAAAAGTCGGCTAGGTGGCCCACAGAGCCCGGCGGTCATGACCGAGGTAGCTCGCTGCTCCACCTCCCTCGCCTAGCCCGACTGAGCCAGTTGCCACCCTGAGCCAGCGTGGGGTTCCGGAACTGGCGGCTCCAATCCAGCTCGAGGAGGTGTGGCGAATTGCTCCACACCGGCACGGCGGCATGGATCATAGCTGCCATCGACGATGTCGCGTCGTACCGCACCTCTAGTGCGTGCGACCATGCTGTCTGCCGCCGACGCGCGCGTAGCCGCGCCGTGCGGGCAGAGAAAGAAACCAGTTGTGTGGATGTCGGCGAGGTTACAGCCAGCACGTTTGTGCCCGCAACCATCATCAAGGAGAAGTAGAAAACGGGAGGCCGCCGTCGCTTGTATCCCATGAACGCCACTGTCGAGGCGACGCCAACGTAAACATCCGATGTCTTACATGATTCTTCTTTAGCATAGACCATCATCGACCCCGCATGGGCTCCAAAGAGATACCCTCTTCCCCTCTGGCTGAAGCATCAGTTGGGGGTTCCACTCTGATGAGCGGTAGGGAAACGAACCGCCCTTTGCTCTCAAGCATATATCTCCGGGGCTGTCGGCAGTGCAGTGATCCGGCAGCTGGACATGAGGAAGACAAAGAGATCGGCTGGCAGCTGTTTAGATTAGGTATATTAATTCTACCTTTAGCCCCGGACCAGCACTGCTTATTTGATGTAAATGTAATGAAATCCATCCATGTTTGCATGAATTTGTTTACGTACAATCTGAGCGGATTGCTCCTCGCCTCCACTTAATGCAGCTCACTAAACTCTCCCTCTTCTGTCGCCCCCCAATTCCCTGTGCCCCCTTCTTCCTCGCTCCTATAGAAAACCCCAACCCTCCTTCTTCCCCACTTGCACAACCACTAGGCTCGTCTCTCGCTACTCTGCTGAAACCCGTGAGCTCGACACGACGCCCGTAAGGAAAATGGAGTTGGATGGCCCTAGCACCAAGAAGATAAGGCTACCGCTAGCACCGACGCAGGTTATAGATCCAGCACCCGACAGCGTGGGGAGAAGCGGCGATCCCCCCCCCCCCCCCCCCCGCATCCAGATCTAAGGAACCCATAGAATCTCTGGTGGACCGCATCAGCGATCTCCCAGACACCGTCCTTGGGGAGATCATCTCCCTTCTCCCCACCAAGGATGGCTGCCGCACACAAGTCCTCGCATCTCGGTGGTGCACTCTCTGGCACACCGCGCCTCTCAATCTCGACTATCATCAGATATCTGTTGTTCTTGAATTTGAACTCCTCGGAGCCATCATCTCCTCCCACCAGGGCTTCGTTCAATGCCTCTGCATCCTGACATGTGACCTACTGTCCATACCCTGCACGGTGGACGCCTGGCTGACATCCACTGAATTCGAAAAACTCCAGCATCTTGAGTTCTACCATTACTATGAAAAATACATACGCGAACCAAACACCATGTATTTCTTCCCACACCACTATTGTCCATCTCGTGGTTTTCCTCCTCTCTCCACACCCTCACCATAGCCCGATGTCATCTACCAAACAATATGGTACAAATGATTCAACTCCCACTACTAAAAAAAATTCACTTGTGGTGGTTGATATTTCGGAGGCCTCACTACACAACATCATCCACTCTGGTTGCCCTGCCCTAGAGCACTTGCTACATGTTTTTGGATTAGAAATCCGTATCCATTGTTTCCAAATAAAGTCGCCTCACCTTAAAAGCATTGGAATTAGTTTTGAAGGATAGCAGCTCATCACCGAAGATGCCCCTTCACTTCAAAGGTTGCTCCATGATTATTGTTATAAACCTTCGCAAATAACCATCGTCTATACGCCTAAACTTGAGACCTTGGGTGTAATTCGTGATTTGTTTAAACATCACGACACGGTGTTTGGCTCCACACTTATTCAGCTACTATATAGCATCTACACTTCTGTAATCATAAGCTGCATTTTTCATTTGTGCGATAAAGTTTTATATCGTCTTGGAGTACACTTCGGATACTAATATTATGTTATATGCTCAGTGAGGAGTTCATCCATGGATAGCCTATCAATGGTGCTGGATTCTGTCAAGATCTTATATATATCGGAATGTTTACTATTGATCTGAACACAATTATTGGCTTTTTGCGATGCTTTCCATGTGTGGAGAATTTGTATATACAAGTGATTATTTCATGCACATTGAAAGTCCATCTATATTGTACTAGAATTACCATTCAGCTGTCGCTCTATCAACACACTCTTTTTTTAGACCTTAGCTGTTTTCAATCTTCATATCTACGTAGGCACTAACATATGGAGAAATACATATAACCAATCGGTGGTGTAATAAGCAGCAGGATTTTCTCAGTTCTCATGACATTTGTTTGAGGACAACAACGATGGAAGGTTATGCATCCCATCAGGCAAACAGAAACTTCGTCACATTCTTCCTGTTGAATGCGAGGTTACTATGGTCCATGAGGCTTATGTTTTTCAACAAGAAATTTCTCACTAATGGATATGTTGAACTGAACGTGCACGGCTTCTATTTACAACAACTTTTCATCATATGCCAGTAAACTTGTTGGCGCAGGATGTTGATTTTATGGATCAGACCGATCCATTTGTTTGTGACTGCCAAAAGTAGTGGTCGGGTTAGATGTTATTGCCATGTTCAATCTTGGTTTTGTCTAAACCTGATGAACAATTAATCCTTGTGATTTTGTACCATTTGTAAGCTTGAGTTAGATGTGGTTGCTCTTTTCAACTCGGATGTGACTGACATATTTTCTTTGAAACAAGGCAAATGGCTTGCCATTTCCTTAATTAAGAGAGAAATATTTTAACAAATCCCAACCAAGGTAAATAACATCACTCTCGTCAGCTGCTTGAGCTCATTGTGTGTTACAGAACCCAAGTGCTTAGCGCCCGCCAGCACCCACAAACTTATTTTGAGCTAGCACACCAAATAGGCTGTAATTCTTCATAATAAAGGTTGCATGGCCGTGACTGATTTGGATTCTGACATTTGGGACCCACGAGGAAAAAGCCTATCCAAGGTGGTGTCGACTTAGTCAAAAAACGATTCTGCCTACCAGTCGTTGGATTGACATCCAACATCTATCGTATTTCTTCTATCTCTTGTCTTCTTCCTCCAGCCACCCAAATCAAACCACGTCGTCGGTCCCGCCTGCTCCCGCCTCCCACGGCAGGTTGCGCCTCCGCCACCCTACTGTACCCTCAAATGTTGGCCAGTCCATCCCTCTATTCCCCCACACGTCCTGTTACTCTCCGGTGATGTTAGCCCCAACCCGCACCCGCAGCTGAACCAGTCAACCCTTGTACTCCCCTCCACCTGCGACTAGACTATCGCATCTTCCACGGCTCCTATTTGTTCCCGTCCGAGGCCTCACTGTCATCCTCCGCCTTGGTTCGCTCACCGTGCGCGGTGCGCCACCGTCTGGCGTTGTCAACGTGGTCAACAACCGAGAGAAATAAGGAGATGGCTGTACATGGAGAGGATGATAGTAGGGACCCACCAGGGTCTTGGCAGTATGCAAGGAAGTGCCTCGTTACTACATGCCAAAAAATGGTTCCTCCTAATGGTTCGACATCTGGGTCCGACGCCATTGTCGACGTAGTCAATAAACGAGAGAATTACACAATGAGCGGCTGACACCAGGGACCCAGCAGGACGCACAGTTGTTATTTACTAGTTTTAGAGATGGACCAGGGTAACAAAGGGGTTGTATGGGGGCTATGGCCCGTCTAGCCCAGGGTTTTATTTTATGTTTACCACATGATGTGCCCAGATGTGTTTTTTTCTAAAAATGGCTAGCCTAGTTCTACTTTTTTTAAAGAAATACCCAACGGAGGCCTACTTACTTTCTCAGCCCTGCTGGGTTGCAAATCTTTCAAGACGAGAGCGATGTATTCGCTTGCCTAGAAAATGAAGTAGTAAGAAATGGGATGTAATTTTTAAAAACACATCAAACCGGCAATTAGTTTCAAATATCATTTTTAAGATTTCGAAATTTCGAATTTAATATTTTTTGCTGGGAAAATTATGTTGGATTTTAAATTGATATAATTTTTTCAAAATTAGTTTGGACGTGCGATTCGAAATTTCGGGATTAAAAACAGTTCGGACCGCACCGAAATATCAAAATTTCATTGAATTTTTTAACCGTGGCCAGAATTTGGGATGTAATGGTAACAAAAAGAATATGGGCTTCAAAAATATCCTTAAGAATTATCCAATGGACTGTAAATTTATTAGCAATAATGGTAGATGGGTTGTGTGTTGTTTTCCACATATTTGAGGCTGACTTGTGGGCCTACTAGGTTGACGCGTACGCTTTCCTTAAAAAAGGTTGACGTGCATGCATGGCCGTGTCAACTTAGTCAACACACGAGAGAAGTGACTATTGGATGTTCATCCAACGGCCGTTGTGCTTCTTCAATCTCTGCTCTTCCTGCTCCAGCCACCCAAACCAGCGTCGGCGGGACTGCCTGTTCCCGCCTCCCGTGGCCGACTATGCTACTATGTAGGCCTCACCACCCCACCCTACTCCCATTGCTGGCTTGGCCATCCCTCTACTCACCCACACCTGTTGTTATTCTTCAGCGACGGCAGACAAACCAGTAAACCCTTGTACTCCCCTCCACGTGGGAAACAACTGCCGAGTCTTCCCCGGCTCCGTTTCGTTCCCTTCCTAGGCCTTGAGGGAGTCCTGGACTAAGGGGTCCTCGGGTGTCCGGCCTATTATCCTTTGGGCCGGAGTGATGGGCTGTGAAGACGTGAAGGACGAAGACTGCATCATGTCCGGATTGGACTCTACTTGCGTGGAAGGCAAGCTTGGCGACCGAAGATTCCTTCTTATGTAACCGACTCTGTGTAAACCCTAGATCCCCTTGGTGTCTGTATAAACCGAAGGGCATAGTCCGGAAAGGATATCACATATACTCATTACCATACCCACATAGGCTAGACTTCTAGGGTTTAGCCATTACGATCTTGTGGTAGATCCACTCTTGTAACACTCATATTCATCAATATCAACCAAGCAGGACGTAGGTTTTACCTCCATAGAGAGGGCCCGAACCTGGGTAAACATTGTGTCCCTCGTCTCCTATTACCATCGATCCAACACGCACAGTTCGGGACCCCCTACCTGAGATCTGCCGGTTTTGACACCGACATTGGTGCTTTCATTGAGAGTTCCACTGTGCCGTCGACAAAAGGTTCGATGGCCCCTTCAATCGTCAATAATGACGCTGTCTAGGGAGGAATCTTCCTCCGCGGACAGATCTTCGTATTCGGCGGCTTCGTACTACGGGCCAACTCGCTCGGCCATCTGGAGCAGATCGACAGCTATGCCCCTAGCCATCAGGTCGGATTCAGAAGCTTTAACTATGTCACGGATATATGTTGAGACTCGATCTTCGAGGGATTTGAGCCCGCGGCGATCGCTCCCCCTCACCTCGATGAACGTGACTTAAATCCGTCATCGGATCACACCCAGGAGATGGTTCTTGCGGCTGCAACGACCTTAGAGCCGAAGCAAATTGAGCCATCCGAGGCCTCAGAGTCCGCGGCGTTGGAGCCACACGTGGACTCGACGCCCTGCAATGTTCGCCTTGACGGAACTCCGGACTTGTCTCCGACTATAAGTTCCAGACTGTGCACGCCTGCGGACACCAAGCTAGATCGGTTATCGATCTTTGAGTTCAGCATCGCTGACGTTTTCCAGCACTCACCTTGGGGCGACGTGCTAAAATATTTAAAGAATTTGTCCATGGAGAAGGACTCACAGCCGAACTATGTCTGGTTCGAACTAGAGATGGATGATTGGGAATTTTGCTCCCCACCCGCCACCCACTTCATAGCCACCATCGATGATTTAACCGACGTGATGGACTATGGCTCTGAAGACATCGACGGTATGGACGACGATGTCGATGAGGAGCATGGCCAAGACCCGCCATTCACTGGACGTTGGACGGCCACCTCTTCATACGACGTGTACATGGTTGATACACCTAAAGGATCAGGCGACGGCAAAGAAGAGCCAGACACGAATAAAACCTCTGAGACACAGCCCAAGCGTCGGCGGCCCAAACACTGCTCTAAGCTCCGCCGCTCAAAGGACGGCAACACTGGCACCGGAGAAAATAGTACTCCGGGCGATGTCGAAAACAATGAAGGCCCTGTCGGGGCTACATCCGAACAGAAACAGCAGGAAAAACAACCCTGACGAACAGGCCATAGAAGATGACCCGGAGGATGATAGTTACCATCCACCCTCCAAGGAGGAGGCAAGCCTTGGCAACGAAGACTTCATCGTGCCTGAGGATCCTATTGAGTAGGAGCGCTTTAAGCTTCAGCTCATAGCCACTGCAAAAATCCTAAAAAAGAAACAACAGCAGCTTCAAGCTGAACAAGACCTTCTCGTCGACAGATGGACTGATGTCCTGATAGCTGAGGAATACGGCCTCAAGCGCCCAGCCAAGAGGTACCCAAAACGCAGACTGCTACCTTAGTTCGATGATGAGGCAACAGATCCCATACCTCGTTCACACAATGCGGACCGAGCACCCCGCGGTCGGGATAAAACGGCAACTCAGACCGAACAGTAGCCTGCCCAACCGCCTCGCAAAAATAGGGACAGGCCAGCTCGGGACCATACATACGATCTTCGGCAGAAATTGGACAATAGAGAAGGACACACCAGATCTATATACGGATCGCAAGGACGTTCCCATACTCGGGATGACAGCTACCTATTCGGACGTGACAAACTTAATCACACCCGGACCGATAATCATAGACGGACGTCATTGGAGATACGTCGAGACACGGCCCGCTATGGAGGCGCCGCACACCCTCTCTGCTTCATAGACGAGGTGCTGGATCATCAATTCCCCGAAGGGTTCAAGCCTATCAATATTGAATCATACAACGAAACAACCGACCCCGCAGTATGGATCGAAGATTTCATTCTTCACATACATATGGCCCGAGGAGATGACCTCCATGCCATCAAATACCTCCCGTTAAATCTCAAAGGACCAGCTCGACACTGGCTAAATAGTCTGCTTGAGGACTCCATCGGCAGCTGGGAAGACTTGGAAGAGGCCTTCCTCGACAACTTCCAAGGTACATATGTCCGGCCACCCGATGCCGATGACTTAAGCCACATAGTTCAACAATCTGGAGAATCAGCCAGAAAATTCTGGACTAGGTTCCTAACCAAAAAGAACCAGATCGTCGACTGTCCGGACGCTGAAGCCCTAGCGGCCTTTAAGCATAGCATCCGGGACAAATGGCTCGCCTGCCACCTCGGCCAGGAAATGCCGAGATCCATGGCATCCCTCACGGCACTTAAGACCCGCTTTTGTGCGGGAGAGGATAGTTGGTTGGCTTGCAGTACCAACACAGCCAACGAAACAGGCCCCTCCGAGGCCAAAAACAGCACCGGCAAGCTCCGGTGTAACAGACACAAACACCGAAGCAATGGCGATAACACAATGACACTACCATTCATGACGGATTCAGTGGCTCCAAGTCTGGCCAGCGAAAGAAGCCCTATAAAAGGAACGGCAGAGAACCATCCAGCTTGGACCGCATACTCGGCCATCCGTGCCAGATACATGGCACCCCAGACAAAACGGCCAACCATACTAACAGAGATTGCCGGGTCTTTAAGCAAGCCAGCAAGATAAATAGTGCAAACAAGGAAGGGGAATCACAGAGCGAGGACGAAGACGAGGAGCCCCAGCAGCCGAACACTGGGGGCAGAAGAAATTCCGGCCTCAAGTCAAAACGGTGAACATGATATACGCCACACACATCCCCAAAAGGGAGCGCAAGTGCGCACTCAGGGACGTTTACGCGGTAGAGCCAGTCGCCCCAAAATTCAACCCATGGTCGTCAGTCATGATCACCTTTGATCGTCGTGATCATCCAACTAGCATCCTTCATGGAGGTTCGGCCGCATTGGTACTCGGCCCAATCATCGACGGATTTCACATGACACGAGTCCTAATGGACGGTGGTAGCAGCCTCAACCTGCTCTATCAGGATACAGTATGCAAGATGGGCATTAATCCCTCACGAATCAAACCCACGATAACTACCTTTAAAGGAGTCATACCAGGCATAGAGGCCTGTTCTACAGGCTGATCACGCTGGAGGTGGTCTTCGGTACCCCAGATAACTTCGGAAGCGAAGAACTAATCTTCGATATCGTCCCATTTCGCAGCGGCTATCATGCCCTGCTCGGACGAACCGCATTCGCTAAATGCGGTACCACATTACGCTTATCTCAAGCTAAAGATGCCCACCCATGTGGCATCATTACAGTAAATGGAAACACAGAACGCTCCCTCCGTATAGAGGAGCACACTGCCGCCCTAGCAGCAGAGGTACAAAGAGGCCTTCTCAAGAAGCACTATAATCCGGCTGCCGAGCCCCTGGACGTCATCAAGAGGGTCCGGACCACACTGCATCAGGACAGCTCGGCTCGACAAGAGACAAATTAGCAATATGACCTCCATCCCAGCCCCAATGAGGCAATGGCACTAATACCGCGCGTACATAAACTACGCACTCAAAAACCATGGGAATCGCCGGAGGTATAACTCGTCCGCAATCCACTGTGTGGCTCGACCGACACTGGGATTCACTCGCCTTTACTTTTGCTTTTTATTACGGGTTTTTTTTTCTCTTTTCGAGGTCTATGTGGACGAATCGTTTGCAGAACACACCAAGGAGGCAAGGAGCTCTGGCATACAAAGGAACCCCCAGGTGGTCTCTATAAATGATCTCCATACTTGTTTTACATACCCTCACGCAGCCCGCCCTTGGTTACGGCATGATAAATAGCTTTACTTGCTTATCGCATTATTTGCACAAAGTACGCCTCGACATGCCAATTACATCACAATGGTGAATGAATGGTGGCGTCAGCTTATTACCTAATTTTCCTGTTTTCTCACCTTTGTACATATTACTTGTTGCACACGTACACCATGGTACGTATTACTGCGCCAGGGGCTTCATTACACCCAACACTACGGCAGTAAAAAGTCCGAACACTTTTATAGTATAGTTCGGCACCCCGAACTTATAGCATTATATGCATCGGCTCCGAGTCATGTCTTTGGTCAATAGTTGGGTTGCCCGGCTCCTGTGCTTATTACCTTATGTTCCGCTATATCGGATAGGGTAGCAAAGGGAGAACTACTGCGATTGTGTCCCGGTTCTTCTGGACGAGCACCTCAGTAGAGAAAGCCGAAAACTGACTGTCATGATGCGGTGAGAGCCGGTCAGCTGTTTGAGAGGTTCCAAATCGTTAGAGATTTTTTCCGCTTCGCGCGAAGAATCGGTCCCTATGATTAGGCGTGTATAGCGCCCCTAGTTTGGCCTTTCGAATACCAGGGGCTTTGCCAAACTTTTTAATTGTCAAACTCCTATGGCTAAGTGAGGGCGGTAAAGGCCGCATAGTCTGATTGCCTTGTTCGTCATGCTAAACACCTCCTTTAAGGACCAGAATGTGGAGTAAAGAGTGTTTAGATTTATCCCGAAAACCCCCATACTATCTATGTGGGGGCAGAAGCCGACAACTGGTCAACCCTCAGATTTCATAAACGGCCGCACAAGAGGTAAAATGTAAATCATAAGCATTATAATACATAACATCACTGCTCCATATTACAGGACAGTATAATACAAATGTTCTCATGGGAAAATGATATCCTTCGAACATTGTTCCGCCACAAGGCGGGACCCCTCCAAGACGCTGTCAAAATATAGCTCGGGTCGACGATGCTCCTTTCCCTTCAGCGGTCCCTCCGTCATCAGCTTCTTGGCATCCAGCTTTGCCTAATGCGTCTTGACGCGGGCAAAGGCCACCCGTGCACCTTCGATGCAGACCGACCGCTTCACGGTTTCAAGCCGCGGATAGGCGTTAACAAGCCGCTTTACAAGTCTGAAATAGCTGCTAGGTACAGGCTTGGTAGGACATAGCCGGACTATCAGGTCCTTCATGGCTAGCTCCGCCGACTTGTGCAGCTCGACCAACTGCTTCAGTTGGTCAATGAAGGGCAACGGATGTTCAGATCCAAGATACTGGGACCAGAATAGCTTCTCCGAAGACATTCCTTTTTCGTCTTTGTAATACTCAGCAGCATCTGATATATTGCGCAGAAGATCCTTAAACGCCCCTGGAAAACCTGAATCCGGATAAGTACAAGGAATGTTCCTTACACACACTCGCTATGTAGGGCGAAAGATTTACCCGCCGTAATCTTCTTAGCCGCCTGAATCTCCTGGAGAGCGTCTTGGGCTTCGGCTTGTGTATCCTGTGCGCTCCGGCGGGCCTTCGCCAGTTCAGACTCCTGCACCTTACAATCGCGCTCCAAGGACTCAAATCTCTCGATCACACCCTGGAGCTGTTGTTGCGCCTCGGCAACCTGGGCCTCGTGCTTCTCGCACGCGGCGCGTTCCGTGGCCGCTTTGTCCTCGGCCTCGGCTAACACCTTCTTAAGTGTCGCCTCCTCGGTCATGGCCACTAATAAAGTTTATGAAACTTTAGTCCGGCTGGACTGCTCATTTTTTTGAAATATACCCATAGGTTACTGCATACCTTGTCTATCTTCCAGCTGCTTTTTCACGAGGCCGAGCTCCTCCTCGGCCCGCTCCAGTTTCCGCTTCAGTCTGGAAACTTCCGCAGCATGAGCAGTGGCAGCCTACAGCGATACCTGCTTATTCACATAGATAACTCATGTTAGACTCCTGCGATATTTATTCTCAATCCTCTATTTGGCTTTTCCTCCCGAACACCAAACAGAGCATCAGGGGCTACTGTCTATACGGAGATATTCTTCCTACAATCACATTACTCACCTCAAAGCTCGTTAGAAGGCTGGTGCAGGCTTCGGTTAGTCCGGTTTTGACAAAACGAACCTTCTCTATTACCGTGGCCATAAGAACACGATGCTCATCCATGATAGAGGCGCCTTGTAGCGCCTCCAGCAGATTATCTGGTGCCTCTGGTTGGACAGAGGTCACTGGTGGAACAGGCACATTCCCTCCTTGGGGGGAATGTCGTTCGCTGGACCCCGGAGCCTTGTAGATCTCCGGAATGGTATCCGGCTGAGGCCCGAAGGGAACTCGGGCCCCGTCACCGGTCCCTGTGGGGACTTTCTCCCCCGTATGTCCGGTAGCCGAGGAGTCATCCTGGGGCGTCACCCCGATGGTCTCCGGAATCTCCCCCCGGCCTGGGAACGTCTTTTTGGACGCCACCTCATCGTCACCCTTGGGTGAGATGGAATGAGTAGGTGGCGGAGACATGCTAGCCATCTCCTTTGAGTCCAGCGAATCCTCTGTCGAGGATTGCGGGGAGCCGTCACATGCCGGACTTCAACGATAAGGTTTAATATGCGTCAATATTACAAACCGAGAAGGCCGAATGTTTTTGATTCTGGTACTCACGAGGCGGCCCGAGGCTTGGTCCGACAAGGTCGCTCCGGACTGCTGTCAACATCCCACGCGGAGTTATCCGCGACAGAGCCTCTCCCCCTCTTGGGAGCCTCCGCCTCCAAACTCGTGGAGGCCTCCCTTTCCTCACTTCCTCCCGCAGGAGGGGAGTCGCCTCCCTCCTCCTCATCGTCGGCGACGGCTGAGGGGTCTGTCTCATCGTCAGACAAGATGACCTAGGTGCTCCTTCGGCGAAGCCCATGCCTGGTCCCCTTGACCGTGGTTTTGACCTTCTTCTCCGGCACGTCGTAAGGCGCCGGAAATAGCATCTTGTTAAGAAGTGGGGTTTCTTCATCTTCGGGCAGCGAAGCCGGACTTTTAATCCATCCTGCTAGATCGACCCAGGCCTGAAAAAGAAATTGACAAGAAGGCTTAGTATCCATCCTCGAAGTGTATCCTTAAAGACCACACCTTGGCGGCTTACCGAATTGGTATGATGCTTAAAGTTGAGCCCGCCTTCTTTGGTCAAGGGTGCGGCGTCTCGCTGCCCTTGAAAAGCACCTTCCAGATATCTTCGTGCGTCGTGCCAAAGAGCCTTAGCAACGTCTGGTGCTCGGCCGGATTGAACTCCCACAAATAACAGGTCCGGTGCTGACACGGAAGGATCCAGCGTACAAGCATGACCTGGATCACATCAACGAGCTTGATCTTCAGGTTTATCATATTCTGGAGGCACGTTTGGAGCCCCGTCATCTCTTCCAGAGATCCCTAGGTCAGGCCCTTCTCCTGCCAGGAGGTAAGCCGCATCGGGACTCTGGATTGGAATTTGGGAGCCACCGCCCAGTTGGCGTCGCGCGGCTCGGTGATATAGAACCACCCCAATTGCCATCCCTTCACCGTCTCTATGAAGGAGCCTTTGAGCCAGGTGGTATTGGGCATCCTGCCCACCATGGCACCTCCGCACTTGGCCTGTTGGCCGCGCACCACCTTTGGCTTTACATTAAAAGTCTTCAGCCATAGGCCAAAGTGAGGTGGGATTCGGAGAAAGGCTTCACACACAATTATGAATGCGGAGATATTGAGGATAAAGTTGGGGGCCAGATCGTGGAAATCCAACCCATAGTAAAACATCAATCCACGGACAAATGGATGAAGAGGGAATCCCAGCCCACGGACGAAGTGTGTGAGAAACACAACCCTCTCATGGGGATCCGGGGTAGGGACGATCTGCTCTTTTTCGGGAATCGGTAGCAATCTCCCTGGCTAGATAGCTGGCCTCCTGGAGCTCCGTGATGTTCTTCTCCTTAACGGAGGAGGTCATCCACTTGCCTCCAGCTCCGAATCTAGACATGATTGGAGTGTCTTCTCGAGCGAGGAAAAGCCGAAAGCTTGGGTGCTAGAGCTCAAGGACGGAAGGACTGGAGATGAAGAAGGGTGTGGGTAAAGGAAGAGTGTCCTTATCCCCTTATAAAGACCGCAAATATCGAGCGCCTCCCCACTCGCCTTGAACTCGCCTGTTCCCGAGAGCCGTGCAAAACGGCACGGTTGGGTTACCCACGCCCGTATTGATGAGAATCCCGTAATAAGGGGGCACGATCTCTGCTTCGACAAGACGTGCCAATGACAACCGCGTCTCGCAGCGTGGAGCGGCAGACGAAAAACGGTTCGAAATTATGACCGGATAAACATGATGTCATGTTGTAAAAGCTGTCAGCGGATAAGACTCGTGTAAGAATATATATTCTCTCTGCGGTTATATATGGTGTGTGTGATAGGTCCGGATACAATGATCGCATCCGAAGACTAACTTGAAGTTCGGAAAGAAGGGAACCCGCCTTGCAATGCTGAAGACAAATCTTCGCGCCGGACTCCTCGTCATTGAAGCCAGGTTCAGGGGCTACTGAGGGAGTCCTGGACTAAGGGGTCCTTGGGCGTCCGACCTATTATCCTTTGGGCCGGACTGATGGGCTGTGAAGACGTGAAGGCCAAAGACTGCACCATGTCCGGATTGGACTCTACTTGGTCAATGAAGGTGTGGTCAACGTGGTCAACGAACAACATCCATCGGAAGAGGACTGTACGTGGAGAGGCTGGAAGCTGGGTTCATGGCCGCTCGCAAGGAAGTGCCTCCTTTTATGCTCAAAATAATGATTCCCCCACCTGACAGCGGGGACCCACCAGAAGGGCCTTTGTATTTTGTGAAAAAAAGTTCCTCCCGGTGAAAGCTCGAACCCACCAGCTATATCTTCGTATGCAAGGAAGTGCCTCCTTATTACGCACAAAAAAATGAATACTCCCCCTACTAGCTTGGACCCACCATATTTGGAGGCTGACTTGTGGGCCTACTAAGTTGACGCGGACGTAGGGCTTTGTCAACTTAGTCAATATAAACGATTCTAGCTGTAGTGACCGTACGATGTCCATCCAACGGCCGCCGTGCTTATTCAACCTCTGGCCTTCTTGCTCCAGCCGCCCAAACCAGCATCGGCCGTGCCGCCTGCTCCTGCCTCCCATGCCTGGTTGTGCTACCACGCAGGCCTCACCGCCCCACCCTACTCCCATCACTGGCCTGGCCATACCTGTACTCACACAAATCTCCTGTTATTCTCTGACGACGGCAGCCTCACACTACATCCGAAGAGTAAACCCTCGTGCTCCCGTTCGCGTGGGAAACAACTTCCGAGGTTTCCCCGGCTCTGGGTAATTCCCTTCCTAGGCCTCGCCGTTCTCCATCACCTTAGTACGCTCAGCGCAGCTTGGTCAACATGGTCAAGGAATGACTTCCATCGAAAGAGGATTGTACATGGAGAGGCTGACAGTTGGGTCCATGGCCGCAGCAAGGAAGTGCCTCCTTACTATGCATAAAATAATGATTCCTCCACCTGACAACAGGGACCCACCGGAAAGGCCTCTATATTTTGCGAAAAAATGTTCCCCCCTTGACAGCTAGGACCCACCAGCTACATCTTCGCACGCAAGGAAGTGCGTCCATATTACGGGAAAAATGATTCTTCGCCCCTGAGGGAGTCCTGGTTTAGGGGGTCTCCGGACAGTCGGACTATATCCTTTGGCAGGACTGATGGACTATGAAGATACGAGATTGACGACTTCGTCCCGTGTCCGGATGGGACTCTACTTGGCGTGGAAGGCAAGCTAGGCAATACGGATATGGATATCTCCTCCTTTGTAACCGACCTTGTGTAACCCTAGCCTCCTCCGGTGTCTATATAAACCGGAGGGTTTTAGTCCGTAGGGCAACATACAATGATACCATAGGCTAGCTTCTAGGGTTTAGCCTCTCTGATCTCGGGGTAGATCTACTCTTGTACTACTCATATTATCAAGAACAATCAAGCAGGACGTAGGGTTTTACCTCCATCAAGAGGGCCCGAACCTGGGTAAAACATCGTGTCCCCTCCCTCCTGTTACCATCCGCCTTGGATGCACAATTCGGGACCCCCTACTCGGGATCCGCCGGTTTTGACACCGACATTGGTGCTTTCATTGAGAGTTCCTTTGTGTCGTCACTGTTAGGCTTGATGGATCCTTCGATCATCGATAGCGATGCAGTCCAGGGTGAGACTTTTCTCCCCGGACAGATCTTTGTATTCGGCGGCTTCGCACTACGGGTCAACTCGCTTGACCATCTGGAGCAGATCGAGAGTTATGCCCCTGGCCACTAGGTTAGGTTTGGAAGCTTAAACTACACGGCCAACATCCGCGGAGACTTGATCTTCGACGGATTCGAGCCCCTGCCGAGTGTGCCGCACGGTCACGATGAGCATGATTTAGCTCTACCATCGGATAATGTTCAGGAGACCGCACCACCAACCGCTCTGACCCTCAACTCGGAGCCAATTGCGCCATCCATGGACGGGCGGATAAACCCCGCCACGGAGGCCGCATTCTCAGTGGCGATTGAGCCGAATATCAACCTTACCCTTCACAAGAGTCGTGACGCCAAATTGCCGGATTCTTCTCCGGCCATGGACTCCGAACCGCCTGTGCCCGTGCCTATCGAATCAGACTGGGAGACGATCATGGAGTTTACCTCCGCAGATATCTTTCGGCACTCGCCCTTCGGCAACATGTTGAACTCATTATGGTCTCTCTCCCTGTCAGGAGAGTCCTGGCCGAACTATGTTCGGCAGGATTGGGATGCGGATGATGAAGAAATTCGCTGCCCACCCACCACCCACTTAGTAGCCACTGTCGACGGTTTGACCGACATGCTCGACTTCAACTCCGAAGACATCGACGGTATGGACGACGATGCAGGACACAAATAGGAACCAATGCTCACAGGGCACTGGACGCCCACTTCATCATATGATGTATACATAGTGGACAGACCCAAAGAAAACGACGACGAGGAACGGAAGGACGCAGCGAAGGGTTGTTCCCTCAAGAAGCAGTCAAAGCGGCGGCGTAAGTGCCGCTCCAAATCCCGCCTCGGCAGAAGCATCGATCATATAAACCCAGCGATAGAGCAAGGCGAGCCAGCGGACGACAAACACAGCATTGAACCATCGTACGACCACGGCAACACGGAGAATCAAACCAAACAACCCGACTCCGTCGAAAACAACAGTCCGGATAACATCACACCGGACAGGCACCTGGAGCAACAGAATACCCATAAAAGGCTTGTTGCCACTGCGAGGAGTCTGAAAAAGCAGAAGCAAAGGCTCAGGTCCGCACAAGACACACTCAGAATCAAATGGAGTGAAGTACTCAACACTGAAGCGAAGTACGGCGGTAGTCGTCACACCAAGAGCTACCCGAAGCGAAAGTTGCTACCTGAATTCGATGAGGAGGCCTTAGATCCCCCGCAATAAAAAAAAGGTCATCCGGTCGGATAGACGACCTCGTGGCCAACATAGAGCGGCAAACGGCGCCGCACATAGGCCAGTACGCGATCCGCGTGAGGGCTCGCATCAAAAGGACGGCGCAATCAGATCCATCTACGGGCCACGCAAGCTCGCTCTAGCATGCAATGCAACACAACAAACATCCCAACACCACGGTACACCCAAATACAGGGGTGCCGCACACCCCCTATGTTTCACCGATGAGGTGCTGGACCACGAATTTCCAGAGGGATTCAAACCCGTAAACATAGAGGCATACGACGGAACGACAGACCCTAGGGTCTGGATTGAGGACTACATCCTCCATATCCATATGGCTCGAGGAGACGATCTCCACGCCATCAAGTACTTACCCCTCAAGCTCAAAGGGCCAGCTCGGCACTGGCTGAAAAGCCTCCCCGAAAACTCCATTGGAAGCTGGGAAGAGCTCGAAGACGCTTTTCGGGCAAATTTTCAAGGGACCTATGTCCGACCACCGGATGTAGACGATTTGAGTCATATAACTCAACAGCCCGGAGAGTCAGCCCGAAAGCTTTGGAATAGGTTCCTCACTAAAAAGAACCAAATAGTCGACTGCCCGGATGCCAAAGCCTTAGCAGCTTTTAAGCACAGCGTTCGAGACGAATGGCTTGCCAGACACCTCGGCCAAGGAAAGCCGAGAACAATGGAAGCATTAACAAGCCTCATGACCCGCTTTTGCGCGGGCGAGGATAGCTGGTTAGCCCGATGCAGCACCAGCGGCCCAAGTACATCCAAAGTAAGGGACAAAAATGGGAAACCATGACGCAGCAAAAACAAGCGCCAGAATAAAGAAGACAGCCCAAAGAGCACGGCGGTAAACGCCGGATTTAGAAGCTCTCGGCCAGGTCAACAAAATCTGCCCTCCAAAGGCAACAGAGACGAACTATCAAGCCTAAACAAGATTTTGGATAAAATATGTCAGATCCACATCACCCCGATAAACCTGCAAATCATACCCATAGAGAATGTTGGGTCTTCAAGCAGTCTGGCAAGCTCAACACCGAACATAAGGGGTAGGATACACCAAGCGAAGACGAGGACGAGCCTCGCAAGCAAAGCACTGGGGAACAGAAGAAATTCCCACCATAAGTCAAAACATTAAACGTGTTACACGTGACGAAGGGGAGAAACAAAGAGGCACTCCTAGAGACACATGCCCCAGGGCCTATCACCGCGGAGTTCTGCCACTGGTCGTCCCAACCGGTCACCTTTGACCATCAGGATTACTCGGCAAGTATCTGGCGTGCAGGATGGGCTGCCTTGGTATTAGACCCAATAATTGACGGATACCACTTCACACGAGTCCTGATGGACGGCGGCAGCAGTTTAAACCTGATATATCAGGACACAATCCGCAAAATGGGGATAGACCCAACAAGAATCAGCCATAGCGATACTACCTTTAAAGGAGTAACACTCCCTACTACTAGAGGTTTTATTTGGCTTTCCCGATAACTTCCACAGCGAAAAGTTAACCTTCCACATCGCTCCGTTCCAAAGTGGCTATCAAGCACTACTCGGACGTGAAGCTTTCGCTCGCTTTAACGCAATACCGCATTACGCTTCTCTCATGCTTAAGATGCCCAGTCCACGCAGCATCATTACAGTAAATGGAAATATTGAGCGCTCCTTGCGCGCGGAAGACCGTGCGGCTGCCTTGGCATCCGGACACTAAATGACCTCACCAACTAAAGCATCTGACAGGTCGTTAGGACCACTGACGCGGTTAGATGAGTCCGGCGCAGCTATATGTAATTAATACAGGTTTGATGGCTATACCCCTATTACAATACAAGGGGCTCAACGCGCGCAAACAAGTGACAATTAGGCTCAACTTTACTCATCTTGAACTGTACATGGTTTCTTTAGTATAATATACCTTTTAGCATGACCACTTTTCAACTAAGTTCCTCTCTTTTACAGATGACCATCGTGCTACACCCGTCCAGGATACGGCACAACAGAGACACAGGCGCAGACGTGAAGCAGGGACCCGTTCGAAGGATTCTTTTTAGATTAAGACCCTGTGTAAACCTTTTTTACTATCTCTTGTTGATACACATCCCCCGGATTCTCAGTACAATTGAGAAGGATGCTGACGTATTGGCATGTGGCCATGTTAGAATATTGCACGTACCTGGACACTAGGGGCTTATTACAAAGGGCACTGCTTAAGCCCGGTTTACACCATAAAGACCGAATACCTTAGGGAGTGTTCGGCGTCGCGAGTTTGGCCTTATATGCATCAGCTCCAAATCATGTCTTTGGTCAAATGTTAGGTTTTCCCGGATCCTGTGTTTTGCTGCCTTACGTTCCGCTCTATCGGCTAAGGCGGCACCAGGAGAACTACTGCGATTGTGCCCTGGTTCATCCGGACGAGCACCTCAGTAGAGAAAGCCGAAAACTGACTGTGATGATATAGCGTGAAACTGGTCAACCACTCGATGATCTAGCGGAATCTTCGGGATTCCTCCGCCTTAACGAAGGGCCGTTTCCCGGTCAGGCATGTACGCACCCCGAATTCGGATGAGTGCGGAGCCACCAGGGGCTATATAGTAGCCCCACTGTCAAACTCCTCTGGCTAAGTGAAAGTGTTAAAGCATTATAGTCCTATTGCCTAGTTCGCCGCGCTATCACCTCCTTAATGGACCAAGACGTTGGATCAAGTGTGAACATGCATCTTCTGTGAACACCCCCGCATTATATGCGTGGGGGCTGAAGCCGACGATTGCCATCTTTCAGGTTATATACATATATACATAAATGGCCGCACAGGAGGCATCATAGTACTTTCGGGCAAAAGTATAAATACGTCCTTGATAAACTCAATAAAACATTGTTTTTACAATGGGAATACATGTCACTCAAACATAATATTCTTCGAGCACTGAGCCTCTATCGAACGAGCGCCTTCAAGAACTTCTTCAAACTAGTGCTCGGCAGCCACTCGGCCTATGGCTGAACCCTGTGCCGCAACAGTGGTGGCATCCATCTCCGCCCAGTATGTTTTGACACGGGCAAGGGCCATCTGCGAGCCTTCTATGCACGCCGACCTCTTTACAGCATCGATGCGTGGCACAGCACCAAGGAACTGTTGCACTAAGCTAAAGTAGCTATTCGGCCTTGGCCCTCCAGGCCACAGATGATCCACAACGGACCCCATGGCAAGTCCGGATAATCTATGGAGCTCAGCCCACTCGGCCATTTGCTCATTCAACAGCTGCGGACGGGCTGGAGCATGAAACTGTGACCAAAACAATTTTTCCACTACATGATCTTTCCGATCCTTGAAGTACTCTGTTGCGTCAGCAGCACTGGCAGCCAAATCCACGTAGGCGTCCGCAGAACTCCATAGCCGGTCCAGAGGTGCATACTTCGGATCCCCGAACTTAGTCCGCAACAACAAGGCTTCCTAGACACAATATCCGCAGCTTGATACAGCTCCTCCTTCGTCGCTCTAATTTTGGAGCGGGATTCCTTGGCAGCCACCCGGGCCTTTTCCAGGTCCGTCGCCTTCGCCCGGTTTTCTTCTTCAAAAAGCCGGTAGCGGTCAGCAACATCTTTTAAATCTACAGCCATCTTGGCTATTCTTTCTTTGCTCTCGCAATGAGTGGCCTGTTCGGCCCTTAACTCTTCGGCCACCCGTAAAGCGGCCGCATCACTATTCCTTGCTTGCTCCTTGGCTCGGGCAAGCTCTGCCCGAAGGGTCTCCACGGTGGCAGCTCCATCTGCAGTCACAACATATTAAAGATACTGGCATCATGCTGCTCTTATTATGTGACGATCACCAGAAAAATCACTCACCCTGTGCCTCGCCAAGCCGCTTGTTGACAAGCACGATGTCAGCATCTGTCGCAGCTCGTTGCCGCTTTAGTTTGGCAAACCCATCAGTCCGACTAGCCACCGGAGCTTCAACCACCTGCACATAAAGGTGGTTTGGTTATTACCTGGGACTATGATCCTCTGTTTGCCGCCGTTCTCGACGACAACCAGAGTCTCAAGGGCTACTATCTGCATGGGCATACCTAATGTATGCGGTACTATTAAAGGCATACATTACTTTACATACCTCAAAGCCTTTCAGCAGACTCATAAAAGCTTCATGCAAACCGCTTTCGGCAGATGAAATCCTTTCAATTACCGTACCCATTAGCATACGATACGCTTCCGAGACGACAGCTTTCCCTAGAAGATCCTTCAGCGCGTCCGACCGCACACAGTACAGACCCTTGCTGTCGCTCTCCTCAGGAGCTGGATACTGGGGACAATGGGCAGCCAAAGGGTTATCCTCTGGCGATATTGGATCCGGAGATACCCTTCGCGACGACACTTCAAGGTCACCCGCTTCTTGAGCTGGGGAGTCCGGGGGAGGCGTTTCACTCTCCATCATCTCCGGAAGAAGATCCCCCGAAGATGAACTTTGTCGAGAAGGGCTGCGGTCCAGACTACAATTTATAAGCATCGGTTATTATCTTCGGAAGTAAGGTAGGATATCCTCACTATTAAATACTTTTTGATTACTTACATCTCGGTAGAGGGCTGATCCCTGCGCGAACATTGTGCGGCAAGAATACCCTCCGAGGCAGGACCCTCTGGCGGAGACTTCTTCTCCCGTTTGGAAACCTTAGTTACCGGATATTCAGAGGTAGTCCTCTTCCTTCCCCGGGGAGAGAGAATGTCAGATTCTTCCCCTTGGTTATCCTCCCTCGCAGAGGCGCTCATTCCCTCGATTGGAATAGGTAGCGATGGAGGCCCACTTTCGCCCTCTTTATTCCCGCCTTCATCTTCCTTTGAGGGCACTAGACAAGGTGCTGGCTCAAGCATCTTTTCCAGCACCGGATTACCCAAGCCTTCAGGAAGGGGGGCTGAACACCGGATCATCTTCGCCTTTGTTATCCAGTCCTGGTCGAAGAGCGATTCTTCAGAATGATGTCATGATAAATAAAAGGACAATGTGTTCGGCCATGGGATTACTTACTTGGGCAGCGGGGCGGTTGCAGCTCAGGCCCACGTCCTCGGTAGTGTCTGGACACTCTATTTGGGGTCCGAAGAACGATTTGTACATCTCCTCGTGTGTCATGCCGAGGAAATTCTGAATGGTGTGCGGTCCTTCCGTGTTGAATTCCCACATGCGGAGGGGCCGGCGTTTGCTAGGCTGGACTCGACGAACCAGCATAACTTGCATTACCATAACCAGACTAAAATCTCCCTCGAAGAGATCTCGGATACGGCTCTGTAGTATTGGCACGTCCTTGGTTGGACCCCATCTCAGCCCCCTGCTGATCCATGACATCAGTTGTGGTGGAGGGCACGAGCGAAAGGCGGGGGCAGCTACCCACTTGGCATTTCCGGGAGTAGTGACATAAAACCACTCCCGTAGCCACAATCCGGACACATCTAGAAAGGAACCCTTTAGCCATGGAGCATCAGGAATTTTGCTTATTAGAGCACCTCCGCACGCTGCGTTCTGCCCCTCGACCATCTTCGGCTTCACATCGAAGGTCTTGAGCCACAGGCCGAAGTGAGGGGTAATGCGGAGGAAGGCCTCACAAACGACAATAAATGACGAGATGAGAAGAAGGGAATCCGGGGCCAGATCGTGAAAATCCAGCCCGTAATAGAACATAAGACCATTAATGAAGGGATCCAGAGCGAGGCCTAGTCCTCGGAGGAAGTGGGAGACGAACACAACGCTCTCGTTGGGTTCGAGAGTAGGGACGACCTGCCCTCGGGCGGGCAACCTATGCGAAATTTCGGCGGTCGGATATCTGGCCTCCCTCAACTTCTTGATGTCCTCCTCCGTGATGGAGGAAGGCATCCACTGGCCTTGAAGGCTAGATTCGGACATGATTGAAGGCCCGAAGCACCTGACCTGGGCTTTGGGTGTTAGAACTCGAGGCGGGGGAAGGATTCGATTGAGCACGGGAGGGAAAAAAGAAAAAGCCTTGTCCCTTTATAAAGGGGACGAATATCAGGCGTCCTCCTCGTGGTCATTCGAGACTTATCTAAGATCTAGGAGTCATACCAACATGCACGATTGGGTTACCCACGTTCGTATTGATGAGAATCCCATGATAAGGGAACACGATCTCTGTTTTGACAAGACGTGTTAAGAAACCGCCTCGCGTTATGTGCGGGGCTGGTTAAAGAAAAATGGTTCAAATAATTACTGGGCCGTGGCATGATGTCATGCTGCCAAAACGTGTCAGCAGATTAGATTTGTGGAAATATTATTCTCTCTACGATGGTATGTGGAACTTATTTTGCAGGGCCGGACACTATCCTTGTATTCAAACTCTTCCGTGGTGTATTCGAAGGAGGAACCCGCCTTGCAATGCCGAAGACAACACTGCGCGCCGGACTCATCGTCATTGAAGCCTGGTTCAGGGGCTACTGAGGGAGTCCTGGTTTAGGGGGTCTCCGGACAAACGGACTATATCCTTTGGCCGGACTGATGGACTATGAAGATAAGATATTGAAGACTTCGTCCCGTATCCGGATGGGACTCTACTTGGCATGGAAGGCAAGCTAGGCAATACGGATATGGATATCTCCTCCTTTGTAACCGACCTTGTGTAACCCTAGCCTCCTCCGGTGTCTATATAAACCAGAGGGTTCAAGTCCATAGGACAACATACAATCATACCATAGGCTAGCTTCTAGGGTTTAGCCTCTCTGATCTCGTGGTAGATCTACTCTTGTACTACTCATATTATCAAGAACAATCAAGCAGGACGTAGGGTTCTACCTCCATCAGGAGGGCCCGAACCTGGGTAAAACATCATGTCCCCTGCCTCCTGTTACCATCCACCTTAGACGCACAGTTCGGGACCCCCTACCCAAGATCCGCCGGTTTTGACACCGACACCCCCTGACAGCTGGGATCCACCGGCTATATCTTCGCACACAAGGAAGTGCCTCCTTATCCTCCCTGACAGCTAGGACCCACCCGTTCGAACCGTGTGTAGGGTTGTCTGTCTAGTCGCGTACGTGTACGTACATATTGGTTGACTGGTCTCTCTGCAACGATGAACCGTGTCTGAGTAAGGAGCGGCACGTGTCGTAGTAGAGCTGCCGACGTAGCATGTCACACAGTCCCGTCTATATGTATGTACAACCACGTTGCAAGAAAGTAAATATGGCTATGTACGTACATATAGGCAGGGGTCTCGAACATGTACATCGATTACCTCCTGTTCATCGGTAGCCATCCGGCTGGGTCGGAACGGAGGAAACATCGTCGTGTTCATTGGGAGGCAACCGACTGGGTCGGAATACGTCCTGTTCATAGGTAGCCAACCGGCTTGGACGAAACAGCCGAAACGAGGTCTGGTGTACCGCAGAACAGAGGAAACAGCCTTCTGTTCGACCACGTACGGTCGAAACGGGGTCCTGTTCATCGGGAAGGGTCTGGCATACCGTAACACGAAGGAAACAAACTTCTGTTCGAGTGCCTACGATCGAAATGGGGTCCTGTTAGATCGGAAGGGGTGTGGCGTACCGCCAAACAGAGGAAACAGACTTATGATCGAGCGCCTATGGTCCACACAGGGTCCTCCTGTTGATCGGGAGGGGTGTGGCGTACCGCAAAACAGAGGAAGCAAACTTTTGTTTGAGCGCCTACGGTCGAAATGGGGTCCTGTTGATCCACCGTCTACTGCCTCGCTCAAGCCTCCACGGGCAACTATTCATCCACCGTTGACTTCCTCCAGCATCCACCTACTATTCATCCATGGGCTACTATTCATCCAACCTCCACGGGGTCCTATTCATCCACCCCCAACCGGCTGGGGTGCGGCGGCCTCCTCGGAGTCCTGTTCATCCTGCGGCAACCGCCTACTACAATGGGGTCATGTTCATCCAACCCCCACCGGGAAATATTCATCCACGGCAAACCAACTAGCTTGACTCACCACATCTCGACTCGTTCTACGTATCACGCGCGCGGTAGCAACTGTCACTGTTCATTGAGAGGCAACCCAACACACCGGTTGGTTGTGTCTCGCACGGGGGCTCGATCAACTTCAGTAAGTAGCAATAGCGATCGATTGCTCGGGTTTAGTTAGCAGCAGCAGCGAAGGAATCGCTCGGCTTCAGTCGGTAGCGAAGGAATCGCTCGGGTTCAGTTAATAGCCAAGGGATTGATCGCTACAGTTCAGTAACGTAGCTAGTGCAATCGCTCGGGTTCAGTAAGAAAACGCCTCTCCCTCGGGTTCACTTACAGCCAACGCCTCGCACACACACGCGCCTACGCGTACAAGAGAAACACGCAAACCATAGTGCATCTCTCGGCCCCGACCACCCACCGTAACCGGGAACTCCGCAAAAATTTCCTCGCCCTCACTTCTATCATGATTTTTTATCTCATGGACGGCCCAAAGAATGTCATGCAAGTGTGTCCCCGGCTTGCCCAGGGCTAAACGCCCATTTTCTGTCATGATTTTTTGTCATAGAAGTAGGAGCCCACCACATCTTTGATGATACGTGTTTTTGTTACACTTATCGTCATAGAAGTGTCACAACCATGACAGAAAAAGTTTTCGTTCGGGCCATAATGTCACAGATGTGTCTTTTTTTGTAGTGTTGTTACCTTGTGGTTTTTAATTGTTTATATTATAAAAAACTATTTCTACCATCCATATTACACATCACCATCTCTTCGCCGAACTAGTGCACCTATAAAATTGACAACTATATTGGGTGTGTTGAGGACACAAGAGAGTCTTTGTATTTGATTGTTGGGTTGTTTGAGAGAAACCATCTTCATCCTACACCTACTATGGATTGATAAACCTTAGGTCATCCACTTGAGGGAAATTTGTTGTTGTCCTATAAAACTCTGTGCTTGGAGGCCCAACAGAGTCTACAAGAATAAAGTTGTGTAGTAGACATCACTCGGCGAACTCTTTGCTCGGGTGAACAAGTCGACTCTGGTGTACTGCGACAACATGCCCAGGGTCGATCTGACAACCAACTTGATGTAGGGTGGGACCCTAGGGTCCCATCTTTCACAAATTGGAGGGGGAATTCCCGAAGAACACACAAGAGGAAAACACACAAATCAAGTAGATCCAAATCATACATGTGCTAGATCCACATACATAGAGAGGTCACAAAGATCCAAGGACAACAAGGGATGATACAAAGGAACTAGGTCTTCTCGATCCTCGAAGGAAGGAGGTTTTGAATCCACAAAGGATCTTCCCACAAGGGGGTCTTGAATCCACTAGGGGGGTCTTATCCTAGGAGGTCTTGGTCTCCAATGGAGTAGCGGTACAAGTGGATGAGCAAAGCTCTGTCTCCAAAATGAGCTATCACAATGCTAACCCTAAAACGTAGATAGAGGGGGAGTATATATAGTCTAGGGGGCCAAGGGGTGCATGGGCCTTGACCCAG
Organism: Triticum urartu; assembly: GCF_056163025.1. Classification (NCBI taxonomy): domain Eukaryota; kingdom Viridiplantae; phylum Streptophyta; class Magnoliopsida; order Poales; family Poaceae; genus Triticum; species Triticum urartu. The sequence goes on from NC_141877.1 coordinate 356,069,437, forward strand.
ATGCACTACACGCAGGCAGGGGGCAGATGTCTGGGCGTCGGGCTGGATGTCCAGGAAGAGGAGGCCAGATGTTCGGGACTGGCTTTGGTTGCGTTCTGTGCAGGAGGGGCCAAATTTTCGGGCTGGCGCTGGATGTCCGAGCCTTCGCGTCAGGTCGGATGTCTCATGTCGCTTGAAGCTACATCGGGATTTCCCCAAAGAGGAAGGGATGATGCAGCATAGCGGCGGTAGGTATTTCCCTCAGATATGAAACCAAGGTTATCGAACTAGTAGGAGAACCAAGAAACACAACGTAAACAGCCCCTCCACACAAATAACAAATACTCGCAACCCGACGTGTTAAAGGGGTTGTCAATCCCTTTCGGGTAACGGTGCCAGAAATTGGTGCGTGGATGGGAGAAAGTTGTAATAGATTGAATAAATAGATCGCAAATAAAATAAAGTGGAGCAAAGAATTTTTGTATTTTTGGTTTAGTAGATCTGAAAATAAATGCAAAGGAAAAGTAGATCGCAAAGGCAAATATATGAGAAAGAGACCCGGGGGCCGTAGGTTTCACTAGTGGCTTCTCTCGAGAAAAATAGAAAACGGAGGGTGAAAAATTACTGTTGGGCAATTGATAGAACTTCAAATACTCATGACGATATCTAGGCAATGATCATTACATAGGCATCACGTCCAAGATTAGTAGACCGACTCCTGCCTGCATCTACTACTATTACTCCATACATCAACCGCTATCCAGCATGCATCTAGTGTATTAAGTTCATGGAGAAATGGAGTAATGCAATAAGAACGATGACATGATGTAGACAAGATCTATCTATGTAGAGATAGACCCCATCATTTTATCCTGAGTAGCAATGATACATACCTATCGATTCCCTTCTGTCACTGGGATCAAGCACTGTAAGATCAAACCCACTACAAAGCACCTCTTCCCATTGCAAGATAAATAGATCAAGTTGGCCAAACAAAACCCAAATATCAGAGAAGAAATACGAGGCTATAAGCAATCATGCATAAAAGGGATCAAAGAAACTCAAATACTTTCATGGATACAAAAAAGATAGATCTGATCATAAACTCAAAGTTCATCGAATCCCAACAAACACATCGCAAAAGAGTTACATCATATGGATCTCCAAGAGACCATTGTATTGAGAATCAAGAGAGAGAGGAAGCTATCTAGCTACTAACTACGGACTCGAAGGTCTACAAAGAACTACTCACGCGTCATCGGAGAGGCACCAATGGAGGTGGTGAACCCCATCCGAGATGGTGTCTAGATTGGATCTGGTGGTTCTGGAATCTGCGGCGGCTAGATCAATATTTCATCGACTCCCCTAGGTTTTTGGGAATATTGGGGTATTTATAGAGCAAAGAGGCGGTTCGGGGGGCACAACCCACCAGGGCTTGCCTGGGCCTCCTGGCGCGCCCTAGTGGGTTGTGCTCTCCTTGGAGCACCCCCCAGGCACAGCCAGGGCCCATTATGTTCCTTCTAGTCCATAAAAATCTCCGTAAGGTTTCATGGCATTTGGACTTCGTTTGGTATTGATTTTCTGTTATGTAAAAACATGGAAAAAACAACAACTGGCACTTGGCACTATGTCAATAGGTTAGTACCAAAAAATGATATAAAATGACTATAAAATGATTGTAAAACATCCAAGATTGATGATATAACATCATGTAACAATCAAAAATTATAGATACGTTGGAGACGTATCAGCATCCCCAAGCTTAACTCCTACTCATCCTCGAGTAAGGAAGTGATAAAAACAGAATTTTTGATGTGGAATGCTGCCTAACATGTCATATCATATTATTTTCTTTATAGCATGGACATTTGGACTTTTATATTGTTCAAAGCAATACTCTAGTTTTTACATGATAATTTAAATACTCAAGCATATCAACAAGCAACCATGTCTTTCAAAATATCAACGCTAAAATAAGTTATCCCTAGCCCATCATGCTCAACCATTGATCCATTCATGAAACACACTCGCATATTACCTACACCCAATACTCAAGTACGATCATATTGCCTCCTATTTGGTGCTTTTATAAGATAAGATGGAGACTCAAATTCAAAAATAAAAATTGCATAAAGTAAAAGAAAGGCCCTTCGCAAAGGGAAGTAGGGATTTGTAGAGGTGCCAGAGCTCAAAGCGAAAATCTTAGAGATAAAAACATTTTGGGAGGTGTGTCCTTCCCACCAATGAAAACGACTTAGAGTTCCCAACACTTTCCATGCTAGATATATCATAGGCGGTTCCCAAATGGAAAATAAAGTTTATTCCTTTTTCCACCATACTTTCACTTTCCATGGCTAACCGTATCCACGGGTGCCTTCCATACCAACACTTTCCAAGGAATTTATTATTTGACAACATAAAGTAAATTCATTTTTCATTTCGGGACTGGGCATCCCTAATACCTTTGCCTTACTCTCGTGCAATGATAAGTGAATAAACACTCATCGTGAGAATAACACATCTAGCATGGAAAATATTAGCCACCCCTCACCGCTCCGCGAGCGAAACAAACACACAAAAGAGAAGTTTATTTCGAAAATTAGAGATGGCACATACAAATTTGCTTAGAACGGCAAAAGAATACCGCATATAGGTAGATATAGTGGACTCATGTGGCAAAACTGGTTTAAAGGTTTTTGGATGCACAAGTAGTGATCATACTTAGTGCAAAACAAAGGCTAGCAAAAGATTGGGAAGCGACCAACCAAGAAACGAATAATCTCATAAGCGAGCATTAAGCATAATTAACACAAAATAATGCACCACAAGTAGGATATAATTTCATTGCATAATTATTGACTTTCGTTCTTGCATAGGGAATCACAAACCTTAACACCAATATTCTTACTAAAGCATAATTACTCATCAACATAACTCACATATCACATCATCATATCTCAAAACTATTACTAAGAATCAAGTTTATTTTGTCCAATGATCTTCATGAAAGTTTTTATTATATCCTTATTGAATATCTATCACTTTGGGACTAATTTTCATATGTTGCTTTTGACAAGCTCAAACAAATATAAGTGAAGATCATGAGTATAATTTTTCTTTCTCTCAAATTAATTTAAGTGAAGTAAGAGAGAATTTCTTGAAAATTTTACTAACTCTCAAACAAATCTAAGTTAAGCAAGAGAGCATTTCTTCAAAAATACTAAATCACACCGTGCTCAAAAATATATAAGTGAAGCACTAGGGCAAGTCCATAGCTCATAAAAATTTAAGTGAAGCATAGAGAGCAATTCTAACAAGTCATGACATAATTTTTGCTCTCTCAAATAGGTGTTTCTAGCAAGGAATCAAGACTTAAAACACAAAATAAAACAAGCAAAGACACATATCATACAAGACGCTCCAAGCAAAACACATAGTATGTGACGAATAAAAATATAGCTTCGAGTAAAATACCGATGGTCGTTAGAAGAAAGAGGGGATGCCACTCGGGGGCATCCCCAAGCTTAGTTGCTTGGTCTCTTTTGGATAATAGCTTGGGATGTCGGGGCATCCCCAAGCTTAGGCTATTCTTACTCCTTATTACTTCATGCATCGTAAGATAACCCAAAACTTGAAAACTTAAATCACACAAGACTCAACAAAAGTCTTCGTGAGATCCTTTAGTATAAGAAAACAAATGACTACTATATGTGTTGTAGTAAACCAATTCATATTTTGTTCTTGCATTATATCTACCATATTCCAACTTTTCTATGGCAAAAACTCATCAAAGAAAACCATAGAGCCATCAAAACAAGCACACAACGCAAAGAAAACAGAATCTGTCAAAACAGAATAGTCTGTAGCAATATGACTATTTCGAATACTTCTGTAACTTTAAAAATTCTGAAAAATTAGGACGGCCTGAGCAATTTGTATATTGATCTATTGCAACTTGAATGGGTATTTTTATCGCTCTCTGGTAAAAATTGAGAATTATTTTCGTGAGTGCAAAAGTTTGTCTTTTTTCAGCAAGATCAAACAACTATCACCCAAGAAGATCCTAAAGGCTTTACTTGGCACAAACACTAATTAAACATAAAAAAACAATCATAAAAGTAGCATAATTGTGCTAAAACTCAAAAACAAGAAGCAGAAAAGCAAAATTAAATTTTATTCATTGGGTTGCCTCCCTACAAGCGCTATAGTTTTACGCCTTTAGCTTCGCATAAAGCAAGGATCTAAGTTTTGTCATCTTTGGTTCGAGATCCATAAGATGCCCTCTTGATAGATTCATATGGTGACCTAATTCTTGTTCTAGGAAAGTGTTCCATACCCTTCCTCAAAGGAAATTGGAACTTAATATTTCCTTCTTTCACATCAATCACGCCACCAATAATGCGTAAAAACGGTCTACCAAGAATAATTGGACAAGACGGATTGCAATCAATATCAATAACGATAAAATCTATGGGCACATAATTCCTATTTGCAAGAATAAGAACATCATTAGTTCTTCCCCTAGGCTTTTTAATAGTAGAATCCACCAAGAGAAAATTTAAAGAACATTCTTCAAGATCAGTAAGACCAAGCACATGACATAAAGATTTCAGAATTGTAGAAACACTAGCACCTAAGTCACACAAAGCAAATCACTCATAATTTTTAATCTTGACTTTGATAGTAGGTTCCCACTCATCATTCAATTTTCTAGGTATTGAAACTTCTAATTCCAACTTTCCTTCTAAAGCTTTCATCATAGCATCGACAATATGTTTAGTAAAAGCTTTATTTTGTTCATAAGCATGGGGTGAATTTATCATGGATTGCAACAAAGAAATACAATCAATCAAAGAGCAACTATCATAATTAAAGTCTTTGTAATCCAAAAGAGTGGGTACATCACTACCTAAGTTTTGACCTCTTCAAACCCACTTTTATCAATTTTCTCAGCAAGATTTTCACCCTCCGAATCATTAGGACGCCTTCTAGCTAACGTTGACTCTTCTCCAGTCCCTTTTTCATCAATCTTAACTTTACTAAACAAGGAATGAATAGAAGAAACACCAATCATTTTAAGATCATCATCACTTTCGCGAAAGAAATCACTAGAAAACACTTTTTCTTAAAAATCACTTTTAGCTCTAAGCATAGCGGTTCTTTTCTTACTTTCATCCATAGAAACATAAAGAGCTTTAATTGATTCATAAACCTTAGGCACAAAAATTTTCATTTTGAGATTTTCCACATCATGAGCAATTCTATCAATACTTCTAGACAAATCATCAATCTGACTCAACTTTTCTTCTAAGGAAGTGTTGAAAACTTTTTGTGTGTTGATAAATTCTTTAATGTTGTTCTCAAGATCAGAGGTGTTCCTATTATTTTATAAGAAGGATTTCCATAGGAATTACCATAATTATTAGAGGAAATACTAGGAAAAGGCCTAGGATTAAAATTACCTCTATAAGCATTGTTGTTGAAATTATTTCGAGAGATAAAATTCACATCTATGGCATCACTAGTTTGCCAATCAAAGTAGACAAAGGCATATCATTAAAATCAATACGAGCACTTTTACTAGCAACCATTTTCATAAGAGCATCAACTTTTTCATTCAAAGAAGAAACTTCTTCAATTGAATTCAATTTTTTACTAGTAGGAGCTCTTTCGGTATGCCATTGTGAATAATTTTCCATGATATTATCAAGCTATTTGGTGGCTTCACCCAAAGTAATTTCCATAGAAGCACCACCCGCGGTGGAATCTAAAAGATTACGAGAAACAAAATTCAATCCCACATAAATTTTTTGTATGATCATCCAAAGATTTAACCCATGAGTTGGGCAATTCCTTAGCATCATTTTCATCCTTTCCCAAGATTGTGCAACATGCTCATGTTCAAGTTGCTTGAAATTCATGATCTGGGTTCTAATGGAAATAATTTTTGCGGGCGGAAAATACTTAGTGATAAAAGCATCTTTGCACTTATTCCAAGAATCAATACTATTGCGAGGCAAAGAAGAGAACCAAATTTGTGCGAAATCACGCAAAGAGAACAAAAATAATTTCATCTTCAAAACATCATTGTCCACATCTTTTTCTTTTGCATATCGCATAATTCCATGAAGGTATTAAGATGGGACGCGGCATCCTCATTAGGAGTACCGGAAAATTGATCTTTCATAACAAGATTCAACAAAGCAGTATTAATATCACAAGACTCCGCACTAGTGGCGGGAGGAGCAAGCAGAGTGCCAATAAAATCATTGTTGTTGGTATTTGAGAAATCACACAACTTTGTGTTCTCTTGAGTCATGATGACTACACAACAAGATTGCACTCAAAATAGATCCGACAAGAAAACGGCGAACGAAAAAGAGGGGCGAATAAAACTGCAAATTTTTGTGAAGTGGGGGAGAGGAAAATGAGAGGCAAATGGAAAATAATGTAAATTGCGAGGAGATGAGATTTGTGATTAGGAACCTAGTATATGTTGAAGATCCTCCCCGGCAACGGTCCCGGAAATTCCTTTTGATGTCTGTCGGTGTCAAAACCGGCGGATCTCGGGTAGGGGGTCCCGAACTGTGCGTCTAAGGCGGATGGTAACAGGAGGCAGGGACACAATGTTTTACCCAGGTTCGGGCCCTCTTGATGGAGGTAAAACCCTACGTCCTGCTTGATTGTTCTTGATAATATGAGTAGTACAAGAGTAGATCTACCATGAGATCAGAGGGGCTGAACCCTAGAAGCTAGTCTATTGTATGATTGTATGCTATCCTACGGACTAAAGCCCTCCGGTTTATATAGACACCGGAGGGGGCTAGGGTTACACAAGGTCGGTTACAAAGGAGGAGATATACATATCCATATTGCCTAGTAAGGGAGTCCTAGATTAGGGGGTCTCCGGACAGCCGGACTATATCCTTTGGTCGGACTGTTGGACTATGAAGATACAAGATTGAAGACTTCGTCTCGTGTCCGGATGAGACTCTACTTGGCGTGGAAGGCAAGCTAGGCAATACGGATATGTGTATCTCCTCCTTTGTAACCGACCTTGTGTAACCCTAACCCTCTCCGGTGTCTATATAAAGCAGAGGGTTTTAGTCCGTAGGACAACATACAATCATACCATAGTCTAGCTTCTAGGGTTAACCTCTCTGATCTCGTGGTAGATCTACTCTTGTACTACCCATATCATCAATATTAATCAAGCAGGACGTAGGGTTTTACCTCCATCAAGAGGGCCCGAACCCGGGTAAGACATCGTGTCCCCTGCCTCCTGTTACCATCTGCCTTAGACGCACAGTTCGGGACCCCCTACCCGAGATCCGCCGGTTTTGACACCGACATTGGTGCTTTCATTGAGAGTTCCTCTGTGCCGTCGCCAGAAGGAAGGATGTCTCGTCCCGTCTTTAAAGACGGTACTACTGTCGGGGGAGCTTTGGCGGTCGGCCAAACTCTCCGGCTAGGCGGGTTCATCATGACCGCCTGTTCGGCTGCCGCGCCAACGATGACTTCTCGGGTCATCGAAAACATCCTCCACGTCAAATCGGCACTCGCCGAACAGATGGATCCAATGGAGCTCACCTCCTTAAACGAGCTCTTGGATCGCATCGCCGCCTTGGGAGTCGCTACGGACTATGATCGGATTGGGCTTAAACCCGACCAAAGGGAGATTAACTCTCCACCGGTCACCCATCATATTGCAGTGGTGGAGGAACAATGCGGCGACCTTTCCTCTATCTTAAGGACCAACTATGTCCGGATTCCCGAGTTCTCCGAGCCGGACGCCCGCTCGCGGGAGGACAACATCCAATCCCTGAACTTAGAGTCAGGCAGCAGACCAGGATTATCGGGTAACACCCCGGAACCGGAACTTCCAAAATTGGAAACTCCTCGGCCCCTGGATCCCAGATCGGGTAAGGGTTCGGATTCAAATCCACCCACCCACCCAAACATAGACGATCTTTCCCACATCAGGCAAGAGCCCCAGGAAACAGTACATCACTATTGGGCCAGATTCCTCCTTGCGATGAACAAGGTTAAGGACTGTCGCGAGGAAGACGCAATCTCATTTTTCTGCAATAATTGCACGGACAAGGGAATCCTTAACGCCATAAATCGCCATGAGATAACACGCTTCGCCGACTTGGCGTCCATAGTACGAAAGTACTGTGCGATGGAAAGTGCCTGGAAAACCGAAACAAACTTTTGGGATAATCCGGCCCTAAATACAAACCCAGTCCGAAATAAAAGGGTGCATTATCACAATACACCCGGGTCAACTACCAAAAAGCAAAAACCCTCTACAGGGCATGGAACCGTCCTAGAGGGCTGGCTCAATGGACCCTGCAAAATTCATAGCACAGCGGATATAATACCAACGCACAGCCTTAGAGCATGTTGGATACTCTGGCAGGTGGCCAAAAGTGGTGAGGATCTTCTTATCCCAAATACCACAGAGCACCATCTCGTGGATAACAATACGGTGTTAACAGTGTTCGAGACCTTTGCGTCAAATAATAGGCGCAAGCGAACACTCCGCAGCATGGCCGAAATCTGCCATGTAGCAGCAATAAATCCATGGAGTGACACGGCTATTACCTTCAATGCCAGTGATGAACCTAAATTCCGAACAGCCCGAGCACCAGCCGCACTAGTCCTTAGTCCAATCGTGGACGGCTTTCGACTCACTAAAGTACTCATTGGCAGCGGTAACGGACTAAACCTCATCTATGAGGAAACTCTTCAAAAGATGGAAATAGACTAGAACCGCATCGAGCAAAGTAGCACAACCTTTAGAGGAATTATCCCCAGTCAGGAAGCACGCTGTGCTGGGAAAATCACACTAGATGTGGTATTCGGCACGCCGGACAATTACAGGTTCGAAGAAATTACATTCCAAGTGGCCCCGTTCAGCAGTGGCTATCATGCTCTTTTAGGACGGGAGGTGTTTACAATCTTCCAAGCCGTACCCCATTACGGGTACATGAAGCTTAAAATGTCCGGGCCCAACGGAATCATCACTCTCGCCAGTGATCCGGACACATCACTCCGCGTCGAAAACAAAACAGCCGCATTGGCCCTCGAGGCATTATCCGAAGCCCTCTCAGCCGAGGAATTAACCACAATACGCTCCACAGTGGACAGGGACGATGTGATACTCGACAAGAGATCCAAGTCCACCTCTTTTAAACCAGCGGATGAAATAGTCAAATTCCAAGTCCACCCAACGGACCCTACAAAAACAGCCTCCATCGGGGCACAGTTAAACCCTGCTGTGGACGCCGCACTATGAGAGTTCCTGCGCGAGAATTGGGACATATTCTCCTGGCATCCATCAGACATGCCAGGAATCCCACGCAGGCTGGCCGAGCATAGCCTCAATATCCTAAAGGGATTCAAGCCGGTCAAGCAAGCTCTTCGGTGTTTCTCCGAACCTAAGAGACAGGTGATGGGAGAAGAACTAGCCAAGTTATTGGAGGCCGGATTCATCAGAGAAATAAAACATCTGGACTAGCTAGCAAACCTGGTGATGGTACCAAAGAAGGACAAATCCTGGCGCCTTTGTGTCGATTTCAAAGGCCTCAATAAAGCTTGCCCAAAGGATCCCTTCCCCCTCCCACGCATCGATCAAATCATTTATGTTACCGCGGGACACGAGTCATTGTGTTTCCTCGACGCATACTCCGGTTACCACCAAATCAAGATGGCGGAGTCCGACTGTCGGTGTCAAAACCGGCAGATCTCGGGTAGGGGGTCCCGAACTGTGCGTCTAGGCCGGATGGTAACAGGAGGCAGGGGACACGATGTTTTACCCAGGTTCGGGCCCTCTTGATGGAGGTAAAACCCTACGTCATGCTTGATTGATATTGATGATATGGGTAGTACAAGAGTAGATCTACCACGAGATCAGAGAGGCTAAACCCTAGAAGCTAGCCTATGGTATGATTGTATGTTGTGATTGTTGTCCTACGGACTAAAACCCTTCGGTTTATATTGACACCGGAGAGGGTTAGGGTTACACAAGGTCGGTTACAAAGGAGGAGATATCCATATCCGTATTTCCTAGCTTGCCTTCCACGCTAAGTAGAGTCCCATCCGGACACGAGACGAAGTCTTCAATCTTGTATCTTCATAGTCTAACAGTCCGGCCAATGGAGATAGCCCGGCTGTCCGGAGACCCCCTAATCCAGGACTCCCTCAGTAGCCCCTGAACCAGGCTTCAATGACGATGAGTCCGGCGCGCAGTATTGTCTTCGGCATTGCAAGGCGGGTTCCTTCTCCGAATACATCACAGAAGAATTTGAATATGAGGATAGTGTCCGACCCTGCAAAATAAGTTCCACATACCACTGTAGAGAGAATAATATTTTCGCAAATCCAATTTGCTGACTTATTTTGGCAGCATGACGTTATGTCATGGCCCGGTGATTATTCGAACTGTTTTTCTTCAACCAGCTCCACACATAACGCGAGGCGGTTTCTTGACACGTCTTGTAAAAGCAGAGATCGTGTTCCCCCAATTACGGGATTCTCATTAATGCGATCGTGGGTAACCCAACTGTGTCTAGGACTCCTAGATTATAGGCAAGTCCTAAACGGCTACAGAGAGGATGCTTGATATTCACCCTCTTTATAAAGGGACAAGGTTTTCGATTTTTCCCTCTCGTGCTCAATCGAACCCTTCCCCCGCCTCGACTTCCAACACCCAAAGCCCAGGTTAGGTGCTCTGGATCTTCAATCATGTCCGGATCCAGCCTTCAAGGCCGATGGATGCCCTCCTCCGTGACGGAAGAGGACATCAAGAAGTTGAGGGAGGCCAGATACCTGACCGCCGAGATTTCGCATCGGCTTCCTGCTCGAGGGCAGGTCGTCCCTACTCCCGAACCCAACGAGAACGTCATTTTTGTCTCCCACTTCCTCCAAGGCCTAGGCCTCACTCTGGATCCCTTCGTCAGGGGTTTGATGTTCTATTACGGGCTAGATTTCCACGATCTAGCTCCGGACTCCTTTCTCCACATCTCGACATTTATTGTCGTGTATGAGGCCTTCCTCCGCATTACCCCTCACTTCGGCATGTGGCTTAAGAACTTTGAAGTGAAGCCGAAGATGATCGAGGGGCAACATGCAGCGTGCGGAGGTGCATCAATAGGCAAGATGGCAGGAGCTCCATGGCTGAAAGGTTCCTTTCCAGAGGTGTCCAAATTATGGCAACGGGAGTGGTTTTACGTCATGGCTCCCAGAAGTGCCAAGTGGGCGGCTGCCCCCGCTTTCCGCTCGGGCCCCCCACCACGACTAATGTCATGGATCAGCAGAGGTCTGAGCTAGGGTCCAGCCAAGGACGTGCCTATACTGCAAAGCCGCATTCGAGATCTCTTCGAGGGAGATTTTAATTTGGTCGTTGTAATACAAGTTATGCTGGTTCGTCAAGTCCAGCCTTGCAGACGTTGGCCCCTTCGCTTGTGGGACTTCAACCCAGAAGGACCGCGTGCCATTCAAAGTTTCCTCGGCCTGACGCACGAGGAGATGTACAAGTCATTCTTCGAACCTCAAATAGAGTGTCCGGATACTACCGAGGACGTGGGCCTGAGCAGTAACCACGCCGCCGAACAAGTAAGAAATCCTCTAGCCGAACACACTGTCTTTTATTCATCATGAAGTTATTTCTGAGAGTTTGCTCTTTGACCAGGACTGGCTAACAAAGGCGAAGATGATTCGGTGTTTGGCCCCCCTCCCTGAGGGTTTGGAAAATCCGGTATTGGAAAAGATGCTCGAGCTTGCACCTTGCCCGGAGCCCTCGAAGGAAGATACGGGGGGGATAATACGGGCGGACGCGGGCCCCCATCGCTACCAGTTCCCACCGAGGGAATGAGCGTCTCCATGAAGGAGGATAACCGGGGGAGGAAAAGGACTGCTCCCGAGGATCCGGAAGCCGAGGCCTCCAAACGGGAGAAGAAGTCTCCCACAGAAGGTCCTGCCTCGGGGGGTGCCTTAGCCCCTCTCAGCCGAGCTCGTCTTCGGTGGATCTTCTTCCAGAGATGATGGAGAGCGAAACGCCTCCCCCGGACTCCTCCGCTCAAGAAGCGGGCGACCCCGAAGTGTCGTCATGGAGGGCCTCTCCGGATACGGTGAGGCCAAAAGATAATCCCATAGACCCCCGAAGTCCCCAGCGTCCGGCTACCGAAGAGAGCAAACAAAAGAGTCCGGCACCGTCTGGTATGCGGTCGGACGTTCTGAGGGAGCTGGTGGGGCGAGCGGCCATCTCAGAAGAACACCATACGCTGATGGGTACGGTGATGGAGAGAATTTCATCTGCCGAAAGTGGATTACATGAAGCCTTTATAAGTCTACTGACAGGCTTTGAGGTACGTGAGATAATATGTGATAGTACCGCACATGTTAGGTGTGCCCTGTGTAGATAGTAGCCCTTGAGACTCTGGTTGTCATCGAGAACGGCAGCGAACAGAGGATCATAGTCCCAGGCAATAACCAGACTGCCCGCATGTGCAGGTGGTGGAAGCTCCGGTGGCTAGCCGGACTAGTGAGTTTGCCAAATTAAAACGGCAACTGGATGCGGTAGACGCCGACATCGAGCTTGTTAACAAGAGGCTTGATGAGGCACATGGTAAGTGTTATTATCTGGTGAACGCCACATAGTAAGAGCAGCATGATGCCAGTATATTTAATATATTGTGACTGCGGATGGAGCTGCCACCGTGGAAACCTTGCGGGCAGAACTTGCCTGAGCCAAGGAACAAGCGAGGATTAGTAATGCGGCTGCTTTGAACGCGGCCGAAGAGTTGAAAGCCGAGAAGGCCGCACATTGCGAGAGCCAATAGAAGATGGCCAAGATGGCTGTAGAATTAAAAGACACTGCCGACTGTTGCTGGCTCCTTGAAAAAGAAAACCGAGCGAAGGCAACGGACCTTGAGAAGGCCACGATGGCGGACAAAGACACCCACTCTGCTATGAGAGCGAAGAAGGAGGAGCTGCGAGAAGCCGGGGATATTGCGGCTGGGAAGCCCTTCATGCTATGGAGGAAGTTCGGAGATCCACGGTATGCCCCTTTGGATCGGATGTGGAGTTCAGCAGATGCGTATATTGACTTGGCGGCAAGCGCTGCCGATGCAGCCAAATACTTCCAAGGTCAAATGGATCGTGAAGTGGACAAGCTATTCTGGTCGCAATTCAACGTTCCAGAGCGTCCGCTTCCATTGACTGATCAGCTAGCCGAAAGGGCCGAACTAAATAGGTTGTCCGGACTCGCCATGAGGTCTGTCGTGGATCAGCTATGGCCGAAAAAGCCAAAGCCGAACAACTATTTCAGTTTAGTACCGCGGTTCCTTAGTGCGGTGCCGCGCATTAATGCGATGAAGAGGTCGGCGTGCATAGAAGGCTCACGGATGGCCCTTGCCCGTGTTAAAGCATACTGGGCGGAGATGGACGCAACCACTGTTGCAGCGCAGGGTTCGGCCATAGGCCGAGTGGCTGTCGAGCACTATTTCGAGGGGGTTCTCAAGGGTGCTCGTTTGATAGAGGCCCAGTTGTAAGTGCATCTAGTGCCACCCCTAGTTGGTTTTGGAGTATTGACAACAAACCTAGTTGAGGGACTAATGTGTTTGTGAGAATTGCAGGATAACACAGGTAGAAGTCCCTCATTGACTCGGTTTTACTACCAGAGATGACCCCTAAAAATTTATGAAGACATTGAAGTCAAAGGTGGTATATGAAGATATTCACATTGAAGACTATGACAAAAGAAGACACGTTATGAAGCCTATGGAGCTCGAAGACTTAGATCTTTCGTAGTTCTTTTTCTTTTGTGTTGAGTCATAGGAACCACCGTACTGTTAAGTGGGGTCCAGGAGAACCAGTCAGAATGACTGAAGTGATGCCTAAACCAAAAACCTATGTCTTCGAGTGAAGACAATGAGAGCAAATCTTGTCCAGAGCCGGACAAGTCAGCTTTGCTTGTAGCCCAAGTAAAGTTGTCGCGTGAGTTTGAAATCTGACCGTTGGAACACATGTCAGTTCCTTAGTGACCCAGGGTCATTTCGGACAAATCAGGTCGGGTTGCCAAGTGGCTATAAATAGCCCACCCCCTACAACCATAAACGGTTGGCTGCTCAGATTTTAGTGCACGGCTTTTGTCGTTTGAGAGAAACCCACCTCAAAGCCTTTGAGAGAAAATTTCTAGCGAGGAGAAAGCCCTAACCACCAAGAGCCAGAGTAAATTGGGCATCACTTAAGTCTTCTTGTCTGAGTGATCTGAAGACTTATTACACTTGAGGAATGTGCATCCTCCAGACGGTTAGGCGTCGCGTTCTGAGCATCCAAGAGACATTGTGGATTGCCAGTGAACGAAGTCTGTGAAGGTTTGGGAGTCTACCTTGAAGACTTACCTGAGTGATTGGGCGAGGACTATGTGACCTTAGCTCAAGGAGAATACGGTGAGGACTTGGTGTCCTGAGCTGCGTGTTCAGGACTGGGTGTCCGGGACTGTGTGTCCTAAGGTTTAAATACCTAGCCGCTCCAACCAGACGTACAGTTGTCACAGCAACTGGAACTGGTCCAACACATCATTGTCTTCAACGAGTCACTGGTTTCATCTTCACTTCCTTTTACTTACTGTTACTCATTCTGAAGCCATTGCATGCTTGCTATATATTTTGTCTTCACAACGTAACTGTATGATTTGTTTGGCTTCATAACTTCTTCCTACCTGATCCTTATTACACTGCAGCTACTTGTCATTGTGATTTCACTCTATTGAATACTTGACCATGGCTTACCTAGTGTAATCTAACTTCTGCTGCATAGTGATAGGCATATCTCTACTGTTTGTCTTCAAAACTTCCACGTTTTGAAGACTTTCATAAAAATCACCTATTCACCCCCCCTCTAGTCGATATAACGCACTTTCAATTGGTATCAGAGCAAGGTCCTCCCTTGTTCTGTGTGATTCAGTTTAACCACCTGGAGTTTTAGCTATGTCGACTGCAGGGATAATTAAAGTCTCCGCTGCGTGCCCCGTCTTCTATGGAACTGAATATCCCTACTGGAAGAATAAGATGCGTATGCATCTTTAAACCATTGACGTCGACCTATGGTATGTCGTCGAGAATGGCGTTCCCAAGGCTGGAGAAGGTGTCACTGCTGCTGCTGTCAAGAAATTCGTTCAACTGGACTCTACTGCCAAGAACATCATCTGTGGTCATCTGACCAAAGGACAGTATGGCCGTGTGAGTGCTTTGAAGACATCCAAGCTGGTCTGGGACTGGCTCTCCAAGGTCAATGAAGGCATCCCAACCCAGAGAGATCAGAGAATCAGTGTTCTTCGCAACCTCTTCAACCGCTTCAAGAGAAATGACAATGAGAATGTCCAGCACACATTTGATCGACTCACTGACATCACAAATGAGCTTCAAGCTCTCGGCGCTACTGAGATCACCAAACATGAAGTCGTCAAGACACTGCTGAGATCACTTGATAGTTCGTTTGACATCCTAGCCCTGATGATTCAAGAACGTCCTGATTTCAAGACACTCGATCTGTCTGACATACTTGAGAGGCTCAACACACATGAGTTTCAGCTTTCTGAGAAAAGAGATATCTATGGTCCAAACTATGGGCGAACTCGTGCCTTGAAGGCAAAAGCTGTTTCCTCATCTGAAGAAGAATCTGATAGCAGTTCTGATGATCCTGAAGACATTGGAAGGGAACTTGCAATGCTTGTGAAGAAGTTCCAAAAATTCACCAAGAAGAAAGGCTTCAGAAAGTCTTCACGATCAAGCTCAAGGAATGATGAAGCTTCTGCTCATGACTACAAGAAGAAAACATGCCACAAGTGCAAGAAAACTGGACACTTCATCTCTGAGTGTCCATAGTGGGACAATGAGAACAGAAAGAAGAAGAAGAGCAAGGAATATGACTCTGACGACAAGAAGAAGAAGAAATACACAAAGTCTTCTTCCAAGTCTTCCTCAAAGTCTTCATCACACAAGAAGAGCTCATCTGGCAAGGCACGTGCGTTTGTTGGCAAGGAAATGGATTCAGAGGAGGAGTCCGCTTCTGAGGAGGCAGAGGTGGAATCTGAGGAGGAGTCTGATTCTGGCATTGCAAGTCTGGCTACAGCATACGTCGCCAAGTCCATCTTCAACACTGAAGACAATGACTTCATCACCGACACCGATGCAAATGACAAGGACTACTCCACTCCTACCTACTGCTTCATGGCACGCGGTGCCAAGGTAAACAAACGCACTACTCACTATCAAACATCTAGTGACGATGACTCTGATTGTGATTCAAAACCCAGTTACAAAACACTTGCTAAAATTGCAACTGAACAACAGAAAGCCATGGAACATATTCAAAAACTATTAGACAGAAGCAATGATCTGTTGGGTGCTAAAATGACTCGATCTGAATCCTTAATTGAAGACATAAAAAATCTTCATGTTAAGTATCAGGAACTTGAAGATCGTCATGATACTCTCTCAACAACTCATGAAAAGCTTTCCTATGATTATCTTCAAAGGAAGCAAGAACTTGAGAAATTGAGAGCGGCTCATGAAGATCTTCAAAAGGAAAATGAGTCACTTCGCGTCGAACAGATCGGTTCCGCTCAGGAAGGATTTGAACCACCATGTCTTAAATGCATTGAGCATGATAGTGCTACTTTTGTTGCTGAATGTTCCATTGCTACTGTGGTTGCAATATCTTCAACTGTTGATGTGGTAACTAACCCCTCTGCTGAGGATACCACTGCTATTGCTGATGAGAATGCTAGGTTGAAGACATTGCTTGAAACAGGGATGTACAAAAGTCTTAAAGGACATCAGACATTATGTGATGTCCTCAAGAAGCAGATTCTGAACCGCAACCCTAGGAAAGAGGGTGTTGGGTTCGTAAGGAAAATAAATGCAGATGGCTCTTACTGGAAACCTGAGCAGTACCCCAAAACCAAGTGGGTTGCTGGAAAGGAACCTTCAGCAGATCCATCCAATTTATCTGGCTTCACTTGTGCTAACCCCATTATCATTGATGAATCCTTTGATGCAAACTACATACTGTTTAAGAATCAGAATGGTGAAGTGTTTGCCAGGTACATTGGTACTAACTGCAGGAATGGACCGCCTATGAAGAAGATCTGGGTTCCGAAAAAGTGTCTGGAAAATCTTCCTGTGAATGTCTTCATGACACCTCACTTGAAGAAGACAAACCTCAGACCAAAGGCTTCATACGGTCCAAAGGCTTCATACAAACAGAGGACTCACCTGAGTCACACTAACGCAAATGTTTTGCAGGGAAACCATACTCGGGCATATGAATATGAGAGCGGTTCATCAAACCGTCATGTTCATATGACCAAAAATTATTCTGCTTATTCTTATGAGTACTATTGTCCACCTGCAAGACTGTTTGCTAAGGCTTCAAAGCCAAAATTCTCAGATGCTGCACTTAGACTTATTGCTTCTAAGCCACCCTTGAAGATGTGGGTGGTTAAGAAGGCTTAACTCTCTTTTGCAGGGAAAGGTCTCCAGCAGAAAACCAAAATCTTCTGACGCTATTGTTGGGGACCTTAAAAAACTTGTAGGGCGCAAGATAAAATGCCCGAATGGCATCATTATGTACTTCGTTCCTGAATCGCATGCTACTCTCCCTATTAGTCCTAATCTGGATCTAAGTTTTCATAACCCACTGGTTCGTCAAATGTTTTTGCTTCACAATTCTCTTCGTGAAGCCTATCCCCCTAACTGCACTGTAGGGTACGACACCAGCGTCTTCAAAGTCTTCAGAATGGATTATTGACAGTGGGTGTACAAATCACATGACTAGCAAAAGAAGCCTTCTTATGGACTCAACCTTACGTCCATCCGACAAGAGCCACATCACATTTGCTGACATTGGTAAAAGTAAGGTATTGGGTCTAGGTAGAGTTGCAATCTCAAAGGATCAACACATGGATAAAGTCATGCTTGTTGAATCCCTTGGCTTCAACTTAATGTCTGTCTCAATGCTTTGCGATTTGAACATGATCGTAATGTTTGGAAAATATCGTTGCCTTGTACTAATGGAATCTGACATGTCTCTAGTGTTTGAAGGGTATCAAAAAGATGATCTGTACGTGGTAGATTTCTCAGCAGGGCCACAACTTGCAGTATGTCTTCTTGCAAAAGCTTCAGAATGCTGGCTTTGGCATCAGAGGTTTGGGCATGCTGGCATGAGGAACCTCCACACCCTTGCGAAGAAGAAACATGTCATAGGCATCGAGGGCATCAAGTTCAAGAAAGATAACTTATGCGGTGCCTGTGAAGCAGGGAAGATGACGAGGGCAAAAGATCCCTCGAAGACAATCATGATCACTACTCGACCCTTCGAACTGCTTCACATGGATCTTTTCGGTCCCACTCACTACTCAACTTTTACTACTACTGCTTGCCTCTATGGCTTTGTCATTGTTGATGATTACTCTAGATATACTTGGGTGCACATAATCCTTTACAAGACTGAAGTGCAGGATGTCTTCAGACGCTTCGCCAATCGAGCTATGAACAACTTTGGCGCCAAGATAAAGCACATCAGAAGTGACAATGGCACTGAATTCAAGAACACTGGCCTTGATACATATCTTGATACCTTGGGCATCACACATGAATTCTCAGCTCCGTACACGCCACAGCAGAACGGCGTCGTCGAACGCAAGAACAGAACACTCATTGAGATGGCCAGAACGATGCTAGATGAATACAAGACTCCAAGAAAATTCTGGACTGAAGCCATTGACACTGCATGCCATACAATCAATCGTGTTTATCTTCACAAGCTTCTGAACAAAACATCTTATGAGCTCCTTACTGGCAAAAAGCCAAATGTCAGTTACTTCAGAGTATTTGGCGCAAGATGCTGGATCAAGGACCCACATCACACCTCAAAATTTGCACCAAAAGCACATGAGGGTTTTATGCTTGGATATGGAAAGGATTCGCACTCCTACAGAGTCTTCAATCTCTTTCATTACAAAGTGGTTGAAACCGTGGATGTGTGGTTCGATGAGACAAATGGTTCACAAAGAGAGCAACTGCCAAATGTGCTAGATGAAATTCCTGCTAGTGAATCAATCAAGCTAATGGGAACTAGAGATATTACACCTTCTGAAGCTCATCCTGAAGAAGAACTTATCATCTCAGCACCTGATCAACATGAAGACAATGCTCAGCCTGAAGACATTCCTCCCAACATCAACACAGATCAGCAAGAGCAAAGTCTTCGCCCTGTACATCCTCGTGTTGCCAATGAAGTGCAGATTGACAGAATAATTGACAGCATCAATGCACCTGGTCCACTCACTCGTTCAAGGGCAACTCAGCTAGCAAATTTCTATGGGCACTTCGCATTCGTCTCAATATCAGAACCCAAGAAAGTTGAAGAAGCCTTCATGGAACCTGAATGGATTCAAGCTATGCAAGAAGAGCTTCAACAGTTTGAGCTGAATAATGTATGGGAACTAGTTAAGCGTCCTGATCCAGGGAAGCACAACATAATAGGCACCAAATGGATATATCGCAACAAGCAAGATGAGCATGGTCAAGTTGTCAGAAACAAAGCTCGTCTCGTTGCTCAAGGATATACTCAAGTGGAAGGCATTGACTTCGATAAAACATTTGCTCCTGTGGCTAGGCTTGAAGCCATACGCATACTGCTGGCCTATGCAAATCATCATAACATACTTCTATATCAAATGGATGTAAAGAGTGCCTTTCTCAATGGCAAGATTGAAGAAGAAGTGTATGTTGCACAACCGCCTGGCTTTGAAAATCCAAAACATCCTGACATGGTATACAAGCTCAACAAGGCACTGTATGGCCTCAAACAAGCCCCTAGGGCCTGGTATGACACACTCAAATACTTCCTGAAGAGCAAAGGCTTCATACCTGGTTCCCTAGATCCCACTCTTTTCACGAAGACATATGATGGTGAACTGTTTGTGTGCCAAATATATGTCGATGACATTATCTTCGGCTGCACCAATCAGAAGTACAGTGAAGAGTTTGGCTATATGATGCAAGAGCAATATCAGATGTCTATGATGGGGGAGCTGAAGTTCTTCCTTGGTCTTCAAATATGACAACAACGCAATGGCATCTTCATATCTCAAGAGAAGTATCTCAAAGATTGCCTGAAGAAGTTCGGTATGCAGGACTGCAAAGGCTTCACAACACCAATGCCAGCCAAACATCATCTGGGTCCCGACGAAAATGGTAAAGAGTTCGATCAAAAGGTATACCGCTCCATGATTGGTTCTTTACTTTATCTATGTGCATCTAGGCCAGATATTATGCTTAGTGTTTGCATGTGTGCTCGATTTCAAGCGGCACCAAAGGAGTCGCATCACTTAGCTGTGAAGCGAATTCTTCGATATTTGGCTCACACCCCAACTCTAGGATTATGGTATCCAAAGGGCTCAGAGTTTGATTTGGTTGGATTCTCGGATGCTGATTATGCTGGTGACAAAGTAGATCGCAAGTCTACATCAGGCACATGTCACTTTCTGGGATGATCACTTGTATGTTGGTCTTCAAAGAAGCAGAACTGTGTATCCCTCTCCACTGCTGAATCTGAATACATTGCTGCTGGATCTTGCTGCGCTCAGCTTCAGTGGATGAAGCAAACACTCAAGGACTATGGCATTCATCTGAAGCAAGTGCCACTTTACTGTGACAAAAAAAGCGCCATCAAGATTGCCAACAACCCAGTTCAGCATTCAAAGACAAAGCACATTGAAATTCATCATCACTTTCTCAGAGATCATGTTGTGAAGGAAGACATTGATATCATACACGTCAACACTGAAGAGCAACTGGCAGATATCTTCACCAAGCCCTTGGATGAGAAGAGGTTTTGCAAGTTACGGTGTGAGCTAAATATCCTGGAATCCTCAAATGTCCTGTGATCAGGCACACATCCTAACCCTTATGCAGATTGATGACTTAGATGTGCAACACACGAAGTGAAGTATATCTTCAATCAATGAAGACATACATTCTAAGTGTGAATACATTAATGTGGAAATTGACTTCAGAGCGCCACGATAATTGTGCGCCGTGTCTGGGTCTAATACTTCCTATACGGTGGGTAACGCCACCACCAAACGTTCTATTTTGAAGTGTTTCACTCTTGGCGTTACCTTGCAATGTCCTCACATTTGGTTTGGCTTCGAACTCAACATATATTTATGATTATCTTCACTACGTTGATTATATAGATATATATATACTAGTGTTCTGTCCTCTACAGCATTCACTTATAGCTATGTCTTCTTGGTTGAATCTTTTGAACTAAGTGAATGTGATCGGACCCTAATCTCTCTATGCTCTCTATCTCAAACTCTATCTCTCCAAGTCATATGCATTCTATTGAAACTGTCGAATGTCTTCTCTGCATCCTTGTCAGTAAAAGACACAAACACAACCTTTAAAACCGTTTTCAATGCTCATTTATCCACATGAAATCCGGAGAAGTAGGAACGACCACCCGACAATCCAGGCGTGCGTGGGACGTGAAACTGCCCCCAAAATACCGCATGATGGCCACGTACTACTTAGATGCGAATCACCAGGGGCACCTGAGTAATAGCGCAGTGCCGCCCCTGCGCCTATAAATTCACACTTACCGCGGTCATTATCTCCTTCTTCCACCCTCGCACGAACCCTAGCGCCACCGCTAGCTCTCGACGATGCCGGCGACGAAGCGCTTCGCTGCCGCAACCTCTCCGACGCCGTCTTCACGCCGATTGCGGACATCATCCTCTCCGCCGTCGCCGTAGGTGTCTTCCGTCGCCAAGTTAGGGCACGGAGGATTGAACTGCTCGGCATCATCTCCCACTCCGTCTAGCAGTTCCAAGTGTGGTAAATAAAACTTCTTTTTACAGCCCCTGTTGATCTCATGGTTCTGTCACTTTCTACCATAAGAAGTTTCTCTTCACACAAGTTAGATCTTTCAATCTGCATCTCATAACATGCCTAGTATATTCACTTGTGCTTCATGAGGTAGTTAGATTCCTCATCTGTGGGTTCGTACAAATCTGGAACCAACTTCCTTTCTATGAGTGAATGTCTTCGCACGATGAGGTCAATGTCTTCTAAAATGATTTATCTTCAAAATCTTCTAAGAATGCATATGACCTCTTCCCCTTCCCTCGCACCTTAATGCTGTCACAGGTACATGTCCGTGGGAGAATCCTTTGGTTCTCATAGTCTGCATTCATTTGCAGAATTCTTATAGCATCACATAAATTCTCCTGAAGCCAGTTCCTGTTGGTCCAGCAAGAAAAAGCCTTTGAAGCCTTTGAACGTCTTGAAGCCTTTCAAGTTAAAGTTTATGGCTTCAGAAATAGCAGCAAGGAAGGGGGGCAGACAACGACGTGGAGGAACATCCAAAGATCTGCCTGATGAACTGGCAGAAACGTATAAAACAGATCCTGAAGAGAATTATGGTCAGCACAAGACCCGAATCCAATGGATTCGACGCTATTGGGCAGAACAATGGTTCAAGTACCGCTTCACAACCCAAGAGTATGCTGAGAAGAGTGCCATCAAAAGACCATGGGGAGACATCTTATTCAAGAACCTTGTACCCAGGTCCAGAGATGAAGCTATTGCCCAAAGATTCTATCCATGCATGGTTCGTGGGCCACAGCCTGATGATGCACATCCGTCGTCACTACTCTGGTGTCGTGACGACAATCTGTTCAAGCGCAACTTCTAGTTTGCCCAACAATCAGCGAAGCAGAACAAGAAGAAGTTGGGGTTAGACTTCAACCCTTGTCCCTTCGCACCAAGGGCAGATGGCACACACGACGCAGAACCCAATATCATCGGTCCGTATGCCAACCTTGAGGGCCTCATCACCCGCATCTTAGTCCAAGGGACTGCCGTGAATGACCCTCCAGCTGACTCTGAGTCTGATGAAGCTCCTGCTGTACCGAAGCCAAAGCAGTCGAAGAAGCCAAAAGCTTCAAAGCCGGCCCCTTCACCAAAAATCTCAAGGGCGAAGCCATTGGCAACTGCACCTCCTGAAGACAGTGTGCAGTCTGAAGACGTATCCCACGTCTCCAAGCCCCAGAAGGCCAAGATGCCTCAGCCACACACCGGCAAAGAGCTCACAGCTGCTGCCATCCTGCGCGGCGAAGCCATTGATCTGTCGAGTGATGAAGATCTTGGAGATGACGCTCTCGAGCAGCTCATCAAGAGCAAAGAAGAAGCTGAAATCTTCAACAATTTTCCTCTCTTTGATGTCGCCATCATCCACAACTTCATCAACGAATGGTTTGCCACACCAAACATCAGCTTCGAAGATCTGCAGCTGCCCGTTGGCCTCAGCGTCGCCTTCCAAGGCTCTATTGCTTCAAAACTTGCAATTGCCTAGCGCATTGTTGAACTGAAGCAGAAAATTGATCATGAAAAGGCTCAGTTCAAGAAGGATATGGCCAAGCTCAGCGTGCAAGAAGTGAAGAGCTTCAAGGTCATGATGCACGAACTAAAGAAAAACTTTCTGAAGAAGCGTGCAGAAGCTCAAGGTTCGCGGGAGCGAATGAAGTCTCTGGCAGACAGATGTGTGCAGGCCTACAATGAGGCCGAGAAGCGCAAGGCACTTGGGCGTCCTGGCATCGACCCCAGAATGGCCGCGAAGAAGAAGAAGAAGCCTGCTATGGCTGAACCAGAGGCACCAAGGCAAGAAGCAGTTCCAATTGTCTTCCCAACTACAACGACTGGCTCGAAGCCAAAGAGCCGGTCAACCGCTTCAGAGCTCAAGAAGACGTGAACTGCAGAGGCTGAAGCTAGGAAGCGGAAACATACTGAAGCCTCTCCTTCTGCTCCCACTCAGAAGAAGCGAAAGATCAAGAAAGCTCAGGCTGCTCCCAAAGATCCCTTGATGGTTGAACCCCTTTCTGTCGTCCATCCTGACGTAGAACGACAACTGACAGTTCATGAGCCTGCTTCCACAGAGGCTCCTGAAGCTGAAGACATACCAGCAGCCGACCCCATCGCTGTTGAAGACATTGGTCATCAGGACAATGTACAAGATGATGCAGCTCTTCCTCAGTATGAACACAGCGAACTCATCAGCATTGGTCGTCCTCTGACGCCAATTGCACAAGATGCGTCATGGGCGGATCGCCCTCAAGAGGAAGAAGACTTTGAGGCCCAGCCCACTCCAACCCCACAGGCGTCGTCTGCGTTCCGCAGGCTTCGCAAAGGTCCAAGGCCTCAAGTCTATGCTGAAGACATTCCGGCTGCATCAGCCGAAGAAAATGAAGAAGTACCACAAGATCCTACTTCCCCGCTACACCACGAAGCAGTTCTCCAGGAGAACGTGCCTGAGTCTGACCCTCCAGCTAGTCAAGAGGCGGCTGAAAATATTAAGGCTGCCACAACCAACACTGAAGCCAATGTGGAACCCTCCCCACCAAAAGCTTCAGAAGACAGCGAAGCTGCTGATCCAGACACTTCTGTTCCTGAGTCTGCTGCAGGTCCTCAATTTGATTACCATGTTGAGCACAGGCCTCATGTCCAGAAGCCAGTCCCAAGGCTGCTGAGGTTCCCAGGTCCTGCATCAGCACCTGGCTCCTTTAACATCAATAGCTTCAAGGCAGATAATACGTTCTTCAACAGCTACAAGAACCCCTATTCAAGGGAAAGGATTTCATCAGATAGGTTCTGGAGCTATCCTCAGCACAGCTACTATTCATGCATCCTATACAATCAAGGTCGCATCTTCCCGCACAAGCGCCTTGATGTTGAAGCCATTGCTGGTCTGCCCTGTTTAGAGCAAGCGTTGGATTGCTTCAAGCAAGTGGGTCTGCTGCAGTTTGTAACTGATGAAGAGCACTGGAATGAAGAGCTTCTGCTGCAATTCTATGCCATCCTCCACATCAAAGGATACAACAGAGATCCGAAGACTTGGGCCCTGGAGTGGATGACTGGCAATGTCCATCACGAAGCCAATGCATTTGATATCATTGAGCTCACCGGCCTGGCCACTCCTGGCGAATTCTTCGACGAAGGCTGTCCACTACACACTGAAGCTCTTGAGAGCATATTCCAGAGCCTGAACCGAATATGAGTCAGATGCTCTCCATGATGAAGCCATTGCCCCACGATGCTCCTTATCCAACAGAGTTCTTTGTTGAAGACTTTGAGTACCTTCCCAGAACCATCTATCACATTATCCGGGGGACTCTCTGGCCTATCAAAGGGCACTCTCCAAATGCCAAGATCGAGGGTGCAATGAAGACTCTGATATTTTGTATCCTTCATGGAAAATGCTTCAACGCACAGGATCTCTTCATACGCCAACTTGCTGCATCAGGCTCAGATTTACTTGGTTTGAAGTTCTATGCTCCTTGGGTAATGAGACTGATCAAGCTTCACTCTGCGATCTCATATCAGCCCTCAGCCCGCAACCATCGGATCTTCTTGCCAGATGTGGATACCTCTGCTGAAGCTATATATCCTGAGCCTGCCAAGCAACCTTTGAGTCTTCAGAATGCAGAACACCAGAGCTTCACTCAGAATGTTGAAGGTGTTGAAGCCATCTCCAGGGTGTATCCTTTGGCTGGCACTACACGTGCACCACACCCTGCTTCAACCGAAGCCACTGACAGTGCAACTGCTTCAAGACCCAAGAAGCGCACTCGTGTTCTCAACGACCGAGAGCTTCTTGTGGCCCTTCATCAAAAGCAGGATAGGCATCATGACTGGTTGAAGAGACAGATGAAAAGCCTCTTGGTGGATGTAAATCGTATCCGAAATCTTGCCACCAAGAATGCTTTCGTTACCCATGAAACCTGTCGTCGTACATGGAAAGGGCTATCAATGATATGTACTGAAGCTGAACTTGAAGAGGATGGCTTCACTGAGCGATTTAAGTTTGACACCACACCTCCTAGAAGGGCTGTGATGCGAAGCACTCCATCTCTTGAAGACTCTGAGTTTTCTTCCTCTGCTGCCACCGTCACTGCCAGAATCATTGATGAAGAAGATGATGCTACTTCACCGCCATATGCTTCAGCACCTCCAAGCTCTTCTGCACCGCCAAACAATGCCAACAACCCTGCTACTTCATCTACTCCTCATGGGAACGAGTAGAGGCTCTATGTCTTCAAGCGGGTTCATATGGGCGGGTGCCTTATATTTTTCTTCGTGCTTACAACTCTCGTTTTTTTGCTACATTTGGTTCTTATGAGTTGTAACACTTAAACCAGATGGTCGTCTGCTACTTGTTTGCCACCCTGTTATGCGAAGATAAATTCCGCATGTGCGACGATAAATTCCGCACTTATCTCATTCTGCAGACGTCCATTTTCCATTATACATGTCATTATCTTCATATACTTTCACATGCATAGTGGATTGTCATCATAAGCTGAAGTGGATCTCCACAAGTACAACCTGCCATGTGCATTTGCATTCCAAAAGCAAATTAACTTATATGCACATCTTCAGGGGGAGCCCTTGCAACTTATGAAGACAATTCCTTATCATTTACAATTTCACAGACTATATTCCCCGTTGAAAACTTCAACTAGTTTGTCATCAATCACCAAAAAGGGGGAGATTGTAAGTGCATCTAGTGCCACCCCTAGTTGGTTTTGGAGTATTGACGACAAACCTAGTTGAGGGACTAATGTGTTTGTGAGAATTGCAGGATAACACAGGTAGAAGTCCCTCATTGATTCGGTTTTACTACCAGAGATGACCCCTAAAAATTTATGAAGACATTGAAGTCAAAGGTGGTATATGAAGATATTCACATTGAAGACTATGACAAAAGAAGACACGTTATGAAGCCTATGGAGCTCGAAGACTTAGATCTTTCATAGTTCTTTTTCTTTTGTGTTGAGTCATAGGAACCACCGTACTGCTAAGTGGGGTCCAGGAGAACCAGTCAGAATGACCGAAGTGATGCCTAAACCAAAAACCTATGTCTTCGAGTGAAGACAATGAGAGCAAATCTTGTCCAGAGCCGGACAAGTCAGCTTTGCTTGTAGCCCAAGTAAAGTTGTCACGTGAGTTTGAAATCTGACCGTTGGAACACGTGTCAGTTCCTTAGTGACCCAGGGTCATTTCGGACAAATCAGGTCGGGTTGCCAAGTGGCTATAAATAGCCCACCCCCTACAACCATAAACGGTTGGCTGCTCAGATTTTAGTGCACGGCTTTTGTCGTTTGAGAGCAACCCACCTTGAAGCCTTTGAGAGAAAATTTCTAGCGAGGAGAAAGCCCTAACCACCAAGAGCCAGAGTAAATTGGGCATCACTTAAGTCTTCTTGTCTGAGTGATCTGAAGACTTATTACACTTGAGGAATGTGCATCCTCCAGATGGTTAGGCGTCGCGTTCTGAGCATCCAAGAGACATTGTGGATTGCCAGTGAACGAAGTCTGTGAAGGTTTGGGAGTCTACCTTGAAGACTTACCTGAGTGATTGGGCGAGGACTATGTGACCTTAGCTCAAGGAGAATACGGTGAGGACTTGGTGTCCTGAGCTGCCTGTTCAGGACTGGGTGTCCGGGACTGTGTGTCCTAAGGTTTAAATACCTAGCCGCTCCAACCAGACGTACAGTTGTCACAGCAACTGGAACTGGTCCAACACATCATTGTCTTCAACGAGTCACTGGTTTCATCTTCACTTCCTTTTACTTACTGTTACTCATTGTGAAGCCATTGCATGCTTGCTATATATTTTGTCTTCACAACGTAACTGTATGATTTGTTTGGCTTCATAACTTCTTCCTACCTGATCCTTATTACACTGCAGCTACTTGTCATTGTGATTTCACTCTATTGAATACTTGACCATGGCTTACCTAGTGTAATCTAACTTCCGCTGCATAGTGATGGGCATATCTCTACTGTTTGTCTTCATAACTTCCATGTTTTGAAGACTTTCAGAAAAATCTCCTATTCACCCCCCTCTAGTCGATATAACGCACTTTCACGAGTGCTCGAAGAATATTATGTTTGAGTGATATGTATTCTCATTGTAAACACAATGCTTTTATGAAATTTTATAAGGCTATGTTTATACTTTTGCCTGAAAGTAGTATGATGCATCAGTGCGGCCGTTTATGTATACATGTTTATAACCTGAAAGATTGCAGCCATCGGCTTCAACCCCCATGCATATAATGCGGAGGTGCTCACGAAAAATGCGTGTTCACACTTAACCCAACGTCTTGGTCCTATTGAGGAGGTGATAGCGTAGCGAACGAGGCAACCAGACTATAATGCTTTAACACTTTCACTTAGCCATAGGAGTTTGACAGTGGGGCTACTAGATAGCCTCTGGTGGCTCCGCACTCTCCCGATCTCGGCGTGCATACATGCCTGGCCGGAAAACGGCCCTTCGTTAAGTCGGAGGAATTCTAACATTCCGATAGGTCATCGAGTGGTTGACCAGTCTCATGCTATATCATGACAGTCAGTTTTCGGCTTTCTCTACTGAGGTGCTCGTCCGGATGAACCAGGGCACAATCGCAGTAGTTCTCCTGGTGCTGCCTTAGCCGATAAAGCGGAACGTAAGGCACCAAAACACAGGAGCCGGGCAAACCCAACATTTGACCAAAGACAATGATTCGGAGCTGATGCATATAAGGCCAAACTCGCGACGCCGAACACTCCCTATGGTATTCGGTCTTTATGGTATAAACCGGGCCTAAATAGTGCCCTTTGTAAGAAGCCCCTTGTGTCCAGGTACGTGCATTATTCTGACGTGGCCACATGCCAAGACGTCAGCATCCTTCTCAACTGTGCTGAGAATTCGGTGGATGTGTATCAACAAGAGACAGTAAAAAAGGTTTATGCAGGGTCTTAATCTAAAAAGAATCCTTGGAACGGGTCCCTGCTGCACACCTGCGCCTGTGTCTCTGTTGTGCCGTGTCCTGGACAGGTGTAGCACGATGGTCATCTGTAAAAGAGAGGAATTTAGGTGAAAAAGTTGTCGTGCAGAGAGATAGTTTTTAAAGAAACCATGTATAACTAGAAATGAGTATAAATTGCCACTTGTCTGCGCGCGTTGGGCCCCTTGTATTTGTAATAGGGGTGTGGCCATCAATCCGGTATAAATTACATATAGCAGCGCCGGACTCGTCTAACCGCGTCCGTGGTCTTGACGACCTATCAAATACTTTAGTTGGCGAGGCCGTTTTTAGTGTGCGGCTGCCAAGGCAGTCGCATTCCCTTTGGCGCGCAAGGATCGCTTAATACTTACGTTCACTGTAATGATGCCGCGTGGACCGGGCATCTTGAGCGTCAGGGAAGCGTAATGTGGTATTGCATTAAGGCGAGCAAAAGCTTCGCGTCCAATTAGTGCTTGATAGCCACTTTGGAACGGAGCGATGTGGAAGGTTAAATGTTTGCTACGGAAGTTATCAGGGAAGCCGAATATAACCTTTAGTAGCAGGGAGCCTGTGCAATGAGCCCCTGGGCCTGGCGATACTCCTTTAAAGGTAGTATTGCTATGGCAAATTTTCATTGGGTCTATCCCCATTTTGCGGATTGTATCCTGGTATATCAGGTTGAGACTGCTGCCACCGTCCATCAGGACTCGTGTGAAGTGGTATCTGTCAATTATTGGGTCTAATACCAGGGCAGCCCATCCTGCATGCTGGATACTTGCTGAGTAATCACGATGGTCGAAAGTGATCGGTTGAGACGACCTGTGGCAGGACTCCGCGGTGATAGGCCCTTGAGCATATTTTTCTGGGAGTGCCGTTTTGTTTCTCCCCTTGATCACGTGTAACACGTTTACTGTTTTGACTTCTGGTGGAAATTTCTTTTGTTCCCCAGTGTCTTGCTTGAGAGGCTCATCCTCGTCTTCGCTTGGCGTATCCTCCCCCTTGTGTACAGCGTTGAGCTTGCCGGACTGCTTGAAGACCCAACATTCTCTGTGGGTATGATTAGCGGGTTTACCAGGGGTGCTATGGATCCGACATATTTGGTCCAGAATTTTGTTTAGGCTGGACAGTTCGTCTCTGGCGCCTTTAGAGGGCGGCTTTTGCTAACTTGGCCGAGAGCTTTTGAATCCGGCGTTTACTGCCGTGCTCTTCATGTTGTCTTCTTTATTCCGGCGTTTCTTATTGCTGTTGCGCCATGATTTCCCGTTTCCATCTCTAACTTCGGATGTACTGGGGTCGCTAGTGCTGCATCTGGCTAGCCAGCTATCCTCACCCGTGCAAAAGCGGGTCATGAGGCTTGTTAATGTTGCCATTGTTCTCGTCTTTTCTTGGCCTAGGTGTCTGGCAAGCCATTCGTCACGGACGCTATGCTTAAAAGCTGCCAAGGCTTTGGCGTCCGGATAGTCGACAATTTGGTTCTTTTTAGTAAGAAACATGTTCCAAAGCTTTTGGGCTGACTCTCCGGGCTGTTGAGTTATATGACTCAAATCATCCGCATTCGGAGGTCGGACATAAGTCCCTTGAAAATTTGCCCAAAAGGCGTCTTCGAGCTCTTCCCAGCTTCCAATGGAGCTTTCGGGGAGGCTCTTAAGCCAGTGCCGAGCTGGCCCTTTGAGTTTGAGGGGTAAATACTTAATGGCGTGGAGATCATCTCCCCGAGCCATATGGATATGGAGGATATAGTCCTCAATCCATACCCCAGGGTCTATTGTTCCGTCATATGCTCTATGTTTACGGGTTTGAATCCCTCTGGAAATTCATGGTCCGGCACCTCATCGGTGAAACATAGGGGGTGTGCGGCACCCCTATATCTGGGTGTACCGCGTTGTTCAGATGTTTGTTGTGTTGCATCATATGCTGGAGCACGCTTGCATGGTCCATAGATGGATCTGGTTTCGCCCTCCTTTTGATGCGAGCCCTTGCGTAGACCGTGTATTGGCTTTTGTGCGGCGTTGCTTGCCGCTTTATGTTGGTCGTGAGGTCGTCTATCTGGCCAGATGGTTGTTTTAATTTTTGGTTGTGGGGGTCTGAGGCCTCCTCATCGAATTCAGGTAGCAACTTTTGCTTTGGGTAGCTCTTGGTGGGGCGATTGCCGTCGTACTTCGCTGCTGTGTTGAGTACTTTACTCCATCTGATTTGGAGTGTGTCCTGCGCAGCCTTGAGCCTTTGCTTCTACTTTTTCAGACTCCTCGCGGTGGCAACAAGCCTTTGACGGGCATTCTGCTGCTCCGGGTGCCTGTCCGGCGTTATGTCGTCCGGACTATTATCTTTGACAGAATTGGTTTGTTCGGTTTGATTCTCCGTATTGCCGTGGTCCGGCAGTAGTTCGCCCTGATCCAATGCTGGGTCTGTATGATCGTTATATTTGCCGAGGCGGGATTTGGGGCGGCGCTTACGCCGCCGCTTTGACTGCTTCTCGAGGGGACAAGCCTTCGTTGCGTCCTTCTGTTCCTCGTCGTTGTCTTGTTTTGGTGTGTCCACCATGTATACGTCATATGATGAGGTGGACGTCCAGCGCCCTGTGGGCGGTGGTTCCTCTTCACCTCCCGCATCGTCGTCCATACCGTCGATGTCTTCAAAGTCGAAGTCGAGCATGTCGGTTAAATCATCGACAGTGGCTACGAAGTGGGTGGTGGGTGGGCATCGAATTTCTCCGTCGTCCGCATCCCAATCCTGTTGGCCATAGTCCAGCCAGGGCTCTCCTGACAAAGAGAGAGAGACCTTAGTGAATTCAGAATGTTGCCGAAGGGCGAGTGCTGAAATATATCCGCGGCGGTGAGTTCTATGATCCGCGCCCAATCAGATTCGATTGGCAGGGGCGCGGACGGTTCGGAGTCTAGAAAAGAGTCCATCACCTTGGAGTCACGGGCTTCGCAGAGGATTAGGCTGGTGTTCGGCTCGATCGCCGTTGACACTGCAGCCCCTGAGGCAGTGTCTAGCCACCCGTCCTCGATTGGCGCAGTTGGCTCCGAGCTATGGGTCGAAGCTGATGCGGGCGTGGCCTCTGGGGTACTATTCGTTGGTAGAGCTAGGTCATACCCATCGTGACAGTGCGGCGTGCCCGGCTGTGGCTCGAATCCATCGAAGATCGAGTCTCCGCGGATGTCGGCCGTGTAGTTCAAACATCCAAATCTGACCTGACGGCCAGGGGCATAGCTTTCAATCTACTCCAGATGGCCAAGCAAATTTGCCCGCAGTGCAAAGCCGCCGAATATGAAGATCTGTCCGGGGAGAAAAGTCTCGCCCTGGATCGCATCACTATCGATGATAGTAGGAGCCATCAAGCCTAAGGGCGACGTCACAGAGGAACTCTCAATGAAAGCACCAATGTCGGTGTCAAAACCAGCAGATCTCGGGTAGGGGGTCCCGAACTGTGCGTCTAGGCCAGATGGTAACAGGAAGCAGGGGACACGATGTTTTACCCAGGTTCGGGCCCTCTTGATGGAGGTAAAACCCTACGTCCTGCTTGATTGATATTGATGATATGGGTAGTACAAGAGTAGATCGACCACGAGATTAGAGAGGCTAAACCCTAGAAGCTAGCCTATGGTATGATTGTATGTTGTGGTTGTTGTCCTACGGACTAAAACCCTTTGGTTTATATAGACACCGGAGAGGGTTAGGGTTACACAAGGTCGGTTACAAAGGAGGATCTATCCATATCCGTATTTCCTAGCTTGCCTTCCACGCTAAGTAGAGTCCCATCCGGACACGAGACGAAGTCTTCAATCTTGTATCTTCATAGTCTAACAGTCCGGCCAATGGAGATAGTCCGTCTGTCCGGAGACCCCCTAATCCAGGACTCCCTCACCGACCAAGCCGCACCGGCATTCATCACACCATACGGTCCATTTTGTTTCAACACAATGCATTTTGGGGTCAAAAACGACGACGCAACATATCAGCGCATGATTCAGACATGTCTGGAGAAACAAATCGGCAAAACAGTAGAGGCATACATAGACGATGTGGTCGTCAAAACCAAACACATCGACTCTTTGATAGACGACTTGAGGCTCACATTCGACAACATCCGAACATATGACATCAAGCTCAATCCGGAAAAATGCGTTTTTGGCGTGCCAGCCGGAAAGCTCTGGGGATTCATTATCTCCAGTAGAGGTATTGAAGCTAATCCGGCCAAATCCGAGCTTTGTCACAGTTGGCTACCCCAACAGACCTCAAACAAATCCAGAAGTTAACTGGATGCGTGGCGGCTCTAAGCCGCTTTATCTCCCGCTTAGGAGAAAAGGCTTTACCCCTTTATCACCTCCTTCGGTGCACCGAACACTTCGAGTGGACGGACGCGGCCACAGCCGGATTGGAAGAAATAAAGGCCATTTTTGCAACCAACCCAATCTTGGCCGCGCCAAACATCGGCGAAGCAATGTTGTTGTACATTGCGGCAACTCATCAAGTTGTAAGCGCGGTGCTCGTTGTCGAACGAGCAGCGGAGGGACACAAATTCCCTCTTCAAAAGCCGGTATACTATGTATCCACTGTCCTCACTCCATGCAAATCACGGTACCCGCATTACCAAAATATAGCATATGCGATATTCATGGCATCGCAGAAACTGCGACACTACTTTCAAGAGTGTTCGATTATAGTAGCCTCGGAAGTGCCACTTAATGATATTATAAACAACTGCGATGCTACGGGCCGGATTGCCAAATGGGCCATTGAGCTCCTCCCATTCGACGTAACATACAAACCTCGATGAGCCATTAGATCGCAAGTATTCGCCGACTTCGTCGCCGAATGGACGGAGGCCGAACTCCCTAAAGAGTATAGCGCATACTCCAATTGGATCATGCACTTCGACGGTTCTAAAATGTTGGCCGGTCTAGGGGCTGGCGTCGTCCTGACGTCCCCAACCGGAGATACCGTTTGGTACGTACTGCAAATAT
Organism: Triticum urartu; assembly: GCF_056163025.1. NCBI lineage: Eukaryota > Viridiplantae > Streptophyta > Magnoliopsida > Poales > Poaceae > Triticum > Triticum urartu. Next base: position 356,103,291 of record NC_141877.1, read on the forward strand.
TGTATACAGACTCCAACAATGCAGCCGAATACGAAGCTCTGTTGCATGGTCTTCGGATGGCAGTCTCCATGGGCATTTAACGCCTGGAGGTGCGTGGGGATTCAAGCCTCGCAATATCCCAAATAAACGGAGACTTTGACGCCAAGGATCCGAAAATGGCGGCCTATCGAAATGCCGTCCTAAAAATGTCAGCTCAGTTCGAGGGGCTCGAATTTCACCATGTGGCTCGGGAAAACAATCAGGCGGCGGATATCCTCGCCCGCATCAGCGCAAAACGCGATGCGGTCCCCCCAACATATTTTTGGAAAGGCTGTTCAAGCCATCCGTAGTATGGGAAGGGGACACCGGTAACAACAGTCTGGACCCGGCCAAAATACCTGATACCGAACTCTCTGACACAATCAGAGGCTCCACCACCGAAATAACACCTTCAGCCCATGAAATAATGGCCATTATTGCCCCGTGGACAGAACCATTCCTAGCCTACCTAACTAGACAGGAACTTCCAGAGGACCAAAATGAGGCACGCTGCATAGTGCGGTGATCCAAGGCCTACAGGGTCCATGAGGGAGAATTGTACAAAAAAGCACTACCGGAGTCCTTCAAAGGTGCATCTCCGAAGAGGAAGGGCGGAATCTTTTGGCAGAAATTAATGCCAGACTCGGCGGTCATCACGCTGCAACCCGGGCTCTTGTAAGCAAGGCCTTCCATACAGGATTCTATTGGCCAACGGCCCGGGCAGATGCACAGGACTTGGTCCAACGTTGCGCCGGTTGCCAGCTCTTTGCAAATCAAAGCCACATGCCACCCACCGCCCTCCAAACAATCCCCATTACATGGCCCTTTGCGGTCTGGGGGCTTGACATGGTTGGACCCCTTAAAGGGGGAAGCCACAAGAAAAAAATACTTATTGGTCATGGTGGATAAATTCACCAAATGGATAGAGGCCAGACCGGTTAAAACAACCGAATCCGGACCGGTGATAGATTTCATATCTGGGGTTGTACACCGTTATGGCGTCCCCCACAACATCATCACTGATAATGGCACGAACTTCACAGCCGACGAGGTAAAACTCTGGTGCAGCAAAATGGGCATCAAGCTCGATTATGCTTCAGTCTATCACCCACAAACCAACAGTCAAGTCGAGCGAGCAAACGGTCTTATAATGAGCGGCATTAAACCCAGATTAGTGTGTTCCTTAACAGAGTCTAACACGCACTGGGTAGAGGAGCTCGACTCCGTACTCTGGGGGCTGCGGACCACGCCAAATCGTAGTACCGGATATACACCCTTCTTTATGGTGTACGGCGCAGAGGCAGTCTTGCCCTGTGACATAATTCATGACTCACCTAGAGTGCGCGTGTATGAAGAAAGAGAAGCCGAGCTCGATCGGCAGGACAGTCTGGACACCTTGGAGGAGGAGCGCGACGTAGCCAAAGCCTGTTCCGCATTTTATCAGCAACAGGCTCGCAGATACCAAAGCAGAGAAGTACGGGCCAAAACTTATAACATTGGCGAACTAGTTCTACGCCTGCCGGATAAGAAAAAGAACAAGCTCGAGCCCAAATGGGAAGGTCCCTTCATTATTGACCAAGTTCTGACCGGTGGAGCGTACCGACTGCGGGATGCATCAACTAGTCGACTCAAGCCGAACCCATGGAACGCGGCCAGGCTCCGAAGATTTTACGCCTAGCACCGGACTCTATGTTGGTCCCCTCCCTTTGTCCATTTTTCGCATATACATTATTTGTCTTGTTTTCCTTTCTTTCTTTCTTTTCTTATTCCTCTAGGCCTTCAAGGGTCACCTTGTGCCTCGCTTGCACATTACAGATGTGCTAGCCGCACTCTTCATACCCGGGGGCTTCTTTCACAGAAGCTTAAATTATTTATCCGGGCTTCATGCCCAACACATGTGTTATACTTCTGCATGTACCTTTTTTCACCATTATATGCATCAATATGACTTAAGTTTTGGCCAAGATGGGTTGCCTGGCTCTTGTATTTATGCCCTATGTTCCCGTTAATTCGGCTAGGGCATAAGGGGAGCACCTCTGTGATTGTTACTGCTGGGTCAGCTGGATGTGTACCTCAGACTGGGTGAAGCCGAAAGCTAGCGTTCTTAAGGGAATATTCGGTCGATGAACAAAAGATGATTTTTATTTTTCATATCTGCCCCCAGATGTTTTTCCTATGTTTCCTATCGCAGTCTGGACATGCACTTTAGGGCATGCTTACCCAGGGAAAGGAACCCTTAACGGAACTATTCTCCCTGGAAGATGTTTCTTACTACCCATGTAATATAACGTAACTAGTTGGGCACTTGTCTGATAAAGCACTAATGACCCCTACGCCTGGTCTCCACGCATACCCCGGTTTTATATAACTGAGCGGGTATTCGGATACACTCCGGACTATTGGGCCCGGACGCTGAAGCGAAAAGGTCCGCAACGACAAATGATCTACAATCCGGGTAGAAGGCATTATACATGTCACTTTAATTACATAGTCATGCAGACTGATTAAATTCTTCTTCTATACCATCCAACAGGCGGTCTAGCTTACAATCCTGTTGGGAATACTTTGCGGCTAATTCTACTTGCCCATAAACTAAGCTAACGGGGATCTCTTTTCCATCGGGCCCCACAGGTCCGACCTCGGCCATGTGATTTGGGTCTTCTTTGGTATACCGTGTCCTCACCATGGCCCAGGCTTCTCTGGCACCCTGTCGGCAGGCTGATATCTTCCATAATCAGAAGCGCCGCCGTGCTCCTTTGAGCTTCTCCGCAAGCTCTGTAACGCCCTCTGGCAGGGAGACGAACGACCACAAGGCCTGGGCAACACCCTGCATCACCTGCCGAACTTGTTCGTGCAGATGTGACAGCTCGGACAGAAGATCACCCGTAGACCCGGGCATTTCCTCCGCGGGACGACCCGTGTCAGGACCCCGATTCCAAGTCACATCGATCTAGCCTGTAACACATTATATCACTTTGCGGCCTCATGCACGGTATTCCCACGGGTGTCGCCTTACCATGGCCCGGGACTGTTTGCGCCTTTTGGCTCACGTATATGATAGTGTCTCTAGCATCCATATGACAAAGAACCCGGGCCGGCATGGCTAGTCGTGAACCGAAAGTGGCACCAACCTATGGGGACAGGCATACATGAATCACATCGAGCATGTCGGTCAGCAGCGTGTGAATCCGGGTTGTAGCACTGGGCTAACAGGACTCCGGGAACCCGGGCTCTAGCAGGCTAGGCACGACTCCGGATGTCACCGCGTGACATTTCCCCGAAGGGACAGACACAGGAACAAAGTGAAACACATGCTGGCCAGTCAAGTGTCATGAGCAGTAGTGCTGGGCTAGCAGGACTCTGGTGAACAACTAGACTACATTTCCCCATAAGAGAGGCTGCCAAGGATAAACAACTAGATTGTCGGATCCCACACATACCAAGCATTTCAAACATACACACAATACGCTCGATATGTGTAAATACAACATGGCATCACAACATAACTCTACGACTCAAGCATTTATTCATTAGACTCCGATGAGCGAGATATTACAAACATGGGTCTCATGACCCAACAATCATAGCATACAAATCAAAGCACATGCGGAAGCATAACATGTCTGAGTATAGACATCTACAAATGAAAAAGGCTAAGAAGCCTGACTATATACCAAATCCTGCCAAGGGCACAAGATCGTAGCTGAGGTATCAAGCTAAACGCCAAAGTCCACGTGGAACTACTAGCGAGACTGAAGTCTCTCTGCAAAACATAAGCAAACGTGAGTACGAATGTACCCAGCAAGACTTACATCAGAACTAACTACATATGCATCGGTATCAACAAAGGGGGGTGGTGGAGTTTAACTACAGCAAGCCAGCTTTGACTCAGTGGCTAACTTGAACTACGACTGCAAGCAACTCTTTTGAGGTGGCGCACACGAGTCCACATATTCACCATATCAATACCCCACTATGGATCCGCTTCCATCTCCCTACGAGAACGCCATCCATAGCACTCACGCTTATCTTGCGCATTATAGAGTATCCACTTTCACTTGTCTATGAAGTGTATAGGCAACCAAGTAGTCCTTTACCGCGGACGCGGCTATTCGAATAGATGATGTTAACCCTGCAGGGGTGTACTTCTTCATACACGCTCTGACCACTTATCGCCGTTTACACGACATGTACTCGGCAACCTTCAAGCGGAAGCCCAACGAGGGTGTCGGCCACGGCCTACCTAAACACTCAAGTCTCTAGTCCAGGTTTATCACCTATCCAGGTTCCATCCGCAGGGAGTCTGGCCAAGGTTTCCACATACGGCCCCGAACAATGTGTACAGGGTTCCGAGACACCAAACGGGCGCCCGGCATGCCCGGCCACGGTGTATCTACCGCAACATAGCCCACCCCTAGGGTCAGCACTACGCACGGCCACCAACACATCCTATAAACACCAGAAACTAGTTGCAACTCCTAGACAGAGGACTAGAGTGGTTAAGAAGCCGAGAGGGTCCATTGGTTTCGGGCCCAATGCATGGTAGTAGCTGGTTCTTAAATCACACATACAGATCTCAGTTCTTAAGGACAGCCTCAATGAAACAACCCACCATGTACTCCTACATGGCCTCTCATCGATACCTTTACCAAATCGTGTTCAACACACTTAGCTCACACACGGTAGGACATGTTCACAACTTTCCAATTCATCCCCGATGAATCAGACCTGACACGACTCTAAGCAATAGCAGGCATGACAAACAAACATGAATGGGTAGGCACATCAGGGCTCAAACAACTCCTACTCATGCTAGTGGGTTTCATCTATTTACTGTGGCAATGACAGGTCATGCAGAGGAAAGGGGTTCAACTACCGCAACATGTAATAGTTGAATCGTTGTTGTCCTAATGCAGTAAAAGAGAGCAGGAGCGAGAGAGTGGGATTGTATCGGGATGAACAAGGGGGTTTTGCTTGCCTGGCACTTCCGAAGATGATATAGCTCTTCATCGGTGTCATTGATCACATCGTCGAAACATACGTCTACCGAGGGGGAACAATCACCGGCAAACACAGAAAGAAATACAATCAATGCAATGCACAACATGATGCATGATCATGACATGTCAATATGATGTGTTTGAGCTAATGCAACTAAACCAGGGTGGTTTGAGCTTATTTGAATCAAAGATTCAAATACTAGCCTAAACTATGAACTCATATAAGTGCATTATCATGTTTCATCTAAACAGCAAGGTTAGGTTGCTCTAACATGCATGAAACCAGTACAGATGGATAGATTGGATTTTTCTGATCATTTTTCATATATAAATTATTTCCATTGGAGTTATAGATTATTTTCTATGATTTTTTGAAGTTTTAGCTATTTTCTGGAATTTCTTGATTATTAATAAATCCAGAAAATGTATTACTGCGTCAGCATCAGGTCATGCTGACGTCAGCAGGTCAACAGGGGCTGGTCCGGGTCAAACCTGACTAGTGGGGTCCACTGGTCAGTGACCAAGTGCTGCCTAGGTCACAGACAGGTGGGGCCAGTCAATGGCCACGTCAGCGAGGTCAACGCCGACGCGTGGGGCCACTGTGATTAAATAAAAGTAAACAGAAATTAAACTGGTGTTAGTTAAGGGCGTGGGGCCCAGTAGTCAGTGAGAGAGGGGGTTAGTTAGCCCCGCCATTAGCAGTTAACGATGTTGCCACGTCGGCCCGCCAGCGTTCAGCCACCGGCGACCATTTGCCGCGGCGAACGTGCGTCAGAAAAGCGCTAGGGGCCGTGGTTTCTCATGCAGAAAGCATCTGGGAGAAGCCCTTGCTCGGGCGCATCCAATGGGCCAGACAGGGGGTCGGGGGGCGGCCGGAATCTCGCCGGCGACGAGCTTTGGCGGCGGCGCAGCTACGGGTTTGCACGGGCGCGGCGTGGCGGAGCACGGGGAGCTCAACCAAGGGCATAGATGGCGTCGTGGGGTCACCAGGAGCATGTCTATGCCACTAGGGCGAGGAAGCGAAGCTCAGGAGCGCGTGGCTCAACGTCCATGGCGGACGGCAGCTCCAGTTACTCGCGGGGCAGTGGCTACGGGACAAAAACGACGACGTGGTTAAGGGGGAAAGGACCGGTAGCTCACGGTGAGGCTGAGGACAGGCTCAGCTGGCTCGGGGACGACCGGAAGGCGATGAATCCGTCGATGGAGTCCGGTGGCCGTGCTCGGGGAAGACGACTCGTGGCGGCGATGTGGGGCTCCCGCAGTGGCGTGGCTCGGGGTGGAAGAAAGAGGGGGCGAGGCGGAGCCTCTGGGCATGTCGGAGAGGCGACGGGGAGGCGGTGGCAACGGTGGTGCACGTCGGCGGCGACGAGCGCGTTCGGGGAGAGAGCAGAGAAGGGGGAGGGAGCCGTGGAAGAGTGAGAGAGTCCAGGGGAAGGGCGGGGCGATGCACGTGGCGCTCGGGGTAGACTCCAGCAGCGGCAAGCAAGCAGGAGGTGGCCGGACGCGTGCTCGCGCACGCCGGCCACGCGCTCGTCCTCCTGGCAAGGGGGAAGACGACAGGGAGGAGCCCCTGGTGGGCTGGGCCGGCTCGGGTGGGCTCCTGCTACCGGTAAGTTTCTCTGCTCTGTTTTATTTCTGTTCTGTTTCCTTTTATTAATTCATTTTGCCACTATTTTGAACTCCAAACAATTAAAAACAGTGACAACATTCCTCTGAATATTTTTATATTGCACAATGGGATTATCCAGTGGCACATAAATTATTTCAGAGTTATCTGAAATTATATTCCATATATTAAGAATATAAACCCAAATCCAAATACAATATTGATTTAAATTCAATGCCCAAATAATTCCTTAAAAATGTTCATTATTTTTGGTTTGGAACAAAGCCCTTGCCAAAAATACCAAATATCAATAAGGATCATTTTTGGTTTCATTGAATGCAAATTTTAGTTGAACCTAGTTTGATTCAAGTGGTGCTAGGGTTTCAACATTCCCATTTCAAGATTCAAAAGAATTTAAACATGATGCATGGATGCAATGCCACTAGTTACAAGCAAACTCTAGGGCTGTGACAACTCACCCCCACTAAACAAGAATCTCGTCCCGAGATTCTAGTCGTGAGGTAAGAAGACAGAGGGACACAAGCTAACATATTCTTCACGGTCCAGATGTCTTTCTCGAGGAGGTTGATTTGATAACTCAAGTCGATCTTGACATCTTTGCTTTCGAGATCTTCATCCAACACAAGGACAAAAGAGCGAGACATGTCTACATGGATGGATCATCCTAATGATCACAAGATCAACTCACGGAATGAGACATAGAAACATCTCTCGAGCTAAGACACGAAACATACATCCAAAGGGATGGAGAAACAATTTGACGAGGGTTTTTGGTAGCGAGGAAAAAATTACCATGATCCCATAACGGGGCACCTTAAAGGAGGTGACTCATAGAATTACTCCCTTAAGTGGCAAAAGAATTGCTTTTGATCCATCGATCATTGAAACTCTCTATACCATCCTAAGGCAATAACAACAATCGTTTGGCGAAGTAAGAAGGGATGGCATACCCAGACTAGAATGGATGATGTGGACTACCTTGTTGAAGACAACGCAATGGATGATTTTTGCTTATCATCGGAAATGGATGGGACCCATGACAGGACCACTTTTGAAGATGGTCCTGGACAGCATGCTGAGAAGGACATCCCATGGAAAGTTGACACAATGGGGTGCAAGCTGGGAACAAAATGCAAATGTTGGGAATGTTCCAACCATCATATCTGCTTGAGATTCGGATCTGGTTAGAAGCAGGATACTTCAGACTCACATGTCTGGAAAGAAAAGTTGCAACAGAAATCGACGAGATAACGTTGCGAGACTCTCGGGAGAAGAACTACGATAGCAAGCTCCAAAACATGAGCTGGTTCTGCTACACTCCTATGAACACACTGTCCAAGACAAGCATGACCACATGGTAGTCTTATAATAAAACACTACCGAGTTCTGGTTGGGAACCAACATCGAGGATAACGAAATCCTGTACAAATCCATCTGGTACCTTCAGGACTAGCACTTAGAACTTATTATCCTTGAACAAGTCAATTAGTGGCTTGGCGTGCTAGGAAATACATTTGGAATGGAGGTAGCTAATCTCACAAACCAATGTATACTTCGCACATGCATGACTGACTTGGGATGATTCCAGAGGAAGCAACAACAAGCTTTCTCGAATCCACGGCGGCAACTTACATCGATTGCACGTGAACTTAGAGTAAGTCGCTACTTTCATCCAAATATATGCTTCATGAACGGAACATGAAGGCATCGTTTACAAAGTTTCCAACACTAGCTTCATGTTTAACACGAATCATGGTGGAGACAAGATGCTGCTGATGGCTCAACAACAACTCATCGGAATTTTCAATATCACTGGAATTCCACCATTATGTGAACAATGTGATAGTATTGGTCAAACCAAAGGATGTAATGGTGTATGCTCGAGGAACAACCACGAGTAAGACAACATTATGAATATCGTTGGTTCTAACTTGATTTGACGATAGCCCACACTCAAATCAAGGTTTGGATAAGACGATAGATTCAACAGCTGATCACGAGGAACAATCGATGAAGATATCATCTCTCGTCAACACACACACACACGCAAGATATCCCCTTTAAAGTGAACTAAGTGGATTAAGCTTTTGTCTTCCAACTCTCCAAGTTGTTGTTTGGTTTAACCAACTAGCTCAGGGGTATCCAACACAGATTCTTGGAGAATGGGTGGTTTGGAGGAAAACCAACATGATCACGAACTCAACATAGCGGTCAGGTGACAACCTGGTAATACTTCCGAGAAGATATTCGGAACATCACGAACCACCGATATGTTACTAAGCTCGAGAACAATCTTGCTTTTCAGAGCAAGATGATATGATCAAATAAGCAAGGGGTTGAATAATCCTAACTCATTGATCGAAAAGTGCACCGGAAATAAGGACTAGGTAGCACGATCAATCCTAGAATAGTGTTTCAATAACCAACACGCTAAGAATGATATTAGTGTCCATTAACTACCAAGCAACATGGTTGCTAGGAGTATTGATTTCACACATCATGGTTCACTTGCCGGCATTCCGGTTGCGACAACATGGGACCGAGGAATGAATGATGATGGTGCGAAGTATCACTGCATCAAGAATTCATAAGAGATGGTGCAATTCCCACGATATTCTTGACATAAAGTGGGTAATACTTCAGGGTAGAACAGAATCAAAAGCTTGATTGCATTTGATCTGCGGAATACAACTGCTTTGACCCAATCCTAGAAATGGATGAGGTACTGGAGCTTGTTTCTCCTAGTCATTCTGGAATAGAATGGCTTGACGGACCACAAGAATAATAAGCATTGATAAACACGGATGCACAATTACTCCTGACTATCAATTGATAGATGATGGTCGAAATACAAATGAAGAGGAACAACTCAAGGAACATATAATTTTCTGAGTTATGGATGCATGGATTAGCATGTTATTTCTTCCGGATAACCCATGCAGAAATGTTGAACTGGCAGAGTCACAATATAGAATGGAGAACTCCTCAAGAGTACTCTGATTGTGATATTTTGGTTCAAGAGAACTCCTGCCATATTGGTGCATGGTATTGGAAGAACGTTGTACCATGGACCTCGAGGACTATCGCAAAGGTTACTAATATCCTAAAGGAACTATCAAACTCTAACAACATGAGGTAAGTAGGGTGAATCTTGGGTTCAAGAACCCATGAATAGAATACCTACCACTACATGGCATCACGGGATGCTTTCGAGAATAATGGCCAGAATCACACACTGGGGATACAAAACATGGCTAGATCACTAGGTGACTCCCTGAAACACCTAGGGTCATAATAATAACTCCAACATACACGTCAAGGCAACAGAGTACCTCAACACACCGATTTAGTGTGCTTAATCTGGCCCAAAAATACAACGGGGACATGGAGGAAAGATTTGCAAGTGCATCAGACTATTTGGAAACCTAGGATGACTCGGATAGCATAACGGCTGTAAATGCTCAAAATGATTTGAGACATTCTGCAAAATGGTGGCATAACCACTCAACATCACAATATCAAAGTTCTGAGGCCAGCTATGACATATGGAAGTAGTAGGAACTGAACTGAGGCTTGAACTCAACAATCCTAGGCAACTACTGTTTAGCAACACGTCATCCTGAGAGATAGAAGAGAAGCCTAGTTCTTAACCCCCGCAGAAAAGAAGAGGGTGACTCAGATCAGAAGGCATAGGGTATAAGAAGTAAAAGAGCCTTACGTTCCCTTCCACAATCAATTCCCCTACATAACTAAAGCATTTCTAGATACAACTTCGACCAGTTTGGCTTGGTAATCCTACAGGCAGTCAGGCTCCTATACCAAAGCTGTCAGGACCCCGATTCCAAGTCACATCGATCTAGCCTATAACACCTTATATCACTTTGCGGCCTCACTCACGGTATTCCCACGGGTGTCGCCTTACCATGGCCCGGGACCGTTTGCGCCTTTTGGCTCACGTATATGATAGTGTCGCTAGCATCCATATGACAGAGAACCCGGGCCGACATGGCTAGTCGTGAACCCAAAGAGGCACCAACCTATGGGGACAGGCATACATGAATCACATCGAGCATGTTGGTCAGCAGCGTGTGAATCCGGGCTGTAGCACTGGGCTAACAGGACTCCGTGAACCCGGGCTGTAGCAGGCTAGGCACGACTCCGGATGTGACCGCGTGACATTTCCCCGAAGGGACAGACACAGGAACGAAGTGAAACACATGCCGGCCAGTCATGTGTCCTGAGCAGTAGTGCTGGGCTAGCAGGACTCCGGTGAACCGGGCTGTAGCGGACTACTATGGCTCATGGAAGCACTAGACTACAATTCCCCATAACAGAGGCTGCCAAGGATAAACAACTAGATTGTTGGATCCCACACATACCAAGCATTTCAAACATACACACAATACGCTCGATATGTGTAAATACAACATGGCATCACAACATAACTCTACGACTCAAGCATTTATTCATTAGGCTCCGAGGAGCGAGACATTACAAACATGGTCTCATGACCCAACAATCATAGCATACAAATCAAAGAACATGCGGAAGCTTAACATGTCTGAGTACAGACATCTAGAAATGAAAAGGCTAAGAAGCCTGACTATCTACCAGATCCTGCCGAGGGCACAAGATCGTAGCTGAGGTATCAAGCTAAATGCCGAAGTCCACATGGAACTACTAGCGAGACTGAAGTCTCTCTGCAACACATAAATTAAGCAAACGTGAGTACGAATGTACCCAGCAAGACTTACATCAGAACTAACTACATATGCATCGGTATCAACAAAGGGGGGGTGGTGGAGTTTAACTACAGCAAGCCAGCTTTGACTCAGTGGCTAACCTGAACTACGACTGCAAGCAACTCTTTTCAGGTGGCGCACACGAGTCCACATATTCACCATACCAATACCCCACTATGGATCCGCTTCCGTCTCCCTACGAGAACGCCATCCATAGCACTCACGCTTATCTTGCGCATTTTAGAGTATCCACTTTCACTTGTCTATGAACTGTATAGGCAACCAAGTAGTCCTTTACCGTGGACGCGGCTATTCGAATAGATGATGTTAACCCTGCAGGGGTGTACTTCTTCATACACGCTCTCACCACTTACCGCCATTTACACGACATGTACTCGGCAACCTTCAGCGGAAGCCCAACGAGGGTGTCGGCCACGGCCTACCTAAACACTCAAGTCTCTAGGCCAGGTTTATCACCTATCCAGGTTCCATCCGCAGGGAGTCCGGCCGACGTTTCCACATACGGCCCCGAACAATGTGTACAGGGTTCCGAGACACCAAACGGGCGCCCGGCATGCCCGGCCATGGTGTATCTACCGCAACATAGCCCACCCCTAGGGTTAGTGCTACGCACGGCCGCCAACACATCCTATAAACACCAGAAACTAGTTGCAACTCCTGGACAGAGGACTAGAGTGGTTAAGAAGCCGAGAGGGTCCATTGGTTTCGGGCCCAATGCATGGTAGTAGCTGGTTCTTAAATCACACATACAGATCTCTGTTCTTAAGGACGGCCTTAATGAAATAACCCACCATGTACTCCTACATGGCCTCTCATCGATACCTTTACCAAATCGTGTTCAACACACTTAGCTCACACACGGTAGGACATGTTCACAACTTTCCAATTCATCCCCGATGAATCAGACCTGACACGACTCTAAGCAATAGCAGGCATGACAAACAAACATGAATGAGTAGGCACATCAGGGCTCAAACAACTCCTACTCATGCTTGAGGGTTTCATCTATTTACTGTGGAATGACAGGTCATACAAAGGAAAGGGGTTCAACTACCGCAACATGTAACAGTTGAATCGTTGTTGTCCTAATGCAGTAAAAGAGAGCAGTAGCGAGAGAGTGGGATTGTATCGGGATGAACAAGGGGTTTTTGCTTGCCTGGCACTTCCGAAGATGATATAGCTCTTCATCGGTGTCATTGATCACATCGTCGAAACATACGTCTACCGAGGGGGAACAATCACTGGCAAACACAGAAAGAAATACAATCAATGCAATGCACAACATGATGCATGATCATGACATGTCAATATGATGTGTTTGAGCTAATGCAACTAAACCAGGGTGGTTTGAGCTTATTTGAATCAAAGATTCAAATACTAGCCTAAACTATGAACTCATATAAGTGCATTATCATGTTTCATCTAAACAGCAAGGTTAGGTTGCTCTAACAGGCATGAAACCAGTACAGATGGATAGATTGGATTTTTCTGATCATTTTTCATATATAAATTATTTCCATTGGAGTTATAGATTATTTTCTATGATTTTTTGAAGTTTTAGCTATTTTCTGGAATTTCCTGATTATTAATAAATCCAGAAAATGTATTACTGTGTCAGCATCAGGTCATGCTGATGTCAGCAGGTCAACAGGGGCTGGTCCGGGTCAAACCTGACCAGTGGGGTCCACTGGTCAGTGACCAAGTGCTGCCTAGGTCACAGACAGGTGGGGCCAGTCAATGGCCACGTCAGCGAGGTCAACGCCGACGCGTGGGGCCACTGTGATTAAATAAAACTAAACAGAAATTAAACTGGTGTTAGTTAAGGGTGTGGGGCCCAGTAGTCAGTGAGAGAGGGGGTTAGTTAGCCCCGTCATTAGCAGTTAACGATGTTGCCACGTCGGCCCGCCGGCGTTCAGCCGCCGATGACAATTTGCCGCGGCGGACGTGTGTCGGGAAAGTGCTAGGGGCCGCAGTTTGTCGTGAAGAAAGCATCGGGGAGAAGCCCTTGCTCGGGCGCATCCTATGAGCCAGACAGGGGGTCGCGGGGTGGCCAGAATCTCGCCGGCGACGAGCTTTGGCGGCGGCGCAGCTACGGGTTTGCACGGCCGCGGCGTGGAGGAGCACGGGAAGCTCAACCAAGGGCATAGACGGCGTCGTGGGGTCACCAGGAGCACGTCTGTGCCACTAGGGAGAACAAGCGAAGCTCGGGAGCGCGTAGCTCAACGTCCATGGCGGACGGCGGCTCCGGTTACTCGCGGGGCAGTGGCTACGGGACGAAAACGACGATGTGGTTAAGGGAGAAAGGACCGGGAGCTCACGGTGAGGCTGACGACAGGCTCAGCTGGCTCGGGGACGACCGGAAGGCGACGAATCCGTCGATGGAGTCCGGCGGCCGTGCTCGGCGAAGACGACTCGTGGCGGTGATGTGGGGCTCCCGCGGTGGCGTGGCTCAGGGTGGAAGAAAGAGGGGGTCGAGGCGGAGCCTCTGGCATGTCGGAGAGGCGAGGGGGAGGCGGTGGCCACGGTGGTGCACGTCGGCGGTGACGGGCGCGTTCGAGGAGAGAGCAGAGAAGGGGGAGGGAGCCGTGGGAGAGTGAGAGGGTCCAGGGGAAGGGCAGGGCGATGCACATGGCGCTCGGGGTAGACTCCAGCAGCGGCAAGCAAGCAAGAGGTGGACGGACGCGTGCTCGCGCGCGCCAGCCACGCGCTCGTCCTCCTGGCAAGGGGGGAAGACGACAGGGAGGAGCCCCTGGTGGGCTGGGGCGGCTCGGGTGGGCTGCTGCTACAGGTAAGTTTCTCTACTCTATTTTATTTATGTTCTATTTCCTTTTATTAATTCATTTTGCCACTGTTTTGAACTACAAACAATTGAAAACAGTGACAACATTCCTCTGAATATTTTTATATTTCACAATGGGATTATCTAGTGGCACATAAATTATTTCAGAGTTATCTGAAATTATATTCCATATATTAAGAATATAAACCCAAATCCAAATACAATATTGATTTAAATTCAATGCCCAAATAATTCCTTAAAAAATGTTCATTATTTTTGGTTTGGAACAAAGCCCTTGCCAAAAATACCAAATATCAATAAGCATCATTTTTGGTTTCGTTGAATGCAAATTTTAGTTGAACCTAGTTTGATTCAAGTGGTGATAGGGTTTCAACATCCCCATTTCAAGATTCAAAAGAATTTAAACATGATGCATGGATGCAATGCCACTAGTTACAAGCAAACTCTAGGGTTGTGACAACCCGTCAGCATACCTATAGACATAACGATGTTAGTCGGCTTCTTCGCCGAATACCTTTAAAAGGATTCGTTCAAGCACTTACTGAAAATGCCGCGCTGAAGCCTCTTATTCTCCTTCTCGGAGTCTGCAAGCTAGCCCCGAATGTCTTTTAGTTCCACGTTCAGCTTTATATTGGCATCTTGGAGATTTTTTTTCTCCCGCCTAACCTCAGTCAGCACGCGTTTGCCAGCCTCTAGCTACCGCATAACATGCTGGTCCCCCGGATTTTCTCCGGATTCATCTGCAAAATCTATTGTTAGATCTGCAGCCACGCCGCACACTATATGGTAACCATCACTCTTTAAAATGTTACCAGCGGGAGGCCTTTTGTGTTCCTGCAATGCGGCAACAGCGGCCTGCAGTTGGGTCTTGCATTCCTCCAGCTCCTGGGACAGCCTAGTATTCTTCTCTGTAAGAACCTGCACAATAACGATGATCCTTAAATCAGTTCTGCTAACTGTTTCAAGTCTCAGGGGCTACTGATACATATAAATCGTCAGATTCACTCACCCGTACATCCTTTACATACTGATTCTTGGCTCTGGCTAGACCATCTTGAGTGGCACGGAGGTACGCCTCTCCAGAATTGAAGGCATCAAATGCCTCTGGTGAGAAACAAGCGTCACGGAGTACGGCCCGGCGACGCCTATGATTCCTGGCGCTTTCCACTTCTGAGTTTGTAGTGGGTAATCTATCAGCATCCTCTGTAGGGGGATTATCCGGCGCTTGCCCCATATCGGCTTTTGCCTCCATGTCCGGTCCTGGCGCCCGACTGGTGGAAGCGTGATTGGCAACATCGCCGGACATATTCCGGCGAGCGCTTTTTCTGTTAAAGAAACACGGGTGTCATTACATTTCGAGAAAGACAACAACCACGGAGCGGGGTTTGTTATACCTTTGTGCCGGCGTCTCCGTCCTGACCGCCTTCCTTTTTGGCCTACCCGGCCTCGGTGCCTCCTGTTGGCGCGTTGCTGCGGGTTCGGCAGGGCGTCCCGAATGCCTTCCGTGTAAAAGATGCCATGTGTGTATGGTTGGTGAAGTGCCTAAAAGGGGATCCTAGTTTTGGAGTTGGGATTTTTGGTTTTCCTTACTTGCGATGCAGGGAGCAGTCCGGGATAGTCAGCTATAATGGCCACCATGGCATCATCGCAGCTTAACTGATAGAACTGCCGATTTATCAGCTCCACAAATATAACCGAATCTTCCTCAAGTCCAGAGTCGAGGGCCCGGTCAGGGTCCTCTAGTTCTGGAGAAGGGTTGCTGACCTCCTTTATGACTTTTCGCAGTTCCTGCCACAAAGTGGCAAGGTGAATACTTACGACAAAGAGTGCAGGAAAAATGGGAGCAGGGAGATATAACTTACCCAGCTTGGAGGATTGTACATGGAGAATCTGTCTCCTGGCTTGATGCGGGTGAACTCCTCTTCCTCACCCTTGAACAATTTGGACAGAATCTGCGCTAAAGCGGTAGCATTGTCCGGACCCTTACGCCCGCTGCAGGTGGCGTCATCCGCCCCGTTATAACACCACAAGGGGTGACCTCGGTATTGAAGTGGTTGCACTCCCCGCATTATGCAAATCGACATAACTTCCATCATTGTCAATCCTGATTGAGCCATTGCTTTGATCCGGCTCATCAAATAGAGGACTTCTCTGTTGTCTTCCGCCTGGGGGCTCCGTGGGCGCCAACTTCGGTGCTTCTTCAGCGGAGCATTGTCGAACTCAGGAAGACCCCGCCGAACGGGGTCCGGAAGGGGAACGTCCTCCATATAAAACCATTCTGAAGGCCAGTCTTCGGATGACTCCTTCGGGGTACCGGACGGGTATCCGGTATCGGCAATGCGCCATATTTCGGCTCTGCCCACTTGATAAAGTGATCTCCCCTGTATGCGAGGGACGAGGCAGAATAGCCTTTTCCACAGCTCGAAGTGAGCCTTGCAGCCCAGGAACAACTCGCAGAGAGCAACATAGCCGGCGATGTGTAGAATGGAGGCAGGGGTAAGATTGTGTAATTGGAGGCCGTATAACTCCAGGAGCCCGCGGAGGAACGGATGAATTGGAAATCTGAGTCCCCTCAGTAGATATGGAACAAGGCAGACCCATTCCCCCATGGAGGGACAGGGAAAGCTCTCCGTTTGCTCCCCGCCATTGTAGGTGGCAAGCCCGGCTCGAACGGGCACCATATACACCGGAGGGAGAAATCCCTTAGTCTGCAGTTCGACTAATCAACTGTGCGGGACTGAACACCTCTCCCAATCACCGGGCTTAGGGCTACGGGGGCGGGAGGAGGAGCTGCGAAGGTCGGCCATGCTGGAATGGATCTTTCCCAAACGCGCTCTGATGGATTCTCGCTGGGGGAGGATGGTATGGGTCGGATCTAAGAATCCCCATCCCTTTAATAGACAATTTATTTATCTGGCTAGGGGGGCGAATGTAAAAACGCCCTGGCGCCTCATATTCATTCGATGCATGGGAGATAGCCCTTATTGGGCACAGAAGCCAAGAGGTTCAACATTTATGGAGCCGGACACTGCTTACGAACACTTGAAGATCGGAGAAGAACTCGCCTTGCAATGTCGAATACAACACTGCACGCCAGACTCATCGTCATTGAAGCCTGGTTCGGGGGCTACTGAGGGAGTCCTGGATTAGGGGTTCTCCGGACAGCCGGACTATATCCTTTGGCCGGACTGTTGGACTATGAAGATACAAGATTGAAGACTTCGTCTCGTGTCCGGATGAGACTCTACTTGGCGTGGAAGGCAAGCTAGGCAATACGGATATGTGTATCTTCTCCTTTGTAACCGACCTTGCGTAACCCTAACCCTCTCCAGTGTCTATATAAACCGGAGGGTTTTAGTCCGTAGGACAACATACAATCATACCATAGGCTAGCTTCTAGGGTTTAGCCTCTCTGATCTCGTGGTAGATCTACTCTTGTACTACCCATATCATCAATATTAATCAAGCAGGACATAGGGTTTTACCTCCATCAAGAGGGCCCGAACCTGGGTAAAACATCATGTCCCCTGCCTCCTGTTACCATCCGCCTTAGACGCACAGTTCAGGACCCCCTACCCGAGATCCGCCGGTTTTGACACCGACACCTAGCTTGCCTTCCATGCCAAGGAGAGTCCCATCCGGACACGGGACGAAGTCTTCAATCTTGTATCTTCATAGTCCAACAGTCCAGCCAAAGAATATAGTCCGGCTGTCCGGAGACCCCCTAATCCAGGACTCCCTCGGTAGCCCCCGAACCAGGCTTCAATGATGATGAGTCCAGCGTGCAGTATTGTCTTCGGCATTGCAAGGCGGGTTCTTCTCCAAATTTCGAATGTTTGTTAAGCAGTGTCGGGCCCCATAAATGTTGGACCTCTTGGCTTCTGTGCCTGATAAGGGCTATCTTCCATGCATCGAATGAATACGAGGAGCTAGGGCGTTTTTACATTCGCCCCCCTAGCCAGATAAATAAATTGTCTATTAAAGGGATGGGGATTCTTAGATCCAATCCATATCATCCTCCCCCAGCGAGAATCCATCGGAGCGCACTTCGGAAAAATCCACTCCATCATGGCCGACAACCGCAGCTCCTCCTCCCGCCCCCGTAGCCCTAAGCCCGGTGATTGGGAGAGGTGTTCTGTCCCACACAGTCGATTAGTCGAACTGCAGACTAGGGGATTTCTTCCTCCAGCGTATATGGTTCCCGTCTGAGCCGGGCTCGCCACCTACAACAGTGGGGAGCAAGCGGAGAGCTTCCCCAGCCCCTCTACGAGGGAGCGGGTATGCCTTGTTCCTTACTTATTAAGGGGACTCGGATTTCCAATTCATCCGTTCCTCCGCGGGCTCCTGGAGTTTTACGGCCTCCAACTGCATAATTTCACCCCTGCTTCCATATTACACATCGCCGGCTATGTTGCCCTCTGCGAGTTATTCATGGGCTGCGAGGCTCATTTCGAGCTGTGGAAAAGGTTATTTTGCCTCGTCCCCCGTACACAGGAGGGGTCACTTTATCAAGTGGGCGAGCCGAAATATGGCACATTGCCAAAACCGGATACCTGTCCGGTACTCCGAAGAAGACGTCTGAGGACTGTCCTTCGGAATGGTTTTATATGGAGGACGTCCCGCTTCCGGACCCTGCTCGGCGGGGTCTTCCTGAGTTCAACAATGCTCCTCTGAAGAAACGCCGAAGCTGGCGCCCATGGAGCCCCCAGGGGGGAGATAACGGAGAAGTCCTTTACCTGATGAACCGGATTAAAGCGCTGGCCCAATCAGGATTGACAGTAATCGAGGTTATGTCAATATGCATAATGCAGGGAGTGCAGCCACTTCAATATCGAGGGCACCCCCTGTGGTGTTTTAACGGGGAAGATGATGCCACCCGTTACGGGCGTAAGGGTCTGAACAATGCTGCTACTTTAGCAAAAATTCTGTCCGAGTTGTTCAAGGGAGAGGAAGAGGAGTTCATCCGCATCAAGCCACGGGATGGATTCTCCATGTACAACCCTCCAAGCTGGGTGAGTTATATCTCCTTACTCCCATTCTTCCTGCATTCTTTGTCGTAGGCACTCACCTTGCCATTTTGCGGCAGGAACTGCGAAAAGCCATAAGGGAGGTCAACAGCCCATCTCCACAACCAGAGGACCCTGACCGGGCCCTCGGTCCCGGACTTGAAGAAGATCCGGACATATTCGTGGAGCTGATAGACCGGCAATTCTATAAATTAAGCTGTGATGACGCCTTGGTGGCCATTATAGCCGACTACCCTGGGCTACTCCCAGCCTCGCAGGTAAATGAGACCGGAGTCGCAACCTTTGAAAAGGATTTCCTTTTATGCACTTCACCTACCGTATACAAACGGTGTTTTATAGGGAAGGCCCTCGGGATGCCATGTCGAGCCCGCGGCGACTCGCCAACAAGGGGTTTCAAAGCCGGACAGGCTAAAAAGGAAGGCGTAATACGTCTCCAACGTATCTATAATTTTTGATTGCTCCATGCTTATTATCTATTGTTTTGGGCAATATTGGGCTTTATTACCCACTTTTATATTACTTTCGGGACTAACCTATTAAGTGGAGGCCCAGCCCAGATTTGCTGTTTTTTGCCTATTTCAGTGTTTCGAAGAAAAGGAATATCAAACGGAGTCGAAACGGGATGAAATCAACTGGAGAAGTTATTCTCAGAAGGAAACCTACCGGATAGACTTGGACCCTACGTCAGAAGATGAAGGAGGAGCTCACAAGGGTAGGGGCGCGCCCACCCCCCTGGGGTGCGCCCCCCTGCCTCGTGCCCGCCCCCCCTTCGGTCCACCGACGTACCTCCTGCACCCATATATACCTACGTAACCTAAAACTTCTAGAACAGAGATTAGATCGGGAGTTCCGCCGCCAGAAGCCTCCGTAGCCACCGAAAGCCAATCTAGACCCGTTCCGGCACCCTGCCGGAGGGGGAATCCTTCTCTGGTGGCCATCTTCATCATCCCGGTGCTCTCCATGACGAGGAGGGAGTAGTTCTCCCTCGGGGCTAAGGGTATGTACCAGTAGCTATGTGTTTGATCTCTCTCTCTCTCGTGTTCTTGATTTGGCACGTTCTTGATGTATCGCGAGCTTTGCTATTATAGTTGGATCTTATGTTTCTTCTCCCCCTCTACTCTCTTGTAATGAATTGAGTTTCCCCTTTGGAGTTATCTTATCGGATTGAGTCTTTAAAGATTTGAGAACACTTGATGTATGTCTTGCATGGGATACCTATGGTGACAATGGGGTATTCTATGATCCACTTGATGTATGTTTTGGTGATCAACTTGCGGGTTCCGTGACCTTGGGAACCTATGCATAGGGCTTGGCACACGTTTTCGTCGCGATTCTCCGGTAGAACTTTGGGGCACTCTTTGAGGTCCTTTGTGTTGGTTGAATAGATGAATCTGAGATTGTGTGATGCATATCGTATAATGATACCCACGGATACTTGAGGTGACAATGGAGTATCTAGGTGACATTAGGGTTTTGGTTGATTTGTGTCTTAAGGTGTTATTCTAGTACGAACTCTAGGGCTTTTTGTGACACTTATAGGAATAGCCCAACGGATTGACTGGAAAGAATAACTTTGAGGTGGTTTCGTACCCTACCATAATCTCTTCGTTCGTTCTCCGCTATTAGTGACTTTGGAGTGACTTTTTGTTGCATGTTGAGGGATAGTTATGTGATCCAATTGTGATATTATTGTTGAGGGAACTTACACTAGCGAAAGTATGAACCCTAGGCCCTATTTCCTATCATTGCAATACCGTTTATGCTCACTTTTATCACTTTCTACCTTGCTGTTTTTATTATTCCAGATTACAAATACCTTTATCTACCATCCATATACCACTTGTATCACCATCTCTTCGCTGAACTAGTGCACCTATACAATTTACCATTGTATTGGGTGTGTTGGGGACACAAGAGACTCTTTGTTATTTGGTTGCAGGGTTTCTTGAGAGAGACCATCTTCATCCTACGCCTCCTACGGATTGATAAACCTTAGGTCATCCACTTGAGGGAAATTTGCTACTGTCCTACAAACCTCTGCACTTGGAAGCCCAACAACGTCTACAAGAAGAAGGTTGTGTAGTAGACATCAAGCTCTTTTCTGGTGCCGTTGCCGGGGAGGTGAGTGCTTGAAGGTATATCTTTAGATCTTGCAATCGAGTCTTTTAGTTTCTTGTTTTATCACTAGTTTAGTTTATAGAAGAAAACTATAAAAAATGGAATTGAGTTTGTCTCATACGCTTCACCTTTTTAATATCTTTCATGAGTATGATGGAAAGAATAATTGTGCTCAAGTGCTAGAAGAAGAAATCTATAAAATGCTTGGCACTAAATATTTGAATGATGAGCATGATTGCAATGTTGTTAGTATGAATTCCTTGAATATCTGTGATGCTAATGATATGCAAAGCCACAAGCTTGG
The DNA here is from genome assembly GCF_056163025.1 of Triticum urartu. Classification (NCBI taxonomy): domain Eukaryota; kingdom Viridiplantae; phylum Streptophyta; class Magnoliopsida; order Poales; family Poaceae; genus Triticum; species Triticum urartu. Next base: position 356,124,948 of record NC_141877.1, read on the forward strand.
GGAAGCTATGTTTGATGAAGATATTTTTTGTCCCCCAAGTTTTGATGAGCAAATTTATTATGATGAAAGCATGCCTCCTATCTATGATGATTATTGTGATGACACGTATGCTTTAAAGAACAATGATAACCATGAAACTTGTCATCTTGATCTTAATTTTCAATCACATGATAGTTATTTTGTTGAGTTTGCTCCCACTACTATTCAAGAGAAGAATTTTGCTTATGTGGAGAGTAATAAAATTTCTATGCTTGTAGATCATGAAAAGAATGCTTTAGGTGCGGGTTATATTGTTGAATTCATTCATGATGCTACTGAAAATTACTATGAGGGAGGAACATATGCTTGTAGGAATTGCAATAATATCAAGTTTCCTCTCTATGTGCTTAAAATCTTGAAGTTATGCTTGTTTTGCCCTCCTATGCTAGTTGATTATTGTTCTCATAAGTTGTTTGCTCACAAAATCCCTATGCATAGGAATTGGGTTAGGCTTAAATGTGCTAGTCATATTCTCCATGATGCTCTCTTTATGTTTCAATTCTTATCTCTTATATGAGCATCATTGAAATCATCATGCCTAGCTAGGGGCTTCAAACGATAGCGCTTGTTGGGAGGCAACCCAATTTTATTTTAGTTCCTTGCTTTTTGTTCCTGTTTAGTAATAAATAATTCATATAGTCTCTGTTTGGATGTGGTTTTATGCTTTTAATTCGTGTATGTGCCAAGTAGAACCTTTGGGAAGACTTGGGGAAAGTCTTGTTGATCATTCTGTAAAAAACAGAAACTTTAGCGCTCACGAGAATTGCTGACATATTTATTTGGAGAGTGATATTTAGTTAGTTCTTTTTGGAGATGATTAATAGATAAATTCCTCAGGTCCAGCAATTTATTTGAGAATTTTATGAGTTCCAGAAGTATACGTTTGATCCAGATTACTACAGACTGTTCTGTTTTTGACAGATTCTGTTTTCATTGTGTTGTTCACTTATTTTGATGAATCTATTGCTAGTAAAATAGTTTATAAACCATAGAGAAGTTGGAATACAGTAGGTTTAACACCAATATAAATAAAGAATGAGTTCCTTATAGTACCTTGAAGTAGTGTTTTGTTTTCTTTCGCTAATGGAGCTTACGAGTTTTCTGTTAAGTTTTGTGTTGTGAAGTTTTCAAGTTTTGGGTAAGGATTCGATGGACTATGGAATAAGGAGTGGCAAGAGCCTAAGCTTGGGATTACCAAGGCACCCCAAGGTAATATTCAAGGATAGCCAAGAGCCTAAGCTTGGGGATGCCCCGGAAGGCATCCCCTCTTTCGTCTTCGTTCATCGGTAACTTTACTTGGAGCTATATTTTCATTTGCCACATGATAGGTGTTTTGCTTGGAGCGTCAATTTATTTTGTTAGTATTTTCTTGCTGTTATTTAGAACAATGTTTTGCATCTTTCATTTCAATAAAAGTGGCATTGATAGCCTTTACTATGCCTATGTTACAAGTATACATGTTGCTGTTTCAAAACAGAAAGTTTACCGCTGTTGCAATAATTCCCTAGAAAAGTCAGAATGTGATAAAATGTTGAAACCTTTTGAATATTAAGCTCTGATAAATTTACTACAGTGGGAATTTTATTTCATAATTTTTGGATCTAGGTAAGTATGGATGTTCTGCATTCTTTACAGACTATCCTGTTTAGGCAGATTTCTGTTATGTTTGCATTGTTTGCATATGTTTGCTTCTTTAATGATTCTATTTGAGGATAGGACTATTAAATATGCAGAGGCATTTAGTATGCAATGTTGAATAATAATTTTAGTGATTTGCTACAGTTGATTATGATAAGGTTTTTGCAATGGTTTATACTAACTTATCTCATGAGTCCTTGTTGAGTTTTGTGTGGATGAAGCTTTTGAGATTTAGGGAGACCTTGATATGAGAGGAATTAAGGAGGCACTAAAGCTCAAGATTGGGGATGTCCAAGGCACCCCAAGATAATATTTCAAGAAGTCTCAAGCATCTAAGCTTGGGGATGCCCCGGTTGGCATCCTACCTTTCTTCTTCAACAATTATCGGTTAGTTTCGGTTGATCCTAAGTTTTTGCTTCTTCACATGATGCTTGCTATTCTTAGAATGTCATTTGCTTTGCTTGCTGTTTGAATAAAATACCAAGATATGAAATTATTAAATGTTAGAGAGTCTTCACATAGTTGCATAATTATTCAATTACTCATTGATCTTCACTTATATCTTTCGGAGTAGTTTGTCATTTGCTCTAGTGCTTCACTTATACCTTTTAGAGCATGGTGGTAGTTTTATTTTGAAGAAATAGATGAACTATCATGCTTCACTTAGATTATTTTGAGAGTCTTAAATAGCATGGTAATTTGCTTAAAATCCTAATATGCTAGGTATTCAAGATTAGTAAAATTCTCTTATGAGTGTTTTGAATACTAAGAGAAGTTTGATGCTTGATGATTGTTTTGAGATATGGAGGTAATGTAACGCCCACGATGCGGCTATATCTCCCACGTGTCGAAGCATGACTTAGAGGCATAACCGCATTGTAAGCAATGCCGCAAGTGAGGTGATCTTCACACAACCCATGTAATACATAAGGGAAAGAGATACATAGTTGGCTTACAATCGCCACTTCACACAATACATGAATAAAGCATTACATCATCCAGATACAATCAAGGTCCGACTACGGAACCAAAATAAAAGAAGACTACCCCAAAGCTACATAGATCCCTGATCAACCCCAACTAGGCTCCACTACTGATCAACTAGAACGAAACAACACAAAGGTCAAGATCTTCATCGAGCTCCTCCTTGAGCTCGGTTGCGGCACCTGCACGGTTTCAACGGTACCTGCAAACTGGTTTTGGAAGTATCTGTGAGTCACGGGGACTCAGCAATCTCACACCCTCGCGATCAAGACTACTTAAGCTTATAGGTAAGGTAAAGGTATGAGGTGGAGCTGCAGCAATCGACTAGCATATATGGTGGCTACCTTACGCAAAAGAGAGCGAGAAGAGAAGGCAAAGCACGTTCGAGACTATATGATCAAGAAGTGATCCAAGACTACTTACGTCAAGCATAACTCCAACACCGTGTTCACTTCCCGAACTCCGTCGGAAAGAGACCATCACGGTTACACACGCGGTTGATGCTTTTTAATTAAGATAAGTTTTAGGTTTTCTACAACCGGACATTAACAAATTCCCATCTGCCCATAACCGCGGGCACGGCTTTCGAAAGTTCAAATCCCTGCAGGGGTGTCCCAACTTAGCCCATCACAAGCTCTCATGGTCAACGAAGGATATTCCTTCTTCCAAGACAATATGATCAGACTCGGCATCCCGGTTACAAGACATTTCGACAATGGTAAAACAAGACCAGCAAAGCCACCCAGATGTGCTGACAAATCCCGATAGGAGCTGCACATATCTCGTTCTCAGGGCACACCGGATGAGCAAGACGTCGGGTAGGCCAGCCTAGAGTTTCCCCTGGTAGCCCCGGACATCGCTCAGTTGGACCAACACTTTAGAGAAGCACTGGCCCGGGGGGGTTAAAATAAAGATGACCCTTGAGCCGGCCGACCCAAGGGAAAGAAAAAGGCTAGGTGGCAAATGGTAAAACTAATGTTGGGCCTTGCTGGAGGAGTTTTATTCAAGGCGAACTGTCAAGGGGTTCCCATTATAACCCAACCGTGTAAGGAACGCAAAATCCGGGAACATAAAACCGATATGACGGAAACTAGGGTGGCAAGAGTGGAACAAAACACCAGGCATAAGGCCGAGCCTTCCACCCTTTACCAAGTATATAGATGAATTAATTAAATAAGAAATATTGTGATATCCCAACAAATATCCATGTTCCAAACATGGAACAAGATCCAATCTTCACCTGCAACTAACAATGCTCTAAGAGGGGCTGAGCAAAGCGGTAACATAGCCAAACAACGGTTTGCTAGGACAAGGCGGGTTAGAGGCTTGGCTTAACAATATGGGAGGCATGATAAGCAAGTGGTAGGTATCGCAGCATAGGCATAGCAAAAGAGCGAGCATCTAGCAAGCAAAGATAGAAGTGATTTCGAGGGTATGGTCATCTTGCCTGAGATCCCGCAAGGAAGAAGAACAAGTCGATGAAGAAGACAAACGGACATAGTCGAACGGATCCTCACAACTCTGGAACGGAACCGAAGCTAACGCGAGAGGCAACCTGGAAAGAAGCAAACAACATAGTAAACAACCATCACATAACATGGCATGATGTGCAAACAAGTATGATGCATGTCCGGTTTAAATATGTCTGGCATGGCAAAGGGCACAAACAAAACTACAAGTTAAGTGGAGCTCAATATGCAACGAGTTGCATATTGATGGAACACCACATCAATTATTTAGTTCTCTCTCGGTTAGGTACTCAACAATATTAAATGTTGGTTAACGTGGCAATAGGTGAGGCATAACAAAACTACACCATCTAAACAATTTAAATGAGGCCGGGTATAACAAATAACGAATCCGGTAAATCCCCATATGCATTAGTAATTTATTGCAACAAGAATTTAAACATGTTAATTGTTGTTATCATGATGCGGATGACATGAAAAAGTTTATGCAATTTTTATTAAAAGTTGACAAGAGCATTAAGAAGCATTTGTCACCGTGGTGGAAAGGAAAGGGGTGCCATGGCAACGATAACAAAACGGTGTCACGGCAGCGTTCTGATTCCGGTAACTCGATTGAGATACCAATGCAAAGGAAAAGTGTGCGGATGCGTGCAAAAGATGGTAGGGCACTCCCGGATACCGGGTGTCCCACGGATGGACAGCATGGCAACGAGGAGGACCGAGCAAGTGACAACTCGGACACGGTGCAAACATAGGGTGCAACTCATACATCGCAAGCATTCATTCACGGACGTTGTCTCGAGGTTATACCTTCGCAGCATGCAAATGGGATGGATCAAGTTCGTAGAGGGAAGTAGGCGTTCTTGCGACGGCGGTAGTGGAAGTAGTCGTTCTCGCTTCATAGATGTTCGGGTTAACGAGTGGGTACTTGGCGCAACATAGGTCTCCGGGGTCGTCGGGTACACGTTCACGATGTAGTCATACACGTCGAAGCTAGTTGTCCACTTGACGGCCTTCAATGAGGGTAGTTGTTCTTGTATCGTCGAGGAAGTAGTGGTACTTTTCCGAAGAGGAACTTGATGAAGCCAACATCTCCAAGGCGACGGTAGTCGTACACGGCAACTGTAGTTGAACTTGTAGGGTCGTCCATTTCGTGGTACTTAGGTGAGTCCACGGGAAACGGTAGTCATACACGGTTCATCGAGGAACTTGACGTTTTGGCCTGTAGTCGTTCGAGCGTCTGACGGTAATGATACTCGGTTGTTTTGAAGAGGTACTTGGGGTCATTCGAACTTGCCGGTCTCGTACTTGCGACGTCGTGGCACCTGGCGCATCCACAGGGTACTTGACGTCGTGGTACTTGGCGATTTCGGAGACATCGAAAGACGAACTTGGCGGTCCTCCTTGACCTGGTACTTGGCGTGCATCAATCTGTTGACCAACAATGCATATAGGCGACGGAGAGGTCTCTTGCGGTCTTCCGGTCAACGTGAACAGGAGGCCTAGGCAGGGCACGTCAGCTGCAAGAGGAGCCAAGGTTCCTGCCTACCATGACGGCTTGCGAGAGGATGAACGAAGCACCAGGAATGGGCGTGGGAAGTGCGGATCCGAAGCCGGAAGGCGAGCTCTGGCCGGATCCAGGGCGAGAACGGCGGAGATGGCCGGCAGGGCAGGAGGCGTGATGTCGGAGGCGACACTGACGAAGACGTCGGGGTGTGCCCAGACACGAAGGAGGCATGGCGCGATGCGGCTCGTCGAAGAAGAGGCTCATGGGCGAGGAGTTGGGGACGGTGCCGATGAAGGGGAGGCCAGAGGTGGCGCTGGCCTGTGGCGACGCAGTGTTTGACAGGGCAGCGGACTGCCAGCTCGAGGGGCATGTGGCCATGGCAAGGAGGCGGGGAAGAAGACCAGGTCTTGGGGCATCAAGTACAGGAGGAGGCCACGGCAAGGAGGCAGAGGTGGGAGCGAGCACGAGGGCGCGGCGCTGGTCTCTCACTTCCTCTCTAGCAGCGCATCGAGGGAGGAGGGATCGAGCACGGGGCTGCACTGGAGGGAGATCGAGAGGGAGGTCGGGATCGAAGGAAACGGGCAGGAGGGAGGAGCGTGGGGATTGAGCGCAGGGCCTCTCCCTGGCGGCGCTGGGAGGAACGAAAGATAAGGAGGGGTTCGAGGGAGATGGACTCAGTCGGGCCTAGGGTTAGGCAGGGAGTAGGTCGGCGTTGGATGGGCCTTGGGGCCGGCCCAGTGGGAAGGGCGTCAGCTGGGCCTTGGCCAACTGGTGCGGCTGCTGGGCTCCCTCTCCCTTCCAAATTCTTTCCTTACTTAAAAATATTGTTTATATAAATAAACAACCAACAAAGGGGAAAGCCCAGGGGTTTTTGGTTAGGAAAAAGTGATATATAAATATATATCTGGAACCCTGGATTTAGGTAGGGTTTAAATAAATTGCTCTGGCATTTTTAGAAGGTAAAAAAATAATTAGAGTTTGAATTATTCTCAAACTTCAATCATTTTTGAACCTGACCAAAACAACTTCGAATGGGATGAAATCTGACAGAGAGGGTGTGGGAGAGAGGCAAGATTTTTAAGGAAAAGATGAACATTAATGGAGGAGGAATAAGGTCGCTTGCAAAGACATGAAAGAAGAAGGAAGTGAGAGGTGAAGATGCATGGGTATGGCTTGAGAGAGAGATGACAAGGAAAATATATGAAGTTAAGTCGGATACAATAAGAGTTGAAGAGTAATGCAATTGTGTGATGGGTGATTCCAAGTTAATGGAATATTTACAATAGCTCCCTAATAATAGTAGGAGACTTTTATATGTTATAAAGAGAATTTCACCATGTGAACTCCCTCGATTTAAATGGATCAAAGATCCATGCCATTTATTTAGTTGAGAAAAGAAATGACATGATGGCATGATGACATGATGCAATGCACATGATGCAATGATGAATGCAATGAACCAAACAAAACACACAATGAAACCCGGAAACCCTGGAAGGCATCTGAAGCTCCGGTCTTGGGGCGTCACAACACTCCACCACTATGAGAATATCTCGTCCCGAGATCTAGGATGGCACCGGAGGGAAAAGGAAGAGGAAGAGGTAAAACTAAGTTGCTTCTTTGACAAACAAGTGAAACCAAAGAACCTTGCGAGGTTGAACAAATTGAAAGAAAGAATGCAATGAAGAAGAATAAAGTTGCAAACACTCTGGTAGGGAAGAGTAACAAGGAAGAACAAATTCGGACAGCACTCCAGTTGAAAATAGATATGAAACTTTATAAGATGAGAGAACTTGAGCAGAGGGCACAACACTCCGGTTAAAAGGTTAAGCATGAAAAGATCATGATCTTCATAATTCGAGATGATGACTGAAAAAAGCAACATCACAATGCCTCCGGAAGAAAAGAGAGAATGAAATGGAATGAACGGAGGAGAAAAACAATATCTTTTATCCCGAATGAGCTTGAAAGCATCTTAGGAGAAGGGTCGAACGGAGTTGTTGAAAAAAATACAACAACAAAAAGAGTAGGCTTGTTGTGGGCTTATGGAAAACATCACAAAACTGAGTTGAAATTCTGCCACTGACGAAAACGATAGATTGGATTGATATCAACAAGGAGACGAGAAGCTTATATCACCGGGAGGATAGATGAAGAACTTGGATCATTTATAAGCACCATTAATAGCAACAATCCTTAGGGAAGGTTTTAGGTGAAAAATAACCCAAGAAAACTCCAATGACGAGATTGATGGATTTAAAATAACTCATTCTTGATAACTTGTGAATCATGAAACACGAAGGAAAATTATCAAGAGTGACATAACACCACCTCAACAGATAAAATAGGAAGAACTGCACTTAGAAATGGAAGATGAATAATGTTTGAGCTCCTCTGAAAAGAATCTTGATGAACGCTTCGAGAAGGAATTAACTCCTTTATGAACCATCATGTAGGTCCTCCATGAAGAACTCCGGTAAGAAAACAATGGTCCAACGAAATGAAGGATGAAAAGAATAAAGTTGAAACCTTGCAATGATTAGATGGATCTTTGCGATGATATAATTGGGAGAGCTTGGAACTCCGGAAACAAATGGTGAACAACTTAGCACTGACAAATTGATAGCATGAATGAACTCCGGAAGAAAGGATTAACATATGGATGAAACAAGAATAAGAATTACATTATGCGTATCCTTGACCAATTAAATTGATGACAAGCAACAGATTTCACATACAACTTATTCCCATAGAAAAAATTAAGAGAGAAATAAATCAAACTTGAGAAGGTCTTCAACGAATCACCGGTAGGATTGGAACAACGAATAAATTGATATGATAACCAAGGAAGAGAACTCTTGAACGAACCACCGTAAGAATTGAAAATGAATGAAGAAAACGAACACATCAGCAGGAGGAATTGGAAAGCGAAGATAATTGAGAGAATTTAGATACAAGAGAAGAATAGATCATGAACTGATTAGAGGATATTTGATCGATGCACCGGTAAGATTTGGAGAACAAAAGTTGAAAGCTAAGAATGAATAAACCTGAATTGGTGGCCTTCGGAGAATCAAACTGAAAATAATCTTGAATTGCTCCGGATAGGTGGAAAGAATTCTCACAATCAAAAATAATTATGAGAGGATGGCATCAAGCTAGCACCGTGAATCTTGAAGAGAATGGAGCAAGATATGAAGGGAAAATTCTTCTTCGGTCTTCACATGTTGAGAATGACGAAGAGAAAGAGCACCATGAATTGTTGAGATACTCCGGGAAGAAAATTTGAAAAGTTGAACCAACAATGAAAGAATTTGAAAGATCTTGGAGAAAGACATATGGCTGATGACAATTCATACTTACGTCATACTTTGAAAGGAATTCGAAAATAACTCCAGAAAAATTAGAAGTGTCAGGTAAGATCTTGGGAAAAGACCTGTGGGTTAGGGCCCACTCAAAAAAAACACCTTTGGAATGATTTTGAAGAGAGATCGCACCGGTTGAATTAAATGGATTGAATGAGATAACAACCTCGAAATAACTTGAATGGATCAAGAATGTAACCGTGAGTCTTCTGAGATATCTTCAACACTGCGGAACAATTGAATAACGAGAAGTGAATTATTAAGAAGTGCACCGACATGAGAAAACATTTGAAACGAGGAAAAGATATGATCGACAACGCTTGAATTGAATCCACCGGAGAAGAAAGAGAACGAAGAATGATGAACTTGAAGCTCCGTTAGTATCTTCCTGAGAATCACCGGATAAGAATATTGACGGAAAAGAATGGAGAGGCTTCACATCAATAAGATGGATACTTGATTAAGAAATCCGAGCCGTTAAAGAAAAAGGGTGGGTGGGTGGGAAAAACAAAGGCGATTTGGGGACGGATAAAACGAACAACGTTGGGAAAACCGAGAGGTGATCTTACGGATGTTGAAATGATCGGATCCACTTGAAGAGAAAACACACCGGTTGAAAAGGATTGACATGATAGACTCGATGATCGAGAAGGATTGGTATTCACATAGGAACATGAGAAAACCGCTTAGGAAAGGTATGGAATCAACATTTGACTTCAAAGCAACTCGAAAACCACAACTGAAAAACAAAAACAAAGGATTGGCTTGGAAAATAAGCCGGAACAAACATATGATAGAGATTTCCTCTGAAGTTTTCGTGGTGGGGCCTACACGGGTTCGATCGTACAGCACCATCATGTACAAGGCAGTGCACATGACATACGAAGGGTCCCCGAGTCGGCATAGCCAAGGACTATTTAAGACACAACGAGACCACTATAAAACCAGCCGTGGATAGGCGGACCACTAGACGTCGAACTCCAATTTCATATCATACATCTGTCGGAAAGATATCCTAAGAGCTACTTGAATTCCCACTTATAAACTCCCGAAATTTTCCGGTTATGCAATCAGGTGTTCGGGATACAGGGGAAGCATAATATCTCACCCAAACTAGCAAATCCTACATCCAGCTGTATCCATCCTTCAACACATAACCAGGAAACCTTCGGAAATCGTTTACCTCAACCTTCGAAAAAAATCGGTTATACGAGTTATGGCAATACTCCCGAACTCCCGCCCCAGTACTGGGTGGCATCGAGGTTATCTCACCAACAACTGCATAAAAGAGATTTTCGATGTCGGCAAACTCAAGTATTCCAGAATTGCAACGATAAAATTGTGACGACAACACCTCGGAGCTCAACTCCCCGGGACACTGCCACAACCTCTAAATGTCAGGAGGCACCAAGAACAATGTTCTCGTCACAAAACCATTGGAACGATTCCAAGATACCCGCGTGATCCTAAATTTTTTAGTGAAATTTGAGAAGAGAAGAGTCAAAACTCTACGTCAGGATGCCTCACCAGAGCAATGAAGGGACTCAGGAGTAAAAAGAATTCCTAACTCTCTGATATATATAATCCTAAATGACTCAACATATTTTCTAGACTCAACAACGCCAGCGATTCGATCAAGCAGGGGGCTCCTAAGGTCGGGGAAGACTCTGATACCAACCTGTAACGCCCACGATGTGGCTATATCTCCCACGTGTCGAAGCACGACTTAGAGGCATAACCGCATTGTAAGCAATTTCGCAAGTGAGTTAATCTTCACACAACCCATGTAATACATAAGGGAAAGAGATACATAGTTGTCTTACAATCGCCACTTCACACAATACATGAATAAAGCATTACATCATCCAGATACAATCAAGGTCCGACTACGGAACCAAAATAAAAGAAGACTACCCCAAAGCTACACAGATCCCTGATCGACCCCAACTGGGCTCCACTACTGATCAACTAGAACGAAACAACACAAAGGTCAAGATCTTCATCGAGCTCCTCCTTGAGCTCAGTTGCGGCACCTGCACTGTTTCATCGGTACCTGCAAACTGGTTTTGGAAGTATCTATGAGTCACGGGGACTCAGCAATCTCACACCCTCGCGATCAAGACTATTTAAGCTTATAGGTAAGGTAAAGGTATGAGGTGGAGCTGCAGCAATCGACTAGCATATATGGTGGCTACCTTACGCAAAAGAGAGCGAGAAGAGAAGGCAAAGCACGTTCGAGACTATATGATCAAGAAGTGATCCAAGACTACTTACGTCAAGCATAACTCCAACACCGTGTTCACATCACGAACTCCACTGGAAAGAGACCATCACGGTTACACACGCGGTTGATGCTTTTTAATTAAGATAAGTTTCAGGTTTTCTACAACCGGACATTAACAAATTCCCATCTGCCCATAACCGCGGGCACGACTTTCGAAAGTTCAAATCCCCGCAGGGGTGTCCCAACTTAGCCCATCACAAGCTCTCATGGTCAACGAAGGATATTCCTTCTTCCAAGACAATCCGATCAGACTCGGCATCCCGGTTACAAGACATTTCGACAATGGTAAAACAGGACCAGCAAAGCCACCCAGATGTGCCGACAAATCCCAATAGGAGCTGCACATATCTCGTTCTCAGGGCACACCAGATGAGCAAGACGTCGGGTAGGCCAGCCCAGAGTTGCCCCTGGTAGCCCCGGACATCGCTCAGTTGGACCAACACTTTAGAGAAGCACTGGCCTGGGGGGGGTTAAAATAAAGATGACCCTTGAGCCGGCCGACCCAAGGGAAAGAAAAAGGCTAGGTGGAAAATGGTAAAACCAATGTTGGGCCTTGCTGGAGGAGTTTTATTCAAGGCGAACTGTCAAGGGGTTCCCATTATAACCCAACTGTGTAAGGAACGCAAAATCCGGGAACATAACACCGATATGACGGAAACTAGGGCGGCAAGAGTGGAACAAAACACTAGGCATAAGGCCGAGCCTTCCACCGTTTACCAAGTATATAGATGCATTAATTAAATAAGAGATATTGTGATATCCCAACAAATATCCATGTTCCAAACATGGAACAAGCTCCAATCTTCACCTGCAACTAACAATGCTATAAGAGGGGCTGAGCAAAGCGGTAACATAGCCAAACAACGGTTTGCTAGGACAAGGTGGGTTAGAGGCTTGGCTTAACAATATGGGAGGCATGATAAGCAAGTGGTAGGTATCGCAGCATATGCATAGCAAAAGAGCGAGCATCTAGCAAGCAAAGATAGAAGTGATTTCGAGGGTATGGTCATCTTGCCTGAGATCCCGCAAGGAAGAAGAACGAGTCCATTAAGAAGACAAACGGACGTAGTCGAGCGGATCCTCACAACTCCGGAACAAAACCGAAGCTAACGCGAGAAGCAACCCGGAAAGAACCAAACAACATAGTAAACAACCATCACATAACATGGCATGATGCGCAAACAAGTATGATGCATGTCCAGTTTAAATATGCATGGCCTGACAAAGGGCACAAACAAAACTACAAGTTAAGTGGAGCTTAATATGCAACGAGTTGCATATTGACGGAACACCACATCAATTACTTAGTTCTCTCTCGGTTAGGTACTCAACAATATTAAATGTTGGTTAACATGGCAAGAGGTGAGGCATAACAAAACTACACCATCTAAACAATTTAAATGGGGCCGGGTATAACAAATAACGAATCCGGTAAATCCCCATATGCATTAGTAATTTATTGCAACAAGAATTTAAACATTTTAATTGTTGTTATCATGATGCGGATGACATGAACAAGTTTATGCAATTTTTATTAAAAGTTGATAAGAGCATTAATAAGCATTTGTCACCATGGTGGAAAGGACAGGGGTGCCACGACAACGATAACAAAACGGTGCCACGGCAGCGTTCCGGTTCCGGTAACTCGATTGAGATACCGATGCAAAGGAGAAGTGTGCGGATGCGCGCAAAAGATGCTGGGGCACTCCCGAATACCGGGTGTCCCACGGATGGACGGCATGGCAACGAGGAGGACCGAGAAAGTGACAACTCAGACACGGTGCAAACATAGGGTGCAACTCATACATCGCAAGCATTCATTCACGGACGTTGTCTGTAGCGACCCGACCTGAATGGATCAAGTCTCTGTGCTTAAGTGTCAACCCTGGATCGGTATGCTGACACACATAGTACTCGAGGATTTATAACAGAGGTAAATCACATGTAAAAAGTAACGTAAATACTATTACCTCAATCCAAATAGCGGAAGTAACAAGGTTGTGGATTCCCATCAACACCAACGGCAAAGTTGAGTGTAGAAATCGTAACCCTAACGTATCACTTACTCGTCGTAAGAAATCCTGCAACATGAGACGTTGCAGCCACAAAGGGTCAGTACATTGAATGTACTGGCAAATTCACACATAGAGAGAATGATGAACAATGGCTATCACTACATGCATATATGGCTGGTGGAAAAGCTCTATGGTTATAAGGTTTTTTGCGAAAATCCAATTTTTCCCTACTGTAAGGAATACATTTTAATTTAACTATCATGGTGGTTGTTGAACAATCAGAATGGTTGACAGCATTCTCAATCCCAATTAAGTAACATCATTAAACCCAACAAAATTAATTTAAAGTCACATGATGGGATTCAAATGATAATCCAGGTACTAGATACTCAAGTTGTCCATAACCGGGGACACGGCTAACCATGATTAGTTTATACACTCTGCAGAGGTTTGCGCACTTTTCCCCACAAGACTCGATCTCTTCCGTTTGGTTTCTCGCACTACATGGTGTTTGAGAAACGGATGACCGAGACATAGTCTTTCAGAAATGCTAGCACCTTACGATCGGGTAGACCGTACCACTTACATCCCCTACATCTGCTAGTCTACCACTGTAAGAGTTCGCATGACTTAGTCAGCTATGCTAGAGCCCATAATAGCTTGTGGCTGCACACGGAAGTTTCTAGTATGAATAATCTTATGATCCCTTTGAGCCTGGGTGGCGGTCCATAAAAAAACAGGCAATCCTGGTCTACCCAGGTGCCTAGACAGGCAATCCTGGAATAACCCGGTGCCTCAATCCACCCAGATGTGTGTTTAAGTTGCCACCTTAAGTAAACCATTAATTAACAAACTCACATCTGTCATGAATAATCTCAAAACCCAATCCACGTCTACGAGCATAGCATGGCACTATAATCATAACGTAATAGTAACTCCCAAGGTTTGAATGCAGGGTAATAGGTTCCTACCTCATCAACTACTTCCCAATACCCACATGTTATCAATCCTACTCATGCAATGTTTGAGGGTGAAACTAATGCATAAAAACTAGGTATGAAAGGGGATATGATCAAAGTGTGAACTTTCCTGCAATGTCGATGAAGATGATTCGCACTGAAAACTCTTGATAGTTCTACTCGTCACACTCCGGTCAATCTATCGTAATCAAGCAATAGTAACCACACATAAGCAATCACTCAAAATATCAGAAAGAACGAAGAAGACGATCCGGAAAACTTCAAAACCAAGCAAATAACTCTTGCAACATAAAATAATTTCTAACAGTACCAAAATTATATGGATTTGGCCTTATCAGAAAGTTTAGGTCAAGAGCTCCGATTTGCAAAAAGAATCAACTCAAACGGAGCTACGAAACTCAAGTAATGATCAAACGAAGTTTGAATACAAATCTTATCTAATTCAAATTTTAAACTCTTCAAAAACATGTTTGAGTTGGATTAATGGATAGAGGAGATCATAACTAAGACGTGAGCGTTGGTTTCGTTGGATTTAGATAAACGAGTAAAAAGTAATGATCGTTTGAAGTTCAGGGACTAAACTGTAAATAAAATCATCACAGATAGGTCCCTGGCCGAAAAACTAAAATAAAAAGAAAAATCCTATCGAACGAACATTCGCTAAACAGATCTACAGAAAGAAAATGTTCACTAAAACTAACTAAACAGAAAACGTTCGTTAAGTAATAAACCTAAAAAACCAAACCTAGGTTTTTTTCTTCAGAAAACCGAACAAAAAGGAAAACCAAGAAAACCGGGTGGCGGTTATACCGGTTCGGCAGCGGTCTACGGCAAAAAACCGGCAGCGGGGCGGATCCGGCCGGCGGCGAACTCCGGCGCGGGCGTCGGGGCGGCGGCGACGTCCGGCGAGGCAGCAGGCGACGGCAGGCGGCGGGGTGCGGCGTGGCGCGGCAGGCAGTGGCGCTAGCAGGCGGCGGCGCATGCGAGGCAGCGGGCGGCGGCACCGGCGAGAAGCGGCGCGGCGGCGACAGGATGCGGGAGGCGGCGGTGCGGCGAGGAGGAGAGGAACGGGGCGCGGGGCCTCGGGTTTTATAAGGGAGGGGAGGAGGACATGGAGAAGGGGGTGAGGGGAGTCCGGGGCGGACACGAACGCCGAGGCCGGCGCTCGGGAGGCGTGCGGCGGCCGGTGTCCTACGCGAGGAAGGAGATGGCGCGGTCGGGTGGGCTGCGCGTTGGGCTGGGCCTAGCGGGAGAGCTGGGCCGGCCCAGTCGGCGGGAGTCCTCTCTCTTTTTTAATAGATTTTCCACACAACAGAAAATAAAATAAAACAAAAATAAATAAAAAATTTATATAGGTATGTAATATATCAAAAATTTTAGAAAGAGATTTTCTACGACTTGAACATTTTTCTAGCATTAAATAAAACACACACAAATTCTAATAATTCAAAGAGTGCTACTTGTCTAATAAAATCCAACAAAAAACATTTAAAAAAACAAAATGATTTCAAATTAATTTTTCTCCAAATTTCTATTGTAGGGAATCATGTTACCCTATTTTCCATATATTATATTTTTGGAGAAAAATAATTTGAATAATACTCAAATAACTCCAAATTGAAAATAAATTCAAAAGAACTTTGAATTTAATTCTTTTAAACTCCCAACGCATATTTCATATAATTTGAAGAAGTCATTTTATCTTCTCTCATGAAAATCATTGAGCTGCATGAAGTTTATGAATTGAAATATTCTCAAATGAAATTCAAATATTTTCAACACCCCTTTTCATTTAAATAAATGGAAGAAATCATGTCATCTTCTCTCCCGGGTTTCGTGGTGAAAAGAGTTTGAATTCACGGAGATCAGAAAGCAAATATGAAAGTTTGGGAAAGTCCTTTTATTCCCTCTCACTTAACTTTCAAAAAGTTTCCAATTCACTCACTTTCAGACAATCAATCAAACAATCAATCAAATCTCTCTATTTATTATAACATTCCAAAATTTAGAATTTTGGGATATAACAAACCTACCGGCCTTAAAATGAATCTCGTCCTCGAGATTCGGAGAGGCTAGAAAGAAATAGGTTAGGTTCGGGGTCTTCTCAAAATCCATCGGTCGTCTCCGGGATCTCGGGTGCTACCACCCTTAGAAGTATGGTTACGGTTCCCTCGAAACTCATATACTTCATCCATATTGTTAATAGTGTCGGTCTTCTTAGATCTTCAGGATAATTCCTTATCCGGGCTCTTCCGGTAACGGCATAACCTTTTTCCTCAATTCTTCTGTCCTTTCATCTTGGTAAGGTTATTCCGAGACTGGGTCTCTTTACCTGATGGGTCTGGCGCCAAAACTAAACCACTATCGATATCTCATGGTGGTCAACAATTTATGGTTTCTCCTGCAGGAAATGGGTCTGGGTTGAACCTCACCGTATAACCTACGGTTGGCAACAACTGCCGTGTACAAGGGAAAAATACTTATACCATTCTAAGGTTCAAACAAGGTTTAATATCGTCGTCTCTATACTATAGGTAAGTCACTCAGATTTACCATCCCACATAGCAAGGCGAATAATAAGAGTAAGTTGGTATGGTGATCAATCCATCCCGCACCCAAATCATTACCTTGTATACGGTTTAGCGAATCTCGCATTCTAACACTCGGTCATCCTCACAAGCATTGCAGAATTTCTCTTGTCGACGAACTAGGTTCGAATAAATCCATAGATTCTTCAAGCCAGACAAACATCTATCATTTCCTTCACAACTCTCAGGTTTTGCGTAAACTCCTATAAAATCGTTTGTCGACAAAGGTATATCCTCTTCCAGGGTTCTTCCTTCAGCAAGAATGTGCTTGCTTCTTGGCAGGTCCTGGGGCCTGTGGGTTATGGCCCATCTCATCACTTGTAGTCCTTGAACATATCATTGGGCAACTGATCATTATTCCAACTTCCAACTTCCTAGTATTCTTAAATCCATCCAATTGTACTGTCTTCCTTCCTTCTATTGGCACCAAACTAGGACATGCACGATTACTCAGACTCATCATGGAATTTCCATTGAATCCATATTTCCAACCTCCTTTATATCCAATAGTAATTCATCTCTTCATCCTCGTGGGATATCCCTCATACCGAGATAAAAACTTATACTTATGAAGTCCATATTCCACTTCGTGGAACATCATTATCCTTTCCAGGGTCAAGCGTCCTTACAGGGGAATATTGGCCATCTCTGCATGGCACTTCTTCAACTGGGAAACGTGAAACACATCATGAACTCCTGACAGTCCTTCGGGTGACTCCAACTTGTTGGCCACTTCTCCCATACGCTCAAAACTCGGTATGGTCCATCAAATCTCGGGGCTAACTTTCCCTTTACTCCAATTCATTTAACTCCTCGTAGAGGGGACGAAGACATGCTCTATCTGCAATCTCATAAACTACCTCCTTGAGTTTTTGAGTCTGCATAACTCTTCTGCCTGGACTGGGCTACCTTCAGTCTATCTTGAATCAACTTAACATTCTCTTATAACTCCTTTGATCACATTTGGTCCAAACAACTGACGGTCTCCAACTTCATCCCACATACTCTTGGGGTATCACACATATCGAGACAAAACTCGTATTCATTTTGTCCAAAATCCACTCAGTAGAGTATCCTTATCTTTTCCAAGAGTCAAGGGTTCTTACAGGGTACTACCACCGTTAAAATGCACAAATCTTCCATAGACCATATTTCTCTTATCCTCAAAAATGGTCAAAATCCTTCTTCATAGAGTAACAACTCATAAAATCCCTATCAGTACCAATGATGCTAACTTTATCTTATTCTCCAATGATTACAATCTCTCGCTCTTCCATTACATGTCTCAACTCAACACCTTGATACAAAAGAAAATGTTCTCACTTCTACTACTCCATTTCTTTTGTTGCAAACTCAACTATCTAGCACAAGTTTCCTTCTCCTTGGGGCATTCTCTGGCAAAGTGCCCTGCTCCATTACAACTATAACGTATTACTTCTGACAAGTATCGAGGTTTCCTTTTTGGGCAATTGTTGAGGTAGTGCCCTGACTCCTTGCACCTGTAACAGGTGATATGGCTCAGGTCCGTCCTGGAATCCAATCTGCTTCTCTTCCTGGACCTTTCCATGCCAATCATGGCTTCTATTTCTTGTGGGTCATATTCTACTTCCTATGTCGGGAATTCTACTAGATCCCCATTCATACAATTCTGGGAGATGTGTCCTTCTTCTCCACATGAATAGCATGACTTGGTGCAGGGTTTAATTGGTTCTTCTTTGGGCGTGTCCTCCATCTCTTCCTTCATCACGGTTTCTTCTAAAATTTCCATAAGGGCTCCTTTCTTTACTTCTTTCTTCTGCTGGATGGTTCGTTGTACCATGGGGTAAATGTGACACTGAGCAGGATAGTGGGTAGTCCCTTCACACAAGAAACAAGTAATCTTCCTAGTTGGGCATTCTTCAACTGAGTGACTTCCTTCACAATTAGGGCATTCATCCTTGTGTTCTTTATGGGTGTGTCCTATTTCTCCACAAATCTTGCATGCAAGGTTTCTTCATATCATTTCCATAAGGCTTCAACTTATGGGGCACAAGCCGAGACTTTGGCAAAGTCAACTTAAATTCTTTCCAAGTGGTTACTCCTTGCCATCCATTGATGGTTTGGTATATCCTCCACCAAGTAGCAGCACCTCTTTCAAAGCACTGAAGAGCATGCTGGGTCATATCATGTCCAACTATAGGGTTATTCTCCATGTGATCCTCCATGTTCTGAATCCATTGGTCTGTCTCCAATTGACTCCTCGGTCTAGAAAATATAAGCTCATCTCCATTCATCATCTATTGGGTCCATGGGTTTGGGGTGAGATAAGAGAGATAGAGAGGAATACACACAATGCAAACAACAGTTTTGAATCAGATTTTTGTTGTGGCTGTCGAAAAACATCAAACAAATGACAGCTCACAATCGTCGCATCTAACATAGGTATATAACAGGGGTTTGGTCTTCTAAGGTCAATAAATCTTCAACGTCTCCAAACTCTTCAAGCCTTGTTCATGCCTCCAATGGCTTCTTCCAATCATGCTTATCTCTCTCAAGTTCTTTTGCCAGATCATCTCTATTGACGTGAAGTCTCTCGTGACATTCTTTAATACTCCGGAGTTGCATTTCAAACTTCTAGGTTTCAACATCCTTGGCATGAACCATGGTCTAGTTCCTGACGAATCTCCGGTTTCTCGAGTTTTGCTCCTCCGGCTTGCTACTTCAGCTTCTTGGACGTAAGTTCTTCACGAAATGCTTCCTTGTCAAAATACGGCTTCATGGAGCTCCACCTTAAACTTCTTGATGTACTACTCCAAATCCTGGTGATACACCGGCTAAGGTTAAAACTTCATCTTACTGATAGGTGCTCCATCAGCCTTCTTCCATCAAATCCATTCTGAAGAAATGCATCATTAGCTCAGCACGGTGACAATAGCATCAGCGGCGATGACATCACGGATAACCATGTTTCTGCCCTTGTCATTGCCATGAGCTATCTTCCATAGTTGATATCTCCTGCCTTAGGGTTTTCTTGACAGAACTTTAAGTTTTTAACTCTCCATGCTCCGGTCTTTCTCTGATACACCCTGATCTCGGGCATTGACAACTTCCATAATCTGCCAAGTTCCATAAGGGTAGCCTTCCTAGGTCATACAAATCTAGGGATTCTTCAGAGCCTTCAAATTCTCCTAGTCTTCGGAGTCTTCAACCACTGTAGTTTCCATTATTCAAATGCACAGAAAATAATCTTCATTCCGAAGTGGCCTTAGTTGTCCGATATGTTGTACATCTTGGAGTGGTCTCATTAGTCTAATCTTCGTGGGGTCAAAAGGGAAAAGGGGGTATGGTCTCACTAAAAGGGGATATTTGAATAAGCTCAGAAGAGAAGAGAGGTAAAAGACCCTTTTGAAGAGTAAAGTTTTAGAGAAAAATCTTTGCTATGGGCTTGCCAGTTTCTAGGGTCACGTCCTACAGTCAACCTGGCTCTGATACCATCTTGTAGCGACCCGACCCGAATGGATCAAGTCTCTGTGCTTAAGTGTCATCCCTGGATCGGTATACTGACACACATAGTACTCGAGGATTTATAACAGAGGTAAATCACATGTAAAAAGTAACGTAAATACTATTACCTCAATCCAAATAGCGAAAGTAACAAGGTTGTGGATTCCCATCAACACCAACGGCAAAGTTGAGTGTAGAAATCGTAACCCTAATGTATCACTTACTCGTCGTAAGAAATCCTGCAACATGAGACGTTGCAGCCACAAAGGGTCAGTACATTGAATGTACTGGCAAATTCACACGTAGAGAGAATGATGAACAATGGCTATCACTACATGCATATATGGCTGGTGGAAAAGCTCTATGGTTATAAGGTTTTTTGCGAAAAGCCAATTTTTCCCTACTGTAAGGAATACATTTTAATTTAACTATCATGGTGGTTGTTGAACATTGAGAATGGTTGACAGCATTCCCAATCCCAATTAAGTAACATCATTAAACCCAACAAAATTAATTTAAAGTCACATGACGGGATTCACATGATAATCCAGGTACTAGATACTCAAGTTGTCCATAACCGGGGACACGGCTAACCATGATTAGTTTATACACTCTGCAGAGGTTTGCGCACTTTTCCCCACAAGACTCGATCTCTTCCGTTTGGTTTCTCGCACTACATGGTGTTTGAGAAACGGATGACCGAGACATAGTCTTTCAGAAATGCTAGCACCTTACGATCGGGTAGACCGTACCACTTACATCCCCTACATCTGCTAGTCTACCACTGTAAGAGTTCGCATGACTTAGTCAACTATGCTAGAGCCCATAATAGCTTGTGGCTGCACACGGAAGTTTCTAGTATGAATAATCTTATGATCCCTTTGAGCCTGGGTGGCGGTCCATAAAAAAACAGGCAATCCTCATCTACCCAGGTGCCTAGACAGGCAATCCTGGAATAACCCGGTGCCTCAATCCACCCAGATGTGTGTTTAAGTTGCCACCTTAAGTAAACCATTAATTAACAAACTCACATCTGTCATGAATAATCTCAAAACCCAATCCACGTCTACGAGCATAGCATGGCACTATAATCATAACGTAATAGTAACTCCCAAGGTTTGAATGCAGGGTAATAGGTTCCTACCTCATCAACTACTTCCCAATACCCACATGTTATCAATCCTACTCATGCAATGTTTGAGGGTGAAACTAATGCATAAAAACTGGGTATGAAAGGGGATATGATCAAAGTGTGTACTTTCCTGCAATGTTGATGAAGATGATTCGCACTGAAAACTCTTGATAGTTCTACTCGTCACACTCCGGTCAATCTATCGTAATCAAGCAATAGTAACCACACATAAGCAATCACTCAAAATATCAGAAAGAATGAAGAAGACGATTCAGAAAACTTCAAAACCAAGAAAATAACTCTTGCAACATAAAACAATTTCTTACAGTGCCAAATTTATATGGATTTGGCCTTATCAGAAAGTTTAGGTCAAGAGCTTCGATTTGCAAAAAGAATCAACTCAAACGGAGCTACGAAACTCAAGTTATGATGGAACGAAGTTTGAATAGAAATCTGATCTAATTCAAATTTTAAACTCTTCAAAAACATGTTTGAGTTGGATTAATGGATGGAGGAGATCATAACGAAGACGTGAGCGTTGGTTTCGTTGGATTTAGATAAACGAGTAAAAAGTAATGATCGTTTGAAGTTCAGGGACTAAACTGTAAATAAAATCATCATGGATAGGTCCCTAGCCGAAAAACTAAAATAAAAAGAAAAATCCTATCGAACGAACGTTCGCTAAACAGATCTACAGAAAGAAAACGTTCACTAAAACTAACTAAACAGAAAATGTTCGTTAAGTAATAAACCTAAAAAAACAAACCTAGGTTTTTTTTTTGAGAAAATCGAACAAAAAGGAAAACCGAGAAAACCGGGTGGCGGTTATACCGGTTCGGCAGCGGTCTACGACGAAAAACCGGCAGCGGGGCGGATCCGGCCGGCGGCGAACTTCGGCGCGGGCGTCGGGGCGGCGACGACGTCCGGCGAGGCAGCAGGCGACGGCAGGCGGCGGGGTGCGGCGTGGCGCGGCAGGCAGCGGCACGGCGGCGCTAGCAGGCGGCGGCGCAGGCGAGGCAGCGGGCGGCGGCACTGGCGAGCAGTGGCGCGGCGGCGACGGGATGCGGGAGGCGGCGATGCGGTGAGGAGGAGAGGAACGGGGCCCGGGGCCTCGGGTTTTATAGGGGAGGGGATGAGGACTTGGAGAAGGGGGCGAGGGGAGTCCGGGGCGGACACCAACGCCGAGGCCAGCGCTCGGGAGGCGTGCGGCGGCTGGTCTCCTGCGTGAGGAAGGAGACGGCGCGGTCGGGTGGGATGCGCGCTGGGCTGGGCCTAGCGGGAGAGCTGGGTCGGCCCAGTCGGCGGGAGTTCTCTCTCTTTTTTTAGATTTTCCAGATAATAGAAAATAAAATAAAACAAAAATAAATAAAATTTTTATATAGGCATGTAATATATCAAAATTTTCAGAAAGAGATTTTCTACGACTTGAACATTTTTCTAGCATTAAATAAAACACACACAAATTCTAATAATTCAAAGAGTGCTACTTGTCTAATAAAATCCAACAAAAACATTTTAAAAAAACCGAAATGATTTCAAATTATTTTTTCTCCAATTTTCTATTGTAGGGAATCATGTTACCCTATTTTCCATATATTATATTTTTGGAGAAAAATAATTTGAATAAAACTCAAATAACTCCAAATTGAAAATAAATTCAAAAGAACTTTGAATTTAATTCTTTGAAACTCCCAACTCATATTTCATATAATTTGAAGAAGTCATTTTATCTTCTCTCATGAAAATCGTTGAGCTGCATGAAGTTTATGAATTTAAATATTCTCAAATGAAATTCAAATATTTTCAACACCCCTTGTCATTTAAATAAATGGAAGAAGTCATGTCATCTTCTCTCCCGGGTTTCGTGGTGAAAAGAGTTTGAATTCGCGGAGATTAGAAAGCAAATATGAAAGTTTGGGAAAGTCCTTTTATTCCCTCTCACTTAACTTTCAAAAAGTTTCGAATTCACTCACTTTCAGACAATCAATCAAACAATCAATCAAATCTCTCTATTTATTATAACATTCCAAAATTTAGAATTTTGGGATGTTACATTGTCTCGAGGTTATTCCTTCGAAGCGTGCAAATGGGATGGATCAAGTTCGTAGAGGGAAGTAGGCGTTCTCGCGACGGCAGTTATGGAAGTAGTCGTTCTCACTTCGTAGATGTTCGGGTTAACGACGGGGTACTTGGCGCAACATAGGTCTCCGGGGTCGTCGGGTACACGTTCACGAAGTAGTCGTACACGTCGACGATAGTTGTCCACTTGACGGCCTTCAACGAGGGTAGTTGTTCTCGTATCGCCGAGGAAGTAGTGGTACTTTTCCGAAGAAGAACTTGATGTACCCAACATCTCCGAGGCGATGGTAGTCGTACATGGCAACTGTAGTTGAACTTGTAGGGTTGTCCATTTCATGGTACTTAGGTGAGTCCACGGGAAACTGTAGTCGTACACGGTTCATCAAGGAACTTGACGTTTCGGCCTGTAGTCGTTCGAGCATCTGACGGTAATGGTACTCGGTTGTTTCGAAGAGGTACTTGGGGTCATTCGGACTTGCCAGTCTCGTACTTGCGACGTTGTGGCACTTTGCGCCTCCACATGGTACTTGACGTAATGGTACTTGGCGATTTCCGAGACATCGAAAGACGAACTTGGCGGTCCTCCTTGACCTGGTACTTGGCGTGCATCAATCTGTTGACCAACAATGCATATAGGCGACGGAGAGGTCTCTTGCGGTCTTCCGGTCAACGTGAACAGGAGGCCTAGGTAGGGCACGTCGGCTGCAAGAGGAGACAAGGTTCCTGCCTGCCATGACGACTTGCAAGAGGATGAACGAAGCAACGGTCCAGCGGCACCGGGAATGTGCGCGGGAGGTGCGGATCCGAA
Organism: Triticum urartu; assembly: GCF_056163025.1. Classification (NCBI taxonomy): domain Eukaryota; kingdom Viridiplantae; phylum Streptophyta; class Magnoliopsida; order Poales; family Poaceae; genus Triticum; species Triticum urartu. Next base: position 356,149,319 of record NC_141877.1, read on the forward strand.
GCCGGAAGGCGAGCTCTGGCCGGATCCAGGGCGAGAACGATGGAGATGGCCGGCAGGGCAGGAGGCGCGATGTCGGAGGCGACGCTGACGAAGACGTTGGGGTGTGCCCAGACACGAAGGAGGCACGGCGCGATGCGGCTTGTCGAAGCAGAGGCTCGTGGGCGAGGAGTTGGGGACGGTGCCGATGAAGGGGAGGCTGGAGGTGGCGCTGGCCTGCGATGACGCAGTGTTTGACAGGGCAGCGGACTGCCAGCTCGAGGGGCATGTGGCCATGGCAAGGAGGCGGGGGAGAAGACCAGGTCTTGGGGCTTCAAGTACAGGAGGAGGCCACGGCAAGGAGGCGGAGGTGGGAGCGAGCACGAGGGTGCGGCGCTGGTCTCTCTCTTCCTCTCTAGCAGCGCATTGAGGGAGGAGGGATCGAGCACTAGGCTACGCTGGAGGGAGATCGAGAGGGAGGTCGGGATCAAAGGAAACGGGCAGGAGGGAGGAGCGTGGGGATCGAGCGCAGGGCCTCTCCCTGGCGGCGCTGGGAGGAACAAAAGAGGAGGAGGGGTTCGAGGGAGATGGACTCGGTCGGGCCTAGGGTTAGGCAGGGAGTAGGTCGGCGCTGGATGGGCCTTAGGGCCGGCCCAGTGGGAAGGGCGTTAGCTGGGCCTTGGCCAACTGGTGCGGCTGCTGGGCTCCCTCTCCCTTCCAAATTCTTTCCTTACTTAAAAATATTGTTTATATAAATAAACAACCAACAAAGGGGAAAATCCAGGGGTTTTTGGTTAGGAATAAGAGATATATAAATATATATCTGGAACCCTGGATTTAAGTAGGGTTTGAATAAACTGCTCTAGCATTTTTAGAAGGTAAAAATAACAATTAGAGTTTGAATTATTCTCAAACTTCAATCATTTTTGAACCTGACCAAAACAACTTCGAATGGGATGAAATCTGACAGAGAGGGTGTAGGAAAGAGGCAAGATTTTTAAAGAAAAGATGAACATTAATGGAGGAGGAATAAGGTCGCTTGCAAAGACATGAAAGAAGAAGGAAGTGAGAGGTGAAGATGCATGGGTGTGGCTTGAGAGAGAGATGACAAGGAAAATATATGAAGTTAAGTCGGATACAATAAGAGTTGAAGAGTAATGCAATTGTGTGATGGGTGATTCCAAGTTAATGGAATATTTACAATAGCTCCCTAATAATAGTAGGAGACTTTTATATGTTATAAAGAGAATTTCACCATGTGAACTCCCTCGATTTAAATGGATCAAAGATCCATGCCATTTATTTAGTTGAGAAAAGAAATGACATGATGGCATGATGATGTGATACAATGCACATGATGCAATGAACCAAACAAAACACACAATGAAACCCAGAAACCCTGGAAGGCATCTGAAGCTCCGGTCTTGTGGCGTCACAGGTAATAATATCAAAGTCGTGCTAGTTGAGTAGTTGTGAATTTGAGGAATACTTGTGTTGAAGTTTGCAGGTCCCATAGCATGCACGTATGGTAAATGTTGTGTAACAAATTTGAAACATGAGGTGTTATTTGATTGTCCTCCTTATGAGTGGCGGTTGGGGACGAGCGATGGTCTTTTTCTACCAATCTATCCCCCTAGGAGCATGCGCGTAGTGCCGAGGTTTTTGATGACTTGTAGATTTTTGCAATAGTATGTGAGTTCTTTATGACTAATGTTGAGTCCATGGATTATACGCACTCTCACCCTTCCATCCTTGCTAGCCTCTTTGGTACCGTACATTGCCCTTTCTCACATTGAGAGTTGGTGCAAACTTCGCCGATGCATCCAAACCCCGTGATATGATATGCTCTGTCACACATAAACCTCCTTATATCTCCTCAAAACAGCCACCATACCTACCTATTATGGCATTTCCATAGCCATTCCGAGATATATTGCCATGCAACTTTCCACCATTCCATTTATTATGACACGCATCATAATTGTCATATTGCTTTGCATGATCATGTAGTTGACATCGTATTTGTGGCAAAGCCACCGTTCATAATTTTTCATACATGTCGCTCTCGATTCATCGCAATCCCGGTACACCGCCGGAGGCATTCATATAGAGTCATACTTTGTTCTAGTATCGAGTTGTAAACATTGAGTTGTGAATAAATAGAAGTGTGATGATCATCATTAATAGAGCATTGTCCCAAAAAAGAGAAAGGCCAAATAAAAAAGGCCAAAAAGGCCAAATAATAAATAAAATAATAAAAAAGGGACAATGCTACTATCCTTTTTCCACACTTGTGCTTCAAAGTAGCACCATGATCTTTATGATAGAGAGTCTCTCATGTTGTCACTTCCATATACTAGTGGGAATTTTTCATTATAGAACTTGGCTAGTATATTCCAACAACGGGCCTCCTCAAGTGCCCTAGGTCTTCGTGAGCAAGCAAGTTGGATGCACACCCACTAGTTTCTTTTGTTGAGCTTTCATACATTTATAGCTCTAGTGCATCTGTTGCATGGCAATCCCTACTCCTTGCATTAACATCAATCGGTGGGCATCTCCATAGCCCATTGATTAGCCTCGTTGATGTGAGACTTTCTCCTTTTTGTCTTCTCCACATAACCCCCTCATTATATTCTATTCCACCCATAGTGCTATGTCCATGGCTCACGCTCATGTATTGCGTGAAAGTTTATGAGTTTGAGATTACTAAAGTATGAAACAATTGCTTGGCTTGTCATCGGGGTTGTGCATGATGAGAGCATTCTTGTGTGACGAAAATGAAACATGACTAAACTATATGATTTTGTAGGGATGAACTTTCTTTGGCCATGTTATTTTGAGAAGGCATAATTGCTTAGTTAGTATGCTTGAAGTATTATCATTTTTATGTCAATATGAACTTTTGTCTTGAATCTTTCGGATCTGAATATTCATATCACAAGTAAGAAGAATTACATTGAAATTATGCCAACTAGCATTCCACATCAAAAATTATCTTTTTTATCATTTACCTACTCGAGGACGAGCAGGAATTAAGCTTGGGGATGCTTGATACGTCTCCTACGTATCTATAATTTTTGATTGCTCCATGCTATATTATCTACTGTTTTGGGCAATATTGGGCTTTATTATCAACTTTTATATTACTTTTGGGACTAACCTATTAACCGGAGGCCCAACCCAGATTTGCTGTTTTTTTTCCTATTTCAGTGTTTCGAAGAAAAGGAATATCAAACGGAGTTGAAACGGAATGAAATCAACTGGAGAAGTTATTCTTGGAAGGAAACCTACCAGATAGACTTGGACCCTACGTCAGAAGATGAAGGAGGAGCTCACGAGGGGAGGGAGCGCGCCCACCCCCCTGGGGTGCGCCCCCTGCCTCGTGCCCCCCCTTTGGTCCAGCGACGTACCTCCTGCACCCATATATACCTACGTAACCTAAAACTTCCAGAACGGAGATTAGATCGGGAGTTCCGCCGCCAGAAGCCTCCGTAGCCACCGAAAGCCAATCTAGACCCGTTCCGGCACCCTATCGGAGGGGGAATCCTTCTCCGGTGGCCATCTTCATCATCCCGGTGCTCTCCATGACGAGGAGGGAGTAGTTCTCCCTCGGGGCTGAGGGTATGTACTAGTAGCTATGTGTTTGATCTCTCTCTCTCTCTCTCTCGTGTTCTTGATTTGGCACGATCTTGATGTATCGCGAGCTTTGCTATTATAGTTGGATCTTATGTTTCTTCTCCCCCTCTACTCTCTTGTAATGAATTGAGTTTCCCCTTTGGAGTTATCTTATCGGATTGAGTCTTTAAAGATTTGAGAACACTTGATGTATGTCTTGCGTGGGATACCTATGGTGACAATGGGGTATTCTATGATCCAATTGATGTATGTTTTGGTGATCAACTTGCGAGTTCCGTGACCTTGGGAACCTATGCATAGGGCTTGGCACACGTTTTCGTCGTGATTCTCCGGTAGAACTTTGGGGCACTCTTTGAGGTCCTTTGTGTTGGTTGAATAGATGAATCTGAGATTGTGTGATGCATATCGTATAATGATACCCACAAATACTTGAGGTGACAATGGAGTATCTAGGTGACATTAGGGTTTTGATTGATTTGTGTCTTAAGGTGTTATTCTAGTACGAACTCTAGGGCTATTTGTGACACTTATAGGAATAGCCCAACGGATTGATTGGAAAGAATAACTTTGAGGTGGTTTCGTACCCTACCATAATCTCTTCGTTCGTTCTCCGCTATTAGTGACTTTGGAGTGACTCTTTGTTGCATGTTGAGGGATAGTTATGTGATCCAATTATGATATTATTGTTGAGGGAACTTACACTAGCGAAAGTATGAACCCTAGGCCCTATTTCCTATCATTGCAATACCGTTTACGCTCACTTTTATCACTTTCTACCTTCTTGTTTTTATTATTCCAGATTACAAATACCTTTATCTACCATCCATATACCACTTGTATCACCATCTCTTCGCCGAACTAGTGCACCTATACAATTTACCATTGTATTGGGTGTGTTGGGGACACAAGAGACTCTTTGTTATTTGGTTGCAGGGTTGCTTGAGAGAGACCATCTTCATCCTACGCCTCCTACGGATTGATAAACCTTAGGTCATCCACTTGAGGGAAATTTGCTACTGTCCTACAAACCTCTGCACTTGGAGGCCCAACAACGTCTACAAGAAGAAGGTTGTGTAGTAGACATCAAGGCGGTCCGGACGGAGACGCCGGCGCAGAGGTATGATGCAACACCTCACTCTGTGGTTGTTGTCTTTTAAAAACATAATAACACCCGTGTTTCCTAGAAGGAAGAATGCTCGTCGGACAATATCCGGAGAGGTCGCCGATCACGCCTCTACCAGTCGGGCTCCAGGGCCGGACACAGGGCGGAAGCTAACACGAGGCACACACCGGATGCTCCTTCTACAGAGGATGCGGATAAGATATCCGCTACGAATTCTGAAGTGGAGAGCGCCATGAATCACAGGCATCGCTGGACCGTACTCTGTGACGCGTGTTTCTCCCGAGAGGCGTTTGATGCATTCAACTCAGGAGATGCATACATTCGTGCTGCTCAAAATGGTGTAGCCAGAGCCACGGACCAGTATGTAAAGGATGTACGGGTAAGAAAATTTGATGAGTATATATATATATATCAGTAGCCCCTGAGACTTGAAACAGTTGGCACAACTGATTTAAGGATCATTTATTGTGCAGGTTCTTATAGAGAAGAATACTCAACTGTCACAGGAGCTGGAGGAATGCAAAGCGCAACTTCGGGCCGCCGTTGCCGCATTGAAGGAACCTGAAAAGTCCCCAGCTGGTAACATTTGTTTCAAAGGATGATGGGTACCATATAGTATGCGGCATGGCTGCAGATCTAACAATAGATATTGCAGATGAGTCCGGAGAGAATCCGGCGGGCCAGCATGTCATACGACAGCTAAAGGCTGGCGAGCGCGTGCTGACTAAGGTCATGCTGGAGAAAAAAAGCTCCAAGACGCCAATACCAAGATGAGCGTGGAACTGAAAGATGTTCGATCCCAGCTTGCGGACTCCGTGAAGGAGAATAAGCGGCTTCGACGCGGCATTTTCAGTAAGTGCTTGAACGAACCATTTAAAAGAGTACGGCGAAGAAGCCGGCTGACAGAGTTATGTCTGCAGGTATGCTGACGGGTCGTCCCGCGAAGGAGATGCCCGGGTCTGCGGTTGATCTTCTACCCGAGCTCTCACAACTGCACGAACAAGTTTGGCAGGTGATGCAAAGTATTGCCCAGGCCTTGTGGCCATCCATCTCCCTGCCAGCGGGCATTGGAGAGCTTGCGGAGAAACTCAAGGGAGCACAGTGGCGCTTCCGATTATGGAAGATATCGGCCTGCCGTCAAGGTGCCAGGGAAGCCTGGGCCATGGTGAAGAAGCAGTATACCAAGGCTGACCCAAACCACATGGCTGAGGTCGGACCTATGGGGCCCGATGGGAAAGAGATCTCCGTTATCTTAGTATATGGGCAAGTAGAATTGGCCGCAAAGTATTCCCAACAGGATTGTAGGCTAGACAGCCTGTTGGATGGTATAGAAGAGGAATTTAGTCAGTCTACATGACTATGTAATTAAATTGACATGTATAATGCCTTCTAGCCGGATTATAAATCATTTGTCATGGAAGACCTTTTCGCTTCAACCTCGGGACCCGATCGTCCGGAGTGTATCCGAATACCCGCTCAGTTATATAAGAACCGGGGTATGCATGGAAACCAGGCGTAGGGGTCATTAGTGCTTGAACAGACAAGTACCCAACTAGTTATGTTATATTACATGGATAGTTAGAAACATCTTCCAGGGAGAATAGTTCCGTTAAGGGTTCCTTTCCCTAGGTACGCATGCCCTAAAGTGCATGTCCGGACTGCAACAGGAGACGCGGGCAAAAACATCTGGGGGCACATATGGAAAAATAAAAAAGTCATCTTTTGTTCACCGACCGAATATTCCCTTAAGAACGCTAGCTTTCGGCTTCACCCAGTCTGAGGTACACATCCGGCTGACCCGGCAGTAACAATCGAAGAGGTGCTCCCCTTATGCCCTAGCCGAATTAACGGGAACGTAGGGCGTAAATACAAGAGCTAGGCCACCCAGCTTGGCCAAAACTTAAGTCATATCGATGCATATAATGGCGAAGAAAAGTTACATGCGGAAGGATAACGCCTGTGTGGGGCATGAAGCCTAGATAAATAATTAAGCTTCTGTGTAAGAAGCCCCCAGGTATAATGAGCGCGGCTAGCGCGTCAATAGTGTGCAACCAAGGCACAAGTTGGCCCTTGAAGGCCTAGAGAAAGAATAAAAGAAAGAAAGAGAGAAAAACAGATAATGTATGTGCAAAAATGGACAGAGGAAGGAGACGAACATAGAGTCCGACGCTAGGCATAGAATCTTCGAAGCCTGGCTGCGTTCCATGGGTTCAGCTCAAGTCGATTATTCAATGCATCCCGCAGACGGTACGCTCCACCGGTCAGAACTTGGTCAATAATGAAGGGACCTTCCCATTTGGGCTCGAGCTTGGTCTTTTTCTTCTCCGGCAGGCGTAGAACCGCCTCTGCGTCGTACACCATAAAAAAGGGTGTGTATCCGGTAGTACGATTCGGCGTGGTCCGCGGCCCCCAGAGTACGGAGGCAAGCTCCTCTACCCAGTGCGTGTTAGATTCCATTAAGGACCGCACTAATCTGGGTTTGATGCCGCTCATGATAAGACCATTTGCTCGCTCAACATGGCCATTAGTTTGTGGGTGATAGACAGAAGCATAATCAAGCTTGATGCCCATGTTGCTACACCAGAGTTTTATGTCGTCAGCCGTGAAGTTTGTGCCATTGTCAGTGATGATGCTGTGGGGGACGCCATAATGGTGTACAACCCCGGATATGAAGTCTATCACCGGTCCGTATTCGGCCGTTTTAACAGGTTTGGCTTCTATCCATTTGGTGAATTTATCCACCATGACCAGTAGGTATTTTTTTTCTTGTGGGTTCCCCCTTTAAGGGGTCCAACCATGTCAATCCCCCAGACCGCGAAGGGCCAGGTAATGGGGATTGTTTGGAGGGCGGTGGGTGGCATGTGGCTTTGGTTTGCAAAAAGCTGGCAACCGACGCAGCGTTGGACCAAGTCCTGTGCATCTACCCGGGCCATCGGCCAATAAAAACCTGTACGGAAGGCCTTGCTTACAAGGGCCCGGGCTGTGGCGTGGTGGCCGCCGAGTCCGGCGTGAATTTCTGCCAAAAGCTTCCGCCCCTCCTCTTCGGAGATGCACCTTTGAAGGACTCCGGTAGTGCTTTTCTTATAAAGCTCTCCCTCCTGGACCCTATAGGCTTTAGATTGCCGCACTATGAAGTGTGCCTCATTTTGGTCCTTGGGGAGTTCCTGCCTAGTTAGGTAGGCCAGGAATGGTTCTGTCCACGGGGCGATGATGGTCATTATTACATGGGCTGAAGGTGTTATTTCGGTGGCAGAGCCTCCGATTATGTCAGAGTGTGCGGTATCGGGCATTTTGGCCGGGTCTGGACTATTGTTACCGGCATGCCCTTCCCATACCACGGATGGCTTAAACAACCTCTCCAAAAAGATGTTGGGGGGGACCGCATCGCGTTTTGCGCCGATGCGGGTGAGGATATCCGCCACCTGATTGTTTTCCCGAGCCACATGGTGAAATTTGAGCCCCTCGAACCGAGCTGACATCTTTTGGACGGTGTTGCAATAGGCCGCCATTTTCGGATCCTTGGCATCGAAATCTCCATTTATTTGGGATATTATGAGGTTCGAATCCCCACGCACCTCTAGGCATTGAATGCCCATGGAAACTGCCATCCGAAGACCATGTAATAGGGCTTTGTATTCGGCTGCGTTGTTGGAGTCTATATACAATATCTGGAGTATGTATTGAACTGTATCTCCGGTAGGGGACGTCAGGACGACGCCAGCCCCCAGACTAGCCAGCATTTTGGAGCCGTCGAAGTGCATGATCCAATTGGAGTATGCGCCGTACTCTTTAGGGAGTTCGGCTTCCGTCCATTCGGCGACAAAGTCGGCCAATACTTGCGATTTAATGGCTCGTCGGGGTGTGTATGTTATATCGAACGGGAGGAGCTCAATGGCCCATTTGGCAATCCGGCCCATGCCATCGCGGTTGTTTATAATGTCATTGAGTGGCACCTCCGAGGCTACTGCAATTGAACACTCTTGAAAGTAGTGTCGCAGCTTCCGGGATGCCATGAATACCGCATAGGCTATCTTTTGATAATGTGGGTACCGTGATTTGCATGGAGTGAGGATAGTGGATACATAATATACCGTCCTTTGAAGGGGGGATTTATGTCCGTCTGTTTCTCGTTCGACGATGAGCACTGCGCTTACCACCTGATGAGTTGCCGCAATGTACAACAGCGTTGGTTCGCCGATGTTTGGCGCGGCCAGGATTGGGTTGGTTTCCAGTATGGCTTTTATTTCTTCCAATCCAGTTGTGGCAGCGTCCGTCCACTCGAATCGTTCGGTACGCTGAAGAAGGCGATAAAGGGATAATGCCTTTTCTCCTAAGCGGGAGATAAAGCGGCTTAGAGCCACCACACATCCGATTAATTTCTGGATTTGTTTGAGGTCCGTTGGGATAGCAAACTGTGACAGAGCTCAGATTTTGGCCGGATTTGCTTCAATTCCTCTATTGGAGACAATGAGGCCTAGGAGCTTTCCGGCTGGTACACCGAAAACGCATTTTTCCGGATTGAGCTTGATGTCGTATGTTCGGAGGTTGTCGAATGTGAGCCTCAAGTCGTCTATTAGAGAGTCGACGTGTTTGGTTTTGACGACCACATCATCTATGTATGCCTCTACTATTTTGCCGATCTGTTTCTCCAGACATGTCTGAATCATGCGCTGATATGTTGCGCCGGCGTTTTTGAGCCCAAAAGGCATTGTGTTGAAACAGAAGGGGTCGTATGGTGTGATAAATGCCGTTGCGGCTTGGTCGGACTCCGCCATCTTGATTTGGTGGTAGCCGGAGTATGTGTCGAGGAAACACAATGAATCGTGTCCTGCGGTAGCGTCGATAATTTGATCGATGCGGGGGAGGGGGAAGGGATCCTTTGGGCAAGCCTTGTTGATGTCCTTGAAATCGACACATAGGCGCCAGGATTTGTCCTTCTTCGGTACCATCACCAGGTTTGCTAGCCAGTCCGTGTGTTTTATTTCTCTAATGAATCCGGCCTCCAATAACTTGGCTAGCTCCTCTCCCATAGCTTGTCTCTTAGGTTCAGAGAAACGCCGAAGAGTCTGCTTGACCAGCTTGAATCCCTTCAGAATATTAACGCTGTGCTCGGCCAGCCTGCGTGGGATTCCCGGCATATCTGAGGGATGCCAGGCGAATATGTCCCAATTCTCGCACAGGAACTCTTGTTGTGCGGCGTCCACGGCGGGGTTTAACTATGCCCCGATGGAGGATGTTTTTGAGGGTCCATTGGGTGGACTTGGAATTTGACTATTTCATCCGCTGGTTTAAAAGAGGTGGACTTGGATCTCTTGTCAAGTATCACGTCGTCCCTGTCCATTATGGAGCGCAGCGCAGTTAATTCCTCGGCCACAAAGGCTTCGGATAATGCCTCGAGGGCCAATGCGGCTGTTTTGTTTTCGGCGCGGAGTGTTGTGTCCGGATCACTAGCGAGAGTGATGATTCCGTTGGGCTCGGGCATTTTGAGCTTCATGTACCCGTAATGGGGTATTGCTTGGAAGATCGTGAACGCCTCCCGCCCTAAAAGGGCGTGGTATCCGCTACTAAACGGGGCCACTTGGAATGTAATTTCTTCGGACCTATAGTTCTCCTGCTTGCCGAATACCACATGTAGTGTGATTTTCCCAGCACAACGTGCTTCCCGACTGGGGATGATTCCTCCGAAGGTTGTGCTGCTTCGCTCAATGCGGTTCCAGTCTATTTGCATTTTTTGAAGAGTTTCCTCATAGATGAGGTTTAATCCACTGCCGCCGTCCATGAGTACTTTGGTGAGTCTAAAGCCGTCCACGATTGGACTAAGGACCAGTGCAGCTGGTGCTCGGGCTGTTCGGAATTTAGGTTCGTCACTGGCATTGAAGGTAATAGCCGTGTCACTCCATGGATTTATTGCTGCCACGTGGCAGATTTCAGCAAGGCAGCGGAGTGTTCTCTTGCGCCTATTATTTGATGCGAAGGTCTCAAAGACTGTTAATACCGTATTGTTATCCCCGGGATGGTGCTCTGTGGTATCTGGGATGAGAAGATCCTCACCACTTTTGGCCACCTGCCAGAGTACCCAATATGCTCTAAGGCTGTGTGTTGGTATGGTATCTGTTGTACTATGAATTTTGCAGGGTCCGTTGAGAGATCCCTCTAATACAGTTCCGTGCCCTGTAGAGGGTTTTTGCTTCTTTGTAATTAACTCGGGTGTCTTATGATAGTGCACCCTTTTACTTCGGACTGGGTGTATATTCGGAGCCGGATTATCCCAAAATTTCGTTTCGGTTTTCCAGGCACTTTCAATCGCACAGTACTTCGTACTATGGACGCCAAGTCGGTGAAGCGTGATATGTCACGGCGACTTATGGCGTTAGGGATTCCCTTGTCCGTGCAATTATTGTAGAAAAATGAGACTGCATCTTCCTCGCGACAGTCCTTAACCTTGTTCATCACAAGGAGGAATCTGGCCCAATAATGATGTACTATTTCCTGGGGCTCTTGCCTGATGTGGGAAAGATCGTCTATGTTTGGGTGGGTGGGTGGATTTGAGTCCGAACCCTTACCCGATCTGAGACCCAGGGGCCGAGGACTTCCCAATCTTGGAAGTTCGGGTTCCGGGATGTTGCCCGATAAGTCTGGCCCACTGCCTCACTCTAGGTTCAGGGCTTGGGTGATGTCCTCCCGTGAATGGGTATCCGGCTCGGAGAGCTCAGGAATTCGGACATAGTTTGTCCTCAAGATAGAGGAAGAATTGCCACATTGTTCCTCCACCACCACAATATGATGGGTGACCGGTGGAGAGTTAATCTCCCTTTGATCGGGTTTAAGCCCAATCCAATCATAGTCCGTAGGGACTCCCAAGGCGGCGATGCGATCCAAGAGCTCGTTTAGGGAGGAGAGCTCCATTGGATCCATCTACTTGGCGAATTCCGAGCCGACGTGGAGGCTGTTTCCGATGACCCGAGAAGTCATCGTCGGTGCAGCAGCCGAACGGGCGGTCATGATGAAACTGCCTAGCCGGAGAGTTTGGCCGACAGCCAGGGCTCCCCCGGCGGTAATGTTGTTTTTAACAACGAGATGAGGCATCCTTCCTTACGGCGACGGCACATTGGAACTCTCAATGAAAGCACCAATGACGGTGTCAAAACCGGCGGATCTCGGGTAGGGGTTCCCGAACTGTGCGTCTAAGGCGGATGGTAACAGGAGGCAGGGGACACGATGTTTTACCCAGGTTCGGGCCCTCTTGATGGAGGTAAAACCCTACGTCATGCTTGATTGTTCTTGATAATATGAGTAGTACAAGAGTAGATCTACCATGAGATCAGAGAGGCTAAACCCTAGAAGCTAGCCTATGGTATGATTGTATGTTGTCCTACGGACTAAAGCCCTCCAGTTTATATAGACACCGGAGGGGGCTAGGGTTACACAAGGTCGGTTACAAAGGAGGAGATATACATATCAGTATTGCCTAGCTTGCCTTCCACGCTAAGGAGAGTCCCATTCGGACATGGGACGAAGTCTTCAATCTTGTATCTTCATAGTCCAACAGTCCGGCCAAAGAATATAGTCCGGCTGTCCGGAGACCCCCTAATCCAGGACTCCCTCAATGTCGCTTGAAGCTACATCGGTATTTCCCCAAAGAGGAAGGGATGATGTAGCACAGCGGTGGTAGGTATTTCCATCAGATATGAAACCAAGGTTATCGAACCAGCAGGAGAACCAAGCAACACAACATAAACAACCCCCGCACACAAATAACAAATACTCGCAACCCGCCGTGTTAAAGGGGTTGTCAATCCCTTTCGGGTAACGGTGCCAGAAATTGGTGCGTGGACGGAGAAAGTTCTAATAGATTGAATAAATAGATCACAAATAAAATAAAGTGCAGAAAAGAATTTTTGGTTTAGTAGATCTGAAAATAAATGCAAAGGAAAAGTAGATCGCAAAGGCAAATATATGAGAAAGAGAGCGGGGGCCGTAGGTTTCACTAGTGGCTTCTCTCGAGAAAAATATCAAATGGTGGGTGAACAAATTACTGTTGGGCAATTGATAGAACTTCAAATAGTCATGACGATATCCAGGAAATAATAATTACATAGGCATCACATCCAAGATTAATAGACCGACTCCTGCCTTCATCTACTACTATTACTCCATGCTACCTCTTGAGCACTGCGTTGGTTTTCCCTTGAAGAGGAAAGGGTGATGCAGCAAAGCAACATAAGTATTTCCCTCAGTTTTTGTGAACTAAGGTATCAATCCAGTAGGAGACTACACGCAAGTCCCTCGTACCTACACAAACAAATAAGAAGCTCGCAAGCAACGCGATAAAGGGGTTGTCAATCCCTTCATGGTCACTTACGAGAGTGAGATTTGATAGAGATAATAATAATAAGATAAATATTTTTGGTATTTTTATGATATAGATTGGAAAATAAAGATTGCAAAATAAACGGTAATAGAAAATAGCTTGTTGACGGTAGATTAATATAAAGGAGAATAGACCCTGGGGCCATAGGTTTCACTAGTGGCTTCTCTCAAGATAGCATAAGTATTACGGTGGGTGAACAAATTACTGTCGAGCAATTGATATAAAAGCGAATAATTATGAGAATATCTAGGCATGATGATGTATATAGGCATCACGTCCGTGACAAGTAGACCGACTCCTTCCTGCATCTACTACTATTACTCCACACATCGACCGCTATCCAGCATGCATCTAGAGTATTAAGTTCATAAGAACAGAGTAACGCATTAGGTAAGATGACATGATGTAGAGGGATAAACTCAAGCAATATGATATAAACCCCATCTTTTTATCCTCAATGGCAACAATACAATATGTGTCGTTTCCCTTTCTGTCATTGGGCTCAAGCACCGCAAGATTGAACCCAAAGCTAAGCACTTCTCACATTGCAAGACAGATCAATCTAGTAGGCCAAACCAAACTGATAATTCGAAGAGACTTGCAAAGATAACCAATCATGCATAAAAGATTTCAGAGAAGAATCAAATATTGTTCATAGATAGACTTGATCATAAACCCACAATTCATTGGATCTCGACAAACACATCGCAAAGAGTTCGAATAGATCTCCAAGAAGACCGAGGAGAATTTTGTATTGAGATTCAAAGAGAGAGAAGCCATCTAGCTAATAGCTATGGACCCGAAGGTCTGAAGTAAACTGCTCACACATCATCGGAGGGGCCATGGAGTTGATGTAGAGGCCCTCCGTGATCGATGCCCCCTCCGGTGGAGCTTCGGAAAAGGCCCCAAGATGGGATCTGTTGGGTACACAAGGTTGCAGCGGTGGAAATAGGGTTTCGTGGTGCTCCTAGATGTTTTCAGGGTATATGAGTATATATAGGAGGAGGAAGTAGGTCGGTTGAGCCATGAGGGGCCCACGAGGGGGAGGGCTCGCCCAGGGGGTAGGTGCGCCGCCCTGCCTCGTGGCCTCCTCGTTGGTTGCTTGACGTCCACTCCAAGTCCCCTGGATCATGTTTCTTCCAAAAATAACTCTCCCGAAGGTTTTATTCCATTTGGATTCCGTTTGATATTCCTTTTCTGCGAAACACTGAAATAGGCAAAAAACATCAATTTGCACTGGGCCTTGGGTTAGTAGGTTAGTCCCAAAAATAATATAAAAGTGTAAAATAAAGCCCATTAACATCCAAAACAGATAATATAATAGCATGTAACAATCAAAAATTATATAAACTTCGGAGACGTATCAAGCATCCCCAAGCTTAATTCCTGCTGATCCTCGAGTAGGTAAATGATAAAAACATATTTTTTGATGTGGAATGCTACCTAGCATAATTCTCAATGTAATTCTCTTTATTGTGGCATGAATATTCAGATCCGAGAGATTCAATACAAAAGTTTAATATTGACATAAAAATAATAATACTTCAAGCATACTAACTAAGCAATTATGTCTTCTCAAAATAACATGGCAAAAGAAAGTTCATCCCTACAAAATCATATAGTTTGGTCATGCTCCATTTTCGTCGCACAAGAATGCTCTCATCATGCACAACCCTGATGACAAGCCAAGCAATTGTTTCACACTTTAGTAATCTCAAACTTTTTTCAACTTTCACGCAATACATGAGCGTGAGCCATGGATATAGCACTATGGGTGGAATAGAATATGATGATGGGGGTTATGTGGAGAAGACAAAAAAGGAGAAAGTCTCACATCGACCCGGCTAATCAATGGACTACAGCTATAAATGTATGAAAGCTCAACAAAAGAAGCTAAGTGGGTGTGCATCCAACTTGCTTGCTCACGAAGACCTAGGGCATTTGAGGAAGCCCATTGTTGGAATATACAAGCCAAGTTCTATAATGAAAATTTCCCACTAGTATATGACAGTGACAAAACAAGAGACTCTCTATCATAAAGAACATGGTGCTACTTTGAAGCACAAGTGTGGAAAAAGGATAGTAGCATTGCCCCATTTTATTTCTTTTTCTTTTTTTATTTTTTTATTTTTTGGGCCTTCTTTTTTTTGGCCTTTATTTTTTATTTTTTTATTTGGTACAATTCTCTATTAATGATGATCATCACACTTCTATTTATTTACAACTCAATGATTACAACTCGATACTAGAACAAAGTATGACTCTATATGAATGCCTCCGGCGGTGTACTAGGATGAATCAAGAGTGACATGTATGAAAAATTATGAACGGTGGCTTTGCCACAAATACGATGTCAACTACATGATCATGCAAGGCAATATGACAATGATGATGTGTGTCATGATGAATGGAACGGTGGAAAGTTGCATGGCAATATATCTCGGAATGGCTATGGAAATGCCATAATAGGTAGCTATGGTGGCTGTTTTGAGGAAGATATAAGGAGGTTTATGTGTGATAGAGGGTACATATCACGGGGTTTGGATACACCGGCGAAGTTTGCACTAACTCTCAAGGTGAGAAAGGGCAATGCACAGTACCGAAGAGGCTAGCAATGATGGAATAGTGAGAGTGCGTATAATCCATGGACTCAACATTAGTCATAGAGAACTCACATACTTATTGCAAAAATCTACAAGTCATCAAAAACCAAGCATTACGCGCATGCTCCTAGGGGGATAGATTGGTAGGAAAAGACCATCGCTCGTCCCCGACTGCCACTCATAAGGAAGACAATCAAATAACACCTCATGTTTCAAACTTGTTACACAACGGTCACCATACGTGCATGCTACGGGACTTGCCAACTTCAACACAAGTATTTCTCAAATTCACAACTACTCAACTAGCACACTCTAATATTACCACCTTTATATCTCAAAACAATTATCAAGTATCAAACTTCTCATAGTACTCAATGCACTTTTTATGAAAGTTTTGATTATACCCATCTTGGATGCCTATCATATTAGGACTAGTTTCATAACCAAAGAAAATTACCAAGCTGTTATAAAGGGCTCTCAAAATAATATAAGTGAAGCATGAGAGATCAATAATTTCTATAAAATAAAAGCACCACCGTGATCTAAAAGATATAAGCAAAGCACTAGAGCAAAATTATCTAGCTCAAAAGATATAAGTGAAGCACATAGAGTATTCTAATAAATTTCAATTCATGTGTGTCTCTCTCAAAAGGTGTGTACAGCAAGGATGATTGTGGTAAACTAAAAAGCAAAGACTCAAATCATACAAGACGCTCCAAGCAAAACACATATCATGTGGTGAATAAAAATATAGCCTCAAGTAAAGTTACCGATAGAAGAAGACGAAAGAGGGGATGCCTTCCGGGGCATCCCCAAGCTTAGGATTTTGGTTGTCCTTGAATTTTACCTTGGGGTGCCTTGGGCATCCCCAAGCTTAGGCTCTTGCCACTCCTTGTTCCATCAAATCTTTACCCAAAAGTTGAAAACTTCACAACACAAAACTTAAACAGAAAATCTCATGAGCTCCATTAGTAAAAGAAAACAAACCACCACTTAAGGTACTGTAATTAACTCATTATTTATTTATATTGGTGTTAAACCTACTGTATTCCAATTTCTCTATGGTTCATACACTCAAATACTATCCATAGATTCATCAAAATAAGCAAACAACACATGAGAAACAGAATCTGTCAAAAACAAAACAGTCTGTAGTAATCTGTAGGTTTCGAATACTTCTGGAACCCCAAAAATGCTAAAATACATTGCTGGACGTGAGGAGTTTATCTATTAATCATCTGCAAAAGAAATTAACTAAACAGCACTCTCCATTAAAAAATGGCAACAAATCTCGTGAGCGCTAAAGTTTCTGTTTTTTACAGCAAGATCGCAAAGACTTTCCCCAAGTCTTCCCAAAGGTTCTACTTGGCACAAACACTAACTAAAAGCATAAAACCACATCTAAACAGAGGCTAGATGAATTATTTATTACTAAACATAATCAAAAAGAAAGAAACAGAAATAAAATTGGGTTGCCTCCCAACAAGCGCTATCGTTTAACGCCCCTAGCTAGGCATAAAAGCAAGGATAGATCTAGGTATTATCATCTTTGGTATGCAATTCTTCAATAGAACACTTATAAATCTTGGGAGTTTCCTCCTTTTTATTAATTATCAAACTCCTAGGAAAGAAATCAAGAAATTCATTTGTAGCAAAAGGTTCTTTAATGATATTAAAGAAGTTGGGGTAAACACTTATAGATTTGAGATCCACAATTTCCTTACTAGAAGTTTCACCTTATTTTTAGGAACATACATAAATTTGGCAACCTTGTTAGTAGGAGGATTTTTAACGGATGAAAAGGCAGATCCTAAATTAGTAATGATATCCTCAAGTTTACCATTTCTTGTGGAATCTAGATCTATTCTTCCGTTAACTATAGGTTCTTTTTCTTTAAAAAAATTCAGAGTAGCTCCTACCTTAGATCCATATTGAGTGATTTGGTGGTGGATCTTTTTATCCAAATTTTCAATCAACTCCACAGAGGCAACTTTATTTTCGATAATTTCAAGCCTTTGCATCACATGTTCCAAAGTTAAAATAGTTCCATTAACCAAGAGAGGTGGTGGGCCAAACAAATCTATCATAGCATTATAAGAATCAAATGCATGGCTACCCAAGAAATTCCCTCCGGTAATGGTATCAAGAATATATCTATTCCAAGGGGTGATGCCTACATAAAAATTGCAAAGAAGAACGGAAGTGGATAGCTTCCTAGAGGATCTATTCCGAGCATTGCAAATTCTATACCAAGCATATTTTAAATTTTCTCCCTCCCTTTGTTTAAAATTGAGAACTTCATGCTCGGGAGTACTAAACGATAGGAGAATTAGCCATAACGACACGCGGCAACACAAGAAGTAAGCGAAAAGAGGCAAACAAAAAGAGAGGGGAATGGAAAAAGAGGGCGAATAAAACATCAAGGGTGAAGTGGGGGAGAGGCAAATGGCAAATAATGTAATGCGACGGATAAGAGTTTGTGATGGGTACTTGGTATGTCTTGACTTGTGCGTAGATCTCGCCGGCAACGGGCCAGAAATATTTCTTGCTACCTCTTGAGCACTGCGTTGGTTTTCCCTAGAAGAGGAAAGGGTGATGCAGCAAAGTAGCGTAAGTATTTCCCTCAGTTTTTGAGAACCAAGGTATCAATCCAATAGGAGACTACATGCAAGTCCCTCATACCTAACCAAACAAATAAGAACCTCGCAACCAACGCGATAAAGGGGTTGTCAATCCCTTCACGGTCACTTACGAGAGTGAGATCTGATAGAGATAATAATAATAAGATAAATATTGTTGGTATTTTTATGATATAGATTGGAAAATAAAGATTGCAAAATAAACGGTAATAGAAAATAGCTTGTTGACGATAGATTAATATAAAGGAGAATAGACCCAGGGGCCATAGTTTCACTGGTGGCTTCTCTCAAGATAGCATAAGTATTATGATGGGTGAACAAATTACTGTTGAGCAATTGATAGAAAAGCGAATAATTATGAGAATATCTAGGCATGATCATGTATATAGGAATCACGTCCGTGACAAGTAGACCGACTCCTGCCTGCATCTACTACTATTACTCCACACATCGACCGCTATCCAGCATGCATCTAGAGTATTAAGTTCATAAGAACAGAGTAACGCATTAGGTAAGATGACATGATGTAGAGGGATAAATTCAAGCAATATGATATAAACCTCATCTTTTTATCCTCGATGGCAACAATACAATATGTGTCATTTCCCTTTCTTCCACTGGGATCGAGTACCGCAAGATTGAACCCAAAGCTAAGCACTTCTCCCATTGCAAGAAAGATCAATCTAGTAGGCCAAACCAAACTGATAATTCGAAGAGACTTGCAAAGATAACCAATCATGCATAAAAGATTTCAGAGAAGAATCAAATATTGTTAATAGATAGACTAGATCATAAACCCACAATTCATCGGATCTCGACAAACACACTGCAAAAAGACTTACATCGAATAGATCTCCAAGAAGACCGAGGAGAACTTTGTATTGGGATTCAAAGAGAGAGAAGAAGCCATCTAGCTAATAGCTATGGACCCGAAGGTCTGAAGTAAACTACTCACACATCATCGGAGGGGCCATGGAGTTGATGTAGAGGCCCTCCGTGATTGATGCCCCCTCCGGCGGAGCTCCGGAAAAGGCCCCAAGATGGGATCTCTTGGGTCCAGAAGGTTGCGACAGAGGAAATAGGGTTTTGCGGTGCTCCTAGATGTTTTCAGGGTATATGAGTATATATAGGAGGAAGAAGTAGGTCGGTTGAGCCATGAGGGGCCCACGAGGGGGGTAGGTGCGTCCCCTGCCTCGTGGCCTCCTCGTTGGTTGCTTGACATCCACTCCAAGTCCCCAGGATCACGTTTTTCCCAAAAATTAACTCTCCCAAAGGTTTTATTCCGTTTGGATTCCGTTTGATATTCCTTTTCTATGAAACACTGAAATAGGCAAAAAACAGCAATTTGCACTAGGCCTTGGGTTAGTAGGTTAGTCCCAAAAATAATATAAAAGTGTAAAATAAAGCCCATTAACATCCAAAACAGATAATATAATAGCATGGAACAATCAAAAATTATAGATGCGTTGGAGACGTATCACTCCACACATCGACCGCTCTCCAGCATGCATCTAGTGTATTAAGTTCATGGAGAAACGGAGTAATGCAATAAGAACGGTGACATGATGTAGACAAGATCTATCTATGTAGAGATAGACCCCCATCATTTTATCCTTAGTAGCAATGATACATACGTGTCGGTTCCCCTTCTGCCACTGGGATTAAGCACCGTAAGATCGAACCCACTACAAAGCACCTCTTCCCATTGCAAGATAAATAGATCAAGTTGGTCAAACAAAACCCAAATATCAAAGAAGAAATACGAGGCTATAGCATAAAAGAGATCAAAGAAACTCAAATACTTTCATGGATACAAAAAGATAGATCTGATCAAACTCAAAGTTCATCGGATCCCAACAAACACACCGCAAAAGAGTTACATCATATGGATCTCCAAGAAGCCATTGTATTGAGAATCAAGAGAGAGAGAGAGAGAGGAAGCCATCTAGCTACCAACTACAGACCCAAAGGTCTACAAAGAACTACTCACACATCATCAGAGAGGCACCAATGGAGGTGGTGAACCCCATACGAGATGGTGTCCAGATTGGATCTTATCGTGGATTTGTCACGGCAGATGTCCTGAGTATGAGGACTTAGTCGCGAGGCCAACGCATCTATGTGGTAACTTGAGAGGGGTTGAGTGGGACGGGAGACGCGAGGTTTTTACCTAGGTTCTGCCACTCACGGTGGAGGTAAAAGCCTACATCCTTCTTGATTCATATTGATGATGATGACGATCATGGTTACAAGGGCAAGGTTTCGTTTCCTCTATCTCGAGAGCATCTACTTTGATGTTGTCTAAGAGTTGTCTACTGGGACATGTCTATTGATACATCTAGGAAAAATCTTACCCTCTTGGGGCGCCCCACCCCTCCTTATATAAGTTGAAGGGGCGGGTTACATGTAGAGTCCTAGTCGGATTAAGACTTAAACTATTCTGACTTCTCATCACGGGCTTTTCTCCATGGGCTTCTTAATGTCTTGGGCTTCTTAGCGTCTCGGGCTTATTAACCCCAGGTGTCTCTATCTGCCAGGTTATAACTGTCTGCCAGGTTATAACTGTCCACCATCTTACAATCTGCTGGCTCAGCAATGGGTCACCAGGCTCGGCCAGGTCATCAGTGAGTCGTCAGTCCTCGGGCGGTTTACCAATGAAATACCAAGTCCCAAACGGGTCATATCTCCGGCTGGGTCATACCGCGGGGTATATCCCCGACATTAGCCCCCAGTTTAATTTGGATTTATCCATATTAAACTGATCCTGTAAAACAAACACAAGAAAAAATTTGATAGATTGTGCTCCGGGTTAAAATATTCTTGTAAGTCGGCACCTGATCATCCTTAAGTACTTGTCATTTCCTTCTTCTAGAAAATCCAGGTCAATAGGCCAGCTTCATAATCAATTTGCTGACATTAGCTTCTCACAAAAAATATTGTGAAGAATAATTCATTTGATTCAGCTCCCAATGCTTAACAAAAATACTGGCCTTTGAAATACTCATCTGATTTTTAGCCAGCTTGAATATGTAAATCTTGCCCATTTATGATTACCAAAAGAGCCGGTTTGTAAGTATTGATGGCACTGGGTCATAATTGTTGCTAACATCAAGCTTGAAAATGTACCTCCCTTATATGCATATCACTTGTAGCCCCCAAGTCTTAAGAAGGGAGCGTAGTAACAACTTAAGACTTGCTTCAATATAAATGTTGCAACCTTGAAGAAATCCAGGTTGTTCATCTCAATCACTAGTCAAAACTGAATATTCCACATATGTAGCCCCCAAGTGTTGGGTTGTCATGTTTGCAGCAACCTGGGACTTTTAATTGCCTTATGCTTATAAAAACTTCAATAATGAGCAGGGACTTTATATATATTAAAAATAACATTATGATGAAGCCTCCATCATGGGACTTGAACCCACTCACAAGGTTAAGAGCCTTGTGCTCTACCAACTGAGCAATGGACCCTTCAATATAATGGATTAAGGCTTGTGTACTTTGAATTTTTGGTAGGAGCAATTAGTGGCCCCCAAGGGCCGGCTCATCACTTATCTGATGGGTCGAGTCTTCAATAAAGCAAGTTAAAAATGACTTCGCATAAGCCCCCAAGTTCCATGGTGCATGCTGGCAGTGACATGGGACTTGCGTATTTGATGTAATATCAATCTGAATAATGTAGCCCCCAAGTGTCGGGTCGTAAGCCTGCAATGACTCGGGACTATTCCTTCCATTGCAGAATAAACCATATCCATTGATAAAGAAATAATAGCCATTGCGCTGAAGCAACTTTGAAAACCTCAATCATAATACTGGTTATTGATAACCATAACAAAAATCCAACCATGTTGGCTATTCAAGATTTGAATAATATAATCCGGTATGAAAACCTCAATCATTCAATATTCAAGATTTTGGCTATTTAAAGATTTGAATACCTTATCGGCTGATAAGTAAATCCGGAGTTTAAATACTCAGTGGCTCTTGGCCGATGGTGACTTAATGCACATCCTTGTAATCCGGGATTTTTGTAACCCGACGGCTTATAGCCTTTGTGAAAATCAATAATTGATAACCCTTTTGGAACACCAACTTCAATCTTTGATGATGGGTTTGAACTTAATCATTTATGTAAGTCATAGCTCTGCAAATCCTGTACAGAGTTTAAACAACATATTCCTTGGCGACTTAACGTCAAAAGCCAAGGTGGGTAACAAGCCAAACATAATATAGTCTTATGAAATTATGGAAAAGACTAGAATTAAGGCCATTTAAGTCTAAACATACTGGCAACTTAAAGTTAAAAGCCAGGGCGGGTTATCAAACCTCGCATATTCATATAACCAGGAAAACATACCTGTAGGATTGATTTATATTGTTGGCTTACATTGCCATACCCAGTGAAGGTAACAACCCAATGATTTATAAGCGCATGATTCCAATGGTGCAATCCAAAATACACTGGTGACTTAACGTCAAAAACCAGGTTGGGTGAAATAACACCCCAGAGAGGTTCACAATATGAACCATAAGGCATGATAGCTGTCATCAGTTTCCAATCATGTATCCTCATGTCACAAGAGGAAAACCTCAAAAAAGAATCTTCAAATCAAATAAAAATCAGAAAATGAGGCTTTCATAGGCGGCCAGGCCTAAAACCCAAGTGCTTTTCATGGGCTTGCACAGCCACTAGCTGAATCTTCAAACCTTGTAAGCGGACCTCACATAACCAACCGCCATTTTAACCTTGATAAGTTCAAGGTCTTAATAAGATTGATTGTCAAGAGTTCGGCGGGTTATTCCAGGATTATCTGGGCGGAGTGGCAGACGTACAAGGAAGGATCAACTGAAATTGTTTGGTGCTATGCACCTAGGGTTTCAAACCAAGAGGGGTTTATTAAAGCTATGTTCTGTGAACAGGGAGCCCCCAAGGGATATATATTGAGATGTGCTCGCCGGGTACCTATGTTTGAGCTGTGTTGTGCAGCAGACTCTCTTTGGTCCCTTCAATCTGAGCGTCAAGCCTCCAAGTAGGTTATAACAACGGTGTTCAAGCCGGATCAATAGGGTAGTCACAGCTATGCTCAATGAGCAGGAAGCCCCCAAGTATTTTGTAATCATGGCGTACAAGCCGGATCAAGAGAGTAGTCATAGCTATGCTCAATGAGTAGGAAGCCCCCAAGTGACCAATGATATGATAAGCCAATAAGGCAGGATACCCGTGTTTGAACCGCGCATCATGCCAGCAAGTTCTCTTTGGCAACCTTTAATTTTTCCTGAGAACTCGAACTTATGGTAAATGGATTCTTTTTGAACCGGAATTTTAAACCGGATATTGAGAGCTTCAAAGCTTTGTGAGAAACATATTTCTCTTGAGCCGGATTTTAAACCGGAACCCTTCATTTTAAGCCGGAAATTTTCTAACGGCCTTTAAATTTTCATCAATATGGCAGTAGCCTCCGGGACCGGGTTATCTTCCCTCCAATGACCAGGGCTTGTTGAATTTGCTCAAACTGGCAACATTTACTGAGTAATGTCATCATAGCCCCTGAGTCTTAAGACTACTCAAGGAGTTGGCTTGAGACTCTCCATACTTGACCGTGATATGAACCGGCATATAGTTGAATAGCGGATTGCTGAAATATGTTGAATCTCGACGGGTTATAAATGACCCTGTCCATTGATCCATCTGATGTAGGCAAGGGCCATAGTTTGATGGTCTCCTTTGCAATTATGAATTCTGCATAAGAATTTGCACAAACGAGAGTAATTGTTCTCGAAGAAAAAAAATGTATCAATAGAAACTTGACAGGATGGATTTCACCTGATATGTTTTATCAAGAATTATCAGCCGTGGGGTTGTGGCAATGATGATAGAGGTGGCGGCTTAAAACGCAACATCGGGCGGCTCAGAAGGGATCCTCCGGGTTATGTTTTAGCTTACCCATACTGGAAATCTCGCACTAATGCTTCTGGTAGTATGTCCAGTGCCTGGCCACTTGATTTCTTACAGCCGGCAGGCGAGTGCACGGGAGCAACTGGAGAGGGGGTGGGCTGAGCTGGCCGCGGGCTCGCGGGGCGATCTAGGCGACTCACCGGTAAGGCCGCGACAGAGGCGGTTTAACGCGAAGTCAAACGAGACAGGGCCCGTGGCTATGAAAACGGAGGCGGCCGGTGGAGGCGCGACCATGGCCGGCGGCAAAGATGACTTGCAGTGAGGTGGGTCGCAACTGTGGTAGCTCAGCGATGCAAGCGCAGCTACATCAGTGGCGGCTCAACTGGAGACCGAGGCGACTCGAGCGGTTGTCGGCTCAGTGATGAGGCGGCTAACGGAGGTGGAGCAAGGCAGCTTGGAAGAGGGACCGCACGAAGGCAGAAGTGTGACCCAGCGGGGCCGCTGCAGAAACAGCGCACCGGCCATGGATGAATTGCAACAGTAGAGGGGTGAGGCCGGCTCATAGGCAGAGCAGCTCGTAGGTTGAAGTAGCGACTTGGAGCAGACGCGGCCGAAAGAGCAGAGGCGAGTGGGCCATCGGTGGCGGCTTGATGCAGCGGCGGCTGAGGCCCCCGGCAAGGAGAGCAGTCTCGGTGACGCAGAGGTGAGTGGCGGCTCATAAAGGCCGTGGCGGCAGCGGAGTCTGGTGAGGGGATGCCATGGTGGGCCCCGGCGGTTTGTGGTGATTCAGCCTCGGCGACTCAAGGTGAACTCGGCGGCTCAGGGCCAGTTATGCAACAGCGGTTGAGATGGGCCCGCGACGGCTCAACAGAGGCCGCGCGGGGGTGACGGCAGTAGCCGACAGTGGCGGCTTGATGCAGTGGAAGGTCAATGAAGATCGGAAGTGATGCTGATGAGATGAACTACGGCCGCGGCCGTGGCGATTTGTAGTGGAGGCGCGGTGGCTCGGATGGTCAGTGCCGGCGACTCAACGGAGGACCGCAGCGGATGAGTAAAGCAACCCGGAATAGACGAAGTGGCACGCCGGCGACTTGACGAAGGACCGCGGTGGCTTGAAACAGGTGATGTGGCGCGAGAGGCGGCCAATCCAGCATGCACGGGCGGTAGTAGAAGGCATGGATGCACCGGAGCGGCCCTTGGTCCTGAAACGACGGTGGGTTAGCAGCGAGGGCGGATGCGACCGGGCGGCTCAGAGGCTGGCTCGTCGTGGAGCGAGACAGCACTCGAAGGTGGGCGATGGTGGCCGGCAGAACCACGCCGGCGAAGGAGGCCAGCGGTTGACTGAGGAAATGGCGGCTCTCAGTATGCAGGCGACTCAGATGCAGGGCAGACACGTGGTTGAGACAAGGCTGCAGCGGAGCGGACGGTTTAACAGTGGTGGAGCCAAAACATTGGAGGCGGCTCATCAGCTGCGTGGTTGAGGGCAGTGGCTCAAAGCAGCAACTCGGAGGCGGCGTACAGCGAAGGGAGCTCACGGTGATGTCAATGCGATGTACTTGGTAACGGCGAATTGTGGCCGTACAATGAAGATACGTCGGCAAGGCGTCAAGTTGAGACAGGTGCCTTGGAAGGATTAGGCGGCTCAGGCGGATGCACAACGCGACGGCACGCGGGAGCCTGGTGCGGTGGCTCTCGGCAGAGTGACAACATGAGGCCGAGCAAGGCAGCCACGTAGGAGCGACGGCATGATGGTCGTGGTGGCAGAGGAGTCTGGGGTGGCTCGACAGCAGCACCTGAGGCCGGCCGCAGAGATGGGGCGCCAGCGTGGGGAGGTACCCGATGGCGGCCGCTCAGAGGTGACTCGACGCAAGAGCAAAATCGGTGAGGCACGGGTGGCTCGTGGTGGAGATGAACCGGGGCGGTTGACTCCGAGTCCACGCCCATGACCCCATCCTTTCTGGGTCGTGTTTGGGTTGACCTCCACTCTTTTTTTTCTTTGTAATCAGTAGTTATAGAAAACGGCCGAACAAATCGCATGACGGCGACAACAGATCGACCGTAACCCTAACACTTCTCTGACTTAAATCTCACGGGTTGTAAAATTTGGACTGATGAACTCCAAGCTGACGCAGATCCTTTCCAATCGGCTTTTCTTCATCTGGAATTTACCATCTTCTCGGTCCCTGTGAAAGATCCCTCCAAGAACTCAACACCACCGTGCGCAGGCCCCATGGTGGGCGCCAACTATCGTGGATTTGTCACGGCGGATGTCCTTAGTATGAGGACTTAGTTGCGAGGCCAATGCATCTATGTGGTAGCTTGAGAGGGGTTGAGCGGGAGAGGAGACGCGAGGTTTTTACCCAGGTTCGGCCCCTCGCGGTGGAGGTAAAAGCCTACATCATGCTTGATTCATATTGATGATGATGACGATCTCGGTTATAAGGGCGAGGTTTCGTTACCTCTATCTCGAGAGCATCTACTTTGATGTTGTCTAAGACTTGTCTATTGAGACCTGTCTATTGATATGGCTAGGAAAAACCTTACCCTCTTGGCGCGCCCCGCCCTTCCTTATATAAGTTGAAGGGGCAGGTTACATGTAGAGTCCTAGTCGGATTAAGACTTAAACTATTCTGACTTCTCATCATGGGCTTCTCTCCATGGGCTTCTTAACGTCTTGGGCTTCTTAGCGTCTCGGGCTTATTAACCCCAGGCGACTTTGTCTGCCGGGTTATAACCGTCTATCGGGTTATAATTGTCTGTCGGCTTATAACTATCTGCCGGCTTACAATCTGTCGGCTCACCAATGGGTCACCAGGCTCGGCCGAGTCATTAGTGAGTCGTTAGTCCTTGGGCGGTTTACCAATGAAATACCAAGTCCCAACCGGGTCATATCTCCGGTCGGGTCATACCACGAGGTATATCCCCGACAGATCTGGTGGCTCTGGACTCTACGGCGGCTGGATCAATATTTCGTCGACTCCCCTAGGGTTTTGGGTATATTGGGGTATTTATATAGCAAAGAGGCGGTCCGGGGGGCACCCGAGGTGGGCACACCCCACCAGGGCGCGCCTAGGCCTCTTGGCATGCCCTGGTGGGTTGTGCTCTCCTCGGAGCACCCCCAGGTGCAGCCAGGGCCCATTATGTTCCTTCTGGTCCATAAAAAATCTCTGTAAAGTTTCGTGGCATTTAGACTCCGTTTGGTATTGATTTTCTGTGACGTAAAAACATGGAAAAAACAGCAACTGGCACTTGGCACTATGTCAATAGGTTAGTAACAAAAAATGATATAAAATGACTATAAAATGATTATAAAACATCCAAGATTGATAATATAATAGCATGGAACAATCAAAAATTATAGATACGTTGGAGACGTATCAATGTCCGGTCCGGTTTTGACCGGTTCCAGTTGCTCCCTGGATAGGTTGTAGCCAGATTTCCGAGGTCGGGTCGGATGTCCTAGGCTTGTAGGAGCTTGGCGTCTAGCTTGCTGTTGGGGTTGACATCTCTAGGGGTCGGATGTCCGGGGCCTATAGCCCTTCTCCGGTTCCTCTCATCGTGATCCTTCGTCCATGTACTTGGGGACTTGTCCATCATCAAGAGAATCTCCTAGAGGGTGGTCTTCATACCTAATCACACATAGCATTCCGGCTTTAGGTAGTAGCCATGTCTCACATGGGTCCTATAGAATATCACAAAGGAGAGATGTCACCTTGGTCTCGATAGCTCTAGCACGTGCTCGTGTCATCGGTCCACTTGGCACTTGAGTGGGCGAAGGTTGGTCCATGGGGATGACTGAAGGATGCTCCGCATCATCTCCCCTTACCTTGGTAAAGATCCGACCTCGGATCGAAAACCTCATCACCATAGTAGGGAGAGAGATCCTTGACGTTGAAGATATCGCTCATGTTGTACTTGTCGTGAGGTATGTCGATCTTGTATGCATTGTTGTTGTAGCATGCGATCACATTGAAGGGTCCATCGGCTCGAGGTGTAGCTACACAAGATCTCCAATGTTGAATATCATGGGTTGCTTGTTGAAGTTGAGCTTGGTCGTGAGGCGGTGTACTTGGCGCTCGAGTGCTTGTCTTGTATCGTCATGCACCTTCTTGAGATAGCTCGCTCATGCGCTCGCGTCCATGTTGATGCGCTCTTGTAGAGGTAGCGGTAGAATGTCAAATGGGGATGATGGATTGAAACCTTAGACGGCCTCGAAGGGACACTTACCGGTAGTCGAATGTCTTGCTCGATTGTAGGTGTACTCGGCAATAGGTAAGCATTCCTCCCACTCCTTGATGTTCTTCTTGATCAACACACGGAGGAGAGTCGATAGCCTCCGGTTCGTGACCTCCATTTGGCCGTTGGTTTGTGGATGGTATGCAGATGAGAAGAGTGGCTTGATTCCGATCTTGGCACATAGTGTCTTCCAAAAGTAGCTAAGTAACTTGACATCGCGGTCCGACACAATAGTCTTGGGCACTCCATGTAGACGCAAGATTTCCCTACAAAAGAGATTTGCAACATGTGAAGCATCGTCTATCTTGTTACATGGAATAAAGTGTGCCATCTTAGAGAAACGACCCACAACAACAAATGCTGAATCTTTTCCATTTCTAGTCCTAGGCAAACCAAGCACAAAGTCTATACTAATATCTTCCCATGGGTGATGCGGAATAGGAAGTGGCATATAGAGACCACTAGATTGAGCTTTAGACTTAGCTTTGCGACATGTAGAGCATCGGTTGGTGTAGTGGGAGACATCACGAAACATGTTGGGCCAAAATTAGTTCTTGGAGAGCATTGCGAATGTCTTGTCGCGTCCAAAGTGTACCATAAGTCCTCCTCCATGAGCCTCTTGCAAAAGTAACAAATGAAGAGAAGACTCAGGTATACAAAGCTTGTTAGCTCTCATTAGATAATCATCCTTGATATAATATCTCTCCCAAGATGTATGCATGAAGCATTTGGTATAAGGAATAGCAAAAGTAGTATCATGCACATACAAGTCCTTGATGTGCTCAAATCCAATGACATTCAATTCAAGTTGAGTTACAAGCATGCACTTGCGGGAAAGAGCGTCTGCCACAACATTTTCCTTACCTTTGATGTACTTGATGACATAAGGAAATGACTCAATGAACTCATTCCATTTGGCATGTCGCGTATTCAATTTCAATTGACCTTTAAGGTATTTAAGCGTCTCATGATCCGTATGGGTGACAAATTCACGAGGGCGAAGATAATGTTCCCACACATGCAAGACTATCACTAAACCATATAATTCTTTGTCATAGATGGGGTAGTTAAGTTGCGCTCCAGAAAGTTTCTCGCTAAAGTATGCTATTGGGTGCTTCTCTTGCATCAACACACCTCCTATGACATTACGACTAGCGTCGCAATGCACTTCAAAAGTTTTATCAAAATTGGGCAATGCATGCAATGAAGCATGTGTAAGAAAATTCTTAAGCTCATGAAATGCAGTATCTTGGGATGGTCCCCAAACAAATGGTGTATTCTTCTTACTCAATGCGTGCAAAGGTGATGCAATGGTGCTAAAATCCTTCACAAAGAGGCGATAAAATATGGCTAAGCCAAGGAAGCTACGCACTTGTTGCAAGTTAGTTGGTTGTGGCCAAGTTTTCATAGCATCGATTTTAGCTTCATCTACATGAACATCCTTAGAAGAAACAACAAAACCCAATAAAACAAGCTTGTCAACACCAAATATGCATTTCTCCATATTAGCATAAAGGCGCTCGTTTTGAAGAGTTTGCAAAATGGCCCTAAGATGGGTTACATGATCTTCTAGAGATTCTCTAAACACAAGTATATTGTCAAAGTAGACCACGAGAAATATGCCAATGTATTTGCGAAGAACATAATGCATCACACGCATGAAAGTGTCGGGTGCTTCGGATAAGCCCATAGGCATAACTAACCACTCATACAAGCCAAACTTGGTTTTGAAAGTGGTTTTCCATTCATCACCTTCTTGAATGCGAATTTGGTAATAGCCACTTTTAAGATCAATTTTTGAGAAAATGGTGGCTCCGCTAAGCTCATCTAGCATATCGTCAAGGCGTGGAATGGGATGCCTATAGCAAACAGTGATAGCATTTATGGGATGGCAATCGGAACACATGCGAAAACTACCATCCCTCTTAGGCACAGGAATAACCGGAACAACACAAGGACTTAAGATTTCACGTATATGCCCATTGTCAATGAGGTGTTGTACTTGACTTAGAATTTCCTTGGTTTCCTCGGGGTTGACGTGGTAGGGTGCCTTGTTTAGTAAAGTTGCGTCGGGGATGAGGTCGATGCGGTGTTCGATGCCTCGTAGTGGAGGTAGTCTTGGAGGTAGCTCATCGGGGAAGATGTCTGCGAACTCCTACAGTAGATTAGACAACACTAAAGGTAGATGGTGAGAGGTGTTAGTTCTTGTCGCCTCGTCTTCACACACTAGGGCATAGTGCATAACACTCGAGGGATTCTCACATACTTCTCTCGTCTCTCTTTTGGTAGCTAAAAGCACTAAGTTTTTTCTTTTCACACATCGTCGAGGCACTCATTTTTGGCTTGTGGCTCTCACTCTCTTTGAGGTGGCTCACTCTCTCACTCTTCTCTCCGTGATGGGTACATGCTTGCTTGTCGGCGATCACTTGACTTGGCGACATGGGTCATAGAACATACTCCTTTCCCTTCATCTTGAAGCTATAGTGATTGGTTCACCCAATGTGGATGACGTCGCGGTCAAATTGCCAAGGTAGTCCAAGCAGGAGGTGGCAAACAGACATGTGAACCACATCACACTCCAATGTGTCTTTGTATGCTCCAATCTTGAAGGATACATGAATGGTGTGTTCCACATGAATGGTGCCGGAGTCGCTAAGCCATTGGAGCTCGTAGGGACGAGGATGCTTCATCCTGACCAATTGTAGCTTGGAGCATAGTTCTTCACTTGCCAAATTGTGGCCACTTCCTCCATCGATGATGACCTTCGCGGAACGTCCATTGATGCCCGCTTAGGTGTGGAAGATGTGGCAACATTGGTCTTCGTCTTGTTCATGTTGAAGTGTCAAGACCTTGGAGACAACGAGAGCGGGGCTCAAATCATTTCCATAAAAGACTTGGTCATATTAACCTTCATTCACGCATCGGTGCATAGCCACGTGCTCAAGTGCTTCCATTTCTTCCTCACTCATGGAGTCATAGGTGCCGTTGTCGTTGGCGATCATGGTGTGCCGAGTGGGGCACTCAAATGTTTTGTGGCCTTGGCCTTGAAATGTGAATCATTTGATGGAACTTTTCTTGACAATCTCAAGCTTTGGAGTAATTGATGATGAAGCTCTGCTACCTCTTGAGCATGCGTTGTTTTTCCCTTGAAGAGGAAAGGGTGATGCACCAAAAGTAGCGTAAGTATTTACCTCAGTTTTTGAGAACCAAGGTATCAATCCAGTAGGAGACTACACGCAAATCGCCTAGTACCTGCACAAACAATCAAGAACCTTGCAACCAACGCGATAAAGGGGTTGTCAATCCCTTCACGGCCACTTACAAAAGTGAGATCTGATAAATATAATAAGAAAAATATTTTCGGTATTTTTGTTGTATAGATTTAAAAGTAAAGATTGAAAAATAAATAGATAGTAAACTAGAATTATAGATTGGAAACTTATATGATGTAAAGTAGATCCAGGGGCCATAGGTTTCACTAGTGGCTTCTCTCATGATAGCATATATTACGGTGGGTGAACAAATTACTGCCGAGCAATTGATAGAAAAGTGCATAGTTATGAGAATATCTAGGCATGATCATGAACATAGGCATCATGTCCGTGTCAAGTAGACCGAAACGATTCTGCATCTACTACTATTACTCCACACATCGAACGCTATCCAGCATGCATCTAGAGTATTAAATTCATAAGAATAGAGTAACGCATTAGGCAAGATGACATGAAGTAGAGGGATAAACTCAAGCAATGTGATATAAACCCCATCTTTTTATCCTC
This sequence comes from Triticum urartu, assembly GCF_056163025.1. Taxonomy (NCBI): domain Eukaryota; kingdom Viridiplantae; phylum Streptophyta; class Magnoliopsida; order Poales; family Poaceae; genus Triticum; species Triticum urartu. The sequence continues at coordinate 356,181,578 of NC_141877.1, forward strand.
GATAGCAACAATACAATACGTGTCGGTTCACTTTCTGTCACTAGGATCGAGCACCGCAAGATTGAACCCAAAGCTAAGCACTTCTCCCATTGCAAGAAAGATCAATCTAGTAGGCCAAACTAAATCGATAATTCGAAGAGACTTGAAAAGATATCAAGTCATGCATATAAGAATTCAGAGAAGAACCAAATATTGTTCATAGATAATCTTGATCATAAACCCACAATTCATCGGATCTCGGCAAACACACCACCAAAAGTATTACATCGATTAGGTCTCCAATAACATCGAGGAGAACTTTGTATTGAGAACCAAAGAGAGAGAAGAAGCCATCTAGCTAATAACTATGGGCCCTAAGGTCTGTGGTAAACTACTCACACATCATCGGAGAGGCTATGGTGTTGATGTAGAAGCCCTCCGTGATTGATTCCCCCTCCGGCAGATCACAAGAAAAGGCCCCAAGATGGGATCTCACGGGTACAGAAGGTTGCGGCGGTGGAAAAGTTGTTTTGTGGCTCCCCTGGATGTTTTCAGGGTATAAGAGTATATATAGGCGAAAGAAGTAGGCAGGTGGAGCTACGAGGGGCCCACAAGGGTGGGGGCGTGCCTACCCCCCTGGGCGTGCCCTCCTGCCTCATGGCCGCCTCGTTGCGTCTCTGACTTCCACTCCAAGTCTCCTAGATTGCGTTTGTTCCAAGAAAGATCCTCGCGAAGTTTTTGCTCCGTTTGATATTCCTTTTCTGCAAAACACTAAAATAGACAAAAAACAGCAACTGGCACTGGGCCTCCGGTTAATAGGTTAGTCCCAAAAAATAATATAAAATAGCATATTAAAGCCCATTAAACATCCAAAACAGATAATATAATAGCATGGAACAAACAAAAATTATAGATATGTTGGAGACGTATCAAGCTCTCGGCTGGAAGTTGCTTGTAGTAGGAGGACGACTTGAAGATGTCGAAGTTTTCTTGTAACTTGACTTGTCGCCGTTTCTTGTTGTAGGTTTCGTCGAGGTAGAAGGTGTTGTATTCGTTGAAGCTTGATTGTATGAACCGTGTAGGTCTTGGAAGAGTACTTGGTATACTTGTAATCATCTTGCACTTGTCGCTCCTCCTTGGTAGCTTGGTGCACTAGCTCGAGGAGGTTCGAATATGGTTGGAAATCTACAATCTTCTTGATAGGATGGTTGAGTCCATTCAAGAATCGTGCCATAGTTTTCTCCTCATCTTCCATGACATTGGCTTGAATCATGGCAATCTCCATTTCCTTGTAATACTCTTCAACGGACTTGGTGCCTTGCTTGAGGAGTTGCAATTTCTTGAAGAGATCTCAACTATAGTATGTTGGCATAAAGCGCTCTCGCATGACATCCTTCATTTGGTTCCATGTTGTGATGGGTGGGTCACCTTTTGCTTCTCGTCGCTCAATGACTTGCTCCCACCAAATGAGGACATAGTCTTGGAACTCTAGCGATGCCATGGCAATTTTCTTCTCTTCTTCATAGTTGTGTAAGCAAAAGATCTTGTCAACCTTAAATGCCCATGAAAGGTAATCTTTGGGATCATTGCTTTCGAAGAACTTTGGCATGGTGAACTTTAGCTTGCCATAGCGTTGATCTTCATTATGTTGGGGTCGATGGTGATGATGCTCTTACCGTGGTGGAGGGTCATCGATCGCTTGTTGTACGTGCTCCACTTGATTAGCTTGAGGTTGAGGATGTGTAATTCTTGCACGGTTCCTCATTTATTGGCGCTCCTTGAGGCGTGCGGCTTCTTCTTGACACTCTTGTCGGAGGGCCTCTTCTTGTTTGCGCACACAGCGGTTGCGTTCATTGATGGCTTGTGTGGATTTGCATAGGGTGCCTTGATCTTCTAGGGCTTGTTATTCACGGCATTGTTGCTCTTGTGGAAGGACGTCGCCATCTTGGTTTACTTGGCAATCTTGGTGTATTGGAGCTTGCTCTTGGACCATAGGATCATTAGCTTGTCAACGATTTCACTCACGTTCCTGGAGACAGTCTTGTAAACCATTTCCATGAAATGGGTTTTGTGGAGCTTGATGATCCTCATGGTCTTGACGATGATGCAAATGAGGTCTTGAATGACCTGCATCCAAAGAAATGTCCGAAGAGTGTTGACTTGACTTGCGTCGTCTTGATGATGATGACGAGGTTGTCGAGGAATGATTAATCAACAAGGTGTGGAAGTCGTCCATCTATGTTGCCAATTTGGTGTCGAGCTCTTCCATGTGGTTGGAAAGTTTGGTGTCGAGGTAGGCTCTTGTTCGTGCTTCGAATCGCCTCAAGTTGGTGGCGAGTTGATCGATGCGGTCGCCCAATGCTTCATTCTCTTGGTGCAAAGCTCTATGCACACTGAATAGTTGAGTCTTGGTGACGTAGTTGTCGGGCTCATCTTCTTGCTCGATGAAGAGTGGGTTGGTAGAAGTACTTTTCATATCCATCATCTCAAGCAAATATGTGAGTGGGAGAAAGGAAGAACTAGACCAAATGTACCTTATTCGATGTTGAAGATGGATCAATGATCACTCGATAATGTATTATGGAAATAGCACAATTGGTACCGGATCTTGTCAATTCTCACACCTACACAAATAATGCCTTTGGAGTAGCTTGGTGAGGATGGTGGCACAAAATTTATGCAATTGTTAGCGAGATTCAAATAATGTTGCAAAATATTCACAAGTATGCAAGTGAACAAGTAGACCAATAGCAATATGAGGCACACGGGAACACACGCACGGATAGATAAGTGGGGTCTTGCAACCAAGGAATGAGCTCAAAATGTGGAATCCATGGAAAATGCTCTTGTTGCACAACGCGATAGAGACGCTAGCACGTTTGCTCAATAGGCGGATACGAACTTGTGCACTGCCTATGATAGAAAAAACATAGCGACTTACTATCCCAAGTATGCTAATGTATGATGTTTCGGTGAGTCTTCTCATGTTGCCCGACAATACTCAAATGGCTAGTCTTGATAGGAAAGTGGCACAAAATGGGCTTGGGGTTAACAACGCAATAACAAGGGGAAGTATCCGAAGATGTCGTCGAGGTTACAGTCCTTGCTTACGGTTGATGGTTTCATGATGGTGAATGTTGTCGATGACGAATCCATGGAAAATATGAGCAGTGGTGATGTCGGTGTCGACTGTCCCTAACTAGCCGAAACACGTCAGGAAACGGAAATCGCAACTTAGATTCTTAAAACAAACGTGTCAAAATTATTGGATGTGGTAGCGGATAAGCGGTGGTGGTATGCGCAAGTAATGGTGGAAACCCGGTCAAAATTGGAAAAATGGGAAGTGGTGGAGTTGTTTTTGTCTGCCAGGCGCCGGATGTCCGGGCATTGGGTGGGATGTCCGGGGGCCATGGGCCGGGTGTCCGGGGCGCCACACCGTGGACAAACTCGATGAACTAGTGGGGAAAAGAAAATTTTGGGGCAAAATCTGTCAAAATTGCGTGCATGGAAATTGGGGAAAAGTTGAGGGAAGGTAGATCCACTAGTAACGCATCAAATCCATGGATCAAATGCAACAAAACATCATCACACCAACAAGTCGCAAAAAAGGTAGGGCTATTTTTGTGGGGATTTTCGAAATTGGACAAAACAAAGTAAAATTAGGCTAGAAATGGGGCTACATACTCCAAAATTGTGATCAATCATGGCTCATGATACCAAGATGATGTAGGGTGGAACCCTAGGGGCCGATCTTTCACCAATTGGAGGGGGAATTCCCAAAGAACTCGAAGAACACACAAGAGGAAAACACACAAATCAACTAGATCCAATCACACATGTGCTAGATCCACATACATAGAGAGGTCCCAAAGATCCAAGGACAATAAGGGAGGATACAAAGGAACTATGTCTTCTCAATCCTTGAAGGAAGGAGATCTTGAATCCACGAAGGATCTTCCCACAAGGGGGTCTTGAATCCACTTGGGGGATCTTCTCCTAGGAGGCCTTGGTCTCCAATGGAGTAGGGTTACAAGTGGATCAGCAAACTCTATCTCCAAAATGAGCAATCACACTACTAACCCTAAAATGTAGATAGAGGGGGAGTATATATAGTCTAGGGGTGAAGGGGTACATGGGCCTCGGCCCAGATGCACTACACGCCGGCAGGGAGCCGGATGTCTGCGCGTCAGCCAAGATGTCTAGGCCCTCAGGACGTGCCGGATGTCCGGGCAAAGGAGGAAGATGTCCGGGCTGGCTTTGGTTACATTCTTTGAAGGAGGGGCCAGATTTACGGGATGGCGCCGGATGTCCAGGCCTTCGCATCGAGCCAGATGTCCAGGGTAACAGCAGGATGTCCGGGCCAGTTTCGGACTGATTCCAGTTGCTCTCCGGATAGGTTGATTTCTGGGGGTCAGACCGGATGTCTGGGCTGGGCCGGATGTCCGGGTTGGGGCCGGATGTTTGGGGCCTGTAGGTGCTTGGCATCTCAGTTGCTATTGCGGTTGACATCTCCAGGGGCCAGATGTCCGAGCCATGGGCCGAATGTCCGCGCCTATAGCCCTTCTCTGGTTTCCTCTCATCGTGATCCTTCGTCCGTGTACTTGGGGATTTGTCCATCATCAAGAGCATCTCCGAGAGGGTGGTCTTCATACGTAATCACACATAGCATTCCGACTTTAGGTAGTAGCCATGTCTCACATGGGTCATACGGATATCACAAAGGAGAGATGCCACCTCGGTCTCGATAGCTCTAGCACATGCTTGTGTCATCAGTCCATTTGGCACTTGAGTAGGCGAAGGTTGGTCCATGGAGATGACCGAAGGATACTCCGCATTACAATACTATGCATCACCGATGCACGATGCACGATGAGCTAGGCATTCACTTTTTATGCGAGTGCATCGCTCTCCACTAGTTTGCATCCTTCACATCCCCACTCGACAGCAAATCACCGACATTAGTGTTGGAAATATGCCCTAGAGGCAATAATATTGTATTATTATATTTCTGTATTCATAGTTAAGAGTTTATATTCCATGCTATAACTGTTACGGTCCTGGAATATATGATTTAGTAGAAAACCCATATGCACATGTGGAATAATAAACGGTAACAACGGGTTCCCGGTTTCGCCTTGATACGTCTCCAACGTATTTATAATTTTTGATTGCTCCATGCTATATTATCTACTGTTTTGAATGATTATGGGCTTTATTATACACTTTTATATTACTTTTGGGACTAACCTATTGACCCAGAGCCCAGTGCCAGTTCCTGTTTTTTCCCTTGTATCAGTGTTTCGTAGAAAAGAAAAATCAAACGGAGTCCAATTGACCTGAAACTTCACGGAACTCATTTTTGGAAGGAAAGAAGCCCAGAAGACTTGGAGTGCACGTCAGGGGATCTACGAGGAGGCCACGAGGTAGGGGGCGCGCCCACTCCCCCCCCCCCCCGAGCGCGCCCTCCACCCTCGTGGGCCCCTCGTGGCCCCCCTGACGTACTTCTTCCGCCTATATATCTCCATATACCCTAAAAACATCCGAACGCACAATAGATCGGGAGTTCCGCCGCCAGAAGCCTCCGTAGCCACCGAAAGCCAATCTAGACTTGTTTCGGCACCCTACCGGAGGGGGAATCCTTCTCCGGTGGCCATCTTCATCATCCCGGTGCTCTCCATGATGAGGAGGGAGTAGTTCTCCCTCGGGGCTGAGGGTATGTACCAGTAGCTATGTGTTTGATCTCTCTCTCTCGTGTTCTTGATTTGGCACAATCTTGATGTATCGCGAGCTTTGCTATTATAGTTGGATCTTATGTTTCTCCTCCCCCTCTACTCTCTTGTAATGAATTGAGTTTTCCCTTTGGAGTTATCTTATCGGATTGAGTCTTTAAAGATTTGAGAACACTTGATGTATGTCTTGCCGTGCGTATCTGTGGTGACAATGGGATGCCACGTGATTCACTTGATGTATGTTTTGGTGATCAACTTGCGGGTTCCGCCCATGAACCTATGCATAGGGGTTGGCACACATTTTCGTCATGATTCTCCGGTAGAACTTTGGGGCACCGTCGGTGTCAAAACCGGCGGATCTCGGGTAGGGGGTCCCGATCTGTGCGTCTAGGCCGGATGGTAACAGGAGACAAGGGACACGAAGTTTTACCCAGGTTCGGGCCCTCTCGATGGAGGTAAAACCCTACGTCCTGCTTGATTAATATTGACGATATGGGTAGTACAAGAGTAGATCTACCACGAGATCGAGGAGGCTAAACCCTAGAAGCTAGCCTATGGTATGATTGTTGATGTGTATGTTGTCCTACGGACTAAAACCCTCCGGTTTATATAGACACTGGATAGGGTTAGGGTTACACAAAGTCAGTTACAATGGTAGGAGATCTTCATATCCGTATCGCCAAGCTTGCCTTCCATGCCAAGGAAAGTCCCTTCCGGACACGGGACGAAGTCTTCAATCTTGTATCTTCATAGTCCAGGAGTCCGGCTGAAGGTATAGTTCGGCTATCCGGACACCCCCTAATCCAGGACTCCCTCAGTAGGCCCCGAACCAGGCTTCAATGACGATGAGTCCGACGCGCAGATTGTCTTCGGCATTGCAAGGCGGGTTCTCCTCCAAATTCCGTGTACCTGTTTGAATAAAGTCCGGTCTCTTGTAGATGTTGCGCTCCTTGGCTTCTACGCCCAATAATGGCTGCTTCCCACGTGTCAAACGAATATGAAAAGTCTGAGTGTTTTTACATTCACACCCCTAGCCGCGTAAATGAGCTGCCCTATTTAAGGGGACGAGGATTTAGATCCAATCCACACCTTCTCCCCTCCGTGAGTGTTCATCAGAGCGCATCCGACAAAGGTCCATTCCACCATGGCCAGCCGTCGCAACTCCTCCCCTCGCCCTTCCAGCCCTAAGCTTGGATATTGGGAGAGATGTTCCACCCCGCATAGTGAGCTAGTGACGCTCCAGACCAAGGGATTTCTCCCCCTGGCCTATATGGTCCCGTTTCGAGCCGGTCTTGTCGTCTACAACGGCGGAGAGCAAGCAGAGAATGCCCCTAATCCCTCCAAAGGAGAGCGGGTGTGCCTCGTCCCTTACTTAATAAGGGGGCTCGGATTTCCAATCCACCCATTTCTCCGGGGGCTGCTGGAGTTCTACGGCCTCCAGCTACATCATCTCACGCCTACCTCAGTATTGCATATCGCGGGCTTTGTAGCCCTCTGCGAGCTGCTCTTGGGTGTTGAAGCTCATTTCGGACTGTGGAAGGAGCTATTTGGCCTCGTGCCCCGTTCCAAGAAGGGGTCAATGTATCAGGTGGGCGGAGCCGAAGTGTGGCGCATCGCCGGGACCGGATATCTATCCGGAACCCCAAAGAAGGCGTCCGAAGACTGGCCCTCGGAATGGTTCTATATAGAAGACGTCCCGCTGCCGGATCCTGTCTGGATCGGCCTCCCTGAATTCAATAGTGCTCCCTTAAAGAAGCGCCTAAGCTGGCGCCCACGGAGCCCTCAGAGGGAAAGTGACAGGGACATCATTTACCTGAAGGGCCGAATAAGATTGTTATCCCATTCCGGACTAACCATGATCGGGGTTATGGCCAAATGCATTATGCGGGGGGTGCAGCCGCTTTAGTATAGAAGCCACCCCATATGGGACTTCAACGGGGAGGACGACGCCACCCGCTAAGGTCGTAAGGGGCTGGATTCAGCTGCCGCTCTACTAAAGATCTTATCCACTTTGTATAAGGGAGAAGAGGAGGAATTTATCCGCGTCAACCCTCATGGTGGATTCTCCATGCACAATCCCCCGAGCTGGGTAAGCGGCCGTATTTCCTTGTCCACCCGTTTTGTATTCCCATTGTTAAATATTTAGTCTGACGACTTTAACGCAGGAACTGCGCCGGGCTGTTAAGGAAATAAGCAGCCCTCCTCCACAACCCGAGGACCCAGGACGGTCCCTCGACCCGGCCTCTCAAGAGGATCCGGACATATCTGTGGAGCTAGTTGATGGAGTGTTCCATCAATTGAGCGAGGACAATGCCTTGGTGGCCATTACGGCCGATTACCCAGGGCTAATACTGACGCCCCAGGTACCTGAGATCGAAGTCCTAGTACCCTGAATAGGTGTCCGCCCACTCGTGTTCAGTTTCCTGATTGCATCCGAACTTTGCAGGGGAGGTTTTTAAGGCGGAAGGCCGAACCCGCGGCGACAAGCCAACAAGGGGCCGTGGGGCCCCATGGGCCGAAAAGAAGTGCAGTCCGGACCGAGGCGTCAGCGCAAAGGTATGGCGCGCCCCCTTATCCCAGGTGTTATACCTTCGAGGCACATTGACACTCGTGCTCTCTTCAGGACAAAGAGACCTCGCCGGACTATACCCGGAGAGGCTGCCAATCGCACCTCCACCAGCCAGGCTCCAAAGCCTGGTCCGGAGGCGGAGGCGAACGCAAGGCGCGCGCCAGACGCTCCCCCGAGATGTGGACGGGTTGTCTGCCACCAACTCTGAGGTGGAGAGTGCCATGAACCACAGGCGTCGCCGGACAATTCTTCGTGATGCTTGTTTCTCCCAAGGGGCGTTAGATGCCTTCAACTCGGGAGATGCGCACCTCCGTGCCGCTCAAAATGGTCTAGCCAGAGCCACGGAGCAATATGTAAAAGGCATACGGGTAAGAAAATTTTGGTAAATATATATATAGCAGTAGCCCCCGAGACTTGAAACAGTTAGAATAACTAATTTAAGGATCATTTGATATGCAGGTTCTTACAAAAAAGAATTCCCTACTGTCCAAGGAGCTGGAAGAGTGCAAAGCCCAACTGGAGGCTGCACTAGCCGCGGCAGGGGAGCCTAAGGAGACCCCCTCTGGTAATATACACTTCGAAAGATAAGTATTTTGCGAAGCACGGCTTTAGTGCGAATCTGACAAATGAAATTGCAGATGGTGCCGGATTGAATCCGGAAAGGCAACACCTCCTACGCCAGCTAAAGGCTGGTGAGAGGGTGCTATTAAAGGTGATGGGGGAGAAGAACGATCTCCAAGATGCCAACACCAGGCTGGGCGTCGAGCTGAAAGATGTTCGTGCCCAGCTGTCAGACTCCGTGAAGGAGAGTCAGCGGCTTCGGTGCGGAATATTTAGTAAGTGCTTGAATGAACCTTTTGAAAGAAATTTCGGCGGGGAAGTCGACTAACAGAGCAATGTCTGTAGGTGTGCTAACAGGTCGTCCTGCAGAGGAGATGCCCGGTTCTACGGGTGACCTGCTTCCCGAGCTCTCGCAACTGCTCGATCGAGTACGGCAGGCGATGCGAGGCGTCGCCCAGGCCCTGTGGCCATCCGTCTCCATGCCCGAAGGTCTTGGAGAGCTTGCGGAGAAGCTAAAGGGATCACGGCGGTGCTTCCGATTGTGGAAGATATCAGCCTGCCGTCAAGGCGCTAGGGAGGCCTGGGCCATGGTGAAGACGTGGTATGCAAAGGCTGACCCCAACCACATGGCCGAGGTCGGTCCTGTAGGGCCCGATGGGAAGGAGATCCCTGTAAGCTTAGTATACGGCCAAGTAGAGTTGGCCGCAAAGTATTCCCAGTAGGACTGTAAATTAGACAGCCTGTTAGATGGTATTGAAGAGGAATACAATGAGTCAAAATGACTATGTAATTTAATTGACATTTATAATGCCTTATAGCCGGATTGTAGATCATTTGTCATGGCCGACCTTTTTGCTTCAGCCTCGGGACCTAACTGTCCGGAGTGTGTCCGAATTCCCATGCGGTTATATAGGAACCGGGGAATGCATGGAGACCATGCGTAGGGGTCATTAGGGCGTGAACAGACAAGTGCCCGACTAGGTATGTTATATTACATGGTTAGTAAGAAACATCTTCCAGGGAGAATCGTTCCGTTAGGGCTTCCTTTCCCTGGGAGGCATGCCCTAAGGTGCATGTCCATGCTGCGAAAAGAAACGCAGGAAAAACATCTGGGGGCGTATAGATAAAAATAAAAAAAGATCATCTTTAGTTCACCAACCGAATATTCCCTTAAGAACACTAGCTTTCGGCTTCACCCAGTCTGAGGTACACGTCCGGCTGACCCGGCAGTAACAATCGCAGAGGTGCTCCCTTTACCACCTAGCCGAACAATCGGGAACGTAGGGGTAAGCACAGGAGCCAGGCAACCCAGCTTGGCCAAAACTTAAGTCATATCGATGCATATAATGGTGAATAAAAGGTACATGCGGAAGTGTGACACATGTGTTGGGCATGAAGCCCGCATGAATAAGCTTCTATTTAAAGAAGCCCCCAGGTTTAATGAGCGCGATAGTGCGTCACTTTATGAGCCTTTAGAGGCTATACGAGAGAGAGAGAGAGAGAGAGAAGAGAAATGTAAGACAGAAAATATAAAAAATGGACAGAGGAAGGAGACGAACACAGAGTCCGACGCTAGGCATAGAATCTTCGGAGACGGGCTGCGTTCCATGGGTTTGGCTCGAGTCGGTTATCCGATGCATCCCGCAGGCGGTACGCTCCACCAGTCAGGACTTGGTCAATTATGAAGGGACCTTCCCACTTGGGCTTGAGTTTGTCCTTTTTCTTGTCCGGTAGTCGTAGAACTAATTCACCAACGTTGTAATTTTTGGCCCGTACTTCTCTGCTTTGGTATCTTTGGGCCTGCTGTTGATAGAATGCGGAACGGGCTTTTGCCACGTCGCGCTCCTCCTCCAATGCGTCCAAGCTGTCCTGACGATCAAGCTCGGCTTCTCTTTCTTCGTACATGCGCACTCGAGGTGAGTCATGAATTATGTCGCAGGGCAGAACCGCCTCTGCGCCGTACACCATAAAAAAGGTGTGTATCCGGTAGTACGATTCGGCATGGTCCGCGGCCCCCAGAGTACGGAGTCAAGCTCCTCTACCCAGTGCGTGTTAGATTCCAGTAAGGACTGCACTAATCTGGGTTTGATGCCGCTCATGATAAGACCATTTGCTCGCTCAACATGGCCGTTAGTTTGTGGGTGATAGACAGAAGCATAATCGAGCTTGATGCCCATGTTGCTACACCAGAGTTTTACATCATCAGCCGTGAAGTTCGTGCCGTTGTCAGTGATGATGCTGTGGGGGACGCCATAACGGTGTACAGCCCCGGATATGGAGTCTATCACCGGTCCGGATTCGCCGTTTAACAGGTTTGGCTTCTATCCATTTGGTGAATTTATCCACCATGACCAGTAGGTATTTTTTTTCTTGTGGGTTCCCCCTTTAAGGGGTCCAACCATGTCAAGCCCCCAGACCACGAAGGGCCAGGTAATGGGGATTGTTTGGAGTGCGGTGGGTGGCATGTGGCTATGGTTTGCAAAAAGCTGGCAATCGACGCAGCGTTGGACCAAGTCCTGCGCATCTACCTGGGCCATCAGCCAATAAAAACCTGTACGGAAGGCCTTGCTTATAGGGGCCCGGGCTGCAGCGTGGTGGCCGCCGAGTCCGGCGTGAATTTCTGCCAAAAGCTTCCGCCCCTCCTCTTCGGAGATGCACCTTTGAAGGACTCCGGTAGTGCTTTTCTTATAAAGCTCTCCCTTGTGGACCCTATAGGCTTTAGATCACCGCACTATGCAGTGTGCCTCATTTTGGTCCTTGGGGAGTTCCTGCCTAGTTAGGTAGGCCAGGAATGGTTCTGTCCAAGGGGCGATGATGGCCATTATTATGTGGGCTGAAGGTGTTATTTCGGAGGCAGAGCCTCCGATTATGTTAGAGTGTGCGGTATCGGGCATTTTGGCCGGGTCTGGACTATTGTTACCGGCGTCCCCTTCCCATACCATGGATGGCTTAAACAACCTCTCCAAAAAGATGTTGGGGGGACCGCATCGCGTTTTGCACCGATGCGGGCAAGGATATCCGCCGCCTGATTGTTTTCCCGAGCCACATGGTGAAATTCGAGCCCCTCGAACCGAGCTGACATCTTTTGGACGGTGTTGCGATAGGCCTCCATTTTCGGATCCTTGGCATCGAAATCTCCATTTATTTGGGATATTGTGAGGTTCGAATCCCCACGCACCTCCAGGCATTGAGTGCCCATGGAAACTGCCATCCGAAGACCATGTAACAGGGCTTCGTATTCGGCTGCGTTGTTGGAGTCTATATACAATATCTGGAGTACGTGTTGAACTGTATCTCCGGTAGGGGACATCAGGACGACGCCAGCCCCCAGACTAGCCAGCATTTTGGAGCCGTCGAAGTGCATGATTCAATTGGAGTATGCGCCGTACTCTTTAGGGAGTTCGGCTTCCGTCCATTCAGCGACAAAGTCGGCCAATACTTGCGATTTAATGGCTCGTCGGGGTGTGTATGTTATATCGAACAGGAGGAGCTCAATGGCCCATTTGGCAATCCAGCCCGTGGCATCGCGGTTGTTTATAATGTCATTGAGTGGCACCTCCGAGGCTACTGCAATTGAACACTCTTGAAAGTAGTGTCGCAGCTTCCGGGATGCCATGAATACCGCATAGGCTATCTTTTGATAATGTGGGGACCGTGATTTGCATGGAGTGAGGATAGTGGATACATAATATACAGTCCTTTGAAGGGGGAATTTATGTCCGTCCGTTTCTCGTTCGACGACGAGCACTACGCTTACCACCTGATGAGTTGCCACAATGTACAACAGCATTGGTTCGCCGATGTTTGGCGTGGCCAGGATTGGGTTGGTTGTCAGTATGGCTTTTATTTCTTCCAATCCGGTTGTGGCAGCGTCCGTCCACTCGAATCGTTCGGCACGCTGAAGGAGGCGATAAAGGGATAATGCCTTTTCTCCTAAGCGGGAGATAAAGCGGCTTAGAGCCGCCACACATCCGATTAATTTCTGGATTTGTTTGAGGTCCGTTGGGATAGCCAACTGTGACAGAGCTCGGATTTTGGCCGGATTTGCTTCAATTCCTCTACTGGAGACAATGAGGCCCAGGAGCTTTCCGGCTGGTACACCAAAAATGCATTTTTCTGGATTGAGCTTGATGTCGTATGTTCGGAGGTTGTCGTATGTTCGGAGGTTGTCGAATGTGAGCCTCAAGTCGTCTATTAGAGAGTCGATGTGTTTGGTTTTGACGACCACATCATCTACATATGCCTCTACTATTTTGCTAATCTGTTTCTCCAGACATGTCTGAATCATGCGCTGATATGTTGTGCCGGCGTTTTTGAGCCCAAAAGGCATTGTGTTGAAACAGAAGGGTTGTATGGTGTGATAAATGCCGTTGCGGCTTGGTCGGACTCCGCCATCTTGATTTGGTGGTAGCCGGAGTATGCGTCGAGGAAACACAATGAATCGTGTCCCGTCGATAATTTGATCGATGCGGGGGAGGGGGAAGGGATCCTTTGGGCAAGCCTTGTTAAGGTCTTTAAAATCAACACACGGGCACCAGGATTTGTCCTTCTTTGGTACCATCACCAGGTTTGCTAGCTAATCCGTGTGTTTTATTTCTCTAATGAATCCGGCCTCCAATAACTTGGCTAGCTCCTCTCCCATAGCTTGTCTCTTAGGTTCAGAGAAACACCGAAGAGTCTGCTTGACCAGCTTGAATCCCTTTAGAATATTAAGGATGTGCTCGGCCAGCCTGCGTGGGATTCCCGGCATATCTGAGGGATGCCAGGAGAATATGTCCCAATTCTCACGCAGGAACTCTCGTAGTGCGGCGTCCACGGCGGGGTTTAACTGTGCCCCGATGGAGGCTGTTTTTGTAGGGTCCGTTGGGTGGACTTGGAATTTGACTATTTCATCCACTGGTTTAAAAGAGGTGGACTTGGATCTCTTGTCAAGTATCATGTCGTCCCTGTCCACTATGGAGCGCAGCGCAGTTAATTCCTCGGCCACAAAGGCTTCGGATAATGCCTCGAGGGCCAATGCGGCTGGTTTGTTTTCGGCGCGGAGTGTTGTGTCCGGATCACTAGCGAGAGTGATGATTCCATTGGGCTCGGGCATTTTGAGCTTCATGTACCCGTAATGGGGTATTGCTTGGAAGATCGTGAACGCCTCCCGCCCTAAAAGGGCGTGGTATCTGCTACTAAACAGGGCCACTTGGAATGTAATTTCTTCGGACCTATAGTTCTCCTGCGTGCCGAATACCACATCTAGTGTGATTTTCCCAGCACAGCGTGCTTCCCAACTGGGGATGATTCCTCTAAAGGTTGTGCTGCTTTGCTCAATGCGGTTCCAGTCTATTTCCATTTTTTGAAGAGTTTCCTCATAGATGAGGTTTAATCCACTGCCGCCGTCCATGAGTACTTTGGTTAGTCGAAAGCCGTCCACGATTGGACTAAGGACCAGTGCAGCTGGTGCTCGGGCTGTTTGGAATTTAGGTTCGTCATTGGCATTGAAGGTAACAGCCGTGTCACTCCATGGATTTATTGCTGCCACGTGGCAGATTTCGGCAAGGCTGCGGAGTGTTCTCTTGCGCCTATTATTTGATGCGAAGGTCTCGAAGACTGTTAATACTGTATTGTTATCCCCGGGATGGTGCTCTGTGGTATCTGGGATGAGAAGATCCTCACCACTTTTGGCCACCTGCCGGAGTACCCAACATGCTCTAAGGCTGTGTGTTGGTATGGTATCCGTTGTACTATGAATTTTGCAGGGTCCGTTGAGCCATCCCTCCAATACAGTTCCGCGCCCTGTAGAGGGTTTTTGCTTCTTTGTAATTAACTCAGGTGTCTTATGATAGTGCACCCTTTTACTTCGGACTAGGTGTATATTCAGAGGCGGATTATCCCAAAATTTCGTTTCGGTTTTCCAGGCGCTTTCCATCGCACAGTACTTTCGTACTATGGACGCCAAGTCGGCGAAGCCTGATATGTCACGGCGACTTATGGCTTTAGGGATTCCCTTGTCCGTGCAATTATTGTAGAAAAATGAGAGTGCATCTTTCTCGCGACAGTCCTTAACCTTGTTCATCACAAGGAGGAATCTGGCCCAATAATGATGTACTGTTTCCTGGGGCTCTTGCCTGATGTGGGAAAGATCGTCTATGTTTGGGTGGGTGGGTGGATTTGAGTCTGAACCCTTACCCGATCTGAGACCCAGGGGCCGAGGAGTTTCCAATCTTGGAAGTCCGGGTTCCGGGATGTTGCCCGATAAGTCTGGCCCACTGCCTGACTCTAGGTTCAGGGCTTGGGTGATGTCCTCCTGTGAATGGGTATCCGTCTCGGAGAGCTCAGGAATTCGGACATAGTTTGTCCTCAAGATAGAGGAAGAATCGCCACATTGTTCCTCCAGCACCGCAATATGATGGGTGACCGGTGGAGAGTTAATCTCCCTTTGATCGGGTTTAAGCCCAATCCAATCATAGTCCGTAGGGACTCCCAAGGCGGCGATGCAATCCAAGAGCTCGTTTAGGGAGGAGAGCTCCATTGGATCCATCTGCTTGGCGAATTCCGAGCCGACGTGGAGGCTGTTTCCGATGACCCGAGAAGTCATCGTCGGTGCAGCAGCCGAACGGGCGGTCATGATGAAACTGCCTAGCCGGAGAGTTTGGCCGGCAGCCAGGGCTCCCCCGGCGGTAATGTTGTTTTTAACAACAAGATGAGGCATCCTTCCTTACGGCGACGGCAGAGTGGAACTCTCAATGAAAGCACCAATGTCGGTGTCAAAACCGGCGGATCTCGGGTAGGGGTTCCCGAACTATGCGTCCAAGGCGGATGGTAACAGGAGGCAGGGGACACGATGTTTTACCCAGGTTCGGGCCCTCTTGATGGAGGTAAAACCCTACGTCGTGCTTGATTGTTCTTGATCAGAGAGGCTAAACCCTAGAAGCTAGTCTATGGTATGATTGTATGTTGTCCTACGGACTAAAGCCCTCTGGTTTATATAGACACCGGAGGGGGCTAGGGTTACACAAGGTCGGTTACAAAGGAGGAGATATACATATCCGTATTGCCTAGCTTGCCTTCCACGCCAAGGAGAGTCCCATCCGGACACGGGACGAAGTCTTCAATCTTGTATCTTCATAGTCCAACAGTCTGGCCAAAGAATATAGTCCGGCTGTCCGGAGACCCCCTAATCCAGGACTCCCTCAATGTCGCTTGAAGCTACATCGGTATTTCCCCAAAGAGGATGGGATGATGTAGCACAACGGCGGTAGGTATTTCCATCAGATATGAAACCAAGGTTATCGAACCAGCAGGAGAACCAAGCAACACAACATAAACAACCCCTGCACACAAATAACAAATACTCGCAACCCGACGTGTTAAAGGGGTTGTTAATCCCTTTCGGGTAACGGTGCCAGAAATTGGTGCGTGGACGGGAGAAAGTTGTAATAGATTGAATAAATAGATCGCAAATAAAATAAAGTGCAGCAAAGCATTTTTGGTTTAGTAGATCTGAAAATAAATGCAAAGGAAAAGTAGATCGCAAAGGCAAATATATGAGAAAGAGAGCCGGGGGCCGTAGGTTTCACTAGTGGCTTCTCTCGAGAAAAATATCAAATGGTGGGTGAACAAATTACTGTTGGGCAATTGATAGAACTTCAAATAGTCATGACGATATCCAGGAAATAATAATTACATAGGCATCACGTCCAAGATTAGTAGACCGACTCCTGCCTTCATCTACTACTATTACTCCATGCTACCTCTTGAGCACTGCGTTGGTTTTCCCTTGAAGAGGAAAGGGTGATGCAACAAAGCAGCATAAGTATTTCCCTCAATTTTTGTGAACGAAGGTATCAATCCAGTAGGAGACTACATGCAAGTCCCTCGTACATACACAAACAAATAAGAACCTCGCAAGCAACGCGATAAAGGGGTTGTCAATCCCTTCATGGTCACTTATGAGAGTGAGATTTGATAGAGATAATAATAATAAGAGAAATATTTTTGGTATTTTTATGATATAGATTGGAAAATAAAGATTGCAAAATAAATGGTAATAGAAAATAGCTTGTTGATGGTAGATTAATATAAAGGAGAATAGACCCTGGGGCCATAGGTTTCACTAGTGGCTTCTCTCAAGATAGCATAAGTATTACAGTGGGTGAACAAATTACTGCCGAGCAATTGATAGAAAAGCGAATAATTATGAGAATATCTAGGCATGATCATGTATATAGGCATCACGTCCGTGACAAGTAGACCGACTCTTTCCTGCATCTACTACTATTACTCCACACATCGACCGCTATCCAGCATGCATCTAGAGTACTAAGTTCATAAGAACAGAGTAACGCATTAGGTAAGATGACATGATGTAGAGGGATAAACTCAAGCAATATGATATAAACCCCATCTTTTTATCCTCGATGGCAACAATACAATATGTGTCGTTTCCCTTTCTGTCACTAGGCTCGAGCACTGCAAGATTGAACCCAAAGCTAAGCACTTCTCACATTGCAAGACAGATCAATCTAGTAGGCCGAACCAAACTGATAATTCGAAGAGACTTGCAAAGATAACCAATCATGCATAAAAGATTTCAGAGAAGAATCAAATATTGTTCATAGATAGACTTTATCATAAACCCGCAATTCATCGGATCTCGACAAACACATCGCAAAGAGTTCGAATAGATCTCCAAGAAGATCGAGGAGAATTTTGTATTGAGATTCAAAGAGAGAGAAGAAGCCATCTAGCTAATAGCTATGGACCCGAAGGTCTGAAGTAAACTGCTCACACATCATCGGAGGGGCCATGGAGTTGATGTAGAGGCCCTCCGTGATCGATGCCCCCTCCGGTGGAGCTCCGGAAAAGGCCCCAAGATGGGATCTGTTGGGTACACAAGGTTGCGGCGGTGGAAATAGGGTTTCGTGGTGCTCCTGGATGTTTTCAGGGAATATGAGTATATATAGGAGGAAGAAGTAGGTCGGTTGAGCCACGAGGGGCCCACGAGGGGGAGGGCTCGCCCAGGGGGGTAGGTGCGTCACCCTGCCTCGTGGCCTCCTTGTTGGTTGCTTGACGTCCACTCCAAGTCCCCTGGATCATGTTTGTTCCAAAAATAACTCTCCCGAAGGTTTTATTCCATTTGGATTCCATTTGATATTCCTTTTCTGTGAAACACTGAAATAGGCAAAAAACATCAATTTGCACTGGGCCTTGGGTTAGTAGGTTAGTCCCAAAAATAATATAAAATTGTAAAATAAAGCCCATTAACATCCAAAACAGATAATATAATAGCATGTAACAATCAAAAATTATATATACTTTGGAGACGTATCAAGCATCCCCATGCTTAATTCCTGCTGATCCTTGAGTAGGTTAATGATAAAAACAGAATTTTTGATGTGGAATGCTACCTAGCATAATTCTCAATGTAATTCTCTTTATTGTGGCATGAATGTTCAGATCCAAGAGATTCAAGACAAAAGTTTAATATTGACATAAAAATAATAATACTTCAAGCATACTAACTAAGCAATTATGTCTTCTCAAAATAACATGGCAAAAGAAAGTTCATCCCTACAAAATCATATAGTTTGGTCATGCTCCTTTTTCGTCACACAAGAATGCTCTCATCATGCACAACCCTGATGACAAGCCAAGCAATTGTTTCACACTTTAGTAATCTCAAACTTTTTTCAACTTTCACGCAATACATGAGCGTGAGCCATGGATATAGCACTATGGGTGGAATAGAATATGATGATGGGGGTTATGTGGAGAAGACAAAAAAGGAGAAAGTCTCACATCGACGCGGCTAATCAATGGACTACAGCTATAAATGTATGAAAGCTCAACAAAAGAAGCTAAGTGGGTGTGCATCCAACTTGCTTGCTCACGAAGACCTAGGGCATTTGAGGAAGCCCATTGTTGGAATATACAAGCCAAGTTCTATAATGAAAAATTCCCACTAGTATATGACAGTGACAAAACAAGAGACTCTCTATCATAAAGATCATGGTGCTACTTTGAAGCACAAGTGTGGAAAAAGGATAGTAGCATTGCCCCTTTTTATTTCTTTTTCTTTTTTTCTTTCTTTTTTTTCTTTGTTTGGGCCTTCTTTTTTTGGCCTTTCTTTTTTATTTTTTTATTTGGTACAATTCTCTATTAATGATGATCATCACACTTCAATTTATTTACAACTCAATGATTACAACTCGATACTAGAACAAAGTATGACTCTATATGAATGCCTCAGGCGGTGTACTAGGATGAATCAAGAGTGACATGTATGAAAAATAATGAATGGTGGCTTTGCCACAAATACGATGTCAACTACATGATCATGCAAGGCAATATGACAATGATGATGTGTGTCATGATGAATGGAACGGTGGAAAGTTGCATGGCAATATATCTCGGAATGGCTATGGAAATGCCATAATAGGTAGCTATGGTGGCTGTTTTGAGGAAGATATAAGGAGGTTTATGTGTGATAGAGGGTATGATATCACGGGGTTTGGATACACCGGCGAAGTTTGCACCAACTCTCAAGGTGAGAAAGGGCAATGCACGGTACCGAAGAGGCTAGCAATGATGGAATGGTGAGAGTGCGTATAATCCATGGACTAAACATTAGTCATAGAGAACTCACATACTTATTGCAAAAATCTACAAGTCATCAAAAACCAAGCATTACGCGCATGCTCCTAGGGGGATAGATTGGTAGGAAAAGACCATCGCTCGTCCCCGACCGCCACTCATAAGGAAGACAATCAAATAACACCTCATGTTTCAAATTTGTTACACAACTGTCACCATACGTGCATGCTACGGGACTTGCCAACTTCAACACAAGTATTTCTCAAATTCACAACTACTCAACTAGCACACTCTAATATTACCACCTTTATATCTCAAAACAATTATCAAGTATCAAACTTCTCATAGTACTCAATGCACTTTTTATGAAAGTTTTGATTATACCCATCTTGGATGCCTATCATATTAGGACTAGTTTCATAACCAAAGAAAATTACCGAGCTGTTCTAAAGGGCTCCCAAAATAATATAAGTGAAGCATGAGAGATCAATAATTTCTATAAAATAAAAGCACCACCGTGATCTAAAAGATATAAACGAAGCACTAGAGCAAAATTATCTAGCTCAAAAGATATAAGTGAAGCACATAGAGTATTCTAATAAATTTCAATTCATGTGTGTCTCTCTCAAAAGGTGTGTACACCAAGGATGATTGTGGTAAACTAAAAAGCAAAGACTCAAATCATACAAGACGCTCCAAGCAAAACACATATCATGTGGTGAATAAAAATATAGCCTCAAGTAAAGTTACCGATAGAAGAAGACGAAAGAGGGGATGCCTTCCGGGGCATCCCCAAGCTTAGGATTTTGGTTGTCCTTGAATTTTACCTTGGGGTGCCTTGGGAATCCCCAAGCTTAGGCTCTTGCCACTCCTTGTTCCATCAAATCTTTACCCAAAACTTGAAAACTTCACAACACAAAACTTAAACAGAAAATCTCATGAGCTCCGTTAGTAAAAGAAAACAAACCACCACTTAAGGTACTGTAATTAACTCATTATTTGTTTATATTGGTGTTAAACCTACTGTATTCCAACTTCTCTATGGTTCATACACTCAAATACTAGCCATAGATTCATCAAAATAAGCAAACCACACATGAGAAACAGAATCTGTCAAAAACAGAACAGTCTGTAGTAATCTGTAGGTTTAGAATACTTCTGGAACCCCAAAAATGCTAAAATACATTGCTGGACGCGAGGAGTTTATCTATTAATCATCTGCAAAAGGAATTAACTAAACAGCACTCTCCAGTAAAAAATGGCAACAAATCTCGTGAGCGCTAAAGTTTCTGTTTTTTACAGCAAGATCGCAAAGACTTTCCCCAAGTCTTCCCAAAGGTTCTACTTGGCACAAACACTAACTAAAAGCATAAAACCACATCTAAACAGAGTCTAGATGAATTATTTATTACTAAACAGAATCAAAAAACAAGAAACAAAAATAAAATTGGGTTGCCTCCCAACAAGCGCTATCGTTTAACGCCCCTAGCTAGGCATAAAAGCAAGGATAGATCTAGGTATTATCATCTTTGGTATGCAATTCTTCAATAGAACACTTATAAATATTGCGAGTTTCCTCCTTTTTTATTAATTATCAAACTCCTAGGAAAGAAATCAAGAAATTCATTTGTAGCAAAAGGTTCTTTAATGATATTAAAGAAGTTGGGGTAAACACTTATAGATTTGAGATCCGCAATTTCCTTACTAGAAGTTTCACCCTTATTGTTAGGAACATACATAAATTTGGCAGATCCTAAATTAGTAATGATATCCTCAAGTTTACCATTTCTTGTGGAATCTAGATCTATTCTTTCGTTAACTATAGGTTCTTTTTCTTTAAAAAAATTCAGAGTAGCTCCTACCTTAGATCCATATTGAGTGATTTGGTGGTGGATCTTTTTATCCAAATTTTCAATCAACTCCACAGAGGCAACTTTATTTTTGATAATTTCAAGCCTTTGCATCACATGTTCCAAAGTTAAAATAGTTCCATTAACCAAGAGAGGTGGTGGGCCAAACAAATCTATCATAGCATTATAAGAATCAAAAGCATGGCTACCCAAGAAATTCCCTCCGATAATGGTATCAAGAATATATCTATTCCAAGGGGTGATGCCTACATAAAAATTGCAAAGAAGAACGGAAGTGGATAGCTTCCTAGAGGATCTATTCTGAGCATTGCAAATTCTATACCAAGCATATTTTAAATTTTCTCCCTCCCTTTGTTTAAAATTGAGAACTTCGTGCTTGGGAGTACTAAACGATAGGAGAATTAGCAATAACGACACGCGGCAACACAAGAAGCAAGTGAAAAGAGGCGAACAAAAAGAGAGGGGAACGGAAAAAGAGGGCGAATAAAACAGCAAGGGTGAAGTAGGGGAGAGGCAAATGGCAAATAATTTAATGCGAGGGATAAGAGTTTGTGATGGGTACTTGGTATGTCTTGACTTGTGCGTAGATCTCCCCGGCAACGGCGCCAGAAATATTTCTTGCTACCTCGTACCTACACAAACAAATAAGAACCTCGCAACCAACGCGATAAAGGGGTTGTCAATCCCTTCACGGTCACTTACGAGAGTGAGATCTGATAGAGATAATAATAATAATAAGATAAATATTGTTGGTATTTTTATGATATAGATTGGAAAATAAAGATTGCAAAATAAACGGTAATAGAAAATAGCTTGTTGATGGTAGATTAATATAAAGGAGAATAGACCCAGGGGTCATAGGTTTCACTGGTGGCTTCTCTCAAGATAGCATAAGTATTATGATGGGTGAACAAATTACTGTCGAGCAATTGATAGAAAAGCGAATAATTATGAGAATATCTAGGCATGATCATGTATATAGGAATCATGTCCGTGACAAGTAGACCGACTCCTGCCTGCATCTACTACTATTACTCCACACATCGACCGCTATCCAGCATGAATCTAGAGTATTAAGTTCATAAGAATAGAGTAACGCATTAGGTAAGATGACATGATGTAGAGGGATAAACTCAAGCAATATGATATAAACCCCATCTTTTTATCCTCGATGGCAACAATACAATACGTGTGATTTCCCTTTCTGCCACTGGGATCGAGCACCGCAAGATTGAACCCAAAGCTAAGCACTTCTCCCATTGCAAGAAAGATCAATCTAGTAGGCCAAACCAAACTGATAATTCAAAGAGACTTGCAAAGATAACCAATCATGCATAAAAGATTTTAGAGAAGAATCAAATATTGTTCATAGATAGACTAGATCATAAACCCACAATTCATCAGATCTCGACAAACACACCGCAAAAAGAGTTACATCGAATAGATCTCCAAGAAGATCGAGGAGAACTTTGTATTGAGATTCAAAGAGAGAGAAGAAGCCATCTAGCTAATAGCTATGGACCCGAAGGTCTGAAGTAAACTACTCACACATCATCGGAGGGGCCATGGAGTTGATGTAGAGGCCCTCCGTGATTGATGCCCCCTCCGGCGGAGCTCCGGAAAAGGCCCCAAGATGGGATCTCTTGGGTCTAGAAGGTTGCTGCAGTGGAAATAGGGTTTCGCGGTGCTCCTGGATGTTTTCAGGGTATATGAGTATATATAGGAGGAGGAAGTAGGTCGGTTGAGCCACGAGGGGCCCACGAGGGGGGTAGGCGTGTCCCCTGCCTCGTGGCCTCCTTGTTGGTTGCTTGACATCCACTCCAAGTCCCCAGGATCACGTTTGTTCCAAAAATTAACTCTCCCAAAGGTTTTATTCCGTTTGGATTCCGTTTGATATTCCTTTTCTGTGAAACACTAAAATAGGCAAAAAAATAGCAATTTGCACTAGGCCTTGGGTTAGTAGGTTAGTCCCAAAAATAATATAAAAGTGTAAAATAAAGCCCATTAACATCCAAAACAGATAATATAATAGCATGGAACAATCGAAAATTATAGATACGTTGGAGACGTATCACTCCACACATCGACCGCTCTCCAGCATGCATCTAGTGTATTAAGTTCATGGAGAAATGGAGTAATGCAATAAGAACGATGACATGATGTAGACAAGATCTATCTATGTAGAGATAGACCCCCATCGTTTTATCCTTAGTAGCAACGATACATATGTGTCGGTTCCCCTTCTGCCACTGGGATTAAGCACCGTAAGATCGAACCCACTACAAAGCACCTCTTCCCATTGCAAGATAAATAGATCAAGTTGGTCAAACAAAACCCAAATATCGAAGAAGAAATACGAGGCTATAGCATAAAAGAGATCAAAGAAACTCAAATACTTTCATGGATACAAAAAGATAGATGTGATCATAAACTCAAAGTTCATCGGATCCCAACAAACACACCGCAAAAGAGTTACATCACATGGATCTCCAAGAAACCATTGTATTGAGAATCAAGAGAGAGAGAGAGAGGAAGCCATCTAGCTACTAACTACAGACCCAAAGGTCTACAAAGAACTACTCACACATCATCAGAGAGGCACCAATGGAGGTGGTGAACCCCATCCGAGATGGTGTCCAGATTGGATCTTGTCATGGATTTGTCACGGCAGATGTCCTTAGTATGAGGACTTAGTCGCGAGGCCAACGCATCTATGTGGTAGCTTGAGAGGGGTTGAGTGGGACGGGAGACGCGAGGTTTTTACCTAGGTTCCGCCACTCACGGTGGAGGTAAAAGCCTACATCCTTCTTGATTCATATTGATGATGATGACGATCATGGTTACAAGGGCAAGGTTTCGTTACCTCTATCTCGAGAGCATCTACTTTGATGTTGTCTAAGAGTTGTCTACTGGGACGTGTCTATTGATACGTCTAGGAAAAACCTTGCCCTCTTGGGGCGCCCCGCCCCTCCTTATATAAGTTGAAGGGGCGGGTTACATGTAGAGTCCTAGTCGGATTAAGACTTAAACTATTCTGACTTCTCATCACGGGCTTTTCTCCATGGGCTTCTTAACGTCTTGGGCTTCTTAGCGTCTCGGGCTTATTAACCCCAGGCGTCTCTATCTGCCAGGTTATAACAGTCTGCCAGGTTATAACTGTCTGCTGGCTTATAACTGTCCACCATCTTACAATCTGTCGGCTCACCAATGGGTCACCAGGCTCGGCCGGGTCATCAGTGAGTCGTCAGTCCTCAGGCGGTTTACCAATGAAATACCAAGTCCCAACAGGGTCATATCTCCGGCTGGGTCATACCGCGGGGTATATCCCCGACATTAGCCCCCAGTTTAATTTGGATTTATCCATATTAAACTGATCCTGTAAAACAAACACAAGAACAAATTTGATAGATTGTGCTCCGGGTTAAAATATTCTTGTAAGTCAGCACCTGATCATCCTTAAGTACTTGTCATTTCCTTCTTCTATAAAATCCAGGTCAATAGGCCAGCCTCATAATCAATTTGCTGACATTAGCTTCTCACAGAAAAATATTGTGAAGAATAATTCATTTGATTCAGCTCCCAATGCTTAACAAAAATACTGGCCTTTGAAATACTCATCTGATTTTTAGCCGGCTTGAATATGTAAATCTTGCCCATTTATGATTACCAAAAGAGCCGGTTTGTAAGTATTGATGGCACTGGGTCATAATTGTTGCTAACATCAAGCTTGAAAATGTACCTCCCTTATATGCATATCACTTGTAGCCCCCAAGTCTTAACAAGGGAGCGTAGTAACAACTTAAGACTTGCTTCAATATAAATGTCGCAACCTTGAAGAAATCTAGGTTGTTCATCTCAATCACTAGTCAAAACTGAATATTCCACATATGTAGCCCCCAAGTGTCGGGTTGTCATGTTTGCAGCAACCTGGGACTTTTAATTGCCTTATGCTTATAAAAACTTCAACCAGTTGAGCCCCCAAGGGCCGGGTCATTATGCAATAATGAGCAGGGACTTTATATATATATTAAAAATAACATTATGATGAAGCATCCATCATGGGACTTGAACCCACGACCACAAGGTTAAGAGCCTTGTGCTCTACCAACTGAGCAATGGACCCTTCAATATAATGGATTAAGGCTTGTGTACTTTGAATTTTTGGTAGGAGCAATTAGTGGCCCCCAAGGGCCGGCTCATCACTTATTTGATGGGTCGAGTCTTCAATAAAGCAAGTTAAAAATGACTTTGCATTAGCCCCCAAGTGCCATGGTGCATGATGGCAGTGACATGGGACTTGCGTATTTGATGTAATATCAATCTAAATAATGTAGCCCCCAAGTGTCGGGTCGTAAGCCTGCGACGACTCGGGACTATTCCTTCCATTGCAGAATAAACCATATCCATTGATAAAGAAATAATAGCCATTGCACTGAAGCAACTTTGAAAACCTCAATCATAATACTGGTTATTGATAACCATAACAAAAATCCAACCATGTTGGCTATTGAAGATTTGAATAATATAATCTGGTATGAAAACCTCAATCATTCAATATCATCATAAAAATCCAGCCAATTTTAGCTATTTAAAGATTTGAATACCTTATCGGCTGATAAGTAAATCCGGAGTTTAAATACTCGATGGCTCTTGGCCGATGGTGACTTAATGCACATCCTTGTAATCCGGGATTTTTGTAACCCAACGGCTTATAGCCTTTGTGAAAATCAATAATTGATAACCCTTTTGAAACACCAACTTCAATCTTTGATGATGGGTTTGAACTTAATCATTTATGTAAGACATAGCTCTGCAAATCCTGTACAGAGTTCAAACAACATATGCCTTGGCGACTTAACGTCAAAAGCCAAGGTGGGTAACAAGCCAAACATAATATAGTCTTATGAAATTATGGAAAAGACTAGAATTAAGGCCATTTAAGTCTAAACATACTGGCAACTTAAAGTTAAAAGCCAGGGCGGGTTATCAAACCTCGCATATTCATATAACCAGGAAAACATACCTGTAGGATTGATTTATATTGTTGGCTTACATTGCCATACCCAGTGAAGGTAACAACCCAATGATTTATAAGCGCATGATTCCAATGGTGCAATCCAAAATACACTGGTGACTTAATGTCCAAAACCAGGTTGGGTGAAATAATACCCCAGAGAGGTTCACAATATGAACCATAAGGCATGATAGCTGTCATCAATTTCCAATCATGTATCCTCATGTCACAAGAGGAAAACCTCAAAAAAGAATCTTCAAATCAAATAAAAATCAGAAAATGAGGCTTTCATAGGCGGCCAGGCCTAAAACCCAAGTGCTTTTCATGGGCTTGCACAGCCACTAGCTGAATCTTCAAACCTTGTAAGCGGACCTCACATAACCAACCACCATTTTAACCTTGATAAGTTCAAGGTCTTAATAAGATTGATTGTCAAGAGTTCGGCAGGTTATTCCAGGATTATCTGGGCGGAGTGGCAGACGTATAAGGAAGGATCAACTGAAATTGTTTGGTGCTATGCACCTTGGGTTTCAAACCAAGAGGGGTTTGTTAAAGCTATGTTTTGTGAACAGGGAGCCCTTCAAGGGATATATATTGAGATGTGCTCGCCGGGTACCTATGTTTGAGCTGTGTTGTGCAGCAGACTCTCTTTGGTCCCTTTAATCCGGGCGTCAAGCCTCCAAGTAGGTTATAACAACGGTGTTCAAGCCGGATCAACAGGGTAGTCACAGCTATGCTCAATGAGCAGGAAGCCCCCAAGTATTTTGTAATCATGGCGTACAAGCCGGATCAAGAGAGTAGTCATAGCTATGCTCAATGAGTAGGAAGCCCCCAAGTGACCAATGATATGATAAGCCAATAAGGCAGGATACCCGTGTTTGAACCGCGCATCATGCCAGCAAGTTCTCTTTGGCAACCTTTAATTTTTCCTGAGAACTCGAACTTATGGTAAATGGATTCTTTTTGAACCGGAATTTTAAACCAGATATTGAGAGCTTCAAAGCTTTGTGAGAGACAGATTTCTCTTGAGCCAGATTTTAAACCGGAACCCTTCATTTTAAGCCGGAAATTTTCTGACGGCCTTTAAATTTTCATCAATATGGCAGTAGCCTCCGGGACCGGGTTATCTTCCCTCCAATGACCAGGGCTTGTTGAATTTGCTCAAACTGGCAACATTTACTGAGTAATGTCATCATAGCCCCTGAGTCTTAAGACTACTCAAGGAGTTGGCTTGAGACTCTCCATACTTGACTGTGATATGAACCGGCATATAGTTGAACAGCGGATTGCAGAAATATGTTGAATCTTGACGGGTTATAAATGACCCTGTCCATTGATCCATCTGATGTAGGCAAGGGCCATAGTTTGATGGTCTCCTTTGCAATTATGAATTCTGCATAAGAATTTGCACAAACGAGAGTAATTGTTCTCGAAGAAAAAAATGTATCAATAGAAACTTGACAGGATGGATTTCACCTGATATGTTTTATCAAGAATTATCAGCCGTGGGGTTGCGGCAACGATGACAGAGGTGGCGGCTTAAAACGCAACATCGGGCGGCTCAGAAGGGATCCTCTGGGTTATGTTTCAGCTTACCCATACTGGAAATCTCGCACTAATGCTTCTTGTAGTATGTCCAGTGCCTGGCCACTTGATTTCTTACAGCCGGCAGGTGAGTGCACGGGAGCAACTAGAGAGGGGCTGGGCTGAGCCGGCCGCGGGCTCGCGGGGCGATCTAGGCAACTCACCAGTAAGGCCGCGACAAAGGCAGTTTAACGGGAAGTCAAACGAGACAGGGCATGTGGCTATGAAGACGGAGGCGGACGGTGGAGGCGCGACCGTGGCTAGTGGCAAAGACGACTTGCAAGGAGGTGGGTCGCAACTATGGTGGCTCAGCGATGCAAGCGCAGCTACATCAGAGATGGCTCAACTGGAGACCGAGGCGACTCGAGCGGTTGTCGGCTCAGTGATGAGGCGGCCGACGGAGGTGGAGCAAGGCAGCTTGGAAGAGGGACCACACGGAGGCAGAAGTGTGACCCAGCGGGGCTGCTGCAGAAACAGCGCACCGGCCATGGATGAATTGCAGCAGCGGAGGGGTGAGGCCGACTCGTAGGCAGAGCAGCTCGTAGGTTGAAGTAGCGACTTGGAGCAGACGCGGCCGAAAGAGCAGAGGCGAGTGGGCCATCGGTGGCGGCTTGATGCAGCGGCGGCTGAGGCCCCCAGCAAGGAGAGCAGTCTCGGTGACGCAGAGGTGAGTGGCGGCTCATAAAGGCCGTGGCGGCAGCGGAGTCTGGTGAGGGGATGCCATGGTGGACCTCGGCGGTTTGTGCCGATTCAGCCTCGGTGACTCAAGGTGAACTCGGCGGCTCAGGGCCAGTTATGTGACAGCGGTTGAGATGGGCCCGCGATGGCTCAACGGCAGCCGCGCGGGGGTGACGGCAGTAGCCGACAGTGGCGGCTTGATGCAGTGGCAGGTCAATGAAGATCGGAAGTGATGCTGACGAGATGAACTACGGCAGTGGTCGTGGCGATTTGTAGTGGAGGCGCGGCGGCTCGGATGGTCAGTGCCGGCGACTCAACGGAGGACCGCAGCGGATGAGTAAAGCAACCCGGAATTGACGAAGAGGCACGCTGGCGACTTGACGAAGGACTGCGGTGGCTTGAAACAGGTGATGTGGCACGAGAGGCGGCTGATCCAGCATGCACAGGTGGCAGTAGAAGGCATGGATGCACCAGAGCGGCCCTTGGTCCTGAAACGACGGTGGTTTAGCAGCGAGGGCGGATGCGACCGGGCGGCTCAGAGGCTGGCTCGTCGTGGAGCGAGACAACACTCGAAGGTGGGCGAGGGTGGCCGACAGAACCACGTCGGCGAAGGAGGCCAGCGGCTGACTGAGGCAATGGCGGCTCTCAGTAGGCAGGCGACTCAGATGCAGGGCAGACACGTGGTTGAGACAAGGCTGCAGCAGAGCGGCCGGTTTAACAGTGGTGGAGCCAAAACATTGGAGGCGGCTCATCAGCTGCGTGGTTGAGGGCAGTGGCTCAAAGCAGCAACTCGGAGGCGGCGTACAGCGAAGGTGGCTCACGGTGATGTCAATGCGATGTACTTGGTAACGGCGAATTGTGGCTGTACAATGAAGATACGTCGGCAAGGCGTCAAGTTGAGGCAGGTGCCTTGGAAGGATTAGGCGGCTCAGGCGGATGCACAACGCGATGGCATGCGGGAGCCTGGTGCGGTGGCTCTCGGCAGAGTGACAACATGAGGCCGAGCAAGGCAGCCACGTAGGAGCGACGGCAGGATGGTCGTGGTGGCGGAGGAGTCCGGGGTGGCTCGACAGCGGCAGCTGAGGCCGGCCGCAGAGACGGGGCGCCAGCGTGGGGAGGTACCCGAGGGCGGCCGCTCAGAGGTGACTCGACGCAAGAGCAAAATCGGTGAGGCACGGGCGGCTCATGGTGGAGATGAACCGGGGCGGTTGACTCCGAGTCCACGCCCATGACCCCATCCTTTCTGGGTCGTGTTTGGGTTGACCTCCACTCTTTTTTTTCTTTGTAATCAGTAGTTATAGAAAACGGCCGAACAAATCGCATGATGGCGACAACAGATCGACAGTAACCCTAACACTTCTCCGACTTAAATCTCACGGGTTGTAAAATCTGGACCGATGAACTCGAAGCTGACGCAGATCCTTTCCAATCGGTTTTTCTTCATCTGGAATTTACCATCTTCTCGATCCCTGTGAATGATCCCTCCAAGAACTCAACACCACCATGCACAGGCCCCACGATGGGCGCCAACTGTCGTGGATTTGTCACGGCGGATGTCCTTAGTATGAGGACTTAGTTGCGAGGCCAACGCATCTATGTGGTAGCTTGAGAGGGGTTGAGCGGGAGAGGAGACGCGAGGTTTTTACCCAGGTTCGGCCCCTCGCGGTGGAGGTAAAAGCGTACATCATGCTTGATTCATATTGATGATGATGACGATCTCGGTTATAAGGGCGAGGTTTCATTACCTCTATCTTGAGAGCATCTACTTTGATGTTGTCTAAGACTTGTCTATTGAGACCTGTCTATTGATATGTCTAGGAAAAACCTTACCCTCTTGGGGTGCCCTGCCCCTCCTTATATAAGTTGAAGGGGCAGGTTACATGTAGAGTCCTAGTCGGATTAAGACTTAAACTATTCTGACTTCTCATCACGGGCTTCTCTCCATGGGCTTCTCAACGTCTTGGGCTTCTTAGCGTCTCGGGCTTATTAACCCCAGGCGACTTTGTCTGCCGGGTTGTAACTGTCTGCCAGGTTATAACCGTCTATCGGGTTATAACTGTCTGTCGGCTTATAACTGTCCGCCGGCTTACAATCTGTCGGCTCACCAATGGGTCACCAGGCTCGACCGAGTCATTAGTGAGTCATCAGTCCTCGGGCGGTTTACCAATGAAATACCAAGTCCCAGCCGGGTCATATCTCCAGTCGGGTCATACCACGGGGTATATCCCTGACAGATCTGGTGGCTGTGGACTCTTCGGCGGCTGGATCAATATTTCGTCGACTCCCCTAGGGTTTTGGGAATATTGGGGTATTTATATAGCAAAGAGGCGGTCCGGGGGGCACCCGAGGTGGGCACAACCCACCAGGGCGCGCCTAGGCCTCTTGGCATGCCCTGGTGGGTTGTGCTCTCGTCGGAGCACCCCCAGGTGCAGCCAGGGCCCATTATGCTCCTTCTGGTCCATAAAAAATCTCTGTAAAGTTTCGTGGCATTTGGACTCCGTTTGGTATTGATTTTCTGTGACGTAAAAACATGGAAAAAACAGCAACTGGCACTTGGCACTATGTCAATAGGTTAGTACCAAAAATGATATAAAATGACTATAAAATGATTATAAAACATCCAAGATTGATAATATAACAACATGGAACAATCAAAAATTATAGATACGTTGGAGACGTATCAATGTCCGGTCCGGTTTTGACCGGTTCCAGTTGCTCTCTAGATAGGTTGTAGCCAGATTTCCGAGGTCGGATCGGATGTCCTAGGCTTTTAGGAGCTTGGCTTCTAGCTTGCTGTTGGGGTTGACATCTCTAGGGGTCAGATGTCCGGGGCCTATAGCCCTTCTCCGGTTCCTCTCATCGTGATCCTTCGTCCATGTACTTGGGGACTTGTCCATCATCAAGAGCATCTCCTAGAGGGTGGTCTTCATACCTAATCACACATAGCATTCCGGCTTTAGGTAGTAGCCATGTCTCACATGGGTCCTATAGAATATCACAAAGGAGAGATGTCACCTTGGTCTCGATAGCTCTAGCACGTGCTCGTGTCATCGGTCCACTTGGCACTTGAGTGGGCGAAGGTTGGTCCATGGGGATGACTGAAGGATGCTCCGCATCATCTCCCCTTACCTTGGTAAAGATCTGACCTCGGATCGAAAACCTCATCACCATAGTAGGGAGAGAGATCCTTGACGTTGAAGATATCGCTCATGTTGTACTTGTCGTGAGGTATGTTGATCTTGTATGCATTGTTGTTGTAGCATGTGATCACATTGAAGGGTCCATCGGCTCGAGGTGTAGCTACACAAGATCTCCAGTGTTGAATATCATGGGTTGCTTGTTGATGTTGAGCTTGGTCGTGAGGTGGTGTACTTGGCGCTTGAGTGCTTGTCTTGTATCGTCATGCACCTTCTTGAGATAGCTCGCTCATGCGCTCGCGTCCATGTTGATGCGCTCTTGTAGAGGTAGCGGTAGAATGTCAAATGGGGACGACGGATTGAAACCTTAGACGGCCTCGAAGGGACACTTACCGGTAGTCGAATGTCTTGATCGATTGTAGGCGTACTCGGCAATAGGTAAGCATTCCTCCCACTCCTTGATGTTCTTCTTGATCAACACACGGAGGAGAGTCGATAGCCTCCGGT
The DNA here is from genome assembly GCF_056163025.1 of Triticum urartu. Lineage (NCBI taxonomy): Eukaryota > Viridiplantae > Streptophyta > Magnoliopsida > Poales > Poaceae > Triticum > Triticum urartu. The sequence continues at coordinate 356,213,791 of NC_141877.1, forward strand.
TCGTGACCTCCGTTTGGCCGTCGGTTTGTGGATGGTATGCAGATGAGAAGAGTGGCTTGATTCCGATCTTGGCACATAGGGTCTTCCAAAAGTAGCTAAGGAACTTGACATCGCGGTCCGACACAATAGTCTTGGGCACTCCATGTAGACGCAAGATTTCCCTACAAAAGAGATTTGCAACATGTGAAGCATCGTCTATCTTGTTACATGGAATAAAGTGTGCCATCTTAGAGAAATGGCCCACAACAACAAATGCTGAATCTTTTCCATTTCTAGTCCTAGGCAAACCAAGCACAAAGTCTATACTAATATCTTCCCATGGGTGATGCGGAATAGGAAGTGGCATATAGAGATCACTGGATTGAGCTTTAGACTTAGCTTTGCGACATGTAGAGCATCGGTTGGTGTAGTGGGAGACGTCACGAAACATGTTGGGCCAAGATTAGTTCTTGGAGAGCATTGCGAATGTCTTGTCGCGTCCAAAGTGTCCCATAAGTCCTCCTCCATGAGCCTCTTGCAAAAGTAACAAATGAAGAGAAGACTCAGGTATACAAAGCTTGTTAGCTCTCATTAGATAATCATCCTTGATATAATATCTCTCCCAAGATGTATGCATGAAGCATTTGGTATAAGGAATAGCAAAAGTAGTATCATGCGCATACAAGTCTTTGTTGTGCTCAAATCCAATGACATTCAATTCAAGTTGAGTTACAAGCATGCACTTGCGGGAAAGAGTGTCTGCCACAACATTTTCCTTACCTTTGATGTACTTGATGACATAAGGAAATGACTCAATGAACTCATTCAATTTGGCATGTCGCGTATTCAATTTCATTTGAACTTTAAGGTATTTAAGCGTCTCATGATCTGTATGGATGACAAATTCACGAGGGCGAAGATAATGTTCCCACACATGCAAGACTATCACTAAACCATATAATTCTTTGTCATGGATGGGGTAGCTAAGTTGCGCTCCAGAAAGTTTCTCGCTAAAGTATGCTATTCGGTGCTTCTCTTGCATCAACACACCTCCTATGACATTACGACTAGCGTCGCAATGCACTTCAAAATTTTATCAAAATTGGGCAATGCATGCAATGAAGCATGTGTAAGAAAATTCTTAAGCTCGTGAAATGCAGTATCTTGGGATGGTCCCCAAACAAATGGTGTATTCTTCTTACTCAATGCGTGCAAAGGTGATGCAATGGTGCTAAAATCCTTCACAAAGCGGCGATAAAATATGGCTAAGCCAAGGAAGCTACGCACTTGTTGCAAGTTAGTTGGTTGTGGCCAAGTTTTAATAGCATCGATTTTAGCTTCATCTACATGAACATCCTTAGAAGAAACAACAAAACCCAAGAAAACAAGCTTGTCAACACCAAATGTGCATTTCTCCATATTAGCATAAAGGCGCTCGTTTTGAAGAGTTTGCAAAATGGCCCTAAGATGGGTTACATGATCTTCTAGAGATTCGCTAAACACAAGTATATTGTCAAAGTATACCACGAGAAATATGCCAATGTATTTGCGAAGAACATAATGCATCACACGCATGAAAGTGTCGGGTGCTTCGGATAAGCCCATAGGCATAACTAACCACTCATACAAGCCAAACTTGGTTTTGAAAGTGGTTTTCCATTCATCACCTTCTTGAATGCGAATTTGGTAATAGCCACTTTTAAGATCAATTTTTGAGAAAATGGTGGCTCCGCTAAGCTCATCTAGCATATCGTCAAGGCGTGGAATGGGATGCCTATAGCGAACAGTGATAGCATTTATGGGATGGCAATCGGAACACATGCGAAAACTACCATCCCTCTTAGGCACAGGAATAACCGGAACAACACAAGGACTTAAGATTTCACGTATATGCCCATTGTCAATGAGGTGTTGTACTTGACTTAGAATTTCCTTGGTTTCCTCAGGGTTGACGTTGTAGGGTGCCTTGTTTAGTAAAGTTGTGTCGGGGATGAGGTCGATGCGGTGTTCGATGCCTCGTAGTGGAGGTAGTCTTGGAGGTAGCTCATCGGGGAAGATGTCTGCGAACTCCTACAGTAGATTAGACAACACTAAAGGTAGATGGTGAGAGGTGTTAGTTCTTGTCGCCTCGTCTTCACACACTAGGGCATAGTGCATAACACTCGAGGGATTCTCACATACTTCTCTCATCTCTCTTTTTGTAGCTAAAAGCACTAAGTTTTTTCTTGTCACACATCGTCGAGGCACTCATTTTTGGCTTGTGGCTCTCACTCTCTTTGTGGTGGCTCACTCTCTCACTCTTCTCTCCTGATGGGTACATGCTTGCTTGTCGGCGATCACTTGACTTGGCGACATGGGTCATAGAACATACTCCTTTCCCTTCATCTTGAAGCTATAGTGATTGGTTCACCCATTGTGGATGACGTCGCGGTCAAATTGCCAATGTAGTCCAAGCAGGAGGTGGCAAATAGACATGTGAACCACATCACACTCCAATGTGTCTTTGTATGCTCCAATCTTGAAGGATACTTGAATGGTGTGTTCCACATGAATGGTGCCAGAGTCGCTAAGCCATTGGAGCTTGTAGGGACAAGGATGCTTCATCCTGACCAATTGTAGCTTGGAGCATAGTTCTTCACTTGCCAAATTGTGGCCACTTCCTCCATCGATGATGACCTTCGCGGAACGTCCATTGATGCCCGCTTAGGTGTGGAAGATGTGGCAACATTGGTCTTCGTCTTGTTCATGTTGAAGTGTCAAGACCTTGGAGACAACGAGAGCGGGGCTCAAATCATTTCCATAAAAGACTTGGTCATATTAACCTTCATTCATGCGTCGGTGCATAGCCACGTGCTCAAGTGCTTCCATTTCTTCCTCACTCATCGAGTCATAGGTGCCGTTGTCGTTGGCGATCATGGTGTGCCGAGTGGGGCACTCAAATGTTTTGTGGCCTCGGCCTTGAAATGTGAATCATTTGATGGAACTTGTCTTGACAATCTCAACCATTGGAGTAGATGATGATGAAGCTCTGCTACCTCTTGAGCATGCATTGGTTTTCCCTTGAAGAGGAAAGGGTGATGCACCAAAAGTAGCATAAGTATTTCCCTCAGTTTTTGAGAACCAAGGTATCAATCCAGTAGGAGACTACACGCAAATCGCCTAGTACCTGCACAAACAATCAAGAACCTTGCAACCAACGCGATAAAGGGGTTTTCAATCCCTTCACGGCCACTTGCAAAAGTGAGATCTGATAAAGATAATAAGATAAATATTTTTGGTATTTTTGTTGTATAGATTTAAAAGTTAAGATTGAAAAATAAATAAATAGTAAACTAGAATTATATATTGTAAACTTATATGATGTAAAGTAGATCCAGGGGCCATAGGTTTCACTAGTGGCTTCTCTCATGATAGCATATATTACGGTGGGTGAACAAATTACTGCCGAGCAATTGATAGAAAAGTGCATAGTTATGAGAATATCTAGGCATGATCATGAACATAGGCATCATGTCCGTGTCAAATAGACCGAAACGATTCTGCATCTACTACTATTACTCCACACATCGAACACTATCCAGCATGCATCTAGAGTATTAAGTTCATAAGAATAGAGTAACACATTAGGCAAGATGACATGATGTAGAGGGATAAACTCAAGCAATGTGATATAAACCCCATCTTTTTATCCTCGATGGCAACAATACAATACGTGTCGGTTCACTTTCTGTCACTGGGATCGAGCACCGCAAGATTGAACCCAAAGCTAAGCACTTCTCCCATTGCAAGAAAGATCAATCTAGTAGGCCAAACTAAACCGATAATTCGAAGAGACTTGAAAAGATATCAAATCATGCATATAAGAATTCAGAGAAGAACCAAATATTGTTCATAGATAATCTTGATCATAAACCCACAATTCATCGGATCTCGTCATACACACCGCAAAAAGTATTACATCGAATAGATCTGCAAGAACATCGAGGAGAACTTTGTATTGAGAACCAAAGAGAGAGAAGAAGCCATCTAGCTAATAACTCTGGACCCGAAGGTCTGCGGTAAACTACTCACACATCACCGGAGAGGCTATGGTGTTGATGTAGAAGCCCTCCGTGATTGATTCCCCCTCCGGTAGATCACCGGAAAAGGCCCCAAGATGGGATCTCACGGGTACAGAAGGTTGCGGCGTTGGAAAAGTGGTTTCGTGGCTCCCCTGGATATTTTCGGGGTATAAGAGTGTAACACCCCGGATATAACTTTCCCAATTTATACTCCAACTCTTGCCGTTTCCAGCGTTAAGTTATTTTATTTTCTCGGGTTCGGGTCTTTGTCTCCGTGTGTTGTTATCGTTGTCATGCATCTCATATCATGTCATCATGTGCATTGCATTTACATACGTGTTTGTCTCATGCATTCGAGCATTTTCCCCGTTGTCTGTTTTGCATTCCGGCTCTTCGTTCTCCTCCGGTGGTCATTTCTACCTTTCTTTCGTGTGTGGGGATTAAACATTTCCGGATTGGACCGAGACTTGCCAAGCGGCCTTGGTTTACTACCGGTAGACCGCCTGTCAAGTTTCGTATCATTTGGACTTCATTTGATACTCCAACGGTTAACCGAGGGACCGAAAAGGCCTCGTGTGTGTTGCAGCCAAATACCCCTCCAATTTGGCCCAAAAACCCACCTAACTCTTCTCCATCATCTAGAGCGTTCGATCACGATCGCGTGGCCGAAAACCGCACCTCATTTGCACTCTCCTAGCTCCCTCTATGCCTATAAATAGGTCCTCCTCAAAAATCTCGGATCCCCTCCCCGAAACCCTAGATCCGCCCTCACCGCGCCCGCCGGACATATTGCCACCGACGGACACTGTCCAGTCCGCCTCCCCGCTGCCACGTGGCACTCCGCCATTGGTCCACGCCCCGCGGGACCGCATCGCCGCCGCCTCCCACCGCGGCCCGCGGGAGCCCAGGGCAGGGGCCCCCAGGCCCGCGCGCGCCGCCCGCCTCGTCTGGGTGCCCCGCCGCCCGATCCACCACGTCGCCACCACCGCGCCACCTCCGCCGCCGTCGCTGACTTCGCCGGCCGCCGCGCTGCCGCACCGGCCCGGCCACCAACCGCGCCGCCTCGACGCGCCCGGCCGCCGCCGCCTTCGCCCATCGCCGCCCCGTCCTCGCCCTCGCCTCCCGGAACCAGATCTGGCCGCCCCCGCCGGAGTCCGACCGCTCCCCGGCCTCCCTCGCCGTCGCCGGAGAAGATAGATCCGGCCGCCCCCGTCGGAGTTGACTTTTTCCACGAGGTTGATTTTTCCTCTAAGTCCCAGAAATTCCAGATCCAAGTGCTCCTGTTCTTGGCCTCTTAACTGTGCATCAGTAGCTCCGATTCGTGCATATAGCATATCAAAATGTTCATCTCAGAGAATACATCATTTCATTCCATTGCATCATTTTCATTTCAGTTCATCTTGATGCCCGAAATGCTGTTAGAAGAGGGCTACTTGAGTTAATTGTCAGATCTGCTACTCCATTTAGGTTTTTGTCATTTTTGCCATGATTATTGTGTGCTTGATATGCCCTGATGCTCTACATATGTTTTGTTAAGGGTTTTGTCATCTTTCCAGAGGTGAAACCCATGTATTTTTGTGATGTGTGTGGTGCCTAGTGCAAGCTTGCAAAGTGGTGCACTTGGTAATTCTGATTTCAGGGACTTAGCATTTCCACTAAGTCCTTGAGCTGTTTATCTCATGATGCCATATGTTCATGTTGTTTCCTAGTGATCCGTGCCTCTTTTGAGGATGGTCAGTAAGGGAGTTTTGTTAATATTGTAGTGCTATATCCATCCATGTCTTTGTTTTCAATTATGGAGCACCCTAGCTTGAGTCAATCGAGCTCTACTTTTGCTACTTTGTGAATCTGGGCAGATTGTCAACTTGTTTGCAATTTTGCCGATGATGTTGTAGTTTATCCGTGCATGCTATGTTATTGTTCTTGCCATGTCTAGCTTTCATTTTGTGTATTATTGATGGGTGTATGCTTAGCTTATCATGAATTGCACTGTGGTGAGAGCATCGAGCTCGTAAACATGCCTACTTGAGTTTTGTTTTCAGCATGCTTCAGTTTTTCACTAAGTCTGAGAACTGATTATGTTTTTGCCATGTTCACATGCTTGTTAGCATATTTTCTGATCCCTTTTGGCTCAAGGTCACCAAGGGACTTTTGTTAAGCTCTTTGAGTAGCTCCATGCGATTCTTTAATTTGCCATGTTCAGGTCCTGTAGCATGTAGTTTTGTTGCTCCGAAGAGGGCTACCTGATCTGAAATTCCAGACAAGTGTTAATTTCACTAAGTCTGAAATCTGTTTCCCATATGCATTTGTGCCATGCTTGTTTGAACCTGTTAATGGATGAATTGGCTGTATCTCAGTGCTAGAATTTTGTTAAGCATCTTGAGTTCATCCCTGCCATGTATTTTTTTGTCATGTTTGGGTGCTGTAGCTTGTTCATCTCTTTGCATTTAGATGGCTACTTGTTGTAAATCACAGACCGATGTCATATTTGAATCGCATGCCATTTCCAAACCGTAACTCCGATTCCGGCGTTCTTTATATCGTTTTCAAGCGATTTCATCTCATCTTTCCAGTGGCACACTTGGATTTCCAAGTTGAGGCCAGGTTCTTGCATTTCCTGTCATATCTTGCATTATGCATCCCGCATCGCATCCCGCATAGCATATCATCTTTGCATCATATTGTTTGATCCTTGCACGTGGTTGATTGTGTCCTGTTGCTTGTTGTCTTATTTGGGTAGATCCGGGAGAAGAGTTCGCTAACGAGGAGCCCGTTGAGTTTGCTCTCGAGGATCCAGTCAACTCTGACAACTTTGCAGGCAAGATGATCATACCCTCGAAATCACTACTATCTTTGCTATGCTAGTTTGCTCGCTCTTTTGCTATGCCAATGCTACGATGCCTACCATTTGCTTTCAAGCCTCCCAAACTGCCATGTCAAACCCCTAAACCACCATGTCCTAGCAAACCGTTGATTGGCTATGTTACCGCTTTGCTCAGCCCGTCTTATAGCGTTGCTAGTTGCAGGTGAAGATTGAAGGCCGTTCCTCGTTGGAACATTTATTTACTTGTTGGGATATCATTATATTGCTATGTTATCTTAATGCATCTATATACTTGGTAAAGGGTGGAAGGCTCGGCCTCTCGCCTAGTGTTTTGTTCCACTCTTGCCGCCCTAGTTTTCGTCATATCGGTGTTATGTTCCCGGATTTTGCGTTCCTTACGCGGTTGGGTTATAATGGGAACCCCTTCATAGTTCGCCTTGATTAAAGCTTTTCCAGCAATGCCCAACCTTGGTTTTACCATTTGCCACCTAGCCTCTTTTTCCCTTGGGTTTCCGGAGCCAGAGGGTCATCTTATTTAAACCCCCCCCCCCCCGGGCCAGTGCTCCTCTGAGTGTTGGTCCGAACCGGGCAGCCCGCGGGGCCACCTCGGGGAAACTCGAGGGTTGGTTTTACTCGTAGCTTGACCTATCTGAGTGTGCCCTGAGAACGAGATATGTGCAGCTCCTATCGGGATTTGTTGGCACATTCGAGCGGTGTTGCTGGTCTTGTTTTAACCTGTCGAAGTGTCTTGAAGAACCGAGATACCGAGTCTGATCGGAATGTCTTGGGAGGAGGTCTATTCCTTCGTTGACCGTGAGAGCTTGTCATGGGCTAAGTTGGGACTCCCCAGCAGGGATTTGAACTTTCGAAAGCCGTGCCCGCGGTTATGGGCAAATGGGAATTTGTTAATGTCCGGTTGTAGATAACTTGAACCTTAATTTAATTAAAATGAATCAACTGAGTGTGTTACCGTGATGGCCTCTTCTCGGTGGAGTCCGGGAAGTGGACACGGTGTTGGAGTAATGTATGCGCAGGTTGTCCTCTAGTTTCTCGCTCGCGCTTTGCCTTCTCTTCTCGCTCTCTTTTGCGAATAAGTTAGCCACCATATATGCTAGTCGCTTGCTGCAGCTCCACCTATATTTACCTTACCTTACCTTTAAGCTTAAATAGTCTTGATTGCGAGGGTGCGAGATTGCTGAGTCCCTGTGGCTCACAGATTACTATTGCACCAGATGCAGGGCCTGATGATTCCGCTCCAGGTGACGCGCTCGAGCTCAAGTGGCGACGAGGACTCTCAACGTTACTATGTTTCTTTTCCTGATGATCAGTAGTGGTGCCCTGTTGGGGGTGATCGGGACCATGTCGCATGTTGGGTTATCTTTTATTTTGGCGCCGTAGTCCGGCCATGAGTGTTTGGATGATGTATGTTATTTATGTACTTGATTGACGTGGCGAGTGTAAGCCAACTATGTTATCCCTTTTCATTATCTATATTACATGGGATGTTTGTGATGATTGCCTGACTTGCGACATATGCCTTCAATGCGATTATGCCTCTAAGTCGTGCCTCGACACGTGGGAGCTATAGTCGCATCGAGGGTGTGACAAGTTGGTATCAGAGCAAAGGTGGCAGTGGTTCTTCCCACCCACCCAACCCTGGCTTTCAGAACAAGACTTCGTCTCAAGCTCCAAGATCGAGTGTTCCGTATCACCGTCCGCTTTCAGAGGTCACGTGCAACAAGTGCCAACAGAAGGGTCACTATGCCAACAAGTGTTTCAACCAGAAGACATCTTTCCAGAAGAGCTTCCAAGAATGCCTCCGCACCGGCCAGTTGAATTCGTTATTGATCTTGAGCCCGGTACGGAACCTGTGTGCAAGCGTCCTTACAAGCTCAGACCTGAAGAGTTGAAGGAGCTGAAGAAGCAACTCGATATTCAAGAGAAAATGGGTCTCATACGGCCTAGTTCTTCTCTGTGGGTTTGTGGTGTTCCTTTTGTGAAGAAGAAGGATGGAACGGTCCGACTTTGTGTTGATTACCGTCCATTGAACAAGAAGACCATCAAGAACAAATACCCACTTCCCAACATCAATGAGCTATTCGAACAACTCAAAGGTGCCCAAGTATTCTCCAAGCTTGATCTCCGTATGGGTTATCATCAGATTCGAATCCGTGAGCAAGATATTCCCAAGACGGCTTTCAGGACAAGCTATGGGTCATATGAATACACTGTCATGTCTTTTGGCCTCGTCAACGCTCCTCCGACGTTCTCTCGCATGATGAACTTCATCTTCAACGCCTACACCAATGACTTCGTTTTGGTCTATCTCGACGACATTCTGGTTTTCTCGAAGAACAAGGAAGATCATGCCAAGCACTTGCATTTGGTTCTCGATAAGCTCAGGGAACATCAGTTCTACGCCAAGCTCTCCAAATGTGAATTTTGGCTCGATGAGGTTCCTTATCTTGGTCATATCATCTCTTCCAAGGGCATTGCCGTGAATCCTGAGAAGGTGTCTGCAATCGTGAATTGGGAACCTCCTCAGAACGTGAAGCAACTCCGTAGCTTCCTCGGTCTCGCAAGCTACTGCCAAAGATTCGTTGAAAACTTTTCTAAGATCGCGAAGCCTCTCTCAAATCTTCTCTAGAAGCACATCAAGTACGTTCGGTCTCCGGAGTGTGACATTGCTTTCAACACTTTGAAAGAGAAATTGATCACTGCTCCAGTTCTGACTCCGCCTGATGAATCCAAGCCGTACGAGGTCTTTTGTGATGCCTCTCTCCAAGGTCTTGGCGCAATGTTGATGCAAGAGAAGTAGGTTGTTGCTTATACCTCTCGCCAGTTGAAACCTAATGAGAAGAACTACCCCACTTATGATCTCGAGTTGGCGGCAGTTGTGCATGCTCTTTTGACTTGGAGACATCTTCTATTGGGAAGAAAAGTGGACATTTTCACTGATCACAAGAGTCTCAAGTACATCTTCACTCAGCCTAATCTCAACCTTAGGCAAACTCGATGGGTCGAAATGATTCAAGAGTATAATCTGAGTATTGAGTATACTCCAGGCAAGGCCAATGTGATTGCTGACGCATTGAGCAGAAAGGCCTATTGCAACAGTCTGATTCTCAAGCCTTATCAACCCGAGCTTTGTGAAGCTTTCCGCAAACTAAACCTGCAAGTTGTTCCTCAAGGTTTCCTCGCCAACCTTCAAGTCTCTCCTACCTTGGAAGACTAGATTCGCCAAGCCCAGCTTCTTGATGCTATGGTGAAAAAGGTGAAGATTGGGATTGCCAAGAGTCAGCCCAAGTACAAGTGCTACCGCCTTGATGACAAGGATACTCTCTTCTTCGAGGATCGTATTGTGGTACCCAAAGGTGACCTCCGTAAAGTGATCATGAACGAGGCTCACAATTCTCTCCTCTCCATCCACCCTGGGAGCACGAAGATGTATCAGGACCTTAAGCCAGCTTATTGGTGGACTCGAATGAAGCGCGAGATTGCTCAATTCGTGAATGAATGTGATGTCTGCAGAAGAGTGAAGGCAGAACACCAAAGGCCATCTGGTCTCCTCCAACCTCTTGCCATTCCAGAATGGAAGTTTGACCACATTGAAATGGACTTCGTGACTGGGTTTCCAAAGTCCAAGCGTGGCAATGATGCTATATTCGTTGTCATCGAAAAACTCACTAAAGTGGCTCACTTTGTGCCTATCAAAGAGTCGATCACTGCAGCTCAATTGGCGGAACTCTATACCTCTCGGATTGTTTCCCTGCACGGTATTCCTCAAATGATCTCTTCAGACCATGGCAGCATCTTTACCTCCAAGTTTTGGGATTCTTTTCAGAAGGCCATGGGCACCAACATCCGCTTCAGCACAGCTTTCCATCCTCAAACTAGCGGTCAAGTCGAGCGTGTCAACCAGATTCTTGAAGATATGCTCAGGGCTTGTGTGATCTCCTTCGGCATGAAGTGGGAGGATTGCCTTCCTTATGCTGAATTCTCCTACAACAACAGTTTTCAAGCAAGTTCGGGCAAGGCCCCATTTGAAATTCTGTATGGCAGGAAGTGCCGTACCCCTCTCAACTGGTCTGAAACCGGTGAACGTCAGCTTTTGGGTAATGACTTAATCACAGAGGCAGAAGAAATGTGCAAAGTCATTCGAGATAACCTCAAAGCAGCCCAATCCCGCCAGAAGAGCTACTATGACACTAAGCACCGTGATTTGGTTTTCAAGATCGGAGATCATGTTTACCTCCGCGTCTCTCCTATGAAAGGTACTCGTCGCTTCGGTATCAAAGGGAAGCTTGCCCCCAGATACGTGGGACCTTTCAAGATTGTCAGCAAGAGAGGCGATCTCGCCTATCAACTCGAGCTTCCTTCAAACTTTGCAAATGTTCATGATGTGTTCCATGTCTCTCAGCTCCGAAAGTGCTTCAAGACTCCTGACCGTACCGTCAACTTCGAGGACATTGAGCTCCAAGAAGATCTCTCTTATCGTGAGCACCCAGTTGCTATTCTTGAAGAGATTGAACGCAAGACTCGCAACAAGTCAATCAAATTTCTCAAAGTCAAGTGGTCACACCATTCCGACCGTGAAGCTACCTGGGAACGCGAGGATCACCTCCGTTCTGAGTACTCAGTGTTCTTTCAGTCCTAGATCTCGGGACGAGATCCTTTCGTAGTGGTGGAGTGTTGTAACACCCCGGATATAACTTTCCCAATTTGTACTCCAACTCTTGCCGTTTCCGACGTTAAGTTATTTTATTTTCTCGGGTTCGGGTCTTTGTCTCCGTGTGTTTTTATCGTTGTCATGCATCTCATATCATGTCATCATGTGCATTGCATTTGCATACGTGTTCGTCTCATGCATTCGAGCATTTTCCCCATTGTCCGTTTTGCATTCCGGCGCTTCGTTCTCCTCCGGTGGTCATTTCTACCTTTCTTTCGTGTGTGGGGATTAAACATTTCTGGATTGGACCGAGACTTGCCAAGCGGCCTTGGTTTACTACCGGTAGACCGCCTGTCAAGTTCCGTATCATTTGGACTTCGTTTGATACTCCAACGATTAACCGAGGGACCGAAAAGGCCTCGTGTGTGTTGCAGCCCAACACCCCTCCAATTTGGCCCAAAAACCCACCTAACTCTGCTCCATCATCTAGAGCGTTCGATCACGATCGCGTGGCCGAAAACCGCACCTCATTTGGACTCTCCTAGCTCCCTCTATGCCTATAAATAGGTCCTCCTCAAAAATCTCGGATCCCCCTCCCCGAAACCCTAGATCCACCCTCACCGCGCCCGCCGGACATATTGCCACCGACGGACATTGTCCTATCCGCCTCCCCGCTGCCACGTGGCACTCCGCCGTTGGTCCGCGCCCTGCGGGACCGCATCGCCGCCACCTCCCACCGCGGCCCGCGGGAGCCCAGGGCAGGCCCTCCCAGGCCCGCGCGCGCCGCCCGCCTCGTCCGGGTGCTCGCCGCCCGTTCCACCGCGTCGCCGCCACCGCGCCGCCTCCGCCACCGTCGCCGACTTCGCCGGCCGCCGCGCTGCCGCACCGGCTCGGCCACCAACCGCGCCGCCCCGATGCGCCCAGCCGCCGCCGCCTTCGCCCATCGTCGCCCCGTCCTCGCCCTCGCCTCCCGGAGCCAGATCCGGCCGCCCCCGCCAGAGTCCGACCGCTCCCCGGCCTCCCTCGCCGTGTCCGGGCCTCGCCGTCGCCGGAGAAGACAGATCCGGCCGCCCCCGTCGGAGTTGACTTTTTCCGCGAGGTTGATTTTTCCTCCAAGTCCTAGAAATTCCAGATCCAACTGCTCCTATTCTTGGCCTCGTAACTTTGCATCCGTAGCTCCGATTCATGCATATAGCATATCAAAATGTTCATCTCAGAGAGTGCATCATTTTGTTCCATTGCATCATTTTCATTTGAGTTCATATTAATGCCCGAAATGCTGTTAGAAGAGGGATACTTGAGTTAATTGTCAGATCTGCTACTCCATTTAGGTTTTTGTCATTTTTGCCATGATTATTGTGTGCTTGATATGCCCTGATGCTCTACATATGTTTTGTTAAGGGTTTTGTCATCTTTCCAGAGGTGCAACCCATGTATTTTTGTGATGTGTGTGGTGCCTAGTGCAAGCTTGCAAAGTGGTGCACTTGGTAATTCTGATTTCAGGGACTTAGCATTTCCACTAAGTCCTTGAGCTGTTTATCTCATGATGCCATATGTTCATGTTGTTTCCTAGTGATCCGTGCCTCTTTTGAGGATGGTCAGTAAGGGAGTTTTGTTAATATTGTAGTGCTCTATCCATCCATGTATTTGTTTTCAATTATGGAGCACCCTAGCTTGAGTCAATCGAGCTCTACTTTTGCTACTTTGTGAATCTGGGCAGATTGTCAACTTGTTTGCAATTTTGCCGATGATGTTGTAGTTTATCCGTGCATGCTATGTTATTGTTCTTGCCATGTCTAGCTTTCATTTTGTGTATTATTGATGGGTGTATGCTTAGCTCATCATGAATTGCACTGTGGTGAGAGCATCGAGCTCGTAAACATGCCTACTTGAGTTCTGTTTTCAGCATGCTCCAGTTTTTCACCAAGTCTCAGAACTGATTATGTTTTTGCCATGTTCACATGCTTGTTAGCATATTTTATGATCCCTTTTGGCTCAAGGTCACCAAGGGACTTTTGTTAAGCTCTTTGAGTAGCTCCATGCCATGCTTTACTTTTCCATGTTCAGGTCCTGTAGCTTGTAGTTTTGTTGCTCCGAAGAGGGCTACCTGATCTGAAATTCCAGACAAGTGTTAATTTCACTGTCTGAAATATGTTTGCCATATGCATTTTTGCCATGCTTGTTTGAACCTGTTAATGGATGAATTGGCTATAGCTCAGTGCTAGAATTTTGTTAAGCATCTTGAGTTCATCCCTGCCATGTATTTTGTTGTCATGTTTGGGTGTTGTAGCTTGTTCATCTCTTTGCATTTAGATGGCTACTTGCTGTAAATCGCAGACCGATGTCATATTTGAATCGCTTGCCATTTCCAAACCGTAACTCCGATTCCGGCGTTCTTTATATCGTTTTCAAGCGATTTCATCTCATATTTCCAGTGGAACACTTGGATTTCCAAGTTGAGGCCAGGTTCTTGCATTTCCTGTCATATCTTGCATTATGCATCCCACATCGCATCCCGCATAGCATATCATCTTTGCATCATATTGTTTGATCCTTGCACGTGATTGATTGTGTCCTGTTGCTTGTTGTCTTGTTTGGGTAGAGCCGGGAGACGAGTTCGCTAACGAGGAGCCCGTTGAGTTTGCTCTCGAGGATCCAGTCAACTCTGACAACTTTGCAGGCAAGATGATCATACCCTCGAAATCACTACTATCTTTGCTATGCTAGTTTGCTCGCTCTTTTGCTATGCCAATGCTACGATGCCTACCATTTGCTTTCAAGCCTCCCAAACTACCATGTAAAACCCCTAACCCACCATGTCCTAGCAAACCGTTGATTGGCTATGTTACCGCTTTGCTCAGCCCCTCTTATAGCGTTGCTAGTTGCAGGTGAAGATTGAAGGCCGTTCCTCGTTGGAACATTTATTTACTTGTTGGGATATCATTATATTGCTATGTAATCTAAATGCATCTATATACATGGTAAAGGGTGGAAGGCTCGGCCTCTCGCCTAGTGTTTTGTTCCACTCTTGCCGCCCTAGTTTTCGTCATATCGGTGTTATGTTCCCGGATTTTGCGTTCCTTACGCGGTTGGGTTATAATGGGAACCCCTTCATAGTTCGCCTTGATTAAAGCTTTTCCAGCAATGCCCAACCTTGGTTTTACCATTTGCCACCTAGCCTCTTTTTCCCTTGGGTTTCCGGAGCCAGAGAGTCATCTTATTTAAACCCCCCCCCCCCCCCGGGCCAGTGCTCCTCTGAGTGTTGGTCCGAACCGGGCAGCCCGCGGGGCCACCTCGGGGAAACTCGAGGGTTGGTTTTACTCATAGCTTGACCTATCTGAGTGTGCCCTGAGAACGAGATATGTGCAGCTCCTATCGGGATTTGTTGGCACATTCGAGCGGTGTTGCTGGTCTTGTTTTAACCTGTCGAAGTGTCTTGAAGAACCGAGATACCGAGTCTGATCGGAATGTCTTGGGAGGAGGTCTATTCCTTCGTTGACCGTGAGAGCTTGTCATGGGCTAAGTTGGGACTCCCCAGCAGGGATTTGAACTTTCGAAAGCCGTGCCCGCGGTTATGGGCAAATGGGAATTTGTTAATGTCCGGTTGTAGATAACTTGAACCTTAATTTAATTAAAATGAATCAACTGAGTGTGTTACCGTGATGGCCTCTTCTCGGCGGAGTCCGGGAAGTGGACACGGTGTTGGAGTAATGTATGCGCAGGTTGTCCTCTAGTTTCTCGCTCGCGCTTTGCCTTCTCTTCTCGCTCTCTTTTGCGAATAAGTTAGCCACCATATATGCTAGTCGCTTGCTGCAGCTCCACCTATATTTACCTTACCTTACCTTTAAGCTTAAATAGTCTTGATTGCGAGGGTGCGAGATTGCTGAGTCCCTGTGGCTCACAGATTACTATTGCACCAGATTCAGGGCCTGATGATTCCGCTCCAGGTGACGCGCTCGAGCTCAAGTGGCGACGAGGACTCTCAACGTTACTATGTTTCTTTTCCTGATGATCAGTAGTGGTGCCCTGTTGGGGGTGATCGGGACCATGTCGCATGTTGGGTTATCTTTTATTTTGGCGCCGTAGTCCGGCCATGAGTGTTTGGATGATGTATGTTATTTATGTACTTGATTGACGTGGCGAGTGTAAGCCAACTATGTTATCCCTTTTCATTATCTATATTACATGGGATGTTTGTGATGATTGCCTAACTTGCGACATATGCCTTCAATGCGATTATGCCTCTAAGTCGTGCCTCGACACGTGGGAGCTATAGTCGCATCGAGGGTGTGACAAGTTGGTATCAGAGCAAAGGTGGCAGTGGTTCTTCCCACCCACCCAACCCTGGCTTTCAGAACAAGACTTCGTCTCAAGCTCCAAGATCGAGTGTTTTGTATCACCGTCCGCTTTCAGAGGTCACGGGCAACAAGTGCCAACAGAAGGGTCACTATGCCAACAAGTGTTCCAACCAGAAGACGTCTTTCCAGAAGAGCTTCCAGGAATGCCTCCGCACCGGCCAGTTGAATTCGTTATTGATCTTGAGCCCGATACGGAACCTGTGTGCAAGCGTCCTTACAAGCTCGGACCTAAAGAGTTGAAGGAGCTGAAGAAGCAACTCGATATTCAAGAGAAAATGGGTCTCATCCGGCCTAGTTCTTCTCCGTGGGGTTGTGGTGTTCTTTTTGTGAAGAAGAAGGATGGAACGTACCGACTTTGTGTTGATTACCGTCCATTGAACAAGAAGACCATCAAGAACAAATACCCACTTCCCAACATCAATGAGCTATTCGAACAACTCAAAGGTGCCCAAGTATTCTCCAAGCTTGATCTCCGTATGGGTTATCATCAGATTCGAATCCGTGAGCAAGATATTCCCAAGACGGCTTTCAGAACAAGCTATGGGTCATATGAATACACTGTCATGTCTTTTGGCCTCGTCAACGCTCCTCCGACGTTCTCTCGCATGATGAACTTCATCTTCAACGCCTACACCAATGACTTCGTTTTGGTCTATCTCGACGACATTCTAGTTTTCTCGAAGAACAAGGAAGATCATGCCAAGCACTTGCATTTGGTTCTCGATAAGCTCAGGGAACATCAGTTCTACGCCAAGCTCTCCAAATGTGAATTTTGGCTCGATGAGGTTCTTTATCTTGGTCATATCATCTCTGCCAAGGGCATTGCCGTGAATCCTGAGAAGGTGTCTGCAATCGTGAATTGGGAACCTCCTCAGAACGTGAAGCAACTCCGTAGCTTCCTCGGTCTCGCAAGCTACTGCCGAAGATTCGTTGAAAACTTTTCTAAGATCGCGAAGCCTCTCTCAAATCTTCTCCAGAAGCACGTCAAGTACGTTCGGCCTCCGGAGTGTGACATTGCTTTCAACACTTTGAAAGAGAAATTGATCACTGCTCCAGTTCTGACTCCGCCTGATGAATCCAAGCCGTACGAGGTCTTTTGTGATGCCTCTCTCCAAGGTCTTGGCGCAATGTTGATGCAAGAGAAGAAAGTTGTTGCTTATACCTCTCGCCAGTTGAAACCTAATGAGAGGAACTACCCCACTCATGATCTCGAGTTGGCGGCAGTTGTGCATGCTCTTTTGACTTGGAGACATCTTCTATTGGGAAGAAAAGTGGACATTTTCACTGATCACAAGAGTCTCAAGTACATCTTCACTCAGCCTAATCTCAACCTCAGGCAAACTCGATGGGTCGAAATGATTCAAGAGTATAATCCGAGTATCGAGTATACTCCAGGAAAGGCCATTGTGATTGCTGACGCATTGAGCAGAAAGGCCTATTGCAACAGTCTGATTCTCAAGCCTTATCAACCCGAGCTTTGTGAAGCTTTCCGCAAACTAAACCTGCAAGTTGTTCCTCAAGGTTTCCTCGCCAACCTTCAAGTCTCTCCTACCTTGGAAGACCAGATTCGCCAAGCCCAGCTTCTTGATGCTATGGTGAAAAAGGTGAAGATTGGGATTGCCAAGAGTCAGCCCAAGTACAAGTGCTACCGCCTTGATGACAAGGATACTCTCTTCTTCGAGGATCGTATTGTGGTACCCAAAGGTGACCTCCGTAAAGTGATCATGAACGAGGCTCACAATTCTCTCCTCTCCATCCACCCTGGGAGCACGAAGATGTATCAGGACCTTAAGCAAGCTTATTGGTGGACTCGAATGAAGCGCGAGATTGCTCAATTCGTGAATGAATGTGATGTCTGCAGAAGAGTGAAGGCAGAACACCAAAGGCCATCTGGTCTCCTCCAACCTCTTGCCATTCCAGAATGGAAGTTTGACCACATTGAAATGGACTTCGTGACTGGGTTTCCAAAGTCCAAGCGTGGCAATGATGCTATATTCGTTGTTATCGACAAACTCACTAAAGTGGCTCACTTTCTGCCTATCAAAGAGTCGATCACTGCAGCTCAATTGGCGGAACTCTATACCTCTCGGATTGTTTTCCTGCATGGTATTCCTCAAGTGATCTCTTCTGACCGTGGCAGCATATTTACCTCCAAGTTTTGGGATTCTTTTCAGAAGGCCATGGGCACCAACATCCGCTTCAGCACAGCTTTCCATCCTCAAACTAGCGGTCAAGTCGAGCGTGTCAACTAGATTCTTGAAGATATGCTCAGGGCTTGTGTGATCTCCTTCGGCATGAAGTGGGAGGATTGCCTTCCTTATGCTGAATTCTCCTACAACAACAGTTTTCAAGCAAGTTTGGGCAAGGCCCCATTTGAAATTCTGTATGGCAGGAAGTGCCGTACCCCTCTCAACTAGTCCGAAACCGGTGAACGTCAGCTTTTGGGTAATGACTTAATCACAGAGGCAGAAGAAATGTGCAAAGTCATTCGAGATAACCTCAAAGCAGCCCAATCCCGCCAGAAGAGCAACTATGACACTAAGCACCGTGATTTGGTTTTCAAGATCGGAGATCATGTTTACCTCCGCGTCTCTCCTATGAAAGGTACTCGTCGCTTCGGTATCAAAGGGAAGCTTGCCCCCAGATACGTGGGACCTTTCAAGATTGTCAGCAAGAGAGGCGATCTCGCCTATCAACTCGAGCTTCCTTCAAACTTTGCAAATGTTCATGATGTGTTCCATGTCTCTCAGCTCCGAAAGTGCTTCAAGACTCCTGACCGTACCGTCAACTTCGAGGACATTGAGCTCCAAGAAGATCTCTCTTATCGTGAGCACCAGTTGCTATTCTTGAAGAGACTGAACACAAGACCCGCAACAAGTCAATCAAATTTCTCAAAGTCAAGTGGTCACACCATTCCGACAGTGAAGCTACCTGGGAACGCGAGGATCACCTCCGTTCTGAGTACTCAGTGTTCTTTCAGTCCTAGATCTCGGGACGAGATCCTTTCGTAGTGGTGGAGTGTTGTAACACCCCGGATATAACTTTCCCAATTTGTACTCCAACTCTTGCCGTTTCCGGCGTTAAGTTATTTTATTTTCTTGGGTTCGGGTCTTTGTCTCCGTGTGTTGTTATCGTTGTCATGCATCTCATATCATGTCATCATGTGCATTGCATTTGCATACGTGTTCGTCTCATGCATTCGAGCATTTTCCCCGTTGTTCGTTTTGCATTCCGGCGCTTCGTTCTCCTCCGGTGGTCATTTCTACCTTTCTTTCGTGTGTGGGGATTAAACATTTCCGGATTGGACCGAGACTTGCCAAGCGGCCTTGGTTTACTACCGGTAGACCGCCTGTCAAGTTTCGTATCATTTGGACTTCGTTTGATACTCCAACGGTTAACCGAGGGACCGAAAAGGCCTCGTGTGTGTTGCAGCCCAACACCCCTCCAATTTAGCCCAAAAACCCACCTAACTCTGCTCCATCATCTAGAGCGTTCGATCACGATCGCGTGGCCGAAAACCGCACCTCATTTGGAATCTCCTAGCTCCCTCTATGCGTATAAATAGGTCCTCCTCAAAAATCTCGGATCCCCCTCCCCGAAACCCTAGATCCACCCTCACCGCGCCCGCCGGACATATTGCCACCGACGGACATTGTCCGGTCCGCCTCCCCGCTGCCACGTGGCACTCCGCCGTTGGTCCACGCCCTGCGGGACCGCATCGCCGCCGCCTCCCACCGCGGCCCGCGGGAGCCCAGGGCAGGCCCCCCCAGGCCCGCGCGCGCCGCCCGCCTCGTCCGGGTGCCCCGCCGCCCGATCCACCGTGTCGCCGCCACCGCGCCGCCTCCGCCGCCGTCGCCGACTTCGCCGGCCGCCGCGCTGCCGCACCGGCCCGGCCACCAACCGCGCCGCCCCGATGCGCCCGGCCGCCGCCGCCTTCGCCCATCGCCGCCCCGTCCTCTCCCTCGCCTCCCGAAGCCAGATCCGGCCGCCCCCGTCGGAGTCCGACCGCTCCCCGGCCTCCCTCGCTGCGTCCGGGCCTCGCCGTCGCCGGAGAAGACAGATCCGGCCGCCCCCATCGGAGTTGACTTTTTCCGCGAGGTTGATTTTTCCTCTTAAGTCCCAGAAATTCCAGATCCAAGTGCTCCTGTTCTTGGCCTCGTAACTTTCTAGTCGTAGCTCTGATTCATGCATATAGCATATCAAAATGTTCATCTCAGAGAGTACATCATTTCATTCCATTGCATCATTTTCATTTGAGTTAATCTTAATGCCCGAAATGCTGTTAGAAGAGGGCTACTTGAGTTAATTGTCAGATCTGCTACTCCATTTAGGTTTTTGTCATTTTTGCCATGATTATTGTGTGCTTGATATGCCCTGATGCTCTACATATGTTTTGTTAAGGGTTTTGTCATCTTTCCAGAGGTGCAACCCATGTATTTTTGTGATGTGTGTGGTGCCTAGTGCAAGCTTGCAAAGTGGTGCACTTGGTAATTCTGATTTCAGGGACTTAGCATTTCCACTAAGTCCTTGAGCTGTTTATCTCATGATGCCATATGTTCATGTTGTTTCCTAGTGATCCGTGCCTCTTTTGAGGATGGTCAGTAAGGGAGTTTTGTTAATATTGTAGTGATCTATCCATCCATGTCTTTTTTTGCAATTATGGAGCACCCTAGCTTGAGTCAATCGAGCTCTACTTTTGCTACTTTGTGAATCTGGGCAGATTGTCAACTTGTTTGCAATTTTGCCGATGATGTTGTAGTTTATCCGTGCATGCTATGTTATTGTTCTTGCCATGTCTAGCTTTCATTTTGTGTATTAGTGATGGGTGTATGCTTAGCTTATCATGAATTGCACTGTGGTGAGAGCATCGAGCTCGTAAACATGCCTACTTGAGTTCTGTTTTCAGCATGCTCCAGTTTTTCACTAAGTCTGAGAACTGATTATGTTTTTGCCATGTTCACATGCTTGTTAGTATATTTTCTGATCCCTTTTGGCTCAAGGTCACCAAGGGACTTTTGTTAAGCTATTTGAGTAGCTCCATGCCATGCTTTACTTTTCCATGTTCAGGTCCTGTAGCATGTTGTTTTGTTGCTCCGAAGAGGGCTACCTGATCTGGAATTCCAGACAGGTGTTAATTTCACTAAGTCTGAAATTTGTTTTCCATATGCATTTTTGCCATGCTTGTTTGAACCTGTTAATGGATGAATTGGATGTAGCTCAGTGCTAGAATTTTGTTAAGCATCTTGAGTTCATCCCTGCCATGTATTTTGTTGTCATGTTTGGGTGCTGTAGCTTGTTCATCTCTTTGCATTTAGATGGCTACTTGCTATAAATCGCAGACCGATGTCATATTTGAATCGCTTGCCATTTCCAAACCATAACTCCGATGCCGGCGTTCTTTATATCGTTTTCAAGAAATTTCATCTCATCTTTCCAGTGGCACACTTGGATTTCCAGGTTGAGGCCAGGTTCTTGCATTTCCTGTCATATCTTGCATTATGCATCCCGCATCGCATCCCGCATAGCATATCATCTTTGCATCATATTGTTTGATCCTTGCACGTGGTTGATTGTGTCATGTTGCTTGTTGTCTTGTTTGGGTAGAGCCGGGAGACGAGTTCGCTAACGAGGAGCCCGTTGAGTTTTCTCTCGAGGATCCAGTCAACTCTGACAACTTTGCAGGCAAGATGATCATACCCTTGAAATCACTACTATCTTTGCTATGCTAGTTTGCTCGCTCTTTTGCTATGCCAATGCTATGATGCCTACCATTTGCTTTCAAGCCTCCCAAACTGCCATGTCAAACCCCTAACCCACCATGTCCTAGCAAACCGTTGATTGGCTATGTTACCGCTTTGCTCAGCCCCTCTTATAGCGTTGCTAGTTGCAGGTGAAGATTGAAGGTCGTTCCTCGTTGGAACATTTATTTACTTGTTGGGATATCATTATATTGCTATGTTATCTTAATGCATCTATATACTTGGTAAAGGATGGAAGGCTTGGCCTCTCGCCTAGTGTTTTGTTCCACTCTTGTCGCCCTAGTTTCCGTCATATCGGTGTTATGTTCCCGGATTTTGCGTTCCTTATGCAGTTGGGTTATAATGGGAACCCCTTGATAGTTCGCCTTGATTAAAGCTTTCCAGCAATGCCCAACCTTGGTTTTACCATTTGCCACCTAGCCTCTTTTTCCCTTGGGTTTCCGGAGCCCGAGGGTCATCTTATTTAACCCCCCCCCCCCCCGGGCCAGTGCTCCTCTGAGTGTTGGTCCGAACCGGGCAGCCCGCGGGGCCACCTCGGGGAAACTCGAGGGTTGGTTTTACTCGTAGCTTGACCTATCTGAGTGTACCCTGAGAACGAGATTGTTGCAGCTCCTATCAGGATTTGTCGGCACATTCGGGCGGTGTTGCTCGTCTTGTTTTAACCTGTCGAAGTGTCTTGAAGAACTGAGATACTGAGTCTGATTGGAACGTCTTGGGAGGAGGTATATTCCTTCGTTGACCGTGAGAGCTTGTCATGGGCTAAGTTGGGACTCCCCTGCAGGGATTTGAACTTTCGAAAGCCATGCCCGCGGTTATGGGCAGATGGGAATTTGTTAATGTCCAGTTGTAGATAACTTGAACCTTAATTTAATTAAAATGTATCAACTGAGTGTGTTACCGTGATGGCCGCTTCTCGGCGGAGTCCGGGAAGTGGACACGGTGTTGGAGTAATGTATGCGCAGGTTGTCCTCTAGTTTCTCGCTCGCGCTTTGCCTTCTCTTCTCGCTCTCTTTTGCGAATAAGTTAGCCACCATATATGCTAGTCGCTTGCTGCAGCTCCACCTATATTTACCTTACCTTACCTTTAAGCTTAAATAGTCTTGATCGCGAGGGTGCGAGATTGCTGAGTCCCTGTGGCTCACAGATTACTATTGCACCAGATGCAGGGCCTGATGATTCCGCTCCAGGTGACGTGCTCGAGCTCAAGTGGGAGTTCGACGAGGACTCTCAACGTTACTATGTTTCTTTTCCTAATGATCAGTAGTGGTGCCCTGTTGGGGGTGATCGGGACCATGTCGCATGTTGGGTTATCTTTTATTTTGGTGCCGTAGTCGGTCCATGAGTGTTTGGATGATGTATGTTATTTATGTACTTGATTGACGGGGCGAGTGTAAGCCAACTATGTTATCCCTTTTCATTATCTATATTACATGGGATGTTTGTGATGATTGCCTGACTTGCGACATATGCCTTCAATGCGATTATGCCTCTAAGTCGTGCCTCGACACGTGGGAGCTATAGTCGCATCGAGGGTGTGACAAAGACTATATATAGGCGAAATAAGTAGGTCGGTGGAGCTACGAGGGGCCCACGAGGGTGGGGGCGCCTACCCCCCTGGGCGCGCCCTCCTGCCTCGTGGCCGCCTCGTTGCGTCTCTGACTTCCACTCCAAGTCTCCTGGATTGTGTTTGTTCCAAGAAAGATCCTCGCGAAGGTTTCGTACCGTTTGGATTCCGTTTGATATTCCTTTTCTGCGAAACACTGAAATGGGAAAAAAAAACAACTGACACTGGGCCTCCAGTTAATAGGTTAGTCCCCAAAAATAATATAAAATAGCATATTAAAGCCCATTAAACATCCAAAACAGATAATATAATAGCACGGAACAATCAAAAATTATAGATACGTTGGAGATGTATCAGCATCCCCAAGCTTAATTCATCCTCGTCCTCGAGTAGGTAAATGATAAAAACAGAATTTTCAATGTGGAATGCTACCTAACATAATTTTCAATGTAATCTTCTTTATTGTGGCATGAATGTTCAGATCCGAAAGATTCAAGACAAAAGTTTAATATTGACATAAAAATAATAATACTTCAAGCATGCTAATCAAGAAATTATGTCTTCTCAAAATAACATAGGCAAAGAAAGCTCATCCCTACAAAATCATATAGTTTGTCCATGCTCCATCTTCGTCACACAAAATGCTCTCATCATGCATAACCCCGATGAGAAGCCAAGCAATTGTTTTATACTTTAGTATTCTCAAACTTTTTCAACTTTCACGCAATACATGAGCGCGAGCCATGGACATAGCACTATGGGTGGAATAGAATATGATGATGGAGGTTGTGTGGAGAAGACAAAAAGAGAGAAAGTCTCACATTGACGCGGCTAATCAACGGGCTATGGAGATGCCCATCAATTGATGTCAATGCGAGGAGTAGGGATTGCCATGCAACGGATGCACTAGAGCTATAAATGTATGAAAGCTCAACAAAAGAAACTAAGTGGGTGTGCATCCAACTTGCTTGCTCACGAAGACCTAGGGCATCTGAGGAAGCCCATTGTTGGAATATACAAGCCAAGTTCTATAATGAAAAATTTCCACTAGTATATCAAAGTGACAAAATAAGAGACTCTCTATCATGAAGATCATGGTGCTACTTTGAAGCACAAGTGTGGAAAAAGGATAGTAGCATTGTCCCTTCTCTCTTTTCTCTCATTTTTTGGGGTCTTCCCTTTTTTTATTTTGCCTTTCTCTTTTTTTATTTTCTCACACGGGACAATGCTCTAATAATGATGATCATCACACTTCTATTTATTTACAACTCAAGGATTACAACTCGATACTAGAACAAAATATGACTCTATATGAGTCCCTCTGGCGGTGTACCAGGATGGGCAATGAATCAAGAGTGACATGTATGAAAAAATATGCATGGTGGCCTTGCCACAAATACGATATCAACTACATGATCATGCAAGGCAATATGACAATGATGAAGCATGTCATAATAAACGAAACGGTGGAAAGTTGCATGGCAATATATCTCGGATTGGCTATGGAAATGCCATAATAGGTAGGTATGGTGGCTGTTTTGAGGAAGATATATGGAGGCTTATGTGTGATAGAGCGTATCATATCACGGGGTTTGGATGCACCGGCGAAGTTTGCACCAACTCTCGAGGTGAGAAAGGGCAATGCACAGTACCGAACAGGCTAGCAATGATGGAAGGGTGAGAGTGCGTATAATCCATGGACTCAACATTAGTCATAATGAACTAACATACTTATTGAAAAAATCTACAAGTCATCAAAAACCAAGCACTACGCGCATGATCCTAGGGGTGTAGATTTGTAGGAAAAGACCATCGCTCGTCCCTGACTGCCACTCATAAGGAAGACAATAAAATAACACCTCATGCTTCAAATTTGTCACACAACGGTTACCATACGTGCATGCTACAGGACTTGCAAACTTCAACACAAGTATTTCTCAAATTCACAATTACTCAACTAGCACGACTCTAATATCACCATCTTCATATCTCAAAACAATCATCAAGTATCCAACTTCTCATAGTATTCAATGCACTCTATATGAAAGTTTTTATTATACCCATCTTGGATGCCTATCATATTAGGACTAATTTTGTAGCCAAAGCAAATTGCCATGCTGTGCTAAAAGACTCTCAAAATAATATAAGTGAATCATGAGAGATCAATAATTTCTATAAAACAAAACCACCACCGTGCTCTAAAAGATATAAGTGAAGCACTAGAGCAAAATTATCTAGCTCAAAGGATATAAGTGAAGCACATAGAGTATTCTAATAAATTCCAATTCATGTGCATCTCTCCCAAAAGGTGTGTACAGCAAGGATGATTGTGGTAAACTAAAAAGCAAAGACTCAAAT
Organism: Triticum urartu; assembly: GCF_056163025.1. Classification (NCBI taxonomy): domain Eukaryota; kingdom Viridiplantae; phylum Streptophyta; class Magnoliopsida; order Poales; family Poaceae; genus Triticum; species Triticum urartu. The sequence continues at coordinate 356,239,363 of NC_141877.1, forward strand.
CATACAAGACGCTCCAAGGAAAACACATATCATGTGGTGAATAAAAATATAGCCTCAAGTAAAGTTGTTGATAGACAAAGACGAAAGAGGGGATGCCTTCCGGGGCATCCCCAAGCTTAGGCTTTTGGTTGTCCTTGAATTTTACCTTGGGGTGCCTTGGACATCCCCCAGCTTAGGCTCTTGCCACTCCTTGTTCCCAAATCCATCAAATCTTTACCCAAAAACTTGAAAACTTCACAACACAAAACTCAACAGAAAATCTCATGAGCTCCGTTAGTATAAGAAAAATAAATCACCACTTTAAAGTACTGTAATGAACTCATTCTTTATTTATATTGGTGTTAAACCAACTGTATTCCAACTTCTCTGTGGTTCATACCCCCCAATACTAGCCATAGATTCATCAAAATAAGCAAACAACACACGAAAAACAGAATCTGTGAAAAACAGAACAGTCTGTAGTAATATGTAGATTTTGGATACTTCTGTAACTCCAACAATTCTAAAAAATTAGGAAGACCTAACTAATTTGTATATTGATCTACTACAGTGGGAATTGGTATTTTATCGCTCTCTGGTAAAAAATGAAAATTATTCTCGTGAGTGCATACTTTCTGTTTTTATTAGCAAGATCAAACAACAATCACCCAAGAAGATCCTAAAGGCTTTACTTGGCACAAACACTAACTAAAACACAAAAAACCCAATCAAAGAAGAGGATAGATGATTTATTTATTACTAAACAGGAACAAAAGGTGAAGTACAAAAATAAAAATTGGGTTGTCTCCCAACAAGCGTTATCGTTTAACTCCCCTAGCTAGGCATTGATAATTTCAATGATGCTCACATGAAAGACAAGAATTGAAGCACAAAGAGAGCATCTTGAAACATGTGACAAACACATCTAAGTCTAACATACTTCATACGCATAGGCATCTTATAGGCATACAAATTATCATAGAAAGCAAAAACTAGCATATGCAAGGAAGCGGAAAGAAACAATACCAATCTCAACAAAACGAGAGGTCATTTAGTAACATGAAAATTTCTACAATCATATTTTACTCTCTCATAATACTTACATGTGGGATCATAAGAAAATTCAAAAAAATAGATATCACATAAAATATTTTCAACATGATCCACATGCATGCAAAGTTGACACTCTTCCAAAATAGTGGGATTAACATTAACTAAAGTCATGACCTCTCCAAACCCACTTTTATCGAAAATTGCATAAGATTGAACATTCTCCAAATACGTGGGATCTAAAATTGACCCTCTTCCAAACCCACTTTCAATATTGCAAACATTATTATCAATCTTATATTCATCATGGAGCTTAAATAAATTTTCAAGATCATAAGAAGAATCACCCCAATCATGATCATTGCAACAAGTAGTGGACATAGCAAAACTAGCATCCCCAAGCTTAGGGTTTGCATATTATTAGCACAACTGACATTCATAGAATTTATAATAACATCATTGCAATCATGCTTTTTATTCAAAGATCTATCGTGAATCACTTTATAAAGCACTTCGTCACAATTTTCAGATTCACGGATTTCAAGCAAAACTCCATAAAGATAATCTAGTGCACTCAGCTCACTAGCAATTGGTTCATCATAATTGGATCTTTTAAAAAGATTAGCAAGAGGATGAGGATCCATAACAATAGATATTTAGCAAGCGAAGATGCGAGCTAATAGAAGGCAAATGGTAACATGAGCAAACAGAAGGACGAACGGAAGAGAGCGAATAAAATGGCAAAGTTGAAGTGGGGGAAAGGAAAATGAGAGGCAAATGGCAAATAATGTAATGCGAGGGAGAAGAGTTTATGATGGGTAATTGGTATGTCTTGACTTGGCTTAGATCTCCCCGGCAACGGCGCCAGAAATCCTTCTTGCTACCTCTTGAGCATGTGTTGGTTTTCCCTTTAAGCGGAAAGGGTGATGCAGCAAAAGTAGCATAAGTATTTCCCTAAGTTTTTGAGAACCAAGGTATCAATCCAGTAGGAGACTACACGTAAATCGCCTAGTACGTGCACAAACAATCAAGAACCTTGCAACCAACATGATAAAGGGGTTGTCAATCCCTTCACGGCCACTTGCAAAAGTGAGATTTGATAAAGATAATAAGATAAATATTTGTGGTATTTTTGTTGTATAGATTGAAAAGTAAAGATTGCAAAATAAATAGATAGTAAACCAGAATTATAGATCAGAAACTTATATGATGTAAAGTAGACCCGGGGGCCATATGTTACACTAATGGCTTCTCTCATGATAGCATATATTACGATGGGTGAACAAATTACTACCGAGCAATTGATAGAAAAGTGTGTAGTTATGAGAATATCTAGGCATGATCATGAACATAGGAATCATGTCCATGTCAAGTAGGCCGAAATGATTCTGCATCTACTACTATTACTCCACACATCGACCGCTATCCAGCATGCATCTAGAGTATTAAGTTCATAAGAACAGAGTAATGCATTAGGTAAGATGACATGATGTAGAGGGATAAACTCAAGCAATATGATATAAACCCCATCTTTTTATCCTCGATGGCAACAATACAATATGTGTTGGTTCCCTTTCTATCACTAGGATCGAGCACCGCAAGATTGAACCCAAAGCTAAGCACTTCTCCCATTGCAAGAAAGATCAATCTAGTAGGCCAAACTAAACCGATAATTCGAAGAGACTTGCAAAGATATCAAATCATGCATATAAGAATTCAGAGAAGAACCAAATATTGTTCATAGATAATCTTGATCATAAACCCACAATTCATCGGATCTCGGCAAACACACCACCAAAAGTATTACATCGATTAGATCTCCAATAACATCGAGGAGAACTTTGTATTGAGAACCAAAGAGAGAGAAGAAGCCATCTAGCTAATAACTATGGGCCCTAAGGTCTATGGTAAACTACTCACACATCATCGGAGAGGCTATGGTGTTGATGTAGAAGCCCTCCGTAATTGATTCCCCCCCCCCCCGGCAGATCGTGAGAAAAGGCCCCAAGATGGGATCTCACGGGTACAGAAGGTTGCGGCGGTGGAAAAGTGGTTTTGTGGCTCCCCTGGATGTTTTCAGAGTATAAGAGTATATATAGGTGAAAGAAGTAGGCAGGTGGAGCTACGAGGGGGCCACGAGGGTGGGGGCGTGCCTACCCCCCTGGGCGTGCCCTCCTGCCTCGTTGCGTCTCTGACTTCCACTCCAAGTTTCTTGGATTGTGTTTGTTCCAAGAAAGATCCTCGCGAAGTTTTCGCTCCGTTTGATATTCCTTTTCTGCAAAACACTGAAATAGGCAAAAATCAGCAACTGGCACTGGGCCTCCGGTTAATAGGTTAGTCCCAAAAAATAATATAAAATAGCATATTAAAGCCCATTAAACATCCAAAACAGATAATATAATAGCATGGAACAAACAAAAATTATAGATATGTTGGAGACGTATCAAGCTCTCGGCTTGAAGTTGCTTGTAGTAGGAGGGCGACTTGAAGATGTCGAAGTTTTCTTGTAACTTGACTTGTCGCTGTTTCTTGTTGTAGGTTTCGTTGAGGTAGAAGGTGTTGTATTCGTTGAAGCTTGATTGTATGAACTGTGCAGGTCTTGGAAGAGTACTTGGCATACTTGTGATCATCTTGCACTTGTCGCTCCTCCTTGGTAGCTTGGTGCACTAGCTCGAGGAGGTTCGAATATGGTTGTAAATCTACAATATTCTTGATAGGATGGTTGAGTCCATTCAAGAATCGTGCCATGGTTTTCTCCTCATCTTCCATGACATTGGCTTGAATCATGGCAATCTCCATTTCCTTGTAATACTCTTCAATGGACTTGGTGCCTTGCTTGAGGAGTTGCAATTTCTTGAAGAGATCTCAACTATAGTATGTTGGCATAAAGCGCGCTCGCATGACATCCTTCATTTGGTTCCATGTTGTGATGGGTGGGTCATCTTTTGCTTCTCGTCGCTCAATGACTTGCTCCCACCAAATGAGGACATAGTCTTGGAACTCTAGCGATGCCATGGCAATTTTCTTCTCTTCTTCATAGTTGTGTAAGCAAAAAATCTTGTCGACCTTAAATTCCCATGAAAGGTAATCTTTGGGATCGTTGCTTTCGAAGAACTTTGGCATGGTGAACTTTAGCTTGCCATAGCGTTGCTCTTCATTATGTTGGGGTCGATGGTGATGATGCTCTTACCGTGGTGGAGGGTCGTCGATCGCTTGTTGTACGTGCTCCACTTGATTAGCTTGAGGTTGAGGATGTGTAATTCTTGCACGGTTCCTCATTTATTGGCACTCCTTGAGGCGTGCGGCTTCTTCTTGACACTCTTGTTGGAGGGCCTCTTCTTGTTTGCGCACACAGCGGTTGCGTTCATTGATGGCTTGTGTGGATTTGCATAGGGTGCCTTGATCTTCTAGGGCTTGTTCTTCATGGCATTGTTGCTCTTGTGGAAGGATGTCTCCATCTTGGTTTACTTGGCAATCTTGGTGTATTGGAGCTTGCTCTTGGACCATAGGATCATTAGCTTGTCAACGATTTCACTCACGTTCCTGGAGACAGTCTTCTAAACCATTTCCATGAAATGGGTTTTGTGGAGCTTGATGATCCTCATGGTCTTGACGATGATGCAAATGAGGTCTTGAATGACCTGCATCCAAAGAAATGTCCGAAGAGTGTCGACTTGACTTGCGTCGTCTTGATGATGATGACGAGGTTGTCGAGGAATGATTAATCAACAAGGTGCGGAAGTCGTCCATCTGTGTTGCCAATTTGGCGTCGAGCTCTTCCATGTGGTTGGAAAGTATGGTGTCGAGGTAGTCTCTTGTTCGTGCTTCGAATCGCCTCAAGTTGGTGGCGAGTTGATCGATGCAGTCGCCCAATGCTTCATTCTCTTGGTGCAAAGCTCTATGCACACTGAATAGTTGAGTCTTGGTGACGTAGTTGTCGGGCTCATCTTCTTGATCGATGAAGAGTGGGTTGGTAGAAGTACTTTTCATATCCATCATCTCAAGAAAATATGTGAGTGGGAGAAAGGAAGAACTAGACCAAATGGACCTTATTCGATGTTGAAGATGGATCAATGATCACTCGATAATGTATTATGGAAATAGCACAATTGGTACCTGATCTTGTCAATTCTCACACCTACACAAATAATGCCTTTGGAGTAGCTTGGTGAGGATGGTGGCACAAAATTTATGCAATTGTTAGCGAGATTCAAATAATGTTGCAAAATATTCACAAGTATGCAAGTGAACAAGTAGACCAATAGCAATATGAGGCACACGGGAACACACGCACGGATAGATAAGTGGGGTCTTGCAACCAAGGAATGAGCTCAAAATGTGGAATCCACGGAAAATGCTCTTGTTGCACAACGCGAGAGAGACGCTAGCACGTTTGCTCAATAGGCGGATACGAACTTGTGCACTGCCTATGATAGACAAAACATAGCGACTTACTATCCCAAGTATGCTAATGTATGATGTTTCGGTGAGTCTTCTCATGTTGCCGGACAATACTCAAATGGCTAGTCTTGATAGGAAAGTGGCACAAAATGGGCTTGGGGTTAACAACGCAATAACAAGGGGAAGTATCCAAAGATGTCGTCGAGGTTACAGTCCTTTCTTACGGTTGATGGTTTCATGATGGTGAATTGGATGTTGTTGATGATGAATCCATGGCAAATATGAGCAGCGGTGATGTCAGTGTCGACTGTCCCTAACTAGCCAAAACACGTCAGGAAACGGAAATCGCAACTTAGATTCTTAAAACAAACGTGTCAAAATTGTTGGATGTGGTAGCGGATAAGCGGTGGTGGTATGCGGAAGTAATGGTGGAAACCCGGTCAAAATTGGAAAAATGGGAAGTGGTGGAGTTGTTTTTGTCTGCCAGGCGCGGGATGTCCGGGCATCGGGTGGGATGTACGGGGGCCATGGGCCGGGTGTCCGGGGCGCCACACCGTGGACAAACTCGATGAACTAGTGGGGAAAAGAAAATTTTGGGGCAAAATCCGTCAAAATTGCGTGCATGGAAATTGGGGAAAAGTTGAGGGAAGGTAGATCCACTAGTAACGCATCAAATCCATGGATCAAATGCAACAAAACATCATCACACCAACAAATCACAAAAAAATGGTAGGGCTATTTTTGTGGGGATTTTCGAAATTGGACAAAACAAAGCAAAATTAGGCTAGAAATGGGGCTACATACTCCAAAATTGTGATCAATCATGGCTCATGATACCAAGATGATGTAGGGTGGAACCCTAGGGGCCGATCTTTCACCAATTGGAGGGGGAATTCCCAAAGAACCCGAAGAACACACAAGAGGAAAACACACAAATCAACTAGATCCAATCACACATGTGCTAGATCCACATACATAGAGAGGTCCCAAAGATCCAAGGACAATAAGGGAGGATACAAAGGAACTATGTCTTCTCAATCCTTGAAGGAAGGAGATCTTGAATCCACGAAGGATCTTCCCACAAGGGGGTCTTGAATCCACTTGGGGGATCTTCTCCTAGGAGGCCTTGGTCTCCAATGGAGTAGGGTTACAAGTGGATCAGCAAACTCTATGTCCAAAATGAGCAATAACACTACTAACCCTAAAATGTAGATAGAGGGGGAGTATATATAGTCTAGGGGTGAAGGGGTACATGGGCCTCGGCCCAGATGCACTACACGCCGGCAGGGAGCCGGATGTCCGCGCGTCAGCCAAGATGTCTAGGCCCTCAGGACGTGCCGGATGTCCGGGCAAAGGAGGAAGATGTCCGTGCTGGCTTTGGTTACATTCTTTGAAGGAGGGGCCAGATTTACGGGATGGCGCCGGATGTCCAAGCCTTCACATCGAGCCAGATGTCAAGGGTAACAGCCGGATGTCCGGGCCAGTTTTGGACTGATTCCAGTTGCTCTCCGGATAGGTTGATTTCCGGGGGTTGGACCGGATGTCTGGGCTGGGCCGGATGTCCGGGTTGGGGCCGGATGTTCGGGGCCTGTAGATGCTTGGCGTCTTGCTTGCTATTGCGGTTGACATCTCCAGGGGCCAGATGTCCGAGCCATGGGCCGAATGTCCACGCCTATAACCCTTCTCTGGTTTCCTCTCATCGTGATCCTTCGTCCGTGTACTTGGGGATTTGTCCATCATCAAGAGCATCTCCGAGAGGGTGGTCTTCATACCTAATCACACATAGCATTCCGGCTTTAGGTAGTAGCCATGTCTCACATGGGTCATACGGATATCACAAAGGAGAGATGCCACCTCGGTCTCGATAGCTCTAGCACGTGCTTGTGTCATTGGTCCATTTGGCACTTGAGTAGGCGAAGGTTGGTCCATGGAGATGATCGAAGGATACTCCGCATTACAACACTATGCATCACCGATGCACGATGCACGATGAGCTAGGCATTCACTTTTTATGCGAGTGCATCGCTCTCCACTAGTTTGCATCCTTCACATCCCCACTCGACAGCAAATCACCGACATCAGTGTTGGAAATATGCCCTAGAGGCAATAATATTGTATTATTATATTTCTGTATTCATAGTTAAGAGTTTATATTCCATGCTATAACTGTTATGGTCCTAGAATATATGATTTAGTTGAAAACCCATATGCACGTATGGAATAATAAACGGTAACAACGGGTTCCCGGTTTCGCCTTGATACGTCTCCAACGTATTTATAATTTTTGATTGCTCCATGCTATATTATCTACTGTTTTGAATGATTATGGGCTTTATTATACACTTTTATATTACTTTTGGGACTAACCTATTGACCCAGAGCCCAGTGCCAGTTCCTGTTTTTTCCCTTGTATCAGTGTTTCGTAGAAAAGAAAAATCAAACGGAGTCCAATTGACCTGAAACTTCACGGAACTCATTTTTGGAAGGAAAGAAGCCCAGAAGACTTGGAGTGCACGTCAGGGGATCTACGAGGAGGCCACGAGGTAGGGGGCGCGCCCACTCCCCCCCCCCCCCCGAGCGCGCCCTCCACCCTCGTGGGCCCCTCGTGGCCCCCCTGACGTACTTCTTCCGCCTATATATCTCCATATACCCTAAAAACATCCGAACGCACAATAGATCGGGAGTTCCGCCGCCAGAAGCCTCCGTAGCCACCGAAAGCCAATCTAGACTTGTTTCGGCACCCTACCGGAGGGGGAATCCTTCTCCGGTGGCCATCTTCATCATCCCGGTGCTCTCCATGATGAGGAGGGAGTAGTTCTCCCTCGGGGCTGAGGGTATGTACCAGTAGCTATGTGTTTGATCTCTCTCTCTCGTGTTCTTGATTTGGCACAATCTTGATGTATCGCGAGCTTTGCTATTATAGTTGGATCTTATGTTTCTCCTCCCCCTCTACTCTCTTGTAATGAATTGAGTTTTCCCTTTGGAGTTATCTTATCGGATTGAGTCTTTAAAGATTTGAGAACACTTGATGTATGTCTTGCCGTGCGTATCTGTGGTGACAATGGGATGCCACGTGATTCACTTGATGTATGTTTTGGTGATCAACTTGCGGGTTCCGCCCATGAACCTATGCATAGGGGTTGGCACACATTTTCGTCATGATTCTCCGGTAGAACTTTGGGGCACCGTCGGTGTCAAAACCGGCGGATCTCGGGTAGGGGGTCCCGATCTGTGCGTCTAGGCCGGATGGTAACAGGAGACAACGGACACGAAGTTTTACCCAGGTTCAGGCCCTCTCGATGGAGGTAAAACCCTACGTCCTGCTTGATTAATATTGACGATATGGGTAGTACAAGAGTAGATCTACCACGAGATCGAGGAGGCTAAACCCTAGAAGCTAGCCTATGGTATGATTGTTGATGTGTATGTTGTCCTACGGACTAAAACCCTCCGGTTTATATAGACACTGGATAGGGTTAGGGTTACACAAAGTCAGTTACAATGGTAGGAGATCTTCATATCCGTATCGCCAAGCTTGCCTTCCATGCCAAGGAAAGTCCCTTCCGGACACGGGACGAAGTCTTCAATCTTGTATCTTCATAGTCCAGGAGTCCGGCTGAAGGTATAGTTCGGCTATCCGGACACCCCCTAATCCAGGACTCCCTCAGTAGGCCCCGAACCAGGCTTCAATGACGATGAGTCCGACGCGCAGATTGTCTTCGGCATTGCAAGGCGGGTTCTCCTCCAAATTCCGTGTACCTGTTTGAATAAAGTCCGGTCTCTTGTAGATGTTGCGCTCCTTGGCTTCTACGCCCAATAATGGCTGCTTCCCACGTGTCAAACAAATATGAAAAGTCTGAGTGTTTTTACATTCACACCCCTAGCCGCGTAAATGAGCTGCCCTATTTAAGGGGACGAGGATTTAGATCCAATCCACACCTTCTCCCCTCCGCGAGTGTTCATCAGAGCGCATCCGACAAAGGTCCATTCCACCATGGCCAGCTGTCGCAAATCCTCCCCTCGCCCTTCCAGCCCTAAGCCTGGATATTGGGAGAGATGTTCCACCCCGCATAGCGAGCTAGTGACACTCCAGACCAAGTGATTTCTCCCCCCGGCCTATATGGTCCCGGTTCGAGCCGGTCTTGCCGTCTACAACGGCGGAGAGCAAGCAGAGAATGCCCCTAATCCCTCCAAAGGAGAGCGGGTGTGCCTCGTCCCTTACTTGATAAGGGGGCTCGGATTTCCAATCCACCCATTTCTCCGGGGGCTGCTAGAGTTCTACGGCCTCCAGCTACATCATCTCACGCCTGCCTCAGTATTGCATACCGTGGGCTTTGTAGCCCTCTGCGAGCTGTTCTTGGGTGGTGAAGCTCATTTCGGACTGTGGAAGGAGCTATTTTGCCTCGTGCCCCATTCCAAGAAGGGGTCAATGTATTAGGTGGGCGGAGCCGAAGTGTGGCGCATCGCCGGGACCGGATATCTATCCGGAACCCCAAAGAAGGCGTCCGAAGACTGGCCCTCGGAATGGTTCTATATAGAAGACGTCCCGCTGCCGGATCCTGTCTGGATCGGCCTCCCTGAATTCAACAGTGCTCCCTTAAAGAAGCGCCTAAGATGGTGCCCATGGAGCCCTCCGAGGGAAAGTGACAGGGACATCATTTACCTGATGGTCCGAATAAGATTGTTAGCCCATTCCGGACTAACCATGATCAGGGTTATGGCCGAATGCATTATGCGGGGGGGTGCAGCCGCTTCAGTATAGAAGCCACCCCATGTGGGACTTCAACGGGGAGGACGACGCCACCCGCTACGGTCGTAAGGGGCCGGATTCAGCTGCCGCTCTACTAAAGATCTTATCCACTTTGTATAAGGGAGAAGAGGAGGAATTTCTCCGCGTCAACCCTCAGGGTGGATTCTCCATGCACAATCCCCCGAGCTGGGTAAGTGGCCGTATTTACTTGTCCGCCCGTTTTGTATTCCCATTGTTAAATATTCAGTCTGACGACTTTAACGCAGGAACTGCGCCTGGCTGTTAAGGAAATAAGCAGCCCTCCTCCACAACCCGAGGACCCAGGACGGTCCCTCGACCCGGCCTCTCAAGAGGATCCGGACATATCTGTGGACCTAATTGATGGAGTGTTCCATCAATTGAGCGAGGACAACGCCTTGGTGGCCATTACGGCCGATTACCCAGGGCTAATACTAATGCCCCAGGTACCTGAGATCGAAGTCCCAGTACCCCGAATAGGTGTCTGCCCACTCGTGTTCAGTTTCCTGATTGCAACCGAACTTTGCAGGGGAGGTTTTTAAGGCGGAAGGCCGAACCCGCGGCGACAAGCCAACAAGGGGCCGTGGGGCCCCATGGGCCGAAAACAAGTGCAGTCCGGACCGAGGCATCGGCGCAAAGGTATGGCGCGCCCCCTTATCCCAGGTGTTATACCTTCGAGGCACATTGACACTCGTGCTCTCTTCAGGACAAAGAGACCTCGCCGGACTATACCCGGAGAGGCTGTCAATCGCGCCTCCACCAGCCAGGCTCCAAAGCCTGGTCCGGAGGTGGAGGCGAATGCAAGGCGCGCGCCAGACGCTCCTCCGACGGAGGATGTGGACGGGTTGTCTGCCACCAACTCTGAGGTGGAGAGTGCCATGAACCACAGGCATCGCCGGACAATTCTTCGCGACGCTTGTTTCTCCCAAGGGGCGTTAGATGCCTTCAACTCGGGACATGCGCACCTCCGTGCCGCTCAAAATGGTCTAGCCAGAGCCACGGAGCAATATGTAAAAGACATACAGGTAAGAAAATTTTGGTAAATATATATATAGTAGTAGCCCCCGAGACTTGAAACAGTTAGAGTAACTGATTTAAGGATCATTTGATATGCAGGTTCTTACAGAAAAGAATTCCCTACTGTCCAAGGAGCTGGAAGAGTGCAAAGCCCAACTGGAGGCCGCACTAGCCACGGCAGGGGAGCCTAAGGAGACCCCCTCTGGTAATATACACTTCGAAAGATAAGTATTTTGCGAAGCACGGTTTTGGTGCGAATCTGACAAATGAAATTGCAGATGGTGCCGGATTGAATCCGGAAAGGCAACACCTCCTACGCCAGCTAAAGGCTGGTGAGAGGGTGCTATTAAAGGTGATGGGGCAGAAGAACGATCTCCAAGATGCCAACACCAGGCTGGGCGTTGAGCTGAAAGATGTTCGTGCCCAGCTGTCAGACTCCGTGAAGGAGAATCAGCGGCTTCGGCGCGGCATATTTAGTAAGTGCTTGAACGAACCTTTTGAAAGAAAGTTCGGCGGGGAAGTCGACTAACAGAGCAATGTCTATAGGTGTGCTAACAGGTCGTCCTGCAGAGGAGATGCCTGGTTCTATGGGTGACCTGCTTCCCGAGCTCTCGCAACTGCTCAATCAAGTACGGCAGGCGATGCGAGGCGTCGCCCAGGCCCTGTGGCCATCCGTCTCCATGCCCGAAGGTCTTGGAGAGCTTGCGGAGAAGCTAAAGGGAGCACGGCGGCGCTTCTGATTGTGGAAGATATCAGCCTGCCGTCAAGGCGCTAGGGAGGCCTGGGCCATGGTGAAGACGCAGTACGCAAAGGCTGACCCCAACCACATGGCCGAGGTCGGTCCTGTAGGGCCCGATGGGAAGGAGATCCCTGTAAGCTTAGTATACGGCCAAGTAGAGTTGGCCACAAAGTATTCCCAGCAGGACTGTAAATTAGACAGCCTGTTAGATGGTATTGAAGAGGAATACAACGAGTCAAAATGACTATGTAATTTAATTGACATTTATAATGCCTTATAGCCGGATTGTAGATCATTTGTCATGGCCGACCTTTTCGCTTCAGCCTCGGGACCTAACTGTCCGGAGTGTGTCCAAATTCCCATGCGGTTATATAGGAACCGGGGAATGCATGGAGACCATGCGTAGGGGTCATTAGGGCGTGAACAGACAAGTGCCCGACTAGGTATGTTATATTACATGGTTAGTAAGAAACATCTTCCAGGGAGAATAGTTCCGTTAGGGGTTCCTTTCCCTGGGAGGCATGCCCTAAGGTGCATGTCCATGCTGCGAAAAGAAACGCAGGAAAAACATCTGGGGGCGTATAGATAAAAATAAAAAAAGATCATCTTTAGTTCACCGACCGAATATTCCCTTACGAATGCTAGCTTTCGGCTTCTCCCAGTCTGAGGTACACGTCCGGCTGACCCGGCAGTAACAATCGCAGAGGTGCTCCCTTTACCACCTAGCCGAACAATCGGGAACGTAGGGGTAAGCACAGGAGCCAGGCAACCCAGCTTGGCCAAAACTTAAGTCATATCGATGCATATAATGGTGAATAAAAGGTACATGCGGAAGTGTGACACATGTGTTGGGCATGAAGCCCGCATGAATAAGCTTCTGTTTAAAGAAGCCCCCAGGTTTAATGAGCACGGATAGCACGTCACTTTATGAGCCTTTAGAGGCTATAAGAGAGAGAGATAAGAAGAGAATTGTAAGACAGGAAATATAAAAAATGGACAGAGGAAGGAGACGAACGCAGAGTCCGATGCTAGGCATAGAATCTTCGGAGACGGGCTGCATTCCATGGGTTTGGCTCAAGTCGGTTATCCGATGCATCCCGCAGGCGGTACGCTCCACCAGTCAGGACTTGGTCAATTATGAAGAGACCTTCCCACTTGGGCTTGAGTTTATCCTTTTTCTTGTCCGGTAGTCGTAGAACTAATTCGCCAACATTGTAATTTTTGGCCCGTACTTCTCTGCTTTGGTATCTTCGGGCCTGCTGTTGATAGAATGCGGACCGGGCTTTTGCCACGTCGCGCTCCTCCTCCAATGCGTCCAAGCTGTCCTGCCGATCAAGCTCGGCTTCTCTTTCTTCGTACATGTGCACTTGAGGTGAGTCATGAATTATGTCGCAAGGCAAAACTGCCTCTGCGCCGTATACCATAAAGAATGGTGTGTATCCGGTGGTGCGATTTGGCGTGGTCCCCAGCCCCCAGAGTACGGAGTCGAGCTCCTCTACTCAGTGCGTGTTAGATTCCTTGAGGGACCGCACTAATCTGGGTTTGATGCCACTCATGATAAGACCATTTGCACGTTCGACCTGGCCGTTAGTTTGTGGGTGATAGACGGAAGCATAATCGAGCTTGATGCCCATGTTTTTGCACTAGAGTTTTACCTCGTCAGCCATGAAGTTCGTGCCATTATCAGTGATGATGCTGTGGGGGACGCCGTAACGGTGTACAACCCCGGATATAAAGTCTATCACCGGTCCGGATTCGGCCGTCTTAACAGGCTTGGCTTCTATCCATTTGGTGAACTTATCCAGCATGACCAGTAAGTATTTTTGCTTGTGGGTTCCGCCTTTAAGGGTCCAACCATGTCAAGCCCCCAGATCGCGAAGGGCCAAGTAATGGGGATGGTTTGGAGGGCGGTGGGTGGCATATGGCTTTGGTTTGCAAAGAGCTGGCAACCGGTGCATCGTTGGACTAAATCCTGAGCGTCTTCCCGGGCCGTCGGCCAATAAAAGCCTGTACGGAAGGCCTTGCATACAAGGGACCGGGCTGCAGCATGATGACCGCCGAGTCCGGCATGAATTTCAGCCAGGAGATTCCGCCCCTCCTCTGTGGAGATGCACCTTTGAAGGACTCTCCCTCGTGGACTCTGTAGGCTTTGGATCGCCACACTATGCAGCGTGCCTCATTTTGGTCCTCGGGGAGTTCCAGCCTAGTAAGGTAGGTGAGGAATGGTTTTGTCCATGGGGCGATGATGGCCATTATTACGTGGGCTGAAGGTGTTATTTCATTGGCAGAGCCTCCGATTGTGTCAGAATGTTCGGTGTCGGGAAGTGCGGTTGGGTCCGGGCTATTATTGTTCGGCTCCCCTTCCCATGCTACAGATGGCTTGAATAGCCTTTCCAAAAAGATATTGGGGGGACTACATCACGTTTTGCGCCGATGCGTGCCAGGACATCTGCCGCCTGATTATTTTCCCAAGCTATATGGTGAAATTCAAGCCCCTCAAACCGAGCTGACATTTTTAGGACGGCGTTACGGTAAGCTGCCATTTTTGGATCCTTGGCATCGAAGTCTCCATTTATTTGGGATATTGCGAGGTTCGAGTCCCCGCGCACCTCTAGGCGTTGGATGCCCATGGATACTGCCATCCGGAGACCATGTAAAAGGGCCTCATATTTGGCTGCATTGTTGGAGTCCGTGCACATAATCTGTAGTACGTATTGAACTGTGTCTCCTGTGGGGGACGTCAAAACGACGCTAGCCCCCAGTCCAGCCAACATCTTGGAGCCGTCGAAATGCATGATCCAATTTGAATATGTGCCGTACTCTTTAGGGAGTTCGGCCTCCGTCCATTCTGCAACGAAGTCGGCCAAGACTTGTGACTTGATGGCTCGTCGTGGCTTATAAGTTATGTAGAACGGGAGGAGCTCGATAGCCCATTTCGCAATCCGGCCCATTGCGTCATGGTTGTTTATAATATCGTTAAGTGGTACTTCCGAGGCTACCGTTATTGAACACTCTTGAAAGTAGTGTTGTAGATTCCGGGATGCCATGAATACCGCGTACGCAATCTTTTGATAATGCGGGTACCATGATTTGCAGGGAGTGAGGACAGTGGACACATAATAGACCAGCTTTTGAAGGGGGAATTTGTGTCCGTCCGCTTCTCATTCGATGACGAGCACCGCGCTTACAACCTGATGTGTTGCTCCAATGTATAATAGCATTGGTTCGCCAATGTTTGGCGCGGCCAGGACTGGGTTTGTTGCCTGTATGGCTTTTATTTCGTCGAGTCCGGCCGTGGCTGCGTCCGTCCATTTGAAGTGTTCGGTGCACCGAAGGAGGCGGTAAAGGGGTAGGGCCTTTTCTCCTAAGCGGGAGATAAAGCGGCTTAGAGCCGCCACGCATCCGGTTAACTTTTGTATTTGTTTGAGGTCCTTTGGGATATCCAGTTGCGACAGAGCTCGGATCTTGGCTGGATTTGCTTCAATTCCTCTACCGGATACAATGAAGCCCAAGAGCTTTCCGGCTGGAACGCCGAAAACGCATTTTTCTGGGTTGAGCTTGATGTCGTATGTTCGGAGGTTATCAAATGTGAGCCTCAAGTCGTCTACTAGAGATTCAACATGTCTTGTTTTGACGACCACATCATCTACATATGCCTCCACTGTTTTGCCGATCTGGCTTGCCAGACATGTCTGAATCATGCGCTGATATGTTGCTCCGACGTTTTTGAGCCCGAAGGGCATCATGTTGAAGAAGAATGGCCCGTATGGTGTGATAAATGTCGTTGCGGCTTGGTCTGGTTCTGCCATCTTGATTTGATGGTAGCCAGAATATGCGTCGAGGAAACACAACGAATCATGTCCTGCGGTAGCGTCGATAATTTGATCGATGCGGGGGAGGGGGAAGGGATCCTTTGGGCAAGCCTTGTTAAGGTCTTTAAAATCAACACACAGGCGCCAGGATTTGTCCTTCTTTGGTACCATCACCAGGTTTGCTAGCCAGTCCAGATGTTTTATATCTCTGATGAATCCGCCTCCAATAGCTTTGCTAGCTCCTCTCCCATGGCATGTCTCTTAGGTTCGGAAAAATGCCGAAGAGCTTGTTTGACAGGTTTGAATCCTGTTTGGATATTTAAGCTGTGCTTAGCCAGCCTGCATGGGATTCCTGGCATGTCTGAAGGGTGCCAGGCGAAAATGTCCCAGTTATCTCGTAGGAACTCTCGCAATGCGACGTCTACATCAGGGTTTAACTGTGCCCCGATGGAAGCTGTTTTATTGGGGTCCGTTGGATGGACCTGGAATTTGACTATTTCGTCCGCCAGTTTAAAGGAGGTGGACTTGGATCTTTTGTCGAGTACCACATCGTCCCCATTCACCGTGGAGCGCAGCGCAGTCAGTTCCTTAGCCGCTAGGGCTTCAGATAGTGCCTCGAGGGCCAGTGCGGCTGTCTTGTTTTCGGTGCGGAGTGCTATGTCCAAATCACTAGCGAGAGTGATGATCCCGTTAGGCCCGGGCATCTTGAGCTTCATGTACCCGTAATGGGGTATTGCTTGGAAGATTGTAAACGCTTCCTGCCCTAGCAGAGCGTGATAACCGCTGCTGAACGGAGCCACATGGACGTGACCTCTTCGGACCTGTAATTATCCGGTGTGCCGAACACCACATCTAGTGTGATTTTTCCTGTACAGCGCGCTTCCCGACTAGGGATTATTCCTCTAAAGGTTGTGCTGCTTCGCTCAATGCGTTTCCAGTCTATTTCCATTTTTTGAAGAGTCTCCTCGTAAATGAGGTTCAATCCGCTGCCGCCGTCCATGAGTACCTTGGTAAGATGAAAGCCATCCACTATTGGACTAAGGACCAATGCGGCTGGTGCTCGGGCTGTTCGGAATTTAGGTTCATCACTGGCGTTGAAGGTAATAGCCGTGTCGCTCCATGGGTTTATTGTTGCTACTTGGTAGACATCGGCAAGGCTGCAGAGTGTCCTTTTTCGCATATTATTTGACACGAAAGTCTCGAAGACTGTTAACACCGTATTAGTGTCTCTGGGGTGGCTTTCTGTGGCCTCCGGAATTAGGAGATTTTCGCCGATTTTGGCCACCTGTCGGAGTATCCAACATGCTCTGAGGCAGTGAGTTGGTGTGGCGTCCTCTGTACTGTGAATTTTACAGGGTCCATTAAGCCACCCTTCCAGTACGGTTCCATGCCCTGTAGAGGGTTTTTGCTTTTTAGTGCTTGACCCGGGTGACTGGTGATGACGCACCCTTTTATTTCGGACTGGGTTTGTATTCAGGGTCGGATTGTCCCAAAATTTTATTTTGGTTTTCCAGGCGCTTTCCATCGCATAGTACTTTCATACAATGGACGCCAAGTCAGCGAAGCGTGTAATATCACGGCGACTTATGGCGTTGAGTATTCCCTTGTCCATGCAATTATTGCAGAAGAATGAGATTGCGTCTTCCTCGCGGCAGTCCCTTAGCCCGTTCTTAACCAGGAGGAATCTGGCCCAGTAATGATGTACTGTTTCATCGGGTTCTTGCCTGATTTTGGATAGATTGCTTATGTTGGGGTGGGTGGGTGGAATTAGATCCGAAGCCTCACCCCATCTAAGGCTTAGAGGCCGAGGAATTTCTGAACTCGAAAATTTGGATTCCTGGATGTTGTCTAATGAATCTAGCCCGTCGCCTGACTCTAAGTTCAGGTCTTGAGTGATATCCTCCCCTCCGCGGGTATCCGGCTTGGAGGGATTGGGAATCCGTACGTGGCGAGTCCTTAAGATAGATGAAGGGTCGCCGCACTGTCCCTCTACCATGGCAACGTGATGGGTGACTTGGGGAGAGTTAATCTCTCTCGGATCGGCTTTAGGCCCAATCTGGTCGTAATCCGTAGTGACTCCCAGGGCGGCGAAGCGATCCAAGAGCTCGTTTATGGAGGAAAGCTCTATTGGATCTAACTGCTCAGCGAGTTCCGAGTTGACATGAAGATTGTTTTCTATGGCTCGAGAGGTCATCGTCGGCGCAAAAGCCGAACAAACGGTCATAAGAAAGACACCTAACCGGAGGGTTTGGCCGACAACCAAAGCTCCCTGAGCAACGATGCCGTCTTTAAAGACGGGGCGAGGCATCCTTCCTGATGGCGACGACATAGAGGAACTCTCAATGAAAGTACCAATGTCGGTGTCAAAACCGGCGGATCTCGGGTAGGGGGTCCCGATCTATGCGTCTAGGCCGGATGGTAACAGGAGACAAGGGACACGAAGTTTTACCCAGGTTCGGGCCCTCTAGATGGAGGTAAACCCCTACGTCCTACTTGATTATTATTGATGATATGGGTAGTACAAGAGTAGATCTACCACGAGATCGAGGAGGCTAAACCCTAGAAGCTAGCCTATGGTATGATTGTTGATGTGTATGTTGTCCTACGGACTAAAACCCTCCGGTTTATATAGACACCGGATAGGGTTAGGGTTACACAAAGTCGGTTACAATGGTTGGAGATCTTCATATCTGTATCGCCAAGCTTTCCTTCCATGCCAAGGAAAGTCCCTTCCGGACACGGGACGAAGTCTTCAATCTTGTATCTTCATAGTCCAGGAGTCCGGCTGAAGGTATAGTTCGGCTATCCGGACACCCCCTAATCCAGGACTCCCTCAGGAACTCTTTGAGGTCCTTTGTGTTGGTTGAATAGATGAATCTGAGATTGTGTGATACATATCGTATAATCATACCCACGGATACTTGAGGTGACATTGGAGTATCTAGGTGACATTAGGGTTTTGGTTTATTTGTGTCTTAAGGTGTTATTCTAGTACGAACTCTAGGGCTGTTTGTGACACTTATAGGAATAGCCCAACAGATTGATTGGAAAGAATAACTTTGAGGTGGTTTCATACCCTACCATAATCTCTTCGTTTGTTCTCCGCTATTAGTGACTCTGGACTGACTCTTTTTTGCATGTTGAGGGATAGTTATATGATCCAATTATGTTATTATTGTTGAGAGGACTTGCACTAGTGAAAGTATGAACCCTAGGCCTTGTTTCCTATCATTGCAATACCGTTTATGCTCACTTTTATCACTTGCTACCTTGCTGTTTTTATATTTTTAGATTACAAAAACTATTATCTACTATCCATATACCACTTGTATCACCATCTCTTCGCCGAACTAGTGCACCTATACAATTTACCATTGTATTGGGTGTGTTGGGGACACAAGAGACTCTTTGTTATTTGGTTGCAGGGTTGCTTTAGAGAGACCATCTTCATCCTACGCCTCCTACGGATTGATAAACCTTAGGTCATCCACTTGAGGGAAATTTTCTATTGTCCTACAAACCTCCGCACTTGGAGGCCCAACAACGTCTACAAGAAGAAGGTTGTGTAGTAGACATCAAGCTCTTTTCTGGCGCCGTTGCTGGGGAGGCGAGGAAAGCGGCACTAACACCCCGTCAACTAAGCTCTTTTCTGGTGCCGTTGCCGGGGAGGTGAGTGCTTGAAGGTATATCTTTAGATCTTGCAATCGAGTCTTTTAGTTTCTTGTTTTATCACTAGTTTAGTTTATAAAAGAAAACTATAAAAAATGGAATTGAGTTTGTCTCATACGCTTTATCTTTTTAATATCTTTCGTGAGTATGATGGAAAAGAAAATTGTGCCAAAGTGTTAGAAGAAGAATGCACTAAAATGTTTGGCACTAAATATTTGAATGATGAGCATGATTGCAATGATGTTAGTATGAATTCTTTGAATATCCATGATGCTAATGATATGCAAATCCACAAGCTTGGGGATGCTACGTTTGATGAAGATGATATTTTTTGTCCCCCATGTTTTGATGAGAAAATTTATTATGATGAAAGCATGCCTCCTATCTATGATGATTATAGTGATGACACGTATGCTTTAAAGAATAATGATAACCATGAAACTTGTCATCTTGATCTTAATTTTCAATCACATGATAGTTATTTTGTTGAGTTTGCTCCCACTATTATTCATGAGAAGAATTTTGCTTATGTGGAGAGTAGTAAATTTTCTATGCTTGTATATCATGAAAAGAATGCTTTATGTGATGGTTACATTGTTGAATTCATTCATGATGCTACTGAAAATTATTATGAGGGAGGAACATATGCTTGTAGGAATTGCAATAATATCAAGTTTCCTCTCTATGTGCTTAATATCTTGAAGCTATGCTTGTTTTACCTTCCTATGCAAGTTGATTCTTGTTCCCATAAGTTGTTTGCTCACAAAATCCCTATGCATAGGAATCGGGTTAGAATTAAATGTGCTAGTCATATTCTTCATGATGCTCTCTTTATATTTCAATTCTTATCTTTTATGTGAGCATCATTGAAATCATCATGCCTAGCTAGGGGCGTTAAATGATAGCGCTTGTTGGGAGGCAACCCAACTTTATTTTTGTTCCTGTTTAGTAATAAATAATTCATCTAGCCTCTGTTTAGATGTGGTTTTATGCTTTTAATTAGTGTTTGTGCCAAGTAGAACCTTTGGGAAGACTTGGGGGAAGTCTTTGTAATCATGCTGTAAAAAACAGAAACTTAAGCGCTCACAAGAATTGTTGACATTTTTATTTCGAGAGTGCTATTTAGTTAATTATTTTTTAAGATGATTAATAGATAAATTACTCAGGTCCAGCAATTTATTTGAGAATTTTATGAGTTCCATAAGTATATGTTTGATCCAGATTACTACAGACTGTTCTGTTTTTGACAGATTCTGCTTTCCGTGTGTTGTTTGCTTATTTTGATGAATCTATGGCTAGTAAAATAGTTTATAAACCATAGAGAAGTTGGAATATAGTAGGTTTAACAACAATATAAATAAAGAATGAGTTCATTACAGTACCTTGAAGTAGTGTTTTGTTTTCTTTCGCTAACAGAGCTTACGAGTTTTCTGTTAAGTTTTGTGTTGTGAAGTTTTCAAGCTTTGGGTAAGGATTCGATGGACTATGGAATAAGGAGTGGCAAGATCCTAAGATTGGGGATGCCCAATGCACCCCAAGGTAATA
This sequence comes from Triticum urartu, assembly GCF_056163025.1. Classification (NCBI taxonomy): domain Eukaryota; kingdom Viridiplantae; phylum Streptophyta; class Magnoliopsida; order Poales; family Poaceae; genus Triticum; species Triticum urartu. Next base: position 356,260,343 of record NC_141877.1, read on the forward strand.
TTCAAGGACAACCAAGATCCTAAGCTTGGGGATGCCCCGGAAGGCATCCCCTCTTTCGTCTTCGTTCATCGGTAACTTTACTTGGAGCTATATTTTTATTCGCCACATGATATGTGTTTTGCTTGGAGCATCAATTTATTTTGTTAGGATTTTCTTGCTGTTATTTATAAAAAAAATCATCTTTTATTTCAATAAAAGTGGCATTGATAGCCTTTACTATGCCTATGTTACAAGTATACATGTTGCTGTTTGAAAACAGAAAGTTTACCGCTGTTGCAATAATTCCCTAGAAAGGTAAGAATGTGATAAAATGTTGAAACCTTTTGCATATTAAGCTCTGATAAATTTACTACAGTGGGAATTTTCTTTCATAATTTTTGGAGCTAGGGAAGTATGTATGTTGCAGCATTCTTTACAGACTATCCTGTTTAGGCAGATTGCTGTTATGTTTGCATTGTTTGCATATGTTTGCTTCTTTAATGATTCTATTTGAGGATAGGACTATTAAATATGCAGAGGCATTTAGTATGCAATGTTTAATAATAATTTTAGTGATTTGCTACAGTAGAGTATGATAAGGTTTTTGCAATGGTTTATACTAACTTATCTCACGAGTCCTTGTTGAGTTTTGTGTTGATGAAGCTTTTGAGATTTTGGGAGACCGTGATATGAGAGGAATTAAGGAGACACAAAAGCTCAAGATTGGGGATGCCCAAGGCATCCCAAGATAATATTTCAATAAGTCTCAAGCATCTAAGCTTGGGGATGCCCCGGTTGGCATCCCACCTTTCTTCTTCAACAACTATCGGTTAGTTTCGGTTGATCCTAAGTTTTTGCTTCTTCACATGATGTTTGCCAGTCTTAGAATGTCATTTTATTTTGATTTGCTTGCTGTTTGAATAAAATACCAAGATCTGAAATTATTAAATGTTAGAGAGTCTTCACATAGTTGCATAATTATTCGACTACTCATTGATCTTCACTTATATCTTTCCGAGTAGTTTGTCATTTGCTCTAGTGCTTCACTTATACCTTTTAGAGCATGGTGGTAGTTTTATTTTGAAGAAATAGATGAACTCTCATGATTCACTTATATTATTTTGAGAGTCTTAAATAGCATGGTAATTTGCTTAGAATCCTAAATATTCTAGGTATACAAGATTAATAATGAAATTCTCTTATGAGTGTGTTGAATACTAAGAGAAGTTTGACGCTTGATGATTGTTTTGAGATATGGAGGTAATAATATCAAAGTCGTGCTAGTTGAGTAGTTGTGAAATTGAGAAATGCTTGTGTTGAAGTTTGCAAGTCCCGTAGCATGCACGTATGGTAAATGTTGTGTAACGAATTTGAAACATGAGGTGTTATTTGATTGTCCTCCTTATGAGTGGAGGTCGGGGATGAGCGATGGTCTTTTCCTACCAATCTATCCCCCTAGGAGCATGCACATAGTGCCGAGGTTTTTCATGACTTGTAGATTTTTTCAATAAGTATGTGAGTTCTTTATGACTAATGTTGAGTCCATGGATTATACGCACTCTCACCCTTCCATCCTTGCTAACCTCTTCGGTACCGTGCATTGCCCTTTCTCACATTGAGAGTTGGTGCAAACTTCGCCGGTGCATCCAAACCCCGTGATATGATACGCTCTGTCACACATAAACCTCCTTATATCTTCCTCAAAACAGCCACCATACCTACCTATTATGGCATTTCCATAGCCATTCCGAGATATATTGCCATGCAACTTTCCATCATTCCGTTCATCATGACACATTCATCATTGTCATATTTCTTAGCATGATCATGTAGTTGGCATAGTATTTGTGGCGAAGCCACCGTTCATAATTCTTTCATACATGTCACTGTTGGTTCATTGCATATCCCGGTACACCGCCGGAGGCATTCATATAGAGTCATCTTTGTTCTAATATCGAGTTGTAATCATTGAGTTGTAAATAAATAGAAGTGTGATGATCATCATTCTTAGAGCATTGTCCCAAGTGAGGAAATAAAAAAAGAAGAAGAGAGAGGCCATAAAAAAGAGAAAGGCCATAAAAAGAGTAAGGCCATAAAAAAGAAAATGCCAAATAAAAAAATGATAGAAAAGGAGAGAAGGGACAATGCTACTATCCTTTGCCACACTTGTGCTTCAAAGTAGCACCATGATCTTTATGATAGAGAGTCTCTTGTTTTGTCACTTTCATATACTAGTGGGAATTTTTCATTATAGAACTTGGCTTGTATATTCCAACAATGGGCCTCCTCAAGTGCCCTAGGTCTTCGTGAGCAAGCAAGTTGGATGCACACCCACTTAGTTTCTTTTGTTGAGCTTTCATACATTTATAGCTCTAGTGCATCTGTTGCATGGCAATCCCTACTCCTTGCATTAACATCAATCGATGGGCATCTCCATAGCCCATTGATTAGCCTCGTTGATGTGAGACTTTCTCCTTTTTGTCTTCTCCACATAACCCCCTCATTATTCTATTCCACCCATAGTGTTATATCCATGGCTCGCGCTCATGTATTGCGTGAAAGTTTATAGGTTTGAGATTACTAAAGTATGAAACAATTGCTTGGCTTGTCATCCGGGTTGTGCATGATGAGAGCATTCTTGTGTGAAGAAAATCAAACATGACTAAACTATATGATTTTGTAGGGATGAACTTTCTTTGGCCATGTTATTTTGAGAAGACATGATTGCTTAGTTAGTATGCTTGAAGTATTATTGTTTTTATGTCAATATTAAACTTTTGTCCTGAATATTATGGATCTGAATATTCATACCACAATTAAGAAGAATTACATTGAAATTATGCCAAGTAGCACTCCGCATCAAAAATTCTGTTTTTATCATTTACCTACTCGAGGACGAGCAGGAATTAAGCTTGGGGATGTTGATACGTCTCCAACATATCTATAATTTTTGATTGCTCCATGCTATATTATCTACTGTTTTGAATGATTATGGGCTTTATTATACACTTTTATATTACTTTTCGGACTAACCTATTGACCCAGAGCCCAGTGCCAGTTCCTGTTTTTTCCCTTGTTTCAGTGTTTCGCAGAAAAGGAAAATCAAACGGAGTCCAATTGACCTGAAACTTCACGGAACTCATTTTTGGAAGGAAAGAAGCCCAGAAGACTTGGAGTGCACGTCAGGGGATCTACGAGGAGGCCACGAGGCAGGGGGGTGCGCCCACCCCCCCTGGGCGCGCCCTCCACCCTCGTGGGCCCCTCGTGGCCCCCCTGACGTACTTCTTCTGCCTATATATCTCCATATACCCTAAAAACATTCTAACGCACAATAGATCGGGAGTTCCGCCGCCAGAAGCCTCCGTAGCCACCGAAAGCCAATCTAGACCCGTTCCGGCACCCTGCCGGAGGGGGAATCCTTCTCTGGTGGCCATCTTCATCATCCCGGTGCTCTCCATGACGAGGAGGGAGTAGTTCTCCCTCGGGGCTGAGGGTATGTACCAGTAGCTATGTGTTTGATCTCTCTCTCTCTCGTGTTCTTGATTTGGCACGATCTTGATGTATCACGAGCTTTGCTATTATAGTTGGATCTTATGTTCCTCCTCCCCCTCTACTCTCTTGTAATGAATTGAGTTTTCCCTTTGGAGTTATCCTATCGGATTGAGTCTTTAAAGATTTGAGAACACTTGATGTATGTCTTGCCGTGTGTATCTGTGGTGACAATGGGATGCCACGTGATTCACTTGATGTATGTTTTGGTGATCAACTTGCGGGTTCCGCCCATGAACCTATGCATAGCGGTTGGCACACGTTTTCGTTGTGATTCTCCGGTAGAACTTTGGGGCACTCTTTGAGGTCCTTTGTGTTGGTAGCAAGTGATAAAAGTGAGCATAAACAGTATTGCAATGATAGGAAACAAGGCCTAGGGTTCATAATTTCACTAGTGCAAGTCCTCTCAACAATAATAACATAATTGGATCATATAACTATCCCTCAACATGCAACAAAGAGTCACTCCAAAGTCACTAATAGCGGAGAACAAACGAAGATATTATGATAGGGTACGAAACCACCTCAAAGTCACTATCATTGCAATACCGTTTACGCTCACTTTTATCACTTTCTACCTTGTTGTTTTTATTATTTCAGATTACAAATACCTTTATCTACCATCTATATACCACTTGTATCACCATCTCTTCGCCGAATTAGTGCACCTATACAATTTACCATTGTAGTGGGTGTGTTGGGGACACGGGAGACTCTTTGTTATTTGGTTGCAGGGTTGCTTGAGAGAGACCATCTTCATCCTACGCCTCCTACGGATTGATAAACCTTAGGTCATCCACTTGAGGGAAATTTGCTACTGTCCTACAAACCTCTGCACTTGGAGGCAAAACAACGTCTACAAGAAGAAGGTTGTGTAGTAGACATCATGCCTCTAAGACTGACTCAAGTGTTGTTGGTGATCATGTTTTCCGGATCTTAGGATATCGTTAAGTGTAACGATAGTCAAAAAACAACATTGAGGGTATGACATTAGAAGAACGATCATATTGAATCAACCCAATACTTGTTCGTTATACTTTGTGATTATATCATCTAAAATCATCTGTTATAACACAGAGTGTTAGCATGTGTTTTAGTTCCTCAGACCATGAGAGTATCTCGGTCACTTCCTACCAGACGGTGGGCTTCGGGGTTGCTCAAACGTCACCTGTAACAAGGTGATCATAACGACAACTTTCAGGTTCATCGAAAAGTTTGACAAGTGACCAGATAGCACAAGAGTGGGGTTTACTCCTCTAATGATGGAAAGATATTATTAGGGCCCTCTCAGTGTGATGGCATCCATCATCGTCTGGCCAGACATAGGTGACTACGTCACGGGGATGCCGGAACACGCCAATGAGAGAGAAGAACAAAATCGGTAACGGGAGCAACCATATAGTGAGCATGGTGGTGACTCGGGAGGATGCCGATGCACACCAAGTTTGTAAAGTATCTTGAAGCAAAGGGAACATCACATGATAACCAAAGTTTCACTTAGATATCATTTTTGTAATCATAGGGACCGATATGGATGTCCACGGTTACGCTATCAATCATTGAACGAAGGGGTTTCGTTCATGTTTGTGGTTTACCAAACCTATGGGGTCACAAGCTTATGGTAATCACGATCTGCTGAGTGTTAGTGTGACGAGAGTGATGAGAATATATTTGTGGAATTGTTTCAATAATATCCAGAATAGTTTTGAGAGGTTTCGGAAGCGTTTCGGTGTCACCAGAAGGGTTTCAGTGAATATCATGTAATACCGGGTATTACCGATTAATTATATATAGGTGGAAAATGTTTTGAGAGATGTTAAATTATATATATGATGGTCTAGAAGTATTTAGAACATTTTATATTTAATTTAAATATCAATGGGCCTTAAAAGGCCAAGAGGTGGAAGGCAACTTGGGCCACAAGGGCCCAAGTGGAAAGAGGCACCCCTTCCCTAAGGAAGGGGGCCGAATTGGGGAAGGGGAGGAGTCAGAGTACTCCCCTTGACTGGACGCCCCAAGGATGGTTTCCCTCCTTCCCTCCTTGGTGACAGCCCTCCCTCTCCCCTCTAACTCATATATAGTGGAGGTTTGCTGTCCAACGTATCTATAATTTTTTATTGTTCCATGCTACTAAAGTATCAATCTTGGATGTGTTGTATACATTTACATAGCTATTTTATATCAATTTTTGGAACTAACCTATTAACCTAGTGCCCAATGCCAGTTGTTGTTTTTGCTTCTTTTCTACTTTGCAGAATGTCAATACCGAACGAAGTCGAAATGCCTTGAAACTTTTTGGAGATTTTTTTTTCTGGTGATAAGAGACCCTGGAAGCTTCTGGAGTACACGAGAAGATGAAGGTGGGGACCACTAGACACCAGGGCGCGCCAGGGGCCTCTAGCGCGCCCTCATGGGTAGTGGGGCCCACAGGCACCTCCTTGACCTACCTATGCCTGCATAAATACTCTAAAAATCCCAAAACCCCTAGGGGAGTCGACAAAATACTTTTTCCATGGCCGCAAGTTCCAGAACCACGAGATCCAAGCTAGAGGCCTTTTCCAGCACTCTGCTGGAGGGGGCAACGATCACGGAGGGGTTCCTCATCATCCTTGTTGCCCCTCCGATGATGCGTGAGTAATTTACCACAGACCTATGGGTCCGTAGTTAGTAGCTAGATGGCTTCTTCTCTCTTTTTGATCTTCAATACAATGTTCTCCTTGATGTTCTTGAAGATCTATTTGATATAACTCTTTTTTGCGGTGTGTTTGTTTATGATCAGATCTATCCATGAATATTATTTGAGTTTTCTCTGAACTCTTTTATGCATGATTGTTATAGCCTCGTATTTCTTCTCCGATTTATTGGTTTGGTTTGGCCAACTAAATTGATTTATCTTGCCATGGGAATAGATGTTTTGTGATGGGTTCGATCTTGCGGTGCTCAATCTTAGTGACAGAAGGAGACATGACACGCATGTATCATTGCTATTAAGGGTAAAAAGATGGGGTTTATTCATATGTTAGTTTATCTTGTCTACATCATGTCATCTTGCCTAATGCATTACTCTGTTTTTCCGTGAACTTAATACACTAGGTAGATGCATGCTAGATAGCGGTCGATGTGTGGAGTAATAGTAGTAGATGCAGGCAGGAGTCGGTCTACTTATCTTGGACGTGATGCCTATATACATGATCATTGCCTTGGATATCATCATACTTATTTGCTTTTCTGTCAATTGCCCAACAGTAATTTGTTTACCCACCGTATGCTATTTTCTCGAGAGAAGCCTCTAGTGAAAACTATGGCCCCCGGGTCTATCTTTTATCATATTAAAACCAAAAATACCTTGCTGCAATTTTCATTTAATTATTTTATTTTGTGTTTTAGTTAGATCTATTTATCGAATCTCATACAATTTAATCTATCTCAATACCGTTGAGGGATTGACAACCCCTTTACGCGTTGTGTTGGGGATATTACTACTGGAGGTAAACTGACCTTATGTAGCCGGGTTGACTCCTTGAAGATTAGAAGCCCATGAAGATGTAAATATGATGACGCTTTACGGAGGGCCCAAAGGTGGTTACAGTCTGTAAATGTAAACCGGCCTAGTCATGTAACTTGTATAGTAAGATAGAAAGAGAGAGGCCGAACCGGATACATTTATAAACCGGCTTCGAGACTCTGTAGCCCGACGGGCGTCAACCTATGTATATAAAGGGACGACCCGGCCACGGTTTAGAGACAGACAACAACAACTCGAGAGCCAGACAAAGCGGATTCGCTCCCTGGCCTTCGAAACCTTAGCAATACCAATCACAACTAGACGTAGGCTTTTACCTTCATCGAAGGGGCCGAACTAGTATAAACTCCCGTGTCCCCTTGTCCGGTTTAACCCCTTTAAGCTAACCCGTTGCAATGGCTCCACGACTAAGTCCTTTCACGAGGACATCTGCCGTGACAAACCCACGACAGTTGGCGCCCACCGTGGGGCTATCGTACGATGGTTTTGAGTTCTTGAAGGGCAGCTTCGATGGACTCAAGGGATACGCTGTGGGCCGGATGATGAAGAGTCACCGCGGAAAGCTCTACATCGACAATGCAGGATGGGGTCCCGAGGCCGATTCAATCGAATATGGGTACCGGGTCCCCTTTGGCGGGATTCACGTCTTCATCGGCAAGATCGGTGAACCGGCCCCCGAGCCGGGCATCTGCACCGACATCATCCAAACGGCTCGGCGTGCAAGTTCTTTGCCGGTTTAGCCTGAGGCAAGGCATGTTTTCGTAGGTGTCGTCCATGGATCGGAGTACGAGGACGGACCGGTGTCCGATGGAGAAATCGTAGTCTGCTCTGATGACGAGTCTTCTGGAGAAACCGAATCGCGTTACCAGTTGCAGGACGGCCAGATTGAGGGAGGATCCGAGGGCAACAGTATTCCAGATTCCCCCGGTCTGCCAAACCGGGCCGCCATCTTCATGGCCAGCACACAATCAGCGCCTCATTCATCTACCGCCGCAGCAATGCTCTCCGGTTCGACGACGGCCACACCAGCAGGGGCAGGAAGCTCGGCGCCACCTCCGGCCCAAGTCTTGTCTGATTTGTTCGACGCTCTAGCAACATTGATGTCTGCAGAGGTAGACGCAGCGGCCAGGGATCAGCACGATGCGGAGATTGTAAAAGTGAAAGATCAGATAGCCCAGGCTAAAGCGGACCTGGCAACAGAGAACGCCAGGATGGCTACGGAGTGGGCTGAGTTGGAAGCACAGGCTTACCGGATTAGACTGGATCAGAATGCTTACAGGCTTACCGAAGTCATGAGAAGAAGGTACCGGTCACGTCTCCCGTCGGTTTATGAGCCGCAAAATCTTTTCAACAGGTCAGGTACAGGAGCTGGTAACCAACCCACGCTAAACCGGGCGGGGGCGCCGGGAGCAGGAGCGTCGGTTCAGCCGCGCACGATGGACCTGCCTCACCAGAACAACGTTGTACCATCAATGCCACCCGGGCATTATTCCAACCCGTTGGACAACATTGTGGCCGCCGCTTCACGCCTGGCGGCCCTCCCAACCGACGGCGAGTCACTAGTTGCTGTGGAAACGCGTCGGGCCAAGGATCTCCTTCAGACAGCACTAAATCAACAGCAAGCATATTCACACAGCCGTGAGAGGATTCATTTCACTCCCCGTCCAAGCCGGAGTTATAGAAGACACGTGGAAGACGAACCGGCCGTGTCCAGTAGTGCACGCCACCGAAATTCGCCACGAGGGAACAACTCGGCTGGGGGAGGTGCTAATGCGCAAGATGTTGTGGACCATGGCCGCGCACGTCGAGAGGCCGAGTTGACAGCCCGACACGAAGCACGACAGCATACTCCGGTTCACCCCACCGCCTCCGTGGAGCCAGGGGCGATGTTCAGTTCCTTAGGGGTACCGTGTTTAACTCCCGTTTTGTGTAATGTGCGACTACCCAAGGATTTCAAGGGACCTCGTAAGGTACCAAATTATACCGCCGATTTGCAGCCAGAGGCGTGGGTGGAGAGCTATGAGATGGCAATGGAGATGTTAGATGTGGATGAGGTGGTGTGTGCTAAATATTTCACCATGATGTTCGAAGGAACAACTCACACTTGGTTGAAGAGCTTGCCGACCAACTCTATTGGATCATGGGCCGAACTGAAGCACCGGTTTATCCAGAACTTCAAGGATACGTGTAAGCAGCCAATGTCAATTGTAGATCTGGCTGCTTGTGTCCAAGAGGAAGGGGAGTCCACGACCCATTGGGTCAAATGGGTCTCGGCGATTTTGCATTCATCAGATCGCATCAATGCAGACACCGCCGTGTTAACGTTAGAGGGCAATTGCCGTTTCAAACCGTTGAAACAGAAGTTGGGAAGGCTCAAACGTCACCGCAACGACATGTCAACACTCATGGCCGCTTTGGTTAAATATGCCGATTCAGATAATACCAAGGATCCGGATTCAGAGGAGGACAAACCGGAGAAGGGTAAGAAGACCGGCAATGCCAAAGGCCAACAACACAATCCGGCAGGCCATGGAAATGCTGGTAAGCGCAAGGCCGACAGTGGTTTGGACTTTGTCGCAAATACCAACGCACAGGAGAATGGCCAGCACCGTAAAGGCAAGCAGCCCCAGAGGGGTGGAGGTCCAGGCAACAATTTGGAGCGTTTGTTAAATCAGCCCTGTCCAAAGCATGGATCGAAGGAGAAACCGGCATCACATCTCTGGAAAGATTGTTATATCATGCGGGATTTCAAGAATTCCAATATGTTCCAATATGACAGCGGCCCGCCCGGCGGTTCAGGAGGAGGTTTCCATGGGCCGGGTTACGGAGGTGGTGGTTCCGGTTCAGGGTTTCCAGGCAATCAAACCGGACACGTCAATCAAGGACACCAAGGCAACCAGGGAGGTTACAACCATCAGGGGAGTTAGCAGCAGCAGCAGTCAGGTTATCAGAGCAATCCCAAATAGCTGAACAGCGGGCAATATCATGTCTTCACTACTAGTTTGTGCAAACGTGATCAGAAGCTTCATAAAAGGGAAACCGGTAGTACCTCAGTATTTACGCTGGTCAGAGCAACCTATTTTGTGGAGCAGAGAGGATCACCCGCTCCGGGTTGATAATCCAGGTCATTTGGCCTTGGTGGTAGCCCCTCAAGTTGGGGGATACAAGTTCACTAAAGTGCTCATGGATGGGGGAAGTAGTATCAATATTTTGTATTATGATACATTCCGCCGTATGGGGTTGACAGATAAGGATCTTAAACCGTCGAATACGGTATTTCATGGTGTGGTGCCTGGTAAGTCTGCATATCCTGTTGGTAAGATAGCTTTGGAGGTAGCTTTTTGAGATGACTACGATTCAAGGTCAGAAACATTGACATTTGAGGTGGTGAAGATCAAAAGTCCGTACCACGCCTTGTTTGGGCGGCCGGTTTATGCTAAGTTTATGGCAAGGCCATGTTATGTTTACCTACAGCTTAAAATGTCAGGTCATATGGGGACTATCACAGTACATGGAAGTAGAAAGATTGCTTTGGAGTGTGAAGAAGGCGATGCGGCTTATGCTGAGTCAGTTTGTGCCACGGAGGAGTTAAAATTTTATAAGGAGCAAGTTGATCCGGCAGACATGACCTCCTTAAAAAAGCCAACTATGGAACATGATCCGGCATTGAAGTTCAAATCAGCTATAGACACTAAGATGGTTGACTTTGTCCCTGGCGATTCATCCAAATAGTTCAGCATCAGCGCTAACCTGGATCCCAAATAGGAAAGCGCGCTCATCGAGTTCATCCGTGAGAATCGGGACATCTTTGCATGGAAACCTTCTAACATGCCAGGTGTACCGAGAGAACTCGCTGAGCACACACTCAACATTGATCCTAAATTCAAACCGGTCCGACAGTTCCTCCGCCGTTTCAATGAGGAAAGATGCAAGGCTATAGGCGAAGAGGTAGCCTGTTTGTTGGCTGCTGGGTTTATTGTTGAAGTTTTTCATCCTGAGTGGTTAGCCAATCCGATGCTGGTTCTTAAGAAAAATAGCACTTGGCGCATGTGTGTGGACTACACAGATTTAAACAAGGCTTGCCCTACAGACCCCTTTGCTCTCCCTCGCATTGATCAGATAATTGATGCTACGGCGGGTTGTGACCGGTTGTGTTTTTTGGATGCTTACTCTGGTTATCATCAGATCAAAATGGCAGTTAAGGACCAGGAGAAGACAGCCTTTATAACTCCCTTTGGAGCCTTATGCTATGTTTCCATGCCCTTTGGACTCAAGAGTGCCCAGGCAACTTACCAACGATGTGTTCAGAATTGCCTTCATAAGCAAATTGGGCGCAATGTTCATGTGTATGTAGATGATATTGTGGTCAAATCCAGAAAGGAGGGGACATTGATAGATGATCTACGGGAAACCTTTGACAATCTCCGGGTTTACAAGATGATGCTCAATCCGGAGAAGTGTGTTTTCGGTGTCCCGGCAGGCAAGCTCTTAGGCTTTCTGGTTTCAAACAGAGGCATTGAGGCTAATCCGGAAAAGATTGCAGCAATTACGTCCTTGGCTAAACCGGCGTGTATTGACGATGTGCAACGTCTGGCCGGCCAGATTACAGCCTTGAGCCGGTTTATCAGTCGCCTCGGAGAGAAGGGCATCCCCTTATATCAGATGCTCAAGAAAACGGATAACTTTGTCTGGAGTGAGGCAGCTGATAAGGCGTTTGAAGATCTGAAGAGGCAGCTAGTGGAACCGCCCGTGCTGGCAGCACTGATCGATAAAGAGCCATTATTATTATATGTGGCTGCTAATGCCCGGGCTGTCAGCGTAGCCATTGTGGTAGAGCGCAAGGAGCCTGGCAAAGAGTATCCGGTTCAACGGCCGGTTTATTATATCAGTGAGGTACTCATTGAGTCAAAGCAGAGGTATCCACATTGGTAGAAACTGGTGTATGGGGTGTTTATGGCAAGCCGGAAGCTCAAACACTATTTTCAGGGCCATCCTATCACAGTGGTCAGTTCAGCTCCTCTGGGCGGCATCATTCAAAATAGAGAGGCAACTGGCCGGATTGCCAAGTGGGCCATTGAGCTTGGACCTCACGGGCTCAAATATATACCCCGCACGGCGATCAAGCCCTAGGCACTCGTAGATTTCATCAACGATTGGACGGAGTTACAGGCACCTGAGGAGAAACCAAATAATACATATTGGACTATTCATTTTGATGGGTCCAGACAGTTAGAGGGTTCGGGGGCTGGAGTCGTTTTAACTTCCCCACGAGGTGACAAGTTTTGTTATGTCCTCCATTTAATGTTCCCTTTTACTAACAATGCAGCTGAATATGAGGCTTTACTCCATGGTCTTCGGATGGCTAAAGAGATGAATTTGAGCCGGGTTAAGTGCTTCGGCAATTCAGATCTAGTGGCTCAGCAAGTGTCTGGCACTTGGGATTCTAAGGACCCACTCATGGCTGCATATCGGCGAGAGGTGGACACAGTGGCTGGTCACTTTAAAGGTTATCAGGTGGACCATATAGACCGGCGGAAGAATGAAGCGGCGGACGCTTTAAGTCGTCTTGGTTCCCAACGTAAACCGGTTCCGCCCAATGTCTTTCTTGATGTATTGCACAATCCGCCAGTCAAAATACCAACCGAAGAAGATTTGGCTATTCCTGATCCGGAGGCTCAGTTGGTGGCAGCTCTACATGCCATACCGGATTGGACGATCCCATATCTAGATTACATGAACCGGGGCGAGTTACCAGCTGAGGAAACGTTGGCTCGACAGATAATCCGGCGGTCCAAGTCCATGACCATACTCAACGAGGAGTTACATTGTTACAGTGTTTCAGGAGCAATTCAGCGATGCGTTTCTCCTCAAGAAGGTTGTGAGATTTTGCGAGAAATTCATGAAGGGTATTGCGGTCACCACGCCAGTTCAAAGTCGTTGGTTGCCAAAGCTTTTCGCCACGGTTTTTACTGGTTGACAGCGCATGCTGATGCGGATGATTTAGTCAAAAGATGTGATGGATGTCAAAAGTTTGCCTGCCGTGTGCACGTTCTGGCTCAAGAGTTGCGGATGATTCCAATTACGTGGCCATTTGCAACTTGGGAGCTGGATATGGTTGGACCCTTCAAGCGCTCCAAGGACAAGAAGACCCATCTGTTAGTAGCAGTTGATAAATTCACTAAATGGGTAGAGGCAGAGCCAGTCAGCAAGTGTGATGCAGCCACAGCGGTTCAATTCATCAAAAAGGTGATATTCCGATTTGGCTTTCCACATAGCATTATAACAGATAATGGTACTAACTTATCAAAAGGAGAGATGGAATAATTCTGTCAACGTGAGCACATCCGGCTGGATCTAGCATCAGTGGCTCACCCCCAATCTAATGGTCAAGAAGAAAGGGCAAATCAAGAAATTCTACGGGGTATCAAACCAAGGCTTATGGTTCCCTTAAAGCGGACGCCGGGTTGTTGGGTCGAGGAGCTACCTTCTGTGTTATGGAGCATCAACACCACACCCAATAGGTCTATGGGTTACACGCCTTTCTTCATGGTTTATGGAGCAGAGGCGGTTCTTCCTAGTTACATCCGTCACGATTCGCCCCGTGTGGCAGCTTATGTTGAAGCTGATAATGAGAAGGCACGTCAGGATTCTCTGGACCTGTTGGATGAAGAGCGGGATCTTGCAGCAGCACGTTCGACGATTTATCAACAAGATCTTCGATGTTATCACAGCCGCCGGGTTAAAACTAGAACCTTTCAAGAAGGTGATTTGGTGCTCCGGCTCATCCAGGATCAGACTGATATGCACAAGTTATCCCCCCTTGGAAAGGACCCTTTGTGGTCAGCAAAAATCTGCACAAAAAATCCTACTACCTCATTGATGTTCGAGAGCATGAAGACTCACATCAATCGGAGGAGGAGACAAAGCGGCCATGGAACATAGCTCTCCTTCGGCCTTATTATACTTGAAGCCATAGGCTTTTCACCTGTACATATTTATGACAGTGTATATACCATATAATAAACCGGAGCCTCCGTTATAAGCGGGGTATCTGTTCTTTCTTATATCATATGTGTGCTTTTACAAGTTAACGGTCAAAGCGGAGTCTTTGTTAAACCGGATTTAGCAGCTGCATAAAGATAAAGAAAATCACTAGGGGGCTTGGTCATGTTTGAACCACAGCTACACCTCTTGATAGGCATTTCAGCCACACAAGGAAAAATTTGTGGAGCCAAAGAGAGTATTGTACACAGTACAAACTCAAACATAGGCACACGCTGAGCATCGCTCACAAAGTTACTTGGGGGCTCTTTTTTGCAAAGCAACAAAGAGTTTGAAAGGACCCTCGTAATTGGCTATCAAGCCACGGCTTGGAAGCCTGGTGTATTCACCTAAAACCCCGAGTTAACCTGCCTTCATCAAGTAAGCCACTTCTATCCAGGTAATCCTGGCATGACCCATTGAACGTTTGACAAGTCAATCTTTTACAGACCCTGAACTTGTCATAGTTAAAATGGTGATTGGTTAATTGGAGGCCCATCTTAAAAGGCTTTGTTAAATGGTTTAACTCAGAGGCCTGGCAGCCCATGAAAAGCCTCGATTTAGAGCCTGGCAGCTCGTAAAAAGCCTCGCATATTTTCCTATTTGAATTTTGTTTGTTGACAATCATAAGTATTTTTTGATAAACTGACGTCCTTGACCCGGCTTGCTTTCCAACCACCAGTTGTTGGCACATGATAAATTATAAACCGATGGTCATTGACCCAGTCTAGTTTGACTAAATTGCCAGTGTTACAAAGAAAATCCGGTAGTTATACCGGTCCAGTTTAATAGATAGACCAGCACTATGAAGATGCAATTATCAAACGTATCGGGTTGGTGTTAAACACCTTTGCTGTATACACATTTGGTCAATCAATGAGGTATGTTCTGTACATTGTTTTTTGTACAAACACTTGATTATTCAGCTAAAAATACTATATACTTCTTGGATATTATGACATGTTTAGCGGTAAACCGTTAGACACTTTTTAAGTTTTTTTGGACCCAGGAAGGCAAGTCATCATAGGCTATGCATAAAATATATCCTAAAGGGCGGCACAGGTTGTCACAAAGCGTTATGAAACATGCTCCATGGCATGGCAGATCAACAAAGTTTCAGCTATCCTATTACATGAGGCTTCAAAGCGGCTCAAACAGTGCCATTGTTTTTCACAGTAGCCATATAAACCGGCGACCGGATCAGGACTCTTCATCACGACGGTTTGTCGGTTGCAGATCAGTTGGTGTAGGCACTTCTTCATCCCTCCCCAGCCGCTGGAAATCAGCCGTTGACCAATCGATTCCGATTAAAGCTTGGAATACTGCTTCCTCATGGATAAGATTAGAAGGGCTAATATCAGGGGCATAAGTGTGCTTACGAATCGGAGGCACAAGTTCTTCGACTTCATGGATCTCAGTCGGCTGTCTTTTCCCTTCTGCATCATAAAACGGTTGAAAATGGGACAAATCGGTGTCCTCAGCCAATTTGCTGGCCGCTCGTCGCATCTGTTTGGTCAGCCGCCGAAGATCATCATTGTCAAAGTTTGAACCGTCTTCTTTAACGCCTAGATATCCTTTAATGATATCCTCCGCTTCAAGGTCTGGAATCCAGGCCTTGGCTCGAATAAGGGCGGTTAATGCTCCTGCTCTTGCAGCAGCTCTTTTCAACTCGGCAATACGCGCCGGTAACATGCCCAGCTTCTCAAGGGTCTCCTTAATCAACGTTGGCGCCGGTTTGTTATAAGCTGTTGTACTAATGGCTCGCTGAGATCCAGAGTATAGCTGCTCAACCAATGTATATGCCGCTTTGAGCTTCATCCGCATATCTGCACCAAGATGAGTGATCCGAGTTCCTGCCAAAGATTTTATCAACATTTTGGTCAGTTTTAAGATTCATTGACTGGTGCAACATATATAAGCAGATACTTACCAAAGATAGCAGAGGTCATAGCGTTGATTTGGTGCTTCAAACCGGCTAGTTCTTCAACCACCGGTTTCAGGGCTTCCTCGGCATCTACAGCTCTTTTGGTCAAACCGGCTTTTTCGATTTCCCATTTAGCACGATCTTAATTGAAGGATTCTTTCAATTTTTCCATTCTGGCCAGGGCCTGGGTCAGCTCCTCTTTGGCTTTTGCAGCTTCGGCTTGTTGAGACTTCACATTTTCTTGCAAGTCAGAGTTTTGGGCATCTTTGCTTCTCAGTTCAGCCTGCAACATTGAAGGTATATTCAATTAAACAACATATTTATGCACTAAGTATAAAGCATATAACAAGTTATCCACTTCATACTTGGGGGCTAATGCCTATTTGCTCTCAAATACTACCCTCTATGCAAGTCTCCAGAACAATGCAAGCATTATCCTTGACACTTGGGGGCTAATGTACGTTTGTTCTAAACCGGCGGTGTGGATTAAAAACCGGATTAACTTGCCAAGTTAAATCGGCCTTTGGGGGCTATGCTGCAGAACATTATCTAATTTTTCAAACATGAATCTTATCTATGATTGAGGACACGCCTTGGCAAGGATTAATGATGGGATGCTTAAAGTGTTACAAAGATCCGGTTTATGATTGACAATCATAAAACGGCTCTTCGGGGCTACTTGGAATAGTATTTCAGCTATAAATCAATGTGCAAGGGAGAAGAATTTACCTCATATCGTTCTTTCATCAAATTCACCAAACCGGCTTCATAATCCCGGTTTGAGTGCAGACGGTTCAAGAAGCCGGAATGAAGCTCATCAGCGTTAAGATGAGCATAGTTTGATAAGTCGCTGCTCCATTTACCTTTATCCCTGGCAATTTGCTCTTCTTTGGCACTATGCTGAGCCAAAATGACGGGATGACCAGGAGAGCTATGGCCTGCTCCAGTAATAATAACGTCATCACCTTGGCCTTCAGGATTTTTGATGGATGATGATGGAATTTCAGTGTCCTTCATTGGATTAGCCCAGTTTGGTTCTGCCGATTCAGTATCAGGGGCGGCAGGTTCAGCATCTGTTGGTTCGTCAATATGTTGGCCGTCAAGGGGCGGATCATCAAAAGTTGTTTCAGGATGAAGGCCTTCCGGTTCACCAGTTTGCTCCGGTTCACCTCTTGCTTCTTCTTCTTCGGCAACAGGGTCTTCTGGCGGATTGGTGACCCGAGCTTTCTTGCTGGGTCTAGCTTTGGCCCTGCAAAAAGAATAAAAAAGGATTAATATCATGTTCAAAAGATGTAGGGTGCATTGAAAGGAAAGGTTTTTCGTAACTCACCCGGCCACAGTTTTCAAAGGGGGGAGTTGAGTTGCTGTCGATTCACCAAAAGAGGAAGGAGGTGTCACCTGATAATTTGAATTGGACGGATTAAGAGGCTGTCTGAAATAACCTGCCTTGGGGTAAGAATGGTCAGAAGTAGGAGAGACCTCAGACCGGCGCTTCCGAACCGGAGTATCAGGTAAACCGGTAGAGGTGACCTATTGGCCACTGTGCCAGGTTGTCCGGCAAGCTTCATGCTGTTGAGTCTTCAAAATAAATGTTGGATCCAAGTGAGCAAGAGGATGAGAAAAGCTTACTTTCCAGATTGTTTGGCGAGTTTTTTGTGTTGGCATAGAGTCTGAACCGGAGGAAAGGGTAATTACCTCTACATCCTCAGCCTGACTAGCTTCTGCCTCCTCCTGAGGAAGATCATTGTTAACAAGATGCATAAAAAGAGAGCCAAGTGAGTCAAGTTCTACCTCAACTTTTGGGTCATCAGTATCATAATCAAGTTCCATAGTAATCCGGTCAGCCGTTTTCCACTTTGATGTCTGTTTTATGGCTTTGGTCTTCGGGCGGGTTGGTTTGACCACTTTATCTCTAGTTGGCTTTGCCGCTCTCTCTATGGATTTCCATTTCCAGAAAGGGTCATCACCCTATACATATAAATAAGAAGGGTTACAGCTTGTATAAGTCAAAGATATTAGAGATGAAGAGGAAGTGTAATGCTTACAGCAGGCGGCTTGTTCTTGGTGTAGAAGGGATTCAGACCAGTTTGACTACAGACCAGTTCCGATTCATTCAGAATTTTCTTTACACCTTCAGTAACTTCTTCCTCAGATAATTGGATGTTGCAGTGGCGTTGAGGATCGTCAACTTCACCGGTATATTCGCCGGCTTAGCGGCAAGATACTCCAGGATATCCAACAGCGCACAAAATCCACACTTGTTAAACCGTTTGCCATAAAGGCCCGGAGCTTGGCGATTTGAGGAGCGTATTTTGCCCTTTCTGAAGAGCTCAGGCGTTGTGGCATTGGGTGAGTATTGGATAATCTATGATCACGGAAGCCGGGGAGGGGATTTTCATCCTCAGGCGAAGTGTCTTTGCAATAGAACCATGTTTGGTTCCATTCCTTTGGGTGGCTATGGTGTTTGGCATGAGGAAATTCCACTTCTTTCCACTTTTGAATCGAGACACCATCAAGCTCTGTGTTCGGGCCATTCACAAACTCTGTGCGTCGGTTTAAGTGAAAGAAATCCCGGAACAATTCTGCAGTTGGTTCTTCTTGTAAATAGACTTCATAGAAGACTTGGAAATTGCATAAGTTGGAGAGTGAGTTGGGACCAATATCTTGTGGATGCAGTTGGAAGCTGGCAAGCACATCTCAGTAAAATTTTGACCCTGGCGGTTTGAAACCACGGCCTACATGGTCAACAAAGATTACCACTTCGCCTTGTCTTGGGGTTGGAGGATTCTCAGTTCCTGGAACTCGCCATTTGATCTCAGTTTTCTTAGGCAGTGAGCCAATGCTAACCATCTCATTCAATTAAGCTTCAGTAACCCGGGAACGAGCCCAGTTGCAGGCAGTGAATTGTTTGGCCATTGCAAAGCAAACAAACTGAAAATGAAAGGCCGGTTTATAAATTACGCATGATTATACACAAGAGACAAGGGAGTAAGAAACATGCTGATATGATAAATGGTACAACCCGGAGACTAGTATAATGAGAGAGAAAAGTAATGCTAGCACAGGGTTGATCAGACACTGTTAAACCGGAGCATAATTATGAAGGTAACATGGTCTTCCGGTTTATCAGAGGGCTAATGGCATAGACTATTTATACAATGTTAAACTGCTTATATTGGTGCGAGGAGAAACGGATCTCACAGGAACATAGAAAAAGATCTCACAGTGATGTATAAAACTTTCGGATCTAAAGATAAGACAGAAAAGCAAAAATAATTGGATCTTGAAGGGATGCAGACCTGAAGCAATTTTTGACAGACTAGATCAGTTCTTTGTGCATAAGGATTTGTGATGACCATGGTAGGTAAGCTACGGCAAGGGATGCATCAAGCATGAAGTGTCCATCTATTAAAGGAAAAACAGGGAAGAATAGCACTGATGAACTTCGGAAGAACTGCGAAGAATGTCGAAACCCTAGAACAGATCTATGGTGAAAAAAGCAGAGAACTTACCGGAGCTGATGAGGAAGCGGAAGGGTGCCACGGTATTCTGGTGCGTTCAGGGTGATGCAATGGCCAAGGTCAAAGCGGAGATGACGGTCGATGGTGGCGGCGGAGTTCCAGAGGCTGAGCGGCGCGAGGAAGACGATGCGAAGAGGCACAGGGGGAAACGGTGAAAATGACCCCTCGGTCCTATTTATAAGGCGAAGTGATAAAATGGCAAGTACGGGAATCGAGGAGCCCAAAAAATGGATAAGTTAATAAAGGTGTCGCCTCGATGACTGGATATATATTAAATGAAGGAAATCTCCGACATCAACGGATGGATGACGTCAGGGTGATTTATCATAATTTTGAAGTATGACGTCACGGCGGTTTACAAGATCAAAAATGAAGATAGGAGAGAAGATTTTTTCTAAAGTGTGGAAGATTGACATGAACAAGTTCAAACCAATCTGGGGCCTAATGTTGGGGATATTACTACTGGAGGTAAACCGGCCTTATGTAGTCGGGTTGACTCCTTGAAGATTAGAAGCCCATGAAGATGTAAAGATGATGACGCTTTACGGAGGGCCCAAAGGCGGGTTACAGTCTGTAAATGTAAACCGGCCTAGTCATGTAACTTGTATAGTAAGATAGAAAGAGAGAGGCCGAACCGGATACGTTTATAAACCGGCTTCGGGACTCTGTAGCCCGGCGGGCGTCAACCTATGTATATAAAGGGACGACCCGGCCGCAGTTTAGAGACAGACAACAACAACTCGAGAGCCAGACAAAGCGGATTCGCTCCCTAGCCTTCGAAACCTTAGCAATACCAATCACAACTAGACGTAGGCTTTTACCTTCATCGAAGGGACCGAACTAGTATAAACTCCCGCGTCCCCTTGTCCGGTTTAACCCCTTTAAGCTAACCCGTTGCGATGGCTCCACAACTAAGTCCTTTCACGAGGACATCTGCCGTGACAAACCCACAACACGTTGGGTTGCAAATAATTGTTGTTTGTGTGCAGGTGCTATTTACATAGTGTTGCCTAGTTCTCCTACTGGATTGATAACCTTGGTTTCATAACTAAGACCTTTGTTGTGCTGCATCATCCCCTCCTCTTCGAGGAAATACCAACGTAGATTACAAGTAGCAAGCACACAAGTTTTGGAGCCTCCTCTAGTTGATCTAGTGCATGTTCTAGTTGGTCCTAGTTGACTAATTAGAGCGAGCCCTAGCCACCTCTAATCCTCATAATTAGAAGCCCCGTGTGGTTCTAAAATCCTCCCTCTAATTCTCCGACGACGATTAGCTTTGGAAGGCAAAGCGCTACCAGATCGTGAAGGTCGTACGCTTGCAACTAAGTAGAGAGGCCGTGCTTTTGGTCTTCTGTTCGAGGGATCGTTCGAGGGCGGATCGCAGGATCATCATCGACGTTCGAGGGACTCCAAGTATGTTCACCGACTCGTCTACTTCCGCTGCACTCCCGAAGCCAGTAACGATTGTTGATCACAACCCGTTATGCATCTTCATATTGTTCCTGGGTGATCGTAGGGCGATTTTTTTTATTTCTACTACGTTTCCCAATAGTGGCATCATGAGTGGTTCTATGAGTCCATGCAGGTTGCGATCTAGATCACATGTGGATGTGAGGGTGACGTTCTTGCTATGCCTCCCTTGAGTGTTGCTTCTGTTCAGTCCATTGACGGCGTGGTGTCGCTTTACACAAGGTTCTGATAATCAATCGGCTCTGGTTGTTGACGATCTGCTAACAGTTCCTTGGGCTTCACCATAGTCAAGAATAGTGAACCATCGCGTACGCAAGGGGGTGATGAAGATGGATGATCTTCAAGGGGGTCACGCATATTAGACAAAGTTTAGTGTGGGGGAACGAGATTCTTAATTAAGTCTCTTCTTTCACACACACCCCGAAAGTTAATCTAGCAACAAGGATTATCACTTTATGGTGTACACGTAGGTAGCTAGCTTTATCCGAAAACCCTAGAAGCCACATGATTAAAATTTGCCAAACCGATTAGAGGATGTCTAACTTGGTTTTGCAGGGTTTGCATATGATGTGGTATAGCCTTTGTCATGATAATGAGTTTATGTATGAGATGGTTATATGTTGTAATGTTACATGGTTTGCGCGTCACAGCATGATGGATGGAGCCACGAGATTGTCACCTTAATGTAAATATTGTAGAGATAGGTTATAGGTAGGTGACTGTCGCATCACATACACGGAGGACCCCGACAAGGAGAAGGTGTACCAAGGCATGGGACAATGAGCTATAATTTCATGCCACGGCGGAATTTCAGATTTCGGTACCACGGCAACGTTTTTGAAACGGTCTCCACGGCAACATTTTCTAAGATTGTCGGCATGGCAACATTTTTGAAATGGTTGCCATGACAATGAAATATTAGTCGTCACGTCGCTTCAACTAGAGATTGAAGACGGTCATGGAGAACTCCCGGTGCCCAGGGTTATACCATATCATGCTATTATGAATTGCCTGATATGTTTATCCCCTTGTTGTTTGCACCCTTTGATTGCATAGTAGTCAATTATTAGGGTGATATCTCATAGTAAATATCAAGTTAAAAGGTGCTCTTCCCAGTGGTACAACCGTCTATGACACGTAGCGTTCCGGAGTGCGTCATGTCCACATGAGTACAAACAGGACGTGAGGTGTAAGACGAAGATGGTTAAACCATGTATGTAGATAGCACTCGGTTGTATTGTATTGAAGTTCTGGTAGAATCGTTCTGAGCTCAGAGCACAAAGCATCGAAAGATGAACAAGAGTCATATGGAGACATGATCGGCAAAAGTTTGCCTACCGGTCAAAATTCTCGTCAGCAGTGATGTCCACATCAATGGCTGAGAACTAGATTTGGATCTTGAATCACTCACTATCAATTATGAGAGATATTGGTTTGAGTGGGATCACAATTATGTATTGATTAAGTTTAATAGCTAGTGCAATGTCTATGTGTAGTTTGCATTATAGTTGTGGAATTATGGCTCACGGCTCCACCTTTGTTGTTGAAATTGATTGACTGTTTTTTATCTGGTTGAAACTTTATGTTTGAGAGGATCGTCCTCTAAAAGTGCCAAGAAGGATTTTGTCCTACTGCATGTTTACAATACTCTCGTGCTGATGTTGTGGATGACGAGACTCGTGTCCTTCGATCCAAAAGCTAGAATTGCATTACGGTCTGCTTGCTTCCGAGAAACCCGAACTTCAAAATTTTTGGGATGGTTATGTGATATTCTTGGAACTAAAAATTGTTTCCAAAAACAAACAAAGGCTAAAAGATATGTGATATCTAAAGAAGTGTTTTGTTTGCAAATTCTGGTGAAGTGTTCAACTATGTTTAAGACTCAAATGCGTAAGATCCGAAAGAAAGCCAGTCATGTGTTGACGGTGAAAACTTGTAGAGGAAGAACAAAACCAAAGGATGTAATGAGACTTACACGCCTAGGGAAGTTCTGGGCTCATGCCACTCTTACAGTTTTTGTTTATTCTGAGAGTAAGCGAAATATTAACGTAAAACTATAAGAAGTAAAAGGCAGAAACAAAAGAAGACTAGAATGTCCAGCTCAGGTATGAGTGTCATACAAGTTATGAGATGTAGAGGTGGTTGGTCAAGTAAAGCGTAGTTCTTGGGAAATATGATCAATTTGTTGATCACTGATTCTTCGGTAATGTGGTTAAAAGGTTAATCACAAGGATATCGACTCGATTGCATATTATTGCAAATCGTTGTAAGAAACTTCAAATGGCCTAAATGACCAACAAATAATGAGGTTAAAATATTTTGATGGATTTTAAAAGGTTACAATATTTCTATTAGTGTATTTACTTTGTATTTATTATCATAATTCATTTTAGAGTTTTTGACTTTTGTACACTCTAGCCCATTGCATAGAAGTTGCAAGGAGGATTTTCATCACAGGACAATAGTTGTTCGATGTTATGAACAAAAGGGGCATACTCTTATTGTGAATAAGATGTATGTTATGAATATTGATAATAAAATTGAACATCCATAACACTGATGCTAAATGTCACAAGACTAAAAGAATACCACATCTGTGTGGCACTACATTTAGTCACATTGGAGAAGCCAACATGGAGAAATTTCATAGTGACGAATTTTGAAGTCGTCTGATTGAGAATCATTTGACACTTGCAAGTTTCGTCTAATTAGTCAAGTAAACTAAAAAAATGTTCACATTCCATAGAGAACGAGCAACAAAATAATTGGCAATATGCCTATCGACATGTGTAGTCTAATAAGTGTTGTTGCAAGTAGTGAATTTATCTATCTTCAAGGATGACTCAAGTAGATATTCATATTTACTTATTGAGACATAAAACTGGATCTTTTGGAATGTTTCATAAGGCTTTCAGAATGAAGAAGAATTTATTGTAACAAGAAAATTATGTTTCTTCAATTAGATTGCAGAAAGGAATATTTGAGTTACAAGTTTAGAGAATGTCTGATGAGCTATAAAATACTTTTTATAGCTTGCAACTCTTAGAATACTACTAAGAGTAAAGTGTTTTAAGTAGATGCAATCAAGCTATGTATGACATAGTGAGATTAAATATGACATTAATTATTTTGCCAATTTACTTTCAAAGTGATGCTTTAGAGACTGTGACTTTTACACTGAAAAAGGAGCGCCATCAAATTTATTTAAATAAGTGCTACTTTGTAGGTTATCTCAGATAGTTGGGTATTCCTCTATCACTACGTCGGGGCAAAGTGTTTTGCCATAGAGTGCGAAAGTTTTGAAGAAAATGTTTTCTACAAAAGAGTGACTGGGAGGATAGTGCAACTCAACAAGATTGCAGAATCTTCGTAATCAGCTGAAAGAAAAGAAACACTGGAAGTAATTCTAGAATTTCTTACTGCGACTGATACAAAAGCCTCTACATGAGATATAGAGGCTATGATCGGACTTGCAACTGAACTATATAGGTTGGGAAAATTCGTGTAGAACTTTGTGGTATGCAGACGAAATATTGTTGGGCAAACAAGGAACCTATAATTCACAGAGAAGCGTTGATGGGGCCTGACTCCGGAAATTGCCTATATGCCAACATAATCTGAAATAGTATCCATTCACATAATTCAAGCTTAGAATTTGATGAACCCTTCGAAAGACTTAGAGTCTAGAGAATGGTAATGGATCTATAAACTGACAAAGATAAAAATGTTTTGTAATGCTTGACTTGTTACAGATAGTTTATGACGAGATTGCCTTATCATAGCAATACTTAAAGTCAGTTCGGGTGAAATTAGCAATTATTAAATATTTCAGTTATGAGACAAAACAAATGGATGTCAAAAAATGATTCCCATGAGATGGAAATAGAACCAATGTTGTATATTTGATACGATCCAAGGTAATTTTTGTCGATCTAGAGGATGCTAGTAAGTATGCAAACTTCAAGAGATCCTATAATGATCTGAAGCAAGCATAGTGGAGTTGGAATCTTCATACTGATGAAATGGTCAAATAAATTTATTTCATCGAGTAAAGCAAAGATACGTGTATTTACAAGAATGTAAGTGGGAGCATGATAATATTTCTAAACACTATATGTACCTGACATATTGTTGATTAGAAGTTATTTTTTACATGGATTAAGACTATATTGAAACTAGTTTTCCAGTAAATACTTAAGCAATGAATAGTCTTGGTATTAGACATAATGATCTATGGAGATAATAGTGTCTAATCGGACTTAGCCAAAATACATATTGACAGAATACTAAAGCAGTTTAGTATGAAAAATGTCAAGAAGAGTTTCTTGTCGATGTCACATGGAAGGAGTCGGTATCCTGAATATTGATGTGAGAAATATGATTTCAACCGCACTTGTATCTCATGGTATGTAGGCAACCAGATATTTCTAGTACTCCAAGTTAGTTGTAAGTAAAAGTTACTAGTATGGTAAAATTGTTGATCATAGGACAACAATGAAAATGACGTTAAAGATTAACGACATGTTTATCACACACAGAGAAAATGAAAGAGATTGTTGTAAGGAGTTACATCAATGAAGGCTCGTTGTAAGTAGTACATCGATAAAATCTTCATATGTGCTCCAAGTGATTTTTCAATTTCAAACTAAAAGTGATTTATGGTGGCACAATAAGTTGGAATTGGTCCAAGAAAGTTATTGTGGTGAATTCTATAACAGAAGGCTAAGTATATTATTGCTTTAGAAGCAAAAATGAAGGGTGGTGAATCGAAAGTTCATTTATGAACTTGGTATGGTTTCTAGATGATTGTATCATTGGAACACTATTCTTAATAATGGTTCCATAACTCGGCCTAAGGAATCAAAAGGTTCTACCAGTGATTCAATATATACACAAAGCCGACTTCACACAAATTATGAATTCTTGTGAAAACATGATAGATGCATAGAAATGCAAATGATACACGCGGATCTGAACTTTTCAGATTCGATAGGACGAAGTCTATACCACAAGCAAAGCATGGACTGACACCAGATTGCCATTGGTGTAGAAGTTAAAAGTGCTAACTAGATTATTGAATCTAGTGTTGGAAATATGCCCTAGAGGAAATAATAAAATGGTTATTATTATATTTCCTTGTTCATGATAATTTTCTATTATTCATGCTATAATTGTGTTATCCGGAAATCGTAATACATGTGTGAATACATAGACCACAACACGTCCCTAGTGAGCCTCTAGTTGACTAGCTCGTTGATCAAAAGATAGTCATGGTTTCCTGATTATGGACATTGGATGTCATTGATAATGGGATCACATCATTAGGAGAATGATGTGATGGACAAGACCCAATCCTAAGCATAGCTTAAAGATCGTGTAGTTCGTTTGCTAGAGCTTTTCCAAATGTCAAGTATCATTTCCTTAGACCATGAGATTGTGCAACTCCCGGATACCGTAGGAGTGCTTTGGGTGTGCCAAACGTCACAACGTAACTGGGTGACTATAAAGGTACACTACGGGTATCTCCGAAAGTGTCTGTTGGGTTGGCACGAATCAAGACTGGGATTTGTCACTCAGTATGATGGAGAGGTATCTCTGGGCCCACTCGGTAATGCATCATCATAATGAGATCAATGTGACCAAGTGGTTGATCACGAGATCATGCATTACGGTACGAGTAAAGTGACTTGCCGGTAACGAGATTGAACAAGGTATTGGGATACCGACGATCGGGTCTCGGGCAAGTAATGTACCGATTGACAAAGGGAATTGTATACGGGATTGATTGAATCCTCGACATCGTGGTTCATCCGATGAGATCATCGAGGAGCATGTGGGAGCCAACATGGGTATCCAGACCCCGCTGTTGGTTATTGACCGGAGTGTCGTCTCGGTCATGTCTACGTGTCTCCCGAACCCGTAGGGTCTACACACTTAAGGTTCGGTGACGGTAGGGTTGTTGCGATATTAGTATATGGTAACCTGAAGGTTGTTCAGAGTCCCGGATGAGATCCCGGACGTCACGAGGAGTTCCGGAATGGTCCGGAGGTAAAGATTTATATATAGGAAGTCAAGTTTCGGCCATCGGGAAAGTTTCGGGGGTAATCGGTATTGTACCGGGACCACCGGAAGGGTCCCGGGGGTCCACCGGGTGGGGCCACCTAACCCGGAGGGCCCCATGGGCTGAAGTGGGAGGGGAACCAGCCCCTAGTGGGCTGGTGCCCCCCCCCATGGGCCTCCCCTGCGCCTAGGGTTGGAAACCCTAGGGGTGGGGGCGCCCCACTTGGCTTGGGGGCAAGCCCCCCCTGGCCGCCGCCCCCCCTTGGAGATTGCATCTCCTAGGGTCGGCGCCCCCCTAGGGGTCCTATATATAGTGGGGGGAGGGAGGGCAGCCGCACCCTAGCCCCTGGCGCCTCCCTCTCCCTCCCGTGACACCTCTCCCTCTCGTTGTGCTTGGCGAAGCCCTGCCGAGATCGTCGTTGCTTCCACCACCACGCCGTCGTGCTGCTGGATCTCCATCAACCTCTCCTTCCCCCTTGCTGGATCAAGTTGTAAGAGACGTCTTCCCAACCATACGTGTGTTGAACGCAGAGGTGTCGTCCGTTCGGCGCTAGGTCATCGGTGATTTGGATCACGACGAGTACGACTCCATCAACCCCGTTCTCTTGAACACTTCCGCTCGCGATCTATAAGGGTATGTAGATGCACTCCCCTATCCCTTGTTGCTAGATGACTCCATAGATTGATCTTGGTGATGCGTAGAAAATTTTAAAATTCTGCTATGTTCCCCAACAGTGGTATCAGAGCTAGGTCTATGCGTAGTTTCTATGCACGAGTAGAACACAAAGCGGTTGCGGGCGTTGATATTGTCAATTTACTTGCCGTTACTAGTCTTATCTTGATTCGGCGGCATCGTGGGATGAAGCGGCCCGGACCGACCTTACACGTACGCTTACGTGAGACTGGTTCCACCGACTGACATGCACTAGTTGCATAAGGTGGCTAGCGGGTGT
The DNA here is from genome assembly GCF_056163025.1 of Triticum urartu. Taxonomy (NCBI): domain Eukaryota; kingdom Viridiplantae; phylum Streptophyta; class Magnoliopsida; order Poales; family Poaceae; genus Triticum; species Triticum urartu. Next base: position 356,288,363 of record NC_141877.1, read on the forward strand.
CTGTCTCTCCCACTTTAGTCGGATCGGATTCGATGAAAAGGGTCCTTATGAAGGGTAAATAGAAATTGGCATATCACGTTGTGGTTTTGGCGTAGGTAAGAAACATTCTTGCTAGAAACCTATAGCAGCCACGTAAAAACTTGCAACAACAATTAGAGGACGTCTAACTTGTTTTTGCAGCATGTGCCATGTGATGTGATATGGCCAAAAGGATGTGATGAATGATATATGTGATGTATGAGATTGATCATGTTCTTGTAATAGGAATCACGACTTGCATGTCGATGAGTATGACAACCGGCAGGAGCCATAGGAGTTGTCTTAATTTATTTATGACATGCGTGTCAACATAAATGTCATGTAATTACTTTACTTTATTGCTAAAGCATTAGCCATAGTAGTAGAAGTAATAGATGATGAGACAACTTCAAGAAGAGACGATGATGGAGATCATGATGATGGAGATCATGGTGTCATGCCGGTGACAACGATGATCATGGAGCCCCGAAGATGGAGATCAAAAGGAGCAAATGATATTGGCCATATCATGTCACAATTTGATTGCATGTGATGTTTATCATGTTTTACATCTTATTTGCTTAGAACGACGATAGCTTAAATAAGATGATCCCTCGTAATAATTTCAAGAAAGTGTTCCCCCTAATTGTGCACCGTTGCGAAGGTTCGTTGTTTCGAAGCACCACGTGATGATCGGGTGTGATAGATTGTAACGTTCGAATACAACAGGTGTAAGCCAGATTTACACACGCAATACACTTAGGTTGACTTGACGAGCCTAGCATGTACAGACATGGCCTTGGAACACAGAAGACCGAAAGGTCGAGCATGAGTCGTATAGAAGATACGATCAACATGAAGATGTTCACCGATGTTGACTAGTCCGTCTCACGTGATGATCGGACACGGCCTAGTTGACTCGGATCATGTTTCACTTAGATGACTAGAGGGATGTCTATCTGAGTGGGAGTTCATTGAATAATTTGATTAGATGAACTTAATTATCATGAACTTAGTCTAAAATCTTTACACTATGTCTTGTAGATCAAATGGCCCACGCTAATGTTGCCCTCAACTTCAACGCGTTCCTAGAGAAAACCAAGCTGAAAGATGATGGCAGCAACTATACGGACTGGGTCTGGAACCTAAGGATCATCCTCATAGCTGCCAAGAAAGATTATGTCCTAGAAGCACCGCTAGGTGACGCACCCATCCCAGAGAACCAAGACGTTATGAACGCTTGGCAGTCACGTGCTGATGATTACTCCCTCGTTCAGTGCGGCATGCTTTACAGCTTAGAACCGGGGCTCCAAAAGTGTTTTGAGCAACACGGAGCATATGAGATGTTTGAAGAGCTGAAAATGGTTTTCCAGGCTCATGCCCGGGTCGAGAGATATGAAGTCTCCGACAAGTTCTTCAGTTGTAAGATGGAGGAAAATAGTTCTGTCAGTGAGCACATACTCAAAATGTCTGGGTTGCATAACCGCTTGACTCAGCTGGGAGTTAATCTCCTGGGCGGTCATTGACAGAATCCTTCAGTCGCTTCCATCGAGCTACAAGAGCTTTGTGATGAACTTCAATATGCAGGGGATGGAAAAGACCATTCCTGACGTATATTCAATGCTGAAATCAGCAGAGGTGGAAATCAAAAAGGAACATCAAGTGTTGATGGTGAATAAAACCACTAAGTTTAAGAAAGGCAAGGGTAAGAAGAACTTCAAGAAGGACAGCAAGGGGGTTGCCGCGCCCGGTAAGCAAGCTATCGGGAAGAAGCCAAAGAATGGACCCAAGCCCGAGACTGAGTGTTTTTATTGCAAGGGAAGTGGTCACTGGAAGCGAAACTGCCCCAAATACTTAGCGGACAAGAAGGCCGGCAACACTAAAGGTATATGTGATATACATGTAATTGATGTGTAACTTACCTGTACTCGTAGTAGCTCCTGGGTATTTGATACCGGTGCGGTTGCTCACATTTTTAACTCAAAGTAGGAGCTGCGAAATAAGCGGAGACTGGCGAAGGACGAGGTGACGATGCGCGTCGGGAATGGTTCCAAGGTCGATGTGATCGCCGTCGGCACGCTGCCTCTACATTTACCTATGGGATTAGTTTTAAACCTCAATAATTGTTATTTAGTGCCAGCTTTGAGCATGAACATTGTATCAGGATCTCGTTTAATTCGAGATGGCTACTCATTTAAATCCGAGAATAATGGTTGTTCTATTTATATGAGAGATATGTTTTATGGTCATGCCCCGCTGGTGAATGGTTTATTCTTAATGAATCTCGAGCGTAATGTTACACATATTCGTAGTGTGAATACCAAAAGATGTATGGTTGATAATGATAGTCCCACATACTTGTGGCACTGCCGCCTTGGGCACATAGGTGTCAAACGCATGAAGAAGCTCCATGCGGATGGACTTTTGGAGTCTCTTGATTACAAATCATTTGACACATGCGAACCATGCCTCATGGGTAAAATGACCAAGACTCCGTTCTCAGGAAAAATGGAGCGAGCAACCAACTTATTGGAAATCATACATATTGATGTGTGCGGTCCAATGAGTGTTGAGGCTCGTGTTGGCTATCCTTATGTTCTCACCCTCACTGATGACTTGAGTAGATATGGGTATGTCTACTTAATGAAACACAAGTCTGAGACCTTTGAAAAGTTCAAGTTATTTCAGAGTGAGGTTGAGAATCAACGTGACCGGAAAATCAAGTTCTTGCGATCAGATCGTGGGGGAGAATACTTGAGTCATGAATTTGGCACACACTTAAGGAAATGTGGAATAGTTTCACAACTCACACCGCCTGGAACACCTCAGCGTAATGGTGTGTCCGAATGTCGTAATCACACTCTATTGGATATGGTGCGATCTATGATGTCTCTTACCGATCTACCGCTGTCATTTTGGGGCTATGCTTTAGAGACTGCCGCATTCACTTTAAATAGGGCTCCGTCAAAATCCATTGAGACAACACCGTATGAATTATTGTTTGGGAAGAAACCTAAGCTGTCGTTTCTAAAAGTTTGGGGATGCGATGCTTATGTCAAGAAACTTCAACCTAAAAAGCTCGAACCCAAATCGGAAAAATGTGTCTTCATAGGATACCCTAAAGAAACTATTGGGTATACCTTCTACCTCAGATCCGAAGGCAAGATCTTTGTTGCCAAGAATGGGTCCTTTCTAGAGAAAGAGTTTCTCTCGAAAGAAGTAAGTGGGAGGAAAGTAGAACTAGATGAAGTATTGCCTCTTGAACCGGAGAGTGGCGCAGCTCAAGAAATTGTTCCTGAGGTGCCTGCGCTGACTAGAGAGGAAGTTAATGATGATGATCATGAAACTTCAGATCAAGTTGCTACTGAACTTCGTAGGTCCACAAGGACACGTTCCGCACCAGAGTGGTATGGCAACCCTGTCTTGGAAATCATGTTGTTAGACAATGGTGAACCTTCGAACTATGAAGAAGCGATGGCGGGCCCAGATTCCGACAAATGGCTAGAAGCCATGAAATCTGAGATAGGATCCATGTATGAAAACGAAGTATGGACTTTGACTGACTTGCCCAATGATCGGCGAGCCATAGAAAATAAATGGATCTTTAAGAAGAAGACAGACACGGATGGTAATGTAACCATCTATAAAGCTCGGCTTGTCGCTAAGGGTTATCAACAAGTTCAAGGGGTTGACTATGATGAGACTTTCTCACCCGTGGCGAAGCTGAAGGCCGTCCGAATCATGTTAGCAATTGCCGCATTCTATGATTATGAGATATGGCAAATGGACATCAAAACGGCATTCCTTAATGGTTTCCTTAAGGAAGAATTGTATATGATGCAGCCGGAAGGTTTTGTCGATCCTAAGAATGCTGACAAGGTGTCCAAGCTCCAACACTCGATCTATGGGTTGGTGCAAGCATCTCGGAGTTGGAACATTCGTTTTGATGAGATGATCAAAGCGTTTGGGTATACGCAGACTTATGGAGAAGCCTGCATTTACAAGAAAGTGAGTGGGAGCTCTGTAGCATTTCTCATATTGTATGTGGATGACATACTATTGATGGGAAATGATATAGAACTCTTGGAAAGCATAAAGGCCTACTTGAATAAGTGTTTTTCAATGAAGGACCTTGGAGAAGCTGCTTATATATTAGGCATCAAGATCTATAGAGATAGATCGAGACGCCTCATTGGTCTTTCACAAATCACGTACCTTGACAAGATATTGAAGAAGTTCAATATGGATCAGTCCAATAAGGGGTTCTTGCCTGTATTGCAAGGTGTGAGATTGAGCATGGCTCAATGCCCGACCACGACAGAAGATAGAGAAAAGATGAGTGTCATCCCCTATGCCTCGGCCATAGGGTCTATTATGTATGCCATGTTGTGTACCAGACCTGATGTAAACCTTGCCGTAAGTTTGGTAGGAAGGTACCAAAGTATTCCCAGTATGGAACACTAGACAACGGTCAAGAATATCCTGAAGTACCTGAAGAGGACTAAGGATATGTTTCTCGTTTACGGAGGTGAGGAAGAGTTCGTCGTAAAGGGTTACGTCGATGCTAGCTTCGACACAGATCTGGATGACTCTAAGTCACAAACCGGATACGTGTATATTTTGAATGGTGGGGCAGTAAGCTGGTGCAGTTGCAAGCAAAGCGTTGTGGCGGGATCTACATGTGAAGTGGAGTACATGTCAGCCTCGGAGGCAGCACAAGAAGCAATCTGGGTGAAGGAGTTCATTACCGACCTAGGAGTCATTCCCAATGCGTCGGGCCCGATGACTCTCTTCTGTGACAACACTGGAGCTATTGCCCTTGCCAAGGAGCCCAGGTTTCATAGGAAGACCAGGCATATCAAGCGTCGCTTCAACTTCATTCGTGAAAGTGTTCAAAATGGAGACATAGATATTTGTAAAGTACATACGGACCTGAATGTGGCAGATCCGTTGACTAAACCTCTCCCTAGAGCAAAACATGATCAACACCAGGACTCTATGGGTGTTCGATTCATCACAATGTAACTATACTATTGACTCTAGTGCAAGTGGGAGACTGTTGGAAATATGCCCTAGAGGCAATAATAAAATGGTTATTATTATATTTCCTTGTTCATGATAATTGTCTATTATTCATGCTATAGTTGTGTTATCCGGAAATCGTAATACATGTGTGAATACATAGACCACAACACGTCCCTAGTGAGCCTCTAGTTGACTAGCTCCTTGATCAAAAGATAGTCATGGTTTCCTGACTATGGACATTGGATGTCATTGATAACGGGATCACATCATTAGGAGAATGATGTGATGGACAAGACCCAATCCTAAGCATAGCTTAAAGATCGTGTAGTTCGTTTGCTAGAGCTTTTCCAAATGTCAAGTATCATTTCCTTAGACCATGAGATTGTGCAACTCCCGGATACCGTAGGAGTGCTTTGGGTGTGCCAAACGTCACAACGTAACTGGGTGACTATAAAGGTACACTACGGGTATCTCCGAAAGTGTCTGTTGGGTTGGCACGAATCAAGATTGGGATTTGTCACTCCGTATGATGGAGAGGTATCTCTGGGCCCACTCGGTAATGCATCATCATAATGAGCTCAATGTGACCAAGTGGTTGATCACGGGATCATGCATTACGGTACGAGTAAAGTGACTTGCCGGTAACGAGATTGAACAAGGTATTGGGATACCGACGATCGGGTCTCGGGCAAGTAACGTACCGATTGACAAAGGGAATTGTATACGAGATTGATTGAATCCTCGACATCGTGGTTCATCTGATGAGATCATCGAGGAGCATGTGTGTAACACCCTCGATGCGACTATAGCTCCCATGTGTCGAGGCACGACTTAGAGACATAATCGCATTGAAGGCATATGTCGCAAGTAAGGCAATCTTTACAACAACCCATGTAATATAATAATAAAGGGGAGATAACATAGTTGGCTTACACTCGCCATGTCAATCAAGTACATAAATAACATTACATCAACCAAACACTCATGGCCCGACTACGGCGCCAAAATAAAAGATAACCCAACATGCGACACGGTCCCGATCACCCCCAACTGGGCACCATTACTGATCATCAGGAAAAGAAACATAGTATCGTTGAGAGTCCTCGTCGAACTCCCACTTGAGCTCAAGCGCGTCACCTGGAGCGGAATCATCAGGCCCTGCATCTGCTGTAATAGTAATCTGTGAGCCACAGGGACTCAGCAATCTCGCACCCTCGCGATCAAGACTATTTAAGCTTAAAGGTAAGGCAAGGTAAATATGTATGTGGAGCTGCAGCGAGCGACTAGCATATATGGTGGCTATCCTGTTCGCAAAAGAGAGCGAGAAGAGGAGGCAAAGCGCGAGCGAGAAACTAGAGAGCAACCTGCGCAAACATTACTCCAACACCGTGTCCACTTCCCGGACTCCGCCGAGAAGAGGCCATCACGGTAACATACTCAGTTGATTCATTTTAATTAAGCTAAGGTTTAAGTTATCTACAACCGGACATTAACAAATTCCCATCTGCCCATAACCGCGGGCACGGCTTTCGAAAGTTCAAATCCCTGCAGGGGAGTCCCAACTTAGCCCATGACAAGCTCTCACGGTCAACGAAGGAATAGACCTCCTCCCGAGACGTTCCGATCAGACTCGGTATCTCGGTTCTTCAAGACACTTCGACAGGTTAAAACAAGACCAGCAACACCACCCAGATGTGCCGACAAATCCCGATAGGAGCTGCACATATCTCATTCTCAGGGCACACCGGATGAGCAAGACATCGGGTAGACCAGCCCAGAGTTGCCCCTGGTAGCCCCGGACATCGCTCGGTTGGACCAACACTCAGAGGAGCACTGGCCCGGGGGGGCTAAAATAAGATGACCCTCGGGCTCCGGAAACCCAAGGGAAAAGAGGCTAGGTGGCAAATGGTAAAACCAAGGTTGGGCATTGCTGGCAAAGCTTTAATCAAGGCGAACTATCAAGGGGTTCCCATTATAACCCAACCGCGTAAGGAACGCAAAATCCAGGAACATAACACCGATATGATGGAAACTAGGGCGGCAAGAGTGGAACAAAACACTAGGCGAGAGGCCGGGCCTTCCACCCTTTACCAAATATATAGATGCATTAAGATAACAAGATAATATAATGATATCCCAACCAGTAAATAAATGTTCCAACAAGGAACGGCCTCCAACCTTCACCTGCAACTAGCAATGCTATAAGAGGGGCTGAGCAAAGCGGTAACATAGCCAATCAACGGTTTGCTAGGACATGGTGGGTTAGAGGTTTGACATGGCAATTTGGGAGGCTTGAAAGTAAATGGTAGGCATCGTAGCATTGGCATAGCAAAAGAGCAAGCAATCTAGCATAGCAAAGATAGTAGTGATTTCGAGGGTGTGATCATCTTGCCTGCAAAGTTGTCAGAGTTGACTGGATCCTCGAAAGCAAACTCAACGGGCTCCTCGTTAGCAAACACGTCTCCCGGCTCTACCCAAACAAGACAAACAAGCAACAAGGACACAATCAACCGCGTGCAAGGATCAAACAATATGATGCAAAGATGATATGCTATGCGGGATGCGATGTGGGATGCATATGCAAGATGTGACAGGAAATGCAAGATTCTGGCCTCAACTTGGAAATCCAAGTGTTCCACTGGAAAGATGAGATGAAATCTCTTGAAAACGATATAAAGATCACCGGAATCGGAGTTACGGTTTGGAAATGGCAAGCAAAACAAATATGACACCGGTCTGCGATTTACAGCAAGTAGTCATCTAAATGCAATGAGATGAACATGCTACAGCACCAAAACATGGCAAAAAAATACATGGTAGGGATGAATTCAAGATGCTTAACAAAAGTCTAGCACTGAGCTACGGCCAATTCATCCATTAACAGGTTCAAACAAGCATGGCAAAAATGCATATGACAAACAGATTTTAGACTTAGTGAAATTAACACTTGTCTGGAATTTCAGATCAGGTAGCACACTTCGGAGCAACAACACTACATGCTACAGGACCTGAACATGGCAAAGTAAAGCATGGCATGGAGCTACTCAGAGATCTTAACAAAAGTCCCTTAGTGACCTTGAGCCAAAAGGGATCAGAAAATACAATTGCAAGCATGTGAACATGGCAAAAACATAATCAGTTCTCAGACTTAGTGAAAACTGGAGCATGCTGAAAACAGATATCAAGTAGGCATGTTTACGAGCTCGATGCACTCACTACGGAGCAAGTCAAGACAAGCTAAGCATACCCCCATCAATAATACACAAAATTCAAGCTAGACATGGCAAGAACAATAGCATAGTATGCACGGATCAACTACAACATCATCGGCAAAATCGCTAACAAGTAGACAATCTGCCCAGATTCACGAAGTAGCAAAAGTAGAGCTCGATTGACTCAAGCTAGGGTGCTCCAAAATTGCAAACAAAGACATGGATGGATAGAGCACTACAAGATTAACAAGACATCCTTACTGATCATCCTCAAAAGAGGCACGGATCACTAGGAAACAACATGAACATATTGCATAATGAGATAAACAGCTCAAGGACTTAGTGGAAATGCTAAGTCCCTGAAAACAGAATTACCAAGTGCCTCACTTTGAAAGATTGTGCTAGTCACCACACACATCACAAAAATACATGGGTTGCACCTCTGGAAAGATGGCAAAACCCTTAACAAAACATAAGTAGAGCTCATGGGCATATCATGCACACAATAATCATGGCAAAAATGACAAATATGTAAATGGAGTAGCAGATCTGACACTTAACTCAAGTAGCCCTGTTCTAACAGCATTTCGGGCATCAAGATGAACTCAAATGAAAATGATGCAATGGAATGAAATGATGTACTCTCTGAGATGAACATTTTGATATGCTATATGCCAAAAACGAAGCTACGGATGCAAAGTTATGATGCGATGAACAGGAGCACATGGATTAGGGTTTTCTAAGAAAAGTCAACCCTAAAAAAACCCAGATCTCAGATCCGGAGCGCGGAAGCCGAGGACTGCCGGGGTTTCGCCGGAGTTTGACGGGGAGGACGCCGGACTTGCGTGGAGGAGGCCGGAGAGGTCGACGGGGTGACGCCGGCGAGGTAGAGGATGGCCGGCGGGGTCGGCGGCTCGCGGTGGCCCGTGGTGGTGGGAGCTTGCGGCGGCGAGGCGCACGGCGGAGCGGCGAGCTTCGGGCAGCCCGAGATGGCGGCGGCGGCGGCGGGCTGGAGGAGTCGTCCGGCTCGGGCGGCGCGGAGGGAGGATGGCGGCGGGGCGCGATGGGCCTCGGGGGCCCGACCTGGGCCTCCCGGGCCGGCGGCGGGGAAGTGGGCGCGATGCCACTTGGCGCCCGCTGATTGGCCGGAGGTGGCGGCGGGATTCGTCCAGTGATGGGGCGGACGTGTCCGATGGCGGCGGGCAATTTTTTTTAGGGTTAAGGAGAGAGGAGATCCGCGAATTTCGGGAGGGGTCTTTATATAGGCATAGAGGGAGCTAGGAGAGTCCAACTGAGGTGCGGTTTTCGGCCACGCGATCGTGATCGAACACTCTAGATGATGGAGAAGGGTTAGGTGGGTTTTGGGAAAATTGGAGGGGTGTTGGGCTGCAACACACACGAGGCCTTTTCGGTCCCTCGGTTAACCATTGGAGTATCAAACGAAGTCCAAATGCTACGAAACTTGACAGGCGGTCTACCGGTAGTAAACCAAGGCCGCTTGGCATGTCTCGGTCCAATCCGGAAATGTTTAAACCCCACACACGAAAGAAAGCTAGAAATGACCACCGGAGGAGAACGAAACGCCGGAATGCAAAACGGACAACGGGGAAAATGCTCGGATGCATAAGATGAACACGTATGCAAATGCAATGCACATGATGACATGATATGAGATGCATGACAATGATAACAACACACGGAGACAAAAACCCGAACCCAAGAAAATAAAATAACTTAAGGCCGGAAACGGCAAGAGTTGGAGTACAAATTGGGAAAGTCACATCCGGGGTGTTACAATGTGGGAGCCAACATGGGTATCCAGATCCCGTTGTTGGTTATTGACCGGAGAGTCGTCTCGGTCATGTCTGCGTGTCTCCCGAACCCATCGGGTCTACACACTTAAGGTTCAGTGACGCTAGGGTTCTTGAGATATTAGTATACGGTAACCCGAAAGTTTTTCGGAGTCTCAGATGAGATCCCGGACATCACGAGGAGTTCCGGAATGGTCCGAAGGTGAAGATTTATATATAGGAAGTCAAGTTTCGGCCATCGGGAAAGTTCCGGGGGTAATCAGTATTGTACCGGAACCACCGGAAGGGTCCCAGGGGTCCACCGGGTGGGGCCAACTATCCCGGAGGACCCCATGGGCTGAAGTGGGAGGGTAACCAGCCCCTAGTGGGCTGGTATCCTCCCCTGCGCCTAGGGTTGGAAACCCTAGGGGTGGGGGCGCCCCACTTGGCTTGGGGGGCAAGCCACCCCCCTTGGCCGCCGCCCCCCTTGGAGATTGCATCTCCTAGGGCCGCCGCCCCCCTAGGGGTCCTATATATAGTGGGGGGAGGGAGGGCGGCCGCACCCTAGCCCCTGGCGCCTCCCTCTCCCTCCCGTGACACCTTTCCCTCTCGTTGTGCTTGGCGAAGCCCTGCCAAGATCGCCGTTGCTTCCACCACCACGATGTCGTGCTGCTGGATCTCCATCAACCTCTCCTTCCCCCTTGCTGGATCAAGTTGGAGGAGACGTCTTCCCAACCGTACGTGTGTTGAACACAGAGGTGCCGTCCGTTCGGCGCTAGGTCATCAGTGATTTGGATCACGACGAGTACGAATCCATCAACCCCGTTCTCTTGAACGCTTCCGCTCACGATCTACAAGGGTATGTAGATGCACTCCCCTCTCCCTGTTGCTAGATGACTCCATAGATTGATCTTGGTGATGCGTAGAAAATTTTAAAATTCTGCTACATTCCCCAACATCTAGTGCAAGTGGGAGACTGTTGGAAATATGCCCTAGAGGCAATATTATTGTATTATTATATTTCCATATTCATAGTTAAGAGTTTATATTCCATGCTATAACTTCTATGATCCTGGAATATGTGATTCAGTGGAAAACTCATATGCACATGTGGAATGATAAACGGTAACAATAGGTTCCTGGTCTCGCCTCTAAGACTGGCTCAAGTGTTGTTGGTAATCACTTTCTACGGATCTTAGGATATCGTTAAGTGTAACGATAGTCCAAAAACAACATTGAGGGTATGACGTTAGAAGAACGATCATATTGAATCGACCCAATGTTGGAAATATGCCCTAAAGGCAATAATAAAATGGTTATTGATAATTGTCTATTGTTCATGTTATAATTGTGTTATCCGGAAATCGTAATACATGTGTGAATACATAGACCACAACATGTCCCTAGTGAGCCTCTAGTTGACTAGCTTGTTGATCAATAGATGGTTACGGTTTCCTGACCATGGACATTGGATGTCGTTGATAACGGGATCACATCATAAGGAGAATGATGTGATGGACAAGACCCAATCCTAAGCATAGCACAAGATCGTGTAGTTCGTTTGCTAAAGCTTTTCTAATGTCAAGTATCATTTCCTTAGACCATGAGATTGTGCAACTCCCGGATGATGTAGGAATACTTTGGGTGTGCCAAACGTCACAACCTAACTAGGTGGCTATAAAGGCACACTACGGGTATCTCCGAAAGTGTCTGTTGAGTTGGCACGAATCGAGACTGGGATCTGTCACTCCATGTGATGGAGAGGTATCTCTGGGCCCACTTGATAAGACACCATCATAATGAGCTCAATGTGATCAAGGAGTTGATCACGGGATGATGTGTTATGGAATGAGTAAAGAGACTTGCCGGTAACGAGATTGAACAAGGTATAGGGATACCGACGATCGAATCTCAGGTAAGTATCATACCGGTAGACAAAGGGAATTGTATACGGGATTGATTGAATCCCCGACATGGTGGTTCATCCGACGAGATCATCCTGGAACATGTGGGAACCAACATGGGTATCCAGATCCCGCTGTTGGTTACTGGCCGGAGAGCTATCTCGGTCATGTCTGCATGATTCCCGAACCCGTAGGGTCTACACACTTAAGGTTCGATGACGCTAGAGTTGTTATGGGAAATAGTATGCAGTTACTGAATGTTGTTCGGAGTCCCGGATGAGATCCCGGAAGTCACTGGGAGTTTTGGAATGGTCCGAAGGTGAAGATTTATATATGGTAAGTCATCATACGGTCACCGGAAGTGTTCGGGGGTTTATCGGTATTGTACCGGGACCATCGAAGGGGTTCCGGGGGTCCACCGGGAGGGTGCACCTACCCCGGAGGGCCTTATGGGTTGTATGTGGAAGGGAACCAGCCCCTAAGTGGGCTGGGCACCATCCCCCTAGGGCCCATGCGCCTAGGGTTGGGGGGAACCCTAAAGGGGGCGCCCCCCTTGGCTTGAGGGGCAAGCCCCCTCCCCTCTAGATCTCATCTAGAGGGGCCGCCCCCCTTCCCCCTTCGCCCTATAAATAGAGGGGTGGAGGGAGGGTAGCAGCACCACATCCAAGGCGCAGCCCTCCCCCTCTCCAACACCCCTCCTCCTCCGTTGAGCTTGCCAAAGCCCTGCTGGAGAACTGCAAGCTCCACCACCACGCGTCGTGCTGTCGGAGCTCTTCCCCAACTTCTCCTTCCCCCTTGCTGGATCAAGAAGGAGGAGACGTCCCCGGGATGTACGTGTGTTGAACACGGAGGCGCCGTTGTTCGACGCTTAGATCGGAATCAACCGCGATCTGAATCGCTGCGAGTACGACTCCTTCATCCACGTTCTTATAACGCTTCCGCATCGCGATCTTCAAGGGTATGAAGATGCACTCCACTCTCTCTCGTTGCTAGTATCTCCATAGATTGATCTTGGTGATGCGTAGAAAATTTTAATTTCTGCAACGATCCCCAACAGTGGCGTCTTGAGCTAGGTGTATGCGTAGTTTCTATGCACGAGTAGAACACAAGTTGTTGTGGGCGTCGATTTTGTCAATTTACTTGCCGTTACTAGTCTTATCTTGATTCGGCGGCATCGTGGGATGAAGCGGCCTGGACCGACCTTACACGTACGCTTATGTGAGACAGGTTCCACCAACTGACATGCACTAGTTGCATAAGGTGGCTAGCCGGTGTCTGTCTCTCCCACTTTAGTCAGATAGGATTGATGAAAAGGTTCCTTATGAATCGTAAATAGAAATTGGCATATCACGTTGTGGTTTTGGCGTAGGTAAGAAACATTCTTGCTAGAAACCTATAGCAGCCACGTAAAAACCTGCAACAACAATTAGAGGATGTCTAACTTGTTCTTGCATCATATGACGTGTGATGTGATATGGCCAAAAGGATGTGATGAATGATATATGTGATGTATGAGATTGATCATGTTCTTATAACAGGAATCACGACTTGCATGTCGATGAGTATGACAACCGGCAGGAGCCATAGGAGTTGTCTTAATTTATTGTATGACCTGCATGTCAATGAAAATACCATGTAATTACTTTACTTTATTGCTAACCGTTAGCCATAGTAGTAGAAGTAACAGTTGGCGAGACAACATCATGAAGACACGATGATGGAGATCATGGTGTCATGCCGGTGACAATGATGATCATGGCGCCCCGAAGATGGAGATCAAAAGGAGCAAAATGATATTGGCCATATCATGTCACTGTTTGATTGCATGTGATGTTTATCATGTTTTTACATCTTATTTGCTTAGAACGATGGTAGCTTAAATAAGATGACCCCTCGTAATAATTTCAAGAAAGTGTTCCCCCTAACTGTGCACCGTTGCTAAGGTCCATTGTTTCTGAAGCACCACGTGATGATCGGGTGTGATAGGTTCTAACGTTCGCATACAACGGGTGTAAGCCAGATTTACACACGCAATACACTTAGGTTGACTTGACGAGCCTAGCATGTACAGACATGGCCTCGGAACATGGAAGACCGAAAGGTCGAACATGAGTCATATAGAAGATACGATCAACATGAAGATGTTCATCGATGATGACTAGTCCGTCTCACGTGATGATCGGACACGGCCTAGTTGACTCGGATCATGTATCACTTAGATGACCAGAGGGATGTCTATCTGAGTGGGAGTTCATTAAATAATTTGACTAGATGAACTTAATTATCATGAACATAGTCTAAAAATCTTTGCAATATGTCTTGTAGATCAAATGGCCCACGCTAGTGTTGCCCTCAACTTCAACGCATTCCTAGAGAAAACCAAGCTGAAAGACGATGGTAGCAACTACACGGACTGGGTCCGTAACCTGAGGATTATCCTCATAGCTGCCAAGAAAGCATATGTCCTTGAAGCACCGCTAGGTGAAGCACCTGTTTTCCTAGCAACTCAAGACGTTATGAACGCGTGGCAGTCGCATAGTGATGATTACTACCTGGTTCAGTGCGGCATGCTTTACAGCTTAGAACCGGGGCTCCAAAAGCGTTTTGAGCAGCACAGAGCATATGAGATGTTCCAAGAGCTGAAAATGGTTTTTCAAGCTCATGCCCGGGTCGAGAGATATGAAGTCTCCGACAAGTTCTACAGTTGTAAGATGGAGGAGAATAGTTCTGTCAGCGAGCACATACTCAAAATGTCTGGGTTGAACAACCGCTTGTCTCAGCTGGGAGTTAATCTCCCGGATGACGCGGTCGTTGACAGAATCCTTCAGTCGCTCCCACCTAGCTACAAGAGCTTTGTGATGAATTTCAATATGCATGGGATGGAGAAAACCATTCCAGAGGTATATTCAATGCTGAAATCAGCGGAGGTGGAGATCAAAAAGGAACATCAAGTGTTGATGGTCAATAAAACCACTAGTTTCAAGAAAGGCAAGGGTAAGAAGAACTTCAAGAAGGACGGCAAGGGAGTTGCCGCGCTCGGTAAGCCAGTTTTCGGGAAGAAACCAAAGCATGGACCCAAGCCTGAGACTGAGTGATTTTATTGCAAGGGAAACAGTCTCTGGAAGCAGAATTGCCCCAAGTACTTAGCGGATAAGAAGGCCGGGAATACCAAAGGTATATATGATATACATGTTATTGATGTGTACCTTACTAGCACTCGTAGTAGCTCCTGGGTATTTGATACCGGTGTGGTTGCTCATATTTGTAACTCAAAACAAGAGCTGCGGAATAAGCGGAGACTGGCGAAGGACGAGGTGATGATGCGCGTCGGGAATGGTTCCAAGGTCGATGTGATCGTCGTCGGCACGCTACCTCTACATTTACCTACGGGGTTAGTTTTAAACCTCAATAATTGTTATTTAGTGCCAGCTTTGAGCATGAACATTGTATCTAGATCTCGCTTAATGCGAGATGGCTACTCATTTAAATCTGAGAATAATGGTTTTATTTATTTATATGAGAGACATGTTTTATGGCCATGCCCCGCTGGTCAATGGTTTATTGTTATTTAATCTCGAACGTGATGTTACACATATTCACAGTGTGAATGCCAAAAGATGTAAGGTTGATAATGATAGTCCCACTTACTTGTGACACTGCCGCCTTTGTCACATTGGTGTCAAACGCATGAAGAAACTCCATGCAGATGGACTTTTGGAGTCTCTTGATTATGAATCATTTGACACATGTGAACCATGCCCCATGGGCAAAATGACCAAGACTCCATTCTCCCGAACAATGGAGCGAGCAACCAACTTATTGGAAATCATACATACTGATGTGTGCGGTCCAATGAGCATTGAGGCTTGCGGTGGTTATCGTTATGTTTTCACCTTCACTGATGACTTGAGTAGATATGGGTATGTCTACTTAATGAAACACAAGCCTGAGACCTTTGAAAAGTTCAAGGAATTTCAGAGTGAGGTTGAGAATCAACGTGACAGGAAAATAAAGTTCTTACGATCAGATCATGGAGGGGAATATTTGAGTCACGAATTTGGCACGCACTTAAGGAAATGTGGAATTGTTTCACAACTCACGCCGCCTAGAACACCTCAGCGTAATGGTGTGTCTGAACATCGTAATCGCACTATATTAGATATGGTGCGATCTATGATATCTCTTACCGACCTACCGCTATCATTTTGGGGTTATGCTTTAGAGACTGCCGCATTCACTTTAAATAGGGCTGTCGTTTCTGAAAATTGGGGGATGCGATGCTTATGTCAAGAAACTTCAACCTAAAAAGCTCGAACCCAAGTTGGAAAGATGCGTCTTCATAGGATACCCTAAGGAAACTATTGGGTATACCTTCTACCTCAGATCCGAAGGCAAGATCTTTGTTGCCAAGAATGGATCCTTTCTAGAGAAAGAGTTTCTCTCGAAAGAAGTAAGTGGGAGGAAAGTAGAACTTGATGAAGTACTGCTTCTTGAACCGGAAAGTAGCGCACCTCAAGAAAATGTTTCTGTGGTGCCTGCACCGACTAGAGAGGAAGTTAATGATGATGATCAAGGAACTTCCGATCAAGTTACTACTGAACTTCGTAGGTCCACAAGGACACGTTCCACACCAGAATGGTATGGCAACCCTGTCCTAGAAATAATGTTGTTAGACAACGGTGAACCTTCGAACTATGAAGAAGCGATGGCGGGCCCAGATTCGAACAAATGGCTTGAAGCCATGAAATCCGAGATAGGATCCATGTATGAAAACAAAGTATGGACTTTGACAGACTTGCTCGATGATTGGCGAGCCATAGAAAATAAATGGATCTTTAAGAAGAAGACAGACGCGGATGGCAATGTGACCATCTATAAAGCTCGACTTGTCACTAAGGATTATCGACAAGTTCAAGGGGTTGACTACGATGATACCTTCTCACCCGTAGCGAAGCTGAAGTCCGTCCGAATCATGTTAGCAATTGTCGCATTCTATGATTATGAGATATGGCAAATGGACGTTAAAACGGCATTCCTTAATGGTTTCCTTAAGGAAGAATTGTATATGATGCAGCCGGAAGGTTTTGTCGACCCTAAGAATGCTGACAAGGTATGCAAGCTCCAACGCTCAATCTATGGGTGGTGCAATCATCTCGGAGTTGGAACATTCGTTTTGATGAGATGATCAAAGCATTTGGGTTTACACAGATTTATGGAGAAGCATGTGTTTACAAGAAAGTGAGTGGGAGCTCTGTAGCATTTCTCATATTGTATGTGGATGACATACTATTGATGGGAAATGATATAGAACTCTTGGAAAGCATAAAGGCCTACTTGAATAAGTGTTTTTCAATGAAGGACCTTGGAGAAGCTGCTTATATATTAGGCATCAAGATCTATAGAGATAGATCGAGACGCCTCATTGGTCTTTCACAAATCACGTACCTTGACAAGATATTGAAGAAGTTCAATATGGATCAGTCCAATAAGGGGTTCTTGCCTGTATTGCAAGGTGTGAGATTGAGCATGGCTCAATGCCCGACCACGACAGAAGATAGAGAAAAGATGAGTGTCATCCCCTATGCCTCGGCCATAGGGTCTATTATGTATGCCATGTTGTGTACCAGACCTGATGTAAACCTTGCCGTAAGTTTGGTAGGAAGGTACCAAAGTAATCCCGGCATGGAACACTGGACAACGCTCAAGAATATCTTGAAGTAGCTGAAAAGGACTAAGGATATGTTTCTCATTTATGGAGGTGACGAAGAGCTTGTCGTAAAGGGTTACGTCGATGCTAGCTTCGACACAGATCTGGATGACTCCAAGTCACAAACCGGACCTGATGTGTGCCTTGCTATAAGTCTAGCAGGGAGGTACCAAAGTAATCCAGGAGTGGATCATTGGACAGCGGTCAAGAACATCCTGAAATACCTGAAAAGGACTAAGGATATGTTTCTCGTATATGGAGGTGACAAAGAGCTCGTCGTAAATGGTTACGTTGATGCAAGCTTTGACACTGATCCGGACGATTCTAAATCGCAAAACGGATACGTGTTTACATTGAACGGTGGAGCTGTCAGTTGGTGCAGTTCTAAACAAAGCGTCGTAGCGAGATCTACATGTGAAGCGGAGCACATAGCTGCTTCGGAAGCAGCGAACGAAGGAGTCTGGATGAAGGAGTTCATATCCGATCTAGGTGTCATACCTAGTGCATCGGGTCCAATGAAAATCTTTTGTGACAATACTGGTGCAATTGCCTTGGCAAAGGAATCCAGATTTCACAAGAGAACCAAGCACATCAAGAGACGCTTCAATTCCATCCGGGATCTAGTCCAGGTGGGAGACATAGAGATTTGCAAGATACATACGGATCTGAATGTTGCAGACCCGTTGACTAAGCCTCTACCACGAGCAAAACATGATCAGCACCAAGGCTCCATGGGTGTTAGAATCATTACAGTGTAATCTAGATTATTGACTCTAGTGCAAGTGGGATACTGAAGGAAATATGCCCTAGAGGCAATAATAAAGTTATTATTTATTTCCTTATATCATGATAAATGTTTATTATTCATGCTAGAATTGTATTAACCGGAAACATAATACATGTGTGAATACATAGACAAACAAAGTGTCACTAGTATGCCTCTACTTGACTAGCTCGTTAATCAAAGATGGTTATGTTTCCTAACCATGAACAATGAGTTGTTATTTGATTAACGGGATCACATCATTAAGAGAATGATCTGATTGACATGACCCATTCCATTAGCTTAGCACCCGATCGTTTAGTATGTTGCTATTGCTTTCTTCATGACTTATACATGTTCCTGTAACTATGAGATTATGCAACTCCCGTTAACCGGAGGAACACTTTGGGTACTACCAAACGTCACAACATAACTGGGTGATTATAAAGGAGTACTACAGGTGTCTCCAAAGGTACATGTTGGGTTGGCGTATTTCGAGATTAGGTTTTTTCACTCCGATTCTCGGAGAGGTATCTCTGGGCCCTCTCGGTAAATGCACATCACATAAGCCTTGCAAGCATTGCAACTAATGAGTTAGTTGCGAGATGATGTATTACGGAACGAGTAAAGAGACTTGCCGACAACGAGATTGAACTAGGTATGGGATACCGACGATCGAATCTCGGGCAAGTAACATACCGATGACAAAGGGAACAACGTATGTTGTTATGCGGTCTGACCGATAAAGATCTTCGTAGAATATGTAGGAGCCAATATGGGCATCCAGGTCCCGCTATTGGTTATTGACCGGAGACATGTCTCGGTCATGTCTACATTGTTCTCAAACCCGTAGGGTCCGCACGCTTAAAGTTACGATGACAGTTGTTATGAGTTTTATGCATTTTGATGTACCGAATGTTGTTCGGAGTCCGAGATGAGATCACGGACATGACGAGGAACTCCGGAATGGTCCGGAGATAAAGTTTGATATATATGATAATAGTGTTTGGTCACCGGAAGGGTTCCGGAAATCACCGGAAGGGGTTCCGGATGTTTCCCGAAATGTTTGGGTACGAGAACACTTTATTTGGGCCAAAGGGGAAAGCCCACAAGGTTTTTGGAAAGCGCAAAAGGAAGTTTTGTGGAGTCCAGGGGCTAGACGCCAGGGTCCCTGGCGTCTGGGTCCAGACGCCGGGATCCCTGGCATCTAGCCCTGGAGTCCGAGAAGGACTCTTGCCTATCGGGTGAAACCGACTTTGTGAAGGCTTTAACTCCAAGTTTCGACCCCAGGGCTCAAGATATAAATAGAGGGGCAGGGCTAGCACCAAAGATAGATCAAGAAACACAAGTTGATCCACATGATCTATTCCTTAGCCGTGTGCGGTTCCCCAGCCACCATATTCCTCGATAATACTCTAGCGGAGTTTAGGCGAAGCCCTGCTGCTGTAGTGCATCAAGATCATCACCACACCGTCATGCTGACGGAACTCTTCCCCGACACTTTGCTGGATCGGATTCCGGGGATCGTCATCGAGCTGAACGTGTGCTCGAACTCGGAGGTGCCGTAGTTTCGGTGCTTGATCGGTTGGATCGGGAAGACGTACGACTACTTCCTCTACGTTGCATCAACACTTCCGCAGTCGGTCTGCGTGGGTACGTAGACAACACTCTCCCATCTCGTTGCTATGCATCACATGATCTTGCGTGAGCGTAGGAATTTTTTTGAAATTACTACGAAACCCAACATCTCCCACTTCAGTCGAATCGGATTCGATGAAAAGGGTCCTTATGAAGGGTAAATAGAAATTGGCATATCACATTGTGGTTTTGGCGTAGGTAAGAAACGTTCTTGCTAGAAACCTATAGCAGCCACGTAAAAACTTGCAACAACAATTAGAGGACATCTAACTTGTTTTTGCAGCATGTGACGTGTGATGTGATATGGCTAAAAGGATGTGATGAATGATATATGTGATGTATGAGATTGATCATGTTCTTGTAATAGGAATCACGACTTGCATGTCGATGAGTATGACAACCGGCAGGAGCCATAGGAGTTGTCTTAATTTACTTGTGAACTGCGTGTCAACATAAACGTCATGTAATTACTTTACTTTATTGCTAAACCGTTAGCCATAGTAGTAGAAGTAATAGATGACGAGACAACTTCATGAAGACACGATGATGGAGATCATGATGATGAAGATCATGGTGTCATGCCGGTGACGATGATGATCATGGCGCCCCGAAGATGGAGATCAAAAGGAGCAAATGATATTGGCCATATCATGTCACTATTTGATTGCATGTGATGTTTATCATGTTTTTACATCTTATTTGCTTAGAACGACGGTAGCTTAAATAAGATGATCCCTCACATAATTTCAAGAAAGTGTTCCCCCGAACTGTGCACCGTTGCGAAGGTTCGTTGTTTCAAAGCACCACGTGATGATCGGGTGTGATAGATTCTAATGTTCGAATACAACGGGTGTAAGCCAGATTTACACACGCAATACACTTAGGTTGACTTGACGAGCCTAGCATGTACAGACATGGCCTCGGAACACGGAAGACCGAAAGGTCGAGCATGAGTCGTATAGAAGATACGATCAACATGAAGATGTTCACCGATGTTGACTAGTCCGTCTCACGTGATGATCGGACACGGCCTAGTTGACTCGGATCATGTTTCACTTAGATGACTAGAGGGATGTCTATCTGAGTGGGAGTTCATTGAATAATTTCATTAGATGAACTTAATTATCATGAACTTAGTCTAAAATCTTTACAATATGTCTTGTAGATCAAATGGCCCACGCTAATGTTGCCCTCAACTTCAACGCGTTCCTAGAGAAAACCAAACTGAAAGATGATGGCAGCAACTATACAGACTGGGTCCGGAACCTGAGGATCATCCTCATAGCTGCCTAGAAAGATTATGTCCTAGAAGCACCGCTAGGTGATGCACCCATCCCAGAGAACCAAGACGTTATGAACGCTTGGCAGTCATGTGCTGATGATTACTCCCTCGTTCAGTGCGGCATGCTTTACAGCTTAGAACCGGGGCTCCAGAAGTGTTTTGAGAAACACGGAGCATATGAGATGTTCGAAGAGCTGAAAATGGTTTTCCAAGCTGATGCCCGGGTCGAGAGATATGAAGTCTCTGACAAGTTCTTCAGTTGTAAGATGGAGGAAAATAGTTTTGTCAGTGAGCACATACTCAAAATGTCTGGGTTGCACAACCACTTGACTCAGCTGGGAGTTAATCTCCCGGATGATGCGGTTATTGACAGAATCCTTCAGTCGCTTCCACTGAGCTACAAGAGCTTTGTGAGGAACTTCAATATGCAGGGGATGGAAAAGACCATTCCTGAGGTATATTCAATGCTGAAATCAGTGGAGGTGGAGATCAAAAAGGAACATCAAGTGTTGATGGTGAATAAAACCACTAAGTTTAAGAAAGGCAAGGGTAAGAAGAACTTCAAGAAGGACGGCAAGGGGGTTGCCGCGCCCGGTAAGCAAGCTACTGGGAAGAAGCCAAAGAATGGACCCAAGCCTGAGACAGAGTGTTTTTATTGCAAGGGAAATGGTCACTGGAAGCGGAACTGCCCCAAATACTTAGCGGAGAAGAAGGCCGGCAACACTAAAGGTATATGTGATATACATGTAATTGTTGTGTACCTTACCAGTACTCGTAGTAGCTCCTGGGTATTTGATACCGGTGCGGTTGCTCACATTTGTAACTCAAAGCAGGAGCTGCGAAATAAGCGGAGACTGGCGAAGGACGAGGTGACGATGCGCGTCGGGAATGGTTCCAAGGTCGATGTGATCATCGTCGGCACGCTTCCTCTACATTTACCTACGGGATTAGTTTTAAACCTTAATAATTGTTATTTAGTGCCAGCTTTGAGCATGAACATTGTATCAGGATCTCGTTTAATTCGAGATGGCTACTCATTTAAATCCGAGAATAATGGTTGTTCTATTTATATGAAAGATATGTTTTATGGTCATGCCCCGCTGGTGAATGGTTTATTCTTAATGAATCTCGAGCGTAATGTTACACATATTCATAGTGTGAATACCAAAAGATGTAAGGTTGATAATGATAGTCCCACATACTTGTGGCACTGCCGCCTTGGTCACATAGGTGTCAAACGCATGAAGAAGCTCCATGCAGATGGACTTTTGGAGTCTCTTGATTACGAATCATTTGACACGTGCGAACCATGCCTCATGGGTAAAATGACCAAGACTCCGTTCTCAGGAACAATGGAGCGAGCAACCAACTTATTGGAAATCATACATACTGATGCGTGCGGTCCAATGAGTGTTGAGGCTCGCGGAGGCTATCGTTATGTTCTCACCCTCACTGATGACTTGAGTAGATATGGATATGTCTACTTAATGAAACACAAGTCTGAGACCTTTGAAAAGTTGAAGGAATTTCAAAGTGAGGTTGAGAATCAACGTGACAGGAAAATTAAGTTCTTGCGGTCAGATCGTGGGGGAGAATACTTGAGTCACGAATTTGGCACGCACTTAAGGAAATGTGGAATAGTTTCACAACTCACGCCGCCTGGAACACCTCAGCGTAATGGTGTGTCCGAACGTCGTAATCGCACTCTATTGGATATGGTACGATCTATGATGTCTCTTACCACTGGTAGAAAAAGGGCCTATAGTCCCGGTTCGTAAGGGCCTTTAGTCCCGGTTCAGGAACCGGGACTAAAGTGTCGGTACTAATACCTCCCCCCTTTAGTCCCGGTTCAATCCAGAACCGGGACTAAAGGCCCTCCACGTGGGCAGTGCGCAGAGCCCAGCCAGGAGACCCTTTGGTCCCGGTTGGTGGCACCAACCGGGACCAATAGGCATCCACGCGTCAGCACTTCTGTGGCTGGGGTTTTTGTTTTTTTTGAAAGGGGGGGGGTTTGGGGGGTTTTGGGGGGTTAATTTAGGTGTTTCATATATTGTGTTAGCTAGTTATAATTAATAGAGAGAAGTGTCCTCTGTTATGTCCATGCTTGGTCGACGCTACGTACTATACATACGTATATAGAGAGAACTAGACACGCTAGCTAGCTAGTAATTAAGCAAACGAAGGAAACAGAAAGATCGTCATGAACATATATGCATATATACAGAGAGAAGTGATATCGACCACCTCTCCTTCTCCGAGAGATTGGTCGAACAACAAGTTCTCGTATATCTATCTGACACTACCGGCTACATATATACAATAATTATCTCTTACAAATATAATCATACGGACTCAGGGTCCACATAGAATTCTCCGTCTTCAGGGATCACATGGTCAAGAAAGAATGCCGCCAATTCCTCTTGAATTCCTCGCATGTGAGCTGGTGCTAGGAGTTCATCCCGCTTCCGAAACATCTAATTTAAAGAAGGGGGTCAATACATATATATATATATATATATGAATGAATGAAACTCAACACAAATGATGGTAATAAAATAAAATTGTGAATGTTGTTATTTACGTACTTCATATTGTTCGTCAGTGTAGCCCCGCTCACAGGTCGTGTGGCGGATGGACTCGCAAACATAGTATCCACAGAAATCATTCCCTTGTTCCTGCCACAACCACTTTACAAGAAATAGAGGTTAATCAAACTGATAAGCAAGAATGCCAAATGGTATTGATGAAACTAGCGCTTGAATGACTAGTAGATGCGCTTAAAATGCTACTATAGCTAGTACTTACTTTCGGGTGTCTAAATTGTAGCTCCTTCGGCAGTCCCGGAGCTTTTCTGGTGAATTTTCTCCAAACCCTGCCGGACAAAGAAAACAATTACTTGATATATCAGAAAATGAACAAAGTTGCTGATATGGTGGATAATGATCGATTTAACTTACTTCTCGAGTATTTGAGTCATGTCTGCATAGTCCTTGGGATCTTTTCGTCTTGAGTCTAAGACGGTTACTAGTCCCTGCTCAAGCTTAATATGTAGGAGAATATAGTGGAAACTGCACACGCATGCATAACTCATCAATTACATTACTATAACCTTGACTAATATATAAGGGAAACCGAATACGCACAAGACAGTAACACTCACTTGAAGTTGTAAGGAAAGAGTAATATATCTTTGTTTTGATTTATTATCAACGATCGTAGCATGCTGGCCTCGGTTTCTGCGGCATGAAGTTTAACCTGAGTTGCATCTATGAGATATGTGTTAATGAACCCAATATCACCGACTTGTCTTTTCTTCAATTCGACGATCTTCAATCTGCATAATATAGTGAGGATGATTATAAATACATGCAATGAAAGAGCTAAGCTATATAGAGAAACTTAATGACAGAAGTAGTACTACTTACAGACAGTAGCAGGCGACCGTTGTTTTATCGAGGGCCAATTGATTGAAAAACTGATAGAACTCCTCAAATGGAACAGGCAACAGATCAATTCCAACGAGGTCATGCTCCTTTTTAACTTTCACATACAAAGTACTCCTCCCCCCAGAGTCTCTGCAGATTTTCAAGTACCAATCATGCAATCTTCGCATCATCGTTGATAGAGATCTTTCATCTTTGACGAGAGGCTTCCCGTACTCGTATCTTTGTATCTGCATCTCCATGGGTTCATAATGTACTTCGTCGGGCAGGTAATCTGCAAGATTGCTATAACCGGGCACCATCCTCGGATCATTATCGACGTTGTGGCTAGGCACCTTGAGCGGGGGGCATGATTGCTTCGCTTGTTCGCCGAGCTGGGCAATTTGTTTCCCAGCTCGTCGTTCTTTCAGCTTTTGATCACTGACAGTACTTCCCGACCGCTCCGCTTCGGCAAATTCCTTTCCAATAATGCGGTCATAGTTTCCTTTCGACGGATCAGACTTCGGTGGTTTTGTCAGGGCAGCCAGAGTGCGCTTCACTTTCACCCGATCTACCTTCTCCTCCGGAGGTGGATGTTTCTTTTCTTTCACCCCTTCAAAGAATTTCTTCACTTCTTCTCGCGCGATCTCGGCGTTCTCCTCCTGGGTCCTCTCGTATGGTAACTTCTCTGGAGTCTTCAGAGAAGGACCGAATCTGTATGTCCTCCCGCCTCTGGTTGTACTGCTAGACGCCGACCGAGCAGACGTAGCGGTTGTCTTCTTTACTTGCTTAAGAGGCGGAGGAGAAGGACTATGACGCGCCGGAGCAGCTTGAGCGGCGGCAGGTCTCTTCCGCCCTTGCTGACGAGGCGGAGAAGGAGGAGGCTGGCTGCTCAGGCGCGTCGGCGCAGGTGGAGAAGGAGGCGGAGTGCCGCCACACGCCGGAGAAGGAGCCGGCCGAGGGCCCTGATCGTCACTCGCCGGAGGAGGAGGCGGTGGAGGCGGAGTGCCCTGACTCGCCGGAGGAGGAGGAGGAGGCGGTGGCGTCCAGTTCGGAAGGTTGATGAGCTCCTTCCGCCATAGGCATGGAGTCTTCAGAGCAGACCCCAGCCGAGTCTCCCCTTCACTGGAAGGGTGGTCAAGCTGGAGGTCCTCAAATCCCTCCGTTATCTCATCCACCATCACCCTAGCATATCCTTCTGGAATCGGCCGGCAGTGAAAAGTTGCGCCGGGTTAAGTAGGATAAACAGAGCCAACAGCCGCCTTGACCTTCAAATTCATCCATTGCGTCATAAGGTGGCAATTTTGAGACTCCGTTATAGCATCCACGGGATAGCTGGCAGGAGCCGTCAAGGCATGCTCCGGCTGAAGCAGCTCAGTGGAAGCCACGCTGCTTTTGCGCTGAGATGGCGGGGTAGCTTCGGGGGAGGCTTCGGCAGTACGTTTGCTGTGATTTGCTTCTCATTCCTCTATCGCGTCTACCCTTGCTTGCAGCGCCTGCATTTGGGTCTGCTACACTTTTTTCCTCCTCTCATGGGATTTGTAACCGCCTACGTCCGGAAACCCAACCTTCCACGGAATGGAGCCTGGCGTGCCTCGTGTCCGTCCAGGGTGCTCAGGATTCCCGAGGGCCATTGTGAGCTTGTCGTTCTCTCTGTCTGGAAAGAACGTCCCTTCATGCGCTGCTTCGATATACTGCTTAAGCTTACTGACTGGTATGTCCATTTGATCGTTCGTCCAAATGCACTTCCCTGTTACAGGGTCTAGTGTTCCGCCAGCCCCGAAGAACCAAGTCCGACAACGGTCTGGCCAGTTAATTGTCTCTGGTTCGATCCCTTTATGAACCAGATCATTCTCAGTCTTGGACCACTTAGGCCGGGCTACGAGGTAGCCACCTGACCCCGTGCGATGGTGAAGCTTCTTCTTCGCAGCATTTTGCTTGTTTGTCGCTGACATCTTCTGACTCTTTTCCGATGTCTTGTAGGCCACAAATGCGGTCCAGTGATCTCTGATATTCTCATATCTGCCCTTGAATTCTGGTGTCTCGTTATTTTCAACAAACTTATTCAGCTCTTTCTTCCACCTCCTGAATAGTTCTGCCATCCTCTTCAGAGCAAAAGACTTGATTAATTTCTCTTTAACTGGGTTCTCTGGATTATCCTCAGGCGGTAGGGTGAAATTTGACTTCAGCTCAGTCCAAAGATCATTTTTCTGCATATCATTGACATAAGACACCTTAGGGTCTTCTGTAGCCGGCTTAAACCATTGCTGGATGCTTATCGGGATCTTGTCCCTAACCAGAACCCCGCACTGAGCAACAAATGTGCTCTTTGTCCGGAGGGGTTCAATAGGTTGGCCGTCGGGCGCGATTGCTATGATCTCAAACTTTTCATCCGAGCTCAACTTTTTCTTCGGGCCTCATCTATTTACCGAAGTTGTGCTCGATCCGGAGGGCTAGAAAAAAGAACAAAGACTTAATTAATATGTGTACATACCAAAACAATGAATGCATCAATCAGCTAGTCAATATAGGCTTAACTAATATATATACCTGGCCGGACTCGGTTCGGTCACCGGAGCCGTCATCACGGTCTCCTTCTTGCACCGGCATTGGGTCACCGGAGCCGTCCTCATGTTCTTATTCTTGCACCGGCATTAGGTCACCGTAGCCAGCTTGTTCACCCTCTCCTTCCAGACCATCGGTTTCATTGAGAAACAACGAGATGGCATCACTTCCTTCTGCGATTATGTCCCTCAACAACGCTTCTTTTGTTGCTTCGTCTAGGGCGGTGTCCATAGTTTCTACAAATATTTACAACATGGCAATTATTATTCAAACATGACAGATGGATATATTAGTGCCAAACGTAGAACTAGCTACCTAATCATAGTGAGCTATCGGGAGGGGGTATATATCGACAACGACGTCACTACATCTATGTCCCTCGACGACCCTCGTTCCCGACAAAAAAAAGAGGAAGAAGAAGAAAAATAAGAGGAGAAGAAAGAATAGAGGAGAAGATCTCCTCTATTCTTTCTTCTCCTCTTTTTTTTCTTCTTCCTCTTCTTTTTTTATCCTCTTCTTCCTCTCATGTTCGATAGGATCGCCGAGGGGTCGGGAGGTTGCCTAGTGTCAAGGGATTCAACAAAACCATGTCTTCATCATTAGGCGAAAGTAACATGTGCATGATGGTACGAAGCTCTTCAAAGTTTTTCTGGAACGGACTCCCAGATAGGATAATCCGCCTTTTGGTACAAAGTTCAGCAAGAGCCTTCCGAATATCGCTATTTGGAAGGCCTTTGCTGAATTGGTACCAAAAGGCGGATTATTCTATCCGGGACTCCATTCCAAAACAACTTTGCAGAACTTCGTACCAACATGCCCTGGTTACTTCCGGTTAATGATGAAGGCATGAATTTCTTCAATACTTTGACACTAGGAAACCTCTCTCGACCCCTCGGCGATCCTCGACCCCTCGACGACCCTGGAACCCTCGACCCCTCGACGATCCTCTTCTTCCTCTCATGTTCGATAGGATCGCCGAGGGGTCGGGAGGTTGCCTAGTGTCAAGGGATTCAACAAAACCATGTCTTCATCATTAGGCGAAAGTAACATGTGCATGATGGTACGAAGCTCTTCAAAGTTGTTCTGGAACGTACTCCCAGATAGGATAATCCGCCTTTTGGTACAAAGTTCAGCAAGAGCCTTCCGAATATCGCTATTTGGAAGGCCTTTGCTGAATTGGTACCAAAAGGCGGATTATTCTATCCGGGACTCCATTCCAAAACAACTTTGTAGAACTTCGTACCAACATGCCCTGGTTACTTCCGGCTAATGATGAAGGCATGGATTTCTTCAATACTTTGACACTAGGAAACCTCTCTCTACTTCCGGCTAATAAGAATAAGAAGAAGAAGAATAAGAAGAAGAAAAGAAGAAAAAAAAAAGAGGAGAAGAAGAAAGGAATAGTGGAGAAAAGAGAAAATAGAATATATTCTATTTTCTCTTCTTCTCCACTATTCCTTTCTTCTTCTCCTCTTCTTTTTCTTCTTTTTTCTTCTTCTTATTTATTTCTCCTCTTCTTTTTGGTAGAGGAAACCCTAAATAGCTAGCAAGTATCGTGGGTGTGAGATACATGTGGCCTTCGGTGTCGGACACTACATCCACGTCCCACAAGTGACGTGGGCGTCAAAGCCCGCGCCACTTGTGGGATGTGGGTGTAGTGTCCGACACCGACGGTACATGTATCTCACACCGACGATACTTTCTATTTAGGGTTTCTCCTCTACCGCTCCTCGACCTCTCGACCGACCCTCGTTCCCGATAAAATAAAGAGGAAGAAGAAGAAGAAAAAAGAAGAAAAGAAAGAATAGAGGAGAAGACTTCCTCTTCTTCCTCTCCTCTTCTTCTCCCTCTTCTTCCCCTTCTTTTTTCTTCTTCTTATTTATTTATCCTCTTCTTCCTCTCCTCTTCTTCTTCTTATTTAGTTCTCTCGACCCCTCATCCCTCTCTCGACCCCTCGATGACCCTCGTCCCTGATAACATATTTTTTCTCCCCTCGACACCTCTCGTCCCACTCTCGACCCCTCATCATCATCTATCACCCCCTCGTTTTCTTTAGCATATATCCATGAACAAAATAGAGGAGAAGATCGAAGAAAAAAAAAGAAGCCTTCCTCTTCTTATTTTCCTTTTTCCACTCCTTCCTTTTCTTCTTCTTCTTCTTCCTTCTTCCTCTTTTCTTCCTTTTCCTTATTTTACTTTTTCCTCTACACTAACCTAAAATCGATATCTACTAATTAACAACCTAAATAAAAAAATGAATACATATATGAAAAAAAACATCATATAAAAAAACATTTTTGACATATTTAGCATATTCTGATCCATAGTTCAAAATTTTCAAATTTCATTCAAATGAAATTTGAATCGGATTCAAATAACTTGTTGAAAACCTATTCTAAACCTCTCCAAAAATTCTGAAATTTTGCCATCGCCTTTGTCTTGCATCAGTACCTCACCACAATTTTTTTTAAATTCCAAAAATGCCCAAAGCCAACTAGTATTTCATCAAACACCTTCTATATGGACAAAAAAATTCCTCCTGTTCCAAAAAATTCAGAAAAGTGGACAGCGCGTTGCTGCTGCTCCACTTCTCCTCTCCTCTACTTCTCCTTGGGCGCTCGGGGCCGGCGGAGCAGGGGCGGAGCAAGGGCGCAAGGGCGGAGCCGGGGCGCTCGGGCGGCGGCGACCATGGAGCAGGGGCGGAGCAAGGGCGCTCGGGCGGCGCAAGAGTGGCACTCGAGAGGGGGGCTCACTTTGAGGGGGGCGGGGGCGGCTGGAGTCTGGCGACGAGGACGGCGGGCTCGGGGACGCGGTGACGGGGACGGTAGCCGGGGCGGCGGGCGGCGGGCAAGGGGCCAGCGCGGGCGATGGCGAGGGCGGGACGGGGCGGTGCGCGTCGGGGCAGGGACGAGGGCGACGGCGACGGGGGCGGGCCGTGGCGACGCGCATCGCGGGCGACGGCGACGATGGGCGCGGGCGACGGCGACGATGGGGGCGGGCGGCGTCGGGGCAGCCTGGCGGCGTCAGGGGCGGCAACTGCAAGATGAGAATGAAAAATTCCAAAGTGTGGCCTTATGAAGAGGCTTTAGTCTCGGTTCGTGGCAGCAACCGGGACTAAAGGTGGGCATTAGTCCCGGTTGGTGCCACAAACCGAGACCAATGGCCTCTTTTCGGCAGCCCAAAGGGCGGGAAGCGAAGCCCATTGGTCCCGGTTGGTGGCACCAACCGGGACTAAAGGGGGCATTGGTCACGGTTGGTGGCACCAACCGGGACCAATGCCTCCTTTAGTCCCGGTTAGGGCCACCAACCGGGACCAATACCCTTGTGCTGCCCCGCGCCCATAAGTTTAGTCCCACATCGCTAGTTGACAGCGCCCAACACCAGTTTATAAGCTCTGCTGCCTCCTCCCTCTCGAACTCCTCTGAACAGCAGGCCTATGGGCCTAATTTGACACTGCTTTGCCTGTGGGCCTATTGGGCCTTCTGCGGGCCTGAATCCTGGCCCATGTAGGGTTTCTAGTCGTATTCAGGCCGTGGAGGCCCAGTAGGTGGCATTTTTTTTGGTTTTTTCTTTTTTATTTCTACATTTTTTGGTTTTTTATTTTTTTATTTCTACTTAAAACTAAATACTTACAGTTTTTTAGTGATTTCTTTTTTGCTTTTAGGTCACAAAAATTATAAACTTTCTGTTAGTGCCATTAGTTTTAAATTTTAAATAGTTTAAATTTGAATTTTTAAAAATTTGTGTGAATCACTAGTTTATGAATAACTTTACTATAAAATTAGAATTTTTTTTCTATTTATTTTTTATTTCTACTTAAAACTAAATACTTACAGTTTTTTAGTGATTTCTTTTTGCTTTTAGGTCACAAAAATTATAAACTTTCTGTTAGTGCCATTAGTTTTAAATTTTAAATAGTTTAAATTTGAATTTTTAAAAATTTGTGTGAATCACTAGTTTATGAATAACTTTACTATAAAATTAGAATTTTTTTTCTTCTTTGCTATTTATTTTTTATTTATCCTTAGAATTAAATACTTATAGTTTGATTTTAGGTCACACAAATTATATTCTTTTTGCTATTGAAGAATATTATAGTTTTATTTTAGTTGATCATAACATAATATTTTAATTGATTGTTTTTATTTTCATAAAAGTTTTGTAGTTCATTCTGTTTGCTATTAATTCATTCTTTGAGCTAAATGACTCTGAAATTGGAAAGCATTTCAAAATGAACTCTGAAAAGGTTGAAAGTTGGCATGGTATCATCATTTCACCCACATAGCATGTTCCAAAAAGTAGAGAGGGTTACGACAAAAACTTGATGCACTTCGTGTACAAAATGGACAATCACTTTCGAAGTATCAAAGTTTCGAACCATAAGACATGAAAGCATTTCAAATGAACTCTGAAAAAGTTGAAAGTTGGGATGGTGTCATAATTTCACCCACATAGCATTTGCTTATTGCGGGAGAAAGTCTTCACTTTTTCTTCGCTTGTGTCATTTTCTTATTGCGCCGTAACCATGGATAATCTTCATTGTTTATCAGGATGCTTGGGTCAGCCTTGACATTGAAGGGAGGAATTTCATGAAACTTTTCATAATCTTCAGACATGTCTGTCTTGCCGTCCACTCCCAGGATGTCCCTTTTTCCTGAAAGAACTATGTGGCGCTTTGGCTCATCGTATGATGTATTCGCTTCCTTATCTTTTCTTTTTCTCGGTTTGGTAGACATGTCCTTCACATAGATAACCTGTGCCACATCATTGGCTAGGACGAACGGTTCGTCAGTGTACCCAAGATTTTTCAGATCCACTGTTGTCATTCCATACTGTGGGTCTACCTGTACTCCGCCGCCTAACAGATTGACCCATTTGCACTTAAACAAAGGGACCTTAAAATCAGGTTCGTAGTCAAGTTCCCATATGTCCACTATGTAACCATAATATGTGTCCTTTCCGCTCTCGGTTGCTGCATCAAAGCGAACACCGCTGTTTTGGTTGGTGCTCTTTTGATCTTGGGCGATCGTGTAAAATGTATTCCCATTTATCTCGTATCCTTTGTAAGTCAATAAAGTCAAAGATGGTCCCTTGGACAACAAGTACAACTCATCACAAACAGTGTTGTCACCTCTGAGACGTGTTTCCAACCAACTGCTGAAAGTCCTGATGTGTTCACATGTAATCCAGTCGTCGCACTGCTCCGGGTGTTTGGAGCGCAGACTGTTCTTGTGTTCATCGACATACGGGGTCACCAAGGTAGAGTTCTGTAGAACTGTGTAGTGTGCTTGAGACCAAGAATATCCGTCCCTGCATATTATTGAGTCTCTTCCCAGAGTGCCTTTTCCAGTCAGTCTCCCCTCATACCGCGATTTAGGGAGACCTATCTTGTTAAGGCCAGGAATGAAGTCAACACAAAACCCGATAACATCCTCTGTTTGATGGCCCATGGAGATGCTTCCTTCTGGCCTAGCGCGGTTACGGACATATTTCTTTAGGACTCCCATGAACCTCTCAAAGGGGAACATATTGTGTAGAAATACGGGCCCCAGGATGACAATCTCGTTGACTAGATGAACTAGGACGTGCGTCATGATATTGAAGAAGGATGGTGGGAACACCAGCTCGAAACTGACAAGACATTGCGCCACATCACTCCTTAGCCTTGGTACGATTTCTGGATCGATCACCTTCTGAGAGATTGCATTGAGGAATGCACATAGCTTCACAATGGCTAATCGAACGTTTTTCGGTAGAAGCCCCCTCAATGCAACCGGAAGCAGTTGTGTCATAATCACGTGGCAGTCATGAGACTTTAGGTTCTGAAACTTTTTCTCTGGCATATTTATTATTCCCTTTATATTCGACGAGAAGCCAGTCGTGACCTTCATACTGAGCAGGCATTCAAAGAAGATTTCTTTCTCTTCTTTCGTAAGAGCGTAGCTGGCAGGACCTTTATACTGCTTCGGAGGCATGCCGTCTTTTTCGTGCAAACGTTGCAGGTCCTCTTGTGCCTCGGGTGTATCTTTTGTCTCCCCATACACGCCCAAGAAGCCTAGCAGGTTCACGCAAAGGTTCTTCGTCACGTGCATCACGTTGATTGAGGAGCGGACCTCTAGGTCTTTCCAGTAGGGTAGGTCCCAAAATATAGATTTCTTCTTCCACATGGGTGCGTGTCCCTCAGCGTCATTCGGAACAGCTAGTCCACCGGGACCCTTTCCAAAGATTACGTAGTTGAAATCATTGACCATAGCAAGCACGTGATCACCGGTGCGCATGGCGGGCTTCTTCCGGTGATCTGCCTCGCCTTTGAAATGCTTGCCTTTCTTTCGACATTGATGGTTGGTCGGAAGAAATCGACGATGGCCCAGGTACACATTCTTCCTGCATTTGTCCAGGTATATACTTTCAGTGTCATCTAAACAGTGCGTGCATGCGTGGTATCCTTTGTTTGTCTGTCCTGAAAGGTTACTGAGAGCGGGCCAATCGTTGATGGTCACGAACAGCAACGCCTTAAGGTTAAATTCCTCCTGTCTGTGCTCATCCCACGTACGTACACCGTTTCCATTCCACAGCTGTAAAAGTTCTTCAACTAATGGCCTTAGGTACACATCAATTTCGTTGCCGGGTTGCTTAGGGCCTTGGATGAGAACTGGCATCATAATGAACTTCCGCTTCATGCACATCCAAGGAGGAAGGTTATACATACATAGAGTCACGGGCCAGGTGCTGTGATTGCTGCTCTGCTCCCCGAAAGGATTAATGCCATCCGCGCTTAAAGCAAACCATACATTCCTTGGGTCCTTTGCAAACTCATCCCAGTACTTTCTCTCGATTTTTCTCCACTACGACCCGTCAGCGGGTGCTCTCAACTTCCCATCTTTCTTTCGGTTCTCACTGTGCAATCGCATCAACTTGGCATGCTCTTCGTTTCTGAACAGACGTTTCAACCGTGGTATTATAGGAGCATACCACATCACCTTCGCAGGAACCCTCTTCCTGAGGGGCTCGCCGTCAACATCACCAGGGTCATCTCGTCTGATCTTATACCGCAACGCACCGCATACCGGGCATGCGTTCAGATCCTTGTATGCACCGCGGTAGAGGATGCAGTCATTAGGGCATGCATGTATCTTCTCCACCTCCAATCCTAGAGGGCATACGACCTTCTTTGCTACGTATGTACTGTCGGGCAATTCGTTATCGTTTGGAAGCTTCTTCTTCAATATTTTCAGTAGCTTCTCAAATCCTTTGTCAGCCACAGCATTTTCTGCCTTCCACTGCAGGAATTCCAGTACGGTACCGAGCTTTGTGTTGCCATCTTCGCAATTGGGGTATAACCCTTTTTTGTGATCCTCTAACATGCGATCGAACTTCAGCTTCTCCTTTTGACTAATGCATTGCGTCCTTGCATCGACAATGACCCGACGGAGATCATCATCATCGGGCACATCATCTGGTTCCTCTTGATCTTCAGCAGCTTCACCCGTGGCAGCATCATTGGGCACATCGTCTGGTTCCTCTTGATCTTCACCAGCTCCCCCCGTTGCAGCATCACCGTATTCAGGGGGCACATAGTTGTCATCGTACTCTTCTTCTTCGCCGTCTTCCATCATAACCCCTATTTCTCCGTGCCTCGTCCAAACATTATAGTGTGGCATGAAACCCTTGTAAAGCAGGTGGGAGTGAAGGATTTTCCGATTAGAGTAAGACCTCGTATTCCCACATTGAGTGCATGGACAACACATAAAACCATTCTGCTTGTTTGCCTCAGCCGCATCGAGAAACTCATGCACGCCCTTAATGTACTCGCGGGTGTGTCTGTCACCGTACATCCATTGCCGGTTCATCTGCGTGCATTATATATAATTAAGTGTCCAAATTAATAGAAGTTCATCATCACATTAAAACCAAAGTGCATACATAGTTCTCATCTAACAACATATAGCTCTCCAGAGCATCTAATTAATTAAACCATACATTGAAACTATGTAAAACATTTCAATGCGAAAACAAATGCGATCATAATCGCAACCAAGGTAACAATTGATCCGACGGCATAATGATACCAAGCCTCGGTATGAATGGCATATTTTCTAATCTTTCTAATCTTCAAGCGCATTGCATCCATCTTGATCTTGTGATCATCGACGACATCCGCAACATGCAACTCCAATATCATCTTCTCCTCCTCAATTTTTTTTATTTTTTCCTTCAAAAAATTGTTTTCTTCTTCAACTAAATTTAACCTCTCGACAATAGAGTCGGTTGGCATTTCCGATTCACATACATCCTAGATAAATAAAATCTATGTCACGTTGGTCGGCATAATTTTCATAAACAATAAATGAACCAATAGTTATAAAGATAATATACATACCAAATCCGAATCATAGACAGGACGAGGGCCGACGGGGCGGATACCAAAACCATCGCACTATATAAGATGCAATAATAAATGTAAGAAAATGATACAAGTATCTATCTAAACATACAAGTAAGAATATTTTTCCTTTCAGAAAGAAGATAAGAACAAGAGGCTCACCACGGTGGTGTCGGTGATGAGATCGGCGCGGGTGATCGACGGCGGTGAAGACGGGGACGGGGCGTGACGGACCGCTAAATCTAGACAAATCTCGAGGAAAATGGAGCTTGGAGGTCGAGCTTCGAGAGGAGAAAGCTTAAGTAGTGTGGCTCGGGCATTCCATCGAACACCTCATG
Organism: Triticum urartu; assembly: GCF_056163025.1. NCBI lineage: Eukaryota > Viridiplantae > Streptophyta > Magnoliopsida > Poales > Poaceae > Triticum > Triticum urartu. Next base: position 356,324,410 of record NC_141877.1, read on the forward strand.
TGCATAGGAGGTGAGCTAGAGCACCACAAAGCCCTCTCCCCCTTGGCCAGAAAAAACAGAGCACTGTGCTCTGCTCTTGCACGAGGGGGTATATATAGGCACCTCATTGGTCCCGGTTGATGACATGAACCGGGACTAAAGGGAAGCCTTTGGTCCCGGTTCAAGCCACCAACCGGGACCAATGGTGGTGGGCCAGGAGCGAGGCCCATTGGTCCCGGTTCGTCCCACCAACCGGGACCAAAAGGTCCAGACGAACCGGGACCAATGGCCCACGTGGCCCGGCCGGCCCCCTGGGCTCACGAACCGGGACCAATGCCCACATTGGTCCCGGTTCTACACTGAACCGGGACTAATGGGTTGATGCGGCCTGGACCATAGCCCTATTTTCTACTAGTGTACCGATCTACTGCTGTCATTTTGGGGCTATGCTTTAGAGACTGCCGCATTCACTTTAAATAGGGCTCCGTCGAAATCCGTTGAGACGACACCGTATGAATTATGGTTTGGGAAGAAACCTAAGCTGTCGTTTCTAAAGGTTTGGGGATGCGATGCTTATGTCAAGAAACTTCAACCTGAAAAGCTTGAACCCAAGTCGGAAAAATGCGTCTTCATAGGATACCCTAAAGAAACTATTGGGTATACCTTCTACCTCAGATCCGAAGGCAAGATCTTTGTTGCCAAGAATGGATCCTTTCTAGAGAAAGAGTTTCTCTCGAAAGAAGTAAGTGGGAGGAAAGTAGAACTTGATGAAGTATTACCTCTTGAACTGGAAAGTGGCGCAACTCAGGAAAATGTTCCTGAGGTGCCTGCACCGACTAGAGAGGAAGTTAATGATGATGATCATGAAACTTCAGATCAAGTTGCTACTGAACTTCGTAGGTCCACAAGGACACGTTTCGCACCAGAGTGGTACGGCAACCCTGTCTTGGAAATCATGTTGTTAGACAATGGTGAACCTTCGAACTATGAGGAAGCAATGGCGGGCCCAGATTCCGAAAAATGTCTATAAGCCATGAAATCCGAGATAGGATCCATGTATGAAAATGAAGTATGGACTTTGACTGACTTGCCCGATGATCGGCGAGCCATAGAAAATAAATGGATCTTTAAAAGGAAGACAGACGCAGATGGTGAAGGAAATATGCCCTAGAGGCAATAATAAAGTTATTATTTATTTCCTTATATCATGATAAATGTTTATTATTCATGCTAGAATTGTATTAACCGGAAACATAATACATGTGTGAATACATAGACAAACAAAGTGTCACTAGTTTGCCTCTACTTGACTAGCTCGTTAATCAAAGATGGTTATGTTTCCTAACCATGAACAATGAGTTTTTATTTGATTAACGAGGTCACATCATTAGTTGAATGATCTGATTGACATGACCCATTCCATTAGCTTAGCACCCGATCGTTTAGTATGTTGCTATTGCTTTCTTCATGACTTATACATGTTCCTATGACTATGAGATTATGCAACTCCCGTGTGCCAGAGGAACACTTTGTGTGCTACCAAACGTCACAACGTAACTGGGTGATTATAAAGGAGCTCTACAGGTGTCTCCAAAGGTACATGTTGGGTTGGCGTATTTCGAGATTAGGATTTGTCACTCCGATTGTCGGAGAGGTATCTCTGGGCCCTCTCGGTAATGCACATCACTTAAGCCTTGCAAGCATTGCAACTAATGAGTTAGTTGTGGGATGATGTATTACAGAACAAGTAAAGAGACTTGCGGTAACGAGATTGAACTAGGTATTTGGAATACCGACGATCGAATCTCGGGCAAGTAACATACCGATGACAAAGGGAACAACGTATGTTGTTATGCGGCCTGACCGATAAAGATCTTCGTAGAATATGTAGGAGCCAATATGGGCATCCAGGTCCCGCTATTGGTTATTGACCGGAGACATGTCTCGATCATGTCTACATTGTTCTCGAACCCGTAGGGTCCGCACGCTTAAGGTTACGATGATAGTTATATTATGAGTTTATGCATTTTGATGTACCGAAGGTTGTTCGGAGTCCCGGATGTGATCACGGACATGACGAGGAGTCTCGAAATGGTCGAGACATAAAGATTTATATATTGGAAGCCTATGTTTGGATATCGGAAGTGTTCCGAGTGAAATCGGGATTTTACCGGAGTACCGGGAGGTTACCGGAACCCCCCGGGAGATATATGGGCCATAGTGGGCCTTAGTGGAAAAGAGAAGAGGCAGCCCAACATGGGCCGCGCGCCCCTCCCCTCCCTTGGTCCGAATAGGACAAGGAAAGGGGGCCGGCCCCTCTCTCTCCTTTCCCCCCTCCGCGAATCCTATTCCAACTAGGATTGGGGGGGGGAATCCTACTCCCAGAGGGAGTAGGACTCTCCTGGCGCGCCTCTCTATGGCCGGCCGCACCCCCCTCCCTTAGTCCTTTATATACGGAGGCAGGGGCACCCCAGAAACACACAAGTGGATCCACATGATCATATTCTTAGCCGTGTGCGGTGCCCCCTTCCACCATAGTCCTCGATAATATTGTAGCGGAGTTTAGGCGAAGCCCTGCGGCAGTAGTACATCAAGATCGTCACCACGCCGTCGTGCTGACGGAACTCTTCCCCGACACTTTGCTGGATCAGAGTCCGGGGATCGTCATCGAGCTGAACGTGTGCTAGAACTCAGAGGTGCCGTAGTTTCGGTGCTTGATCGGTCGGACCGTGGAGACGTACGACTACATCAACCAAACGCTTCCGTTGTCGATCTACAAGGTACGTAGATCATACTCTCCCCTCTCGTTGCTATGCATCACCATGATCTTAAGTGTGCGTAGGAAATTTTTTGAAATTACTACGTTCCCCAACAGATGGTAATGTGACCATCTACAAGGATCGACTCGTCGCTAAGGGTTATCGACAAGTTCAAGGGGTTGACTACGATGAGACTTTCTCACCCGTAGCGAAGCTGAAGTCCGTCCGAATCATGTTAGCAATTGACGCATTCTATGATTATGAGATATGGCAAATGGGCGTCAAAACAACATTCCTTAACGGCTTTCTTAAGGAAGAATTGTATATGATGCAGCCGGAAGGTTTTGTCGATCCTAAGAATGCTAACAAGGTGTGCAAGCTCCAATGCTCAATCTATGGGCTGGTGCAAGCATCTCGGAGTTGGAACATTCGATTTGATGAGTTGATCAAAGCGTTTGGGTTTACACAGACTTATGGAGAAGCCTGTGTTTACAAGAAAGTGAGTGGGAGCTCCGTAGCATTTCTCATATTATATGTGGATGACATACTGTTGATGGGAAATGATATAGAATTCTTGGAAAGCATAAAGGCCTACTTGAACAAGTGTTTTTCAATGAAGGACCTTGGAGAAGCTGCTTATATATTAGGCATCAAAATCTATAGAGATAGATCGAGACGCCTCATTGGTCTTTCACAAAGTACGTACCTTGACAAGATATTGAAGAAGTTCAATATGGATCAGTCTAAGAAGGGGTTCTTGCCTGTATTGCAAGGTATGCAATTGAGCACGGCTCAATGCCCGACCACGGCGGAAGATAGAGAAAAGATGAGTGTCGTCCCCTATGCCTCGGCCATAGGGTCTATTATGTATGCCATGCTGTGTACCAGACCTGATGTAAACCTTGCCGTAAGTTCGATAGGAAGGTACCAAAGTAATCCCGACACGGAACACTGGACAGCGGTCAAGAATATCCTGAAGTACCTGAAGAGGACTAAGGATATGTTTCTCGTTTATGGAGGTGACGAAGAGCTCGTCGTAAAGGGTTACGTCGATGCTAGCTTCGACACAGATCTGGATGACTCCAAGTCACAAACCGGATACGTGTATATTTTGAATGGTGGGGCAGTAAGCTGGTGCAGTTGCAAGCAAAGCGTTGTGGCGGGATCTACATGTGAAGCGGAGTACATGGCAGCCTCGGAGGCAGCACAAGAAGCAATCTGGGTGAAGGAGTTCATTACCGATCTAGGAGTCATTCCCAATGCGTCGGGCCCAATGACTCTCTTCTGTGACAACACTGGAGCTATTGCCCTTGCCAAGGAGCCCAGGTTTCACAGGAAGACCAGGCATATCAAGTGTCGCTTCAACTCCATTCGTGAAAGTGTTCAAAATGGAGACATAGATATTTGTAAAGTACATACGGACCTGAATGTAGCAGATCCGTTGACTAAACCTCTTCCACGAGCAAAACATGATCAACACCAGAACTCTATGGGTGTTCGATTCATCACAATGTAACTAGATTATTGACTCTAGTACAACTGGGAGACTGTTGGAAATATGCCCTAGAGGCAATAATAAAATGGTTATTATTATATTTCCTTGTTCATGATAATTGTCTATTGTTCATGCTATAATTGTGTTATCCGGAAATCGTAGTACATGTGTGAATACATAGACCACAACATGTCCCTAGTGAGACTCTAGTTGACTAGCTCGTTGATCAATAGATGGTTAGAGTTTCCTGAACATGGGCATTGGATGTCGTTGATAACAGGATCACATCATTAGGAGAATGATGTGATGCACAAGACCCAATCCTAAGCATAGCACAAGATCGTGTAGTTCGTCTGCTAAAGCTTTTCTAATGTCAAGTATCATTTCCTTAGACCATGAGATTGTGCAACTCCCGGATGTTGTAGGAATACTTTGGGTGTGCCAAACGTCACAACGTAACTGGGTGGCTATAAAGGCACACTATGGGTATCTCCGAAAGTGTCTGTTGAGTTGGCACGAATCGAGACTGGGATTTGTCACTCCGTGTGACGGAGAGGTATCTCTGGGCCCACTCGATAAGACATCATCATAATGAGCTCAATGTGATCAAGGAGTTGATCACGGGATGATGTGTTACGAAACGAGTAAAGAGACTTGCCGGTAACGAGATTGAACAAGCTATAGGGATACCGACGATCTAATCTCAGGCAAGTATCATACCGGTAGACAAAGGGAATTGTATAAGGGATTGATTGAATCCCCGACATCATGTTTCATCCAATGAGATCATCGTGGAACATGTGGGAACCAACATGGGTATCCAGATCCCGCTGTTGGTTATTATCCAGAGAGCTGTCTCGGTCATGTCTGCATGATTTCCGAACCCGTAGGGTCTACACACTTAAGGTTCGGTGATGCTAGAGTTGTTATGGGAAATAGTATGCAGTTACCGAATGTTGTTCGGAGTCCCAGATGAGATCCCGGACATCACGAGGAGTTCCGGAATGGTCCGGAGGTGAAGATTTATATATGGGAAGTCATCATACGGTCACCGGAAGTGTTCGGGGGTTTATCGGTATTGTACCAGGACCACCGAAGGGGTTCCGGGTGTCCACCTGCCCCGAAGGGCCCTATGGGCTGTATGTGGAAGGGAACCAACCTCTAAGTGGGCTGGGCGCCATCCCCCCTAGGGCCCATGCGCCTAGGGTTGGGGGGACCCTAAAGGGGGCGCCCCCCTTGGCTTGAGGGGCAAGCCCCCTCCCCTTGGTCGTCGCCCCCCTCTAGATCTCATCTAGAGGGGCCGGCCCCCTTCCCCCTTCGCCCTATAAATAGAGGGTTGGTGGGAGGGCAGCAGCACCACATCCAAGGTGCAGCCCTCCCCCTCTCCAACACCCCTCCTCCTCCGTTGAGCTTGGCGAAGCCCTGCCGGAGAACTGCAAGCTCCACCACCACGCCGTCGTGCTGCCGGAGCTCTTCCCCAACTTCTCCTTCCCCCTTGCTGGATCAAGAAGGAGGAGACGTCCCCGGGTTGTACGTGTGTTCAACACGGAGGCGCCATTGTTCGGCGCTTAGATCGGAATCAACCGCGATCTGAATCGCTGCGAGCACGACTCCTTCATCCGTGTTCTTGTAACGCTTCCGCATCGCGATCTTCAAGGGTATGAAGATGCACTCCCCTCTCTCTCGTTGCTAGTCTCTCCATAGATTGATCTTGGTGATGCGTAGAAAATTTTAATTTCTGCAACGATCCCCAACACCCAATACTTGTTTGTTATACTTTGTGATTATATCGTCTAAAATCATTTGTTATAACACAAAGTGTTAGCATGTGTTTTAGTTCCTCATACCATGAGAGTATCTTGGTCACTTCCTACCAGACGGTGGCTTTGGGGTTGCTCTAACGTCATCTGTAACAACGTGATCATAACGACAACTTTCAGGTTCGCTGGAAAATTTGACAAGTGACCGGATAGCTTAAGAGTGGGATTTGCTCCTTAGACCATGGAGAGATATTTTTAGGGCCCTCTCGATGTGATGGCATCCATCATCGTCTGGCCAGACACAGGTGACTACGTCACAGGGATGCCGGAACACGTCAACGAGAAAGAAGAACAAAACCGGTAACGAGAGTAATGGTATAATGAGCATGGTGATGCCTCAGGAGGATGCCAATACACACCAGGTTTTGTAAAGTATCGCGAAGCAAAGGGAACATCGCATGGTAACCAAAGTTTCACTCGTATATCATTCGTGTAATCATAGGGACCGATATGGATGTCCACGGTTCCGCTATTGGTCATTGAACGAAGGGGTTTCGTTCATGTCTATGGTTTACCGAACCTACGGGGTCACAAGATTAAGGTAATCACGATCTGTTGAGTGTTAGTGGGATGGGAGTGATGAGAATATATTTGTGGAATTGTTTCATTAATATTCGGAATAGTTCCGAGAGGTTCCGGAAGCATTTCGTGGTCACTGGAAGGGTTTCGGTGAATATCGAGTAATACCGGGTATTATTGATTAATTATATATAGGTGTAAAATGTTTCCGAAGATGTTAAATGATATATATATATATAATGGTATAGAAGTATATAGAACATTTTATATTTAATTTAAATATCGACGGGCCTTAAAAGGCCAAGAGGTGGAAGGCAACTTGGGCCACAAAGGCCCAAGTGGGAAGAGGCGCCCCTTCCCTAAGGAAGGGGCCGAATTGGGGAAGGGGAGGAGTCTGACTCCTCCTCCCCTTGGCTGGATGCCCCAAGGAGGGTTTCCCTCCTTGGTGGCAGCCCTCCCTCTCCCCTCTAACCTATATATAGTGGAGGTTTGGTGCCCAATAGAGTACACAAGTTTTGGAGCCTCTAGTTGATCTAGTGCATGTTCTAGTTGGTCCTAGTTGACTAATTAGAGCGAGCCCTAGCTACCTCTAAACCTCATAATTAGAAGCCCCGTGTGGTTCTAAACTTCTCCCTCTAATTCTCCGGCGATGATTAGCTCTGGACGGCGAAGCAAGGCCATACGCTTGCAACCAAGTAGAAATGTCGTGCTTTCGGTCTTCTGTTTGACGGATCATTCGAGGGAGGATCGCGGGATCGTCATCGACGTTCGAGTGACTCCAACTATGATCTACATTGACTCATCTACTTTCGCTGCACTCCCAGAGTTGGTAACGATCGTTGATCACAAACCGTTATGCATCTTCATATTGGCAGCCCCTTGGTCTGATCACAATTCCGATTTTTTTGTTTGCCACTATGTTTCCCAGCAATCAGGACCAAGGGGCCGTGATCGGATATTTACTCTGAGTTCCAATCAAGTCTTTGCGTCGTCGCTGCCGTCATGGGCTACGGGGGGGGGGGAGGTGTGTTAGACTATATTGTAGTCCTATACGGTACAAGCTCTTGTATACGTCCCGTCATACAATATAGTGTAATGTGTCGACTATGCGGTCGGTAGTTGAGTTAGTGGCGCATGTCTTCAAGTATTGGAACACCCCATGATCACCCTAGGTTGTGGCTTGTAAACTGTATACATGACCCTGCCTAGTGTATAATCAAAATGTGGTGAATCTTCCCCCTAATTTCTCTAGCTAACATGATAGACATGTCTAGCTATGTTTGTGCAAGGCGAGCTCCTTTCCTCTGCGAGACTTGTGACCGAAGCGGAGTTGTCTAGTCCTCGACGCCTTTGGCCGATTGTTTGTCATAAACCGGCATGGTACTCATGTGTCATTTGTTCGAAGAGTCTTGATGCGTTGTCCAAGCTGAAGTCGGAGTCACTTGCTTAGGGAAAAATGATAACGATGACATTGTAGGAAATCTTGATGATGTCCTCTCCTCGGCCCCCTTCCTTAGGTCTTGTGGGTAGCCAGGTCGACAGAGCGCCCTTCCTTGTGTGCGTGTTTTAACAGTTTTTGCTCATGTTTTCGCAAATTAATCAGACAACAATCTTAAAAAAAGTAAGGCAAACAAATCATTATTCGTGTGACACCTTAGTATTTTTTCCCTTTTTTGATTGATTGAGGTAAGACGCCTCGGGTTTTAGCTATGGTATATGCGCGGGAGCTATATCTCGCATTAAGCGAGACAGAAGCTACTATCGCTAAAGGGAATTGCTCCTCGCGTAAGGAACTGGGCCGATCCATCAGCGCACTTTTAAAACAAAAGGAGGAGAAAAAGCAGCACGCACGGGGGGACGATCCCAGTACCTCATGAGGAAGAAGTCCTGCACTGCTAGCCACTCCGCTCGCTTCGCGTTCATGGCTAGTAGTATGGCGGGAGTCCTTGAGGCGATTCGAGCTGGTTTTCTCATGTTTTTTTTCTTTTTCTTTTTTGTTTCTTTTTCTTCTTCGTTTTTTTATTTTTTCATTCTTTATGCATTTGTTTCTTCAGTTTTTTTTTCATTTTTTTGGTTTATTTCTTTTCTTTTTTGGTTTTCTTTATTTCTTTTGATTTTTGTTCTACATTTTTGTATATGTCAACAATATTTTTTTAATACACGTTTAACATTTTTCCAATACAAATTTAACATTTTTAATATACAGTCAACCTTTTTTATACACATTTTAAACATTTTTCAAAGTCTTGATTAACATTTTTCATATACAAGATTAACATTTTAAATACATGGTCAACAATTTTTATATACATTTTTTAAATGCTTGATTAACAGTTTTCAAATAAAAAAAGACTAACATTTTTTAATACACGGTCAACAATTTTTATACACATCTAACATTTTCCAAACGCTTGATTAACATTATTCAAACACTTGTTCAACATTTTTTTTTCAAATGCTTGATTAACATTTTTACATACTTGAACAAAATATTTCATCCTTTTTCAATATATGGTCAACATTTTTCTATACACATTTAACATTTCTCAAATGCTTGATTAGTATTACTCAAATACTTGTTCATCATTTTTTTAAATTCTTGAAATTTTATATACATGATCAAAAAAATTCATCATTTTTAATACATGATCAATAATTTTTTATACATGTTCGACAATTTTTCTACATGTTCAACATTTTCCGAATGCTTGAGTAATTTTTTTCCAAAAACAATTTCTTGATTTTTAAAATATTTTTTGTGGAGCGTTTTTTGTGATATGTATATTTAGAGTATTTTAAAGTATAAACAAAAATAAAAAAAGAAAACAGAAAACAGAAAAAGAGGCTGTGCCCCTTCAGCGAGTCGGAAGCTGGACTCGCTGAATGCGAGATATAGGGGCGTGCCCCTTCTCAGTTTTTGATCCCATCCAACGAAGCCAACTGGGCCGGGCCAGCGGGCCTGTTGGAGTAGCTAAACTAACCACCTCGTTCACTTGCGCTCGCCTGCCGAATCCCTCCCGTCTTTCTCTACACTCGTCGGCTGCATCTCAGATCTCGCGGGCACCAACAAACCAAAGCTCTCTCTCCCGATCACTCTCCCTTCCAGGTAACTTCTCCTCTCTAGATCTCTCCCACCTCCATCCTCGACAAGTCTCCGCGGATTCACCCGATGCGCGCCTTCGCTATGTGTGATCCGCGCCGCGCGCCCGTCAATCATCTCGACAGCTTTCGTTGCATGCTTTTGCAGCCCGGATCTGACGAGAACAGGCCGTCCAGATCCGAGCTGCGTTTCCGCCATTTGGTTTTGAGCTGCTTCTGTCGATCTTACCTATCTGGGTGCGTTTCTCTCTTCGGCAGGAAGCTTGGACCGAAGGAAGGAGCTGAGAGGAGGCCATGGGGGAATTCTCCAAGGTCCGCAGATTCTTTCTCTGTTCCTGTTACTTGTTGCCATACATTCTGACTGCACGTGTTTACATTCGATTTGCACGTTCATTGTTATGAGGGTGATCTTGCACAGCCGAATTTGTGTCCCAAGAACTGATCAATCGGTTTGCCAAAAAAAAAATGTCGACCATGCATAGATGTAGTATAAACCAAACAATTTTTGATTTCCCCTCTATCAGCGGTGATGCCCTATGATAACTGAGAGCCAAAGAGCTGAAACTACCGCCATTCTGGAAATCTATGAAGGCTTCACATATGTCATCTCATCACCTAGTTATGTTAATTGGCTGTTAGCATTCTTGCAATATGGCACTGGAAGATCGTGTAAATTGGGCTGTCAATTCTTTTCTATGAAGTGTAAACTGAAGCTGAAACTATATAATTGTTTGTGATTAGCACCTTCCTTTCTGTAAAGCTTAACTACTCCACATAGAGCACGGGTGGTCTGTCTGAAACTAGTTGATCGACCACAGTTCTTGTACCATAATTTAAGATTTTGATTTTCAGAAGCAGAGTAAAGTTACAGTTCACTGCTTGATGCTAAAGGGAAAAAGACCAAGGTATACTTAGTCTGTAATAATGTAATATGATAACCAAAATGTTGAAACCTGACATATCATGCATTATGTATTAACTATTTATACTCTTCACTGATTTGCTGAAATTCTTATTTGTTCCCTCTTTCACTGTGGTTAGCTTTGTTTTTTCTTATATGAAAATGGTGCTTTCAATTGATAAATATGAAGTGCGGCAGCAGCTTGCTTATTTCTCTGGAGAAAGTCTTGTAATGATTGCCCGTTACCGTTACACAGGAATCTTGCCCTTCCGTGAAGAACATTTTGCTACTGGATTCTGAGGGGAAGCGTGTTGCTGTGAAGTACTTCTCGGATGATTGGCCGAATAACGCATCTAGGTTGACCTTTGAAAAGTCCATTTTTACTAAAACTCTGAAGACAAATGCACGCTCCGAAGGTAATTCATTCAGTCTGTACCATGTGAATTCCTGTCTTACCATCACTGTAGCACTGGTTTTAATTGCTTTTGCCATTTTTTATCATTGGTCAACGATTGTAATTCACAAAATTACTTGAATTTGCCATTAGTAACTCATATTTGAGACCATAGTTGCAATACATGCATATCTAGGCCCGGCCGTAAGTTAAAGCCCGCTGCTGATTTATAATGCAGGTAATACTCCGTAATATGCTTTATTGGTTTTAAAGTATTTGGTAGGAACGTATTATTTGATTTTATTGACAATTATTCAACACATCTCTTGTTTGTGGTATGTAAATGGCATCACATGTTAACAAAGAGCATTAGTTGAACAGAAAATATTTCATGAACGGTTCATGTTAGTTTACTTCCAATTGTATGCCCTAATTGAGGAACCCTGAATGTCCAATGACCGGAAATGTTATTGGATGGGTGAAAAGTTTCAGGTTTATTTCATTAGTATATTATGTTCAATAATATTAACTATTTTGTTGTCTGAGTTAAATTTGGATTTACCTTTGACACCTATTTTGATTCTCTGCAGCTGAGATAACATTGCTTGATGGTTATATTGTTGTTTACAAGTTTGTACAAGACCTACACTTTTTCGTCACTGCCGGAGATGATGAGAATGAGCTCATCATAGCAAATGTGCTACAGGGTTTTGCTGATTCGGTTGGTCTTCTACTCAGGTAATATACATGTTGTAATGTTACTGCATGAACTGGTATTTTGATACTGGTAATTTGTAAGGCAGTTGGTTCAAGGTGCAACTTATTGTGCTTTAGGGGTGATGTTGAGAAGAGGACTGCACTTGAGAACTTGGACTTGATACTTCTCTGCATTGATGAGATTATTGATGGCGGGTAAAGTTTTCTTGTGATCTATGCTAAATTTGAGTTGTCTCATGTTTCATAATCCTCTGTTGACATGAAGGTGTTGGGCATCATACTCTTGTGCCATGTCAACATTCTGCAGCATGTTTATGTTGTATTGTTGTCTACTTTTTATTTTATGTCCATTTTCTGGGAGCTCTCATGGAGTTTCCTTAATATATGGGAAAAGGTAGGCCCCATTTAAAACACACGAGTTTTACAGGACATGGTTTAATTTCTATGGAATCTGTAAAAATTCCAGTGTTCCAAACAAGAGGGCCCTTAAATAAGTGAGCAGTGTTTAGGAACATATCATGGTTGATGCTGATTTCATATAATAATGACCTTAGCTCATTAGACCACAAAAAATTATTCTTGTGATTTTTTAGTGTTTATATATGCATGCTAAAGATTTGAAAATAAACTGAAACTATGTGATCCTTTTTTGTGTATTTGTGCAGCATAATTCTTGAAACAGATGCGAACACCATTGCGGGGAAGGTTGCAACCAATGCTGCTGACGGCTCTGTTCCCTTCTCTGAGCAGGCAAATTTCTGAATCTCGGTCCCTGCACATTCCTGTCATTTATCATATAGTATCTCATAGTTTTTCTATTTGGCTGTTTGTTCTCTGCAGACAATATCTCAAGCTCTGGCCACAGCCAGGGAACACTTTGCAAGATCTCTTCTGAAATGAGAAGCCGCCGTTTCTTCTTTCACCCCTGTGTGTTCATGGTCGGGCTACTATGCCAGGCCTGGTAGCGGTCACTTAACCAAAAGCGCAACTGTGGCAGACAGATGTGTCTGGATTCTTCTTAAATGCTATGTAATTCTATTTTCTCGTTAAATGCATGCTGTGTATCTTACATTTCCTGGAGGTATAGAGAAATAATTTTTGAAGTTAATCCAATTTCTGCGAACTAACACTCTTCTCAAACTGGAAAGGGCGGTTATCGCTTCAACATTTTTTATTTTTCTTTGCAAGAATGATGTCTGTATTGCCAAGCATGAGCCAGAAATGGCCTCATCGATGAAACACCATCTCTAGGCAGCCTAAATGTGTGCAAGAGGGATGTTTAGCCTCCCGTACAGTAGTCACCGAGAGAAGTGACAAAAATTCTAAGCTAGTCTCCATTGGAGGAAAAAAAATGAACTTAATGGGAATAGAGGAAAAACGAAGAAGATTGTCATCAAGCAAATGGGGTTTGTCCCCGAGGTTGTGAAGTTGAGATCTATTGTGAAGTTGAGATCTATCACCCCGTATCTTTCAAGCTTTGGTTCCATCATCTTTGATGAGGTTGTTTTAATCCTTGGCTCTTGCTACCCTAAATCTTACTGTCTTCATCTAAGGTAGTGATATCTCAATGTATGAGAGCCTCTAAAACTACTTAGAGAGGAAACGATTCTATCACATGTTTGATAATAATGGAAAAAGATTTGAGTCGCTTCATCTAGTGGGTTTTACCCTAATTTGGGGACTTTTCCATGTTAATATTTGGTGTCTATGTGTGTTCATATTGATGCTACATTTTTCTAGAAGAATGTCTGAAAGCAACTACTACTTGTCCTAGCTATGTGCTGGAAGTACTCAGGGCTTTCCCTAAGTTCAACCAGTGAGCTTGAATTAATTCAATCCATATATGTTGAATGTCGATGCATGTGTTTCTTTCCACGGCGAGCAATGATCCCTGAATATGTGCATGAAGTAGTGCTGAAATTACACTTTGCTTCCATCATAGTTTTCATATTATATAAGTGTATGTGCGCTTATTCCCAACATCTGTGTAATGTTGTTCATTAATCTATAAAGCCGACGTTCTCTCTCAAAAAAAACACCATGGTCATAGGTTGTCTAGAGTCCACCTTTGGGCTCCCAATTTCTAGGAGGGCCTTTAGGTTGCTAGCAGGTAATGCATAAAAAAGGGAATCGTTCTCGAGTTTATCTAGACAGTTCACCATCATTTTTTTGTTAAATGTAGCTTTCAGAGGTTTCTCATCTCAAATTTCATAAACCGCTCTTAGATTCCGCACTTTGACGGCAAAAGAGGCGAAAAAAGCAATCCATAGAAGGATTTGATGCCACTCACTAAATTCAGTGGTTAATTAAATTTGTAAATCGGTGGTTCCTGTTTGGAGAAGAATCAACAGAATAGCGTCAACTAGCACCACAACTTCCTACAATTGAGAGAGAGCCGCAGGGCACCCCCACCCACTCCTCTGTTTGATTCTTTTTTTTTTTAGGAATTTCATGGATGTGATAACAGAGAAATTGTAGCCGATGTGAACCTTTCTTTCCCCTCGTTTCGTTCGGTTCTCCCCTAACCTTAGCTTTATTTGGCATGTACTTAGCTAAATATTAGCACCATACATTTTATTGCACTTTAGCACTATTTTGCTTGAAATATATTTACTTGCTCCCTTATGGGCAAAGACAAGTAAAAAAATGACACTAGCACTTACAAAAGACACTGTTATGGCCTATGGGCCTTATAGACTTCGCACTAGTTTACACAATGTGCCAAAACCGCGATAAAAAAATCACATTATGGAAACCTCGTTTCTAATTTGCATTTTAACTTGACTTTTTTCTTAATTAATTCTCAATGTATCACATCATATTTCAACGTTTTGCTACAAAATAATTATCAACACCACATATTCCTTGAGAATCAAGCAACTCTAGGCGATAGTAGAGGTGGTTGTATCCCAGACCAATATGATACTATGTTCGATTTTGTCAATCTTCCATCTTCCGCGACTTTAGGTTTTAGTAGGCATTGTGTGAGTGCACACATGTGATGATGTTAATGTGTGTGCAGAAAAGCGTTGCACTAGTTGCCTGTAACCAAACAATCACCTATACGAACAAATATGCACACATATTAAGCCCCAATTTAGTTAGGCATTGGATATGATATGAAATTAAAGATGTTAAGCATAACCAATAGGTGAGTTATTTGGGCATAAAGTCATAACTTCATTTTTTTCCTAAAATTAAAGCTTTATCGGCCTCCGCTACATCAAGTGATACAACTGCAAGAATTCACCTCCGATCATTGCATTCGAACAAGCATCTTAAATGAAAAAAATGCATTGTGCCACCTTTTACTATTATAGCTCCAACATGATCGTCAAAACGTTCTGTTCGTCTAAAAGTGTTGAACACAAATGTCTTTCTTGTTGGGGAACGTAGCAGAATTTAAAATTTGTACGCATCACCAAGATCAATCTATGGAGTTATCTAGCAACGAGGGAAAGGGGAGGGCATCTACATACCCTTGTAGATCGCGAGCGGAAGCGTTCAAGAGAACGGGGTTGATGGAGTCGTACTCGTCGTGATCCAAATCACGGATGACCTAGCGCCGAACGGACGGCACCTCCGCGTTCAACACACGTACGGTTGGGAAGACGTCTCCTCCAACTTGATCCAGCAAGGGGGAAGGAGAGGTTGATGGAGATCCAGCAGCACGACGGCGTGGTGGTGGAAGCAACGGTGATCTCGGCAGGGCTTCGCCAAACTCAGCGAGAGGGAGAGGTGTCACGGGAGGGAGAGGGAGGCACCAGGGGCTAGGGTACGGCTGCCCTCCCTCCCCCCACTATATATAGGGCCCCTAGGGGGGGCGCCGGCCCTAGAGATTGGATCTCAAGGGGGGAGCGGCGGCCAAGGGGGGTGGCTTGCCCCCCAAGCCAAGTGGGGCGCCCCCACCCCTAGGGTTTCCAACCCTAGGCGCAGGGGGAGGCCCAAGGGGGGCGCACCAGCCCACCAGGGGCTGGTTGCCTTCCCCACTTCAGCCCATGGGGCCCTCCGGGATAGGTGGCCCCACCCGGTGGACCCCCGGGACCCTTCCGGTGATCCCGGTACAATACCGGTGACCCCCGAAACTTCCCCGGTGGCCGAAACTGGACTTCCTATATACAATTCTTCACCTCCGGACAATTCCGGAACTCCTCGTGACGTTCGGGATCTCATCCGGGACTCCGAACAACTTTCGGGTTACCACATACTAATATCTCAAGAACCCTAGCGTCACCGAACCTTAAGTGTGTAGACCCTATGGGTTCGGGAGACACGCAAACATGACCGAGACGACTCTCCGGTCAATAACCAACAGCGGGATCTGGATACCCATGTTGGCTCCCACATGCTCCTCGATGATCTCATCAGATGAACCACAATGTTGAGGATTCAATCAATCCCGTATACAATTCCCTTTGTCAATCGGTACGTTACTCGCCCGAGACGTACTCGATCGTCGGTATCCCAATACCTCGTTCAATCTCGTTACCGGCAAGTCACTTTACTCGTACCGTAATGCATGATCCCGTGATCAACCACTTGGTCACATTGAGCTCATTATGATGATGCATTACCGAGTGGGCCCAGAGATACCTCTCCGTCATACGGAGTGACAAATCCCAGTCTCGATTCGTGCCAAGCCAACAGACACTTTCGGAGATACCCGTAGTGCACCTTTATAGTCACCCAGTTACGTTGTGACGTTTGGCACACCCAAAGCACTCCTACGGTATCCGAGAGTTGCACAATCTCATGGTCTAAGGAAATGATACTTGACATTCGGAAAAGCTCTAGCAAACGAACTACACGATCTTTGAGCTATGCTTAGGATTGGGTCTTGTCCATTACATCATTCTCCTAATGATGTGATCCCGTTATCAATGACATCCAATGTCCATAGTTAGGAAACCATGACTATCTTTTGATCAACGAGCTAGTCAACTAGAGGCTCACTAGGGACATGTTGTGGTCTATGTATTCACACATGTATTACGATTTCCGGATAACACAATTATAGCATGAACAATAGACAATTATCATGAACAAGGAAATATAATAATAACCATTTTATTATTGCCTCTAGGGAATTTTTCCAACAGTCTCCCACTTGCACTAGAGTCAATAATCTAGTTACATTGTGATGAATCGAACACCCATAGAGTTCTGGTGTTGATCATGTTTTGCTCTAGGGAGAGGTTTAGTCAACGGATCTGCTACATTCAGGTCCGTATGTACTTTACAAATATCTATGTCTCCATTTTGAACACTTTCACGAATGGAGTTGAAGCGACGCTTGATATGCCTGGTCTTCCTGTGAAACCTGGGCTCCTTGGCAAGGGCAATAGCTCCAGTGTTGTCACAGAAGAGAGTCATCGGGCCCGACGCATTGGGAATGACTCCTAGATCGGTAATGAACTCCTTCGCCCAGATTGCTTCTTGTGCTGCCTCCGAGGCTGCCATGTACTCCGCTTCACATGTAGATCCCGCCACAACGCTTTGCTTGCAACTGCACCAGCTTACTGCCCCACCATTCAAAATATACACGTATCCGGTTTGTGACTTGGAGTCATCCAGATCTGTGTCGAAGCTAGCATCGACGTAACCCTTTACGATGAGCTCTTCGTCACCTCCATAAACGAGAAACATATCCTTAGTCCTCTTCAGGTACTTCAGGATATTCTTGACCGCTGTCCAGTGTTCCATGTCGGGATTACTTTGGTACCTTCCTATCAAACTTACGGCAAGGTTTACATCAGGTCTGGTACACAGCATGGCATACATAATAGACCCTATGGCCGAGGCATAGGGGACGACACTCATCTTTTCTCTATCTTCCGCCGTGGTCGGGCATTGAGCCGTGCTCAATTGCATACCTTGCAATACAGGCAAGAACCCCTTCTTGGACTGATCCATATTGAACTTCTTCAATATCTTGTCAAGGTACGTACTTTGTGAAAGACCAATGAGGCGTCTCGATCTATCTCTATAGATTTTGATGCCTAATATATAAGCAGCTTCTCCAAGGTCCTTCATTGAAAAACACTTGTTCAAGTAGGCCTTTATGCTTTCCAAGAATTCTATATCATTTCCCATCAACAGTATGTCATCCACATATAATATGAGAAATGCTACGGAGCTCCCACTCACTTTCTTGTAAACACAGGCTTCTCCATAAGTCTGTGTAAACCCAAACGCTTTGATCATCTCATCAAATCGAATGTTCCAACTCCGAGATGCTTGCACCAGCCCATAGATTGAGCGTTGGAGCTTGCACACCTTGTTAGCATTCTTAGGATCGACAAAACCTTCCGGCTGCATCATATACAATTCTTCCTTAAGAAAGCCGTTAAGGAATGTTGTTTTGACGCCCATTTGCCATATCTCATAATCATAGAATGCGTCAATTGCTAACATGATTCGGACAGACTTCAGCTTCGCTACGGGTGAGAAAGTCTCATCGTAGTCAACCCCTTGAACTTGTCGATAACCCTTAGCGACGAGTCAAGCCTTGTAGATGGTCACATTACCATCTGTTGGGGAACGTAGTAATTTCAAAAAATTTCCTACGCACACTTAAGATCATGGTGATGCATAGCAACGAGAGGGGAGAGTATGATCTACGTACCTTGTAGATCGACAACGGAAGCGTTTGGTTGATGTAGTCGTACGTCTCCACGGTCCGACCGATCAAGCACCGAAACTACGGCACCTCCGAGTTCTAGCACACGTTCAGCTCGATGACGATCCCCGGACTCTGATCCAGCAAAGTGTCGGGGAAGAGTTCCGTCAGCACGGCGGCGTGGTGACGATCTTGATGTACTACTGCTGCAGGGCTTCGCCTAAACTCCGCTACAATATTATCGAGGACTATGGTGGAAGGGGGCACCGCACACGGCTAAGAATATGATCACATGGATCCACTTGTGTGTTTCTGGGGTGCCCCTGCCTCCGTATATAAAGGACTAAGGGAGGGGGGTGCGGCCGGCCATAGAGAGGCGCGCTAGGAGAGTCCTACTCCCTCTGGGAGTAGGATTCCCCCCCCCCCAATCCTAGTTGGAATAGGATTCGCGGAGGGGGGAAAGGAGAGAGAGGGGCCGGCCCCCTTTCCTTGTCCTATTCGGACCAAGGGAGGGGAGGGGCGCGCGGCCCATGTTGGGCTGCCTCTTCTCTTTTCCACTAAGGCCCACTATGGCCCATATATCTCCCGGGGGGTTCCGGTAACCTCCCGGTACTCCGGTAAAATCCCGATTTCACTCAGAACACTTCCGATATCCAAACATAGGCTTCCAATATATCAATCTTTATGTCTCAACCATTTCAAGACTCCTCGTCATGTCCGTGATCACATCCGGGACTCCGAACAACCTTCGGTACATCAAAATGCATAAACTCATAATATAACTATCATCGTAACCTTAAGCGTGCGGACCCTACGGGTTCGAGAACAATGTAGACATGACCGAGACATGTCTCCGGTCAATAACCAATAGCGGGACCTGGATGCCCATATTGGCTCCTACATATTCTACGAAGATCTTTATCGGTCAGACCGCATAACAACATACGTTGTTCCCTTTGTCATCGGTATGTTACTTGCCCGAGATTCGATCGTCGGTATTCCAAATACCTAGTTCAATCTCGTTACCGGCAAGTCTCTTTACTTGTTCTGTAATACATCATCCCGCAACTAACTCATTAGTTGCAATGCTTGCAAGGCTTAAGTGATGTGCATTACCGAGAGGGCCCAGAGATACCTCTCCGACAATCGGAGTGACAAATCCTAATCTCGAAATACGCCAACCCAACATGTACCTTTGGAGACACCTGTAGAGCTCCTTTATAATCACCCAGTTACGTTGTGACGTTTGGTAGCACACAAAGTGTTCCTCTGGCACACGGGAGTTGCATAATCTCATAGTCATAGGAACATGTATAAGTCATGAAGAAAGCAATAGCAACATACTAAACGATCGGGTGCTAAGCTAATGGAATGGGTCATGTCAATCAGATCATTCACTTAATGATGTGATCCCGTTAATCAAATAACAACCACTTGTTCATGGTTAGGAAACATAACCATCTTTGATTAACGAGCTAGTCAAGTAGAGGCATACTAGTGACACTTTGTTTGTCTATGTATTCACACATGTATTATGTTTCCGGTTAATACAATTCTAGCATGAATAATAAACATTTATCATGATATAAGGAAATAAATAATAACTTTATTATTGCCTCTAGGGCATATTTCCTTCACCATCTGCGTCTGTCTTCCTTTTAAAGATCCATTTATTTTCTATGGCTCGCCGATCATCGGGCAAGTCAGTCAAAGTCCATACTTCGTTTTCATACATGGATCCTATCTCGGATTTCATGGCTTCTAGACATTTGTCGGAATCTGGGCCCGCCATTGCTTCCTCATAGTTCGAAGGTTCACCATTGTCTAACAACATGATTTCCAAGACAGGGTTGCCGTACCACTCTGGTGCGGAACGTGTCCTTGTGGACCTACGAAGTTCAGTAGCAACTTGATCTGAAGTTTCATGATCATCATCATTAACTTCCTCTCTAGTCGGTGCAGGCACCTCAGGAACATTTTCCTGAGTTGCGCCACTTTCCAGTTCAAGAGGTAATACTTCATCAAGTTCTACTTTCCTCCCACTTACTTCTTTCGAGAGAAACTCTTTCTCTAGAAAGGATCCATTCTTGGCAACAAAGATCTTGCCTTCGGATCTGAGGTAGAAGGTATACCCAATAGTTTCTTTAGGGTATCCTATGAAGACGCATTTTTCCGACTTGGGTTCAAGCTTTTCAGGTTGAAGTTTCTTGACATAAGCATCGCATCCCCAAACCTTTAGAAACGACAGCTTAGGTTTCTTCCCAAACCATAATTCATACGGTGTCGTCTCAACGGATTTCGACGGAGCCCTATTTAAAGTGAATGCGGCAGTCTCTAAAGCATAGCCCCAAAATGACAGCGGTAGATCGGTACACTAGTAGAAAATAGGGCTATGGTCCAGGCCGCATCAACCCATTAGTCCCGGTTCAGTGTAGAACCGGGACCAATGTGGGCATTGGTCCCGGTTCGTGAGCCCAGGGGGCCGGCCGGGCCACGTGGGCCATTGGTCCCGGTTCGTCTGGACCTTTTGGTCCCGGTTGGTGGGACGAACCGGGACCAATGGGCCTCGCTCCTGGCCCACCACCATTGGTCCCGGTTGGTGGCTTGAACCGGGACCAAAGGCTTCCCTTTAGTCCCGGTTCATGTCATCAACCGGGACCAATGAGGTGCCTATATATACCCCCTCGCGCAAGAGCAGAGCACAGTGCTCTGTTTTTTCTGGCCGAGGGGGAGAGGGCTTTGTGGTGCTCTAGCTCACCTCCTATGCACATGAGGTGTTCGATGGAATGCCCGAGCCACACTACTTAAGCTTTCTCCTCTCGAAGCTCGACCTCCAAGCTCCATTTTCCTCGAGATTTGTCTAGATTTAGCGGTCCGTCACGCCCCGTCCCCGTCTTCACCGCCGTCGATCACCCGCGCTGATCTCATCACCGACACCACCATGGTGAGCCTCTTGTTCTTATCTTCTTTCTGAAAGGAAAAATATTCTTACTTGTATGTTTAGATAGATACTTGTATCATTTTCTTACATTTATTATTGCATCTTATATAGTGCGATGGTTTTGGTATCCGCCCCGTCGGCCCTCGTCCTGTCTATGATTCGGATTTGGTATGTATATTATCTTTATAACTATTGGTTCATTTATTGTTTATGAAAATTATGCCGACCAACGTGACATAGATTTTATTTATCTAGGATGTATGTGAATCGGAAATGCCAACCGACTCTATTGTCGAGAGGTTAAATTTAGTTGAAGAAGAAAACAATTTTTTGAAGGAAAAAATAAAAAAAATTGAGGAGGAGAAGATGATATTGGAGTTGCATGTTGCGGATGTCGTCGATGATCACAAGATCAAGATGGATGCAATGCGCTTGAAGATTAGAAAGATTAGAAAATATGCCATTCATACCGAGGCTTGGTATCATTATGCCGTTGGATCAATTGTTACCTTGGTTGCGATTATGATCGCATTTGTTTTCGCATTGAAATGTTTTACATAGTTTCAATGTATGGTTTAATTAATTAGATGCTCTGGAGAGCTATATGTTGTTAGATGAGAACTATGTATGCACTTTGGTTTTAATGTGATGATGAACTTCTATTAATTTGGACACTTAATTATATATAATGCACGCAGATGAACCGGCAATGGATGTACGGTGACAGACACACCCGCGAGTACATTAAGGGCGTGCATGAGTTTCTCGATGCGGCTGAGGCAAACAAGCAGAATGGTTTTATGTGTTGTCCATGCACTCAATGTGGGAATACGAGGTCTTACTCTAATCGGAAAATCCTTCACTCCCACCTGCTTTACAAGGGTTTCATGCCACACTATAATGTTTGGACGAGGCACGGAGAAATAGGGGTTATGATGGAAGACGGCGAAGAAGAAGAGTACGATGACAACTATGTGCCCCCTGAATACGGTGATGCTGCAACGGGGGGAGCTGGTGAAGATCAAGAGGAACCAGACGATGTGCCCAATGATGCTGCCACGGGTGAAGCTGCTGAAGATCAAGAGGAACCAGACGATGTGCCCGATGATGATGATCTCCGCCGGGTCATTGTCGATGCAAGGACGCAATGCATTAGTCAAAAGGAGAAGCTGAAGTTCGATCGCATGTTAGAGGATCACAAAAAAGGGTTATACCCCAATTGCGAAGATGGCAACACAAAGCTCGGTACCGTACTGGAATTCCTGCAGTGGAAGGCAGAAAATGCTGTGGCTGACAAAGGATTTGAGAAGCTACTGAAAATATTGAAGAAGAAGCTTCCAAACGATAACGAATTGCCCGACAGTACATACGTAGCAAAGAAGGTCGTATGCCCTCTAGGATTGGAGGTGGAGAAGATACATGCATGCCCTAATGACTGCATCCTCTACCGCGGTGCATACAAGGATCTGAACGCATGCCCGGTATGCGGTGCGTTGCGGTATAAGATCAGACGAGATGACCCTGGTGATGTTGACGGCGAGCCCCTCAGGAAGAGGGTTCCTGCGAAGGTGATGTGGTATGCTCCTATAATACCACGGTTGAAACGTCTGTTCAGAAACGAAGAGCATGCCAAGTTGATGCGATTGCACAGTGAGAACCGAAAGAAAGATGGGAAGTTGAGAGCACCCGCTGACGGATCGCAGTGGAGAAAAATCGAGAGAAAGTACTGGGATGAGTTTGCAAAGGACCCAAGGAATGTATGGTTTGCTTTAAGCGCGGATGGCATTAATCCTTTCGGGGAGCAGAGCAGCAATCACAGCACCTGGCCCGTGACTATGTATGTATAACCTTCCTCCTTGGATGTGCATGAAGCGGAAGTTCATTATGATGCCAGTTCTCATCCAAGGCCCTAAGCAACCCGGCAACGAAATTGATGTGTACCTAAGGCCATTAGTTGAAGAACTTTTACAGCTGTGGAATGGAAACGGTGTACGTACGTGGGATGAGCACAGACAGGAGGAATTTAACCTTAAGGCGTTGCTGTTCGTGACCATCAACGATTGGCCCGCTCTCAGTAACCTTTCAGGACAGACAAACAAAGGATACCACGCATGCACGCACTGTTTAGATGACACTGAAAGTATATACCTGGACAAATGCAGGAAGAATGTGTACCTGGGCCATCGTCGATTTCTTCCGACCAACCATCAATGTCGAAAGAAAGGCAAGCATTTCAAAGGCGAGGCAGATCACCGGAAGAAGCCCGCCATGCGCACCGGTGATCACGTGCTTGCTATGGTCAATGATTTACACTACGTAATCTTTGGAAAGGGTCCCGGTGGACTAGCTGTTCCGAATGACGCTGAGGGACACGCACCCATGTGGAAGAAGAAATCTATATTTTGGGACCTACCCTACTGGAAAGACCTAGAGGTCCGCTCCTCAATCAACGTGATGCACGTGACGAAGAACCTTTGCGTGAACCTGCTAGGCTTCTTGGGCGTGTATGGGAAGACAAAAGATACACCCGAGGCACGAGAGGACCTGCAACGTTTGCACGAAAAAGACGGCATGCCTCCGAAGCAGTATAAAGGTCCTGCCAGCTACGCTCTTACGAAAGAAGAGAAAGAAATCTTCTTTGAATGCCTGCTCAGTATGAAGGTCACGACTGGCTTCTCGTCGAATATAAAGGGAATAATAAATATGCCAGAGAAAAAGTTTCAGAACCTAAAGTCTCATGACTGCCACGTGATTATGACACAACTGCTTCCGGTTGCATTGAGGGGGCTTCTACCGGAAAACGTTCGATTAGCCATTGTGAAGCTATGTGCATTCCTCAATGCAATCTCTCAGAAGGTGATCGATCCAGAAATCGTACCAAGGCTAAGGAGTGATGTGGCGCAATGTCTTGTCAGTTTCGAGCTGGTGTTCCCACCATCCTTCTTCAATATCATGACGCACGTCCTAGTTCATCTAGTCGACGAGATTGTCATCCTGGGGCCCGTATTTCTACACAATATGTTCCCCTTTGAGAGGTTCATGGGAGTCCTAAAGAAATATGTCCGTAACCGCGCTAGGCCAGAAGGAAGCATCTCCATGGGCCATCAAACAGAGGATGTTATCGGGTTTTGTGTTGACTTCATTCCTGGCCTTAACAAGATAGGTCTCCCTAAATCGCGGTATGAGGGGAGACTGACTGGAAAAGGCACTCTGGGAAGAGACTCAATAATATGCAGGGACGGATATTCTTGGTCTCAAGCACACTACACAGTTCTACAGAACTCTACCTTGGTGACCCCGTATGTCGATGAACACAAGAACAGTCTGCGCTCCAAACACCCGGAGCAGTGCGACGACTGGATTACATGTGAACACATCAGGACTTTCAGCAGTTGGTTGGAAACACGTCTCAGAGGTGACAACACTGTTTGTGATGAGTTGTACTTGTTGTCCAAGGGACCATCTTTGACTTTATTGACTTACAAAGGATACGAGATAAATGGGAATACATTTTACACGATCGCCCAAGATCAAAAGAGCACCAACCAAAACAGCGGTGTTCGCTTTGATGCAGCAACCGAGAGCGGAAAGGACACATATTATGGTTACATAGTGGACATATGGGAACTTGACTACGAACCTGATTTTAAGGTCCCTTTGTTTAAGTGCAAATGGGTCAATCTGTTAGGCGGCGGAGTACAGGTAGACCCACAGTATGGAATGACAACAGTGGATCTGAAAAATCTTGGGTACACTGACGAACCGTTCGTCCTAGCCAATGATGTGGCACAGGTTATCTATGTGAAGGACATGTCTACCAAACCGAGAAAAAGAAAAGATAAGGAAGCGAATACATCATACGATGAGCCAAAGCGCCACATAGTTCTTTCAGGAAAAAGGGACATCCTGGGAGTGGACGGCAAGACAGACATGTCTGAAGATTATGAAAAGTTTCATGAAATTCCTCCCTTCAATGTCAAGGCTGACCCAAGCATCCTGATAAACAATGAAGATTATCCATGGTTACGGCGCAATAAGAAAATGACACAAGCGAAGAAAAAGTGAAGACTTTCTCCCGCAATAAGCAAATGCTATGTGGGTGAAATTATGACACCATCCCAACTTTCAACTTTTTCAGAGTTCATTTGAAATGCTTTCATGTCTTATGGTTCGAAACTTTGATACTTCGAAAGTGATTGTCCATTTTGTACACGAAGTGCATCAAGTTTTTGTCGTAACCCTCTCTACTTTTTGGAACATGCTATGTGGGTGAAATGATGATACCATGCCAACTTTCAACCTTTTCAGAGTTCATTTTGAAATGCTTTCCAATTTCAGAGTCATTTAGCTCAAAGAATGAATTAATAGCAAACAGAATGAACTACAAAACTTTTATGAAAATAAAAACAATCAATTAAAATATTATGTTATGATCAACTAAAATAAAACTATAATATTCTTCAATAGCAAAAAGAATATAATTTGTGTGACCTAAAATCAAACTATAAGTATTTAATTCTAAGGATAAATAAAAAATAAATAGCAAAGAAGAAAAAAAATTCTAATTTTATAGTAAAGTTATTCATAAACTAGTGATTCACACAAATTTTTAAAAATTCAAATTTAAACTATTTAAAATTTAAAACTAATGGCACTAACAGAAAGTTTATAATTTTTGTGACCTAAAAGCAAAAAGAAATCACTAAAAAACTGTAAGTATTTAGTTTTAAGTAGAAATAAAAAATAAATAGAAAAAAAATTCTAATTTTATAGTAAAGTTATTCATAAACTAGTGATTCACACAAATTTTTAAAAATTCAAATTTAAACTATTTAAAATTTAAAACTAATGGCACTAACAGAAAGTTTATAATTTTTGTGACCTAAAAGCAAAAAAGAAATCACTAAAAAACTGTAAGTATTTAGTTTTAAGTAGAAATAA
The DNA here is from genome assembly GCF_056163025.1 of Triticum urartu. Classification (NCBI taxonomy): domain Eukaryota; kingdom Viridiplantae; phylum Streptophyta; class Magnoliopsida; order Poales; family Poaceae; genus Triticum; species Triticum urartu. The sequence goes on from NC_141877.1 coordinate 356,350,594, forward strand.
AAAAATAAAAAACCAAAAAATGTAGAAATAAAAAAGAAAAAACCAAAAAAAATGCCACCTACTGGGCCTCCACGGCCTGAATACGACTAGAAACCCTACATGGGCCAGGATTTAGGCCCGCAGAAGGCCCAATAGGCCCACAGGCAAAGCAGTGTCAAATTAGGCCCATAGGCCTGCTGTTCAGAGGAGTTCGAGAGGGAGGAGGCAGCAGAGCTTATAAACTGGTGTTGGGCGCTGTCAACTAGCGATGTGGGACTAAACTTATGGGCGCGGGGCAGCACAAGGGTATTGGTCCCGGTTGGTGGCCCTAACCGGGACTAAAGGAGGCATTGGTCCCGGTTGGTGCCACCAACCGTGACCAATGCCCCCTTTAGTCCCGGTTGGTGCCACCAACCGGGACCAATGGGCTTCGCTTCCCGCCCTTTGGGCTGCCGAAAAGAGGCCATTGGTCTCGGTTTGTGGCACCAACCGGGACTAATGCCCACCTTTAGTCCCGGTTGCTGCCACGAACCAAGACTAAAGCCTCTTCTATATAAGGCCACACTTTGGAATTTTTCATTCTCATCTTGCAGTTGCCGCCCCTGACGCCGCCAGGCTGCCCCGACGCCGCCCGCCCCCATCATCGCCGTCGCCCGCGCCCATCGTCGCCGTCGCCCGCGACGCGCGTCGCCACGGCCCGCCCCCGTCGCCGTCGCCCTCGTCCCTGCCCCGACGCGCACCGCCCCGTCCCGCCCTCGCCGTCGCCCGCGCTGGCCCCTTGCCCGCCGCCCGCCGCCCCGGCTACCGTCCCCGTCACCGCGTCCCCGAGCCCGCCGTCCTCGTCGCCGGACTCCAGCCGTCGCCGCCCCCCTCAAAGTGAGCCCCCCTCTCGAGTGCCACTCTTGCGCCGCCCGAGCGCCCTTGCTCCGCCCCTGCTCCGTGGTCGCCGCCGCCCGAGCGCCCCGGCTCCGCCCTTGCGCCCTTGCTCCGCCCCTGCTCCGCCAGCCCCGAGCGCCCAAGGAGAAGTAGAGGAGAGGAGAAGTGGAGCAGCAGCAACGCGCTGTCCACTTTTCTGAATTTTTTGGAACAGGAGGAATTTTTTTGTCCATATAGAAGGTGTTTGATGAAATACTAGATGGCTTTGGGCATTTTTGGAATTTAAAAAAAATTGTGGTGAGGTACTGATGCAAGACAAAGGCGATGGCAAAATTTCAGAATTTTTGGAGAGGTTTAGAATAGGTTTTCAACAAGTTATTTGAATCCGATTCAAATTTCATTTGAATGAAATTTGAAAATTTTGAACTATGGATCAGAATATGCTAAATATGTCAAAAATGTTTTTTTATATGATGTTTTTTTTCATATATGTATTCATTTTTTTATTTAGGTTGTTAATTAGTAGATATCGATTTTAGGTTAGTGTAGAGGAAAAAGTAAAATAAGGAAAAGGAAGAAAAGAGGAAGAAGGAAGAAGAAGAAGAAGAAAAGGAAGGAGTGGAAAAAGGAAAATAAGAAGAGGAAGGCTTCTTTTTTTTTCTTCGATCTTCTCCTCTATTTTGTTCATGGATATATGCTAAAGAAAACGAGGGGGTGATAGATGATGATGAGGGGTCGAGAGTGGGACGAGAGGTGTCGAGGGGAGAAAAAATATGTTATCAGGGACGAGGGTCATCGAGGGGTCGAGAGAGGGATGAGGGGTCGAGAGAACTAAATAAGAAGAAGAAGAGGAGAGGAAGAAGAGGATAAATAAATAAGAAGAAGAAAAAAGAAGGGGAAGAAGAGGGAGAAGAAGAGGAGAGGAAGAAGAGGAAGTCTTCTCCTCTATTCTTTCTTTTCTTCTTTTTTCTTCTTCTTCTTCCTCTTTATTTTATCGGGAACGAGGGTCGGTCGAGAGGTCGAGGAGCGGTAGAGGAGAAACCCTAAATAGAAAGTATCGTCGGTGTGAGATACATGTACCGTCGGTGTCGGACACTACACCCACATCCCACAAGTGGCGCGGGCTTTGACGCCCACGTCACTTGTGGGACGTGGATGTAGTGTCCGACACCGAAGGCCACATGTATCTCACACCCACGATACTTGCTAGCTATTTAGGGTTTCCTCTACCAAAAATAAGAGGAGAAATAAATAAGAAGAAGAAAAAAGAAGAAAAAGAAGAGGAGAAGAAGAAAGGAATAGTGGAGAAGAAGAGAAAATAGAATATATTCTATTTTCTCTTTTCTCCACTATTCCTTTCTTCTTCTCCTCTTTTTTTTCTTCTTTTCTTCTTCTTATTCTTCTTCTTCTTATTCTTATTAGCCGGAAGTAGAGAGAGGTTTCCTAGTGTCAAAGTATTGAAGAAATCCATGCCTTCATCATTAGCCGGAAGTAACCAGGGCATGTTGGTACGAAGTTCTGCAAAGTTGTTTTGGAATGGAGTCCCAGATAGAATAATCCGCCTTTTGGTACCAATTCAGCAAAGGCCTTCCAAATAGCGATATTCGGAAGGCTCTTGCTGAACTTTGTACCAAAAGGCGGATTATCCTATCTGGGAGTCCGTTCCAGAACAACTTTGAAGAGCTTCGTACCATCATGCACATGTTACTTTCGCCTAATGATGAAGACATGGTTTTGTTGAATCCCTTGACACTAGGCAACCTCCCGACCCCTCGGCGATCCTATCGAACATGAGAGGAAGAAGAGGATAAAAAAAGAAGAGGAAGAAGAAGAAAAAGAGGAGAAGAAAGAATAGAGGAGATCTTCTCCTCTATTCTTTCTTCTCCTCTTATTTTTCTTCTTCTTCCTCTTTTTTTTATCGGGAACGAGGGTCGTCGAGGGACATAGATGTAGTGTCGTCGTTGTCGATATATACCCCCTCCCGATAGCTTACTATGATTAGGTAGCTAGTTCTACGTTTGGCACTAATATATCCATCTGTCATGTTTGAATAATAATTGCCATGTTGTAAATATTTGTAGAAACTATGGACACCGCCCTAGACGAAGCAACAAAAGAAGCGTTGTTGAGGGACATAATCGCAGAAGGAAGTGATGCCATCTTGTTGTTTCTCAACGAAACCGATGGTCTGGAAGGAGAGGGTGAACAAGCTGGCTACGGTGACCTAATGCCGGTGCAAGAAGAAGAACATGAGGACGGCTCCGGTGACCCAATGCCGGTGCAAGAAGGAGACCGTGAAGACGGCTCCGGTGACCGAACCGAGTCCGGCCAGGTATATATATTAGTTAAGCCTATGATGACTAGCTGATTGATGCATTCATTGTTTTGGTATGTACACATATTAATTAAGTCTTTGTTCTTTTTTCTAGCCCTCCGGATCGAGCACAACTTCGGTAAAGAGACGAGGCCCGAAGAAAAAATTGAGCTCGGATGAAAAGTTTGAGATCATAGCAATCGCGCCCGACGGCCAACCTATTGAACCCCTCCGGACAAAGAGCACATTTGTTGCTCAGTGCGGGGTTCTGGTTAGGGACAAGATCCCGATAAGCATCCAGCAATGGTTTAAGCCGGCTACAGAAGACCCTGAGGTGTCTTATGTCAATGATATGCAGAAAAATGATCTTTGGACTGAGCTGAAGTCAAATTTCACCCTACCGCCTGAGGATAATCCAGAGAACCCAGTTAAAGAGAAATTAATCAAGTCTTTTGCTCTAAAGAGGATGGCAGAACTATTCAGGAGGTGGAAGAAAGAGCTGAATAAGTTTGTTGAAAATAACGAGACACCAGAATTCAAGGGCAGATATGAGAATATCAGAGATCACTGGCCCGCATTTGTGGCCTACAAGACATCGAAAAAGAGTCAGAAGATGTCAGCGACAAACAAGCAAAATGCTGCGAAGAAGAAGCTTCACCATCGCACGGGGTCAGGTGGCTACCTTGTAGCCCGGCCTAAGTGGTCCAGGACTGAGAATGATCTGGTTCATAAAGGGATCGAACCAGAGACAATTAACTGGCCAGACCGTTGCCGGACTTGGTTCTTCGGGGCTGGCGGAACACTGGACCCTGTAACAGGGAAGTGCATTTGGACGAACGATCAAATGGACATACCAGTCAGTAAGCTTAAGCAGTATATCGAAGCAGCGCATGAAGGGACGTTCTTTCCAGACAGAGAGAACGATGAGCTCACAATGGCCCTCGGGAATCCTGAGCACCCTGGACGGACACGAGGCACGCCAGGCTCCATTCCGTGGAAGGTTGGGTTTCCGGACGCAGGCGGTTACAAATCCCATGAGAGGAGGAAAAAAGTGCAGCAGACCCAAATGCAGGCGCTGCAAGCAAGGGTAGACGCGATAGAGGAACGAGAAGCAAATCGCAGAAAACGTACTGCCGAAGCCTCCCCCGAAGCTACCCCGCCATCTCAGCACAGAAGCAGCGTGGCTTCCACCGAGCTGCTTCAGCCGGAGCATGCCTTGACGGCTCCTGCCAGCTATCCCGTGGATGCTATAACGGAGTCTCAAAATTGCCACCTTATGACGCAATGGATGAATTTGAAGGTCAAGGCGGCTGTTGGCTCTGTTTATCCTACTGAACCCGGCGCAACTTTTCACTACCGGCCGATTCCAGAAGGATATGCTAGGGTGATGGTGGATGAGATAATGGAGGGATTTGAGGACCTCCAGCTTGACCACCCTACCGGTGAAGGGGAGACTCGGCTGGGGTCTGCTCTGAAGACTCCATGCCTATGGCGGAAGGAGCTCATCAACCTTCCGAACTGGACGCCACTGCCTCCTCCTCCTCCTCCTCCTCCGGCGAGTCAGGGCACTCCGCCTCCACCGCCTCCTCCTCCGGCGAGTGACGATCAGGGCCCTCGGCCGGCTCCTTCTCCGGCGCGTGGCGGCACTCCGCCTCCTTCTCCACCTGCGCCGACGCGCCTAAGCAGCCAGCCTCCTCCTTCTCCGCCTCGTCAGCAAGGGCGGAAGAGACCTGCCGCCGCTCCAGCTGCTCTAGCGCGTCGTAGTCCTTCTCCTCCGCCTCTTAAGCAAGTAAAGAAGACAACCGCTACGTCTGCTCGGTCGGTGTCTAGCAGTACAACTAGAGGCGGGAGGACATACAGATTCGGTCCTTCTCTGAAGACTCCAGAGAAGTTACCATACGAGAGGACCCAGGAGGAGAATGCCGAGATCGCGCGAGAAGAAGTGAAGAAATTATTTGAAGGGGTGAAAGCAAAGAAACATCCACCTCCGGAGGAGAAGGTAGATCGGGTGAAAGTGAAGCGCACTCTGGCTGCCCTGACAAAACCACCGAAGTCTGATCCGCTGAAAGGAAACTATGACCGCATTATTGGAAAGGAATTTGCCGAAGCGGAGCGGTCGGGAAGTACTGTCAGTGATCAAAAGCTGAAAGAACGACGAGCTGGGAAACAAATTGCCCAGCTCGGCGAACAAGCGAAGCAATCGTGCCCCCCGCTCAAGGTGCCTAGCCACAACGTCGATAATGATCCGAGGATGGTGCCCGGTTATAGCAATCTTGCAGATTACCTGCCCGACGAAGTACATTATGAACCCATGGAGATGCAGATACAAAGATACGAGTACGGGAAGCCTCTCATCAAAGATGAAAGATCTCTATCAACGATGATGCGAAGATTGCATGATTGGTACTTGAAAATCTGCAGAGACTCTGGGGGGAGGAGTACTTTGTATGTGAAAGTTAAAAAGGAGCATGACCTCGTTGGAATTGATCTGTTGCCTGTTCCATTTGAGGAGTTCTATCAGTTTTTCAATCAATTGGCCCTCGATAAAACAACGGTCGCCTGCTACTGTCTGTAAGTAGTACTACTTCTGTCATTAAGTTTCTCTATATAGCTTAGCTCTTTCATTGCATGTATTTATAATCATCCTCACTATATTATGCAGATTGAAGATCGTCGAATTGAAGAAAAGACAAGTCGGTGATATTGGGTTCATTAACACATATCTCATAGATGCAACTCAGGTTAAACTTCATGCCGCAGAAACCGAGGCCAGCATGCTACGATCGTTGATAATAAATCAAAACAAAGATATATTACTCTTTCCTTAAAACTTCAAGTGAGTGTTACTGTCTTGTGCGTATTCGGTTTCCCTTATATATTAGTCAAGGTTATAGTAATGTAATTGATGAGTTATGCATGCGTGTGCAGTTTCCACTATATTCTCCTACATATTAAGCTTGAGCAGGGACTAGTAACCATCTTAGACTCAAGACGAAAAGATCCCAAGGACTATGCAGACATGACTCAAATACTCGAGAAGTAAGTTAAATCGATCATTATCCACCATATCAGCAACTTTGTTCATTTTCTGATATATCAAGTAATTGTTTTCTTTGTCCGGCAGGGTTTGGAGAAAATTCACCAGAAAAGCTCCGGGACTGCCGAAGGAGCTGCAATTTAGACACCCGAAAGTAAGTACTAGCTATAGTAGCATTTTAAGCGCATCTACTAGTCATTCAAGCGCTAGTTTCATCAATACCATTTGGCATTCTTGCTTATCAGTTTGATTAACCTCTATTTCTTGTAAAGTGGTTGTGGCAGGAACAAGGGAATGATTTCTGTGGATACTATGTTTGCGAGTCCATCCGCCACACGACCTGTGAGCGGGGCTACACTGACGAACAATATGAAGTACATAAATAACAACATTCACAATTTTATTTTATTACCATCATTTGTGTTGAGTTTCATTCATTCATATATATATATGTATTGACCCCCTTCTTTAAATTAGATGTTTCGGAAGCGGGATGAACTCCTAGCACCAGCTCGCATGCGAGGAATTCAAGAGGAATTGGCGGCATTCTTTCTTGACCACGTGATCCCTGAAGACGGAGAATTCTATGTGGACCCTGAGTCCGTATGATTATATTTGTAAGAGATAATTATTGTATATATGTAGCCGGTAGTGTCAGATAGATATACGAGAACTTGTTGTTCGACCAATCTCTCGGAGAAGGAGAGGTGGTCGATATCACTTCTCTCTGTATATATGCATATATGTTCATGACGATCTTTCTGTTTCCTTCGTTTGCTTAATTACTAGCTAGCTAGCGTGTCTAGTTCTCTCTATATACGTATGTATAGTACGTAGCGTCGACCAAGCACGGACATAACAGAGGACACTTCTCTCTATTAATTATAACTAGCTAACACAATATATGAAACACCTAAATTAACCCCCCAAAACCCCCAAACCCCCCCTTTCAAAAAAAAACAAAAACCCCAGCCACAGAAGTGCTGACGCGTGGATGCCTATTGGTCCCGGTTGGTGCCACCAACCGGGACCAAAGGGTCTCCTGGCTGGGCTCTGCGCACTGCCCACGTGGAGGGCCTTTAGTCCCGGTTCTGGATTGAACCGGGACTAAAGGGGGGAGGTATTAGTACCGACACTTTAGTCCCGGTTCCTGAACTGGGACTAAAGGCCCTTACGAACCGGGACTATAGGCCCTTTTTCTACCAGTGGTAAGAGACATCATAGATCGTACCATATCCAATAGAGTGCGATTACGACGTTCGTACACACCATTACGCTGAGGTGTTCCAGGCGGCGTGAGTTGTGAAACTATTCCACATTTCCTTAAGTGCGTGCCAAATTCGTGACTCAAGTATTCTCCCCCACGATCTGACCGCAAGAACTTAATTTTCCTGTCACGTTGATTCTCAACCTCACTTTGAAATTCCTTGAACTTTTCAAAGGTCTCAGACTTGTGTTTCATTAAGTAGACATATCCATATCTACTCAAGTCATCAGTGAGGGTGAGAACATAACGATAGCCTCCGCGAGCCTCAACACTCATTGGACCGCACGCATCAGTATGTATGATTTCCAATAAGTTGGTTGCTCGCTCCATTGTTCCTGAGAACGGAGTCTTGGTCATTTTACCCATGAGGCATGGTTCGCACGTGTCAAATGATTCGTAATCAAGAGACTCCAAAAGTCCATCTGCATGGAGCTTCTTCATGCGTTTGACACCTATGTGACCAAGGCGGCAGTGCCACAAGTATGTGGGACTATCATTATCAACCTTACATCTTTTGGTATTCACACTACGAATATGTGTAACATTACGCTCGAGATTCATTAAGAATAAACCATTCACCAGCGGGGCATGACCATAAAACATATCTCTCATATAAATAGAACAACCATTATTCTCGGATTTAAATGAGTAGCCATCTCGAATTAAATGAGATCCTGATACAATGTTCATGCTCAAAGCTGGCACTAAATAACAATTATTAAGGTTTAAAACTAATCCCGTAGGTAAATGTAGAGGAAGCGTGCCGACGATGATCACATCGACCTTGGAACCATTCCCGACGCGCATCGTCACCTCGTCCTTTGCCAGTCTCCGCTTATTTCGCAGCTCCTGCTTTGAGTTACAAATGTGAGCAACCGCACCGGTATCAAATACCCAGGAGCTACTACGAGTACTGGTAAGGTACACAACAATTACATGTATATCACATATACCTTTAGTGTTGCCGGCCTTCTTCTCCGCTAAGTATTTGGGGCAGTTCCGCTTCCAGTGACCATTTCCCTTGCAATAAAAACACTCTGTCTCAGGCTTGGGTCCATTCTTTGGCTTCTTCCCAGTAGCTTGCTTACCGGGCGCGGCAACCCCCTTGCCGTCCTTCTTGAAGTTCTTCTTACCCTTGCCTTTCTTAAACTTAGTGGTTTTATTCACCATCAACACTTGATGTTCCTTTTTGATCTCCACCTCCGCTGATTTCAGCATTGAATATACCTCAGGAATGGTCTTTTCCATCCCCTGCATATTGAAGTTCCTCACAAAGCTCTTGTAGCTCAGTGGAAGCGACTGAAGGATTCTGTCAATAACCGCATCATCCGGGAGATTAACTCCCAGCTGAGTCAAGTGGTTGTGCAACCCAGACATTTTGAGTATGTGCTCACTGACAGAACTATTTTCCTCCATCTTACAACTGAAGAACTTGTCGGAGACTTCATATCTCTTGACCCGGGCATGAGCTTGGAAAATCATTTTCAGCTCTTCGAACATCTCATATGCTCCGTGTTTCTCAAAACACTTCTGGAGCCCCGGTTCTAAGCTGTAAAGCATGCCGCACTGAACGAGGGAGTAATCATCAGCACATGACTGCCAAGCGTTCATAACGTCTTGGTTCTCTGGGATGGGTGCGTCACCTAGCGGTGCTTCTAGGACATAATCTTTCTTGGCAGCTATGAGGATGATCCTCAGGTTCCGGACCCAGTCTGTATAGTTGCTGCCATCATCTTTCAGTTTGGTTTTCTCTAGGAACGCGTTGAAGTTGAGGGCAACATTAGCGTGGGCCATTTTATCTACAAGACATATTGTAAAGATTTTAGACTAAGTTCATGATAATTAAGTTCATCTAATGAAATTATTCAATGAACTCCCACTCAGATAGACATCCCTCTAGTCATCTAAGTGAAACATGATCCGAGTCAACTAGGCCGTGTCCGATCATCACGTGAGACGGACTAGTCAACATCGGTGAACATCTTCATGTTGACAGTATCTTCTATACGACTCATGCTCGACCTTTCGGTCTTCCGTGTTCTGAGGCCATGTCTGTACATGCTAGGCTCGTCAAGTCAACCTAAGTGTATTGCGTGTGTAAATCTGGCTTACACCTGTTGTATTCGAACGTTAGAATCTATCACACCCGATCATCACGTGGTGCTTTGAAACAACGAACCTTCGCAACGATGCACAGTTCGGGGGAACACTTTCTTGAAATTATGTGAGGGATCATCTTATTTAAGCTACCGTCGTTCTAAGCAAATAAGATGTAAAAACATGATAAACATCACATGCAATCAAATAGTGACATGATATGGCCAATATCATTTGCTCCTTTTGATCTCCATCTTCGGGGCGCCATGATCATCATCGTCACCGGCATGACACCATGATCTTCATCATCATGATCTCCATCATCGTGTCTTCATGAAGTTGTCTCATCATCTATTACTTATACTACTATGGCTAACGGTTTAGCAATAAAGTAAAGTAATTACATGACATTTATGTTGACACGCAGGTCACAAGTAAATTAAGACAACTCCTATGGCTCCTGCCGGTTGTCATACTCATCGACATGCAAGTCGTGATTCCTATTACAAGAACATGATCAATCTCATACATCACATATATCATTCATCAGATCCTTTTAGCCATATCACATCACACGTCACATGATGCAAAAACAAGTTAGATGTCCTCTAATTGTTGTTGCAAGTTTTTACGTGGCTGCTATAGGTTTCTAGCAAGAACGTTTCTTACCTACGCCAAAACCACAATGTGATATGCCAATTTCTATTTACCCTTCATAAGGACCCTTTTCATCGAATCCGATTCGACTGAAGTGGGAGATGTTGGGTTTCGTAGTAATTTCAAAAAACAATTCCTACGCTCACGCAAGATCATGTGATGCATAGCAACGAGATGGGAGAGTGTTGTCTACGTACCCACGCAGACCGACTGCGGAAGCGTTGATGCAACGTAGAGGAAGTAGTCGTACGTCTTCCCGATCCGACCGATCAAGCACCGAAACTACGGCACCTCCGAGTTCGAGCACACGTTTAGCTCGATGACGATCCCCGGACTCCGATCCAGCAAAGTGTCGGGGAAGAGTTCCGTCAGCATGACGGTGTGGTGACGATCTTGATGCACTACAACAGCAGGGCTTCGCCTAAACTCCGCTACAGTATTATCGAGGAATATGGTGGCTGGGGAACCGCACACGGCTAAGGAATAGATCACGTGGATCAACTTGTGTTTCTTGATCTATCTTTGGTGCTAGCCCTGCCCCTCTATTTATATTTTGAGCCCTGGGGTCGAAACTTGGAGTTAAAGCCTTCACAAAGTCGGTTTCACCCGATAGGCAATTGTCCTTCTCGGACTCCAGGGCCAGATGCCAGGGATCCCGGCGTCTGGACCCAGACGCCAGGGACCCTGGCGTCTAGCCCCTGGACTCCACAAAACTTCCTTTTGCGCTTTCCAAAAACCTTGTGGGCTTTCCCCTTTGGCCCAAATAAAGTGTTCTCGTACCCAAACATTTCGGGAAACATCCGGAACCCCTTCCGGTGATTTCCGGAACCCTTCTGGTGACCAAACACTATTATCATATATATCAAACTTTATCTCCGGACCATTCCGGAGTTCCTCGTCATGTCCGTGATCTCATCTCGGACTCCGAACAACATTCGGTACATCAAAATGCATAAAACTCATAACAACTGTCATCGTAACTTTAAGCGTGCGGACCCTACGGGTTTGAGAACAATGTAGACATGACCGAGACATGTCTTCGGTCAATAACCAATAGCGGGACCTGGATGCCCATATTGGCTCCTACATATTCTACGAAGATCTTTATCGGTCAGACCGCATAACAACATACGTTGTTCCCTTTGTCATCGGTATGTTACTTGCCCGAGATTCGATCGTCGGTATCCCATACCTAGTTCAATCTCGTTGTCGGCAAGTCTCTTTACTCGTTCCGTAATACATCATCTCGCAACTAACTCATTAGTTGCAATGCTTGCAAGGCTTATGTGATGTGCATTTACCGAGAGGGCCCAGAGATACCTCTCCGAGAATCGGAGTGACAAATCCTAATCTCGAAATACGCCAACCCAACATGTACCTTTGGAGACACCTGTAGAGCTCCTTTATAATCACCCAGTTACGTTGTGACGTTTGGTAGCACACAAAGTGTTCCTCTGGCACACGGGAGTTGCATAATCTCATAGTCATAGGAACATGTATAAGTCATGAAGAAAGCAATAGCAACATACTAAACGATCGGGTGCTAAGCTAATGGAATGGGTCATGTCAATCAGATCATTCACTTAATGATGTGATCCCGTTAATCAAATAACAACCACTTGTTCATGGTTAGGAAACATAACCATCTTTGATTAACGAGCTAGTCAAGTAGAGGCATACTAGTGACACTTTGTTTGTCTATGTATTCACACATGTATTATGTTTCCGGTTAATACAATTCTAGCATGAATAATAAACATTTATCATGATATAAGGAAATAAATAATAACTTTATTATTGCCTCTAGGGCATATTTCCTTCAGTCTCCCACTTGCACTAGAGTCAATAATCTAGATTACACCGTAATGATTCTAACACCCATGGAGCCTTGGTGCTGATCATGTTTTGCTCGTGGTAGAGGCTTAGTCAACGGGTCTGCAACATTCAGATCCGTATGTATCTTGCAAATCTCTATGTCTCCCACCTGGACTAGATCCCAGATGGAATTGAAGCGTCTCTTGATGTGCTTGGTTCTCTTGTGAAATCTGGATTCCTTTGCCAAGGCAATTGCACCAGTATTGTCACAAAAGATTTTCATTGGACCCGATGCACTAGGTATGACACCTAGATCGGATATGAACTCCTTCATCCAGACTCCTTCGTTCGCTGCTTCCGAAGCAGCTATGTGCTCCGCTTCACATGTAGATCCCGCTACGACGCTTTGTTTAGAACTGCACCAACTGACAGCTCCACCGTTCAATGTAAACACGTATCCGGTTTGCGATTTAGAATCGTCCGGATCAGTGTCAAAGCTTGCATCAACGTAACCATTTACGACGAGCTCTTTGTCACCTCCATATACGAGAAACATATCCTTAGTCCTTTTCAGGTATTTCAGGATGTTCTTGACCGCTGTCCAATGATCCACTCCTGGATTACTTTGGTACCTCCGTGCTAGACTTATAGCAAGGCACACATCAGGTCTGGTACACAGCATTGCATACATGATAGATCCTATCGCTGATGCATAGGGAACATCTTTCATATTCTCTCTATCTTCTGCAGTGGTCGGGCATTGAGTCTTACTCAATTTCACACCTTGTAACATAGGCAAGAATCCTTTCTTTGCTTGATCCATTTTGAACTTCTTCAAAATTTTGTCAAGGTATGTTGTTTGTGAAAGTCCAATTAAGCGTTTTGATCTATCTCTATAGATCTTTATGCCTAACATGTAAGCAACTTCACCGAGGTCTTTCATTGAAAAACTCTTATTCAAGTATCCCTTTATGCTATCCAGAAATTCTATATCATTTCCAATCAGTAATATGTCATCCACATATAATATCAGAAATGCTACAGAGCTCCCACTCACTTTCTTGTAAATACAGGCTTCACCGAAAGTTTGTATAAAACCAAATGCTTTGATCACACTATCAAAGCGTTTATTCCAACTCCGAGAGGCTTGCACCAGTCCATAAATGGATCGCTGGAGCTTGCACACTTTGTTAGCTCCCTTTGGATCGACAAAACCTTCTGGTTACATCATATACAACTCTTCTTCCAGAAATCCATTCAGGAATGCAGTTTTGACATCCATCTGCCAAATTTCATAATCATAAAATGCGGCAATTGCTAACATGATTCGGACAGACTTAAGCATCGCTATAGGTGAGAAGGTCTCATCGTAGTCAACCCCTTGAACTTGCCAAAAACCTTTTGCGACAAGTCGAGCTTTGTAGACAGTAATATTACCGTCAGCGTCAGTCTTCTTCTTGAAGATCCATTTATTCTCAAGTGCTTGCCAATCATCGGGCAAGTCAACCAAAGTCCATACTTTGTTCTCATACATGGATCCCATCTCAGATTTCATGGCTTCAAGCCATTTTGCGGAATCTAGGCTTACCATTGCTTCTTCATAGTTCGTAGGTTCATCATGATCTAGTAGCATGACTTCCAGAACAGGATTACCATACCACTCTGGCGCGGATCTCACTCTGGTTGATCTACGAGGTTCAGTAGTATCTTGATCTGAAGTTCCATGGTCATTATCATTAGCTTCCTCACTAACTGGTGTAGGTGTCACTGAAACAGTTTTCTGTGATGTACTACTTTCCAATAAGGGAGCAGGTACAGTTACCTCGTCAAGTTCTACTTTCCTCCCACTCAATTCTTTCGAGAGAAACTCCTTCTCTAGAAAGGATCCATTCTTAGCAACGAATGTCTTGCCTTCGGATCTGTGATAGAAGGTGTACCCAACAGTCTCCTTTGGGTATCCTATGAAGACACATTTCTCCGATTTGGGTTCGAGCTTATCAGGTTGAAGCTTTTTCACATAAGCATCGCAGCCCCAAACTTTCAGAAATGACAACTTTGGTTTCTTGCCAAACCACAGTTCATAAGGCGTCGTCTCAACGGATTTTGATGGTGCCCTATTTAACGTGAATGCGGCCGTCTCTAGAGCGTATCCCCAAAACGATAGCGGTAAATCAGTAAGAGACATCATAGATCGCACCATATCTAGTAAAGTACGATTACGACGTTCGGACACACCATTACGCTGAGGTGTTCCGGGTGGCGTGAGTTGTGAAACTATTCCACAATTTTTCAAATGTACACCAAACTCGTAACTCAAATATTCTCCTCCACGATCAGATCGTAGAAACTTTATTTTCTTGTTACGATGATTTTCAACTTCACTCTGAAATTCCTTGAACTTTTCAAATGTTTCAGACTTATGTTTCATTAAGTAGATATACCCATATCTGCTTAAATCATCTGTGAAGGTGAGAAAATAACGATATCCGCCACGAGCCTCAATATTCATCGGACAACATACATCTGTATGTATGATTTCCAACAAATCTGTTGCTCTCTCCATAGTACCGGAGAACGGTGTTTTTGTCATCTTGCCCATGAGGCACGGTTCGCAAGTACCAAGTGATTCATAATCAAGTGGTTCCAAAAGTCCATCAGAATGTAGTTTCTTTATGCGCTTTACACCGATATGACCTAAACAGCAGTGCCACAAATAAGTTGCACTCTCATTATCAACTCTGCATCTTTTGGCTTCAACTTTATGAATATGTGTGTTACTACTATCGAGATTCAATAAGAATAGACCACTCTTCAAGGGTGCATGACCATAAAAGATATTACTCATATAAATAGAACAACCATTATTCTCTGATTTAAATGAATAACCGTCTCGCATCAAACAAGATCCAGATATAATGTTCATGCTTAACGCTGGCACCAAATAATAATTATTTAGGTCTAATACTAATCCCGAAGGTAGATGTAGAGGTAGCATGCCGATTGCGATCACATCGACTTTGGAACCGTTTCCCACGCGCATCGTCACCTCGTTCTTAACCAATCTTCGCTTGATCCGTAGTCCCTTTGTTCACCTTGCCATCCTTCTTATCCGCCAAATACTTGGGGCAGTTCCGCTTCCAGTGACCAGTCTGCTTGCAATAGAAGCACTCAGTTTCAGGCTTAGGTCCAGGTTTGGGTTTCTTCTCTTGAGTAGCAACTTGTTTGCCGTTCTTTTTGAAGTTCCCCTTCTTCTTCCCTTTGCCCTTTTTCTTGAAACTAGTGGTCTTGTTGACCATCAACACTTGATGCTCCTTCTTGATTTCTACCTCCGCAGCTTTCAGCATCGCGAAGAGCTCGGGAATAGTCTTGTTCATCCCTTGCATATTATAGTTCATCACGAAGCTCTTGTAGCTTGGTGGCAGTGATTGAAGAATTCTGTCAATGACGCAATCATCTGGAAGATTAACTCCCAATTGAATCAAGTGATTATTATACCCAGACATTTTGAGTATATGCTCACTGACAGAACTGTTCTCTTCCATCTTGCAGCTATAGAACTTATTGGAGACTTCATATCTCTCAATCCGGGCATTTGCTTGAAATATTAACTTCAACTCCTGGAACATCTCATATGCTCCATGACGTTCAAAACGTCGTTGAAGTCCCGATTCTAAGCCATAAAGCATGGCACACTAAACTACCGAGTAGTCATCAGCTTTGCTCTGCCAGACGTTCATAACATCCGGCGTTACTCCTGCAGCAGGCCTGGCACCAAGCGGTGCTTCCAGGACGTAATTCTTCTGTGCAGCAATGAGGATAATCCTCAAGTTACGGACCCAGTCCGTGTAATTGCTACCATCATCTTTCAACTTTGCTTTCTCAAGGAACGCATTAAAATTCAATGGAACAACAGCACGAGCCATCTATCTACAATCAAACATAAACAAGCAAGATACTAATCAGGTACTAAGTTTCATGATAAATTAACGTTCAGTAAATCAAATTAATTAAAGAACTCCCACTTAGATAGACATCCCTCTAATCCTCTAAGTGATTACGTGATCCAAATCAACTAAACCATAACCGATCATCACGTGAGATGGAGTAGTTTTCAATGGTGAACATCGTTATGTTGATCATATCTACCATATGATTCACGCTCGACCTTTCGGTCTCCGTGTTCCGAGGCCATATCTGTATATGCTTGGCTCGTCAAGTATAACCTGAGTATTCCGCGTGTGCAACTGTTTTGCACCCGTTGTATTTGAACGTAGAACCTATCACACTCGATCATCACGTGGTGTCTCAGCACGAAGAACTTTTGCAACGGTGCATACTCAGGGAGAACACTTCTTGATAATTTAGTGAGAGATGATCTTATAATGCTACCGTCAATCAAAGCAAGATAAGATGCATAAAAGGATAAACATCACATGCAATCAATATAAGTGATATGATATGGCCATCATCATCTTGTGCTTGTGATCTCCATCTCCGAAGCACCGTCGTGATCACCATCGTCACCGGCGTGACACCTTGATCTCCATCGTAGCATCGCTGTCGTCTCGCCAAGCTCGTGCTTCTACGACTATCGCTACCGCTTAGTGATAAAAGCAAAGCATTACATCGCGATTGCATTGTATACAATAAAGCGACAACCATAAGGCTCCTGCCAGTTGCCGATAACTTGGTTACAAAACATGATCATCTCATACAATAAAATTCAGCATCATTTCTTGACCATATCACATCACAACATGCCCTGCAAAAACAAGTTAGACGTCCTCTACTTTGTTGTTGCAAGTTTTACGTGGCTGCTACGGGCTTAAGCAAGAACCAATCTCACCTACGCATCAAAACCACAACGATAGTTTGTCAAATAGACTCCATTTTAACCTTCGCAAGGACCGGGCGTAGTCACACTTGGTTCAACTAAAGTTGGAGAGACAGTCGCCCGCAAGCCACCTATGTGCAAAGCACGTCGGGGGAACTGGTCTCGCGTAAGCGTACGCGTAATGTTGGTCCGGGTCGTCTCGTCCAACAATGCCGCCGAACCAAAGTATGACATGCTGGTAGGCAGTATGACTTATATCGCCCACAACTCACTTGTGTTCTACTCGTGCATATAACATCAACATAAATAACCTGGCTCGAATGCCACTGTTGGGTTTCGTAGTAATTTCAAAAAAAATTCCTACGCTCACGCAAGATCATGTGATGCATAGAAACAAGATGGGAGAGTGTTGTCTACGTACCCACGCAGACCGACTGCGGAAGCGTTGACGCAATGTAGAGGAAGTAGTCGTACGTCTTCCCGATCCGACCGATCAAGCACCGAAACTACGACACCTCCGAGTTCGAGCACACGTTCAGCTCGATGACGATCCCCGGACTCCGATCCAGCAAAGTGTCGGGGAAGAGTTCCGTCAGCACGACGGCGTGGTGACGATCTTGATGCACTACAGCAGCAGGGCTTCGCCTAAACTCCGCTACAGTATTATCGAGGAATATGGTGGCTGGGGAACCGCACACGGCTAAGGAATAGATCACGTGGATCAACTTGTGTTTCTTGATCTACCTTTGGTGCTAGCCCTGCCCCTCTATTTATATCTTGAGCCCTGGGGTCGAAACTTGGAGTTAAAGCCTTCACAAAGTCAGTTTCACACGATAGGCAAGAGTCCTTCTCGGACTCCAGGGCCAGACGCCAGGGATCCCGGCGTCTGGACCCAGACGCCAGGGACCCTGGCGTCTGGCCCCTGGACTCCGCAAAACTTCCTTTTGCGTTTTCCAAAAACCTTGTGGGCTTTCCCCTTTGGCCCAAATAAAGTGTTCTCGTACCCAAACATTTCGGGAAACATCCGGAACCCCTTCCGGTGATTTCTGGAACCCTTCCGGTGACCAAACACTATTATCATATATATCAAACTTTATCTCCGGACCATTCCGGAGTTCCTCGTCATGTCCGTGATCTCATCTCGGACTCCGAACAACATTCGGTACATCAAAATGCATAAAACTCATAACAACTGTCATCGTAACTTTAAGCGTGCAGACCCTACGGGTTCGAGAACAATGTAGACATGACCGAGACATGTCTCCGGTCAATAACCAATAGCGGGACCTGGATGCCCATATTGGCTCCTACATATTCTACGAAGATCTTTATCGGTCAGACCGCATAACAACATACGTTGTTCCCTTTGTCATCGGTATGTTACTTGCCCGAGATTCGATCGTCGGTATCCCATACCTAGTTCAATCTCGTTGTCGGCAAGTCTCTTTACTCGTTCCATAATACATCATCTCGCAACTAACTCATTAGTTGCAATGCTTGCAAGGCTTATGTGATGTGCATTTATCGAGAGGGCCCAGAGATACCTCTCCGACAATCGGAGTGACAAAACCTAATCTCGAAATACGCCAACCCAACATGTACCTTTGGAGACACCTGTAGTACTCCTTTATAATCACCCAGTTACGTTGTGACGTTTGGTAGTACCCAAAGTGTTCCTCCGGTAAACGGGAGTTGCATAATCTCATAGTTACAGGAACATGTATAAGTCATGAAGAAAGCAATAGCAACATACTAAACGATCGGATGCTAAGCTAATGGAATGGGTCATGTCAATCAGATCATTCTCTTAATGATGTGATCCCGTTAATCAAATAAAAAATCATTGTTCATGGTTAGGAAACATAACCATCTTTGATTAACGAGCTAGTCAAGTAGAGGCATACTAGTGACACTTTGTTTGTCTATGTATTCACACATGTATTATGTTTCCGGTTAATACAATTCTAGCATGAATAATAAACTTTTATCATGATATAAGGAAATAAATAATAACTTTATTATTGCCTCTAGGGCATATTTCCTTCAGGAGAGACAGACACCCGCTAGCCACCTTATGCAACTAGTGCATGTCAGTCGGTGGAACCAATCTCACGTGAGCGTATGTGTAAGGTCGGTCCGGGCCGCTTCATCCCACAATGCCGCCGAATCAAGATAAGACTAGTAACGGCAAGTAAATTGACAATATCGACGCCCACAACTGCTTTGTGTTCTACTCGTGCATAGAAACTACGCATAGACCTAGCTCTGATACCACTGTTGGGGAATGTAGCAGAATTTAAAATTTTCTACGCATCACCAAGATCAATCTATGGAGTTATCTAGCAACGAGGGAAAGGGGGTGCATCTACATACCCTTGTAGATCGCGAGCAGAAGCGTTCAAGAGAACGGGGTTGATGGAGTCGTACTCGTCGTGATCCAAATCACGGATGACCTAGCGCCGAACGGACGGCACCTCCGCGTTCAACACACGTACGGTTGGTAAGACGTCTTCTCCAACTTGATCCAGCAAGGGGGAAGGAGAGGTTGATGGAGATCCAGCAGCACGACGGCATGGTGGTGGAAGCAACAGTGATCTCGGCAGGGCTTCGCCAGCTCAGCGAGAGGGAGAGGTGTCACGGGAGGGAGAGGGAGGCACCAGGGGCTAGGGTACAGTTGCCCTCCCTCCCCCACTATATATAGGGCCCCTAGGGGGGCGCCGGCCCTAGAGATTGGATCTCAAGGGGGGCTGATACGTCCATTTTGCATCTTGCTTTTATATCGATATTTATTGCATTATGGACTGTTATTTCACTTTATGTCACAATACTTATGGCTATTCTCTCTTATTTTACAAGGTTTACATAAAGAGGGAGAATGCCGGCAGCTGGAATTCTGGGCTGGAAAAGGAGCAAATATTAGAGGCCTATTCTGCGCAACTCCAAAAGTCCTAAAACTTCACGAGACATCTTAATAGAAATAAATAAAAATCCTCACCAAAGATGAAGGCCAGGGGGCCCACACCCTTCTCATGAGGGTGGGGGGCGCGCCCCCATACCTCGTGGGCCCCCTGGTGGCTCTCCGACATCCATCTTCTCCTATATGAAGTCTTTCAATGAGAAAAAAAATAAGAAGCAATCTTTCGGGACGAGACTCCGCCGCCACGAGGCGAAACCGAGGCGGAACCAATCTAGAGCTCCGACAGAGCTATTCCGCCGGGGAAACTTCCCTCCGGGAGGGGGAAATCATCACCATCGTCATCACCGACGCTCCTCTCATCAGGAGAGGGCAATCTCCATCAACATCTTCACCAGCACCATCTCATCTCCAAACCCTAGTTCATCTCTTGTATCCAATTCTTGTCTCAAAGTCCGGGATTGGTGCTAGTAGGTTGTTAGTAGTGTTGATTACTCCTTGTAGTTGATGCTAGTTGGTTTATTTGGTGGAAGATCATATGTTCAGATCCTACATGCATATTATTACCCCTCTGATTATGAACATGAATATGCTTTGTGAGTAATTATGTTCGTTCCTGAGGACAAGGGAGAAGTCTTGCTATGAGTAGTCATGTGAATTTGGTATTCGTTTGATATTTTGATAAGATGTATGTTGTCTAGCCTCTAGTGGTGTTATGTGAACGTCGACTACATAACACTTCACCATTATTTGGGCCTAGAGGAAGGCATTGGGAAGTAATAAGTAGATGATGGGTTGCTAGAGTAACAGAAGCTTAAACCCTAGTTTATGTGTTGCTTCGTAAGCGGCTGATTTGGATACATATGTTTCATGCTATGGTTAGGTTTACCTTAATACTTTTGTTGTAGTTGCAGATGCTTGCAATAGAGGTTAATCATAAGTGGGATGCTTGTTCAAGTAAGAACAGCACCCAAGCACCGGTCCACCCACATATCAAATTATCAAAGTATCAAACGCGAATCATATGAATGTGATGAAAACTAGCTTGACGATATTCCCATGTGTCCTCGGGAGCGCTTTTCCTATTATAAGAGTTGGTTCCGGCTTGTCCTTTGCTACAAAAAGGATTGGTCCACCTTGCTGCACCTTATTTACTTTTGTTACTTGTTGCTCGTTACAATTTACCTTATTACAAAACTATCTGTTACCACTTATTTTAGTACTTGCAGAGAATACCTTACTGAAAACCGCTTATCATTTCCTTCTGCTCCTCGTTGGGTTCGACACTCTTACTTATCGAAAGAACTACGATAGACCCCCTATACTTGTGGGCCATCAGCGGCGGCCAAGGGGGGTGGCTTGCCCCCCAAGCCAAGTGGGGCGCCCCCACCCCTAGGGTTTCCAACCCTAGGCGCAGGGGGAGGCCCAAGGGGGGTGCACCAGCCCACCAGGGGCTGGTTCCCTTCCCCACTTCAGCCCATGGGGCCCTCCGGGATAGGTGGCCCCACCCGGTGGACCCCCGGGACCCTTTCGGTGGTCCCGGTACAATACCGGTGACCCCCGAAACTTTCCCGGTGGCCGAAACTGGACTTCCTATATACAATTCTTCACCTCCGGACAATTCCAGAACTCCTCGTGACGTCCCCGAAACTTTCCTGGTGGCCGAAACTGGACTTCCTATATACAATTCTTCACCTCCGGACAATTCCAGAACTCCTCGTGACGTCCGGGATCTCATCCGGGACTCCGAACAACTTTCGGGTTACCGCATACTAATATCTCAAGAACCCTAGCGTCATCGAACCTTAAGTGTGTAGACCCTACGAGTTCGGGAGACACGCAAACATGACGGAGACGACTCTCCGGTCAATAACCAACAGCGGGATCTGGATACCCATGTTGGCTCCCACATGCTCCTCGATGATCTTATCGGATGAACCACAAGGTCGAGGATTCAATCAATCCCGTATACAATTCCCTTTGTCAATCGGTACGTTACTCGCCCGAGACTCGATCGTCGGTATCCCAATACCTCGTTCAATCTCGTTACCGGCAAGTCACTTTACTCGTACCGTAATGCATGATCCCGTGATCAACCACTTGGTCACATTGAGCTCATTATGATGATGCATTACCGAGTGGGCCCAGAGATACCTCTCCGTCATATGGAGTGACAAATCCCAGTCTCGATTCATGCCAACCCAACAGACACTTTCGGAGATACCCGTAGTGCACCTTTATAGTCACCCAGTTACGTTGTGACGTTTGGCACACCCAAAACACTCCTACGGTATCCGGAAGTTGCACAATCTCATGGTCTAAGGAAATGATACTTGACATTCGGAAAAGCTCTAGCAAACGAACTACATGATCTTTGAGCTATGCTTAGGATTGGGTCTTGTCCATTACATCATTCTTCTAATGATGTGATCCCGTTATCAATGACATCTAATGTACATAGTCAGGAAACCATGACTATCTTTTGATCAACGAGCTAGTCAACTAGAGGCTCACTAGGGACGTGTTGTGGTCTATGTATTCACACATGTATTACGATTTCCAGATAACACAATTATAGCATGAACAATAGACAATTATCATAAACAAGGAAATATAATAATAACCATTTTATTATTGCCTCTAGGGCATATTTCCAACATTTCTAGTGTGCTTATGATTTTACATATACAAGTTATTTCGAAGCACCTCTCATACACAATCAGCATGCTGCGTGTGGGCATGAAGACAAAAGTGACTCAACACTACTAATTACGGGGCTATTATTTTGGCAAGCTTAAACCCCTTCGTAGGAGGGCCTCCATGCATTCATTGTTGCAATTAATAGGAAGTAATAAGGAAAGAGAGGTTTTCACATATAGATATATTATCATTGACATCTTTTATGATTGGGAACACTCATTAAAATATAACATGCTAAAGAGTTAATGTTGGACAAGGAAGACAACGTAATGAGTTATGTCTTTCTTATATCTGAGATAAAGTACGTTGTCATGGATCCTCTAACTTGTTGAGCTTGCCTTTCCCCCTCATGCTAGCAAAATTCTCAACACCAAGTAGAAATACTACTTGTGCTTTCAAATACCCTTAAACCAGTTTTGCCATGAGAGTCCACCATATCTACCTATGGATTGAGTAAGATCCTTTAAGTAAGTTGTCATCGGTGCAAAGCAATAAAAATTGCTCTAAATATGTATGATTGATTGGTGTGGGAGAAATAAGCTTTATACGATCTTGTGATGTGGAAGTAATAAAAGCGAAGGACTGCATAATAAAGGTTCATATCACAAGGGGCAATATAAAGTGATGTTCTTTCGCATTGAGATTTTGTGCATCCAACCATAAAAGCGCATGGCAACCTCTGCTTCCCTCTGCGAAGGGCCTATCATTTATTATTATCTTCTACCTTATGCAAGAGTCATGGTGATCTTCACCTTTCTTTTTTTTATTTTATCCTTCGGCAAGCTCAGCATGTTGGAAAGAACATGATATATATATCTAATTGGATATAGGGGAGCATGAACCATTATTGTTGACATTACCCTTGAGGTAAAAGGTTGTGGGGCAAAACTATAAGCCCCTATCTTTCTCTGTGTCCAATTAAAACTCCGTAACCACAAGTATCGCGTGAGTGTTAGCAATTATGGAGGACTAAATGATAGTTGAGTATGTGGACTTGCTTTTTAGCTCTGACATAGACTCTTTCCGATGTTATGATAAATTGCAATTGCTTCAATGACTGAGATTATAGTTTGTTGGAGCCCAATATGGTTTATGATTTATACTTTTGCATTGTGAATAGATCATCACTTGAACATAAGTAATCACATGACAAAATCTATATATGTTGCTGTTATGAGAATAATCATGATGCCTTCATGTCCGTATTTTATTTTTATCGACGCCTCTACCTCTAAACATGAGGACATATTTATTGTTATCGGCTTTTCGCTTGAGGACAAGCGAGGTCTAAGCTTGGGGGAGTTGATACGTCCATTTTGCATTATGCTTTTATATCGATATTTATTGCATTATGGACTATTATTTCACTTTATGTCACAATTCTTATGGCTATTATCTCTTATTTTACAAGGTTTACATAAAGAGGGAGAATGCCGGCACCTGGAATTCTGGGCTGGAAATGGAGCAAATATTAGAGGCCTATTCTGCGCAACTCCAAAAGTCCTGAAACTTCACAGGACATCTTAAAATAAATAAAGAAAAATCCTCGCCAAAGATGAAGGCCAGGGGGGCCACACCCTTCTCACGAGGGTGGGGGGCGCCCCCCCTAGGGCGCGCCCCCTACCTCGTGGGCCCCCTGGTGGCTCTCCGACGTCCATCTTCTCCTATATGAAGTCTTTCGATGAGAAAAAATAAGAAGCAATCTTTCGGGACGAGACTTCGCCGCCACGAGGCGGAACCAAGGGGGAACCAATCTAGAGCTCCGACAGAGCTGTTCCACCGGGAAACTTCCCTCTGGGAGGGGGAAATCATCACCATCGTCATCACCAACGCTCCTCTCATCGGGAGAGGGCAATCTCCATCAACATCTTCACTAGCACCATCTCATCTCCAAACCCTAGTTCATCTCTTGTATCCAATTCTTGTCTCAAAGTCCGGGATTGGTGCTACTAGGTTGCTAGTAGTGTTGATTACTCCTTGTAGTTGATGCTAGTTGGTTTATTTGGTGGAAGATCATATGTTCAGATCCTACATGCATATTATTACCCCTCTGATTATGAACATGAATATGCTTTGTGAGTAATTACGTTCGTTCCTGAGGACAAGGGAGAAGTCTTGCTATGAGTAGTCATGTGAATTTGGTATTCGTTTGATATTTTGATAAGATGTATGTTGTCTAGCCTCTAGTGGTGTTATGTGAACGTCGACTACATAACACTTCACCATTATTTGGGCCTAGAGGAAGGCATTGGGAAGTAATAAGTAGATGATGGGTTGCTAGAGTGACAGAAGCTTAAACCCTAGTTTATGCGTTGCTTCGTAAGGGGCTGATTTGGATCCATATGTTTCATGCTAAGGTTAGGTTTACCTTAATACTTTTGTTGTAGTTGCGGATGCTTGCAATAGAGGTTAATCATAAGTGGGATGCTTGTTCATGTAAGAACAGCACCCAAGCACCGGTCCACCCACATATCAAATTATCAAAGTATCAAACGCGAATCATATGAACGTGATGAAAACTAGCTTGACGATATTCCCATGTGTCCTCGGGAGCGCTTTTCCTATTATAAGAGTTTGTTCCGGCTTGTCCTTTGCTACAAAAAGGATTGGGCCACCTTGCTGCACCTTATTTACTTTTGTTACTTGTTGCTCGTTACAATTTACCTTATTACAAAACTATCTGTTACCACTTATTTCAATACTTGCAGAGAATACCTTACTGAAAACCGCTTATCATTTCCTTCCGCTCCTCGTTGGGTTCGACACTCTTACTTATCAAAAGGACTACGATAGATCCCCTATACTTGTGGGTCATCAAGACTCTTTTCTGGCGCCATTTCCGGGGAGTGTAGCGCCTTTGGTAAGTGGAATTTGGTAAGGAAAATTTTATATAGTGTGCTGAAATTTACTGTCACTTGTTACTATGGAAAGTAATTCTCTGAGGGGCTTGTTCGGGGTATCTTCACCCTGTCCAGTAGAGCAAAGAGTTGCTCCTCAACCTACTGAACCTATTAATGAAACTCCTTTTGAATTTCCTGTGGCTATGATGGAAAAACTGCTAGCTAATCCTTTTACAGGAGATGGAACAAAACATCCTGATGAGCACTTAATATATGTGGATGAAGTTTGTGGATTATTTAAGCTTGCAGGTATACCCGATGTTGTTGCTAAGAAGAAGGTCTTCCCTTTATCTTTGAAGGGAGACGCATTGATATGGTATAGGCTATGTGATGATATGAGATCGTGGGACTATAAAAGATTGAAGCTGGAATTTCATCAAAAGTATTACCCTATGCATCTTGTTCATCGTGATCGCAATTATATATATAATTTCTGGCCTCGCGAAGGAGAAAGCATCGCTCAAGCTTGGGGGAGGCTTAAATCAATGTTATATTCATGCCCCAATCATGAGCTCCAGAGAGAAATAATTATGCAAAGTTTTTATACTCGGCTTTCTCATAATAATTAAACCATGCTTGATACTTCTTGTGCTGGCTCTTTTATGATGAAGACTATTGAATTCAGATGGAACTTATTGGATAGAATTAAACGCAACTCTGAAGATTGGGACCTCGACGAAGGTAAGGAGTCAGGTATGACACCTAAGTTTGATTGTGTTAAATCTTTTATGGATACCGATATTTTTCGTAAGTTTAGCACTAAATATGGACTTGATTATGAGATAGTAGCTTCTTTCTGTGAATCTTTTGCTACTTATGTTGATCTCCCTAAGGAGAAGTGGTTTAAATATCATCCTCCCATAGAAGTAAAAGTAGCTGGACCTATTAAAGTTGAAGAAAAGACTGTCACTTATAATGATCCTATTGTTACTACTTCTTATGTCGAGAAACCACCCTTCCCTGTTAGAATAAAGGATCATGCTAAAGCTTCAACTGTTGTTCGTAAAAGCAATATTAGAACATATACACCTCCTGAGCAAGTTAAAGTAGAACCTAATATTGCTATTGTTAAAGATCTCTTGTCTGATAATATTGATGGGCATGTTATTCAGTTTGAAGGTGAAACTGCTAGAATGGCTAAACCTTGTGATAAAGATAAACATAGACCTGTGGTAGGCGTGCCTGTTATTTCCGTTAAAATAGGAGATCATTGTTATAATGGCTTATGTGACATGGGTGATAGTGCTAGTGTTATACCTCATGACTTATACAAAGAAATTAAGAATGAAATTGCACCTGCTGAGTTAGAAGATATTGATGTCACAATTAAACTTGCTAATAGAGATACTATTGCACCAATTGGAATTGTTAGAGATGTTGAAGTCTTGTGTGGGAAAAATAAATATCCTGCTGATTTTCTTGTTCTTACTTCTCCACAAGATAGCTTTTGTCCCATTATATTTGGTAGACCCTTCTTAAATACTGTCAATGCTACCATAGACTGCACTAAGAATATTGTTACTGTTGGTTTGGATGATATGGTTCATGAGTTTAATTTCTCTAAATTTAGTAAACAACATCGTGAGGAAGAATTACCCAGTAAGGATGAAATTATTGGTCTTGCTTCTATTGCTGTACCTCCTAGTGATCCTTTAGAACACTATTTGCTAGACCATGAAAATGATATGTTCATGAATGAAAGAAGGGAAATAGATGAAGTATTCTTTAAACAGGAACCTATTCTGCAACACAACTTGCCTGTTGAAATTTTAGGAGATCCTCCTCCACCCAAGGGTGATCCCGTGTTTGAGCTTAAACCGTTGCCTGATAATCTTAAATATGCTTATCTTGATGAAAAGAAGATATATCCTGTTATTATTAGTGCTAACCTTTCAGAGCATGAAGAAGAAAGATTATTGAAAACTCTGAAGAAGCATCGTGCTGCTATTGGATATACTCTTGATGATCTTAAGGGCATTAGTCCCACTCTATGTCAACATAAAATAAATTTGGAAGCAAATGCCAAGCCAGTTCATGATCCTCAACGACGTCTGAATCCTAAAATGAAAGAAGTGGTAAGAAAAGAAATACTCAAGCTTCTGGAGGCAGGTATAATTTATCCCGTTGCTCATAGTGAGTGGGTAAGTCCTGTCCATTGTGTCCCTAAGAAGGGAGGTATTACTGTTGTTCCTAATGATAAAGATGAATTGATTCCACAAAGAATTATCACAGGTTATAGGATGGTAATTGATTTACGCAAATTAAATAAAGATACTAAGAAAGATCATTACCCCTTATCTTTTATTGATCAAATGCTATAAAGATTATGCAAACACACACATTATTGCTTTCTAGATGGTTATTCTGGTTTCTCTCAAATACCTGTGTCGGCTAAAGATCAATCAAAGACTACTTTTACATGCCCTTTTGGTACTTTTGCTTATAGACGTATGCCTTTTGGTTTATGTAATGCACCTGCTACCTTTCAAATATGCATGATGGCTATATTCTCTGACTTTTGTGAAAAGATTTGTGAGGTTTTCATGGACGACTTTTCGGTCTATGGTTCTTCTTTTGACGATTGCTTGAGCAATCTTGATCGAGTTTTGCAGAGATGTGAAGAAACTAATCTTGTCTTGAATTGGGAAAAGTGCCACTTTATGGTTAATGAAGGTATTGTCTTCAGGCACAAAGTTTCTGAAAGAGGTATTGAAGTTGATAAAGCCAAGGTTGATGCTATTGAAAATATGCCATGTCCCAAGGACGTCAAAGGTATAAGAAGTTTCCTTGGTCACACCGGATTTTATAGGAGGTTCATTAAGGACTTCTCAAAAATTTCTCGACCTCTGACTAATTTATTGCAAAAAGATATACCATTTGTCTTTGATGATGATTGTGTAGAAGCATTTGAAATACTTAAGAAAGCATTAGTCTCTGCACCTATTGTTCAGCCACCTGATTGGAATTTACCCTTTGAAATTATGTGCGATGCTAGTGATTATGCTGTAGGTGCTGTTCTAGGGCAAAGAGTTGATAAGAAATTAAATGTTATTCATTATGCTAGTAAGACTCTAGACAATGCTCAAAGAAATTATGCTACTACTGAAAAAGAGCTTTTAGCAGTTGTATTTGCTTGTGATAAGTTCAGACCTTATATTGTTGATTCTAAAGTAACTATTCACACTGATCATGCTGCTATTAAATACCTTATGGAAAAGAAAGATGCTAAACCTAGACTTATTAGATGGGTTCTCTTGCTACAAGAATTTGATTTGCATATTATTGATTGAAAGGGAGCTGAGAACCCCGTGGCAGACAACCTGTCTAGGTTAGAAAATATTCTTGATGACCCACTACCTATTAATGATGACTTTCCTGATGAACAATTAAATGTTATAAGTACTTCTCGTAGTACTCCATGTTATGCTGATTATGCTAATTATATTGTTGCTAAGTTTATACCACCTAGCTTCACATACCAGCAAAAGAAAAATTCTTCTATGACTTGAGACATTACTTTTGGGATGACCCACATCTTTATAAAGGAGTAGATGGTGTTATTAGACGTTGTGTACCTGAGCATGAACAGGAACAGATTCTACGCAAGTGTCATTCCGAGTCTTATGGAGGACACCACGCTGGAGATAGAACTGCACATAAGGTATTGCAATCTAGTTTTTATTGGCCTACTCTCTTCAAGGATGCCCGTAAGTTTGTCTTGTCATGTGATGAATGTCAAAGAATTGGTAATATTAGTAGACGTCAAGAAATGCCTATGAATTATTCTCTTGTTATTGAATCGTTTGATGTTTGGGGCTTTGATTATATGGGACCTTTTCCTGCCTCTAATGGATATACACATATTTTAGTTGTTGTTGATTACGTTACTAAGTGGGTAGAAGCTATTCCAACTAGTAGTGCTGATCATAACACTTCTATCAAAATGCTTAAGGAAGTTATTTTTCCGAGGTTTGGAGTCCCTAGATATTTAATGACTGATGGTGGTTCACACTTTATTCATGGTGCTTTCCGTAAAATGCTTGCTAAATATGATGTTAATCATAGAATTGCATCTCCTTATCATCCACAGTCTAGTGGTCAAGTAGAATTGAGTAATAGAGAGCTCAAATTAATTTTGCAAAAGACTGTTAATAGGTCTAGAAAGAATTGGTCTAAGAAACTTGATGATGCATTATGGGCATATAGAACTACATACAAAAATCCTATGGGTATGTCTCCATATAAAATGGTATATGGAAAAGCATGTCACTTACCTCTCGAACTAGAACATAAGGCATATTGGGCTATTAAGGAGCTCAACTATGATTTCAAACTTGCCGGTGAGAAGAGGTTATTTGATATTAGCTCACTTGGTGAATGGAGAACCCAAGCATATGAAAATGCCAAGTTATTTAAAGAAAAAGTTAAAAGATGGCATGACAAAAGGATACAAAAGCGTGAGTTTAATGTAGGTGATTATGCATTTCTATACAACTCTCATTTAAGATTTTTTGCAGGAAAACTTCTCTCTAAATGGGAAGGCCCCTATGTTATCAAGGAGGTCTATCGTTCCGGTGCAATAAAAATCAACAACTTCGAAGGCACAAATCCGAAGGTGGTAAACGGTCAAAGAATCAAACACTATATCTCAGGTAATCCCATAAATATTGAAACCAATATTATTGAAACCGTAACCCCGGAGGAATACATAAGGGACACATTCCGGAATGTTTCAGACTCCGAAAGGGAATAGGTATGTGGTACGGTAAGTAAACCGACTCCAAAACAATTTTTAAGGAAATATTTCTCCATTTTGGAATATTTAGAAAAAAAAGAAAAATAAGTAGCAGTCCGGGAAGGACACGAGGGCCCCACGAGGGTGGTGGGCGTGCCCTACCCCCCTGGGCGCGCCCCCTACCTCGTGAGCGCCTCGTGTGCCTTCCGGACTCCATTTTCTTGCATGTTACGTATTTTGGTCGGTAAAAATTCATTATATATTCTCCCGAAGGTTTTGACTCCCGTATCACGCAAAAATCTCCTATTCTTGTTTCAAGCTGTTTTTCTGACAGATCTAGGTTATCATGACGGCCCCAAGCGCCTCCAAGGACAAGTTCTTCGAGAAGGTCATCAACCCTTACCTCGCGGAGGTGTTGCGACACCCTCAAACCATTGAGATGCGTGATAGGTTGCTGCACATCCGTGATGAAGAGGGACCAAAAGGGACCGGAAGCATGGAGACGAGGCTCGAAGCAGTGGAGCAACAAGTTTTCAAGTGCCAAAGGATGGTGGAGCGTGGAATCAACGCTAGCCACATGATGCTCGCGGAGTTCACCAACAACTACAAGCCGGATGCCAAGAATACCGAGGAGGCCATCTTCAAGCTACATGAGAAGATCGAACACCTCCAAGCCCAAGTCTATGACCTTCAAAACCAAACCTGTGAGTATGAATATAGATTCAAAAGAATGAGTTTGGCTGCAGATTTGAGGATTCCGGAGACTCGATCATCTTTCTATGATGGTGAACCTATGCCTTGGAAGATGGATGACAAGTCCGCATCATCAACAACACCTCCACCGTCTCCTCCAACAAAGAAGAATTGAGTATCTGGGTATGGGCACTCCCCTTGGCAACTGCCAAGCTTGGGGGAGGTGCCCCGGTATCGTATCACAATCACAACTCCTATCTTTACCGTTTTTCTTAGTTCGATCCTATTAGTAGTATCTTGATCTAGTAGAATAAAGTTTATGGCATGATCTAGTTTTGAGTTTTGCTTTATGATCTCTCTTTGTAATCGAGTCCGTGAGCTATATATAATAAAGATTAGTGTTGAGTCAAGGGCTTGATTATTTTGCCATGATCTTGGGTGAATAAAAGAAAGAGAAAAAGAATAAAAAGAAACAAAAAGTTCATATTGATCTTATTGAGAGTAATGACTTAACATAGAAAGAGTATGATGATTAAAAGTTGTTGGGAGTTGGCAGACATAGCTTTGGTCATTGTTGCAATTAATAGGAAGTAATAAGGAAAGAGAGGTTTTCACATATAGATATATTATCATTGACATCTTTTATGATTGGGAACACTCATTAAAATATAACATGCTAAAGAGTTAATGTTGGACAAGGAAGACAACGTAATGAGTTATGTCTTTCTTATATCTGAGATAAAGTACGTTGTCATGGATCCTCTAACTTGTTGAGCTTGCCTTTCCCCCTCATGCTAGCAAAATTCTCAACACCAAGTAGAAATACTACTTGTGCTTTCAAATACCCTTAAACCAGTTTTGCCATGAGAGTCCACCATATCTACCTATGGATTGAGTAAGATCCTTTAAGTAAGTTGTCATCGGTGCAAAGCAATAAAAATTGCTCTAAATATGTATGATTGATTGGTGTGGGAGAAATAAGCTTTATACGATCTTGTGATGTGGAAGTAATAAAAGCGAAGGACTGCATAATAAAGGTTCATATCACAAGGGGCAATATAAAGTGATGTTCTTTCGCATTGAGATTTTGTGCATCCAACCATAAAAGCGCATGGCAACCTCTGCTTCCCTCTGCGAAGGGCCTATCATTTATTATTATCTTCTACCTTATGCAAGAGTCATGGTGATCTTCACCTTTCTTTTTTTTATTTTATCCTTCGGCAAGCTCAGCATGTTGGAAAGAACATGATATATATATCTAATTGGATATAGGGGAGCATGAACCATTATTGTTGACATTACCCTTGAGGTAAAAGGTTGTGGGGCAAAACTATAAGCCCCTATCTTTCTCTGTGTCCAATTAAAACTCCGTAACCACAAGTATCGCGTGAGTGTTAGCAATTATGGAGGACTAAATGATAGTTGAGTATGTGGACTTGCTTTTTAGCTCTGACATAGACTCTTTCCGATGTTATGATAAATTGCAATTGCTTCAATGACTGAGATTATAGTTTGTTGGAGCCCAATATGGTTTATGATTTATACTTTTGCATTGTGAATAGATCATCACTTGAACATAAGTAATCACATGACAAAATCTATATATGTTGCTGTTATGAGAATAATCATGATGCCTTCATGTCCGTATTTTATTTTTATCGACGCCTCTACCTCTAAACATGAGGACATATTTATTGTTATCGGCTTTTCGCTTGAGGACAAGCGAGGTCTAAGCTTGGGGGAGTTGATACGTCCATTTTGCATTATGCTTTTATATCGATATTTATTGCATTATGGACTATTATTTCACTTTATGTCACAATTCTTATGGCTATTCTCTCTTATTTTACAAGGTTTACATAAAGAGGGAGAATGCCGGCACCTGGAATTCTGGGCTGGAAATGGAGCAAATATTAGAGGCCTATTCTGCGCAACTCCAAAAGTCCTGAAACTTCACAGGACATCTTAAAATAAATAAAGAAAAATCCTCGCCAAAGATGAAGGCCAGGGGGGCCACACCCTTCTCACGAGGGTGGGGGGCGCCCCCCCTAGGGCGCGCCCCCTACCTCGTGGGCCCCCTGGTGGCTCTCCGACGTCCATCTTCTCCTATATGAAGTCTTTCGATGAGAAAAAATAAGAAGCAATCTTTCGGGACGAGACTTCGCCGCCACGAGGCGGAACCAAGGGGGAACCAATCTAGAGCTCCGACAGAGCTGTTCCACCGGGAAACTTCCCTCTGGGAGGGGGAAATCATCACCATCGTCATCACCAACGCTCCTCTCATCGGGAGAGGGCAATCTCCATCAACATCTTCACTAGCACCATCTCATCTCCAAACCCTAGTTCATCTCTTGTATCCAATTCTTGTCTCAAAGTCCGGGATTGGTGCTACTAGGTTGCTAGTAGTGTTGATTACTCCTTGTAGTTGATGCTAGTTGGTTTATTTGGTGGAAGATCATATGTTCAGATCCTACATGCATATTATTACCCCTCTGATTATGAACATGAATATGCTTTGTGAGTAATTACGTTCGTTCCTGAGGACAAGGGAGAAGTCTTGCTATGAGTAGTCATGTGAATTTGGTATTCGTTTGATATTTTGATAAGATGTATGTTGTCTAGCCTCTAGTGGTGTTATGTGAACGTCGACTACATAACACTTCAACATTATTTGGGCCTAGAGGAAGGCATTGGGAAGTAATAAGTAGATGATGGGTTGCTAGAGTAACAGAAGCTTAAACCCTAGTTTATGTGTTGCTTCGTAAGCGGCTGATTTGGATACATATGTTTCATGCTATGGTTAGGTTTACCTTAATACTTTTGTTGTAGTTGCAGATGCTTGCAATAGAGGTTAATCATAAGTGGGATGCTTGTTCAAGTAAGAACAGCACCCAAGCGCCGGTCCACCCACATATCAAATTATCAAAGTATCAAACGCGAATCATATGAATGTGATGAAAACTAGCTTGACGATATTCCCATGTGTCCTCGGGAGCGCTTTTCCTATTATAAGAGTTGGTTCCGGCTTGTCCTTTGCTACAAAAAGGATTGGTCCACCTTGCTGCACCTTATTTACTTTTGTTACTTGTTGCTCGTTACAATTTACCTTATTACAAAACTATCTGTTACCACTTATTTTAGTACTTGCAGAGAATACCTTACTGAAAACCGCTTATCATTTCCTTCTGCTCCTCGTTGGGTTCGACACTCTTACTTATCGAAAGAACTACGATAGACCCCCTATACTTGTGGGCCATCAGCGGCGGCCAAGGGGGGTGGCTTGCCCCCCAAGCCAAGTGGGGCGCCCCCACCCCTAGGGTTTCCAACCCTAGGCGCAGGGGGAGGCCCAAGGGGGGTGCACCAGCCCACCAGGGGCTGGTTCCCTTCCCCACTTCAGCCCATGGGGCCCTCCGGGATAGGTGGCCCCACCCGGTGGACCCCCGGGACCCTTTCGGTGGTCCCGGTACAATACCGGTGACCCCCGAAACTTTCCCGGTGGCCGAAACTGGACTTCCTATATACAATTCTTCACCTCCGGACAATTCCAGAACTCCTCGTGACGTCCCCGAAACTTTCCTGGTGGCCGAAACTGGACTTCCTATATACAATTCTTCACCTCCGGACAATTCCAGAACTCCTCGTGACGTCCGGGATCTCATCCGGGACTCCGAACAACTTTCGGGTTACCGCATACTAATATCTCAAGAATCCTAGCGTCATCGAACCTTAAGTGTGTAGACCCTACGAGTTCGGGAGACACGCAAACATGACCGAGACGACTCTCCGGTCAATAACCAACAGCGGGATCTGGATACCCATGTTGGCTCCCACATGCTCCTCGATGATCTTATCGGATGAACCACAAGGTCGAGGATTCAATCAATCCCATATACAATTCCCTTTGTCAATCGGTACGTTACTCGCCCGAGACTCTATCGTCGGTATCCCAATACCTCGTTCAATCTCGTTACCGGCAAGTCACTTTACTCGTACCGTAATGCATGATCCCGTGATCAACCACTTGGTCACATTGAGCTCATTATGATGATGCATTACCGAGTGGGCCCAGAGATACCTCTCCGTCATATGGAGTGACAAATCCCAGTCTCGATTCATGCCAACCCAACAGACACTTTCGGAGATACCCGTAGTGCACCTTTATAGTCACCCAGTTACGTTGTGACGTTTGGCACACCCAAAACACTCCTACGGTATCCGGAAGTTGCACAATCTCATGGTCTAAGGAAATGATACTTGACATTCGGAAAAGCTCTAGCAAACGAACTACATGATCTTTGAGCTATGCTTAGGATTGGGTCTTGTCCATTACATCATTCTTCTAATGATGTGATCCCGTTATCAATGACATCTAATGTACATAGTCAGGAAACCATGACTATCTTTTGATCAACGAGCTAGTCAACTAGAGGCTCACTAGGGACGTGTTGTGGTCTATGTATTCACACATGTATTACGATTTCCAGATAACACAATTATAGCATGAACAATAGACAATTATCATAAACAAGGAAATATAATAATAACCATTTTATTATTGCCTCTAGGGCATATTTCCAACATTTCTAGTGTGCTTATGATTTTACATATACAAGTTATTTCGAAGCACCTCTCATACACAATCAGCATGCTGCGTGTGGGCATGAAGACAAAAGTGACTCAACACTACTAATTACGGGGCTATTATTTTGGCAAGCTTAAACCCCTTCGTAGGAGGGCCTCCATGCATTCATTACCAGAATTATGGAATTAGTTTTTTTATTACTAAAACAAAACCATAGCCGGCTTTTCAACCAATGGATATAGGCAGAGACGAGAGTGGATTTTGTGTGCTTTGTAAAGAAAGGGTCCGAATTCTTGTCCTCGGCCATCTTTGCTTAGGATACTATTATTGAAACACGATTGTGCTTTGTGTGTATATAAAAAAGTTGTTATGTTTGTAAGTGTTTTGCTCATTTGTTTTTGTTGCAGCTACACCTTTTTGGTGCAACTGAAATTACTTTTATGCTATTATCTTTTATTTAGTGTAATTGCAATTTTTGCGGGATTGCAATTTTTGTGTGTAATTGCACCTTTTTTTCTGTGAATTTCTTGGGTTTTAGAACTAATATATGAATAAACAAATGTATTTTGTGTAACTTTAGGGTTAGAAGAAAAGCAAAAATAACAATTTGTTGGTTCACATTTTCTTGGAACCCAAATAACCATTTAAATTTAGTATTTTTTTTTGTTTTGGTTAGCCTTAATACATGAAAGTGTTCAATCGGGACAAAAATTAAGCAAATGAAGGATCGACCGTGTTGCATTTATTTTCAGTAACTCGCTTCTTTTTCTTATTTTCTAGAATTCATTCCTAGACATCTTTTTTTATTTTGAAGGTTCAATTTTTTATTTATTTTGAATGCGTAAACATCAAATTTTGGGAACGGCATTCAATCATTCATCGTGAAAAACAGAAAATAAAATAATGGAAAAGCAAGCAAACCCATCGGCAACCGTCTCTCTCCGTCATCTTTCGCGTTGCGCGCTCTCACTGTCTCTGACAGATTGACCCCACACTCTCCCCTATATAAGGCCCCGCTTTCCCTTTTCCACCCCGCATTGACCTCGTCACCGGCCACCGGCCACCGGCACGCCAGACGCCATGGCTCCAAGACCTCCTCCCTTCTACCTCCTCGCCGTCGTCTTCTTCCTCCTCCCCGTCCAGCCACCGCCCACCGCCGACGCGGCGACCACCGTCGCCTTCTCCTTCCCGTCCTTCTCCCTCCGAAACCTCACCCTCCTCGGCGGGGCCTCGCTCCGCTCCGCCTCCGTGTCCCTCCCGCCGCCCTCCTCCCACGCCCTCTTCCCGCTCCCTCTCCCGTTTCCCCCTAACACCTCCTTCTCCACCTCCTTCCTCTTCGCCTCCCCGGCCTCCGCGCGCCCCGCCTCCCGCCTCTCCTTCGTGCTCCTCCCCGACCCGGTCGCCGCCGCCGAGGGCACGGGCGGGAACAGGTCTCTCCCGCTCGAGGTGTCGTTCGACGCGTCGAAGAATCGCGTGCACACGTCCTCCGCTGGCAAGCACGTCGGCGGGAACTCCACCGGGGCGGTGGACCTGCGGAACGGCAACGAGGTCGGTTCGTGGATCATCTACGACGCGCTCCGGCCTCGCCTGGAGGTGTTCCTTAGCCACGCGAGTCTGCGGCCGCCGACGCCCGCGCTGGTGGTATCCAACGCCACGGCCCTCGCGGCCCGCTTCGCGGAGTTCATGTTCGTCGGCTTCCAGGTCTCATGCTCGTCCGACAACGGGAGCACCGATGGCGGCTTCGTCATCCACAGCTGGAGCTTCCAGACGAACGGGCTGCGCGCCGTCGACCTCGCGTCCAGACCCTCGCACAGCGTGTCCGACAGCGTCCGCAGGGCCCCCGCGTCGGGGGATGTCGCTGTCGCCAGCCGTAAGGATGGGCACCGCAGAAGGCTTGCAATGGGGCTCGGCATTCCTTTGCCCATCGTGTTTCTCGGTGCAGTCATGGTGTTTGTGATATTGTCTATGAAGAAGTGGAGGTCTCGTCCTGGAGGGTTCAACGGCGGCGTCAGAGCAAAAGCAGCGGGCCATCCAAGGCAGTTCATGTACCAAGATCTCTTCTCGGCGACCAAGGGATTTGATCCTTCCCTAGTGGTTGGCAGTGGTGGTTTCGGTACTGTATACAAGGCGGTGTGCCCGCGCTCTGGGGTCACATATGCGGTCAAGCGCTCCAAGCAATCCACGGAGAGCCACAACGAGTTCACCGCCGAGCTTACCATAATCGCTGACCTGAAGCACCCTAATCTGGTTCAGCTGCGAGGGTGGTGCGCGGAGAAGGACGAGCTGCTGCTTGTGTACGAGTTCATGTCAAATGGCAGCCTGGACATGGCTCTCCACTCTTGCTCAGGTGTCCACCGTTATCCCACTCTCAACTGGGCTCGGCGCTACAATGTGGCAGTCGGCATTGCCTCTGCGGTTGCATACCTACATGAAGAACATGACAAGCAGGTGATCCACAGGGATATCAAGTGCAGTAACATACTTCTGGATTCGCATTTCAATCCCAAGTTGGGGGATTTTGGGCTTGCAAGGTTGAAGGATCCTAGTACCAGCCCTCGGTCAACCTTAGCAGCAGGGACTGTTGGCTACCTTGCCCCTGAGTACCTCCAGATGGGAAGAGCCACAGAAAAGAGCGATGTCTACAGCTATGGGGTTGTACTGCTGGAGATCTGCACACGAAGGCGGCCAATAGACCGAGAAGCTCCTGGCAGCATGAACATGCTGAATGTTGTTGATTGGGTTTGGAATTTGCACTCTAAGGGCAGACTTTTAGATGCTGTTGATATGAGCCTGAATGGGGAGTATGACACAGAGCAAATGACGAGGCTGCTTCTTCTAGGTTTGAGCTGTGTGAATCCCTTTTCAGAAGAGAGACCTGTCATGAGGAATGTTCTAGGCATACTGGAGGGCAAGAGTGAGCCACTGCCTGTTCCGAAAAAGAAGCCGCTGCTTGTTTTCGTTTCAAATGCACCTATGGATCTTGAGGGGATAGTTTCTGAGTGCAATCAGAGTACAGTTTCAAGTGATCTCTTTGAGCTGAAAATCGATATAAACTAGGTAAGAAGTTTTTTGCAGGTATATAATGGCTTTCATATGTGATCCATATACTTTTACTTTGTGCATTCTGTTTAATCTATGATATTGCTGCTCAATTATGTTCTAGTCCAAATTATGCGAACAACTAGTCCATGTAGTCTATTGAATTTGAATGACGCTAGCATTAGCTCAGCACTTCAGCATGTTTAGTTTGTCAGTTAGTATTGTGGATGATTTATGAGACTAAGGCTGTGTTCGGCAATCGCCCGCTCCTTCATCAGGGAGCGGAGCGCGCGGAGCTACGTATTGGCCGCTCCCCAAATTTCTACTGAATGCCACTCCGCTCCGTGGAGGAGTTATGGAGCGGAGGGATTCAGCCTAAGTGTCCCTGAGGTTGAAGGAACAGATCCAGCTTCTCATATGTGTGTTGGCACCAGAACTGCTACCTGCTGATAGAAATCAATTGTAATTTGCACCAACACCGCCTCACTACAGCAGAGCGGTAGCTGAAGCACACGCTAGTGCTTTGATCTTTGCCTTGCTTGCAGCATTATCTAATGAAAAGAGTGTGCCAAATTGAGCTACTGCTTTTTATATTATAACATGCAGGAGCCCAAGATTGTACAAGATGAACAAACTGCTCTACTGTGATTTTCCATGCTTGTATTATCAGATTTTCCATTCTTGATTCGTGAACTTCTGATGTGCAGGTAAAGCTGCCGCGAAGACTAATCATGTTGGCGAACTCTGAAGTTTTGGTGATAGTTTGTGAAGTTTGTAGATGTTGACACTATCCCACTGCAGAAGGAAATATGGTTACGGCTCGGTGAGTTCGTGTCGAATTCTTTCATGGAGAACTCATGAATTCCAGAGGCCGTGTTGAACTCGGTGGAAAATACACTGATTACTTGGCATGTTTGTAGCACCATCCAGGATTTTTCCCTCTACATGTTTGTAAGACAGGCCGTCGAACATGTGTTTCTCCCTCATCTCTTGACAACGTTGTAAAGTTGCAGCTCTGTACAAAGGGGGCAAATGCTACAGATTTCCTCCCAAACTTGCTACGTCTTATATGGGTTAAAAAGACGCTTATACCACGTACTTGCTGGCTTGCTGTGAATTCCTTGTTTTTATCCTTATCCTGATATTGTCAGGGTTCCACTTGAGTGCATGACCTGTATACCTGTTAAACATGTCTCTTTTTTTCTCTCTTTTGCTTTGTCACTAAATTGGAATATGCATTTGATGATTCTTTTTTTCTTTACGGAAGAAACATGCATTTGATGATAGGTGAATGAAGTTTTAGCTGACAGTTTTGTTCGCATAAAGTTATGACGTTGGTCATGTTCTGTAGGACAGATCTAAGATTCCTATGTTTATCATTCAAAATTGTGGGTTTGGCCTGGGTCATCTATCAAATCTAGGGGCGTTGGCTTCTCCACCAAACATGCGTATGACCTCACCCATGACCATGAGGAGGACCTCGATCAGCACTCCATCACCATCTGGAACACCAACGCCCCCATCAAGCTCAGGATCTTGGGATGGCTACTTCTCAAGGACAGGTTGAACTCCAAGACCAACCTCTACAACAAAAACATCCTTAACTCGACCGTCTGCCCCAATGCCAGGACCGTTTGAACTCCAAGGCCAACCTCTACAACAAAAACATCCTCCCACATCTTCCTCACCTGTCCTGCCGCTGCCCAAGTTCGGCTCCTGCTCGGCCTTCAGCCGCCTCCACTATCTTTGACATTTGGGATGTCAAGACCCCCTCCGGTCTTGATGCGAATATTTGGCCGGATGTCGCCATCACCATTCTTTGGAAGCTGCGGACTCGTGGAACGCCGCCACTTTCTGGAATGATCTCCATCCCCCTCCCTCACTGTCAGAAACATTGTAGCAGATTTCACTCTTTAGTGGTGTTTTAGATTTACTAAGCATGCTGTTAGAATAAATCCGAGGCGTTCCGTCGATCTACCGAGGACCAAGCAATCACACGAGGCACGACACCAAGATTTGTTAACGAGGTTCACCGATATGGCTACATTCCCGGGGCATGACTACGGGCGCTCCTCCCCATGACACCGTCACAATACCGCACCCCGGCCGCTCGGGCGCCGGCACACGCCGCCGGCTCCCCCCGCGTGCCCGTGCTATTATGTTGGCATAGGTTACATCGTGTGTCTACCCCCGATATATATGAGAGGCCTAGGATACAGGTGTCCTATTAGGACACAACTCCTACCCTGTCTACACACAGTCCAAAACCAAATCCAACTGTAACCTACCTTGTACAATAATATTCGACACAATTCTAACAAACTCCACCTTGGCGAATATTCTCCACCACCTTGGATTCATCCATGCGTCAAACCTCCATGTACATTGGACTTGAGATACGCCATGAGCACCGCTGCTACTCCCAGACTCCATGTGACTCCACCTGCAACTGTAGTCCCTTCTCGTCTTCATCACAGTCAATACTCGAGCAAAAATTAAGTTCCTCGTTACTCTACTTTGTGCTCCCAACTTCCGGAGAATCCGTTCAACACCATCACACACCGACCACTGTCTGCATGAAAATGAACAACTCACATATTGGACGTCAAATATAAGAGTTACCCGAACTCAACGTCACCGCTCTTTCTTGACTGCTTGTCTGAAACTTGAAGGAATTTCACCGTCACCTTGTGTCACCCTGAGTCAAATTCGCAGTTGTCTCACCCTTCTTCCGGATAGTCTCTGACATGTCCCACCGCTATAGCACTCCGCCTTCTTCTATATTTGTCATCCGCACTTTGCCATGTGCACTGAACACCACAGAATATACGGCCATGTACTCTCTCAGCTTTTGACAATTCCAGACTCTCTATCACTTTCTCAGATTCTCCATGGTCAACTCCTGTCCATCAACTAGCACCGATAGACCCAGTCACCAACTTGAATCTGGTACTCGTCAACACTGCTTCAGCACCCCTGCACACTTTGTCCGACCACATGTCTCACCATTAGTGCCTTGGTCTGTCGCTATGTCCCGTGCTTACCGCACACCTCGCTGCTATTACCGCGTCGAGCCTCTGCTGTCCTGGTCGAGTCTCCCGGGTAGCTAGCCCCCACTGCCTCAACCCCCACTGCAGAGAACCACCGATCATCATCGACCGATGCCGAGTATCACGTCTCCATCAGACCACTGGTACCCAGTCCAATCCACGTGTCTCTCGCTATCCCACTGAAATAGGCTTCGACTCTCTGTCGACTTACGCCGTAGCCCCTCCATCAGCACAGAGTGAAGTCTTCCACCAAACCTCAGCTCCACCTTCAACATGACTCCATGTAGCTGCGCCATGCTACCCCACGCCCTGTCGTCTTCAAGCTCGCATGTGTACACAACCTTGAATTAACCCTGCGCCATAGTCCGTCGAAGCCGCACAAGCCCTCAGGCCTGCACCACGTGTTTCCACGCCCCAGAAGTCGGCCACCATCAGCATCACGCTCCTATGTCGTCGTCGCTGAAATCACCGCCGTCTTCTGCTTTGACCAACATCCATGTCGGTCCATCAGACAGTCCAGTCCGACCCAGCCGAAATTATCCGACTGCAACCATGCTCCACCCTGCATCGTGTCCGCCCGCACATTGGTGCATTGCCTTGACGCCCTGTGTTTGCATGATCCTGTCACGGCGTGCTTCAGACTCCTCCAAGACTTATACGCACGTCGCCATCCTCGACTCCCATTTGATTGTTGTACCGAACAACAATGCTGCTGCCATGACATCATCTCCTTAGCATACAAGAAAAGAGCCTCAAAAACAGTCCCTGTAGTCTCCGTGCACGTGTAGGAACCACTCAACAATTAACTAGCTCAGCTCCACACCCGTAACACAACTTCTTTGACTAATTTTCTAGTTCTATTCTTCTCCACACTTGAGATCAACATGGTACCAAACGAATCCTGTACCAATACACCGCAACACCTCTCCAGGGAATCGATCTTTTTCCTTAACAAATCTCTCGTGCCTTTGCACTTCCAGCATCAGCCATGCCCACGCATGCATATTCCACGCACGGTAGCTCACCTAGCCTGCGCCTCGATCGCTAGCGCTCCAAGCTCCAGCTGCGTTCCACCCTGACATGGGCCTTTGCCCGCGCGCCTCGGCTGCTGCCAGCGCCCAGCTGCTATGCCAACGTGCACGTCGCGCTGGAGACCAGCTCCTGGAACGTGGCACACCACGGCCTTGGGCCTGCCTAGCACTGCGCCTCGGACCGGGCCGCCTGTCCTAGTCATCTGCACGCTGCTGCTCTCTCGATACGATCTCGCCGAGAACTCGGCCACGATCGCTCACGAGACGCCGTTCCCATGTAGTACACGCCGCCCGAGCCTCCAGTCCGATCGAAATCCTACGAGTTCCATGCTGACGCATCTACGTGCTTCTCCGATTGCCTTGCTGCCAATCCACGCAGATTGGTTGATCATGTCACCGATCCGATCAAACCAGTTGCTATCCACCGTGGCCGCAACTTTCAATCTCTCGGCCACACGCCGATCAACTTCCGATCTCTGCGGCAGATCCTCTAGATCAACTTCCACGGTCTCTTCGAACCTTGCTCATGATACCACTTGTTAGAATAAATCCGAGGCGTTCCGTCGATCTACCGAGGACCAAGCAATCACACGAGGCACGACACCAAGATTTGTTAACGAGGTTCACCGATATGGCTACATCCCCGGGGCATGACTACGGGCGCTCCTCCCCATGACACCGTCACAATACCGCACCCCGGCCGCTCGGGCGCCGGCACACGCCGCCGGCTCCCCCCGCGTGCCCGTGCTATTATGTTGGCATAGGTTATATCGTGTGTCTACCCCCGATATATATGAGAGGCCTAGGATACAGGTGTCCTATTAGGACACAACTCCTACCCTGTCTACACACAGTCCAAAACCAAGTCCAACTGTAACCTACCTTATACAATAATATTCGACACAATTCTAACACATGCTCAGAAGGCTGCTGCTGTGTCTTGGCGGCATTACCTTGCCTCAC
The DNA here is from genome assembly GCF_056163025.1 of Triticum urartu. NCBI lineage: Eukaryota > Viridiplantae > Streptophyta > Magnoliopsida > Poales > Poaceae > Triticum > Triticum urartu. Next base: position 356,394,077 of record NC_141877.1, read on the forward strand.
GCTCTAGCGCATCTCTGTAACAACTTGCCACGATGGCACCTTGAGCAGTGCATTCAGGTGGGGATCCTCTCCCCCTCTGTGATTGTTCAAAAAAAAGTATTCTGCATTGCATTGCAGAAAATTATACGCTTAAAAGGCGCACAAACGTGCGGTGGAGATGCATGCCATGAGATGGTGGCAATATCTCATAGAGTGGATTTTCAGAACCGCTACGTATGCAATCCAAATTTTGGAACTTAACGAAAATCATCTTAGTAAGTTTTAACAAATTATGAAAAAAAATCAAGTAGAGGATGGATAGAAATTTAAAATTAGGATACACCTATTGATAAACACATGTAGTGTACCTTAAGTTTTGCTTCAACTTAAAAAAAAGGGTTGCTTATTATTTTCCTACACCAACGCTGACCCTGCCGTCAACCTATAGGGTAATGAAACACACACCACCAGCACACCCACTTATACGTTGGTTTGGATAAACATTTATGCAATATCTTCGTGGGGGTTACCCACAAAAAAAATAATCTTCGTGGGGCGCATGTTTTAACAAAGGTGTGTGATTGACACACACATATTGAGCTAGTTATTTGTTTGTCACCCGCAAAAAAAGAGTTAATTGTTTGTCGCCGATTGTCTGGTGTGAAAATGATTTCTTAACTACACTATTTGCTTCAAAAAGCGACGGGATAATGTTACCCAAACAAATAAAAAAGCAAGTATTAATTCCGCCTTGAATATCTCATAGATACTATATCCAATCAGTATCATTAGACTTGTCATGAAAAATTGAATTTTATTAATTTTATATTGTAGATATTCATATTTTATTCTATAATCTTGATCAAAAATACTTATATTTGACTTTTACGAAAATTGATGCATCTTATATTCTACTTCCTCCGCCCCATAGTATAAGAGCATTTTTTACGTTGATATTACTAGCAAATATGCCTGTCGTTGCAATGGGAGAAAAACTATCAGATTATGCAGCTGCGGTAGATTTAAAAAGGTCTGAACCAAATGCAAGGGTGAGGTAAGGACTTTTAAAATGTCATTTCACAAAGTATGTCTGAGTGATCTCATGATGATATAAGGGTTTATAAATTCATTTCAAAAACTAAAAATGTGTTGGTCTCATCACGACTTGATTTCCTAAGGCGCCACAATGAAATATGTTTTGGCTGAGCAAATTGCATTGATGAACCCTGCTTGAGCTAGACTGATGAATGATGTATCTCGCCTTAACCTAGCATAGCGGTGTTTACCGCAACCAGTACTGTGGTACCAGAGTTAACATAGATGTATATGGAGGCGAAATAGACATTTAGTCATTTTCATATACTCCCTCCGTTCCGAATTACTTGTCTTGAATTTGTCTAGATACGGATGTATCTAGACTCATTTTAGTGCTAGATACCTCTGTATCTAGACAAATCTAAGACAAGTAATTCGGAACGGAAGAAGTAGTTTACAAAAACTAACCTATAGGAAGTTGTGCCAATTTTTTGGGGGCTCAACGTTGTATAAAACATGAAACCTCTTTTTACCCGACTTGAGGGACTAAATAAAATCATAAAACAACCTCCACAGATTCCCTAATAAAACCTCAACGTAAGCGACAATTTGTTTTGTTCATTATTTTATGGATTTGTTTTAATTTTTATGAACATTTTCTATAAAAAATTGTTCAAATTCCCGAATATTTTTTGAATATTGGATCATTTTTTAAATCATGAACATTTTTATATATCATGAACATTTATTTGGAATTGTGAATTTGTTTATAATATATGAACAATTTGTTGAAATCATGAACATTTTATGATTTTTGAATGTTTTTGAATTCACAAACAATTATGATTTCTCAATATTTTTTAGAAAACTCAAAACTTTTTGTAATTTAGTTCTTTTGGAATTCCTGGATTAAATTAGAGAAGAAAAAACAAAAAAAATTAGAAAGTAAATAAAAAGCAAAAATTGAAATAGAAAACAGGGGCGCCATGTCGCGCACATTACCACATGCTAGAAGGGAAAAAGGGGAGAAAAGGGAGTCAGAACCAGGGATCAAAACCTGATCTCCCGTGTGGAGGACTGCTGCCTCATCCATCGCGCTGCTTATGTGCTCGTGTTACTGGAGTGTATCATTATATAATAACAGAATCTAGCGGCGATTTTGAAATAAAAACGAATCATTTTCTTCACTTACCCATGTCATGAGGCGTAATTATTGACAACTACGAGGCAATTTTAGTGATGGAAGCGGTAGTCCTTTTATACTAGGGCGCGTCTAGCCGCCGGTCGGTGACTGACTAGCGCTCGCGAGCGGCCGGCCAAAAGTAAAAGCCCGTTCCCTTCCTCGCATGCACTTCTAAACTATGGATGCGCACTTGGCCAGCTGCCACATGGTCGGAAGACCTCCCCTCCTCGCCACTCCGCCGCCGATCCAAACCTTGTCTGTCGGAATCACACCTCACCGCTCTAACTAATGCAACCAAAAGACCGATCTTATAAAAGAGACTAGGCAACACATTATATGTCAACACTTCCCCCCTTACGTGTGGCTCTCTCAGGTCTAAATATAGACCGAAAGTGGACTGCAATTTAATTGCGTCAGCCGGGTCTTGAACTCAATATCTCTTGGCTTCGATATCATGTAGAAGTGCATGTTTTAGTCAATGCAACCAAAAGAAGAACGGCTAGAAGCCGGCCGCCCGTTCTTTTTAAATAGTGCTCGTGCACTTTTTAGATTTTAGGGTAAAACAGAGATAGTACACTAGTTTAATAAATATAGTAAGGAGTACACTATTAGTAGATAGGAGTATAGTTTTTCACCGCTCCAAACCACCAAGTAAACAAACCAGCCTAATCATCCATTACTAATTCATAAGCAAGAAAACCTACGAAATCTTATACAGCTTCAAAGATCAAACGCCCAGGGGTTCTCCCTTCTGATCTCCGCCTCTTCCTCCGGCGTGAAGTCGTTCTCGAGGTTGAACATCTTGCGTATGCCCTCGACCGGCTGGCCCTTGACCATGTCAGCCGCCGTCTGGCAACTCAGGTCCAGGAGCCCCTTGACGTCCAGGTAGTTGGCGGCGAGGATGGGTCGAACAGCGTCGCCTGGTCCACGGCGATGAACTTGGCGTCGAAGCTCTTCAGGTCCTCCTTCGCGCCGGCGCTGGCGTTGTTGTTGTCGTCGTCGGCAGCGGCAGCGACGACGTGCTTGTTGCAGTACTCGATGACCTTGCTGAGGGTCTTGGCGGGGACGTTGGGGAGGGGGATCCCGTTGTCGGCGCAGCCGTCCTCGATCATGTGTTTGATGGTCTGCGACATCTTGCCCACCTCCTCCGTGACCTCGAAGCTCTCGCCGTCGGAGCTGATCAGCGTGAACATCTTGTTGCTCTTGTCGCCCACGGCAACCACCTCGCCGTTGCTGCCTGCGTCCGCCGCCGTCGAAGCCATGGTTCCTTCTTGCTTGGATCTCGTCGACTCTTGATCTTGATCGTAAGCTTGGATCGATTTGGTTCAGGCCACCTGGGTGCTCCCGTATGTAAAGGGCCAGACAAGGCAACAAGAGACCGACACGATGTACTACTCAGGTTTCCAGATGGATCGGATCTCTTCTCGGACGCGACAATGATCGATCTCACGGAATCAGTCAAGAGTATGTAATGCCTTTCAAACATTGAGAACGGTATTTCAGCTCCCGGATACCCCTACACCATAGAGTAAATTCAAAAAAATTCAGCGGCGCCAAGGCCGTCACCAGGAGCGTGGTGAGCGCCACCGGAGGCGTGTCCTGCGGCGCAGTGGCCGCGTCCAGGGCGTGGTGATCACCACGCGCGCCTCTTCCAGCGGTGCGGTGACCGGTCAAAGCGGCAACTGCTACGCGCGCCTCTTCCAGCGACGTGGTGACCAGTCGAAGCGGCAACCGGCGGCCATTGCCACGGATCACACAAGAAGGAGAAGAGGCCGGACATCTCATCGGCGAGTGCTCGCTCCTCCCTTCACTGGTGTCTCTGTTTTCGCTCTTTGGTAGAAGTACGTGCTCATACCAAAAAGACTTTCGTCCTGCTTTATAAATAAAGCAAACCATCAAAGCCACAAAGTATCACAACAGAACACGCACACCATACCCAGGTCTCACGACAAATAATATAAAAAAGGGTTACGCTGAGGGCACAGCTCAACAAGCCCTAAAAGTGAAGGAAATATGCCCTAGAGGCAATAATAAAGTTATTATTTATTTCCTTATAATCATGATAAATGTTTATTATTCATGCTAGAATTGTATTAACCGGAAACATAATACATGTGTGAATACATAGACAAACAAAGTGTCACTAGTATGCCTCTACTTGACTAGCTCGTTAATCAAAGATGGTTATGTTTCCTAACCATGAACAATGAGTTGTTATTTGATTAACGAGGTCACATCATTAGTTGAATGATCTGATTGACATGACCCATTCCATTAGCTTAGCACCCTATCGTTTAGTATGTTGCTATTGCTTTCTTCATGACTTATACATGTTCCTATAACTATGAGATTATGCAACTCCCGTTTACCGGAGGAACACTTTGGGTACTACCAAACGTCACAACATAACTGGGTGATTATAAAAGAGTACTACAGGTGTCTCCAATGGTACATGTTGGGTTGGCGTATTTCGAGATTAGATTTTGTCACTCTGATTGTCGGAGAGGTATCTCTGGGCCCTCTCGGTAATACACATCACATAAGCCTTGCAAGCATTACAACTAATATGTTAGTTGTGAGATGATGTATTACAGAACGAGTAAAGAGACTTGCCGGTAACGAGATTGAACTAGGTATTGGATACCGACGATCGAATCTCGGGCAAGTAACATACCGATGACAAAGGGAACAACGTATGTTGTTATGCGGTCTGACCGATAAAGATCTTCGTAGAATATGTAGGAGCCAATATGGGCATCCAGGTCCCGCTATTGGTTATTGACCGGAGACGTGTCTCGGTCATGTCTACATTGTTCTCGAACCCGTAGGGTCCGCACGCTTAAGGTTACGATGACAGTTATATTATGAGTTTATGCATTTTGATGTACCGAAGGTTGTTCGGAGTCCCGGATGTGATCACGGACATGACGAGGAGTCTCGAAATGGTCGAGACGTAAAGATTGATATATTGGAAGCCTATGTTTGGATATCGGAAGTGTTCCGGGTGAAATCGGGATTTTACCGGAGTACCGGGAGGTTACCGGAACCCCCCGGGAGCCATATGGGCCTTAATGGGTTTTAGTGGAAAGGAGAAAGGGGCAGCCCAAGGTGGCTGCGCACCTCCCCCTCCCCTAGTCCTATTAGGACTAGGGGAAGGTGGCCGGCCCCCCTCTCCCTCTTTCCCCTCCGAGGAATCCTAGTTGGACTAGGATTGGGGGGGAATCCTACTCCCAGAGGGAGTAGGACTCTCCTGCGCCCTCCTCCTTGGCCGGCCAGCCCTCCCCCTTGGATCCTTTATATACGGGGGCAGGGGGCACCTCTAGACACAAGTTGATCCACGTGATCTATTCCTTAGCCGTGTGCGGTGCCCCCTGCCACCATATTCCTCGATAATACTGTAGCGGAGTTTAGGCGAAGCCCTGCTGCTGTAGTACATCAAGATCGTCACCACGCCGTCGTGCTGACGGAACTCTTCCCCGACACTTTGCTGGATCGGAGTCCGGGGATCGTTATCGAGCCTAACGTGTGCTCGAACTCGGAGGTGCCGTAGTTTCGGTGCTTGATCGGTTGGATCGTGAAGACGTACGACTACTTCCTCTACGTCGTGTCATCGCTTCCGCAGTCGGTCTGCGTTGGGTACGTAGACAACACTCTCCCCTCCCGTTGCTATGCATCACATGATCTTGCGTGTGCGTAGGAATTTTTTGAAATTACTACGAAACCCAACAGTGGCATCCGAGCCTAGGTTATTTATGTTGATGTTATATGCACGAGTAGAACACAAGTGAGTTGTGGACGATACAAGTCATACTGCCTACCAGCATGTCATACTTTGGTTCGGCGGTATTGTTGGACGAGACGACCCGGACCAACCTTACGCGTACGCTTACGCGAGACCGGTTCCCTCGACGTGCTTTGCACATAGATGGCTTGCGGGCGACTGTCTCTCCAACTTTAGTTGAACCAAGTATGGCTACGCCCGGTCCTTGCGAAGGTTAAAACGGAGTCTATTTGACAAACTATCGTTGTGGTTTTGATGCGTAGGTGAGATTGGTTCTTGCTTAAGCCCGTAGCAGCCACGTAAAACTTGCAACAACAAAGTAGAGGACATCTAACTTGTTTTTGCAGGGCATGTTGTGATGTGATATGTCAAAGCATGATGCTGAATTTTATTGTATGAGATGATCATGTTTTGTAAACCGAGTTATCGGCAACTGGCAGGAGCCATATGGTTGTCGCTTTATTGTATGCAATGCAATCGCGATGTAATGCTTTACTTTATTACTAAGCAGTAGTGATAGTCGTGGAAGCATAAGATTGGCGAGACGACAACGATGCTACGATGGAGATCAAGGTGTCGCTCCGGTGACGATGGTGATCATGACGGTGCTTCGGAGATGGAGATCACAAGCACAAGATGATGATGGCCATATCATATCACTTATATTGATTGCATGTGATGTTTATCTTTTTATGCATCTTATCTTGCTTTGATTGACGGTAGCATTATAAGATGACCTCTCACTGAATTATCAAGAAGTGTTCTCCCTGAGTATGCACCGTTGCCAAAGTTTGTCGTGCCCAGACACCACGTGATGATCGGGTGTGATAAGCTCTACGTCCATCTACAACGGGTGCAAGCCAGTTTTGCACACGCAGAATACTCAGGTTAAACTTGACGAGCCTAGCATATGCAGATATGGCCTCGGAACACGGAGACCGAAAGGTCGAGCGTGAATCATATAGCAGATATGATCAACATAAACGATGTTCACCATTGAAAACTACTCCATCTCACGTGATGATCGGTTATGGTTTAGTTGATTTGGATCACGTAATCACTTAGAAGATTAGAGGGATGTCTATCTAAGTGGGAGTTCTTAAGTAATTTGATTAATTGAACTTAAACTTATCATGAACTTAGTACCTGATAGTATCTTGCTTGTTTATGTTGATTGTAGATAGATGGCTCGTGCTGTTGTTCCGTTGAATTTTAATGCGTTCCTTGAGAAAGCAAAGTTGAAAGATGATGGTAGCAATTACACGGACTGGGTCCGTAACTTGAGGATTATCCTCATTGCTGCTCAGAAGAATTACGTCCTGGAAGCACCGCTGGGTGCCAGGCCTGCTGCTGGAGCAACACCAGATGTTATGAACGTCTGGCAGAGAAAAGCTGATGACTACTCGATAGTTCAGTGTGCCATGCTTTACGGCTTAGAATCGGGACTTCAACGACGTTTTGAACGTCATGGAGCATATGAGATGTTCCAGGAGTTGAAGTTAATATTTCAAGCAAATGCCCGGATTGAGAGATATGAAGTCTCCAATAAGTTCTATAGCTGCAAGATGGAGGAGAACAGTTCTGTCAGTGAGCATATACTCAAAATGTCTGGGTATAATAATCACTTGATTCAATTGGGAGTTAATCTTCCGGATGATTGCGTCATTGACAGAATTCTCCAATCACTGCCACCAAGCTACAAAAGCTTCGTGATGAACTATAATATGCAAGGGATGAACAAGACTATTCCCGAGCTCTTCGCAATGCTGAAAGCTGTGGAGGTAGAAATCAAGAAGGAGCATCAAGTGTTGATGGTTAACAAGACCACTAGTTTCAAGAAAAAGGGCAAAGGGAAGAAGAAGGGGAACTTCAAAAAGAACGGCAAGCAAGTTGCTGCTCAAGAGAAGAAACCCAAGTCTGGACCTAAGCCTGAAACTGAGTGCTTCTACTGCAAGCAGACTGGTCACTGGAAGCGGAACTGCCCCAAGTATTTGGCGGATAAGAAGGATGGCAAGGTGAACAAAGGTATATGTGATATACATGTTATTGATGTGTACCTTACTAGAGCTCGCAGTAGCACCTGGGTATTTGATACTGGTTCTGTTGCTAATATTTGCAACTCGAAACAGGGACTACGGAATAAGCGGGCACTGGCAAAGGACGAGGTGACGATGCGCGTGGGAAACGGTTCCAAAGTCGATGTGATCGCGGTCGGCACGCTACCTCTACATCTACCTTCGGGATTAATATTAGACCTAAATAATTGTTATTTGGTGCCAGCATTGAGCATGAACATTATATCTGGATCTTGTTTAATGCGAGACGGTTATTCATTTAAATCAGAGAATAATGGTTGTTCTATTTATATGAGTAATATCTTTTATGGTCATGCACCCTTGAAGAGTGGTCTATTCTTATTGAATCTCAATAGTAGTAATACACATATTCATAATGTTGAAGCCAAAAGATGCAGAGTTGATAATGAAAGTGCAACTTATTTGTGGCATTGTCGTTTAGGTCATATCGGTGTAAAGCGCATGAAGAAACTCCATACTGATGGACTTTTGGAACCACTTGATTATGAATCACTTGGTACTTGCGAACCGTGCCTCATGGGCAAGATGACTAAAACACCGTTCTCCGGTACTATGGAGAGAGCAACAGATTTGTTGGAAATCATACATACCGATGTATGTGGTCCGATGAATATTGAGGCTCGTGGCGGATATCGTTATTTTCTCACCTTCACAGATGATTTAAGCATATATGGGTATATCTACTTAATGAAACATAAATCTGAAACATTTGAAAAGTTCAAAGAATTTTAGAGTGAAGTTGAAAATCATCGTAACAAGAAAATAAAGTTTCTACGATCTGATCGTGGAGGAGAATATTTGAGTTACGAGTTTGGTGTACATTTGAAAAACTGTGGAATAGTTTCGCAACTCACGCCACCCGGAACACCACAGCGTAATGGTGTGTCCGAACGTCGTAATCGTACTTTACTAGATATGGTGCGATCTATGATGTCTCTTACTGATTTACCGCTATCATTTTGGGGTTATGCTTTAGAGACGGCCGCATTCACGTTAAATAGGGCACCATCAAAATCCGTTGAGACGACGCCTTATGAACTGTGGTTTGGCAAGAAACCAAAGTTGTCGTTTCTTAAAGTTTGGGGCTGCGATGCTTATGTGAAAAAGCTTCAACCTGATAAGCTCGAACCCAAATCGGAGAAATGTGTCTTCATAGGATACCCAAAGGAGACTGTTGGGTACACCTTCTATCACAGATCCGAAGGCAAGACATTCGTTGCTAAGAATGGATCCTTTCTAGAGAAGGAGTTTCTCGAAAGAAGTGAGTGGGAGGAAAGTAGAACTTGACGAGGTAACTATACCTGCTCCCTTACTGGAAAGTAGTACATCACAGAAAACTGTTTCAGTGACACCTACACCAGTTAGTGAGGAAGCTAATGATAATGATCATGAAACTTCAGATCAAGATACTGCTGAACCTCATAGATCAACCAGAGTAAGATCCGCACCAGAGTGGTACGGTAATCCTGTTCTGGAAGTCATGCTACTAGATCATGATGAACCTACGAACTATGAAGAAGCGATGGTGAGCCCAGATTCCGCAAAGTGGCTTGAAGCCATGAAATCTGAGATGGGATCCATGTATGAGAACAAAGTATGGACTTTGGTTGACTTGCCCGATGATCGGCAAGCAATTGAGAATAAATGGGTCTTTAAGAAAAAGATTGACGCTGATGGTAATGTTACTGTCTACAAAGCTCGACTTGTCGCGAAAGGTTTTCGACAAGTTCAAGGGGTTGACTACGATGAGACTTTCTCACCTGTAGCGATGCTTAAGTCTGTCTGAATCATGTTAGTGATTGCCGCATTTTATGATTATGAAATTTGGCAGATGGATGTCAAAACTGCATTCCTGAATGGATTTCTGGAAGAAGAGTTGTATATGATGCAACCGGAAGGTTTTGTCGATCCAAAGGGAGCTAACAAAGTGTGCAAGCTCCAGCGATCCATTTATGGACTGGTGCAAGCCTCTCGGAGCTGGAATAAACGCTTTGATAGTGTGATCAAAGCATTTGGTTTTATACAGACTTTCGGAGAAGCCTGTATTTACATTAAAGTGAGTGGGAGCTCTGTAGCATTTCTGATATTATATGTGGATGACATATTACTAATTGGAAATGATATAGAATTTCTGGATAGCATAAAGGGATACTTGAATAAGAGTTTTTCAATGAAAGACCTCGGTGAAGCTGCTTACATATTAGGCATTAAGATCTATAGAGATAGATCAAGACGCTTAATTGGACTTTCACAAAGCACATACCTTGACAAAATTTTGAAGAAGTTCAAAATGGATCAAGCAAAGAAAGGGTTCTTGCCTGTGTTACAAGGTGTGAAGTTGAGTAAGACTCAATGCCCGACCACTGCAGAAGATAGAGAGAATATGAAAGATGTTCCCTATGCATCAGCCATAGGATCTATCATGTATGCAATGCTGTGTACCAGACCTGATGTGTGCCTTGCTATAAGTTTAGCAGGGAGGTACCAAAGTAATCCAGGAGTGGATCACTGGACAGCGGTCAAGAACATCCTGAAATACCTAAAAAGGACTAGTGATATGTTTCTCGTATATGGAGGTGACAAAGAGCTCACCGTAAAAGGTTACGTTGATGCAAGTTTTGACACTGATCCGGACGATTCTAAATCGCAAACCGGATACGTGTTTACATTAAACGGTGGAGCTGTCAGTTGGTGCAGTTCTAAACAAAGCGTCGTAGCGGGATCTACATGTGAAGCGGAGTACATAGCTGCTTTGGAAGCAGCAAATGAAGGAGTCTGGATGAAGGAGTTCATATCCGATCTAGGTGTCATACCTAGTGCATCGGGTCCAATGAAAATCTTTTGTGACAATACTGGTGCAATTGCCTTGACAAAGGAATCCAGATTTCACAAAAGAACCAAACACATCAAGAGACGCTTCAATTCCATCCGGGATATAGTCCAGGTGGGAGACATAGAGATTTGCAAGATACATACGGATCTGAATGTTGCAGACCCGTTGACTAAGCCTCTTCCACGAGCAAAACATGATCAGCACCAAGGCTCCATGGGTGTTAGAATCATTACAGTATAATCTAGATTATTGACTCTAGTGCAAGTGGGAGACTGAAGGAAATATGCCCTAGAGGCAATAATAAAGTTATTATTTATTTCCTTATAATCATGATAAATGTTTATTATTCATGCTAGAATTGTATTAACCAGAAACATAATACATGTGTGAATACATAGACAAACAAAGTGTCACTAGTATGCCTTGACTAGCTCGTTAATCAAAGATGGTTATGTTTCCTAACCATGAACAATGAGTTTTGATTAACGAGGTCACATCATTAGTTGAATGATCTGATTGACATGACCCATTCCATTAGCTTAGCACCCGATCGTTTAGTATGTTGCTATTGCTTTCTTCATGACTTATACATGTTCCTATAACTATGAGATTATGCAACTCCCGTTTACCGGAGGAACACTTTGGGTACTACCAAACGTCACAACATAACTGGGTGATTATAAAGGAGTACTACAGGTGTCTCCAATGGTACATGTTGGGTTGGCGTATTTCGAGATTAGGTTTTGTCACTCCGATTGTCGGAGAGGTATCTCTGGGCCCTCTCGGTAATACACATCACATAAGCCTTGCAAGCATTACAACTAATATGTTAGTTGTGAGATGATGTATTACGGAACGAGTAAAGAGACTTGCCGGTAACGAGATTGAACTAGGTATTGGATACCGACGATCGAATCTCGGGCAAGTAACATACCGATGACAAAGGGAACAATGTATGTTGTTATGCGGTCTAACCGATAAAGATCTTCGTAGAATATGTAGGAGCCAATATGGGCATCCAGGTCCTGCTATTGGTTATTGACCGGAGACGTGTCTCGGTCATGTCTACATTGTTCTCGAACCCATAGGGTCCGCACGCTTAAGGTTACGATGACAGTTATATTATGAGTTTATGCATTTTGATGTACCGAAGGTTGTTCGGAGTCCCGGATGTGATCACGGACATGACGAGGAGTCTCGAAATGGTCGAGACGTAAAGATTGATATATTGGAAGCCTATGTTTGGATATCGGAAGTGTTCCGGGTGAAATCGGGATTTTACCGGAGTACCGGGAGGTTACCGGAACCCCCCGGGAGCCATATGGGCCTTAATGGGCTTTAGTGGAAAGGAGAAAGGGGCAGCCCAAGGTGGCTGCGCACCTCCCCCCTCCCCTAGTCCTATTAGGACTAGGAGAAGGTGGCCGGCCCCCCTCTCCCTCTTTCCCCTCCGAGGAATCCTAGTTGGACTAGGATTGGGGGGGGGGGAATCCTACTCCCAGAGGGAGTAGGACTCTCCTGCGCCCTCCTCCTTGGCCGGCCAGCCCTCCCCCTTGGATCCTTTATATACGGGGGCAGGGGGCACCTCTAGACACAAGTTGATCCACGTGATCTATTCCTTAGCCGTGTGCGGTGCCCCCTGCCACCATATTCCTCGATAATACTGTAGCAGAGTTTAGGCGAAGTCCTGCTGCTGTAGTACATCAAGATCGTCACCACGCCGTCGTGCTGACGGAACTCTTCCCCGACACTTTGCTGGATCGGAGTCCGGGGATCGTCATAGAGCTGAACGTGTGCTCGAACTCGGAGGTGCCGTAGTTTCGGTGCTTGATCGGTTGGATCGTGAAGACGTACGACTACTTCCTCTACGTCGTGTCATCGCTTCCGCAGTCGGTCTGCGTTGGGTACGTAGACAACACTCTCCCCTCCCGTTGCTATGCATCACATGATCTTGCGTGTGCGTAGGAAATTTTTTGAAATTACTACGAAACCCAACAAAAAGAGAGAATAAAAAAGGGATGGCCAAGCCACGAAGAATCGAATCAGGCTCTGGAGGTGGTGGAGGAAGCAGCGGCGTCAAGCACAGGGCCATCGCACGGAGATCAGCAATGATGGAGGTAATGGCGTCCCGATCCTGGGGGCGGCTAAGAGGCCACCAGAGCTGCAAGAAACCACACATTTTGAACACCTTGTCAGTAGCACGTCGAAGAGGAATACACTGATGACAAGCTTATTGCGGACCGTCCATGCCAGGACCCCGATGGTCAACCACCTAATGTGGCGACTCGCTGGGGGCGAGGCCTGGAGCTCCACGAAGAGGTCCGAGAAGTTTGTATTGCACCATCTACCACCGATCACCTCGCACAGGCAACTCCAGAGAAACTGGGCAGAGACACACGAGAAGAAGATGTGGTTGGAATCTACTTCGGTCCCACGGAGAGGATACAATCCGTCCCCGGGGCCATTGCGCTTTCGCACCTCCACGCCTGAGGGGACATGCCCTCGAATCTATTGCCACAGGAAGATCCTAATCTTCAGGGGGAGTCTGACCGGCCAGACCGCCTCCGGGGGGCAGGCACGGGTGTGGCGACAATGGTGCGGTAGAGGGACTTCGTCGAGAATTGGCCAGAAGCCTCTAGGTGCCAAGATATGCTGTCGAGTGGCGACGTCAGGTCTGGTTCGTTGAGCGCGATAATGTCTAAGAGTTCATGCCATGCAGCTATCTCCGGGGGACCAAAGGGGCGCCGGAACGCGAGACGCCCTTAGTGAATAAGGGCCGCCTCAACTGAGACCCGAGGGTCCACTACAATGGAGAATAGGTCCGGGAAGCGGGCCGCGAAGGGGGAGTCGCCAGCCCACCTATCAAACCAGAATAGGGTGTCCGTGCCAGAACCAACCGAGATGGATGTCCCTATGCGGAGCACAGCCATAAGCTGGATGACGGACTGCCAAAACTGAGAGCCTCCGGACCGCTGGCAGAAAGCAAGGGGCTGGCCATAGAGGTATTTATTCCGGATGATGTGGAGCCAGAGGCCGCCGTCCCCATTGGCGATGCACCAAAGCCAACGAGTCAGGAGCGCGATGTTCATCCACTTGGAGGACATGATGCCAAGACTGCCCAGCTACTTTGACTTGCAGATTTTGGTCCACCGCACCATGTGGTATTTATGCCCATCCCCCTCGCCTGCCCATAAGAATCTCGCCTGGACCGTGCCGATCTCATGGTGGAGCGTCTCAGGGAGGCTGTAGAAGCTCATGATGAACATGAGAAGGATGGATAGGGAGGAGTTAATGAGGATCGTTCGAGCCTCCTTAGACAACCATCTACCCTGCCAGGGCTCAATGCGGTGACGGAATTTTCCCACTGCGGGTCTCAGGTCCGCGACGAAGAGCCGGGAGCAACGGGGATCCCCAGGTAGGTCGTGGGGAAAGTGCCAAGCCGACAGTTAAGTCGGTTGGCGATACTCTGGCTCTGACTGCTAGAATAGCCCATCACCATGACCTCACTCTTCGCGAAATTGATCTTGAGGCCCGACATCTCCTGGAAGCAGAGAAGGAGGAACTTGACGTTCTTGATATCCTCAATGGTTCCTTCGACCATGATAATGAAGGAAATATGCCCTAGAGGCAATAATAAAGTTGTTATTTATATTTCCTTATATCATGATAAATGTTTATTATTCATGCTAGAATTGTATTAACCGGAAACTTAGTACATGTGTGAATACATAGACAAACAGAGTGTCCCTAGTATGCCTTTACTAGACTAGCTCGTTAATCAAAGATGGTTAAGTTTCCTGACCATAGACATGTGTTGTCATTTGATGAGCGGGATCACATCGTTAGAGAATGATGTGATGGACAAGACCCATCTGTGAGCTTAGAATAATGATCGTTTAGTTTTTCTGCTATTGCTTTCTTTATGACTTATACATGTTCCTCAGACTAAGAGATTATGCAACTCCCGAATACCGGAGGAACACCTTGTGTGCTATCAAACGTCACAATGTACTAGGTGATTACAAAGATGCTCCACAGGTGTCTCCAATGGTGTTTGTTGAGTTGGCATAGATCGAGATTAGGATTTGTCACTCCGTGTATCAGAGAGGTATCTCTGGGCCCTCTCGGTAATACACATCACTATGAGCCTTGCAAGCAAAGTGTCTAAAGAGTTAGTGACAGGATGATGCATTACGGAACGAGTAAAGAGACTTGCTGGTAACGAGATTGAACTAGGTATAATGATACTGACGATCGAATCTCAGGCAAGTAACATACCGATGACAAAGGGAACAACGTATGTTGTTATGCAGTTTGACTGATAAAGATCTTCATAGAATATGTAGGAGCCAATATGAGCATCCAGGTTCCGCTATTGGTTATTGACTGGAGACGTGTCTCGGTCATGTCTACATAGTTCTCGAACCCGTAGGGTCCGCACGCTTAACGTTCGATGACGATTTGTATTATGAGTTATGTGATTTGATGAACCGAAGTTTGTTCGGAGTCCCGGATGAGATCACGGACATGACGAGGAGTCCTGAAATGGCTGAGAGGTAAAGATTCATATATTGGAAGGTTACATTCGGACATCGGAATGGTTCGGGTCATTTCAGAGTACCGGGGGTTACCGGACTCCCCCAGGAAGTTCATGGGCCTTCATGGGCCTAAGTGGAAAGGAGAGAAGGGCCACAAGGGAGGCCGTGACCCCCCTGGCTAGTCCGAATTGGACTAGGGAGGGGGGCGGCGTCCCCTCTTTCCTTCTCCCCTCTTCCTCCTTCCCTCTTTCTCCCTCTCTTGGAAAGGAAGGGGACTCCAACTAGGATTGGGAATCCTAGTTGGACTCCCCTATGGCGTGCGCCCCCTATGGATGGCCTCCTCTCCTCCCCCTTTATATACGTGGGAGGGGGCACCCCAAAGACACACCAAGTCTTCTCTTAGCCGTGTTTGGTGCCCCCCTCCACAGTTACACACCTTGGTCATATCGTCGTAGTGCTTAGGCGAAGCCCTGCGCCGGTAACTTCATCATCACCGTCGCCACGCCGTCGTGCTAACGGAACTCTCCCTCGTCCTCAACTGGATTAAGAGATCGAGGGACGTCATCGAACTGAACGTGTGATGAACGTGGAGGTGCCGTACGTTCGGTGCTTGGATCAGTTGGATCGCGAAGACGTTCGACTACATCAACCACGTTACTAAACGCTTTCGCTTTCGGTCTACGAGGGTACGTGGAGACATTCTCCCCGCTCGTTGCTATGCTTCTCCTAGATAGATCTTGCATGATCGTAGGAATTTTTTTTTAAAATACTACGTTCCCCAACTGTTGGGGATATTACTACTAGGCGTAAACCGGCCTATCTGGGCCGGATTAACTTCATCAGTAGTTAAGCAGGTTAAAGCCCATGAAGATAGATGAGGGCTCAAGACCCATAATCAATTGAGAGCCTGTAGCCGTAAACCGGCGTCAATATGTAACTTGTATTGTAAGTTAGGAATAAGTAGAGACCAAACCGGACACATCTATGAGCCGGTGTTGGGACTCTGTAAACCGACGGGCGTCACCCATGTATATAAGGGGACGACCTGGCGGCGGTTCAAGGACAACAGACACAACTCGAGACATAGGCGAAGCTTGTTTTTGCTCCCTAGTAATCGAAACACCCATCAATTCCATCACAACTAGACGTAGGCTTTTACCTTCATCGAAGGGGCCGAACTAGTATAAATCCTCTTGCGTCCTTGTGTCCGCTTTAACCCCTTCAAGCTAACCCGTCGCGATGGCTCCACGACTAAGTCCTTTCTCTAGGACATCTGCCGTGACAAAACTACGACAGTTGGCGCCCACCGTGGGGCTATCGCATGATGGTTTCCGGTTCTTGGAGGGCCGCTTTGAAGGACTCGAGGGCTACGCTGTAGGCCAGTTGACTAAGAGTCATCGCGGCAAGCTCTACATCGACGACGCAGGCTGGGGCCCCGAGGCCGGCTCAATTGAGTATGGGTACCGGGTCCCCTTTGGTAGCATTCACGTTTTCATTGGCAAGATCGGTGAACCGGGCCCTGAGCCGGACATCTGCACCGACCTCGTCGAGACGGCTCAGCGTGCGCGATCCGCCCGGGTTAAACCGGCCATGAAGCGTGCCTTCGTGGGAATGATCCATGGAGGGAGTTATGAGGACGGATCGGAGCTTCGCGGGGCGACTGCCGTTTGTTCCGGTGACGAATCTTCGACCGGAGAAACCGAATCTCTTTATCAGCTACAAGATGGCCGGATTGAGAGCTGTTCTGATGGCGACAGTATTCCGGACCCCTCTGATCTGCCTAACCGGGTTGGGATATTCATGACCGGAACACAAGCAGCGCTTCATTCTTCGACAGCTGTGGCAACGATCTCCGGTTCAGCAGCGGCAACGGTTGCCGGGGCAGGGGGCCCTGTGCGCCCGCCGGCTCAGGTTCTGTCAGAACTGTTTGATGCATTGGCTGTGCTTATGGCAGAAGTTAATCCGCCAGACCAGGATGCTCATAACACGGAGATTGCAAAGGTAAAGGAACAAATCACCCAGGCCAAGACGGATCTGGCGGCTGAGGACACCAGAATGGCCGCGGAGCGGGCCGCTTTAGACGCACAGGCCTACAGGCTTATGTTGGACCAGAGCGCGTCGCATGAAGTCATGAGGAGGAAGCACCGATCCCGCTTACCTCTGGTTTTCGAGGCCAGAGACCTTTTCAACACTCCAGGACCAAGAACCGGCAATCCGCTGGAGGGGAACCGGGCAGAAGCCCCTGGGACCGGTGCACCGGTTCAGCCCCGTCAGATGAACCCGCCTCATCAAAACACCGTTATACCTCAGGATGCTTTAACACCTCCGGGTCATTACTCCAACCCAATGGACAATCTTGTTGCCATTGCTGCACGGATGGAGGCCATTCCAATTGAAGGTGACTCGCCGCAGGCAGTAGAGACGCGACGGGTCAAGGAACTGCTGAGGATAGCTTTGGCCCAACAGGAAGCGTACTCGTACAGCCGCGACCGGATCCACTCGACCCCCCGTCCAAGCCGGAGCTATAGCAGGCATATGGAGGAACCAGCAGTGTCGAGTAATGAACGACGTGGAGCACCCCGTGGCAACAACCCGACGGGTGGTGCTGATGACGCTCAGGAAGTGGTGAACCGGGCCCGAGCGCGCAGGGAGGCCGAGTTACCCGCACAGCATCAGGCTCGGCAGCTCACGCAGGTTCGTCCAACCATCTTGATCGAACCTGGTGTTGCTTCCAGTTCTTTGGGGGTGCCTTGCCTTATCCCCGCTTTACGCAATGTGCGCCTGCCCAAGGATTTCAAAGGCCCGCGCAAGGTACCAAATTACACGGCGGATCAACCTCCAGAGACTTGAGTGGAGAGCTATGAGATGGCCATGGAGATGTTGGATGTGGATGACACGGCGTGTGCGAAATACTTCACCATGATGCTTGAAGGAACGGCCCGTACTTGGTTAAAAAGCCTGCCAGCTAATTCTATCAGTTCATGGGCCCAATTGCGAGCCCGGTTTACCAACAATTTCAAGGATACCTGTAAACAGCCTATGTCGATAGTGGACTTAGCTGCATGCGTCTAGGAGGAAGGAGAATCAACGACTCATTGGGTGCGCCGGGTTTCACAAGTGTTGCACTCCTCAGACCGCATCAACGCTGACACTGTAGTATTAACCCTAGAAGGCAACTGCCAGTTTGGGCCCCTGAAGTTGAAATTGGGACGGATGAAGCGTCATTGCACCGACATGGGGACCCTCATGGCCGCTTTGGTAAAATATGCTGATTCTGATAGTACCAAGGATCCTGAATCTGATGATGACAAGACAGGGAAGGGGAAGAAGAACAACAACTCCAAAGGTCAGCATCATCATTGGGTAGGCAATGGCGGAGGAGGCAAGCATAAAGCGGATGGTAACATGGATTTTGTGGCTAATACCAACGCATAGGACAATGGCCAGCGGCGCAAGGGTAGGCCAAAAAATCGTAGTGGAGCACCCAACCCTAACCCAAACCACCTGAACTATTTGCTAAGCCAGCCTTGTCCAAGACATGGGATGAAGGAGGAGCCAACAAACCATCTTTGGAAGGATTGCTTTATTATGCAGGAGTTCAAGAATTCTAATAATTTCCGATATGATCACGGATCTGGTGGTGGCTCAGGGTCCGGGCCGGGTTACGGTGGAGGAAGTTCCGGTTTAGGATTTAATGGTAATCCGGGCGGACATAATGGTCAAAATAATCAGAATAACCAGGGTGGTTACAACCAACAACAGCAACAGTCAGGTTACCAGAGCAACCCAAAGAGTTGAGTAGTGGGCAGTACCATGTCTTTACCACTAGCTTGGACAAGCGAGATCGGAAGGTTCAGAGATGGGCAGTCAACTCTATTGAACCGGCCACACCCCGTTATCTACGTTGGTATGAACAACCAATCATATGGAGCAGAGAGGATCACCCACCCCAGGTCGATAATCCGGGTCAGTTGGCTCTGGTGGTGGCGCCTCAGGTGGGAGGTTATAAGTTCACCAAGGTGCTCATGGATGGAGGGAGCAGCATTAACATCCTATACTATGAAACCTTCCGTCGTATGGGACTAACAGATAAGAATCTCAAACCGTCCAATACAGTATTCCATGGTGTACTGCCTGGCAGATCAGCATATCCCGTTGGTAAGATAGCTCTTGAAGTGGCCTTTGGGGATGATCATGATTCCAGGTCGGAGACATTGACGTTTGAAGTGGTGAAAATCCAAAGTCCATATCATGCCCTGTTTCGGCGACTGGCATACGCCAAGTTTATGGCTCGACCCTGTTATGTGTATTTGCAGCTCAAGATGCCGGGTCACAAGGGGACAATAACGGTTCACGGAAGCCGCAAAATCGCTTTGGAATGTGAGGAAGGAGATGCGGCTTATGCAGAGTCGGTTTGTGCCACCGAGGAGTTGAAATACTATAAAGACAATGTTGATCCGGCGGACATGACTCTGTTGAAGAAGCCAACTACGGAGCATGATCCGGCCCTGAAGTTCAAATCGGCAACAGAAACTAAGCTTGTTGACTTCGTACCTGGTGATTCGTCCAAGCAGTTCAGCATCAGTGCCAACTTGGATCCGAAATAGGAAAGCGCGCTCATCGAGTTCATCCGTGAGAATCGGGACATTTTTGCATGGAAGCCCTCTGACATGCCAGGTGTACCGAGGCAACTCGCTGAGCACACACTTAATGTGGATCCTAAATATAAACCGGTGAAACAGTTCCTCCGCCGGTTTAACAAACAAAGACGCAAGGCAATTGGAGAAGAAGTAGCCAGGCTCTTAGCAGCTGGCTTTATTGTTGAAGTTTTTCACCCTGAGTGGATTGCCAATCCGGTGCTAGTTCTCAAGAAAAACGGCACCTGGCGCATGTGTGTGGATTACACAGATCTTAATAAGGCTTGTCCAGCAGATCCTTTTGCTCTCCCCCGTATTGATCAAATTATTGATGCTACGGCGGGCTGTGAGTGTTTAAGTTTTTTGGATGCGTATTCTGGCTATCATCAGATCAAAATGGCAGTTAAGGACCAGGAGAAGACAGCATTTATAACTCCCTTTGGAGCCTTCTGCTATGTGTCTATGCCCTTCGGGCTCAAGAGTGCCCAGGCAACTTACCAACGGTGTGTACAAAATTGTCTTCATAAGCAGTTTGGCCGTAATGTACATGCTTACGTGGATGATATCGTGGTTAAATCCATGGAGAAGGAGACTCTAATTGATGATTTGAGAGAAACCTTTGATAACCTCAGAACATACAAGATGATGCTTAATCCGGACAAGTGTGTCTTTGGTGTACCGGCGGGCAAGCTATTGGGTTTTCTAGTGTCCAACAGGGGAATTGAGGCTAATCCGGAGAAGATCACGGCTATCACCTCCCTGGCTAAACCGAAGTGTATTAATGATGTTCAACGCCTGGCAGGCCGGATTGCTGCGCTAAGCCGGTTTATCAGTCGCCTAGGTGAGAAGGCAATCCCTTTGTATCAGATGTTGAAAAAGACGGATCAGTTTATCTGGAGTCCTGCTGCTGATGAAGCATTTGAGGACTTAAAGCGGCAATTGGCCAATCCGCCTGTGCTCGCTGCTCCCGTTGACAAGGAACCATTACTGCTATATGTTGCTGCTAATGTTTGGGCGGTCAGCGTAGCTATTGTGGTGGAGCGAAAAGAGGCAGGCAAGGAGCATCCGGTTCAACGTCCGGTCTATTATATCAGCGAGGTGCTCATTGAGTCCAAACAAAGGTATCCGCATTGGCAGAAGCTGGTGTATGGAGTTTTTATGGCAAGCCGGAAGCTTAAACAATATTTCCAAGGGCACTCAATTACGGTAGTCAGTTCTGCTCCTTTGGGAGATATCATCCAGAATCGGGAAGCAACTGGCCGGATTGCAAAGTGGGCCATAGAGCCGGGGCCGTACGGTTTGAAGTATGTGCCTCGGACAGTGGTTAAGTATCAAGCACTTGTTGATTTCATCAATGATTGGACGGAAATGCAAGCACCTGAAGAAAAGCCGGATCATACGTATTGGACCATCCATTTTGACGGATCGAGGCAGTTGGAAGGCTCAGGGGCTGGAGTCGTATTAACTTCCCCACGAGGTGATAAGTTTTGTTATGTTCTCCGTTTAATGTTCCCTTGTACTAACAATGCAACTGAGTATGAAGCCTTGCTCCATGGTCTCCGGATGGCTAAGGAGATGAATCTAAGTCGAGTTAAGTGCTTCGGTGACTCGGACCTTGTGGCTTAGCAGGTGTCTGGCACTTGGGACTCCAAGGACCCACTCATGGCAGCATATCGTCGTGAGGTGGATATTGTTGCAGGTTATTTCAGAGGCTATCAGGTGGACCACGTGGACCGGCAGAAAAATGAAGCGGCGGACGCTTTAAGCCGGCTGGGCTCTCAGCGCAAACCGGTCCCGCCCAATGTTTTTCTGGATGTGCTGCACAACCCGTCGGTGAAGATCCCTGGTGAAGAGGATTTGGCTATTCCTGATCCGGAGGCTCAATTGGTAGCAGTTCTTCATGTTATTCCGGATTGGACGCTTCCTTACCTGGCGTACAAGAACCGGGGCGAGTTGCCAGAAGATGAGATTCTGGCCCGGCAGATAATCCGGCGATCCAAGTCCATGGCTATCATCAACGGTGAGTTGCATCATTGCAGTGTATCAGGAGGTTTTCAACGTTGCGTGTCTCCTGAAGAAGGCCATGAAATTTTGCGTGAGATCCACGAAGGAGATTGTGGTCACCACGCCGGTTCAAAGTCTCTGGTGGCTAAACCGTTTCGCCATGGTTTCTATTAGTTAACTGCTCATGCTGATGCGGAGGATCTGGTCAGACGATGTGATGGTTGCCAAAGGTTTTCAAGACGTGCTCATGTACCGGCTCAAGAATTGAGAATGATTCCAATTACTTGGCCGTTTGCGACTTGGGGGCTGGATATGGTTGGGCCTTTCAAAAGGTCCAAAGATAAGAAGACCCACCTCCTGGTGGCGGTCGACAAGTTTACAAAGTGGGTGGAGGCAGAACCTGTTAGCAAGTGTGATGCGGCCACGGTGGTTTAGTTCATCAAAAAGGTGATTTTCCGGTTTGGCTTTCCGCACAGTATTATCACAGATAATGGTACCAATTTGTCCAAAGGTGCTATGAAGGAGTTCTGCGAACGGGAGCACATCCGGCTCGACGTTTCATCAGTGGCACATCCACAGTCCAATGGTCAAGCAGAAAGAGCTAATCAAGATATCTTGAGAGGCATCAAGCCCTGGCTCATGGTTCCTTTGCAGAGAACGCCGGGTTGTTGGGTGGAAGAATTACCATCTGTGTTATGGAGCATCAATACAACACCCAACAGATCAACAGGATACACACCGTTCTTCATGGTTTATGGAGCGGAGGCGGTTCTCCCCAGTGATATCCGTCATGATTCACCTTGTGTCACGGCTTATATTGAAGCGGACAACAAGACAGCACGGCAAGATGCTTTGGACCGGTTGGATGAAGAGCGTGACATCGCAGCCGCCTGATAGGCGATTTACCAGCAAGATCTTCGTCGTTATCACAGTCGCCGAGTCAGAACCAGAGCCTTTCAGGAAGGAGATTTGGTGCTTCGGCTCATCCAAGATCAGACTGGTATGCATAAGCTATCCCCACCTTGGGAGGGGCCTTTCGTGGTCAGCAAGAATCTGCACAACGGGTCGTACTATCTGATCGATATTCGAGAGCATAAGGACTCACGTACATCAGAGGAGGGGACTAGCAGGCCATGGAATATAGCTCATCTTCGGCCTTACTATACCTGAGCCATTGGCTATACTTATGTACATATTACGACAATGTATATATTATGATATTAAACCAGAACCTCAGCTAAAGCGGGGTATCTGTTCTTTTACATCATGTGAGGTTACACGGAGTTGCTCTAAAGCGGCCTCCGGTTTACCCCTTGAGTTCGCTTTGCTAAAAGCATCGTGTTATATCACTTGGAGGATTGGTCGTGTCCGAACCAATACCATGCCTCTTGATAGGAGAAAGCCATCACATCACTTGGGGACTTGGTCATGTCTGAACCAGTCATGCCTCTTGATCGGCCTAAGGCCACAGAATCACTTGGGGGCTTGGTCGAACCCGAACCATGACCACGCCATTTGGTCGGCATAAATGCCACAAGAATCACTTGGGGACCTGGCTAACTAGAACCATAGTTACACCTAACGGGAGCTTGGTCGTGTTTGGCCATGGTTACACCATTTGATCAGCTTAAATAAATCTTTTTTGGCAAACGTTTTTGTCGTTGCTTTTGCTTCATACTTTTCTTTGAAGGGGGTTTTTTGCTTTTTATTGTGTTCTTTAAACCGACAAAGTTTTTTAACCAATCAATTGACGGAACACAGTTCACGTCAATCCGGAGACTATTTGTCCGGTTTGATCCTTGTTGTTAACATCCTCTTATGGAGTAACACGGTGTTTATTATAACCCGGCACGGTTTACATGGTAACCAGTGTCATATACATATACAAGAGTTATTATTTCCTCCAACAGTGTGGGTTTGCAAAACTCCGCTTCAAGGTTGGCCAAGCCAACTTCACACTCAACGGTGGCAGGTATTATGTATCTCAAAATTTTGATCATATACTTAAAATTTTGTTTTGGATGTTTTGACTTTATATATACAGACATCATATTCCGCCTGACGGTACAACCGCGGTGGCACTTGACGAATTTCTTATTTTAGAAAGTGTTTTGGAAAGTTCATTACCACGGGAAGAACAAGTTATGCACGAAGGCATATCAACATCAAAGGTATCAGCTAGCCTATTACAAGGCAACATGGTGCCCATAATAACATAATTGTTTTTCACAAAGGAGAGGCAGTTTTAAAACCGGCTTCCGGTTTAAGCTTGGCCACCAGCCTGGCCTGATGGTTGCGGGTCATCCTACGCCGCTTCAGCTTCCGTTTCTCTACCCAGTGGCTGGAAATCCACAGTTGTCCAGTCGATTCCCATTAAAGCTTGAAATACAGCTTCGTCATGGATTAGCGAAGACGGGTTAATATCGGGAGCGTAAGTATGCTTACGGATTGGAGGGATCAGATTTTCCGATTCATGGATTGGTGCAGCTATTTGCTTGTTCTGGCTATCATATTGGGCTTGATAATGAGACAAGTCTGCTTCCTCAGCCAGTTGACAAGCTAGTGGACGTACCTCCCGGTTTATTGCTCGCAAATCCGCTTCACCAAATTCTGACCCGTCTTTCTTCAAGCTGGGATAGCCCTGAGCCGCTTTAATAGGATCAAAATCCGGCACCCAGGCTTTTGCTCGGATTAAAGCATTGATTGCACTGGTTCGAGCAGCAGATTTCTTCAGCTCTTCAACCCAGGCAGGAAGCACTGACAGTTTCATCAGAGTATCTTGAATCAAAGTGGGCGCCGGTTTGTTATGAGACGCGGTACAGATGATCCGCTGGGCACCAGTATACAATTGTTCAACCAAGGTATAGGTGGCTTTCAATTTCTTCCGCACATCTGACCCCAAGTGACCAATGCGTGTCCCTGAAATACCATAAAGGGTTAATAAACCGGCGACTCTGTAAGAAGGCAGAACCAATTCAGAAGGCAAGCTGGCTTACCAAAGATAGCAGTGGTCATGGCATGAACATGCTGCTTTATGCTAGTCAGTTCATCCGTCACTGGTTTTAGTGCAGCCTCGGCATCCTCTGCTCGTTTGACCAAAGCAGACTTTTCAGTGTCCCAATCCGCCCGTTTCTTCTTGAAGTTCTCCTTAAGTTGTTCCATGGCGCTTAAGGCACTGGCCAATTCCTCTTTTGTTTTGGAGGTTTCAGCCTGTTGGGTTTTCAGGTTTTCTTGCAGATCGATGACTTGGTTTTCTTTCGCCTTCAGCTCCACCTGCAGGCATACAGATATATGTTTCAACAAATTGGTAGAAGGATTCAAGTACCAACCACATAACAAGTTATGCGCTTAGCACTTGGGGGCTAATGCGTATTCGATCTTCATCTTTCAATTGTTTACAAAGTCCCAAGATCAATACAAGCATTCAACTTGGCACTTGGGGGCTAATGGCTATTTGATCATATGTATTCTGATGCGGCAGTTTCAATTTCTTAAAGTACCGGTTTAACTACACTAAGTTGAACCAGCCCTTGGGGGCTACATCAGCAAATTTTCAAAGCATCAAGGTTTATATTATTAAGTCCCGGTTTGAAAGAATATTTCAAACCAGCCCTTAGGGGCTAGGAGAGTCAGCAAGAATGAAAGCATACAAGCAGGAAGGAGCATATGGAAGTTACCTCATATTTATCTTTCATCATGTTAACCAGACCGGCTTCATAGTCACGGCTGGTATACAGCCGGTTCAGATAGCCGGAATGGATATCTTGGGCGTTCAGAGCAGCGTAAGTCGTCAGGTCGGCGTTCCACTTGCCTTTGCCAAAAGCAGCAAACTCTTCCTTGGCAGAATGTTTGGATAAAGCGACAGGGTTGCTTGGCTCAGTATGGCCAGTACCAGTAATGACAACCTCATCATCCCTGGTACCGCCGGTTTGCACTGGAGCTGTTGGCTTGTCAGTAGGGTTTGCTGGACCGGTGGAGTGTTCAATCCGGATGGAACCTGTGGGCTGATGGGTAGGACCTGAGGTATCAGTAGGTATCTCTTCAACAATAAGATCATCATCTGGCTGCGGTGGATCATTGGGAATATCCTCAGGGACAGCCGCTTCAAGATTGGGTGTTTTGCCCGGTTCAAGAATGACATCTTCTTCGGCCGCTTTGTCCAGGCGGGCCTTCTTGCTTGGCTAGGTTTGGCCCTGAGAAGAATAACAAAATTAAATACAGCATATGTTATAAGGCAATATACTGCAAACATCACAATAAATATAGCTTACCCAAGCACCGTTTTGAGCGGTGGGAGCTAAGTAGCCGATGACTCGCCAGAAGATGAGTGGGAAATAACCTGGTAATCGGAGTCAGACGGATTAAGAGGTTGATGAAAGCAGCCCGCTTTAGGACAAGCACTGACAAGCGAATTAGAGACCTCGGAATGACATTTCCGAACCGGACTGTTTGGTAAACCGGCGGAGGTAACTACCTGGCCGCTGTGCCGGGTGGTGCGGCGAGCTTCGTGTTGTTGAGTCTTCATAAGAAGTTTAGGATCCAAATAAGCAAGAGGATGAGAAAATTTAACTCTCTAGTTTGCCTGATGGATTTTTTGTGAAAGCAAAGTTTCTGAATCGGAAGAGAGAATAATTACCTCTGCAACATCCACGTGGCTGGCTTCGGCATCATCCTGACAAATATCATCATCAATAAGATGCATGAAAAATAGACCAAGTGAGTCAAGCTCTACCTCAAAGTCCGGATTATCCACCTCATCATCAGGGGCCGGATTAGAAGATGCAGTGGTTCTTTTCCTGTGGGCAGTCTTTTTCACAGCTTTAGTCTTTTGCCGGATTGCTCTTTCCGGTTTGTCTGGTTTCTCTGGTTTCTCCTGCGGCAGCTTTTTGCTCCAAAACGGATCATCGCCCTGATTATGCAGACACTGATGTTATAAACAATGACCAGACATATCAACAACAGATTCAGCAAAGAGAAAAATCAAAGTCTTACAGCTGGCGGTTTGTTGGTGGCACAGAAGGGAAGCAGGCCGGTTCTAGCGCAGACATGTTCCGGTTCATTCAATATCTTGCGCACAGCCTCTGTGATTTCTTCACCAGAGAGTTGGAGTTTTGAATGTCGCAGTGGGTCATCAACACTATCAGTATACTCGCACATCAAACCAGAGCGCTGACTAAGGGGCAGTATGCTCCATGATATCCAATAGCGAGCGAGATCAACACCGGTTAAACCGTTAGCCATAAAGGCTCTAAGCTTTGACAGCTGGGGAGCATATTTGCTTCTCTCCTGGGCAGTCAATCTTTGAGGAAAAGGGTGTGTATTGCTGAGCCGCTCTGGACGAAAGCCAGGCAAGGGATTCTCACCAGCAGGGGAGGTGTCTTTGCAGTAGAACCATGTCTGATTCCACTCCTTGGGGTGACTGTGCAGCTTGGCGTGAGGGTATGTGACCTCTTTCCTTTTATGAATTGCCATGCCACCCAACTCCGTATTAGAGCCATCAGTAAACTCGGTACGGCAGTTTAGATGGAAAAGATCTCTGAATAATTCCACTATGGGCTCCTCTTGAATGAACACCTCACAGAGTACTTGGAAGTGGCACATATTGGTAATAGAGTTGGGGCCAGTGTCTTGCGGATGGAGTTGGAAATCGGCTAAAACATCCCGGTAAAATTTAGAACCGGGCGGCTTAAAGCCCCGGGCTAAGTGATCTACGAAAACAACAACCTCTCCTTCTCGAGGTGTGGGAGGGCATTCTTTGCCAGGAGCCCTCCAATGTATGGTATCTTTACTGCCTAAAGCGCCAATCAGGACTAGATCGTCCAGTTGATCCTCTGTGACGCGAGAAGGAACCCAATTGCACTCATATACTTGCTTGGCCATGATGGAATATACAAGGCAGAAGATCCCAATTCAAAAATGCATTTAATCTGAACCGGAGTTTCATGAAGAAACCAACATCCGGCGGTTCAACAAGGGGACTAATGGTATATACCGGTTTGTCAAATTTTTCTACAAAGTTAAACCTCCTGGTCTAAGCATTGAACAGTCAAGACTACAGATGAGTAAGTACACAAAAACAGATTTCGCAAGATTATACTACAGCTTTGGATCTGGAACATGTTTATAAAGGAGATAAATATTCAAGGCCCAAAAGGAGCAGTGCCGAATCAACAAGCGAAGGTACGGATAAGATCTATGGTCTTAATATGCGAAAGTGAAAACGGAGGATAAAAACTACTGCTACACAGAGCGAAGATTCACAGACTCGTCTAAGGATCTATCATATGAACAAGAAGCAAGCGATGAACACGGGAGAACATGGAAACCCTAGGACAGATCTATGATGGAAAGGATAGAAGACTTACCGGAGCTAAGGAAGAAGCGGAAGGTCGCCGCGGTGCTCTGGTACGCTCAGGGTGATGCAGCGGCCAAGGTTGGTGTAGAGGTCGACGGCGGCAGCGGAGCTCCGAAGACTGGGCGACGCGAGGAAGATGAAGCAGAAGGGCACGAAGGGGAAAAAAGAAATGACCCTTCGGTCCTATTTGTAAAGCAAAGGACAAGGATCAGGCGCGAAAATCAAGGGGCCGCAAGTTTGGAAACAGAGCTGTCGCCTCGATTATCGCAAATCTATTAAACAAGAAGGTATCATGGATAATTTCTTTATGACAGATGACGTCACGCCGGTTTACAGCAATCAGAGAAGATGACATCACGGCGGTTCACCAAACTACAAGAAGATGTTGAAGATGAAATTTTTGCTAAGGATTGACATGAACCTGTTCAAATCAATCTGGGGCCTAATGTTGGGGATATTACTACTGGGCGTAAACCAGCCTATCTGGGCCGGATTAACTTCATCAGTAGTTAAGCAGGTTAAAGCCCATGAAGATAGATGAGGGCTCAAGACCCATAATCGGTTGAGAGCCTGTAGCCGTAAACCGGCATCAATATGTAACTTGTATTGTAAGTTAGGAATAAGTAGAGACCAAACCGGACACATCTATGAGCCGGTGTTGGGACTCTGTAAACCGATGGGAGTCACCCATGTATATAAGGGGACGACCCGGCGGCGGTTCAAGGACAACAGACACAACTCGAGACATAGGCGAAGCTTGTTTGCTCCCTAGTCATCGAAACACCCATCAATTCCATCACAACTAGACGTAGGCTTTTACCTTCATCGAAGGGGCCGAACTAGTATAAATCCTCTTGCGTCCTTGTGTCCGCTTTAACCCCTTCAAGCTAACCCGTCGCGATGGCTCCACAACTAAGTCCTTTCTCTAGGACATCTACCGTGACAAAACTACGACACCAACAGTGGCATCCGAGCCAGGACTATGCGTAGATGTTATATGCATGAGTAGAACACAATGAATTGTGGGCGATAATAGTCATACTGCTTACCAGCAACGTCTTTGATTCAGCGGTATTGTTGGATGAAGCGGCCCGGACCGACATTACATGACCGCGTTGATGAGACTGGTTCTACCGACGTGCTTCACACACAAGTGGCTAGCGGGTGTCTGTTTCTCCAGCTTTAGTTGAATCGAGTTTGACTACGCCCGGTCCTTGTTGAAGGTTAAAACAACACACTTGACGAAAAATCATTGTGGTTTTGATGCGTAGGTAAGAACGGTTCTTGCTAGAAGCCCGTAGCAGCCACGTAAAACTTGCAACAACAAAGTAGAGGACGTCTAACTTGTTTTTGCAGGGCTTGTTGTGATGTGATATGGTCAAGATGTGATGAGATATAAATTGTTGTATGAGATTATCATGTTTTGTAAAAGTTATCGGCAACTGGCAGGAGCCTTATGGTTGTCGCTTTATTGTATGAAATGCAATCACCATGTAATTGCTTTACTTTATCACTAAGCGATAGTGATAGTCGTAGAAGAAATAGTTGGCGAGACGACAACGATGCTACGATGGAGATCAAGGTGTCAAGCCGGTGACGATGGTGATCATGATGGTGCTATGGAGATGGAGATCAAAGGCACAAGATGATGATTGCCATATCATATCACTTATTTTGATTGCATGTGATGTTTATCTTTTATGCATCTTATTTTTCTTAGTACAGCGGTAGCATTATAAGATGATCTCTCACAAAATTTCAAGGTATAAGTGTTCTCCCTGAGTATGCACCGTTGCTATAGCTTGTCGTGCCGAGACATGATGTCTACTACACAACCTTCTTCTTGTAGACGTTGTTGGGCCTCCAAGTGCAGAGGTTTGTAGGACAGTAGCAAATTTCCCTCAAGTGGATGACCTAAGGTTTATCAATCCGTAGGAGGCGTAGGATGAAGATGGTCTCTCTCAAGCAACCCTGCAACCAAATAACAAAGAGTCTATTGTGTCCCCAACACACCCAATACAATGGTAAATTGTATAGGTGCACTAGTTCGGCGAAGAGATGGTGATACAAGTGGTATATGGATGGTAGATAATAGTTTTTGTAATCTGAAAATATAAAAACAGCAAGGTAACTAATGATAAAAGTGAGCGTAAACGGTATTGCAATGTGTTGAAACAAGGCCTAGGGTTCATACTTTCACTAGTGCAAGTCCTCTCAACAATAATAACATAATTGGATCACATAACTATCCCTCAACATGCAACAAAGAGTCACTCCAAAGTCACTAATAGCGGAGAACGAACGAAGAGATTATGGTAGGGTACGAAACCACCTCAAAGTTATTCTTTCCAATCAATCCGTTGGGCTATTCCTATAAGTGTCACAAACAGCGCTAGAGTTCATACTAGAATAACACCTTAAGACACAAATCAACCAAAACCCTAATGTCACCTAGATACTCCAATGTCACCTCAAGTATCCGTGGGTATGATTATACAATATGCATCACACAATCTCAGATTCATCTATTCAACCAACACATAGAGCCTCAAAGAGTGCCCCAAAGTTTCTACCGAAGAATCACGACGAAAACATGTGCCAACCCCTATGCATAGGTTCATGGGAGGAACCCGCAAGTTGATCACCAAAACATACATCAAGTGAATCACGTGGTATCCCATTGTCACCACAGATACGCACAGCAAGACATACATCAAGTGTTCTCAAATCTTTAAAGACTCAATCCGATAAGATAACTTCAAAGGGAAAACCCAATCCATTACAAGAGAGTAGAGGGGGGATAAAACATCATAGGATCCAAATATAATAGCAAAGCTCGTGATACATCAAGATCGTATCACCTCAAGAACACAAGAGAGAGAGAGATCAAACACATAGCTACTGGTACATACCCTCAGCCCCGAGTGAGAACTACTCCCTCCTCGTCATGGAGAGCACCGGGATGATGAAGATGGCCACCGGAGAGGGATGCCCCCTCCGGCAGGGTGCCGGAACGGGTCTAAATTGGTTTTCGGTGGCTACGGAGGTTTCTGGCGGCGGAACTCCTGATCTATTGTGCTCCTGGATGTTTTTAGGTTATATGGAGATATATAGGTGGAAGAAGTACGTCAGGGGGCCCATGAGGGGCCCACGAGGGTGGAGGGCGCGCCCAGGGGGGTGGGCGCGTCCCCCTGCCTCGTGGCCTCCTCGTAGATCCCCTGACGTGCACTCCAAGTCTTCTGGGCTTCTTCTGATCCAAAAATAAGTTCCGTGAAGTTTCAGGTCAATTGGACTCCGTTTGATTTTCCTTTTCTGCAATATTCTAAAACAAGGTAAAAACAGAAACTAGCACTAGGCTCTGGGTTAATAGGTTAGTCCCAAAAATGATATAAAAGTGTATAATAAAGCCCATAAACATCCAAAACAGTAGATAATATAGCATGGAGCAATCAAAAATTATAGATACGTTGGAGACGTATCAAGACACCACGTGATGATTGGGTGTGATAAGCTCTACGTTCACATACAACGGGTGCAAGCCAGTTTTGCACATGCAGAATACTCGGGTTAAACTTGACGAGCCTAGCATACGCAGATATGGCTTCGAAACACTGAGACCGAAAGGTCGAACGTGAATCATATAGTAGATATGATCAACATAGTGATGTTCACAATTGAAAACTACTCCATCTCACGTGATGATCGGACATGGTTTAGTTAATATGGATCACGTGATCATTTAGATGACTAGAGAGATGTCTATCTAAGTGGGAGTTCTTAAGTAATATGATTAATTGAACTTTAATTTATCATGAACTTAGTACCTGATAGTATTTTGCATGTCTATGTTGTTGTAGATCAATGGCCCGTGCTACCGTTCCTTTGAATTTTAATGTGTTCCTAGAGAAAGCTAAGTTGAAAGATGATGGTAGAAACTACACGGATTGGGTCCATAACTTGAGGATTATCCTCATTGCTGCACAGAAGAATTACATCCTGGAAGCACCGCTAGGTGCAAGACCCGCTGCAGGAGCAACTCCGGACGTTATGAACGTCTGGCAGAGCAAAGCTGATGACTACTCAATAGTTCAGTGTGCCATTCTTTACGGCTTAGAACCGGGAGTTCAATGATGTTTTGAACATCATGGAGCATATGAGATGTTCCAGGAGTTGAAGCTAACATTTCAAGCAAATGCCCGGATTGAGAGATATGAAGTCTCCAATAAGTTCCACACCTGCAAGATGGAGGAGAATAGTTCTGTCAGTGAACATATACTCAGACTGTCTGGGTACCACAACCACTTGACTCAACTGGGAGTTAATCTTCCTGATGATAGTGTCATTGACAAAGTTCTTCAATCACTGCCACCAAACTACAAAAGCTTCATGATGAACTATAATATGCAAGGGATGGATAAGACAATTCCCGAGCTCTTCGCAATGCTAAAGGCTGCAAAGGTAGAAATCAAGAAGGAGCATCAAGTGTTGATGGTTAAAAAACCACTAGTTTCAAGACAAAGGGCAAAGGGAAGAAGGGGAACTTCAACAAGATCGGCAAGCAAGTTGCTTCTCAAGTGAATAAGTCCAAGTCTGGAGCTAAGCCTGAGACTGAGTGCTTCTACTTCAAAGGGACTGGTCACTGGAAGCGAAACTGGCCCAAGTATTTGGCGGATAAGAAGGATGGCAAAGTGAAAGGTATATTTGATATACATGTTATTGATGTGTACCTTACTAATGCTCGTAGTACGGTGCCTGGGTATTTGATACTGGTTCTGTTGCTCATATTTGCAACTCAAAACAGGGGATATGGATTAAACAAAGACTGGCTAAGGATGAGGTGACGATGCACGTGGGAAATGGTTCAAAAGTCGATGTGATCGCCGTCGGCATGCTACCTCTACATCTACCTTCGGGATTAGTTTTAGACCTGAATAATTGTTATTTGGTGCCAGCGTTAAGCATGAACATTATATCTGGATCTTGTTTGATGCGAGGCGTTTATTCATTTAAATCAAAGAATAATGGTTGTTCTATTTATATGAGTAATATCTTTTATGGTCATGCACCCTTGATGAGTGGTCTATTTTTGTTGAATTTCGATAGTAGTGATACACATATTCATATTATTGAAGCCAAAAGATACAATTTTAATAATGATAGTGCAACTTATTTGTGGCACTACCATTTAGGTCATATTGGTGTAAAGTGCATGAAGAAACTCTATGCTGATGGACTTTTGGAATCACTTGATGCTTGCGAACCATGCCTCATGGGCAAGATGACTAAGACTCCATTCTCCGGAACAATGGAGCGAGCAACATACTTGTTGGAAATAATACAAACTGATATATGCGGTCCAATGAGTGTTGAGGCTCGCGGTGGGTATCATTATTTTCTGACCTTCACAGATGATTTGAGCAGATATGGGTATATCTACTTGATGAAACATAAGTATGAAACATTTGAAAAGTTCAAAGAATTTTAGAGTGAAGTGGAAAATCATCATAACAAGAAAATAAAGTTTCTACGACCTGATCGTGGAGGTGAATATTTGAGTTAAGAGTTTGGTCTTCATTTGAAACAATGTGGAATAGTTTCGCAACTCACGCCACCTGGAACACCACAGCGTAATGGTGTGTCCGAACGTCGTAATCGTACTTTATTAGATATGGTGCGATCTATGATGTCTCTTACTAATTTACCGCTATCGTTTTGGGGTTATGCTTTAGAGATGGCTGCATTCACGTTAAATAGGGCACCATCTAAATCCGCTGAGACGACACCATATGAACTATGGTTTGGCAAGAAACCCAAGTTGTCATTTCTTAAAGTTTGGGGCTACAATGCTTATGTGAAAAAGCTTCAACCTGATAAGCTCGAATCCAAATCGGAGAAATGTGTCTTCATAGGATACCCAAAAGAGAATGTTGGGTACACATTCTATCATAGATCCGAAGGCAAGATATTCGTTGCTAAGAATGGATCCTTTCTAGAGAAAGGAGTTTATCTCGAAAGAAGTGAGTGGGAGGAAAGTAGAACTTGATGAGGTAATTGTACCTTCTCCCGAATTGGAAAGTAGTTCATCACATAAATCCGTTCCAGTGATTCCTACACCAATTAGCGAGGAAGCTAATGATGATGATCATGAAACTTCTGATCAAGTTACTACCGAACCTCGTAGGACAACCAGAGTAAGATCCGCACCAGAGTGGTATGGTAATCCTATTCTAGAGGTCATGTTACTTGACCATGACGAACCTATGAACTATGAGGAAGCAATGATGAGCCTAGATTCCGCAAAATGGCTTGAGGACATGAAATCTGAGATGGGATCCATGTATGAGAACAAAGTGTGGACTTTGGTTGACTTGCCCGATGATCGGCAAGCAATAGAAAATAAATGGATCTTCAAGAAGAAGACTGACACTGACGGTAATGTTACTGTCTACAAAACTCGACTTGTTGCGAAAGGTTTTCGACAAGATCAAGGAGTTGACTACGATGAGACCTTCTCACCCGTAGCGATGCTTAAGTCTCTCCGAATCATGTTAGCAATTGCCGCATTTTGTGATTATGAAATTTGGCAAATGGATGTCAAAACTGCATTGCTTAATGGATATCTTAAAGAAGAGTTGTATATGATGCAACCAGAAGGTTTTGTCGATCCAAAAGGTGCTAAGAAAGTGTGCAAGCTCCAGCGATCCATTTATGGACTAGTGCAATCCTCTCATAGTTGGAATATACGCTTTGGTAGTGTGATCAAAGCATATGGTTTTATACAAACTTTTGGAGAAGCCTGTATTTACAAGAAAGTGAGTGGGAGCTCTGTAGCATTTCTGATATTATATGTGGATGACATATTGTTGATCGTAAATGATACTGGATTTCAAAATAACATAAAAGGATACTTGAATAATATTTTTTCGATGAAAGACCTCGGTGAAGCTACTTATATATTGGGCATCAAGATCTATAGAGATAGATCAAGACACTTAATTGGACTTTCACAAAGCACATACCTTGATAAAGTTCTGAAGAAGTTCAAAATGGATCAGTCAAAGAAAGGGTTCTTGCCTATGTTACAAGGTGTGAAGTTGAGTCAGACTCAATGCCCGACCACTGCAGAAGATAGAGAGAAAATGAAAGTCATTCTCTATGCCTCAGCCATAGGTTCTATCATGTATGCAATGCTGTGTACCAGACCTGATGTGTGCCTTGCTATTAGTTTAGCAGGGAGGTACCAAAGTAACCAGGAGTGGATCACTGGACAGCGGTCAAGAACATCCTGAAATACCTCAAAAGGACTAAGGATATGTTTCTCGTTTATGGAGGTGACAAAGAGCTCGTCGTAAACGGTTACGTCGATGGAAGCTTTGACACTGATCCAGATGACTCTAAGTCACAAACCAGATACGTATTTATATTGAATGGTGGAGCTATCAATTGGTGTAGTTCCAAGCAGAGCATCGTGGCGGGGTCTACGTGTGAAGCAGAGTGCATAGCTGCTTCGGAAGCAGCAAATGAAGGAGTCTAGATGAAGGAGTTCATATCCGATTTAGGTGTCATACTTAGTGCATCAGGTCCAATGAAAATATTTTGTGACAATACTGGAGCAATTGCCTTGGCGAAGGAATCCAGATTTCACAAGAGAACCAAACACATCAAGATACACTTCAATTCCATCTGCGATCAAGTCAAGGAGGGAGACATAAAGAGTTGCAAGATACATACGAATCAGAATGTTGCAGATCCTTAGTGGTTCCTTCGACCATGATAATGAAGGAAATATGCCCTAGAGGCAATAATAAAGTTGTTATTTATATTTCCTTATATCATGATAAATGTTTATTATTCATGCTAGAATTGTATTAACCGGAAACTTAGTACATGTGTGAATACATAGAAAAACAGAGTGTCCCTAGTATGCCTCTACTAGACTAGCTCGTTAATCAAAGATGGTTAAGTTTCCTGACCATAGACATGTGTTGTCATTTGATGAACGGGAGCACATCATTAGAGAATGATGTGATGGACAATACCCATCCGTTAGCTTAGCATAATGATCGTTTAGTTTTTCTGCTATTGCTTTCTTCATGACTTATACATGTTCCTCAAACTATGAGATTATGCAACTCCCGAATACCGTAGGAACACCTTGTGTGCTATCAAACGTCACAATGTACTAGGTGATTACAAAGATGCTCCACAGGTGTCTCCAATGGTGTTTGTTGAGTTGGCATAGATCGAGATTAGGATTTGTCACTCCGTGTATCAGAGAGGTATCTGTAGGCCCTCTCGGTAATGCACATCACTATGAGCCTTGCAAGCAAAGTGTCTAAAGAGTTAGTCACAGGATGATGCATTATGGAACGAGTAAAGAGACTTGCCGGTAACGAGATTGAACTAGGTATGATGATACCGACGATCGAATCTCGGGCAAGTAACATACCGATGACAAATGGAACAACCTATGTTGTTATGCGGTTTGACCGATAAAGATCTTCATAGAATATGTAGGAGCCAATATGAGCATCCAGGTTCGGCTATTGGTTATTGACCGGAGATGTGTCTCGGTCATGTCTACATATTTCTCGAACCCGTAGGGTCCGCACGCTTAACGTTCGATGCCGATTTGTATCGTGAGTTATGTGAGTTGATGAACCGAAGTTTGTTCGGAGTCCCGGATGAGATCACGGACATGACGAGGAGTCTCGAAATGGTCGAGAGCTAAAGATTCATATATTGGAAGGTTACATTCAAACACTGGAATGGTTTGGGTCGTTTCAGATAAGTTTCGGAGTACCGGGGGTTACCGGACCCCCCCGGAAGTTCATGGGCCTTCATCGGCCTAAGTGGAAAGGAGAGAAGGGCCACAAGGGAGGCCGTGCCCCCCCATGGCCAGTCCGAATTGGACTAGGGAGGGGGGCGGTGCCCCCTCTTTCCTTCTCCCCTCTTCCTCCTTCCCTCTTTCTCCCTCTCTTGGAAAGGAAGGGGACTCCAACTAGGATTGGGAATCCTAGTTGGACTCCCCTACGGCGGGCGCCCCCTATGGCCGGCCTCCTCTCCTCCCCCTTTATATACGTGGGAGGGGGGCACCCCAAAGACACACCAAGTCTTCTCTTAGCCGTGTGCGGTGCCCCCTCCACAGTCACACACCTCAGTCATATCGTCGTAGTGTTTAGGCGAAGCCCTACGCCGGTAACTTCATCATCACCGTCGCCACGCCATCGTGCTGACGGAACTCTCCCTCACCCTCAACTGGATCAAGATATTGAGGGACGTCATCAAGCTGAACGTGTGCTAAACATGGAGGTGCCGTACGTTCGGTGCTTGGATCGGCTGGATCACGAAGACGTTCGACTACATAAACCGTGTTACTAAACGCTTCCGCTTTCGGTCTACTAGGGTACGTGGAAACACTCCCCCGCTCGTTGCTATGCTTCTCCTTGATAGATGTTGCGTGATTGTAGGATTTTCTTTGAAATACTATGTTCCCCAACAGATAATGGTGTCATCAGCATACTGGAGAAGAGATACACCATTCCCTCCCACCAAGTGTGGCACAAGACCTCGAATGTGCCCAACGGCTTTCGCCTTGTCGAGAATGGAAGCAAGGGCGTCAACCACCATGTTGAAGAGGAATGGGGAGAAAGGATCATCTTGTCTAACCCCACGGAAGGTGGGGAAGTATGGGGAGAACTTTTTCAGGAACATCGTTAACAGGAAGGTTACCGATGAAGACATCTGACGAGTCCTCTGCCTGAGTTGCATTCACCATGTTAACCTTGGCGTACTTGAGGTTATGCTTGACCACAGCTGTACTTGCCGATCTCACAGGAGGAGGAGGGGGAAGACACCTCTGATTGAAGCACTTGTTGGCATAGTGACCCTTCTGTTGGCACTTGTTGCACATGACCTCTGAAAGCGGACGGTGATACGGAGCACTCGATCTTGGAGCTTGAGACGAAGTCTTGTTCTGAAAGCCAGGGTTGGGTGGGTGGGAAGATCCACTGCCACCTTTGCTCTTCTGATACGACTGACGGAACGGAGGAGGAGGAAGCCAATACTTCTGCTGCTTGGCCACTTGAGTAGAGGAAGAAGGAGTAGCATCTCTGACTCGCTTCTTGGAAGCATCACACCTCAGTTGAGCGGCCTCTTGCTTCAATGCCATGTTGTAGAACTCATCGTACCTCAAGGGCTCAAAGAGAACAAGAGCTAGCTGAATTTCTTCTCTGAGACCACCCCTGAACTGGTATATCATGCTCTTCTCGTCAGGGACGTCCTGCTTAGCAAAGCGGGCGAGCTTCTGAAACAACTTGTTGTAGTCATAGACAGACAAAGAGCCTTGCTTCAGGTTGCGGAATTCCTCACGCTTGCTTTCAACCACGCTCTGGGGAACATGATGAGCTTTGAAATCTTGATGGAATTCATCCCAGGTAATCACACGGCCTCCTCTAGAATCTTTGTACTGCTGGAACCATTCTGCAGCTTGGTCTTTGAGTTGGAAGGAAGCGAACTTGACAAAGTCCGCAGGCCTGACGTTACTGCACTCGAAATGCTTGCACAGATCCATGAGCCAATCGTCAGCATCAGTTGCCTCAGCACAATTGCTGAAAGTCTTTGGCCCGTTAGCAAGGAACTGGTTGAGTGTAGCAAAGTGATTCTGATTGTTGCCTTGGTTGCCTTGGTTCGCTTGATTGCGCTCTTGAAGAATTTGCATGATCAACTGTGTGTTTGCATTGGTTGCGGCCATCACAGCTTGCCATGCCTCCAGAGGAGGTGGAGGTGGTGGCGGATCCTGATTCTGATTCTGATTTTGATTGCTGCTCTTAGCGGGAGCCATCCTGAAGAGGATGACAACCATTAGCACATTGACAGATCAAATGAAGCAACCAAACGGGTTGAAATTGCAACATATAGTCTTCACATCCGAACATAAGAACGAATGCATTCCACTTGAAATGGTCACATATCCATAAATTGAGAAGCCACTTAGAATTTAGGTAGAGGAATAAATCAACAAGGTACAGATCAAGAACGAATACTCGGTAAGAAATCCCAATCTCTAACCAAATATCCGTGGAAGAAGAACTAGAGATACAAGAATTCCCACCTATGAAACTCCCGAACCTTTTCGGTTATGCAATCAGGTGTTGGGGATACATGGGAAGCATAATATCTCACCCAAATCTAGCAAATCCTACATCCAGCTGTATCCATCCTTCAACACATAACCGAGAAAAACTTCGGAAACCATCTACCTCAACCTTCGAAAAGCATCCGTTATACAAGTTATGGCAATACTCCCGAACTCCCGCCCCTGTACTGGGTGGCGTCAAGGTTATCTCACCAACGAACTGCATAAAAGAGATTTTCGATGTCGGCGTACTAAACTCAGGTATTCCAGAACTGCAACGATAAAATTGTGACGACAACACCTCGGAGCTCAACTCCCCGGGACACTGCCACAACCCCTAAAGACAGGAGGCACCAAGAACAATGTTCTCGTCAAAAAACCATCGGAACGATTCCAAGATACCCGCGTGATCCTAAATTTTTTTAGTGAAATTTGAGAAGAGAAGAGTCAAAACTATACGTCAGGATGCCTTACCAGAGCGATGAAGGGACTGGGGAGTAAAAAGAATTCCTAAACTCTTCGATATATAATTCCTAAATGACTCAAAACATTTTTCTAGACTCAACAACGGCTGCTAAAAACGATCAAGCAATGGGGGCTCCTAAGGTCGGGGAAGGCTCTGATTACCAACTTGTAACGCCCTCGATGCGCCTATATCTCCCACGTGTCGAGGCACGACTTAGAGGCATAACCGCATTGAAAGCAATGTCGCAAGTTAGGCAATCTTCACAACATCCCATGTAATATAGGTAATAAAAGGGGAGATACATAGTTGGCTTACACCCGCCACGTCAATCAAAGAACATAAATAGCATTACATCAACCAATCACTCATGGCCCGACTACGGCGCCAAAATAAAAGATAAACCCAACATGCGACACGGTCCCGATCGCCCTAACTAGGCACCACTACTGATCATCAGGGAAAGACACATAGTAACGACGTGAGTCCTCGTCGAACTCCCACTTGAGCTCAAGCGCGTCATCTGGAACGGAGTCATCGGGTCCTGCATCTGGTTTGGAAGTAATCTGTGAGCCACAGGGACTCAGCAATCTCGCACCCTCGTGATCAAGACTATTTAAGCTTATAGGTAAGGCAAGGTAAATATGTGGAGCTGCAGCAAGCGACTAGCATATATGGTGGCTAACCTATTCGCAAAAGAGAGCGAGAAGAGGAGGCGAAGCATGAACGAGTAACTAGAGAACAACCTGCGGCAAGCATTACTCCAACACCATGTTCACTTCCCGGACTCCACCGAGAAGAGACCATCACGGTAACTCACACAGTTGATTCATTTTAATTAGGTTAAGGTTCAAGTTATCTACAACCGGACATTAACAAATTCCCATCTGCCCATAACCGCGGGCACGGCTTTCGAAAGTTCAAATCCCTGCAGGGGAGTCCCAACTTAGCCCATGACAAGCTCTCACGGTCAATGAAGGAATAGACCTTCTCCCGAGACATTCCGATCAGACTCGGCGTCCCGGTTCTACAAGACATTTCGACAAGTTAAAACAAATCCAGCAACACCGCCCGAATGTGCCGACAAATCCCGATAGGAGCTGCACATATCTCGTTCTCGGGCCACACTCAGATTGTCTAAACTTCCGGTAGGCCAGCCTAGAGTTGCCCCTGGTGGCCACCGGCGGCTGACGAGGTTGACCAACACTCAGAGGAGCACTGGCCCGGGGGGGTTTAAAATAAGATGACCCTCGGGCTCCGGAAACCCAAGGGAAAAAGGGGCTAGGTGGCAAATGGTAAAACCAAGGTTGGGCATTGCTGGAAAAGCTTTAATCAAGGCGAACTATCAAGGGGTTCCCATTATCACCCAACCGCGTAAGGAATGCAAAAATCCGGGAACATAACACCGATATGACGGAAACTAGGGCGGCAAGAGTGGAACAAAACACTAGGCGAGAGGCCGAGCCTTCCACCCTTTACCAAGTATATAGATGCATTAAGATAACAAGATAATATAATGATATCCCAACAAGTAAATAATGTTCCAACAAGGAACGGTCTCCAATCTTCACCTGCAACTAGCAACGCTATAAGAGGGGCTGAGCAAAGCGGTAACATAGACAATCAACGGTTTGCTAGGACATGGTGGGTTAGAGGTTTGACATGGCAATTTGGGAGGCATGATAAGCAAGTGGTAGGCATCGTAGCATAGGCATAGCAAAAGAGCGAGCATCTAGCAAAGCAAAGATAGTAGTGATTTCGAGGGTATGATCATCTTGCCTGCACAGTTGTCAGAGTTGACTGGATCCTCGAAAGCAAACTCAACAGGCTCCTCATTAGCGAACTCGTCTCCCGGCTCTACCCAAACAAGACAAACAAGCAAACGGAACACAATCAACCACGTGCAAAGCTCAAACAACATGATGCAAACATGGTATGCTATGCGAGATGCGATATGCGATGCATATGCAAGATTTGACAAGGAATGCATGAACCTGGCCTCAACTTGGAAAACCAAGTGTGCCACTGGAAAGGTGAGATGAAATCGCTTGAAAATGATATAAAGAACGCTGAAATCAGAGTCACGGTTTGGAAATGGCAAGCAATTCAAATATGGCACCGGTCTGCGATATACAGCAAGTAGCCATCTAAATGCAACAAGATGAACATGCTACAACACTCAAACATGACAACAAAATACATGGCAGGGATCCATTCATGATGCTTAACAAAATAGGAACACTGAGCTATGGCCAATTCATCAATTAACAGGTTCAAACAAACATGGCAAAAATGCATTTGGTAAACAGATTTCAAACTTAGTGAAATTAACACTTGTCTGGAATTTTAGATCAGGTAGCACACTTCGGAGCATGAAAACTATATGCTACAGGACCTGAACATGGCAAAGTAAGGCATGGCATGGAGCTACTCAAAGATCTTAACAAAAGTCCCTTAGTGACCTTGAGCCAAAAGGGATCAGAAAATACATTTGCAAGCATGTGAACATGGCAAAAACATAATCAGTTCTCAGACTTAGTGAAAAACTGGAGCATGCAAAATCAGATATCAAGTAGGCATGTTAACAAGCTCGATGCACTCACTACAGAGTATGTCATGACAATCTAAGCATACACCCATCAAGAATACACATTATACAAGCTAGACATGGCAAGAACAATAGCATAGCATGCACGGATCAACTACAACATCCTCGGCAAAATCGCTAACAAGTAGACAATCTGCCCAGATTCACGAAATGACAAAAGTAGAGCTCGATTGTC
This sequence comes from Triticum urartu, assembly GCF_056163025.1. Lineage (NCBI taxonomy): Eukaryota > Viridiplantae > Streptophyta > Magnoliopsida > Poales > Poaceae > Triticum > Triticum urartu. The sequence continues at coordinate 356,436,898 of NC_141877.1, forward strand.
TCAAGCTAGGGTGCTCCATAATTGCAAACAAAGACATGGATGGATAGATCACTACAAGATTAACAAAACATTCTTACTGATCATCCTCAAAAGAGGCACGGATCACTAGAAAACAACATGAACATATGGCATATTAAGATAAACAGATCAAGGACTTAGTGGAATTGCTAAGTCCCTGAAATCTACTTTGCAAGCTTGTGCTAGTCACCACACACATCACAAAAATACATGGATTGCACCTCTGGAAAGATGACAAAACATATAACAAAACACATGTAGAGCTAAGGGGCATATCATGCACACAATAATCATGGCAAAAATGACAAATATCTAATTGGAGCAGCAGATCTGACAATTATCTCAAATAGCACTCTTCCAACAGCATTTTTGGCATCAAGATAAACTCAAATGAAAATGATGTGATGAGATGAAATGATGTTCTCTCTAAGACGAACATTTTGATATGCTATATGCCCAAAACGGAGCTACAGATGCAAAGTTATGGTGCGACAAAGTATGCAAAAAAAATCTGGGAACTTAGTGAACAAGGTCAACCCCTAGGGTTTTTCAGATCTGGATCGGATCTCGCCGGAGCACGCAAAACGAGGATGGCCGGAGTCTGTGCCGGAGCGTCTCCGGACTTGAGGGAGGCACGCCGGCCGGACTTGAGGGAGGCCGGAGAAGCGGGCGGCGTCGCCGGCGAGGTCTTGGGGAGGCGACGGTCGGTCGGAGTGCGGCGCGCGGCGTCGGGGTGCGGCGGCCGGCGAGCTACGGGGCGGCGAGCCCTCGCCGGCAAGGAGCAGCGGCGGCGCGGCGAGGGAAGCTCGGGCCCGGCCGCGGGGAGGACGATGGCGCGGGGCGGCGCCCGGATGTGGGCCATGGGGGCCCTCCTGGGCCCGGGCGGGCCGACCGGCGGCGATGTGGGCGCGAGGGCGTGGGCGAATGGGCGGCTGCCACGTGGCGGCGGACACGGCGGGCAGACACGTCCGTCGGTGGGAGAAGATGTCCGACGGCGGCGGGGAGAGTTAGGGTAGGTTTTGCACCGCGAATTTTGGAGGGGGAGGTGTATATATAGGCATAGAGGAAGTTAGGAGTGTCCAAATGAGGTGCAGTTTTCGGCCACGCGATCGTGATCGAACGCTCTACATGATGGAGAGGGTTTTGGTGAGTTTTGGGCCAAAATGGAGGGGTGTTGGGCTGCAACACACACGAGGCCTTTTCGGTCCCTCGGTTAACCGTTGGAGTATCAAACGAAGTCCAAATGGTATGAAACTTGACAGGCGGTCTACCGGTAGTAAACCAAGGCCGCTTGGCAAGTATCGGTCCAATCCGGAAATGTTTAAACCCCACACACGAAAGAAAGGTAGAAATGACCACCGGAGGAGAACGAAGCACCGGAATGCAAAACGGACAACGGGGAAAATGCTCGGATGCATGAGACGAACACGTATGCAAATGCAATGCACATGATGACATGATATGAGATGCATGACAACGACAACAACACATGGAGACAAAAACCCGAACCCGAGAAAATAAAATAACTTAATGCCGGAAATGGCCAGAGTTGGATTACATAATAGGTAAATCATATCCGGGGTGTTACAGAGACCATCTGCATAACTCTAGTAACCCAGAGGTCATCAAACCCCTTCCTAAGCAAGAATTCCTGAAGGAACACCCAGTTGATAGTGTCATAGGCTCATGGAAGTCGATTTTTTTCAATATTTTTTATCGAGGTCAAGCCGTAAACACTTCAGCCAATGTTATGAATGGCCCGTCATTTAACACAGTCATCGAATCGCTGACCAGTTTACGCTTATTGTGACAGTCAGTTTTCGGCTTTCTCCACTAAGGTGCTTAACCATGTGAGCTGGAAGCACAATCGCAATGGTTCTCCCTTTGCACACCTAGCCGAACAAAGCAGAACGTAGGAGGCAAGCGTAGGAGCCGGGCAACCCAACTATTGACCGAAGAACCAATTCGAAACCGATGCATATATAGCAATATCCGAGAATGTTTTTTGCCGAATCTCTAAAGGTGTCCGGCGTTGCACTGCGAGACTTGTGCTAAAAACACACAAATAGTTTGAAAGTGCCATAAGCTTGGAAAACCAAAAAACGTCAGTAAAAACTTGACGTCCAAACAAGATCAAGTGTCCGGTGCCAATCCGAAAATAGGAAAAAAATTGTGCTTCTGTCGTGCTTTAACATGACACATCCGATCTCAAGACTTCACGCGGGTCAGCCTACAGCTTCAAGCTCCTTATCCCAAAGGCGGAGTACTTCTCCGAGGTCAGTTTAGCAAACTAAACTCAAGCGGCTTTCAGAGAGAAGACAGGCTATCCGGCTATTGACCATAAACTCGAGTCAAAAAAGGAGCGGTAGAAAAAGACTTTGCAACGACCAAGAAGAAAACACATTTACTATAAAATAGCTCATATAAATTTAAGAGCCCCCAAGTGACTTGGGTAAAAGAATTTTATGTATAATGATTGTATGTACCGAAGTACTTATATCATATCTATGTTCACCCGAACTTTAAACACGTCTTAACCGACCATCAGCTTCTCCCTCTTCGGCCAAGGGCCGAAAAGTGTCATGTACTCCACCTGTCGAGGGTATCGACGGTGTTTCTGATGACCAGGCAATCAGGCCATAAGGCTGTAACAGACAAAGCGCACTTAGGGAACTTATGCTATATTACTGACGAAGTGTAAGAAGCATCTTCAAAGAAAATAGTACCCCCACCGATACCTTTCTTCGGTGCTCATTATTACTATGAGACTTGTGCAATAGATTTTTTGTACTCATGAGTTCTGTTGTGTGCCGACCATGATTGAAAACAATAAGAGCGCTAGCTTTCGGCTTCACCCAGTCTGAGGTCAGAGCTCGGATGACCCAGCCGTGACAATCGCAGAGGTGCTCCCTTTACTCCCTAGCCGAACAATCGGGAACATAGGGGTAAGCACACGAGCCAGGCAACCCAGCCTGCAAATCGCTTAGGTCAATATGGTGCATATTGTGGCATAATACACGAACAAGGAACGAAGCTGTACCAGTATAATCATATGAAAGAGGAAAAGCTCCATCAGGGAGCCCCCAAATAAACGGGGTATTTGAATATGCGCGTCACAAACAAAGTTTTGACAAGGAACTTTGTCACAAACAACTTTGTGCCGAAAAGTATAATGCTTGGTCGAACCGAACAAAATTTAAAACTTAAAGTTTTTGAGCATGAAAGCAACTTAGCTGGTTAATGGTCGGTGTTGATGACGCGATTCGGGCTTGTGGCGGGACGAAGACGCCCATTAATCTGTGACAGATCCGATAGGGTTTGCATTCCTCGGCATGGTCGAGGTCCCAGCCCCCAGGCCCGAGGTGTCCGAGCAAGGAGTTCGGCACTCCGGAGTAGTGACCACCTAACATAGTCAAAATCGATTACCTGCACACATAAAACAGTGCGGTCCAGGAAATAATATATATATATATATATAATTGTTGCATAATTTATTTACGTAAAAATAATTTATTTGAAGAAATTTGGCCTAGAGCCGAAGCCAATGTCGATGCAGGGCATCAGCGTGACGCAGTGAAGGCGTGACAAAGCCTGAATTTGCAGGGCGGTCCGGGCTTCGGATGCGGCGTTCGTCGAACTATGTACGGAAACTGACCGAACCACCACGCAACCATTTTTAATGTGGCCGCCATTTGATAGACCTGTGTACATATGACGGAACAAACCAGAGTAATAATTCCTTAAAAAAATAAACCCAACAAGCAAAAATTGTTAGGATTAATAGCACCTGGTTTATTTGTTGTAGCATTCCGAAGAAAAGAAACTCCCAAAATCGGGAATCGATCCGCACACCCATTTCCTGATGGGCAATAAAATGATGGCCTAGTGATGCTGGCAAAGGTTGGCTTGCCAAGGCGAAGCCCTCGGTCCAGCTAACGTGACGAAGCTGGTCAGCTGGTGACGCCGAAATCATCGGAGTATGTTGATGAAGAAATAGCCAAGTCCCGGGTCTAGCCGAGGTGACGGAGCATGCCGGCGAGGAGTTGTTGTAGCTGCCATGTCAGCCGAGGCGTTGAAGTTGTTCGGCGTGATGGACATTGGCTCGAAGAAGCAACAGTGCGGCCATGCCGACCCAGGTCGTAACTTGTGACGCGGCCAATGCTGATCTGATGAAGTGACCATGCGGCGATGCCGGTGTGCCTTCTCCGTGTAATCCGTAGGGCGGAGATATTGGTGATGATTTATCCTTGGCGATTCCGAACTCTTATTCGGCTCGCCGATGTGAGGATCCAAAAAAGTTGGGCTCGGCTAAAAAAGCGACGACATGTCTAGCGTAGGTCGGCAGTCGTGGAGCTCTATTGCCGGACTGGTTTGACACCAGCGTGATGGCGAAGATTACTTCAGAGGAGGATTAAAATTTTATGGGCGCGTGTTAAAAACAACGCACAATACCTTAGAAGAAAATTCCTTTTAAAAAGGTTGTCAAATATCACGTTCATAAAGAAACATGAATTCGGGTCGGATCCGTATTCGCGCAGAAAATAGATCTGAAAAGTGATGCAATAATCGGAAGGTTCCCGGAGTTTAGACAGTCGGATCGAGCTGAAATTTTGATGGGTGGTAGATATGGGAATTCCGAAGCAGATGAACGGTTGGATCTTCCAAAGGACGCCCGAGCTGGGATCTGGAGACTATGCCCTAAACTCGTCCAGATTCCTGTCTGGATTTGACAGGGCTCCGGTATATCGTAGATTGCCAGAGATTCCTCCATCGGAAGTCGACAAAATTTTCCAGGGTTGTTGTAGACTCGATTCCATACAATTCCATCGAAGCGATCGTTAAAACGACACTTAAGGAGGTGGCGACGGTGGATACGCGTTCGCTGTCCAGAAAAACAGCACGGTCGCCCGAGGGCAATGTTGACGTTGAGCCCCCGAGCTCTATGGACGATTCCTCCATGATCTTGATAGATATAGGAGTTGTTGTTGATGAAGGCCCTTGTCCGAACATGACGATCGGAGGCAGGGCACAGTCCTCGGTCAAGTCAAGGTGACCAGTCGAGCTGGTGACGAAGATGTCGATGTCGCAGTCAATCTGCAGACGAGCCATCGATCCTTTTGCCGATCACACAGCGGAACTCTCAATGAAAGCACCAGTGTTGGTGTCAAAACCGGCGGATCTCGGGTAGGGGGTCCCGAACTGTGCGTCTAAGGCGGATGGTAACAGGAGGCAGGGGACACGGTGTTTACCCAGGTTCGGGCCCTCTTGATGGAGGTAATACCCTACGTCCTGCTTGATTGATCTTGATGATATGAGTATTGCAAGAGTTGATCTACCACGAGATCATAGAGGCTAAACCCTAGAAGCTAGCCTATGGTATGATTGTATGTATCTCTATCGACTAGCCTGGCCCTGGTTTATATAATGCACCAGAGGCCTAGGATAACAAGAGTCCTAGCCGAATACGCCGATGGGGGAGGAGTCCTTGTCTTGACCACCAAGTCTTATGGAATCTTCCTTATATGCGGCAGCTATCCGAACTGGCCCATGAGTATACGGTTGTGGGGGTCCTCGGCCCAATCTAACTGACCGGGAGATGACGTGGTGAGTACCCCCTAGTCCAGGACACCGTCAACGGCCTTCTGGTTTTTGGAGCGGATCTCATGCAGCACTTCATGGAAGACCATAACCCCATCCAGGATGTAGCGTCCCTGGATGAAGGCCAACTAATCAGGGTGAGTGATGCGGTCCGCAAAAGGGGTCACCCTATTTGCATACCCCTTTGCCAGGATGTGTAAGATCACATTGATCACCGTGATCGGGCAGAACTGCCGGATGTCCGACGCGTTGGGGACCTTTGGGATCAAGGAGATGATCCCGTAGATGAGGTGGCGAAGGTCAATGGACTCAACGTAGCATTTGTCAAAGAGGGTCATTACCTCGCGTTTGATAACGCTCTAGAAGGTCTGAAAGAATTTGACTGGGAGACCATCGGGATCTGGGGCGGAGATTGGATTCATGCCGCTAATGGCTGTCCACACCTCCTCCTTAGAGAAGGGGGCCGTGAGGGCCGCATTCTCTTCTGCGGACACACACTGGATGCCCGACCAAAAATCTTGTGCTAAGACTAGGCCTCCCCTAGGGGACGAAAATAAGAGGTCGCGGTAGAATCCATCTACATGGGCCCGGATGTCGGTTGGCCGCTGAAGGAGGGACTCGCCATCCCAGAGCAAAGGGATGGGGTTCCGCCATCTACGACCGTTGGCGATGGCCTGAAGTAGGTCGTGTTGGCGTCCCCCTTAAGGACCCCATTTTGGGTCCCATGGAGTCGCCAGTACGCCTCCTCGTCGGTGTAAATGACCATGAGTTGGTCCTTTATGTCGTAACGGAGCATCGACTCATCGGGGGCAAGGCCAACCAAGTCGGCTCGAAGATCGAGGAACTGGATGGAGTCGAGGATGGATTTCTTGTGCTCACGCAAGTCCCGCCCAGGATTGGCACCCCGGCCTTTCATGAATTGTCTTGCACGCTTGGTGCAGAAGTGCCAATCGTCGACGGCCGAGAGGGCATGGTGGGGAGATAGGCGTGCCTCAGCCCACCTCTGCCAGACAACTTCGACGAATCCATTTTGATTAAGCCAGAATGTCTTGAAGCAAACTCTAGGGGGGAGGCATGGGCGCTCATTCTCCAAAGATAGGAGGAGAGGGACGTGATCTGAGCCGATCCGAGTGATGGCACGAAGAGAGGCCACGGGGCAGCGTAGCTCCCACTCCGAGGAGATCAGGACATGGTCCAGGACGGAGCGTGTCAGGTCTGTCTGACGATTGGTCCGGGTAAACCTGTCACCAACCCGATCTAGCTCCTAGAGACCATGTTCGGCAATGCAGTCATTGAACATCTGCATGTGGGGATATTTAACAAGATCGTTTCTCTTATCCTCCGTCGAGAGAAGGAGGTTGAAGTCCCAACCCACGCCGACTGGAAGCTAGGAGGCCGACACCTTCCTAGTGAGTTCGGCGAGGAAGGTGGGCGGCCGGCTGTGGTCCGCAGGACCGTTAGACAATTATTATCTCCCATTTGAAGTTGATCACTCTCTCAAAGAGCTCCAAGCTGACGAAGAACTCGCCCCGATCCATGCTACCTACCTCGAAAGTGGCATCCTGATACGTCCATTTTGCATCATGTTTTTATATCAATATTTATTGCATTATGGGCTATTATTACACATTATGTCAAAATACTTATGCATATTCTCTTTTATTTTACAAGGTTTACATGAAGAGGGGGAATGCCGGCAGCTGGAATTCTGGGCTGGAAAAGGAGCAAATATTATAGACCTATTCTTCACAACTCCAAAAGTCCTGAAACTTCATGGGAGCATGTTTCATAATATATAAAAAATATTGGGCGAAGGAAGTACTAGAGGGGGGCCACCCACCATCCACGAGGGTGGGGGCGCGCCCTACCCCCTAGGCGCGCCCCCTGCCTCGTGGGCCCCCTGGCAGGCCTCCGGTGCCCATCTTCTGCTATATGAGGTCTTTTTCCCTACAAAAAATTATAAGCTAGCTCATGGGACGAAACTCCGCCACCACGAGGCGAAACCTTGGCGGAACCAGTCTAGGGCTCTGGCGGAGCTGTTCTGTCGGGGAAACTTCGCTCCGGGAGGGGGAAATCATCACCATCATCATCACCATCGATCCTCTCATTGGGAGGGGGTCAATCTCCATGAACATCTTCACCAGCACCATCTCATCTCAAACCCCAGTTCATCTCTTGTATTCAATCTTTGTCCCAAAGCCTCAGATTGGTACCTGTGGGTTGCTAGTAGTGTTGATTACTCCTTGTAGTTGATGCTAGTTGGTTTATTCGGTGGAAGATCATATGTTCAGATCCTTTATGCATATTAATACCCCTCTAATTATGAACATGAATATGATTTGTGAGTAGTTACATTTGTTCTTGAGGACATGTGAGAAGTCTTGCTATAAGTAGTCATGTGAATTTGGTATTCGTCAATATTTTGATGATATTTATGTTGTCTCTCCTCTAGTGGTGTCATGTGAACGTCGACTACATGACACTTCACCATTGTTTGGGCCTAGGGGAAGGCATTGGGAAGTAATAAGTAGATGATGGGTTGCTAGAGTGACAGAAGCTTAAACCCTAGTTTATGAGTTGCTTCATAAGGGGCTGATTTGGATCCATATGTTTCATGATATGGTTAGGTTTACCTTAATACTTCTTTTGTAGTTGTGGGTGCTTGCAAGAGGGGTTAATCATAAGTGGGATGCTTGTCCAAGGAAGGGCAGTACCCAAGCACTGGTCCACCCACATATCAAATTATCAAAGTACCGAATGCGAATCATATGAACGTGATGAAAACTAGCTTGACGATAATTCCAATGTGTCCTCAGGAGCGTTTTCCTTTATATAAGAGTTTGTCCATGCTTGTCCTTTTCTACAAAAAGGATTGATCCATCTTGCTGCACCTTATTTACTTTTATTACTTGTTACCCATTACAAATTACCTTATCACAAAACTATCTGTTACCGATAATTTCAGTGCTTGCAGAGAATACCTTATTGAAAACTGCTTATCATTTCCTTCTGCTCCTTGTTGGGTTCGACACTCTTACTTATCGAAAGGACTATGATAGATCCCCTATACTTGGGGGTCATCAAGACTCTTTTTTGGCGCCATTGCCAGGGAGTGAAGCACCTTTGGTAGGTGGAATTTGGTAAGGAAAAATTTATATAGTGTGCTGAAATTTACTGTAACTCTTTACTATGGAACATAATCCTTTGAGGGGCTTGTTCGGGGTATCTTCACCCCGACCAGTAGAGTAAAGATTTGCTCCTCAACCTACTGAACCTACTAAAAATGTTTACTTTGAAATTCCTTCGGGTATGATAGAGAAACTGCTAGTTAATCCTTTTATAGGAGATGGAACATTGCATCCCGATTTGCACCTAATCTATGTGGATGAAGTTTGTGGATTATTTAAGCTTGCAGATATGCCCGAGGATGTTATCAAGAAGAAGGTCTTCCCTTTATATTTGAAGGGAAAGGCATTGACATGGTTTAGGCTATGTGATGATATGGGATCATAGAACTACAACCGATTGAAATTGGAATTTCATCAGAAGCTTTATCCTATGCATCTTGTTCATCGTGATCGTAATTATATATATAATTTTTGGCCTCGCGAAGGAGAAAGTATCGCTCAAGCTTGGGGGAGGCTTAAGTCAATGTTATATTCATGCCCCAATCATGAGCTCTCAAGAGAAATTATTATTCGAAAAATTTATGCCTGGCTTTCTCTCGATAATCGCTCCATGCTCGATACTTCTTGTACTAACTCTTTTATGGTGAAGACTATTGAATTCAAATGGGATTTATTGGAAAGAATTAAATGCAACTCTGAAGATTGGGATCTCGACGAAGGTAAGGAGTCAGGTATAACGCCTAAGTGTAACACCCACAATGCGGCTATATCTCCCATGTGTCGGGGCACGACTTAGAGGCATAGCCGCATGGTAGGCTTGTCGCAAGAGGGGTAATATTTACACATCCCACGTACTGAATAAGAAAGGGATAAAGAGTTGGCTTACAATCGCCACTTCACACAATACATGAATAGTCCATACATCATCCAAAATACAATCAAAGGTCCAACTATGGAACCAAAATAAAGAAAGACAACCCCAAATGCTAGATCCCCGATCGTCCCAACTGGGCTCCACTACTGATCATCCGGAAGAGAAACATAGTAACGGCCCGAATCCTCGTCGAACTCCCACTTGAGTTCGGTAGCGTCCCCTGCACTGGCATCATCGGCACCTGCATCTGTTTGGAAGTAACCGTGAGTCACGAGGACTCAGCAATCTCACACCCGCGAGATCAAGACTATTTAAGCTTATAGGTAGGAGAAGGTAGTGAGGTGGAGCTGCAGCAAGCACTAAGCATATATGGTGGCTAACATACACAAATAAGAGCGAGAAGAGAAGCAGCGCACGGTCGAGAAACTATAAGTGACCAAGAAGTGATCCTGAAACTACTTACGTTCAAGCATAACATGAGACCGTGTTCTCTTCTCGAACTCCACCGAAAAGAGACCATCGCAGCTACACATGCGGTTGATTCATTTTAGTTAAGTTAAGTGTCAAGTTCTCTACAACCGGATATTAACAAATTCCCATCTGCCACATAATCGTGGGCACGGCTCTCGAAAGTTTATACCTTGCAAGGGTGTCCCAACTTAGCCCTTCACAAGCTCTCACGTTCAATGAAGGATATTCCTTCTCCCGGGAAGACCCGATCAGTCTCGGAATCCCGGTTACAAGACATTTCAACAATGGTAAAACAAGACCAGCAAAGCCGCCCGATGTGCCGACAAATCCCGATAGGAGTCGCACGTATCTCGTTCTCAGGGCAACACTGGATGAGACTAGCTACCAGCAAAACCAACCCTCAAGTTTCCCTGAGGTGGCCCCGCAGGCAGCTCGGTTCGGACCAACACTCAGAGGAGCACTGGCCCCGGGGGGGGGGGGGGGGGGGTTAAAATAAAGATGACCCTTGAGTCTGCAGAACCCAAGGGTAAGGTACATGGTGGTAGGTAGGCAAATGGTAAAACCAAGGTTGGGCCTTGCTGGAGGAGTTTTATTCAAGGCGAACTGTCAAGGGGTTCCCATAACACCCAACCGCGTAAGGAACAGAAAATCAAGGAACATAACACCGGTATGACGGAAACTAGGGCAGCAAGAGTGGAACAAAACACCAGGCATAAGGCCGAGCCTTCCACCCTTTACCAAGTATATAGATGCATTAAAGTAAATAAGATATAATAGTGATATCCCAACAATATCCATGTTCCAACAAGGAACAAACTTCATCTTCACCTGCAACTAGCAACACTATAAGAGGGGCTGAGCAAAAGCGGTAACATAGCCAAACAACGGTTTGCTAGGAAAGGTGGGTTAGAGGCTTGACATGGCAATATGGGAGGCATGATATAGCGAGTGGTAGGTAGCGTGACATAGCAATAGAGCAAACAACTAGCAAGCAAAGATAGAAGTGATTTCGAGGGTATGGTCATCTTGCATGCAAAGTTCTCAGAGTTTACGAAAGCTTGATCCTTGATAGTGTACTCAATAGGTTCCTCGGTCACGTACTCATCTCCCGGCTCTACCCAAAGCAAGAACACAAGCAAAGGACCAACAATCAATCACGGTGCAATGCACAAACAACATGATGCAATACATGGCATGACATGCGAGATGTGATATGCAATGCATATGCATGCTCCGGAAGGGAAAGAATGATCAAGACATCAACTTGGCAAACCAAGTGTGCCGCTATAAAGATGAGTTGATTTTGGTTCAAATCGATATAAAGATCACCGGAAACGAAGGCATGGTTTGTAAATGGCAAGCAAAATAAGGATGACACAATTCTGCGATTAACGGCACGATGCCATCTAGAATGCAACAAGAAACTAATCTACTGCACTCCAACATAACAACAAAGCATATGGAGTGATGTACAAGATATGCTTGACAAAACATGAACACTGAGCTACGGCTAAATCACACTAGAACAGGTTCAAACAAGCATGGCAAAAGTGCAAAAGATATCAGCTCCACAGACTTAGAAAAAATACTAACATGTCAAAAACAACATCAGGAAGCAATGTTTAGAGCAAGCAAACAACATGCTACAAGAACATATCATAGCAAACAAATGCATGGCATGATTCTACTAAATGCATAGAACAAAAGTCCCTTACTGATCATGAGCCAAAAAGGCACAAAAGATATGATGGCACTCATGTAAACATAGCAAGTTTTAATAACAGTTTCAGACAGTGGAATTACAGGACATGACAAAACAGATTATGATAGCAAGTTGGCATGCTTGTTTGACTCACAATAGTGCACAAAATGACATGGAATAAATACTAGCATGTAGTAGGCATGAAAATGAAGCTAACCATGTGACAAACACCTACATAGCATGATTGAAATAAATCACACAAAAATGACAAAACAACATCATGATGTAAAATGACATGTTCATGAACTTGCTCAAATGCAGAAACTAATGCCAGCACTGGATTTGTGGGATTTTTCTATCCAAAAAACATATATAATATTTTGGGGTTGCTGTAGAAAAATCCCCATAAAAGCTATAAGTCAAAAACTGCCTAAAATGGAAAAGAGAGAAATGGAATAAACCCTAAACGGAAACGTATCGATCTGGACTTACCAGATAAGGAAAGGCCCGAATCAGAAAGGCTCAAAATGGACAAATGCCCGGTTGGGTTAAAAACAGGGGCGTGAGGATGACATGTGGGCCTGTGGATGCGCGTGTGGGTGTGAGGCTGACAAGTGGGACCTGGCCTCTGTCTCGCTGACGAGTGGGTCCGGCTTGGGTCCCACAAGGCGGTAACGCAAGCGCGTGGGAGCAGGGGAAAACAGAGGAGGGGGGTCCATGGCGACCGAGCACGGCAGAGGCCTCGCCGGAGTTGCTTTAGTGGCCTAGCGGAGCGGCGGAAGGGCGCAAAATGATCACGGGAGGATCCCGCACCTGCGGGTGCTGCTAGGTGCACCGAGCATCGAGGGAAGCGACACCGGTGGCGATCTACCGAGGTGGCAACGACGAGGATGAACGCAGAGAGGTGAGGGGCTAAACGGAAGGCAAAGAGCTCGGCTCGGACGTGCGCGGCGCTAAGAATCTCCTAGACATGGCAAAAACGGTGAAGGATGCTTGGAGCACTCGTTTGCGTGAGGTCCGGTGGCGGCGCGAGCAGCTAAAGGCGACAGAGCGCATAAAACGAGGGGGGAGGATGGGGAGGAGCGCAAGCTCACCACGAGCACGTGGGTGCACTCGGCTGGCCAGGAGGTGGACTGAGACGTCGACGACGACGATCGAGCAGGTTCAACAGCTGGAGTCAAAGACGAGGAAGAAGAGGTCGCTGCAGGGGCTCCGGCTCCACGTAGTCGACGACGGGGACGTAGTCGACGAGGGGGAAGAAGAGGGACACGCTAGGCGGGGTAGAGGTCGATGGAGAGTACGCCGGAGACGTGGACGCGCTCCCGGATGCGTTCGGGACAGCGATGGCGTGATCGAACTGGTGGCTAAACCTACCCGGCGACAGCGACGGCGGACAAGGGAAACCCTACGAGAGGTAGGGGACAAGGAGTGGGGGCTGAAGAGGGGCTAGGGTGAGCAGCGCGATCTCACGCGCTCTTGGGCTCACGGTCCCCATGGCGATGGCGAGAGGAGAGGAAAAAGGTGGGTGCGAGGAACATGGCAGGCGCTGACGAGCGGGCACGGGACGACCACGTGGAGAGGGGCTAGCGGGGGTGCGGGTGCGTGCGGGTGAGAAAAAGTAGAGAGAGGGTGAGTGAGCGGGCTGGCTGGCGCGCTGGGCCAGCTGGCGCGGGGGCTAGCTGGGCCGGCCTGGGAGGCCGAGGCCCAGTTGGGTGCTGCTGCTGCTGGGCTGCTCTCCTACTTTTTCCTTTTTCATTTTCTTCAGACAGACAAAAAAAGGAAAATAATAGGGGGGATTGGGGAAGGAGTTTGGAAAATATAACAATATCATCAGACTCCTGAATTGGTGTAGCATTTAAGAAAATTGATTTGGTAATTTTTAAAGATAGAAAAATATTCCAAGTTTGAATTAAAATTCAAACTTGATGCATTTTTGAACCCAACCAAAACAATTCTAAATGAGGTGAAATTTGGCAGGGGGGTTCAAGGCATGGTGCTAGAATTTTGGGAAAAAGACGAGCATTAATGGAGGAGGGTAGAGGTGCACTTGCAAAAGTGAAGGAAAAGAGAAGGAGAGGTGGTGATGAGGGGGGGATGATGAAACTTGGATCCCAAGGAACATGCCACAGTGCCACATGCTACAAGATGAAGATGCACATGATGAGGCCATGATGCAACAAGATGAACATGATATGAAATGCATGACATGAACAAAATGCAAAACGAAGACAAAACCCAACCACGAAGGGAATCTCATAACTTAAAGCCAAAAATGGCAAGAGTCGGAGTTACAAATATGGCAAGTTACATCCGGGGTGTTACAACACTCCGCCACTACGAAAGGATCTCATCCTGAGATCTAGGACTAAAAGAACTACGGATATTTGGAACGGAGGTGGTCCTCGCGTTCCCAAGTGGCTTCTCGGTCGGAATGGTGTGACCACTTCACTTTCAGGAATTTGATTGACTTGTTGCGAGTCTTGCACTCGGTTTGTTTAAGAATAGCAACGGGATGCTCATGATAAGACATGTCTTATTGGAGATCAATCTCTTCCAAGCTGATGGTGCACTCAGGAGTCTTGAAGCACTTGCGAAGCTGTGACACATGAAACACATCGTGCACGTTTGCGAAGTTAGACGGAAGCTCAAGTTGATAGGTGAGGTCGCCTCTTTTGCCAATGATCTTGAAAGGACCCACGTATCTAGGGGCAAGCTTCCCTTTGATACCGAAGCGACGAGCGCCTTTTATTGGAGAGACGCGGAGGTAGACATGGTCTCCGACCTCGAAAGCCAAATCACGGTGCTTGCTATCATAGTAACTCTTCTGGCGCAATTGCGCGGCTTTGAGATTTTCGCGGATGACTTTGCACATTTCTTTAGCCTCTGTGATCAAGTCATTGCCAAGAAGTTGGCGTTCACCAGGCTCTGACCAATTGAGAGGAGTAAGACACTTTCTGCCATAGAGAATGTCGAATGGGGCCTTGCCCGAACTCGCTTGGAAGCTATTGTTGTAGGAGAACTCGGCATATGGAAGACAATCTTCCCACTTCATACAGAAGGAAATGACACAAGCCCTGAGCATATCTTCAAGGATTTGATTGACTCGCTCGACTTGGCCACTAGTTTGAGGATGGAAAGCTGTGCTGAAGCGAATGCTGGTGCCCATGTCCTTCTGGAAGGAGTCCCAGAACTTAGAAGTGAAAATGCTTTCGCGGTCTGAAGATATCAATTGCGGAATGTCGTGCAAAGAGACAATCCTGGAGGTGTATATCTCTACCAACTGAGCTACTGTGATAGATTCTTTGATAGGAAGAAAATGAGCCACTTTAGTAAGCTTGTCGATGACAACGAAGATAGCATCATTTCCACGCTTGGACTTGGGAAATCCAGTAACGAAGTCCATCTTGATATGATCAAACTTCCATTCTGGAATAGCAAGAGGTTGAAGGAGACCAGCTGGCCGTTGGTGTTCTGCTTTCACCCTTTTGCAGACATCACATTCATTCACGAATTGAGCGATTTCTCGCTTCATTCGAGTCCACCAATACGAATGCTTGAGGTCATGTCAGGACCCGTTTTTCGGGATATTAATTTACCAAAAGCGGCCCTTGTGCTCACCAGCCCCAGGATTACTGTTAGCTAATGAGACACCAACTTGTTACAGAAACTCCAAGCAAACTACAATATATGTAGTACAAGACCATTCTGGCCTATGGGTACAACAATTGGTTTCTAGTGGTTGATGGCGGGAGCGGTTTGCGGATCATCAGCGTCTATGGGACTCCATTTCCCACAGGAACAGCTGACCAGGATAACTCCTATCTTCGCGAGGCTGCTATCTCCATTGCGTAGGTTCCGGGGCTGTCATCGCAACGTTCCATTCCATGCAAGAAATCTGGCCAAGACAATAGCCAGGGACAAGCCAGTGAGTACTTTGAATGTACTTGCAAACATTAAGAACACATGTATAATATAGCCATTGATAATCCTGCTTTGAAATATTCTATGATTACTTCGTCAGTCATAAATGAAGCTCATGATGCATGCAAGCAGGTTAATCATGTCATATATGACTATGCAATCAGCGAGTAGAAACAGAATGCACCAATCGGGTGTCTGAAGCGACGCCTCAGAAGGATAACAATATAAAGTATGCCTCAGTCGGGCGTCTAAGCGACACCACATAAAGGGCTTATAAGTAAATGAATGACAAACATGCCACAGTCGGGCGTCTGAGCGACACCGCATAAAGGGCTTATAAGTAAATGAAATGACAAACATGCCACAGTCGGGCGTCTGAGCGATACCACATAAAGGGCTTATAAGTAAATGAAATGACAAACATGCCACAGTCGGGCGTCTGAGCGACACCACATAAAGGGCTTATATAAGAATAGTCACAATGAATATCCAGGAGGTAGAACCGTCTCAGGGATACTCATAAAATTCAAATAATAAAAATGATTAGTCCACAATAATAATAATCATAATCATCATATGTCACAGATCATAACTAATGTTCTGGTTCAGTAGTTTTTCCTCCGAAGACCGACACTAAGACCGACACTTGACCCATCCCAGACTATAGTCCTTAACCATGGACACGGCTATTCGAATAGGTATAATATCTCTGCAGAGGGTGTACTCTTTACCCACGAGTAACGGATTTCCTTAGCCCATCAGAACTAATTCCGTCTACGGTCTTTTAATTGAAAACCCACCTAACCGCACACACCAGCCAAACTCACCGGTGTCTGGAATCACCCTTGACACCCGTTAAGCAAAACTCTAAGTGGGGAGGCTACAACCTCGACTTAGCATGGGATCACAAAACGGTACAAAAAGTTATCCTAATTATTTTGGAAATAAATCTTAAAATAAACTATGTGAAATTTGAGAGAGGTAGGAAAAAGAATTAATTAATTTGGAGTTTTATTTAAAAAGATATAGCCAGTCAAAGTTTTGGTCAAACTCTGTTTTTAAAATAAAACAAAAAAAGAAAACGTTTGTAATACGCATACGCTTTCGGGCAGAGAAAACGTACTCTAAGTTTTGCGCTTCCACTTAAAACACGTGGAGGCGGGGCTGGGTCACCGGCAGTGGGTCCCTTGGGCCCACTGGTCAGGTTTGACCAGTCGTCCCCCGCCTTCCCTCTCCTTTCGCTAAACGAAGGCGGAGCTCCGGCGATCTTCGCCGGCGAACGGCGGCCCCTCGAGGGCATCCGAGGGCAGGGATGGATCCGCCACTCCTAGGCGGTCCTACCGGTGGTCGACTAGCCAGCGGGGACAGAGGGAGTTGCCGGCGGCGAGCTCCGCGGCGGAGGAAGCTTCGGGCATGATTGGGGAATTGGGCTACGGTGGGTTTTGATCGCGTTTGAGGGGTCGGGCAGCTCCGCACGGTCGAGGGGAATCGCATGGTGGCACTGGTTGGACGGGAGGGGCTCGGGTTGCTACTGAATGGACCGGAGGGCGGTAGCGGCTGTACTGGCCGGAGATGGGGAAGAAGACCTTCCCTGGTCGATTGACTGCTATAGGGGTACTAGGTGGGGTGGCTTGAGGTCGCCTGAGGTTTCGGAGAGGCTCAGGGCTCCTTAAATAGGCGGTCGGGGTCGGTTCCGACGATAGCCGTGGATAAGAACGTCGGCAACCATCATTCTGTTGCAGCAGGGGGACGTGACGGCGACGAGCGCTTGCGGACAAGCTTTTGGATGAGCTCGGAGTGCTCTAGAGGGCAGCTGGCATGCGGGGGTGTCTTGGGCGGCGCCGTCCATGGCAGGGCGCACTGTGGCCGCCCGCTAGCCACCATGGCCGACCTGACGGTAGAGCTGTAGGGCGCAAGGGGCAGCTCTGCGATGCGGGAGGGGTCGGGTGCGTCGACTGGGAGAGGGGAAGGGCCAAAACGAGCGCGGGCGTCGGCAGTGGGACGCAGTGACTCGGTGCGCGCGCATGCAAAACGTGCGCTCTGGGCGCGCCCAGAGCACGCACGCTGCGTGTTCGGCAGAATGCCACGGCATGCCAGAGGGCTCCAAATCACCTAAGGTTTAGCAGGTCTAGGCTAGGGCCATCTAGGTGTTTAGTGGACAAGCTGGTTAGGTCAGGGGATCAAGTTCACAAAGCAAACTAATAATCATGCCAAATCTGCTTATGCACTCAAGGTGTTCGACAGAATGCTAAGTGCATCTAGGCAACTCCTGGGGTGGCCTAAAAGCTCCAGACCAGTGTCTCTTTAGGTGATAGAGAGGGTGGCAGTGTTAGTTTGTCAAAAGCACAAACTTGTTAGTGCAAGTTTGTGAGAAAACCGATTCTGGACAGAAAGAAAAAGGCACTAATGCATGCTCTAAAAATCCTCCAATGAGTCCACTCTCTTGGACTTAAGGGTTTTGCAGGATGGGCTATAAGTAGGAAAAGGAATCATAGCTAAAAGGGCAAGTTAAATGATGGTTGCTGTACAAATCACCATGCTGGACCAGAATGAAAAATAAGTTGATTCACTCAAATGTTTCAAAGAACATAGAAAGGTTTTTGCATAAAGTTGAATAATACATTCCTATTAATATCCCATAATTTTGGTGGCAGCTTTAGAGAAATATTTAAATGGGTTGTAGTGCAAAATTGCCCACTGGACCAGATTTGAAGAATTGGTGTAGAGCTCAAAATATCCAGTGAATGAAATATATTTTTGCATAAAAGTGATTTAAAAACATCACATGACATCTCCAAATTTTGGTTGGAATTTTAGATAAATATATCAAAAGGTTGCTGTGCAAAATTGGGTCCTGAAACTTCAGAAAAATCATTTTAAGGAATAAGGCTCAGAAAGGAATAATTATGCAAATAAATCCACTGATAATAGAAATGTTTTTCTTGAGGGGAGAAACAAGTCCAATAATACATTTGGAAAGTTTTTCACTTGAGGTAAAAACCCCATAATAATAAGGTAAAGAAAGGCCCTGAAACCAAAAGAAAATCCAGAAAATAAAAGTTTAAATTTCCTGGCAAAATTTTTAATCAATAAAACAAGGGTAAAATTTTGGGGTGTCACAACACTACCCCCCTCAAGAAAAATCTCGTCCTCGAGATTTGTTAAAAGTTGTTTTAAGAAAATATATGCAATAGAATGTGGCTACAGTGAGAGGGCAATAAGTGGTGTAAAACCACAGCGTGGAACACTGGCGCTGCGTGGAAAAATCTATGGTTAGGGGGAAAACGAGAGATTTCTACGCTGGATACAGTAAATTTTGAATAAATTCTAAATTTAGAATACGCTGGTCAAACCCGAGAGCACAGTGCTCTCACTGGCTGACAGGTGGACCCGGGGTCCACTGTCAGTCTCTTCTTCTTCCTCCGGTTCCGTCTTCTTCCTCTCTCCCGCGCGCTTTACCGCGCTTTCTCCACCGACGACATTTAGCGCGTAGGGCATCTAGGCCGTACCGCGGTAGTGCGCGGCGTGCTAGCTGTCGGTGCAGCGTGCACTCACCTCGCGGGCCAGCATGCTGTCGGCACTGCTCGCGGATTCGCCTCCGAACACCGGTGATCGGGCGACGAGCGGCGCTGGTGGACTTCGCCCATCGTACACCGAGCTCGAGCTATAAAACGGCCGAGGTGCTTCTCTCTTCTTCCTCACACCTGGCCTCGCTTCTCCTTCCCCTTTGTCCTCCTCCATTTCCGTTTACAGAAGCTAGAGACGAGGTTTTAATGGCGGAGGCGATGCCGGATTGGTACGTGATCCTGATGTGCGGAGGGCTGGCGGCATTGCTGGGGCTCTCCGTGCTCCTGTGTGCGATGATCCTCGATGATCGTCGTGATGCTGCCGCTCGAGTGTTGGCTCTCCCCGGTGGTGGTGATCACGAGGAGTAGGTGTGGTGTCGGGTGCTAACTGTTGTTGGTATGCTGGGTAACTTGCACCCGGATGATTACCCACTAATCTCTCCTTCAGAGACTGTGGTGTACTAGGGAGATGATTAACCAGATGCAACACGGCTACATGGTGTTGTGAGAAGTGTATGTGTTCGAGTGGTCGTGGTTGTGAGCCTGCTGCCATGGTGCTGCGTGAATAAAAATCCATGTCTTGAGGAGATATATGCTGAAGCAACTCAGGGGAAAGAAATCTCACTCCAGGATTTCTCGCGAGGAAAAATTAGTTAATCAAAATTTACAGCAGCAAAAATTACTCACTACAATTGAAACCAAATGTTCATCTCATCGCACAAGATTTAGAATAACACGCATGAGTTACAACACTTATCTAAATGCGAGAATAAAAGAACATATCTGTGACGTCTAGAATGAAAATGGCAACTGGACGGGGTCCCGAGAAAACGTCTCTGGTACCGGGGCGCACTCTTCTTCTGTCGGTGGAAGTGAATTGACCAGTCGATGAACGCGTCTCTCCTAGTCGGGTCTCAGCGGTCTGCCGATGGCGATCTGAGGATTTAAATCAGCGAGGCTCTGGAGATAACCCATCACTCGCTGGGTCAAACGCTCTTGAGCGATGACATACTGGACAAGGTTGGCCAGTACTGGGTCTCTCTCAATTCGTCCACCGGGAAAAGATGTCACTTCCCCAGGTGATGCACGGCTCGGAAAGTAATAATACCCTCGTTCGCTGGCATAGGGTACCGCGAATCGAAGGCAAACAATCGCTTCATGTGCAGCCGCTTCTATGGCCATCTGCGGAGTTGGCATAGATTTCCCTAGGAAGGAGACTTCCGTTGGGTCCTGATTTGAGTTTACGGGAGGGATGTGCACTACTGCCCAATATTTCAAGGTGGAAGAGGTGATCCTCGATTTGAGCAGCTCGTACTGGGGTGGCTGGGTAGAACCCATGGTACTGCAGGTAAAGTCCCACAATATTTTAACAAAACTACCCGGGGTTGCATCCGGGGTTCTCAGATAAATGCTAGGGCTCGGCATGGCAAGAAATGGTTGTGAGGGTGGTGCACAAGACGAGGGGTACTTGGCACGGTCACGAGGTGGCCTTTTATATAGCAACTGGGCTGGGTTATTTACCGCGGTGAGGGGCACTTGTTTGCTGGTTCTGCTCTCATGGGGGTCGGGGTCAAAGCCACAGATACACACATCTCACAAAAGTGACGTGTTACTGTGGGTGCCGTCGGGGTTGGTTTTGGTAGCCACGCCCGGGATTAAAATGTAGCCGTACACCAACGCACTCATGCATGGCCACTATTCAAAATAGGGATGCACAAGCAGGTAGCATTCCAATATGGCGATATATGATCACACAATTACAGGGCGTGGGGCATACTATGACTCGGCACTACTCGAGTGACTTAGTCTACCTTGTTTATATCTAAGCGGGCGTGCCTTGTGGATGTTGAGGCTTCTCCATTGGCTTCACTGTCGGGGTTAGCTGGAGGGGGTTGAGGAACTGCAGGGTCGGGGTAGCGATGATGACCATCGCGGGGATTGCTGGCCACGATCCCGTTGGAGTGCGTTCCCAAAAGGCGACGAAGCACTTCTGGGGTCATCAAAGCACCTTGGTTGATGGCTGGTGCTGACCTCAAGGTCTCGATCGGCTGTCCGAACAGCACGACTGGGTTGTCGGTGTCGGGCTCATCTTCTCTTCTAGCCGGGGCTCGGCGAACCAGCTCTCCATGAGCTGCGATCAGATCAAGGGTGATTTGATCGAACAGTCCCTCTAGTGCACTTACATAGCGCACCAGATGCAATAATGCAGGATCCATCTCGTGATCTCCTTTGGCAACTTGTGGTGGTCTACTATACCTGTCACAGCTGGGGTAGTAGTAAAATGAGCGACAGTTAACCCTGGGCGACAAGTGCCGGAGTTGAACTATAGCTTCTCGGGCAGCTAGTTGGATGGCTTGTGGCTCAAAGGAAGTTGTCCTTCCAGTGAACCTGTAGGGGCGTTGTGACACCCCAAATTTTTGGCCTTGTTTTATGAATTAAAAAAATTTCCAGGAATTAAAACTTTGAATTTTTGAGCTCCATTTTGATTTTTTAAATCATTTCCTTCCTTGTTATGATGAGTTTTTCCCAAAGAGAAAACTTTTCAAATATGTTATTGGACTTGTTTAACCTCTCAAGAAAAACTTTTCTTTTATCAGTATAACTAATTACCTAATTAAATTGCTTGATCTTTATTTTCTTGAAAAATGGTTTTCCAAGGTTATATGGCCATATTTGAACTACAACCAGTTGATAAATTCACCTAAAATTCCAACCAAAATTTGGAGATGTCATGTGATGTTATTCAATAACTTTTGTGCAAAAACATCTTTATTTTATGAAATATTTTGAGCTCTACACTCAATTTTTCTTCTCTGGTCCAGAGTGCAATTTGCACTACAACCCATTTAAATAATTCTTTCTAGCCTCCACCAAAATTATGGGATATTGGTAGTATCATATGATTCAAGTTTATGCAAAAACCTGGTGTTGTTCTTTGAAAATTTTGAGTGAATCAACCTCATCTTCATTCTGGTCCAGCCTTGTGATTTCTACTACAACCCTATTTAATTTTGCTCCAATGATCTTGTGCTTTCTCCCACTTGTAGGCAGCCCTACCAAACCCCTAAATCCAGGAGCATGCACCCATTGGATTAATATTGGTTCATGAAATAATGTCATTTATTTCCTGTCCAGAATTGTAGTTTTGCAAAACTTGCACTAGCAAGTTTTTGCTTTTGGCCAACTAACCTCACCACTCTCTCTTGCATCTAAAGAGACCACCATCTGGAAGTTTTGGCCACCCCAAGAGTTGCCTAGGTGCATGTGGCATTCTATCGAGCACCCTGTAGGCATGACCAGTTTTGACATGAGTTTTGGCATTTCACTGTGAGCTTGCACCTCTGATCAAACTAGCATGTCCACTAGACTCCCAGTTGCTCCTAACCTCGATCTGGTAAACCCCAACCTCACCTGCGACCTGTAGCATGCCGCGGCATTGTGTCGAACATCTCCCGTGCGTGCACTGGACGCGCCCAGAGCGCGCGTATTGCACGATGCCGCGCCCGAGCCGACACGCTGGCCCCCCTGGCTTTGGCCCACACGGCAGCACCTCGCCACGCACTCCCCGCCTCGCAGCATCGCGCCAAACCACCCTGGCACGCTACAGCGCCGCCGCCAGGGCATTCTTGGCGGCACTCCGGCGTCCGCAGTGGCTCCAGCCACGGGCAGCGCCGCCCAAACCCCTCCCGCTCGCCACCTGGCCCCTGGAGCAGCGCGAGCTCATCCCAGCCATGTCCTCTAGCGCTCGTCGCCGCCACGATGCCCTGCTGCTACAGAACGTCGGTTCGCCAGAAGCTTATCCACGGCCGCCGCGGAACCGCCTTGCCTCGCTTATAAATGGACGCCCCGGGCCGTTCCCGCACACTGGCAACCTCAGGCCACCCCAATGACGCTTCCCCAGCTCGCCAATCGACCCAGGAGAGCTTTCTTCCCCATCTCCGGTAACTCCTGCCGCCGCCACTGCCCCGGCCATTCCGGCACCACCAGGGCCTCCCCCTCTCCATTCTCTTCGCCAGAAACTTCCTCATCCTCCCGTGAACCCATCCCCCTACTCAATTTTGATCGGGAACCACCGTAGCCCCAAATCCATCTTGCTCCCGAAGCTTCCCTCCGCCGTGGAGCTCGCCGGCGGTGATATCCTCCACCTCCGACGACCCTACGACTACCGGAGTAACCACCTCGGCCCCCCTGAATCCACTGGTGGCCTTAGCTTTCCGAACGGAGCCACCGTTCGCCGGCGATGATCGCCGGAGCCCCGCTCCACTCGGGCAGAGGAGGGAGACGACGCGGGCGACTGGTCAAACCTGACCAGTGGGCCAGGCGGGCCCACCGTCAGAGACCCAGTGCCGGTCCACGTGGTTAAGTGGAGGCGTAAAGCCTCAAGTACGCCTCCTCTGCACCGAAAGCGTAATCTCGTTTGAAACGTTTTCTTTTTCTATTTTTTTTTAAAATAGATTTGACCAAATCTTTGACTGGCTATAACTTTTTAAATATAACTCCAAATGAGTTGATTCTTTTTCCTACCTTCCTCAAATTTGGTCTAGTTTATTTTAAGATTTATTTGAAAAAATTTCAAACAACTTTTTTGTACTGTTTTGAAATGTGTGTTAATTCAAATATATTTTAAAATAGGATTTTGGAGAGAGAGAAGAAACTTTCAAAAGTTTTGGAGAGCACCTCACCCCTCCACAACTTAAAGGCAAGCATTTTGAACCCTGGCATAATGTTTTTGGTGTGTTATTTGACACGTTTATAACACCACCTTATTACAGAGGACTTGTTATTTCATGTGACATGATCATTTGCATGGAAGCATATTAGTGACTTCCTTGCTGTTGGAAATGAATATAATTGTGATGGTAATCATCCTCATGTGCCTTGCATGCATGCCGGAAAGGAATCCGGGAAAGCCTCGGCCTTGGGTAGGCGTGAGCTTGTCGCCGGTCCCCGTCGGGACGGTTATGTCCGGCATGGCATGGTAAGGTATATTGAGTGGTGATTTTGTTGATTGAAATATATTTGTTACATGTCATGCAGGGAACTTATAAAACTCCTGAGTCGACCGCAGACCGAGTCTTGTTTCCAGTAACCCCCATACTTGCTATGTACTACCACTTGTCCCTGCCATAGGTAGGGTATGGTTCAGTAAGTCGTCAACCCCTTTCAAGCACACACCATACAGGGAGGCCATGGTGGAAGATATCGGTTGTAGCCGGTAGGCATGCCACCTGGTCCGGGGGCATGGGTGTTTCCGGTTGGGACCGAGAGGGGAGGCCACCCCTTAGAGCGCGCGATATAAATTTGATCCCATGCTACGCGAGGTTGTAGCCTCCCCACTTAGAGTTTTGCTTAACAAGTGTCGTGGGTGATTCCAGACACCGATGAGTTAAGCTGGTGTGTGCAAGTTAGGCGTGTTTTCAACTAAAAGACCGTAAACGGAATTAGTCCCGATGGACTAAAGGAATCCGTTACTCGTGGGTAAAGAGTACACCCTCTGCAGAGATTAAAACCTATTCGAATAGCCGTGTCCATGGTTAAGGATTACAGTCTGGGATGGGTCAAGTGTTGGTCTTAGTGTCGGTCTTCGGAGGAGAAATTGTTAAACTAGAACTTGGACCGTGACTTGTGACTTGTGAAGATTATGATTATTATCTTGTGATGGACTAACCCGTTGCATTATTTATAATATCGAGTATCCCTGGACGGTTCTACCTCCTGGTTATTCATTGTGATTAATTATCTTGTAAGCCCTTTATGTGGTGTCGCTCAGACGCCCGACTGCGGCATTTCTTTTAAAGCCCTTTATGTGGTGTCGCTCAGACGCCCGACTGTGGCATTTCTTTTAAAGCCCTTTATGTGGTGTCGCTCAGACGCCCGACTGTGGCATTTCTTTTAAAGCCCTTTATGTGGTGTCGCTCAGACGCCCGACTGTGGCATTTCTTTTAAAGCCCTTTTTGTGGTGTCGCCCAGACGCCCGACTGTGGCATTTCTTTTAAAAGCCCTTTATGTGGTGTCGCTCAGACGCCCGACTGCGGCATTTTATTCCCTCTCTATTACTGCTTATTCACGTTGCATGATAATAACCTGCTTGCATGCATAAAATATATTTTATTTATGACTGACGATGTGATCATAAATTTTTTCCGTGCATGATTATCAATTATATTATACCTGTGTTCTTAACGTTTGCGAGTACATTCAAAGTACTCACTGGCTTGTCCCTGGCTATTGTCTTGGCCAGATTTTTGCTTGGAGAGGAGCGTGGCGATGTCAGCCTCGAGACCTAAGCAACGGTGATAGCAGCCTCGCGAAGATGGGAGTTATCCTGGTCAGCTGTTCCTGTGGGGAATGGAGTCCCATAGACACTGATGTCTCACAAACCGCTTCCGCCATCAACCACTAGAAACCCAATTGTTGTACTCACAGGCCAGAATGGTCTTGTACTACATATTTTGTATTTTGCTTGAGATTTCTGTATCAAGTTGGAGCCTCATCAGTTAACAGTAATCCTGGGGCTGATGAGCACGACGGTCTTTTCTGGAAATTTATACCCAGAAAACCCGGTCGTGACAGGCGTTCTGGCGATAGACCCCTACCATAGACGTGCACAGTGGCCCAAAATTGACGGCTCTCACCGCTCATGGACCCTTGGTACACAACATATTCTGGGGGCTCTTCTAATGCAAAGGCACGTCGGGTAAGGTTTGCTAGCACGGTCACAAAACCTCCAAGGTTGGTTGCTGTGGTCTCATTGTGAACAATGGGTCCTGGCATTTTAGCTTGGTTTGGGGTTAGAGGCTGTGCTGTGCTAGGTCGAGGCTAGCGTGCCCTTTTTATAGAAAAAGGGGGCGGAGTCTTCCTTCGCACGCTTGCAAAAAAGACTATTCAGGGGCCGGTCACTGGCGCATGATCGACATGCTAGGCTGATAGGTTGGGCACCGACTGCCAAAAGGTGTCGGGTCACTATGTGGCTATCTTACACGAGAAGCTTGGCCGGGGTTTTGGTTAAGGTATGGTGGGTTGGTTTACCTAGGTTTTTCGACCTGGCTAAGATAGGATTAGCCAATGGTCAGCCTGGCTCTGATACCAAGTTTGTCAGGACCGGTTTTTTCGGATATTAATTTCCCAAAAGCGGTCCTTGTGCTCACCAGCCCCAGGATTACTGTTAGCTGATGAGACACCAACTTGTTACAGAAACTCCAAGAAAACTACAATATTTGTGGTACAAGACCATTCTGGCCTATGGGTACAACAATTGGTTTCTAGTGGTTGATGGCAGAAGCGGTTTGCGGGTCATCTGCGTCTATGGGACTCCATTTCCCACAGGAACAGCTGACCAGGATAACTCCTATCTTCGTGAGGCTGCTATCTCCATTGCGTAGGTTCTGGGGCTGTCATCGCAACGTTCCTTTCCACGCAAGAAATCTGGCCAAGACAATAGCCAGGGACAAGCCAGTGAGTACTTTGAATGTACTCGCAAACATTAAGAACACATGTATAATATAGCCATTGATAATCCTGCTTTGAAATATTCTATGATTACTTCGTCAGTCATAAATGAAGCTCATGATGCATGCAAGCAGGTTAATCATGTCATATATGACTATGCAATCAGCGAGTAGAAACAGAATGCACCGATCGGGTGTCTGAAGCGACGCCTCGAAAGGATAACAATATAAAGTATGCCTCAGTCGGGCGTCTAAGCGACACCACATAAAGGGCTTATAAGTAAATGAAATGAAAAACATGCCACAGTCGGGCGTCTAAGCGACACCGCATAAAGGGCTTATAAGTAAATGAAATGACAAACATGCCACAGTCGGGCGTCTGAGCGACACCACATAAAGGGCTTATAAGTAAATGAAATGACAAACATGCCACAGTCGGGCGTCTGAGCGACACCACATAAAGGGCTTATATAAGAATAATCACAGTGAATATCCAGGAGGTAGAACCGTCTTAGGGATACTCATAAAATTCAAATAATAAAAATGATTAGTCCACAATAATAATAATCATAATCATCATATGTCACAGATCATAACTAATGTTCTGGTTCAGTAGTTTTTCCTCCGAAGACCGACACTAAGACCGACACTTGACCCATCCCAGACTGTAGTCCTTAACCATGGACACGGCTATTCGAATAGGTATAATATCTCTGCAGAGGGTGTACTCTTTACCCACGAGTAACGGATTTCCTTAGCCCATCGGAACTAATTCTGTCTACGGTCTTTTAATTGAAAACCCACCTAACCGCACACACCAGCCAAACTCAACGATGTCTGAAATCACCCTTGACACCCGTTAAGAAAAACTCTAAGTGGGGAGGCTACAACCTCGACTTAGCATGGGATCACAAAATTTATACCGCGCGCAAACTGGGGGAGCTACCCCCTTCGGCTACAACCGAAAACACCCATGCCCCCGGACCAGGTGGCATGCCTACCGGATGCAGCCGGTATCTTCCACCATGGCCTCTCTGTATGGTGTGTGCTAGACAGGGGTTGACAACTTACTGAACCGTACCTTACCTACGGCAGAGACAAGTGGTAGCACGAAACAAGTATGGGGGTTACTGGAACAAGACTCGATCTACGGCCGACTCAGGAGGCTTAAGTATTTCCTACATGATTAGCTCAAGGATAATATTTCACATCCATCAGACACAACCACCACTCATCATACCTCCCCCTGCCCCACCGGTCATAACCGTCTCGACGAGGGACAAGCTCGTGTCTACCCAAGACAGAGACTTTCCCGGATCCTTCTCGGTAGGCATGAGAGGCATATGAGGGTGATTGCTACCACTAGTATGTCCATTTCCAACAGCAAAAATTTCCATTTTTGCACTCAAAGCGTATGATCATATCATCACAAACACATAACGGATACTCCGTGTCACGGTGGTGTTGCAACTCTATCAAACAACACACGATAATATTATGCCTGAGTTCAGAAATGCTTGCCTTCAAGGTGTGGAGAGGTGAGGTGCCCTCCAAAACTTTTGAAAGTTATATCTCCGTTCCAAATTCCTATTTTCAAAAATATTCAAATAACACATACTTCAAAAACAGTACAAAAAATTGCCCTAATTATTTTTGAAATAAATCTTAAAATAATCTAGGTGAAATTTGAGGGAGGTAGGAAAAAGAATCAATTCATTTGGAGTTTTATTTAAAAAGATATAGCCAGTCAAACTCTGTTTTTAAAATAAAACAGAAAAAGAAAACGTTTCGAATACGCATATGCTTTCGGGTAGAGAAAACGTACTCTAGGTTTTGTGCTTCCACTTAAAACACGTGGAGGCGGGGCTGGGTCACCGACAGTGGGTCCCTTGGGCCCCCTGGTCAGGTTTGACCAGTCGTCCCCCGCCTTCCCTCTCCTTTCACCGAACGAAGGCGGAGCTCCGGCGATCTTCGCCGGCGAACGACGGCCCCTCGAGGGCATCCGAGGGCAGGGATGGATCCGCCACTCCTGGGCGGTCCTACCGGTGGTCGACTGGCCGGCGGGGATGGAGGGAGTCATCGGCGGCGAGCTCCGCGGCGAAGGAAGCTTCGGGCATGATTGGGGAATTGGGCTACGGTGGGTTTTGATCGCGTTTGAGGGTCGGGCAGCTCCGCACGGTCAAGGGGAATCGCATGGTGGCACTGGTTGGATGGGAGGGGCTCGGGTTGCTACTGAATGGACCGGAGGGCGGCGGCAGCTGTACTGGCCGGAGATGGGGAAAAAGACCTTCCCTGGTCGATTGACTGCTACGGGGGTGCTTGGTGGGGTGGCTTGAGGTCGCCTGAGGTTTCGGAGAGGCTTGGGGCTCCTTAAATAGGCGGTCGGGGTCGGTTCCAATGATGGTCGTGGATAAGAACGCCGGCGACCGTCTTTCTGTTGAAGCAGGGGGACGTGGCGGCGATGAGCACTTGCGAACAAGCTTTTCGATGAGCTCGGACTGCTCTAGAGGGCAGCTGGCATGCGGGGGTGGCTTGGGCGGCGCCGTCCATGGCAGGGCGCACTGTGGCCGCCCGCTAGCCGCCGTGGCCGACCTGACGGCGGAGCTGTAGGGCGCCAGGGGTAGCTCTGCGACACGGGAGGGGTCGGGTGCGTCGACTGGGAGAGGGGAAGGGCCTAAACGAGCCCGGGGCATCGGCAGTGGGACACGGTGACTCGGTGCACGCGCGTGCAAAACGTGCGCTCTGGGCGCGCCCAGAGCACGCACGCTGCGTGTTCGGCAGAATGCCACGGCATGCCAGAGGGCTCCAAATCACCTAAGGTTTAGCAGGTCTAGGCTAGGGCCATCTAGGAGTTTAGTGGACAAGTTGGTTAGGTCAGGGGATCAAGTTCACAAAGCAAACTAATAATCATGCCAAATCTGCTTATGCACTCAAGGTGTTCGACAGAATGCTAAGTGCATCTAGGCAACTCCTGGGGTGGCCTAAAAGCTCCAGACCAGTGTCTCTTTAGGTGATAGAGAGGGTGGCAGTGTTAGTTTGTCAAAATCACAAACTTGTTAGTGCAAGTTTGTGAGAAAACTGATTCTGGACAGAAAGAAAAAGGCACTAATGCATGCTCTAAAAATCCTCCAATGAGTCCACTCTCTTGGACTTAAGGGT
Organism: Triticum urartu; assembly: GCF_056163025.1. Taxonomy (NCBI): domain Eukaryota; kingdom Viridiplantae; phylum Streptophyta; class Magnoliopsida; order Poales; family Poaceae; genus Triticum; species Triticum urartu. The sequence goes on from NC_141877.1 coordinate 356,466,783, forward strand.
TTTGCAGGATGGGCTATAAGTAGGAAAAGGAATCATAGCTAAAAGGGCACGTTAAATGATGGTTGCTGTACAAATCACCAAGCTGGACCAGAATGAAAAAGAAGTTGATTCACTCAAATTTTTCAAAGAACATAGAAAGGTTTTTGCATAAAGTTGAATAATACATTCCTATTAATATCCCATAATTTTGGTGGAAGCTTTAGAGAAATATTTAAATGGGTTGTAGTGCAAAATTGCCCACTGGACCAGATTTGAAGAATTGGTGTAGAGCTCAAAATATCTAGTGAATGAAATATATTTTTGCATAAAAGTGATTTAAAAACATCACATGACATCTCCAAATTTTTGTTGGAATTTTAGATAAATATATCAAAAGGTTGCAGTGCAAAATTGGGTCCTGAAACTTAAGAAAAATCATTTTAAGGAATAAGGCTCAGAAAGGAATAATTATGCAAATAAATCCACTGTTAATAGAAATGTTTTTCTTGAGGGGAGAAACAAGTCCAATAATACATTTGGAAAGTTTTTCACTTGAGGTAAAAACCCCATAATAATAAGGTAAAGAAAGGCCCTGAAACCAAAAGAAAATCCAGAAAATAAAAGTTTAAATTTCCTAGCAAAATTTTTAATCAATAAAACAAGGGTAAAATTTTGGGGTGTCACAGGTCATGTTACTTCTTCGTACTTCCAGGATGAATGGATAGAAGGGAATTTTGTGCCTCATTCATAATGACTTTCCTTAGATCACCTTTACGAACCACAATCCGGTCCTCGAAGAATAGAGTGTCTTTATCATCATCGTGATAGCACTTGTATTTGGGTTGGCTCTTGGCAATCCCATTTTTCACCTTCTTCACCATGGAATCCAGGAGTTGTGCCTCACGAATTTGATATTCCAAAGTAGGAGAGACTTGGAGGTTGGTAAGAAAGCCTTGAGGAACAACTTGGAGATTCAGTTTGCGGAAAGCTTCACAAAGGTCCGGTTGGAAGGGCTTAAGAATTAAGCTGTTGCAGTAAGCCTTCCTGCTCAAAGCATCTGCAATGACATTGGCCTTGCCTAGAGTATATTCGATACTCGGATTGTATTCTTGAATCATTTCGACCCAACGAGTCTTCCTAAGGTTGAGGCTGGGTTGAGTGAAGATGTAGTTGAGGTTCTTATGATCTGTGAAGATGTCCACTTTCCTTCCCAACAAGAGATGTCTCCACGTTAATAATGCATGGACAACTACCGCCAACTCAAGGTCGTGAGTGGGGTAGTTCCTTTCTTTGGGCTTCAACTGGTGAGAGGTATAAGCCACAACTTTCTTCTCTTGCATTAACACAGCACCAAGACCTTGTAAGGAGGCATCACACAAAACTTCAAATGGCTTGGATTCATCAGGAGGAGTCAAGACAGGAGCTATGACCAGCTTCTCTTTGAGGGTGTTGAAAGCAACGTCACATTCAGGAGTCCATACATACTTGGCATGCTTCTGGAGGAGGTTGGAAAGAGGCTTAGCAATCTTAGAGAAATTCTCAATGAATCTTCGACAATAGCTTGCAAGCCCAAGAAAACTGCGGAGCTGCTTGACATTTTGAGGAGGTTCCCAATTCACAATTGCAGACACCTTCTCGGGATTAACAGCGATGCCCTTGGCGGAGATGATATGACCAAGGTAGAGAACCTCATCAAGCCAAAACTCACACTCTGAAAACTTCGCATAGAATTTATGCTCTCTGAGTTTGTCGAGCACCAATCTCAAATTCTTGGCATGATCCTCCTTATTCTTGGAAAATACCAAGATATTATCGAGATACACCAGGACGAAATCATTTGTGTAAGGGTTGAAGATGAAGTTCATCATGCGAGAGAATTTTGGAGGAGCATTAACAAGGCCGAAAGACATGACAGTATATTCATAAGAACCATAGCTTATTCTGAATGCTGTCTTGGGGATATCTTTCTCACGAATGCGAAACTGATGATAACCCATATGGGGGTCAATCTTGAATACTTGGGCACCTTTAAGTTTCTCGAAAAGCTCATTGATGTTGGGAAGTGCATACTTGTTCTTTATTGTCTTCTTGTTCAATGGGCGGTAGTCGACACAAAATCGGTCCGTGCCATCCTTCTTCTAGACAAAAAGAACACCACAACCCCATGGAGATGAACTCGGTCTGATCAGACCCAGACGCTCTTGTTCATCGAGCTATTTCTTCAATTCCTTCAACTCCTTTAGTCCAAGCTTGTAAGGACTCTTGCAAACAGGTTCTGTGCCAGGCTCAAGATCGATAACGAATTCAACTGGCCGGTGAGGAGGCATTCCCGAAAGCTTTTCTGGAAAGACGTCTTGATATTCACAAACGACTGGAATCTAAGAGATGACATTCAACTAGCCCTTCTCATTGAGAGAAAATAGTTGAATGGTTTCGTCCTGAGCAGCATAGATGATCACTTCCTCAGAAGAGTGTGTCAATTGAATTTCTCTGGCAGCACAATCAAGCAGAGCGTTGCGCTTAGAAAGCCAGTCCATGCCGAGAATTAGATCAATATCCGAGTCACCAAGAACAATTGGAGAAGCCAGGAATTTATAGTTGCCCATCTCAATACCGACATTCGGAACAATCATACTAGAGATCAAACACTTAGTGTCAAAATTGTGCTCCGATGCAAATGGGAATGACATGAAAGAATGCGATGCACCAGTATCAAATAAGACTTTTGTAGGAATATCATTAACAGGAAGATTACCCATGATCACTTCTGAAGAATCCTCTGCCTGAGCTACGTTCATCATGTTCACCTTAGCATGCTTGGGATTATGTTTGACCACTACATTGCTGGAAGATCTCACAGGAGGAGGAGGCGGAAGGCGCCTTTGGTTGAAGCATTTGTTTGCATAGTGCCCTTTCTGTTGACACTTGTTGCAAGTAACCTCTAAGAGGGGACGATGATAAGAACCACTTGACCTTGGAGTATGAGACTGAGCTTTGTTCTGATAGACTGGGTGGGTGGGTGGGAAGATCCATTGCCACCTTTGCTCTTCTGCTGGTAGGGCTGACGAAACGAAGGAGGAGGAGGCAACCAGAACTTCCGTTGCTTAGCTGCCACTTGTGAGGAAGAAGGCTGAACTGCGTCCCTGAATCTCTTCTTAGATGCCTCACACTTGAGCTGAGTAGCTTCTTGCTTTAGTGCCATATTGTAGAATTGATCAAACTCAGTCGGCTCAAGAAGCATAAGAGCTAAATGCGGATCTTCTCTAAGGCCACCTCTGAATTGATAGATCATACTCTTTTCATCAGGAACGTCTTGTTTAGATAAGCGAGCAAGTTTCTAAAACTGGATATTGTATTGATACACGAACATGCTGCCTTGCTTGAGATTGCGGAACTCCTCACGCTTGCTCTCATCAACGCTTGGTGGAATGTGATGAGCTTTGAAATCTCGGTGGAAATCATCCCAGGTAATCACACGACCTCCTCTGGAATCTCTGTATTGTTGATACCACTCAGCAGCTTGATCTTTGAGTTGAAATGAAGCAAACTTGACAAAGTCCTGAGGCCAGACATTGCTACACTCAAAATGTTTGCAGTTATCCATGAGCCAGTCATCGGTGTCTGTGACCTTGACACAGTTGCTGAAGGACTTCGGCTGATTTGCGAGGAACTGGTTGAGGGTAGAAAACTGAGGCTGATTGTTGCCCTGGCCTTGATTTCCTTGGTTGCCTTGCCCTTGGTTGCGCTCTTGCAAGAGTTGCAAAAGCATCTGAGTGTTGGCGTTGGTGGCTGCCATGACAGCTTGCCATGCCTCCGGAGGTGGAGGTGGTGGCGGAGGGTTCGACTGATTCCCATCATTGCGGTCCGAATTCTAGCGTGTTGGAGGAGCCATCCTGAAGAGGGTGACATCCGTTAGAACTTGAAAGATAGATATTGAAGCTGAATCAATGGATCGAAATTGCAACATAAAGTCTTCACAATAACCATCCGAGCAAGGATGAACGAATGAATTCCAAAGTAAATCATCACACGTCCATATGGTTGAGAAGCCACTTAGATAAAGTAGAAGAATAAAGCAACAAGGTACGAATATGAACAAATAAGTGGTAAGGATTACCCAATCACAAACCAAATATCTTCGGGAAGAAATACTAGAGCTACTTGAATTCCCACCTATAAAACTCCTGAAACTTTCTGGTTATGCAATCAGGTGTTGGGGATACAGGGGAAGCATAATATCTCACCCAAACTAGCAAATCCTACATCCAGCTGTATCCATCCTTCAACACATAACCAAGAAACCTTCGGAAATCATGTACCTCAACCTTCGAAAAGCATACGTTATACGATTTATGGCAATACTCCCGAACTCCCGCCCCAGTACTGGGTGGCGTCGGGGTTATCTCACCAAAAACTGCATAAAAGAGTTTTTCGATGTCGGCAAACTCAGGTATTCCAGAACTACAACGATAAAATTGTGATGACAACACCTTGAAGCTCAACTCCCCGGGACACTGCCACAACCCCTAAATGTCAAGAGGCACCAAGAACAATGTTCTCCTCACAAGACTATCGGAACGATTCCAAGATACTCGTGTGATCCTAATTTTTTTTGTGAAATTTGAGGAGAGAAGAGTCAAAACTTCTATGTCAGGAGGCCTCACCAGAGCGACGAAGGGACTGAGGAGTAAAAACAATCCTACTCTCCGATATATATATAATCCTAAGACTCAAAACATTTTGTTCTAGACTCAACAACGTCAGCGATTCAATCAAGCAGGGGGCTCCTATGTCGGGGATGGCTCTGATTACCAACTTGTAACACCCACAATGCGGCTATATCTCCCACGTGTCGAGGCACGACTTAGAGGCATAGCCGCATGGTAGGCTTGTCGCAAGAGGGGTAATCTTTAGACATCCCATGTACTGAATAAGAAAGGGATAAAGAGTCGGCTTACAATCGCCACTTCACACAATACATGAATAGTCCATACATCATCAAAAATACAATCAAATGTCCGACTACGGAACCAAAATAAAGAAAGACAACTCCAAATGCTAGATCCCCGATCGTCCCAACTGGGCTCCACTACTGATCATCTGGAAAAGAAACATAGTAACGGCGTGAATCCTCGTCGAACTCCCACTTGAGTTCGGTAGCATCCCCTGCACTGGCATCATCGGCACCTGCATCCAGTTAGAAGTAACTGTGAGTCACGAGGACTCATCAATCTCACACCCGCGAGATCAAGACTATTTAAGATTATACGTAGGTGAAGGTAGTGAGGTGGAGCTGCAGCAAGCACTAAGCATATATGGTGGCTAACATACGCAAATAAGAGCGAGAAGAGAAACAGCGCATGGTCGAGAAACTATAAGTGACCAAGAAGTAATCCTGAAACTACTTATGTTCAAGCATACCACGAGAACGTGTTCTCTTCCCGGACTCCGCCGAAAAGAGACCATCACAGCTACACACGCGGTTGATTCATTTAAGTTAAGTGTCAAGTTCTCTACAACCGGATATTAACAAATTCCCATCTACCACATAACCGCGGGCACGGCTCTCAAAAGTTTATACCCCGCAAGGGTGTCCCAACTTAGCCCATCACAAGCTCTCATAGTCAATGAAGGATATTCCTTCTCTCGGGAAGACCCGATCAGTCTCGGAATCCCGATTACAAGACATTTCGACAATGGTAAAACAAGACCAGCAAAGCCGCTCGATGTGCTGACAAATCTTGATAGGAGTCGCACGTATCTCATTCTTAGGGCAACACCAGATTAGACTAGCTACGAGTAAAACCAACCCTCAAGTTTCCCTGAGGTGGCCCCGCAGGCAGCTCGGTTCAGACCAACAATTAGAGGAGCACTGGCCCGGGGGGGTTAAAATAAAGAAGACCCTTGAGTCTGCAGAACCCAAGGGAAAGGTATATGGTGGTAGGTAGGCAAATGGTAAAACCAAGGTTGGGCCTTGTTGGAGGAGTTTTATTCAAGGCGAACTGTCAAGGGGTTTCCATAACACCCAACCGTGTAAGGAACGCAAAATCAAGGAACATAACACTGGTATGACGGAAACTAGGGCGGCAAGAGTGGAACAAAACACCAGGCATAAGGCCGAGCCTTCCACCCTTTACCAAGTATATAGATGCATTAAAGTAAATAAGATATAATAATGATATCCCAACAATATCCATGTTCCAACAAGGAACAAACTTCATCTTCACCTGCAACTAGCAACACTATAAGAGGGGCTGAGCAAAAGCGGTAACATAGCCAAACAACGGTTTGCTAGGAAAGGTGGGTTAGAGGCTTTACATGGGAATATGGGAGGCATGATATAGCAAGTGGTAGGTAGCGCGACATAGCAATAGAGCAAACAACTAGCAAGCAAAGACAGAAGTGATTTCGAGGGCATGGTCATCTTGCCTGCAAAGTTCTCAGAGTTGACGAAAGCTTGATCCTCGATAGCGTACTCAACAGGTTCCTCGGTCACGTACTCGTCTCCCGGCTCTACCCAAAGCAAGAACACAAGCAAAGGACCAACAATCAATCACGGTGCAATGCACAAACAACATGATGCAATACATGGCATGACATGCGAGATGTGATATGCAATGCATATGCATGCTCCGGAAGGGAAAGAATGATCAAGGCCTCAACTTGGAAAACCAAGTGTGCCGCTGGAAAGATGAGTTGATTTCGGTTAAAATCGATATAAAGATCACCGGAAATGAAGGCACGGTTTGCAAATGGCAAGCAAAACAAGGATGACACAATTCTACGATTAACAGCACGATGCCATCTAGAATGCAACAAGAAACTAATCTATTGCACTCCAACATAACAACAAAGCATATGGCAGTGATGTACAAGAGATGCTTGACAAAACATGAACACTGAGCTACGGCTAAATCACACTAGAACAGGTTTAAACAAGCATGGCAAAAGTGCAAAAATATCAACTCCACAGACTTACAGAAAATACTAACATGTCAAAAACAACATCAGGAAGCAATGTTTAGAGCAAGAAAACAACATGCTACAGGAACATATCATAGCAAACAAAGGCATGGAATGATTCTACTAAATGCATAGAACATAAGTCCCTTACTGATCATGAGCCAAAAAGGCACAGAAGATATGATGGCACCCATGTAAACATAGCAAGTTTTAATAACAGTTTCCGACTTAGTGGAATTACAGTACATGACAAAACAGATTATGATAACAACTTGGCATGCTGGTTTCACTCATCATAGTGCACAAAATTAGATGGAATAAATACTAGCATGTAGTAGGCATGAAAATGAAGCTAACCATGTGACAAACACCTATATAGCATGATTGAAATAAATCACACAAAAATGACAAAACATCGTCATGATGTAAAATGACATGTTCATGAACTTGCTCAAATGCATAAACTAATGCCACCACTGGATTGGTGGGATTTTTCTATCACAAAAACATATATAATATGTTGGGGTTGCTGTAGAAAATATCCCACAAAAGCTATAAGTCAAAAACTGCCTAAAATGGAAAAAGACAGAAATTGAATAAACCCTAAACGGAAATGTCCCGATCTGGACTTACCAGATAAGGAAAGGCCAGAATCGGAAAGGCGCAAAATGGACAAATGCCCGGTTGGGTTAAAAACAGGGGCATGAGGATGACATGTGGGCCCGTGGGTGCGCATGTGGGTGTGAGGCTGACAGGTGGGAACTGGCCTCTGTCTTGCTGACCAGTGGGTCCGGGTTGGGGCCCACAAGGCGGTAACGCAAGCGCGGGGGAGCAGGGGAAAACAGAGGAGGGGGGTCGGCGGCGACCGAGCGCGGCGGAGGCCTCGCCAAAGTTGCTCCGGTGGCCTAGCGGAGCGGCGGAAGGGCGCAAAAAGAGATCCCGCACCTACGGGTGCTGCTAGGTGCACCGGATGTCGAGGGAAGCGACGCCGGCGGTGATCTACCGAGGCGGCAACGACGAGGATGAACGTGGCGAGGCGAGGGGCTAAACGGGCGGCAAAGAGCTCGGCTCGGACGCGCGCGGCGCTAAGAATCTCCTAGACATGGCAAAAAGGGCGAAGGGTGCTCGGAGCACTCGTTCGCGCGAGGTCCGGCGGCGGCGCGATCGGGCGCGAGCAGCTAACAGCGACGGAGCGCATAAAACGAGGGGGGATGGGGAGGAGCGCAAGCTCACCACGAGCACGTGGGTGCAATCGGCTGCTAGGAGGTGGACGGAGACGTCGACGGCGACGATCGAGCAGGTTCGGCAGCCGGAGTCGAAGACGAGTAAGAAGAGGTCGCTGCAGGGGCTCTGGCTCCACGTAGTCGACAACGGGGACGTAGTCGATGAGGGGGAATAAGAGGGACACGCTAGGCGGGGTAGAGGTCAATGTAGAGTACGCCGGCGACATGGACGCGCTCCCGGATGCGTTCGGGATGGTGATGGCGTGATCGAACTGGTGGCTAAACCTACCCGGCGATAGCGGCGGCGGACGAGGGAAACCCTAGGAGAGGCACGGGATAAGGAGTGGGGGCTTAAGAGGGGCTAGGGTGAGCGGCGTGATCTCACGCACTCTCGGGCTCGCGGTCCGCATGGTGATGGCGAGAGGAGAGGGAAAAGGTGGGTGCGGGGAACATGGCAGGCACTGACGAGCGGGCCCAGGACGGCCACGTGGAGAGGGGCTAGCGGGGGTGCGGGCGCACGCGGGTGAGAAAAAGCAGAGAGAGGGCGAGCGAGCGGGCTAGCTGGCGCGGGGACTAGCTAGGCAGGCCTGGGAGGCCGAGGCCCAGTTGGGTGCTGCTACTGCTGGGCTGCTCTGCTACTCTTTCTTTTTCATTTTCTTCAGACAGAGAAACAAAAGGAAAATCATAGGGGGGATTGGGGAAGGAGTTTGGAAAATATAACAATATCCTCAGACTCCTGAATTAGTGTAGCATTTAATAAAATTTATTTGGTAATTTTTAAAGGTAGAAAAATATTCCAAGTTTGAATTAAAATTCAAACTTGATGCATTTTCAAACCCAACCAAAACAATTTTAAATGAGGTGAAATTTGGCAGGGTGTTCAAGGCATGGTGCTAGAATTTTGGGAAAAAGATGAGCATTAATGGAGGAGGGTAGAGGTGCACTTGCAAAAGTGAAAGAAAAGAGAAGGAGAGGTGGTGATGAGGGGGGGGATGATGAAACTTGGATCCCAAGGAACATGCCACAATGCCACATGCTACAAGATGAAGATGCACATGATGAGGCCATGATGCAACAAGATGAACATGATATGAAATGCATGACATGAACAAAATGCAAAACGAAGACAAAACCCAACCATGAAGGGACTCTCGTAACTTAAAGCCGAAAATGGCAAGAGTCGGAGTTACAAATATGGCAAGTTACATCCGGGGTGTTACACTAAGTTTGATTATGTTAATTCTTTTATGGATACCGATGCTTTTCGTGAATTTAGCACTAAATATGGACTTGACTCTGAGATAGTAGCTTCTTTCTGTGAATCCTTTGCTACTCATGTTGATCTCCCTAAGGATAAGTGGTTTAAATATAATCCTCCCATTGAAGTAAAAGTAGTTGCACCTATTAAAGTTGAAGAAAAGACCATCACTTATAATGATTCTGTTGTTCCTACTGCTTATATTGAGAACCCACCTTTCCCTGTTAGAATAAAGGATCATGCTAAAGCTTCAACTGTGGTTCGTAAGAGTAATACTAGAACACCTACACCCTCTGAGAAAATTAAAGTTGAACCTTGTGTTGCTATGGTTAAAGATCTCTTGGCCGATAATATTGATAGGCATGTTATTTACTTCTGTGATGAAGCTGCTAGAATGGCTAGACTTGACACTAAAAATAAACATAGACCTGTTGTAGGCATGCCTATTATTTATGTTAAAATAGGAGATCATTGCTATCATGGCTTATGTGACATGGGTGCTAGTGCAAGTGCAATACCTCATTCCTTATACAAAGAAATTATGCATGATATTGCACCTGCTGAGATAGAGGAAATTGATGTTACAATCAAGCTTGCCAATAGAGACACTATTTCACCAGTTGGGATAGTTAGAGATGTTGAAGTCTTGTGTGGGAAAGTTAAATATCCTGTTGACTTTCTTATTCTGGGTTCCCCACAAGATAACTGTTGTCCCATTATATTTGGTAGACCCTTCTTGAATACTATTAATGCTAAGATAGACTGCAGAAAGGATGTTGTTACTATTGGTTTGGGGGATATGTCTCATGAGTTTAATTTTGCTAAATTTCGTAGACAACCCCATGATAAAGAATTGCCTAGTAAAGATGAAATTATTGGTCTTGCTTCTACTGCCGTGCCTCCTAATGATCCTTTAGAACAATATTTGCTAGACCATGAAAATGATATGTTTATGAAGAAAGAAGGGAAATAGATGAAGTATTCTTTAAACAGGGACCTATTTTGAAACACAACTTACCTGTTGAAATCCTAGGGGATCCCCCTCCACCCAAGGGTGATCCCGTGTTTGAGCTTAAACCTTTACCTGATACTCTTAAATATGCTTATCTTGATGAGAAGAAGATATATTCTATTATTATTAGTGCTAACATTTCAGAGCATGATGAAAAGAAATTATTGAAAACTCTGAAGAAGCACCGTGCTGCTATTGGTTACACTCTTGATGATCTTAAGGGCATTAGTCCCACTCTATGCCAGCACAAAATAAAATTGGAGAAAGACGTGAAACCGGTTGTTGATCACCAACGACGATTAAATCCTAAGATGAAAGAAGTGGTAAGAAAAGAAATACTTAAGCTTCTGGAGGCAGGTATAATTATCCCGTTGCTGATAGTCAGTGGGTAAGTCATGTCCATTGTGTCCCTAAGAAGGGAGGTATTACTGTTGTTCCTAATGATAAAGATGAATTGATCCCACAAAGAATTATTACAGGTTATAGAATGGTAATTGATTTCCGCATTAAAAAGGATCATTACCTGAGGGAGTCCTGGATTAGGGGGTCTCCGGACGGCCGGACTATATCCTTTGGCCGTACTTGTCAGGACCCCGATTCCAAGTCACATCGATCTAGCCGGTAACACCTCATATCACATTGCGTCCTCACGCACGGTATCCCCACGGGTGTCGCCTTACCATGGCCCGGGACCATTTGCGCCTTTTGGCTCACGTATATGATAGTGTCGCTAGCACCCATATGACAGAGAACCCGGTCCGACATGGCTAGTCGTGAACCCAAAGCGGCACAGACCTATGGAGACAGGCGTACATGAATCACATCGAGCATGTCGGTCATCAGCGTGTGAATCCGGGCTGTAGCACTGGGCTAACAGGACTCCGGGGAACCCGGGCTATAGCAGGCTAGGCAGGACTCCGGAAGTCACCGCGTGACATTTCCCCAAAGGGACAGACATAGGAACGAAATGAAACACATGTCGGCCAGTCAAGTGTCCTGAGCAGTAGTGTTGGGCTAGCAGGACTCCGGTGAACCGGGCTGTAGCGGACTACTATGGCTCGAGGAACACTAGACTACATTTCCCCACAAGAAAGGCTGCCAAGGATAAACAACTAGATTGTCGGATCCCACGCATACCAAGCATTTCAATCATACACACAATATGCTCGATATGTGCAAATACAACATGGCATCACAACAAAACTCTACAACTCAAGTACTTTATTTAAAGGCACCGGAGAGCCATACATAACAAGTTCATACAGGTAGGGGTCACATGACCCGACACTCAAGTCATACAAGCATACAAGCACATGCGGAAGCAAATAGTCTGAGTACAGACGCTAGAAAGAAAGAAGGCTTCTCGAAGCCTGTCTATCTACATAGGGCCCTCCATGGCCAGGATCACCACCTGGGTGGCAAGTCACTCATCAACGTCGAGATCTACATAAAACCCATCGGAGGGGGCGGTGTTGTCATCTGAAAACAGTAATTAAGCAAACATGAGTACAAAGGTACTCAGCAAATCTTACATCAGAACCTACTATACATGCTCATTCTCAAGAAGGTGGTGGAGTTATTGCAGCAAGCCAGCTTTGACTCTTGGCTAAGATATCCTACGGGACACCACTAGTAAAATAGTTTTCGCACACGAGTCCACTAATCACCAACACAATACTCCACCGGGGATCCTCCCTCGTCATCCTACGAGAGAGCCATCCTCGGTACTCACACTTATCTTGAGTCTTTTAGTAGTAACCATTAACTTGTCTATGAACTGTATAGGCAACCAAGTAGTCCTTTACCACGGACGCGGCTATTCGAATAGATTATGTTAACCCTGCAGGGGTGTACTCCTTCATACACGCTCTCACCACTTACCGTCGTTTACACGACATGTACTTGGCAACCTTCAAGCGGAAGCCCAACGAGGGTGTCGGCCACGGCCTACCTAAACACTCAAGTCTCTAGTCTAGGTTTATCGCCTATCCAGGTTCCATCCGCAGGGAGTCCGGCCGAGGTTTCCACATACGGCCCCGGACGATGTGAACAGGGTTCCCGAGACACCAAACGGGCGACTCGGTACACCGTGCCACGGTGTATCTACCGCATCATAGCCCACCCCTAGGGTCAGCGCTACGCACGGCCGCCAACACATAACCTACAAACACCAGAAACTATTTGCAACTCCTGGACAGAGTACTAGGGTGATTAAGAAACCGAGAGGGTCAATTAAGGATCTCAATGCATGGTAGTAGCTGATTCTTAAAATCACACATACAGATCTCAGTTCTTAGGGACGGCCTCAATGAAACAACCCACCATGTACTCCTACATGGCCTCTCATCGATACCTTTACCAAATCATGTTCAACACATCACTCACATTACCGACATAATCATTTCACTCTAGCCCATCACCCAGATGAACCAGACCTGACACAACTCTAAGCATAGCAGGCATAGCAGGGTAGGAAACACAAGCATGGCTCAATCAACTCCTACACATGCTAGTGGGTTTCATCTAGTTACTGTGGCAATGACAGGTCATGCAGAGGATAAGGGTTAAACTACCGCAGCACACAACATTTTGAAACGTTGTTGTCTTAATGCAGTAAATGAGAGCAGAGGCGAGAACATGGGATTGTATCGATATGATCAATGGGGTTGCTTGCCTGATGGAGTGGTAGTAGGGTACTGCCCTTCAGTTGGATACTCGGAGATATCCTCAGAGGCAGAACCTACCACGAAGGACACACAGAACATAATCAACACATGACAATATGCAACAATATGATGCATGCTATGAAATGGCAAAATGATGTGTCCTGCCTAATGCAATGTGAAACAAGTTGAAATGGGTCCATTTGAACCAAAGATTCAAATGGAAGTTAAAGTTCTTATGCATAATAAGTGTGTTAGCTTGTTTCACCTAAACAGCAAGGTTAAAGTGGTTTGTCATGCATGAAACCATTACAGATGGATAGATTGAATTTTTTAGATCATTTTTCATATATAATTTGTTTGATTTGGAGCTATGGTTGATTTTCTATGATTTTTAGAAGTTTTGGCTATTTTCTGGAATTTCCTATATAAAAATAAATCCAGAAAATGAATAATTGCGTCAGCACTGCGTCACTGTGATGTCAGCGAGTCTAAGGCGCTAGGGCCAGTCAAACCTGACTGGTGGGCCCTATCTATCAGTGTCTCAGCTAACTAACAGGATTAAGTTAATACTAACTAACTGTCAGTGGGGCCTGGGCCCACATGTCAGTGACCTAAACTAATTATAATTAGTTAGCACTAATCCTAAACTAATTAACACGCCGGCCCCACCTGTCATAGGCTCAGGGGGAGTCAACCTGGGCCCACATGGGTCAGGCGTGGTCAACTCGCCGGTCAACGGGTCAAAGCCTGCCGGCGCTTAGCCGCCGGCGAGGCCAGACGCGGCGGCGCGCTGCGGGATTTGCCCACAGGGCATCATTTGCTGCGTGGAGAGCAGCTACGGGCAGCTGGTGCTCGCCCGCATCCAGCCGTGGTGATGGCTTGGCCGGGGAGTGGCCGGAGCATCGCCGGTGACGAGCTTGGCGGAGGCCGAAGCTCGGGTCAGCTCGTGCGCGTGGCTGCAGTGGCCAAGGCGGCATGGCGCTTGCACCTACAACATCTACGCGATGTAGTGAGTCTGACGGGCACAAGCCCGTGACCAAAAGGTCACCAGAGCATCACCGGCGACGTGGTCAGGCGGCGGTGCATTCGGACGGAAAAGGCACGGCGGCTATAGAGCTCTAGCGATGAAGCGGAGAGAAGGGGGAGGAGCAGTAGCTCACTGGGAAGCCACAGAGAAGGTCAGCGTGCTCGGTGAAGGCTCGGTGCGGTCAGAACGGCGACGGGGATCTCGGCGGCCCGAGGTTGAAGACGACGGCGGTGGGGACGATGCAGGGGCTCCAGCGTCGTGCGGCTTGGCTAGTCGACGTAGTCGACGACGGCGAACCGTCCGGACACGGTGAGAGGGTGCGGGGACGGCGTTGGACGTGGCTGCGGCGAGCGGCGGCGACGGTGACGTCTCGGGCGACGTCGGGGAGGGCGAGAGAGAGGAACCAGAGGGAAGAGCGAATGTCTGCGAGGTCGGGGAGAGAGAGGGGGGTCGTCCCACGTCGACAGCTCGACGAGGGGAGCGGCGAGGCGGCGGGCAGCTGCGTGGCGCGCATGCTGTGCTCGCCATCGAGTAGCTGCTTGCCTACCTGGCCAAGCCAAGCAGCTCGCTGGAGCGTTGGCTGGGCTGGGCCGGCAGGTGGGCCTGATGGGTGGGCGCCAGGCAAGCTTTCTCTTTCTCTCTTTTCCTGTTTGTTTTCTTTTTCTATTTTTCCGTAACTTTAGGGCTTTATTAAAAATACTTAGGCACTTACTAAAATTCTGAAAATAATTGTGGGCTCTGTTGGGATTATTCCTAACAGCCCTCACTTAACTCCAGAATTATTTGGGCATTTAAAATATTTTATAGCATTTAAATGCCCAAATTCAAATACTTATGATTTAATTCAAAGAATCCAGAATGTCCTAGAAAAGAGTGCACTATTTTTGCCAGGGGTTTTAACCCAATCCAGAAATGATGAACATTTTGTGAAGGGCATTTTGGGTTCATTGAAAATAATTTTAGTAAACCCTAGTTGTTTCTAGGGGGGTTGCCGGGGGTTCTGTCATCCCCATTTCAAGTTTCTGTGGAAGTAGACATGATGCAACACTCTAATGCATGAACCAGCTAGGGTGTGACAGGACTATTGGACTATGAAGATACAAGATTGAAGACTTTGTCTCGTGTCCGGATGGGACTCTACTTGGCGTGGAAGGCAATCTAGGCAATACGGATATGTATATCTCCTCCTTTGTAACCAACCTTGTGTAACCCTAGCCCCCTCTGGTGTCTATATAAACTGGAGGGTTTTAGTCCGTAGGACAACATACAATCATACCATAGGCTATCTTCTAGGGTTTAGCCTCTCCGATCTCGTGGTAGATCAACTCTTGTAATACTCATATCATCAAGAATAAATCAAGCAGGACGTAGGGTTTTTACCGCCATCAAGAGGGCCCGAACCTGGGTATAACATCGTGTCCCCTGCCTCTTGTTACCATCCGCCTTAGATGCACAGTTCGGGATCCCCTACCCAAGATCCGCCGGTTTTGACACCGACATTGGTGCTTTCATTGAGAGTTCCTTTGTGTCGTCGCCGTTAGGCTTGATGGCTCCTACTATCATCGATAGCGATGCAGTCCAGGGTGAGACTTTTCTCCCCGGACAGATCTTTGTGATCGGCGGCTTCGCACTGCGGGCCAACTCGGTTGGCCATCTGGAGCAGATCGAAAGTTACGCCCCAGGCCACCAGGTCAGGTTTGGAAGCTTAAACTACACGGCCGATATCCGCGGAGACTTGATCTTCGATGGATTCGAGCCCCTGCCTTGTGCGCCACGTGGTCACGATGAGTATGATTTAGCTCTACCATCGGACCATATTCAGAAGATCGCACCGGCAGCCGCTTTGAGCCTCAATTCGGAACCAGTTGTGCCATCCATGGACGGGTGGATAGACCCCGTCACAGAGGCCGTATCCTCAGCGGCGATCGAGTCGAATATCGACCTTACCCTTCATGAGAGCCGTGTTACCAAACTGCCGGATCCTTCTCCGGCCACGGACTCCGAACCGCCTGCGCCCGTTCCTATTGAATCCGATTGGGCGCCGATCATGGAGTTTACCTCCACGGATATTTTTCAGCACTCGCCCTTCGGCGACATACTGAACTCATTAAGGTCTCTCTCCTTGTCAGGAGGATCCTGGCCGAACCACGTCCGACTGGATTGGGATGCGGATGACGAAGAAATTCGCCGCCCACCCACCACCCACTTAGTAGCCACTGTCGATGACTTAACCGACATGCTCGACTTAGACTACGAAGACATCGAAAGTATGGACGACGATGCGGGAGTCGAAGAGGAACCACTGCCCACAGGGCACTGGACAGCCACCTCATCATACGATATATACATGGTGGACACACCCAAAGAAGGCAATGGCGACGAGACAATGGAGGATGACCCCTCCAAGAAGCAACCCAAGCGCCGGCGTCAGCGGCGCCGCTCTAAGTCCTGCCAAGGAAAAAGTGGTAATACCGACACAGGAGATAATAGCACTTCGTACAGTGCCGAAGACGGCAACGATCCCCTCCAGCAAGATTTAGGGCAGGAGGATGGAGAGGCCAGCCCTCCTGAGAGAGCGGCAGATGGAGAAGCGGAGGATGATAATTACATGCCTCCCTCCGAAGACGAGGCAAGCCTCAATGACGATGAATTCTTCGTGCCAGAGGATCCCGTCATCAAGAGCGCTTCAAGCGCAGGCTTATAGCCACGGCAAATAGCCTTAAGAAAAAGCAGCAGCAGCTTCAAGCTGATCAAGATTTGCTAACTGACAGATGGACTGAAGTCCTGGCGGCCGAGGAACATAAACTCGAACGCCCCTCCAAGAGTTACCCAAAGTGCAGGTTGCTACCCCGACTGGAGGAGTAAGCACCGAAGCCTACATCCCCGGTGTATGACGCGGCTGATCAGCCACCTCGTCGCCGCGGCAGAGAAACATTCCAACCAAAAGCTCAGCCCGCACCCCGACGCCATTCAAATAAAAAGGCATGGAGAAATATGCCAGACCTGTGAGACGTATTGGAGGATAAAGCAAAACATGTAAGATCGATCTACGGATCACGAGGGCGCGCCACTATGTGAGACGATAATCGCCATGCCGGATACAGTAAAAGTAAGTCCGGCCAGGCCGAACACATCGGGCAATACTAATTCGAGCTGCATCGCGACATAGCCCAGTATAGAGGCGCCGCACACCCCCTATGCTTCACAGATGAAGTAATGGATCATCAAATCCCAGAGGGTTTCAAACCCGTAAATATTGAATCATACAACGACACAACAGATCCTGCAGTATGGATCGAGGATTTCCTCCTGCACATCCACATGGCCCGCGGTGATGACCTACACGCCATCAAATACCTCCCACTAAAACTCAAAGGACCAACGCGGCATTGGCTCAACAGCTTGCCAGCAGAGTCCATTGGCTGTTGGGAAGATCTGGAAGCCGCATTCCTCGACAACTTTCAGGGCACTTATGTGCGACCACCAGATGCTGATGACTTGAGCCACATAATTCAGCAGCCAGAGGAATCGGCCAAGCAATTCTAGACACGGTTCCTAACAAAGAAAAATCAAATTGTCGACTGTCCGGATGCAGAGGCCCTAGCAGCTTTCAAGCACAACATCCGCGATGAGTGGCTAGCCCGGCACCTTGGTCAGGAAAAGCCAAAATCTATGGCAGCCCTCACGACACTCATGACCTGCTTTTGTGCGGGAGAAGACAGCTGGCTGGCTCGCAGTAATAACATATCAAAGAACCATGGTACTTCAGATACCAAGGACGGCAATGGCAGGTCACGTCTCAACAAACATAAGAGCCGCATTAACAGCGACAATACCGAGGATACGGCAGTCAATGCCGGATTCAAAGGCTCTAAACCCGGTCAGCGGAAAAAGCCATTCAAAAGAAGCACTCCGGGCCCGTCCAGTTTGGACCGTATACTCGATCGCTCGTGTCAAATACACGGCACCCCCGACAAGCCAGCCAACCACACCAACAGGGATTGTTGGGTGTTCAAGCAGGCCGGCAAGTTAAATGCTGAAAATAAAGATAAGGGGTCACATAGCGATGACGAGGAGGAGCCCCGGCAGCCGAACACCGGAGGACAGAAGAGGTGCCCTCCTCAAGTGCGGACGGTGAACATGATATACGCAACCCACATCCCCAAGAGGGAACGGAAGCGTGCGCTCAGGGACGTATATGCGTTGGAGCCAGTCGCCCCAAAATTCAACCCATGGTCTTCCTATCCGATCACCTTCGACCGCAGGGACCACCCCACTAGTATCCGTCATGGCGGATTTGTCGCATTGGTCCTAGACCAAATCATTGATGGATTTCACCGCACTCGAGTCCTTATGGATGGCGGCAGCAGCCTGAACCTGCTTTATCAGGACACAGTGCGCACATTGGGTATCGACCCCTCAAGGATCAAACCCATAAAAATGACCTTTAAAGGCGTCATACCAGGTGTAGAGGCCCATTGCACAGGCTCGTTCACACTGGAAGTGGTGATCGGATCTCCGGATAACTTCTGAAGCGAAGAGTTAATTTTTGACATAGTTCCATTCTGAAGTGGCTACCATGCACTGCTCGGGCGAACCGCATTCGCAAGATTCAATGTGGTACCGCATTATGCATATCTCAAGCTCAAAATGCCAGGACCTCGAGGGGTCATCACAGCCAATGGAAACACAAAGCGCTCTCTCCGCATGGAGGAGCACACTGCGGCCCTCGCAACAGAAGCACAAAGCAACCTCTTAAGGCAATCCACTAGTTCGGCGATTAAGGACCCGGACACCTTCAAGCGCGCCCGGAGTAATCGGCAACAGGACCGCCTGGCACGTTCCGAGCTCCCATAGCAATGCGACCCCCACCCCAGTCCCGGCCAAATGGCGAAATCCATGGCACGCGTACATAATTACGCATTAAAAATACCATGAGCACAAGCGGGGAGGGGGGCACGACTGCGGCACGCCCCAAGTCACGGCTTAAACCGCACTAGGGGCTTCTTGCTTTGTTATTTTTCTCTTTCAGGACTTTAATCTCTGGAAACCCTGTCCGGCAGCATGATTGCTGAACACATGATGCAGCAACCAAGGAGGCAGAAAGCTAAGTCACACCACGGAACTCCCAGGTGGATTATGATAACGACTGAAATATTTGCTTTAATACTATTCCTCAGCTTCCCCTTGGAAGGGACATGTCAAACTGTCGTACTATTTGCTTATCGCACTACTTGTATCATTCTGCTTTAAAGCACCTTTTTGAATAAACAATGCATAGCATTAAGACTATTATTGCATTCTTCCTTTTTATATATATGTTCATTCACGACATCTAGCACCCGTACACTCTGGTACGGACAATACGCTAGGGGCTTAAGCATACCCCATAATACGACGTGAGAAGTCTGAACACTTTCGACATTGAGGCACCCCGAACTTATAGCATTATATGCATCAGCTCCGAATCATGTCTTGGGTCAATAGTTGGGTTTGCCCGGCTCCCATGTTTTGGTACCTTACGTTCCGCTATATCGGCTAAGGTAGCACCGGGAGAACTACTGCGATTATGCCTCGGTTCTACTGGGCTAAGCACCTCAGTAGAGAAAGCTAAAACTGACTGTCATGATAAGGCGAGAGACTGGTCGCTGTTCGAGAGGTTTCAAGTCCCTAAAGACTTATGCCGCTTAGAGCGAGGAGTCGGCCCTGTCCGGCTTAAGGCGTGTATCGCGCCCCGAATTCGGCCTTCCAAATATTAGGGGCTTCACCGAAATTTAAAATTATATAATTCTATGGCTAAGTGAGAGTGATAACGCATTATGGTCTGATTGCCTCGTTCGTTGTGCTGAGCACCTCCCTCGAAGGACCCAACAATGGGAACAAGAGTGCTCAGGTTTATCCCGAACACCCCAGCACTCGTGGCGTGGGGGCAGAAGCCGACGACTAGCCATCTCTCAGATTTTATAAACAACCGAACAGAAGGTAATATTTTAAATCCAGACAAGTGTTGCATAGCGCATATGAACAAGTTTTCATAACACAGGATCACACGAGCAAGTTTACTCAAATATTACATCTTTCGTACACTCGTCCGCTATGAGACGGGCACCCTTCAGGACACCCTCATAGTACATCTCGGGGTGGCGATGCTCCTTGCCCTGCGGCGGCCCTTCCTTCACCAGCTTCACGGCGTCCATCTTGGCCCATTGCACCTTCACATGGGCGAAAGCCCGGCGTGCACCTTTGATGCAGACGGACCGCTTGATGACTTCCAGCCGTGGGCAGGCATCCACAAGTCGCCTCACCAGGCCGAAGTAGCTGTTGAGAAGGGCATCGCCAGGACACATCCGGACTATAAAGCCCTTCATGGCCTGTTCGGCCGCCTTGTGCAGCTCGACCAGTTGCTTCAGCTGGTCGCTCAGAGGCATCGGGTGTTCGGTCCCAGTATAGTGAGACCAGAACGGCATCTCTGTTGAGCTTCCTTCCTCGGCCTGGTAAAACTGTGCTCCATCCGACACGCTGCGGGGCAAATCTGCGAATGCTCCTGGAGAGCTCCGGATTCGGGTAAGTAACAAGTAATTTACTTTCACATGCTTGCTTTGCATATAGAATGCCTTACCCGCCGCTATCTTCTTCATCGCATCAATCTCCTGGAGGGCCTTTTGGGCTTCGGCCTTGGCATTATTTGCGCTCTCGAGGGCCGCGGCAAGCTCGGACTCTCACGTCTTCAAGTCAAGCTCCAACGCCTCGTGCTTCGTCACGAGAGCGTGGAGCTCTTGCTGCACCTCGCCCACCCGTGCCTCCTGCCTTTCCCGCTCGGTGCGCTCCTTGGCCGCTTTGTTTTCGGCCTCGGATAGCGCTTGCTTTAGGGTCCCTACCTCGGTCGTGGCCCCTAGCAAATTTACGATGATCCTGTCATTTCACAATCGCATTCTTTTTTATATATCCATAGACTAGGTATTACTTACCTTTGTTCTCCTCGAGCTGCCTCTTGGCAAGACCGAGCTCTTCCTTGGACCCTTCGAGGTCCTGCTTCAGTGCGGCGACCTCCGTAGTCAGTGCGGCAGAGGCCAGCAGCGAAGCCTGCATACGCATATAGACATACTTATATTAGACTCCTGCGATATTTTTTGATCATCTACTCGGTTTTTCTTTGTGAACACCGAACAGAGCATCAGGGGCTACTGTCTATGTGGTAATATTTTTCCTATATTTCAAATACTTACCTCAAAGCCTGTTAGAAGGCTGGCACAGGCTTCAGTCAGTCCGCTCTTGGCGGACTGAACCTTCCGGATCACCGCACTCATAATAGTGCGGTGCTCTTCGTCGATGGAAGCATTGTGAAGCGCTCCCAGCAGACTATCCGGTGCCTCTGGATGGACAGAGGTCACCGGCACAGGCGTCTTGCCCCTTTTGGAAGGAGGCCGCCTGCCTGAGTCCGGAACCACTGGAGGTTCCGGCGCGGTGTTCGGCTGAGGGCCGAACTCGGAGCCCTCAGTAGCCTTGCTCCCTCTGCTCCCGGAATCCGGAAGGTCACCTTGAGGCACCTCCGGGACTGTCTCCCCTCGACCCGGTGCCTCTTGAGACAATACCTCGGCGTTGTCCGTAGGGCAAGGGGAGGTGGCGGTCGGAAGTGGATCTCTATCCATATCCGACGAGCCCAGGGAGCCGTCCGATGAAGATACATCGATACGGGCTCGTGGCGGTCTGCATAATCATAATTCTGTGTTAGGAGAAGCAGTGCGACAAAGGTATGCTATGAGTTACTCTGGCATCCGAATACTTATGACTTCACCAGGGGCTTGGCCCTGAGCAGCCACCCGTCTTCGCCTTCTGCGGCGATGGTGGAGTAGTCCGGAAGGAGAGTCCTTCCCTTCTTGGACCCTTCGCCCCCCCCCCCCCCCCGCCCCCGCGGTTGAGGCGGCCTTCCTTTTCTTGTCTCCCCCGGCTGGAGGGGGAGCATCTTCATCTTCCTCCTCGTCTTCGGGGGAGGAGTGCATCGTGGAGTTATCGGACGATGAGTCTGATAACACCTGGCGTTGGGAACTCTTTCAGGTTCCCTTGGCCTTCTTGGTCTTCTTCGGCACCTTGTAAGGAGCCGGAGTCAGCATCTCTGTCAGGAGAGCGTCCGCAGTGTCTTCGGGCAGAGGGGCCGGATAGTTAATCTGCCCCGACGTCTCCACCCAGTCCTGTCAAAGGCATGGATCTCAGACCCCGCACATGGTTAAGCTAGGGGAAATAAATATCCTACCAGATATATAGAACTCACCGAATGCGCTAGGCGCTTCGCGCTTAGCCCGCGGTCCTCAGTGAGAGAGGGAGGGACCTCGGCGCCCTTGAACAGCACCCTCCAAACGTCCTTGTGCGTCGTGTCGAAGAGCTCGCTCAGAGTCTGATGCTGGGCCGGGTCGAACTCCCACAAGTTGAAATCCTGTTGTTGACATGGGAGGATCCGGCGGATGAGCATGACCTGGACTATCTTGACAAGCTTGAGCTTCTTGCCTGCCATATTCCGGATACATTTCTGGAGTCCATCCAGCTCCACCGATGAACCCCAGGACAGGCCCTTCTCTTTCCAGGAGGTGTTCCGCGTGGGGATTCCGGATCGAAACTCGGGGGCAGCCACCCAGTTGGTGTCGCGCGGCTCGGTGATGTAGAACCACGCCGATTGACACCCCTTTATGGTCTCCATGAAGGAGCCTTCAAGCCATATAACATTGGGCATCTTGCCCACCATGGCTCCGCCGCATTCTGCTTGTTGGCCTCCCACCACCTTCGGCTTGATATTGAAGGTCTTTAACCACAGGCCGAAGTGGGGCCGGATGCGGAGGAAAGCCTCACACACGACGATGAACGCCGAAATGTTGAGGATGAAGTTCGGGGCCAGATCATGAAAGTCCAGCCCGTAGTAGAACATGAGACCACGGACGAATGGATGCAGGGGAAACCCCAGTCCACGGAGGAAGTGGTGGAGGAAAACTACCCTCTCGTGAGGTTCAGGGGTAGGAACGATCTGCCCCGTAGCGGGCAGCCGATGTGTGATATTCGCGGCTAAGTATCCGGCTCCCCGCAGCTTCTTGATGTGTCCCTCCGTAACGTAGGAAGCCATCCATTTGCCTCCCGCTCCGGACATGATTGGAGGAGGTTGAGGGGAAGGATGTGGACTTGGGCGTTGGAGCTCGAGTGCACAAGAATGGATGAGCAAGAATGAAGAAGGCATGGGTAGAAAAAGGTTAAACCTTGTCCCTTTATAAGGGCAGCCGAAACTATGCGCCCCCACTAGCCTGGTAAACCTCGCTTATCCCCCAAGCGCCATAATCGATGGCGCGGTTGGGTTACCCACGCCCGTATTGATGAGAATCCCATAATAAGGGGGACACTATCTCTGCTTTGACAAGACGTGTCAAGAAACTACCTCGCGTTATGTGCGGGGCTAGTTAAAGGAAACGGTTCGAATGATCACCGGGCCATGGCATAATGCCATGTTGTGGAAATATTATTCTCTCTACGATGGTATGTGGAACTTATTTTGTAGGGTCGGACACTATCCTTGTATTCGAATTCTTCCGTGGTGTATTCGGAGGAGGAACCCGCCTTGCAATGTCGAAGACAATACTACGCGCCGGACTCATCGTCATTGAAGCCTGGTTCAGGGGCTACCGAGGGAGTCCTAGATTAGGGGGTCTCCGGACGGCCGGACTGTTGGACTATGAAGATACAAGATTGAAGACTTCGTCTCGTGTCCGGATGGGACTCTAGTTGGCGTGGAAGGCAAGCTAGGCAATACGGATATGTATATCTCCTCCTTTGTAACCGACCTTGTGTAACCCTAGCCCCCTCTGGTGTCTATATAAACTGGAGGGTTTTAGTCCGTAGGACAACATACAATCATACCATAGGCTAGCTTCTAGGCTTTAGCCTCTCCGATCTTGTGCTAGATCAACTCTTGTAATACTCATATCATCAAGAATAAATCAAGCAGGACATAGGGTTTTACCTCCATCAAGAGGTCCCGAACCTGGGTAAAACATCGTGTCCCCTGCCTCCTATTACCATCCGCCTTAGACGCACAGTTCAGGACCCCCTACCCGAGATCCGCCGGTTTTCAGACCTACATTACCCTTTACCTTTTATTGATCAAATGCTAGAAAGATTATCCAAACATACACAATTTTGCTTTCTAGATGGTTATTCTAGTTTCTCTCAAATACCTGTGTCAAAAGAGGATCAGGAAAAGACAACTTTTACTTGCCCTTTCGGTACCTTTGCTTATAGACGTATGCCTTTTGGTTTATGCAATGCACCTGCTACCTTTCAAAGATGTATGACTGCTATATTCTTTGACTTTTGTGAAAAGATTGTTGAGGTTTTCATGGATGATTTCTCCGTATATGGAACTTCTTTTAATGATTGCCTAAGCAACCTTGATCGAGTTTTGTAGATATGTGAAGAAACTAATCTTCTCTTGAATTGGGAGAAGTGCCACTTTATGGTTAGTGAAGGTATTGTCTTGGGGCATAAAATTTCTGAAAGAGGTATTGAAGTTGATAAAGCTAAGGTAGATGCTATTGAAAAGATGACGTGTCCTAAGGACATCAAAGGTATAAGAAGTTTCCTTGGTCATGCCGGTTTTTATAGGAGGTTCATTAAGGACTTCTCTAAAATTTCTAGGCCTATGACTAATCTCTTACAAAAAGATGTTCCATTTGTCTTTGATGATGATTGTGTAGAAGCATTTGAAATACTTAAGAAAGCCTTGATTTTTGCACCTATTGTTCAGCCACCTGATTGGAATTTACCCTTTGAAATTATGTGTGATGCTAGTGATTATGCTGTAGGTGCTATTCTAGGACAAAGAGTTGATAAGAAATTAAATGTTATCCAATATGCTAGTAAAACTCTAGACAGTGCCCAGAGAAATTATGCTACTGCTGAAAAAGAATTTTTAGCAATTGTATTTGCTTGTGATAAGTTCAAACCTTATATTGTTGATTCTAAAGTAACTGTTCACACCGATCATGCTGCTATTAAATATCTTATGGAAAAGAAAGATGCTAAACCTAGACTTATTAGATGGGTTCTCTTGCTACAAGAATTTGATTTGCATATTATTGATAGAAAGGGAGCGGAGAACCCTGTTGCAGGCAACTTATCTAGGTTAGAAAATATTCTTGATGACCCACTACCTATTGATGATAGCTTTCCTGATGAACAATTAGTTGTCATAAATGCTTCTCGTACTGCCCCATGGTATGCTGATTAAGCTAAATACATTGTTGCTAAATTTATACCTCCTAGTTTCACATACCAACAAAAGAAAAAGTTCTTCTATGATTTAAGACATTACTTCTGGGATGACCCACACCTTTATAAAGAAGGAGTAGATGGTATTATTAGATGTTGTGTACCTGAGCATGAACATGAACAGATCCTATGCAAGTGTCATTCCGAGGCTTATGGAGGACACCATGTTGGAGACAGAACTGCACATAAGGTATTGCAATCCGGTTTTTATTGGCCTACTCTCTTCAAGGATGCCCGTAAGTTTGTCTTGTCTTGTGATGAATGTCAAAGAATTGGTAATATTAGTAGACGTCAAGAAATGCCTATGAATTATTCACTTGTTATTGAACCATTTGATGTTTGGGGCTTTGATTATATGGGACTGTTTCCTTCCTCTAATGGGTATACACATATTTAAGTTGTTGTTTATTACGTTACTATGTGGGTAGAAGCTATTCCAACTAGTAGTGCTGATCATAACACCTCTATTAAGATGCTTAAAGAAGTTATTTTTCCATGGTTTGGAGTCCCTAGATACTTAACGACTGATGGTGGTTCACATTTTATTCATGGAGCTTTTCGTAAAATGCTTGCTAAGTATGATGTTAATCATAGAATTGCATCTCCATATCATCCACAATCCAGTGGTCAAGTAGAACTGAGTAATAGAGAGCTTAAATTAATTTTGTGGAAGACTATTAATAGATCTAGAAAGAATTGGTCCAAGAAACTTGATGATGCATTATGGGCTGATAGAACTGCATATACAAATCCTATGGGTATGTCTCCGCATAAAATGGTTTATGGAAAAGCATGCCACTTGCCTCTTGAACTAGAACATAAGGCATATTGGGCCATTAAAGAGCTCAATTATGATTTCAAACTTGCCGGTGAGAAGAGGCTTTTTGACATTAGCTCACTTGATGAATGGAGAACCCAGGCTTATGAGAATGCCAAACTGTTTAAAGAACAAGTTAAAAGATGGCATGACAAAAGATACAAAAATGTGAGTTTAATGTTGGTGATTATGTACTGTTATACAACTCTCGTTTAAGATTTTTTGCAGACAAACTCCTTTCTAAATGGGAAGGTCCTTACGTCATTGAGGAGGTCTATCATTCCGGTGCCATAAAAATCAACAACTTTGAAGGCACAAATCCGAGGGTGGTGAACGGTCAAAGAATCAAACATTATATCTTATGTAATCCCATAAATGTTGAAACTAATGTTATTGAAACCGAACCCCAGAGGAATACATAAGGGACACCTTCCAGAATGTTTCAGACTCCAAAAAGGAAGAGGTATGAGGTACGGTAAGTAAACCGACTCCAAAACAGTTCTAATAGCAATTTTTCTCCATTTTGGAATATTTAGGAAAATAGGAAAATAAGAAGTAGTCCGGGAAGGACACGAGGCGTCCACGAGGGTGGAGGGCGTGCCCTACCCCCTGGGCGCGCCCCCTGCCTCGTGGGCACCTCGTGTGCTATCCGGACTCCGTTTTCTTGCATGATACTTCTTTTGGTCAGTAAAAATTCATTATATAATCTCCCGAGGGTTTTGGCCACCGTACCACGCGAAGATGCTCTATTTTTGTTTCGAGCTGTCCTGCTGGAGATTTAGATCAAGATGTCTTCTCAAGACTCCGACGGAGAGAGCTATGTCTCACATCTCATTGCTGACCCAAAGACCTATGGGGACCTAGGTCAAACTACGGATGATGAGGAGGGTGTCACTTGAGGATGATCAATGATTCAAGTTCGGAGGAGGAGGATGTTGAGGGAGTCCTGGACTAAGGGGTCCTCAGGCGTCTGGGCTGTTAGCCATGGGCCGGACTGATGGGCTGTGAAGATACAAAGACCGAAAACTGCACCGGTGTCCGGATGGGACTCTCCTTGGCGTGGAAGGCAAGCTTGGCGACCAAATATGTAGATTCCTTTCTTTGTAACCGACCTTGTGTTACCCTAGATCCTCCTGGTTTCTATATAAACTGGAGGACTTAGTCCGGAGGGGAGAGGTATTCATTATCATAGTCATACAGGCTAGACTTCTAGGGTTTAGCCATTACGATCTCGTGGTAGATCAACTTTTCTAATACTCATATTCGTCAAGATCAATCAAGCAGGACGTAGGGTATTACCTCCATAGAGAGGGCCCGAACCTGGGTAAACATCGTGTCCCCTGTCTCCTGTTACCATCGACCTTAGGCGCATAGTTTGGGACCCCTTACCCGAGATCCGCCGGTTTCGACACTGACATTGGTGCTTTCATTGAGAGTTCCACTGTGCCGTCCCCAAAAGGTTTGATGGCCCCTTCAATCATCGACAATGACGCTGTCCAAGGAGAAACCTTCCTCCCCGGACAGATTTTCATGTTCGGCGGCTTCACACTATGGGCCAACTCGTTTGGCCATCTAGAGCAGATCGATAGCTACGCCCCTGGCCATCATGTCAGATTTGGGAGCTTGAACTACGTCACAGAAATCCGTGGAGATTTGATCTTTGCTGGACTTGAGACCGCGGCGATCGCCCCTGGTCACCTCGATTGACATGACCTAAATCTGTCATCGGACCACATTCAGGAGATAGCTCCTATAACTGCTCTGGCCTTATACCCGGAGCATACGGCACCATCTAAGGACTGGAGGTTCAACCCCACCACGGAGGCCACAAATTCCCCGGCGTTGGAGCCGCACATGGACTTAACCTCACACAATATTTGTGTCACCAGAACCCCGGACTCGTCTCTAGGTGTAAGTTCCGAACCATGTGAGTCCACGGATGCCGATCTTCGAGTTCAGTGCCGCAGACATGTTCCAGCACTCGCCCTTGGGCGATGTGCTAAGCTCATTAAAGAACCTGTCCTTGGCGGGGGACTCACAGCCAAACTATATCTGGTTCGAACTACAAGCTGATGACAGGGAATTTCGCTCCCCACCCGCCACCCACTTTATAGCCATTGTCAAAGACTTAACTGGCATGCTCGATTATGGCTCTGATGACATCGACGGTATGGATGACGATGCCGGAGAAGAAGAGGCCCAAGACCCGCCGTTCACCGGACATTGGACGGCCACTTCCTCGTACGATGTGTACATGGTGGAAGCACCAAAGGAGAATAGCGGTGATGACAAAGAAAATCCAGTTGGGAATAAACCTCCTAAGACACAGCAAAAACGTCGGCGTCCTTGGCGTCGCTCTAAGTCATGTCGTTCAAAGGACATCAATACCGGCACCGGAGAAGACAATACTCTGGACGATGCCGAAAACAATGAAAACCTTGCTGAGGTAACATCCGAATAGGAGGAGCAAGAAAATGGGCAAGCCAGCCCTGACGAATAGGCCAGGCCCAATGACTCGGAGGACGGTAGTTATCATCCGCTCTCTGAGGATGAGGAAAGCCTTGGCAATGAAGATTTCATCATGCCTGAGGAACCTCTCGAGCAGGAGCGCTTCAAGCGCCAGCTAATAGCCACCGCAAGGAGCCTAGAAAAGAAGCAACAGCAGCTTCAAGCTGACCAAGATCTGCTCGTCGATAGGTGGACTGGCGTTCTAGCAGTCGAAGAATACGGCCTCAGACGCCCAGCCAAGAGTTACCCAAAACGAAGATTGCTACCTCAGTTCGACGAAGAGGTGCCGGAGCCCATACTTCCCTCGCGTAATGCGGCCGACCGAACACGACGCGGTCGGGACAGTGCGGTGGACCGACCACCTCATGGTCGGGATAGAGCGGCAACTCAAGCCGAACAACAGCCCACCCTGCCGCCATGAAAAAATAGAGACAAAACAGTTCGGGGTCATACACATGACCTCCGGCAGACCCTGGATAGTAGAGCAGGATATACCCGATCGATTTACGAATCGTGAGGATGTTCCTCGCCACGTGATGATGGCTACCTATTCGGACGTGACAAACCTAGTCACACCCGAGCCGACAACCGCAGACGGACTCCAT
This sequence comes from Triticum urartu, assembly GCF_056163025.1. Classification (NCBI taxonomy): domain Eukaryota; kingdom Viridiplantae; phylum Streptophyta; class Magnoliopsida; order Poales; family Poaceae; genus Triticum; species Triticum urartu. The sequence continues at coordinate 356,496,145 of NC_141877.1, forward strand.
CGGAGCTACGTCGCGACGCGGCCCGATGTAGAGGCGCCACACACCCTCTTTGCTTCACCGATGAAGTAATGGATCATGAATTCCCCGAAGGGTTCAAACCCGTTAACATTGAAACATACGACGGAACAACCGACCCTGCAGTATGGATCGAGGATTTTATTCTCCATATCCACATGGCCCGTGGAGATGACCACCATGCTATCAAATACCTCCCACTAAAGCTCAAAGGGCCAGCTCGGCACTGGTTAAACAGCCTGCCTGAAAACTCTATCGGCAGCTGGGAGGACTTGGAAGAAGCCTTGATTGACAACTTCCAAGGTACATATGTCTCTCCACCAGACGCCGATGACTTAAGCCACATAGTCCAACAACCTGGAGAGTCAGCCAGGAAATTTTGGGCTAGGTTCCTAACCAAGAAGAACCAGATCGTCGACTGTCCGTATGCCGAAGCTCTAGCGGCCTTTAAACATAGCATCCGCGATAAATGGCTCACCCGCCACCTCGGCCAAGAAAAGCCGAAATCCATGGCAGCCCTCACGGCACTTATGATCCACTTTTGTGCGGGTGAGGATAGCTGGCTGGCTCGTAGTAAAAATACGGCCAGCGACGTAGGCCCCTCTGAGGCCAAAAACAGCAATGACAAGCTCTGACATAACAGACACAAACGCTGAAGCAATGGTAATAATACCGATGACACTATAGTCAACGCCGGATTCAGCGGCTCCAAGTCCAGCCAGCGGAAGAAACCGTACAAGAGAAACAACCAGGGACCATCCAGCCTGGACCGCATACTCGACTGTCCGTGCCAAATCCATGGCACCCCAGACAAACCATTCAACCATACCAACAGAGATTGTTGGGTTTTTAAGCAAGCCGGCAAGCTAAATGCCGAAAACAAGGAAAAGGGATCACAGAGCGAGGACGATGACGAGGAGCCCCTACAGCTAAACACAGGGGGACATAAGAAGTTTCCCCTCAGGTCAAAACAGTGAACATGATATATGCTACACACATCCCCAAGAGGGAGCGCAAGCGTGCACTCAGGGACGTCTACGCGATAGATCCAGTCGCCCCAAAATTTAATCCATGGTCATCATGCCCGATCACTTTTGATCGCCGGCATCATCTGACCAGTATCCGTCATGGCGGTTCAGCTGCACTAGTCCTGGACCCAATAATTGATGGGTTCCACCTGACATGAGTCCCGATGGATGGCAGCAGCAGCCTCAACTTGCTCTATCAGGATACAGTGCGCACAATGGGCATTCTTCCATCACGGATCAAACCCACAAAGACTACCTTCAAAGGAGTCATACCAGGTGTAGAGGCCTGTTGTACGGGCTCAATCACGCTTGAGGTTGTCTTCGGATCTCCGGACAATTTTCAAAGTGATGAGTTAATCTTCGACATAGTCCCCTTTCGCAGCGGCTATCACACACTGCTCGGACGGACCGCATTCGCCCGATTCAACGCAGTGCCACACTATGCTTATCTCAAGCTCAAGATACCTGGTCCACGTGGCGTCATAACAGTCAATGGAAATACGGAACGCTCCCTCTGTACAGAAGAGCACACAGCTGCCTTAGCAGCAGAAGTACAGAGCGGCCTTCTCAAGCAGAACCTTTATTCGGCTGCCGAGCCCACGTACACCGTCAAGAGGATCCGAACTACCCTACAGCAGGACAACTCGGCTCGTCAGGAGATCGACTAGCAATCCGTCCTCCATCTCAGTCCCGATCAAGTGGTGGCATTCATACCACGCGTACATAACTACGCACTCAAAATTCCATGGGCATCGGCGGAGGCATAGCTAGCTTGTGATCCACAATACGGCTCAACCGACACTGGATACACACATACTTTCACTTTTATTCATTTCCATTTCAGGTTTCAATACCGCAGGCCCCATTTGATGGTCTGATCATCGGTACTCTTGAAGGACAAACACACCAAGGCGGCAAGAAGCACAGGCATATGGGGGACTTCTCTAGGTGGTTTCGTTAACAATCACTCTACCTGTTTTTCAGGACCCATGTGCAGCTCTCCCTTGGTTAAGGCATAGTAGCTAGCCTCCTACTTATTGCATTACTTGTATAAACGCGCTTTGACACACCAATGAAATTATAATAAGAACAGTTTGTGGCTCAAATTTTACGACCCTAGCTTATCACGTGTTCTTATTTTTCTTCCTGTTTTGTCTTTTCTTTTCTGGTAACTTTATCAGGTAGCACTCGTACACTTTGGTACGTTTGATGTTTGCTCATAGCACCCCACACTACGGCAACAAAAGTCCTAACACTTTTTATAAGTATAGTTCGGCACCCTGAATTTAACATTATATGCATTGGCTCTGAATCATGTCTTTGGTTAATAGTTGGGTTGCCCGGCTCCTGTGCTTGCTACCTTACGTTCCGCTATATCGGCTAAGGTAGTAAAGGGAGAACTACTGCGATTGTGCCTTGCTTTATCCAAAGGAGCACCTCATAGAGAAAGTCGAAAACTGACTGTCATGATGCGGTGAGAGCTGGTCAGCTGTTCGGAGGTTGCAAATCGTTGGAGATTTCTTTCGCATTACGCGAAGGATCGGTACTTCCCAATCAGACGCTTATAACACCCTAGTTCGAATACTAGGGGTTGCGCCCATGTTTTTATTGTCAAACTCCTATGGCTAAGTGAGGGCGTTAAAGTCGCATAGTCTGGTTGCCTGGTTCGTTGCGCTAAACAACTCCTTCAAGGATCATATAATTGGATCAAGATTGTTTAGATTCCATCCCTAACACCTCCGTACTACCTACATGGGGGCAGAAGCCGACGACTGGTTAACCCTCAGATTTCATATAACACGGCCGCACAGGAGGTAAAATTTAAAAACATAATAAGCATTATATTACATGCCCACTTTGTTTAATCATACAAGGTAGAAGGAACTTGAATACATTTATTCAAAGATCGTGTCTTTCGCACACTGATCCACAAGAATGCGGGACCCCTCCAAGACATCGCCAAAGTATCACTCGGGTGTGCGGTGCTCCTTGCCCTCAGGCGGCCTCTCGGTCGCCAACTTGATGGCGTCCATCTTCGCCCACCAGACTTTTACATAGGAGAAGGCCAGACGCACGCCTTCGATGCAGACAGACTGCTTGATGACATCCAACCGAGGACAGGCATCCACCAGCCTCTTCACAAGGCTGAAGTAACTGCTCGGTATAGCTTCAGCTGGCCACAGCCAGATTATTAAATCATTCATGGCCAGTTCGGCCACCCTGTGCAGCTCGACCAGCTGTTTTAGCTGATCGCTGAAGGGCACCGGATGTTCTGGCGCAAGATATTGCGACCAGAACAACTTCTCTGTGGAGCTCCCTTCTTCGGCTCGGAGGAACTCCGCGGCGTCGGTCACACTGCGTGGCAGATCAACAAAAGCCCCTGGAGAACTCCGAATCCGGGTTAGTAAAAATAGTTCCTCTTCACATTCTTGCTTTGCATATTGAATGCCTTACCCGCCGCGATCTTCCTGGCCTCCTGGATCTCCTGGAGGGCACCCTGGGATTCACTCTGAGCTGTCCCGCACTCTTACGAGCCTTGGCGAGTTCGGCCTCTTGAGCTGACGCATTGTGCTCCAAGGTCTTGCACTTCCTCACCGCGTCCTCGAGCTCCTGTTGGACTTCGTTGACCCGGGCCTTGAGCTTCTTACAGGTGGCCTGCTCCTTGACAGCCTTCACATCGGCTTCGACCAGGGCCTTTCTCAGGGCCTCGACTTCGGTCGTCGCCTCTGTACATATCATGACACTTCGGTCAAATGCATATCATTTTACCTTTTTCGAATACATAACGGGTTATCACATACCTTGTTTTTCTTGGAGCTACCTCCTCACCTGGTCGAGCTCCTCCTCGGCCTGCTCCAGTCTCCGCTTCAGTTCGGAGACCTCGGCAGTATGTGAAGCGGCGGCCAACAGCGATGCCTGCGTATTCATTTCAGACAATTTAGTTAGTTTCCTATAATAAAGAATTGATCCTCTATCCGACTTTTCTTTCCGAACACCGGACAATGTCTCGGGGGCTACTGTCTATATTGGGATTTTCTCTTTTTGCGTCGCTTACCTCCAAACCTGTCAGCAGGCTGCTGCAGGCTTCGATTAGTCCGCTCTTGGCGGACTGAACCCTCTCAATTACCATGCCCATAAGAACATGGTGCTCGTCCACAATGGAAGCGCCTCGTAGTGCTTCCAGCAGATTATCCAGTGCCCCTGGTTGGACAGGGGTCACCAGCGGAATAGGCATACTGAAAGTGCAACTATCCCTAGGTGGTTTTGGTAATTCATAACAACATATAGCTCATTGAGCTAATGCTATTCCAAGATGATTATTTCAGGAAAGCTCAATGATTGGCATGGCATGGATGTGAAAGTGGAACCCTCAAAATGCTAAGGACAATGGATTGGCTCAATCTCAAAAGCCCAAGACTCCTCATTTTATATTTTAGTGATCCAAGATCACATTGAGTCCATAGGAAAAGCCAATACTATCAAGGAGGGATGAGGTGTTGCTTAATGAGCCTCTTGCTTCATGTGCTTAATGATATGCTCCAAAACCCTCAACTACTTTCCCATATCGACATATGACCTAAACTCTAAGCCAAACTCGGTCCTACCGATTTTTCCTATCCGGCGCCACCGAGTTTCAATTGTCATTAGCCACTGCCAAACCCTAGCAATTCGGTCCTACCGATAAGGATCTCGGTCTCACCGAGATGGGGTTGAAAATTCTCTGTTTCCCTTTCGTAACTTTTCGGTCCCACCGAAAGAGCGAATCGGTCCCACCGAGATTGCAATGTAAACTCAGTGTTTCCCCTTTGTAACTTTTCGGTCTCATCGAGTTCCACTCGGTCCCACCGAAAGAGCAAATCGGTCCCACCGAGTTTGACTGACCAACTCTCTGGTTAGCTAATTACCAAACTCGGTCTCACCGAGTTTGTGTAATCGGTCTCACCGAGATTACGTTATGCCCAAACCCTAACCGAATCGGTCCTACCGAGTTGCATGTCAGTCCCACCGAAATTCCTAACGGTCACTAGGTTTACATTTTTGGTCCGACCGAGTTTTGATTCGGTCCCACCGAGATTGGAAAACTGTGTAACGGTTGGATTTTGTGTGGAGGCTATATATACCCCTCCACCTCTTTCTCATTCGATGAGAGAGCCATCAGAACACACACATCATTCCAACTCATTTGTTCTGAGAGAGAACCACCTACTCATGTGTTGAGACCAAGACATTCCATTCCTACCATATGAATCTTGATCTCTAGCCTTCCCAAGTTGCTTTCCACTCAAATCTTCTTTCCACCAAATCCAAATCCTATGAGAGAGAGTTGAGTGTTGGGGAGACTATCATTTGAAGCACAAGAGCAAGGAGTTCATTACCTACACACCATTTGTTACTTCTTGGAGAGTGGTGTCTCCTAGATTGGCTAGGTGTCACTTGGGAGCCTCCGACAAGATTGTGGAGTTGAACCAAGGAGTTTGTCAGGGCAAGGAGATCGCCTACTTCGTGAAGATCTACCGCTAGTGAGGCAAGTCCTTCGTGGGCGATGGCCATGGTGGGATAGACAAGGTTGCTTCTTCGTGGACCCTTTGTGGGTGGTTGCTTCTTCGTGGACCCTTCGTGGGTGGAGCCCTTCGTGGACTCGCGCAACCGTTGCCCTTGGGTGGAGCCCTGTGTGGACTCGCGCAACCGTTACCCTTCGTGGGTTGAAGTCTCCATCAACGTGGATGTAGGATAGCACCACCTATCCGAACCACGGGAAAAACATCCGTGTCTCCAATTGCGTTTGAAATCTCCAAACCCTTCCCTTTACATTCTTGCAAGTTGCATGGTTTACTTTCCGCTGCCCATATACTCTTTGCATGCTTGCTTGAATTGTGTGATGATTGCTTGACTTATTCCAAAATAGCTAAAATCTGCCAAGAACTAAAATTGGGAAAAGGTTAAATTTTTATTTGGTCAAGTAGTCTAATCACCCCCCCTCTAGACATACTTTCGATCATACAAGTGGTATCAGAGCTTTGGTCTCCATTTGGTTGATCTCCATAGCTTTTGGTGGTCATAGCCTTGGTTTCACAACCTAGGAGAGTATGGCGTCTAGCGAAGGAAATTATCACCGTAGAGGTCCTTACTTTGATGGTACTGATTTTGCTAGTTGGAAGCATAAAATGAAAATGCATATTCTTGGACATAACCCCGCCGTTTGGGCTATTGTGTGTGTTGGTTTGCAAGGTGACTTCTTTGATGGGAGAGAACCAAACCGTGAAGCTACCGCGGATGAGTTGAAGATGTTGCAATACAATGCTCAAGCTTGTGATATTCTCTTCAACGGATTGTGCCCCGAAGAATTCAACAAAATCAACCGCCTTGAGAATGCAAAGGAAATTTGGGACACTTTGATTGATATGCACGAAGGTACCGACTCCGTCAAGGAATCCAAGTTGGATGTGCTTCAAAGCCAACTTGACAAGTTCAAGATGAAGGATGGTGAAGGTGTCGCTGAAATGTACTCTAGGCTTGCTCTCATCACAAATGAGATTGCCGGCTTAGGAAGTGAAGAGATGACCGATAAATTCATCATCAAGAAGATCCTAAGAGCCTTGGATGGAAAATATGATACCGTGTGCACGTTGATCCAAATGATGCCCAATTACAAAGATCTCAAGCCAACGGAAGTGATTGGAAGAATTGTTGCTCATGAGATGTCACTTAAGGATAAAGAGGAACTTCACAACAAATCGAGTGGTGCCTACAAAGCCTCATGTGAATCCCCTACATCATCAAGTGACAAACAAGACTTCAATGAAGAATTGAGCTTAATGGTGAAGAACTTCAACAAGTTCTACAAGAGTAGAAGCAAAGATAGAAGCACTAAATCAAGGTCCTACAATGACAAAAGATCTTCTAGTCGAGAGCGAAACTGTTACAATTGTGGAAGACCCGGACACTATTCCAATGAGTGTACGGCTCCCTACAAGAGAAGAGAAGATTCTCCAAGAAGAAGAAGCAAAGGATCACCACCAAGAGAGAGAAGGAGTAGAGATGATCGTTATGAACGAAGATACTCATGGAGAAGCAAGGATTCGGAAAGGAAGGAAAAATCATCAAGGAGCTACACAAGACGAAGACATCAAGCTCATGTTGGTGAATGGGTATCCGGCTCTGACTCCGACAGCCACTCCGAGAGAAGTTATCACTCCGACTCCGAAGATACTCAAGATGAAGGTGTTGCCGGTCTAGCACTTGTGTCAACCAACTCCTACGACATATTTGACTCACCAAATGAAGGAATTGGAAGATGCTTCATGGCCAAAGGTCCTAAGGTAACACACCCCGAGTATGTTGATTTCAATAGTGATGAAGATGACTTGTTAGGTGATGAGTTGATTGGTGACAACTCTAGTGATGAATACTATGATGAAAGACCAATTAATCATGCTAATCAAGATAAAATGAATGACAATGATAAGGAGAAGATTGAGGCTCTAACTAAAGAACTAAAAACTCTTAAGTTAGCTCATGACACTATCTTCGAAGATCATCGAGAACTTTTAAGAGCTCATGAGAAGTTACGCTTTGAAAAGCTCAATCTTGAGCAAGAGCATGAGTTCTTAAAGGCAATCAATGATGATCTCCGTAAGAAAAGTTCTTCTTACATTGCCAAGCGTTTACTCTTATCCACTTACATGCCTCAAGTCAAATCTAACAAGAAAGATTCTTCCTCTAGTAGTAACAATGATCATGCTAAATCCAATATTGTTGCTTCTAGTAGTTCTCTTGATTCCACTAATGATCCTCTTAGCCAAGTTACACTTGAGCAAGAAAATAGCTTATTGAAGGGAATTATAGAGAAAGGAGTGTACAAAAGCCTTGCCGGGAGTAAGCAATTCGAGGAAATTGTGCGCAAGCAAGGAATGCACCGGAAGAATCAAGGTGTTGGTTTTGAACGAAAGTTCAATGCCAATGGAGTTGAGTGGGAAGAAGATCAATACCCCAAGACAAAGTTTGTCCCTCAACAAGAGAAGTATACTTCTTTCAAGGGGACACAAGCTCAAGATGATCTTCCACCACAAGACTATGAGCAAAAAGGCAAGGACAAGCTTCAAGAGGAAATTGATGCATTTGAAGAAGCTCCAAAGACCTTAGTCAAGTGGATTCCCAAGACTACTTCAAGTTCCACTTCATCAAGTACGACTACAACTCCAAGGATTCCCATCAAGATGATGTGGATCCAAAAGAAGAAGAACTAGAGAGTTCTTGAGGGTGACTCCGCCAACATACTTCACTCTTATCATTTTGGCAAGAACAAGTGCAATCAACTTCCACATCTTGCACTAGTTCAAGGAGTCACAAACCCTCTTGTTGGTAAGACAAGGGACAAGGTAACCTAAAGTTTTCATGGACATCATCTTTTGTGTGCATCACTCTATGTCTATGGATATCCTTGTTTGTTCCTTGTGGGACTAACCCATGTAGGTATTGAAAGTGCAACTCACTCAAATGGATAGCTCCAAGAGATCTACATCAACATTGAGCATCCACATCTTCAATATCTACATGAAGTCATCATCGACAAAACCCAAGGTTAGTTCATCCCTCTTAGGGGGGATATCACATCTAGGGGGAGCTTTACTCTAAGACTTGAGCTAAAGCAACTCTAAAGATGTGAACAAAACAATGCTTTATGTAAAAGTGGTAACCCCACTTGAGCTTAAACGATGAGTATGACCTACGATCAAGTGTTCTCACTTGACTCATAAGTCAATATACTCATATATAGATGACCTAGTCATCGCAAATTGCTTGATAGATGCTAGAATTGGTTGTGCATGCTTTGCCACATATTTCATTTGCTATCTTATTGTGTGAGCATGCTGATTGCATAACTTACTCATTCAAGGACATCCACTTGTTGTTTTGATTGTTTGGCTTTATCTTCTTTCGCCAAGTGGATGGACAAGAATGCCTAAGAACCTCCTCTAGCTATCTATGCTTTTCTCGTCTCAAACTCTATTCTTGCTGCATCACAAAATTTGATCAAGTCAGATTCGAACCACTCTGTGTGAGGAGCGCTCGGAGTCCCCGATTTTTCATAGACTTAAACTTCCAAAACCTCTTTATGAATCTCGGTCTGACCGATACTCCATTTCGGTCCTACCGAGTTCATTAAGTTGATCTAGGTTTTTGATCTCGGTGCAACCGATTTGAACCTTTCGGTCACACCAAGTTGCAATAACTGCACACAGTTTTGCATCTCGGTGCCACCGAGTCGTTCCACTCGGTCACACCGACAGGGTCGGGCTATATATAGTGACGGGCAGAATTTTGGAAATTTCTCTGAAACCTCCTCGCCCGCGCGATAGCCTGCTCTACCTTCGTGGTCTCCGGATCGTCTCCGCGCCGCCAGCAGCCTCCAGTCGCTGGTCTTCGCCGCCGTCAATGGATTTCGGCCCCGCCGTTGCCGCCGTAGCAAGTCCACGCCGCACTAGGGTATGGACTTGATCATTGTGCTATTCCTCAATCTGATTCCTAGCACATTGTGATCATCATGTATCTTGCCACGATTGATAAACTTCTATCCAGTCAAAACGCTCATAGATTAGGTTTAATTCGAAAATTTTAGGGTTAGGTTTCCGCCGAAACCATCTCGGACCCACCGAGTTGAAAAACTCGGTCCCACCGATCTGGCTTTTGCCATTACACAAGTTAAACTCGGTCTGACCGAGAATAACTTATCGGTGCGACCGATTTTGGAATTCTGTGAAACCCTAGCAGTCTCGGTGCCACCGAACTATGACTCGGTCTGACCGAGTTCACCAGTTCTGGTGCCAAAACTGCTTCGGTGTCACCGAGTTTGAAAATCGGTAGATCCGAGATGCTTTCTGTGGAAAACTAAAACTAAGTTTTTGAATTATTCTTTTGCAAAAATCTCTGCTTTTTGTGATGCTCATCCACTCTATCTCTTCTATAATCTATTCACAGGGTCAGCAGTCAGTTTGCAACATGTCTGATCAAAGTGACAGCCAAAACCTCTCAGAGCAGCAAGTTGTGATGAGTGAGGGCACTAGCCCCTCAAGTTCTTCTGATGATGGCAGCAGGAGCACACCCAGCAATCTGCCTAAGGCTGCCACACGTCAAAGGAAGAAGAGAACGTCTGATTCTGAGGATGAAGACTATGTGGCAGAGGAAGAGGCCACTTCCAAAAGGGTTGAGCCAGCTCAAGGCTCAAAGCCAGGCCTGAAAGTCAAGAGGCCAGCAGGGAGGCAGCCAATGTCAAAGGCTAGAGCCTCAACTGAGAAGCCTGCACCTGCTCCCATTGAGCCCATTGCTGCTGAGGGCAAAAAGAGGAAAGAGAGGGTGAAGAAGACTGTAGCCAAAGTGCTTGGGAGAGCCTCCATCATGGTAGAAGAGGAGGAGGAAGAAGAGGCAGCTGCACCAGCGCCCAAGGCAGCCAAACTTATGGGAGATGCCATAAGGTCAGGAACAGCTACATCCAAGCCCAAGGAAACACCCAAGGCTGCACCTAAGCCTAAGACAGCACCAAAGAGAAACACAAGGAGCATACCTGCCGCAGAAAAGAACAAGGCCCCAGTGCCTGAAGCTACTGAAGAAGAGGAAGAGAGTGTCCTCCGGAAGCTCAAGCCCAAGATCCCATACCACAACGATGCTCATCCTGTGGCTGAGGACATGAAGCTCAGGAGAGACTCAGGGCTGAGGAAGTGGAGAGAAGCAGACCCGTATGCTTCTAGGAGAAGGACTGCCGTGGATTACAGGTTTCATACAAAGGAGCAACAAGACTTTTATGAGACTGTTTTGCTTGACAAGAAGCCAATCGTTTGTGACATGAGATGGGTCGACTGGACCTACATCAAGGAGAATGAAGAGTACTACCCAGGAGTTCAGGACAGCTTCAGAGCGTGTGGAGTAGAGGACTTTGTTGGGCAGAAGCTCACAAAGTGGAACGAGGAACTCATCATGCAGTTCTACTCCACAGCTCACTTTTATCCGGATGGAAGGATTACCTGGATGTCTGAGGGTACAAGGTACCAATCTACAGTGGTTGAGTGGGCACAGATCATCAATGACCCAGAAGAGCAAGATGAGGACTTGGATATCTATGCCAAGAAGAAAATGGACCATAACTCCATGTCCAACATGTACAAGGAAATCCCCAATGAAGCTCTTGACACATTCAAGTTTGGCTCAGTGCACTATCTGCTATCAGGATTGCCCACTATCAATTGGATACTAAGGCACACTCTGTTGCCTAAGTCTGGAGATCACAAGATGATCAGAGGTCATGCTATCAACTTGCTTCATGTTTTTGATGTGCCTCAAAAATTCAAGGTCATGAGTCTCATTGTGGAAACCATTAAGAGGACAGCTGCAGATCAGAAGAGGAGCTATGGATATGCCCCTCAGATTCAGGAGCTCATCAACTCCAAGATGGGCACAGGCATATATCTGTTGGATAAGGAACACCTGCCCATCCGTCCAAATTTTGAGAACAATGAAGTTGTGATGACTGAGAACGAGCCATCGTCTGCACAAGCATATGCAAAGAAGGAGAAGGCGAAGAAGGAAAAAGCTGCCAGGATGCCTACTCAAGCGGAGGCATCTGAGTACTTCTTGAAGACAAAACAAGAGCAGCTCGGTTACTTGATTGCATCCACGCTGAGAATTGAGCAAAGTCTGGCCAACCTCACTAAGAACTAGCAGAGCCTAGAGAGGATCATGGAACAGAAGTTCTATGACTTGGATGTCAAGGTAACAGAAGTCCAGTCTGTATTGGAGCAGCTCCAGGAGGACATGAATGAGAGGAGAGGCAAGACCACAACTCATGCTTTTTCTAGAGTGCCAAGAGGCCCGAGGTCGTCTGCACTGCCAGTTGCTGACACCAGAGCTACTACTTCAGCACCAGCTACAACCTCAGCTCCAGCATCTACTTCAGCTCCAACTCCAGCGACTACTTCAACATCTACAGAAGCCTTCATCCTTGGAGTGATCCGGACTCCACCACCACCTGAAGATCAAGCCTGAGCGACGACTTAGCACTATGCATTTTCTAGGAACTTTTTGGTAACTTGTTGCCAAAGGGGGAGAAGATGTATAGATCATAGGCTTCGAGAGAGAGAGTGTTGCTTTTCTCTCTTGTTTTATTTGGTGGTTTCTTCGAACTTTGTTTGCTTAATCATGTTTGTGAGACATCGATGATCATGTGTTTGATCATAAGCTACACTTAATGTTTGCTTAATGCTTGCTTAAATATTATCATGCTATCTATCGTTTGTGATCATTCACTATTCTTGGTGATGAGTGCATGTATTTCATTCTTATCATTTTGAGCGCTCCACCAAGATGTATGTGACATGGAAGAGTAACCCATGATTCTAACTCGTTGTGCATTTGCAGTCCAAAGCAAATTTTAAATATGCACAAATTTAGGGGGAGCTCTTACTTATCACATACTTCTCAAAGCGACGATATAATTCATGCTTATTATCATTTGTCGAAGCTTTGATCTATATGTTGTCATCAATTACCAAAAAGGGGGAGATTGAAAGTGCAACTATCCCTAGGTGGTTTTGGTAATTCATAACAACATATAGCTCATTGAGCTAATGCTATTCCAAGATGATTATTTCAGGAAAGCTCAATGATTGGCATGGCATGGATGTGAAAGTGGAACCCTCAAAATGCTAAGGACAATGGATTGGCTCAAGCTCAAAAGCCCAAGACTCCTCATTTTATATTTTAGTGATCCAAGATCACATTGAGTCCATAGGAAAAGCCAATACTATCAAGGAGGGATGAGGTGTTGCTTAATGAGACTCTTGCTTCATGTGCTTAATGATATGCTTCAAAACCCTCAACTACTTTCCCATATCCACATATGACCTAAACTCTAAGCCAAACTCGGTCCTACCGATTTTTCCTATCTGGCGCCACCGAGTTTCAATTGTCATTAGCCACTGCCAAACCCTAGCAATTCGGTCCTACCGATAAGGATCTCGGTCTCACCGAGATGGGGTTGCAAACTCTCTGTTTCCCTTTCGTAACTTTTTGGTCCCACCGAAAGAGCGAATCGGTCCCACCGAGATTGCAATGTAAACTCAGTGTTTCCCCTTTGTAACTTTTCGGTCTCACCGAGTTCCACTCGGTCCCACCGAAAGAGCAAATCGGTCCCACCGAGTTTGCCTGACCAACTCTCTGGTTAGCTAATTACCAAACTCGGTCTCACCGAGTTTGTGTAATCGGTCTCACCGAGATTACGTTATGCCCAAACCCTAACCGAATCGGTCCTACCGAGTTGCATGTCAGTCCCACCGAAATTCCTAACGGTCACTAGGTTTACATTTTCGGTCCGACCGAGTTTTGATTCGGTCCCACCGAGATTGGAAAACTGTGTAACGGTTGGATTTTGTGTGGAGGCTATATATACCCCTCCACCTCTTTCTCATTCGATGAGAGAGCCATCAGAACACACACATCATTCCAACTCATTTGTTCTGAGAGAGAACCACCTACTCATGTGTTGAGACCAAGACATTCCATTCCTACCATATGAATCTTGATCTCTAGCCTTCCCAAGTTGCTTTCCACTCAAATCTTCTTTCCACCAAATCCAAATCCTATGAGAGAGAGTTGAGTGTTGGGGAGACTATCATTTGAAGCACAAGAGCAAGGAGTTCATTACCTACACGCCATTTGTTACTTCTTGGAGAGTGGTGTCTCCTAGATTGGCTAGGTGTCACTTGGGAGCCTCCGACAAGATTATGGAGTTGAACCAAGGAGTTTGTCAGGGCAAGGAGATCGCCTACTTCGTGAAGATCTACCGCTAGTGAGGCAAGTCCTTCGTGGGCGATGGCCATGGTGGGATAGACAAGGTTGCTTCTTCGTGGACCCTTTGTGGGTGGTTGCTTCTTCGTGGACCCTTCGTGGGTGGAGCCCTTCATGGACTCGCGCAACCGTTGCCCTTGGGTGGAGCCCTGTGTGGACTCACGCAACCGTTACCCTTCCTGGGTTGAAGTCTCCATCAACGTGGATGTAGGATAGCACCACCTATCCAAACCACGGGAAAAACATCTGTGTCTCCAATTGCGTTTGAAATCTCCAAACCCTTCCCTTTACATTCTTGCAAGTTGCATGCTTTACTTTCCGCTGCCCATATACTCTTTGCATGCTTGCTTGAATTGTGTGATGATTGCTTGACTTGTTCCAAAATAGCTAAAATCTGCCAAGAACTAAAATTGGGAAAAGGTTAAATTTTTATTTGGTCAAGTAGTCTAATCACCCCCCTCTAGACATACTTTCGATCCTACACATACCCCCTTCTTCCGAAGGAGGTTGCGTGCCGGATTCTGGAGCCGTACCGGTCTCTGGAATCGAGTCCGGCTAAGGGCCGAACTAAATATGGCCCTCCTCACCACCAGTCTCCATGGGGATCGGATCCCCCTGGTGTCCGACGACAGAGGCATCGCCTTCGGGTGCCTCCTGAGCCTCTCCCTAGCCTGGGAAAGTCCTTCGGGACAACACCTCCGCATCGTCCTTGGCCTTGGGGGAGTGAGCGGCCGGCAGTGACTCGCTGGCCATCGCCTTTGAATCCAACGAACCTCCTGACGAGGATCGCTGGGGGCGGTCGTGAGTTGGACTGTAATAACGTAACCAATCATGTCAATACAACGAGGAGGAGAGACTTGGTTTATGGGCATATATGAGTCTTAGCACTTACGATGCAGCCCGAGGCTTAGTGCGGGGGCGTTGCTCCGGACTGCTTTTGACGTCCCATGCGGAGCTGCCCACGAGTGGGCCTTTCGCCTTCTTGAGTACCTCCGCCTCCAGAATTGTGGAGGCCGCCCCCTTCTTCCTCCCCCATCAGGGGGAGAATCACTTTCCTCCTCCTCCTCATCGTCGTCGTCTTCGGCGGCGGAGGAGCGGGTCTTGTCTTCAGACGTTGCGTCCGAAGCGCCCTTGCGGCGGGGGCCACTCCGGACCCCCTTGGCCTTCCCCTAGGCCTTCTTCTCCAGTGCCTTATAGGGCGCCAGTTCCAGCATCTTCGCTAAACGCAGGATGACTAGTTCTTCAGGCAGCGGAGCCGGACACCGGATCTGCTTCGCCCTCTTCATCCAGTTCTGATAATAATTGCTTAGATATCATCCTCGAAACAAGCAAGTAGGGGATGTGTTAAATATAACATACCTCGTTTGGGAGGTGGTTAATGTCGTGCCCGCGGTCTGAATCTGTGGCCGGCGGTATCTCATTGCCCTTGAAGAGCAACTTCCAGGCATCTTCGTGAGTTGTTTTGAAGAGCCTCTCCAGGGTATGGTGCTTCTTTGGATTGAGCTCCCATAGAGGGCGGCTTCGGCTCTAGCAGGGGAGGATCCGGTGCACTAGCATCACTTGGATTACGTCGACGAGCTTGATGTATTTGTCCACCATGCTTTGGATGCGCGTTTGCAGCGCTATGAGCTCGTCTGACGAACACCAGTTCGGGCTCTTCTCGACCCAGGAGGTGAGTCGCATGGGAGCGCCGGAGTTGAATTCGGCAACCGCGGTCCAGGTGGCATCGCGGGGTTCTGTGATGTAGAACCATTGTTTCTGCCATTCCTTGACGGTCTCCACGAAAGTGCCTTTTGGCCAGGAGACATTGGTCAGCTTGCTCACCATGGCTCCTCCGCACTCCGCGTGTTGGCCATCCACTACCTTCGGCTTCACATTGAAGATTTTGAGCCACAGCCTGAAGTGGGGTTGGATGCGGAGGAAGGCCTCACACACGACGATGAACGCCGAAATATTGATGAAGGAGTTCGGGGATAGGTCGTGGAAGTCTATCTCGTAGTAGAACATCAACCCACAGGCGAAAGGGTGGAGTGGAAACCCTAGCCCGCGAAGGAAATGAGGGATGAATACTACCCTCTCGCTGGGCTTCGGTGTGGGGACGATTTGTCCCTTGGCTGGAAGGCGATGGGCGATTTCCTTCGCCAAGTACCCGGCCGCCCGAAGCTCGGCAATGTCCTTCCCCTGACGGAGGAGGCCATCCACTTGCCTTGACCTCTAGATCCGGACATGGTTGAGTGCTTGCTCGAGTGGGAAAAAGATGAGAACTTGGGCGCTGGAGCTCAAGAGTGGAAGGGCAGAGGAAGAGAGAAGGCATGGGAGAAGAAAGGGGATTCTTATCTCCTTATAAGGGCAGTGAATATTGAACGCCTCCCCACTCGCCTTAAAATTCGCCTACTCCCAAGGGCTGTGTAAACGGCACGGTTGGGTTACCCATGCTCGTATTGATGAGAATCCCTCAATGAGGGGACACGATCTCTACTTCGACAAGACGTGCCAATGGCAACCGCGTCTCGAAACATGGAGCGGTAGACGAAAAATGTTTCGTAATTATGACGGGCAGACATAATGTCATGTTGTAAAAAGTTGTCAGCAGATTGGACTTGTGGATTATTATATTCTCTCTGTGGTTGTGTGTGGTGTGTGTGTTACAGGTCCGGACACATTCAATACGTCCAAAGACTATCTTGGAGTTCGGAAGGAGGAACCCACCTTGCAATGCCGAAGACAGATCTACGCGCCGGATACCTTGTCATTGAAGCCAGGTTCAGGGGCTACTGAGGGAGTCCTGGACAGAGGGGTCCTCGGGAGTCCGGCCTGTTAGCCATGGGCCGGACTGATGGGCTGTGAAGATACGAAGACCGAAGACTGCACCCGTTTCTGGATGGGACTCTCCTTGGCGTGGAAGGCAAGCTTGGTGACCAAATATGTAGATTCCTTTCTTTTTAACCGACCTTGTGTAACCCTAGATCCTCCCAGTGTCTATATAAACCGGAGGACTTAGTCCGGAGGGGAGAAATATTCATTATCATAGTCATACAGGCTATACTTCTAAGGTTTAGCCATTACAATCTCGTGGTAGATCAACTCTTGTAATACTCATATTCATCAAGATCAATCAAGCAGGATGTAGGGTATTACCTCCATAGAGAGGGCCCGAACCTGGGTAAACATCGTGTCCCCTGTTACCATCGACCTTAGATGCACAGTTCGGGACCCCCTACCCGAGATCCACCGGTTTTGACACCGACAGATGTCCCTCTACCTCAACCCAGGGATATGCACATGAAGTTCAAGAAGTCTAGTCACCCCAAGAAGGCTAAACAGTCTAACAACTGATCTATTCCTTCTCGTTTTCGGCAGAAAAGCAAAGGAGATTTATGTGACAAGATCTTGAAGCTAGAATCGGAGGTCGGTGATTTAAAGGAGGAGATCGCTCTTCTCAATTACAACATGAAAAAGCTGAGGGCCCAATTGTCAGCATCATTACCATCTCCTCCATCCCCGAAGGAGACATAAACACTTGGGTATGGGCACTCCCCTTGGCAACTGCCAAGCTTGGGGGAGTGCCCCGGTATCGTATCACCATCACACTTTTATCTTTACCATTTTTCTTAGTTCGATCCTTTTGGTAATATCTTGATCTAGTAGAATAAAGTTTTAGTATGATCTAGTTTTGAGTTTTTCTTTATGATCCTTCTATATAATCGAGTCTGTGAGCTATATAATAAAGATTAGTGTTGAGTCAAGGGCTTGATTATCTTGCTATGATCTTGAGGGAATAAAAATAAAAGAGAAAGAATAAAAAGAAATAAAGAGATCATATGGATCTTATGGAGAGTAATGACTTTACATATAAAGAGTATGATGAATAAAAGTTGTTGAAAGTTGACAAACATAGTTTTGGTCATCGTTGCAATTTATAAGAAGTAATAAAGAAAGAGAGGTCTTCACATATAAATATACTATCTTGGACATCTTGTATGATTGTGAGCACTCATTAGAATATGACATGCTAAAGAGTTGATGTTGGACAAGGAAGACAACATAATGGGTTATGTTTTCTTACATCCAAAATAAATTATATTGTCATGGATCATCCAACATGTTGAGCTTGCCTTTCCCAATCATGCTAGCCAAATTCTTTGCACCGAGTAGAGATACTACTTGTGCTTCCAAATATCCTTAAACCCAGTTTTGCCATAAGAGTCCATCATATCAACCTATGGATTGAGTAAGATCCTTCAAGTAAGTTGTCATTGTTGCAAGCAATAAAAATCGCTCTCTAAATATGTATGATTTATTAGTGTGGAGAAAATAAGCTTTATACGATCTTGTGATGTGGAAGAAATAAAAGCGACGGACTGCATAATAAAGGTCCATATCACAAGTGGCAATATAAAGTGACGTTATTTTGCATTAAGATTTTGTGCATCCAACCATAAAAGCACATGACAACCTCTGCTTCCCTCTGCGAAGGGCCTATCTTTTATTCTTGTCTTATACTTCATACAAGAGTCATGGTGATCTTCACCTTTCCTTTTTACATTTTATCCTTTGGCAAGCACAATGTGTTGGAAAGATCCTGATATATATAGCTAATTGGATGTGAGTTTTCATGAACTATTATTGTTGACATTACCCTTGAGGTAAAAGGTTGGGAGGCAATACTATAAGTCCCTATCTTTCTTTGTGCCCGATTAAAACTTCATACCCATAAGTATTGCGTGAGTGTTAGAAATTGTGAAAGACTAAATGATAGTTGAGTATGTGGACTTGTTGAAAAGCTCTTATATTGACTCTTTCCGATGTTATGATAAATTGCAATTGCTTCAATGACTGAGATTATAGTTTGTTAGTTTTCAATGAAGTTTATAATTCATACTTGAAACTGTGAACGAATTGTTACTTTAGCATAAGAGATCATATGACAATATATATATATATATATGTTGCTGTTCTAAGAATGACCATGATGCTCTCATGTCTGTATTTTATTTTTTATCGACACCTCTATCTCTAAACATGTGGACATATTTTTCGATATCGGCTTCCGCTTGAGGACAAGCGAGGTCTAAGCTTGGGGGAGTTGATACGTCCATTTTGCATCATGCTTATATATCGATATTTATTGCATTATGGGCTGTTATTATACATTATGTCACAATACTTATGCATGTTCTCTCTTATTTTACAAGGTTTACATGAAGAGGGGGAATGCCGGCAGCTGGAATTCTGGGCTGGAAAAGGAGCAAATATTAGAGACATATTCTGCACAACTCCAAAAGTCCTGAAACTTCACGGGAGCACGTTTCAGAATATATATAAAATATTGGGGCGAAGGAAGTACCAAAGGGGGCCACCCACCATCCACGAGGGTGGGGGGCGTGCCCCCTGCCTCGTGGGCCCCCTAGCAGGCCTCCGGTGCCCATCTTCTGCTATATGAGGTTTTTTGCCCTGGAAAAAATCATAAGCTATCTCACGGGATGAAACTCCATCGCCACGAGGCGGAACCTTGGCGGAACCAATCTAGGGCTCTGGCGGAGCTGTTCTACCGGGGAAACTTCCCTCCGGGAGGGGGAAATCATCACCATCATCAGCAGCACCGATCCTCTCATCGGGAGGGGGTCAATCTCCATCAACATCTTCACCAGCACCATCTCATCTCAAACCCTAGTTCATCTCTTGTATCCAATCTTTGTCCCAAAGCCTTAGATTGGTACGTGTGGGTTACTAGCAGTGTTGATTACTCCTTGTAGTTGATGCTAGTTGGTTTATTCGATGGAAGATCATATGTTCAGATCCTTTATGCATATTAATACCCCTCTGATTATGAACATGAATATGATTTTTGAGTATTTACGTTTGTTCCTGAGGACATGGGAGAAGTCTTGCTATAAGTAGTCATGTGAATTTGGTATTATTTCGATATTTTGATGAGATGTATGTTGTCTCTCCTCTAGTGGTGTCATGTGAACGTCGACTACATGGCACTTCACCAATGTTTGGGCCTAGGGGAAGGCATTGGGAAGTAATAAGTAGATGATGGGTTGCTAGAGTGAGAGAAGCTTAAACCCTAGTTTATGAGTTGCTTCGTAAGGGGCTGATTTGGATCCATATGTTTCATGCTATGGTTAGGTTTACCTTAATACTTCTTTTGTACTTGCGGATGCTTGCAAGAGGGGTTAATCATAAGTGGGATGCTTGTCCAAGGAAGGTCAGTACCCAAGCACCCGTCCACCCACATATCAAATTATCAAAATGTCAGCGTTCTGGGAACGGGGGTCCCCAGACTTGCCTGCCTGCGGCCTGTGGCGTGGCTCAAAGGGGGGCCCAGCACGGCCCATCTTCATCAACACAGACCCAAGACCCTCGCGAGGGGCCAAGCCTCGCAGGGCGGACGACGCAGAGCTTCTTCAGGCACGGCCTCATCAGGCGGTCTCGCGAGGAGGCGGAGAGATCAAGGCGGGGTACCTCACGAGGTGTCCGTGACGCAAGCCATGACGACCAAAGGTGCCAGGCGGGTGCCAGCCCGCGCAGCGTCCTCCTTTCCTCTTTGGTGCAAAGGGAGCAAGTGCAGCCGCGGAGTACCGAGGCATCAGGCAAAGGTTGCCATTTCGGTGCAACAAGACCAAGACCAGGAGGACTGCAAGACGGAGGTCATCGTGGAGCCCAAGACGGCGTCACCACCAGAGTTTTGTGCAGGCGAAGACTAGTTTTGTCAGGATAGCTAGTACTAGCTGTCCCCCTTCAAATTAGCCCGCCATTGTTGGCTCCCTTCCCGCTCGATATTGGGGAAGAGGACCAGGGCCTCTATAAATAGGACTAGCCACCCCCAGGGGAGAAGGGATCGAGAATCAGGGAGGAGAGAATCCGAATCAGAGAGAGAGAGAGAGAGAAGGGTGACTGAACTCCTCCCAGCAGTTCATCGCCCCAGCCAAGAGCAGACCCTCGCGAGGCTGTTCTTCCTTGTATTGTTCATCACCATCAGCCCAAGAGGCAATCCACCACACCACACACTGGAGTAGGGTATTACACCACAACGGTGGCCCGAACCAGTATAAACCCTGTGTCATTCGTGTTGTTCTTTCCATAGCTTAGATCTTAGTGAGGCGGAGGGGTGCAAGTAGGTAGGAGGCGAAATCTCTGTGCGCACCCTAGTGTTCGAACCTCAAGGGTCTGCCGGAACCCGAAATCCGACACAAAGTACCGAACGTGAATCATATGAACATGATGAAAACTAGCTTGACGATAATTCCCATGTGTCCTCGGGAGGGTTTTCCTTTATATAAGAGTTTGTCCAGGCTTGTCCTTTGCTACAAAAAGGATTGGGCCATCTTGCTGCACCTTATTTACTTTTATTACTTGTTACCCGTTACAAATTACCTTATCACAAAACTATCTGTTACCGATAATTTCAGTACTTGCAGAGAATACCTTACTGAAAACCGCTTATCATTTCCTTCTGCTCCTCGTTGGGTTCGACACTCTTACTTATCGAAAGGACTACGATAGATCCCCTATACTTGGGGGTCATCACATCCTTCACACCTAAAAGGATGCCACCCGAGAGCCCAGCGATCCCACTAGAAGGGAGCCAGTGCCAGGCGAACAAGTGAGAGCTCGACCGTTCAAGCTCCACCAGGGAGAACTCTGTGCGCATGGTTTCTTGGATTGCTATGACGTCAATGTGGTTGTCACGCATGTATTCAATGAGTTGGCGGCAGCGGCCATCCTAACCGAAGCCGCAAATGTTCCATATAAGGGTCCGCATTGGAGCATCTCCAGTTGCGCCCCCAACATGCCCCCAGGCGATTTTTTTAGCACCAACGGGCGAAAATTGGCCCAGTCGCGCCCCCAGGAGCCCGTTTTTCGCCGGGTTGGGACGAAACTGGGGCCGGCGGACCCAGGCCGAACCCGGCGTGCTGGGCGGCGCCTGGGAGCACCGGGGCAAGCGATTTTGGTGCAAACAAACCGCAGGCCCGCCGCGTCAGCGACAGGCGCCTCGTCGTCGTCACCGCCTCGGTTTCCCATGGGGAATCAATGCCAACCGGTCAGCCTTCCATTGCTTCCTCACGGGCGGTGCGGCGACGCCCCCCTCCCGCCACACGTACACACGGCACCCGGCTATAAAAGCCGACGCCTAGCCCTCGCCTTTGGCCACACCCCACCGTGCTCTGCCTCCCTCTCCCTTCTCTCCCCAAGCCGCCTACGATCCTCCCCTCTCTCCCCAAGCCGAGCATCACGATGGGCGAGTGCTTCCCCGAGACATGGGGCGGCCAACGGCTTCGGCCGCCGCTCATTGCATGTGTGGGAGGCATACCTCCTCTTTGAGGCGAACGTGTCGGCGCCGCCCGACATGCGCGCAGGGTCGGGCGGGTGTAGGCTCAGCGTCGGTGGCGTCCCCATCCCCCCGGTGCCCGACGTCAACGCGCGCGCGGACTACTTTGTCGACGAGGTCGACCGCGTGCGGGCGTCGCTGATGGAGGAGCAGCGCGCCCTCCCGCAGTACGCCGCCGACAACCACGCGGCGTGGGCGGCGTACTTCTAGCAGTGGGAGGAGCGGCGGCTGGCCTCCACCAACGGAGCGCCAGTGGTGTGTAACCCCCCGAGAATCAAGCTACAGTAACCTCACCCTAATGAACCCATGTCACCACCAAATTACTAAGCCAATTGTCATTTGATTAAAATCAAAGTCAAATTCAAATTTAAAATACAAGTCAAATTATTATTTATTCAAATGGTAAATAAAAAATGTTCATTAGGTTGAAAATATTCACCACATAATTTTCTTGCATTAACAAACAATTTTGGAGATATTTAAAATGCCCCTAGGAATTATAACAGTGGAACAACAACCAATTAGTTAACCTTTTTAATTTCTAAAAATAGTTAAACGATCCGAAACGGTTTGAAACCTTTGGTGCAACCCCAGGGTGTTTCCCTGTATTTTTGTGACAAGTTTCATATTAAAAAAACTCAATTTCTATCCAAACTAAATAGGAAACAGTAGTAGTTTTTGTTACAGAAATGTAAAATAGGAAAATGGCACTATGCACTTAGGCCTAGCAATGCACAGACCTTGGCCCAGCCCAACAACCCCCCTCTGTATCTCCTTCCTACTGCTCACAGGATCATGTTGGATGCGTGTGCGCCGTTCATGGTGCGGCTAGCGCACGCGTCCGTCATCCGGCGACCCTCCTCGCGGGTTAAGAGCATCCCCGAACCCCCGAGAACCCTAGATGCTCTCCCCCTCTTCCTCTCGCGCCGCTTCTCCCTCACAGCACGAACCCGAGCGAAGCCGTCGTCGTGGTCTTCGTGGTTATGGTCATCCCCGAGCGACGACAAGATGTCTAGAGGAACCGGCGTCCTCTTCTCCGTCGACTTCAACCACCGGACCAAGCTGGGAGGCCCTCGTGCATCGCCATCGAGCTCATCTCCGCTCCTGCATCTCGACGGCCGCCGTCGTCAATTCGGTCGATCCGGTGCAACCCCGAGCCCGCTGACCCTCATTGCCGCACCAATGTGAGCTCCTCCCCTGTTTCCCCCTCGCCCCGGTCTCGATCCATCGTCGGAGTGCGTCTCCTGCCCATAGCCGTAGTCGTCGTCCGTCAAGGCCAGCGCCCGCGCGACTCGTGTCCGCCCCACCCCCGCGCCGTGACCACCCCGTGCCCGCGCCTCGCCTTTTCTCCCTGCCGTGCTAGGCCGCGTCCGGGCCTCGTTCGCCCCTGCGCCTGGCCAAGCCCGCAACCGTCCCGCGCTTATCCTCGCCGTGCCCCTGCACCTGACACCGCGGCCGTCGGCGCCGCCCACTGCTGGCCGTGCCCAACGCTGCGGCCCTGTCCTCAGCGCATACGCGCCACCCCGCCGCTTGTCGCCCAGCGCCCCGCTGCTCATCCCGCATGCCGTTCTTCCTCTGATGCTTCTTGTCGTTCCTCCTGCCGCCGCTGCTGCGTGTTCTAGCTGCTGCCGCTGCTTTGGCTTCTATCGCTGTTGTTGCTCTTAGTTCCTGCTGCCGCTACCCTTGCTTGCTTGCACTACTACCTCCCGCTACTTTGCTGCTGTTGAGAATGGCCATAGCCGCTGCCTCTACGCCCATGTTTGTGGACCATGGTCACAACCGTGGCACAGCCAACGTGAGGCACGGCTGTACCAATGGCCGGCCTAATTAATTAGGAGTAAGGCTAGATTAGGGGCTAATTAGTATTAGTTAAAATTAGTTGCTACCCTATGACATGTGGGTCCCATTTAATTAGGTTAGTTTATTTGTTTAATTAGTCAAATGTGTAGATGACATGTGGCCCCTTCTAGATTATTTTAGTCTAGCTACTTTTATTAGCTCTTGGGACACTTACATGTGGGTCCCCTTGACCTAGTTGACCAGTCAACATGCACTGGTCAACTGCTATTGACCCTGCTGACTAGACCGCCCCTGACCCCATTGTCATACACAGTGGCTAGCTGCTGCTGTGTATAAAATTTATTACACCGTTTTCATTCAAATTTATTAATTGAACTAAATTCAGAAATTGTTTAAAACTTTGAAAATTAATATAAAATAAACCGTAGTTCGGATGAAAAAAATTTGTACATGAAAGTTGCTTAGAACGACGAGACGACTCCGGATACGCAGCCCGTTCGTCCGCCACACATCTCTAACATAGTGAACACGCAACTTTTTCCCTCTGGTCCGTCTGTCCGAAAACGCGAAACACCGGGAATACTTTCCCGGATGTTCCCCCTTCGCCGGTATCACCTAATACCGCGTTAGGGCATACCTAGCACCGCGTATTACCTCGTTATGTTTTGTGATGCTTTGTTTGCTCCGTATTTACTTTTTCTTCCCCCTCTTCTTCTCCGATAGACCTCGAGACCGCTGCCGGTGCCCCGATCGACTACTGTGTTGACGACCCCTACTTGCCAGAGCAACCGGGCAAGCCCCCCCCCCCCTTGATCACCAGATATCGCCTACTCTTCTCTATACTGCTTGCATTAGAGTAGTGTAGCATGTTACTGCTTTCCGTTAATCCTATTTTGATGCATAACCTGTCATTGTTGCTACAACTGTTGATACCTTATCTGCAATCCTAAATGATTAGTATAGGATGCTAGATTATCATCAGTGGCCGTACATTCTTGTCAGTCTGCCATGCTATACTATCGGGGCATGATCACGTCGGGTGTTGATCACGGGTATATACTATACATACATACTATACATGTTGTGACTAAAGTCGGGTCGGCTCGTTGAGTACCCGCGGTTGATTCACGAATATTTCCCGGCGACCCTCTGTGTGGATTTTTGTGACGGAGCGACAGGGCCGGCGGAGACCACCTAGGAGAGAGGTGGGTCTGGCCCTGGTCGGCGTTCGCGGTTACTTCAAAATAACACGCTTAACGAGATCTGGGTATTTGATCTGAGTCTGACTACTGGCCTATACGTACTAACCAACTACGCGGGGACAGTTATGGGCACTCGACGTCGTGGTATCAGCCGAAGCCTTCGTGACGTCAGCGACTGAGCGGCGCGTGCCGGGTTGGACTGGAACGCCTGCTCTTGTACAAGGGAGGCTAGGTCTGCTCACCGGTCGTGTCCGCAACGTGCAGGTGTGCAATGGGCGATGGGCCCAGACCCCTGCGCCATAGGATTTAGACCGGCGTGCTGACCTCTTTGTTGTGCCTAGATAGGGCTGCGATGTGTTGATCTTCCGAGGCCGGGCATGACCCCGACAAGTGTGTCCGGACAAAGGGGATCGAGCGTGTTGGGAAA
Source organism: Triticum urartu (assembly GCF_056163025.1). Lineage (NCBI taxonomy): Eukaryota > Viridiplantae > Streptophyta > Magnoliopsida > Poales > Poaceae > Triticum > Triticum urartu. The sequence goes on from NC_141877.1 coordinate 356,521,792, forward strand.
TGTGGTGCACCCCTGCAGGGAAGTTAATCTATTCGAATAGCCGTGATCTTCGGTAACATGACGATTTGGAGTTGTACCTTGACCTTATGACAACTAAAACCAGATACTTAATAAAACACACCCTTCCAAGTGCCAGATACAACTGGTGATCGCTCTCTCACAGGGCGACGAGTGGAGGATCATCGGTTAGGATTATGCTATGCGATGTTACTTGGTGAACTTACCATCTACTCTCTCCTTCTGCTGCAAGATGGAGGTTACTAGAAGCGTAGTCTTCGATAGGACTAGCTATTCCCCTCTTATTCCGTCATTCTGCAGTCCAGTCCACATATGATACCATTATTCCATTTGATACCAATGCATACATATGTAGTGTAGCTCCTTGCTTGCGAGTACTTTGGATGAGTACTCACGGTTGCTTTGCTTCCCCTTTTCCCCTTTCCTATACCCGATTGCTGCGACCAGACGTTGGAGTCCAGGAGCCAGACGCCACTGTCGATGACGACTACCACTACTCGGGAGGTGCCTACTACTACGTGCAGCCCGCTGACGACGACCAGGAGTAGTTTAGAAGGATCCCAGGCAGGAGGCTTGCGCCTCTTTCAATCTGTATCCCAGTTTGTGCTAGCTTTCTTAAGGCAAACTTGTTTACTTATGTCTGTACTCAGATATTGTTGCTTCCGCTGACTCGTCTATGATCGAGCCCTTGTATTTGAGCCCTCGAGGCCCCTGGCTTGTAATATGATGCTTGTATGACTTATTTTATTTGTAGAGTTGTGTTGTGATATCTTCCCGTGAGTCCCTGATCTTGATCGTACACGCTTGCGTGTATGATTGAATCAGGGGCGTCACATGGTGGGGGCGTCAAGAACAGCGAGGGGCGCCGCCTGTGGTGGGGCGCCCTCGGCCGCACGCTGTAAGAGGTGCTCTAGCACCTTGAGGGCGGCAACCACCCGCCGCTGACGTACCCCTCCATGGCCGCCGCCCCAGTCCCCCGCCGGAGCGCCGGGCAATGGATGCCTAGGAGGTTCGGCTCCTCCTCGTCCTCGTCCTCCAACTCCTCCTCCCGCTCCTCTTCCCACTCCTCCGGCTCGCCGGCGGTGTTCGGCGTCAAGGCCGAGCCCGTAGTGGAGACGCCGCTCAGCCGGCGCACCCGCAACACCGGCATCGCCATCAATGAGGGTGGCGGGTGCGGCTCCTCCTTAGCTCCTCCCCGCCACATCAAACAAAGACGGAGCCGGGGCTAGCTGTCGTGAAGACGGAGTCGGGGCTCGCCGTCGTCAAGACGGAGCCAGGGCTCACCAGCGGCATCAAGGAGGAGCTCGACGACGCGGCGGCCCTGAAGTGGGCGCGTGAAGACTGGGCACGGACGGAGCTGGAGCGCCAGCGCCGCGCCTACGAGCAGTTCGAAGCTCAGCATCGTGGCCGCGACGAGGGAGGCGTCCTCGTCCTCGACAATAGTGACGATGACGCACCGTCGCCAGTGGTTCGCCAGGGCGACGCCGGGCAGGGCTCCAACAGGGTTGGCTGCGTGAAGGAGGAGAAGGCCGACGAGGACGACGGCGAGGATGGCGGCGACATTGGCGACTTCACCGTGCTCAAGGCGTTCTTTGACCCGTAGTAGTAGTTGATTCCGTTTTTTAAAAACTTTATTATGTAATGTCATCTTTGCCCAGTTTTTATGTAATCGCCGAACTTTAGCCGAATATTTGTCTAGTTTGCTGAATTCCTTTTTTTAAACCGCCTTCTAGGGGCGACACTGGGGCCGGCGGTTGGGGACCCGAAAGCCCCCACGCCGAGTTTAGCGCCGGCTCGCCCCCAGGCGGCGATTTTACGCGTCCCCTGGGGGGCCAACGGCTGGAGATGCTCTTAAGGAGCCATCGGGGGGCTGCTTGACCCCAGGACACGAGAGGTGCTCTAAGCACGAATGGCGGCAATGCGAGAGCGGGTGCGACCGCAGATCACACCGTCGTCCTCAGAGGGCAAAGTGGCGGTCGTCCGTGTGGGGGGGGGCATGAGGCACAACCGGGGCGGCCAAGCACACTCGGGCCTCCGCCAACCTCCCCTCTAGGATCTCACGGGGACGAATAGCCTCGAGCTGAACAAGCGGCGGAGCGACCTCACTGCGAAACACAATTGTCGAGTCCGCCGCGACCCTCGCTAGGTTGTCGAGCGGAGCTGACTCGAGTGCGGAGAACGTACACGTATATGAAGATGCAGGGAAGACCGTGGTACCTGACTCGAGGTTTTGGGCCATAGCCCGAAGCTCAACGCGCTCCGGGATGGGCAGCACCGGGCTACCCACAGGCCGGGCGGCATGAATCCAAGCGCTACGATGCGGGGCGATCACCGAAGATGAGGTCGACCTCCTCGCCTAGAGTAGGCTGCCGTCCATGGGGGTAGTGGGTGGGCAGCCACCGAAGTTGTAATAACCACCGCCGCCGCCACCCCAGGGGTGGTAGGAGGAGAGGCGGCGGGCTGGACGAGCAGCGATGCCAGACACGGAGAGGTCAGAGGGGATCCGGGGAGCGAGCAGGCAGATGGCTGGGGAGGTGCCGAGGAGAGCACCGAGGACACCCCAGCCGAGTCGGGGACATGCACAAGGCCGGTGGGGAGACCTCGGGCACATCCGGGGGGCCCAGGATCAGACGGCGAGGACAACAGACAGAGCGCGGGGACGACCTCCATGGTCGGACTGGGGGAGATGGCGTCTGACCCTAGGCTGGGTGAGCGAGGGGAGCAGGCAGGAAGGACCAACATGCTCACACTGGGCAAGTCACATCCAGAACCCAGGCCCCCCGGCGAAGCCGACACAGGGGGATCCAGGTCCTCCGGAGTCGGGCCCAAGGCCGGCGGAGGCGAGGCCGGGTGCTCACCCAAGGGGAGAGGGTGCACGAGGTGTCAGTTGCCTGTGGCCGAGCGTCTAGCTGCAGCGGCAGGCGGAGGGTCGAGGTCAAGAGACCGGCTGTCCTCGGAGTCTTGATCGTCCTCATCGAGGTCAGAGCCATGGGAGTGATGAGGGCCGAGGTGGTTGCGCCTGTGTGGGCCGTGCCAACCACCGGGGCTGCCATCGCTAAAGTGTCCGTCGTCGCAGAATCGAGGGCGCCCCACGTGGTTGGGAGGCTCGCGGCAGATCTTGCGGTCAAAGGCCTGGTCGTTGAAGAAGACCCGGACCGTAACGCGAAGCTTCAAGGAGTCGAGAGACTTGACCTTGACCTAGACCTCCTCCTCCTTCCGTGGGAGAGCTCGTCAACCACCACGACCTTGTCGAGAATCTGAGACATGTGCCGAATGACACGCTCAGATCTCGCAATGTCCGGTTGTCTGGCGATGAGAATCCAGGCCATGTCGAGAACAGCCACCGCACGGGGGTCGCGGACCGGCTCTGAGATATCCACCACCAGCTTGTTGAGTGCCAAGGTGATGTCGCCGCTTCGGGTGCCAAAGCCGTGGTTGACCGCGTCAGGGAAGATCACTGTGAACTCGTTGTCAGCGGTCGGAGTCACCTGTCGTCCCATTGGCAGCGGTAGAGGTGGTTGAGCTCGGCCTCGATCATCTCGGGGGAGGCCACCCCCTCACCCCAGACCGTCACAACTGCCAGAAGCGAGGGAGTGGGGGCGGGACGTCTGGCACCTCGATGTGGAAGGAGGCCATGCCCTTGATGCCGTGCCCGTACATCATCAACTCCTCAGAGATCAGGCGGTCCGGACACAAAAGTGCCGGATGGTCGGGGTCCTTGCAGATGTAGCAGCATAGAGGGTTGGAGCAGTTGACTTGCGAATGACCGGCGATACCATAGTTGAAGCACGTCCCACCGGGCGCCGAAGCATCGGTCCCCGGTGCAGTGGGAGCCCCGGGAGCCACGACAGCGGTAGCAGCAGCCCGGGCTTGGCCCTAACGCTTCTTCTTGGGGCCTTGAAGCCCACGATTTGGGGCATTACCCGTCCCGACCTGCGCATCAGCACGGGGAGGTGGATGGTAGCGGCCAACCGGAGGGGGCGGCCCCAAAGCAGCCGAGCGCGTAGGGGAGAGTCGAGCATGACGGGGCGACGAGGGAGAATGGTCGCGGCGACGTTGAGGGAAGGGGCGACGACGGTGAGAGGCTCTCCAGTCCGCATCATGAGGAGTGCGCGACCAGGACCGGCCCCTGCGGTCCGCGCTGGTGATGGACGGGCGCTCGGGGGAGCGTTGGGAGTCACGGCCATCATGAGCATCGCAGGTGTCTCGGGTGGAAAGTTGTCGACGGAGGTCTTCGCTACCTGTTGAGCACTGCGTTGGATTTCCCCGAAGAGGAAGGGATGATGCAGCAAAGTAGCATAAGTATTTCCCTTAGTTTTTGAGAACCAAGGTATCAATCCAGTAGGAGGCTATGCTCGAGTCCCTCGTACCTACACAAAAACAATAGCTCAACGCAACCAACGCGCTTAGGGGTTGTCAATCCCTTCACGGTCACTTACGAAAGTGAGATCTGATAGAGATGATAAATAATATTTTTTGGTATTTTTGATATAGAGATGCAAAGTAAATAAAGTAAAAGCAAAGCAATAGTAAAGTGATGGAGATTGATATGACGAGAAAGAGACCCCGGGGCCATAGGTTTCACTAGTGGCTTCTCTAAAGAGCATAAATATTCTACGGTGGGTGAACAAATTACTGTTGAGCAATTGACAGAATTGAGCATAGTTATGAGAATATCTAGGTATGATCATGTATATAGGCATCACGTCCGAGACAAGTAGACCGAAACGATTCTGCATCTACTATTACTCCACTCATCGACCGCTATCCAGCATGCATCTAGAGTATTAAGTTAAAAATAGAGTAACGCCTTAAGCAAGATGACATGATGTAGAGGGATAGTTTCATGCAATATGATAAAAAACCATCTTGTTATCCTCGATGGAAACAATACAATACGTGCCTTGCTGCCCCTTCTGTCACTGGGAAAGGACACCGCAAGATTGAACCCAAAGCTAAGCACTTCTCCCATGGCAAGAACAACCAATCTAGTAGGCCAAACCAAACTGATAATTCGAAGAGACTTGCAAAGATAACCAATCATACATAAAAGAATTCAGAGAAGATTCAAATATTATTCATAGATAGACTTGATCATAAACCCAAAATTCATCGATCTCAACAAACACACCACAAAAACAAGATTACATCGAATAGATCTCCACGAGAGAGGGGGAGAACATTGTATTGAGATCCAAAAAAAGAGAAGAAGCCATCTAGCTACTAGCTATGGACCCGTAGGTCTGAAGTAAACTACTCACACTTCATCGGAGGGGTTTGGATGATGATGTAGAAGCCCTCCGTGATCGATGCCTCCTCCGACGGAGCTCCAGAACAGGCCCCAAGATGGGATCTCGTGGATACAGAAAGTTGCGGCGGAGGAATTAGGTTTTTGGCTCCGTCCCCGATCGTTTGGGGGTACGTGGATATATATAGGAGGAAGAAGTACGTTGGTGGAGCTTCGAGGGGCCCATAAGGCAGGGGGGCGCGCCCTAGGGGGGCGCCCCCTACCCTCGTGAGCACCTCGTGGCTTTCTTGACGGAGGGTCCAAGTCTCCTGGATCTTATCTGATGAGAAAATCACGTTTCTGAAGGTTTCATTCCGTTTGGACTCCGTTTGATATTCCTTTTCTTCGAAACCCTAAAACAGGTAAAAAACAACAATTCTGGGCTGGGCCTTCGGTCAATAGGTTAGTCCCAAAAATAATATAAAAGTGGAAAATAAAGCCCAATAATGTCTAAAACGGTAGATAATATAGCATGGAGCAATCAAAAATTATAGATACGTTGGAGACGTATCAGTCTTCCTCCCAGTGAGCGCCCTCCGACGTCGGGCGGGGCCGCTTGCTCCGGGTGCCACCGTCGTCCCAGTCATGGGGCATGGTGGAGACACGGGGTAGAGCGGCCGGACGGGTTGGGCAGGGCGCCGGTGGGTCGACAGCAGGAGCCCCTGGGTGGGAGGAGGTTGGGACAGAGGCAAGGGCGCGGGTTGCAGGGTGGCGGCGCGAGGGGGGGCGGGGAAGCCCCATGGGGGCCAGATGAACCCCCCATTGGGCCTAGGGCACATGAAGCGGATGGGCTGGCCTAGGAGGAATTCGGTTCCCAATAGGTTGTGCGTGTCCGCCATGCAGACTGGGCCCTGGGCCCGTCCCAGTAGCAAAGCGCCAAACCATGGGCCGAGCAGCCACTCCTGGTCCAGCAGTCGGGGGGAGCCCTAGCCAAGGGGGCGCGCCCATCATCGGCAGGTGTCACCGTTGCCGCCGCCGCCACCGACGAGAGCGAGAGACGGGGGAGGTTCAGCGAGGGCCTACGTAGGCCAGAGGGACTCTGGCCTGGGGGTGCATCCGCAGGAACGATCGAAAGGGCGAGCGGCGGGAGATCGGGGCATCAGGGACGGAAAGCGGTCTATGCGCCAGCGAGGGAGGCGCCAACGCCGACGATGGGGGCGACTACGTCCGAAGCCAAGTGGAGCGGGCAGAGCCCAGCTCGTAGCGGCTGGCAACGCCCCAGGATTGGCATCGGCGGTGACCCCCAACCCTCAAAACCCCACCTTTACCCGAGGGCAAGCGCGCCAGGCTCGCCGGACGGGCGCACCATGGTGACCGCGAGACGGCAGCAGAACCCCCACCGAGGGGGGCTGAACCGTCATCTGCGAAGGTCAATGACGGGCGGGCAGGGGAGGGGGGAACCAGCTCAAGGCGCACCTCTGAGGCGTCGGCGTCCAACTCTTTGGCCAGGTAAGCCCAGCGAGGGCACTCCCGGACCGAGGGTGATACGTCTCCGTCGTATCTATAATTTTTTATTGTTTCATGCCCATATTGTACAACTTTCACATGCCTATATACATTTTATATGATTTATTTGGACTAACCTGATAACCCACAAGTATAGGGGGTCATTTGTAGCCTTTTTCGATAAATAAGAGTGTCGAACCCAACGAGAAGCTAAAGGCAGAACAAATATTCCCTCAAGTTCTATCGATCACAGATACAACTCTACGCACACTTGACGTTTGCTTTATCGGAAGCAAATATGAAACTATTTTGTAGGTGTGATGCTAGAACTACTTTGCAAGAATAAAACGAGAAGTACTTTGCAAGATAATAAAAGTTAGGTGTTTAGTAAAAGGGTTTGTGTCAACAAGAAAGTTATTTGTCCCTAGGCAATCGATAACAAGTACCGTAATCATTCTTGCAATTCTATATGAGGGAGAGGCATGAGCTAACATACTTTCTCTACTTGGATCATATGCACATATGATTGGAACTCTAGCAAGCATCCGCAACTACTAAAGATCATTAAGGTCGTGAAACCCAACCATATCATTAAGTATCAAGTCCTCTTTATCCCATACGCCATAGCCCACCTACTCTGGTTTAAGCTTCTGTCACTCTCGCAACCCACCATAAGCGAACCATGAACATATTGCAACACCCTACAGCAGGGGCCCCTCACATTTGCGCAAGAACGGAGGGCACCGTAGGACAGCACCATAAATAAAATATACAATCATACCAACCAAGATCACGATTAACCCACAAGACAAAACGGATCTACTCAAACATCATAGGATAACCATCGATCATTGGGAAATAATATATGGAGTTGAGCACCATGTTTAAGTAGAGATTATAGCAGGGAGAAGAGGTGTTACACCACTACATAGAGGGGGAGAGAGTTGATGTTGACGGTAGCAAGATTGTTGATGTAGATCGCCGTCCCGATCGTTGCCCCGGTGGCACTCCGGCGCCACTGGAAGCGAGGGGGGAAAGAGCCCCCTACTTCTTCTTCTTCCTTGGCCTCCCCCCCTAGATGGGGAGGAGAATTTCCCCTCTGGTCCATGGTATGCTATGGCAGCGGACGGGCAGGAGCCCTCCGAGATTGGATCTCTCTCTCTATTCTCTCCTGTTTCACGTTCCCGAGATCTAGCCCTTCACAGTTTCTTAAATTCCCGGAGTTCCGTAACTCCGATTGCGCTGAAATTTTTACAGATTTTTTTCCACAAATTATCTTTCTTGCGCCAGGAGAAGGGCCTCAAGCGACCTTCGAGGAGGGCACAAGACACCTGGGCGCGCCAGGGGGTGCCTGGCGTGCCCTGGTGGGTTGTGGGCACTGTGGGCCCCCGTTTGCGTTGATTCCACCTCCTAAAAATCACATATATTCCAAAATAATTCTCCGTAAATTTTTATCGCGTTTGGACTTTGTTTGATATGGATTTTTTGCGAAAGAAAAACATGTAACAAACAGGAACTGGCACTGGGCACTGGATAAGTTAGTCCAAATAAATCATATAAAAACTTGCCAAAAGTATGTAAAAGTTGAATAATATTGGCATGAAGCAATCAAAAATTATAGATACGATGGATACGTATCAGCATCCCCAAGCTTAATTCATGCTCGTCCTCGAGTAGGTCAATGGTAAAAAAATTGATGTGGAATGCTACCTAGCATAAACTTGATCATATATCTAATCATGGCATGAATATTGAGATATAAGTGATTCAAAGCAATAGTCTATAATTTGACATAAAGACATCAATACTCACGCATCCCAACAAACAATCATGTCTTTCAAAATATCAATGCTAAAGAAAGCTATCCCTACAAAATCATATAGTCTTGTCATGTGATACGTCTCCAACGTATCTATAATTTTTGATTGCTCCATGCTATATTATCTACTGTTTTGGACATTATTGGGCTTTATTATCCACTTTTATATTATTTTTGGGACTAACCTATTAACCGGAGGCCCAGCCCAGAATTGCTGTTTTTTTTGCCTATTTTAGGGTTTCGAAGAAAACGAATATCAAACGGAGTCCAAATGGAATGAAACCTTCAGGAACGTGATTTTCTCATCGAACATGATCCAGAAGACTTGGACCCTACGTCAAGAAACAAAGGAGGAGGCCACGAGGTAGGGGCGCGCCTACCCCCCCCCCCAGGCGCGCCCTCCACCCTTGTGCCCCCCTGTTGCTCCACCGACGTACTCCTTCCTCCTATATATACCTACGTACCCAAACGATCAGATACGGAGCCAAAACCCTAATTCCACCACTGTAACTTTTTGTATCCACGAGATCCCATCTTGGGGTCTGTTCCAGAGCTCCGCCGAAGGGGGTATCCATCACGGAGGGCTTCTACATCAACACCATAGCCTCTCCGATGAAGTGTGAGTAGTTTACCTCAGACCTTCGGGTCCATAGTTATTAGCTAGATGGCTTCTTCTCTCTTTTTGGATCTCAATACAATGTTCTCCCCCTCTCTTGTGGAGATCTATTCAATGTAATCTTCTTTTTGCGGTGTGTTTGTTGAGACCGATGAATTGTGGGTTTATGATCAAGTTTATCTATGAACAATATTTGAATCTTCTCTGAATTCTTTTATGTATGATTGGTTATCTTTGCAAGTCTCTTCGAATTATCAGTTTGGTTTGGCCTACTAGATTGATCTTTCTTGCAATGGGAGAAGTGCTTAGCTTTGGGTTCAATCTTGCGGTGTCCTTTCCCAGTGATAGTAGGGGCAGTAAGGCACGTATTGTATTGTTGCCATCGAGGATAACAAGATGGGTTTTTTTTATCATATTGCATGAATTTATCCCTCTACATCATGTCATCTTGCTTAAGGCGTTACTCTGTTTTCATGAACTTAATACTCTAGATGCATGTTGTATAGCGATCGATGAGTGGAGTAATAGTAGTAGATGCAGGCAGGATTCGGTCTACTTGTCTCGGACGTGATGCCTATATACATGATCATACCTAGATATTCTCATAACTATGCTCAATTCTGTCAATTGCTCAACAGTAATTCGTTCACCCACCGTAAAATACTTATGCTCTTGAGAGAAGCCACTAGTGAAACCTATGGCCCCCGGGTCTATCTTCATCATATTAATCTTCCAATACTTAGTTATTTCCTTTGCTTTTACTTTGCCTTTATTTTACTTTGCATCTTTATCACAAAAATACCAAAAATATTGTCTTATCATATCTATCAGATCTCACTCTCGTAAGTGACCGTGAAGGGATTGACAACCCCTTATCGCGTTGGTTGCGAGGAGTTATTTGTTTTGTGCAGGTACTAGGGACGCGCGCACAACCTCCTACTGGATTGATACCTTGGTTCTCAAAAATTGCAGGAAATACTTACGCTACTTTGCTGCATCATCCTTTACTCTTCGGGGAAATCCAACGCAGTGCTCAAGAGGTAGCAAGAAGAATTTCTGGCGCCGTTGCCGGGGAGGTTCGCGCAAGTCAAGATTTGACTCCCGACAACGAGCCATTTCTGGCGCCGTTGCCGGGGAGGTTCACACAAGTGAAGATCTGACTCCCGACAACGAGCCATTTCTGGCGCCGTTGCCGGGGAGTCTATGCAAAAGTCAACATACCAAGTACCCATCACATACCCTTATCTCCCGCATTACATTATTTGCCATTTACCTCTCGTTTTCCTCTCCCCCACTTCACCCTTGCCATTTTATTCGCCCTCTCTCTCTATCCTCCCTCTCTTTATCTATTTGCCTCTTTTTGCCCGCTTGCTTTTTGTTTGCTTGTGTGTTGGATTGCTTGCTTGTCGTTATGGCTAGTCCCTTATCTGCTCCTTTGTCTCCCGAGTTTGAGGTTCTTCACTTCAAACAAAGGCAAGGAGAAAATTTAAAAGATGCTTGGTTTAGAATGATGGAATCTTATCGCAATTGTACCCTAGAGGTGAATTTTAGAATTTTGCTTCGCAACTTTTATGTTGGACTAAATATGTCGCATAGACAACTTTTGGATTGCATTGCCAAAGGCAATTTTATTGAAATTGATCCCAGTATTGCGCATGAAATTATAGAAGGTATAGAAGGAACTCTACCTCAACAAAAGGGGCCTCATCATACCTAAGAGGAAATGCAAGTTTTTGAGAAAATTTGCGAAGTAACTAAGATTTTACAAAAGTCTCTTGAACCTCTTAAGAGCGTTAGCGGAAATCTCCACCGCATGAATATGTTGATTACTCTTTGCAATAAGCGGTTAGATTCTTTAGATCTAAAATTTTCAGAATATCAAGGGAAGCGTAAAGAACCTCCCGGATTCGAGCTTGATTCCGCTAAAAAGTTGAAAACCAAAGATGGCAATACCTAGATCTATCCTTACTTTTTATGCCTAGCTAGGGGCGTTAAACGATAGTGCTTGTTGGGAGGCAACCCAATTTTATTTTTATTCCTTGCTTTTTGCTCCTGTTTAGTAATAAATAACTTATCTAGCCTCTGTTTTGGTTGTGTTTTTCGTGTTTAATTAGTGTTTGTGCCAAGTAGAACCGTTGGGAAGACTTGGGGAAAGTCTTAATATCTTGCTGTAAAAATAGAAACTTTAGCGCTCACGAGAACTGCTGCCATTTTTATTTGGAAAGTGCTATTTAGTTAATTCTTTTTGAATATGATTAACAGATAAATTCCTCACGTCAAGAAATTTAGTTTAGAATTTTTGGGGTTCCAGATCTTGCGCTAGCTACAGATTACTACAGACTGTTCTGTTTTTGACAGATTCTGTTTTTCGTGTGTTGTTTGCTTATTTTGATGAATCTATGGCTAGTAAAATAGTTTATAAACCATATAGAAGTTGGAATACATTAGGTTTAACACCAATATAAATAAAGAATGAGTTCATTACAGTACCTTGAAGTGGTCTTTTGTTTTCTTTCACTAACGGAGCTCACGAGATTTTCTACTTTGAGTTTTGTGTTGTGAAGTTTTCAAGTTTTGGGTGAAGATTTGATGGATTATGGAACAAGGAGTTGCAAGAGCCTAAGCTTGGGGATGCCCATGGCACCCCCAAGATAATCTAAGGACACCTAAAAGCCAAAGCTTGGGGATGCCCCGGAAGGCATCCCTCTTTCGTCTACTTCTATCGGTAACTTTACTTGGAGCTATATTTTTATTCACCACATGATATGTGTTTTTGCATGGAGCGTCTTGTATGATTTGAGTCTTTGCTTTTTATTTTACCACAATCATCCTTGCTGTACACACCTTTTGAGAGAGCCATACATGATTTGGAATTTGTTAGAATACTCTATGTGCTTCACTTATATCTTTTGAGTTATATAGTTTTGCTTTAGTACTTCACTTATATCTTTTAGAGCACGGTGGTGGATTTGTTTTATAGAAACTATTGATCTCTCATGCTTCACTTAGATTATTTTGAGAGTCTTAAATAGCATGGTAATTTTCTTAAATAATCCTAATATGCTAGGTATTCAAGATTAGTAAAAATCTTCTTATGAGTGTTTTGAATACTAAGAGAAGTTTGATGCTTGATGATTGTTTTGAGATATGGAGGTAATAATATCAAAGTCGTGCTAGTTGAGTAGTTGTTAATTTGAGAAATGCTTGTGTTGAAGTTTGCAGGTCCCGTAGCATGCACGTATGGTAAACGTTATGTAACAAATTTGAAACATGAGGTGTTCTTTGATTGTCCTCCTTATGAGTGGCGGTCGGGGACGAGCGATGGTCTTTTCCTACCAATCTATCCCCCTAGGAGCATGCGTGTAGTGCTTGGTTTTTGATGGCTTGTAGATTTTTGCAATAAGTATGTGAGTTCTTTATGACTAATGTTGAGTCCATGGATTATACCCACTCTCACCCTTCCATCATTGCTAGCCTCTTCGGTACCGTGCATTGCCCTTTCTCACCTTGAGAGTTGGTGCAAACTTTGCTGGTGCATCCAAACCCCATGATATGATATGCTCTTTCACACATAAACCTCCTTATATCTTCCTCAAAACATCCAACATACCTACCTATTATGGCATTTCCATAGCCATTCCGAGATATATTGCCATGCAACTTTCCACCATTCCGTTTATCATGACACATTCATCATTGTCATATTGCTTAGCATGATCATGTAGTTCACATAGTATTTGTGGCAAAGCCACCGTTCATAATTTTCATACATGTCACTCTTGATTCATTGCATATCCCGGTACACCGCCGGAGGCATTCATATATAGTCATCTTTTGTTCTAGTATCGAGTTGTAATCATTGAGTTGTAAATAAATAGAAGTGTGATGATCATCATTTTCTAGAGCATTGTCCCAAAAAAAGAGAAAGGCCATAAAAAAGGGGAAGGACAAATAAAAAAAGGGACAATGCTACTATCCTTTGCCACACTTGTGCTTCAAAGTAGCACCATAATCTTCATGATAGAGAGTCTTTTGTTTTGTCACTTTCATATACTATTGGGAATTTTTCATTATAGAACTTGGCTTGTATATTCCAACAATGGGCCTCCTCAAGTGCCCTAGGTCTTCGTGAGCAAGCAAGTTGGATGCACACCCACTTAGTTTCTTTTGTTGAGCTTTCATACATTTATAGCTCTAGTGCATCCGTTGCATGGCAATCCCTACTCCTTGCATTAACATCAATCGATGGGCATCTCCATAGCCCATTGATTAGCCTCGTTGATGTGAGACTTTCTCCTTTTTTGTCTTCTCCACATAACCCCCATCATCATATTCTATTCCACCCATAGTGCTATGTCCATGGCTCGCGCTCATATATTGCGTGAAAGTTTATAGGTTTGAGATTACTAAAGTATGAAACAATTGCTTGGCTTGTCATCGGGGTTGTGCATGATGAGAGCATTCTTGTGTGACGAAAATGGAGCATGACTAAACTATATGATTTTGTAGGGATGAGCTTTCTTTGGCCATGTTATTTTGAGAAGACATAATTGCTTAGTTAGTGTGCTTGAAGTATTATTATTTTTATGTCAATATGAACTTTTATCTTGAATCTTCCGGATCTGAATATTCATGCCACAATTAATAAGAATTCCATTGAAATTATGCCAAGTAGCATTCCACATCAAAAATTCTGTTTTTATCATTTACCTACTCGAGGACTAGCAGGAATTAAGCTTGGGGATGCTTGATATGTCTCCAACGTATCTATAATTTTTGATTACTCCATGCTATATTATCTACTGCTTTGGACATTATTGGGCTTTATTATCCACTTTTATATTATTTTTGGGACTAACCTATTAACCGAAGGCCCAGCCCAGAATTGCTATTTTTTGCCTATTTTAGGGTTTTGAAGAAAAGGAGTATCAAACGGAGTCCAAACGGAATGAAACCTTCGGGAACGTGATTTTCTCATCGAACATGATCCAGGAGACTTGGACCCTACGTCAAGAAACAAAGGAGGAGGCCACGAGGTAGGGGGTGCGCCTACCCCCCCCCCCCCCTAAGCGCGCCCTCCACCCTCATGGGCCCCCTGTTGCTCCACCGCCGTACTCCTTCCTCCTATATATACCTACGTACCCAAAACGATCAGATACAGAGCCAAAACCCTAATTCCACCACTATAACTTTTTGTATCCACGAGATCCCATCTTGGGGCCTGTTCCGGAGCTCCGCCGGAGGGGGTATCCATCACGGAGGGCTTCTACATCAACACCATAGCCTCTCCGATGAAGTGTGAGTAGTTTACCTCAGACCTTCGGGTCCATAGTTATTAGCTAGATGGCTCCTTCTCTCTTTTTGGATCTCAATACAATGTTCTCCCCCTCTCTTGTGGAGATCTATTCGATGTAATCTTATTTTTGCGGTGTGTTTGTTGAGACCGATGAATTGTGGGTTTATGATCAAGTTTATCTGTGAACAATATTTGAATCTTCTCTGAATTCTTTTATGTATGATTGGTTATCTTTGCAAGTCTCTTCGAATTATCAGTTTGGTTTGGCCTACTAGATTGATCTTTCTTGCAATGGGAGAAGTGCTTAGCTTTGGGTTCAATCTTGCGGTGTCCTTTCCCAGTGACAGTAGGGGCAGCAAGCCACATATTGTATTGTTGCCATCGAGGATAACAAGATGGGGTTTTTATCATATTGCATGAATTTATCCCTCTACATCATGTTATCTTGCTTAAGGCGTTACTCTGTTTTCATGAACTTAATACTCTAGATGCATGCTGGATAGCGGTCGATGAGTGGAGTAATAGTAGTAGATGCAGGAAGGAGTCGGTCTACTTGTCTCGGACGTGATGCCTATATACATGATCATACCTAGATATTCTCATAACTATGAAATGGTCGAGAGGTAAAGATTGATATATTGGAAGGCTATATTCGGACATCGGAATGGTTCCGGGTGATTCGGGTATTTTTCGGAGTACCAAAGAGTTACGGGAATTCGCCGGGGGAAGTTAATGGGCCTTGTTGGGGTTTAGTGGAGAGAGGAAAGAAGGGCCACGAGGTGGCGCGCGCCTCCCTCCTGCCCAAACCGAATTGGACAAGGGGTGGGGGCGCGGCCCCTCCTTTCCTTCTCCCTCTCCCTCCTTTCCTTCTTTCCTACTCCGAAAAGGAAAAAGGAATCCTACTAGGACTTGGGAGTCCTAGTAGGACTCCCTACACTTGGCGCGCCCCTCGGAGGGCCGGCATCTCTTCCTCCCTCCTTTATATACGTGGGCAGGGGGCACCCCAAAGGCACTCCAAGATTTGTCTTACCTGTGTGCGGTGCCCCCCTCCGCAGTTACACACCTCGATCATATCGTCGTAGTGCTTAGGCGAAGCCCTGCACCTCTAACTTCATCATCACCATCGCCATGCCGTCGTGCTGACGGAACTCTCCCTCGTCCACAACTAGATCAAGAGCTCGAGGGACATCATCGAGCTAAACATGTGCTAAACGCGGAGGTCTCGTACGTTCGGTGCTAGGATCGGTTGGATCACGAAGACGTTCGACTACATCAACCATGTTACTAAACGCTCCCGCTTTCGGTCTATGAGGGTACGTGGACACACTCTCCCCTCTCATTGCTATGCTTCTCCTAGATAGATCTTGCGTGATCGTAGGAAAATTTTGAAATACTACGTTCCCCAACAATGGCATCCGAGCCAGGTCTATGCATAGATGTTATATGCACGAGTAGAACACAAAGAGTTGTGGGCGATAATAGTCATACTGCTTACCAGCAACGTCTTACTTTGATTCAGCAGTATTGTTGGATGAAGCGGCCCGGACCAACATTACATGACCGTGTTCATGAGACTGGTTCTACCGAGGTGCTTCGCACACAGGTTGCTAGCGGGTGTGTGTTTCTCCAGCTTTAGTTGAATCGAGTTTAACTACGCCCGGTCCTTGTTAAAGGTTAAAACAACACACTTGACAAAAAATCGTTGTGGTTTTGATGCATAGGTAAGAACGGTTCTTGCTAGAAGCCTGTAGCAACCACGTAAAACTTGCAACAACAAAGTAGAGGACGTCTAACCTGTTTTTGCAGGGCATGTGTGATGTGATATGGTCAAAATGTGATGATACATAAATTGTTGCATGAGATGATCATGTTTTGTAACAGTTATCGGCAACTGGTAGGATCCATATGGTTGTCGGTTTATTGTATGAAATGCGATCTCCATGTAATTGCTTTACTTTATCACTAAGCGGTAGCGATAGTCGTAGAAGCAATAGTTGGCGAGACAACAACGATGCTATGATGGAGATCAAGGTGTCAAGCCTGTGACGATGGTGATCATGATGGTGCTTTGTAGATGGAGATCAAAGGCACAAGATGATGATGGCCATATCATATCACTTATTTTGTTTGCATGTGATGTTTATCCTTTATGCATCTTATTTTGCTTAGTACGATGGTAGCATTATAAGATGATCTCTCACTAAATTTCAAGGTATAAGTGTTCTCCCTGAGTATGCACCATTGCTACAGTTCATCATGCCGAGACACCACGTGATGATCGGGTGTAATAAGCTCTACGTTCACATACAATGGGTGCAAGCCAGTTTTGCAGAAGCAGAATACTCAGGTTAAACTTGACGATCCTAGCATATGCAGATATGGCCTCGGAACATTGAGACCGAAAGGTCGAGCATGAATCATATAGTAGATATGATCAACATAGTGATGTTCACCATTGAAAACTTCTCCATCTCACATGATGATCGGATATGGTTTAGTTGATATGGATCATGAGATCATTTAGATGACTAGAGGGATGTCTATCTAAGTGGGAGTTCTTAAGTAATATGATTAATTGAACTTTAATTTATCATGATCTTAGTACCTGATAGTTTTTGCATATATATGTTGTAGATCAATAGCTCGCGTTGTAGCTCCTTGATACGTCTCCAACGTATCTATATTTTTTGATTGCTCCATGCTATTATATTATCTGTTTTGGATGTTTAATGGGCTTTACTATGCACTTTTATATTATTTTTGGGACTAACCTATTGATCGAAAGCCCAGTGCAAATTGCTGTTTTTTTTGCCTATTTCAGTGTTTGGCAGAAAGGGGATATCAAAGGGAATCCAAACGGAATGAAACCTTCGCGAGGATCGTTTTTGGAACAAACGCAATATAGGAGACTTGGAGTGGACGTCAAGGAAGCAGCGAGGAAACCACGTGGCAGGAGGGCGCGCCTAGGGGGCCAGGCACGTCCCCCACCCTCGTGGGCCCCTCGCAGCTCCACCGACCTACTTCTTTCACCTATATATACTCTTATACCTTGAAACCATCGGGGAGAGCCACGGAACACCTTTTCCACCTCCGCAACCTTCTGTACCCGTGAGATCCCATCTTGGGGCCTTTTCCGGTGCTCCATCGGAGGGGGATTCGATTGCGGAGGGCTTCTACATCAACACCATAGCCTCTTCGATGATGTGCGAGTAGTTTACCACAGACCTTCGGGTCCATAGTTATTAGATAGATGGCTTCTTCTCTCTCTTTTGATCTCAATACAAAGTTCTCCTTGGTCTTCTTGGAGATGTATTCGATGTAACTTTTTTGCGGTGTGTTTGCTAAGATCCGATGAATTGTAGGTTCATGAACTTGATTATCTATGAATATTATTTGATTGTTCTCTGAATTCTTATATTCATGATTTGATATCTTTGCAAGTCTCTTCGAATTATCGGTTTAGTTTGGCCTACTAGATTGATCTTTCTTGCAATGGGAGAAGTGCTTAGCTTCTGGTTCAATCTCGCGGTGCTCAATCCCAGTGACGGAAAGGGAAATGACACGTATTGTATTGTTGCCATCGAGGATAAAAAGATGGGGTTTATATCATATTTCTTGAGTTTATCCCTCTACATCATGTCATCTTTCCTAATGCATTACTCCGTTCTTATGAACTTAATACTCTAGATGCATGTTGGATAGCGGTCGATGTGTGGAGTAATAGTAGTAGATGCAGAATCGTTTCGGTCTATTTGTCATGGACGTGATGCCTATATTCATGATCATTGCCTTAGATATCATCATAACTATGCGCTTTTCTATCAATTGCTCGGCAGTAATTTGTTCAGCCACCGTAATACATGCTATCTTGAGAGAAGCCACAGGTGAAACCTATGACCCCCGGGTCTACTTTACATCATATAAGTTCCCAATCTACAATTTTAGTTTACTATTTATTTTGCAATCTTTATTTTCCAATCTATACCACAAAAATACCAAAAATATTTATCTTATTATCTTTATCAGATCTCACTTTTGCAAGTGGCCGTGAAGGGATTGACAACCCCTTTATCGCATTGGTTGCAAGGTTCTTATTTGTTTGTGCAGGTACTAGGTGATTTGCGTGTAGTCTCCTATTGGATTGATACTTTGGTTCTCAAAAACTAAGGGAAATACTTACGCTACTTTGATGCATCACCCTTTCCTCTTTAAGGGAAAACCAACACATGCTCAAGAGGTAGTGCTACCTCTTGAGAACTGCGTTGGATTTCCTTGAAGAGGAAAGGATGATGCAACAAAGTAGCGTAAGTATTTCCCTTAGTTTTTGAGAACCAAGGTATCAATCCAGTAGGAGGCTGCGCGCGAGTCCCTCGTACCTGCACAAACAAATAACTCCCCGCAACCAACGCGATAAGGGGTTGTCAATCCCTTCACGGTCACTTACGAGAGTGAGATCTGATAGATATGATAAGATAATATTTTTGGTATTTTTGTGATAAAGATGCAAAGTAAAATAAAAGCAAAGTAAGAAGCAAAGGAAATTACTAAACATTCAAAGATTAATATGATGAAGATAGACCGGGGGCCATAGGTTTCACTAGTGGATTCTCTCAAGAGCATAAGTATTTTACGATGGGTGAACGAATTATTGTTGAGCAATTGACAGAATTGAGCATAGTTATGAGAATATCTAGGTATGATCATGTATATAGGCATCACATCCGAGACAAGTAGACCGACTCCTGCCTGCATCTACTACTATTACTCCACTCATCGACCGCTATCCAGCATGCATCTAGAGTATTAAGTTCATGAAAATAGAGTAACGCGTTAAGCAAGATGATATGATGTAGAGGGATAAATTCATGCAATATGATAAAAAAAAACCATCTTGTTATCCTCGATGGCAACAATACAATACGTGCCTTGCTGCCCCTACTGTCATTGGGAAAGGACACCGCAAGATTGAACCCAAAGCTAAGCACTTCTTGCAAGAAAGATCAATCTAGTAGGCCAAACCAAACTGATAATTTGAAGAGACTTGCAAAGATAACCAATCATACATAAAAGAATTCAGAGAAGATTCAAATATTGTTCATAGATAATCTTGATCATAAACCCACAATTCATCTGTCTCAACAAACACACCGCAAAAAGAAGATTACATCGAATTGATCTCCACGAGAGAGGGGGGACATTGTATTGAGATCCAAACAGAGAGAAGAAGTCATCTAGCTAATAACTATGGACCCGAAGGTCTGAGGTAAACTACTCACACTTCATCGGAGAGGCTATGGTGTTGATGTAGAAGCCCTCCGTGATGGATGCCCCCTCCGGCGGAGCTCCGGAACAGGCACCAAGATGGGATCTCGTGGATACATAAGGTTGCGGCGGTGGAATTAGGTTTTTGGCTCCGTCTCTGATCATTTGGGGGTACGTATGTATATATAGGAGGGAGGAGTACGTCGGTGGAGCAACAGGGGGCCCACGAGGGTGGAGGGCGCGCTGAGGGGGGGGGGGTAAGCGCACCCCCTACCTCGTGGCTTCCTCCTTTATTTCTTGCCGTAGGGTCCAAGTCTCCTGGATCATGTTCGTTCCGAAAATCATGTTCCCGAAGGTTTCATTCCATTTGGACTCCGTTTGATATTCCTTTTCTGTGAAACTCCGAAATAGGCAAAAAAACATCAATTCTGGGCTGGGCCTTCGGTTAATAGGTTAGTCCCAAAAATAATATAAAAGTGGATAATAAAGCCCAATAATTTCCAAAACAGTAGATAATATAGCATGGAGCAATCAAAAATTATAGATACATTGGAGACGTATCAAGCATCCCCAAGCTTAATTCCTGCTCATCCTCGAGTAGGTAAATGAAAAAAAGATAATTTTGATGTGGAGTGCTACTTGGCATAATTTTAATGTAATTCTTCTTAATTGTAGTATGAATATTCAGATCCGAAAGATTCAAGATAAAAGTTCATATTGACATAAAAATAATAATACTTCAAGCATACTTAACTAAGTAATTATGTCTTCTCAAAATAGCATGGCCAAAGAAATTTCATCTCTACAAAATCATAGAGTTTAGTCATGCTCCATTTTTGTCACACAAGAATGCTCTCATCATGCACAACCCCGATGACAAGCCAAGCAATTGTTTCATACTTTAATAATCTCAAACCTATAAACTTTCACGCAATATATGAGCGCGAGCCATGGACATAGCACTATGGGTGGAATAGAATATGATGATCGGGGTTATGTGGAGAAGACAAAAAGGAGAAAGTCTCACATCAACTAGGCTAATCAATGGGCTATGGAGATGCCCATCGATTGATGTTAATGCAAGGAGTAGGGATTGCCATGCAAGGGATGCACTAGAGCTATAAATGTATGAAAGCTCAACAAAAGAAACTAAGTGGGTGTGCATCCAACTTGCTTGCTCACGAAGACCTAGGGCACTTGAGGAGGCCCATTGTTGGAATATACAAGCCAAGTTCTATAATGAAAAATTCCCACTAGTATATGAAAGTGACAAAACAAAAGACTCTCTATCATGAAGATTATGGTGCTACTTTGAAGCACAAGTGTGGCAAAGGATAGTAGCATTGTCCCTTCTCTATTTTTCTCTTTTTTTGGGCCTTCTCTTCTTTTTTATGGCCTTTCTCTCCCCTTTTTTTAAATTCCTCACTTGGGACAATGCTCTAGAAAATTATGATCATCACACTTCTATTTATTTACAACTCAATGATTACAACTCGATGCTAGAACAAAAGATGACTCTATATGAATGCCTCCAGCGGTGTACCGGGATATGCAATGAACCAAGAGTGACATGTATGAAAGAATTATGAACGGTGGCTTTGCCACAAATACTATGTCAACTACATGATCATGCTAAGCATTATGACAATGATGAATGTGTCTTGATAAACGGAATGGTGGAAAGTTGCATGGAAATATATCTCGGAATGGCTATGGAAATGCCATAATAGGTAGGTATGGTGGCTGTTTTGAGGAAGATATAAGGAGGTTTATGTGTGAAAGAGCGTATCATATCACGGGGTTTGGATGCACCGGCGAAGTTTGCACCAACTCTCAATGTGAGAAAGGGCAATGCTTGGTACCAAAGAGGCTAGCAATGATGGAAGGGTGAGAGTGCGTATAATCCATGGACTCAACATTAGTCATAAAGAACTCACATACTTATTGCAAAAAATCTACAAGTCATCAAAAACCAAGCACTACACGCATGCTCCTAGGGGATAGATTGGTAGGAAAAGACCATCGCTCGTCCCCGACCGCCACTCATAAGGAGGACAACCAAAGAACACCTCATGTTTCAAATTTGTTACATAACGTTTACCATACATGCATGCTACGGGACCTGCAAACTTCAACACAAGCATTTCTCAAATTCACAACTACTCAACTAGCACGACTTTGATATTATTACCTCCATATCTCAAAACAATCATCAAGCATCAAACTTCTCTTAGTATTCAAAACACTCATAAGAAGATTTTTACTAATCTTGAATACCTAGCATATTAGGATTATTTAAGAAAATTACCATGCTATTTAAGACTCTCAAAATAATCTAAGTGAAGCATGAGAGATCAATAGTTTCTATAAAACAAATCCACCACCGTGCTCTAAAAGATATAAGTGAAGTACTAAAGCAAAACTATATAACTCAAAAGATATAAGTGAAGCACATAGAGTCTTCTAACAAATTCCAAATCATGTATGGCTCTCTCAAAAGGTGTGTACAGCAAGGATGATTGTGGTTAACTAAAAAGCAAAGACTCAAATCATACAAGACGCTCCATGCAAAAACACATATCATGTGGTGAATAAAAATATAGCTCCAAGTAAAGTTACCGATAGAAGTAGACGAAAGAGGGGATGCCTTCCGGGGCATCCCAAGCTTTGGCTTTTAGGTGTCCTTAGATTATCTTGGGGGTGCCATGGGCATCCGAAAGCTTAGGCTCTTGCCACTCTTTGTTCCATAATCCATCAAATCTTTACCCAAAACCTGAAAACTTCACAAGACAAAACTTAAAGTAGAAAATCTCGTGAGCTCCGTTAGCGAAAGAAAACAAAAGACCACTTCAAGGTACTGTAATGAACTCATTATTTATTTCTATTTTTGTTAAACCTACTGTATTCCAACTTCTCTATGGTTTATAAACTATTTTACTAGCCATAGATTCATCAAAATAAGCAAACAACACACGAAAAACAGAATCTGTCAAAAACAGAACAGTCTGTAGTAATCTGTAGCTAGCGCAAGATCTGGAACCCCAAAAATTCTAAACTAAATTTCTTGACGTGAGGAATTTATCTGTTAATCATATTCAAAAAGAATTAACTAAATAGCACTTTCCAAATAAAAATGGCAGCAGTTCTCGTGAGCGCTAAAGTTTCTATTTTTACAGCAAGATATTAAGACTTTCCCCAAGTCTTCCCAACGGTTCTACTTGGCACAAACACTAATTAAACACGAAAAACACAACCAAAACAGAGGCTAGATAAGTTATTTATTACTAAACAGGAGCAAAAAGCAAGGAATAAAAATAAAATTGGGTTGCCTCCCAACAAGCACTATCGTTTAACGCCCCTAGCTAGGCATAAAAAGTAAGGATAGATCTAGGTATTGCCATCTTTGGTCTTAGGAAAGAAAGGAGCAAACTTTCTATCTATAGAATTAATCCTTCTATTTTGATAAAGCACATGGTTATTAATGGTAGAGGAAAGATTAAGTATGTTACAGAAATTTGTATCTAGGCTAGCCTTTATCTCTTTAATAGATTCGTTTTGGTAAGAGAGCAGAAGAGATGTAGATTCAACTTTCTCATTCATGGGGTGTCCAAATATGGTTTTCATTTTTTCATAAGTGTCTATGACATCCCCTTCAAGAAAACCTTCTTCAAATATGGAATCTAAGACATGCTTAAAAGAAGAAGGAAGGGCAATATAAAAGCTTTTTAAGTAAACTTCAATTTGGTATTGAGGCACATAGCTAGCCCTGATCCTTAATAGTCTATACCAAGCATCTTTCAAAGATTCATCAAGTAAATAACGAAAAATCCCAGAATCATCTTCATCAAAATTATTAAGATTCTCATTGATAACTCCGGTAGGTTTTTCCATAGTATCCTTATTTATGAGCTTAGCGAGAATAGAAGGGTTGTCCAAAGTACTAAAACTCTAGAGAGAACCCCCAACCCTTTTTGGTTCCGACATGGCGAGGGAAAAGCGAGAAAAAAGAGGCAAATAGAGAAAGAGAGGGAGGATATAGAGAGAGAGGGCGAATAAAACGGCAAGGGTGAAGTGGGGGAGAGGAAAACGAGAGGCAAATGGCAAATAATGTAACGCGGGAGATAAGGGTTGTGATGGGTACTTGGTATGTTGACTTTTGCGTAGACTCCCCGGCAACGGCGCCAGAAATGGCTCGTTGTCGGGAGTCAAATCTTGACTTGCGCGAACCTCCCTGGCAACGGCGCCAGAAATCTTATTGCTACCTCTTGAGCACTGTGTTGGATTTCCTTGAAGAGGAAAGGATGATGCACCAAAGTAGCGTAAGTATTTCCCTCAGTTTTTGAGAACCAAGGTATCAATCCAGTAGGAGGATGCGTGCGAGTCCCTCGTACCTGCACAAAAAAAATAACTCCTCGCAACCAACGCGATAAGGGGTTGTGAATCCCTTCACGGTCACTTACGAGAGTGAGATATGATAGATATGATAAGATAATATTTTTGGTATTTTTGTGATAAAGATGCAAAGTAAAATAAAAGCAAAGTAAAAAAGCAAAGGAAATTACTAAGTATTGGAAGATTAATATGATGAAGATAGACCCGGGGGCCATAGGTTTCACTAGTGGCTTCTCTCAAGAGCATAAGTATTTTACGATGGGTGAACGAATTACTGTTGAGCAATTGACAGAATTGAGCATAGTTATGAGAATATCTAGGTATGATCATGCATATAGGCATCACGTCTGAGACAAGTAGACCGACTCCTGCCTGCATATACTACTATTACTCCACTCATCGACCGCTATCCAGCATGCATCTAGAGTATTAAGTTCATGAAAACAGAGTAACGCCTTAAGCAAGATGACATGATGTAGAGGGATAAATTCAGGCAATATGATAAAAAAACCATCTTGTTATCCTCGATGGCAACAATACAATACGTGCCTTGCTGCCCCTACTGTCACTGGGAAAGGACACCGCAAGATTGAACCCAAAGCTAAGCACTTCTCCATTGCAAGAAAGATCAATCTAGTAGGTCAAACCAAACTGATAATTCGAAGAGACTTGCAAAGATAAACAATCACACATAAAATAATTCAGAGAAGATTCCAATATTGTTCATAGATAATCTCGATCATAAACTCACAATTCATCGGTCTCAACAAACACACCGCAAAAAGAATATTACATCGAATAGATCTCCATAAGAGAGGGGGGAACATTGTATTGAGATCCAAAGAGAGAGAAGAAGCCATCTAGCTAATAACTATGGACCCAAAGGTCTGAGGTAAACTACTCACACTTCATCGGAGAGGCTATGGTGTTGATGTAGAAGTCCTTCGTGATGGATGCCCCCTCCGGCGGAGCTCAGGAACAAGCCCCAAGATGGGATCTCGTGGATACAGAAGGTTGCAGTGGTGGAATTAGGTTTTTGGCTCCGTCTCTGATCGTTTGGGGGTACGTAGGTATATATATAGGAGGAAGGAGTACGTCGTGGAGCAACAGGGGGCCCACGAGTGTGGAGGGTGCACCTGGGGGGGTGTAGGCGCGCCCCCCTACCTCGTGGCTTCCTCCTTTATTTCTTGACGTAGGTTCCAAGTCTCCTGGATCATGTTCGTTCCGAAAATCACGTTCCCGAAGGTTTAATTCCGTTTGGACTCCGTTTGATATCCTTTTCTGCGAAACTCTGAAATAGGCAAAAACAACAATTCTGGGTTGGGCCTCTGGTTAATAGGTTAGTCCCAAAAATAATATAAAAGTGGATAATAAAGCCCAATAATGTCCAAAACAGTAGATAATATAGCATGGAGCAATCAAAAATTATAGATACATTGGAGACTTATCAGGTAGCAAGAAGGATTTCTGGCGCCGTTGCCGGGGAGATCTACGCCAAGTCAAGACACACCAAGTACCCATCACAAACTCTTATCCCTCGCATTACATTATTTTCCATTTGCCTCTCGTTTTCCTCTCCCCCACTTCACCTTTGCCGTTTTATTCGCCCTTTCTCCGTTCGCCTCTTTTCGCTTGCTTCTTGTGTGTCCGTGTGATAGATCATTTGCTTTGACGTTATGGCTAGTCCTTCTATCATTGTTAGTACTCCTGATCATGAAGTTCTTAATTTTAAAAAAGGGAGGGAGAAAATCTAAAAGATGCTTGGTATAGAATTTGCAATGCTCAAAATAGATCCACTAGGAAGCAATCTACTTACGTTCTTCTTTGAAATTTTTATGTAGGAATCACTCCTTGGAACAGATATATATTCTTGATACCATTACCGGAGGAAATTTCTTGGGTAGCCATACTTTTTATTCTTATAATGCTATGATAGATTTGTTTGGCCCACCACCTCTTTTGGTTAATGGAACTATTTTAACTTTGGAAAATGTGATGCAAAGGCTTGGAATTATCGAAAATAAAGTTGCCACTATAGAGTTGATCCAGAATTTGGATAAAAAGATCCACAATCAAATTACTCAATATGGATCTAAGGTAGGAGTTACTCTGAAATTTTTTCGAGAGAAAGAACCCATAGTTAATGGAAAGATAGATCAAGATTCTACTAGAATTGATGAACTTGAGGATATTATTACCAACTTAGGGTCTGCCTTTTCTGCCGTAAGAAACACTTCAAATCCTCCTACTACCAAAGTTGCCAAGTTTATCTATGTTCCTAAAAATAAGGGTGAATCTTCTACTAAGGAAAATGCGGATCTCAAATCAATAAGTGTTCACCCCAACTTTTTCGCTATCATTAAGGAACCTTTTGCTACAAATGAATTTTTTGATTTCTTGCCAAGGAGTTTCATCATTAATAAAAATAAGGAAACTCCTATGGGTTATAAGTGTTCAATTGAAGAACTGCATACCAGAGATGACAATACCTAGATCTATTCTTGTTTTTACGCCTAGCTAGGGGCGTTAAACGATAGGGCTTGTTGGGAGGCAACCCAATTTTATTTTTGTTCCTGTTTAGTAATAAATAAATCATCTATCCTCTGTTATGATTGTGTTTTTTATGTTTTAATTAGTGTTTGTGCCAAGTAAAGCCTTTAGGATCTTCTTGGATGATTGTTGTTTGATCTTGCTGAAAAAAACAGAAAGTATGCGCTCACGAGAATAATTTTAATTTATTACCAGAGAGTGATAAAATACCAATTCCAACTGCGGTAGATCAATATACAAATTATTTAGGACTTCCTAATTTATCAGGATTTTTGGAGTTACATAAGTATTCGAAACCTTCAGATTACTATACACTGTTCTGTTTTTGACAGATTCTGTTTTTCGTGTGTTGTTTGCTTATTTTGATGAATCTATGGCTAGTATCGGGGGGTATGAACCATAGAGAAGTTGGAATACAGTAGGTTTAAAACCAATATAAATAAAGCATGAGTTCATTACAGTACCTTAAAGTGGTGATTTGTTTTCTTATACTAACGGAGCTCATGAGATTTTCTGTTGAGTTTTGTGTTGTGAAGTTTTCAAGTTTTTGGGTAAAGATTTGATGGATTTTGGAATAAGGAGTGGCAAGAGCCTAAGATTGGGGATGCCCAAGGGACCCCAACGTAAAATTCAAGGACAACCAAAAGCCTAAGATTGGGGATGCCTCGGAAGGCATCCCCTCTTTCGTCTTCGTCCATCGGTAACTTTACTTGAGGCTATATTTTTATTCACCACATGATATGTGTTTTGCTTGGAGCATCTGGTATGATTTGAGTCTTTTCTTTTTAGTTTACCAGAATCATCCTTGCTATACACACCTTTTGGAGAGACACACATGAATCGGAATTTATTAGAATACTCTTTGTGCTTCACTTATATCTTTTGAGCTAGATAATTTTGCTCTAGTGCTTCACTTATATATTTTAGAACACGGTGGTGGTTTTATTTTATAGAAATTATTGATCTATCATGCTTCACTTATATTATTTTGAGAGTCCTTTAGAACAGCATGGTAATTTGCTTTGGCTATAAAATTAGTCTTAATATGATAGGCATCCAACATGGGTATAATAAAAACTTTCATATAGAGTGCATTGAATACTATGAGAAGTTTGATACTTGATGATTGTTTTGAGATATGAAGATGGTAATATTAGAGTCATGCTAGTTGAGTAGTTGTGAATTTGAGAAATACTTGTGTTAGAGTTTGCAAGTCTCGTAGCATGCACGTATGGTGAATGTTGTGTGACAAATTTGAAGGACGAGGTGTTTCTTTGATTGTCCTCCTTATGAGCGGCGGTCGGGGACGAGCGATGGTCTTTTCCTACCAATCTATCCCCCTAGGAGCATGCGCGTAATTCTTGGTTTTTGATGACTTGTAGATTTTTGCAATAAGTATGTGAGTTCTTTATGACTAATGTTGAGTCCATGGATTATACGCACTCTCACCTTCCC
Source organism: Triticum urartu (assembly GCF_056163025.1). Taxonomy (NCBI): domain Eukaryota; kingdom Viridiplantae; phylum Streptophyta; class Magnoliopsida; order Poales; family Poaceae; genus Triticum; species Triticum urartu. Next base: position 356,549,933 of record NC_141877.1, read on the forward strand.
ATCATTGCTAGCCTCTTCGGTACCGTGCATTGCCCTTTCTCACCTTGAGAGTTGGTGCAAACTTTCCCGATGCATCCAACCCCGTGATATGATACGCTCTATCACACATAAACCTCCTTATATCTTCCTCAAAATAGCACCATACCTACCTATTATGGCATTTCCATAGCCATTCCGAGATATATTTCCATGCAACTTTCCACCATTACGTTTATTATGACACGCTTCATCATTTTCATATTGCCTTGTTTGTGACAAAGCCACCATGAATAATTTCATACATGTTACTCTTGATTCATTGCCCACCCCGGTACACCGCCGGAGGCATTCATATATAGTCATACTTTGTTCTAGTATCGAGTTGTAATCTTTGAGTTGTAAATAAATAGAAGTGTGATGCTCATCATTAGTAGAGCATTGTCCCAAAAAGAAAAAAAGGGGAGGACAAATGAAAAAAAGTCCAAATAATAATAATAATAATAATAATAAAAGGGACAATGCTACTATCCTTTTTCTACACTTGTGCTTCAAAGTAGCACCATGATCTTCATGATAGAGAGTCTCTTATATTGTCACTTTCATATACTAGTGGGAATTTTTCATTATAGAACTTGGTTGTATATTCCAACAATGGGCTTCCTCAAATGCCCTAGGTCTTAGTGAGCAAGCAAGTTGGATGCACACCCACTTAGTTTCTTTTGTTGAGCTTTCATACATTTATAGCTCTAGTGCATCCGCTGCATGGCAATCCCTACTCCTCGCATTGACATCAATTGATGGGCATCTCCATAGCCCGTTGATTAGCCACGTCAATGTGAGACTTTCTCTTTTTTTGTCTTCTCCACACAACCCCCATCATTATATTATATTCCACCCATAGTGCTATGTCCATGGCTCACGCTCATGTATTGCGTGAAAGTTGAAAAAAGTTTGAGATTACTAAAGTATAAAACAATTGCTTGGCTTGTCATCGGGGTTGTGCATGATGAGAGCATTTTTGTGTGACGAAAATGAAGCATAGCCAAACTATATGATTTTGTAGGGATAAGCTTTCTTTGGCCATGTTATTTTGAGAAGACATAATTGCTTAGTTAGTATACTGAAGTATTATTATTTTTATGTCAATATTAAACTTTTGTCTTGAATCTTTCGGATCTGAACATTCATGCCACAATAAAGAAAGTTACATTGAAAATTATGTTAGGTAGAATTCCACATCAAAAATTCTGTTTTTATCATTTACCTACTCGAGGACGAGCAGGAATTAAGCTTGGGGATGCTTGATACGTCTCCAACGTATCTATAATTTTTGATTATTCCATGCTATTATATTATCTGTTTTGGATGTTTAATAGGCTTTACAATGCACTTTTATATTATTTTTGGGACTAACCTATTAACCGAAAGCCCAGTGCAAATTTCTGTTTTTTTGCCTATTTCAGTGTTTTGCGGAAAAGGAATATCGAATGGAATCCAAACGGAATGAATCCTTCGCAAGGATCGTTTTTGGAACAAACACAATCCAGGAGACTTGGAGTGGACGTCTAGGAAGCAGCGAGGAAGCCACGAGGCAGGAGGGTGCGCCCAGGGGGGCCAGGCGCACTCCCACCCTCATGGGCCCCTCGCAGCTCCACCGACCTACTTCTTTCGCCTATATATACTCTTATACCCTGAAACCATCGGGGAGAGCCACGAAACACCTTTTCACCGCCGCAACCTTCTGTACCTGTGAGATCCCATCTTGGGGCCTTTTCCGGCGCCCCGCCGAAGGGGGATTTGAACACGGAGGGCTTCTACATTAACACCATAGCCTCTCCGATGATGTGTGAGTTGTTTACCACAGACCTTCGGGTCCATAGTTATTAGCTAGATGGCTTCTTCTCTCTCTCTCTCTCTTTTGATCTCAATACAAAGTTCTCCTTGATCTTCTTGGAGATCTATTCGATTTAACATTTTTGCGATGTGTTTGCCGAGATCCAATGAATTGTGGGTTTATGAACTTGATTGTCTATGAATATTATTTGATTCTTCTCTGAATTCTTATATGCATGATTTGATATCCTTGCAAGTCTATTCAAATTATCGGTTTTGTTTGGCCTACTAGATGGATCTTTCTTGCAATGGGAGAAATGCTTAGCTTTGGGTTCAATCTTGCGGTGCTCGATTCCAGTGACAGAAAGGGAAACATCACGTATTGTATTGTTGCCATCGAGGTAAAAAGATGGGGTTTATATCATATTGCTTGAGTTTATCCCTCTACGTCATGTCATCTTGCCTAATGCGTTACTCCGTTCTTATGAACTTAATACTCTAGATGCATGCTGGATAGCGGTGGATGTGTGGAGTAATAGTAGTAGATGCAGAATCGTTTCGTTCTACCTGTCACGGATATGATGCCTATATTCATGATTATTGCCTTATATATCATCATAACTATGCGCTTTTCTATCAATTGCTCGGCAGTAATTTGTTCACCCACCGTAATACATGCTATCTTGAGAGAAGCCACTAGTGAAACCTATGGCCCACGGGTCTACTTTACATCATATAAGTTTCCAATCTACAATTCTAGTTTACTATTTATTTTGCAATCTTTATTTTCCAATCTATACCACAAAAATACCAAAAATATTTATCTTATTATCTTTATCAGATCTCACTTTTTCGAGTGGCCGTGAAGGGATTGACAACCCCTTTACCGCATTGGTTGCAAGCTTCTTATTTGTTTGTCCAGGTACTAGGCGATTTGCATGTAGTCTCCTATTGGATTGATACCTTGGTTCTCAAAAATTTAGGGAAATACTTACGCTACTTTGTTGCATCACCCTTTCCTCTTCAAGGGAAAAGCAACGCATGCTCAAGAGGTAGCACTCCCCTATGTTTTTGATATGTTCCTAGAGAAAATTAAGTTGAAATATGATAGTAGCAATAATGCGGACTGGGTCCGTGATCTGAGGATTATCCTCGTTGCTGCACAGAAGAATTATGTCCTTGATGCACCGCTAGGTGACAGACCTATTGCAAGAGCAGATGCAGACATTATGAACGTTTGACAAGCTCGGTATGATACTTGATAGTTTAGTGCACCATGCTTTACGGCTTAGAACCGGGACTTCAAAAACGTTTTGAAAGCTACAGAGCATATGAGATGTTCCAATAGTTGAAATTGCCATGTCAGACTCATGCCCATGTCAAGAGGTATGAGACTTCTGTTAAGTACTTTGCCTACAGATGGAGGAGAATGGCTCAGCCAGTGAGCATGTACTCGGAATGTCTGGGTAGTACAATCGCTTGAATCAAGTGGGAGTTAATCTTCCAGATAAGATAGTGATTGACAAAGTTGTCTAGTCACTATCACCAAGTTACTAGAACTTCATGATGAACTATAATATGCAAGGGATGAAAAAGACAAATCCCGAGCTCTTCGCAATGCTAAAGGCTGCGGATGTAGAAATCAAAAAGGAGCATCAAGTGTTGATGGTTAACAAGACCACTAGTTTCAAGAAAAGGGCAAAGAGTAGAAGGGGAACTTCAAGAAGAACAGCAAGCAAGTTGCTGCTCAAGTGAAGAAGCCCAAGTCTAGACCCAAGCCTGAAACTAAGTGCTTCTACTGCAAAGGAAATGGTCACTGCAAGAGGAACTTCCCAAAATACTTGGTGGATAAGAAGGATGGCAAAGTGAACAAAAGTATATATGATATACATGTTATTGATGTGTACTTTACTAGTGTTCATAGTAGCCCCTGCGTATTTGATACTGGTTCAGTTGCTATGATTAGTAACTTGAAACAAGAGTTACAAAAATAAATAGAGACTAGTTAAGGGCGAGGTGACGATGTGTGTTGGAAGTGATTCCAAGGTTGATAAGATCACCATCGCACATTCCCTTTACCTTCGGGATTAGTGTTGAACCTAAAATAAATGTTATTTGGTGTTTGCGTTGAGCATAATATGATTGGATCATGTTTATTAAAATACCGTTATTCATTTAAGTCAAAGAATAATTGTTATTTGTCAGGACCTCGATTCCAAATCACATCGATCTAGCCGGTAACACCTCATATCACTTTGCGGCCTCACGCACGGTATCCCACGGGTGTCACCTTACCATGGCCCGGGACCGTTTGCGCCTTTTGGCTCACGTATATGATAGTGTCGCTAGAATCCATATGATAGAGAACCCTGGCCGACATGGCTAGTCAAGAACCCAAAGTGGCACAGACCTATGGAGACAGGCATACATGAATCACATCGAGCATGTCGGTCATCAGCGAATGATTCCGGGCTGTAGCACTTGGCTAACAGGACTCCAGGGAACCCGGGCTGTAGCAGGCTAGGCAGGACTCCGGAAGTCACAGCGTGACATTTCCCCGAAGGGACAGACATAGGAATGAAGTGAAACACATGCCGGCCAGTCAAGTGTCCTGAACAGTAGTGCTAGGCTAGCAGGACTCCGGTGAACCGGGCTGTAGCGGACTACTATGGCTCGAGGAACACTAGACTACATTTCCCCATAAGAAAGGCTGCCAAGGATAAACAACTAGATTGTCGGACCCCACTCATACCAAGCATTTCAATCATACACACAATATGCCCGATATGAGTACATACAACATGGCATCACAACAAAACTCTACAACTCAAGTACTTTATTTAAAGGCTCCAGGGAGCCATACATAACATGTTCATACAGATAGGGGTCACATGACCCGACACTCAAGTCATACAAACATACAAGCACAAGCGGAAGCAACTAGTCTGAGTACAGACTCTAGAAAGAAAGAAGGCTTCTCGAAGCCTGTCTATCTACATAGGGCCCTCCACGGCCAGGATCACCACCTGGGTGGCTAGTCACTCGTCGACGTCAAGGTATACGTAGAACCCATCGGAGGGGGCGGTGTTGTCGTCTGAAAACAGTAATTAAGCAAACATGAGTACAAAGGTACTCAGCAAGTCTTACATCAGAACCTACTATACATGCTTATTCTCAAGAAGGTGGTGGGGTTAATGCAGCAAGCCAGCTTTGACTCTTGGCTAAGCTATCCTACGGAACTTCAGCAGTAAATAGTTTTCGCACACGAGTCCACTACTCACCAACACAATACTCCACCTGGGATCCTCCTTCGTCATCCTACGAGAGGGCCATCCTCGGTACTCACACTTATCTTGAGTCTTTTATTAGTACCCATTAACTTGTCTATGAACTGTATAGGCAACCAAGCAGTCCTTTACCACGGACGCGGCTATTCAAATAGTTTTATACCCTGCAGGGGTGTACTTCTTCATACACGCTTTCACCATTTACCGCCGTTTACACGACATGTACTCGGCAACCTTCAAGCGGAAGCCCAGCGAGGGTGTCGGCCACGGCCTACCTAAACACTTAAGTCTCTAGTCCAGGTTTATCGCCTATCCAGGTTCCATCCGCAGGGAGTCCAGCCGAGGTTTCCACATACGGCCCCGAACGATGTGAACAGGGATCCCGAGACACCAAACGGGTGACTCGGTACACCGTGCCACGGTGTATCTACCACAACATAGCCCACCCCTAGGGTCAGCGCTACGCACGGCCGCCAACACATAACCTACAAACACCAGAAACTATTTGCAACTCCTGGACAGAGTACTAGGGTGGTTAAGAAGCCGAGAGGGTCAATTAAGGATCCCAATGCATGGTAGTAGCTGAATCTTAAATCACACATACAGATCTCAGTTCTTAGGGACGACCTCAATGAAACAACCCACCATGTACTCCTACATGGCCTCTCATCGATACCTTTACCAAAACATGTTCAATACATCCCTCACATTACTGGCATAAGCATTTCACTCTGGCCCATCACCCAGATGAACCAGACCCGACACAACTCTAAGCATAGCAGGCATAGCAAGGTAGGAATCACATACATGGCTCAATCAACTCCTACACATGCTAGTGGGTTTCATCTAGTTACTGTGGCAATGACAGGTCATGCAGAGGATAAGGGTTCAACTACCGTAGCACACAGCAGTTTGAATCGCGTTGTCTTAATGTAGTAAACAAGAGTAGAAGCGAGAACATGGGTTTGTATCGGATGAACTAGGACGGATGAAACCCTTTTTCAAGGACTCATAGAGTTGGTTCTTAAGCTCGGCTAGTTCTAAGGGTGCCATCTTGTAGGGTCTTCTAGAAATTGGCACGGTTCCCGGAACAAGGTCTATCACAAACTCGACATCCCTGTCAGGTGGAACACCTGGCAGTTCTTCTGGAAAGACATCTGGAAATTCTCGGACTACCGGAACATCCTCAAGGTCTGGAAGGGGGTTGGCATTTAGGGATTAAAGCTGGCGCTTGGCCACTTGAGTTAAGACATTGACTGTCTTGCCCGATGGGTGAGTAAGCTGAACGGTTCTAGTGGCACAATCAATCTTAGCGTAATGAGCTGACATCCAGTCCATACCCAAGATGATGTTTATGTCCGTGGACTTGAGAGCTATCAAGGATGCAAGGAAGACAAGTCTATCGACAAGAATTTCGTTCCCATGACTTACTCTAGAATTTTGCCATTTGGAACCCAGAGTTTGAATTACCATGGAAGTGGGCATGTCACAGAATGTCGTGTTATGCAATCGAGCATAGCTCTCGGATATGAATGAATGAGATGCTCCAGTATCGAAAAGAACAGATGTCGGATGGCAGTTAACAAGGAGCGTACCAAGGACGACGTTGGGATCCTCATGAGCCTCCTCGGCTGAAACATAGTTGACATGGCCACGTGCAGTGGTGGCCGGCTTGGCGTAGAATGTTTTTCCCGCGGGCTTACCACGGCCAACGGACTTTCCAGTTTGATTGGGGTTGTTGTTCTAGGGACACTCTCGGCTATAGTGACCCGGCTCTCCACACTTAAAGCATGTCACCACATTGGGGCATGGAGCAGCATTAGCAGCGGGGCCACCATAGGGCTTGGGCGGTGCAAATTGCTGGTTGGGACGAGACGCCTCAAAGGATGGCCTCGGGATGAACCTGGGTGGCAGTGCAGTGCTTGGGATCCACACCCGGCGCTTCTGAGCTCCAGAGCCAGATGAAGAGCCAAAGTCACGGGAGTGCTTGCGTGAAGCGTCATAATCAGTCTGGCCTGTCTCAGCACTGATGGCTTTATTGACCAACTTCTGAAAGGAGGTGCACCCGTGCAGACGAAGATCGCGGCGACGCTCAGGGCTAAGTCCCTTGCGGAACCTTGCTTGCTTCTTAGCGTCAGTAGATACGTCTTCGGGAGCATAGCGTGCCAGATTTCCAAATTCACGACTATAAGCATCCACAGTCAGTCTTCCTTGGGTGAAGTTGCAGAACTCCTCCCTCTTGCGATCCATGAGACCTTCCGGAATATGATGTTCGCGGAAAGCCTCACTGAACTCAGCCCAAGTAGTAACTTGGCCGACCGGGCACATAGCTTCGAAGTTTTCCCACCAAAGGCTAGCAGGGCCTTCGAGGTAATAGGCAGCATAGGTAACCTTGTCGGCTTCGGCTACGTTGGCAGAACGTACCTTGTGAGTGATGCTGCGAAGCCAGTCATCCGCGTCGAGGGGTTCGACGGAATGGTTAAACTTTGGTGGGTACAGCTTGATAAAGTCATTGATTGACACCAAGTCATTTCGTGGGTGGCGTGCAGTGTTCTGCTCAATCCGCTCTAGCAGGCGGTTAGTCTCACGCTTGTTTCTTTCCGCCTCCAGCATTACTTCGGCCAGAGAAGGCGGGTGAGGCAGATTTTCACCTCTAGCTGCACTGGCTTCCCCCTGCTCCAAGGCAGCAGGGTTGCTGGGGGTGTTGACCATCCTAGGAGAAAACAAGACAATGGTTTAGATAAGGATGGCTCAAACTTAGCAAGGAGTGCAGAATGTAATGGATAACACGGAATGCAGAGATGTTCATCCGTATGTCATGGTAATATAAAACTGCCATATATATACCAACGGTCATACACATCATACATAGTTTAGTACAAGCCCAAGCTACAGTACAACTATGATGAAAGACGTTACATCTCATCGGAGGCATTCCAAGCTCCTATACAGTATTTGTCTACACCTCCGGATTTGATTACACACCAAGTCATATTCCACAAGTCTCGCAGGACAGTGGAGATACAACTACTACAATACTAGTGGTACTACTACTAACTCAGACAGCTCCGTAGTAGTCCTCATAGAAGCCACCTCCATAGCCTGGAAGTTCAATGTGACCATCCGGGAACAGATGGTCCTGAGGAGCCTGTGGACCATAGGGGCTAGGATGAGGTCTTGGACCAACAAACGGTGGCCTGCGGGGACCACGGGGTGGGGTGATGCCTCCCACATCACGCCAATCCACCATGTCTGGCAGAGCTGATCTCACAGGATACAGATCCCTTGTATCCATACATCCAGCTTGCACCGCAGGTGCAAACCGAGTCAATGTGGCCCAATGATCAACATGGGTATTGAATAGCTCCAGCCTCAAGGCCCGATTCTCTCGGTCCTTATCTTCGAGCATTTCGGGAGTGGTACGAGTTAATGAGTCCTCCTGAGTGGAGTCAGCATAGATAGCCTGAAGATACCCTTGCGCTCCCGGAAGTGAAGCTGGCATGTAACGGAAGTCGGTGTTCCGAAGCAGGCCAGTCCGGACTCGCAAGATGGTCATCATGGAATAGGCAGCATCCTGCACAGCCATCTCAACAGTAACCCCGAGTCCATAGGAACAGTGAAGGGGCTCGGTAGATCCAGGATAAGAAGGAAATATCCTGACGGTGCAGAGATATTGGCTTTGATTAAAGTCGCGGAACTGCTCTTCGACGGTGTATTCTGGATACCAACGGTAGCCCATCTCGATCATTACCCGGACTAACATAGCAGTATGACCGGGCACGTCGAGGCACCGGGTCAGGCGAACCACTTGGTTTTGAACACGGTTGGCCATCTGAAAGCACAACCACAATGCAAAGACATCAGAATTTCTAGGGAAAATTGGATAGCATAACAGCTGTAAATGCTCAGAAAAAGATTTGAGACATCCACAACAGTTCGCAATACCACTCAACAACATCATATCAAGATTCTGATCCAATTAGCAACATACTAAAATAGTAGAAACTGAACTGGGGCTTGTAGCATCAATCCTATAAGCTACTACGGATTAGTAACACGTGAACCTGATAGAAGGAGAGAGCCTAGTCCTTAACCCACGTTGAATGAGAAGAGAATGACTCAGATCAGAGGCATAGGGTAAAGGAGTAAAAGAGCCTTACGTTCCCTCCCACAATCAATTCCCCTACATATAACTAAAGCATTTCTAGACTCGACATCGACCAGTTTGGCTCAACGAACCTACAGGCAGTCCAGCTCTGATGCCAACGCTGTCAGGACCCCGATTCCAAATCACATCGATCTAGCCGGTAACACCTCATATCACTTTGCGGCCTCACGCACAGTATCCCACGGGTGTCGCCTTACCATGGCCCGGGACCGTTTGCGCCTTTTGGCTCACGTATATGATAGTGTCGCTAGCATCCATATGATAGAGAACCCGGGCCGACATGGCTAGTCATGAACCCAAAGTGGCACAGACCTATGGCGACAGGCATACATGAATCACATCGAGCATGTCGGTCATCAGCGATTGATTCCGGGCTGTAGCACTGGGCTAACAGGACTCCGGGGAACCCGAGCTGTAGCAGGCTAGGCAGGACTCTAGTCCTAGGCATGTACTCGGCAACCTTCAAGCGGAAGCCCAGCGAGGGTGTCGGCCACGGCCTACCTAAACACTTAAGTCTCTAGTCCAGGTTTATCGCCTATCCAGGTTCCATCCGCAGGGAGTCCGGCCAAGGTTTCCGCATACGGCCCCGAACGATGTGAACAGGGATCCCGAGACACCAAACGGGTGACTCGGTACACCGTGCCATGGTGTATCTACCGCAACATAGCCCACCCCTAGGGTCAGCGCTACGCACGGCCGCCAACACATAACCTACAAACACCAGAAACTATTTGCAACTCCTGGACAGAGTACTAGGGTGGTTAAGAAGCCGAGAGGGTCAATTAAGGATCCCAATGCATGGTAGTAGCTGAATCTTAAATCACACATACAGATCTCAGTTCTTAGGGACGGCCTCAATGAAACAACCCACCATGTACTCCTACATGGCCTCTCATCGATACCTTTACCAAAACATGTTCAACACATCCCTCACATTACTGGCATAAGCATTTCACTCTGGCCCATCACCCAGATGAACCAGACCCGACACAACTCTAAGCATAGCAGGCATAGCAAGGTAGGAATCACATACATGGCTCAATCAACTCCTACACATGCTAGTGGGTTTCATCTAGTTACTGTGGCAATGACAGGTCATGCAGAGGATAAGGGTTCAACTACCGTAGCACACATCAGTTTGAATCGCGTTGTCTTAATGCAGTAAACAAGAGTAGAAGCGAGAACATGGGTTTGTATCGGAATGATCAATGGTTGCTTGCCTGATGGAGTGGTAGTGGGATACTGCCCTTCAGTTGGATACTCGTGAATATCCTCGGAGGCAGAACCTACCACGAAGAACACATCGGAACACAATCAACACATGACGATATGCTACAATATGATGCATGCTATGACATGGCAATATGAATGTGTCTTGGCCTAATGCAAGCTATAACAGAAAGGAATGAACTCATTTGAATCAAAGATTCAAATATTAGCTCATTAAACATGGCCTTAATAGTGCATTTCCTTATTCTGCTTAAACAGCAAGGTAAACTTGTTTTGTCATGCATGAAACCATTACAGATGGATAGATTGAATTTTTCTGATCATTTTTCATATATAAATCTTTGCATTTGGAGCTATGGTTGATTTTCTATGATTTTTGGAAGTTTTAACTATTTTCTAGAAATTCCTGAATAAAAATAAATCCAGAAAATGCATTACTGCGTCAGCATTGCGTCATGCTGACCTCAGCAGGTCAAAGGCGCCAGCCCAGGTCAAACCTGACTGGTGGGCCCCTTCTGTCAGCCTCTCAGCTAATTAACAGGATTAGATTAACACTAATTAGCTGTCAGTGGGGCCTGGGCCCACATGTCAGTGACTGATTTAATTAAAATTAATTAAAACTAATCCTAAATTAGTTAGCAGACCGGCCCCACCTGTCATAGACTCAGGGGGGTCTACCTGGGCCCACCCAGGAGTCAAACTAGGTCAAACTCGCCGGCGACTCGACGCCGGCGAGGCCCGAGACGGTGGCGCAGCTCGGAAAACGCCCACAGGGCACGGGCGAGGCCGTTCTTGGGCTCGTTGGAGAGCTCTTGCAGTCGCGCATCTAGTGGTGGTGGAGGCCGGGCCTACGGTGGCCGGAGACGACGACGGTGAGCTCCAAGGCGGCGGCTGGAGTTCGGCCATGTGCGGGGAGTGGGCTGCGGCGAGCAAACACGGAAACTGAAGCGCTAGCGAGGCATTACGCGATGCGGCAAGCACGTTGCATAGCACGAGAGGACCAAATGGTCGCCGGAGCGACGCCGGCGACGAGCTCGAGCGGAGACGAGCTTCGGCCATGGTGGAACTATGGCCTAGAGGGTGCAAACGCGTGGGAAAGAAGAGGGGAAAGGCGGCGGAGCTCACAGGGAGGTCGATGAGCAGCTCAGTGGGCTCGGGGGCGACCGGAGCGAGGCGAATCGATGAACGGCGTCCGGCGGGTACCGAGATTGAAGACGATCCAATGGCGGTGATGCAGGGCCTCCGGTGATGCGTGGCTCGGTGGGGAGGGCGAGGGCGTCGGGGCAGAGCTTCTGGACAGGTCAGAGAGGCCAGGGGGTGACGGAGAGCGCGACTACGGCGGTGAGACGGCGACAAGCTCGTCTACCATGGTGCGGGAGAGGGTGAGGGAGACGAGGGGAGAGTGAGCGAGGATGAGAGGGGGACGTGGGGGTCGCGTGGCACCCCTAGGCATCTCCAGGCGTCAGCGGAAGCAGGAGGTGGCCGGCGTGTGGCCGCGGGCACCGGCCACACGCTCCGCGTCCTTCTGGCGCGAGGAGGACGACGACTGGCAGAGCCAGTAGGCTGGGCCGAGCCAGGTGGCTGGGCCAGCACAGGTAAGGCCCAGGTGGGCTTCCCTCTCTCTCTCTCTGTTTTTATTTGTTTCTGTTTTTCTAATTAATTGCAACTGTTGGGCTTTAAATAAAATACTAAAACGTTTCCAAAAATCCTGAAAATAATTGTGGGCTCTGTTTAGATTATTTCCAACAGCAAACATTTATTTCCAGGATTATTTGAGAACTTAAATTATTTTATAGCATTTAAATGCCCAAATTCAAATACTTATGATTTAATTCAATGACCTTCTGTTGACCTAGAAAATTGTGCACCAATTTTGCCAGAGGTTTTAACCAAGGACAAGGAGGGTGAACTTTTTAGAAGGGCATTTCAGGTTCATTGAAAATAATTTTAGTAAACCCTAGTTGTTTCCAGGGGGTGTTGGGGGTTTCTGCTTTGCCCATTTCAAATTTAAGAGAAATTTAAACATGATGCACACTCTAATGCTTGAACTAGCTAGGGTGTGACAACTCACCCCCACTCAAAAGAATCTCGTCCCGAGATTTAGGATCCTCCAGGAAGAAGGTGGGGTACTCAAGTCGAAGACGATCCTCCCTTTCCCAAGTGGCTTCTTTCTCGGAATGGTGTGACCATTGAACCTTGAGAAACTTGATATTCTGACGTCAAGTGGTACGCTCGGCCTGATCTAGGATACGAACGGGATATTCCCGATAGGAGAGGTTATCTTGTAGATCAAGCGTTTCGTGGTCCACTCCACGGATAGGATCCGCGAAGCAACGCCTGAGTTGTGAAACGTGGAAGACATCGTGAACTCTGGAAAGATGCGGAGGTAGTTCCAATTGGTAGGCAACTTCTCCTCGTTTGGCAAGAATGCGAAAGGGTCCAATGTAACGAGGGGCCAATTTTCCTTTGATACCGAAACGATGGGTTCCCTTTAACGGAGTAACCCGAAGGTAAGCCTTCTCGTCGACTTCATAAGTCACAGGCTTATGTTTACGATCATATTGACTCTTTTGACGAGATTGGGCTGTTTTCAATTTCTCACGAATAACGCGAACCTGCTCTTCCGCTTCCTGAATCATATCCGGGCCAAAGAGTTGTCTTTCCCCGGTTTCTGACCAGTTAAGAGGCGTTTGACATTTTCGTCCATAGAGAACTTCAAAAGGAGCCTTGCCCAAGCTGGCTTGATAACTATTGTTATAAGCAAACTCCGCGAATGGAAGGCATTTCTCCCAACTCATTCCGAACGAGATGACAGAAGCTCGGAGCATATCTTCCAGAATTTGATTGACTCGCTCTACTTGACCACTTGATTGAGGATGGAAGGCAGTACTAAAAGAGAGACGAGTTCCCATAGAATTTTGGAAACTTACCCAAAATCGAGAGGTGAAGAGACTCCCACGGTCTGAGTTAATTTCCAATGGAACACCATGAAGAGACACTATTCGGGAGATGTATAAATCGGCTAGCTGGCTAGCGGTGATACTCTCACGAACAGGTAGAAAGTGGGCTACTTTGGAAAGACGGTCGATCACGACGAAGATGGCATTATTCCCTCTCTTGGTCCTGGGAAGCCCAGTGATGAAATCCATACTGATTTTATCCCATTTCCATTCGGGAATAGCCAAAGGTTGAAGAGTGCCAGCAGGCCGTTGATGCTCTGCTTTAACACGACGACAAACGTCGCAATTAGCAATGTATTGAGCGATTTCTCTCTTCATCCTAGTCCACCAAAACCTCTGGCGTAGGTCTTGATACATTTTAGTACTACCAGGATGAATGGTGAGAGGGGATTCATGAGCTTCCTTAAGGATCAACTGGCGCAGATGTTGTTTCTTGGGAACCACCAAACGGTTCTCGAAGAAGACAGCACCTCGCTCATCCACGGAGAAACATTTAGCAACTCCGCTAGCGATGTTTTCCTTAATCCGGGATATGCCCTTATCATACCGCTGGGCGGTTATGGTTTGATCCATAAGGGTAGGTTTCGCCACCAGGGTGGATAGGAATCCTCGAGGAACAATGTGAAGGTTAAGCTTACGGAATTCCTCATGGAGAGGTGGTTGACTCTGTTGTAACATCAGGTTGTTACAATAGGATTTACGGCTTAGTGCATCATCCATGACATTGGCTTTGCCCGGGGTGTAAGTTATTCCTAAGTCGTAGTCCGAGATCAACTCAACCCAACGTCTTTGCCTGAGATTCAAGTCTGGTTGGGTGAATATATATTTCAAACTTTGGTGATCGGTGAAGATCTCGCAACGATTACCGAGGAGGTAATGTTGCCAGGTTTTAAGTGCATGGACTACAGCTGCAAGCTCTAGATCATGTGTGGGATAATTTTCCTCATGTGGGTGTAATTTCCGTGAAGCATAGGCAATTACCTGACGATCCTGCATGAGTATGCAACCTAGTCCTTGTCGCGAGGCGTCGCAATAGATAATGAAGTCCTTGGAGAAATCTGGTGGTACCAGTACGGGAGCAGATGTCAGGCGTCTTTTCAGTTCCTGAAAGCTGAGCTCGCACTGTGGAGTCCACTCGAACTTTTTATCTTTCTTGAGGAGTTTAGTTAGAGGTTTAGCAACCTTGGAGAAATTCTCGACGAAGCAGCGGCAATAGCTCGCTAAGCCAAGGAAACTCCGAACTTGCTTGACCGTCTCAGGTGGAGTCCAATCAAGGACGGCTTGAACTCGCTCGGGATTGACAGCAATACCCTTGCCAGAGATTACATGGCCTAGATAGGTCACTTCTGGCAACCAAAATTCACACTTGGAGAATTTGGCATAAAGGCGATGCTCTCGAAGTTTCATCAATACCAGCCTTAGATGTTCGGCATGTTCCTCTTCATTCTTGGAGTAGATGAGTATGTCATCGAGGTATACCACGACGAATTTATCCAAGTACTCCATGAAAACCGAGTTCATTAACCGAGAGAAGGTAGCTGGGGCATTGGTTAAACCGAAGGACATGACGGTGTACTCGTATTGGCCATAACGAGTAACAAAGGCCGTTTTGGGAATGTCCCCATTTCTGATTTTGATTTGATGGTAGCCCAACCTCAAATCCATCTTGGAGAAGATTGAGGATCCAGCGAGCTGATCATACAGATCGTTAAGCCTGGGAAGCGGGTATTTGTTCTTGATGGTGACCAGGTTGACAGGGCGGTAGTACACAACCATTTGATCCGTTCCATCCTTCTTCTTGACGAAGAGGACGGGGCAAGCCCAAGGAGAGGAACTAGGACGGAAGAAACCCTTTTTCAAGGACTCATCGAGTTGGTTCTTAAGCTCGGCTAGTTCTAAGGGTGCCATCTTGTAGGGTCTTCTAGAAATTGGCACGGTTCCCGGAACAAGGTCTATCACAAACTCAACATCCCTGTCAGGTGGAACACCTGGCAGTTCTTCTAGAAAGACATCTGGAAATTCTCGGACTACCGGAACATCCTTAAGGTCTGGAAGGGGGTTGGCATTTAGGGAGTAAAGCTGGCGCTTGGCCACTCGAGTTAAGACATTGACTGTCTTGCCCGATGGGTGAGTAAGCTGAACGGTTCTAGTGGCACAATCAATCTTAGCGTAATGAGCTGACATCCAGTCCATACCCAAGATGATGTTTATGTCCGTGGACTTGAGAGCTATCAAGGATGCAAGGAAGACAAGTCTATCGACAAGAATTTCGTTCTCATGACTTACTCTAGAAGTTTGCCATTTGGAACTCGGAGTTTGAATTACCATGGAAGTGGGCATGTCACAGAATGTCGTGTTATGCAATCGAGCATAGCTCTCGGATATGAATGAATGAGATGCTCCAGTATCGAAAAGAACAGATGTCGGATGGCAGTTAACAAGGAGCGTACCAAGGACGACGTTGGGATCCTCATGAGCCTCCTCGGCTGAAACATAGTTGACATGGCCACGTGCAGTGGTGGCCGGCTTGGCGTAGAATGTTTTTCCCGCGGGCTTACCACGGCCAACGGACTTTCCAGTTTGATTGGGGTTGTTGTTCTAGGGACACTCTCAGCTATAGTGACCCGGCTCTCCACACTTAAAGCATGTCACCACATTGGGGCATGGAGCAGCATTAGCAGCGGGGCCACCATAGGGCTTGGGCGGTGCAAATTGCTGGTTGGGACGAGACGCCTCAAAGGATGGCCTCGGGATGAACCTGGGTGGCAGTGCCGTGCTTGGGATCCACACCCGGCGCTTCTGAGCTCCAGAGCCGGATGAAGAGCCAAAGTCACGGGAGTGCTTGCGTGAAGCGTCATAATCAGTCTGGCCTGTCTCAGCACTGATGGCTTTATTGACCAACTTCTGAAAGGAGGTGCACTCGTGCAGACGAAGATCGCGGCGAAGCTCAGGGCTAAGTCCCTTGCGGAACCTTGCTTGCTTCTTAGCGTCAGTAGATACCTCTTCGGGAGCATAGCGTGCCAGATTTCCAAATTCACGACTATAAGCATCCACAGTCAGTCTTCCTTGGGTGAAGTTGCAGAACTCCTCCCTCTTGCGATCCATGAGACCTTCCGGAATATGATGTTCGCGGAAAGCCTCACTGAACTCAGCCCAAGTAGTAACTTGGCCGACCGGGCACATAGCTTCGAAGTTTTCCCGCCAAAGGCTAGCAGGGCCTTCGAGGTAATAGGCAGCATAGGTAACCTTGTCGGCTTCGGCTACGTTGGCAGAACGTAGCTTGTGAGTGATGCTGCGAAGCCAGTCATCCGCGTCGAGGGGTTCGACGGAATGGTTAAACTTTGGTGGGTACAGCTTGATAAAGTCATTGATTGACACCAAGTCATTTCGTGGGTGGCGTGCAGTGTTCTGCTCAATCCGCTCTAGCAGGCGGTTAGTCTCACGCTTGTTTCTTTCCGCCTCCAGCATTACTTCGGCCAGAGAAGGCGGGTGAGGCAGATTTTCACCTCTAGCTGCAATGGCTTCCCCCTGCTCCGAGGCAGCAGGGTTGCTGCGGGTGTTGACCATCCTAGGAGAAAGCAAGACAATGGTTTAGATAAGGATGGCTCAAACTTAGCAAGGAGTGCAGAATGTAATGGATAACACGGAATGCAGAGATGTTCATCCGTATGTCATGGTAATATAAAACTGCCATATATATACCAACGGTCATACACATCATACATAGTTTAGTACAAGCCCAGGCTATAGTACAACTATGATGAAAGACGTTACATCTCATCGGAGGCATTCCAAGCTCCTATACAGTATTTGTCTACACCTCCGGATTTGATTACACACCAAGTCATATTCCACAAGTCTCGCAGGACAGTGGAGATACAACTACTACAATACTAGTGGTACTACTACTAACTCAGACAGCTCCGTAGTAGTCCTCATAGAAGTCACCTCCATAGCCTGGAAGTTCAACGTGACCATCCGGGAACAGATGGTCCTGAGGAGCCTGTGGACCATAGGGGCTAGGATGAGGTCTTGGACCAACAAACGGTGGCCTGCGGGGACCACGGGGTGGGGTGATGCCTCCCACATCACGCCAATCCACCATGTCTGGCAGAGTTGATCTCACAGGATACAGATCCCTTGTATCCATACATCCAGCTTGCACCGCAGGTGCAAACCGAGTCAATGTGGCCCAATGATCAGCATGGGTATTGAAAAGCTCAGCCTCAAGGCCCGATTTTTCTGATCATTTTTCATATATAAATATTTGCATTTGGAGCTATGGTTGATTTTCTATGATTTTTGGAAGTTTTAACTATTTTCTGGAAATTCCTGAATAAAAATAAATCCAGAAAATGCATTACTGCGTCAGCATTGCGTCATGCTGACCTCAGCAGGTCAAAGGCGCCAGCCCAGGTCAAACCTGACTGGTGGGCCCCTTCTGTCAGCCTCTCAGCTAATTAACAGGATTAGATTAACACTAATTAGCTGTCAGTGGGGCCTGGGCCCACATGTCAGTGACTGATTTAATTAAAATTAAATAAAACTAATCCTAAATTAGTTAGCAGACCGGCCCCACCTGTCATAGACTCTGGGGGGGTCTACCTGGGCCCACCCAGGAGTCAAACTAGGTCAAACTCGCCGGTGACTCGACGCCGGCGAGGCCCGAGACGGTGGCGCAGCTCGGAAAACGCCCACAGGGCACGGGCGAGGCCGTTCTTGGGCTCGTTGGAGAGCTCTTGCAGTCGCGCATCTAGTGGTGGTGGAGGCCGGGAATACGGTGGCCGGAGACGACGACGGCAAGCTCCAAGGCGGCGGCCGGTGTTCGGCCATGTGCGGGGAGTGGGCTGCGGCGTGCAAACACGGAAACTGAAGCGCTAGCGAGGCACTACGCGATGCGGCAAGCACGTTGCATAGCACGGGAGGACCAAATGGTCGCCAGAGCGACGCCGGCGACGAGCTCGAGCGGAGACGAGCTTCGGCCATGGTGGAACTATGGCCTAGAGGGTGCAAACGCGTGGGAAAGAAGAGGGGAAAGGCAGCGGAGCTCACAGGGAGGTCGATGAGCAGCTCAGTGGGCTCGGGGGCGACCGGAGCGAGGCGAATCGATGAACGGCGTCCGGTGGGTACCGAGGTTGAAGACGATCCGATGGCGGCGATGCAGGGCCTCCGGTGATGCGTGGCTCGGTGGGGAGGGCGAGGGCGTCGCGGCGGAGCTTCTGGACTGGTCAGAGAGGCGAGGGGGTGACGGAGAGCGCGACTACGGCGGTGAGACGGCGACAAGCTCGTCGGCCATGGTGCGGGAGAGGGTGAGGGAGACGAGGGGAGAGTGAGCGAGGATGAGAGGGGGACGTGGGGGTCGCGTGGCACCCCTAGTCATCTCCAGGCGTCGACGGAAGCAGGAGGTGGCCGGCGTGTGGCCGCGGGCGCCGGCCACACGCTCCGCGTCCTTCTGGCGCGAGGAGGACGACGACTGGCAGAGCCAGTAGGCTGGGCCGAGCCAGGTGGCTGGGCCAGCACAGGTAAGGCCCAGGTGGGCTTCCCTCTCTCTCTCTCTGTGTTTTTATTTGTTTCTGTTTTTCTAATTAACTGCAACTGTTGGGCTTTAAATAAAATACTAAAACGTTTCCAAAAATCCTGAAAATAATTGTGGGCTCTGTTTAGATTATTTCCAACAGCAAACATTTATTTCCAGGATTATTTGAGCATTTAAATTATTTTATAGCATTTAAATGCCCAAATTCAAATACTTATGATTTAATTCAATGACCTTCTCTTGACCTAGAAAATTGTGCACCAATTTTTCCAAAGGTTTTAACCCAAGACAAGGAGGGTGAACTTTTTAGAAGGGCATTTCAGGTTCATTGAAAATAATTTTAGTAAACCCTAGTTGTTTCTAGGGGGGTTGGGGGTTTCTGCTTTCCCCATTTCAAATTTAAGAGAAATTTAAACATGATGCACACTCTAATGCTTGAACTAGCTAGGGTGTGACATTATTCTGTTTACATGAATAAAACCTTTTGTGGTCATACACCCAAGGTGAATGGTTTGTTGAATCTCAATCGTAGTGATACATCTATTCATAATATTGATGCCAAAAGATGCAAAGTTGATAATGATAGTGCAACATACTAGTGGCACTGCCGTTTAGGTCATATTGGTGTAAAGTGCATGAAGAAACTCCATGCGGATGGACTTTTGGAATCACTTGACTATGAATCATTTGATGCTTGCGAACCATGCCTCATGGGCAAGATGACTAAGACTACGCTCTCTGGAACAATGTAGCGAGCCACTGACTTATTGGAAATAATACATACCGATGTATTCGGTTCGATGAGTGTTGAGGATCACGACAGGTATCATTATTTTCTGACCTTCACAGATGATTTGAGCAGATATGGGTATATCTACTTAATGAAACACAAGTCTGAAACATTTTGAAAAGTTCAAAGAATTTCAGAGTGAAGTGGAAAATCATCGTAACAAGAAAATAAATTTTCTACGATCTGATCGTGGAGGTGAATATTTGAGTTATGAGTTTGGCCTTCATCTAAAACAATGTGGAATAAGTTTCACAACTCACGCCACCTAGAACACCACAACATAATGGTGTGTCCAAACGTCGTAATTGTACTTTATTGGATATGGTGCAATCTATGATGTCTCTTAGCGATTTACAACTATCGTTTTGGGGTTATGCATTAGAGACATCTGCATTCACGTTAAATGGGGCACCATCTAAATCCGTTGAGATGACACCATATGAACTGTGGTTTGCCAAGAAACCTAAGTTGTCGTTTCTTAAAGTTTGGGGCTGCGATGCTTATGTGAAAAAGCTTCAATCTGATAAGCTCGAACCCAAATTGGAGAAATGTGTCTTCATAGGATACCCAAAGGAGACTGTTGTGTACACCTTCTATCACAGATCTGAAGGCAAGATATTCGTTGGTAAGAATGGATCATTTCTAGAGAAGGAGTTTATCTCGAAATAAGTGAGTGGGAGGAAAGTCGAAATTGATGAGGTAGTTGTACCTTCTCTCAAATTGGAAAATGGTTCATCACAAAAATCAGTTCTAGTGATTCCTACACCAATTAGTGAGGAAGTTAATGATGATGATCATGAAACTTCAGATCATGTAACTACCGAACCTCGTAGGTCAACCAGAGTACGATCCGCACCAGAGTGGTACGGTAATCCTTTTCTGGAAGTCATGTTACTAGACCATGATAAACCTACAAACTATGAGGAAGCGATAATGAGCCCAGATTCCATGAAATGGCTTGAGGCCATGAAATGTGAGATGGGATCCATGTATGAGAACAAAGTATGGACTTTGATTGACTTGCCTGATGATCGGCGAGCCATTGAGAATAAATGGATCTTCAAGAGGACGACGGACACTGATAGTAGTGTTACTATCTACAAAGCTTTAATTGTCGCAAAAAGGTTGTCGACAAATTCAAGGTGTTGACTATGATAAGATTGTCTCACTCGTAGCGATGCTTAAGTCTGTCCGAATCATGTTAGCAATTGCCACATTTTATGAAATCTGGCAAATGGATGTCAGAACTACATTCCTTAAGGGATTTCTTAAAGAAGAGTTGTATATGATGCAACAAGAAGGTTTTGTCAATCCTAAATGTGCTAACAAAGTGTGAAGCTCCAGCGATCCATCTATGGACTGGTGCAAGCATCTCGGAGTTGGAATATACGCTTTGATAAAGTGATCAAAGCATATGGTTTTGTATAGACTTTTGGTGAAGCCTGTATTTACAAGAAAGTGAGTGGGAGCACTATAGCCTTTCTGATAAGTATATGTGAATGACATATTGTTGATCATAAATGATGTAGAATTTTCTGGAAAGCATAAAGGAGTGTTTGAAAGGAGTTTTTCAAAGAAAGACCTCGATGAAGCTGCTTACATATTGAGAATCAAGATCTATAGATATAGATCAAGACGCTTGATAAGTTTTTTCAATGAGTACATACCTTGACAAGTTTTTGAAGTAGTTCAAGAACAGTCAAAGAAGGAGTTCTCGCATGTGTTGCAAGGTGTGAAGTTGAGTAAATACTCAAAACCTGACCACGGCAGAAAATAGAAAGAGAATGAAAAGTCATTCCCTAAGCCTTAGTCATAGGTTCTATAAAATATGCTATCCTGTGTACCGGACCTATTGTGTACCTCACCATGAGTTTGGCAAGAGGGTACAATAGTGATCCAGGAATGGATCACTGGACAGCGGTCAAAATTATCCTTAGTGGAATAAGGACATGTTTCTCAGTTATGGAGGTGACAAAAAGTTCATCGTAAAGAGTTACGTCGGTGCAAGCTTTGACACTGATCCGGATGACTCTAAGTCTCAATCTGGATAGATATTGAAAGTGGGAGCAATTAGACAGAGTAGCTCCGTGCAGAGCATTGTAGACATAGAAAATTTGCAAAATACATATGACTCTGAATATGGCAGACCCGTTGACTAAACTTCTCTCACAAGCAAAACATGATCACACCTTAGTAATCTTTGGGTGTTAATCACATAGCGATGTGAACTAGATTATTGACTCTAGTAAACCCTTTGGGTGTTAGTCACATGGAGATGTGACCTAATCACATAAAGATGTGAACTATTGGTGTTAAATCACATGACGATGTGAACTAGATTATTGACTCTAGTGCAAGTGGGAGTGTCAGTGTCAAAACCGGCGGATCTTGGGTAGGGGGTCCCGAACTGTGCGTCTAAGGCGGATGGTAACAGGAGGCAGGGGACACAATGTTTTACCCAGGTTCGGGCCCTCTTGATGGAGGTAAAACCCTACGTCCTGCTTGATTAATATTGATGATATGGGTAGTACAAGAGTAGATCTACCATGAGATCGGAGAGGCTAAACCCTAGAAGCTAGCCTATGGTATGATTGTATGTTGTAGTTGTTGTGTCCTACGGACTAAAACTCTCTGGTTTATATAGACACCGGAGAGGGTTAGGGTTACACAAGGTCGGTTACAAAGGAGGAGATATCCATATCCGTATTGCCTAGCTTGCCTTCCACGCCAAGTAGAGTCCCATCTGGACACTAGACGAAGTCTTCAATCTTGTATCTTCATAGTCTAACAGTCCAACCAATGGAGATAGTCCGGCTGTCCGAAGACCCCCTAATTGTAACATCCCAAATTTTCAATTTGGAATGTTATACATTAGATCATCAATGCATATCATACTTTATTTTGCTTTTGGTTTTGATCCTAGAAATTCTATGCAACTCAAGGACCCACGGAGAGAATTGGGGATTTCGTTATTTTCATATTTGAGTTTTCTCAAATTTTGAGAATAGGATCATTTGATTTTATTCATTTTATCATAAATTATTTCTATTACAAAAATATGAGAGAGGGAATAAATGACTTTCCCAAAATAAATAAATATTGAGGATTTAATAAAAAAAATCAAATAAGATTTTATTTCGGAGTTTTTCGTTATTTTATTTGAATTTAGGAAAAATGTGCGTTTTTTAGAATTGCATTTAGGCCCCAAATAAATGTTCACCTTGTGCGGCTTGATTTTAGAAGCCCGGGAAAATTTATTTCGGGATTTTTGGAGTCCGTTTAGTATTCCTTTTTATTTTTCTTCCGCGCGTAATTATTTAAAAAAACCGAACCGACCTACGGGCCGTATCCGACCCGGACTCCGGCTCGACTCGCCCTTATAAGCCGGCCCACCCCAGGCCGAACCCTAGCCCCGAGCCACCCCAAGCCCCGCCACCGCCGCCACCAGCGCCGCCGCCGCCGCCCGCCGCCGCCGCCTCGCCGCACGCAGCCCGAGGTTCGCCTCGAAATCCGCGCCGATTTTTATATTTTTTTTGAAAAACCATTCGGTTTTTCCGTCATTTTTTTTAGTTTCTGTTTTTTAAATAGATCGGTTTTTCCGATTTATTTAATTAGCGAGCGTTCGTCCGTTCCTTCGTTCTAACGAACGTTCGTCGCTTTTCTTTTTCTCGGATTAAACCCGCAATTTTTCTGATCGCGATTCCTGATCCGATTTTCGTTTTAGTATAACTTTTCGCTTGTTTATCGGAATCAGGCGATTCAAGCACCTGGAGTTTCGTCTCGAAACCCTCTATCCGTTTAACCAAGTTAAACAAGCTTTTGCCACTGTAAAAATTGCTTTAGATCTAGATTAGTAGAACGAAGTTGTTTTCTTTCGCTGTTTGACTTTCGTTGCTTCGTTCGATTTGATTCTTTTTGCAAACCGGAGTTCTTAAGTTGAACTTTCTGGTTAGATCTTTTATTTGAATTTTACTTGTGCATTAGATGAGTACTTATTGTATGCTTGTTTGTTTGTCTGCGATAGAATACCCGGAGTGCGCCGCCTGTTACTTCGAATCTCTAGGTTTCGCGGATCATCAGCAAGGCAAGTAACACTTTGATCATACCTTTTCTACTACCCAGTTTTATTGCATTAGATCAATCCTCAAACATTGCATGATTAGGATCTAATTAAATTGTGGGATGGGAAGTAGTTGAGGTAGTACCTATCACCTGTTATATATCAACCTTTGGGAGTTACTTCTACGTTTGCTTATTGTGCCATGCTATGCTAGTAGACGTGGATTGGGTGAGTGATATCCATGACAGATGTGAGTATTGTTAATTAATGGTTTATCTAAGGTGGCAACTTAAACACACATCTGGGTGGATTGAGGCACCTGGGTCACCCAGGATTTGCCTGTATTCTTTCGGACCGCCACCCAGGCTCAAAGGGATCATGAGACTATTCATACTAGAAACTTCCGTGTGCAGCCACAAGCTATTATGGGCTCTAGCATAGTTGACTAATTCGTTCGAACTCTTACAGTGGTAGACTAGCAGATGTAGGGGATGTAGGTGGTACGGTCTACCCGATCCTAAGGTGCAAGCGCTTCTGAAAGACTATGTCTCGGTCATCCGTCTTCTCAAACACCATGTAGTGCGAGAAACCAAACGGAGGCGATCGAGTCTTGTGGGGAAAAGTGCGCAAACCTCTGCAGAGTGTATTAAACTAATCATGGTTAGCCGAGTCCCCTGTTATGGACATCTTGAGTATCTAGTACCTGGATTATCATGTGAATCTCAACATGTTACTCTAAATTATGTTTGTTGGGTTTTGTTAATGATGATGCTTAATTGGGATTGAGAATGATGTCAACCATTCTCAATGTTTAACAACTACCATGATAGTTAAATAAATTTATTCCTTTGCAGTAGGGAAAAATTGGCTTTACGCAAAACTGTAACCATAGATCTCTCCACCAGCCAAATATGCATATAGAATAGCTCTTTCATTCCATTACCCTCTATGTGTTACATTGCCAGCATATTCCATGTGCTGACCCGTTTCGGGCTGCAACGTTAATGTTGCAGACTTTTCAGACGACGATTAAGGAGTTTTTAGGTCGTGGTTCTATACTCAGTGATGCCGTTGGAGTTGATGGACTCACTTATCTTCCAAGCCTTCCGCTGTTATCGTTATTAGATGGCCTTAAGCCATATTTATTGTAATAAGTTCTCAATTGAGACACTCAATGTAATAAGTGTGTGATTGCTACTCTGTTATAAATCCTCCGAGTACTGTGTGGTGTCAGCATTACTGATCCAGGGATGACACCGGAGCACAAAGATCAGACCGTTTGAGGTCTGGTCGCTACAGAGATGGTATCAGAGCACACGCTGACTGTAGGACACGACCACTAAGCTAAAGACCTAGATCACTATTCACTCTCTTCTCTTCTGACTCCTCATCTTTTCTACTCTTTTAGGATGGCGGATGCAAGGAACAAGTTCACGCAACCGGATGAATTTACACCCTTTGGATGTCACTTGAAGGAAGTCACTAGATACCTGAACATAGGAGTACCAAGCTTCACCGGAACCTACAACGCCACTTTACCTGAAGAAGAGCATTGGATGATTCAAGTTCAAGTTCCAGGAAGGACGTTCATGCCTGTCACTGAGCCCATAGAGTTTTCTTTTGATGCACCAACTTGGAGTCTAGGAAAGAGCATGGCAGCTCACAACGCCATGGGACGCATTGGAGAAGTCTACCGCAATTATCTCAAGGATACTATCTACCAGATTTGTGGGCGTCGAGATGAGCACTGGGAGATGATTAGCACCAGGAAGGATAGATCAATTGCAGCTTTTATCCAGGAGTTAAACCAGCACATTCAACGACAGGAGAACCAGATGTGCGCCGACATGATAGACCTGAAGAAGGCAAAGACAAGAATCAAGGAACTAGAGGAATAACTCAAGGCTACACGTGAAGATTATGAAGAGGAAATTGAAGTATTGGTAGAGAAGAATGACGATCTGATCAAGAAGATCGGGATATTTATGGAGGCCCTACACTAGTAGATGAAGACGAAGAACCCAAGGAGATAAGCCCGGAAGACTACATCATCATCGATGACACCGACTCGGACCCAGAAGATAGAGATGATGACTATATTGATGAAGCTGGAGCAGATATCATGGTGTCTGCAACCGAAGAATATTTCTAGTAGACCACCTCATCAGTAGTAGTAGTCCACCATGTAAATATAGTAGTCCGAGCACTTTTGCGATAGTTAGATCGATTGTATGCCCTTGTTTGATTGAATGAAGTGAATTGTTTGCTTTTGTCTCATGTGCATATGGGTAGTGTTTTCTCTTTAGACCCCCTCTGTACTTACATCTCATCTTTTCTAAACTCTCAGATGCCTCCGAGATGTGACCCCAAATTTACCTTTCCACCGGAGCTCACCCAGTTGATCCAGCAGCAGAACACATTGATGCAGTTGCTAGTCCAGAATCAGAACCAAGGGAACAACAACAACAACAACGCACCACCACCACCACCTATTGATCATTTAGCCCGTTTTCTTCGGCTGAATCCGCCGGTGTTTTCCAGTAGCACCGAGCCGATAGTAGCAGATGATTGGCTCCGCAAGACAGCTAGAGAGTTGACCACAGTAGGATGCACAAATGCGGAGAAGGTGAAGTTTGCCGCACATCAGCTTGAAGGACCCGCAGCATCATGGTGGGAGAATTTCACAACCACTTTCCCTGTCGACACTATCATATGGGACCAGTTTCAGCAGGCTTTTCGCACTGCCCACGTTTCAGCAGGAGCTATGGCCATGAAGAAGCGTGAGTTTCGCAACTTGCGCCGAGGAGGACGGACAGTTGGCCAGTATGTGGAGGACTTTAGTAAGTTAGCATGTTATGCCCCAGATGACGTTGCTATGGATGCAGCTAAGCAGGAGAAGTTTCTGGAAGGGCTGAATGATGAGTTGAGCATGCAGTTGATGGTAGCAACCTTCAACAACTACCAGGAGTTGGTAGATCGTGCTCTTATGATTGAAGGGAAGCAGCAGCAAATTGAAAATCACAAGAGGAAGTATGGACAAGGGAAGTACAATTCAGGAGCTCAGCAGAAGCCACGTTTTACCCCTAGATCGGGAGGACATTTTCAGCATACCCATGGAGGAGGTAGCTCGCACAATCACAATGGCCCCAGGAATGGTAATGGGAATGGAGGAAGCAACAGCCAGAACCGCACCAACCCATCAACCCCAGCCAAGAAAGACCTGAGCCAAGTCACTTGCTTTAAGTGTTCGAAGACCGGACATTATGCCAATGAATGTCCTGAAATACAAAATGGAAATAGCAATGGAAGCTCTGGGAAGAAGCCGAACCCTTTCAACAGGGGACAGGTGAACCACGTTAGCGTGGAGGAGGTTGAAGCTCAGCCTGATGCAGTAATAGGTAAGTTTTTGGTTAAGTCATTTACTGCACTCGTTCTTTTTGATACTGGTGCATCGCATTCATACATCTCAAGGGGATTTTTGGATAAGTATAACCTGTCAACCCAAGCCCTTAGGTCACCCATGTTAGTAACCTCGCCTGGAGCAGAATATATGGCTAGTCGATGGTGTGATCGGTTACCATTAAGGATTGGTAACTATGTTTTTCCCTCAGACCTAATAGTATTGGAATCCCAAGGATTGGATGTGATATTAGGCATGGATTGGTTGTCAAAGTATGAAGGGAACATTGAATGTGCCAGTAAGTCAATTTTACTTACCACCCCAGAAGGGAGAAGGATCAAGTATGTATCCCGACATGTGCCAAAGAGGACTCAAGTAAATTGCTTAACAGGAGTTGTGCAGGAGGAAGTACCAGTAGTGAAGGATTTCCCTGATGTATTTCCAGAAGAGTTGCCAGGCATGCCACCGGATAGAGATATTGAGTTCTTGATTGAGCTATTGCCAGGCACAGTGCCAATATCGAAGATACCATATAGGATGCCTGCAAAGGATTTGGTGGAAATTAAGAAGCAAATTAAGGAGTTACTGGATAAATTTTATATTCGCCCAAGTTCTTCACCTTGGGGATCGCCGGTACTTCTAGTGGAGAAGAAGGATGGATCGTTAAGGATGGTTGTCGGTTATCGAGGATTGAATGAAGTAACAATCAAGAACAAGTACACACTACCGATGATCAATGATCTGTTTGATCGATTGCAAGGAGCTAAGGTATTTTCCAAGATCGATCTGCGATCAGGATACCACAAGTTGAAGATTCAGGAACAGGATATACCCAAGACGGCTTTTACCACCAGGTATGGGCTGTACGAGTATACTGTTATGTCATTTGGTCTGACTAATGCACCCGCATATTTTATGAACATGATGAACAAAGTATTTATGGAGTTTTTGGATAAGTTCGTCGTAGTGTTCATTGATGATATCCTGGTTTACTCGAAGAATGAAGAGGAGCATAAGGAGCATTTGCGTTTGGTACTTGGTAAGCTCAGAGAACATCAATTATATGCCAAGTTTAGCAAATGTGAGTTTTGGTTGAAGGAAGTAGGATTCCTCGGACACGTTATATCTGGAGAAGGTATAGCAGTTGATCCCACTAAAGTTGATACCGTGACCAAGTGGGAAGCACCAACCACCGTGGGAGAGATCCGGAGTTTTCTTGGACTCGCAGGATACTACCGGAGATTTATTGAGAATTTCTCAAAGATTGTGAAACCTATGACTGAGTTGTTGAAGAAAGATACCAAGTTCATATGGACGGAGGAATGTGAGGCTAGTTTCCAGGAGTTGAATAAACGTTTGGTTACTTCACCAGTGTTGATTTTGCCAGATCAGACCAAGGATTATGAGGTGTATTGCGACGCTTCATGTCGAGGACTTGGTGCAGTGCTTATGCAGGAAGGGAGAGTTGTTTCATATGCCTCAAGACAGCTTAAGCCTCATGAGTTGAATTATGCTACGCATGATTTGGAGTTAGCAGTTGTAGTGCATGCACTGAAAACTTGGAGACATTTTCTGATTGGAAACCATTGCGAGGTGTATACGGATCATAAGAGTTTGAAGTATATTTTCACACAGAAGGAGTTAAACCTCAGACAAAGGAGATGGTTGGAGCTCATCAAGGATTATGAAATGAAATTGCATTATCATCCCGGGAAGGCTAGTGTAGTAGCTGACGCATTAAGCCGTAAGAGCCATGTCAATACGTTAATGATGGGAGAAATACCAAGGGAGTTAGCCGAAAATCTTCGAGAGTTATGCTTAGAAATAGTCCCGAGAGGCTATGTAGCATCATTGGAGATTCAGTCTACATTGATGGATAAAATCAGAGAAGCCCAAAGGACTGACAAGGATATTGCTTCTATTAAGGAGAAACTTAGCAAAGGAAAGGCTAAGGGATTTCGTGAGGATGAGCACGATACCCTATGGTTTGAAGACCATGTTTACGTGCCCAATGACCCGGAGATCAGGATGTTGATACTGCAAGAGGCACATGATTCGCCATATTCGATTCACCCAGGAAATACCAAGATGTATTTGGATTTGAAGGATATTTTTTGGTCGACCGGAATGAAGAAGGATATTGCGGAGTACGTAGCAGTTTGTGTTGTATGTCAGAGAGTGAAGGCAGAGCATCAGAAGCCAGCAGGATTGCTACAACCATTGCCGATACCCGAATGGAAGTGGGATAAGCTAGGCATGGATTTTATCACAGGATTACCCAGAACACGTTCAGGCTATGACTCGATTTGGGTTGTAGTCGATCGTTTGACAAAGGTAGCTCATTTCATTCCAGTGAAGACTACCTATACCAGTGCAAAGTTGGCAAAGATATACATGACCAGGATCCTATGTCTGCATGGAGTTCCGAGGAGTATCGTATCAGATAGAGGAACCCAGTTTACCTCAAAGTTCTGGAAGCAGTTGCACGAAACTTTGGGAACCAGGCTAGAATTCAGTACAGCTTTTCATCCACAGACAGATGGACAGACCGAGAGAGTCAATCAGATTTTGGAGGATATGCTGAGAGCTTGCACGCTAGATTATGGATCTAGTTGGGACGACAATTTGCCATATGCAGAGTTCTCTTACAACAACAGTTACCAAACCAGTTTAAAGATGGCCCCTTTTGAAGCCTTATACGGAAGGAGGTGCAGGACACCGTTGTCATGGGACGAAGTTGGAGACGACCAGTTGTTTGGACCTGACTTGATTAAAGAGTCTGAACATAAGGTGAAGTTGATTCGCGATGGGCTCAAGATAGCCCAGTCCAGACAGAAGAGTTATGAAGATTCTAAACGCAAGGAGACAGTTTACGAAGTTGGAGATAGAGCTTATCTTCGAGTATCACCACTTCGGGGAACAAAGCGTTTTGGAGTTAAGGGAAAGTTAGCACCACGGTTTGTAGGACCATATCGAGTTTTGGACCGTATGGGAGAAGTGGCCTACAAGTTGGAATTGCCCGAAGAATTGTCAGGAGTTCATGATGTGTTCCATGTTTCTCAGTTGAAGAAGTGCCACACGGAGATGGCTGACATACCTTTGAGAGATACAGTGCCATTGGAAACAATTCAATTGGATAACGATTTGACCTATGAGGAGAAACCAATTAAGATTCTAGAGTATGGCAGTCGAGTCACTCGTAGCAAGGTTATTAAGTTTTGCAAAGTTCGGTGGAGCCACCACACAGAGGACGAAGCCACCTGGGAACGAGAGGAAGATTTACTCAAGGACCACCCTCACCTATTTTCTAGCCAACCCGAATCTCGAGGGCGAGATTCATCTTAAGGGGGTAGGTTTGTAACATCCCAAATTTTCAATTTGGAATGTTATACATTAGATCATCAATGCATATCATACTTTATTTTGCTTTTGGTTTTGATCCTAGAAATTCTACGCAACTCAAGGACCCACGGAGAGAGTTGGGGATTTTGTTATTTTCATATTTGAGTTTTCTCAAATTTTGAGAATAGGATCATTTGATTTTATTTATTTTATCATAAATTATTTCTATTACAAAAATATGAGAGAGGGAATAAAATGACTTTCCCAAAATAAAGAAATATTGAGAATTTAATAAAAAAATCAAATAAGATTTTATTTTGAAGTTTTTCGTTATTTTATTTGAATTTAGGAAAAATGTGCGTTTTCCAAAATTTCATTTAGGCCCCAAATAAATGTTCACCTTGTGCGGCTTGATTTTAGAAGCCCGGGAAAATTTATTTCGGGATTTTTGGAGTCCGTTTAGTATTTCCTTTTTTTTTTCTTCCACGTGTAATTATTTAAAAAAAACGAACTGACCTACGGGCCGTATCCGACCCGGACTCTCGCCTGACTCGCCCTTATAAGCCGGCCCACCCCAGGCCAAACCCTAGCCCCGAGCCGCCCCAAGCCCCGCCCGCCGCTGCTGCCCCCAGCGTCGCCGCCGCTGCCGCCCGCCGCCGCCTCGCCGCACGCAGCTCGAGGTTCGCCTCGAAATCCGCGCCGTTTTTTCTTTTTTTGAAAAACCGTTCGGTTTTTCTGTCGGTTTTTTTAGTTTCGTTCTTTAAATAGATCTGTTTTTCCGATTTATTTAATTGGCGAGCGTTCATCCGTTCGTTCGTTCTAACGAACGTTCGTCATTTTTCTTTTTCTCGGATTAAACCCGCGATTTTTCTGATCGCGATTCCTGATCCGATTTTCGTTTTAGTATAACTTTTCGCTCGTTTATCGGAATCAGGCGATTCAAGCACCTGGAGTTTCGTCTCGAAACCCTCTATCCGTTTAACCAAGTTAAACAAGCTTTTGCCACTGTAAAAATTGCTTTAGATCCAGATTAGTAGAACGAAGTTGTTTTTTTTCGCCGTTTGACTTTCGTTGCTTCATTCGATTTGATTCTTTTTGCAAACCGGAGTTCTTAAGTTGAACTTTCTGGTTAGATATTTTATTTGACTTTTACTTGTGCATTAGATGAGTACTTATTGTATGCTTGTTTGTTTGTCTGTGATAGAATACCCGGAGTGCGCCGCCTGTTACTTCGAATCTCTAGGTTTCGCGGATCATCAGCAAGGCAAGTAACACTTTGATCATACCTTTTCTACTACCCAGTTTTATTGCATTAGATCAATCCTCAAACATTGCATGATTAGGATCTAATTAAATTGTGGGATGGGAAGTAGTTGAGGTAGTACCTATCACCTGTTATATATCAACCTTTGGGAGTTACTTCTACGTTTGCTTATTGTGCCATGCTATGCTAGTAGACGTGGATTGGGTGAGTGATATCCATGACAGATGTGAGTATTGTTAATTAATGGTTTATCTAAGGTGGCAACTTAAACACACATCTGGGTGGATTGAGGCACCTGGGTCACCCAGGATTTGCCTGTATTCTTTCGGACCGCCACCCAGGCTCAAAGGGATCATGAGACTATTCATACTAGAAACTTCCGTGTGCAGCCACAAGCTATTATGGGCTCTAGCATAGTTGACTAATTCGTTCGAACTCTTACAGTGGTAGACTAGCAGATGTAGGGGATGTAGGTGGTACGGTCTACCCGATCCTAAGGTGCAAGCGCTTCTGAAAGACTATGTCTCGGTCATCCGTCTTCTCAAACACCATGTAGTGCGAGAAACCAAACGGAGGCGATCGAGTCTTGTGGGGAAAAGTGCGCAAACCTCTGCAGAGTGTATTAAACTAATCATGGTTAGCCGAGTCCCCTGTTATGGACATCTTGAGTATCTAGTACCTGGATTATCATGTGAATCTCAACATGTTACTCTAAATTATGTTTGTTGGGTTTTGTTAATGATGATGCTTAATTGGGATTGAGAATGATGTCAACCATTCTCAATGTTTAACAACTACCATGATAGTTAAATAAATTTATTCCTTTGCAGTAGGGAAAAATTGGCTTTACGCAAAACTGTAACCATAGATCTCTCCACCAGCCAAATATGCATATAGAATAGCTCTTTCATTCCATTACCCTCTATGTGTTACATTGCCAGCATATTCCATGTGCTGACCCGTTTCGGGCTGCAACGTTAATGTTGCAGACTTTTCAGACAACGATTAAGGAGTTTTTAGGTCGTGGTTCTATACTCAGTGATGCCGTTGGAGTTGATGGACTCACTTATCTTCCAAGCCTTCCGCTGTTATCATTATTAGATGACCTTAAGCCATATTTATTGTAATAAGTTCTCAATTGAGACACTCGATGTAATAAGTGTGTGATTGCTACTCTGTTATAAATCCTCCGAGTATTGTGTGGTGTCAGCATTACTGATCCAGGGATGACACCGGAGCACAGAGATCAGACCGTTTGAGGTCTGGTCGCTACACTAATCCAGGTCTCCCTCACTAGCCCCTGAACCAGGCTTCAATGACGATGAGTCCAGCGGGTAGTATTGTCTTCGGCATTGCAAGGCGAGTTCCTCCTCCGAATATACCACGGAAGAATTTGAATACAAGGATAGTGTCTGACCCTGCAAAATAAGTTCCACATACCACCGTAGAGGGAATAATATTTCCGCAAATCTAATTTGCTGACTTGTTTTTGCAACACGACATTATGTCATGGCCCGGTGATTATTCGAACCGTTTCCTTTAACTAGCCCCGCACATAATGCGAGGCAGTTTTTTGACACGTCTTGTCAAAGCAAAGATCGTGTCCCCTTATCACGGGATTCTCATCAATACGGGCGCGGGTAACCCAACCGCGCCATCGATTACGGCGCTTGGGGGATGAGCGAGTTTTACCAGGCCAGTGGGGACGCTTAGTTTCGTCCGCCCATATAAAGGGATAAGGATTCACCTTTTCATCCACGCCTTCTTCCTCCTTTGCTCATCCGTTTTCGCACACTCGAGCTCTAGCGCCCAAGTCCGCACTTCCCACCTCAACCTTCTCCAACCATGTCCAGAGCGGGAGGCAGGTGGATGGTCTCCTCCGTCATAGAGGGAGACATCAAGAAGCTGCGCGGAGCCGGATACTTAGCCGCGAATATCGCGCATCAGCTGCCCGCTGCGGGGCAGATCGTCCCTACCCCGGAACCTCACGAGAGGGTAGTTTTCCTCCACCACTTCCTCCGCGGACTGGGGTTTCCCCTCCATCCATTCGTTTGTGGTCTCATGTTCTACTACGGGCTGGACTTTCATGATCTGGCCCCAAACTTCGTCCTCAACATTTTGGTGTTCATCATCGTGTGTGAGGCTTTCCTCCGCATCCGGCCCCACTTCGGCCTGTGGTTAAGGACCTTCAATATCAAGCCGAAGGTGGTACGAGGCCAACAAGCAGAATGTGGCGGAGCCATGGTGGGCAAGATGCCCAACGTTATATGGCTTGAAGGATCCTTCATGGAGACAATAAAGGGATGGCAATCGGCGTGGTTGTACATCACCGAGCCGCGCGACGCCAAATGGGCGGCAGCCCCCGAGTTTCGATCCGGATTCCCTACACGGCTCACTTCCTGGAAAGAGAAGGGCTTGTCGTGGGGTTCATCGGTGGAGCTGGATGGACTCCAGAAATGTATCCGGAGTATGGCAAGCAAGAAGCTCAAGCTTGTCAACATAGTCCAGGTTATGCTCATCCGCTGGAACCTCCCGTGTCAACAACGGGATTTTAACTTGTGGGAGTTCGACCCGGCCCGGCACCAGACTCTGAGCGAGCTCTTTGATACGACGCACAAGGACATCTGGAAGGTGCTGTTCAAGGGCGCCGAGGTCCCTCCTTCTCTCGCCGAGGACCGCGGACTAAGCGCAAAGCGCCTAGCGCATTCGGTGAGTTCAATACGTCCCGTAGGAAATTTATTTCCCCTAGCTTAATCATGTGCAGGGTCTAATCTTCATGCCTTTGACAGGACTGGGTGGAGACGTCGGGGCAGATTAACTGTCCGGCCCCTTTGCCCGAAGACACTGCGGGCGCTCTCCTGACGGAGATGCTGACTCCGGCTCCTTACAAGGTGCCGGAGAAGACTAAGAAGGCCAAGGGAACCCAAAAGAGTTCCCGGCGCCAGGTGTTATCGGACTCATTGTCCGATAACTCTGCAGCACACTCCTCCCCCGTAGACGAGGAGGAAGAAGAAGATGCTCCCCCTCCAGGCAGGGGATACAAGAAAAGGAAGGCCGTCCCAACTGGGGCGGCCGAAGGGTCTAAGAAGGGAAGGACTCTCCTTCCGGACAGTTCCACCGCCACCGACGAAGACGAAGACGAGTGGTTGCCCAGGGCCAAGCCCCTGGGGAGATCATAAGTATTCGGATACCAGAGTAACTCGTAGCATTCCTTTGTCGCACTGCTTTCCCTAACGCCAAACATGACTATGCAGGCCGCCACGAGCCAGTATCGATGTATCATCGGACGGCTCCCTGGGCTCGTCGGACATGGATAGCGATCCAATCCCAACCGCCACCTCCCCTCATCCTGCGGACGATGCCGAGGTGCTGTCTCATGAGGCACCGGGTCGAGGGGAGACAGTCCCGGAGGTGGCTCAAGGCGGCCTCCCAGACTCCGGGAGCCGAGGGGACAAGGCCCCTGAGAGCTCCGAGTTCGGCCCTCAGCCGAACACCACGCGGAACCTCCAGTTGTTCCGGGCTCGGGCAGGCGGCCTCCTTCCAAGAGGGGCAAGACGCCTGTGCCGGTGACCTCTGTCCATCCAGAGGTTCCGGACAATCTGCTGGAAGCGCTTCGCAGCGCTTCCATCGACGAGGAGCACCGTACTATTATGAGTGCGGTGGTCCAGAAGGTTCAGTCCGCCAAGAGCAGATTGACTGAAGCATGTGCCAGCCTTCTAACAAGCTTTGAGGT
This sequence comes from Triticum urartu, assembly GCF_056163025.1. NCBI lineage: Eukaryota > Viridiplantae > Streptophyta > Magnoliopsida > Poales > Poaceae > Triticum > Triticum urartu. Next base: position 356,585,515 of record NC_141877.1, read on the forward strand.
AAGTGTTTTAAAATATAGGAAAAATATTACCGCATAGACAGTAGCCCCTGATGCTTTGTTCGGTGTTCACAAAGAAAAGCCAAACAAAGGATCAAATAATATCGCATGAGTCTAATATAAGTATGTCAATATGCGTATGCAGGCCTCGCCGCTGGCATCCGCCGCACTGACTACGGAGGTTGCCGTACTGAAGTAGGACCTCGAGGGGTCCAAGAAAGAGCTCGGCCTTGCCAAGAGGCAGCTCGAGGAGAATAAGGGTAAGTAATACCCTGTCTATAGATATGTATATATAAAAAAATACGCAATTGCAAAATGACAGGATCATCGTATATCTGCCAGGGGCCACGACCGAGGTGGTGACCCTGAAGCAAGCGCTAACTAAGGCCGAAGATAAAGCGGCCAAGGAGCACACCGAGCGAGAAAAGCAAGAGGCTCGGGTGGGCGAGGTGCAGCAAGAGCTCCAGGCTCTCGTGACAAAGCACGAGGCATTGGAGCTTGACTCGAAGACGCGAGAGTCTGAGCTTGCCGCGGCCCTCAAGAGCGCGAAAAGTGCCAAGGCCGAAGCCCAAAAGGCCCTCCAAGAGATCGACGCAATGAAGAAGATAGCGGCGGCTAAGGCATTATATATGCAGAGCAAGCATGTAAAAGTAAATTATCGATTACTTACCTGAATTCGGAGCTCTCCAGAAGCATTCGCAGATTTGCCCCGCAGCGTGTCGGATGCCGCACAGTTTTACCAGGCCGAGGAGGGAAGCTTAACGGAGAAGCTGTTCTGGTCTCAGTATACTGGGACCCGATGCCTCTGAGCGACCAGCTAAAGCAGCTGGTCGAGCTACACAAGGCGGCTGAACAGGCCATGAAGGGCCTTATAGTCCGGTTGTGGCCTCGCGACGTCCCTCCGAACAGCTACCTGGGCCTGGTGAGGCGGCTTGTGGATGCCTGCCCACGGCTGGAGGTTGTCAAGCGGTCCGTCTGCATCAAAGGTGCACGGCGGGCTTTCGCCCATGTGAAGGTGCAGTGGGCCAAGCTAGACGCCGTGAAGCTGATCAAGGAAGGGCCGCCGCAGGGCAAAGAGGATCGCACCCCCGAAATTTATTATGAGGGTGTCCTGAAGGGTGCCCGTCTTGTAGCGGACGAATGTTCCAAGGATGTAATATTTGAGTAAACTTGCTCGTGTGATCCTGTATGATGAAAACTTGTTTCATATGCGCTATGCAACGCTTGTGTGAATTTAAAATATTACCTTTTGTTTGGCCGTTTATCCAATTTGAGAGATGGCTAGTCCTTGGCTTCTGCCCCCATGTCGCGAGTGCTGGGGTGTTCGGGATAAACCTGAGCACTCTTGTTCCCATGTTTGGGTCCTTCGAGGGAGGTGCTCAGCGCAACGAACAAGGCAACCAGACTAATAATGCTTTATCACTCTCACTTAGCCATAGAATTCTATAATTTTAAATTTCGGCGAAGCCCCTGGTATTCGGAAGGCCGAATTCATGGCTCAATACACGCCTTTAAGCTGGACAGGGTCGGTCCCTCACCCTAAGCGGCATAAGTCATTAGGGACTCGAAAACCTGACCGAACAGCGACCAGTCTCTCGCCTTATCATGACAGTCAGTTTTAGTTTTCTCTACTGAGGCGCTAAGCCCGGCAGAACCGGGGCACAATCGCAGTAGTTCTCCTAGCGCTAGCTTAGCCGATAGAGCGGAACGTAAGGTACCAAAACATAGGAGCCGGGCAAACCCAACATTTGACCAAAGACATGATTCGAAGCTGATGCATATAATGCATAAGTTCGGGGTGCCGCACTTGTGAAAGTGTTTGGACTTTTCACACCATATTGTGGGGTACGTAAGCCCCTGGTGTATTGGCCGTACCAAAGTGTACGGTTGCAAGGCGTCGTTAATGAACACACACATATATATATAACAAGAATGCAATAATAGTCGTGATGTTATGCATTGTTTATTCAAAAAGGTGCATTAAAGCGGAATGATACAGATAGTGCGATAAGCAAAGAGTGGGACTATGTCCCTTCCAAGGGCAAGCTGAGGAATAGTATTAAATCAAATATTTCGCTCGTTATTGTAATCCACCTGGGAATTCTGTGGTGTGACGTAGTTGTCTGCCTCCTTGGTTGCTGCATCGTGTGTTCGGCAATAGTGCTGCCGGACAGGGTTTCCAGAGATTAAGGTCCTGAAAAAGAGAAAAATAACCAAACGGGAAGCCCCTAGTGTGGTTTAAGCCGCATCTTGGGGCGTGCCGCAGTGTGCCCCCCTCCCCACCTGTGCCTATAGTATTTTTAATGCGTAATTATGTACGTGTGGCACGAGCTTCGCCGTTTGGCTCGGACTGGGGTGGGGGCCACATTGCTACGCGAGCTCAGATCACGCCAGGCGGTCTATTTGCCGATTGCTCCGAGCACGCTTGAAGGTGTTCGGGCCTTGAAACGCCGAACTGGTAGATTGCCTTGAGAGGCTGTTTTGCGCTTCTGCTGCGAGGGCCGCAGTGTGCTCTTCTGTTCGGAGAGAGTGCTCTGTGTTTCCATTGACTGTAATAACCCCGCGAGGTCCTGGCATCTTGAGCTTGAAGTATGCATAATGCGGTACCAAATTGAATCTCGCAAATGCGGTTCGCCCGAGCAGTGCATGATAACCACTGTGGAATGGGACTATATCGAAGATTAACTCTTCGCTTCGGAAGTTATCCAGGGATCCGAAGACCACTTCCAGTGTAATTGAGCCTGTGTAATGGGCCTCTACGCCTGGAATGACGCCCTTAAAGGTCGTTTTTGTGGGTTTGATCCTTGAGGGGTCTATACCAATTTTGCGCATTGTGTCCTGATAAAGCAGGTTCAGGCTGCTGCCGCCATCCATAAGGACTCGAGTGACGTGAAATCCGTCAATGATTGGGTCCAGAACCAGTGTGGCGAATCCGCCATGATGGATACTAGTGGGATGGTCCTTGCGATTCAAAGTGATCGGATAGGAGGACCATGGCTTGAACTTTGGGGCGATTGGCTCGAACGCATATACGTCCCTGAGCGCACGCTTCCGCTCCCTCTTGGGGATGTGGGTTGCGTATATCATGTTCACCGTCCACACTTGTGGGGGAAACCTCTTCTGTCCTCCAATGTGTGGCTGCCGGGGCTCCTCCTCATCATCGCTATGTGGCCCCTTGTCCTTGTTTTCGGCAATTAACTTGACAGCCTGCTTGAACACCCAACAATCCCTGTTGGTGTGATTGGCTGGCTTTTCTGGGGTGCCGTGTATTTGACACGAGCGATCGAGTATACGGTCCAAGCTGGACGGACCCGGCGTACTTTGTTTGAATGGCTTTTTCCGCTGACCAGGTTTAGAGCCTTTGAATCCGGCATTGACTGCCGTATCCTCGGTATTATCGCAGTTAATGCGGCGCTTATGTTTGTTGCGACGTGACCTGCTATTGCCGTCCTTGTTATCCGAAGTACCATGGTTCTTTGATATGTTATTACTGCGAGCCAGCCAGCTGTCTTCTCCCGCACAAAAGCGGGTCATGAGTGTCGTGAGGGCTACCATAGATTTCGGCTTTTCCTGACCAAGGTGCCGGGCTAGCCATTCATCGCGGATGTTGTGTTTGAAAGCTGCTAGGGCCTCTGCATCCGGACAGTCGACAATTTGATTTTTCTTTGTTAGGAACCGAGTCCAGAATTGCCTGGCCGATTCTTCTGGCTGTTGAATTATGTGGCTCAAGTCATCGGCATCTGGTGGCTGCACATAAGTGCCCTAAAAGTTGTCGAGGAATGCGGCTTCCAGATCTTCCCAACAACTGATGGACTCGGCTGGCAAGCTGTTAAGCCAATGCCGTGCTGGTCCCTTGAGCTTTAGTGGGAGGCATTTGATGGCGTGTAAGTCATCACCGCGGGCCATGTGGATGTGGAGGAGGAAATCCTCGATCCATACTGTGGGATTTGTTGTGTCGTCGTATGATTCAATACTTATAGGTTTGAAACCTTCTGGGATTTGATGATCCATTACTTCGTCTGTGAAGCATAAGGGGTGTGTGGCGCCTCTGTATTGGGCTATATCGCGACGCAGCTCGAATGGGTCTTGCCCGCTGTGTTCGGCCCGGCCGGATTTGCTTTTACTATATCCGGCGTGACGTTTATCGTCTCGCAGAGTGGCGCGCCCTCGTGATCCGTAAATCGATCTTGCATGCTTTGCTTTGTCCTCCAATATGTCTCGCAGGTCTGGCGTATCTCCCCATGCCTTTTTATTTGAATGGCGTCGGGGTGGAGGCTGAGTTTTTGGCTGGAATACCTCTCTATCGCGGCCACGAGGTGGCCGATCAGCCGTATCATACGCTTCTTCCTCCAGTCGGGGTAGCAACCTGCACTTTGGGTAACTCTTGGAGGGGCACTCGAGTTTATATTCCTCGGCTGCGAGGACTTCTGTCCATCTGTCAGCTAGTAGATCCTGATCAGCTTGGAGCTGCTGCTGCTTTTTCTTAAGGCTATTTGCCGTGGCTATAAGCCGGCGTTTGAAGCGCTCTTGTTCGACGGGATCCTCTGGCACAACGAATTCGTCGTCGCTGAGGCTTGCCTCATCTTCGGAGGGGGGCATGTGATTATCATCCTCCTCTTCTCCATTTGCCGCTCTCTCAAGAGGGCTGGCTCCTCCATCCTCCTTCTCTAAATCTTGTTGGAAGGGATTGTTGTTGTCTTCGGCACTATCCGAAGTATTATTATCTCCTGTGCCGGTATCACCACTTTTGCATTGGCGGGACTTAGAGCGGCGCCGCTGACGTCGGCGCTTGGGTTGCTTCTTGGAGGGCTCATCCTCCACTATCTCGTCGCCATTGCCTTCTTTGGGTGTATCCACCATGTATATATCGTATTATGAGGTGGCTGTCCAGTGCCCTGTGGGCGGTGGTTCCTCTTCACCTCCCGCATCATTGTCCATACCGTCGATGTCTTCAGAGTCGAAGTCGAGCATGTCGGTTAAGTCATCGACAGTGGCTACTAAGTGGGTGGTGGGTGGGCCTCGAATTTCTTCGTCGTCCGCATCCCAGTCCTGCCGGACATAGTTCGCGGCCAGGATCCTCCTGACAAGGAGAGAGACCTTAATGAGTTCAGTATGTCGCCAAAGGGCGAGTGCTGAAAAATATTCGTGGAGGTAAACTCCATGATCGGTGCCCAATCGGATTTGACAGGAACGGGCGCAGGCGGTTCGGAGTCCGTGGCCGGAGAAGGATCCGACAGTTTAACAGCGCGACTCTCGTGCAAGGTAAGGTCGATGTTTGGCTTGATCGCCGTTGAGGGTAAGGCCTCCGTGGCGGGGTTCATCCACCCGTCCGCGGAAGGCGCACCTGGCTTTGAATTGAGGGTCGGAGCGGCTTCCTGTGCGATCTCTTGAACACTATCCGATGGTAGAGCTAAATCGTACTCATCGTGACCGCGTGACGCACAAGGCAGAGGCTCGAATCCGTCGAAGATCAAGTCTCCACGGATATCGGCCGTGTAGTTTAAGCTTCCAAACCTGACCTGGTGGCCAAGGGCGTAACTTTCAATCTGCTCCAGATGGCCAAGCGAATTGGCCTGTCGTGGTTCTAACTCTGACAGTGATGTAGGGGGGGTGAGTATGGAGAGGCTAGATCTTAGCTATTGGGAAGTTGTTACATGCGAGGTTTACGAGTTCAGGCCCTTCTCGGAGGAAGTAATAGCCCTACGTCTCGGAGCCCGGAGGCGGTCGACTGGATTATGCGTGTATAGATTACAGGGGTGCGAACCCTTCCTACTGAGGAGGGGGTGGCTTATATAGAGTTCGCCGGCCCCCTCCTGCCCTCAGTAATGCAGGGTTTAAAGTACATTTATGATGGGGCGTCACTGGTAACGCCTCTAATAAAGTGCTTTAATGACCATGAAGACTACTTAACAGCTGACCGTTTGCCTACGGAGTGACTGTAGGTCTCCTGGCAGTCGAGTGAGTAGCTCATGGTCGAGTGGTAGCTTCTTGGTCGAGTGTCTTGAACCCGTCGAATGGAGTACCTTCAAGTCGATTGATGGGTGATTTCTTCTAGGGATGTCCTTGGGTAGGACTCTTTGGGACGGGTCCGTGCTCCTACCCCAGGTACATAGCTTCATCATTAGCCCCCGAATGGATCAAGGTTAGAGTGGGGGAAGGGTTGGGGATCCTTTCCGACCAGTTCTTCAGGGCTGTAAGAGTGCCTCGCTTAGGGTCAGTTGTCGCGGACGACATCACCAACCTCTTTCAGTCGCCTTGATCCATTCCAGGCCCTTCGTCGAGTGAATATCCTTGCTTGCGACATGCCGAGTGTTGGTTCGAGCGGGATACTCTGTTTTTGGCAAGCGGTTCTGCGGCCCGCGGATCTCACGGGATTTGGATTTTGGGAAGCGCGCGGGACGGGAGCAGCCGCAGTAATCGGAAGTGATAAAGCGGAAACTCCTCGATCCTCGCATCGCCTTTTTCGCCACGTACTGCGCGCGCGTCTGTTGCGGGATTTGACTGGGCTGCCTGGGCCTACCGGTCAGCCACTCGGGAGCAGCCCCTTATAAGTTGCCGGCTCAGGGTTTCCAAGCCGCGCGCTTCTCTTCTGCTTCCTTCTTTCTTTCTTCCTCTCTCCCTTCGCCAGCCCTCCTGCGACCCTCGGCCGTACCCTAGCGCCGTTAGCCCGTGCGAGACCTCGCCGGCGACGATGGTGAAGGGCAAGACCACTGCTTTGGAGCGCGCGAAGAAGGCGGCGGCGGGGGGGAAAGGAAAGAAGTCTTCGCGAGGTGGATCTTCCTCCCGGACCACCCTGCCCAAGGGTTGGATTCAGGGCGATTGGATGCCATCGGTGCTCCGGCAGGAAGATCTCGACGACATGGTCGAGGGAGGAGCCATTCCCCACGAGGCCGCGCGTCTCCCGGGGAGGGAGATCGAGCCGCAACCCCGCGACGGTGAGTGCATGCTCCTCGCCACCCACATCGACCGAGGGTTTTCTCTGCCTCCCCATCCATTCTTCCGGAGCTTCTTGAATTTCTTCGGAGCGCAGCTCCATCACTTTACCCCCAATTCCATAGTCTACCTTGCCGCGTTCATTTCCATGTGCGAGGCCTTCCTGGGTTGCCGTCCGCATTGGGGGCTTTTCAAGCATATCTTTACTTGCCGCTCTCAGTCGGTGAAGAAGGCCAAGTCAAGTGACGAGAAGACGCAAGTCATCCAGTTGTGCGGGGGTCTGGCGATCCAGACGAGGGGGAAGAGCTGTTTCCCCTCTATCACCTTCCCGGAGTCGGTCCACGGCTGGCAGTCGACCTGGTTCTACTGCCAGGACCAGGTGACCCCCGGACAGTCGACCGGTCTTCCTCCTTTTTCACTCGACCGAGCCGAGAAGCCTATCTCTCTGAAAGTCACGTCGGAGGAAAGTTCCCAAGTCAAGGTATTGGCGGGTCGAGTGGTTGAACTTGTCCGTGAGGGGGTGACTGGGATGGACCTGTTAGAGGTCTTTCTCCAGAGGCGCATCCAACCGCTCCAGGCGCGAGACCATCCGATGTGGCTGTATTCTGGCCTTGACGACACCACTCGGATCCACCCGGAGGAGGTCACCGATGAGATGCTGGAGGGGTGGCTGTCAAGCATCACGGGGAACAAAGACAACCCCCGAGGAGCCGGAAGGGTGATTCCACTCGACAACTCATATGAAGTGGATCAGGTATGTCTTTTTGTCGGATATCTGGCCTTCTGTATTAGTCTTCTTTGTGTAAGTCGACTGACTTTCGTCCTGTCCGTTGTCCTCCAGGCTACCACCGAGATGTACTCGACGCCCAACGGGGCACAAGGGCCGACCGAGGAAGGTGAGGGGAGCGGAGGCGAGAGCAGGGACGACCAGGTTGAGTGGGAGTCCGACGGTGAGGGAGAGGAGGGCGACGACATCTTCTCCAGTGAAGAGGAGGAGGAGGCTGAACCCTCCCGCCCGGAGGGACGGTCCAAGCTCGCCCATGATCCAGCGCAGGAACATGGCAAGGCGGCCGCTCCTGTTGGGCAGTCGTCGAAACGCCCTCGTACTTCTTCTCCTCCGCCGACCGGGAAGGCTCCCAAGCATCCACGAACGGCGCCATCTAAGCCGCCCAAGGCCTTGCCCAAGATGAAGATAGATGTTCCCACCATTTCGGGGTAACAACAACACTTGCTTTCCTTTGTCGACTGTGGACGGATCCTTGGTCGATTCACTGGGCCAACTGACTAACTTTCGAGATTTGCAGTGGTGCAACTTCTGAGGTCTCCGCTAGGAACGACGACCAAGAGATGGAGGACGCTGTCACCTCCAACCCTGGTACGATCACTGCCGTCCTGCTTACGAGTCGACTGAAGCGTTGGTCGATTGAATGTTTTCCTTGCAGCTCCTCCTCATGTTATCGACCTCCCGGACGACGACGACAACGCACCACTGAGGGTGAAGAGGAAGAAGAAGGTGTTGGCTGGCAAGACTCCGCAATCCACTCCCGCGCCTGAGGCTGCAGTTCGGGATGATGGCGAACCCACTCGGGATTCCGTGACTTTCGCTGTTCCTTTGATGAGTGTGCAGCCTTCAGCGTCGACTGCAGATCCGTCTTCGCTTTTTGCTGCGTACCCCGTCCCTGAGGACCAAGCGGCTGCTGCGAAGGAGGCTGTACGCCAGGCCGGAGTCATGATGGAACAGGTAAAAGTGGCTCGGGAGGCTTGCAGGCGGCTTACGACTCAAGCTCGGCTCTTCAGAGCAACGTCCAGGTCAGTCGACTTCAACACTTGGTCTGTTTTGGTATGTTCTTTGAAGAATCTCTTTTCCGAAGATCTTTAAGTTTGTACACCCACTGGGTGTTTTTTTTGGACGAGTGGGGGCACGCTAAGTGCACCCACTGGGTGTAGTCCCCGAGACTACGGTCGACTGCTGGCAGTCGGCTATAGTCTTTAAATTGAGTCGTAGTTGAGTTTCTTCGCTCTGTCTGATCGGGCTATGTCGAATGGAATGGTATCCCGTCGACTGCGGGTAGTTGACGTCTTTCTCTTTTTTTTACTGGGTGTAGGCTTATTGTCTCTTAGCTGCTCGGAAGCAACTTGTCTTTGACTCGACTTCAGGGGTCGGTCGGGTGGGATAGGAACCGGTGGGGGCATGCTAAGTGCACCCACTGGGTGTAGTCCCCGAGACTATGGTGGACTGCTGGCAGTCGACCGTAGTCTTAGTATTTATTGTCTTTGTTGCTCTTCTTCTTTTTTTTACTGAGATTGCAACTCCTCCCCTTCGACTTCAGAAGTCTTGTGATCTTGGAACCCGCTTGGCTGACCTGGAGAAACAGCAAATTCAAATGAACCTCGATCTGGAGCTGGCCAGGACGGAGCTGCAGAAGGTCAGAGACGGCGCCGCAGGTAAGACGCCTTTGTCGACTGGTTAGTTTTCAGGCTTGAGTATATCTTCGCTTTCTCCGACTCAATCATCATTTTTGCAGAAAAACTGAAGGAAGCTCTGGCGAAGAAGGATCAGGACTTGGCTGCTGCCCGTAAGGAGGCTGATGACAAGACTGCTCTGGCCGCGCAGAAGCTGGCTTCGGTCGACCAATTAGAAGGGGAGAACACCAAGTTGAAGACCGCTCTGAAGGAAGCCAACAGGGAGTGTTCGCGTTGGAAGAAGGAGCACCTCACCCTGAGCGAGAAGATGGAAAGCGTCGCTCGCAGGAGAGACGACCTGGAGAGCTACTTGAGGAGCTTTGCCAAGAAGCTGTACATCAAGCTCGAAGGTGCACAATCAGTTCCAACTGGTTCTTTTTGTGTCGACTTGGTTTTATGAAATTTGACTTATCCTTGGGTCGTGCATGCAGAACTTTGCCAGAACTTCGAAGAGGAGACCGGGCGGATCGAAACAGGTTTGGATCCAATCAACTCTCCGGTGCGAGACGAAGCTGCCATGAACCTGCTCCGACTGGAATCCCGCGTTGACGGCGTCGTGGATTACTTGGCTCGACTGAAGCTCGCCATGACGCGGATCGACCCGACGCTTTGGCCAAAGTCCACGCTCCAGAATGATCTCGAGTCTCTGATGACTCGACTCAACGGAATCCCTGACCGAGTGCAAGAGTGGAAGAAGTCTTCAGCTCGGTGTGGTGCCGACGTGGCTCTGTCTCTGGTCCGCGTCCATTGCAAGGAGGTGCGGGAGGAGAAGCTGGCCGCCATCCAAGTTGCCAACACGAGGAAGCACAACTTCCAGGACTTCATGGAGACATTTATTGCTGCTGCTACCCGCATCGCAGATGGGATCGACTTGGATGAGTTTGTCGCCCCTGCCAGTCCTCCTCCTCCTGAGGAATGAAAAAAAACTTGCCTCGGGATGCCGAGTGTATTTTGTAATCCGTTAAACTCTGCCTTCAATTTGCCTCGGAATGCCGAGTGGAAGTATAACAGTTAAACTCTGCCGAGCTATGGGCTCGAGTACTTTGATCTGAGGTCTCTCGGATATTTTAGGCTTTATTTGAACTTGATTTCTCGTTGAATCTCTTTGTGGATGACCCGTCGAGTGGGATTTGATCTTCACTCGAAATAACTTTGTGTCTGTGGTGCAGCTCCGAAGGAGAAGGTGGCGGTCGACCTGCCCCTCGTCGTCCTTGGGAAATGAGACGTGTTTCATACTTAGGCGAGTGCTGGACTGCAGCTAAGCCCCCGAGTGGGAGGTTTGCTCTCCACTCGGTAGGATTTTTCAAACTTAGGCGAGTGCTGACCGCAGCTAAGTCTCTTCGTAGGATAACTTAGGCGAGCGCTGGACTGCAGCTAAGCTCCCGAGTGGGAGGTTTGCTCTCCACTCGGTAGGATTTTTCAAACTTAGGCGAGTGTTGACCGCAGCTAAGTCTCTTCGTAGGAGAACTTAGGCGAGCGCTGGACTGCAGCTAAGCCCCCGAGTGGGAGGTTTGCTCTCCACTCGGTAGGATTTTTCAGACTTAGGCGAGTGCTGACCGCAGCTAAGTCTCTTCGTAGGAGAACTTAGGCGAGTGCTGGACTGCAGCTAAGCCCCCGAGTGGGAGGTTTGCTCTCCACTCGGTAGGATTTTTCAAACTTAGGCGAGTGCTGACCGCAGCTAAGTCTCTTCGTAGGAGAACTTAGGCGAGTGCTGGACTGCAGCTAAGCCCCCGAGTGGGAGGTTTGCTCTCCACTCGGTAGGATTTTTCAGACTTAGGCGACTGCTGACCGCAGCTAAGTCTCTTCGTAGGAGAACTTAGGCGAGCGCTGGACTGCAGCTAAGCCCCCGAGTGGGAGGTTTGCTCTCAACTCGATAGGATTTTTCAAACTTAGGCGAGTGCTGACCGCAGCTAAGTCTCTTCGTAGGAGAACTTAGGCGAGTGCTGGACTGCAGTTAAGCCCCCGAGTGGGAGGTTTGCTCTCCACTTGGTAGGATTTTTCAAACTTAGGCGAGTGCTGACCGCTGCTAAGTCTCTTCGTAGGACACCTTAGGCGAGTGCTGGACTGCAGCTAAGCCCCCGAGTGGGAGGTTTGCTCTCCACTCAGTAGGATTTTTCAAACTTAGGCGAGTGCTGACTGCAGCTAAGTCTCTTCGTAGGAGAACTTAGGCGAGTGCTGGACTGCAGCTAAGCCCCCGAGTGGGAGGTTTGCTCTCCACTCGGTAGGATTTTTCAAACTTAGGCGAGTGCTGACTGCAGCTAAGTCTCTGCGTACGAGAACTTAGGCGAGTGCTGGACTGTAGCTAAGCCCCCGAGTGGGAGGTTTGCTCTCCACTCGGTAGGATTTTTTTTGAACTTAGGCGAAACGGGTTCGCGGCTAAGTCACCCACTGGGGGTTATCGTATGTAAACAGAAGTGACAGCAATCATTGGAACACTCTTGACTTTGATAAAAATGAACTGCGGAAGTTTCTCTTATTACATCTTTATGGGAAGGAACTTAAGTGTAAAAGGGGCGGAGTAGTTCCGCATTCCAAGCTCGCGGCTCGTCAATCTGACGATCAACATTGTAGAGGTGATACGCTCCGTTGTGGAGGACTCTAGTTATGATGAAGGGGCCTTCCCAAGTAGGAGCAAGCTTGTGTGGTTTCTGTTGATCCACTCGGAGGACCAAATCTCCTTCTTGGAAGGCTCGACTCTTCACATGCCGGGCATGGAATCGACGCAGGTCTTGCTGATAAATGGTCGATCTGATCATGGCCATCTCTCTTTCTTCTTCCAGGAGGTCTACTGCATCTTGTCGAGCCTGTTCTGCTTCATCTTCGGTGTAAAGCTCGACTCGGGGAGCGTTGTGAAGGAGATCACTTGGCAGAACGGCTTCGGCCCCATAAACAAGAAAGAATGGGGTCCTTCCGGTCGACCGGTTAGGGGTGGTCCTTAATCCCCACAGAACTGACGGAAGCTCGTCGACCCAGGCACCTGCCGCGTGCTTGAGATCACGCATTAGTCGGGGTTTTAGTCCTTTGAGGATCAGACCATTTGCTCTTTCAGCTTGTCCATTCGACTGGGGATGGGCGACTGATGCATAGTCGACTCGAGTGCCTTGAGAGGCGCAAAAGGCTCTGAACTGGTCTGAATCGAAGTTTGACCCATTGTCAGTGATGATGCTATGAGGGACTCCATATCTGAACGTTAGTCCTCTGACGAAACTAATAGCAGTGCCAGCATCGAGGTTCTTGATGGGTTTAGCTTCAATCCACTTGGTAAACTTGTCGACTGCCACAAGCACATGGGTGAAACCGCTCCTGCCTGTTCTCAAAGGACCGACCATGTCTAGTCCCCAGACAGCGAAGGGCCAGACGAGTGGGATGGTCTTCAGGGCTGATGCGGGCTTGTGGGACATGTTGGAGTAGAACTGGCACCCCTCACACTTGTCAACTATCTCCTTTGCCATCTCATTTTCTCTCGGCCAGTAAAATCCTACTCGGTATGCTTTGGCCATAATGGTCCGGGAGGACGCATGGTGACCACAGGTTCCCGAGTGGATATCATCAAGGTTATCCGACCTTCTTCTGGTGTTATGCACTTCTGACCGATTCCAGTCGCGCTTTCTCTATACAACTGCCCCTTTATGACTGTGAAGGCCTTAGATCGGCGGACGATCTGTCGAGCCTCTTCCTCGTCTTCCGGGAGCTCTTTCCTTAGGATATACGCGACGTACGGTATCGTCCAGTCGGGGGTGATTGCCAAGACTTCCATGATTAGGTCGACCACAGCAGGAACTTCGACTTCAGTCGGGTTTGTGGCACTTTTTGGTTGTGGGGCTTCTTCTGTGAAAGGATCTTCCTGGACTGACGGCGAGCGGATGTGCTCCAAAAACACATTGCTGGGAATGGCTTCTCTCTTGGAGCCTATCTTTGCCAGGTCATCAGCTGCTTGGTTTTTCAGTCGGGGGATGTGATGAAGCTCCAACCCCTCGAATTTCTTTTCTAGCTTTCTCACTGCATTGCAATAACCAGTCATAGCTGGACTTCTGACGTCCCACTCCTTCATCACCTGATTAACCACCAAATCTGAGTCGCCATAGACCATGAGGCGACAGACGCCGAGTGAAATGGCCATGCGCAACCCATACAAAAGTGCTTCATACTCTGCTTCATTGTTGGAGGAATCGAAGTGAATCTGGAGAACATATCTGAGCTTATCTCCTCGGGGGGAGACTAGAACTACCCCAGCACCGGAACCATTCAGCATCTTAGATCCGTCGAAGAACATGGTCCAGTGCTCCGAGTGAACTTGAGTCGGAAGTTGCTGTTCAATCCACTCGGCGATGAAATCTGCGATTGCTTGGGACTTGATAGCCTTCTTTGCTTCAAACCTGATATCTAAGGGAAGGAGTTCAATCGCCCACTTGGCCACTCGACCAGTTGCATCTCTGTTATGCAGAATCTCTGACAGTGGGGCGTCGCTGATGACTGTAATGGAGTGGTCAGAGAAGTAATGCGCAACCTTCTTCGTGGTCATGTAAATCCCATATACAAGCTTCTGGTAGTGAGGGTATCTTTGTTTTGAAGGGGTCAAAACTTCGGACAGATAATAGACTGGGCGCTAAACTCTGAAGGTCTTTCCTTCTTCTTCCCGCTCGACCGTAAGTACTGTGCTGACAACTTGTCCTGTGGCTGCAATGTAAAGCAGCAGAGGCTCTTTGCTGATTGGGGCAGCAAGCACCGGCTGGGTGGAGAGCAGAGCTTTGAGCTCTGCAAATGCCGCGTCAGCTTCTGGAGTCCACTCGAACTTGTCAGACTTCTTCATCAGTCGGTAAAGAGGCAGCGCCTTTTCACCGAGACGAGAAATGAATCGACTTAAAGCGGCCAAGCAGCCTGTAAGCTTTTGGACATCGTGCACGCGTACAGGACGCTTCATCCGGAGTATGGTGCCAATTTTCTCAGGATTGGCATCGATCCCTCGTTCGGAAACGAGAAAACCGAGTAATTTTCCACCTGGAACTCCGAATGTGCACTTTGATGGATTGAGCTTGATATCGTACCTCCTGAGATTGGCAAAGGTTTCAGCAAGGTCAGTCCGCAGGTCGGAACCTTTTCGGGACTTGACCACGATATCGTCCATGTATGCCTCCACATTCCGACTGATTTGGATGAGTAAACACTTCTGAATCATTCTCATGAACGTGGCTCCGGCGTTCTTGAGGCCGAACGGCATGGTGACGTAACAGAAGCACCCGAATGGAGTGATGAAAGCTGTTTTGATCTCGTCGGGCCCATACAGACGGATCTGATGGTACCCGGAATAGGCGTCTAGGAAAGACAGTCTCTCGCACCCCGCAGTCGAGTCGACTATTTGGTCGATGCGAGGGAGGGGAAAATGATCTTTCGGGCAGGCCCGATTGATATGCTTGAAGTCAATGCACATGCGGAGTGACTTGTCCTTTTTGGGGACCATGACGACATTGGCGAGCCACTCGGAGTGGTAGATCTCTCGGATGAACTCTTCTGCTAAGAGCCGAGCCACTTCCTCGCCAATGGCTTGCTTCTTCTGGACGGCGGACCGTCGAAGATGTTCCTTCACAGGCTTGAATTTTGGGTCGACCCGCAAACGGTGCTCAGCCAACCCCCTGGGAACTCTAGGCATGTCAGAGGGTTTCCATGCGAAGATGTCCCAGTTCTCATGGAGGAGCTGGATGAGCGCTTCTTCCTATTTGGATTCAAGCGTCGTTGAGATATGAGTCGGGGCAGCATCGAGGTCGGTCGGGTGAATGTGGACTGTCTTTGTTTCACCGGACGACTGAAAAGCTGATTCTGAAGCAGGCTTCTTGGCTCATAGCAACTCGCTTGGATCGGCAGTCTTTTGGTACTCTTGCAGCTCGACCACTGCCATCCGAGCATCTGCAATCTTTGAGCCCTTCTGAAAGCATTCTTCAGCCTTCTTCCGATTGCCCGTAACAGTGATCACACCTTTGGGGCCAGGCATCTTCAGTTTGAGATACACGTAACATGGCCGGGCCATGAAGCGCGCGTAAGCTGGCCTGCCCAAAATGGCATGATAAGCACTTTGGAAGTCCACAACCTCGAATGTCAACTTTTCCTTGCGGTAATTCTTTGAATCACCAAAAACCACATCAAGAGAGATCTGGCCGAGTGATTGGGCTTTCTTCCCAGGAATGACTCCGTGGAAACTCATGTTACTAGTGCTGAGTCTGGACATCGGAATGCCCATTCCTTTCAATGTTTCAGCATACAATATGTTCAGGCCACTGCCCCCATCCATCAGGACTTTAGTCAGTCGAGTGCCTTCAACAATTGGGTCGACCACCAAAGCTTGCCTCCCAGGGGTGGCAATGTGCGTCGGGTGATCAGACTGGTCGAATGTGATGGCAGTCTGAGACCACTTCAGGTAACTGGGTGTCGCCGGGGCAACCATGTTCACCTCTCGGTTAATGACTTTCAGTCAACTTTTGCTTTCGACATCGGCAAAAATCATCAGGGTGGAATTGACTTGGGGGTATCCATTGTCACTGTCTTCCTTGTCCTCGACTCTGTCCGACTCTTTTTCCTTATCCTTGGACTGCTTTCCTTGGAATTGCTGGATCAGGAGTCGGCACTGTCGAGTGGTATGCTTTGGGTAAATAAAATTACCTTCTTCATCCTTCTTGGTGTGGATGTGACATGGCAGATCCAAAACATCATTTCCGTCTTGATCCTTGACTTTCTTGGGCTTCCAGGTGCCCTTGGATTTTCCCTTGAAGTTTCCCTGGGCTACGGCCAGGGCCTCCCCAGGAGCGGCTGGCTCGGCCTTCCGCTTCTGCTTCCGACTGGAATTGCCTCCGGTTTCTTGGGCGACTGCTTTCTGCTTGCCACTCCGGAGTCGATCTTCATCTTCTCCGTTAGCATACTTGGTGGCAATCTCCATCATCCGATTCAGAGACATCTCTCCAGTTCGACCGAACTTCAGATTCAACTCTCTGTATTTAACACCTTCCTTGAAGGCACAAACTGCTTGATGGTCTGGTACATTCTCTACCGAGTGGTGCAACATGATCCACCTCTGGATGTATTCCCTCAGGGTTTCATTCGGCTTCTGCACGCAAGACCGTAACTCCGTAAGGCCTGCAGGTCGCTTGCATGTTCCTTCAAAGGTTGTGATAAACACTCGGGAGAGGTCCTCCCAAGTGTAAATGCTGCCGGGTGCCAACTGATTTAACCATGCTCTGGCCGAGCCCTCTAACATGAGAGGCAAATGCTTCATGGCCACCTCGTCATTGCCACCGCCAATTTGTACAGCCACTCGGTAATCTTCGAGCCAGGTGTCAGGCTTAGATTCACCGGTGAACTTGCTGATTCCAGTCGCCAACCTGAAATTGGGAGGTATCACTGCGGCCCTGATGGCTCGACTGAAACACTCTGGCCCTGAAGCGCGTACTCTGCTGCTGGCAGGCGCATCTCTGTTGTGACCTTCTCGATGAGCTCTGTTCCTGTCAACCAAACCTTGAACGAGGACGGATCTCGCATCAAAGCCTGGGTCCCTGAGGTCGACTGGAATCCTCTGCCCAACACTATGAGGGCGTCTGTCATATTGCCGTCGAGGCGCATATGACCCACTCCTCGGGGGAGGGGTTGGCACTCGATGTCGATCATCACGATCGAACCGGCGATCGTACTGCTCATTCCTCCTGTACTGATCATGCTGGTCGCCACGTCCCTCACGCCTCGGGGGCGATCTCGGGCTGTGAGCTGACTCGACTGTATCTGTCGCGACGGACCGACTGTGGATCCTATTCCGCGACTGAGAGACAGCGGAATTCTGGTTTCCCGCCGCCCGGAGCAATGCTCTGATCTGTAACAAGCCCCTGCCAGCCTCCGACTGGGAGGGCTGAATCGATTCTGCTATACGGGCCGCGGCGTCCAGATTCTGAACTGGAGTTCGATATACCTGCGTCGGCGGGAAGAGCTGGCGCCGACTAGACTCGGGAGCCCGCTGGCGCGCTTGCTCGTCGAGTGCTCGCAGGAGATTCTCCAGTCGAGTGCGCTCGGCCAAGTTGGCCAAACGCGCGTCCTCCAAGGCCCGGGCCTTGGGGGTCTCTCCAAAGATAGGAGTGCGGAGCGCGTCCATGTTCCAGCGGCGAAGCTCCTCTCGCTGCAATGACGTGAGAGGTTCGCGGAGATACTCATCGTGGGGATGCGACGGATCGCCACCACCCGCACCTCCATCAGTGCGAGGGAAACCGGGGGGACTGTGTGTGCCATTGACCGCCAGAACCTCAGCCGCAGGATCGCTGCTGTCGCACTCGGATGCGGTCTCCACGGAGCCTGTCGACAGGTCGAACAGGCCGTAGAGGGATTCGACGGGCTCGATCGCCGCGACTTGTGGGGCTGCCGATTGGCGGGCCACGGCGTGCCTCACCCACCGCTGAAGTCTTGACCGGCCGGAGCGCTTGCGCTGGTGGGAGACGGGGCGGGGAGGTGACGTAGGGGTCGACCGATACTGGGTCGACGGCTGCCGCAGGAGAACGCCACGAATGCATGCGCGGAAGTGCGTCGCACCGCGGACGGGGAGCGCGTCGATGTCGAGTGGTGCCTCCTGAAGCCAGGCGGAGTCGTCGGCGATGAAGGTGAGCGCGCCAAGACGGATCTCGCAGCCCTCCGCCAAAACTCCGCAAGAAACCATGATCAAAGGGATCGGAAAAGATCATAACTTCTCCAACTAAGCGCTAAGATTCCTGCCCCACGGTGGGCGCCAACTGTCGTGGTTCTAACTCTGACAGTGATGTAGGGGTGTGAGTATGGAGAGGCTAGATCTTAGCTATTGGGAAGTTGTTACACGCGAGGTTTACGAGTTCAGGCCCTTCTCGGAGGAAGTAATAGCCCTACGTCTCGGAGCCCGGAGGCGGTCGACTGGATTATGCGTGTATAGATTACAGGGGTGCGAACCCTTCCTACTAAGGAGGGGGGTGGCTTATATAGAGTTCGCCGGCCCCCTCCTGCCCTCAGTAATGCAGGGTTTAAAGTACATTTAAGATGGGGCGTCACTGGTAACGCCTCTAATAAAGTGCTGTAATGACCATGAAGACTACTTAACAGCTGACCGTTTGCCTACGGAGTGACTGTAGGTCTCCTGGCAGTCGAGTGAGTAGCTCATGGTCGAGTGGTAGCTTCTTGGTCGAGTGTCTTGAACCCGTCGAGTGGAGTACCTTCAAGTCGATTGATGGGTGATTTCTTCTAGGGATGTCCTTGGGTAGGACTCTTTGGGACGGGTCCGTGCTCCTACCCCAGGTACATAGCTTCATCATGGCCCGCAGTGCAAAGCCGCCGAACACGAAGATCTGTCCGGGGAGAAAAGTCTCACCCTGGACTGCATCGCCATCGATGATAGTAGGAGCCATCAAGCCTAACGGCGATGACACAGAGGAACTCTCAATGAAAGCACCAATGTCGGTGTCAAAACCGGCGGATCACGGGTAGGGGGTCCCGAACTGTGCGTCAATGGTAACAGGAGGCAGGGGACACAATGTTTTACCCAGGTTCCGGCCCTCTTGATGGAGGTAAAACCCTATGTCCTGCTTGATTAATATTGATGATATGGGTAGTACAAGAGTAGATCTACCACGAGATCGGAGAGGCTAAACCCTAGAAGCTAGCCTATGGTATGATTGTATGTTGTAGTTGTTGTGTCCTACGGACTAAAACTCTCCGGTTTATATAGACACCGGAGAGGGTTAGGGTTACACAAGGTCGGTTACAAAGGAGGAGATATCCATATCCGTATTGCCTAGCTTGCCTTCCACGCCAAGTAGAGTCCCATCTGAACACGGGACGAAGTCTTCAATCTTGTATCTTCATAGTCATACAGTCCGGTCAATGGAGATAGTCCGGCTGTCCGAAGACCCCCTAATCCAGGACTCCCTCGGGGAGACTGAAGGAAATGCCCTATAGGCAATAATAAAGTTGTTATTTATATTTCCTTATATCATGATAAATGTTTGTTATTCATGCTAGAATTGTATTAACCGGAAACTTAGTACATGTGTGAATACATAGACAAAACAGAGTGTCCCTAGTATGCCTCTACTTGACTAGCTCATTAATCAAAGATGGTTAAGTTTCCTGACCATAGACATGTGTTGTCATTTGATGAACAGGATCACATCATTAGGAGAATGATGTGACGGACAAGACCCATCCTTTAGCTTAGCATAATGATCATTTAGTTTTATTGGTATTGCTTTCTTCATGACTAATACATGTTCCTCTGACTATGAGATTATGCAACTCCCGAATACCGGAGGAACACCTTGTGTGCTATAAAACGTCACAACATAACTGGGTAATTATAAAGATGCTCTACAGGTGTCTCCGAAGGTATTTGTTGGGTTGGCATATATCAAGATTAGGATTTGTCACTCCGTATATCGGCGAGGTATCTTTGGGCCCTCTCGGTAATGCACATCACTATAAGCCTTGCAAGCAATGTGACTAATGAGTTAGTTATGGGATGATGCATTACGGAACGAGAAAAGAGACTTGTCGGTAACGAGATTGAACTAGGTATGATGTGTTGGGGAATGCAGTAATTTCAAAAAAATCCTACGCACACGCAAGATCATGGTGATGCATAGCAACAAGAGGGGAGAGTATCTTCTACATACCCTCGTAGACCGTAAGCGGAAGCGTTATCACAACGCAGTTGATGTAGTCGTACGTCTTCATGATCGATCGATCTAGCACCGAAGGTACGACACCTCCGTGATCTGCACACGTTCAGCTCGGTGACGTCCCGCGAACTCATGATCCAGTAGAGCTTCGAGGGAGAGTGTCCTCAGCACGACGGCGTGATGACGATGATGATGATGCTACCGGAACAAGGCTTCGCCTAAGCACCGCTACGATATTACCGAGGTGGATTATGGTGGAGGGGGGCACCGCACACGGCTAAAAGATCAATGATCAACTTGTGTGTCCATGGGGTGCACCCTTCCCCTGTATATAGAGGAGTGGAGGAGGGGAGGGCCGGCCCTCTCTATGGCGCGCCCTAGGGGAGTCCTACTCCCTCCGGAAGTAGGATTCCCCCCCTTTCCAAGTAGGAGTAGAGAAGAAGGAAGGAGGAGAGAGGGAGGAAGGAAAGGGGGGCCGGCCCCCTTCCCAATTCGGATTGGGCTTGGGGGCGCGCCTCCCTCTTTTCCCTTCCCTCTCCTCTATTCCACTAAGGCCCAATAAGGCCCATATACTCCCCGGGGGGTTCCAGTAACCTCCCGGTACTCCGGAAAAATGCCCGAACCACTCGGAACCATTCCGATGTCCAAACACAGGCTTCCAATATATCGATCTTTACGTCTCGACCATTCCGAGACTCCTTGTCATGTCCGTGATCAAATCCGAGACTCCGAACTACCTTAGGTACATCAAAGCACATAAACTCATAATACCGATCGTCACCGAACGTTAAGCGTGCGGACCCTACGGGTTCGAGAACTATGTAGACATGACTGAGACATGTCTCCGGTCAATAACCAATAGCGGAACCTGTACGCTCATATTGGCTCCTACATATTCTACGAAGATCTTTATCGGTCAAACCGCATAACGGTATACGTTGTTCCCTTTGTCATCGGTATGTTACTTGCCCGAGATTCGATCGTTGGTATCTCAATACCGAGTTCAATCTCGTTACCGACAAGTCTCTTTACTCGTTTCGTAATGCTACATGCCGTAACTAACTCATTAGCTACATTGCTTGCAAGGCTTATTGTGATGTACATTACCGAGAGTGCCCAGAGATACCTCTCCGACAATGGGAGTGACAAATCCTAATCTTGATCCATGCCAACTCAACAAACACCATCGTAGACACCTTTAGAGAACCTTTATAATCACCCAGTTACATTTTGACATTTGGTAGCACACTAAGTGTTCCTCCGGTATTCGGGAGTTGCATGATCTCATAGTAATAGGAACATGTACAGTTATGGAGAAAGCAATAGCAACAAACTAAATGGTCATCATGCTAAGCTAACGAATGGGTCAAGTTAATCACATCATTCTCTAATGATGTGATCCCGTTAATCAAATGACAACTCATGTCTATGGTTAGTAAACATAACCATCATTGATTTAAGGAGCTAGTCAAGTAGAGGCAAACTAGTGAGACTCTGTTTGTCTATGTATTCACACATGTACTAAGTTTCCGGTTAATACAATTCTAGCACGAATAATAAACATTTATCATGATATAAGGAAATATAAATAACAACTTTATTATTGCCTCTAGGGCATATTTCCTTCAGTCTCCCACTTGCACTAGAGTCAATAATCTAGATTACATTGTAATGATTCTAACACCCATGGGGTCTTGGTGATGATCATGTTTTGCTCGTGAGAGAAGCTTAGTCAACTGATCTGCAACATTCAGATCCATATGTATCTTGCAAATCTCTATGTCTCCCTCCTTGACTTGATCGCAGATGGAATTGAAGCGTCTCTTGATGTGCTTGGTTCTCTTGTGAAATCTGGATTCCTTTGCCAAGGCAATTGCTCCAGTATTGTCACAAACGATTTTCATTGGACCCAATGCACTAGGTATGACACCTAGATCGGATATGAACTCCTTCATCCAGACTCCTTCATTTGATGCTTCTGAAGCAGTTGTGTATTCCGCTTCACACGTAGATCCCGCCACGACACTCTGCTTGGAACTGCACCAACTGACAGCTCCGCAATTTAATAAAAACACATATCTGGTTTGTGACATAGAGTCAGCTGGATCAGTGTCAAATCTTGCATCGACGTAACCGTTTACGACGAGCTCTTTGTCACCTCCATATACGAGAAACATATCCTTAGTCCATTTCAGGTATTTCAGGATGTTCTTTACCGTTGTCCAGTGATCCACTCCTGGATTACTTTGGTACCTCCCTACTAAACTTATAGCAAGGCACACATCAGGTCTGATACACAGCATTGCATACATGATAGAGCCTATGGCTGAAGCATAGGGAACACCTTTCATTTTCTCTCTATCTTTTGCAGTGGTCGGGCATTGATTCTGACTCAACTTCACACCTTGTAATACAAGCAAGAACCCTTTCTTTGCCTGATCCATTTTGAACTTCTTCAAAACTTTATCAAGGTATGTGCTTTGTGAAAGTCCAATTAAGCGTCTTGATCTATCTCTATAGATCTTGATGCCCAATATATAAGCATCTTCACTAAGGTCTTTCATTGAAAAATTCTTATTCAAGTATCCTTTTATGCTATTCAGAAATTCAGTATCATTTCCGATTAACAATATGTCATCTACATATAATATCAGAAATGCTACGGAGCTCCCACTCACTTTCTTGTAAATACATGCTTCTCCAAAAGTCTGTATAAAACCATATGCTTTGACCACACTATCAAAGCGTATATTCCAACTCCGAGAGGCTTGCACCAGTCCAGAAATGGATCGCTGGAGCTTGCACACTTTGTTAGAACCTTTTGGATCGACAAAACCTTCTGGTTGCATCATATACAACTCTTCTTTAAGATATCCATTAAGGAATGCAGTTTTGACATCCGTTTGCCAAATTTCATAATCATAAAATGCGGCAGTTGCTAACATGATCCGGACGGACTTAAGCATCGCTACAAGTGAGAAGGTCTCATTTTAGTCAACTCCTTGAAGTTGTCGAAAACCTTTCGCAACAAGTAGAGCTTTGTAGACAATAACATTACCGTCAGCGTCAGTCTTCTTCTTGAAGATCCATTTATTCTCTATGGCCTGCCAATCATCGGGCAAGTCAACCAAAGTCCACTCTTTGTTTTCATACATGGATCCCGTCTCAGATTTCATGGCTTCGAGCCATTTTGCGGAATCTGGGCTCATCATCGCTTCCTCATAGCTCGTAGGTTCGTCATGGTCAAGTAACATGACTTTTAGAACATGATTACCGTACCACTCTAGTGCGGATCTTACTCTGGTTGACCTATGAGGTTCGGTAGTAACTTGATCAGAAGTTTCATGATCATCATCATTAGCTTCCTCACTTACTGGTGTAGGAATCACTGGAACTAATTTCAGTGATGAACTACTTTCCAATAAGGGAGAAGGTACAATTACCTCGTCAAGTTCTACTTTCCTCCCACTCACTTCTTTCGAGAGAAACTCCTTCTCTAGAAAGGATCCATTCTTAGCAATGAATACCTTGCCTTCGGATCTATGATAGAAGGTGTACCCAACAGTCTCCTTTGGGTATCCTATGAAGACACATTTCTCCGATTTGGGTTCGAGCTTATCAGGTTGAAGCTTTTTCACATAAGCATCGCAGCCCCAAACTTTAAGAAATGACAACTTGGGTTTCTTGCCAAACCACAGTTCATAAGGTGTCGTCTTGATGGATTTAGATGGTGCCCTATTTAAAATGAATGTAGCCGTCTATAAAGCGTAACCCCAAAACGATAGCGGTAAATCAGTGAGAGACATCATAGATCACACCATATCTAGTAAAGTACGATTACGACGTTCGGACACACCATTACGCTGTGGTGTTCCAGGTGGCGTGAGTTCCGAAACTATTCCGCATTGTTTCAAATGAAGTCCAAACTCATAACTCAAATATTCGCCTCCATGATCAGATCGTAGAAACTTGATTTTCTTGTTATGATGATTTTCCACTTCACTCTGAAATTCTTTGAACTTTTCAAATGTTTCAGACTTATGTTCATTAAGTAGATAAACCCATATCTGCTCAAATCATCTGTGAAGGTGAAAAAATAACGATATCCGCTGCTAGCTTCAATGTTCATTAGACCACATACATCAGTATGTATGATTTCCAATAACTCTGTTGCTCGCTCCATTGTTCCGGAGAACGGAGTTTTAGTCATCTTGCCCATGAGGCATGGTTCGCAAGTACCAAGTGATTCCAAAAGTCCATCAGAATGGAGTTTCTTCATGCGCTTTACACCAATATGACCTAAACGGCAGTGCCACAAATAAGTTGCACTATCATTATCAACTCTGCATCTTTTGGCTTCAATACTATGAACATGTGTATCACTACTATCAAGATTTAGTAAAAATAGACCACTCATCAGGGGTGCATGACCATAAAAGATATTACTCATATAAATAGAACAACCATTATTCTCTGATTTAAATGAATAACCGTCTTGCATCAAACAAGATCCATATATAATGTTCATGCTCAACGCTGGCACCAAATAACAATTATTTAGGTCTAATACTAATCCCGAAGGTAGAGGTAGCGTGCCAACGGCGATTACATCGACTTTGGAACCATTTCCCACGCGCATCGTCACCTCGTCCATAGCCAATCTTCGCTTAATCCATAGCCCCTGTTTCGAGTTGCAAATGTTAGCAATTGAACCAGTATCAAATACCCAAGCACTACTACGAGCATTAGTAAGGTACACATCAATAAAATGTATATCAAATATACCTTTCACTTTGCCATCTTTTTTCTCCGCCAAATACTTGGGGCAGTTCCGCTTCCAGTGATCAGTTCCTTTGCAGTAGAAACACTCAGTCTCAGGCTTAGGTCTAGACTTGGGTTTCTTCACTTGAGCAGCAACTGGCTTGTTGTTCTTCTTGAAGTTCCCCTTCTTCCCTTTACCCTCTTTCTTGAAACTGGTGGTCTTGTTGACCATCAACACTTGATGTTCCTTCTTGATTTCTACCTTCGTAGCCTTTAGCATTGCGAAGAGCTCAAGAATCGTCTTATCCATCCCTTGCATATTATAGTTCATCATGAAGCTCTTGTAGCCTGGTGGCAGTGATTGAAGAACTCTGTCAATGATACTATCATCAGGAAGATTAACTCCCAGTTGAGTCAAGTGGTTGTGGTACCCAGACATTCTGAGTATATGTTCACTGACATAACTATTCTCCTCCATCTTGCAGCTATAGAACTTATTGGAGACTTCATATCTCTCAATCCGGGCATTTCCTTGAAATATTAACTTCAACTTCTGGAACATCTCATATGCTCCATGACGTTCAAAACATCGTTGAAGTCCCGATTCTAAGCCTTAAAGCATGGCACACTAAACTATCAAGTAGTCATCAGCTTTGCTTTGCCAGGTATTCATAACATCTGGCATTGCTCCTTCAGCGGGTTTGTCACCTAGCGGTACTTCCAGGACGTAATTCTTCTGTGCAGCAATGAGGATAATCCTCAAGTTACGGACACAGTCTGTGTAGTTGCTACCATCATCTTTCAACTTAGCTTTCTCTAGGAACGCATTAAAATTCAATGGAACAACAGCATGGGCCATCTATCTACAACAACATAGACATGCAAAATACTATCAGGTACTAAGTTCATGATAAATTAAAGTTCAATTAATCAAATTACTTAAGAACTCACACTTAGACAGACATCTCTCTAATCATCTAAGTGATCACGTGATCCATATCAACTAAACCATGTCCGATCATCACGTGAGATGGAGTAGTTTTCAATGTTGAACATTACTATGTTGATCATATCTACTATATGATTCACGCTCGACCTTTCGGTCTCCAGTGTTTCGAGGCCATATCTGCATATGCTAGGCTCGTCAAGGCCAACCCGAGTATTCTGCGTGTGCAAAGCTAGCTTGCACTCATTGTATGAGAACGTAGAGCTTATCACACCCGATCATCACGTGGTGTCTCGGCATGATGAACTGTAGCAACGGTGCATACTCAGGGAGAACACTTATACCTTGAAATTTAGTGAGAGATCATCTTATAATGCTACCGCCGAACTAAGCAAAATAAGATGCATAAAGGATAAACTTCACATGCAATCAATATAAGTGATATGATATGGCCATCATCATCTTGTGCCTTTGATCTCCATCTCCAAAGCACCGTCATGATCACCATCGTCACTGGCTTGACACCTTGATCTCCATTGAAGCATCGTTGTCGTCTCGCCAACTATTGCCTCTACGACTATTGCTACCGCTTAGTGATAAAGTAGAGCAATTACATGGTGATTGTATTTCGTACAATAAAGCAACAACCATATGGCTCCTGCCAGTTGCCGATAACTATGTTACAAAACATGATCATATCATACAATAAAATTTAGCATCATGTCTTGACCATATCACATCACAACATGCCTTGCAAAAACAAGTTAGACGTCCTCTACTTTGTTGTTGCAAGTTTTATGTGGCTGCTACGGGATGAGCAAGAACCGTTCTTACCTACACATCAAAAACCACAACGCGGTATAGTGATTACTTTTTGATCTTAGAAAGAACCCTGTTCATTGAATCTGATTCAACTAAAGCTGGAGAAACAGACACCCACTAGCCACCTATGTGCGAAGCACGTCGGTAGAACCAGTCTCACGTAAGCTTACGCGTAATGTCGGTCTAGGTCGCTTCATCCAACAATGCCGCTGAATCAAGAATCAACTAGTGACGGAAAGCAATATGTATATACCCACGCCCAAAACTCCTTTGTGTTCTACTCATGCATATAACATCTACGCATAAACCTGGCTCGGATGCCACTGTTGGGGAACGTAGTAATTTCAAAAAAATTACTACGCACACGCAAGATCATGGTGATGCATAGCAACGAGAGGGGAGAGTATCGTCTACGTACCCTCGTAGACCGTAAGCGGAAGCGTTATGGCAACGCGGTTGATGTAGTCATACGTCTTCACGATCGACCGATCTAGCACCGAAGGTATGGCACCTCTGCGATCTGCACACGTTCAGCTTGGTGACGTCCCACGAACTCACGATCTAGTAGAGCTTCGAGGGAGAGTTTCATCAGCACGACGGCGTGATGACGATGCTACCGGAACAGGGCTTCGCCTAAGCACCGCTACGATATTACCGAGGTGGATTATGGTGGAGGGGGGCACCGCACACGGCTAAAAGATCAATGATCAACTTGTGTGTCCATGGGGTGCCCCCTTCCCCCGTATATAAAGGAGTGGAGGAGGGGGAGGGCCGGCCCTCTCTATGGCCCGCCCTAGGGGAGTCCTACTCCCTTCGGGAGTAGGATTCCCCCCCCCCCTTTCCAAGTAGGAGTAGGAGAAGAAGGAAGGAGGAGCGAGGGAGGAAGGAAAGGGGGGCCGGACCCCTTCCCAATTTGGATTGGGCTTGGGGGCACGCCTCCCTCTTTTCCCTTCCCTCTCCTCTATTCCACTAAGGCCCAATAAGGCCCATATACTCCCCGGGGGGTTCCATAACCTCCCGGTACAACGGAAAAATGCCCGAACCACTCGGAACAATTCCGATGTCCAAACATAGGCTTCCAGTATATCGATCTTTACGTCTCGACCATTCCGAGACTCCTTGTCATGTCCGTGATCAAATCCGGGACTCCGAACTACCTTTGGTACATCAAAACACATAAACTCATAATACCGATCGTCACCGAATGTTAAGCGTGTGGACCCTACGGGTTCGAGAACTATGTAGACATGACCGAGACATGTCTCCGGTAAATAACCAATAGTGGAACCTGGATGCTCATATTGGCCCCTACATATTCTACGAAGATCTTTATCGGTCGAACCGCATAACGGTATACATTGTTCCCTATGTCATCGATATGTTACTTGTCCGAGATTCGATCATCGGTATCTCAATACCTAGTTCAATCTCATTACCGGCAAGTCTCTTTACTCATTCCGTAATGCTACATCTCATAACTAACTCATTAGCTAGATTGCTTTCAAGGCTTATTGTGATGTACATTACCGAGAGGGCCCAGAGATACCTCTCCGACAATCAGAGTGACAAATCCTAATCTTGATCCATGACAACTCAACAAACACCATCGGAGACACCTGTAGAGCACCTTTATAATCACCCAGTTACGTTGTGACGTTTGGTAGCACACAAAGTGTTCCTCCGATATTCGGGAGTTGCATGATCTCATAGTCATAGGAACATGTATAGTTATGGAGAAAGCAATAGCAACAAACTAAATGATCATCTGCTAAGCTAACAGATGGGTCAAGTCAATCACATCATTCTCTAATGATGTGATCCCATTAATCAAATGACAACTCATGTCTATGGTTAAGAAACATAACCATCATTGATTCAACGAGCTAGTCAAGTAGAGGCAAACTAGTGAGACTCTGTTTGTCTATGTATTCACACATGTACTAAGTTTTCGGTTAATACAATTCTAGCATGAATAATAAACATTTATCATGATATAAGGAATTATAAATAACAACATTATTATTGCCTCTAGGGCATATTTCCTTCATGATGATACCGACGATCGAATCTCGGGCAAGTAACATACCGATGGCAAAGAGACTAATGAGTTAGTTGTGGGATGTTGCATTACGGAATGAGTAAAGAGACTTGCTGGTAACGAGATTGAACTAGGTATGATGATACCGACGATCGAATCTCGGGCAAGTAACATACCGATGGCAAAGGGAACAACGTATGTTGTTATGCGGTTTGACCGATAAAGATCTTCGTAGAATATGTAGGAGCCAATATGAGCATCCAGGGTCTGATATTGGTTATTGACTGGAGATGTGTCTCGGTCATGTCTACATAGTTCTCGAACCCGTAGGGTCCGCTTGCTTAACGTTCGATGACGATTTGTATTATGAGTTATGTGTTTTGACGAACTTAAGTTTGTTCGAAGTCCCGGATGAGATCACAGACATGACGAGGAGTCTCAAAATGGTCGAGACGTAAAGATCAATATAT
This sequence comes from Triticum urartu, assembly GCF_056163025.1. Lineage (NCBI taxonomy): Eukaryota > Viridiplantae > Streptophyta > Magnoliopsida > Poales > Poaceae > Triticum > Triticum urartu. Next base: position 356,614,609 of record NC_141877.1, read on the forward strand.
TGGAAGGCTATATTCATACATCGGAATGGTTCCGAGTGATTCGGGTATTTTTCGATGTACCGGAGAGTTGTGGGAATTCGCCGGGGGGAAGTTAATGGGCCTTATTGGGCTTTAGTGGAGAGAGGGAAGAAGGGCCATGAGGTGGCGCGTGCCTCCCCCTGCCCAAACTGAATTGGATAAGGGGTGGGGGCGCGGCCCCTCCTTTCCTTCTCCCTCTCCCTCCTTTCCTTCTTTCCTACTCCGAAAAGGAAAAGGAATCGTACTAGGACTTGGGAGTCCTAATAGGACTCCCTACACTTGGCGCGCCCCTAGGAGGCCGGCGTCTCTCCCTCCCTCCTTTATATACATGGGCAGGGGCACCCTAAAGGCACTCCAAGATTTGTCTTACCCGTGTGAGGTGCCCTCCTCCGCAGTTACACACCTCGGTCATATCGTCGTAGTGCTTAGGCGAAGCCCTGCGCCATTAACTTCAACATCACCGTCGCCACGCCGTCGTGCTGATGGAACTCTCCCTCGTCCTCAACTGGATCAAGAGCTCAAGGGACGTCATCGAGCTGAACGTGTGCTGAACGCAGGGGTGTTGTACGTTCGGTGCTAGGATCGGTTGGATCACGAAGACGTTCGACTACATCAATCGTGTTACTAAATGCTTCTACTTTCGGTCTACGAGGGTACGTGAGCACACTCTCCCCTCTCATTGTTATGATTCTCCTAGATAGATCTTGTGTGATCGTAGGAAAATTTTGAAATACTATGTTCCCCAACATAACTCGCTTCCTATGCATCGACATGTCATACAAGAACAATTCATGAACATCAAGTAAAGGCCAATACATAGCATAAGCAGTTTCTTGCAATTTATCGTGTTGGAAACATAAAGAGGTGGAGAAGTAGTTCCTCACTCATAATAATTGCAAGTAGGAGCAGCAAGCACATGCATATTATATTCATCAAAATCATCATGTGTAGTAGCAAAATGCAACCCATCAATATAATCCTTAATAAGAGCAAACTTCTCCGATATAGTGTAGTTTGGAGAATTCAAAAAGATAATAGGACTATCATGTGTGGGTGCAATAGCAACAACTAGATCGGGTTCGCACCCTGGCGCGAGGGTGCCGGTCTCAACATTTTACCGAAGCATGTAACAACATATAAGTAGGAACCTAAATATAGCATTTGTACTTATACATGATGATAATTAAGTAAATAAACATTCAATTGCGACAGAAGTAAAACACAATGGATCTCAAGATCAACATCAGATTAGAAGACAGGATCAAGCTCGGTGCGTTCATCCGACCACAAAAGACGGGCATTGAACACGAAGTTTGGTACCAAAAGCGGGAACACATACAAAGAGTCAACTACGAAGCCATAATCGCTAAGCATACTAAGTGGCGTAATTCATCTGCCTTATCGATTTACTTCATAGTGTCTGCCTCACATGAACTTGATACAAACAAATTGTGAGATACATAGAGCACATTAAGTTCTCCACCCAAGCATCTTGAAAGTGCAATATATGTATGGCAAGACGAAATCACCTTGATAGGCATAGGAGCAGCTGTGAATTTGAAGAGGCGCCATCTAATAGCGTGACCTTTTATCCAGATGTCCTTCCAAGTAAATGCTTGTGTCTTCTATAGTGCCAGGAAGATCTCCAACAGAGTAGTCCATGTCAACAACATTTCTAATGTGCACAAGAAAGTAATGCATGTATCTCACGGCATGAAGCCAACCTCTAGCAAGCATCATGTTATTGGTCCTTGACTCCTTTAACTACTCCCGAAAGCGCTCCGACACGACCCTGATGTCGTTTGGACAAAGTAAAGTTCAAGTCTCTGACAACCATGTTAGTCATATCCTCTATGTATCTGATAGCCTTTATCGCAATGGTATCCTCGGCAACCTCCTCCTCGGTGCAATAAAGCCCTGGCGCAGAAATGTCGTTGATTCCCCCCCCCCCCCAAGGTTAATAGTAGATGTGTTGAAAGAGACGGTCACAGGGATCATGCTGTCCTCATGAACAACACGCTCGTACTCAGCTTGTGATAACCCAAGGTGTGCTAGCAGACCGTCAAGAACTGTTTTGTGTGGAATCGTGAACACTCGTTGGTTTTCCTATAGTACCCAAGAACACAAAATGTAAGGTCAAGGGGAACTGCTTAAAGCAATTGAGAAAACAATACAAGAGAGGAATTAAAAAAACAATCTTAGTGATAAATAAGATATGCTAAGTCTCTAATCATAGTAAGATGTCGGGACCCCGATCCTAAGTCACACCGATCTAGCATGTAACACTTCATATCACTTTGCGGCCTCACGCACGGTATTCCCACGGGTGCCACCTTACCTGGCCCGGGACCGTTTGCGCCTTTTGGCTCACGTATATGATAGTGTCGCTAGCATACATATGACAGAGAACCCGGGCCGACATGACTAGTCGTGAACCCAAAGTGGCACTAACTTACAGGGACAGGCATACATGAATCAACCACGAGCATGTCGGTCAACAGCGTATGAATCCGGGCTGTAGCACTGGGCTAATAGGACTCCAGGAACCCGGGCTGTAGCAGGCTAGGCAGGACTCCGGATGTCACCACATGACATTTCCCCGAAGGGACAAACACAAGAACAAAGTGAATCACATGTCGGCCAGTTAAATGTTTCGGAGCAGTAGTGTTGGGCTAGCAGGACTCCGGTGAACCGGGCTGTAGCGGACTACTATGGCTCATGGAAGCACAAGACTACGTTTCCCCATAAGAGAGGCTACCAGAGGTAAACAACTAGGTTGTCGGATCCCACACATAGCAATACACGTTACACATACGCATAACATGCAAGTATGGGCTGTACAACATGGCATCACAGCATAACTCAAACTCATATAGATAAAGGCCCAGAAGAGCCACATAGCATTCAATACAAACAGGGGTCTCATGACCCATCATTCAGAGCATACAAGCAATGGAAGCATTACATGTCTGAGTACAGACAACTACAAAAGGAAAAGACTAAGAAGCCTGACTAAACACGACCCTCCCAAGGGTACAAGATCGTAGCTGGGATACAAGCTACTCGTCGAAGTCACTAGAGTAACCAACTGCAAAACATAAATAAGCAAACGTGAGTACAAAGGTACTCAGCAAGTCTTACATCAGAACTATCTACATATGCAACATTATCAACAAGGGGGGGTGGAGTTTTAACAGCAGCAAGCCAGCTTTGACTCAGTGGCTAACCTATACTACGAGTATCAGAAACTTCTTTGGGGTGAGAAGACGCACACAAGTCCACATATTCACCATATCAATACTCCACTATGGATCAGTTCCCGTCTCCCTATGAGAAGGCCATCCATAGCACTCACGCTTATCTTGCGGATTTTAGAGTATCCACTTCAAGTTGTCTATGTACTACATAAGACCTCCAAGTTTCCATATCCGAGGAAAACGGCTATTCGAATAGATAATATTGACCCTGCAGGGGTGTAATTCTTCACACACGCTCTCGCCAGTTATAGCCCTGTACACGTCATGTACCTCGGCAACCTTCAAGCGGAAGCCGGGCGAGGGTGTCGGCCACGACCTGACTAACCACATGAGTCTCTCATCCAGGTTTATCGCCTATTCGGGTTCCATCCGCAAGGAGATCCGGCCGGGGTGTCGCTCATGGCACCAAACGATGTGTGCAGGGTTCCCAAGCCCACCATCCGGGTGCCACTTGGTACACCGTGCCACGGTGCCTAGTCTGTCCCAAGCCCGTCCCGTCGGACACCACCTGGTAGACAAGTAGCACTACCTACAAACACCAGAAACTAGTTGCAACTCCTGGACAGAGATCAAGTGGATTAATAAGCCGAGAGGGGCTGTATGACCGGAACCCAATGTGTGGTAGTAACTGTACTTGGATAACATACACAGAACTCAGTGCTTAGGGATGGTTCCAATGAGACAATCCACCATGTACTCCTACATGGCCTCTCATCGCTACCTTTACCAAAACGTGTTCACACACTTAGCCTTTATCGGTAGGACATGTTCACCACTCCGATTCATTCCCGATGAATCAGACCTGACACAACTCTAAGCATAGCTGGCATAAAGAAATCAAGCATGGATGAGTAGGCACATCAAGGCTCAAGCAACTCCTACTCATGCTAGTGGGTTTCAACTATTTACTGTGGCAATGATAGGTCATGCAGAGGAATGGGTTCAAGTACCGCAGCAAAAAGGTAGCAGTTGAATCGTTGTTGTCCTAATGCAGTATAAGGAGCAGGAGCGAGAGAGTGGGATTTATCGAAATGCTCAAGGGGGTTGCTTGCCTGGTAGATCCACGAAGAAGCACTGCTCCTCAGACAGGTACTCGGGACACCTTCCGGAGTAGAACCTACCGAGAAGGGACGGTGCCGGCAATCAATAAACAACCATATGCAACAATATGATGCATGAAGATGACATTTCAAAGATGCTATGATTTGCCCTAATGCATCGAGCATCAATTTGGTTGAAGTCCATATGAACCAAGGTTCATATGCAAACCCCAAATTAAGTATATAACTTGCCATTATTACGTTTTCACTTATACAGAAAGTATAAGTTGGTTTTTCATGCATGAAACTGGGATAAATGGATTCCTTGCATTTTTCTGATAATTTTTCATATATAATTTATTTGATTTGGAGTTACGGTTGAATTACTATGAATTTTAGAAGTTTTAACTATTTTCTGAAATTCCCTGAATTATTTAAAATCCAGAAAATCAATTACGGCGTCAGCGTGACATCACAGAGGCGTCAGCAGGGCTGACCAGGTCAAATCTGACGTGTGGGGGCCACACATCAGTGACACTGGGGTTATCCCCGGGTCAAACCCGCACTGACCAGGGTTTGACTTGGCTCTGGGGCCCACTGTCAGTCTCAAGGGGGGGATTAGGCTGTGGGATTAGCGCTAATTAAGCCGCCACGTCAGCCTTGCCGGAGTTCGGCCGACGACGACCAAAACCGCGGCGGACGCTCACCGGAAACGCTGCTCCGGCGTCCATTCGATGCGCGGATGGGTGCTGAGGGTGGCAGGCGCTCGCGCGCATCTAACGGAGCAGATGGGAGGCCGTGGGGTGGACGGAGCTCGCCGGAGCAGGGCTCGCGGCGGCGGCTGGAGCTCGGTTGATGTGGGGTTGCGGCTGCAGCGCGAGGCGAGCGAACGGGGGGTGCTAGGCAGCACCTAATGGGCAACAGGAGCCCGTCGGAGCAACTAGCAGGAGCGGAGGGGCTCAGGGGCACGGAGCTCGCCGGCCATGGCGGACGGCGGCTCCGGTTACTCGCGGGGCAATGGTTACAGGACGAAAATGACGATGTGGTTAAGGGGGGAAAGACCGGGAGCTCACGGGGATCACGCAGAGTAGGCCAGCAGGCTCGGGGAAGGGTCGGAGCGAGCGGAGCAACGAGGAGGATCTCCGGCGGCCGGCGATGGAAACAAAGATGGTGGCGTCGATGTAGAGCTTCCCGGGTCGCCTGGCTCGTTGAGGACGTAGCAGGCGGCAAGGTGGAGCTCTGGGGCACGTCCGTGAGGCTAGGGCAGGCCGGTAGCCGCGGTGGCAGCAATCGGCGGCGACCGTTGTGTTCGGCTGCGGGGGAGAGAGAGAAACAGAGAAGGGGAGAGGAGGTGTGGGGGATCCATACGGCTCCAGGGGGTCGCGTGGCATCTCCAGAGTGTCGAGGCCGCGGCGGGAAGCAGGAGGTGGTCGGGCGTGCACCGGCGCGCGTCGGCCACGCGCTCGGCGTCCTCCTGGCAGGAGGAAGAAGACCTCCCTGCCCCTGGTGGGCTGGACCGGCCAGATGGGCTGCCAGGTGAGCGCCAGGTAAGTCTTTTCTTATTTCTTGTTTTCTTTTTCTATTTCTGACATTTGTTTTGTATCTAAAAGAAATGTTAAAACATTTCCATAAATGCTGAAAATATTTGTGGCATCTAGATATAATATTCCAGAGGCCCTCACCAATTCCCAACATTTTTGGAGCCAATAAAATATTTATGTAATTTAAACAGCTCCAAATCAAATATTTATGTATTGATTCAAAAATCCAAAATGTGTACCAAAAATGTGCATCACCTTTGGTTGTTGTTCCCAACATTATCCAAAGAGCATGAACATTTTTGAAGAGCATTTTGGGTTCATTGAAAATCCATTTTAAAGTTGAACCTATTGGAAAAACTTTGGTGCTAGGGTTTGCAACTTTCCCCATTTCAAATTTATTTGAAAGATTAAACATGATGCACAAAGCAAGCCTAGGTCATACCAGAACTAGGGATGTGACAACCCGCCCCCACTCGAAAAAATCTCATCCCGAGATTCAGGAGTTGGCGGAAAGAAAGCGGGGTACTCAAGTCGAAGACGATCTTCTCGCTCCCAAGTAGCTTCTTTTTCAGAATGATGAGACCACTGAACCTTGAGAAACTTGATGTTATGACGTCGAGTGACACGCTCTGCTTGATCCTGAATGCGAATGGGGTACTCTCGATAAGTGAGGTTATCTTGGAGATCAAGTGTTTCATGGTCCACTCCGCGGATGGGATCCGAGAAGCAACCCCTGAGTTGAGAGACGTGGAAGACATCATGAACTCGAGAAAGATGTGGGGGTAGTTCCAACTGGTAGGCAACCGCTCCTCGTTTAGCGAGAATGTGAAAAGGACCAATGTAACGAGGAGCCAACTTGCCCTTGATACCGAAACGATGGGTACCCTTCAAAGGAGTAACCCGAAGGTAAGCCTTGTCGCCAACTTCATAAGCCACTTCCTTATGACGACGGTCATACTGGCTCTTTTGACGAGATTGGGTTGTTTTCAAATTCTCACGAATGATGCGAACTTGCTCTTCTGCCTCCTGGATCATATCCGGTCCAAAGAATTGTCTTTCACCGGTTTCTGACCAGTTCAAAGGTGTTCGACATCTTCGTCCATACAGAATCTCGAAGGGTGCTTTCTTAAGACTGGATTGGTAGCTATTGTTATAAGCAAACTCGGCAAAGGGAAGACATTTCTCCCAGTCCATACCGAATGAGATAGCGCAAGCTCTAAGCATGTCTTCAAGAATTTGGTTGACCCTTTCCACCTAACCACTTGATTGAGGGTGGAAAGCAGTACTAAAAGAAAGATGAGTTCCCATGGCATTCTGGAAACTTTCCCAGAAATGAGAGGTGAAAAGACTGCCACGGTCTGAATTGATCTCTAGTGGAACACCATGAAGTGACACTTTTCGGGAGATATATAAGTCAGTGAGCTGACTAGCAGTGATACTCTCTCAAACAGGTAGGAAGTGAGCCACTTTGGAGAGACGATCAATGACTACGAAGATAGCATTATTTCCTTTCTTGGTCCTGGGAAAGCCGGTGATGAAGTCCATACCAACTTTGTCCCATTTCCACTCGGGAATAGCTTAAGGTTGAAGGGTGCCAGCAGGTCTTTGATGCTCTTCCTTAACGCGACAACAAACGTCACAGTTGGCAATATACTGAGTGATTTCTCTCTTCATCCTAGTCCACCAGAACCTCTGGCGTAGGTCCTGATACATCTTTGTACTACCGGGATGAATCGTGAGAGGGGATTCATGGGCCTCCTTAAGGATCAGTTGCTGCATTTGTTGACATTTGGGAACCACCAAACGGTTACCAAAGTAAACAACACCTCGTTCATCCATAGAGAAACAGCCAGCAACTCCCTTGGAAATATTTTTCTTGATCCGGGAGATTCCCGTATCATGCTTCTGAGCCTCTATGATCTGATCCGTAAGGGTAGGTTTCGCCACCAAGGTAGAAAGAGAACCACGAGGAGCTATGTGAAGGTTAAGCTTACAGAATTCCTCATGGAGGGGTGGTTGACATTGTTGCAACATGAGGTTGTTGCAATAGGATTTACGACTTAAAGCATCAGCCATGACATTGGCTTTGCCTGGGGTGTAGGTGATTCCTAAGTCGTAATCCGAGATCAACTCCAACCAACGTCTCTGTCTGAGATTCAGATCCGGTTGGGTGAAGATATACTTGAGACTCTGATGGTCAGTGTAGATTTCGCAACGGTTACCAAGAAGGTAATGTCGCCAAGTCTTAAGTGCATAGACTACGGCTGCAAGCTCCAGATCATGTGTAGGATAATTTTCCTCATGTGGATGCAACTGTCGAGATGCATAGGAAATCACATGACGATCCTGCATAAGAATGCAACCTAGTCCTTGACGCGAAGCGTCGCAATAGATAACAAAGTCTTTAGTGAAATCCGGTGGCACGAGTATGGGCGCAGAAGTCAGGCGTCTTTTCAGTTCCTGAAAACTGTGCTCACACTGCGGGGTCCACTCAAACCTTTTATCTTTCTTGAGAAGCTCCGTGAGGGGTTTGGCCACTTTGGAGAAGTTTTCAACGAAGCGGCGACAATAACTGGCTAGACCAAGGAAACTCCTAACTTGTTTGACCGTTTCGGGTGGAATCTAATCGAGAACGGCTTTGACTCTCTCGGGATTGACAGAAATGCCCTTACCAGAGATCACGTGGCCCAGATAGGTCACTTCTGGCAACCAAAATTCACACTTGGAGAACTTGGCATAAAGGCGATGCTCTCTGAGTTTTTCTAACACAAGCCTAAGATGTTGGGCATGCTCTTCCTCGTTCTTCGAGTAAATAAGAATATCATCAAGATAAACCACGACAAACTTATCTAAGTACTCCATAAAGATCGAGTTCATCAAGCGGGAGAAAGTAGCTGGAGCATTGGTTAGGCTGAAAGACATCACGGTGTACTCGTATTGACCATAACGAGTGACAAAGGCCGTTTTGGGGATGTCCCCGTTTCTGATCTTGATTTGGTGGTAGCCTAACCTCAAATCCATCTTGGAAAAGACTGAGGATCCAGCGAGCTGATCATACAGATCGTTGATCCTGGGGAGCGGATACTTGTTCTTTATCATGACCAAATTAACAGGACGATAATCTACAACCATCCGATCCGTACCGTCCTTCTTCTTGACGAAGAGGACAGGACAAGCCCAAGGAGAAGAACTGGGACGGATGAAACCCTTTTGCATGGACTCATCAAGCTGTTTCTTAAGCTCGGCTAACTCCAAAGGTGCCGTCTTGTATGGTCTCCTAGAGATTGGAACAGTTCCTGGGATAAGTTCTATGACAAACTCTACATCTCTGTCAGGTGGGACACCTAGCAGTTCTTCTGGAAAAACATCCGGGAAGTCACGGACTACCGGAATATCTTCAAGGTCTTGAAGAGGGCTGGCATTAAGAGAATAGAGTTGACGCCTTGCAACTCTAGTAGAGACAGTGACTATTTTGCCAGATGGATGTGTAAGTTGAACAGATCTGGTGTAACAATCGATCTTGGCATGATGAGCTGTCATCCAGTCCATACCCAAGATGATGTTAATATCTGAAGACTTGAGAGATATCAAAGAAGCAAGGAATACCAGTCTGTCAACAAGGATTTTATTACCATGGCTTACCTTGGAGGTTTGCCATTTGGAACCAGGAGTCTGGATTATTAGTGGAGTTGGCATATCACAAAATGACATGTCATGCAACCGAGCTTAATCTTTGGATATGAAGGAGTGGGATGCTCCAGTATCAAACAGAACTGAAGCTGGGTGACAATTGACAAGAAGCGTACCTAGTACGACGTCGGGATCATCTTGAGCTCCTGTAGCTGCGACATGGTGCACACATGCTCGTTCAATGGAGGCTGGCTTGGTACTGATCATCTTGACTGATGGCTTTTCACGGCCAACAGACCTCTTAGACTGGGGTGGAGTATAACTGGACTGAGGGCAGTCGTGTGCATAGTGTCCTGGTTCTCCGCAGGTGAAGCAAGTTCCTGAGGTAGGACGTGGACCTACATTGGCAAGTGGTCCACTAATAGGCCTGGGTGGAGCACGTTGCTGAGTTGGGTGAGGCGCCACATCGGATGGCCTCGGTGCATATTGAGGTGGAAGAGCTGAGTTCGGAATCCAAATCCGTCGCTTCTGAGAGCCAGAGCGGGAGGAAGAACCCAGATCACGGTTGTGCTTACGAGACTCCTCGTAAGTGAGCTGAGTTGTCTCTGCATTAATGGCCTTGTTCACAAGAGCCTGGAAAGTATCACAATGATGCAGGTGGAGATCACGACGCAACTTAGGGTTGAGACCCTTCTGGAACCTAGCCTGCTTCTTAGCATCCGTGGACACTTCTTCTGTAGCATAGCGGGCGAGGCTTCCAAATCTCTACTGTAAGCATCAACAGGAAGCTTACCCTGGGTAAAACTACAGAACTCTTCCCTCTTGCGGCCAATGAGAGCCTGAGGAATGTGGTGCTCACGAAAAGCCTCGGTGAAATCCTTCCACGTAGGAAACTGGCCAGCTGGAAGCATAGCCTCATAGCTCTGCCACCAAATACTAGCAGGACCTTCCAGGTGATAGGTAGCATAGTTGACCTTGTCACCTTCAGCTACGTTCGCAGAATGCAACTTGTGAGTGATGCTTCGAAGCCAGTCGTCTGCATCGAGTGGCTCGATGGAATGATGGAAGGTGGGTGGTTTCAGACCAATGAAGTCAGTGATGGAAACCAACTTCTTACGCTGATGTGCGGTGTTCTGCTCAATCTGTGCTAGCAAGCGGTTAGTCTCACGCTTGTTCCTCTCAGATGCTAACAAAAACTCTGCCATCAAAGGCTGGCCAGGAGGATCCTCATCCCTACCATCTCCAAGGTTGTTGCTATGAGCAACTGAACCTCGGTTAGCAGACGACATCCTGGCACAGAAACCAAGGAAACAAGGATGGAATTAGCATCTACATAAGGATGCGGAATGTAATGCAAAAGCATTGGAAACTATTGAAATCCTGGGACAATTTCGGCAGCATAACGGCTGTAAATGCTCAAAAGGATTTTTGAGACATTCATCAAAGGAATAGCATAATCAATCAGCATCATAATATCAAGGTTCTGGGTCAAACTGAGGACACGCGGAAGTAGTAGAACTGTACGGAGACACAACCCAACAATCCTAAGACTTTACGGTTTGGTAACACGTCATCCTGAGAGATAGAGGAGAAGCCTAGGCCTTAACCCTCGTAGAAAAGAAGAGTCTGACTCAGAAAGAATGACATGAGGTAAAGGAGTAAAAAGAGCCTTACGTTCCCTTCCACAATCAATTCCCTTATATAAGTAAAGCATTTCTAGACTCAACTTCGACCAGTTTGGCTTGGTAATCCTATAGTCAGTCAGGCTCTGATACCAACGCTGTCGGGACCCCGATCATAAGTCACACCGATCTAGCATGTAACACTTCATATCACTTTGCGGCCTCACGCACGGTATTCCCATGGGTGCCACCTTACCTGGCACGGGACCATTTGCGCCTTTTGGCTCACGTATATGATAGTGTCGCTAGCATCCATATGACAGAGAACCCGGGCCGACATGACTAGTCGTGAACCCAAAGTGGCACTAACTTACAGGGACAGGCATACATGAATCAACCACGAGCATGTCGGTCAACAGCGTATGAATCCGGGCTGTAGCACTGGGCTAACAGGACTCCGGGAACCCGGGCTGTAGCAGGCTAGGCAGGACTCCGGATGTCACCGCGTGACATTTCCCCGAAGGGACAGACACAAGAACGAAGTGAATCACATGTCGGCCAGTCAAATGTTTCGCGCAGTAGTGCTGGGCTAGCAGGACTCCGGTGAACCGGGCTGTAGCGGACTACTATGGCTCATGGAAGCACAAGACTACGTTTCCCCATAAGAGAGGCTACCAGAGGTAAACAACTAGGTTGTCGGATCCCACACATAGCAATACACGTTACACATACGCATAACATGCAAGTATGGGCTGTACAACATGGCATCACAGCATAACTCAAACTCATATAGATAAAGGCCCAGAAGAGCCACATAGCATTCAATACAAACAGGGGTCTCATGACCCATCATTCAGAGCATACAAGCAACGGAAGCATTACATGTCTGAGTACAGACAACTACAAAAGGAAAAGACTAAGAAGCCTGACTAAACACGGCCCTCCCAAGGGTACAAGATCGTAGCTGGGATACAAGCTACTCGTCGAAGTCACTAGAGTAACCAACTGCAAAACATAAATAAGCAAACGTGAGTACGAAGGTACTCAGCAAGTCTTACATCAGAACTATCTACATATGCAACATTATCAACAAGGGGGGGTGGAGTTTTAACAGCAGCAAGCCAGCTTTGACTCAGTGGCTAACCTATACTACGAGTATCAGAAACTTCTTTGGGGTGAGAAGACGCACACAAGTCCACATATTCACCATATCAATACTCCACTATGGATCAGTTCCCGTCTCCCTATGAGAAGGCCATCCATAGCACTCACGCTTATCTTGCGGATTTTAGAGTATCCACTTCAAGTTGTCTATGTACTACATAAGACCTCCAAGTTTCCATATCCGAGGAAAACGGCTATTCGAATAGATAATATTGACCCTGCAGGGGTGTACTTCTTCACACACGCTCTCGCCAGTTATAGCCCTGTACACGTCATGTACCTCGGCAACCTTCAAGCGGAAGCCGGGCGAGGGTGTCGGACATGACCTGACTAACCACATGAGTCTCTCATCCAGGTTTATCGCCTATTCGGGTTCCATCCGCAAGGAGATCCGGCCGGGGTGTCGCTCATGGCACCAAACGATGTGTGCAGGGTTCCCAAGCCCACCATCCGGGTGCCACTTGGTACACCGTGCCACGGTGCCTAGTCTGTCCCAAGCCCGTCCCGTCGGACACCACCTGGTAGACAAGTAGCACTACCTACAAACACCAGAAACTAGTTGCAACTCCTGGACAGAGATCAAGTGGATTAATAAGCCGAGAGGGGCTGTATGACCGGAACCCAATGTGTGGTAGTAACTGTACTTGGATAACATACACAGAACTCAGTGCTTAGGGATGGTTCCAATGAGACAATCCACCATGTACTCCTACATGGCCTCTCATCGCTACCTTTACCAAAACGTGTTCACACACTTAGCCTTTATCGGTAGGACATGTTCACCACTCCGATTCATTCCCGATGAATCAGACCTGACACAACTCTAAGCATAGCTGGCATAAAGAAATCAAGCATGGATGAGTAGGCACATCAAGGCTCAAGCAACTCCTACTCATGCTAGTGGGTTTCAACTATTTACTGTGGCAATGATAGGTCATGCAGAGGAATGGGTTCAAGTACCGCAGCAAAAAGGTAGCAGTTGAATCGTTGTTGTCCTAATGCAGTATAAGGAGCAGGAGCGAGAGAGTGGGATTTATCGAAATGCTCAAGGGGGGTTGCTTGCTTGATAGATCCATGAAGAAGCACTGCTCCTCAGACAGGTACTCGGGACACCTTCCGGAGTAGAACCTATCGAGAAGGGACGGTGCTGGCAATCAATAAACAACCATATGCAACAATATGATGCATGAAGATGACATTTCAAAGATGCTATGATTTGCCCTAATGCATCTAGCATCAATTTGGTTGGAGTCCATATGAACCAAGGTTCATATGCAAACCCCAAATTAAGTATATAACTTGCCATTATTACGTTTTCACTTATACAGCAAGTATAAGTTGGTTTTTCATGCATGAAACTAGCATAAATGGATTCCTTGCATTTTTCTGATAATTTTTCATATATAATTTATTTGATTTGGAGTTACAGTTGAATTACTATGAATTTTAGAAGTTTTAACTATTTTTTGAAATTCCCTGAATTATTTAAAATCCAGAAAATCAATTACTGCGTCAGCGTGACGTCACAGAGGCGTCAGCAGGGCTGACCAGGTCAAATCTGACGTGTGGGGGCCACACGTCAGTGACACTGGGGTTATCCCCGGGTCAAACCCGCACTGACCAGGGTTTGACTTGGCTCTGGGGCCCACTGTCAGTCTCAAGGGGGGGATTAGGCTGTGGGATTAGCGCTAATTAAGCCGCCACGTCAGCCTTGCCGGAGTTCGGCCGGCGACGACCAAAACCGCGGCGGACGCTCGCCGGAAACGCTGCTCCGGCGTCCATTCGACGCGCGGATGGGTGCTGAGGGTGGCTGGCGCTCGCGCGCATCTAACGGAGCAGATGGGAGGCCGTGGGGTGGACGGAGCTCGCCGGAGCAGGGCTCGCGGCAGCGGCCGGAGCTCGGTTGATGTGGGGTTGCGGCTGCAGCGCGAGGCGAGCGAACGGGGGGTGCTAGGCAGCACCTAATGGGCAACAGGAGCCCGTCGGAGCAACTAGCAGGAGCGGAGGGGCTCAGGGGCACGGAGCTCGCCGGCCATGGCGGACGGCGGCTCCGGTTACTCGCGGGGCAATGGTTACAGGACGAAAATGACGATGTGGTTAAGGGGGGAAAGACTGGGAGCTCACGGGGATCACGCAGAGTAGGCCAGCAGGCTCGGGGAAGGGTCGGAGCGAGCGGAGCAACGAGGAGGATCTCCGGCGGTCGGTGATGGAAACAAAGACGATGGCATCGATGTAGAGCTTCCCGGGTCGCCTGGCTCGTTGAGGACGTAGCAGGCGGCGAGGTGGAGCTCTGGGGCACGTCCGTGAGGCTAGGGCAGGCCGGTAGCCGCGGTGGCAGCGATCGGCGGCGACCATTGTGTTCGGCTGCGGGGGAGAGAGCGAAACAGAGAAGGGGAGAGGAGGTGTGGGGGATCCATACGGCTCCAGGGGGTCGCGTGGCATCTCCAAAGTGTTGAGGCCGCGGCGGGAAGCAGGAGGTGGCCGGGCGTGCACCGGCGCGCGTCGGCCACGCGCTCGGCGTCCTCCTGGCGGGAGGAAGAAGACCTCCCTGCCCCTGGTGGGCTGGGCCGGCCAGATGGGCTGCCAGGTGAGCGCCAGGTAAGTCTTTTCTTATTTCTTGTTTTCTTTTTCTATTTCTGACATTTGTTTTGTATCTAAAAGAAATGTTAAAACATTTCCATAAATGCTGAAAATATTTGTGGCATCTAGATATAATATTCCAGAGGCCCTCACCAATTCCCAACATTTTTGGAGCCAATAAAATATTTATATAATTTAAACAGCTCCAAATCAAATATTTATGTATTGATTCAAAAATCCAAAATGTGTAGCAAAAATGTGCATCACCTTTGGTTGTTGTTCCCAACATTATCCAAAGAGCATGAACATTTTTGAAGAGCATTTTGGGTTCATTGAAAATCCATTTTAAAGTTGAACCTATTGGAAAAACTTTGGTGCTAGGGTTTGCAACTTTCCCCATTTCAAATTTATTTGAAAGATTAAACATGATGCACAAAGCAAGCCTAGGTCATACCAGAACTAGGGATGTGACATAAGAATAGCTCAGATGGCATGGTTGTTACGATTGTATACTGTGGAAAGATAGAAAGCTAATTCGTATAATGCTTGGTCTTTCTAAAGAAATCTACCTACACTGTATCAAAGAAAGAGTTTAAATCATCCCAAGACATGGATCTAATTATCCTTATTTATTTGATATTCCTAGATCATGCGTGAGATTGCGGAGTCACATACTGGCACCGACAGAGCCTTGTGGAGGCGAAACAGGACCACGTCCCCCCTTTCTGAAAGTGCATACATTGCAAAATTTTGCTATCTGTTGCTAAATTATGTTGATCCTCCAAAACTCTGATCACACCCCAAGACGCAACACAAGGGACTCGTAATTGAACAGCTCATGTACTCGCGTCTAGCCCTCGAGTGTGTGTGTGTGGCACGGGAAGACGACTCATGATATTAATTTAATGTGCATATTATATGACCTTAGACTACCCTGAATATCTCTAAGCCGTGCTATCAATTAGCTCCCCTCTCTAATTCCTGACCATACTTTTGCAGCCGTCTATATAAAACATAGAGGGGATGTAATGCATCTCTGCTAACCTGTGCAAGTGTGCGCGAACAGCTGTTGGTGGAGCCAGCAGAGCCTGACGAGCCATGAACCTGGAGATCATCATCAGCCGCCACGACCTGAATAGATCCAAGAAATTCCTGAGATGCAAGCACATATGCAGGGCTCAGAAGGAGCAATAACCATGTGATGTGCGTAGGTGAGGTCTGACCTGGTTACGGGAGCTGAGATGCGTAGCGACGACCGAAGATGAGCCTGACGAGCGATGAACCTGGAGCTCATCGTCAGCCATCGCAACCTGAATAGATACAAGAACCTGGAGCTCATCGTCAGCCTTGGTGCGAGGGTGCCGGTCCCAACATTTTCATCAAACAGGTAATGCTAAGTTAGTATTAACCCAGGTTTAGCATATGCATGTTGGAAATATGCCCTAGAGGCAATAATAAATTAGTTATTATTATATTTCCTTGTTCATGATAATCGTTTATTATCCATGCTAGAATTGTATTGATAGAAAACTCAGATACATGTGTGGATACATAGACAACACCATGTCCCTAGTAAGCCTCTAGTTTACTAGCTCGTTGATCAATAGATGGTTACGGTTTCCTGACCATGGACATTGGATGTCGTTGATAACGGGATCACATCATTGGGAGAATGATGTGATGGACAAGACCCAATCCTAAGCCTAGCACAAAGATCGTGTAGTTCGTATGCTAAAGCTTTTCTAATGTCAAGTATCATTTCCTTAGACCATGAGATTGTGCAACTCCCGGATACCGTAGGAATACTTTGGGTGTGCCAAACGTCACAACGTAACTGGGTGGCTATAAAGGTACACTACAGGTATCTCCGAAAGTGTCTGTTGGGTTGGCACGAATCGAGACTGGGATTTGTCACTCCGTGTGACGGAGAGGTATCTCTGGGCCCACTCGGTAGGACATCATCATAATGTGCACAATGTAATCAAGTAGTTGATCACGGGATGATGTGTTATGGAACGAGTAAAAGAGACTTGCCGGTAACGAGATTGAACAAGGTATCGGGATACCGACGATCGAATCTCGGGCAAGTACAATACCGCTAGACAAAGGCAATTGAATACGGGATTGATCGAATCCTCGACATCGTGGTTCATCCGATGAGATCATCGTGGAACATGTGGGAACCAACATGGGTATCCAGATCCCGCTGTTGGTTATTGACCGGAGAAAGTCTCGGTCATGTCTGCATGGTTCCCGAACCCGTAGGGTCTACACACTTAAGGTTCGATGACGTTAGGGTTATAAAGGAAGTTTGTATGTGGTTACCGAATGTTGTTCGGAGTCCCGGATGAGATTCCGGACGTCACGAGGAGTTCCGGAATGGTCCGGAGGTAAAGATTTATATATGGGAAGTCCTGTTTTGGTCACCGGAAAAGTTTCGGGTTTTATCGGTAACGTACCGGGACCACCGGGAGGGTCCCGGGCGTCCACCAAGTGGGGCCACCAGCCCCGGAGGGCTGCATGGGCCAAGTGTGGGAGGGTACCAGCCCCAGGTGGGCTGGTGCTCCCCCCACCAAGGCCCAAGGCACAAGGGAGAGGGAAAGGGGGCAAACCCTAGGGCAGATGGGCCTTGAGGCCCACCCCAGGTGCGCCTCCCCTCTCTCCCCCCTTGGCCGCCCCCCTAGATGGGATCTAGGGCTGGCCGCCACCCCTAGGGGTGGAAACCTAGGTGGGGGCGCAGCCCCTCCCCTCCCTTATATATACTTGAGGTTTTGGGCTGCCAGAGACATGAATTCTTCCCCTGTTGGTGCAGCCCTACCCCTCTCTCCTCCTCGTCTCTTGCGATGCTTGGCGAAGCCCTGCTGGAGTACCACGCTCCTCCACCACCACCACGCCGTTGTGCTGCTGCTGGATGGAGTCTTCCTCAACCTCTCCCTCTCTCCTTGCTGGATCAAGGCATGGGAGACGTCACCGGGCTGTACGTGTGTTCAACGCGGAGGTGCCGTCCGTTCGGCACTAGGATCTCCGGTGATTTGGATCACGACGAGTACGACTCCTTCAACCCCGTTCTCTTGAACGCTTCCGCATAGTGATCTACAAGGGTATGTAGATGCACTCTCCTTCCCCTCGTTGCTGGTTTCTCCATAGATAGATCTTGGTGACACGTAGGAAAATTTTGAATTTCTGCTACGTTCCCCAAAAGTGGCATCATGAGCTAGGTCTATTGTGTAGATTCTATGCACGAGTAGAACACAAAGTAGTTGTGGGCGTTGATTTTGTTCAATATGCTTACCGTTACTAGTCCAATCTTGATTCGGCGGCATTGTGGGATGAAGTGGCCCGGACCGACCTTACACGTACTCTTACGTGAGACTGGTTCCACCGACTGACATGCACTAGTTGCATAAGGTGGCTAGCGGGTGTCTGTCTCTCCCACTTTAGTCGGATCGGATTCGATGAAAAGGGTCCTTATGAAGGGTAAATAGCAATTGGCATATCACGTTGTGGTCTTTGCGTAGGTAAGAAACGTTCTTGCTAGAAACCCATAGCAGCCACGTAAAACATGCAAACAACAATTAGAGGACGTCTAACTTGTTTTTGCAGGGTATGCTATGTGATGTGATATGGCCAAAAAGAATGTGATGGATGATATGTGATGTATGAGATTGATCATGTTCTTGTAATAGGAATCACGACTTGCATGTCGATGAGTATGACAACCGGCAGGAGCCATAGGAGTTGTCTTTATTTATTTATGACCTGCGTGTCAACTTAAACGTCATGTAATTACTTTACTTTATTGCTAAAGCGTTAGCCATAGTAGTAGAAGTAATAGATGACGAGACAACTTCAAGAAGACACGATGATGGAGATCATGGTGTCATGCCGGTGACAAGATGATCATGGAGCCCCAAGATGGAGATCAAAGGAGCTATATGATATTGGCCATATCATGTCACTATTATTTGATTGCATGTGATGTTTATCATGTTTTTGCATCTTGTTCACTTAGAACGACGGTAGTAAATAAGATGATCCCTCATAATAATTTCAAGAAAGTGTTCCCCCTAATTGTGCACCGTTGCGACAGTTTGTTGTTTCGAAGCACCATGTGATGATCGGGTGTGATAGATTCTAACGTTCACATACAACGGGTGTAAGACAGATTTACACACGTGAAACACTTAGGTTGACTTGACGAGCCTAGCATGTACAGACATGGCCTCGGAACACAAGAGACCGAAAGGTCGAGCATGAGTCGTATGGTAGATACGATCAACATGAAGATGTTCACCGATGTTGACTAGTCCGTCTCACGTGATGATCGGACATGGCCTAGTTGACTCGGATCATGTAATCACTTAGATGACTAGAGGGATGTCTATCTGAGTGGGAGTTCATAATATGAACTTAATTATCCTGAACATAGTCAAAAGGTCTTCGCAAATTATGTCGTAGCTCACGCTTTAGTTCTACTGTTTAGATATGTTCCTAGAGAAATTTTAGTTGAAAGTTGATAGTAGCAATTATGCGGACTAGGTCCGTAAACTGAGGATTGTCCTCATTGCTTCATAGAAGGCTTATGTCCTTAATGCACCGCTCAGTATGTTGAACCTCGAACATTGTCTGTGGATGTTGCGAACATCTGACATACACATTTTGATAACTACGTGATAGTTCAGTTAAACGGCTTAGAGTTGAGGCACCGAAGACGTTTTGAAACGTCGCGAAACATATGAGATGTTTCGAGGGCTGAAATTGGGATTTCAGGCTCGTGCCCACGTCAAGAGGTATAAGACCTCCGACGATTTTCTTAGCCTGCAAACTAAGGGAGAAAAGCTCAATTGTTGAACTTGTGCTCAGATTGTCTGAGTACAACAATCGCTTGAATCGAGTGGGAGTTGATCTTCCAGATGAAATAGTGATGTTTCTCCAAAGTCATTACCACCAAGCTGCTAGAGCTTCGTGATGAACTATAATATATCAGGGACATATATGATGATCCTTGAGATATTCGCGATGTTTGACACCATAAAAGTAGAAATCAAGAAGGAGCATCAACTGTTGATGGTTGGTGAAACCACTAGTTTTAAGAGGGGCAAGGGCAAGGAGGGATACTTCATGAAACGGCAAATCAGCTGCTGCTCTAGTGAAGAAACCCAAGGTTGAACCCAAACCCGAGACTAAGTGCTTCTGTAATAAGGGGAACAGCCACTGGAGCAGAATTACCCTAGATACTTGGTAGATGAGAAGGCTGGCAAGGTCGATAGGAGTATATTGGATATACATTGTGTTAATGTGTACTTTACTAGTACTCCTAGTAGCACCATGGTATTAGATACCGGTTCGGTTGCTAAATGTTAGTAAACTCTAAATAAAAGGCTGCGGAATAAACGGAGACTAGCTAAAAGGTGAGATGACGATATGTGTTGGAAGTATTTCCAAGGTTGATCAAATATCGTACACTCCCTCTACCATCAAGATTGGTGTTTGCGTTGAGCATAGACATGATTGGATTATGTCTATCGCAATACGGTTATTCATTTAAGGAGAATAATGGTTACTCTGTTTATTTGAATAATACCTTCAATGGTCTTACACCTAAAATGAATGGTTTATTGAATCTCGATCGTAGTGATACACATGTTCATGCCAAAAGATAGTAATGATAGTACCACCTACTTGTGGCACTGCCACGTAAGTCATATCGGTATAAAACGCATGAAGAAGCTCCATGTTGATGGATCTTTGGGCTCACTCGTTTTTGAAAAGTTTGAGACATGCGAACCATGTCTATTGGTGTATATGCATGAAGAAACTCCATGCAAATGGACCGTTTGGACTCACTTGATTTTGAATCACTTGAGACATGCAAATCATACCACATGGGCAAGATGACTGAAAGCCTCGTTTTCAGTAAAATGGAACTAGAAAGAAACTTGTTGGAAGTAATACATTTTGATGTGTGCAGTCCAATGAGTGCTGGGGCGTGTAGTGGATATCGTTATGTTCTTACTTCACAGATGATTTGAGTAGATGTTGAGTATATTTACTTGATGAATCATGAGTCTGAATTATTGAAAGGTTCAAGTAATTTCAGGGTGAAGTTGAAAGATTGTCGTGACAAGAGGATAAAATATCTATGATATGATCATAGAGATGAATATCTGAATTATGAGTTTGGCACAAAATTAAGACATTGTGGAAATTGTTTCACAACTAATACAGCCTGGAACACCATAGTGTCATGGTGTGTCCGAACATCATAACTGCACCCTATTGGATATGATGCATACCATGATGTCTCTTATCGAATTACCATGATAGTTTATGGGTTAGGCATTAGAGACAACCGCATTCACTTTAAATAGGGCACCACGTAATTCCGATGAGATGACACCGTATGAACTATGGTTTAGAGAAACCTAAGCTGTCATTTCTTAAAAGTTTGGGGCTGCGACGCTTATGTGAAAAAGTTTCAGGCTGATAAGCTCAAACCCAAAGCGGATAAATGCATCTTCATAGGACACCCAAAAACAGTTGGGTATACCTCTTGTCTCAGATCCGAAAGCAATAAGGGATTGTTTCTAGAATCGGGTCCTTTCTCGAGGAAAAGTTTCTCTCAAAAGAATTGAGTGGGAGGATGGTGGAGACTTGATGAGGTTGTTGAACCGTCTCTTCAACTAGTGTGTGGCAGGGCACAGGAAGTTGTTCCTGTGGCACCTACATCAATTGAAGTGGAAGCTTATGATAGTGATCATGAAACTTCAGATCAATTCACTACCAAACCTCGTGGGATGACAAGGATGCATACTACTTCAGAGTGGTACGTGATCCTATCTTGGAAGTCATGTTGCTAGACAACAATGAACCTACGAGCTATGGAGAAGCGATGGTGGGCCCGGATTCCGATAAATGGCTCGAGGCCATAAAATCCGAGAGAGGATCCATGTATGAAAAACAAAGTGTAGACTTTGGCAGAACGGCTCGATGGTCGTAAGGCTGTTGAGTACAGATGGATTTTAAAAGGAAGACGGACAATGATGGTAAGTATCACCATTAAGAAAGCTCGACTTGTCGTTAAGATTTTTTCCGACAAGTTGAAGGAGTTGACTATGATGAGACTTTCTCACTCATAGCGATGCTAAGAGTCTATTGGAATTATATTAGCGATTACTGCATTATTTATGAAATCTTGCAGATAGGATGTCAAAACATTGTTTCCTCGACGATTTTCTTGAGGAAAGGTTGTATGTGATACAACCGGAAGGTTTTGTCAATCCTGAAAGATGCTAATAAGTATGCAAAGCTCCAGCAATCCTTCTAAGGACTGGAGTAAGCATCTCGGAGTTGGAATGTATGCTTTGATGAGATGATCAAAGATTTTGGGTGTATACAAAGTTTATGAGAAACTTGTATTTCCAAAGAAGTGAGTGGGAGCGCTATAGAATTTCTGATGAGTATATGTTGTTGACATATTGTGGATCAGAAATGATGTAGAATTTTTGGAAAGCATATAGGGTTATTTGGAAAGTGTTTTTCAATGAAAAGCCTGGATTAAGAACTTGAACATTGAGCATCAAGATCTATAAGGATAGATCAAAACGCTTAATGGTACTTTCAAATGAGCACATACCTTGACATGATCTTGAAGGTGTTCAAGATGGATCAATCAAAGGAGTACTTGCCTGAGTTGTAAGGTATGAAGTTAAGACTTAAAGCTCGACCACGGCAGAAGAAAGAGAAAGAACGAATGTCGTCCCCTATGCTTTTGTCATAGGCTCTATACGGTATGCCATGCTGAGTACCGCACCTGATGTGTGCCTTGCCACATGTCTGGCAAGAGGGTACAAAGGTGATCCAGGAGTGGATCACTAGACAGCGGTCAAAATTGTCCTTGGAGTAATAAGGACATGTTTCTCAGTTATGGAGGTGATAAAGAGTTCGGCATAAAGAGTTACGTCGATGCAAGCTTAACACCTATCCGGATAGCTCTAAGTAGAGATACCGGATACGTATAATGGAGCAACAATTTAGAATAGCTCCAAGTAGAACAGTTATTTGTAATGGCTCCAAATGTAGCGTAGTAGTTGCATCTATAAGATGACATAGAAATTTGCAAAGTACATACGGATCTGAATGTTGCAGACCCGTTGACTAAAACCTCCCTCACAAGCAAAACATGATCAAACCCAGAACTCATTGAGTCTTAATCACATGATGATGTGAACTAGTTTAGTGACACTAGTAAACTCTTTGGATGTTGGTCACATGGCGATGTGACCTGTGAGTGTTAATCACATGACGATGTGAACTAGATTATTGACTCTAGTGCAAGTGGGAGACTGTTGGAAATATGCCCTAGAGGCAATAATAAATTAGTTATTATTATATTTCCTTGTTCATGATAATCGTTTATTATCCATGCTAGAATTGTATTGATAGAAAACTCAGATACATGTGTGGATACATAGACAACACCATGTCCCTAGTAAGCCTCTAGTTGACTAGCTCGTTGATCAATAGATGGTTACGGTTTCCTGACCATGGACATTGGATGTCATTGATAACGGGATCACATCATTGGGAGAATGATGTGATGGACAAGACCCAATCCTAAGCCTAGCACAAAGATCGTGTAGTTCGTATGCTAAAGCTTTTCTAATGTCAAGTACCATTTCCTTAGACCATGAGATTGTGCAACTCCCGGATACCGTAGGAATACTTTGGGTGTGCTAAACGTCACAACGTAACTGGGTGGCTATAAAGGTACACTACAGGTATCTCCGAAAGTGTCTGTTGGGTTGGCACGAATCGAGACTGGGATTTGTCACTCCGTGTGACGGAGAGGTATCTCTGGGCCCACTCGGTAGGACATCATCATAATGTGCACAATGTGATCAAGGAGTTGATCATGGGATGATGTGTTACGGAACGAGTAAAAGAGACTTGCCGGTAACGAGATTGAACAAGGTATCGGGATACCGACGATCGAATCTCGGGCAAGTACAATACCGCTAGACAAAGGCAATTGAATACGGGATTGATCGAATCCTCGACATTGTGGTTCATCCGATGAGATCATCGTGGAACATGTGGGAACCAACATGGGTATCCAGATCCCGCTGTTGGTTATTGACCGGAGAAAGTCTCGGTCATGTCTGCATGGTTCCCGAACCCGTAGGGTCTACACACTTAAGGTTCGATGACGTTAGGGTTATAAAGGAAGTTTGTATGTGGTTACCGAATGTTTTTCGGAGTCCCAGATGAGATTCCGGACGTCACGAGGAGTTCTGGAATGGTCCGGAGGTAAAGATTTATATATGGGAAGTCCTGTTTTGGTCACCGGAAAAGTTTCGGGTTTTATCGGTAACGTACCGGGACCACCGGGAGGGTCCCGGGCGTCCACCAAGTGGGGCCACCAGCCCCGGAGGGCTGCATGGGCCAAGTGTGGGAGGGTACCAGCCCCAGGTGGGCTGGTGCGCCCCCCCACCAAGGCCCAAGGCGCAAGGGAGAGGGAAAGGGGGCAAACCCTAGGGCAGATGGGCCTTGAGGCCCACCCCAGGTGCGCCTCCCCTCTCTCCCCCCTTGGCCGCCCCCCTAGATGGGATCTAGGGCTGGCTGCCACCCCTAGGGGTGGAAACCTAGGTGGGGGCGCAGCCCCTCCCCTCCCTTATATATACTTGAGGTTTTGGGCTGCCAGAGACATGAATTCTTCCCCTGTTGGTGCAGCCCTACCCCTCTCTCCTCCTCGTCTCTTGCGATGCTTGGCGAAGCCCTGCTGGAGTACCACGCTCCTCCACCACCACCACGCCGTTGTGCTGCTGCTGGATGGAGTCTTCCTCAACCTCTCCCTCTCTCCGTGCTGGATCAAGGCATGGGAGACGTCACCGGGCTGTACGTGTGTTCAACGCGGAGGTGCCGTCCGTTCGGCACTAGGATCTCCAGTGATTTGGATCACGACGAGTACGACTCCTTCAACCCCGTTCTCTTGAACGCTTCCGCATAGCGATCTACAAGGGTATGTAGATGCACTCTCCTTCCCCTCGTTGCTGGTTTCTCCATAGATAGATCTTGGTGACACGTAGGAAAATTTTGAATTTCTGCTACGTTCCCCAACAATGCAATCATACAAGATAACATGCAGTGAAGAATATGATAGGAGCGAGATATAGATGTGCTGGCACTTGTTAAATTCAACGAACATTTTTGAAACATGTGAACAGATTTCAAAATTATAGTAACATTTTAAAAATATGTTAACACTTCTTAAGTTACACAGAAAAAGGCTATAATAGTCAACAAATCCACCAAGTGCTCTGTAGTAGGAATATCAGCCAAAATATGCACTACTGATTATCTGAACAGGAGCATCACATTCTGAACAAGAAACAGGAATATATTTAATAGACAACATACTGAACTTGATTCACAGGACATGACATTCCTTATGATATGAACCTTGTAAACATGACCTTAAGATAAAAAGATGATTCACCATGGAGTTGACAGATGGCATGAGGACGATCAAGAGTACATAATCAGTTGGGCTACAAAGCAGCTGAGCAAGTCTATGAATAGACCGTACAAGCTGCTTTCATATTTACAATGGGAAGAATCCTGTCACAAAGACTTTGTGACCTTGACGAAGAACAGACAAATGGATGGGCTTCATCTATGGATAAAAGAAAACATATTCAAATAAACATCAGGAAAACAGGCTACAAGACACTATCTAATGACAGAGGATAACAATCCACAATGGAAATCTACTGATCATAGAGAATAACAATAAAACCTGAAGTATCTAAAGTAATTTCTTAAAACATGAAGAGAAAGAATGTACCACATCACATATATGTGCAGAAGAATAGCAATAAAATTCAGTAGCCAAAGAGAAAATAAAATAAATGTATCCGAGGATATACTGTGAAAGACAATACAACGCAGGGTACTACTAATTATTATAGGGCCATGTCGATAAACTTAAAAGGGATTTCTACTAATTATTACTGTTAAAGACAATACAACACATGCTACTACTAATTATTATAGTTGAGGCATAAACCTTGGGGAAAAATGTTCTGAGTCTCCATACATTTTCCATCTTTATCTTTCATAAGTAATTTTACAGATTTTTTCGATATGACCCGCGACATTACAACATACAACTGTCCATGGATAGAACATGATATTTCAGATATAAATTCCGACAAAGGATAATGTCTAGCCCTGGTTCATATTTATTGTCGTGGAATAACATAGTCGGACATGAAATTGTCGTCTTTCCAAAGTGAAAGGCCCTTTGGTTTTCTAAAGCATCAATTATATTTGGTACGCAAACAACCTCTCCTATAGGAAAACACATCATAATAATAGTTTGAATGTACAATCGGCAAGCTCTCTAATGATAAGAATACTTTATGTTCAAGAAAATTGATTATAGAAATAGCATTCAGAACTCAGGTGGATGCAACACAGTGCTTTATTTTAACATCATCGTCGGAATTAGCCATGAATCACAGCTCAAATACTCTCGTATGTGCTGAGGGACCATTGACAGGATAAAAATATTGTCTTTGACAGCCACATAAATGGTTGGAGTTAAGATAGCTCGCTCATGAAGAATAACCATGGATGAACAGAAAACAATTAAGAGTGAATAATGCATAGTGTGCTTTACCTTCATGAACCGAACGGTAAAAACAACAGCCTATAGTGCACGGAACAACAAGGTTGCCACCAAAATGGAAGAAACAATCAACAATTAGTATATATATGTGGTGTATATATATGATCCACTATTGCAGTAACAATCAACATTTACCAAGCGATATCCTAAACAGAGTTGCTAGGTGTATATATATGATCCACTGTTGCACTAACAATCAGCATTTACCAAGCGATATCCTAAACTGAGTTGCCAAGTGTATATATATGATCCACTATTAAAGTAACAATCACACAATCCACAACTACAGAACCAAGAAAAATCTTAGTGATCCCTATAGGCATGAATGATTACTATAAAGGGGAACGGGACTGAGAGATACACACATAGAGTGAGAGATGGGATCCTCACAGTTGGACCACCTTGTTCAGCAACTTGTAGCTCAAGCTTGCCGCTCAGCCGGCGGACACGACACCAAGCTCTCACTTCATCGGCGCACAGAAGTTAAAACCAGAGAAACAAAACAATACATACATAGGAATTGACCATAGCAAAACACACGAACTAATTTAACAATGGAAGACTATAAAGGATTCACCAAACATCAGCTTGTTTAGTCATGGAAGGAAACATCACATTTATATACACAGTAGGAGCAACCTAATTTGAGAAAACATGCATCCATTTAAGCTATCTATTTTCTAGATTGTATAGGATATTTTAGCTGCTAGTAAAGAATCCTGTGAAATAATACAAAGAGGATATGCTATATCAACGGAGGTAGAAAATTAAGAAAACTGTAAAAGTATACCCATAGTCTCATACCATGATTTATGATTATATTATTGCCGAACCCAATAAATAGTCTAAGCAGATTCCGTTCAATCTCTACACGGTAGCACACACGTCATAAAGTAAAATCCAGGGAAAAACCATGAGAGATATATAATAAATATACATGATATGTAAACTTCAAAACTATATAGCAAATGAGCATACTGCAGAGAGATAAATGCAGATTTGGAAGCAACATATTCATACATACACAATTGCAGCAGAACTACGCGTTAGTATATATGATATCAATTTTATTTAACTTCACAAAAACACAAATTTTATGCCGACCTGCTTCCAATCTAGTTCGTGTTTGTGCAACCTTCTGGGACCCCAACGACATTTATCTAACCCAAGAATCAAATAAGGACCAAAGTTGACCTTTTCAAAGGTATGTGGGTTAAAATGTAGGATGGCCCGCACAACCCTCCCAACGAGGGTGAGGGGCAAGCCAGCAGGAGACACGGCAGTGACCAGCATGCCAAGTCAATGGGAGGAGAGGCAGTCAGAGAGAGAGAGAGTGAGTGAGAGAGAGAGAACAGACACCGACCTGCAATAGCTCAGAGTTGGACAGTAAATATCATATGCCATTCTGAGGAAAAGAAGAAATGAGCAATCAAACAAGGTCCAAAGCTGACCTTCTCAAAGTTATATGGATTCCAATCTAGAACAATCTTCTTGTGCCAATTCAGAGCGAGGTGTGAAGAGTGCACATCATCATCGAAATAGTGTCTCACCATAGGTGTGTCTCGCCATCATAATAAATAAATCCACAACCCAAATGGACCAACAAAGTGCAACTTACTATTTACCAGATTAAATTAAGAACCAACAACAAACAATAAAAGATCAAGAACAACTTATATGCAGTGAAGATATGAGAGATAAGAAACTCTTTACCAGATTAAATTAAGAACCAACAACAAACAATAAAAGATCAAGAGCAACTTAGAGGGTGCTTGGATCCAAGGGACTATTTTTAGTCTGACTAAAAATAGTCTCTTTTAGAGGCTAAAGTTCCAAGCACCCCTGACTAAAGAGAGGCTAGGACTAGTCTTGAGGCTAAATTTTTTTAGTCATATGAAACCTACTAAAATATGTATTAGTCCTCTCTCCCCTCATTTAATTCCTCTCCTTTAACACATGCGAGTTCTGGATTGGAGGGTTTGGAGGATAATAAATGCTTAATAACTTGATTTTAGTCTCTTTAGTATTTGGATCCAAGCATGAATGAGGCTAGCAAGTTTTAGTCCCACTACTTTTAGTCATGGGACTAAAACGTATCCAAGCACCCTCTTATATGCAGTGAAGATATGAGAGATAAGAAATCTTTACATAAGATGGCTATAAACACTGGAGCATAAATAAGCAACACCTTTAAATACAAATAAAAAGGGTTTAGGGTTCGTTGCATAGTGGGCTCAGATTAACCTTTTCTCGATCATATAACCTGCCCCCATCATCACTTATCACCAGCTCAATCTGTTTATACAGTAGAACTACCCTGGTTATCACTCAACAAGAATGACCATCCAAGGACAACAACAAGCATCACAGGATCAAAAAGGATTCTAGAGACAAGAGGGAGGATCCAACTTGATACCCATAGGTGCCTTGATTGCTCAAAGGCACACTACTTTCAGCCAAGGTAATCATCATCGCCCTAGCACGAACACCACTTGAGCATAAATAAGAAACACCTTTAAATACAAATAAAAATGGTTCAGGGTTCATCGCATAGCCGCCATGGAAGCCATCGACGGCGCCGCTGACGCCACCCTCTTCCGTGGCCGCTGCCATAGTCGTCGTGGTTGGTGGGAGCTGCCTAGGCATGCGGGGACGCGCGGGGGCATGTTGGGGGAGGAAGAATGCGGGTGCAGGAGCCGCCGCCGCCGGATGAGGAGCGAGTGAGGGAGGGAGGTAGCTACGTGGGAGGGAGGGAGGCGGCTGCAGGAGCGAGCGAGAGGAGGCGGCTAGGTCTCTGTCACAGGAGCGCCCCCCCCCCCCCTTTTAACCCCCCCCCCCCCTACGTGAAATGAATGAAATGCCCTGGTGGGGGCATGGTATTCACATTTTGTTGCCATTGGAATTTTAGCCGACGGCTCACAACGATCTGGTAAATATCTGACGCCTCACGTGGGACGAACCCGAGATCCGACGCCCGAAAACGCATCTGGAAAATGATCCGACGGACGAGAGTGCCTGAGCTCTAAGGTGCGCCCGTGGGAGCCTGAGTTCTTGTTTCTAGATTCTGGACAAGCAACACCTTTAAATACAAATAGAAAGGATTCAGGGTTCATTGCATAGTGGGGTCAGATTCGCCTTTCCTCGATCATATAACCTACCCCTGTCATCTCTCGCTCACCAGATCAATATGTTGATATAGTAGAGCTGCCCTGGTTATCACTCAACAAGAATGACCATCCAAGGACAACAACAAGTATCACAGGATCAAAAAGGATTCTAGAGACAAGAGTGACGATCCAACTTGATACCCACAGGTGCCTCGATTGCTCAAAGGCACGCTAATTTCAGCCAAGGTAATCATCATCGCCCTAGCACGAACACCACTTGAGCATAAATAAGCAACACCGTTAAAAACACATAAAATGGTTCAGGGTTCATTGCATAGTGGGCTCAGGTTCGCCTTTCCTCGATCATATAACCTACCCACGTCATCTCTTATTACCAGACCAATCTGTTTATATAGTGGAGCTGCCCTAGTTATCACTCAACAAGAATGACCATCCAAGGACAACAACAAGTATCACAGGATCAAAACGGATTCTAGAGACAAGAGGGAGGATCCAACTTGATACCCACAGGTGCCTCGATTGCTCAAAGGCACACTTATTTTAGCCACGATTAATCATCATCGCCCTAGCACGAACGCCGCTGATCAATCTAGCAAATCTAGGAGCATAGCTATAGGACCAGGGCATCCACATGTAAACCAGAGCATGAAATGAGCTCCTATGATATCAACTAAACATGAAAAGCAGCCTGCAAACCCTAAGATAGCATGGATCCACAACTACAGAGCTCAAGTAGGAACGATGCACGAGTAGGGCATAGAGCATCAACCAGACGAGCACCACATAAATATAGCCACGGCCATGTCCCATACATTAGCCAAAGCAGAGGAGCAGAAGGAAGATGGAGCTCACCAAGGGAGGTTATAGCTGAGGCAATACTCAGTGCGCGCCGGGGTTGCGCCTGAACGCCGTCCAATCAGCGAGGAACCGCGTCGGAGTTGCGCCTTGCACCGTCCCGCCAACGAGCACGAATACATCAAACAACCAAGTGACTCTGTGCACAGAATACATGTCAAACAATATAAACAATCAGATATGCCATCACAACACGCGAATAAACATCTAGTAAAATAGAACAATGTAAGATCCACACTCACCTAAGATGAACCGGGGCATGCCTATATGTGCTCCATTCAAATGCTTAACGCTACACAGATCAAGATGGAAAGGAACAAATCAGGTAGAAATCAACTCACCCACATCACCAATATAAGAAATAAACAGAAGATATTTTCCCCCGATAACATGAACCTGCAGCCACAGCACAAAAAGCCTCTTGGAAGTTGAATTTGGCATCGACCTGGATTGCGAGCTATGAGAAGGGCTGCTCGGAGATCACGTCTCCTCAGCGACATATGCCATCTTAGGGAGTCTAAACACCTTTCTCCAGGTCATAGCTGACACCAGTACAAACAAAAGGGAAAGGTTTCGATGAGTACAAGTAAAGGAAGAAAAGGACAACAACAATTAAGTAAGTGAATAGTTGCCATACTTTGAGGATACTCTTATCAGAAAAATGAAGCTAAATATGTAAATAAAAGTGTCAGACCTATCCTCTGCGCAATTATCAGAGTTGTTATTTTTAGTAAGCACAGTATAATTGGTCTCAAATTTGCATATCTACTTTTGTAGCTATATCGACCACAAACAACGATCCAAAAATTTACCATTAAAGACATTCCACATCACACGTTCATAAATCATGAATCGCACAAAAGAAAGAAAAAGACGGGAGGGAGGTGGTATACCTGAATTGGAGAGGTTTCCGGCAAGGAAGTACAACTCTGTACAGCGATAGCTACACCTTTGGGATAGTCGTGCTGCACACAGAACAGGCTCCTGTCAAGGAATTGAGCGCCATGGAGAGGAGAGGTGGCTAGTAGTGTGACAATGAGAGAACACCTACAACAATCGGCGAGTGAGCATAGGCCTAAAATTCATGTAGTTGCATTTTGCAAGACCTAGGTTATTATTTGAAACTCATAAAGTGATAGGCCTGACAAATAGATGATCTATGAAGAGCAAGAGCATGTATAAAGCATCTAATCTATATATATAGAGAAAAAAACACCTACAAACCGGCGCCATGTCAAATTTTAAACTTGTTTAGAATAAGAATTCATGTGCCTAACAAAAAGATGCCATCCCATAGCAAAGCTCTTCTCCTCTTTGTTACCTTGAGTAGTTGCATTAGCTTCTCATATAATTATTTCTACTATATATGAAGAGAAACACTATTTTAATAGATATGTTTGACAGAATTGGCAATAATTCTTTCAACTCAAGACATAAAATAGACAAGCCATCCAGTATGGGGACTGGTATTTCCTAGCTACAACTATTTAGAACCATTGACAGAACTGCTAGTCTATTTAGTGTAAGCAGTGGCTCACAGGTGATCAGCGGCGACGCGGTTCAGAAGACAAGTAGCGCGCGCAGGCGAAGCAAGGCGGTTTAAATGGAGCGACCAGATTGGGCCTAGGAGCAGTGGGCTCGAGTAGTGGGCCTGTGGGCCATGTAATGGACTTGCAGTATATAAGAAAGCATGTAAGCCTTGACAGCGACCAAGTTTGAAATGAAAACATTCTAGCCTATCATTCTGCTCTTATCCTCCCTTACTCTGTTTCTCTCTCTCGTCTTCAGTCCCCCTTCTTCTCCACCTGCTGCTCCGGCTAGCCGCCGTCAAATTCTGCCTGACCCTAGGTCGTGACAGTTTGGTATCAGAGCCGTCGCTCCGCTCCTCCATGAATCGCCCGAATTTTTTTCCCGACTCGTGCCCAGCAAATCCGAGGCGACAGTAGCGGATCACCTTAGGGTTCGATCTACGTAATCCCTGACCTGAGGTGGGCTGTTTAGGGGAATTCGGCGACCATGACAACATTCAAGCCGAGTCTGCAGTCGCGCTTCATCGCGGACAAGATGGAGGCGTTTCAGGAAAGGATGTTGAAGGAGTTCGCGGAGATCCGCGCCATGTAGAGAAAATTGGCCACCATCGACGAACTCAGCGCGCAGCTAGCGGCCCTCGACGCCAAGCTGACCGAGCAATCAGCGCGCCTCGACCAAGTCCAAGTCAAGGTCGATCTCTCGTGCAACACGCTCGGCCAGGTGCAACCGAGTGAAGTACATGCGGCGCAGATGGGCAAGCAGCAGGGAGTACCGGAGGCATTGTCCCCAACTGCGTCCGAGGTTTCCGACGACATTCTGGGCGCGCGACCACCACCGCGTCCTCTCCAAATACCTGAGGTAGCATATGTTCTTCACCAGTCTGTACTTCCTATGGGGAATGGGAACATGGGCAAGCGGCAATGGATGCTGAAAATGGATTTCCCCAAATTCGATGGCACAGATGTTCGGATTTGGCTCGACAACTGTGATGCATTTTTCAGGCTGTACCACATCCCGGAGAGTTTTAAGGTCACGTCTGCATCTCTGTATATGTCAGATAATGCAGCCCGTTGGTACCAGGCCTTCAAACTGTCTGATGAGTTTCATACTTGGGAGCAATTCTGTCAGGCGATATTGTTGGAGTTTGATGTTGATGTGTACAGGCAGAAGATGAAGGAACTGATGCTGCTGAAACAGGTGGACACTGTCGAGGAATGCAAACAACAATTCCTGCAGCTAGTGTACACAGTTAGATTGTATGAGCCTACGATTAGTGACACTTTTCTGGTTACTCGCTTTGTTATGGGTCTTAAGGAGGAGCTCAGGTCAGCTGTGGAGTTCCAGATACCGAGTACGATTCAGATGGCAGCTCTGTATGCGTCAGTCCAGGAAGGTTTACTGCTTCAATAGAAAAGTAGTAAGCCCAGTTATGCCAAAGCAGCGTACAGCAAATCAGACACACGCTCTGGACTGGCCACGGGTGAATTATGGAAAGCTAAGCAGTTAAAGGAGTACCTTCGTGCAAATGGCCTGTGCTACAAGTGTGGAGATAAGTTTGTACTAGGGCACACATGCAATCAGGCAGTACCAGGGGGAGTACAACTGAAAGCGGTAGAGCTGGTGGATCCACATGAAATTATTTCAGATGCAGTGTTGGGTGCACTGGTTACAGCAGATACGGAGGAATGTGCTACTATTTCAACTACAGCCCTGTCTGGTGCATCACACCCCAGGACAATTCAGCTTCGAGCACTAGTGGGCAACAAGGTTGTGTTGATTCTAGTAGACTCTGACG
Organism: Triticum urartu; assembly: GCF_056163025.1. Lineage (NCBI taxonomy): Eukaryota > Viridiplantae > Streptophyta > Magnoliopsida > Poales > Poaceae > Triticum > Triticum urartu. Next base: position 356,648,461 of record NC_141877.1, read on the forward strand.
GCACCCACACGTTTGTGGATCAGTCACTGTTAGACAAGATTGCAGTTTCTGCTGAGAAGTTGGAACGACCTAGACCAGTGAAAGTAGCAAATGGAGAGATTATCACCTGCACTGAAGTAGTTCCTCAGCTAACTTTGTGGATACAAGGCCACAGTTTCTGTAACTCCATGCAAGTGTTGCCATTAGGAGGCCAAGACATTATATTGGGAATGGACTGGTTGGAACAGTGGGGGGTAATGAAGTGCCATTGGGCTGACAAATGGATTCAGTTCCAGTATGAAGGACAGGAAATCAAATTACAAGGTGTATTGCCCAAGAAACAAGACCAGATAGAAGAGGTTTCTGCAGAACAACTACTGAAGTGGGAGAAAGGAAATGAAGTGTGGGCTACAGCTTTGTTAAATCGCATAGTTATGGCACCTGTCACTGACATACCTCCTGTTGTGCAACAAGTAATAGACAGCAACAAAGAGGTATTCCAGGATCCAAAGTCTCTTCCTCCCCATAGAGCTTTTGATCACACAATCAATCTGTTGCCAGATACAGTACCGGTCAATTGCAGACCATATAGATATTCACCACAGCAGAAGGATGAAATAGAAAGGAAGGTCAAGGAAATTCTAGCTGCTGTACTGATAACTCCCAGTATGAGCCCTTTTGCTGCTCCAGTGTTACTAGTTAAAAAGAAAGATGGAACATGGAGGTTCTGTGTAGATTACAGAAGGTTGAATGAGGTAACTATCAAAAATAAGTTTCCCATGCCTGTCATTGACGAGATTTTGGATGAGTTAGGAGGAATTAAATGGTTTTCTAAGTTGGACCTTAAAGCTGGTTACCATCAGATAAGAATGAAAGAAGAGGATGAGTATAAGATAGCTTTCAAGACACACCATGGACAATTTCAATTCAGGGTGGTTCCTTTTGGGTTAGCTACTGCCCCAGGAACATTTCAGTGTGTTATGAACTTCATGTTTGCAGGCCCAAACAGGAAGTATGTGCTTGTGTTTATGGATGATATCCTGGTATTCAGTCTGACACTAGAAGATCATTTGGAACATCTACAATCTGTGTTCGACATCCTAAAGGAAACCAGTTGTTTGTGAAAGAATCTAAGTGTGTGTTTGCCCAGCAATCCTTGGAATATTTGGGACACATCATCTCTAACAAAGGAGTAGCTACAGATCCTGCAAAGACTGAGGCAATGGTGCGGTGGCCTACACCCACTAATGTCACTAAATTAAGAGGGTTTCTTGGACTGACTAGATATTATAGGAAGTTTGTGAGAAATTATGGTTTGCTGGCCAAACCTCTCACTACTCTCCTCAAAAAGCAAGCATTTGATTGGTCCACAGCAACTCAACAGGCTTTCCAACAACTCTAAGAAGCTATGGTCAACACCCCAGTTCTGGCACTACCAAACTTCGACAAAACTTTTACTGTAGAGACAGATGCCTGCAACACTGGAGTGGGTGATGTTCTGTCCCGGGAAGGACACCCTGTTGCTTTATACAGTAAAGCTCTGGGCATGGCCAACCAAAAGAAGTCCATCTATGAGAAGGAGTTTGTGGCAATTATGATGGCAGTGGACAGATGGAGATCTTATTTGTCTAGAGCACCATTTGTGATTAAAACTTATCATCAAAGCCCGTGTCATTTGGGAGATCAGAACTTGACATCAGATTTGCAAAGAAAGGCTATAACCAAACTAGTGGGACTGCAATTCTCTATTCAGTACAGGAAAGGAGTGGAAAACACTGTTGCTGATGCTCTGTCCAGGGTAGCACACTTGTTCTCTGTGCAGAATATATCTACCAGTAAGCCAGTGTGGGTGCAAGAGATCCTCAATTCTTATTATGTTGATCATGTTGCTTGTTCCATATTACAAAAGCTGGTAGTGGACCCAGATGCTTGTCCAGGTTTTCAGTTACAAGATGGGCTGCTGAAACAGGATCACAAAATCTAGGTGGGAGCAAATGCTGGTCTCCAAACAAAGTTAATTCAGGCTTTTCATACAAGTCCTGTGGGGGACACTCTGGTATTCTTTCAACATATCATCGAGTGAAGTAGCTGTTCAGTTGGGCTGGTATGAAAGTAGTTGTGGAAAATTTTGTCAAACAGTGTGCTATTTGCCAACAGGCCAAACATGAACTGTGCAAGAAACCAGACCTGTTACAACCTCTGACTGTACCTGACAGTCCATGGCAAGCAATCAGTATGGACTTCATTAAGGGGCTACCTAAATCAGAAGGTTAGAGTGCCATTTTAGTGGTAGTAGATAGATTCACTAAAGTGAGTCATTTTCTACCTCTAAAACATCCTTTCACCGCTGCTTCAGTAGCAAAACTGTTCCTGAACAACATTGTCAGGTTGCATGGACTGCCCATGTCCATTGTGTCAGACAGAGACAAGATCTTCACTAGTTCATTTTGGAAAGAGCTCTTTAGAGTGTGGGGGACAGAATTGCAGATGAGTACAGCGTATCATCCACAAACAGATGGGCAGACCAAGCGAGTTAATCAGTGCCTAGAGATGTACCTGAGATGTGCAGTTCATGACTGTCCTGCCAAGTGGGCAACCTGGCTACCACAAGCCAAGTTCTGGTACAATGCTACATATCATTCCTCTCTAGGATGTACACCATATCAAGATTTGTATGGCCATGCTCCTAACATAGGTCAATTAGCAGGACATTCTGTGTCGCCACACGCAGATGTCAAGGCCTGGATGGCCACCCACACTGAACACACAGCTGCTCTAAAAGATCACTTGGCAAGGGCTCGAAGCAAGTACAAACACTTTGCTAGAAAAAAACGCTCAGACGGAGTGTTCATGCAGGGAGAGATGGTGTATCTGCGACTCCAGCCGTATTCTCAATCAACTGTGGTAAATAGGCCATGTCACAAGTTGGTGCTCAAGTATTTTGGACCTTACAAAATTCTGGAGAAGATTGGGGCAGCAGCATACAGACTGGAACTGCCACCAGGAAGCCAAGTGCACCCGGTCTTTCATGTGTCCCAATTGAAGGGCCCTGTGCCAGATCACACGCCTGTGTTCACCACATTACCAGTACCTGTGGACTTGTCAGCACTAGGTGTCATTCCTGAAGAAATCCTCGATCGTCGCTTGGTCAAGAAGGGGAATGTGGCACATTTGCAGATTCTGGTTAAATGGGCAACAGTGCCTGCATCGTCAGCAACCTGGGAAGACTACGAGGTGCTCAAGGCTCGATTTCTGAGCGCACCATCTTGAGGACAAGCAGGTTCTTCAGGGGCGGGTACTGTAAGCAGTGGCTCACAGGTGATCGGCGGCGACGCGGTTCAGAAGACAAGCAGCGCGCGCAGGCAAAGCAAGGAGGTTTAAATGGAGCGACCAGATTGGGCCTAGGAGCAGTGGGCTCGAGTAGTGGGCCTATGGGCCGTGTAATGGACTTGCAGTATATAATCAAGCGTGTAAGCCGTGACGGCCACCAAGTTTGAAATGAAAACATTCTAGCCTATCGTTCTGCTCTTATCCTCTCTTGCTATGTTTCTCTCTCTCTCTCGTCTCCGGTCCCCCTTCTTCTCCACCTGCTGCTCCGGCTAGCCGCCGTCAAATTCTGGCCGACCCTAGGTCATGACATTTAGTAACAGAAATCAGCACATATGTAAACAACATATCAAGATTTAGGAACACTACAAACACACAAAGCATAGACCCATAATATCTAATAATCTATAAATAATACTTGCTATGGTGTTATGTTTAAGAGATGCATGTGATCTGATTGAGAAAAACACCTTGGGTGGCCATTCTGCTTGTGTGACCACCCCTGCTCCTCACTAATGCAAACATCAATTAAACCATAATTGCAATTCAATATTTGGAAACTCAGATCATTACACCCTTGCCTCGGTTATTGTCGAATCATAGGAGCACAGTAGAAAGAAACAATAAATAAAACAAGAAAAGGAACAAAATAACCAACATTCCATGCACAAAGGTGAAAGGACCAACAATCATAGGCCCTACAAAGATCTAGACAAGGAACAAAAGGCATATATCTAGGCTCCACTAAAAACAAGCAGTGAAGGAAGGAAACGACAAACATCCAATGCACAAAGACAAAAATACTTTTGGCCTTTAACAGAAAGGACATGATCTACAAGCAGAACAGAGCGCGGCAAAAAATGCATACTGCCATACAATCCTACACCTAGGTCTAGAAAGAAGAGGAGGGGAAAGGAGGAGAAGAGGGGTTGACCCGTAGATCCGTGAACGAAGATGGACGAGGCTGCTAATAGATGATGTGCACGCACAGATTGAAGGAGTCGCCGACCAGGGGATTGACCAGAACGTCATGAATCATGGACCAATCTGCATGAAAAGAAGATGAAAAAAATAAAGATTAGCAGCAGCCAATAACCAAAACAAAACAAAATAGTGACATTCCTACGGATCGACGAGTGCAGCAGAGGTGGAGCACCATGGTGCGCTGTGCTTGTGGCCCGAGCTACGGCACAGCCGCGGCGCCAAGTGGCAGTGGCGGTCTGTGCTCGGAAAGCAGAGCAACGGACGAAGACCGAGGAGGAGGGGCACCTCTGACACGAGCAAGGGACCGTGCTGCTCGGATCAAGCACTGGCGCATCTCTGCAGCTCGAGCCCGGCGACGGGAAGTGCGAGAGGAGATGGGGCGGTGATGGCATGAGAGAGGCAGTAGGGAAACGAGCGCAGGAGAGGAGGGCTAGGAGATCGAGCGCAGGATCGACTAGATGGCAAGAATCCACCACCGCCACAGACACCATCACCGGCGGCCGGCGCCGCTGATCCGCCGCCCTCCTCCGTGGCCGCTGCCGCCGTCGCCGTGGTTGGTGGGAGCCGCCTAGGCGTGCGGGGCCATGCGGTGGCATGTTGGGAAGAACGCGGGTGTGGGAGCCGCCGCCACCGTCGCCGGATGAGGAGTGAGCGAGTGAGGGAGGCGGCTGCATGGGAGGGAGGGAGGCGGCTGCAGGAGCGAGCGAGGGAGGAGGAGGCTAGGTCTCCAGCGGCCCCCTTTTATATCCCCACTACACGAAATGACCGAAATGCCCTGGTGGGGGCATGGTATTCACATTTTTTTGCCATTGGAATTTTATTCGATGGCTCACAACGATCTGGTAAATATCCGACGCCTCACGTGAGCCGACCCGAGATCCGACGCCCGAGAACGCATCAGGAAAACGATCCGACGCCCAAGAGTCCCTAATCGCTGTGAGAGCCCGGGAGTGACCGTCATTCTTATTTCTGGATTTCATTATTAACATAAGGAACTATAGCAAGTTCATCTCCATAAGAATAATTCATATTCGCATCTTGGCCACAAGCACAGCAAGCATCAAGTTATCAAAAACGGATATTTCAAATGAATCAATGGGATCATAGCAATTATCATAGCATTCATCCTTCGGTAAGAACGAAGGGGCATTAAATAATGTATGAGTTGAAGAGTTACTCTCATTAGAAGGTGGGCACGGGTAGCTAATCCGCTCTTCCTCCGTTTGTTCTTCTCTCCCCTCATCATCTTTTTCATCCAATGAGCTCACAGTTTCATCAATTTCTTCTTCCATAGACTCCTGCAAGATATTAGTATTTTCTTGGACAGCGGAGTTATTCTTAATAAATACAACAATATCGTAATTGTATTTATAATTAGCATATCAATATTTAAGGATAGCAAAAAATTTAGGTCTATAAACTGAATCATCAAAATCTTCAAACTTTTCAAACAAAGATTCAATTTCATGTGCACCCTTAAAAGCAACAAATTCCTCTGTTCGTTCCACATCATAGTAATCATATATACCATTAGCATAAGAAGCTAAGGTTTCATTATCATTAAATTTACATGAAAAGAGAAGATGTGGAGCATTCATCCTAGAGCAACAAGTATAATCATATCTAGAGCATAGATTCCAAGCATACCACTTCAATATATGAATTTGATCCCATAACAATTTCCCTTTATGAGTCAAGCGATAATCCCTAAAGTATTCACATTGATCCAATGTTACTCCCATTATATAGTTGAATGGAGTTTTCTCAGGATTATCAAAGTAGTGCATAATATCTTTCACATAACGATCATCGAGGGTTTTAGGAGGTTCCCCATCTCCATGAGTAGCAGGTACAACTAATTTTTTTAGTATTTCGTGTTCCATATCCATAACTAAAGATAGAGAACAACTTAGAACAAGAAATAAAAACTACTTGGTGATAAAGCAAACAAGCACACACGAGAATATTCACCCCACGCTATTGCTCCCTGGCAATGACGCCAGAAAAAGGTCTTGATAACCCACAAATATAGGGGATCGTTTGTAGCCTTTTCGATAAATAAGAGTGTCGAACGCAACGAGGAGCTAAAGGCAGAACAAATATTCCTTCAAGTTCTATCGACCACCGATACAACTCTATGCACACTTAACGTTTGTTTATCGGAAACAAGTATGAAACTATTTTCTAGGTGTGATGCTAGAACTACTTTGGAATAAAACGAGAAGTACTTTGCAAGATAATAAAAGTTAGGTGTTTAGTAAAAGGTTTTGTGTCAACAAGAAAGTTCTTTGTCCCTAGGCAATCGATAACAAGGACCGGTAATCATTCTTGCAATTCTATGTGATGGAGAGGCGTGAGCTAACATACTTTCTCTACTTGGATCATATGCACTTATGATTGGAACTCTAGCAAGCATCCGCAACTACTAAAGATCATTAAGGTCGTGAAACCCAACCATAGCATTAAGTATCAAGTCCTCTTTATCCCATACGCCATAGCTCACCTACTCGAGTTTAAGCTTCTGTCACTCTCGCAACCCACCATAAGTGAACCATGAACATATTGCAACACCCTACAACAGGGGCCCCTCATGTTTGTGCGAGAACGGCGGGACCGTAGGACAGCACCATAAATAAAATATACAATCATACCAACCAAGATCACGATTAACCCACAGGACAAAACGGATCTACTCAAACATCATAGGATAACCATAGATCATTGGGAAATAATATATGGAGTTGAGCACCATGTTTAAGTGGAGATTACAGCAGGGAGAAGAGGTGTTACACTACTGCATAGAGGGGGGAGAGTTGATGTTGACGGTAGCAAGATTGTTGATGTAGATCGCCATCCCGATCGTTGACCCGGCCGGTGGCACTCCGGCGCCACTGGAAGCGGGGGGAGAGCCCCCCTACTTCTTCTTCCTTGGCCTCCCCCCTAGATGGGGAGGATAATTCCCCCTCTGGTCCATTGTCTCCTATGGCGGCGGAGGGGCGGGAGCCCCTCCGAGATTGTATCTCCCTCTCTGTTCTCTTCTGTTTCGCGTTCTCGAGATCTGGCCCTTCACGGTTTCTTAAATTCCCGGAGATCCGTAGCTCCGATTGCGCTGAAATTTTTACATGATTTTTTCCCATAAATTGTCTTTCTTGTGTCAGAAGAAGGGCCCCAACCGACCATCAAGGAGGGAACAAGACACCTAGGCACGCCAGGGTGTGCCTGGCGTGCCCTGGTGGGTTGTAGGCACTGTGGGCCCCCTTTTGTGTTGATTCCACCTCCTAAAGATCACATATATTCCAAAATAATTCTCCATAAATTTTTATCGCGTTTGGACTTCGTTTGATATGGATTTTCTGCGAAACAAAAACATGCAACAAATAGGAACTGGCACTGGGCACTGGATAAGTAAGTTAGTCCAAATAAATCATATAAAAAGTTGCCAAAAGTATGTAAAAGTTGAATAATATTGGCATGAAACAATCAAAAATTATAGATACAACGGAGACGTATCATAACCTATTGATCTAATGCACAGTGCCAGTTCCTGTTTGTTGCATGTTTTTGTTTTGCAAAAAATACATATCAAACAAAGTCCAAACATGATAAAAATTTACGAAGAATTATTTTGGAATATTTGTGATTTTTAAAAAGGTGGAATCAACGCAAATGGGGGCCCACAGGCCCCAAGATACACCAGGGCGCGCCCCAGGCCCTAGGCGCACCCAGGTGTCTTATGCTCACCTCGTACGTCGGTTGGATCTCTACTTCGGGCCCAAGGAAGCTTATATCCAAAAAATCATGTTAAAATTTCAACGCAATCGGAGTTACGGATCTCCGGGAATATAAGAAACGGTTTTCGGCCAGATCTGAAAAGCGCGAAACAGAATAGAACAGAGAAGGAGATCCAATCTAGGAGGGGCTCCCGCCCCTCCGCCGCCATGGAGGCCATGGACCAGAGGAGGGACTCTCCTCCCATCTAGGGGGGAGGCAAAGAAAAAAGAAGGATGGGGGCTCTATCCCCCTCTCTCCCGGTGGTGCCGGAGTGCCACGGGGCTAGGATCGTGACGGCGATCTACATCAACAATCTTGCTACCGTCAACACCAACTTTCTCCCCCTCTATGCAGCGGTGTAACACCCTTTCTCCCCCTGTAATCTCTACTTAAATATGGTGCTCAACTCCATATATTATTTCCCAATGATATTTGGCTATCCTATGATGTACTAATCGTGATCTTGGTTGGTATGATTGTATATTTTATTTATGATGTTGTCCTATGGTGCCCTCCTTGTCACGCAAACGGAGGGGCCCCCGCTGTAGGGTGTTGCAATATATTCACGGTTTTCTTATTGTCGATGTTGCGGGGGTGACAGCAGCCTAAACGCGGATAAGTGGGTTATGGCGTATGGGAGTAAAGAGGACTTGATACTTAATGCTATGGTTGGGTTTCACGACCTTAATGATCTTTAGTAGTTGCGGATGCTTGCTAGGGGTCCAATCATAAGTGCATATGATCCAAGTAGAGAAAGTATGTTAGCTCATGCCTCTCCTCATATAAAATTACAAGAATGATTACCGGTACTTGTTATCGATTAACTAGGGATAAATGACTTTCTTGTTCACTAAAGTTATCTACTTTTATTACCTTGCAATTTATTCATAGTTTTATTCTCGCAAAGTACTCATAGTTTTATTATTGCAAAATATTTTCATACTTGTTCTAGGTAAAGCAAACGTCAAGTGTGCGTAGAGTTGTATCGGTGGCCGTTAGAACATGAGGGAATATTTGTTCTGCCTTTAGCTCCTCGTTGTGTTCAACACTCTTATTTATCAAAGAAGGCTACAAACGATCTCCTATATTTGTGGGTTATCAAGGGGAGACGACGGGCGGAGCGAAGGTAGGGAGGCGGTGAAGGAAATATGCCCTAGAGGCAATAATAAAGTTATTATTTATTTCCTTATATAATGAAAATGTTTATTATTCATGCTAGAATTCTATTAACCGGAAACTTAGTACATGTGTGAATACATAGACAAACAGAGTGTCACTAGTATGCCTCTACTTGACTAGCTCGTTAATCAAAGATGGTTAAGTTTCCTAGCCATGGACAAAGAGTTGTCATTTGATAAACAGGATCACAACATTAGAGAATGATGTGATTGACTTAACCCATCCGTTAGCTTAGCACTATGATCGTTTAGTTTATTGCTATTGCTTTCTCCATAACTTATACATGTTCCTATGACTATGAGATTATGCAACTCCCAAATATCAGAGGAACATTTAGTGTGCTATCAAATGTCACAACGTAACTGGGTGATTATAAAGATGCTCTACAGGTGTCTCCAATGGTGTTTGTTGAGTTGGCATAGATTAAGATTAGGATTTGTCACTCCGTGTATCGGAGAGGTATCTCCGGTCCCTCTCGGTAATGCACATCACTATAAGCCTTGCAAGCAATGTGACTAATGAGTTAGTTGTGGGATGTTGCATTACGGAACGAGTAAAGAGACTTGCGGGTAACGAGATTGAACTAGGTATGATGATACCGACGATCGAATCTCGGGCAAGTAACATACCGATGACAAAGGGAACAACGTATGTTATTATGCGGTTTGACCAATAAAGATCTTCGTAGAATATGTAGGAACCAATATGAGCATGCAGGTTCCGCTATTGGTTATTGACCGGAGATCAGTCTCGGTCATATCTACATAGTTCTCGAACCCGTAGGACCGCTGATGATCGGTATTATGAGTTTATGTGTTTTCATGTACCAAAGATAGTTCGGAGTCCCGGATGTGATCATGGACATGACGAGGAGTCTTGAAATGGTCGAGACATAAAGATTGATATATAGGGCGGCTATATTCAGACACCGGAAATGTTCCGGGTGATTTCGGAGAAAACAGAAGTGTCGGAGAGTTATTATTCAAATAAAACCATTTACATAAAATGAAAAAATATTGTGTTGCCGAATATGCGGATAAAAAATATCATGATGAATTTCCGCGGCGCCACTCAATATAAAACAACAGACCCAGAAATAAAATAGAAGGAACAATACCGTCACATAAATTAGAGGACATATGACTTTCGTACACATACGCCATCATCAACGGCGAAATTCCGACGTTGGCACAAATCCATAGACGCTAATATTGCCAAATATTATATCATATTTACCAGCATTATTATTCCATCACCGCTAAAAAAATATTGGCACGATAATTTTCGCGCAAAATAATAGAACACGCAATGATGTGTAAAGAAAATGTCAAGCTATCGTATAATTATCAGCGAAAAATGTGTCCTGTGTCACAATAATTAATTTGGCCTAGCTAGCCCAGTCATACATATGGCTACATACATGTATGGTGCAAGTAGCTCATGTATGGTGCAAGTATGAGCTACGTGCATGCATGTGTTATGCATGGGTTAATTATGCGGCAAGATTAAAAGCTAATTAAGTAATTAGCCGGCCCATGGCCACAACATGTATGGCCTGCATGCATTAAACGTATTATAGTCAGCTGGGCCCATCCAACTAAACTCTCAAAGCCCATTAAAAAAACTGATCGTATAGGAGAAATCCACTCGGCCAAGTTTTCAACACGATCTAAATAATGTGGGCAAGCTCTCATGATCCCACGATTGTAGACGTGAGCGCATCCAGGTGAAGGCTTCTGCTGCTCTCTCCGCTCCTATAAATACCAGCCAAACCAATGTGTTGCGGCTGCTCACCACATCCATCGATTGCTCATTCAGTCCATCGCTCATTCATAGTCAGTTGCCCATAACTCACGCACATACAACACTGCTAGCTTTGTTGCCGTCGGCCGTCCGCTCGCCGTCGTAGCCGCCGGCGGTCCGCTCGCCGTCGTCATCGTTGGCCGTTCGTCTCGTCGTCGTCTGCTCGCCGTCGTCGCTGCCGGCCATCCGCCCGTCATCAGCTCGTCGTCGTCACCGTCGCTCGCTTGTCATCCGCTCCTGTTGGCCACACACATCGCCGACAGCTTGTCGTCCGCGCCATTCATCGCCGGTTGCTCATCTACATCACCACATCACACGTACATGACCACATTCAAGGCAAGGTGAGAACTCAAGGCAACCTCCTGGCTCCATTCTTGATGTATCCCTCTTGATTCATATGCCTCGAATAGTATGGGTGTTCCAAGCCACTTTACAAAGCACATCTTGTTTGGTCTTATGGAATCTAGCACCCCTTGTTGATACAAACCAAGGTTAGACTAGGTCACTCTTGTTTTGGTCTCATGGTGATCTTGTATCCCATGTTGATACAATTCAAGACTAAAATATATCCATTGATGATGTTACCATTTCACCGTATGCGTCATATATGTTTGGTGCTAGGTGCTTCTCAATTAATTTTTCTTGGTTCGGTCTCATGGTGATCTCAATCCCATGTTGATACAAATCAAGAGTAAAATAAATGCCTAGTCTGGTCATGTACTTATCTTCAATCCCATACTGATGCGAGCTAAGTGCGTGTGTGCAATCAAAACTCCTCTTGTATTGGTCTCATGGTGATCTTGCATCCCATGTTGATACAGTTCAAGATTAAAATATATCCATCGATGATGCTCTATTTTTCACCACATATCTCATATATATTCGGTTCTACCCACAAAATTCTTCTTTTGGTCTCATGGTGATCTTGATCCCATGCTGATACAAATCAAGATAATGCATGAGATGCCTAGTGGTCATATATCACTCCTCAAACCTATAATGATACAAACTAAGTGCACATGTGCAATTAAAAAATATTCTCATCTTGTGTTGGTCTCATGACGATCTTGTATCCCATGTTGATACAATTCAAGAATAAAAATATGTCCATCTTGATTTGGTCTCATGGTGATCTTGCATCCCATGTTGATACAAATCAAGGATAGAAGTAGAAATAAAGCTCATATTGATTTGGTTGGAAATTCACACATGTTTCTTCCATATAATTTATGGTCCGGCTAGACCCCTAAATGCATCAGTATAGGGTGTAAACTTGGAGCATACGGCTATATGTTCATTAGTCTCAGGAAGCAGCATTATACGCTCGGATTTTGTACTAGTGAAAACCCATGTGAAACAAAGCCATGACAACTCAATATCCATGACTTTTGCTCTTCGTAGTTTAGGGTGATATATCTAGACTTTGAGAATTTTCATATACTTCATCACGTCCATGCAAAATATAAACTGATATATACTTCTGTTTGGTTACACTATGAGCATACAGTTTGAACTACGTTGGTGATAATACAAGCAAGAAGAAAAACATACTTCACTTGGTTATGCTACACATGGACACAATGTTGCTACATGATGTTAGTACTAATACAAGTGAAGTGAAACTTCATACAAATATTCTCATGCACCGCAACTCCGAAGTCATATAAATATTTGACTAGATTCACTTAGTCGCATGCCCATATATGACATGTTTGAGACTAGCAAAACTAGTATTTAAGCATAACCCATATGTCATAAAAGAATCTCTCATACAGATTAAAATTGTACCATGCATAGAAAAGTAATTAGGGTCATAGCCTATGTTACTCGCACTAAACATAATATAGTGTGATCGAATATGTCATCAACAAGTTTCATATAGTCCTCGCATATAATGGCTCGAGGCAACGCTATATACGTTACTATAAAGTAAACCCAACTCATAAAAAAGAGTTATGCCCTATATTGCACACACGCCCGTTAGCCTGGCTAGTTAACCATTAAATAGATTCTCATACGACTAAAAAGGACAACCACCATATGTTCGCGATGGTTAATGAGCTAGGCATGAACGTGCTATATGAATGGACATTGTCAAATCATGAATGTTATGCAACGCATATGTTAGCATAGACGAAGTTGAAGGCTCCCCGAGTACGCCGACGTCGAAGACAGCGAGGAGGACTTTTATTTCTACATTTTGTAGTCTTCTTTTACTTCTACATTTTGTAGGACTCATGTGTTGTGATGCTATGTAATAGAAGTGTTGGAATTCTTAATCAGGGTTTTCTCTTCAGAGATGTAATTAACAGAATTTTTATGTAAATGTAAGAGTTCTGGAAATAAAGTACTTGCAATGTTTGATCTCCATTTTCTTTATGCATTTAAATTATTCATTCTGTATCAATGACGTGGACGCGTATTCTCACGCCCGCCATTTTCCTGTCATCAGATTCTGGCACGCCCAGTGGGACTTATTTCTCCCCTCATCTTTGAAATTCCAACATAGCATATGACATATGACTTCCCATAATATATCTCCCAAATACATCAAATTTCCGAGGATTAATATATGTTTCCTCTATTTTCACAAGGTATGGAAGGCCAAGTGCAGCAGTTTGTGACTCTTCGCTTTGGTGAACTTTGGCTTGATGTGCCAATTGGTCCTATCGTGACCTCACTAAGTGAAAGTTGGAAGACTACTGCTGCATCTCCAGTTGTACCAGATCAAGAAGAAGTCACTTCTCCACCAATGGAGGGGTTCACACCTGTTTTGTCAAAGTCTGCAAAGAGGAAAACGAGGGCTGCTAGAAAGAGGGTTGCTCAGAGTTCTCCAAGAGGGGTTACTCATGCTCCTGTGTCAGTAATGAAAGGAAAGATTGTTGAAGCAGGACCATCCGTCCGCCAGCAGCCCAAGGACAATGGAAAGAAAGTGGTGTTTGAGAAATCCGAGTTTCCGCCACTTGTTTACAAGGGAAAAGAGAAGATGGTGGAGACACCCAACTCCAAGCTACATGGGAAAAGAGGCGGCGTTGCGGTCATATTGCTGTCAGCGTCGTCTTCAATAGGAAGGCCCACCAACACTCAGAATATACTTCGAGCCGATGCTCCTGAGTTTGTCCCCTCATTGACCCATAAACCTAGTGAGGAACGCTTGGGAATAGTGCAAAAACATTCCCTGGAATGAAAGGGAGTGTGCCTTACATCTGGTGACCTCAAAACAGGCCACATAGATCCAATATCTGCACCGTTAGTTCCTCTGTTTGAAGAAGCACCCATCTTACGAGAGTCCTTTGAAGGTTTGTTTGATCCAGTGCGACATCAACGGCGACAGAGAAATGTATGTCGATCTTGGATTAATCTTCCAGCTGCCGTAGATCAAGATGCGGCGAGCCGACACCGTTCTCATGTGAGCAAGTCTGTCAAGGGGAGATGGAAAAACACTCGTCCAAAGATCCAAGTTCAGAATCCAGATGACTCATATGTTGTTAAATGCATATGTCAAGCAATAAGGTCACAGCTTCCTGGGGCATCCACATCACAAAACGATGAGGGTGGTGCCATCATGCGACTGGCGGAGGCCCTGGCCCAACGACCTGAGTACCAAGAGTTCATTCAGCAACATCCTGAACATCAAGAGTATGTGAACCAAGCTGCTCGTGTCCGTTCAAGAAAGGCGGTGTACAAAGAAAGAAAGAGGGCAGTACGGGCAAGGCATGGGTCAAGCAGAGTCCAAGGGGCGGAACACATTCCATCGGATGAGGACAGTCGGGCTAAAGTCAACAAGTGGTTATCAAATCCATCAAAATGAGGTGGCCACGAGCTTGTCTCCATGGCCCTCTCGTAAGCAGCCCAAGAATAAATCATTCGAGGTGTTCCAAGCAATGCCAGTTGGTGTCAGGGCGGCGTCAGACAAGACCAGCGAAACATCCTCCACATCAATACATTTCAAGAGGAAGAAGGCACGCAAAACTGTTGTAGAAGGTCCTCGTCGTACGACACGAAGCCAAAAAGGTTCAAATTATGAAGAACTTGGTTCCAGCTATGGTGGGTCTTATAATCCTCTATCAGATAGCACTCCTTGTCCTTCTGAAAATGAGATAGAACTTCACCATGGCGTAGAGCATACAAAACAAGTCCTAGCTGCGGATGAAACTCGTTTGGTTGAGGAGCAATCAGCCAACCTTATGGAAGCACTTCAGCAAAAGGAAGACGAGCTAGCAACCCTTCGAATTCAGACAAGCAATAACCAGAAGAAAGGAAATGAAGGGGATGGTGGCGCAAGTGCTAGCAGCCAACATGGAGGAGCAGGGCTTAACCTTGAGGCGATCCAAAGAATGATCGCTGAAGGGGTAAAGTCGCAGTTGATGCAAACTTGGTACTCGATGCGGCCAGGGTATGTTAAGCCGTACCCACCTGATGTGGACCTAGTTCCTTTCCCAACAAATTACAGGCAACCGCAGTTTAGTAAGTTCAACGGGAGTGGATCTCCCCATGAGCACATAGCACACTTCCTTGCTACTTGTCAGGATACAGCTAACAACGGAGCACTTCTCCTTAGGCAGTTTGTACAGACATTGTCCAGGCTTGCCTTCACTTGGTACAGCAAGCTACCTCCAAGCTCTATAAAAACGTGGGAACAAATGCAAAACTCATTCCTCGAGCGGTTTTATAGCACGCAAAGGACGGTGGGCATAACCGAGTTGACCCAAACTGAACAGGGGTTCAACGAGAGGGCGGCTGATTTCATAAATAGATGGAGAAACCTAAGTCTTCACTGCCCACAACCAATCACTGAGCCAGAAGTAGTGCGAATGTGCATGAACAATCTCCGCTCGGAAGTGGCTGTCCAGTTACAAGGAGTGAGGCCCCTCACGTTTGAAGAGTTAGCTTCCAAATCCACGGATATATAAAATTTTATGCAGCTTGTCGCTCGTCGAACAAAAACGACGTTCAACAAGCCTACAGATAAAGGTGGTCAGCATGAAAAGTTGCCGATGAAACCCAAGTCTGCACAAGCCATGGAGACGATGATGGTAAAACCTCGGTTTCAACCCGGAAGAGCACCTATAGGGAACCAAGGACAGTGAGATGCACAGGTTGGTAGGAGGCCAACTCTAAGCGAACAACAAAACAGGGAGTACTCTTTTCCTGTAGAAGAAATTGATGACCTTTTCACTGGTTTAAAGGAGTTGAGTCTGATAGAACTTCCCAAGCCCAAAAGGCCGGAAGAAGCTTCAAAATTTGATGATCCAAATTTCTGTCACTACCATCGCATTTTGGGCCATACACTCAAAGATTGCTTTGTTGTGAAGAATATCATCCAGAAAATGATCGATGAGGGGACCATTGACGCGGATCTCCTCAAAAGCATGACAAAGGGAAAGAAAAAGGCTTCAGCAAATGTTGCCACCCTCCAAGATGAAGCGGTGAGTTGTGCATCTTCAATTATGAGGGGTACTTATGATGATGCAATACTGATTTCCGAATATGGTTGTTCTCCTATGATAATTCCAGGCCTTGCCAAAATGCAAGATCAGCATAAAGGAGAGCCTCACATTCCCTGTAGTAATGGTGCAGCCCAAGATTGGGGGAAACGGCGGTCAAAACGCCATGTACTACCCCTAGTGATGGAAGAAGCCCCTCCTCTGCGCTTCGCACCAAAGATATATCAGCACACCATGAAGCGCATGAGAGTACCAAGTGAAGAATTCAATGTTCTCACTATTGGTGTGTTCGAGGATGATGGCGAGTCTCTGTGCTTCCCTGAAGAAGAACCGTTAGAAGTTGATCAGGTTCATCTTAGATCAGGTTGTCAATTAGCAGACCCTCATCCTCCACCTAGAAAGGAACCAAAAAGTAAGGATGTAGTTCCGAATGATTCGACGGACCCTGCATGTAGGGTGCCAGTCAAGTATGATGTAATCGCACATTTGAAGAAAATACCAGCTATGCTTTCTGTGTATGATGCTTTGTGTCTTTCATCTGATATGCGTAAAGCTTTTGTCACGGCACTCACATTTCCTGAAGACTATAGAGTAGAAGTATCTCAGACCTCTTCTCAAGTTCGGCGAAATTGATGTATTGCCAATAAATCGCATAATCATAGATGGTGGGTCAGCTATAAATTTGCTACCATTGCATACACTCAAAAAGATTGGATATTCCAAGGGAGATTTGAGCAAGTCTAATGTGGTTATACATGGATTTAACCAATCAGGACAAGAAGCTATGGGTACCATTTCATTGGTTTTAAAATTGGATACACTATCCACATATGTGAAGTTTCACGTGATTGATGCGGCTACACCATATAATGCATTGCTTGGACGCCCATGGTTACACGAAAATCAAGTTGTGCCATCCACTTTATATCAGTGTATCAAATATATAGATCGGACAGGTGATACAGTCACAATATTTGCTGATAAGAAGCCATTAACTATAGCCGAATCTTTCTATGCTGATGCAAATTTCTATTTCGAGCCCATTGATAAGGTGCAGAAGCCAAAATCCTGGAAAATACCTGAGCCAAATGTGGTAGAAAAGGAGGTCGTAGAATCCTCGTCAAAGGAAAAGACCTATCAGTATATACCAAGCAACCAAAGGAAGAAGGGTGACCCAATATTTCGTGTCATAGACAAATCCCATGACATGAAAGGTACTAATTTCCCCACGCCTTTACCTCCTTTGGTACAATATAGAATAAAACAATCCCAAAAAGAGCCGCGTCGTTCAAACGTTGGTGAAAGTGAAAATAAAAATACAACACAAATATCTGCATTTAACAAAGATGATGAATCTTTACCCATTTCTTTGTATGATAACAGGGTCTTCTACATGGTGCAGCAAATGGGCTATGACATCGCCACTGGCCCGTCCCTATGTGATGGCGGGGGACAGCTAGCACCATTCGAAAAGGTGTTATCTCAAGAACAACTCGAAGCTCTGTACGAAGACCATGTTTTAAAAGAAATGAAGCATGGGTTAGGATATGAGGTTTGTATGGCTTCGGCTGAGTATATGGACATGACAGAAGCATCTCCACAAATGGAGGATGGCAACCAATGTACCGTGGATGACTTGGAAGAAATAAATATTGGTACGACTGATGATCCTTGTCCAATTTTTATTAGCAAACATTTGTCCAAAGAAAATAAACTAAAATATCATGAGTTCCTGCGTGCAAATAGAGACGTATTCGCTTGGACTTATGAAGAAATGCATGGGTTGGACCCAAACATAGTTGTCCATCTCCTTGTTGTGTGAGATGATGCCACACCAGTGAAGCAAGCTCAAAGAAAGTACCGGCCTGAAATACTTCCACAAATAGAAGCCGAGGTCGACAAACTCATAGCCGCAGGGTTTATTAGAGAAGTCAAATATCCCACATGGGTCTCTAGTATTGTACCAGTTAAAAAGAAAAATGGTCAAACACGCATATGTGTAGATTTCAGGGATATGAATAAAGCATGTCCCAAAGATGATTTCCCAATATCCGTCTCTGAAATACTGGTCGATGCTACTATGGGGCATGAAATATTTTCTTTCATGGATGGTTGTTCCGGCTATAATCAAATTCAAATGGCACGTGAGGATGAAGAGTTAACAACATTCCGCACACCTAAAGGCATATATTGTTATAAAGTAATGCCTTTCGGATTAAAAAATGTTGGGGCGACATATCAACGAGCAATGAAAATCATTTTAGACCGGTTGTCATATGTGATTGTTGAATGCTATATAGATGACATAGTTGTTAAATCAAAGCATGAACAAGACCACCTGAAACACCTTGAAATGGTTTTTTGAGCGTCTTAGGCAACATAATCTAAAAATGAACCCCATGAAGTGCGCGTTTGGAGTTTCCTCTAGAAAATTTCTCGGTTTTGTGGTTACAAAAAACGATATTCAGATCGATCCAAGTAAAATAAAGGCGATTGTTAAGATGCCATCACCCACAAACTTACATGAACTGAAGAGTTTCCAAGGCCACCTAACATATATTAGGAGGTTTATCTCAAATTTGTCTGGGAGATGCAAACCTTTCTCGCGACTTATGAAGAAAGGAGTCCCTTTTGAATGGGATCAAGCATGCCAAAATGCATTCCTAGAAATTAAGAAATATTTGATAAATCCTCCTGTTTTAGGCGCACCGATTAAAGACCGACCATTAATTCTCTACACTGCTGCAATGCCTACTTCACTAGGTGCACTCCTGGCGCAAAATAATGATGTAGGAAAGGAAACGTCCCTGTATTATGTTAGCCGCACCTTGGTAGGGGCCGAGTGCAACTATCCAGACATGGGAAAAAAATATGTCTCGCACTGGTGTTCGCTGCATAAAAATTGTGACACTACATGTTAGAACACACTGTACATTTAGTCTCAAGAGCAGACCCAGTCAGATATATCTTAAGTAAAATGGTACTCTCAGGGAGACTAGCTAAATGGGGGATGCTTTTGTCACAATTTGACATCACGTATATACCGCAAAGGGCCGTAAAAGGCCAAGCTTTGGCTAACTTCCTTGCGGCACATCCGATCCCAGATGGTTTTCCTATAGATGATGACTTGCCAGATGAGGATGTATTCGCCACGACGGTTACAAAATCAACATGGCAAATGTACTTTGATGGCGCTTGCCGGCAATCTGGGTCAGGCGTCGGAGTTGTTTTCATTACACCTAATGAAGGAGTGATCCCATACTCATTTACCCTAACTTCGGCGGTGTCAAATAATTCAGCCGAATATGAAGCTCTTATCATTGGGCTTGAAATAGCGATAAACATGGGGCTCGATACACTTTCTGTTTATGGGGACTCACAATTAGTGATTAATCAATTGATGGGGACCTACTGTAACACCCACGATGCGGCTATATCTCCCACGTGTCGGAGCATGACTTAGAGGCATAACCGCATGGTAGGCATGTCGCAAGAGGGGTAATCTTTACACATCCCATGTACTGAATAAGAAAGGGATAAAGAGTTGGCTTACAATCGCCACTTCACACAATACATGAATATAACATTACATCATCCAGAATACAACCAAGGTCCGACTAAGGAACCAAATGAAGAAAGACCACCCCTAAATCTAGATCCCCGATCGCCCCGACTGGGCTCCACTACTGATCAACTAGAAACGAAACAACACAATGAACACGATCTTCATCGAGCTCCTCCTTGAACTCAGTTGCGTCGCCTGCACGGTTATCATCGGCACCTGCAACTGTTTGAAGGAATCTGTGAGTCACGGGGACTCAGCAATCTCACACCCTCGCGATCAAGACTATTTGAGCTTATAGGTAGGAAAAGGTAGTGAGGTGGAGCTGTAGCAAGCACTAGCATATATGGTGGCTAACTTACGCAAATGAGAGCAAGAAGAGAAGCAAATCATGGTCGTGAACTAGAAGTGATCAAGAAGTGATCCTGAAACTACTTACGTTCAAGCATAACACAAGAACCGTGTTCACTTTCCAGACTCCGCCGGAAAGAGACCATCACGGCTACACACGCGGTTGATGCATTTTTTAATTAAGTTAAGTGTCAAGTTCTCTACAACCGGACATTAACAAATTCCCATCTGCCCATAACCGCGGGCACGGCTTTCGAAAGTTCAAAACCCTGCGGGGGTGTCCCAACTTAGCCCATCACAAGCTCTCACGGTCAACGAAGGATATTCCTTCTTCCAGGAAGACCCGATCAGACTAGGAATCTCGGTTACATGACATTTCAACAATGGTAAAACAAGACCAGCAAAGCCGCCCGAATGTGCCGACAAATCCCGATAGGAGCTGCATATATCTCGTTCTCAAGGCACACCGGATGAGCAAGAGGTCGGGTTGGCATAGACCCTGGTTGCCTAGGGGGCGCCGGACATCGCTCAGGTTGGACCAACACTTAGAGAAGCACTGGCCCGGGGGGGTTAAAATAAAGATGACCCTCGGGTTAATTACTCCCAAGGGAAAAGTTTAGGTTGTTAGGCAAATGTAAAAGCAAGGTTGGGCCTTGCTGGAGGAGTTTTCTTCAAAGCGAACTGTCAAGGGGTCCCCATAACACCCGACCGTGTAAGGAACACAAAATCAAGGAACATAACACCGGTATGACGAAAAGTAGGGCGGCAAGAGCGAAACAAAACACCAGGCATAAGGCCGAGCCTTCCACCCTTTACCAAGTATATAGGTGCATTAAAGTAAACAAGATATGTAATAATGATATCCCAAGAATAACCATGTTGCAACATGGAACAAACTCCATCTTCACCTGCAACTAGCAATGCTATAAGAGGGGCTGAGCAAAGCGGTAACATAGACAAACAACGGTTTGCTAGGAAAGGTGGGTTAGAGGCTTGACATGGAAATATGGGAGGCATGATAAGGCAAGTGGTAGGTATCGCGGCATAGCAATAGATCGAGCAACTAGCAAGCAAAGATAGAAGTAATTTCGAGGGTATGGTCATCTTGCCTGAGATCCCGCAAGGAAGAAGAACGAGTCCATGAAGAAGACAAACCGACGTAGTCGAATGGATCCTCACAAATGCGACGTTATCGAAACTAACCCGAAGAAGCAACACCAGAAAGAAGCAAACAACATAGTAAACAACCATCACATAAGCATGGCATGATGCACAACCAAGTATGATGCATGTCCGGTTTAAATATGCATGGAATGACAAAGTGCACAAACAACTCTACAAGTTAAGTGGAGCTCAATATGCAACCAGTTGCATATTGACGGAACACCACATGTCTTATTTAGTTCACTCTTGTTTATTTACCTAACAATATTAAATGTTGGTTAGCATGGCAAGAGGTGAAGCATAAGTAAACTACACATCTAGGCAAGTTTAAATGAGGCCGGGACAACAAGTAACAAGTCCGGAAAACCCTCATGTGCAATTTATGGATTTGGCACTGTTCTGCCCTAAACCATATTTTAGAGTTGTTAAACATGAAATATGAGTGGACCAAGTTAAACTAGGCATTTTTCTACCCCAAATAAATATAAAGTTTATTAAGTTTGGAGCTATGGTTATTTAGCTATGAATTAAAGCAATTTTAACATATTATTAGAGCAAATTTAATCAAACAGCATTTTAAATATTTCAAACATGCATGAAAGTTGGAAATTATTAAACTAGACAAAATTCTAAGCATTTTACATATATAAAGTTTTTACATATGATGCACGGCTTGAGAGTTTTAAAATGCATGGAGTTTAGGGACTTTTCTGCAAAACTGGAAATCCTGGATATTGGACAAATTCGCAGCGCACGGAAAAAAACAACTATGGGCTGAATCTGAGAAGAACTGGGCTGCTCACCACGGGCCTTAGCAGGCCGGCTGGCTTAGCAGATCTGGCGCGGCTTCTAGGTTTGCGTGGATGGGCCAAGGGTAGGTTGGGCCTTGCTGGAAGCGGTGCTGGGCCGCGGCTGGAGAGGAGGCCGGCCCACGCAGCTGGCCAGCACGGTCAATACACGGCTGGATCGGCGAGCTTCTCTCGCTCGATCTGGACAGCGGGGAGGCACTGAAGCGGGCGCGGTCAACGCTCGTCGGAAGCAGAGCAGCGGCGGTGCTGGACAGAAAGGCAGGAGCGGGGTCCGGCGAGGCAGGGGACTCCGGTGGGATGGCAGGAATGGAGCGGACGCAGGTGGTTCCAGGCAGACGGGCCGAGCGGACGCTGCTCCTGGCGGCGCGCCATTATTCCTGTGAAGGTTCAGAGAGAGGGAGAGAACTACGTGAGAGGGAGAAAACAGAGGGAGGAAGGAGAAATAAGGGGAGGCGGCAAGGGCCCTGGCCTGATGCACTGGCGCTGCTCCGGTGAAGCCGTTGTCGGGTGGTGGTGCTCGGGCCGAGGCTCTCGGGAGGAGGAGGTCCAGCATGAAGAAGTCAAGGTACAGCGGGGGCGAGGCAGAACAGTTGCGGGGTGGCTGCCTCTCGGGGAGGAGGAGCTCGGGCTCCTGGCTTGCGGTCAACGGCGGGAGGCAACATGGATGCAAAATCAGCGGTGGCTGGTCTCGAAGAAGCGGGACGACGGCCATGGTCCTGTTGCTGCTGCTCGCGGGATGGTGAAGGCGAGGGAGATATGGCGCAAGGGCCTTGCTCCTTTGGGCGATGGGTGGCAGAGGAACGGAATCGAGAGGAGGCTTGGGGCTACAGGAGAGCAAGGAGGATCTCCTCCCTTGGATCGTGCGCGTGAGGCAGGGCGCTCCGGCTCGGCAGAGCGAAGGGATCGAGGGAAGGATTGGGTTGGTTGGTGGATGGATCGAACAGATCCCGAGGAAGAAGGTGGTAGGTGGCGGCGGGCAGGGGATGGATGGGGCATTGCTCCTAAATTTTAGGGTTAGGGTCTAGTTATATAGCAGGTAGATTAGTTTAGGGGCTACTCGGGCCCTCCGATCATAATCAGACGGTCCGAGATGAAAATGTTAGGTAGCCCAATAAACAAAACGGAGATGTTTTGCAGACGTTTGGGGATGATCCGGATCCAACGGTGACGACTGCCCGGGTCGGTTCCGGGACAGCTTATGGGCGCGCGTGCGAGGAGGGTCGCGGGATGACGAGAGAGGTTAGGTAGGGCCTGGCGGTGAGTGGTAGTGGACTGTGTAGACCGTCTCGAGCTGAGAGAAGAGAAGAGAGAGAGAGGCCCGGCGACTGTTTTCGGAGACCGCAAACGTCCGACGATAGACCGACTACTATAGTCGCTATAGTTATCCGTTCGGGCTTCAAACGGACTCCGAATGCGATGAAACTTGGCAAGTGACCTACTGACAACATAACAACACCGCATGCCAACTTTCAACCCAATCCGAGAACATTTTCCGGCCACTTAAAAAATAATATTTTGGAGGTGCCGCGGGCGCGTGCGAGTGTGTCTGGGCTTAGAACGGACAATGGAAGGAACTGGGGGACCCGGACGAAAGCAAGTTTTGAAAACATGATGATGCAATGCACATGATGACATGACAAGATGCGACACGCAAGGAAAAGACAAGGCAACAACAGTCAACAACTGGGAGACACCTGGCGCAAAGGTCTTGGAGCGTCACACCTACATGGTAAAGAAACAAGAGTTGTTGTCATATTTCAAAAGGGCAAAAGAGTTTTTAGCTATGTTCGCAGATATAAATGTTGAACACATAGTTAGGAACCAAAATGAAAAGGCCGACGCCTTAGCTGGATTAGCTGCTGGTATGTCATTAAACTCAGATGAAACAATGAACGTACACGTAGAGGAGAGAAGAATACTGCCAATATTTGCTGAAGAAGAAGAAGCGATAGTATCTTCTGCAATGACAGCTGATGGATGTGAAATCGAGTTAGGGGATTGGCGAGCACCATTCCTCGAATATCTACTTCATGGATACCTACCTCTTGATGCTAGCAAAAGATCTAGAATTCACAAAAGGTCAACCCATTACACATGCATCAACAACATACTCTATAGGCGTTCCCATGATGGCATATTATTGCGCTACCTTGCCGAAAATGAAGTTACAGAGGCCTTAAACGAGGTGCATGCTTGAATATGTGGCTCGCACCAATCAGGGCCTAAATTGCACTACCAATTAAGGCGTCTAGGTTACTATTGGCCCACAATGTTTGAAGACGCCACTAAATTTACAAAGAAATGTCATGAATGCCATGTGCATGCTGACTTTATACATCAGCCGGACGAACCACTCCATGCGACAAATATGTCTTGGCCTTTTGAAATGTGGGGAATGGATATAGTTGGGCCAATTCATCCACCATCGTCCAAAGGTCACAAATTCATTTTAGCAGCGACAAACTATTTTTCCAAGTGGGCTGAACTTACACCACTAAAGGAAGACAAAGCGGAGAATGTTGAATATTTTATAAGAACACAACTCATTTATCGCTTTGGTGTTCCTTTTAAAAACAAACAATTGGAAAGATTATGCTCAAAGTTTAAGATAGACCATCATTATTCCACGGCATATAATCCTGCCGCCAATGGACAAGCAGAAGTTTTCAACAAAACTCTTTGCAAGTTACTAAAGAAAGTTGTATCAAAAAATAAACATGACTGGCATGAAAAGCTTCTCGAAGCCTTGTGGGCTTATAGAACCACAATACGCACGCCGACAAGAATGGCACCTTATTCCTTAGTATTTGGAGGAGAGGTCGTTCTACCTTTAAAGGTACAGATCACGTCATTGAGAGTCGCTACACACGAAAATTTGTCGGAAGAAAAATCAGTACAACTGCGTCTCGACGAATTAGAAAGACTAGAAGGTAGACGACTTCAAGCTTTGCAAAATCTTGAGGCATACCAAGCTAGGATGTCTCGAGCATTCGACAAACGAGTTAAAAGAAGGTCATTCAAACAAGGAGATCTAGTACTTGCGGTCATCCATCCTATGAATATCACACGACGGATGAAAGGAAAAATTGAACCAAAATGGGAAGGTCCCTTCGTCATAAAAGAGGTTTATTCTAGCGGCGCATATAGAATCATATCACCAGATGGGGAATACTCGTCGGCACCAGTAAATGGGAAATTCCTTAGGAGTTACTATGCATAAGAAAGGATGTTACTCCATACCCTCACGAGTCTAAACTGGGGCACAAAAAGTAATTACTCCAACACCTTACGAGTATAAGCTGTGAATAAATCGTCGAGTGTACTCCATAACTCATGAGTCTAAACTGGGGCAAATAGGAAAAAAAGAAAATACTCCATACCCTCATGAGTCTAAACTGGGCACAAAAAAATTACTCCAATGACTTACGAGTATAAACTATGAATAAATCATCGAGCGTATTCCATACCCTCATGAGTATAAACCGGGGCACATAAATTCATTCCAATAAACTTATGAGTCTAAACTGTGGCACTTAAAATAAAATAAATAAATTTCACTCCAATAAACTTACGAGTCTAAACTGTGGCAGAATTTTTTTTATAAACTCCAACAACTTACAAGTATAAACTATGATGTAAAAAATAAATTTAATAAAAAAATACATAAACATCAAACAGGCTCCATAAGCTTAAACTGTTGTAAGAAAAATGGTACGTACATACATTGGAATGATAATAAGGCTTCAGGCCATACACAACGATAATGTTAATAAATAAGATGCTTCAACGTCAAATCTGTGCTAGTCCGCGTACCAGTATATCATATATAAATCTAAAGTTCCCACATGAAGAAATAAAGCACTGATACATCTGAATTGAAACTGAAGACTGGAAATTAAATGGTTCGAAATGGAACAATGATTGAAATGGCTAAATAAAAAAACTAAGCGAAGTCTAGGCCTTCTCAAGGAGCTCGCCAGTTCTGCAGGCTGTTCAACAACTGACTTGCTTCGGTCTTTAAATTTATTGTCTTTTGTTTAAATTCAGCAAGCCTTGTATGTTTGCCAGCATTGGTATCCAGTAGACTCTTCACCAACTTCTTCTGTTCAGATTGATGGGCATCATGTGCTTGTCAGCGCTGTTCCATTTCCAATTTAAGCATGTGCAAAGTAGCAGTAACCTCTTCAAGCTAGGCCTTCAGCTCTGCTTCCCGCGCCTCCATTTCAGTGCACTTCTTTTCTACGGTAGATAAGTCCTCAATTATGGCCTTGGAAACCTCATGCCCAGACTTAATCTTAAGTTCTACTTCAGCAACAACATGTTCATCTCGCTCAGATTCCCTCATGAATTCGGTCTGGCCACCCTCCAACTTCTTGGAAAGGTCAATAAGCCCGACCAAAATGGCCTGCACCTTAGCTACCTCAAGCACTTGCATGGGCAGCGTTTGATAAACACTCTCAAGCATGATGCGTCGCTCGGGATCACCAAGGGCAGAGTCGTTCAGTCATTCGAGGACTCGTTTCACTACGAAATTCGTAGCATCCATAAACGTGTCCTTGATGAAACTGCAGTCCATCTGTGCGCCTTTCCCTGATACAACCATCACCTCAGGGTCTTGTGAGTGGCGAATTTCTTGGTCGCAACCTAAAAAACGGAAGAGTCGTGAGAATTTGATGATAATGATGGTTTATAGACATGGCCAGTTAAATAAGTATTTATAGGTAAATAAACTACCAGGTAAAGTTGACAAGAAATCAAGAGCACTAGGGGTATGGGGCACAGCTTCACACCCGGGTTGGAAGGCAGACGACTTGTGCCACACTCATCAATGGTATAATCCTCGTCGGATAAATTAAAGAGGTCACCAAGGCCATGATCCTTTTCTCCCGTGAGAACATGGCCAAAATCTTCATCATTAACAAAGCTACTAAGCTCAACATCTAACGATTGACCGTCCAAGGTTATTGGTTCAGAAAAATCATATTCTTGTGAAAAATCAAGTTTGCGCTTGAGGGGGAGCCTCTCTTCCTCGTCATCATGAGTGGGCGATAAATTTCTACGCTTCTGCCCGCCGGTGGCCGGGGCAGTTTCCGGAAGATCATCACTACCCACTAGCAATGGATGAGTAGAGGAAGAACCAACTGCAACAACATACTTTGGTATGCCACTTTGCTGCAGCCACATATATAGAAGGATGATATGTTAGTACTGATCAGTACAACAAAGAAATGAACAAGTTGTACGCAGACCACTAACTCACCTCTTTAGATTTCATGGGTTGAGTAGCGACAACATCCTTAACCTTTCGCTTCTTCTATTAAAAGGAGATGTAGAAAAAATGAGATAAAGAAAGGAGCATACGAACTATAGTAGTACCAAATATATATATATATATATATATATATATATATATATATA
This sequence comes from Triticum urartu, assembly GCF_056163025.1. NCBI lineage: Eukaryota > Viridiplantae > Streptophyta > Magnoliopsida > Poales > Poaceae > Triticum > Triticum urartu. Next base: position 356,676,255 of record NC_141877.1, read on the forward strand.
TCGTACCTTTTTAGAGTTGATTAAAGGTTCATCATTTGAGAGAAAGCCACACAAAATGGGATGCCGGTGGTCCATAATTCTCCTTCCATTCAATTTGATGGCTGCAATATGCTCCTCCTTACCCCTGGCGGAGACTTCCTTTATAACAACAAAATCATTCTCCGAAAGCTTGCGGGGAACTATGTACTCCTCTCCGCGTTTCAGAAAATTACATTTCTGCGGAACCATTCGAGATGCCCGGACGAAGAGTATTGAATATGTTGTTAAATGGTTTCATAAATCCCACCCACCAGTTGTTCCAGGCCACAAAAGAAAATGCCTGCGCATCATTAAGAAGGTACTGGAACTCTCCTTGGTCCGAGCGTAACAAATGCGACCAATACGCATACGCAACCCCAGTATCCTTCTTTGTGTACACGCTGACCAGCGGAGCATAGGGCACTTGTTGTCTCAAAGTAAGTTGTCATGCAACTCGATCAGGATGATATGGCTCCGCTATGCAAAGATCATCAACATCAGTAGCACGCCTCCATGGAAGCATACCCCGATGTGAAGAAATGGTGAAAGACCTTTGCAACTGATCCACCCCGACTAAGTTCTTTGGAGTATAAGGATTCCAAAAAATATTAGCTCGGTCATCAAGGAAAATGCGTGCCTTAGCAGGACTGAAAGTTATGGGAACCCAAAACATAGTTTTAATCATGGTTGGTTGCATCGGCAATTGCTTAACATCTGGAAGATGTTTCCCTTTCACTTTGTCCTTAAATGGTTTTCTCAAATAGAGACCCATCCACCCCGCAATATAATGCACTGGCCAAATTCTTTTCTCATAAGAGGGGGCAACGGGGTGCATACTGATCCTTCGAAGAGAATAATACAATGAACAAAGTGCTGAGGGGGCCAAAGAGATATTGCGACCCAAAACGATCCAAGAGGCCATCAGAAGGACACCGGGACGAATATAAGGCCCCCCACCAACAACCACGTAAGAGCAAAGCCAGTGGGCTATAAAAGCCACAACGTACATGTGTTGTTCCCGAAGGGAGGTGAAAGATGAAGTGCGTTCGCGTTTGTTATGGAAATGGTCACACCAAACTTGAAAAATCACACTTCCATTTACGCGGCTGAGCCGATAGAATTCTTCTAAAAAGCCAGATAAGAAATTTGGGAACATAAGCTTTGAAGGTTCTAGGTCATCTATAGAGGGAACATATTCCTCGTATGGATCTCCAACTAAAGGAAGACCCAACATTAGAAGCATGTCAAGCAGAGTCACGGTGCGTTCACCAGATGAAAAAAGAAAAGTATTTGTTTCTGTATCCCATCTTTCCAGTAGTGACCTCAGTAATGAATCTGAAACTTCATATTCACCAAGAGAGCAATAAATGGCCCCATATATGTAATCGGTGTTCTCCGCTTATTCTTTCAAACAAAACGAGTGGTTATTCAATATAGAGATGCCCCACTCAACATAGCCTTTGGGTTGCGGAACATACTCGACTGTGTGACCATCTCAATCTAGACCTTTTGCTACCATCCTGGTCCCTAGGGTGTAGGCTTCATGATCAGGTTTAGGGTAAGGTGCTAGTGGATGAAAAGAATAGTCACTAAGAGTAGACCCCACATTCCAACCATGAGGATGGCGTGTCAAATCCGCATGTGCGAGCACCTGCTGTCTGATCACTGGGTTGACCTCTTCATTAGTATTAGGCTCATATAGATGCCGCTCAGCTAACTGACAAATCGATAGTTCATTCGAAGGAACAAACCCCTCACCATGCGCCATCTATATATAAAAAGGCACAAAATGAATATGATGGCATGTGTATGTGTAAAAGAAAGACCTAGTTAAATAAAAAAAGAGGGGGAAATGTCACGGTGTGTTACCTAGCTTTATTAGCAACTACCTTCAGCCAACCATTAAATACTTTCCCTATAAAACAAAAAGGGAAACACCGGAGTAAATAAAAGACATCAGATCCAAGCATTGGTTGTATATGTTATGTGGCACTTATAATTGTTTCCACGATCATACGACGGACCAAGCCCACGTAGGGACTTGCCGGGACGCCAACCGTAGGAAAAATATATTTTCAACATAATCTATATGTAGGAAAAATATATTTTCAACATAATCTATATGTGGCGCTAATAATTGCCTCCACGGTCGTACGACGGACCAAGCCCATATAGGGACTTGCCGGGACGCCAACCGTGGGAAAAATAAATTTTCGACATAATGTATATGTGGCGCTTATAATCATCTTCACGGTCGTACGACGGACCAAGCCCACATACGGACTCGCCGGGACGCCCACCGTGAGAAAAACATATTGCTGGCATATTAAATATACACGGCACTTGTAATCATCTCCGCAGTTGTACGACGGACAAAGCCGATATACGAACTTGCCGGAACGCCAACTGGGAAGAAATCATATTGTAAACATATGTGCTATACTTACTAATCTCAACGGTTGTACGACGGACCAAGTCTATATAGGGACTTGCCGGAACACCAACTGAAAAGAAATCCGGTGCTGATCTCAACGGTTGTACGATAGGCCTTGCCGAGCGAAACTCGTGAGGAAATTATTGACATAGGTTACATAAAAGAAAATCAATCAAAGATGAAAGGGATCTATACTACACACATGAGTCTTCATGGCTGTACGACGGACCAAGTTCAAACAAACTTGCTGGCACGCCAACCGTGAAACTAAGATGTTGCTTGATCACACATACATTCAGAAGAGACAACATCCTCATATATAAACAAAAAATCACACGTTGTACACTGTGCGTTGCATGCATGTCTAAATGTACATATCCTACTTCAAACAAATAGAACAGGAAGGAGACAGGCCTCGAAGTGTTACCTGGCCGGAAAACGAACGGGCGATCTATTCTACTAGATTGTAATCACCTCACCTGAAAACAAAAGGGAGATGGGAAGTCAGGTTAAGATACATGAATAATCTATTTCTAAGAGAAGCAATGACGTACTCACCAACATCTGAGCCTGAAATCAAAGTTGCTAGCTTCTGTACCTAAGAAAAGCAAATCAGAGTTCAGCTAGATGATGGAGACACAAGGGCAGATGTCATCACTGCCTTAATCGCGATACGTACCCGAAGTTTGCCGAAGAGCGGAGTTTGATTAAGATCGGCAAAACGCCGTAGTCACTGAGGCCCGGAGATATGAAAAGAGAATAAAATACACTTGTTTTTTTTTAAATGTTGATAGGAGAACTGCCAAATTCATTGATCAGAAGATGAGTAACAAGAGCCCTCCAAAGGAGGAAAGCACAGCAAAAAGGCTAGTGCAAAAAGAAAAGAAAGAAAAAGAAACCCGCCGGCACCAACACAAACCCAAGCTCAGTCGACAACCGTGCACATCATCGAAATCCATCGTCGAGGTCACCAAGATGACGCCTCCAAGGAGGAAGTGGTATTGCTAACACCACCATCATCCAATCTGGCTCCGCCAGATCTTAGGATTTCACCCGAGACCTCAGCCATGAGGTAGGAAGAGCAATGAGCTCCACGGCGGTACCTCCAAGGAAGAAGACGATATCCATAGATGCCGTTACCGTCGGCACCGACGAGGTCAATGCAGGATTTTCATCCGGAGCCAAGTCTTCCGCCACCCATCCAGGATCCGAGACCTACCCATCGCCACCGGGCCGGATGAAGTCAGGCACACACTACCAGACACGGGAATGTCGCCACCGCATGCAGAAACTAAGCGAGCACATGCCAACCTGACCGGTCTGCCCCGCCGCTCGCAGGACCTGGGCGAACCAAGTCGGCTTCGGCCATCCTCTGACTCCGTGCGCAGATCTAGGCGAGAATTCGCACCGCAGCGCTCAAGAAAGACCAGAGAAGAACCTAAACTGACCGGCCCGCACCGCAGCGCACCGGAACAGAGCAAAAAAACCAAGCCAAAGTTAACAGGCTCGCGCCGCCGCGCGCTAGGACCGGACCTCCGCGCTGGAATTGGTGAGCCCGACCCTCCCCAAGCACCAACAGGATGGACGGCACCCCTGCTCTAGGAGCTGGACGTGCACACGGTTGAAGGGAGAAGCCCACCAGCATCCACACCTCCACGACGCACAAGCACAGCGCCACTCCTCGCCCCTGCAATCCAAGAACACGCAGCAGCGCCCCCTCCACACTCCCGCGAGCGCCCGCCATGGCAGATGCGCGAGGCCACCGGGCATCCGCCCCGGCAGATCGGCACAGGGGAAACCCCCGCACGCCACCGCGACGCACGCAGCTGGTTCGCGTCGTGCACGCACGCGCGCCGTCGCGCATCCCTGCTCAGCAGCGAAGCCCAGGGCCCGCCGAAACCCTAGATCGTGTCCGGCCCCTGCTCGCCGCGCCTTCTCGCCGCACGCAGCACACCCCGCGCCGCGCCCATCACGCTCGCTGCGCCTTCTCGCCGCGCGCACCACGCCTGCCGGCGCTTGCTCGCCGCGCGCATCGCGCCCGCCGCGTCCCCGCTCCTCTCCTTGGCCGAGCGACCCCGCGCTGCCCAGGCCTCGTGAGAGGGAAAAAATGGGAGGCCCCGCCGCCACCGACGCCACGCGGGCTTTGCCCGGCGGCGCTTGCCGGCGGCGGCGAGGGGAGGGGGAGATCTGGGAGGGGGGCTGGAGTGGCGGCTAGGGTTTCGCCCGGGCCGCCCGCGGGGAGGGCGACACGAGACGTAGGACGAGAGAGATGCTCGCCAGTACGCGGCTGGGATATCGGCAGTAGCAGCTAGCTCTGGATAACTCTTCTTGTTTAAATGTCAACTCCTTAACCTTGAGACTCCCAACTAACCGGCAGACTCATAGCAAACCTCCAAGATTAAGGCCTTATCTAGTTAAAGGATCCAAGCAAATTTTCACATGCACGGTACGCTATTGGCCTAACGTCAAGCCGGCCATTTGAATAAAGTATATATGCGTACCTTTCCAGGGATAAAGCTAAATCTTGCAAGCACGTAAAAAAAAGGGATACATGTATTTTCGAGCTCTGAATCCGAATAAAAAAATCATCCGCTTTCAGACCTCAAGGGGTATCTGTTGACACTGATTTGGGCCAAAAGTAAAATATAGCGCATAGATATTATTCAAATAAAATTATTTACATAAAATAAAAAAATACTGTGTTGCTGAATACGCGGATAAAAAATATCATGACGAATTTCCGCGGCGCCGCTCGATATAAAACAACAGATCCAGAAATAAAATAGAAGGAACAATACCATCACATAAATTAGAGGACATATGACTTTCATACACATACGCCATCATCAACGGCGAAATTCCAACGTTGGCACAAATCCACAGACACTAATATTGCCAAATATTATATCATATTTACCAGCATTATTATTCCGTCACCGCTAAAAAAATATTGACACGATAATGTTCGCACAAAATAATATAACACGCAATGATGTGTAAAGAAAATGTCAAGCCACCGTATAATTATCAACGAAAAATGTTGTCTTGTGTTATAATAATTAATTTGGCCTAGCTAGCCCAGTCATACATATGGCTACGTACATGTATGATGCAAGTATGAGCTACTTGCATGCATGTATTATGCATGGGTTAATTATGCGGCAAGATTAAAAGATAATTAAGTAATTAGCCGGCCCATGGCGACAACACGTATGGCCTGCATGCATTAAACGTATTATAGTCAGCTGGGCCCATCCAACTAAACTCTTAAAGCTCATTAAAAAAACTGATCATATAGGAGAAATCCACTCGGCCAAGTTTTCTGCGCGATCTGAAGAACGTGGGCAAGCTCTTACGATCCCATGATCGTAGACGTGAGCGCATCCAGCTAAAGGCTTCTACTGCTCTCTCCGCTTCTATTAATACCAGCCAAACCAATGTGTCATATACTTTTGCTCTTCATAGTTTAGGATGATATATCTAGACTTTGAGAATTGTCATATACTTCATCACGTCCATGCAAAATATAAACTAATATATACTTCTGTTTGGTTACACTACGAGCATATAGTTTGTGCTACGTTGGTGATAATAAAAGCAAGAAGAAATCAACATACTTCACTTGGTTATGCTACACATGGACACAATGTTGCTACATAATGTTAGTACTAATACAAGTGAAGTGAAACTTCATACAAATATTCTCATGCACCGCAAATCCGAAGTCATATAAATATTTGACTAGATTCACTTAGTCACATGCCCATATATGACATGTTTGAGACTAGCAAAACTAGTATTTAAGCATAACCCATATGTCATAAAAGAATCTCTCATACAGATTAAAATTGTACCATGCATACAAAAGTAATTAGGGTCATAGCCTATGTTACTCGAACTAAACATAATATAGTGTGATCGAATATGTCATCAACAAGTTTCATATAGTCCTCGCATATAATGGCTCGAGACAACACTATATACGTTGCTATAAAGTAAACCAAACTCATAAAAAAGAGTTATGCCTTATATTGCACACACGCCCGTTAGCCCGGCTAGTTAACCATTAAATAGATTCTCATACGACTAAAAAGGACAACCACCATATGTTCGCGATGGTTAATGAGCTAGACATGAACGTGCTATATGAATGGACATTGTCAAATCATGAATGTTATGTAACGCATATGTTAGCATAGACGAAGTTGAAGGCTCCCCGAGTACGCCGACGTCGAAGACAGCGAGGAGGACTTTTATTTCTACATTTTGTAGTCTTCTTTTACTTCTACATTTTGTAGTACTCATGTGTTGTGATGCTATGTAATAGAAGTGTTGGAATTCTTAATCAGGGTTTTCTCTTCAGAGATGTAATTAACAGAATTTTTATGTAAATGTAAGAGTTCTGGAAATAAAGTACTTGCAATGTTTGATCTCCATTTTCTTTATGCATTTAAATTATTCATTCTGTATCAATGACGTGGACGCGTATTCTCACGCCCGCCATTTTCCTGTCATCAGATTCTGGCACGCCCAGTGGGACTTATTTCTCCCCTCATCTTTGAAATTCCAACATAGCATATGACATATGACTTCCCATAATATATCTCCCAAATACATCAAATTTCCGAGGATTAATATATGTTTCCTCTATTTTCACAAGGTATGGAAGGCCAAGTGCAGCAGTTTGTGACTCTTCGCTTTGGTGACCTTTGACTTGATGTGCCAATTGGTCCTATCGTGACCTCACTAAGTGAAAGTTGGAAGACTACTGCTGCATCTCCAGTTGTACCAGATCAAGAAGAAGTCACTTCTCCACCAATGGAGGGGTTCACACCTGTTTTGTCAAAGTCTGCAAAGAGGAAAACGAGGGCTGCTAGAAAGAGGGTTGCTCAGAGTTCTCCAAGAGGGGTTACTCATGCTCCTGTGTCAGTAATGAAAGGAAAGATTGTTGAAGCACGACCATCCGTCCGCCAGCAGCCCAAGGACAAGGGAAATAAAGTGGTGTTTGATAAATTCAAGTTTCCGCCACTTGTTTACAAGGGAAAAGAGAAGATGGTGGAGACACCCAACTCCAAGCTACCTGGGAAAAGAGGCGGAGTTGCCGTCATATTGCCGTCAGCGTCGTCTTCAATAGGAAGGCCCACCAACGCTCGGAATATACTTCGAGCCGATGCTCCTGAGTTTGTCCCCTCACTGACCCATAAACCTAGTGAGGAACGCTTGGGAATAGTGCAAAAACGTTCCCTAGAATGGAAGGGAGTGTGCCTTACATCTGGTGACCTCAAAACAGGCCACATAGATCCAATATCTAGACCGTCAGTTCCTCTGTTTGAAGAAGCACCCATCTTACAAGAGTCCTTTGAAGGTTTGTTTGATACAGTGTGACATCAACGGCGACAGAGAAATGTCCGTCGATCTTGGATTAATCTTCCAGCTGTCGTAGATCAAGATGCGGCGAGCCGACACTGTTCTCACGTGAGCAAGTCTGTCAAGGGGAGATGGAAAAACACTCTTCCAAAGATCCAAGTTCAGAATCCAGATGACTCATATGTTGTTAAATGCATATGTCAAGCAATAAGGTCACAGCTTCCCGGTGCATCCACATCACAAAACGATGAGGGTGGTGCCATCATGCGACTGGCGGAGGCCCTGGCCCAACGACCTGAGTACCAAGAGTTCATTTAGCAACATCCTGAACATCAAGAGTATGTGAACCAAGTTGCTCGTGTCCGTTCAAGAAGGGCGGCGTACAAAGAAAGAGAGGGGGCAGTACGGGCAAGGCCTAGGTCAAGCAGAGTCCAAGGGGCAGAACAGATTCCATCGGATGAGGACAGTCGGGCTAAAGTGAACAAGTGGCTATCAAATCCATCAAATGAGGTGGCCACGAGCTTGTCTCCATGGCCCTCTCGTAAGCAGACCAAGAATAAATTCGAGGTGTTCCAAGCAATGCCAGTTGGTGTTAGGGCGGCGTCAAACAAGACCAGCAAAACATCCTCCACATCAATACATTTCAAGAGGAAGAAGGCACGCAAAACTGTCGTAGAAGGTCCTCGTCGTACAAGACCAGCGCCCCCCTTTCCTTCTCCCTCTCCTCCTTCCTTTCCCCCTCCTAGTAGGAGTAGGAAAGGGGAGTCCTACTCCTACTAGGAGGAGGACTCCTCCTCTCCCGGCGCGCCCTAAGGGCCGGCCGGCCTCCCCCCTTGCTCCTTTATATACGGGGGTAGAGGTGATACGTCCATTTTGCATCATGCTTTTATATCGATATTTATTGCATTATGGGCTGTTATTACACATTATGTCACAATACTTATGCTTATTCTCTCTTATTTTACAAGGTTTACATGAAGAGGGAGAATGCCGGCAGCTGGGATTCTGGGCTGGAAAAGGAGCAAATATTAGAGACCTATTCTGCATAGCTCCAAAAGTCCTGAAACTTCACGGAAGACGTTCTCAGAATATATAAAAAAATACTCAGCGGAAGAGATTCACCAGGGGGCCACACCCTGCCCACGAGGGTGGGGGCGTGCCCTACCCCCCTAGACGCGCCCCCCTACCTCATGGGCCCCCTGGTGGCCCTCCAGTGGCCATCTTCTGCTATATGAAGTCTTTCGATGGGAAAAATAATAAGCCATCTTCTCGGACGAAACTCCGCCGCCACGAGGCGGAACCTTGGCGGAACCAATCTAGGGCTCTGGCGGAGCTGTTCTGCAGGGGAAACTTACCTCCGGGAGGGGGAAATCATCGCCATCGTCATCACCAACGCTCCTCTCATCGAGAGAGGGAAATCTCCATCAACATCTTCATCAGCACCATCTCCTCTCAAAACCCTAGTTCATTTCTTGTATCCAATTCTTGTCTCCAAGTCCGGGATTGGTACTAGTAGGTTGCTAGTAGTGTTAATTACTCCTTGTAGTTGATGGTAGTTAGTTTATTTGGTGGAAGGTCATATGTTCAGATCCTATATGCATATTAATACCCCTCTGATTATGAACATGTTTATGCTTTGTGAGTAGTTACGTTTGTTCCTGAGGGCATGGGAGAAGTCTTGCTATTAGTAGTCATGTGAATTTGGTATCCGTTCGATATTTTGATGAGATGTATGTTGTCTCTCCTCTAGTGGTGTTATGTGAACGTCGACTACATGACACTTCACCATTATTTGGGCCTAGAGGAAGGCATTGGGAAGTAATAAGTTTATGATGGGTTGCTAGAGTGACAGAAGCTTAAACCCTAGTTTATGTGTTACTTCGTAAGGGGCTGATTTGGATCCATATGTTTCATGCTATGGTTAGGTTTACATTAATACTTTTGTTGTAGTTTTGGATGCTTGCAATAGAGGTTAATCATAAGTGGGATGCTTGTCCAAGTAAGGACAGTACCCAAGCACTGGTCCACCCACATATCAGATTATCAAAGTACCGAACGCGAATCATATGAGCGTGATGAAAACTAGCTTGACGATATTCCCATGTGTCCTCGGGAGCGCTTTTCTCTATATAAGAGTTTGTCCAGGCTTGTCCTTTGCTACAAAAAGGATTGGGCCACCTTGCTTCACTTTATTTACTTTTGTTACTTGTTGCTCGTTACAAATTATCCTATCACAAAACTATCTGTTACCACTTGTTTCAGTACTTGCAGAGAATACCTTGCTGGCAACCTCTTATCATTTCCTTCTGCTCCTCGTTGGGTTCGACACTCTTACTTATCTAAAGGACTACGATAGATCCCCTATACTTGTGGGTCATCAAGACTCTTTTCTGGCGCCGTTGCCGGGGAGTGAAGCGCCTTTGGTAGGTGGAATTTGGTAAGGAAAAATTTATATAGTGTGCTGAAATTTACTGTCACTTGTTACTATGGAAAGTAATCCTCTGAGGGGCTTGTTCGGGGTATCTTCACCCCGACCAGTAGAGCAAAGAGTTTCTCCTCAACCTACTGAAAATGAAAATGTTTGCTTTGAAATTCCTTCGGGTATGATAGAAAAACTGCTAGCTAATCCTTTTTTAGGAGATGGAACAAAACATCCTGATGAGCATCTAATATATGTGGATGAAGTTTGTGGCTTATTTAAGCTTGCAGGTGTACCCAGAGATGTTGTTAAGAAGAAGGTATTCCCTTTATCTTTGAAGGGAGATGCATCGACATGGTATAGGCTATGTGATGATATGGGGTCTTGGAATTACAAACGATTGAAATTGGAATTTCATCAGAAGTTTTATCCTATGCATCTTGTTCATCGTGATCGCAATTATATATATAATTTTTGGCCTCGCGAAGGAGAAAGCATCGCTCAAGCTTGGGGGAGGCTTAAATCAATGTTATATTCATGCCCCAATCATGAGCTCTCAAGAGAAATGATTATTCAAAAAAATTATGCTTGGCTTTCTGATAACAATCGCACCATGCTTGATACTTCTTGTGTTGGCTCTTTTATGATGAAGACTATTGAATTCAAATGGGATTTATTGGAAAGAATTAAACACAACTCTGGAGATTGGGACCTCGACAAAGGTAACGAGTCATGTATGACACCTAGTTTTGATTGTGTTAATCTTTTATGGATACCGATATTTTCTGTAAATTTAGCACTAAATATGGACTTGACTCTGAGATAGTAGTTTCTTTTTGTGAATCTTTTGCTACTTATGTTGATCTCCCCAAGGAGAAGTGGTTTAAATACCATACTCCCATAGAAGTAAAAGTAGATGCACCTATTAAAGTTGAAGAAAAGATTGTCACTTATAATGATCCTATTGTTCCTACTTCTTATGTTGAGAAACCACCTTTTCCTGTTAGGATAAAAGATCATGTTAAAGCTTCAACTGTGGTTCGAAAAAGCAATATTAAAACTTATACACCTCATGAGCAAATTAAAGTTGAACCTGATATTGCTATTGTTAAAGATCTCTTGTCTGATAATATTGATGGGCATGTTATTCATTTCCTTGATGAGACTGCTAGAATTGCTAAACCTTGTGCTAAAGATAAAAACAGACCGGTGGTAGGCATGCTTGTTATTTCTGTTAAAATAGGAGATCATTGTTATCATGGCTTATGTGATATGGGTGCTAGTGCTAGTGCAATACCTTATCCTTATACAAAGAAATTATGCATGATATTGCACCTGCTGAGATAGAAGATATTGATGTCACAATTAAACTTGCCAATAGAGATACTATTTCACTAATGGGAATTGTTACAGATGTTGAATTCTTGTGTGGGAAAACTAAATATCCTGCTGATTTTCTTGTTCTTGGTTCCCCACAAGATAGCTTTTGTCCCATTATATTTGGTAGACCCTTCCTGAACACTGTTAATGCTACCATAGATTGCAAAAGGGATGTTGTTACTATCGGTTTAGATGATATGACTCATGAATTTAATTTCTCTAAATTTAGTAGACAACACCATGAAGAAGAATTGCCTAGTAAGGATGTAATTATTGGTCTTGCTTCTATTGTCGTACCTCCTAGTGATCCTTTAGAAGAATATTTGCTAGACCATGAGAATGATATGTTTATGAATGAAAGAAGGGAAATAGATTAAGTATTCTTTAAACAGGAACCTATTCTGAAAAACAATTTACCTGTTGAAATCCTAGGGGATCCTCCTCCACCCAAGGGTGATCCCGTGTTTGAGCTTAAACCGTTGCCTGATACTCTTAAATATGCTTATTTTGATGAGAAAAAGATATATCATGTTATTATTAGTGCTAACCTTTCAGAGCGTGAGGAGGAGAGATTATTGAAAACTCTGAAGAAGCACTGTGCTGCTATTGGGTATACTCTTGATGATCTTAAGGGCATTAGTCCCACTCTATGTCAACATAAAATTAATTTGGAAGAAGATGCTAAACCAGTTCGTGATCATCAACGACGGCTGAATCCTAAAATGAAAGAAGTGGTAAGAAAGGAAATACTAAAGCTCCTTGAGGCAGGTATAATCTATCCCGTTGCTGATAGTCAGTGGGTAAGTCATGTCCATTGTGTCCCTAAGAAGGGAGGTATTACTGTTGTTCCTAATGATAAAGATGAATTGATTCCTCAAAGAATTATTACAGGTTATAGGATGGTAATTGATTTCCGCAAATTAAATAAGGCAACTAAAAAGGATCATTACCCCTTACCTTTTATCGATCAAATGCTAGAAAGACTATCCAAACATACACATTTTTGCTTTTTAGATGGTTATTCTGGTTTCTCTCAAATACCTGTCTCCGCCAAAGATCAATCAAAGACTACTTTTACTTGCCCTTTTGGTACTTTTGCTTATAAACGTATGCCTTTTGATCTATGTAATGCACCTGCTACCTTTCAAAGATGCATGATGGCTATATTCTCTGACTTTTGTGAAAAGATTTGTGAGGTTTTCATGGACGATTTCTCCGTCTATGGATCTTATTTTGATGATTGCTTGAGCAACCTTGATCAAGTTTTGCAGAGATGTGAAGAAACTAATCTTGTCTTGAATTGGGAAAAGTGCCACTTTATGGTTAATGAAGGTATTGTCTTGGGGCACAAAGTTTCTGAAAGAGGTATTGAGGTTGATAAAGCCAAGGTTGATGCTATTGAGAAGATGCCATGTCCCAAGGACATCAAAGGTATAAGAAGTTTCCTTGGTCATGCCGGATTTTATAGGAGGTTCATTAAGGACTTCTCAAAAATTTCTTGGACTCTGACTAATTTATTACAAAAAGATATACCATTTGTCTTTGATGATGATTGTGTAGAAGCATTTGAAATACTTAAGAAAGCATTTGTTGGAAATATGCCCTAGAGGCAATAATAAAATGGTTATTATTATATTTCTTTGTTCATGATAATTGTCGATTATTCATGCTATAATTGTGTTATCCGGAAATCGTAATACATGTGTGAATACATAGACCACAACACGTCCCTAGTGAGCCTCTAGTTGACTAGCTCGTTGATCAAAAGATAGTCATGGTTTCCTGACTATGGACATTGGATGTCATTGGTAACGGGATCACATCATTAGGAGAATGATGTGATGGTCAAGACCCAATCCTAAGCATAGCTCAAATATCATGTAGTTCGTTTGCTATAGCTTTTCCGAATGTCAAGTATCATTTCCTTAGACCATGAGATTGTGCAACTCCCGGATACCGTAGGAGTGCTTTGGGTGTGACAAACATCACAACGTAACTGGGTGACTATAAAGGTACACTACGGGTATCTCCGAAAGTGTCTGTTGGGTTGGCACGAATCGAGACTGGGATTTGTCACTCCGTATGACGGAGAGGTATCTCTGGGCCCACTTGGTAATGCATCATCATAATGAGCTCAATGTGACCAAGTGGTTGTTCACGGGATCATGCATTACGGTACGAGTAAAGTGACTTGCCGGTAACGAGATTGAACGAGGTATTGGGATACCGACGATCGGGTCTCGGGCAAGTAACGTACCGATTGACAAAGGGAATTGTATACGGGATTGATCGAATCCTCGACATCGTGGTTCATCCGATGAGATCATCGAGGAGCATGTGGGAGCCAACATGGGTATCCAGATCCCGTTGTTGGTTATTGACCAAAGAGTCGTCTCGGTCATGTCTGCGTGTCTCCCGAACCCGTAGGGTCTACACACTTAAGGTTCGGTGACGCTAGGGTTGTTGAGATATTAGTATACGGTAACCCGAAAGTTGTTTGGAGTCCCGGATGAGATCCCGGTCATCACGACGAGTTCCGGAATGGTCCGGAGGTGAAGATTTATATATAGGAAGTCAAGTTTTGGCCATCGGGAAGGTTTTCGGGGTAATCGGTATTGTACCGAGACCACCGGAAGGGTCCCGGGGGTCCACCGGGTGGGGCCACCTATCCCGGAGGGCCCCATGGGCTGAAGTGGGAGGGGAACCAGCCCCAGATGGGCTGGTGCGCCCCCCCCATGGGCCTTCCCTGCGCCTAGGGTTGGAAACCCTAGGGGTGGGGGCGCCCCACTTAGCTTGGGGGGCACTCCACCCCCCTTGGCCGCCGCCCCCCCTTGGAGATGGCATCTCCTAGCCCCCCCCCCCCCGCCCCTAGGGGTCCTATAAATAGTGGGGGGGGAGGGCAGCCACACCCTAACCCCTGGCGCCTCCCTCTCCCTCCCGTGACACCTCTCCTTCTTGCAGTGCTCGGCGAAGCCCTGCCGAGATCGCCGTAGTTTCCACCATCACGCCGTCGTGCTGCTGGATCTTCATCAACCTCTCCTCCCCCTTGCTGGATCAAGTTGGAGGAGACGTCTTCCCAACCGTACGTGTGTTGAACGCGGGGGTGCCGTCCGTTCGGCGCTAGGTCATCGGTGATTTGGATCACGACGAGTACGACTCCATCAACCCCGTTCTCTTGAACGCTTCCGCGCGCGATCTACAAGGGTATGTAGATGCACTCCCCTGTCCCTCGTTGCTAGATGACTCCATAGATTGATCTTGGTGATGCGTAGAAAAATTTAAAATTCTGCTACGTTCCCCAACAGTGGCATCATGAGCTAGGTCTATGCGTAGTTTCTATGCACGAGTAGAACACAAAGCAGTTGTAGGCGTGGATATTGTCAATTTGCTTGCCGTTACTAGTATTATCTTGATTCGGCGGCATCGTGGGATGAAGCGGCCCGGACCGACCTTACACGTACGCTTACGTGAGACTGGTTCCACCGATTGACATGCACTAGTTGCATAAGGTGGCTAGCGGGTGTCTGTCTCTCCCACTTTAGTCGGATCGGATTCGATGAAAAGGGTCCTTATGAAGGGCAAATAGAAATTGGCATATCACGTTGTGGTTTTGGCGTAGGTAAGAAACGTTCTTGCTAGAAACCTATAGCAGCCACGTAAAAAACTTGCAACAACAATTAGAGGACGTCTAACTTGTTTTTGTAACATGTGTCGTGTGATGTGATATGGCCAAAAGGATGTGATGAATGATATATGTGATGTATGAGATTGATCATGTTCTTCTAATAGGAATCACGACTTGCATGTCGATGAGTATGACAACCGGCAGGAGCCATAGGAGTTGTCTTAATTTATTTATGACCTGCGTGTCAACATAAACGTCATGTAATTACTTTACTTTATTACTAAAGCGTTAGCCATAGTAGTAGAAGTAATAGATGACGAGACAACTTCAAGAAGACACGATGATGGAGATCATGGTGTCATGCCGGTGACAACGATGATCATGAAGCCCCGAAGATGGAGATCAAAAGGAGCAAATGATATTGGCCATATCATGTCACTATTTGATTGCATGTGATGTTTATCATGTTTTGCATCTTATTTGCTTAGAACGACGGTAGCTTAAATAAGATGATCCCTCGTAATAATTTCAAGAAAGTGTTCCCCCTAACTGTGCACCGTTGCGAAGGTTCGTTGTTTCGAAGCACCACGTGATGGTCGGGTGTGATAGATTCAAACGTTCGAATACAACGGGTGTAAGCCAGATTTACACACGCAATACACTTAGGTTGACTTGACGAGCCTAGCATGTACAGACATGGCCTCGGAACATGGAAGACCGAAAGGTCGAGCATGAGTCGTATAGAAGATAGGATCAACATGAAGATGTTCACCGATGTTGACTAGTCCGTCTCACGTGATGATCGGACACGACCTAGTTGACTCGGATCATGTTTCACTTAGATGACTAGAGGGATGTCTGTCTGAGTGGGAGTTCATTGAATAATTTGATTAGATGAACTTAATTATCATGAACTTAGTCTAAAATCTTTACACTATGTCTTGTAGATCAAATGGCCCACGCTAATGTTGCCCTCAACTTCAACGCGTTCCTAGAGAAAACCAAGCTGAAAGATGATGGCAACAACTATACGGACTGGGTCCGGAACATGAGGATCATCCTCATAGCTGCCAAGAAAGATTCTGTCCTAGAAGCACCGCTACGTGACGCACCCATCCCAGAGAACCAAGATGTTATGAATGCTTGGCAGTCACGTGCTGATGATTACTCCCTCGTTCAGTGCGGCATGCTTTACAGCTTAGAACTGGAGCTCCAAAAGCATTTTGAGCGACACAGAGCATATGAGATGTTCGAAGAGCTGAAAATGGTTTTCCAAGCTCATGCCCGGGTCGAGAGATATGAAGTCTCCGACAAGTTCTTCAGTTGTAAGATGGAGGAAAATAGTTTTGTCAGTGAGCACATACTCAAAATGTCTGGGTTGCATAACCGCTTGACTCAGCTGGGAGTTAATCTCCCGGATGACGCGGTCATTGACAGAATCCTTCAGTCGCTTCCACCGAGCTACAAGAGCTTTGTGATGAACTTCAATATCCAGGGGATGGAAAAGACCATTCCTGAGGTATATTCAATGCTGAAATCAGCAGAGGTGGAAATCAAAAAGGAACATCAACTGTTGATGGTGAATAAAACCACTAAGTTCAAGAAAGGCAAGGGTAAAAAGAACTTCAAGAAGGACGGCAAGGGAGTTGACGCGCCCGGTAAGCAAGCTGCCAGGAAGAAGTCAAAGAATGGACCCAAGCCTGAGACTGAGTGTTTTTATTGCAAGGGAAGTGGTCACTGGAAGCGGAACTGCCCCCAAATACTTAGCGGACAAGAAGGCCGGCAACACTAAAGGTATATGTGATATACATGTAATTGATGTGTACCTTACTAGTACTCGTAGTAGCTCCTGGGTATTTGATACCGGTGCGGTTGCTCACATTTGTAACTCAAAGCAGGAGCTGCGGAATAAGTGGAGACTGGCGAAGGACGAGGTGAGGATGCACGTCGGGAATGGTTCCAAGGTCGATGTGATCGCCGTCGGCACGCTGCCTCTACATTTACCTACGGGATTAGTTTTAAACCTCAATAGTTGTTATTTAGTGCCAGCTTTGAGCATGAACATTGTATCAGGATCTCGTTTAATTCGAGATGGCTACTCATTTAAATCCGAGAATAATGGTTGTTGTATTTATATGAGAGATATGTTTTATGGTCATGCTCCGCTGGTGAATGGTTTATTCTTAATGAATCTCGAGCGTAATGTTACACATATTCATAGTGTGAATACAAAAAGATGTAAGGTTGATAATGATAGTCCCACATACATGTGGCACTGCCGCCTTGGTCACATAGGTGTCAAACGCATGAAGAAGCTCCATGCAGATGGACTTTTGGAGTCTCTTGATTACGAATCATTTGACACGTTCGAACCATGCCTCATGGGTAAAATGACCAAGACTCCGTTCTCAGGAACAATGGAGCGAGCAACCAACTTATTGGAAATCATACATACTGATGTGTGCGGTCCAATGAGCGTTGAGGCTCGCGGTGGCTATCGTTATGTTCTCACCCTCACTGATGACTTGAGTAGATATGGGTATGTCTACTTAATGAAACACAAGTCTGAGACCTTTGAAAAGTTCAAGGAATTTCAAAGTGAGGTTGAAAATCAACGTGACAGAAAATTCAAGTTCTTGCGATCAGATCGTGGGGGAGAATACTTGAGTCACGAATTTGGCACACACTTAAGGAAATGTGGAATAGTTTCACAACTCACGCCACCTGGAACACCTCAGCGTAATGGTGTGTCCGAACGTCATAATCGCACTCTATTAGATATGGTGTGATCTATGATGTCTCTTACCGATCTACCGCTGTCATTTTGGGGCTATGCTTTAGAGACTGCCGCATTCACTTTAAATAGGGCTCCGTCGAAATCCATTGAGACGACATCGTATGAATTTTTTTTGGGGAAGAAACCTAAGCTGTCGTTTCTAAAAGTTTGGGGATGCGATGCTTATGTCAAGAAACTTCAACCTGAAAAGCTCGAACCCAAATCGAAAAAATGCGTCTTCATAGGATACCCTAAAGAAACTATTGGGTATACCTTCTACCTCAGATCCGAAGGCAAGATCTTTGTTGCCAAGAATGGATCCTTTCTAGAGAAAGAGTTTCTCTCGAAAGAAATAAGTGGGAGGAAAGTAGAACTTGATGAAGTATTACCTCTTGAACCGGGGAGTGGCGCAGCTCAGGAAATTGTTCCTGAGGTGCCCGCACCGACTAGAGAGGAAGTTAATGATGATGATCATGAAACTTCAGATCAAGTTGCTACTGAACTTCATAGGTCCACAAGGACACATTCCGCACCAGAGTGGTACGGCAACCCTGTCTTGGAAATCATGTTGTTAGACAACAGTGAACTTTCGAACTATGAAGAAGCGATGGCGGGCCCAGATTCCGACAAATGGCTGGAAGCCATGAAATCCGTGATAGGATCCATGTATGAAAACGAAGTATGGACTTTGACTGACTTGCCCAATGATCGGCGAGCCATAGAAAATAAATGGATCTTTAAGAAGAAGACAGACGTGGATGGTAATGTGACCATCTATAAAGCTCGGCTTGTCGCTAAGGGTTATCGACAAGTTCAAGGGGTTGACTACGATGAGACTTTCTCACCCGTAGCGAAGCTGAAGTCACCTGATTGGAATTTACCTTTTGAAATTATGTGTGATGCCAGTGATTATGCTGTAGGTGTTGTTCTAGGGTAAAGAGTTGATAAGAAATTAAATGTTATTCAATATGCTAGTAAAACTCTAGACAATGCTCAAAGAAATTATGCTACTACTGAAAAAGAATTCTTAGCAGTTGTATTTGCTTGTGATAAGTTCAGACCTTATATTGTTGATTCTAAAGTTACTATTCACACTGATCATGCTGCTATTAAATATCTTATGGAAAAGAAAGATGCTAAACCTTGACTTATTAGATGGGTTCTCTTGCTACAAGAATTTGACTTACATATTGTTGATAGCAAGGGAGCTGAGAACCCCGTTGCAGACAACTTGTCTAGGTTAGAAAATGTGCTTGATGACCCACTACCTATTGATGATAGCTTTCCTGATGAGCAATTAAATGTCATAAATACTTCTCATACTGCTCCATGGTATGCTGATTATGCTAACTACATTGTTGCTAAGTTTATACCACCTAGTTTCACATACCAGCAAAAGAAAAAGTTCTTCTATGATTTGAGGCATTACTTTTGGGATGACCCACATCTTTATAAAGAAGGAGTAGATGGTGTTATTAGACGATGTGTACTTGAGCATTAACAGGAACAGATCCTACGCAAGTGTCACTCCGAAGCTTATGGAGGACACCATGCTAGAGATAGAACTGCACATAAGGTATTGCAATCTAGTTTTTATTGGCCTACTCTCTTCAAGGATGCCCGTAAGTTTGTCTTATCTTGTGATGAATGTCAAAGAATTGGTAATATTAGTAGACGTCAAGAAATGCCTATGAACTATTCACTCATTATTGAACCATTTGATGTTTGGGGCTTTGACTATATGGGACCCTTTCCTTCCTCTAATGGATATACACATATTTTAGTTGCTGTTGATTACGTTACTAAGTGGGTAGAAGCTATTCCAACTAGTAGTGCTGATCATAACACTTCTATTCAAATGCTTAAAGAAATTATTTTTCCAAGATTTGGAGTCCCTAGATATTTAATGACTGATGGTGGTTCACATTTTATTCATGGTGCTTTCCGTAAAATGCTTGCTAAATATGATGTTAATCATATAATTGCATCTCCTTATCACCCACAGTCTAGTGGTCAAGTAGAATTGAGTAATAGAGAGCTCAAATTAATTTTGCAAAAGACTGTTAATAGATCTAGAAAGAATTGGTCCAAAAAACTTGATGATGCATTATGGGTCTATAGAACTGCATATAAAATCCTATGGGTATGTCTCCGTATAAAATGGTTTATGGAAAAGCATGTCACTTACCTCTCGAACTAGAACACAAGTCATATTGGGCTATTAAAGAACTCAATTATGATTTCAAACTTGCCGGTGAGAAGAGGTTATTTGATATTAGCTCACTTGATGAATGGAGAACCCAAGCCTATGAAAATGCCAAGTTGTTTAAAGAAAAGGTTAAAAGATGGCATGACAAAAGAATACAAAAGCGTGAGTTTAATGTAGGTGATTATGTATTGCTATACAACTCCCGTTTAAGATTTTTTGCAGGAAAACTTCTCTCTAAATGGGAAGGTCCTTATGTTATCGAAGAGGTCTACCGTTCCGGTGCCATAAAAATCAACAACTTCGAAGGCACAAATCCGAAGGTGGTGAACGGTCAAAGAATCAAACATTATATCTCAGGTAATCCCATAAATGTTGAAACTAATATTATTGAAACCGTAACCCCGGAGGAATACATAAGGGACACTTTCCGGAACGTTTCAGACTTCGAAAAGGAATAGGTATGTGGTACGGTAAGTAAACCGACTCCAAAACAGTTTTTAAGGCAATATTTCTCCGTTTTGGAATATTTAGAAAAATATAAAAATAAGTAGCAGTCTGGGAAGGACACGAGGGCTCCACGAGGGTGGAGGGCGCGCCCCCTACCTCGTGGGCACCTCGTGTGCTCTCCGGACTCCGTTTTCTTAAACGACACATATTTTGGTCGGTAAAAATTCATTATATAATCTCCCGGAGGTTTTGACTCTCGTATCACGCAATTATCCTCTGTTTTGTGTTTCGAGTTGTTGCTGCTGCAGATTAGAGTAAGATGTCTTCGCAAGAGTCAGTCAGGGAGAACCGGGTGTCTCACCCGGCACCGAGATCAATGACAAACAACAATGTTAACCTCTTTGGGCCAGCAACGGAGGAAGAGATGGAGGCCGAATTGAAGAGGATAGATTCCATGGAAGAGGATCAAGAAGTCACTTCCCGCTTCTGAGCTAGATTCACAATGGGAGAACTGCAGAGCTCGGCTATTCCAAACTCGGTTATCCCTTCCAATGTTAGATTTCTTTCTTATGAGAATATGAAAAAGAGTGTCACTGGTTCTCCCGCAGCTATGCAGCACCCTTGGGTGCAGGGAGCTTTGGCTGTTACAGGAAAACTCCGAAAGGAAATAATGAACCTCAAGCAGCAAGTCAATAAGCTCGAGGAGGAGAATCGTATCCTGAGGGGCATCATCACCAAGAACATCACATCACCACCCACGAAAAGAGAGACATAATCACCTGGGTATGGGCACTCCCCTTG
Source organism: Triticum urartu (assembly GCF_056163025.1). Classification (NCBI taxonomy): domain Eukaryota; kingdom Viridiplantae; phylum Streptophyta; class Magnoliopsida; order Poales; family Poaceae; genus Triticum; species Triticum urartu. The sequence continues at coordinate 356,697,731 of NC_141877.1, forward strand.
GCAACTGCCAAGCTTGGGGGAGTGCCCCGGTATCGTATCACCATCACTTTTATCTTTACCGTTTTTCTTAGTTCGATCCTTTTGGTAATATCTTGATCTAGTGGAATAAAAGTTCCTAGTATGATCTAGTCATGAGTTTTGCTTTATAATCCTTCTATGTAACCGAGTCCGTGAGCTATATAATAAAGATTAGTGTTGAGTCAAGGGCTTGATTATTTTGCCATGATCCTAAGGGAACAAAAGAAAAGAGAAAGAAATAAAAGGAAACAAAGAGATCATGTAAGTCTTATGGAGAGTAATGAGCTCACATAGAAAAAGTATGATGAATAAAAGTTGTTGGGAGTTGACAAACATAGTTTTGGTCATCATTGCAATTAATAGGAAGTAATAAAGAAAGAGAGGTCTTCACATATAGATATACTCATTAAAATATGACATGCTAAAGAGTTGATGTTGGACAAGGAAGACAACATAATGGGTTATGTTTTCTTACATTTGAGATAAATTATATTGTCATGGATCATCCAACATGGTTGAGCTTGCCTTTCCCTCTCATGCTAGCAAAATTCATCGCACCAAGTAGAGATACTACTTGTGCTTCCAAATACCCTTAAACCAGTTTTGCCATGAGAGTCCACCATACCTACATATGGATTGAGTAAGATCCTCCAAGTAAGTTGTCATCAGTGCAAAACAATAAAAATTGCTCTCTAAATATGTATGACTTATTAGTGTGGGAGAAAATACAATTTATACGATCGTGTGATATGGAAGAAATAAAAGCGATGGACTGCATAATAAAGGTCCATATCACAAGTGGCAATATAAAGTGACGTTCTTTCGCACTAAGATTTTGTGCATCAAACCATAAAAGTGCATGACAACCTCTGCTTCCCTCTGCGAAGGGCCTATCTTTTACTTTTATCTCCTACCTTGCATAAGAGTCATGGTGATCTTCACCCTTCTTTTTTACATTTTATCCTTTGGCAAGCACAGTATGTTGGAAAGATCCTGGTATATATGGCTAATTGGATGTGAGTTTTCATGAACTATTATTGTTGACATTACCCTTGAGGTAAAACGTTGGGAGGCAAAACTATAAGCCCCTATCTTTCTCTGTGTCCGATTAAAACTCCATACCCATAAGTATTGCGTGAGTGTCAGCAATTGTGAAAGACTATATGATAGTTGAGTATGTGGACTTGCTGAAAAGCTCTTATACATTGACTCTTTCCTATGTTATGATAAATTGCAATTGCTCCAATGACTGAGATTATAGTTTGTTAGTTTTCAATGAAGTTTATGATTCATATTTGAAATTGTGATTGAATTATTACTCTAGCATAAGAAATCATATGACAAGAATTATATAAGTTGTTGTTCTAAGAATGATCATGATGCCCTCATGTCCGTATTTTATTTTTATCGACACCTCTATCTCTAAACATGTGGACATATTTTTCGATTTTGGCTTTTCGCTTGAGGACAAGCGAGGTCTAAGCTTGGGGGAGTTGATACGTCCATTGTGCATCATGCTTTTATATCAATATTTATGGCATTATGGGCTGTTATTACATGTTATGTCACAATACTTATGCTTATTCTATCTTATTTTACAAGGTTTACATGAAGAGGGAGAATGCCGGCAGCTGGGATTCTGGGCTGGAAAAGGAGAAAATATTAGAGACCTATTCTGCACAGCTCCAAAAGTCTTGAAACTTCATGGAAGACGTTCTCAGAATATATAAAAAATACTCAGCGGAAGAGATTCACCAGGGGGCCACACCCTGCCCACGAGGGTGGGGGCACGCTCTACCCCCTAGGCGCGCCCCTACCTCGTGGGCCCCCTGGTGGCCCTCCGGTGGCCATCTTCTGCTATATGAAGTCTTTCGATGGGAAAAAATAATTAGCCATCTTCTCGGACGAAACTCTGCCGCCACGAGGCGGAACCTTGGCAGAACCGATCTAGGGCTCTGGCGGAGCTGTTCTGCCGGGGAAACTTCCCTCCGGAGGGGGAAATCATCGCCATCGTCATCACCAACGCTCCTCTCATTGGGAGAGGGCAATCTCCATCAACATCTTCATCAGCACCATCTCCTCTCAAAACCCTAGTTCATCTCTTGTATCCAATTCTTGTCTCCAAGTCCGGGATTGGTGCTAGTAGGTTGCTAGTAGTGTTAATTACTCCTTGTAGTTGATGCTAGTTGGTTTATTTGGTGGAAGATCATATGTTCAGATCCTATATGCATATTAATACCCCTCTGATTATGAACATGTTTATGCTTTGTGAGTAGTTACGTTTGTTCCTGAGGGCATGGGAGAAGTCTTGCTATTAGTAGTCATGTGAATTTGGTATTCGTTCGATATTTTGATGAGATGTATGGTGTCTCTCCTCTAGTGGTGTTATGTGAACGTCGACTACATGACACTTCACCATTATTTGGGCCTAGAGGAAGGCATTGGGAAGTAATAAGTAGATGATGGGTTGCTAGAGTGACAGAAACTTAAACCCTAGTTTATGCGTTGCTTCGTAAGGGGCTGATTTGGATCCATATGTTTCATGCTATGGTTAGGTTTACATTAATACTTTTGTTGTAGTTGCGGATGCTTGCAATAGAGGTTAATCATAAGTGGGATGCTTGTCCAAGTAAGGACAGTACCCAAGCACCGGTCCACCCACATATCAGATTATCAAAGTACCGTACGCGAATCATATGAGCGTGATGAAAACTAGCTTGACGATATTCCCATGTGTCCTCGGGAGCGCTTTTCTCTATATAAGAGTTTGTCCAGGCTTGTCCTTTGCTACAAAAAGGATTGGGCCACCTTGCTGCACTTTATTTACTTTTGTTACTTGTTGCTCATTACAAATTATCCTATCACAAAACTATCTGTTACCACTTGTTTCAGTACTTGCAGAGAATACCTTGCTGGAAACCGCTTATCATTTCCTTCTGCTCCTCGTTGGGTTCGACACTCTTACTTATCGAAAGGGCTACGATAGAGCCCCTATACTTGTGGGTCATCAAGGGGGCACCCTAGAACACACAAGTTGATTGTTTCCAGCCATGTGCGGTGCCCCCCTCCACCATAATCCACCTCGGTCATATCGTAGCGGTGTTTAGGCGAAGCCCTGTTCTGGTAGCATCATCATCACCGTCATCACGCCGTTGTGCTGACGAAGCTCTCCCTCGACACTCTGCTGGATCGTGAGTTCGTGGGACGTCACCGAGCTGAAAGTGTGCAGATCGCGGAGGTTTCGTACTTTCGGTACTAGGATCGGTCAATCATGAAGACGTACGACTACATCAACCGCGTTGTCATAACGCTTCCCCTTACGGTCTACGAGGGTACGTGGACAATACTCTTCCCCACGCGTTGCTATACATCACCATGATCTTGCGCGTGCGTGGGAAATTTTGTAATTACTGCGTTCCCCAATAGTGGCATCCGAGCCAGGTCTATGCGTAGATGTTATATGCACGAGTAGAACACAAAAGAGTTGTGTGTGTGGGTATATACATATTGCTTTCCGTCACTAGTTGATTCTTGATTCAGCGGTATTGTTGGATGAAGCGGCTCAGACCGACATTACGCGTACGCTTACGCGAGACTGGTTCTACCGACGTGCTTTGCACACAGGTGGCTGGTGGGTGTCAGTTTCTCCAACTTTAGTTGAATCGGATTCAACGAACAGGGTTCTTTATGAAGATCAAAAAGAAATCACTATACTGCGTTGTTGTTTTTGATGCGTGGGTAAGAACGGTTCTTGTTAAGCCCGTAGCAGCCACGTAAAACTTGCAACAACAAAGTAGAGGATGTCTAACTTGTTCTTGCAGGGCATGCTGTGATGTGATAAGGTCAAGACGTGATAAGATATAAATTGTTGTATGAGATGATCATGTTTTGTTAAAGTTATCGGCAACTGGCAGAAGCCTTATAGTTGTCTCTTTATTGCATAAGATGCAAGCGCCATACAATTGCTTTACTTTATCGCTATGCGATAGCAATAGTTGCAAAAGCAATAGTTGGCGAGACGACCATGTGACAACACGTTGATAGAGATCAAGATGATGGAGATCATGGTGTCATGCCGGTGACGATGGAGACCATGATGGTACTTTGGAGATGGAGATCAAAGGCACAAGATGATGATGGCCATATCATGTCACATATTTTGATTGCATATGATGTTTATCCTTTATGCATCTTATTTTGCTTAGTTCGGCGGTAGAATTATAAGATGATCTCTCACTAAATTTCAAGGTATAAGTGTTCTCCCTAAGTATGCACCGTTGCGACAATTCTTTGTGCTGAGACACCACGTGATGATCGGGTGTGATAAGCTCTACGTTCACATACAACGGGTGCAAGCCAGTTTTGCACATGCAGAATACTCGGGTTAAACTTGACGAGCCTAGCATATGTAGATATGGCCTCGGAACACTGAGACCGAAAGGTCGAGCATGAATCATATATTAGATATGATCAACATAGTGATGTTCACCATTGAAAACTACTCCATCTCACGTGATGATCGGACATGGTTTAGTTGATATGGATCACGTGATCACTTAGATGATTAGAGGGATGTCTATCTAAGTGGGAGTTCTTAAGTAATATGATTAATTGAACTTAAATTTATCATGAACTTAGTCCTGATAGTATTTGCATATCTATGTTGTAGATCAATTGCTCGCGTTTAGCTTCCCCGTTTTATTTATGATATGTTCCTAGAGAAAAAATTGTTGAAAGATGATAGTAGCAATGATGCGGATTGGATCCGTGATCTGAGGATTATCCTCATTGCTGCATAGAAGAATTATGTCCTGGATGCACCACTAGGTGACGGACCTATTGCAGGAGCAGATGCAGACATTATGAACGTTTGGCAAGCTTGGTATGATAACTACTTGATAGTTTAGTGCGCCATGCTTTAGGGCTTAGAACTGGGACTTCAAAAACGTTTTGAACGCCATGGAGCATATAAGATGTTCCAAGAGTTGAAATTGGTATTTCATGCGCATGCCCGTGTCGAGAGGTATGAGACCTCTGACAGTACTTTGCCTACAAGATGGAGGAGAATAGCTCAACCATTGAGCATGTGCTCAGATTGTCTGGGTACTACAATTGCTTGAATCAAGTGGGAGTTAATCTTCCAGATAAGCTAGTAATTGACAAAGTTCTCTAGTCATTATCACCAAGTTACTAGAACTTAATGATGAACTATAATATGCAAGGGATGACGAAAGTAATTCCCAAGCTCTTTGCGATGCTGAAATCGGCGAAGGTAGAAATCAAGAAATAGCATCAAGTGTTGATGGTTAACAAGACCACTAGTTTCAAGAAAAGGGCAAAGGGAAAGAAAGAGGAACTTCAAAGAAGAATAGCAAGCAAGTTGCTGCTCCCATGAAGAAGCCCAAAGCTAGACCCAAGCCTGGAACTAAGTGCTTCTACTGCAAAGAAAATGATCACTAGAAGTGGAACTGCCCTAGATACTTGGCGGATAAGAAGAATGGCAAAGTGAAAAAAAGTATATTTGATATACATGTTATTGATGTGTACTTTACTAGTGTTTATAGTAACCCCTCAGTATTTGATACTGGTTCAGTTGCTAAGAGTAGTAACTCGAAACGGGAGTTGCAAAATAAACAGAGACTAGTTAAGGGCGAGGTGATGATGTGAGTTGGAAGTGATTCCAAGGTTGATAAGATCACCATCGCACACTCCCTTTACCTTTGGGATTAGTGTTGAACCTAAAATAAATGTTATTTGGTGTTTGCGTTGAGCATAATATGATTGGATCATGTTTATTGCAATATGGTTATTCATTTAAGACAAAGAATAATTGTTATTCTGTTTGCATGAATAAAACCTCATGAGGTCATACACCCAAGGTGAATGGTTTATTGAATCTCGATCGTGGTGATACACATATTCATAATATTGAAGCCAAAAGATGCAAAGTTAATAATGATAGTGCAGCTTATATGTGGCACTGTCGTTTAGGTCATATTGGTGTAAAGCGCATGAAGAAACTCCATGCTGATGGGCTTTTGGAATCACTTGATTATGAATCATTTGATGCTTGCGAAGCATGCCTCGTGGGCAAAATGACTAAAACTCCGTTCTCCGGGACAATGGATCAAGCAACTGACTTATTGGAAATAATACATACTGATGTATGCAATCTGATGAGTGTTGAGGCTCGTGGCGGGTATCGTTATTTTCTGACCTTCACGGATGATTTGAGCAGATATGGGTATATCTACTTAATGAAACATAAGTCTTGAACATTTGAAAAGTTCAAAGAATTTCAGAGTGAAGTGGAAAATCATCATAACAAGAAAATCAAATTTCTACGATCTGATCGTGGAGGTGAATATTTGAGTTATGAGTTTGGACTTCATTTGAAACAATGCGGAATAGTTTCGCAACTGACGCCACCTGGAACACCACAACGTAATGGTGTGTCCGAACGTCGTAACCGCACCTTATTAGATATGGTGCGATCTATGATGTCTCTCACTGATTTACCGCTATCATTTTGGGGTTATGCTTTAGAGACGGCTGCATTCACATTAAATAGGGTACCATCTAAATCCGTTGAGATGACAGCTTATGAACTGTGGTTTGGCAAGAAACCCAATTTGTCGTTTCTTAAAGTTTGGGGATGCGATGCTTATGTGAAAAAGCTTCAACCTGATAAGCTCGAACCCAAATCAGAGAAATGTGTCTTCGTAGGATAACCAAAGGAGACTGTTGGGTATACCTTCTATCACAGATCCGAAGGCAAGATATTCATTGCTAAGAATGGATCCTTTCTAGAGAAGGAGTTTCTCTCGAAAGAAGTGAGTGGGAGGAAAGTAGAACTTGACGAGGTAATTGTACCTTCTCCCTTATTGGAAAGTAGTTCATCACTGAAATCGGTTCCAATGATTCCTACACCAGTAAGTGAGGAAGCTAATGATGATGATCATGAAACTTCTGATCAAGTTACTACTGAACCTCGTAGGTCAACCAGAGTAAGATCCGCACCAGAGTGGTACGGTGAAAGATCGTGGATGTCGCCTAGAGGGGGTGAATAGGCGTTTTAAAATAATTACGGTTTAGGCTTGAACAAATGCGGAATAAACCTAGTGGTTAATTTGTCAAGCACAAAACCTAAAACAACTAGGCTCACCTATGTGCAACAACAACTTATGCTAAGCAAGATAAGCAACTATGTGATAGCAAGATATATGACAAGAAACAATATGGCTATCACAAAGTAAAGTGCATAAGTAAAGGGCTCAGGTAAGAGATAACCGAGGCACGCGGAGACGACGATGTATCCCGAAGTTCACACCCTTGCGGATGCTAATCTCCGTTTGGAGCGGTGTGGAGGCACAATGCTCCCCAAGAAGCCACTAGGGCCACCGTAATCTCCTCACGCCCTCGCACAATGCAAGATGCCGTGATTCCACTCAGGGACCCTTGAGGGCGGTCACCGAACCCGTACAAATGGCAACCCTTGGGGGCGGTCACCGAACCCGTACACTTTGGCAACCCTTGGGGGCGGTCACCAAAACTCGTCAAATTGCTTGGGGCGATCTCCACAACCTAATTGGAGACCCCGACGCTTGCCCGGAGCTACACCACAATGATTGAGCTCCGAACACCACCAACCGTCTAGGGCGCCCAAGCACCCAAGAGGAACAAGCTCAAGGGCACCAAGCACCCAAGAGTAATAAGCTTCTCAACATGTACCTTCCACGTATCACCGTGGAGAACTCAAAACGATGCACCAAATGCAATGGCAAGGGCACACAGAGTGCCAAGTCCTTCTCTCCCAAATCCCACCAAAGCAACTAATGCTAGGGAGGAAAATGAGAGGAAGAACAAGAAGGAGGACACCAAGAACTCCAAGATCTAGATACAAGGGGTTCCCCTCACATAGAGGAGAAAGTGATTGGTGGAAATGTGGATCTAGATCTCCTCTCTCTTTTCCCTCAAAAACTAGCAAGAATCCATGGAGGAATTGAGAGTTAGCAAGCTCGAAGAAGGTCAACAATGAGGGAAGAACACGAGCTAAAAGGATAAGGTTCATTGGGGAAGAAGACCCCCTTTTATAGGAGGGGAAAAACCAACCATTATGTGCTCAGCCCGCACACGAGTGGTACTACCGCTCGGGCGGAAGAAGCAGGGAAAAGGAGCAACAAAACATGAACCTTGGGGCGGTAGTACCGCATATAAGCGGTACTACCGCTCACCCCAGCGGCACTACCGCTGGAGGAGCAGAACACGGGACCAAAAGAGGCAGGGCAGAGCAGAGTACGGCGACAGTAATGCAGTAGCGATACTACCACCCGACCGGAGCGGTACTACCGCTTAGGCGGAACTACCGTGCCTTACTGCCATGCAACTACTGCTAAACCCGACACGAAAAGAGCAGGACCCAAAATCAAGGCGGAAGTAGAGCGGTACTACAGCGGTACTACGGCTGAGAACTCCAAGCGGTACTACCACTTGGGCACGCGGTACTACCGCTGGGACCAGACAAAAGCCACTTCCAAGAAAACAAGAACTGCCATAACTTCTGTAAAAGAGCTCCGAATTGAGCAAACTCAAGCTTGCTGGATACAAGACGACGAGTAGCATCAAAACAGCGACTGGTTATAGTAAGAAGAGGCAGGGGAGGTATGCCTAGCAAATAGAGGAGTGAAACCTCCAACCGAGAAGAACCGGTAAAACCTCCAACATCGAAAACATCATAGAAGATGCATGTGAACTCCGTTTTCGATGAACTCGAGCTTGTCATCAAGATGAACATAAGCTCTAAGACTCACAAAGCGAACCAAACAAGAACCAATAAAGATGGTGCAAGGATGCAATGGTTTGAGCTCTCTACAAAAGATACGATCAGGCTACTCATCGAGAGCCCCCCTTGATAGTACGGCAATAGATCCTATAACCCGGTCTCCCAACTACCACCATGAGACCGGTAAAATAGGAAACCTATCAAGGGCAAACCTTTGCCTTGCACAAGGTCCACTTGAGCTAGATGATGACGAACTTGACTCCCTCAAGATGGACCACTTTTCTTGATTGTGTTGGCTCGATGAAGACTAGTTGATTGCTCCCCCATACTCCACTATGGGTGAGCCACTCTTCCGCACATCTTCACAAGTCCATTTTCACCACAATGGTCGGCAAGCTTCAAGCATTTGATCTCTTCATGTTGCTCCACTTGAACTTGCACACCGCAACCTAACCCCACAAAGAACTCTCACAAATAACATGGTTAGTGCACAAAGCGTAATGGACAATGCTTACCATACCATGGGATCACTTGATCCCTCTGTACATCTTGTACGCTTTGTGTGTTGATCAACTTGATTCACTCTTGACTTAGTCTTGATCAACCTTGATTCTTTCCAACTCTCTTCATTTGGATGATGTCTTGAAGGTAAACATGAATGATCAAACAATCTTCTTGTTCAAGACATGCTTGCAATAAGCTCAACTCTCAAATGACCAATCTTTGGATAATTCCTTAAAAGCACCATGGTCAACTCATAAACTCCTTGAAACCAACAAATGTACTCCAAGAAAAGCTTATGGACAAAACCTTCAAACATAACTCAAGGCAACCATTAGCCCATAGAGATTGTCATCAATTACCAAAACCAAACATGGGGGCACCGCATGTTCTTTCATACGGTAATCATGTTCTGGAAGTCATGTTACTTGACCATGACGAACCTACGAACTATGAGGAAGCGATGATGAGCTCAGATTCCGCAAAATGGCTTGAGGCCATGAAATTTGAGATGGGATCCATGTATGAGAACGAAGTGTGGACTTTGGTTGACTTGCCTGATGATCGGCAGGCCATAGAGAATAAATGGATCTTCAAGAAGAAGACTGACGCTGACGGTAATATTACTGTCTACAAAGCACGACTTGTTGCAAAAGGTTTTCGACAAGTTCAAGGAGTTTACTACAATGAGACCTTCTCACCCGTAGCGATGCTTAAGTCTGTCCGAATCATGTTAGCAATTGCCGCATTTTATGATTATGAAATTTGGCAAATGGATGCCAAAACTGCATTCTTTAATGGATATCTTAAAAAAGAGTTGTATATGATGCAACCAGAAGGTTTTGTCGATTCAAAAGGTGCTAACAAAGTGTGCAAGCTCCAGCGATCCATTTATGGACTGGTGCAAGCCTCTCGGAGTTGGAATATGCACTTTGATAGTGTGAACAAAGCATATGGTTTTATACAAACTTTTGGAGAAGCCTGTATTTACAAGAAAGTGAGTGGGAGCTCTGTAGCATTTCTGATATTATATGTAGATGACATATTGTTGATCGGTAATGATACTAAATTTCTGGATAGCATAAAAGTTTACTTGAGTAAGAATTTTTCAAAGAAATACCTCGGTGAAGCTGCTTGCACATTGAGCATCAAGATCTATAGAGATAGATCAAGACGCTTGATAAGTTTTTAAAATGAGTACATACCTTGACAAGATTTTGAAGTAGTTCAAAATGGAACAGTCAAAGAAGGAGTTCTTGCCTGTGTTGCAAGGTGTGAAGTTGAGTGAATACTCAAAACCCGACCACGGCAGAAAATAGAAAGAGAATGAAAATGCCATTCCCTATGCCTCAGTCATAGGTTCTATAAAGTATGCTATGCTGTGTACCAGACCAATTGTATACCTTAGCATGATTTTGGCAAGGGAGTACAATGGTGATCTAGGAGTAGATCACTGGACAGCGGTCAAAATTATCCTTAGAGGACTAAGGAAATATTTCTCGGTTATGGAGGTGATAAAAGAGTTCGTCGTAAAGAGTTACGTCGATGCAAGCTTTTGACACTGATCTAGATGACTCTAAGTCTCGATCTAGATACATATTGAAAGTGGGAGCGATTAGCTAGAGTAGCTCCGTGAAGGGTATTGTAGACATAGAAATTTGCAAAATACATACGGATCTGAATGTTGCAGACCCGTAGACTAAACTTCTCTCACAAGCAAAACATGATCACTCTTTGGGTGTTAATCACATAGCGATGTGAACTAGATTATTGACTCTAGTAAACCCTTTGGGTATAAGTCACATGGAGATGTGAACTAATCACATAAAGATGTGAACTATTGGTGTTAAATCACATGATGATGTGAACTAGATTATTAACTCTAGTGCAAGTGGGAGACTGAAGGAAATATGCCCTAAAGGCAATAATAAAGTTATTATTTCCTTATATCATGATAAATGTTTATTATTCATGCTAGAATTGTATTAGCCGGAAACTTAGTACATGTGTGAATACATAGACAAACAGAGTGTCACTAGTATGCCTCTACTTGACTTGCTCGTTAATCAAAGATGGTTAAGTTTCCTAGCCATGGACAAAGAGTTGTCATTTGATAAACGGGATCACATCATTAGAGAATGATGTGATTTACTTGACCCATTTGTTAGCTTAGCACTATGATCGTTTAGTTTATTGCTATTGTTTTCTCCATAACTTATACATGTTCCTATGACTATGAGATTATGCAACTCCCGAATACCGGAGGAACACTTAGTGTGCTATCAAACATCACAACGTAACTGGGTGATTATAAAGATGCTCTACGGGTGTCTCCGATGGTGTTTGTTGAGTTGGCATAGATCAAGATTAGGATCTGTCACTCCATGTATCGGAGAGGTATCTTTGGGCCCTCTCGGTAATGCACATCACTATAAGCCTTGCAAGCAATGTGACTAATGAGTTAGTTGTGGGATGTTGCATTATGGAATGAGTAAAGAGACCTGCCGGTAATGAGATTGAACTAGGTATGATGATACCGACGATCGAATCTCGGGAAAGTAACATACCGATGACAAAGGGAACAACGTATGTTGTTATGCGGTTTGACCGATAAAGATCTTCATAGAATATGTAGGAACCAATATGAGCATCCAGGTTCCACTATTGGTTATTGACCGGAGATGAGTCTCGGTCATATCTACATAGTTCTCGAACCCGTAGGGTCCGCACGCTTAACGTTCGGTGACGATCGGTATTATGAGTTTATGTGTTTTGATGTACCAAAGGTAGTTCGGAGTCCCGGATGTGATCACGGACATGACGAGGAGTCTCGAAATGGTCGAGACATAAAGATTGATATATTGGACGGCTATATTCGGGCACCGGAAGTGTTCCGGGTGATTTCGGAGAAAACAGGAGTGCCGGAGGGTTACCGGAACCCCCCTCCTCCCGGGAGAACTAATGGGCCACATGGGCCTTAGTGGAGAGAGAGAGGGCCGGCCAGGGCAGGCCACATGACCCCTCCCCCTCTGGTCCAAATTGGACTAGGGAAGGGGGCGGCGCCCCCCTTTCCTTCTCCCTCTCCTCCTTCCTTTCCCCCTCCTAGTAGGAGTAGGAAAGGGGAGTCCTACTCCTACTAGGAGGAGGACTCCTCCTCTCCTGGCGCGCCCTAAGGGCCGGCCAGCCTCCCCCCTTGCTCCTTTATATACGGGGGCAGGGGGCACCCTAGAGCACACAAGTTGATTGTTTACAACCGTGTGCGGTGCCCCCCACCACCATAATGTTGGGGAACGTAGTAATTTCAAAAAAATTCCTACGCACACGCAAGATCATGGTGATGCATAGCAACGAGAGGGGAGAGTGTTGTCTACGTACCCTCGTAGACCAGAAGCGGAAGCGTTATGACAACGCGGTTGATGTAGTCGTACGTCTTCACGGCCCGACCGATCAAGCACCGAAACTACGGGACCTCCGAGTTCTAGCACACGTTCAGCTCGATGACGATCCCCGGACTCCGATCCAGCAAAGTGTCGGGGAAGAGTTCCGTCAGCACGACGGCGCGGTGACGATCTTGATGTTCTACTGTCGCAGAGCTTCGCCTAAGCACTACTACAATATTATCAAGGACTATGGTGGAAGGGGGCACCGCACACGGCTAAGAAAACGATCACGAGGATCAACTTGTGTGTCTATGGGGTGCCCCCTGCCCCCGTATATAAAGGAGTGGAGGAGGGGAGGGCTGGCCCTCTCCATGGCGCGCCCTAGGGGAGTCCTACTCCCACCGGGAGTAGGATTCCCCCTTTCCTAGTTCAACTAGGAGTCCTTCCAAGTAGTAGGAGTAGGAGACAAGGAAGGGGAAGAGGGAAGAGAAGGAAGGAGGGGGCTCCACCCCTCCCCATAGTCCAATTCGGACTAGTCAATGGGGGGGCGCGCGGCCTGCCTCTCCCTCTCCCCTAAAGCCCAATAAGGCTCATATACTTCTTCTCCCGTATTCCCGTAACTCCCCAGTACTCCAAAAAATACCCGAACCACTCGGAACCTTTCCGATGTCCGAATATAGTCGTCCAATATATCGAGCTTTACGTCTAGACCATTTCGAGACTCCTCGTCATGTCCCCGATCTCATCCGGGACTCCGAACTCCTTCGATACATCAAAACTCATAAACTCATAATATAATTGTCATCGAAACCTTAAGCGTGCGGACCCTACGGGTTCGAGAACAATGTAGACATGACCGAGACACGTCTCCGGTCAATAACCAATAGCGGAACCTGGATGCTCATATTGTCTCCTACATATTCTCCGAAGATCTTTATCGGTCAGACCGCATAACAACATACGTTGTTCCCTTTGTCATCGGTATGTTACTTGCCCGAGATTCGATCGTCAGTATCTTAATACCTAGTTCAATCTCGTTACCGGCAAGTCTCTTTACTCGTTCTGTAATACATCATCTCACAACTAACTCATTAGTTGTAATGCTTGCAAGGCTTATGTGATGTGCATTACCAAGAGGGCCCAGAGTTACCTCTCCGACAATCGGAGTGACAAATCCTAATCTCGAAATACGCCAACCCAAGATGTACCTTTGGAGACACCTGTAGAGCTCCTTTATAATCACCCAGTTGCGTTGTGACGTTTGGTAGCACACAAAGTGTTCCTCAGGCAAACGGGAGTTGCATAATCTCATAGTCATAGGAACATGTATAAGTCATGAAGAAAGCAATAGCAACATACTAAACGATCAAGTGCTAAGCTAACGGAATGGGTCAAGTCAATCACATCATTCTCCTAATGATGTGATCCCGTTAATCAAATGACAACTCTTTGTCTATGGCTAGGAAACACAACCATCTTTGATCAACGAGCTAGTCAAGTAGAGGCATACTAGTGACACTCTGTTTGTCTATGTATTCACACATGTATTATGTTTCCGGTTAATACAATTCTAGCATGAATAATAAACATTTATCATGAAATAAGGAAATAAATAATAACTTTATTATTGCCTCTAGGGCATATTTCTTTCAATCTCCCACTTGCACTAGAGTCAATAATCTAGTTCACATCGCCATGTGATTCAACACTAATAGTTCACATCACCATGTGATTAACACCCATAGTTCACATCGTCATGTGACCTACACCCAAAAGGTTTACTAGAGTCAGTAATCTAGCTCACATCGCTTATGCGATTAACACCCAAAGAGTACTAAGGTGTGATTATGTTTTGCTCGTGAGATAATTTTAGTCAACGGGTCTGTCACATACAGATCCGTAAGTATTTTGCGAATTCTATGTCTTCAATGCTCTACACAGAGCTACTCTAGCTAATTGCTCCCACTTTCAATATGTATCTAGATCGAGACTTAGAGTCATCCAGATCTGTGTCAAAACTTGCATCGACGTAATTTTTTACGACGAACCTTTTGTCACCTCCATAATCGAGAAATATTTCCTTATTCCACTAAGGATAATTTTGACCATTGTCTAGTGATCTACTCTTAAATCACTATTGTACTCCCTTGCTTAACACAGTGTAGGGTATACAATAGATCTGGTACACAACATGGCATACTTTATAGAACCTACAATTGAGGCATAGGGAATGACTTTCATTCTCTTTCTATCTTCTGCCGTGGTCGGGTTTTGAGGCTTACTCAATTTCACACCTTGTAACATAGCCAAGAACTCTTTTCTTTGACTGTTCCATTTTGAACTACTTCAAAATATTGTCAAGGTATGTACTCATTGAAAAAACTTATCAAATGTCTTGATCTATCTCTATGGATCTTGATGCTTAATATGTAAGCAGCTTCGCCGAGGTCTTTCTTTGAAAAACTTCTTTCAAACACTCCTTTATACTTTGCAGAATAATTCTACA
The DNA here is from genome assembly GCF_056163025.1 of Triticum urartu. NCBI lineage: Eukaryota > Viridiplantae > Streptophyta > Magnoliopsida > Poales > Poaceae > Triticum > Triticum urartu. Next base: position 356,712,918 of record NC_141877.1, read on the forward strand.
TTAGTTCTGATCAATAATATGTCATTCACATATACTTGTCAGAAATGTTGTAGTGCTCCCACTCACTTTCTTGTAAATACAGGCTTCACCACAAGTCTGTATAAAACTATATACTTTGATCATCTCATCAAAGCGCATATTCCAACTCCGAGATGCTTGCACCAGTCCACAGATGGATCGCTGGAGCTTGCATATTTTGTTAACACTTTTAGGATTGACAAAACCTTCTGGTTGCATCATATACAACTCTTCTTTAAGAAATCCATTAAGGAATGCAGCTTTGTTTATCCATTTGCCAGATTTCATAAAATGCGGCAATTGCTAACATGATTCGGACAGACTTAAGCATAGATACGAGTGAGAAACTCTCATCGTAGTCAACATCTTGAACTTGTCGAAAACCTTTTTGCGACAATTCTAGCTTTGTAGATAGTAACACTACTATCAGCGTCCGTCTTCCTCTTGAAGATCCATTTATTTTTAATTGCTTGCCGATCATCAGGCAAGTCAACCAAAGTCCATACTTTGTTTTCATACATGGATCCCATCTCAGATTTCATGGCTTCAAGCCATTTTGCGGAATCTGGGCTCACCATCGCTTCTTCATAGTTCATAGGTTCATCATGATCTAGTAGCATGATTTCCAGAACAGGATTACTATACCACTCTGGTGCGGATCTTACTCTGGTTGATCTACGAGGTTCAGTAATAACTTGATCTGAAGTTTCATGATCATCATCATTAACTTCCTCACTAATTGGTGTAGGTGTCACAGAAACCGTTTTCTGTGATAAACTACTTTCCAATAAGGGAGCAGGTACAGTTACCTCATCAAGTTCTACTTTCCTCCCACTCACTTCTTTCGAGAGAAACTCCTTCTCTAGAAAGGATCCATTCTAAGCAACGAATATCTTGCCTTCGGATCTGTGATAGAAGGTGTACCCAACTGTCTCCTTTGGGTATCCTATGAAGACACATTTCTCCGATTTGGGTTTGAGCTTATCAGGATGAAACTTTTTCACATAAGCATACAACCCCAAACTTTAAGAAACGACAACTTTGGTTTCTTATTAAACCACAGTTCATATAGTGTCGTCTCAACGGATTTAGATGGTGCCCTATTTAACGTGAATGCAATTGTCTCTAATGCATAACCCCAAAATGATAGTGGTAAATCGGTAAGAAACATCATAGATTGCACTATATCCAATAAAGTACGGTTATGACGTTCAGACACACCATTATGCTGTGGTGTTCCAGGTGGCATGAGTTTGTGAAACTATTCCACATTGTTTTAATTGAAGACCAAACTAGTAACTCAAATATTCGTCTCTGCGATTAGATCGTAGAAACTTTATTTTCTTGTCATGATGATTTTCCACTTCACTCTGAAATTCTTTGAACTTTTCAAATGTTTCAGACTTATGTTTCATCAAGTAGATATACCCATATCTGCTCAAATCATCTGTGAAGGTCAGAAAATAATGATACCCGCCGCGAGCCTTAACACTCATCGGATCGCATACATCAGTATGTATTATTTCCAATAAGTCAGTTGCTCGCTCCATTGTTCCGGAGAACAGAGTCTTAGTCATCTTGCCCATGAGGCATGGTTCACAAGCATAAAGTGATTCATAATCAAGTGATTCCAAAATCCCATCAGCATGGAGTTTCTTCATGCGCTTTACACCAATATGACCTAAACGGCAGTGCCACAAATAAGTTGCACTATCATTATTAACTTTGCATCTTTTGGCTTTCAATATTATGAATATGTGTATCACTACGATCGAGATCCAACAAACCATTTTCGTTGGTGTGTATGACCATAGAAGGTTTTATTCATGTAAACAGAATAACAATTGTTCTCTAACTTAAATGAATAACCATATTGCAATAAACATGATCAAATCATATTCATGCTCAATGCAAACACCAAATAACACTTATTTAGGTTCAACACTAATCCCGAAAGTATAGGGAGTCTGTGATGATGATCATATTAATCTTGGAACCACTTCCAACACACATCGTCACTTTACCCTTAACTAGTTTCTGTTCATTCTGCAACTCCCGTTTTGAGTTACTACTCTTAGCAACTGAACCAGTATCAAATACCGAGGGGTTCGTACGAACACTAGTAAAATACACATCAATAATCAGTATATCAAATATACCTTTGTTTACTTTGCCATCCTTCTTATCCGCCAAATACTTGGGGCAGTTCTGCTTCCAGTGACCAGCCCCTTTGCAGTAGAAGCACTTAGTCTCAGGCTTAGGACCAGACTTGGGCTTCTTTACTTGAGAAGCAACTTGCTTGCCGTTCTTCTTGAAGTTCCCCTTCTTCCCTTTGCCCTTTTCTTGAAACTAGTGGTTTCGTCAACCATCAACACTTGATGTTTTTCTTGATTTCTACCTTCCTCGATTTCAGCATCACGAAAAGCTTGGGAATTGTTTCTGTTATCCCTTGCAAATTATAGTTCATCACGAAGTTCTACTAACTTGGTGATGGTGACTAGAGAATTCTGTCAATCACTATCTTATCTGGAAGATTAACTCCCACTTGATTCAAGCGATTGTAGTACCCAGACAATCTGAGCATATGCTCACTGCTTGAGCGATTCTCCTCCATCTTTTAGCTATAGAACTTGTTAGAGACTTCATATCTCTCAACTCGGGTATTTGCTTGAAATATTAACTTCAACTCCTGGAACATCTCATATGGTCCATGACGTTCAAAATGTCTTTGAAGTCCCGATTTTAAGCCGTTAAGCATGGTGCACTAAACTATCAAGTAGTCATCATATTGAGCTAGCCAAACGTTCATAACGTCTGCATTTGCTCCTGCAATAGGTCTGTCACCTAGTGGTGCATCAAGGACATAATTCTTCTGTGCAGCAATGAGGATAAACCTCAGATCACGAATCCAATCCGCATCATTGCTACTAACATCTTTCAACTTAGTTTTCTCTAGGAACATATATAAAATATAGGGAAGCAACAACGTGAGCTATTGATCTACAACATAGATATGCTAATACTACCAGGACTAAGTTCATGATAAATTAAAGTTCAATTAATCATATTACTTAAGAACTCCCACTTAGATAGACATCCCTCTAATCCTCTAAGTGATCACGTGATCCAAATCAACTAAACCATGTCCGATCATCACGTGAGATGGAGTAGTTTCATTGGTGAACATCACTATGTTGATCATATCTACTATATGATTCATGCTCGACCTTTCGGTCTCCGTGTTCTGAGGCCATATCTGTATATGCTTGGCTCGTCAAGTATAACCTGAGTATTCCGCGTGTGCAACTGTTTTGCACCCGTTGTATTTAAACGTAGAGCCTATCACACCCGACCATCACGTGGTGTCTCGGCACGAAGAACTTTCGCAACGGTGCATACTCAGGGAGAACACTTCTTGATAATTAGTGAGAGATCATCCTAAAATGCTACCGTCAATCAAAGCAAGATAAGATGCATAAAAGATAAACATCACATGCAATCAATATAAGTGATATGATATGGCCATCATCATCTTGTGCTTGTGATCTCCATCTTCGAAGCACCGTCATGATCACCATCGTCACCGACGCGACACCTTGATCACCATCGTAGCATCGTTATCGTCTCGCCAATCTTATGGACTATCGCTACCGCTTAGTGATAAAGTAAAGCATTACAGTGCAATTGCATTGCATATAATAAAGCGACAACCATATGGCTCCTGCCAGTTGCCGATAACTTGGTTACAAAACATGATCATCTCATACAATAAAATTTAGCATCATGTCTTGACCATATCACATCACAACATGCCCTGCAAAAACAAGTTAGACGTCCTCTACTTTGTTGTTGCAAGTTTTACGTGGCTGCTACGGGCTTAAGCAAGAACCAATCTTACCTACGCATCAAAACCACAACGATAGTTTGTCAAGTTGGTGTTGTTTTAACCTTCGCAAGGACCGGGCGTAGCCACACTCGGTTCAACTAAAGTTGGAGAAACTGACACCCGTCAGCCACCTGTGTGCAAAGCACGTCGGTAGAACCAGTCTCGCGTAAGCGTACGCGTAATGTCGGTCCGGCCCGCTTCATCCAACAATACTGCCGAACCAAAGTATGACATGCTGGTAAGCAGTATGACTTATATCGCCCACAACTCACTTGTGTTCTACTCGTGCAAATAACATCAACACATAAAACCTAGGCTCGGATGCCACTGTTGGGGAACGTAGTAATTTTTTAAAAAAATCCTACGCACACGCAAGATCATGGTGATGCATAGAAACGAGAGGGGAGAGTGTTGTCTACGTACCCTCGTAGACCGGAAGCGGAAGCGTTATGACAACGCGGTTGATGTAGTCGTACGTCTTCACGGCCCGACCGATCAAGCACCGAAACTACGGCACCTCCGAGTTCTAGCACACGTTCAGCTCGATGACGATCCCCGGACTCCAATCCAGCAAAGTGTCGGGGAAGAGTTCCGTCAGCACGACGGCGTGGTGACGATCTTGATGTTCTACTATCGCAGAGCTTCGCCTAAGCACTACTACAATATTATCGAGGACTATGGTGGAAGGGGGCACCGCACACGGCTAAGAAAACGATCACGAGGATCAACTTGTGTGTCTATGGGGTGCCCCCTGCCCCCGTATATAAAGGAGTGGAGGAGGGGAGGGCCGACCCTCTCTATGGCGCGCCCTAGGGGAGTCCTACTCCCACCGGGAGTAGGATTCCCCCTTTCCTAGTCCAACTAGGAGTCCTTCCAAGTAGTAGGAGTAGGAGACAAGGAAGGGGAAGAGGGAAGAGAAGGAAGGAGGGGGCGCCGCCCTCCACATAGTCCAATTCGGACTAGTCAATGGGGGGCGCGCGGCCTGCCTCTCCCTCTCCCCTAAAGCCCAATAAGGCCCATATACTTCTTCTCCCGTATTCCCGTAACTCCCCGGTACTCCGAAAAATACCCGAACCACTCAGAACCTTTCCGATGTCCGAATATAGTCGTCCAATATATCGATCTTTACGTCTCGACCATTTCAAGACTCCTCGTCATGTCCCCGATCTCATCCGGGACTCCGAACTCCTTCGGTACATCAAAACTCATAATATAATTGTCATCGAAACCTTAAGCGTGCGGACCCTACGGGTTCGAGAAAAATGTAGACATGACCGAGACACGTCTCCGGTCAATAACCAATAGCGGAACCTGGATGCTCATATTGTCTCCTACATATTCTACGAAGATCTTTATCGGTCAGACCGCATAACAACATACGTTGTTCCCTTTGTCATCGGTATGTTACTTGCCCGAGATTCGATCGTCGGTATCTTAATACCTAGTTCAATCTCGTTACCGGCAAGTCTCTTTACTCGTTCCGTAATACATCATCTCACAACTAACTCATTAGTTGTAATGCTTGCAAGGCTTATGTGATGTGCATTACCAAGAGGGCCCAGAGATACCTCTCCGACAATCGGAGTGACAAATCCTAATCTCGAAATACGCCAACCCAACATGTACCTTTGGAGACACCTGTAGAGCTCCTTTATAATCACCCAGTTACGTTGTGACGTTTGGTAGCACACAAAGTGTTCCTCCGGCAAACGGGAGTTGCATAATCTCATAGTCATAGGAACATGTATAAGTCATGAAGAAAGCAATAGCAACATACTAAACGATCAAGTGCTAAGCTAACGGAATGGGTCAAGTCAATCACATCATTCTCCTAATGATGTGATCCCGTTAATCAAATGACAACTCTTTGTCTATGGCTAGGAAACACAACCATCTTTGATCAACGAGCTAGTCAAGTAGAGGCATACTAGTGACACTCTGTTTGTCTATGTATTCACACATGTATTATGTTTCCGGTTAATACAATTCTAGCATGAATAATAAACATTTATCATGAAATAAGGAAATAAATAATAACTTTATTATTGCCTCTAGGGCATATTTCCTTCACATAATCCACCTCGGTCATATTGTAGCGGTGCTTAGGTGAATCCATGTTCCGGTAGCATCATCATCACCGTCATCACGCCGTTGTGCTGACAAAGCTCTCCCTCGACACTCTGCTGGATCATGAGTTCGTGGGACGTCACCGAGCTGAACGTGTGCAGATCACGGAGGTGTCGTACTTTCGGTACTAGGACCGGTCGATCATGAAGACGTACGACTACATCAACCGCGTCGTCATAACGCTTCCGCTTACGATCTATGAGGTTACGTGGATGACACTCTTCCCCAATCGTTGCTATACATCACCATGATCTTGTGTGCGTAGGAAATTTTTGTAGTTATTGCGTTCCCCAACATGCGGAGGAGGGGCCTCCGGCGGCGGCGAGGGGGACCGAAACATGGCGCCCGGAGCGGTGCCGGAGCCACCGCCCGCCGAGTCGCCAGGGGAGGGCGAGGCGTCCGTCCCTTCCTTCCTCTCAGCTCACCCTACGTGCTCATAACGTGTTTGAGATCGAAAAGAACAAATGATCAAACTAGATGAAGTGCTACATATAGCGTTGGAACATGGAACAGGCGTTTTACAAGGGGTCGTCAGTTCGGATGGAACCGACGCGGCGATTTATAAAGTTATTACAAGCAGGGATTAATCCCTTAATTATGAAGTTTAATTAATCCTAACAATCCTCACCACTCTGCTCCAAATTTCCCTCACATCATGCAAATAAGTAAATTGAATAAAGTATGGGTGAAACCAAAAATATTTAAGGGAAAAGCTTACCTTCAACCGACCAATCACGCGGGTGCGTCCGTCGGCTCCGTATCCGTCAAATCGCTTGCTGATCAGACGGGCGAGGGCAACCCCACCCCCACCTCTCTGCAACTGAGCAGTTGTTTTGAAAAAAAGAGAATTTGCAACTGCCAGGCCTTTTTTCAGCAGCGATGACTCGTGCGGCTGGAGGGAAATGGAGGCGAGGAATCTCGCCGGATCCGACAAGGATGGCGTGCAGGCAGGATGTGGGGACGTCCGAGAGCCGCGAGGGGCGACGACTTGTGCGGCTAGGAGGGCGACGACGGCGAGGATTCCCGTTGGATCCGACGAGGACGTCCCGCGGGAAGGAGGTGGGGACATCCGGGAGCTGCGGGGGCTCGTCTCCACGAGGTCCGATGGGGTTGACGGCGAGCGTCACAGCAAGAACCTGTGACGATAACGGCTCACGATGCCCCTGTGGCGCATGGTGCTCTTCGGCGGAGCATGTTTTCTGAACAAAGGTCTTGTTGCAATAGTTAGTGGTGTTTCTGATTAACAATGCCCTTGTTTCAAAGAGGAACCATGCATAGAGATTTCTAAAACAAAACTCTTTTCTGCAATTGTCACTGATGTTTCTGAAACAAAGCTCTTGTTGCAAAGAGGAATAATATGCTCAGCAACTTAGATCGGATGGCTCGCGAGGCGGTGGATCTTTTAAAAAATCCGCCGACCGACGTGTAGCACTCGTATTTTAATGATATATACTAAAAAGTAAAAAAAACATGGTAATTTGTTTTCAAGTTTGTGAATATGTATCACTCCATTTTGTATCCGTTGTAGCGCGGGAGCACTTGTATCCCGCACTCGAAAGTATTAAAGGATGATGGAGCACTAGACAGACAAATTTTGGCATAATAATCCCTCCATGTCAAATTACAAAAAATACAGTGTATATTAGATTTGCTCCAAGTCAAATTATGTAAGGCCTGCCCAAGTTTATAGAAACGTATGAACATTTGCAATACCAAGCAGGGAGAATATCGTGTGAAAACCAACATTCGATGAAAGCTAGTACAAACCATGAGAAAAAGATATTTTGAAGTTTCAAAAAAAATCTGAAAAAAAAACACAGGATGTTTTATTGCCACATAAAATTTCAAGTTGAAACACATTATGAGGTGAAAAAGACAAAATCAACGCTGCATTGGTTTTGTCTTTCTAATAATGTGTCTCAACTTGAAATTTTGCGTGGCAACAAAACATCACCCTCTTAACAACCGGTATTTTTTCCAGATTTTTTTCAAAATTTTAAAATATGGTTTTCATGAAGTTTTCATTGAATATTGGTTTCCATTGATGTTCTCCCTACCAGGTATAGACGATATAAAAATATATTTCTTTATGAATCTCTTAATATTGATTTGGTATTTCTTTATGAATCTCATAATATTGATTTGGTATTGCAGATGTTGATAACCTTTTCTAAAGACTTGGTCAAAATTTACAAAGTTTGACTTGAGACAACTAATCTGCACTATATTTTGAGAGGGAGTAAATACGAATGAATATAAATGTCTCGTCAATGAAACAGGAGTTAAGAGAGCGAAATGGCCTCCTCAATGAAACAATCAAATAATTGACAAATAATCTGACAACGTTTACATGAACTACCGAACAACATGAACAACTTTGAATGGATGACGTCTCCAATGTACAACAGTTGGTTCAAATCCCATGAAACAACAAACAGAATGGCCCAGACAGCATACTTCCTCCCCTCCCCATTTGCTGTATCGAACTCCTTGGAGGGAACCAAATGAGCATAAATCTGTGTAGTAATGGATCATGTTGCTGAACAACGCCAGCTTCACAAATGAGTGGCTGGCATTCATAACGTTCGCAGATACGAAAGGCTAAAAGATGGTTGAACTGGTGACAACAACTTATTAGTCAGTGATCCATTTTCATGTCAGTGATCTTCTGGCAGGGTCTTCTATGTAACTCGGTTTTTTTTTATTTCCTCGACGGGCTATGCATCATCTGTGCCTGCAGAAGCTGCGCCCTTTTTATTCCTGGTAATTTTGCTTGCTGGAAAGTGAAGCCTTGCATAGAGTGGTCTTGGTGCTCTTGATGTCCTATCAAAGCCCCTCACACAAACAAATCCTGCAGATGTTCGTTCAGACGTATAAACATCTACTTTCCCAAGTAAAAATGTTACTGGAAATCTCCCAAATGAACTTAAATGAAATCTCATCAATAGCATTCTAACCCATTATAGCTCCCTCCAACAATCCTCATGGACAAATGCGCCATCCACATTGATATTTATTTATTTTACTTTTGTTTATTTCCAAATATGATAATCCTCCAATTCCCACAGTTTTCCTTTGTTTGACAGATAAAACCGACATCTTAGACATGTTTATCCTCTTGAGAGCTGTTACTGTTAAATCACATAAATTTATGTTTCTGTCTGGTGCAACAAAGTTCGTATTTGACCAATATATTTTAAAGTAATCATATTTTTTGTGTACAATTACATAAGTTAATTTTGTATTAAAAATACTTCCATAATGTTATGCATTTATGGGCTTCACAAGTTTTTTGGCAAATATTAGTCATCTGAGGTACATCCTGGAACATAAATAAGACAAGAAATATTTGACTCCAGGAAATAGTTTTGATCGCAGCATCCCTGATTATAAATGACAAAAACATTTAGATGATTACCTCTCCAGAAGCACTGCTGTATGTCTTCAGTTGTTAAACCTGCAAACGAAACATGCAAAATATAATCATCTACACATTTAAAGCTGTTGCCTTGTGACCAGGAGGTCACGGGTTCAAGTCCTGGAAACAGCCTCTTGCAGAAATGTAGGGAAAGGCTGCGTACAATAGACCCAAAGTGGTCAGACCCTTCCCCGGACCCTGCGCAAGTAGGAGCTACATGCACCGGGCTGCCCTTTGAAGGGGAGCCTTGGCGCAGTGGTAAAGCTGCTGCCTTGTGACCATGAGGTCACGGGTTCAAGTCCTGGAAACAGCCTCTTACAGAAATGTAGGGAAAGGCTGCGTACAATAGACCCAAAGTGGTCGGACCCTTCCCCAGACCCTGCGCAAGCGGGAGCTACATGCACTGGGGCTGCCCTTTTTAGCCAATTCCTAGCATAAGTTTAAGGTTTACCGAATTTTATTACAAAGTGATTTCTTCATTCGTATAATAATATTTCAATCCATCATTCCATTTTGTAGTTGAAACTCCAACATCAATGCAAGCCCAAACGTAACATCGCCACCTAATGTCTCCACACATGTGCTAATCATGCATGCGAACGTATTTCTATGTGTCTATCTAGATGGTGGAAATGAACTAATGAGCTTTGCTTGGGAATAAAGCCTCATCGAATATGCACAGATGGGATTTTCCCAATGAGTTTTCTAGTTTCTACATGACTGCACACCCTGCAGTACCACCACGGCCAGAGCAAAGACTTCAAGACATACACCATCAAGGATCTTGGTCCAGTGATTTGATAGCCTGAACCCCATTCAATACCACCGCCCCTATTTCTTCTGTTTTTGAATCTTGATAATGCGATTAGTGTACATGCTCTTCCATCTTGTGTTTTTCATGTTCCTTTGGCAGTTGGTACTAGTATTGCATGGGACAGCTAGATGTCCATATATGCCAAAAACTAATATCTTGCCATATTACCATGACTAAAGGAAGTCCAACAAAACTAGTGGGAATAAAATAATAGCCAGCAGGTAACATCAACTGGAGTTCTACTGTCAGTACTTTATTTTGCCTATCTCAAACTTCTCAGTCAATCTATATGGTTTGTTTTGAAAGATAAGAAACCCACAACAGTGCAACCAAGTGCTGAATCCTTGGTTCTCGTTAGGGATATACCTTTAAAGATTGAAGGAACTGAAGTTCCGAAGTAAACTGTTCTCCTAGGGAGGTCCCATATCCATCTCCTCGGAACATCAACTGGGTTTCGGCTTGAGTCGTGATCAGCAAATACCTGCAGTATAACATTTGAACAGCTGGTAACTATAATATCAGGAACATTTGTATTTCTGTTGATGTTATTATACCATTCCAACTATGAACAGATAGAACTCAGTCATTACCTCATTTACTTGGAAATATGTCCCATTAAGTGGAAAGCTTCCTCTCATAGCTGTTCGACACGGTACCTATTTGAGTTAAATCAACAAAAAGATAGTTAGGCACTACCATTTTGAAGATAGTAATATGTAAGCTCATTGGATTATTGATATTTGACATACTGAACTTTTGTACAGTAGAGAACAGTAGATAATCTACTCCATGGATTAATTCACGGCCAGGTAGCTTACTACTACAACATATTCGACACATACATAAATCTAAAATTTTGATGTTCACTTTCATCATACAATGTGGATGGTGTGTACAACATGGGCCATGGTGGTTCTCAACCAAACACAATATAAGTAATGCCACTGTTTCTTGACTTCCAAATTGCATAATGTGTGAATGAAAAGTAACAATGAGGGGAAGTCGTTGGTTTGCTTCTCACATACTCAAAAGGATCAGACCAATTGATCTCACCATGCCATGCACAAACACCAAAATTGTATACCCGCTAATACATCACACAATTAGTTGAGACGGGAATGATTTTTAACACAAATCATTTTGTCTTCATTAGAACACGCATCATCTATTAAGAGTTCTGGATTTTAAAGACAACTTAGGAATCATTTCCCAAAACCTATAGCTGATATGAACCTTGGGGTTCCCATTAAAGATAACCATCATGTAGAGGAAGGCCAGGCATCAATCAGGCTTGAAGGGGATTGGTGTTTAGAAGGGGGGTGATGGATACATTGAGATGAGAGAACTTTTGGGAGAGAATAGTATTCATCCGTTAGGATGCATATAGGAGGATCGAAAATTGAGTTCTGAGCACAGGGACAATGGAGCACTTTATTTTGAAGTTCAAAAAAACCAATTTGTACGGCTTGAAAAATTTCAAAATTTTGTGTGCATGCACATATAGCAGCACAGTATAACGTGCCAAAATTTCACCAATATACGTGCTTGCATGTGAGAGATACAAAAAAGACAAAATACATGGAAATTTGGGGCCAGTTTTTTTTTCCTTTTGGGGCCGAAATTTTGTCTTTTTTGCCCTGCCATACAATACAACATATTTTTGAACGAACTTTCACATGTACTTAGACCACATGCATGCATATTCATGTAAAAAAAGTTAAATCTTTTAAGCACTTGTTTTGGGGGGTTCAAAATAAAGTGCTCCGTTGCCCCCATGTTCTGAAAATCCGTTTTAATAGGAGGATGCGCTTATCTCTTTTTGGACTGCAACTCTAATAATTCGTTACTAGCTTACAAATTAGCTTCTTAACTCGATATATCATAATAGTGGAGTCTTCCTAATCAATGGTGGAGTTGGACACTGGTTTCCTACAGAGCATCTTGCTGGCCAGCCACTTAGTACTGTTCTGGCAAGTATATTACATAAATGAGTAACGTACCAAAATTGTTCCTCTGACTGTTTGAGCCTGCGCCTCTCGCATACTGTTGCAACTGAAGCATGCACTGCTGTCACATAGTTTACCACTCTCATTGGAGTTGCATGCTGTCTTGGGTGCATCAATTGACTGAGCTGTTTCACCTGTTTTATATTTGAACGAACATTAGCAGCCCTCAACTGTACAGGAGTGTGACAGCCATAATACTTCAGCTTATAATGTGCTTCTTACCTGGGGTCCATATAGAGAGTAGATACGGGCAAGGATCATCAGGCTCTCTTTGGTCATACTGCACACAACAAGGAAATATTTTTCATTATAACCTTATTTCACATTTAGACAGTATAAATTTCAATAATGACCGATGAACTCACTCCTTCCAGAAGTGGATGCGAGTCCGGCAGTTCATAGCTGCAGCCATGTAGAAAACAGAGAAGCCAAATAATGAGAACATTCCAATACAGATCCTGTGTAAATTTCTTTGCTGTACTAGCAATATAACAAAAGATACGAGGGTACTATAGTTATCATCAACGACACTGGTTTTGTGGAAGACAGGGACATACACTTGATGCTCTGTTCTTAGGCGACTAACATTCTTGAGCCTAGGAGTTGGGATAGATGCAGCTTCTGGAGTTATGGCAACCAAGGCACTTGACATATCAGCATCTTCCATTTCAATGTTATTGACTTGCATATAATTCTTGAGATTCTGTGCAAACTCCTCGAAATTAAGCTTGATTGTAGGAATTTCTTCAGGATCATCAAGAAAAATATCCTCTATGGCACTCTCTCTCATCTCTGCAGTCTCTGGTTCTGGTTCAGGACTTGCTGGCTCCTCAATGATTGGCTGGCGATTGTCCAGAATATGGTCATGGGCATTTGCATTCCAGTCAAGTTGATTTAAGCGCATAGAACTTATGTATGGCTGCTGGCAGCTCCCTGAAGCAATTGGGTTTCCTGACGTAACCAAACTCTTCTCTTCAGGTCCAGGAAGAGCAAGTCTAGCACTGTATCAAAAACAAACTTATTAGCAATGAACTTTTCCTATTGAAATTGGAATAGAAACAAACCTTTTAGCAAGCCATCCATTGGCACTTTATTTGTTCTATTGAAAGAACTCATAGTTTTGCTAAGTTTGTGAAATCTATTGGACCGGAATAAAATCTTTTCTAACAACCCAATTTTTTTTCCACCGAAACCAACTAACAATTTTTTTGCAGGGAAATATTATCAGTCGATGCCATCAAAAAAGTAGATGGTTAGCTTTTTATCCACGAGGGAGGTATTTTAGCTACAAATTAACACACTGCAATACACAGTTCCACAGGAAAATAGGTCCCACAAACATAATAGAAGTTCAAATACCAGAGTGCAAGATGCATAGTTGATTAGCCCGGTACAGTGTATATCAAAATGTGCATATATCTTGATAAATTACCTTGCAAATGCACTCGCAAAGTGCTTGCATTCAGCTCTCATTGGGCATGCATTGCAATTTGGCTTACTTTTTGTACAAAATACCTAACAGGGAAAAAAAGTAAAATAATTCAGTTACACACAGTAAGTCAGTTACATGTTGCTTTAATATATCTCATGTTTACCTTTCCAAACGTTATCATTTGATAGTGAAGCTCGTACCTGCACATAGTAAATTTTAACTATATACCTGCAGATAAAGACCTTTTCCAAAATAAGTAATTAACTGGGTTTCTAAGACTTACAATGTCCGTTGATCAAGCTTGCATAATCGAGGCCAGAGGTATTTCTGTATGTTCTCCAGCATCGGATACCTTCAAATTGGCATGATCAAACTCAGTAATTTGTGTATATACTAGTCAAACCAACCACAAGGATTGAGGGCACTTACAGCTCCAACAGATGCAACTGAAGAGACTCAGGTAGGGGTTGAAGTGGCACCCATCCCAGCCTCACGCAAATCCTACCAACGTTTGTGTCCACCTACATAATCAACTGATACTGATGAACCTCCAAAATTAAATAAATAATATTTAACAAAATTTGGAATGGGAGGACATACAGGGAAAGCCATATGATGGAGTGTCAAAAGACGCACACACTCTACACTTTTCAGTCCAAGACCTCTAATGCTTAAGAGGTACTCCCTGAAAGAGACACAACAAGAAGGTTATAATTTTTAAATGTCAAAACTGTTCAACAGAAGAAATTTATATGCATTTATAGCCCATTGCGCGATGCCGCATAATATAATATGCTGCAAATATTTATTTCAGTCAACCATGCAAACTTCCCGAGTGAACGGTCATACAAGAGAATTGGACAAAAACATTCATCTAAGGTTGAGGTCACATGGTCCACAACTTTTAGAATAACCCTTTTACATGTTGAAAAAACATTTTGAGGGCTCCCATCATCTCAAGACCCTATGAGTCCATCAATGATAACTTTTCAAATAACCAACACGTCTGCATGTATGCACTCAGTTATGACTTATGGCAGTGTTGAATTGGTCTTTTGATATGCATCCATATGTAACAAGAATGAAACACTACACAAGAAAGCAGTCAGTGAACTATTCGTTCCACCTCTAATTGAGTTTTTGTTCAGCATCTTGTATTTGTTCAAAGAAGAAAAGGAGCACCAGATACTACTTCCAGCCCAAAACAAAAATGACTAGTCTTTACTTTGCAGTTCCAAAATGCGACTTCGGCCATTAATGTGTAACAGGGTATGTTAATTAAAGTCTATAAAGCTACTTCTAATAAGAATATGACCATTAGTTTTCTTGTGATAGGTCTACATATTTGTAATAGTATATGTAGCTAAGTATAATAAAATTTGAGTGGGGAGCAGAATTACAGATCTGCACGAGAGACCCTACATTATTCTGATATGATCAAGCACCTCAGTCCAGATTATGTGCAGTTAAAGCCATTTATACATGATTGTCAAGGAGGCCCTTTTAAGAGTCACAGCTGAGTTGACAGGTTTAACTACAATTTAATCAGACCCATGTAGGTGGGATTTTGTTAAATCAGCTCCTCAACAAAGGTCGTCTATGTTTTTTTAAATTGTTTTTGTACAATCAGGATCCTCAACAAAAACAGGTCAAATTAGCATGTTGCAAAATGGCAGTGAAATAAATAACTGATGTGGACATTAGCATGTTGCATCAAACCAGCATTAGATGCATTGAGTGGCCAACAAGACACAGAAGACAAGGATGTTTTGGTGTTAGACAGCTTGAATTCAGAAAGTGAGTAAGAAACAGAATTAGGATAGAATGCTTAGGAAGAGTTCAGGAGGATTAAGAAAACATGGATTGTATCTACTAGGAGGTTTCCTAGTTAGAATACAACAGGTCAAACTAAGACTTAAGAGGTAGGACTACTACTTAGTATTGGCTTGTGTAACTTTTGAGGGAATCAAGCAAGAAAAGTCAATTTATTCTCTCCAAGTTGTTCTCTCTTTCAACCTATGTTAACCCAATCCTTAGCAGCATGTAAGTGTTGGATGAGTAACTTTTGAGGAAATCAAGCTAGAAGACTCGATCTATTATCTCAAAGTTATTCTCTCATCTCAACCTATGTCTACTCAATCGTTATCTTCAAAACAGTCGTTATCCCATTGTGGATGATGGTTCATAACAATAACACAAACCAGTACAGGTACAAATCTTAGCAATGAAACCTGGTTACAAAATCAACAGAGAACCCTGTATAACTTTGCCTCAAATAACAATGATGGAAGACAATGTATAGAACAAACAAGTACAATTATAAATTTTAGCTCAATATTTATTAATCTCCTCCCTTCGATCCATATTACTTGCCGCAGCTTTAGTACAACTTTAGTACCATATTACTTGTCGCAGCTTTAGTACAACTTTGTACTAAAGCTGCGACAAGTAATATGGATCGGAGAGAGTAGCTTACTTTGCTTTGTCTGGATCGACATATCGCAACCATTCAAGGTCAATGCTCCCATGGTCTCTCACCACCCGGTTTAGAAAATCCTACAATGGAAATTGCTAAAGATGAGTATACATGACCGAACCATGACCATTTCAACAAATAGGCAAGTCTAGATTGAATTGCCCACATGTCCATATGACTAGGGCTATACTGTACTTCATTTAGTAACTACTTTTTGGCATACTTACTTGTATTCGCTCTGAGAGCATGTTGTTCATTCCTCGCTCTCTAATTGCGTTAGATATTTCCTTCACATCTATTTGCCTTATTGTTTCCCAATCAAGTGCATCCTTTGCATTCTCACCTCTTTCTTCATTTCCTCGACTGGCAAGAACTTCTTTTCTTAAAATATCCCAATCATATGTTCTCTTTTTACCAGCCCTTGCCTTCTTTGCTTTTGATCTGTCAGCAGGAACTTCAGGTAAAGCCTTATTAGTATCTTTGGGTTTCTCTATCGAGTCTGAAGCAACCTTCTCTAGGAGTTCAGAATTTGCTTTTTCATTTTGATATAAGTTTGAGGAACAATGACTCCCATCCATGTTTGATGAAAGTCCAACATTGCCATACTGTTGGCTACATCCTGACTGACAATTTTCACCTCCAATTTGCTTTGCTCTGGCAGTACATTCCTCTTGCAGATTCAAAGTTTCATGCTGTTTCACAAATGCAGCTACAACATCATTTCTTTGAAGATTATTTTCACAGGACAATTGCTCCCTAGCAAATGACGCCGTCTCTGAACTTGATGGATGAAAATATTTATCCATAAATGTTGAAATCGAGTCAGCTCCTTGCGTCGCCATGGAAGGGAAAGGGATTTTGTCCTGACTTAAGGATCCATCTATACCGTATAGAAGGGCAGTTAAAGAATCAGTCGTTTGAGATCTATTTTCACTGTCAATTCCAGGAGAAGATAAAGAACAGTCATATCTGATCTCAGCTGGTGTGACCCTGGAATCATCTGTTCTATTAAGGCCAGTGTATACTGAGTGCTCTAAGTCACTGGAAAATGTTATATCTGGGAGATGAGCTCGGCCATTCTGGTGATAAGAGCCAGAAGCATGAAGAGGTTGAGTCTTGCTGTTAAGGTTATGTACTTCACTGGGGATTGACCCCCTGTTTGTACATTGTATTGGAACTCCATCATATTCCTTTTCATTAGGCTTGCTCTTTAGCTCTTGCATCTTCAGAAGTTCTGTGTATGTGGTTGAATTGCTTGTACCATTGGCCATATTTCTGCCAACAAAGTCTTCTGCTGTAAAATTTAGCAATGTGCTTGGGAACATATGATCAGTCATGTGAAACAGATAGTCAGGGGAACTTTGAGATGAAATAGCAGAGTTCTGTGATGAAACAACGTCCTCCAGTGCCCCATCTTCGACTTCAACAACGCTTTCAGTCCCCACAGCCGGTGTCTTGCCCTCATGCAGCCTAACCGGCAGTGTCCCATAAGAATTATAATAAACCCCTGCTGTACAGTCTACTCCATCTCCAGGAGAATTTCCAAACAACCCAGAACTGTTGCTTCCTTCCTTTTCTTCTGTTGTAACTAAGGAGCCTGTTGTGTTACTTGCCTCTTCAACAAGAATACCACCCGGCAATTTGACAGAATCACCAAACAATCCAGAACAACCAACGTTCTCTGATGCTGTGTGAAACATCCTATCTGCAGATATTTTAGAGACTTCTGGCTTTGCAGGAAATTTTGCAGCGAGAGCCATAAACGCAGAGCTACAAAACAGTAGAAGACAACAGTCAGACAAACAACATAATTTCAGAATGCTAGTCACAAACAGCTTCCAGTTCAAATAGGCTGCAATCTTTATTTCACCTGGAAAGATGGTCTGAAACATTCTGGGTGAGAAAAACACCCACTACTGAATCCACAACTGATCCTTTCCAGGGAGAGAAACGACGATCTCCTGCAAACAGATAGAGGTTATTCAAGAGTTAGGTACCTTTCTGCAAAACCTATAAGCCATCATCGCATCCAATACAGTGCAACCCAAACCATTAATGATCTGTGATCATCCCATTAGCGTGAAGTCGGAGTTCGAACATGAGACCCTATAAGGTTCTGGAATCCAATATGTGGAGTAACATATAGAAGGACCTGTCAGGAATAAAGATTTAAAATAGTAGCATTACCTTGAACTAGATGCATGCGAGCAATGAACGAATCAATACGTCCTCGGAATATTTTCCTTTCTTCTTCAAGCCATTTCTCTTTGTCCTTATCCATGCCTTCGGAACCATCAACCATATCTGGTTCCATTAATAACTTCCACATTAGAGCAGTTACTGGATCAAGGTTCACTTTGGCCCGAGCATATTTTCTTTTCCCTTTCCCCTCGTATGGAATAATTGCACCAAATTCTCCTTTGTAAGGGACAAGAGCACCATGCGGCTCAGCTGACCCAGTGTCATCTGATTTGTTTATGTCTAAGATTTTTATCTTTTGAATTATGAGATCCAAAGGATCCACTGGAGGTGCTATAGCTCCAGGAAAACTTTCTCCGCTTCGTTCCGTATTAATCCCTTTGGAACCAGGAGACACTCCCGCATGAGGTCCAGAGATAACAGAAATATCTTCATTTGGCCATGGATCAGTATGGCTACCTTTGGATGCAAGTTCTGCACCAACCACCTTTTGCTTCCTTGGACGACCTCTAGGCTTTGGATTCTCACCAGGTTTTATCTCTTTTCGGGGTCGTCCTGCTTTTCGCTTCTCACTGGGTTTAGCTACAGTAGTTTCTCCACAAACCTCCACTTGATGATCCTCATTTCTCAGAACATCAGTACCCGGTGATGAATTTCTTGGACTGGTAAGGGGCATAATAACTTCTCCAGAAGTCTCCAGTTGGAAATCAAACTTTTTCATAGTGTTGTTACCTGTTGATTGGCCTGTTGGAGTGACAGGAAACCTAGAAATTTCACCATTGATGCTTCTGACAAGCTCGTCGGAAGGACCAATGCAGAAACTATTCCGAGTATCATCCTGAGGGGCAGTGCTCTGATTATGCTGTTCAACAGGCAAATCTGACACTTCAATCGTGTTGCCTTCCCAAAACTGTGGTTGATGACTTCCAATTCTCGGACTACAGTTTTGACTTTGCAGGGTGTTTGGATTACTAGGCACCTGTGTAATTTTTTCTGTTATGTGTCTGAAATGTTTATCAGGTGCTTCAACAGAATCACTGCATGCAGTGCCATGGATAGCAGGTCTATAATGTTCTTCGATCATTTCCGGTCTTTTAACCATATTGTATCCTGATCCTCCAAAACTAATCATTCCTCGGGAAGCTCGTGATTTCTCACGGGCTATCAGTCTTTGAGCA
Organism: Triticum urartu; assembly: GCF_056163025.1. Taxonomy (NCBI): domain Eukaryota; kingdom Viridiplantae; phylum Streptophyta; class Magnoliopsida; order Poales; family Poaceae; genus Triticum; species Triticum urartu. The sequence continues at coordinate 356,732,472 of NC_141877.1, forward strand.
TCAGCTAGGGTAAACACATTAGAGTTGATAGCTGAAACCACATTTGTATTCCGATTGTTTGACAAATACATAGTTGGGGTGGATGTGTTGCCCACAGCTCCATTCAGGCATTTACTATAATTATCTGTTCTCATTCTTTTGTAGGTTTCAGGAAAATATGACCCCTGAGAGGGTGCAGCATGGCACGCATCTACAGATGCCCATCCATTCCTCTGCTGGTCAAGATTCATACCTAATGGAATATGGGCACCATTGGAAGCATTGTGTTCTCTGGTGTCCAGTGCATGCACATGTGACGAGCTGTGTGAACCATGAAGTCCAAGTGCACCACCTGTTTGCCTGTAAGGACTAGGACTGGTGGTAAACTTTAAGTAGTCACTTATTGTTCCAAGTCCATTCAAATTTTCCATTGCAGAATGCCCTTCAATTTGCTTGGGAGGTGGGATTGGGCTTTGTGTCGATCTGTAGCCATGACATATTTGGTTGGTTACCCCTCCTTCTCTTAAACAAGAATTAAGATTGAAGTTTTCCCTCGCTGCAACCCCTTCAAAACACTGAGCAGGTGTAACTGGATTTTCTGGCATTCTTTGACAATTAGGCATCTGTTTGCCCATATGTGTTTCTCTTACAGAAGCTTGTGATGATGAAAGCAAGTATTCGGTAAAATTAGTTGACATGCCCTGCATTAGAGTGATTGAACTGTTGAGATCAGGTAAATTTTTATCTGGCATGCCAGCACAGAGCTCTAGCAAAGGATTTGTTTGTAATGTTTCTGTTATTCCAGACTGAAAAAATTGCGCAGGCCCATCCAAAAAATTAGCATACTCATTCTGTATCTGATTCATCGAACTATTGAGGTCAAATAATACTCCTTTTGGCATATTATGTGCAGGCAAAAACTGTGCATTAGCCATCTGATTGGCTGAACTGTGAATTGATGTTTTCATATTATCTGCAGGCAATAGCTGTGTATCAGCCATCTGATTGGCTGAACTGTACATTGAACTGCTGGTAAAATCCAAATGGCATGTCAACTGGCTTTGGACATTTCTTTGACCGGTAGAAGGCATGGATGGTTGATAGTCCTTGGGATCACAAGATACCACTTGAGCTTGGGATCCAGGATGTGTGTTCTCTTGTGGAACTTCCCCCTCAAAGTTCAAAGACCGCTTAGCGGGTTTCAGGGCAGCTTTGCGATGTGACTCGGCAGTCTGTTCTGAGGGAGGTTGGCCTGCTGGCGCATTCTTACGGACATACTTTCTTTTACCAGATGGTTTTTCCTCCTTTGCCTTGGAAGGCTTTGGGGTTGCAGACTTAGGAGGCTTTGATGGTTTCAGGACCTTTGGCCTGTGCTTTTTCCTCTTAGCCTTCGGTGGTGGGGTCTTGTTCAAGTCAATACCTCCAGTCGGTTCAGCAACATTTTCATTGTCTATAATTGTCCCGGCATCATTTCTAGTGACTTCAATTGGCCCAGCAGCACTTGTAATGCCAAACGAATGAGCAGACTCGTCCTCCAACACTGCAACTGCAGTATTTCTAGTCTGCATCTCTATGGAAGTGTCCAACTGAGAAGACATAATACCTGAGAAATAAAGATCGGCTGCGCTCTGCGATTGAGGAAGCCATTGTCCAAAGCCCTGCATATTTCCTCAGTCTACTTAATCTCCCTGGCATACACAAATAGCCCGTGTGCCATGTGTTGTTGTGTAATTTCTTGTCACTCGTCAGGAACAGGAGGATTTGATCAGGCAGGGCCCTCCATCTGGTCTCCCAGTCTCCAGCTGCAAAATATCAAGGCACGATGCATCAACCTCCAGTACAAACAGCCAGTGAAACAACTGTCATATATACACAACCAAGACGGTGTATTTAGCTAAAATATATCACTATTACTAAAAGCAAGGAGCCAATTATCACCTTACCAGTGGCCAGCATAAACTCCTTGGACACTTAGATCAAAACAACAAAATGAAAAGGAACAAAATAAAGTATGCACTGGAGTAACCATAAGTACTTCTGCGAAGCTCCTTTACACATACTATCTCAAATATCCGCATTTGTCCTTTTCTGCCAAAGCATTGGCGTACTTAAACTATCCTGGTGCAAGAAAAAACATGGGCACTCAGGTGCCCCCACCACTGCCCGTGGATGGCTAAATCACTTGTCACTTTACACCCATGTAAGCAACAATTTCCAAATCCATCTAAACAAGCCAAAAAAGTAATTGCGTGATCGCTCATCACACCCAACCGCCCCCTGTGGAACTCTGTCGGCGTAGTTTTGTGGCCATGGTCCTCTCCGAAAATTCAACATTTCGACCCCCTGAACTATAATATCCAATCAATCAAAAACAAACTTTGACATGCTGAACTACAAATCAGGTTGAGCAACGTTAAATTTTTAGCTCGAGCAATACCAAATTTTATCACATCCAAGTTCTGATTCCCTCAACCACAATTTTCGATCCAACAAAACGATATTTCAACACCTAATGAACAAACAGACTCTCCACTTGATTAATCACAGATTTGTACTAGAACCCTGGGGGAAACGCTCAAAAGTCAGATCTGGGAAGCCCGAGACGATACCTCCCGCTTGCAGCTCCGGGGGGGGGGGGGGGGGGGGGGGGGGGAGGGAGGGGAGGGAGGCGCCGGTGCCAGGCCAGGAGACGACCCCTCCAACCCTAGCTGCGTCCGCGCGACCACGGCCTCGGCAGAGAGAACGGGCGGCGCGAGCAAGCGAGGTCAAGGGCGGCGGCGGCGAGGACGGCCGGCCCGCCGGCGAGGCGGATCGGGAGCTCGCGCGGGGAGGGGGGGTGAGTAGGATCGAGTGAGGGGAGGGTCTTGGGGGCGAAGAATCGAGCGAATCGAGTGGGGGAAGGCAGCACTGACTCGGTCGAGTGTTGGATTGTTCGTTTTTTGGGAAATGGGGAGAGGGGACAAATGGTGTTAGGTTGTGAGAGAGAGAAGAGCAGTGAAGGGGGGAAGATTGTTGTGAGGATGACACCGCGTGATTGACCACGAGGGGGGCGGATCCCCTGCGGCTTTTAAATAAGGAACCTGGCATGTGCTTCCTCAACAAGACTGTGTTTCCGTAGCAGTGAGTTACTTTTGAGATTTCGTACCCAGAAATGGTGAAAGTTATTTATTTTCATACTTTAGCCACACATGATCAGGTGTCCCTATCGGGTCATCGGGGCGGGTGTACTAGTTGCCGCGGACGCGCGTACTTTTCAAACATAAAGTTTTAATATTATTTTCCGCGCGTCTCAACGGTCGACTCCATTGCTGATTATTCGACCGTTGAAACTAGCGGGTAAAGCTTCTGGCTTTATCATTTCAAATGAGTTGAGTTTTTATTAAGAATGTCATATGATATGTTGTTTATTTTAATTTTGTTTTTGTCGATTCTCATTAGTAGAAGTTGATGCAACTAGACCAACGATGAGATGGTTTCTGTTGTTAATAGGTTTTCGTCTTCTTTGTTATCTTACATGCGAAGATTGGTCGTCGTTGTATATACAATCTTACGACTTGATTTTCTTTTGTATTCCCTTTATAAAGAAGAGTGTTAGTGATCTAAACGCTCTTATATTTCTTTGCGGAGGGAGTACTTCTCTAAATTCAATTTAAATACATCATTGGATCATCCACTTTAATCTTCTATTCTTAACAAATTGCCGATACCCCCTCCCCCTCCTTCCATGTCTCCACATCGCCCTTCGCTCTCTCTCCATCTCTTTGTCATGTCCTTTTGTCCCTCCTTTCTTGCTCCCATGTCTCGTTGGTGTTCCCCTCTCATTCACCCTTCTACACTTCGTCGCTTCTTCACTTAGTGCGCCAAGGGGCATCGATCACCACATGTATATGGTTGCATTTATGAGCCCAAATGTGGTCAATGGTGCTAAGCAGTGGCAAAATCGCCATCAATCAAGTGGCGACGTCGACGTGTGATGTAGTGGGGGTTTTTGTCCACCCATATGTTCCGGTGCTTGGCCGAGTTTTTGGTGTTTTGTTGTGCTTAATTTGTGTATGTGTAGTGTTTGGTTGTGAGAAATAGAAGATTGTTGTGAGAATGACACCGACGATTGACCATGAGGGAAGAGGATCATGCGCGTCTGTAAATAAGGAAGATATATATGCTTCTTTAGCAATTTGTGTTTCCCCATAGATGTTAGTTACTTTTGAGATATTGCACAGAAACATGGTGGAAGTTATTTTTCATGTTACTTTATCCACATCCAATCTGATGTCCCTCTCGAGCTACAGGTCAAATGTACTAGTTATCCCGCGCACACCTTCCTTTCAAACATAATATTTTAGTATTACTTTTTGCCTGTCATTGAGACGACCAAACATAAGTTTGAAATTTACTTTTTACACTTCTCAAGGACAACTTTGTAATTGATTATTCGACCGTTGAAGTCAGACGGTAAAGCTTCTAGCTTATTCCAAAGGAGTTCAACTTCTATTAATCACATCATGTTTGAATTTTTAATTGTTTTATTTGTCGGTTCATCACTAGAGGTTGATGTGACAATGAAACTACACAAATAACACACAATATGTCTATTTTTATTAGCAAAATTTTCATTCCAGAGGCATGCCCTTTTTTATCTTGTATGCAAAAACTGGTACTGATATATATATATATAGAGAGAGAGAGACACACACACACACATCATTATAGAAAAATGCATCCATTTATAGTTTTATGAATTGATTTCATGTGTACTTGTCTAAATTCAATTTAAATACAATATTTGGATCATCCACCTCAATCTTTTTTTTGTATGAAATCGGCTATACTCCCCCTTCACCCTTGGTCTCTGTGTCACCCTTCACCCCCTCCACCTCTTTATCTTCTCCCTTTGTCCCTTCTCTCTTTGTCTCCCCCCTTTCTTGTCGTTGGTCCCCTCTCTTTCCTCCTCCCACACTTTATTGCTTATTCATTGAGGGTGCTAAGGGGGATTGACTGTCACTGATGCCTAGTGTTTCATGTATGTGCCACAATGTGGTGGACGATGGTCAGGAGTGGCAAAAATCGCCACCGGACATGTGGTAGATCGGCTTGTGATGTAGTGGGGTGGTTGTCATCCTATATGTTGTGGTTCATACATGAGCTTTTGGTGTTTTTATACTTCCTTTGTGTATGTGTGGTGTTAGGTCGTGAGAAAGAGAAGATTGTTGTGAGGATGAGACCGGTGTTTGACCGTGGAGGAAAAGGATCTTGTGCATCTTTAAATAAGAAACCAGATATTGCTTTTAGCTACAACTGATGTTCTTCACCAATGGATCTAGCTCTACCATACCGTATGGGCCGCGCGCGAGCCACCACCAAGTTGTCTTCTTCTTGTGGTCATGAGGCGGCCGCGGATCGGAGTGGCGGTGGACACCGGACGAGAGGGGGAGAACCCTATAGGTGGAGATGAGTAGTAGCGATTACCGCTGGTAGCGCGGGCATATTCCAACAAACGAGAAGAGGTTCCTGGCCATATATGCACGTTGAGGAAAAAGGGCCAAATACTACCACACGTTGTCCTCGCCTCTGCCGCAGGCTGATGAGCTCAAGTCATTGTAAGAGCTCCTAGGTGGGTGAGTTATATTGTTTTTTAATTTAATGGTTCCCGTAACAGTGAGTTACTTTTGAGATTGTGTAGACAAATGTGGCGGAAGTTATTTATCATGTTACTTTAGGCACACCTAATCTATCTCTGCCGAGCTATCAAATTTACTACCACCTCCGTCTTGGTGAATAAACCATTCGCGTAGTTCTAGGTCGACGATTTAACTATCTAAATATGTATTATATGTGACAAAAATATATATTTAGAAACTACATTCGTGTAGAAATCTAGTGATATACTTTTCATGTCATATAACACATATTTAATTCCTCAAATCGATGACCTAAAACTACACGAATGACTTATTCACCTAGACGAAGGTAGTAGTTGTTGTTCACATGTGTCCTTTTCAACCATGATAATAATATTTTTCAACCGTTGCATCGATGAACTCCATTCAGGGGCTTGGCAAAGGACGAAGAAAATAAGGTCAGGCGAACTCTAAAGAAAAAAGAAGTATGATACAAACCCGAAGTAGTTCATACATGTATTTTCAGATGACACTGAATAGAATTACCAGATACGATCCACAAAATGAAAATGCTGAATAACTGAAAATATGTTATCAGATGTGCAATTCAAACATGAAAATACCACTAGAATCACTAGATTGTCAAGCCATTTTACAATATTGTCTAAACTCAATCAACATCACAAATTTACAACATGCACACATGTAGAAATTTTAGAAACTTATACCTTCTATTTTTGTCTTTGCTAACCACTTCTCCTTCCAGTCCAGCCCCTATCTTTTATATTCGCCCATAATGTAACACCGCCGCACCATCCCCTTGGAAAACGTCGTTGTGCCGCCATGCGTCAGCGTCCCTGCCGCGTGGCCCATATCATGTGTGGTGTGTGCCACTGTCGCGCTTCAATTTTCATCCTCCACCGACACCGTTGACACATTTTAGGTTTTGTGCAGTTGTGCGATGCCTAGCTGGTTGACTCGATCCTTCGTTTCATTTCGCGTGCATTCGCTAGAAGTCATGGCCACCACCCAGCGTGCGTACGGGTAAAGGTCTGAATAACGTAGATGAAATGCTATTCGACGGCCAGCACTATGCTAATATCCTTTTATCTTTTCCCAGCTATGCAAGTACACACCTCAAGAAAAAACTATGCAAGTACGCATTGACGTACACAACCAGCCGTGAATGTGGTTTGGTGCATTACCTGTATACATTTTTAGACAAAATTTAAGGTAGGGTGGCTGCCCTCCTTGCCCTATGGGGTCCTCCGCCGGTGACTCCATTCTCGATTACTCGGCCATTCAAACCAGGAGGCTTTGTTTACGGTGTATCATTTCAACTTAGTTCAAATTTTACTAACCACATCATATGATGTGTATTTTTCAGTGGTTTATTTATCGGTGCTCATTAGTGGAGGTTGATGTGACAATGAAACTAGACAAACGTTGTGTGTTATTTTTATTTTGTTAGCAAAAAAATTCATTCCGTATGAAAGCCTACTTTTTGGTCTTATATCAAAAGATTGGTAGTTTATGTATATGTATACCAGTACAGATAATGCATCCATGTACAATCCTACGTCTTGATTTCATTTGAACTTCACAAAATTTAGTTTGAATGCAACATTTAGATCTTATAGTTTCATGTTTTATTCTTATCAAATCACCGATACTCCTCCCCCTAATATTCCCATCGCCCTTCGCCCCACCCCCTATTTGCCCCCTTTATCCCTCCTCTCCCTCCCCTCTCATTCCCATTGATGATCCCATCTCTTTCCTCCTCCCACACCTCATTGCTTATTCACTAAGATGCAAAGTGGCACGACGGTCACCGCTATCTAGGGTTGCATTATGTGCCTAGTGTGATGGATGTAGAGAGTAGTGGCAAAATCACCATCAATCGTGTGGCGGCATCACCCTATGTTGCGGAATCGCAGGGAGGGGGGCCACCTATATGTCGTCTCCTCCCTGATTTTGTGGTGTTTTTGTGCTTGTTTTGTGTATGCATTGTATGGACTAAAGGACCATGCACTATGGAACGAGCTATACATGATGTCGTGCTTATGAGCTCATCTCTTATTTTCCTATGTTGAAGGAAAAGGTTGTATTTTTAAAATCCAATGTGTAAGTGTGGTGTGTTTATTTAAGTTCAAAATAAATTCATGAAGGACATATATTCTGAATTCACACTTTTGAGGTGATTTCTCCATATGGTTTTACATGTCTAGCTAGTACAAACGTTGTTCCACTATGTAGTGGTACTATCCTATCTAAGTTGTGATATTTAGCATATCAAATCTCACACTAAGGTATATCAGTCATTGCTACCAAACATGAGTAATATGTGGGTGGGTAGATGAAGTACGACAGTGCTATTTTGTTGATCTGAGCTCTCAAGAAAATTTACATCTTTTTTTCTTGTGGCATATATTTGTTTCGCGGGAAGATCTTTTGATCTACTCATCAATTTGTCATGTCAGTACAAAGAACACTATAAGTAATACGATTTCGCACTTGTACGGGTACAATATTAACTTTTTCTTTTAGTTGGGCACTTCTTGGAATTCTAAGTGCACCACTTATATTATGTTTTGTTTGTTTGCCGGGATCCAATGCTTCATATAACTATTACACTTTTTTTGGGTGGTGGATAGAACTAATACACATAGAGTCTATACACGTAAGGGCATTCTACGCCACACAATTCAGGAAGCAAATAAACTCATGAATATTGTTGGGAAACAAATAATTCACCAATGATTACAAAGATTTGCATGAATGTGGAAGGAGATAGTGGCGCCAATTAATGTTAGCTATATTTTCTAGTAGTATAGCACTGTACTCTTGTTATTTTTAGCACGAAAGTGTGGCCCATGATAATTACGGCTCTCATGAACAAATGTTGACCTGTCATGCCAAAAAAAGACATATATGTGGGCTCTCTCATGTGTTATGCCATGGTTTTCTTTTTAGAATGTGTCATGGCAGATAAGTTTGAACTAATTTTGTTACATAAATTAAAAGATTTTTGAGTCACACATGCCATACGTAGTGTTTTCAGAAAATTATACTTATATGACAAGATTATTGTTTGTATCACGCGTCTATATATGAATTGTATTACGCCATTGTGTATCACCGTATGTACCGTATGGATCTCTTTTGGTTGTGTATCATGTATTTTTCCCTTAATCCTAAAATATTTAGTAGTGTCATGCAACACTGGATAACCGTCACGGGTACAGATCTTTACAATTACTAAGCTCCCTAGGAATAGAGTCCTAGGGGAACTTCAATTTTGTCCTTAAAGTGGATCCTGCCTATAAGGGTCTGGTCAGGTCGTGGGCCGTGGATGAATTTTAAACAATGTTCATAAACTTAAAAAATGTTCGTGAATATAAAAATATATGCATGAATTCAAAAAATGGTTGATGGTGTCCTCCATAGGGGGGTGCTAACCACGTCGGCCGCTGAGCATGGGATGGGCCAAAGACCCCCAATGTACCAACCAGTGGTCCCCACCTATCAGGCCCCACGATGTACTGAAGATATAATCCTCCGAAGACTTGGCGTCTACTCCAAGACCAAATGAGATCCTTGACATGTTTGTCCCCTGATGTAACCGACATAGGTCTAACCCTTGGTACCCCGGGTTCCTATATAAGCCGAGGGATTTTAGACCATATAAGTAGATTCATTCACATAAGATAGCGAGGTAGATCCACATGTACTTTGTACCCCTTTGATACGTCTCCATCGTATCTACTTTTCCAAACATTTTTGCTCTTGTTTTGGCCTCTAATTTGCATAATTTGAATGAAACTAACCCGGATTGACGTTGTTTTCAGCAGAACTACCATGATGTTGTTTTTGTGCAGAAATAAAAGTTCTCGGAATCGGACGAAACTTTGTGGAATTTTTTATTGAATAAATAAAAAATACTGGAACAAAGATCCACCAAAAGGGGGACCATCAGTTGCTCACAAGGCAATAGGGCGCGCCTACCCCATAGGGCGTGAAGGAATATGCTCTGGAGGCAATAATAAAGTTGTTATTTTATATTTTCTTATTCATGATAAATGTTTATTATTCATGCTAGAATTGTATTGATCGGAAACCTTAATACATGTGTAAATACATAAACAAACACCGTCCCTATTGAGCCTCTACTAGACTAGCTCGTTGATCAAAGATGGTTAAGGTTTCCTAACCATTGACATGAGTTGTCATTTGATAACGGGATCACATCATTAGGAGAATGATGTGATGGACAAGACCCATCCGTTAGCTTAGCATAATGATCATTCAGTTTTATTACTATTGCTTTCTTCATGTCAAATACATATTCCTTCGATTATGAGATTATGCAAGTCCTGGATACCGGAGAAATGCCTTGTATGCTATCAAACATCAGAACGTAACTGGGTGATTATAAAGATGCTCTACATGTATCTCCAAAGGTGTTTGTTGAGTTGGCATGGATCGAGATTATGATTTGTCACTCGGGGTATCAAAGAGGTATCTCTGGGCCCTCTCGGTAATACACATCATAAGCTTGCAAGCAAACGACTAAGGAGTTAGTCACGAGGTGATGTATCACGGAACGAGTAAAGAGACTTGTCGGTAACGAGATTGAACTAGGTATGAAGATACCAACAATCGAATCTCGGGCAAGTAACATACCGTTGGACAAAGGGAATTACGTATGTTGTTATAACTGTTCGTCCGATAAAGATCTTCGTAGAATATGTGGGATCCAATATGGGCATCCAGGTTCCGCTATTGGTTATTGATCAGAGAGGTATCTCGGTCATGTCTACATAGTTCTCGAACCCTTTGGGTCCGCACGCTTAACATTCGATGACGATATAATATTATATGAGTTATGTGATTTGGTGACCGAATGTTGTTCGGAGTCCCAGATGAGATCGCGTACATGACGAGGAGTCTCGAAATGGTCAAGAGGTAAAGATTGATATATAGGACGATGGTATTCAGACATCGAAGTGTTTCAGAGGGTCCCGGGTACATATCGGGTCACCGGAAGGGGTTTCGGGCACCCCCGGCAAAAGATATGGGCCTAATGGGCCAAGAGGGGAAACACATGAGCCACAAGGGGCTGGTGCACCCCCATATGGGCCAAACCATAGGAGAAGGAAAGAGGGGAAGGGATAAGGAAAGGGGAGGGATTCGGCCTCTCCCTTCCTTCCCTCCTCCCTCCCCTTTCCTTCCTCCTCAGATAGATAAGGAGGGGGGCGCCGACCATGGAGAGACCCCAAGTAGGATTTGGCCTACTTGGGCGCCTCCTTGCCTGCCTTCCTCCCCTCTCCCTCCCACCTATATATATATATATATATATATATGTGGGGGCACCCCTAGCACACACTAGACAATTGTTAGCCGTGTGCGGCGCCCCCCTCACCGTTTACTCCCACTCGTAGTTTCGTAGTGCTTAGGAGAAGCCCTGCGAGGATCACTTCACCATCACCGTCACCACGTCGTCGTGCTGATGGAACTCATCTACTACCTCGACGTCTTGCTGGATCAAGAAGGTGAGGGACGCACCGAGCTGAACATGTGTAGAATGCGGAGGTGTCGTGCGTTCGGTACTTGATCGGTTGAAGCACGAAGAAGTTTGACTACATCAACCGCGTTAAGAAATGCTTCCTCTTACGGTCTACGGGGATACGTAGACACACTCTCCCCCTCGTTGTTATACATCTCCATGGATAGATCATTGCGTGTGCGTAGAATTTTTTTTGTTTTCCATGCAACGTTTCCCAACAATGGTATCAGAGTCAGGTCTATGCGTAGATGATATGCATGAGTAGAACACAAAGAGTTGTGGGCGGTGATATTCATTCTGCTTACCACCAATGTCTTATTTTGATTCGGCGGTATTGTGGGATGAAGCGGCACGGACCAACCTTACATGTCCACGCACATGAGACCGGTTCCACCGACAGACATGCAACTAGTTTTGCATAAAGGTGGTTGGCGGGTGTCTGTTTCTCCTACTTTAGTTGAATCGAATTTGACTGCGACCGGTCCTTGAAGAAGGTTAAAACAGCAAACTTGACGAAACAACGTTGTGGTTTTTTGCGTAGGTAAGAACGGTTCTTGCTAGAAGCCCGTAGCAGCCACGTAAAAACTTGCAAGAACAAAGTAGAGGACGACTAACTTATTTTTGCAGGGTATGTTATGATGTGATATGGTCAAGACGTGATGTTATAAACGTTATTGTATGATATGATCATGTTTTGTAAGATATCTGACAACCGGCAGGAACCTTACGGTTGTCTCTTTATTGTATGAAATGCAAACGCCATGTAATTCCTTTACTTTATCACTATGCGTTAGCGATAGTTGTAGAAGCAATAGTTGGCGAGACGACCATGACACTACGATGAAGATCAAGGTGTTGAGCCGATGACGATGGAGATCATGACAATGCTTTGGAGATGAAGATCAAAAGCACAAGATGATAGCCATATCATGTCACATATTTTGATTGCATGTGATGTTTATCTTTTATGCATCTTATTTTTCTTAGAACGACGGTAGCATTATAAGATGATCCCTTCACTTAATTTCAAGATAAAAGTGTTCTCCTTGAGTATGCACCATTGCTACAGTTCGTCGTTTCTAGACACCACATGATGATCGGGTGTGATAGACTCTATGTTCACATACAACGGGTGTAAGAAAATTTTGCACATGCAGAATACCTGGGTTAAACTTGACGAGCCTAGCATGTACATACATGGTCTTGGAGCACTGGAGACCGAAAGGTCAAACGTGAGTCATATAGTAGATATGATCAACATAGAGATGTTCACCATTGATGACTACTCCATATCACGTGATGATCGGACATGGTTTAGTTGATTTGGATCACGTATCATTTAGATGACTTGAGGATGTCTATCTGAGTGGGAGTTCTTAAGTAATTTGATTAACTGAACTTAATTTATCATGAACTTAGTCTTGATAGTTTTGCATACCTATGTTGTAGATCAATAGCTCGCGATATAGCTCCTATATATTTTTGATATATTCCTATAACAAACTAAGTTGAAAGATGATAGTAGCAATGATGCCGACTGGGTCCATGATCTGAGCATTATCCTCATTGCTGCACAGAAGAATTATGTCCTTGATGCACGCTAGGTGACAGACCTACTGCAGTAGCAGATGCAGACGTTATGAACGTTTGGCAAGCTCGATATGACGACTACTTAATAGTTTAGTGCGCCATGCTTTATGGATTAGAACCGGGACTTCAAAAACGTTTTGAACGCCACAGAGCATATGTGATGTTCCAAGAGCTGAAATTAGTATTTTAGACTCATGCCCACGTCGAGAGGTATGAGACCTCTGACAAGTACTTTGCCTACAAGATGGAGGAGAATAGCTCAACCAGTGAGCATGTGCTCAGAATTTCTGGGTACTACAATCGCTTGAATCAAGTGGGAGTTAATCTTCCAGATAAGATAGTGATTGACAAAGTTCTCTAGTCACTATCACAAAGCTACTAGAACTTCATGATGAACTATAATATGCAAGGGATGACGAAAATGATTCCCGAGCTCTTCGCGATGCTGAAATCGGTGATGGTATAAATCAAGAAAGAGCATCAAGTGTTGATGGTTAACAAGACCACTAGTTTCAAAAAAGGGCAAGGGAAAGAGAGGGAACTTCAAGAAGAATGGCAAGCAAGTTGCCGCTCCCATGAAGAAGCCCAAAGCTGGACCCAAGCCTGAAACTGAGTGCATCTACTGCAAAGGAAATGGTCACTGGAAACAGAACTACCCCAAATACTTGGCGGATAAGAAGGATGGCAAAGTGAACAAAGATATATTTGATATACATGTTATTGATGTGTACCTTACTAGTATTAATAGTAGCCCATGGGTATTTGATACCGATTCAGTTGGTAAGATTAGTAACTTGAAACAAGAGTTGCAGAATAAACATAGACTAGTTAAGGGCGAGGTGACGATGTGTGTTCGAAGTGATTCCAAGGTTGGTACGATCACCATCGCACACTCCCTCTACCTTCAGGATTAGTGTTGAACCTAATTAAATGTTATTTGGTGTTTGCGTGAGCATGAATGTGATTTGATTATGTTTATTGCAATACGGTTATTCATTTAAGTCAAAAAATAATTATTGTTCTATTTACATGAATAAAACCTTCTATGGTCATACACCCAATGTGAATGGTTTATTGAATCTCGATCGTAGTGATACACATATTCATAATATTGATGCCAAAAGATGCAAAGTTAATAATGATAGTGCAACATACTTCTGGCACTGCCGTTTAGGTCATATTGGTGTAAAGCACATGAAGAAACTCCATGCAAATGAGCTTTTGGAATCACTTGACTATGAATCATTTGATACTTGTGAACCATGCCTCATGAGCAAGATGACTAAAACTCCGTTCTCCGGAACAGTGGAGCGAGCCAATGACTTATTGGAAATAATACATACCGATGTATGCGTCTGATGAGTGTCGAGGCATGCGGCGGGTATCGTTATTTTCTGACCTTCACAGATGATTTAAGCAGATATGGGTATATCTACTTAATGAAACACAAGTCTGAAACATTTGAAAAGTTCAAAGAAATTCAGAGTGAAGTGGAGAATCATCGTAATAATAAAATAAAGTTTCTACGATCTGATCGTGGAGGCGAATATTTGAGTTATGAGTTTGGCCTTCATTTAAAACAATGTGGAATAGTTTCACAACTCACGCCACCTGGAATACCATAGCGTAATGGTGTGTCCGAACGTTGTAACCGTACTTTATTGGATATGGTGCGTTCTATGATATCTCTTACCGATTTACCACTATCGTTTTGGGGTTATGCATTAGAGACAGCTGCATTCACGTTAAATAGGGCACCGTCTAAATCCGTTGAGACGACACCGTATGAACTGTGGTTTGGCAAGAAACCTAAGCTGTCGTTTCTTAAATTTAGGGGTTGCGACACTTATGTCAAAAGGCTTCAGCCTGATAAGCTCGAACCCAAATCGGAGAAGTGTGTCTTCATAGGATACCCTAAGGAAACAATTGGGACACCTTCTACCACAGATCCGAAGGCAAGATCTTTGTTACCAAGAATGGAACCTTTCTAGAGAAGGAGTTTCTCTTGAAAGAAGTGAGTGGGAGGAAAGTAGAACTTGATGAGGTAATCGTACCTTCTCTCGAATTGGGAAGTAGCACATCAGAGAAATCTGTTCCCGTGATGCCTACACCAACTAGAGAGGAATCAAATGATAATGATCATGAAACTTCATATCAAGTTGCTACTAAACCTCGTAGGTCAACCAGAGCACGATCCGCACCAGAGTGGTGCGGTAATCCTGTTTTGGAAGTCATGTTATTAGACCAAGGCGAACATACGAACTATGAAGAAGCTATGATGAGCCCAAATTCCGACATATGGCTTGAGGCCATGAAATCTAAGATAGGATCCATGTATGAGAACAAAGTGTGGACTTCGGTGGACTTGCCTGTTGATAGGCAAGCCATTGAGAATAAATGGATCTTCAAGAAGAAGACTGACGCTGATAGTAATGTCACTATCTACAAAGCTCGACTTATCGCAAAAGGTTTTCGACAAGTTCAAGGAGTTGACTACGATGAAACTTTCTCACCCGTAGCGATGCTTAAGTCTGTCCGAATCATGTTAGCAATTGCCACATTTTATGATTATGAAATCTGGCAAATGCACATCAAAACTGCATACCTTAATGGATATCTTAAAGAAGAGTTGTATATGATGCAACCAGAAGGTTTTGTCAATCCTAAAGGTGCTTACAAAGTGTGCAAACTCCAGCGATCCATCTATGGACTAGTGCAAGCATCTCGGAGTTGGAATATACGCTTTGATGAGGTGATCAAAGCATATGGTTTTATACAGACTTATGGTGAAGCCTGTATTTACAAGAAAGTGAGTGGGAGCTCTGTAGCATTTCTGATATTATATATGGATGACATATTGTTGATTGGAAATGATATAGAATTTTTGGATAGCATAAAAGGATACTTGAATAAGAATTTTTCAATGAAAAACCTCGGTGAAGCTGCTTATATATTGGGCATCAAGATCTATAGGGATAGATCGAGACGCTTAATAGGACTTTCACAAAGCACATACCTTGACAAAGTTTTGAAGAAGTTCAAAATGGATTAGTCAAAGAAAGGGTTCTTGCCTATGTAACAAGGTGTGAAGCTGAGTTAGACTGAAAACCCGACCACGGCAGAATATATAGAGAGAATGAAAGTCATTCCCTGTGCCTCAGTCATGGGTTCTATAAAGTATGCCATGCTGTGTACCAGACCTATTGTGTGCCTTGCCATGGGTTTGGCAAGGAGGTACAAGAGTGATCCAAGAGTGAATCACTAGACAACGGTCAAAATTATCCTTAGAGGACTAAGGAAATATTTCTCGGTCATGGAGGTGATAAAGAGTTCGTCATAAAGGGTTACATCGATGCAAGCTTTAACAGTGATTCAGATGACACTGAGTCTCAATCTGGATACATATTGAAAGTGGGAGCAATTAGCTAGAGTAGCTCCATGCAGAGCATTGTAGACATAGAAACTTGCAAAATACATACGGATCTGAATGTTGCAGACCCATTGACTAAACCTCTCTCACAAGCAAAACATGATCATACCTTAGTACTCTTTGGGTATTAATAACATGGCGATGTGAACTAGATTTTTGACTCTAGTAAACTCTTTGGGTGTTAGTCACATAGCGATGTGAACTATAGATGTTAATCACATGGCGGTGTGAACTAGATTATTGACTCTAGTGCAAGTGGGAGACTGGAGGAAATATGCCCTAGAGGCAATAATAAAGTTGTTATTTTATATTTCCTTATTCATGATAAAGGTTTATTATTCATTCTAGAATTGTATTGATCGGAAACCTTAATACATGTGTGAATACATAAACAAACACCGTGTCCCTAGTGAGCCTCTACTAGACTAGCTCATTGATCAAAGATGGTTAAGATTTCCTAACCACTAACATGAGTTGTCATTTGATAATGGGATGACATCATTAGGAGAATGATGTGATGGACAAGACCCATCCGTTAGCTTAGCATAATGATCGTTCAGTTTTATTGCTATTGCTTTCTTCATGTCAAATACATATTCCTTCGATTAAGAGATTATTCAACTCCCGAATACCGGAGGAATGCCTTGTGTGCTATCAAACATCACAAGGTAACTGGGTGATTATAAAGATGATCTACAGGTATCTCCGAAGGTGTTTGTTGAGTTGGCATAGATCGAGATTAGGATTTGTCACTCCGAGTATCAGAGAGGTATCTCTGGGCCCTCTCGATAATACACATCATAAGCTTGCAATTAAACGACTAAGGAGTTATTCACGAGGTGATGTATTACGGAATGAGTAAAGAGACTTGTCGGTAACGAGATTGAACTAGGTATGAAGATACCAACGATCGAATCTCGGGCAAGTAACATACCGTTGGACAAAGGGAATTACGTATGTTGTCATAACGGTTCAACCGATAAAGATCTTCATAGAATATGTAGGAGCCAATATGGGCATCCAAGTTCTGCTATTGGTTATTGACTGGAGAGGTGTCTCGGTCATGTCTACATAGTTCTCGAACCCGTAGGGTCCGCACGCTTAACATTCGATGATGATATAGTATTATATGACTTATGTGATTTGGTGACCGAATGTTGTTCAGAGTCCCGGATGAGATGACGGACATGACAAGGAGTATCGAAATGGTTGAGAGGTAAATATTGATATATAGGACGATGGTGTTCGGACACTGGAAGTGTTTCGGAGGGTACCGGGTACATATCGGGTCACCGGAAGGGGTTCCGGGCACCCCCGACAAAAGATATGGGCCTAATGGGCCAAGAGGGGAAACACACCAGCCACCAGGGGCTGGTGCGCCCCCCATATGGGCCGAACTAGAGGATAAGGAAAGAGGGGAAGGGAGAAGGAAAGAGGGAAGGGAGAAGGAAAGGGGAGGGATTTGTCTCAAAAAAATGAAAGGGGAGGGATTCGGCCTCCCCCTTCCTCCCCTCCTCCCTCCTCTTTCCTCCCCCCTCCGACAGATAAGGAAGGGGAGGGCACCGGCCATGGGGAGACCCCAAGTAGGATTCGGCCTACTTGGGCGCCTCCTTGGCTGCCTCCCCTCTCCCTCCCACCTATATATATATATATGGGGGGGGGGCACCCCTAGCACACACTAGACAATTGTTAGCCGTGTGCGGCTCCCCCCCTCCACCGTTTACTCCCACGGTCATAGTTCCATAGTGCTTAGGTGAAGCCCTGCGAGGATCACTTCACCATCACTGTCACCATGCCGTCGTGTTGACGAAACTCATCTACTACCTCGACATCTTGCTGGATGATACGTCTCCAACGCATCTATAATTTATGAAGTATTCATGCTATTATTTTATCATTCTTGGATGTTTTACAACCATTTTATAGCAACTTTATATCATTTTTTGGGACTAACTTATTGACCCAGTGCCAGTTGCTATTTTTTGCTTGTTTTTTACATTGCAGGAAATCAATATCAAACGAAGTCCAAACACCGCGAAACTTTTTGTGGATTTTTTATGGACCAGAAGACATCCAGTGGGCCAGAGCAGCACCTGGGGGGGGGGGTGCCCCGAGGGGGGCACAACCCACCAGTGCGCGCCTAGGTGGGTTGTGCCCACCTCGGTGGCCTCCCATACCCCCTCTTCACCCTATAAATCGTCAAATATTCCAAAAACCCTCGGGGTAAACCTAGATCAGTAGTTCTGCCGCCGCAAGGCTCTATAGCCAGCGAAAACCAATCTAGACTCGTTCCGGCACTCTGCCAGAGGGGGAAATCATCACCGGTGGCCATCTTCATCATCCCGGCGACCACCATGATGAGGAGGGAGTAGTCCATCCTCGGGGCTGAGGGTTTGTACCGGTAGCTATGTGTTTAATCTCTATCTCTCGTGTTCTTGAGATGTCACGATCTTGATGTATCGCGGGCTTTGTTAATATAGTCGAATCATATGGTGTTTCCCCCCCTCGATCTTGTTGTGATGAATTGAGTTTTTCCCTTTGAGATTTCGTTGTTATCGGATTGAATACTTTTATGGATTTGAGAACACTTGATATATGTCTTGCAATTGAATACTCGTGGTGACAATGGGGTATCATATTGATTCACTTGATATATGTTTTGGCACTCAACTCGCGGATTTCCAAGGTGACATTGGGGTAATCTATGCATAGGGGTTGATGCACGTTCTTGTCTTTGTTTCTCCGGTAGAAATCTTGGGGCACTCTTTGAAGTTCTTTGTGTTGGATTGAATATTATGAATCTAAATTTGCTTTGGTGTTATTTTAGTACGAACTCTTGGTTAGATTGACCGGAAATAATAGCTTCGTGTTCTTTTAGTACGAACTCTAGGATAGATTGATCGGAAAGAATAGCTTTGAGGTGGTTTCGTACCCTACAAACAATTCCATCTTATGTTCTCCACTAGATAGGAACTTTGGAGTGATTCTTCGTTGCAAGTTGAGGGACAGTTATATGATCCAATTATATTAGCACTATTGAGAGATTGCACTAGTGAAAGTACGAACCCTAGGCCTCATTTTCAAGCATTGCAATACCGTTTTTGTGCCCGTTTACTATTTGCTACCTTGCTGTTTTTATTTATTCAGATTATAAAAATATATTTCTACCATCCATATTACACTTTTATCATCATCTCTTCGTCGAACTAGTGCACATATACAATGTGCCATTGTATTAGGTGTGTTGGGGACACAAGAGACTTCTTGTATTTGGTTGCAGGGTTGTTTGAGAGAGACCATCTTCATCCTACACCTCTCACGGATTGATAAACCTTAGGTCATCCACTTGAGGGAAAACTGCTACTGTCCTACAGAACTCTGCGCTTGGAGGCCCAACACGTGTCTACAAGAATAAAGTTGCGTAGTAGACATCACTAGATCAAGAAGGCGAGGGATGTCACCGAGCTAAACATGTGCAGAAAACAGAGGTGCCGTGCGTTTGGTACTTGATCGGTTGAAGCACGAAGAAGTTAGACTACATCTACCGCGTTAAGAAACGCTTCCGCTTAGGGTCTACGAGGGTACGTAGACACACTCTCCCCCTCGTTGCTATACATCTCCATGGATAGATCATTGTGTGTGCGTAGAATTTTTTTTGTTTTCCATGCAACGTTTCCCAACATGGCGTGCCATGATGCCTTGTGGGGACCAAGAGGCTCCGTCTGATCTAATTCCAACTCTATAAATTCTGTCTTCCCGAGAAAAAAGTCAGAGAAGAAGTTTCATCGCATTTTAAGATATGAAGCCACCACCACCTCTTGTTCTTCATCGAGAGGGTTGTTCTGGAGTCCGTTCGCAACTCCAGAGAGGGGGATTGGTGATAACCCACAAGTATAGGGGATCGCAACAGCTTTCGAGGGTAGAGTATTCAACCCAAAATTATTGATTCGACACAAGGGGAGCCAAAGAATATTCTCAAGTATTAGCAGCTGAGTTGTCAATTCAACCACACCTGGAAACTTAGTATCTGCAGCAAAGTGTTTAGTAGCAAAGTAATATGATAGTGATGGTAACGGTAACAAAAGAGTAATGAAAGCAAAGTAATATTTTTGGTATTATGTAGTGATTGTAACAATAGCAACGAGAAAGCAAATAAGCGTAAACCAGTATATGGAAAGCTCGTAGGCATCAGATCAGTGATGGATAATTATGCCGGATGTGGTTCATCGTGTAACAGTCATAACATAGGGTGACACAGAACTAGCTCCAATTCGTCAATGTAATGTAGGCCTGTATTCCGAATATAGTCATACGTGCTTATGGAAAAGAACTTGCATGACATCTTTTGTCCTACCCTCCCGTGGCAGCGGGGTCCTAGTGGAAACTAAGGGATATTAAGGCCTCCTTTTAATAGAGAACCGGAACAAAGCATTAGCACATAGTGAATACATGAACTCCTCAAACTACGGTCATCACCGGTAAGTACCCCGGTTATTGTCACTTCGGGGTTAACGGATCATACCACATAATAGGTGACTATAGACTTGCAAGATAGGATCAAGAACTCTCATATATTGATGAAAACATAATAGGTTCAGATCTGAAATCATGGCACTAGGGCCCTAGTGACAAACATTAAGCATAGCAAAGTCATAGCAACATCAATCTCAGAACATAGTGGATACTAGGGATCAAACCCTAACAAAACTAACTCGATTACATGATAAATCTCATCCAACCCATCACCGTCCAGCAAGCCTACGATGGAATTACTCACGCACGGCGGTGAGCATCATGAAATTGGTGATGGAGGATGGTTGATGATGACAACGGAGACGGATCCCCCTTTCCGGAGCCCCGAACGGACTCCAGATCAGCCCTCCCGAGAGGTTTTAGGGCTTGGCGGCGGCTCCGTATCGTAAAATGCGATGATTTCTTCTCTCCTATTTTTTCTCCCCGAAAGCAGTTATATAGAGTTGGAGTTGGAGTCAGGAGGTCTCCAGGGGGCCCATGAGGAAGGGGGGCGCCCCCCACCCTCGTGGCAAGGGTGTGGGCCCCCTGGTCTTCATCTTTGGCGAGGATTTATTATTATTTATTGTAAGATATTCCGTGGAGTTTCAGGTCATTCCGAGAACTTTTGTTTTCTGCACATAAAACAACATCATGGCAATTCTGCTGAAAACAACGTCAGTCCGGGTTAGTTCCATTCAAATCATACAAGTTAGAGTCCAAAACAAGGGCAAAAGTGTTTGGAAAAGTAGATACGACGGAGACGTATCAACTCGCCCAAGCTTAAACCCTTGCTTGTCCTCAAGCAATTCAGTTGACAAACTGAAAGAAATAAAGAAAAACTTTTACAAACCCTGTTTGCTCTTGTTGTTATAAATATGTCAAGCTAGCATTCAAGTTTTCAGCAAAGATTATAACTAACCATATTTGCAATAATTCTCAGGTCTCATGATTACCCATATCAATAGCATATTCAACTAGCAAGCCATAATAATAAATCTCGGATGACAACACTTTATCAAAACAATCATAATATCTTATAACAAGATGGTATCTCGCTAGCCCTTTCTGAGACCGCAAAACATAAATGCAGAGCACCTTTTGTCAGGACCCCGATTCCAAGTCACATCGATCTAGCCGGTAACACTTCATATCACATTGCGGCCTCACGCACGGTATCCCCACGGGTGTCGCCTTACCATGGCCCGGGACCGTTTGCGCCTTTTGGCTCACGTATATGATAGTGTCGCTAGCATCCATATGACAGAGAACCCGGGCTGACATGGCTAGTCATGAACCTAAAGCGGCACAGACCTATGGAGACAGGCATACATGAATCACATCGAGCATGTCGGTCATCAGCATGTGAATCCGGGCTGTAGCACTGGGCTAACAGGACTCCGGGGAACCCGGGCTGTAGCAGGCTAGGCAGGACTCCGGATGTCACCGCGTGACATTTCCCCGAAGGGACAGACATAGGAACGAAGTGAAACACATGCCAGCCAGTCAAGTGTCCTGAGCAGTAGTGCTGGACTAGCAGGACTCCGGTGAACCGGGCTGTAGCGGACTACTGTGGCTCGAGGAGCACTAGACTACATTTCCCCATAAGAAAGGCTGCCAAGGATAAACAACTAGATTGTCGGATCCCACACATACCAAGCATTTCAATCATATACACAATATGCTTGATATGTGCAAATACAACATGGCATCACAACAAAACTCTACAACTCAAGTACTTTATTTAAAGGCTCCAGAGAGCCATACATAACATGTTCATACAGGTAGGGGTCACATGACCCGACACTCAAGTCATACAAGCATACAAGCACATGCGGAAGCAAATAGTCTGAGTACAAACACTAGAAAGCAAGAAGGCTTCTCGAAGCCTGTCTATCTACATAGGGCCCTCCATGGCCAGGGTCACCACCTGGGTGGCAAGTCACTCATCGACATCGAGATCTACATAAAACCCATCGGAGGGGGCGGTGTTGTTGTCTGAAAACAGTAATTAAGCAAACATGAGTACAAAGGTACTCAGCAAGTCTTACATCAGAACCTACCATACATGATCATTCTCAAGAAGGTGGTGGGGTTATTGCAGCAAGCCAACTTTGACTCTTGGCTAAGCTATCCTACGGAACTCCACTAGTAAAATAGTTTTTGCACACGAGTCCACTACTCACCAACACAATACTCCACCGGGGATCCTCCCTCGTCATCCTACGAGAGGGCCATCCTCGGTACTCACACTTATCTTGAGTCTTTTAGTAGTATCCATTAACTTGTCTATGAAATGTATAGGCAGCCAAGTAGTCCTTTACCGCGGACGCGGCTATTCGAATAGTTTTATACCCTGCAGGGGTGTACTTCTTCACACATGTTTCCGCCACTTAGCGTCTGCACATGACATGTGCTTGGCCGACTTCAAGCAAAAACCAACGTGGGTGTAGACCATGACCTGACTAACCGCACAAGTCTCTAGTCCAGGTTTATCGCCTATTCAGGTTCCATCTGCAAGGAAATCCGGCCGGGGTGTCCTCAACGGCCCCAAACGATGTGTGCAGGGTTCCCGAGACACCAAACGGGCGACTCGGTACACCGTGCCATGGTGTATCTACCGCATCATAGCCCACCCCTAGGGTCAGTGCTACGCACGGCCGCCAACACATAACCTACAAACACCAGAAACTAGTTCCAACTCCTGGACAGAGGACGAGATGGGTCAGTAAGTCGAGCGGGGTCATATTTCAGGGCCCAATGTGTGGTAGTAACTGAATCTTAAATCACGCATACAGATCTCAGTTCTTATGGACGGCCTCAATGAAACAACCCACCATGTACTCCTACATGGCCTCTCATCGATACCTTTACCAAAACATGTTCAACACATCCCTCACATTACCGACATAATCATTTCACTCTAGCCCATCACCCAGATGAACCAGACCTGACACAACCCTAAGCATAGCAGGCATAGCAAGGTAGGAATCACATACATGGCTCAATCAACCCCTACACATGCTAGTGGGTTTCATCTAGTTACTGTGGCAATGACAGGTCATGCAGAGGATAAGGGTTCAACTACCGTAGCACACAGCAGTTTGAATCGCGTTGTCTTAATGCAGTAAACAAGAGCAGAAGCGAGAACATGGGTTTGTATCGGAATGATCAATGGGTTGCTTGCCTGATGTAGTGGTAGTAGAGTAGTGCCCTTCAGACGGATACTCGGGGTTATCCTCGGAGGCAGAACCTACCATGAAAGACACACCGACATAATCAACACATGACAATATGCAACAATATGATGCATGCTATGACATGGCAAAATGAATGTGTCTTGGCCTAATGCAAGCTAAAACAGAAAGGAATGAACTCATTTGAATCAAAGATTCAAATGTTAGTTCATTTAACATAGACTTATTAGTGCATTATCTTATTTTGCTTAAACAGCAAGGTTAACTTGTTTTGTCATGCATGAAACCATTACAGATGGATAGATTGAATTTTTCTGATCATTTTTCATATATAAATTGTTTGATTTGGAGCTATGGTTGATTTTCTATGATTTTTAGAAGTTTTGGCTATTTTCTAGAATTTCCTATTAAAGAATAAATCCAGAAAAGGATTTACTGCATCAGCCTGACGTCAGTGTGACGTCAGCGGTCAACTGGCCGGTCCAGGTCAAACCTGACCAGTGGGTCCCATCTGTCAGTGTCAACTAAATAACTAAATTTAGTTAGTGTTAAACTAATACTAACCTAGTTTAATTAGTGGTCTCGGGCCCACACGTCAGTGAGTCAGGGGAAAATCAAACTGGGGTCAACCCGGGTCAAACTCGCCGGAGTTGACCCAGGGCTCGTCCCCGGCAAGGCCAGGGACGGCGGAGGGGTGCGGGTTTCTTCCTCCGGCGACCAAATGGCCGGCGGAGGGCATCTAAGTGACGCGGGCACTCGTCCGCATCGAGTGGTATGGGTGGTTGGGCCTGGGGTGGCCGGAGTCGTCGCCGGCGTCAACCTTGGCGGTCGTCGGGGCTTGGGTGAGGTCGGGGTCGTCGTTGTGATGGTTGTGGTGGCTCAAGCGGGGCACGTACGTGCTCTACGCGGCGCGGGGAGGAAGCTGGGTACGACGGCCGGACCATTAGATGGCCGGAGACTCGTCGGCGGCGAGCACAGGTGGCGGTGCGTGCAGGCGAACTCGAGGTGGCGCGTACGGTGCACGAGAGCTAGAACGGAGAGGGGGAGAAGCGTCAGTAGCTCACTGCGGTTGCAGGGGAGCAAATGGCGAGCTCGGGGAAGAGCTGGAGCGAGCGGGGCGGCGAGGGGGATCTCCGGCGACCGAGGTTGAAGACGAGCTCGGTGCAGCGTCTCCGGGGCGAGCGAGCGCTCGGGGATGGGTCGAGGCGAAGTGGTGGACGACAGCGGAACTTCTTGGCACGGTGAGGCAACGAGTGGATGGCGGTGGCTGCGGTGGTGCTTGTCAGCGGCGACGGCTGCGCCCTGCTTCAGGGGAGAGAGCGAGAGAGGCGAGACAGGGGGAGAGTGGAGCGGTCGAGGGGTCCAGGGGTCTGCGTGGCACTCGTAGACGCGTCCGGGGCGTCGGTGGAAGCAGGAGGTGGCTGGCGTGTGGCTGCGGGCGCCGGCCACGCGCCTCGCGTCCTCCTGGCGAGAGGAGGAGGATGACTAGCGCGACAGGTAAGTCTCTGTTCTCTCTCTCTTTTTCTGTTTTTCATTTATTCTATTATTTCTGTAACTTCAGGGCTTTATTAAAAATGCCAGGGCATTTCCAAAAATCATAAAATTAATCATGGCTACTGCTTAGAATATATCCAACAACAAACATTTTATTTTATGATTATTTGAGCATTTAAAATATTTGATAACATTTAAATGCCCAAATGCAAATACTATAAGAATTAATCCAATGACCTTAAGATGTCCTAGAAAAATGTGCACCATTTTTGTCAAAGGTTTTAACCCAAAACAAAAAGGGTGGGCTTTTTAGAAGGGCATTTCAGGTTCATTGAAAAAGTTTTTACTAAACCCTAGTTGTTCCAGGGGGGTGCTGGGGGTTCTGTCATCCCCATTTCAGTTTTCTGGGAATTTAAACATGATGCAACACTCTAATGCTTGAACTAGCTAGGGTGTGACACCTTTAAAGATCAAGGACTGACTAGACATTGTAATTCATGGTAAAAGAGATCCAATCATAGTCACACCCAATGTAAACTAACAATAATGAATGCAAATGGCAGCGGTGCTCTACAACTGGTGCTTTTTAATAAGAGGGTGATGACTCAACATAAAAGTAAATAGATAGGCCCTTCACAAAGGGAAGCGGGGATTTGTAGAGGTGGCAGAGCTCGGTTTTGAAATAGAGGTAAATAACATTTTGAGCGGTTTACTTTCATTGTCAACATAACAACCAAGAGATGGCGATATCTTCCATGGTACACACATTATAGGCAGTTCCCAAACAGAATGGTAAAGTTTATACTCCCCCTCCACCAACAAACATCAATCCATGGCTTGCTCGAAACAACGAGTGACTCCAACATACATCAGGTCCCAGGGGGAGTTTTGTTTTGCAATTATTTTGATTTAGTTTGCATAAAGCATGGGACTGGGCATCCCGGTGACCAGCCATTTCCTCGTGAGTGAGGAGCGGAGTCCACTCCTCTTGAGAATAACCTGCCTAGCATGGAAGATACAGACATCCCTAGTTGATACATGAGCTATTCGAGCATACAAAACATGATGATTATTTGAAGGTTTAGAGTTTGGCACATACAAATTTACTTGGAACGGCAGGTAGATACCGCATATAGGAAGGTATAGTGGACTCATCTGGAATAACTTTGGGGTTTAAGGGATTGGATGCACAAGCAGTATTCCCACTTAGTACAAGTGAAGGCTAGCAAAAGACTGGGAAGCGACCAACTAGAGAGCGACAACAGCCATGTACATGCATTAAAATTAATAAACATTGGATGCAAGCATGAGTAGGATATAATCCACCATGAACATAAATATCGTGAAGGCTATGTTGATTTGTTTCAACTACATGTGTGAACATGTGCCAAGTCAAGTCACTTAAATCATTCAGAGGAGGATACCACCCTATCATACCACATCATAACCATTTTAATAGCATGTTGGCACGCAAGGTAAACCATTAAAACTCATAGCTAATCAAGCATGGCACAAGCAACTATGATCTCTAATTGTCACTGCAAACATGTTTATTCATAACAAGCTGAATCAAGAACGATGAACTCATCATATTTACAAAAACTGTAGCGACCAGACCTCAAACAGTCTGATCTCTGTGCTCCGGTGTCATCCCTGGATCAGTAATGCTGACACCACACAATAGTCAGAGGATTTATAACAGAGTAGTAATCACACACTTATTACATCGAGTGTCTCAATAGAGAACTAATTACAATAAATATGGCTTAAGGCCATCTAATAACGATAACATCGGAAGGCTTGGAAGATAAGTGAGTCCATCAACTCCAACGGCATCACTGAGTATAGAACCACGACCTAAAAACTCCTTAATCGTCGTCTAAAAAGTCTGCAACATTAACGTTGCAGCCCGAAACGGGTCAGCACATGGAATATGCTGGCAAGGTAACACATAGAGAGTAATGGAATGAAACTTCTATACTATATGCATATTTGGCTGTTGGAAAGCTCTATGGTTACAGTTTTGCGTAAAGCCAATTTTTCCCTACAACAAAGGAGTAAATTTTATTTACTATCATGGTAGTTGTTAAACATTGAGAATGGTTAACCGCATCCTCAATCCCAATTAAAGTAATCATCATTAAACAAAACCTAACAAACTTAATTTAGAGTAACATGTTGAGATTCACATGATAATCCAAGTACTAGATACTCAAAAAGTCCATAACCGGGTACACGACTAATCATGATTAGTTTATTACACTCTACAGAGGTTTGCGCACTTTTCCCCACAAGACTCGATCGCCTCTGTTTGGTTTCTCGCACTAAATGGTGTTTGACAAGACGGATGACCGAGACATAGTCTTTCAGAAGCACTAGCACCTTACGATGGATAACAATCCTGCTGTCTTCTGATGCTCTGCCTTTACTCTCTAACACACATCACAAACTGCTACATACTCCGCAATATCCTTCTTCATTCCGGTCCACCAGAAAATATCCTTCAAATCCAAATACATATTGGTATTTCCTGGGTGAATCGAATATGGTGAATCGTGTGCCTCTTGCAGAATCAACTTCCTGATCTCCGGGTCATTGGGCACATAAACACGGTCTTCAAACCATAGGGTGTCGTGCTCATCCTCACGAAATCCTTTAGCCTTTCCTTTGCTTATTTTCTCCTTTATAGAGGCAATCTCCTTGTCAGTCTTCTGAGCTTCTCTGATTCTATCCATCAAAGTTGACTGAATCTCCAATGCTGCTACATAGCCTCTCGGAACTATTTCCAAACATAACTCTCGAAGATTTTTGGATAACTCCCTTGGTATTTCTCCCGTCATTAATGTATTAACATTGCTCTTATGGCTCAATGCGTCAGCTACTACATTAGCCTTTCCGGGATGGTAATGCAATCTCATATCATAATCCTTGATGAGCTCCAACCATCTTCTTTGTCTGAGGTTTAACTCCTTCTGCGTGAAAATGTACTTCAAACTCTTATGATCCGTGTACACCTTGCAATGGTTTCCAATGAGGAAATGTCTCCATGTTTAAACGGATAGAGGGTTTCGAGACGAAACTCCAGGCGCTTGAATCGTCTGATTCCGATAAACGAGCGAAAAGTTATACTAAAACGAAAATCGGATCAGAAATCACGATCAGAAAATAATCGCGGAAAATCCGAGAAAAAGGAAAACGACGAACAGATTAACGAATGAACGTTCTTTAACCGGATCTAAATGACGAATACGTTCGTTAAAACGAACGAACGAGCGAATGCTCGCTATTTAACCTAAACCGAGAAAAAAATAAAACCGATCTAAAATAAAAAAAACGAAAACTAAAAAAAACCGGGAAAAAAACGGTGGCACGGATTTCGAGGCGACCTCGGGCGGCGGGTCGGCGAGGCGGCGGCGATGGGCGGTGGCGGGGCGGCGAGCAGCGGCTCGGGCGGGGCTGGGGCTGGGGCGGCTCGGGGCTAGGGTTTCGGCCCGGTGGTGGGCCGGCTTATAAAGGCTAGTCGGGCCGGAGTCCCGGTCGGACACGGCCTGTAGATCGGTGCGATTTTTTTAAAAATAATTACGCACAGAAGAAAAATAAAAAGAAATACTAAACGGACTCCCAAAATCCCAAAATAAATTTTCCCGGGCTTCTAAAATCAAGCCGCACAAGGTGAACATTTATTTGGGGCCTAAATGCAATTTTGAAAAACGCACATTTTTCCTAAATTCAAATAAAATAACGAAAAACTCCGAAACAAAATCTTATTTGATTTTATTATTAAATCCTCAATATTTCTTTATTTTGGGAAAGTCATTTTATTCCCTCTCTCATATTTTTGTAACAGAAATAATTGATGATAAAATAATTAAAATCAAATGATCCTATTCTCAAAATTTGAGAAAACTCAAATATGAAAATAACGAAATCCCCAACTCTCTCTGTGGGTCCTTGAGTTGCGTAGAATTTCTAGGAGCAAAACCAATAGCAAATAATATATGATATGCATTGATGATCTAATGTATAACATTCCAAATTGAAAATTTGGGATGTTACAAACCTACCCCCCTTAAGATGAATCTCGCCCTCGAGATTCGGGTTGGCTAGAAAATAGGTGAGGGTGGTCTTTGAGCAACTCTTCCTCTCATTCCCAGGTGGCTTCATCCTCCGTGTGGTTGCTCCACTGAACTTTGCAAAACTTGATAACCTTGCTGCGAGTGGCTCGGCTGGCAAACTCGAGAATCTTAATTGGTTTCTCCTCATAGGTCAAATTGTTATCCAACTGAATTGCTTCCAATGGCACTGGGTGTAACGCCCTCGATGCGGTTATAGCTCCCACGTGTCGAGGCACGACTTAGAGACATAACCGCATTGAAAGCAATGTCGCAAGTCAGGCAATCATTACAACATCCCATGTAATACATAATAAAAGGGGGAGATAACATAGTTGGCTTACACTCGCCACGTCACATCAGAGTACATAAATAACATCCATCAAACAAACACTCATGGCCCGACTACGGCGCCAAAATGGAAAAGAACCCAACATGCGACAAGGCCCTGAATCGAACCCCAACTAGGCACCACTACTGATCATCGGGAAAGGAAACATAATAACGCTGAGAGTCCTCGTCGAACTCCCACTTGAGCTCGTACTCGTCACCTGGAGCGGAATCACCTGGACCTGCATCTGGAATTATAGTATCTGTGAGCCACAGGGACTCAGCAATCTCGCACCCTCGCGATCAAAACTATTTAAGCTTATAGGAAGGATAAGGCAAGTATGTGGAGCTGCAGCAAGCGACTAGCATATGTGGTGGCTAACTTATCCGCAAAAGAGAGCGAGAAGAGGAGGCAAGGCGCGAGCGAGAAACTAGAGGAACAACCTGCGCAAGCATAACTCCAACTCCGTGTCCACTTCCCGGACTCCGCCGAGAAGAGGCCATCACGGTAACACACACAGTTGGTTCATTTTAAATTAATTAAGGTTCAGTTATCTACAACCGGACATTAACAAATTCCCATCTGCCCATAACCGCGGGCACGGCTTTCGAAAGTTCAATCCCTGCAGGGGGTCCCAACTTAGCCCATGACAAGCTCTCACGGTCAACGAAGGAATAGACCTCCACCTGAGTCACACCGATCAGACTCGGTAACCCGGTACAACAAGACAATTCGACAGGTTAAAACAAGACCAGCAACACCGCCCGAATGTGCCGACAAATCCCGATAGGAGCTGCACATATCTCTTTCTCAGGGCACACTCAGATGATACATCCTACGAGTAAAACCAACCCTCAAGTTGCCCCGAGGTGGCCCCGCAGTCTACTCGGTCGGACCAACACTCAGAGGGAGCACTGGCCCGTGGGGGGGCTAAAAATAAGATGACCCTTGGGTCTGCAGAACCCAAAGGAAAGAAAAGGGTAGGTGGCAAATGGTAAAACCAAGGTTGGGCATTGCTGGAAAAGCTTTAATCGAGGCGAAATATCAAGGGGTTCCCATTATAACCCAACCGCGTAAGGAACGCAACATCCGGGAACATAACACCGATATGACAGAAACTAGGGCGGCAAGAGTGGAACAAAACACTAGGCGAGTGGCCGAGACTTCCACCCTTTACCAAGTATATAGATGCATTAAGATAACATAGTAATATAGTGATATCCCAACAAGTAAATAAATGTTCCAACAAGGAACGGCTCCAATCTTCACCTGCAACTAACAACGCTATAAGAAGGGCTGAGCAAAGCGGTAACATAGCCAATCAACGGTTTGCTAGGACAATGGCAGGTTAGAGGTTCAATCATGCAATTGGGAGGCTGACAAGAAAGTGGTAGGCATCGTAGCAGTGGCAAAGCAAAAGAGCGATCAAACTAGCATAGCAAAGATAGTAGTGATTTCGAGGGTATGATCATCTTGCCTGCACAGTCGTCAGAGTTGACTGGATCCTCACAAGCAAACTCAACGGGCTCCTCGGTAGCGAACTCGTCTCCCGGCTCTACCCAACAAGACAAACAAGCAACAAGGATACAATCAACCACGTGCAAGACCAAGCAATATGATGAAATGATGATATGCTATGCGGGATGCGATGCGGGATGCAAAATGCAAGATATGACAGGAAATGCATGAACCTGGCCTCAACTTGGAATTCCAAGGGTGCCACTGGATATAGGGGCTGAAATCGCTTGAAAACGATATAAAGATCATTGGAATCGGAGTTACGGTTTGGAAATGGCGAGCGATTTACGAAACGAACCGATCTGCAATATACAGCAAGTAGGCTCCTAAATGCAACGAAAAGAACATGCTACAGCCACCAAACATGAAAACAAAATACATGGAAGTGATGTACACAAGATGGTTAACAAAACACTAGCACTGAGCCATAGGCAAATTCATCCATTAAGAGGTTCAAACAAGCATGGCAAAAATGAATATGCAAAACAGATTCCAGACTTGGTGAAATTAACACTAGCCTGAAATTTCAGATCACGAAGCCCTCTTCGGAGCAGCAAAACAACATGATAGATGACCTGAACATGACAAGTAAGAACATGGAATGGAGCTACTCAACAAGTTTAACAAAACACCCAAAGTGACCTGGGCCAAAAGGGTTCACAAAATACTCTACCGAGCTCACGAACATAGCTCGAACACAATCAGTTTTCAGACTTAGTGAAAACTGAGACATGCTGAAATATAACCCACGAAGGCATGTAAACGAGGTCGATGCACTCACTACGGTGCAAGTCATGGCAAGGAAAGCATATAACCAGCAAGAAGGCACAATATGCTAGCTACACATGGCAAGAACAAAGGCATAGCATGCATGGATCACTAACGGTAGCATCGGCAAAATCGCAAACAAGTTGACGATCTGCCCAGGTTAACAACGAAGCAAAAGTTGAGCTCGATTGAGTCAACCTAGAGCACTTCATATATGCAAACAAAGACATGGATGGATAGAGCATAACATAAATATCAAAACTCCCTTACTGATCTTCCTCAAAAGAGGCACGGATCACTAGGAAACAAGCTGGACATATAGCATCATGAACTAAAATATCCCAGACTTAGTGAAAATCACTAAGTCCCTGGAATCAGCAATCTCAGGTACCTCTCTTCGCAAGCTTGCACAAGACAACACACACATCCTAAAAATGCATGGGTGGCACCTCTGGAAAGAAGACAAAATGCTTAACAATTCATCCCAAAGGGGCACAGGCATATCATGCACGGATTAAACATGGCAAAAATGACAAAAGTGCATGATGAACTAACGGATCTGCAATTTTACTCACGAAGCCTCCTTCTAACAGCATTTTGGGCAACAAGATGACCTCAAATTCAAATGATGCAATGGAATGAAATGATGTACATGTCGAGACAAAGATTTTGATATATCATACGCCCAAAACGGAGCTACGGTTGCGGAGATATAAGCAGTCAAAGTTGCATAAAATAATTAGACGGGGGAGGGGAAAGTCAACCCCTAGGGTTTCAAAATTCCAGATCTGAGATCCAGATCGAGGCATGGGAACCGAGGCGGTCGGGGTACTGTAGCTCGCCGGAGTCGGAGCTCGCCGGAGACGCGGGCCGCCGGTCGGGGAGGAGGTTGCCGGGGGCGGCGCCGGCGTGGAGGCGGGCGGCGCGGTGCGGCGCCGGGGACGGCGAGGCGGCGGCGGGCGGCTCGGACGAGGAGGCGTGCGCCGGCGGCGGAGTTGCTGCGCGGCGGCGGCGGCTGCTCCGGCCGCCGGAGCCGGAAGGGGCGGCGGCGCTGGAGGCGGGGAGGCGCGGGGCGCCTGGGCCCGGGAGGCGGCGCGCGGGCCAGGCGGGCCGGCGGCGATGCGGTCCCGCCCTGGGGACAGGTGGCGGGCGCTGGGTGGCTGGCGGCGGTGGGCGGACGTTGTCCGGTCGGATCCGGACACGTCCGTCGGTGGGGGGGGGGGGTGATCTGTTTTTTTTTTCGAGGAGGACGGGGAGGAATCTGAGATTAGGAATGGGGGGGGTGTATATATAGGCATAAGTGGACTAGGAGAGTCCAAATGAGGTGCGGTTTTCGCCCACGCGATCGTGATCGAACGCTCTAGGACATGGAGCAGAGTTTGGTGGGTTTTGGGACAAATTTGGGGGGTGTTGGGCTGCAACACACACGAGGCCTTTTCGGTCCCTCGGTTAACCGTTGGAGTATCAAACGAAGTCCAAATGATACGAAACTTGACAGGCGGTCTACCGGTAGTAAACCAAGGCCGCATGGCAAGTCTCGGTCCAATCCGGAAATGTTTAATCCCCACACACGAAAGAACGCTAGAAAAGGCCACCGGAGGAGAACGAAGCGCCGGAATGCAAAACGGACAACGGGGAAAATGCTCGAATGCATGAGATGAACATGTATGCAAATGCAATGCACGTGATGACATGATAAGAGATGCACGAAAAAGAAAAACAACACATGGAGACAAAGACCCGAACCCGAGAAATAAATATAACTTAATGCCGGAAACGGCAAGAGTTGTATACAAATATGGAAAGTATATCTGGGGCGTTACACTGTGTCTCCAAGGGTATGTCAGCCATCTCCGCGTGGCACTTCTTCAACTGAGAAACGTGGAACACATCATGAACTCCTGACAATCCTTCGGGCAATTCCAACTTGTAGGCCACTTCTCCCATACGTTCCAATACTCGGTATGGTCCTACAAATCGTGGTGCTAACTTTCCCTTAACACCAAAACGCTTTGTTTCCCGAAGTGGAGATACTCGAAGATAAACTCGGTCTCCGACTTCGTAAACTGTCTCCTTGCGTTTAGAATCTGCGTAGCTCTTCTGCCTGGACTGGGCTATCTTGAGCCTATCGCGAATCAATTTCACCTTCTGTTCAGACTCTTTAATCAAATCAGGCCCAAACAACTGGCGGTCTCCAACTTCGTCCCACGACAACGGTGTCCTGCATCTCCTTCCGTACAAAGCTTTGAAAGGGGCCATCTTTAAACTGGTTTGGTAACTATTGTTGTAAGAGAACTCTGCATATGGCAAATTGTTGTCCCAACTAGATCCATAATCTAGCGCAGAAGCTCTCAGCATATCCTCCAAAATCTGATTGACTCTCTCGGTCTACCCATCTTTCTGTGGATGAAAAGCTGTGCTGAACTCTAGTCTGGTACCCAAAGTTTCATGCAACTGCTTCCAGAACTTTGAGGTAAACTGGGTTCCTCCATCTGATACGATACTCCTCGGAACTCCATGCAGACATACGATCGTGGTCAGGTATATCTTTGCCAACTTAGCACTGGTGTAAGTGGTCTTTACTAGGATGAAATGAGCTACTTTCGTCAACCGATCGACTACAAACCAAATCGAGTCATAGCCTGAACGAGTCCTGGGTAATCCCGTGATAAAATCCATGCCTAACTTATCCCACTTCCATTCGGGTATCGGCAATGGTTGTAACAATCCTGCTGTCTTCTGATGCTCTGCCTTTACTCTCTAACACACATCACAAACTGCTACATACTCCGCAATATCCTTCTTCATTTCGGTCCACCAGAAAATATCCTTCAAATCCAAATACATTTTGGTATTTCCTGGGTGAATCGAATATGGTGAATCGTGTGCCTCTTGCAGAATCAAGTTCCTGATCTCCGGGTCATTGGGCACATAAACACGGTCTTCAAACCATAGGGTGTCGTGCTCATCCTCACGAAATCCTTTAGCCTTTCCTTCGCTATTTTCTCCTTTATAGAGGCAATCTCCTTGTCAGTCTTCTGAGCTTCTCTGATTCTATCCATCAAAGTTGACTGAATCTCCAATGCTGCTACATAGCCTCTCGGAACTATTTTAAACATAACTCTCGAAGATTTTTGGATAACTCCCTTGGTATTTCTCCCATCATTAATGTATTAACATTGCTCTTATGGCTCAATGCGTCAGCTACTACATTAGCCTTTCCGGGATGGTAATGCAATCTCATATCATAATCCTTGATGAGCTCCAACCATCTCCTTTGTCTGAGGTTTAACTCCTTCTGCGTGAAAATGTACTTCAAACTCTTATGATCCGTGTACACCTCGCAATGGTTTCCAATGAGGAAATGTCTCCATGTTTTCAATGCATGCACTACAGCTGCTAATTCCAAATCATGCGTAGCATAACTCAACTCATGAGGTTTCAGTTGTCTTGAGGCATATGAAACAACTCTCCCTTCCTGCATAAGCACTGCTCCAAGTCCTCGACGTGAAGCATCGCAATACACCTCATAGTCCTTGGTCTGATCTGGCAAAATCAACACTGGTGAAGTAACCAAGCATTTCTTCAACTCCTGGAAACTAGCCTCACATTCCTCAGTCCATTTGAACTTGGTATCCTTCTTTAATAACTCCGTCATAGGCTTTGCAATCTTGGAGAAATTCTCAATGAATCTCCGGTAGTATCCTGTGAGTCCAAGAAAACTCCGTATCTCTCCAACCGTGGTTGGTGCTTCCCACTTGGTCACGGTATCAACCTTGGTGGGATCTACTGTTATTCCTTCTCCAGATATAACGTGTCTGAGGAATCCTACTTCCTTCAACCAAAACTCACATTTGCTGAACTTGGCATACAACTGATGTTCTCTGAGCTTACCAAGTACCAAACGCAAATGCTCCTTATGCTCCTCTTCATTTTTCGAGTAAACCAGGATATCATCAATGAACACCACGATGAACTTATCCAAAAACTCCATAAACACTTTATTCATCATGTTCATAAAATAGGCAGGTGCGTTAGTAAGACCAAATGACATAACGGTATACTCGTACAACCCATACCTAGTGGTAAAAGCTGTCTTAGGAATATCCTGTTCTCGAATGTTCAACTGGCGGTATCCTGATCGCAGATCGATCTTGGAAAATACCTTAGCTCCTTGCAATCGATCAAACAGATCATTGATCATTGGTAGTGGGTACTTGTTCTTAATCGTTACTTCATTCAATCCTCGATAATCAACAACCATCCTTAACGATCCATCCTTCTTCTCCACTAGAAGTACTGGCGATCCCCAAGGCGAAGAACTTGGGCGAATATATCCCTTATCTAGTAACTCTTTAATCTGCTTCTTAATTTCTGCCAAATCCTTTGCAGGCATCCTGTATGGTCTCTTTGATATTAGCCCTGTGCCTGGCAATAGCTCAATCAAAAACTCAATATCTCTATCCGGTGGCATGCCTGGTAACTCCTCTGGAAATACTTCAGGGAAATCCCTTACCACTGGTACTTCCTCCTGCACAACTCGTGTTAAACAATTTACTTGAGTCCCTTTTGGCATATGTCGGGATACATACTTGATCCTTCTCCCTTCTGGGGTGGTAAGCAAAATTGTCTTACTGGCGCAATCGATGTTTCCTCCATACATCGACAGCCAATCCATACCCAGAATTACATCCAATCCTTGTGATTCCAAAATGATTAAATCCGAGGGAAACACATGCCTACCTATACTCAATGGCACTTGAAAACATCCTTGACTGGCCATATACTCCGCTCCTGGTGAGCTTACTAGCATAGGTGTTCTAAGAACCTTACTGGGCAGGTTATACTTATCCACAAATCCCATTGATATGTATGAATGCGATGCACCAGTATCAAAAAGAACGAGTGCAGTAAATGACTTAACCAAAAACTTACCGATTACGGCATCCGACTGCTCTTCAACCTCCTCCACATTAACGTGGTTCACCTGTCCCCTGTTGAAAGGGTTCGGCTTCTTCCCAGAACTTCCATTGCCATTCTGGCCTTCAGGACATTCATTGGCATAATGTCCGGTCTTCTGACACTTAAAGCAAGTGACTTGGCTCAGGTCTTTCTTGGCTGGGGTTGATGGGTTGGTACGATTCTGGCCGTTGCTTCCTCCATTGCCATTACCATTCTTGGTGCCATTGTGATTGTGCGAGCTACCTCCTCCATGGGTATGCTGAAAATGTCCTCCCGGTCTAGGGGTAAAACATGGCTTCTGCTGAGCTCCTGAATTGTACTTTCCTTGTCCATACTTCCTCTTGCGGTTCTCAATTTGCTACTGCTTGCCTTCAATCATAAGAGCACGGTCTACCAACTCCCGGTAGTTGTTGAAGGTTGCTACCATCAACTGCATGCTCAACTCATCATTCAGTCCTTCCAGAAACTTCTCCTGCTTGGCTGCATCCGTAGCAACGTCATCTGGGGCATAACGTGCTAATTTACTAAAGTCCTCCACATACTGGCCAACTGTCCGTCCTCCTTGGCGCAAGTTGCGAAACTCACGCTTCTTCATGGCCATAGCTCCTGCTGAAACATGGGCAGTCCGAAAGGCCTATTGAAACTGGTCCCATGTGACAGTGTCAACAGGGAAAGTGGCTGTGAAATTCTCCCACCATGATGCTGCGGGTCCTTCAAGCTGATGTGCGGCAAACTTCACCTTCTCTGCATCTGTGCATCCTGCTGTGGTCAACTCTCTAGCTGTCTTGCGGAGCCAATCATCTGCTACTATCGGCTCGGTGCTACTGGAAAACACCGGCGGATTCAGCCTAAGAAAACGGGCTAAGTGATCAACAGGTGGTGGTGGTGGTGGGTTGTTGTTGTTGTTGTTCCCCTGATTCTGATTCTGGACTAGCAACTGCATCAATGTGTTCTGCTGCTGGATCAACTGGGTGAGCTTGGGTGGAAAGGTAAATCCGGGGTCACGTCTCGGAGGCATCTGAGGGTTTAGAAAAGATGAGATTTAAGAAAAGAGGGGGTCTAAAGAGAAAACACTACCCATATGCACATGAGGCAAAAGCAAACAATTCACTTCATTCAATCAAACAAGGGCATACAATCGATCTAACTATCGGAAAAGTGCTCGGACTACTATATTTACATGGTGGACTACTACTACTGATGAGGTGGTCTACTAGAAATATTCTTCGGTTGCAGACTCCATGATATCTGCTCCTGCTTCATCAACATAGTCATCATTGCTATCATCTGGGTCCGAGTCGGTGTCGTCGATGATGATGTAGTCTTCCAGGCGAATCTCCTTGGGTTCTTCGGCTTCATCTACTGGTGTAGGGCCTCCCATAAATATTGCTAGCTTCATTGTTAGGTCGGCATTCTTATCCACTAGTACTTCAATTTCCTCTTCATAATCTTCACGTGTAGCCTTGAGTTCTTCCTCCAGTTCCTTGATTCTTGTCCTTGCCTTCTTCAGGTCTATCACGTCGGCGCACATCTGGTTCTCCTGTCGTTGAATGTGCTGGTTTAACTCCTGGATAAAAGCTGCAACTGATCTATCCTTTGTGGTGCTGATCATCTCCCAGTGCTCATCTCGACGCCCACAAATCTGGTAGATAGTATCCTTGAGATCATTACGGTAGACTTCCCCAATGCGTCCCATGGCGATGTGAGCTGCCATGCTCTTTCCTAGACTCCAAGTTGGTGCATCAAAAGAAAACTCTATGAGCTCAGTGACTAGCATGAACGTCCTTCCTGGAACTTGAACTTGAATCATCCAGCGCTCTTCTTCAGGTAAAGTGGCGTTGTAGGTTCCGGTGAAGCTGGGTACTCCTATGTTCAGGTATCTCGTGACTTCCTTCAAGTGACGTCCAAAGGGTGTATCTTCATCCGGCTGCGTGAACTTGTTCCTTGCATCCGCCATCCTAAAGAGTAGAAAAGATGAGAGGTCAGAAGAGAAGAGAGTGAATAGTGATCTAGGCCTTTAGCTTAGTGGTCGTGTCCTACAGTCAGCGTGGGCTCTGATACCATCTCTGTAGCGACCAGACCTCAAATAGTCTGATCTCTGTGCTCCGGTGTCATCCCTGGATCAGTAATGCTGACACCACACAGTACTCGGAGGATTTATAACAGAGTAGCAATCACACACTTATTACATCGAGTGTCTCAATAGAGAACTTATTACAATAAATATGGCTTAAGGCCATCTAATAACAATAAGAGCGGAAGGCTTGGAAGATAAGTGAGTCCATCAACTCCAACGGCATCACTGAGTATAGAACCACGACCTAAAAACTCCTTAATCGTCATCTGAAAAGTCTGCAACATTAATGTTGCAGCCCGAAACGGGTCAGCACATGGAATATGCTGGCAAGGTAACACATAGAGAGTAATGGAATGAAACTGCTATACTATATGCATATTTGGCTGTTGGAAAGCTCTATGGTTACAGTTTTGCGTAAAGCCAATTTTTCCCTACAACAAAGGAGTAAATTTTATTTACTATCATGGTAGTTGTTAAACATTGAGAATGGTTGACAGCATCCTCAATCCCAATTAAAGTAATCATCATTAAACAAAACCCAACAAACTTGATTTAGAGTAACATGTTGAGATTCACATGATAATCCAAGTACTAGATACTCAAAAAGTCCATAACCGGGGACATGCTAATCATGATTAGTTTATTACACTCTGCAGAGGTTTGCGCACTTTTCCCCACAAGACTCGATCGCCTCCGTTTGGTTTCTCGCACTACATGGTGTTTGAGAAGACGGATGACCGAGACATAGTCTTTCAGAAGCACTAGCACCTTACGATGGATAGACCGTTACACCTACTTTCCCCTACATCTGCTAGTCTACCCTGTAAGAGTTCGCACGACTTAATCAACTATGCCAGAGCCCATAATGGCTTGTGGCTGCACACGGAAGTTTCTAGTATGAATAATCTCATGATCCCTTTGAGCCTGGGTGGCGGTCCAAAAAGAAACAGGCAATCCTGGAATACCCAGGTACCTTAATCCACCCAGATGTGTATTTAAGTTGCCACCTTAGATAAACCATTAATTAACAAACTCACATCTATCATGGACATCACTCACCCAATCCATGTCTACTAGCATAGCATGGCATAATGGCAAACGTAGAAGTAACTCCCAAAGGTTTGATAATAAAACAGGTAATAGGTACTACCTCAACTACTTCCCATCCCACAATTTAGTTAGATCCTAATCATGCAATGTGTGAGGATTGATCTAATGCAATAAAACTGGGTAGTAGGAAAGGTATTATCAAAGTGTTACTTGCCTTGCTGATGATCCGCGAAACCTAGAGATTCGAAGTAACAGGCGGCACACTCCGGGTATTCTATCGCAGACAAACAAACAAGCATACAATAAGCACTCATCTAATGCACATGTAAAACTCAAATAAGAGATCTATCTAGAAAGTTCAACTTAAGAACTCTGGTTGGCAAAAAGAATCAAATCAAACGAAGCAACGAAAGTCAAACGGCGAAAGAAAACAACTTCGTTCTACTAATCTGGATCTAAGGCAAT
This sequence comes from Triticum urartu, assembly GCF_056163025.1. NCBI lineage: Eukaryota > Viridiplantae > Streptophyta > Magnoliopsida > Poales > Poaceae > Triticum > Triticum urartu. The sequence continues at coordinate 356,773,138 of NC_141877.1, forward strand.
TTTTACAGTAGCAAAAACTTGTTTAAGTTGGCTAAACGGATAGAGGGTTTCGAGACGAAACTCCAGGCGCTTGAATCGCATGATTCCGATAAACGAGCGAAAAGTTATACTAAAACGAAAATCGGATCAGAAATCGCGATCAGAAAATAATTGCGGAAAATCTGAGAAAAAGGAAAACGACGAACGGATTAACGAACGAACGTTCATTAACCAGATCTAAACGACGAATACGTTCGTTAAAACGAACGAATGAGCGAACGCTCGCTATTTAACCTAAACCAAGAAAAAAAATAAAACCGATCTAAAATAAAAAAACGAAAACTAAAAAAACGATGAAAACCGACAGTTTTTCAAAAAAAATGACGGCACGGATTTCGAGGCGACCTCGGTCGGCGAGGCGGCGGCGTCCGGCGAGGCGGCGGTGACGGGCGGTGGCGCGGTTGCGAGCGGCGGCGGCGGCTCGGGCGGGGCTGGGGCTGGGGTGGCTCGGGGCTAGGGTTTCGGCCCGGTGGTGGGCCGGCTTATAAAGGCTAGTCGGGCCGGAGTCCCGGTCGGACACGGCCCGTAGGTCGGTGCGATTTTTTTTAAATAATTACGCACAGAAGAAAAATAAAAAGAAATACTAAACGGACTCCAAAAATCCCAAAATAAATTTTCCCGGGCTTCTAAAATCAAGCCGCACAAGGTGAACATTTATTTGGGGCCTAAATGCAATTTTGAAAAACGAACATTTTTCTTAAATTCAAATAATATAACGAAAAACTCCGAAACAAAATCTTATTTGATTTTATTATTAAATCCTCAATATTTCTTTATTTTGGGAAAGTCATTTTATTCCCTCTCTCATATTTTTGTAACAGAAATAATTGATGATAAAATAATTAAAATCAAATGATCCTATTCTCAAAATTTGAGAAAACTCAAATATGAAAATAACGAAATCCCCAACTCTCTCTATGGGTCCTTGAGTTGCGTAGAATTTCTAGGATCAAAACCAATAGCAAATAATATATGATATGCATTAATGATCTAATGTATAACATTCCAAATTGAAAATTTGGGATGTTACAAAAACAAAAGAGGTCGATTTCGTACCAGCTTTTCTCATCTCAGTCAGTCCATCATATATCATCATAATTGCCTTTCACTTGCACGACCGAACGATGTGAATAATAATAAGAGTGCACGTGCATTTGACGAAGCTGGAATCTGCGAGCATTCAATAAACAGGAGAAGACAAAGCAATATGGGCTCTTGGTTAAATCAACAATAAAGCATATAAGAGCCACTTCAATAATTTAATCATGGTCTTCTCCTACTGACCCCAAAGAAAAGAAAAGAAATAAAACTATTTACACGGGAAAGCTCCCAACAAGTAAAAGAAGAACAGGAAATATTTTTGGGTTTTATTTTTAATTACTACTACAAGCATGGAAAGTAAATTAATTAAAAGCTACAACTATTTTTTTGGTTTTTTCTTAAGGCTTATTAAACACACAAGAAGAAAGCATAAAAGGAAATAAACTAGTATGGATGATACAATGAAAAAGTATGAGCACCGACATCTAGCAATGAGTGTGTGTGAACATAAATGTAACGTCGGTGAGAAATACGTACTCCCCCAAGCTTAGGCTTTTGGCCTAAGTTGGTCTATGGCCACGGCTGGCCTGGCTGATATCCATAATAATAGTTGTTGGGTCATACTGTGATGCAGCGGCTATCGCCTCCTGAGCTGCAGTGTGGCGACGAGCGCTCTCCACTCTTCTCTCATACTCATCTGCCTCCTCTCTGGTAATAGTATATCCTCCTCTTGCCTGATAATCAAAGAAAGCAGGAGCAGGAAGAGTAATATGGACAACACGACGTCTGTCAAAGATTAGTCGGTACTGGAGAGGCGATTCGTTCCTCTCGACAAAATGGTGAGAAACCATAGAATCAAAATCTAAATAAGCAGGAGGCAACTCCATGTCTCCTTCACGAACGTCTATCTCAAGAAATTTAGCTAAGCGGGTTGCATAAATTCCTCCAAAGAAATCTCCATTATATCTATTATGATGAAACCTACGAGCTACAATGGCTCCCATATGATAAGATTGGTCTCCTGACACAGCACTCCTGAGAATGCTAAGGTCAGGGACACACATGTGACATGCTTCATCCTTAGCATTTATGCACCTACCTATGAAGAGAGCAAAATAATGTATAGCAGGAAAGTGAATGCTCCCTATGGTAGCTTGCGTTATATCTCTGGATTCCCCTACAGTTATACTAGCAAGAAAGTTTCTAAATTCAAATTTAGGGGGATCCCTAACACTACCCCATTATGGAAGTTTGCAAGCAAAAGTGAAATCCTCTAAGTCCATGGTATAAGATTTGTCATAAAGATCAAACATGGCTGAAGGAGAATTACGCGAAGATGAATACTCAAACCTCCTCACAAAAGAGCTTGTGAGATCATGATACTGGGGGCATTTGTCTGCCTCAAAGTCCTCAAGACCAGCATTATGCACATATGCGTTAAATTCTTCTTTAATTCCTGCTCGATCCATAAATTTTTTCAGAAGGCCACTCACAAGGACGCACTGGAGCGTCTCTTGGTGGCTCTTCATCAGCATCACGCATTGCAAGCCTGGGTCCTTGCTTCCTTGAAGAACCACCTTGGAACATTTTCCTAAGCATATTTCTTCCTCTGAAAAATTCTGAATTTTTTTAGTAACTTCAAAATAAAAGTAAACCAAACTCAATAATATTGATAGCAACCACTCCTACAACTACCTAGGGCCTATATCATGCATCAAAACTACTTTTGACCATATAAATTTGACATGCAAGCTCAAGAACAGGGTCACCTAAGCAGCAAAAATTTGCAATGAATAAAGCACTAGAACAAAAACTAATTGGACCAATGGAGGAGTCACATACCAAGGAACAATCTCCCCAAGCAGTTTTGTGAGAGGTGCTTTGAGCAAGGAGATCGAAAATGGTAGCAAAGAGGGCTGGAACTCGTGCTTGAGTTGGTTTTTCGTGTTTATGGGAGGAATATGAAGTGTGTGGGTGCAGGAATAAGTGGAGGAGGGCCACCATGGGCCCACGAGGCAGGGGGCGCGCCCTAGGGGGGTGGGTGTGCCCTCCACCCTCGTGGCAAGGTGGTTGGCCCCCCTGGTGTGTTCTTTGTTCCATAAATCCTCAAATATTCTAGAAAAAATCATATTTAATTTTCAGGGCATTTGGAGAACTTTTATTTTCGAGGTATTTTTATATTGCACGGATAATCAGATAACAGACAGAAAATTATTTATTTTTACTTTATTTAATATAGATAACAGAAAGTAAAAGTGGGGTACAGAAGGTTGTGCTTCTAGTTTCATCCATCTCATGCCCGTCAAAAGGAATCGACTAACAAGGTTGATCAAGTCTTGTTAACAAACTCATTCCGATTAACATGAAACCAGAGAAATTTCGAATAACACTAGGTTACCTCAACGGGGATATGCACATCCCCAATAATAAGTATATCATATTTCTTCTTGACAGTAGGAAGAGGAAATTCAAAACCTCCAAATATAATCGATGGAATTTTTCCGATAGAATTGATACTATGAACTTGAGGTTGTTTCCTCAGAAAGTGTACCGTATGCTCATTACCATTAACATGAAAAGTGACATTGCCTTTGTTGCAATCAATAATAGCCCCTGCAGTATTAAGAAAAGGTCTTCCAAGAATAATAGACATACTATCGTCCTCGGGAATATCAAGAATAACAAAGTCCGTTAAAATAGTAACATTTGCAACCACAACAGGCACGTCCTCACAAATACCGACAGGTATAGCAGTTGATTTATCAGCCATTTGCAAAGATATTTCAGTAGGTGTCAACTTATTCAAGTCAAGTCTACGATATAAAGAGAGAGGCATAACACTAACACCGGCTCCAAGATCACATAAAGCAGTTTTAACATAGTTTCTTTTAATGGCGCATGGTATAGTAGGTACTCCTAGATCTCCAAGTTTCTTTGGTATTCCACCCTTAAAAGTATAATTAGAAAGCATGGTGGAAATTTCAGCTTCTGGTATCTTTGTTTTATTTGTAACAATATCTTCCATGTACTTAGCATAAGGATTCATTTTGAGCATATCAGTCAACTGCATACACAAAAATATAGGTCTAATCATTTCAGCAAAGCGCTCAAAATCCTCATCATCCTTTTTCTTGGATGGTTTGGGAGGAAAAGGCATGGGTTTCTGAACCCAAGGCTCTCTTTGTTTACCATGTTTCCTAGCAACAAAGTCTTTCTTATCATAACGTTGATTCTTTGATTGTGGGTTATCAAGATCAATAACAGGTTCAATTTCTACATCATTATCATTACTAGGTTGAGCATCATTATGAACATCATCATTAACATTTTCATTAGGTTCATGTTCATTGCAAGATTGTGTTTCAGCATCAGACATATATATACCATTTGGATTATCAGGTGGTTCAGCAATAGGTTCACTAGAAGTTTGCACAGTACTATCATTTTTCTTTTTCTTCCTTTTAGAAGAACTAGGTGCATCAATATTATTTCTCTGAGAATCTTGCTCAATTCTCTTAGGGTGGCCTTCAGGATAGAAAGGTTCCTGAGTCATTCTACCAGTTCTAGTAGCCACTTTAACATCATAATCATTTTTCTTACTATTCATCTCATTGAGCAATTCTTTTTGAGCTTTAAGTACTTGTTCTACTTGAGTGGTAACCATAGAAGCATGTTTGCTAACAAGTTTAAGTTCACCTCTAATATTAGCCATAGTCACCCAAGTATTTAATCATATCAACATCTTGTTTTAATTGTCTCCCAAAATAAGCATTGAAGTCTTCTTGCTTAAACATAAAATTATCAAACTCATCCAATCATTGACTAGCAATTTTAGCAGGAGGGATTTCAGCTTTATCATATCTATAGAGGGAATTTACCTTTACTACCTGTGTCGGGTTATCGGGGTCTAGAGGTTCTTCAATAAATAAAGGATTAAGATCATATGTTTCTTCAATAGGTGGTAAATTAAGACCATGTATTTCTTCAATAGGAGGTAAATTCTTAACATCTTCAGCTTTAATACCTTTTTCTTTCATAGATTTCTTTGCCTCTTGCATATCTTCGGGACTGAGAAATAGAACACCTCTCTTCTTCGGAGTTGGTTTAGGAATAGGATCATTAATTGGAGCAGGAGCTGGCTCCGGAGCTGGCTCAGGAGGTGCCCAATTATTTTCATTTGTCAACATATTATTCAATAAGATTTCAGCTTCATTCGGTGTTCTTTCCCTGAAAAGAGAACCAGCACAACTATCCAGGTAATCTCTAGAAGCATTGGTTAGTCCATTATAAAAGATATCAAGTATTTCATTTTTCTTAAGAGGATGATCAGGCAAAGCATTAAGTAACTTGAAAGTCTCCCCCAAGCTTGTGGGAGACTCTCTTTAATTTGCACAAAGTTGTATATTTCCTTTAAAGCAGCTTGTTTCTTATGAGCAGGGAAATATTTAGCAGAGAAGTAGTAAATCATATCCTGGGGACTACGCACATAACCAGGATCAAGAGAATTAAACCATATTTAGCATCACCCTTTAATGAGAACAGAAATATTTTGAGGATATAAAAGTAGCGGGATCTCTCATCATTAGTGAACAGGGTAGCTATATCATTTAATTTAATAAGATGTGCCACAACAGTTTCAGATTCATAGCCATGAAAAGGATCAGATTCAACCAAAGTAATTATATCAGGATCAACAGAGAATTCATAATCCTTATCAGTAACACAGATAGGTGAAGTAGCAAAAGCAGGGTCAGGTCTCATCTTAGCATTTAGAGATTGCTTATTCCATTTAGCTAATAACCTTTTGAGTTCATATCTATCTTTGCAAGCTAAAATAGCTAAAGAAGCTTCTTGATCAAATAAATAACCCTCAGGAATAACGAGTGATTCATCATCATCATCACTTTCATCATCATAATCAGATTCAATATTTTCAATCTCTCTAGCCCTAGCAAGTTGTTCCTCGAGAAAATCACTAAGTGGCATAGTAGTATTAGGCATAGAGGTAGTTTCATCATAAGTATCATGTATAGCAGAAGTAGCATCATCAATAACATGCGACATATCAGAACGAATAGCAGAAGCAGGTTTAGGTGTCGCAAGCTTACTCATAACAGAAGGTGAATCAAGTGCAGAGCTAGATGGCAGTTCCTTACCCCCCCTCGTAGTTGATGGATAAATTATTGTCTTAGCGTCTTTCAAATTCTTCATAGTGTCCAGCAGATATAAATCCCAAGTGACTCAAAGAATAGAGCTATGCTCCCCGGCAACGGCGCCAGAAATTAGTCTTGATAACCCACAAGTATAGGGGATCACAACAGCTTTCGAGGGTAGAGTATTCAACCCAAATTTATTGATTCGACACAAGGGGAGCCAAAGAATATTCTCAAGTATTAGCAGCTGAGTTGTCAATTCAACCACACCTGGAAACTTAGTATCTGCAGCAAAGTGTTTAGTAGCAAAGTAATATGATAGTGATGGTAACGATAACAAAAGAGTAATGAAAGCAAAGTAATATTTTTGGTATTATGTAGTGATTGTAACAATAGCAACGGGAAAGCAAATAAACGTAAACCAGTATATGGAAAGCTCGTAGGCATCAGATCAGTGATGGATAATTATGCCGGATGTGGTTCATCATGTAACAGTCATAACATAGGGTGACACAGAACTAGCTCCAATTCGTCAATGTAATGTAGGCATGTATTCCGAATATAGTCATACGTGCTTATGGAAAAGAACTTGCATGACATATTTTGTCCTACCCTCCCGTGGCAGCGGGGTCCTAGTGGAAACTAAGGGATATTAAGGCCTCCTTTTAATAGAGAACCGGAACAAAGCATTAGCACATAGTGAATACATGAACTCCTCAAACTACGGTCATCACCGGTAAGTATCCTGATTATTGTCACTTCGGGGTTAACGGATCATAACACATAATAGGTGACTATAGACTTGCAAGATAGGATCAAGAACTCTCATATATTGATGAAAACATAATAGGTTCAGATCTGAAATCATGGCACTCGGGCCCTAGTGACAAGCATTAAGCATAGCAAAGTCATAGCAACATCAATCTCAGAACATAGTGGATACTAGGGATCAAACCCTAACAAAACTAACTCGATTACATGATAAATCTCATCCAACCCATCACCGTCCAGCAATCCTATGATGGAATTACTCACGCACGGTGGTGAGCATCATGAAATTGGTGATGGAGGATGGTTGATGATGACGACGGCGACGAATCCCCCTCTCCGGTGCCCCGAACGGACTCCAGATCAGCCCTCCCGAGAGGTTTTAGGGCTTGGCGGTGGCTCCGTATCATAAAACACGATGATTTCTTCTCTCCTATTGTTTTCTCCCCGAAAGCAGTTATATAGAGTTGGAGTTGGAGTCGGGAGGTCTCCAGGGGGCCCATGAGGTAGGGGGCGCGCCCTAGGGGGGGGCGCCCCCACCCTCGTGGCAAGGGTGTGGGCCCCCTGGTCTTCATCTTTGGCGAGGATTTTTTATTATTTATTGTAAGATATTCCGTGGAGTTTCAGGTCATTCCGAGAACTTTTGTTTTTCTGCACATAAAACAACATCATGGCAATTCTGCTGAAAACAGCGTCAGTCCGGGTTAGTTCTATTCAAATCATACAAGTTAGAGTCCAAAACAAGGGCAAAAGTGTTTGGAAAAGTAGATACGATGGAGACGTATCAATTGGTCATCATCATCATCATTAACCCTTCTTCATCAACAATTTCATGATGCTCACCCCCGGGAGTGAGTAATTCCTTCGTTGGCTTGCTGGATGGTGATGGAGCTGGATGAGATTCATCATGTAATCGAGTCAATTTGTTAGGGCTTGATCCCTAGTGACGGTGTCCTGGACTAAGGGGTGCCAACCGAGTCGGCTTGTAGTCCTTGGGTTGGGCCTGTGGGCCTCACTCTCCATCGGATGGACTCCGAAAGCTACACGCCTAGACATAATCAAGACTATATCTGCCGAAGACTTGACGTATACTCCAAGACATATCCTACCGCCTCCATGCTATCCCCTGGATACCGACCATGTAACCCTAGATGCCCTACCTGGCATGTATATAAGCCAGAGGGTTTAGCCCGGAGAGGGCACCATAACACAATTACATTCACCTAGCCCTAGAGTTAGGTCTCTCCTTACGATCTCGAGGTAGATCAATTTTGTACTCGATACATCATCATGAATATAAACAAGAGAAGGACGTAGGGTTTTACCTCCATCAAGAGGGCCCGAACCTGGGTAAACACTGTCTCCCTTGTTCCTATTACCACCGATACAAGATCCACAACTCGAGACCCCCTACCCCGAGGTCTGCCGGTTTTGAACCGACACTGGTGCTTTCATTGAGAGTTCCATTGTGAGATCAACAGGAGGATCGATGGCTCATCCACAGATTAACTGCGGCACCGGCTACAGAGACCTATACGTCCCCAACCAACTTTTTGTGTTCGACAACATGATCTTTTGCACCGACTAGGAAATCCATTTGGCCCCCATTGAGAACTACACCCCATATCAGATCGTGACTTTCAGAGGCTTGGAATACACCATGGATTCCCGCGGCAAGCGTGTCCTGTTAGACTGGACGCCCGACCAGATTGAGGGCCTATCAGACATCGGAGGATCGACTCCGGAACCGATCTCCCTTGAGGACATCAGATCAGGCTCCCAGGTACCGCTAGGCCACGTGGAGAAATCAATCACACTGCCTCGGATAGCCCCATCGCAACATCAAACCCCGGTGTTGATCCAAGTCCGGCTCCGGACACTACATCGGGATTAGAACCGACCCCGGTAATGATACGTCTCCAACGTATCTATAATTTTTGATTATTCTATACTATTATATTATCTGTTTTGGATGTTTTGTATGCATTATTATGCTATTTTATATTATTTTTGGGATTAACCTATTAACCTAGGGTCTAGTGCCAGTTTCTGTTTTTTTCCTTGTTTTAGAGTTTCACAGAAAAGGAATATGAAACGGAGTCCAAACGGAATAATACTTTCGCGATGATTTTTCTTGGACCAGAAGACATCCAGAGGACTTGGAGTGCAAGTCAGAGAAGCCACGGGGCAGCCACAAGGACGGAGGGTGCACCCAGGGGTCTAGGGCGTGCCCCCACCCTTGTGGGCCCCTCGTGACTCCACCGACCTATTTCTTTCGCCTACATATTCTCAAATATTCCCAAACCAACCAGGAGGGTCATGAAAACACTTTTCCACCACGGCAAGATTTTGTACCCGTGAGATCCCATCAAGGGGCCTTTTCCGGCGTCCTGCCGGAGGGGGATTCGATCACGGAGGGCTTCTACATCAACACCATTGCCTGTCCGATGAAGCGTGAGTAGTTTACCACAGACCTACGGGTCCATAGCTAGTAGCTAGATGGCTTCTTCTCTCTCTTTGATTCTCAATACCATGTTCTCCTCGATGTTCTTGGAGATCTATTCGATGTAATACTCTTTTGCACTGTGTTTGCCGAGATCCGATGAATTGTGGATTTATGACCAGCTTATCTATGAATAATATTTGAATCTCCTCTGAATTCTTATATGCATGATTTGATATCTTTGCTAGTCTCTTCGAACTATCGATTTGGTTTGGCCAACTTGTAACACCCACAATGCGGCCATATCTTCCACGTGTCGGGGCACGACTTAGTGACATAGCCGCATGGTAGTTTTGTTGCAAGAGGGGTAATCTTCACACAATCCCATGTACTGAATAAGAAAGGGACAAAGAGTTGGCTTACAATCGCCACTTCACACAATACATAAAATAATTCATACATCATCCAAATACACTCAAAGACCGACTACGGCTAAATCCGAATAAAAAGGAAGATAAACCCCAAATGATAGATCCCCGATCGTCCCAACTGGGCTCCACTACTGATCATCAGGAAATGAAACGTAGTAACGACCCAGATCCTCGTCGAACTCCCACTTGAGTTTGGTAGCATCACCTGCACTGGTATCCTTGGTACCTGCAACTATTTGGAAGTATCCGCGAGTCACGAGGACTCAGCAATCGCACATCTACGAGATCAAGACTATTTAAGTTTATGGGTAGGATAAGGTAGTGAGGTGGAGCTGCAGCAAGCACTAAGCATATATGGTGGCTAACATACGCAAATAAGAGCGAGAAGAGAAGCAATGCACAGTCGAGAAGCTAGAAGTGATCAAGAAGTGATCCTGAAACTGCTTACGTTCAAGCATAACACAAGACCGTGTTCTCTTCCCGGACTCCGCCAAAATTAGACCATCACGGCAACACACGCGGTTGATTCATTTTAATTAAGTCATGTGTCAGGTTCTCTACAATCGGATATTAACAAATTCCCATCTGCCACATAACCGCGAGCACAACTCTCAAAAGTTTATACCCTGCAGGGGTGTCCCAACTTATCCCATCACAAGCTCTCATGGTCAACAAAGGATATTCCTTCTCCCAAAAAGACCCGATCAGTCTCAGAATCCCGGTTACTAGACATTTCGACAATGGTAAAACAAGACCAGCAAAGCCGCCCGATGTGCCGACAAATCTCGATAGGAGTCGCACGTATCTCGTTCTCAGGGCACACCGGATGGGACAAGCTACGAGTAAAACCAGCCCTAAAGTTTCCCCGAGGTGGCCCCGCAGGCTGCCCGTTTCGGACCAACACTTAGAGGAGCGCTGGCCCCGGGGGGGGGGGGGGTTTAAAATAAAGATGACCCTTGAGTAGAACAAGTTCAAACAAGCATGGCAAAAGTGCAAAAGATATCAGCTTCACAGACTTAGTGAAAATACTAACATGTCGAAAACAACATCAGGAAGCAATGTTTAGAGCAAACAAACAATATGCTATAGGAACATATCATGGCAAATAAAGGCATGGCATGATGTAGTTCAAAACATATGTAAACCTCATGCTCATAGAATGCACACATCAAATGCAACAAAAATGACAAATCACCATGATCTGATAAGAACCAGCAGTTAACATATTATAGCACTCTTGCATTGATGAATATGCCATCATAATGGACAGTAACATGCATGGAAATGCTACTAACATGAAGAGCTCAACAAGACGAACATTTCGACATATCATATGCATGATTCGGAGCTACGAGCACCAAGATGTGGCATGTGGAACAAGGCATGAAAATAACAGGGGATTTCGGGACTTAGTGAAAATTTACCCTCCGAAATCCCAGATCTAGGGTTCGGGGCACGTGAACCGAGGTTGATCCGGAGCTCGCCGGAGTTGGACGGAGAGGCGGCCGGAGGCGTCATGGTTGCCGGATCCGGGACGGCCGGAGATGGCGGAGGGTGGCGGGCGGCAGTGTTCGGCACGGGCGGCGCGGGCATGACACGGTGGCAGCGGAGACCGGCGACGGCGTTCGCCGGCGACGGTGCGGGAGGCGGCGGAGCTGATGAGCGGCGGACGGCGGCGAGCGGATCAGGTGAGGGCGGCGGCGGACGCGCGGGCGCGGGGCGGTAGCGGATGGGTGAGCGCGCGGGCCGGGGATGGCCCGCTGTGAGCCGTCGGCGGGCGGCGGTGGCTGGGACACGTGACGGCGTCCCGTTGGCTTGGACGCGGTGGTGGGCGCGTCCGGCGCGGAGAGGGAAGGTGGCTAGAGTTTTGGGACCCGGATTTGGACGGGGAGATGCATATTTATAGGTAGGTGGAGATAGGAGTGTTCAAATGAGGTGCGGTTTTCGCCCACACGATCGTGTTCCGACGACGAAGAACATGGAGATGGTTTCGATGGGTTATTGGGATGTTTTGGAGGGGTGTTGGGCTGCAATGCACAAGGGGCTTTTGCGGTTACCCGGTTAACCGTTGGGGCATCAAACGGCCTCCAATTGGAACGAAATTTGACAGGCGGTCTACCGGTGGTGTACCAAGTCCACTTGACAAATCTCGGCCCATTCCGAGAACGTTTTTCCCCGCTCATGAAAAGAGACAAGAGGGGTGCGTCGGGTGCATGTGGGAGTGTTGGATTACGAAACGGACAACGGGGAAAAGGTTCGGACGCATGAGACGAACACGTATGCAATGCGATGCACATGATGACATGATATGAAATGCATGACATGAACAAAATGCAAAACAAAGACAAAAGCCCAACCACAGAGGGAATATCATAACATAAAGCCGTAAATGGCAAGAGTCAGAGTTACAAATATGGCAAGTTACATCCGGGGTGTTACAACACTCCACCACTACAAGAGGATCTCGTCCTGAGATCTAGGACTGAAAGAACTCCGGATATTCGGAACGGAGGTGGTCCTCGCGCTCCCAGGTGGCTTCTCAGTCGGAATGGTGTGACCACTTCACTTTCAGGAATTTGATAGACTTTTTGCGAGTCTTGCGCTCGGTTTCTTCAAGAATAGCAACGGGGTGCTCATGATAAGACAGATCTTCTTGGAGATTAATCTCTTCAAAGTTGATAGTGCGCTCGGGGGTCTTGAAGCACTTGCAAAGCTGTGACACGTGAAACACATCATGCACATTTGTGAAGTTGGACGGAAGCTCAAGTCCATAGGCGAGGTCACCTCTTTTGCCAATGATCTTGAAAGGACCCACATATCTCGGGGCAAGCTTCCCTTTGATACCGAAGCGACGAGTGCCTTCCATTGGAGAGACGCGAAGGTAGACATGGTCTCCGATCTCAAAAGCCAAGTCACGGTGCTTACTATCATAATAACTCTTCTGGTGCGATTGCGCGGCTTTGAGATTTTCACGGATGACTTTGCACATTTCTTCAGCTTCTGTGATCAAGTCGTTGCCAAGAAGTTGGCGTTCACCAGTCTCTGGCCAATTGAGAGGAGTAAGACACTTCCTGCCATAGAGAATTTCGAATGGGGCCTTTCCCGAACTCGCTTGGAAGCTGTTGTTGTAGGAGAACTCGGCATATGGGAGACAATCTTCCCACTTCATACCGAAGGAAATGACAGAAGACCTGAGCATATCTTCGAGAATTTGATTGACTCGCTCGACTTGGCCACTAGTTTGAGGATGGAAAGCTGCGCTGAAGCGAATGTTGGAGCCCATGGCCTTCTGGAAGGACTCCCAGAACTTAGAAGTGAAAATGCTTCCGTGGTCTGAAGAGATCAATTGTGGAATACCATGAAAGGAGACAATCCTGGAGGTGTATAGCTCTGCCAGCTGAGCTGCCGTGATAGATTCTTTGATTGGAAGGAAATGAGCTACTTTTGTAATCTTGTCGATGACAACGAAAATAGCATCATTCCCATGCTTGGACTTAGGAAGTCCAGTAACGAAGTCCATCTCGATATGATCAAACTTCCATTCTGGAATAGCAAGAGGTTGGAGGAGACTAGTGATAACCCACAAGTATAGGGGATCGCAACAATTTTCGATAAGTAAGAGTGTCGAACCCAACGAGGAGCTAAAGGTAGAACAAATATTCCCTCAAGTTCTATCGACCACCGATACAACTCTACACACGCTTGGCGTTCGCTTTACCTAGAACAAGTATGAAACTAGTAGTACTTTGTAGGTGTTTTTGGATAGGTTTGCAAGAATATAAAGAGAGCGTAAATAAAGAGTAGGGGCTGCTTAGATAAAGAAACAACTAAGTTAGTTTTAGTAAAGAGCTTTTTGTTATGAGAAAGTTATTTGTCCCTAGGCAATGGATAACTAGACCGGTAATCATTATTGCAATTTTATATGAGGGAGAGGCATAAGCTAACATACTTTCTCTACTTGGATCATATGCACTTATGATTGGAACTATTAGCAAGCATCCGCAACTACTAACGTTCATTAAGGTAAAACCCAACCATAGCATTAAAGCATCAAGTCCTCTTTATCCCATACGCAAACAACCTACTTACTCGGGTTTGTGTTTCAGTCACTCACATAACCCACTATAAGCGCATCATAAATGTATTGCAACACCCTACAGCGGGAATCCCTCACGCTTGCGCGACACGGAGAGCACCATAGGACAACACCAATAATAAATCATGCAACTCAAACCAATCTTGATCATCAAATAACCCATAGGACAAAACATATCTACTCAAACATCATAGGATAGCCATACATCATTGGGAAATAATATATAGCGTTGAGCACCATGTTTAAGTAGAGATTACAGCGGGTAAAAGAGGGGTTACACCTCTGCATAGAGGGGGAAGAGTTGGTGATGATGGCAGTGAAGTTGTTGGTGAAGATTGCGGTGATGATGATGGCCCCTGGTGGCACTCTGGTGCCACCGGAAGCGAGGGGGAGAGAGCCCCCCTCCTCCTTCTTCTTCTTCCTTGACCTCCTCCCTAGATGGGAGAAGGGTTTACCCTCTGGTCCTTGGTCTCCATGGCGTGGGAGGGGAGAGAGCCCCTCCAAGATTGGATTTGTCTCTCTGTTTCCGCGTTCTCAGATTCTACCCTTTCACCGTTTCTTATATTCCCGGAGATCCGTAACTCCAATTGGGCTGAAATTTTAACATGAGATATTAGCTTTCTTGCGGCAAAAGAAGGGCTCCAACCGCCTTACGGGGTAGCTACGAGGGTCCAAGGCGCGCCTGACCCTCTAGGGCGCGCCCCCTTCCTCATGGCCCCCTCGGGCATCGTCTCGCGTGGATTTTTCTTCCGAAAAATCATATATATTCCAAAAAAAATCTCCATCAGTTTTTATCCCGTTTGGACTCCATTTGATATGGATATTCTGCGGAACAAAAAACATGGAACAAACAGGAACTGGCACCGGGCACTAGATCAATATGTTAGTCCCAAAAATAGTATAAAAAGTTGCCAAAAGTATATGAAAGTTGCATAATATTGGCATGGAACAATCAAAAATTATAGATACGATGGAGACGTATCAGCATCCCCAAGCTTAATTCCTGCTCGTCCTCGAGTAGGTAAATGATAAAAAAGATAATTTTTGATGTGGAATGCTACCTAGCATAATCTTGATCATGTATCTAATCATGGCATGAATATTAAGACATGGGTTATTCAAAGCAATAGTCTATCATTTGACATAAAAATAATAATATTTCAAGCCTACTAATAAAGCAATCATGTCTTTTCAAAATAACATGGCCAAAGAAGGTTCTCCCTACAAAATCATATAGTCTGGCTGTGCTCCATCTTCACCACACAAAATATTCACATCATGCACAACCCCGATGACAAGCCAAGCAATTGTTTCATACTTTTGACATTCTCAAACCTTTTCAACTTTCACGCAATACATGAGCGTGAGCCATGGACATAGCACTATAGGTGGAATAGAATGGTGGTTGTGGAGAAGACAAAAAGGAGAAGATAGTCTCACATCAACTAGGCGTATCAACGGGCTATGGAGATGCCCATCAATAGATATCAATGTGAGTGAGTAGGGATTGCCATGCAACGGATGCACTAGAGCTATAAGTGTATGAAAGCTCAAACTGAAACTAAGTGGGTGTGCATCCAACTTGCTTGCTCATGAAGACCTCGGGCGTTTGAGGAAGCCCATCATCGGAATATACAAGCCAAGTTCTATAATGAAAATTCCCACTAGTATATGAAAGTGATAACTCAAGAGTCTCTCTATATGAAGAACATGGTGCTACTCTGAAGCACACGTGCGGTAAAAGGATAGTAACATTGCCCCTTCTCTCTTTTTCTCTCATTTTTTGTTTTCTTCTTGTAGACATTGTTGGGCCTCCAAGTGCAGAGGTTTTTAGGATAGTAGCAAATTTCCCTCAAGTGTATGACCTAAGGTTTATCAATCCGTAGGAGGCGTAGGATGAAGACAGTCTCTCTCAAGCAACCCTGCAACCAAATAAACAAAGAGTCTCTTGTGTCCCCAACACACCCAATACAATGGTAAATTGTATAGGTGCACTAGTTCGGCGAAGAGATGGTGATACAAGTGGTATATGGATGGTAGATAAATGTATTTGTAATATGAAATTATAAAAACAGCAAGGTAACTAATGATAAAAGTGAGCGTAAACGGTATTGCAATGTGTTGAAACAAGGCCTAGGGTTCATACTTTCACTAGTGCAAGTTCCCTCAACAATACTAACATAATTGGATCACATAACTATCCCTCAACATGCAACAAAGAGTCACTCCAAAGTCACTAATAGCGGGGAACGAACGAAGAGATTATGGTAGGGTACGAAACCACCTCAAAGTTATTCTTTCCAATCAATCCGTTGGGCTATTCCTATAAGTGTCACAAACAGCCCTAGAGTTCGTACTAGAATAACACCTTAAGACACAAATCAACCAAAACCCTAATGTCACCTAGATACTCCAATGTCACCTCAAGTATCCGTGGGTATGATTATACGATATGCATCACACAATCTCAGATTCATCTATTCAACCAACACAAAGGACCTCAAAGAGTACCCCAAAGTTTCTACCGGAGAATCACGACGAAAACGTGTGCCAACCCCTATGCATAGGTTCATGGGCGGAACCCGCAAGTTGATCACCAAAACATACAGCAAGTGAATCACGTGATATCCCATTGTCACCACAGATATCCACGACAAGACATACATCAAGTGTTCTCAAATCTTTAAAGACTCAATCCGATAAGACAACTTCAAAGGGAAAACTCAATTCTTTACAAGAGAGTAGAGGGGGGAGAAAACATCATAGGATCCAAATATAATAGCAAAGCTCGCGATACATCAAGATCGTATCACCTCAATAACACGAGAGAGAGAGAGATCAAACACATAGCTACTGGTACATACCCTCAACCCCGAGGGAGAACTACTCCATCCTCGTCATGGAGAGCACCGAGATGATGAAGATGGCCACCGGAGAGAGATTGCCCCCTCCGGCAGGGTGCCGGAACGGGTCTAGATTGGCTTTTGGTGGCTACGGAGGCTTCTGGCGGTGGAATTCCCGATCTATTGTGCTCACGGATGTTTTTAGGGTATATGGAGATATATAGGCGGAAGAAGTACATCAGGGGGGCACGAGGGGCTCACGAGGGTGGAGGGCGCGCCCCCTGCCTCGTGACCTCCTCGCAGATCCCCCGACGTGCACTCCAAGTCTTCTGGGCTTCTTTCCTTCCAAAAATGAGTTCTGTGAAGTTTCAGGTCAATTGGACTCCGTTTGGTTTTCCTTTTCTTCGAAACCCTAAAACAGGGTAAAAACAGAAACTGGCACTGGGCTCTGGGTTAATAGGTTAGTCCCAAAAATGATATAGAAGTGTATAATAAAGCCCATAAACATTCAAAACAGTAAATAATATAGCATGGAGCAATCAAAAATTATAGATACGTTGGAGACGTATCAGCAACCCCAAGCTTAATTCCTGCTCGTCCTCGAGTAGGTAAATGATAAAAACTGAATTTTTGATGCGGAGTGCTACTTGGCATAATTTCAATGTGATTCTTCTTAATTGTGGTATGAATATTCAGATCTGAAAGATTCAAGAAAAAAGTTCATATTGACATAAAAATGATAATACTTCAAGCATACTAACTAAGCAATTATGTCTTCTCAAAATAACATGGCCAAAGAAAGTTCATCCCTACAAAATCATATAGTTTAGTCATGTTTCATTTTCGTTACACAAGAATGCTCTCATCATGCACAACCCCGATGACAAGCCAAGCAATTGTTTCATACTTTAGTAATCTCAAACCTATAAACTTTCACGCAATACATGAGCACGAGCCATGGATATAGCACTATGGGTGGAATAGAATATAATGAGGGGGGGGGGGGGTTATGCGGAGAAGACAAAAAGGAGAAAGTCTCACATCAACGAGGCTCATCAATGGGCTATGGAGATGCCCACCAATTGATGTTAATGCAAGGAGTAGGGATTACCATGCAACGGATGCACTAGAGCTATAAATGTATGAAAGCTCAACAAAAGAAACTAGTGGGTGTGCATCCAACTTGCTTGCTCATGAAGACCTAGGGCACTTGAGGAGGCCCATTGTTGGAATATACAAGCCAAGTTCTATAATGAAAAATTCCCACTAGTATATGAAAGTGATAATATGAGAGACTCTCTACTATGAAGATCATGGTGCTACTTTGAAGCACAAGTGTGGTAAAAGGATAGTAACATTGTCCCTTCTCTCTTTTTCTCTCATTTTTTGGGCCTTCTCTTTTTTTATGGCCTTTTTTTTGGGCCTTCTCCCTTTTTATGGCCTTTCCTTTTTTATACCTCACTTGGGACAATGCTCTAATAATGATGATCATCACACTTCTATTTATTTACAACTCAATGATTACAACTCGATACTAGAGCAAAGATGACTATATATGAATGCCTCCGGCGGTGTACCAGGATATGCAATGAACCAAGAGTGGCATGTATGAAAGAATTATGAATGGTGGCTTTGCCACAAATACTATGTCAACTACATGATCATGCTAAGCAATATGACAATGATGAATGTGTCATGATAAACGGAATGATGGAAAGTTGCATGGCAATATATCTCAGAATGGCTATGGAAATGCCATAATAGGTAGGTATGGTGGCTGTTTTGAGGAAGATATAAGGAGGTTTATGTGTGACAGAGCGTATCATATCACGGGGTTTGGATGCACCGGCGAAGTTTGCGCCAACTCTCAATGTGAGAAAGGGCAATGCATGATACCGAAGAGGCTAGCAAGGATGGAAGGGTGAGAGTGCGTATAATCCACGGACTCAACATTAGTCATAAAGAACTCACATACTTATTGCAAAAACCTACAAGTCATCAAAAACCTTGGCACTACGCGCATGCTCCTAGGGGGATATATTGGTAGGAAAAGACCATCGCTCGTCCCTGACCGCCACTCATAAGGAGGACAATCAAATAACACCTCATGTTTCAAATTTGTTACACGATGTTTACCATACGTGCATGCTACGGGACTTGCAAACTTCAACACAAGCACTTCTCAAATTCACAACTACTCAACTAGCACGACTTTGATATTATTATCTCCATATCTCAAAACAATCATCAAGCATCAAACTTCTCTTAGTATTCAATACTCTATATGAAAGTTTTTACTAATCTTGAATACCTAGCATATTAGGATTTTAAGAAAATTACCATGCTATTAAGACTCTCAAAATAATCTAAGTGAAGCATGAGAGTTCATCTATTTCTTCAAAATAAAACTACCACCATGCTCTAAAAGATATAAGTGAAGCACTAGAGCAAATGACAAACTACTCCGAAAGATATAAGTGAAGATCAATGAGTAGTCGAATAATTATGCAACTATGTAAAGACTCTCTAACATTTAATAATTTCAGATCTTGATACTTTATTCAAACAGCAATCAAAGCAAAATAAAATGACATCTAAGAATAGAAAACATCATGTGAAGAAGCAAAAAACTTAGGATCAACCGAAACTAACCGATAGTTGTTGAAGAAGAAAGGTGGGATGCCAACCGGGGCATCCCCAAGCTTAGATGCTTCAGACTTCTTGAAATATTATCTTGGGATGCCTTGGGCATCCCCAAGCTTGAGCTTTTGTGTCTCCTTAATTCCTCTCATATCACGGCCTCCCTAAATCTCAAAAGCTTCATCCACACAAAACTCAACAAGCACTCATGAGATAAGTTAGTATAAACCATTGGAAAAACCTTATCATACTCCACTGTAGCAAATCACTAAAATTATTATTCAACATTGAATACTAAATGCCTCTGTATATTTAATAGTCCTATCCTCAAATAGAATCATTAAAGAAGCAAACATATGCAAACAATGCAAACATAACAGCAATCTGCCTAAACAGGATAGTCTGTAAAGAATGCTGCAACATCCATACTTCCCTAGCTCCAAAAATTATGAAAGAAAATTCCCACTGTGGTAAATTTATCAGAGCTTAATATGCAAAAGGTTTCAACATTTTATCACATTCTGACTTTTCTAGGGAATTATTGCAACAGCGGTAAACTTTCTGTTTTCAAACAGCAACATGTATACTTGTAACATAGGCATAGTAAAGGCTATCAATGCCACTTTTATTGAAATAAAAGATGCAAAACATTGTTCTAAATAACAGAAAGCAAATCCTAACAAAATAAATTGACGCTCCAAGCAAAACACATATCATGTGGTGAATAAAAATATAGCTCCGAGTAAAGTTACCGATGAACGAAGACGAAAGAGGGGATGCCTTCCGGGGCATCCCCAAGCTTAGGCTCTTGCCACTCCTTATTCCATAGTCCATCGAATCCTTACCCAAAACTTGAAAACTTCACAACACAAAACTTAACAGAAAACTCGTAAGCTCCGTTAGTATAAGAAAATAAATCACCACTTCAAGGTACTGTAATGAACTCATTATTTATTTTTATTGGTGTTAAACCTACTGTATTCCAACTTCTCTATGGTTTATAAACTATTTTACTAGCCATAGATTCATCAAAATAAGCAAACAACACACGAAAAACAGAATCTGTCAAAAACAGAACAGTCTGTAGTAATCTGGATCAAACGTATACTTCTGGAACTCATAAAATTCTCAAATAAATTGCTGGACCTGATGAATTTATCTATTAATCATCTGCAAAAAGAATTAACTAAATAGCACTCCCCAAATAAAAATGGCAGCAATTCTCGTGAGCGCTAAAGTTTCTGTTTTTTACAGCATGATCAACAAGACTTTCCCCTAGTCTTCCCAAAGGTTCTACTTGGCACAAACACTAATAAAAAGCACAAAGCCACATATAAACATTGGCTAGATGAATTATTTATTACTAAACAGGAACAAAAAGCAAGGAACTAAAATAAAATTGGGTTGCCTCCCAACAAGCGCTATCGTTTAATGCCCCTAGCTAGGCATGATGATTTCAACGATGCTCACATAAAAGATAAGAATTGTAACATAAAGAGAGCATCATGAAGAATATGACTAGCACATTTAAGTCTAACCCACTTCCTATGCATAGGGATTTTGTGAGCAAACAACTTGTGGGAACAAGAATTAACTTGCATAGGAAGGTAAAACAAGCATAACTTCAAAACTTTAAGCACATAGAGAGGAAACTTGATATTATTGCAATTCCTACAAGCAAATATCCCTCCCTCATAATAATTTTCAGTAGCATCATGAATTAATTCAACAATATAACCAGCACCTAAAGCATTCTTTTCATGATCTACAAGCATAGAAAATTTACTACTCTCCACACAAGCAAAATTCTTCTCATGAATAATAGTGGGAGCAAACTCAACAAAATAACTATCATGTGATTGAAAACTAAGATCAAGATGACACGTTTCATGGTTATCATTATTCTTTAAAGCATACGTGTCATCACAATAATAATCATAGATAGGAGGCATGCTTTCATCATAATAAATTTGCTCATCAAAACTTGGGGGACAAAAAATATCATCTTCATCAAACATAGCTTCCCCAAGCTTGTGGCTTTGCATATCATTAGCATAATGGATATTCAAGTAATTCATACTAACAACATTGCAATCATGCTCATCATTCGAATATTTAGTGCCAAACATTTTATAGATTTCTTCTTCTAGCACTTGAGCACAATTATCCTTTCCATCATACTCACGAAAGATATTAAAAAGGTGAAGCGTATGAGACAAAATCAATTCCATTTTTTATAGTTTTCTTTTATAAACTAAACTAGTGATAAAAAAGAAACTATAAGACTCGATTGCAAGATCTAAAGATATACCTTTAAGCACTCACCTCCCCGGCAACGGCGCCAGAAAAGAGCTTGATGTCTACTACACAACCTTCTTCTTGTAGACGTTGTTGGGCCTCCAAGTGCAGAGGTTTGTAGGACAGTAGCAAATTTCCCTCAAGTGGATGACCCTGGGAGCCCCGAGTCGCCGAGCCGCCCCGCCCCGCGCCGCACGCCGCCTGCCGCCACTACTGCCGCGCCTCCCGCCGCCCCACCGCCGCTGCTGCCCACCGCCGCCGCTGGAACCCCGCCGCCCCGTTTTTTGAGAAAAAATCGATTCGTTTTTTTTTGAAAACCTAGTTCCATTTTTTTAATAGATCGGTTTTTTCCAGTTTATTTATTTAGCGAGCGTTTGCTCGTCTGTTCATTTTAACAAACGCGTTCATCATTTAGTTCCATAAAACGAACGTTCATTCATTATTCTGTTCGTCGTTTTTCTTTTTCTCGGATTATCCCGCGATTATTTCTGATCACGATTTCTGATCCGATTTTCGTTCTAACTTTTCGCTCGTTTATCGGAATCAGGCGATTCAAGCGCCTGGAGTTTCGTCTCGAAACCCTCTTTCCGTTTAACCAACTCAAACAAGTTTTTGCCTCTGTAAAATTTGATCTAGATCAAGAATAGTAAACGAAGCTTATTTCTTTCGCCGTTTGTCTTTCATTGCTTCGTTTGATTTGATTCTTTTTGCCAACCGGAGTTCTTTAGTTGAACTATCTGGTTAGATCTCTTATTCGAGTTTTACCTATGCATTAGAGAGTACTTATTGTATGCTTGTTTGTTTGCGATAGAGTACCCGGAGTGCGTCGCTTGCTACTTCAAATCGCTAGGTTTTGCGGATCATCAGCGAGGCAAGTAACACTTTGATCATACCTCCAACTACCCAGTTTTATTGCATTAGATCAATCCTCACACCATTGCATGATTAGGATCTAATTAAATTGTGGGTTTGGGAAGTAGATGAGGTAGTACCTATTACCTGTTTTATTATCAAACCTTTGGGAGTTACTTCCAAGTTTGCTTGTTATGCAATGCTATGCTAGTAGACGTGGATTGGGTGAGTGTATCCATGACAGATGTGAGATTGTTAAATTAATGGTTTACTTAAGGTGGCAACCTAAGCACACATCTGGGTGGATTGAGGCACCTGGGTATTCCAGTGATTGCCTGATTTTCTTTGGACCGCCACCCAGGCTCAAAGGGATCATGAGATTATTCATACTAGAAACTTCCGTGTGCAGCCACAAGCTACTATGGGCTCTAGCATAGTTGACTAAGTCGTGCGAACTCTTACAGTGGTAGACTAGCAGATGTAGGGGATGTAGGTTGGTACGGTCTACCCGTTCGTAAGGTGCAATCGCTTCTGAAAGACTATGCCTCGGTCATCCGTTTCTCAAACATCATGTAGTGTGAGAATCCCAACGGAGGAGATCGAGTCTTGGGGGAAAAGTGCGCAAACCTCTGCAGAGTGTATAAACTAATCATGGTTAGCCGTGTCCCCGGTTATGGATCTTGAGTATCTAGTACTTGGATTATCATGTGAATCTCATCATGTTACTCTAAATTAATTTTGTTGGGTTTTAATGATGATGCTTAATTGGGATTGAGAGGGTGTATACACTCTCAATGTTTAACAACTACCATGATAGTTAAATAAAATTTATTCCTTTGCAGTAGGGAAAAATTGGCTTTACGCAAAATTGTAACCATAGAGCTTTCCACCAGCCAAATATGCATGTAGTATAGCCTTATTCTTTCATTGCTCTCTATGTGTTACTTTGCTAGCATATTCCACGTGCTGACCCGTTTCGGGCTGCAATGTTCATGTTGCAGACTTTTCAGACGACGAGTAAGGTGCCTTTAGGTCATGGTTCTATACTCAGTGATGCCGTTGGAGTTGATGGACTCACTTATCTTCCAAGCCTTCCGCTGTTATTGTTATTAGATGGCCTTAAGCCATATTTATTGTAATAAGTTCTCTTTTGAGACACTCGATGTAATAAGTGTGTGATTGCTACTCTGTTATAAATCCTTCAAGTACTGTGTGGTGTCAGCATTACCGATCCAGGGATGACACCGGAGCACAGAGATTGGACTGTTTGAGGTCTGGTCGCTACATCGTCATGGAGAGCACTAGGATGATGAAGATGGCGATCGGAGAGAGATTGCCCCCTCCGGCAGGGTGCCGGAACGGGTCTAGATTGGCTTTTGGTGGCTACGGAGGCTTCTGGCGGCGGAATTCCCGATCTATTGTGCTCACGGATGTTTTTAGGGTATATGGAGATATATAGGCGGAAGAAGTACGTCAGGGGGGCCACGAGGCGCGCCCAGGGGGTGGGCGCGCCCCCTGCCTCGTGACCTCCTCGCAGATCCCCTGACGTGCACTCCAAGTCTTCTGGGCTTCTTTCATTCCAAAAAAGAGTTCCGTGAAGTTTCAGGTCAATTGGACTCCGTTTGGTTTTCCTTTTCTTCGAAACCCTAAAACAGGGTAAAAACAGAAACTGGCACCAGGCTCTGGGTTAATAGGTTAGTCCCAAAAATGATATAAAAGTGTATAATAAAGCCCATAAACATCCAAAACAGTAAATAATATAGCATGGAGCAATCAAAAATTATAGATACGTTGGAGACGTATCAATAAGCATAATTCATATTGGCATCTTGGCCACAAGAATAACAAGCATCATCAAAAGGGATATTTCAAGAGAATCAAAGGGATCATAATAGTCATCATAGAAATCATCCTTCGGTAAGCACGAAGGGAAATTAAACAATGTATGAGTTGAAGAGTTACTCTCATTAGAAGGTGGGCACGGGTAGCTAATCCGCTCTTCCTCCTTTTGTTCTTCGCTCTCCTCATCATCTTTTTCATCCAATGAGCTCACAGTTTCATCAATTTCTTCTTCCATAGACTCCTGCAAAATATTAATCTCTTCTTGGACAATGGTGTAGTCCTCAATATATGGTTCAACATAGGCATTAGAAGCATAATTATCATAGCAATATTTAAGTATGGCAAAATTTTTAGATTTGTAAAGAGTAGCATCATACTTTTCAATCAAAGAAGCAATTTGATAAGCACCCTTAAAAGCAACAAATTCTTAAATTTGTTGAACATCATAGTAATTATAAACACCCTTAGCATACGAAGATACAATTCCATTATCACTAAACTCACATTGATAGGGAAGGTGTTTCTTACGGTTTTCAGAACAACAAGTAAAATCATATATTTCACATAAATTCCAAGCATAACATTGCAAACGATGAATTTGACCCAGTAAAAGTTTCCCTTTTTCAGATATACGGTGTCACACATAACAAGCATGCTCATCTAAAGATTTGCCCTCAACTAAGCTAGTTGGGGTTTCAGCACGAGCACAAAGGGATCGAAGATGATCCAAGTAATAAGCTTCAGGACTGTGATAGATTTTGAGTGGTTCTTCAACCATTGGTTTAGTTGGTACAACTATTTTTTTGGTATTTTGCGTTTCCTACTCATAACTAAAGATAGAAAACAACTAAGAACAGCAAATAAAAATTACTTAGTGATAAAGCAAACAAGCACACACAAGAATATTCACCCACGCTATTGCTTCCCGGCAACGGCGCCAGAAAAAGGTCTTGATAACCCACAAGTATAGGGGATCACAACAGTTTTCAATAAGTAAGAGTGTCGAAACCAACGAGGAGCTAAAGGTAGAACAAATATTCCCTCAAGTTCTATCGACCACCGATACAACTCTACACACGCTTGGCGTTCGCTTTACCTAGAACAAGTATGAAACTAGAAGTACTTTGTAGGTGTTTTTGGATAGGTTTGCAAGAATATAAAGAGAGCGTAAATAAAGAGTAGGGGCTGTTTAGATAAAGAAACAACTAAGTTAGTTTTAGTAAAGAGCTTTTTGTTACGAGAAAGTTATTTGTCCCTAGGCAATCGATAACTAGACCAATAATCATTATTGCAATTTTATATGAGGGAGAGGCATAAGCTAACATACTTTCTCTACTTGGATCATATGCACTTATGATTGGAACTATTAGCAAGCATCTGCAACTACTAATGTTCATTAAGGTAAAACCCAATCATAGCATTAAAGCATCAAGTCCTCTTGATCCCATACGCAAACAACCTACTTACTCGGGTTTGTGTTTCAGTCACTCACGCAACCCACTATAAGTGAATCATAAACGTATTGCAACACCCTACATCGGGAATCCCTCACGCTTGCGCGACATGGAGAGC
Organism: Triticum urartu; assembly: GCF_056163025.1. Taxonomy (NCBI): domain Eukaryota; kingdom Viridiplantae; phylum Streptophyta; class Magnoliopsida; order Poales; family Poaceae; genus Triticum; species Triticum urartu. Next base: position 356,799,156 of record NC_141877.1, read on the forward strand.
ACCATAGGACAACACCAATAATAAATCATGCAACTCAAACCAATCTTGATCATCAAATAACCCATAGGACAAAACAGATCTGCTCAAACATCATAGGGTAGCCATACATCACTGGGAAAAAATATATAGCATCGAGCACCATGTTTAAGTAGAGATTACATCGGGTAAAAGAGGGGTTACACTGCTGCATAGAGGGGGGAAGAGTTGGTGATGATGGCGGTGAAGTTGTTGGTGAAGATTACGGTGATGATGATGGCCCCCGGTGGCACTCCGGTGCCACCGGAAGCGAGGGGGAGAGAGCCCCCCTCCTTCTTCTTCTTCCTTGACCTCCTCCCTAGATGGGAGCAGGGTTTCCCCTCTGGTCCTTGGTATCCATGGTGTGGGAGAGGTGAGAGCCCTTCTGTGATTGGATCTGTCTCTCTATCTCTCTCTGTTTCTGCGTTCTCAGATTCTACCCTTTCACCGTTTCTTATATTCCCGAAGATCTGTAACTCCGATTGGGCTGAAATTTTAACACAATCTCTGTCCAGATATTAGCTTTATTGCGGCGAAAGAAGGGCTCCAACCTCCTTACGGGGTGTCCATGAGGGTCCAGGGCACGCCCCCTGCCTCGTGGCCCCCTCGGGCATCGTCTCGCGTGGATTTTTCTTCCCAAAAATCATATATATTCCAAAAAAATCCCCGTCAGTTTTTATCCTGTTTGGACTCCGTTTGATATGGATATTCTGTGAAACAAAAAACATGCAACAAACAGGAGCTGGCACTGGGCACTGGATCAATATGTTAGTCCCAAAAATAGTATAAAAAGTTGCCGAAAGTATATGAAAGTTGCATAATATTGGCATGGAACAATCAAAAATTATAGATACGATGGAGACATATCAACCAGCTGGTCGTTGGTGTTCTGCTTTCACCCTTCTGCAGACATCGCATTCATTCACGAATTGAGCAATTTCTCGCTTCATTCGAGTCCACCAATACGACTGCTTGAGGTCATGGTACATCTTCGTACTTCCAGGATGAATGGGTAGAAGGGAATTGTGCGCCTCTTCATTATGACCTTCCTTAGATCACCTTTAGGAACCACAATCCGGTCCTCGAAGAATAGAGTGTCTTTGTCATCAATGCGATAACACTTGTATTTGGGTTGGCTCTTGGCAATCCCATGTTTCACCTTCTTCACCATGGTATCCAGGAGTTGTGCCTCACGAATTTGATCTTCCAAAGTAGGAGAGACTTGGAGGTTGGCAGAAAGCCTTGAGGAACAACTTAGAGATTCAGTTTGCGGAAAGCTTCACAAAGGTCCGGTTGGAAGGGCTTGAGAATTAAGCTGTTGCAGTAAGCCTTCCTGCTCAAAGCATCTGCAATGACATTGGCCTTGCCTGGAGTATATTCAATACTCAGATTGTACTCTTGAATCATTTCGACCCAACGAGTCTGCCTGAGGTTGAGGTTGGGTTGAGTGAAGATGTACTTGAGGCTCTTATGATCTGTGAAAATGTCCACTTTCCTTCCCAACAAGAGATGTCTCCACGTTAATAATGCATGAACAACTGCCGCCAACTCAAGATCGTGAGTGGGATAGTTCCTTTCGTTGGGCTTCAACTTGCGAGAGGTATAGGCCACAACTTTCTTCTCTTGCATTAACACAACGCCGAGACCTTGCAAGGAGGCATCATAGAAAACTTTGAATGGCTTAGATTCATCAGGAGGAGTCAAGACAGGAGCTGTGACTAGCTTCTCTTTGAGGGTGTTGAAAGCAACGTCACATTCAGGTGTCCAGACATACTTGACATGCTTCGGAAGGAGGTTGGAAAGAGGCTTTGCAATCTTAGAGAAATTCGCAACGAATCTTCGACAATAGCTTGCAAGCGCAAGAAAACTGCGAAATTGCTTGATATTCTGAGGAGGTTCCCAATTCACCATTGCAGACACCGTCTCAGGATTAATAGCGATGCCTTTGGTGGAGATGATATGACCAAGGTAAAGAACTTTGTCAAGCCAGAACTCACACTTGGAAAACTTCGCATAGAATTGATGCTCTCTGAGCTTGTCGAGCACCAATCTCAAATGCTTGGCATGATCCTCCTTATTCTTGGAGAAGACCAAAATATCATCGAGATACACCAGGACAAAATCATTTGTGTAAGGGTTTAAGATGAAGTTCATCATGCAAGAGAATGTTGGAGGAGCGTTGACAAGGCCGAAAGACATGATAGTATATTCATAAGAACCATAGCTTGTTCTGAATGCTGTCTTGGGGATATCTTCTTCACGAATGGGAATCTGATGATAACCCATACGGAGGTCAAGCTTGGAGAATACTTTGGCACCTTTAAGTTGCTCGAATAGCTCATTGATGTTGGGAAGTGGATACTTGTTATTAATCATCTTCTTGTTCAATGGACGGTAGTCGATGCAGAGTCGGTCCATTCCATCCTTCTTCCGGACAAAAAGAACACCACAACCCCATGGAGATGAGCTCGGTCTGATCAGACCCATACACTCTTGTTCATCAAGTTGTTTTTTCAATTCCTTCAACTCCTCTAGTCCAAGCTTGTAAGGACGCTTACAAACAGGTTCCGTGCCAGGCTCAAGACCGATAACGAATTCAACTGGCCGGTGAGGAGGCATTCCCGGAAGCTCTTCTAGAAAGACGTCTTGATATTCACAAACGACTGGAATCTGCAAGATGGCATTCAACTCGCCCTTCTCATTGAGAGAAAATAGTCGAATGGTTTCATCACGAGCGGCATAGATGATCACATCATCAGAAGAGTGTGTCAATTGAATTTCCCTGGCAGCACAATCAAGCTGAGCCTTGTGCTTAGAAAGCCAGTCCATCCCGAGAATTAGATCAATATCCGAGTCACCAAGAACAATTGGAGAAGACATAAATTTATAGTTGCCCATCTTGATACCGACATTCGGAACCATCATGCTAGAGCTCAAACGCTTAGCCGGAGAAACAACTTGCAATGCTTTAGGTAATGCCTTAGTGCCAAAATTGTGCTTCGATGCAAATGGATATGACATGAAAGAATGCGATGCACCAGAATCAAATAAGACTTTTGCAGGAATATCATTAACTGGAAGATTACCCATGATCACTTTAGAAGAATCCTCTGCCTGAGCTGCGTTCATCATGTTCACCCTTGTAGACTTGGAATTATGCTTGACCACGCATTGCTGGAAGATCTCACAGGAGGAGGAGGCGGAAGGCGCCTTTGGTTGAAGCATTTGTTTGCATAGTGCCATTTCTGCTGACACTTGTTGCAAGTAACCTCTGAGAGCGGACGATGATAAGGAGCACTTGACCTTGGAGTTTGAGACTGAGCTTTGTTCTGATAGACTGGGTTGGGTGGGTGGGAAGATTCATTGCCACCTTTGCTCTTCTGCTGGTAGGGCTGGCAAAACGGAGGAGGAGGCAACCAGAACTTTTGTTGCTTAGATGCCACTTGTGAGGAAGAAGAAGATTGAACTGCATCCCTGACTCTCTTCTTAGAAGCCTCACACTTGAGCTGAGCAGCTTCTTGCTTTAGTGCCATGTTATAGAATTGATCAAACTTAGTCGGCTCAAGAAGCACGAGAGCTAACTACAGATCCTCTCTGAGGCCACCTCTAAATTGATAGATCATACTCTTTTCGTCAGGAATGTCTTGTTTAGCGAAGCAAGCAAGTTTCTGAAACTGGATATTGTATTGATACACGGACATGCTGCCTTGCTTGAGATTGCGGAACTCCTCACGCTTGCTCTCGGCAACACTTGGTGGGATATGATGAGCTTTGAAGTCTTGGCGGAAATCATCCCAGGTAATCACACGACCTCATCTGGAATCTCTGTATTGCTGAAACCACTCAGCAGCTTGATCCTTGAGTTGAAACGAAGCAAACTTGACAAAGTCCTTAGGCCTGACATGGCTACATTCAAAATGCTTGAAGATGTCCACGAGCCAATCATCGGCGTCTGTGGCCTTGACATAGTTGCTGAAGGACTTCGGCTGGTTTGCGAGGAACTGGTTGAGGATAGCAAACTGAGGCTGATTGTTGGAATTCCCTTGGGTTTGATTTCCTTGGTTGCCTTGACCTTGGTTGTGCTCTTGCAAGAGTTGCAAAAGCATCTGAGTGTTGGCGTTGGTGGCTGCCATGACAGCTTGCCATGCCTCCGGAGGTGGAGGTGGTGGCGGAGGGTTCGACTGATCCCCAACATTGCGGTCCGGATTCTGACGCGTTGGAGGATCCATCCTGAAGAGGGTGACATCCGTTAGAATCTTGATAGACAGATAGACAAGCTAAATCAATGGATAGAAATTGCAACATAAAGTCTTCACAATAAACATTCGAACAAGGATGAACGAATGAATTCCAAAGTAAATCATCACACGTCCATTAAGGTGAGAAGCCACTTAGATGAAGGTAGATGAATAAAGCAACAAGGTACGAATATGAAAAAATAAGTGGTAAGGATTACCCAATCACAAACCAAATATCCGCGGGAAGAAATACTAGAGCTACTTGAATTCCCACTTATAAAACTCCCGAAACTTTCTGGTTATGCAATCAGGTGTTGGGGATACACGGGAAGCATAATATCTCACCCAAACTAACAATCCCTACATCTAGCTGTATCCATCCTTCAACACATAACCAAGAAACCTTCAGAAATCATGTACCTCAACCTTCGAAAAGCATACGTTATACGAGTTATAGCAATACTCCCGAACTCCCGCCCCAGTATTGGGTGGCGTCGAGGTTATCTCACCAACAACTGCATAAAAGAGATTTTCAATGTCGGCGAACTCAGGTATTCCAGAACTGCAACAATAAAATTGTGACGACAACACCTTGGAGCTCAACTCCCCGAGACACTACTACAACCCCAAAATGTCAGGAGGCACCAAGAACAATGTTCTCGTCACAAGACTATCGAAACAATTCCAAGATACCCGCGTGATCCTAAATTTTTTTCATGAAATTTGAGGAGAGAAAAGTCAAAACTTCTACGTGAGGAGGCCTCACCAAAGCGACGAAGGGACTGAGGAGTAAAAAGAATCCTACTCTCTGATATATATATATATATATAATCCTAAGACTCAGAACATTTTGTTCTAGACTCAACAACGTCATTGATTCGATCAAGCAGGGGGCTCATAAGTTGGGGATGGCTCTGATACCAACTTGTAATACCCACAATGCGGCTAAATCTCCCACGTGTCGGGGCACGACTTAGGGGCATAGCCGCATGGTAGTTTTGTCGCAAGAGGGGTAATCTTCACACAATCCCATGTACTGAATAAGAAAGGGATAAAGAGTTGGATTACAATCGCCACTTCACATAATACATAAATAATTCATACATCATCCAAATACACTCAAAGACTAACTACGGCCAAATCCGAATAAAAAGGAAGATAAACACCAAATGCTAGATCCCCGATCGTCCCAACTGGGCTCCACTACCGATCATCAGGAAATGAAACGTAGTAACGACCCAGATCCTCGTCGAACTCCCACTTGAGTTCGGTAGCATCACATGCACTGGTATCCTCGGCACCTGCAACTATTTGGAAGTATCCATGAGTCACGAGGACTCAGCAATCTCACACCCGCGAGATCAAGACTATTTAAGCTTATGGGTAGGATAAGGTAGTGAGGTGGAGTTGCAGCAAGCACTAAGCATATATGGTGGCTAACATACACAAATAAGAGCGAGAAGAGAAGCAACGCACAGTCGAGAAGCTAGAAGTGATCAAAGTGATCTTGAAACTACTTATGTTCAAGCATAACACAAGACCGTGTTCTCTTCCCGGACTCCGCCTAAAAGAGACCATCATGGCAACACACGCGGTTGATTCATTTTAATTAAGTCATGTGTCAGGTTATCTACAACCGGATATTAACAAATTCCCATCTGCCACATAACCGTGGGCACGGCTCTCGAAAGTTTATACCCTGCAGGGGTGTCCCAACTTATCCCATCACAAGCTCTCATGATCAACGAAGGATATTCCTTCTCCCGGAAAGACCCGATCAGTCTCGAAATCCCGGTTACAAGACATTTCAACAATGTTAAAACAAGACCAGCAAAGCCGCCCAATGTGCCGACAAATCCCAATAGGAGTCGCACGTATCTCGTTCTCAGGGCACACCGAATGGGACAAGCTACGAGTAAAACCAGCCCTCAAGTTTCCCCGAGGTGGCCCCACAGGCTGCCCGTTTCGGACCAACACTCAGAGGAGCACTGGCCTGGGGGGGGGGGGTTAAAATAAAGATGACCCTTGAGTCTGCAGAACCCAAGGGAAAGGTATAGGTGGTAGGCAGGCAAATGGTAAAACCAAGGTTGGGCCTTGCTGGAGGAGTTTTATTCAAAGCGAACTGTCAAGGGGTTCCCATAACACCGAACCGCGTAAGGAACGCAAAATCAAGGAACATAACACCGGTATGACGGAAACTAGGGTGGCAAGAGTGGAACAAAACACCAGGCATAAGGCCGATCCTTCCATCCTTTACCAAGTATATAGATGCATTAAAGTAAATAATAGATAATAATGACATCCCAATAATATCCATGTTTCAACATGGAACAAACTTCAACTTCACCTGCAACTAGCAACGCTATAAGAGGGGCTGAGCAAAAGCGGTAACATAGCCAAACAACGGTTTGCTAGGAAGGTGGGTTAGAGGCTTGACATGGCAATATGGGATGCATGATATAACAAGTGGTAGGTAGCGCGACATAGCGATAGAACGAACAACTAGCAAAGCAAAGATAGAAGTGATTTCGAGGGTATGGTCATCTTTCCTGCAAAGTTCTCAGAGTTGTCAAAATCTTGATCCTCGTTAGCGTACTCATCAGGTTCCTTGTTCACGTACTCGTCTCCTGACTCTACCCAAAGCAAGAACACAAGCAATAGAACAACAATCAATCACGGTGCAATGCACAAACAACATGATGCAATACATGGCATGATATGCAAGATGTGATATGCAATGCATATGCATGCTCTGGAAGGGAAAGAAAGATCAAGGCATCAACTTGGCAAAGCAAGTATGCCGCTGGAAAGATGAGATGATTTCGGTTGAAATCGATATAAGGATCACCGGAAACGGATGCACGGTTTGCAAATGGCAAGCAAAACAAGAATGACGCAAATTTGCGATTAACAACATGATGGCACTTAGAATACAACAAGAAACTAAGCTAATGCACTCCAGCATAGCAACAAATCATATGGCAGTGATGTACAAGAGATGCTTGACAAAACATGAACACTGAGCTACGGCTAAATCACACTAGAACAGGTTCAAACAAGCATGGGAAAAGTGCAAAAGATATCAGCTTCACATACTTAGTGAAAATACTAACATGTCAAAAACAACATCAGGAAGCAATGTTTAGAGCAAGCAAACAACATGCTACATGAACATATCATGGAAAATCAAGCCATGGCATGATGTAGTTCAAAACATATGTAGACCTCATGCTCATAGAATGCACACATCAAATGCAACAAAAATGACAAATCACCATGATCTGATAAGAACCAGCAGTTAACATATTATAGCACTCTTGCATCGATGAAAATGGCATCATAATGGACAGTAACATGCATGGAAATGCTACTAACATGAAGAGTTCAACAAGACGACCATTTCGACATATCATATGCATGATTCAGAGCTACGAGTACCAAGATGTGGCATGTGGAACAAGGAATAAAAATAGCAGGGGGTTTCGGGACTTAGTAAAAATTTACCCTCTAAAATCCTAGATCTAGGGTTCGGGGCACGTGAACCGAGGTTGATCCGGAGCTCGCCGGAGTTGGACGGAGAGGCGGCCGGAGGCGTCGTGGTCACCGGATCCGGGGCGTCCGGAGATGGCGGCGGGCGGCGGTGTCCGGCTCGGGTGGCACGGGCGCGACGCGGTGGCGGCGGAGACCGGCGACGGTGTTCGGCAGCGGCGGTGGCCGACGAGGGCGCTGGAGGCGGTGGAGCTGATGAGCGGCGGAGCGGCGGCCGGCGGCGAGCGGATCGGCCGAGGGCGGCGGCGGATGGGCGAGCGCGCGGGCCCAGGAGGGTCCGCTATGGGCTGCGGCGGGCGACGGTGGTTGGGACACGTGGCGGCCTCTCGTTGGCTCGGGCGCGGCGGCGGGCGCGTCCATCGCGACGAGGGAAGGTGGCTAGGGTTTCGGGACCCGGATTTGGACGGGGAGATGCATATTTATAGGTAGGTGGAGATAGGAGTGTCCAAATGAGGTGCGGTTTTCGCCCACACAATCGTGATCCGACAACGAAGAACATGGAGATGGTTTAGATGGGTTATTGGGCTGTTTTGTAGGGGTGTCTGGCTGCAACACACAAGGGGCTTTTGCGGTTACCCGGTTAACCGTTGGGGCATCAAACGACCTCCAAATGGAACGAAATTTGACAGGCGGTCTACTGGTGGTGTACCAAGGCCACTTGACAAATCTTGGCCCATTCCGAGAATGTTTTTCTCCCACTCACGAAAAGAGACAAGAGGGGTGTGCCGGGTGCATGTGGGAGTGTCGGATTGCGAAACGGACAGCAGGGAAAAGGTTCGGACACATGAGACGAACACGTATGCAATGCGATGCACATGATGACATGATATGAAATGCATGACATGAACAAAATGCAAAACGAAGACAAAAACCCAAGCACAGAGGGAATATCATAATATAAAGCCAAAAATGGCAAGAGTCGGAGTTACAAATATGGAAAGTTACATCCAGGGTGTTATACAACTAGATTGGTTTTTCTTGCAATAGGAGAAGTGCTTAGCTTTGGGTTCAATCTTGCGGTGCTTGATCCCAGTGACAGAAGGGGAACCGACACATATTGTATTGTTGCCATCGAGGATAACAAGATGGGGTTTTCATCACATTGCTTGAGTTTATCCCGCTACATCATGTCATCTTACTTAATGCGTTACTTTGTTCTTCATGAACTTAATACTCTAGATGCAGGCAGGAGTCTGTCGATGTGTGGAGTAATAGTAGTAGATGCAGGCAAGAGTCAGTCTACTTGATACGGACGTGATGCCTATATTCATGTTCATTGGCTTAGATATCATCATAACTTTGCGCTTTTCTATCAATTGCTCGGCAGTAATTTGTTTACTGATACGTCCGTTTTGCATCATGCTTTTATATTGATATTTAATGCATTATGGGCTGTTATTACACACTATATCACAATACTTATGCCTATTCTCTCTTATTTTACAAGGTTTACATGAAGAGGGAGAATGCCGACAGCTGGAACTCTGGGCTGGAAAAGGAGCAAATATTAGAGACCTATTCCGCACAACTCCAGAAGTCCTGAAACTTCACAGAGCACATTTTTGGAATAAATAAAAAATATTGGGCGAATAAAGTACCACAGGGGGCCACCAGCCAGCCACAAGGGTGGAGGGCGCGGCCCACCCCTCTAGGCGCGCCCCGACCTTGTGGGCCCCCTGGTAGGCCTCTGGTGCCCATCTTTGGCTACATGGTGTCTTTTACCCTGGAAAAAAAATAAAGAAGAAGCTTTTAGGATGAAGTGTCGCCGTCTCGAGGCGGAACCTAGGCAGAACCAATCTAGGGCTCTGGAGGAGCTGTTCTGCCGGGGAAACATCTCTCCAGGAGGGGGAAATCACCACCATCGCCATCACCATCGATCCTCTCATCAAGAGGGGGTCAATCTCCATGAACATCTTCACTAGCACTATCTCCTCTCAAACCCTAGTTCATCTCTTGTATTCGATCTTGGTCCCAAAGCCTCAGATTGGTACCTGTGGGTTGCTAGTAGTGTTGATTACTCCTTGTAGTTGATGCTAGTTGGTTTATCCGGTGGAAGATTATATTTTTAGATCCTTAATGATAATTAGTACTCCTCTGATCTTGATCATAAGTATGTTTTGTGAGTAGTTACGTTTGTTCCTGAGGATATGGGAGAAGTCTAGTTATAAGTAATCATGTGAATTTGGTATTCGTTCGATATTTTGATGAGATGTATGTTGTCTCTCCTCTAGTGGTGTTATGTGAACGTCAACTACATGACACTTCACCATTATTTGGGCCTGGGGGAAGGCATTGGGAAGTAATAAGTAGATGATGGGTTGCTAGAGTGACATAAGCTTAAACCCTAGTTTATGCATTGCTTCGTAAGGGGCTGATTTGGATCCTTATGTTTCATGCTATGGTTAGATTTGCCATAATACTTCTTTCGTAGTTGCGGATGCTTTAGAGAGGGGTTAATCATAAGTGGGAGGCTTGTCCAAGGAAGGGCAGCACCCAAGCACTGGTCCACCTACATATCAAATTATCAAAGTAACGAACGCGAATCATATGAGCATAATGAAAACTAGCTAGACAAAAATTCCCATGTGTCCTCGGGAGCGCGTTGATTCATATAAGAGTTTGTCCAGGCTTGTCCTTTGCTACAAAAAGGATTGGGCCACCTTGCTGCACCTTAGTTACTTTGTTTACTTGTTACCCGTTACGATTTATCTTATCACAAAACTATCTGTTACCAATAATTTCAGTGCTTGCAAAGAATACCTTGCTAAAAACTGCTTGTCATTTCCTTCTGCTCCTTGTTGGGTTCGGCACTCTTACTTATCGAAAGGACTGCGATAGATCCCCTATACTTGTGGGTCATCATTTACCCACCGTAATTTTTTCTATCTTGAGAGAAGCGCCTCTAGTGAAACCTATGGCCCCCGGGTCTATTTTCCATCATATAATCTTCTAGTTTCCATCATATTAGTTTCCGATATACTATTTTGCAGTCTACTTTCCGATCCATAAACCAAAAATACCAAAAATATTACTTTACCATTTATCCATCTCTACCAGATCTCACTTTGCAAATAACCGTGAAGGGATTGACAACCCCTTTATCGCGTTGGGTGCAAGTTGGTGTTTGTTTGTGCAGGTATTCGGTGACTTGAGCGTTTTCTCCTACTGGATTGATACCTCAGTTCTCAAAACTGAGGGAAATACTTACTCTACTTTGCTGCATCACCCTTTCCTCTTCAAGGGAAAAACCAATGCAAGCTCAAGAAGTAGCAGGAAGAATTTTTGGCGTCGTTGATGGGGAGATCTACGTCAAGTTAAGACATACCAAGTACCCATCATAAACTCTCATCCCTTGCATTACATTGTTCTACATTCACCTCTCATTTTCCTCTCCCCCACTTCTAAACGATTTTCGAAAAGATTTGCCTATTCTTTGCCCCTCTTCCGTTCATTTTCTTCCTTTGCCTTTTGGTTGCTCGTCTGCTAGATCCATTTGCCGTCATCATGTCTGAAACTGGGGAAGTGATCATTGGAAGTCTTGAGGATAAACTTGATTCTTGCTCTTTGGATCATGAAACTGAAAAAACTCCTAATTACAGAACCAAAAAATTTCGTGTGGGGGACAGTAATATTATTGGAAAAAGTGTCACCCAAGAATTCTTTGATTGTACGAGACCCATGCCTATTAATAAAAGATCTATCCTTCTTGAGACAAATTGTTATGCAAATGCTATTGTTATGCTTGTTGAGAAATTAGAAGAAAATTTGTGCATCTCCATCCTGCTTTGCAAAAGGTGTTTTATGAACTCCCCAATATTAATCATCCAATAGCTAAAAAGATTGCCACTATTATTCTTGTGCATGAATTTGATTTTATAATACAAGAAGCTAGGGTTATATTTGATTTGTATAAAAAGTATGTTGAACACCCTCCAATTATAGATATCCTCCATGATAAAGAAACCATGCGTAGATTGGAATCTAGAGATTATCAATCTTATAGTGAAAATCTTAGGAGAAGAGTTCGCCATTCAGAAATCTCCCAATCTTTGTATCATGAGGCTTTTGAAGAGTTTGATTGGATTACTAGGGGAATTTATGTAGGATTTAATAGGGATTGGTTGAATAAAATGATGAAGGAACCCCTCACAAATGAGTTACGTATTTTATATGATGATATATACGGTGATGATCCCGACTATGGGTTTATGAATATTAAAATTACCAATCAAACCCCTTTTCATGATTTGAGTTTAGCTACTAGGAGGGAAATAAAGGAAAGGATAGAATTGCTAAGACGGGTTTTAGAGGATTTAATGAGGAAAGAATTGCATACCAAAGACGGAAATACTTAGATCTATTCGTGTTTTATGCCTAGCTAGGGGCGTTAAACAATAGTGTTTGTTGTGAGGCAACCCAATTTTATTTTTGTTTTTACTTTTTAGGTTATGTTTTGCATTAAATAATTTATCTATCCTCCGGTTATATGTGGTTTTATGTTTAGTTAGTGTTTGTGCCAAGTAAGACCTTTGGGATAGCTTACGGTGATAGTTAATTTGATCTTGCTAAAAAACAGGAACTTTTGCACTCAGGAAATTAATTTTCGTTTTCAAAAAAAGAGAAATAAAATATTGATTCTTTTTGCAAGATATTAATAAACAAATTTATTAGGCCGTCCTAATTTTTCAGAATTTTTGGAGTTGCAGAGTATTCGAAATCTCCAGATTGCTACAGACTATTCTGTTTTTGACAGATTCTGTTTTCTTTGTGTTGTTTGCTTATTTTGATGTATCTATGGCTCGTATCGGGGGGTATGAACCATGGAAAAGTTGGAATACAATAGATATTACACCAATATAAATAAAGAATGAGTTCATAACAATAACAAAAGTGATGATTTATTTTCTTATACTAACGGAGCTTATGAGATTTTCTGTTGAGTTTTGTGTTGTGAAGTTTTCAAGTTTTAGGCAAGGATTTGATGGACTATGGAGTAAGGAGTGAAAAAAGCCTAAGCTTGGGGATGCCCAAGGCACCACAAGGTTATATTTAAGGACAACCAAGAGCCTAAGCTTGGGGATGCCCCGGAAGGCATCCCCTCTTTCGTCTTCGTTTATCGGTAACTTTACTTGAGGCTATATTTTTATTCACCACATGATATGTGTTTTGCTTGGAGCGTCTTGTATGATTTGAGTCTTTGAGTTTGCCTTTTAGTTTGCCGCAATCATCCTGGCTGTATAAATCTTTTGAGAGAGACACGCATGAATCGTGATTTATTAGAATACTCTTTGTGCTTCACTTATATCTTTTGTGCTAGGCAATTTTGCTCTACGTGCTTCACTTATATCTTTTTAGAGCACGACGATGGTTTTATTTTATAGAAATTTATGAACTCTCGTGCTTCACTTATATTATTTTGAGAGTCTCTAAACAGCATGGTAATTTGGTTTGGTTATAAATTTAGTCCTAATATGATAGGCATCCAAGAGGGATATAATAAAAACTTTCATATAAAGTGCATTGAATACTATAAGAAGTTTGATTCCTTATGATTGTTTTGAGATATGAAGATGGTGATATTAGAGTCGTGGTAGTAAGTAATTGTGAATTTGAGAAATACTTGTGTTAAAGTTTGTGATTCTCGTAGCATGCACGTATGGTGAACCGTTATGTGATGAAGTCAGAGCATGATTTATTTATTGATTGTCTTCCTAATGAGTGGCAGTCGGGGATGAGTGATGGTCTTTTCCTACCAATCTATCCCCTAGGAGCATGCACGTAGTACTTCGTTTCGACAACTAATAGATTTTTGCAATAAGTATATGAGTTCTTTATGAATAATGTTGAGTCCAAGGATTATATGCACTCTCACCCTTCCACCTTTGCTAGCCTCTCTTGTATCGCGCAACTTCCGCCGGTACCATAAACCCACCATATACATGCCTCAAAACAACCACCATACCTACCTATTATGGCATTTCCATAGGCATTCCGAGATATATTGCCGTGCAACTTTCCACCGTTCCGTTTATTATGACATGCTCCATCATTGTCATATTGCTATGCATGATCACGTAGTTGACATCATATTTGTGGCAAAGCCACCATTCATAATTCTTTCATACATGTCACTTTTGATTCATTGCACATCTCGGTACATCACCGGAGGCATTCACATAGAGTCATATTTTGTTCTAAGTATCGAGTTGTAATTCTTGAGTTGTAAGTAAATAAAAGTGTGATGATCTTCATTATTAGAGCATTGTCCCATGTGAGGAAAGGATGTTGGAGACTATGATTCCCCCACAAGTCGGGATGAGACTCTGGACGAATAAAAAAAAGAAAAGCCAACAAATGAGAGAAGGCTCAAATAAAAAAATGAGAGAAAAGAGAGAAGGGGCAATGCTACTATCCTTTTACTACACTCGCGCTTCAAAGTAGCACCATGATCTTAATGATAGAGAGTCTCCTATGATATCACTTTCATATACTAGTGGAAAATTTTCATTATAGAACTTGGCTTGTATATTCCAATGATGGGCTTCCTCAAATTGCCCTAGGTCAAAGCAAGTTGGATGCACACCCACTTAGTTTCTTTTTGAGCTTTCATAAACTTATAGCTCTAGTGCATCCGTTGCATGGCAATCCCTACTCACTCACATTGGTATCTATTGATGGGCATCTCTGTAGCCCGTTGATACGACTAGTTGATGTGAGACTATCTCCTTCTTTTTGTCTTCTCCATAACCACCGTCTATTCCACCTATAGTGCTATGTCCATGGCTCACGCTCATGTATTGCGTGAAAGTTGAAAAGGTTTGAGAACATCAAAAGTATGAAACAATTGCTTGGCTTGTCATCAGGGTTGTGCATGATTTAAATATTTTGTGTGATGAAGGTGGAGCATAGCCAGACCATATGATTTTGTAGGGATAAGCTTTCTTTGGCCATGCCATTTTGAGAAGACATGATTGCCTTGTTAGTATGCTTGAAGTATTATTGGTTTTATGTCAATATTAATCTTTTGTTTTGAATCATACAGATCTGAACATTCATGCCACAATAGAGAAAGTTATATGGATAAATATGTTAGGTAGCATTCCACATAAAAAATTCTGTACTTATCATTTACCTAGTTGAGGATGAGGAGGAATTAAGCTTGGGGATACTTGATATTGTTGGGAAACGTAGTAATTTCAAAAATTTCCTACACACATGCAAGATCATGGTGATGCATAGCAACGAGAGAGGAGAGTATCATCCACGTACCCTCGTAGACCGTAAGCAGAAGCGTTATGAGAACGCGGTTGATGCAGTCGTACGTCTTCACAATCCGACCGATCCAAGTACCGAACGTACGACACCTCTGAGTTCAGCACACGTTCAGCTCGATGACATCCCATGAACTCCAATCCAGTAGAGCTTCACGGGAGAGTTCCGTCAGCATGACGACGTGATGACGGTAATGATGTTGCTACCGACGCAGGGCTTCGCCTAAGCACCGCTATGATATGATCGAGGTGGATTATGGTGGAGGGGGCACCGCACACGGCTAAGGGATCAATGATCAACTTGTGTGTTCTAGGGTGCACCCCGCCCCCGTATATAAAGGAGAAAGGGGGGAGGCCGGCCGTCCCTCCTAGGGCATGCCAGGAGGAGGAGTCCTCCTCCTAGTAGGAGTAGGACTCCCTTTCCTACTCCTACTAGGAGGAGGAAATGAAGGGGAAAGGGGAGAAGGAAGGAGAGGGAGGAAAGGAGGAAAGGGGGGCGGCCCCCTAGTCCAATTCGGTTTGGGCTAGGGGGGCCGCGCGCCCTGCCTCCTCTCTTCCACCACTTGGCCCATGAGGCCCAATACTTCTTCCCCGTATTCCCGTAACTCCCCGGTACTCCGAAAAATACCCGAATCACTCGGAACCTTTCCGATGTCCGAATATAGTCGTCCAATATATCGATCTTTACGTCTCGACCATTTCGAGACTCCTCGTCATGTCCCCGATCTCATACGGGACTCCGAACTACCTTCGGTACATCAAATCACATAAACTCATAATATCGATCATCAGCGAACGTTAAGCGTGCGGACCCTATGGGTTCGAGAACTATTTAGACATGACCGAGACACGTCTCTGGTCAATAACCAATAGCGGAACCTGGATGTTCATATTGAATCCTACATATTCTACGAAGATCTTTATCGGTCAAACCGCATAACAACATACGTTGTTCCCTTTGTCATCGGTATGTTACTTGCCCGAGATTCGGTCGTCGGTATCCCAATACCTAGTTCAATGTCATTACCGGAAAGTCTCTTTACTCGTTCCGTAATGCACTATCCCGCAACTAACTCATTAGCTGCATTGCTTGCAAGGCTTATAGTGATGTGCATTACCGAGAGGGCCCAGAGATACCTCTTCGACAATCGGAGTGACAAATCCTAACTCGATCTATGCCAACTCAACAAGTACCATCGGAAACACCTATAGAGCACCTTTATAATCAACCAGTTACGGTGTGACGTTTGGTAGCACACAAAGTGTTCCTCCGGTAATCGGGTGTTGCATAATCTCATAGTCATAGGAACATGTATAAGTCATAAAGAAAGGAATAACAACAAACTAAACGATCATCGTGCTAAGGTAACGGATGGGTCAAGTCAATCACATCATTCCCTAGTGATGTGATCCCGTTAATCAAATCACAACTCATGTCTATGGCTAGGAAACTTAACCATCTTTGATTCAACGAGCTAGTCAAGTACAGGCATACTAGTGACACTTTGTTTGTCTATGTATTCACACATGTACTAAGTTTCCGGTTAATAAAATTCTAGCATGAATAATAAACATTTATCATGATATAAGGAAATATAAACAACAACTTTATTATTGCCTCTAGGGCATATTTCCTTCAGTCTCCCACTTGCACTATAGTCAATAATCTAGTTCACATCATCATGTGATTTAACATCAATAGTTCACATCTTTATGTGATTACTTCACATCTCCACGTGACTAACACCCAAAGGGTTACTAGAGTCGATAATCTAGTTCACATCGCTATGTGATTAACACCCAAAGAGTGATCATGTTTTGCTTGTGAGAGAAATTTAGTCAACGGGTCTGCCACATTCAGAGCCGTATGTATTTTGCCAATTTTCTGTCTACAATGATTTGCACGGAGCTAATCTAGCTAATTGCTCCCACTTTCAATATGTATCTAGATCGAGACTTAGAGTCATCCAGATCGGTGTCAAAGCTTGCATCGACGTAACTCTTTACGACGAACTCTTTGTCACCTCCATAACCAAGAAACATTTCCTTATTTGACCGCTCTCCAGTGATCTACTCCTGGATCACTATTGTACCCTCTTGCCAAACTTATGGCGAGGTACACAATAGGTCTGGTACACAACATAGCATACTTTGTAGAACCTATGACCGAGGCATAGGGAATGACTTTTCATTCTCTTTCTATTTTCAGCCGTGGTTGGGTTTTGAGTCTTTACTCAACTTCACACCTTGCAACACAGGCAAGAACTCCTTCTTTGACTGTTCCATTTTGAACTACTTCAAAATCTTGTCAAGGTATGTACTCATTGAAAAAACTTATCAAGTGTCTTGATCTATCTCTATAGATCTTGATGCTCAATGTGTAAGCAACTTCATCGAGGTCTTTCTTTGAAAAATTCTTTTCAAACACTCCTTTATGCTTTCTAGAAAATTCTACATTATTTCTAATCAACAATATGTCATTCACATATACTTATCAGAAATGTTGTAGTGCTCCCACTCACTTTCTTGTAAATACAGGCTTCACCGCAAGTCTGTATAACACCATATGTTTTGATCACTTTATCAAAGCATATATTCCAACTCCGAGATGCTTGCACCAGTCCATAGATGGATCGCTGGAGCTTGCTCACTTTGTTAGCACCTTTAGGATCGACAAAACATTCTGGTTGTATCATATACAACTCTTCTTTAAGAAATCCATTAAGGAATGCAGTTTTGACATCAATTTGCCAGATTTCATAAAATGCGGCAACTGCTAACATGTTTCGGACAGACGTAAGCATCGCTATAGGTGAGAAAGTCTCATCGTAGTCAACCCCTTGAAGTTCTCGAAACCTTTTGCAACAAGCCGAGCTTTCTAGACAGTAACACTACTATCAGCGTCCGTCTTCCTCTTGAAGATCCATTTATTCTTGATGACTCACTGATCATCTGGCAAGTTAATCAAAGTCCACACTTTGTTCTCATACATGGACCCCATCTCAGATTTCATGGCCTCATGCCATTTTGCGGAATTTGGGCTCATCCTTCCTCATAGTTCGTAGGTTCGTCATGGTCAAGTAACATGACTTCTAGAAAGGATTACCGTACCACTCTAGTGCGGACCATACTATGGTTGTACTACGAGGTTCGGTAGTAACTTGATCTGAAATTTCATGATCATCATCATTAGCTTCCTCACTAATTGGTGTAGAGATCACTAGAGCTGATTTCTGTGATGAACTACTTTCCAATTCAGGAGAAGGTACAATTACCTTATCAAGTTCTACATTCCTCCCACTCAGTTCTTTCGAGAGAAACTTCTTCTCTAGAAAGGATCCACTTTTAGCAACAAAATATCTTGCCTTCAGATCTGTGATAGAAGGTGTACCCAACAGTTTCTTTTGAGTATCCTATGAAGACACACTACTCCGATTTGGGTTCGAGCTTATCAGTTTGAAACTTTTTCACATAAGCATCGTAACCCCAAATTTAAGAAATGATAGCTTTGGTTTCTTGCCAAACCATAGTTCATACAGTGTCATCTCAACGGATTTAGATGGTGCCCTATTTAACGTGAATGCAGCTGTCTCTAATGCATAACCCCAAGACGATAGCGGTAAATCAGTAAGAGACGTCATAGATCGCACCATATCTAGTAAAGTGCGATTACGACGTTCGGACACACCATTACGGTGTGGTGTTCCAGGTGGCGTGAGTTGCAAAACTATTCTGCATTGTTTCAAATGAAGACCAAACTCGTAACTCAAATATTCTCCTCCACGATCAGATCGTAGAAGCTTTATTTTCTTGTTACGATGATTTTCCATTTCACTCTAAAATTCTTTGAACTTTTCAAATGGTTCAGACTTATGTTTCATCAAGTAGATATACCCATATCTGCTCAAATCATCTGTGAAGGTCAGAAAATAACGATACCCGCCGCGAGTCTGAACACTCATCAGACTGCATACATCAGTATGTATTATTTCCAATAAGTCAGTTGCTCGCTCTATTGTTTCCAAGAACGGAGTCTTAGTCATCTTGCCTATGAGGCATGGTTCCAAGCATCAACTGATTCATAATCAAGTGATTCCAAAAGCCCATCAACATGGATTTTCTTCATGCGCTTTACACCAATATGACCTAAACGGCAGTGCCACAAATAAGTTGCACTATCATTATTAACTTTTGCATCTTTTGGCTTCAATATTATGAATATGTGCATCACTACGATCGAGATTCAATAAACCATTTATATTGAGTGTATGACCATAGAAGGTTTTATTCATGTAAATAGAATAACAATTATTCTTTGACTTAAATGAATAACCGTATTGCAATAAACATGATCAAATCATATTCATGCTCAACGCAAACTCCAAATAACATTTATTTAGGTTTAACACTAATCCCGAAAGTATAGGGAGTGTGCAATGATGATCGTATCAATCTTGGAACCACTTCCAACACACATTGTCACTTCACCCTTAACTAGTCTATGTTCATGCTGCAACTCCCGTTTCGAGTTACTACTCTTTAGTGACTGAACCAGCATCAAAATACCGAGGGGTTGCAATGAACACCAGTAAAGTACACATCAATAACATGTATATCAAATATACCTTTGTTCACTTTGCCATCCTTCTTATCCGCCAAGTATCTAGGGCAGTTCCACTTCCAGTGACCATTTCCTTTGCAGTAGAAGCACTCAGTTTCAGGCTTGGGTCTAGCTTTAGGCTTCTTCATGGGAGTGGCAACTTGCTTGCCATTCTTCTTTAAGTTCCCTTTCTTTCCCTTGCCCTTTTAATTGAAACTAGTGGTCTTGTCAACCATCAACACTTGATGTTTTTCTTGATTTCTACCTTCATCGATTTTAGCATCACGAAGAGCTTGGGAATCGTTTCTGTTATCCCTTGCATATTATAGTTCATCACGAAGTTCTAGTAACTTGGTGATAGTGACTAGACAACTCTGTCAATCACTATCTTATTTGGAAGATTAACTCCCACTTGATTCAAGTGATTGTAGTACTCAGACATTCTAAGCACATGCTCACTAACTGAGCTATTCTCCTCCATCTTGTAGGCAAAGTACTTGTCTCATACCTCTCGACTCGGGAATGAGTCTGAAATACCAATTTTAGCTCTTGGAACATGTTATATGTTCCGTGGCGTTCAAAACATTTTTGAAGTCCCAGTTCTAAGCCGTAAAGCATGGTGCACTAAACTATCAAGTAGTCATCATACCAAGCTTTGTCAAATGTTCATAACGTGTGCATATGCTCCTGCAATAGGTCTGTCACCTAGTGGTGCATCAAGGACATAATTTTTCTATGCAGCAATGAGGATAATCCTCAGATCACGGATCCAATCTGCATCATTGCTACTAACATCTTTCAACTTAGTTTTTCTCTAGGAACATATAAAAAATAAACGGGGAGCTACATTGTGAGCTATTGATCTACAACATAGATATGCAAATACTATCAGGACTAAGTTCATGATAAATTGAAGTTCAATTAATCATATTACTTAAGAACTCACACTTAGATAGACATCCCTCTAATCATCTAAGTGATCATGTGATCCATATCAACTAAACCATAACCGATCATCATGTGAGATGGAGTAGTTTTCAATGGGGAACATATCTATGTTGATCATATCTACTATATGATTCACACTCGACCTTTCGGTCTCAGTGTTCTGAGGCCATATCTGCATATGCTAGGCTCGTCAAGTTTAACCCGAGTATTCTGCGTGTGCAAAACTGTCTTACACCCGTTGTAGATGAATGTTGAGCTTATCACACCTGATCATCACGTGGTGTCTCGGCACGACGAACTTTGGCAACGGTGCATACTCAGGGAGAACACTTTTACCTTGAAATTTAGTGAGAGATCATCTTATAATGTTACCATCAAACAAAGCAAAATAAGATGCATAAATGATAAACATCACATGCAATCAATATAAGTGAGATGATATGGACATCATCATCTTGTGCCTTTGATCTCCGTCTCTAAAGCACCGTCATGATCACCATCGTCACCGGCGCGACACCTTGATCTCCATCGTAGCATTGTTGTCGTCTCGCCAACTATTGCTTCTACGACTATCGCTACCGCTTAGTGATAAAGTAAAGCAATTACAGGGCAATTGCATTGCATACAATAAAGCGACAACCATATGGCTCCTGCCAGTTGCCAATAACTCCGTTACAAAACATGATCATCTCATACAATAAATAAAGCATCATGTCTTGACCATATCACATCACAACATGCCCTGCAAAAACAAGTTAGACATCCTCTACTTTGTTGTTGCAATTTTTACGTGGCTGCTACGGGCTGAGCAAGAACCGTTCTTACCTACGCATCAAAACCACAATGATATTTTGTCAAGTTAGTGATGTTTTAACCTTCACAAGGACCGGGAGTAGCCACACTCGGTTCAACTAAAGTTGGAGAAACTGACACCCGCCAGCCACCTATGTGCAAAGCACATCGGTAGAACCAGTCTCGTGTAAGCGTACGCGTAATGTCGGTCCGGGCCGCTTCATCCAACAATATCGCCGAACCAACGTATGACATGCTGGTAAGCAGTATGACTTGTATCGCCCACAACTCACTTGTGTTCTACTCGTGCATATAACATCTACGCATAAACCTGGCTCGGATGCCACCATTGGGAAACGTAGTAATTTCAAAAACATTCTACGCACACGCAAGATCATGGTGATGCATAGCAACGAGAGAGGAGAGTATCGTCCACGTACCCTCGTAGACCGTAAGAGGAAGCGTTATGAGAACGCGGTTGATGTAGTCGTACTTCTTCACGATACGACCGATCCAAGTACCTAACGTACGGCACCTCCGAGTTCAGAACACGTTCAGCTCAATGACGTCCCACGAACTCCGATCCAGTAGAGTTTCACGGGAGAGTTCTGTCAGCACGACGGCGTGATGACGGTGATGATGTTGCTACCGACGCAGGGCTTCGCCTAAGCACCGCTACGATATGATCGAGGTGGATTATGGTGGAGGGGGGCACCGCACACGGCTAAGGGATCAATCATCAACTTGTGTGTTCTAGGGTGCCCCTTGCCCCCGTATATAAAGGAGCAAGGGGGGAGGTCGGCGGACCCTCCTAGGGTATGCCAGGAGGAGGAGTCCTCCTCCTAGTAGGAGTAGGACTCCCTTTTCCTACTCCTACTAGGAGGAGCAAAGGAAGGGGAAATGGGAGAACGAAGGAGAGGGAGGAAAGGAGTAAAGGGGAGTCGGCCCCCTAATCCAATTCGGTTTGGGCTAGGGGGGGGCGTGCACTGCCTCCTCTCTTCCACCACTTGGCCCATGAGGCCCAATACTTCTTCCTCGTATTCCCGTAACTCCCCGGTACTCCGAAAAATACCCGAATCACTCGGAACCTTTCCGACGTCCGAATACATTTGTCCAATATATCGATCTTTATGTCTCGACCATTTCGAGACTCCTCGTCATGTCCCCGATCTCATCCGGGACTTTGAACTACCTTCGGTACATCAAATCACATAAACTCATAATACCGATCGTCAGCGAACATTAACCGTGCGGGCCCTATGGGTTCGAGAACTATGTAGACATGATCGAGACACGTCTCTGGTCAATAACCAATAGCGGAACCTGGATGTTCGTATTGGATCCTACATATTCTACGAAGATCTTTATCGGTCAAACCGCATAACAACATACGTTATTCCCTTTGTCATCGGTATGTTACTTTCCCGAGATTCGATCGTTGATATCCCAATACCTAGTTCAATCTCATTACCGGCAAGTCTCTTTACTCGTTCCGTAATGCACTATCCCGCAACTAACTCATTAGCTGCATTGCTTGCAAGGCTTATGGTGATGTGCATTACCGAGAGGGCCCAGAGATACCTCTCCGACAACCGGAGTGACAAATCCTAATCTCAGTCTATGCCAACTCAACAAGTACCATCGGAAGCACCTGTAGAGCACCTTTATAATCACCCAGTTACGTTGTGATGTTTGGTAGCACACAAAGTGTTCCTCCGGTAATCGGGAGTTGCATAATCTCATAGTCATAGGAACATGTATACGTCATGAAGAAAGCAATAGCAACAAACTAAACGATCATCGTGCTAAGATAACAGATGGGTCAAGCCAATCACATCATTCCCTAATGATGTGATCCTGTTAGTCAAATGACAACTCATGTCTATGGCTAGGAAACTTAACCATCTTTGATTCAACGAGCTAGTCAAGTAGAGGCATACTAGTGACACTTTGTTTGTCTATGTATTCACACATGTACTAAGTTTCCGGTTAATACAATTCTAGCATGAATAATAAACATTTATCATGATATAAGGAAATATAAATAACAACTTTATTATTGCCTCTAGGGAATATTTCCTTCAGATACGTCTCCAACGTATCTATAATTTTTGATTGTTCCATGCTATTATATTATCTGTTTTGGTGTTTTATATGCATTATTATGCTATTTTATATTATTTTGGGACTAACCTATTAACCTAAAGCCCAGTGCCAGTTTCTGTTTTTTTCCTTGTTTTAGAGTTTCGCAGAAAAGGAATATCAAACGGAGTCCAAACGAAATAAAACTTTTGCGATGATTTTTCTTGGACCAGAAGACATCCAGAGGACTTGGAGTGCAAGTCAAAGAGGCGACAAGGCGGCCACAAAGATGGAGGGCGCGCCCAGGGGTGTAGGGAGCCCCACCCTTGTGGGCCCCTCGTGACTCCATCGACTTATTTCTTCTGCATATATATTCTCAAATATTCCCAAACCAACCAGGAGAGCCACGAAAACACTTTTCCACCGCCGAAACCTTCTGTACCTACAAGATCCCATCTAGGCGCCTTTTCTGGCGTCCTGCTGGAGGGGGATTCAATGACGGAGGGCTTCTACATCAACACCATTGCCTGTCCGATGAAGCGTGAGTAGTTTACCACAGACCTACGGGTCCATAGCTAGTAGCTAGATGGCTTCTTCTCTCTCTTTGATTCTCAATACCATGTTCTCCTCAATGTTCTTGGAGATCTATTCGATGTAATACTCTTTTGCGGTGTGTTTGTCGAGATCCGATGAATTATGGATTTATGATCAGCTTATCTATGAATATTATTTGATTCTTCTCTGAATTCTTATATGCATGATTTTATATCTTTGCAAGTCTCTTCGAGCTATCAATTTGGTTTGGCCAACTAGATTGGTTTTTCTTGCAATAGGAGAAGTGCTTAGCTTTGGGTTCAATCTTGCGGTGCTTGATCCCAGTGATAGAAGGGGAACCGACACATATTGTATTGTTGCCATCGAGGATAACAAGATGGGGTTTTCGTCATATTGCTTGAGTTTATCCCGCTACATCATGTCATCTTACTTAATGCGTTACTTTGTTCTTCATGAACTTAATACTCTAGATGCAGGCAGGAGTTGGTCGATGTGTGGAGTAATAGTAGTAGATGCAGGCAGGAGTTGATCTACTTGATACGGACATGATGCCTATATTCATGATCATTGCCTTAGATATCGTCATAACTTTGCGCTTTTCTATCAATTGCTCAGCAGTAATTTGTTTACCCACCGTAATATTTTCTATCTTGAGAGAAGCCTCTAGTGAAACCTATGGCCCTCGGTGTCGGTGTCAAAACCGACGGATCTCGGGTAGGGGGTCCCGAACTGTGCGTCTAAGGTCGATGGTAACAGGAGACAGGGACACGATGTTTTACCCAGGCTCGGGCCCTCTTGATGGAGGTAATACTGAGGGAGTCCTGGATTAGGGGGTCCTTGGGCGTCCGGACTATGGTACGTGGGCCGGACTGATGGACTGTGAAGATACAAGACAGAAGACTATCTCCCGTGTCCGGATGGGACTCTCCTTGGCGTGGAAGGCAAGCTTGGCATCCCAATATGAAGATTCCTTTCTCCGTAACCGACTTTGTACAACCCTAGCCCCCCCGGTGTCTATATAAATCGGAGGGCTTAGTCCATAGGGATGAAGAATCATATTCATAGTCATACATGCTAGACTTCTAGGGTTTTAGCCATTATGATCTCGTGGTAGATCAACTCTTGTAACCCCCATACTCATCAATATTAATCTAGCAGGACGTAGGGTTTTACCTCCATCGAGAGGGCCAGTACCTGGGTAAACATTGTGTTCCCGGTCTCCTGTTACCATTGACCTCAGACGCATAGTTCGGGACCCCTCGACATTGGTGCTTTCATTGAGAGTTCTGCTATGTTGTTGTCAAGAGGTTTGATGGCCTCGTCAATCGTCCACAACAACATTGTCCAGGGAGAAACCTTCCTCCTCGGACAAATCTTCGTGTTCGGCGGCTTCGTACTGCGGGCCAACTTGCTTGTCCATCTAGAGCAGATCGATAGCTATGCCCCTGGCCATCAGGTCAGATTTGGAAGCTTGAACTATGCCGTGGACATCTGCGGAGACTTGATCTTCGACGGATTCGAGACCGCGGCAGTAGCCGCTCCCTGTCACCACGATGAACATGACTTAAATCTGTCATTGAACCACACCCAGGAGAAAGAACCTGCAACTCCTCTGGCTCTAGATCCGGAGCAGATCACGCCATCCAAGGATGGGAGGCTCAACCCCGCCATGGAGGCCACAGATTCAGCGGCGTTGGAGCCGCACACATACCCTACCTCAAGTGAGATTTATGTTACCAGAACCTCGGACACGTTTCCGGCTACAGGTTCTGAAGCATGTGCGTCCGTGCATGACGAGCTTGATCGGGCATCGATCGTTGAATTCAGCTCCGCGGACATCTTCCGGCACTCGCCTTTAGGCGACGTGCTAAAATCATTAAAACACTCTCCTTAGCAGGGGACTCACAACCGAATTATATCCGGTTCAAACTGGAGGCTGATGACGAAGAATTTCACTTCCCACCCCCCGCCCAAATAGCCACTATCGAAGACTTAACTGACATGCTCGATTACGGCTCCGACGACATCAACGGTATGGACGACGATGCCAGAGAAGAAGAGGCCCAAAACCCACCGTTTACCGGACGCTGGACGGCCACTTCCTCGTATGACGTATACACGATGGATGCACCAAAAGAGAATAGCAGCGATGACAAGGAAGATCCAGTTGAGGATAAACCTCCCGAGATACAACCAAAGTGCCGGCATCAGCGGTGCTGCTCTAAGTCACACCGCAGTAAAGACAACAACACCGACACATGAGAAGATAACACTTCGGACGATGCCGAAAACAATGAAGACCCCGTTGAGGCAACTTCTAAACATGATGAACGGGAAGACGGGCAAGTTATCCCTGATGAACAAGCCATGCACGAAGACTCGGAGGATAGTAATTATCTTCCGCTCTCCTAGGATGAGGCAAGCCTCGGCACCGAGGATTTTATCATGCTTGAGGAACCTCTCGAGCAGGAGAGCTTCAAGCGCCAGCTAATAGCCACTGCAAGTAGACTAAAAAATAAACAGCGGCAGCTTCAGGCTGATCAAGATCTACTCAATGATAGATGGACTGATGTCCTGGCAGCCGAGGAATACGACCTCAAGCGCCCAGCCAAAAGTTACCCGTAGCGCAAATTGCTACCTCAGTTCGATGATGAGGCGTTGGAGCCTGCACCATCATCGCGCAATGCGGCTGACCGACCAGCACGTGGTTGGGATAAAGCGGCAACTCAAGCCGAACACCAGCCTGCCCTACCTCACCGTAAAGGCAGAGGTAAAACAGCTCGGGGACACACACGTGACCTATGACAGGACTTGGATAGTAGAGCAGGTCAGAATAGATCGATCTATGGATCACGGGGACGTGCCCCGACAAGCGATAACGGCTATCTAGCCGGATGCAATAGTCATTCTCACGCCCGGGCCGAAAACTGCAGACGGACTCCATCCGAGCTACGTCGCGACGTGGCCTGATATACAGGCGCCGCTCACCCACTTTGCTTCACCGACGAAGTAATGGAGCACGAATTCGCATAAGGGTTTAAACCCGTAAACATTGAATCATACGATGGGACAACAGACCCCGCGGTATGGATCGAGGACTTTCTTCTTCACATTCATATGGCCCGCGGCGATGATCTCCATGCCATCAAATACCTCCCACTAAAACTAAAGGGACCAGCTCGGCACTGGTTAAACAGCCTTCCAGAGAACTCTGTTGGCATCTGGGAAGACCTGGAAGATGCCTTTCACAATAACTTCCAAGGTACATATGTCCGGCCACGAGATGCCGATGACTTAAGTCACATCATCCAACAGCCCGGAGAGTCAGCCAGAAAGCTCTGGACTAGGTTCTTAATTAAAAAGAACCAAATTGTCGATTGTTCGGACGCCGAAGCCCTCGCAGCCTTCAAACACAGCGCCCGGGATGAATGGCTCGCTCACCACCTCGGTCAAGAAAAACCAAAATCCATGACAGTCCTTACCGCTCTAATGACCCGCTTTTGCTCGGGAGAAGACAGCCGGCTCGCTCATAGGAGCAACAGCGCTAGCGACCCGGGCAGTTCTGAAGTCCAAGACGGCAACCGAAAGCCACGACGCAATAAACACAAGCGTCGTAATAATGATAAAATAACGCAAGACACAACAGTTAACGCCGGATTCAGCAGCTCCAAGCTCGGTCAACGGAAAAATCCATCCAAGGAAAATAGAGACGGACCATCCAACCTCGATAAGATATTGGATCGGCCCTGCCAGATTCATGGCACCCTCGATAAACCAGCTACCCATACTAACAGAAGATGCTGGGTCTTCAAACAAGCCGGCAAGCTAAAAGCCGAACACAAGGGGAAGGGGCTGCCCAGTGACAGCGATGACGAAGAGACTCGCTAGCCAAATACCGGGGTTCATAAGCAATCCCCCAAAGTGAAAACCGTAAATATGGTATATGCGACGCACACCCCTACAAGGGAGCACACACGCGCACTACGGGACACATACGCCATAGAGCGGGTTCCCCCAAAAATTAGTCATACTGATGACCCACAAGTGTAGGGGATCTATCGTAGCCTTTTCGATAAGTTAGAGTGTCGAACCCAACGAGGAGCAGAAGGAAATGATAAGCGGTTTTCAGCAAGGTATTCTCTGCAAGCACTGAAATTATCGGTAACAGATAGTTTTGTGATAAGGTAATTTGTAACGGGTAACAAGTAATAAAAGTAAATAAGGTGCAGCAATATGGCCCAATCCTTTTTGTAGCAAAGGACAAGCCTGGACAAACTCTTATATAAAGGAAGGCGCTCCCGAGGACACATGAGAATTATCGTCGAGCTAGTTTTCATCACGCTCATACGATTTGCGTTCGGTACTTTTATAATTTGATATGTGGGTGGACCGGTGCTTGGGTACTGTCCTTCCTTGGACAAGCATCCCACTTATGATTAACCCCTATTGCAAGCATCCGTAACTACAGAAGTATTAAGGTAAACCTAACCATAGCATGAAACATATGGATCCAAATCAGCCCCTTACGAAGCAACGCATAAACTAGGGTTTAAGCTTCTGTCACTCTAGCAACCCATCGTCTACTTATTACTTCCCAATGCCTTCCTCTAGGCCCAAACAATGGTAAAGTTTCATGTAGTCGACGTTCACATGACACCACTAGAGGAAAGACAACATACATCTCATCAAAATATCGAACAAATACCAAATTCACATGACTACTTATAGCAAGACTTCTCCCATGTCCTCAGGAACAAACGTAACTACTCACAAATCATATTGATGTTCATAATCAGAGGGGTATTAATATGCATAATGGATCTGAACATATGATCTTCCACCAAATAAACCAACTAGCATCAACTACAAGGAGTAATCAACACTACTAGCAGCCCACAGGTACCAATCTGAGGCTTTGGGACAAAGATTGGATACAAGAGATGAACTAGGGTTTGAGGTGAGATGGTGCTGGTGAATATGTTGATGGAGATTGACCCCCTCCCGATGAGAGGATCGTTGGTGATGACGATGGTGATGATTTCCCCCTCCCAGAGGGAAGTTTCCCTGGCAGAACAACTCCGCCGGAGCCCTAGATTGGTTCCGCCAAGGTTCCGCCTCGTGGCGGTGGAGTTTCGTCCCGTGAACTTGCTTATGATTTTTTCCTTGACGAAAGACTCCATATAGCCAAATATGGGCATTAGAGGGCCTCCAGGGGTCCCACGAGGCGGGGGCGCGCCCAGGGGGGTAGGGCGCGCCCCCACCCTCTTGGACGGTGGGTGGCCCCCCTCTGGTACTTCTTTCTCTCAATATTTTTTATATATTCTGAAACATGCTCCCGTGAAGTTTCAAGACTTTTGGAGATGTGCATAATAGGTCTCTAATATTTGCTCCTTTTCCAGCCCAGAATTCCACCTGCCGGCATTCCCCTCCTCATGTAAACCTTGTAAAATAAGAGAGAATAGGCATAAGTATTATGACATAATGTGTAATAACAGCCCATAATGCAATAAATATCGATATGAAAGCATGATGCAAAATGGACATATCAACTCCCCCAAGCTTAGACCTTGCTTGTCCTCAAGCAAAAGCCGAAATCGAAAAATATGTCCACATGTTTAGAGATAGAGGTGTCGATAAAATAAAATACGGACATGAGGGCATCATGATCATTCTTAGAACAACAATATATATATTGTCATATGATCTCTTATGCTAAAGTAACAATTCATTCACATACTCAAGTATGAAGCAGAAACTTCATTGAAAACTAACAAACTATAATCTGAGTCATTGAAGCAATTGCAATTTATCATAACATCGGAAAGAGTCAATATAAGAGCTTTTCAGCAAGTCCACATACTCAACTATCATTTAGTCTTTCATAATTGCTAACACTCATGCAATATTTATGGGTATGAAGTTTTAATCGGACATAGAGAAAGATAGGGGCTTATAGTTTTGCCTCCCAACCTTTTACCTCAAGGGTAATGTCAATAATAATAGTTCATGAAAACTCACACCCAATTAGCTATATATATTCGGATCATTCCAACACATTGTGCTTGCCAAAGGATAAAATGTAAAAATGAAAGGTGAAGATCACCATGACTCTTATATGAAGTAATAGCCAAGAATAAAAGATAGGCCCTTCGCAGAGGGAAGCAGAGGTTGCCATGTGCTTTATGGTTGGATGCCAAAATCTTAATGTGAAAGAACGTCACTTTATATTGCCACTTGTGATATGGACCTTTATTATGCAGTCGTCACTTTTATTTCTTCCACATCACAAGATCGCATAAAGCTTATTTTCTCCAGACTAATAAGTCATACATATTTAGAGAGAAATTTTTATTGCTTGCAACAATGACAACTTACTTGAAGGATCTTACTCAATCCATTGGTAGATATGGTGGACTCTCATGGCAAAACTGGGTTTAAGGATATTTGGAAGCACTAGTAGTATCTCTACTTGGTGCTAAGAATTTGGCTAGCAAGAGAGGGAAAGTCAAGCTCAACATGTTGGATGATCCATGGCAATATAATTTATTTCAGAGGTAAGAAAACTTAATCCATTATGTTGTCTTCCTTGTCCAACATCAACTCTTTAGCATGTCATATTTTAATGTGTGCTCACAATCATAAAAGATGTCCAAGATAGTATATTTATATGTGAAAACCTCTCTTTCTTTATTACTTCCTATTAATTGCAACGATGACCAAAACTATGCTTGTCAACTCTCAACAATTTTTATTCATCATAATCTTTATATGTGAAGTCATTACTCTCCATAAGAATCATGTGATCTCTTTATTTATTTTTATTCTTTTTCTTTTATTTTGTTCCCTCAATGTTGGGGATATTACTATTAAGTATAAACCAGCCATGAGGGGCCGGGTTATGTTCACAAGGAGTTAGTCATGCTTGAAGCCCATGAAGATAAAAGGGATGGCGCTTTACAGAGGAAATCTAACATGAAGGCCCAGGGCCCAAAGGCGATTAGGGCCTGTAGATGTAAACCGCCATATGATCTGTAACTTATGTTGTAAGGCAAGGAAAGGTAGAAACCGATCCGGGCACTTTTATGAACCGGCCTCGGGATTCTGTAAACCGCCGGGCGTCAACCTGTGTATATAAAGGGATGACCCGACGACGGTTTAGGGAGAACAGACAACAACTTGAGAGCCAGGCAAATCGGATTCTCTCCCTGGTCATCGAAACCCTAGCAATTCCATCACAACTGGATTAGGCTTTTACCTTCACCGTAAGGGGCCGAACCAGTATAAACTCTTGCATCCTTTGTCCGCTTTAACCCCTTTAAGCTAACCCGTAGCGATGGCTCCATGACTAAGTCCTTTCACGAGGACATCTGCCGTGATAAAACCACGACAGTTGTCGGATGTGGGGTTCCGGCAAACCCTTAAGGTTCGAACACTGGGGTGCGCGTGAAGTCTTTCCCTTCTACCAATCTACGCTCTAGCTCGCTAAGATCTTGCGGACGAACTCGACGAACTCGCAACACAGAAAGACACATGGTTTATACTGGTTCGGGCCACTGTTGTGGTGTAATACCCTACTCTAGTATGGTGGTGGTGGATTGCCTCTTGGGCTGATGATGAACAGTACAAGGGAAGAACTGCCTCCTGAGGTTGAGGTGTTCTTGTGCGTATGAACTTATGTGTGTCTCCGATCTGATCTCCCCTCTCTCTACTGTGGTGGCTAGTCCTATTTATAGAGGCCCTGGTCCTCTTCCCAAATATCGAGCGGGAAGGGAGCCAACAATGGCGGGCTAATTTGAAGGGGGACAACTAGTACAAGCTATCATGACAAAAGGTAGTCTGTGCCTGCGAAAGGCTCTAGGGTGACGCTGTCTTGGGCTCCATGATGACCTCCGTATTGCAGTCCATGGTCTTGGTCTCGTTGCAACAAAATGGAAACCTTTGCCTGAGGCCTCGGTACTCTGCGGCTGCGCTTGCCTCCCTTGCACCAAAGAGGAAACAAGGACGCTGCGCGCGCTGGCGCCCGCCTAGTGTCGATCGTCATGGCTCACGTCACGAGAGCCTCGTGAGGTTCGCCTCGCCTTGATATCTCCGCTCCTCGCGAGCCTGCCTGGTCAGGCCACTCTAGAGGAGGTCTTGCATTGTCCGCCTCGCGAGGCTTGGCCCCTCGCGAGGGTCTTGGGTGCCTCGTTGATGAAGATGGGCCGTACGGCCTGCTGGCTCCGCCACGCCGCGGGCCGCAGGAAGGCAAGTCTGGGGACCCCCATTCCCAGAACGCCGACAGTAGCCCCCGGGCCCAAGGTGTGCGCGGGCTTGGCTTCACGGCGAAGCCAAGGGTCAAGTTCGGAGCACCACGGGCCCCAAAAGCCCGCGGCCTCGGTTGACGCATGGTGGTTGATTGGACGTGCGTCTCCGCTTCCCCATGTTGCCTTGGCAACTGCACGACTTGACAAGTCCCTGCGACATGCAAGGGAAACCATCATTACCTGCGATCGTGGGAGATGCCGGTTGGCCTTCTTCCGCTATAAATGGAGAGGGGGCGGAGCCCCCATCGCCCATATCTTCCTCACTTGCTTGCTTCTTCTTTGCTTCATTGCTTGAAGTGCCTCCGATGGCGCCACATAGGAAGTTCTCTGCCGCCGAGAAAGGGAAGGCCCCTCGCGAGGGCCCCGGTTCCCCGGCGCCCAGGCGCGGTCGCGGCCGTCCATGCAAGCACGCTGCGACCCCCACCGTGGCCCACCGTCGAGGCGGCACCGTGGCACGCGGAGGGGACCGTCCCAACCATGGCGGTCCAGCTGACGAGGGGAGGCGCGCGATGGTGGCGCGGCCTCCTCGCCCACGCTTCCATTCAGCGGAGGTGTCGCCGGAGTTCGTTGTATGGTCGGAGAACCCGGTCGGCAACTGGCTCCAGCTTCCGCGTTTCCTTATCGATGAACTGTCGGCCCCTGGTCTAGGCGGGCTCTGGTTGCAAGCGGATGGTTGCTGCAGCAAGGCCTTCTGGGTCGCGGTTGAGACTTCCGCCGCGGGCAACATAGCCCTGGCCCGCGGCTGGCAGACGTTCGCCCACACACGCAGCCTGGGCAGGCGGTGCACGCTCCACTTCAGGTATGACGGTGGATCGACCCTCTATGTGAGGGTGTTCGGGGAAGACGGCCGCCGCGCTGGGTGCTGCCCCAAGACGAACGTCGGTGAGGAGGTGCTCGGCCTTGGTGACAGTCGCGACGAGGATGAGGGCGGGCCTGCCCTCGGCGGCGACCGCGTCTCTTCCAGCTACGGCGGCTCTTCCTCCGGTGACAGCTCCAGCAGCAGTTGCTATGACCAGCCGTCGCGCCCGCTTCGAAGGAGGCAGCGGGTCATCTCGTCGCCGCGCCTCCATGAAGCGCGAGGAGGAGTCTGGCTAGGCTCGGGGCGTCGCCAAGGGCCTGCCTCCGCGGATTGCTGTAACATCGCCTTGTTTAGATTTTCCTTTTTTCCCGCGTCAGAAAATGAAACCAGTATGGGCCCGGAGGGGTGTGTATCGAACTGTGGTTCTTGGTTAGTGCAGCGTGCGTATTATTCCCATGCCATGTTGTTATTTTGCACAAAAGATAACTTAACCTAGCGCGTTTGGGATGCCCTTTCCTTCATGAGATGCCTGCACTTACTCTGAAACTGCAAAAAAATGTTAGCGGGTGCGCTAGAGGATTTGTTGTTCACCCGAACCTTGACTTGGCGCTTTGTATCACGGTACCCGAGGGGCACGGATTAGGAGAGATGTGCCAGCTTTCAGGCTCGAACGAGGGCGACTCGCGAGAAGGCAGAGAGAAGAAAAATGCTCGCGAGGGCACCTGCCTAGCCCCCTCGCGAGGTATGCGAGAGAGAGATCAAGAGCAAACCAGAGCCGAAAAACGCGGTAAAAGGCGAAGGAAACAAATCAGCAAGGAACACCAAGGGCAACTTGATTAAGGAGAAGCGAGCCAACTTTGGAAAGCAAATAAAAAGCCGCATCCGGCACCTAATCTAGTCTTCAAGTCTTCTCACCAGCGCGGAGCTAAGTGCTGTCCACTAGGCGTGGGAGGGAGCCCCAGGGCCTGAGGCCGGCGTTCTTGAGACTCCGGGGCGTGTACAACCCCAACTCATTATTATGTGAGAGTGTCACGGGCGGCGATTCTTCACACGCACCGGGCCTTCTTCATAGGCTCTGGGCCTTTCTTCTTAGGCTCTGGGCCTTGCTTCACAGGCTCTGGCCTTGCTTCACAGACTCTGGGCCTTGCTTCACGGGTAGAACCTCCGGAGGTGCTGGATGTTCCAGGCGTTTTGGATATGTGTCCCTTCTTGCGTCTCCAGGCGCACTGCGCCAGGCCTGGAGATGTGGACGACCCTGAACGGGCCCCCCCACATGGGTGAAAGCTTGTGCAACCCTTCCCTGGAGAGGACCCGCCTCAGGACCAGGTCACCCGTCTCGAGCGTCCTGGAGCGAATGTTGCGGCAGTGGTAACGCCGCATCGCTTGCTGGTACCTTGCCGCCCTTAATGCAGCTTCGCGACGATGTTCCTCCCCCAGTACGAGATCCATCCCCCGCGTGGTGTCCTGCTGCGTTTCGTCGAATGCCAAGACCCGCGCGGAGTGATGCTTGACCTCGTGCGGGAGGACAGCTTCAGCTCCATAGACGAGGAAGAACGGAGTCTCGCACGTTGGCTTGGTAGCGGTGGTGTGGATGGACCACAACACGGACTGGAGCTCGTCGTGCCAGCCCCTGCTGCAGGCCTCCAGCTTCTTCTTGAAGGTCCTGGTCTTGAGGCTCCTCAGGACCGCAGCGTTGGTGCGCTCAGCCTAACCATTGCTCCTGGGGTGGGCCACCGAAGCGTAGCAGATCTGCGTTCCAAGGTTAGCACAATAGATTTTAAAGAGGTTACTAGTAAACTGTGAACCATTATCTATGATGATGCGGTTGGGGACCCCGAAGTGGCTCATGAGGCCCTTGATGAACTTGACAGCAGAGCAGGCTGGGATGGTACGGACGGCTTCCACTTCCGCCCATTTGGTGAACTTGTCGATGGCGATGTAAAGATAACGGTAGCCCCCTGGCGCTCGTGGGAACGGGCCTAGGATGTCTAGCCCCAAAACCGAGAACGGCCACGTGAGCGGGATGGTTTGGAGGCCCTGAGCAGGCTGATGGATTTGTTTGGCATGGAATTGGCAAGCTTCGCAGGACTTCACCAGCTCGGCTGCATCGTTGAGTGCCGTGGGCCAATAGAATCCGCTGTGGAAGGCCTTGTCGACAAGGGTCCATGATGATGAGTGATGTCCATAGTCCCTGCCGTATATGTCAATTAGCAGCTCCCTCCCTTGATCGCTAGAGATGTAGCGCAGCGTGACATCGTTCGGCCGTTTCCTGTACAACTCGTCGTCTTGGATGCAGTATGCCGTGGATTATCGAGCCATGCGCTCCGCGTCCTCTTCCTTCTCCGGCAGTGTCCCGTGCATCAGGTACTCCTTGAACTCCTTGGTCCAGCACTCCTCCTGGGGCTCGAGCGACAAGAGTAGCTGAGCTCCTGAGGTTGGGGCCGCAAGCTGGTACTCCCATGGCCGGGGGCTGTGGGAGCTCCTCCTGAGGTTGAGTCGTGCTTGAAAGAGGTGGCGTAGATGACGGCTTGAAGAGCCGCTCTTCGAAGACGCCGGGCTCTTGCGGTTGCCGCTTGGATGCTCTCTTGGCGATGTCGTTGGCTTCCTTGTTGGTCCCCCGGGGCACGTGCTGCAGCTCCAAGCCTAAGAACTGCTTTTCCATCTTGCGCACCTCCGCAAGGTAGGCCTCCATGTGCTCGTCCTTTGGCTCGTACACTTTATTGGAAAAGTTGACGAGGAGCTGCGAGTCGCCCTTGACGGTAAGGAGCCTCACCCCCAGAGCCGCTGCATCCTTCAGGCCGGCTATGAGGCCTTCGTATTCTGCAATATTGTTGGAGACCTTCTCGCCGTGCTGGAAGCAGAGTTGCACGGCATAGTAAAGCTTGTCCTGAGTGGGCGAGATGAGCACTATTCCAGCCCCCGCGCCCTGGTGCGCAAAGGCGCCATCAAAATACATGACCCAGTCGTCTGGTGCTTCACTTCCTGGGGAGGTGGACCGGTCTTCTCCTTCCTCAAGATCCGGGGCATCTTTCCATTCCACCACAAAATCAGCGAGCGCGGCTCCCTTGATGACCCTGGTGGTGCTGAACTCTAGCTGGAATGCTTGCAGCTCGATGTTCCCTTCAACGACCCTTCCGGCTGAGTTTGGGATCCGGAGTACCCTTTCCAATGGGTAAGACGAGACGACCTTGATGGGGTGCCCCTGGAAGTAGTGTCGCAGCTTGCGTGAGGCCACCAAGAGTGTGAGCAGGAGCTTTTGTGGCATGGGGTAGCGTGCCCTTGCGTCCCGCAGTACAGTGCTGACAAAGTACACCGGGTGCTCGACGAGGGCTGGCACACTGTTGAGGCTCAGGTCTTGCGGAGATTGTGGCGTATCCTAAGGTGGAGGGTTTCCTGAGACTTGGCCATCCTCAGGGGTTTTCGCGACACTGCCCTGCCGAGCTTGGTCTTCCGCCGCTGATGGCTCTGGTGTGCCTTCCTGACCCTGCGCCGCATCAGCTCTGGCTTGGTGCGGCGCACCCTTGTCTTTGCGCTCCTCCCGAACTGCCACCAGCGCCATGCTGGCGGAGTACGGGGTGGCGGCGAGGTAGAGTACCAGAGGCTCGAGAGGCCGCGACGCCACCATCACCGGGGGGCTAGTGAGGTATTTCTTGAGGTCTTGGAAGGCCCGATCAGCCTCCAGGGTCCACTCGAAGGGGCCCTTCTTCTTCATGAGCTTAAAGAAGGGTAAGGGCGTTCGCCCAGCTTAGAGATGAAACGCCCTAATACAGTCACCCGTCCTGCCAGCTTTTGCATCTCCTTGAGGGTCTGTGGTGGGCTCATGTCTTCGATGGCCTTGATCTTCTCCGGGTTCGCCTCGATCCCTCTGTGGGATACGAGAAACCCCAGCAGCTTGCCAGAGGGGACGCCAAACACGCACTTCTCCGGGTTAAGCCTCAAGTTCACCTAGCGCAAACTCTCAAAGGTCTCCCAAGTCTTGAATCAACGTCCTCACCTCGCGAGATTTGACCACTATGTCATCAACATAGGCCTCTGTGTTCCTGCCGAGCTGCCGCCCCAAGGCGATGTGCATTAGCCGCTGAAAGGTTGCGCCCGCGTTATGGAGGCCAAAAGGCATGCAGGTGTAGCAGTACACCCCACATGGCGTCAAGAAGGCCGTCTCTCCACATCCTCCACCGCCATCTTGATCTGATGGTATCCAGAGAATGCATCCAGGCAACATAACAAATCACACTCAGCGGTGGAGTCGATGATTTGATCGATGCGCGAAAGGGGGAACGAGTCTTGGGGCAAGCTTTGTTGAGGTTGGTGAAGTCGACGCACATTCGTTCCTTCCTACCTTTCTTCGGTACTACGACGGGGTTCGCCAGCCATTCGGGGTATCGAACTTCTCGGATGGTACCTGCTGCCTCCAGCTTGCGTGTCTCTTGGATAATGAAGGCCTGCTTCTCAGTGGACTGCCGTCTTGCTTGCTGCTTCACGGGGCGTACGTTGGGGCACACCCTTATATGATGCTGGATTACCTCTCTCGGGACCCCTACCAGCTGATTGGGCTCCCACGCGAATATCTCCTTGTTCACGCGCAAAAACCTCACCAAAGCTTCTTCTTGTCCCGGTTCGAGGCCGGTTCCTATGGTGAAGGTGGCTCCTGAAGATCCGTCCTCACTGACCGGCACCTGCTTGGTCTCCGCCTTGTCTTGGGTGAACAACAACCTCTTCTTGGTGGGCGCGGTCTCCTTGGCCTCTGCCGCACCGGCGCCAGCTGGCTGCGCCGCTGCCGCGGTCTTGAAGGCGAGCCTGAGCACCGTCACGGCCTCCTTAACGTCCCCCTTGATGGTGAGGACGCCCTTGCTCCCTGCATCTTCATGAGGTTGTAGGCCGGGTGAGTCGCCGCCATGAACTGAGTGAGAGCCGGGTACCCGAGGATGGCGTTGTACGGGAGACCGATGCGGGCGATGTCAAAGTCCACCAACTCGGTGCGATAGTTGTCTCACATGCCAAAGGTGACAGGGAGGCGGATCTGCCCCAGAGGGTGAGCAGCTCCACCGCCCACTCCTGTGAAGGGCTTGCTGAGGCTGAGCCGTTCGAGTGGCACATGAAGAAAGCTGAAGGCTTCCACGGAGAGCAAGTTGAGGCCGGCGCCGCCGTGGATGAGGGTCATGGTGACGGCCACGTTGCAGATGGTGGGCGTGCAGAGCATCGGGTGCATTGATACATCTCCATCGTATCTACTTTTCCAAACACTTTTGCCCTTGTTTTGGACTCTAACTTGCATGATTTGAATGGAACTAACCCGGACTGACGATGTTTTCTGCAGAATTACCATGATGTTAGTTATGTGCAGAAACAAAAGTTCCCGGAATGACCTGAAACTTCACGGAACATCTATTCGGAAAATATAAAAAAATACCTGCAAAAGATGAAGACCAGGGGGCCCACCACCTGTCCATGAGGGTGGGGGCGTGCCTGCCCCCCTAGGGCGTGCCCCCCTACCTCGTGGCCCCCCTGGAGCTCCTCCGACCTCAACCCCAACTCTATATATTTGCTTTCGGGGAGAGAAAAATCAAAGAGAAGAAATCATCGCGTTTTACGATACGGAGCCGCCGCCAAGCCCTAAAACCTCTCGGGAGGGCTGATCTGGAGTCCGTTCGGGGCTCCGGAGAGGGGAATCCGTCGCCATCATCATCATCAACCATCCTCCATCACCAATTTCATGATGCTCACCGCCGTGCGTGAGTAATTCCATCGTAGGCTTGCTGGACGGTGATGGGTTGGATGGGATCTATCATGTAATCGAGTTAGTTTTGTTAGGGTTTGATCCCTAGTATCCACTATGTTCTGAGATTGATGTTGCTCTGACTTTGCTATGCTTAATGCTTGTCACTAGGGCCCGAGTGCCATTATTTCAGATCTGAACCTATTATGTTTTCATCAATATATGAGAGTTCTTGATCCTATCTTGCAAGTCTATAGTCACCTATTATGTGTTACGATCCGTTAACCCCGGAGTGACAATAATCGGGATACTTACCGGTGATGACCGTAGTTTGAGGAGTTCATGTATATTTGCGTGAATTAAGGAAGAATTTAACGCATATTTGCGTAACGCGGATCTTGTGAGCTTCGAGGAAGAGAAGTGCAGCTAGTATCACTATCTCACTAGTTCCTTTGTGAGGAGGTTTGAATTTTCATCTTCACTTAATTCCTCAACTGTCCTGTTTGATCTTTATGAAAATTCTTATACCATGGACATAGAGGATTTTACCACTGCTTGCAAACTTCCACAATGGGGTAGTATCAGGGAACCTCGCAAATCTGAATTTAGAGATTTTCTTGCTAGTATAACTGTGGGGGAATCTAGAGATATAACACAAGCTACCATAGGGAGCATTCACTTCCCTGCCATATATTATTTTGCTCTCTTCATAGGTAGATGCATTAATGGTAAAGATGAGGCATGTCACATGTGTGTCCTTGGCCTCAGTATTCTTAGGAGTGCCGTGTTAGGAGATAAATCTTATAATTTGGGAGCCATTGTTGCACGTAGGTTGCATCTTAATAGATTTAATGGAGATTTCTTTGGTGGAATTTATGCAACCCGAATAGCTAATTTTCTTGGTATAGCCATATGTGAAGATGATATTGAATTACCTCCTGCTTACCTAGACTTTATTGCTGTTCACCACCAGTTTGTCAAGAGGAATGAATCACCTCTCCGGTATCGACTAATCTTTGACAGACGGCGTGCTGTCCGTATTACTCTCCCTGCTCCTGCCTTCTTTGATTATCAGGCAAAAGGAAGATATGTTATTACCAGGGAGGAGGCAGAGGAGTACGAGAGGAGAGAGGAGGCCGCTCGTCGCCACGCTGCAGCTCAGGAGGCGATAGCCGCTGCATCGCAGTACAACCCCAACTACTATTATGGATATCCGCCAGGCCAGCCGTGGCCATAGACCAACTTAAGCCAAAAGCCTAAGCTTGGGGGAGTACGTATTTCTCACCGACATTACATTTATGTTCACACACTCATTGTTAGATGTCGGTGCTCATACTTTTTCATTGTATCATCCATGCTAGTTTATTTTTCTTTTTATGCTTTCTTCTTGTGTGTTTAATAAACCTTAAGAAAAAAACCAAAAAAATTAGTTGTAGCTTTTAGCTAGTTTTAATTTCCATGCTTGTAGTAGTAATTAATAAGAAAACCCAAAAAGATTTCCTGTTCTTCTTTTGCTTGTTGGGAGCTTTCCCGTGTAAATAGTTTTATTTCTTTTCTTTTCTTTGGGGGTCGATAGGAGAAGACCATAATTAAATTGTTGAAGTGGCTCTTATATGCATTATTGTTGATCTGACAAAAGAGCCCATTTTGCCTTGTCTTCTCCTGTTTATTGAATGCCTACAGATTCCAGCTTAGTCCAATGCACTCGCACTATTATTATTCACATCATTCGGTCGTGCAAGTGAAAGGCAATTATGGCGATATATGATGGATTGACTGAGATGAGAAAAGCTGGTATGAACTCGACCTCTTTTGTTTTTGTAAATATGATTAGTTCATCGTTCCTGATTCAGCCTATTATGAATAAACATGTTTGCAATGACAACTAGAGAGCATAGTTTCTTGTGCCATCCTTGATTAGCTAGGAGCTTATAATGGTTTACCTTGCGTGCCAACATGCTATTAAAATGGTTGTGATGTGGTATGATAGGGTGGTATCCTCCTCTCAATGACTTAAGTGACTTGACTTGGCATAGCATTCACAATATTTATGTTCATGGTGGATTATATCCTACTCATGCTTGCATTCGGTGTTGATTAATTTTAATGCATGTTCATGACTGTTGTCGCTCTCTAGCTGGTCACTTCCCAGTCTTTTGCTAGACTTCACCTGTACTAAGCGGGAATACTGCTTGTGCATCCAACTCCATAAACCCCAAAGTTATTCCCTATGAGTCCATCATACCTACCTATATACAGTATCTACCTGCCGTGCCAAGTAAATTTGTATGTGCCAAACTCTAAACCTTCAAATAAATATCCTGTTTGTATGCTCGAATAGCTCATGTATCAACTAGGGCTGTCCGTATCTTCCATGTTAGGCGGGTTATTCTCAAGAGGAGTGGACTCCGCTCCTCACTCACAAGAAAGTGGCTGGTCACCGGGATGCCCAGTCCCATGCTTTATGCAAACTAAATCAAAATAATTGCAAACAAAACTCCCCCTGGGACTCTTGTTAGTTGGAGGCACTCATTGTTTCGAGCAAGCAATGGATTGATGCTTGTTGGTGGAGGGGGAGTATAAACTTTACCATT
This sequence comes from Triticum urartu, assembly GCF_056163025.1. Lineage (NCBI taxonomy): Eukaryota > Viridiplantae > Streptophyta > Magnoliopsida > Poales > Poaceae > Triticum > Triticum urartu. Next base: position 356,840,618 of record NC_141877.1, read on the forward strand.
CTGTTTGGGAACCGCCTATAATGTGTGTAGCATGGAAGATATCGCCATCTCTTGGTTGTTATGTTGACAATGAAAGTATACCGCTCAAAATATTATTCATCTCTATTTCAAAACCGAGCTCTGGCACCTCTACAAATCCCTGCTTCCCTCTACGAAGGGCCTATCTATTTACTTTTATGTAGAGTCATCATCCTCTTATTAAAAAACACCAGTTAGAGAGCACCGCTGTCATTTGCATTCATTACTGTTAGTTTACATTGAGTATGACTTGAGTGGATCTCTTTTACCATGAATTACAATGTCTAGTCAGTCCTTGATCTTTAAAGGTGCTCTGCATTTATGTTTTGCGGTCTCAGAAAGGGCTAGTGAGATACCATCTTGTTATATAATATTATGATTGTTTTGAGAAAGTGTTGTCATCCGAGATTTATTATTATTGCTCGCTAGTTTATTATGCCATTGATATGAGTAAACTTGAGACCTAAGTGTTATTGTGAATGTGGTTAGTCATTATCTTTGCTGAAAACTTGAATGCTGGCTTTACATATTTGCAACAACAAGAGCAAACAGAGTTTGTAGAAGTTTTTCTTTGTCACTTTTAGTTTGTCAACTGAATTGCTTGAGGACAAGCAAAGGTTTAAGCTTGGGGGAGTTGATATGTCTCCATCGTATCTACTTTTCCAAACACTTTTGCCCTTGTTTTGGACTCTAACTTGCATGATTTGAATGGAACTAACCCGGACTGACGCTGTTTTTAGCAGAATTACCATGGTGTTATTTATGTGCAGAAACAAAAGTTCTCGGAATGACCTGAAACTTCACGGAACATCTATTCAGAAAATATAAAAAAATACATGCAAAAGATGAAGACCAGGGGGCCCACCACCTGTCCATGAGGGTGGGGGGCGCGCCTGCCCCCCTAGGGCGCGCCCCCTACCTCGTGGGCCCCCTGGAGCTCCTCCGACTTCAACCCCAAATCTATATATTTGCTTTTGGGGAGAAAAAAATCAGATAGAAGAAATCATCGCGTTTTACGATATGGAGCCGCCGCCAATCCCTAAAACCTCTTGGGAGGGCTGATCTGGAGTCCATTCGGGGCTCCAGAGAGGGGAACCCGTCGCCATCGTCATCATCAACCATCCTCCATCACCAATTTCATGATGCTCATCGCCGTGCGTGAGTAATTCCATCGTAGGCTTGCTGGACGGTGATGGGTTGGATGGGATCTATCATGTAATCGAGTTAGTTTTGTTAGGGTTTGATCCCTAGTATCCACTATGTTCTGAGATTGATGTTGCTATGACTTTGCTACGCTTAATGCTTGTCACTAGGGCCCGAGTGCCATGATTTAAGATCTGAACCTATTATGTTTTCATCAATATATGAGAGTTCTTGATCCTATCTTGCAGGTCTATAGTCACCTATTATGTGTTATGATCCGTTAACCCTGAAGTGATAATAATCGGGATACTTACCGGTGATGACCGTAGTTTTAGGAGTTCATGTATTCACTATGTGCTAATGCTTTGTTCCGGTACTCTATTAAAAGGAGGCCTTAATATCCCTTAGTTTCCGTAAGGACCCCGCTGGGAGGGTAGGACAAAAGATGTCATGAAAGTTCTTTTCCATAAGCACGTATGACTATATTCAGAATACATGCCTACATTACATTGATGAAATGGAGCTAGTTCTGTGTCACCCTAGGTTATGACTGTTACATGATGAACCGCATCCGACATAATTCTCCATCATTGATCCATTGCCTACGCGCTTTCCATATATTGTTCTTCGCTTATTTACTTTTCCGTTGCTATTGCTATCATCACTACAAAATACCAAAACATTACTTTTGCTATCATTACCTTTTGCTACCGTTATCACTACTATCATATTACCTTGCTACTAAATACTTTGCTGCAGATATTAAGTTTCCAGGTGTGGTTGAATTGACAACTCAGCTGCTAATACTTGAGAATATTCTTTGGCTCCCCTTGTGTCAAATCAATAATTTTGGGTTGAATACTCTACCCTCGAAAACTATTGCGATCCCCTATACTTGTGGGTTATCAAGCATCCCGGAGCCGGCGGTGGAGCCGGGGTGGTCTTCCGAGTCGAAGGTGAGGTCGGCCTCCGGCGCAGCCCAACCCGGCGGAGCCCCCTGGCGCTTGCAGGCTGCCCCAATCTGGCGAAGAAAGGCTTGACGTGGCGATCTGAAGGAGGTGCTTGGGAGCCACCCAGCAGTGCCGCGACTGCGTGGTGTGCCGGCGCCGCGTAGCGCGCAGCGAAGAGGTCGTGGAGTTCCCCTCAGGACGTCACCGTGGATCCCGGGAGGTTGAGCAGCCAGGCGCGCGGCTCGCCGGCGAGCGCCAGGGGGAACAAGTTTGCCATGATCTTGTCGTCGCCTCCAGCTTTGAGGACGGCCCGCTCATATGCTAGTAGGAACAACGACATCTCCGGCCTGAACTTGGCCGGCCACTGCACCTGCCGTAGAGCGGGAGCCAGGGCTCGGTACCCAGACTCCCCGCTGCCGGTGTTGGCCGCAGAGGTTGGTGTCGGGGGACCTGCCATGGGAGCGTAGTGCAGCGGTGCGGGGCGCTGGTTGGTGGAGAGAAGCCCCAGCACACCCCTACCTGGCGCGCCAAATGTCGGATGTGGGGTTCCGGCAAACCCTTAATGTTCGAACACTGGGGTGCGCACGAAGTCTTTCCCTTCTACCAATCTATGCTCTAGCTCGCTAAGATCTTGCGGACGAACTCGACGAACTCGCAACATAGAAAGACGCAGGGTTTATACTAGTTCGGGCCACCGTTGTGGTGTAATACCCTACTCAAGTGTGGTGGTGGTGGTTTGCCTCTTGGGCTGATGATGCACAGTACAAGGGAAGAACTGCCTCCTGAGGTTGAGGTGTTCTTGTGCGTATGAACTTGTGTGTGTCTCTGGTCTGATCTCCCCTCTCTCTACTGTGGTGGCTAGTCCTATTTATAGAGGCCCTGGTCCTCTTCCCAAATATCGAGCGGGAAGGGAGCCAACAATGGCGGGCTAATTTGAAGGGGGACAGCTAGTACAAGCTATCCTGACAAAAGGTAGTCTGCGCCTATGAAGGGCTCTGGGGTGACGCCGTCTTGGGCTCCACGATGACCTCCGTCTTGCAGTCCATGGTCTTGGTCTCGTTGCACCGAAATGGCAACCTTTGCCTGAGGCCTCGGTACTCTGCGGCTGCGCTTGCCTCCCTTGCACCAAAGAGGAAACAAGGACGCTGCGCGCACTGGCGCCCGCCTGGTGTCGATCATCATGGCTCACGTCACGAGAGCCTCGTGAGGTTTGCCTCGCCTTGATATCTCCGCTCCTCGTGAGCCTGCCTGGTCAGGCCACTCCAGAGGAGGTCTTGCGTCGTCCGCCTCGCGAGGCTTGGCCCCTCGCGAGGGCCCTTGGTGCCTCGTTGATGAAGATGGGTCGTACGGCCTGCTGGCTCCGCCACGCTGCGGGCCACAGGCAGGCAAGTCTGGGGACCCCCGTTCCCAGAACGCCGACAATAGTTGGCGCCCATCGTGGGGCTATCGCACGATGGTTTCGAGTTCTTGAAGGGCAGCTTCGAAGGACTCAAGGGATACGCTATGGGCCGGATGACTAAAAGTCGTCGCGGCAAGCTCTACATCGACGATGCATGATGGAGCCCCGAGGTCGGCTCAATTGAGTACGGGTACCGGGTCCCCTTCGGCGGAATTCATGTCTTCATCGGCAAGATCGGCGAACCGGGCCCTGAGCCGAACATCTGCATTGACGTTATCGAGACGGCTCAGCATGCAAGATCTGCCCAGGTTCAGCCCGCCGTAAAGCGCGCCTTCGTAGGTGTCATCCATGGAGCAGATTATGAGGATAGATCGACATCTGGTGGTGAAACCATTGTCTACTCTAATGATGAGTCTTCAACCAGAGAGACCGAGTCACTATATCAGCTGCAGGATGGCCGGATTAGTGATGGTTCCGATGGCGATAGTATTCCGGACCCCCTTGATCCGTCGAGTCGGGTCGCGGTCTTCATGGCCGGTACACAATCAGCGCCGCACTCTTCTACCGCCGCAGCAATGATTTCCGGTTCAGCAACAGCAACACCAGTAGGAGCAGGGGGCTCTACGCCGCCTCCGGCTCAGGTTTTGTCCGATTTGTTCAAAGCTTTGGCAACATTGCTGGCAGCGGAGGTTGACACAGCAAAACGGGATTAGCACAACGCGGAGATTGCAAAGGTGAAGGATCAGATAACTCAGGTTAAAGCGGACCTGGCGGCAGAGAACACCAGGATGGCTACAGAGCAGGCTGAGTTAGAGACTCAGGCTTACTGGCTTATGCTGGATCAGAGTGCATCAGATGATGTCATGAGGACAAGATACCGGTCGCACCTTCCACCGGTTTTTGAGGCAAGAAATCTCTTTAACATGCCAGGAGCAGGCACCAGCAACCAGCCAGTGGTAAACCGGGCGGAGGCACCTGGGACCGGGGCAACGGTTCAGCCGCGCGCGATGGATCCGCCCCCTCAGCCTCGTCAAAATGATGTCCCATCACGACACGTCTCAACGCCTCCGGGTCATTACTCTAACCTATTAGATAATATCATTGCCGCCGCTTCATGATTGGCGGCTCTCCCGATTGATGGCGAGTCCCCAGTAGCAGTTGAAACACGATGGGCTAGGGAGCTCCTTCAGACGGCCTTGACTCAGCAGCAGGCTTATTCATATAGCCACGAAAGGATTCATTCTACTCCCCGCCCGAGCCAGAGCTACAGCAGGCATATCGATGAACCGACCGTATCAAGCAGTGCACGAAATCGTAATCCGCCCCATGGCCATAACTCGGCGGGTGGCGGTGGCAATGCTTAGGATGTAGTGGATCACGCTAGGGCACGTTGAGAGGCCGAGTTAGGGGCGTAGCATGAGGCCCGCCAACTCACTCCGGTTCGTCCAACAACGTCGGTGGAACCAGGGGTTACCTCCAGTTCTTTGGGGGTACCATGTCTCGTCCCAGCACTGCGCAATGTACGGCTACCCAAGGATTCCAAAGGCCCGCGCAAGGTGCCGAATTACACTGCCGATTTATCCTCCGAGTCATGGGTGGAAAGCTATGAGATGGCAATGGAGATGCTGGATGTGGACGAGGCGGCGTGTGCCAAAAACTTTACCATGATGTTGGAGGGAACAACTCACACATGGTTGAAAAACCTGCCGGCCAACTCCATTGGGTCGTGGGCCGAGTTGAGGGCCCGGTTCATCCAGAATTTCAAGGCTACGTGCAAGCAGCCCATGTCAATTGTGGATTTAGCTGCCTGTGTCCAGGATGAAGGAGAATCAACAACCCGCTGGGTGCGCCGGGTTTCAGAGATTTTGCATTCATTAGACCGCATCAACGCTGACACAACATTTTTAACATTGGAAGGCAATTGCTGGTTTGCACCTCTGAAGCTGAAGTTGGGACAGCTCAAACGCCATTTCAATGACATGGGAACACTTATGGCGGCTCTGGTGAAGTATGCCGACTCTGATAGTACCAAGGAGCCCGAGTCTGATGATGACAAGACAGTGAAGGGAAAGAAGAGCGGCAGCACCAAAGTGCAGCAACATAACCCGACAGGTGATGGGAACAATGGTAAACGCAAGGCGGATAATAGCTTGGACTTTGTGGCTACCACCAACACCCAGGATAACGGTCAGCGGCGTAAGGGTATACCGCCCCAGCGGGGTGGAGGGTCAGGCCCCAATCTTGAGCGCCTGTTAAATCATCCTTGCCCAAAGCACGGATCGAAGGAGAGGCCAGCTACGCATCTTTGGTAGGATTGCTTCATTATGCGGGAGTTCAAAAATTCAAATCTCTTTCAATACGATAATGGACCGCTCGGTGGTTCAGGAGGCGGTTTCCATGGGCCGGGTTATGGTGGTGGCAGCTCCGGTTTAGGATTCCAAGGCAATCAAACCGGACATGGCAGTCAAGGAAGTCAAGGCAATCAGGGAGGTTATAACCATCAGGGGAATCAATAGCAGCAGCAATCGGGTTATCAGAGCAATCCAAAGCAGTTGAATAGTGGACAGTACCATGTCTTCACCACTAGCTTATGTAAGCGCGATCAGAAGCTTCATAAAAGGGCCGTGAACTCTGTTGAACCGGCGGTACCTCGTTATCTGCGCTGGTGTGAACAACCCTTTTTGTGGAGTCAAGAGGATCATCCGGCCTTGGTGGTGGCACCTCAGGTTGGGGGGGGATAAGTTCACAAAGGTGCTTATGGATGGAGGAAGCAGTATCAATATCCTTTACTATGAAACCTTCTGCCGCATGGGGTTGACAGATAAGAATCTTAAACCATCGAACACCGTTTTTCATGGTGTGGTGCCTGGTAAATCGGCATACCCAGTTGGCAAGATAGCTCTAGAGGTTGCTTTTGGAGATGATCATGATTCAAGATCAGAGGTGTTGACTTTTGAAGTGGTGAAAATCAAGAGTCCATATCATGCCCTGTTCGGACAGCCGGATTATGCTAAGTTCATGGTAAGGCCTTGTTATGTTTATCTGTAGCTTAAGATGCCGGGTCATAAGGGGACCATCACAGTGCATGGGAGCCGGAAGATTGCTTTGGAATGTGAAGAAGGTGATGCGGCTTATGCTAAGTTGGTTTGTGCCACAGAGGAGCTGAATTTTTATAAGGATAATGTTTATCCGGCAGATATGACTTCTCTGAAAAAGCTAACTATAGAGCATGATCCAGCGTTGGAATTTAAATCGGCTGAGGAGACTAAGCTGCTTGACTTTGTTCCTGGCGATTCATCCAAGCAGTTCAGCATCAACGCTAACCTGGATCCGAAATAGGAAAGCGCACTCATCGAGTTCATCCGTGAGAATCGAGACATCTTTTCATGGAAGCCTTCTAACATGCCAGGTGTACCAAGGGAACTCGCTGAGCACACTCTTAATATAGATCCTAAGTTTAAACCGGTCAGGCAGTTTCTCTGCCGCTTCAACAAGGAGAGGCGTAAGGCTATTGGTGAAGAGGTAGCCCGGCTTTTGGCAGCAGGGTTTGTTGTGGAGGTCTTTCACCCTGAGTGGCTAGCTAATCTGGTGCTGGTACTTAAGAAAAACAGCACTTGGCATATGTATGTGGATTACACAGACTTAAGCAAGGCCTGTCCAGCTAATCCCTTTGCTCTCCTCGTATCGATCAAATTATTGATGCTACGGCATGTTGTGACCGTTTGTGTTTTCTGGATGCTTATTCTGGTTATCATCAGATCAAAATAGCAGTTAAGGACCAGGAGAAGATAGCTTTCATAACTCCCTTTGGAGCCTTATGCTATGTATCTATGCCTTTTGGGCTCAAGAGTGCCCAGACGACTTATCAGTGCGGTGTCCAGAATTGTCTTCATAAACAGATTGGGCGCGATGTTCATGCTTATGTGGATGATATTATGGTGAAATCCAGAAAAGAGGAAACATTGATAGATGACTTGAAGGAAACTTTTGATAACCTCCGGGTTTATAAGATGATGCTTAATCCGGCCAAATGTGTCTTTGGTGTACCGACAGGCAAGCTATTGGGTTTTCTGGTGTCTAACAGGGGCATTGAAGCTAATCCGGAGAAGATCACAACTATCACATCTTTGGCTAAACTGGCGTGTATTAACGATGTTCAGCGTTTGGCGGGCCGGATTGCAGCCTTAAGCCGGTTTATCAGTCGCCTTGGGGAGAAGGCTATCCCTTTGTATCAGATGCTGAAGAAGACGGATCACTTCGTCTGGAGTGATGCTGCTAATAAAGTGTTTGAGGACTTGAAGAGACAGTTAGCCAAGCCACCTGTCCTTGCGGCTCCGGTCGATAAAGAGCCCTTATTGCTATATGTGGCCGCTAATGCCCGGGTTGTTAGTGTGGCTATTGTTGTGGAGTGCAAGGAGGTCGGAAAAGAGTATCCGGTTCAACGGCTGGTTTATTATATCAGCGAGGTGCTTATTGAGTCCAAACAGAGATACCCACATTGGCAGAAGCTGGTGTATGGGGTTTTCATGGCAAGCCTGAAGCTCAAGCATTATTTTCAGGGTCATCCTATCATAGTCGTCAGTTCAGCCCCCTTGGGAGATATCATCCAAAACAGAGAAGCAACTGGCCAGATTGCCAAATGGGCTATTGAGCTTGGACCTCACGAGTTAAAATATACGTGTCGGTGTCAAAACCGGCGGATCTCGGGTAGGGGGTCCCGAACTGTGCGTCTAGGCCGGATGGTAACAGGAGGCAAGGGACACGAAGTTTTACCCAGGTTCGGGCCCTCTCGATGGAGGTAAAACCCTACGTCCTGCTTGATTAATATTGATGATAGGGGTAGTACAAGAGTAGATCTACCACGAAATCGAAGAGGCTAAACCCTAGAAGCTAGCCTATGGTATGGTTGTTGTTCTGTATGTTGTCCTACGGACTAAAACCCTCCGGTTTATATAGAGATCGGAGAGGGTTAGGGTTACACAAATTCGGTTACAATGGTAGGAGATCCACATATCCGTATCGCCAAGCTTGCCTTCCACGCCAAGGAAAGTCCCTTCCGGACACGGGACGAAGTCTTCAATCTTGTATCTTCATAGTCCAGGAGTCCGGCTGAAGGTATAGTCCGGCCATCCGGACACCCCCTAATCCAGGACTCCCTCAGTAGCCCGTGAACCAGGCTTCAATGACGATGAGTCCAGCGCGCAGATTGTCTTCGGCATTGCAAGGCGGGTTCCTCCTCCAAGTACTTCATAGAAGGTTTTGAACACAAAGACAGTGTCCGGCTCTACAAAATAAGTTTCCACATATTGCCATAGAGAGAATAATATTTACACAAATCTAATCTGCTGACGTATTCCGTAGTGTGACGCACCACGACCAAGTCTTTTTTCGAATCGTTTTATTGTCCCACCTCAGCGTGTTACGCGAGGCGGTTTCCTTGGCATGTCCTGTTAAAGCAGAGATCGTGTCCCCTTATTCTGGGATTCTCATCAATACAGGCGTGGGTAACCCAACCACGCCATTGATTACGGCGCTTGGGGATAAGCGAGTTTTACTAGGCTGGTGGGGACACATAGTTGCGTCCACCCATATAAGGGGATAAGGATCCACCTTTTTACCTACGCCTTCTTCCTTCTTTGCCTATCCATTCTTGCGCACTTGAGCTCCAGCGCCCAAGTCCGCACTCCCTACCTCAACCTTCTCCAGCCATGTCCGGAGCGGGAGGCAAGTGGATGGTCTCCTCCGTCACGGAGGGACACATCAAAAGACTAAGGAAGGCCGGATACTTGTCTAACGACATTGCGCACCGGCTTCCTGAAGAGGGGTAGCTCATCCCCACCCCTAGGCCCCATGAGAGGGTGGTGTTCCTCCCCCATTTCCTCCGCGGACTGGGCTTCCCTCTCCACCCATTTGTCCAAGGGCTCATGTTCTACTATGGCCTGGATTTCAACGATCTGGCCCCGAACTTTGTCCTCAACATCTCGGCGTTTATCGTCGTGTGCGAGGCTTTCCTCCGCATCCGCCCCCATTTCGGCCTATGGCTCAAGACTTTCAATGTCAAGCCGAAGGTGGTGCGCGACAACCAGGCGGAGTGCGGAGGCGCCATGGTGGGCAAGATGCCCAACATCTTATAGCTCGAGGGCTCCTTTGTGGAGACCCTGAAGGGGTGGCAATCGGGGTGGTTTTACATCACCGAGCCGCGTGACCCTGAATGGGTCGCAGCCCCCGAGTTCCGATCCGGACCCCCTATGCGGCTCACCTCCTGGAAGGAGACGGGCCTGTCGTGGGGTAAAAAAGGAGAGCTGACCGGACTCCAAACATGCGTCCAAACCCTGGTGGACAAGAAGCTCAAAGTTGTCAACGTAGTCCAGGTTATGCTTATCCGCCGGATCCTCCCGTGTCAACAATGGGCTTTCAACCTGTGGGAGTTCGACCCGGCGCGGCACCGAACTCTAAGAAGGCTCTTCGACACGATGTACGAAGATGCCTGGAAGGAGCTTTTCAAGGGCGCCGAGGCCCCCGCATCCACTACCGAGGATCGCGGATTTAGTACACAGCGTCACACTCATGCGGTAAGCTGTTTTTACCTTTTATAGGGTATCAGTTTTTCATAGTTTGACTCCATGTGGGATCTAAGCTCCCTTACCTTTGACAGGATTGGCAGGAGACGTCCGGACAGATCAACTGTCCGGCTCCTTTGCCCGAAGGCCCAGCGGACTCTCGTTTGGCGAAGCTGCTGGTTCCGGCACCCCATGTGGTGCCGGAGAAGAAGGCCAAGAAGAAGGCCACGGGGACTCGAAAGAGTGCCCAGCGCCTGGAGGTGTCGGATGCCTCATCCGACGACTCCAAGACGCACTCCTCCCATGAAGACAAGAAGGAGGAAGAAGAGACCCCTCCCCCTCCAGCAGGGGAAGGGAAGAAAAGGAAGGCCGCCCCAACTGGGGAGGCCGAAGGGTCCAAGAAGGGGAAAACCCTTCCTCCGGACTACTCCACCGACGCCGACGACGGCAGAGAGGAGTGGCCGCTCAGGGCCAAGCCCCTGGCTAAATCGTAAGTATCCGGACACCCGAGTAATTCATAGTATTCCTTTATTGCACAACTTTCCCTTATGTCGAATATGTTTATGCAGCCTACCCAAAGACTGGCTCGACGCATCGTCGAGCGGTTCACTGGACTCGTCGGATGTGAATTCGCTTCCGACGGCTTCCTCCCCCCGCCCTACGGATGACACCGAAGTGTTGTCCCAACAGGTTCCAAGCCGGGAGGAGGTGGTCCTGGAGGCGCCGCAAGGCGACCTCCCGGACTCCAGGAGTAAAGGGGATAAAACCCCCCAGGGCTCCAAGTCCGGACCTAGGCCGGACACCGCTCCGGAACCTTCAAAGGTTCCAGAGTCCGGCGGGCGACCTCCTTCCAAGAGGAGCAAGCCCATCGTGCCGGTGACCCCCGTCCAACCGGAGGCGCCGGACAATCTGTTGGAGGTGCTCAAAGGCGCCTCCATCGACGAGGAGCACCGCACCATTATGAGTGCGGTGGTCCAGAAGGTTTAGCCCGCCAAGAGCGGACTGACCGAAGCTTGTACTAGCCTTTTAACAGGCTTTGAGGTAAGTAAAGAATGTGTAAATAATATTACCGCATAGACAGTAGCCCCTGATGCTCTGTTTGGCGTTCGGGAAGAAAAGCCGAATAGAGGATCAAAATGAAATTTGCAGGGGTCTAACAAAAAGGAGTCAATATGCGTATGCAGGCTTCTCTGCTGGCGTCCGCCGTACTGACTGCGGAAGTGGACACGCTAAAGCAGAACCTCGAGCAGTCCAAGAAAGAGATCGGGCGTGCCAAGAAGCAGCTCGAGGAGAAGGAAGGTAAGAAATACCTTGTTTTAAATATATATAAATAAGTGCAATTGCAAAAAATGACAGGATCATCGTGGCTATTGTAGGGGCCATGTCTGAGGTGGCGACCCTTAAGCAAGCGCTGGTCGAGGCCGAGAAGAGGGCGGCCACGGAGCGCACCAAGCGGGAGAAGTATGAGGCCGAGGTTGGCAAGGTGCGGCAAGAGCTCCAGGCTCTCATGGAAAAACATGAGAGTTTGGAGCTTGACTCAAAGACGCGAGCGTCCGAGCTCGCGGTGGCTATTGAAAATGCCAAGTCTGCCAAGGCTGAATCCCAGAAGACCCTCCAGGAGTTGGATGAGGTGAAAAAGATAGCGGCGGGTAAGGCATTCTTTATGCAAAGCAAGCACATAAACGTAAGTTACTTGTTACTTACCCGAATCCGGAGCTCTCCAGGAGCATTCGCAGATCTTCCCCGTAGTGTGTCCGATGCCGCCGCATTCTATCGAGCCGAGGAGGGCAGCTCGACGGAGAAGGTGTTCTGGTCTCAGTATGCTGAGGCCGGACACCCCGTGCCCCTGAGTGACTAGCTGAAGCAACTGGTCGAGCTCCACAAGGCGGCCGAACAGGCCATGAAGGGCCTCATAGTTCGGCTGTGGCCTGGAGAGGCTCTGCGTGGGAGCTATTTCGGGCTGGTGTGGTGGCTGGTGGGGGCCTGTCCAAGGCTCGAAGTCATCAAGCGCTCCTTCTGCATTGAAGGTGCCCGTAGGGCCCTTGCCCGTGCTAAGGTGCACTGGGGCAAGCTGGATGCTGAGAATCTTGTGAAGGATGGGCCACCGCCGGGGAAGGAGCATCGCAAGCCCGAGAATTATTATAAGGATGTTCTGAAGGGTGCCTGCCTTATGGTGGATGAGTGTTCCAGGGATGTAATTTTTGAGTAAAACTCGCTCGTTTTGTCCTGTGCGCTAAAAACTTGTTCATATGCGCTAAGCAATGCTGTTGGAATTTAAAATATTACCTTCTGTGCGGTTGTTTATCAATTCTGAGAGATGGCGAATCGTCAGCTTCTGCCCCCGTGCCGCTAGTGCTGGGGTGTTCAGGGATAAACCTGAGCGCTCTTTTTCCCATGTTTGGGTCCTTCGAGGGAGGCGCTCAGCACAACGAACAAGGCAATCGGACTATAATGCTTGAACACTCTCACTTAGCCATAGAATTCTATAATTTTAAATTTCAGCGAAGCCCCTGGTATTCGGAAGACCGAGTTCGGGGCGCTATCCACGCCTTGGCCGGACAGAGCCGACTCCTCGCTCTAAGCGACATAAGTCTTTAGGGACTCGAAAAACCTCTCGAACAGTGACCAGCTCTCGCTTCATCATGATAGTCAGTTTTAGCTTTCTCTACTGAGGTGCTCGACCCAGCTCAACTGGGGCACAATCGCAGTAGTTCTCCTAGTGCTACCTTAGCCGATATAGCGGAACGTAAGGCACCAAAACATAGGAGCCGGGCAAACCCAACTATTGACCCAAGACATGATTCGGAGCCGATGCATATAATGCTATAAGTTCGGGGTGCCGCACTTGTTAAAGTGTTCGGACTTCTCACACCATATTGAGGGGTACTAAAGCCCCTGGTGTATTTTGGCCGTACCAAAGTGTACGGGTGCAACATGTCGTTAAGGAACATATATTTGTAAAAAAAAGAGTAATGCAGAAATAGACAGAAGCTATGCATTGTTTATTAAAAAGGGCTGCGATCAAAGCAGAACGATACAAATAATGCGATAAGCAAAAGGTTGGACTATTTAACATGTCCGTTCCAGGGGCAGGCTGCGGAATGGTATGCGAAACAGGTATACTGCTCGTGATAGAGACCACCTGGGAGTTCCGTAATGCGGCATGGCTTGTCTGCTTCCCTGGTTCTTGCATCGTTTGTGCGGCAATTGAACTGCCGAACAGGCCTTCCGAAGAATGGAGTCCTGAAAGTAAGAGAAAATTAAAAAAACCGGCAGCCCCTGGTGCGGTTTAAGCTGTGTTTCGGGCGTGCCGTGATGGTGCCCCTCCCCCTGTACCCATGGTATTTCTAGAGCATAGTTATGTACGCGAAGTACTGGTGTCGCATTTTTGCGAGGGCTGGGGTTGGGGCCGCATTGCTACGCTTGCTCGGAACGTGCCAGGCGGTCTTTTTGTAGGTTACTCCGGGCGCGCTTGACGGTGTCCGGACGTTTAATGGCCGGACTGGAGAACTGCCTGGAGAGGCTACTTTGTATTTCTGCTGCAAGGGCCGCCGTGTGCTCCTCTGTTCGGAGGGAGCGTTCGGTGTTTCCATTGACCGTAATTACTCCTCGAGGGCCTGGCATCTTGAGCTTAAGGTATGCGTAGTGCGGTACCGCATTGAACTTGGCGAATGCGGTTCGTCCGAGCAGTGCGTGATAGCCACTGCGGAATGGGACTATGTCAAAGATTAACTCCTCGCTTCGGAAATTATTCGGAGATCCGAAGACCACTTCAAGTGTGACTGAGCCTGTACAGTTGGCCTCTACACCTGGTATTACGCCTTTAAAGGTCGTTTTGGTGGGCTTAATCCTCGAGGGACCTATGCCCATTTTCTGCACTGTATCCTGGTAAAGCAGGTTCAGGCTACTGCCGCCGTCCATAAGGACTCTAGTGAGATGAAGTCCGTCAATAATTGGGTCTAGAACCAATGCGGCGAATCCGCCATGACGGGTGCTAGTGGGATGGTCCCTTCGATCAAAGGTGATCAGGCAGGAGGACCATGGGTTGAACTTTGGGGCGACTGGCTCTACCGCGTATACGTCCCTTAACGCGCGCTTCCGCTCCCTCTTGGGGATGTGGGTTGCGTATATCATGTTCACCGTCCGCACTTGTGGGGGAAAACCCTTCTGTCCACTGTTGTTCGGCGGCCGGGGCTCTTCGTCGTCATCGCTATGCAGCCCCTTGTCTGTATTTTCGGCATGTAACTTGCCTGCCTGCTTGAACACCCAACAATCCCTGTTGGTGTGATTGGCCGGCTTTTCGGGGGTGCCATGTATCTGGCACAAGCGGTCGAGTATTCGGTCCAAACTGGACGGGCCCCTAGGATTTCTTTTGAATGGCTTTTTCCGCTGACCGGATTTATAGCCTCTGAATCCGGCATTAACTGCTGTATCCTCAGCGTTGTCGCCATTAATGCGGCGCTTCTGCTTGTTGCGACGCGACCTGCCACTACTGTCCCTGGTATCCGAATTACCAGGGTTCTTGGTCATGTTGTTGCTACGAGCAAGCCAGCTGTCTCCTCCCGCGCAAAAGCGGGTCATGAGTGTCATGAGTGTTGCCATAGATTTCGGCTTTTCCTGTCCAAGGTGCCGGGCAAGCCACTCGTCACGGATATTGTGCTTGAAGGCTGCTAGGGCCGCAGCGTCCGGACAATTGACTATTTGATTTTTCTTTGTTAGGAATCGTGTCCAGAATTGCCTGGCCGATTCCTCTGGCTGCTGAATTACGTGGCTTAGGTCATCCGCGTCTGGTGGTCGCACATAAGTGCCCTGGAAATTGTTAAGGAATGCGGCTTCCAGGTCCTCCCAACAACCGATTGATCCTGCTGGCAAGCTGTTAAGTCAATGCCGAGCTGGTCCTTTAAGCTTGAGTGGGAGGTATTTGATGGCGTGGAGATCATCGCCACGGGCCATGTGGATATGAAGGAGATAATCCTCGATCCATACCGTAGGATCTGTTGTGCCATCATATGATTCGATGTTTATGGGTTTTAAACCCTCGGGGATTTGATGATCCATTACTTCATCTGTGAAGCATAGTGAGTGTGCGGCGCCTCTGTACTGGGCTATATAACGACGTAGCTCCAATGAGCTTTGTCTACTGTGTTCGGCCCTACCGGATTTGTGTCGGGCGTGATGGTTACCGTCTCGAGTCGTGGGGCGCCCACGCGATCCGTAGATCGATCTTGTTTGCCTTGCCTTGTGCTCCAACATATCTCGCAGGTCTGGCGCATTTTCCCGTGCCTTGGTACGAGGTGCGGCTTGAGTGGAGGGCCGAGAGGCCTCTCTGTCGCGGCCACGAGGTGGCCGGTCGGCCGTATCAAGTGCTGGTGATGTAGGTTTAAGTGCTTCCTCCTCTAATTGGGGTAGCAACCTGCGCTTTGGGTAGCTCTTGGAGGGGCGTTCGAGTTTATGCTCTTCGGCCGCAAGGACTTCAGTCCATCTGTCGACTAGCAAATCTTGATCAGCTCTAAGCTGTTGCTGTTTTTTCTTGAGGCTTCTTGCCGTGGCCATAAGCCTGCGTTGAAAACGCTCTTGCTCGGCGGGATCCTCTGGCACGACGAATTCGTCGTTGTCGAGGCTTGCCTCGTCTTCGGAGGGAGGCGTATAATTATCTCCCTCGACCTCTCTGTCTGCCGCTCTCTCATGAGGGCTGGCTTCTCCATCCTCCTGTGCTGAATCTTGCTGGAGGGGGTTTTGTTCGGCACTCTCCGGAGTATTATTATCTCCCGTGCTGGAGTCACCGTATTTGCTTTGGCGGGATTTTGAGCGGCTCCGCTGACGCTGGCGCTTAGGCTGTTTCTTGGAGGGGTCATCCTCCGCTGTTCCATCGCCATCTCCTTGTTTTGGGGTGTCCACCATGTATATGTTATACGACGAGGTGGCTTTCCAGGGCCTAATAGGCACCGGTTCTTCATCGTCTCCTGCATCGGTGTCCATACTGTCGATGTCTTCGGAGTCGAAGTCAAGCATGTCGGTTAAATCATCGATAGTGTCTACAAAGTGGGTGGTGGGTGGGCTTTGAATTTCTTCATCGTCCGCATCCCAACCTTGCTGGCCGTAGTCCGGCCAGGGCTCTCCTGATAAAGAGAGAGACTTTAGTGTCTTTAGAATATCGCCGAAAGGCGAGTGCTGAAAGATTTCCGCGGCAGTAAACTCCATGATCGGCGCCCAATCGGATTCGGTCGGCAGGGGTGCGGAGGGTTCGGAGTCCGGAGAGGAGTCCGGCTCCTTGGAGTCATGAGTATCGCGGAGTGCGGGGCTGGTGTTCGGCTGGATCGCCGTTGGGATCGCAACCCCCGAGGCAGCGTCCAACCACCCATCCTCGATCAGCGCAGTTGGCTCCGAATTAAGGGTCGAAGCCGATGCGGGTGTGGCCTCCAGGGCACTGTTCGACGGCAGAGCTAGATCATGCTCGTCGTGACAGTGCGGCGCGCTCGGCAGTGGCTCGAATCCGTCGAGGATCAAGTCCCCGCGGATGTCAACCTTGTAGTTTAAACTTCCAAATCTGACCTGACGGCCAGGGGCATAGCTTTCGATCTGCTCCAGACGGCCAAGTGAATTGGCCTGCAGTGCGAAGCCGCCGAAGACGAAGATCTATCCGGGGAGGAAGGTCTCACCCTGGACTGCATCGCTATTGATGATCGTAGGAGCCATCAAGCCTCACGACGACGACACAGAGGAACTCTCAATGAAAGCACCAATGTCGGTGTCAAAACCGGCGGATCTCGGGTAGGGGGTCCCGAACTGTGCGTCTAGGCCGGATGGTAACAGGAGGCAAGGGACATGAAGTTTTACCCAGGTTCGGGCCCTCTCGATGGAGGTAAAACCCTACGTCCTGCTTGATTAATATTGATGATAGGGGTAGTACAAGAGTAGATCTACCACGAGATCGGAGAGGCTAAACCCTAGAAGCTAGCCTATGGTATGGTTGTTGTTCTGTATGTTGTCCTACGGACTAAAACCCTCCAGTTTATATAGACACCGGAGAGGGTTAGGGTTACACAAGGTCGGTTACAATGGTTACATATCCGTATCGCCAAGCTTGCCTTCCACGCCAAGGAAAGTCCCTTCCGGACATGGGACGAAGTCTTCAATCTTGTATCTTCATAGTCTAGGAGTCCGGCTGAAGGTATAGTCCGGCCATCCGGACACCCCCTAATCCAGGACTCCCTCACGAGTTAAAATAGAGAAGCAACTGGCCAGATTGCCAAATGGGCTATTGAGCTTGGACCTCATGAGTTAAAATATACGCCTCGCACAGCAATCAAATCCCAAGCACTTGTGGACTTCATCAATGATTGGACAGAGTAGCAGGCACCGGAGGAAAAGCCGGACAACACTTATTGGACTATTCATTTTGATGGGTCCAGGCAATTGGAGGGCTCGGGGGCTGGAGTCATATTAACTTCCCCACGAGGTGATAAGTTTTGTTATGTTCTTTATTTAATGTTCCCTTGCACTAACAATGCAGGTGAGTATGAGGCCTTGCTCCATGGTCTTCGGATGGCTAAGGAGATGAATTTGAGCCAGGTTAAGTGCTTTGGTGACTCTCACCTGGTGGCTCAACAGGTGTCTGGCACTTGGGATTCCAAGGATCCACTCATGGCGGCGTATAGACGAGAGGTGGATACAGTGGCTGGTCATTTCAAGGGTTATCAGGTTGACCATATAGACTGGCGAAAGAATGAAGCGGCAGATGCTTTAAGTCACTTAGGCTCTCAACGTAAACTGGTGCCACCCAATACCTTTCTAGATGTGCTGCATAATCCGTCAGTCAAGATACCTACGGAGGAGGATTTGGTTGTTCCTGACCCAGAGGCTCAATTGGTGGCCGCTCTTCACGTTATTCTGGATTGGACGGTCCCATACATGGCATATATGAACCGGGGTGAGTTACCAGACGATGAAACTTTGGCCCGACAGATAATCCGGCGATCCAAGTCAATGACCATTGTCAATGGGGAGCTGCATCATTGCAGCGTAACAGGGGCGTTTCAGCATTGTGTGTCTCCTCAAGAAGGTTGTGTGATTTTGCGTGAGATCCACAAAGGAGATTGTGGTCACCATGCTGGTTCAAAATCCTTGGTGGCTAAGGCTTTTCATCACGGCTTCTATTGGTTGACGGCTCATGCTGATGTTGAGGATTTGGTAAAGAGGTGTGACGGTTTTCAGAAGTTTGCACGCCGCACTCATGTTCCGGCCCAAGAATTAAGGATGATTCCAACCACTTGGCCGTTTGCAACTTGGGGGCTCGATATGGTTGGACCCTTTAAGAGGTCCAAGGACAAGAAGACTCACTTATTGGTGGCGGTTGATAAGTTCACCAAGTGGGTAGAGGCAGAGCCAGTCAGCAAGTGTGATGCGGCCACGACGGTTCAATTCATCAAAAAGGTGATCTTCCGTTTTGGTTTTCCACACACCATTATAACTGATAATGGTACTAATCTGTCCAAGGGTGCTATGGAAGAATTTTGTCAACGTGAGCACATCCAGCTTGACGAATATCAGTGGCTCACCCCCAATCTAATGGTCAAGCAGAGAGGGCCAATCAAGAGATTTTGAGAGGTATCAAACCCTGGATTATGGTTCCTTTAAAGCGGACGCCGGGTTGTTGGGTGGAGGAGTTACCTTCCGTGTTATGGAGTATCAACACCACACCGAACAGATCTACGGGTTACACGCCTTTCTTCATGGTTTACAGAGCAGAGGCGGTTCTCCCTAGTGAAATCCATCATGACTCGCCCCGTGTGGCGGCTTATGTTGAAGCTGATAATGAGAAAGCACGTCAGGACTCACTGGACCTGTTAGATGAGGAGCGTTATCTTGTAGCGGCACGTTCGGCAATTTATCAACAAGATCTGCGACGTTATCACAGCCGCCGAGTTAAAACTAGAACTTTTCAAGAAGGCTATCTGGTGCTTCTGCTCATCTAGGATTAGACTGATATGCACAAGTTATCCCCACCTTGGGAAGGGCCTTTTGTGGTCAGCAAAAATTTGCACAATGGATCATACTACCTTATCGATGTTCGAGAGCACAAAGACTCATGTAAATCGGAGGAGGAGACCCAGCGGCCATGGAATATAGCTCATCTTTGTCCTTACTATACTTGAGCCACAGGCTCTTCTTATGTACATAATTATGACAATGTATATATTATGATCAATATAATAAACCGGAGCCTCAGCTAAAGCGGGGTCTCTTTTGTTTTTACATCATGTGTGTTTACATGGGGGCTTTTGTTTATAAAGTGGAGTTCTACGGATCTGGCTTATAAATCCACACATATAAAAGGAAATCACTAGGGGGCTTGGTCGTATTCGAACCATAGCTACGCCTCTTGATCGGCTTAAGGACAAAGGAAAATCACTAGGGGGCTTGGTTGTATTCGCACCATAGCTACACCTCTTGATAGGATTAAGGCCAAAAGGAAATTATGTTGGGCCAAAGAGAGTTTTGCACCAGCACAACTCAAACATAGGTACCCACTGAGCACAGCTCAAATATTGCTTTGGGGCTCTTTGCTTCTCAAAGAACAAAGAGTTTGCACCCTTGCAATAGGCTATCAAGCCAGGCTTGGAAGCCAGGTGTATTCACCTAAAACCCCGGGTTATCCTGCCTTTTTAAGTAAGCCACTCCGTCCACGTAAACCTGGTATGACCTGTTGAACGTTTGACAAGTCAATCTCATAGACCCTGAACTTGTCAAAGTTAAAACGATGATTGGTTAAAGATTGAGGTCCATCTTAAAAGGCTTTGAAAAATGGTTTAACTCAGTGGCCTCGCAGCCCATGAAAAGCCTCGATTTAGGGCCTGGCAGCCCATGAAAAGCCTTGAATGTTCTTCTTGTGTTTTTTGCAAAGTTTTCTTTCCTTTGATAAGATTCATAAATATTTTCTGATAAACCGACGTTTATTAAAACCCGCCGTGGCTTTCAGTGCTAAGTTGTCAGTACATGATCAGTTATAATCCGGCACTTATTGATCCGGTCTGGTTTTGACTACAAGTCACCAGTATTATATGGATAAACCGGTGTTTATCATAACCTGATACTGTTTTATTGTAAACCGGCAAATATGAAAGGAGTCATCAATACTCCAGATTGGTGTTATCACCCTTACTATAACAACAAATTGGTCAACCAACGAGGTGATTCAATGTAACAGGTATCATCTATTTTATATCTGGTTGTTTTTAAATACAACCTTGGCTCTACACCTAGGCTATTGATAACCCACAAGTATAGGGGATCACAACAGTCTTCGAGGGTAGAGTATTCAACCCAAATTTATTGATTCGACACAAGGGGAGCCAAAGAATATTCTCAAGTATTAGCAGCTGAGTTGTCAATTCAACCACACTTGGAAACTTAATATCTGCAGCAAAGTGTTTAGTAGCAAAGTAATATGATAGTAGTGATAACGGTAGCAAAAGGTAACAGTAGTAAAAGTAATATTTTTGGTATTTTGTAGTGATGATAGCAATAGCAACGGAAAAGTAAATAAGTGAAGAACAATATATGGAAAGCTCGTAGGCAATGGGTCGGTGATGGAGAATTATGCTGGATGCGGTTCATCATGTAACAGTCATAACCTAGGGTGACACAGAACTAGCTCCAGTTCATTGATATAATGTAGGCATGTATTCCGAACATAGTCATACATGCTTATGGAAAAGAACTTGCATGACATCTTTTGTCCTACCCTCCCGTGGCAGCCGGGTCCTTACGGAAACTAAGGGATATTAAGGCCTCCTTTTAATAGAGAACCGGAACAAAGCATTAACACATAGTGAATACATGAACTCCTCAAACTACAGTCATCATAGGTAAGTATCCCGATTATTGTCACTTCGGGGTTAACAGATCATAACACGTAATAGGTGACTATAGACTTGCAAGATAGGATCAAGAACACTCATATATTGATGAAAACATAATAGGTTCAGATCTGAAATCATGGCACACGGGCCCTACTGACAAGCATTAAGCATTGCAAAGTCATAGCAACATCAATCTCAGAACATAGTGGACACTAGGGATCAGACCCTAACAAAACTAACTCGATTACATGATAGATCCCATCCAACCCATCACCGTCCAGCAAGCCTACGATGGAATTACTCATGCACGGCGGTGAGCATCATGAAATTGGTGATGGAGGATGGTTGATGATGACGATGGCGACAGATTCCTCTCTCCGGAGCCCCGAACGGACTCCAGATCAGCCCTCCCGAGAGGTTTTAGGGCTTGGCGGCGGCTCCGTATCGTAAAACGCGATGATTTCTTCTCCTAGATTTTTTTCTCATCGAAACTCAATATATGGAGGTGGAGTTGGAGTCGGAGAGGAAACAGGGAGCCCACGAGGTAGGGGGGCATGCCCTAGGGGGGCGGGCGTGGCCCCCACCCTCGTGGCAAGACGGTGGGCCCCCTGGCCTTCATCTTTGGCAGGTATTTTTCTTATTTTCTGAAAAGTGTCTCCGTGAAGTTTTAGGTCATTCCGAGAACGTTTGCTCTTGCACATAAATAATGCCATGCTAATTCTGCTGAAAACAGTGTCAGTCTGGGTTAGTTCCATTCAAATCATGCAAGTTAGAGTCCAAAACAAGGGCAAAAGTGTTTGGAAAAGTAGATACGTTGGAGACGTATCAACTCCCCCAAGCTTAAACCTTTGCTTGTCCTCAAGCAATTCCGTCCATAAACTGAAAGTGATAAAGAAAACCTTTTACAAACTCTGTTTGCTCTTGTTGTTGTAAATATGTAAAGCCAGCATTCAGGTTTTCAGCAAAGATTATAACTAACCACATTTGCAATAACGCATAGGTCTCAAGTTTACTCATATCAATAGCATAATCAACTAGCGAGCCATAATAGTAAAACTCGGATGACAACACTTTCTCAAAACAATCATAATATGATATAACAGGATGGTATCTCGCTAGCCCTTTCTGAGACCGCAAAACATAAATGCAGAGCACCTTTAAAGACCAAGGACTGACTAGACATTGTAATTCATAGTAAAAGAGATCTAGTTAAGTCATACTCAATGTAAACTAACAGTAATGAATGCAAATGACAGTGGTGCTCTCCAACTGGTGCTTTTTAATAAGAGGATGATGGCTCAGCATAAAAGTAAATAGATAGGCCCTTCGCATAGGGAAGCAGGGATTTGTAGAGGTGCCAAGGCTCGGTTTTGAAACAGAGGTGAATAATATTTTGAGCGGTATACTTTCATTGTCAACATAACAACCAAGAGATGGCGATATCTTCCATGCTACACACATTATAGGCGGTTCCCAAATAGAATGGTAAAGTTTATACTCCCCCTTCCACCACAAGCATCAATCCATGGCTTGCTCGAAACAACGAGTGCCTCCAACTAGCAAGAGTCCCAGGGGGAGTTTTGTTTGCAATTATTTTGATTTAGTTTGCATAAAGCATGGGACTGGGCATCCCAGTGACCAACCATTTATCTCGTGAGTGAGGAGCGGAGTCCACTCCTCTTGAGAATAAACCGCCTAACATGGAAGATACGGACAACCCTAGTTGATACATGAGCTATTAGAGCATACAAAACAGGATATTTATTTGAAGGTTTAGAGTTTGGCACATACAAATTTACTTGGAACAGAAGGTAGATACCGTATATAGGTAGGTATAGTGGACTCATGTGGAATAACTTTGGGGTTTTAAGGGATTGGATGCACAAGCAGTATTCCCGCTTAGTACAGGTGAAGGCTAGCAAAAGACTGGGAAGCGACCAGCTAGAGAGCGACAACAGTCATGAACATGCATTAAAATTAATCAACACCGAATGCAAGCATGAGTAGGATATAATCCACCATGAACATAAATATCGTGAAGGCTATGTTGATTTTGTTTCAACTACATGCGTGAACATGTGCCAAGTCAAGTCACTTAAATCATTCAGAGGAGGATACCACCCTATCATACCACATCATAACCATTTTAATAGCATGTTGGCACGCAAGGTAAACCATTATAACTCATAGCTAATCAAGCATGGCACAAGAAACTATGATCTCTAGATGTCATTGCAAACATGTTTATTCATAATAGGCTGAATCAGGAACGATGAACTAATCATATTTACAAAAACAAAAGAGGTCGAGTTCATACCAGCTTTTCTCATCTCATCCAGTCCATCATATATCATCATAATTGCCTTTCACTTGCACGACCGAATAGTGTGAATAAGAATAATAGTGCATGTGCATTGGACTAAGCTGGAATCTGCAAGCATTCAATAAACAGGAGAAGACAAGGCAATATGGGCTCTTTTGTCAGATCAACAATAATGCATATAAGAGCCACTTCAACAATTTAATCATGGTCTTCTCCTATCGACCCCGAAAGAAAAGAAATAAAACTATTTACATGGGAAAGCTCCCAACAAGCAAAAGAAGAACATGAAATATTTTTGGGTTTTCTTTTTAATTACTACTACAAGCATGGAAAGTAAACTGATTAAAAGCTACAACTAATTTTTTTTGGTTTTTATTAAGGTTTATTAAACACACAAGAAGAAAGCATAAAAAGGAAAGTAAACTAGCATGGATGATACAATGAAAAAGTATGAGCACCGACACCTAGCAATGAGTGTGTGAACATAAATGTAATGTTGGTGAGAAATACGTACTCCCCCAAGCTTAGGCTTTTGGCCTAACTTGGTCTATGGCCATGGCTGGCCTGGCGGATATCCATAATAATAGTTGGGGTCGTACTGCGATGCAGAAGAGGAAGGCTCCGATTGCCACTGGCTGACAATTATCTCCGGATCCCACTGATAATTAGAGTGTCGTGAAGGATCAAATTGTGGTTCCGGCTCTGGCTCCTCAGCTGGTGCAGGGTTCCGGTAGGCGTGGATAGCCGTCAATGGAACAAGGTACGTGCCTACAGTCAAATCAAACAAAGAAGGAGCAGGCAAGGTAATAGTCTCAGGATGACGTTTATTAAAGAACAATTGATATTTAAGCTCTCCTTCCCTATTCTTAACAATAAAATCATGTGCCACCATACTTTTATAATCTAGATAAACACGAGGCATCACTTTTTCTTCCTTCTCAGCATGCCTACTAGGTATGTTAAATGTGCATCTAGGCGTGTAGCATAGATGCCTCCAAAGATGGGGCCCTTGGTACGGTTCAGACTTAACCGTTCGGCAATAATGCCGCCCATACTAAAAGAGTTATCACCGTATAGACCGTGGTGCAAAATAATAATATCAGGGATACTTAGGTTTCCACAGTTTTCGCGACCAATTAAGCAACAACTAGCAAATAATGCAAAGTAACGTAAAACAGGAAAGTGTATGCTAGTGATTCATGCATCAGAAACCTTCCTTGTTTCCCCTACGGTGATAGTGTCAATAAATCCCACCACATCATCACGATGTGGTTCTTTTGTGTTGCCCTCAAAAGGGACTAAACAAATCCGACAAAAATCATAAAGTTACATCTCCTTATGCTCATCATCTAAATGAAACTCCACCGTAGGTGGTGAGTTCCTAGAATGAAAATGAAAGTTTTGCACAAAGGTATTTGTGAGCAAGAGATCCTGATCGCATTGGTCGTGGAGGAAAGCGGTAAGACCTGCAGTCTGAGCCAACTCATGAAAATCTTCATAAATCCCGTCTGCTCTTAAGAAATCTTCGGAAGGCCATTCACACACCCAAACCTCCGTGGTGCGAGGCATATTATACTTAGGCTTCGGTGCCTTTTCCTTCGAGCTTTGGCTCGATGAGCCCCTCAAAAGTCTCCTCACCATTTTCTGAAAAATTCTGAAATTTTTAGTAACTTCAAAATAAAAGTAAACCAAACTCAATAATATTGATAGCAACCACTCCTACAAGTGCCTAGGGCCTATATCATGCATTAAAACTACTTTTGACCATATAAATTTGACATGCAAGCTCAAGAACAGGGCCACCTAAGCAGCAAAAATTTGCAATGAATAAAGCACTAGAACAAAAACTAATTGGATCAATGGAGGAGTCACATACCAAGGAACAATCTCCCCAAGCAATTTTGTGGGAGGTGCTTTGAGCAAGGAGATCGAAAATGGCAGCAAAACGAGCTTGGACTCGGGTTTGAGCTGGTTATTCGTGTTTGTGGGAGGAAGAGGAAGTGTGTGGGTGCAGGAATAAGTGGAGGAGGGCCACCGTGGGCCCACGAGGCAGGGGCGCGCCCTAGAGGGGTGGGCGCGCCCTCGACCCTCGTGGGCAGGTGGTTGACCCCCCTGGTGTGTTCTTAGTTCCATAAATCCTCAAATATTCTAGAAAAAACATATTTAATTTTCAGGGCATTTGGAGAACTTTTATTTTTGAGGTATTTTTATATTGCACGGATAATCAGATAACAGACAGACAAATATTTATTTTTATTTTATTTAATATAAATAACAGGAAGTAAAAGTGAGATATAGAAGGCTGTGCCTTCTAGTTTCATCCATCTCATGATCATCAAAAGGAATCCACTAACAAGGTTGATCAAGTCTTGTTAATGAACTCATTCCGAATAACATGGAACCGGAGAAATTTCGAATAACACTATGTTACCTCAACGGGGATATGCACATCCCCAATAATAAGAATATCATATTTCTTCTTGACAGTAGGAAGAGGAAATTCAAAACCTCCAAATATAATTGATGGATTTTTTCCAATAGAGTTGATACTGTGAACTTGAGGTTGTTTCCTCGGGAAGTGTACCGTGTGCTCATTAACATTACATGAAAAGTGACATTGCCTTTAGTGCAATCAATAACAGCCCCTGCAGTATTCAAAAAGGGTCTTCCAAGAATAATAGACATACTATCATCCTCGGGAATATCAAGAATAACAAAGTCCGTTAAAATAGTAACATTTGCAACTACAACAGGCACATCCTCACAAATACCGACAGGTATAGCAGTTGATTTATCAGCCATTTGCAAAGATATTTCAGTAGGTGTCAACTTATTCAAATCAAGTCTACAATATAAAGAGAGAGGCATAACACTAACACCGGCTCCAAGATCACATAAAGCAGTTTTAACATAGTTTCTTTTAATAGAGCATGGTATAGTGGGTACACCGGGATCTCCAAGTTTCTTTGGTATTCTACCCTTAAAAGTTTAATTAGCAAGCATGGTGGAAATTTCAGCTTCTGGTATCTTTGTTTTATTTGTAATGATATCTTTCATGTACTTAACATAAGGATTGGTTTTGAGCATATCAGTTAATCGCATACGCAAAAAGATAGGTCTAATCATTTCAGCAAAGCGCTCAAAATCCTCATCATCCTTTTTCTTGGATGTTTTGGGAGGAAAAGGCATGGGTTTCTGAACGCAAGGCTCTCTTTCTTTACCATGTTTCCTAGCAACAAAGTCTTTTTTATCATAACGTTGATTCTTTGATTGTGGGTTATCAAGATCGACAGCAGGTTCAATTTCTATGTTATTATCATTACTAGGTTGAGCATCATTATGAACATTATCATTAACATTACCACTAGTTTCAAGTTCATTTCCAGATTGAGTTTTAGCATCATAAATAGAAATATCATTTGGATTCTCAGGTGTTTTAACAATAGGATCACTAGAAGCATGCACAGTCCTATCATTTTTCTTTTTCTTCTTTTTAGAAGTACTAGGTGCATCTATATTATTTCTCTGAGAATCTTGCTCAATTCTCTTAGGGTGGCCTTCAGGATACAAAGGTTCCCGAGTCATTCTACCAGTTCTAGTAGCCACTCTAACAGCATAATCATTATTCTTATTATTCAATTCATTGAGCAAATCATTTTGAGCTTTAAGTCCTTGTTCTACTTGAGTGGTAACCATAGAATCATGTTTACTAATAAGTTTAAGTTCACTTTTGACATTAGCCATATAATCACCCAAGTGTCCAAGCATATTTGAATTGTATTTTAATTGTCTACCAAAATAAGCATTAATGTCTTCTTGCTTAGCCATAAATTTATCAAACTCATCTAAGCATGTGCTAGCAATTTTAGTAAATGGGATTATAGCTTTATCATATCTATAGAGATAATTTACCTTTACTACCTGTGTCGGGTTATCAAGACCATGAGTTTAATAAATAGGCAAAGGATTTGGATTATATGTTTCTTCAACAGGCGGTAAATTAAGACCATGTATTTCTTCAATAGGAGGTAAATTCTCAACATCTTCAGCTTTAATACCTTTTTCTTTCATATATTTCTTTGCCTCTTGCATATCTTCAGGGCTGAGAAATAAAATACCCCTCTTCTTCGGAGTTGGTTTAGGAATAGGCTCAAGAATTGGCTCCGGGGGTGTCCAATTATTTTCATTTGTCAACATATTATTCAATATAATTTCAGCTTCATCCGGTGTTCTTTCCCTGAAAACAGAACCAGCACAACTATCCAGGTAATCTCTGGAGGCATCGGTTAGTCCATTATAAAAGATATCAAGTATTTCATTTTTCTTAAGAGGATGATCATGCAAAGCATTAAGTAATTGGAGAAGCCTCCCCCCAGCTTGTGTGAGACTCTCTTCTTCAATTTGCACAAAATTATAAATATCCCTTAAAGCAGCTTGTTTCTTATGAGCAGGGAAATATTTAGCAGAGAAGTAATAAATCATATCCCGGGGACTACGCACACAACCAGGATCAAGAGAATTAAACCATATCTTAGCATCACCCTTTAATGACAACGGAAATATTTTAAGGATATAAAGGTAGCGAGTTCTCTCATCTTTAGTGAACATGGTAGCTATATCATTTAATTTAGTAAGATGTGCCACAACAGTTTCAGATTCATAACCATGAAAAGGATCATATTCAACCAAAGTAATTATATCAGGATCAACAGAAAATTCATAATCCTTATCAGTAACAAAGATAGGTGAAGTAGAAAAAGTAGGGTCAGGTTTCATTCTAGCATTTAGAGATTGCTTACTCCATTTAGCTAATAATTTTTTAAGTTCAGTTCTATTTCTGCAAGGTAAAATAGCTAAAGAAGCATCTTGATCAAAAACATAACCCTTAGGGACGGCAAGTGGTTCTTCATCATCACTTTCATCAGTATCATCAGATTCAATATTTTCAATTTCCCTAGCCCTAGCAAGTTGTTCATCAAGAAAAGCACTAAGTGGCATAGTAGTATCAGGCATAGAGGTAGTTTCATCATAGGTATCATGCATAGCAGAAGTGGCATCATCAATAACATGCGACATATCAGAACGAATAGCAGAAGCAGGTGTAGGTGTCGCAAGCTTACTCAAAATAGAAGGTGAATCAAGTGTAGAGCTAGATGGCAGTTCCTTACCTCCCCTCGTAGTTGAGGAATAGATCTTGGTTTTTGGATCTCTCAAGTTCTTCATAATGATATGCAAATATATATCCCAAGTGACTCAAAGAATAGAGCTATGCTCCCCGGCAACGGCGCCAGAAAATAGTCTTGATAACCCACAAGTATAGGGGATCGCAACAGTTTTCGAGGGTAGAGTATTCAACCCAAATTTATTGATTCGACACAAGGGGAGCCAAAGAATATTCTCAAGTATTAGTAGCTGAGTTGTCAATTCAACCACACCTGGAAACTTAATATCTATAGCAAAGTGTTTAGTAGCAAAGTAATATGATAGTAGTGATAACGGTAGCAAAAGGTAACAATAGTAAAAGTAATATTTTTGGTATTTTGTAGTGATGATAGCAATAGCAACGGAAAAGTTAATAAGCGAAGAACAATATATGGAAAGCTCGTAGGCAATGGATCGGTGATGGAGAATTATGCCGGATGCGGTTCATCATGTAACAGTCATAACCTAGGGTGACACAGAACTAGCTCCAGTTCATTGATATAATGTAGGCATGTATTCCGAACATAGTCATACGTGCTTATGGAAAAGAACTTGCATGACATCTTTTGTCCTACCCTCCTGTGGCAGCGGGGTCCTTAAGGAAACTAAGGGATATTAAGGCCTCCTTTTAATAGAGAATCGGAACAAAGCATTAACACATAGTGAATACATGAACTCCTCAAACTACGGTCATCACCTGTAAGTATCCTGATTATTGTCACTTCAGGGTTAACGGATCATAACACATAATAGGTGACTGTAGACTTGCAAGATAGGATCAAGAACACTCATATATTGATGAAAACATAATAGGTTCAGATCTGAAATCATGGCACTCGGGCCCTACTGACAAGCATTAAGCATAGCAAATTCATAGCAACATCAATCTCAGAACATAGTGGACACTAGGGATCAAACCCTAACAAAACTAACTCGATTACATGATAGATCCCATCCAGCCCATCACCGTCCAGCAAGCCTACAATGGAATTACTCACGCACGGCGGTGAGCATCATGAAATTGGTGATGGAGGATGGTTGATGATGACGATGGCGACGGATTCCCCTCTCCGGAGCCCCGAACGGACTCCAGATCAGCCCTCCCGAGAGGTTTTAGGGCTTGACGGCGGCTCCATATCGTAAAACGCGATGATTTTTTCTCCTTGATTTTTTTCTCATCAAAACTCAATATATGGAGGTGGAGTTGGAGTCGGAGAGGCAATAGGGGGCCCACGAGGTAGGGGGGCGTGCCCTAGGGGGGCAGGCATGCCCCCACCCTCGTGGCAAGACGGTGGGCCCCCTGGCCTTCATCTTTGGCAGGTATTTTTCTTATTTTCTGAAAAGTGTCTCCGTGAAGTTTCAGGTCATTCCGAGAACGTTTGCTGCTGCACATAAATAACACCATGGTAATTCTGCTGAAAACAGCGTCAGTCTGGGTTAGTTCCATTCAAATCATGCAACTTAGAGTCCAAAACATGGGCAAAAGTGTTTGGAAAAGTAGATACGTTGGAGACGTATCATCTATATATGGCCATCATGACCCGTCCAGCGGTAAACCGCCAGGACACTTTCAATCTCTTGTATGCAGGAACAAGTTAAAATACAGCCACTGTGGATTATGCATATAATAGATCCCAAAAGCATGGCGATTTATCAATATCAAGAAAAATAAGTATGCTCGATGGCATAACAGACAAGTGTTTGAACTAGCCTATTACAAGGCGCTTTAATGCCCACACAGAATAATTGTTTCAGCAAGAGTGGCAGGCTGCGACAGGCTAAACCAGCCTCCTGTTTAGGATTCATCACCAGGACGACTTGAAGATTGGGGATCATCTTGCGCTGGTGCATCTTCATCCTCCCTACCCAGTGGCTGGAAAGCAATGGTTGCCCAATCGATTCCATTAAGGCTTGGAACACGACTTCTTCACTTAAAAGGTTGGAAGGATCAATGTCAGGGGCATAAGTGTGCTTACGAATTGGTGGAACAAGATCTTCTACATCATGTGTTGGCGCAGGATATCTTTTCTGATCAGCATCATAAACCGGCTGATAATGAGAGAGATATGTTTCTTCCGCCAATTTGCTCGCTAAAGGTCGCATTTCCCTTGTCAGCCTTTGGAGATCGTCATTGTTAAATTCTGAACTGTCTTCCTTCACGCCAGGATAGCCTTTGCCAGTATCTGACGATTCAAGATCTGGAATCCATGCCTTGGCCCGGATTAGCGCAGTCAGTGCGCCTGACCTTGCCGCCGATCTTTTTAATTCATCCAACCGGGCAGGCAATATTGACAGCTTCTCAATGGTTTCTTTTATCAAGGTTGGAGGAGGCTTATTATGAGCAGTGGTGCAAATAGCCCGTTGGGCTCCAGAATATAACTGCTCTATCAAAGTATAGGCAGCCTTCAGCTTCATCCGCATGTCAGAGCCCAGATAGGTAATGCGGGTCCCTGCGACATTGCAAGCATCAGTAAACCGATAACGGATGAGATAAAATGAATTGAAAAACATCAGATGAGGATACTTACCAAATACAACACAGGTCATAGCATTTATCTGCCGCTTTAAACCGGTCAGCTCTTCGACCACCGGTTTAAGGGCCGCTTCTACGTCCTCGGCTCTTTTTGCTAAAGCGGCTTTCTCTGTATCCCAATCCACCCGTTCCTTCTTAAAGGTCTCCTCCAGCTTTTCCATAGCTGCTAAGGCATTGATCAGTTCCTCCTTGGCTTTAGAAGCCTCCACTTGCTGAGATTTAATGTTCTCTTGAAGATCAGCGGTTTGGGTGTCCTTTTTTCTCAGCTCAGCCTATAAAGGAAAGACATATCATCAGTAGGCCGTATATATTTGAAGTACCAAGCACATAACAAGTTATGCACTTTGCACTTGAGGGCGCCACTATGCGAGACGATAAATTTCACTGCATGTATGCTTCTGTTCTTCATCTGTAATCCAGTGGTGTGGTGAACCTACCCACTACAGCACAATGTCATATTCTGCAATGTCTTAACTATGAAAAATGTCATATCATTCTACTATTATTTAAACCATCTCTTTATTTTCCAACCTGAAATGGTATAAATTGACAGCACACTAACCATTGATACTTATGAGTTCTTGATATGTAATCCAATGGTGTCGTGAAGCTGCCAACTCCTTCACAATGTCATTTCCTGCCATGTCTTGACCCATTGTGTTAATGCAAATTTAAACTGTGTCACTTTATTCGTCAGTAAGAAATGTGATGAATTGTCAGCACTGATACTTTTATGTGCAAAACCTGCCATCTGTCTGCTTGTTTATCTTTCAGAGTGAGGAAGATATAAGTGTTGAACAAGCGTAGTCTCATCTTGCTCAGCTGCTTGCGCTGCAGCTCCCCAGCAGGGCTAACCTTTCTTGAACTCTATTGAAGTGATGTCGGTTTTTTATATTATTTTATCGGCGTGTTTATTTGCACTGGTGGCGATCTTTGATGCCCAGTGTATGTAATCTGCTGTCTGCTTGTACTTTATTATCATAGTGGCAAACTTTGATGCCCAGTGGATGTAATATGTCATAATTTCTTTATTGTATAGTACAGGTTTTTTCTTATTCACGATGCTGCAGTTATTTTACTGTATATATATATATATATATATATATCATGTCTTCGTAGTAAATCGGCCAACCCGTAAAATAACGGTACATAATCGGGCCGTCATGCAATCACGATGTAGGTTGGGCCTGAAACGTGCCGATCAGCTCACGGGCCGGCAGCAGCCCGAAATGAACCCCGGCCCATGATTGTGCAAATCAAATCACGGGCTTTTAACAGGCCAAAAAATTGTCTCGGTCCTTGTTTGGCCCAATCAGATATCGGCTGCGAGCAGGCCGGATGCAAACCGGGCCGTAGTTAGGCCCAACTATATGACGGGCTTTTAACAGGCTGAAATTAATATAGGGCCAAAATGTTAAACGGGCCCTTAATAGGCCAAAACTAATATCAGGCTGAATTACTAAGTGGGCCTTTAGCAAGTGGGCCCAAAAGCATAGTGTCTAGTTGACGGGCCGAATCTGATATGGACCATAATTAGGCCCAAAACCTCTTAAAGGGCCGGACCTGATCTGGGCTGTAATTTGGCCCAGAAAGTGATAGGCTTTTAACGGGCCGGATCTCATATGGCCCACTATTAGGCCCGGAGCGTGGCAGGCCATTAATAGACCGTATCAAATATGGGCCGGCATTTGGCCCAAAACATGGCAGCCAGTTAACGGGTCGGCCTACTAGGGTCCTCAAAATCTTGTGGGCCTACAGCTGGGCCGGCCCATTAATGTCGGCGAAATCTCGTGGGCCTTTAGCTAGGCCGGTCCATTATGATTCGCAAGAATTTTGTGGGCCTTTACCTGGGCCGGCCCATTATGGCACACAAAAATCTTGTGGGCCTTTACCTGGGCCGGCCCATTATGGCCCGCGAAATCTTGTGGGCCTTTAGCTGGGCCAACCCATTATGGTCCGCAAAATCTCGTGGGCCTTTAGCTGGGCCAGCCCATTATGGTCCGCAAAATCTTGTGGGCCTTTAGTTGGACCGCCCATTTAAACTTGTTGGGCCATGCCACATGTCGACGTATCATAGGCGCCTTCTGTACAGTGAGTGGATGACATCTGTACCGATGATGAGCCAACACGTGTTTCCTCTAGCCAATGATGATTTTACACGTGGAAAATCCCCATTGGTCGGGGCTGTTAACGGGTTATCGGATCCAAAACCCGACCCGATAGCTTAACGACGTTCCGTTACAATGGATGCCACATGTCGGTCACCCTTGACAAAAGCACTTCTGTGACGCGCGATTTATCGTCATGGAAGTGGACACTTCCGTGATGATAATTTTGGTAATGTCATGGAACACTTCTACGACAGCACAGGTATGACTATCTTGATTCTGTCATAAATTTGTCATGAATGTACATGCATGACAAAAAAAGCGACCTACTATGACAAACACGTATCATCACGGAAGTGTATTTTTTTTGTAGTGTTGGCTAGTTCCTCTCCCATAGCTTGTCTCTTAGGTTCAGAGAAACGCCGAAGACCCTGCTTAACCGGCTTGAATCCCATTAGAATATTGAGGCTCTGCTCGGCCAACCTGCGTGGGATTCCTGGCATGTCTGAGGGGTGCCAGGCGAATATATCCCTCGTAGTGCGGCGTCCACGGCGGGTGAGGGAGTCCTGGATTAGGGGGTCTCCGGACAGCTGGACTATATCCTTTGGTCGGACTGTTAGACTATGAAGATACAAGATTGAAGACTTCGTCCCGTGTCCGGATAGGACTCTACTTGGCGTGGAAGGCAAGCTAGGCAGTACGGATATGGATATCTCCTCCTTTGTAACCGACCTTGTGTAACCCTAACCCTCTTCGGTGTCTATATAAACCGGAGGGTTTAGTCTGTAGGAAAACATACAATCATACCATAGGCTAGCTTCTAGGGTTTAGCCTCTCCGATCTCGTGGTAGATCAACTCTTGTAATACCCATATCATCAAGAATAAATCAAGCAGGACGTAGGGTTTTACCTCCATCAAGAGGGCCCGAACCTGGTTAAAACATCATGTCCCCTGCCTCCTGTTACCATCCGCCTAGACGCACAGGTCGGGACCCCCTACCCGAGATCCGCCGGTTTTGACACCAACATTGGTGCTTTCATTGGGAGTTCCTCTGTGTCGTCGTCGTTAGGCTTGATGGCTCCTACGATCATCGATAGCGATGCAGTCCAGGATGAGACTTTTCTCCCCGGACAGATCTTTGTGTTCGGCGGCTTCGCACTGCGGGCCAACTCGCTTGGCCATCTGGAGCAGATCGAAAGTTACGCCCCTGGCCACCAAGTCAGGTTTGGAAGCTTAAACTATACGGCCAATATCCGAGGAGACTTGATCTTCGACGGATTCGAGCCTCTGCCTTGTGCATCACGCGGTCGCGATGAGTACGATTTAGCTCTACCATCAGACAGTGTTCAGGAGATTGCACCGGCAGCCGCTCCAACCTTCAATTCGGAGCCAGTTGCGCCGTCCATGGATGGGGGGATGGACCCCGCCACGGAGGCCTTACCCTCAATGGCGATCAAGCCGAACATCGACCTTACCCTACACGAGAGCCGTGTTGTCAGACTGCCGGATCCTTCTCCGGCCACGGACTCCGAACCGCCTGCGCCCATTCCTAGTGAATCCGATTGGGCGCCGATCATGGAGTTTACCTCCACGGATATTTTTCAGCACCCGCCCTTCGGCGACATACTGAATTCACTAAGGTCTCTCTCTTTGTCAGGAGAGTCCTGGCCGGATTATGACCGGCAGGATTGGGATGCGGACGACGAAGAAATTTGACGCCCACCCATCACCCACTTCATAGCCACTGTCGATGACTTGACCGACATGCTCGACTTCGACTCTGAAGACATCGACGGTATGGACGACGATGCAAGAGACGAACAGGAACCAACGCCTACAGGGCACTGGAAAGCCACCTCGTCGTATGACATATATATGGTGGACACACCCAAAGAAGGCAATGGCGACGAGACAGCGGAGGATGAGCCCTCCAAGAAGCAACCCAAGCGCCAACGTCAGCGGCGCCGCTCTAAGTCCCGCCAAAGCAAAAGTGGTGATACCGGCACAGGAGATAATAACACTCCAGATAGTGCCGAAGATGGCAACAATCCCCTCCAGCACGATCTAGGACAGGAGGATGGAGAGGTCAGCCCTCCAGAGAGAGCCGCAGATGGAGAGGTGGAGGATGATAATTACATGCCCCCCTCCAAAGACGAGGCGAGCCTCGACAATGACGAATTCGTCGTTCTAGAGGATCCCGTCGAACAAGAGCACTTCAAGCGCCGGCTTATAGCCACGGCAAATAGCCTTAAGAAAAAGTAGCAGCAGCTTCAAGCTGATTCAGATCTGCTAGCTGACAGATGGAGTGAAGTCCTCGCGGCCGAGGAATATAAACTCAAACGCCCCTCCAAGAGTTACCCAAAATGCAGGTTGCTACCCCGACTGGAGGAAGAAGCGTATAACGCGGCTGATCGGCCACCTCGTGGCCGCGATAGAGAGGCATTCCAGCCAAAAGCTCAGCCTGCACCCCGACGCCATTCAAATAAAAAGGCATGGGGAAATACGCCAGACCTACGAGACGTCTTGGAGGACAAAGCAAAACATGCAAGATCGATCTACAGATCACGAGGGCGCCACTATGCGAGACGATAAATGTCACGCCGGATATAGTAAAAGTAAATCCGGTCGGGCCGAGCACAAGTCTCGCGAGGGAGGTTCGCGGGTGCCTTCGCGAGTGTTTTCTACCCCGAACGTTTGGAGCTTTCCTATCCGAGTCCTCTGCGGGAGCACCCCTCCCAGTCCGTGCCTCACGGGCATCGCGACACGAGCGCAGGACCTGGGCCGATCGCCCCCACAACCAAGACCGAAAGTTACCCCTCCTACCGATCCTTGCAGGGCACAAAGCGCACGGCGAGGCCACGGCCTTAGGAGGCGAGGACCGCGTCAAGCCCCATCGAGCTAAAAATAATTCCCGCACATGGGTGCACGGAGCGGAAACTCGGCGTAGAAATAGCGGAAGCAGCATGATGGTTAACATCAGCAATTCTAACACGCCCCCGCTGGGCCCTATACTACCTTTTATTTCTGCGCAGGAAAAGAAGGAAAGCAAAATGGGCGCGATCCATCGTGCACCAACCCACAACGAAGGTTCGACCTGCTCCTGGGGCTCAGGAGGATCCCTCCTCTCGCTTCGCTGGGGCACGACGGCGGGCTGACCCACTACCTTCACCCAGGCCGGTGCAACGGCGTGGGGGCTGGTCGCGGCCACCACTGGAGGAGCTGCTGCCTGAGAGGGAGTCGCCGAAGCTCAGCGAACCCCGAGCACCGCCGCCTATACGCCCGTCGCCGTCTTCATCCTGGTCAGTACCGGGGCTGGGCAGGCGGCCACGGTCGTCGTCTTTGGGGCAGCTGTTGGAAATATGCCCTAGAGGCAATAATAAAATGATTATTATATTTCCTTGTTCATGATAATTGTCTATTATTCATGCTATAATTGTATTATTCGGAAATCATAATACATGTGTGAATACATAGACCACAACACGTCCCTAGTGAGCCTCTAGTTGACTACCTCGTTGATCAAAGGATAGTCATGGTTTCCTGACTATGGACATTAGATGTCATTGATAACGGGATCACATCATTAGGAGAATGATGTGATGGACAAGACCCAATCCTAAGCTTAGCTCAAAGATCGTGTAGTTCGTTTGCTGTAGCTTTTCTGAATGTCAAGTATCATTTCCTTAGACCATGAGATTGTGCAACTCCCGGATACCGTAGGAGTACCTTGGGTGTGCCAAACGTCACAATGTAACTGGGTGACTATAAAGGTACATTACAGGTATCTTCGAAAGTGTCTGTTGGGTTGGCACGAATCGAGACTGGGATTTGTCACTCCGTATGACAGAGAGGTATCTCTGGGCCCACTCGGTAATGCATCATCATAATGAGCTCAATGTGATCAAGTGGTTGATCGCGGGATCATGCATTACGGTACGAGTAAAGTGACTTGACGGTAACGAGATTGAACAAGGTATTGGGATAACGATCGAGTCTCGGGCAAGTAACATACCGATTGACAAAGGGAATTGAATACGGGATTGATTAAGTCCTCGACATCGTGGTTCATCCGATGAGATCATCGAGGAGCATGTGGGAGCCAACATGGGTATCCAGATCCCGCTGTTGGTTATTGACCGGAGAGGCGTCTCGGTCATGTCTGCGTGTCTCCCGAACCCGTAGGGTCTACACACTTAAGGTTCGGTGACGCTAGGGTTGTAGAGATATTAGTATGCAGTAACCCGAAAGTTTTTCGGAGTCCCGGATGAGATCCCGGACGTCACGAGGAGTTCCGGTGGTCCGGTGGTAAAGATTTATATATAGGAAGTCCAGTTTTGGCCAGCGGGAAGGTTTCGGGGGTTACCGGTATTGTACCGGGACCACCGGAAGGGTCCCGGGGGTCCACCGGATGGGGCCACCTATCCCGGAGGTCCCCATGGGCTGAAGTGGCATGGGAACCAGCCCCTGATGGGCTGGTGCGCCCCACCCAAGGGCCCAAGGCACCTAGGGTTGGAAACCCTAGGGGGTCGTTGCCCCCCGAGGGGGCATGCGCCCCCTGGTTGGAAACCCTAGGGGGCCGTTGCCCCCCGAGGGGGCATGCGCCCCCCTGGTTGGAAACCCTAAGGGGGCCGTTGCCCCTAGGCCCCCCCCTTTAGATGGGATCTCCAAGGGGGCATGCGCCCCCTAGCCCCTATATATAGTGGAAGGGAGGGAGGGCAGCCGCAACTTGCTCTTGGCGCCTCCCTCTCTCTCCGTAACACTTCTCCTCCCCGCTTGTGCTTGGCGAAGCCCTGCCGGGATCCTGCTGCATCCACCACCACGCCGTCGTGCTGCTGGATCTTCATCAACCTCTCCTTCCCCCTTGCTGGATCAAGAAGGAGGAGACGTCTTCCCAACCGTACGTGTGTTGAACGCGGAGGTGTTGTCCATTCGGCACTTGGTCATCGGTGATTTGGATCACGACAAGTATGACTCCATCATCTCCGTTCACTTGAACGCTTCCGCTTGCGATCTACAAGGGTATGTAGATGCACTCCTATTCCCCTTGTTGCTAGAATACTCCATAGATTCATCTTGGTGATGCGTAGAGTTTTTTTAATTTCTGCTACGATCCCAACAGTGGCATCATGAGCTAGGTCTATGCGTAGTTACTATGCACGAGTAGAACACAAAGTAGTTGTGGGCATCAATATTGTCAATTTGCTTGCCGTTACTAGTCTTATCTTGATTCGGCGGCATCGTGGGATGAAGCGGCCCGGGCCAACCTTATACGTACGCTTACGTGAGACCGGTTCCACTGACTGACATGCACTAGTTGCATAAGGTGGCTGGCGGGTGTCTGTCTCTCCCACTTTAGTCGGATCGGATTCGATGAACAGGGTCCTTATGAAGGGTAAATAGAAATTGGCAATTCACGTTGTGGTTTTGGCGTAGGTAAGAAACGTTCTTGCTAGAAACCTATAGCAGCCACGTAAAAACTTGCAACAACAATTAGACGACGTCTAACTTGTTTTTGCAGCAAGTGTTTTGTGATGTGATATGGCCAAAGGTTGTGATGAATGATGAATGATATATGTGATGTATGAGATTGATCATGTTCTTGTAATAGGAATCACGACTTGCATGTCGATGAGTATGACAACTGGCAGGAGCCATAGGAGTTGTCTTTATGTCCTGCGTGTCAACATAAACGTCATGTAAATACTTTACTTTATTGCTAAAGCGTTAGCCATAGTAGTAGAAGTAATAGATGACGAGACAACTTCAAGAAGACACGATGATGGAGATCATGATGATGGAGATCATGGTGTCATGCCGATGACAACGATGATCATGGAGCCCCGAAGATGGAGATCAAAGGAGCAAATGATATTGGCCATATCATGTCACTATTTGATTGCATGTGATGTTTATCATGTTTTACATCTTATTTGCTTAGAACGACGATAGCTTAAATAAGATGATCCCTCGTAATAATTTCAAGAAAGTGTTCCCCCTAACTATGCCCCGTTGCGAAGGTTCATTGTTTCGAAGCACCACGTGATGATCGGGTGTGATAGATTCTAACGTTCGAATACAACGGGTGTAAGACAGATTTACACATGCAATACACTTAGGTTGACTTGATGAGCCTAGCATGTACAGACATGGCCTCGGAACACAGAAGACCAAAAGGTCGAGCATGAGTCGTATAGAAGATACGATCAACATGAAGATGTTCACCGATGTTGACTAGTCCGTCTCACGTGATGATCGGACACGACCTAGTTAACTCGGATCATGTTATACTTAGATGACTGGAGGGATGTCTATCTGAGTGGGAGTTCATTTAATAATTTGATTAGATGAACTTAATTATCATGAACTTAGTCTAAAATCTTTACAATATGTCTTGTAGATCAAATGGCCCACGTTGTCCTCAACTTCAACGCGTTCCTAGAGAAAACCAAGCTGAAAGACGATGGCAGCAACTATACGGACTGGGTCTGGAACCTGAGGATCATCCTCATAGCTGCCAAGAAAGATTATGTCCTAGAAGCACCGCTAGGTGACGCACCCATCCCACAGAACCAAGACGTTATGAACGCTTGGCAGACACGTGCTGATGATTACTCCCTCGTTCAGTGCGGCATGCTTTACAGCTTAGAACCGGGGCTCCAATAGCGTTTTGAGAGACATGGAGCATATGAAATGTTCGAAGAGCTGAAATTGGTTTTTCAAGCTCATGCCCGGGTCGAGAGATATGAAGTCTCCGACAAGTTCTTCAACTGTAAGATGGAGGAAAATAGTTCTGTCAGTGAGCACATACTCAAAATGTCTGGGTTGCATAACCGCTTGACTCAGCTGGGAGTTAATCTCCCGGATGACGCGGTCATTGACAGAATCCTTCAGTCGCTTCCACCGAGCTACAAGAGCTTTGTGATGAACTTCAATATGCAGGGGATGGAAAGGACCATTCCTGAAGTATTTGCAATGCTGAAATCAGCAGAGGTAGAAGTCAAAAAGGAACATCAAGTGTTGATGGTGAATAAAACCACTAAGTTCAAGAAAGGCAAGGGTAAGAAGAACTTCAAGAAGGACGGCAAGGGAGTTGCCGCGCCCGGTAAGCAAGCTGCCGGGAAGAAGCCAAAGAATGGACCCAAGCCCGAGACTGAGTGTTTTTACTGCAAGGGAAGTGGTCACTTGAAGCGGAACTGCCCCAAATACTTAGCGGACAAGAAGGTCGGCATCATGAAAGGTATATGTGATATACATGTAATTGATGTGTACCTTACCAGTACTCGTAGTAGCTCCTGGGTATTTGATACCAGTGCGGTTGCTCACATTTGGACGAGCTGACGATGCGCGTCGGGAATGGTTCCAAGGTCAATGTGATCGCCGTCGGCACGCTACCTCTACATTTACCTACGGGATTAGTTTTAAACCTCAATAATTGTTATTTAGTGTCAGCTTTGAGCATGAACATTGTATCAGGATCTCGTTTAATTTGAGATGGCTACTCATTTAAATCCGAGAATAATGGTTGTTCTATTTATATGAGAGATATATTTTATGGTCATGCTCCGATGGTGAATGGTTTATTCT
Organism: Triticum urartu; assembly: GCF_056163025.1. Classification (NCBI taxonomy): domain Eukaryota; kingdom Viridiplantae; phylum Streptophyta; class Magnoliopsida; order Poales; family Poaceae; genus Triticum; species Triticum urartu. The sequence continues at coordinate 356,881,301 of NC_141877.1, forward strand.
TAATGAATCTAGAGCGTAATGCTACACATATTCATAGTGTGAATACCAAAAGATGTAAGGTTGATAATGATAGTCCCCCATACTTGTGGCACTGCCGCCTTGGTCACATAGGTGTCAAACGCATGAAGAAGCTCCATGCAGATGGACTTTTAGAGTCTCTTGATTACGAATCATTTGACACATGCGAACCATGCCTCATGGGTAAAATGACCAAGACTCCGTTCTCAGGAACAATGGAGCGAGCAACCAACTTATTGGAAATCATACATACTGATGTGTGCGGTCCAATGAGTGTTGAGGCTCGCGGTGGCTATCGTTATGTTCTCACCCTCACTGATGACTTGAGTAGATATGGGTATGTCTACTTAATGAAACACAAGTCTGAGACCTTTGAAAAGTTCAAGGAATTTCAGAGTGCGGTTGATAATCAATGTGACAGGAAAATCAAGTTCTTGCGATCAGATCATGGGGGAGAATACTTGAGTCACGAATTTGGCACACACTTAAGAAAATGTGGAATAGTTTCACAACTCACGCCGCCTGGAACACCTCAGCATAATGGTGTGTCCGAACGTCGTAATCGCACTCTATTAGATATGGTGCGATCTATGATGTCTCTTACCGATTTACCGCTATCATTTTGGGGCTATGCTTTAGAGACTGCCGCATTCACTTTAAATAGGGCTCCGTCGAAATTCGCCGAGACGACACCGTATGAATTGTGGTTTGGGAAGAAACCAAAGCCGTCGTTTCTAAAAGTTTGGGGATGCGATGCTTATGTCAAGAAACTTCAACCTGAAAAGCTCGAACCCAAGTCGGAAAAATGCGTCTTCATAGGATACCCTAAGGAAACCATTGGGTATACCTTCTACCTCAGATCCGAAGGCAAGATCTTCGTTGCCCAGAATGGATCCTTTCTAGAGAAGGAGTTTCTCTCGAAAGAAGTAAGTGGGAGGAAAGTAGATCTTGATGAAGTACTGCCTCTTGAAGCAGAGAGTAGCGCAGCTCAGGAAAATGTTCCTGTGGTGCCTGCACCGATTAGAGAGGAAGTTAATGATTATGATCAAGATACTTTGGATCAAGATCCTACTGAACTTTGTAGGTCCACAAGGACACGTTCCGCACCAGAGTGGTACGGCAACCCTGTCTTGGAAATCATGTTATTAGACAACGGTGAACCTTCGAACTATGAAGAAGCGATGGCGGGCCCAGATTCCGACAAATGGCTAGAAGCCATGAAATCCGAGATAGAATCCATGTATGAAAACAAAGTATGGACTTTGACTGACTTGCCCGAAGATCGGCGAGCCATAGAAAGTAAATGGATCTTTAAGAAGAAGACATACGCGGATGGTAATGTGACCATCTATAAGGCTGGATTTGTCGCTAAGGGTTATTGACAAGTTCAAGGGGTTGACTACGATGAGACTTTCTCACCCGTAGCGAAGCTGAAGTCCATCCAAATCATGTTAGCAATTGCTGCATTCTATGATTATGAGATATGGCAAATGGACGTCAAAACTGCATTCCTTAACGGCTTTCTTAAGGAAGAATTGTATATGATGCAGCCGGAAGGTTTTGTCGATCCTAAGAATGCTAACAAGGTGTGCAAGCTCCAACGCTCAATCTATGAGCTGGTGCAAGCATCTCGGAGTTGGAACATTCGCTTTGATGAGATGATCAAAGCGTTTGGGTTTATGCAGACTTATGGAGAAGCCTGCGTTTACAAGAAAGTGAGTGGGAGCTCTGTAGCATTTCTCATATTATATGTGGATGACATACTGTCGATGGGAAATGATATAGAATTCTTGGAAAGCATAAAGGCCTATTTGAACAAGTGTTTTTCAATGAAGGACCTTGGAAAAGCTGCTTATATATTAGGCATCAAGATCTATAGAGATAGATCGAGACGCCTCGTCGGTCTTTCACAAAGTACGTACCTTGACAAGATATTGAAGAAGTTCAATATGGATCAGTCCAAGAAGGGGTTCTTGCCTGTATTGCAAGGTGTGCGATTGAGCACGGCTCAATGCCCGACCACGGCAGAAGATATAGAAGAGATGAGTGTCATCCCCTATGCCTCAGCCATAGGGTCTATTATGTATGCCATGCTGTGTACCAGACCTGATGTAAACCTTGCCGTAAGTTTGGTAGGTAGGTACCAAAGTAATCCCGGCAAGGAACACTGGATAGCGGTCAAAAACATCCTGAAGTACCTGAAAAGGACCAAGGATATGTTTCTCGTTTATGGAGGTGGCGAAGAGCTCGTCGTAAAGGGTTACGTCGACGCTAGCTTCAACACAGATCTGGATGACTCTAAGTCACAAACCGGATACGTGTATATTTTGAATGGTGGGGCAGTAAGCTGGTGCAGTTGCAAGCAAAGCGTCGTGGCGGGATCTACATGTGAAGCAGAATACATGGCAGCCTCGGAGGCAGCACAAGAAGCAATCTGGGTGAAGGAGTTCATCACCGACCTAGGAGTCATACCCAATGCGTCGGGGCCAATGACTCTGTTCTGTGACAACACTGGAGCTATTGCCCTTGCCAAGGAGCCCAGGTTTCACAGGAAGACTAGGCATATCAAGCGTCTCTTCAACTCCATTCGTGAAAGTGTTCAAAATGGAGACATAGAAATTTGTAAAGTACATACAGACCTGAATGTAGCAGATCCGTTGACTAAACCTCTCCCTAGAGCAAAACATGATCAACACCAGAATTCCATGGGTGTTCGATTCATCACAATGTAACTAGATGATTGACTCTAGTGCAAGTGGGAGACTGTTGGAAATATGCCCTAGAGGCAATAATAAAATGATTATCATATTTCCTTGTTCATGATAATTGTCTATTATTCATGCTATAATTGTATTATCTGGAAATCGTAATACATGTGTGAATACATAGACCACAACACATTCCTAGTGAGCCTCTAGTTGACTAGCTCGTTGATCAAATGATAGTCATGGTTTCCTGACTATGGACATTAGATGTCATTGATAACGGGATCACATCATTAGGAGAATGATGTGATGGACAAGACCCAATCCTAAGCTTAGCTCAAAGATCTTGTAGTTCGTTTGCTGTAGCTTTTCTAAATGTCAAGTATCATTTCCTTAGACCATGAGATTGTGCAACTCCCGGATACCGTAGGAGTACCTTGGGTGTGCCAAACGTCACAGCGTAACTGGGTGACTATAAAGGTACATTACAGGTATCTCCGAAAGTGTGTGTTGGGTTGGCACGAATCGAGACTGGGATTTGTCACTCCGTATGACGGAGAGGTATCTCTGGGCCCACTCGGTAATGCATCATCATAATGAGCTCAATGTGATCAAGTGGTTGATCGCGGGATCATGCATTATGGTACGATTAAGGTGACTTGCCGGTAACAAGATTGAACAAGGTATTGGGATACCGACGATCGAGTCTCGGGCAAGTAACATACCGATTGACAAAGGGAATTGAATACGGGATTGATTAAGTCCTCGACATCGTGGTTCATCCAATGAGATCATTGAGGAGCATGTGGGAGCCGACATGGGTATCCAGATCCTGCTGTTGGTTATTGATCGGAGAGGCGTCTCGGTCATGTCCGCGTGTCTCCCGAACCCGTAGGGTCTACACACTTAATGTTCGGTGATGCTAGGGTTGTAGAGATATTAGTATGCAGTAACCCGAAAGTTGTTCGGAGTCTCGGGTGAGATCCCGGACGTCACGAGGAGTTTCGGAATGGTCCAGAGGTAAAGATTTATATATAGGAAGTCCAGTTTCGGCCAGCGGGAAGGTTTCGGGGGTTACCGGTATTGTACGGGGACCACCGGAAGGGTCCCGGGGGTCCACGGGATGGGGCCACCTATCCTGGAGGGCCCCATGGGCTGAAGTGGCGTGGGAACCAGCCCCTGATGGGCTGGTGCGCCCCACCCAAGGGCCCAAGGCGCCTAGGGTTGGAAACCCTAGGGGGCCGTTGCCCCCCGAGGGGTCATGCGCCCCCTGGTTGGAAACCCTAGGGGGCCGTTGCCCCCCGAGGGGGCATGCGCCCCCTGGTTGGAAACCCTAAGGGGGCCGTTGCCCCCAGGGGCCGCCGCCCCCCCTTTTAGATGGGATGTCCAAGGGGGCATGCGCCCCCCCTAGCCCCTATATATAGTGGAAGGGAGGGAGGGCAGCCGCACCTTGCTCTTGGCGCCTCCCTCTCCCTCCGTAACACCTCTCCTCCCCGCTTGTGCTTGGCAAAGCCCTGCCGGGATCCTGCTGCATCCACCACCACGCCGTCGTGCTGCTTGATCTTCATCAACATCTCCTTCCCCCTTGCTGGATCAAGAAGGAGGAGACGTCTTCCCAACCGTACGTGTGTTGAACGCGGAGGTGTTGTCCGTTCGGCACTTGGTCATCGGTGATTTGGATCACGGCGAGTACGAATCCATCATCCCCGTTCACTTGAACGCTTCCGCTCGCGATCTACAAGGGTATGTAGATGCACTCCTATTCCCCTCGTTGCTAGAATACTCCATAGAGTGATCTTGGTGATGCGTAGAATTTTTTTTAATTTCTGCTACGATCCCCAACAGCAACACCCAGCACGGCGACCGTCTTCCCCGAACACCCTCACGTAGAGGGTTGCGTCGCCATCAAACCTGACGTGCAGGGTGCACCACCGGCCCAGGCCGCGCGCGCGGGCAAACGTTTGCCAGCCGCGGGTCAGGGCCCCATTCCCAGACACGGAGACCTCCAGCGAAGCCCAGGAAGCCATGCTGCAGCAGCTGTCTTCCTGTATCCAGAAGCCGCATTGGGCGCTGGCCGACAGATCACCTACGAAGAAACGGGGGAGCTGGAGCCGGGTGCTGGTTGGGTCCGCTGACCACACGACGAACTCCGGCAGCACCTCCGCAGAGCGAAAGCATGGCCTAGGGGGGCGCACAGCCACGGCATGCCCCCATCGGCGGCCAGGCGCTCACCATCGCGCAGGGAACCGCCTCCATGGCCGCGGGAAGCCACTACGGGGACCGTGGAATACTTGCGAGGGCGGCCTCGGCCGCGCTTGGCCGGGGGGAGTCAGGCCCAGCCTGGAGGGCCTTTCCTTTCTCCACGGCCGAGAATCTCTTTGGAGCCATGGGAGCGGCGAGTAGCCAAGAAGAAGAAAAGGAGCAGCAAGAAGGGACGGGCTGAGGGGACTCGCGCAGCCTCGTACTTATAGTCGGAGGAAGGCCAACCGCCGAGCACCACGATCGCAGGTAATCATGACCAGTTTCTCTGCATGCAGGGACTTATCAAGTCGTGCGGTCGCTGAGGCATCGTGGGGAAGCGCAGACACCCACGTCCAATCAATCGCCATGCGGCGCCCAAGGCCGCAGGCTGTTGGGGCCTGCGGCGCTTCGCGCTCGCCCCTTCGCTCCCCTACTGGGCCAAGCCCGGGCGCGCCTTGGGCCCGGGGGCTACTGTCGGCGTTCTGGGAACGGGGGTCCCCAGACTTGCCTGCCTGCGACCTGCGGCATGGCTCAAGTGGGGGCCCAGCGCGGCCCATCTTCATCAGCTCAAGCTCAAGACCCTCGCGAGGGGCCAAGCCTCGCGGGGTGGATGACAGGAAGCTTCCTCAGAGGCAGCCTCACCAGGTAGGCTCACGAGGAGGCGGAGAGATCAAGGCGGGGATACCTCGCGAGGAGCCGGTGACGCAAGCCATGACAATCGATACCAGGCGGGCGCCGGCTAGCGCAGTGTCCTTGTTTCTCCTTTGGTGCAAAGGGGGCAATCACATGCCAAGGCATTGGGCAAAGGTTACCATTCTGGTGCAACGATACCAAGACCAACAGAGCGGCAGGACGGAGGTCACCGTGGAGCCCAAGACGGCGTCATCACCAGTGCTTTTGGCAGCCGAAGACCGCCTTTGGTCAGGATAGCCTGTACTGTATGTTCCCCTTCAAAATGGCCAATTGTTGGCGCCCTTCCCGCTCATTATTTGGGGAGAGGCCCAGGGCCTCTATAAATAGAGCTAGCCACCACAGAGTAGGGGACATCAAGAGGGAGAGACAGCGAGAGATCTGGTAGAAACCTAGCAGAGAGAGGAAGAGGCGACTGAACTCACCCGAGTAGTTCATCGCACCAGCTCAAGAACACCTCTCGTGGGGCTGTTCTTCCCTTGTACTATTCATCATCAGCCCCCTGAGGCAATCCACCACACCACACACTAGAGTAGGATATTACACCACAACGGTGGCCCGAACCAGTATAAACCTCGTATCCCTTGTGTTGTTCGTTGTTTTCTAGCTTAGATCACGCGGGGAGATTGGACGTAGATCGGTAGGGGAGAGATCTCCGTGCGCACCCCAGTGTTTGAACCTCAAGGGTCTGCCGGAACCCGAAATCTGACAGATAAAATTAATACTACATGACATGCATAATGTGAAAATTATATCATTGAAAGCTCCTTTCACATATGAATTTGATGATGTGCTTTGTGTAAGTTGCATGTCATATAGTATTGCTCTAACATTTGGTCAAAGTTAGCCTCGAAAAACGCATTAGGCCCTATATAGATGGAAGGAGGGAGTATGAGAACTACGTTTTATAATGAGTGTAAAAATATTGATTTGACATTGTGAATGTTGACACATTCTGGAATAGTTTTTGAAGTATGCAAAAGTACTCAACTAGTGCTGTCGTTCTCCACAAAAAAATGTGTTTACCAATGCATGCATGAACTCTAGTTACTCTAACCCCCCCTCTCTTCTTTAATTCTTTGCCACATCAGCATGTTTGCTATTCCCGTGTGCATGATACCAGCTAAGATACCACCATTATGGACAGCCTTAGTCATCGCATGCAATAATTTAGTGCACCTTGAAATATGAACATGTGTGGGGCGTGTTTGTTTTTGATGACTTGAGACTATACCTAGCCCGGCATGCAAGATGACTTATTATGCACCGTTCCCCATACCTGCAGGAAGCCCGTACGTCTCCAAAAAATTTCCTCTCCATGTGTGGAAACAATATTCCTGCCAAATTCTCCTTCTCCCTCCGACGGTCCCAGCACTCCACCCCGTGTGAAAAAAATCTGCATGTGTCGGGGGTTGGGTGCGACATATGCCAAAGGATGGCTTATCATTGTGGGCGCGAGTAGAATGTCGCCGGTGCCTGGAAACGAGATGAGGCATAGACATGCACGCTGGCGAATCATACCCAGCTTCAGGGCTCTCCGGGGAGATAATACCCCTACTGCTGCTCTACGGGGTCTCCGCATGATCACTATGGCAAAGTGTTTACATGATTTCTCCTTGAGTTGTTTCCTGGAGGTAGGAGAAGGCAAGGCTAGCTCTCTTCTTCCTGTATGGTCTGGTCTAGTGCTAATGGATTCCAACCATTTGCATGGGTTCCCTAGGGGGTTTATATAGGCCTACCCCCCAGGGGTACAATGGTAATTCGGCTGGACGCGGGCCCAGCCGTCAGTGCCTCCGGCCTCCGTCTTCTCCGCCGACTGCTGGGGCCCGCCGACTGGTGGGCCCCGCCGACAGGCCGCGTCCACCGCAGGCGGGTCTTGCCGGCTGCTGATTACTGTAGCCGTGCTTCTAATGACGCGGGCTTCGTCATGGAGTCGTGGCAACAGCCCCGCCGCCTGGCGGGCGATCACTATTGCCACTCTCCGTCACATCTGGTTAATGGCACATGGGCCCCGAGGGAGGAGCCGGCCGACTCTCGGGGGCCGACTCCCGACGGGTCCGACTTGTGGCGCACTTGCCGTCTTCTGGGATTCCGCTGGCCAGTGGGACCCGCTGCCCAAAGGTTGTACAGACACGCCGTCGTGGGCGCAGGATTCGGTCCACCGGTGCTGATGTCAGGGCTAGCATGGCAACAGTGCCACGCCGCATGGAGATCTCCGCGGATACGGCATACTGTAACCATGCTTGCCTTTGGAAAGGGGTGGGAGCAGTCTTCACTATAGCCACTCCCTTGTCCTGTCCCTCTTGATGAGGACATGGGATTTTGCTGGAGTCAGGGGCCGACTCCCCAAGGCCGGCTTCTTGGGAAGTCGTCAGTCAGGAGTCGGTTCGTCCTGAAGTCGTCCCTGGGACTCGGCCATGAGTGGCTAGTCGGTGGCCTTGCCGCCGACTCCTCAGAAGGCGGTTCTTTGTCCTAGGGTCTTGAGGGGCGCAGCCTACCCCAATGTCTTGAAAGGTTCTGGGACTCGGGTTAGCCTACCCATGGCCCATTACTCCGACAGTAGTCCCCGAAGCTGATGAGGCGCCGCGGACGATCGGCCGAGGAGCCTCAGCAGTTTCTCTTTCTGGGTGCCTGAGACATGGATCTTGCTTGACTTCTGCCGGGCCGGCTAGAAGGAGTCGGACTCGCCCAACTCTGACTCGCACAATATTTCGAACGTCGCGGCAGGATCCAAGTAGTGTGCTGGTTAAGCCTCCAGGCCGCCGCCCGTTCCGGGCCTGTCACATGATAACACACGGCCGGGCCAGTCTGCCATCCTACGCGCGTGACGGGACAGGCCCGTAGGCGGGGCCTGCCACTACCGTGCCTCGGCGCTCGAGCGGATCCGCTGTGGCCCAGGCGGACGGTTGGGATTCCCGTGGAGTTACTGCGTGCAGTAACTTTGTCGTGGAAACGTGGGAGTCGTGGGGCCGTGGGCGCAGTAAATCCCACGACCGCCCCCTCGGCTTCGCAGCCCATGAGGCTATAAGTAGGGGGAGGAGGGGGGCACGGCAGAGCACGCGCGCCCCTCCTTCCCACTACTCCTTGCTCTTCTCCTTCTCCTTCTTCTTTGCTCCGCCGCGTGCCCAAGCTTTGCCGAACGCTGCGGCGATCAGGTCACGATGAGTTCTTCTTCTGCCGCCGCGCCTCCCTCGGTGCATTCCGGCACCTGGGACGGCTCAGAAGTTCACGACGACCACATCGAGTTCCTCCGCAAGACTCGTTGGCTCCCCGGCGAAGATTACTTGCTAGTGCGTCTTGCGCCAAGGGGGAAGATCTCTCCGGTGCCGGAGGAGGGCGAGCGGGTTATCTTCCGCTCGCACTGCCTGTGCGGATTGGGGCTGCCGGCGAGGAGCTTCTTCCGCTCCTTTTTGGAGTTCTATGGCCTCCAGCCGCACCACCTCACGCCCAATACGGTGGTGTTGCTGTTCGCCTTCATGGCCTTATGTGAAGGCTTCCTCGGAGTCCTCCCCACCCTCGAGCTCTGGGGGGAGTTCTTCTTCTGCAAGCTCGGCACCCAAGCTGCAGGCGTGCCGGCTTAGTGTGGCGCATTCATCGCCGTGCGGAGGTTGGGGGCCGACAACCCCTTCCCCACCATCAAGCTGATAAAGTCGGTGAAGATGTGGCAGCGATCGTACTTCTACGTGAGGAGTGTCTTCGCGGGGGGCGATTGGGTCAACCTGCCGGCCTTCGAAGCCGGCCCGCCGGCTGGGATATTGCCCAACTGGTCGTTCCGGGCCAAGTCGCTGACGCTTGCAGGAGCCGGCGCCGTCACACGACTCCGAGTGCTGACACAGTCGGAGGGCCTGACTGGTCCGGACCTGCTGGCCGCCTTCGTGGCGCGCCGAGTTCTCCCGCTCCAAGGCCGCCCCCACATGATATGCCAAATGAGCAGGCGCCGTGACCCGAGTCAGATGTGCACCAAGGACATGCCTTACGAGGAGGTGGCCTACATGGTGAACTACCTCTCGGACAGCAAGCTGCTGGAGGACTGGCGGTTCGGCAAGGAGCCATACTCCCGTGCCAACCCCCCACCTATAGTGAGTTGCCCTTTCTTTCTTTCTTCGAGTTGTCTTCTTTCTTGCCGAGTCTGTTTTGTGCGACCTGACCAGTCAGCTTTGGTCAGAATCCCCACCTCCATCCACCAGCCGGCACCTCGGGGCCGGCCCGCGAGTTCCTTGCCGACCGGGCGGAGAGCGATGTCGATGACCCCGATCTAGGGGTGGCGGCTTTGGAAGACGACGCCGAAGGAGGAGGCGGCCCGTGGCTCGGGGCCAGTCTAGAGGACTGGCCTGAAGATGATGAGGAGGTCGCCCCCCGCCCCCGGCCAGGAGCCAGCCATCCCGGCGCGGGCTCTTCTGCCGCGCCGGGTGCTCCAGGCGGCGGGAAGAAGCGCAGGGCCGTGCCAACTTTGTTCGGCAGTCGGCCGAAGAAGCCCAAGAGTTCAGCTGCAGCGACCAAACGGGACGAGGCGGCCGCGAAGGCCATCTGCTTCCGCAAGGAAGTGAAGAAAACGCTGCTCGTCTCCGCGTGAGTATTCCGTCTTGACGCTTTATTCTTTCTCTGTAGCTTTGTCTGAGTCTTTTACTTGCTTCCCTCGCTTCAGGGCTCCCCTCACTCTTGAGAGGGTTGCCGCCGCCTCCGTCATGGGGTCAGCGGAGACGTCCGCCACCACTCGGCGGATTGACCCCGCTGCTGACCTCCGGGAGGCGACGGAGCGGAATGCGCAGGAGGAGCGCAACGAGGACGAGGCCGCCCGCCTGGAGAAGGTGGAGGCCAATAAGGTGGAGGCCTCCGCCAAGAAGAAACTGGCGGAGGCCGAAGCCGTCGCCGCGACGAAGCGGCAGGCTGAGGAGGCCGCGCACCGCCAATCGGCGGTGTCCGTCACCCCGCTAAACTCTGCGCCGCCGCCTCCGGAGTTCACGGGGCAGACTGGGGAAGCCGGCGGCGAGGACCCCATCATGGAGAGGGAAGGCGGCGGCTCCTCCACGCCGGACGTGATCGTTCTGCCGCCACCTCCGCCGCCGTCTGGGAGCACGCAAGGCGAACAGCCGGCGGATCCGCCGGTACCGCCGACTGAAGACAAGGCCGTGGCGAGGCTACTCCTTCAAGTCGGCTCGCCAACGCGTCGCCGTCTTGAGAAGGCGACTTCGGCGCCACGCCCCCTGGAGACCGGCACCGCCAGCTCGGCGATCCCAGACGCTGAAGCGATGAGCGCCGCGCCCATTGGGTGGGTGCGAGGAGGCGGCACGGGGCCGCTGAACCAGGTGCTTCTGGACATCCAGACGAAGCTGCGAGCTGAGGGCGACGCGATCCAGAATTGCACCAAGGCATACCTGGCGTCGCGAGCAGCCGTCCGGGTATGCTTTCTCTTTGGTCCTCTTTTTTTTTCTTTTTTTTGTTCCTCTCTGTGGGGGCGCGCCAGGGCACCCACTGGGTGTAGTCCTCGAGTTTCGGGTCGGCTGCTGAGCAGGCGGCCCGGAACTCCAATTGGTGAGTTCCGGATACTTACTTTTGCGTGAAATATTTTTGTCGCAGGACTACCACAACCTCCGTGTTACTGCCTTCAACTGCAACGTTGAAGAGCTGGGCAAGCGGACCGCCGACTTGTCGGAGAGCCGGAGTGAGTCCTTTTTCTTCTTTGCGGGGCGCGCTGGTGCACCCACGGGCGGTAGTCCCCGAGATTCGGGCCGACTACTGAGCAGTTGGGCCGGATCTCCCCAGCGACCTTCTTTACTGATGACTTAACGCCTTCTTTCTTCCTTCTCTTCAGAAGCCAACGCTGTTCTTCAATAGCAGCTGAGCGAAGCCAACTCCGCGTTGCGCGCCAAGGGGGAGGAGTGCAGCAAGCTTGCCACAGAGCGCGCTCTGCTGGCCACTCAATTGGCAGAGCAGAGGGAGCTACTTGCGAAGACGCAGAAGGAGGTGGAAGAGGCGAAAACCGCCCTCCTAGCCGAGTTCACGAGTGAGCGCTCCTCCTGGACTGACAAGGAGGCAATGCTGGTCTCCGGCTTCCATGAGATTGTAGACATTGTTGATGGTGAGTTTATTTACTTTCTTTTTTTGAGCTGCCGATTATAAGTCGGGTCGACTCCTAATTTTTGACTTGCTTCTTCGTTTCTTCCGTCTTGGCAGACTTCTTCCCTGGGCACTTGCAGGCCGCCATCCAAGCCATCGAGGCTGACCATGAAGGTCGGAGGGCGGAAGGTGCAGAGATTGCCGCCGACGCCCCCCGAACCCTTGATGAGCATATCCTGAGCATCGAGGCTCGCCTTTGGCCGACACACCGGATGCTGCGACGGCTTCAACATGTTGGCACCTAGGCGATTGTTGCCCTGTGGCCGGACATGTAGGCTCCGCGCACCCCCAGTCGGACTGCCGACTGGCTGGAGGTCGTGGCTGGTCGTCTTGAAGCCTGGAAAGGTTCCTCGGCCCGAGCTGGAGCACGCCGGGCCTTGGAGTTTGTCAAGGCGTGGTATCCGGGGCTGGATCTAGACCGGCTGGCCACACTCCGGTCAGAGGCCCAACCGGAGCTGGCAGCCACGGAAGACGCCCTCGTCAAGCGTGCGGCGGCGATCACCGAGTACACCGACACCAGCATCTTCGTCCTCGAGCGGTCTGAAGACGGCGAGGAGGTACCGCCGGAGTGGTTTGGGATGAACCCAGAGTACGGCGAGGACTCGGCGGAGGTGATCGGCTCCAGCGTCGAGGAGGAAGGCGAGGCGGAGGACGGAGGCGAGACAGAAGCACCAGAAGACGGAGCGGACGACTAGCCTCAGCTCAACCGCGTCTCCAGCAACGAGCCGCGTGCGGCCGAGCCGACTGCCGCCGGAGGCAATCAAGCCGAGACTGCCCAGCCGGCCGCCCCAACGCCTGACGCTGCCGCCTCCTCCGACCCTCCGAATCCGTCTGCTGCTTCCTAAGCTGCCGCCTTATCTTTATTTTATCTGCTTTAGTAATCTTGAAGAACTTGTTAATTCGCACAATTCCACCCGCGGGGTGTATTTTGAACTTCTACTCGAAGATTCGGCCAAGGCCTATGCTTATGTAAATATTTATCCGAATTCTATCTTTTCTTGCTGATTGCTCTTTTGGCTGTTTCCTTGCTGCTTTCCCTTAGTTGCCTGTCTTGCCAGTTGGACAGCCGCTCTGCGGACTGCCATTGGATCAAATGCTTGGCTACTTTGGGAAGGCAAGTACTTAGCCATTTTAGAATTTTTTTAGCAAGTTGAATAGAAGGCGGTGAGCCGACTGCTTAATAGTCGGTTTGCGAAAAGAAAAAAGGAAGGCTGGAAGCCGGCTTAAGCTATGTTTTATGCTTTGAGTCCTTAGCCATTTTTCATGCGAACGCCCATTCTACCTTACTCCTGCCCACCGTACAGTCACTCTGCGAGCTGCAGCTTCTGACAGGAGATGGCTTAGGCGCCACACACTACTTGTCCGGCTGCAGGAAGCATTTCATAGTGCAAGGCGGCAAGTCCCCGGGCTGACCTGTGGAGCCCGGTGCCAAGCGGCAATCAAAGAGTAACATACTCATAGGCATAGCTTTTATCATATAGACAAAAGAGGGCAGTCCCCGAGCTCATCTCGGGGGGCCCGAAGTCTTGGTACTTTAATACAAAAGGTAGCATGGTACATACTGCATCAACTGTAAAATCTTCGGAGGAGATTTGCATTCCATGTCCGCTCCGTCTCTTTGCCGGAGTCGTCCCTCTTGCGTGCTCGGGGCTTCTGAGCGTCAATCAGGTAGTAGGAGTCGTTGCCCAGTACTTTGCTGATGATGAAAGGGCCTTCCCAAGGCGCCGACAGCTTGTGCTGGCCGGCTGTTCGCTGGATCAGCCGGAGCACAAGGTCGCCCTCTTGGAAAGATCACGACTTGACCTTCCTGTTGTAGTATCGGCGCAGGCTCTGCTGGTAGATGCTGGACCGGCTGAGTGCCAACAGCCGGCCCTCTTCCAGCAGATCGACGCTGTCTTGACGTGCTTCTTCTGCTTCCTCCTCGGTGTACATGGTGACTTGCGGGGAGTCGAACTCTATGTCCGTTGGGATGACGGCTTCGGCACCGTAGATGAGGAAGAAAGGAGTGAAGCCGGTTGACTTGTTTGGAGTCGTGCGCAGACTCCAGAGGACGGCTGGCAACTCATCGAGCCAGCAGCCAGCCGAGCGCTCCAGAGGCTCGACCAGTCAGGGCTTGGTGCCAGACAGGATGAGGCCGTTTGCTTGCTCCACCTGGCCATTTGACTGTGGATGGGCGACGGACGCTAGGTCCAGTCGGATGCCCTATGTTGCGCAGAAACGGGCCAAGGCGCCTTTGGCAAAATTTGCGCCGTTGTCGGTGATGATGCTGTGTGGTATGCCGTACCAAATTGTGATATCGGAGATGAAAGTCACGGTAGTCGGACCATTCAGTTTCTTGATTGGCTTCGCTTCTATCCACTTGGTGAACTTGTCCACTGCGACAAGTAAGTGGGTTAAGCCACCTCGTGTCGTCTTGAATGGTCCCACCATGTCTAGACCCCAAACTGCGAAAGGCTAGGCAATGGGGATGGTCTTGAGTCCAGAAGCCGGATGGTGCGGCTTGGGGCTGAACTTCTGGCACCCTTTGCATTTTTGGACCAATTTCTTGGCCTCTTCTAAGGCAGTCGGCCAGAAGAAACCGTGTCGAAAGGCTTTTGCAATGAGTGCTCTTGAAGCCGCATGGTGGCCGCACTCGCCTTGATGGATGTCTTTGAGAATTGCTTGGCCTTGCTCTGGCTCTACGCAGCGCTGGTAGACACCAGTGACGCTGCGCCTGACCAGCTCTCTATTGACTATGGTGTAGGCTGCCGCTCGGCGTTGTACTTGCCGAGCTGAGGTCTCATTAGTCGGCAGCTCTTTGCTCACCAGGAATTTGAGGATGGGCTGGGCCCATGAGGGTGCTGCTATTTCTTCGACTGCCAGAACTGCGACTTGGACGAGGGCGGCTGGGCTGGGAGGCGGCGGGTTGGAGTCAACAACCACTTGCTGGGTTAATGAAGTCCCCAGGCCGACTGGCGCGGCTCTTGGGCCGAGTTTTGGAGTCTTCGAGCTCGCCGCCGCAGTCCCCGGGCCGGCCTTGACTGTGGTAACTTTGGAGCCATCTGCCAAAATCCCCGTACCGTCTGCCGGGGCTCTGGAGTCGGATCCGACTTCTTCGGGAGGAGCTGGCATGAAGATGGAGTCTGATTCTGGTGAAGGCTTGACAAACGGCTTGAGGAGGCGTTGAAGGGCGACGCCGGATGGTATTGCTTGGCAGGTAGAGCCGATTCGTGCCAAGGCGTCTGCTTGGTCGTTGTTTTGCCGCTGCGGCGCCTCCGTGCGGCAGCTGGCCTCGTTCTGTGTGGCAGCCGCATCGAGGAGCCGCTGGACTCGCTCCATCATCAGGCGGCGCTCTTCGGCCTCAAAATTGTCCAGCTCGTCCGCCGCTGCCTGGGCGGCTCGAATGTTCTCCGCAGGGGTAGCGTACACAGGGCGGCTTGCCCCGAACAGGTTGGTGATGGCTACGCTGCGCTGCTGGACCGCGCCAAGGCGGCAGGGCCACGCTGGGGCCGGCGAGCCGCCAACGGCGTGATCCATCTCTCGCTGGTAGGCTTCTGACAAGCGTCTCATGCTAGCCAGCTTCTTTGCACCTTCGACCAGCTAAAGGCGGCGCGCCTCCAACGTCTCCGCGTCAGCGTCTTCTGGAATGGGCGCAGCCAGGTCTTGCAGCGCCGCGCCAAGTGGGGCATGCGCTCCTCCGCCGGGGAACTCGTCATGACTGATGACGAGCACCTCGGTGATGGTGCTTCCGCCGTCTCCGCATGAAGGAGAGGCTCGTCGTACACCACCACATTAGGTGGGAACGCGTCGAGCGACGCGGTGTCGGAGTCGACCAGCATCGGGTCAATGGAACCTACAGACTCCAAGTCCACGGCAGGCTCGCCGGCGACGTGGAGTTGATCGAGGAGGCCCGCGAGGAGGCTCTCAGCGCCGCCCGTGCCTGCGTCGGATGCAGGTTCGTCGGAGATGCGAACCTCGCCGACAAGTTCGTCGAGGCGGCTAGCTGCACAGGCGATCTCAACACCGTGCAGCGCGTCGGCGCAAACTCCGTCTGGTGTGCCTGGCTAGCTGCGCTCGCCAGGGAGGAAAAGGGTTCCCGTCCAGAATAGGTCTCTGGATGACGGTGCACCAGGCCCCACGGTGGGCGCCAAATGTCGGGGGTTGGGTGCGACATATGCCAAAGGATGGCTTATCATGGTGGGGGCGAGTAGAACGTCGCCGGTGCCTGGAAACGGGATGAGGCGTAGACATGCACGCCGGCGAATCTTACCCAGCTTCAGGGCTCTCCGGGGAGATATACCCCTACTGCTGCTCTACGAGGTCTCCGCATGATCACTATGGCAAAGTGTTTACACGATTGCTCCTTGAGCTGTTTCCTGGAGGTAGGAGAAGGCAAGGCTAGCTCTCTCCTTCCTGTATGGTCTGGTCTAGTGCTAATGGATTCCTACCCTTTGCATGGGTGCCCTAGGGGGTTTATATAGGCCTACCCCCCAGGGGTACAATGGTAATCCGACTGGACATGGGCCCAGCCGTCAGTGCCTCCGGCCTCCGTCTTCTCCGCCGACTGCTGGGGCCCACCGACTGGTGGCCCCGCTGACTGGCCCGGTACGGAGCCGACAGGCCGCGTCCGCCGCGGGTGGGTCTTGTCGGCTGCTGATTACTGTAGCCGTGCTTCTAATGACGCGGGCTTCGTCATGGAGTCGCGGCAACAGCCCCGCCGCCTGGCGGGCGATCACTATTGCCACTCTCCATCACATCTGGTTAATGGCGCGTGGGCCTCGGGGGAGGAGCCGGCCGACTCTCGGGGGCCGACTCCCGACGGGTCCAACTTGTGGCGCACTCGCCGTCTTCTGGGATTCCGCTGGCCTGTGGGACCCGCTGCCCAAAGGTCATACAGACACGCCGTCGTGGGCGCAGTATTCGGTCCACAGGTGCTGATGTCAGGGCCAACATGGCAACAGTGCCACGCCGCATGGAGATCTCCGCGGATATGGCGTAGTGTGACCATGCTTGCCTTTGGAAAGGGGTGGGAGCAGTCTTCACTATAGCCACTCCCCTGTCCTGCCCCTCTTGATGAGGACATGGGATTTCGCTGGAGTCACGGGCCGACTCCCCAAGGCCGGCTTCTTGGGAAGTCGTCAATCAAGAGTCGGTTCGTCCTGAAGTCGTCCCTGGGACTCGGCCGTGAGTGGCTAGTCGGTGGCCTTGCCGCCGACTCCTCAGAAGGCGGTTCTTTGTCCTGGGGTCTTGAGGGGCGAAGCCTACCCCGATGTCTTGAAAGGTTCTGGGACTCGGGTTAGCCTACCCGTGGCCCATTACTTCGACAGCATGCATGACTCTCCTCCCCCCACGATCGTCCAATCCGTTGTGACCAGCAATATTTCCACCCCTTCGCTCCCCCGTAATTTACTCCAACAAATATGCCCACATAGCTGTTACTTAACTGTAGGTGCATTCGGTCACTGACATATGGGCCCAACAGGGGTCTGGCCCACATGTCAGTGACGCAACTAGACCGGCAGTTAAGTCAGTGCAGCTCAGTCCATATCTTACGTAGGTGTGCCATTGCTCGCTATAAATAATGCGCCTCCCACGACATCGCTATCTCCTCCCCCTCACATTCACGTTCATCGCTATCTCCTCCCCTCCCTCTCACGTCGACTACCATGGCATCGCCCCTCCCAAGCCCTAGGAGCCCCTCGCTGCATCGCGCGGAAGGTCACACGTCGCTGTTCCGTTCCTCACCGCCACTAGACGAGGAGGACGCGTCGGTGTTCCGCTCCTCGCCGCTACGCGATGCGTCGCTGTTTCGTTCCTCGCCGCCACTAGTCGAGGAGGATGCATCGGTGTTCCGCTCCTCGCTGCGACACATCGAGGTGGACGCGTCGGCGTTCCCAATCTCGCCAGCACGCGTGCCGGAGGACGCATCGGCTCCCCGCTACGAGAACACCGCGCCGCCCGCCGAGCCCCCCCAGCCTTGAGGAGATTTGGAGAGAAATGGATGTCACCTTGTGGGAGGCTTTGTCTCCAGCAGAGCGCGCCAAAATAGAGGCGGAGAAGAAGGCCGAGGAAGAGAAGCGCACCGCGGAATAGGCTGCCTGGGAGGCCTATGTCGCGTCCGAGAGAGTCAGGCAATTGGCTCTTTGGAAGAAGGCTTGTGCGAGGGCCGTGAGGGTGGCGGAGGATGCTCGTGCCGACGCCCTGAGTGTAGTCGGGCCCAAGAGCCTCATCTATGCTTGGCGGTATGTGGAACGGGTGCACGCTTCCAGCAAGGAGGAGTACCTGTTGGCGCCGGATCACCACACCGGTGAGACCGCGCTCGCCCGCCGGCAAGCTGCCGATCAGCACCTCGTGAGTTGCGAGGCTGAGGAAGAGGCGTTGTGTCGGCGCGCTGGGAAACGGCCGCGCACCAGGGCACTCGTGGCGCGCCGCAAGCGCTCCTGCGAGCGCTGTGGCTTTTAGGAGGAGTATAATTTTTGTTTCGTAAGGCGATCTCATTAGTGTTGGGATGCAAATGATAAATCCCGAATGTTTAGGAATTTTTAGTGTCCTTAATTAAGTATGTAAAAGGGAAAGTTTGGAAACCTTGTGTATTCGTACGCATTTTGCAAGTACGTGCATATAGCACAAACTTTACTATATACTATCGCACTACATGTCTCTCTCGATATATGCTTGCAGACTGTGCTACTCCCTCCATCCAGGTCAATAAGTCATCTTCGGTTTGTGCACCGTGACCAAGAAGGAGGGAAGACTTATACACCTAGACGGAGGGAGTACTACTATTACTTATGTACGTGCACATGCACGTTTTAACATTACGATGCGGTTTTTGTAAAAGTAGAAAAACAACACTAGTCAAGCTTGTGAAACGATTCAATGCAAAACAAATGCAAAAATGCTCGTTTGATTGTTTACTTTTAGCTTCCTTCTCTGTGGTTATTTCTCTGTCGTACTTTGTACGGAGTATCTCACTGGTTGGAAAGGCATGCAAATTCCCAAACCGCTTCCTACTTCCTGTATCTCACTGGTTGCCGGCGTAGACGTTGTCGCCCATGTTGTCGAGGATGAGGTTGCCGAGGTCGGGGAAGAAGTCGTCGTTCGCAACTAATCATGTGGGCTAGCATAGTAGTAGGATACAGAGTAGAAACATGAATTCTACCACGATTTCAAACAGGAAGGACAGAAACACATACGGTGCAACGGGAGCAGCACCGTTGGCGTTGAGGTTGTCGCCCATGTCCAAACACCACGTAGACATGGTCTTTGAGCACGGTTCGTAGTCATTCCATGCTCGGGCATTGAAGTTTGTAACTATTTTAGATTAGAATATACTACTCCTCTGGTGCTAGTAGTAGAGCAGAGTCCTACTCTACTACTCTACTCAAGCAAGTTAGGGCATAGCATTGTAGGGAGTACCAGTACTGTGATCACTCAAGCAAGTTGTCTGGCATCGACATGACCCTACGCTGCTGGTATGTGTCTCGTAAGTCAAGCGGCGTGCTGTAGTCATCATCACCTGTCCACTTCCCGCATCACATATTCGCTTCTCCATCTTTGTCCACACATAATCTCGTCCAATCTTCCATCCCCGCTAAGGTGCCTCCCCCCATCGTCCGAAACCCAAGGACTAACAATGGCAGAAGCGAGCAGCGTACGCCGAAAGAGTGGCTGGAATTCGCTCCCCATAGAGGTAATCAAGCTCATTGTTTCGCGTGTGGACAATCTCAGTACCATGCCGCTCGCCGCGTGCTCGTCGGGGCTGTATCGTTTACTCAAAGCCCTCAGGCCGGAGCTTTTTAAGCCAGCTCCTTGCTTGATAATGCCGCCTGATCTTTAGAAACGGCGTGTCACGCAGCATAACGATCGTAGGGTGGCGAGCATCAACCCCCTTGAATGCGATCCGATCCCCGTCAGCCTCAACTACATTAATGGTATGTACTGGGTCGGCATGAACACGTCTTGGATGGTGCTCGTCGATGGTTGCGGCAGCTGGATGCTCGTGGAGGTCTACACCCGGCGATTGATCCCCCTTCCTTCGATTAACATTGCACTGCTTTGGCACCGCGGCCCAGAATACTCGGAATCTTACAGTAGCCAACATGATACCAAGTTTGATTTGCTCAAGGTTGTAATCTTCCAAGTGCCCACAAGATCTGCGAATTATAAAGACTTCAGGCTAATTGCGTTCTTCAACTGCGGTCTCGCCTATCTAACAGGTCACTGAAGTAAGTGGATAAATCTGCACGTCCATTGCAGGATCATACATCCTCCATGGTTCTCTGATGCCATTGAACACAAGGGCTTCATTTACGCTGTCGACTCCTTCTATGGCTGGATGTATTGCTGGCCTACTCCAGTCATCGCTACAAACGGCTGTTACAAAAGTATGTTACTTTCCTATGATATCATGATGGCTTGCTTATATTACTGTCAACATTTGCTGAAAAAATATTCATGCTCATAACATGCTGTTCTTAAGATTGACTAAACCAAGAGCCCTTTTTTATTTGACTCCAACTTGATATGATGTTGTAGGCCGCTTGGTGTCCCTACCCTTCCTAATCCCAGATCCTTTCAAAGTAAAGCGGCATGGCAGTTGCAGGTGGTTCCTAGCTCGATCAGACGACGGCCGAAGATTGATGATCATTCGCACGTACCGGACGTGTTGTTTCACAGAATACTATCACGGTCACTGCAAGGTCTTTGAGCAGGATCCCAGCTTGTCTGGGCCTTCAGGAATTTTTGACTGCAGGCTGGTAAGTAGCCTTGGTACACGCTCTCTGTTTGTCGGACTGAATTATCCGATTAACCAGGAGATAACCGACGGCAAGGATCATGATGGCAGCGCGGTTTCGTTCATCAGGCAAAACTGTGTGTACACAGCGTACCATGTGCCTCTGCATGCACCATACCCTGATATGTGCTGCCACGCTCTGCAGCCCAAAGTAGGAGAGAGGGTCGCAAGTATCAGACTTCGACCTGCTGGCTGGAGTTTCCCCCGTCAGGCACCCATCTTGTTCAAGCCGTCAGCCAATCTCCACAGCTTAATAAATAGTAACGTCTA
This sequence comes from Triticum urartu, assembly GCF_056163025.1. NCBI lineage: Eukaryota > Viridiplantae > Streptophyta > Magnoliopsida > Poales > Poaceae > Triticum > Triticum urartu. The sequence continues at coordinate 356,902,118 of NC_141877.1, forward strand.
ACTGAGCCGGTTAGTTAGATGCGTACACTTGGTGTAGTAGGATCTTTATTTAGTTTGATGCATACACTTGTTCTTTTTGGTAGCCCTTTTGTAATGATGGCTGATGTTTGGTTTGGAAGAGAGAGCTGCGTCTTCACTCTTCTGGCCTGCTTACTGCTTCTGTTGCACCCCCAGCCCTGGTTGCTGCTGCTACTGTTTTCAATGTACAATCAATAGTATATTTCATCTGTTGGTTGAATAAATGTGTTGTTAGAATGAAAAACAGAATGTTTTGGAAGTCATTGCACGGTTCGATCCTTTAGTGCCCCGTACCGTACGTAGCACATACTTTTTATCGTACAAAACACATTTTTTTTAAACTTGGAACACATTTTCCACTTGTTGATAACATGCAGCCCACTGATGAAGGCCCAATAGAGAAGCCCATAATTAACTGGAAGGTAGGCTCTCACATGAATCCGGCCCAGGTACATGCTCATGGTCCCCTAAACATAAATAAGTAAATAAATAAATAAATACAGCTAAATGCTCATGCACCAGTTCTTTGGGAAAATAGGTAGCTCAGTATTTCTTTTTGAAGAATACCCAAGCTAGGCCTATTTGTTTTCTCCGAATTACTGGGTTGCAAATCTTTCAAGCCGAGGAGGGATGCATTCCGGCCTGGCTTAAGAGTATGGTCAATGTCTGTTAAAAGTAATATCAAAAGGGGTTGAAAATTCCAAAAAAATTATAGCAAATGGGATATAAGTTTCTTTTTTTGTTTTTGTTCTTCACTGATATCTTATACGTATTTCATTGGATTTAACATGACATAGTACTAATTTATTTTTAAATTTGTTTTAGTATGGCTATTAATTTTTGTATTAAGAATATTTCATTCCCCAGCAAAAATTTGCGAATTTTCAAAATTTCCCACATATTTAGTTAATTTTTTGACCCTGGTACTGACCAGAAAATGGCCAGCAATTCTAAAAAGTGGAAAACGGGCTGCAATAAATTCTATATGAATTAGAAAATGAGTAAACATTATAAAAATAATAGCAAATGGGATGTACACGCCATGGATTTCGAGGATGACTTGTTTATGCAAGGCTTTGTCAGTGAACACACGATTCTAGCAGTAGTTAGTGTTGGATTTCCATCCAACGGCCGACGTGCTTCTTCAATCTCTGATCTTCCTGCTCCAGCCGCCTAAACTAGCGTCGGCGGGACTGCCTTCTCCCTCCTCTTGTGGCCCGCTGTGATGCCGCGCAGGCTTCCCTGGCCCACCCTACTCCCTCCGCTAGCCTGGCCGCACGCAATCAACTGCCTCCTTATTACGCGAAAAAATGATTCCTCCCACTGACATCTGGGGCGCACCGGCTGGGAGGCTGACCTGTGGGCCTACTAAGTTGACGCATACGCAGGGCTTGTCAACTTAGTCAACAAACGATTCTAGCAGCAGTAAGCGTTGGATTTGAATCGAACGGTCGCGCTGCTTCTTCAATCGCTGCTCTTCTTGCACCAGCCGCCCAAACAAGCGCCGCGGAGACGGCCTGCTCCTGCCTCCAGTGGCCGGCTGTGCTGCCGATGAGGCCTCATCGCCCCTACTACTCCCACCACTAGCCAGGCCCTGCGGCGACGGCAGCCTCACACCGCAGCCGAACTAGTGAACCCTCGTACTCCTCTCCACGTGGGCATCCACTGCCACGTCTTCCCTGGCTCCGCGTCGTCCCCTTCCTAGGCCTCGCCGTCGTCCACCGCCTTGGTGCTCTCGGCGCGGCGTGGTCAACATGGTCAATGACATTCCATCGGAAGAGTACTATACGTGGAGAGGCTGATAGCTGGGTCCACGGCCACAACCTAGTTTTTCTGTGATTTGCCAAGTAAGTCGCTTTGTCAGGCCTGTTGGGCTGCAAGTCTTTCAAGACGAGGAGAGCTTTCATTCGGCTGGCCGAGAAAATGGCCCATCAGTAATGAGAAATGGGCTGTACATTTTTAAAACACATCAAACTGGCAATTAGTTTCAAATATCTTTTTTTCATTTTGAGATTTGAAATTACATTAATTTTTATGCGTGGAGAATTTGTTGGATTTTATATTGATATACATTTATTTTTAAAATCAGTTTGAATGTGAGTCGAAATTTCGGCATTAAAAACAGTTCAGACCGCACCGAAATATGCAAAATTTCATATAATTTTTTAACCGTGGCCACAATATGGGCTGTAATGCTAACAAAAAGAATATGGGCTCCAAAAAAAACCTTAATAATTAGCAAATGGGCTGTAAATTATTAGAAATAATGGCAGATCGGTTGTATGCTATTTTCCACAGATTTGTGGCTTTCCTAAAAAAAGGTTGACGCACAAGCAGTGACTGTTGGATGGCCATCCAACGGCCGTCGTGCTTCTTCAATCTCTGCTCTTCCTGCTCCAGCCGCTCAAACAGGCGCCGGCGGGACTGCCTGCTAACTCCTCCCCGCGGCCGGCTCTGCTGCCGCGCAGGCCTCACCGCCCCACCATACTCCCATCGCTGGCCTAGCCATCCCTCTACTCACCCACACCTGTTGTTATTCTCCGGCGACGGCAGACGAACCAGTAAACCCTCGTACAGTCGTACTCCCCTCCGCATGGGAAACAACTACCGAGTCTTCCCTACCTCCGTGTCGTTCCCTTCCTAGGCCTCGCCATCGTCCACCGCCCTGGTGCTCTCAGCGCGGCTAGTCAACATGGTCAACGACCGACATGCGTCTGAAGTGGACTTTACATGGATAGGCCGACAGCTGGGTCCACGGTCGCACGCAAGGAAATGCCTCCTTATTACGCGCAAAATAATGACTCCTCCACCTGACATCAGGGACCCACCGAAAGGGCCTCTGTATTTCGCGAAAAAAACGTTACCGCCGCTGACAGCTTGGACCCACCAGCTATATCTTCGCACGCAAGGAAGTGCCTCCTTATTATGCACAAAAAAATGAATACTCCCCCTGTTAGCTGGGACCCAGTATAGTGGCAAGCTGACTTGTGGGTCTACTAAGTTGACGGGGACGAAGGGCTTTGTCAACTTAGTCAATATGCACGATTCTAGCTCCAGTGACCATACGATGTCCATCCAACGGCCGTAGTGCTTCTTCAACCTCTGGTCTTCTTGCTCCAGCCGCCCAAACCAGCGCCGGTCGTGCCTCGTGCTCCTGCCTCCCGTGGCCGGCTGCGATGCGGCGGAGGCCTCACCGCCCCCTACTACTCCCACCGCTGGCTAGGCCATCCCTCTACTCACCCACACCTCCTGTTATTCTGCGGTGATGGCAGCCTCACACCGTAGCGAACCAGTGAACCCTCGTACTCCTCTACGCATGGGCATCCACTACCGCGTCTTCCCCGGCTCCGCGTCGTCCCCTTCCTAGGCCCCACCGTCGTCCACCGCCCTGGTGCTCTCGGCACGGCGTGATCAACATGGTCAAGGAACGGCTTCCATCGGACGTGGACTGTACGTGGAGAGGCTGACAGCTGGGTCCATGGCCGCAGCAAGGAAGTGCCTCCTTATTACGTGCAAAATAATTATTCCTCCACCTGACAGCGGGACCCACCGGACGGGCCATCGTATTTCGCGAAAAAATGTTTCCCCCTAACAGCTGGGACCCACCAGCTACATCTTCGCACGCAAGGAAGTGTGTCCGGGCAAAAAAACGATTCACCCCCTGACTTGTGGGACCCACCAGCTACATCTTCGCAGGCAAGGAAGTGCCTGAGAGTCGGGACCCACCTGGTCAAAGCGTACGTAGCATTGTCATTCTGGTCACGAACGTGTACGTACATACTGGTCGATGTAGAGGCGTGCATGTATCGTAGTAGAGGCGCGCACGTAGCATTTACACGTACGTACTACGGCCAGGGTGCAAGAAAGAAAATACAGCCACATATGTGTACATACGAGCGGGGTCTCGAACGCCTACTGATGCATACGTACGGCCAGGGCTCGTGTACATGGCTGGGTCGGAACGGAGAAACATCATCGTTGTCGTGTTCATGGGGAGGCAACGGAATGCGTTGTGTTCATGGGGAGGCAACGGAACGCGTGGGAGCCAACCGGCTAGGTCGGAACGGAATGCGTGGTCGTGTTCATCGGGAGGGCTTGGACGGAACAGGCGATGGAAACGAGGCCTGGCGTACCGCAAAACGGAGGAAACGGCCTTGTGTTCGACCGGCCACGTTTGAAACGGGATCCTGTTAATCGGGAGGGGTCTGGCGTACCGCAAAATGGAGGAAACGGACCTCCTACGGTCGAAACAGGGGTCCTGTTGATCGGGAGGGGTGTGGCGTACCGCAAAACGGACGAAACGGACTTGTGTTGGAGCGCTACAGTCGAAACGGGGGTCCTGTTCATCGGGAGGGGTGTGGCGTACCGCAAAAAGGGACTCCACGGGATACTGTTCATCTCCACCGTCGACCCCTCTAGCCTCCACGAGCTACTGTTCATCCACTGTCGACCTCCTCCAGCCTCCACCTGCGACTGTTCATCCACGGGCTCCTGTTCATCCAGCCTCCACCGCGCGCTACTCCACCGGCAACTGTTCAACCAGCCCTCTCCACGGGCTCCTGTTGAACCACCCCTCCACGGGCTACTGTTCATCATTCCCTCCACCGTCTACTGTTCATACTGCCCTCCACGGGGTGGTCCTGTTCATCCAGCCCTCCACGGGGTCCTGTTCATCTAGCCCCAACCGGCTCGATCGATCGGGGTCATGTTCATCCAGAGGCAACACCACGGGGTCCTGTTCATCCACCCCCACCGGGAACTGTTCATCCACCCCCCCCCCCCCCCCGCAACGCTCACTGTTCAACCAGAGGCAGCATCGATCGGCTTCAGTTAGCAGCAGTAGCGAAGGAATCGCTCGATCGGGTTCAGTTAACAGCCATCGATCGATCGCTCGGGTTCAGTTAGAGCCCAACACCTCGCTCGGGTTCAGTTAGAGCCAACACCTCACACACACGTGCGTACGTGTATGAGAGAAATGCGCATCGCTCGGCCCCCGACCTCCCACCGTAATCGGGAACTCCCCGAAATTTTCCTCGCCCTCGCTTCTACCACGGTTTTTTCCGTCATGGACGGCCCAAAGAATGTCATGCAGCTGCGTCTCCGGCCCGCCCAGGACGAAAAGCCCATTTTCTGTCATGATTTTTTGTCATAGAAGTAGGAGCCGACCACATCTATGATGATACCGGGGTTTGTCACAATTATCGTCATAGAAGTGTCATATGTATGACAAATTTTTTTCGTTCCGCCCAAAATGTCACAGATGTGCCTTTTTTTTGTAGTGCAAGCTATTGGAGGCCGGATTCACTAGAGAAATAAAACACCCGGACTGGCTAGCAAACCTGGTGATGGTACCAAAGAAGGACAAATCCTGGCGCCTATGTGTCGATTTCAAGGACCTCAACAAGGCTTGCCCAAAGGATCCCTTCCCCCTCCCCCGCATCTATCAAATTATTGATGCTACTGCAGGACACGAGTCATTATGTTTCCTCGATGCATACTCCTTCTACCACCAAATTAAGATGGCGGAGTCCGACGAAGCCGCAACGGCATTTATCACACCATACGACCCCTTCTGTTTCAATACAATGCCTTTTGGGCTGAAAAACGCCGGCGCAACATATCAGCGCATGATCCAGACATGTCTGGAGAAACAGATCGGCAAAACAGTAGAGGCATACATAGATGATGTGGTCGTTAAAACCAAACACGTCGACTCTCTAATAGACGACTTGAGGCTCACATTCGACAACCTCCGAACGTACGACATCAAGCTCAATCCAGAAAAATGCATTTTCGGCATACCAGCCGGAAAGCTCCTGGGCTTCATTGTCTCCAGTAGAGGAATTGAAGATAATCCGACCAAAATCCAAGCTCTGTCACAGTTGGCTATCCCAATGGACCTCAAACAAATCCAGAAACTAACTGGATGTGTGGCGGCTCTAAGCCGCTTTATCTCCCGCTTAGGAGAAAAGGCATTACCCCTTTATCGCCTCCTTCGGTGCACCGAACACTTCGAGTGGACGGACGCTGCCACAGCCGGATTGGAAGAAATAAAAGCCATACTGGCAACCAACCCAATCCTGGCCGCGCCAAACATCGGCGAACCAATGCTATTGTACATTGCGGCAACTCATCAAGTTGTAAGCGCAGTGCTCGTCGTCGAACGAGAAGCTGACGGACATAAATTCCCTCTTCATAAGCCGGTATACTATGTATCCACTGTCCTCACTCCATGCAAATCACGGTACCCACATTATCAAAAGATAGCCTATGCGGTATTCATGGCATCCCGGAAGCTGTGACACTACTTTCAAGAGTGTTCGATTACAGTAGCCTCGGAAGTGCCACTTAATGATATTATAAACAACCGCGATGCTACGTGCTGGGTTTCCAAATGGGCCATTGAGCTCCTCCCGTTCGACATAACATACAAACCTCGGCGAGCCATTAAATCGCAAGTATTGGCCGACTTTGTCGCCGAATGGACGGAAGCCGAACTCCCTAAAGAGTATGGCGCATACTCCAATTGGATCATGCACTTCGATGGCTCTAAAATGCTGGCTGGTCCGGGGGCTCGCGTCGTCCTGACGTCCCCAACCGGAGATACAATTCAATACGTACTGCAGATACTATATACAGACTCCAACAACGCAGCCGAATACGAAGCCCTATTACATGGTCTTCGGATGGCAGTATCCATGGGCATTCAACGCCTGGAGGTGCGTGGGGATTCGAACCTCGCAATATCCCAAATAAATGGAGACTTCGATGCCAAGGATCCAAAGATGGCAGCCTATCTAAACGTCGTCCTAAAGATGTCAGCTCGGTTCGAGGGGCTCGAATTTCACCATGTGGCTCGGGAAAACAATCAGGCGACGGATATCCTCGCCAGCATTGGCGCAAAACGCGATGCGGTCCCCCCAACATCTTTTTGGAGAGGTTGTTTAAGCCATCTGTAGTATGGGAAGGGGACACCGGTAACAATAGTCCGGACCCGGCCAAAATGCCTGATACCGAACACTCTGACATAATCGGAGGCTCCGCCACCGAAATAACACCTTCAGCCCACGTAATAATGGCCATCATTACCCTATGGACAGAACTATTCCTGGCCTACCTAACTAGGCAGGAACTCCCCGAGGACCAAAATGAGGCACGCTGCATAGTGCGGCGATCTAAAGCCTACAGGGTCCACGAGGGAGAGATGTATAAAAAAAGCACTACCGGAGTCCTTCAAAGGTGCATCTCTGAAGAGGAAGGGCGGAAGCTTTTGGCAGAAATTCACGCCGGACTCGGCGGCGACCACGCCGCAGCCCGAGCCCTCGTAAGGAAGGCCTTCCGTACAGGGTTTTATTGGCCGACGGCCCGGGCAGACGCACAGGACTTGGTCCAACGCTGCGCCGGTTGCCAGCTTTTTGCAAACCAAAGCCACATGCCACCCACTACCCTCCAAACAATCCCCGTCACCTGGCCCTTCGCGGTCTGGGGGCTTGACATGGTCGGACCCCTTAAGGGGGGAACCCATAAGAAAAAAAATACTTACTGGTCATGGTGGATAAATTCACCAAATGGATAGAAGCCAAACCTGTTAAACAGCCAAATCCGGACCAGTGATAGACTTCATATCCGGGGTTGTACACCGTTATGGAGTCCCCCACAGCATCATCACTGACAATGACACGAACTTCACGGCCGACGAGGTAAAACTCTGGTGCAACAACATGGGCATCAAGCTCGATTATGCTTCCGTCTATCACCCACAAACCAACAGCCAAGTTGAGCGAGCAAATGGTCTTATCATGAGCGACATTAAACCCAGATTAGTGTGGTCCTTAATGGAGTCTAACACGCACTGGATAGAGGAGCTCGACTACGTACTCTGGGGGTTGCGGACCACGCCGAATCGTAGTACCGGATATACACCCTTCTTTATGGTGTACGGCGCAGAGGCAGTTCTGCCCTGCGACATAATTCATGACTCACCTCGAGTGCGCATGTACGAATAAAGAGAAGCCGAGCTCGATTGGCAGGACAGTCTCTCACGACCGGTTTTCCGGACATAAATTTCCAGAAAATGGCCGTTGTGCTCACCAGCCCCAGGATTACTGTTAGCTGATGAGGCACCAACTTGTTATAGAAATTCCAAGCAAAAGTACAAAATGTGTAGTACAAGACCATTCTGGCCTGTGAGTACAACAATTGGGTTTCTAGTGGTCAATGGCGGAAGCGGTTTGTGAGACATCAGTGTCTATGGGACTCCATTTCCCACGGGAACAGCTGACCAGGTTAACTCCTATCTTCGCGAGGCTGCTATCACCGTTGCTTAGTTTCCGGGGCTATCACCGCAACGCTCCTCTCCAAGCAGAAATCTGGCCAAGACAATAGCCAGGGACAAGCCAGTGAGTACTTTGAATGTACTCGCAAACATTAAGAACACAGGTATAATATAATTGATAATCATGCACTGAAAAATTCTATGATCACAACGCCAGTCATAAATAAAACATCTTTTATGCATGCAAGCAGGTTATTTTCATGCAACATGAATAAGCAGTAATAGAGTGGGAATAAAATGCCGCAGTCGGGCGTCTGAGCGACACCACATAAAGGGCTTTAAAAGAAATGCCACAGTCGGGTGTCTGAGCGACACCACATAAAGGGCTTTTAAAAGAAATGCCACAGTCGGGCGTCTGAGCGACACCACATAAAGGGCTTTAAAAGAAATGCCACAGTCGGGCGTCTGAGCGACACCACATAAAGGGCTTTTAAAAGAAATGCCACAGTCGGGCGTCTGAGCGACACCACATAAAGGGCTTTAAAAGAAATGCCACAGTCGGGCGTCTGAGCGACACCACATAAAGGGCTTTAAAAGAAATGCCACAGTCGGGCGTTTGAGCGACACCACATAAAGGGCTTTAAAAGAAATGCCACAGTCGGGCGACTGAGCGACACCACATAAAGGGCTTTTAAAAGAAATGCCACAGTCGGGCGTCTGAGCGACACCACATAAAGGGCTTACAAAATAAATAATCACAATGAATATCCAGGAGGTAGAACCGTCCCAGGGATACTCAATAATATAAATAATGCCATGGGTTAGTCCATCACAAGATAATAATCATAATCTTCACAAGTCACAAGTCACGGTCCAAGTTCTGGTTTAACAATCTCTCCTCCGAAGACCGACACTAAGACCAACACTTGACCCATCCCAGACAGTAATCCTTAACCATGGACACGGCTATTCGAATAGGTTTTAATCTCTGTAGAGGGTGTACTCTTTACCCACGAGTAACAGATTCCTTTAGTCCATCGGGACTAATTCCGTTTACGGTCTTTTAGTTGAAAACACGCCTAACTTGCACACACCAGCTTAACTCATCGGTGTCTGGAATCACCCACGACACTTGTTAAGCAAAACTCTAAGTGGGGAGGCTACAACCTCTCGTAGCATGGGATCAAATTTATATCGCGCGCTCTAAGGGGTGGCCTCCCCTCTCGGTCCCAACCGGAAACACCCATGCCCCGGACCAGGTGGCATGCCTACCGGCTACAACCGATATCTTCCACAATGGCCTCTCTGTACGGTGTGTGCTTGAAAGGGGTTGACGACTTACTGAACCATACCCTACCTGTGGCAGGGACAAGTGGTAGTACATAGCAAGTATGGGGGTTACTGGAAACAAGACTCGGTCTGCGGTCGACTCAGGAGTTTTATAAGTTCCCTGCATGACATGTAACAAATATATTTCAATCAACAAAATCACCACTCAATATACCTTACCATGCCATGCCGGACATAACCGTCCCGACGGGGACCGGCGACAAGCTCACGCCTACCCAAGGCCGAGATTTTCCCGGATTCCTTTCCGGCATGCATGCAAGGCACATGAGGATGATTACCATCACAATTATATTCATTTCCAACAGCAAGGAAATCACTAATATGCTTCCATGCAAATGATCATGTCACATGAAATAACAAGTCCTCTGTAATAAGGTGGTGTTATAAACGTGTCAAATAACACACCAAAAACATTATGCCAGGGTTCAGAATGCTTGCCTTTAAGTTGTGGAGGGGTGAGGTGCTCTCCAAAACTTTTGAAAGTTTCTTCTCTCTCTCCAAAATCCTATTTTAAAATATATTTGAATTAACACACATTTCAAAACAGTACAAAAAAGTTGTTTGAAATTTTTTCAAATAAATCTTAAAATAAACTAGACCAAATTTGAGGAAGGTAGGAAAAAGAATCAACTCATTTGGAGTTATATTTAAAAAGTTATAGCCAGTCAAAGATTTGGTCAAATCTGTTTTTAAAAAAAATAGAAAAAGAAAACGTTTCAAACGAGATTACGCTTTCGGTGCAGAGGAGGCGTACTTGAGGCTTTACGCCTCCACTTAACCACGTGGACCGGCGCTGGGTCTCTGACGGTGGGCCCGCCTGGCCCACTGGTCAGGTTTGACCAGTCGCCCGCGTCGTCTTCCTCCTCTGCCCGAGTGGAGCGGGGCTCCGGCGATCATCGCCGGCGAACGGTGGCTCCGTTCGGAAAGCTGAGGCCACCAGTGGATTCAGGGGGCCGAGGTGGTTACTCCGGTAGTGGTAGGGTCGTCGGAGGTGGAGGATATCGCCAGCGGCGAGCTCCACGGCGGAGGGAAGCTTCGGGAGCAAGATGGATTTGGGGCTACGGTGGTTCCCGGTCAAAATTGAGTAGGGGGATGGGTTCACGGGAGGATGAGGAAGTTTCTGGCGAAGAGAATGGAGAGGGGGAGGCCCTGGTGGTGCCGGAATGGCCGGGGCAGTGGCGGCGGCAGGAGTTACCGGAGATGGGGAAGAAAGCTCTCCTGGGTCGATTGGCGAGCTGGGGAAGCGTCATTGGGGTGGCTTGAGGTTGCCAGTGTGCGGGAACGGCCTGGGGCATCCATTTATAAGCGAGGCAAGGCGGTTCCGCGGCGGCCGTGGATAAGCTTTCGGCGAACCGACGTTCTGTAGCAGCAGGGCATCGTGGCGGCGACGAGCGCTAGAGGACATGGCTGCGGATGAGCTCGCGCTGCTCCAGGGGCCAGGTGGCGAGCGGGAGGGGTTTGGGCGGCGCTGACCGTGGCTGGAGCCACTGGGGACGCCGGAGTGCCGCCAAGAATGCCCTGGCGGTGGCGTTGTAGCGTGCCAGGGTGGTTTGGCGCGATGCTGCGAGGCGGGGAGTGCGTGGCGAGGTGCTGCTGTGTAGGCCAAAGCCAGGGGGGCCAGCGTGTCGGCTCGGGTGCGGCATCGTGCAATACGCGCGCTCTGGGCGCGTCCAGTGCACGCACGGGAGATGTTCAACACAATGCCGCGGCATGCTACAGGTCGCAGGTGAGGTTGGGGTTTACCAGATCGAGGTTAGGAGCAACTGGGAGTCTAGTGGACATGCTAGTTTGATCAGAGGTGCAAGCTCACAGTGAAATGCCAAAACTCATGTCAAAACTGGTCATGCCTACAGGGTGCTCGATAGAATGCCACATGCACCTAGGCAACTCTTGGGGTGGCCAAAACTTCCAGATGGTGGTCTCTTTAGATGCAAGAGAGAGTGGTGAGGTTAGTTGGCCAAAAGCAGAAACTTGCTAGTGCAAGTTTTGCAAAACTACAATTCTGGACAGGAAATAAATGACATTATTTCATGAACCAATATTAATCCAATGGGTGCATGCTCCTAGATTTAGGGGTTTGGTAGGGCTGCCTACAAGTGGGAGAAAGCACAAGATCATTGGAGCAAAATTAAATAGGGTTGTAGTAGAAATCACAAGGCTGGACCAGAATGAAGATGAGGTTGATTCACTCAAAATTTTCAAAGAACAACACCAGGTTTTTGCATAAACTTGAATCATATGATACTACCAATATCCCATAATTTTGGTGGAGGCTAGAAAGAATTATTTAAATGGGTTGTAGTGCAAATTGCACTCTGGACCAGAGAAGAAAAATTGAGTGTAGAGCTCAAAATATTTCATAAAATAAAGATGTTTTTGCACAAAAGTTACTGAATAACATCACATGACATGTCCAAATTTTGGTTGGAATTTTAGGTGAATTTATCAACTGGTTGTAGTTCAAATATGGCCATATAACCTTGGAAAACCATTTTTCAAGAAAATAAAGATCAAGCATTTTAATTAGGTAATTAGTTATACTGATAAAAGAAAAGTTTTTCTTGAGAGGTTAAACAGGTCCGATAACATATTTGAAAGTTTTCTCTTTGGGAAAAACTCATCATAACATGGAAGGAAATGATTTAAAAAATCAAAATGGAGCTCAGAAATTCAAAGTTTTAATTCCTGGCAAAAATTTTAATTCATTAAAACAAGGCCAAAATTTTGGGGTGTCACAACACTACCCCCCTTAATAAAAATCTCGTGCTCGAGATTTGTTAAAAGCTGTTTTAAGAAGAACAATAAGCTTTAAAAATGTGGATACAGTGAGAGGGCAATAAGTGGTGAAAAACCACCGTGTGAAAACTGGTGCTGCGTGAAATTAAATAATCCATGTCGTGAGAAGGGGCAGATGTAGCAACTCAGGGAAAAGGAATCTCACTCCAGAATTTTGCGAGGGAAAAACAGTTAATTTAAAGGAGCATAAACCACAACAAAAACTACACACATTAATAGAAACCAATTAGTTGACTCGTACAAACTCAGGGTATCACACATAAGTCACACACATAAATAAATGTCGCAATAATGAATACTGCAGCAACGTCTAAAATGGAAACGGTAACTGGATGGGGTCCCTAGAAAACGTATCTGGTACTAGGATACACTCTTCTTCTATCGGGGGAAGTGGATTGACCAGTCGATGTACGTGTCTCTCCTGGTCGGGCCATAGTGCTCTGCCGATGGCGATCTGAGGATTTAAATCTGCGAGGCTCTGAAGATAACCCATCACACGTTGGGATAAATGCTCTTGAGCGATGACGTACTGGACAAGGTTGGCCAGGACTGGGTCTCTCTCAATGCGTCCATCGGGAAAAGATGTCACTCCTCCGGGTGCTGCACGGCTCGGGAAGTAATAATACCCTCGTTCGCTGGCATAGGGTACCGCGAATCGAAGGCGAGCAAGCGCTTCGTATGCAACAGCTTCTATGGCCATATGTGGGGTTGGCATAGATTTCCCCACGAAGGAGACTTCTGTTGGGTCTTGGTTTGAGTTTACGGGAGGGATGTGTACTGCTGCCCAATATCTTGAGGTGGAAGGGGTGATCCTCGATTTGAACAGCTCGTACTGGGGTGGCTGGGTAGCGCCCATGTTACTGCAGGTAAAATCCCGCAATATCTTGACAAAACTTCCTGGGGTTGCATCTGGGGTTCTCAGATAGATGCTAGGGCTCGGCATGGCTAGGAAATGGTTGTGAGGGTGGTGCACAAGGTGAGAGGTGCTTGGCAAGGTCACGCGGTGGCCTTCTTATAGCACTGGAGCTGGGTCATTTTTACCGCGGTGAATGGTAAAGAAAATATTCAGCTCTGTCCCAAGGGTCGGGGTCAAGTCACAGATTCACACGTTTCACTATAGTGATGTGTGACTGTGGGGTTGACGGGGTGATCTTTGGTAACTGTGTCCGGGATAGAAATATTATACTGCATACTGGCGCATCCAGGCAAGGCTACTATTAAAACAAAGGCACGACAACAGGCGACGTTTAATAACAAGGCCACACGATTACAAAGCGAGGGTACACTGGAACTCCATACAACTCGGGTGACTTAGTCTACCTCGTTTACATCCAGACGGGCGTGCCTTGAGGCTCCTCCACGGGTCTCATCGTCGGAATTAGCTGGAGTGGGTCGAGGGGCTGCAGGCTCAGGGTAGCGATGATGACCATCTCGGGGATTGTTGGCCACAACCCCCTTGGAGTGTGCTCCCAATATGCGTCGAAGCACCTCTGGGGTTATCGCAGCACCTTGGCCGATGGCTGGGGCAGGCCTCAGGGACTCGATCGGGTGTCCAAACAGCACGACTGGGTTGTCGGCGTTGGGCTCGTTTTCTTCTCTCGCCGGGGCTCGACGAACCAGCTCTCCACGAGCTGCGATTAGATCAATAGTGATTTGATCGCACAGTTCCTCTAGTGCACTTACATAGCGCACTAGGTGCAACAATGCAGGATCCGTCTCGTGATCTCCGTTGGCAACTTGGGGTGGCCTACCATACCCTTCACGTCTGGGGTAGTAGTGGAACGAGCGACAGTTAACTCTGGGCGACAAGTGCCGGAGATGAACTATAGCCTCTCGAGCAGCTAGTTGGATGGCTTGAAGCTCAAAGGAAGTTGTCCTTCCGGTGAACCTGTAGGGGCGCTCGGGCTCTAGACCCCTACCGTAGATGTGTACAGTGGCCCAGAATTGGCGGTTCTCACCGCTCATGGGTCCTTGGTACAAAACATATTCTGGGGGCTCTTCTAACGCATAGGCACTACGGGTGAGGTTTGCGAGTATGGTCACAAAACCTCCAAGGTTGGTTGCTGTGGTCTCATTGTGCACGACAGGTCCAGGCATTGTGGCTCGGTTTGGGGTAGAGACTATGCTGTGCTGTGTTGGGGCTAGCGTGCCCCTTTTTATAGGAAAAAGGGGACGGGGTCTTCCTTTGCACGCTTGCGAGAAAGGACTATTTAGGATTCGATCACTGGCGCATGAGCGACAGGTTAGGTTGATAGGTTGGGCACCGACTGCCAAAAGGTGTTGGGTCACTGTGTGGCTATCTTGCACGAGAAGCTTGGCTGGGGTTTGGTTATGGTTTGGTGGGTTGGTTTGCCTAAGTTTATAGACCCGGCTAAGATAGGATTAGCCAATGGTCAGCCTGGCTCTGATACCAAGTCTGTCACGACCGGTTTTCCGGACATAAATTTCCAGAAAATGGCCGTTGTGCTCACCAGCCCCAGGATTACTGATAGCTGATGAGGCACCAACTTGTTACAGAAATTCCAAGCAAAAGCACAAAATGTGTAGTAAAAGACCATTCTGGCCTGTGAGTACAACAATTGGGTTTCTAGTGGTCGATGGCGGAAGCGGTTTGTGAGACATCAGTGTCTATGGGACTCCATTTCCCACGGGAACAGCTGACCAGGTTAACTCCTATCTTCGCGAGGCTGCTATCACCGTTGCTTAGTTTCCGGGGCTGTCACCGCAACGCTCCTCTGCAAGAAGAAATCTGGCCAAGACAATAGCCAGGGACAAGCCAGTGAGTACTTTGAATGTACTCGCAAACATTAAGAACACAGGTATAATATAATTGATAATCATGCACTGAAAAAATTCTATGATCACATCGCCAGTCATAAATAAAACATCTTTTATGCATGCAAGCAGGTTATTTTCATGCAACATGAATAAGCAGTAATAGAGTGGGAATAAAATGCCGCAGTCAGGCGTCTGAGCGACACCACATAAAGGGCTTTAAAAGAAATGCCACAGTCAGGTGTCTGAGCGACACCACATAAAGGGCTTTGAAAAGAAATGCCACAATCGGGCGTCTGAGCGACACCACATAAAGGGCTTTAAAAGAAATGCCACAGTCGGGCGTCTGAGCGACACCACATAAAGGGCTTTTAAAAGAAATGCCACAGTCGGGCGTCTGAGCGACACCACATAAAGGGCTTTAAAAGAAATGCCACAGTCGGGCGTCTGAGCGACACCGCATAAAGGGCTTTTAAAAGAAATGCCACAGTCGGGCGTCTGAGCGACACCACATAAAGGGCTTTAAAAGAAATGCCACAGTCGGGCGTCTGAGCGACACCACATAAAGGGCTTTTAAAAGAAATGCCACAGTCGGGCGTCTGAGCGACACCACATAAAGGGCTTACAAAATAAATAATCACAATGAATATCCAGGAGGTAGAACCGTCCCAGGGATACTCAATAATATAAATAATGCAACGGGTTAGTCCATCACAAGATAATAATCATAATCTTCACAAGTCACAAGTCACGGTCCAAGTTCTGGTTTAACAATCTCTCCTCCGAAGACCGACACTAAGAACAACACTTGACCCATCCCAGACTGTAATCCTTAACCATGGACACGGCTATTCGAATAGGTTTTAATCTCTGCAGAGGGTGTACTCTTTACCCACGAGTAACGGATTCCTTTAGTCCATCGGGACTAATTCCGTTTACGGTCTTTTAGTTGAAAACACGCCTAACTTGCACACACCAGCTTAACTCATCGGTGTCTGGAATCACCCACGACACTTGTTAAGCAAAACTCTAAGTGGGGAGGCTACAACCTCTCGTAGCATGGGATCAAATTTATATCGCGCGCTCTAAGGGGTGGCCTCCCCTCTCGGTCCCAACCGGAAACACCCATGCCCCGGACCAGGTGGCATGCCTACCGGCTACAACCGATATCTTCCACCATGGCCTCTCTGTACGGTGTGTGCTTGAAAGGGGTTGACGACTTATTGAACCATACCCTACCTGTGGCAGGGATAAGTGGTAGTACATAGCAAGTATGGGGGTTACTGGAAACAAGACTCGGTCTGCGGTCGACTCAGGAGTTTTACAAGTTCCCTGCATGACATGTAACAAATATATTTCAATCAACAAAATCACCACTCAATATACCTTACCATGCCATGCCGGACATAACCGTCCCGACGGGGACTGGCAACAAGCTCACGCCTACCCAAGGCCGAGGCTTTCCCGGATTCCTTTCCGGCATGCATGCAAGGCACATGAGGATGATTACCATCACAATTATATTCATTTCCAACAGCAAGGAAATCACTAATATGCTTCCATGCAAATGATCATGTCACATGAAATAACAAGTCCTCTGTAATAAGGTGGTGTTATAAACGTGTCAAATAACACACCAAAAACATTATGCCAGGGTTCAGAATGCTTGCCTTTAAGTTGTGGAGGCGTGAGGTTCTCTCCAAAACTTTTGAAAGTTTCTTCTCTCTCTCTCCAAAATCCTATTTTAAAATATATTTAAATTAACACACATTTCAAAATAGTACAAAAAAGTTGTTTGAAATTTTTTCAAATAAATCTTAAAATAAACTAGACCAAATTTGAGGAAGGTAGGAAAAAGAATCAACTCATTTGGAGTTATATTTAAAAAGTTATAGCCAGTCAAAGATTTGGTCAAATCTGTTTTTAAAAAAAATAGAAAAAGAAAACGTTTCAAACGAGATTACGCTTTCGGTGCAGAGGAGGCGTACTTGAGGCTTTACGCCTCCACTTAACCACGTGGACCGGCGCTGGGTCTCTGACGGTGGGCCCGCCTGGCCCACTGGTCAGGTTTGACCAGTCGCCCGCGTCGTCTCCCTCCTCTGCCCGAGTGGAGCGGGGCTCCGGCGATCATCGCCGGCGAACGGTGGCTCCGTTCGGAAAGCTGAGGCCACCAGTGGATTCAGGGGGCCGAGGTGGTTACTCCGGTAGTGGTAGGGTCGTCGGAGGTGGAGGATATCGCCAGCGGCGAGCTCCACGGCGGAGGGAAGCTTCGGGAGCAAGATGGATTTGGGGCTACGGTGGTTCCCGATCAAAATTGAGTAGGGGGGTGGGTTCACGGGAGGATGAGGAAGTTTCTAGCGAAGAGAATGGAGAGGGGGAGGCCCTGGTGGTGCCGGAATGGCCGGGGCAGTGGTGGCGGCAGGAGTTACCGGAGATGGGGAAGAAAGCTCTCCTGGGTCGATTGGCAAGCTGGGGAAGCGTCATTGGGGTGGCCTGAGGTTGCCAGTGTGCGGGAACGGCCCGGGGCGTCCATTTATAAGCGAGGCAAGGCGGTTCCGCGGCGGCCGTGGATAAGCTTCCAGCGAACCGACGTTCTGTAGCAGCAGGGCATCGTGGCGGCGACGAGCGCTAGAGGACATGGCTGCGGATGAGCTCACGCTGCTCCAGGGGCCAGGTGGCGCGCGGGAGGGGTTTAGGCGGCGCTGCCCGTGGCTGGAGCCACTGCGGACGCCGGAGTGCCGCCAAGAATGCCCTGGCGGCGGCGTTGTAGCGTGCCAGGGTGGTTTGGCGCGATGCTGCGAGGCGGGGAGTGCGTGGCGAGGTGCTGCCGTGTGGGCCAAAGCCAGGGGGGCCAGCGTGTCGGCTCAGGCGCGGCATCGTGCAATACGCGCGCTCTGGGCGCGTCCAGTGCACGCACGGGAGATGTTCGACACAATGCCGCGGCATGCTACAGGTCGCAGGTGAGGTTGGGGTTTACCAGATCGAGGTTAGGAGCAACTGGGAGTCTAGTGGACATGCTAGTTTGATCAGAGGTGCAAGCTCACAGTGAAATGCCAAAACTCATGTCAAAACTGGTCATGCCTACAGGGTGCTCGATAGAATGCCACATGCACCTAGGCAACTCTTGGGGTGGCCAAAACTTCCAGATGGTGGTCTCTTTAGATGCAAGAGAGAGTGGTGAGGTTAGTTGGCCAAAAGCAGAAACTTGCTAGTGCAAGTTTTGCAAAACTACAATTCTGGACAGGAAATAAATGACATTATTTCATGAACCAATATTAATCCAATGGGTGCATGCTCCTGGATTTAGGGGTTTGGTAGGGCTGCCTGCAAGTGGGAGAAAGCACAAGATCATTGGAGCAAAATTAAATAGGGTTGTAGTAGAAATCACAAGGCTGGACCAGAATGAAGATGAGGTTGATTCACTCAAAATTTTCAAAGAACAACACCAGGTTTTTGCATAAACTTGAATCATATGATACTACCAATATCCCATAATTTTGGTGGAGGCTAGAAAGAATTATTTAAATGGGTTGTAGTGCAAATTGCACTCTGGACCAGAGAAGAAAAATTGAGTGTAGAGCTCAAAATATTTCATAAAATAAAGATGTTTTTGCACAAAAGTTATTGAATAACATCACATGACATCTCCAAATTTTGGTTGGAATTTTAGGTGAATTTATCAACTGGTTGTAGTTCAAATATGGCCATATAACCTTGGAAAACCATTTTTCAAGAAAATAAAGATCAAGCATTTTAATTAGGTAATTAGTTATACTGATAAAAGAATTTTTTTTCTTGAGAGTTAAACAGGTCCAATAACATATTTGAAAGTTTTCTCTTTGGGAAAAACTCATCATAACAGGGAAGGAAATGATTTAAAAAATCAAAATGGAGCTCAGAAATTCAAAGTTTTAATTCCTGGCAAAAATTTTAATTCATTAAAACAAGGCCAAAATTTTGGGGTGTCACACAGTCTGGACACCCTGGAGGAGGAGCGCGATGTGGCAAAAGCCCATTCCGCATTCTATCAGCAACAGGCTCGCAGATACCAAGCTGAGAAGTACGGGCCAAAACTTATAACATTGGTGAGTTAGTTCTACGCCTGCCGGAGAAGAAAAAGACCAAGCTCGAGCCCAAATGGGAAGGTCCCTTAATTATTGACCAAGTTCTGACCAGTGGAGCGTACCGTCTGTGGGATGCATCGAATAATCGACTTGAGCCGAACCCATGGAACGCAGCCAGGCTCCGAAGATTCTACGCCTAGCGCCGGACTCTATGTTTGTCTCCTTCCTCTGTCCATTTTTTGAATATATATTATCTATCTTTTTTCTCTTTCTTTCTTTTATTCTTTCTCAAGGCCTTCAAGGACCAACTTGTGCCTCGCTTGCACACTATAGATGCGCTAACCGCGCTCATTTTACCTGGGGGCTTCTTACACAAAAGCTTAATTATCTATCTGGGCTTTGTGCCCAGCACATGTGTTATTCTTCCACATGTACCTTTTCTTCGCCATTATATGCATCGATATGACTTAAGTTTTGGCCAAGCTGGGTTGCCTGGCTCTTGTATTTATGCCCTATGTTCCCGTTAATTCGGCTAGGGCATAAGGGGAGCACCTCGGGTCTGCCGGATGTGTACCTCAGACTGGGTGAAGCCGAAAGCTAGCGTTCTTAAGAGAATATTCGGTCGGTGAACAAAAGATGATTTTTATTTATTTTCCATATGTGCCCCCAGATGTTTTTTCCTGTGTTTCCTCTCGCAGTCCGGACGTGCACTTTAGGGCATGCGTACCCAGGGAAAGGAACCCTTAACGGAACTATTCTCCCTGGAAGATGTTTCTTACTACCAATGTAATATAACATAACTAGTTGGGCACTTGTCTGTTCAAGCACTAATGACCCCTACGCCTGGTCTCCACGCATACCCCGGTTCTTATATAACTGAGCGGGTATTCGGATACACTCCGGACTATCGGGTCCCGAGGTTGAAGCGAAAAGGTCCGCCATGAAAAATGATCTACAATCTGGCTAGAAGGCATTATACATGTCACTTTAATTACATAGTCATGTAGACTGACTAAATTCCTCTTCTATACCATCCAACAGGCGGTCTAGCCTACAATCCTGTTGGGAATACTTTGCGGCTAATTCTACTTGCCCATAGACTAAGCTAATGGGGATCTCTTTCCCGTTGGGCCCCATAGGTCCGACCTCGGCTATGTGATTTGGGTCAGCCTTGGTATACCGCGTCTTCACCATGGCCCAGGCTTCCTTGGCACCTTGACGGCAGGCAGATATCTTCCATAATCGGAAGCGCCACGTGCTCCCTTGAGCTTCTACACAAGCTCTCCAGCGCCTTCTGGCAGGAAGACGGATGGCCACAAGGCCTGGGCAATACCTTGCATCACCTGCCGAACTTGTTCATGCAGTTGTGAGAGCTCGGATAGAAGATCACCCGCAGACCCGGGCATCTCCTCCGCGGGACGACGCGTCAACATACCTGCAGACATAACTCTGTTAGCCAGCTTCTCCGTTGTCTCCTTTATTAAGGGTTCATTCAAGCACTTACTGAATATGCCGCGTCAAAGCCGCTTATTCTCCTTCTCGGAGTCCGCAAGCTGGGCTCAAACATCTTTTAGTTCCACGCTTAGCTTGGTATTGGCGTCTTGGAGATTGTTTTTCTCCCGCCTGACCTCAGTCAGCACGCGTTCGCCAGCCTTTAGCTGTCGTATGGCGTGCTGCGCCTCCGGATTCTCTCCGGATTCATCTGCAACATCTATTACTAGATCTGCAGCCATGCCGCACGCTATATGGTACCTATCATTCTTTGAAAGAAATGTTAACAGCTGGGGACTTTTTAGGTTCCTTCAATGCGGCAACAGCGGCCCGAAGTTGGGTCTTGCATTCCTCCAGCTCCTGTGACAACCGACTATTCCTCTCTGTAGGAACCTGCACAATAAGATGATCCTTAAATCAGTTCTGCTAACTGTTTGAAGTCTCAGGGGCTACTGATACATATAATTGTTAGATTTGCTTACCCGTACATCCTTTACATACTGGTCCGTGGCTCTGGCTAGACCATTTTGAGCAGCACGGAGGTACGCCTCTCCAGAATTGAAGGCACCAAATGCCTCTGGTGAGAAGCAAGCGTCGCGGAGTACGGCCCGGCGATGCCTATGATTCATGGCGCTCTCCACTTCTGAATTTGTAGCGGATAGCCTATCCGCATCCTCTGTAGGGGGGTATCTGGCGTCCGCCCCATGTCGGCTTCCGCCTCTATGTCCGATTCTGGAGCCCGACTAGTGGAAGCGTAATCGGCAGCCTCACCGGACATATTCCGGCGAGCGTTTTTTCTGTTAAAGAAACATGGACGTCATTACATTTCAAGAAAGACGACAACCACGAAGCGGGGTTTCTATCATACCTCTGCGCCAGCGTCTCCGTCCTGACCGCCTTCCTTTTTGGCCTGCCCGGCCTTGGTGCCTCTTGTTGGCGAGTTGCTGCGGGTTCGGCATGGAGTCCCGAATGCCTTCCCTGTAAAAACACCATATGTATATGGTAGGTGAAGTATCTAAAAGGGGATCCTAGTTTTTGGAGTTGGGATTTTTGTTTTTTCTTACGTGCGACGCAGGAAGCAGTCCGGGATAGTCGGCCGTAATGGCCACCATGGCGTCATCACAGCTTAATTGATAGAACTGCCGGTCTATCAGCTCCACGAATATGTCCGGATTTCTTCGAATCCGGGACCGACGGCCCGGTCAGGGTCCTCTGGTTGTGGAGATGGGCTGCTGACCTCCCTTATGGCTTTTCGCAGTTCCTGCCGCAAAATGGCAAGGTGAGTACCTACGACAAAGAATGCGGGAAGAATGGGAGTAAGGAGATATAACTCACCCAGCTTGGAGGGTTGTACATGGAGAATCCATCCCGTGGCTTGGTGCGGATGAACTCCTCTTCCTCCCCCTTGAACAATTCGGACATTATTTTTGCTAAAGCGGCAGCATTGTCTGGACCCTTACGCCCGCAACGGGTGACATCATCTTCCCCGTTAAAACACCACAGGGGGTGCCCTCGATATTGAAGTGGTTGCACTCCCCGCATTATGCATATTGACATAACCTCGATTACTGTCAATCCTGATTGAGCCAGCGCTTTAATCCAGTTCATCAGGTAAAGGACTTCTCCGTTGTCTTCCTCCTGGGGGCTCCGTGGGCGCCAACTTCGGTGTTTCTTCAAAGGAGCATTGCTGAACTCAGGAAGACCCCGCCGAACAGGGTCCGGAAGGGGGACGTCCTCCATATAAAACCATTCCGAAGGCCAGTCTTCGGACGTCTTCTTCGGAGTACCAGACAGGTATCCGGTTTCGGCGATGCGCCATATTTCGGCTCCGCCCACTAGATAAAGTGACCCCTTCTGTGTGCGAGGGATGAGGCAAAATAACCTTTTCCATAGCTCGAAATGAGCCTCGCATCCCAGGAATAACTCGCAGAGGGCAACATAGCTGGCGATGTGTAAAATGGAAGCAGGGGTGAAATTATGCAGTTGGAGGCCGTAAAACTCCAGGAGCCCGCGGAGGAATGGATGAATTGGAAATCCGAGTCCCCTTAATAAGTAAGGAACAAGGCATACCCGCTCCCCCCTCGAGGTGCTGGGGAAGCTCTCCGCTTGCTCCCCGCCATTGTAGGTGGCGAGCCCGGCTCGGACAGGAACCATATACGATGTAGGGAGAAATCCCTTGGTCTGCAGCTCGACTAATCGACTGTGTGGGACGGAACACCTCTCCCAATCACCGGGCTTAGGGCTACGGGGGTAGGAGGAGGAGGTGCGGAGGTCAGCCATGCTGGAGTGGATCTTTCCGAAGCGTGCTCCGATGAATTCTCGCTGGGGGAGGATGGTGTGGATTGGATCTAAGAATCCCCATCCCTTTAATAGACAATTTATTTATCTGGCAAGGGGGGCGAATGTAAAAATGCCCTGGCTCCTCGTATTCACTCAACGCGTGGAAGATAGCCCTTATTGGGCGCGAAAGCCAAGAAGCCCAACATTTATGGTACCGGACACTACTTGACAAACGTTCGAAATTTGGAGAGGAACCCGCCTTGCAATGCTGAAGACAACACTGCGCGCCAGACTAATCATCATTGAAGCCTGGTTCAGGGGCTACTGAGGGAGTCCTGGATTAGGGGGTCTCCGGACAGCCGGACTATATCCTTTGGCCGGACTGTTGGACTATGAAGACACAAGATTGAAGATGTTGTCCCGTGTCCGGATGGGACTCTACTTGGTGTGGAAGGCAAGCTACGCAATACGGATATGTATATCTCCTCCTTTATAACCGACCTTGTGTAACCCTAGCCCCCTCCGGTGTCTATATAAAACGGAGGGTTTTAGTCCGTAGGACAACATACAATCATACCATAGGCTAGCTTCTAGTGTTTAGCCTCTCCGATCTCGTGGTAGATCAACTCTTGTACTACTCATATTATCAAGAATAATCAAGCAGGACGTAGGGTCTTACCTCCATCAAGAGGGCCCGAACCTGGGTAAAACATCGTGTCCCCTGCCTCCTGTTACCATCCGCCTTAGACGCACAGTTCGGGAACCCCTACCTGAGATCCGCCGGTTTTGACACCGACAATCACGTTTCACGATACGGAACCACTGCCAAGCCCTAAAACCTCTCGGGAGGGCTGATCTGGAGTCCGTTCGGGGCTCCGGAGAGGGGAATCCGTCGCCATCGTCATCATCAACCATCCTCCACCACCAATTTCATGATGCTCACCGCCGTGCGTGAGTAATTCCATCGTAGGCTTGCTGGACGGTGATGGGTTGGATGGGATCTATCATGTAATCGAGTTAGTTTTGTTATGGTTTGATCCCTAGTATCCACTATATTATGAGATTGACGTTGCTATGACTTTGCTATGCTTAATGCTTGTCACTAGGGCCCGAGTGCCATGATTTCAGATCTGAACCTATTATGTTTTCATCAATATATGAGAGTTCTTGATCCTATCTTGCAAGTCTATAGTCACCTATTATGTGTTATGATCCGTTAACCCCGAAGTGACAATAATCGGGATACTTACCGGTGATGACCGTAGTTTGAGGAGTTCATGTATTCACTATGTGCTAATGCTTTGTTCTGGTACTCTATTAAAAGGAGGCCTTAATATCCCTTAGTTTCCGTTAGGACCCCGCTGCCACGGGAGGGTAGGACAAAAGATGTCATGCAAGTTCTTTTCCATAAGCACGTATGACTATATTCAGAATACATGCCTACATTACATTGATGAACTGGAGCTAGTTCTGTGTCACCCTAGGTTAGGACTGTTACATGATGAACCGCATCCAGCATAATTCTCCATCACTGATCCATTGCCTATGAGCTTTCCATATATTGTTCTTCGCTTATTTACTTTTCAGTTGCTATTGCTATCATCATTACAAAATACCAAAAACACTACTTTTGCTACTGTTACCTTTTGCTACCATTACCACTACTATCATATTACTTTGCTAGTAAATATTTTGCTGCAGATATTAAGTTTCCAGGTGTGGTTAAATTGAGAAATCAACTGCTAATACTTGAGAATATTCTTTGGCTCCCCTTGTGTCCAATCAATAAATTTGGGTTGAATACTCTACCCTCGAAAACTATAGCGATCCCCTATACTTGTGGGTTATCAAGACTATTTTCTAGCGCCGTTGCCGGGGAGCATAGCTCTATTCTTTGAGTCACTTGGGATTTATATCTGTTTATCATTATGAAGAACTTGAGATATCCAAAAACAAAGATTTATCCCTCAACTAAGAGGGGAGGTAAGGAACTGCCATCTAGCTCTGCACTTGATTCACCTTCTGTTTTGAGTAAGCTTGCGACACCTAAACCTGCTTCTGCTACTTCACCTATCTGTGTTACCGATAAGGATTATGAATTCTCTGTTGATCCTGATATAATAACTTTGGTTGAATCTGATTCTTTTCATGGCTACGAATCTGAAACTGTTGTGGCACATCTTACTAAATTAAATGATATAGCTACCCTGTTCACTAATGATGAGAGAACTCATTACTTTTATATCCTTAAAATATTTCCGTTCTCATTAAAGGGTGATGCTAAGATATGGTTTAATTCTCTTGATCCTGGCTGTGTGCGTAGTCCCCAGGATATGATTTATTACTTCTCTGCTAAATATTTCCCTGCTCATAAGAAACAAGCTACTTTGAGGGATATATATAATTTTGTGCAAATTGAAGAAGAGAGTCTCCCACAAGCTTGGGGGAGGCTTCTCAAGTTACTTAATGCTTTGCCTGATCATCCTCTTAAGAAAAATGAAATACTTGATATCTTTTATAATGGACTAACCGATGCCTCCAGAGATTACCTGGATACTTGTGCTGGTTCTGTTTTAAGGGAAAGAACACCAGATGAAGCTGAAATTCTATTGAATAATATGTTGAAAAATGAAAATAATTGGACACCTCCTGAGCCAGTTCCTGAGCCTATTCCTAAACCAACTCTAAAGAAGAGGGGTATTCTATTTCTCAGTCCTGAAGATATGCAAGAGGCAAAGAAATCTATGAAAGAAAAAGGTATTAAAGCTGAAGATGTTAAGAATTTACCTCCTATTGAAGAAATACACGGTCTTAATTTACCGCCTGTTGAAGAAACATATGATCCTAATCCATTACCTATTGAAGAAACTCATGGTCTTGATAACCCGACACAGGTATTAAAGGTAAATTCTCTCTATAGATATGATGAAGCTGAAATCCCATTTACTAAATTTGCTAGCCCATGCTTAGATGAGTTTGATAAATTTATGGCTAAGCAAGAAGACTTTAATGCTTATTTTGGTAGAGAATTGAAATACAATTCAAATATGCTTGAGCACTTGGGTGATTATATGGCTAATGTCAAAGGTGAACTTAAACTTATTAGTAAACATGCTTCTATGGTTACCACTCAAGTAGAACAAGTACTTAAAGCTCAAAATGATTTTCTCAATGAATTGAATAGTAAGAATAATGATAATGTTGTTAGAGTTATGACTAGAGGTGGTAAAATGACTCAGGAACCTTTGTATCCTGAAGGCCATCCTAAGAGAATTGAGCAAGATTCTCAGAGAAATAATGTGGATGCACCTAGTCCTTCTAAAAGGAAGAAAAAGAAAAATGATAGGACTTTGCATGCTTCTAGTGAACCTATTACTGAAACACCTGAGAATCCAAATGATATTTCTATTTCTGATGCTGAAACAAAGTCTGGTAATGAACCTGAAACTAGTGATAATGTTAATCATAATGTTCATGATGATGCTCAACCTAGTAATGATAATGATATAGAAATTTAACATGTTGTTGATCTTGATAACCCACAATCAAAGAATCAACGTTATGATAAGAAAGACTTTGTTGCTAGGAAACATGGTAAGGAAAAAGAGCCTTGGGTTCAGAAACCCATGCCTTTTCCTCCCAAACCATCCAAGAAAAAGGATGATGAGGATTTTGAGCGCTTTGCTGAAATGATTAGACCTATCTTTTTGCGTATGCGATTAACTGATATGCTCAAAATGAATCCTTATGCTAAGTATATGAAAGATATTGTTACAAATAAAAGAAAGATACCGGAAGCTGAAATTTCCACCATGCTTGCTAATTATACTTTTGAGGGTGGAATACCAAAGAAACTTGGAGATCCAGGAGTACCCACTATACCATGCTCCATTAAAAGAAACTATGTTAAAACTGCTTTATGTGATCTTGGAGCCGGTGTTAGTGTTATGCCTCTCTATTTATATCGTAGACTTGATTTGAATAAGTTACACCTACTGAAATATCTTTGAAAATGGCTGATAAATAAACTGCTATACATGTCGGTATTTGTGAGGATGTGCCTGTTATAGTTGTAAACGTTACTATTTTAATGGACTTTGTTATTCTTGATATTCACGAGGATGATAGTATGTCTATTATTCTTGGAAGACCCTTTTTGAATACTGCAGGGGCTGTTATTGATTGCACTAAAGGCAATGTCACTTTTCATATTAATGGTAATGAAAGGGTACACTTTCCGAGGAAACAACCTCAAGTCCACAGTATCAATTCTATTGGAAAAATTCCATCGATTATTTTTGGAGGTTTTGAATTTCCTCTTCCCACTGTTAAGAAGAAATATGATATTCTTATTATTGGGGATGTGCATATCCCCGTTGAGGTAACATAGTGTTATTCGAAATTTCTCCGGTTCCATGTTATTCGGAATGAGTTCGTTAACAAGAGTTGATCAACCTTGTTAGTGGATTCCTTTTGATGAGCATGAGATGGATGAAACTAGAAGGCACAACCTTCTGTATCCCACTTTTACTTTCTGTTATTTATATTAAATAAAATAAAAATAGTATTTTTTGTCTGTTATCTGATTTATCCGCGCAATATAAAAATACCCCGAAAATAAAAGTTCTCCAAATTCCCTAAAATTTAAATATGTTTTTTCTGGAATATTTGGGAATATTTGGCACTGAGAACACAGCAGGAGGAGCTGGCACCTGGCCACGAGGGTCAGGGGCGCGCCCCCCTGCCTTGTGGGCCCACGGTGGCCCTCCTCCACTCATTCTTTCACCCACCCACACACTCCTTCTTCCGCCCACAAACACAAATAACCGGCTCAAACCCGAGTCCAAGCTCATTTAGCTGCCATTTTCGATCTCCTTGCTCAAAGCACCTCTCACAAAACTGCTTGGGGAGATTGTTCCTTGGTATGTGACTCCTCCATTGGTCCAATTAGTTTTTGTTCTAGTGCTTTATTCATTGCAAATTTGTGCTGCCTAGGTGACCATGTTCTTGAGCTTGCATGTCAAATTTATATGGTTCCAAGTAGTTTTGATGCATGATATAGGCTCTAGGCACTTGTAGGAGTAGTTGCTATAAATATTATTGAGTTTGGTTCACTTTTATTTTGAAGTTACTAAAAATTTCAGAATTTTTCAGAAAATGATAAAGAGATTTTTGAGGGGCTCATCGAGCCGAAGCTCAAGGGAAAAGCAAAATGAAGAGGCACAAAAGCCCAAATATAATTTGCCTCGCACCTCGGAGGTTAGGCCATGTGAATGGCCCTCCGATGAATTCTTGAGAGCAACCGGGATTTATGAGGATTTTTATGAATTGGCTAAGAATGCAGGCCTCACCGACTTCCTCCATGACCAACGCGAACAATATCTCTTACTCACCAATACTTTTGTGCAAAACTTCTACTATTATCCTAGGGAATCACCTCCTTCAGTAGAGTTTCATTTATATGATGTGGTTAAGAAGATGTCACTTTATGATTTTTGTCGGGTTTGTTTGATCCCTTTCGAGGGCAAAATAGAGGAACCACATCGTGACGATGTGGATGGGTTTATTGATACCATCACCGTAGGGGAAACAAGGAAGGTTTCCGATGCACGAATCACTAGCATACATTTTCCTGTTTTACGCTACTTTGCAATATTTGCTAGTCGTTGCTTAATTGGTCGCGGAAAATGTGGAAACCTTAGTGTTCCTGATATTATTATTTTGTTCCATGGGTTATTCTATGATAAATCTTTGAGTATGGGCGGTATTATTGCTAAACGGTTGAGTCTGAACCGTACAAAGGGCCCGATCTTTGGGGGTATCTATGCTTCACGCCTAGCTGCACATTTTAACATACCTATTAGGCATTATGAGAAGGAAGAAAAAGTGTTGCCTCGTGTTTATTTAGATTATAAGAGTATGGTAGCACATGATTTCATTATAAAGAATAGGGAAGGGGAGCTTAAATACAAATTGTTCTTTGATAAATATCATTTGGAGACTATTACCTTGCCTGCTCCTTCCTTGTTTGATTTATCTGCAGGCCAGTACCTCGTCTCGCCGGAGGACCTTCATGCCTACCGGAACCCTGCACCAGCCACAGAGCCAGAGTCGGAACCACCAGTTGATCCTCCACGACAGTCTAATTACCAGTGGGATCCGGAGATGATTGCCAACCAGTGGCAATCAGAGTCTTCTTCATCGCAGTACGACCCCAACTACTATTATGGATATCCGCCAGGCCAGCCGTGGCCATAGACCAACTTAGGCCAAAAGCCTAAGCTTGGGGGAGTACATATTTCCCACCGACATTACATTTATGTTCACACACCCATTGCTAGATGTCGGTGCTCATACTTTTTCATTGTATCATCCATGCTAGTTTATTTTCCTTTTTATGCTTTCTTCTTGTGTGTTTAATAAAACTTAAGAAAAACCAAAAAAAATTAGCTGTAGCTTTTAATTAGTTTACTTTCCATGCTTGTAGTAGTAATTAAAAAGAAAACCCAAAAAGATTTCCTGTTCTTCTTTTGCTTGTTGGGAGCTTTCTCGTGTAAATAGTTTTATTTCTTTTCTTCTCTTTAGGGGTCGATAGGAGAAGACCATAATTAAATTGTTGAAGTAGCTCTTATATGCATTATTTTTGATCTGACAAAAGAGCCCATATTGCCTTGTCTTCTCCTGTTTATTGAATGCTTGCAGATTCCAGCTCAGTCTAATGCACGTGCACTATTATTATTATTCACATCATTCGGTCATGCAAGTGATAGGCAATTATGACGACATATGATGGACTGATGGAGATGAGAAAAGCTGGTATGAACTCGACCTCTTTTGTTTTTGTAAATATGATTAGTTCATCATTCCTGATTCAGCTTATTATGAATAAACATGTTTGCAATGACAACTGGAGATCATAGTTTCTTGTGCCATGCTTGATTAGCTATGAGTTATAATGGTTTACCTTGCGTGCAAACATGCTATTAAAATGGTTGTGATGTGGTATGATAGGGTGGTATCCTCCTCTGAATGATTTAAGTGACTTGACTTGGCACATGTTCACGCATGTAGTTGAAACAAAATCAATATAGCCTTCACGATATTTATGTTCATGGTGGATTATATCCTACTCATACTTGCATTCGGTGTTGATTAATTTTAATGCATGTTCATGACTATTGTCACTCTCTAGCTGGTCGCTTCCTAGTCTTTTGCTAGCCTTCACCTGTACTAAGCGGGAATACTGCTTGTGCATCCAACTCCATAAACCCCAAAGTTATTCCACATGAGTCCACTATACCTTCGTATATGCGGTATCTACCTGCCGTTCCAAGTAAATTTGTATGTGCCAAACTCTAAACCTTCAAATAAATATCCTGTTTTGTAAATCAAATCAAAATAATTGCAAACAATACTCCCCCTGGGACTCTTGTTAGTTGGAGGCACTCGTTGTTTCGAGCAAGCCATGGATTCATGCTTGTTGGTGGAAGGGGGAGTATGAACTTTACCATTCTGTTTGGGAACCGCCTATAATGTGTGTAGCATGGAAGATATCGCCATCTCTTGGTTGTTATGTTGACAATGAAAGTATACCGCTCAAAATATTATTCACCTCTATTTCAAAACCGAGCTCTGGCACCTCTACAAATCCCTGCTTCCCTTTGCGAAGGGCCTATCTATTTACTTTTATGTTGAGTCATCATCCTCTTATTAAAAAGCACCAGTTGGAGAGCACCGCTGTCATTTGCATTCATTACTGTTAGTTTACATTGAGTATGACTTGACTGGATCTCTTTTACCATGAACTACAATGTCTAGTCAGTCCTTGATCTTTAAAGGTGCTTTGCATTTATGTTTTGCGGTCTCAGAAAGGGCTAGCGAGATACCATCTTGTTATATCATATTATGATTGTTTTGAGAAAGTGTTGTCATCCGAGATTTATTATTATTGCTCGCTAGTTGATTATGCCATTGATATGAGTAAACATGAGACCTATGCGTTATTGTGAATATGGTTAGTTCATAATCTTTGCTAAAAACTTGAATGCTGGGTTTACATATTTACAACAACAAGAGGAAACAGAGTTTGTAAAATTTTTTCTTTATCACTTTCAGTTTCTCAACTGAATTGCTTGAGGACAAGAAAGGTTTAAGCTTGAGGGAGTTGATACGTCTCAGTCGTATCTACTTTTCGAAACACTTTTGCTCTTGTTTTGGACTCTAACTTGCATGATTTGAATGGAAGTAACCCGGACTGACGTTGTTTTCAGCAAAATTGCTATGGTGTTATTTATGTGCAGAAACAAAAGTTCTCGGAATGACCTGAAACTTCACGGAACATCTATTCGGAAAATATAAAAAATCCTTGCAAAAGATGAAGACCAGGGGGCCCACCACCTGTCCATGAGGGTGGGGGGCGCCTGCCCCCCTAGGGCGCGCCCCCTACCTCGTGGACCCCCTGGAGATCCTCCGACCTCAAGTCCAACTCTCTATATTTGCTTTCGGGGAGACAAAAAATCAAAGAGAAGGATTCATCGCGTTTTACGATACGGAGCCACTGCCAAGCCCTAAACCCTCTCGGGAGGGCTGATCTGGAGTCCGTTCGAGGCTCCGGAGAGGGGAATTCGTCGCCATCGTCATCATCAACCATCCTCCATCACCAATTTCATGTTGCTCACCGCCGTGCGTGAGTAATTCCATCGTAGGCTTGCTGGACGGTGATGGGTTGGATGTGATCTATCATGTAATCGAGTTAGTTTTGTTAGGGTTTGATCCCTAGTATCCACTATGTTCTGAGATTGATGTTGCTATGACTTTGCTATGCTTAATGCTTGTCACTAGGGCCCGAGTGCCATGATTTCAGATCTGAACCTATTATGTTTTCATCAATATATGAGAGTTCTTGATCCTATCTTGCAAGTCTATAGTCACCTATTATGTGTTATGATCCGTTAACCCCGAAGTGACAATAATCGGGATACTTACCAGTGATGACCGTAGTTTGAGGAGTTCATGTATTCACTATGTGCTAATGCTTTGTTCCAGTACTCTATTAAAAGGAGGCCTTAATATCCCTTAGTTTCCGTTAGGACCCCGCTGCCACGGGAGGGTAGGACAAAAGATGTCATGCAAGTTCTTTTCCATAAGCACGTATGACTATATTCAGAATACATGCCTACATTACATTGATGAATTGGAGCTAGTTTTGTTTCACCCTAGGTTATTACTGTTACATGATGAACCACATCCAGCATAATTCGCTATCACCGATCCATTGCCTACGAGCTTTCCATACATTGTTCTTCGCTTATTTACTTTTCCGTTGCTATTGTTATCATCACTACAAAACACCAAAAATATTACTTTTGCTACCGTTACCACTACTATCATATTACTTTGCTACTAAACACTTGCTGCAGATATTAAGTTTCCAGGTGTGGTTGAATTGACAACTCAGCTGCTAATACTTGAGAATGTTCTTTGGCTCCCCTTGAGTCGAATCAATAAATTTGGGTTGAATACTCTACCCTCGAAAACTGTTGCGATCCCCTATACTTGTGGGTTATCAGGTCCTGACATGATGGGGAGGCTTGAAGCAATGAGGTTGGACCTTGGGTGCTAGAACTCGAGGTTGGGAAGGCTGAGGAGAGGTTTGGCATAAAAAAGACGGCCCTTGGTTTCTTTATAAAGGCGGCGGGTATTGAACGCCTCCTCCTAAGCCTGAGAACGTGCCTATTCCTAAGGAATCTTTCCCACAAGACGGATGGGTTACCCACGCTCGTATTGATGGGAATCCCGCGATAAGGGGACACGGTCTCTGCTTCGACAGGATGTGCCAACAAAAACCATGCCCTGAAATATGGAACGGCGGGACGAGAAACGGTTTGAAATAATAACCAGGCAAGCATGACGTCACATTACTAAAGTGGTCAGCGGACTGGATTCATGAAATATTATACTCTTTACAGCTGTGTGTTCAGATCCGGACACGTTTCTTTCGTCCGAAGACTATCTTGGAGTTCGGAAGGAGGAACCCGCCTTGCAATGCCGAAGACAGATCTACGCGTCGGATACCTTGTCATTGAAGCCAGGTTCAGGGGCTACTGAGGGAGTCCTAGACTAAGGGGTTCTCGGGTGTCTGACCCGTTAGCCATCACTACAAGAAATATGTCAACTTGTGACCACCACTATTGGTCACTGAATGGTCACAAATTTCCATTTGTGACCTTTTTGTGACCAAAAACATAAGGTCAAAAGCTGGCCGTCGTAAACTGACTATAGCGACCTTTCTTCTGGAATGGTCGCAAACGTTTATGACCAAAATACATCCACTGTGGC
Organism: Triticum urartu; assembly: GCF_056163025.1. Lineage (NCBI taxonomy): Eukaryota > Viridiplantae > Streptophyta > Magnoliopsida > Poales > Poaceae > Triticum > Triticum urartu. The sequence goes on from NC_141877.1 coordinate 356,935,505, forward strand.
GTTTTGGTCACTAGCAACCTCTCCAGGCCACGTAGGCATCCAACGTGGCAATCTGACGTGGCACAAGATTCAGCCCGGTCCAATTGGGTGTTTTACATGGGCTGAGCCCATTAATTCAGCCTTTTTAATATTTATTTTTTCTGTAAGTTAAGCGGGCCAAGCCCATTTCAGCCTTTTATTTATTTTTGGGCCGGGGCCTTTTAACATTGTTTGGGCCATTATATTTTGGAGCTGGTCCCACTTGTCATCATCTCACACATTGGGCCCACTTGACAAAAATTTCAAAACTGCTCAAATTATTTTCATAAGTGGGTCCCACGAGTCAGGTTTCCATTCCACACGTTTTCAAATCACATACATAGTCAATATTTCAGACGGAACAGTACAAATATAGTTCACCAAATACAACTAAGTCGTACAAATATAGTTTACCAAATACAACTAAGTCTACCACAATCTGTACATAGTGTATTACAACCCAAATATGCCTACTATTACAATATTACAATATTTACAGTCTATACGGCTCTTTGCTGAGTAGGGCTATACAACTTCGAACTTCAAATTTCATAGACCTGGAGCTCCTGTAAAAGAGTGAACACATAGGCTACCAGCATTAGAGTCGCTATTATTCCTGGAGTAGATTTGCAAACCTCCAGGTTTAGTGTACAGACTATTGAAAGAGATCTCATAGAAATGTAGATTTATGGGCCAAATATATGATAAATCAACAGATTCAGCCAACTTCAATGACCTAGATGTTTGTGATGCATCTTCACAGAACCACAAGAACACTAGATATAATATAATATGATTCCAGGATTATAATGCTAACCACAAGAGCATCAATCAGCAGCAGGTAAATAGCTAGCCAACTATCTACTAGACATCATCGACACTTGAACCATAACATATCCAGCATGGAAACAAAAAATGGGACAAGTACTAATTCTGTATAACATGTACAGGAAGTCATCCAATGGTTCCAGCCACACCTAATAAACCAGCGGCACTCTAATACTACTAATTACCAGCAGCAAATAAAATAGCCAGATTAGGCACCAGCAGTTGATCATCGACACAACACTCGGCAAGGACTCAACCACGACGCAAAAAGCATCGAAATCCTAACTAACCCATGAAACAGAGCATGATTGTATCATAGCAAAGGGAGGAGCTCACAATAGTGGTTTGTGTAGCCGATGTCGAACAGCCTCCGTTCGTCGCTTGCGAGCACCATGCACCTTGGTGCCTTGCATACAGCCTCCTTCGAGTCTACGAGAGAAAGAACAAGGTGAAGGTCAGTATGCATCTATTCTGGGTCAAGCTAAGTCAAGGGCATAAGAGATTTTAGTCAACAAAAATTAACATGTGAACATCTTGCACAAACTATCATCATTTATAAAAAATACAAAACAAATATGCAAACAGTTGTACAATAGCCGAGTGCTCATACTTATATTACATTGCTTTAACTCAATTGCTAAGCTAGGAAACAAAAAATCCCACTCTCCATGACGTTACCTCATCGCTCAAGATTTGGGGGCAGCAAGGGTATGAGTAATGGATGCGCTACAGGAGAGAGCTGAGTGGGATTAGTACCTGGAGGTTGCAATTGATGGAGTCATGGTCGTCCTGCTGCTATTGTATCCCCATGGAACCCTTGTGCTGCACAAGGACAGATGATTGATCAGCTGAAATTGAAATCAACGGTTGCTGTTGCACAAGAGCCTATAATTAAGCTCAACAATGAAAAAGACATGTTTGTTATGTCTTAGACAGAAAAGAAACATGTGATGTTTTTTACGTCAAGATCAAGATAAACAAAATTAAGCAATGCAGGTAAACATCATCATCAGTGTATAATTTCCAATATAAAAAAGCCATGTAGAAACGCCAAGTTACAGAAACTGCATCACAAATATGATTTGTCTCTGGTGTTTGCCATACAACAACAGCAGTAGTACAAAGATGTTTGATTACATGTGAATAGAGATATGACAATAGCAGATATACATAATTTGAGGGAACCACCAGAAGTAGATATGAAAATAGTAGTAGTATAGATTATAGTAGTAAGCATGCAAGGAAACAAAACATGGGACTAATATTGATAGCAACAAAACAACCAGGATAACAATAAGCTACTACAGGTGCAGGTTTAGGAAGCAAGGAACAGAGTGAAACGGCGGTGAGTGTGGAGACTTTATTTTGCTGAACTTTTGGTTATCTTATACTTCTACAGGATGCAGGCAATGGGGTCGTCAGTCTATGGATTTTCTTCCAATTTGACCGTCTTCCCTAGGGATCAGAAAGATTTCGTTTCGAGTTTTTTCAATCTGCTGCACCAACTGTATCTATCTAATCAATAAGACAAGGTCGATGCTAAAAAAAGGCAGTTGAATCTTTTCCTAGAATTCCAAACTGGTGACTTTTGGCACAACGACTAAGCTCCGTAGAACCAAGAGATGCTCAAGATCGATGCTAAAAAAATTGGAAGCATTAACCCTCTACAAGGTAATAATCCGCTATCGCAACTTCAGGTACACGCACTTTTAGCTAGACTAGTCAACAGTGGATTTTCAGCTCATGTTCCAAAATTCTACTAGTCGGCAAGGTCGTCATACGCTCATGCGCATGGTCAGCAGAAGACAAACATATCCTTGTTGGAAGAAATTAGCCTCCGCGCAGACGACATTTCGACGATCCGCTCCAGCTGCAACAGAAAACGTCGGCCCTTGTTAACTTGTTTGCTAGGCGCTCGAATAAAATCAAAACTGAATTTTAACAAAACAATACAGAAGAAATCTAATGTACTACTATATATGAACCGGCTATCTGACTATCACACTCCAACATGCTTTTTTTACAACATGGTGTAGACTGTAACTTTGATGCGCCATGAACTTTGTGGCTGAAGTGCTGTACTTGGAACCAAACTTCTACAAGAGTATGAACGACGAATGTGCTCGACCAAGGTGATGTGTCTGACCTTGTTTTCCAGCAACTTTTTCCAGTTGTACTTGATGTCCCCATTGATCTCCCACCCGAAATTCTTGGCGTCCTGCACCCGAAACTTTTTCCAGCAACATGGTGCAGACTGTAACTTTGATGCACTAGTATCACGCACCTAGATGCAGCGAGCACACACAGATAGATTCAGAGCGTAATTGCAGCAACAAAAATGCAGAGAAGGAGGTAATTCAGGATTGTGCTTACATTCCGCCATGTCCTTCCTTCACAATGGGAAAACTAGTACCAGTCCATCTGATGTGTGCATCAGGATTTGCTGGATTCGAGAACTGATTAAGAACGTGTACGTTTGGTAATTCTTTCTTGAGCTGTTCGACCTTGTCGGTTATTCCTGGGAATCCAAGTGTTGGATCTGTCATGTGGTTACACAAAAGAAACAAGGTTACAGATACAAATCACAGCGGTTGCAAGGAAAATCAATCAGACCTAATCAAGCAAGCAAACATCTGTGCTTCCTTGAGCCAGGAATCAACTATGCTGATGCTATCTATCTATCTCACCAGTTATGAACAACTCAGCACCCATGTATCTCAACAAGATCTGCTTATCAAGCGAGTATTGGCCCGGCATCACCGCGACGAACCTGTAGCCTTTGCTTAGGGCAATCAGAACCAATCCCAGGCCCAAATTACCGCTGGTCGGCTCGACTAGAGTCGTGACACCTGGTGAAATCAGCCCTTTCTCTTCAGCATCCTCGATCATCCTGAAGAAAACAGGAAGAAATAGCACAACATAAGTTCATAATTCCCAACAGTTGCAAAATAAATTCTGGAAAGTGCAACAAAATATACTTGAAATCACCACCTCATCACACCAATCCCTACAGCCAAACAATGAAAATGATGGTTTACACTTTACAAGAAGCCTTAATCTTAGCATAAGTGGAAATTTAGCTCCTTTTAGCCCCCGTTGACTTTTCACAAATTGCTCAACTAGCAGAAATGAAACTAGCTCTGTAAACTGGTACCATCCCAAGATTTGTAAAAGTGAACGAGCCTGGTTAGAACGAGCTGACCGTACCTGAGAGCGCTGCGGTCCTTGACGGAGCAGAGGGGCTGGTAGGCCTCGATCTTGCCGACGATGCGGGCACCCACCCCCTCCTTCCCGGCGATCCGCCTCAGCTCGATCAGCGGCGTCCACCCTATCAGCTGAATCAAATCAACCGCTCCACATGAGCCTCCCCTTAATCCCAGCTCACCTCAGTCTCCGTCAGAGTCGATGTACAGGGGAAGAGGTCGAGGCTTGCCTGGGTGACGTCGGACGCGATGTGCTCGTCCTGCCCAGTCCCGCCGTCCTGGAGCAAGGAAGGGACCCCTCTCCTGCCAGTCCCATAGTGGCCACCCATAGTGGCCCTGAAGGTAGCAGTCCTCCGCCAGGACGACGGAGACCATCGGCGTGAGGTGCAAGATCCGCTCGCTGAGAGGACGCGCCGGCTGGAGAAGCCCCGTGGCCAGCGACCGAAGGCAGGCAGCCATGGCCACGCGCTGCGTAGCACCAACAGAAGGTTCGTCAAGCAGCGCCAAATCAAATCCAGAGAGAGGGGGGTCGAATCGGGGAGTTCCTACCTTGAGACGAAGGGGGGACCAATAGACTCCAGCTCCAGGTAGTCGATGACGGAGCACACGAACGCGTCGTCCACCCGCGCCACCGCGCGCTTGATCCGCTCCGCCACGAACCCCAGCGGCTGCGACAGCACGTCCCCCACGCGCACCGTCACGAGGTCCCGCACGATGGCGTTGCCGAAGTAGTTGGCCGGCAGCTACGGGCGCAGGCGCTGCCGGATGTTGTCCCCTGCGGCGGGAGGGATGAGCGCGGCGGCCCTGCGGCGGAGGGCGCCGACTGAGGCCTCCGGGACGGGCGAAGGAAGAGCGGCGGACGTCCTCTGGGAGGCGAGGAGGAGCAGGTAGTGGCTCGTGGGCACGGGCGGTGGGGTCAGATCTGAATTAGGGAGGGATGGGATCGGCGGGGTGGCGGCGGCGATGTGGGAGACGAGGGGAGAGGGAGCGCGTGAGGGAGAGGGAGCGCTAGGGTTCGTGGGGTGAGAGGGTGAGGGAGTTTTCTTTTTTTCTTTTTTTGAGACAAAGAGGGGGAGCGGGTGAGGGAGAAAGGGCTGTCGTCGGATCCGAGAGCATCCGATGGTGTTTGAGCACGATCCGCGTGACATGTCCATGGACCAATCAGAATCCAGTACACGTTATGACATTCTAAATTGGTCGCAATCGACTAAAAATAAGGTGTTGAACCATATTTTTTCAAAATAAAGTGTTGAATCATAGAAACAATTTTATGATATGAGAAATTCAAAAAGAAACATTCTCATTGTGTCACCAAATGTGACATAGTTTTCAGGAAAACTAACAAACTTGGAATTGGAATAAGACAAATATCTTTTAAAAATTGTTATGAGAAATGAGTTTTTAGGGGGGGGTCATTTTCTAATTTTTCACATGAAAAATTAAAAGAAATGATCTCATATTGTGCACAAGGGTGCATATTGGAATGCAAAACAATGTTGCCTAAGGAAGTTTTCATTTTCTTTGGACAAAAAAACCATTTTCCATTTTTCGAGTGCCCAAAAGGAGGTTTTTTTGTGAAGGACCTCCCAAATAATTGTTGCAAAATTGGACCAAATCATTTTTCTAAAATACTAGGACATATTTAATGCACAATTGATAAAATGGTTGGGTGTAAAAAGTTTTGATCCACCTCTCGTGAAAAAGACAAATTTACGCCGATTCAGCTGGAAGCGGGTCAAATTTGAACTACAGCTGCCTCGTAGTTTGCTATTTATTTTTTCCAAAAATCATTTCTAGGTACATAAGTATCTATTTAATCAGAGAAACACCAAAAAAATTCCAAAATCAACCACTAGCTAGGAACGGTCATTCCCGCCGTTTTGACCGCATTTTGAAACGGGCATAAAAAATTCAAAAAAATCAAAAAATTGAGAAACCTTCGCATTATGTCATCATATGTGGCCAAGTTCCTAGGAAAAATAACAAACTTGTAATACGGCAATTATTATAAAAAAGTGTTCTCAGAAACGAGCTATCATGTGTGGAGATCAATGGCTTTCAAGCCAAATGATCAATCTTATGGCCACATTCATGGCATAGTTTGTTCAAATGATCTCATATTGTGCACAAGGGTGCATATTGGAATGGCAAACAATGTTGCCTAAGAAAGTTTTCATTTTCTTTGGACGAAAAAACCATTATCCCCTTTTCGAGTGCCCGAAAGGAGGTTTTTTTGTGAAGGACCTCCAAAATAATTGTTGCAAAATTGGACCAAATCATTTTTCTAAAATACTAGGAGATATTTAATGCACAATTGAAAAAATGGTTGGGTGTAAAAAGTTTTGATCCACCTCTCGTGAAAAAGACAAATTTCCGCCGATTCAGATGGAAGCGGGTCAAATTTGAACTGCAGCTGCCTCATAGTTTGCTATTTATTTTTTCCAAAAATCATTTCTAGGTACATAAGTATCTATTTAATCAGAGAAACACCAAAAAAATTCCAAGATTCAACCACTAGCTAGGAACGGTCATTCCCACCGTTTTGACCGCATTTTGGAACGGGCATAAAAAATTCAAAAAAAATCAAAAAATTGGGAAACCTTCGCATTGTGTCATCATATGTGGCCAAGTTCCTAGGAAAAATAACAAACTTGTAATACGGCAATTATTATAAAAAAGTGTTCTCAGAAACGAGCTATCATGTGTGGAGATCAATGGCTTTCAAGCCAAATGATCAATCTTATGGCCACATTCATGGCATAGTTTGTTCAAATGATCTCATATTGTGCACAAGGGTGCATATTGGAATGGCAAACAATGTTGCCTAAGGAAGTTTTCATTTTCTTTGGACGAAAAAACCATTTTCCATTTTTCGAGTGCCCGAAAGGAGGTTTTTTTGTGAAGGACCTCCAAAATAATTGTTGCAAAATTGGACCAAATCATTTTTCTAAAATACTAGGAGATATTTAATGCACAATTGAAAAAATGGTTGGGTGTAAAAAGTTTTGATCCACCTCTCGTGAAAAAGACAAATTTCCGCCGATTCACATGGAAGCGGGTCAAATTTGAACTGCAGGTGCCTCATAGTTTGCTATTTATTTTTTCCAAAAATCATTTCTAGGTACATAAGTATCTATTTAATCAGAGAAACACCAAAAAAATTCCAAGATTCAACAACTAGCTAGGAACGGTCATTCCCGCCGTTTTGACCGTATTTTGAAACGGGCATAAAAATTCAAAAAAAATCAAAAAATTGGGAAACCTTCGCATTGTGTCATCATATGTGGACAAGTTCCTAGGAAAAATAACAAACTTGTAATACGGAAATTATTATAAAAAAAGTGTTCTCAGAAACGAGCTATCATGTGTGGAGATCAATGGCTTTCAAGCCAAATGATCAATCTTATGGCCACATTCATGGCATAGTTTGTTCAAATGATCTCATATTGTGCACAAGAGTGCATATTGGAATGGCAAACAATGTTGTCTAAGGAAGTTTTTATTTTCGTTGGAAGAAAAAACAATTTTCCATTTTTTGAGTGCCCGAAAGGAGGTTTTTTTGTGAAGGAACTACCAAATAATTGTTGCAAAAATGGACCAAATCATTTTTATAAAATACTAGGCCATATTTAATGCACAATTGACAAAATGGTTGGGTGTAAATTTTTTTGATCCACCTCTCATGAAAAAGACAAATTTCCGCCGATTCAGATGGAAGCGGGTCAAATTTGAACTGCACCTGCCTCATAGTTTGCTATTTATATTTTCCAAAAATCATTTCTAGTTACATAAGGGCCTATTTAATCATAAATACATGGTTTGGTGGCGATATGTCGAGGTTTGGGCGGCGGCCGAGGGCCCCAACTCTAGAGCACGTAAACTCGCATGCCCGCCGCGTGGTCACCGCGCGACCGTGACGTTGCCATATGTTCTGCGCGGCCTAGGCATGTCTAGTGGGTTGGGCACTCCCCAGGTTGGTTCTAGGAAGAAAATTACAACATAAGATTCTCACGAGGAGACCGATCGATGCTCAAACATGAATTAGCAGCCAAGTGTTTGATTAGCGGTACGGGAAATGTACATGGCTAATGGGCGTGAGTTTTGGCTGAGGATGATTAGTTACTAAGATGACCGTGTTCACAAATTTTCAGCTCAAAAGGAGGAGCCTAGGTGGTACTTGCTTTGCAAACTACCACACTGGACATAACTACGAATGTTGAAGCTCGGCTCAAAATAATGAATGTATTGAGCTGGCATTTGGTGGAGGATGGTTATTTGGACATAGGAAAGCACTGTAGAAAATGGATACTATTTGGACATGCCAAAGTGGTACTTCCTTCACAATGCTCTTCTATGGAAAAAAACTTGGGAAAACTAGTGAGAGAGATTGGATGAATGAAATGAGCTCAAAATTGGTGTAGGTAAGTTACTTTGGTATGGTCATGCGCTGGTAAATTTTCAGATCATTTGGGTAAGCCTAGCTAGTACTTACTTCACAAAGCTTCTCTCTAGGTAGAAACTTTGGAAATTTCCCGAGAAAGATTTACTAGGAAAATTGAGCTGAATATTATCACGTGGCAATGATTTGGGTATGGAAGAGTGCCCAAAAAGTTTGAGGGTAATAGGAGGGGTCTATATAACACTTGCTTTGCAATGTGCCAATTTGGCCATAAAATATAAATTGAACCTGGGCTCACATAGATGATTTGACTGAGCTACAATTTGGAGGAGGGTGATAATTTGGGCATATGAAGGAACTGTATAAATTTCATCTCATTTAGAGATATAAAAAAGGTACTTCCGTCACAATGCTTCTAGGTGGACAAAAACTTTGGAAATTTGCTGAGGAAGATTTGCTAGGCAAATGGAGCTGAATTTTGTCATGCGGTAATGATTTGGATAGGAAAGAGTGCCCAAAAATTCCGAGGGCAATCAAAAATATATAAATAGCACTTCCTTCATAAAGTGTTGTTGTGAACAGAATAGGAAAATGAATATTGTTGAATTAGTTTTGAACTAGGCAAGGAAGGATTTTTACATATTTGATGAAGATATGCCCCAAAGAATTTATGAGATTTTTTTGGGAATTTTGGGAATGATAGAAATATAGGTTGCTTCACAACCTAGGGCAAAAACTACCACATGGACATGACACATAGGCAAAACTGATGAGATGGCGCCTAGTCATCACAACCCACCACAATCTACAAGGCTATGACCATCTATATTGGTCATTAACAACTAGAAATAAGGCAGCGGACTAGCACTGTTTGCTTTGTGACCATTTCGTGTAAGGAAATTACGACCTTTCTGACCAAAATGGTCGCAATGGTTTAGGGTTTGGAGCCCCCTGAACAGCTTTTGACCAATTGGTCTAAAATGGTCATAAATTTATGACCAATTCTTCGAGGGTCACTGACAGAAGGTCATATGTTGACATATTTCTTGTAGTGCATGGGTCGGACTGATGGGCTGTGAAGAACACGAAGACCGAAGACTACACCCATGTTTGGATGGGACTCTCCTTGGCGTGGAAGGCAAGCTTTGCGACCAAATATGTAGATTCCTTTCTTTGTAACCGACCTTGTGTAACCCTATATCCTCCCAGTGTCTATATAAACCAGAGGACTTAATCCGGAGGAGGGAGATTCATTCATTATCATAGTCATATAGGCTAGACTTCTAGGGTTTAGCCATTACGATCTCGTGGTAGATCAACTCTTGTAATACTCATATTCATCAAGATCAATCAAGCAGGACGTAGGGTATTACCTCCATAGAGAGGGCCCGAACCTGGGTAAACATTGTGTCCCCTGTCTCCTATTACCATCGACCTTAGACGCACAGTTCGGGACCCCCTACCCGAGATCCACCGGTTTTGACACCGACAACGGGTAACAAGTAATAAAAGTAAATAAGGTGCAGCAATATGGACCAATACTTTTTGTAGTAAAGGACAAGCCTGGACAAACTCTTATATAAAGGAAAGAACTCCCGAGGACACATGAGAATTATCGTCAAGCTAGTTTTCATCACGCTCATACGATTCGCGTTCGGTACTTTGATAATTTGATATGTGGGCGGATCGGTGCTTGGGTACTGTCCTTCCTTGGACAAGTATCCCACTTATGATTAACCCCTATTTCAAGCATCCACAACTACAATAGAAGTATTAAGGTAAACTTCACCATATCACGAAACATATGGATCCAAATCAGCCCCTTACGAAGCAACGCATAAACTAGGGTTTAAGCTTCTGTCACTCTAGCAACCCATCATCTACTTATTACTTCCCAATGCCTTCCTCTAGGCCCAAACAATGGTAAAGTGTCATGTACTCGACGTTCACATGACACCACTAGAGGAAAGACAACATACATATCATCAAAATATCGAACGAATACCAAATTCACATGACTACTTATAGCAAGACTTTTCCCATGTCCTCAGGAACAAACGTAACTACTCACAAATCATATTCATGTTCATAATCAGAGGGGTATTAATATGCATAATGGATCTGAACATATGATCTTCCACCAAATAAACCAACTAGCATCAACTACAAGGAGTAATCAGCACTACTAGCAACCCACATGTACCAATCTGAGGCTTTGGGACAAAGATTGGATACAAGAGATGAACTAGGGTTCAAGGTGAGATGGTGCTGGTGAAGATGTTGATGCATATTGACCCCCTCCCGATGAGAGGATTGTTGGTGATGACGATGGTGATGACTTCCCCCTCCCGGAGGGAAGTTTCCCCGGCAGAACAGCTCCGCCGGAGCCCTAGATTGGTTCCGCCAAGGTTCCGCCTCGTGGCAGCGGAGTTTCGTCCCGTGAGCTTGCTTATGATTTTTTCCTCGGCGAAAGACTCCATATAGCCAAAGATGGGCATCAGAGGGCCACCATGGGGCCCACGAGGTAGGGGGCGCGCCCAGGGGGTAGGGCGCGCCCCCACCCTCATGGACGGTGGGTGGCCCCCCTCTGCTACTTCTTTCTCCCAATATTTTTTATATATTCTGAAATGTGTTCCCGTGAAGTTTTAGGACTTTTGGAGATGTGCAGAATAGGTCTCTAATATTTGCTCCTTTTCCAGCCCAGAATTCCAGCTGCCAGCATTCCCCCTCCTCATGTAAACCTTGTAAAATAAGAGAGAATATGCATAAGTACTATGACATAATGTGTAATAACAGCCGATAATGCAATAAATATCGATATGAAAGCATGATGCAAAATGGACGTATCATATACCCGTCCCGAAGGATCGACAGCTCTGATCATCGATCCAATTATTGATGGGTTCCATCTCATGAAAGTCCTTATGGACGGTGACAGTAGCCTTAATCTACTGTACCAAGCCACTGTCCATAAAATGGGCATTGATCCTTCTAGAATCAAACCCACCACAACAATCCTTAAGGGAGCAGCACCCGGCGTAGAAGCTCACTGCACGGGCTCCATCACACTGGAAGTCGTTTTCGGCTCGCCAAACAACTTCCGAAGCAAGGGCTTGACCTTTGATATTGCCCCGTTCCACAGTGGCTACCACACACTTCTGGGGCATACCGCTTTCGCTCGATTTAATGCGGTCCCACTCTACGCCCTCGCAAAACTTAAAATGCCCGGTCCGTGCGGCGTCATAACAATAAACGGAAATATGGGACACTCCTTCCGTACAGGGGATTATATTATGACCATTATAGCCAAAGCACAAAGCAACCTCGTCAAGCCGCACAACTCATCGGCCATTAAGCCACCGGTTTCCATTAAATGGAACCGATCTGTCTCAGAGCAGGATTAGCAGTTCAGCCTCCGTCGTTCGCCTCACAATCACGTGAAGTTTATACCGTGCATGCATAATTACACACTTAAAATACCCTGGCCATCGGCGGAGGCACAATACGGGCAAGCCTACAAGCACTTCCATTTCCTCCTTCTCATTTCTAACTATTTCTTTTTATCTTATCACAGGTGACGCAAAATATTGGTCATCTCACAGACTCTTTCGGAGTTTGGCTTCATACACTTACCCCAAGGTTGTTCCTGTTAAAGGAATCCTTTAATAGAGGCAAGGCGGCGTAGACGTGCGACAAGAGGTCCAAATAATTTTGTAGACCGCACTCTCTATTTTGAGCCTAAAAGTGCCTTCGCCCTCAGCCTTCGACCACCGACATGTCAAATAGCCTGGGTCATGGCATTATTATTTGTAAAATGGCAATTGACATATCGATCAGGTCCCAATAAACATAATCCATATCCAGTATTCGCTTTTTCTAAAAAGGTGAATTTCTCCGGTTGTTTCATACTTGCACCTCGGCACGGGTTGCCAGGGGCTCGATATGGGAACAAATGAATTGCTCACAAGTCCGAACAGATTTATAGCACACTTTGGCATCGCGAGTTTGGCCTTATATGCATCAGCTCTGAATCATGTCTTTGGTCAATAGTTGGGTTGCCCGGCTCCTGTGCTTACTACCTTACGTTCCGCTATATCGGCTAGGGTAGTAAAGGGAGAACTACTGCGATTGTGTCCCGGTTTATCCGGATGAGCACCTCAGTAGAGAAAGCCGAAAACTGACTATCATGATGCAGCGAGAGCTGGTCAACCACTGGATGACTTATTAGAATCTTTCACGATTCCTTCCATATTGCACGAAGGACCGTTCTTCTGGTCACTCATCTAACGCACCGTATTCGTATAACTGCGTACATACCAGGGGCTATATCGTAGACCCGCCGTCAAATTCCTATGGCTAAGTGAAAGTGCTAAAGCCCTATAGTCCGATTGCCTAGTTCGCTGCATTGACACCTCCTTAACGGACCAAGACGTTGGATCAAGAGTAATCAATTGCTTTTTCGAACACCCCCGTATTTTATGCGAGGGGGCTGAAGCCGACGACTGGAAAACTTTCAGATTATACAAAAATGGCCGCACAGGAGGAGCCACAACCTCTAGGCATAATCTTAAAATATAATTGTTTTTACAATTTCAATACATTTCACTCGAACATCATCTCTTTTGAGAACTGACCCTCTATCAAGCGGGCACCCTATAAGACATCCTCAAAATAATACTCTCGCGTGTGATGCTCCTTGCCCTCGGGTGGACTTTTCGCTACAATGTCGATGGCCTTCATCTTCGCCCAGTACGTCTTCACACGGGCAAGGGCCATCCGTGCACCTTCAATGCACGTGGATCGCTTAACAACATCGATATGCAGCACCACATCACCTAGTCGCCGTACCAAACCAAAATAACTCTTCGGAACTAGCTCAGTCGGCCACAGCTGGACTACAACGTCCTTCATGGTAGAACCGGATATCTTGTGGAGCTCGGCCCACTGGGCCATCTGTTCGTTCAGCAACAGTGGGCGCTTCTCCGTTGCATGCCCTTCCTGCGCCTCATAAAACTGCGCCGCATCGGAGGCATTCTTCGGCAAGTCCAAAAAGGCGTCTGGGAAGCTCCACATTTGATTAAGCAGGGCATACTTCGGATCGGCGAATTTAGTCTGTAATAAGAAAGGCTTACCGGCCGCTATCTCCCCAACTTGTCGGATCTCTTCCCGAGCCGCTCTAGACTCAGATCGTGCTTCTCTTGCCTCTTGTATTGCCTTGTCAAGATCGGCTGCTTTGGCTTTGTTATCCTTCTCGAGGAATTCACACCTGACAGTGGCTTCCTTCAGCTCACGCGCCATAGTGGGCATTCTCTCCTCACACTGGCACTGAGCAGCCTGTCCGACTTCTAACTCATCAGATGCCTTCTTAGCAGCCACATTACTCATCCGGGCTTGCTCCTTGGCTCGGGCAAGTTCAGCCCGAAGGGTCTCAACCGTGGAAGCATCATCTGCAGATACGCATGTCTCAAAACATAATTCTAGCTTCGTGCTCATGTTACTATACATACGCTAACACATACCTTGCGCCTCATCGAGTCGCCTGTTAATAAGCATGATGTCGTTATCCACCACATCAAGCTTGTGCTCCAGACCTGCAACCTCTGTAGCATGGGCAGTCGTCATGGAGGTAACAGCATGTGTTTCCAGTCATTAGATTATTACCTGAGGACATCTTTTTCGATCCTCTGATTGCCTACCTTTGGGCGCCAACCAGAGTCTCAGGGGATACTATCTATACAGAAGTGCATTTTGCGTATAGAGCACAATCGAAAATATAACATTACATACCTCAAATCCTCTTAGCACGCCCACGAAGGCTTCATTCAATCCGCTTTTCGCGGACAGAATCCTCTCAACCGCCGTACCCATCAAGGTACGATGCTCCTCTGAGATCGACGAATACCGCAAAATGTCTGTGAGTGTATCTGGCGCATCCGGATTCCTGGAAGCAGTTATGGTAGTACGGACTCCCTTTGAAAGGGTGTGTCTACTCGACCCTAGAGTCGTCTCCAGCTATAAACCGGATAGTCCGAAGCCTTTATTGTTAGCCCTTGTAGGGACCGCACACTTTGGACCCTGGGCGGTCGAAGTTTCACCTTGGGGCGCTGGCTCCATTATCCCCTGATCGGGAGAAACCCTCTGAGACGACACCTCGACGTCGTCCGCCCTGTAGGGCAAGGAAGCTTTTGGAGGCGTTTCGCTTTCCATCGTCTCTGGTAGAAGGTCCCCCGAGGAGGAGGATTGTTGAGGAAGACTGCGTGTCGGACTACAGAACGCACATTCTAGATGTTACCTTTGCAAAGAGAAAAGGAACGAGGTATGTTTAAAATATCTTTGTTCACTTACGATTTGGCTGGAGGCTTATCCTTACGAAGGGATTGTGCGACAAAAACACCTTCCGAGCCTGAACCACCCGACAGGGGCGTTTTGCCCCGCTTAGGAGCCCTTACCTCCCAACTCTCGGAAGCGGCCCTTTTCTTACCATAGGAAGAAGGGATGTCAGCTTCTCCTTCTCTTTTGTCTTTGGAAGAGGGAGATCTAATCTCCCCGGACCCAGTGTGTGGTTTGCCTCCAGGATGGAAGCCACCTTTGGCTCCCCCGTTCTCCTCATTCTCCTCTTCCACCGGCGCCTGGTATGGCGCTAGGACCAGCATCCTTGTTAGTACGGGACTAGCTGAGTCTTCGGGAAGAGGAGCCAAACACTTGATTCGCTCCGCCTTGTTTATCCACCCCTGGAAGAAGATGGTTTTCTCAGCATCTTATTATGAGGTGCGTATCTAAGCTGTATTCGAGAGTTAAGTGCTTGCTGAGGTATCCAGATGGTTGCAGTCAAGGCCGACGTCCTCTGTAGTATCCGGCCACTGTTTCCGTTTCCCGAAAAATAACTTCCACATTCCTCTGTGCGTCGCACCGAAGAAGTGCTGAAGGGTTCATGGTCCTTCTGGATTAAACTCCCACATATGGAGGGGCCGTCTTTGGCACGGGAGGACCCGGCGGACTAGCATTACTTGAATCACATCGATGAGTTTGGTGTTCTTCTCAAGGAGACTCCGGATGCGACTCTGTAGAGTCTGCAGTTCATCAGTTGATCCCCAGTCCAACCCCTTATTGACCCATGACGCGAGCTGAATTGGAGGGCCAGATCAGAACGCAGGAGTAGCTGCCCACTTGGTGCCACGGGGTTCAGTGATGTAAAACCACTCCCGCTGCCATAAGTCGGAAGATTCTATGAAGGATCCTTTTAGCCAAGGAGTGTTGATAAGTTTGCCCACTATAGCACCACCGCACTCTGCTTGTTCCCCGTCGACTACCTTCGGCTTCAAATTAAAGGTCTTAAGCCACAAGCCGAAGTGTGGGGGAATACAAAGGAAAGCCTCACACATGATGATGAACGCCGAGATGTGAAGGAGGGAGTCCGGAGTTAGATCATGAAAATCTAGCCCATAATAGAACATAAGCCCTCGAACAAAGGGGCGGAGGGTGAACCCTAGCCCTCAGAGGAAGTGGGAGACGAATACGACCCTCTCGCTGGATCTGGGAGTAGGAATAACCTGCCCTTGAGCAGGAAGCCTGTGGGGGATTTCCGCAGTCAGGTATCTGGACGCCCGGAGCTTCGCGATGTCCTCCTCTGTGACGAAGGAAGGCACCCACCGACCTTGAGGACTGGGGCCGGACATGACTGGGAAGCTTGAAACAATCGAAACCTTGGGCGCTGGATCTCGAGGTTGAAGAGGATGAGGGAAGGGTTGGCGTAAAGAAGCCCGATGGGCCTTAGTCCCTTTATAGAGGCAATGAATATTGAACGCCTCGTCCTCGACCTTGAAACCTGCCTATTCTTAAGGAATCATGCCAACCGGACGGTTGGAATACCCACACCCGTGTTGATGAGGATCCCGCAATAAGGGGACAAGATCTCTGCTTCGACAAGACGTGCCAATGAAACCGCATCTCGGAACCTGGAACGGCAAGTGAGAAAAAAACTGTTCGATATAGTAACCGGGTGATGATGTAATATCACGTCACAGAAAAATTGTCAGCAGATTGGACTCGCAAAATATTATTTCCTCTGCGGTGGTGTGTGGTATTTGTTTTGCAGAGCCGGACACGTTCGTTGCGTCCGAACACTGTGTTGGAGTATTCAAAGAAGGAACCCTCCTTGCAATCTTGAAGACAATTTACGTGCCGGACACCTCGTCATTGAAGCCTGGTTCAGGGGCTACTGAGGGAGTCCTGGATTAGGGGGTCCTCGGGCGTCCGGACTATGGTACGTGGGCCGGACTGATGGACTGTGAAGATACAAGATCGAAGGCTATCTCCCGTGTCCGGATGGGACTCTCCTTGGCATCCCAATATGAAGATTCCTTTCTCCGTAACCGACTTTGTACAACCCTAGTCCCCCCGGTGTCTATATAAACCGGAGGGCTTAGTCCATAGGGACGAAGAATCATATTCATAGTCATACAGGCTAGACTTCTAGGGTTTTAGCCATTACAATCTCATGGTAGATCAACTTTTGTAACCCCCATACTCATCAATATTAATCTAGTAGGACGTAGGGTTTTACCTCCATTGAGAGGGCCTGAACCTGGGTAAACATTGTGTTCCCTGTCTCCTGTTCCCATAGACCTCAGATGCATAGTTCGGGACCCCCTACCCGAGATCCGCCGATTTTAACACCGACAAATACCCTACGTCCTACTTGATTGACCTTGATGAGTATGAGGATTACAAGAGTTGATCTACCACGAGATCGTTGTGGCTAAACCCTAGAAGTCTAGCCTGTATGATTGTGATTCCCCCTAAGTACTAAACCCTCCAGTTTATATAGACACCAGAGGGGCCTAGGGTTATACAAAGTCGGTTGCAGAGAAAGGAAATAATACACACGGATGCCTAGCTTGCCTTCCACGCAAAGGAGAGTCCCATCCGGACATGGGAGGAAGTCTTCTATCTTGTATCTTCATGGCCCAGTAGTCCGGCCCATGTCACACAGGCCGGACGCCCGAGGACCCCTTAATCCTGGACTCCCTCAGTAGCCCCCGAACCAGGCTTCAATGACGATGTGTCCGGCGCGCTGATAGTCTTCGCCATTGCAAGGCGGGTTCTTCCTCCGAACACCTCAAAGCATCTGATCCGAAGAGTCATAATCGGCTTTCAATTTAATGTCGTACCCATTGGCTTCTGCGCCTCCACCGCTTCGGCTTCCACGTGTCAAGCGAACATGAAAGGTCAGAGCACTTTTTGCACATACCACCCTGGCCATGTAAGAAGGGCGTCTATTTAAAGGGACTGGATCTCAGATCCCATTCCACATTGAGCGGAAAGTCCTTAGAGCTTGCTATGAAAAACCATTCCAGCATGGCTAGCGTTCCCAGTTCTTCCTCCCTCCCCCATGGCTCCGAAAAAGGCGATTGGGGGAAATGCTCAGTATCCCATGACCAGCTAAGTAAGCTTAAAATGCAGGGATCCCCCCTCCCCGTGGATTTAGTCCCTGTTCGGGCAAGATTAACCTATTTTACGGGTGAAGCCCTGGCGGAAAATTTCCCCAATCCAGCCAGGGAGCGAGTGTGCTTTATATCCTTCTTAATAAGACGTGTCGAGTTTCCAATCCACCCCTTCCTCCGAGGTCTCCTGGAGTACTACGGCCTCCAACTGCACAATCTCACGTCGGGCTCCATTCGGCACATCGTGGGCTACGTTGCTCTTTGCGAGCTATTCCTGGGCTGCGAGGCCCATTTCAAGCTATGGAGGAAACTGTTCTGCCTCGTCCCTCGCTCCCAAAAGGGATCTATATTTGAGGTCGGCGGCGTCGAAATATGGCGCATAGCCGGGACTGGATACTTATCTGGCACGCCGAAGAAGGCGTCTGAAGAGTGGCCCTCGGAGTGGTTCTATATTGAGGACGTTGCTCTCCCTGACCCAGTCTGAATGGGCCTTCCCGAATTTACCAGTGCTCCATTGAAGAAACGCCATAGCTAGCGCCCTCGGAGCCTCGAGGAGGAAGATAGTGCGGAAGTCCAACAATTAATGGGCAAGATAAGAACACTCGCCTAGTCTGGATTATCAATAATCGAGGTAATGGCCACTTCCACAGTGCGAGGTGTTCAGCCGCTCCAATTCAGGGGGCTTCCCATGTGGCACTACAATGGGGGAGATGACGCCTCGCGCTGTGGACGAAACAGTCCGGATTCCCTTACCGCCCTGGCCGCAATACTGGCCGATCTGTATAAAGGGGAGAAAGAGGAGTTCGCTCGTCTTACGCTCCAGGAAGGAGTTCGCTCATCATGCTTTTATATTGATATTTATTGCATTATGGGTTGTTATTACACATTAGGTCACAATACTTATGCCTATTCTCTCTTATTTTACAAGGTTTACATAAAGAGGGAGAATGCCGGCAGCTAGGATTCTGGGCTGGAAAAGGAGCAAATATTAGAGACCTATTCTGCACAGCAACAAAAGTCCTAAAACTTCACGGAAGACGTTTTCAGAATATATAAAAAATACCGAGTGCAAGAAGTTCACCAGGGGGGCCACACCCTGCCCACGAGGGTGGGGGGCGCGCCCTACCCCCTGGGCGCGCCCCCTACCTTGTGGGCCCCCTGGTGGCCCTCTGATGACCATCTTCTGCTATATGAAGTATCTCGATGAGGAATAAAATCATAAGCCATCTCCTCGGACGAAACTCCGCCTCCACGAGGCGGAACCTTGGCGGATGCTTAAAGAAGTTATTTTTCCAAGATTTGGAGTCCCTAGATATTTAATGACTAATGGTGGTTCACATTTTATTCATGGTGCTTTCCGTAAAATGTTTGCTTAGTATGATGTTAATCATAGAATTGCATCCCCTTATCACCCTCAGTCTAGTGGTCAAGTAGAATTGAGTAATAGAGAGCTCAAATTAATTTTGCAAAAGACTGTCAATAGGTCTAGAAAGAATTGGTCTGAGAAACTTGATGATGCATTATGGGCCTATAGAACTGCATATAAAAATCCAATGGGTATGTCTCCGTATAAAATGGTTTATGGAAAAACATGTCACTTACCTCTCGAACTAGAACACAAGGCATATTGGGCTATTAAGGAGCTCAATTATGATTTTAAACTTGCCAGTGAGAAGAGGTTATTTGACATTAGTTCACTTGATGAATGGAGAACCCAAGCCTACGAAAATGCCAAGTTGTTTAAAGAAAAAGTTAAAAGATGGCATGATAAAGGATACAAAAGCGTGAGTTTAATGTAGGTCATTATGTATTGTTATACAACTCTCGTTTAAGATTTTTTGCAAGAAAACTTCTCTCTAAATGGGAAGGTCCTTACGTTATCGAGGAGGTCTATCATTCCGGTGCCATAAAAATCAACAACTTCGAAGGCACAAATCCGAAGGTGGTGAACGGTCAAAGAATCAAACATTATATCTCAGGTAATCCCATAAATGTTGAAACCAATGTTATTGAAACCGTAACCCCGGAGGAATACATAAGGGACACTTTCCGGAACATTTCAGACTCCAAAAAGGAATAGGTATGTGGTACGGTAAGTAAACTGACTCCAAAACAGTTCTAATGGCAATTTTCTTCTGTTTTGGAATATTTAGAAAAATAAGAAGCAGTCCGGGAAGGACACGAGGCCTCCATGAGGGTGGAGGGCGCGCCCTACCCTACTGGGCGCACCCCCTACCTCGTGGGCACCTCGTGCACTCTCCGGACTCCATTTTCTTACATGACACATATTTTGGTCGGTAAAAATTCATTATATAATCTCCTGAAGGTTTTGACTCCCGTATCACGCAAAAATCTCATGTCTTTGTTTCGAGCTGTTTTCTGTCAGGCTTGTCAAGGCCAGGCACTATGTCGTCTCCCTCCTCCTCCAACCATGAGGGCAATGATGCTTGGATAATGAAGACAGAGTTGAAGAGAGAAGAACCCACGGAGATCAACAAGGATGAAGGGATCAAGAAGGCCATGGAGGACCAAGTTCCGGCAATAGAAGACACCCTTCAACTTGATCACAATCTTCTTACCCCAACGGAGATCGAAGCTTTCAAGATGATTGAGTTAGCTCATATACAAAATAAGTATCTCACACGTGAAAATATTTTGTTGAAGGAGCGTATCATCGCACTCAAAGGCATTATCCGCAAGTTAGAAAACCTCCTATGCTTGATGTGCGACTATCCATCATCAACAACTCCACCTTCTTCACCAACAAAGGAGACATAATCACATGGGTATGGACACTCCCCTTTGCAACTGCCAAGCTTGGGGGAGTGCCCCGGTATCGTATCACCATCACTTTTATCTTTACCATTTTTCTTAGTTCGTTCCTTTTGATAATATCTTGATCTAGTAACTTAAAGTTTTTAGTATGATCTAGTTGTGAGTTGTGCTTTATGATCCCTCTATGTAATCGAGTCTGTGAGCTATATAATAAAGATTAGTGTTGAATCAAGGGCTTGATTATTTTGCCATGATCCTAAGTGAATAAAAGAAAAGAGAAATAAATAAAAAGGGAAACAAAGAGATCATAAGGATCTTACGGAGAGTAATGAGCTCACATAGAAAGAGTATTATGAATAAAAGTTGTTGAGAGTTGAAAAACATAGTTTTGGTCATCGTTGCAATTAATAGGAAGTAATAAAGAAAGAGAGGTCTTCACATATAAATATACTATCTTGGACATCTTTACGATTGTGAGCACTCATTAAAATATGACATGCTAAAGATTTTACGTTGGACAAGGAAGACAACGTAATGGGTTATGTTTTCTTACATCTGAGATAAATTCTATTGTCATGGATCATCCAACATGGTTGAGATTGCTTTCCCCCCTCATGCTAGCCAAATTCATCGCACCAAGTAGAGATACTACTTGTGCTTCCAAATACCCTTAAACCAGTTTTGCCATGAGAGTCCACCATACCTACCTATGGATTGAGTAAGATTCTCCAAGTAAGTTGTCATCGGTGCAAGCAATAAAAATTGCTCTCTAAATATGTATGACTTATTAGTGTGGGAGAAAGTAAACTTTATATGATCGTGTGATATGGAAGAAATAAAAGTGACAGATTGCATAATAAAGGTCCATATCACAAGTGGCAATATGAAGTGACGTTCTTTCGCATTAAGATTTTGTGCATCCAACCATAAAAGCGCATGACAACCTCTGCTTCCCTCTGCGAAGGTCCTATCTTTTACTTTTATCTCCTACCTTGCATAAGAGTCATGGTGATCTTCACCCTTCCTTTTTACATTTTATCCTTTGGCAAGCACAGCATGTTGGAAAGATCCTGATATATATGGCTAATTGGATGTGAGTTTTCATGAACTATTATTGTTGACATTACCCTTGAGGTAAAACTTTGGGAGGCAAAACTATAAGCCCCTATCTTTCTCTGTGTCCGATTAAAACTCCATACCCATAAGTATTGCGTGAGTGCCAGCAATTGTGAAAGACTATATGATAGTTGAGTATGCGGACTTGCTGAAAAGCTCTTATATATTGAATCTTTCCTATGTTATGATAAATTGCAATTGCTCCAATGACTGAGATTATAGTTTGTTAGTTTGCAATGAAGTTTACGATTCATACTTGAAATTGTGACTGAATTATTACTCTAGCATAAGAAATCATATGACAGGAATTATGTAAGTTGTTGTTCTAAGAATGATCATGATGCTCTCATGTCCGTATTTTACTTTTATCAACACCTCTACCTCTAAACATGTGGACATATTTTTCGATTTCGGCTTTCGCTTGAGGACAAGCGAGTTCTAAGCTTAGGGGAGTTGATACGTCCATTTTGCATTATCCTTTTATATCGATATTTATTGCATTATGGGCTATTATTACACATTATGTCACAATACTTATGCCTATTCTCTCTTATTTTACAAGGTTTACATAAAGAGGGAGAATGCTGGCAGCTGGGATTCTGGGATGGAAAAGGAGCAAATATTAGAGACCTATTCTGCACAGCTCCAAAAGTCCTGAAACTTCATGGAAGACGTTTTCAGAATATATAAAAAATACCGAGCGCAAGAAGTTCACCAGGGGGCCATACCCTGCCCACGAGGGTGGGGGGCGCACCCTACCCCCCTAGGCATGCCCCCTACCTCGTGGGCCCCCTGGTCGCCCTCCGATGACCATCTTCTGCTATATGAAGTCTTTCGATGAGGAAAAAAATCATAAGCCATCTCCTCGGACGAAACTCCGCCGCCACGAGGCGGAACCTTGGCGGAACCAATCTAGGGCTCTGGCGGAGCTGTTCTGCCAGGGAAGCTTCCCTCCGGGAGGGGGAAATCATCGCCATCATCATCACCAACGTTCCTCTCATCGGGAGAGGGCAATCTCCATCAACATCTTCACCAGCACCATCTCCTCTCAAAACCCTAGTTCATCTCTTGTATCCAATTCTTGTCTCCAAGTCCGGGATTGGTACTAGTAGGTTGCTAGTAGTGTTAATTACTCCTTGTAGTTGATGCTAGTTGGTTTATTTGGTGGAAGATCATATGTTCAGATCCTATATGCATATTAATACCCCTCTGATTATGAACATGATTATGCTTTGTGAGTAGTTACATTTGTTCCTGAGGACATGGGAGAAGTCTTGCTATTAGTAGTCATGTGAATTTGGTATTCATTCGATATTTTGATGAGATGTATGTTGTCTCTCCTCTAGTGGTGTTATGTGAACGTTGACTACATAACACTTCACTATTATTTGGGCCTAGAGGAAGGCATTGGGAAGTAATAAGTAGATGATGGGTTGCTAGAGTGACAGAAGCTTAAACCCTAGTTTATGCGTTGCTTCATAAGGGGTTGATTTGGATCCATATGTTTCATGCTATGGTTAGGTTTACCTTAATACTTTTGTTGTAGTTGCGGATGCTCGCAATAGAGGTTAATCATAAGTGGGATGCTTGTCCAAGTAAGGACAGTACCCAAGCACCGGTCCACCCACATACCATATTATCAAAGTACCGAACGCGAATCATATGAACGTGATGAAAACTAGCTTGACAATATTCCCATGTGTCCTCGGGAGCGCTTTTCTCTATATAAGAGTTTGTCTAGGCTTGTGGTTTGATACAAAAAGGATTGGTCCACCTTGCTGCACTTTATTTACTTTTGTTACTTGTTGCTCGTTACAAATTATCCTATCACAAAACTATATGTTACCACTTATTTCAGTACTTGCAGAGAATACCTTGCTAGAAACCGCTTATCATTTCCTTCTGCTCCTCGTTGGGTTCGACACTCTTACTTATCGAAAGGACTATGATAGATCCCCTATACTTGTGGGTCATCAAGACTCTTTTTTGCGCCGTTGCCGGGGAGTGAAGCGCCTTTGGTAGGTGGAATTTGGTAAGGGAAAATTTATATAGTGTGCTGAAATTTACTGTCACTTGTTACTATGGAAAGTAATCATCGGAGGGGCTTGTTTGGGGTATCTTCACCCCGACCAGTAGAGCAAAGAGTTGCTCCTCAACCTACTGAACCTACTAAAAATGAAAATGAAAATGAAAATGTCTGCTTTGAAATTCCTTCGGGTATGATAGAAAAACTGCTAGCTAATCCTTTTGCAGGAGATGGAACAATGCATCCTGATGAGCACCTAATATATGTTGATGAAGTTTGTGGATTATTTGAGCTTGCAGGTGTACCCGGAGATGTTTTTAAGAAGAAGGTCTTCCCTTTATCTTTGAAGGAAGATGCATTGACATGGTATAGGCTATGTGATGATACGGGGCCATGGAACTACAAACGATTGAAATTGGAATTTCATCAGAAGTTTTGTCCTATGCATCTTGTTCATCGTGATCACAATTATATATATATAATTTTTGGCCTCACGAAGGATAAAGCATCGCTCAAGCTTGGGGGAGGCTTAAATCAATGTTATATTCATGCCCCAATCATGAGCTGTCAAGAGAAATGATTATTCAAAATTTATATGCTCGGCTTTCTGATAACAATCGCACCATGCTCGATTCTTCTTGTGTTGGCTCTTTTATGATGAAGACTATTGAATTCAAATGGGATTTATTCGAAAGAATTAAACGCAACTCTGAAGATTGGGACCTCGACGAAGGTAAGGAGTCAGGTATGACACCTAAGTTTGATTGTATTAAATATTTTATGGATACCGATGTTTTCCGTAAATTTAGCACTAAATATGGACTTGACTCTGAGATAGTAGCTTCTTTCTGTGAACCTTTTGCTACTTATGTTGATCTCCCCAAGGAGAAGTGGTTTAAATATCATCCTCCCATAGAAGTAAAAGTAGCTGCACCAATTAAAGTTGAAGAAAAGACTATCACTTATAATGATCCTATTGTTCCTACTTCTTATGTTGAGAAACCACCTTTCCCAGTTAGGATAAAGGATCATGCTAAAGCTTCAACTATGGTTCGTAAAATCAATATTAAAACTTATACACCTCCTGAGAAAATTAAAGTTGAACCTGATATTGCTATTGTTAAAGATCTCTTGTCTGATAATATTGATGGGCATGTTGTTCATTTCCTTGATGAGACTGCTAGAATTGCTAAACCTTGTGCTAAAGATAAAAACAGACCTGTGGTAGGCATGCCTGTTATTTCTGTTAAAATAGGAGATCATTGTTATCATGGCTTATGTGATATGGGTGCTAGTGCTAGTGCAATACCTTACGACTTATACAAAGAAATTATGCATGATATTGCACCTGCTGAGATAGAAGATATTGATGTCACAATTAAACTTGCCAATAGAGATACTATTTCACCAATGGGAATTGTTAGAGATGTTGAAGTCTTGTGTGGGAAAACTAAATATCCTGCCGATTTTCTTGTTCTTGGTTCCCCACAAGATAGCTTTTGTCCCATTATATTTGGTAGACCCTTCTTAAACACTGTTAATGCTAAGATAGATTGTGAAAAGGATGTTGTTACTATCGGTTTAGATGATATGTCTCATGAATTTAATTTCTCTAAATTTAGTAGACAACAACGTGAAGAAGCATTACCTAGTAAGGATGAAATTATTGGTCTTGCTTCTATTGCCGTACCTCCTAGTGATACTTTAGAACAATGTTTTCTAGACCATGAAAATGATATGTTTATGAATGAAAGAAGGGAAATAGATGAAGTATTCTTTAAACAAGAACCTATTCTAAAACACAATTTTCCTGTTGAAATCCTAGGGGATCCCCCTCCACCCAAGGGTGATCCCGTGTTTGAGCTTAAACCGTTGCCTAATACTCTTAAATATGCTTATCTTGATGAGAAAAAGATATATCTTATTATTATTAGTGCTAACCTTTCAGAGCATGAGGAAGAGCGATTATTGAAAACTCTGAAGAAGCACCATGCTACTATTGGGTATACTCTTGATGATCTTAAGGGCATTAGTCCCACTCTATGTCAACATAAAATAAATTTGGAAGAAGATGCTAAACCAGTATGTGATCATCAATGACGGCTGAATCCTAAAATGAAAGAAGTGGTAAGAAAGGAAATACTAATGCTCCTTGAGGTAGGTATAATCTATCTCGTTGCTGATAGTCAGTGGGTAATTCCTGTCCATTGTGTCCCTAAGAAGGGAGGTATTACTGTCGTTCCTAATGATAAAGATGAATTGATTCCTCAAAGAATTATTACAGGCTATAGGATGGTAATTGATTTCCGCAAATTAAATAAGGCCACTAAAAAGGATCATTACCCCTTACCTTTTATCGATCAAATGCTAGAAAGATTATCCAAACATACACATTTTTGCTTTCTAGATGGTTATTATGGTTTCTCTCAAATACATGTGTCAGCCAAGGATCAATCAAAGACTACTTTTACTTGCCATTTTGGTACTTTTGCTTATAGACGTATGCCTTTTGGTTTATGTAATGCACCTCCTACCTTTCAAAGATTCATGATGGCTATATTCTCTGACTTCTGTGAAAAGATTTGTGAGGTTTTCATGGACCATTTCTCCGTCTATGGATCTTCTTTTGATGATTGCTTGAGCAACCTTGATCAAGTTTTGCAGAGATGTGAAGAAACTAATGTTGTCTTCAATTGGGAAAATTGCCACTTTATGGTTAATGAAGGTATTGTCTTGGGGCACAAAATTTCTGAAAGAGGTATTGAAGTTGATAAAGCCAAGGTTGATGCTATTGAAAAGATGCCATGCCCCAAGGACATCAAAGGTATAAGAAGTTTCCTTGGTCACACCGGATTTTATAGGAGGTTCATTAAGGACTTCTAAAAAATTTCTCGGCCTCTGACTAATTTATTACAAAAAGATATACCATTTGTATTTGATGATGATTGTGTAGAAGCATTTGAAATACTTAAGAAAGCATTGATCTCTGCACCTATTGTTCTGCCACCTGATTGGAATTTACCCTTTGAAATTATGTGTGATGCTAGTGATTATGTGGTAGGTGCTATTCTAGGGCAATGAGTTGATAAGAAATTAAAGTTATTCAATATGCTAGTAAAACCCTAGACAATGCTCAAAGAAATTATGCTACTACTGAAAAAGAATTCTTAGCAGTTGTATTTGCTTGTGATAAGTTCAGACCTTATATTGTTGATTCTAAAGTAACTATTCACACTGATCATGCTGCTATTAAATATCTTATGGAAAAGAAAGATGCTAAATCTAGACTTATTAGATGGATTCTCTTGCTACAAGAATTTGATTTACATATTGTTGATAGAAAGGGAGCTGAGAACCCCGTTGCAGACAACTTGTCTAGGTTAGAAAATGTGCTTGATGACCCACTACCTATTGATGATAGCTTTCCCGATGAGCAATTAAATGTCATAAATGCTTCTCATACTTCTCCATGGTATGCTAATTATGCTAATTACATTGTTGCCAAATTCATACCACCTAGTTTCACATACCAACAAAAGAAAAAGTTCTTCTATGATTTGAGACATTACTTTTGGGATGACCCACATATTTATAAAGAAGGAGTAGATGGTGTTATTAGATGTTGTGTACCTGAGCATGAACCAGAATAGATCCTACGCAAGTGTCACTCCGAAGCTTATGGAGGACACCATGCTGGAGATAGAACTGCACATAAGGTATTGCAATCGGGTTTTTATTGGCCTACTCTCTTCAAGGATGCCCGTAAGTTTGTCTTATCTTGTGATGAATTTCAAAGAATTGATAATATTAGTAGACGTCAAGAAATTCCTATGAACTATTCACTCGTGATTGAACCATTTGATGTTTGGGGCTTTGACTATATGGGACCTTTTCCTGCCTCTAATGGTTATACACATATTTTAGTTGCTGTTGATTACGTTACTAAGTGGATAGAAGCTATTCCAACTAGTAGTGCTGATCATAACACTTCTATTAAAATGCTTAAAGAAGTTATCTTTCCAAGATTTGGAGTCCCTAGATATTTAATGACTGATGGTGGTTCACATTTTATTCATGGCGCTTTCCGTAAAATGCTTGTTAAGTATGATGTTAATCATAGAATTGCATCCCCTTATCACCCTCAGTTTAGTGGTCAAGTAGAATTGAGTAATAGAGAGCTCAAATTAATTTTGCAAAAGACTGTCAATAGGTCTAGAAAGAATTGGTCCAAGAAACTTGATGATGCATTATGGGCCTATAGAACTGCATATAAAAATCCTATGGGTATGTCTCCATATAAAATGGTTTATGGAAAAGCATGTCACTTACCTCTCGAGCTAGAACACAAGGCATATTGGCTTATTAAAGAGCTCAATTATGATTTTCAACTTGCCGGTGAGAAGAGGCTATTTTACATTAGCTCACTTGATGAATGGAGAACCCAAGCCTACGAAAATGCCAAGTTGTTTAAAGAAAAAGTTAAAAGATGGCATGATAAAAGGATACAAAAGCGTGAGTTTAATGTAGGTGATTATGTATTGCTATACAACTCTCGTTTAAGATTTTTTTGCAGGAAAACTTCTCTCTAAATAGGAATGTCCTTACATTATCGAGGAGGTCTATCGTTCCGGTGCCATAAAAATGAACAACTTCCGAAGGCACAAATCCGAAGGTGGTGAACTATCAAAGAACCAAGCATTATATCTCAGGTAATCCCATAAATGTTGAAACCAATGTTATTGAACTGTAACCCCGGAGGAATACATAAGGGACACTTTCCGAAATGTTTCAGACTCCAAAAAGGAATAGGTATGTGGTACGGTAAGTAAACCGACTTCAAAACAGTTCTAATGGTAATTTTCTTCCGTTTTGGAATATTTAGAAAAATAGAAAAATAAGAAGCAGTCCGGGAAGGACACGAGGCATCCACGAGGGTGGAGGGCGCGCCCTACCTTACTGGACGCGCCCCCTACCTCATGGGCACCTTGTGCGCTCTCCAGACTCTGTTTTCTTACACAACATGTATTTTGGTCGGTTAAAATTCATTATATATTCTCCCGAAGGTTTTGACTCCCGTATCACGCAAAAATCTCATGTCTTTGTTTCGAGCTGTTTTCTGTTAGGGTTGTCAAGGCCAGGCACTATGTCGTCTCCCTCCTCCTCCAACCATGAGGGCAATGATGCTTGGCTAATGAAGATAGAGCTGAAGAGAGAAGAACCCACGGAGATCAACAAGGATGAAGGGATCAAGAAGGCCATGGAGGACCAAGTTCCGGCAACAGAAGACACCCTTCAACTTGATCACAATCTTCTTACCCCAACGGAGATCGAAGCTTTCAAGATGATTGAGTTAGCTCATATACAAAATAAGTATATCACACGTGAAAATATTTTGTTGAAGGAGCATATCATCGCACTCAAAGGCATTATCCCCAAGTTAGAAGACCTCATATGCTCGATGTGCGACTTTCCATCATCAACAACTCCACCTTCTTCACCAACAAAGGAGACATAATCACATGGGTATGGGCACTCCCCTTGGCAACTGCCAAGCTTGGGGGAGTGCCCCGGAATCGTATCACCATCACTTTTATCTTTACCGTTTTTCTTAGTTCGATCCTTTTGAAAAGAGAAATAAATAAAAAAGGGAAACAAAGAGATCATAAGGATCTTATGGAGAGTAATGAGCTCACATAGAAAGAGTATGATGAATAAAAGTTGTTGAGAGTTGACAAACATAGTTTTGGTCATCGTTGCAATTAATAGGAAGTAATAAAGAAAGAGAGGTCTTCACATATAAATATACTATCTTGGACATCTTTTATGATTGTGAGCACTCATTAAAATATGACATGCTAAAGAGTTTACGTTGGACAAGGAAGACAACGTAATGGGTTATGTTTTCTTACATCTGAGATAAATTATATTGTCATGGATTATCCAACATGGTTGAGCTTGCTTTTCCCCCTCATGCTAGCCAAATTCATCGCACCAAGTAGAGATACTACTTGTGCTTCCAAATACCCTTAAACCAGTTTTGCCATGAGAGTCCACCATACCTACCTATGGATTGAGTAAGATCCTCCAAGTAAGTTGTCATCGGTGCAAGCAATAAAAATTGCTCTCTAAATATGTACTCCCTCTGTTCCTAAATATAGGGTGTATAGTTTTTGGCACGGAAATTAAAGAACACACATGGAGGGAAAATTTCACAAGTTTTGGGCGAGATTTCACCTAACTAATTGACATGAGAAAATAGAGGAGGTTGCTTTATATAAGGAAATGTAATCAAATCCCTAAAAAAATTATCCAAACGAGTGGTGCAACGCAATACACCTTATATTTTGGGTTTTTTCTCAAAAAACTATACACCTTATATCAAGGAAAGGAGGGAGTATGACTTATTAGTGTGGGAGAAAATAAACTTTATACGATCGTGTGATATGGAAGAAATAAAAGCGACAGATTGCATAATAAAGGTCCATATCACAAGTGGCAATATAAAGTGACGTTATTTCGCATTAAGATTTTGTGCATCCAACCATAAAAGCACATGACAACCTCTACTTCCCTCTGCGAAGGGCCTATCTTTTACTTTTATCTCCTACCTTGCATAAGAGTCATGGTGATCTTCACCCTTCCTTTTTACATTTTATCCTTTGGCAAGCACAGCATGTTGGAAAGATCCTGGTATATATGGCTAGTTGGATGTGAGTTTTCATGAACTATTATTGTTGACATTACCCTTGAGGTAAAACATTGGGAGGCAAAACTATAAGCCCCAATCTTTCTCTGTGTCCGGTTAAAACTCCATACCCATAAGTATCGTGTGAGTGTCAGCAATTGTGAAAGACTATATGATAATTGAGTATGTGGACTTGTTGAAAAGCTCTTATATATTGACTCTTTCCTATGTTATGATAAATTGCAATTGCTCCAATGACTGAGATTATAGTTTATTTGTTTTCAATGAAGTTTACGATTCATACTTTAAATTGTGATTGAATTATTACTCTAGCATAAGAAATCATATGACAAGAATTATGTAAGTTGTTGTTCTAAGAATGATCATGATGCTCTCATGTTCGTATTTTACTTTTATCGACACCTCTATCTCTAAACATGTGGACATATTTT
Source organism: Triticum urartu (assembly GCF_056163025.1). Lineage (NCBI taxonomy): Eukaryota > Viridiplantae > Streptophyta > Magnoliopsida > Poales > Poaceae > Triticum > Triticum urartu. The sequence continues at coordinate 356,966,450 of NC_141877.1, forward strand.
TCGATTTCGGTTTTCGCTTGAGGACAAGCGAGTTCTAAGCTTAGGGGAGTTGATACATCCATTTTGCATCATCCTTTTATATCGATATTTATTGCATTATGGGCTATTATTACACATTATGTCACAATACTTATGCCTATTCTCTCTTATTTTAGAATGTTTACATAAAGAGGGAGAATGCCGGCAGCTGGGATTCTGGGCTGGAAAAGGAGCAAATATTAGAGACCTATTCTGCACAGCTCCAAAAGTCCTGAAACTTCACGGAAGACGTTTTCAGAATATATAAAAAATACCGAGTGCAAGAAGTTCACCAAGGGGGCCACACCCTGCCCACGAGGGTGCGGGGCGTGCCCTACCCCCCTGGGCGTGCCCCCCTACCTCGTGGTCCCCCTGGTGGCCCTCCGATGACCATCTTCTGCTATATGAATTCTTTCGATGAGGAAAAAATCATAAGCCATCTCCTCGGACAAAACTCCGCCGCCATGAGGTGGAACCTTGGCGGAACCAATCTAGGGCTCTGGCGGAGCTGTTCTACCGGGGAAACTTCCCTCCGGGAGGGGGAAATCATCGCCAACGCTGCTCTCATCGGGAGAGGGCAATCTCCATCAACATCTTCACCAGCACCATCTCATCTCAAAATCCTAGTTCATCTCTTGTATCCAATTCTTGTCTCCAAGTCCGGGATTGGTACTAATAGGTTGCTAGTAGTGTTAATTACTCCTTGTAGTTGATGCTAGTTGGTTTATTTGGTGGAAGATCATATGTTCAGATCCTATATGAATATTAATACCCCTCTGATTATGAACATGATTAAGCTTTGTGCGTAGTTACGTTTGTTCCTGAGGACATGGGAGAAGTCTTGCTATTAGTAGTAATGTGTAACATCCCAAAATTCAATATTTTGGAATGTTATATTAAATAAATAAATAGTATTGTTTGTTTGATTGTTGTGTGATGGATTGTGTGAAATTATTTTATTTTCACGAGAATTAAAACCTTTTGAGTTCTTGTTTAACACTTTTTCTAATCATGTTATAAAAGTTGGGTAACATTTTGTCCAATAAAGAAAACTATGGTTGGGGAAGATTATTCAAGAAATCAAAGGGCTTTAATTTTTGTTTGACTATTTTTTGAAATATTGGAAACCACAATCACAATTTTGGAGTGAGAATAAGATGACTTTCTCAAATGTGGTGGATGAATATTTCATATGGAGTTTGTCTGGATTTTGGAGTTCCAATTGAAATATGATATTATTTGGAGTTTTACTGTCATTTAAATATTTCCAAATTAATCAAATAATTTAATGAGAGGAGATAATGTGACTTCTCCAAAAATATATTTGGAAATATTTAATATGGTACAATTGTCCTTTTGTTATTTTACAATTGTCCTTATGTCATAAAAAATGTATTCTAGCTTGTGCACACAAATAATATTTTGTAGGCACCAAACTATAATTACGTGTATGTGAACATTTATTTTATTTGCTGTTTTAAAAAGTTTTGCACAAAAAAATATATTATTTTGTAATTATGTCCTAAGCCTATTTGGACCATGCCCACTTCTATTTTTTTTCATTCTCTCTTTCCATTTCCCCCCTTGGGCCTGGTTCCCCACTAAGGCCCATCTTATTTTTTTTCCTTAGCCCAAGTCCAGGAACCCCTTCTTCCTCCTCCGTACGTTTCAATCTTGAGGAGAACAGAAACGGCCATGGCTCCCCACCTCTTCCTCTCCTCCTCCCACTCAATTCATTCCCCATTATGACTTGCCACCAATATAAAAATTATTAAGGAATGTCAAGAGAACTCATTTAGGGAACTAAACCTCAATTTTGTTGCTTTAATTGGACGCACGAAGCCGTGAAACGTACACGCACAAACTGCCATTATTGGCCATGATGAGCTCTCTTGATCTCCATGTCCCGGCCTCCCCTTTCTCTATAAAAGGAACCCTGAGGAGCGCCTCGAAGCCCTCATCCCTCTCCCTGAAAACCCCTCTTTATATCGTTCTATTCCGAGAGGAATTGCTCGCCGGGATTTATCTGTTTTCGCAACTCCGGCGGCTTCTCCACCGCGCCCGAGGACGACGACGATCTCAACTCTGCTTCTCTCAAGCTCGCCTCGGCCTCCTCTCCGCCGTTCGGCCATTCGTTGACGTCGGTACCTTGTCTTCTCCAACTCCGACGAAACTCCGGTGAGCACTGTGTAAATCCCGTAATTGTTTTTCAGAAAAATACTCAAACTTCGGAAATTCATATCTCCTAGACCATAAGTCCGAATTCGACAAATTTTATATCCACGGATTCGTTGAAACACGAAGTTTATCACGAGACAAAAATATTTCACTTTTGGTAAATTAATTTTGACACAAATTTAAAATTTGTATTTAAGTATTTTTGTTGTATCTATTAATCTGTAATTCTTTTGAAAATGTTTCCTTTAGCAAAAATTGATCTTTCGGTCCATATCTTGCTGTTAGAATTTTTTTCCTAATGGTTCACCCATGTTTAGCCACCGTTTCAACCTTAACACTTCATATAGTTTTTTATCGTAATTCAATTTCATCACTAGTTTAATTTGATTCTTGATTCGGCTTTCTTGAGAAGATCATTAGGAACCTCTCTGGTCATATGCTATCATTATATAAATTTAGACTTCACGAGATGTTACATACATTTTTTAACATAAACCTTTATGCCACAAACTCCATCTACCATTTTCATTAGATTTTGTCGTAGAACCTTGCCTCACAACTCTTCAGCCCGTGATCTTCACTTTGACCCAACCCTAGTACAAAACCTATATCATTTTCATTCTTGATCTTATCTCAACCCGTAACCAAGTCCTAGCAACTTATGTAGGAATGTTTTTTTATTTTGTATTGTAATTTGAATATTTTATTTGGATCTTTATTTGGATGTTGTTGTGTGTTAAAGTACTTTCTTATATCGTTAGATATATCGTAGCGAGAAGGAGAGACGACTCAATAGAATATTTCATCTTCATCAACAGTACAAGGCAAGTTACATCTTGATCATGCTCTTTTATACCTATGTTTTATATATGCATTTAGTCCTTTGATGTAGGGTTTGCATGAATATGTTAGTTGGCTATATTATAAACCCAGTAGTGCAATGAGGTAGGTCTGAGCCTGTACTTCTTTGTCACCAACGTTGTAGGGATTTTGCTATGCCATTGTAGACGGGGATTGGTATGTGAGATCATGAAAGTTGCGAGTGATATAATAATTAATGGTAACCTTAAGGTGGCAACATTAACACACATCTGGGTGGATTGGTAAGGGGTACCCTGGAGAAACCAGTGGACTTGCCCGGGCACCCTGGAGAAACCAGTGGACTTGCCCAGGGGACCCCGGAGTACCCGTGTGATCACCCTATGGACTGCCACCCAGGCTCAAAGGGATTCATCATTTTTTCATGACTAGAAGCTTACCTGCACAGCCACAAGCTATTATGGGCTCTGGCTTAGTTGAGTACGCTGTGTGACCTCTTACAGTGGTAGACTAGCAGATGTAGTTATATATGTAGGTGTACCGGTCTACCCAGGGTTAAGAGGGAACACTTCAGAAAGACTATGTCTCGATCTTCCAGCTCTCAAACACCAGGCAGTGCGAGGACTACAAAGGAGGTGATCGAGTCTTATGGGGAAAAGTGTGCAAAACTCTGCAGAGTGTAAAACTAATCGATTAGCCGTGTCCCCGGTTATGGACAATTTGAGCATGTGGAAAGTGGGAATTGAGTGATCTCATCACTCTTAATTAAATTAATGGATCTTAATGAATTTGGGTATAGATTGAATGGAGCAACCATCTCAATCATATTATGATGAATTATGTAGTAACAATATGATATTCTTTTGATGATAGGGAAAAATCAGCTTTGTGCAAATTAAATTTAGAACCAACCACCAGCCATATTGCATGTATAAATAGGACATTTATTCATCTCTTGTGGTGTGACTTGCCAGTACATTCAACGTACTGACCTACACGGCTGCAACATATTATGTTGCAGGTATTATTCGATGAGTAGGTGATACGATAGGGTTACGGTCCGCACTCAACTTGCCGATGGCGTTGATGGGACTCCACACCCGTTTTCCTATTTCCGCTGAGATTCTTAAGGTATATAACAATTTTTTTGTTACTTATACATGTGATTGCACTTTGATATATACATTGATGTACTGTGTGCTAGCATACCGATCCAGGGATAGTACAGATACACAGAGACTTGACCGTCTGAGGTCGGGTCGCTACAGAAATGGTATCAGAGCACATGTTGACTGTAGGACGTGACCCTAGGAAATGGCTTAGTACCAGCAAGACCCCGAGAGAACAATTTTTTCCTTGGAATTTTCCCTCATCTTTTAAACCCTTGACCAAAACTATTCTTATTTCCAAATTTTAGATGGAGAATTTCACCCTGAACACCAAAGAGCACTACAAGGACATTCTTTGTGGTCCAACCCTCATGGTACTAGTCAGACTGCTGAAGTTGCCGATACCGGAGATCAAGGTGAACAAGAGAAGAACCGGAACATGGGGCATTAAGACTCGAGTTTTTGGACGTCAAAGAGACCCCAAGAAAGGAGACATCACTTATGAGATGATAGCCCGCAACAAGGGTATGGGCATCAACACTGCCATTGATGATTGAATTGCACGCCTGTGCTATCGTCATCATAATGATCTAAGCAAGAACAGTTTTGGAAAGTTTCGATGGCATAAAGCTGGTGGAGCACATATCTTACCGACGAAGGAGAAAAAGCTGAAGTTTTCACCTCTGACGGTGTATAACCAAGACTTGAAGCATTACATCAAGAACCTCCAGATGGACCTTCTTGAAGTCTTATTCGATAAGGAAGCACTGCATGAAGAACTCAAGGCCCAAAAGCTGGAGGTAACCAAGCATGCGGAGGAAGACCTTGAAGTTTGTAAACTTCGTCAGGAACTGGAGAACAGCAGGACCATAGCTCATGCCAAAGATGTTGAGATCCAGACGCTCAAGAATCAACTCCAAGACATACTGGGACGCCACAGGAAACTCGGTCTCGATAGAGATTATCTGGCTGGAGAACTGGAGAATATCCAACACAAGCAGAAGAAGCCTCGTGGAGACCCGAATCAAGACCTGGAGAAGTTAGTTTAGTAGTAGACCACCATGAGAAAATAAGTTTGAACATTTACGATTTGAGTATCTGACCATACCAACTTATGTGGGTGGCAGTACTATATTATTGTTTGATTGAATGAATGTGCGAACCATGGTTGAGTTGTTTGTGGTGTGTATCTCTCTCTATTCCTCCAACTCTATCTCATCCCAAAACCCTTGGACCCAATAGATGATGAATGAAGATGGACTCAAATTCTCGGGACCTAAGACTCAGTTGGAGACCGAGCAATGGATTCGTAACATGGAGAATCACCTGAGGATCAACCTTGTTGAAAGAAAGGATGAAGTACCATACGCTCTTCAGTACTTTGAAGGAAGTGCCGCAACATGGTGGAAAACGCATCAAGCCATACAAGGATGGAATGGAGCAAAGATTTGTGAAGAATTCAAGACAACTCTGCTAAGGTCTCGTCTTACCCGGAAGCCCTACGATAGTAAGATGATGAAGAAACCTTGTGCATGTAAGATTTGCAGAGAAATTGGACACACCCATAAAGAACACAAGGACGGATGCCCACATTGTGAAGAAAATCACCCAGCCGGAAAATGCCCAACTTGGCAGGTTACATGTTTCTTATGTGAAGGAACGGATCACTACCCTACTCAGTGTCACATTTATCCCGTGGTACAATAAACTACCCGGAAGCAGAAGGAAGGAATGAAGGAAGCCCTCCGAGAAGGTATGGAAGAATCTGTGATGAAGGACGATGTTGAAGACCCTGATGGAGAAGGCCTAACTAGATTTTATTCCAAAGCCTGCTATTCATGTGGAGAAAAAGGACATTTTCACAGTATTGCACCAAGGAAACAAAATAGAATCCAGAATACTTCCCGATAGAAGAAGTGGAATTTGATCCACATGAAATAGAAGCCCTGATCTATACGAAGAAGCCCCCGAAGAGGAAACGAATACCTCCCCAGAGTAACCCAATTTCTGCAAAGAAGGACCTGAGTCATATCACATGTTTCAGGTGCAAGAACTCATGGCACTACTACCATAAATGTTCGGACAAGAAGCCAAGAACCCAAGGAGTCCAGAAAATGACAAGGAAGCCTCAAGACAAGTCGGAAGCCATTTGCTTTCGTTGTAAGGAAGTGGGACATTATGCTAGGGAATGTTCGGATCAAAAGAAAGCTAAAACTGAGTAGTCGAGATTATGATATCAGTAATAAATAGTAGGAAGTAATTTTATTTTCGTGAGTAGGTTGAGTTGACCTATGTAATGGAAGTCTTGGAGAATGTAACATTTTATGGATAAATAAAGTTGAATTGTGAGTGCCATGTTGAATTGTAAGAGTTGCCGCTCTCAGATTTTTGACCATTTTCGAGGATATGAGAAATATGGTCTATGGAGGAATAAGTGCTATTCATTTTAAGTGTGTTAGTATTTCGTAGAACCACATGGTCAATGAAGAAAAGTGTTGTTCATGTCGATCAGGAGAAAGGAGATGGACAAAAATAGGTTGGCGTTTTGTTTTTGTTATGTTGGTTACCACAAGGAGATGAAGGAAATGAAGTGGTATGTGAATTACCGGAGAATATGGATCAATTGTAACTCCAAGGATGAGTAAAAGCTATACAAGTGTTGAAGTGGGCCTTAACCCACAAGCCCAGGATTTACCGAGGAACAAGCACAGTCTTGTCGAAGGAAGAATTATGAAGGATCCATGAAACGTCTACGATCAATTTATAGCTATTCCATAGGAGGATATGTAAAACCAGAGGGTTTTTGTGAAACGATAGTTGTTTCCGTTTGGCTAGGAGAATCGATGGATTTATCCTAACCCAGTTCGTGGACAAGAGAAATCTGCAGTGCATGTGAGGATGCCCGAGTGTTAGGATGCGAGATTCACTAAACCTTATACAGGGTAATGATTTGGGTGCGACATGGCTTGGCCACCATGACGACTTACTCTTATCATTCGCTCTTGTTATTTGGAATGGTAAATCTGAGTGACTTACCCACAGTAAAGTGTCGACGCCCATTGAAGCCTTGATTAAGCCTTAGAATGGTATGATGATAAACCCATGTACATGGTAGCTGTTGCCAATCGTAGGTTACACGGTGAGAATGAAGCCAATACCCATTTCTTGCAGGGAACCAGTAGTGGCAAACTGTAACACCCCGGATATGATTTACCTAATATGTAATCCAACTCTTGTCGTTTCTGGCGTTAAGTTATTTTATTTTCCCGGGTTCGGGTTTTTGTCTCCGTGTGTTGTTATCGTTGTCATGCATCTCATATTACATCATCATGTGCATTGCATTTGCATACATGTTCATCTCATGCATTCGAGCATTTTCCCCATTGTCCGTTTTGCATTCCGGCGCTTCGTTCTCCTCCGGTGGTCATTTCTACCTTTCTTTTGTGTTTGGGGATTAAACATTTCCGGATTGGACCGAGACTTGCGAAGCGGCCTTGGTTTACTACCGGTAGACCGCCTGTCAAGTTTCGTATCATTTGGACTTTGTTTGATACTCCAACGGTTAACCGAGGGACCGAAAAGGCCTCATGTGTGTTGCAGCCCAACACCCCTCCATTTTGGCCCAAAACCCACCAAAACCATCTCCATCATCTAGAGCGTTCGATCACGATCGCGTGGCCGAAAACCGCACCTCATTTGGACACTCCTAGCTCCCTCTATGCCTATTTAAAGACACCCCCGAATTTCTCCTTCCCCTTCCTCCCGAAACCCTAGATCCATCCCCACCCGCCGTCGCCGCACAAAGTCTGCCGGGCCGGACATTGTCCGACCCGCTCGCCGCCGCCACGTCAGCCCCGCGAGCCCCACATCGCCGCCAGCGTCGCCGGCCCGCGAGGCCCGCAGCGGGCCCCCGAGGCCCACTTCCTCGCGCGCCACCTCACCCGCAAGCCGCCGCCTCCCTCGCGCCCGATCGCCACCTCCGTTGCCCGCCATCATCGCTGGCCGCAAGCTCGCCGGAGCTCGTCGCCGGAGCCCCGCGCCCCCTCGCCTTCCCCGCGCCTCGGGAGCCGTCGCCGAGGGCGCCCGCCGCCGCCCGCCGCCAGATCCGGCCGGGGAGAGGCCGGCCTCACCTCTCCTTCACCTCCCTGCCGACGTGCTGCCCTCGCCGGAGCAGGTTGACCTCGCCGGAGTCCTCGGTTCACGCGCCGACGAGGAACCCTAGATCCGCGGGTGGTGATTTTCTTCTAAGTCCTCAAATTCCCAGATCCATATGCCCATGTTCATCGTGCTATAACTTTGCATCCGTAGCTCCGTTTTGGGCATATAGCATAGCAAAATGTTCGTCTCAGAGAGAAAATCATTTCATCTCATTGCATCATTTTCTTTTGAGTTCATCTTGATGCCCGAGATGCTGTTAGAAGAGTGCTATTTGAGATAATTGTCAGATCTGCTGCTCCAATTAGATATTTGTCATTTTTGCCATGATTAATGTGTGCATGATATTCCCCTGAGCTCTGCATGAGTTTTGTTATATGTTTTGCCATCTATCCAGAGGTGCAACCCATGTATTTTTGTGATGGGGGTGGTGACTAGCACAAGCTTGCAAAATGGAGCATTCGTTAATGTTGATTTCAGGGATTTAGCATTTCCACTAAGTCCTTGATCTGTTTATCTCAATATGCCATATGTTCTTGTTGTTTCCTAGTGATCCGTGCCTCTTTTGAGGATGATCAGTAAGGAAGTTTTGTTAATCTTGTAGTGCTCTATCCATCCATGTCCTTGTTTGCAATTATGGAGCACCCTAGCTTGAGTCAATCGAGCTCTACTTTTGTCATTTCGTGAATCTTGGCAGATTGTCTACTTGTTAGCAATTTTGCCGAGGATGTTGTAGTTGATCCGTGCATGCTATGTTATTGTTCTTGCCATGTCTAGCTTGCATTTTGTGTATTCTTGATGGGTGCATGCTTAGTTTGTCATGACTTGCTCTGTAGTGAGTGCATCGAGCTCGTAAACATGCCTACTTGATATCTGTTTCAGCATGCTCCAGTTTTCACTAAGTCTGAGAACTGATTATGTTTTTGCCATGTTCACATGCTTGCAAATGTATTTTCCGATCCCTTTTGGCTCAAGGTCACTAAGGGACTTTTGTTAAGCTTTTTGAGTAGCTCCATGCCATGCTTTACTTTGTCATGTTAAGGTCCTGTAGCATATTGTTTTCATGCTCCAAAGAGTGCTATCTGATCTGAGATTCCAGACAAGTGTTAATTTCACTAAGTCTGAAATCTGTTTACCAAATGCATTTTTGCCATGCTTGTTTGAACCTGTTAGTGGATGAATTGGCTGTGGCTCAGTGCTAGTCTTTTGTTAAGCATCATGAATGGATCCCTTCCATGTATTTTGTTGTCATGTTTGGGTGCTGTAGCATGTTCATCTTGTTGCATTTAGATGGCTACTTGCTGTAAATCGCAGAACGTGGTCATATTTGAATTGCTTGCCATTTCCAAACGTAACTCCGATTCCGGCGTTCTTTATATCGTTTTCAAGCGATTTCATCTCATCTTTCCAGTGTCACACTTGGAATTCCAAGTTGAGGCCAGGTTCATGTATTCCTTGTCAAATCTTGCATATGCACCACATATTGCATCCCGCATAGCATACCATATTTGCATCATGTTGTTTGAGTTTGCACGTGGTTGATTGTGTCCTTGTTGCTTGTTTGTCTTGTTTGGGTAGAGCCGGGAGACGAGTTCGCTAATGAGGAGCCCATTGAGTTTGCTTTCGAGGATCCAGTCAACTCTGACAACTTTGTAGGCAACATGATCATACCCTCGAAATCACTACTATCTTTGCTTTGCTAGATGCTCGCTCTTGTGCTATGCCTATGCTACGATGCCTACCACTTGCTTATCATGCCTCCCAAATTGCCATGTCAAACCTCTAACCCACCATGTCCTAGCAAACCGTTGATTGGCTATGTTACCGCTTTGCTCGGCCCCTCTTATAGCGTTGCTAGTTGCAGGTGAAGTTTGGAGACCGTTCCTTGTTGGAACATTATTTACTTGTTGGGATATCATTATATTGCCATGTTATCTTAATGCATCTATATACTTGGTAAAGGGTGGAAGGCTCGGCCTCTCGCCTAGTGTTTTGTTCCACTCTTGTCGCCCTAGTTTCCGTCATATCGGTGTTATGTTCCCGGATTTTGCGTTCCTTACGCGGTTGGGTGATAATGGGAACCCCTTGATAGTTTGCCTTGATTAAAGCTTTTCCAGCAATGCCCAACCTTGGTTTTACCATTTTTCACCTTGCCTTTTTTCCCTTGGGTTTCCGGAGCCCGAGGGTCATCTTCTTTTAAACCCCCCCGGGCCAGTGCTCCTCTGAGTGTTGGTCCACCTGTTAGCTGCCGGTGGCCACCAGGGGCAATTCTGGGCTGGCCTACCCGTACCTAAGACAATCTGAGTGTGCCCTAAGAAAGAGATATGTGCAGCTCCTATCGGGATTTGTCGGCACATTCGGGCGGTGTTGCTGGACTTGTTTTAACTTGTCGAAGTGTCTTGTAGAACCGGGATACCGAGTCTGATCGGAATGTCTTGGGAGAAGGTCTATTCCTTCGTTGACCATGAGAGCTTGTCATGGGCTAAGTTGGGACTCCCCTGCAAGGATTTGAACTTTCGAAAGCCGTGCCCGCGGTTATGGGCAGATGGGAATTTGTTAATGTTTGATTGTAGATAACTTGAACCTTAACTTAATTAAAATGAATCAATAGTGTGAGTTACCGTGATGGTCTCTTCTCGGCAGAGTCGGGGAAGTGAACACGGTGTTGGAGTAATGCTTGCCGCAGGATGCCCTCTAGTTACTCGTTCGCGCTTTGCCTCCTCTTCTCGCTCTCTTTTGCGAATAGGATAGCCACCATATATGCTAGTCGCTTGCTGCAGCTCCACATATTTACCTTGCCTTGCCTATCAGCTTAAATAGTCTTGATCGCGAGGGTGCGAGATTGCTGAGTCCCTGTGGCTCACAGATTACTTCCAAACCAGATCCAGGGCCTGATGATTCTGTTCCATATGACGCGCTTGAGCTCAAGTGGGAGTTCGACGAGGACTCATGCCGATACTACGTGTCTTTCCCTGATGATCAGTAGTGGTGCCCAGTTGGGGGTGATCGGGACCGTGTCGCATGTTGGGTTATCTTTTATTTTGGCGCCGTAGTCGGGCCATGAGTGTTTGAATGTTGTAATGGTATTTATGTACTTTGATTGACGTGGCGAGTGTAAGCCAACTATGTATCTCCCCTTTTATTATCTATATTACATGGGATGTTGTGAAGATTGCCTAACTTGCGACATTGCTTTCAATGCGGTATTGTCTCTAAGTCGTGCCTCGACACGTGGGAGCTATAGCCGCATCGAGGGCGTTACACAGACCTCCATGAGATTTTTCACTAGTTGTTTAGCATTAGCGCTAGACCTGTCAGATGAGAAGATCCAGTCTCGGAAGAATTTCATTTTGATGCAAAGACCCAGGATATTGACGGAAATGTTATGCCTCTAACATGAGAGCATCAATGAAGGAGTTATTACAAGAAATTTGAGGAGAAATGTGTTGTAAACACTATAGAGGTGGTGCATGAGTTTATTTTAAATGTGGTAGCACCCGAGACCTTCATGATGATCAATGGAATTTCAAGGAGACACCAACCCTAACCCTTTCTTTGTAGCCTTTCCAAATCTCGAGGACGAGATTCATTTTAAGTGTGGTAGGTTTGTAACATCCCAAAATTCTATATTTTGGAATGTTATATTAAATAAATAAATAGTATTTTTTTTGTTTTATTGTTGTGTGATGGATTGTGTGAAATTATTTTATTTTCACGAGAATTAAAACCTTTTGAGTTCTTGTTTAACACTTTTTCTAATCATGTTATAAAAGTTGGGTAACATTTTGTCCAATAAAGAAAACTATGGTTGGGGAAGATTATTCAAGAAATCAAAGGGCTTTAATTTTTGTTTGACTTTTTTTTGAAATATTGGAAACCACAATCACAATTTTGGAGTGAGAATAAGATGACTTTCTCAAATGTGGTGGATGAATATTTCATATGGAGTTTGTCTGGATTTTGGAGTTCCAATTGAAATATGATATTATTTGGAGTTTTACTGTCATTTAAATATTTCCAAATTAATCAAATAATTTAATGAGAGGAGATAATGTGACTTCTCCAAAAATATATTTGGAAATATTTAATATGGTACAATTGTCCTTTTGTTATTTTACAATTGTCCTTATGTCATAAAAAATGTATTCTAGCTTGTGCACACAAATAATATTTTGTAGGCACCAAACTATAATTACGTGTATGTGAACATTTATTTTATTTGCTGTTTTAAAAAGTTTTGCACAAAAAAATATATTATTTTGTAATTATGTCCTAAGCCTATTTGGACCATGCCCACTTCTATTTTTTTCATTCTCTCTTTCCATTTCCCCCCTTGGGCCTGGTTCCCCACTAAGGCCCATCTTATTTTTTTTTCCTTAGCCCAAGTCCAGGAACCCCTTCTTCCTCCTCCGTACGTTTCAATCTTGAGGAGAACAGAAACGGCCATGGCTCCCCACCTCTTCCTCTCCTCCTCCCACTCAATTCATTCCCCATTATGACTTGCCACCAATATAAAAATTATTAAGGAATGTCAAGAGAACTCATTTAGGGAACTAAACCTCAATTTTGTTGCTTTAATTGGACGCACGAAGCCGTGAAACGTACACGCACAAACTGCCATTATTGGCCATGATGAGCTCTCTTGATCTCCATGTCCCGGCCTCCCCTTTCTCTATAAAAGGAACCCTGAGGAGCGCCTCGAAGCCCTCATCCCTCTCCCTGAAAACCCCTCTTTATATCGTTCTATTCCGAGAGGAATTGCTCGCCGGGATTTATCTGTTTTCGCAACTCCGGCGGCTTCTCCACCGCGCCCGAGGACGACGACGATCTCAACTCTGCTTCTCTCAAGCTCGCCTCGGCCTCCTCTCCGCCGTTCGGCCATTCGTTGACGTCGGTACCTTGTCTTCTCCAACTCCGACGAAACTCCGGTGAGCACTGTGTAAATCCCGTAATTGTTTTTCAGAAAAATACTCAAACTTCGGAAATTCATATCTCCTAGACCATAAGTCCGAATTCGACAAATTTTATATCCACGGATTCGTTGAAACACGAAGTTTATCACGAGACAAAAATATTTCACTTTTGGTAAATTAATTTTGACACAAATTTAAAATTTGTATTTAAGTATTTTTGTTGTATCTATTAATCTGTAATTCTTTTGAAAATGTTTCCTTTAGCAAAAATTGATCTTTCGGTCCATATCTTGCTGTTAGAATTTTTTTCCTAATGGTTCACCCATGTTTAGCCACCGTTTCAACCTTAACACTTCATATAGTTTTTTATCGTAATTCAATTTCATCACTAGTTTAATTTGATTCTTGATTCGGCTTTCTTGAGAAGATCATTAGGAACCTCTCTGGTCATATGCTATCATTATATAAATTTAGACTTCACGAGATGTTACCTACATTTTGTAACATAAACCTCTATGCCACAAACTCCATCTACCATTTTCATTAGATTTTGTCGTAGAACCTTGCCTCACAACTCTTCAGCCCGTGATCTTCACTTTGACCCAACCCTAGTACAAAACCTATATCATATTTTCATTCTTGATCTTATCTCAACCTGTAACCAAGTCCTAGAAACTAATGTAGGAATGTTTTTTTATTTTGTATTGTAATTTGAATTTTTTATTTGGATCTTTATTTGGATGTTGTTGTGTGTTAAAGTACTTTCTTATATCATTAGATATATCGTAGCAAGAAGGAGAGACGACTCAATAGAATATTTCATCTTCATCAACAATACAAGGCAAGTTACATCTTGATCATGCTCTTTTATACCTATGTTTTATATATGCATTTAGTCCTTTGATGTAGGGTTTGCATGAATATGTTAGTCGGCTATATTACAAACCCAGTAGTGCAATGAGCTAGGTCTGAGCCTGTACTTCTTTGTCGCCAACGTTGTAGGGATTTTGCTATGCCATTGTAGACGGGGATTGGTATGTGAGATCATGAAAGTTGCGAGTGATATAATAATTAAGGGTAACCTTAAGGTGGCAACATTAACACACATCTGGGTGGATTGGTAAGGGGCACCCTGGAGAAACCAGTGGACTTGCCCGGGCACCCTGGAGAAACCAGTGGACTTGCCCAGGGGACCCCGGAGTACCCGTGTGATCACCCTATGGACTGCCACCCAGGCTCAAAGGGATTCATCAATTTTTCATGACTAGAAGCTTACCTGCACAGCCATAAGCTATTATGGGCTCTGGCTTAGTTGAGTACGTTGTGTGACCTCTTAAAGTGGTAGACTAGCAGATGTAGTTATATATGTAGGTGTGCCGTCTACCCAGGGTTAAGAGGGAACACTTCAGAAAGACTATGTCTCGATCTTCCGGCTCTCAAACACCAGGCAGTGCGAGGACTACAAAGGAGGTGATCGAGTCTTGTGGGGAAAAGTGTGCAAAACTCTGCAGAGTGTAAAACTAATCGATTAGCCGTGTCCCCGGTTATGGACAATTTGAGCATCTGGAAAGTGGGAATTGAGTGATCTCATCACTCTTAATTAAGTTAATGGGTCTTAATGAATTTGGGTATAGATTGAATGGAGCAACCATCTCAATCATATTATGATGAATTATGTAGTAACAATATGATATTCTTTTGATGATAGGAAAAAATCAGCTTTATGCAAATTAAATTTAGAACCAACCACCAGCCATATTGCATGTATAAATAGGACATTTATTCATCTCTTATGGTGTGACTTGCCAGTACATTCAACATACTGACCTACATGGCTGCAACATATTATGTTGCAGGTATTATCCGACGAGTAGGTGATACGATAGGGTTACAGTCCGCACTCAACTTGCCGATGGCGTTGATGGGACTCCACACCCGTTTTCCTATTTCCGCTGAGATTCTTAATGTATATATCAATTTTTTTGTTACTTATACATGTGATTGCACTTTGATATATACATTGATGTATTGTGTGTGCTAGCATACTGATCCAGGGATAGTACAGATACACAGAGACTTGACCGTCTGAGGTCGGGTCGCTACATCATGTGAATTTGGTATTCGTTTGATATTTTGATGAGATGTATGTTGTCTCTCCTCTAGTGGTGTTATGTGAACGTCGACTACATAACACTTCACTATTATTTGGGCCTAGAGGAAGGCATTGGGAAGTAATAAGTAGATGATGGGTTGCTAGAGTGACAGAAGCTTAAACCCTAGTTTATGCGTTGCTTCGTAAGGGGCTGATTAGGATCCATATGGTTAGGTTTACCTTAATACTTTTGTTGTAGTTGTGGATGCTTGCAATAGAGGTTAATCATAAGTGGGATGCTTGTCCAATTAAGGACAGTACCCAAGCACCGGTCCACCCACATACCAAATTATCAAATTACCGAACGCGAATCATATGAACGTGATGAAAACTAGCTTGACAATATTCCCATGTGTCCTCGGGAGCGCTTTTCTCTATATAAGAGTTTGTCTAGGCTTTTCCTTTGCTAAAAAAAGGATTGGGCCACCTTGCTGCACTTTATTTACTTTTGTTACTTGTTGCTCGTTACAAATTATCCTATCACAAAACTATATGTTACCACTTATTTCAGTACTTGCAGAGAATACCTTGCTGGAAACCACTTATCATTTCCTTCTGCTCCTCGTTGGGCTCGACACTCTTACTTATCGAAAGGACTACGATAGATCCCCTATACTTGTGGGTCATCAAGACTCTTTTTTGGCGCCGTTGCCGGGGAGTGAAGCACCTTTGGTAGGTGGAATTTGGTAAGGGAAAATTTATATAGTGTGCTGAAATTTACTGTCACTTGTTATTATGGAAAGTAATCCTCTGAGGGGCTTGTTTGGGGTATCTTCACCCCGACCAGTAGAGAAAAGAGTTGCTCCTCAACCTACTGATCCTATTGAAAATGAAAATGAAAATGAAAATGTTTGCTTTGAAATTCCTTCGGGTATGATAGAAAAACTGCTAGCTAATCCTTTTGCAGGAGATGGAACAATGCATCCTGATGAGCACCTAATATATGTTGATGAAGTTTGTGGATTATTTAAGCTTGCAGGTGTACCCGGAGATGTTGTTAAGAAGAAGGTCTTCCCAATATCTTTGAAGGAAGATGCACTGACATGGTATAGGCTATGTGATGATACGGGGTCATTTAACTACAAACGATTGAAATTGGAATTTCATCAGAAGTTTTATCCTATGCATCTTGTTCATCGTGATCAAAATTATATATATAATTTTTGGCCTCACGAAGGAGAAAGCATCGCTCAAGCTTGGGGGAGGCTTAAATCAATGTTATATTCATTCCCCAATCATGAGCTCTCAAGAGAAATGATTATTCAAAATTTATATGCTCGACTTTCTGATAACAATCGCACCATGCTCGATACTTCTTGTGCTGGCTCTTTTATGATGAAGACTATTGAATTCAAATGGGATTTATTGGAAAGAATTAAACGCGAAGGTTGGGACCTCGATGAAGGTAAGGAGTTAGGTATGACACCTAAGTTTGATTGTATTAAATCTTTTATGGATACTGATGTTTTCCGTAAATTTAGCACTAAATATGGACTTGACTCTGAGATAGTAGCTTCTTTCTGTGAATCTTTTGCTACTTATGTTGATCTCCCCAAGGAGAAGTGGTTTAAATATCATCCTCCCATAGAAGTAAAAGTAGCTACACCAATTAAAGTTGAAGAAAAGACTATCACTTATAATGATCCTATTATTCCTACTTCTTATGTCGAGAAACCACCTTTCCCTGTTAGGATAAAGGATCATGCTAAAGCTATGTTTATGAATGAAAGAAGGGAAATAGATGAAGTATTCTTTAAACAAGAACCTATTCTGAAACACAATTTGCCTGTTGAAATCCTAGGGGATCCCCCTCCACCCAAGGGTGATCCCGTGTTTGAGCTTAAACCGTTTCTTGATACTCTTAAATATGCTTATCTTGATGAGAAAAAGATATATCTTGTTATTATTAGTGCTAACCTTTCAGAGCGTGAGGAGGAGAGATTATTGAAAACTCTGAAGAAGCACCGTGCTGCTATTGGGTATACTCTTGATGATCTTAAGGTCATTAGTCCCACTCTATGTCAACATAAAATAAATTTGGAAGAAGATGCTAAACTAGTACATGATCATCAACGACGGCTGAATCCTAAAATGAAAGAAGTGGTAAGAAAGGAAATACTAATGCTCCTTGAGGTAGGTATAATCTATCCCGTTGCTGATAGTCAGTGGGTAAGTCCTGTCCATTGTGTCCCTAACAAGGGAGGTATTACTGTCGTTCCTAATGATAAAGATGAATTGATTCCTCAAAGAATTATTACAAGTTATAGGGTGGTAATTGATTTCCGCAAATTAAATAAGGCCACTAAAAAGGATCATTACCCGTTACCTTTTATCGATCAAATGCTAGAAAGATTATCCAAACATACACATTTTTGCTTTCTAGATGGTTATTCTGGTTTCTCTCAAATACATGTGTCAGCCAAGGATCAATCAAAGACTACTTTTACTTGCCCTTTTGTTACTTTTGCTTATAGATGTATGCCTTTTGGTTTATGTAATGCACCTGCTACCTTTCAAAGATGCATGATGGCTATATTCTCTGACTTTTGTGAAAAGATTTGTGAGGTTTTCATGAACAATTTCTCCGTCTCTGGATCTTCTTTTGATGATTGCTTGAGCAACCTTGATCAAGTTTTGCAGAGATGTGAAGAAACTAATCTTGTCTTGAATTGGGAAAAGTGCCACTTTATGGTTAATGAAGGTATTGTCTTGGGGCATAAAATTTCTAAAAGAGGTATTGAAGTTGATAAAGCCAAGGTTGATGCTATTGAAAAGATGCCATGCCCCAAGGACATCAAAGGTATAAGAAGTTTCCTTGGTCACGCCGGATTTTATAGGAGGTTCATTAAGGACTTCTAAAATATTTCTCGGCCTCTGACTAATTTATTACAAAAAGATATACCATTTGTCTTTGATGATGATTGTGTAGAAGCATTTGAAATACTTAAGAAAGCATTGATCTCTGCACCTATTGTTCAGCCACCTGATTGGAATTTACCCTTTGAAATTATGTGTGATGCTAGTGATTATGTGGTTGGTGCTATTCTAGGGCAAAGAGTTGATAAGAAATTAAACGTTATTCAATATGCTAGTAAAACCCTAGACAATGCTCAAAGAAATTATGCTACTACTGAAAAAGAATTCTTAGTAGTTGTATTTGCTTGTGATAAGTTCAGACCTTATATTGTTGATTCTAAAGTAACTATTCACACTGATCATGCTGCTATTAAATATCTTATGGAAAAGAAAGATGCTAAACCTAGACTTATTAGATGGGTTCTCTTGCTATAAGAATTTGATTTACATATTGTTGATAGAAAGGGAGCTGAGAACCCCGTTGCAGACAACTTGTCTAGGTTAGAAAATGTGCTTGATGACCCACTACCTATTGATGATAGCTTTCCCGATGAGCAATTAAATGTCATAAATGCTTCTCATACTTCTCCATGGTATGCTGATTATGCTAATTACATTGTTGCCAAATTCATACCACCTAGTTTCACATACCAACAAAAGAAAAAGTTCTTCTATGATTTGAGACATTACTTTTGGGATGACCCACATATTTATAAAGGAGTAGATGGTGTTATTAGATGTTGTGTACTTGAGCATGAACCGGAACATATCCTACGCAAGTGTCACTCCGAAGCTTATGGAGGACACCATGCTGGAGATAGAACTGCACATAAGGTATTGCAATCTGGTTTTTATTGGCCTACTCTCTTCAAGGATGCCCGTAAGTTTGTCTTATCTTGTGATGAATTTCAAAGAATTGGTAATATTAGTAGACGTCAAGAAATGCCTATGAACTATTCACTCGTTATTGAACCATTTGATGTTTGGGGCTTTGACTATATGGGACCTTTTCCTGCCTCTAATGGTTATACACATATTTTAGTTGTTGTTGATTACGTTACTAAGTGGGTAGAAGCTATTCCAACTAGTAGTGCTGATCATAACACTTCTATTAAAATGCTTAAAGAAGTTATCTTTCCAAGATTTGGAGTCCCTAGATATTTAATGACTGATGGTGGTTCACATTTTATTCATGGTGCTTTCCGTAAAATGCTTGCTAAGTATGATGTTAATCATAGAATTGCATCCCCTTATCACCCTCAGTCTAGTGGTCAAGTAGAATTGACTAATAGAGAGTTCAAATTAATTTTGCAAAAGACTATCAATAGGTCTAGAAAGAATTGGTCCAAGAAACTTGATGATGCATTATGGGCCTATAGAACTGCATATAAAAATCCTATGGGTATGTCTCCGTATAAAATGGTTTATGGAAAAGCATGTCACTTACCTCTCGAACTAGAACACAAGGCATATTGGGCTATTAAAGAGCTCAATTATGATTTTAAACTTGTCGGTGAGAAGAGGTTATTTGACATTAGCTCACTAGATGAATGGACAACCCAAGCCTACGAAAATGCCAAGTTGTTTAAAGAAAAAGTTAAAAGATGGCATGATAAAAGGATACAAAAGTGTGAGTTTAATGTAGGTGATTATGTATTGCTATACAACTCACGTTTAAGATTTTTTGTAGGAAAACTTCTCTCTAAATGGGAAGGTCCTTACGTTATCGAGGAGGTCTATCGTTCCGGTGCCATAAAAATCAATAAATTCGAAGGCACAAATCCGAAGGTGGTGAACGGTCAAAGAATCAAACATTATATCTCAGATAATCCCATAAATGTTGAAACCTATGTTATTGAAACTGTAACCCCGGAGGAATACATAAGGGACACTTTCCGGAACGTTTCAGACTCCAAAAAGGAATAGGTATGTGGTACGGTAAGTAAACCGACTCCAAAATAGTTCTAATGGTAATTTTTCTTCCGTTTTGGAATATTTAGAAAAATAGAAAAATAAGAAGCAGTCCGGGAAGGACACGAGGCTTCCACAAGGGTGGAGGGCGCGCCCTACCCTACTGGGCGCGCCCCCTACCTCGTGGGCACCTCGTGCGCTCTCTGGACTCCATTTTCTTACACGACACGTATTTTGGTCGGTTAAAATTCATTATATAATCTCCCGAAGGTTTGACTCCTGTATCACGCAAAAATCTCATGTCTTTGTTTCGAGCTGTTTTTTGTCAGGCTTGTCAAGGCCAGGCACTATGTCGTCTCCCTCCTCCTCCAACCATGAGGGCAATGATGCTTGGCTAATGAAGATAGAGCTGAAGAGAGAAGAACCCACGGAGATCAACAAGGATGAAGGGATCAAGAAGGCCATGGAGGACCAAGTTCCGGCAACAGAAGACACCCTTCAACTTGATCACAATCTTCTTACCCCAACGGAGATCGAAGCTTTCAAGATGATTGAGTTAGCTCATATAAAAAATAAGTATCTCACACGTGAAAATATTTTGTTGAAGGAGCATATCATCGCACTCAAAGGCATTATCCGCAAGTTAGAAGACCTCCTATGCTCGATGTACGACTATCCATCATCAACAACTCCACCTTCTTCACCAACAAAGGAGACATAATCACATGGGTATGGGCACTCCCCTTGGCAACTGCCAAGCTTGGGGGAGTGCCCCGGTATCGTATCACCATCACTTTAATCTTTACCATTTTTCTTAGTTCGATCCTTTTGATAATATCTTGATCTAGTAGCATAAAGTTTTTAGTATGATCAAGTTGTGAGTTTTGCTTTATGATCCTTCTATGTAATCGAGTCCGTGAGCTATATAATAAAGTTTAGTGTTGAATCAAGGGCTTGATTATTTTGCCATGATCCTAAGTGAATAAAAGAAAAGAGAAATAAATAAAAAAGGGAACAAAGAGATCATAAGGATCTTATGGAGAGTAATGAGCTCACATAGAAAGAGTATGATGAATAAAAGTTGTTGAGAGTTGACAAACATAGTTTTGGTCATCGTTGCAATTAATAGGAAGTAATAAAGAAAGAGAGGTCTTCACATATAAATATACCATCTTGGACATCTTTTATGATTGTGAGCACTCATTAAAATGTTACATGCTAAAGAGTTTACGTTGGACAAGGAAGACAACGTAATGGGTTATGTTTTCTTACATCTGAGATAAATTATATTGTCATGGATCATCCAACATGGTTGAGCTTGCTTTTCCCCCTTATGCTAGCCAAATTCATCCCACCAAGTAGAGATACTACTTGTGCTTCCAAATATCCTTAAACCAGTTTTTCCATGAGAGTCCACCATACCTACCTACGGATTGAGTAAGATCCTCCAAGTAAGTTGTCACCGGTGCAAGAAATAAAAATTGCTCTCTAAATATGTATGACTTATTAGTGTGGGAGAAAATAAACTTTATACGATTGTGTGATATGGAAGAAATAAAAGCGACAAATTGCATAATAAAGGTCCATATCACAAGTGGCAATATAAAGTGACGTTCTTTCGCATTAAGATTTTGTGCATCCAACCATGAAAGCACATAACAACCTCTGCTTCCCTCTGCGAAGGGCCTATCTTTTACTTTTATCTCCTACCTTGCATAAGAGTCACGGTGATCTTCACCCTTCCTTTTTACTTTTTATCCTTTGGCAAGCACAACATGTTGGAAAGATCCTGGTATATATGGCTAATTGGATGTGAGTTTTCATGAACTATTATTGTTGAGATTACCCTTGAGGTAAAACGTTGGGAGGCAAAACTATAAGCCCCTATATTTCGCTGTGTCCGATTAAAACTCCATAGCCATAAGTATTGCGTGATTGTCAGCAATTGTGAAAGACTATATGATAGTTGAGTATGTGGACTTGCTGAAAAGCTCTCATATATTGACTCTTTCCTATGTTATGATGAATTGCAATTGCTCCAATGAATGAGATTATAGTTTGTTAGTTTTCAATGAATTTTACGATTCATACTTGAAATTGTGATTGAATTATTACTCTAGCATAAGAAATCATATGACAAGAATTATGTAAGTTGCTGTTCTAAGAATGATCATGATGCTCTCATGTCCATATTTTACTTTTATCGACACCTCTATCTCTAAACATGTGGACATATTTTTTGATTTCGGCTTTCGCTTGAGGACAAGCGAGTTCTAAGCTTAGGGGAGTTGATACGTCCATTTTGCATCATCCTTTTATATCAATATTTATGGCATTATGGGCTGTTATTACACGTTATGTCACAATACTTATGCTTATTCTCTCTTATTTTACAAGGTTTACATGAAGAGGGAGAATGCCGATAACTGGGATTCTTGGCTGGAAAAGGAGCAAATATTAGAGACATATTATGCACAGTTCCAAAAGTCCTGAAACTTCACGAAAGACATTTTTAGAATATATAAAAAATACCGAGCGCAAGAAGTTCACCAGGGGGGCCACACCCTGCCCACGAGGGTGGGGGGCGCGCCCTACCCCCCTGGGCGCACCCCCCTACCTCGTGGGCCCTGGTGGCCCTCCGATGACCATCTTCTGCTATATGAAGTCTTTCGATGAGGAAAAAATGATAAGCCATCTCCTCGGACGAAACTCCGCCGCCACGAGGCGGAACCTTGGCGGAACCAATCTAGGGCTCTGGCGGAGTTGTTCTGCCGGGGAAACTTCCCTCCGGGAGGGGGAAATCATCGCCATCGTCATCACCAATGCTCCTCTCATCGGGATAGGGCAATCTCCATCAACATCTTCACCAGCACCATCTCCTCTCAAAACCCTAGTTCATCTCTTGTATCCAATTCTTGTCTCCAAGTCCGGGATTGGTACTAGTAGGTTGCTAGTAGTGTTAATTACTCCTTGTAGTTGATGCTATGGTTTATTTGGTGGAAGATCATATGTTCAGATACTATATGCATATTAATACCCCTCTGATTATGAACATGATTATGCTTTGTGAGTAGTTACGTTTGTTCCTGAGGACATGGGAGAAGTCTTGCTATTAGTAGTCATGTGAATTTGGTATTCATTCGATATTTTGATGAGATGTATGTTGTGTCTCCTCTAGTGGTGTTATGTGAACGTCGACTACATAACACTTCACCATTATTTGGGCCTAGAGGAAGGCATTGGGAAGTAACAAGTAGATGATGGGTTGCTAGAGTGACAGAAGCTTAAAACCCTAGTTTATGCGTTGCTTCGTAAGGGGCTGATTTGGATCCATATGTTTCTTCCTATGGTTAGGTTTACCTTAATAATTTTGTTGTAGTTGCGGATGCTTGCAATAGAGGTTAATCATAAGCGGGATGCTTGTCCAAGTAAGGACAGTACCCAAGCACCGGTCCGCCCACATACCAAATTATCAAAGTACCAAACGTGAATCATGTGAACGTGATGAAAACTAGCTTGACGATATTCCCATGTGTCCTCGGGAGCGCTTTTCTCTATATAAGAGTTTGTCCAGGCTTGTCCTTTGCTACAAAAAGGATTGGGCCACCTTGCTGCACTTTATTTACTTTTGTTACTTGTTGCTTGTTACAAATTATCCTATCACAAAACTATCTGTTACCACTTATTTCAGTACTTGCAGAGAATACCTTGCTGGAAACCGCTTATCATTTCCTTCTGCTCCTCGTTGGGTTCGACACTCTTACTTATCGAAAGGACTATGATAGACCCCCTATACTTGTGGGTCATCACAATCCTCCTAGCTGGGTGAGTTTTAATCCCATCACTCTACTCAATCGTCTCCCTGAGTCATGTTTAATTGGCATTAATCCGCCCGTTTGCAACAGGAATGGTGGAAGGTTATAGCGGGGATCTATAGGCCCGCTCCACAGCCGGAGAACCGTAACCAGGACCTTGACCCCGGATATGAAGAGGATCCGGACATATTTGTAGAGCTTGAGGAGGGAGTATTCTACCAGGCGAGCTATGATGGCACAGTAGTGCCAATCATGGCCGACTATCCCAGCCTCCTTCCTGTCTCACATGTAAGTAATCAGGAGACATCTCCTCCGAAAGAGCTTCCTCACTGTACCTCACCCACTGCACTGTCTCGTGCTCCAAAGGGGAGGCGCTCGGCGCGCCATGCTACACCAGAGGCGTCTCGTAAGAGCGCGGCGCCCGCGCCGAACAAGTCGTCGAAGAGGAAGGCAGACGATAACACGGCCGAACCTTCATCGAAGAGGTATGGCTTTTTAAATATGCCTCCTGGCCGTCACATCGAACTGTAACATTATCCGATGTGTCTTATCAGGAAGACTGTTCGCCGGACTATGTTTGGGGATCCTGTTGGTCGCGCCTCCACTAGTCAGATTCCAGACCCTTCCCAAAGACGGGGGCTGACACAGGAGTGACGCCGGATTGTCCTTCTGCAGAGGATTCAGATGATATGTCCGTCATTAACTCTGAAGTGGAGAACGCCATGAATCATCAGTGCCGGAGGGCCGCTCTTCGCGACCCTGGTTTTACAAAAGAGGCATTTAATACCTTTAGCTCGGCTGATGCATACATCCGAGCTGCTCGGGACGGGCTTACCAGGGCCATAGATCAGCATTTGAAAGATATGTGGGTAAGTACGCATTGTACAGCTTTTGTAATCATATACCAGTAGCCCCCGAGACTTGAAGCAGTTGATATAACTGATTTAAGGATTATTGTATAATCAGGCACTTACAGATAAGAACAACCTGCTATATCTAGAGCTGGAAATGTGTGGAACCCAGCTAGCTACGGCTACCGCCGAATTGGAGAAATCCAAGGAGGCACCGCCTGGTAATGTTTCCCTCCATCCAGAAAAAGTATAATCATATACCAGTAATATTAATATTGTTGTGTTTCCACTCACAGGATCAGTAGATCAATTGA
The DNA here is from genome assembly GCF_056163025.1 of Triticum urartu. Taxonomy (NCBI): domain Eukaryota; kingdom Viridiplantae; phylum Streptophyta; class Magnoliopsida; order Poales; family Poaceae; genus Triticum; species Triticum urartu. The sequence continues at coordinate 356,991,541 of NC_141877.1, forward strand.
GAGAGAAACTACAAGTCACCCAGGCTGGTGAACAGGAGGCCAAAAGGCAATAGGTAGCAGGCGAACGTGTGCTGACGCGGGTCAGGGACGACAAGAACAAGCAGCAGGATTCCAACATCCTGATGGGCGAAGAGCTAAAAGATGTACGAGCCCAGGTGGCTGACGCTATAAAGGAGAATAAGAGGCTACGAGGCGGCATATTCGGTATGCTTTCGAACTTACCTTCGTGAAATTCGGCCGAAAAATGAGCTGATAGATTTATGTCTGCAGGTATGTTGACTGACCGTCCCGAAGAGGATATGTCTGAATCTCAAGGCGATCTGCTCCAAGAGCTGTCCCAAGTGCATGAGTGAGCTCGGCGAGCAATGCGGAGCATTACCAAGGCTTTGTGGCCATCCTCCTCCCCTCCAGGAAGTATGGAGGAGCTTGTGAAGCTATTCCAAGGGGCTCGGTGGCGCTTTCGATTATGGAAGATTTCGGCCTGCTGAGAAGGTGCGCGAGAGGCTTGGGCCATGGTAAAAACACGGTACACCAAGCTTGATCCGAATCATATGGCCTGAGTCGGACCTCGGGGGTCAGATGGACAAGAAATTCCCGTTAGTCTGGTATATGACCATGTAAAGGTAGCCACCAAGTTTTCCCAATAGGATTGTAAGCTAGAAAGTCTGTTAGACGACGTAGAGGAAGAAGTTTTTCAGTCCAAGTGACTATGTACTTCATTTGACAAATTTGTCCCTAGCCGGATTATAAAACGATTGTCATGGCAGACCTTTTCCCTTCGACCTCTAGACCCGAAGGTGTGGAGTGTTTCCGAATACCCGCTTGGTAATATAGACCAGGGTATGTGTGGAAACCAGGCGTAGGGGTCATAGTTGCTTGAACAGACATGTTGATTGTAAGAAACATCTTCCAGGGAGAATAGTTCCGTTAAGGATTCCTTTCCCTAGGCGGATATGCGTTAGTATGCATGTCCGAAATATGATTGAAAAATCATAGTATACGTAACATCTAGGGGTTCATGGTGTGATGAAGGTAAAACGTCTGTAGTTCGCTGACCGAATATTCCCTTAAGAACGCTAGCTTTTGGCTTCACCCAGTCTGAGGTACAAGTCCGGATGACCCGGCTGTAACAATCGCAGAGGTGCTCCCTTTATGCCCTAGCCGAACAAACGGGAATGTAGGGCATAAGCATAGGAGCCAGGCAACCCAGCTTGGCAAAAACTTAAGTCATAACAATGCATATAATGGCGAAGAAAAGGTACATATGCGGAAGAGGACACACATGTGTTGAGCTTGATGCTCGGAAAATAATAATAAGCTTTTGTAAAAGAAGCCCCCAGGTATTATGAGTGTATACATTTAAGGATGTGCACATCATAGGTGTGTGGTCTGGCCGCATAAGAGCTAAAGAGCTATAAAAAATTAAAGAGGGTAAAAATAAAACAAAGGGAGAAGAAGATGAACAAAGAGTACGGCTCTAGGCGTAAAATCTTCGGAGTCTTGCGACATTCCACGGGTTCGGCTCTAGGCAATTGTCAGATGCATCACGTAGGAGGTACGCTCCTCCAGTGAGAACCTCGTCTATGATGAAGGGACCATCCCACTTGGGCTTGAGTTTGTCCTTTTTCTTTTCTGGCAAGCGTAAAACGAGTTCACCAACATTATAAGTCTTGGCCAGCACTTCTCTTCTTTGGTATCTGCGAGCTTGTTGTTGATAGAATGTAGAACGATCCTTTGCAACGTCACACTCCTCCTCCAGGGCATCTAGACTATCCTACCGATCAAGCTCGGCCTCTCTCTCTTCGTACTTGCGCACTCGAGGTGAGTCATGAATCATGTCGCAGGGCAAAACGGCTTCTGCGTCGTACACCATGAAGAATGGTGTGTATCCGGTAGTGCGATTGGGCATGGTCCGCAGCCGCTAGAGTACGGAGTCGAGCTCCTCAACCCAGTGCTTGTCTGATTCCTTCAAAGACTGCACTAGTCTAGGCTTGATGCGGCTCATGATAAGACCATTAGCTCATTCGACTTGACCGTTTGTTTGTGGGTGATAGACGGAGGCGTAATCGAGCTTAATGCCCAGGTTAGCACACCAGGTTTTAACTTCATCGACTATAAAATTGGAGCCGTTATCGGTGATGATGCTGTGTGGGACACCATAACGGTGCACAACACCGGATATAAAGTCTATCACTGGTCCGGCTTTGGCTGTTTTAACTGGCTTGGCCTCTATCCACTTGGTGAACTTATCTACCATGACCAGTAGATATTTTTTCTTGTGGCTTCCTCCTTTAAGGGGTCTGACCATATCAAGCCCCCAGACCGCAAAAGTCCAAGTAATGGGGATTGTTTGTAGAGCGATAGGCGGCATATGGCTTTGATTGGCGAAAAGCTGGCATCCGACATAGCGTTGGACAAGGTCATGTGCATCTGCTCGGGCCGTCGGCCAAAAGAAACCTGTACGGAAGGCTTTACTTACAAGGGCCCGAGCCGCGGCGTGGTGACCGCCGAGACCAGCATGGATTTCAGCCAGGAGTTGTTGTCCCTCTTCTTCGGAGATACATCTTTGAAGGACTCCGGTAGCACTTTTCTTGTAGAGATCTCCTTCATGGACCTTATAGGCTTTTGAATGCCGAACAATGCAGTGAGCCTCATTCTGATCCTCGGGGAGCTCTCTCCTATTAATGTAGGCCAAGAAGGGTTCGGTCCATGGGGAAATTACTGCCATTATTAGATGGGCCGATGGTGTTATCTCGGTGGGTGAGCCCCCGATGATATCGGTATTGTGTTCGGAATCTAGGGGTATGATCGGATCCGGACCGGCGTTGCTGCTCTCGTCCTGCCACACCATGGATGGCTTGAAGAGCCTTTCCAGAAAGATGTTAGGTGGGACGGGGTCACGCTTGGCACCCATGCGAGCAAGGACATTCGCCGCTTGATTACTTTCTCGAGCCACATGATGGAATTCGAGTCCCTCGAACCGAGCTGATATTTTGAGTACGGCGTTACGATAGGCCGCCATCTTTGGATCTTTGGTGTCGAAGTCTCCGTTTATTTGGGATATCGCAAGATTTGAATCCCCGCGCACCTACAGGCGTTGTATGCCCATGGAGGCAGCCATCGAAGACCGTGCAATAGGGCTTCGTATTCGGCTACGTTGTTGGAGTCTGTGTATAATATTTGGAGTATGTACTGAACTGTGTCTCCAGTGGGGGATGTCAAGAAGACGCCTGCTCCTAAGCCGGACAGCATTTTAGAGCCATCGAAGTGCATGGCCCAGTTGGAATATGTACCGTACTCTTTAGGGAGTTCGGCCTCTGTCCATTCGGCGACGAAGTCAGCCAATACTTGGGATTTAATGGCTCAGCATGGTTTGTATGTTATGTCGAATGGTAGGAGATCAATATCCCACTTGGCAATCCGACCCGTAGCATCGCGGTTATTTATTGTATCATTGAGTGGTACTTCGGAAGCCACCATGATCGAACACTCTTGGAAGTAGTGTCGTAGCTTCCGGGATGCCATGAAGACTGCGTATTGAGGGTACCGGGATTTGCATGGTGTGAGGACGGTGGATACGTAGTATACTGGTTTCTGAAGTGGGAACTTGTGTCCGTCCTCCTTTCTCTCAACGACGAGCACTGCGCTCACCACCTGGTGTGTTGCAGAGATGTATAATAACATCGGTTCGCCGACGTTTGGTGCAGCCAGGATTGGGTTGCTCGCTAAAAGAGCCTTTATTTCCTCCAGTCCGGTTGTTGCCGCTTTCGTCCACTCGAAGTGGTCAGTACGTCGGAGAAGGTGATAAAGTGGCAATGCTTTTTCTCCTAGTCTGGAGATAAAGCGGCTTAAAGCTGTGACGCATCCGGCTAGTTTTTGGACCTGTTTAAGGTCTGTTGGTGTAGCCAATTGTGACAAAACTCAAATTTTGGCTGGATTTTCCTCAATTCCTCTATTGGAAACGATGAAGCCCAGTAGCTTTCCGGCGGGAACGCCGAAAACACACTTTTCCGGATTGAGTTTGATGTCATATGTCCGGAGGTTGCCGAATGTGAGGCGCAGGTCGTCTATTAACGACTTGACGTGCTTAGTCTTGATGACGACGTCATCCACATATGCTTCAACTGTCTTGCCGATTTGTTTCTCCAGGCATGTTTGAATCATGCATTGGTAGGTGGCACCGGCGTTTTTAAGCCCAAAGGGCATAGTGTTGAAGCAGAAAGGCCCATATGGGGTGATGAATTTCGTCGCGTCTTGATTGGATTCCTTCATTTTAATTTGATGGTATCCGGAGTATGCATCGAGGAAACACAGTGAGTCGTGTCCTGCAGTAGCATCAATAATCTGATCGATGCGGGGGAGGGGTAAGGGAAACTTAGGGTAAGACTTATTGAGGTCTTTGAAATCAACGCGCAGGCGCCAAGAATTGACCTTCTTTGGTACCATCACCAGGTTTGCTAGCCAGTCCGGGTGTTTTATTTCTCTGATGAATCCGACCTCGATTAACTTGGCTAGCTCCTCCCCCATAGCTTATCGTTTAGGTTCAGAAAAGCGCCATAGTGTTTGCTTGACCGGCTTATATCCCTTCAATATATTAAGGCTGTGTTCAGCTAGCCTGCATATGATTCCTAGCATATCAGAAGGGTGCCAGGCGAATATGTCCCAGTTCTCACGCAGGAACGTTCGTAGTGCGGCATCAACCATTGGGTCCAGCTGTGCCCTGATGGAAGCTGTCTTCTTGGGGTCCGTCAGGTGGACTTGAAATTTGACTATTTCGTCTGCTGGTTTGAAGGAGGTGGATTTGGGACGTTTATCAAGGATTACGTCGCCCCTATCCACCGTAGAGCGTAGTGCGGTTAACTCTTCGGCCGCGAGGGCCTCAGACAGTGCCTCGAGGGCTAGGGATGATGTTTTGTTTTTGGCCCGGAGGGCTATGTCCGGATCACTAGCAAGATTGATAATACCATTGGCCCCGGGCATCTTGAGCTTCATATACCCGTAATGAGGTATAGCTTGAAAGCGTGTGAATGCATCTCGCCCCAACAGGGCATGACATCCACTGTTGAAAGGGGCCACTTGGAAGGTTATCTCTTCGAACCGATAGTTCTCCGGCATGCCGAATACCACGTCGAGTGTAATTTTCCCCGCACCTCGTGCCTCCCGACTGGGAATGATCCCTCGGAAGGTCATATTACTATGCTTGATGCGGCTCCTGTCTATTTCCATTATATTCAGTGTGTCCTCGTAGATGAGGTTTAGTCCACTGCCGCCATCCATGAGCACTTTAGTGAGCCGAAAGCCATCCACAATTGGGTTGAGGACCAGGGCGGATGGTGCCTGGACTGACCAGATTTTTGGTTCATCACTGGCATTGAAAGTTATGGCCGTGTCGTTCTATGGATTTATTGTTGCGACTTGGCAGACTTTGGCGAGGTCGCGGAGTGCCCTCTTGCGCCGATTGTTTGAAGTGAAAGTCTCGAAGACTGTCAATACTCTGGGGTCGTCGTCTTCCCAGGGGAGTTGGTCCACGGTGTTTTTAGTGAGGATATCCTCGCCGCTCTTGGCCACTTGCCGGAGTATCCAACATGCTCTAAGGATGTGGGTTGGTACGGTATCTGGTGTCGTGTGTATTTTGCATGGCCTATCGAGCCATCCCTCCAGAACGATTCCGCGTCCCGTAGTGGGTTTAGTTTTCTTTACTACTAGCACACATGCCCGTGCATTGCAACGGGAGGAAAAAAATCACATGGTCTAACAAAATATAAGAATGACCAAAGATCTCCCATCTGTCCATCCTCTTTATTTTCACACAAGACCTCATTTTGAAAGTAGTAGCTAGAAAAATATGGAGAACATTGTCCCGTTGCTACATTGGTGCCTTGCCTTTGGCTCTTTGCTCTATGTGTCTTGCTATCCTTCCAAATCAGTGCATGTCCCCGCTTGATCCTAAAGTTCAATGTTTCCATGTGGAGTATCTAATTGACATAGATCTGAACACAAATTGAAATTGAATTATTTTTAGGAGTTTGTAACTAATAGTCATAAATCCATACCGATGAACACAAATACAACCTGATTCCATGGCTGACCTTTAATAGGAACCATAAATAACTAGCATAATTAAATTTGGTCCATGAAGGTGCAAACCAACATGGGCCACTGAACTACATGAGCAACAATAATCTGACAGTCATCTGGCATAGGGCATAGTCCTCGAAAAAAGTTGTGAGCAGTATACAGATCTAGCTATAAATCATACATAGAACAATATGAATGACAGTTAGCAAAACCAAACTAATTAACCAGAGGCAAGAATTTTCATAAGATATTACCAATAGAGGAAAACTGGTATATTCTTATGTGTTGTATGTGATGCAAGTATGTTTAAGTGTCAATTGGAATAGACATAAAATTCCCTAAGCAAAATCTAGATCAGGAATAAACTGAAATGATGGTGTATGTGTTACACAGTAAAATACAAAGGGAGCCATGTTATGATCCAAAAATAAAATACACATACTCTGTTGTCTGTAGTTATATTTGCATGAAAAATTCACATGAATGTTTTTTATTACATCAATCTGGAGCCTTTTTGTTGTACATCAGGAACCATGTAACAAGAAAACCTGTGAAATTCATGTACTCCATGCAGCTAACTGTATTCCCAATAGTTTAAAACCTGGCTATCTTTTTCTTTTGCAAAAAAAAACCTGGCTAGCTAATGTACAGACAAAACCGTACTCTAGTAGAAATGATTTTCAGAAATCATTGAAAGTTGTTATAACTTCAAAGTAAGATATATAGGAAAAATATTAGAAGTCTAGGCATCATACCTTGGCAGTATAGTTAAAACACGAATGATTCAAAATACCATGCAGATAATCAGACATTTAGCATGTATTCGAAGTAAAATACAACATTCAGTTTTTCTACATTGAAACATCAACAAATTTTACTCACTAATATGTGTTAACCTGATAAAACATCTCTAAATTAAGCCTCTTGTAAAATTTAATGTGGCTTGTCTCCTCATTCTACAGAGGAAAACATGTCCAAAGCAGAGTGCTCATAGATACACATGTAAACGACCGTTCTTTCCTAGATCAAATGATAAGGATCGGACCAAGCCTATTATGTTGTTCTGCGAGGAATTTAATAGATGGAGAATATATCTTGCATCTCCTGCTCTAGTTTCTCCTCTTGCCAGTTTCCGCTGTGACAGCGGCCATTTGTTTTGCTTAAAACTACTGTCAGTACACCTCCTCGTGTCCCATGTCAACAATCGTGATTGATTCACATTCACTATCTCAGGCAACTTAGCACAATATTTTTGTATACGCAACCTAAAGTAACAATATGTATTTAAAGAACAAAGGAGGATACAAACAATCTTGAAAAGCTCTATGTACACCTCCTCCTCTCCCATGTCAACAATCATCAGATTGATTCACTTTCACTATCTCAACCAACTGGGAACAAAAGTAACAATATATATTAGAGGAGAAAAAAGGAAACAAATATGATATTTTACTACCAAAATATCAGCAAGAGTTCAAAGCCATACATATGGACTTCTTTATCTTAACAGGAGATGAAAACTCACATAAAATGGCTCTACCTCAAGGTCCTGAAGTGTGATTTGATCTATAAAAATTTGGATGCTTTCTGAGATGGTTGGTGGAAATACTAATCCTTATGAACAGAAAGGTAAGCCTCAGCATGCAGAAACCAATACATAGCCTTCCCAGTCCTTGGTTAATTTATCTTCATGCTGAACTATGTTGCCTCGAATAAGCTTTTTTCATCTGTGACGGAAGAGAGATTCTATTTCTGATGACAGCAGCCGAATGCGCATGGAAACCCATGTATACATATTGCACATTGTGCATTCTGAAACTTTAGACAAATTAGTTATACTCTCCATGTTGATTCTACATGTTCTGAACATGAACATTTGTCCGTCCGATCAACCCAAGATCCACATCTCACCTCCAGAACTATATCTCCGACTTTTTTTATGACGAGCAAAGAGGAAAGCCGAAGCGATCTCTACCTTGGGCACCACTGAAGCTACTGGCAAAGAATGTGCCATCCTTGATGCCCACATCATAGAGATATCTTTCGCACTTTTGGACCCGCGCCCTCTTTTTGGCTCTGATGTCGATTTAGCTAATCTCCCTTGAGGTGTAAGCTCTTTTTCATAAACATATTCACAATATCCACTGCACAATAAGAGAAAAGCTATTTGTGCATTAGAAGAAAACTATCCTGCAAATAAATACTATGATTGATTTGTATTTCCTAAAGTGATAGGATATGTATATGTAGATCGGTTGCCTGCTGAAGAAAATAATACCAAAGTAATATGTATTTATATCTAATATTCTGGCAGAGAATAATAGTTTAAGACTGCACAATTACAGAAAGACGACATAAGGAATACAACCGACCAACATCATACCACTGACTGTATATTTTTCTCTGAAAATTTGGTTGTTATAATATTGTTGCTATTGAGCCCTAGACGAATTGAGAAGAACTTGATATGTTGCGAGGATAGAACAGACCGAACCCGAAATCCAAAATGTCAGCATATAACTTCTGTAAGAGAGGAAAGAGATCATGCTAGAAGCAAAAATAGCAGTACATCAAAGATAATCATTAGGGGATTTAATCAGGGATCAACCTAACTGGTTAGTTAACCGCTCTTGAAGGCAAAAGGTAAGGCCGCAGGAATACCACCACTATGAAATTCTTGACCGGTGCCCCAGGAGGTTGGGTTTGATGCCTCTTCCTAATTCACCCTGTTAATGGGGCTTCAAATTCCTCCGCTCCGGAACATTGACTTTGGGCGGCAATCTAATGAATCCTCGAGAGCAAGTCATGGAGGCCCAATTGTGGAGTATAAGGTAGAGATGGAGGAGCTCCATCGGTTGAGAAGATTAAAAGGGGGGATGTCGTGGAGGAGATGAGAAACTACAGTAGGTCGTGCTGGTGAGGTCGCGAAGCGCCAGTCCTCTGACAACTCGATGATGCCAGAGTCTTTCCAGGGAACGGAGCGCACCGTAGGACGCATGTATAGCCGCAACATATCACAGAGCCCAACCAACTTCATTGCGTCCATGGTGGGCTCTATGGTCCAGCGTGTCGCCACTACCTCCTCCATCCGCCGCTTCAGCCAGGCCAGTGCCTCCTCCGCCCGCCGCTTCAGTTCAGAACGGGGTGGAACAGTGACTGAAGAAAGAGAAGGGGGAGGGTAGAAGATGAAGAAAGAGGAGGAGAAGCGGGCCATTCGAAGATCCAGCCCGTCGCCAACGGCAAGGTTGGAGAGGCTGCTACTATAGCCCTGCTTGTGAAAGCTTCTCTGTTTTCTTCTCTTTCTCTATTCGACAAAGAGCTCACCCAACACAAGTGTGTCTCTCCCATGTCAGCGTGCCGCTGCCTCACCATCCCCTCGCCGATGCCAACTATCTGTAACGAAGCGGAGCACATCTTGGACTGGCTGAAGCCTCGGTGTACCGTGTCGAGCGCTTTGGCGACCCCCTATTTGTTTTGGAACTGGATCCAAGTTCTGGTCGGCCATGGCGTCACCGTAGGTTTTCTTCCAGCGATGGATTTTTTTAACACTTCCAGCGATGGATTTGGGCTAAGGAGGCCAGGTCAGGTTCAAGTAGTACGCGTGGGTCTTCTCTCTCATAGAAAGGAAAAAACATACTTTTAAATCTCAGCCGTCTAACATAAAATCAACGGATAGAAAAGGATGACTTATGGAGAAAATCTTCCGTCCTTTATTATTAGGTAAAGATGGGTTCGGGTGCCCCGCGAGGGTGCATCCGTTTTGCTCGCCCGAGGGGTTGGGTGGAGACTGATGGCTCCCATCGAGCTGTCTGGGTTTTCCAGGCGCTTTCCATTGCATAGTACTTCTGCACCACGGTTGCCAAGTCAGCGAAGTGTAATACGCGATGGCGGTTGATGGCATTTAGGATGCCTTCGTCCGTGCAATTATTACAGAATATCGAAATTTCATCCTCGTCGCGGAAGTCTTTATTCTTGTCTTTGATAAGGAGGAATCTGGCCCAAAAGTGAGGACTGTTTCCTGAGGCTGTTGCCGTACGTACATGCGGTCGCATATATCCGGCAGGCCGGAATTGCTGGGCGAATATTGCTTGTGGTGGGTGGTTTTAAATCCGAACCCTGACCCGATTTGGAGTCTGGAGCCTGAAAAACTTTCGAGCTCATTAGTTTGGGCTCCGGGATGTCGAACGATTTTCCGGGCCCAACACCCGAATCCATGTTCGGGGGACTAGGAGTGTCGTTCCGTAGACGGGTATCCGGCTCTTCGAGCTCAAAAATCCAAACATAGTTCGTCTTCAGCATAGGGGAAGAATTGTTGTTTTGCTCTTCTACGACCGCTATCTGATGGGTGGTCGGTGGAGATTTGATTTCACTCTGATCAGGTTTAAGCCCAATCTAATTATAGTCAGCAGTGACCCCCATGGCGGCGATGCGATCCTGGAGTTCATTTAAAGACGACCACTCCACCGGATCCATCCGTCTAGAGTATTCGAAGTCAACACGGAGGCGATTTTTGATGACCCGAGAAGTCATCATCAGCTTAACGGCCGAACGGGCAGTCATGGTAAAGCCCCCCAGCCGGAGGGTTTGGCCTGGGGCCAGAGCTCACTACAAAAAAATACACTTCCGTGATGATACGTGTTTGTCACAGTAGGTCACATTTTCTTTCATGCATGTACATCCATGACAAACTTACGGCAGAATCAAGTTAGTCATACCTATGCTGTCGTAGAAGTGTTCCATGACATTACCAAAATTATCATCACGGAAGTGTCCACTTCCATGACGATAAAATGCGCGTCACATAATTGCTTTCGTCAAGGGTGACCGACACGTGGCATCCACCATAACGGAACGCCGTTAAGCTATCGGGTCCGGTTTTGGATCCGATAACCCATTAACAGCCCCGACCAATGGGAATTTTCCACGTGTAAAATCATCATTGGCTGGAAGAAACACGTGTCGGCTCATCGTTGGGATAGATGTCATCCACTCATTTGACCCAAGGCGCCTATGATACGTCGACATGTGGCATGGCCCAACAGAGGCCCATTCCTGTGAAAAGGCTGGCCCGTTTGACTTTGTCAAAAGGTGGTGAGCCGGTCCACGGAAAGCCTGTTAACGGCATGTTCGCATATAGCCCATTTACAGCTCGCTAACTCACGGCCCGTTACGGCCTACCAGAATTAGGCCCAGTAACGTCATCTGGGCCGTCCAATATGATTCCAGCCGTTGTAACTTCTGGTCCATGTATGGCCCATGACGTATTTCGGCCCATATGAGTCCCTTTGTAACTCTTCGCCCATTTAACGGCCCGTGGTGAAACCGGCCCGTAATGAACATTGTATTGCTTTATACCGGGTGCTAGTGTTTCCACGATTCCAAAGACTTTGTGTGATTTGTTAGGTTTCCATGATTTTGATGATTGCTCTCTAAACTTGCACCTTGCGGATTCCACCATTAAGAAACCTATGGGAAGAATTAATGATGTTCTTATTATTGCAAATAGGAATTATGTGCCCGTAGATTTTATTGTTCTTGACATAGATTGCAATCCTTCATGTCCTATTATTCTTGGTAGACCTTTCCTTAGAATGATTGGTGCAATTATTGATATGAAGGAAGGAAATATTAGATTCCAATTTCCATTAAGGAAAGGCATGGAACACTTTCCTAGAAAGAAAATTAAATTAACTTATGAATCTATTATGAGAGCCACTTATGGATTGCCCACCAAAGATGGCAATACCTAGATCTATTCTTGCTTGTTATGCCTAGCTAGGGGCGTTAAACGATAGCGCTTGTTGGGAGGCAACCCAATTTTATTTTTATTACTTGCCTTTTGCTCATGTTTAGTAATAAATAATTTATATAGCCTCTGTTTTGGTTGTGTTTTTTTGTGTTTAATTAGTGTTTGTGCCAAGTAGAACCGTTGGGAAGACTTGGGGAAAGTCTTGTTGAACTTGCTGTAAAAAACAGAAACTTTAGCACTCACGAGAACTGCTGTAATTTTTATTTGGAAAGTGATATTTAGTTAATTATTTTTTCAGATGATTAATAGATAAATTTCTCACGTCCAGAAATTTATTTTATAATTTTTGGGGTTCCATATCTTGCGCTAGGTACAGATTACTACAGACTGTTCTGTTTTTGACAGATTCTGTTTTCCGTGTGTTGTTTCTTATTTTGATGAATCTATGGCTAGTAAAATAGTTTATAAACCATAAAGAAGTTGGAATACAGTAGGTATAACACCAATATAAATAAATAATGAGTTCATTACAGTACCTTGAAGTGGTCTTTTATTTTCTTTCGCTAACGGAGCTCACGAGAGTTTCTACTTTAAGTTTTGTGTTGTGAAGTTTTCAAGTTTTGGGTAAAGATTTGATGGATTATGGAACAAGGAGTGGCAAGAGCCTAAGCTTGGGGATTCCCATGGAACCCCCAAGATAATCTAAGGACACCTAAAAGCCAAACCATGGGGATGCCCCGGAAGGCATCCCCTCTTTCGTCTACTTCTATCGGTAACTTTACTTGGAGCTATATTTTTATTCGCCGCATGATATCTGTTTTGCTTGGAGCGTCTTGTATTATTTGAGTATTTGCTTTTTAGTTTACCACAATCATCCTTGCTGTACACACCTTTTGAGAGAGCCATACATGATTTGGAATTTTTTAGAATACTCTATGTGCTTCGCTTATATCTTTTGAGTTATGTAGTTTTGCTCTAGTATTTCACTTATATCTTATAGAGCACGGTGGTGGATTTTTTTTATAGAAACTATTGATCTCTCATGCTTCACTTAGATTATTTTGAGAGTCTTAATAGCATGGTAATTTGCTTAAAATCCTAATATGCTAGGTATTCAAGAATAAATTTTTTTCTTATGAGTGTGTTGAATACTATGATAAGTTTGATACTTGATAATTGTTTTGAGATATAGTGATGTTGATATTAAAGTCATGCTAGTTGAGTAGTTGTGAATTTGAGAAATACTTGTGTTGAAGCTTGTGATTCCCGTAGCATGCACGTATGGTGAACCGTTATGTGATGAAGTCGGAGCATGATTTATTTATTGATTGTCTTCCTTATGAGTGGCGGTAGGGGACGAGCGATGGTCTTTTCCTACCAATCTATCCCCCTAGGAGCATGCGCGTAATACTTTGCTTTGATAACTTGTAGAATTTTGCAATAAGTATATGAGTTCTTTATGACTAATGTTGAGTCCATGGATTATACGCACTCTCACCCTTCCACCTTTGCTAGCCTCTCTAATACCGGGCACCTTTCGCCCGTATCATACACCCACCATATACCTTCCTCAAAATAGCCACCATACCTACCTATTATGGCATTTCCATAGCCATTCCGAGATATATTGCCATGCAACTTTCCACCGTTCCATTTATTATGACACACTCCATCATTTGTCATATTGCTTAGCATGATCATGTAGTTGACACAGTATTCGTGGCAAAGCCACCATTCATAATTCTTTCATACATGTCACTCATGAGTCATTGCATATGCCGGTACACCGCCGGAGGCATTCATATAGAGTCATATTTTGTTCTAAGTATCGAGTTGTAATTGTTGAGTTGTAAGAAAAATAAAAGTGTGATGATCATCATTATTAGAGCATTGTCCCAGTGAGGAAAGGATGATGGAGACTATGATTCCCCCACAAGTCGGGATGAGACTCCGGACGAAAAATAAAAAAAAGAGAGAAAAGAGGCCATAAAAAAGGAAAAGGCCCAAATAAAAAAATTATGAGAAAAAGAGAGAAGGGACAATGTTACTATCCTTTTACCACACTTGTGATTCAAAGTAGCACCATGATATTCATAGTAGAGAGTCTCCCATGTTATCACTTTCATATACTAGTGGGAATCTTTCATTCTAGAACTTGGCTTGTATATTCCAATGATGGGCTTCCTCAAAATGCCCTAGGTCTTCATGAGCAAGCAAGTTGGATGCACACCCACTTAGTTTCTTTCTGAGCCTTCATATACTTATAGCTCTAGTGCATCCGTTGCATGGCAATCCCTACTCACTCACATTGATATCTATTGATGGACATCTCCATAGCCCGTTGATACGCCTAGTTGATGTGAGAGTAGCTTCTCCCTTTTTGTCTTCTCCACAACCACCACTCTATTCCACCTATAGTGCTATATCCATGGCTCACGCTCATATATTTTGTGAAGATTGAAAAAGTTTTGAGAATGTCAAAAGTATGAAACAATTGCTTGGCTTGTCATCGGGGTTGTGCATGATTTAAATATTTTGTGTGGTGAAGATAGAGCATAGCCAGACTATATGATTTTGTAGGGATAACTTTCTTTGGCCATGTTATTTTGAGAAGACATAATTGCTATGTTAGTATGCTTGAAGTATTATTATTTTTATGTCAATATGAACTCTTGTCTTGAATCTTTCGGATCTGAATATTCATACCACAATTAAGAAGAATTATATTAAAATTATGCCAAGTAGCACTCCGCATCAAAAATTCTGTTTTTATCATTTACCTACTCGAGGATGAGCAGGAATTAAGCTTGGGGATGCTTGATACGTCTCCAACGTATCTATAATTTTTGATTGCTCCATGCTATATTATCTACTGTTTTGGACATTATTGGGCTTTATTATCCACTTTTATATTATTTTTGGGACTAACCTATTAACCGGAGGCCCAACCCAGAATTGCTGTTTTTTTGCCTGTTTTAGGGTTTCGAAGAAAAGGAATATCAAACGGAGTCCAAACGGAATGAAACCTTCGGGAACGTGATTTTTAGGAAGATTATGATCCTGGAGACTTGGACCCTACGTCAAGAAAGAAAACAGGAGGCCACGAGGTAGGGGGGCGCGCCTACCCGCCAGGCGCGCCCTCCACCCTCGTGGGCCCCCTGTTGCTCCACCGACGTACTCCTTCCTCCTATATATACCTACGTACCCCCAAACAATGAGATACGTAGCCAAAAACCTAATTCCACCGCCGCAACTTTCTGTATCCACGAGATCCCATCTTGGGGCCTGTTCTGGAGCTCCGCCGGGGGGGGCATCGATCATGGAGGGCTTCTACATCAACACCATAGCCCCTCCGATGAAGTGTGAGTAGTTTACCTCATACCTACGGGTCCATAGTTAGTAGCTAGATGGCTTCTTCTCTCTTTTTGGATCTCAATACATTGTTCTCCCCCTCTCTTGTGGAGAACTATTCGATGCAATCTTCTTTTGCGGTGTGTCTGTTGAGACCGATGAATTGTGGGTTTATGATCAAGTCTATCTATGAACAATATTTGAATCTTCTCTAAATTCTTTTATGTATGATTGGTTATCTTTGCAAGTCTCTTCGAATTATCAGTTTGGTTTGGCCTACTAGATTGATCTTTCTTGCAATGGGAGAAGTGCTTAGCTTTGGGTTCAACCTTGTGGTATCCTTTCCCAGTGGCAGTAGGGGCAGCAAGGCACGTATTGTATTGTTGCCATCGAGGATAACAAGATGGGATTTTCTTCATATTGCATGAGTCTATCCCTCTACATCATGTCATCTTGCTTAAGGCGTTACTCTGTTTTTAACTTAATACTCTAGATGCATGCTGGATAGCGGTCGATGAGTGGAGTAATAGTAGTAGATGCAGGCAGGAGTCGGTCTACTTGTCTCAGACGTGATGCCTATATACATGATCATACCTAGATATTCTCATAACTATGCTCAATTCTGTCAATTGCTCAACAGTAATTTGTTCACCCACCGTAGAATACTTATGCTCTCGAGAGAAGCCACTAGTGAAACCTATGGCCCCTGGGTCTATCTTCATCATATTAATCTCCTACTACTTAGTTATTTCCTTTGCTATTTACTTTGCCTTTATTTTACTTTGCATCTTTATCATAAAAATACCAAAAATATTATCTTATCATATCTATCAGATCTCACTCTTGTAAGTGGCCTTATAGGGATTGACAACCCCTATTTGCGTTGGTTGCGAGGATTTATTTGTTTTGTGCAGGTACGAGGGACTTGCGTGTAGCCTCCTACTGGATTGATACCTTGGTTCTCAAAAACTAAGGGAAATACTTACGCTACTTTGCTGCATCATCCCTTCCTCTTCGGGGAAAACCAACGCAGTGCTCAAGAGGTAGCAGCCACCGACTCGTCGCTCTCCACGCGCCCGGCTTCTGTCTCTGCCTGCATGGCGCTGCCGCAGGCACGGGAGGCGCGCCCACAGACACTAGCGGCGCGGTACAACGCAGCAGCGACGACGCCCATACTGGTGTGCTCGCCGCTGTGCCGGCGTGGAGCAACTCGCCACTCCTCATCGAGCTGAACTGGAGCGGCGAGTTGCTGAACCACGCGCCTGATTGGGGCGGCAACTGGCTCCGTCGGGCCAAGCGAGGTTGGTGAAGCACCGAGCGGCCTCGTCCGTATCCGGAGGGCTCGGCGGGCCACTCAGCCGGGTAATATGCCGGAGAATGGCTCCTCGGAAGCCATCGAAAGAGTGGAGAAAATGGTGAAGGAGGAGATGGGGGAACGGCGGAGGGGTGCGATTCTTGCCTGCTGTCTGTCTGGCCTCGTGTATATAGATGGCGGACGGTAGGAGCTTGGCCGGCGTCTGGCCTTGTTTAAACTAAGGGTGGACGGGAGGAGCTCGGCCGGTGTTGCATTTAATTCCGGCCCGCTCATGAACAGACGTGTGGCCGGAGTAGGTTTCTCGGTTTGCATACAGGTTTAGTGGAGGCGAGGAGGCGTGTTCAGCCGGGTGTGCAGCGGGTAGCGCAGTACTATTCGATTTGACAGCGGGCGGCGCAGTTCCCGATACGGCTTTAATGCAGACGAGGGAGGGAGTAGCAGTTCCCGAAATGTTGAACGGCAAATGCATCCTCCTTCAATTAACGCATGAGGGAAGTAATGGGAGGAGGACCGGGAAAAGAGGCTGCATGATGTGAATGCAACGTGGTTTGCCCTCATATAAAGGCGCCCCTCCATTACAATGCATCTACCACATCGTACGCACCTAAGCATTTGCCGAAGCACCTACACTACGCGCAAAAGTCCTCGCTCCAGACCCATGGCGGCGATGCGCGCGAGCGGCCCGCGGCTGTGCCAGATGGTCCCCAACGCCGGCCTGTGGCATGGCGCCGAGGATCGTCTCCAGACGGTGTTGGTGACTAGCTGGTAAATGGCCGCCGTTGACGCCAACTATGACTCTCAGTTGGACCAGATGATCGTTGCCACCACCAACAAGATCACCGTCCTCAAGAAGCTCGCGGACGACATCGTCGTACTC
Source organism: Triticum urartu (assembly GCF_056163025.1). Lineage (NCBI taxonomy): Eukaryota > Viridiplantae > Streptophyta > Magnoliopsida > Poales > Poaceae > Triticum > Triticum urartu. The sequence goes on from NC_141877.1 coordinate 357,008,911, forward strand.
CTCTAGCCCACGTGCTCGGGGTCCTCATTGCCTGCCACCCTAATTGGCCTCCATGGCTGGAACCTCTTTCAAGCACTCGTGGCCCTGCGGCTGCCCGCCGACGCCGCGAAGAATGTCCACCTGGAGGTTGCGCTCACCGCGAGGCGCCTCGCCCTGCAAGAATTCGTCGACCTACACATCCACGTGGACAAGCAAATCATGTACATAGGTATCTACAAGGCCAGTGAGGACACTACGATGCTGGCCTTCCTCAACCGGCTGGAAGCCTTGGATGCCTTTGCTGAGAAGCACCTCGACCTCGCCACAAAAGCCGCCACTCCTTAGCCGCCGGTCGGTGGCCCGGCGCACTAAGTTGAGGAGGAGGAGGTCGTACGTTGATGGATGCATCTTTCTTCTTGCCTTCTGTAACCACCACCGCGATCGCATCATCATCGTGGCCTTAATTCTTATTGTGTTGTTGCATTCACGTTCCAGTCAATACCGACATGTGCGATCCCTTTGCTTAATTATATGCATCACTATAACTAGTACTCCATTCGTCAATTTATAAGTTGTGCTTACCTTTTCCATCAACTTCGTGCAACGCGCGGGCATCTTGCTAGAAACACTAGAACATGTCGGACCGCGTGTGACCAAACCGACGATGCGCCAACCTAGCTACTACTTACCCTGCTTATCTGACAGAAATAGCCCTGCCCTAGCATTTCCAATCGTTATTTCTATCTATCAATCGTGCCAAGGAGCAGAACCAAAATGTTACAATTTATACATGCTTCACTACTCCTACTCCTACTCCTATAAAAGACTCAGTTGGTGATGGTGGTGTGTCTGCCATCTGTCGTTTCTGACCATTAGATCTGCATCTAATGGCTGTGAGGTAAGTTATGGCATTTTTGCAACAATAGCCCACTTCTCTGCTCGAATTTGCAGAAAACCCCTTATTATCTTGAAAGAAACCACATCCCTCCCTCACCTCATCAAAACATCCCGAGAAATATATTTTGAGTGAAAAGTACTCCCTCCGTTCCTAAATATTTGTCTTTCTAGAGATTTCAATAAGTGACTACATACGGAGCAAAATGAGTGAATCTACACTTCAAAATATGTCTATATAATCCGTATGTGATAGTCCATTTGAAATTAATAACCCACAAGTATAGGGGATCGCAACAGTTTTTGAAAAGTAAGAGTGTCGAACCCAACGAGGAGCTAAAGGTAGAACAAATATCCCCTCAAGTTCTATCGACCACAGATACAACTCTACGCACGCTTGACATTCGCTTTACCTAGAACAAGTATGAAGCTAGAAGTACTTTGTAGGTGTTGTTGGATAGGTTTGAAAGATAATAAAGATTACGTAAATAAAAAGTAGGGGATGTTTAAGTAAAGACACAATAAAGTAAATATAGCGAGTGTGGAAAAGTGGTGGTAGGAGTTGCGAAATTGCCCCTAAGCAATTGACTACTTTACTAGACCGATAGCAAGTATTATGTGGGAGAGGCCACTGCTAGCATGTCATCCCTGACATGGAATTCTATGCACTTATGATTGGAACTATTAGCAAGCATCCGCAACTACTAATGTTCATTAAGGTAAAACCCAACCATAGCATTAAGATATATTGGTCCCCCTGCAATCCCGTATGCATCAATTTCTATGCTAGGTTGAAGCTTCTGTCACTCTTGCCCTCCAATACATAGTCCTATCAACATACAACTAACCCTAGGGTGTGATCCACACGCGCAATCCTATGATGGGCACCAAAGGACAGAAACATAACCACAAGCAAATTAAATCAATCATAGCAATTCATCAACCACCGATAGGACAATGAAAATCTACTCAGACATCATAGGATGGCAACACATCATTGGATAATAATATGAAGCATAAAGCACCATGTTCAAGTAGAGGGCACAGCGGGTTGCGGGAGAGTGGACCGCTGTAGATAGAGGGGGGAAGGTGATGGAGATGTTGGTGAAGATGGCGGAGGTGTTGGTGTAGATCGCGGTGATGATGATGGCCCCCTGTGGCACCCCGGTGCCACCGGAAGCGAGGGGGAGAGAGCTCCCCTCCTTCTTCTTCTTCCTTGACCTCCTCCCCAGATGGGAGAAGGGTTTCCCCTCTGGTCCATGTCCTCCATGGCACGGGAGGGGCGAGAGCCCCTCCGAGATTGGATCTGTCTCTCTGTCTCTCTCTGTTTTTGCGTTCTCAGATTCTTCCCTTTCACCGTTTCTTATATTTCCAGAGATCCGTAACTCCGATTGGGCTGAAATTTTAACATGATCTCTATCTGGATATTAGCTTTCTTGCGGCAAAAGAAGGGCATCAACCGCCTTACGGGTGGCCCATGAGGGTCATGGGCGTGCCCAGGGGGTAGGTGCGCCCCCTGCCTCACCGTCTCGCATGGATTTTTCATCCCAAAAATCATATATATTCCAAAAAAATCTCCATCAGTTTTTATCTCCTTTGGACTCCATTTGATATGGATATTCTGTGAAACACAAAACATGCAACAAACAGGAACTGGCACTAGGCACTGGATCGATATGTTAGTCCCCAAAATAGTATAAAAAGTTGCCGAAAGTATATGAAAGTTGTAGAATATTGGCATGGAACAATCAAAAATTATAGATGCGACGGAGACGTATCAGCATCCCCAAGCTTAATTCCTGCTCTTCCTCGAGTAGGTAAATGATAAAAAATATAATTTTTGATTTGGAATGCTACCTAGCATAATCTTGATCATATGTCTAATCATGGCATGAATATTAAGACACGAGTGATTCAAAGCAATAGTCTATCATTTTACATAAAAACAATAATACTTCAAGCCTACTAATAAAGCAATCATGTCTTTTCAAAATAACAAGGCCAAAGAAAGTTATCCCTACAAAATCATATAGTCTGGCTATGCTCCATCTTCATCACACAAAATACTCACATCATGCACAACCCCGATGACAAGCCAAGCAATTGTTTCATACTTTTGACGTTCTTAAACCTTTTCAACTTTCATGCAATACATGAGCGTGAGCCATGGACATAGCACTATAGGTGGAATAGAATGGTGGTTGTGGAGAAGACAAAAAGGAGAAGATAGTCTCACATCAACTAGGCGTATCAAACGGGCTATGGAGATGCCCATCAATAGATATCAATGTGAGTGAGTAGGGATTGCCATGCAACGGATGCACTAGAACTATAAGTATATGAAAGCTCAAACTAAAACTAAGTGGGTGTGCATCCAACCTGCTTGCTCATGAAGACCTAGGGCATTTGAGGAAGCCCATCGTTGGAATATACAAGCCAAGTTCTATAATGAAAATTCCCACTAGTATATGAAAGTGATAACTCAAGAGACTCTCTATATGAAGAACGTGGTGCTACTTTGAAGCACAAGTGTGGTAAAAGGATAATAACATTGCCCCTTCTCTCTTTTTCTCTCATTTTTTTTGTTTTTTTGTTTTTTGTAGGCTTCTTTGGCCTCTCTCTCTTTTTTGGGGGGCTTCTTTGGCCACTTTTATTTTGATAACCTCACATGGGACAATGTTCTAATAATGATGATCATCACACTTTTATTTACTTACAACTCAATATTACAACTTGATATCTAGAACAAGGATATGACTCTATATGAATGCCTCTAGCGGTGTACCGGGATGTGCAATGATCTAGCGTAGCAATGACATCAAAAAACGGACAAGTCATGAAAACATCATGCTAGCTATCTTACGATCATGCAAAGCAATATGACAATGAATGCTCATGTCATGTATATGATGATGATGAAAGTTGCATGGCAATATATCTCGGAATGGCTATGGAAATGCCATGATAGGTAGGTATGGTGGCTGTTTTGAGGAAGTTATATGGTGGGTTTACGGTACCGGCGAAAGTTGCGCGGTACTAGAGAGGCTAGCAATGATGGAAGGGTGAGAGTGCGTATAATCCATGGACTCAACATTAGTCATAAAGAAGTCACATACGTATTGCAAAAATCTATTAGTCATCGAAACAAAGTACTATGCACATGCTCCTAGGGGGATAGATTGGTAGGAAAAGACCATCGCTCGTCCCCGACCGCCACTCATAAGGAAGACAATCAATAAATACCTCATGCTCCAACTTCGTTACATAACGGTTCACCATACGTGCATGCTACGGGAATCACAAACCTCAACACAAGTATTTCTACAATCCACAACTACCCACTAGAATGACTCTAATATCACCATCTCTATATTGCAAAACTATTGCAAGGAATCAAACATATCATATTCAGTGATCTACAAGTTTTATGTAGGATTTTATGACTAACCATGTGAATGACCAGTTCCTGTCATCTCTCCAAATAGATATAAGTGAAGCAAGAGAGTTTAATTCTTTCTAAAAAATATATGCCCATGCTCTAACAAATATAAGTGAAGCAAAAGAGCATTCTATAAATGGCGGTTGTCTATGTAAAGAGAAACAGGCAATCCAAACTTCAAATGATATAAGTGAAGCACATGAAGCATTCTATAAAGCCATACTCAAAAGATATAAGTGAAGTGCAAAGAGCATTATATAAATCATCCAAGGACTATCTCATACCAGCATGGTGCATAAAAGAAAAATGAAAACTAAATGCAAAGACGCTCCAAGATTGCACATATCGCATGAACGAAACGAATCCGAAAACATACCGATACTTATTGAAGAAAGAGGGGATGCCTTCCGGGGCATCCCCAAGATTAGACGCTTGAGTCTCCTTGAATATTTACTTGGGGTGCCTTGGGCATCCCCAAGCTTGAGCTCTTGCCTCTCTTCCTTCTTCTCACATCGAGACCTTCTCGATCATCGAACACTTCATCCACACAAAACTTCAACAGAAAACTCGGTAAGATCCGTTAGTATAATAAAGCAAATCACTACTTTAAGTACTATTGCAAACCAATTCATATTTTTTTGCATTGTTTCTACTGTAATATAAATTTTCCATCGCTTAATCCACTGATATAAATTGATAGTTTCATCAAAACAAGCAAACTATGCATCAAAAACAGAATCTGTCTAAAGCAGAACAGTCTGTAATAATCTGAACATTCACCATACTTCTGATACTTGAAAAATTGTACAAAAATTAGGAAAAATAAAAAAAATTTATAGGAAGACATTGCAAAAATAATCAGAACCATTTGACTTTACATCTAAAAATGTAAAATCGTGCACTACAGCCAAAGTTTCTGTCCTGCACCGTACAAACCATCAAGAAAATGTAAACATCCTAAAGGAAAACCTTGGCACATTATTTTTATAATACAATGGAATTGTACAAGGGGATAATTATTTTTATTTAAAAGTTTCTGTAATCAAGATTCACAAAGTTTCCGTGAGCATGAACAAAGTTCAAGGCTAGCTCCCACTTCAACAATGCTTGTCTTTCTCACTTTCGCTTTCCTTTTTTGAAATATTTTTGGGTTCCCCTCTTTATTTTTTTTGTTTTTAAACTATATAAAAGCACTCAACATAAATAAATGACTCTCTAAAACTTCCAGGTTGTCTCCCTGGCAGCGCTTTCTTTAAAGCCATTAAGCTAGGCATATAGTGCTCAAGTAATGGATCCACCCGGATCCCAAGGTATATCAAAGCCAATTTTAATTAACAATGATTTGTAATTTAGTGGTGAGCACAAGGTAACATATATCATGTAATGGCAAAGTCTAACTCTCTTCCTATGCATCGACATGTCATAAAAGAACAATTCATGCACACAAAGTAAAGGCCAATGCATAGTATAAACAGTTTCTTGCAATTTTATCATATTGGAAACATAGAGAGGTGGAGATATAATTCCTCTCTCATAATAATTGCAAGTAGGAGCAGGAAGCACATGCATATTATATTCATCAAAATCATCATGTGTAGTAATAAAAGGCAACCCATCAATATAATCCTTAATAAGTGCAAACTTCTCCGATATAGTGTAGTCAGGAGAATTCAAAAAGATAATAGGACTATCATGCGTGGGTGCAATAGCAACAATTTCATGTTTAACATAAGGAACTATAGCAAGTTCATCTCCATAAGCATAATTCATATTAGCATCTTGGCCACAAGCATAGCAAGCATCATCAAAAAGGGATATTTAAAAAGAATCAACGGGATCATAACAATCATCATAGCAATCATCCTCCGGTAAGCACGAAGGGAAATTAAACAATGTATGAGTTGAAGAGTTACTATCATTAGAAGGTGGGCACGGGTAGCTAATCCGCTCTTCCTCCTTTTGTTCTTCGCTTTCCTCCTCATCTTTTTCATCCAATGAGCTCACAGTTTCATCAATTTCTTCTTCCATAGACTCCTCCAAAATATTAGTCTCTTCTTGGACAGCGGAGTAGTCCTCAATATATAGTTCAACATAGGCATTAGAAGCATAATTATCATAGCAATATTTAAGTATGGCAAAAAAATTAGATTATTAAAGAGTAGCATCATACTTTTCAATCAAAAAAGCAATTTCGTAAGCACCCTTAAAAGCAACAAATTCTTCAATTTGTTGAACATCATAGTAACTATAAACACCCTTAGCATAAGAGGATACGATTCCATCACTAAACAAACATTGGTAGGGAAGGTGTTTCTTAGGGTCTTCAGAACAACAAGTATAATCATATATTTCACATAAATTCCAAGCATAGCATTGCAAACGATGAATTTGATCCAGCAAAGTTTTCCCTTTTTTAGATATTTGGTGTCGCACATAATAAGCATGCTCATCTAAAGATTTGCCCTCAAGTAAGCTAGTTGGGGTTTCAGCACGAGCACATAGGGATCGAAGATGATCCAAGTAATAAGCTTCAGCAGTGTGATAGATTTTGAGTGGTTCTTCAACCATTGGTTTAGTAGGCACAACTAAATTTTTTGGTATTTTGCGTTTCCTACCCATAACTAAAGATACAAAACAACTAATAACAGCAAATAAAAATTACTTAGTGATAAAGCAAACAAGCACACACGAGAATATTCACCCCACGATATTGCTCCTCGGCAACGGCGCCAGAAAAAGGTCTTGATAACCCACAAGTATAGGGGATCGCAACAGTTTTCGATAAGTAAGAGTGTCGAACCCAACGAGGAGCTAAAGGTAGAACAAATATTCCCTCAAGTTCTATTGACCACCGATACAACTCTACGCACGCTTGACGTTCGCTTTACCTAGAACAAGTATGAAGCTAGAAGTACTTTGTAGGTGTTGTTGGATAGGTTTGCAAGATAATAAAGATTACGTAAATAAAAAATAGGGTATGTTTAAGTAAAGACACAATAAAGTAAATATAGCGAGTGTGGAAAAGTGGTGATAGGAGTTGCGAAATTGCCCCTAAGCAATTGACTACTTTACTAGACCGATAGGAAGTATTATGTGGGAGAGGCCACTGCTAGCATGTCATCCCTGACTTGGAATTCTATGCACTTATGCTTGGAACTATTATCAAGCATCCGCAACTACTAATGTTCATTAAGGTAAAACCCAACCATAGCATTAAGATATATTGGTCCCCCTGCAATCCCATATGCATCAATTTCTATGCTAGGTTGAAGCTTCCGTCACTCTTGCCCTCCAATACATAGTCCTATCAACATACAACTAACCCTAGGGTGTGATCCACACACGCAATCATATGATGGGCACCAAAGGACAGCAACATAACCACACGCAAATTAAATCAATCATAGCAATTCATCAACCACCGAAAGGACAACAAAAATCTACTCAGACATCATAGGATGGCAACACATCATTGGATAATAATATGAAGCATAAAGCACCATGTTCAAGTAGAGGGTACAGCGGGTTGGAGGAGAGTGGACCACTGTAGATAGAGGGGGGAAGGTGATGGAGATGTTGGTGAAGATGGCGGAGGTGTTGGTGTAGGTCACGGTGATGATGATGGCCCCCTGTGGCACTCCGGTGCCACCGGAAGCGAGGGGGAGGGAGCCCCCCTCCTTATTATTCCTTGACCTCCTCCCTAGATGGGAGAAGGGTTTCCCCTATGGTCCATGGCCTCCATGGCACGGGAGGGGCGAGAGCCCCTCCGAGATTGGATCTGTCTCTCTCTGTTTCTGCGTTCTCGGATTCTTCCCTTTCACCGTTTCTTATATTCCCGGAGATCCGTAACTCCGATTGGGCTGAAATTTTAACACAATCTCTATCCGGATATTAGATTTCTTGCGGCGAAAGAAGGGCATCAACTGCCTTACGGGTGGCCCATGAGGGTCAGGGGCGCGCCCAGGGGGCAGGCGTGCCCCCTGCCTCGTGGCCACCTTGGGCACTGTCTCGCGTGGTTTTTTCCTCCCAAAAATCATATATATTCCAAAAAAATCTCCGTCGGTTTTTATCCCGTTTGGACTCCGTTTGATATGGATATTCTGTGAAACAAAAAACATGCAACAAACAGGAACTGGCACTGGACACTGGATCAATATGTTAGTCCCAAAAATAGTATAAAAAGTTGCCAAAAGTATATGAAAGTTGTAGAATATTGGCATGGAACAATCAAAAATTATAGATACGACGGAGACATATAAGAAATCTCTAAAAACACAAATATTTAGGAATGGAGGGAGTAATATATTAGGAGTATATCAAAACAAGAGTGATTTCTTTCAAGTTTGTGAACAAGTACTACTATTATACTACTTTGGATCCGTCGGAACGCACAGGCACATTGCTAGTAAAAGGAAAAGGCCTACCGCGTTCGCGTCGCACTCCCCCCCCCCCACACGCTTGGGAATCGGGAGTACTCCACGGCCCGTCCGGCACGACACATAGCTTAGGGAACGCGTGTTGCCTAACATTTTCACTTTCATGTGGGACCGCCGTTGAGCAAACCGACTATTGGCAAACCGCACCCCGCCCGCCGCCGGGTTGGAAAACAGAAATTTGATGTCAGATGGGGCTCGTTGATATAGTAGGAGCATTCCGTACTACTCTACTCCTACTAGTACCAAGTTTGTACGATACAACTAGTACCACCACTATACAACTAGTAGGTACGTGCACGACACAACATCGTAGGAACAAAAAACAGGAAGATCTTGTTTTGGGTGATTTATCTTTTTTTCAGTCAATGTAGGATGAACAATATGATGTGGGGGCACCCATGAAGCTTATGTGGCTTGGTTGCATGGCTACGAAAGGTTAGAGAAAAATAAATAGATAATGTGTTTAGAGTGCACTCCACTAAATAGATATACTTTGGATCCATTGCAACGGGCCGGCACATCTATATCTATACCCCCTACATAGTGTGTGAATAACTTTGAAAGTTGGTCGTTGGATGAAGCCAATCCAACTGTACAAAGATGGCAAATCCGAGCACTACTGGCCGTTGGATATAATCTACATTCCACCAGATTCTGCCACATGTAGAATCTAGAAGACTCCATGGTTGAACTTCATTCATGACTAACTTTGCCACAACTAAGCTTAGGCAAAGTGTGTCTGCCACAAAAAATGTGGCTAACAAAATGGCCACCACAAGTGTGGCAAGATTTGGCAAGAAGTTGAGTCTATGACATGTGGACCATGTAGCTAGAGAAGTGTGGCAAGCCACAAGTGTAGCAATGAACCAAACACATGCCTGGTGTGTTTGGTAGGGTGTATGAAGGGTGCATGATCCCAAGAGTTCCCTTCTCGATCCACTTTTGGATGTTTGGTAGAGTGTATGGAGGGTGCATGAGTCCACACTAGCTTAGCACAAATACACTAGAAGCATGCATGAAGAGAGCACACATGAAGATGGGTGTTGAGTTGAGCATGCATGAAGAGGGAACAACTATGCTGAGACAAGAACGCAACCAAACACACATGTGGCATGCCTAAGCTTAGGCGTGGCAACCTTAGGCTGCAAACCAAACATCTATACCCCTATATAGTGTGTGAATAACTTTAAAAGTTGGTCATTGGATGAAGACAATCCGATAGTACAAAGATGGCAAACCCGAGCACTACTGGACGTTGGATATCATCTACATTCCACCAGATTTTGCCACATGTAGAATCTAGAGGACTCCACATGTAGAAGCATAATGCACAAACCTCCAGAATCTCATGCGTGCAATGCACATGTACCTTACTAGTAGTTGGGAGTAGTAGTAAGAAAGAAATTCTAGGTTTTGCACGAGCTCGTACTGCGGGAGCACCGCAAGGCCTGCCACAGGAGTTACATTTCCCTCTCGGGGCCCATGGGACCGAACTTCAGTGGCTTAGTGCCCGGCCTATGAGTCAATGACATGCGGACCTTAAATGCGGCTGGCCCACATGTCATTCTCATGGTGGTGGTGTGGTTTGCGACTCACTCATTCGAGATGAACCGGCCGGTGGTGGCGTGGCCATGGCGGGGGTGCCATAGCTGGGCGTCGGGGCATTACGAGGCGTAGATGGCCACACCGACGGGTACTACCTGTAGTACAGAAGTACTCCAACTAAGGATTGATGCCCGGGACGAAATGTGTCAGAACCGCTGGATGAAAATTTGATGGTGCGGGAGTACGGATCGGAGGACAACAACGGAGCAGGCAAACCGTGTCCAATCGGGTGTGGCTATGGTAGAAAGTTGATGGTCGCCGCAGTTCAGCTGGCCCGCATGTCATGCACACAAAGGCAGAGGAGCGGTGGGGCCGAGAGGTATGAGGCGCACGTTGGGGGATGAGGATCCCCTGACGTGAACAATCCTACCATTCTTTCACTGACATGTGGGACCCCCAAGTGTGGGTCCCACCTATCAGCGAAGGAAAGGTAGGGTAAGGAAGTGATAGCCACGTCAGAGGATCCATGTCCACGTTGGGGGATGTCGTGCTTACAGGAAGGGTTGGAGCAGCGTCGTGGGAATCGCGTGTGGTGTGGCAGTGGTACAAATAAGAAATGTGATGGTCGCCGTGGTTCAACTTCCATGGACAAGCTGTCATGTCTGCTGACACATGTATATCAAAACTATAGTGTTTATATTTCAAGCATGTGAACTAGTATTATTCTACTACTTTGGATCCATTGCAACGCATGGGCCAGCACATTGGTAGTAGTAGTGTCTATCTCTATCTCTAGAGGCCTTCCCTCGTTCATCCTTTTCTCTCACAAGATAAACTACTCATACAAATGCATCTTGATGTTCCATGGAATGCACGAGGATGTTTCCTTGGGGGTCTCTCCAGTGCCGCGTGGCCGTAGTTGCAAGTTGACACCCCTTGAGATGCCTATGTCGAGGGGCACTCGGATTTGCTCCGATGAGCAGGTAAGATGAGTTTGATCACGTAGTAAATGCATTCTATAGACTACTTCCGTGTCCATTTCCTAATTCTCCCCCTGCCCACTGTTTCACAGGTTAGGCTCGGTGCGAGTGGAGATTGTATTGCATATGTACGGGAGGGTACCAACATCAATTTGCACAACATTTACAATGGTGACACCATTCCCGTAGAACCTTTGTCCAACATTGGGATCAGCCATGCAACGGGCCACCGCATGAATTGGTATGATGGAACCACGGTGAGATTGAATAAGATAGCGCGAACCTTGCACATGGGGGTCAAAGGTGGACCATGCTATGTGCGGCTGATTTGTTGCCGTACGAGTATGAAGACGCTGTGCTCCTTTCTAACCGCATATTCGCGGTGACAAACCAGGGACTTGTTTCGTATGGGACACATGCTACGATATACTCCCTCTCTCCCAGTTTATTTGTTTTGAATCTTTTCATTTTATAAGTTTCAAATTCAAATTTAGAGCTCCCCGTCACATGTTGAGATTACAATGCCCATTAAATCGTTGCGTGCATGTATAGTAAAGAAACAAATCTCGAGTTTGGCACGAGTTTGTGCAGCGGTAGCACCAGCCTGGCGCAGGAGTTACATTTCCCTCTCAGGGCCCTCGGGACTGAGTGATACGTCTCCAACGTATATATAATTTTTGATTGTTCCATGCTATTATATTATCTATTTTGGATGTTAATGGGCTTATTTTTACACTTTTATATTATTTTTGGGACTAACCTATTAACCGGAGGCCCAGCCCAAATTGTTATTTTTTTTGCCTATTTTAGAGTTTCGCCAAAAAGGAATATCAAACGGAGTCCAAACGGAATGAAACCTTCGGGAGCGTTATTTTTGGAACAAACATGATCCAGGAGACTTGGAGTGGAAGTCAAGAATCAATTGAGGAGGCCACGAGGCAGGGGGCGCGCCCTCCACCCTCGTGGGCCCCTCATTGCTCCACCGACCTACTTCTTCCTCCTATATATATCCATATACTCCGCAAACATCCAGGAGCACCACGAAAACCTAATTCCACCGCCGCAACCTTCTGTACCCAAGAGATCCCATCTTGGGACCTTTTCTGGAGCTCCGTCGGAGGGGCATTGATCACGGAGGGCCTCTACATCAATTCCATGGCCCCTCCAATGATGTGTGAGTAGTTTACTTCAGACCTTCGGGTCCATAGCTAGTAGCTAGATGGCTTCTTCTCTCTCTTTGGATCTCAATACAAAGTTCTCCTTGATTCTCTAGGAGATCTATTCGATGTAATCTTCTTTTGTAGTGTGTTTGTCGAGATCCGATGAATTGTGTGTTTATGATCAAGTTTATCTATGAACAATATTTGAATCTTCTCTCAATTCTTTTATTTATGATTGGTTTATCTTTGCAAGTCTCTTCAAATTATCAGTTTGGTTTGGCCTACTAGATTGATCCTTCTTGCAATGGGAGAAGTGCTTAGCTTTGGGTTCAATCTTGCGGTGCTCAGTCCCAGTGACAGAAAGGGAAACGACACGTATTGTATTGTTGCCATCGAGGATAAAAAGATGGGGTTTACATCATATTGTCGGCGTTCTGGGAACGGGGGTCCCCAGACTTGCCTGCCAGCAGCCCATGGCGTGGCTATGCTGGCAGGTCTGTACGGCCCATCATCATCAACAAGGCATTCAAGACCCTCACGTGGGGCCAAGCCTCGCGAGGCGGACGACGCAAGACCTCCTCAGGAGCGGCCTCACCAGGCTGCCTCGTGAGGAGTGGAGATATCAAGGCGGGACGAACCTCGCGAGGCTCTCGTGACGTGAGCCATGATGATCGACACCAGGTGGGCGCCATGACGTGAGCCATAACGTCCTTGTTTCCTCTTTGGTGCTAAGGAGGCAAGCGCGGGCCCGGAGTACCGAGGCATCAGACAAAGGTTTCCATATCAGTGCAACGAGACCAAGACCGGAAGGATGACAGGACGGAGGTCACCATCGAGCCCAGGACGGCGTCACCACCAGAACCTCTGGCAGGCGAAGACCACCTTTTGTCAGGATAGCTTGTACTAGTTGTACCCTTTCAAATTGGCCGCCGTTGTTGGCTCCCTTCCCGCTCAATATTTGGGGATAGGACCAGGGCCTATATAAGTAGAACTAGCCACCACCAAAAGGGGGGATCTGAGAGGATCCGACCTGATAAAAGGCCAACCCTTAGCACACCAAGCACAAGAAACCTCAACCTCACGAGGCTGTTCTTCCTCTTTGTACTGTTCATCATCAGCCCAAGAGGCAATCCACCACCACCACACTGGAGTAGGGTATTACACCACATTGGTGGCCCGAACGAGTATAAACCTTGTGTCTTTGTGTTGCGAGTGCGTCGAGTTCGTCCGCGAGACCTTAGCGAGCTAGGGCATAGATCAGAAGGAGGGAAAGAACTCCGCGCGCACCCCAGAGTTCGAACCTCAAGGGTTTGCCGGAACCCGTGATACGACATTTGGCGTGCTAGGTAGGGGCGCGACAGAGTCTCTTCCTCGCCAATCAACCCGCCGACGCTCCGCAGCCCCGATGTACGGTGACCCAAGGGCTGACTTCGACCGTTGGGCAGCTTGGCCAGCCCGGGCGGCGACACCAGCCCATGAAGACCTCAACCCCGCGCCCCAGGCGGCGCGGGTGCCGCCTAACACTGCAGGGCGCGGGCGGCACGGCCAGGCGTCATCGACCCCTACCCCATGGCAAACGCGAGCTGCTGCAAGGGCCACAAGCTATGCCGCAGCAACGGCCCCACACACCCGGTGGGAGCAGGCGAACATGCGGGCCGCACTCACGGTGGCGCGGGAGTTGCTGCGGTGCCGGCTGATGGAGAGCGGACGCGACGCACTGCTGGAACGTGTCGCTGAGCTGCTGGATGCGGTGGCATCAGGAGCACTGCCTTTCTGCTATCTGCTTCCTTCCCGAGCCGCCACTGGGCCTCACGACGGGCCCCGCTTCAACCGCGCGCCCTCAGGTTCGCCTGGGGGCGTCATCGTCCCTAGGACAGTCGGCGGCACGGAAGGCCCCATTGCCCCCGCGCTGCCTCTAGTGAGCGCGGGCACAAGCATTGCCCCCCATGGCCCCAGCGAGGCGTCACATTATCATCCTCAAGATGCTGCGCTAGGTCGGGCGACGTGGAGTGTGGGGCACTACGGCGAGGTGTTTGGGGTAACAGCCCCAGAAGCCTATGTGCCCCGCATGATGGATCAGGAGTACACACCGGAGGACGACCCTGGCTCGTTTCTCGGGCCAGGTTGGGAGGAGGAAGCATTAGGAGCTGAAGCCTTCCAGGAGCCGCCGAAGAGCCCCGCCAACCGCACCGTCGACAACAGATATATATGGTACCACTAATTCCTTAGGAGCAAGTTTACGCTAACCATGAGTCACAGATGAACCAGGCCCCAGCGCTGAACGGTGGTTCTGGCACGACAGGAGAGACCCGCTGGGGGCTGCGTGGAAGGGGCCAGGAGCAAGGCCCCTCCCCGAGTCATGCGGAGCAAGGCAACGTCCGGAGGTAGGCCCTCTGCCGGGGTGGCAACCGCGACCTTTCCCCCGGCATAGGACCCGTGGTCGCCGAGGGCACTGCTGGCGTCCCCTCTGCCCTCGTTGGCCGTCCAGGTTTCCGGTCGTCCCAGCGGTGGCAGGGGGTGGCGCAAGGCAGGGCCCTCGTCCAGCGATATGAAGCAAGGCCGGTTCCTGTGAAGAAGGCCCAGTGCCTGTGAAGCTCGCCGCCCGTGACACTCTCTCGTAATAATGACTGGGGCTGTACACGCCCCGGAGTCTCAAGGGTGCCTGCCTCAGGCCCTGGGGCTCCCTCCCACGCCTAGTGGCAGCACTTAGCTCCGCGCTGGTGAGAAGACTCGAAGACCAGAAGACTATACTAGGCGCCGGACGCGGCCATTTGCTTTGGATCTCCTCTTCTGTAGCCTTGCTTTTTGGATTTGGATTTAAGTTGAGGTTGAGCATTTGTTGATGCATGCGGGGCTGTATTTTCTCGTTCAAGCGATTTCTTGCCATCTGGTTCTTGCCTTGTTCTGGAGCTCACGCTCGCTGCCTCCCCTCGTGGGCCTCTCACGAGCGGGGCTGAGCACAGCACACGCGCCACGCGCGCCGACCGGCGCAGGAACCTCGCAAGGCCATCTCGAGCGGGTCAGCAGACCCTTCAGGAGCCCCGTGATGACTCTCGACCTTACAACCCGATTCAGGGCCCGCTCCAGCTAAGGTAAGCCGCAGCGCCAAAACTTTTCATCAGACTCATGACCGACCAAAACGCACCCTCGGCTCGGCATAAAGGAGTATAAATCATGATTTTCTTACATGAGGGGCTCCCGCTCCCAAAATACTCTCACAATCTTTAGGGGCCACGCCCAAGGTTTTGCATGCAGGGTGGAGCAGTAAAGGAACCAGGAATTAGCCAGATATGTTGCTCACCGTGCCCCCCATGTCGTCTTCAGATGCGCCGCTCGCATTGCTGTCACCGTCGTTTGCGTTTCCTCCACCTTCGCCGAAGCCGACGTCCCCATCATCGACCACGTCGCCTTCGTCCGCCGCAACCACAACCCCGTCATCGTCTGAAGCGAAGGCCCTGACTAGTGCATCCACGTGGTCTTCAACCCACTGCGCCAAGTCGCCCCGGATGGCTTCCGGCACGGGAGCAATAGCGGCGTCGTAATCAAAGTTGAGATCGATGTTCCGGAGGTGGCTGAAGATGTGGGAGAACGCGCGCCCAAGCAGACTGCGACTTCTCTCTTCCACAAGCCGGTGAGCCCTGTTAGAATGGGCTTCCAGGCGCATCACCATGTTGGTGAAGAAGGTCAGGTGACTGGTGTAGTCATTCGAGTGGGGGAGCGGTGCATTCTCGTCGCAGATGAAGCCCAGGATGGTGTTAGCCCTGTTCCGAAGGCCCTGAAGCATGGGGGCGTGCTCACGCTCCAGCGTCCGCCATTGAAGCACTTCCTCCCTGTTTTGCCACGCGACGGCCTCGGCGTCATCAACCCGTCTCTGAAGAGAAAGCAGCTCGGCGTGGGCGGAGGCCAAGTCCGCCTGTGCAGAGATCAGGGTGGCGGCCGAGGCCTCCTCACGCCTCTCTGCCTCGTCTAACCTGGGTCTGAGAGTAGCGGTCTTGTCCGCTGCCTCGTCCCCCACAAGCCTTAGCTTCAGGGCGTGCCGACCTTCAAGATCCGCGCGAACCTCGGCCACCCGGCGGTCGACTTCCTCCTGGACCTTGGCCTCGCGAGCCCCGACGGCATCTTCCGCTTGGGCAACCTGACGTTCCCTCGTCTCCAGTTTCTCAAGCTCGAGGCTACGCTCCACGGCTTCCAGAGCCAACACCTCCTCGCGCTTCCGGACCTCATCTTCCTCGGCGGGCGTCCCCCTCAGCGACGCGAGAGCGGCTTTACGCGCCTCCACTTGCTGCTCGAGGGACACGCCCCAAGTGTGGAGCTCCCACACGCGCTTCTCCGCAGCCTCGCGACAGCGGTCAGCTTCACGAGCCTCCTCCGGAGCTCAGGAGCAGGCCTCACGGGAGGCCGCAAGAGAGGCCTTGGCCTTCGTTTTTTCTAGCTCGCGCTGGTGGCGCCCAAGGTTGATGGCCACTTTCATCCTGTGCCACTCCTCCACCAGTCACAGACCCTCGGCCTCAAGGCGCGCGTCGACGACCGCGAGCTCTTCACCAAGTCGGCTCATCGCGCCTGTCGCCTCCTGGAAGAGCTCGTGATGAACAACGCTCCGCCCGCGCTCGAACTCCAACGCGCGACCCACCCCGTCCTTCGTCACGGGGGCTACAGGCGGAACGCGGAGCGGGGCGCCCCCTCTTGGCAGGGGGTTGCGGGCTGGTACCGCTCCGGGCTCCGACCCGACCTCGCGAGGGGCCCCGGCCAGGCAGGGCCCGCTACGTGAGGAGGAGCTGAAGATCGAAGCGAACCAGCTATCGTTCATGACCAGAGGAGAAACTCGTGGCACGCCCGTTGCGCTCCGAGCAAGGCCATGAGGGAAGGACGACGAAGGCGCAAGCTCGAGGCACCCTGGTGACGGACCAACTCCCACGGCTGACCCCACGCCGTGGGCAGCACCCGAGCCTGCAGCGCTGGAGCTTGGCGGGTGCAATGGGACGAGAGGGAACTGCTTCTCAGGAGATTTCACGGCCTTGGCAGAATTGGTCCTGAGGGGATAATCATCAGGAAAGGAAGGCGACACATGGAAGATCACTGAGATAAGGTACTTACTCGTCGACGACAATATACTTTCATCGCTTCAACGGCCCGAAGATGCTGTTGCCGCTCGGGGATCCCTTCCCCTTGCGGAGCTCCTAGAAGTCCACGCAAAGCCAACCGACGCGCTGGACGTCGCGGCCAGCGCGGAGCGAGGCCGAGGAAGAGCTTGGAGGGACAACTTCAGCGATGCCCGGCTGCGGTGAACAATCGGGCGCCGTCTCACCACAACCTCCCAAGGCCTCCGATGCTTTGACCTCGGGAACCGCATGCTGTGTCGCCTCAGAAACCGATGCCTCAGGGGAGGGATCACGAGCTTCCGAGGACGACGCCCCAGGATCACAACGTGGCATGTGCTCCTCAGCACTTGGGTCGTCGGCCTCCGTCGGAGCTCGCCCTCCTACACCCTCACTCGGAGCGAGCTCGGCACCGACAGCGAGGAAGGGAACCACATAGACGGGGTTCTCACGGGAACCCACCATGCCGATCGAGCGCAGCCCCCACTCATCAAAGGAGGGCATGCTCTCGACAAATTCGGTGTTGTTCTCGCAAGGGTACAACAGACAACTCTTCCTAGGCACGTCGTCCGACAGGGGGGCACCTGTCAGGACCGCAAGCACCGTTTCCCACGTCTTAAGAGGAAGCCCCTCCTCCTGAAACCTCACATGGTCCTGACTGTAGAGCAAGGCCCACATCGGGCGGGAATGGCGCTGAAGCGGAGCGACTCAGCGCTTGACGAACTCCTTCACCACCATAGGCGCAGCCACACCGCAGTCCTTCAACCTCCTCAGCCTGAGCCAGACAGGAACGAGACGGGGGCTCGCGAGCCTCTGGTGGCCCCAACTGGAGTTGGGAACAGCAGGCCCGGGTGGATCATGGAGCAGAGGGCTGAACACACCGGCGTCCACAAACACCCATCGTGTCCGGAACTCGCTCATGGATGGAGGAAGCTCGAAGTCGATCCCCTCGTCCGCCGTCGCGGCCACTGCCTGGAAGCTCACGCACCCCGAGCTCTGCTGAGGTCTGTCAGATGCAGTGAGAAGAAGTGGTGGAAGAGGTCCACCGAAGGAGCGATGCCCACCATTGCTTCGCACACAAAGGCGAAGACAGCGAGAAGAGTCACAGATTGAGGGTCGAGATGCAGCATGTGGATCTGATAATGCTCGAGCACCACGTTGAAGAAGGCAGAGAAGGGGGAATCAGGCCAGCCCAGAGGGCATCTATGAAGATTGGGACCTCAGTGGCTGCCTGGGCAATGCGAGCGCGAGACGCGGGCCAAGCCGCCGTCTCTCCCCACTTGTTGAAACTGGAAGCAAGCATGGGGCGCACCTTGTCCATGGCCTCAAGGTTGAGCACCAGAGGTCGGCCGAGCGCAGGCTCGAAGGACGGAGGCGCACTCAGCGAAGACAGAGGCTTCTTCCCCTTGTCTGATTGTTTCGCCGCCATGGTGACGAAGCAGGTGGAGTGCAGGAGAGACCGGAGAGGAGGAGCGGAGTCTCGAGGAAGCAGAAGGACCGGGGAGGCAAGGTGTGGGCAATGGGAGAATATCTGTGTAGGTTGCGAGGGCCGCATAGGCAGGCGGATTCAAAGGCAGCGTGGGGAAGCGGAGACGCCCATGACCAATCAACCGCCACACGTCAACTGAGGTCGTAGGCTTTTGGGGCCCACGGCGCTCCGCGCGTGATCCTTTGGCTTCGCCTCGAAGACAAGCCTGAGCGCGCCTTGGGCCCGGGGGCTACTTTCGGCATTCTGGGAACGGGGGTCCCCAGACTTGCCTAGTTGCGGCCCATGGCGTGGCTGTGCTGGCAGGTCTGTACGGCCCATCATCGTCAACAAGGCATTCAAGACCCTCACGAGGGGCCAAGTCTCGCGAGGCGGACGACGCAAGACCTCCTAAGGTGCGGCCTCACCAGGCTGCCTCACGAGGAGCGGAGATATCAAGGCGGGACGAACCTCGCGAGGCTCTCGTGACATGAGCCATGACGATCGACACTAGGTGGGCGCCAGGCGGGCGCCAGTGCGAGCATGTCCTTGTTTCCTCTTTGGTGCTAAGGAGGCAAGCGCAGGCGCGGAGTACCGAGGCATCAGACAAAGGTTTCCATATTAGTGCAACGAGACCAAGACCGGAAGGACGCAGGACAGAGGTCACCATGGAGCCCAGGACGGCGTCACCACCAGAACCTCTAGCAGGCGAAGACCACCTTTTGTCAGGATAGCTTGTACTAGCTGTCCCCTTTGAAATTGGCCGCCGTTGTTGGCTCCCTTTCCGCTCAATATTTGGGAAGAGGACCAAGGCCTATATAAGTAGAACTAGCCACCACCAAAAGGGGGATCTGAGAGGATCCGACCTGATAAAAGGCCAACCCTTAGCACACCAAGCACAGGAACACCTCAACCTCAGGAGGTTGTTCTTCCTCTTTGTACTATTCATCATCAGCCCAAGAGGCAATCCACCACCACCGCACTAGAGTAGGGTATTACACCACATCGGTGGCCCGAACCAGTATAAACCTTGTGTCTTTGTGTCGCGAGTGCGTCGAGTTCGTCCGTGAGACCTTAGCGAGCTAGGGCATAGATCCGAAGGAGGGAAAGAACTTCGCGTGCACCCCAGAGTTCGAACCTCAAGGGCTTGTGGGAACCCGTGATCCGACACATATTGCATGAGTTTATCCCTCTACATCATGTCATCTTGCTTAAGGCGTTACTCTGTTCTTATGAACTTAATACTCTAGATGCATGCTGGATAGCGGGCGATGTGTGGAGTAATAGTAGTAGATGCAGAATCGTTTCGGCCTACTTGTCTCGGACGTGATGCCTATATACATGATCATGCCTAGATATTCTCATAATTATTCGCTTTTCTATCAATTGCTCGACAGTAATTTGTTCACCCACCGTAATACTTATGCTCTTGAGAGAAGCCACTAGTGAAACCTATGTCCCCCGGGTCTGTTCTCCATCATACAAGTTTCCAATCTACTTTGTTTTGCTATCTTTTACTTTCAATCTATATCATAAAAATACCAAAAATATTTATCTTATTATTATCATCTCTATCAGATCTCACTCTTGCAAGTGGCCGTGAAGGGATTGACAACCCCTTGACCGCGTTGGTTGCGAGGTTCTTATTTGTGTGTGTAGGTATGAGGTGAATCGCGCGTGGTCTCCTACTGGATTGATACCTTGGTTCTCAAAAACCGAGGGAAATACTTACGCTGCTCTACTACATCACCCTTTCCTCTTCAAGGGGAAACCAACGCAGTGCTCAAGAGGTAGCAAGAAGGATTTCTGGCGCCGTTGCCAGGGAATCTACACACAAGTGAAGACATACCAAGTACCCATCACAAACTCTTATCCCTCGCATTACATTATTTGCCATTTTCCTCTCGTTTTCCTCTCCCCCACTTCACCCTTGCCGTTTTATTTGCCCTTCTTCTGTTCGTCTTTCCATTTGCTTTGATGTCTTACTTGGCTCGTTTGCTCGTTTGGTTGGAATAGTTGTTTATTTATTGCTAAACAGAGAACCTAAGATCTATGGATCCTCATCCTCTTGCTAATCTTTTTAAGAGATCCAATTATGATGAACCAATTTCTAGTGAGTTTTGTGCACTAGATTATTTTTATGAAGTTTTGCTTGAAATTCGCGAATCTGAAAATTGTGATGAAGTACTTTATGGAGTTATTCACGATGGATCTTTGAATAGAAAGAATGATTGCAATGATGATAGTATAATTTCTATTAATGTCAATTGTGCTTAGAATATGCAAAACCCTAAGCTTGGGGATGCTAGTTTAGCTATGTCTACTACTTGTTGCAATGATCATGATTGGGGTGATTCTTCTTATGATCTTCAAAATTTATTTAAGCCCCATGATGAATATGAGATTGATAATACTGTTTGTAATATTATTGAAAGTGGGTTTGGAAGAGTGTCAACTTTAGATCCCACATATTTTGAGAATGTTCAATCTTATAATTTTTTTAATAAAAGTGGGTTTGGAAAGATCATGACTTTAGTTAATGTTAATCCCACTATTTTGGAAGAGTGCCAACTTTGCATGCATGTGGATCGTGTTGAAAATATTTTATGTGCTAGATATTTTGTTGAATTTTCTTATGATCACACATGTAATTATTATGAGAGAGGAAAATATGATTGTAGAAATTTTCATGTTACTAAATTACCTCTCGTTATGTTGAGATTGCTATTGTTTCTTTCCGCTTCCTTGCATATGCTAGTTTTTCTTGCTATGATCATTTGTTTGCCTTTAAGATGCCTATGCATAGGAAGTATGTTAGACTTAGATGTCTTTTTCACGTGTTTCATGATGCTCTCTTTGTGCTTCAATTCTTGTCTTTCATGTGAGCATCATTAAAATTATCAATGCCTAGCTAAAAGGCTTTAAAGAAAAGCGCTTGTTGGGAGACAACCCAATATTTTTACTTGCTGTTATTCAATAAATAATTTATCTAGCCTCTGTTTTGGTTGTATTTTTTCTGTTTAATTAGTGTTTGTGCCAAGTAGAACCATTGGGAAGACTTGGGGAAAGTCTTTTTGATCTTGCTGTAAAAAACAGAAACTTTAGCGTTCACGGGAATTGCTACCATTTTTTATTGGAGAGTTCTATTTAGTTAATTCTTTTTGAAGATGATTAATAGATAAATTCCTCACGTCCAGCAATTTATTTTAGAATTTTTGGGGTTCCATAAGTTTGCGTTAGTTACAGATTACTGCAGACTGTTCTGTTTTTGATAGATTCTGTTTTTCGTGTGTTCTTTGCTTATTTTAATGAATCTATGGCTAGTAAATGAGTTTATAAACCATAGAGAAGTTGGAATACAGTAGGTTTAACACCAATATAAATAAATAATGAGTTCATTACAGTACCTTGAAGTGGTGTTTTGTTTTCTTTCGCAAACGGAGCTCACAAGATTTTTCTGTTAAGTTTTGTGTTGTGAAGTTTTCAAGTTTTGGGTAAAGATTTGGTGGATTATGGAACAAGGAGTGGCAAGAGCCTAAGCTTGGGGATTCCCATGGCACCCCAAGGTAAAATACAAGGACACCAAAAATCCTAAGCTTGGGGATGCCCCGGAAGGCATCCCCTCTTTTGTCTTCGTTCATCGGTAACTTTAGTTAGAGCTATATTTTTATTCGCCACATGATATGTGTTTTGCTTGGAGCGTCTTGTAAGATTTGAGTCTTTTCTTTTTATTTTACAACAATCATCCTTGATGTACACACCTTTTGAGAGACACACACATGAATTAGAATTTATTAGAATATTCTATGTGCTTCACTTATATCTTTTGAGCTATATAGTTTTTGCTCTAGTGCTTCACTTATATCTTTTAGAGCATGGTGGTGGTTCTATTTTATAGAAATAATTGATCTCCCATGCTTCACTTATATTATTTTGAGAGTCCTTTAGAACAACATGGCAATTTTCTTTTAGGCATAATAAAAACTTTCATATAAGTGCATTGAATACTAAGAGAAGTTTGATACTTGATGATTGTTTTGAGATATGGAGATGGTGATATTAAAGTCATGCTAGTTGAGTAGTTGTGAATTTGAGAAATACTTGTGTTGAAGTTTGTGATTCCCGTAGCATGCACGTATGGTGAACCGTTATGTGATGAAGTCGGAGCATGATTTATTTATTGATTGCCTTCCTTACGAGTGGCGGTCGGGGACGAGCGATGGTCTTTTCCTACCAATCTATC
Organism: Triticum urartu; assembly: GCF_056163025.1. Classification (NCBI taxonomy): domain Eukaryota; kingdom Viridiplantae; phylum Streptophyta; class Magnoliopsida; order Poales; family Poaceae; genus Triticum; species Triticum urartu. The sequence continues at coordinate 357,032,148 of NC_141877.1, forward strand.
CCCCTAGGAGCTTGCGCGTAGTACTTTGTTTCGATAACAAATAGATTTTTGCAATAAGTATGTGAGTTCTTTATGACTAATGTTGAGTCCATAGATTACACGCACCCTCACCCTTCCACAATTGCTAGCCTCTCTAGTACCGCAGAACTTTCGCCGGTACCATAAACCCACCATATACCTTCCTCAAAACAGCCACCATACCTACCTATTATGGCATTTCCATAGCCATTCCGAGATATATTGCCATGGAACTTTCCAATGTTATGTTTGCTATGACACGCTTCATCATTGTCATATTGCTTTTCATGATCATGTAGTTGACATCGTATTTGTGGCAAAGCCACCGTTCATAATTTTTTCATACATGTCACTCTTGATTCATTGCATATCCAGGTACAACACCGGAGGCATTCACTATTGGAAATATGCCCTAGAGGCAATAATAAATTAGTTATTATTATATTTCCTTGTTCATGATAATCGTTTATTATCCATGCTAGAATTGTATTGATAAGAAACACAGATACATGTGTGGATACATAGACAACACCATGTCCCTAGTAAGCCTCTAGTTGACTAGCTCGTTGATCAATAGATGGTCATGGTTTCCTAATCGTGGACATTGGATGTCATTGATAACGGGATCACATCATTAGGAGAATGATGTGATGGACAAGACCCAATCCTAAGCCTAGCACAAGATCGTGTAGATCGTATGCTAAAGCTTTTCTAATGTCAAGTATCATTTCCATAGACCATGAGATTGTGCAACTCTCGGATACCGTAGGAATGCTTTGGGTGTACCAAACTTCACAACGTAACTGGGTGGCTATAAAGGTGCACTACGGGTATCTCCGAAAGTGTCTGTTGGGTTGGCATGAATCGAGACTGGAATTTGTCACTCCGTGTAAACGGAGAGGTATCTCTGGGCCCACTCAGTAGGACATCATCATAATGTGCACAATGTGACCAATGAGTTGATCATGGGATGATGTGTTATGGAACAAGTAAAGAGACTTGCCGGTAACGAGATTGAACAAGGTATCGGGATACCAACGATCGAATCTCGGGCAAGTATCGTACCGATAGACAAACGGAATTGTATACGGGATTGGTTGAATCCTTGACATCATGGTTCATCCGATGAGATCATCGTGGAGCATGTGGGAGCCAACATGGGTATCCAGATCCCGCTGTTGGTTATTGACCGGAGAGTTGTCTCGGTCATGTCTGCATGATTCCCGAGCCCGTAGGGTCTACACACTTAAGGTTCGACGACGCTAGGGTTATAGGGAAAGTATGTACGCGGTTACCGAATGTCACGAGGAGTTCTGGAATGGTCCGGAGTGAAAGATTGATATATAGGAAGTGAGGATTTGGCCACCGGAAGTGTTCCGGGCATCACCGGTAATGTACCGGGACCACACGAAGGGTCCGGGGGTCCACCGGGAGGGGCCACCAGCCCCAGAGGCTTGTGTGGGCCAATAGTGGGAAGGGACCAGCCCCTAGGTGGGCTGGGGCGCCCCCCACTAAGGCCCAAGGCGCCTCAAGAGAAGAAGGGGGCAAACCCTAGGGCAGATGGGCCCTAAGGCCCACCCTAGGTGCGCCTCCCCATCTCCCCCTTTTGGCCGCCACCCTAGATGGGATCTAGGGCTGCCACACCCCTTGGGGTGGGAATCCTAGAGGGGGCGCAGCCCCCTCCCCCCCTATATATAGATGAGGTCTAGGGGCTGCCCAACACATGAGTTGTTCGCTCCTAGGCGCAGCCATACCTCTCTCCCTCCTCGTCTCTCGTAGTGCTTGGCAATGCCCTGTTGGAGTTCCGCGCTCGTCCACCACCACCACGCCGTCGTGCTGCTGCTGGACGGAGTCTTCCCAACCTCTCCCTCTCTCCTTGCTAGATCAAGGCATGGGAGACATCACCGGGCTGTACATGTGTTGAACACGGAGGCGCCGTTGTTCAGCGCTTAGATCAGAATCGACCGCGATCTAAATCGCTGCGTGTATGACACCATCAACCCCGTTCTCTTGAATGCTCCTGCTTAGCGATCTACAAGGGTATGTAGATGCACTCTCTTCTCTCTCGTTGCTAGATTACTCCATAGATAGATCTTGGTGATGGGTAGAAAATTTTAAATTTCTGCTACGATCCCCAACATTCACATAGAGTCATATTTTGTTCTAAGTATTGAGTTGTAATTATTGAGTTGTAAGTAAAAAGGAGTGTGATGATCATCATTATTAGAGCATTGTCCTAGTGGGGAAAGGATGATGGAGACTATGATTCCCCCACAAGTCGGGATGGGACTCCGGATGAAAAAAAGAGGCCAAAAAGAAAAAAAGTAAGAAGGCCCAAATAAAAAATGAAATGAGAGAAAAAGAGAGAAGGGACAATGTTACTATCCTTTTTCCACACTTGTGCTTTAAAGTAGCTCCATGATCTTCATGATAGAGAGTCTCTTATGTTGTCACTTTCATAAACTAGTGGAAATTTTACATTATAGAACTTGGCTTGTATATTGATGGGCTTCCTCAAATTGCCCTAGGTCTTCGTGAGCAAGCAAGTTGGATGCACACCCACTTAGTTTCTTTTGTTGAGCTTCCATACACTTATAGCTCTAGTGCATCCGTTGCATGGCAATCCCTACTCACTCACATTGATATCTATTAATGGGAATCTCCATAGCCCGTTGATATGCCTAGTTGATGTGAGACTATCTTCTCCTTTTTGTCTTCTCCACAACCACCATTCTATTCCACCATAGTGCTATATCCATGGCTCATGCTCATATATTGCGTGAAGATTGAAAAAGTTTGAGAACATCAAAAGTATGAAACAACTGCTTGGCTTGTCATCGGGGTTTTGCATGATTTAATACTTTGTGTGATGAAGATAGAGCATAGCCAGACTATATGATTTTGTAGGGATAACTTTCTTTGGCCATGTTATTTTGAGAAGACATGATTGGTTAGTTAGTATACTCGAAGTATTATTATTTCTATGTCAATATTAAACTTTTATCTTGAATCTTTTGGGTCTGAACATTCATGCCACAATAAACAAAATTACATTGAGAAATATGTTAGGAAGCATTCCACATAAAAAATTTGTTTTTATCATTTACCTACTCGAGGACGAGCAGGAATTAAGCTTGGGGATGCTTGATATGTCTCCAACGTATCTATAATTTTTGATTGTTCCATGCTATTATATTATTTATTTTGGATGTTAATGGGCTTATTTTTACAGTTTTATATTATTTTTGGTACTAACCTGTTAACTGGAGCCCAACCCAAATTGCTGTTTTTTTGCCTATTTTAGAGTTTCACCGAAAAGGAATATCAAACGGTGTCCAAACGGAATGAAACCTTCGGGAGCGTTATTTTTGGAACAAACATGATCCAGGAGACTTGGAGTGGACGTCAAGAATCAATCGAGGAGGCCACGAGGCAGGGGGGCGCGCTCTCCACCCTCGTGGGCCCCTCGTTGCTCCACCGACCTACTTCTTCCTCCTATATATATCCATATACCCCGCAAACATCCAGGAGCACCACAAAAACCTAATTCCACCACCGCAACCTTTTGTACCCAAGAGATCCCATCTTGGGGCCTTTTCCAGAGCTTCGCCGGTGGGGGCATTTATCATGGAGGGCCTCTACATCAACTCCATGGCCCCTCCGATGATGTGTGAGTAGTATACTTCAGCCTTCGAGTCCATATCTAGTAGCTAGATGGATTCTTCTCTCTCTTTGGATCTCAATACAAAGTTCTCCTCAATTCTCTTGCAGATCTATTCGATGTAATCTTGTTTTGCGGTGTGTTTGTCGAGATCCAATGAATTGTGGGTTTATGATCAAGTTTATCTTTTAACAATATTTGAATCTTCTCTGAATTCTTTTATGTATGATTGGTTTATCTTTGCAAGTCTCTTCGAATTATCAGTTTGGTTTGGCCTACTAGATTGATCTTTCTTGCAATGGGAGAAGTGCTTAGCTTTGGGTTCAGTCTTGCGGTGCTCGATCCCAGTGACAGAAAGGGAAATGACACGTATCTTATTGTTGCCATCGAGGATAAAAAGATGGGGTTTACATCATATTTCATGAGTTTATCCCTCTACATCATGTCATCTTGCTTAAGGCATTACTCTGTTCTTATGAACTTAATACTCTATATGCATGCTGGATAGCGGTCGATGTGTGGAGTAATAGTAGTAGATGCAGAATCGTTTCTGTCTACTTGTCTCGGGCGTGATGCCTATATACATGATCATGCCTAGATATTCTCATAATTATTCGCTTTTCTATCAATTTCTCAACAGTAATTTGTTCACCGACCGTAATACTTATGCTCTTGAGAGAAGCCACTAGTGAAACATATGGCCCCGGGGTCTATTCTCCATCATACAAGTTTCCAATCTACTTTATTTTGCTATCTTTTACTTTCAATCTATATCATAAAAATACCAAAAATATTTATCTTATTATTATCATCTCTATCAAATCTCACTCTTGCAAGTGGTCGTGAAGGGATTGACAACCCCTTTATCGCGTTGGTTGCGAGGTTCTTATTTGCGTGTGTAGGTACGAGGTGACTCGCGCGTGGTCTCCTACTGGATTGATACCTTGGTTCTCAAAAATTGAGGGAAATACTTACGCTACTCTACTACATCACCCTTTCCTCTTCAAGGGAAAACCAACGCAGTGCTCAAGAGGTAGCACTGTGCTTCAGCGCCTTACTACACCTGCCTTTGAGTCAATAACGTGTGGACCCAATAGGTGGCTGGTCCACATGTAATGCTCCCGAAGGCAGAGGGGCAGTGGGGCCGAGAGGGGTGAGCCGCAGGTCGGGGATGTGTGGTGTCATGGGTTCGTGCGACGTCGTGGGAATCACATGTGGCCGTGGTAGAAACTTGATGGTCGCCGCATTTAAGGTGGCCCACATGTCATGCACACAAAGGCAGAGGGGCGGTGTGGCCGAGAGGGGTGAGGAGCACGTCGGGGGACGTGGTGCCGTGGGTTGGAGTGGCGTCGTGGGAATCGCGAGTGGCAGTGGATGAAACGTGATGGTCACCGTAGTTGAACTTCCATGGACAAGCTGTCATCTCTACGGACACATGCATTGCATACTGATCAATGGAAGGAGTGGTAGAGAAAGCTAGGCGGATAAATAGTTCCTTATAGTCAAGCGGACCCACACTACTAGTACTTATACCAAAGACATGCACACCATCGAAATAGTCCATCTATATCAATATACACCAAGAGGGAATAATTTTTTTGTGCAAGAGAGGAAATAGTTCATCCATCCAAATGCCTTCTTCTTCTTCTGACGGCTTCGCAACAAGCTCTTTGGACCTTGCAGCTATCTCAAAACTCACACGGGCATCGAGGGCAGCATATTTTATCCGCTCATACGTCAACGGATAATTCTCCCATCCAGACGACCTTAATGCCACTGTCTCGTCGCCCTTCTGAAGATTTGTACCGAGCACAAAATTTGCTACGTCGAATAGGGATGGTGTCTGTTTATCACAATCTTCTATAGGAATTTTGATGCTTTTCAAATCAAGGTTGTATGACTCCAGCTTCTGTTTGTCCCCTTCGATGGCTGCCCCACAGAAGTATATGTCCTCCCGAGACAAGAAATCGTGAAGCTCACCTGGTATGGAGTGCACGTGTATGATGTGGTACACCAAAACATCATCTTCGAGGCACAGCTGAAGGACGGCGGCGCTTTGGATCTTCCCAGTGGCACGCTCCGTGTACTCTACGTCGAGACCGATGACCCTCGTCTCTACCTTTTCGAGGGAGTTGGATACATTGTTGATCCACTTCCGAACAACCCTTGGGTGGACGGTGACGGTGGCAACTATGCTCAACGAGCCTTCGACGAGGACATGTTGGACACTAAAAACCTGCATCTCGATCTCTTTCGCCATTTGGAACCACTTGAACGAAGGGCTATGGTTTGGAGACTTAGGATTAGATGGCTAGTCTAATTGAAGTAGTAGCTGATTATTTAAAGAGGTTAAAACAATGTGAACGCAGTGGGGTTTGGATGTAAATGAAGACGAAGGGGAGGTGAAGAAGCCGAGGAAAATCGGTTCCTGATAGAGAAGTAAATGGGAGAAGTGGCGTGCAGGCGGTTGATTAGACGGCTAGGTACACTAAACGAAAAGGCTATGCGGGTAGACTGAGGAGTCGTACCTGTTCGTGTACGTGCCCATCCTTCCTGTTAGGTGGGACCTATGCAAACAGATAAAAAATGTGTCGTAGCTGGTTCTGATGGATATTGGTGCGTGCGTGGGAGACACAACATTCTCTGGTTAATGAATACAAGGTTATCCTCATCAAAAAAGAAAAGGCCCATCTTCGCGCTTCCGCATGCACGAGAATTTGATTCTTCTCGCAATATGGATGATACCTGGAGGATGAAGTGAACAGGCATGCTAGCACAGCAGACCTATTTCCGCTATACAGTACTGGAGTACTCATGTTCCTACTACTAGTAGTAGTAGTACAACTGTGGTACACTTGATGGTCAAAATACTATTCGTCTGGTCCTCACAGTGAAGTGACAACACCCTGCGCCTGACACTAGTCCATGCGGCATGTTCGGGTTACCAAAGTCAGCCTCACCCTGTGCACTGTGCAGTCTGTCACCGCCGCTGTACAACACATTAACATGCCTCGCCTCGTCTCCCTCTCCCCTCCCATAGCACCACTCCATCTCCATCTCCATCTCACCGTGCCCCCGTGTACCGTCGCCTCGCTCGCACCGACACCCTTCTCCCCCATAAATCAAGCCCCCAAAACCCCCACCTTTCAAACTCCACCATGGCCGAACGCGAACCGCGCAGCATCCATATGAGCCGCGATTGGAGCAGTCTCCCTAGTGACATCCTCGACCTTTGTTGTTCGTGTATGGATATATTGAGCGCCCTGCGGCTGGCTGCATGCTCGAGGACATGTACACGACCATCGTCGATGTGAGGCCTAAGCTTTTCAAGACACCCTACTTGCTGCTATCTGGTCTTGCGAGATTGGCTCACCATGATACAGAGGCGTACATGATGCCCCTTGACTTCAATCCGATCTCCATTAGCCGAAACTTCTTTGCAGGTATGTAGTGGGTCGCCGTACATCATTTCCCTCGACTTCGATCCGATCACCATCGCCCGAAACTTCTTGGCAGGTATGTACTGGGTCGGCATGGACTCCCACTGGATGGCTGCCTTCAGAGAAGGGGAAGATGGTAAAAAGTTGGTGCTCGTGAACTTCCAGACCTCCCATGCGATTATCCTTCCTCTGTTGGATTATATAGAGTTTTACCATCGTGGTCCAAGTCATCTAGATTACCATGTCAGTTGGACCGACCTTGTTTTGCAGAAGATTGTAATCTGCCAAGTGCCCACATGACATGCGAATTACGTAGACTTCAAGCTAATTGTCTTGTTCGACCTCGGACTCGGCTATCTTTACGCCGGTGCCTTCTTTATCTGGAGACAACTCAGCTCGCAGTGGATCATCGTCAAAGCTGATACACACTTCTGTGATGCTATTGAACACAATGGCATCATCTATGCGATCGACAAAGCAGATGGAACCACGTATTGCTGGGACGGCGCATGTAAGTTGTTTCCGTCTCATGTTAATGATGACGCCATGACACTGTTTGAACTTTTTGTGATGATTGGCATATCGCAGTTTGGGCAGAATTTGAGTAGAACTATGGCAATGTATTAGAGACGCTGTAAATCAGCTATATTTGGAATGAGTTAATTCATGCGATTGTGACCATGTCATTACAGCCAATTTGTACCCCCGAATAATCAAACGGTTAGGAATATATGGATATTCTCCTTATTTTACAGTAATCTATATACTACTACTAAATATGAGTGTGTATCAATTGTCATGTTAGTTTCCTCATTTTCATGATGTAAAAACATGCACCACACTGTTGGTTTCATCTAACCATACATTAGGGAAGTAAATGTGCATATGGAGAACCCTATATTTGGAAATAGTGAAATCCTGTAATGCTTACCATGTGTACATACCTATATTTGCCCTTTAGCAATCAATGGCTAGAATAATATCCTCACAAAAATTTTGCCCACAGAACACGAGTATATACCAATGCATGGTCTGTTAGTTACCTTGAAGAATTTGTTTGTGAGGACAGAACATGATTACATAACATGCATGACATGGTAGTTTCCTATGAAGAATCGATTGCGAGATAAGATGAGTATAACCATGCATGGCACTTCTATATTTTTGAACCCAGTATACATTTCCCTGTATTTTCCTCCCAGTTCCAACAGGGACATATCAATGTTGTTTCTTGCATTATCCTACTCATACTCTGAACAATGCTGATCTTACATTAACAATGACTGTCCTTTTGATATGATGCAGTGTCCCTACAGTTACTGCCCTTTGTAATCACACCACCTTTGCCAAAAACAGGGAAGCACAACTAGTTCCTCACTCGATCAGACGACGGCAAAAGACTGATGATCATTCGGACGCATGAGCTGGAAAAGCTATATTGCAAAAAACCCACTGTATACAAGCACTGTGAAATACGTGAGTATCCAGATAGTGGCTGTTACGTCTATGAGCAGGATACCAGCTTGTTGGGGCCTTCAGGATTTTTTAGTTGGAGGCGGGTAAACAGCCTTGGTTCACACTCTCTGTTTCTCGGACTCAATTATCCGATTAACCAGGAGATCACCATTGGCAAGGACCTTGATGGCAGAGAGGCTCTGTTTGCTATGGAAAACTGTGTCTACATGGCGAGCCCTAGGAGTTAGGGAGCAAACTCCCCTGATTGTCAACGATATAGCCTACAGCCAAAAGAAGGTGAGAATGATAAAGGCATCCGGATTAACTTTGATCCTTGGATGTCTCAATTACACAGGAAGTGATGTGGTTCAAGTCTTCAGGTTGATAGGTAATTGGGCTATTGCGTCGAAAGGGTGGAGTACTGGTGTCTCTGGATCATTGGTCGCTGAAGCGGGGCTGCAAATTATGATGGTGTTTGATCATCTCTTCGAATGACTTTGTTGTCTTTGCTGCTTGTTCTGGATGGGTAATTCTTTCTTTTGTTATGCATATTCCTTGTCATTTGGTCATCCTCGTCTATGTCACTCTTACTATGTAATAGTTGCCTCTGTTTAGAATGTCATTCTCATCTGGATCACAAGAGTCTGAGCACTGCAGATGGGTGTGTTTTGGTGGTGTAGCAAGAGATCTTATGAACTATCATGTCTTGTTGTTTATGTCAGTAGTAGTCACTAGTCATTGTTTGAATGTTATATATATCGTTGTTTTGAACGGTTTATTGTCTCGAACTACTGGTGGGCTAAATGAGGGCATCACCATTCTCGAGTGTTCAGAGTGTATCTCCTTTTTTCAAGTTATATAATTTGAGCTTAGTGTCTTTTCGATGATGTACACTTGTTTGGGCCAGTGAGGTGTCGTTGAATATGGGCCGAGTAGTAATGCAATGCCAAATAGGTTAATTATGACTCTCTAGCTGGGCTCTCAAAAGATCCTCAAAAAAAAGGTCGGGCTCTCCAAAAAAGAAAGAATAAGGACTCTTAGGCCGACATGTGGGCGCCACTGGTGTTTTCGTGCGCTTGCGCGCCAAGAGCATATTGGCGCGTGTTCGAAATTCGTGCTACCTTTTCATCCCCAATCTCCCGCCCCTCCCACACCTCTGGAATCTCGATTCCTACTCCAGTTCCCCAAAATCCCTCTCCTCTACTCCTTGTACTCAAGCGCACTATCATGTCGCCGGTCAACGCGGATCTCCGAGCTGGAGATCCTGAGGTCTGTCCTGCCTTCGGTCGCTGCATGCTGTCGCTCAACAGTGGCATGGCGGCTCTTGATGACCAGTTTGCCGGCAAAGTGCTGATGGTAACCATCAACGGCGACCGGCCTCCCGCCTCGTCGGACGACCTTGTCAAAGCTCTTGGCATTGCGCACGGCATCCAAATAAGTGACTTTCTCGTCGAAGTCTGTCTGCCACCGGCTGATTTCTTCGTCAGGTTCCGGACAACTTTTGACTGCAGTCGTGTGTTCGAATCTTCCCGGCGTTTGTTCTGCGATGGCGCGCTGGTGAGCGTTGATCGGTGGCACCCAGGATGGGCCTCGGTGCCCGCTGAGCTTGAGATTTTAACAAAGCTTACCTTCCACAGCATGCCTCGACGTGCTTGGAACAGCGAGTCCATGAATGAGCTTATCAACGACCTTGGAGGTGAGCTCGTAAGTATGTTTGTTCCTCCAAACAGCTGGGCTCTGACGGTTATGGCATGGATGAAGAAGCCGTCCACCATACCGAAGGTGATTGGTGTTGAGATACCGGTGCAGGAACCGGGGTTGTACTATTCATCGCCACCAAGGTCGCCAGGGCCCACGTTAGGGATGTACCTGTATCGAGTGTTCTTGCATGTTGAAGAAGTGGTCAATCCATCAATCGAAGTCCTGCCGCCGCCGCTGGTGCCAGGGTCCATCGACGATGTCCATTACAGGAGTCAACTTCAGACTTTCCCCGTGTTGCTCGGAACGATGGATGGCACATGGCCTACTCCATCGCGCGGCGGAGGCCACTGCTTCTTTGGGAGAAGAGGCAGGGCTGGCTGGCTGGATGCACTCTAATTTGAGGTAACAACTGACTCTTGCCAGATACTAGTTAAATCCGAGCTATGGGTGTGAAGCACTAATGTGCCAGTACATTTGATTGTGACCTATTCTAATTTTGTACCTGAACATTTTTTAGAAAGGGTCGTACGTCAACTTAATCTGCTAGCAGAACTTATTGTGTTGTTTGTCTGTTTTCTTTGCACAACATTCAACATATTTCCCCGTCATTTATAAAGACAATGAACCGTTATGTATGAGTTCGTTGGTTTCAACATAGCCCTACCCGTAGCGATCCACTGCTTCCATCCTGATTGTGCCGCCTGCGTGAAATTTTTGTATGCAAGTTCAGTGTGCTATGATGTTCTATATGATTGTGTCAACTATATAAGTTTTTGCTGAGCATCAACAATGCATATGGCTGAAAGATGTATTTACGAGCATCGACTGATGGGTCTCTCTCTCTCACACACACACACACGCACAAGTGGGACCTGTTGAATTATTTCTTTGCTCATGACAACTTTTAATTAGGTTCCACTGTAATCTAACTTTTTTCTTAAGTTATTAATTGAGCTCAGTGACTTCAAAAAGTTGTAGAGATGCCTTGTTTGGGCCTTTCCGGCATCGCTGAATGTGGCTGAGTAGCCATCTTAGGTTGTACCGTACTACACAGGCCTTTTTTTCAACATCAGCAATGCAACTGGGCCGACAGTTGTACACAATATACGGGTCAACTTCTCCGCCCCGCTGGGCTGCAAACTTTCCTAGGAGGTATGCATTAGGCTTAACAAGAAAATGGACTTTGCGAAATAATAAATGGGATGTAATTATAATAACTAGGTAGTAACTATAAAAAAATGCACCAAACGCGTAATTAAAAAAATATATATTATTTTTGGAATTTTAAAATTTTAATTTCATTACTTGTTGCGCACGCAATATTTCATTGGATTTTAACGTAATACAACTTTATCTTGAAACTATATTTAATCTGACTAGAAATTTCGGATAAAAATATTTCGGATCCCATAAAAATGTGGGAATTTTTTTAAAATTCTGTTTTGTGCGGTTGGTTGAAATTATTAGTCTTTTTTTGAGGAATGGTTGAAATTATTAATCCTTGTCCTAGCTAGAAAATGGGCTGTACTTTTAACAAACTGTAAATGGGCTGTAGTAAATTCCATTAGAATTAAAAAATGGGTTGTACATTCTTACAAATCGCAAATGGGCTATATGTTCTCTGCCACACACTTGTGGGCCTTCTAAGTTGACGCATCCCCTAAAAAAACTAAGTTGACGCGTATGCAAGGCTTTGTCAACAACACACGGTTCTGGTAGCGGTGGCCGTTGGATGTCCATCCAACGGATGTCGTGCTTCTTCTTCAATCTCGGATATTCTTGCTTCAGCTGTCCAAAAAATGATTCCTTCCCCCGACATCTGGGGCGCACCGTTTCGGAGGCTGAACTGTGGACCTACTAAGTTGACGCGTACCAAGGGCTTTATTAACTTAGTCAATATAAATGATTCTAGCTGCAGTGACCGTACGATGTCCATCCAACGGCCGTAGTGCTTCTTCAACCTCTGGTCTTCTTGGTCCAGCCGCCCAAACCAGCGCCGGTCATGCCTCGTGCTCCTGCCTCCCGTGGCCGGCTGCGATGTCGTAGAGGCCTCACCGCCCCCTACTACTCCCACCGCTGGCTAGGCCATCTCTCTACTCACCCACACCCCCTGTTATTCTGCGGCGACGGCAGCCTCACGCCGCAGCGAACCAGTGAACCCTCATACTCCTCTACGCGTGGGCATCCACTGCCGCGTCTTCCCCGGCTCCGCGTCGTCCCCTTCCTAGGCCTCGCTGTCGTCCACCGCCCTGGTGCTCTCGGCGGCATGGTCAACGTGGTCAATGAACGGCTTCCATCGGACGTGGACTGTACATGGAGAGGCTGACAGCTGGGTCCACGGCCGCAGCAAGGAAGTACCTCCTTATTACGTGGAAAATAATGATTCCTCCACCTGACAGCAGGGACCCACCAGACGGGCAACCGTATTTCGCGAAAAAAACGTTTCCCCCCTGACTGCTGGGACCTACCAGCTACATCTTCGCACGCAAGGAAGTGTGTTCGGGCAAAAAAATGATTCGTCCCTGACTGCTGGGACTCACCAGCTACATCTTCGCACGCAAGGAAGTGCCTGACAGTCGGGACCCACCTGGTTGAAGCGTACATAGCGTTGTCATTCTGGTCGCGAACGTGTACGTACATACTGGTCGATGTAGAGGTGCGCACGTGTCGTAGTAGCACTACACAAAAAACACTTCCGTGATGATACATGTTTGTCACTGTAGGTCGCGTTTTTTGTCATGCATGTACATCCATGACGATTTTATGACAGAATCAAGATAGGCATACCTGTGCTGTCGTAGAAGTGTTCCATGACATTACCAAAATTATCATCACAGAAGTGTCCACTTCCATGACGATAAATCGTGCATCACAGAAGTGCTTTCGTCAAGGGTGACCGACACGTGGCATCCACCGTAATGGAACGCCGTTAAGCTATCGGGTCCGGTTTTGGATCCGATAACCTGTTAACAGCCAGACCAATGGGTATTTTCCACATGTAGAATCATCATTGGCCGGAGGAAACACATGTTGCCTCACCGTTGGGACAGATGTCATCCACTCATTGGACAGGAGGCGCCTATGATACGTCGACACGTGGTATGACCCAATAGTGGCCCATTCCGGTGAAAAAGGCCGGCCCAGTAAAATTAGCAGGCCGGCCCATATAAGGCCTACTTGTGTCAGGTCCATTTAAGCTCACGACCCATATGAGATGTGCCAATTCGGCCCGTCAACGGCCCGTTAAAGATTCGACACCATTGCAGCCCATCGTCAGTTCGAGCCCGTTAACAGCCCGCTATATATTTGGGCTCAATATCGTCCCGATGAGATTTCGGCATGTTAACGGCCCATTCAGTGGATGGGCAAATTTTCACGACGTGCATCTTTCGGCCTTTTAGCGACCCATTTAAATGTTGGGCTAATTTCCGTCCCGGTGTGTCTTTCAGCCTGTTGACAACCCATAAATGAGTTGGGCCATTTGTAGTCGGACCTGAGTTTCGGCCTTTTAGCGACCCATTTAAGTGTTGGGCCAATTTCCGGCACGGTGTGTCTTTCAGCCTGTTGACGACCCATATATCTGTTGGGTCATTTGTAGTTGGACCTGAGTTTTGGCCTTTTAACGGCCCATGCCCTTCATGGTCCATACCAGCCTGGTTTCTCTTTCGGCATGCTAAAGGCCCACAACACAGTTGGGCCATTTACAATACGACATGACTTTTGGCCTCTTAGCGGCCCATGCTCTTCATGGTCCAGTACAAGCCCGCTGTCTCTTTTGTCCTGCTAAAGGCCCAAAGTATAGTTGGGCCATATGTAGCCCAAACTAAGTAACGGTCCGTGAAATCAATTTGTCCCACCTATTGCCCGCTTCGATGTCGGCCTGTTAACGACTCGGGAGTTAAGAGGGCTGACCATTAACTTTCGGCCTAGTAACGACCCATTAACTTAATGGGCCCACTAAAGTTCGTACATGTCTTTAGGCCAAATTAGATAATTTCAGCCCATTACGACGAGCAATTATGCACAGGACCAAAACTGATCAAGCAAAGGTACGACATACAGGGAAAACGTTGCACATCCAGCATATATTACAGGAAATTACATCCACTGGGCAATCAAAGATTGATGCCAGTGCAAATAAATGAACAGAACCTAATGATCTACAACGTCACAATCTGCAACCTCAGCACGGATGACGCCCATAAGCATGTGGGAAAGTTCTTGCTGCTTTGCTACACTATCTCTGAAAACCTTGATCAGTTGTTGTGTCACACGATTCTGCATCTCTGATTCCTCCACCATTTCCATCATTCCTTCAGCCATTAATTGGTTCACAAACAAACATTTTTTCCGTTGCATTTGAGACAGAGGATACTGAACAGATTTAGATGGCGATTTTGGCAGGCTTGTATTATTGATAGTGGAGAGTGTCTCGAGCACTACATCATAACATAAATTAGGAGGGGAACCAATCAGATTAATCATGAGTTATTGCCATATTACCTGGCCTAGATTTATTGGAAAGAAACAATGGGGTTGCCTTGCTGTTTTCAGAGTTTGTCTTCTTATCTTCAGCATCCTGCACCAAATTAAGACACTAGCATTGCTATAATTGTCCAAGTCAGATAATAGGAAAGCAACATTGGCACAACGAACGTTTGGGCAACTAGCCAACACCAAATTAACACAATATGGCACAACTATCATCAGCTAGGTAAGGTAATACGAAAACAACATTGACACAATGAATGAATGAATGGGCAACCAGAGCGGCACTACAATTCAGCAACATGCATGATATGAGATAGTACACTCATGCAACTCAGTATGCAAAACTACCGGGCAGCTTTCTTTACAAAAATCAACATTGGCGCCTTTAACATTTTGCTACAACTAATTTTAGATTAGATAAAGGTTGGATTCACGCCGATTAATAAAATACATGCTGATGTAAAAACATAGTGATATACAACATGTACTTACATCAGCATTGGAGCAAAGAGAATTCCCGCAAGATATTTTCCTCGAATACAATCCCAATGAAGGAAGTCTTCTATCATTTAACCTTATTTTCTAAAAGAGAGATGGGCAAGAAACATGTAGAAAATATGATCAGAATGCTATAAAATTTCATGATGCGAGGATATGCACACGTTTCTTAGAATGGAGTTGACATTCTTTTGCTGGACTGGAGCGGACTAGTTCTTTGGCCACTGGAATCTGCTTATTATCAGTGGGAGTTGGGTTTCTCTGTGCTGGAGCAGTATCTATGAAAAATGGAGTTGGTTTATTATCTCCTGGCGTTTGGATCTTTTGCAAAGACCTGGTTTGTAACCCTTCAGATTCTAACATAGTCGTCTTCCCCTTGCATGCCTTATATAGAAGAATGGTGCTTCAATTATAAAACATGCTACAACAGAGATGGAATAGGTACCGAAGAATAGAAAGGCATGATATATTGACATGTATTCCCTCCATCCGGAAATAAATGGATGGGTCTAGGCGTATTGCATTTCTAGATACATCCAGTTTTATCCATTTCCGCGACATGTAATCCAGACGGAGGGAGTATGATGTAAGAGCTAGGGATACGACAGGACAACACAGTAAAAAACACACACTGAAAACCCCTGCAGAACCAAAGTGATGAAACCCACTGATATGAGATAGTACACTCATGCAGCTGAGGATGCAAAACTACCAGGCAGTTTTCCTTACAAAAATCAACATTGTGGCCTTTAATCATACATTTTGCTACAACTAAATTTAGATCAGATAAAGGTTGGATTCACGCCGATTAACAAAATACATGCCGATGTCAAAATATAGTGATATACAACAGGTACTTACATCTGCATTGGAGCACAGAGAATTCCCGCAAGAATCTTTCCTCACAGATGATACCAGTGCAGAAATTCTTCTATCTATTAAGCTTATTTTCTAAAAGAGAGATGGGTAAGAAACATGTAGAAAATATGATCAGCATGCTATAAAATTCTGTGATGCAAGGATACGCACACGCTTCTTAGAATGGAGTTGACATATTTTTGCTGGATCGGAGCGGACTGGTTCTTTGGCCACTGGAACCTGCTTATTATTAGTAGGAGTTGGGTTTCTCTATGCTGGAGCAGTATTTATAAAAGCTGGAGTTGGTTTATTATCTCCTGGTGTTTGGATCTTTTGCAAAGACCTGGTTTGTAACCCTTCAGATTCTAACATAGTCGCCTTCCCCTTGCATGCCTTGTATAGAAGAATGGTGCTTCAATTATAAAACATGCTGCAGCAGAGAGATGGAATAGGTACTGAAGAATAGAAAGGCATGGCATATTGACATGTATTCCCTCCATCCGGAAAAAAATGGATGGGTCTAGGCGTATTTCAGTTCTAGATACATCCTTTTTTATCCATTTTGGCAACATGTAATCCGAACGAAGGGAGTATGGTGTAAGAGCTAGGGATACGATAGGACAAGACAGTAAAAAAACACTAGTTGAATGTTAAAATGTATGCTAGCGGAATATGTATAGAAAAAACTAAGGCACCATACACGTGTATGATTGGGAAACTAAGATGGCATTGCAACAGAGCACTAGAACAATACTTCAATGTAAAAAAACATGGTATGGTAGACAGATGAAGTACATACTGATGAATAACAATGCATAAAATATTCAGAAGCATGATGTCCAAATTAAGCAGATGGCATTGCGATAGAGTAGAATGACAATACTTGAATTTGAAAACATGTTATCATGAATGGAATAGGTACTGAAAAACAGGAAGGCATGACATATTTACATGCATGATGAGCATGCTAAGCACATGGCATTGCAACAGAGTAGATACACTCTAGGACATTATATGCATGTTGTACCCATATCACGGGCCAAGTTAGAGCAAGGACCTTGTGGGGTGAAGAGGATTCGACATCTTTCTGCAAGTCTTCTGAAGGCTGCCTTTACATGTTCCATCATATTGGGTATCATTGACATCAAGTTTATTAGCCTTTACATTGCTCCATGAGGTTCTTGTGGATATATCAGTGTGTGCAATTATATCTGACATGCATGGTAGACAACTAGTAGTTAGATTTATGTAATGAGTGCCTGTAGGAGATGACATAAATAGTAGGACTGGGGTTAACTAGAAGCAACAGGTCTCAAAAACTAAAGGGAGAACAGAGATGAAAGCTACAGAACATATATCGTTTGTACTCGAGATTAACTAGATGGCACACAAAAGTATTAAAGAACAACATAGGTAATACTAGAAGTGGTATCATACTATAATCACTAGCCTGTGGGATAGCATTGGCTGATGGATGATAACTATGGAACAACGTTACCTAAAGAACAAGTATCTTAGCTGAACTATGGAACACCGTTAACTCCTGAACAAGAACTGTAAGAGATCAGCATGAATATACAGTGAAATGTGATAATCTATTTTCCATGCTTAGATGAATAACAAAGCCATAAATGTTGCACACAAGTAAGATGAGGGTACAACCTATCTGGCCGCCATCCATAGGAGTGAGCATCATGTGCTGACTTGTCGATGGCCCTGCAGTTGTTGTGGCTGTCCATGTCGGGCACGCACATTCGATGGAGGGAACCGTTGAGTGGGGACTATAGCTCCCTTCTGGTGTATGCTTCCCTTGTTGGAGCAGCCGCGGTGAGTCCGAAGACGGTGTGGCTGAAGATGCAGATAACGCATAATGTTAAGAACGACACATCTCTTTGATCTGAAGAAATACACTAAGAGATCAACAGAATGGTACGAGAGTGGTCACACATCTGTTGAATGAAGACTAAATTTGGGTCACACAATTTTATTTTATTTTGGTACTGTCCGATCTACGCCGGATGGCTTGATGGCCGTCTTGTGCCTCCCGGCTGACACTGTTAGGAATCTTCCCCGAAGAGCCAGCGACCAACGGCAGAGCAGCCTGCCTCCGCCGTCCGTGGCCCCGGCCAAAACCCCGCTCCCCGCCCCATCACAATACCGTGGTTGCGCCGCCCCCAGGACAATCCACAAGGACTCCCCGTCATCCAGATCCGGCAGCGGCACTACCTTCAACCCACGCAACTCTAAGATAGCCATCTAAGCGCTGCTTCTGCGGCGAACTTGCGGCCCCTTACCCTTAGGTTAGACACCAGCCAACCGGCAGCCTAGGAGCTCCGCCGCCTCGAGGGGTGCAGCTTCCCATTGGGAATCAATTGGCCCAGAATAAAAATTCAAACAACTGACGCCTAAATAAAGTGATTTGAGATGAGGGTGCGACCTATCTGGCGGCATGGTGAAGTAGGCAGGTCCAGCTGCCGAGTCGGTGAGGCCGGTGCGGTTGCGGTGGTGACCGGCGATAGGGAAACAACGATGTTGCGACGGTAGATGGCTATGGGGAAGCAGCGCTGGGACTCTGGACGGATCCGAAGCTGGAGCCGCTCCGGCGCCGTGAACAACAACGGGGGTGAATCGGCTCCGGTATGGTTCACGTGACTGTCGTCGAGGCAGCTCCAGCAGCACGGAGTAAGAGGCACACGACCCTGTGCACGACGGCAAATGGACAGCGTCTCCGGCATTAGGGAGGAGGGCGGCTGTGAAATTGGTGCGGTGGGGGCACCATGGAGGAGGGGTTGAGGTTTCGCGGCTCGGGAGAAGGGAGCTTCCAGGGAGAAGGTGATTTGGCGCCCACGAGGTATGAAGGGGGGGAATTGGGAGGGGAGTGGAACCATGTTTTACGGACGCATTTGTCTAAAATGTGAGGGGGAGTTACAGTTCTACCCCTGCCTTTAGGCTTCTCAGCTTGGGTCTGCGTACTCAGGACCGGGGATCGGGGATAGTAGAGTAACTTTGCTTCTCCCCAAATAGTGGGTGGGAGCAATTTCGGGCGAGGAGGGCGTGTTTTGAAATATAGTGGGCACGAGCGATTTCGGGTGAGGAGAGCGTGTTTTTAAATAGTGGGCGCGAGCTATTTCGGGCGAGGAGAGCATGTTTTGCCGACCATGGTTTATGAATTATTCGGCACATGTCATTTCGGCCGAGGAGAAGGCACGCTTGGATGAAGTTACGAACCTACCCTCGATGTACAACAGGCCAATTGATGCGTGTCCCACATAGGACGGTAATTTCGCATCTCCCATTTATTTGCTCGGGCGAATTCCACCGAGCAGAGGATGTTTAACGATTCTTTCAAAATTTGGGAGAACGAGCATCCACGTCTACCTTACCAAGTAAATTTGAATCAAATTTTGAAATATTAGCTTGCCACTTCTTTATTAGATGGAGAGATGATACCCGGGAGTAATGTGTTTTTACATGCTCGTTGCTAGCGATTTACTATATGACAAATAGTTGACCCACTCAAAAACGGGAATCAAACCCGAAATGAAATATCTCGATTCAATGAAATAGCTCGTTCACCACGGCAAAATAGTGAACTAAATCCAAAATTGAACACCTCAATCGAGTAGCATGTTGTACAGTATTATAGTACTCCATGAACATGTAGAAAGTCAAATTAATGAACTTGTTTGATATACGCATATATCTGTTCATGTGTTGATTGCAGACAACATGTTCTCCAATTTAAATATTTGAATGCAAGTATATATCGAAACATGGTTTATATCAGTCTTTGATGCATAAAACGGGACCTCCCCCTCTCCCGAACTCCTGCTCTCTCTCTCTCTCTCTGTAGTGACCAGACCTCAAACGGTCCAATCTCTGTGCTCCGGTGTCATCCCTGGATCAGTAATGCTGACACCACACAGTACTTGAAGGATTTATAACAGAGTAGCAATCACACACTTATTACATCGAGTGTCTCAAAAGAGAACTTATTACAATAAATGTGGCTTAAGGCCATCTAATAATGATAACAGCGAAAGGCTTGGAAGTTAAGCGAGTCCATCAAATCCAATGGCATCACTGAGTATAGAACCATGACCTAAAAACACCTTAATCATCGTCTAAAAAGTCCGCAACATGAACGTTGCAGCCCGAAATGGGTCAGCACATGGAATATGCTGGCATAATAACACATAGAGAGCAATGAAAGAAACAGGCTATACTATATGCATATTTGGCTGGTGGAAAGCTCTATGGATACAGTTTTGCGTAAAGCCAATTTTTCCCTACTGCAAAGGAATAAATTTTATTTAACTATCATGGTAGTTGTTAAACATGGAGAATGGTTGACAGCATTCTCAATCCCAATTAAGCATCATCATTAAAACCCAAAAAAATTAATTAGAGTAACATGTTGAGATTCACATGATAATCCAAGTACCAGATACTCAAGACGTCCATAGCCGGGGACACGGCTAACCATGATTAGTTTATACATTCTGCAGAGGTTTGCGCACTTTTCCCCACAAGACTCGATCTCCTCCGTTGAGATTCTCGAACTACATGGTGTTTGAGAAACGGATGACCGAGACATAGTCTTTCAGAAGCACTAGCACCTTACGATGGGTAGACCATACCACCTACATCCCCTACATCTGCTAGTATACCACTGTAAGAGTTCGCACGACTAAGTCAACTATGCTAGAGCCCATAATAGCTTGTGGCTGCACACGGAAGTTTCTAGTATGAATAATCTCATGATCCCTTTGGGCCTTGGTGGCGGTCCGAAGAAAAACAGGCAATCGCTGGAATACCCAGGTGCCTCAATCCACCCAGATGTGTATTTAAGTTGCCACCTTAGATAAACCATTGATTTAACAAACTCACATCTGTCATGGATTTCACTCACCCAATCCACGTCTACTGGCATAGCATGGCATAATAAGCAAACGTAGAAGTAACTCCCAAAGGTTTGATAATAACAAGTAATAGGTACTACCTCATATACTTCCCAAACCCACAATTTAATTAGATCCTAATCAATGCAATGTGTGAGGATTGATCTAATGCAATAAAAACTAGGTAGGAGGAGGTATGATCAAAGTGTTACTTGCCTTGCTGATGATCCGCGAAACCTAGCGATTCGAAGTAGCAAGCGGCGCACTCTGGGTACTATATCGCAAACAAACAAGCATACAATAAGTACTCATCTAATTCACGGGGAAAACTCGAATAAGAGATCTGACCAGATAGTTTAACTTAAGAACTATGGTTGGCAAAAGAACCAAATCGAACGAAGCAACGAAAGACAAACGGAAAAAGAAACAGGCTTCGTTTACTATTCTGGATCTAGGTCAATTTTTACTGAGGCAAAATCTTGTTTGAGTTGGTTAAACGGAAAGAGGGTTTCGAGACAAAAATCCAGGCGCTTGAATCGTCTGATTCCGACAAACGAGCGAAAAGTTAAACTAAAACGAACATCGGATCAGAAATCGCGATCAGGAAAATCATGGATTTAATCCGAGAAAAGAAAAACGACGAACGGGTTAACGAAGGAACGTTCGTTAACAGGAACTAAACAAAGAACACGTTCGTTAAAACGAACAAACGAGCGAACGCTCGCTAAATAAATAAAGCGGAGAAAAACCGATCTATTAAAAAAACGAAAAACTAGGGTTTTCAAAAAAACCGAAACGGCTTTTCTCAGAAAACCGGGGCGGCGGCTACCTCGGCTCGGGGATCCGGCGAGGCTCCAGCGGGGCTCCGGTGGCGGTGGGTGGTGCGGGGCCGCGGGGCGGCGGCTGCGGCGCGGGGCGGTGGCTGCGGCGCGGGGCGGCGGCAGGCGTGGGGAGGCGGCAGCGGGTGTGGGGCTGCAGGGGGGCGGTGACGGGGTTATAAAGGGGGGGAAGAGGCGGCGACTTGGGGGAGGGGTCGGCCTCGGGAGACGGGTTCTCCCCGGACTCGGGCGACGGCTGGCTGGGTCGGCCTGCTCGGCTGGGCCCTTGGCCCAGTCGGGCGCGGGGTCTCGTTTTTTTAAATCAATTTCGCTGCGACTAAAAAAATCTAGAAAAATAAATAAAATTCTAAAAATGCCAAAACAAATTTTCTCCGTCTAAATAAAATATTTAGAACAGGAGGAACATTTTCTTGGCCCTAAATGCAATTTTTTTGAAAACGTGCAATTTTTCCTAAATTCAAATAAAATAGCAACCAAAATAAAATCTTATTTGATTTTTTTATTAAATCCCCAATATTTCTTTATTTTGGGAAAGTCATTTTATTCCCTCTCTCATAATTTTTATAATAGAAATAATTGAAGATAAAATAAATAAAATCAAATGATCCTATTTTCAAAATTTGAGAAAACTCAAATATGAAGATAACGAAATCCCCAACTCTCTGTGAGGGTCCTTGAGTTGCGTGAAATTTCTAGGATCAACCAAATGCAATAAAATATGATTTGCAATGATGATCTATTGTATAACATTCCAAATTGAAAATTTGGGATGTTACAAACCTACCCCCTTAAGATGAATCTCGCCCTCGAGATTTTGTTTGGCTAGAAAATAGGCGAGGGTGGTCCTTTAACAGATTTTCCTCTCGTTCCTAGGTGGCTTCATCCTCCGTGTGCTGGCTCCACTGAACTTTGCAAAACTTGATAACCTTGCTGCGGGTGACTTGGCTGGCATACTCAAGAATCTTGACTGGTTTCTCCTCATAGGTCAAATCACTGTCCAACTGAATCGCTTCCAGCGGCACTGTGTCTCTCAGCGGTATGTCAGCCATCTCTGTGTGGCACTTCTTCAACTGGGAAACGTGGAACATGTCGTGAACTCCTGAAAATCCTTCGGGCAATTCCAACTTGTAGGCTACTTTACGCTCCAAAACTTTGTATGGTCCTACAAAACGTGGCGCTAACTTTCCCTTAACTCCAAAGCGCTTAACTCCTCGAAGTGGAGATACTCGAAGATAAACTCGGTCTCCGACTTCGTAAACTGTCTCCTTGCGTTTAGAATCTGCGTAGCTCTTCTGCCTGGACTGGGCTACCTTGAGTCTATCGCGAATCAATTTCACTTTCTGTTCAGAGTCCTTAATCAGATCCGGTCCAAACAACTGTCGGTCTCTAACCTCATCCCACGACAATGGGGTCCTGCACCTCCTTCCGTACAAGGCTTCGAAAGGGGCCATCTTCAAACTGGATTGATAACTGTTGTTATAGGAGAACTCTGCGTATGGAAAATTCTCGTCCCAACTAGATCCGTAATCTAGCGCACAAACTCTCAGCATATCCTCCAAAATCTGATTGACTCTCTCAGTCTGTCCATTTGTCTGCGGATGGAAAGCTGTACTGAATTCTAGCCTGGTACCCAAGGTTTCATGCAACTGATTCCAGAACTTTGAGGTAAACTGGGTTCCTCTATCTGATACAATGCTCCTTGGAACTCCATGCAGACATATGATTCTGGTCATGTATATCTTTGCTAACTTTGCACTGGTATAGGTAGTCTTCACTGGGATGAAATGAGCTACCTTTGTCAAACGGTCGACTACAACCCATATCGAGTCATAGCTTGAACGAGTTCTAGGCAATCCTGTGATAAAATCCATGCCTAACTTATCCCACTTCCATTCGGGTATCGACAATGGCTGCAGCAATCCTGCTGGCTTCTGATGCTCTGCCTTTACTCTCTGACATACATCACAAACTGCTACATACTCCGCAATATCCTTCTTCATTCCGGTCCACCAGAAAATATCCTTCAAATCCAAATACATCTTGGTATTTCATGGGTGAATCGAATATGGTGAATCATGGGCCTCTTACAGAATTAACTTCCTGATCTCCGAATCATTAGGCACATAAACACGGTCTTCAAACCATAAGGTATCGTGCTCATCCTCACGAAATCCTTTAGCTTTTCCTTCGCTCATTTTCTCCTTAATAGAGGCAATCTCCTTGTCAGTCTTCTGGGCTTCTCTGATCTTATCCATCAACGTAGAATGAATCTCCAATGCTGCTACATAGCCTCCCGGAACTATCTCCAAACATAGCTCACAAAGATTTTCGGCTAACTCCCTTGGTAGATCTCCTGTCATTAAGGTGTTGACATGACTTTTACGGCTCAACACGTCAGCTACTATGTTAGCCTTTCCAGGGTGATAATGCAATCTCATATCATAATCCTTGATGAGTTCCAACCATCTCCTTTGTCTGTGATTCAACTCCTTCTGCGTGAAAATGTACTTCAAACTCTTGTGATCCATGTACACCTCACAGTGGTTTCCAATGAGAAAATGTCTCCAAGTCTTCAATGCATGCACTACGGCTGCTAACTCCAAATCATGCGTAGCATAATTCAACTCATGAGGCTTAAGATGTCGTGAGCCATATGAAACAACTCTTCCTTCCTGCATAACCACTGCTCCAAGTCCTCGACGTGAAGCATCGCAATACACCTCATAATCCTTGGTCTGATCTGGCAAAATCAACACTGGTGATGTAACCAGACGTTTCTTCAAATCCTGGAAACTAGGCTCACATTCCTCAGTCCATACGAACTTGGTATCCTTCTTCAACAACTCCGTCATAGGTTTTGCAATCTTTGAGAAATTTTTAATGAACCTCCGGTAGTATCCTGCAAGCCCCAAGAAAACTCCGGATCTCTCCAACTGTTGTTGGCGCTTCCCAATTTGTCACAGTGTCAACCTTGGTGGGATCCACTGCTATATCTTCTCCAGATATAACGTGTCTGAGGAATCCAACTTCCTTCAACCGAAACTCACATTTGCTAAACTTGGCGTATAACTGATGTTCTCTGAGCTTTCCAAGTACCAAACGCAAATGCTCCTTATGCTCCTCTTCATTCTTCGAGTAAACTAGGATATCATCAATGAACACTACGACGAACTTATCCAAAAACTCCATAAACACTTTGTTGATCATGTTCATAAAATATGCAGGTGCGTTAGTCAGACCAAATGACATAACGGTATACTCGCATAGCCCATACCTGGTGGTAAAAGCTGTTTTAGGTATATCCTGTTCTCGAATCTTCAACTGATGGTATCCTGATCGCAGGTCGACCTTGGAAAATACCTTAGCTCCTTGCAATCGATCAAATAGATCATTGATCATCGGTAGTGGGTACTTGTTCTTGATGGTTACTTCATTCAATCCTCGATAATCAACGACCATCCTTAATGATCCATCCTTCTTCTCTACTAGAAGTACTGGCGATCCCCGAGGTGAAGAACTTGGGCGAATATAGCCTTTATCCAGTAACTCCTTAATCTGCTTCTTAATCTCCACCAAATCCTTTGCGAGCATCCTATATGGTCTCTTAGATATTGGCCATGTGCCTGGCAAAAGCTCAATCAATAACTCAATATCTCTATCCGGTGGCATGCCTGACAACTCTTCTGGAAATACATCAGGGAAATCCTTCACTACTGGTACTTCCTCCTGCACAACTCCTGTTAGGCTATTTACTTGAGTCCTCTTCGGCACATGTCGGGATACATACTTGATCCTTCTTCCTTCTGGGGTGGTAAGCAAAATTGAATTACTGGCACATTCAGTGTTCCCCTCATACTTCGATAACCAATCCATGCCTAATATAACATCCAATCCTTGAGATTCCAATACTATTAGGTCCGAGGGAAAACATAGTTACCAATCCTTAATGGTAACCGATCACACCATAGACTAGCCATATACTCTGCTCCAGGCGAGGTTACTAACATGGGTGACCTAAGGGCTTGGGTTGGCAGTTTATACTTATCCACAAATCCCCTTGATATGTATGAATGCGATGCACCAGTATCAAAAAAGAACGAGTGCAGTAAATGAATTAACCAAAAACGTACCTATTACTCCATCGGGCTGGGCTTCAACTTCCTCCACATTTACATGGTTCACCTGCCCCCTATTGAAAGGGCTCGTCTTCTTCCCAGAGCTTCCTTTGCTATTTACATTCTGGGCTTTAGGACATTCATTAGCGTAATGTCCGGTCTTCTGGCACTTAAAGCAAGTGACTTGGCTCGGGACTCTCTTGGCTGGGGTTGATGGGTTGGTACGGTTCTGACCGTTGTTTCCTCCATTCCCATTACCATTGTTGGTGCCATTGTGATTGTGCGAGCTACCTCCTCCATGGGTATGCTGAAAATGTCCTCCCGGCCTAGGGGTAAAACGTGGCTTCTGCTGAGCTCCAGAATTGTACTTCCCTTGTCCATACTTCCTCTTGCGGTTTTCAATTTGCTGCTGCTTCCCTTCAATCATGAGAGCACGATCTACCAACTCCTGGTAGTTGTTGAAGGTTGCTACCATCAACTGCATGCTCAACTCATCATTCAGTCCTTCCAGAAACTTCTCCGGCTTAGCTGCATCTGTAGCAACGTCATCTGGGGCATAACGTGCTAGCTTACTAAAGTCCTCCACATACTGGCCAACTGTCCTTCCTCCTTGGCGCAAGTTGCGAAACTCTCGCTTCTTTAGGGCCATAGCTCCTGCTGAAACATGGGCAGTACGGAAAGCCTGCTGGAACTAGTCCCATGTGACAGTGTCGACAGGGAAGGTGGCCCTGAAATTCTCCCACCATGATGTTGCGGGTCCTTCCAGCTGGTGTGCGGCAAACTTCACTTTTTCTGCATCTGTGCATCCTGCCGTGGTCAACTCCCTTGCTGTCTTACGGAGCCAATCATCTGCTACTATCGGCTCGGTGATACTAGAAAACACCGGCGGATTCAGCCTAAGAAAAACGGGCTAAGTGATCAACAGGTGGTGGTGGTGGTGGGTTGTTGTTGTTGTTTCCCTGATTCTGATTCTGGACTAGCAACTGCATCAATGTGTTCTGCTGCTGGATCAACTGAGTGAGCTCCGGTGGGAAGGTAAATCCGGGGTCACGTCTCGGAGGCATCTGATGGTTTAGAAAAGATGAGATTTAAGAATAGAGAGGGGTCTAAAGAGAAAACACTACCCATATGCACATGAGGCAAGAGCAAACAATTCACTTCATTCAATCAAACAAGGGCATACAATCGATCTAACTATCGAAAAAGTGCTCGGACTACTATAATTACATGGTGGACTGCTACTACTGATGGGGTGGTCTACTAGAAATATTCTTCGGTTGCAGACTCCATGATATCTGCTCCAGCTTCATCAAGATAGTCATCATCGCTATCATCTGGGTCTGAGTCGGTGTCGTCGATGATGATGTAGTCTTCCATGCGAATCTCCTTGGGGACTTCGTCTTCTTCTACTGGTGTAGGGCCTCCCATAAATATTCTGATCTTCATTGTTAGGTCGGCATTCTTATCCACTAGTACTTCGATTTCCTCTTCATAATCTTCTCGTGTAGCCTTGAGTTCTTCCTCCAATTCCTTGATTCTTGTCCTCGCCTTCTTCAGATCTATCATGTCGGTGCACATCTGGTTCTCCTGACATCGAATGTGCTGGTTTAACTCCTGGATAAAAGCTGCAATTGATCTATCCTTCCTGGTACTGATCATCTCCTAGTGCTCATCTCGGCGCCCACAAATCTGGTAGATAGTATCCTTGAGATCATTGCGGTAAACTTCTCCAATGCGTCCCATGGCAATGTGAGCTGCCATGCTCTTTCCTAGACTCCATGTTGGTGCATCAAAATAAAACTCTATGGGCTCAGTGACTGGCATGAACGACCTTCCTGGAACTTGAACTTGAATCATCCAGCGCTCTTCTTCAGGTAATGTGGTCTTGTAGGTTCCGGTGAAGCTTGGTACTCCTATGTTCAGATATCTAGTGACTTCCTTCAAATGACGTCCAAAGGGTGTATCTTCATCCGGTTGCGTGAACTTGTTCCTTGCATCCGCCATCCTAAAAGAGTAGAAAAGATGAGAGGTCAGAATGAGAAGAGTGAGTAGTGATCTAGGGCTTTAGCTTAGTGGTCGTGTCCTACAGTCAGCGTGTGCTCTGATACCATCTTGTAGCGACCAGACCTCAAACGGTCCAATCTCTGTGCACCGGTGTCATCCCTGGATCAGTAATGCTGACACCACATAGTACTTGAAGGATTTATAACAGAGTAGCAATCACACACTTATTACATCGAGTGTCTCAAAAGAGAACTTATTACAATAAATATGGCTTAAGGCCATCTAATAACGATAACAGCGGAAGGCTTGGAAGTTAAGCGAGTCCATCAACTCCAACGGCATCACTGAGTATAGAACCACGACCTAAAAACACCTTAATCATCGTCTGAAAAGTCTGCAACATGAACGTTGCAGCCCGAAACGGGCCAGCACATGGAATATGCTGGCATAGTAACACATAAAGAGCAATGAAAGAAACATGCTATACTATATGCATATTTGGCTGGTGGAAAGCTCTATGGTTACAGTTTTGCATAAAGCCAATTTTTCCCTACTGCAAAGGAATAAATTTATTTAACTATCATGGCAGTTGTTAAACATTGAGAATGGTTGACAGCATTCTCAATCCCAATTAAGCATCATCATTAAAACCCAAAAAAATTAATTAGAGTAACATGTTGAGATTCACATGATAATCCAAGTACCAGATACTCAAGTCGTCCATAACCGGGGACACGGCTAACCATGATTAGTTTATACACTCTACAGAGGTTTGCGCACTTTTCCCCACAAGACTCGATCTCCTCCGTTGAGATTCTCGCACTACATGGTGTTTGAGAAACGGATGACCGATACATAGTCTTTCAGAAGCACTAGAACCTTACGATGGGTAGACCGTACCACCTACATCCCCTACATCTGCTACTCTACCACTGTAAGAGTTCGCACGACTTAGTCAACTATGCTATAGCCCATAATAGCTTGTGGCTGCACACGGAAGTTTCTAGTATGAATAATCTCATGATCCCTTTGGGCCTGGGTGGCGGTCCGAAGAAAAACAGGCAATTGCTGGAATACCCAGGTGCCTCAATCCACCCAGATGTGTATTTAAGTTGCCACCTTAGATAAACCATTAATTTAACAAACTCACATCTGTCATGGATTTCACTCACCCAATCCACGTCTACTGGCATAGCATGGCATAATAAGCAAACGTAGAAGTAACTCCCAAAGGTTTGATAATAACAGGTAATAGGTACTACCTCATCTACTTCCCAAACCCACAATTTAATTAGATCCTAATCAATGCAATGTGTGAGGATTGATCTAATGCAATAAAAACTGGGTAGGAGGAGGTATGATCAAAGTGTTACTTGCCTTGCTGATGATCCGCGAAACCTAGCGATTCAAAGTAGCAAGCGGCGCACTCTGGGTACTCTATCGCAAACAAACAAGCATACAATAAGTACTCATCTGATGCACGGGGAAAACTTGAATAAGAGATCTAACCAGATAGTTCAACTTAAGAACTTCGATTGGCTAAAGAACCAAATCGAACGAACCAATGAAAGACAAACAGCAAAAGAAACAAGCTTCATTTACTATTCTGGATCTAAGTCAATTTTTACTGAGGCAAAATCTTGTTTGAGTTGGTTAAACGGAAAGAGGGTTTCGAGACGAAACTCCAGGCGCTTGAATCGCCTGATTCCGACAAACGAGCGAAAAGTTAAACTAAAACGAACATCGGATCAGAAATCGCGATCAGGAAAATCACGGATTTAATCTGAGAAAAGAAAAATGATGAACGGGTTAACGAACGAACGTTCGTTAACAGGAACTAAACGAAGAACGCGTTCGTTAAAATGAACGGACGAGCGAACGCTCGCTAAATAAATAAACCGGAGAAAAACCGATCTATTAGAAAAACGAAAAACTATGGTTTTCAAAAAAACCGAAACGGCTTTTCTTAGAAAACCGGGGCGGCGGCTACCTCGGCTCGGGGCTTCGGCGAGGCTCCAGCGGGGCTCCGGTGGTGGTGGGTGGTGCGGGGCGGCAGGCGGCGCGGGGCGGCGGCTGCGGCGCGGCGGCAGGCGTGGGGAGGCGGCGGCGGGTGTGGGGCTGCAGGGGGGCGGCGGCGGGGTTATAAAGGGGGGGGGGAGAGGCGGCGACTTGGGGGAGGGGTCGGCCTCGGGAGGCGGGTCCTCCCCGGACTCGGGCGACGGTGGCGGTCGGGACTCCTGTCCCGACCCGGCGGGAGGCGGCGGCGGCTGGCTGGGCCGGCCTGCTCGGCTGGGCCATTGGCCAAGTCGGGCGCGGGGTCTTGTTTTTTTAAAACAATTTCGCTGCGACTAAAAAAAATCTAGAAAAATAAATAAAATTCTAAAAATGCCAAAACAAATTTTCACCGTCTAAACAAAATATTTAGAACAGGATGAACATTTTCTTGGCCCTAAATGCAATTTTTTTGAAAACGTGCAATTTTTCCTAAATTCAAATAAAATAGCAAATAAAACCAAAATAAAATCTTATTTGATTTTTTATTAAATCCCCAATATTTCTTTATTTTGGGAAAGACATTTTATTCCCTCTCTCATAATTTTTATAATAGAAATAATTGAAGATAAAATAAATAAAATCAAATGATCCTATTTTCAAAATTTGAGAAAACTCAAATATGAAGATAACGAAATCCCCAACTCTCTCCGAGGGTCCTTGAGTTGCGTGAAATTTCAAGGATCAACCAAACGCAATAAAATATGATATGCAATGATGATCTATTGTATAACATTCCAAATTGAAAATTTGGGATGTTACTCTCTCTCTCTCTCTCTCTCTCGCCGATAATCTTCAATTTTGTCGCACGCATCCAACACACAAACCTTGTTGGTCCCTCTCGCTTTCTCTCCATCTCTCTCTCTCTCTTTGTGTGTGTGTGGGGGGGGGTCTTTCTAGTTCACATGCATATATACTCCATCTATAGGTCCCTCTCGCACACTATGTATGATTATCTAGTCCAAGCTAGATGTAACACCCATGATGCAGCTATATCTCCCACATGTCGGGGCACGACTTAGAGGCATAGCCACATGGTAGGCTTATCGCAAGAGGGGTAATCTTCACACATCCCTTGTACTGAATAAGAAAGGGATAAAGAACTGGCTTACAATCGCCACTTCACACAAATAACAAGTTAAACATACATCATCCAGAATACAATCAAGGTCCGACTACGAAACCAAAATAAAGGAAGACAACCCCCAAATGCTATATCCCCGACCGTCCCAACTAGGCTCCACTACTGATCAATAGGAAACGTAACATAACAACGAACAAGATCTTCATCGAGTTCCCACTTGAGCTCGGTTGCGTCACCTGCACTGGTATCATCGGCACCTGCAACTGTTTGGAAGTATCTGTGAGTCACGATGACTCAGCAATCTCACACCCGCGAGATCAAGATTATTTAAGCTTATGGGTAGGAGAAAGTAGTGAGGTGGAGCTGCAGCAAGCACTAAGCATATATGGTGGCTAACATATGCAAATGAGAGCGAGAAGAGAAGCAACGCAACGGTCAAGAAGCTATAAATGATCAAGAAGTGATCCTGAAACTACTTACGCACAAACATAACGCTAGGACCGTGTTCACTTCCCTGACTCCGCCGAGAAGAGACCAGCACAGCTACACACGTGGTTGATTCATTTTAATTAAGTTAAGTGTCAAGTTCTCTACAACCGGATATTAACAAATTCCCATCTGCCACATAACCGCGGGCACGGCTCTCGAAAGTTTATACCCTGCAGGGGTGTCCCAACTTAGCCCATCACAAGCTCTCACGGTCAACGAAGGATATTCCTTCTCCCGGGAAGACCCGATCAGTCTCAGAATCCCGGTTACAAGACATTTCGACAATGGTAAAACAAGACCAGCAAAGCTACCCGATGTGCCGACAAATCCCGATAGGAGTCGCACGTATCTCGTTCTCAGGGCACACCGGATGGGCCAGACATCGGGTTGGCATAAACCCTGGTTGCCCATCGGGCGCCGTACATCGCCTAGTTTGGACCAACACTTGAGGGAGCACTGGCCCGGGGGTTTAAAATAAAGACGACCCTTGAGTCTGCAGAACCCAAGGGAAAAAGGCTTAGGTGGCAAATGTTAAAACCAAGGTTGGGCCTTGCTGGAGGAGTTTTATTCAAAGCGAACTGTCAAGGGGTTCCCATAACACCCAACCGCGTAAGGAACACAAAAATCAAGGAACATAACACCGGTATGAAGGAAACTAGGGCGACAAGAGTGGAACAAAACACTAGGCATAAGGCCGAGCCTTCCACCCTTTACCAAGTATATAGATGCATTAATTAAATAATATATATTGTGATATCCCAACATATCCATGTTCCAACATGGAACAAACTTCAGCTTCACCTGCAACTAGCAACGCTATAAGAGGGGCTGAGGAAAAGCGGTAACATAGCCAAAGAACGGTTTGGTAGGAAAGGTGGATTAGATGCTTGACATGGCAATATGGGAGGCATGATATAGAAAGTGGTAGGTAGCGCAACATAGCGATAGAGAGAACAACTAGCAAGCAAAGATAGAAGTGATTTCGAGGGTATGGTCATCTTACCTGAGATCCCACAAGGAAGAAGAACGAGTCCATGAAGAAGACAAACGGACATAGTTGAACGAATCCTCACAACTCCGGAACGGAACCGAAGCTAACGAGAGAAGCAACCGGAAAGAAGCAAGAAACATAGTAAACAACCCTCACATAAACATGGCACAATGCACAACCAAGTATGATGCATGTCCGATTTAATGAGGAATGGCATGGCAAAGTGCACAAACAAAACTACAAGTTAAGTGGAGCTCAATATGCAACGGGATGCATATTGACAAAACACCACATCAATTATTTAGTTCTCTCTCGTTTATGTACCCAACAATATTGAATGTTGTTAAACATGGCAAGATGTGAAGCATAAGTAAACTACACATCTTAGGCAAGTTTAAATGAGGCCGAAAACAACAAACAACAAATCCGGTAAATCCTCATGCGCATTAGCAATTTAATACAACAACAATTTTAAACATTTTAAATGTTGTTATCATGATGCGAATGACATGTGCAAGTTTTATGCAATTTTTGTTAAAAGTTGGCATCAGCATATTATGAAGCATTTGTCACCATGGTGGAAAGAAAGGGTGCCGCAACGACGATAACGAAAACGGTGCCATGGCAACGTTCCTGTTCCGATAACTCGATTGAGATGCTGGTGAAAAAGAACAAGTGTGCGGAACACGCAAGAGTGACAGGGAGTGATCCCGGTTGCTGGGTGTCCCGCGTGTCGACGGCATGGCAAATGAGGAGGAACGTGTAAAGACATCTCGGACACGGGGCAAACAAGGGTGCATCTCATACAACATGCATTCGTTCTCGGAAGGTCGTCTTGGCGGTTATACCTTTGATGCATGCAAACGGGACGGTTCTCGTTCGGTGCAAAGTAGAGGAAGTAGGCGTTCTCGGGACGTTCGTAGTGGAAGTAGTCGTGCACGGCGACGGTAGTTGTACACGGGTCTTCGGCTACGGAAATAGTCGTAAAACGTTTTCGTAGATGTTCAGGTCACGACATGGAATTTAACGTCCACGGGGTCTTCGAGAGTCGACGGTAGTGGTACTTGGTCGTTTCGAAGAGGTACTTGGGGTCATTCGAACTTGTTGGTCTCGTCAACTCGAAGGAGTACTTGGCATTTCTGCTACCCGGGTCGTTGGTGACGGTAGTTGTTCTATGCATCGGGTGTCAAGGTACTTGTCGGTCCGGATCCATGGTGACGGTATTCATACACGTGTTGGAGAGGAACTTGGCGCACCCTAGGGTCATCGAGTACTGGTTTTTGATGGAGTTCGGGTCTTCGGTGTTGTGGTACTTGGTGTCCCTGTAGTCGACCTTGCCGGTCTTGATGGTCCGAAGCGAAGCATCACAAGGACCACGGGAGAACGACGAAGCCGCAGCGGGTGGTCAACGCCCATGGCGGTTCAGGGCGCGGTGCAGGGTTGCAGGCCGACGCTGTTGGCGATCCGGGGAACGTCGGGACCCAAAGCAGAGGAGCAGGTGCTGCTCTGGCGACGCATCGGCGCAGGGAACAGAAGGAAAAGCACGGGCAGGAGGAAGGCCATCGCGGAGGTACGCGATGGGCGCTTGGGGCGCCGGCGACGGCCTCAGCAAGGAGAAGGGCGCGACGGGGTGGCCTGGAGGTCAAGGAGGCAGGCGGGTTCGCGGGATGTGGTACAGCATGACGTCGAGAGAGAGGCCGGTGGCGGCGCCATGGCTTGGAGACGACGGCGACGACAAGACTCGGGCCAGGCTTCAGCTCGGTCCAGATCAAGTGACTTGGGGTCACGGTGAACGGCGACAGCCATAGGGGATGAAGAAGCCTTGGCGCTAGCGACGATCGAGGTGCTCCGGAGTCGGGGATGCGGGAGCTGCTGCCGGCGGCAGATGTCGAGGGGAGAAGGAGGTCGGGCGAGGCCGGGGGCGGCACTAGCGAGAAGTGGACGAGGGGATCGAGAGGAAGATGGGGACGAGCGGGATCAGGCGCGGGATGGAGAAGAATGGGGATCGAGCCGAGGCTCTCCCTGGCGGCGCTGACGGGAGGAGGATGGGGATCGAACGGGCTAGGTTTAGAAGGGTAAGGTGGGCCTTAGGAGAGGGAGGCTGCTGGGTTAGGGAGGCCGGTGGCTAGGCCTTAGGCCAATTTGGTGGAGATGGAAAAAGGCCAGAGGCTTGGTCGGCTGTGCTGTTGGCTGTGCTTTCTCTCTCCCTCATATTTCTATAGCAGAAAAAAACTAGAGGGAAGAAAAAGGAAGAGGGGGTTAGGCAAAGAAGTTGAGCATGTGGATAATTTTTTCGGACTCATAAAAATAAGCATGATCACAGAAAAATAGAAGTGGCAAGATTGTAGCAATTAAATTCAAACGCCTTTGAATTTAATTCAAATGGTTTGAATAGGAAGTGAGGGTTGGAAAGGTCCAAAAATGTTGAGATTTTTGGTGGGGCTCAGATAAACAAAGAAAGAATATTGACAAGGTTTGGAGGTCAACTCGAAGCAGAAAAGGCATGGGATTTGTTTGCACGTGTGTTATGTTTAATTCCAGATTAATGAAATATTTAATATAGCTCCCTAATGTATTGGGGGGATATGTTATTCATAACTCACAAGTATAGGGGATCGCAACAGTTTTCGAGGGTAGAGTATTCAACCCAAATTTATTGATTCGACACAAGGGGAGCCAAAGCATATTCTCAAGTATTAGCAGCTGAGTTGTCAATTCAACCACACCTGGAAACTTAATATCTGCAGCAAGGTATTTAGTACCAAAGTAATATGATAGTAGTGGTATTGGTAGCAAAAGGTAACGATAGGAAAAGTAATGTTTTTGGTATTTTGTAGTGATTGTAACAATAGCAACGGAAAAGTAAATAAGCAAAGAACAATATATGGAAAGCTCGTAGGCAATGGATCGGTGATAGAGAATTATGCCGGATGCGGTTCATTATGTAACAGTCATAACCTAGGGTGAAACAGAACTAGATCCAATTCATCGATGTAATGTAGGCATGTATTCCGAATATAGTCATACGTGCTTATGGAAAAGAACTTGCATGACATCTTTTGTCCTACCCTCCCGTGGCAGCGGGGTCCTAGCGGAAACTAAGGGATATTAAGGCCTCCTTTTAATAGAGTACCGGACGAAAGCATTAACACATAGTGAATACATGAACTCCTCAAACTACGGTCATCACCGGGAGTGATCCCGATTATTGTCACTTCGGGGTTGCCGGATCATAACACATAGTAGGTGACTATAGACTTGCAAGATAGGATCAAGAACTCTCATATATTGATGAAAACATAATAGGTTCAGATCTGAAATCATGGCACTCGGGCCCTAGTGACAAGCATTAAGCATAGCAAAGTCATAGCAACATCAATCTCAGAACATAGTGGATACTAGGGATCAAACCCTAACAAAACTAACTCGACTACATGATAAATCTCATCCAACCCATCACCGTCCAACAAGCCTACGATGGAATTACTCACGCATGGTAGTGAGCATCATGAAATTGGTGATGGAGGAAGGTTGATGATGACGATGGCGACGGATTACCCTCTCCGGAGCCCTGAACGGACTCCAGATCAGCCCTCCCGAGAGGTTTTAGGGCTTGGCGGCGGCTCCATATCGTAAAATGCGATGAATCCGTCTCTCTGATTTTTTTCTCCCCGAAAGCAAATATATAGAGTTGGAGTTGAGGTCGGAGGAGCTCCAGGGGGCCCACGAGGTAGGGGGCACGCCCCCATCCTCGTGGCTAGGGTGTGGGCCCCCTGGTCTTCATATTTTGCAAGTATTTTTTATTATTTCCAAAAAGACGTTCCGTGAAGTTTCAGGTCATTCTGAGAACTTTTGTTTCTGCACATAAATAACACCATGGCAATTCTGCTGAAAACAACGTCAATATGGGTTAGTTCCATTCAAATCATGCAAGTTAGAGTCTAAAACAAGGGCAAAAGTGTTTGGAAAAGTAGATACGACGGAGACGTATCAACTCCCCCAAGCTTAAACCCTTGCTTGTCCTCAAGCAATTCAGTTGATAAACTGAAGTGATAAAGAAAAACTTTTACAAACTCTATTTGCTCTTGTTGTTGTAAATATGTAAAGCTAGCATTCAAGTTTTCAGCAAATATTATGAACTAACCATATTCACAATAACGCTTAGGTCTCATGTTTACTCATATCAATGACATAATCAACTAGCGAGCAATAATAATAAATCTTGGATGACAACACTTTCTCAAAACAATCATAATATGATATAACAAGATGGTATCTCGCTAGCCCTTTCCGAGACTGCAAAACATAAATGCAGAGCACCTTTAAAGATCAAGGACTGACTAGACATTGTAATTCATGGTAAAAGAGATTCAATCAAGTCATACTCAATGTAAACTAACAGTAATGAATGCACATGACAGCGGTGCTCTCCAACTGGTGCTTTTTAATAAGAGGATGATGACTCAACATGAAAGTAAATAGATAGGCCATTCGCAGAGGGAAGCAGGGATTTGTAGAGGTACCAGAGCTCGGTTTTAAAATAGAGAAGAATAATATTTTGAGTGGTATACTTTCATTGTCAACATAACAACCAAGAGATGGCGATATCTTCCATGCTACACACATTATAGGAGGTTCCCAAACAGAGTGGTAAAGTTTATACTCCCCTCCACCAACAAGCATCAATCCATGGCTTGCTCAAAACAATGAGTGCCTCCAACAAACAAGAGTCCCAGGGGGAGTTTTGTTTGCAATTATTTTGATTTAGTTTGCATAAAGCATGGGACTGGGCATCCCGGTGACCAGCCATTTTCTCATGAGTGAGGAGCGGAGTCCACTCCTCTTGAGAATAACCCGCCTAACATGGAAGATACGGTCAGCCCTAGTTGATACAGGATATTTATTTGAAGGTTTAGAGTTTGGCACATACAAATTTACTTGGAACAGCAGGTAGATACCGTATATAGGTAGGTATGGTGGACTCATATGGAATAACTTTGGGGTTTATGGAGTTGGATGCACAAGCAATATTCCCGCTTAGTACAGGTGAAGGCTAGAAAAAGACTGGGAAGCGACCAGCTAGAGAGCGACAACAGTCATGAACATGCATTAAAATTAATCAACACTGAATGCAAGCATGAGTAGGATATAATGCACCATGAACTTAAATATTGTAGAGGCTATGTTGATTTTGTTTCAACTACATGCGTGAACATGTGCCAATTCAAGCCACTCGAGTCGTTCAAAAGAGGATACCACCCTATCATACCACATCACAACCATTTTAATAGCATGTTGGCACGCAAGGTAAACCATTATAAGCTCCTAGCTAATCAAGCATGGCATAAGCAACTATAATCTCTAGTTGTCATTGCAAACATGTTTATTCATAATAGGCTGAATCAGGAACGATGAACTAATCATATTTACAAAAACAAGAGAGGTCGAGTTCATACTAGCTTTTCTCATCTCAATCAGTCCATCATATATCGTCATAATTGCCTTTCACTTGCACGACCGAATGATATGGATAATAATAATAGTGCACGTGCATTGGACTAAGCTCGAATCTGCAAGCATTCAATAAACAGGAGAAGACAAGGCATTATGGGCTCTTTTGTCAGATCAACAATAATGCATATAAGAGCCACTTCAACAGTTAAATCATGGTCTTCTCCTATCGACCCCCAAAGAAAAGAAATAAAACTATTTACACGGGAAAGCTCCCAACAAGCAAAAGAAGAACATGAAATGTTTTTGGGTTTTCTTTTTAATTACTACTACAAGCATGGAAATTAAAACTAGCTAAAAGCCACAACTAATTTTTTTTGTTTTTCTTAAGGTTTATCAAACACACAAGAAGAAAGCATAAAAAGGAAATAAACTAGCATGGATGATACAATGAAAAAGTATGAGCACCGACATCTAGCAATGAGTGTGTGAACATGAATGTAATGTCAGTGAGAAATACGTACTCCCCCAAGCTTAGGCTTTTGGCCTAAGTTGGTCTATGGCCACGGTTGGCCTAGTGGATATCCATAGTAATAGTTGGGGTCGTACTGCGAAGAACAAGACTCTGATTGCCACTGGTTGGCAATCATCTCCGGATCCCACTGGTAATTAGACTGTCGTGGAGGATCAACTTGTGGTTCCGACTCTGGCTCTGTGGCTGATGTAGGGTTCCGGTAGGCGTGAATAGCCTCTAACGGAACAAGGTACTTGCCTGCAGATAAATCCAACAAGGAAGGAGTAGGCAGGGTAATAGTCTCAGGATGATGTTTATCAAAGAACAATTTGTATTTAAGCTCCCCTTCCCTATTCTTAACAATAAAATCGTGTGCCACCATACTCTTATAATGTAACTAAATAGTAGGCAGCAATTTTTCTTCTTTTTCATAGTGCCTAATAGGTATGTTCTAATGTGTAGCTAGGCGTGAAGCATAGATGCCTCCAAAGATGGGGCCCTTTGTATGGTTCAGACTTAACCGTTTAGCAATAATACCGCCCATAATAACAGAGTTATCACAGAATAAATCGTGGAACAAAATAATAATATTAGGAACACTAAGGTTTCCACAGTTTCCGTGACCAATTAAGCAAAGACTAGCAAATGTTGCAAAGTAGCGTAAAATAGGAAAATGTATGCTACTGATTCGTGCATCGTAAACGTTCCTCGTTTCCCCTATAGTGATGGTATCAATAAACCCATCCACATCGCCGCAATGTGGTTCCTCTATTGTGCCCTCGAAAGGGATCAAACAAACCCGACAAAAATCATAAAGTGACATCTCCTTATGCTCATCATATAAATAAAACTCCACCGTAGGTGGTGATCTCCTAGCATGGAAATGAAAGTTTTGCACAAAGGTATTGGTGAGTAGGAGATACAGTTCTCGTTGGTCGTGGAGGAAGGCGGTGATGCCTGCATTCTCAGCCAATTCATAAAAATCATCATAAATCCTGGCTGCTCGCAAGAAATCATCGGAAGGCCATTCACACGGCCGAACCTCCGCGGTGCGAGGCAGATTATATTTGGGCCTCGCTGCTTTTTCATTTCGCTTTTCTTTCGAGCTTCGGCTGGATGAGCCCCTCAAAAATATCTTCATTATTTTCTGAAAAATTCCGAAATTTTTAGTAACTTCAAAATAAAAGTAAACCAAACTCAACAAAATTGATAGCAACTACTCCTACAAGTGCCTAGAGCCTATATCATGCATTAGAACTACTTGGAACCATATAAATTTGACATGCAAGCTCAAGAACAGGGTCACCTAGGCAGCCCAAATTTTCAGTGAATAAAGCACTAGAACAAAAACTAATTGGACCAATGGAGGAGTCACATACCAAGGAACAATCCCCCCAAGTAGTTTTGTGAGAGGTGCTTTGAGCAAGGAGATCGAAAATGGCAGGAAAATGAGCTTGGACTCGGGTTTGAACTGGATAATCGTGTTTATGGGAGGAAGAAGGAGTGTGTGGGTGCAGGAATAAGTGGAAGGGGGCCACCATGGGCCCACGAGGCAGGGGGCGTGCCCAGGGGGTAGGGCGCGCCCTCCACCCTCGTGGCCAGGTGGATGCCCCCCGTGCTGTGTTCTCAGTGCCAAATATTATCAAATATTTCAGAAAAAATCATATTTAAATTTCAGGGCATTTGGAGAACTTTTATTTTTGGGGTATTTTTATATTGCACGGATAATTCAAATAACAGACGGAAAATACTTATTTTTATTTTATTTAATATAAATAACAGAAAGTAAAAGGAGGGTACAAAGAGTTGTGTTTTCTAACTTCATCCATCTCATGATCATCAAAAGGAATCCACTAACAAGGTTGATCAAGTCTTGTTAACGAACTCATTCCGAATAACATGGAACCGGAGAAATTTCGAATAACACTATGTTACCTCAACGGGGATATGCACATCCCCAATAATAAGAATATCATATTTCTTTTTGACAGTAGGTAGAGGAAATTCAAAACCTCCAATAATAATCAATGGAATTTTTCCAATAGAGTTGATACTATGAACTTGAGGTTGTTTCC
Source organism: Triticum urartu (assembly GCF_056163025.1). Classification (NCBI taxonomy): domain Eukaryota; kingdom Viridiplantae; phylum Streptophyta; class Magnoliopsida; order Poales; family Poaceae; genus Triticum; species Triticum urartu. Next base: position 357,072,785 of record NC_141877.1, read on the forward strand.
TCCGAAAGTGTACTGTATGCTCATTACCATTAACATGAAAAGTGACATTGCCTTTGGTGCAATCAATAACAGCCCCTGCAGTATTCAAAAAAGGTCTTCCAAGAATAATAGACATACTATCGTCCTCGGGAATATCAAGAATAACAAAGTCTGTTAAAATAGTAATGTTTGAAACCACAACAGGCACATCCTCACAAATACCGACAGGTATAGCAGTTTATTTATCAACCATTTGCAAAGTTATTTCAGTAGGTGTCAACTTATTCAAATCAAGTCTACGATATAAAGAGGGAGGCATAACACTAACACCGGCTCCAAAATCACATAAAGCAGTTTTAACATAGTTTCTCTTAATGGAGCATGGTATAGTGGGTACTCCTGGATCCCCAAGTTTCTTTGGTATTCCACCCTTAAAAGTATAATTAGCAAGCATGGTGGAAATTTCAGCTTCCGGTATCTTTCTTTTATTAGTGACAATTTCTTTCATGTACTTAGCATAAGGATTCATTTTAAGCATATCAGTTAATCGCATACGCAAAAAGATGGGTCTAATCATTTCTGCAAAGCGCTCAAAATCCTCATCATCCTTTTTCTTGGATGGTTTGGGAGGGAAAGGCATGGGTTTCTGAACCCATGGTTCTCTTTCTTTACCATGCTTCCTAGCAACAAAGTCTTTCTTATCATAACGTTGATTCTTTGATTCTGGGTTATCAAGATCAACAGCAGGTTCAATTTCTATATCATTATCATTACTAGGTTGAGCATCATCATTAACATTATCACTAGTTTCAGGTTCATTACCAGATTGTGTTTCAGTATCAGAAATAGAAATATCATTTGGATTCTCAGGTGTTTCAGCGATAGGTTCACTAGGAGCATGCAAAGTCCTATCATTTTTCTTTTTCTTCCTTTTAGAAGGACTAGGCACATCTATATTATTTCTCTAAGAATCTTGCTCAATTCTCTTAGGGTGGCCTTCAGGATACAGAGGTTCCTGAGTCATTCTACCAGTTCTAGTAGCCACTCTAATAGCATAATCATTATTCTTACTATTCAATTCATTGAGCAAATCATTTTGAGCCTTAAGTACTTGTTCTACTTGAGTGGTAACCATATAAGCATGTTTACTAATAAGTTTAAGTTCACCTTTAACTCTAGACATATAATCACCCAAGTATTCAAGCGTATCAGAATTATATTTCAATTGTCTACCAAAATAAGCATTAAAGTTTTCTTGTTTAACAATGAAATTGTCAAACTCATCTAAGCATTGTCTAACAGACTTATAACGAGGGATATCACCTTCATCAAATCTATAGAGAGAATTTACCTTTACTACCTATGTCGGGTTATCAAGACCACGAGTTTCTTCAATAGGTGATGGATCAAGATCATATGTTTCTTCAACAGGCGGTAAATTAAGACCATGCACTAAAAAATACACTTCCGTGATGATACGTGTTTGTCACAGTAGGTCGCTTTTTTGTCATGCATGTACATCCATGACAAATTTATGACAGAATCAAGATAGTCATACCTGTGCTGTCGTAGAAGTGTTCCATGACATTACCAAAATTATCATCACGGAAGTGTCCACTTCCATAACGATAAATCACGCATCACAGAAGTGCTTTCGTCAAAGGTGACCGACACGTGGCATCCACCGTAACAGAACGCCGCTAAGATATCGGGTTGGGTTTTGGATCCGATAACCCGTTAACAGCCCCGACCAATGGGAAATTTCCACGTGTAAAATTCTTATTGGCCGGATGAAACACGTGTCAGCTCGTCAGTGGGTCAGATAGGCACCTATGATACATCGACACGTGGCACGGCCCAACAAAGGTCCATTCCTATGAAAAGGCCGGCCCGTTTGACTTGGTCAAAAGGTGGCGGGCCGGCCCATGGAAAGCCTGTTAACGGCCTGTTCGCATATAGCCCATTTACAGCCCGCTAACCCAAGGCCCGTTACGCCCTATCCGAATTAGGCCCAGTAGCATCATCTGGGCCATCCAATATGATTCCAGCCCGTTTTCACTTCTAGCCCATATATGGCCCATGATGTCTTTCGGCCCATATGAGGCCCTATGTAACTCTTGGCCTATTAATGGCCCGTGGTGAAACTGGCCCGTAATGAACAGTGTATCACTTTATACTCATTAACGGCCCGTTACTCCGTGGGCCGTTTCTAGCCCATGTTATCTTTCGGCCTTCTCAGAGCCCATTTATTCTTGGGCTCATTTCCAGCATTCGTTTAGTTACGGCCCATTACTATCATTTTCTGCTTGTGGGCCAAATTCAGCCGGTGGTTACAGTCGGCCCGTTTGTGGTCCGTTAATACGTTGGGCCGTTTTCATAGCGTCATCAAATACGGCCTATTAACGATGGCCCGTTACGGTCGGCCCATGAACGGACGATTCCAACTCTAGCCCGTTTACGGTCATAATGCAGCCTGTTATTGGCCCATGTTTGGCCAATCGATCATACGGCCCGTATAAGGCCCATTGATGATACGGCCCGTAGAAGGCCCATTGTTTCTATGGCCCATAGAAGGCCTACTGTTTCTATGGACCGTAGAAGGCCCACTGTTTCTACGGCCCGTAGGAGGCCCAGTGTCACTACAGTAAATATTAGCCCATGGTTATTGTGGCCTAGTTTTAAAAAATAGGTTATTGCAGCCACTAGTTATCCGCGGAAAAAGAACTTCAATGACTACAAGCAAACAAATAAACAAGACAACAAGGACATAAATAAGCAAGCAACTAACGCTAGGCTATCACGGCTATTACACATATTACATCCACTGGGCATCAAAGTTCGCCACCAGTGCAAATATAGGGAACAAAGCAACATATCATATACACTGGCCGTCAAAATTGTCCACCAGTGCAAATAAATGCGGCAGCAAAACAAGAGCATAACTGAAACAACTTTAGAAGAGCTCAAGAAATGTTATCCTGGGTATCCACCATGCTGGCAATAAGCTTAGCAAGCTGATTAGCTTTGTCCTGTTTGGCACTAAAATCCTCCAATGCTTGCTGTTGCACCAGAAAGTATGCATCTGAATGCTCCAGGGACTTCCGCAGTCCTTCCGCTTCTTGTTGTAGCACAGCTGAATGATGTCTTTCAGCTTGTAGTTGAGACTCAAGAAACCGAACTGATTCAGACAGTGAGTTTGAATAGCTTGTGCAAGCGGTAGTGGCCAGTAACTCCAACACTAAACCAAGACAGGATGTGTCACTATCCTGAACCTTATCTGCATTACTTCCTTTACTGTTGCTTAATAAGGCACTCTTTCCTAATATTCTATCAGCATTCTAAAAGAAGAAACAAGCAGACACATAACAAGTTTAGCATGTACTAGTATATGAACCTCATTTCGGTGAACCAGTTCATTAGTAAGGTGGACAGGATTAAACTACCAGGTCTTCTATTGCCAAGTACTAGTACATAATAAAAGCATCAAACAAACATATATCTATGTCCTATGGTAGCAATGGAATCTTAAATTAGAACAGTTGTTCTTCAGGTTTAGGCACTTGTTCTACATGAACAGAGTACAGTAAGACACAAGAATATAATACTTAAAAATAGAAAATGAGCTCATAGACCTTACCACATTCTTGGTTCGGGACCAGTACAAAACAAGGCGTTCCCAGTCATCGTCCAGTAAATGTGTCTCAGGAGAACGTAAGGGAATTTGATGAGTTTCTTTGCCGGTGAAGTACGTTTTCTTCAGGTAATTCCGATACTACCACCAAGCATTCTTGAAGATAGCAGAGGTATTAGCACAGGTTACCTCAGCCTGAGTTTCCAAATCGGTCCTTCTCTATAGTGAAAAATGGGAAAATTTGATGTATTATAACCATCATGGAGGTAGGATGTATGGGACGAAGCAAAGTAATTGCCATGAATAACATTACTTACACATAACTCCTGGACAAACACCTGCAAACTGGCATTTTCCTTCATCTTTAGTATAATATTTCCAAGATGGGAAGATACACACATACAATTTAACAACATCAAATGTGATAGATGCTAAACTACGACTAGCTGGTTGTGCTTCCTCCACAGGAATAGGCGTACTAATTGGTGGAGTTGGGGTTCGCCGTGATAGTACTGGCCCTTTGGGCACTGGAGCTTCCTTACTAACTGCTCTTGTTTGGGAGCTCTGTGGTGGAGATGGTGCTGTGTCAACAGGAACTGGGTTACTATCGGCTGGGGTTGGGGTTAGATTGGGTGAAGCTGGTTCTCTGTCCATCATAGTAGGGGTACAATCTGCGAGAGTTTGGGTTATGTGTGATAGGGCTGGTTCTTGTGCATGTACAACCGGGGTGCTATCTCCACCAAGAGGTAGCACTGTTTTATTTGAAGACCGTGTTTTTAGTCTGCTAGATACTGGCATCACCCGCTCCAATTCAAATGGCTGATAAACAGGAAACATAGTTGAATGTACATACATTGTATGAGAGACATGCAATAGATAGTGTGGAAAAAAGAGGGCATGAAATAGTTGACATGTATATTGTTTAACTAAAACGGATAGCATGACATAATCTCACATATAAGATGTCTATCTAAACTGGATAGCATAGCATAACATAATTCAAAGATATGATGAATAACTAAACAGGATCGCATGACATAATTCACCTACATGTTATCTAAGTAATCAGGATCACATCATTTAATTCACATATGTGATTTATATGCTAAACAGAGGGCATTCGATATGATGTCTGAACTAAGAACATGGTGTTGAATATTGTGTATATGATGTCTAAACTATGCAATGCAAGACACCGTATGCATGATATGAGCAGTATAACTGTGCCAAGTTAGAGCATACACCTCAGTGGGGGAATAGGACTGGTCATCTGTCTCTGAATCCATCTCTGAGGAGCTATCGGGACCCAATAAGAGATCTGCTTCGACAGGTAGCACTGTCTGCTCTGAAGGCCTTGTTTTCACTCCAGATTTTTCCATCTCCCACCCAAATGGCTGATTCACAGGAAGAGTAGTTTAATGTACAAACATTGTCGACAAATGGAAATGTAATGAAGAAAAGAATGGGCAAGATATCATTCAAATATATGATGCCTGGTTAAACAGGATGGCATTGCACATTTCACATATATTATGGCTGGCTAAAAGACATGAGACTGCATAATTCCCGTATATGATATAGAAACTAAATAGGTGGCATTACAGAACATGTCTAAACTAAGCAGATGACATATATGATGTCAAAAGTAGGCACTGCAAGGCAACATATGCATGATATGACTAACATCATCAAGCCAAGGTAGAGCAAACACCTTAGGGGGGGTAAATAGGAGTGGTCAGTGGCGTCCGAATCCGCCTCAGAACAGATATCTTCCTCTGGATTACAATCTGGAGAGGGGTGGGGAGGATTTTCCATTGAACCCACCATGGAGCGATGTCTGCATGACATTGTATTGCCGCGTAAAACTCTTCTATTTTTCTCTACATGTTCAGCATGACTGTGTACAATATCTGACATGCATACGAAAAAAATATGGTGAGATTATGTAAGCAGAGCATGCAGAAATTTAGAGTGATGTTAACAAAAAGTGGATCGATGTTTTTCCGTTGAACCAAAATAGCCCTAATGGATTGACGTGAATGTATAGTAATAAGTGATGCAACAAGTGTACAACCTCTTTGCCTTAGCCATGTCGACTTCAGCATCATTGGGTTAGTTGCTGAAGCATTTGAGGAAGAGGTGGTTGTCGGAGGTGTGGAGGAAGATCTGAGGAATCTGTAGACGGTGTCCAGGGCACTGCTTTGTTGTGATGGATCGTTCTGTCGTTGGAGCAGCTCCGGTGAGCCATAAGACGTCAAGGCTGAAGCAGCACAAGACAGACATCGTCAATCTCAAGTGGGATTCTAATAGAATCTCCAATAGATGATGCAAAATGGATGTAAAATTAACATCACCAAAAACCACCTGACTACAACAGATGAGGTAAAAACTGTTGACTCTGAACTTAACTGTCGAAACTGAAATTTACTGTGGAATCTGAATGCTACTGTCGAAACTGAACGCAATGGTAGCAGAGAGGCACTTGACATGTAGTTTAGGGAGGGCCTGCAGTTCATCATCAACCTGCACCCCCCTGAGCCGCCAGCCACCACCGGCCGAACCGCCGGCCCCAGCGCTGCCTCGCCGCCTCGAAACAACTCACCACCGCCGCCCCGGCCAGCCCTCTAGGCCCGCCGCCCCCACCCTGAACCCTAAGATTGATAGTGGGGTACCTCTCGGCGAGCCCCCGTCCCCGCTGCGGGTGGTTCTTCCTTAACGCCGGCGATCCCCCCAGCCCCTGAAAATCGACTGACCCAAAAGTTGATTCAGTCGACTGAAGTGTGGCTTAATCGGAGCAGAGCAGCAACACGAGTGAGGGGGAGAGCAGCAGCAGCAGCTGGGCGAGCGAGCGATCGAGCGAGAGCCGGAGCAGCAGTAGCAGATCCGGCTAGTATGGACGCCGCCACCGAAGGGGCCTCACACTGGGGGAGAGCCGCCGTGGAGATGTCGCCCGCAGCACCGGCTTCAAGGTAGCCGCTCCATGGGGGTGCGGGATGGAGCACCGTCGGCGCCGGGAGGTCGAGTTAAGGAGAAGGTGCGATGCGATGAGTGTACAACCTCTTTGGTGGTGCCGAGTAGGCATCGGCTTCGTCCGAGGAGTCGGTGAGGATGCTGCGGTTCTGTGGGGATGGAGCAGCCGCGATAGACGAGGCGATCGTCGGAGCAGCTCCTTGGAGGTGGAGGACGGGGCGGCTGAACCGGCAGGACGGCGAGATGGACGACGGATCCTCATCCGGGGAGGTGGACGAGGGATGTCGAGCTGTTGCGGTGGACGACGTCGTCGGGGAAGAGGCTCCGGCTGGGCAGCGGTGACATGGCGGACGGAGGAGGGTGGGGTTTCGTGGCTGGAGCAGAGAGTTTATGGCGACCTGGGATTTCGAATGGCGAAAAGGGGGCGATGGGAGGGGGTGAAGCATGACTTAGGAACGTGCTTGTCCAAAATGTAGGGTGTGTTACAAAAGTACCCCCCACCGATTTGAACTAGCGGCCCTTTCGGCTCAGGGTTAGAAGGGGGATTTCGCGTGTCGGGATTTGGTAGCTAGAGGGAGTTTTTGCGCGCGTTGTAATTTCGGGGTAGCAAGGAGCGGGTTGTGAAGGCGCTAGGTTTGGGAGGACGATATCTGAATTTTCGGGATATAATAAGACACGGGTTGAATTTTAGGGACAAGCCTAACGTGTAGTAATATTGTACTTGTACGTACCAAATCAATTCGCACTTCCCTCAACCAAAAAGAAAATGAAAAAAATAAAACTATTCACACCACACAAAGAGAGAGTCTTGCCCTGTTTTACTATACAAATGCTATTCAAAGCTACTCCCTCCTTCCATCTATATAGGGCCTAATGCGTTTTTCGATGCTAACTTTGACCAAATATTAGAGCAATGATATATGACATGCAACTTACACAAAGCACACCGTTAAATTCATATGTGAAAGGTTCTTTCAATGATATAATTTTCACATTGTGCATGTCATGTACTATTAATCTTGTCAATAGTCAAAGGCGGTCTTAAAAATCTCATTATGCCCTATATAGATGGAAGGAGGGAGTATGAATCCATGTTATGTCCGATTAAATTTTTTCGCTTGCTGTATAATGCATGTAACCTACTCATACCAACATTTTAGTGCATTCCAAATGTCTATACTATCGCTGCAATTCGAACTAAATTTGAATTCGTTTCTCTATTTCAATAAGAATCTACAATCATGATTGTTGCCAACTTCAACCATCATAGTTTCCTTGCTATCCACCAGATATAAATCAGACGGCCTATAATGCAGGATGGCAGGCACACCATCATCAACAACTCCGTTTTTTATAAGAGTAGAGATAAAATATATTAAATGTAGTATACCATGTTCATAACCACACCATGTGTATCACCGTTATATATATTCACACATCCATCGGTTTGAAACACTATGATAAATTCTTCAAATATCCGAATTCACTTTTTATAATGAAGTATATATGATCTCTATTCGTCTTTTACACCCACACAACCATCTTATCTTTGTAGCTAGCGCTAACTTTCTCTTGTGCATGCACACGCCCGCATCCCTCTCACCCTCCCTCAGCATTCTCTAGCTCCATCATGCAAATTTGTCTTTTCACTTTAGGTCGTTCACCCACGGTGTGTGTAGGCCCCCCCAGCTCCTTTACGGCACACATCGATCGATATGCCTCCCTAGCCAGGTGTGCCTAGCACAAACACAGGATTCCCCTCTTCTCTTGTCACCGTCCATGCCTCACTCCCACCACTCTTTTCATCGTTCCCGTACTCGCACACTCCTCCCCCTCGATATAGTATGCCTCTCGTACCACCTCCTACATGCATCCCTCTCTCTCTATCCTTCTCCTCATGCCTCATTTGCTTCTAACACACACATGCATGTATACCGATCGATCTCCCAACATATACCTAGATCGACTTTAACTACCCCCCATTGATCGACGCACCTCACAAGTTATGTCTCTCCTTTCTCTTACAAAGGGCGATTGATCTTCCTATGTAGTTACGTCTGCTTACCACAGCCACATCGTCCCCCCTCATCATTCGTGCATGCCTCCTGACCCGTCTCTCACACGCACGTGCATAGACAACAAGCAGCCATCTCCTCTCTTATTGATATTGCGGGTGTGCCCTCCGTTTGTCTAGCAAGCCTATCCCACCTTTTTTTAGAAGCAACTCCACTACCACCCCCTCCAACACTCTAGCTCTGTCTCTCTCCCAACCTTATTCATCTCCTGCACATATGCATGGATGCTGATTGATCTCCCTTAATATATGAGGCAGATCGATCTCCTTAATACATGAGGTAGGCCTCTCTCCTCCTCCACACATATACCAGCCATTGTACCTCTATAGTTAATTGGGCCTCCCTCTTCCCCCACCACACACCGATAGTCGAGCGCTGCAGGTAGGTATCCATGCCACAGAGACAAACTGCACATGTCCCATCTCATGTTCCAGTAGGCCAGCCACTCTATATCTTTGACGTGGGCACACACAAATTCGATGGCATTCTTTATCGATCACGCGCGTGCACACACACACACATCATCCCTCTCTTCGATTCTATGGACACCTCAAGCCAATGATACCTCCACTCTCTTCTCGTGGATTGCCCCCTCTATATATATGTTATATCCAGGACTCTATTTCACACACATTGCATATGTTAAATATTTTGATTGACCCTCCACAGAAAAACTCTCAAGAACCCACACACTATATCTCTCTAGGTTTGTATCTCTCCCACACAACCCCACGTAGGTGGTGTACGTATACAAGAAGAGAATAGGTGCACCGTGCACGTACTCACGCTTCGTGCCCAGCCACACCCGCGCGGGTACACGGTGGAGCTCATTTCTCCGCAGAAGCTGAATTTGTTTTTGAAACATCAAGTGGCCAGAGACTCGAAAACTTATTTGCCCATTAGTGACTTGTCAGGGCGGTGGATTTTAGTTTGTACGATAATGCTGCATCCACCTAAAGTAACGAAAGTTCTTACGTAAACTTCCTAGTAATTCCCTCTTCGTAGGTGCAGCATTACTCCTAACATTTGTAATATCAGTTTGAAACTTGTAATATTGCTGTGTCCTATTCCTGTGTTTTCAAAATCCTGGGAATCAAACAGGTCCTGAGTTGGTGATGATGTTGTGTCTCCCATCTTTCACCAATAGCCGTCGGATCTAGATCTGACGCATACAAATCAAGCTTCTCCATTTTTGCAAAAAGATGCCCGCACTTGTTCCCTATTTACAAACAACTCCTTGTCTCTCACAATCAGCCTCATCTCCTCCCCACCACATCTAGGAGTAGAAGGCCGTGGGAAAATCTGGCGCGATGGCCGCTGCTGGAGCCGTCCACCCCCAATCTTGCTGTTTCGTGCAATGCACGGGCATCTACGCACGGGAAATTATGTCGAACAAGGATAGTTGTAAGCAGGCTAGCTCTACACCCATGATGATAGTGACTGCAGACGGTGAGGCCGACTATGGTATGCCGAACACAGCGCCTATACTCAGGTGTCATCTCCGGCGCATGGTCTTGTCACTTCCTTGTGAGGAGCAGCACATAATAATTTGACCAACGGGTTGTACAGTGCTAGTACTCCTACTATGGAGTACTACATTGGTAGTACTACTACTAGTACTAGTAGCACCACCGTCTGGATTTAGGAGTACTACCACGTCCATCTGGATTTTAGCATTTGACTAGCAATATCTAGTAATGCATGTCACCAAAAATGTACTACTCCCTGTGTAAATAAATACATGTTGTTTTATTCCTATCGGCGAGAGAACTTAATGTTTTTTTGCTACTCCTAACTAGAGTACTAATAGGATTACATGCAATGAACTAAACACTGCATGTCATGTTTGGTAGTCTCAAGTCATTGAAAGCATGCACGACCCACATCTCTCATTGGTTGATATGACACGAAATAAGAAACAAGGAGGGAGTTAATGCACCATGCCTAAGTATTTTGGGATTATTTGGTTTCCGTAAGGTGACTTACACAACATTTTTGTTTACATGCATTAACATTTTATTAGTTAAATCAAAGGTCAAAACTTGGCGCAAAATGCAAAGGGGACCAATAAACCAATAAACATTAAACTTCTCTCGTTTGGCCCGAACTAGAGGTCCGGTGAGATGACTATACTGCACCGGCACGGAGGGGGATGCAGCTTCATTGACTTACGGCAACTGCCTTTGGGTGAATGACACGTGGCCCCATGGGGTGGCTGGCCCACCTATCATACAGCCAAAGGCAGGTGCAGTAGAGGGCCGAGGAGTAGTACGAAATCCTACGCATCTACGCACGCTAACCAAGGGCTGAGTGATCACTCGAATCGCAAGATCAGTTGACTAGAAGCTACGCTAGACCCATGGAGGCGATGAGCGCGAGCATCAGCCGGCTGTGCCAGATGGTCCACGACGCCGGCCTCCGGCCGGGCACCAAGGAACGTCTCCAGGTAGTATTGCTTGAGGCCGCCAGGGCGAGGGGCCGCTTGGACGACAGCTTCGTCTCCTTGTTCGACGAGGTCCTCGTCGGTTTCCTTGACAAGTTCACCGTCGTCAAGAAGCTTGCGGATGACTTTGACGTAAGCCTCCAGCCGACGCGCCCAGGCTCTGCGATGCCTGCCACCCTCAACGGCCACTATGGTAACAACCTCTTCGACGCACTGGTGGCCCTGCGACTGCCCGCCGTCGCACCGGAGAATGTCCACCTCGAGGTAACGCTCGCCGCGAAGTGCCTGGCGCACCAAGACACCATCGACATAATCACCCACATCTACGCGCAAATCGTCCACAAGGACTACTACATGCAAGAGGAGCACGATAGGACGCTGGCCTTCTTGGAGCACAGGGCAACCTTGGACGACACTGTTCAGAAGCACGTTGAGCTCGCTGCCAATGCCGCTGCTCCTCACACGTCGGTTGGTGACCCGGCGCACTAGGGCGTGAGGATGTCATTGAACGTTGATGGATCCGTATGTATTTTTATCTTTCCGTCAAATCCATGTAGTAGTATATGATACTACAGTAATTATCTTAGCTTGCGCATCAACTTCATAATTTGCGTACGTACTCCATGCATGAACGGCGCCAGAACCAAACTTCTCATTACTCTAGGAAAAATCGTTATTTTCTATCTATCGGTTGTGCCATGGAGCAGAACCAAATTTTACAAGTTACGAGTTCAAAAGGAAAAGCCTGCCATGTTCGCATCGCACCCCCACACGGTTGGTCTGGCACGCCGCTCAAGTGGGAATGCCTGCGGTGTTGCATTTTCACTTACAAGTGGGATCGCAGTTGAGCAAACCGACTATCGGCAAACCCCCACCACGCCCACCGCGCGATGGCTGAGAAAACAGGAGGGAGAAGAGATGGCTGTAGCATGGACTCCAAGAAAATTGGTGTCGGATGGGACTCGTGTGGGTGGCGTGTGCCGTACTGCTAGACGTGAATGCTAGTTATGGCCCATGCCACCCCACTATATCGAGCCTATATCGAGGTACGTAGAACAAATTTCTTGCAATCCATGCTCAACCCTCCTCTATCTCTCTTCTCAGCCAGCTAGCGGACGCGCGGAGCCCATCGTCTATTTGCTCACATGCGGCCCCACATGTTAGTGAAAATGCAAGAGGACCCACTGAACCTGCACATCTTTCACCTCGACGTGCTGGTGATGAAAAACAAATCCAATAAAGATCTTCGGTGGCCGCTTTTGGAGTTACTCAACAGTAGTAAGATTCTATTTACAGTTTAACCCAAGATGCACATCTCGTGGCTTCAACTACCACTCTATCTTCTTTCATGACACGACCTGGATGCTGGATGTCCCACGTGTCGGCAAAAGGAGGAAGAACCCGAACAAATCTTCGGTTCTGCTCTCGGATTAGACTAGTTGTGTTAACTTAAAATTTTTATTGTGTACTCCCTCCGTTCCAAAATACTTAACTTCCATTTGTCCAAAAATGGATGTACCTATATTCTAAGACATGTCTAGACACATATATATATATATATATTGACAAATAGAAGGCCTGTATTGTGCAACGGAGGGAGTAGAATGGATGCAAGTTTTTGTATTGGGAAGAAGAGTACATCCATATATTGATAGAGCGCAATTTAGTAGATGTTCTATCACTTTTAGCTAGCAAAGACGCAAGATCGAGCCTTCGCAGATCAACAATGAATGCATCAAGAAGGCACTAATCCAACTTACAGGAGTAGTAAAATGTATTCTTGTGGTTCTTGTTTTCTTTGGTCTTGCTTTTCTAGTCAAAATTATCATTGGAGTTCGTGCAAAACGGAGGTGCGTTTGGGGTCGTGCGTTGGAGTTGGCCTTACAAGTGGGACCGCAGTTAAGGAAACCGACTATCGGCAAACCCCCACCTCGCCCGCTGCGCGATGGCTGAAGTTAGAGAAACGACGAGGTTGAAGAGATTGCTCTAGCACGGACTCCAAGAAATAATATGGTGTCAGATGGATGTCATGGTGGTGGCGTGTGCCGTACTCCTGGACGTGAATGCTTGTTCTGGCCCATGCCACCCTACTACTCTTACTACTTACTCCTACTATATAGTACTAGTATTGAGGATTCGAGGTGCTGGTTACGTACAGCGAACACATTAACATATGGCTACAGTAAAAACACCCGCCCGACGCGCGAAGCATGTGAAGCTAGTACAATTATGTATTCGGAAAATATTTTTTTGCCTCGTCGCACCACTCACTCAGAGAAGCGACTCGAAAGCCATTCATAAATTTAGTAAGTTTATCATAGGCATATCATTTTATTACATACAACAGGTCATCAACCCACATCGACAACGAGGATACATCATAAATACTAAAGTTTTCACCACACAACAAATAACAAGCCATGAAATGAACTTCAACTCAACCATTCCGCGGCGTTGGAAACGCTTGCTTTGAACCACAAGTGATTCTCTGGGATGGGCCATCCGTTGTTGATATGGAGACCAACGCAGGACCGATCATCCAGGCTGAAGTGACCTACTATATCAGTACCAGGGTAGGGAACCACCCAAATGTCCGAGGTATAGACATAGTTGCTTCTCATAAATGTGTCAACAGCAGTTGGATCGCCTTTCACCATCATCGGATAGTTTTGTCCAAGGAAGAGCGATTTTTCTCCAAGACTATCAATTCTATGCCAGGGAGAGGGAGTTGGCGCTAGCACACTAGTATCCATCTCGAATACCATGCAACGGGTGTTGGAATAGGTCCGGAGAGTGCGACCATGGGAGACACCTGCTTCCTTAGCAGTAACATCATCAGTGGGCTGTATACACACAAGAAGAGGTGATCCATCGGAATTAGTTGCCAGGCACCACAGAGTATATGGGCGCTTCTCGTGATCATCACCATCGGCATCTCCCCCTTGGTTATAAATATTTTCAATTATAGGTGGTGGGATGTTCACAGGACCTTGGAAACACAAGAAGAAGGTTAATTAGTAAAGGGAAACTTGCTAACCCGCATGACAATTATAATTACGGTGGAAGACAAACGTACCGAAACTACTAGGATTCCATGCAAAAACAGTGCCACGAGTGGTGGCAGCAAACACAAGGCCCTCGTATTGAATTGCATCACAATACTCATCCATGTACAAAAACTGATTTTTGAGCAATATCCATCGAGTCGAACCACGAAGGACGGCAACAAGCTTGTCAAAGATAGCAACAACTTGATAGTTGTTGTAATTCCAAGAGCGGTTGGGAACTCGACAAATTGCTATCTTCCATAGAAGACAGTCACCATGATCGTATTTGAACGTGCGTACATTACCGGTGTGCTCAACCTCTGGGCAGTGTGCTGAGATTTTTGGAAGTGGAACCCGGTGACGAGTGTACACATTCACAAGTTCCCACTCGCAGTTGGACCCAGTGTAAACAACCCAATCTCCATTTGCACCCGCCCAAGCCTTACCCTCAAGCGATGGCATCTTAACATCATACTCCCTCCGGTCCTTTTTAGTTCGCATATAAGATTTGACTGAAGTCAAGGCTCATAAAGTTTGACCAATTTTGTAGAAAAAAGTGCCAACATTCATAGTCTGAAATCAATACTACCATATGTGTCATGACTTAAAGTTTCATATTATATAACATTAGCATGGCAGATGTTGATATCTTTTCATATAAATACGGTCAAACTTTGTGAAGTTTGAATTCAGAGAATTCTAATATGCAGAGTAAAAAGGACCGGAGGGAGTACGTATCATTATCAAGTGGCATCAACTAGCATAGGGCGAGGCCTCCGTCGTGCCGGCGCCAGTCATCAGGGTCACGGCGAAGAAGATAGGGGAGATCAAACCGCTCCATGACTCTTGGGTTCTTTGTAATGATGTTATTAGTTGAGTCGAAATGGGCTTGAACGAACCTGCCAGGCTAGCCGAGGTGATGATGTCGCACCGATCAATGAGTTCCTCCACCACGTCATCTTTCAGATCGGGGCAAGAATAACGGGGTCGTTTCCGGCCTGTTCCCTCCATGGAGAAGACGATCGAACAATGGCAGAAGAGAGGGTGAAGGGCTGAAGGAAAATGGAGGAGGGAGAGGAAGAGCGTGCGACAGCAGATCCAAATCGAGAGGGAAAGGCGAAGAGTCGGTGGACGGTTGCGAGTTTGCCACGGTTCACAAAGAGGCGCCCCGGCCTACACGCCCATTCGAAAATACTCCTACTACTCGCCGTCGTCTCACTGATATGTTGGAACGAGACCACATGTCAACGAAACATGGTGTGTAATTTCTCGTGCAAAATGCGATCTGGCCGCGTTGGACCGAGGTGCCGCATTAGTTATCGACCTTTATTTTTTTAATGGCGTGCCGATCGGTTTTGAAGCACGAATAACTGGTATTGTACGTGGAGAGGATGACAGCAGGGACCCGCCAAGGTCATGGCAGTACGCAAGCAAGTGCCTCCTTATTTCAAGCCAATAAAAAAATGGCTCCTCCTAGTGGATTTCTGACATCTGGGTCCCATGCCATTGTCAACGTAGTCAATAAACGAGAGAATTGCACAATGAGCGGCTGACACCAGGGACCCAGCAGCTCGCCCAGTTATTTTTGTTTTGGATTAATTTGATAAATTTCACTCCAAATCTGGTGTATCCGAGAAATGCTACTGCAATTTCCAAACTTTGAAAAATGCCATTTCATGCCATTTCTAGTGGCATTTTTCGAAGTCTGGAGTGGCGTTTTTCAAAGTTTGCAAACTGCAGTGGCGTTTTTCATAGTTTGCAAAAATTGCAGTGGCATTTTTCAAAGTTTGGAAATTGCAGTGGCATTTTTATGAATCGCCATAATTGGAGTGGCATTTATCTAATTTGTTTTTGAGATGGAAGCAGGGTGTCAACTGGGCTGTGCGGGACACTCTGGCCTGTCTAGATAGCCTTTTCTTTTATGTTTACCACAGACCATCCGAGTAGTTTTTTTCTTCTGAAAATGGCTAGCCCAGTTCTTTTGTGATTTGTCAAGTAAGTCACTTTATTAGGCCTGTTGGGCTGCAAATCTTTCAAGACGAGGAGAGCTTCATTAGGCTGGCCGAGAAAATGGCCTATCAGTAATGAGAAATGGGTTGTACATTTTTAAAACACATCAAACCGGCAATTATTTTCAAATATCTTTTTTTCATTTCGAGATTTTAAATTGCGTTGATTTTTATGCATGGACAATTTATTAGATTTTGTATTGATATAGATTTATTTTTAAAATCAGTCTGAATGTGACTCGAAATTTCGGGATTAAAAACAGTTCAGACCGCACCAACATATGCAAAATTTCGTATAATTTTTTAACCGTGACCACAATATGGGCTGTAATGCTAACATAAAGAATATGGGCTCCAAAAAACCCTATAAGAATTAGCAAATGGGCTGTAAATTATTTGAAATAATGGTAGATGGGCCGTATGTTGTTTTCCGCAGATTTGAGGCTTTCCACAGATGGCCTGTATACTGTTGGATGTCCATCCAATGGCTGTCGTGCTTCTTCAATCTCTGCTCTTCCTGCTCCAGCCGCTTAAACAAGCACCGGCGGGACTGCCTGCTCCCTCCTCCCCGCGAACAGCTGTGCTGCCGCGCAGGCCTCACCGCCCCACCGTACTCCCATCGCTGGCCTAGCCATCCCTCTACTCACCCACACCTGCTGTTATTCTCCGGCAACGGCAGACGAACCAGTAAACCCTCGTACAGTCGTACTCCCCTCCGCGTGGGAAACAAAAACAACAGGACGAGTCTTCCCTGCCTCCGTGTCGTTCCCTTCCTAGGCCTCACCGTCGTCCACCGCCCTGGTGCTCTCGGCGTGGCGTGGTCAGCGTGGTCAATGACCGACATGCATCTGAAATGGACTGTACGTGGAGAGGCTGACAGCTGGGTCCATGGCCGCACGCACGGAAATGCCTCCTTATCACGCGCAAAATAATGATTTCCTCCACCTAACGTCTGGGACCCACCGAAACGGCCTCTGTATTTCGCGAAAAAAAGTTACCGCCGCTGATAGCTCGGACCCACCAGCTATATCTTCGCACGCAAGGAAGTGCCTCCTTATTACGCACAAAAAAATGAATACTCCCCCTGCTAGCTGGGACCCAGTATAGTGGGCCTACTAAGTTGACGGGGACGAAGGGCTTTGTCAACTTAGTTAATATGCATGATTCTAGCTCGACTAACCGTATGATGTCCATCCAACGGCCGTAGTGCTTATTCAACCTCTGGTCTTCTTGCTCCAGCCGCCCAAAGCAGCGCCGGTCGTGCCGCCTGCTCCTGTCTCCCGTGGCCGGCTGTACTGTCGTGGAGGCCTCACCGCCCCCATACTACTCCCACCGCTAGCCAGGCCATCCCTCCACTCCACTCACCCACACCCCCTGTTATTCTGCGGTGACGGCAGCACAGCCGAACCAGTGAACCCTCGTACTCCTCTCCGCGTGGGCATCCACTGTTGCGTCTTCCCCGGCTCCGCGTCGTCCCCTTCCTAGGCCTCGCCGTCGTCCACCGCCATGGTGTTGCCGGCGCGGCGTGGTCAATATGGTCAACGATCGAATTCCATCGGAAGAATACTGTACGTGGAGAGGCTGATAGTTGGGTCCATGGCAGCCGCAAGGAAGTGCCTCCTTATTACGCGGAAAATAATTATTCCTCCACCTGACAGCAGGGACCCACCAGACGCCCACCAGTATATTGCGAAAAAATGTTTGCCCCTGACTGCTGGGACCCACCCGACGGGCCACCATATTTCATGAAAAAAAATGTTCCCCCTGCTATCAGCTCGGACCCACCGGAAGTGCCTCCTTATTACGCACAAAAAAACGAATACCCCTGCTAGCTGGGACCCACCTTGGTGGGAGGCTGACTTGTGGGCCTACTAAGTTGATGAGGACGGAGGGCTTTGTCAACTTAGTCAATATGCACGATTCTAGCTCCAGTGACCGTACGATGTCCATCCAACAGTCATAGCGCTTCTTCAACCTCTGGTCTTCTTGCTCCAGCCGCCCAAACCAGCGCCGGTCATGCCTCGTGCTCCTGCCTCCCGTGGCCGGCTGTGATGCGGTGGAGGCCTCATCGCCCCCTACTACTCCCACCGCTGGCCAGGCCATCCCTCTACTCACCCACACCCCTATTATTCTACGGCGACGGCAGCCTCACACTGCAGCGAACCAGTGAACCTTTGTACTCCTCTACGCGTGGGCATCCACTGCCGCGTCTTCCCCGGCTCCGCATCGTCCCCTTCCTAGGCCTCGCCGTCATCCACCGCCCTGGTGCTCTTGGCGCGGCGTGGTCAACGTGGTCAAGGAACGGCTTCCGTCGAACGTGGACTGTACATGGAGAGGCTGACAGCTGGGTCCACGGCCGCAGCAAGGAAGTGCCTCCTTATTACATGCAAAATAATTATTCCTCCACCTGACAACGGGGACCCACCAGACGGGCCACTGTATTTTGCGAAAAAAACGTTTGCCCCTGACTGCTGGGACACACCAGCTACATCTTAGCACGCAAGGAAGTGCCTGACAGTCGGGACCCACCTGGTCGAAGCATATGTAGCGTTGTCATTCTGGTCGCGAACGTGTACGTACATATATACTGGTGGATGTAGAGGCGCGCACATGTCGTAGTAGAGGCGCACACGTAGCATGTACACATACGTACAGCGGCCAGGGTGCAAGAAAGAAAATACGGCCACGTATGTGTACATACGGGCGGGGTCTTGAACGCCTACTCGCGGATTCGTACGGCCAGGGCTTGTGTACATGGCTGGGTTGGAACGGAGAAACAACGTCGTCGTCATGTTCATGGGGAGGAAACGGAATGCGTCATGTTCATGGGGAGGCAACGTAATGCGTCATGTTCATCGGGAGGGCTTGGACGGAATAGGCGATGGAAACGAGGCCTGGCATACCGCAGAACAGAGGAAACGGCCTTGTGTTCGACCGGCCACGTTCGAAACGGGTTCCTGTTGATCGGGAGGGGTCTGGCATACCACAAAACAGAGGAAACGGACCTCCTACGGTCGAAATGGGGGTCCTGTTCATCGGGAGGGGTGTGGCATACCGCAAAACGGAGGAAACGGACTTGTGTTGGAGCGCTACGATCGAAACGGGGGTCCTGTTCATCGGGAGGGGTGTGGCGTACCACAAAACGGGACTCCACGGGATACTGTTCATCTCCACCGTCGACCCCCTCCAGCCTCCACGAGCTACTGTTCATCCACCGTCAACCTCCTCCAGCCTCCACCTGCGATTGTTCATCCACGGGCTCCTGTTCATCCAGCCTCCACCGCGCGCTACTCCACCGGTTACTGTTCAACCAGCCCTCTCCACGGGCTATTGTTCATCCTGCCCTCCACCATCTACTGTTCATCCTGCCCTCCACGGGGTGGTCCTGTTCATCCAGCCCTCCACGGGGTCCTGTTCAGCCAACCCCAACCGGCTCGATCGATCGGGGTCCTGTTCATCCAGAGGCAACACCACGGGGTCCTGTTCATCCACCCCCATCGGGAACTGTTCATCCAACCCCCCCCCCCCCCCGCACCGCTCACTGTTCGTCTAGAGGCAGCATCGATCGGCTTCCGTTAGTAGCAATAGCGAAGGAATCGCTCGATCGGGTTCAGTTAACAGCCATCGATTGATCGCTCGGGTTCAGTAATGCGTAGCCTGCAGTGCAATTGCTCGAGTTCAGTTAGAGCCCAACGCCTCGCTCGGGTTCAGTTAGAGCCAACGCCTCGCACACACGCGCGTACGTGTACGAGAGAAGCGCGCATCGCTCGGCTCCCGACCTCCCACCGTAACCGGGAACTCCCAGAAATTTTCCTCCCCCTCTCTTCTACCATGGTTTTTTCCGTCATGGACGGCCCAAAGAATGTCATGCAGCTGCGTCTCCGGCCCGCCCAAGACGAAAAGCCGATTTTCTGTCATGATTTTTTGTCATAGAAGTAGGAGCCCACCACATCTATGATGATTCCGGGTTTTGTCACAATTATCATCATAGAAGTGTCATATGAATGACAGAAAAAAATTCGTTCGGCCCAAAATTTCACGGATGTGTCTTTTTTTGTAGTGATGTATTT
This sequence comes from Triticum urartu, assembly GCF_056163025.1. Lineage (NCBI taxonomy): Eukaryota > Viridiplantae > Streptophyta > Magnoliopsida > Poales > Poaceae > Triticum > Triticum urartu. The sequence continues at coordinate 357,093,009 of NC_141877.1, forward strand.
CTTCAATAGGAGGTAAATTCTTAACATCTTCAGCTTTAATACCTTTTTCTTTCATAGATTTCTTTGCCTCTTGCATATCTTCAGGACCGAGAAATAGAACACCTCTCTTCTTCGGAGTTGGTTTAGGAATAGGCTCAGGAGCCGGCTGAGGAAGTGTCCAGTTATTTTCATTTGTCAACATATTATTCAATAGAATTTCAGCTTCATCCGGTGTTCTTTCCTTGAAAACGGAACCAGCACAACTATCCAGGTAATCTCTGGAAGCATCGATTAGTCCAATATAAAAGATATCAAGTGTTTCATTTTTCTTAAGAGGATGATCAACAAAGCATTAAGTAATTGGAGAAGCCGCCCCCAAGCTTTTGGGAGACTCTCTTCTTCAATTTGCACAAAATTATATATATCCCTCAAAGTACCTTATTTCTTATGAGCAGGGAAATATTTAGCAAAGAAGTAATAAATCATATCCTGGGGACTACACACACAACCAGGATCAAGAGAATTAAACCATATCTTAGCATCACCCTTTAATGAGAATGGAAATATTTTAAGGATATAAAGGTAGCGAGATTTCTCATCATTAGTGAACAGGGTGGCTATATCATTTAATTTAGTAAGATGCGCCACAACAGTTTTCAGATTCATAGCCATGAAAACGATCAGATTCGACCAAAGTAATTATATCAGGATCAACAAAGAATTCATAATCCTTATCAGTAACACATATAGGTGAAGTAGAAAAAGCATGGTCAGGTTTCATTCTAGCATTAAGAGATTGCTGCTTCCATTTAGGTAATAACCTCTTGAGCTCGTATCTATCTTTGCAAGCTAAAATAGCTAAAGCAGCTTCTTTTTCCAAAACGTAACCCTCAGGAATAACAGGTGATTCATATTTATTAGGGGGGAGAGTCTTCATCATCACTTTCATCAATATTATCAGTTTCAATAATTTCATTCTCTTTAACCCTAGCAAGTTGTTCATCAAGAAATTCACCAAGTGGCACAATAGTATCAAGCATAGAAGTAGTTTCATCATAAGTATCATGCATAGCAGAAGTGGCATCATCAATAACATGCGACATATCAGAATGAATAGAAGAAGTAGGTTTAGGTGTCGCAAGCTTACTCAAAACAGAAGGTGAATCAAGTGCAGAGCTAGATGACAGTTCCTTACCTCCCCTCGTAGTTGAGGGATAAATCTTGGTTTTTGGATCTCTCAAGTTCTTCATAATGATAAGCAGATATAAATCCCAAGTGACTCAAAGAATAGAGCTATGCTCCCCGGCAACATCACCATAAAATAGTCTTGATAACCCACAAGTATAGGGGATCGCAACAGTTTTCGAGGGTAGAGTATTCAACCCAAATTTGTTGATTCGACACAAGGGGAGCCAAAGAATATTCTCAAGTATTAGCAGCTGAGTTGTCAATTCAACCACACCTGGAAACTTAATATCTGCAGCAAGGTATTTCGTAGCAAAGTAATATGATAGTAGTGGTAATGGTAGCAAAAGGTAACGATAGCAAAAGTAATGTTTTTGGTATTTTGTAGTGATTGTAACAATAGCAACGGAAAAGTAAATAAGCAAAGAACAATATATGGAAAGCTCGTAGGCAATGGATCGGTGATAGAGAATTATGCCGGATGCGGACCATCATGTAACAGTCATAACCTAGGGTGACACAGAACTAGCTCCAATTCATCAATGTAATGTAGGCATGTATTCCAAATATAGTCATACGTGCTTATGGAAAAGAACTTGCATGACATCTTTTGTCCTACCCTCCCGTGGCAGCAGGGTCCTAGCGGAAACTAAGGAATATTAAGGCCTCCTTTTAATAGAGCACCCGATGAAAGCATTAACACATAATGAATACATGAACTCCTCAAACTACGGTCATCACCGGGAGTGATCCCGATTATTGTCACTTCGGGGTTGCCGGATCATAACACATAGTAGTTGACTATAGCCTTGCGAGATAGGATCAAGAACTCTCATATATTGATGAAAACATAATAGGTTCAGATCTGAAATCATGGCACTCGGGCCCTAGTGACAAGCATTAAGCATAGCAAAGTCATAGAAACATCAATCTCAGAACATAGTGGATACTAGGGATCAAACCCTAACAAAACTAACTCGATTACATGATAAATCTCATCCAACCCATCACCGTCCAGCAAGCCTACGATGGAATTACTCACGCACGGCGGTGAACATCATGAAATTGGTGATAGAGGAAGGTTGATGATGACGATGGCGATGGATTTCCCTCTCTGGAGCCCCGAACGGACTCCAGATCAGCCCTCCCGAGAGGTTTTAGGGCTTGGTGGCGGCTCTGTATCGTAAAAACGCGATGAATCCTTCTCTCTGATTTTTTCTCCCCAAAAGCAAATATATAGAGTTGGAGTTGAGGTCGGAGGAGCTCCAGGGGGCCCACAAGGTAGGGGGCGTGCCCAGGGGGCAGGCGCGCCCCCCACCCTCGTGGCTAGGGTGTGGGCCCCCTGGTCTTCATCTTTTGCAAGGATTTTTTATTATTTCCAAAAAGACATTCCGTGAAGTTTCAGGTCATTCCGAGAACTTTTGTTTCTACACATAAATAACACCATGGCAATTCTACTGAAAACAACGTTAGTCCGGGTTAGTTCCATTCAAATCATGCAAGTTAGAGTCTAAAACAAGGGCAAAAGTGTTTGGAAAAGTAGATATGACGGAGACGTATCAGTTATAAAGAGAATCGCTATGTGAATTCCCTCGGTTTAAATGGACCAGAGATCCATACGATTTATTCAAGTGAGTTTTAGTTAGTTTTGAGAAAAATATGGCATGATGATGTAGCGACCCAACCTCAAACGGCCAAGTCTCTGTGCTTCAGTGTCATCCCTGGATCGGTAATGCTGACACACACAGTACTCGAGGATTTATAACAGAGTAGCAATCACACACTTTATTACATTGAATGTCTCAAAAGAGAACTTATAAATATGGCTAAGGCCATCTAATCCGCTAACAATAGAAGGCTTGGAAGATAAAGTGAGTCCATCAACTCCAACGACATAGCTGAGCTGCATGGCAATGACCTAACGAACCTTACTCCTCGTCTGAAAAGTTTGCAACATAATACGTTGCAGCCCGAAAACGGGTCACCACATGGAATATGCTAGCAAGATAACACATTAGACCAAGAACAGAATAATGCTATCACTACATGCATATTTGGCTGGTGGAAAGCTCTATGGTTATAGTTTTTGCGAGAAGCCAAATTTTCCCTACAACAAAGGAATAGATTTTATTTAACTATCATGGTAGTTGAAACATCATTGAGAAGGTTCCTCCAACTCAATCCCAATTAAAGTAATTAACAACCCAACAATATTAGTTTAGAGTGATGAGATACTTATGATACTCCAAGTACTAGATACTCTAGATGTCCATAACCGGGGACACGGCTAACCATGATTAGTTTATACACTCTGCAGATGTTTGCGCACTTTTCCCCACAAGACCCGATCTCCTCCGTTGGATTTCTCGCACTACAGGGTGTTTGAGAAACGGATGACCGAGACACAGTATTTCAGAAGCATTAACTCCTTACTCCGGGCAGACCATACCAACCCACATCCCACTACCTGCTGATCCACCTCTTCGGAAGCTTCACGCAACTTACTCAACTATGCTAGAGCCCATAATAGCTTGTGGTTGCACACGGAAGTTTCTAGCATGAAAATATCTCAGTTCCCTTTGAGCCTAGGTGGCGGACCATAGGATTATCACACGGGTACTCCAGGATATCCTAGGACATTACTGGATTCCCTAGGTGCCCAACAAACAATCCACCCAGATGTGTATTCAAGTTGCCACCGTAAGTTAAACCCTTAATTAACAATCTCACATTTGTCATGGATTTCACTCACCCAACCACGTCTACGAGCATAGCATAACAATATAAGCAATACGTAGAAGTAACTCCCAAGGGTTTGAATATAACAGGGCAATAGGTTCTACCTCATCAACTACTTCCCAACCCACATGTTAATCACATCCTAACCTTGCAATGTTTGAGGATTGGAACTAATGCATAAAAACTGGGTGATAAAGGGGTATGATCAAAGTGTTACTTGCCTTACTCATGATCCGCAAAACCTAGGGATTCGATGTAGCATGCTTCGCACTCCGGGTGTTCTGTCGCAAACAAACAATAGCATACATAAGCAATCAAGCAAAGAAACATGGGTAAAACTCAAACAAGAAGATCTAACCAGAAAGCTCAACTAAAGAAATCCGGTTTGCGAAAAGAATCAAATCAAACGGAGCAACGAAACTCAAACTACGAAAGAAACAAGATCCGTTTACTAATCTGGACTAAGGCCAAATTTAACAGTAGCAAAAGCTTGTTCAAGTTGGTTAAACAGAAAGAGGGTTTCGAGACGAAGATCTAGGCGCTTGAATCGCCTGATTCTGACAAATGAGCGGAAAGATAAACTAAAACGAAAATCGGATCAGAAATCACGATTGAAAATAATCGCGGAAAATCCTTGAAAAAGAAAACTGACGAACAGGCTAACGAATGAACGTTCGTTGTCTGTTACTAAACCGCGAAAAACCGGTGAACCGATCTATCCAAACAAACTAGGGTTTCTAAAAAAACCGCACCATGTTTTTTAAAAAACCGTACGGTTCTACCTCCGGCAAAGTCCGGCGTGGCGGGGCTGCTCCGGCGGGCGGCGGGGCAGTGCGGGGCGGCGGCGGTGCGGGCAAGGCGGCGGGTCAGCACGACAGCGGGCGGCGGCGGCACGGCAGCTTGCGGCAGCGGGGTCAGCGGCTTGCGGTGGCGGGGTGGTGCGGGCTCCAAGGGCGGCGGGGCGGCGGCTTTTAAGGAGGGTGCTAGGCGGCGGCTTATGGCGGAGGGGGCACGGCGCGGGAGATGAGTCCCGGCCGGACTCCGGTTCGAGCGGCGGTGCGGGCGCGCAGTCTCCTGCTCGGAGACGGCGGCGCGAGGAGTGGGCCGGCGGCTGGGCTTCGGCCCAGCTAGCCACTGCGCGTTTTTTAAAAATAATTTCGCCGAAACAAAAAGAATCCTAGAAAATAAAATGAAATTCTAAAAATGCCAAAACAAATTTTCACCATCTAAATAAAACATTTAAAACAAGGTGAACATTTTCTTGGCCCTAAAATGCAACTTGGAAAAACGTGCAATTTTTCTAATTCAAATAAAATAGCAATAAACTCCAGATAAAAATCAAATATTTGATTTTAATCTTTTTCCTCCAATATTTCATTTATTTTGGAGAAGTCATATTATCTCCTCTTATGTATTTTAATATGAAATATTTTCGGAGAGAAAAATAATTAAAACCAAAAATCCTCGTTTCAATATTTGATAAAACTCAAATTTGAAAACAGGGAAATCCCCAACTCTCTCGGAGGGTCCTTGAGTTGCTTAGGGTTTCGAGGATCACAAAATGAAATGCAATAAAATATGATATGCATGGATGATCTATGTATAACATTCCAAATTGAAAATTTGGGATGTTACAAACCTACCTCCCTTAAGATGAATCTCGCCCTCGAGATTCGGGTTGGCTAGAGAATAGGTGTGGGTGGTCTTTGCGAAGATCATCCTCTCGTTCCCAGGTGGCTTCATCCTCAGTATGGTGGCTCCACTGAACTTTGCAAAACTTGATAACCATGCTGCGGGTGATTCGGCTGGCAAATTCGAGAATCCTGACTAGCTTCTCCTCATAGGTCAAATCACTGCCCAACTGAATCGCATCCAAGGGTACTATATCTCTTAACGGTATATCGGCCATCTCAGCATGACACTTCTTCAGCTGTGAAACATGAAATACATCATGAACTCCTGACAGTCCTTCAGGTAACTCCAACTTGTAGGAAACTTCTCCCATACGTACCAAAATTTGATACGGCCCTACAAATCTCGGGGCTAACTTTCCCTTAACTCCAAAATGTTTCACTCCTCGCAAGGGTGACACTCGCAGATATGCTCTATCTCCAATTTCATAGGTTATTTCCTTGCGTTTCTGCATAACTCTTCTGCCTGGACTGAGCTATCTTCAGTTTATCTCTAATCAACTTAACTTTCTCTTCAGACTCTTTGATCAGACCTGGTCCAAACAATTGTCGGTCTCCGACTTGATCCCACATCAACGGTGTTCTGCACCTTCGTCCGTACAGGGCTTCGAACGGTGCCATCTTCAAACTGGCTTGGTAGCTGTTGTTGTATGAGAACTCCGCATAGGGAAAATCGTCATCCCAACTAGATCCATAATCTAGCGCACATGCCCTCAACATATCCTCCAGAATCTGGTTGACTCTCTCGGTCTGTCCATCTATCTGCGGGTGAAAAGCTGTACTGAATTACAGTTTGTTCCCAAAGTTTGGTGCAACTGATGCCAAACTTTGAAGTAAACTGTGTCCCTCTATATGATACGATGGTCCGCGGAACTCCATGCAGACATACGATCCTAGTCATATATATCTTGGCCAACTTCGCACTTGTATAGGTGGTTTCCACCGGGATAAAGTGAGCTACTTTGGTCAAGCGATCAACTACTACCCATATAGAATCGTATCCTGATTTGGTCCTGGGTCATCCGGTGATAAAATCCATGCCAAGTTTACCCCACTTCCATTCGGGTATCGGCATAGGCTGTAACAATCCTGCTGGCTTTTGATGCTCAGCCTTCACTCTCTGACATACATCACATACGACTACATACTCGGCAATATCCTTCTTCATACCAGTCCACCAGAAACATTCCTTCAAATCCAAATACATCTTGGTGTTTCCTGGGTGTATCAAGTATGGTGAGTCATGAGCCTCCTGAAGTATTAAGTTCCTGATCTCTGTGTTATTGGGCACATAAACACGGTCCTCAAACCATAAGGTGTCGTGCTCATCCTCACGAAAACCTTTGGCCTTTCCTTCGCTCATTCTCTCTTTTATCTTGGCAATCTCTTTGTCCTCCTTCTAAGCTTCTCGAATCTTTCCTTACAATGTAGACTGAACCTCCATGGTTGCAACAAAACCTCTAGGAACAATCTCCAATCGAAGTTCCCTAAGATCCTCTGCTAACTCCTTCGGCAATCCCGTGCTCACTAGGGTATTAGCATAACTCTTCCGACTCAAAGTGTCGTCTACGACATTGGCCTTGCCTGGATGATAGTGAAGCTTCATGTCATAATCCTTTATAAGCTCCAACCATCTCCTCTGCCTAAGGTTCAACTCCTTATGTGTGAAAATGTACTTCAATCTCTTATGATCCGTGTACACATCACAACGATTTCCAATAAGGTAGTGCCTCCAGGTCTTCAACGCATGCACTACGGCAGCCAACTCCAAATCATGCGTGGAATAACTCAACTCATGCGGTTTCAGTTTTCGCGAGGCATACGAAACAACTCTTCTGTCCTGCATAACCACACTTCCAAGTCCTAAGTGAGAGGCATCGCAATACACTTGGAACTCCTTACGTATATCCAGCAGAATCAGCACTGGGGCTGTAGTCAAATGTTTCTTTAACTCCTAAAAACTTGCTTCACATTCTTCCTTCCATTTAAATTTGGTATCCTTCTTCAATAACTCCGTCATTGGCTTCGCAATTTTGGAAAAAATCTCAATGAATCTCAAATAGTATACCGCGAGCCCAAGAAAATTGCGGATCTCGCTAACTGAAGTGGGTGCCAACCATTCAGTGACTGACTGAACCTTGGTAGGATCTACGGTTACACCTTCTCCTGATATAACATGTCCAAGGAATCCAACTTCCTTCAGCCAAAACTCGCATTTGCTGAACATGGCATACAACTGATGTTCCCTAAGTTTCTCGAGAACGAAGCGCAAATGCTCTTCGTGCTCCTCCTCGTTCTTCGAGTATACCATTATATCATCAATGAACACCACAACAAACTTATCCAAATAATCCATGAATACTTTGTTCATCATGCTCATGAAGTAGGTAGGGGCGTTAGTCAGTCCAAATGACATGACCTTATATTCATACAACCCGTACCGTGTGGTGAATGATGTCTTTGGTATGTCCTTCTCTCGTATCTTCAGCTGGTGATATTCAGATCGTAGGTCGATCTTTGAAAACACCTTAGCTCCTTGCAGCTGGTCGAACAAATCATTGATCATCGGCAGTGGGTATTTGTTCTTGATCATCACCTCATTTAACGCACGATAATCAACAACCATTCTTAGAGACTTATCCTTCTTCTCGACCAAAAGCACTAGGGCTCCCCATGGTGATGAGCTCCGTCGAATGTAACCTTTCTCCAATAACTCCTTGATCTGTTTCTTAATCTCTTCAAGATCATTTGTGGGCATCCGATATGGCCACTTCGATATAGGCCCGGTGCCTGGCAATAGCTCTATCAAAAACTCGAAGTCTCGTTCCGGTGGCATGCCTGGTAACTCTTCTGGAAAAACATCCGGGTAATCATTCACTACAGGCACTTCCTCCTGAACAACTCCCGTGAGGGTATTCACTTGGCTACTTCCTGACGCATGCCTAGATACATACTTGATCCTTTTTCCCTCAGGGGTAGTGAGACAAATTGACTTACTAACACAGTCAATGCTTCCTCCATACTTTGACATCCAGTCCATGCTTAATATCACATCCAATCCTTGTGACTCCAAGATTATTAGGTCGGACGGAAAAACATGGCTACCAATGGTTAGGGGTATCTGGTCGCACCATCGACTAGCCATATACTCTGCTCCAGGTGAACTCACTAACAGATGGGTCCTAAGGGTTTGGGTCGGTAGTTTAAACTTATCCATGAATTCCCTTGATATGTATGAATGCGATGCACCATTATCAAAAAGATCAAAGGCGGTAAAAGACTTAACCAAAAACTTACCAATAACCGCGCCTGGCTGTTCTTCAACCTCCTCCTCATTGACGTGGTTCACTTGTCCTTTGTTGAATGGATTGGGCTTCTTTCGAGCGCTCCCATTGCCGTTTCCATTCTTCGCTTCAGGGCACTCCGTGGCATAGTGTCCAGTCTTCCTGCACTTGAAACAAGTAACGTGGCTTAGGTCTCTCTTCATGGGTGTGGCTGGATTGGAACAGTTCTGATTGTTGCTTGCTCCATTCCCATTCACATTCCTTGGGCCAGTATGATTATGGTTACTTCCTCCATTGTGGGTGTGGCCTCCATGGTTATGAACAAGTCCTCCCGAGTTCGGGGTAAGGCGAGGCTTCTGCCGAGCTCTTGGATTATACCTTCCTTGTCCATACTTCCTCTTACGGCTCTCAATTTGCTGTTGCTTCCCTTCAATCATAAGAGCCTTATCTACCAACTCGTGGTAGTTGTTTAATGTTGCCACCATCAACTGCATGCTCATCTCATCATTCAGCCCTTCCATAAACTTCTCCTGCTTTGCGGCATATGTGGCCACATCATCAAGGGCATAGCGAGATAACTTGCTAAACTCATCTGCGTACTGAGCCACAGTACGGTTCCCCTGGCGTAAGTTGCAAAACTCACGCTTCTTCATACTCATAGCTCCGGTTGAGACATGGGCTGTATGGAAGGCTTGCTAAAACTGATCCCATGTAACAGTGGCTATAGGGTAGGTGACTATGTAATTCTCCCACCATGAGGCTGCTGGTCCATCCAACTGATGTGCGGCAAAATGCACCTTCTCAGCATCGGTACATCCTGCAGTGATTAACTCCCTTCCAATCCTGCAGAGCCAATCATCTGCTACTATGGGCTCAGTGCTACTGGAAAACACCGGTGGCTGCAACCTCAGGAAACGGGCTAAGTTGTCAACTGATGGCGGTGCCGGTGGATTGTTGTTGTTATTGTTGTTGCCTTGGTTCTGAACTAACAACTGCATCAGGATATTCTGCTGCTGGATTAACTGAGTGAGCTCCGGTGGGAAGGTAAATCCGGGGTCACGTCTCGGAGGCATCTGATGGGTTTAGAGGGGAGAGATTAGAATAGAATGAGGTCTAATGAGAAAAACACTACCCATATGCACATGAGACAAACACAAACATTTCACTCAATCAATCAAGAAAAGGCATACAATCGATCTAACTATCGTTACAAAAGTGCTCGAACTATACTATTTACATGGTGGAATACTACTACTGATGTGGTGGTCTACCAAAAATATTCTTCGGTTGAAGACTCCATAATGTCTGCTCCAGCTTCGTCTTCATATTCATCATCGCTATTGTCGGGGTCCGAGTCGGTGTCGTCGATTATAATGTAGTCCTCCGGGCGAATCTCCTTAGGTTCTTCGTCTTCTCCTCCTGGTGCGGGGTCTCCCAGAAATACTCCTAGCTTCCTTTCTAGATTGTCATTCTTCTCCACTAGTATGACGATTTCCTCCTCATAATCTTCACGAGTAGCCTTGAGTTCTTCCTCCAGTTCCGTGATCCTAGTCATTGCCTTCTTCAGGTCTATCATTCCTGCGCACATCTGGTTCTCCTGGCGACGAATGTGTTGTTTTAACTCCCGGATGAAAGCTACAATTGATCTATCCTTCCTAGTGTTGATCATCTCCCATTGCTCATCTCGGCACCCACAAATCTGATAGATAGTATCCTTAAGCTCCTTATGATAAACTTCTCCAATGCGTCCCATGGTGATGTGAGCTTCCATACTCTTTCCTAGACTCCAGGTTGGTGCATCGAAGGAAAAATCTATGGGCTTAGTGACTGGCTTGAATGTCCTTCCTGGAAATTGAACTTGAATCATCCATCGCTCCTCTTCTGGTAACGAGGCATTGCAAGTCTCGGTGAAGCTTGGTATTCCAATGTTCAGGTACCTAGTGACTTCCTTCAAGTGTCGTCCAAAAGGTGCTTCTTCATCCGGTTGTGCAAACTTGTTCCTTGCGTCCGCCATCCTAAAGAGTAGAAAATGGAGAGGAGTCAGAAATGACAAGAGAATAGTGATCTAGGGCTTTAGCTTACTGGTCGTGTCCTACACTCAGCGTGTGCTCTGATACCAACTTGTAGCGACCCGACCTCAAACGGCCAAGTCTCTGTGCTTCAGTGTCATCGCTGGATCGGTAATGCTGACACACACAGTACTCGAGGATTTATAGCAGAGTAGCAATCACACAGTTATTACATCGAATGTCTCAAAAGAGAACTTATTACAATAAATATGGCTAAGGCCATCTAATACGATAACAGCAGAAGGCTTGGAAGATAAAGTGAGTTCATCAACTCCAATGACATAGCTGAGCTGCACGGCAATGACCTAACGAACCGTACTCCTCATCTGAAAAGTCTGCAACATAATACGTTGCAGCCCGAAAACGGGTTAGCACATGGAATATGCTGGCAAGATAACACAGTAGAGCAAGAGCAGAATGATGCTATCACTACATGCATATTTGGCTGGTGGAAAGCTCTATGGTTATAGTTTTTGCGAAAAGCCAATTTTTCCCTACAACAAAGGAATAGATTTTATTTAACTATCATGGTAGTTGAAACATCATTGAGAAGGTTCCTCCAAATCAATCCCAATTAAAGTAATTAACAACCCAACAATATTGTTTAGAGTGATGAGATACTTATGATACTCCAAGTACTAGATACTCAAGATGTCCATAACCGGGGACACGACTAACCATGATTAGTTTATACACTCTGCAGAGGTTTGCGCACTTTTCCCCATAAGACCCGATCTCCTCCGTTGGATTTCTCGAACTATAGGGTGTTTGAGAAACGGATGACCGAGACAAGTCTTTCAGAAGCAATAACTCCTTACTCCGGGCAGACCATACCAACCTTGTCGGAGTAAATAACCATGGGTAGCCTAGCCGGCTCCCCCTGGCCCTTGTGAAAAAATTACGAGCCGATTCGGCCCTCAAGAATCCAAGACACAGGGCCTCCTTCCCCTTGCCGGCTGTCTCCAGGCCGGCTATCGGAAGGCGGCCCGACTTCAGCCCTCATGAAGAAATGCCGCGCGAGGGCCGGCTCCGAGAAGCCGGCCGCGAGAGGGCCGACTCCAAGAAGCCGTCTCCCATAAAGCCATCAAGATCGTACCCTCGAAGTCTGCATCCACATAACGGTGATGTGACGGGGCGTGGCTACAGTGAAGCCTGCCACCCCTGAATCCCGGAGCATGCCTGGCACAGTGCAACGTACGGGTGGCCATGACCCGTCCGGCGCGGCACTGTTGCCACGATGACCCTGATGTCAACCACGACAGACCGCCGGCGCGGCCCACGGGCGGTGGGCCCCTTCGGGTAGAGAGACACCCGAAGGCGCCCAGGCCTCCCCCAGTCGGCCCAAGATAGAGCCGGCTCCCCACAGCCGGCTTGCCACCTCCCTCGAAGAAGACGCCCCATTAAGGAGACAAGACGCGGTGAGGCTACAACGATCGCCCGCCGGGCGGCGGCACTGTAGCCATGCCCACCTCGGCAAAGCCCTCGACACCAAGATTAAGCAACAGTAACCAGCCGCCGACAAGGCCCTGGACAGTGGGGCCTGCCTGTCGACCAAGGAGCCGGCAGCCGGCGGGACCCACAAGCCGGCGGGCCCCAGCAGCCGGTGCAGAAGCCAGAGAGCGTAGACACAGACGGCTGGGCCCCGTGCCCAGCCGGATTACCATTGTACCCCCGGGGGGTAGGCCTATATAAACCCCCCGGGGCATCCGTGCAAAGGGAGATCGATCCCTGCTAGTTTTAGACACCACGTAGGGAGGAGAAGAGAGCAAGCCTTGCCCTTCTTCCTCCTCTCGCCAAATAGCTCAAGGGGCATCGTGTAGCTACTTATTCATCTAGTGATCATGCGGAGACCCCGCAGAGCAGCAGTAGGGGTGTTATCTCCACGGAGAGCCCCGAAGCTGGGTAAGATTCGCCAGCGTGCATGTCTTCGCCTCATCCCGTTTCCAAGCACCGGCGACGTCTTATTGGCTCCCACAATGATAAGCCACCCGTTGGCATATGTCGCACCTACCACCCGACATTTAGCGCCCACCGTGGGGCCAGGTGCACCGTCGTCCGGAGACCTGTTCTGGACGGGAACCCTCTTCCTCCCCCGCGAGCGTAGCCAGCCCGGCACGCCCGATGGCGCTTGCCACGACGCGCTACAAGGCGTCACCAACATCTGTGCAGCGAGCAGCCTCGCCGATCTCCTAGACAAGACCCTCATCTCCGACGAGCTCGCCTCCAACGCGGGCACCGACCCCCTCGTCAACCTCCTCGGCCAGCTCCACGTCTCTGGCGAGCCTGCCGTGGACTTGGAGTCGGTTGGCTCCACCGATCCGATGCCTGTCGACTCCGACACGGCCTCACTCGAGACTTTCCTCACCGACGTCGCGATCTACAACAACCCGCTTCCCCGGGCCGATGGCTACGATGCCGTCACCACCGAGGTGATGGTCATCGGCCACGGCGGCGCTTCCGACGAAAGCGCCCACGACGCCCCACACGCGGCAGTCCATGACTTGTCCATCCCCCTCCCGGCCGATGCCGACGCTGAAGCACTGGAAGCTCGCCGCCTTGCCCTCCTCGCGGAGGGCCGGAAGTTGGTTTCCATGAGACGCCTCGCTGAGGCCTACCGACGCGAGGCCGACCGCACCGCCTTTGGCACGCCGCCCCCAGGCGGGCCCAGCCGGGCCGGCGTTGTCAGACAGCGGGCGCTATCGTCGCTGATACGCTAGGAGTTGACCGCCCAGTCTACGCCACTCCGCTCGAGAACCTGCGCGCCGCCCAGGCGGCCGTAGACGAGCTGGATGGGCTGGGGGCCGAAGAACTCCCCCACATGACCCAACGCATCCAGCAGTTGATCGATGCGGCCGCGCGGCGGCATGAAGCCGACGCCCGCGCGGAAAGCCCTTCCCCGCGCCGAGATCACGGCGCGACGTCCCGGACGCCGACTACGGGCAAAACCCGCGCACGGCACGAGAAAGAGCCAGCTGCCAGCCGAAGCCGAACCCGAATCTCCATCGAGCGAGACGCAGAAGGCCACCCCCGGGCCGTGGAGTGGCGAGGCAACCCGCCTCCGCCCCGGCCCCGTGGATAGAGATATCCCACCCCGCCGCCTGTTGCGCATCCGACTCTCAGCGGCCGGCTAGGTCGCCGCGAAGGAGTCGGCGAGAACGACGCCCGCCATCGGATCGACCGCCTGGCGTGATCCCTGGCGCTAGAAGAAGAAGACAATGTCGGCCCGCCTTGCTTCGGCCCCCGCATCCGCGACGAGCCCTTCCCCAAAGGGTTCTCGCTCCCAAGAGACACGCCCAAATACAACGGCTCCGTGAAGCCGGAAGATTGGTTGATCGACTACTCCACGGCGGTTAGCATAGCCAACGGCAACAGGCGCGTTGCCGTGAAGTACGTGCCCCTCATGCTGTAGGGCACGGCGCGGACCTGGCTCAACAGCCTCAAGCCATACAACATCAACAGCTGGCTAGACTTCACAGAAGCCTTCGTCTGCAACTTCACCAGCACCTACAAGCGGGCTCCCAAGCCTAGACAGCTCTCCTTGTGCGTACAAGGCCCCGCCGAGTCCACTCGTGACTACCTCACGCGTTGGGCCGAGCTCCGCAACTCTTGCGAAGGGGTGCACGAGGTGCAAGCCATAGAATACTTCACGGCCGGGTGCCGAGAAGGCACCCTCCTCAAGCACAAGCTCCTCTGCGATGAGCCGACTACCCTCGATGAGCTTCTGGTCATATCGAACAAGTACGCCACCGCCGACTCCTCGATGAAGACCGAACTCCGGGTAGACGCGTCCGGAAAGGTACTCAACCCGGCGCCCAAGACGCCGGCTGGGGACTCCAGCCGACGCCCACACCAGAACGACCACAAGCGCAAGGGCCCCGTGCCGCCCTCCACCAGTCGGCAGGTGGCCACAGTCAAAGAAGAGCAGCCCGAAGCGCGGCCTGCACCCAAGAAGCAGAGGGGCGGCAAGCCGGCTTGGCAGCTGGCCTTCTCCTACGAACAGACTCTCGACGCCCCGTGCAAGTTCCACAGCGGCGCGAAGCCGTCCAACCACACGACCCGGAAATGCCACTGGCTCACCCGAATCTCCAATGGCGAAGGGCTCGCACCGCCTCCGCCTGCCGGTCCGCCGCCTCTGGCTCCGCAGCCGCCGGCCGCTCGGCCCACAGTCAGAGCCGTGCACGATGAGTTCCCCGACGAGCATGCCGCCTATGTCATCTTTATGAGCCAGCCCGAAGACCGGCGCAGCAAACGCCGAGAGCACCAAGAAGTCATCATGGTTGCTGCCAACCCCGCCGAGCACATGCACTGGTCAGAAAAACCTATTAGCCGGAGCCGGACCGACCACCCAGAGGTGATGCCGTCTCCCAGCTCTTATGCGTTGGTTTTGGATGCCACCCTTGCAACGGATAGACGCGCTGCCCGTTTCTCCCGCGTGCTGATAGACGACAGGAGTAGCATCAACATCCTGTACCGTGACACCATGGAGAAGCTGAATGTCAAGACGAAGCAACTCATGCTTACTCGGACTATGTTCCATGGCATCGTACCCGGCTTGTCCTGCGCCCCCATTGGCAAGATCAAGATTGATGTACTTTTTGGGGACAAGGAGCATTTCCGCCAGGAGGCGATCTGGTTTGAAGTGGTGGACCTAGAGAGCCCCTACCATGCATTGCTTGGCCGACCTGCCTTGGCCAGGTTCATGGCAGTTCCCCACTATGCATACCTCAAGATGAAGATACCGAGCACCAAAGGCGTCATCACAATAGCCGGCGATTACAAGAAGTCCTCTGAGTGCGCAGCAGCCAGCAGCCGGCTGGCCGAGTCCCTTGTGATTGCCGAAGAAAAGAAGATGATGGACCGAGTCGTGGCCATGGCCGGCAAGCAGTCGGCCTTGTCCCCCGATCCCAAGGAGCATGATGCTCAAGGATCTTTCCAGCCGGCCAAGGAGACGAAGAAGATACCTCTTGACCCCGAGCACCCAGAGAGGTTTGCCGTCATCGGGGGAAACCTAAACAGCAAATATGAAGGCGAGCTCGCCGATTTCCTCTGTGAGAATCAGGACATCTTTGCATGGTCCCCCAAGGACATGCCGGGTGTTCCGAAGGAATTCGCCGAGCACAAACTACACATCCGAGAAGACGCAAAGCCGGTCAAACAACCCCTCCACCGACTGTTGTAGGAGAAACGCAGGATTGTGGGAGGGGAGATAGCCCGGCTTCTAGCAGCCGGCTTTATTATGGAAGTTTTCTTTCCAGAGTGGCTCGCTAACCCAGTCCTCGTGCTAAAGAAGAACAACAAGTGGCTCATGTGTATAGACTACACGAGCCTCAACAAGGCCTGCCCCAAAGATCCCTTTGCCCTGCCAAGGATTGACCAAGTGATAGACTCCACGGCCGGATGCGAGCTGTTGAGTTTCTTGGATGCTTACTCAGGGTATCACCAGATAAAGTTAGATCCGGCAGACCGCCTGAAGACCGCCTTCATCACGCCATTCGGAGCCTTCTGCTACGTGACTATGACATTCGGCTTGAGAAATGCTGGTGCGACTTTTCAGCGTTGCATGCAGAAGTGCCTCCTCAAGCAACTCGGCAGAAATGCCCACGTCTACGTAGACGACATTGTGGTGAAGACGGAGAAGCGCGGCACCTTGCTGGAAGACCTTAAGGAAACATTTGAGAACCTACGCCGGTTCCAAATCAAGCTTAACCCCGAGAAATGCGTGTTCAGAGTGCCAGCCGGCCAGCTCCTAGGCTTCCTGGTCTCCGAACGCAGCATCGAATGCAACCCAGTAAAGATCAAGGCCATTGAGAGAATGGCGATTCCCACCAAACTTCGAGACGTCCAGAAGTTTACCGGATGCTTGGCCTCCCTGAACCGCTTCATCAGCCGGCTCGGAGAGAAAGCTCTTCCCCTCTACCGCCTCATGAAGAAGACCAACCACTTCGAGTGGAACGACCAAGCCGACCAAGCTTTTCACGAGCTGAAGAAGATGCTGGCCACGCCGCCTGTCCTGGCGGCGCCGACTGAGAAAGAGCCCATGCTCCTCTACATCGCCGCAACCAGCCGGGTGGTCAGCACCGTCATCATAGTCCAGCGCCCAGAAGAAGGCCGAGCCCAGCCGGTCCAGAGGCCGGTGTACTATTTGAGCGAGGTGCTATCTACCTCGAAGCAGAACTACCCGCACTACCAGAAGATGTGCTACGACGTTTACATTGCTGCCAAGAAGCTGAAGCCCTACTTCCAAGAGCATCCCATCACGGTTGTATGCACCGCCCCGCTGGCCGAGATCATAGGCAGCCGGGATGCATCCGGCCGGGTGGCGAAATGGGCCATCGAGCTGGCCCCCTACACGATCTTCTACCAGCCTCGCACCGCCATCAAGTCCCAAGCATTGGCCGACTTCCTCGTCGACTGGGCCGAGACCCAGTACCTACCGCCGGCTCCCGACTCCACTCATTGGCGCATGCATTTCGATGGGTCCAAGATGCTCACCGGCTTGGGAGCCGGCGTCATCCTCACCTCTCCCAAAGGGGACAAGCTCAGATACATGCTGCAAATTCACTTTGCCGCCTCCAACAACGTGGCCGAGTACGAGGTGCTCATACACGGGCTCCGGCTTGCCAAAGAACTCGGCATTCGCTGGATCCTATGTTATGGCGACTCGGACTTGGTGGTACAGCAATCATTCGGCGACTGGGATGCCAAGGACGCAAATATGGCAAGCTACCGCTTCCTCGTTCAGCAGATCAGTGGGTATTTTGAAGGATGCGAGTTCCTCCACGTACCACGAGCCGACAACGAGCCAGCTGATGCCCTGGCTTGAATAGGCTCCAATCGGCAAGCAATACCAACCGGTGTCTCTCTACAACGCCTCCTCAAGCCGTCTATCAAGCCGTCTCCAGAGTCCGATTCCATCTTCGTGCCGCCTGACCCCGACGGGGCCGGGTCCGGCTCGAAGAACCAAGCAGGCGACCCGGGGACTTCGATAGTTGGCCAGGGGGCATCAGTAGGCAGCTCGGGGACTTCCGTAGTTATGCCCGACCTGGGGATTGCCACACCCGGCTCGGGGACTGCGGTAGTCGGCCCGGAGACTACACCAACACAGCAGGCGGCGGCCGACTCAAGCATTTCACCGCCCAGCCCGCCCGCCCTGGTCGCAGTAGCCATTTTGGCAATAGAAGAGGTCGCAGCTCCATCATGGGCTCAATCCATCGTCAACTTCCTAATAAACCAAGATCTGCCGGCTGACGAAGTAGAGGCAAGACAAGTCCAACGCCGAGCCGGAGCATACACAATCGTCAACAGAGAACTCGTCAAGCACAGTGTCACTGGGGTCCTCCAGCGATGCGTCGAGCAAGAGAAGGGCATTGCAATCCTCAGAGACATCCACCAAGGACAATGCGGCCACCATGCGGCCTCAAGATCACTCGTCGCCAAAGCCTTTCGACATGGTTTCTTTTGGCCGACTGCTTTGGATGACGCCAAGGAGTTAGTTAAACATTGCAAAGGGTGCCAACTCTTCAGCTCCAAGCAACACATGCCAGCTTCAGCACTCAAGACCATTCCCCTCACTTGGCCCTTCGCCGTTTGGGGACTGGACATGGTGGGCCCATTCAAAACGGCGCGCGGCGGCATGACACATCTGCTTGTCGCCGTGGACAAATTCACCAAATGGATTGAGGCAAAGCCGATCAAGAAGCTGAATGGGCCGACTGCCGTGACATTTATCGCAGATATAACAACTCGGTACGGCGTACCACACAGCATCATGACCGACAATGGCACGAATTTCGCCAAGGGAGCCTTGGCACGTTTCTGCGCGACGAAAGGCATCCGGTTGGACCTAGCGTCCGTTGCCCACCCGCAGTCAAACGACCAGGTCAAGCGAGCCAACGGCCTCATCCTTTCCGGCATCAAGCCCCGACTGATTGTACCACTGGAGCGTTCAGCCGGCTGTTGGCTCGATGAGCTGCCGGCTGTCCTCTGGAGTCTGCGCACTACACCAAACAAGTCAACCGGCTTCACTCCTTTCTTCCTTGTATATGGTGCCGAGGCGGTCATCCCAACTGACATCGAGTTCGACTCGCCTCGGGTGACCATCTACATGGAAGCCGAGGCCAAGGAAGCACGAGAAGATGGCGTCGACCTGCTGGAAGAAGGCCGGCTATTAGCCATCAGCCGGTCCGCTATCTATCAGCAGGGCCTGCGCCGCTACCACAGCCGGAAGGTCAAGCCAAGATCCTTCCAAGAGGGCGATCTTGTGCTCCAGCTGATCCAGCGAACAGCCGGCCAGCACAAGCTCTCGGCCCCTTGGGAGGGCCCCTTCGTCATCAGCAGAGCCTTAGGCAATGACTCCTACTACCTGATCGACGCGTAGAAGTCGAAGGCATGAAAGAGAGACGACTCCGGCAAGGAGTCGGAACGACCATGGAACGCCAACCTCCTCCGAAGGTTTTACAGTTGAAATGCAGTTTGTATCACGCTAACTTTTATACTAAGTACGAGACAATAGGCCCCCCGAGGAGAGCTCGGGGACTGCCATCTTTTATCTATGAATGAAAAGTATCATGCTTATGGCCTTGTCATTGCATTCACTTTTTCCGTCCGGCACCGGGTTCGACTAGTCGGCCCAGGGACTGGCCGCCTGGAGTTATATTAGAAGTCCTACCCGCAGTCAGACAAGTAGTGTGCCGGCTCCGAAGCCTTCTCTTGCCAAAAGTCGTAGTTCGAAGAACCGGCTATCCGGCTGGCAAGAGTTAAAGGCAGGAACGGGTGCCCACACGAAAAACGGCTAGGGACTAACGGACTAATATAACAAAAGCCGGTTTTTCTCCCACCGCCGACCGGCTACCAGAGTAGCCGGCCGGCCGGCTTCCATTCACCTCGCTCCAATGTAAGAAAGCTCAAGTACTTGCCTTCCCAGAAGGGGAAGGCGGCAAAGGAAACAGCCTAAGGATAAAAAGCGTACATGAATGGAAACCAAACACACAATAATATTTACATAAAAGACCTTCAAAAGGCCAGCATTCAACATAGTTCGAATACACCCCTAGTCGGTGGAATTGCGCAAGTTTAATAAAGTTGTTCAAAAGGCAACAAGAAGGAAAAAACAAGGACGGCAGACTAGGCCAAGGGAGCGACTGGCGAGTCGGGTAGGTTGGTGGAGACAGCAGTGCCGGCTGGAGGAGTGGCCGGCTGGCCAACCTCGGCATGATCACCGCCTCCCGCAGAGGGCGTGCTAGCACGCGCCTTGTTGCCGGAGGCACGATCAGGCTGAGGCTGGCTGCCCGCTTCACCAGTCGGCTCAACGTCTTCGCCTTCCTCTCCTTCGTCGTCTTCGCCTTCATCGCTGGAGGCGATCTCCTCTACCGAGTCTTCACCCGCTGCTGGGTCCAGCCCGATCCACTCCTCCGGCTGGGCAACGCCGTCGTCATTGATCTCAGGAGCGAAGACGCTGATGTCAGTACACTCGGCGGTCGGCGAAGCACGCTGAGCGATAGTCGGCCGCACCTCCTCCAACTCTTCATCGGCCTCCAGCCGCCAGGTGCGCAGCTGGTCCAGGTTCAGCCCCGGATACCAGGCTCGGACGAACTCCAGCGCCCGCCCAGCTCCAAGCCGGGCTGCCGACGCTTTCCAGGCCTCGAAGCAGCCAACTGCCACCTCCAGCCAGTCGGCAGTCCGATTCGGGGTGCGGGGAATCGTCTCGCTTGGCCAGAGGGCGGCAAACACCTGCGCCCCGACGCGCTGGAGGCGGCGGAGCATACGGTGAGCCGGCTGCAGCCGGGCTTGGACCGCCAAGAGCTGCTCCTCGAGCGTCCGGCTTGTGTCCGGCGCAATTTCAGCCCCCGCCTGCCGGCGTGCCTCGCAATGGGCCTCGATGGATTGGGTGGCGAAGACGGAGTAGCCGGTAAAGTAGTCTGCACAGAGAACAAAAAGTAGCACAAGTCAGAACACAAATCAGGGATCAAAGGGCAAGCACGGAGTGAAGAAGGCGGCTTACCATCGATCAGATCCTCGATACGGCTGAAGCCCTCGCTCAGCGCCTACTTCGCTTCAGCCCAGCCCGCCGCTTCGGTCCCGAACTCGGCCTTCAGGGCGTCCTTGTTGTCCTACGCCTTCTTCAGGGCCGCCTTATGGATCTCCTCCTGGTCGGCCAACTTCTTGACCAGGCGGTCACGCTCCAGGACCAAGGCGCTGTACTCGGCTTCCTTGGCGCGAAGGGCGTCTTGGGCCCCGCTGAGCTGCTCCCTCAAGTCGGCATTGGCTCCTGCAAGCATGAAGACAAAGGAAATTAATAAGGTGAAGTAATCAAGGAAGATCCGACCCGGCTGCTCAGCAGTCGGCCCGAATCTCGGGGACTACACCCAGTGGGTGCGCTGACGCACCCCCACAGGAGATGAACGAAACAAATACGCACTCTGGCTGCTGGTCAGGTCCTCGGTTCTCCTGCCCAGCTCCTGAGCCTGGGAGTTGAAGGCGGCTTCACGGAGGTTGTGATACTCCTGAAAGATTATACAGGAAGCAAGGATAAGTTAAGTTGTCAGAACCTAGTAAGTTCCAAGCCGCCTGCGCAGCAGCCAGCTCGGAACTCGGGGACTACACCTAGTGGGTGCGCTGACGCGCCCCCATGGAAGAAACCAAAAGAACAAAATAACCAAGGCCAGAAGACTCACCCGGATGACGGCCCGCGTCGAGAGAAACTCTTGAGTGTATCGCTGCAGCGAGGCGGCCTGAGCTTGAAGCCGGTTCCGGACGTCCTGGGCTGCCGCGTTCAGCTCGCCCGTCCCCCCGTTGGGAGTCCACTCGGACGTGCTGGCGCGGGCCGCCTCCAGGGCCTCCGCCGTCTGGCTGGCGCCCGCTGCTCGGTGCGGTTCCGGCGCGGAGGCACCACCCCCTGCGCGCCGGTGCAATGCCGGCTGCACCTCGAGGCCGGCCCCTGCTTCTGGCTCGCCCATGGACGGCTGCTCTGGTGTCGTAGCTGATTGGCCGCTTTGGCCCGCTCCAGTCGGCGCCGTCTGCGACGCCTCCTCCATGAAGATCACGTGGTCCTCCCGCCCCTCCATTACCGGCGGGCCTTGGTCGACCTCCTTCGACGGGTGCACGGGAACGTTGGGGCCACGGCGCAGAGGGGAACAACGAGCAGCGGAGGCCGGTTGTGCGAGGCCTCCGCCTCCGTCTCCGCGGCTGCCGCTTTCGCCCGGGCCTTGGCCGCCGCGTCGGCCTGCTCCTTCGTCGCCTGGGCGGTCCTTCGCTCCGCCGCCTCCCGCGCGTTCCGCTCCGTGGCCTCCCTAAGGTCAGCGCAGGGGTCCACGCGGCGGGAGCTTGAGGACCCTCTAGTCGGCCCGACTACGGAGCCGCCAGGTCCTCGCTCGAGAGAAAGCGGCGCCTTGTCCGGTAAGAAAAGAAAGGTTTAGAAGAGCTTCGAACGAAAAAGACAAAAAAAATATACGCAAGACATTCAACGACTTACGCAGAGACCGCCTGCGGCTGCTTCACCACCTTGCAGAAGCGGGCCGCCTTCGCGGCCGCCTCATCCCTCTTGGTCGCCGCCGTGGAAGCCTTGGATTTCTTCGGCCGGCTGCCGAAGAAGGTCGATGCGGCCCGGCGCTTCTGCGCGCGGCCACGGGCAGCCGGCACGGCGGACGAACCCGTGCCTTGATGATCAGGCGCCGGCTGGCGGTGTGGGGCGACTTTGACCTCGTCGTCGTTCGGCCAGTCTTCGAAGCTGGCCCCGAGTCCCGCGCCTCCGGGCTCGTCGCCTTACCCCACGATGGCGTCTTCCATGGCGGCCGCTCCCAGGTCCGGATCGTCGGCGTCATCCACCGTGCGGTCAGGGAGGAGCTGGCGCTCTACCCCCGTGGCCCCGACTGTCGATGGAAGAAGAGGGTTCTGCTAAAAGCAAACAAATTGATCAAGAGTCGGCTATCATGAGGCCGGCTACAAAAAGGAAGAAAAGAAGAAAGAACTTACGGAAGGCGGAGGGTTGGCGCGGGAATACGGCTCCTTGCCGTATCGCCAATCCTCGGCGAGCTTGCAGTTGGAGATGTAATTCACCATGTAAGACACCTCTGCGTGAGGCATCTCCCTGGTGCTCAGCCGGCACGGGTCGAAGCGGCCGCTCATCTGGCAGATCATGTGAGGCCGGCCTTGGAGCAGAAGAACCCGGCGCTCCACGAAGGCGGCCACCAAGTCGGCCCCGGTCAGGCCCTCCGACTGGATCATCACCCGAAGCCGGGAGACAGCTGCGTTCCCGGCCTGAGACAGCAACCTGGCCTGGTAGCTCCACGAAGGTTGCCTCCCAGCCGGCGGGCCGGCTACGTAAGCCGGCAGGTTGACGTAGTCGCCTTGCTGGGCGACGTTCTTCACATAAAAATAAGACTTCTGCCAAAGCTTCACCGACTGGATCAGCGGAATGGACGGGAACGGATTGTTCTCGCTCGCCCGCCTCATGGCAATGAAGGCTCCGCAGGGGGCGGGCACGCCCGCGACGACGGTGCCGAGCTTGCTTTGGAAGAACTCCCCCCAGAGCTCGAGCGTGAGGAGAACTCCAAGAAAACCCTCGCACAGGGTGACGAAGGCCGACAGCAGCATCACCGCGTTGGGCGTGAGGTCATGTGGCTGGAGGTGGTAGAATTCGAGGAAGGCTCGGAGGAATCCGCTCGCCGGGAGGCCGAAGCCGCGCAGGCAGTGCGAGCGAAAGATCACCCGCTCGCCCTCCTCCGGTGCCGGCGAAATCTCCCTCGCCGGCGCTTGACGAACCCGCACTAGGTTCTCGCCGGGCAGACGCCGCGTCCCGCGGAGGAACTCGACGTGGTCCTCATGGACGTTGGAGCCATCCCACGAGCTCGACAACACCATGGGAGCAATGCGGCAGGGAGCAAGATGAAGCGACAACGAAACGGCGCGGCAAAGGGTTGCCGCAGCGGGGAGCAAGACGAAGCGACGGCGGAACAGCGCTGCGAAGAGTTGCTGCGGCGAAGAGAAGAAGAAGGAGGGCGAGAAGGGGTGGAGTGAGGGAGAGCGCGCGAGCCTCTGCCGCTCCCCCTCCTCCTCCTACTTATAGACCGCGCGGCGGAGCTGAGGAGGCGCAGCGTGGGGGAACGTGGGGATCAACTGCGCCCACTCCCCCACGTCCCGCGATTATTGTGCCTTGATGGCAGAATAAAACTGCCGCGGGGAGGCAAGCGGTCCATGTGGGCCGCAGAAGATCCGCGCTCGGACCGAGGCCCATGAGTGGCAGGCCCGGGCCTACGGCGGCGTCCCGTCGTGTGCGTGCATTGGCAGGACTTCCTCGCCATGTGGCCCGCGGAATGGCGCGGGGTCAGCTCGCAGGGCGACCCATGTTCCCGCCTACAAGAAACAGAGCTTTCCGAAGACGGTGCGCACACGCAAAAGCCGCCCCCTCGGGATAGGAAGCTGACCTAGCTTCTCGTCCCTTTGTCCGCCTCGAAGCTCGATTAGCTTCGGGGACTACTGTCGGAGTAAATAACCATGGGTAGCCTAGCCGGCTCCCCCTGGCCCTTCTGAAAAAATTACAAGGCGATTCGGCCCTCTAGAATCCAAGACAGAGGGCCGCCTTCCCCTTGCCGGCTGTCTCCAGGCCGTCTATCAGAAGGCGGCCCGACTTCAGCCCTCATGAAGAAATGCCGCGGGAGGGCCGGCTCCGAGAAGCCGGCCGCGAGAGGGCCGACTCCAAGAAGCCGGCTCCCATAAAGCGGTCAAGATCGTACCCTCGAAGTCTGCATCCACATAACGGCGATGTGACGGGGCGTGGCTACAGTGAAGCCTGCCACCCCCGAATCCTGGAGCACGCCTGGCACAGTGCGCCGTAAGGGTGGCCATGACCCGTCCGGCGCGGCACTGTTGCCACGATGACCCTTATGTAAACCATGACGGACCGCGGCGCGGCCCACGGGTGGTGGGCTCCTCCGGGCAGAGAGACACCCGAAGGCGGCCAGGCCTCCCCTAGTCGGCCCAAGATAGAACCGGCTCCCCACAGCCGGCTTGCCACCTCCCTCGAAGAAGATACCCCATTAAGGAGACAAGATGCGGTGAGGCTACAGCGATCGCCCGCCGGGCGGCGGCACTGTAGCCATGCCCACCTTGGCGAAGCCCTCGTCACCAAGATTAAGCAATAGTAACCAGCCGCCGACAAGGCCCTGGACAGTGGGGCCTGCCTGTCGACCAAGGAGCCGACAGCCGGCGGGACCCACAAGCCGGCGGGCCCCAGCAGCCGGCGCAGAAGCCGGAGAGCGTAGACACAGACGGCTGGGCCCCGCGCCCATCCGGATTATCATTGTACCCCCAGGGGGTAGTCCTATATAAACCCCCCGGGGCATCCGTGCAAAGGGAGATCGATCCCTGCTAGTTTTAGACACCACGTAGGGAGGAGAAGAGAGCAAGCCTTGCCCTTCTTCCTCCTCTTGCCAAACAGCTCAAGGGGCATCGTGTAGCTACTTATTCATTCATCTAGTGATCATGCGGAGACCCCGCAGAGCAGCAGTAGGGGTGTTATCTCCACAGAGAGCCCCGAAGCTGGGTAAGATTCGCCAGTGTGCATGTCTTCGCCTCATCCCGTTTCCAGGCACCGGCGGCATCTTATTGGCTCCCACAATGAGAAGCCACCCGTTGGCATATGTCGCACCTACCACCCGACAAACCTACATCCCACTACCTGCTGATCCACCTCTTCGAAAGCTTCACGCAACTTACTCAACTATGCTAGATCCCATAATAGCTTGTGGCTGCACACAGAAGTTTCTAGCATGAAAATATCTCAGTTCCCTTTGAGCCTGGGTGGCGGATCATAGGATTATGACACGGGTACTCCGGGATATCCTAGGACAACACTGGATTCCCCAGGTGCCTAACGAACAATCCACCCAGATGTGTATTCAAGTTGCCACCTTAAGTTAAACCCTTAATTAACAATCTCACATCTGTCATGGATTTCACTCACCCAACCACGTCCACGAGCATAGCATAGCAATATAAGCAATACGCAGAAGTAACTCCCAAGGGTTTGAATATAATAGGGCAATAGGTTCTACCTCATCAACTACTTCCCAACCCACATGTTAATCACATCCTAACCATGCAATGTTTGAGGATTGGAACTAATACATAAAAACTGGGTGATAAAGGGGTATGATCAAAGTGTTACTTGCCTTGCTGATGATCCGCAAAACCTAGGGATTCGTAGTAGCACGCTTCGCACTCCGGGTGTTCTATCACAAACAAACAATAGCATACATAAGCAATCAAGAAAATAAACACTGGTAAAACTCAAACAAGAAGATCTAACCAGAAAGCTCAACTTAAGAACTCCGGTTTGCGAAAAGAATGAAATCAAACGGAGCAACGAAACTCAAACTGCGAAAGAAACAAGATCCGTTTACTAATCTAGACCAAGGTCAAATTTTATAGTAGCAAAAGCTTGTTCAAGTTGGTTAAACGAAAAGAGGGTTTCGAGAAGAAGATCTAGGCGCTTGAATCGCCTGATTCCGACAAACGAGCGAAAAGATAAACTAAAATGAAAATCTGATCAGAAATCGCGATTGAAAATAATCGCGGAAAATCCGAGAAAAAGAAAACTGACGAACAGGCTAACGAACGAACGTTCGTTGTCTGTTACTAATGAGTAAAGTCCATTCGTTAAAACGAACGTAAGGACGAATGTCCACAAAGTAACTAAACCATGAAAAATCGGTGAACCGAATCATCCAAAAAAACTAGGGTTTCTACAAAAACGAACCGGGTTTTAAAAAAACCTGTATGATTCTACCTCCGGTGAATTACGGCGTGGCGGGGCTGCTCCGGCGGGCGGAGGGGCAGTGCGTAGGGGCGGCGGTGCGGGCAAGGTGGTGGCGGCTCCGGTGAGGGGCGGCGGTGGCGCGGGCAAGGCGGCGGGGCAGCACGGCAGCGGGCGGCGGCGACGCGGCAGCTTGCGGCGGCGTGGTCGGCGACTTGCGGCGGCGGGGTGGTGCGGGCTCCATGGGCGGCGGGGCAGCGGCTTTTAAGGAGGGGGCGGGGCGGCGGCTTACGGCGGAGGGGGCACAGCGCGGGAGAGGAGTCCCGGCAGGATTCCGGCTCGAGCGGCGGCGCGGGTGCGTGCAGTCTCCTGCTCGGAGACGGCGGCACGGGGAGTGGGCCGGCAGCTGGGCTTCGGCCCAACTAGCCACTGCGCGTTTTTTTAAATAATTCCGCCGAAACTAAAAAAAAATCCTAGAAAATAAAATAAAATTCTAAAAATGCCAATACAAATTTTCACCGTCTAGATAAAATATTTAGAACAAGGTGAACATTTTCTTGGCCCTAAAATGCAATTTGAAAAACGTGCAATTTTTCTAATTCAAATAAAATAGCAATAAACTCTAGATAAAAATCAAATATTTGATTTTAATCTTTTTCCTCCAATATTTCATTTATTTTGGAGAAGTCATATTATCTCCTCTCATGTATTTTAATATGAAATATTTTCGGAGAGAAAAATAATTAAAACCAAAAATCCTTGTTTCAATATTTGATAAAACTCAAATATGAAAACAGGGAAATCGCCAACTCTCTCCGAGGGTCCTTGAGTTGCTTAGGATTTCGAGGATCGCAAAACGAAATGCAATAAAATATGATATGCATGGATGATCTATCTATAACATTCCAAATTGAAAATTTGGGATGTTACAGATGACATGAAGCAAAGAAAATTATGACATGACGCAAGTAACAAACAAACAAAACACATGACAACAACGAAAAACGTGGAAGCCGTATGGAGCGTCGGTCTCGGGGCGTCACACTAGATATCTTGGCTGCACTCATCATATGCACACAAATTCCTTGGCTCGTTGCCCGTAACTCTCTCACGCACCACTCTGTCGTCTTGGAGCTCTCCCCCCCTCTCTCTCTCAAACTCTAAATCTACCCGGGTCACCCATACACATGCATATCTCACTCGCACTCGATAGGCCCAACTAAAACTCTACCTCTCTCCCTTTTTCTCTCTCCATCTCACACACACACACACACAATCTCATGTCTAGCTAGCCAAGTATTATGGTCCCTCACTCAATTGTAGGCACACACAGTCCCCCCTATATGTACATGACTAGCTAATCTTAGTCTCCATCACAAAGATGTGCATGGTCTATCTCGTTTTCTCTCGGGGCATCTTTCTATCGCGCACGCCCCTCCCTCGATCTCGCACCCATATAGTCCCCTCACGATCTCGAGGGGATCTCTCTATCACAAACACACCCTCTTCTCCTCCCCATGCGTCCATGTTCTCCATGTGTCCCTCTCGACCTTTGTTCCTTGTTGGCCAGACCTCTATTGGACATGTGCTATAGGGGTGTCTCTCTCCGTTGCAAACAATCACACACTAGATATCTTCGTGTATCTCCTCGCCTCGCTTTTCTATCTCGGAGATGCATGCGTGAGATGTTCGCCTAAGAAACGAAAAAACACACACTCTCTCTAATTTATCGTTTGTTGTCACTTTCTCTTTCACACACATACTCTTTTTGCACACTTAATCATTCTCCTTCACACGCACTTGATCTCTCTCGATTTAGGCACTCGCCTCGGTCCATAGAATATTGATTTATTGAAAAGTCAAACATCACAAAGTTTGACCATGTACGTGGAGAAAAACAATTACATCTAGAACGGCAAACATAGACCATTAGATTCACCATGAGATGTAGTTTCATATGATGTATATTTGATATTGTAGATATAAATAACATTTGCGTAAACCTGATCAAAGTTTCCAAAGTTTGACTTCTAAAAAATTTACATGCACTCCATTATTGAGCAGATGGAATATCTCTTTCCCCCTCAGCTATCTGCCGCACCACTCAGCCTTATCGGGGCTCCTCAATCTCTCTCAAACTTTATATCTCCCTGGTTCACACATACACATGTCTTGCTCGCGCTATACATATAGACCCATCCAACACTCTCCGCCCTTGTTCTCCCTCTATGTGACATGCACCCCCTAATAAGTACCATAATCCCTCACTCCATCATAGGCGCAAGCACTCCCCCTAAGTATGATTATCTCTCACTAGCCATCAGGAACACACGTATTGTCTCCTTCCATCCATACGTCTATCTCGATATCTCTCGGGGTATCTTCTATCACACACACACCTTGTCACTCGATCTCCCACCCATGTATTCCCATCACGATCTCCAGGGGATCTCTCTATGACAAACATACACTCTCTCCTCCCCATGTCTGCATTTTCTCCGTACGTCTCTCTCGACCTCTCTCCCTTGTTTGTCAGACCACTCCTGGCCACGTGCTAGGGGTCTTGCTCTCTCGGTTGCAAACAACCACACACTATCTCCTCACCTTGCTTCCATTGTCGAAGATGCATGTGTGATATGTTTGCATAAGACACACACGTTTTTTCTCGACTTTTATCGAGTCTTGTCCATGTCTCTTTCACACACGCACACACACTTTTTTCACTCACTCTTTCTATTTCACTCTCTCTCTAGTTAGGGACTCTCTCACGTCCATAAGCATATGGATGTTTTGAAAAGTTAAAACCTCAGAAAAGTTTGACCAGGTATTGATACGTCTCCAACGTATCTATAACTTTTGATTGCTCCATGCTATATTATATACTGTTTTGGACATTATTAGGCTTTATTATCCACTTCTATATTATTTTTGGGACTAACCTATTAACGGGAGGCCAAGCATAGAATTGCTGTTTTTTGCCTGTTTTAGGGTTTCGAAGAAAAGGAATATCAAATGGAGTCCAAACCGAATGAAACCTTCGGGACGTGATTTTCTCAATGAACAAGACCCAGGAGACTTGGACCCTACGTCAAGACACAAAAGACGAGGCCACGAGGTAGGGGGCACGCCTACCCCCTAGGTGCGCCCTCCACCCTCGTGGGCCCCCTGTTGCTCCACTGACGTACTCCTTCCTCCTATATATACCTATGTACCCCCAAATGATCAGATATGGAGCAAAAACCCTAATTCCACCGCCGCAACTTTCTTTATCCACGAGATCCCATCTTGGGGCCTGTTCCGGAGCTCCGCCGGAGGAGGCATCGATCACGGAGGGCTTCTACATCAACACCATAGCCCCTCCGATGAAGTGTGAGTAGTTCACCTCAGACCTACGGGTCCATAGTTGGTAGCTAGATGGCTTATTCTCTCTTTTTGGATCTCAATACAATGTTCTCCCCCTCTCTTGTGGAGAACTATTCGATGTAATCTTCTTTTTGCGGTGTGTTTGTTGAGACCGATGAATTGTGGGTTTATGATCAAGTCTATCTATGAACAATATTTGAATCTTCTCTAAATTCTTTTATGTATGATTGGTTATCTTTGCAAGTCTCTCAGAATTATCAGTTTGGTTTGGCCTACTAGATTGATCTTTCTTGCAATGGGATAAGTGCTTGGCTTTGGGTTCAATCTTGCGGTGTCCTTTCCCAATGACAGTAGGGGCAGCAAGGCACGTATTGTATTGTTGCCATCGAGGATAACAAGATGGGGTTTTCATCATATTGCATGAGTTTATCCCTCTACATCATGTCATCTTGCTTATGGCGTTACTCTGTTTTCATTAACTTAATACTCTAGATGCATGCTGGATAGCGGTCGATGAGTGGAGTAATAGTAGTAGATGTAGGTAGGAGTCGGTCTACTTGTCTCGGACGTGATGCCTATATACATGATCATGCCTAGATATTCTCATAACTATGCTCAATTCTGTCAATTGCTCAACAATAATTTGTTCACCCACCGTAGAATACTTATGCTCCTGAGAGAAGCCACTAGTGAAACCTATGGCCCCCGGGTCTATCTTCATCATATTAATCTCCTACTACTTAGTTATTTCCTTTGCTTTTTTACTTTGCTTTTAATTTACTTTGAATCTTTATCACAAAAATACCAAAAATATTATTTATCATATCTATCAGATCTCACTCTCGTAAGTGGCCGTGTAGGGATTGACAACCCCTTATCACGTTGGTTGCGAGGATTTATTTGTTTTGTGTAGGTGCGAGGGACTCGCGTGTAGCCTCCTACTGGATTGATACCTTGGTTCTCAAAAACTAAGGGAAATACTTACGCTACTTTGCTGCATCATCCCTTCCTCTTCGGGGAAAACCAACGCAATACTCAAGAGGTAGCAAGAAGGATTTCTGGCACCGTTGCCAGGGAGGTCTACGCAAAAGTCAATATTCTAAGTACCCATCACATACCCTTATCTCCCGCATTACATTATTTTCCATTTGCCTCTCGTTTTCCTCTCCCCCACTTCACCCTTGCCGTTTTATTCGCCCTCTCTCTCTATCCTCCCTCTCTTTCTCTATTTGCCTCTTTTTTCCCGCTTGCTTTTTGTTTGCTTGTGTGTTAGTTTGCTCGTTTGTCATGATGGCTCAAGATAACACTAAATTGTGTGACTTCACCAATACCAACAACAATGATTTTATTAGCACTCCGATTGCTCCTCTTACCGATGCTGAATCTTGTGAAATTAATACTGCTTTGCTAAATCTTGTCATGAAAGATCTGTTTTCCGGCCTTCCTAGTGAAGATGCCGCTACCCATCTAAATAGCTTCGTTGATTTGTGTGATATTCAAAAGAATAAAGATGTGGATAATGATATTGTTAAATTGAAGCTATTTCCTTTTTCGCTTAGAGATCGTGTTAAAGCTTGGTTTTCGTCTTTGCCTAAAAATAGTATTGATTCATGGAACAAGCGCAAAGATGCTTTTATCTCTAAGTATTTTCCTCCTGCTAAAATTGCCAAGCTTATGTATGTTCCTAAAAATAATGGTGAATCCTCTAGCAAGGAAACTACGGATCTCAAATCTATAAGTATTCATCCCAATCTCGTTGCTATCATTAAGGAACCATTTGTTACAAATGATTTTTTCGATCTTGTGCCTAAAAGTTTGATAATCAAGAAAAAGAAAGAAATTCCTAAAGATGGTAGATGCCTCATTGAAGAATTTCCTACCAAAGATGGCAATATCTAGATCTATCCTTGCTTGTTATCACTAGCTAGGGGCGTTAAACAATAGCGCTTGTTGGGAGGCAACCCAATTTTATTTTTATTCCTTGCTTTTTTCTCCTCTTTAGTAATAAATAATTTATCTAGCCTCTGTTTTTTTTTGTGTTTTTTGTGTTTAA
This sequence comes from Triticum urartu, assembly GCF_056163025.1. NCBI lineage: Eukaryota > Viridiplantae > Streptophyta > Magnoliopsida > Poales > Poaceae > Triticum > Triticum urartu. The sequence goes on from NC_141877.1 coordinate 357,125,123, forward strand.
TTAGTGTTTGTGCCAAGTAGAACCGTTGGGAAGACTTGGGGAAAGTCTTGTTACACTTGCTGTAAAAAACAGAAACTTTAGCGCTCACAAGAACTGCTGCCATTTTTATTTGGAAAGTGATATTTAGTTAATTATTTTTTAAGATGATTAATAGATAAATTACTCACGTCCAGAAATTTATTTTAGAATTTTTGGTGTTCCAGATCTTGCGCTAGCTACAGATTACTACAGACTGTTCTGTTTTTGACAGATTCTGTTTTTCGTGTGTTGTTTGCTTATTTTGATGAATCTATGGCTAGTAAAATAGTTTATAAACCATAGAGAAGTTGTAATACAGTAGGTTTAACACCAATATAAATAAATAATGATTTCATTAGAGTACCTTGAAGTGGTCTTTTGTTTTCTTTCGCTAACGGAGCTCACGAGATTTTCTACTTTAAGTTTTGTGTTGTGAAGTTTTCAAGTTTTGGGTAAAGATTTGATGGATTATGGAACAAGGAGTGGCAAGAGCCTACACTTAGGGATGCCCATGGCACCCCAAGATAATCTAAGGACACCTAAAAGCCAAAGCTTGGGGATGCCCCAGAAGGCATCCCCTCTTTTCGTCTACTTCTATCGGTAACTTTACTTGGAGCTATATTTTTATTCGCCACATGATATGTGTTTTGCTTGGAGCGTCTTGTATTATTTGAGTCTTTATTTGTTAGTTTACCACAATCATCCTTTCTGTACACACCTTTTGAGAGAGCCATACATGATTTGTAATTTGTTAGAATACTCTATGTGCTTCGCTTATATCTTTTGAGTTATATAGTTTTGCTCTAGTACTTCACTTATATCTTTTAGAGCACGGTGGTGGATTTGTTTTATAGAAACTATTGATCTCTCATGCTTCACTTAGATTATTTTGAGAGTCTTAAATAGCATGGTAATTTGCTTAAAAAAATCCTTATATGCTAGGTATACAAGATTAATAATAAAATTCTCTTATGAGTGTGTTGAATACTATGAGAAGTTTGATACTTGATAATTGTTTTGAGACATGAAGATGGTGATATTAAAGTTGTGCTAGTTGAGTAGTTGTGAATTTGAGAAATACTTGTGTTAAAGTTTGTGATTCCCGTAACATGCACGTATGGTGAACCGTTATGTGATGAAGTCGGAGCATGATTTATTTATTGATTGTCTTCCATATGAGTGGCGGTCGGGGACAAGCGATGGTCTTTTCCTACCAATATATCCCCCTAGGAGCATGCACGTAATACTTTGCTTTGATAACTTGTAGATTTTTGCAATAAGTATATGAGTTCTTTATAACTAATGTTGAGTCCATGGATTATACGCACTCTCACCCTTCCACCATTGCTAGCCTCTCTAATACCGCGCACCTTTCGCTGGTATCATACACCCACCATATACCTTCCTCAAAACAGCCACCATACCTACCTATTCTGGCATTTCCATAGCCATTCCGAGATATATTGCCATGCAACTTTCCACCGTTCCATTTATTATGACACACTCCATCATTGTCATATTGCTTAGCATGATCATGTAGTTGACATCGTATTTGTGGAAAAGCCACCGTTCATAATTCTTTCATACATGTCGCTAATGAGTCATTGCATATCCTGGTACACCGCCGGAGGCATTCATATAGAGTCATATTTTGTTCTAAGTATCGAGTTGTAATTGTTGAGTTGTAAGAAAATAAAAGTGTGATGATCATCATTATTAGAGCATTGTCCCAGTGAGGAAAGGATGATGGAGACTATGATTCCCCCACAAGTCGGGATGAGACTCCGGACGAAAAATTAAAAAAAGAAAAAAAAAGAAAAGAGGCTATAAAAAAGGAGAAAAGGCCCAAATAAAAAAATGAGAGAAAAAGAGAGAAGGGACAATGCTACTATCCTTTTACCACACTTGTGCTTCAAAGTAGCACCATGATATTCATAGTAAAGAGTCTCTCATTTCGTCACTTTCATATACTAGTGGGAATTTTTCATTATAAAACTTGGCTTGTATATTCCAATGATGGGCTTCCTCAAATTGCCCTAGGTCTTCGTGAGCAAGCAAGTTGGATGCACACCCACTTAGTTCTTTTGTTGAGCTTTCATATACTTATAGCTCTAGTGCATCCGTTGCATGGCAATCCCTACTCACTCACATTGATATCTATTGATGGGCATCTCCATAGCCCGTTGATACGCCTAGTTGATGTGAGACTATCTTCCCCCTTTTTGTCTTCTCCACTACCACCATTCTATTCCACCTATAGTGCTATATCCATGGCTCACACTCATGTATTGCGTGAAGATTGAAAAAGTTTTGAGAATGTCAAAAGAATGAAACAATTGATTGGCTTGTCATCGGGGTTGTGCATGATTTAAATACTTTGTGTGGTGAAGATAGAGCATAGCTAGACTATATGATTTTGTAGGGATAGCTTTCTTTGGCTATGTTATTTTGAGAAGACATGATTGCTTTATTAGTATGCTTGAAGTATTATTATCTTTATGTCAATATGAAGTTTTATCTTGAATCTTTTGGATCAGAATATTCATACCACAATTAAGAAGAATTACATTAAAATTATGCCAAGTAGCACTCCGCAACCAAAAATTCTATTTTTATCATTTACCTACTCGAGGACGAGCATGAATTAAGCTTGGGGATGCTTGATACGTCTCCAACGTATCTATAATTTTTGATTGCTCCATGTTATATTATCTACTGTTTTGGACATTATTGGGCTTTATTATCCACTTTTATATTATTTTTGGGACTAACCTACTAACCGGAGGCCCAGCCCAGAATTGCTGTTTTTTATCTGTTTTAGGGTTTCGAAGAAAGGGAATATCAAACGCAGTCGAAATGGAATGAAACCTTCGGTAACGTGATTTTCTCAACGAACAAGACCCAGGAGACTTGGACCCTACGTCAAGACACAAAAGAGGAGGCCACGAGGTAGGGGGGCGTGCCTACCGCCCCCCAGGCGCGCCCTCCACCCTCGTGGGCCCCCTCTTGCTCCACCGACGTACTCCATCCTCCTATATATACCTACGTACCCCCAAACAATCAGATACGGAACAAAAACCCAAATTCCACCGCCGCAACTTTTTGTATCCATGAGATCCCATCTTGGGGCATGTTTCGAAGCTCCGCCGGAGGAGGCATCGATCACGGAGGGCTTCTACATCAACACCATAGCCCCTCCGATGAAGTGTGAGTAGTTCACCTCAGACCTACGGGTCCATAGTTAGTAGCTAGATGGCTTCTTCTCTCTTTTTGGATCTCAATACAATGTTCTCCCCCTCTCTTGTGGAGAATTATTCGATTTAATCTTCTTTTTGCGGTGTGTTTGTTGAGATCGATGAATTGTGGATTTATGATCAAGTCTATCTATGAACAATATTTAAATCTTCTCTGAATTCTTTTATGTATGATTGGTTATTTTTGCAAGTCTCTTTGAATTATTAGTTTGGTTTGGCCTACTAGATTGATCTTTCTTGCAATGGGAGAAGTGCTTAGCTTTGGGTTCAATCTTGCAGTGTCCTTTCCCAGTGACAGTAGGGGCAGCAAGGCACGTATTGTATTGTTGCCATCGAGGATAACAAGATGGGGTTTTCATCATATCGCATGAGTTTATCCCTCTAGATCATGTAATCTTACTTAAGGCGTTACTCTGTTTTCATTAACTTAATACTCTAGATGCATGCTGGATAGCGGTCGATGAGTGGAGTAATAGTAGTAGATGCAGGCAGGAGTCGGTCGACCTGTCTCGGACGTGATGCCTATATACATGATCATGCCTAGATATTATTATAACTATGCTCAATTCTGTCAATTGCTCAACAGTAATTTGTTCACCCACCATAGAATACTTATGCTCTCGAGAGAAGCCACTAGTGAAACCTATGGCCCCCGGGTCTATCTTCATCATATTAATCTCCTACTACTTAGTTATTTCCTTTGCTTTTTTACTTTGCTTTTACTTTACTTTGCATCTTTATAACAAAAATACCAAAAATATTATCTTATCATATCTATCAGATCTCACTCTCGTAAGTGGCCGTGTAGGGATTGACAACTCCTTATCGCGTTGGTTGCGAGGATTTATCTGTTTTTTGTAGGTGCGAGGGACTCGCGCGTAGCCTCCTACTGGATTGATACCTTGGTTCTCAAAAACTGAGGGAAATACTTACGCTACTTTGCTGCATCATCCCTTCCTCTTCAGGGAAAACTAACGCAGTGCACAAGAGGTAGTAGGTATATGTGGAGAAAAACATTTACATCTGGAATGATCATTAGATTCATCACAACATGAACTTACTTCATACTATCATTTATCTTTGGTATTGTAGATATAAGTAATTTCTTTATAAACTTGGTCAAATTTTCAAAAGTTGGACTTTTAAAAAAATGTTGGAACTACATTATCGAACGGAGGGAGTAGCTCTTTCTCTCTCTCTCTACTATCTCTCACGGGCCTCCCCTCTTACTCAAACACTCTATACCGACGGATTATATGCTCACTGTGTTAGCGTATAGCTCCGTATATTGTTTAGTTGACCGATCAACTAGTTCACATGCTGCCTTGTCAGCTCGTGTCACTACAAAAAAAAGACACATCCATGACATTTTGGGCCGAGCGAATTTTTTTCCTGTCATACACATGACACTTCTATGACGATAATTGTGAAAACACCCGGTATCATCATAGATGTGGTGGGCTCCTACTTCTATGACAAAAAATCAGGACAGAAAATGGGCTTTTCGTCCTGGGCGGGCTGGAGACGCAACTGCATGACATTCTTTGGGCCGTCCATGACGGAAAAAACCGTGGTAGAAGCGAGGGGGAGGAAAATTTCAGGGAGTTCCCAGTTACGGTGGGAGGTCGGGGACCCGAGCGATGCGCGTTTCTCTCATACACGTACGCGCGTGTGTGCGAGGTGTTGGCTCTAACTGAACCCAAGCGAGGCGTTGGGCTCTAACTGAACCCTTGCGATGGCACTGCAGGCTACACGTTATTGAACCCGAGCGATCGATCGATGGCTGTTAACTGAACCCGATCGAGCGATTCCTTCGCTACTACTACTAATTGAGGCTGATAAAGTAGCTGGTGGAGTAGCGCGCGGTGGAGGCTGGATGAACAGGAGCCCGTGGATGAACAGTCGCAGGTGGAGGCTGGAGGAGGTCGACGGTGGATGAACAGTAGCTCGTGGAGGCTGGAGGGGGTCGACGGTGGAGATGAACAGTATCCTGTGGAGTCCCGTTTTGCGGTATGCCACACCCCTCCCGATGAACAGGACCCCCGTTTCGACCGTAGTGCTCCAACACAAGTCCGTTTCGTCCGTTTTGCGATACGCCACACCCCTCTCGATCAACAGGACCCCCATTTCGACCGTAGGAGGTTTGCTTCCTCTGTTTTGCGGTACACCAGACCCCTCCTGATGAACAGGATCCCATTTGGAACATGGCTGGTCGAACACAAGGCCGTTTCCTCCGTTCTGCGGTACGCCAGGCCTCGTTTCCATTGCCTGTTCCGTCCAAGCCCTCCCGATGAACACGACGCATTTCGTTGCCTCCCCATGAACATGAAGCATTCCGTTGCCTCCCCATGAACACGACGACGACGTTGTTTCTCCGTTCTGACCCAGCCATGTAGACGAGCCCTGGCCGTACGTATGCATGAGTAGGCGTTCGGGACCCCGCCCGTATGTACACATACGTGGCCGTATTTTCTTTCTTGCACCCTGGCCGCTGTACATACGTGTAAATGCTACATACGCGCCTCTACTACGACACGTGCGCGCCTCTACTACGACACGTGCACGCCTCTACATCGACCAGTATGTACGTACATGTTCGCGACCAGAATGACAACGCTACATACGCTTCGACCAGGTGGGTCCCGACTGTCAGGCACTTCCTTCTCTGCGAAGATGTAGCTGGTGGGTCCCAGCAGTCAGGGGGCGAATCATTTTTTTGACCGGACGCACTTCCTTGCGTGCGAAGATGTAGCTAGTGGGTCCTAGCAGTTAGGGGGAAACTTTTTTTCACGAAATACGGTGGCCCGTCCGGTGGGTCCCGCTGTCAGGTGGAGGAATAATTATTTTGCACGTAATAAGGAGGCACTTCCTTGCTGCGGCCGTGGACCCAGCTGTCAGCCTCTCCACGTATATTCCATGTCCGATGGAAGCCATTCCTTGACCACATTGACCACGCCGCGCCGAGAGCAACAGGGCGGTGGACGACGGCGAGGCCTAGGAAGGGGACGACGCGGAGCCGGGGAAGACGCGGCAGTGGATGCCCACGCGTAGAGGAGTACGAGGGTTCACTGGTTCGCTGCGGTGTGAGGCTGCCGTCGCCGCAGAATAACAGGGGGTGTGGGTGAGTAGAGGGATGGCCTGGCCAGCGGTGGGAGTAGTAGGGGGCGGTGAGGCCTCCGCCGCATCGCAGCCGGCCACGGGAGGCAGGAGCACGAGGCACGACAGGCGCTAGTTTGGGCAGCTGGAGCAAGAAGACCAGAGGTTGAAGAAGCACTACGTCCGTTGGATGGACATCGTACGGTCCCTAGAGCTAGAATCGTGCATATTGACTAAGTTGACAAAGCCCTCCGTCCCCGTCAACTTAGTAGGCCCACAAGTCAGCCTCCCGCCAAGGTGGGTCACAGCTAGCAGGGGGGTATACATTTTTTTGACCGTAATAAGGAGGCACTTCCTTGCGTGCGAAGATATACTTGGTCGGTCCGAGCTGTTAGCGGCGGTAACGTTTTTTTTGCGAAATACAGAGGCCCTTTCGGTGGGTCCCTGATGTCAGGGGAGGAATCATTATTTTGCGTGTAATAAGGAGGCATTTCCTTGCGTGCGGCCATGGACCCAGCTGTCGGCCTCTCCATGTACAGTCTACTTCAGATGCATGTCGGTCGTTGACCACGCCGCGCCGAGAGCACTAGGGCGGTGGACGACGGCGAGGCCTAGGAAGGGGATGACACGGAGGCAGGGAAGACTCAGCAGTTGTTTGCCACGTGGAGGGGAGTACGACTATACGAGGGTTTACTGGTTCGTCTGCCGTCGCCGGAGAATAACAGCAGGTGTGGGTGAGTAGAGGGATGGCTAGGCCAGCGATGGGAGTACGGTCGGGCGGTGAGGCCTGCGCGGCAAGCACAGCCGGCCGCGAGGAGGAGGGAGCAGGCAGTCCCGTCGGCGCTTGTTTGAGCGGCTGGAGCAGGAAGAGCAGATATTGAAGAAGCACGACGGCCGTTGGATGGACATCCAACAGTCAGTGCTTGTGCGTCAACCGTTTTTTTAGGAAAGCCTCAAATCTGTGGAAAATAGCATACAACCCATCTGCCATTATTTCTAATAATTTATAGCCCATTTGCTAATTCTTAAGGTTTTTTTGGAGCCCATATTCTTTTTGTTAGCATTACAGCCCATGTTGTGGCCACGGTTAAAAAATTAACGAAATTTTGCATATTTCGGTGCGGTCCGAACTATTTTTAATCCCGAAATTTCGACTCACATTCAAACTGATTTTAAAAATAAATGTATATCAATATAAAATCCAACAAATTCTCCACGCATAAAAATTAATGTAATGTAAAATCTCGAAATGGAAAAAAGATATTTTAAACTAATTGCCGGTTTGATGTGTTTGAAAAATGTACAACCCATTTCTCATTACTGATGGGCCATTTTCTCAGCCAGCCGAATGAAGCTCTCCTCGTCTTGAAAGATTTGCAGCCCAACAGGCCTGACAAAGCGACTTACTTGGCAAATCACAAAAAACTGGGCTGTGGCCGTGGACCCAGCTGTCAGCCTCTCCATGTACAGTACTCTTCCGATGGAAGTCGGTCGTTGACCACATTGACCACGCTGCGCCGAGAGCACCAAGGCGGTGGACGAAGGTGAGACCTAGGAAGGGGACGACGCAGAACCGGGGAAGACGCGGCAGTGGATGCCCACGCGGAGAGGAGTACGTGGGTTCACTGGTTCGGCTGCGGCGTGAGGCTGCCGTCTCCGCAGAATAACATGGGGTGTGGGTGAGTAGAGGGATAGCATGGGCCAGCGGTGGGAGTAGTAGGGGGCGGTGAGGCCTCCACGGCATCACAGCCGGCCATGAGAGGCAGGAGCACGCGGCACGACCGACACAGCTTTGGGCGGCTGGAGTAAGAAGACCAGGTTGAAGAAGCATTACGGCCGTTGGATGCACATCGTACGGTCACTATAGCTAGAATCGTTCATATTGACTAAGTTGACAAAGCCCTCCATCCTCGTCAACGTAGTAGGCCCACAAGTCAGCCTCCCACCAGGTTGGGTCCCAGCTAGCAAGGGGAGTATTCATTTTTCTGTGCGTAATAAGGAGGCACTTCCGGTGGGTCCGAGCTGACAGCGGGGGGAACGTTTTTTCGTGAAATACTATGGTCCGTCCGGTGGGTCCCAGAAGTGAGGGGCAAACCTTTTTTCGCGAAATACGGTGGCCCGTCCGGTGGGTCCCAGCAGTCAGGGGGGAAACGTTTTTTCCGTGAAATACTGGTGGCCCGTCCGGTGGGTCCCTGCTGTCAGGTGGAGGAATAATTATTTTGCGCGTAATAAGGAGGCACTTCCTTGCGGCTGTCGTGGACCAAGCTGTCAGCCTCTCCACGTACAGTACTCTTCCGATGGAAGTTGGTAATTGACCACATTGACCACGCCGCGCCGAGAGCACCACGGCGGTGGACGACGGCGAGGCCTAGGAAGGGGACAACGCGGAGCTGGGGAATACGCGGTAGTGGATGCCCACGCGGAGAGGAGTACAAGGGTTCACTGGTTCGGCTGCAGTGTGAGGCTGCCATCAACGCGGAATAACAGGGGGAGTGGGTGAGTGGAGGGATGGCCTGGCCAGTGGTGGGAGTAGTATGGGGACGGTGAGGCCTCCGCGGCAGCACAGTCGGCCACGGGAGTCAGGAGCATGCGGCACGACCGGCGCTGCTTTGGGCGGCTGGGGCAAGAAGACCAGAGGTTGAAGAAGCACTACGGCCGTTGGATGGACATCGTTGACCATGCCGTGCCGAGAGCACCAGGGCGGTGGAAGACGGCGAGGCCTACGAAGGGAACTACATGGAGCCGGGGAAGACACGGTAGTGGCTGCCCACGCGGTGGAGAGTACGAGGGTTGACTGGTTCGGCTGCCGTCGCCGGAAAATAACAGGAGGTGTGGGTGAGTAGAGGGATAGACAGGCCAGGGATGCAAGTATGATGGGGCCGTGAGGCCTTCCCGGCAGCACTGCCGGCCACGGGAGGCGGGAGCAGGCGGTTCCGACGGCGCTGGTTTGGGCGGCTGGGGCAGGAAGATCAGAGACTGAAGAAGCACGATTGCCGTTAGATTGACATCTAACGGTCTGACGCTGGTACAGTCGATTGTTGACTAAGTTTCTTTTTGAGAAACCTTGTGTACGCATGAACTTAGTAGACCCACAAGTCAGCCTCCAAATCTGTGGCAGACAACATAAAGTCCATTTGCTATTTTTTATAATTTGCAGCCCATTTGCTAATTCTTAAGTAATTTATTACAGCCCATTTTCTGCCTAGGACCACGGTCAAAAAGTCCAACCTTATTTTGCATATTTCGGTGGAGTCCGAACTGTTGTAATCCCGAAATGATAAACATTTTTTTAGGAACTTATTGATTTGCCAAAAAAATCGTTTTGTTTTTGTAAGAAAATAAGACGTGGGACAATTTAGTTGGTTTAAGGGAAAACCAGTGGTAAAAAAATCAGCGCTAGGTGGGAAAAACAACAAAAATAAGGATGTAAATATGAAAAGGGAATTTTATGTGCTTTCAATATAATGATACGTGTATATGAACTAGTAAACCAATAGGTAGAGATTAGAAAACGGATGTAGGACATGCGTTTCAAGAGGAAAATAGAACTGGGCTGTGTGTTTGATTCAGTAAAAAAACTGCCTGCGGATGTTGTAAGACAAAATATAACTAACGCTGGCGGGCCATAGGCCAGTAGATACCTGCTGGATCTTTGTGCCCCGTTGTCGTCATGGGCTGGGCCTATTAAAAACAAAACAACCCTGGGCAATCTATAGCCCAGTTGAAACTTGCTCGACCTGAAAAAACAAGATACATGCTCAATAAACGAGAGAATTCTGCAAGTACAGACTGATAACTGGGATGCAGCACGGATATTGTTTTTTATCGTGATAATAAGTGCATGCACTTGTTTCGAAGAAATCGGAGAAATTGGAATTCGAACGGCGGGTGCTTATGCTACCCATCAAATAAAAATCAGGTGCCTGAAAATTCGTTTCGAAACAAATGATTCAGCTTTATATCCACGTCGACCCTCGGCATGATGTTTGGAAGCAAATGCAAGTTCATACCAAAAGATCGTTAACAACAATACCAACTTGCGGACGACAAGGTAGTACAACTACCAATACCAAACTAACTTATAATCGTTTTACTCCTGGCCCTAGTGTTCGTCTGGTAGAAAATCTTGCAGAGGACCAGCTCCCGCTCCTTCTCTTGCTCTAGGTCCCCGAGGTGGTACTGGTGCATCACCCAGTTGGTCCTCTGCTGGTCAAAGTTCTTGTTGGTGTGCAGCACCAGAACCTTTTTTGCTACCCGTCTGCCGGCTGTTGACCATCACCGGTAAGGTATTGCCAGTCTTGTGCCACATCGCGTGCATGCCGCAATATGACTGTATCTTGCGAGGCTTCCACGCGCCCCTTTTGAATGCCCTGGAATTGTGCTAGAAAAAATGCTTCCTTAGGCCACTCAGTGTGATACCTGCAGTATTGTGGAATACAGGTTTTAGTGTACCTAGTTGGCATTTTCATAACATTTTGGCATGTTGCAGTCACTTGTTTCACTTTTTATTAACTGTCAAATTGTAATTGCTTCACCAGGTCTGCGTCTAAAAAGAAAAATAGAGCTATAAACAAAGGAATATGTTTGTGCAAGTAGACGGCCGATCGGTGTCTTACCTGGAAGTTTCTCAGGTTGGGTGCAACATATGTCGTGCTCGCTGTCGATGGTTGGTATGAACAAATTGATGAGAGACTGAAATCTCACGCTGTCAGCACTCACTTTGGCCTCAAGGTGCTCGATCAGCTCCTGATCCATGGGATCGAACTTGACGCCAGCCGGCAGCACGGGCCAATCCTTCTTCGACTTGCATCGGTAACTCCAGTTATATGGTACTCAATGTATGATCATTCGACTGTTTTAAGTGAATGATGAAAGATTTCAACAGATAAGTGGTACTCCAAATCTGAAGTCCAGAATACCCAGACACACCACCGGGATTCTTGTGTCACCTCACGCGCAGCGTGTTGTCATGTCAATTCAATGTGTGGACATGATGAATAATTTGACCGACGTATACTAGTACTGCTACTGTACTACTTACTAGTCGTATTTAGTGTCACGATTTATACATAGGTTTAACTAGCAAGTACGCACTTGAAGCCTAACTGATATATATGGCTTCTGCACAACATCTCCATCATCATTATCAGTACATCCTACGCAGGTGAGTTAGGATGCACCTGATCCCAGGAAGGTATCTATCCTTCAAACTAGAGGAGTGCTTCAAACTAACAACAGTACATAATATCCAACAAAAGAGGGTCGTGCTACAGCAGCAGAATACATGGCTCAATCTAGATATCAGCACGAATCAAGTTGTGCATATTTGCTGTTGGCATGAACCACATCGCCGCATGTCGGGTTTGCAAAAGCCATCCATCGCATGGAAGCTTGATGCCTTTCACACACTGAAGATTATCTGGCAACAAGCTGTGTCGACGAATCTCTGGATATGGTGATTCATGAAACCCATGGTATGATGTGTAAACACAGCCCCCCTCGCGAATGGAAGTTGCATAGCACAGTAATCATTGCCGGTGATATGATCGATGATTGGTTGGATGATCAGATAATTGAGCCCGAGGAACAAGGAGTGGTTGCCGAGGCTGTAAACCTGCCTCCAGTTGAATATGCCTGGCCCAACGAAGCTGGGATCTTTCTCGAACACGAAGCAGCCATAGCCACCAATGTCACGAACGCCCCACGCATTGTACTGCATGTGGTTTGATGTAATGGTTTGGTCAATTTGGTACGTGCGAATGAGCATCAAATGACCGCCGTCAGCTGAACGAGTGATAAACCACCACCCATCGGCTGGTATGATTCCAGGTACTGGAATCATGAAGGCCAGCGCATTTGCGTCTGCTGCAACAATTCAAATTGGAGACCAATTGGACAAAAATAAACATTCATGTTAAGAGTATGTGTGGAATTAAGATTATTATAACAGTGACACATATCATAGACAGAGAATTGCAATGCCATGGTCATAATCATACCCCAAGTTAGAAAATAAGCCAATGGCTTTCATATTGTAGCAATATGTCATGGTTCAAACATCATGTAACAATGAGAGGAAAACAGCTATGACAGCGCCTACTCATATTCTACCATAGCACTTACTACTATTGTTCTCATATCAACTCTAAGCAATAACATGCGTTGTTATAAAAATCTTGTAAACGAGAGTAACATATAGCAATCATGATGTTATGCTCATAATATGTATTCTAACAATCATTAGATGCCAATTGTTCTCATATCAACTCTAACAATAACGTGTGTGGTCATAAAAATCTAGGAAATGAGAGGAACATATAGCAATGATGTGGTTATAGACATGCTATGCATTCTAAATTTGTAACAAATGAACAGGCAGTTGTATTCACAAGGTAAAGATGAGATGAGATAGAACAATTACACGATGATAGATTCCACCAATATAGGTAGCTAATCTGTGCGTCGACCGCGTAAATGATGCCATCATGCACTATAGCATCAGACAGAAATGTTTCCTCAACAGGATTGATGATGAGCCATAACCATGTATAGCGACCGGATTCCAGATAGACTAATCCCTTGTTGAACAAGGCAATGAGCTTGTAATCCATGTAGTCTTCTAATGGTGTGGGCACTTCGCAGATTACAACTTTCTGCAAACAGAGGTCGAGCCAAAAGCTTGACGCGTCTCGTGCGTAGTAGGCAGGAGTGTCCGGCGGGCCGTGAGGCTCGATGGCGGCGGTATCCAATGATGGAAGGGTGATCTCTCACTGGGTGTAGATATCCACGAGACGCCACGGACTACCGGTGTGGTGGATGAGGATGATCCAGTTGGCCTTCATGTCCGCCCAGTAGTGGCCGCGCATGAAGGACAGGTGGACGGGTAGTGGTAGCATGTCGAGGGGCACCACGGCAACCTCCGTAGGATCGTCAAGTCGGTGTCTGGGCCACCTGCGAGGATCGGGCATCAGCAAGCAGGGTGTCTTGAAAACAGCCGGCCGGTTGCAGACGAGTAGACGGTACAAAGACACCGAGCATGTGGCCAGACGGACGGTGCTGAGTAGGTCCATACAACTACAGATCTGCTCCAAGAGAACATCGGGGAGGGAATTCCAATCGCGGCTCTGCGTGTCAGTCGGTTCTGCCATTGGGGTTTTCGGTGCCTGCGAGCCAGCGGGGAAGTGGATTCGGGTGGGCGAGCGAAGAAGCTTCTCCTCGTGTGGCCGAGCAGTGAGCGGGGGGATATGGTACGCACGAGCTACCAAGGAAGATGGCACGGGCGGGCGAGCAGTGAGCGGGGGTAAATGGTGTGCGGCCGACGATGGGGAAGAGAGGAGGAAGAAGAAGAGTGGAAGACGGGGAAGAAAGTGCATTCAATCTCAATTCTACTACTCCCTCCGTCTAGGTGTGTAAGTCACCTTACGAAAACCAAATAATCCCAAAACACTTAGGCACCGTACATTAACTCCCTTCTTGTTTTTTGTTTTGTGGCATATCAACCAATAAGATATGTGGGTTGTGCATGCTTTCAATGACTTGAGACTACCAAACATAACTGACTGATTTAGTAACACCAACACACTGGTTCAGCTTATTAATTATGTGTCCCATCTGCTGCAGTGTGTATTGTCACTTCACTACGAAGACTATTTGAATAGTTCTCTCTGACCGAGATGGGGAATAAATGGACCGTGAGGACTTCCTTTCTACAGTATCCCTATGCCTCTACGCTCACTTTATTCATTTTTCTCCGTACCTAGTCACTTGTTGAAATCTATAGCCAAATGGACATGTCAATGGGAGGGAGTAAGCCCCATGCATGCATGCATGCATGCAATATGCAACACTCACACGTACACATGGACGCACGCAACACTCATGCACCCATGCGGCACACAACACACAACGCAACACACACGCTCACGCTCAAGTGCTCAACCTACTCCCTACGTCCGTGAAAGACTGTACATTTAGAGATTTACACATTGACCAGGGCATAATTAACGCCCAAAAGTAGCAGACTTATGTGTGCATGCGACCATTGAGATAAGAAGATTAAATGAAGGCCGTTGCATGCTGTAATTAAGGATAGACATGTAGCCTATACCTACAGCACAAGTTGGTGCATTAGTCAATAAATATCGATTTGGATTAAAGGATAAACACATTGGAAGTGTAGATGTACATCATGTAGTACACTCTTTGTTGGAAGACCGAGGGAGGACACGTGCATGCACTCACATACACAGCCAGGGCGGTTCACGCGCAAGGGTTGGACTCGTGTCGCGCCTGCGTAAAGTTTTGTTTAACTGATTTCTTTGCTCTACCAACTGACAAGTGGGACCCAGAAACCAGGTGACAATTTAACCAGTCAACAAAGTGCCACGTCGACTATGTGGCCGGTCAGTAGGGTGCAATACGGTGCTCTATGATGAGCTAGTGATCGCATAATCGCCGCAAAACTATATATAGTGACCGTAAAGAGCGTATTGTTACATACATTGACCGCCAGTGTATTTTTCTCGTTTCAAATTAAGCCATATTAATCGGAAAGGACACAGTATGGACTACTACTAGTACTAGTACTGCTTTGATGTGTCCCATCAACTCGCCGAACGAGGAGAAGCTTGCTTACTACGCCTCTCCCTCGCCCACGCGCACGGTGGTTCGCAGGACGAGGAGAGGGTTTTGACTACAGCGCCCTCTCCCTGTCCCTCTCCCTCTCCCTCGCCCTCGCCCTCGTGGTGGACGTGCAGCAGTTCAATCGGTGTCAGATTGCCAGAAGCATATTGTACTGTAGTATCATCATTGTTGGACCTTCCGAAGAGGCGAAGAGCCAAGTGCAAGGTTCACACGAGTACGAACTGTTGAACCTCCCGAAGAGGCAAAGAGCCAAGCGCAAGGTTTTATAGGAGTTGTCGTCCTAGTAGGAGTGTACTAGTACAACTATAGCGAACGATGCTACTGTATGATTCCGCCACATCACGTATATCCAAAGCCATGCCACCTTTTTTTCTCAAAGAGCGTGTTGGAGCCCGTGCAATAACCACACAAGTTGCACGTACACATAACACATTTACTAGTAATAAATTCTAAAGGACAAATGCCAGTATGCCACACAAGTTCATCTCCATCTCATGTGATAAATTTGTGCACGACTAGTCTACATATATTCACAGCGCTACCGTCCACAATTACCGTACTCCACATACACGTTATAGATGGGCTACATGTCCTCCTCCAGGTTCTAGTCCCAAGTGTTCTTCATGGATGGCACGATCCATAGCGGTGGGCAACGGGAATCATTGTCGCAGCTTTCTAGTCTGGTTCCACACGATGGAGACTCATCCAAGCTGATGCGGCATAAATCAGGGATAGCGTGTCCTAGCATGTCGTTCATCTGGCGGTGCGCACTGAAGACACAACCATGCTTCATGAACGGCAGGCCTTCCGTGTCGTGCACGGAAGGTGGCATCCGCTTCAGAATGGGGTAGCTGTCCCCGATGAAAAGCGAGTACTCTCCAAGAGTGTTCCTCGGCACCCACGTAGCATCACGGGGGTCAAACTCGGCGCCGTTCATCTGGTACACGCGGCATCCTAGATCTGGACACATGGTGACATACATACTCAAGGTCCATGCATAATAATGTTGTGCTCAAATGTGGCGGTCAGTAATACTGTGCAACAAATAGTACTACTCCGGTATAGAGGAAGTAAAATAACCGGCTTATTATATATAGCCACTCTTGGCTACATGGATGAGATAGTAAGACATGGAAAAACAAAAATGGTGGCAGCTAGTGGGTTCAAGTCTTCAAGGGCCTAGCTAGCTATACACGTCCTCCAAGGTCAAAAGTACTCCTACTAGTACTACAAAGTATACTACTAGTACAACAATGAAAGAGAAGGCGAGAGGGTTAAAAAATGGAATACCTGGGTAGATGGTGATGGTCCGATCGTGGTAGATTATGTGACCATGTTGCACATTAGTGGTACCATGGGTAACGACTGCTAAGATAGTTGATCCCAATATGCCAAAGTCAGCTACAAGGTTCCAGGTTAGACCGAATCGCGGATGCAAATGCACATCCAGGATCGGCGATCTTATTTTGATCGGGGGATGACTGGTCCCTGCAAAATAATGGAGTACCGTTAGGGATGCAAATGATGGTTTGTGCATTCTGTTTGTAATCTCCCGTACCGTAGGATGTCAACCAGATGAAACAAGTCCCCTGGCTTGTCACCGCGAAGATGCGGCCTAGATGGCGCACGGTGTCTTCGAATGTGTAGGGGTACAAATCTGCCGCCGCCAACATGCACCAGCCTCTGCCGTTACTGCCTCCTGCATTGATGGCAATCCTTATGTCGAACACCGCGATGAGATAGTAATCGTCGTAGCTGCGTCGCTTTGTCCGCGGGTCCGCAATTGCTATCTTCTTCAATCTCATGTAGGCATCATCATACGTATTCTTGCCCAGCTAGTCCAGAAGGCCGATCCCAATGGTGGAGAAGGGGTCTACCGGAACGGCCGCACTGCTGTGGATGTTGTGCAAAATGATGGTGGTATCCGGCCGGAGGTATGCAAGCCAATCTTCGTTGGCACCGACCCAGATCTATATATAATACGGTGGGTAGCGGAGAAATTACGGGATGGAAATGGAATAACTATGTACTACATGATCAAACTCCATTACTGACCTGCTCATCAGACAAAATCCGACTACCTCTCAACGTCGGCAACTCTAGCGGAGTCAACGTGCAACCATGGCCAGGGAACGGTGGACTGTTGGAAGGATTGTCCCATAGAAGAACCTTCTCCTCGAGGATGCATGGAAGACCAACAAGCATGGCCTGTTTAAGCAGCATCTTGAAAAAGTTGGTGCAGGAAGCACCGAGTCATGCGGCGGTGAGGACGTCGGAGCAGCGTGCGATTTCTCCCACAGGATCGTCGTCCAAGGTCTCCCAGCCTCGACGAGGAGGAGAACCGCCGGGCGAATCCATGGGAGCAGCGACGAACTGCCTTCTCTTCTGGGGGAGGGGAACTGGCGAGGAGGAGATAAGAGCGTAGTAACCGCAGGGCCTCGTCCCTTCCAACTGTAGATAGTTCCTCAGCGAAGGGGTGAGGCTATTATTTACTACTAGTACTCCCTCCGATTCTTTTTACTCTGCGCATAAGAGCAGACCCGGATACCAAGGCAGGGGCTCGCTGCATGCTTTCTGGACGGAAATACCCCTGGCGCATGGATGGGAGGAGTTAGCAGCTATAAATGCCCCATGTAGCCCATTGGCTGTCCGCCCGCGTTCTCCTCTCTCTGCATGCTGCATGGATGTCTCCCTCTCTCTCACATGACTGCATGCGGTGGCGCTGGCCTATGAGAAGCTCGCGTGGAGATAGCAATCTTCTCTCTAGAAGTGATTTTTTGAAAGAAATGGATTATGGAACGTTATGGGATTGCATTATACTATAAATATAGCACTAGTAAGAAATTTTTGGCACTAGGTAGTAGTTTTTGGCGTGGATTATGAAATTTTGGGTATGTTTTTGCCATTTTTTGTACACGCCAACTAGTGTCAAAAAATGTCTTACATTATGTGACGGAGGAGTATGTACTTGTACTATAGTAGTACTAGTACTACTTTTCTCAACTAGTAGTGTGATGTACTGTACTTCTAGTCTAGTCTAGTATAGTGCACCAGTTTTGAACTCTTGAATCTCAGGGCCAAGGAGCTACAGTTGGAAGTGGAGGGTACTACTGTTCTCTAGAACCATCGCTGTACTATCAATGCAGGGGAAGTACACTTGCGTAGTGGCCTAGTGGGTACTCTCGGTGCTCTATTCAGCCTCTCCTCTCACGTAGCTGGCCTACTCAGCCGCTCCTCTCACGCACACACTAGCAGCCTGTTTATCAGCGATGATTACTGCAGGGGCAGAACATTTGAGTTATTTGATACAACGAGACTAGGCTTTTCGCTTCCATTTGTGGAGGTGTAATGGATCTCATCAAACTTTGTTAGTAGTTCCTTCTTTATGAATGAGATGAAGCAAAGCTTTTGCCTCCGTTTCAAAAAAAAACACGGCAAGAGGAATTTCTTTTATAGTAGAGGCGATAATGGAGTGAAGTCCATGCATGCAACGCCACAAGCTATAGAGTACTAGTAGAGCACTTTACGTATAGAGCCATATTGCATAGTTCCCAATGCCCCGCCAGGCTTTTCCGGCTCCTCGGGCTTAATTGGGAGGCGCTAGTTTAAATATGCTACTAGCTGGAAGCTGCAAGCGAGGTGCGGCTAGGGCGAGCACACGAGCCACGGGATGCTGGGAAGGAAAAACCCGTTCACGTGGCTAGGCTATCCAGTGCACCCAGATTGTGGGGCCGCACGTCCATTTGACTTCAAAACTCAAATTACCAGTGTAAAATATTGGCTCGCAGCGAAGTGTAGAAGCACTATTTTTTTAAAGGCCGTTGTGTGTTCGGCCGGGATCGAACCCACAAAACAAGGTATACACTCCCGCGACCACTAGTAGTACTCATTGGAGTACAACGCAACCAGAATCGCCTTTTGTCGCTAGTAGTACATACATTGTTCCTTACGAGAAACCCTTAAGAGCATGGTTAATAGTATATCCAGCTGCTAGCTATAAGCCAGTGCCATGTCATCTACAGCCCATCTTATAGCCAACATGTGGTAGTAGTTTATTTCTTATAGCCCGCTGACTCAGCTCTATTGTACATGCTCTAATAATGCAAGAAACCACTAAAATGCCAAGAAACTACTACCACTTGCATACGTGGCAGACTTAAGATAAGACTACCGTATCAACCATTGTACATGCTCTTACCAACAAAAATTCTCGAGTGACCTCCTACCTCCGGCCCATCCACCTAGTCATCCTCGGCCATGGGACGCAGCTACCGCCGCCGGCAGAAGGCGAGGTCAAAACCGCCGGCGGTGCGGAGCCCATGTTGCGGCAGCTCGGATGCCAGCTCCGTCCGGCGCTCGCGGCCGCTAGATAGCCAAGATAGCTCCGTCTAGCTGCTTGTCTGCAAGGTTTGCTAGCTAGATTGGCAAGGCAGCGCGGCGGCTTGCTCGCGTGCGCCGTGCTAAGGCCAGCCATCTGTCTCGAGCGAAGGCCAGCGCAGCGGCTTGCTCGCTCGTGAGTCACGCTCGGGCCAGCCTGCCAACCCGTGCAGAGGCCAGCACGGCGTCCGGCCCGTCCGCGGAGCGGCGGCCAACTCGCTCATTACCGGTGCCACCGACGAACACGCATCAGTACTGTTTGAAGTAATGTTCAGGAAAAATAATGATTTGAGGGGGAATAACAGGATAGAAGTTCAGATGTGGGTCCCTCGTGTCAACGGTCAAACAAAATGTGTTGGTTTAAGCTGCTTTGCCAGCACGGACATGTGGGCCAACCCTGTCATAAATGGGTTTAAACGAACCTCATCGGTAGGAGTACTAGGTAGTTTTTGGCGGGGATTAAGAAATTTTGGGTATGCTTTTGCTATTTTTTGTACAATAGATTCCTCCTAGGGCTGGTTGAAAGTGGTAGTTTTTTGTTAAATACTCTACATGTTGTAAGTAGGAGTGAAAGTTAAGCTTTGGAAGCCAATAAGCAAGGCTAGTTACATAGTGCATATGTGTACATGATTGAAAGTAAATATCAACCATGAGTGACTAATATCTTGATGGAAAACTCGAAACTATGGAATACTAGGAAAAGAAATGCATGGTTGGAAATACTAGCAATATTCATGTCCGTTGCAACGAATCATAATTAGAATAATACTTATTCACAAACTTGGTACAAAACACTCTAATTTTGATATACATATGTCACTAGAGATATATTATGTTTCAATTAGAATATATTCCTTGGGCTCTTTTGGTGAGGTCAGGGAGGGATGTGGTTGGTTTTAAGATACTAATTATGAGATTTTCTGCAAATTGGTAGACAAGTGGGATGTTGGTGAGAAAAGGCAAGAACTTACCTCACAATCGTTAGATGTAGATCTAATGGTCAGAAATGATGGATGGCAGACACACCAGCATCACCAACTTAGTCTTGTGTAGGAGTACTAGCAAGATTCGTGCATTGCACGGAACATCAAGATGCATTTTTTTATAAAACACTTTTTGTGATTGACCCTTGCGGGAGTAATCCCATGTGTAAAAACTAATGATATCTCGAGAAATATGAGATAAGGTGAAGAGGAGTGGGGTGTGGTGGTGGTTGGTGTTCGAACTAAGCGGAGGCATGGGGATTGACGACGCCGGCAGCGGCCACCAGGCCAGTTTGTTCGAGAGGCTTCCTTTCTTAATTGCTCAACAATGAGGTTTGTTGGAGATAAGGATGAATGAGGGAAGGCCTTGTCTGCAAATGTGGAGAGGGGTGCGGGTATCTTTTAGTTTAATTTCCATCCGTCAGATATAGATCGGATGGTCTATATTGCAAGATGGCACACGTACCATCATCACCAACTCGGTTTTTTATAAGAGAAGAAATATAAGTATGGAGATACAAACGTATTATCGATACTTGCTTCCGTAAACTAGCATCTACATTCTATTCAACGCCTCGGCATGTGGGCCCTTAGCACAATGACTTCTCGACTGTGTAAAACAAAGATTTTCCCGTCACCGACAAGGAGGGGGTGACGGCGGCGCGCTTTGCGGCTTGCTCTAGTCCTAGTAGTCATACTAGGTGGTCTAAGCACGTGTAGATTTATTCTTTTTCACGTCTCGTGTTTGCCGTACTGCCACGACTGTTCATGAATAGATGGTAAGTTATTCACGGGGAAACCCTTGTTGAGCATGTTTGCGAGAGATAGGGAGAGAGAGAGAGAGAAAGAGAGTGCGTGTGTGATATGTTAGAGACTGAGGCAATGATAACAGATTCTTTGTGTCTATGTGTGTGGAGGATAGAGAGAGACATGTACATGGGGCTTTGTGTTGTGTAACATGGAGACACATATACATAATTAGAGAGTGAGTGTGTGAGATACACATGTAGACATGAGGAGATATGAGGATCCAGGTAAGTGGGTGTTTGTGCATGTCTGTGTGTGTTTGTGCACGCGTTTGTGTGTGAGAGGGAGCGAGTGTATGTGGAGTAGAGAGACCACTGATGATGTAAACCTAGTATAAGGGAGGGGGAATGGTGTGACATGTGTAGTAGCGAGATAGCACGGGTGCGGGCGGGGGGAGCAGACTATTTGGAAGAGACATCGAGTGTGTGTGGGGGAGAGGGGTGTGAGAGCGAGAGAAAGAGAGAGCTAGCGCCGGAGAGAGACAGAGAGAGAGAGGAAGAGAGGGGGCGAGAGGGGTCATTTGTGTCCATAAATGGCGTATAGATAGGGAGACAATGTTGATGTTGTCCGAAATTGGCCTATGAACGGAGACGCAAGGGAAGCGAGTCATCGTGTGTGTGATAGGGACTTCATGAGAGAGCTAGAATAGATGGTGTAGAGAACAATGTGCGAAATCGAGAACGATTATACATTAGGGAGCTATGCAAAGATTCACGACATATATGTATACATGGAAGGAGCTGGGGCGGGTCCGCATGTGGGAGAGATAGAAAGAGGAGAGTGGTGCACAAGGAGACAAAGTGTGCTTGTTTGCAGTGGGGGTGGTGTGTGAGGTGAGTGCACGAGAACCACATAACTAGGGAGATAGACGTTTGGGGGCAACGTTTTGTGTGTATGGGAAATATACACTCTACATAGTGTGTGTGCTTGGGTAAGAGAGATAGCAGGAGACCTAGAGAGTGAGGGAAGCGATGTGTGCATGCCCAAGAGACAAAGTGATAGAGACCTATGTTGGGGTCCGGACTTTACAAGAGAGAGGGGTGTTAATGTGCTCGTGTGTTGGTGTTTGGGGGGAGAGAACGACTTCTGTGTGTGTGTGTGTGTGTGGTGGGGGGGGGGGGTTGACTTCAGATAAAGAGTGAGGTGTCTATATTTGAGGGACTTTAGCGTAATTGAGATATTATGCACTCATGGTTGATCAATTTGTTTCATAGTTTGTACTATGAGATAACGATACTTTTGAACATGCGTGATATACCTTGATGTACCAGAATTACAAACCTAAGATTGGAATTCTGGAATTCGACTCCATCATTAGCTTTTGTAATTCATTTAAACGGAGGTACATTTTTTAAGCCAGGATTTCGTGATTTCAAATTCATATATCAAACCTAGAGATATACACATACGAGCATGTTCAAACTTTATAATCATCCACTTTATTCATACACATACACATTTTTGCTTTTGTCATCATACTTAGGATAAACACATTTGGAATTTCATTTGAATTGGACCGTATGATGGTATTTTCTTGTAGTAGCCCAATGATCCATATTTGAATTGAATGGACAATCTAAGTTTCGAGTTGGAGACATTGATTTTCAGAACTTGCACATTTTTTTTGCGTGCAAAACAAACAAATTGTCGGCCATGATATCATAGTCGGCTGTACGAGAGCACAATACTTATAATTTTAGGTGCCAAAAGCTTTCAAACTTCCCGGTCACATCGAAATATCATGCGCCCAAAAGTTTAGCCCTGCGATATTCCTGTTTTACCCCTGCCACATGAACGGAAAAGGGTTGCTTTGGTAACTCCATTGTTTTCCCCTCTTTGCCCCCAACATTCTTCCACACCTTGAAACCCCCAACTGCCAACTCACCACTTCACCGGAGCCGCTTCAGCGATTGGCATGTCCACCGCTCCAGATCTCCTTGACCGCCATCATGGTCCACCGCACCGGATCTGCTTAACCGACGCCCTCGTCCACCACAGCGTAGGCCCTTCACTGACTCCCTCGTCCGCCCCTTTGCTGGCCCTTGAAAGTGCAACTATCCCTAGGTGGTTTTGATAATTCATAACAACATATAGCTCATTGAGCTAATGCTATTCCAAGATGACTATTTCAGGAAAGCTCAATGATTGGCATGGCATGGATGTGAAAGTGGAACCCTCAAAATGCTAAGGACAAAGGATTGGCTCAAGCTCAAAAGCTCAAGACTCTTCATTTTATATTTTAGTGATCCAAGATCACATTGAGTCTTTAGGAAAAGCCAATACTATCAAGGAGGGATGAGGTGTTGCTTAATGAGCCTCTTGCTTCATGTGCTTAGTGATATGTTCCAAAACCCTCAACTACTTTCCCATATCCACATATGACCTAAACCCTAAGCCAAACTCGGTCCTGCCGATTCTTTCTATCCGGCGCCACCGAGTTTCACTTGTCATAAGCCACCGCCAACCCTAGCAATTCGGTTCTACCGATAGGGATCTCGGTCTCACCGAGATGGGATTGCAAACTCTCTGTTTCCCTTTCGTAACTTTTCGGTCTCACCGAAAGAGCGAATCGGTCCCACCGAGATTGCAATGTAAACTCTTTGTTTCCCTTTTGTAACTTTTCGGTCTCACCGAAAGAGCAAATCGGTCCCACCAAGTTTGCCTGACCAACTCTCTGGTTAGCTTATTACCAAACTCGGTCTCACCGAGTTTGTGTAATCGGTCTCACCGAGATTACGTTATGCACAAACCCTAACCATATCGGTCCTACCGAGTTGCATGTCAGTCCCACCAAAAATCTCTAACGGTCACTAGGTTTACCTTTTTGGTCCGACCGAGTTTGTTGATTCGGTCCCACCGAGATTGGAAAACTGTGTGTAACGGTTGGATTTTGTGCGGAGGCTATATATACCCCTCCACCTCCTCTTCATTCGTGGAGAGAGCCATCAGACTAAGCCTACACTTCCAGCATCCTATTTCTGAGAGAGAACTACCTACTCATGTGTTGAGGCCAAGATATTCCATTCCTACCATATGAATCTTGATCTCTAGCTTTCCCCAAGTTGCTTTCCGCTCAAACCTTCTTTCCACCAGATCCAACCTATGAGAGAGAGTTGAGTGTTGGGGAGACTATCATTTGAAGCACAAGAGCAAGGAGTTCATTACCTACACACCATTTGTTACTTTTTGGAGAGTGGTGTCTCCTAGATTGGCTAGGTGTCACTTGGGAGCCTGCGACAAGATTGTGGAGTTGAACCAAGGAGTTTGTAAGGGCAAGGAGATCGCCTACTTCGTGAAGATCTACCGCTAGTGAGGCAAGTCCTTCGTGGGCGATGGCCATGGTGGGATAGACAAGGTTGCTTCTTCATGGACCCTTCGTGGGTGGTTGCTTCTTCGTGGACCCTTCGTGGGTGGAGCCCTCCATGGACTCGCGCAACCGTTACCCTTCAGGGGTTGAAGTCTCCATCAACGTGGATGTAGGATAGCACCACCTATCCGAACCACGGGAAAAACATCCGTGTCTCCAATCGCTTTACTTTCCGCTGCCAATATACTCTTTGCATGCTTGCTTGAATTGTGTGATGATTGCTTGACTTGTCCTACAATAGCTAAAATCTGCCAAGAACTAAAATTGGGAAAAGGTTAAGTTTTTATTTGGTCAAGTAGTCTAATCACCCCCCTCTAGACATACTTTCGATCCTACAAGTGGTATCAGAGCTTTGGTCTCCATTTGCTTTGATCTCCATAGCTTTTGGTGGTCATAGCCTTGGTTTCACAACCTAGGAGAGTATGGCGTCTAGCGAGGGAAATTATCACCGTAGAGGTCCTTACTTTGATGGTACTAATTTTGCTAGTTGGAAGCATAAAATGAAAATGCATATTCTTGGACATAACCCTGCCGTTTGGGCTATTGTGTGTGTTGGTTTGCAAGGTGACTTCTTTGATGGGAAAGAACCAAACCGTGAAGCTACCGCGGATGAGTTGAAGATGTTGCAATACA
The DNA here is from genome assembly GCF_056163025.1 of Triticum urartu. Classification (NCBI taxonomy): domain Eukaryota; kingdom Viridiplantae; phylum Streptophyta; class Magnoliopsida; order Poales; family Poaceae; genus Triticum; species Triticum urartu. The sequence continues at coordinate 357,150,301 of NC_141877.1, forward strand.
ATGCTCAAGCTTGTGATATTCTCTTCAACGGATTGTGCCCCGAAGAATTCAACAAAATCAGCCGTCTTGAGAATGCAAAGGAAATTTTGGACACTTTGATTGATATGCACGAAGGTACCGACTCCGTCAAGGAATCCAAGTTGGATGTGCTTCAAAGTCAACTTGACAAGTTCAAAATGAAGGATGGTGAAGGTGTCGCTGAAATGTACTCTAGGCTTGCTCTCATCACAAATGAGATTCCCGGCTTAGGAAGTGAAGAGATGACCGATAGATTCATCATCAAGAAGATTCTAAGAGCCTTGGATGGAAAATATGATACCGTGTGCACATTGATCCAAATGATGCCCAATTACAAAGATCTCAAGCCAACGGAGGTGATTGGAAGAATTGTTGCTCATGAGATGTCACTTAAGGATAAAGAGGAACTTCACAACAAATCAAGTGGTGCCTACAAAGCCTCATGTGAAGCCCCTACATCATCAAGTGAGAAACAAAACATCAATGAAGGATTGAACTTAATGGTGAAGAACTTCAACAAGTTCTACAAGAGTAGAAGCAAAGATAGAAGCTTGAAGTCAAGGTCCTACAATGACAAAAGATCTTCTAGTCGAGAGCAAAACTGCTACAGTTGTGGAAGACCCGGACACTATTCCAATGAGTGTACGGCTCCCTACAAGAGAAGAGAAGATTCTCCAAAAAGAAGAAGCAAAGAATCACCACCAAGAGAGAGGAGGAGTAGAGATGATCGTTATGAACGAAGATACTCACGGAGAAGCAAGGATTCGGAAAGGAAGGAAAAATCATCAAGGAGCTACACAAAACGAAGACATCAAGCTCATATTGGTGAATGGGTATCCGGCTCCGACTCCGGCAGCCACTCCGAGAAAAGTTATCACTCCGACTCCGAAGATACTAAAGATGAAGGTGTTGCCGGTCTAGCACTTGTGTCAACCAACTCCTACGACATATTTGACTCACCAAATGAAGAAATTGGAAGATGCTTCCTGGCCAAAGGTCCTAAGGTAACACACCCCGAGTATGTTGATTTCAATAGTGATGAAGATGACTTGTTAGGTGATGATTTGCTTGTTGACAACTCTACTGATGAATACTATGATGAAACGTCAATTAATCATGCTAATCAAGATAAAACGAATGACAATGATAAGGAGAAGATTGAGGCTCTAACTAAAGAACTAAACACTCTTAAGTTAGCTCATGAAACTATCTTCGAAGATCATCGAGAACTTTTAAGAGCTCATGAGAAATTACGCTTTGAAAAGCTCAATCTTGAGCAAGAGCATGAGTTCTTAAAAGCAATCAATGATGATCTCCACAAGAAAAGTTCTTCTTACATTGCCAAGCGTTTACTCTTATCCACTTACATGCCTCAAGTCAAGTCTAGTAACAAGAACAAGAAAGATTCTTCCTCTAGCAGTAACAATGATCATGCTAAATCCAATATTGTTGCTTCTAGTAGTTCTCTTGATTCCACTAATGATTCTCTTAGACAAGTTACACTTGAGCAAGAAAATAGCTTATTGAAGGGAATTATAGAGAAAGGAGTGTACAAAAGCCTTGCCGGGAGTAAGCAATTCCAGGAAATTGTGCGCAAGCAAGGAATGCACCGGAAGAATCAAGGTGTTGGTTTTGAACGAAAGTTCAATGCCAATGGAGTTGAGTGGGAAGAATATCAATACCCCAAGACAAAGTTTGTTCCTCAACAAGAGAAGTATGATACTTCTTTCAAGGGGACACAAGCTCAAGATGATGTTCCACCACAAGACTACAAGCAAAAAGGCAAGGACAAGCTTCAAGAGGAAATTGATGCATTTGAAGAAGCTCCTAAGACCTTAGTCAAGTGGATTCCCATGACTACTTCAAGTTCCACTTCATCAAGTACGACTACAACTCCAAGGATTCCCATCAAGATGGTGTGGATCCAAAAGAAGAAGAACTAGAGAGTTCTTGAGGGTGACTCCGCCAACATACTTCACTCTTATCATTTTGGCAAGAACAAGTGCAATCAACTTCCACATCTTGCACTAGTTCAAGGAGTCACAAACCCTCTTGTTGGTAAGACAAGGGACAAGGTAACCTAAGAGTTTTCATGGACATCATCTTGTGTGTGCATCACTCTATGTCTATGGATATCCTTGTTTGTTCCTTGTGGGACTAACCCATGTAGGTATTGAAAGTGCAATTCACTCAAATGGATAGCTCCAAGTGATCTACATCAACATTGAGCATCCACATCTTCAACATCTACATGAAGTCATCATCGACAAAACCCGAGGTTAGTTCATCCCTCTAAGGGGGATATCACATCTAGGGGGAGCTTTACTCTAAGACTTGAGCTAAAGCAACTCTAAAGATGTGAACACAACAATGCTTTATGTAAAAGTGGTAACCCCACTTGAGCTTAAACGATGAGTATGACCTATGATCAAGTGTTCTCACTTGACTCCTAAGTCAATATACTCATATATAGATGACCTTGTGATCGCAAATTGCTTGATAGATGTTAGAATTGGTTGTGCATGCCTGGTCACATATTTCATTTGCCATCTTATTGTGTGAGCATGCTGGTTGCATATTTTACTCATTCGAGGACATCCACTTGTTGTTTTGATTGTTTGGTTTTATTTCCTTTTGCCAAGTGGATGGACAAGAATTCCTAAGAACCTCCTCTAGCTATCTATGCTTTTCTCGTCTCAAACTCTATTCATGCTACATCACACAATTTGATCAAGTCAGATTCGAACCACTCTGTGTGAGGAGCGCTCGGAGTCCCCGATTCGTCATAGACTTAAACTTCCAAAACCTCTTTATGATTCTCGGTCTAACCGATACCCTACTTTCGGTCCTACCGAGATCATTAAGTTGATCTAGGTTTTCGATCTCGGTGCAACCGATTTGAACCATTCGGTCACACCGAGTTGCAACAACTGTATACAGTTTTGCATCTCGGTGCCACCGAGTTGTTCCACTCGGTCACACTGATAGGGTCGGGCTATATATAGTCACGGGCAAAAATTTGGAAATTTCTCCAAACCCCTTCGCCCGCGCGATAGCCTGCTCTGCCAACTTGGTCTCCGGATCGTCTCCTCGCCGCCAGCCGCCTCCAGTCACTGGTCTCCGTCGCCATCAACGGAAATTCAACCCCGCTGTTGCCGCCGTAGCGAGTCTCCGCCGAACTAGGGTATGGACTCGATCATTGTGCTATTCCCCAATCCGTTTCTTAGCACATTGTGATCATCATGATGCTTGCCACGTTTGTTAAACTTCTATCTAGTCAATGAACTTGTAGATTAGGTTTAATTTGAAAATTTTAGGGTTAGGTTTCCGCCGAAACCATCTCGGACCCACCGAGTTGAAAAACTCGGTCCCACCGATTTGGCTTATGCCATTGCACAAGTGAGACTCGGTCTGACCGAGAATTACTTATCGGTGTGGCCGATTTTGGAACTCTGTGAAACCCTAGTAGTCTCGGTGCCACCGAACTATGACTCGGTCTGACCGAGTTCACTAGTTTAGGTGCCAAAACTGCTTCGATATCACCGAGTTTAGAAATCGGTAGATCTGAGATGCTTTCAGTGGGAAACTAAAACTAAGTTTTTGAATTATTCTTTTGCAAAAATCTCTGCATTTTGTGATGCTCATCCACTCTATCTCATCTATAACCTATTCACAGGGTCAGCAGTCAGAGTTTGCATCATGTCAGACCAAAGTGATAGCCAGAACTTGTCAGAGCAGCAAGTGCAGATGAGTGAGGGCACTAGTCCCTCAAGTTCCTCAGATGATGGCAGCAGGAGCACCCCTAGCAATCTGCCTAAAGCTGCCACAAGACAGAGAAAGAAGAGAACCTCAGACTCAGAAGATGAGGATTATGTGGCAGAAGAGGAAGCAACTTCCAAGAGAGTTGAGCCAGCACAGGGCATAAAACCAGGGATGAAGATCAAAAGGCCAGCAGGCAGGCAGCCTGTGTCAAAGGCCAGAGCTTCAACTGAGAAGCCCACTCCCATTGAGCCAGTTGCTGCTGAAGGCAAGAAGAGGAAAGAAAGGGTGAAGAAAACTGTAGCCAGAGTGCTTGGCAAGGCTTCCATCATGGAAGATGAGGAGGAAGAAGAAGAGGTAGCTGCACCAGCACCTAAGGCACCCAAGCTGATGGGTGATGCCATAAGAACAGGGGCAGCTGCTTCCAAGGCCAAGCCAGCTCCAAAGCCAAAGCCAAAGAGGAACACAAGAAGCATCCCAGCTACTGAGAAGAACAAGGCCCCAGTGCCTGAAGCTGCAGAAGAAGAAGAATAGAATGTTCTTAGAAAGCTCAAGCCCAAGATCCCAGACCACAACGATGCTCATCCTGTGGCTGAGGATATGAAACTCAGGAGAGATTCAGGGCTCCGGAAGTGGAGAGAAGCAGACCCGTATGCTTCAAGGAGAAGGACTGCGGTTGACTACAGGTTTCACACCAAGGAGCAGCAAGAATTTTATGAGACAGTGCTGCTAGACAAGAAGCCAATTGTTTGTGATATGAGATGGGTTGATTGGCAATACATCAAGGAGAACGAAGAGTACTACCCTGGAGTGCAGGACAGCTTCAAGGCATGTGGAGTAGAGGACTTTGTTGGGTAGAAGCTCACAAAGTGGAACGAGGAACTCATCATGCAGTTCTACTCCACAGCCCATTTCTATCCAGATGGCAGGATTGTATGGATGTCAGAGGGTACGAGGTACCAGTCTATAGTTGCTGAATGGGCTCAGCTGATTAATGCCCCAGAAGAGCATGACGATGACTTGGACATTTATGCCAAGAAGAAGATGGACCACAACTCAATGTCAAACATGTACAAGGAGATTCCAAATGAAGCACTTGATACGTTCAAGTTTGGCTCAGTACACTATCTTTTGTTAGGGCTACCAACCATCAACTGGATTCTTAGGCACACCCTATTGCCCAAGTATGGAGATCACAAGATGATCAGGGGCCACACGATCAACTTGCTTCATATCTTTGACGTGCCATAGAAATTCAAAGTCATGAGCCTTATGATTGAAACAATCAAGAGGACAGCAGCAGACCAGAAGAGGAGCTGTGGATATGCCCCACAGATTCAGGAGCTCATCAACTCTAAGATGGGCACGGGCATATACTTATTGGACAAGGAACACCTGCCCATCCGTCCAGACTTTGAAGATAATCAAGTGGTCATGACTGAGAATGAGCCATCATCTGCCCAAGCACAAGCCAAGAAGGAGAAGGCGAGGAAGGAGAAAGCTGCCAAGATGCCTACTCAAGAGGAGGCAGCTGAATATTTCCTGAAAACCAAACAAGAGCAGCTTGGTTACTTGATTGCATCCACCCTGCGGATTGAGCAAGGACTAGCCACCCTAACTCAGAACCAGGTAAGCTTAGAGAGGATCATGGAACAAAAGTTCTATGACATGGATGTCAAAGTGACAGAGATTCAGACTGCAGTGGAGCAGCTCCAGGATGACATGCAGGAGAGGAGAGGCAAGACTACAACTGATGCCTTTGCCAGAGTGCCACGAGGTCCGAGGTCGTCTGCTACGCCAGTTGCTGACCCCAGAGCCACCACGTCTGCACCAGCTATAGCCTCAGTTCCACCAGCTCCAGCGTCCACTTCAGCCTCGACTCCGACCACGTCTATAGTAGGCTTCGTCCTTGGAGTGCTCCGGACTCCACCACCACCTGAAGATCAAGCCTGAGTGTCGACTTAGCACTATGCATTTTCTAGGAACTTTTTGGTAACTTGTTGCCAAAGGGGGAGAAAATGTATAGATCATAGGGTTCGAGAGAGTGTGTTGCTTTTAGTGTTGCTTTTATTCTCTCTTGTTTTATTTGGTGGTTTTTCGAACTTTGTTTGCTTTTGTGTGAGATACTATGTCATTGCTCGTGAGACATTGATGATCATGTGTTTGATCATAAGCTACACTTAATGTTTGCTTAATATTATCATCTTATCTATCTTATGTGATCATTCACTATTCTTGGTGATGAGTGCATGTATTTCATTCTTATCATTTTAAGCGCTCCACCAAGATGTATGTGACATGGAAGAGTAACCCATGACTCTAACTCTTTGTGCATTTGCAGTCCAAGGCAAATTTTAAATATGCACAAATTTAGGGGGAGCTCTTACTTGTCACATACTTCTCAAAGCGACGATATATTTCATGCTTATTATCATTTGTCGAAGCTTTGATCTATATGTTGTCATCAATTACCAAAAAGGGGGAGATTGAAAGTGCAACTATCCCTAGGTGGTTTTGGTAATTCATAACAACATATAGCTCATTGAGCTAATGCTATTCCAAGATGACTATTTCAGGAAAGCTCAATGATTGGCATGGCATGGATGTGAAAGTGGAACCCTCAAAATGCTAAGGACAAAGGATTGGCTCAAGCTCAAAAGCTCAAGACTCTTCATTTTATATTTTAGTGATCCAAGATCACATTGAGTCTTTAGGAAAAGCCAATACTATCAAGGAGGGATGAGGTGTTGCTTAATAAGCCTCTTGCTTCATGTGCTTAGTGATATGCTCCAAAACCCTCAACTACTTTCCCATATCCACATATGACCTAAACCCTAAGCCAAACTCGGTCCTACCAATTCTTTCTATCCGGCGCCACCGAGTTTCACTTGTCATAAGCCACTGCCAAAACCCTAGCAATTTGGTTCTACCGATAGGGATCTCGGTCTCACCGAGATGGGATTGCAAACTCTCTGTTTCCCTTTCGTAACTTTTCGGTCTCACCGAAAGAGCGAATCAGTCCCACCGAGATTGCAATGTAAACTCTTTGTTTCCCTTTTGTAACTTTTCGGTCTCACCAAAAGAGCAAATCGGTCCCACCGAGTTTGCCTGACCAACTCTCTGGTGAGCTTATTACCAAACTCGGTCTCACCGAGTTTGTGTAATCGGTCTCACCGAGATTACATTATGCCCAAACCCTAACCATATCTGTCCTACCGAGTTGCATGTCAGTCCCACCGAAAATCTCTAACGGTCACTAGGTTTACCTTTTCGGTCCGACCGAGTTTGTTGATTCGGTCCCACCGAGATTGGAAAACTGTGTGTAACGGTTGGATTTTGTGTGGAGGCTATATATACCCCTCCACCTCCTCTTCATTCGTGGAGAGAGCCATCAGACTAAGCCTACACTTCCAGCATCCTATTTCTGAGAGAGAACTACCTACTCATGTGTTGAGGCCAAGATATTCCATTCCTACCATATGAATCTTGATCTCTAGCTTTCCCTAAGTTGCTTTCCACTCAAACCTTCTTTCCACCAGATCCAAATCCTATGAGAGAGAGTTGAGTGTTGGGGAGACTATCATTTGAAGCACAAGAGCAAGGAGTTCATTACCTACACACCATTTGTTACTTCTTGGAGAGTGGTGTCTCCTAGATTGGCTAGGTGTCACTTGGGAGCCTCCGACAAGATTGTGGAGTTGAACCAAGGAGTTTGTAAGGGCAAGGAGATCGCCTACTTCTTGAAGATCTACCGCTAGTGAGGCAAGTCCTTCGTGGGCGATGGCCATGGTGGGATAGACAAGGTTGCTTCTTCGTGGACCCTTCGTGGGTGGTTGCTTCTTCGTGGACCCTTCGTGGGTGGAGCCCTCCGTGGACTCGCGCAACCATTACCCTTCGTGGGTGGAGCCCTCCATGGACTCACGCAACCGTTACCCTTCGTGGGTTGAAGTCTCCATCAACGTGGATGTAGGATAGCACCACCTATCCGAACCACGGGAAAAACATCTGTGTCTCCAATTGCGTTTGAATTCTCCAAACCCTTCCCTTTACATTCTTGCAAGTTGCATGCTTTACTTTCTGCTGCCAATATACTCTTTGCATGCTTGCTTGAATTGTGTGATGATTGCTTGACTTGTCCTACAATAGCTAAAATCTGCCAAGAACTAAAATTGGGAAAAGGTTAGGTTTTTATTTGGTCAAGTAGTCTAATCACCCCCCCTCTAGGCATACTTTCGATCCTACAGCCCTTCATACAAGCCCTCGTCCGCCGCAACAGATCCTCCTCACCGAAAGCATTGTACAACACACCGCCGAAGCCTTCGTCCACTGCACCGGACCCGCTCCACGGACGCCATATTCAACTCCACTGGCCCTGCTTTACCGACGCTGCAGCCTCATCAGGTTATTTCGATTTGTACTCATTCATTTTTTTCTCTTTATCGTGCAACTGTTCACTTACCACAGATGAGCTTTCTTGTATGTCAACAGGCGCCGCAACCGTAGCACCGGATCCGCATCAGCGACAGCGACAGCCGGCCCAAACTCAACCGCAACACGAGCACCATCGACGATCCTTAGCTATCAAGTATGACAACAATACCCATACGCCACCGAGAATCAGGTACTATTATCCAACGGCCGATGCCTACGTTCACTTTCCTAGCATAAGCACCGCACCTTTGAATTTCTTCAGGGCATCATTCAGTTTTTCATGAGACGCGTTATTCTGCTTGCACCTGTAGGGCCATACTTCTGGCAGTGAACATGTTACATGTGCTAAATTACATACCAGTGCACATATAGTTAATATGCTTTAGTTTTGTTCTGATGCCACTTGTTGGTTCCATCAGACTACTTAATGTTCTCTATGCTTAATTACACATCAGCAAACTAGCATGTGGTTCCGCTGCTTTTTGTTCATTTTACCCTACATTTGCTGATGCTAGCTATTACATCACTGCTCCGAGCCTCTGTTCATTACTTGTTTGTGTGTTCTTGATCTTCCCAAGTTACATGACTAATTTGATGCTTCTATTAATTATGGAGCTGCCAACCCCATCAAGCAAAATATCTGTTCTTTTGGGGCCGGCACCTCGAACAAGCATAAAAATAGAGGGAAGCAGATATACTCCCTCCGATTCTATTTACTCTGCCCATAACTCTTGACCCACATACCAAGGAGGGCACTGGTTTAATTTTTCTGGACTAATTTGCCAATTAATTAGGGCAGAGGCAGATGGGGCGGGGCACAAAAGGAAACCAGCGCTAGGAATCGGCAACGCGCAGACTAATACGAGAAAACTAAGAAAAAGTTATACGCAAAGTAAAAAAGAATCGGATGGAGTATTGTCGTGTATGCACACACCCTTCTTTCATTAGTTTAGATGAACCATTGATGATCAATTCGGACCAGTGCATGTGATTAAAATTAATTTTACCTAAATAGATGGTGCAGAATAAACTACAACAACTAGATTTGCAACCACGGGATGCTGACGATATCTTCAAAGAACATTACAACAGCAGCTAGGCTTCACAGCAACATATGGTAAGCTAGTGTGTTTTAGTACATGTGAAATGTAATGCAAGTGGGCTGCTTTCTTGGCTTGTGCCCTCAACGTGTAATCCTACCGAATTACAAATAGTTCAGTTGTTTGCTTTGCTGTATTGCTTGATTCGAATGCTTATTTGTTGTTACGCTATACCTAAGTTGGCCAATGTGTTAGCAGTGCCTGCTGTACTATCGTAAATAAATGCATGCCTATTTCATTTGAGTCCTTAACTTTTCCTCTCAACTTCATCACATGACTGTCTTCGTAGTTTATATGAGGCCACACTGTTAAGTGCTTTCTCAGATTATTTCAACTGCTTAGATGCCTTGGCAACTTAAGTATAGCGGTTGTACACTCCCTTTCAACAAGGAATGTCAACTGGGTCCGGTTTAATCCCGATTAAAGTCCACTAGTGGTATGATAGTTCAAAAGAGTTTTTGTTTTTTGGAGGAAAATGAACTAGGGAGGTAGCAAAAACTAACTAGATGGGACTGGCGGATTTCGTTTATTTGCCACTTACATCCCTAGTTTCATCTTACCATTTTAATTTCTTTTCGGCTGATGCTGCTTCAAACCATTTAAATATAGTTTGCCATGCTCGTCAATAATTCGTCCGTCGTTTACCATGTAAGCTTACTGCCTGGATCATACGATAACTATCTCTTACTGATGTCTAGCGGAAACCTTTCAGGATGCCGTTCAGACTAGGACATAATGTACAACCCCGAAATCTATTTGTGGAAGCAGTGCGCCATCCATGTTACCAAATGGTAGCAGTTCAGAGGCAACACCGCCGGAGAGCAGTCTGAGCATAGATATTATAGTGCTTGAGGCTCTACTAGAGGCAGAAAGAGATGGTGTGGCTACCATGAATGAGGTGATATTTATCTTGAGGCTGGAAATTACGGAATTAGTGGCACGCATTATGCAAGCAACCCAAGAATTGGAGGAAGTAAGAATGTTGCATTTGAAGACGGAGGAGGTCCTGCTGTTTCTGCTATCTAAAGCCCAAGATAATCCCGGTTCTTCTTTAGATACCAGTTCAAATTTTCATTAGATTATTGTACTTGCATGTTGTGTCATGTCTCTGAATGGATTATGTTGCAAGACCCCCTATGTTGTCCATGTGTTGTAATGATCTGAATTTTTTAGGCGAGGTAATCCTCAGAACTTGTATGATTGACATAAGGTGAACTGTTTGTCGTGTGAGCATATTGTATTGGATGAAATAACTGTTTGACTCAGAGTGTATCCAACCTACTGAATTCGAAGATCACGGCATTTCTAAATCATAATCATATATAAAGGTGGAATAAATCTTTGTCGTGGTTTTGAAGAAATAAATAACAAAATGTATAATTATCTGTCGATATTCGTAATCGAATACAAATTGGATTTGAATTTAGTTTGCCAGGTCCCAGGGCAAACGTGAATGCTAATTCTCCCAAGTTTTGAACAAAGCAGCTAAACACCCACTATAATTTGTGGGCTGCTCAAAGCAAGTGTTTGCGAGATGGAAATTACTGTCTACCCCTGACACTTGACATCCTTATCGACAGGATTTACACTAATGTCGATAGGGGTAGACTAGTAACTTCAATCAGATGTGACACGACGGCCTCTGAGCCCATTCAGACACGGTGGGCGCCAAACGTGGGCGGCACAACACATTTGATTCAAGCTCGTCTGAAAGACATGTGTCTCTTCCTCCATTTCCCTATTCATACACGGTGGGCGGCAAAACAAACTCTCCTCGTCCGAAATTGATGTAGGCTTATATTTTAAATATGGGCAGATTTGTAACTTCCATCAGAGGTGAGACAACCGCCCTACCTATCAGCCCCGTTCATACACCATGGGCGCCAACCGTGGGCGGCAAAACACCCTCTCCTCGCCCGAAATAGTTACCGGCAAATATTTGGGAGATGCGAGATTACCGTCCTATCCCCAACCGATGCGATGTCTGAAATTTTAAACGGGGGATAAGTTCGTAACTTTCCCCCATTTCAGAGAAGCGCATCCCAAATTTTGAGATCCCCCCTCCCCTCCATTTCCCCATTCATACACCGTCGGTGGCACGACAACCTCCGCACTGCGGCCAGCCTCCTCCGTCCGCCACCCCATCCTCCACCTTGCCGAAGCCGCTACCCCTACCCCGTCGTCCACTGCAAGAGATGGACGTCTCTCATCCATGGCGCTAGACCAGCATCCTTTCATCGCCTCCTCTCGCTTCATCGGCGTCGTCGTCCACCTTGCCGTTGCCGCTCCTACCACCGCCTTATCCACGGCAACAGGATATATCCCCCGACCCGGCCGTCTGCCGTCTAAATTCTTCTTCCCCGCCGCCGACAGCCATCGCACTCGCAGCACCCTCAACGTATTAGCATAGGCCTACACGGCGTCACAAGAGAGGTGGTACTCTTCCATATGTGCTTAAGTTATTGATCTCACCCGAAAAATAGATCGTAATTTGTTTACTGTACTTTTCTTGTGTGTACCAAATCGTAGTGGCTAGTTGATAGCAAACATTGGTTGCGAAGTAGCTTTGTCCGGTTTGCACCTTCAGATCCGCCATGGCACGGGCACTATACTCGTAAAGCTTATGGTTTCCCCCCTTTATATTCACTACCATCATCGTAGGTGCTTCGTGTGTGCTAGCACTGCTCCTCAAGGCCTCAACCCAAAGCTTACGTGTTGAAATACGAATCTGATATGATGCTCATATCACTAAAACAGAGAACGTTTAATTGGTCACCTAATGTTCCTATATTCATTTCGAAAAGCATGTGCGCCACCCACTGGTCCAGCTAGTTCCACTTTCCTAATTTTTCTCTTGATGCTTAGGGTTTTCCCCTTTTATCTACTCTACTATGATCTGCGTAGGTGCTTTCTGTCGTACTAGCATTACTCCACCCTTCAAGCTAAACAACACAACACTCAGAATTCAAGAGCTTAGTTGTTCAAATATGATTGTGATATGATACTGATATTAGTTAATCGACACATTTAATTGGTTAGCTAAAGGTCCCACTTGAGTTTCCAAATACATGTCGCGACATATAGAGAGACAACATAATTGCATTTCTTTGTCACTTGTTGACCGTACTTTCTTGTCCATACCAAATCGTAGTTGTTATTTCAAAGCAAACATTGGTTGCTAACTACCCTTTGCACGGTTTGCAGCTTCAGATCTGCCATCCCACTACCACAGTCAACATTGTACTCATCATGCTTATGTTTTCCCCATTTTATGATGACCACAATCAGCCTACGTGGTTCGTGTCGTAATAGCACTACTCCACCCACCGAGCTAAACAAGCTTAGTTGTACAAATTCATATATGATATTATTGCTCATATTAGTAAAACTGAGAGATGTTTAATTGGTTAGCTAAATGTTCCTACTTTAGTTTCGAAATGCATGTGAGCGACATATGGAGAGACCAGAAAGAATAGTATTTCTCTGTGCGCTCTGGTTCATCATGGGTGGCCAACTGACATTGTATTAAAAGACTTGTAATATCTTCAATCTGCTTGCTCTTCTGCTCTTCTTTAAGATGATACTCTTCTCTTGCGGTCGACTGGTCAGGTCGAGTTGTTCTCCTTTAGTATATTTTGAATCTGTCAGGTTAGGTCGACTTGTTCTTCTTTACTATATGTTGAAGCTATCATCTGAGAAGTGTCATCACTTCTGGAGCTCTCATATTTTGAGTAGTAGGCCACATTATATTAATGCACACAACAAATTATAGCATGCATGGCATCTTTTAAAAGAATTGCAGAGATAGCACAAAAGGGTTTACAGGGAGGCAGTATTGGATTAGAATCACTTCTGCATTACAAAGAAAATCTCACTTGTTTTTATGTTTTCATGCATGTCAGATATTGAACATTATCAAAATGAATATGAGAATGGGCGCACGAGAGGAATATTGCGGAATGATCCACTGCCTAACAAACTTGGCATGGTGGAGGATGGCCTATCTTATTCACCCATCAAGGTGCTTGCTCTAACTTTGCAAAGTTGTATTGGCTGCACATATTTTGCTTCTGACCTCTTGCATTACTTCTACTTTGTTACACCATTTGCTTAGTTTAAGCATCATATATGAGAATATGCCATACCTATCCATTTTCTGTACCGTTTCCATGTGTGGTCACACTATGTTTTTCCAGTCAAATGTTGTTCTTTCGTAATAGGTGTCCAAAAGGAAGAGGGTGAGTGCAGGTCGTCAACGAGTACAAACTAGGTATTTGGAAAAGGTAGTGATACCTGTTAAATCAGATAGATCAACAGCCACAGAAAACACAGGCCCAACTGGACCACACTTTACCCCTACTCCAGTGGCCAAACCCCTATTAGAACTGCTGGGAGCCCAGCATCAGGTACTGTCTATGATATCAATTCAAAATTTGAACTCCTAAATTTCTGCTTGTGCCTTACCTTCTCTCTTGTATGAAAACTAATTTCAGATGAATCTCCTTGCTCAAAGGATCATACGATCTCAAAACAATAATGGGCTCTGCATTGCTCTTGTCAGTACCTCTCTCCCTTTTGCCTTGTAACATTGTACTTAATTAATTGCTATTTGATTATGTATCATCAGTCTACACCTAAGATTCATTATCCTCTGTTTCTTCCAATATTATTTGATCTATATTTACTCTTTGCAAAATGTAGAATAATGGCAACGCTTATAAAGAATTTTCTTTGGGGAATTTATTGAATTATCCTTCCATCAACATGGAGAAGGGCTTTGTCCATCCCGTGTTAACATGTAATGTAAGTTCATCCTTCTCAAGCCTTCAAACTTTGTTCTAGTATAGATTTGGGTAGGCATCATTTCCTCCACTGTTGTTTGCTTTGCTGTTTACATCTGATTGGATGTTTGCAACAACTACCAGTTTCCAATTATAGTTGTAAAAACATGTTCCTTATGCAGAACAAATCCATTTATTTGCTTATATAATTGTGAAACCTGTTATGTGTCTCTTTGTTTCTCTTTCAGACTCGTATCTCTTACGCCAGGCAGAACTTTAGGGAAGATAGTGAGCCAAACCATCTTGAGGACAGCGAGATGACCCCAAGGTCATGTCTCGATGAAGACAATGAGTTGAAGCTACTCACCAGCAGGTGTGAGACAACCTATGTGCAGTCGCTACCTTAATCAGTTCGACTTCTTCAGTCTCGACTTAAAGCGGAAAAGCTTGCTTCAGCTCAGCTCCGACTTGAAGTCAAAGATGCAATGAAGATGTCAGAGGACTGCCGTGCGCACCATCATGCCTTAAATCTAGTGTTGATGCATCTATCGTTGACACAACTAAGGTCTACTCAGCTTCTTCAGCTGTTTGGGGGGGGGGGGCTGACCTGGCCAGGCCTAGTGCCTTCTGAAGTGCTCTCAGTTTTGTATATTCTTTTTGTCGGCGCGTTTATTTGCACTGGCGGCGAACTTTGATGCCCAGTGGATGTAATATGTGTGATAGCCGTGATAGCCTAGCGTAAGTTGCTCGCTTATTTATTTCCTTGTTGTCTTGTTTATTTGTTTGCTTCTAGTCATTGCAGTTCTTTTTCCGCGGTTTGCTAGTGGCTGCAATAACCTATTTTTTAAAACTAGGACACAATAACCAAGGGCTAATATTTACTCTAGTGACACTGGGCCTCCTACGGGCCGTAGAAATAGTGGGCCTTCTACGGGCCGTAGAAATAATGGGCCTTCTACGGCCAGTATGATCGATGGTCAAACATGGGCCAATAACAGGCCGCATTATGGCCGTAAACGGGCTAGAGTTGGAATCGCCCGTTCATGGGCCAACTGTCGGTGTCAAAACCGGCGGATCTCAGGTAGGGGGTCCCGAACTATGCGTCTAGGCGGATGGTAACAGGAGGCAGGGGACACAATGTTTTACCCAGGTTCAAGCCCTCTTGATGGAGGTAAAACCCTACGTCCTGCTTGATTAATATTGATGATATGGGTAGTACAAGAGTAGATCTACCGCGAGATCAGAGAGGCTAAACCCTAGAAGCTAGCCTATGGTATGATTGTTGTCCCTACAGACTAAAACCCTCCGGTTTATATAGACACTGGAGAGGGCTAGGGTTACACAGAGTCGGTTACAATGGTAGGAGATCTACATATCCGTAGCGCAAAGCTTGCCTTCCACGCCAAGGAAAGTCCCTTCCGGACACGGGACGAAGTCTT
This sequence comes from Triticum urartu, assembly GCF_056163025.1. Taxonomy (NCBI): domain Eukaryota; kingdom Viridiplantae; phylum Streptophyta; class Magnoliopsida; order Poales; family Poaceae; genus Triticum; species Triticum urartu. The sequence continues at coordinate 357,165,829 of NC_141877.1, forward strand.
CAATCTTGTATCTTCATAGTCCAGGAGTCCGACCGAAGGTATAGTCCGGCTATCCGGACACCCCCTAATCCAGGACTCCCTCAATAACCCCCGAACCAGGCTTCAATGACGACGAGTCTGGCGCGCAGATTGTCTTTGGCATTGCAAGGCGGGTTCTCCTCCAAATTCCGTGTACGTGTCGAATAATGTCCGGTTTCTTGTAAATGTAGCGCTCCTTGGCTTCTATGCCCAATAATGGCCGTCTTCCACGTGTCAAATGAATACGAAAAGTCAGGGTGTTTTTATATTTACACCCCTAGCCACGTGAATGAGCCGCCTATTTAAGGGGACGAGGATTTAGATCCAAACCACACCTTCTCCCCTCTGCGAGTATTCATCAGAGCGTATCCAACAGAGGTCCATTCTATCATGGCCGGCCGCCGCAGCTCCTCCTCTCGCCCTTCCAGCTCTCAGCCTGGAGATTGGGTGAGATGCTCCATCCCGCACAGTGAGCTAGTGACGCTCCAGACCAAGGGATTTCTCCCCCCGGCCTATATGGTCCCGGTTCGAGCCGGACTTGCCACCTATAATGGCGGAGAGCAAGCGGAGAGCGCCCCCAATCCCTCCAAAGGAGAGCGGGTATGCCTTGTCCCTTACTTAATAAGAGGGCTCGGATTTCCAATTCATCCGTTTCTTCGGGGGCTCCTGGAGTTCTATGGCCTCCGGCGGCACAACCTCACGCCTGCCTCCACATTGCATATCGCAGGCTTCGTAGCCCTTTGCGAGCTGTTTTTGGGCTGCGAGGCTCATTTCGCGCTGTGGAAAAGGCTATTCTGCCTTGTACCCCGTTCTCAGAAGGGGTCAATATATTAAGTGGGCGGAGCCGAAGTGTGGGGCATCGCCGGGACCAGATATCTATCCGTAACCCCAAAGAAGGCATCCGAGGACTGGCCTTCGGAATGGTTTTATACAGAGGACGTCCCGCTACCAGATCCTGTCCGGATCGGCCTCCCTGAGTTCGACAGTGCTCCCCTAAAGAAGTGCCTAAGCTGGCGTCCATGGAGCCCTCAGAGGGAAAGCGACAAGGACGTTCTTTACCTGATGGGCCGGATAAGATTGTTAGCTCATTCCGGGCCGACCATGATCGGGGTCATGGCCGCATGCATCATGCGAGGGGTGAAGCCGCTCCAGTATAGAGGCCACCCCATGTGGGACTTCAACGGGGAGGACGACGCCACCCGCCACGGCCGTAAGGGGCCAGATTCGGCTGCCGCTCTAATAAAGATCTTGTCCGCTTTGTACAAGGGAGAAGAGGAGGAATTTCTCCGCCTCAACCCACAGGGTGGATTTTCTATGTACAATCCCCCAAGTTGGGTAAGTGGACACTTTTACTTGCCCACCCGTTTTATATTCCCATCATTAAACATTCAGTCTAACGACTTCAACGCAGGAATTGCGCCAGGCTTTTAAAGAAATAAACAACCCTCCTCCACAACCCGAGGATCCAGGACGGTCCCTCGACCCGGCCTCTCAAGAGGATCCGGACTTTTCCGTGGAGCTAATTGATGGGGTGTTTCATCAATTGAGCAAGGACAACGCCTTGGTGGCCATTACGGCCGATTACCCTGGGCTACTCCCAGCCTCACAGGTAATTGAGACCGAAGTCCCAGCACTTTGAAAAGGGATCTATCCTCGCGTGTTTTCGATTGCCGTATGACAACCGTGTTTTGCAGGGGAGGTCCTTGAGACGGGAGGCCGAGCCTACGGCGACTAGCCAACGAGGGGCGGAAAGGCCCCGTGGGCTGAAAAGAAGTGTGGTCCGGACTGAGACGCCGGCGCAAAGGTATAGCGCGCCATCTTATTCCCAGGTGTTATTCCTTCAAGGCGTATTAACGCTCGTGCTCTCTTCAGGACGAAGAGGCCTCGCCGGACTATATCCGAAGAGGTTGCAAATCGCGCCTCCACCAGCCAGGCTCCAAAGCCTGGTCTGGAAGCGGAGGCGAGCACAAGGCGCGCACCGGACGCTCCTCCGACAGAGGATGCGGACAGGCTATCTGCCACCAATTCCGAGGTGGAGAGTGCCATGAACCACAGGCGTCGCCGGACAGTTCTTCGCGACGCTTGTTTCTCCCAAGAGGCATTGGATGCCTTCAATTCGGGAGATGCGTACCTCCGTGCCTCTCAAAATGGTCTAGCTAGAGCCACGGAGCAATATGTAAAAGACATACGGGTAAGAAAATTTTGGTAATTATATATATACCAGTAGCCCCCGAGACTTGAAATAGTTAGAATAACTGATTTAAGGATCATTTGTTATGCAGGTTCTTACAGAAAAGAATACCCTACTGTCCCAGGAGCTGGAAGAGTGCAAAGCCCAACTTGAGGCCGCACTAGCCGCGGCAGGGGAGCCCAAGGAGACCCCCTCTGGTAATATACGCTCCGAAAGATAAGTATTTTGCGAAGTGCGGCATGGGTGCAAATCTGACAAATGAAATTGTAGATGGCGCCGGATTAAATCCGGAAAAGCAACAACTCCTACGCCAACTGAAGGCTAGTGAGAGTGTGCTAACAAAGGTGAGGCGGGAGAAGAATGATCTCCAAGATGCCAACACCAAGTTGGGCGTTGAACTGAAGGATGTTCGTGCCCAGCTGTTGGACTCCGTTAAGGAGAATCAGCGGCTTCGACGCAGCATATTTAGTAAGTGCTTAAACGAACTTTGAAAAAAGAGTTCGGCGAGGAAGTCAACTAACAGAGTAATTTCTGTAGGTATGCTAACAGGTCGTCCTGCAGAGGAAATGCCCGGTTCTACGGGTGACCTTCTTCCCGAGCTCTCACAACTGCACGAGCGAGTTCGGTAGGTGATGCAAGGCGTCGCCCAGGCCTTGTGGCCATCCGTCTCCATGCCCGGATGCCTTGGAGAGCTTGTAGAGAAGCTGAAGGGAGCGTGGCAGCGCTTCCGATTGTGGAAGATGTCGGCCTGCCATCAAGGCGCCAGGGAGTCCTGGGCCATGGTGACGACACGGTACATGAATGCTGACCCAAACCACATGGCCGAGGTCAGACCCATGGGGCCCGATGGGAAGGAGATCCCTGTGAGCTTAGTATACGGCCAAGTAGAATTGGCCGCAAAGTATTCCCAACAGGACTGTAAGCTAGACAGCCTGTCAGATGGTATGGAAGAGGAATACAATCAGTCAGATTGACTATGTAATTTTAGTTGACATGTGTAATGCCTTCTAGCCGGATTGTAGATCTTTGTCATGGCCGACCTTTTCGCTTCAACCTCGGGACCTGACGGTCCGGAGTGTGTCCGAATACCCTCGCGGTTATATAAGAACCGGGGTATGCAGGGAGACCAGGCATAGGGGTCATTAGTGCTTGAACAGACAAGTGCCCAACTAGTTATGTTATATTACATGGTTAGTAAGAAACATCTTCCAGGGAGAATAGTTCCGTTAGGGGTTCCTTTCCCTGGGAGGCATGCCCTAAAGTGCATGTCCATTCTGCGAAAAGAGACGCAGGAAAAACATCTGGGGGCGTATAGATAAATAAGTGAAAAAAAGATCATCTTTAGTTCACCGACCGAATATTCCCTTAAGAACGCTAGCTTTCGGCTTCACCCAGTCTGAGGTACACATCCGGCTGACCCGACAGTAACAATCGCAGAGGTGCTCCCTTTACCACCTAGCCAAACAATCGGGAACGTAGGGGTAAGCACAGGAGCCAGGCAACCCAGCTTGGCCAAAACTTAAGTCATATCGATGCATATAATGGTGAATAAAAGGTACATGCGGAAGTGTGACACATGTGTTGGGCATGAAGCCCGTATAAATAAGCTTCTGTTTAAAGAAGCCCCAAGGTTTAATGAGCGCGGATAGCTTGTCACTTTATGAGCCTTTAAAGGCTATAAGAGAGAGAGGGGAGAAGGAGAGAAATGTAAGACAGAAAGTATATAAAAATGGACAGAGGAAGGAGACGAACATAGAGTCTGGCGCTAGGCATAGAATCTTCGGAGATGGGCTGCGTTCCATGGGTTCGGCTCGAGTCAGTTATCCGATGCATCTCACAGGCGGTACGCTCCACCAGTCAGGACTTGGTCAATTATGAAGGGACCTTCCCACTTGGGCTTGAGTTTGTCCTTTTTCTTGTCAGGCAGGCATAGAACTAATTTGCCAACGTTGTAATTTTTGGCCCGTACTTCTCTGCTTTGGTATCTTCGAGCCTGCTATTGATAGAATGCGGAACGGGCTTTTGCCACGTCACGCTCTTCCTCCAAGGCGTCCAAACTGTCCTGCCGATCGAGCTCAGCTTCTCTTTCTTCATACATGTGCACTCGAGGTGAGTCATGAATTATGTCGCAGGGCAAAACTGCCTCTGCGCCGTACACCATGAAGAATGGTGTGTATCCGGTGGTGCGATTCGGCATGGTCCGCAGCCCCCAGAGTACGGAGTCGAGCTCCTCTACCCAGTGCGTTTTAGATTCCTTAAGGGACCGCACTAATCTGGGTTTGATGCCGCTCATGATAAGATCATTTGCATGTTCGACCTGGTCGTTAGTTTGTGGGTGATAGACGGAAGCATAATCAAGCTTGATGCCCATGTTTTTGCACCAGAGTTTTACCTCGTCGGCCGTAAAGTTCGTGCCCTTATCAGTGATGATGCTGTGGGGGACGCCGTAACGGTGTACAACCCCGGATATAAAGTCTATCACCGGTCCGGATTCGGCCGTCTTAACAGGCTTGGTTTCTATCCATTTGGTGAACTTATCCACCATGACTAGTAAGTATTTTTTCTTCTGGGTTCCGCCTTTAAGGGGTCCAACCATGTCAAGCCCCCAGACCGCGAAGGGCCAAGTGATGGGGATAGTTTGGAGGGCGGTGAGTGGCATATGGCTTTGGTTTGCAAAAAGCTGGCAACCGACGCATCGTTGGACTAAGTCCTGGGCGTCTACCCGGGCCGTCGGCCAATAAAAGCCTGTACGGAAGGCCTTGCTTACAAGGGACCGAGCTGCAGCGTGATGACCGCCGAGTCCAGCATGAATTTCAGCCAGGAGGTTCCGCCCTTCCTCTTTGGAGATGCACCTTTGAAGGACTCCGGTAGTGCTTTTCTTATAAAGCTCTCCCTCATGGACTTTATAGGCTTTAGATCGCCGCACTATGCAGCGTGCCTCATTTTGGTCCTCGGGGAGTTCCTGCCTAGTAAGGTAGGTGAGGAATGGTTCTGTCCACGGGGCGAGGACGGCCATTATTACGTGGGCTGAAGGTGTTATTTCATTGGCAGAGCCTCCAATTATGTCAAAGTGTTCGGTGTCGGGCAGTGCGGTTGAGTCCGGGCTGTTATTGCCGGGTTCCCCTTCCCATACTACGGATGGCTTGAACAGCCTTTCCAAGAAGATGTTGGGGGGGGACTACATCGCATTTTGCGCCGATGCGTGCCAGGACATCTGCCGCCTGATTAGTTTCCTGGGCTATATGGTGAAATTCGAGCCCTTCGAACCGAGCTGACATTTTTAGGACGGCGTTGCGATAAGCTGCCATTTTTGGATCCTTGGCATCAAAGTCTCCATTTATTTGGGATATTGCGAGGTTCGAGTCCCCACGCACCTCTAGGCGTTGAATGCCCATGGATACTGCCATCCGGAGACCATGTAAAAGGGCCTCATATTCGGCTGCATTGTTGGAGTCTGTGTACATTATCTGGAGTACGTATTGAACTATGTCTCCTATGGGGGACGTCAAAATGACGCCAGCCCCTAGACCGGCCAACATTTTGGAGCCGTCGAAGTGCATGACCCTGTTTGAATATGTGCCGTACTCTTTAGGGAGTTCGGCCTCCGTCCATTCTGCGACGAAGTCGGACAAAACTTGCGACTTGATAGCTCGCCGTGGCTTGTAAGTTATGTCGAACGAGAGGAGCTCAATGGCCCATTTTGCAATCTGTCCCGTCGTGTCGCGGTTGTTTATAATATCGTTAAGTGGCACTTCCGAGGCTACTATTATTGAACACTCTTGAAAGTAGTGTCGCAGATTCCAGGATGCCATAAATACCGTGTACACAATCTTTTGATAATGCGGGTACCGTGACTTGCACGGAGTAAGGACAGTGGACACATAGTAGACCGGCTTTTGAAGGGGGAATTTGTGTCCGTCCATTTCTCGTTCGACGATGAGCACTGCGCTTACGACCTGATGGTTTGCTGCAATGTATAATAGCATTGGTTCGCCAATGTTTGGCGCGGCCAGGACTGGGTTTGTTGCCAAGATGGCTTTTATTTCGTCGAGTCCAGCCGTGGCTGCATCCGTCCACTTGAAGTGTTTGGTGCGCCGAAGGAGGCAGTAAAGGGGTAGGGCCTTTTCTCCCAAGTGGGAGATAAAGCGGCTTAGAGCCGCCATGCATCCGGTTAATTTTTGTATTTGTTTGAGGTCCTTCGGGATATCCAATTGTGATAGAGCTCGGATCTTGGCTAGATTTGCTTCAATTCCTCTACCGGATACAATGAAGCCCAAGAGCTTTCCGGCTGGAACGCAGAAAACGCATTTTCCGGGTTGAGCTTGATGTCGTATGTTCAGAGGTTATCGAATGTTAGCCTCAAGTCGTCTACTAGAGATTCGACATGTCTTGTTTTAATGACCACATCATCTACGTATGCCTCCACTGTTTTGCCGATCTGGTTTGCCAGACATGTCTGAATCATGCGCTGATATGTTGCGCGGGCGTTTTTGAGCCCGAAGTGCATTGTGTTGAAGCAGAATGGGCCGTATGGTGTGAATGCCGTTGCGGCTTGGTCTGACTCTGCCATCTTTATTTGATGGTAGCCGGAGTATGCGTCGAGGAAACACAACGAATCGTGTCCTACGGTAGCATCAATAATTTGATCGATGCGGGGGAGAGGGAAGGGATCCTTTTGGGCAAGCCTTGTTAAGGTCTTTAAAATCAACGCACAAGCGCCAGGATTTGTCCTTCTTTGGTACCATCACCAGGTTTGCTAGCCAGTCCGGGTGTTTTATATCTTTTATGAATCCGGCCTCCAATAGCTTGGCTAGTTCCTCTCCCAAGGCCTGTCTCTTAGGTTCGGAAAAACGCCGAAGTGCCTGTTTGACTGGCTTGTATCCTTTTAGGATATTTAAGCTATGTTTGGCCAGCCTGCATGGGATTCCCGGCATGTCTGAAGGGTGCCAGGAGAAAATGTCCCAGTTCTCTCGTAGGAACTCTCGCAGTGCGGCGTCTACATCAGGGTTTAACTGTGCCCCGATGGAAGCTGTTTTATTGGGGTCCGTTGGATGGACCTGGAATTTGACTATTTCGTCCGCCGGTTTAAAGGAGGTGGACTTGGATCTTTTGTCGAGTATCACATCGTCCCTATTCACCGTGGAGCGCAACGCAGTCAGTTCCTCAGCCAATAGGGCTTCGGATAGCGCCTCGAGGGCCAGTGCGGCTGTCTTGTTTTCGGCGCGGAGTGCTATGTCCGGATCACTAGCGAGAGTGATGATTCCGTTAGGCCCGGGCATCTTGAGCTTCATGTACCAGTAATGGGGTATTGCTTGGAAGATTGTAAACGCTTCCCACCCTAGCAGAGCGTGATATCCGCTACTGAACGGGGCCACATGGAACGTGACCTCTTCGGACCTGTAATTATCCGGCGTGCCGAACACCACATCTAGTGTAATTTTTCCTGTACAGCGCGCTTCCCGAGTGGGGATTATTCCTCTAAAGGTTGTGCTGCTTCGCTCAATGCGGTTCCAGTCTATTTCCATTTTTTGAAGGGTTTCCTCATAAATGAGGTTCAATCCGCTGCCGCCATCCATGAGTACCTTGGTAAGACGAAAGACGTCCACTATTGGACTGAGAACCAATGCGGCTGGTGCTCGGGCTGTTTGGAATTTAGGTTCATCACTGGCGTTAAAAGTAATAGCCGTGTCACTCCATGGGTTTATTGTTGCTACTTGGTAGACTTCGGCAAGGCTGCGGAGTGTTCTTTTTCGCATATTATTTGATGCGAAAGTCTCGAAGACTGTTAATACCGTACTGGTGGCTCTGGGGTGGCTTTCTGTGGCTTCTGGAATTAGAAGATCTTCGCCAATTTTTGCCACCTGCCGGAGTATCCAACATGCTCTAAGGTTGTGAGTTGGTGTGGCGCCCTCTGCACTGTGAATTTTATAGGGTCCATTAAGCCATCCTTCCAGTACAGTTCCGTGTCCTGTAGAGGGCTTTTGCTTTTTGGTATTGAACCCAGGTGTCTGGCGATGATGCACCCTTTTATTTAGGACTGGGTTTGTATTCAGGGCCGGATTGTCCCAAAATTTTATTTCGGTTTTCCATGCGCTTTCCATCGCACAGTACTTTCGTACTATGGACGCCAAGTCAGCGAAGCGTGTAATATCACGGCGACTTATGGCATTGAGGATTACCTTGTCCGTGCAATTATTGCAGAAGAATGAAATTGCGTCTTCCTCGCGGCAGTCCTTTATCATGTTCATAACCAGGAGGAATCTAGCCCAGTAATGATGTACTGTTTCTTCGGGCTCTTGCCTAATTTGGGATAGATCGCTTATGTACGGGTGGGTGGGTGGAATCAAATCCGAAACCTCACCCAATCTGAGACCCAGGGGCCAAGGAGTTTCCGAACTCGGAAGTTTGGATTCTTGGATGCTGTCCAATGAATCTAGCCCGTTGCCTAACTTTAAGTTCAGGTCTTGAGTGATGTCCTCCCCTCCGCGGGAATCCAGCTTGGAGGGATCGGGAATCCGGACATAGCTAGTCCTTAAGATAGATGAAGGGTCGCCGCACTGTCCATCTACCACGGCAACGTGATGGGTGACCTGGGGAGAGATAATCTCTCTCGGATCGGGTTTAGGCCCAATCTGGTCATAATTCGTAGCGACTCCCAGGGCGGCGAAGCGATCCAAGAGCTCATTTAGGGAATAGAGCTCCATTGGATCTAGCTGCTCGGCGAATTCCGAGCTGACGTGAAGATTGCTTTTGATGACCCGAGAGGTCATCATCGGCGCAGCAGCCAAACGGGCGGTCATAAGGAAACCACCTAGCCTGAGAGTTTGGCCGACAGTCAAAGCTCCCTTAGCAACGGTGCCGTCTTTAAAGACGGGATGAGGCATCCTTCCTGATGGCGACGGCACAGAGGAACTCTCAATGAAAGCACCAATGTCGGTGTCAAAACCGGCGGATCTCGGGTAGGGGGTCCCGAACTGTGCGTCTAGGCGGATGGTAACAGGAGGCAGGGGACACAATGTTTTACCAAGGTTCGGGCCCTCTTGATGTAGGTAAAACCCTACGTCCTGCTTGATTAATATTGATGATATGGGTAGTACAAGAGTAGATCTACCGCGAGATCAGAGAGGCTAAACCCTAGAAGCTAGCCTATGGTATGATTGTTGTCCCTACGGACTAAAACCCTCCAGTTTATATAGACACCGGAGAGGGCTAGGGTTACACAGAGTCGGTTACAATGGTAGGAGATCTACATATCCGTATCACCAAGCTTTCCTTCCACGCCAAGGAAAGTCCCTTCCGGACACGGGACGAAGTCTTCAATATTGTATCTTCATAGTCCAGGAGTCTGACCGAAGGTATAGTCCGGCTATCTGAACACCCCCTAATCCAGGACTCCCTCACCGACCATAACAGGCCATCGTTAATAGGCTGTATTTGATGACGCTATAAAACCGGCCCAATGTATTAACAGACCACAAACTGGCCGACTGTAACCATGGGCTGAATTTGGCCCACAAGCAGGAAATGACAGAAACGGGCCGTGAGTAAACGAATGCTGGAAATGATCCCAAGAATAAATGGGCTCTGAGAAGGCCGAAAGATAACATGGGTTGGAAACGTCCCAACGCAATAACGGGCCGTTAATGGGTATAAAGTGATACACTGTTCATTATGGGCCAGTTTCACCACGGGCCGTTAATGGGTGTAAAGTGATACACTGTTCATCACGGGCCAGTTTCACCACGGGCCGTTAGTAGGCCAAGAGTTACATAGGGCCTCATATGGGCCGAAAGACGTCATGGGCCATACATGGGCCAGAAGTGAAAATGGGCTGGAATCATATTGGATGGCCCAGATGATGCTACTTTGCCTAATTCGGATAGGGCGTAATGGGCCTTGGGTTAGCGGGCTATAAATGGGCTATATTCGAATAGGCCGTTAACAGGCTTTCCATGGGCTGGCCTGCCAGCTTTTGACCAAGTCAAACGGGCCGGCCTTTTCATAGGAATGGGCCTCTGTTGGGCTGTGCCACGTGTCGACGTATCATAGGCGCCTTCCGTCCAATGAGTGGTTGACATCTGTCCCAACGATGAGCCGACACGTGTTTACTCTAGCCAATGATGATTTTACACGTGGAAAATCCCCATTGGTCGGGGCTATTAACGGGTTATCAGATCCAAAACCCGACCCGATAGCTTACAGCGTTCCGTTACGGTGGATGCCACGTGTCGGTCACCCTTGACGAAAGCACTTCTATGACGCGCGATTTATCGTCATGGAAGTGGACACTTTCGTGATGATAATGTTGGTAATGTCATGGAACACTTCTACGACATCACAAGTATGAATATCTTGATTCTCTCATAAATTTGTCACGGATGTACATGCATGACAAAAAAAGCGACCTACTGTGACAAACACGTATCATCACGGAAGTGTATTTTTTTGTAGTGTGTTTTGTATCTTCATGTGCTGGCCCATGTGGCAATGGGTGAAAAGAAGTAAACTAGAGGCCCATCTGACACGCGGTGAAGTAAACAAAGTTTAAACAACTCGGGGTAGCACCCCGCACGCTAGTAAATTGAGGGCGCATTGAGGAGACACTTCTTCCGCGTGAAGGACGCACTCGCGCACAATTCACCACTGCGCGGCGGCATGCACGGAAGGACGCACTCGCGCACACTCAGCACACAACACACACCATCACACATGTACACCGGCGTCGCCGCCGGTTGAGATGGACGGCGATGCAGCCAACAAGCGGAGGCGGCTCGAGACAAAACCGCATCCGGCGAGCCTGGACTTCATCAGCAGCCTCCCCGATGACATGCTGCTCATCATCATCGGCCTCCTCCCCACCAAATCTGCCGTGCGGACCGCCCTGCTCTCCCGGCGGTAGCGCCCCCTCTGGCGCCGCGTCCCCCTCAACCTCACCTTCGACAACTACCTCTGCAATGGGGATTGCAAATGCATGGCTGTAGTCTCCAAGATCCTTTCATCGCACCCTAGGCCAGCCAGACGCCTTGACATCCGCATGTTCAGTACCAACTACAAGGTCCAACCCAAGTTCGATGAGTGGTTCTTATCCCCCACCCTAGGTCAGCTCGAGGAGCTCAGCTTTGAAGCTGGACGATGTCGCTCTCTGCCGCCGTCCGCGCTCTGCCTCGCGCCAACGTTGCGCCACGCCAGCTTCAGCTCCTGTTATCTTCCCCAAATTAATGTCGCGCCCACCCTTCTTCTCCCTCAACTCAAGCAGATCGATCTCTTTGACGTTGTCATCTTGAAGAAGGCTATGGAGCACCTGCTCCGCAGCTGTACTGCACTCGAGTACCTTCGTCTTGAGCAGATCCATGGGTTCATTAGCCTCCACATCGCTTCGACGAATCTCTGATGGATTTATGTGTCTTGCTGGCCCCGCAACAAGACATCAATTGGGAAGAGATCACTCCAGCTGTTCCATGTTATGGTCATTGAGAATGCGCCTTTCCTGGAGAGATTGCTTGTATCGGATCTAGAAGGTCCAACAAAAATCAGGGTCATTGACGCGCTGAAATTGACAACGTTGGTGCACTCGTCTGCCAAATTCTCTGAACTCTTTATTCGATCCATAATCGTTCAGGTACATCACTCATCTTCTTCTCCGTCTTCTTGAAATTCACATTTTTAAATTTCTTCTTGATGTATTTACGACCGTCTTCCAGAAAATGATTCCCACAAGCTTGACCCAGTCTATGCGCAAAGTGAAGATCTTGGCAATAAAATCTATCGTCCCCAATCTGGATCAAGTTGTTGGCTTCCTTACATGCTTTCCATGCATTGAGAAGCTACTCATCAAGGTGAAACTTCTTTCCTATTCGTAAACGGAAATCACAACGCAGCTCAATTTTTTGTAATTTTGCCAAATTACGATGACAAGTGTAGTGTTCAAAAATGCATCTATGCACTGCACCAAAAGAAATGTTTTTAGTATTTTTTCTCACGTTATCACCTGCATCGTTTTTTTGTTGTACTACTATAGTAGCCTAGGATAGTCATAGTGGAAAGTAACTTAGGGGATGTTTGGTTTGTGACTAACTTTGCCAAAGATTTCCACACCTAAGGTTAGGCAAGTTTGACCAACTTAGGTCAGCTCTTGGTTCAAGCCACACCTTAGGCAAGCCACACTTGAGCCCCACATGGCATACACACAAAAAGCGTGGCAAGATTCCCTTAGGCTTGCCAACTTGTGGCTCTCATTTTGACGAACTAACTATCGATGTCAAAACCGTCGGATCTCGGGTAGGGGGTCCCGAACTGTGCGTCTAAGGCGGATGGTAACAGGAGGCGGGGGACACGATGTTTACCCAGGTTTGGGCCCTCTCGATGGAGGTAATACCCTACTTCCTGCTTGATTGATCTTGATGATATGAGTATGACAAGAGTTGATCTACCATGAGATCGCAGAGGTTAAACCCTAGAAGCTAGCCTATGGTATGATTGTTGTTGTCCTACGAACTAAACCCTCCGGTTTATATAGACACCGGAGGGGGCTAGGGTTACACAGAGTCGGTTACAAGAAAGGAGATCTACATATCCTTATTGCCAAGCTTGCCTTCCACGCCAAGGAGAGTCCCATCCGGACACGGGAGGAAGTCTTCATTCTTGTATCTTCATAGTCCAACTATCCGACCAAAGGATATAGTCCGGCTATCCAGAGACCCCCTAATCCAGGACTCCCTCAGTAGCCCCCGAAGCAGGCTTCAATGACGATGAGTCCGGCGCGCAGATTTGTCTTCGGCATTGCAAGGCGGGTTCTTCCTTCGAATACTCCATAAAAGATTTTGAACACAAGGATAGTGTCCGGCTCTGCAAAACAAGTTCCTCATACCACCGTAGAGAGAATAATATCTCCACAAATCTAATCTGCTGACACGTTTAGCAACATGACATCATGCCATGGCTCAGTCATTATTCGAACCGTTTTTCTCAACCAGCACTGCACATATCGCGAGGCGGTTTTCTTGACACATCTTGTCGAAGCAGAGATCGTGTCCCCCTTATTACAGGATTCTCATCAATACATACGTGGGTAACCCAATCGTGCTCGTTGGTATGACTCCTCGATTTTACGCAAGTCCCAAACGGCCACGAGGAGGACGCTTGATATTCACGCTCTTTATAAAGAGGCCAAGGCCTGTCCTTTTATCCCTCTCGTACTCAATCGAATCCTTCCCCCGCCTCGAGTGCCAACACCCAAGGCTCAGGTCAGGCGCTTTGGACCTTCAACCATGTCTGGATCCAACCTTCGAGGTTGGTGGATGCCTTCCTCTATAACAGAGGAAGAAATAAAGAAGCTAAGAGAGGCCAGGTATTTGACCGATGAAATCTCGCACAGGCTGCCTGCTCGAGGGCAGGTCATTCCCACTCCCGAACCCGGCGAGAGAGTTGTGTTCATCTCTCACTTCCTACGAGGGCTAGGCCTCACTCTGGATCCCTTTGTTAGGGGGCTCATGTTCTATTATGGGCTGGATTTCCATGACCTGGCCCCGGATTCCCTCCGTCACGTCTCGTCGTTCATCGTCGTGTGTGAGGCCTTCCTCCGCATTACCCCACACTTAGGCCTGTGGCTCAAGAGTTTCAATGTGAAGCCGAAGATGATCGAGGGGTGACACGCAGAGTGCGGAGGTGCCACAATAAGCAAAAGCGCTGATGTTCCATGGCCAGAGGGTTCCTTCCCAGAGGCGTCCAGTTTATGGCAATGTGAGTGGTTTTATATCACAGCTCCCTGGGGTACCAAGTGGGTAGCCGCCCCTACCTTTCGCTCGGGCCACCCACCACAACTGACGTCATGGATCAACAAGGGGTTGGACTGGGGGCCAGTAAATGATGTGCCGATATTGCAGAGTCGCATCCGAGATCTCTTAGAGAGAGATGTCAGCCTGGCCACAGTAATGCAAGTCATGCTAGTTTGTCAAGTCTCGCCTTGCAAACGTCCACCCCTCCGTATGTGGGAGTTCAACCCGGAAGGACCGCAAACTACTTAGCACTTCCTCGGCACGATGCTCGAAGAGATGTACAAATTGTTCTTCGGACCAGAAATAAGGTGTCCGGACACCAACGAGGATGCGTGTCTGAGCTGCAAATGTCCAGATACCCAAGTAGGTAATCCCATGGCCGAACGCGTTGTTTTTTTATTTATCACAACATCATTATGAAAGGTCGCTCTTTGACCAGGACTGGGTAACAAAGGCGAAGATGATCAGGGGTTCGGCCCCCCTTCCCGAAGGCTCAGTAGATCCAGTACTGGCCAGAATGCTCGAGTCGGCGCCTTATCAGGCGCCCTCAGGGGAAGATAAAGGGGGCAATAAAGAGGCTAAAAGCAGGCCTCACTCATTATTCATCCAAACCGGGGGAATTAGCGCCTCCGCAAAGGAGATTAACCAGGGAGAAGAATCTGAAATTCCCTCTCCCCAAGGAAGGAAGAGGACCACCTCTGAAGACCCGGAAACAAAGGTTTCCAAATAGGGGAAGAAATCTTCGCCAGGGGGTCCTGCCTCGGAGGGTACTCTTGCCGCACAGTGCCCGCAAGGGGATCAGCCCTCTACCGAGTTGTAAGTAAACAAAAAGTACTTAATAGTAAAAATATCCTACATTACTTGTGAAGACAATAACCGAAGCATGTATCTTGTAGTTCGGACCGTAGCCCTTCTCGACAGAGTTCGTCTTCGGGGGATCTTCTTCCGAAGATGATGGAGAGCGAAACACCTCCCCATGCCACCCCGCCTCATGAGGCGGGCGACCCTGAAGTGTCGTCGCGGAGGGTTTCTCCTGATCCGCCAAGGCCAGAGGGTAATCCTTCGGCCACCCGAAGTCCTCAATATTCGGCTCCTAAAGAGAGCAACAGAAAGAGTCTGGAACCGTCCGGTGTGTGATCGGGCGCACTGAAGGATCTTCTGGAGCAAGCGCCCATCTCATAAGCGCATCGTACGCTAATGGGTACGGTGATTGAGAGGATTTCATCCACCGAAAGCAGGTTGCATGAAGCTTTTATGAGTCTGCTGAAAGGCTTTGAGGTACGTGAAATAGTGTATGTTTTTGACAGTACCGCACACGTTAGGTGTGCCCTATGCAGATAGTAGCCCCTGAGACTCTGGTTGCCGTCGAGAAAGGCGGCAAATAGAGGATCATAGTCCCAGGTAATAATCAGGCCGCCTTCATGTGCAGGTGGCTGAAGGTCCGGTGGCTAGTCGGACTAGGGAGTTTGCCGAGCTAAAGCGGCAACTTGATGCGGTAGATGCCGACATCGTGCTTGTCAATAAGCGGCTCGACGAGGCATAGGGTATGTGATTTCTCCGGTGATCAACACATAGTAAGAGGAGCATGATGCTAGTATCTTTAATATGTTGTGACTGCAGATGGAGCTCCCGCCATGGAGACCCTTCGGGCAGAACTTTCCTGAGCCAAGGAACAAGCCAGGAATAGTGATGCGGCCGCTCTAAAGGCGGTCGAAGAGCTGAGGGCCGAACAGGCTGCGCATTGGCAAAGCAAGGAGAAAATAGCCAAGATGGCCGTTGAGTTGAAAGATGCCGCCGACCGTTACCAGCTTCTTGAAAAAGAAAGTCGGGCGAAGGCGGCAGACCTAGAGAAGGCCATGGTAGCAGCCAAGGAGGCCCGCTCTAAAATCAGAGCGGTGAAGGAGGAGTTGCGTCAAGCTGGAGATATCGCGGCTGGGAAGCCCTTTTTGTTGCGGATGAAGTTCGGAGATCCGAAGTACGCCCCTCTTGATCAACTATGGAGTTCTGCAGATGCATACGTGGATTTGGCAGCCAGTGCCTCTGATGCGGCCGAGTACTTCAAGGATAAAAAAGATCGTGAAGTGGAAAGGCTATTCTGGTCACAGTTCCATGTTCCAGTGCGTCCGCTGCTGTTGAATGAGCGAATGACCGAGTGGGCCGAGCTCCATAGGTTGCCTGGGCTTGCCATGAGGTCTGTTGTGGATCATCTGTGGCCAGAAGGGCCAAGGCCGAATAGTTATTTTAGTTTAGTGCAACAGTTCCTTGGTGCTGTGCCGCTCATCGACGCTATGACGTGGTCGGCGTGCATAGAGGGTGCGTGTATGGCACTTGCCCATGTCAAGACATATTGGGCAGAGATGGAGGCCACTGCTATTGCAACCCAGAGTCCGGCCGTGGGCCGAGTATCTGCCGAGCACTACTTTGAAGAAGTCCTTGAAGGCACTCATTCTATAGAGGCTTAGTGCTCGAAGAACATTATGTTCTAGTGACATGTATTGCCATTGTAAAAACAATGTTTTATTGAATTATAAAGGCTGTGTTTATACTTTTGCCTGAAAGTATTATGATGCCTCCTGTGTGGCCGTTTATGTATATATGTATATAACCTAAAAGTTTGCAGTCGTCGGCTTCAGCCCCCACGCATATAATGCGGGGGTGTTCGCAAAAAATGCATATTCACAATTGATCCAACGTCTTGGTCCATTAAGGAGGTGGTGGCACAGCGAACGAGGCAGTCGGACTATATTGTTTTAACACTTTCACTTAGCCATAGGTGTTTGATGGTGGGACTACTATATAGCCCCTGGTACCTCCGCACTCGTCCGAATACGGTGCGCGTACCTACATGACCGGGAAACGGCCCTTCGTTAATGCGGAGGAATCCCGAAGATTCCGCTAAGTCATCGAATGGTTGACCAGTCTCGTGCTTTATCATGACAGTCAGTTTTCGGCTTTCTCTACTGAGGTGATCATCCGGATGAACCAGGGCACAATTGCAGTAGTTCTCCTAGTGCTGCCTTAGCCGATAGAGCGGAACGTAAGGTAGCAAAACACGGGAGCCGGGCAAACCCAACATTTGACCAAAGACATGATTCGGAGCTGATGCATATAAGGCCAAACTTGCGACGCCGAACACTCCCTAAGGTATTCGGTCTTTATAACATATTCCGGGCTAAACAATGCCCTTAATAATAAACCCCGATTGTCCAGGTACATGCAATATTCTGACGTGGTGAAATGCCAATAACGCCAGCATCCTTCTCGGTTTTTTTGAGTATCCAGAGGATGTGAACAACAAGAGAAAGTAAAAAAGGTTTACGCAGGGTCTTAATCTGAAAAGAAACCTTTGAGCGGGTCCCTGCTGCACGTCTACGCCTGTGTCTCCGTTGTGCCATGTCCTGGACGGGTGTAGCACGATTGTC
This sequence comes from Triticum urartu, assembly GCF_056163025.1. Lineage (NCBI taxonomy): Eukaryota > Viridiplantae > Streptophyta > Magnoliopsida > Poales > Poaceae > Triticum > Triticum urartu. Next base: position 357,183,234 of record NC_141877.1, read on the forward strand.
ATCTGTAAAAGAGAAGAATTAGGTGAAAGTTGTCGTGCCAAAAAAATTGGTTATTCTCGATAAACCATTAAAATTCAAGATAAGTCAAGTTGAGACGAACTAGCCCTGATTACACGCGGGAAGCCCCTGGTACCGTCTATGAGGGTTTAACCATCAAACCAATCTCAGGTATATCTAGTGATGCGCCGGACACATCTAACCGTGTCCGCGGTCTTGACGACCTGTCATTTATTCTGGTTAGTGAGGTCGTCTAGTGCTCGGCTGTTAAAGCCACCGCATGTTCTTCCGCGCATAGAGAACGCTCAATATTTCCACTAACTGTGATGGTGCCACGTGGACCAGGCATCTTAAGCTTAAGAGAAGCGTAATGTGGTACCGCATTAAAACAAGCGAAATCTGTTCTTCTGAGTAGTGCTTGATAGCCGCTTCGGAATGGAGCAATGCCGAAGTCTAACATCTCACTTCGGTAGTTGTCGGATGAACCAAATACAACCTCTAGTATTAGAGAGCCCGTGGAGCGGGCCTCTGGGCCTGGTATTACTCTCTTGAAGGTAGTATTACTATGGCTGCTTTTGTCGGGTCTATCCCCATTTTGCGGACTGTGTCCTGATATATCAGATTTAGACCACTGCCGCCTTCCATAAGGACTCATGTGAGATGGTATCCATTTATTATTGGGTCTAACACCAAGGCAGCCAATCCTTCATGCCGGATGCTTGTCGGGTGATCCCTGCGATCAAAAGTGATCAGGCAGGCCAACCAGGGGTTGAACTTAGGGGTGACGGGCTCTACGACGCGTATGTCTCGGATTGCATGTTTGCTTCTCCTCTTCGTCACGTGGATCATGTTTACTGTTTTAACCTCTGGTGGGAATTTTTTCTGTCCTCCAGTGCTTTGTTGGCGAGGTTCGTCCTCGTCTTCGCTTGGTGTCTCCCTCCCCTTGTGTTCGGCGTTTAGCTTACCGGCCTGCTTGAAGACCCAGCATTCTCTGTGGGTGTGATTTGCAGGTTTATTGGGGGTGCCATGAATCTGACATAGTTTGTCTAGAATCTTGTTTAGGCTGGACGGTCCATCTCTGCTGCCTTTGAAAGGCTTTTTCCGCTGACCTGGTCGAGAGCCCCTGAATTCGGCATTTACCGCCGTATTATCTGGGCTATCTTCTTTATTTCGACGCTTGCTTTTAGTGCGTCGTGGTTTTCCATTGCCATCCCTGACTCTGGATGTGCTTGGGTCGCTGGTGCTACTGTGGGCTAACCAGCTATCTTCGCCCGTGCAAAAGCGGGTCATGAGGCTTGTCAGGGCTACCACTGTTGTCGGTTTTTCTTGGCCGAGGTGTCTGGCGAGCCATTCTTCTCGGACATTGTGCTTGAAAGATGCTAAGGCTTCGGCATCCGGGCAGTCGACGGTTTGGTTCTTCTTAGTGAGAAACATGTTCCAAAGCTTTCGGGCTGACTCTCTAGCCTGTTGAATTATATAACTTAAATCATATGCGTCTGGAGGTTGGACATAGGCCCCTTGAAAATTAGCTCGAAAAGCATCCTCGAGCTCCTCCCAACTTCCAATTGAGTTTTCGGGGAGGCTTTTCAGCCAGTGCCGAGCTGGTCCTTTAAGCTTGAGGGGCAAGTACTTGATGGTGTGGAGATCGTCTCCGCGAGCCATATGGATATGGAGGATAAAGTCCTCAATCTAGACCCCAGGGTCTGTGGTCCCATCGTACGCCTCTATGTTCACTGGTTTGAATCCTTCTGGAAATTCGTGGTCCAGCACCTCATCGGTGAAACATAGGGGGTGTGCGGCACCCCTATATTTGGATGTACCATGGCGTTCGGACGGTTGTAGTATTCGGTTTTGATTTTGTGCCGGAGCGTGCTTCCTAGATCCATAGATGGATCTAGTCATACTGGATTTTTGGTGCAAGTCCTCACGTAGATCGTGTGTTGACTTATGTGCGGCCTTGTTAGCCGCTCTATCGCGGCCACAAGGTGGTTGATCCGGCCGGTTGGCCGTTTTATTTTTCGGCTGTGTGGGCTCTACGGCCTCATCGCCGAATTCAGGTAATAGCTTGCGCTTTGGATAGCTCTTTGTGTGGTAACTTCCACCATACTTTTCTCCGTTATCGAGCACTTTGTTCCACCTACTATTGAGCGTATTTTGTGCGGCCTTAAGCCTTTGCTTCTACTTCTTCAGACTCCTCGCTCTGGCAATAAGCCTTCTGCGGAGGTTCTTTTGTTCCAAGTGCCTTTCTGGGAGGATGTGTGCATCTTCGTCTAGACTGTTTTCCTCCCCAGAGGGGGGTTGATGAGGTTTATCCTCTGCATCGCCGTGTTCGGACATCAGATCCGTACTATGTTCGCCATTTGCAGTTTCATCGTGCTCTGCCGCTGGGTCAATGTGGTCGTCGTTTCCTCTGTAGTTGACTGGAGTGTTATTTTCTCTTGCGCTGTTATCGCTGTTTTTGCCGAGGCGGGATTTTGAGCGGCGCCTATGCTGATGCTTTGCTTGCTTCTCGAGGGAGCTACTCTTCGCTGCATCCTGCCGTTCTTCATCATTGTTTTCTTTGGGTGTATCCACCATGTATATGTCATGTGGTGAAGTGGCTGTCCAGCGCCCTGTGGGCACTGGTTCCTGTTCCTCTCCTACATCATCGTCCATGCTGTCGATGTCTTCGGTGTCGAAATCGATCATGTCCGTTAAATCATCAACAGAGGCTACTAAGTGGGTGGTGGGTGGGCAGCGAATTTCTTCGCCGTCCGTATCCCATTCTAGCCGGACATAGTTCGGCCAAGGTTCTCCTGACAAGGAGAGAGACCTTAATGAATTTAGCACGTCGCCGAAAGGTCAGTGCTGAAAGATATCCGCGGAGGTGAACTCCATGATCGGCGCCCAATCGGATTCGATAGGCACGGACGGAGGCGATTCAGAGTCCGTGGCCGTAGACGAATCTAGTGGTTCGGCAACACGGCTCTCGTGAGGGGTGAAGTCAGTATCCGGCTCCATCGCCAGGGAGAGTTCGGCCTCCATGGCAGGGTCTATCCCCCTGTCCTCGGATGGCGCAATTTGCTCCGGATTGAGGGCCGGAGTAGTTGCAGGTGTGATCTCCCGAACACTGTCCGACGGCAGAGTTATGTCATGCTCGCCGTGACTGTGCGCCACACCTGACATGGGCTCGAATCCGTCAAAGATCAAGTCTCCGCAGATGTCGGCAGTGTAGTTTAAGTTTCCGAACCTGACCTGATGGCCAGGGGCGTAGCTCTCGATCTGCTCCAGATGGCCAAGTGAGTTGGCCCGCAGTGCGAAGCCGTCGAATACGAAGATCTATCCAGGGAGGAAAACCTCACCCTGGACCGCATCGTTATCGATGATCGAAGGAGCCATCAAGCCTTTACGGTGACGGCACAGTGGAACTCTCAATGAAAGCACCAATGTCGGTGTCAAAACCGGCGGATCTCGGGTGGGGGTCCCGAACTGTGCGTCTAAGGCGGATGGTAACAGGAGGCGGGGGACACGATGTTTACCCAGGTTCGGGCCCTCTTGATGAAGGTAATACCCTACTTCCTGCTTGATTGATCTTGATGATATGAGTATTACAAGAGTTGATCTACCACGAGATCGTAGAGGCTAAACCCAAGAAGCTAGCCTTTGGTATGATTGTTGTTGTCCTACGGACTAAACCCTCCGGTTTATATAGACACCAGAGGGGGCTAGGGTTACACAGAGTCATTTACAAGGAAGGAGATCTACATATCCTTATTGCCAAGCTTGCCTTCCACGCCAAGGAGAGTCCCATCCGGACAAAGGACGAAGTCTTCAATCTTGTATCTTCATAGTCCAACAGTCCGACCAAAGCTTATAGTCCGGCTGTCCGGAGACCCCCTAATCCAGGACTCCCTCACTAACCTTAGGCAAGTTTGGCAAAAATGTGTGGCTAAGTGTGGCAATGCTACTCCTAGAACCAAACAGTCCCTTAGACTACTCCAGTAACTCTATGGTTACCCTAAGAGCAAGTACTACCTCCGTCCTGGTTTACTCTTCCTATTTGGTAGTATCAAAATTTGACCATAGATTTAACTGACAAAATGTTAATGCATGTCACTAAGAACTATATCGTTGGATTCGTATTTGAACATAATTTCAAATGGTGTAATTTTTAGTGACATGCATTGGCATTTTCTTACGTAAATCTATGGTCAAAATATTATACTAAATAAGAGGTAGTACAAAAGTGGGCTATAACGGCCCTCCACTATGTAGGCAAAAACACGTGCCAAATTCACTTGTGATGCATTTGTCATCGATGCCCCTCCATTGCTTACCTGGTGCACCAATCTGGATCACCTACTTTGCTCCGGTGCCAAATTAACTCACACAATGAAAAAACACTTGCGTGGGAGAGAGAGAGAGAGAGGACTGAGGCAATAAAAAACACTTGTTTGGGAGAGTGAGAGGTTGGTGTAGTTGGTTTGATTGATTTGTTTATACATGTGGGTCTGTGTGCACAGCGGTGCCAACTCTCTCACATCATGAGAGCGGTGCCAAAATCTTTTGATTTGACATCGATGCGTATTATGTGGCATACTTTTGCGAAATATGGCATCGGCCAGATAGTGGAAGGCAACAAATGCCCAACCTCTTAACGTAATCCTAGGTAAATGAGAGGAAAGAGAAAGAGAGGGAGTGAAAAAATATCACTAGCCAACCAACCCTATCGTATGAGCGAATGATATTCGTACCTCTTGATGACACGACAATCTTATACAGCCAGCTACTCTAATATGTTCTCTTCTTTTGCGGATAAAAAAAGACCTGAAAGTGAAAAATGTGCTGCACTATAACGATCTCATCGAATGCCTTGATCTCCATCTTACAGAAATTGATTTGATCAACTACCGAGGCAGCACATCAGAGATTAAATTGGCCAGGTTCTTTGTTCTGGAGGCAAGTGTGCTCAAGGTAATGAGGTTTGGCGTTCTATGGCGCAACAATGAATGGCGTGATGATCACCGCAAGCGTCTAAGCCTAAATGACAAAGTCTCCGCAGAAGCTGAATTTGTTTTTGAATCATCAAGTGGCCAAAGACTCGAAAACTTATTTTCCCATTAGTGACTTGTCAGGGCGGTGGATTTTAGTTTGTACAATAATGCTGCATCCACCTAAAGTAATGAAAGTTCACGTAAACTTCCTAGTAATTCCCTCTTCGTAGGTGTAGAATTACTCCTAACATTTGTAATATCAGTTTGAAACTTGTAATATTGTCGTATCCTATTCCTATGTTTTCAAAATCCCGCGAATCAAAGAGGTCCTGAGTTGGTGATGATGTTGTGCCTTCCATCTTTCACCAATAGCCGCCGGATCTAGATCTGATGCATATAAACCAAACTTCTCCAATTTTGCAAAAAGATGCCCGCACGTGTTCCTTATTTACAAACAACTCCTTGTCTCTCACAATCAGCCTTATCTCCTCCCCACGACACCTAGAAGGCCATGGAAAAATCTGGCGCGATGGCCGCTGTCGGCGCCGTCCACCCCCCAATCTTGGTGTTCTGTGCAATGCACGGGCATCAACGCATGGGAAATTATGTCGAACACGGCTAGTTGTAAGCAGGCTAGGTCTACAACCATGATGATAGTGACTGCAGACGGTGAGGATGACTATGGTATGCCGAACACGGCGCCTATACTCAGGTGTCATCTCTGGCGTAAGGTCTTGTCGCTTCACTGTGAGGAGCAACACGTAATAATTTGACCAACGGGTAGTACCGTGCTACTACATTGGTAGTACTACTACTAGTACTAGCACCACCGTCTGGATTTAGTAGTACTACCATGTCCATCTGGATTTAGTATTTGACTAGCAATATCAAGTAATGCATGTCACAAAAAATGTACTACTCCCTCTGTAAATAAATACATGGTGTATCGTTTTATTCCTATTGGCGATATAACTTAATGTCTTTTTGCTACTTATTAGGATTACATGCAATGAACTAACCACCGCATGTGATGTTTGGTAGTCTCAAGTCATTGAAAGCATTCACGGCCCACATCTCTCATTGGTTGATATGTCATGAAATAAGAAACGAGGAGGGAATTAATGTACTGTGCCTAAGTGATTTGGGATTATTTGGTTTTCGTAAGGTGACTTGCACAACATTTTTGGTTACATGAATTAACATTTTATTAGTAAAATCAAAGGTCAAAACTTGGCGCAAAATGCAAAGGGGACCAATAAACCAGTAAACATCAAACTTCTCTCGTTTGGCCCCAACTAGAGGTCCGGTGAGATGACTATACTGCACCGGCACGGAGGGGGACGCAGCTTCATTGACTTACTGCACCTGCCTTTGGGTGTATGACACGTGGGCCCAACTGGTGGATGGCCAACCTGTCATACAACCAAAGGCAGGTGCAGTAGAGGGGCGAGGAGTAGATGGCCAACACGCACATGAATTCAACGCAATCTGCACTTCTCATATAAAGGCTCCTACCAGTCCAATCTACGAAATCCTACGCACCTACGCACCCAAGGGCAAGAGTGATCACTCCAATCGCAAGATCAGTTGTCTAGAAGCTAGACCCATGGAGGCGATGAGCGCGAGCATCAGCCGGCTGTGCCAGATGGTCCACGATGCCGGCCTGCTGCCCGGCACCGAGGAACGTCTCCAGGTAGTGCTTAAGGCCGCCAGGGCGAGGGACCGCTTGGACGACAACTGCGTCTCCTTGTTCGATGAGGTCCTCGTCGGCTTCCTCGACAAGTTCACCGTTGTCAAGAAGCTCATGGACGACCTTGACGTATGCCTCCAGCCCACGCGCCCAGGCTCTGCGATGCCTGCCACCCTCAACGGCCTCTATGGTGACAACCTCTTTGATGCACTGGTGGCCGCGTGACTGCCCGCCGTCGCGCAGGAGAATGTCCACCTCGAGGTCGCGCTCGCCGCGTAGCGCCTGGTGCAGCAAGACACCATCGACATAATCACCCACGTCTACGCGCAAATCGTCCACAAGGACTACTACATGCAAGAGGAGGACGATAGGACACTGGCCTTCTTGGACCGCAGGGTAACCTTGGACGGCATTGTTCAGAAGCACGTTGAGCTTGCCGCCAACGCCGCTGCTCCTCACACGTCGGTTGGTGACCCGGTGCAATAGCGCGTCAGGATGTCGTTAATGGATCCGTATGTATATTTATCTTTCGGTCAAATCCATGTAGTAGTGTATGGTACTACTAGTAATTATCTTACCTTTCGCATCAACTTCATAATTTTCGTGCGTACTCCATGCATGAACCGCGCCAGAACCAAACTTCTCATTACTCTGGGGAAAATCGTTATTTCTATCTATCGGTCGCCATGGAGTAGAACCAAATTTTACAAGTTACAAGTTCAAAAGGAAAAGCCTGCCATGTTCGCGTCGCACCTCCACACGGTTGGTCTGGCACGCCGCTCAAGGGGGAATGCGTGCTATGTTGCATTTTCACTTACAAGTGGGACCGCAGTTGAGCAAATTGACTATCGGCAAACTCCCACCCCACCCACCACGCGATGGCTGAGAAAATAGGAGGGAGAGGAGATGGCTGTAGCACGGACTCCAAGAAAATTGGTGTCAGATGGGACTCATGTGGGTGGCGTGTGCCGTACTGCTAGACATGAATGCTAGTTATGGCCCATGCCACCCCACTATATCGAGGTGCTGGTTACGGAGAACAAATTTCCTGGAGTCCGTGCTCAGCCCTCCTCTATCTCTCTTCTCAGCCAGCCAGCAGACGCGCGGAGCCCATCGTCTGTTTGCTCATATGCGGTCCCACATGTCAATGAAAATGCAAGAGGACCCACTGAACCTGCACATCTTTCACCTCGACATGCTGGTGATGAAAAACAAATCCAATAAAGATCTTCGATGGCCGCTTTTGGAGTTAGTCAAGAGTAGTAAGATTCTATTTACAGTTTAACCCAAGATGCACATCACATGGCTTCAACTACCACTTTATTTTCTTGCATGACACGACATGTATGCTGGATGTCCCACGTGTCGGCAAAAGAAGGAAGAACTCGACCAAATCTTTGGTTGTGCTCTCGGATTAGACTAGTTGTGCTAACTTAAAATTTATTGTGTAGAATGGATGCAAGTTTTGGTATTGGGAAGAAGAGTACAACTATATATTAATAGAGTGCAATTTAGTAGATATTCTAGCACTTTTAGCTAGCATAGAGGCTAGAGATGAGACTAGTGCACTTGTTGATAGAATAGAGGCTAGACACGTCTACTTCTTTACACTCGAAGAAGAAACAAGCTCGCAAGATCGAGCCTCCGCAGATCAACAATGAATGCATCGAGAATGCACTAATCCAACTTACAGGAGCAGTTATGGAAGTTGGATATCTTCTAAAATGTATTCTTGTGGTTCTTGTTTTCTTTGGTCTTGCTTTTCTAGTCAAAATTTTGGTGATGTATTTCCATGTACCAAAAAATCAATGATGAAAAAAAGATATGTGTTTGCAAAGAAAAATGTAAGCGGCCGGGATGCGTCCGCGCGTTCGGCGCACAACCACCGCATCCGAGAAATGGCCCGGACACGACCCCATTGCCCTACCCAAACGGACAGAAGCCGGGCAAAACGGAGGTCTGTTTGGGGTCGTGTGTTGGAGTTGGCCTTACAAGTGGGACCGTAGTTGAGGAAACCGACTATCGGCAAACCCCCACCTCGCCCGCCGCGCGATGGCTGAGTTAGAGAAACGACGAGGTTTAAGAGATTGCTATAGCACGGACTCCAATAAATATGGTGTCAAATGGAAGTCGTGCTAGTGGCGTGTGCCGTACTCCTGGACGTGAATGCTTTTTCTGGCCCATGCCACCCTACTACTCCTACTACTGTACTTATAGTAGTAGTAGTATCGAGGATTTGAGGTGCTGGTTATGTACAGTGAACACATTAACATATGGCCCACCTCACACTGTGGCCAAATTTCCTGGATTCTGTGCTAGGTTTAAAAGTGTTCGTTGTGAGGATGGGTGGCTGGTCTCAAGTTTAAAACTTGTTGTATTACGTACGTAGACATAGAGATAGTGCAGCATGTGAAGCTAGTACAAATAGTGTACTATTGTTGATTGGGCCCATCCGATAACCTATTGCAATGCACGTACAATTATGTATTCGGAAAATATTTTTTTGCCTCGTCGCAGCACCCACTCAGAGAAGCGACTCGAAAGCCATTCATAAATTTAGTAAGTTTATCATAGGCATACAACATGTCATCAACCCACAATGACAACGAGGATACATTATAAATACTAAAGTTTTCATCACACAACAAATAAATAGCAATGAAATGAACTGCAACTCAACCAATCCTCAGTGTTGGAAATGCTTGCTTTGAACCACAAGCGACTCTGGGAAGAGCCAGCTACTGTCAATCTCGAGACCAACGTAGGACTGATCATCCAGGATGAAGCGGCCTACTATATCAGGAGCAGGGTAGGGAACCACCGCAATGTCCGGCGTATAGATACAGTTGCTTCTCATAAATGGTAGTAACGTTGTGTCAAAAACAGTTGGATCGCCTTTCACCATCATTGGATAGTTTTGTCCAAGGAAGAGCGAGTTTTCTCCAAGACTATCAATACTGTACCAGGGAGAAGGTGTTGGCGCTAGAACACTAGTATCCATCCTGAATACCATGCAACGGGTGTTGGAATAGGTCCGGAGAGTGCGACCATGGGAGACAACACCTGCTCCCTCAGTAGTAACATCAGCAGTGGGCTGTATACAGACAAGAAGGGGTGATCCAACAGAATTAGTTGCCAGCCGCCAGAGAGCATATGGGCCCTGCTCGCCCTCATGCTCGTGATCATCACCATCGTCATCTCCCCCTTGGTTATAAAAATTTGCATGTATAGGTGGTGGAATGCTCACAGGACCTTGGAAACACAAGAAGAAGGTTAATTTGTAGAGAAGGGAAACTTGCTAACTCGCATGCATGTGTATGAAACAATTATAATTACGGTGGAAGACAAACGTACCGAAACTACGAGGATCCCATGCAAAAATAGTACCACGAGTGTGGCAGCAAACACAAGGCCCTCGTATTGAATTGCATCACAGCACACATCCGTGTATAGAAACTGATTGTTGAGAAATATCCATCCAGTCGAACCACGAAGGACGGCAACAACCTTGTCGAAGATAGCAACAACTTGATAGTTCTTGTAATTCCAAGAGCGGTTGGGAATCGACAAACTGCTATCTTCCGTAGACTATAGTCACCATCATCATATTTGAACGTACGTAGATCATCTGTGTGCTCAACCTCAGGGCACTCGGAGATTTTTGGAAGTGGAATCTGCTGACGAGTGTACACATTCACAAGTTCCCACTCGCAATGGTACCCAATATAAACAACCAAATCTCCATTTACGCCAGCCCAGGCCTTACCCTGAAGCGATGGCATCTTGACATCACACGTATCGTTATTAAGCGGCATCAACTTGCACAAGGCGAGGCCTCCGTCGTCCGCGCCCATGCGAACATGCTTATAGCGAAGAAGATAGGGGAGATCAAACCACTCCTGGACCCTTGGGTTCCTTATAAGGATGTTATTAGTTGAGTCGAGAATGGGCTTGAACGAACCTACCATGGTAGCCGAGGTGATGACGTCGCACCGATCAATGAGTTCCCCCATGACGTCATCTTTCCAATCGGGGCAAGAATAACGGGGTCGTTTCCGGCTTGTTCCCACCATGGAGAAGGCGATCGAACAATGGCAGAAGGAAGGGTGAAGGCAAATGGAGGAGGGAGGAAGAGCGTGTGAGGGAGTCCTAGATTAGGGGTTGTTCGGATAGCCGGACTATACCTTCAGTCGGACTCCTGGACTATGAAGATACAAGATTGAAGACTCCGTCCCGTGTCCGGAAGGGACTTTCCTTGGCGTGGAAGGCATGCTTGGCGATACGGATATGAAGATCTCCTACCATTGTAACCGACTTTGTGTAACCCTAACCCTCTCCGGTGTCTATATAAACTGGAGGGTTTTAGTCCGTAGGACAACATACACATCAACAATCATACCATAGGCTAGCTTCTAGGGTTTAGCCTCCTCGATCTCGTGGTAGATCTACTCTTGTACTACCCATATCATCAATATTAATCAAGCAGGATGTAGGGTTTTACCTCCATCGAGAGGGCCCGAACCTGGGTAAAACTTCGTTTCCCTTGTCTCCTATTACCATCTGGCCTAGACGCACAGTTCGGGACCCCCTACCCGAGATCCGTCGGTTTTGACACCGACATTGGTGCTTTCATTGAGAGTTCCTCTGTATCATCGCCGTCAGGCTCGATGGCTCCTACGATCATCGATAGCGATGCAGTCCAGGGTGAGACCTTCCTCCCTGGACAGATCTTCGTCTTCGGCGGCTTCGCACTGCGGGCCAATTCGCTTGGCCGTTTGGAGCAGATCGAAAGCTACGCCCCTGGCGGCCAGGTCAGATTTGGAAGTTTAAACTACACGGCTGACATCCGTGGGGACTTGATCTTCGACGGATTCGAGCCACTGCCGAGCACGCCGCACTGTCACGACGAGCATGATCTAGCTCTGCCGCCGAACAGTGCCCTGGAGGCCGCACCCGCATCTGCTCCGACCCTTAATTCAGAGCCAACTGCGCTGATCGAGGATGGGCGGTTGGACGCCACCTCGGGGGCTGCGACCCCAACGGTGATTGAGCCAAACACCAGCCCCGTACTCTGCGAGACTCGTGACTCCAAGGAGCTGGACTCCAGACCCTCCGCGCCCCTGCCGATCGAATCCGATTGGGCGCCGATCATGGAGTTCACTGCCGCAGACATCTTTCAGCACTCGCCTTTCGGCGATATCCTGAAGTCACTGAAGTCTCTCTTTTTATCAGGAGAGCCCTGGCCGGACTACGGTCAGCAAGGTTGGAGTACGGACGATGAACAAATTCAAAGCCCACCCACCACCCACTTTGTAGCCACTGTCGATGACTTAACCGACACGCTCGACTTCGACTCCGAAGATATCGACGGTATGGACGCCGATGAAGGAGATGATAAAGAACCAGCGCCTACTATGCCCTGGAAAGCCACCTCGTCATATGACATATACAGGGTGGACACCCCAAAACAGGGAGATGGCGATGGAACAGCGGAGGATGACCCCTCCAAGAAACAGCCTAAGCACCGGCGTCAGCGGCGCCACTCAAAATCCCGCCAAAACAAACACGGTGATTCCAGTACGGGAGATAATAATACTCCGGAAAGCGCCGAAGAAAACCCCCTCCAGCAAGATTTAGCACAGGAGGATGGAGAAACCAGCCCTCATGAGAGAGCGGCAGAGAGAGAGGTCGAGGAAGATAATTATATGCCTCCCTCCGAAGACGAGGCAAGCCTCGACGATGATGAATTCGTCGTGCCAGAGGATCCCGTCGAGCAAGAGCGTTTTCAACGCAGGCTTATGGCCACGGCAAGAAGCCTCAAGAAAAAACAGCAACAACTTAGAGCTGATCAAGATTTGCTAGTCGACAGATGGACTGAAGTCCTTGCGGTCGAAGAGCATAAACTCGAACGCCCCTCCAAGAGCTACCCAAAGTGCAGATTGCTACCCCGATTAGAGGAGGAAGCACTTGATGCGGCCGACCGGCCACCTCGTGGTCATGACAGAGAGGCCTCTCGGCCCTCCACTCTAGCCGCACCCTGTACCAAGGCACGGGAACATGCGCCGGACTTACAAGACATGCTGGAGGACAAGGCAAGGCAAAAAAGATCGATCTACGGATCGCGTGGGCGCCCCACGGCTCGAGACGGTAACCGTCACACAGGCCACAAATTCGGCGGGGCCGAACACAGCAGACAAGGCTCATTGGAGCTACGTCATGATATAGCCCAGTACAAAGGCGTCGCACACCCACTCTGCTTTACAGACGAAATAATGGATCATCAAATCCCCGAGGATTTCAAACCCGTAAACATTGAATCATATGATGGCACAACAGATCCTGCGGTATGGATCGAGGATTATCTCCTTCATATCCACATGGCCCGTGGCGATGATTTCCACGCCATCAAATACCTCCCACTCAAGCTTAAAGGACCAGCTCGGCATTGGCTTAACAACTTGCCAATAGGATCAATTAGTTGTTGGGAGGACCTGGAAGCCGCATTCCTCGACAATTTCCAAGGCACTTATGTGTGACCCCCAGACGCCGATGACCTAAGTCACATAATTCAGAAGCCACAGGAATCGGCCAGGCAATTCTGGACACGGTTCCTAACAAAGAAAAATCAAATAGTCGACTGTCCGGACGCTGAGGCCCTAGCAGCCTTCAAGCACAATATCCGTGACGAGTGGCTGGCCCAGCACCTTGGACAGGAAAAGCCGAAATCTATGGCAGCACTCACGACACTCATGACCCGCTTTTGAACGGGAGAAGACAGCTGCTGGCTTGCTCGTAGCAACAATATGACCAAGAACCCTGGTAATTCGAACACCTGGGACAGTAGTGGCAGGTCACGTCGCAACAAGCAGAAGCGCCGCATTAAGGGCGACAATGCTGAGGATACGACAGTTAATGCCGGATTCAGAGGCTCTAAACCCGGTCAGCGGAAAAAGCCATTCAAAAGGAATCCTAGGGGGCCATCCAGTTTGGACCGAATACTCGACCGCTCGTGCCAGATACATGGCAGCCCCGAAAAGCCGGCCAATCACACCAACAGGGATTGTTGGGTGTTCAAGCAGGCAGGCAAGTTAAACGCCGAAAATGAAGACAAGGGGCTGCATAGCGATGACGACGAGGAGCCCCGACCGCCGAACAATAGTGGACAGAAGGGTTTTCCCCCACAAGTGCGGACGGTGAACATGATATACGCAACCAACGTCCCCAAAAGGGAGCGGAAGCGCGCGTTAAGGGACATATACACGGTAGAGCCAGTCACCCCAAAGTTCAACCCATGGTCCTCCTGCCCGATCACCATTGATCGAAGGGACCATCCCACTAGCATCCGTCATGGCGGGTTCGCTGCATTGGTTCTAGACCCAATTATTGACGGATTTCATCTGACTAGTGTCCTTATGGATGGCGGCAGCAGCCTGAACCTGCTTTACCAGGATACAGTGTGGAAAATGGGCATAGATCCCTCGAGGATTAAGCCCACCAAAACGACCTTTAAAGGCGTAATACCAGGTGTAGAGGGCAACTGTACAGGCTCAGTCACACTTGAAGTGGTCTTCGGATCCCTAGATAATTTCCGAAGCGAGGAGTTAATCTTCGACATAGTCCCGTTTCGCAGTGGTTATCACACACTGCTCGGGCGACCACATTCGCTAAGTTCAATGCGGTACCGCATTATGCATACCTTAAGCTCAAGATGCCAGGCCCTCGAGGAGTAATTACGGTCAATGGAAACACCGAATGCTCCCTCCAAACGGAGGAGCACACGGCGGCCCTTGCAGCGGAAGCACAAAGCAGCCTCTCCAGGCAGTTCTCCAGTCCGGTCACTAAACGACCGGACACCATCAAGCGCGCCCGGAGTAACCTACAACAAGACCGCCTGGCACGATCCGAGCAGGCGTAGCAATGCGGCCCCAACCCCAACCCTCGCACAAAGGCGATGCCAGTACTTCGCGTACATAACTACGCTCTAGAGATACCATGGGTACAAGGGGAGGGGCATCATCACGGCACGCCCAAAACACGGCTTAAACCATACCAGGGGCTGCCGATTTTTTAATTTTCTCTTACTTTCAGGACTCCATCCTTCGGAAGGCCTGTTCGGCAGTTCAATTGCCGCACAAACGATGCAAGAACTAGGGAAGCAGACAAGCCACGCCGCATTACGGAACTCCCAGGTGGTCTCTATCACGAGCAGTATACCCGTTCCGCATACTATTCCGCAGCTTGCCCCTGGAACGGACATGTTAACTAATCCAACCTTCCACTTATCGCATTACTTATATCATTCTGCCTTGATCGCACACCTTTTTAATAAACAATGCATAGCTTTCGTCTGTTTTTGCATTACCTTTTTCCTTTATATATGTTCCTCAACGACATGTTGCACCCGTACACGTTGGTACGGCTAAAATACGCCAGGGGCTTTAGTACCCCTCAATATGGTGTGAGAAGTCCGAACACTTTAACAAGTGCGGCACCCTGAACTTATAGCATTATATGCATCGGTTCCGAATCATGTCTTGGGTAAATAGTTGGGTTTGCCCGGCTCCTATGTTTTGGTGCCTTACGTTCCGCTATATCGGCTAAGGTAGCACTAGGAGAACCACTGCGATTGTGCCCCAGTTGAGCTGGGTCGGGCACCTCAGTGGAGAAAGCTAAAACTGACTGTCATGATGAAGCGAGAGCTGGTCGCTGTTCGAGAGGATTTTTTTCGAGTCCCTAAAGACTTATGCCGCTTAGGGCGAGGAGCCGGCTCTGTCCGGCCAAGGCGTGGATAGCACCCCGAACTCGGTCTTCCGAATACCAGGGGTTTCGCCGAAATTTAAAATGTAGAATTCTATGGCTAAGTGAGAGTGTTCACGCATTATAGTCTGATTGCCTTGTTCGTTGGGCTGAGCGCCTCCCTCGAAGGACCCAGACATGGGAAAAAGAGCGCTCAGGTTTATCCCTGAACACTCCAGCACTAGCGGCACGGGGGCAGAAGCCGACGACTCGCCATCTCTCAGAATTGATAAACAACCGCACATAAGGTAATATTTTAAATTCAAACAGCATTGCTTAGCGCATATAAACAAGTTTTCAGCGCACAGGACAAAACGAGCAAGTTTCACTCAAAAATTACATCCCTAGAACATTCATCCGCCACAAGGCAGGAACCCTTCAGAACATCCTTATAGTAATTCTCGGGCTAGCGATGCTCTTTCCGCGGTGGTGGCCCGTCCTTCACAAGCTTCTCAGCATCCAGCTTGCCCCAGTGCACCTTAGCACGGGCAAGGGCCCTACGGGCACCTTCAATGCATACGGAGCGCTTGATGACTTCGAGCCTTGGACATGCCTCCACCAGCCGCCGCACCAGCCCGAAATAGCTCCCAGGCAGAGCCCCTCCAGGCCACAGCCGAACAATGAGGCCCTTCATGGCCTGTTCGGCCGCCTTGTGGAGCTCGACCAGTTGCTTCAGCTGGTCGCTCAGGGGCACGGGGTGTCTGGCCTCAGTGTACTCAGACCAGAACACCTTCTCCGTCGAGCTGCCCTCCTCGGCTCGATAGAATGCGGCGGCATCGGACACACTTCGGGGAAGATCTGTGAACGCTAATGGAGGGCTCCGGATTCGGGTAAGTAACAAGTAACTCACGTTTATATGTTTGCTTTGCATAAAGAATGCCTTACCCGCCGCTATCTTCTTCACCTCGTCCTACTCCTGGAGGGTCTTCTGGGATTCGGCCTTGTCAGACTTGGCATTTTCAATAGCCACCGCGAGCTCGGACACTCGCTTCTTTGAGTCAAGCTCCAAACTCTCATGTTTTTCCATGAGAGCCTGGAGCTCTTGCCGCACCTTGCCAACCTCGGCCTCATACTTCTCCCGCTCGGTGCGCTCCGAGGCCACCCTCTTCTCGGCCTCGACCAGCGCTTGCTTAGGGGTCGCCACTTCAGACGTGGCCCCTACAATAGCCACGATAATCCGGTCATTCTTTGCAATTGCACCTTTTTATATATATATTTAAAAACAAGGTATTTCTTAACTTCATTGTCCTCGAGCTGCTTCTTGGCATGCCCGAGCTCTTGCTCGGACTGCTCGAGGTTCTGCATTAGCGTGTCCACTTCCGCAGTCAGTGCGGCGGACACAAGCAGGGAAGCCTGCATACGCATATTGACTCATTTTTGTTAGACTCCTGCGAATTCTATTTGATCCTCTATTAGGCTTTTCTTCCCGAACGCCAAATAGAGCATCAGGGGCTACTGTCTATGCGGTAATATTATTTACACATTCTTTACTTACCTCAAAGCCTGTCAAAAGGCTAGTACAAGCTTCAATCAGTCCGCTCTTGGCGGACTGAACCTTCTGGACCACCGCACTCATAATAATGCGGTGCTCCTCGTCGATGGAGGCGCCTTGGAGCGCCTCCAACATATTGTCCGGCGCCTCCAGTTGGATGGGTGCTGCCAGCACGGTGGACTTGCTCCTCTTGGAAGGAGGTCCCCCGCCGGACTCTGGAACCTTTGAAGGTTCCGGAGTGGTGTCCGGCCTAGAGCCGGACTTGGAGCACTGGGGTGTTTCATCCCCTTTACTCCTGGAGTCCGGGAGGTTGCCTTGCGGCGCCTCCAGGACCACCTCCTCCCAGCTTGGAACCTGTTGGGACAAAACTTCGGTGTCGTCCGTAGGGCGGGGGGAGGAAGCCGTCGGAAGCGAGTTCACATCCGACGAGTCCAGTGAACCGCTCGACTGAAAGTGCAACTATCCCTAGGTGGTTTTGGTAATTCATAACAACATATAGCTCATTGAGCTAATACTATTCCAAGATAATTATTTCAGGAAAGCTCAATGATTGGCATGGCATGGATGTGAAAGTGGAACCCTCAAAATGCTAAGGACAATGGATTGGCTCAAGCTCAAAAGCTCAAGACTCTTCATTTTATATTTTAGTGATCCAAGATCACATTGAGTCCATAGGAAAAGCCAATACTATTAAGGAGGGATGAGGTGTTGCTTAATGAGCCTCTTGCTTCATGTGCTTAGTGATATGCTCCAAAACCCTCAACTACTTTCCCATATCCACATATGACCAAAACTCTAAGCCAAACTCGGTCCTACCGATTCTTCCTATCCGGCGCCACCGAGTTTCACTTGTCATTAGCCACTGCCAAACCCTAGCAATTCGGTTCTACCGATAAGGATCTCGGTCCCACCGAGATGGGGTTGCAAACTCTCTGTTTCCCTTTCGTAACTTTTCGGTCCCACCGAAAGAGCGAATCGGTCCCACCGAGATTGCAATATAAACTCAGTGTTTCCCCTTTGTAACTTTTCGGTCTCACCGAGTTCCACTCGGTCTCACCGAAAGAGCAAATCGGTCCCACCGAGTTTTCCTGACCAACTCTCTGGTTTGCTAATTACCAAATTCGGTCTCACCGAGTTTGTGTAATCGGTCTCACCAAGATTACGTTATGCCCAAACCCTAACCAAATCGGTCCTACCGAGTTGCATGTCAGTCCCACCGAAATTCCTAACGGTCACTAGGTTTACTATTTCGGTCAGACCGAGTTTTCTGATTCGGTCCCACCGAGATTGGTAAATTATGTGTAACGGTTGGATTTTGTGTGGAGGCTATATATACCCCTCCACCTCTTTCTCATTCAGTGAGAGAGCCATCAGAACACACACATCATTCCAACTCATATGTTCTGAGAGAGAACCACCTACTCATGTGTTGAGACCAAGATATTCCATTCCTACCATATGAATCTTGATCTCTAGCCTTCCCAAGTTGCTTTCCACTCAAATCTTCTTTCCACCAAATCCAAATCCTATGAGAGAGAGTTGAGTGTTGGGGAGACTATCATTTGAAGCACAAGAGCAAGGAGTTCATTACCTACACACTATTTGTTACTTCTTAGAGAGTGGTGTCTCCTAGATTGGCTAGGTGTCACTTGGGAGCCTCCGACAAGACTGTGGAGTTGAACCAAGGAGTTTGTAAGGGCAAGGAGATCGCCTACTTCGTGAAGATCTACCGCTAGTGAGGCAAGTCCTTCATGGGCAATGGCCATGGTGGGATATACAAGGTTGCTTCTTTGTGGACCCTTTGTGGGTGGTTGCTTCTTCGTGGACCCTTCGTGGGTGGAGCCCTTCGTGGACTCGCGCAACCGTTGCCCTTGGGTGGAGCCCTGTGTGGACTCGCGCAACCGTTACCCTTCGTGGGTTGAAGTCTCCATCAACGTGGATGTAGGATAGCACCACCTATCCGAACCACGGGAAAAACATCCGTGTCTCCAATAGCGTTTGAATTCTCCAAACCCTTCCCTTTATATTCTTGCAAGTTGCATGCTTTACTTTCCACTGCCAATATACTCTTTGCATGCTTGCTTGAATTGTGTGATGATTGCTTGACTTGTCCTAAAATAGCTAAAATCTGCCAAGAACTAAAATTGGGAAAAGGTTAAGTTTTTATTTGGTCAAGTAGTCTAATCATCCCCCCTCTAGACATACTTCGATCCTACAAGTGGTATCAGAGCTTTGGTCTCCATTTGCTTGATCTCCATAGCTTTTGGTGGTCATAGCCTTGGTTTCACAACCTAGGAGAGTATGGCGTCTAGCGAGGGAAATTATCACCGTAGAGGTCCTTACCTTGATGGTACTAATTTTGCTAGTTGGGAGCATAAAATGAAAATGCATATTCTTGGACATAACCCCGCTGTTTGGGCTATTGTGTGTGTTGGTTTGCAAGGTGACTTCTTTGATGGGAGAGAACCAAACCGTGAAGCTACTGCGGATGAGTTGAAGATGTTGCAATACAATGCTCAAGCTTGTGATATTCTCTTCAACGGATTGTGCCCCGAAGAATTCAACAAAATCAGCCGCCTTGAGAATGCAAAGGAAATTTGGGACACTTTGATTGATATGCACGAAGGTACCGACTCCGTCAAGGAATCCAAGTTGGATGTGCTTCAAAGCCAACTTGACAAGTTCAAGATGAAGGATGGTGAAGGTGTCGCTGAAATGTACTCTAGGCTTGCTCTCATCACAAATGAGATTGCCGGCTTAGGAAGTGAAGAGATGACCGATAAATTCATCATCAAGAAGATCCTAAGAGCCTTGGATGGAAAATATGATACCGTGTGCACATTGATCCAAATGATGCCCAATTACAAAGATCTCAAGCCAACGGAGGTGATTGGAAGAATTTTTGCTCATGAGATGTCACTTAAGGATAAAGAGGAACTTCACAACAAATCAAGTGGTGCCTATAAAGCCTCATGTGAAGCCCCTACATCATCAAGTGAGAAACAAGACTTCAATGAAGAATTGAGCTTAATGGTGTAGATCTTCAACAAGTTCTACAAGAGTAGAAGCAAAGATAGAAGCTCCAAGTCAAGGTCCTACAATGACAAAAGATCTTCTAGTCGAGAGCGAAACTGTTACAATTGTGGAAGACCCGGACACTACTCCAATGAGTGTACGGCTCCCTACAAGAGAAGAGAAGATTCTCCAAAAAGAAGAAGCAAAGGATCACCACCAAGAGAGAGAAGGAGTAGAGATGATCGTTATGAACGAAGATACTCACGGAGAAGCAAGGATTCGGAAAGGAAGGAAAAATCATCAAGGAGCTACACAAGACGAAGACATCAAGCTCATGTTGGTGAATGGGTATCCGACTCCGACTCCGACAGCCACTCCGAGAGAAGTTATCACTCCGACTCCGAAGATACTCAAGATGAAGGTGTTGCCGGTCTAGCACTTGTGTCAACCAACTCCTACGACATATTTGACTCACAAAATGAAGGAGTTGGGAGATGCTTCATGGCCAAAGGTCCTAAGGTAACACACCCCGAGTATGTTGATTTCAATAGTGATGAAGATGACTTGTTAGGTGATGATTTGCTTGGTGACAACTCTAGTGATGAATACTATGATGAAAGACCAATTAATCATGCTAATCAAGATAAAACGAGTGACAATTATAAGGAGAAGATTGAGGCTCTAACTAAAGAACTAAAAACTCTTAAGTTGGCTCATGACACTATCTTCGAAGATCATCGAGAACTTTTAAGAGCTCATGAGAAACTACGCTTTGAAAAGCTCAATCTTGAGCAAGAGCATGAGTTCTTAAAGGCAATCAATGATGATCTCCGCAAGAAAAGTTCTTCTTACATTGCCAAGCGTTTACTCTTATCCACTTACATGCCTCAAGTCAAGTCTAACAAGAAAGATTCTTCCTCTAGTTGTAACAATGATCATGCGAAATTCAATATTGTTTCTTCTAGTAGTTCTCTTGATTCCACTGATGATTCTCTTAGCCAAGTTACACTTGAGCAATAAAATAGCTTATTGAAGGGAATTATGGAGAAAGGAGTGTACAAAAGCCTTGCCGGGAGAAAGCAATTCGAGGAAATTGTGCGCAAGCAAGGAATGCACCGGAAGAATCAAGGTGTTGGTTTTGAACGAAAGTTCAATGCCAATGGAGTTGAATGGGAAGAAGATCAATACCCCAAGACAAAGTTTGTCCCTCAACAAGAGAATTATACTTCTTTCAAGGGGACACAAGCTCAAGATGATCTTCCACCACAAGACTACGAGTAAAAAGGCAAGGACAAGCTTCAAGAGGAAATTGATGCATTTGAAGAAGCTCACAAGACCTTAGTCAAGTGGATTCCCAAGACTTCTTCAAGTTCCACTTCATCAAGTACGACTACAACTCCAAGGATTCCCATCAAGATGATGTGGATCCAAAAGAAGAAGAACTAGAGAGTTCTTGAGGGTGACTCCGCCAACATACTTCACTCTTATCATTTTGGCAAGAACAAGTGCAATCAACTTCCACATCTTGCACTAGTTCAAGGAGTCACAAACCCTCTTGTTGGTAAGACAAGGGACAAGGTAACCTAAAAGTTTTCATGGACATCATCTTTTGTGTGCATCACTCTATGTCTATGGATATCCTTGTTTGTTCCTTGTGGGACTAACCCATGTAGGTATTGAAAGTGCAATTCACTCAAATGGATAGCTCCAAGAGATCTACATCAACATTGAGTATCCACATCTTCAATATCTACATGAAGTCATCATCGACAAAACCCAAGGTTAGTTCATCCCTCTTAGGGGGGATATCACATCTAGGGGGAGCTTTACTCTAAGACTTGATCTAAAGCAACTCTAAAGATGTGAACAAAACAATGCTTTATGTAAAAGTGGTAACCCCACTTGAGCTTAAACGATGAGTATGACCTACGATCAAGTGTTCTCACTTGACTCCTAAGTAAATATACTCATATATATATGACCTAGTCATCGCAAATTGCTCGATAGATGCTAGAATTGGTTGTGCATGCCTTGCCACATATTTCATTTGCCATCTTATTGTGTGAGCATGCTGATTGCATATTTTACTCATTCGAGGACATCCACTTGGTGCTTTGATTGTTCGGTTTTATTTCTTTTTGCCAAGTGGATGGGCAAGAATGCCTAAGAACCTCCTCTAGCTATCTATGCTTTTCTCGTCTCAAACTCTATTCATGCTGCATCACAAAATTTGATCAAGTTAGATTCGAACCACTCTGTGTGAGGAGCGCTCGGAGTCCCCGGTTCGTCATAGACTTAAACTTCCAAAACCTCTTTATGATTCTCGGTCTGACCGATACTCCACTTTCGGTCCTACCGAGATCATTTAGTTGATCTAGGTTTTCGATCTCGGTGCAACCGATTTGAACCTTTCGGTCTCACCGAGTTTCAGTAACTGCACGCAGTTATGAATCTCGGTGCCACCGAGTTGTTCAACTCGGTCACACTGACAGGGTCGGGCTATATATATAGTCACGGGAAAAATTTGGAAATTTCTCCGAACCCCTTCGCCCGCGTGATAGCCTGCTCTGCCCCCGAGGTCTCCGGATCGTCTTCTCGCCGCCAGCAGCCTCCAGTCGCTGGTCTCCGTCGCCGTCAACGGGATTTCTGCCCCGCCGTTGCCGGCGTAGCAAGTCCCCGCTGAACTAGGGTATGGACTTGATCTTTGTGCTATTCCTCAATCTGATTCCTAGCACATTATGATCATATTGTTTCTGGCCATGTTTGATAAACTTCTATCCAGTCAAAACGCTCATAGATTAGGTTTGATTCGAAAATTCTAGGTTTAGGTTTCTGCCGAAACCATCTCGGACCCACCGAGTTGAAAAACTCGGTCCCACCGATTTGGCTTATGCCATTGCACAAGTGAGACTCGGTCTGACCGAGAATTACTTATCGGTGTGACCGATTTTTGAACTCAGTGAAACCCTAGCAGTCTCGGTGCCACCGAACTGTGACTCGGTCCTACCAAGTTCACTAGTTTAGGTTCCAAAACTGCTTCGGTATCACCGAGTTTGAAAATCGGTAGATCCGAGATGATTTCAGTGGGAAACTAAAACTAAGTTTTTGAATCATTCTTTTTGCAAAAATCTCTACATTTTGTGATGCTCATCCACTCTATCTCCTCTATAATCTATTCACGGGGTCAGCAGTCAGTTTGCAACATGTCAGACCAGAGTGACAGCCAAAACTTGTCAGAGCAGCAAGTACAGTTGAGTGAGG
This sequence comes from Triticum urartu, assembly GCF_056163025.1. Lineage (NCBI taxonomy): Eukaryota > Viridiplantae > Streptophyta > Magnoliopsida > Poales > Poaceae > Triticum > Triticum urartu. Next base: position 357,206,458 of record NC_141877.1, read on the forward strand.
GCACTAGCCCCTCAAGTTCCTCAGATGATGGCAGCAGGAGCACACCCAGCAACCTGCCTAAAGCTGCCACGAGACAAAGGAAGAAGAAAACCTTAGATTCTGAAGATGAGGACTATGTGGCAGAGGAAGAGGCCACTTCCAAGAGAGTTGAGCCAGCTCAAGGCTCAAAGCCAGGCCTGAAAATCAAAAGGCCAGCAGGCAGGCAGCCCATGTCAAAGGCTAGAGCCTCAACTGAGAAGCCTGCTCCCATTGAGCCCGTTGCAGCTGAGGGCAAGAAAAGGAAAGAGAGAGTGAAGAAGACTGTGGCTAGACTGCTTGGGAAGGCCTCCATCATGGTAGAAGAGGAGGAGGAAGAAGAGGCAGCTGCACCAGCGCCCAAGGCAGCCAAACTTATGGGAGATGCCATAAGGTCAGGGGGAACTGCATCCAAGCCCAAGGAAGCACCTAAGGCTGCATCTAAGCCTAAGAGTGCACCAAAGAGAAACACAAGAAGCATCCCAGCCACTGATAAGAACAAGGCCCCAGTGCCTGAGACTGTTGCAGAGGAAGAGGAAGAGAGTGTCCTTCGGAAGCTCAAGCCCAAGATCCCAGACCACAACGATGCTCATCCTATGGCTGAGGATATGAAGCTAAGGAGAGACTCAGGGCTCAGGAAATGGAGAGAAGCAGATCCATATGCTTCTAGGAGAAGGACTGCAGTGGACTACAGGTTTCATACAAAGGAGCAACAGGATTTCTATGAGACAGTGCTACTTGACAAGAAGCCAATTGTATGTGACATGAGATGGGTCGACTGGACCTATATCAAGGATAATGAAGAGTACTACCCAGGAGTTCAGGACAGCTTTAAGGCGTGTGGAGTAGAGGACTTTGTTGGGCAAAAGCTCACAAAGTGGAATGAGGAACTCATCATGCAGTTCTACTCCACAGCTCACTTTTATCCAGATGGGAGGATTACATGGATGTCTGAGGGTACGAGGTACCACTCTACTGTTGAGGAATGGGCGAAGCTGATCAATGCCCCAGAGGAGCAAGCAGATGACTTGGACATTTATGCCAAGAAAAATATGGACCACAACTCCATGTCCAACATGTACAAGGAGATTCCGAATGAAGCACTTGACACGTTCAAGTTTGGCTCAGTGCATTATCTGCTCTCAGGATTGCCTATGATCAACTGGATCCTTAGGTACACCCTTCTGCCCAAGTCTGGAGATCACAAGATGATCAGAGGTCACGCGATCAATTTGCTTCATGTTTTTGACGTGCCTCAAAAATTCAAAGTCATGAGCCTTATAGTGGAAACAATCAAAAGGACTGCGACAGATCAGAAGAGGAGATGTGGATATGCCCCTCAGATTCAGGAGCTCATCAACTCCAAGATGGGCACGGGCGTATATTTGTTGGATAAGGAACACCTGCCCATCCGTCCAGATTTTGAGAACAATGAAGTTGTGATGACAGAGAATGAACCATCATCTGCCCATGCACAAGCTCAGAAGGAGAAGGCGAAGAAGGAGAAAGCTGCCAGGATGCCTACTCAAGCGGAGGCATCTGACTATTTCTTGAAGACCAAACAAGAGCATCTCAGTTACTTGATTGCGTCCACCCTGCGGATTGAGCAGAGTATAGCCACCCTGACTCAGAACCAGGCGAGTTTAGAGAGGATCATGGAACAGAGGTTCTATGACTTGGACATCAAGGTAACAGAAGTTCAGTCTGCAGTGGAGCAGCTCCAGGAGGACATGAATGAGAGGAGAGGCAGGACCACGACTCATGCGTTTGTGAGGGTGCCACGAGGTCCGAGGTCGTCTGCATTGCCATTTTCTGACACTAGAGCTACAACGTCTGCATCAGCCACAGCCTCAGTTCCACCAGCTCCAGCATCCACTTCAGCTTCCACTCCGACCACGTCTACCGAAGGCTTCGTCCTTGGAGTGATCCGGACTCCACCACCACCTGAAGATCAAGCCTGAGCGTCGATCTAGTGCTATGCATTTTCTAGGAACTTTTTGGTAACTTGTTGCCAAAGGGGGAAAAGATGTATAGATCATAGGCTTCGAGAGAGAGAGAGTGTTGCTTTTCTCTCTTGCTTTATTTGGTGGTTTTTCGAACTTTGTTTGCTTGTGTGTGAGATACTACGTCCTTATGCCTGTGAGACATCGATGATCATGTGTTTGATCATAAGCTACACTTAATGTTTGCTTGATGCTTGCTTAAATATTATCATTTTATCTATCGTTTGTGATCATTCACTATTCTTGGTGATGAGTGCATGTATTTCAATCTTATCATTTTTTTTAGCGCTCCACCAAGATGTATGTGACATGGAAGAGTAACCCATGATTCTAACTCTTTGTGCATTTGCAGTCCAAAGCAAATTTTAAACATGCACAAATTTAGGGGGAGCTCTTACTTATCACATACCTCTCAAAGCGACGATATATTTCATGCTTATTATCATTTGTCGAAGCTTTGATCTATATGTTGTCATCAATTACCAAAAAGGGGGAGATTGAAAGTGCAACTATCCCTAGGTGGTTTTGGTAATTCATAACAACATATAGCTCATTGAGCTAATACTATTCCAAGATAATTATTTCAGGAAAGCTCAATGATTGGCATGGCATGGATGTGAAAGTGGAACCCTCAAAATGCTAAGGACAATGGATTGGCTCAAGCTCAAAAGCTCAAGACTCTTCATTTTATATTCTAGTGATCCAAGATCACATTGAGTCCATAGGAAAAGCCAATACTATTAAGGAGGGATGAGGTGTTGCTTAATGAGCCTCTTGCTTCATGTGCTTAGTGATATGCTCCAAAACCCTCAACTACTTTCCCATATCCACATATGACCAAAACTCTAAGCCAAACTCGGTCCTACCGATTCTTCCTATCCGGCGCCACCGAGTTTCACTTGTCATTAGCCACTGCCAAACCCTAGCAATTCGGTTCTACCGATAAGGATCTCGGTCCCACCGAGATGGGGTTGCAAACTCTCTGTTTCCCTTTCGTAACTTTTCAGTCCCACCGAAAGAGCGAATCGGTCCCACCGAGATTGCAATGTAAACTCAGTGTTTCCCCTTTGTAACTTTTCGGTCTCACCGAGTTCCACTCGGTCTCACCGAAAGAGCAAATCGGTCCCACCGAGTTTGCCTGACCAACTCTCTGGTTAGCTAATTACCAAATTCGGTCTCACCGAGTTTGTGTAATCGGTCTCACCGAGATTACGTTATGCCCAAACCCTAACCGAATCAGTCCTACTGAGTTGCATGTCAGTCCTACCGAAATTCCTAACGGTCACTAGGTTTACTATTTCGGTCAGACCGAGTTTTCTGATTTGGTCCCACCGAGATTGGTAAATTGTGTGTAACGGTTGGATTTTGTGTGGAGGCTATATATACCCCTCCACCTCTTTCTCATTCAGTGAGAGAGCCATCAGAACACACACATCATTCCAACTCATATGTTCTGAGAGAGAACCACCTACTCATGTGTTGAGACCAAGATATTCCATTCCTACCATATGAATCTTGATATCTAGCCTTCCCAAGTTGCTTTCCACTCAAATCTTCTTTCCACCAAATCCAAATCCTATGAGAGAGAGTTGAGTGTTGGGGAGACTATCATTTGAACCACAAGAGTAAGGAGTTCATTACCTACACACTATTTGTTACTTCTTGGAGAGTGGTGTCTCCTAGATTGGCTAGGTGTCACTTGGGAGCCTCCGACAAGACTGTGGAGTTGAACCAAGGAGTTTGTAAGGGCAAGGAGATCGCCTACTTCGTGAAGATCTACCGCTAGTGAGGCAAGTCCTTCGTGGGCGATGGCCATGGTGGGATAGACAAGGTTGCTTCTTCGTGGACCCTTTGTGGGTGGTTGCTTCTTCATGGACCCTTCGTGGGTGGAGCCCTTCGTGGACTTGCGCAACCGTTGCCCTTGGGTGGAGCCCTGTTGGACTCGCGCAACCGTTACCCTTCGTGGGTTGAAGTCTCCATCAACGTGGATGTAGGATAGCACCACCTATCCGAACCACGGGAAAAACATCCATGTCTCCAATAGCGTTTGAATTCTTCAAACCCTTCCCTTTATATTCTTGCAAGTTGCATGCTTTACTTTCCGCTGCCAATATACTCTTTGCATGCTTGCTTGAATTGTGTGATGATTGCTTGACTTGTCCTAAAATAGCTAAAATCTGCCAAGAACTAAAATTGGGAAAAGGTTAAGTTTTTATTTGGTCAAGTAGTCTAATCACCCCCCCCCCTCTAGACATACTTCGATCCTACATCGACGACGCGTCGAGCCGGTCTTTGGGTGGGCTGCATAAACATATTCGACGTAAGGGAAAGCCGTGCAATAAACGAATACTATGAATTACTCTGGTATCCGGATACTTACGATTTTGCCAGGGGCTTGGCCCTGGGCTGCCACTCCTCTCCGCCGCCGTCGGCATCGGTGGAGCAGTCCGGAGGAAGGGGTTTCCCCTTCTTGGACCCTCCGGCCTCCCCCGAGAGGGCGGCCTTCCTTTTATTCTCTCCCACCGCTGGAGGGGGAGAGGTCTCTTATTCTTCCTCCTCATATTCACGGGAGGAATGCGCCTCGGAACCGTCGGATGATGGATCTGACACCTCCTAGCGCCGGGCACTCTTTCGAGTCCCCGCGGCCTTTTTTGCGGCCTTCTTCTCCGGCACCACATAGGGTGCTGGAACCAGCAGCTTCGCCAGGCGAGCGTCCGCTGGGCCTTCGGGCAAAGGAGCCGGACAGTTGATCTGTCCGGATGTCACCTGCCAATCCTGTCAAGGGTAAGGGAGTTTAGATCCCGCATGGAGTCAAACTATGAAAAACTGATACCCTGTAAAAGGAAAAAAATAGCTTACCGCGAGAGCATGACGCTGCACACTGAATCCGCGATCCTCAGTAGCGGATGCGGGAGCCTCGGCGCCCTTGAAAAGCACCTTCCAGGCATCTTCATACGTCGTGTAGAAGAGCCTGCTCAAAGTTTGGTGCCGCGCCGGCTCAAACTCCCACAAGTTGAAAGCCCGTTGTTGACACGAGAGGATCAAGCGGATGAGCATAACCTGGACTACGTTGACAAGTTTGAGCTTCTTGTCCACCAGGGTTTGGACGCATGTTTGGAGTCTGGTCAGCTCTCCCTTCTTACCCCACGATAGGCCTGTCTCCTTCCAGGAGGTGAGCCGTGTTGGGGGTCCGGATCGAAACTCAGGGGGTGCGACCCATTCGGCGTCGCGCGGCTTGGTGATGTAAAACCACCCCGATTGCCACCCCTTCAGGGTCTCCACAAAGGAGCCCTCGAGCCATAGGACGTTGGCCATCTTGCCCACCATGGCGCCTCCGCACTCCGCCTGGCTGCCGCGCCCACCTTCGGCTTGACGTTGAAAGTCTTGAGCCATAGGCCGAAATGGGGGCGGATGCGTAGGAAGGCCTCGCACACGACGATAAACGCCGAGGTGTTGAGGACGAAGTTCGGGGCCAGATCGTGGAAATGCAGGCCGTAGTAGAGCATGAGCCCCCAGACAAATGGGTGGAGAGGGAAGCCCAGTCCGCGGAGGAAATGGGGGAGGAACACCACCCTCTCATGGGGCCTAGGGGTGGGGATGAGCTGCCCCTTTTCAGGGAGCCGGTACGCGATGTCGTTAGACAGGTATCCAGCCTTCCTCAGCTTTTTGATATGTCCCTCCGTGATGGAGGAGACCATCCACTTTCCTCCCGCTCCGGGCATGGCTGGAGAAGGTTGAGGTGGGGAGTGTGGACTTGGGCGCTGGAGCTCGAGTGCGCAAGAATGGATAGGCGAAGGAGGAAGAAGGCGTAGGTGAAAAGGTGGATCTTTATCCCCTTATATGGGTGGACGTAGCTACATGTCCCCACCAGCCTGGTAAAACTCGCTTATCTCCAAGCGCCGTAATCAATGGCGCGGTTGGGTTACCCACACCCGTATTGATGAGAATCCCGGGATAAGGGGACACGATCTCTGCTTTAACAAGACGTGCCAAGGAAACCGCCTCGCATGACGCGTTGATGTGGGATAGTGAAATGACTCAGATAAAGGCTTGGCCGTGGTGTGACACGCTACGAAATACGTCAGCAGATTAGATTGGTGTAAATATTATTCTCTCTATGGCAATATGTGGAAACTGATTTTGCAGAGCCGGACACTACCTTTGTGTTCAAAATCTTCTACGAAGTACTTGGAGGAGGAACCCGCCTTGCAATGCCGAAGACAATCTGCGCACCGGACTCGTTGTCATTGAAGCCTGGTTCAGGGACTACTGAGGGAGTCCTGGATTAGGGGGTGTTCGGATAGCCGGACTATACCTTCAGCCGGACTCCTGGACTATGAAGATACAAGATTGAAGACTCTGTCCCGTGTCCGGAAGGGACTTTCCTTGGCATCGAAGGCAAGCTTGGCGATACGGATATGAAGATCTCCTACCATTGTAACCGACTTTGTGTAACCCTAACCCTCTCCGGTGTCTATATAAACCGGAGGGTTTTAGTCCATAGGACAACATACACATCAACAATCATACCATAGGCTAGCTTCTAGGGTTTAGCCTCCTCGATCTCGTGGTAGATCTACTCTTGTACTACCCATATCATCAATATTAATCAAGCAGGACGTAGGGTTTTACCTCCATCGAGAGGGCCCGAACCTGGGTAAAACTTCGTGTCCCTTGTCTCCTGTTACCATCTGGCCTAGACGCATAGTTCGGGACCCCCTACTCGAGATCCGCCGGTTTTGACACCGACAGCGTGCGATAGCAGTTCCAAATCGAGAGGGAAAGGCGAAGAGTCGGTGGACGGTTGCCAGTTTGCCACGGTACATGAAGAGGCGCCCCGGCCTACATGTCCTTTCGGAAATTGTACAAAAGGACTCGCCGTCATCTCACTGACATGTTGGAATGGGACCACATGTCAACGAAACATGGTGTGGAATTTCGCGTGCAAAATGCGATCTGGCCGCGTGGCCCGAGGTGCCGCATTAGTTATCGACCTTTATTTTTTTAACATACAATCTGAGTGGATAGCTCCTGTGGTCATCGCACGTGAGCGGATATATAGGTGGGCTAGGTTGGCAGGCGGCAACAATCTAAGTGCTAAAAGAGTTGATCTCGAAAAAAGAGTTGATCCAATGCTTGGTTTTGTTTGGATTTTCCAACTATGACCATTGCATAGAGTGAATCAATGGCTTCCGTTCAAAGTTATTCTCATACTATAGAATGGTATAGGAACATGGAGAGATTTGGTTGATTTTATATCGTTGAATAATATAAAATATTATTAGTGCAGACGCTCCACCCTGAGGTTTGTTGCTCCTTCTCAGTCATCGGAAATCTCTATGTTCTTCCACTCTTTCGTCTAAGACATGAGCTTTGTTCATCCTTTTGCCGACACGCGGGACATCTATATGCCTCCATTTTACAAAATCATACTATATTCCTCCATGACACGCGGGACATCTAGCATCAAGGTGGATTGTCATGCAAGAAAATGGAGATATGCAGTGCATAAGTGAGTCGTGCACTTCGATGGCACCTAGTACTACTACGCAATATTTTTTCTCCTCAATGGCACGTCAATAGTGCACGTACTCAATGACAGAGCACGGGATGGTAGCCATGGACATGGTCGGCCCTTTGTGAAGAGAGTACTAATAAATAACTTTGTTGTGTCCCATCAACTCGTAGAATGACGAGAAGCTTGCTTACTACGGCTTCTCCCTTGCCAACGCGTGCGTGGTGGCTCGCAGCACGAGGAGAAACTTTTGCTTACAAGCGGTGGAGGTGCAACAGTTCATTTGGTGTCAGATTGCCAGAAGTACTACTGTAGTACCATCATTATTGTTCGACTTCCGGAAGAGGAGAAGAGCCAAGCGCAAGGTCACCTACTAACCTAGTACAGTACTACTATATCCAAAGCTGGTCCACCTTTTTAGAGCATGGTTAATTAATATAGGCGGCTCTTGCAATGACACATCATTTAGAGCAAGTACTCTCTTTGTAGGAACAAAGGAAGTGAAACAAAAGTTGGAGTGGATGCTAGATTGCCAATTAAAACATGATTACATAGGAAAAAAAATCCTATAGCATTCTATCCTATGAATCAAACGACCAATGTAGGAAAATTATGAGGGGGGGCTCTCCAATAGTGTTCCTCAGCACGCACCTAGCATCACGATGGTCGAACTTGGAGTCATTCATCTGGTACATGTGGCATCTCAGATCTAGACACAAGGTGATGCGACCTCTCACTTCCTCCGCCATTTGAAGCGGCGCGCCGGTGGAGGGCTAGCATACTCCAATATTAGGTTGGCTCTATGTGATGTGGCAACTTCATATACTAACCAGATGCTGGCTATACTACTATAGTACTCACACTCCAAGAAGTGACTCGAAAACCATCCATAAATCGAGTCTATGACATGCATTTGCAAATGTCCCATTCAGTACATACAACAAGTCATCAAAACACAACGACAACGAGGATACATGTTGGATTATAGATTATTTCAAACAAAACATTCTAGTAAATACTGAAGTTTTCATCACACAACAAATAACAAGTAATGAAATGAACTTCAACTCAACCAATCTTCGGCGTTGGAAACGCTTGCTTTAAACCATAGGTGCTCTGGGAAGGGCCAGCTATTGTCAATATTGAGAGCAATGTAGGACTGATCATCCAGGCTAATGGGGCATATATCAGGACTAGGGTAGGGAACCACCACAATGTCTGAGGTATAGATATAGTTGCTTCTCATAAATGGTAGTAATGTTGTGTCAACAGCAGCTGGATCGCCTTTCACCATCATTGGATAGTTTTGTCCAAGGAAGAGCGAGTTTTCTCCAAGCTTATCAATACTGTACCAGGGAGAAGGTGTTGGCGCTAGCACACTAGTATCCATCCCGAATACCCTGCAACGGGTGTTGGAATAGGTCCGGAGAGGGCGTCCATGGGAAAGAACACCTTCTACCTTAGTAGTAATAATCACAGTGCACTGTATACAGACAAGAAGAGGTGATCCATCGTGAAAGTGCGTTATATCGACTAGAGGGGGGTGAATAGGCGATTTTTATGAAAGTCTTCAAAACATGGAAGTTTCAAAGACAAACAATATAAATAAACCTATTACCATGCAGCGGAAGGTAGACTACACTAGGCAAACCATAGTCAAGTATTCAATGAAGTGAAAGCACAATGACTAATAGCAGCTAGGTAGTAAGGATCAGGTAGGAAGATATTATGAAGCCAAACAGAACACGCAGTCACTCAGTGAAGACAAAAGATAGCGCAATCATACAATGACTTCACGAGGACCAACAGTAAGTAAAGGGAAGGGAAGGATGAAACCAGTGACTCACTGAAGACAATGATTTGTTAGACCAGTTCCAGTTGCTGTGACAACTGTACGTCTGGTTAGGGCGGCTAGGTATTTAAACCTGAGGACACACAGTCCTGGACACCCAGTCCTGAACACGCAGCTCAGGACAACCAGTCCTCACCGTATTCCCCTTGAGCTAAGGTCACACAGACCTCGCCCAATCACTCTGGTAAGTCATCAAGGTAGACTCCCAAACCTTCACAGACTTTGTTCACTGGCGATCCACAATGACTCTTGGATGCTCAGAATGCGACGCCTAACTGGCTGGAGGATTCACAGTCCTCAAGTGTAATAAGTCTTCAGATCACACAGACAGGAAGACTTAAGTGATGCCTGACACACTTTGGCTCTGGGTGGTTAGGTATTTATCCTCGCAAGGAATTCTCTCTCAAAGGCTTCGAGGTGGGTTGCTCTCAAACGACAAAATCCGTACTTTAACTCTGAGCAGCCAACCGTTTATGGTTGTAGGGGGTGGGCTATTTATAGCCACTAGGCAACCCGACCTGATTTGTCCGAAATGACCCTGGGTCACTAAGGAACTGACACGTGTTCCAATGGTCAGATTTCAAACACACACGGCAACTTTACTTGGGCTACAAGCAAAGCTGACTTGTCCGACTCTGGACAAGATTCGCTCTCATAGTCTTCACTCGAAGACATAGGTTTTGGTTAAGCATCACTTCAGTCATTCCGACCGGTTCTCTTGGACCCCACATAACAGTACGGTGGTTCCTATGACTCAATAAAGAAGAAAAAAGAACTACGAAAGATCTGAGTCTTCGAGCTCCATAGGCTTCATGCGATGTCTTCTCTTGTCATAGTCTTCAATGTGAATATCTTCACATACCACCTTTGACATCAATGTCTTCATACATTTTTAGGGGTCATCTCTGGTAGGAAAACCGAATCAATGAGGGACTTCTACCTGTGTTATCCTGCAATTCTCACAAACACATTAGTCCCTCAACTAGGTTTGTCGTCAATACTCAAAACCAACTAGGGGTGGCACTAGATGCACTTACACATCAGAATTAGTTGCCAGGCGCCACTGAGTATATAAGTTCTGCTCGTCCTCATGCTCGTGATCATCACCATCGTCATCTCCCCCTTGGTTATAAAAATTTTCAAGTATAGGTGGTGGAATGTTCATAGGACCTTGGAAACACAAGAAGAAGGTTAATTAGTAAAAGGAAACTTACTAACCCGCATGCATGTGGATGAAACAATTATAATTACAGTGGAAGACAAACGTACCGAAACTACGAGGATCCCATGCAAAAACAGTGCCATGAGTGGTGGCAGCAAACACAAGACCCTCGTATTGAATTGCATCACAGTACACATCCGTGTATATTAACTGATTGTTGAGCAATATCCATCCAGTTAAACCACGAAGGAAGGAAACAAGCTTGTCGAAGATAGCAACAACTTGATAGTTCTTGTAATTCCAAGAGCGGTTGGGAACTCGACAAATTGCTATCTTCAGTAGACCAGAGTCACCATGATCGTATTTGAACATACGTAGATCATATGTATGCTTAACCTCAGGGCACTCGGAGATTTTTGGAAGTGGAATCCGCTGACGAGTGTACACATTCACAAGTTCTCGCTCGCAATTGTACCCAATATAAACAACCCAATCTCCATTTGCGCCAGCCCGGGCCTTACCCTGAACCGATGGCATCTTGACATCACACGTATCGTTATCAAGCAGCATCAACTTGCACAAGGCGAGGCCTCCGTCGTCCGCGCCCATGCGAACAGGCTTATAGCGAAGAAGATATGGGAGATCAAACCGCTCATGGACCCTTTGGGTTCCTTGTAATGATGTTATTAGTTGAGTCGAGAATGGGCTTGAACGAACCTGCCATGCTAGCCGAGGTGATGATGTCGCACCGATCAATGAGTTCCCCACCACGTTATCTTTCATATCGGGGCAAGAATAACGGGGGCGTTTCCGGCTTGTTCCCTCCATGGAGAAGACGATCGAACAATGGCAGAAGGAAGGGTGAAGGTAAATGGAGGAGGGAGCTAGAGCGTGCGACAACGGTTCCAAATCGAGAGGGAAAGGCAAAGAGTCGTTGGACGGTTGCTAGTTTGCCACACACAAAGAGGCGTCCCGGCCTACACGTCCTTTCGGAAATTGTACAAAAGGACTCACCGTCTTGTCACTGGCATGTTGGAACGGGACCACATGTCAACGAAACATGATGTGTAATTTCTCATGCAAAACGCGATCTGGCCACGTTGGCCCGAGGTGCCGCATTAGTTATCGACCTTTATTTTTTAATGGCGTGTCGTTCAGTTTTGAAGCACGACTAACTGGTATTGTTTGCAGAGAAAATATAAACTACTCTACCACTAATCCACCTCTAGTACTAGTAGTACAAAAAATATATATAGGCTGGAGCTTCAGAGCATTCTTGCTAAGGGCTACCCACTTGCTTCTCACACTATCACCATCCCTCCAGATCTGAAAAAGACGGCCTCTCTTTCCCTCCTCACCGGTGGTCACAGATCCGCCGGGGAAGAAAAGGATGTGCAGCGTTGACGCACTCGTCGGCGGCGAGCGAGGTCACGCACTGACGACAAGGCCGTTCTCTCAGACCTAGCGCCCGCGCGAGATGGCCTCCATCCCCAAGCTCGCTGCCGTAGTGCGTGCGGAGGACGACGACCATGAACGAAGCCACTTCCCACTGACCCTCAGGTATGCTACCTCTTTTCGAACCATACCCTTGTTCTATTGCCCCGTCTGCCACGTCGCTGCATGTGGATCTTTTTCCACTCCACCATCTTCCCAATTTCCTATCCTGTGCTCTGCTAGTCACGTAGACGAAAACCTTAATTTGCACTATTAAAGGAAACCCTACTTCATGCAGACTAATCCATGTCTGGGTTGAATAAGGAAAGGAAGGCAGACTGTACTGTCCAAGAGAGTTGGCATCGAACCCGCATCTAGGTTGAAAAGGGGAAAATAAGTAGCTAAGGAACGAGTCTCGTGTCTCTTGGTTGAAGAAGGGTAGAAAGGCATGACAACGCAATAGAGAATGACCAGGTCGATCGGTTTGTTGTCCTCACATAGGAAAAAGGTGGCTAAAGAGAACAAAAATGGGACGTAATCCACATATGCTGCCTGGATATTTCTTGCCCTGGGCAACCATACCTCCCTCACCACTCTATGCGTCCGTGGAGGTACATTGTATTGGTGTGCCCACTGTCCGAATGGGTCTCCCATGCTCTTATTGCCACTTTTTTGCTGTTAGTATAACGCCAGCGGTAAAGTCAACCAATGCTACTGCTAAAGTGATGCCACATTTAACTAATGCCGCACTCAGTCTAATGCCACCAATAAATTTAAGCAATGCCACTTAATGTCTCTGGATTATTTCAGGGTTCGCTGTTGATTGTGGATGTATTAAAGATTTTTCAGCTAAGGCATTCTAATGTTGTTGCACAGCCAGTATACCAACGATGAAACTTGTTACTACCTACAGATTTTTGCACTGTTAATGCTTATAGATTACATACCTCACTTTCATGAGATAAGTCAATTTTTTATATGGTGTCACCTAAATGCCAAGCTGCTGATGTCATTTTATTTTGGTTAAACTACACAAAAAATTATGAAGACAGGAGGAAAGGTCAAGAGTGCGCACCTCCTCCTTTGGCTATTCTATTGATTCGTTCAATCAAGTTTTTATGTTTGATCGATTATCAAGATTGGGATAGCAATTTTTCATGTCCACTCGAGTTCTAAATGATATTTACCTTGAAGGTACATGGTTTGCAATTTTTTAATATTGTCATTAGTTAATAATGCTAGTTACCTTCAGACTTTTGTATTTGGTTTAATGCTCTTGCACAGCTAGTATACCAATGCTGAAACTTGTTATCTTTACTATTTGTATTGTTAATTCTTATAGAAATCTTCCAGTGCTAGGGCTTATGGAAATCTGTTCAGTAAAACCATTATACTGTACCCTGTAATAAAATAACTACTCTACTGTTGCACTAGCCACTGGATTAGTGTATATTTGTACTATTCGAATGGTGTTGCATTAGCGTCTGGACATATATAAAGTGTGGCAAGCTTTCCCAGATATGTGCTCAAGAAAACTACTACCTGTTTTTCTAAATACTGGACGTTTGGGTACTTTAAATTGAACTGCGAAAACATCTTATATTAGGGAACAGAGGGTGTAGAGTTCACTCAAATTATCCCAGTAAAGCTAGTCACACCTTTGTTTAAATTAATGTTCATTATGTTATCGGAGAAGGTCTGCATGTTTGTATCTAATGCCTGTCGACTACATACCTGACATCATGATGTAATGTTAAGTCATTTCCTTTTGTACAGTGTCACTGAATTGTCAAGGCGGTGATGGCATTTTATTTTAGTTAAACTGCATAAAATATGCTTAAAAGAAGAGGAAAGGTCACGAATTGATCATTCTTTCAGAAATACCTATATATGCCTTTTTGACATCAGCCGTTGTTGCCTTATTTATTCCTTTAAACAGGTGGTTAGAAATAGTCTTGCTACCTTTTCCCATTAAGAAATTGGAATGCTTATATTTGTGAGTCTATGCTTCAACTAGTGCCACTTTTATAGTAATCACACTTTCAATATCTATGCAAACAGGGATGCTCGATTTTAGTGGAACTGCACAAAAAGTCCAACTAGTTCAACATTAGGAGCATGTTTTCTTCCAAACCTTTATATCCAATTGGTGGCACTATGAGCTGTTCATTACGAAGTTACATTGTTTGCTACTATCTTGCTACTCTTTTTGTACTGTCATAAGATAGTAATACTGGTGGTTTGCATGTGAATTTATTGGCAGGGTGGACCTACATTGGAGGTGCAGGACAGGATTCAATGATTGGATGCTCAATTTCGGTTGTATCGATTTCACCTCTTCCATCACTGCGAACATGGATATCCCTGGTCTGATGAAGAATAGGCGCTATATTTTTGCTCTGAACCAGCAAATCAATTCAGTATGAAATTGTCCAGGGCAAAACATGATTGTATCAAATTGTCCAGTGCAAAACATGACAGATGCTAAGCGGAAGAGACATGTTTAAACCGAAAATACAAGGCGGGGTATATGTTTACTAGCTGCTTGATATTTGTGCAGACATAGATGTCTGCCCGTTGCTATTTAGCAAACACACAAAGTGACCGCAATCTTGGTTGAACTGCACAAGAGAATAGTATAGTCACTGCATGCGGTGCCATTCAAAAATAGACACAAAAAGATTGGATAGTCACTTCATGGACTGCAAGAAAGTAGTACTGTACTATTTATTGGCCAACACTAGGTGCTTCATTGCTTTGGTGTTATTATACAATGGGCATCATTTTGCCTAAGTTAAAGTTTGTATTCCGAAAATAGTCTCGCAGTGTGATCGAGAGAAGACCAAATCATATTGCAGTGGATGTTCCTCCATCATGTGTGGTTCATTCTCATGGTTCTAGCTGTTGGTGAAACCACTTCCGTTTGCAAGAGGAATTGTAGACTTCACAGACAAATTTGTCTTTCAGTCTGTACTGAATGTTGGCCAAGAGAAGCATCCATGTTAGTAGGAAGAACAAATGTTGTTTCTAGATATTTTCTTTTGGAGCTACATATTTACATATGATCTGTGGATCATTGAGATGCATTAACATATTGATCTTATGTATGGGAATCGTACTAGTAGGTTTTGAATTTGGGCTACTAATGTGAACATATTACAATGCCAGGCCTGTGAGTCTCGTGTGAACATTTTGAACGGATTGGCTCTTACTGCTGTGCACATCATGATCCTTATTTCTGCGTTCTTAGTGTTTACAAGTTACTAACAGTTCCTTATTTCTGTTCGTTCAGTGTTTACAAATTACTGATCGATCACTAGCTAGACTACTAATGTGCTCCTTGCAGTTTTAGTTCTGACGCAAGAACCGAAGCGGTAGTTTTTTTTGAATAAAAATGCCTACCTCTGAAGAAACTGACAAGCTGGTCTGAAGAAAATTCCATGTGAATCTGAAGAAACTACCAGCAAAAATGTTCGCAAATGCCTTATCTCCTAGCGAACGTTCGTTAGCTAATTAATGCGATCGTACACGTACACCATCCGACCTACTCGATCCTACACGCACACTATCCGACCTACTCGATCCTACACGGATAAATAGCGGATCACACGCGTACTACCTCCTTTCTGGTTTGCAGGGCTCAATTCAAAAAATGACCTACTCGATCCTACACGAATAAATAGCGGATCACGCACGTACTACCTCCTTTCTGGTTTGCAGGGCTTAATTGAAAAATCTAACCAACCATGGTAGATGATGATGATGGAATCATTTTTGACAAGGAGGGAGTACCTCTGAGGGAGTCCTGGATTAGGGGTTCCTCAGACAGCCGAACTATATACTTTGGCCGGACTGTTGGACTATGAAGATAGAAGATTGAAGACTTCGTCCCGTGTCCGGGTGGGACTCTCCTTTGCATGGAAGGAAAGCTTGGCAATTCAGATATGTAGATGTCTTCCTTTGTAACTGACTCTGTGTAACCCTAGACCCCTCCGGTGTCTATATAAACCGGAGGGTTTAGTCTGTAGGACAACAACAATCATAATCACAGGCTAGCTTCTAGGGTTTAGCCTCTACGATCTCATGGTAGATCAACTCTTGTAATACTCATATCATCAAGATCAATCAAGCAGGAAGTAGGGTATTACCTCCATCGAGAGGGCCTGAACCTGGGTAAACATTGTGTCCCCCGCCTCCTGTTACCATCAACCTTAGACGCATAGTTCGGGACCCCCTACCCGAGATCCGCCAGTTTTGACACCGAAATTGGTGCTTTCATTGAGAGTTCCACTGTGACGTCAAGATAAGGCTTGATGGCTCGTCTTGTTGTCAAGGACAACATTACCTCTGGGGGAGCCATGGCTGTAGGCCAAACTCTCCGACTAGGTGGCTTCGTCATGACCGCCCGTTCGGCCGTCGCGCCGACGATGACTTCTCGGGTCATCAAAAACAGCCTCCATGTCGGCTCGGGATTCACTGAACAGATGGATCCAATGGAGCTCTCTTCTTTGAACGAGCTCTTGGATCGCATCGCCGCCTTGGGAGTCGCTACGGACTATGATCGGGTCGGGCTTAAACCCGACCAAAGGGAGATTAACTCTCCGCCGGTCACCCATCAAATAGAAGTGGTGGAGGAGCAATGGAACGATTCTTCCTCTATTTTGAGGACAAACTATGTCCAGATTCCCGAGCTCTCCGAGCCGGATACCCGTCTACGGGAGGACATGGCCCAAGCTTCGAACCTAGAATCGTAAAGCGGGCCAGCACTATTGGGCAACGTCCCGGAGCCCGAACTGCTAAGCTCGGAAACTCCTCTGCCCCTGGGTCTCAGATCGGGTCAAGGTTTGGACCTAAATATACCCACCCACCCACACATAAGTGATCTTTCCCACATCAGACAAGAGCCCCAAGAGACAGTACATCACTATTGGGCCAGATTCCTCCTTGTAATGAGCAAGGTCAAGGACTGTCGCAAGGAAGATGCAATTTCATTCTTTTGCAAAAATTGCACCGACAAGGGAATCCTCAACGCCATAAGTCGCCGTGACATAGCACACTTTGCTAACTTGGCGGCCATAGTACAGAAGTACTGTGCGATGGAAAGCACCTGGAAAACCCAAACAAAATTCTGGGATCCTCCGGCTCTCACTAAACCCTCCGTCCAAACTAAAAGGGTGTACTCTCGTAAGTCACCCGATCAAATTACAAAGAAACCAAAGCCCACTATAGGGCGTGGAACCGTATTGGAGGGATGGCTCAATGGGCCATGCAAAATTCACAATACACCAGATACCATGCCAACACATAGCCTTAGAGCATGTTGGATACTCCAGCAGGTGGCCAAGAGCGGCGAGGATCTCCTCATCAACAATACCACAAAGCACCATCCCGTGGAAAATAACAATACAGTACTCACAGTCTTTGAGACTTTTGCCTCAAATAATAGGCGCAAGCGAGCACTCCACAGCCTCGCCGAAGTCTGCCACGTTGCAACAATAAATCCCTGGAACGATACGGGTATAACTTTCAATGCCAGTGACGAACCTCAACTCCGAAAGCCCGAGCACCAGCTACTTTGGTCCTTAGTCCAATTGTGGATGGCTTCTGGCTTACTAAAGTGCTCATGGACGGTGGCAGCGGATTAAACCTCATCTACGAGGAGACTCTCAGCAAAATGGAAATAGACAAGAGCCGCATTGAGCAAAGCAGCACGACCTTCAGAGGAATCATCCCTAGTTGGGAAGCACGATGTGCGGGAAAAATCACACTAGATGTGGTATTAGGCACGCCGGATAATTATAGGTCCAAAGAAATCACATTCCAAGTGGCCCCATTTAGTAGCGGATACCACGCCCTTTTAGGGCGGGAGGCATTCACAATCTTCCATGCTACACCCCATTACGGCTACATGAAGCTCAAGATGCGCGGGCCCAATGGAATCATCACTCTAGCTAGTGATCCGGACATTGCACTCCACGTCGAAAATAAAACCGCCGCACTGGCCCTCGAGGCGTTTTCCGAAGCCCTCGCGGCCGAAGAAATAATTGCGCTGCGCTCCACAGTGGACAGGGACGACGTGATACTCGACAAAAGAACCAAGTCCACCTCTTTTAAACTAGCGGACGAAATAGTTAAATTCTAGGTCCACCGAACGGACCCTACAAAAATAGCATCCATCGAGGCACAGCTGAACCCCACAATGGACGTCGCACTGCAGGAGTTCTTGCATGAGAATTGGGACATCTTTGCCTGGCATCCTTCAGACATGCTAGGAATCCCAGGCAGGCTGGCCGAGCATAGCCTAAACATTCTAAAGGGATTCAAGTCGGTCGAGCAGACTCTTTGGCGTTTCCCAGAGCCTAAGTGACAAGCCATGGGAGAAGAGCTAGCCAAGTTACTCGAGGCCAAATTCATTAGAGAAATAAAACACCCGGACTGGCTAGCAAACCTAGTGATGGTACCAAAGAAGGACAAATCCTGGCGCATATGTGTCGTTTTCAAGGACCTTAACAAGGCTTGCCCCAAGGATCCCTTCCCCCTCCCCTGCATCGATCAAATAATCGACGCTGTCGCAGGACACGACTCATTGTGTTTCCTCGACGCATACTCCGGATACCATCAAATCAAGATGGCGGAGTCCGATCAAGCCACAATGGTCCCTTCTGTTTTAACACCATGCCTTTCGGGCTCAAAAATGCCGGTGCAACCTATCAACGCATGATTCAGACATGCCTGGAAACACAAATCAAAAAATAGTGGAGGCATATGTAGACGATGTGGTCATTAAAACCAGACACGTCGAATCTTTAATAGACGACTTGAGGCTTATGTTCGACAATCTCCGAACATATGACATCAAGCTCAATCTGGAAAAATGTGTTTTCGGCATGGCCGTCGGAAAGCTCTTGGGCTTCATCGTTTCCAATAGAGGAATTGAAGCAAATCTGGCTAAAATGCGAGCTCTGTCACAGTTGGCTATCCCAACAAACCTCAAGAAAATCCAGAAATTAACCGGATGCGTGGCTACCTTAAGCCGCTTTATCTCCCGATTGGGAGAAAAGGCATTACCTCTTTATCGCCTTCTTCGACGCATCGAACACTTCGAGTGGACGGATGCAGCCACGGCCGGATTGGAAGAAATAAAAGCCCTCTTGGCAAGCAACCCAATCTTGGCCACGCCAAATATCAGCGAACCAATGCTGTTATATATAGCGGCAACACACCAGGTTGTAAGCGCAGTGCTCGTCGTCGAACGAGAGACGTACGGACATAAGTTCCCACTTCGAAAGCCGGTATACTATGTATCCACTGTCCTCACTCCATGCAAATCACGGTACCAACATTATCAAAAGATAGCATACGCGGTCTTCATGGCATCCCGGAAACTACGACACTACTTTCAAGAGTGTTCAGTTACGGTGGCCTCTGAAGTACCACTCAACGACATAATAAATAACCACGATGCCACGGTCCTGATTTCTAAATGGGCTATTGAGCTCCTCCCGTTTGATATAACATACAAACCACGGCGAGCCATTAAGTCACAAATACTGGCTGATTTCGTCGCCGAATGGACAGAAGCCGAACTCCCTACAGAGTACGGCGTGTACTCCAATTGGATCATGCACTTTGACGGCTCTAGAATGCGGGATGGTATGGGGGTAGGCGTCATCCTGACTTCCCCCACTGGAGATACAGTCCAATACGTACTCCAAATATTATACACAGACTCCAACAATGCAGCAGAATATGAGGCCCTGTTGCATGGTCTCCGGATGGCATTCTCCATGGGGATTCAACGCCTAGAGGTGTGTGGGGATTCGAACCTCGCAATATCTCAAATAAACGGAGACTTTGATGCCAAGGACCCAAAAATGGCGGCTTACCGCAATGCCGTCCTCAAAATGTGAGGTCGGTTTGAGGGGCTCGAATTCCACCATGTGGTCCGAGAAAACAATCAAGCGGTGGACATCCTCGCTCGCATCGGCGCTAAGCGCGACCCTGTCCCACCTAATATCTTCTTGGAAAGGCTGTTTAAGCCATCCGAGGTGTGGGAACGGGAGACCGGCAACAACAGTCCGGATCCGGCCACAACACCAGATCCCGAACACTCCGATGTAATCGGAGGCTCCGCCACCGAAATAACACCTTCGGCCCACGTGATTATGGCTGTCATCGCCCCGTGGACAGAAACCTTCTTGTCTTACCTCAATAGGCAAGAACTCCCTGAGGACCCAAACGAGGCACGTTCCATTGTGCGGCAGTCTAGAGCCTACAAGGTCCACGAGAGAGATCTTTATAAGAAAAGCGCTACCGGAGTACTTTAAATGTGCATCTCCGAAGAGGAAGGAAAACAACTTTTGGCAGAACTTCATGCTAGACTCGGCGGCCATCACGCTGCAGCTCGGGCCCTTGTAAGCAAGGCCTTTCGTACAGGTTTCTACTAGCCGACAGCCCGAGCAGACGCACAGGACCTCGTCCAACATTGCGTTGTTTGCCAGCTTTTTGCAAACCAAAGCCACATGCCACCTACCGCTCTCCAAACAATCCCCATTACTTGGCCCTTTGCGGTCTGGGGCTTGATATGGTCGGACCCCTTAAAGGAGGAAGCCATAAGAAAAAGTACCTATTGGTCATGGTGGATAAATTCACCAAATGGATGGAAACGAAACCAGTTAAAATGGCCGAGTCCGGACCAGTGATAGACTTCATATCCGGGGTTGTACACCGTTATGGTGTCCCCCACAGCATCATCACCGATAACGGCTCGAACTTTACAGCTAACGAGGTAAAAACTTGGTGCGGCAACATGGGCATTAAGCTCGATTATGCCTCCGTCTATCACCCCCAAACAAACGGTCAAGTTAAACGAGCAAATGGTCTTATTATGAGCAGCATTAAACCCAGACTAGTGCGATCCTTGAAGGAATCAGATACGCACTGGGTTGAGGAGCTCGACTCCGTACTATGGGGGCTGCGGACCATGCTGAATCGCACTACCAGATACACACCATTTTTTATGGTGTACGGCACAAAGGCGGTACTGCCCTGCGACATCATTCATGACTCACCTCGAGTGCCCATGTATGAAGAGAAAGAAGCCGATCTTGATCGGCAGTACAGTTTAGACGCCCTGGAGGAGGAGCGTGACGTTGCAAAAGCCCGCTTCGCATTCTATCAGCAACAGGCTCGACGGTATCAAAGCAGAGAAGTTCGGGCCAAAACTTATAACATTGGCGAACTCGTTCTACGCCTACCCGAGAAGAAAAAGCACAAGCTCAAGCCCAAATGGGAAGGTCCCTTCATCATCGACAAAGTTCTAACCGGTGGAGCGTACCGTCTGCATGATGCATCAGACAACCGACTCGAGCCAAACCCATGGAACACAGCCAGACTCCGAAGGTTCTGCGCCTAGTGCTGGACTCTGTGTTCGTCTCCTTACCTTCGCCCTTTTTTTATATATAACTGCTATCTGTCTTTTCTTTCTTTCTTCCTTCCCTTTCTCTTCATGGCCTTAAAATGTGTCTTGACCACACAATCTTGACGCGCCATGCGTGCTCATTACACCTGGGGCTTCTTATACAAAAGCTTAATATAATTATGTTCTGGGCTCTATGCCCCCTGCACATGTGTTACTTTTCCACATGTACCTTTTATTTGCCATTATATGCATCGATATGACTTAAGTTTTGGCCAAGCTAGGTTGCCTGGCTCTTGTGTTTATGCCCTATGTTCCCGTTAATTCGGCTAGGGCATAAGGGGAGCACCTCTGCGATTGTTACTGCCGGGTCAGCCGGATGTGTACCTGAGACTGGGTGAAGCTGAAAGCTAGCGTTCTTAAGGGAATATTCAGTCGGTGAACAAAAAATGACTTTTACTTATTGCAATACATGCCCCTAGATGTTTATATCCTGCATCTCTTTTCGCAGTTCGGACATGCACATTAATGCATGCGTACCCAGGGAAAGGAACCCTTAACGGAACTATTCTCCCTGGAAGATGTTTCTTACTATCCATGTAATATAACATAGCTAGTTGGGTACTTGTCTGTTGAAGCACTTATGACCCCTACGCCTGGTCTCCACGCATACCCCGGTTCTTACATAACTGAGCGGGTATTCGGATACACTCCGGACTATCGGGTCCTGAGGTGGAAGCAAAAAGGTCCGCCATGAAAAATGATCTATAATCCGGCTAGAAGGCATTATACATGTCACTTTAATTATGTCTTACAATCCGGCTAGAAGCAAAAAGGTCCGCCATGACAAATGATCTACAATCCGGCTAGAAGCAAAAAGGTCCGCCGTGACAAATGATTTACAATCCGGCTAGGGACAAAATATGTCACTTGAAGTACACAGTCATTTAGACTGACTAAATTCTTCTTCTATACCATCCAACAGGCTGTCTAGCCTACAATCCTGTTGGGAATACTTTGCGGCTAATTTTACCTGGTCATATAACAGACTAACGGGGATCTCTTTCCCATCGGACCCCATAGGTCCGACCTCGGCCATGTGGTTCGGGTCAGCCTTGGTATATCGCATCTTCACCATGGCCCAGGCTTCCCTTGCACCTTGTCGGCAGATAGATATCTTCCATAATCGGAAGCGCTGCCGCGCTCCCTTGAGCATCTCTACAAGCTCCCCCATGCCTTCTGGCAGTGAGGCGGATGGCCACAAGGCCTGGGCAATGCCCTGCATCACCTGCCGAACTTGTTCGTGCAGTTGTGAGAGCTCTGGCAAAAGATCGCCCGCAGATCCGGGCATCTCCTCTTCGGGGACGACCCGTTAGCATACCTACAGATATAACTCTATTAGCCGGTTTCTTCGCCGAACTCTATAAAAGTTCGTTCAAGCACTTACTAAAAATGTCGCGTTGAAGCCCCTTATTCTCCTTTACGGAGTCAGCTAGCTGGGCCCGAACATCTTGGAGAGCGTTATTCTCCTTCCTAACCCGCGTAAGCATGCGCTTGCCAGCCTCTAGCTGTCGCTGAGCATGTTGCTCATTCCCTCACACGATCGTTGGATTCACTATGGGATCATCTGTAGAATCTATTGTTAGATTTGCATGCATGTCGAATACTAACTGGTACATGTCATTTCATTCTTTTCGATCAGAACAGGTGTTACCAGATGGGGCCTTCTTGGAATCCTTCATTTTGGCAACTGCGGCCTGTAGCTAGGCTTTGCACTCCTCCAGCTATTGAGACAACTGGGTATTCTTCTCCGTAAGAACCTACGCATATAATGATCCTTAAGTCAGTTGTGCCAACTGTTTCAAGTCTCAGGAGCTACTGATATACATAATTATCAGATTTTCTTACCCGTATATCCTTTACATACTGGTCCGTGGCTCTGGCAAGACCATTTTGAGCAGCTCGGATGTACGCGTCTCCTGAGTTGAAGGCATCGAACGCCTCTTCAGAGAAACCAGGGTCGCGGAGTCCGACCCGGCGACGCCTGTGATTCATGGCACTCTCCACTTAGGAATTCGTAGCGGATAGCCTATCCGCATCCTCTGTAGGAGGAACATCCGGTGTTGTCCCTGAGGGAGTCCTGGATTAGGGGGTCTCCGGACAGCTGGACTATATCCTTTGGCCAGACTGTTGGACTATGAAGATACAAGATTGAAGACTTCGTCCCGTGTCCGGATGGGACTCTCCTTGGCGTGGAAGGCAAGCTAGGCAATACAGATATGTAGATCTCCTCCCTTGTAACCGACTCTGTGTAACCCTAGCCCCTCCGGTGTCTATATAAACCGGAGGGTTTAGTCTGTAGGAGAACATGCAATCATACCATAGGCTAGCTTCTAGGGTTTAGCCTCTATGATCTCGTGGTAGATCAACTCTTGTAATACTCATATCATCAAGAACAATCAAGCAGGACATAGGGTATTACCTCCATCAAGAGGGCCCAAACCTGGGTAAACATCGTGTCCCATGCCTCCTGCTATCATCCGCCTTAGACGCACAGTTCGGGACCCCCTACCCGAGATCCGCCGGTTTTGACACCGACATTGGTGCTTTCATTGAGAGTTCCATTGTGCCATCACCGTAAGGCTCGATGGCTCCTTCGATCATCGGTAACGATGCGGTCCAAGGTGAGGTTTTCTTCCCTGGACAGTTGTTCGTATTCGGCGGCTTCGCACTGCGCGCCAATTCGCTTGGCCATCTGGAGCAGATTGAGAGCTACGCCCTGGCCATCAGGTCAGGTTCAGAAACTTAAACTACATTGCCGACATCCGCGGAGACTTGATCTTCGACGGATTCGAGCTCATGTCAGGTGCGCCGCACAGTCACGACGAGCATGACGTAACTCTGTCGTCGGACAATATTCGGGAAATCACATCTGCAACTACTCCGGTCGTCAATCCGGAGCAAATCGTGCCATCCGAGAGCGGACGGATAGACCCCGCCATGGAGGCCGCACTCTCAGTGGCGATAGAACCGGATACTGACTTCACCCCTTACGAGAGCCGTGTCGCCGAACCGCTGGATTCACCTCCGGCCACGGACTCCGAGCCGCTTACATCCGTGCCCGTCGAATCTGACTGGGCGCCGATCATCGAGTTCACCTTCGTGGATATCTTTCAGCACTCGCCCTTCGGCGACGTGCTAAATTCCTTAAGGTCTCTCTCATTGTCAGGAGAAACTTGGCCGAACTATGTCCGGCTAGAATGGGACGCGGACAACGAAGAAATTCGCTGCCCACCCACCACCCACTTAGTAGCCACTTTCGACGATTTAACCGACATGCTCGACTTCGACTCCGAAGACATTGACGGTATGGACGACGATGCAGGAGATGAGTAGGAACCACCGCCCATAGGGCGCTGGACCGCTACCTCATCATACGACATATACATGGTGGACACCCCTAAAGAAGGCAATGGCGACGAGACAGTAGAGGATGACCCCTCCAAGAAGCAACCCAAGCACCGACGTCAGCAGCGCCGCTCTAAGTCCCGCCACTACAAAAGTAGTGATACCGGCACAGGAGATAATAACACTCCGGATAGTGCCGAAGACAACCACAATCCCATCCAGCACGATGTAGAGACGGAGGATGAACAAGCTAGCCCTCCAGAACAGGCAGCAGATGGAGAACTGGAGGAGGACAATTACATGCCTCTCTCCGAAGACGAGGCGAGCCTCGATGACGAAGAATTTATCGTGCCTGAGGACCCCGTCAAGTAGGAGCGCTTCAAGCGCCAACTTAGGGCCACAGCAAATAGCCTAAGAAAAAGCAACAACAGCTTCAAGCTGATCAAGGCTTGGTAGCAGACAGATGGACCGAAGTCCTTGCGGCCAAGGAATACGAACTCGAGCGCCCCTTCCAGAGTTACCCAAAACGCAGGTTGCTACCTCACCTCGAGGAGGAAGCATTGAAGCCTCATTCACTAGTGTACAATGCGGCTGACCGGCCACTGCGTAGCCGAGCCAGAGAGGCGTTTCAGCCTGAAGTTCAGCCTGCACCCCGCCGCCACTCAATCAAAAATACCAAGGCCTGGGGCAACACACGGGACCTGTGAGACATATTGGATAGTAAGGCAAAACTCGCAAGGTCAATATACGGGTCACGGGCACGCGCGCCAACACGGGACAATGATCGTTGCGCCGGATACACCAAAGGTAAATCCAGCCTGGCCAAATACAGCAGACAAGACTCATATGAACTGTGTCGTGATACAGCCCGGCACAGAGGCGCCGCACACCCCCTATGCTTCACTGATGAAGTTATGGACCACGAATTCCCGGAGGGTTTTAAACCCGTAAATATCGAATCATATGATGGTACAACAGATCCCGCTGTATGGATTGAGGATTTCCTCCTTCACATCCACATGGCTCGCGGTGATGATCTACATGCCATCAAGTACCTCCCACTAAAACTCAAAGGGCCAGCTCGGCATTGGCTGAATAGCTTGCCAACAGACTCCGTCGACAGTTGGGAGGATCTGGAAGATGCATTCCTTGACAACTTCCAGGGCACTTATGTGCGACCACCGGATGCTGATGACTTGAGCCATATAACTCAGCAGCCAGGGGAATCGGCCAGACAATTCTGGACACGGTTCCTGACTAATAAAACCCAAATTGTCGACTGTCCAGACGCAGAGGCCCTAGCGGCATTCAAGCACAACATCCGTGACGAGTGGCTTGCCCGCCACCTTGGCCAGGAGAAGCCGAAGTCCATGGCAGCCCTCACGACACTCATGACCCGCTTTTGCGCGGGCGAGGATAGCTGGCTGGCTCGCAGCAACAACACATCCAGGAATCCAGGCACCCCGGATAACAAAGATGCTAACGGTAAACCACGACGCAACAAACACAAGCGCCACAAATATGGTGATAAAACCAATAATACGGGAGTTAATGTTGGGTTCAGGGTCCCAAAGCCCGGTCAGCAGAAAGGGCCGCCCAAAAATACAAATCCGGGTCCATCCAGTCTGGACCGCATACTCGCTCGCCAATGCCAAATTCATGGCACCCCAGAAATGCCAGCCACCCATACCAACAAAGAATGCTGGGTCTTCAAACAAGCCGGCAAGGCAGGCGCCAAACACGAAGAGGGGTCTCAAAGCGACGAAGAGCCCAGATTTCCGAACACAGGAGGGCAAAAGAAATCCCCCCCCCCCACACTCAATTGGTGAATGTGGTAAATACCACCCAAACGGCCCACTTTGACCAGATATACACCCTTAAGGATGGCGGCTCAACGGAACTCGTCGTCCCACAATATAAGCTAGGGCCGGTCACCTTCAACCGCACGGATCGTCCGATCAATGCCAACCGGGGCAATCCAGCCACACTAATCCTCGACCCAATAGTAAACGGGTTCCACCTCACTCGAGTCCTTATGGACGGAGGTAGCAGGTTAAATCTGCTTTACCAGGATACAATGCGCAAGATGGGTATCGATCAGTCAGCGATCAAGCCCACTAAGGCCACTTTCAGAGGTATCATACCAGGTATGGAGGTCAGCTGTACAGGCTCCATTTCCCTCGAGGTAATCTTCGGATCACCAGAAAATTACCGTACCGAAGAGTTAGTCATCGAAATCGCCCCTTTCCGCAGTGACTATCAGGCACTGCTCGGGTGAACCGCGTTCGCTCGATTCAATGCGGTGCCACATTATGCCTACCGTAAGCTCAAAATGCCCGGTCCACGCGGCGTCATCACGGTTCAGGGAAACGCTGAATTTTCTTTCGACGCCAACAAATACATCACTGCCTTAGCAGCAGGAACACCGAGAAGCACCTTACAGCCTAACCTCGAGTCGACACCTAGGCTCCCAGACACCATCAAGGGGATCCGAACTACTTTGCGGAAGGATACTCTGGCTCGTCCAGGGTTCAATTAAACACTCCGGCAAAGGCCACGACAGGCCGAACTCAGCGGCTCAACCGCCCTCCGGCACGCAAACATTTCTTATAGTACCTTCGCAGGTCCACCTTTGCATTGACCAGGACGGACTCCACAGAGGCAGCTCGAATGCGCCTGGGGATCCTTAGACATTTCCTGCAGCGACCGTCCGGCTACAATACGGACCCGCACTCAACCTCTTCCCCTGGTCATAGCAGGTTCTGCTATCACAACTCCTTTTTTTATCACATTACTTGTACCATGCGCATAGACGTATTATTTATACAACATGTGGATTCATATGATGTTTACCTGCTGGTTATTTCTTATCGAAATCATTTCGTCAAATGGTATCCGTACACAGCGGTATGCCCTAAATATGCCAGGGGCTTCGTCTTCCCCATAACATGGCAATAGAAGTCCTAACACCTTCACGAAATTTTAGCACCTCGAACTTATAGCATTATATGCATCAGCTCTGAATCATGTCTTGGGTCAATAGTTGGGTTTGCCCGGCTCCTATGTTTTGGTACCTTACGTTCCGCTACATCGGCTAAGGTAGCACTGGGAGAACTACTGCGATTGTGTCCCGGTTCTTCCGGATGAGCACCTCAGTAGAGAAAGCCAAAAACTGACTGTCATGATACGGAGAGAGTTGGTCAGCTGTTCGAGCGGTCACAAAATCTTTAAGGATTTCTCCCGCACAATGCCATAACCAATGCAGCGTGCGATGGATCGGCTTTTTTTTCTTCGATCAGGCGCTTATAGAGCCCCTAGTACGGTCTTCCTAACACAAGGGGCTGCGCCGACCATACTAAAGCTCCTCTGGCTAAGTGAGAGTGATAAAGCCCTATAGTCCGATTGCCTGGTTCGTTGTGCTGAGCACCTCCCTTGGAGGACCCCAAACTATGATAAAGAGTGCTCAGGTTTATCCCAAACACCCCCGTACTCCTTACGTGGGGGCAGAAGCCGACGACTGGCCAACTCTCAGCCTTAATATACAAACGGCCGCACGGGAGGGTAAACTTATATATAACAGTCGACATATCAACGACCATGTTTAAACATTACAACGGACAATATGATCCGCATTCAGGGAAATATAATGTCCTTGGTACATTGCTCCGCCGCAAGGTAGGATCCTTTCAGGACACTCTTATAATATGATTCGAGCTTGCGGTGCTCCTTCCCCTCCGGTGGTCCTTCAGTCACGAGCTTTTTGGCATCCATCTTCCCCCAGTGCACCTTTGCAAGGGCGAAGGCCATTTGCACTCCTTCTATACAGACCGACCGCTTGATGACATCAAGTCGAGGGCAAGCACTTATAAGATGCCTTACGAGCCCGAAGTAGCTGCTTGGAATCGGTTCAGCAGGACATAGCCGGATAACCACATCTTTCATGGCTAGTTCCGCCGCCTTATGCAGTTCGATCAGCTGTTTCAGTTGATTGGCAAAAGGCACTGGATAATTTGGCGCCAAATACTGAGACCAAAAAAGCTTATCGGCAGTGTTCCTTCCTTCGGCTCGGTAGAAGTGAGCGGCATGCGATAGACTGTGCGGCAGCTCGGCAAATACACCTGAGAAGTCCAGATTCACAATCAGAAACATAGTTTTTCCTTCAAATATTTTATTTACTTGGGAAAAGCTTACCCACCATGATTTTCCCCCTGCAGCGCGCTTTGGGTTTCCCCCTGGGCGTCGCTCGTGGCTTGGCGCGCCTTGGTGAGTTCGGACACTTTCTCCGTTAAACTCTACTCCATGGCCTCGCATTTACTTATGGCCTCTTGCAGCCCCTGCTCAGCTTTAATAACTCTGGCTTTGTGTTTCTCACGAAGAGCCCGCTCCGTGGCCCCCTTTTTCTCGGCCTCGGTAATGGCCCTTTTGAGGGCCTTGACTTCGGTCATAACTCCTAGCACAAATTATGCGTCTGATTTCATACTGAACATTTATCTCGCAATAAATGCACATAATACTGGTGCATACCTTGTTTATCCCTCAACTGCATTTGCAATCGGCCAATTTCTTCTCTGGCCCACTCCAGACTTTGATTCAGTCCGGCAATCTCCGTGGTGTGGGAGGCAGCAGCCGCTACAGGTATCTGTTTGAAACAGGAGAGAAATCAATGTCATTTAGTGGGTCTTCCTGAGATCATGAATTCGATCCCCTGTCCGGTTCTTTCTTTCACTGAACAATGTATCAGGGGCTACTATCTATACTATGACACTCTTCGATAACTCATATAACATACCTCAAAGCCTTTTATAAGACTAATACAGGCTTTGTTCAGTCCACTCTCGGACGACTGAATTTTCTCAATAACCGTGCCCATAAGGGCACGGTGTTCATCAACGATGCAGGCATCTCGTAGTGCCACCAAGAAAGCATCCGACACTTCTGAATGGACAAAGGTTGCTGGCGGAATCTTGTTCCCCACGTCTCTGGCCCCTGCGGTTCGACCTCCAGGCACCGCCTTCATGGTTTTTTCCTCTCCTCCTTGGCCGGGGTCCTTTCACGACGAGGCCTCGGTGTTTGGCACATGTTTGGAGGAAGGGTCCTTCGGGGGCGTCCCGCTCTCCACAGCGTTTGAGCTCAGGAGGTCCTCCGATGAGGATTGTTCGGTACGGGACCTCGCCGGACTACAAGAAATATACGGCTTAGGTTAAAACACTAAGCCACGATGAGTCCGGACGCTTAAACATATTCGGATACTCACAAGTTCACCAGGGGCTGGACCCTGGGATCCCATGTCGGGCCACTGTCTGTGGCGCCAGGAGACTCCTCTTGATGAGGAATCTTTCCTATTTAGGGTAGTTCGGCCTCCAAGGATGCGCAGGCCATCCTCTTCCTTCTTCCCTCCACGGGAGATTCATCTCCCTCCTCCTTTTTGTCCTCTTCGAAGGCGGAATGGGCATCAGAGCCTTTGCATATTGTGCCCGAAGTACCGCGACGACGAAGGCCGCCCCGGGTCTTTTTAGCCCCCTTCCCGGTCGTCTTCTTTGGCACCTTGTAAGGCGCCGGGACCAGCATCTTCGTCAGAAGTGGGATGGCCGGGTCTTCGGGCAGCAGGGCCGGACAATGGATCCTCTCCGCCTTCTTCGTCCAGCTCTGGGAAAGTTGAATAAACACGCGTCAAGCGCGCTCATTGGGTCATGCGGATGGAAAAGTTTGATAAACTCACCGAACTTGCAGGGCGGGACAGTTGGTACCTGTGGTCTTCGACGGAGTCCGGCCATGATTTGCTGGACTTAAAAAAGCACCTTCCAAATGTCCTCGTGCAACGATCGGAAGAGCCTTCGCAAGGTTTGGTGCCTGGCCGGGTCAAACTCCCATAGATTGCGAGTCCGACGTTGACAAGGCAGTATCTGGCGGACTAACATCACCTGGACTACGTTGATGAGCTCAATGTTCTTATCTCCCATATCTTTAACGCGCGTCTGGAGCACCGACAGTTCATCGAACGAGGACCAATCCAGTCCTTTCTTGACCCAGGACGTAAGCTGCAGAGGGGCGCTAGATCGAAACTCAGGAGATGCGGCCCGCTCCTTGCCGCTCGGCTCAGTGATGTAAAACCACTATTGTTGCCACTCCTTGACAGAATCATTAAAGGTTCTTGTTGGCCATATGACGTTGGGCATCTTGCTCACCATAGCACCCCCGCACTCGGCATGCTCGCTGGCCACCACCCTTGGCTTCACATTAAAGACCTTCAGCCATAAACCGAAGTGTGGCGAAACGCGAAGAAAAGCCTCGCACATGGCAATAAATGTCGAGATGCTGAGGAAGGAATTAGTTGACAGATCGTGAAGATCGATCCCATAATAGTACATTATGCCGCGAACAAATGGGTGGAGGGGAAATCCTAGCCCGCGGGCAAAGTGAGGGAGGAATACAACCCTCTCGTGGGGTTCCGGAGTGGGGACGATCTGTCCCGCCATTGGGAGACGGTGGCTGATTTTCTTGCCAGATACCCGGCCTCCCGAAGCTTTTTGATATCCTTCTCTCGGATGGTAGAGGCCATCCATTTGCCTCCTGCTCCGGATCCAGACATCTTTGGAAGACCTCCTGTGGGTAGAGGAGGTGAACGCTCGCGCGTTGGAGCCTGAGCAGAATGGAATAAGTTAGGAAGAAGGTATGGGTGAAGAGGGTGAATTCTTGTCCCTTTATAAGGGCAGAAGAGGCAATGCGCCTCCCCCTCGCTTGCTAAAACCTCTTATTCCCCAAGCGTCGTAAGTAACACTACTAGGGAAAACCTTATACACAGAACTTTAGCAGTAGCGCAGGTCAAAGAAGCACGCTGGTGCTAAGTAGCAGTAGCGCGCCTGTGCAAACCGCGCTGCAGATGAAGTTTTAGCAGTAGCGCGTCTTGTTCTAAACACATTACTACTAAAATTCCCACGGCTTAGCCGATAGGCTACACATAGTAGTAGAGACCTATATCGAACTGCGCTACCACTACTTTCTTTGTAGCAGCGCATTTTAATCTAAACTCGCTACTGCTAAAGGATATAAAATTAAATGGAAAGCAAATAGAAAGGTAATTGAAAATGAAAAAAATAGAATAAGGTGAAAGGAAAAAATAAAACGTGAAGAAAACTAAATGAAAAAGGGGGGAGAAGAGAAAGGAGTAGCAGTAGCGTGTATCCCAGAACGCGCTGTAGCTAATGTAGCAGTAGCGCGCTTTCTAGAATGCGCTACTGCTACTTCTGACTTAACCAAGGGGTTCGTCCTTCCCCACGGCCACTTCCCGCAAATCCAGCTCTCCACTCTCGCCGCCGCTGTTGCCCATCGGCCGCCGCTTGCTCTCCGCACACCCTCTATGCCGCCCCTGACCCCAGATTCAATGCCGCCCCCACCCCCGACCTCAATGCCGCCCCGGACGCCGCCCCCGACCCCGACCTCGACTCCGCCATCTGCCGCGTGCCCGAGCCCCGACCCCGACCTCGATGCCGCCTGCCCCTCCCTCGTTGCAGGCACCCGAGGTGAGCACGCCTGCTCCTCCCTCTCCCCTACCTCTGCCTAGGGTTTCTTTATATTTTAGTTGCATCAAATTAGTTAGGGTTCATGTAAGGGTAGAAACGAATCGGATGCAGATGCGGCTCAAATGAGTTAGGGTTCATGTAAGGGTGGAAACGAATCAAATTTCTAAGATGAATCATAAAACGAGTAAAATTTGACCACTTATTTCACTTTATAGTTGGATAATTGGAATATCCGCTACCACTTTCCGCCCCTAGCTTCATCAAATTAGATGGTAATTAGGGCAGTAGTTCCTAGGTACTAATTAGTTAGTAAGAACTAGGTACTAATTAGGTACTAGTTTATTTTTATTTATAATAAGTTTATTTTTAATAGAACTAGCTGAATTAATAGAACTAGTTAGTAAGAACTTGTTGCTAATTTTTTAGTTGAAGCAATTTTTCCCGCATTGACGTTGACGATGCCTATCCCGCATCCTCGTCGTCGAGTCGGCGAAGGACGACACCTGCTTGACCAGATGGGCCATGTCCGGGACTGGGCTCCGCCGGGGTGGTACTGGGAGGCGCTACCTACCGGGGGGCGCAGGTTGGTGAGGAGCCAGCCTGTCGTTGACCCGAACCTTCTTTGGTGGCGGTCGCGTGGGCCAGTGACGGTCCAGAGGCTCAAGGACCCCGCGGAGGTGGTGTGTCACCGTGTCAGTGAGGAGGACGCGCACGTCCGTTGCTACTTGTTTGCGTTGGAGCACGGGTTCTCCAATACCTGGCAGGTTCTCCAGGGATCTCACTAGAGCTATGATCCCGTGATGGTTCCTTCTCTGTGGGTGTCCACCGCCCGCGCCGATACCCGTCATGTGCTAGGGTTTTAGTTGTATTAGTGATGTTATATGTATGACACTATTCAGGATGTATTAGTGATAATATTCGACGATGTACGGACGCATGAGATGATTTACTCTTGCTTATTGAATGCATGCTAATTTGAGTCCTATAAGATATTTTGAAATGTATATCTTGTGTTGCTCAAATAGGATATGTGCTTGCCCAATTGGCCGGTCATGTTTGCAGGTTACACCTCCGAGTGACCTATGTTTTGCCGGAGTGTTTATTCATTTCCGTTCCGGCAAATTTCAGGCGCTCGATATGTCCTATTTTAGCAAAGGTCATGTCGGATTTTCCATGAATTTTGGCATGACTTGTGCCAGAATATGTAGGAAATATCGAGTGCCCCGGATTTGTGTGTTGAGTATCCTGGTAGTTGTCTTCGATCGATTTTCAATTAATGTGTTAACTATGAACATAGGAAATGTCTGACGACGAAAAGGATTTCGGTATTTGCAAATACTGTGAAGACGAGCGCGGCCTGTGCGACGGAATCTTCCTAGATGAAGATAGGCGCTTCAGCATCAAGCTGGACGAGAACTTCGAAGTGGATACAGTAAGTCACAATGACAAGTCTTTTTTTGTAATTAAGCATGACATTTGCTTCAACTTATAATTTAAACATGACATTAAGCATGACAAGTCTTTTTTTACTATTCTACTAGCGTATCCCCTGCCATGCAAGATTTTTTGTATTGGATAAGATAGGTTCTAGTCGTACAATGGAGGAAAAGAAAGTTTACTTGAAGACCGAGCATGGTTATATTTTCCACGCAAAATTATACAATTCAGACAACTACACCTTTTTTGGATGCAAAACATGGCGAGCACTATGCAAGACTTAAGCATTTGAGCCTAATATGGTTATCACCTTTGATATTTGTCCGGAAGATGATATTGAAGGTAATACCGACATCTGGGTTGATGTGCAGACGCCTCCATTTATACCATTATGTAAGTTTCTCAACCATACTTATGTCTTTGATATTGTTTATTCAAAAATAGTTGACAACTAATTTGTATTGTCAGCTTATTTCGGTGCAAGCAAACATGTCCAGCGCTTGGTAGACATGACCTACTACTGTCCCGAGGCTGAACTAAACTGCGAGGAGCTAAGTCATTATGTTTCATGGCTTGAGGATCTTGATATTGTCAAGACAAATTTTCTTCCTGCACTTAGAAATGTTAGTACTGAAAACGTGCGACCAATATTGTTCATAATGAACTACGGTCACATCTATTTAGGAAGGATGGTAAGATTTTTACTATTTGTCCTCAGTGCATCTTTTCCATACATTATTTTTGAAGCTAAATTTCATTCCTAAGTATGTTACCATACGATGTTCTTCAACAGGGACTCCCGATGAATGTTGTGCCTTATGGGATCGAGACTAAAGGTACCATGAGTATTATTAGCTTACGGCCAAGATATCCTACAGATTACTTTAGTGCATTCAAGATTAGCGACAGATGCTTAATAGTGCAAGACTGGACCAAATGTGTGATGGAGAAGCGCGAAGAAGTACTAGGGGGCAGCAAACAGATGCGCTACCCACGATTAGGAGACAGGTTCATCTGCATGCTCCAACTTGATCAAGGAGGAGAGCTACACATGTTTTATGTTATTTTACCTAAGAGAGAGCAGAGGAGTGATTAGCTAGCTAGAAATGAGTTTGAGGATGATGATATGCTACACTATTACTATGATGATAAAATAGCTAGTGTTGGTGGTAATGACTATGATGATTATTATTAGCTAGTGTTAGTGGTGATTAAATAAATACCGTTGGTGGTAATGACTATGATGATGATTAAATAGCTTGTGCTGGCAGATTAGATTCAAGTGGAGGCAACATGTGGTGCACATCGAAAGTACTACTAGTCCAAACTAGATCAAGTTTGGATTAGTAGTATACCTTTGACATGCACCACATATTGCCTCCACTTGAACCTAATCCACCTTCATTTGACACACTGTTATGGACATAATGATGTAAACCTCATAACTGGTATTGTACCAATATTTGTACGATGGCGCATAAATACACTAAAAATAAAAAATAATAATAAAAAGAATACTAGTAGCGATGGAGAGAAAACACGCTGCCAATAGTTACATTAGCAGTAGCGTGGGAGTTAACAAACGCTGCAGCTATTTGTCCTAGCAGTAGCGCGTGCGGGCACGCGTTACTGCTAAGCAATAGCTGTAGCGCCTTATTAGTAGCGCGCCTACCCGCGCTACTAGTGAGCACAAAACCAACGCTACTGCTAGGGTTTTCCCTAGTAGTGTAATGGCGCGGTTGGGTTACCCGCGTCCGCATTGATGAGAATCTCATAATAAGGGGAACACGATCTCTGCTTTGACAAGACGTGTCAAGAAAACCGCCTTGCGATATGTGCGGTGCTGGTTGAGAAAAACGGTTCTAATAATGACAGGGCCATGGCGTGATGTCATGCTGTCAAAACGTGTCAGCAGAGTAGATTTTTGGAAATATTATTTTCTCTATGGTGGTATGTGGAACTTGTTTGGCAGAGCCGGACACTATCCTTGTGTTCAAAATCTTCCATGGAGTATTCAGAGGAGGAACCCGCCTTGCAATGCCGAAGACAATACTGCCCGCCGAACTCATCATCATTGAAACCTGGTTCAGGGGCTACTGAGGGAGTCCTGGATTAGTGGGTCTCCGGACAGCCGGACTATATCCTTTAGCCGAACTGTTGGACTATCAAGATACAAGATTGAAGACTTCATCCCGTCTCCGAATGGGACTCTCCTTGGCGTGGAAGGCAAGCTAGGCAATATGGATATGTAGATCTCCTCCCTTGTAACCGACTCTGTGTAACCCTAGCCCCTCCGATGTCTATATAAACCGGAGGGTTTAGTCTGTAGGAGAACATACAATCATACCATAGGCTAGCTTCTAGGGTTTAGCCTCTACGATCTCGTGGTAGATCAACTCTTGTAATACTCATATCATCAAGAACAATCAAGCAGGACATAGGGTATTACCTCCATCAAGAGGGCCCGAACCTGGGTAAACATCGTGTCCCCTGCCTCCTGTTACCATCCGCCTTAGACGCACAGTTCGGGACCCCCTATCCGAGATCTGCCGGTTTGGCCACCGATATTCCCCACATTAGCATCTGCCTCTAAGTCCGGCTGGTGGAGGCGTGGCCGGCAGGCTCTCCGAACACAGTCCGGCGAGCGTTTTTTCTTCCAGGAACCATGGATGTTATTATATTTTAAAGACGACAACCACGGAGGAGGTTTTTTCTTCATACCTCTGCGACAGCGTCTCAGTCCATACCGCCTTGCTTTTAAGCCTACCGGGCTTCGGTGCCCCTTGTTGGTGAGTCACTGCGGGTTCGGCATGGCGTCCCGAGGGCCTTCCCTGTAAGACACCCTATGTTTGCGGTGGGTGAAGTGCAAAAGAGGGATCCTTCTCGGAAGTTGGGACTCTGGTTTTACTTACATGCGATGCAGGGAGCAGGCCAGGATAATCGGCTATGATGGCCACCAAGGCACCGTCGCAGCTTAACTGATTGAACATCCTATCGATGAGCTCCACAAATATGTCCGGATCTTCTTCGAGTCTGGGATCGAGGGCCCGGTCAGGATCCTCTAGCTGAGGAGACGGGCTGTGGACCTCCCTCACAGCTTTTTGCAGTTCCTGCTATGAAATAGCAAGGTAAATATTTATGATGAAGAATGCGGGAAGGCCTGGAGTAAAAGGTAGCAGCTCATCCAGTTTGGGGGTTGTACATGGAGAATCCATCCCGCGGCTAAAAGCGGATGAACTCCTCTTCCTCTCCTTTGTATAAATCGGACAGTATTTTCGCTAGAGCAGCGGCGGAGTCTGGACCTTTACGGCCGCAGCGGGTGGCACCGTCTTCTCCATTGAAGTGCCGCATGGGTTTCCCCCGATACTGAAGTTGCTGCACCCCCCGCATTATACATATTGACATAACCTCGGTTATTGTAAGTCCTGATTTGGCCATCCTTTTTATCCTGCCCATCAGGTGAAGGACCTCTCTGTTATCTCCCTCCTGGGGGCTCCAAGGGCGCCAGCTGCAGTGTTTCTTCAAAGGGGCATTAGTAAACTCAGGAAGGCCCATCCGAATAGGGTCCGGAAGGGGGAGGTCCTCCATATAAAACCACTCCGAAGGCCAGTCTTCAGATGTCTTCTTCGGAGTACCGGACAGATATCCAGTCCCGGCGATGCGCCATATTTCGGCTCCACCCACTTGATATATTGATCCCTCCTGTGTACGGGGTACGAGGCAGGATAGCCTCTTCCATAGCTCAAAATGAGCTTCGCAACCCAGAAACAGCTCGCAAAAGGCAACGTAGCCAGCGATGTGTAATATGGAGGCGGGAGTAAAGTTATGCAACTAGAGGCCATAGACCTCCAGGAGCCCACGGAGGAACGGTTGGATTGGAAATCTGAGTCCCCTCAATAAGTAAGGGACAATGCATACCCGCTCCCCCTGGATGGGTTGGGAAAGCTCTCTGCTTGCTCCCCGCCATTATAAGTGGCTAGTCCGGCTCACACGGGGACCATATACGCAGGAGGGAGAAACCCCTGGGTCTGCAACTTTACTAATTGGCTGTGGGGGATGGAACACTTCTCCCAATTTCCTGGCTTAGTGCTACGGGAGCGAGAGGAGGAGCTGCGCTGGCCGGCCATGATGGGATGGACTTTTCCGGGCACGCTCCGATGGATACTCACTGTGGGAGGATGGTGTGATCTGGATCTGAAGATCCCCGACTCTTTAAATATATGATTTACCTACATGGTTAGGGTGGCAAATGTAAAAACGCCCCAACTTCTCGCATTCGCTCGACACGTGGAAGATAGCCATTATTAAATCATAGAAGCCGAGGAGTGCAACATTCATGGGAAGACAGACACTGCTCGTTATGACAGGTACTCGAGATTTGGAGAAGAACCCGCCTTGCAATGCCGAAGACAATCTACGCACCGGACTCATCGTCATTGAAGCCTGGTTCAGGGGCTACTAAAGGAGTCCTGGATTAGGGGGTCCTCGGACAGCCGTACTATATACTTTGGCTGGACTGTTGGACTATGAAGATACAAGATTGAAGACTTCGTCCCGTGTCCAGGTAGGACTCTCCTTTGCGTGGAAGGCAAGCTTGGCAATTCGGATATGTAGATCTCTTCCTTTGTAACCGACTCTGTGTAACCCTAGACCCCTCCGTGTCTATATAAACCGGAGGGTTTAGTCCGTAGGACAATAACAACCATAATCATAGGCTAGCTTCTAGGGTTTAGCCTCTACGATCTCGTGGTAGATCAACTCTTGTAATACTCATATCATCAAGATCAATCAAGCAGGAAGTAGGGTATTACCTCCATCGAGAGGGCCCGAACCTGGGTAAATATTGTGTCCCCCGCCTCCTTTTACAATCAACCTTAGACGCACAGTTCAAGACCCCCTACCCGAGATCCGCTGGTTTTGACACCGACAACCTCATCTAGATGATTCGAGTGCACTCGTTTGACCGTCATGCCGGCGTGCGACCCGTCACGGACGGGAGGCACCACTGACGGGACGAGACGGCACGGTCATAATTTCAGTTTTTCTAGTTTTCCACGGCAAGCTGGCGTGCTAAGCCATGCCTGCTTATGCATTGAATTCCGATGACCACGATGACGATCGCGTTTCCCGCGACACGCTATTTCACCTACCTTCCGCCTATAATTACTGTTTCCCGGGCTTTTCGGGTGGCTCCATCACCCAAATCTCCCTATCCTCATAAGCCCCCACCGGTTCGACGTCGCTCGCCACTTATCCTCGCTCTCGCCACGTCCGCCATGCCCCGCCTATCCGCGATAGGCGCAACCGGAGGCAGTCACTGTAGGAACTAGTGTTTTTGAGACGGAAACAGGGTGTCAACTGGGCTGTGCGGGGCACTCTGGCCTGTCTAGACAACCTTCTCTTTTATGTTTATCACATACCAGCCCGGTAGTTTTTTTCTTTCTGAAAATGGCTAGCCCAGTTTTTTTGTGATTTGCCAAGTAAGTCGTTTTGTTAGTCCTATTGGGATACAAATCTTTCAAGACGAGGAGAGCTTCATTCGGCTGGCCAAGAAAATGGCCTATCAGTAATAAGAAATGGGCTGTACATTTTTAAAACACATCAAACCGGCAATTAGTTTCAAATTTCTTTTTTTCATTTCGAGATTTTAAATTGCATTGATTTTTATGTGTGGATAATTTGTTGGATTTTATATTGATATACATTTATTTTTAAAATCAGTTTGAATGTGACTCGAAATTTCGGGATTAAAAACAGTTCGAACCGCACCGAAAATATGCAAAATATCGTATAATTTTTTAACCGTGGCCACAATATGGCCTATAATGCTAACAAAAAGAATATGGGCTCCAAAAAAACTTAAGAATAAGCAAATGAGCTATAAATTATTAGAAATAATGGCAGATGGGATGTATGCTGTTTTCCACAGATTTGAGGCTTTCCTAAAAAACGTTGACGCACAAGCAGTGACTGTTGGATATCCATCCAACGGCCGTCGTGCTTCTTCAATCTTTGATCTTCCTGCTCCAGCCGCTCAAACAAGTGCCGGCGGGACTGCCCGCTCCCTCCTCCCCGCGGCCGGCTGTGCTGCCGCGCAGGCCTCACCGCCCTACCGTACTCCCATCGCTGGCCTAGCCATCCCTCTACTCACCCACACCTGCTGTTATTCTCCGGCGACGGTAGACAAACTAGTAAACCCTCGTACATTCGTACTCTGCTCTGCATGGGAAACAACCGCCGAGTCTTCCCTGGCTCCGTGTCGTTCCCTTCCTAGGCCTTGCCATCGTCCACCGCCCTGGTGCTCTCGGCGCGGCCTGGTCAACGTGGTCAACGACCGACATGCATCTGAAGTGGACTGTACGTGGACAGGCTGACAGCTGGGTCCATGGCCGCACGCAAGGAAATGCCTCCTTATTACACGCAAAATAATGATTCCTCCACCTGACATCTGGGACCCACCGAAAGGGCCTCTGTATTTCGCAAAAAAACGTTACCGCCGCTGACAGCTCGGACCCACCAGCTATATCTTCGCACACAAGGAAGTGCCTCCTTATTACGCACAAAAAAATGAATACTCCCCCTGTTAGCTGGGACCCAGTATAGTGGAAGAATGACTTTTGGGCCTACTAAGTTGACGGGGATGGAGGGATTTGTCAACTTAGTCAATATGCACGATTCTAGCTCCAGTGACCGTACGATGTCCATCCAACGGCCGTAGTGCTTCTTCAACCTCTGGCCTTCTTGCTCTACCCGCCCAAACCAGCGCCGGTCGTGCCTCGTGCTCCTGCCTCCCGTGGCCGGTTGCGATGCCGCAGAGGCCTCACCGCCCCTAGTACTCGCACCGTTGGCTAGGCCATCCCTCTACTCACCCACACCCCCTGTTATTCTGCGGTGATGGTAGCCTCACACCGCAGCGAACTAGTGAACCGTCATACTCCTCTACGCGTGGCATGCACTGCCGCATCTTCCCCGGCCCCACGTCGTCCCCTTCCTAGGCCTCGCCATCGTCCACCGCCCTGGTGCTCTCGGCGCGGCGTGGTCAACGTGGTCAAGGAACGACTTCCAGTGGAAGAGTACTGTATGTGGAGAGGCTGACAGCTGGGTCCACGGCGGCCGCAAGGAAGTGCCTCCTTATTACGCGCAAAATAATTATTCCTCCACCTAATAGCAGGGACCCACCGGACGGGCCACCGTATTTCGTGAAAACATTGTTTCCCCCCTGACTACTGGGACCCACCAGCTACATCTTCGCACGCAAGGCAGTGCCTCCTTATTACGCACAAAAAAATGAATACCCCCTGCTAGCATGGGCCCAGTATAGTGGCAGGCTGGCTTGTGGGCCTACTAAGTTGACGGGGACGGAGGGCTTTGTCAACTTAGTCGATATGCACGATTCTAGCTCCAATGACTGTATGATGTCCATCCAACAGCCGTAGTGATTCTTCAACCTCTGGTCTTCTTGCTCCAGCCGCCCAAACCAGCGCTGGTCGTGGCTCATGCTCCTGCCTCACGTGTCCGGCTGCGATGCGGCGGAGGCCTCACTGCCCCGTACTACTCCCACCGCTGGCCAGGCCATCCCTCTACTCACCCACATCTCCTGTTATACAGCGGCGACGACAGCCTCACACTGTAGCGAACCAGTGAACCCTCATACTCCTCTACGCGTGGGCATCCACTGCCGCGTCTTCCCCTTTCTAGGCCTCGCCGTCGTCCACTGCCCTGCTGCTCTCGGCGCGGCGCGGTCAATGTGGTCAAGGAACAACTTCCATCGGACGTGGACTGTACGTGGAGAGGCTGGCAGCTGGGTCCACGGCCGTAGCAAGAAAATGCCTCCTTATTACGCGGAAAAGAATGATTCCTCCACCTGACAACAGGGACCCACCGGACGGGCAACTGATGACCCACAAGTATAGGGGATCTATCATAGTCTTTTCGATAAGTAAGAGTGTCGAACGCAACGAGGAGCAGAAGGAAATGATAAGCGGTTTTCAGCAAGGTATTCTCTGCAAGCACTGAAATAATAGGTAACAAATAGTTTTGTGATAAGTTAATTGGTAACGAGCAATAAGTAACAAAAGTAAATAAAGTGCAGCAAGGTGGCCCAATCCTTTTTGTAGCAAAGGACAAGCCTGGACAAACTCTTATATGATGTAAATCGCTCCCAAGGACACATGGCAATATCGTCAAGCTAGTTTTCATCACGTTCATATGATTCACGTTCGGTACTTTGATAATTTGGTATGTGGGTGGACCGGTGCTTGTGTACTATCCTTACTTGGACAAGCATCCCACTTATGATTATCCTCTATTGCAAGCATCTGCAACTACAGCAAAAGTATTAAGGTAAACCTAACCATTGCATGAAACATATGGATCCAAATCAGCCCCTTACGAAGCAACGCATAAACTAGGGTTTAAGCTTCTGTCACTCTAGCAACCCATCATCTACTTATTACTTCCCAATGCCTTCCTCTAGGCCCAAATAATGGTGAAGTGTCATGTAGTCGACGTTCACATAATACCACTAGAGGAGAGACAACATACATCTCATCAAAATATCGAACGAATACCAAATTCACATGACTATTAATAGCAAGACTTCTCCCATGTCCTCAGGAACAAACGTAACTACTCACAAAGCATATTCATGTTCATAATCAGAGGGGTATTAGTGTGCATATAGGATCTAAACATATGATCTTCCACCAAATAAACCAACTAGCATCAACTACAAGGAGTAATTAACACTACTAGCAACCCACAGGTACCAATCCCGGACTTGGAGACAATAATTGGATACAAGAGATGTAACATCCCAAATTTTCAATTTGGAATGTTATACACAAATCATTCATGCATATCATATTTTATTGCATTTCATTTTGCAATCCTCGAAATCCTAAGCAACTCAAGGACCCTCGGAGAGAGTTGGGGATTTCCCTGTTTTCATATTTGGGTTTTACCAAATATCAAAACGAGGATTTTTGGTTTTAATTATTTTTCTCTCTGAAAATATATCATATTAAAATATATGACACTGAAGCACAGAGACTTGAGATGAACTAGGAATCAACAATATATGGTCTAAACTTATCACAAGCAAATAAAACTGCTAGGAATTCCTTTTCAGTTGTAGCATAATTTCTTTGAGCATTGTCTAGAGTTTTACTAGCATATTGAATAACATTTAATTTATTATCAACTCTTTGTCCTAGAACAGCACCTACAACATAATCACTAACATCACACATAATTTCAAAAGGTAAAGTCCAATCAGGTGGCTGAACAATAGGTGCAGAGATCAATGCTTTCTTAAGTATTTCAAATGTTTGTACACAATCATCATCAAAGACAAATGGTATATATTTTTGTAATAAATTAGTCAGAGGCTGAGAAATGTTTGAGAAGTCCTTAATGAACCTCCTATAAAAACCGGCATGACCAAGGAAACTTCTTATACCTTTGATGTCCTTGGGACACAGCATCTTTTCAATAGCATCAACTTTAGCTTTATCAACTTCAATGCCTCTTTCAGAAATTTTATGCCCTAAGACAATACCTTCATTAACCATAAAGTGGCACTTTTCCCAATTCAAGACAAGATTAGTTTCTTCACATCTCTGCAAAACTCGGTTAAGGTTGCTTAAGCAATCACCAAAAGAGGATCCATAGACGGAAAAATCGTCCATGAAAACCAAAAGGCAGAGAATATAGCCATCATGCATCTTTGAAAGGTAGCAGGTGCATCACATAAACCAAAAGGCATACGTCTATAAGCAAAAGTACCAATAGGGAAAGTAAAAGTAGTCTTTGATTGATCATTGGCTGATACAGGTATTTGAGAGAAACCAGAATAACCATCTAGAAAGCAAAAATGTGTATGTTTGGATAATCTTTCTAGCATTTGATCAATAAAAGGTAAGGGGTAATGATCCTTTTTAGTAGCTTTATTTAATTTGCGGAAATCAATTACCATCCTTCTTAGGGATAAATTAGGAACGATAGTAATAATTCTTTGCGGGATCAACTCATCTTTACCACTAGGAACGATAGTAAT
This sequence comes from Triticum urartu, assembly GCF_056163025.1. Taxonomy (NCBI): domain Eukaryota; kingdom Viridiplantae; phylum Streptophyta; class Magnoliopsida; order Poales; family Poaceae; genus Triticum; species Triticum urartu. The sequence goes on from NC_141877.1 coordinate 357,250,279, forward strand.
ACCTCCCTTCTTAGGGACACAATGGACATGACTTACCCACTCACCATCAGCAACGGGATAAATTATACCTGCCTCAAGAAGCTTTAGTATTTCTCTTCTTACCACTTCCTTCATCTTAGGAGTCAGCCGTCGTTGATGATCACGAACTGGTTTGGCATCTTCCTCCAAATTTATTTTGTGTTGACACAGAGTGGGACTAATGCCCTTAAGACCATAAAGAGTATATCCAATAGCAGCATGGTGCTTCTTCAGAGTTTTCAATAATCTCTTTTCTTGATGCTCTGAAAGGTTAGCACTAATAATAACAGGATATATCTTTTTCTCATCAATGTAAGCATATTTAAGAGTATCAGGTAACTGTTTAAGCTGAAACATGGGATCACCTTTGGGTGGAGGAGGATCCCCTAGGATTTCAATAGGCAAATTGTGTTTCAGGATGGGCTCCTGTTTAAAGAATACTTCATCTATTTCCCTTCTTTCATTCATAAACATATCATTTTCATGGTCTAGCAAATATTGTTCTAAAGGATCATTAGGAGGCACAGCAATAGAAGCAAGACCAATAATTTCATCTTTACTATGTAATTCCTCTTCACGGTGTTGTCTACGAAATTTAGAGAAATTAAATTCATGAGACATATCACCTAAAACAATAGTAACAACATCCTTTTTGCAATCTATCTTAGCATTCACTGTGTTCAAGAAGGGTCTACCAAATATAATGGGACAAAAGCTATCTTGTGGGGAACCAAGAACAAGAAAATCAGCAGGATATTTAGTTTTCCCACACAAGACTTCAACATCTCTAACAATTCCCACTGGTGAAATAGTATCTCTATTGGCAAGTTTAATTGTGACATCAATATCCTCTAACTCAGCAGGCGCAATATCATGCATAATTTCTTTGTATAAGTCAATAGGTATTGCACTAGCACTAGCACCCATATCACATAAGCCATAATAACAATGATTTCCTATTTTAACAGAAATAACAGGCATGCCCACCACAGGTCTAGGTTTATCTTTAGCTCAAGGTTTAGCAATTCTAGCAGTTTCATCATAGAAATAAATAACATGCCCATCAATATTATCAGATAAGAGATCTTTAACAATAGCAATATTGGGTTCAACTTTAACTTGCTCAGGGGGTGTATAAGTTCAAATATTTCTTTTATGAACCACAGTTGAAGCTTTAGCATGATCTTTTATCCTAATAGGAAAAGGTGGTTTCTCAACATAAGTAGTAGGAACAATAGGATCATTATAAGTGACAGTCTATTCTTCAACTTTAATAGGTGCAGCTACTTTTACTTCTATGGGAGGATGATATTTAAACCACTTCTCCCTAGGAAGATCGACATGAGTAGCAAAATATTCACAGAAAGAAGCTACTATCTCAGAGTCAAGTCCATATTTAGTGCTAAATTTACGGAAAACATCGGTATCCATAAAAGATTTAACACAATCAAACTTAGGTGTCATACCTGACTCCTTACCTTTTTCCAGGTCCCAATCTTCACAGTTGCGTTTAGTTCTTTCCAATAAATCCCATTTGAATTCAATAGTCTTCATCATAAAAGAGCCAGCACAAGAAGTATTGAGCATGGTGCGATTGTTATCAGAAAGCCGAGCATAATTTTTTGAATAATCATTTCTCTGGAGAGCTCATGATTGGGGCATGAATATAACATTGATTTAAGCCTCCCCCAAGCTTGAGCGATGCTTTCTCCTTCATGAGGCCATAAATTATATATATAATTGCGATCACGATGAACAAGATGCATAGGATAAAAATTCTGATGAAATTCCAATTTCAATCATTTGTAGTTCCATGATCCCATATCATCACATAGCCTATACCATGTCAATGCATCTCCCTTCAAAGATAAAGGGAAGACCTTATTTTTAATAACATCTGCGGGCACACCTGCAAGCTTAAATAATCCACAAACTTCATCCACATATATTAGGTGCTCATCAGGATGCATTGTTCCATCTCCTGCAAAAGGAGTAGCTAGCAGTTTTGCTAACATACCTGAAGGAATTTCAAAGCAGACATTTTCATTTTCAGTAGGTTCAGTAGGTTGAGGAGCACCTCTTTGCTCTACTGGTCGGGGTGAAGATACCCCGAACAAGCCCCTCAGAGGATTACTTTCCATAGTAACAAGTGACAGTAAATTTCAGCACACTATATAAATTATTCCTTACCAAATTCCACCTACCAAAGGCGCTTCACTCCCCCGTAACGGCACCAGAAAAGAGTCTTGATGAACCACAAGTATAGGGTATCTATCGTAGTCCTTTAGATAATTAAGAGTGTCGAACCCAACGAGGAGCAGAAGGAAATGATAAGCGGTTTTCAGCAAGGTATTCTCTGCAAGCACTGAAATAATAGGTAACAGATAATTCTATGATAAGATAATTGGTAATGAGCAACAAGTAACGAAAGTAAATAAAGTGCAACAAGGTGGCCCAATCCTTTTTGTAGCAAAGGACAAGCCTGGACGAACTGTTATATGATGTAAAGCGCTCCCGAGGACACATGGGACTATCGTCAAGCTAGTTTTCATCACGTTCATATGATTCGCGTTCGGTACTTTGATAATTTGGTATGTGGGTGGACCGGTGCTTGGGTACTATCCTTACTTGGACAAGCATCCCACTTATGATTAACCTCTATTGCAAGCATCCGCAACTACAACAAAAGTATTAAGGTAAACCTAACCATAGCATGAAACATATGGATCCAAATCAGCCCCTTACGAAGCAACGCATAAACTAGGGTTTAAGCTTGTGTCACTCTAGCAACCCATCATCTACTTATTACTTCCCAATGCCTTCCTCTAGGCCCAAATAATGGTGAAGTGTCATGTAGTCGATGTTCACATAACACCACTAGAGGAGAGACAACATACATCTCATCAAAATATCGAACGAATACCAAATTCACATGACTACTAATAGCAAGACTTCTCCCATGTCCTCAGGAACAAACATAACTACTCACAAAGCATATTCATGTTCATAATCAGAGGGGTATTAATGTGCATATAGGATCTGAACATATGATCTTCCACCAAATAAACCAACTAGCATCACCTACAAGGTGTAATTAACACTACTAGCAACCCACAGGTACCAATCCCAGACTTGGAGACAATAATTGCATACAAGAGATGTAACAACCCAAATTTTCAATTTGGAATGTTATACACAGATCATTCATGCATATCATATTTTATTGCATTTCGTTTTGCAATCCTCGAAATCCTAAGCAACTCAAGGACCCTCGGAGAGAGTTGGGGATTTCCCTGTTTTCATATTTGGGTTTTACCAAATATCGAAATGAGGATTTTTATTGTTAATTATTTTTCTCTCCGAAAATATTTGATATTAAAATATATGAGAGGAGATAATATGGCTTCTCCAAAATAAATGAAATACTGGAGGGAAAATATTAAAATCAAATATTTTTTTATCCGGAGTTTATTGCTATTTTATTTGAATTGGAAAAATTGCACGTTTTTCAAAGTTACATTTTAGGGCCAAGAAAATGTTCATCCTGTTCTAAATATTTTATTTAGACAGAGAAAACTTGATTTGGCATTTTTAGATTTTTATTTTATTTTCTAGGATTTTTTTAGTTTCGGCGGAATAATTTAAAAAAAAGTTCTAGCGCCCGACTGGGCCGAAGCCCAACCGAGCCGGCACAAGCCGCCCGCGCCTCGTCTCCGAGCGGGAGACCGCGCCGCCGCTGCCGCCGAACCGGAGTCCGGCCGGGACTCCGATTCCCCCTCGCCTTGCCCCCTCCTCCAAGCCGCCCCCGTCTCTTATAAGCCGCCCCCGACCCCCCTTGAACCCCGAGCCACCCTGCCGCCAAGCCGCCAACCCCGCCGCCTGCAGCCACCCCGCCGCCGCTCACTTCCGCGTCGCCGCCTCCCCGCTGCCGTGCCGCCACCGCCCCGTTGCCCGCGCAGCCGCCGCCCTGCGCCGCCCCGCCGCTCGCCAGAGGTATAGCGCCGTTCGGTTTTTTTATGAAAACCAGTTCGGTTTTCTTTTAGAAACCCTAGTTTTTTTTGGATAGATCGATTTGCTGGTTTTTTTTGGTTTAGTTACTTTGCGGACGTTCATCCGTATGTTCATTTTAACGAATGGAGTTCACTTGTTAGCCGCAGACAACGAATGCTCGTTCGTTAGCCTGTTCGTCAGTTTTCTTTTTCTCGGATTTTCCGCGATTATTTTCAATCACGATTTCTGATTCGATTTTTGTTTTAGTTTATCTTTTCACTCGTTTGTCGGAATCAGGCGATTCAAGCGCCTAGATCTTCGTCTCGAAACCCTCTTTCCGTTTAACCAACTTGAAAAAGCTTTTGCTATTGTAAAATTTGACCTTAGTCCAGATTAGTAAACGAATCTTGTTTCTTTCGCATTTTAAGTTTCGTTGCTCCGTTTGATTTGATTCTTTTCGCAAACCGGAGTTCTTAAGTTGAACTTTCTGGTTAGATCTTCTTGTTTGAGATTTAGCCATATTTCTTTGCTTGTTTGCTTATGTATGTTATTGTTTGTTTGCGATAGAACACCCGGAGTGTGAAGCGTGCTACTACGAATCCCTAGGTTTTGTGGATCATCAGCAAGGCAAGTAAAACTTTGATCATACCCCTTTATCACCTAGTTTTTATGCATTAGTTCAAATCCTCAAACATTGCATGGTTAGGATGTGATTAACATGTGGGTTGGGAAGTAGTTGATGAGGTAGAACCTATTGCCCTGTTATATTCAAACCCTTGGGAGTTACCTCTACGAATTGCTTATATTGCTATGCTATGCTCGTAGACGTGGTTTGGGTGAGTGAAATCCATGACAGATGTGAGATTGTTAATTAATGGTTCAACTTAAGGTGGCAACTTGAATACACATCTAGGTGGATTGTTTATTAGGCACCTGGAGAATCCAGAGTTGTCCTAGGATATCCCGGACTACCCATGTGATAATCCTATGGTCCGCCACCCATGCAAAAAGGGAACTGGGATATTTTCATGCTAGAAACTTCCGTGTGCAGCCACAAGCTATTATGGGCTCTAGCATAGTTGAGTATGTTGCGTGAAGCTCCTGGAGAGGTGGATCAGCAGGTAGAGGGTTGTAGGTTGGTATGGTCTGCCCGGAATAAGGGGTTAATGCTTCTGAAAGACTGTGTCTCGGTCATCCGTTTCTCAAACACCCTGTAGTGCGAGAAATCCAACGGAGGAGATCGAGTCTTGTAGGGGAAAGTGCGCAAACCTCTACAGAGTGTATAAACTAATCATGGTTAGCCGTGTCCCTGGTTATGGACATCTTGAGTATCTAGTATTTAGAGTATCATAAGTATCTCATCACTCTAAATTAATATTGCACTACAAAAAAAGACACATCCACTACATTTTGGGCCGAACGAATTTTTTTTCTGTCACACATATGACACTTCTATGATGATAATTGTGACAAAACCCGGTATCATCATAGATGTGGCGGGTGTCGGATTTCGGGTTCCGGCAGACCCTTGAGGTTCGAACACTGGGGTGCACGCAGAGATTTCGCCTTCTACCTACCTGCACCCCTCCGCCTCGCTAAGATCTAAGCTATGGAAAGAACAGCACAAGAGACATAGGGTTTATACTGGTTCGGGCCACCGTTGTGGTGTAATACCCTACTCCAGTGTGTGGTGTGGTGGATTGCCTCTTGGGCTGATGATGATGAGCAGTACAAGGAAGAACAGCCTCGCGAGGGTCTGTTCTTGGCTGGGGGGATGAACTGCTGGGAGGAGTTCAGTCGCCCTTCTCTCTCTCTCTCTGTGATGCTACTCGATCCGATCCTAGCTAGTTTCTCTCTTGTCTTCTAGATTCTCCCTTCTTGATTGCCCCTCTACCCTGGGGGTGGCTAGTCCTATTTATAGGCAAAGGCCCTGGGCCTCTTCCCAAATATTGAGCGGGAAGGGCGCCAACAATTGGCCATTTTGAAGGGGAACATCTGGTACACTTATCCTGACTAAAGTTGGTCCTCGCCTGCCAAAGGCTCTGGTGGTGATGCTGGCTTGGGTTCCACAATGACTTCCTCCCTGCCGTTGGACTGGTCTTGGTCTCGTTGCACCAAAACAGGTGCCTTTGCTTGATGGTCTCGCCTGCGCTTGCTCCCTTTGCACCAAAGAGGAAAGGAGGACACTGCGCGGCTGGCGCCCGCCTGGCGCCTTTGGTCGTCATGGCTTGCATCACGGGCACCTCGTGAGGTACCCCGCCTTGATCTCTCCGCCTCCTCGCAAGCCAGCCTGATGAGGCCTTGCCTGAGGAAGCTCTGTGTCGTCCGCCCCGCTAGGCTTGGCGCCTCGCGAGGGTCTTGGGTCTGTGTTGATGAAGATGGGCCACGTTGGGCCCCCTTTTGAGCCACGCCGTAGGTCGCAGGCAGGCAAGTCTGGGGACCCCTGTTCCCAGAACGCCGACAGTAGCCCCCGGGCCCAAGGCGCGCCCGGACTTGGCCGTGCAGGGAGGTGAAAGGGCAAGAGCGAAGCGCCGCGGGCCCTAACAGCCTGCGGCCTTGGGCGCCGCATGGCGGTTGACTGGACGTGGGCGCCTCAGCAACCGCACGAGTTGATAAGGGGGCGGCATCTGCCTAGGCTTTGCTTTTTTTGCTTTCTCCGGTTGCTGCTCAGATCCCCTTTCTTACGCCTCTCCTTCTTTCCTCCAAAATTTCCAGATCTACTCCGATCGCGTGACCTAGGAAGCCATGGCGCCTCGTCAGTCCCCGATGGAGCTTGGTACTCGTCTGCCCTGGACTCGCCGAACGTGTCGGAGGCGAGTCTCGCCCGGTTGCGCCGGATGGCGGCGGCGTAGGGTATCGATGGGGCGAAGGTGTTCAAGGCCGGCTCCGCCACCCTTGAGGGCCAAGGGAGCACCTTCTATCCGTTCTTTGTAAGCGCCATTGCTGCTGGCCTGGTGCCTCCCTTCTCCGAGTTCTTCGTCTCTGTCCTCCGCCATTATAAGATACATGCTCTGCATCTCCACTCCAACTCCGTCCTTCTCCTGGCAATCTTCGCCTATTACTGCGAGGCTCATGTAGGGGTGCAGCCCTCAGTGGCCTTGCTGCGCCACTACTTCTACCTCCGGACCTCTCGCGGTCCTGCTTCCGCGTGCGCGAGCTTCATCGCGTACGGTGGTGCCATTGCCATTTCGAACCCCGAGAAAAGGATTGAGGGCTTCAGGAGCAAGTGGGTCTTGGCAGATGCTGGGCGCATCCACCCTCGGCTGATCTTGCCCACGGAGCAACCCACGAGCTGCAGCGATTGGGGTCGAGCGGAGCTCGTGGACCCCCGCGCGAAGCTGGTGTTGGAGAAGATGGACGCGGATCTGAGGCCGGCCAACATGGCGGCGGCGAAGCTGACCGGCGCGTCGCTGCTGAGGGAATTCCTGGAGCACCAGCTGGCTCCGCTTCGGCAGTACGCACTTCCGATGTGGAGGCCCCATCCGAACCCCGCGGCCTTGGCCGACGAAGATCTGGCTGCGGTCCTCCAATCTCTGGTCGGGGGCGATGTGGCGAGGTTGGAGGGCGCTCCTACGCCCTTGTTCCTCCGCGACGACTGGGAGCAGGTAGTGGAGTCCATGCCCGTCTTCAACGGGGATGGGCCCGTGCCCATAGAAACTCCTGGGGAATCGGTGGATGTGTCCTCTGACGACTCCAGTGAAGAGGATGAAGGAGGGGAGCGGGAAAAAGGGCCTGACTCCGAGGCGACTGACGAAGAGTCGAGGGCTCCCCTCCCCCGGCACAGGTCCCGCGCTCTCCGACTCTGTCCGAGCGATGACGACGAGGATGATGACGAGCAGGGCAGTGGGAGCTTGCCCCCGATCCCGAAGAAGGACAGGACCGGGCTGATCTCCCGCGGGTCTGCCCCGGCCCCGAGGCGGAGCCCAGACGCGCCTTCCGCTCCCGAGCTTCCCAAGGTTGACCCTTACAGCCGGCTTTCAGGCTTCAAATTTGGCCGGAGGCTGCCTGAGCTCACTGGCGACGACCCATAAGCGCTTGATTCTTGTATTTATTTCTTGTTCTGCTGCTGAGGCTTGACGTCCACATCTCTTGGACAGGCTGGCGCCCGCAGCAAAGAAGCCGAAGGGAGCTCCTGAGGTTCCATCCGTGGCAGCGCCTCTGCCCGCGAAGGAAGGTGACTGCGACGCACGGGCTTCTCCTGCCCGGTCGTCCTCACGAGGCCTGGCTGAGCTGGCTGGGGCGAGCTCAGCCCCCATGGCCCAAGTGACTCCCGAGGTGCCTTTGCCTGCTGCCGCCACTACAGCCGTTGGGGCGCAGCAGGCTCCGCCTCAGGATGTTGTGGTCGCGTTGCCGCCTTCTCCTCCTACTCCACCGACTACTGTCTCTCCGACTCCTCCTGCCGTTCTGGATCGTGCTACTGCTGAGCTGGACCGACTGCGGCAGGATCTTCTTGGTGCGCGACCCTCGCTTGGTGGCCGGGCGCTTGGAGCTGGCTTCAGGATGGATTCGCTCCGACGCTTCGATTTGGGCGGCGCTGGTCCAGGCCTCGATGGCTTGCGATGAGGAGAGGCAGGCCGTCCTTGAGGCGAAGGCTGCTCGTGACGCAGCCCTGGGGGCAGTGGTCGACGTCCGTGGTCGCTGCAAGGCGCTGGAGGACGAGCTGGAAGGCCTGCGGGACCAGCTCGTGAAAGAGGCCCGCCTTTGCGAAGAGCAGGAAGAAGGCGTGAAGGCTCGCGAGGCAGCCGTCAAGGAGAGGGAGGTCAAGCTCAGGAGGCGCCGTGACCGCCTAGGCGCGCTGGAGCAGGAGTTGGGGGCGAGGAAGGTCGAGCTGGACGACAAGGCCCAGGTTCTTGCCGAGGACCGCGTGGCCTTCGCGGAGATGGAGGCGAAGGCTCGCTCCTCGCTAAGGACGCTTTATGACAGCGGCCTGGAGAGCCCGCTGGCTGGCACCGAGGACGGCCCCGCCAAGCTGCTTCCCTTCCTGGTTCGCGCTCTTGAAGATGTCGCCCTTGGCCTTGGCCCCACGGCCGTGGCCGAGGCGCGTGTCCTGTCTTCTGCAGCGCTGACGCGGGTCCTCACCCACATCTACCTTCGCGATCCCGGCATCGACCTCGACAGCCTGCTGGAGCCACTAAGCGGCGAGCGTGCCACTGCCGCTGCCGAGGCTGTGAAGGGTCACGCAGAGGCTCTGCTGGGGAAGTTCCGGGCCTTCAGCACCAAGCCGAAGCAAGGCGCTGCCGACCCCGCTGCTCCATGAGGCGAACCCACTCCGCGCTGCTCCACCGCCGACAAGTGACTCCGTTGTGGCTCCTGTCCTGCCTTTAATTCCTGCACATGTATCATGCCTCGGGGAGGCGTTTAAACTTGCGTTTGGCATTGAGATAACAGTGTGGACTGTAATATTTGCTTTTGAATTCCTTGAAATTTATGCTTTTCCTTCCTACTTGCTTATGTTCTACGCCGGCAGAGCTCGGCCCCGTGCATACCTCAGCCGCCGTTAGCCCCGACCGGAAACCAGGACGGGACCAAGGAGTGAGGGGCTACGTGACAAGTTAGGCTCTTGAGTCACGATGCTCAGGAGTCCCCCTTGGCGCACGAACAGCAAGTAGGGAGGTGTGATGTGGGTGGATCTACCGTTCTACGTCTGCAGAGCTCGGCCGCGCGCATACCTCAACCGCCATTAACCTTTCAGAACTAAGGAGTGAGGGGCTACGTGACCAGTTAGGCTCCTGAGTCGCGATGCTCAGGAGTCCCCCTTGGCGCATGAACAGCAAGTAGGGAGGTGTGATGTGGGTGGATCTACCGTTCTACGTCTGCAGAACCCGGCCGCGCGAATACCTCAACCGCCGTTAGCCTTTCGGAACTAAGGAGTGAGGGGCTACGTGACCAGTTAGGCTCCTGAGTCACGATGCTCAGGAGTCCCCCTTGACGCTCAAACGGCCTTCGTACCTTGGCTCCGCTCGGGGAGAGACGCGCGACGAACCATGCCCGGGGGGGCCTGGCTGGGTGGCGTGCATCTGGGCGTGACCCAGGCGCAGCCCCCGTGCCCAGCCCCCTCGCGCGGCACTCCCGAGGGGAGGCGTTACGATGAGGCTAGACACTGAGCTCTGGGCTCCCTGAGGTTGACGCGGCCCAGGGGCCGCCCTCAGTTGTTTATCACCAGCGCGGAGCATAGCGCTTCCGTATGTGTACGGGCATAGCCGCTCCTCGGTAGTGTCGTCAGCCAGCGCGGAGCATGGTGCTTCCACTGGTACGTGGGAGGGGGATCCCCTCCGGGAGGAGCCCCCGGGGCGTGTACAGCCCCGCCCTGACACGTGGCTGGCACGGTAGGGCCTGGCGAGGTGTATCTGGGCACCCGTGAGCCAGTGCGGGACTCACGGGGCCCTACCTCTAGGCAGGTTGCGCCTGGCACTGGGCCTTATCTTGTGATGTGTCCCTGCAAATTTGGTTAGATGCCGGCACTCTACGTCCTCGGGTCCCGGCCCTCGAGCTGGTCTCAGCCGTCGCTGGTATGCCAGGTCGCGATGCCGTGGACAAGGCCAGAGGGTGAGGGCTGGAGAGCCAGTAAGAGCCCTGAGTCGCGATGCTCAGGTACCCCCCCTTTAACGTGCAAGTGGTCGGCATGGAGAAGAAGAGGTGCCGTGGACAGGCATCAAATAATCAAGCATGGTGGGTCGAACGCATAGCCGGAAATAATTGCAAAAGGGATACATGCCGCTGGGTCAAGCCCGAGCGACTTGGGGGATGATGCAGCCTGAGGGGCGCCCCCAACAAGGTAAGCTAACAACATGAAATAAAAGGGATACATGCCGCAGGGACGGACCCACGCGGCCTGGGAATAATGCAGCCCTGGGGGGCGCTCCCAGCTGGAAATGAAACTTGAAAGATGTCACCTGATGATGTTGAGGATGAAGGAGTGTTAGCGTAGAAGACTCGGTGGGCTGCGGAAGCCGATCCTCACGAGCCCCCAGGCCCAAAGGCCTCGGGAGGCTTTGGAGGCGCTGGTGGCTCCTCGCGGACCATCTCCATCTTCGCCAGGGCTGCGGAACGCCTGGCCTCTTGAGCCTCCATGATGCCCCTCATGAGGCGCTGGTACGTGGCAGCCGCGTTCGGCAAGCCGTAAGGCATGCGAACGTAGCTGTGGGGTGGACCTTCGTAGCGCCCCACTCGCGAGGGCCAGAGGCGCTCCAGAGAGGCGACTCGATTGAGCCCTTGTATGTCGATGCAGCCGCGCAGCCCACCATCCTTGCCTGGATGGGGAGCCACAGCTAGTAGGCGGCTGCCGCCTTTCATGACACTTGACTCCTATAGCTCCTGAATGGCCTTGCTGACGAACTCCTGAGGGTCTAGCCCTCCTTGCCTTACTCCTTCTTGAGGGAAACGTGCTTCGAAACACGCCTCCATGTGGTGCCCAAGCGCCTCCCTCGTGACCTTAGCCAGGTCGGTGGCCCTCCAGGGGAGAGCCCCCGAGACCTGCCTGAGGAGGGCGTCGGGTGCGCTTTCCTATGCGATGGAAGGAGGTTCCCCCTGGGCAGGCACGGGCCTTGAGGGGCCTGCCTCCTGAGGGGCTGGGCCGGATGATGCCTTCTTCTTCATGGGGGCGGTCTCGGGAAGCCTCCTGCTTCCGCGATCCGGGTCTTCCAGTGATGCGGCCGGAAAGGCTCGTTCCAGGGAACACACCGTGTCCTTCTCTTCACAGGGCACCATGATGACTCTGCCACTTCCTGGCTTCTTGAGGACGTTGTAGCCGTGGTGAGTTACGGCCATGAACTTGGCCAGCGCTGGGTACCCAAGGATGGCGTTGTACGGCAGGCGAATGTGAGCGACGTCGAAGTCGATGAGCTCGGTGCGGTAGTTGTCGCGTGCCCCGAAGGTGATAGGGAGGCGGACCTGCCCAATTGGGACCGTGGAGCCGTCGGTGACTCCGGAGAAAGGCTTGGTTGGCTGAAGCTGGTTGTAGGGAACTTGGAGATTGTTGAATGTTTCCACAGACAGGACGTTGAGCCCTGCCCCACCATCGATGAAGGTCCTGGTGACCACCATGTTGCTGATGATTGGGGAACAAAGCATCAGGAGGACTCCGTCTGTGGCCGCACACTTGAGCTGATCTGCTGAGCTGAACGTGATGGCGCACGCCGACCACCTGAGAGGGCGCGTGGCTTCGAGCTTGGGGAGGACTGCATTCACTTCGCGGGCGAATTGCTTGAAGATGAGTTGAGAGGCTAGGGCTTGAGCCCCGCCCAGGATGCAGGCGATCGCACGCGGCTCCTAGAAGCCCCCAGCCCCCTCGTCCTGATGGCGGTCCTCGTTTCTCCTTGGCCGCGGCGGCAGCGGAGGGAGGCCTGCATTGCCTTGCGGGTGATCCTCGCGAGGCTGATCCCTCTAGTCTCCCTCGTGAGGCGGGTCTTGCCAGCGATCCTCGCGAGGTCGATCGCGCCACCCTTGGCGTGGGCAGTGGTCTTCCCAGTGTCCTACGTTCCTTCCTCCTGCTCGACCGTAGCCCCAGTCACCGTGGTCGGGGCGACGGCCGATCCTTCCTTCTTGCACGGCTCGGAGCTCTTGATATTCGTTGGTGTTGTGGGTGTGGAGGTCGTGGTACACATAGTACCGACTGTCCTTGGAAGATTCGGGCTGATCTCTGCCTCGCTTGGTGTCTGGTTCTGCCGCGAGCATGGCAGCCCCCTTGCACTTCACATCCTTGGCCTTGGGTTTCTTCTCTTCTGGGTCCGCGGCAGGCAGCTCGAGGAGGGAGAGACGCCGTTCCTCAGCCCTAGCACACTTGGTTGCCAAGTTGAACAACTCCAAGGAAGTGCACAGGTCTTGATGCATCGCCAGCTCCTCCTTCATCTTGACATCGCGCACGCCGTCGGAGAAGGCTGAGATGATGGCCTCCTCGGTCACCTTGGGAATCTTGAGGCGTGCGTTGTTGAAGCGCTGGATGTACTTCTGCAGGGTCTCTCCAGGTTGTTGCTTGATGCGGCGCATGTCGCTCACGGCGGGTGGCCGATCGCGAGTACCTTGGAAGTTGGCGATGAAGCGGGTGCGCATCTTGTCCCAGGAGGAGATCGTGCCTGGAGCCAGGTTCAGGAGCCAGGTGCGGGCCCCATCCTTGAGTGCCATGGGAAACCATTTCGCGATGACCTTCTCGTCTCCGTTGGCAGCTTCGATGCCCAGCTCATAGAGCTGGAGGAACTCCGCAGGGTTGGCTGTGCCGTCGTAACGAGGAGGCAGGTCTGGCTTGAACTTGCCGGGCCACGCGATGCTGCATAGCTCGATGGTGATGGCACGGCATGGTCGCGATGTGCGGGAGCAGGGAGCGCCCGAGCAGCTTCTTGCGGGCGAGGGACTTCTTGGTAGCTCTGCTCTTGCCGCGCTGGCACCTGACGGAGCGGGTTCCGCCCAGGGGCCACATGCCATGGAGCCATGGCGCCTTCTTGAGGAGGAGGTGGCTGGGGCGCCCCCGGAGCTTCGTCGCCCGCGCGGGGCGGGGTGCGGTGCAGCGGAACGGACGGCGTAGGAGAGCCCCCTGCGGCGCGGTCGAGCCATTCTTCGTAGACGTCGTCGACGGGACGGTAGCGCAGGAGCTCGTTTGCCGCGATGAGTGCAGCTCGAGCCTCCATGGGTGCGCGGAGCGCACGGGACGAAGAACCAGCTGGGGTGAGCAAGGGAGTAGCGGTGCGGCCGTCTTGCCGCACAGATGGATGCTGAGACAACACTTGCTGCTCGTTCCCCGCCGGGCCGGTGGCGGCGTTGACGGTAGGTGACGGGGAACGGCGAGGATGCCCACCGACAGGAGCCGTCTGGGCGACGCGGGAAGCGAGAGCGGCCCGGCGCTCGGCGCGGGCCCGACGAGCGTGAGACATGGACGCGATGGTCGGAGGAGAACGGGGTGGTGGAAGACGAATTCCGGCGCACCCCTACCTGGCGCACGAAATGTCGGATTTCGGGTTTCGGCAGACCCTTGAGGTTCGAACACTGGGGTGCGCGCGGAGATTTCGCCTTCTACCTACCTGCACCCCTCTACCTCGGTAAGATCTAAGCTATGGAAAGAACAACACAACAGACACAGGGTTTATACTGGTTCGGGCCACCGTTGTGGTGTAATACCCTACTCCAGTGTGTGGTGTGGTGGATTGCCTCTTGGGCTGATGATGATGAGCAGTACAAGGAAGAACAGCCTCGCGAGGGTCTGTTCTTGGCTGGGGGGATGAACTGCTGGGAGGAGTTCGGTCGCCCTTCTCTCTCTCTCTCTCTCTGTGATGCTACTCGATCCGATCCTAGCTAGTTTCTCTCTTGGCTTCTAGATTCTCCCTTCTTGATTGCCCCTCTACCCTGGGGGTGGCTAGTCCTATTTATAGGCAAAGGCCCTGGGCCTCTTCCCAAATATTGAGCGGGAAGGGCGCCAACAATTGGCCATTTTGAAGGGGAACATCTGGTACACTTATCCTGACTAAAGTTTGTCCTCGCCTACCAAAGGCTCTGGTGGTGACGCTGGCTTGGGCTCCACAATGACTTCCTCCCTGCCGTTGGATTGGTCTTGGTCTCGTTGCACCGAAACGGGTGCCTTTGCTTGATGCTCTCGCCTGCTCTTGCTCCCTTTGCACCAAAGAGGAAAGGAGGACACTGCGCGGCTGGCGCCCGCCTGGCGCCTTTGGTCGTCATGGCTTGCATCACGGGCACCTCGTGAGGTACCTTGCCTTGATCTCTCCGCCCCCTCGCGAGCCAGCCTGATGAGGCCGTGCCTGAGGAAGCTCCGTGTCGTCCGCCCCGCGAGGCTTGGCCCCTCACGAGGGTCTTTGGTCTATGTTGATGAAGATGGGCCGCGCTGGGCCCCCTTTTGAGCCACGCCACAGGCTGTAGGCAGGCAAGTCTGGGGACCCCCGTTCCCAGAACGCCGACAGCGGGCTCCTACTTCTATGACAAAAAAATCATGACAGAAAATGGGCTTTTCGTCCTGGGCGGGCCGGAGACATAGTTGCATGACATTCTTTGGGCCGTCCATGACGGAAAAAACCATGGTAGAAGTGAGGGCGAGGATAATTTCGGGGAGTTCCCGGTTACGGTGGGAGGTCGGGGGCCGAGCGATGCGCGTTTCTCTCGTACACGTACGCGCGTGTGTGCGAGGCGTTGGCTCTAACTGAACCCGAGCGAGGCGTTGGGCTCTAACTGAACCCGAGCGATTGCACTGCAGGCTACGCGTTACTGAACTCGAGCGATCGATCGATGGCTATTAACTGAACCCGATCGAGCGATTCCTTTGCTACTGCTGCTAACTGAAGCCGATCGATGCTGCCTCTGGGATGAACAGTGAGCGTTGCGGGGGGTTTTGGATGAACAGTGAGCGGTGGTGTTGCCTCTGGATGAACAGGACCCCGTGGTGTGGAGGGCTGGATGAACAGTAGACGGTGGAGGGGTGCCCATGGAGGGGTGGTTGAATAGGACCCCGTGGTGTGGAGGGCAGGATGAACAGTAGACGGTAGAGGGGTGGTTGAACAGTAGCCGGTGGAGTAGCGCGCGGTGGAGGCTGGATGAGCAGGAGCCCGTGGAGGCTGGAGGAGGTCGACGGTAGCCCGTGGAGGCTGGAGGAGGTCGACAGTGGAGATGAATAGTATCCCGTGGAGTCTCGTTTTGCGGTACGCCACACCCCTCCTGATGAACAAGACCCCCGTTTCGACCGTAGGAGGTCCGTTTCGTCCGTTTTGCTGTACGCCACACCCCTCCCAATCAACAGGACCCCCGTTTAGACCGTAGGAGGTCCGTTTCCTCCGTTCTGCGGTATGCCATGCCTCGTTTCCATTGCATGTTCCGTCCAAGCCATCCCGATGAACAAGACCACGCATTCCATTCCGACCCAGCCGGTTGGCTCCCACGCGTTCTGTTGCCTCCCGATGAACACGACGCATTATGTTGCCTCCCCATGAAACGACGCATTCCGTTGCCTCCCCATGAACACGACGCATTCCGTTGCCTCCCCATGAACACGACGACGACGCTGTTTCTCTGTTCCGACCCAGCCAAGTACATGAGCCCTGGCCGTAAGTATGCGCGAGTAGGCGTTCGAGACCCTGCCCGTATGTACACATATATGGCCATATTTTCTTTCTTGCACCCTAGCCGCTGTATGTACGTGGACATGCTACGTGCGCTCCTCTACTACGACACGTGCACGCCTCTACAACGACACGTGCGCGCCTCTACATCGGCTAGTATGTACGTACATGTTCGCGACCAGAATAACAACGCTACGTATGCTTCGACCAGGTGGGTCCCGAGTGTCAGGCACTTCCTTGCCTGCGAAGATGTAGCTGGTGAGTCCCAACAGTCAGGGGGGCGAATCATTTTTTTCCGGACGCACTTCCTTGCGTGTGAAGATGTAGCTCGTGGGTCCCAGCAGTCAGGGGGCGAATCATTTTTTCATGAAATACGGTGGCCCGTCCGGTGGGCCCCCGTTGTCAGGTGGAGGAATAATTATTTTGCGTGTAATAAGGAGGCACTTCCTTGCGGCTACCGTGGACCCAGCTGTCAGCCTCTCCACATATAGTCCACGTCCGGTGGATGTCGTTCCTTGACCATGTTGACCACGCTGCGCTGAGAGCACCAGGGCGGTGGACGACGGTGAGGCCTAGGAAGGGGACGATGCAGAGCCAGGGAACACGCGTCAGTGGATGCACACGCAGAGAGGAGTACGAGGGTTCACTGGTTCGGCTGTGCTGCCTTCGCCGCAGAATAACAGGGGGTGTGGGTGAGTGGAGGGATGGCCTGGCCAGCAGTGGGAGTAGTAGGGGGCGGTGAGGCCTCCGCGACATCACACCCGGCCACGAGAGGCAGGAGCAGGCGGCACGACCGGCGCTGCTTTGGGAGGCTGGAGCAAGAAGACCAGAGGTTGAAGAAGCACGACGGCCGTTGGATCGACATCGTACGATCACTGCAGCTAGAATCATTTATATTGACTAAGTTGACAAAGCCCTTGGTACTTCAACTTAGTAGGCCCACAGGTCAGCTTCCGAAACGGTAAGCCCCAGATGACAGGGGGAGGAATCATTTTTTGGGCGGGTGAAGCTAGAATATCCGAGATTGAAGAGGAAGCACGGCATCCGTTGGATGGACATCCAACGGCCACTGCTGCTAGAACCTTGTGTTGACTATAAGTTGACAAAGCCTTGCATACGCGTCAACTCTGTTTTTTAGGGGACGCGTCAACTTAGTAAGGCCAGAAGTGTGTGGCAGAGAACTTATAGCCCATTTGAGATTTGTAAGAATGTGTAGCCCATTTTTGAATTCTAATGGAATTTACTACAGCCTATTTACAGTTTGTTAAAAGTACAGCCCATTTCAACCAACCGTTCAAAACAGAATTCAATAAAATTTACCACATTGTGATGGGATCCGAAATATTTTTATCCCGAAATTTCTAGTCAGATTAAATACAATTTCAATATAAATTTATATTACGTAAAAATCCAACGAAACATTGCACTCGCAACAATTAATGAAATTAAAATTTTCAATATCCAAAAACAATATTTTATAAAGTAATCACGTGTTTGGTGCATTTTTTTATAGTTACTGCCCAGTTTTTATAATTACATCCCATTTATTATTTCTTAAAGCCCATTTTCTTGTTAAGCCTAATGCATCCCTCCTAGGAAAGATTTGCAGCCCAGCGGGGCGGAGAATAACAACTTGACCTTGCTTGGGTATTCCTAAAAAAAGTATAGCTGGGCTAGCCATTTTCAGCTTGAAAAAAATTAATATCTGGGCTGGATATCTGGCCTGGGCTAGATGGGCCACAGCCCGCCCAGTTAATACCTGCAGCGATGTTTTCGTTGTTGTTCAGAGGAGAAAAATTAATATCTGGGCTAAACATTGAAAAACTTTGCAGTGCTCACACCTCAAAAACACAAATACTGTTCGGGCTGCTTGGTCCCAGCTGTCGGCGGCTTCTTGTGCAATTCTCTAGTTTATTGACTACTACATAGGTTGACAATGGTGTGGGACCGTGATGTCAGGAAACTAGGAGGAAGCAAAATAAATTATATATATATATATAATAAGGAGGCACTTGCGTACGTGAGGCTATGGACCTGGTGGGTCCCCATTGTCATCTTCTCTAAGTAAAGTCATCTCCTCGCCCCCGCGCGCTTTCCGCCCGAAACAGTCAGCGCCGCCCGCCTCGCTTCCCGGTGCAGGCGATTCCTCCGCCTTCTAAAGACACAAGTGTCGGCCGTCCGTCCATCTGCCGCCCACATTAATGATACGCAGTTGCCGAGGCGGCTACTCCAGCGCCACACGTCCGTCCCTCCGCCTGCCCACTATTGCTATATAAATTGCTGCGCCGGCCATAGCCGCAGTCATCCGCATTCGTTCCCTTTCTCCTGTCCACACCACTACTGCCCACCATGGCTTCCTCCGCTCCAGCGCTCTTCGGGATGGGCGGACGACGGATCACAAGGAGATGGCAGCCATTGCTGCCGACCGGCTGGCCGGCAGGGAGCTGGATGACGACAACGTCCCAATGGAGAACATGGTAGTCGACGGTCCGGCGCCAACCCTCTCCTCCGTGCCATCCTCGCTGGTGCATTGCACCATGACCATCGGCGAGGCCCGTGCCCAATATATGGATAGGGTGAGGCAGATGCGTGAGGAGCAGTTCCGGGAGGCGCAGGCCGACACCGCCTACAACCACCATCTCATCCAAGAGCACCTGTGGGCGGAGGAGCAGATCGCCGCGGAGCGGGTGGAGCAGGAGGCGTTGCTCGACTCATACCGCTCCGCCCGCAAGGGTTGCCTCGAGCGCTGACGGTACCGCATGTGGGTGGCGGAGGCTGCGGCCGCCTACAAAGAGGCTAGCAAAAGAGGGCGATGAAGCGGGCGAGGTGCTGTTTGGCGAGACCGAGGACGAGGCAGAGGACAATGCCGGCTCCGACGAGTCCCCGCTCCGCTGGCGTCGACGAGGCCCTGCTCCACCGAGGCCCCGCGACGCCAACAACGAGGTAGAGGACACCGCCGGCTCCGCCGAGGCCCCGCCACGCCAACAACGAGGCAGAGGACATCGCCGGCTCAACCGAGGCCCCACCCTGCCGGCAACGTGGGGGAGGATTTCCACTGCTCCGCTGAGGCGCCGCCGGCCGGCAACGAGACAGAGGACATCGTCGGCTCCGTCGACGCCCTGCCCCGCTGCCAACGAGGCCGCGCCACACAGAAAATGAGGAAGAGTAGTACATGGTAGGTCGCCGCTGCTTGGGTCCAAGTAAGGCCACCGTTGCTACCCTCCGATTGAAGCCAAGCTAGGCGGGTTGACCATTGACGGCCGATTAGCTTCTTGGCGGTGACGTGGAGTCGGAGAGCTGCGATGGAGAAGAACGCTGCTTCTACTTAACTGCTGGTACAGTTGGCTGACTAACATGTGGGCCCAACAGGCCACACGTCAGTTATGCAACTGCACCTACAGTTAAGTCACTGAAGCTTCTGTTCGGCTCAGCGGGACAAAGGTGGGTAGCTTTAGTGAATTAATTATACCTCCAGCGCACCCCTTTTTAGTTGAAGAATGTATGAAATGTAATGAAATCCGGCATGTTTATATGAAATCCGACCGTGTATGAATGAATTTATTTCGATTAGTTCAAATTCCTGTATCACTGGCATTGGATGAACATGCAAAACAATACGTACTAGCATTATTCCCAGGGTGATCACCTCGTTTGCAACAGTTTCACATGTACTCCCTCCGGTACTTTCTAGTATGCATACAAGTTTTCTCTGCAGTCAAAGTATCTCTACTTTGACCAATCTTATACAAAAAATTATGCACTTTCACAATGTGCGAAGTAAAAAGGAACAGAAGGAGTACAAAGAGTTTGAGCAGCTTTTTAGCGTTTCTGTACATTGCAATCAAACACACAGGCCTGGCAATTCATAGAGAACATTCAAAATAATCAATGATTATGCATCTCAGCGACTCACATGTCAGAGGCAATATTTACTTCACAACTAAAGAATAAAGAAAAAATTGATCGACGCTGCTGACAGCAAAGGGTGTTCCATTCGAAAATATCAAACGCATGTCTTGCTAAAATCAATGAGCAAAATTTGGAAAGGTTGTCCCATTCCAAAATATCAAATGCCTACGATTGTGGAATGGGCAGGGTTTTCCATCAGTTCGGACATTGACATGGCACCTCGTGCTAAATAAACCAGCTGTTCTTTTTGTGCAGTTCCACATAAATCAACCAAATTCGCACGTAGCTTGTATGATTTCGTCCTTATATGTTGCAACACCTTGAACTTATCGGCACCTCCTTTCTTGTGGTGGAAATGAATGATTCCATGTATTCATGAACATTTTGTGTAGTTCCCATTGAAATCAAGCTGAGCACCCCTGTTTGCACAAATACAAAAAAGTGATTAGTATAAAGAAAACTATACTATGAATTGACAGTTTCAACAGGCTCATACATGGTCGATGTAGAGCACACTTTTAGAAAAATAGAACTCACCAGAAAGAATCCTA
The DNA here is from genome assembly GCF_056163025.1 of Triticum urartu. NCBI lineage: Eukaryota > Viridiplantae > Streptophyta > Magnoliopsida > Poales > Poaceae > Triticum > Triticum urartu. The sequence goes on from NC_141877.1 coordinate 357,270,797, forward strand.
GAACAACATTGTACTCGCGCATCACAGCAAAAAAATGGAGATTTTTCAGCCCTTCTGAGCTGAAGTTAGTTTGGTCTTGTGGGGAGTAATGTAACCATCCTTCAACTGCTCCTTCTGATGAGAAGATAGACAGGGCTTCTTCATCCTGGCATAATTGGAACTAGTTGTTGGGTTACGTAGCAGAAATTCAAAATTTTCTTACGTGTCACCAAGATTTATCTATGGAGAAACCAGCAACGAGGGGAAGCAGAGTGCATCTACATACCCTTGTAGATCGCTAAGCGGAAGCGTTCAGGAGAACGGGGTTGAAGGAGTCGTACTCGTCGTGATCCAAATCACCGGAGATCCTAGTGCCGAACGGATGACACCTCCGCGTTCAACACACGTACAGCCCGGTGACGTCTCCCATGCCTTGATCCAGCAAGGAGAGAGGGAGAGGTTGAGGAAGACTCCATCCAGCAGCAGCGCAACGGCGTGGTGGTGGTGGAGGAGCATGGTGATCCAGTAGGGCTTCGCCAAGCACCGCGAGATATGAGGAGAAAGAGAGGTAGGGCTGCGCCAGGGAGAGGTCAGAAACTCATGTGTTGGCAGCCCCAAAGACCTTAACTATATATAGGGGAGAGGGAGGGGGCTGCGCCCCCACCTAGGGTTCCACCCTAGGGGCGGCGGCCAGCCCAGATCCCATCTGGTGGGGTGGCCAGGGGAGGGGGAGAGGGAGGCGCACCAGGCATGGGCCCTAAGGCACATCTGCCCTTAGGGTTTGCCCCCCTTCCTCCCCTTAGGCACCTTGGGCCCTTGTGGGGGGGGGGGCGCACCAGCCCACCTGGGGCTGGTCCCCTCCCACACTTGGCCCATGCAGCCCTCCGGGGCTTGTGGCCCCACTTGGTGGACCCCGGGACCCTCCCGGTGGTCCCGGTACGTTACCGATAAAACCCGAAACCTTTCCGGTGACCAAAACAGGACTTCCCATATATAAATCTTTACCTCCGGACCATTCCGGAACTCCTCGTGATATCCGGAATATCATCCGGGACTCCGAACAACATTCGGTAACCACGTATATCTATTCCTTATAACCCTAGCGTCATCGAACCTTAAGTGTGTAGACCCTACGGGTTCGGGAACCATGCAGACATGACCGAGACATTCTCCGGTTAATAACCAACAGCAGGATCTGGATACCCATGTTGGTTCCCACATGTTCCACGATGATCTCATCAGATGAACCACGATGTCGAGGATTCGATCAATCCCGTATACAATTCCCTTTGTCTAGTGGTACGATACTTGCCCAAGATTCGATCGTCGGTATCCCGATACCTTGTTCAATCTTGTTACCGGCAAGTCTCTTTACTCGTTCTGTAACACATCATCCCGTGATCAACTCCTTGGTCACATTGTGCACATTATGATGATGTCCTACCGAGTGGGCCCAGAGATACCTCTCTGTTTACACGGAGTGACAAATCCCAGTCTTGATTCGTGCCAACCCAACAGACACTTTCGGAGATACCTATAGTGTACCTTTATAGCCACCCAGTTACGTTGTGACGTTTGGCACACCCAAAGTATTCCTGCAGTATCCGGGAGTTGCACAATCTCATGGTCTAAGGAAATGATACTTGACATTTAGAAAAGCTTTAGCATACGAACTACACGATCTTTGTGCTAGGCTTAGGATTGGGTCTTGTCCATCACATCATTCTCCTAATGATGTGATCCCGTTATCAACAACATCAAATGTCCATGGTTAGGAAACCGTAACCATCTATTGATCAACGAGCTAGTCAACTAGAGGCTTACTAGGGACATGATGTTGTCTATGTATCCACACATGTATCTGAGTTTCCTATCAATACAATTCTAGCATGGATAATAAACGATTATCATGAACAAGGAAATATAATAATAACCAATTTATTATTGCCTCTAGGGCATATTTCCAACAGTCTCCCACTTGCACTAGAGTCAATAATCCAGTTCACATCGCTATGTGATTAACACTCAAGGTCACATCCCCATGTGACTAACACCCAAAGAGTTCTGGGTTTGATCATGTTATGCTTGTGAGAGAGGTTTCAGTCAACGGGTCTCCAACATTCAGATCCGTATGTACTTCGCAAATTTCTATGTCATCTTGTGGATGCAACTACTACGCTACATTTGGAGACATTTCAAATAACTGTTCTACTTGGAGCTATTCTAAATTGTTGCTCCATTATACGTATCCGGTATCTCTACTCAGAGCTATCCGGATAGGTGTTAAGCTTGCATCGACGTAACTCTTTACGTCGAACTCTTTATCACATCCATAACCGAGAAACATATCCTTATTCCTCTAAGGATAATTTAGACCGCTATCTGGTGATATACTCCTAGATTACCTTTGTACACTCTTGCTAGATATGTGGCAAGGCACACATCAGGTGCGGTACTCAGCATGGCACACCGTATAGAGCCTATGACAAAAGCATAGGGGACGACCTTCGTCCTTCCTCTTTCTTCTGCCGTGGTCGAGCTTTAAGTCTTAACTTCATACCTTACAACTCAGGCAAGAACTCCTTCTTTGACTGATCCATCTTGAACACCTTCAAGATCATGTCAAGGTATGTGCTCATTTGAAAGTACCATTAAGCGTTTTGATCTATCCTCATAGATCTTGATGCTCAACGTTCAAGTAGCTTAATCCAGGTTTTCCATTGAAAAACACTTTTCAAATAACTCTGCATGCTTTCCAGAAATTCTACGTCATTTCTGATCAACAATATGTCAACAACATATATTCATCAGAAATTCTATAGTGCTCCCACTCACTTCTTTGGAAATACAAGTTTCTCATAAACTTTGCATACACCCAAAATCTTTGATCATCTCATCAAAGCATACATTCGAACTCCGAGATGCTTACTCCAGTCCTTAGAAGGATTGCTGGAGCTTTGCGTACATGTTAGCATCTTTCAGGATTGACAAAACCTTCTATTGTATCACATACAACTTTTCTTACGAAAACTTGGTAAGAAAACTTGTTTTGACATCCATTTGAAAGATTTCATAATCGAAAAATACAGCTAATGCTAACATGATTCCGACGGACTTAAGCATCGCTACGGGTGAGAAATTCTCATCGTAGTCAACTCCTTGAACTTGTCGGAAAAAACATCTTAACAACAAGTCGAGCTTTCTTAATGGTGATACTTACCATCATTGTCCGTCTTCCTTTTAAAATCCATATGTACCTAACAGCCTTACGACCATCAAGTAGTTCTTCCAAAGTCTACACGTTGTTTTCATATATGGATCCTCTCTCGGATTATATGCCCTCGAGCCATTTTGGAATCCAGGCCCACCATCGCTTCTCCATAGCTCGTAGGTTCATTGTTGTCTAGCAACATGACTTCCAAGACAGGATTACGTACCACTCTGAAGCAGTACGCATCCTTGTCATCCCACAAGGTTTGGTAGTGACTTGATCTGAAGTTTCATGATCACTATCATAAGCTTCTACTTCAATTGGTGTAGGTGCCACAGGAACAACTCCCTGTGCCCTGCCACACACTAGTTGAAGAGACGGTTCAATAACCTCATCAAGTCTCCACCATCCTCCCACTCAATTCTTTCGAGAGAAACTTTTCCTCGAGAAAGGACCTGATTCTAGAAACAATCCCTTATTGCTTTTGGATCTGAGACAGGAGGTATACCCAACTGTTTTGGGTGTCCTATGAAGATGCATTTATCCGCTTTGGGTTCTAGCTTATCAGCCTGAAACTTTTTCGCATAAGCATTGCAGCCCCAAACTTTTAAGAAATGACAGCTTAGGTTTCTCTAAACCATAGTTCATACGGTGTCATCTCATCGGAATTACGTGGTGCCCTATTTAAAGTGAATGTGGTTGTCTCTAATGCCTAACCCATAAACTATCGTGGTAATTCGATAAGAGACATCATGGTATGCATCATATCCAATAGGGTGCAGTTATGATGTTCGGACACACCATCACACTATGGTGTTCCAGGCTGTATCGGTTGTGAAACAATTTCCACAATGTCTTAATTCTGTGCCAAACTCGTAATTCAGATATTCATCTCTACGATCATATCATAGACATTTTATCCTCTTGTCACGATGATGTTCAACTTCACTCTGAAATTACTTGAACCTTTCAATAATTCAGACTTATGTTTCATCAAGTAAATATACTCAGTATCTACTGAAATCATCTGTGAAGTAAGAACATAACGATATCCACTACATGCCTCAGCACTCATTGGACCGCGCACATCAAGATGTATTACTTCCAACAAGTTGCTTTCTTGTTCCATTTTACTGAAAACGAGGCTTTCAGTCATCTTGCCCATGTGGTATGATTTGCATGTCTCAAGTGATTCAAAATCAAGTGAGTCCAAACGATCCATCTATATAGAGTTTCTTCATGCATATCTACCAACAAACATGGTTCGCGTGTCTCAATCCTTTCAAAAATGAGTGAGTCCAAAGATCCATCAACATGGAGCTTCTTCATGCGTTTTATACCAATATGTCTCAAATTGCAGTGCCACATTTGTGTGGTACTATCATTACTATCTTATACCTTTGGCATGAAAATGTGTATCACTACGATTGGGATGGTATTATTGAAATAAATAGAGTAACCATTATTCTCCTTAAATGAATAACTGTATCACGATAGACATAATCCAATCATGTCTATGCTCAACGCAAACACCAAATAACAATTATTTAGGTTTTAATACCAATCTCGATGGTAGAGGGAGCGTACGATATTTGATCAACCTTGGAAATACTTCCAACACATATCGTCATCTCACCTTTTAGCTAGTCTCCGTTTATTCCGTAGCCTTTTGTTTCGAGTTAATAACACTTAGCAACCGAACCGGTATCTAATACCCTGGTGCTACTAGGAGTACTAGTAAAGTACACATTATAATGCATATCCAATATACTTCTGTCGATCTTGCCAGCCTTCTCATCTACCAAGTATCTAGGGTGGTTCTGCTTCAGTGACTGTTCCCCTTATTACAGAAGCACTTAGTCTCGGGCTTGGGTTCAACTTTGGGTTTCTTCACTAGAACAGCAACTGATTTGTTGTTCCATGAAGTATCCCTTTCTTGACCTTGCCCTTCTTCAAACTAGTGGTTTTACTAACCATCAACGATTGATGCTCCCTTTTGATTTCTACTTTTCGCGGTGTCGCGAATAGCTCAGGGATCATATCTATCCCTGATATGTTATAGTTCATCACGAAGCTCTAGTAGCTTGGTAGCAGTGACTTTGGAGAACGATCACTATTTCATCTGGAAGATCAACTCCCACTCGATTCAAGCGATTGTTGTACTCAGACAATCTGAGCACAAGCTCAAGAATGAGCTTTTCTCCCTTATTATGCAGGCTAAGAAAATCGTCGGAGGTCTTATACCTCTTGACGTGGGCACGAGCCTGAAATCCCAATTTCAGTCCTTGGAACATCTCATATGTTCTGCGATGTTTCAAAAACGTCTTTGGTGCCTCAATTCTAAACCATTTAGCATTACGCATTGAACTATCATGTAGTCATCAAAACGTGTATGTCAGATGTTCGCAACATCCACAGACGACGTTCGAGGTTCAGCACACTGAGCGGTGCATTAAAGACATAAGCCTTCTACTGTCTGCATAAATGCTACTATCAACATTCAACTAATTTTTCTCTAGGAACATATCTAAACAGTAGAACTGAAGCGCGAGCTATGACATAATTTGCGAAGACCTTTTGACTATGTTCAGGATAATTAAGTTCATCTTATGAACTCCCACTCAGATAGACATCCGTCTAGTCATCTAAGTGATTACATGATCCGAGTCAACTAGGCCATGTCCGATCATCACGTGAGACGGACTAGTCATCATCGGTGAACATCTTCATGTTGATCGTATCTACCATACGACTCATGCTCGACCTTTCGGTCTCTTGTGTTCCGAGGCCATGTCTGTACATGCTAGGCTCGTCAAGTCAACCTAAGTGTTTCGCGTGTGTAAATCTGTCTTACACCCGTTGTATGTGAATGTTAGAATCTATCACACCTGATCATCATGTGGTGCTTCGAAACGACGAACTTTCGCAACGGTGCACAGTTAGGGGGAACACTTTCTTGAAATTTTAATGAGGGATCATCTTATTTACTACCGTTGTTCTAAGCAAATAAGATGCATAAACATGATAAACATCACATGCAATCAAATAATAGTGACATGATATGGCCAATATCATATAGCTCCTTTGATCTCCATCTTGGGGCTCCATGATCATCTTGTCACCGGCATGACACCATTATCTCCATCATCATGATCTCCATCATCGTGTCTCCATGAAGTTGTCTCACCAACTTATTACTTCTACTACTATGGCTACCGGTTAGCAATAAAGTAAAGTAATTACATGGCGTTGTTCAATGACACGCAGGTCATACAATAAATAAAGACAACTCCTATGGCTCCTGGCGATTGTCATACTGATCGACATGCAAGTCGTGATTCCTATTACAAGAACATGATCAATCTCATACATCACATATCATTCATCACATTCTTCTTGGCCATATCACATCACATAGCATACCCTACAAAAACAAGTAAGACGTCCTCTAATTGTTGTTTCCATGTTTTACGTGGCTGCTATGGGTTTCTAGAAAGAACGTTTCTTACCTATGCAAAACCACAACGTGATATGCCAATTGCTATTTACCCTTCATAAGGACCCTTTTCATCGAATCCGTTCCGACTGAAGTGGGAGAGACTGGCACCCGCTAGCCACCTTATGCAACTAGTGCATGTCAGTCGGTGGAACCTGTCTCACGTAAGAGTACGTGTAAGGTCGGTCTGGGCCGCTTCATCCCACAATACCGTCGAAACAAGATTGGACTAGTAACGGTAAGCATATTGAACAAAATCAACGCCCACAACTACTTTGTGTTCTACTCGTGCATAGAATCTACGCAATAGACCTAGCTCATGATGCCACTGTTGGGTAACGTAGCAGAAATTCAAAATTTTCTTACGTGTCACCAAGATCTATCTATGGAGAAACCAGCAACGAGGGGAAGGAGAGTGCATCTACATACCCTTGTAGATCGCTAAGCGGAAGCATTCAGGAGAACGGGGTTGAAGGAGTCGTACTCGTCGTGATCCAAATCACCGGAGATCCTAGTGCCGAACGGACGACACCTCCGCGTTCAACACACGTACAGCCCGGTGACATCTCCATGCCTTGATCCAGCAAGGAGAGAGGGAGAGGTTGAGGAAGACTCCATCCAGCAGCAGCACAACGGCATGGTGGTGGTGGAGGAGCATGGTGATCCAGCAGGGCTTCGCCAAGCACCGCGATATATGAGGAGAAAGAGAGGTAGGGCTGCGCCAGGGAGAGGTCAGAAACTCATGTGTTGGCAGCCCCAAAGACCACAACTATATATAGGGGAGAGGGAGGGGGCTGCGCCCCCACCTAGGGTTCCACCCTAGGGGCGGCGGCCAGCCCAGATCCCATCTGGTGGGGCGGCCAGGGGAGGGGGAGAGGGAGGCGCACCAGGCATGGGCCCTAAGGCCCATCTGCCCTTAGGGTTTGCCCCCCTTCCTCCCCTTAGGCGCCTTGGGCCCTTGTGGGAGGGGGGGCGCACCAGCCCACCTGGGGCTGGTCCCCTCCCACACTTGGCCCATGCAGCCCTCCGGGGCTTGTGGCCCCACTTGGTGGACCCCCGGGACCCTCCCGGTGGTCCCAGTACGTTACCGATAAAACCCGAAACCTTTCCGGTGACCAAAACAGGACTTCCCATATATAATCTTTACCCCCGGACCATTTCGGAACTCCTCGTGACGTCCGGGATATCATCCGGGACTCCGAACAACATTCGGTAACCACGTATATCTATTCCTTATAACCCTAGCGTCATCGAACCTTAAGTGTGTAGACCCTACGGGTTCGGGAACCATGCAGACATGACCGAGACGTTCTCCGGTTAATAACCAACAGCGGGATCTGGATACCATGTTGGTTCCCACATGTTCCACGATGATCTCATCGGATGAACCACGATGTTGAGGATTCGATCAATCCCGTATACAATTCCCTTTGTCTAGTGGTACGATACTTGCCCGAGATTCGAAAGTCGGTATCCCGATACCTTGTTCAATCTCGTTACCGGCAAGTCTCTTTACTCGTTCCGTAACACATCATCCCGTGATCAACTCCTTGGTCACATTGTGCACATTATGATGATGTCCTACCGAGTGGGCCCAGAGATGCCTCTCCGTTTACACGGAGTGACAAATCCCAGTCTCGATTCGTGCCAACCCAACAGACACTTTCGGAGATACCTGTAGTGTACCTTTATAGCCACCCAGTTACGTTGTGACGTTTGGAACACCCAAAGTATTCCTACGGTATCCGGGAGTTGCACAATCTCATGGTCTAAGGAAATGATACTTGACATTTAGAAAAGCTTTAGCATACGAACTACATGATCTTTGTGCTAGGCTTAGGATTGGGTCTTGTCCATCACATCATTCTCCTAATGATGTGATCCCGTTATCAACGACATCCAATGTCCATGGTCAGGAAACCGTAACCATCTATTGATCAACGAGCTAGTCAACTAGAGGCTTACTAGGGACATGATGTTGTCTATGTATCCACACATGTATCTGAGTTTCCTATCAATACAATTCTAGCATGGATAATAAACGATTATCATGAACAAGGAAATATAATAATAACCAATTTATTATTGCCTCTAGGGCATATTTCCAACACTAGTCACTTCACGTACTCCATATTCTTCTTTAGAGGAAGATGATCCTGTTGTGCAATGACAAGAGGACTACTAAATGCTAGCATCCCTGTTTGCTCGAAAAAGGAAAGGAAATATTTAAAACAGCACAGATGAAGCACTTCTCAAGGACAATACCACTTTTTCATGACAGTATCTAAACAGTAGCACAACACCAATAGAGATGACAAAGCTCAATCATATGGATGAAATCAGTGGGCGAGTACCAACCTTTGTCAGGAGGCTTATTGTGTAGAGCATACAGATGAAGCACTTCTCCGGAACCATCTGTTGCTATCTACGGTGGTGGCCATGCTTACTATATACTCCTCGATTAGTTTAATGTTTCCAACATCTTCTTGTGCAGTTCCCCTAAAATATATGGTATCTTCAAAGAAGATCCCTGTTAGCACAAGTAGAGATAATTACATATTACATTAAGAGTGGCATCAAATCAGTGGAAAAACAATTGCTCGTTCCAGCCATAGCAATAAATTAAGATGCAAAACTATATCATTACTTGTGTCATCACAGTTCCAGTGCTTCATTACAGCACCGGGAGTTGATTTTTGTTTTTCTTCCGCTTGTTCTTCCCCTTCATCACTTGGTTCAATAACAGACAAGCTTTGCCTTCAATGTAAGATTTGGCATGTCAATTAGGGAGCACAAGTATAGTACTAAACTTAATTTTCTAATGAAAGTGGAAAAATACAGGCCAGCAGTTGTGAAATATCCTTATCTTACCTTAATGGGATATTACGGTGCACATACAGATTGGAAGTCTTGTCTCCATTTGTGTAGTTCACTAAAATCAAGCAACATTATCGTACAAGTAGCACAACATATGAAAGCACATTGCAGAATCATGTGAAAGAAGGCTAGTACTGACCTCTCATGATGCGGAATTCAAACAACTCACAAGAAGAAGATCTAAACCAAATTCGCCTTAACGGATAGGAAGTAAGATATCCTCTTGTGTAGTTCCACTAAATCAAGCAATCAAGCAACGTTGCCGGTGTGACATTTTGGTTGAACTGCACAAAACACTCTTAAAACAAGTGTGTTTTGTGCAGTGCAACAAAAGGTTACAATGGCAATGAGGTGAAGTAGATAACCCTGTTTACACAGAGGTGTAAAGGAAACAATTAGTGGTTAATAATGATGGATGACACGGAAGCCAACAAAAAGAAGCATCTACCTTATCTAAATGGGAAAGAAAGCAAGACAGTAGCATTTCTCAAACGGTGGCATTGATTAATATTAACATAGAGATTATATTAACGATAAAATTCATTAAACATGTAATTTGCTTTTAACTGTGGCATTGCATCAATTTTCCAGCGGCATTATTAGAGGGTGTTTGTTTACAGGGACATTTTGGTGTAGGGACTAAAAAAACTCTGTGTCAGTCCCATCTAAACCAAACAGGAGGGACTTTTAGGGACTAAAAGTGGGCATTTGGGACTAAAGAAAGAAGACCCCGGGGGAGTCTTTTGGGGACTTTTTCCAACAGTTGCTCCTGCCACGCATCGCACCTTGTCTCTATTAGTTCATTACTAGGGGTAACATGGTCTTTTAGCATGTCATTTAATAACCTCTAGTCCATGTTTAGTCCCTGGAACCAAGCAGGTAGGGACTAGGGAGTTTTTAACCAAACATGGCCTTAGATTAACAACAACTAATGAGTTGCACGGGACAGTGGATGCACCAGCACCATGTGCATCTACCGATGTACTGTGGTCATGCACAGTCTATTGCAACAAAGAACAAACAACCAAGGAGCATATTTGTGTTGGTCCCAGTTTTGTTATATTTAGACACCTTTCCCTATGTGAGCGCAGCAAATCTAGTCCTGCTCAAACTCTATAGCCTTGTCCCTTCATTTCCTTGTTGAACTAGTACTTTCGCCCCTTCCTTTCCTCTTTGAACCATGTCCTAGATTTATGCGATACAACTTTCCCCACTACTTTCCCCCATTTCTTTCCTCTTTGAACCACGTCCTAGATTCATGCTATACAACTTTCCCCCTTCATATCCTCTTTGAACCACGTCCTAGATTCATACTATATACAACTTTTCCCACTACTTTGCCCCACTCCTTTCCTCTTTGAACCACGTCCTAGATTCATGGTATACATGAAGCTAGAGCAATGCATGTGGAGTAAGTAAATTATACCTTAAGGTTCTTGGGGCATGGTTCGGTGGGCGACGGGACGACGGCGAAGAAGAAGGGGTCGGAGGCCCTCCCGCGCCGCCGCTGGGTGGAAAGTGAACAGCTGCGTCGGTAGTCCCTCGCCGTCGGCGACAGCGTTAAGCCTCCTTCCCTTCTTGGCAGACGGATCTTGCCGGTTCTTTGAGCATCAGTGAGGGGAGAGAGAGGCCAACGAAGTCTTGTTTAGATCTGGAGAGGGCGAGAGAGTGTGAAGAGAGCAACTACAAGCACTGAGGCTCCAGCGGGAGAGGACGAGAGAGTGTGAAGAGAGCAACTACAAGCGCCGAGGCTCTAGCGTGTATATATATATATACTGGAGAGAGAGTGTGAAGCGTGCAAACCCTAGAAAACATTTTGACCAGTCAAAGAATCCTCCTGGCACAAATTATGCTCAAGTGTAGTTATCGAACCCGAGACCTCAAGTTTGATGAGCGAACAGGCTAACCAGCTACACAACCCTCCCATTATGTTCAACGAGAGGGAAATAACCTTTTATACATTCCTGCATTCGTGTGACAAGCATGCCGTGTTTTTGTGTGTGTGTGTGGGAGTCATTGGGATTTGAATCATAATCGTGTCATGTGGCTTTGGTGGTAAGACTATCCACAGTGGTGCAGAAATAATGCAGCCTTAGTCACCTTATCTCTCTCCATGTAGTACGTTGGGTCCTACCAGTCAGAGGGTGAAACAAACAAATTAATAAGAAAAATTAAAAGCGCCAGCAGTGTTTCTTACCTCACACATCTCGCTACTGCTCGGGAACACTGTCCAATTGATCCCTCTGTTCGCTCACGTACTATTTTAAGTGAATCCTTATTATAACATGCACACAAATTTTGGGCACTTGTATTCGACTTAAGTCAGTGTGCCACTGTATCTCGTATACTTACTACTCCCTCCATCTAGGTGTAATAAGTCACGTTAGAAGGTGCAACGGGACCAAGGTGCATGCGTGTGTGTGTGTGTGTGTGTGTTTAACAGCATGTGTGTGTTAGAGAGAGAGACAAATCGACCTACTCCTATAGAGAGATGTTGTGTAGTGTACGATTTTAGCCGCAAGAGTCGGTGCATCCTCTCGTTTCCGGGCGTGTCCGGTAGGGACATGCGGACAGCTGCCACGCCCGCTCCTGACCAGCCTGGCCCACCCAAAGCCCCTCCATCGCCCGCGCGCGCTTCCCACCTGAAATGGTCAGCGCCACTCCAAAGAATTGATGCCGCATTCATGCCCGGGGAGAGCGGACGCGACCTCTCACTGGCACAAGAGTGATGGTTGCTTCGTACGTCCAACTTACTGTTGGGTGTATGTGATTTGACGGCTCATTGGTCTTTATTACTGAGGTGGTAGGACTGCTGGATGTCCCACGCTTTTGGCGAAAGGAGGTACTACTACTAGATTACAATTTTCTCCATTCTTCCAGCGGAGGCGTGCAAGAGCAGTGAAAAACACGCAGGCTCAGTGATTACATGGCCCACCTCACACCATCACCGTGCGACACCTAACTCTTTACATAGTACTCCCTCCGTTCCTAAATATTACTAGATGAGTTCCCGCGCGTTGCCACGAAATAGCGGTATATCTCTCTGCGCAAAATTATCGATTTCATGGAACTAAAAAAACTCTATAACCGCATGACAAATGTGGTAGCCAAACTAGATAATCTCCCATCATCATTTAGATCATCCCACGTAAGGAAAAAAGATTAGCCAACTCCTACTGCATAATGGGATTAAATTTTCTTTTTGACATGTTATGGGACTTAAAAGCTCACTTACAAGCATGCTACCGGTGAATGCTTGCATGCAGACATGTTGATGTGATTTAAAACCCACTCACATGCATGTGCCATGGTATTTTTGCATGCTTGCATGTGGCTTAGTGCAGAGCCTCTCAATGTCTAGATCAGACGGCTATTATGGACTGATTTACTTCATCTAACGGCTACATCAATTTTGATGATGTGGCTCAAGGAGAGGATAGAGAATTCCTAGTAGTGGGGGCTAGCTATTACTAGTAGATAAGTCTTTGTAGAGATTCCACTACATACGAAACAAAATGAATGAATCTATACTTAAAATGCATCTATATACATCCGCATGTGGTTCATGGTGAAATCTCTACAAAGACTTATATTTAGGAATGGAGGAAGTACTAGTATAGTACGTACTGTAATTTATCAGCGAGATAAATTTGTACAATGCTATGAAGCTTCCAAAATATTAACCTTGCTATTGGCTCTTCGCCTCTTAGGGAAGTCGAGCAATAATGGTAGTGTAGTATATATCGTTCTGGCTATATGAGACCACCACGTGGGCGAGGGTCGAGGGGCGAGGGAGAGTGCTACATACGGAGCAAAATAAGTGAATCTACACTCTAAAATACGTCTATATACATCAGTGTTTGGAGTATGTACTAGTAGTTCATATTGAAATCTACTAAAGGACATATATATTCCAAACAATATGATATAATATCTATAACCAAGGTAGTAGGGAGGAGGAGTAAACGAAGGGAGTAGTAAATTTTTCTCCTCGTCCTGCGAGCCACCGCGCGCATGGGTGAGGGAGCAGGCGTAAGGCGGAGCAAGCTTCACCTCATCCTGCGAGCCACCGCGCCCGTGGGTGGGGGAGACGGCGTACTAAGCAAGCTTCTCCTCATTCTGCGAGTTGACGAGACACATCAAAAGTACTCCAGTGTATAGAGCCTTGCCTCTAAGGTAGGCCCCACATGGTTTGCCTCTTTTTTTTAACATAACACGTCAAGTCACAATTTGTTTGTTCACCCGTGGTAGACGATCCTCCCTCCACCAAGTGCACAACCAGTACACGTGCCAAATTACCACGTGGGCTGCCTTTTTCCTACAGAAATGAGCTCCACCGTGTACCCGCGCGGGTGTGGTTGGGAAAGAGACGGGAGTATGTGCGCCGTGCATGCACCTCTTCTCTTCGTGCACGTCCCCCACCTACATGGGTGTGTGTGAGAGATACAAACCGCGTTCTTGAGTGTTTTTTGTTTTGGGATGGGGGTGGGGTGGGGATTGATTTCGTGAATTATTTGTGGGAATATGTGTCGATGACATCTCAAACAAAATTTTGCATGCAATGTGTGTGAAATGGAGGCCTATCCATATCATACATAGAGGATTGGGCAATCCACGAGAAGAGAGGGAGGGGTCATAGCTATCGATAGAGTCAAAGAGAGGATCAAGTGGGTAGGTGCGAGATTGATGAAGAGAGCCATCGAAATTGTGTGTGTGTGCAAGTCAAAGATATAGGGCGACTGGCCTACGGAACATTAGAGGGCACATGTCAAGTTTGTGTGTGGCCGGGAGACATGACTAGAGCGCTCGATGTATCGGTGTGTGGGGGGGGAGGGGCGGGGGGAGGGGTAGGCAGAGGCCTAACTATAGAGGTAGAACGACTCGTATATGTGTTGAGAAGGAGAGACCCATCTATGTCTTGAGGGAGATCGTTCGACATCCATACATAACTGAAGGACGGGAAATATGATGGGACAGAGAGAGAGAGGGAGGGAGAGGGGTAGAGTGCTGGATGGGTGATGGAGTTGCTTCTCCAAGATGGTGGGAGAGGCATACTAGACAAACTGAGGGTGGAATGGCAATGTTATCAATAAGAGTGGGGATGTGTTTCTGTGTGTGCTTGTGCGTGATAGATCTGTTGGGACGCATCCATGGATGATGAAGGGGAACCATGTGTTTGGTAAGCAAACCTAACTAGATCGGTAGATCAATTGTTGTTTGTCGGAGGAAGGGAGAGACACAACTAATGAGGTATATTGATTGACGTGTGGGTAAAAACGAGTTATAAGGAGCTAGCTAGCTATATGTATAGCGAGAGATCGGTCGGTGTATGTCCATTTGTTAGTGGCAAATAAGGCCCAGCGAGACGGATAGACAGAGAGAATGCAGCTAGGAGGTGGTGCGAGAGGCCCAACTACTACCTAGATAGGGGGAGGAGTGTTCGGTTGTGAGATCGATGAAAAGAGGGGCGAGAGTTTACATGTGTGCCTGACCGTATGAGAGACATGAGGCAAGGACACATAAAGGAAGAGATTGAAGGTGTGGGTGTATGTTGTTGGCAGGCATCACTGGAGAGGTTTATCAATCTGTGTGTGTCAGAAAGGAGTTGTGGAGACTCTGGGATAATGACCTAAAGAAAAAAATGAATGTTCCCGGTGGATAGAATGCCGAGGGAGGGGGAGGGCGAGGAGGGCGTGTGCATGCACGAGAGAAAGTTAGTGGTAGCTACAAAGGTTAGAGGATTGTGTGGGTGTAAGAGACTAACAAAGACCATAATTTGATATGAAAGCGGATTCATATATTTGAATAGGAGATCATAGTGTTTTAAACATTGCATGCATGAATATAGCGGTGATACACGTGCTGTGCACATGTTATACCATAATGTGATAATGCATGGCGTTTGATGTATACTACATAACCTTCTTCTTGTAGACGTTGTTGGGCCTCCAAGTGCAGAGGTTTGTAGGACAGTAGCAAATTTCCCTCAAGTGGATGACCTAAGGTTTATCAATCCGTAGGAGGCGTAGGATGAAGATGGTCTCTCTCAAGCAACCCTGCAACCAAATAACAAAGAGTCTAGTGTGTCCCCAACACACCCAATACAATGGTAAATTGTATAGGTGCACTAGTTCGGCAAAGAGATGGTGATACAAGTGCAATATGGATGGTAGATAAAGGTATTTGTACTCTGAAAATATAAAAACAGCAAGGTAACCAATGATAAAAGTGAGCGTAAACGGTATTGCAATGATAGGAAATAAGGCCTAGGGTTCATACTTTCACTAGTGTAAGTCCTCTCAACAATACTAACATAATTGGATCATAAAATTATCCCTCAACATGGAACAAAGAGTCACTCCAAAGTCACTAATAGCGGAGAACGAATGAAGAGATTATGGTAGGGTACAAAACCACCTCAAAGTTATTCTTTCCAATCAATCCGTTGGGCTATTCCTATAAGTGTCAAAACAGCCCTAGAGTTCGTACTAGAATAACACCTTAAGATACAAATCAACCAAAACCCTAATGTCACCTAGATACTTCAATGTCACCTCAAGTATCCGTGGGCATGATTATACGGTATGCATCACACAATCTCAATTCATCTATTCAACCAACACAAAGAACCTCAAAGAGTGCCCCAAAGTTTCTACCGGAGAATCACGACGAAAACGTGTGCCAACCCCTATGCATAGGTTCCCAATGTCACGAAACCCGCAAGTTGGTCACCAAAACGTACATCAAGTGGCATGTGGTATCCCATTGTCACCACAGATATCCATGGCAAGACATACATCAAGTGTTCTCAAGTCTTTAAAGACTCAATCCAATAAGATTACTTCGAAGGGGAAACTCGATTCATTACAAGAGAGAAGAGGGGGGAAGAAACATCATAGGATCCAAATATAATAGCAAAGCTCGCGATACATCAAGATCGTATCATCTTAAGAACACGAGAGAGAGAGAGAGAGATCAAACACATAGCTACTGGTACATACCCTCAGCCCCGAGGGAGAACTACTCCCTCCTCATCATGGAGAGCACCGGGATTATGAAGATGGCCACCGGAGAAGGATTGCCCCCTCCGGCAGGGTGCCGTAACGGGTCTAGATTGAGTTTCGGTGGCTACGGAGGCTTATGGCAGCGGAACTCCCGATCTATGTTGCTCTCTGATGTTTTTAGGGTATATGAAGATATATAGGTGGAAGAAGTACGTCAGGGGGGCCACGAGGGGCCCACGAGGCAGGGGGCGCACCCAGGGGGGGCCCTCCACCCTCGTGACCTCCCCGGAAACTTCTTGGAGTAGGGTCCAAGTCTCATGGATCACGTTCGGTGAGAAGATCACGTTCCCGAAGGTTTCATTCCGTTTGGACTCCGTTTGATATTCTGTTTCCTCGAAATACTGAAATAGGCAAAAAACAACAATTCTGGGCTGGGCCTCTGGTTAATAGGTTAGTCCCCAAAAACTATGAAAGTGGAAAATAAAGCCCAATATAGTCCAAAATAGTAGATAAAGTAGCATGGAGCAATCAAAAATTATAGATATGTTGGAGACGTATCAGGCATCCCCAAGCTTAATTCCTGCTCGTCCTTGAGTAGGTAAATGATAAAAAAGAATTTTTGATGTGTAATGCTAGTTGGCATAATTTCAATGTGATTCTTCTTAATCATGGTATGAATATTCAGATCCGAAAGGTTCAAGACAAAAGTTCATATTGACATAAAAATGATAATACTTCAAGCATACTAATTAAACAATTATGTCATCTCAAAATAACATGGCCAAAGGAAGTTCATCCCTACAAAATCATATAGTTAGGCTATGCTTCATTTTCGTCACACAAAGATGTTCCCAACTTCTATACCCCCGATGACAAGCCAAGAAATTGTTTCATACTCAAATAATCTCAAACTTTTTCAACCTTCACGCAATACATGAGCGCGAGCCATGGACATAGCACTATGGGTGGTATAGAATATAATGACGGGGATTGTGTGGAGAAGACAAAAAAGGAGAAAGTCTCACATCAACGAGGCTAATCAATGAGCTATGGAGATGCCCATCAATTGATGTTAATGCAAGGAGTAGGGATTGCCATGCAACGGATGCACTAGAGCTAAGAATGCTCAACAAAAGAAAACTAGTGGGTGTGCATCCAACTTGCTTGCTCACGAAGACCTAGGGCATTTTGAGGAAGCCCATCATTGGAATATACAAGCCAAGTTCTATAATGAAAAATTCCCACTAGTATGAACAAGACAACTTATGAGACTCACTATATGAAAATCATGGTGCTACTTTGAAGCACAAGTGTGGAAAAAGGGATAGTAGCATTGCCCTTTTTATTTTCTCATTTTTTGGGCCTTTATTTTTTTTCTTTTTGGCCTTTCTCTCTTTTTTTTGATTGGGCAATGCTCTAATAATGATGATCATCACACTTCGATTGATTACAACATAATGATTACAACTCGATACTAGAACAAGATATGACTCTATATGAATGCCTCCGGCGGTGTACCGGGATGGTGCAATGAATCAAGAGTGACATGTATGAAAAATAATGCATGGTGGCTTTGCCACAAATACGATGTCAACTACAAGATCATGCAATGGCAATATGACAAAAGTAAAGCATGTCATCATGATGATGATGGTGGAAGTTGCATGGCAATATATCTCAGAATGGCTATGGAAATGCCATGATAGGTAGGTATGGTGGCTGTTTTGAGGAAGATATAGGGAGGTTTATGTGTGAAAGAGCGTATCATATCACGGGGTTTGGATGCACTGGCAAAGTTTGCACCAACTCTCAATGTGAGAAAGGGCAATGCACGGTACCGAAGAGGCTAGCAAATGGCGGAAAGGTAAAAGTGCGTATAATCCATGGACTCAACATTAGTCAAAAGAACTCATATACTTATTGCAAAAATTTAGAAGTCATCAAAAATCAAGTACTACGCGCATGCTCCTAGGGGGATAGATTGGTAGGAAAAGACCATCGCTCGTCCCTGACCGCCACTCATAAGGATGCACAAGCCAGGTACACTTCATGTTTCAAATTTGTTACACAACTTTAACCATACATGCATGCTACGGGACTTGCTAACTTCAACACAAGTATTTCTAAAATTCAAAACTACTCAACTAGCACGACTATGATATTATCACCTCCATATCTCAAAACAATTATCAAGCATCAAACTTATCTTAGTATTCAACCCACTAAAAAGAAAGTTTCACATATCTTGAATACCTAGCATATTAGGATTTTTAAGCACATTACCATGATATTTAAGACTCTCAAAATAATATAAGTGAAGCATGAGAGTTCTTCTATTTCTTCAAAATAAAACTACAACCATGCTCTAAAAGATATAAGTGAAGCACTAGAGCAAATGACAAACTACTACGAAAGATATAAGTGAAGATCAATGAGTAGTCGAATAATTATGAAACTATGTGAAGAATCTGTAACATTTAATAATTTCAGATCTTGGTATTTTATTCAAACAGCAAGCAAAGAAAAAGAAAATGACATTCTAAGAATAGCAAACATCATGTGAAGAAGCAAAAACTTAGGATCAACCGGTACTAACCGATAGTTGTTGAAGAAGAAAGGTGGGATGCCAACCGGGGCATCCCCAAGCTTAGACGCTTGAGACTTCTTGAGATATTATATTGGGGTGCCTTGGGCATCCCCAATCTTGAGCTTTTGTGTCTCCTTAATTCCTCTCATATCACGGTCTCCCTAAATCTCAAAAGCTTCATCCATACAAAACTCAACAAGGACTCGTGAGATAAGTTAGTATAAACCATTGCCAATACCTTATCATAATCTACTGTAGAAAATCCCCAAAATTATTATTCAACATTGAATACTAAATGCCTCTGCATATTTAATAGTACTATCCTCAAATAGAATCATTAAAGAAGCAAACATATGCAAACAATGCAAACATAACAGCAATCTGCCTAAACAGGATAGTCTGTAAAGAATGCTGCAACATCCATACTTCCCTAGCTCCAAAAATTATGAAAGAAAATTCACACTGTAGTAAATTTATCAGAGATTAATATGCAAAAGGTTTCAACATTTTATCACATTCTGACTTTTCTAGGGAATTATTGCAACAGCGGTAAACTTTTTGTTTTCAAACAGCAACATGTATACTTGTAACATAGGCATAGTAAAGGCTATCAATGCCACTTTTATTAAAATAAAAGATGCAAAACATTTTTCTAAATAAAAGAAAGCAAATCCTAACAAAATAAATTGACGCTCCAAGCAAAACACATATCATGTGGTAAATAAAAATATAGCTCCAAGTAAAGTTAACGATGAACGAAGACGAAAGAGGGGATGCCTTCCGGGGCATCCCCAAGCTTAGGCTCTTGGTTGTCCTTGAATATTAACTTGGGGTGCCTTGGGCATCCCCAAGCTTAGGCTCTTGCCACTCCTTATTCCATAGTCCATCGAATCTTTGCCCAAAACTTGAGAACTTCACAACACAAAATTTAACAGAAAACTCGTAAGCTCCGTTAGTATAAGAAAATAAATCACCACTTCAAGGTACTGTAATTAACTCATTCTTTATTTATATTGGTGTTAAACCTACTGCATTCCAACTTATCTATGGTTTATAAACTATTTTACTAGCCATAGATTCATCAAAATAAGTAAACAACACATGAAAAACAGAATCTGTCAAAAACAGAACAGTCTGTAGTAATCTGGATCAAACGTATACTTTTGGAACTCATAAAATTCTCAAATAAATTGCTCGACCTGAGGAATTTATCTATTAATCATCTCCAAAAACAATTAACTAAATATAACTCTCCAAATAAAAATGGCAGCAGTTCTCATGAGCGCTAAAGTTTCTGTTTTCGACAGCATGATCAACAAGACTTTCCCCAAATCTTCCCAAAGGTTCTACTTGGCACATACACTAATTAAACACATAAAACCACATCTAAACAGAGGCTATATGAATTATTTATTACTAAACAGGAACAAAAGTCAAGGAACAAAAATAAAATTGGGTTGCCTCCCAACAAGCGCTATCGTTTAACGCCCCTAGCTAGGCATGACGATTTCAACGATGCTCACATAAAAGATAAGAATTGAAACATAAAGAGAGCATCATGAAGAATATAACTAACACATTTAAGCCTAACCCACTTCCTATGCATAGGTATTTTGTGAGAAAACAACTTATGGGAACAATAATCAACTAGCATAGGAAGGTAAAACAAACATAACTTCAAAATATTAAGCACATAGAGAGGAAACTTGATATTATTGCAATTCCTACAAGCATATGTTCCTCCCTCATAATAATTTTCAGTAGCATCATGAATGAATTCAACAATATAACCAGCACCTAAAGCATTCTTTTCATGATCTATAAGCATAGAAAATTTACTACTCTCCACACAAGCAAAATTCTTCTCATGAATAATAGTGGGAGCAAACTCAACAAAATAACTATCATGTGATTGAAAATTAAGATCAAGATGACAAGTTTCATGGTTATCATTATTCTTTAAAGCATACATGTCATCACAATAATCATCATAGATAGGAGGTATGCTTTCATCATAATAAATTTGCTCATCAAAACTTGGGGGGCAAAAAATATCATCTTCATCCAACGTAGCTTCCCCAAGCTCGTGGCTTTGCATATCATTAGCATCATGGATATTCAAGGAATTCATACTAACAACATTGCAATCATGCTCATCATTCAAATACTTAGTGCCAAACATTTTATAGATTTCTTCTTCTAGCACTTGAGCACAATTATCCTTTCCATCATACTCACGAAATATATTAAAAAGGTGAAGCGTATGAGACAAACTCAATTCCATTTTTTGTAATTTTCTTTTGTAAACTAAACTAGTGATAAAACAAGAAACTAAAAGACTCGATTGCAAGATCTAAAGATATACCTTCAAGCACTCACCTCCCCGGCAACGGCGCCAGAAAAGAGCTTGATGTCTACTACACAACCTTCTTCTTCTAGACGTTGTTGGGCCTCCAAGTGCAGAAGTTTGTAGGACAGTAGCAAATTTCCCTCAAGTGGATGACCTAAGGTTTATCAATTCATAGGAGGCGTAGGATGAAGATGGTCTCTCTCAAGCAACCTTGCAACCAAATAACAAAGAGTCTCTTGTGTCCCCAACACAGCCAATACAATGGTAAATTGTATAGGTGCACTAGTTCGGCGAAGAGATGGTGATACAAGTGCAATATGGATGGTAGATAAAGGTATTTGTAATCAGAAAATATAAAAACAGCAAGGTAACTAATGATAAAAGTGAGCGTAAACGGTATTGCAACGATAGGAAATAAGGCCTAGGGTTCATACTTTCACTAGTGTAAGTCCTCTCAACAATACTAACATAATTGGATCATGAAATGATCCCTCAACATGCAACAAAGAGTCACTCCAAAGTCACTAATAGCGGAGAACGAACGAAGAGATTATGGTAGAGTACGAAACCACCTCAAAGTTATTCTTTCCAATCAATCCGTTGGGCTATTCCTATAAGTGTCACAAACAGCCCTAGAGTTCGTACTAGAATAACACCTTAAGATACAAATCAACCAAAACCCTAATGTCACCTAGATACTTCAATGTCACCTCAAGTATCCGTGGGCATGATTATACGATATGCACCACACAATCTCAATTCATCTATTCAACCAACACAAAGAACCTCAAAGAGTGCCCCAAAGTTTCTACCGGAGAATCACGACGAAAACGTGTGCCAACCCCTATGCATAGGTTCCCTATGTCACGAAAGCCGCAAGTTGGTCACCAAAATGTACATCTAGTGGAACGTGGTATCCCATTGTCACCACAGATATCCACGACAAGACTCAATCCAATAAGATTACTTCGAAGGGGAAACTAGATTCATTACAAGAGAGAAGAGGGGGGAAGAAACATCATAGGATCCAAATATAATAGCAAAGCTCGGGATACATCAAGATCGTATCATCTCAAGAACACGAGAGAGAGAGAGATCAAACACATAGCTACTGGTACATACCCTCAGCCCCGAGGGAGAACTACTCCCTCCTCGTCATGGAGAGCACCGGGATGATGAAGATGGACACCGGAGAAGGATTTCCCCCTCCGGTAGGGTGCCGGAACGGGTCTAGATTGAGTTTCGGTGGCTACGGAGGCTTATGGCGGCGGAACTCCCGATCTATGTTGCTCTCTGATGTTTTTAGGGTATATGGAGATATATAGGCGGAAGAAGTACGTCAGGGGGGCCACGAGGGGCCCACGAGGCAGGGGGCGCGCCCAGGGGGGGGGCCTCCACCCTTGTGACCTCCCCGGAAACTTCTTGGAGTAGCGTCCAAGTCTCCTGGATCACGTTCGGTGAGAAGATCACGTTCCCGAAGGTTTCATTCCGTTTGGACTCCGTTTGATATTCTGTTTCCTCGAAATACTGAAATAGGCAAAAAATAACAATTCTGGGCTGGGCCTCCGGTTAATAGGTTAGCCCAAAAATAATATAGAAGTGGAAAATAAAGCCCAATATGGTCCAAAACAGTAGTAAAATAGCATGGAGCAATCAAAAATTATAGATATGTTGGAGACGTATCAACGTTTGCAACTCACAGTTAAATGCCGAACAATCTAAACCATACTATACATCAAACAATCTCACATTTTATTTGAATTTGTGATAATGTGTGGCATTTGCAGCTTACAACTAAATATCGAACAATCTAAACAATACTATATATCGAACATTCTCACGTTTTATTTAAATTTGTGATAATGTGTGGTGTTTGCAACTCACATCTAAATACTTGTAGGAATAGGGGGCGGGGCACCATACATAATGTGATAAACACATTATACATATGAGACATGGTTTAGATTATGAAGATCTAGCTAGAGCTAGAAATGTAATGTGATTTGAAATCAAAATAAAGTGGATTCAAAAAATCTAGTTCGAGTTCATATAGTACACATAGTTCATATGTAAGTCGAGTCTAATCATGTGGTGTGCTGTGAAGATAATACACAAACGATGGTTTAACTTGGCAATAATGATGATAGTAGATCTTATTAAAACAGAGAAATGAATTCAAATGCTTTGACTTCACAACAATCATTACTATAGATCTTATTCAAATAGAGAAACAAATTCAAATTTAGTTCATATTGAAGCGGTAGTATATACGTTTGGAATGCACTAAAATGTTCATTTGAGTAGTAGGTTGCATGCATTATACACGTAGCAAAATATTTTAATTGAATATGACATGAATTCAAAGTTTTGAATGACATTTGTAGTGCGCATTGATTTGGTACAGTACACGTTAGGCTTGTCAGGAAATTTCAACCCGCGCCTTGTTAGCCCGAAATATTTAAGATGTATCTTTGTCTCGTTGTGCTCCGACAACTCCCTCCATCTCAACCCGCGCCTTGCTATTCCGAAATTACAACGCGCGCGAAAACTCCCACCTCCTGTGAAATCCCGACACGCGAAATGCCCGCGGTACCCCTGAACCGAAAGAACTGCCTCAAATCAGTGGGGGTACTTTCGTAACTTAATTACCCCACATTTTGGACAAGCGCGTCTCTAAGCCATGGTTCCCCACTGCCATCCCATCCACCCACCCATTCGTACACCAAGGCTGTGAAAACCCGATACAAAACCCCACACCCTGCTCCATCCGCCACCCAGCCGGAGCCTCTTCCCCGACGACGTCGTCCACAGCAACACCTCGACGTCCCTCATCCACCGTACCGGATGAGGATCCGTCGTCGATCTCATTGTCCCTCCGGTCCAGCCACCCCGTCCTCCACCTCCAAGGAGCTGCCCCGACGTTCCTATAATTCCATGAACACACCCGCCGGTGGTCGTTACTCCTGGCAGGATCAAACTGGCCCCACAGATCAATACTAGTCTTTTCTGCGCACTTTGTCCTCACTCGTGCGCACCCGGAGCAACTTCCCGGTCGGTCACCCATCCTGACACTACTCCAAGCTGAGCATGCTTAACTTTGGAGTTCTGTCCGAATGGGCTCCCGGAAAAGAAGGAATTCCTTATTGATATGAGTAGTCTATCATCCCTAATAAGCCAGGCTATCACATACACCCCCACTCATAGGAACCGACGTCCTCGTCGGGCCACATGAACGTTCCCTCTTGGCACATACGTCTGTGCATCCAGTCTGGTACATGTGCCATGTCGGGTGCCAAGACGGGTCACAAACGTCATGAACAACATGACTGCGCACCTGTCCGCAACCATCCGTGTAACTGCGAGGGTCGACTCTGATACCAACTTGTAACACCCTCGATGCGGCTATATCTCCCACGTGTCGAAGCACGACTTAGAGGCATAACCACATTGAAAGCAATGTCGCAAGTGAGGTAATCTTCACACAACCCATGTAATTCATAAGGGAAAGAGATAGATAGTTGGCTTACAATCGCCACTTCACACAATACATGAGTAAAGCATTACATCATCCAGATACAATCAAGGTCTGACTACAGAACCAAAATAAAAGAAGACTACCCCAAATGCTACACAGATCCCCGATCGACCCCAACTGGGCTCCACTACTGATCAACTAGAATGAAACAACACAAAGGACAAGATCTTCATTGAGCTCCTCCTTGAGCTTGGTTGCATCACCTGCTCGGTTTCATCGGCACCTGCAAGCTGGTTTTGGAAGTATCTGTGAGTCACGGGGACTCAGCAATCTCACACCCTCGCGATCAAGACTGTTTAAGCTTATAGGAAGGGTAAAAGGTATGAGGTGGAGCTGCAGCAAGCGACTAGCACATATGGTGGCTAAACATACGCAAATGAGAGCGAGAAGAAAAGGAAAAGCACAGTCGAGAAACTATGATCAAGAATTGATCCTAGAACAACCAACGTCAAGCATTACTCCGACACCGTGTTCACTTCCCGAACTCCGCCGGAAAGAGACCATCACGGGTACACATGCGGTTGATGTATTTTAGTTAAGATAAGTTTCAGGTTTTCTACAACCGGACATTAACAAATTCCCATCTGCCCATAACCGCGGGCACGGCTTTCGAAAGTTCAAATCCTTGCAGGGGTGTCCCAACTTAGCCCATCACAAGCTCTCACGGTCAACGAAGGATATTCCTTCTCCCAAGACAATCCGATCAGACTCGGCATCCCGGTTACAAGACATCCTCGACAATGGTAAAACAAGTCCAGCAACACCGCCCGAATGTGCCGACAAATCCCGATAGGAGCTACACATATCTCGTTCTCAGGGCACACTCAGATGAGCGCTCCATACAACTAAAACCAAACCTCGAGTTTCCCCGAGCGGGCGCTGCACAGGGCTCTAGTTTGGACCAACACTCAGAGGAGCACTGGCCTGGGGGGGGGGGGTAAAATAATGATGACCCTTGAGTCTGCAGAACCCAAGGGAAAGAAAATGCTGGGTGGCGAATGGTAAAACCAATGTTGGGCATTGCTGGAGGAGTTTTATTCAAGGCGAACTTTCAAGGGGTTCCCATTATAACCCAACCGTGTAAGGAACGCAAAATCCGGGAACATAACACCGATATGGCGGAAACTAGGACGGCAAGAGTGGAACAAAACACTAGGCATAAGGCCGAGCCTTCCACCCTTTACCAAGTATATAGATGCATTAATTAAATAAGAGATATTGTGATATCCCAACAAATATCCATGTTCCAACAAGGAACAAACTCCAATCTTCACCTGCAACTAACAACGCTATAAGAGGGGCTGAGCAAAGTGGTTACATAGCCAAACAACAGTTTGCTAGGACAAGGTGGGTTAGAGGCTTGGTTTAACAATATGGGAGGCATGATAAGCGAGTGGTAGGTATCGTAGCATAGGCATAGCAAAAGAGCGAGAAACTAGCAAGCAAAGATAGAAGTGATTTCGAGGGTATGGTCATCTTGCCTGAAATCCCGCAAGGAAGAAGAACGAGTCCATGAAGAAGACAAACAGACGTAGTCGAACGGTTCCTCACAAACGCGACGTTATCGGAGCCAACCCGAAGAAGCAACACCGGAAAGAAGCACACAACATAGTAAACAACCAACACATGAGCATGGCATGATATGCGAGATGTGGTATGCGGTGCATATGCATGATTTGGAAATAAATGATTGAACCTTGCCTCAAATTGGAAATCCAAGAGTGCCACTTGAAATAGGAGTTGATTTTGGTCGAAATTGATATAAAGATCACCGGAATCGGATGCACGGTTTGGAAATGGCAAGCAAAACAAATATGGCACCGGTCTGCGATTAACAGCAAGTAGCCTAATAAATGCATCAAGATAAATATGCTAAAGCACTCAAACATAACAACAAAATACATGGCAGGGATCCAATCATGATGCTTGACAAAAGATGAGCACTGAGCTACGGCTAATTAATCCATTAACAGGTTCAAACAAGCATGGCAAAAGTGCAAATGATAACAGGTTTCAGACTTAGTGAAATTAACAGCATATCAGGAATTTATCATCAGGAAGCAATGTTTAGAGCATGAAAACTACATGCTATAGGAACATATCATGGCAAATCAAGCCATGGCATGAAGCTACTCTAGGCACATAACAAAAGTCCCTTAGTGACCCTAAACCAAAAGGGATCAGAAAATACAATTGCAAGCATGTGAACATAGCAAAAACATAAACAGGTTCAGACTTAGGGAAAAACTGGAGCATGCAAAACAGATTAACAAGTAGGCATGTTTACAAGCTCGATGCACTCACTACAAGGAATTGCATGACAAACTAAGCATACACCCATCAAGAAAACATGGCATAGAATCTAGACATGGAAAGAACAACAACATAGCATGCACAGATCAACAACAACAAGCTCGGCAAAATCGCTAAACATGTTAACAATCTGCCAGGAACATTTCATAGCAAAAGTAGAGCTCGACTGACTCAAGCTAGGGTTCTCCATAAATGCAAACAAATACATGGATGGATAGAGCACCACAATATTAACAAAACATCCTTGCTGATCATCCTCAAAAGAGGCACGGATCACTAGGAAACAACATGAACATATGGCATAAAAACAAAATCAGGACAAGGACTTAGTGAAAAACTAAGTCCCTGAAATCAGCATCACTGAGTAAGCTACTTTGCATTCTTGTGCTAGTCACCACAAATATTACAAAAATACATGGCATACACCATGTAAAGATGGCATGGTATACAACAAAACACATGTAGAGCTCAGGATCATAGCATGCACACATTAATCATGGCAAAAATGACAAAAGGCCATTTGCTGAAACAGATCTGAAATAATCATCACAGAGCCCTCTTCCAACAGCATTTTGGGCATCAAGATGAGCTCCAATGAGAATGATGCAGTGAGATGAAATGATGTACTCGTCGAGGCGAACATTTTGATATGCTACATGCACGAATCGGAGCTACGATGCGAAAGATATGATGCGATGAACATGGCCACATGAATCTGGAAACTTCGGGGACTTGGTGAAATTTTTACCTCCGCGAAAAGTCAACGCGCGATGAGGATATCCGGGACGTGGGGCGGAGCCGTTTGGTTCGTCTCCCGGTGGATCTGATCCACTCCAGCCCGGATCTCGCCGGAGAAGTGGCCGGAGTTCTCGAAGCTCGCCGGAGTGGATGGAGGAGGCCGGAGACGAGGAGGAGGCCGGAGGAGGGGGCCGCGGGTCCGGGAAGGGCGGCGCCAGAACCGGCCAGGATGAGGCCGCGGAGGTCCGGCGGATCCCGCGGTGGAGGTGGCCGCCGACGAGCTGCCATGGCGGGGCATCGAGCTCGCGGGAAGACGTCGCGGGCGCGGAGGCGGTGCGCAACGGCGGTGGGGTGCGGGCGGCGCGCGGGCGGCGGAGTGTAGGCGCGGCGGTGGCCGGCGCCGTGCAGGCGCGGCGGTTGATGAAGCTATGTACCTAGGGTAGGGTCATGGACCTGTCCAAACCGACCTACCCAAGGACACCTCCAGAAGAAATCACATTTCAATCGACTTGGCGGTGTTTCACTCGACGGACTCGAAGACACTCGACCAAGAAGCAACCACTCGACCAAGATCCAACCACCCGACGGCCAGGAGACCTAAAGTCACTCCGCACGCTAATGGTCGGTCATTAAGTAGCTTTTATGGCCATCATAGCACTTTATTAGGGGCGTTACCAGTAACGCCCGACCTTAATGTACTTAAAACCCTGCATAACTGAGGGCCGGAGGGGTCTGGCGGACTCTAATAAGCCACCCCCTCCTCGGTGTAAAGGGTTCGCACCCGTGTAATTCATACTCTGATAATCCAGTCGACCGCCTCCGGGCTCCGAGACGTAGGGCTATTACTTCCTCCGAGAAGGGCCTGAACTCGTAAACCTTGTGTTCTTACAACTTCTCCATAGCTAAGATCTTGCCTCTCCATACTTACCCCCCTACACTACTGTCAGACTTGGAACCACGATAGTTGGCGCCCACCGTGGGGCCGGTGTTTTGTTGGAGAGTTGCGACCTTTTTGACCCGAATCATCATGGTTTTTTGCGGAGTTTTGGTGGAGGGCCGCGAGATCCGTCTCGGTGCGCTCACGTTCATCGTTGACGACTCTGCTTGGCTCCAGGAGGCTCCACTCGACGTGGACGCACTCCCTGTTCGCGGGGCAACGCACTTTAGCGCGTGCGTCCGCGGCGTTCTCCTACGGCAACCATCGACCCCCTACCGGTCGGCTCCTGTGTTGTTCTCCCTCCCTGTTTCTTGCTGGCGCAAGCGCTCCGGTCGGTCGAGACTTCAGCAGTGGGTGAGACACGCGATGGCACGCCAGTCGGCCACCCCTCAAGTCGCGGCGATCGAGCCCGACGAATCCCTCTACGGCCTGTTCGACCTGTCGACTGGCTCCGCAAAGACTGCATCCAAGTGCGACAGCAGCGATCCGGCGGCGGAGGTTCTAATGGTCGATGGACCGCCCAGTCCTCCCGGTTTTCCCCGCACCGACGGAGGCGCGGGTGGAGGCGACCCGTCGCGTCCCCATGAGGAGTATCTTCCCGAGCCTCTCACGTCGCTGCAGAGAGAAGAACTTCGCCGCCGGAACGTGGATGCACTGCACACTCCTATCATTGGAGAAACCCCCGAGGCTCGCGCCTTAGAAGACGCGCGCCTGGCAAACTTGGCCGAGCACACTCGACTGGAGAACCTCCAGCGAGCACTCGACGAGCGTGCGCGACAACGGGTTCCCGAATCCAGTCGACGTCAGCTCTTCCTGCCCCTGCAGATATATCGAACTCCGATTCAGAATTTAGCAGCTGCGGCCTGTATAGCGGAGTCAATTCAGCCTTCCCAGTCGGAGGCTGGCAGAGGCTTGCTGCAGATCAGAGCGTTACTCCGGGCAGCAGGAGACCAGAATTCTGCTATTTCTCAGTCGCGGAACAGGATTCGCAGCAGATCCGTTGCCGCGGACACAGTCCAGTCGGCTCACAGCCCGAGATCGCCCCCGAGGCGTGAGGGACATGGAGACCGGCGTGACCAGTATGGGAACCATGAGCAGTATGGTCACCGAGTCGATCGTGACGGTCGACGTCGAGTGCCCACGCCTCTGCCGAGGAGCGGGTCATATGTAC
Source organism: Triticum urartu (assembly GCF_056163025.1). Taxonomy (NCBI): domain Eukaryota; kingdom Viridiplantae; phylum Streptophyta; class Magnoliopsida; order Poales; family Poaceae; genus Triticum; species Triticum urartu. The sequence continues at coordinate 357,300,995 of NC_141877.1, forward strand.
CTCGCCAGCAGGATGACAGGCGCCCTCATAGTGGTGGGCGAAGGATTCCAGTCAACCCCAGAGGGCCAGGCTTTGATGCGAGATCCATTCTCGTCCAAGGTTTGGTCGACAGGAACAAGGCTCACCGAGAAGGTCACGACAGAGATGCACCTACCAGCAGCAGAGTACATGTTTCGGGGCAGAGTGCTTTAGTAGAGCCATCAGGGCTGCTGTGATTCCTCCCAACTTCAGATTGGCGAGTGGAGTCAGTAAGTTCACTGGCGAGTCCAAGCCTGATACTTGGCTTGAGGACTATCGAGTGGCCGTCCAGATTGGCGGCGGCAATGATGAAGTGGCCATGAAGCACCTGCCTCTCATGTTGGAGGGCTCGGCCAGAGCGTGGCTGAACCAGTTAGCGCCTAGCATAATTTACACTTGGGAAGATCTCTCCCGAGTGTTCATCACCACATTTGAAGGCACATGCAAGCGACCGGCAGGGCTGACGGAACTGCGGTCTTGCGTGCAGAAGCCGAATGAAACTTTGAGGGATTACATCCAGAGGTGGATCATGTTACATCACTCGGTGGGGAATGTGCCTGACCACCAAGAAGTTTGTGCCTTCAAGGAAGGCGTCAAGTACAGAGAACTGAATTTGAAATTCGGTCGAACCGGAGATATGTCCCTGAACCGGATGATGGAGATTTCCACCAAGTATGCTAATGGTGAAGATGAGGATCGACTCAGGAGTGGCAAGCTCAAGTCAGTCGCCCAAGAAATCGGAGGAAATTCCAATCGGAAACAAAAGCGGAAAGTCGAGCCAGCGGCTCCCGGGGAAGCCTTGGCTTTAACCCAAGGAAAGTTTAAAGGGAAACCTAAAGGACCTTGGAACCCCAAAAAGGTTAAAGACCAGGACGGAAATGATGTGTTGGACTTACCATGTCTCGTCCACACAAAGAAAGATGAAGAGGGTAATTTCATTTACCCGAAACATACCAGTACACAGTGTCGACTCTTGATCCAGCAGTTCCAGGGCAAGCAGCCCAAAGGTAAGGAAAAGGAGTCGGACAAGGTCGAGGACAAAGAAGACAGTGACGACGGATACCCTCAGGTCAATTCCACTCTAATGATTTTTGCCGATGTTGAAAGCAAAAGTCGACTGAAAGTTATTAACCGAGAGGTGAATATGGTCGCTCCGGCGACACCTAGTTACCTGAAATGGTCTCAGACTGCCATAACATTCGACCAGTCCGACCACCCAACACACATCGCCACCCCTGGGAGGCAAGCTTTGGTGGTCGACCTAGTTGTTGAAGGCACTCAACTGACTAAAGTCCTGATGGATGGTGGCAGTGGTTTGAACATATTGTATGCTGAGATGTTGAAAGGGATGGGCATTCCGAGGTCCAGACTCAGTGCCAGCAGCATGAGTTTCCATGGAGTCATTCTGGGGAAGAAGGCTGAGTCACTCGGCCAGATTGCTCTTGATGTGGTTTTTGGTGATTCCAGAAATTACCGCAAAGAAAAGTTGACATTCGAAGTTGTAGACTTCCAGAGTGCCTACCACGCTATTTTGGGGAGGCCAGCTTATGCACGCTTCATGGCCCGACCATGTTACGTGTACCTCAAATTGAAGATGCCTGGCCCCAAAGGTGTGATCACTATTATGGGCAATCGGAAGAAAGCGGAAGAATGTTTTCAGAAAGGTTCGAAGATCGCTGATGCTCAGATGACAAAAGGCCATTTGCTGAAACAGATCTGAAATAATCATCACAGAGCCCTCTTCCAACAGCATTTTGGGCATCAAGATGAGCTCCAATGAGAATGATGCAGTGAGATGAAATGATGTACTCGTCGAGGCGAACATTTTGATATGCTACATGCACGAATCGGAGCTACGATGAGAAAGATATGATGCGATGAACATGGCCACATGAATCTGGAAACTTCGGGGACTTGGTGAAATTTTTACCTCCGCGAAAAGTCAACGCGCGATGAGGATATCCGGGACATGGGGCGGAGCCGTTTGGTTCGTCTCCCGGTGGATCTGATCCACTCCAGCCCAGATCTCGCCGGAGAAGTGGCCGGAGTTCTCGAAGCTCGCCGGAGTGGATGGAGGAGGCCGGAGACGAGGAGGAGGCCGGAGGAGGGGGCCACGGGTCCGGGAAGGGCGGCGCCAGAACCAGCCAGGATGAGGCCGCGGAGGTCCGGCGGATCCCGCGGTGGAGGTGGCCGCCGACGAGCTGCCATGGCGGGGCAGCGAGCTCGCGGGAAGACGTCGCGGGCGCGGAGGCGGTGCGCAACGGCGGCGGGGTGCGGGCGGCGCGCGGGCGGCGGAGTGCAGGCGCGGCGGTTGATGAAGCTATGTACCTAGGGTAGGGTCATGGACCTGTCCAAACCGACATACCCAAGGACACCTCCAGAAGAAATCACATTTCAATCGACTTGGCGGTGTTTCACTCGACGGACTCGAAGACACTCGACCAAGAAGCAACCACTCGACCAAGATCCAACCACCCGACGGCCAGGAGACCTAAAGTCACTCCGCACGCTAATGGTCGGTCATTAAGTAGCTTTTATGGCCATCATAGCACTTTATTAGGGGCGTTACCAGTAACGCCCGACCTTAATGTACTTAAAACCCTGCATAACTGAGGGCCGGAGGGGTCTGGCGGACTCTATATAAGCCACCCCCTCCTCGGTGTAAAGGGTTCGCACCCGTGTAATTCATACTCTGATAATCCAGTCGACCGCCTCCGGGCTCCGAGACGTAGGGCTAATACTTCCTCCGAGAAGGGCCTGAACTCGTAAACCTTGCGTTCTTACAACTTCTCCATAGCTAAGATCTTGCCTCTCCATACTTACCCCCCTACACTACTGTCAGACTTGGAACCACGATAGTTGGCGCCCACCGTGGGGCCGGTGTTTTGTTGGAGAAGTTGCGACCTTTTCGACCCGAATCATCATGGTTTTTGGCGGAGTTTTGGTGGAGGGCCGCGAGATCCGTCTCGGTGCGCTCACGTTCATCGTCGACGACTCTGCTTGGCTCCAAGAGGCTCCACTCGACGTGGACGCACTCCCTGTTCGCGGGGCAACGCACTTTAGCGCGTGCGTCCGTGGCGTTCTCCTGCAGCAACCATCTACCCCCTACCGGTCGGCTCCTGTGTTGTTCTCCCTCCCTGTTTCCTGCCGGCGCAAGCGCTCCGGTCGGTCGAGACTTCAGCGGTGGGTGAGACACGCGATGGCACGCCAGTCGGCCACCCCTCAAGTCGCGGCGATCGAGCCCGACGAATCCCTCTACGGCCTGTTCGACCTGTCGACTGGCTCCGCAGAGACTGCATCCAAGTGCGACAGCAGCGATCCGGCGGCGGAGGTTCTGATGGTCGATGGACCGCCCAGTCCTCCCGGTTTTCCCCGCACCGACGGAGGCGCGGGTGGAGGCGACCCGTCGCGTCCCCATGAGGAGTATCTTCCTGAGCCTCTCACGTCGCTGCAGAGAGAAGAACTTCGCCGCCGGAACGTGGATGCACTGCACACTCCTATCATTGGAGAAACCCCCGAGGCTCGCGCCTTAGAAGACGCGCGCCTGACAAACTTGGCCGAGCACACTCGACTGCAGAACCTCCAGCGAGCACTCGACGAGCGTGCGCGACAACGGGTTCCCGAATCCAGTCGACGTCAGCTCTTCCCGCCCCTGCAGATATATCGAACTCCGATTCAGAATTTAGCAGCTGCGGCCTGTATAGCAGAGTCGATTCAGCCTTCCCAGTCGGAGGCTGGCAGAGGCTTGCTGCAGATCAGAGCGTTACTCCGGGCAGCAGGAGACCAGAATTCCGCTGTTTCTCAGTCGTGGAACAGGATTCGCAGCAGATCCGTTGCCATGGACATAGTCCAGTCGGCTCACAGCCCGAGATCGCCCCCGAGGCGTGAGGGACATGGAGACCGGCGTGACCAGTATGGGAACCATGAGCAGTATGGTCACCGAGTCGATCGTGACGGTCGACGTCGAGTGCCCACGCCTCTGCCGAGGAGCGGGTCATATGTACCTCGCTAGCAGGATGACAGGCGCCCTCATAGTGGTGGGCGAAGGATTCCAGTCGACCCCAGAGGGCCAGGCTTTGATGCGAGATCCATTCTCGTCCAAGGTTTGGTCGACAGGAACAAGGCTCACCGAGAAGGTCACGACAGAGATGCACCTACCAGCAGCAGAGTACATGTTTCGGGGCCAGAGTGCTTTAGTAGAGCCATCAGGGCCGCTGTGATTCCTCCCAACTTCAGATTGGCGAGTGGAGTCAGTAAGTTCACTGGCGAGTCCAAGCCTGATACTTGGCTTGAGGACTATTGAGTGGCCGTCCAGATTGGCGGCGGCAATGATGAAGTGGCCATGAAGCACCTGCCTCTCATGTTGGAGGGCTCGGCCAGAGCGTGGCTGAACCAGTTAGCGCCTAGCATCATTTACACTTGGGAAGATCTCTCCCGAGTGTTCGTCACCACATTTGAAGGCACATGCAAGCGACCGGCAGGGCTGACGGAACTGCGGTCTTGCGTGCAGAAGCCGAATGAAACTTTGAGGGATTACATCCAGAGGTGGATCATGTTACATCACTCGGTGGAGAATGTGCCTGACCACCAAGCAGTTTGTGCCTTCAAGGAAGGCGTCAAGTACAGAGAACTAAATGTGAAATTCGGTCGAACCGGAGATATGTCCCTGAACCGGATGATGGAGATTTCCACCAAGTACGCTAATGGTGAAGATGAGGATCGACTCAGGAGTGGCAAGCTCAAGTCAGTCGCCCAAGAAATCGGAGGAAATTCCAATCGGAAACAAAAGCGGAAAGTCGAGCCAGCGGCTCCCGGGGAAGCCTTGGCTTTAACCCAAGTTAAGTTTAAAGGGAAACCTAAAGGACCTTGGAACCCCCAAAAGGTTAAAGACCAGGACGGAAATGATGTGTTGGACTTACCATGTCTCGTCCACACAAAGAAAGATGAAGAGGGTAATTTCATTTACCCGAAACATACCAGTAGACAGCGTCGACTCTTGATCCAGCAGTTCCAGGGCAAGCAGCCCAAAGGTAAGGAAAAGGAGTCGGACAAGGTCGAGGACAAAGAAGACAGTGACGACGGATACCCTCAGGTCAATTCCACTCTGATGATTTTTGCCGATGTTGAAAGCAAAAGTCGACTGAAAGTTATTAACCGAGAGGTGAATATGGTCGCTCCGGCGACACCTAGTTACCTGAAATGGTCTCAGACTGCCATAACATTCGACCAGTCCGACCACCCAACGCACATCGCCACCCCTGGGAGGCAAGCTTTGGTGGTCGACCCAGTTGTTGAAGGCACTCAACTGACTAAAGTCCTGATGGATGGTGGCAGTGGTTTGAACATATTGTATGCTGAGACGTTGAAAGGGATGGGCATTCCGAGGTCCAGACTCAGTGCCGGCAGCATGAGTTTCCATGGAGTCATTCTGGGGAAGAAGGCTGAGTCACTCGGCCAGATTGCTCTTGATGTGGTTTTTGGTGATTCCAGAAATTACCGCAAAGAAAAGTTGACATTCGAAGTTGTAGACTTCCAGAGTGCCTACCACGCTATTTTGGGGAGGCCAGCTTATGCACGCTTCATGGCCCGACCATGTTACGTGTACCTCAAATTGAAGATGCCTGGCCCCAAAGGTGTGATCACTATTATGGGCAATCGGAAGAAAGCGGAAGAATGTTTTCAGAAAGGTTCGAAGATCGCTGATGCTCAGATGACAAAAGGCCATTTGCTGAAACAGATCTGAAATAATCATCACAGAGCCCTCTTCCAACAGCCATTTTCTCGTTTCCGAACGGAGAATCGACGCCAATCCAGAAAAAGTCGGTACTATACTCTGAATGAAAAGTCTTGTGCGAGTGCACGATGTTCAGAAGCTTACTGGTTGCTTGGCCGCCCTAAGTCGATTCATATCTCGTCTCGGTGAAAAGGCATTGCCTCTTTACCGATTGATGATGAAGTCTGACAAGTTCGAGTGGACTCCTGAAGCTGACGCAACGTTCGAAGAGCTCAAAGCTCTGCTCTCCACCCAGCCGGTGCTTGCTGCCCCAATCAGCAAGGAGCCTTTGCTGCTTTACATTGCAGCCACAGGACAAGTGGTCAGTACGGTACTTACGGTCGAGCGGGAAGAAGAAGGGAAAACCTTCAAAGTTCAGCGCCCAGTGTATTATATTTCTGAAGTCTTGACCCCATCGAAGCAAAGATATCCTCATTATCAGAAGCTCGTATATGGGATTTATATGACCACAAAGAAAGTTGCCCACTACTTCTCTGATCATTCCATTACAGTCGTCAGCGACGCTCCGTTGTCAGAGATCTTGCATAACAGGGACGCAACTGGTCGAGTGGCAAAATGGGCGATTGAACTCCTTCCTCTAGATATGAAGTTTGAGGCAAAGAAAGCGATCAAGTCCCAGGCAATCGCGGATTTCATCGCCGAGTGGATTGAACAGCAACTGCCGACTCAGGTTCACTCGGAGCATTGGACCATGTTCTTCGACGGTTCCAAGATGCTAAATGGTTCCGGCGCCGGAGTGGTGTTGGTCTCCCCCAGAGGAGGTAAACTCAGATATGTTCTTCAAATCCACTTTGATTCGTCTAACAACGAGGCAGAATATGAAGCACTTTTATATGGGTTGCGCATGGCCATTTCACTCGGCATCCGTCGCCTCATGGTCTATGGCGACTCAGATTTGGTGGTTAATCAAGTGATGAGGGAATGGGATGTCAGAAGTCCAGCCATGACTGGTTATTGCAATGAAGTGAGAAAGCTGGAGAAGAAATTCGAGGGGTTAGAGCTTCATCACATACCCCGACTAAAAAATCAAGCAGCTGATGATCTGGCAAAAATAGGTTCCAAAAGAGAAGCCATTCCTAGCAGTGTGTTTTTGGAACACATCAACACACCATCAGTCCAGGAGGATCCCTTCACTGAAGAGGCCCCGCAGCCAAAAAGCGCCACAGATCCGACTGAAGTTTAAGTTCCAGCTGTGGTCGACCTGATCATGGAAGTCTTGGCTATCACTCCCGTCTGGATAGAACCGTACATCGCGTACATCCTAAGGAAAGAACTCCCAGAAGACGAAGAAGAGGCTCGACAGATCGTCCGTCGATCCAAGGCCTTTACAGTCATAAAGGGACAGTTATATAGAGAAAACGCGACTGGGGTCGGCCAGAAGTGTATTACACCAGAAGAAGGTCAGATGATCCTTAACGATATCCACTCGGGGACCGGTGGTCATCATGCATCCTCTCGGACCATTGTCGCTAAAGCATACCGAGCGGGGTTCTACTGGCCGAGAGCCAATGAGATGGCAAAAGAGATAGTCGACAAATGTGAAGGATGTCAGTATTACTCCAATATGCCGCACAAGCCCGCGTCAGCCCTGAAAACCATTCCGCTCGTCTGGCCCTTTGCTATTTGGGGGCTGGACATGGTTGGACCACTGAGAACAGGCAGGAGCGGCTTCACTCATGTGCTGGTAGTAGTCGACAAGTTCACCAAATGGATTGAAGCCAAGCCTATCAAGAATCTTGATGCTTGCACCGCTATCAGTTTCATCAGAGAGTTGATATTCAGATATGGAGTTCCACACAGTATCATCACTGACAACGGGTCAAACTTCGATTCTGACAAATTTAGGGCCTTTTGCGCCTCTCAGGGCACTCGAGTCGACTATGCTTCGGTCGCTCACCCCCAGTCGAATGGGCAAGCAGAAAGGGCGAACGACCTGATTCTCAAAGGACTGAAACCCCAATTGATGCGCGATCTCAAGCACGCAGCAGGTGCATGGGTCGACGAGCTTCCATCAGTCCTTTGGGGATTAAGAATAACCCCGAACCGATCGACCGGAAGAACCCCGTTCTTTCTGGTCTACGGAGCCGAGGATGTCTTACCGAGTGACCTGCTTCACAACGCTCCCCGAGTCGAGCTCTACTCTGAAGATGAAGCAGAACAAGCCTGGCAGGACGCAGTCGACCTCCTAGAAGAAGAAAGAGAAATGGCCTTGATTCGATTGACCATCTATCAGCAAGACTTGCGTCGATTCCATGCCAGAAACGTGAAGAGTCGAGCCTTCCAAGAAGGAGACTTAGTGCTCCGAGTGGATGAGCAGAAACCACACAAGCTCGCTCCTACTTGGGAAGGCCCCTTCATAGTCACCAGAGTCATCCACAATGGAGCATACCACCTCTACAATGTCAACCGCCAGATTGATGAGCCACGAACATGGAATGCGGAGCTACTCCACCCCTTTTATACTTGAGTTATCATTCAGATAAGATGTAATAAGAAAAAACTCCTGTAGTTTATTTATCAAAGACAAGAGCATTATAATTTTCCCAGTGATTATTATTGTTTTTGTTTACGTAAGAAATCCCCCAGTGGGTGGCTTAGCTCCGAATCCGCTTCGCCTAAGTTTATAAAAACAATTTCCTACCGAGTGGCGAGCCAACCTCCCACTCGGAGTCTTAGCTGCGAATCCGTTTCGCCTAAGTTTGAAAAAAAATCCTACCGAGTGGAGAGCAGCCCTCCCACTCAGGGGCTTAGCTGCAGTCCAGTACTCGCCTAAGTTCTCTCGCCTAAGGACATAGCTGCAGTCAGGCACTCGCCTAAGTTTGAAAAAATCCTACCGAGTTGAGAGAAGCCCTCCCACTCGGGGGCTTAGCTACAGTCCAGTACTCGCCTAAGTTCTCTCGCTTGAGGACTTAGCTGCAATAAGGCACTCGCCTAAGTTTGAAAAAATCCTACCGAGTGGATAGCAGGCCTCCCATTCGGGGGCTTAGATGCAGTCCAGTACTCGCCTAAGTTCTCTCGCTTGAGGACTTAGCTGCAGTCAGGCACTCGCCTAAGTTTGGAAAAATCCTACCGAGTGGAGAGCAGCCCTCCCACTCGGGGGCTTAGCTGCAGTCCAGTACTCGCCTAAGTTCTCTCGCTTGAGGGCTTAGCTGCAGTCAGGCACTCGCCTATGTTTGAAAAAATCCTACCGAGTGGAGAGCAGCCCTCCCACTCGAGGGCTTAGCTGCAGTCCAGTACTCGCCTAAGTTCTCTCTCTTGAGGACTTAGCTGCAGTCAGGCACTCGCCTAAGTTTGAAAAAATCCTACCGAGTGGAGAGCAGCCCTCTCACTCGGGGGCTTAGCTGCAGTCCAGTACTCTCCTAAGTTCTCTCTCTTGAGGACTTAGCTGTAGTCAGGCACTCGCCTAAGTTTGAAAAAATCCTACCGAGTGGAGAGAAGTCCTCCCACTTGGGGGCTTAGCTGCAGTCCAGTACTCGCCTAAGTTCTCTCACTTGAGGACCTAGCTGCAGTCAGGTACTCGCCTAAGTATGAAAAATCCTACCGAGTGGAGAGCAGTCCTCCCACTCGGGGGCTTAGCTGTAGTCCAGTACTCGCCTAAGTTCTCTCACTTGAGGACTTAGCTGCAGTCAGGCACTCGCCTAAGTTTGAAAAAATCCTACCGAGTGGAGAGCAGTCCTCCCACTCGGGGGCTTAGCTGCAGTCCAGTACTCGCTTAAGTCCTCTCACTTGAGGACCTAGCTGTAGTCAGGTACTCGCCTAAGTTTGAAAAATCCTACCGAGTGCAGAGCAGTCCTGCCACTCGGGGCTTAGCTGCAGTCCAGTACTCGCCTAAGTTCTCTTGCTTGAGGACCTAGCTGCATTCAGGTACTCACCTATGTTTGAAAAAATCCTACCGAGTGGAGAGCAGTCCTCCCACTTGGGGGCTTAGCTGCAGTCCAGTACTCGCCTAAGTTCTCTCACTTGAGGACCTAGCTGCAGTTAGGTACTCGCCTAAGTTTGAAAAATCCTACCGAGTGGAGAGCAGTCCTCCCAGTCGGGGGCTTAGCTGTAGTCCAGTACTCGCCTAAGCACGAAACACATCTCAATCCTCAAGGACGACGAGGGGCAGGTCGACTGCCACCTTCTCCTGGGGAGCTTCGCCACAAATACAATGTGCGCTCCGTCCCGCTCTGCAGTAACAAGGTATGGGTCGACCGCCGCCTTCCCCCTGGAGAGCTTCGCCGCAAATACGATGCGCACTCCGTCGCTGACCCACAAGGGCGACAAAGCATGGGTCGACTGCTTCCCTCTCCTTCGGAGCTGCGCTACGAATACAAAAGTTGTCTCGAATGAAGAACGGGTTCACTCAGCAGGAAATTCATGAAGATATTCAACGGTAAACCAAGTTCAGATAAATCCTAAAGGTTCCGGATCACAGATCGAAGTACTCGGGCATTCAGCCCGAAATAGTTTAACGGTTACAAAAACCACTCGGTATTTCGAGGCAAATTTAAGGTGGGGCATAAGAGTTTGTTCACTCCGCGGGAGGAGGACTCGCAGGCTCGACGAACTCTTCTAGGTCGACGCCGTCGGTGATTCGAGTGGCTGTAGCGATGAAAGTCTCCATAAAAGATCGGAAGTCATGCTTATGGGTGTTGGCGACCTTGATTGCTTCCAGCTTCTCTTGTCGCACCTCCTTGCAATGGACACGAACCAAAGACAGGGCCACATCAGCACCACACTGGGCAGAAGATTTCTTCCACTCCTACGCTCGGCCGGGGATCTCATCCAGTCGAGTCATCAGGGACGCAAGATCGTTCGGGGGCGTGGCCTCTGGCCAAAGTGTGGGGTCGATCCGTGACATGGAGTCCTTCAGTCGAGCCAAGTAGTCCACAACACCGTCGATGCGGAATTCCAGTCGGAGCAGATTCATGGCAGTCTCATCTTTCACGGGAGAATTGATGGGGTCCAAACCTGGCTCAATCCGCCCAGTCTCCTCCTCAAAGTTCTGGCAAAACTCTGCATTCACGATCCAAGAATAAGTCAATTTTCATACGCTGAGTCGACACAACAAAAAAATCAGTCGGAACTAAATGTGCACCTTCAAGCTTGATGAACAACTTCTTGGCAAGGCTCCTCAGTTAGCTCTCCAGATCGTCCCTCCTATGAGCGATGCCTTCCATCTTCTCGTACAGGTTGAGATTGTCCTTCTTCAAGCGCGTGCACTCCTTGTTGGCTTCGTTCAGAGCGGATTTCATCTTGGTGTTCTCTTCTTCCAACTGGCCGACCGAAGCCAGTTTCTGTTCAGCCAGAGCGGTCCTGTCGTCAGCCTCCTTACGAGCAGCAGCCAAATCCTGATCCTTCTTCGCCAGAGCTTCTCTCAGTTTTTCTGCAAAGAAATGATGATTGATTCAGCAATAGCAGAAGGGTACTCAAGCCTAAAACTGACCAGTCGACAAACTCGTCTTACCAGCGGTGCCATCTCTGACCTTGTGCAGCTCTGTCCTAGCCAGCTCCAAGTCAAGGTTCAGTTTAATCTGCTATCTCTCCAAATCAGCGAAGAGAGCTCCAAGATCACAAGATTTCTGAAATCAAAGGGGAGAAATTATTTCACAGCAAAAACGACAAAGACATTAAGTACTAAGACTACGGTCGACTGCCCGCAGTCCACCATAGTCTCGGGGACTACACCCAGTGGGTGCACTTTGCGTGCCCCCACCGATTCTGATCCCACTCGACCGGCCCGCCGGAGTCGAGTCCAAAAAAAGGGAGAGAAAGTAGAACTCAGACCATAGTCGACTGCTAGCAGTCGACCCCGATCTCGGGGACTACACCCAGTGGGTGCACTTTGCGTGCCCCCACCGATTCTGATCCCACTCGACTAGATCGAGTGGAACAAACAAACTACCAGTTCGGTTTTCACTCGACAAAATACAAAGACTACAGTAGACTGCCAGCAGTCCACCGTAGCCACGGGGACTACACCCAGTGGGTGCACTCAGCATGCCCCCACTAGTCCAAAAATTCAATCGACGCACCCAGTGGGTGTACAGATGCAACGATTATCGGAAAGAATATTCAGGTAGCATATCCTAACAGAACAAGCGGCAACCAACTAACCTAAACGTTGCTCTGGAGAGCCGAGCTGGCATCATAGGCGGCTTGGCTGGCGTCCCGCACCGTCTTCATCTTCTCCATCATAATGCCCGCCTGGCGTATGGCTTCCCTAGCAGCATTCACCTCATCCTCTGGGGCATGATGGATCGCAAAAACTGAAGGCGGGTGGACAGGGGCCTGAGCAGTCGACGAAGAAGGCAAGGCACTCGACAGTTGCACGGCGAAGGGAACAGAACCCCGATTGACGTCGCTAGTGTCCTGAACGACTGGTTCCGCCCTCGGCGTCGACTGTAGCGCCTCGCTTGTAGGAGCTCGCCTATTCTTCCTCCCCAAAGACCTCTCGGGCTCTTCATCATCATCAGGGAGGTCAATAATGTTGGGAGCTGTGCAAAGTTCAATTGCCAAAATCACGTCACCCAATGATGCACATTGCAGTTGAATCGACCAAACAAAGACAGTATGGCAGAAATCATACCCAAGTTAGAAGTGACCGCATCCTCCATCACCTCATCATCGTTCCTGTAAGCTGAGGTCCCGGAAGTGGCAGCGCTGACAGTTCCAAAGTTCGTCTAGTTAAAAAAAGAAAAATAAGCAGCGCGGAGCATCGACTGAATACAAAGAGAGACACTCACGCGGAAGCGACGGGGATATCAATCTTGATCTTCGGCAACACCTTCCGAGTCTTCGGCTCTGCTACTTTGGGGTGCTTTGGCGCCTTCTCAGTCGGGGTTGGTGAAGATATCCGAGGATGCTTCGAAGACTGACCAGCCTGAGCAGTTGCCCTTTCGCGGGCACTCGGTCGTTCTTGGTCAAGCTTGGATCGCCTCTCCCTGCGAGGGGGCGACTCGACTTCTTCTCCATAGCTCGAGTCGTCGCTTCCTCCATCCCCTTCACCGTCGGAAGTCCACTCGCCACTGTCGCTGCCACTCGCCTCGCCTTCCAGAGCTTGCTCTTGCTCTCCGTTGGGCATTGAATACATTTCAATAATGGCCTGAAAGAAAGCAGGGAGAAGAAAGTCAGTCGACGCAGTATAGGCAGCTGCGTGAGTGAATTCAGATTACAAGCAAAAACTCAGAGTCAGACCTTCTCTGGTGCATGAGACTGGTCGAATGGAGGGACTCTCATGGCTCCCCTAGGGTTGTCCTTGTTCCCGGTAATGCCCGACAGCCACTTCTCCAGTGTGTCGTCGTCGACCTCCTCTGGGTGGATCCGAGTGGAGTCTTCAAGACCCGAATACATCCACATCGGATGGTCTCGGGCTTGGAGAGGCTGGATGCGCCGCTGAAGGAAGACCTCCAAGAGATCCATACCAGTGACCCCGTCACGGATAAGCTGGACCACTCGATCGACCAACACGCTCACCTGCGCCTTCTCCTCCGGGAGCACCTTCAAAGGGGAGGGTTTCCTCACTCGGTCCATGGTAAGGGAGGGAGGCCAGTCGACTGCCCTGGCATCGACTGGTCTTTATAGTAAAACCAGGTTGACTGCCATCCGCGAACTGAGTCGGGAAGAATCATGGACGGAGAGGAGCTTTTCCCTCTCATCTGGATACCAAGACCCCCACACATCTGGATCACTTGGGTCCTCTCGTCACTCGGATTAGCCTTTTTCACTGTCTGGGAGCGACAAGTGAAAATATGCTTGAAAAGACCCCAGTGAGGCCGGCAACCCAGGAAATTATCACACAAAGAAATGAAAGTGGCGAGATAAACGATTGTGTTGGGGGTAAAATGGTGGAGTTGTGCCCCAAAGAAGTTCAGAAACCCTCGAAAGAAAGGGTGAGGAGGCAAGGAAAATCCACGGTCGACGTGGGTGGCAAGAAGAACACGCTCACCCTCCCGAGGTTGTGCCTCAGATTCCTTCCCTGGAAGCCGCGCCGAGTCATAGGGGATCAGCCCCCCTTTGGTCAGGTCGTCGAGGTCTTCTTGGGAAATCCTCGAGTGGATCCAGTCGCCCTGGATCTAGCCCTTCGGCAGGCCGGTCCGCGAGGAAGATCCGCCCTGGCTGGTCGCCTTCCCCTTCGACATCGCCGTCGCCTTCTTTGCCCGCTCCAGAGCCGCCGTCTTCTCCTTCCCCATTATCGCCGGCGAGACGCGTACGGAGCGGTGGCGCTGGGGTGAAAGCGAGTGCGGCGGAGGGGCGTGAAGAGGAGAAGAGGTAATGGGAACGCACTGTTCGGGAGACTCCGGTCCAACGCCTTATATGAGGCCGCTTCCGAGTGGCTGGCGGGTAGGCCTAGACGGCTCTGTCAAATCCCGTAACAATCACGCGCGCGATACGTGGCGAAAAAGGTGGCGCGGGGATCGAGGCGGCTCCGCTCTATCCCATCCGATTACTGCGGCCTCCCCCGTCCAGCGCGCTTCCCAAAATTCGGATCCCACGAAATCCGCGGGCAGCTGAACAACTCGTCGGACCAAAGATCTCCTCCGCACCGTCACTCAGAACTCTTCAAGTATAAGAACTCACTCGACAAAACCTAAGAATGGATCAAGGAGACTGGAAAGAAAGTTGTTGTCATCACTCTGGTCCATTGATCCGAAACAAGGTATGCTCACGACATGAAAAATGAGTCGGAGATGTGCTCAAACCCTTCCCCACTCAACCCTCGATCCATTCGGGGGCTAATGATGAAGCTATGTACCTAGGGTGGTCATGGACCTGTCCAAACCGACCTACCCAAGGACACCTCCAGAAGAAATCACACGACTTGGCAGTGTTTCACTCGACGGACTCGAAAACACTCGACCAAGAAGCAACCACTCGACCAAGATCCAACCACCCGATGGCCAGGAGACCTAAAGTCACTCCGCACGCTAATGGTCGGTCATTAAGTAGCTTTTATGGCCATCATAGCACTTTATTAGGGGCGTTACCAGTAACGCCCGACCTTAATGTACTTAAAACCCTGCATAACTGAGGGCCGGAGGGGTCTGGCGGATTCTATATAAGCCACCCCCCTCCTCATTGTAAAGGGTTCGCACCCCTGTAATTCATACTCTCATAATCCAGTCGACCGCCTCCGGGCTCCGAGACGTAGGGATATTACTTCCTCCGAGAAGGGCCTAAACTCGTAAACCTTGCGTTCTTACAACTTCTCCATAGCTAAGATCCTGCCTCTTCATACTTACCCCCCTACACTACTATCAGACTTGGAACCACGACAGCGGTGGCCGGCGATGGCGGTGGCCGGCGTGCGGCAGCCGGGGGCGGAGGCGCGGGGCGCGGGCGGGCGGCGAGGTGCTGTCGGGCCCGGCGTGGCCCGGGGCTGGCCGGCCGTGGGCTGCGGCGGGCCGAGGCGTGGTGGGAGGAGAGAGAGGGACAAGTGGCTCGACGTGAGTGGAGGAGGGAGCCGGCGTGCTAACGTGGCATCCCCTGGTTGGTCGGGGTGAGGTGGTCGGCTCCGGTGGACATGCCCGGCGCGGCGTGGACGCGTCCAGCGGCGCGGAAGGAGTTGGATCTAGGGTTTCATCTGCGTGAAATTTCGGCAGAGGCCACATATTTATAGGTAGAGGGAGATAGGAGAGTCCAAATGAGGTGCAGTTTGCGGCCACGCGATCGTGATCGAACGACCGAGATGATGGAGGGGATTTAGGTGGATTTTGGGCCACTTTGGAGAGATGTTGGGCTGCAACACACACGAGGCCTTTTCGGTCCCTCGGTTAACCGTTGGAGTATCAAATGAAGTCCAAATGGCACGAAACTTGACAGGCGGTCTACCGGTAGTAAACCAAGGCCGCATGACAAGTCTCAGTCCAATCCGAAAACGTTTAACACCCGCACACGAAAAGAGGTAGAAAGGGACACCGGGTGACATAGGAGCGCCAGATTGCAAAACGGACAACGGGGAAAATGCTCGGATGCATGAGACGAACATGTATGCAAATGAAATGCACATGATGACATGATATGGAATGCATGACATGCAAGCAATGACAAGGCAACACGGCGAATAACTGGAGGACACCTGACACATCGGTCTCGGGGCATTACAACATGTGATAGCCTGGCTTATTAGGGATGATAGACTACTCATATCAACAAGGAATTCCTTCTTTTCCGGGAGCCCATTCGGATAGAACTCCAAAGTTAAGCGTGCTCAGCTTGGAGTAGTGTCAGGATGGGTGACCGACCGGGAAGTTGCTCCCGGGTGCGCACGAGTGAGGACAAAGTGCGCAGAAAAGACTAGTATTGATCAGTGGGGCTAGTCTAGATCCCGCGAGGAGTAACGACCACCGGCGGGTGTGTCCAGGGCGTTACAAGTTGGTAATCAGAGCCTTCCCCGACCTTAGGAGCCCCCTTCTTGATCGAATCGCTGGCGTTGTTGATTCTAGAAAAAATGTTTTGAGTCCTTTAGGAATTATATATATCAGAGAGTAGGACTTCTTTTTACTCCTCAGTCCCTTCGTCGCTCTGGTGAGGCATCCTGACGTAGAGTTTTGACTCTTCTCTTCTCAAATTTCACTAAAAAAAATTAGGATCACGCGGGTATCTTGGAATCGTTCTGATGGTTTTGTGACGAGAACATTGTTCTTGGTGCCTCCTGACATTTAGGGGTTGTGGCAGTGTCCCGGGGAGTTGAGCTCTGAGGTGTTGTCGTCACAATTTTATCGTTGCAATTCTGGAATACCTGAGTTTCACCGACATCGAAAATCTCTTTTATGCAGTTGTTGGTGAGATAACCTCGACGCCACCCAGTACTGGGGCGGGAGTTCGGGAGTATCGCCATAACTTGTATAACGGATGCTTTTCGAAGGTTGAGGTAAACGATTTTCGAAGGCTTCTTGGTTATGTGTTGAAGGATGGATACAACTGGATGTAGGATTTGCTAGAATTGCGTGAGATATTATGCTTCTCGTGTATCCCCAACACCTGATTGCATAACCGGAAAATTTCAGGAGTTTATAAGTGGGAATTCAAGTAGCTCCTAGGATATCTTTCCGATAGATGTATGATATGAAATTGGGGTTCGACGTCTAGTGGTCCGCGTATCCATGGTTGGTTTATAGTGGTCTCGTTGTGTCTTAAAGAGTCCTTGGCTATGCTGACTCGGGGACACTTCGTATGTCATGTGCACTGCCTTGTACATGATGGTGCTGTACGATCGAGCCCGTGTAGGGCCCACCACGAAAACTTCGGACGAAATCTCTATCATATGTTTGTTCCGGCTTATTCTGCAAGCCAATCCTTTGTTTTGTTTTGAGTTGTGGTATTCAAGTTGCTTCGAAGTCAAATGTTGATTCCATCCCTTTTCTAAGTGGTGTTCTCATATTCCTATGTGAATACTAATCCTTCTTGATCATCGAGATTGTCTTGCCAATCATTTTCAACCGGTGTGCTTCTCTTCAAGCGGATCCGTCCATTTTCAACATCCGCAAGATTCAATCTAAGCTCTCAACGTTGTTTGTTTCATCCATCCCAAGTTGCCTTTGTTTTCCCACCCTCCCGCCCTTGTTTCTTCAAGGACTCATATTTCTTAATCAAGTATCCTTTTATTCATGTGAAGTCTCTCCATTCTTTTCCTTCATGTTCTTACCTGGTGATTCTCATGAAGATTCTAATGAAGCTTCAAGTTCGTCACTCTTCACTCGTTTTCTTCTCCGGTGGATTCAAATCAAGCTTTGGTGTTGATCATATCCTTTTTCCTCGTTTCAAATACCTTTCTCATGCCGGTGCACCTCATATTCATTCACTTCTCGCTATTTAATTGTTCCGGAGTGCTCAAGATATCCCGAAGATTCGTGTTCCCACTCTACATTCATTCAAGATCTTTCGAGGATGTTATCTCATTCAAGCCTTTTAATTCTACCGGTGCTTTCTCTCTTTTGAATCATTTCAACGGTGTTTCTTTTGAGTGGGCCCTAACCCACAAGTCTTTTCCTAGGATCTTACCTGACTCTTCTTATTTTACTGGAGCTTCTCAAATTCTCTCCAAAGTTTGACGTAAGAATGAACTGTCATCAGTCAAATGTTTTTCTCCAAGATCTTTCAAATTCTTTTCATCATTGGATCTACCTTTCTATTCTTCATTCTAGAGTGCCTCTATAATTATTATTGGTGTTTCTCGTTGTCATTCTCAGGTTTTGAAGACCGAAGAAGACTTTTCCTCCATATCTATCCGCTCTCTCAGAGATTCAGGGCTCTAGCTTGATGTCATCCTCTCATAACTGTTTTTGATAGTGAGAATTATTTTCACCTATCCGGAGCAATTCAAGAGTCTTCTCAGTTTGATTATTCCGAGTCCATCATTTCAGGTTATTCATTCTCAGCTTCCAGTTATCATTCTCCAATCTTACCGGCGCATCGTTCAAGTGATCTCTAATCAGTTCGTGATCCCTTCGTTCTCATGTATCTAGATTGTCTCAAGTATCTTCGTTCTTTTTATAATTCTTCCCGATGTTTCTTTATCTTTACTTCGTTCATTTAAATTCTTACGGTGATTCGTTCAAGAGTTCTCTCATATAAATTTATTCGTTCTTCCAAATTCTCACGGTGGTTCTTCCAAGATTTTGTCTTCCTTCGTTCATCATATCAATTTATTCGTTGTTTCAACCCGACCGGTGATTCGTTGAAAACTTTCTCAAGTTTATGCCATATCCCTCTTAATCCTTTTTCAACGAGAATAAGTAGTATGCCAAATCTGTTGACTGTCATCAATTAAAATTGGTGAAGGATAAGTATAATGTAATTCTTATTCTTGCTTCATCGAGTGAATTCAATCCCTTATTCCGGAGGTTCTTCAAATTCTCGGTTTCACTTGGTTCATCTCTCTTTTTCCGGAGCTCAAAGTTATTTCAATTATATCATTCCAAAGATCCATCTAATCATTACAAGGATTCACCTTGTGTTTTCAACTTCTCTTTCTTCTCGTCTCCTTGTTCATATCAATCCAATCTTTTTCCGGAAGTGGCAGGCCGTCACCTCATAATTTGGAGATGTATTCCATAACACCATATCAAGTTTATGCTTTTCGTTGTTGATAATCCAACAACTCCATTCCAGCATTTGTTGTAAGCATGCTCTCTCAAGATCTTGTTCCCCTCCGTCCATTCCATTCCGTTCTTTCATTTCTTCCAGAGGCTTTGTGATGTTGCCCTCTTCAACCCATCTTCTTGTTTTTACAGGATCGTGTTCTTTTCGTGATTATCCATTTAACCGGGGTGTTGTGCCCTCTGCTCAAGTTCTTTCCATCTTATCAAGTCTGGCATAATTTTTCAACCGGAGTGTTGCTCGAAGTTGTTCTTCCTCGTTACTCTTCCCTACCGCAGTGCTTTCAACTTTGTCTTCTTTGTTGCACTATTCCTTTCAATTTGTTCAACCTCTCAAGGCTCGTGGTTTCACTCATTTGTCAAAGAAGCAACTTAGTTTTTACCTCTTCTCTTTCCCTTCCGTTTTTCACTCCGGTGCCATTCTAGATCTCGGGACGAGATCCTCTCGTAGTGGTGGAGTGTTGTAATGCCCCGAGACCGACGTGCCAGGTGTCATCCAGTTATTCGCCATGTTGCCTTGTCATTGCTTGCGTGTCATGCATTCCATATCATGTCATCATGTGCATTTCATTTGAATACATGTTCGTCTCATGCATCCGAGCATTTTCCCTGTTGTCCGTTTTGTAATCCGGCGCTCCTATGTCACCCGGTGTCCCTTTCTACCTCTTTTCATGTGTGGGTGTTAAACGTTTTCGGATTGGACCGAGACTTGTCATGCGGCCTTGGTTCACTACCGGTAGACCACCTTTCAAGTTTCGTGCCATTTGGACTTCGTTTGATACTCCAACGGTTAACCGAGGGACCGAAAAGGCCTCGTGTGTGTTGCAGCCCAGCACCTCTCCAAAGTGGCCCAAAACCCACCTAAACCCCCTCCATCATCTCGGTCGTTCGATCATGATCGCGTGGCCGAAAATCGCACGTCATTTGGACTCTCCTAGCTCCCTCTACCTATAAATATGTGTCCTCCCCCGAAATTCCGCGCAGATGAAACCCTAGATCCAACTCCCTCCGCGCCGCCGGACGCGTCCACGCCGCGCCGGACATGTCCACCGGAGCCGGCCACCTCACCCCGACCATCCAGGGATGCCACTTCATCGCGCCGGCTCCGCCCTCCAGTCACGTCGCGCCACCTGTCCCTCTCTCTCCTACCACCGTGCCTCGGCCCGCCGCAGCCCCCAGTCGGCCCGCCCCGGGCCGCGCCGGGCCCGACCGCACCTCGCCGCCCGCCCACCCCCGCGCGCCTCCGCCGCCAACTGCCACACGCAGCCCACCGCCATCGCCGCCCACCGCCGCGCCTGCACATCGCCGGCCACCGCCGCGCCTGCACTCCGCCGCCCGCGCGCCGCCTGCACCCTGCCGCCGTTGCGCACCGCCTCCGCGCCCGCAACGTCTTCCCGCAAGCTCGCCGCCGCGCCATGGCAGCTCGTCGGCGGCCACCTCCACCACGGGATCTGCTGGACCTCCGCGGCCTCATCCTGGCCGGTTCCGGCGCCGCCCTCCCCGGACCCGCGGCCCCATCCTCCGGCCTCCTCCTCGTCTCCGGCCTCCTCCATCCACTCCGGCGAGCTTCGTGAACTCCGGCCACTTCTCCGGCGAGATCCGGGCTGGAGCGGATCAGATCCACCGGGAGACGAACCAAACGGCTCCTCCCCACGTCCCGGATATCCTCATCGCGTGTTGACTTTTCGCGGAGGTAAAAATTTCACTAAGTCCCCGAAGTTTCCAGATACATGTGGCCATGTTCATCGCATCATAACTTTCGCATCGTAGCTCCGATTCGTGCATGCAGCATATCAAAATGTTCGCCTCGACGAGTACATCATTTCATCTCAATGCATCATTCTCATTGGAGCTCATCTTGATGCCCGAAATGCTGTTGGAAGAGGGCTCTATGATGATTATTTCAGATCTGTTTCAGCAAATGGCCTTTTGTCATTTTTGCCATGATTAATGTGTGCATGCTATGATCCTGAGCTCTACATGTGTTTTGTTGTATACCATGCCATCTTTATAGGGGTGTATGCCATGTATTTTTGTGATCTTTGTGGTGACTAGCACAAGCATGCAAAGTAGCTTACTCAGTGATGCTGATTTCAGGGACTTAGTTTTTCACTAAGTCCTTGTCCTGATTCCATATGTTCATGTTGTTTCCTAGTGATCCGTGCCTCTTTTAAGGATGATCAGTAAGGATGTTTTGTTAATATTGTGGTGCTCTATCCATGCATATCTTTGTTTGCATTTATGGAGCACCCTAGCTTGAGTCAATTGAGCTCTGCTTTTGCTATAAAATGTTCCTGGCAGATTGTTAACATGTTTAGTGATTTTGCCGAGCTTGTTGTTGTTGATCCGTGCATGCTATGTTGTTGTTCTTTCCAATTCTAGCTTCTATGCCATGTTTTCTTGATGGGTGTGTGCTTAGTTTGTCATGCAATGCCTTGTAGTGAGTGCATCGAGCTCGTAAACATGCCTACTTGTTAATCTGTTTTGCATGCTCCAGTTTTTCTCTAAGTCTGAACCTGTTTATGTTTTTGCTATGTTCGCATGCTTGCAATTGTATTTTCTGATCCCTTTTGGTTTAGGGTCACTAAGGGACTTTTGTTATATGCTTAGATTAGCTTCATGCCATGGCTTGCTTTGCCATGATATGTTCCTGTAGCATGTAGTTTTCATGCTCTAAACATTCCTTCCTGATGATAAATTCCTGATATGCTGTTAATTTCACTAAGTCTGAAACCTGTTACAATTTGCACTTTTGCCATGCTTGTTTGAACCTGTTAATGGATTAATTAGCCGTAGCTCAGTGTTCATCTTTTGTCAAGCATCATGAGTGGATCCCTGCCATGTATTTTGTTGTTATGTTTGAGTGCTGTAGCATATTTATCTTGATGCATTTATTAGGCTACTTGCTGTTAATCGCAGACCGGTGCCATATTTGTTTTGCTTGCCATTTCCAAACCGCGCATCCGATTCCGGTGATCTTTATATCGATTTCGACCGAAATCAACTCCTATTTCTAGTGTCACTCTTGGCTTTCCATGTTGATGCCAGGTTCAATCATTTCTTTCCAAATCATGCATATGCACCGCATACCACATCCCGCATATCATGCCATGTTCATGTGTTGGTTGTTTACTATGTTGTGTGCTTCTTTCCGGTGTTGCTTCTTCGGGTTGGTTCCGATAACGTCACATTTGTGAGGAACCGTTCGACTACGTCCGTTTGTCTTCTTCTTGGACTCGTTCTTCTTCCTTGTGGGATTTCTGGCAAGATGACCATACCCTCAAAATCACTTCTATCGTTGCTTGCTAGGTGCTCGCTCTTTTGCTATGCCTATGCTGCGATACCTACCACTTGCTTATCATGTCTCCCATATTGTTAAACCAAGCCTCTAACCCACCTTGTCCTAGCAAACCGTTGTTTGGCTATGTTACCGCTTTGCTCAGCCCCTCTTATAGCGTTGTTAGTTGCAGGTGAGGATTGGAGTTTGTTCCTTGTTGGAACATGGATATTTGTTTGGATATCACAATATCTCTTATTTAATTAATGCATCTATATACTTGGTAAAGGGTGGAAGGCTCTGCCTTACGCCTAGTGTTTTGTTCCACTCTTGCCGTCCTAATTTCCGTCATATCGGTGTTATGTTCCCGGATTTTGCGTTCCTTACACGGTTGGGTTATAATGGGAACCCCTTGACAGTTCTCCTTGAATAAAACTCCTCTAGCAATGCCCAACATTGGTTTTACCATTCGCCACCTAGCATTTTCTTTACCTTGGGTTCTGCAAACCCAATTTTCTCTAGGACGGCCCCGGGGGGTTTAAAATAAGATGACCCTTGGGTCCGCGAAACCCAAGGGAAAATGCTAGGTGGCAAATGGTAAAACCAAGGTTGGGCATTGCTGGAGGAGTTTTATTCAAAATGGACTGTCAAGGGGTTCCCATTATAACCCAACCGCGTAAGGAACGCAAAATCCGGGAACATAACACCGATATGACGGAAACTAGGGCGGCAAGAGTGGAACAAAACACTAGGCGAGAGGCCGAGCCTTCCACCCTCTACCCAGTATATAGATGCATTAAGATAATAAGATAATATAATGATATCCCAACAAGTAAATAATGTTCCAAAAAGGAACGGCCTCCAATCTTCACCTACAACTAGCAACGCTATAAGAGGGGCTGAGCAAAGCGGTAACATAGCCAATCAACGGTTTGTTAGGACATGATGGGTTAGAGGTTTGACATGGCAATTTGGGAGGCTTGAAAGCAAGTGGTAGGTATCATAGCATTGGCATAGCAAAAGAGCGAGCATCTAGCAAAGCAAAGATAGTAGTGATTTTGAGGGTATGATCATCTTGCCTGCAAAGTTGCCAGAGTTGACTGGATCCTCGAAAGCAAACTCAACGGGCTCCTTATTAGCGAACTCGTCTCCCGGCTCTACCAAACAAGACAAGCAAGCAAACGGAACACAATCAACCACGTGCAAAGCTCAAACAATATGATGCAATGATGGTATGTTATGCGGGATGCGATGCGGGATGCATATGCAATATTTGACAACGGATGCATGAACCTGGCCCCAACATGGAAATCCAAGTGTTCCACTGGAAATATGAGATGAAATCGCTTGAAAACGATATAAAGAATGCCGGAATCGGAGTTACGGTTTGGAAATGGCAAGCAATTCAAATATGGCCACGTTCAGCGATTTACAGCAAGTAGCCATCTAACTGCAAGAAGATGAACATGCTACAACACCCAAACAAGAAAACTAAATACATGGAAGGGATGCATTCATGATGCTTAACAAAATTCTAGCACTGAGCTACGGCCAATTCATCATTGAACAGGTTCAAACAAGCATGGCAAAAATGCATATGGTAAACAGATTTCAGACTTAGTGAAATTAACACTTGTCTGAAATTTCAGATCAGATAGCACTCTTCGGAGCAACCAAACTATATGCTACAGGACCTGAACATGGCAAAGTAAAGCATGGCATGGAGCTACTCAAAGAGCATGGCTTGAAGCACTTTCGGAGCTGAGAGACATGGAACAAATCATCAACATTTGCAAAGTTTGAAGGAAGCTCGAGTTGATAGGCGAGATCGCCTCTCTTGCTGACAATCTGGAAAGGTCCCACGTATCTGGGGGCAAGCTTCCCTTTGATACCGAAGCGACGAGTACCTTTCATAGGAGAGACGCGGAGGTAAACATGATCTCCGATCTCGAAAGCCAAATCACGGTGCTTACTGTCATAGTAGCTCTTCTGACGGGATTGGGCTGCTTTGAGGTTATCTCGAATGACTTTGCACATCTCCTCTGCCTATGTGATTAAGTCATTACCCAAAAGCCGACGTTCACCGGTTTCAGACCAGTTGAGAGGGGTACGACACTTCCTGCCATACATGATTTCAAATGGGGCCTTGCCCGAACTTGCTTGAAAACTGTTGTTGTAGGAGAATTCAGCATAAGGAAGACAATCCTCCCACTTCATGCCGAAGGAGATCACACAAGCCCTGAGCATATCTTCAAGAATCTGGTTGACACGCTCGACTTGACCACTAGTTTGAGGATGGAAAGCTATGCTGAAGCGGATTTTGGTGCCCATGGCCTTCTGAAAAGAATCCCAAAACTTGGAGGTAAAGATTCTGCCACGGTCTGAAGAGATCACTTGTGGAATACCGTGGAGAGAGACAATTCGAGAGGTATAGAGTTCCGCCAATTGAGCTGCAGTGATTGACTCTTTGATAGGCAGAAAGTGAGCCACTTTAGTGAGTTTGTCGATGACAACAAATATAGCATCATTGCCACACTTGGACTTTGGAAACCCAGTCACGAAGTCCATCTCAATGTGGTCAAACTTCCATTCTGGAATGGCAAGAGGTTGGAGGAGACCAGCTGGCCTTTGGTGTTCTACCTTCACTCTTCTGCAGACATCACACTCATTCACGAATTGCGCAATCTCGCGCTTCATTCGAGTCCACCAATAAGCCTGCCTGAGGTCCTGATACATCTTCGTGCTCCCAGGGTGGATGGAGAGGAGAGAATTGTGAGCCTCGTTCATGATCACTTTACGGAGGTCACCTTTGGGTACAACAATACGATCCTCGAAGAAGAGAGTGTCCTTCTCATCAAGGCGGTAGCACTTGTACTTGGGTTGACTCTTGGCAATCCCAATCTTCACCTTTTTCACCATAGCATCAAGAAGCTGGGCTTGGCGAATCTGGTCTTCCAAGGTAGGAGAGACTTGAAGGTTGGCGAGGAAACCTTAAGGAACAACTTGCAGATTAAGTTTGCGGAAAGCTTCACAAAGCTCGGGTTGATAAGGCTTGAGAATCAGACTGTTGCAATAAGCTTTCCTGCTCAATGCGTCAGCAATCACATTGGCCTTGCCTGGAGTATACTCGATACTCGGATTATACTCTTGAATCATTTCGACCCATCGAGTTTGCCTGAGGTTGAGATTAGGCTGAGTGAAGATGTACTTGAGACTCTTGTGATCAGTGAAAATGTCCACTTTTCTTCCCAATAAGAGATGTCTCCATGTCAAAAGAGCGTGCACAACTGCCGCCAACTCGAGATTATGAGTGGGGTAGTTCTTCTCATTGGGCTTCAACTAGCGAGAGGTATAAGCAACAACTTTCTTCTCTTGCATCAATACTGCGCCAAGACCTTGGAGAGAGGCATCACAAAAGACCTCGTACGGCTTGGATTCATCAGGAGGAGTCAAAACTGGAGCCGTGATCAATTTCTCTTTCAAAGTGTTGAAAGCAATGTCACACTCCGGAGACCAAACGTACTTGACGTGCTTCTGGAGAAGATTTGAGAGAGGCTTCGCGATCTTAGAAAACTTTTCAACGAATCTTCGACAATAGCTTGCGAGACCGAGGAAGCTACAGAGTTGCTTCACGTTCTGAGGAGGATCCCAATTCACAATTGCAGACACCTTCTCAGGATTCACGGCAATGCCCTTGGCAGAGATGATATGACCAAGATAAAGAACCTCATCGAGCCAAAATTCGCACTTGGAGAACTTGGCGTAGAACTTGTGTTCCCTCAACTTATCGAGTACCAAACACAAGTGCTTGGCATGATCTTCCTTGTTCTTCGAGAAAACCGGAATGTCGT
Source organism: Triticum urartu (assembly GCF_056163025.1). Lineage (NCBI taxonomy): Eukaryota > Viridiplantae > Streptophyta > Magnoliopsida > Poales > Poaceae > Triticum > Triticum urartu. The sequence goes on from NC_141877.1 coordinate 357,327,017, forward strand.
CGAGATAGACCAAAATGAAGTCATTGGTGTAGGCGTTGAAGATGAAGTTCATCATGCGAGAGAACGTCAGAGGAGCGTTGACGAGGCCAAAAGACATGACAGTGTATTCATATGAACCATAGCTTGTCCTGAAAGCCGTCTTGGGAATATCTTGCTCACGGATTCGAATCTGATGATAACCCATACGGAGATCAAGCTTGGAGAATACTTGGGAACCTTTAAGTTGTTCGAATAGCTCGTTGATGTTGGGAAGTGGGTATTTGTTCTTGATGGTCTTCTTGTTCAATGGACGGTAATCAACACAAAGTCGGTCCGTTCCATCCTTCTTCTTCACAAAAAGAACACCACAACCCCACGGAGAAGAACTAGGCCAGATGAGACCCATTCTCTCTTGAATATCGAGTTGCTTCTTCAGATCCTTCAACTCTTCAGGTCCGAGCTTGTAAGGACGCTTGCACACAGGTTCCGTGTCGGGCTCAAGATCAATAACGAATTCAACTGGCCGGTGCAGAGGCATTCCTGGAAGCTCTTCTGGAAAGACGTCTTGATATTCGCAAACGACTGGAATTTGCGAGATGGCATCCAATTCACCCTTATCATTGAGAGAAAATAGACGGATGGTATCGTCATTCGCGGCAAAGACAATTACATCCTCAGACGAATGAATCAATTGAATCTGCCTGGCTGCACAATCAAGCTGAGCCTTGTGCTTAGAAAGCCAATCCATCCCGAGAATAACATCAATATCCGAGTTACCAAGAACCATTGGGGAAGCCAGAAGCTTGAAATCACCCATCATGATAGAAATATCCGGGACTATTGAAGTAGCCCTCATAGACTTAGTCGGAGAAACCACTCCCATAGGTTTACCCAACATTTGCGAAACGAAGTCATGCTTGGAAACAAATGATCTTGACATGAAACAATGCGATGCACTAGTGTCAAAAAGAACTTTTGCGGGAAAAGAGTTAACTGGAAAGTTACCCATGATGACATCTGATGAGTCCTCTGCCTGAGCTGCATTCAGCAAGTTGCCCTTAGCGTGCTTGGGGTTATGCTTGACCACAGCTGTACTTGCCGATCTCACAGGAGGAGGAGGAGGGAGACGTCTCTGGCTGAGACACTTGTTGGCATAGTGACCCTTCTGTTGGCACTTGTTGCACGTGACCTCTGAAAGCGGACGGTGGTACGGAGCACTCGATCTTGGAGCTTGAGACAAAGTCTTGTTCTGAAAACCAGGGTTGGGTGGGTGGGAAGATCCACTGCCACCTTTGCTCTTCTGCTGATACAGCTGCCGGAACGAAGGAAGAGGAAGCCAATACTTCTGCTGCTTGGACACTTGAGTAGAGGAAGAAGGAGTAGCATCTCTGACTCGCTTCTTGGAAGCATCACACCTCAATTGAGCGGCCTCTTCCTTCAATGCCATGTTGTAGAACTCATCGTACCTCAAGGGCTGAAAGAGAACAAGAGCTAGCTGAATTTCTTCTCTGAGACCACCCCTGAACTGGTATATCATGCTCTTCTCATCAGGGACGTCCTGCTTGGCAAAGCGGGCGAGCTTCTGAAACAACTTGTTGTAGTCATAGACAGACAAAGAGCCTTGCTTCAGGTTGCGGAATTCCTCACGCTTGCTTTCAACCATGCTCCGAGGGATATGGTGAGCTCTGAAATCTTGACGGAATTCATCCCAGGTAATAACACATCCACCTCTGGAATCCTTTTATTGCTGGGACCATTCTGCAGCTTGATCTTTGAGTTGGAAGGAAGCGAACTTGACAAAGTCCTCAGGCCTGACGTTACTGCACTCGAAATGCTTACACAGATCCATGAGCCAATCGTCAGCATCAGTTGCCTCAACACAATTGCTGAAAGTCTTTGGCCCGTTAGCAAGGAACTGGTTGAGTGTAGCAAAGTGATTCTAATTGTTGCCTTGGTTCCCTTGGTTGCCTTGATTTCGCTCTTTAAGAATTTGCATGATCAACTGTGTGTTTTCATTGGTTGCGGCCATCACAGCTTGCCATGCCTTCGGAGGAGGGGGAGGTGGTGGCGGATCTTGACTCTGATTCTGACTGGTGCTCTTAGCGGGAGCCATCCTGAAGAGGTTGGCCACCGTTAGAACATAGACAGATAAAATGACGCTGAATCCAACAGAATGAAAATTGCAACATAAAGTCTTCACATCCGAACAAAATGAGCGAATGCATTCCTCTTGAAATGGTCACATATCCATAAATTGAGAAGCCACTTAGAATATAGGTAGAGAAATAAATCAACAAGGTACGGATCAAGAACGAATACTCAGTAAGAAATCCCAATCTCAAACCAAATATCCGTGGAAGAAGAACTAGAGCTACTAGAATTCCCACCTATGAAACTCCTGAACCTTTCCAGTTATGCAATCAGGTGTTGGGGATACAGGGGAAGCATAATATCTCACCCAAATCTAGCAAATCCTACATCCAGCTGTATCCATCCTTCAACACATAACCGAGAAAAACTTTGGAAACCATCTACCTCAACCTTCGAAAAGCATCCGTTATACAAGTTATGGCGATACTCCCGAACTCCCGCCCCAGTACTGGGTGGCGTCGAGGTTATCTCACCAACAAACTGCATAAAAGAGATTTTTGATGTCGGCGTACTAAACTCAGGTATTCCAGAATTGCAACGATAAAATTATGACGACAACACCTCAGAGCTCAACTCCCCGGGATACTTCCACAAAACCCCTGATAGGAGGCACCAAGACAATGTTCTCATCATAAAACCATCGGAACGATTCCAAGATACCTGTGTGATCCTAAAAAAAATTTAGTGAAATTTGAGAAGAGAAGAGTCAAAACTCTACGTCAGGATGCCTTACCAGAGCGATGAGGAGACTGGGAAGTAAAAATAATTCCTAAACTCTCCGATATATAATTCCTAAATGACTCAAAACATTTTTCTAGACACAACTCGGCCGCTAAAAACGATCAAGCAATGGGGCTCCTAAGGTCGGGGAAGGCTCTGATTACCAACTTGTAACGCCCTCGATGCGACTATATCTCCCACGTTTTGAGGCACGACTTAGAGGCATAATCGCATTGAAGGCATATGTCGCAAGTTAGGCAATCTTCACAACATCCCATGTAGTATAAATAATAAAGGGGAGATAACATAGTTGGCTTACACTCGCCACGTCAATCAAGTACATAAATAACATTACATCATTCAAACACTCATGGCCCGACTACGGCGCCAAAATAAAAGATAACCCAACATGCGACACGGTCCCGATCACCCCCAACTGGGCACCACTATTGATCATCAGGGAAAGACATGTAGTATCGTTGAGAGTCCTCGTCGAACTCCCACTTGAGCTCAAGCGCGTCACCTGGAGTGGAATCATCAGGCCCTGCATCTGGTGTAATAGTAATCTGTGAGCCACAGGGACTCAGCAATCTCGCACCCTCACGATCAAGACTATTTAAGCTTATAGGTAAGGCAAGGTAAATATGGTGGAGCTGCAGCAAGCGACTAGCATATATGGTGGCTATCCTGTTCGCAAAAGAGAGCGAGAAGAGGAGGCAAAGCGCGAGCGAGAAACTAGAGGGCAACCTACGCAAGCATTACTCCAACACCGTGTCCACCTCCCGGACTCCGCCGAGAAGAGGCCATCACGGTAACTCACACGGTTGATACATTTTAATTAAGTTAAGGTTCAAGTTATCTACAACCGGACATTAACAAATTCCCATCTGCCCATAACCGCGGGCACGGCTTTCGAAAGTTCAAATCCCTGCAGGGGAGTCCCAACTTAGCCCATGACAATCTCTCATGGTCAACGAAGGAATAGACCTCCTCCCGAGACGTTCCGATTAGACTCGGTATCCCGGTTCTTCAAGACAACTCCGACAATGGTAAAACAAGTCCAGCAACACCACCCGCTGTGCTGACAAATCCCGATAGGAGCTACACATATCTCGTTCTCAGGGCACACCGGATAAGATAAGCGTACGGGAGCCAATGTAACCCAAGTTGCCGAGGGACGGCCCTGCACGGTGCTCTAGGTTGGACCAACACTCAGAGGAGCACTGGCCGGGGGGTTTAAAATAAGATGACCCTTGGGTCCGCGAAACCCAAGGGAAAAGGCTAGGTGGCAAATGGTAAAACCAAGGTTGGGCATTGCTGGAGGAGTTTTATTCAAAACGGACTGTCAAGGGGTTCCCATTATAACCCAACCGCGTAAGGAACGCAAAATCCGGGAACATAACACCGATATGACGGAAACTAGGGCGGCAAGAGTGGAACAAAACACTAGGCAAGAGGCCGAGCCTTCCACCCTTTACCCAGTATATAGATGCATTAAGATAACAAGATAATATAATGATATCCCAACAAGTAAATAATGTTCCAAAAAGGAACGGCCTCCAATCTTCACCTACAACTAGCAACGCTATAAGAGGGGCTGAGCAAAGCGGTAACATAGTCTATCAACGGTTTGCTAGGACATGATGGGTTAGAGGTTTGACATGGCAATTTGGGAGTCTTGAAAGCAAGTGGTAGGCATCGTAGCATTGGCATAGCAAAAGAGCGAGCATCTAGCAAAGCAAAGATAGTAGTGATTTCGAGGGTATGATCATCTTGCCTGCAAAGTTGCCAGAGTTGACTGGATCCTCGAAAGCAAACTCAACGGGCTCCTCGTTAGCGAACTCGTCTCCTGGCTCTACCCAAACAAGACAAACAAGCAAACGGAACACAATCAACCACGTGCAAAGCTCAAACAATATGATGCAATGATGGTATGCTATGCGGGATGCGATGCGGGATGCATATGCAAGATTTGACAAGGGATGCATGAACCTGGCCCCAACTTGGAAATCCAAGTGTGCCACTGGAAATATGAGATTAAATCACTTGAAAACAATACAAAGAACGCCGAAATCGGAGTTACGGTTTGGAAATGGCAAGCAATTCAAATATGGCCACGTTCTGCGATTTACAGCAAGTAGCCATCTAAATGCAAGAAGATGAACATGCAAAGCACCCAAACAAGACAACAAAATATATGGCAGGGATGCATTCATGATGCTTAACAAAAGTCTAGCACTGAGCTAGGGCCAATTCATCATTGAACAGGTTCAAACAAGCATGGAAAAAATGCATATGGTAAACAGATTTCAGACTTAGTGAAATTAACATTTGTCTGGAATTTCAGATCAGATAGCACTCTTCGGAGCAACCAAACTATATGCTACAGGTCCTGAACATTGCAAATTAAAGCATGGCATGGAGCTACTCAAAGAGCTTAACAAAAGTCCCTTAGTGACCTTGAGCCAAAAGGGATCAGAAAATACAATTGCAAGCATGTGAACATGGCAAAAACATAATCAGATCACAGACTTAGTGAAAACTGGAGCATGCTGAAACAGATATCAAGTAGGCATGTTTGCGAGCTCGATGCACTCACTACGGAGCAAGTCATGACCATCTAAGCATATAACCATCAAGAATACACAAAATGCAACCTAGACAGGGCAAGAACAATAGCATAGCATGCACGAATCAACTACAACATCATCGGCAAAATCGCTAAGAAGTAGACAATCTGCCCAGGTTCATGAAGTAGCAAAAGTAGAGCTCAATTGACTCAAGCTAGGTTGCTCCACAATTGCAAACAAAGACATGGATGGATAGAGCACTACAAGATTAACAAAACATCCTTACTTATCTTCCTCAAAAGAGGCACGGATCACTCGGAAACAACATGAACATATGGCAACATGAGATAAACAGATCAAGGACTTAGTGGAAATGCTAAGTCCCTGAAATCAGCATTACCATGTGCCTCACTTTGCAAGCTTGTGCTAGTCACCACACACATCACAAAAATACATGGGTTGCACCTCTGGAAAGATGGCAAAACCCTTAACAAAACATATGTAGAGCTCATGGGCATATCATGCACACAATAAACATGGCAAAAATGACAAATATCTAAATGGAGCAGCAGATCTGACAATTGTCTCAAGTAGCAATCTTCTAACAGCGTTTCGGGCATCAAGATGAACTCAAATGAAAAAGATGCAATGAGATGAAATGATGTACTCTCTGAGATGAACATTTTGATATGCTATATGCCCAAAACGGAGCTACGGATGCAAAGTTACGACACAATGAACATGGGCATATGGAATAGGGTTTCGGGAGAAAGTCAACCATCGTTTTGGATCTAGATCCAGATCCGGATCTCACGCGTTTCGAGGTTCGCCGGAGACCTGTTCACCGGAGTAACCGCGGGGAGTCGCCGGAGGTCGGAGACGAGGAGGGAGAGGCCGGGGCCGGCGGGGTCGGAGGAGAGGTCGTCGGCGGGGGTCTCGGGCGACGCGGCGCCGGTCGGGAGGCGGCGGGGTCGGTCCGGCGGGCTCGCAGCCGACCAGCGTCGATGGCGGGCGGCGGCGCCGATGGCCTCGGGCAGCCGGACGCGAGGAGGGTGGCGGCGGCCTGCAGGCGTGAGGCGGCGGGGCGATGCGGGCCTCGGGGGCCCCGAGCGGGCCTCGCAGGCCGGCGGCGCTGCGGCGGCGTAGTGGGCGCGCGGGCGCCACGTGGCTAGACATGATAGGTCGTCGGCGGTGGGCGGACAATGTCCTGCCGTCCGGATTTTGTCCGGCGGCTGGAGGAGGAGGAGGGTTAGGGTTTTCTCCCGAGATTTCAAATGGGGAAGGTATATATAGGCATAGAGGGAGCTAGGAGAGTCCAAATGAGGTGCGGTTTTCGGCCACGCGATCGTGATCGAACGCTCTAGATGATGGAGAGGGTTTTGGTGGGTTTTGGGCCAACTTGGAGGGGTGTTGGGCTGCAACACACATGAGGCCTTTCCGGTCCCTCGGTTAACCATTGGAGCATCAAACAAAGTCCAAATGGTACAAAACTTGACAGGCGGTCTACCGGTAGTAAACCAAAGCCGCTTGGCAAGTCTCGGTCCAATACGGAAATGTTTAATCCCCACACACGATAGAAAGGTAGAAAAGACCACCGGAGGAGAACGGAGCGCCGGAATGCAAAACGGACAACGGGGAAAATGCTCGAATGCATGAGATGAACACGTATGCAAATGCAATGCACATGATGACATGATATGAGATGCATGACAACGACAACAACACACGGAGACAAAAACCCGAACCCGAGAAAATAAAATAACTTAAGGCCGGAAACGGCAAGAGTTGGAATACATATTGGGAAAGTCATATCCGGGGTGTTACATGCAGGTGCCGATGAAACCGAGCAGGTGTCGCAACCAAGCTCAAGGAGGAGCTCGATGAAGATCTTGTCCTTTGTGTTGTTTCGTTCTAGTTGATCAGTAGTGGAGCCTAGTTAGGGTCGATCGGGGATTTGTGTAGCATTTGGGGTAGTCTTCTTTTATTTTGGTTCCGTAGTCGGACCTTGATTGTATCTGGATGATGTAATGCTTTACTCATGTATTGTGTGAAGTGGCGATTGTAAGCCAACTATGTATCTCTTTCCCTTATGTATTACATGGGTTGTGTGAAGAATACCTCACTTGCGACATTGCTTTCAATGCGGTTATGCCTCTAAGTCGTGCTTCGACACGTGGGAGATATAGCCGCAGCGAGGGTGTTACTGTTCCCCTCATCTTTCGCGCCACCTCCATTCCCACACCGCCGTCTTCACCTGCACCATCAGAAGAGCATCATCATCACCGTTTCCTCGGATGAAGCTACAGCCTAATCGGCGCCACCAAAGAGGTTGTACACTAATCGCCGCATTTTCTTCTTGATTCGATCTCATGGTGCTGCCGGCGCTCGGTCCCGAGCCGACACGGCGCGACTCCATCCACGGCGGCATCGCCGGCCACTTCCTCCGCGGCGTCGCTCTCTCGGTCGCGATGTCCACATCAGTAGGAGCTGCTGCTGCTTTAGCTATCTCTCGCGCTGCTGCTCTGCTCTTGCTCCCGGTCCCGTTCCTAGTCTGCTCTTGCTATTGCTCTTGCTCGCGCTGCTGCTCTCGCTCTTGCTCTTGCTTGCGATGCTGCTCCGATTTAGCTACAGTTCAGTCGACTGAATCGACTTTTGGGTCAGTCAATTTTCAGGGGGTGGGGGGGCTCGCCGGGGTGAAGGAAGAACCAGCCGCTGCGGGGAGGGGGCTCGCCGGAGAGGTACCCCACTATCTATCTTAGGGTTCAGGATGGGGGCGGTGGTCGCTGGCGGTGGTGGGGCGTTGGCGGGGCGGTGGTCGCTGGCGGTGGTGGGGCGTTGGCGGGGCGGTGGCGTGGGGATCACCGGAGAAAAAGCTTGGCACAGGGGGGGCTAGAGGGATGGCCGGGGCAGCGGCGGACCGGCGGTGGGGAGTGTTTGTGGGGCGGGCGGGGCGGCGCACCGCCGGCTGCGGGCGGCGGGGGGCTGCTGTTTGGCCGGTGGTGGCTGGCGGCTCAGGGGGTGGAGGTTGAAGATGAACTGCAGGCCCTTGATTTCATATCCAACGGCTACAAAATTGACTGACCAGAGATGAAAAAGTCAGTCGACCGACGTGTAGCCTCACCTTGCTAATGCGTTCAGTTTCGATAGCAAAATTCAGTTTCGACAGTTAAGTTCAGTTTCGACAGTTAAGTTCAGTTTCGACAGTTAAGTTCAGAGATGAGCGGCTGATGTATTTTACATCTAGCACTTTTTGGTTATGTATTTTACGTCATGTATTGGAGATGCTATTAGAATTCCACTCAGGTTAATGTTGTTCGTTGTCTCTCTTGTCCCGCTTTAGCCTCGGCGTCGTACAACTCACCGAAGCTGCTCCAACGACGAAACCCTCCATCATAGTGGAGCAGTACCTCGGGTTCCATCTCCATACGCCTAAGATCTTCTACCCCTCCTCCGATAGCAAAGTCAACCAGAGCATCCTCACCGGCCAACCCAATCACGCTGAGATCGAGATGGCTTCGCCAAAGAGGTTGTACACTTGTTGCATCTCTTTTTTACTCTACATGTTATATATATTGTCCACTGAGCACACGGATTTGTTCCTTTAGTGTCTCCTTGAAAGAAAAAATGTAGGAATTTTAATTTTCACTTGTCCTCCTTTTCAAATTCCTATTCATGAAGCAAAAGACTAAGAGATAGTAGCATAATAGCAATATAACCGTACATTTTCTTGTGGATTGACTTAATCTCACCATTCTTCTTTGCATCCTGTGTTCTTCCAATATTTGTGAATCAAACACCCAGATTGGCAGAAATCCTGTGTTTTTAAATTCTCTGTTTTGCACGTGCATTCCTATCATATTCCTGTCTATTTCCCATCCCTGCATTGTTGGAACCCTCCAATTCAAACGAGCCCTTATAGAATCACTTCTCTTATATATAGTTGTCAAAGAACCTCAAAGAGTGCCCCAAAGTTTCTACCAGAGAATCACGACGAAAACGTGTGCCAACCCCTATGCATAGGTTCCCAATGTCACGAAACCCGCAAGTTGGTCACCAAAACATACATCAAGTGGCACGTGGTATCCCATTGCCACCACAGATATCCACGGCAAGACATACATCAAGTGTTCTCAAGTCTTTAAAGACTCAATCCGATAAGATTACTTCGAAGGGGAAACTCGATTCATTACAAGAGAGAAGAGGGGGGAAGAAACATCATCGGATCCAAATATAATATCAAAGCTCGCGATACATCAAGATCGTATCATCTCAAGAACACGAGAGAGAGAGAGAGATCAAACACATAGCTACTGGTACATACCCTCAGCCCCGAGGGAGAACTACTCCCTCCTCGTCATGGAGAGCACCGGGATGATGAAGATGGCCACCGGAGAAGGATTGCCCCCTCCGGCAGGGTGCCGGAATAGGTCTAGATTGAGTTTCGGTGGCTACGGAGGCTTCTGGCGGCGGAACTCCCGATCTATGTTGCTCTCTGATGTTTTTAGGGTATATGGAGATATATAGGCGGAAGAAGTACGTCAGGGGGGCCACGAGGGGCCCACGAGGCAGGGGCGCGCGCCCAGGGGGGCACCCTCCACCCTCGTGACCTCCCCGGAAACTTCTTGGAGTAGGGTCCAAGTCTCCTGGATCACGTTAGGTGAGAAGATCACGTTCCCGAAGGTTTAATTCCGTTTGGACTCCATTTGATATTCTGTTTCCTCGAAATACTGAAATAGGCAAAAAACAGCAATTTTGGGCTGGGCCTCCGGTTAATAGGTTAGTCCCAAAAATAATATAAAAGTGGAAAATAAAGCCCAATATAGTCCAAAACAGTAGATAAAGTAGCATGGAGCAATCCAAAATTATAGATACGTTGGAGACATATCAGGCATCCCCAAGCTTAATTCCTGCTCGTCCTTGAGTAGGTAAATGATAAAAAAGAATTTTTGATGTGGAATGCTAGTTGGCATAATTTCAATGTGATTCTTCTTAATGATGGTATATTGACATAAAAATGATAATACTTCAAGCATACTAATTAAACAATTATGTCATCTCAAAATAACACGGCCAAAGGAAGTTCATCCCTACAAAATCATATAGTTAGGCTATGCTTCATTTTCTTCACACAAAGATGTTCCCAACTTCTATACCCCTGATGACAAGCCAAGCAATTGTTTCATACTCAAAATAATCTCAAACTTTTTCAACCTTCACGCAATACATGAGCGCGAGCCATGGACATAGCACTATGGGTGGTATAGAATATAATGACGGGGATTGTGTGGAGAAGACAAAAAAGGAGAAAGTCTCACATCAACGAGGCTAATCAATGAGCTATGGAGATGCCCATCAATTGATGTTAATGCAAGGAGTAGGGATTGCCATGCAACGGATGCACTAGAGCTAAGAATGCTCAACAAAAGAAAACTAGTGGGTGTGCATCCAACTTGCTTGCTCATGAAGACCTAGGGCATTTTGAGGAAGCCCATCGTTGGAATATACAAGCCAAGTTCTATAATGAAAAATTCCCACTAGTATGAACAAGACAACTTATGAGACTCACTATATAAAAATCATGGTGCTACTTTGAAGCACAAGTGTGGAAAAAGAGATAGTAGCATTGCCCTTTTTATTTTCTCGTTTTTTGGGCCTTTCTTTTTTTCTTTTTGGCCTTTCTCTCTTTTTTTGATTAGGCAATGCTCTAATAATGATGATCATCACACTTCTATTGATTACAACATAATGATTACAGCTCGATACTAGAACAAGATATGACTCTATATCAATGCCTCCGGCGGTGTACCGGGATGGTGCAATGAATCAAGAGTGACATTTATGAAAAATAATGCATGGTGGCTTTTCCACAAATACGATGTCAACTACAAGATCATGCAATGGCAATATGACAAAAGTAAAGCATGTCAAGATGATGATGATGGTGGAAGTTGCATGGCAATATATCTCAGAATGGCTATGGAAATGCCATGATAGGTAGGTATGGTGGTTGTTTTGAGGAAGATATAGGGAGGTTTATGTGTGAAAGAGCGTATCATATCACGGGGTTTGGATGCACCGGCGAAGTTTGCACCAACTATCAATGTGAGAAAGGGAAATGCACGGTACCGAAGAGGCTAGCAAATGGCGGAAAGGTAAAGGTGCGTATAATCCATGGACTCAACATTAGTCAAAAGAACTCATATACTTATTGCAAAAATTTAGAAGTCATCAAAAATCAAGTACTACGCGCATGCTCCTAGGGGGATAGATTGGTAGGAAAAGACCATCGCTCGTCCCCGACCGCCACTCATAAGGATGCACAAGCCAGGTACACTTCATGTTTCAAATTTGTTACACAACTTTAACCATACGTGCATGCTACAGGACTTGCTAACTTCAACACAAGTATTTCTCAAATTCACAACTACTCAACTAGCACGACTATGATATTATCACCTCCATATCTCAAAACAATTATCAAGCATCAAACTTATCTTAGTATTCAACCCACTAAAAAGAAAGTTTCACATATCTTGAATACCTAGCATATTAGGATTTTTAAGGGCATTACCATGCTATTTAAGACTCTCAAAATAATATAAGTGAAGCATGAGAGTTCATCTATTTCTTCAAAATAAAACTACAACCATGCTCTATAAGATATAAGTGAAGCACTAGAGCAAATGACAAACTACTACGAAAGATATAAGTGAAGATCAATGAGTAGTCGAATAATTATGCAACTATGTGAAGACTCTCTAACATTTAATAATTTCAGATCTTGGTATTTTATTCAAACAGAAAGCAAAGCAAAAGAAAATGACATTCTAAGAATAGCAAACATCATGTGAAGAAGAAAAAACTTAGGATCAACCGGTACTAACCGATAGTTGTTGAAGAAGAAAGGTGGGATGCCAACCGGGGCATCCCCAAGCTTAGACGCTTGAGACTTCTTGAGATATTATCTTGGGGTTCCTTGGGCATCCCCAATATTGAGCTTTTGTGTCTCCTTAATTCCTCTCATATCACGGTCTCCCTAAATCTCAAAAGCTTCATCCATACAAAACTTAACAAGGACTCGTGAGATAAGTTAGTATAAACCATTGCCAAAACCTTATCATAATCTACTGTAGCAAATCCCTAAAATTATTATTCAACATTGAATACTAAATGCCTCTGCATATTTAATAGTACTATACTCAAATAGAATCATTAAAGAAGCAAACATATGCAAACAATGCAAACATAACAGCAATCTGCCTAAACAGGATAGTCTGTAAAGAATGCTGCAACATCCATACTTCCCTAGCTCCAAAAATTATGAAAGAAAATTCCCACTGTAGTAAATTTATCAGAGCTTAATATGCAAAAGGTTTCAACATTTTATCACATTCTGACTTTTCTAGGGAATTATTGCAACAGCAGTAAACTTTTTGTTTTCAAACAGCAACATGTATACTTGTAACATAGGCATAGTAAAGGCTATCGATGCCACTTTTATTAAAATAAAAGATGCAAAACATTGTTTACAGAAAGCAAATCCTAACAAAATAAATTGACGCTCGAAGCAAAACGCATATCATGTGGTAAATAAAAATATAGCTCCAAGTAAAGTTACCAATGAACGAAGACGAAAGAGGGGATGCCTTCCGGGGCATCCCCAAGCTTAGGCTCTTTGTTGTCCTTGAATATTACCTTGGGGTGCCTTGGGCATCCCCAAGCTTAGGCTCTTGCCACTCCTTATTCCGTATTCCATCGAATCTTTACCCAAAACTTGAAAACTTCACAACACAAAACTTAACAGAAAACTCGTAAGCTCCGTTATTATAAGAAAATAAATCACCACTTCAAGGTACTGTAATTAACTCATTATTTATTTATATTGGTGTTAAACCTACTGCATTCCAACTTATCTATGGTTTATAAACTATTTTACTAGCCATAGATTCATCAAAATAAGTAAACAACACATGAAAAACAGAATCTGTCAAAAACAGAACAGTCTGTAGTAATCTGGATCAAACGTATACTTCTGGAACTCATAAAATTCTCAAATAAATTGCTCGACCTGAGGAATTTATCTATTAATCATCTCCAAAAATAATTAACTAAATATAACTCTCCAAATAAAAATGGCAGCAGTTCTCATGAGCGCTAAAGTTTCTGTTTTTGACAGCATGATCAACAAGACTTTCCCCAAATCTTCTCAAAGGTTCTACTTGGCACATACACTAATTAAACACATAAAACCACATCTAAACAGAGGATATATGAATTATTTATTACTAAACAGGAACAAAAGTCAAGGAACAAAAATAAAATTGGGTTGCCTCCCAACAAGCGCTATCGTTTAACGCCCCTAGCTAGGCATGACGATTTCAACGATGCTCACATAAAAGATAAGAATTGAAACATAAAGAGAGCATCATGAAGAATATAACTAACACATTTAAGCCTAACCCACTTCCTATGCATAGGGAATTTGTGAGCAAACAACTTATGGGAACAATAATCAACTAGCATAGGAAGGTAAAACAAACATAACTTCAAAATTTTAAGCACATAGAGAGGAAACTTGATATTATTGCAATTCCTACAAGCATATGTTCCTCCCTCATAATAATTTTCAGTAGCATCATGAATGAATTCAACAATATAACCAGCACCTAAAGCATTCTTTTCATGATCTATAAGCATAGAAAATTTACTACTCTCCACACAAGAAAAATTCTTCTCATGAATAATAGTGGGAGAAAACTCAACAAAATAACTATCATGTGATTGAAAATTAAGATCAAGATGACAAGTTTCATGGTTATCATTATTCTTTAAAGCATACATGTCATCACAATAATCATCATAGACAGGAGGTATGCTTTCATCATAATAAATTTGCTCATCAAAACTTGGGGGGCAAAAAATATCATCTTCATCCAACATAGCTTCCCCAAGCTCGTGGCTTTGCATATCATTAGCATCATGGATATTCAAGGAATTCATACTAACAACATTGCAATCATGCTCATCATTCAAATACTTAGTGCCAAACATTTTATAGATTTCTCCTTCTAGCACTTGAGCACAATTATCCTTTCCATCATACTCACGAAATATATTAAAAAGGTGAAGCGTATGAGACAAACTCAATTCCATTTTTTTGTAATTTTCTTTTATAAACTAAACTAGTGATAAAACAAGAAACTAAAAGACTCGATTGCAAGATCTAAAGATATACCTTCAAGCACTCACCTTCCCGGCAACGGCGCCAGAAAAGAGCTTGATGTCTACTACACAACCTTCTTCTTCTAGACGTTGTTGGGCCTCCAAGTGCAGAAGTTTGTAGGACAGTAGCAAATTTCCCTCAAGTGGATGACCTAAGGTTTATCAATTCATAGGAGGCGTAGGATGAAGATGGTCTCTCTCAAGCAACCCTGCAACCAAATAACAAAGAGTCTCTTATGTCCCCAACACAGCCAATACAATGGTAAATTGTATAGGTGCACTAGTTCGGCGAAGAGATGGTGATACAAGTGCAATATGGATGGTAGATAAAGGTATTTGTAATCTGAAAATATAAAAACAGCAAGGTAACTAATGATAAAAGTGAGCGTAAACGGTATTGCAACGATAGGAAATAAGGCCTAGGGTTCATACTTTCACTAGTGTAAGTCCTCTCAACAATACTAACATAATTGGATCATAAAATTATCCCTCAACATGCAACAAAGAGTCACTCCAAAGTCACTAATAGCGGAGAACGAACGAAGAGATTATGGTAGAGTACGAAACCACCTCAAAGTTATTCTTTCCAATCAATCCGTTGGGCTATTCCTATAAGTGTCACAAACAGCCCTAGAGTTCGTACTAGAATAACACCTTAAGATACAAATCAACCAAAACCCTAATGTCAGCTAGATACTTCAATGTCACCTCAAGTATCCGTGGGCATGATTATACGATATGCATCACACAATATCAATTCATCTATTCAACCAACACAAAGAACCTCAAAGAGTGCCCCAAAGTTTCTACCGGAGAATCACGACGAAAACGTGTGCCAACCCCTATGCATAGGTTCCCAATGTCACGAAACCCGCAAGTTGGTCACCAAAACGTACATCAAGTGGCACGTGGTATCCCATTGTCACCACAGATATCCACGGCAAGACATACATCAAGTGTTCTCAAGTCTTTAAAGACTCACTGCGATAAGATTACTTCGAAGGGGAAACTCGATTCATTACAAGAGAGAAGAGGGGGGAAGAAACATCATAGGATCCAAATATAATAGCAAAGCTCGCGATACGTCAAGATCGTATCATCTCAAGAAAATGAGAGAGAGAGAGAGCGATCAAACACATAGCTACTGGTACATACCCTTAGCCCCGAGGGAGAACTATCCTCGTCATGGAGAGCACAGGGATGATGAAGATGGCCACCGGAGAAGGATTGCCCCCTCCGGCAGGGTGCCGGAACGGGTCTAGATTGAGTTTCAGTGGCTACGGAGGCTTCTGGCGGTGGAACTCCCGATCTATGTTGCTCTCTGATGTTTTTAGGGTATATGGAGATATATAGGTGGAAGAAGTACGTCAGGGGGCCACGAGGGGCCCACGAGGCAGGGGGGCGTGCCCAGGGGGCGCCCTCCACCCTCGTGACCTCCCCAGAAACTTCTTGGAGTAGGGTCCAAGTCTCCTGGATCACGTTCGGTGAGAAGATCACGTTCCCGAAGGTTTCATTCCGTTTGGACTCCTTTTGATATTCTGTTTCCTCGAAATACTGAAATAGGAAAAAAACAGCAATTCTGGGCTGGGCCTCCGGTTAATAGGTTAGTCCCAAAAATAATATAAAAGTGGAAAATAAAGCCCAATATAGTCCAAAACAGTAGATAAAATAGCATGGAGCAATCAAAAATTATAGATACGTTGGAGACGTATCAGCGTTTGCAACTCACAGTTAAATGCCGAACAATCTAAACCATACTATACATCAAACAATCTCACATTTTATTTGAATTTGTGATAATGTGTGGCATTTGCAGCTTACAACTAAATATCGAACAATCTAAACAATACTATATATCGAACATTCTCACATTTTATTTGAATTTGTGGTAATGTGTGGTGTTTGCAACTCACATCTAAATACTTGTAGGAATAGGGGGCGGGGCACCATACATAATGTGATAAACACATTATACATATGAGACATGGTTTAGATTATGAAGATCTAGCTAGAGCTAGAAATGTAATGTGATTTGAAATCAAAATAAAGTGGATTCAAAAAATCTAGTTCGAGTTCATATAGTACACATAGTTCATATGTAACTCGAGTCTAATCATGTGGTGTGTTGTGAAGATAATACACAAACGATGGTTTAACTTGGCAATAATGATGATAGTAGATCTTATAAAATAGAGAAACGAATTCAAATGCTTTGACTTCACAACAATCATTACTATAGATCTTATTCAAATAGAGAAACAAATTCAAATTTAGTTCATATTGAAGCGGTAGTATATACGTTTGGAATGCACTAAAATGTTCATTTGAGTAGTAGGTTGCATGCATTATACACGTAGCGAAATATTTTAATTGAATATGACATGAATTCAAAGTTTTGAATGACATTTGTAGTGCGCATTGATTTGGTACAGTACACGATAGGCTTGTCCGGAAATTTCAACCCGCGCCTTGTTAGCCCGAAATATTTAAGATATATCTTTGTCTCGTTGTGTTCTGACAACTCCCTCCATCTCAACCCGCGCCTTGCTATTCCGAAATTACAACGCGCGTGAAAACTCCCACCTCCTGTGAAATCCCGACACGCGAAATGCCCGCGGTACCCCTGAACCGAAAGAACTGCCTCAAATCGGTGGGGGTACTTTCGTAACTTAATTACCCCACATTTCGGACACGCGCGTCTCTAAGCCATGGTTCCCCACTGCCATCCCATCCGCACACCCATTCGTACACCAAGGCCGTGAAAACCCACAATGAAACCCCACACCCTGCTCCGTCCGCCACCCAGCTGGAGCCTCTTCCCCGATGACGTCGTCCACAGCAACACCTCGACGTCCCTCATCCACCGTACCGGATGTGGATCCGTCGTCGATCTCATCGTCCCTCCGGTCCAGCCACCCCGTCCTCCACCTCCAAGGAGCTGCCCTGACGTTCCTGTAATGCCATGAACACACCCACCAGTGGTCGTTACTCCTGGCAGGATCAAACTGGCCCCACAGATCAATACTAGTCTTTTCTACGCACTTTGTCCTCACTCGTGCGCACCCGGAGCAACTTCCTGGTCGGTCACCCATCCTGACACTACTCCAAGCTGAGCACGCTTAACTTTGGAGTTCTGTCCGAATGGGCTCCCAGAAAAGAAGGAATTCCTTATTGATATGAGTAGTCTATCATCCCTAATAAGCCAGGCTATCACATACACCCCCACTCAGAGGAACCGACGTCCTTGTCGGGCCACATGAACGTTCCCTCTTGGAACATACGTCTGTGCATCCAGTCCGGTACATGTGCCATGTCGGGTGCCACGACGGGTCACAAATGTCATGAACAACATGACTGCGCACCTGTCCGCAACCATCCGTGTAACTGCGAGGGTCGGCTCTGATACCAACTTGTAACACCCTCGATGCGGCTATATCTCCCACGTGTCGAAGCACGACTTAGAGGCATAACCGCATTGAAAGCAATGTCGCAAGTGAGGTAATCTTCACACAACCCATGTAATTCATAAGGGAAAGAGATAGATAGTTGGCTTACAATTGCCACTTCACACAATACATGAGTAAAGCATTACATCATCCAGATACAATCAAGGTCTGACTACGGAAGCAAAATAAAATAAGACTACCCCAAATGCTACACAGATCCCCGATTGACCCCAACTGGGCTCCACTACTGATCAACTAGAATGAAACAACACAAAGGACAATATCTTCATTGAGCTCCTCCTTGAGCTTGGTTGCATCACCTGCTCGGTTTGATCGGCACCTGCAAGCTGGTTTTGGAAGTATCTGTGAGTCACGGGGACTCAGCAATCTCACACCCTCGCGATCAAGACTGTTTAAGCTTATAGGAAGGGTAAAAGGTATGAGGTGGAGCTGCAGCAAGCGACTAGCACATATGGTGGCTAAACATACGCAAATGAGAGCGAGAAGAGAAGGCAAAGCACGGTCGAGAAACTATGATCAAGAAGTGATCCTAGAACAACCAACGTCAAGCATTACTCCGAAACCGTGTTCACTTCCCGAACTCCGCCGGAAAGAGACCATCACGGTTACACACGCGGTTGATGTATTTTAGTTAAGATAAGTTTCAAGTTTTCTACAACCGTACATTAACAAATTCCCATCTGCCCATAACCACGGGCACGGCTTTCAAAAGTTCAAATCCTTGCAGGGGTGTCCCAACTTAGCCCATCACAAGCTCTCACGGTCAACGAAGGATATTCCTTCTCCCAAGACAATCCGATCAGACTCGGCATTCCGGTTACAAGACATCCTCGACAATGGTAAAACAAGTCCAGCAACACCGCCCGAATGTGCCGAAAAATCCCGATAGGAGCTGCACATATCTCGTTCTCAGGGCACACTCAGATGAGCGCTCCATACAACTAAAACCAAACCTCGAGTTTCCCCGAGGGGGCGCTGCACAGGGCTCTAGTTTGGACCAACACTCAGAGGAGCACTGGCCTGGGGGGGTTAAACTAATGATAACCCTTGAGTCTGCAGAACCCAAGGGAAAGAAAATGCTAGGTGGCGAATGGTAAAACCAATGTTGGGCATTGCTGGAGGAGTTTTATTCAAGACGAACTGTCAAGGGGTTCCCATTATAACCCAACCGTGTAAGGAACACAAAATCCGGGAACATAACACCGATATGGCGGAAACTAGGACGGCAAGAGTGGAACAAAACACTAGGCATAAGGCCGAGCCTTCCACCCTTTACCAAGTATATAGATGCATTAATTAAATAAGAGATATTGTGATATCCCAACAAATATCCATGTTCCAACAAGGAACAAACTCCAATCTTCACCTGCAACTAACAACGCTATAAGAGGGGCTGAGCAAAGCGGTTACATAGCCAAACAATAGTTTGCTAGGACAAGGTGGGTTAGAGGCTTGGTTTAACAATATGGGAGGCATGATAAGCGAGTGGTAGGTATCGCAGCATAGGCATAGCAAAAGAGCGAGAAACTAGCAAGCAAAGATAGAAGTGATTTCGAGGGTATGGTCATCTTGCCTGAAATCCTGCAAGGAAGAAGAACGAGTCCATGAAGAAGACAAACGGACGTAGTCGAACGGTTCCTCACAAACGCGACGTTATCGGAACCAACCCGAAGAAGCAACACCGGAAAGAAGCACACAACATAGTAAACAACCAACACATGAACATGACATGATATGCGGGATCTGGTATGCGGTGCATATGCATGATTTGGAAAGAAATGATTGAACCTTGCCTCAAATTGGAAATCCAAGAGTGCCACTGGAAATAGGAGTTGATTTTGGTCGAAATCGATATAAAGATCACTGGAATCGTATGCATGGTTTGGAAATGGCAAGCAAAACAAATATGGCACCGGTCTGCGGTTAACAGCAAGTAGCCTAATAAATGCATCAAGATAAATATGCTACAGCACTCAAACATAACAACAAAATACATGGCAGGGATCCAATCATGATGCTTGACAAAAGATGAGCACTAAGCTACGGCTAATTAATCCATTAACAGGTTCAAACAAGCATTGCAAAAGTGCAAATGATAACAGGTTCCGGACTTAGTGAAATTAACAGCATATCAGGAATTTATCATCAGGAAGCAATGTTTAGAGCATGAAAACTACATGCTACAGTAACATATCATGGCAAATCAAGCCATGGCATGAAGCTACTCTAGGAATATAACAAAAGTCCCTTAGTGACCCTAAACTAAAAGGGATCAGAAAATACAATTGCAAGCATGTGAACATAGCAAAAACATAAACAGGTTTAGACTTAGTGAAAAACTGGAGCATGCAAAACAGATTAACAAGTAGGCATGTTTACGAGCTCGATGCAGTCACTACAAGGCATTGCATGACAAACTAAGCATACACCCATCAAGAAAACATGGCATAGAATCTAGACAACGAAAGAACAACAACACAGCATGCACGGATCAACAACAGCAAGCTCAGCAAAATCGCTAAACATGTTAACAATCTGCCAGGAATATTTTATAGCAAAAGTAGAGCTCGATTGACTCAAGCTAGGGTGCTCCATAAATGCAAACAAAGACATGGATGGATAGAGCACCACAATATTAACAAAACATCCTTGCTGATCATCCTCAAAAGAGGCACGGATCACTAGGAAACAACATGAACATATGGCATAAAAACAACATCAGGACAAGGACTTAGTGAAAAATTAAGTCCCTGAAATCAGCATCACTGAGTAAGCTACTTTGCATTCTTTTACTAGTCACCACAAATATCACAAAAATACATGGCACACACCATGTAAAGATGGCATGGTATACAATAAAACACATGTAGAGCTCAGGATCATAGCATGCACACATTAATCATGGCAAAATGACAAAAGGCCATTTGCTGAAACAGATCTGAAATAATCATCACAGAGCCCTCTTCCAACAGCATTTTGGGCATCAAGATGAGCTCCAATGAGAATGATGCAGTGAGATGAAATGATGTACTCGTCGAGGCGAACATTTTGATATGCTACATGCACGAATCGGAGCTACGATGCGAAAGTTATGATGCGATGAACATGGCCACATGAATCTGGAAACTTCGGGGACTTGGTGAAATTTTTACCTCCGCGAAAAGTCAACGCGCAATGAGGATATCTGGGACGTGGGGAGGAGCCGTTTGGTTCGTCTCCCGGTGGATCTGATCCACTCCAGCCCGGATCTCGCCGGAGAAGTGGCCGGAGTTCTCGAAGCTCGCCGGAGTGGATGGAGGAGGCCGGAGACGAGGAGGAGGCTGGAGGAGGGGGCCGTGGGTCCGGGGAGGGCGGTGCCAGAACCGGCCAGGATGAGGCCGCGGAGGTCCGGCGGATCCCGCGGTGGAGGTGGCCGTCGACGAACTGCCATGGCGGGGCAGCGAGCTCGCGGGAAGACGTCGCTGGCGCGGAGGCGGTGCGCAACGGCGGCGGGGTGCGGGCGGCGCACGGGCGGCGGAGTGCAGGCGCGGCGGTGGCCGGCGACGTGCAGGCGCGGCGGTTGATGAAGCTATGTACCTAGGGTAGGGTCATGGACCTGTCCAAACCGACCTACCCAAGGACACCTCCAGAAGAAATCACATTTCAATCGACTTGGCGGTGTTTCACTCAACGGACTCGAAGACACTCGACCAAGAAGCAACCACTCGACCAAGATCCAACCACCCGACGGCCAGGAGACCTAAAGTAACTCCGCACGCTAATGGTCGGTCATTAAGTAGCTTTTATGGACATCATAGCACTTTATTACGGGCGTTACCAGTAACGCCCGACCTTAATGTACTTAAAACCCTGCATAACTGAGGGCCGGAGGGGTCTGGCGGACTCTAATAAGCCACCCCCTCCTCAGTGTAAAGGGTTCGCACCCCTGTATTTCATACTCTGATAATCCAGTCGACCGCCTCCGGGCTCTGAGACGTAGGGCTATTACTTCTTCCGAGAAGGGCCTGAACTCGTAAACCTTGCGTTCTTACAACTTCTCCATAGCTAAGATCTTGCCTCTCCATACTTACCCCCCTACACTACTGTCAGACTTGGAACCACGATAGTTGGCGCCCACCATGGGGCCAGTGTTTTGTTGGAGGAGTTGCGACCTTTTCCGACCCGAATCATCATGGTTTTCGGCGGAGTTTTGGTGGAGGGCCGCGAGATCCGTCTCGGTGCACTCACGTTCATCGTCGACGACTCTGCTTGGCTCCAGGAGGCTCCGCTCGACGTGGACGCACTCCCTGTTCGCGGGGCAACGCATTTTAGCGCGTGCGTCCGCGGCGTTCTCCTACGGCAACCGTCGACCCCCTACCGGTCGGCTCCTGTGTTGTTCTCCCTCCCTGTTTCCCGCCGACGCAAGCGCTCCGGTCAGTCGAGACTTCAGCGGTGGGTGAGACACGCGATGGCATGCCAGTCGGCCACCCCTCAAGTCGTGGCGATCGAGCCCGACGAATCCCTCTACGGCCTGTTTGACCTGTCAACTGGCTCCGCAGAGACCGCAGCGATCTGGCGGCGGAGGTTCTGATGGTCGATGGACCGCCCAGTCCTCCCGGTTTTCCCCGCACCGACGGAGGCGCGGGTGGAGGCGACCCGTCGCGTCCCCATGAGGAGTATCTTCCCGAGCCTCTCACGTCGCTGCAGAGAGAAGAACTTCGCCGCCGGAACGTGGATGCACTGCACACTCCTCTCATTGGAGAAACCCCCGAGGCTCGCGCCTTGGAAGACGCGCGCCTGGCAAACTTGGCCGAGCACACTCGACTGGAGAACCTCCAGCGAGCACTCGACGAGCATGCGTGACAATGGGTTCCCGAATCCAGTCGACATCAGCTCTTCCCGCCCCTGCAGATATATCGAACTCTGATTCAGAATTTAGCAGCTGCGGCCCGTATAGCGGAGTCGATTCAGCCTTCCCAGTCGGAGGCTGGCAGAGGCTTGCTGCAGATCAGAGCGTTACTCCGGGCAGCAGGAGACCAGAATTCCGCTGTTTCTCAGTCGTGGAACAGGATTCACAGCAGATCCATTACCGCAGACACAGTCCAGTCGGCTCACAGCCCGAGATCGCCCCCGAGGCGTGAGGGACGTGGAGATCGGCGTGACCAGTATGGGAACCATGAGCAGTATGATCACCGAGTCGATCGTGACGGTCGACGTCGAGTGCCCACGCCTCCCCCGAGGAGCGGGTCGTATGTGCCTCGCCAGCAGGATGACAGGCACCCTCATAGTGGTGGGCGAAGGATTCCAGTCGACCCCAGAGGGCCAGGCTTTGATGCGAGATCCATTCTCGTCCAAGGTTTGGTCGACAGGAACAGGGCTCACCGAGAAGGTCACGACAGAGATGCACCTACCAGCAGCAGAGTACATGTTTCAGGGCTAGAGTGCTTTAGTAGAGCCATCAGGGCCGCTGTGATTCCTCCCAACTTCAGGTTGGCGACTAGAGTCAGTAAGTTCACTGGCGAGTCCAAGCCCAATACTTGGCTTGAGGACTACCGAGTGGCCGTCCAGATTGGCGGCGGCAATGATGAAGTGGCCATGAAGCACCTGCCTCTCATGTTGGAGGGCTCGGCCAGAGCGTGGCTGAACCAGTTAGCGCCTAGCAGCATTTACACTTGGGAAGATCTCTCCCGAGTGTTCGTCACCACATTTGAAGGCACATGCAAGCGATCGGCAGGGCTGACGGAACTGCGGTCTTGCGTGCAGAAGCCGAATGAAACTTTGAGGGATTACATCCAGAGGTGGATCACGTTACATCACTCGGTGGAGAATGTGCCTGACCACCAAGCAGTTTGTGCCTTCAAGGAAGGCGTCAAGTACAGAGAACTGAATTTGAAATTCGGTCGAACCGGAGATATGTCCCTGAATTGGATGATGGAGATTGCCACCAAGTATGCTAATGGTGAAGATGAGGATCGACTCAGGAGTGGCAAGCTCAAGTCAGTCACCCAAGAAACCGGAGGAAATTCCAATCGGAAACAAAAGCGGAAAGCCGAGCCAGCGGCTCCTGGGGAAGCCTTGGCTTTAACCCAAGGAAAGTTTAAAGGGAAACCTAAAGGACCTTGGAACCCCAAAAAGATTAAAGACCAGGACGGAAATGATGTGTTGGACTTACCATGTCTCGTCCACACAAAGAAAGATGAGGAGGGTAATTTCATTTACCCGAAACATACCACTAGACAGTGTCAACTCTTGATCCAGCAGTTCCAGGGCAAGCATCCCAAAGGTAAGGAAAAGGAGTCGGACAAGGTCGAGGACAAAGAAGACAGTGACGACGGAAACCCTCAGGTCAATTCCACTCTGATGATTTTTGCCGATGTTGAAAGCAAAAGTCGACTGAAAGTTATTAACCGAGAGGTGAATATGGTTGCTCCGGCGACACCTAGTTACCTGAAATGGTCTCAGACTGCCATAACATTCGACCAGTCCGACCACCCAACGCACATCGCCACCCCTGGGAGGCAAGCTTTGGTGGTCGACCCAGTTGTTGAAGGCACTCGACTGACTAAAGTCCTAATGGATGGTGGCAGTGGTTTGAACATATTGTATGCTGAGACGTTGAAAGGGATGGGCATTCCAATGTCCAGACTCAGTGCCAGCAGCATGAGTTTCCATGGAGTCATTCCGGGGAAGAAGGCTGAATCACTCGGCCAGATTGCTCTTGATGTGGTTTTCGGTGATTCCAGAAATTACCGCAAAGAAAAGTTAACATTCGAAGTTGTAGACTTCCAGAGTGCCTACCACGCTATTTTGGGGAGGCCAGCTTATGCACGCTTCATGGCCCGACCATGTTATGTGTACCTCAAATTGAAGATGCCTGGCCCCAAAGGTGTGATCACTATTATGGGCAATCGAAAGAAAGCGGAAGAATGTTTTCAGAAAGGTTCAAAGATCGCTGATGCTCACATGGCAGTGGTGGAGTTACAGGAATACCAGAAGACTGCAGACCCGAGTGATTTGTTGCGAGCCAGGAAGCCCGCTACAGAGTCAGCTTTTTAGTCGACTAGCGATACAAAGACAGCTCACATCCACCCGACCGACCCCAGCGCTGCTCCAACTCATATATCGAAAACACTCGACTCCAAATAGGAAGAAGCGCTCATCCAGTTCCTCTGTGAGAATTGGGACATTTTCGCATGGAAGTCCTCTGACATGTCTGGTGTTCCCAAGGAGCTGTGTGAGCACCGCCTAAGAGTCGACTCAAAAGTAAAACCTGTCAAGGAACATCTCCGACGGTCCGCCGTCCAGAAGAGAAAGGCCATTGGCGAAGAGGTGGCTCGGCTCTTAGCGGCGGAGTTCATGCGAGAAATCTACCACTCCGAGTGGCTCGCCAATGTTGTCATGGTCCCCAAGAAGGACAAGTCACTTCGCATGTGCATTGAATTTAAACATATCAATCGGGCCTGCCCGAAAGATCATTTTCCTCTCCCCCACATCAACCAGATAGTCGACTCGACTGCAGGATGTGAGCGACTGTCTTTTTTAGACGCCTATTCCGGGTACCATCAGATCCGTCTTTATGGGCCTGACGAGATCAAAACAGCTTTCATCACTCCATTCGGGTGCTTCTATTATGTTACCATGCCATTCGGCCTCAAGAATGCCCGAGCTACATTCATGAGGATGATTCAGAAGTGTTTGCTCACCCAAATCAGTCGGAATGTGGAGGCGTACATGGATGATATTGTGGTCAAGGCACGGAAGGGTTCCGACCTGCTGACTGACCTTGCTGAAACCTTTGCCAACCTCAGAAGGTCTGATATCAAGCTTAATCCATCAAAATGCACATTCGGGGTTCCTGGCGGAAAGTTACTCGGTTTTCTCGTTTCCGAACGGGGAATCGACGCCAATCCAGAAAAAGTCGGTACTATACTCTGAATGAAAAGTCCTGTGCGAGTGCATGATGTTCAGAAGCTTACTGGTTGCTTGGCCGCCCTAAGTCGATTCATATCTCGTCTCGATGAAAAGGCATTGCCTCTTTACCGATTGATGATGAAGTCTGACAAGTTCGAGTGGACTCCTGAAGCTGACGCAGCGTTCGCAGAGCTCAAAGCTCTGCTCTCCACCTAGCCAGTGCTTGCTGCCCCAATTAGCAAGGAGCCTTTGCTGCTTTACATTGCAGCCACAGGACAAGTCGTCAGTACGGTACTTATGGTCGAGCGGGAAGAAGAAGGGAAAACCTTCAAAGTTCAGCGCCCAGTGTATTATATTTCTGAAGTCTTGACCCCATCGAAGCAAAGATATCCTCATTATCAGAAGCTCGTATATGGGATTTATATGACCACAAAGAAAGTTGCCCACTACTTCTCTGATCATTCCATTACAGTCGTCAGCGACGCTCCGTTGTCAGAGATCTTGCATAACAGGGACGCAACTGGTCGAGTGGCAAAATGGGCGATTGAACTCCTTCCTCTAGATATCAAGTTTGAGGCAAAGAAAGCTATCAAGTCCCAGGCAATCGCCGATTTCATCGCCGAGTGGATTGAACAGCAACTACCGACTCAGGTTCACTCGGAGCATTGGACCATGTTCTTCGACGGTTCCAACATGCTAAATGGTTCCGGCACCGGAGTGGTGTTGGTCTCCCCAAGAGGAGATAAACTCAGATATGTTCTTCAAATCCACTTTGATTCCTCTAACAACGAGGCAGAATATGAAGCACTTTTATATGGGATGCGCATGGCCATTTCACTCGGCATCCGTCGCCTCATGGTCTATGGCGACTCAGATTTGGTGGTTAATCAAGTGATGAAGGAATGGGACGTCAGAAGTCCAGCCATGACTGGTTATTGCAATGAAGTGAGAAAGCTGGAGAAGAAATTCGAGGGGTTAGAGCTTCATCACATACCCCGATTGAAAAATCAAGCAGCTGATGATCTGGCAAAAATAGGTTCCAAAAGAGAAGCCATTCTCAGCAATGTGTTTTTGGAACACATCCACACACCATCAGTCCAGGAGGATCCCTTCACTGAAGAGGCCCCGCAGCCAAAAAGCGCCACGGATCCGACTGAAGTTGAAGTTCCAGCTGTGGTCGACCAGATCATGGAAGTCTTGGTTATCACTCCCGTCTGGACAGAACCGTACATCGCATACATCCTAAGGAAAGAACTCCCAGAAGACGAAGAAGAGGCTCGACAGATCGTCCATCGATCCAAGGCCTTTACAGTCATAAAGGGACAGTTATATAGAGAAAGCGTGACTGGGGTCGGCCAGAAGTGTATTACACTAGAAGAAGGTCAGATGATCCTTAACGATATCCACTGGGGGACCTGTTGTCATCATGCGTCCTCTCGGACCATTGTGGCTAAAGCATACTGAGCGAGGTTCTACTGGCCGAGAGCCAATGAGATGGCAAAAGAGATAGTCGACAAATGTGAAGGATGTCAGTATTACTCCAATTTGCCGCACAAGCCCGCGTCAGCCCTGAAAACCATTCCGCTCGTCTGGCCCTTCGCTGTTTGGGGGCTGGACATGGTTGGACCACTGAGAACAGGCAGGAGCGGATTCACTCATGTGCTGGTAGCAGTCGACAAGTTCACCAAATGGATTGAAGCCAAGCCTATCAAGAATCTTGATGCTTGCACCGCTATCAGTTTCATCAGAGAGTTGATATTCAGATATGGAGTTCCACACATTATCATCACCGACAACGGGTTAAACTTCAATTCCGACAAATTCAAGGCCTTTTGCGCCTCTCAGGGCACTCGAGTCGACTATGCTTCGGTCGCTCACCCCCAGTCGAATGTGCAAGAAGAAAGGGCGAACGGCCTGATTCTCAAAGGACTGAAACCTTGATTGATGCGCGATCTCAAGCACACAGCAGGTGCATTGGTCGACGAGCTTCCATCAGTCCTTTGGGGATTAAGAACAACCCCGAACCGATCGACCGGAAGAACCCCATTCTTTCTGGTCTACGGAGCCGAGGCAGTCTTACCGAGTGACCTGCTTCACAAAGCTCCCCGAGTCGAGCTCTACTCTGAAGATGAAGCAGAACAAGCCCGGCAGGACGTAGTCGACCTCCTAGAAGAAGAAAGAGAAATGGCCTTGATTCGATTGACCATCTATCATCAAGACTTGCGTCGATTCCATGCCAGAAACGTGAAGAGCCGAGCCTTCCAAGAAGGAGACTTAGTGCTCAGAGTGGATGAGCAGAAACCACACAAGCTCGCTCCTACTTGGTGTCGGAGTAAATAGCCATGGGTAGCCTAGCCGGCTTCCCCTGGCCCTTCTGAAAAAATTACGAGCCCGTCCGGCTCTCGAGAATCCAAGACATGGAGCCGCCTTCCCCTTGCTGGCAGCCATCCAGACCGGCTTTCAGAAGGCGGCCCGACTTTGGCCCTCATGAAGAACGCCACGGGAGGGCCGACTTCGGGAAGCCGGCCATGAGAAGGCCGACTCCAAGAAGCCGGCTCCCATAAAGCGGTCGAGACCGTACCCTCAAAGTTTGCACCCACCTAACGGTGGTGCGACGGGGCGTGGCTACAGTGAAGCCTGCCACCCCCGAATCCCGGAGCACGCCTGGCACAGTGCGCTGTACGGAGTAGGCATGACCCGTCCGGCGCGGCACTGTTGCCATGTTGACCTTGGTGTCACCCACGACGGGCCACCAGCGTGGCCCACAGATGGTGGGCCCCTTCGGGCAGAGAGACTCCCGAAGGCGGCCACGCCTCCAACCAGTCGGCCCAAGACAGAGCCGGCTCCCCGCAGCCGGCTTGCCGCCTCCCTCGAAGAAGACGCCCCATTAAGGAGATAAGACGCGGTGAGGCTACAGCGATCGCCTGACGGGCGGCGGCACTATAGCCGCGCCTACCACGACGAAGCCCACGTCACCAAGATGAAGCCACAGTAACCAGCCGCCGACCAGGCCCTGGACAGTGGGGCCTGCCTATCGACCAAGGACCCACCAGCTGGCGGGCCCCAGCAGCCGGCGCAGAAGCCGGCGAGCGCAGTCACAGACGGCTGGGCCCCGTGCCCAGTCGGATTACCATTGTACCCCCGAGGGGTGGGCCTATATAAACCCCCCGGAGCACCCATGCAAAGGGTTCGACCCCCTGCTAGTCTTAGACACCACCCAAGGAGAGGAAGCACGCTAGCCATGCCCTTCTTCCCCCTCCCACCAAACAGCTCAAGGAGCATTGTGTAGCTACTTGTTCATCCAGTGATCATGCGGAGACCCCGCAGAGCAGCATTAGGGGTGTTATCTCCACGGAGAGCCCCGAAGCTGGGTAAGATCCGCCGGTGTGCATGTCTTCGCCTTATCCCGTTTCCAGGCACCGACGATGTCTTACTGGCTCCCACAATGATAAGCCATCCGTTGGCATATGTCACACCTACTACCCGGCATTTGGCGCCCACCGTGGGGCCAGGTGCACTGTCGTCCGGAGACCTGTTCTGGACGGGAACCCTCTTCCTCCCCAGCGAGCGTAGCCAGCCCGACACGCCCGGTGGCGCTTGCCACGACGCGCTGCAAGGCGTCACCAGCATCTGCGCGGCGAGCAGCCTCGCCGATCTCCTTGATGAAACCCTCATCTCCGACGAGCTCGCCTCCGATGCGGGCACCGACCACCTCGCCAACCTTCTCGGTTAGCTCCATGTCTCCAACGAGCCCGCTGCGGACCTGGAGTCGGTTGGCTCCACCGACCCGATGCCTGTCGACTCCGACACGGCCTCGTTCGACACCTTCCCCACCAACGTCACGATCTACAACGACCCGCTTCCTCGAGCCGACGGCTGCGACGCTGCCACCACCGAAGTGATGGTTGTCGGCCACGGCGGCCCGGCCGACGAGAGCGCCCACGATGCCCCGCACGCGGCGGCCCACGACTTGTTCACCCCCCTCCCGGCTAACGCCAACGACGAAGCACTGGAGGCACGCCGCCTCGCCCTCCTCGCAGAAGGCCGGAGGCTGGCTTCTGTAAGACGCCTCACTGAGGCCTATTAGCGCGAAGCTGACCGCGCCGCCTTCGGCACGCCGGCCCCGGGCGGGCCAAGCCGGGCCGGCCTTGTCAAGCAACGAGGCGCCGTCATCGCCGACACGCTGGGAGTCGACCGCCCGGTCTATGCCACTCCGCTCGAGAACTTGCGTGCCGCCCAGGCGGCCGTAGACGAGTTGGACAGCTTGGAGGCCGAAGACCTCCCCCACATGACACCCGCTCGGGAAGCCCTCCCCCGCGCCGAGATCACGGCGCGACGTCCCGGACGTCGGCCATGAGCGACACCCGCGCGTGGCACGAGAAAGAGCCGGCTGCCAGCCGTAGCCGGGCCTGAATCTCCATCGAGCGAGACGCGGACGGCTATCCCTGAGCCATGGAGTGGCAGGGCAACCCGCCTCCGCCTCGACCCCGTGGAGAGAGATATCCCACCCCGCCGCCAGTGGCGCACCCGACTCTCAGCGGCCGACTAGGTCGCCGCGAAGGAGTCGGCGAGAACGACGCCCGCCATCGGATCGACCGCCTGGCGCGATCCCTGGCGTTGGAAGAAGAAGACGATGTCGGCCTGCCTTGTTTCGGCCCCCGCATCCGCGACGAGCCCTTCCCCAAAGGGTTCTCGCTCCCAAGAGACACGCCCAAGTACAACGGCTCCGTGAAGCCGGAAGATTGGTTGATCGACTACTCCACGGCGGTCAGCATAGCCAACGGCAACCGGCGCGTTGCCGTGAAGTACATGCCCCTCATGCTGCAAGGCACGGCGCGAACCTGGCTCAACAGCCTCAAGCCTCTCAGCATCAACAGCTGGCTAGATTTCACCGAAGCTTTCATCCGCAACTTCACCAGCACCTACAAGCGGGCTCCCAAGCCCAGACAGCTCTCCTTGTGCGTACAAGGCCCCGCCGAGTCCACTCGCGATTACCTCACGCATTGGGCCTAGCTCCGCAACTCTTGCGAAGGGGTGCACGAGGTGCAAGCCATCGAGTACTTTACAGCCGGATGCCGAGAAGGTACCCTCCTCAAGCACAAGCTCCTCTGCGACGAGCCGGCTACCCTCGACGAGCTTCTGGACATAGCGGACAAGTACGCCACCGCTGACTCCTCGATGAAGACCGAGCTTCGGGTAGACGCGTCCAGAAAGGTACTCAACCCGGCGCCCAAGACGCCGGCTGGGGATTCCGTCCGACGCCCCCACTCGAACGACCACAAGCGCAAGGGCCCCGCGCCGCCTCCCGCCAGTCGGCAGGTGGCCACAGTTGAAGATGAGCCGCCTGAAGGGCGGCCCGCACCCAAGAAACCCAAGGGCGGCAGGGCGGCTTGGCAGCCGGCTTTCTCCTACGAGCAAACTCTCGACGCCCCGTGCAAGTTCCACAGCGGCGCGAAGTCGTCCAACCACACAACCCGGAAGTGCCATTGGCTCACCCGAATCTCTAAAGGCGAGGGGCTCGTGCCGCCTCCGCCTGCCGGCCCGCCGCCTCCGGCCCCGCCGCCTCCGGTCGCTCGGCCCGCAGTCGGAGCCGTGCACGACGAATTCCCCGACGAGCAAGCAACCTACATCGTCTTTACCAGCCAGCCCGAAGACTGGCGCAGCAAACGCCGAGAGCACCAGGAAGTCAGCGTGGTCGCTGCCAACCCTGCCGGACACATGCATTGGTCAGAAAAGCCCATCAGCTGGAGCCAGGCCGACCATCCAGAGCTGCTCCCGGCTCTTATGCTTTGGTCCTGGAAGGCACCCTTGCAACGGACAGACGCGCCGCCCGCTTCTCCCGTGTGTTGATAGACGGCGGGAGCAGCATCAACATCCTGTACCGTGATACCCTGGAGAAGCTAAACGTCAAGACGAAGCAGCTCATGCCTACTCGGACAGTGTTTCATGGCATCGTACCCGGCTTATCCTGCGCCCCCATTGGCAAGATCAAGATCGATGTACTCTTTGGGGACAAGGAGCATTTCCGCCGGAAGCGATCTGGTTTGAAGTGGTGGACCTGGAGAGCCCTTACCATGCATTGCTTGGCCGACCTGCCTTGGCCAAATTCATGGCAGTTCCCCACTATGCATACCTCAAGATGAAGATACCAAGCACCAAAGGCGTCATCACCGTAGCCGGCAATTACAAGAAGTCCTCTGAGTGCGCGGCAGCCAGCAGCCGGCTGGCCGAGTCCCTTGTGATTGCCGAGGAAAAGAAGATGTTGGACCAAGTCGTGGCCATAGCCGGCAAGCAGTCGGCCGTGTCCCCCGACCCCAAGGACATGCCGGGTGTTCCGAGGAAATTCACCGAGCACAAACTACACGTTAGAGAAGACGCAAAGCCAGTCAAACAACCCCTTCGCCGACTGTCGGAGGAGAAGCGCAGGATTGTAGGGGAGGAGATAGCCCGGCTTTTGGCAGCCGGCTTCATTATGGAAGTTTTCTTTCCAGAGTGGCTCGCCAACCCGGTCCTCATGCTAAAGAAGAACAACAAGTGGCGCATGTGTATAGACTACACAAGCCTCAACAAGGCCTGCCCCAAAGATCCCTTTGCCCTGCCAAGGATTGACCAAGTGATAGACTCCACAGCCGGATGCGAGCTATTGAGTTTCTTGGATGCTTACACCGGATATCACCAGATAAAGCTGGATCCGTACGACCGCCTGAAGACCGCCTTCATCATGCCATTTGGAGCCTTCTGTTACCTGACTATGACATTCGGCTTGAGAAATGCCGGTGCCACTTTTCAGCGTTGCATGCAGAAGTGCCTCCTCAAGCAGCTCGGCAGAAATGCTCACGTTTACGTGGACGACATCGTGGTGAAAACGGAGAAGCGTGGCACCTTGCTGGGAGACCTCAAGGAAACGTTTGAGAACCTGCGCCGATTTCAAATCAAGCTCAACCCCGAGAAATGCGTGTTCGGAGTGCCAGCCGGCTAGCTCCTAGGCTTCCTGGTCTCCGAACGCGGCATCGAATGCAACCCGGTGAAGATCAAGGCCATCGAGAGAATGGCGATCCCCACCAAGCTTCGAGACATTCAGAAGTTCACCGGGTGCTTGGCCTCCTTGAACCGCTTCATCAGCCGGCTCGGAGAGAAAGCTCTCCCCCTCTACCGCCTCATGAAGAAAAGCACTCACTTCGAGTGGAACGACCAGGCCGACCAAGCTTTTCACGAGCTGAAGAAGATGCTGGCCACGCCGCCCGTTCTGGCGGCGCCGACTGAGAAAGAGCCCATGCTCCTCTACATCGCCGCAACCAGTCGGGTGGTCAGCACCGTCATCATAGTCCAACGCCCAGAAGAAGGCCGAGCCCAGCCGGTTCAGAGGCCGGTGTATTATTTGAGCGAGGTGCTGTCCGCCTCAAAGCAGAACTACCCGCACTACCAGAAGATGTGTTACGGCGTGTACTTCACCGCCAAGAAGCTGAAGCCCTACTTTCAAGAGCATCCTGTCACAGTCGTATGCACCGCCCCGCTGGCCGAGATCATAGGCAGCCAGGACGCATCCGGCCGGGTGGCGAAATGGGCCATCGAGTTGGCCCCTTACACGATCTTCTACCAGCCCCGCACCGCCATCAAGTCCCAAGCACTGGCCGACTTCCTCATCGACTGGGCCGAGACCCAGTACCTGCCGCCGGCTCCCGACTCCACCCATTGGCGCATGCACTTCGACGGGTCTAAGATGCGCACCGGCTTGGGAGCCGGCATCGTCCTTACCTCTCCCAAAGGCGACAAGCTCAGATACACGCTACAGATCCACTTTGCCGCCTCCAACAACGTGGCCGAGTACGAGGCGCTCATACACGGGCTCCGTCTTGCCAAAGAACTTGGCATTCACCGGATCCTATGTTATGGCGACTCGGACCTGGTGGTCCAGCAATCATCCGGCGACTGGACGCCAAGGACGCAAATATGGCGAGCTACCGCTTCCTGGTCCAACAACTCAGCGGATACTTTGAAGGATGCGAGTTCCTCCACGTACCGCGAGCCGACAACGAGCCAGCCGATGCCCTGGCTCGAATAGGCTCCACTCGGCAAGCAATACCAACCGGCGTCGCTCTACAACGCCTCCTCAAGCCATCTATCAAGCCGTCTCCAGAGTCCGACTCCATCTTCGTGCCGCCTAACCCCGATGCGGCCGGGTCCGGCTCGAAGAACCAAGAAGGCGACCCCGAGACTCCCGCAGCCGGCCCGGGGACTTCGGCAACCGGCTCGGGGACTGCCACACCCGGCTCGGGGACTGCGGTAGCCGGCCCGGGGACTGCACCAGCACAACAGCCAGCGGCCGACTCCAGCATTTCTCCACCCAGCCCGCCCGCCCTGGTAGCAGTAGCCACATTGGCAGTAGGAGAAGTCGCGGATCCGTCATGGGCTCAGTCCATCCTCAACTTCCTAGTAAACCAAGACCTGCCGGCTGACGAAACAGAAGCAAGACAAGTCCAACGTTGAGCTGGAGCATACACAATCGTCAACAGAGAACTAGTCAAGCGCAGTGTCACTGGAATCCTCCAACGGTGTGTCAAGCAAGAGAAGGGCATTGCAATCCTCAAAGACATTCACCAAGGAGAATGCGGCCACCATGCGGCCTCAAGATCACTTGTCGCCAAAGCCTTCCACCATGGTAACTTTGTACACGGAAGCGGAGGCCAAGGAAGCACGAGAAGACGGCGTCGACCTGCTGGAAGAAAGCCGGCTGTTAGCCCTCAGCCGGTCTGCCATCTACCAGCAGGGTTTGCGCCGCTACCACAGCCGGAAGGTCAGGCCAAGATCTTTCCAAGAGGGCGATCTTGTGCTCCGGCTGATCCAGCGAACAGCCGGCCAGCACAAGCTCTCAGCCCCTTGGGAAGGTCCCTTCGTCATCAGCAGAGCTCTAGGCAACGACTCCTACTACCTGATCGATGCACAGAAGCCAAAGGAACGCAAGAGAGACGACTCCGGCAAGGAGTCGGAATGACCATGGAACGCCAACCTCCTTCGAAGATTTTATAGTTGAAATGCAGTATGTACCACGCTAACTTTTGTATTAAGTACAAGACAATAGGCTCCCCGAGGAGGGCTCGGGGACTGCCATCCCTTATCTATGAATGAAAAGTATCATGCTTACGACCTTGTCATTTCATTTACTCGTTCCGTCCGGCACCGGGTTCGACTAGTCGGCTCGGGGACTGGTCGACTGGAGTTATATTAGAAGTCCTACCCGCAGTCAGATAAGTAGTGTGCCGGCTCCCAAGCTTTCTCTTGCCAAAAGTCGCAGTTCGAAGAACCGGCTGTCCGACTGGCAAGAGTTAAAGGCAGGAACGGGCGCCCACACGAAAAAACGGCTAGGGACTAACGGACTAATATAACAAAAGCCGGTTTTTCTCCCACCGCCGAATGGCTACCAGAGTAGCCGGCCGGCCGATTTCCATTCACTTCACTTCAATCCAAGAAAGCTCAAGTACTTGCCTCCCCAAAGAGGGAAGGCGGCAAAGGAAAAAGCCTAAGGATAAAAAGCAAACGCGAATGGAAACCAAACATGCACATAATAATATTTACATAAAAGACCTCCGAGAGGCCAGCATTCAACATAGTTTGGATACAAGCCCAGTGGGTGGAACTGCGAAAACTTAATAAAGATTGTTCAAAAGACAACAAGCAGGAAAGATAAAGACGGCATGTCAAGCCGGCGGAGCGACCGACGAGCCGGACTGGTTGGCGGAGACGGTCGTGCCGGCTGAAGGAGCGGCCGGCTGGCGAACTTCGGCTTGGTCGCCGCCTCCCGCAGAGGGTGCGCTTCCACGCGCCTCATTGCTGGAGGCACGGTCGGCGTGAGGTCGGCCGGTTGTTCCACCATCCGGCTCGACGTCTTTGCCGTCCTCCTCTTCGTCATCCTCGCCCTCGTCGCTGGAGGCAATCTCCTCCGCCGAATCCTCGCCCACCGCCGGGTTCAGCCCGAACCACTCCTCCGGCTGAGCAACACCATCATCATCGATTTCGGGTGCGAAAACGCTAATGTCGGTGCACTCGGCGATCGTCGAAGCCCGCTGGGCGATAGCCGGCCTCACCTCCTCCAGCTCCGCGTCGGCTTCCATCCGCCAAGTGCGCAGCTGGTCCAGGCTCAGCCCTGGGTACCAAGCCCGAACGAACTCCAACGCCCGCCCGGCTCCGAGGCGGGCCGCCGACGCCTTCCAAGCCTCAAAGCGACCAATTGCGACCTCTAGCCAGTCGGCAGTTCGGCTTGGGGTGCGGGGGATCGTCTCGCCGGGCGAGAGGGCGGCCAACACTTGCGCCCCGGCATGTTGTAGCCGGCGAAGCATCCGATGAGCCAGCTGCAACCGCGCCTGGACAGCCAAGAGCTGCTCCTCAAGCGTCCGGTTCGCATCCGGCACGATGTTGGCCCCCGCCTGACGGTGCGCCTCGCGATGGGCCTCAATGCTTTGGGCGGCGAAGGCGGAGTAGCCAGGGAAGTAGTTTGCACCAAAAAAACAAGCAGCAACTCAAGTTAAGCCAAAAACCCAGGCGGCAAGGGGCAGGAGAGGGCAGGGAAGGCGGCTTACCGTCGATCAAATCCTCGATCCGGCCGAAGCCTTCATCCAGGGCTCGCCGGGTCTCAGCCCAGCTCGCCGCCTCGGTCCCATACTCTGCCTTCAAGGCGGCTTCGCTATCCTGCGCCGCCTGCAGGGCCGCCTTGTGGCTCTCCTCTTGGTTCGCCAGCTTCTTGGCTAGGCGATCCCGTTCCTGGACCAAGGCGGCGTACTCGGCCTCCTTGGTATAAAGGGCGGCCTTCGCTTCGCCGAGCTCCTTCCTCAAGTCGGCGTTGGCCCCTGAAGACAAAGAAAAAGAAAAAACCAATAAGGAAAGAGTCGTCAAGAAAGATCCGACCCGACTCCTCAGCAGTCGGCCCGAATCTCAGGGACTACACCCAGTGGGTGCACTGACGCGCCCCCACAGGAGACAGACAAGATCGAGTACTTACTTCGGCTGTCGGCCAGGTCGTCGGTCCTCCGGCTCAACTCCCGAGCCTGGGAGTTGAAGGCGGCAGCACAGAGGTTGTGATATTCCTGAAAGTTCAGACAAAAAGCAAAGTAAGGTAACCGTCGA
Organism: Triticum urartu; assembly: GCF_056163025.1. NCBI lineage: Eukaryota > Viridiplantae > Streptophyta > Magnoliopsida > Poales > Poaceae > Triticum > Triticum urartu. The sequence goes on from NC_141877.1 coordinate 357,364,134, forward strand.
GAAAGATCCGACCCGACTGCGCAGCAGTCGGCCTGAATCTCGGGGACTACACCCAGTGGGTGCGCTGACGCGCCCCCACGGAAGAAATCAAGAAATCAAAAGCGGCCAAGAATGAAAGACTCACCCGGATGGTGGCTCGCGTCGACAGGAACTCCTGGGTGAACTGTTGCAGCAGGGTGGCCTGAGCTTGCAGCCGGCTGCGGACCCCTTGAGCCGCCACGTTCAGCTCGCCAGTCCCTCCCCTGGGAGTCCACTTGGACGTGGCAGTGCTGGCCGCCTCCAGATCTTCCGCCGACTGGCCTGCGCCCGCGACTCGGCACAACTCCGGCGGAGCAGCGCCTCCCCCCGCGTGACGGCCCGTCACCGGCTGTACCTCGAGGCCGGCTCTGTTCTCCGGCTCACCCCCGGTCGGCTCCTCTGGCGCTGTTGACGATTGGCCTCCTTTGCCCACTCTGGTTGGCGCTGCTGGCGGCGCTCTCCTCGCAAAGGCCACGGGGTCTTCCCCCCTCTCCATCAGCGGCGGGTCTTGGACGATCTCCTCCGCCAAGGGCAATGGGGTGTCGGGGGCCACGGCTCGGAGGGGAATGGCGAGCAGCGGAGGCTCGTTGCACGAACCTTCCGCCTCCGACTCCGCGGTCGCCGCCTCCGTCTGGGCCTTGGCTGCCGCGTCGGCCTGCTCCCTCGCCGCCTGGGCGGCCGCCTTCTCCGCCGCCTCGCGCTCCTCCCGCGCTTCACGGGCGTTCCGCTCTGTGGCCTCCCTGAGGTCGGTGCGGGGGTCCACGCGGCGGGAGCTTGAAGAACCTCCAGCCGGCCCAACTACGGAGCCGCCCGGACCACGCTCAAGGGAAAGCGGTGCCCTGTCTAGCAAGCGGAAGAAATTAAGAAAAATGCTCGAACAAGAAGAGAATGATGAAGAGCATGCGGCAAGGCAATTGAAGACTTATGCTGAGATCGCCTGAGGCTGCTTCACCGCCTTGCGGAAGCGGGCTGCTTTCGCAGCCGCCTCGTCTCGCTTGGTCGCCGCGGTGGAGGCTTTGGACTTCTTCGGCCGACTGCCGAAGAGGCCTGAAGCGGCCCGGCGCTTCTGTGCGCCGCCGCCGGCAGCCGGCGCGATAGACGAGCCCGCGCCCTAATGGTCGGCCGCCGGCTGGCGACGCGTGGCGACTTCGGCTTCGAAATCATCCGGCCAGTCCTCGAAGCTGGCGGTGAGCCTTGTGCCCCCGGGCTCGGCGTCGTCCCCCATGATGGCGTCTTCCATGGCGGCCGCCCCCAATTATAGGCTCGCGTGGCGGGACCGAGGAGGCACGGCGTGGGGAAGCGTGAGGATCGATCGTGCCCACTCCCCCACGTCCCGCGATTACTGTGCCATGATGGTGGAATAAAACCGCCGCGGGAAGGCGAGCGGCCCATGTGGGCCACGGAAGATCCACGCTCGGACCGAGGCCTGCGACTGGCGGGCCCGGGCCTGCGGCGACGTCCCGTCGCGCGCGTGCGTTGGCAGGATTTCCTCGCCACGTGGTCTGCGTCCCCGCCTGCGAGAACCGAAGCTCTCTGAAGTCGGCGTGCGCAAGCAAAGCCGGCTCTTCAGGATAGCAAGCTGACCAAGCTTCTCGTCCCTCTGTCCGCCTCGAGGCTCGATCAGCTTCGGGGACTACTGTCGGAGTAAATAGCCATGGGTAGCCTAGCCGGCTTCCCCTGGCCCTTCTGAAAAAATTACGAGCCCGCCCGGCTCTCGAGAATCCAAGACATGGAGCCGCCTTCCCCTTGCTGGCAGCCATCCAGACCGGCTTTCAGAAGGCGGCCCGACTTTGGCCCTCATGAAGAACGCCACGGGAGGGCCGACTTCGGGATGCCGGCCATGAGAAGGCCGACTCCAAGAAGCCGGCTCCCATAAAGCGGTCGAGACCGTACCCTCAAAGTTTGCACCCACCTAACGGTGGTGCGACGGAGCGTGGCTACAGTGAAGCCTGCCACCCCCGAATCCCGGAGCATGCCTGGCACAGTGCGCCATACGGAGTAGGCATGACCTGTCCGGCGCGGCACTGTTGCCATGTTGACCTTGGTTTCACCCACGACGGGCCGCCAGCGTGGCCCACAGATGGTGGGCCCCTTCCGGCAGAGAGACGCCCGAAGGCGGCCACGCCTCCAACCAGTCGGCCCAAGACAGAGCCGGCTCCCCGCAGCCGGCTTGCCGCCTCCCTCGAAGAAGACGCCCCATTAAGGAGACAAGACATGGCGAGGCTATAGCGATCGCCTGACCGGCGGCGGCACTGTAGCCGCGCCTACCACGACGAAGCCCACGTCACCAAGATGAAGCCACAGTAACCAGCCGCCGACCAGGCCCTGGACAGTGGGGACTGCCTGTCGACCAAGGGGCCGGCAGCCGGCGGGACCCACCAGCCGGCGGGCCCCAGCAGCCGGCGCAGAAGCCGGAGAGCGCAGTCACAGACGGCTGGGCCCCGCGCCCAGTCGGATTACCATTGTACCCCCGAGGGGTGGGCCTATATAAACCCCCCGAAGCACCCATGCAAAGGGTTCAACCCCCTGCTAGTCTTAGACACCACCCAAGGAGAGGAAGCAGGCTAGCCGTGGCCTTCTTCCCCCTCCCACCAAACAACTCAAGGAGCATTGTGTAGCTACTTGTTCATCCAGTGATCATGCGGAGACCCCGCAGAGCAGCAGTAGGGGTGTTATCTCCACGGAGAGCCCCAAAGCTGGGTAAGATCCGCCGGCGTGCATGTCTTCGCCTTATCCCGTTTCCAGGCATCGGCGATGTCTTACTGGCTCCCACAATGATAAGCCATCCGTTGGCATATGTCGCACCTACCACCCGACACTTGGGAAGGCCCCTTCATAGTCACCAGAGTCCTCCACAATGGAGCATACCACCTCTACAATGTCGATCGCCAGATTGATGAGCCACAAACCTGGAATGCGGAGCTACTCCGCCCCTTTTATACTTGAGTTATCATTCAGATAAGATGTAATAAGAAAAAACTCCTGTAGTTTATTTATCAAACACAAGAGCATTATAATTTTCCCAGTGATTATTATTGTTTTTGTTTACGTAAGAAATCCCCCAGTGGGTGGCTTAGCTGCGAATCCGCTTCGCCTAAGTTTATAAAAATGATTTCCTACCGAGTGGCGAGCCAGCCTCCCACTCGGAGTCTTAGCTGCGAATCCGTTTCGCCTAAGTTTGAAAAAAATCCTACCAAGTGGAGAGCAGCCCTCCCACTCAGGGGATTAGCTGCAGTCCAGTACTCGCCTAAGTTCTCTCGCCTGAGGACATAGCTACAGTCAGGCACTCGCCTAAGTTTGAAAAAATCCTACCGAGTGAAGAGCAGCCCTCCCACTCGGGGGCTTAGCTGCAGTCCAGTACTCGCCTAAGTTCTCTCGCTTGAGGACTTAGTTGCAATCAGGCACTCGCCTAAGTTTGAAAAAATCCTACCGAGTGGAGAGCAGCCCTCCCACTCGGGGGCTTAGCTGCAGTCCAGTACTCGCCTAAGTTCTCTCGCTTGAGGACTTAGCTGCAGTCAGGCACTCGCCTAAGTTTGGAAAAATCCTACAGAGTGGAGAGCAGCCCTCCTACTTGGGGCTTAGCTGCAGTCCAGTACTCGCCTAAGTTCTCTCGCTTGAGGACTTAGCTGCAGTCAGGCACTCGCCTTAGTTTGAAAAAATCCTACCGAGTGGAGAGCAACCCTCCCACTCGGGGGCTTAGCTGCAGTCCAGTACTCGCCTAAGTTCTCTCTCTTGAGGACTTAGCTGCAGTCAGGCACTCGCCTAAGATTGAAAAAATCCTACCGAGTGGATTGCATCCCTCTCACTCGGGGGCTTAGCTGCAGTCCAGTACTTGCCTAAGTTCTCTCACTTGAGGACCTAGCTGCAGTTAGGTACTCGCCTAAGTTTGAAAAATCCTACCGAGTGGGGAGCAGTCCTCCCACTCGGGGGCTTAGCTGCAGTCCAGTACTCGCCTAAGCACGAAACACATCTCAATCCTCAAGGACGACGAGGGGCAGGTCGACTGCCACCTTCTCCTGGGGAGCTTTGCCACAAATACAATGTGCGCTCCGTCCCGCTCTGCAGTAACAAGGTATGGGTCGACCGCCGCCTTACCCCTGGAGAGCTTCGCCGCAAATACGATGCGCACTTCGTCGCCGACCCACAAGGGCGACAAAGCACGGGGCGACTGCTTCCCTCTCCTTCGGAGCTGCGCTACGAATACAAAAGTTGCCTCGAATGAAGAACGGGTTCACCAGCAAGAAATTCATGAAGATATTCAACGGTAAACCAAGTTCAGATAAATCCTAAAGCTTCCGGATCACAGATCGAAGTACTCGGGCATTCAGCCCGAAATAGTTTATCGGTTACAAAAACCACTCGGCATTCCGAGGAAAATTTTAGGTGGGGCATAAGAGTTTGTTCACTCCGAGGGAGGACGACAAGCAGGCTCGACAAACTCATCTAGGTCGACGCCGTTGGTGATTCGAGTGGCTGCAGCGATGAAAGTCTCCATAAAAGATCGGAAGTCATGCTTATGGGTGTTGGCGACCTTGATTGCTGCCAGCTTCTCTTGTCGCACCTCCTTGCAATGGACACGAACCAAAGACAGGGCCACATCAGCACCACACCGGGCAGAAGATTTCTTCCACTCCTGCGCTCGGCTGGGGATCTCATCTAGTCGAGTCATCAGGGACTCAAGATCGTTCGAGGGCGTGGCCTCTGGCCAAAGTGTTTGGTCGATCCGTGACATGGAGACCTTCAGACAAGCCAAGTAGTCCACAACACCGTCGATGCGGAATTCCAGTCGGAGTAGATTCATGGCAGTCTCATCTTTCACGGGAGAATTGATGGGGTCCAGACCTGGCTCAATCCGCCCAGTCTCCTCCTCAAAGTTCTGGCAAAACTCTGCATTCATGATCCAAGAATAAGTCAATTTTCATACGCTGAGTCGACACAACAAAAAAATCAGTCGGAACTAAATGTGCACCTTCAAGCTTGATGAACAACTTCTTGGCAAGGCTCCTCAGATAGCTCTCCAGATCGTCCCTCCTACGAGCGATACCTTCCATCTTCTCGTACAGGTTGAGATTGTCCTTCTTCAAGCGCGTGCACTCCTTGTTGGCTTCGTTCAGAGCGGATTTCATCTTGGTGTTCTCTTCTTCCAACTGGCCGACCGAAGCCAGTTTCTGTTCAGCCAGAGCGGTCCTGTCGTCAGCCTCCTTACGAGCAGCAGCCAAATCCTGATCCTTCTTCACTAGAGCTTCTCTCAGTTTTTCTGCAAAGAAATGATGATTGATTCAGCAATAGCAGAAGGGTACTCAAGCCTAAAACAGACCAGTCGACAAACTCGTCTTACCAGCGGCGCCATCTCTAACCTTGTGCAGCTCTGTCCTGGCCAGCTCCAAGTCAAGGTTCAGTTTAATCTGCTGTCTCTCCAAATCAGCGAAGCGAGCTCCAAGATCACAAGATTTCTGAAATCAAAGGGGAGAAATTATTTCACAGCAAAAAACGACAAAGACATTAAGTAATAAGACTACGGTCGACTGCCCGCAGTCCACCATAGTCTCGGGGACTACACCCAGTGGGTGCACTTTGCGTGCCCCCACTGATTCTGATCCCACTCGACCGGCCCGCCGGAGTCGAGTCCAAAAAAAAGGGGAGAGAAAGTAGAACTCAGACCACAGTCGACTGCTAGCAGTCGACCGAGATCTCGGGGACTACACCCAGTGGGTGCACTTTGCGTGCCCCCACCGATTTTGATCCCACTCGACCAGATCGAGTGGAACAAACAAACTACCAGTTCAGTTTTCACTCGAAAAAATACAAAGACTATAGTCGACTGCCAACAGTCCACCGTAGCCACGGGAACTACACCCAGTGGGAGCACTCAGCGTGCCCCCACTAGTCCAAAAATTCAATCAACGCACCCAGTGGGTGTACAAATGCAAATATTTTCGGAAAGAATATTCAGGTAGCATATCCTAACAGAACAAGCGGCAACCAACTAACCTGAACGTTGCTCTGGAGAGCCGAGCTGGCATCATAGGCGGCTTGGCTGGCGTCCCGCACCGTCTTCATCTTCTCCATCATAATGCCCGCCTGGCGTATGGCTTCCCTAGCAGCATTCACCTCGTCCTCTGGGACTTGATGGGTCGCAAAAACTAAAGGCGGGTGGACAGGGGCCTGAGCAGTTGACGAAGAAGGCAAGGCACTCGACAGTTGCATGGCGAAGGTAACAGAACCCCGATTGACGTCGCCAGTGTCCTGAACGACTGGTTCCGCCCTCGGCGTCGACTATAGCGCCTCGCTTGCAGGAGCTCGCCTATTCTTCCTCGCCAAAGACCTCTCGGGCTCTTCATCATCATCAGGGAGGTCAATAATGTTGGGAGCTGTGCAAAGTTCAATTGCCAAAATCACGTCACCCAACGATGCACATTGCAGTTGAATCGACCGAACAAAGACAGTATGGCAAAAATCATACCCAAGTTAGAAGTGACCACATCCTCCATCACCTCATCATCGTCCCTGTAAGCTGAGGTCCCGGAAGTGGCAGCACTGGCAGTTCCAAAGTTCGTCCAGTTAAAACAAGAAAAATAAATAGCGCGGATCATCGAGTGAATACAAAGAGAGAGACTCACGTGGAAGCAACGGGGATATCAATCTTGATCTTCGGCAACACCTTCCGAGTCTTCGGCTCTGCTACTTTGGGGTGCTTTGGCGCCTTCTCAGTCGGGGTTGGTGAAGAGATCCGAGGACGCTTCGAAGACTGACCAGCCTGAGCAGTTGCCTTTTCGCGGGCACTCGGTCATTCTTGGTCAAGCTTGGATCGCCTCTCCCTGCGAGGGGGCGACTCGACTTCTTCTCCATCGCTCGAGTCGTCGCTTCCTCCATCCCCTTCACCGTCGGAAGTCCACTCGCCACTGTCGCCGCCACTCGCCTCGCCTTCCAGAGCTTGCTCTTGCTCTCCGTTGGGCATTGAATACATTTCAATAATGGCCTGAAAGAAAGCAGGGAGAAGAAAGTCAGTCGACGCAGTATAGGCAGCTGCGCGAGTGAATTCAGATTACAAGCAAAAACTCAGAGTCAGACCTTCTCTGGTGCATGAGACTGGTCGAATGGAGGGACTCTCATGGCTCCCCTGGTGTTGTCCTTGTTCCCGGTAATGCTCGACAGCCACTTCTCCAGTGTGTCGTCGTCGACCTCCTCCGGGTGGATCCGAGTGGAGTCTTCAAGACCCGAATACATCCACATCAGATGGTCTCGGTCTTGGAGAGGCTGGATGCGCCGCTGAAGGAAGACCTCCAAGAGATCCATACCAGTGACCCCGTCATGGATAAGTTGGACCACTCGATCGACCAACACGCTCACCTGCGCCTTCTCCTCTGGGAGCACCTTCAAAGGGGAGGGTTTCCTCACTCGGTCCATGGTAAATGGAGGGAGGCCAGTCGACTGCCCTGGCGTCGACTGGTCTTTACAGTAAAACCAGGTCGACTGCCATCCGCGAACTGAGTCGGGAAGAATCATGGCCGGAAAGGAGCTTTTCCCTCTCATCTAGATACCAAGACCCCCACACATCTGGATCACTTGGGTCCTCTCGTCAGTCGGATAAGCCTTTTTCACTATCTGGGAGCGACAAGTGAAAATATGCTTGAAAAGACCCCAGTGAGGCCGGCAACCCAGGAAATTCTCACACAATGAAATGAAAGCGGCGAGATAAACGATTGTGTTGGGGGTAAAATGGTGGAGTTGTGCCCCAAAGAAGTTCAGAAACCCTCGAAAGAAAGGGTGAGGAGGCAAGGAAAATCCACGGTCGACGTGGGTGGCAAGAAGAACACGCTCACCCTCCCGAGGTTGTGGCTCAGATTCCTTCCCTGGAAGCCGTGCCGCGTCATAGGGGATCAGCCCCCCTTCGGCCAGGTCGTCGAGGTCTTCTTGGGTAATCCTTGAGTGGATCCAGTCGCCCTGGATCCAGCCCTTCGGCAGGCCGGTCCGCGAGGAAGATCCGCCCCGGCTGGTCGCCTTCCCCTTCGACCTCGCTATCGCCTTCTTTGCCCGCTCCAGAGCCGCTGTCTTCTCCTTCCCCATTATCGCCGGCGAGACGCGTACGGAGCGGTGGCGCTGGGGTGAGAGCGAGCGTGGCGGAGGGGCGTGAAGAGGAGAAGAGGTAATGGGAATGCACTGTTCGGGAGACTCCGGTCCAACGCCTTATATGAGGCCGCTTCCGAGTGGCTGGCGGGTAGGCCCAGGCGGCTCTGTCAAATCCCGTAACAATCGCGCGCGCGATACGTGGCGAAAAAGGTGGCGCGGGGCTCGAGGCAGCTCTACTCTATCCCATCTGATTACTGCGGCCTCCCCCGTCCCGCGCGCTTCCCAAAATTCGGATCCCACGAAATCCGCGGGCAGCAGAACAACTCATCGGACCGAAGATCTCCTCCGCACCGTCACTCAGAACTCTTCAAGTATAAGAACTCACTCGACAAAACCTAAGAATGGATCAAGGCGACTGGAAAGAAAGTTGTTGTCATCACTCTGGTCCATTGATCCGAAACAAAGTATGCTCACGACATGAAAAATGAGTCGGAGATGTGCTCAAACCCTTCCCCACTCAACCCTCGATCCATTCGGGGGCTAATGATGAAGCTATGTACCTAGGGTAGGGTCATGGACCTGTCCAAACTGACCTACCCAAGGACACCTCCAGAAGAAATCACATTTCAATTGACTTGGCGGTGTTTCACTCGACGGACTCGAAGACACTCGACCAAGATCCAACCACCCTACGGCCAGGAGACCTAAAGTCACTCCGCACGCTAACGGTCGGTCATTAAGTAGCTTTTATGGCCATCATAGCACTTTATTAGGGGCGTTACCAGTAACGCCTGACTTAATGTACTTAAAACCCTGCATAACTGAGGGCCGAAGGGGTCTGGCAGACTCTATATAAGCCACCCCCCTCCTTAGTGTAAAGGGTTCGCACCCCTGTAATTCATACTCTCATAATCCAGTCGACCGCCTCCGGGCTCCGAGACGTAGGGCTATTACTTCCTCCGAGAAGGGCCTGAACTCATAAACCTTGCGTTCTTACAACTTCTCCATAGCTAAGATCTTGCCTCTCCATACTTACCCCCCTACACTACTGTCAGACTTGGAACCACGACAGCGGTGGCCGGCGATGGCAGTGGGCGGCGTGCGGCAGCCGGCGGCGGAGGCGCGGGGCGCGGGCGGCCGGCGAGGTGCTGTCGGGCCCGGCGCGGCCCGGGGCGGGCCGGCCGTGGGCTGCGGCGGGCCGAGGCGTGGTGGGAGGAGAGAGAGGGACATGTGGCGCGACGTGAGTGGAGGAGGGAGCCAGCGTGCTGACGTGGCATCCCCTGGTTGGTCGGGGTGAGGTGGTCAGCTCAGGTGGACATGCCCGGCGCGGCGTGGACGCATCCGGTGGCGCGGAGGGAGTTGGATCTAGGGTTTCATCTGCGCGAAATTTCGGTAGAGGCCACATATTTATAGGTAGAGGGAGTTAGGAGAGTCCAAATGAGGTGCGGTTTTCGGCCACGTGATCGTGATCGAACGACTGAGATGATGGAGGGGATTTAGGTGGGTTTTGGGCCACTTTGGAGAGGTGTTGGGCTGCAACACACACGAGGCCTTTTCAGTCCCTCGGTTAACCGTTGGAGTATCAAATGAAGTCCAAATGGCACGAAACTTGACAGGCGGTCTACCGGTAGTAAACCAAGGCCGCATGACAAGTCTCGGTCCAATCTGAAAAGGTTTAACACCCGCACACGAAAAGAGGTAGAAAGGGACACCGGGTGACATAGGAGCGCCGGATTGCAAAACGGACAACGGGGAAAATGCTCGCATGCATGAGACGAACATGTATGCAAATGAAATGCACATGATGACATGATATGAAATGCATGACATGCAAGCAATGACAAGGCAACACGGCGAATAACTGGAGGACACCTGACACATCGGTCTCGGGGCGTTACAACATGTGATAGCCTGGCTTATTAGGGATGATAGACTACTCATATCAACAAGGAATTCCTTCTTTTCCGGGAGCCCATTCGGATAGAACTCCAAAGTTAAGCGTGCTCAGCTTGGAGTAGTGTCAGGATGGGTGACCGACCGGGAAGTTGCTCCCGGGTGCGCACGAGTGAGGACAAAGTGCGCAGAAAAGACTAGTATTGATCTGTGGGGCCAGTCTAGATCCCCCGAGGAGTAACGACCACCGACGGGTGTGTCCAGGGCGTTACAAGTTGGTAATCATAGCCTTCCCCGACCTTAGGAGCCCCCTGCTTGATCGAATCGCTGGCGTTGTTGAGTCTAGAAAAATGTTTTGAGTCCTTTAGGAATTATATATATCAGAGAGTAGGACTTCTTTTTACTCCTCAGTCCCTTCGTCGCTCTGGTGAGGCATCCTAATGTAGAGTTTTGACTCTTCTCTTCTCAAATTTCACTAAAAAAATTAGGATCACGCGGGTATCTTGGAATCGTTCCGATGGTTTTGTGACGAGAACATTGTTCTTGGTGCCTCCTGACATTTAGGGGTTGTGGTAGTGTCCCGGGGAGTTGAGCTCTGAGGTGTTGTCGTCACAATTTTATCGCTGCAATTCTGGAATACCTGAGTTTCACCGACATCGAAAAACTCTTTTATGCAGTTGTTGGTGAGATAACCTCGACGCCACCCAGTACTGGGGCGGGAGTTCGGGAGTATCGCCATAACTCGTATAACGGATGCTTTTCGAAGGTTGAGGTAAACGATTTTCGAAGGCTTCTTGGTTATGTGTTGAAGGATGGATACAACTGGATGTAGGATTTGCTAGAATTGCGTGAGATATTATGCTTCCCCTATATCCCCAACACCTGATTGCATAACCGGAAAATTTCAGGAGTTTATAAGTGGGAATTCAAGTAGCTCCTAGGATATCTTTTCGATAGATGTATGATATGAAATTGGGGTTCGACGTCTAGTGGTCCGCCTATCCATGGTTGGTTTAAAGTGGTCTCGTTGTGTCTTAAAGAGTCCTTGGCTATGCTGACTCGGGGACGCTTCGTATGTCATGTGCACTGCCTTGTACATGATGGTGCTGTACGATCGAGCCCATGTAGGGCCCACCACAAAAACTTCGGACGAAATCTCTATCATATGTTTGTTCCGGCTTATTCTGCAAGCCAATCCTTTGTTTTGTTTTGAGTTGTGGTATTCGAGTTGCTTCGAAGTCAAATGTTGATTCCATCCCTTGTCTAAGTGGTGTTCTCATATTCCTATGTGAATACTAATCCTTCTTGATCATCGAGATTTTCTTGCCAATCATTTTCAACCGGTGTGCTTCTCTTCAAGCGGATCCGTCCATTTTCAACATCCGCAAGATTCAATCTAAGCTCTCAACGTTGTTTGTTTCATCCATCCCAAGTTGCCTTTGTTTTCCCACCCTCCCACCCTTGTTTCTTCAAGGACTCATATTTCTTAATCAAGTATCCTTTTACTCATGTGAAGTCTCTCCATTCTTTTCCTTCATGTTCTTACCCGGTGATTCTCATGAAGATTCTAACGAAGCTTCAAGTTTGTCACTCTTCACTCGTTTCCTTCTCCGGTGGATTCAAATCAAGCTTTGGTGTTGATCATATCCTTTTTCCTCGTTTCAAATACCTTTATCATGCCGGTGCACCTCATATTCATTCACTTCTCGCTATTTAATTGTTCCGGAGTGCTCAAGATATCCCGAAGATTCGTGTTTCCACTCTACATTCGTTCAAGATCTTTCGAGGATGTTATCTCATTCAAGCCTTTTAATTCTATCGGTGCTTTCTCTCTTTTGAATCATTTCAACGGTGTTTCTTTTGAGTGGGCCCTAACCCACAGGTCTTTTCCCAGGATCTTACCTGACTCTTCTTATTTTACTGGAGCCTCTCAAATTCTCTCCAAAGTTTGACGTAAGAATGAACTGTCATTAGTCAAATGTTTTTCTCCAAGATCTTTCAAATTCTTTTCATCATTGGATCTACCTTTCTATTCTTCATTCCGGAGTGCCTCTATAATTATTATTGGTGTTTCTCGTCGTCATTCTCAGGTTTTGAAGACCGAAGAAGACTTTTCCTCCATATCTATCCGCTCTCTCAGAGATTCAGGGCTCTAGCTTGATGTCATCCTCTCATAACTGTTTTTGATAGTGAGAATTATTTTCACCTATCCGGAGCAATTCAAGAGTCTTCTCAGTTTGATTATCCGGAGTCCATCATTTCAGGTTATTCATTCTCAGCTTCCAGTTATCATTCTCCAATCTTACCGGCGCATCGTTCAAGTGATCTCTAATCAGTTCATGATCCCTTCGTTCTCATGTATCTAGATTGTCTCAAGTATTTTCATTCTTTTTATAATTCTTCCCGATGTTTCTTTATCATTACTTCGTTCATTTAAATTCTTACGGTGATTCGTTCAAGTGTTCTCTCATATCAATTTATTCATTCTTCCAAATTCTCACGGTGGTTCTTCCAAGATTTTGTCTTCCTTCGTTCATCATATCAATTTATTCGTTGTTTCAACCCGACCGGTGATTCGTTGAAAACTTTCTCAAGTTTATGCCATATCCCTCTTAATCCTTTTTCAACGAGAATAAGTAGTATGCCAAATCTGTTGATTGTCATCAATTTAAATCGGTGAAGGATAAGTATAATGTAATTCTTATTCTTGCTTCATCGAGTGAATTCAATCCCTTATTCCGGAGGTTCTTCAAATTCTCGGTTTCACTTGGTTCATCTCTCTTTTTCCGGAGCTCAAAGATATTTCAATTATATCATTCCAAAGATCCATCTAATCATTACAAGGATTCACCTTGTGTTTTCAACTTCTCTTTCTTCTCGTCTCCTTGTTCATATCAATCCAATCTTTTTCCGGACGTGGCAGGCCGTCACCTCATAATTTGGAGATGTATTCCATAACACCATATCAAGTTTATGCTTTTCGTTGTTGATAATCCAACAACTCCATTCCAGCATTTGTTGTAAGCATGCTCTCTCAAGATCTTGTTCCCCTCCGTCCATTCCATTCCGTTCTTTCATTTCTTCCAGAGGCTTTGTGATGTTGCCCTCTTCAACCCATCTTCTTGTTTTTACAGGATCGTGTTCTTTTCGTGATTATCCATTTAACCGGGGTGTTGTGCCCTCTGCTCAAGTTCTTTCCATATTATCAAGTCTGGCATAATTTTTCAACCGGAGTGTTGCTCGAAGTTGTTCTTCCTCGTTACTCTTCCCTACCGCAGTGCTTTCAACTTTGTCTTCTTCGTTGCACTATTCCTTTCAATTTGTTCAACCTCTCAAGGCTCGTGGTTTCACTCGTTTGTCAAAGAAGCAACTTAGTTTTTAACTCTTCTCTTTCCCTTCCGTTTTTCACTCTGGTGCCATTCTAGATCTCGGGACGAGATCCTCTCATAGTGGTGGAGTGTTGTAACGCCCCGAGACCGACGTGCCAGGTGTCATCCAGTTATTCGCCATGTTGCCTTGCCATTGCTTGCGTGTCATGCATTCCATATCATGTCATCATGTGCATTTCATTTGCATACATGTTCGTCTCATGCATCCGACCATTTTCCCCGTTGTCCGTTTTGCAATCCGACGCTCCTATGTCACCCGGTGTCCCTTTCTACCTCTTTTCATGTGCGGGTGTTAAACGTTTTCGGATTGGACCGAGACTTGTCATGCGGCCTTGCTTCACTACCGGTAGACCGCCTGTCAAGTTTCGTGCCATTTGGACTTCGTTTGATACTCCAACGGTTAACCAAGGGACCGAAAAGGCCTCGTGTGTGTTGCAGACCAACACCTCTCCAAAGTGGCCCAAAACCCACCTAAACCCCCTCCATCATCTCGGTCGTTCGATCACGATTGCGTGGCCGAAAACCGCACCTCATTTGGACTCTCCTAGCTAACTCTACCTATAAATATGTGTCCTCCCCAGAAATTCCGCGCAGATGAAACCCTAGATCCAACTCCCTCCGCGCCGCCGGACGCGTCCACGCCGCGCCGGACATGTCCACCGGAGCCGGCCACCTCACCCCAACCAACCAGGGATGACACGTCAGTGCGCCGGCTCCCTCCTCCACTCACATCGCGCCACCTGTCCCTCTCTCTCCTCCCACCGCGCCTCGGCCCGCCGCAGCCCACGGTCGGCCCGCCCCGGGCCGCGCCGGGCCCGACCGCACCTCGCCGCCCGCCCGCGCCTGCGTGCCTCAGCCGCCGACTGCCACACGCCGCCCACCGCCATCGCCGCACCGCCGTGCCTGCACTCCGCCGCCCGCGCGCCGCCCGCACCCTGCCGCCGTTGCGCACCGCCTCCGCGCCCGTGACGTCTTCCCGCAAGCTTGCCGCCCCGCCATGGCAGCTTGTCGGCGGCCACCTCCACCGCGGGATCCGCCGGACCTCCGCGGTCTCATCCTGGCCGGTTCCGGCGCCGCCCTCCCCGGACCCGCGGCCCCCTCCTCCGGCCTCCTCCTCGTCTCCGGCCTCCTCCATCCACTCCGGCGAGCTTCGAGAACTCCGGCCACTTCTCCGGCGAGATCCGGGCTGGAGCGGATCAGATCCACCGGGAGATGAACCAAACGGCTCCTCCCCACGTCCGGGATATCCTCATCGCGTGTTGACTTTTCGCGGAGGTAAAAATTTCACCAAGTCCCCGAAGTTTCTAGATACATGTGGCCATGTTCATCGCATCATAACTTTCGCATCGTAGCTCCGATTCGTGCATGCAGCATATCAAAATGTTCGCCTCGACGAGTACATCATTCCAGATCTGTTTCAGCAAATGGCCTTTTGTCATTTTTTCCATGATTAATGTGTGCATGCTATGATCCTGAGCTCTACATGTGTTTTGTTGTATACCATGCCATCTTTATAGGGGTGTATGCCATGTATTTTCGTGATCTTTGTGGTGACTAGCACAAGCATGCAAAGTAGCTTACTCAGTGATGCTGATTTCAGGGACTTAGTTTTTCACTAAGTCCTTGTCCTAATTCCATATGTTCATGTTGTTTCCTAGTGATCCGTGCCTCTTTTGAGGATGATCAGTAAGGATGTTTTGTTAATATTGTGGTGCTCTATCCATCCATGTCTTTGTTTGCATTTATGGAGCACCCTAGCTTGAGTCAATTGAGCTCTACTTTTGCTATAAAATGTTCCTGGCAGATTGTTAACATGTTTAGCGATTTTGCCGAGCTTGTTGTTGTTGATCCGTGCATGCTATGTTGTTGTTCTTTCCAATTCTAGCTTCTATGCCATGTTTTCTTGATGGGTGTGTGCATAGTTTGTCATGCAATGCCTTGTAGTGAGTGCATCGAGCTCGTAAACATGCCTACTTGTTAATCTGTTTTGCATGCTCCAGTTTTTCTCTAAGTCTGAACCTGTTTATGTTTTTGCTATGTTCACATGCTTGCAATTGTATTTTCTGATCCCTTTTGGTTTAGGGTCACTAAGGGACTTTTGTTATATGCTTAGAGTAGCTTCATGCCATGGCTTGATTTGCCATGATATGTTCCTATAGCATGTAGTTTTCATGCTCTAAACATTTCTTCCTGATGATAAATTCCTGATATGTTGTTAATTTCAGTAAGTCTGAAACCTGTTACCATTTGCACTTTTGCCATGCTTGTTTGAACCTGTTAATGGATTAATTAGCCGTAGCTCAGTGTTCATCTTTTTTCAAGCATCATGATTGGATCCCTGCCATGTATTTTGTTGTTATGTTTGAGTGCTGTAGCATATTTATCTTGATGCATTTATTAGGCTACTTGCTGTTAATCGCAGACCGATGCCATATTTGTTTTGCTTGCCATTTCCAAACCGTGCATCCGATTCTGGTGATCTTTATATCGATTTCGACCGAAATCAACTCCTCATTCCAGTGTCACTCTTGGATTTCCATGTTGATGCCAGGTTCAATCATTTCTTTCCAAATCATGCATATGCACCGCATACCACATCCCGCATATCATGCCATGTTCATGTGTTGGTTGTTTACTATGTTGTGTGCTTCTTTCCGGTGTTGCTTCTTCGGGTTGGTTCCGATAACGTCGCATTTGTGAGGAACCGTTCGACTATGTCCGTTTGTCTTTTTCATGGACTCGTTCTTCTTCCTTGTGGGATTTCTGGCAAGATGACCATACCCTCGAAATCACTTCTATCGTTGCTTGCTAGTTGCTCGCTCTTCTGTTATGCCTATGCTGCGATACCTACCACTTGCTTATCATGTCTCCCATATTGTTAAACCAAGCCTCTAACCCACCTTGTCCTAGCAAACCATTGTTTGGCTATGTTACCCGTTTGCTCAGCCCCTCTTATAGCGTTGTTAGTTGCAGGTGAAGATTGGAGTTTGTTCCTTGTTGGAACATGGATATTTGTTGGGATATCACAATATCTCTTATGTAATTAATGCATCTATATACTTGGTAAAGGGTGGAAGGCTCGACCTTATGCCTAGTGTTTTGTTCCACTCTTGCCGTCCTAGTTTCCGTCATATCGGTGTTATGTTCCCGGATTTTGCGTTCCTTACACGGTTGGGTTATAATGGGAACCCCTTGATAGTTCGCCTTGAATAAAACTCCTCCAGCAATGCCCAACATTGTTTTACCATTCGCCACCTAGCATTTTCTTTCCCTTGGGTTCTGCAGACTCAAGGGTCATCATTATTTTAATCCCCGCCGGGCCAGTGCTCCTCTGAGTGTTGGTCCAAACTAGAGCCCTGTGCAGCGCCCCCTCGGGGAAACTCGAGGTTTGGTTTTAGTTGTATGGAGCGCTCATCTGAGTGTGCCCTGAGAACGAGATATGTGCAGCTCCTATCGGGATTTGTCGGCACATTCGGGCGGTGTTGCTGGACTTGTTTTACCATTGTCGATGATGTCTTGTAACCGGGATGCCGAGTCTGATCGGATTGTCTTGGGAGAAGGAATATCCTTCGTTGACCGTGAGAGCTTGTGATGGGCTAAGTTGGGACACCCCAGCAGGGATTTGAACTTTCAAAAGCCATGCCCGCGGTTATGGGCAGATGGGAATTTGTTAATGTCCGGTTGTAGAAAACCTGAAACTTATCTTAATTAAAATACATCAACCGCGTGTGTAACCATGATGGTCCCTTTCCGGCGGAGTTCGGGAAGTGAACACGATGTCGGAGTAATGCTTGACATAGGTTGTTCTAGGATCACTTCTTGATCATAGTTTCTCGACCGTGCTTTGCCTTCTCTTCTCACTCTCATTTGCATATGTTTAGCCACCATATGTGCTAGTCGCTTGCTGCAGCTCCACCTCATACCTTTTACCCTTCCTATAAGCTTAAATAGTCTTGATCGCGAGGGTGTCAGATTGTTGAGTCCCCGTGACTCACAGATACTTCCAAAACCAGCTTGCAGTGTAACACCCTCGATGCGACTATATCTCCCGCGTGTCGGGGCATGACTTAGAGGCATAATCGCATTGAAGGCATATGTCGCAAGTTAGGCAATCTTCACAACATCCCATGTAGTATAAATAATAAAGGGGAGATAACATAGTTGGCTTACTCTTGCCACGTCAATCAAGTACATAAATAACATTACATCATTCAAACACTCATGGCCCGACTACGGCGCCAAAATAAAAGATAACCCAACATGCGACACGGTCCCGATCACCCCCAACTAGGCACCACTACTGATCATCAGGCAAAGACATGTAGTATCGTTGAGAGTCCTCGTCGAACTCCCACTTGAGCTAAAGCGCATCACCCGGAGCGGAATCATCAGGCCCTACATCTGGTGTAATAGTAATCTGTGAGCCACAGGGACTCAGCAATCTCGCACCCTCGCGGTCAAGACTATTTAAGCTTATAGGTAAGGCAAGGTAAATATGGTGGAGCTGCAGCAAGCGACTAGCATATATGGTGGCTATCCTGTTCGCAAAAGAGAGCGAGAAGAGGAGGCAAAGCGCGAGCGAGAAACTAGAGGGCAACCAGCGCAAGCATTACTCCAACACCGTGTCCACCTCCCGGAATCCGCCGATAAGAGGCCATCACGGTAACTCACATGGTTGATACATTTTAATTAAGTTAAGGTTCAAGTTATCTACAACCGGACATTAACAAATTCCCATCTGCCCATAACCGCGGGCACGACTTTTGAAAGTTCAAATCCCTGCAGGGGAGTCCCAACTTAGCCCATGACAAGCTCTCACGGTCAACGAAGGAATAGACCTCCTCCCGAGACGTTCCGATCAGACTCGGTATCCCGGTTCTTCAAGACAACTCCGACAATGGTAAAACAAGTCCAGCAACACCACCCGATGTGCCGACAAATCCCGATAGGAGCTGCACATATCTCGTTCTCAGGGCACACCGGATAAGCTAAGCGTGCGGGAGCCAACGTAACCCAAGTTGCTGAGGGACGGCCCCGCACGGTGCTCTAGGTTGGACCAACACTCAGAGGAGCACTGGTCCGGGGGGTTTAAAATAAGATGACCCTTGGGTCCGCGAAACCCAAGGAAAAAGGCTAGGTGGCAAATGGTAAAACCAAGGTTGGGCATTGCTGGAGGAGTTTTAATCAAAACGGACTGTCAAGGGGTTCCCATTATAACCCAACCGTGTAAGGAACGCAAAATCCGGGAACATAACACCGATATGACGGAAACTAGGGCGGCAAGAGTGGAACATAACACTAGCCGAGAGGCCGAGCCTTCCACCCTTTACCCAGTATATAGATGCATTAAGATAACAAGATAATATAATGATATCCCAACAAGTAAATAATGTTCCAAAAAGGAACGGCCTCCAATCTTCACCTGCAACTAGCAACGCTATAAGAGGGGCTGAGCAAAGCGGTAACATAGCCAATCAACGGTTTGCTAGGACATGGTGGGTTAGAGGTTTGACATGGCAATTTGGGAGGCTTGAAAGCAAGTGGTAGGCATCGTAGCATTGGCATAGCAAAAGAGCGAGCATCTAGCAAAGCAAAGATAGTAGTGATTTCAGGGTATGATCATCTTGCCTGCAAAGTTGCCAGCGTTGACTCGATCCTCGAAAGCAAACTCAACGGGCTCCTCGTTAGCGAACTCATCTCCCGGCTCTACCCAAACAAGACAAACAAGCAAACGGAACACAATCAACCACGTGCAAAGCTCAAACAATATGATGCAATGATGGTATGCTATGCGGGATGCGATGCGGGATGCATATGCAAGATTTGACAAGGGATGCATGAACCTGGCCTCAACTTGGAAATCCAAGTGTTCCACTGGAAATATGAGATTAAATCGCTTGAAAACGATATAAAAAACGCCGGAATCGGAGTTACGGTTTGGAAATGGCAACCAATTCAAATATGGCCACGTTCTGCGATTTACAGCAAGTAGCCATCTAAATGCAAGAAGATGAACATGCTACAGCACCCAAACAAGACAACAAAATACATGGCAGGGATGCATTCATGATTCTTAACAAAAGTCTAGCACTGAGCTACGGCCAATTCATCATTTAACAGGTTCAAACAAGCATGGCAAAAATGCATATGGTAAACAGATTTCAGACTTAGTGAAATTAACACTTGTCTGGAATTTCAGATCAGATAGCACTCTTCGGAGCAACAAAACTTTATGCTACAGGACCTGAACATGGCAAAGTAAAGCATGGCAAAAGGGATCATAAAATACAATTGCAAGCATGTGAACATGGCAAAAACATAATCAGATCACAGACTTAGTGAAAACTGGAGCATGCTGAAACAGATATCAAGTAGGCATGTTTGCAAGCTCGATGCACTCACTACGGAGCAAGTCATGACCATCTAAGCATACAACCATCAACAATACACAAAATGCAACCTAGACATGGCAAGAACAATAGCATAGCATGCACAGATCAACTACAACATCATCGGCAAAATTGTTAACAAGTAGACAATCTGCCCAGGTTCACGAAGTAGCAAAAGTAGAGCTCGATTGACTCAAGCTAGGGTGCTCCATAATTGCAAACAAAGACATCGATGTATAGAGCACTACAAGATTAACAAAACATTCTTACTGATCATCCTCAAAAGAGGCACGGATCACTCGGAAACAACATGAACATATGGCAACATGAGATAAACAGATCATGGACTTAGTGGAAATGCTAAGTCCCTGAAATCAGCATTACCAAGTGCCTCACTTTGCAACCTTGTGCTAGTCACCACACACATGACAAAAATACATGGGTTGCACCTCTGGAAAGATGGCAAAACCCTTAACAAAACATATGTAGAGCTCATGGGCATATCATGCACACAATAAACATGGCAAAAACGACAAATATCTGAATGGAGCAGCAGATCTGACAATTATCTCAAGTAGCACTCTTCTAACAGCATTTCGGGCATCAAGGTGAACTCAAATGAAAAAGATGCAATGAGATGAAATGTTGTACTCTCTGAGATGAACATTTTGATATGCTATATTCCCAAAACGGAGCTACAGATGCAAAGTTACGGCACAATGAACATGGGCATTTGGATTAGGGTTTCGGGAGAAAGTCAACCGTCGTTTTGGATCTAGATCCAGATCTGGATCTCACGCGTTTCGAGGTTCGCCAGAGACCTGTTCGCCGCAGTAACCGCGGGGCGTCGCCGGAGGTCGGAGACGAGGAGGGAGAGGCCGGGGCCGGCGGGGTCGGAGGAAAGGTCGTCGGCGGGGGTCTCGGGCGGTGCGGCGCCTGTCGGGAGGCGGCGGGGTCGGTCCGGCGGGCTCGCAGCCGACCGGCGTCGATGGCGGGCAGCGGTGCCGATGGCCTCGGGCGGCCGGACGCGAGGAGGGTGGCGGCGGCGTGCGGGCGTGAGGCGGCGGGGCGTTGCGGGCCTCGGGGGCCCCGAGCGGGCCTCGCGGGCCGGCGACGCTGCGGCGGTGTAGTGGGCGCGCGGGCGCCATGTGGCAAGACCTGATAGGTCGGCGGCGGTGGGCGGACAATGTCCGGCCGTCCGGATTTTGTCCGGCGGCTAGAGGAGGAGGAGGGTTAGGGTTTTCTCCCGAGATTTCAAATGGGGAAGGTATATATAGGCATAGAGGGAGCTAGGGGAGTCCAAATGAGGTGCGGTTTTCGGCCACGTGATCGTGATCGAACGCTCTAGATGATGGAGAGGGTTTTGGTGGGTTTTGGGCCAACTTGGAGGGGTGTTGGGCTTCAAGACACACGAGGTCTTTCCGGTCCCTCGGTTAACCGTTGGAGCATCAAACGAAGTCCAGATGGTACGAAACTTGACAGGCGGTCTACCGGTAGTAAACCAAGGCCGCTTGGCAAGTCTCGGTCCAATCCAGAAATGTTTAATCCCCACACACGAAAGAAAGGTAGAAAAGACCACCGGAGGAGAACGGAGCGCCGGAATGCAAAATGGACAACGGGGAAAATGCTCGAATGCATGATATGAACACGTATGCAAATGCAATACACATGATGACATGATATGAGATGCATGAAAACGACAACAACACACGGAGACAAAAACCCGAACCCGAGAAAATAAAATAACTTAAGGCCGGAAATGGCAAGAGTTGGAATACATATTGGGAAAGTCATATCCGGGGTGTTACAACACTCCACCACTACAAAAGGATCTCGTTCCGATATCTAGGACTGAAAGAACGCCGGGTACTCAAAACGGAGGTGATCCTCGCGTTCCCAGGTAGCTTCACGGTCGGAATGGTGTGACCACTTGACTTTGAGGAATTTGATTGACTTGTTGAGAGTCTTGCATTCAGTCTCTTCAAGAATAGCAACTGGCGAGAGGTATAAGCAACAACTTTCTTCTCTTGCATCAATACTGCGCCAAGACCTTGGAGAGAGGCATCACAAAAGACCTCGTACGGCTTGGATTCATCAGGAGGAGTCAGAACTGGAGCAGTGGTCAATTTCTCTTTCAAAGTGTTGAAAGCAATGTCACACTCCGGAGACCAAACGTACTTGACGTGCTTCTGGAGAAGATTTGAGAGAGTCTTCACGATCTTAGAAAACTTTTCAACGAATCTTCGGCAATAGCTTGCGAGATCGAGGAAGCTACGGAGTTGCTTCACGTTCTGAGGAGGTTCCCAATTCACAATTGCAGACACATTCTCAGGATTCACGGCAATGCCCTTGGCAGAGATGATATGACCAAGATAGAGAACCTCATCGAGAAAAAATTCGCACTTGGAGAACTTGGCGTAGAACTTGTGTTCCCTCAACTTATCGAGTACCAAACGCAAGTGCTTGGCATGATCTTCCTTGTTCTTCGAGAAAACCAGAATGTCGTCGAGATAGACCAAAATGAAGTCATTGGTGTAGGCGTTGAAGATGAAGTTCATCATGCGAGAGAACGTCGGAGGAGCGTTGACGAGGCCAAAATACATGACAGTGTATTCATATGAACCATAGCTTGTCTTGAAAGCCGTCTTGGGAATATCTTGCTCACGGATTCGAATCCGATGATAACCCATACGGAGATCAAGCTTGGAGAATACTTGGGCACCTTTAAGTTGTTCGAATAGCTCGTTGATGTTGGGAAGTGGTATTTGTTCTTGATGGTCTTCTTGTTCAATGGACGGTAATCAACACAAAGTCGGTCCGTTCCATCCTTCTTCTTCACAAAAAGAACACCACAACCCCATGGAGAAGAACTAGGCCAGATGAGACCCATTCTCTCTTGAATATCGAGTTGCTTCTTCAGCTCCATCAACTCTTCAGGTCCGATATTGTAAGGACGCTTGCACACAGGTTCCGTGCCGGGCTCAAGATCAATAACGAATTCAACTGGCCGGTGCGGAGGCATTCCTGGAAGCTCTTCTGGAAAGACGTCTTGATATTCGCAAACGACTGGAATTTACGAGATGGCATCCAGTTCACCCTTCTGATTGAGAGAAAATAGACGGATGGTATCGTCATTCGCGGCAAAGACAATTACATCCTCAGACGAATGAATCAATTGAATCTGCCTAGCTGCACAATCAAGATGAGCCTTGTGCTTAGAAAGCCAATCCATCCTGAGAATAAGATCAATATCCGAGTTACCAAGAACCATTGGGGAAGCCAGAAACTTGAAATCACCCATCATGATGGAAATATCCGGGACTATTGAAGTAGCCCTCATAGACTTAGCCGGAGAAACCACTCCCATAGGTTTACCCAACATTTGCGAAACGAAGTCATGCTTGGAAACAAATGATCTTGACATGAAACAATGCGATGCACCAGTGTCAAAAAGAACTTTTGCGGGAAAAGAGTTAACTGGAAAGTTACCCATGAAGACATCTGATGAGTCCTCTGCCTGAGCTGCATTCAGCAAGTTGACCTTAGCGTGCTTGGGGTTATGCTTGACCACAGCTGTACTTAACGATCTCACAGGAGGAGGAGGAGGGAGACGCCTCTGATTGAGACACTTGTTGGCATAGTGATCCTTCTGTTGGCACTTGTTGCACGCGACCTCTGAAAGCGAACGGTGGTACGGAGCACTTGATCTTGGAGCTTGAGACGAAGTCTTGTTCTGAAAACCAGGGTTGGGTGGGTGGGAAGATCCACTGCCACCTTTGCTCTTCTGCTGATACAGCTGCCGGAACAGAGGAGGAGGAAGCCAATACTTCTGCTGCTTGGCCACTTGAGTAGAGGAAGAAGGAGTAGCATCTCTGACTCGCTTCTTGGAAGCATCACACCTCAATTGAGCGGCCTCTTGCTTCAATGTCATGTTGTAGAACTCATCGTACCTCAAGGGCTCAAAGAGAACAAGAGCTAGCTGAATTTCTTCTCTGAGACCACCCCTGAACTGGTATATCATGCTCGTCTCATCAGGGACGTCCTGCTTGGCAAAGCGGGCAAGCTTCTGAAACAACTTGTTGTAGTCATAGACAGACAAAGAGCCTTGCTTCAGGTTGCGGAATTCCTCATGCTTGCTTTCAACCACGCTCTGAGGGATATGGTGAGCTCTGAAATCTTGACAGAATTCATCCCAGGTAATAACACGTCCACCTCTGGAATCCTTGTATTGCTGGAACCATTCTGCAGCTTGATCTTTGAGTTGGAAGGAAGCGAACTTGACAAAGTCCTCAGGCCTGACGTTACTGCACTCGAAATGCTTACACAGATCCACGAGCCAATCGTCAGCATCAGTTGCCTCAACACAATTGCTGAAAGTCTTTGGCCCGTTAGCAAGGAACTGGGTGAGTGTAGCAAAGTGATTCTAACTGTTTCCTTGCTTCCCTTGGTTGCCTTGATTTCGCTCTTGAAGAATTTGCATGATCAACTATGTGTTTGCATTGGTTGCGGCCATCACAGCTTGCCATGCCTCCGAAGGAGGTGGAGGTGGTGGCGGATCTTGACTTTGATTCTGACTGGTGCTCTTAGCGGGAGCCATCCTGAAGAGGTTGGCCACCGTTAGCACATAGACAGATAAAATGACGCTGAATCCAATAGAATGAAAATTGCAACATAAAGTCTTCACATCCGAACAAAATGAGCGAATGCATTCCTCTTGAAATGGTCACATATCCATAAATTGAGAAGCCACTTAGAATATAGGTAGAGAAATAAATCAACAAGGTACGGATCAAGAACGAATACTCGGTAAGAAATCCCAATCTCAAACCAAATATCCGTGGAAGAAGAACTAGAGCTACTAGAATTCCCACCTATGAAACTCCTGAACCTTTCCGGTTATGCAATCAGGTGTTGGGGATACAGGGGAAGCATAATATCTCACCCAAATTTAGCAAATCCTACATCCAGCTATATCCATCCTTCAACACATAACCGAGAAAAACTTCGGAAACCATCTACCTCAACCTTCGAAAAGCATCCGTTATACAAGTTATGGCGATACTCCCAAACTCCCGCCCCAGTACTGGGTGGCGTCGAGGTTATCTCACCAACGAACTGCATAAAAGAGATTTTCGATGTCGGCGTACTAAACTCAGGTATTCCAGAATTCCAACAATAAAATTATGACGACAACACCTCAAAGCTCAACTCCCCGGGACACTTCCACAAAACCCCTGACAGGAGGCACCAAGACAATGTTCTCATCATAAAACCATCGGAACGATTCCAAGATACCCGCATGATCCTAAAAAAAATTTAGTGAAATTTGAGAAGAGAAGAGTCAAAACTCTCCGATATATAATTCCTAAATGACTCAAAACATTTTTCTAGACACAACTCGGCTGCTAAAAACGATCAAGCAATGGGGCTCCTAAGGTCGGGGAAGGCTCTGATTACCAACTTGTAACACCCTCGATGCGACTATATCTCCCACGTTTCGAGGCACGACTTAGAGGCATAATCGCATTGAAGGCATATGTCGCAAGTTAGGCAATTTTAACAACATCCCATGTAGTATAAATAATAAAGGGGAGATAACATAGTTGGCTTACACTCGCCACGTCAATCAAGTACATAAATAACATTACATCATTCAAACACTCATGGCCCGACTACGGCGCCAAAATAAAAGATAACCCAACATGCGACACGGTCCCGATCACCCCCAACTGGGCACCACTACTGATCATCAGGGAAAGACATGTAGTATCGTTGAGAGTCCTCGTCGAACTCCCACTTGAGCTCAAGCGCATCACCTGGAGTGGAATCATCAGGCCCTGCATCTGGTGTAATAGTAATCTGTGAGCCACAGGGACTCAGCAATCTCGCACCCTCACGATCAAGACTATTTAAGCTTATAGGTAAGGCAAGGTAAATATGGTGGAGCTGCAGCAAGCGACTAGCATATATGGTGGCTATCCTGTTCGCAAAAGAGAGCGAGAAGAGGAGGCAAAGCGCGAGCGAGAAACTAGAGGGCAACCTACGCAAGCATTACTCCAACACCGTGTCCACCTCCCAGACTCCGCCGAGAATAGGCCATCACGGTAACTCACACGGTTGATACATTTTAATTAAGTTAAGGTTCAAGTTATCTACAACCGGACATTAACAAATTCCCATCTGCCCATAACCGGAATCGGAGTTACGGTTTGGAAATGGCAAGCAATTCAAATATGGCCACGTTCAGCGATTTACAGCAAGTAGCCATCTAACTGCAAGAAGATGAACATGCTACAACACCCAAACAAGGAAACTAAATACATGGAAGGGATGCATTCATGATGCTTAACAAAATTCTAGCACTGAGCTACGGCCAATTCATCATTGAACAGGTTCAAACAAGCATGGAAAAAATGCATATGGTAAACAGATTTCAGACTTAGTGAAATTAACACTTGTCTGAAATTTCAGATCAGATAGCACTCTTCGGAGCAACCAAACTATATGCTACAGGACCTGAACATGGCAAAGTAAAGCATGGCATGGAGCTACTCAAAGAGCTTAACAAAACTATATGCTACAGGACCTGAACATGGCAAAGTAAAGCATGGCATGGAGCTACTCAAAGAGCTTAACAAAACTATATGCTACAGGACCTGAACATGGCAAAGTAAAGCATGGCATGGAGCTACTCAAAGAACATGGCAAATTAACACATGTTACGGCACAATGAACATGGGCGTATGGATTAGGGTTTCGGGAGAAAGTCAACCGTCATTTTGGATCTAGATCCAGATCCGGATCTCACGCGTTTCGAGGTTCGCCGGAGACCTTTTCGCCGGAGTAACCGCGGGGCGTCACCGGAGGTCGGAGACGAGGAGGGAGAGGCCGGGGCCGGCGGGGTCGGAGGAGAGGTCGTCGGCGAGGGTCCCGGGCGGCGCGGCGCCGGTCGGGAGGCGGCGGGGTCGGTCCGGCGGGCTCGCAGCCGACCGGCGTCGATGGCGGGCGGCGGCGCCGATGGCCTCGGGCGGTCGGACGCGAGGAGGGTGGCGGCGGCTTGCGGGCGTGAGGCGGCGGGGCGATGCGGGCCTCGGGGGCCCCGAGCGGGCCTCGCGGGGCGTCGGCGCTGCGGCGGTGTAGTGGGAGCGCGGGCGCCACGTGGCAAGACCTGATAGGTCGGCGGCGGTGGGCAGACAATATCCGACCATCCGGATTTTGTCCGGCGGCTGGAGGAGGAGGAGGGTTAGGGTTTTCTCCCAAGATTTCAAATGGGGAAGGTATATATAGGCATAGAGGGAGCTAGGAGAGTCCAAATGAGGTGCGGTTTTCGGCCACGCGATCGTGATTGAACGCTCTAGAAGATGGAGAGGGTTTTGGTGGGTTTTGGGACAACTTGGAGGGGTGTTGGGCTGCAACACACACGAGGCCTTTCCGGTCCCTCGGTTAACCGTTGGAGCATCAAACGAAGTCCAAATGGTATGAAACTTGACAGGCGGTCTACCGGTAGTAAACCAAGGCCGCTTGGCATGTCTCAGTCCAATCCGGAAATGTTTAATCCCCACACACGAAAGAAAGGTAGAAAACACCACTGGAGGAGAACGGAGCGCCGGAATGCAAAACGGACAACGGGGAAAATGCTCGAATGCATGAGATGAACACGTATGCAAATGCAATGCACATGATGACATGATATGAGATGCATGAAAACGACAACAACACACGGAGCCAAAAACCCGAACCCGAGAAAATAAAATAACATAAGGCCAGAAACGGCAAGAGTTGGAATACATATTGGGAAAGTCATATCCGGGGTGTTACAACACTCCACCACTACGAAAGGATCTCGTCCCGAGATCTAAGACTGAAAGAACGCCGGGTACTCAGAACGGAGGTGATCCTCGCGTTCCCAGGTAGCTTCACGGTCAGAATGGTGTGACCACTTGACTTTGAGGAATTTGATTGACTTGTTGCGAGTCTTGCATTCAGTCTCTTCAAGAATAGCATCTGGGTGCTCACGATATGAGAGATCTTCTTGGAGATCAATGTCCTCAAAGTTGACGGTGCGGTCAGGAGTCTTGAAGCACTTTCGGAGCTGAGAGACATGGAACAAATCATCAACATTTGCAAAGTTTGAAGGAAGCTCGAGTTGATAGGCGAGATCGCCTCTCTTGCTGACAATCTGGAAAGGTCCCACGTATCTGGGGGCAAGCTTCCCTTTGATACCGAAGCGACGAGTACCTTTCATAGGAGAGACGCGGAGGTAAACATGATCTCCGATCTCGAAAGCCAAATCACGGTGCTTACTGTCATAGTAGCTCTTCTGACGGGATTGGGCTGCTTTGAGGTTATCTCGAATGACTTTGCACATCTCCTCTGCCTATGTGATTAAGTCATTACCCAAAAGCCGACGTTCACCGGTTTCAGACCAGTTGAGAGGGGTACGACACTTCCTGCCATACATGATTTCAAATGGGGCCTTGCCCGAACTTTCTTGAAAACTGTTGTTGTAGGAGAATTCAGCATAAGGAAGACAATCCTCCCACTTCATGCCGAAGGAGATCACACAAGCCCTGAGCATATCTTCAAGAATCTGGTTGACACGCTCGACTTGACCACTAGTTTGAGGATGGAAAGCTATGCTGAAGCAGATGTTGGTGCCCATGGCCTTCTGAAAAGAATCCCAAAACTTGGAGGTAAAGATTCTGCCACGGTCTGAAGAGATCACTTGTGGAATACCGTGCAGAGAGACAATTCGAGAGGTATAGAGTTCCGCCAATTGAGCTGCAGTGATTGACTATTTGATAGGCAGAAAGTGAGCCACTTTAGTGAGTTTGTCGATGACAACAAATATAGCATCATTGCCACGCTTGGACTTTGGAAACCCAGTCACGAAGTCCATCTCAATGTGGTCAAACTTCCATTCTGGAATGGCAAGTGGTTGGAGGAGACCAGCTGGCCTTTGGTGTTCTACCTTCACTCTTCTGCAGACATCACACTCATTCACGAATTGCGCAATCTCGCGCTTCATTCGAGTCCACCAATAAGCCTGCTTGAGGTCCTGATACATCTTCGTGCTCCCAGGGTGGATGGAGAGGAGAGAATTGTGAGCCTCGTTCATGATCACTTTACGGAGGTCACCTTTGGGTACAACAATACGATCCTCGAAGAAGAGAGTGTCCTTGTCATCAAGGAGGTAGCACTTGTACTTGGGTTGACTCTTGGCAATCCCAATCTTCACCTTTTTCACCATAGCATCAAGAAGCTGGGCTTGGCGAATCTGGTCTTCCAAGGTAGGAGAGACTTGAATGTTGGCGAGGAAACCTTGAGGAACAACTTGCAGATTAAGTTTGCGGAAAGCTTCACAAAGCTCGGGTTGATAAGGCTTGAGAATTAGACTGTTGCAATAAGCTTTCCTGCTCAATGCTTCAGCAATCACATTGGCCTTTCCTGGAGTATACTCGATACTCGGATTATACTCTTGAATCATTTCGACCCATCGAGTTTGCCTGAGGTTGAGATTAGGCTGAGTGAAGATGTACTTGAGACTCTTGTGATCAGTGAAAATGTCCACTTTTCTTCCCAATAAGAGATGTCTCCAAGTCAAAAGAGCGTGCACAACTGCCGCCAACTTGAGATCATGAGTGGGGTAGTTCTTCTCATTGGGCTTCAACTGGCGAGAGGTATAAGCAACAACTTTCTTCTCTTGCATCAATACTGCGCCAAGACCTTGGAGAGAGGCATCACAAAAGACCTCGTACGGCTTGGATTCATCAGGAGGAGTCAGAACTGGAGCAGTGGTCAATTTCTCTTTCAAAGTGTTGAAAGCAATGTCACACTCCGGAGACCAAACGTACTTGACGTGCTTCTGGAGAAGATTTGAGAGAGTCTTCATGATCTTAGAAAACTTTTCAACGAATCTTCGGCAATAGCTTGCGAGATCGAGGAAGCTACGGAGTTGCTTCACGTTCTGAGGAGGTTCCCAATTCACAATTGCAGACATGTTCTCAGGATTCACGGCAATGCCCTTGGCAGAGATGATATGACCAAGATAAAGAACCTCATCGAGCCAAAATTCGCACTTGGAGAACTTGGCGTAGAACTTGTGTTCCCTCAACTTATCGAGTACCAAACGCAAGTGCTTGGCATGATCTTCCTTGTTCTTCGAGAAAACCAGAATGTCGTCGAGATAGACCAAAACGAAGTCATTGGTGTAGGCGTTGAAGATGAAGTTCATCATGCGAGAGAACGTCGGAGGAGCGTTGACGAGGCCAAAATACATGACAGTGTATTCATATGAACCATAGCTTGTCTTGAAAGCCGTCTTGGGAATATCTTGCTCACGGATTCGAATCCGATGATAACCCATACGAAGATCAAGCTTGGAGAATACTTGGGCACCTTTAAGTTGTTCGAATAGCTCGTTGATGTTGGGAAGTGGGTATTTGTTCTTGATGGTCTTCTTGTTCAATGGACGGTAATCAACACAAAGTCGGTCCGTTCCATCCTTCTTCTTCACAAAAA
Source organism: Triticum urartu (assembly GCF_056163025.1). NCBI lineage: Eukaryota > Viridiplantae > Streptophyta > Magnoliopsida > Poales > Poaceae > Triticum > Triticum urartu. The sequence continues at coordinate 357,394,414 of NC_141877.1, forward strand.
GAACACCACAACCCCATGGAGAAGAACTAGGCCGGATGAGACCCATTCTCTCTTGAATATCGAGTTGCTTCTTCAGCTCCATCAACTCTTCAGGTCCGATATTGTAAGGACGCTTGCACACAGGTTCCGTGCCGGGCTCAAGATCAATAACGAATTCAACTGGCCGGTGCGGAGGCATTCCTGGAAGCTCTTCTGGAAAGACGTCTTGATATTCGCAAATGACTGGAATTTACGAGATGGCATCCAGTTCACCCTTCTGATTGAGAGAAAATAGACGGATGGTATCGTCATTCGCGGCAAAGACAATTACATCCTCAGACGAATGAATCAATTGAATCTGCCTAGCTGCACAATCAAGATGAGCCTTGTGCTTAGAAAGCCAATCCATCCTGAGAATAAGATCAATATCCGAGTTACCAAGAACCATTGGGGAAGCCAGAAACTTGAAATCACCCATAATGATGGAAATATCCGGGACTATTGAAGTAGCCCTCATAGACTTAGCCGGAGAAACCACTCCCATAGGTTTACCCAACATTTGCGAAACGAAGTCATGCTTGGAAACAAATGATCTTGACATGAAACAATGCGATGCACTAGTGTCAAAAAGAATTTTGCGGGAAAAGAGTTAACTGGAAAGTTACCCATGATGACATCTGATGAGTCCTCTGCCTGAGCTGCATTCAGCAAGTTGACCTTAGCGTGCTTGGGGTTATGCTTGACCACAGCTGTACTTGCCGATCTCACAGGAGGAGGAGGAGGGAGACGTCTCTGGCTGAGACACTTGTTGGCATAGTGACCCTTCTGTTGGCACTTGTTGCACGTGACCTCTGAAAGCGGACGGTGGTACGGAGCACTCGATCTTGGAGCTTGAGACGAAGTCTTGTTCTGAAAACCAGGGTTGGGTGGGTGGGAAGATCCACTGCCACCTTTGCTCTTCTGCTGATACAGCTGCCGGAACGAAGGAAGAGGAAGCCAATACTTCTGCTGCTTGGACACTTGAGTAGAGGAAGAAGGAGTAGCATCTCTGACTCGCTTCTTGGAAGCATCACACCTCAATTGAGCGGCCTCTTCCTTCAATGCCATGTTGTAGAACTCATCGTACCTCAAGGGCTGAAAGAGAACAAGAGCTAGCTGAATTTCTTCTTTGAGACCACCCCTGAACTGGTATATCATGCTCTTCTCATCAGGGACGTCCTGCTTGGCAAAGCGGGCGAGCTTCTGAAACAACTTGTTGTAGTCATAGACAGACAAAGAGCCTTGCTTCAGGTTGCGGAATTCCTCACGCTTGCTTTCAACCATGCTCTGAGGGATATGGTGAGCTCTGAAATCTTGACGGAATTCATCCCAGGTAATAACACATCCACCTCTGGAATCCTTTTATTGCTGGGACCATTCTGCAGCTTGATCTTTGAGTTGGAAGGAAGCGAACTTGACAAAGTCCTCAGGCCTGACGTTACTGCACTCGAAATGCTTACACAGATCCATGAGCCAATCGTCAGCATCAGTTGCCTCAACACAATTGCTGAAATTCTTTGGCCCGTTAGCAAGGAACTGGTTGAGTGTAGCAAAGTGATTCTAATTGTTGCCTTGGTTCCCTTGGTTGCCTTGATTTCGCTCTTGAAGAATTTGCATGATCAACTGTGTGTTTTCATTGGTTGCGGCCATCACAGCTTGCCATGCCTTCGGAGGAGGGGGAGGTGGTGGCGGATCTTGACTCTGATTTTGACTGGTGCTCTTAGCGGGAGCCATCCTGAAGAGGTTGGCCACCGTTAGAACATAGACAGATAAAATGACGCTGAATCCAACAGAATGAAAATTGCAACATAAAGTCTTCACATCTGAACAAAATGAGCGAATGCATTCCTCTTGAAATGGTCACATATCCATAAATTGAGAAGCCACTTAGAATATAGGTAGAGAAATAAATCAACAAGGTACGGATCAAGAACGAATACTCAATAAGAAATCCCAATCTCAAACCAAATATCCGTGGAAGAAGAACTAGAGCTACTAGAATTCCCACCTATGAAACTCCTGAACCTTTCCAGTTATGCAATCAGGTGTTGGGGATATAGGGGAAGCATAATATCTCACCCAAATCTAGCAAATCCTACATCCAGCTGTATCCATCCTTCAACACATAACCGAGAAAAACTTTGGAAACCATCTACCTCAACCTTCGAAAAGCATCCGTTATACAAGTTATGGCGATACTCCCGAACTCCCGCCCCAGTACTGGGTGGCGTCGAGGTTATCTCACCAACAAACTGCATAAAAGAGATTTTTGATGTCGGTGTACTAAACTCAGGTATTCCAGAATTGCAACGATAAAATTATGATGACAACACCTCAGAGCTCAACTCCCCGGGATACTTCCACAAAACCCCTGATAGGAGGCACCAAGACAATGTTCTCATCATAAAACCATCGGAACGATTCCAAGATACCCGTGTGATCCTAAAAAAAAATTTAGTGAAATTTGAGAAGAGAAGAGTCAAAACTCTACGTCAGGATGCCTTACCAGAGCGATGAGGAGACTGGGAAGTAAAAATAATTCCTAAACTCTCCGATATATAATTCCTAAATGACTCAAAACATTTTTCTAGACACAACTCGGCCGCTAAAAACGATCAAGCAATGGGGCTCCTAAGGTCGGGGAAGGCTCTGATTACCAACTTGTAACACCCTCGATGCGACTATATCTCCCACGTTTCGAGGCACGACTTAGAGGCATAATCGCATTGAAGGCATATGTTGCAAGTTAGGCAATCTTCACAACATCCCATGTAGTATAAATAATAAAGGGGAGATAACATAGTTGGCTTACACTCGCCACATCAATCAAGTACATAAATAACATTACATCATTCAAACACTCATGGCCCGACTACGGCGCCAAAATAAAAGATAACCCAACATGCGACACGGTCCCGATCACCCCCAACTGGGCACCACTATTGATCATCAGGGAAAGACATGTAGTATCGTTGAGAGTCCTCGTCGAACTCCCACTTGAGCTCAAGCGCGTCACCTGGAGTGGAATCATCAGGCCCTGCATCTGGTGTAATAGTAATCTGTGAGCCACAGGGACTCAGCAATCTCGCACCCTCACGATCAAGACTATTTAAGCTTATAGGTAAGGCAAGGTAAATATGGTGGAGCTGCAGCAAGCGACTAGCATATATGGTGGCTATCCTGTTCGCAAAAGAGAGCGAGAAGAGGAGGCAAAGCGGGAGCGAGAAACTAGAGGGCAACCTACGCAAGCATTACTCCAACACCGTGTCCACCTCCTGGACTCCGCCGAGAAGAGGCCATCACGGTAACTCACACGGTTGATACATTTTAATTAAGTTAAGGTTCAAGTTATCTACAACCGGACATTAACAAATTCCCATCTGCCCATAACCGCGGGAACGGCTTTCGAAAGTTCAAATCCTTGCAGGGGAGTCCCAACTTAGCGCATGACAAGCTCTCATGGTCAACGAAGGAATAGACCTCCTCCCGAGACGTTCCGATCAGACTCGGTATCCCGGTTCTTCAAGACAACTCCAACAATGGTAAAACAAGTCCAGCAACACCACCCGCTGTGCCGACAAATCCCGATAGGAGCTGCACATATCTCGTTCTCAGGGCACACCGGATAAGCTAAGCGTACGAGAGCCAACGTAACCCAAGTTGCCGAGGGACGGCGCCGCACGGTGCTCTAGGTTGGACCAACACTCAGAGGAGCACTGGCCCTGGGGGTTTAAAATAAGATGACCCTTGGGTCCGCAAAACCCAAGGGAAAAGGCTAGGTGGCAAATGGTAAAACCAAGGTTGGGCATTGCTGGAGGAGTTTTATTCAAAACGGACTGTCAAGGGGTTCCCATTATAACCCAACCGCGTAAGGAACGCAAAATCCGGGAACATAACACTGATATGACAGAAACTAGGGCGGCAAGAGTGGAACAAAACACTAGGCGAGAGGCCGAGCCTTCCACCCTTTACCCAGTATATAGATGCATTAAGATAACAAGATAATATAATGATATCCCAACAAGTAAATAATGTTCCAAAAAGGAACGGCCTCCAATCTTCACCTGCAACTAGCAACGCTATAAGAGGGGCTGAGCAAAGCGGTAACATAGCCAATCAACGGTTTGCTAGGACATGGTGGGTTAGAGGTTTGACATGGCAATTTGGGAGGCTTGAAAGCTAGTGGTAGGCATCGTAGCATTGGCATAGCAAAAGAGCGAGCATCTAGCAAAGCAAAGATAGTAGTGATTTCAGGGTATGATCATCTTGCCTGCAAAGTTGCCAGCGTTGACTCGATCCCCGAAAGCAAACTCAACGGGCTCCTTGTTAGCGAACTCATCTCCCGGCTCTACACAAACAATACAAACAAGCAAACGGAACACAATCAACCACGTGCAAAGCTCAAACAATATGATGCAATGATGGTATGCTATGCGGGATGCGATGCAGGATGCATATGCAAGATTTGACAAGGGATGCATGAACCTGGCCTCAGCTTGGAAATACAAGTGTTCCACTGGAAATATGAGATGAAATCGCTTGAAAACGATATAAAAAACGTCGGAATCGGAGTTACGGTTTGGAAATGGCAACCAATTCAAATATGGCCACGTTCTGCGATTTACAGCAAGTAGCCATCTAAATGCAAGAAGATGAACATGCTACAGCACCCAAACAAGACAAAAAATTACATGGCAGGGATGCATTCATGATGCTTAACAAAAGTCTAGCACTGAGCTACGGCCAATTCATCATTTAACAGGTTCAAACAAGCATGGCAAAAATGCATATGGTAAACAGATTTCGGACTTAGTGAAATTAACACTTGTCTGGAATTTCAGATCAGATAGCACTCTTCGGAGCAACAAAACTATATGCTACAGGACCTGAACATGGCAAAGTAAAGGATGGCATGGAGCTAATCAAAGAGCTTAACAAAATTCCCTTAGTGACCTTGAGCCAAAAGGGATCATAAAATACAATTGCAAGCATGTGAACATGGCAAAAACATAATCAGATCACAGACTTAGTGAAAACTGGAGCATGCTGAAACAGATATCAAGTAGGCATGTTTGCAAGCTCGATGCACTCACTACGGAGCAATTCATGACCATCTAAGCATACAACCATCAAGAATACACAAAATTCAAGCTAGACATGGAAATAACAATAGCATAGCATGCACGGATCAACTACAACATCATCGGCAAAATCGCTAACAAGTAGATAATCTGCCCAGGTTCACGAAGTAGCAAAAGTAGAGCTCGATTGACTCAAGCTAGGGTGCTCCATAATTGCAAACAAAGACATGGATGTATAGATCACTACAAGATTAACAAAACATCCTTACTGATCATCCTCAAAAGAGGCACGGATCACTCGGAAACAACATGAACATATGGCAACATGAGATAAACAGATCAAGGACTTAGTGGAAATGCTAAGTCCCTGAAATCAGCATTACCAAGTGCCTCACTTTGCAAGCTTGTGCTAGTCACCACACACATGACAAAAATACATGGGCTGCACCTCTGGAAAGATGGCAAAACCCTTAACAAAACATATGTAGAGCTCATGGGCATATCATGCACATAATAAACATGGCAAAAATGAAAAATATCTAAATGGAGCAGCAGATTTGACAATTATCTCAAGTAGCACTCTTCTAACAACATTTCGGGCATCAAGATGAACTCAAATGAAAAAGATGCAATGAGATGAAATGATGTACTCTCTGAGATGAACATTTTGATATGCTATATGCCCAAAATAGAGCTACGGATGCAAACTTACGGCACAATGAACATGGGCATATGGATTAGGGTTTCGGGAGAAAGTCAACCATCGTTTTGGATCTAGATCCAAATCTGGATCTCACACGTTTCGAGGTTTGCCGGAGACCTGTTCGCCAGAGTAACCGCGGGGCGTCGCCGGAGGTCGGAGACAAGGAGGGAGAGGTCGGGGCCGGCGGGGTCGGAGGAGAGGTCGTCGGCGGGGGTCCCGGGCGGCAAGGCGCCGGTCGGGAGGCGGCGGGGTCGGTCCGGCGGGCTCGCAGCCGACCGGCGTCGATGGCGGGCGGCGGCGCCGATGGCCTCGGTCTGACGGACGCGAGGAGGGTGGTGGCGGCTTGCGGGCGTGAGGCGGCGGGGCGATGCGGGCCTCGGGGGCCCCGAGCTGGCCTCGCGGGCCGGCGGCGCTGCGGCGGCGTAGTGGGCGCGCGGGCGCCACGTGGCAAGACCTGATAGGTCGGCGGCGGTGGGCGGACAATGTCCGGCCGTCCGGATTTTGTCCGGCGGCTGGAGGAGGAGGAGGGTTAGGGTTTTCTCCCGAGATTTTGAATGGGGAAGGTATATATAGGCATAGAGGGAGCTAGGAGAGTCCAAATGAGGTGCGGTTTTCGGCCACGCGATCGTGATCGAACGCTCTAGATGATGGGAGGGTTTTGGTGGGTTTTGGGCCAACTTGGAGGGGTGTTGGGCTGCAACACACACGAGGCCTTTCCGGTCCCTCGGTTAACCGTTGGAGCATCAAACGAAGTCCAAATGGTACGAAACTTGACAGGCGGTCTACCGGTAGTAAACCAAGGCCGCTTGGCTAGTCTCGGTCCAATCCGGAAATGTTTAATCCCCACACATGAAAGAAAGGTAGAAAATACCACCGGAGGAGAATGGAGCGCCGGAATGCAAAACGGACAATGGGGAAAATGCTCGAATGCATGAGATGAACACGTATGCAAATGCAATGCACATGATGACATGATATGAGATGCATGACAACGACAACAACTCATGGAGACAAAAACCCGAACTCGGGAAAATAAAATAACTTAAGGCCGGAAACGGCAAGAGTTGGAATACACATTGGGAAAGTCATATCCAGGGTGTTACATGCAGGTGCCGATGAAACCGTGCAGGTGTCGCAACCAAGCTCAAGGAGGAGCTCGATGAAGATCTTGTCCTTTGTGTTGTTTCATTCTAGTTGATCAGTAGTGGAGCCCAGTTAGGGTCGACCGGGGATTTGTGTAGCATTTGGGGTAGTCTTCTTTTATTTTGGTTCCATAGTCGGACCTTGATTGTATCTAGATGATGTAATGCTTTACTCATGTATTGTGTGAAGTGGCGATTGTAAGCCAACTATGTATCTCTTTCCCTTATGTATTACATGGGTTGTGTGAAGATTACCGCACTTGCGACATTGCTTTCAATGCGGTTATGCCTCTAAGTCGTGCTTCGACACGTGGGAGATATAGCCGCATCGAGGGTGTTACAGTTACCCTCATCTTTCGCGCCACCTCCATTCCCACACCGCCGTCTTCACCTGCACCATGAGAAGAGCATCATCATCACCGTTTCCTCAGATGAAGCTGCGGCCTAATCGGCGCCACCAAAGAGGTTGTACACTAATCGCCCCATTTTCTTCTTGATTCGATCTCACGGTGCTGCCGGCGCTCGGTCCCGAGCCGACACGGCGCGGCTCCATCCACGGCGGCATCGCCGGCCACTTCCTCCACGGCGTCGCTCCCTCAGTCGCGATGTCCACATCAGTAGGAGCTGCTGCTGCTTTAGCTCTCGCTCGTGCTGCTGCTCTGCTCTTGCTCCCGGTCCCCTGCCTGGTTTGCTCTTGCTATTGCTCTTGCTCACGCTGCTGCTCTCGCTCTTGCTCTTGCTTGCGATGCTGCTCCGATTTAGCTACACTTCAGTCGACTGAATCGACTTTTGGGTCAGTCGATTTTCAGGGGGTGGGGGGGCTCGCCAGGGTGAAGGAAGAACCAGCCGCAGCGGGGAGGGGGCTCGCCGGAGAGGTACCCCACTATCTATCTTAGGGTTCAGGATGGGGGCGGTGGTCGCCGGCGGTGGCGGGGCGTTGGCGGGGCGGTGGCGTGGGGATCACCGGAGAAAAAGCTTGGCACAGGGGGGCTAGAGGGATGGCCGGGGCAGTGGCGGACCAGCGGTGGGGAGTGTTTTTGGGGCGGGCGGGGCGGGGCACCGCCTGCCGCGAGCGGCGGGGGGCTACTGTTTGGCCGGTGGTGGCTGGCGGCTCAGGGGGTGGAGGTTGAAGATGAACCGCAGGCCCTTGATTTCATATCCAACGGCTGCAAAATTGACTGACCAGAGATGAAAAAGTCAGTCGACCGACGTGTAGCCTCACCTTGCTAATGCGTTCAGTTTTGACAGCAAAATTCAGTTTTGACAGCAAAATTCAGTTTCGACAGTTAAGTTTAGTTTCGACAGTTAAGTTCAGTTTTGACAGTTAAGTTCAGAGATGAGCGGCTGATGTATTTTACATCTAGCACTTTGTGGTTATGTATTTTACGTCATGTATTGGAGATGCTATTAGAATTCCACACAGGTTAACGTTGTTCGTTGTCTCTCTTCTCCCGCTTCAGCCTCAGCATCGTACAACTCACCGAAGCTGCTCCAACGACGAAACCCTCCATCATAGTGGAGCAGTACCTCGGGTTCCATCTCCATACGCCTAAGATCTTCTTCCCCTCCTCTGATAGCAAAGTCAGCCGGAGCATCCTCACCGGCCAACCCAATCACGTTGAGATCGAGATGGCTTCGCCAAAGAGGTTGTACACTTGTTGCATCTCTTTTTTACTCTACATGTTATATATATTGTCCACTGAGCACACGGATTTGTTCCTTTAGTGTTTCCTTGAAAGAAAAAATGTTGGAATTTTAATTTTCACTTGTCCTCCTTTTCAAATTCCTATTCATGAAGCACAAGACTAAGAGATAGTAGCATAATAGCATTATAACCGTACATTTTCTTGTGGTTTGACTTAATCTTAGCATTGTTCTTTGCATCCTGTGATCTTCCAATATTTGTGAATCAAACACCCAGATTGGCAGAAATCCTATGTTTTTAAATTCTCTGTTTTGCACGTGCATTCCTATCATATTCCTATCTATTTCCTATCCCTGCATTGTTGGAATCCTCCAATTCAAACGAGCCCTTACAGAATCACTTCTCTTATAGATAGTTGTCAAAGAAAACCTTGTGTCGTTGTCCCGCTCCTGCTGCGCCGTCGTCCACCCCAGCTCAGCTGCTCCAACAACAGAAGGGTCCAGCACAGCAGGGATCCGGCCTCCAGACTGTCTTTTGCCGCCTCAGATCTTCTTCCCCACCGCTGGCAGCCATGAAAACTGCATTACCATCATCAACCGAGAAGATGACCTCGAGGACTACACGGGTCCGCAAGAGAGGTCGCACTCTTTCGTGTCTGCTTACGTTATGCATCGCTTAATATTACATGCTACTTTATCATCATGTTCACTGATTAGACTCTGAGTAAGCTCCAAACTAATGGTCAAACTTGATTTTTTAAATGGTTGTGGGGTACATATCGGGGCCGCTATCAATAGTATCTATCTACTATCTGGTTAATCTCCGGTGTCTACTATGACTTTCATGTTGGGTGGGAAACAAATAGTAAAGAAGCCATTATCTGTATTTTTTAACTGAAGCCATTATCTGCCTGCTATTATTGGTTTTGGCTCTATCCACAGGTTGCTACCATCACTCCGGATTTCTGCATGCACTCCTTACATAATCTCACTATGTTTTATTCCTATGCATGATAGTTATTGTAAACAATGGAACTGAACATGTAGAGCAAAAGAGACGAGCCTTGTGTGGCAATAAAATTTCATGCAGACGTCGCTCCATGGTAGGCGCAAAGGCAGCCCCCCCTCCATGCATTTCGGATTGTAATCGAGAGGAAGATATCTGTTCCGAGGGGGTTTCAGAAGGAGAAGACAACTCCTATTTACCCCATGAGGTCTTCGCTCTAACTTGGCATGCTGATGTTCGTTATATCATGCATATGGTGTCTGGCATTGCTTACTTTATACATCAAATATGTCATCTGCTTAGTTTAGACATCCTTTGTGCGAATGCCATCTGTTTAGATTATTCATCGTTTATGTGAATTATGCAACACCATCTTGTTTAGCCAGGCATCATATATGTGAATTTTGCAATGCCATCCTGCTTAGCCAGTCATCTTATATGTAAATTATATCAGGCCATCCTTTTTTTCATTACATATTACATTTGTCAACAATGTTAGTACATTCAACTGCTCTTCGTATGCATTAGCCATTTGACACGGTGATGGCAAATTCTGGAGTGAAAACAAGGTCTTCAGAGCAGACTATGCTATCTGACGAAGCACATATCTCGCTGGTTACAGATAGCTCCTCAGAGGAGGATTCAGAGACAGATGACCAGTCCTATTCCTCCCCCCCCCCCGAGGTGTATGCTCTAACTTGGCAGGGTTATGTTGCTCATATCGTGCGTATGGTGTCTCGCATTGCTATGTCATTTGATTAGTTTAGACATGCTTTGTGTGAATGCCACTTGTTCACTGTCTAATTACCATATATGTGAATTATGCATTGCCATCTTGTTGCAAGACATTATATATGTGAATTATACAATGCTATCTTGTTGCAAAGGCATTATATATGTGAATTATGCAATGCCATGCTGTTTAGCTAATCATCATGTATGTGAATTATATCATGCTATCATTTTTTTGTATTACGTGTTCCATTTGTCGACAACATTTGTATATTCAACTACTCTTCCTGTGCATCAGCCATTTGAAGCGGTGATGGAAGTATCTGGAGTGAAAACAAGGTATTCAGAGCAGACAATGCTACCTGCTAAAGCAGACATCTTGCTGGTTACAGAGAGCTCCTCGGAGGAGGATTCAGAGACTGATGAGCAGTCCTATTTCCCCCTGAGGTCTATGCTCAAACTTGGCAGGGTTATTTTACCCATGTCATGCATGTTGTCTTGCATTGCTTAGTTTTTACATCATATATGGATTGCCATCTGCTTACTTGCTTACTATATAAATCATATATTTGAATTATATCATGCCATCATGTTTACATAGTACATACACATCATCTATCTGAATTATGGCATGGCAACCCATTTAATAAAGACATCATATGGTTATATCATCTCATCTTGTTTAGTGTTAAAGTCATCATATTTTGAATTATGGCATTCTATCCGTGAATGTATGTGAATTATGGCATGCCAACCTATTTAATAAACACTTTATATAGTTATGTCATGTCATCCTGTTTACATAGTCTCATATTTTGAACTATGTATTTCCATCTTTTTTAGTTAGCCATCATAATGTGAAATTGTGTCATGCTATCCTATTTAGTTAGCCATCATATATGTGAAATTGTCTCATGCTATCCTGTTTGGTTAGACAATATAAATATGAATTATTTCATACCCTCTTTTAACTCGCTGCCTGAATCAGTTCGTCTTCTTGAGTCTCAACTTCAAGTTGAAAGACATCAATCAGATGTGCTGCGATAGGAAGCTGAAGGACTTTGGAAGTCCCTGCAGAATTCAGATGCATATTTTCTGGTGCAACAACAAGCGCTAGAGGATTTAACCACCAAAAAAGAGAAAGTTAATAATCTTGGTAAGCATCTTGCCAGCATTATGGGTACCCAGGATATTGTTTCTTGAGATCTTCTGAAGTGGTTTCAGTTCTGGATTTGTTTTGCTATGGCGTTTATTTGCGCTGGTCACCAACTTTGACAACCAGTGTATATGATATGCTGCTTTGTTCCCTATATTTGCACTGGTGGCGAACTTTGATGCCCAGTGGATGTAATATGTGTAATAGCCGTGATAGCCTAGCGTTAGTTGCTTGCTTTTTTATTTCCTTGTTGTCTTGTTTATTTGTTTGCTTGTAGTCATTGCAGTTCTTTTTCCGGGGTTAGCTAGTGGTTGCAATAACCTATTTTTTAAAACTAGGCCACAATAACCATGGGCTAATATTTACTGTAGTGACATTGGGCCTCCTACTGGCCATAGAAACAGCGGGCCTTCTACGGGCCGTAGAAAGAATGGGCCTTCTACGGGCCGTAGAAACAATGGGCCTTCTGCGGGCCATATCATCAATGGGCCTTATACCGGCCGTATGATCGATTGGCCAAACATAGGCCAAACAGACCGCATTATGGCCGTAAACGGGCTAGAGTTGGAATCGTCCATTCATGGGCCAACCATAATGGGCCATCGTTAATAGGCCATATTTGATGACGCTATGAAAACGGCCCAACGTATTAACGGACCACAAACAGGCCGACTGTAACCAGAGGCTGAATTTGGCGCACAAGCAGAAAATGACAGTAACGGGCCGTAAGTAAACGAATGCTGGAAATGAGCCCAAGAATAAATCGGCTCTGAGAAGGCCGAAAGATAACATGGGATGGAAACGACCCAACGGAATAACGGGCCGTTAATAGGTATAAAGTGATACGTTGTTCATTACGGGCCAGTTTCACCACGGGCCGTTAATGGGTGTAAAGTGATACACTATTCATTATGGGCCAGTTTCACCATGGGCCGTTAATAGGCCAAGAGTTACACAGGGCCTCATATGGGCCGAAAGACATCATGGGACATACATGCGCCAGAAGTGAAAATGGTCTAGAATCATATTGGATGGCCTAGATGACGCTACTGGGCCTAATTCGGATAGGGCGTAACGGGCCTTGGGTTAGTGGGCTGTAAATGGGCTATATGCGAACATACCATTAACAGGCTTTCCATGGGCCGGCCTGCCACCTTTTGACCAAGTCAAATGGGTCGGCCTTTTCACAGGAATGGGCCTCTGTTGGTCCGTGCCACGTGTCGACGTATCATAGGCGCCTTCCGTCCAATGAGTGGATGACATCTGTCCCAATGATGAGCCAACATGTGTTTCCTCCAGCCAATGATGATTTTACACGTGGAAAATCCCCATTGGTCGGGGCTGTTAACGGATTATCGGATCCAAAACCCGACCCGATAGCTTAACGGTGTTCCGTTACGGTGGATCCCACGTGTCGGTCACCCTTCATGAAAGCACTTCTGTGACACGCGATTTATCGTCATGGAAGTGGAAACTTCCGTGATTATAATTTTGGTAATGTCATGGAACACTTCTATGACAGCACATGTATGACTATCTTGATTCTGTCATAAAATCGTCATGGAGGTACATGCATGACAAAAAACACGACCTACTGTGACAAACACGTATCATCACGGAAGTGTATTTTTTGTAGTGTTGTTGGGTTGTTAATTACTTTAATTGGGATTGAGTTGGAGGAACCTCCTCAATGATGTTTCAACTTCCATGATAGTTAAATAAAATCTATTCCTTTGTTGTAGGGAAAAATTGGCTTTACGCAAAAACTGTAACCATAGAGCTTTCCACCAGCCAAATATGCATGTAGTGATAGCATTATTCTGTTCTTGCTATACTGTGTTACTTAGCCAGAATATTCCATGTGCTGACCCATTTTCGGGATGCAACGTATTATGTTGCAGACTTTTCAGACGAGGAGTAAGGTTCGTTAGGTCGCTGCCGTGCAGCTCAGCTATGCCGTTGGAGTTGATGGACTCACTTTATCTTCCAAGCCTTCCGCTGTTATCGTATTAGATGGCCTTAAGCCATATTTTATTGTAATAAGTTCTCTTTTGAGACATTCGATGTAATAAGTGTGTGATTGCTACTCTATTATAAATCCTCGAGTACCGTGTGTGTCAGCATTACCGATCCAGGGATGACACTGAAGCACAGAGACTTGGCTGTTTGAGGTCGGGTCGCTACAAGATGGTATCAGAGCACACACTGAGTGTAGGACACGACCACTAAGCTAAAGCCCTAGATCACTACTCTCTTCTCATTTCTGACTCCTCTCCATTTTCTACTCTTTAGGATGGAGGACGCAAGGAACAAGTTTGCACAACCGGATGAAGACGCCCCTTTTGGACGGCACTTGAAGGAAGTCACTAGGTACTTGAACATTGGAATACCAAGCTTCACCGGGACTTACAACGCCACTTTACCAGAAGAGGAGCGATGGATGATTCAAGTTCAAGTTCCAGGAAGGACATTTAAGCCAGTCACTAAGCCCATAGAGTTTTCCTTCGATGCACCAACCTGGAGTCTAGGAAAGAGTATGGCGGCTCACATCACCATGGGACGCATTGGAGAAGTTTATCATAAGGAGCTTAAGGATACTCTCTACCAGATTTGTGGGCACCGAGACAAGCAATGGGAGATGATCAGCACCAGGAAGGATAGATCAATTGCAGCTTTCATCCAGGAGTTAAACCAACATATTCGTCGCTAGGAGAACCAGATGTGCGCAGGAATGATAGATCTGAAGAAGGCGATGACAAGGATCATGGAACTGGAGGAAGAACTCAAGGCTACACGTGAAGATTATGAGGAGGAAATCATCGTACAAGTGGATAAGAATGCCGACCTAACAATGAAGCTAGGAGTATTCCTGGGAGACCCCGCACCAGGAGGAGAAGATGAAGAACCCAAGGAGATTCGCCCGGAGGACTACATCATCATCGACGACACCGACTCGGACCCCGACAATAGCGATGATGACTATGAAGATGAAGCTGGAGCAGACATCATGGAGTCTTCAACCGAAGAATATTTTTAGTAGACCACCACATCAGTAGTAGTATTCCACCATGTAAACAGTATAGTCCGAGCACTTTTGTAACGATAGTTAGAACGATTGTATGCCCTTGCTTGATTGATTGAGTGAAATGTTTGTGTTTGTCTCATGTGCATATGGGTAGTGCTTTCTCATTAGACCCCATTCTATTCTAATCTATCCCCTCTAAACCCATCAGATGCCTCTGAGACATGACCCCGGATTTACCTTCCCACCGAAGCTCACTCAGTTGATCCAGCAATAGAATACCCTGATGCAGTTGTTAGTTCAGAACCAAGGCAACAACAATAACAACAACAATCCACCGCCACCACCACCAGTTGACAATTTAGCCCACTTTCTAAGGTTGTAGCCGCCGGTGTTTTCCAGTAGCACCGAGCCCATAGTAGCAGATGATTGGCTCCGCAGGATTGGAAGGGAGCTAACCACTGCAGGATGTACCGATGCAGAGAAGGTGTGTTTTGCCGCACATTAGTTGGATGGACCAGCAGCCTCATGGTGGGAGAATTACACTGTCACCTACCCTATAGCCACGGTGACATGGGATCAGTTTCAACAAGCTTTCCGTACAGCCCATGTCTCAACTGGAGCTATGAGTATGAAGAAGTGTGAGTTTCGCAACTTACGCCAGGGGAACCGTACTGTGCCTCAGTACGCAGACGAGTTTAGCAAGTTATCTCGTTATGCCCCTGATGATGTGGCCATAGACGCCACAAAGCAGGAGAAGTTTATGGAAGGGCTGAATGATGAGATGAGCATGCAGTTGATGGTGGCAACATTCAAAAACTACCAGGAGTTGGTAGATAAGGCTCTTATGATTGAAGGGAAGCGGCAGAGATTGAGAACCGTAAGAGGAAGTATGGATAAGGAAGGTATAATTCAGGAGCTCAGCAGAAGCCTCGCCTAACCCCGAACTCGGGAGGACTTGTTCATAACCATGGAGGCCACACCCATAATGGAGGAAGTAAACATAACCATACTGGCCCAAGGAATGGGAATGGGAATGGAGCAAGCGGCAATCAGAACCGCTCCAATCCAGCCACACCTGCGAAGAGAGACCTAAGCCACATTACTTGTTTCAAGTGCGGGAAGACTGGACACTATGCCATGGAGTGCCCTGAAGCGAAGAATGGAAACGACAATGGGAGCGCTGGAAAGAAGCCGAATCCATTCAACAAAGGACAGGTGAACCACGTCAACGTGGAGGAGGTTGAAGAGAAGCCAGACGCGGTTATTGGTAAGTTTTTGGTTAATTCTTTTACCGCCCTTGTTATTTTTGATACTGGTGCATCACATTCATACATATCAAGGGAATTCGTGGATAAGTTTAAACTACCAACCCAAACCCTTAGGACCCATCTGTTAGTGAGTTCACCTGGAGCAGAGTATATGGCTAGTCGATGGTGCGACCCGATACCCTTAACCATTGGTAGCCATGTTTTTCTGTCCGACCTAATAATCTTGGAGTCAAAAGGATTGGATGTGATATTAGGAATGGACTGGGTGTCAAAGTATGGAGGAAGCATTGACTGTGTTAGTAAGTCGATTTGTCTCACCACCCCGGAGGGAAAAAGGATCAAGTATGTATCTAGGCATGCGCCAAGAAGGAGTCAAGTAAATACCCTCACGGGAGTTGTTCAAGAGGAAGTGCCTGTAGTCAAGGATTACCCGGATGTTTTTCCAGAGGAGTTACCAGGCATGCCACTGGGTCGAGACATCGAGTTTTTGATAGAGTTATTGCCAGGCACCGGGCCTATATCTGAGAGACCAAACCGGATGCCCGCAAATGATCTGGAGGAGATTAAGAAACAGATCAAGGAGTTATTGGAGAAAGATTACATTCAAAGGAGCTCATCACCGAGGGGAGCTCCAGTGCTTTTGGTCAAGAAGAAGGATAAGTCCCTAAGAATGGTTGTTGATTATCGTAAGTTAAATGAGGTCATGATTAAGAACAAATACCCACCGCCGATGATAAATGATTTATTCGACCAGCTGCAAGGAGCTAAAGTGTTTTCAAAGATCAATTTACGATCTGGATATCACCAGCTGAAGATACGAGAGAAGGACATACCAAAGAAAACATTCACCACACGGTACGGGTTGTATGAATATATGGTCATGTCGTTTGGACTGACTAACGGCCCTGCCTACTTCATGAGCATGATGAACAAAGTGTTCATGGAATATTTGGATAAGTTCGTTGTGGTGTTCATTGATGATATAATGGTATACTCAAAGAACGAGGGCGAGCACGAAGAGCATTTGTGTTTAGTTCTTGAGAAACTCAGGGAACATCCGTTGTATGCCAAGTTCAGCAAATGCGAGTTTTGGCTGAAGGAAGTTGGATTCCTTGGACATGTTATATCAGGAGAAGGTGTAGCAGTAGATCCTACCAAGGTTCAGTCAGTCACTGAATGGTTGGCACCCACTTCGGTTAGCGAGATCCGCAGTTTTCTTGGACTCGCGGGATACTATCGGAGATTCATTGAGAATTTTTCCAAAATTGCGAAGCCAATGAGGGAGTTATTGAGGAAGGATACCAAATTTAAATGGACAGAAGAATGTGAAACAAGTTTTCAGGAGTTAAAGAAGCGTTTGACTACAGCCCCAGTGCTGATTCTGCCGGATATACATAAGGAGTTTCAAGTGTATTGTGATGCCTCTCGCCTAGGACTTGGAAGTGTGCTTATGCAGGACGGAAGAGTTGTTTCGTATGCCTCGCGACAACTGAAACTGCACGAGTTAAATTATGCCACGCATGATTTGGAGTTGGCTGCCGTAGTGCATTTGTTGAAGACCTGGAGGCATTACCTTATTGGAAATCGTTGTGATGTGTACATGGATCATAAGAGTTCGGAGTACATTTTCACACAGACAGAGCTGAACCTTTGGCAGAGGAGATGGTTGGAGCTTATAAAGGATTATTACATGAAGCTTCACTATCATCCAGGCAAGGCCAATGTCTTAGTAGACGCCTTGAACTAGAAGAGTTATGCTAATACCCTAGTAAGCATGGGATTGCCAAAGGACTTAGTAGATGATCTCAGGGAACTTCGATTGGAGATTGTTCCTAGAGGTTTTGTGGCAACAATGGAGGTACAGTCAACATTGTTAGGAAAGATTCGAGAAGCTTAGCAGGATGACAAAGAGGTTGCCGAGATAAAATAGAGAATGAGCGAAGGAAAGGCCAAAGGTTTTCATGAGGATGATCACCACACCTTATGGTTCGAGAACCGTGTTTATGTGCCCAATAACACAGAGATCAGGAAGTTAATACTTCAGGAGGCTCATGACTCACCGTACTCGATACACCCTGGAAACACCAAGATGTATTTGGATTTGAAGGAGAGTTTCTGGTGGACTGTTATGAAGAAGGATATTGCCGAGTATGTAGCCGTATGTGATGTATGTCGGAGAGTGAAGGCTGAGCATCAGAAGCCAGCAGTATTGTTACAGCCTATGACGATACCCGAATGGAAGTGGGATAAACTTGGCATGGATTTTATCACCGGATTACCCATGACCAAATCAGGATATGATTCTATATGGGTAGTAGTGGATCGCTTGACCAAAGTAGCTCACTTTATCCCAGTGAAAACAACCAGATGACCAGGATCGTATGTCTGCATGGAGTTCCAAGGACCATCATATCAGATAGAGGGACACGGTTTACTTCAAAGTTTTGGCATCGGCTACACCAAACTTTGGGGACAAGGTTGGAGTTCAGTACGGCATTCCACCCACAGACGGATGGACAGACCGAGAGAGTCAACCAGATTCTGGAGGATATGTTGAGAGCCTGTGCGCTAGACTATGGATCTTGTTGGGATGACAATTTACCCTACGCGGAGTTCTCATACAACAACATCTATCAAGCCAGTTTGAAGATGGCACCGTTTGAAGCCCTGTACGGACGAAGGTGCAGAACACCGTTGATGTGGGATGAAGTCGGAGACCGATAGTTGTTTGGACCAGATCTGATCAAAGAGTCTGAAGAGAAAGTTAAGTTAATCCGAGATAGACTGAAGATAGCTCAGTCTAGACAAAAGAGTTATGCAGATTCGAAACGCAAGGAAATAACCTATGAAATTGGAGATAGAGCATATCTGCGAGTGTTACCCCTGCGAGGAGTGAAACGTTTTGGAGTCAAGGGAAAGTTAGCCCCAAGATTTGTAGGACCGTATCGAACTTTGGAAGGTATGGGAGAAGTTGCCTACAAGTTGGAGTTACCTGAAGGACTGTCAGGAGTTCATGATGTATTTCATGTTTCATAGCTGAAGAAGTGTCATGCTGAGATGACCGATATACCGTTAAGAGATACAGTACCCTTGGAGGCGATTCAGTTGGACAGTGATTTGACCTATGAGGAGAAGCCAGTCAGGATTCTCGAATTTGCCAGCCGAGTCACCCGCAGCAAGGTTATTAAGTTTTGCAAAGTTCAGTGGAGCCACCATACCGAGGATGAAGCCACTTGGGAATGAGAGGATGATCTTCGCAAAGACCACCCACACCTATTCTCTAGCCAACCCGAATCTCGAGGGCGAGATTCATCTTAAGGGGGGTAGGTTTGTAACATCCCCAATTTTCAATTTGGTATGTTATACATATATCATTCATGCATATCATATTTTATTGCATTTCATTTTGCAATCCTCGAAATCCTAAGCAACTCAAGGACCCTCGGAGAGAGTTGGGGATTTCCCTGTTTTCATATTTGGGTTTTACCAAATATCGAGACGAGGATTTTTGGTTTTAATTATTTTTGTCTCTCAAAATATTTCATATTAAAATATATGAGAGGAGATAATATGACTTCTCAAAAATAAATGAAATACTGGAGGGAAAATATTAAAATCAAATATTTGTTTTTATCCGGAGTTTATTGCTATTTTATTTGAATTAGAGAAATTGCACGTTTTTCAAAGTTGCATTTTAGGGCCAAGAAAATGTTCATCCTGTTCTAAATATTTTATTTAGACGGAGAAATTTTTTTTTGGCATTTTTAGATTTTTATTTTATTTTCTAGGATTTTTTTAGTTTTGGTGGAATTATTTTAAAAAAAGTTCTAGCGCCCGACTGGGCCGAAGCCTAGCCGAGCCGGCCCAAGCCGCCCGTGCCTCGTCTCCGAGCGAGAGACCGCGCCGCCGCCGCTGCTGAATCGGAGTCCGGCCGGGACTCCGATTCCCTCGCGCCTTGCCCCCTCCTCCAAGCCACCTCCCGTCTCTTATAAGCCGCCACCGCCCCCCCCCCCCCCTTGAACCCCGAGCCACCCCGCCGCCGCCGCTCGCTGCCGCGCCGCCCCGCCGCCGCCGCCGCTCGCTGCCGTCCCCCCCCCCCCCCCCCCCGCCGCCGCCGCCCCGCGCTGCCCCGCCGCTCGCCGGAGCGGCCCGCCGCGCCGGACCTCGCCGGAGGTATATCGTCGTTCGGTTTTTTTATAAAAACTGGTTTGGTTTTTTTAGAAACCCTAGTTTTTTTGGATAGATCGGTTCATCGGTTTTTTTCGGTTTAGTTATTTTGCGGATGTGTAAGTGCATCTAGTGCCACCCCTAGTTGGTTTTGGAGTATTGACGACAAACCTAGTTGAGGGACTAATGTGTTTGTGAGAATTGCAGGATAACACAGGTAGAAGTCCCTCATTGATTCGGTTTTACTACCAGAGATGACCCCTAAAATTGTATGAAGACATTGAAGTCAAAGGTGGTATATGAAGATATTCACATTGAAGACTATGACAAAAGAAGACACTATATGAAGCCTATGGAGCTTGAAGACTTAGATCTTTCGTAGTTCTTTTTCTTTTGTGTTGAGTCATAGGAACCACCGTACTGTTAAGTGGGGTCCAAAATCCTATGTCTTCGAGTGAAGACTATGAGAGCGAATCTTGTCCAGAGTCGGACAAGTCAGCTTTGCTTGTAGCCCAAGTAAAGTTGCCGTGTGAGTTCGAAATCTGACCGTTGGAACACGTGTCAGTTCCTTAGTGACCCAGGGTCATTTTGGACAAATCAGGTCGGGTTGCCAAGTGGCTATAAATAGCCCACCCCCTACAACCATAAATGGTTGGCTGCTCAGATTGAAAGTACGGCTTTTGTCGTTTGAGAGCAACCCACCTCGAAGCCTTTGAGAGAGAATTCCTTGCGAGGATAAAGCCCTAACCACCAGATCCAGAGAGAATTGGGCATCACTTAAGTCTTCTTGTCTGTGTGATTTGAAGACTTATTACACTTGAGGACTGTGCATCCTCCAGCCGGTTAGGCGCCGCGTTCTGAGCATCCAAGAGACATTGTGGATTGCCGGTGAACGAAGTTTGTGAAGGTTTGGGAGTCTACCTTGAAGACTAACTAGAGTGATTGGGCGAGGTCTATGTGACCTTACTGAAGGAAATATGCCCTAGAGGCAATAATAAAGTTATTATTTATTTCCTTATTTCATGATAAATGTTTATTATTCATGCTAGAATTGTATTAACCAGAAACATAATACATGTGTGAATACATAGACAAACAGAGTGTCACTAGTATGCCTCTACTTGACTAGCTCGTTAATCAAAGATGGTTATGTTTCCTAACCATAGACAAAGGAGTTGTTATTTGATTAACGGGATCACATCATTAGTTGAATGATCTGATTGACATGACCCATTCCATTAGCTTAGCACCCGATCGTTTAGTATGTTGCTATTGCTTTCTTCATGAATAATACATGTTCCTATGACTATGTGATTATGCAACTCCCGTTTGCCGGAGGAACACTTTGGGTGCTACCAAACGTCACAACTTAACTTGGTGATTATAAAGGAGCATTACAGGTGTCTCCAAAGGTAGATGTTGGGTTGGCGTATTTCGAGATTAGGATTTGTCACTCTGATTGTCGGAGAGGTATCTCTGGGCCCTCTCGGTAATGCACATCACATAAGCCTTGCAAGCATTGTAACTAATATGTTAGTTGCGAGATGATGTATTACGGAACGAGTAAAGAGACTTGTCGGTAACGAGATTGAACTAGGTATTGGATACCGACGATCGAATCTCGGGCAAGTAACATACCGATGACAAAGGGAACAACGTATGTTGTTATGCGGTCTGACCGATAAAGATCTTCGTAGAATATGTAGGAGCCAATATGGGCATCCAGGTCCTGCTATTGGTTATTGACCGGAGACGTGTTTCGGTCATGTCTACATAGTTCTTGAACCCGTAGGGTCCGCACGCCTAACGCTCCTTGACGATATAGTACAATGTGAGTTATGTATGTTGGTGACCGAATGCTGTTCGGAGTCCGGGATGAGATCATGGACATGACGAGGAACTCCGGAATGGTCCGGAGATAAAGTTTGATATATGTGATAATAGTGTTTGGTCACCGGAAGGGTTCCGGAAATCACCGGAAGGGGTTCTGGATGTTTCCCGAAATGTTTGGGTACGAGAACACGTTATTTGGGCCAAAGGGGAAAGCCCACAAGGTTTTTGGAAAGCGCAAAAGGAAGTTTTGCAGAGTCCAGGGGCCAGACGCCAGGGTCCCTGGCGTCTGGGTCCATACGCCGGGAACCCTGGCGTCTGGCCCTCGAGTCCGAGAAGGACTCTTGCCTTTCGGGTGAAACCGACTTTGTGGAGACTTTTACTCCAAGTTTCGACCCCAGGGCTCAACATATAAATAGAGGGGCAGGGCTAGCACAAAGGACACATGAAGAAACACCAAGCCGTGTGCCGGCATCCCCGTCTCCTCTAGTTTATCCTCTGTCATAGTTTTCGTAGTGCTTAGGCGAAGCCCTGCGGAAATTGTACTTCACCAACACCGTCACCACGCCGTTGTGCTGCCGGAACTCATCTACTACTTCGCCCCTCTTGCTGGATCGAGAAGGCGAGGACGTCACCGAGCCGAACGTGTGCAGAACTCGGAGGTGCCGTGCTTTCGGTACTTGGATCGGTCGGACGTGAAGACGTACGACTACATCAACCGCGTTGATATAACGCTTCCGCGTGCGATCTACAAGGGTACGTAGATCATACTCTCCCCTCTCGTTGCTATGCATCACCATGATCTTGCGTGTGCGTAGGAAATTTTTGAAATTACTACGTTCCCCAACAGTGGTATCAGAGCCTAGGTTATTTATGTTGATGTTATTTGCACGAGTAGAACACAAGTGAGTTGTGGGCGATATAAGTCATACTGCCTACCAGCATGTCATACTTTGGTTCGGCGGCATTGTTGGACGAGACGACCCGGACCAACATTACGCGTACGCTTACGCGAGACCGGTTTCCCCGACGTGCTTTGCACATAGGTGGCTTGCGGGCGACTGTCTCTCCAACTTTAGTTGAACCAAGTGTGGCTACGCCCGGTCCTTGCGAAGGTTAAAACGGAGTCTATTTGACAAACTATCGTTGTGGTTTTGATGCGTAGGTGAGATTGGTTCTTGCTTAAGCCCGGAGCAGCCACGTAAAACTTGCAACAACAAAGTAGAGGACGTCTAACTTGTTTTTGTAGGGCATGTTGTGATGTGATATGGTCAAGACATGATGCTGAATTTTATTGTATGAGATGATCATGTTTTGTAACCGAGTTATCGGCAACTGGCAGGAGCCATATGGTTGTCGCTTTATTGTATGCAATGCAATCGCGATGTAATGCTTTACTTTATCACTAAGCGGTAGCGATAGTCGTGGAAGCATAAGATTGGCGAGACGACAACGATGCTATGATGGAGATCAAGGTGTCGCACCGGTGACGATGGTGATCATGATGGTGCTTCGGAGATGGAGATCACAAGCACAAGATGATGATGGCCATATCATATCACTTATATTGATTGCATGTGATGTTTATCCTTTTATGCATCTTATCTTGCTTTGATTGACGGTAGCATTATAAGATGATCTCTCACTAAATTATCAAGAAGTGTTCTCCCTGAGTATGCACCGTTGCGAAAGTTCTTCGTGCTGAGACACCACGTGATGATCGGGTGTGATAGGCTCTACGTTCAAATACAACGGGTGCAAAACAGTTGCACACGCGGAATACTCAGGTTATACTTGACGAGCCAAGCATATACAGATATGGCCTCGGAACACGGAGACCGAAAGGTCGAGCGTGAATCATATAGTAGATATGATCAACATAGTGATGTTCACCAATGAAACTACTCCATCTCACGTGATGATCGGACATGGTTTAGTTGATTTGGATCACGTGATAACTTAGAGGATTAGAGGGATGTCTATCTAAGTGGGAGTTCTTAAGTAATATGATTAATTGAACTTAAATTTATCATGAACTTAGTCCTGGTAGTATTTTGCAAATTATGTTGTAGATCAATAGCTCGCGTTGTTGCTTCCCTGTGTTTATTTTGATATGTTCCTAGAGAAAATTGTGTTGAAAGATGTTAGTAGCAATGATGCGGATTGGATCCGTGATCTGAGGTTTATCCTCATTGCTGCACAGAAAAATTATGTCCTTGATGCACCGCTAGGTGACAGACCTATTGCAGGAGCAGATGCAGACGTTATGAACGTTTGGCTAGCTCAATATGATGACTACTTGATAGTTTAGTGCACCATGCTTAATGGCTTAGAATCAGGACTTCAAAGACGTTTTGAACGTCATGGACCATATGAGATGTTCCAGGAATTGAAGTTAATATTTCAAGAAAATACCCGAGTTGAGAGATATGAAGTCTCCAACAAGTTCTATAGCTAAAAGATGGAGGAGAATCGCTCAACTAGTGAGCATGTGCTCAGATTGTCTGGGCACTACAATCGCTTGAATCAAGTGGGAGTTAATCTTCCAGATAAGATAGTGATTGACAAAATTCTCTAGTCACCATCACCAAGTTAGTAGAACTTCGTGATGAACTATAATATGCAAGGGATAATGGAAACAACTCCCAAGCTCTTCGTGATGCTGAAATCAACGAAGGTAGAAATCAAGAAAAACTTCAAGTGTTGATGGTTGACAAGACCACTAGTTTCAAGAAAAGGGCAAAGGGAAGAAGGGGAACTTCAAGAAGAACGGCAGGCAAGTTGCTGCTCAAGTGAAGAAGCCTAAGTCTGATCCTAAGCCTGAGACTAAGTGCTTCTACTGCAAAGGGACTGGTCACTAGAAGCGGAACTACCCCAAGTGATTGGCGGATAAGAAGGATGGCAAAGTGAACATAAGTATATTTGATATACATCTTATTGATGTGTACTTTACTAGTGTTTATAGCAACCCCTCAGTATTTGATACTAGTTCAGTTGCTAAGATTAGTAACTTGAAACGGGAGTTGCAGAATAAACAGAGACTAGTTCAGGGTGAAGTGACGATGTGTGTTGGAAGTGGTTCCAAGATTGATATGATCATCATCGCACACTCCCTATTATTTCGAGATTAGTGTTGAACCTAAATAAGTGTTATTTGGTGTTTGCGTTAAGCGTGAATATGATTTGATCATGTTTATTGTAATACGGTTATTCATTTAAGTAAGAGAATAAATTGTTATTCTGTTTATATGAATAAAACCTTATATGGTTACACACCCAATGAAAATAATTCGTTGGATCTCGATCGTAGTGATACACATAATCATAATATTGAAACAAAAAGATGCAAAGTTAATAATGATAGTGCAACTTATTTGTAGCACTGCCGTTTAGGTCATATTGGTGTAAAGCGCATGAAGAAACTCCATGCTGATGGGCTTTTTGAATCACTTGATTATGAATCAGTTGATGCTTGCGAACCATGCCTCATGGGCAAGATGACCAAGACTCTGTTCTTCGGAACAAAGGAGCGAGCAAAAAATTTGTTGGAAATCATAAATACTGATGTATGTGGTCCGTTGAATATTGAGGCTCGCGACAGGTATCATTATTTTTTGATCTTCACAGATGATTTGAGCAGATATGAGTATGTCTACTTGATGAAACATAAGTCTGAAACATTTGAAAAGTTCAAAAAAAATTCAGAGTGAAGTGAAAAATCATCGTAACAAGAAAAATAAAGTTTCTATGATCTGATCGTAGAGAAGAGTATTTGAGTTACGAGTTTGGCCTTCAGTTAAAAACAATGTGAAATAGTTTCAATACTCATGCCACCTGGAACACCACAATGTAATGGTGTGTCCGAACATCATAACCGTACTTTATTGGATATAGTGCAATCTATGATGTATCTTACCGATCTACCACTATCGTTTTGGGGTTATGCATTAGAGACAGCTGCATTCACGTTAAATAGAGCACCATCAAAATCCGTTGAGACGACGCCTTATGAACTGTGGTTTGGCAAGAAACCAAAGTTGTCATTTCTTAAAGTTTGGGGTTGTGATGCTTATGTGAAAAAGTTTCAACCTAATAAGCTCAAACCCAAATCGGAGAAATGTGTCTTCATAGGATATCCAAAGGAAACTATTGGATACACCTTCTATCACAGATCCGAAGGCAAGACTTTTGTTGCTAAATTCAGAAACTTTCTAGAGAAGGAGTTTCTCTCGAAAGAAGTGAGTGGGAGAAAAGTAGAAAACTTGATAAGGTAATTGTACCTTCTCCCTTATTGGAAAGTAGTTCATCACAGAAATCTGTTCTTGTGACTACTACACCAATTAGTGGGGAAGCTAATGATGATGATCATGTAACTTCAGATCAAGTTACTACTGAATCTTGTAGGTAAACCAGAGTGAGATCCGCACCAGAGTGGTACGATAATCCTATTCTGGAAGTCATGTTGCTGGACCATGACGAACTTGCGAACTATGAGGAAGCGATGATGAGCCCAGATTCCGTGAAATGGTTTGAGGCCATGAAATCTGAGATATGATCCATGTATGAGAACAAAGTATGGACTTTGATGGATTTGCCCGATGATCGGCAAGCCATAGAAAATAAATGGATCTTCAAAAGGAAGACGGACGCTGATAGTAGTGTTACTATCTAACAAAGCTAGAATTGTCGCAAAAAGGTTTTCGACAAGTTCAAGGTGTTGACTACGATGAGAGTTTCTCACTCGTATCTATGCTTGAGTCTGTCCGAATCATGTTAGTAATTGCCGCATTTTATGAAATCTGGCAAATAGATAAACAAAACTGCATTCCTTAATGGATTTATTAAAGAAGAGTTGTATATGATGCAACCAGAAGGTTTTGTCAATCCGAAAGGTGCTAACAAATTGTGCAAGCTCCAGCGATCCATCTGTGGACTGGTGCAGGCATCTCAGAGTTGGAATATACGCTTTGATGAGTTGATCAAAGCATATAGTTTTATACAGACTTGCGGTGAAGCCTGTATTTAGGAGAAAGTGAGTGGGAGCACTACAACATTTCTGATAAGTATATGTGCATGACATATTGTTGATCGGAAATAATGTAGAATTATTCTGTAAAGCCTAAAGCAGTGTTTGAAAGGAGTTTTTCAAACAAAGACTTCAGTGAAGCTGCTTACATATTGAGCTTCAAGATCTATAGAGATAGATCAAGACGCTTGATAAGTTTTTTTCAACAAGTACATACCTTGACAAAATTTTGAAATAGTTCAAAATGGAGCAGTCAAAGAAAGAGTTCTTGCCTGTATTACAAGGTGTGAAGTTGAGTAAGACTCAAAGCCCGAGCACGGCAGAAGATAGAAAGAGAATGAAAGTCATTCCCTATGCCTTGGCCATAGGTTCTATAAAGTATGTCATGCTGTATACCAGATCTATTGTATACCCTGCACTGATTTGGCAAGGGAGAACAATAGTGATCTAGGAGTAGATCACTGGACAGCAGTCAGAATTATCCTTAGTGAAATAAGGATATGTTTCTCGATTATGGACGTGACAAAAAGGTTCGTCGTAAAAAGTTACGTCGATGCAAGTTTTGACACGGATCTGCATGACTCTAAGTCTCGATCTAGATACATATTGAAAGTGGGAGCAATTAGCTAAAGTAGCTCCGTGCAGAGCATTGTAGACATAGAAAATTGCAAAATACATAACGGATCTGAATGTGAAAGACCGTTGACTAAGATTCTCTCACAAGCAAAACATGATCACACCTTAGTACTCTTTGGGTGTTAATCACATAGCGATGTGAACTAGATTACCGAATCTAGTAAACCCTTTGGGTGTTGGTCACATGGCGATATGAACTATGGGTGTTAATCACATGATGATGTGAACTATCGATGTTAATCACATGATGATGTGATCTAGATTATTGACTCTAGTGCAAGTGGGAGACTGAACGAAATATGCCCTAGAGGCAATAATAAAGTTATTATTTATTTCCTTATTTCATGATAAATGTTTATTATTCATGCTAGAATTGTATTAACCGGAAACATAATACATGTGTGAATACATAGACAAACAGAGTGTCACTAGTATGCCTCTACTTGACTAGCTCGTTAATCAAAGATGGTTATGTTTCCTAACCATAGACAAAGGAGTTGTTATTTGATTAACGGGATCACATCATTAGTTGAATGATCTGATTGACATGACCCATTCCATTAGCTTAGCACCCGATCGTTTAGTATGTTCCTATTGCTTTCTTCATGACTTATACATGTTCCTATGACTATGAGATTATGCAACTCCCGTTTGCCGGAGGAACACTTTGGGTGCTACCAAACGTCACAACGTAACTGGGTGATTATAAAGGAGCATTACAGGTGTCTCCAAAGGTAGATGTTGGGTTGGCGTATTTCGAGATTAGGATTTGTCACTCCGATTGTCGGAGAGGTATCTCTGGGCCCTCTCGGTAATGCACATCACATAAGCCTTGCAAGCATTGTAACTAATATGTTAGTTGCGAGATGATGTATTACGGAACGAGTAAAGAGACTTGCCGGTAATGAGATTGAACTAGGTATTGGATACCGACGATCGAATCTCGGGCAAGTAACATACCGATGACAAAGGGAACAACGTATGTTGTTATGCGGTCTGACCGATAAAGATCTTCGTAGAATATGTAGGAGCCAATATGGGCATCCAGGTCCCGCTATTGGTTATTGACCGGAGACGTGTCTCGGTCATGTCTACATAGTTCTCGAACCCGTAGGGTCCGCACGCTTAACGTTCGTTGAAGATATAGTACTTTGTGAGTTATGTATGTTGGTGACTGAATGTTGTTCGGAGTCCGGGATGAGATCACGGACATGACGAGGAACTCCGGAATGGTCCAGAGATAAAGTTTGATATATGTGATAATAGTGTTTGGTCACCGGAAGGGTTCCGGAAATCACCGGAAGGGGTTCTGGATGTTTCCCGAAATGTTTGGGTACGAGAACATGTTATTTGGGCCAAAGGGGGAAAGCCCACAAGGTTTTTGGAAAGCGCAAAAGGAAGTTTTGCGGAGTCCAGGGGCCAGACGCCAGGGTCCCTGGTGTCTGGGTCCAGACGCCGGGAACCCTGGCGTCTGGCCCTGGAGTCCGAGAAGGACTCTTGCCTTTCGGGTGAAACCGACTTTGTGGAGACTTTTACTCCAAGTTTCGACCCCAGGGCTCAACATATAAATAGAGGGGCAGGGCTAGCACAAAGGACACATCAAGAAACACCAAGCCATGTGCCGGCAACCCCGTCTCCTCTAGTTTATCCTCTATCATAGTTTTCGTAGTGCTTAGGCGAAGCCCTGCGGAAATTGTTCTTCACCAACACCGTCACCACGCCGTTGTGCTGCCGGAACTCATCTACTACTTCGCCCCTCTTGCTGGATCGAGAAGGCGAGGACGTCACCGAGCCGAACGTGTGCAGAACTCGGAGGTGCCGTGCTTTCGGTACTTGGATCGGTCGGACGTGAATACGTACGCCTACATCAACCGCGTTGATATAACGCTTTCGCGTGCGATCTACAAGGGTACGTAGATCATACTCTCCCCTCTCGTTGCTATGCATCACCATGATCTTGCGTGTGCGTAGGAAATTTTTGAAATTACTACGTTCCCCAACACTTAGATCAAGGAGAATACGGTGAGGACTGGGTGTCCGGGACTGTGTGTCCTAAGGTTTAAATACCTAGCCGCTCCAACCAGACGTACAGTTGTCACAGCAACTGGAACTGGTCCAAAAAATCATTGTCTTCAACGAGTCACTGGTCTCATCTTCACTTCACTTTACTTACTGTTACTCCTTGTGAAGTCATTGTATGTTTGCACTATCATTTGTCTTCACTGAGTGATTGCATGTTCTGTTTGGCTTCACCATATCTTCCTACCTGATCCTTACTACCTAGCTGCTATTAGTCTTTGTGCTTTCACTTTATTGAATACTTGACTATGGTTTGCCTAGTGTAGTCTACCTTTCGCTGCATGGTAATAGGTTTAATTTTATCATTTATCTTCAAAACTTCTATGTTCTGAAGACTTTCATAAAAATCGCCTATTCACCCCCCTCTAGTCGATATAACGCACTTTCAATTGGTATCAGAGCAAGGTGCTCCCTTGTTCTGTGTGATTCGGTTTAATCACCTGGAGTTTTAGCTATGTTGACTGTAGGGATAATTAAAGTCTCCGTTGCGTGCCCCGTCTTTGATGGAACTGAATAT
This sequence comes from Triticum urartu, assembly GCF_056163025.1. Taxonomy (NCBI): domain Eukaryota; kingdom Viridiplantae; phylum Streptophyta; class Magnoliopsida; order Poales; family Poaceae; genus Triticum; species Triticum urartu. Next base: position 357,424,444 of record NC_141877.1, read on the forward strand.
CCCTACTGGAAGAATAAGATGCGCATGCATCTTGAAGCCATTGACGTCGACCTATGGTATGTCGTCGAGAACGGCGTTCCCAAGGCTGGAGAAGGTGTCACTGCTGCTGATGTCAAGAAATTCGTTCAACTGGACTCTACTGCCAAGAATATCATCTGTGGTCATCTGACCAAAGGACAGTATGGCCGTGTGAGTGCTTTGAAGACATCCAAGCTGGTCTGGGACTGGCTATCCAAGGTCAATGAAGGCATCTCAACCCAGAGAGATCAGAGAATCAGTGTCCTTCACAACCTCTTCAACCGCTTCAAGCGAAATGACAATGAGAATGTCCAGCACACATTTGACCGACTCACTGACATCACAAATGAGCTTCAAGCCCTCGGTGCCACTGAGATTACCAAACACGAAGTCGTCAAGACGCTGCTGAGATCACTTGATAGTTCGTTTGACATCTTGGCCCTGATGATTCAAGAACGTCCTGATTTCAAGACACTCGATCCGTCTGACATACTTGAGAGGCTCAACACACATGAGTTTCAGCTTTCGGAGAAAAGAGATATCTACGGTCCAAACTATGGGCGAACTCGTGCCTTGAAGGCAAAAGCTGTCTCCTCATCTGAAGAAGAATCTGACAGCAGTTCTGATGATCCTGAAGACATTGGAAGGGAACTTGCTATGCTTGTCAAGAAGTTCCAAAAATTCACCAAGAAGAAAGGCTTCAGAAAGTCTTCTCGATCAAGTTCAAGGAATGATGAAGCTCCTGCTCATGACTACAAGAAGAAAACATGTCACAAGTGCAAGAAACTTGGCCACTTCATCTCTGAGTGTTCACAGTGGGACAATGAGAACATAAAGAAGAAGAAGAGCAAGGAATATGACTCTGACGACAAGAAGAAGAAGAAGAAATACTCAAAGTCTTTTTCCAAGTCTTCCTCAAAGTCTTCATCACATAAGAAGAGTTCAACTGGCAAGGCACGTGCGTTTGTTGGCAAGGAAATGGATTCAGAGGAGGAGTCTGCTTCTGAGGAGGCGGAGGTGGAGTCTGAGGAGGAATCCGACTCAGGCGTCGCAAGTCTGGCTACAGCATACGTTTCCAAGTCCATCTTCAACACTGAAGACAATGACTTCATCACCGACACCGATGCAAATGACAAGGACTACTCCGCTTCTACCTACTGCTTCATGGCATGCGGTGCCAAGGTAAACACACACACTACTCACTATTAAACATCTAGTGACGATGACTCTGATTGTGGTTCAAAACCTAGCTACAAAACACTTGCTAAAATTGCAACTGAACAACAGAAAGCTATGGAACATATTCAAAAACTGTTAGACAGAAGCGATGATCTGTTAGGTGCTGAAATGACTCGATCTGAATCCTTAATTGAAGACATAATAAATCTTCACATTAAGTATCAGGAACTTGAAAGTCGTCATGAAACTCTCTCAGCAACTCATGAAAAGCTTTCCTATGATTATCTTCAAAGGAAGCAAGATCTTGAGAAATTGAGAGCGGTTCATGAAGATCTTCAAACGGAAAACGAGTCACTTTGCGCCAAACAGATCAGTCCTGCTCAGGAAGGATTTGATCCACCATGTCTTAAATGCATTGAGCATGATAATGCTATTTCTGTTGCTGAATGTTCTACTGCTACTACTGTTGCAATATCTTCCACTGTTGTTGTGGTAACTAACCCCTCTATTGAGGATACCACCGCTATTGCTCATGAGAATGCTAGGTTGAAGACATTGTTTGAAATAGGGATGTACAAAAGTCTTAAAGGGCATCAGACGCTATGTGATGTCCTGAAAAAGCAGATTCTGAACCGAAACCCTAGGAAAGAGGGTGTAGGGTTCGTAAGGAAAATGAATGCAGATGGCTCTTACTGGAAACCTGAGCAGTACCCCAAAACCATGTGGGTTGCTGCAAAGGAACCTTCAGCAGATCCATCCAATCTATCTGGCTTCACTTGTGCTAACCCCATTATCATTGATGAATCCTTTGATGCAAACTATATACTGTTTAAGAATCAGAATGGTGAAGTATTTGCCAAGTACATTGATACTAATTGCAGGAATGGACCGCCTATGAAGAAGATCTGGGTTCCAAAAAGGTGTCTGGAGAGTCTTCCTGTGAATGTCATCATGACACCTCACGTGAAGAAGACAAACCTCAGACCAAAGGCTTCATACGGTCCAAAGGCTTCATACAGACAGAGGACTCACCTGAGTCGCACTAACGCAAATGTTTTGCAGGGAAACCATACTCAGGCATATGAATATGAGAGTGGTTCATCAAACCGCCATGTTCATAAGACCAAGAACTATTCTGCTTATTCTTATGACTACTATTGTCTGCCTGCAAGACTGATTGCTAGGGCTTCAAAGCCAAAAATCTTAGATGCTGCACTTAGACTTATTGCTTCTAAGCCACCCTTGAAGATGTGGGTGGCTAAGAAAGCTTAACTCTCTTTTGCAGGGAAAGGTCTCCAGCAGAAAACCAAAATCGTCTGACGCTATTGCTGGGGACCTTAAACTTCTTGTAGGGCGCAAGATCAAATGTCCAAATGGTCTTACTATGTACTTCGTACCTGAATCGCTTGCTACTCTCCCTATTAGTACTAACCTGGATCTAAGCTTTCATAACCCACTGGTTCGTCAAATGTTTTTGCTTCACAATGTTCTTGGTGAAGCCTATCCCCCTAACTGCACTGTAGGGTACGACACCAGCGTCTTCAGAATGGATTATTGACAGTGGGTGTACAAATCACATGACTGGCAAAAGAAGTCTTCTTATGGACTCAACCTTACGTCCATCCGACAAGAGCCACATCACATTTGCTGACACTGGTAAAAGTAAGGTATTGGGTCTAGGTAGAGTTGCAATCTTAAGGGATCAACACATGGATAAAGTCATGCTTGTTGAATCCCTTGGCTTCAACTTAATGTATGTCTCAATGCTTTGTGATTTGAACATGATCGTAATGTTTGGAAAATATCGTTGCCTTGTACTAATGGAATCTGACAAGTCTCTAATGTTTGAAGGGTATTGAAAAGATGATTTGTACGTGGTAGATTTCTCAGCAGGGCCACAGCTTGCAGTATGTCTTCTAGCAAAGGCTTCAGAATGCTGGCTCTGGCATCGGAGGCTTGGACATGCTGGCATGAGGAACCTCCACACCCTTGCGAAGAAGAAGCATGTCATAGGCATCGAGGGCGTCAAGTTCAAGAAAGACCACTTACGCGGTGCCTGTGAAGCAGGGAAGATGACGAGGGCCAAACATCCCTCGAAGACAATCATGACCACTACTCGACCCTTCGAACTGCTTCAGATGGATCTTTTCGGTCCCACTCATTACTCAACTCTAACTACTACTGCTTGCCTCTATGGCTTCGTTATTGTTGATGATTATTCTAGATATACTTGGGTGCACATAATTCTTTACAAGACTGAAGTGCAGGATGTATTCAGACGCTTCGCCAATCGAGCTATGAACAATTTTGGCGCCAAGATAAAGCACATGAGAAGTGACAATGGCACTGAATTCAACAACACTGGCCTTGATACATATCTTGATACCTTGGGCATCACACATGAATTCTCAGCCCCGTACACGCCACAGCAGAATGGCGTCGTCGAACGCAAGAACAGAACACTAATTGAGATGGCCAGAACGATGCTAGATGAATACAAGACCCCAAGAAAATTCTGGCCCGAAGCCATTGATACTACATGCCATACAATCAATCGTGTTTATCTTCACAAGCTACTGAACAAGACATCTTATGAGCTCCTTACTGGCAAGAAGCCAAATGTTAGTTACTTCAGAGTATTTGGCGCAAGGTGCTGGATCAAGGACCAACATCACACCTCAAAATTTGCACCAAAAGCACATGAGGGTTTTATGCTTGGATATGGAAAGGATTCGCACTCCTACAGAGTCTTCATTCTCTTTCATTACAAAGTGGTTGAAACAGTGGATGTCCGGTTCGATGAGACCAACGGTTAACAAAGAGAGCAGCTGCCAAATGTGCTAGATGAAGTTCCATCCAGTGAATCAATCAAGCTAATGGGAACTGGAGAAATTATACCTTCTGAAGCTCATCCCGAAGAAGAACTTATCATTTCAGCACCTGATCAACATGAAGACAATGCTCAGCCTGAAGACATTCCTTCCAACAACGACAATGAACAGCAAGAGCAAAGTCTTCACCCTGTACATCCTCGTGTTGCCAATGAAGTGCAGATTGAAAGAATAATTGATAGCATCAATGCACCTGGTCCACTCACTCGTTCAAGGGCAACTCAGCTAGCAAATTTCTGTGGGCACTTCGCATTCGTCTCAATTGTAGAACCCAAGAAAGTTGAAGAAGCCTTCGTGGAACCTGAATGGATTCAAGCTATGCAAGAAGAGCTTCAACAGTTTGAGCTGAATAATGTATGGGAACTGGTTAAGCGTCCTGATCCATGGAAGCACAATATAATAGGCACCAAATGGATATACCGCAACAAGCAAGATGAGCATGGTCAAGTTGTCAGAAACAAAGCTCGTCTCGTTGCTCAAGGATATACTCAAGTGGAAGGCATTGACTTCGATGAAACATTTGCTCCTGTCGCTAGACTTGAAGCCACACGCATACTGCTGGCCTATGCAAATCATCATAACATACTTCTATATCAAATGGATGTGAAGAGTTCCTTTCTCAATGGAGAGATTGAAGAATAAGTGTATGTTGCACAACCACCTGGCTTTGAAGATCCAAAACATCCTGACATGGTATACAAGCCCAACAAGGCACTGTATGGCCTCAAACAAGCCCCTCGGGCCTGGTATGACACACTCAAATACTTCCTGAAGAGCAAAGGCTTCATACCTGGTTCCCTAGATCCCACTCTTTTCACGAAGACATATGATGGTGAACTGTTTGTGTGCCAAATATATGTGGATGACATTATCTTCGGCTGCACCAATCAGAAGTACAGTGAAGAGTTTGGATATATGATGCAAGAGCAATATCAGATGTCCATGATGGGGGAGCTGAAGTTTTTCCTCGGTCTTCAAATACGACAACAACGCAATGGCATCTTCATATCTCAAGAGAAGTATCTCAAAGATTGCCTGAAGAAGTTCGGTATGCAAGACTGCAAAGGCTTCACAACACCAATGCTAGCCAAACATCATCTGGGTCCTGACGACAATGGTAAAGAGTTCGATCAAAAGGTATACCGCTCCATGATTGGTTCTTTACTTTATCTATGTGCATCTAGGCCAGATATTATGCTTAGTGTTTGCATGTGTGCTCGATTTCAAGCGGCACCAAAGGAGTCGCATCACTTAGCTGTGAAGCGAATTCTTCGATATTTGGCTCACACCCCAACTCTAGGATTATGGTATCCAAAGGGCTCAGAGTTTGATCTGGTTGGATTCTTGGATGCTGATTATGCTGGTGACAAAGTTGATCGCAAGTCTACATCAGGCACATATCACTTTCTGGGACGATCACTTGTATGTTGGTCTTCAAAGAAGCAGAACTGTGTATCTCTCTCCACTGCTGAATCTGAATACATTGCTGCTGGATCTTGCTGCGCTCAGCTTCTGTGGATGAAGCAAACACTCAAGGACTATGGCATTCATCTGAAGCAAGTGCCACTTTACTGCGACAACGAAAGCGCCATCAAGATTGCCAACAACCCAGTTTAGCACTCGAAGACAAAGCACATTGAAATTCGTCATCACTTTCTCAGAGATCATGTTGTGAAGGAAGACATTGATATCATACACGTCAACACTGAAGAGCAATTAGCAGATATCTTCACCAAGCCCTTGGATGAGAAGAGGTTTTGCAAGTTACGGTGTGAGCTAAATACCCTGGAATCCTCAAATGTCCTGTGATCAGGCACACATCCTAACCCTTATGCATATTGATGACTTTGATGTGCAACACACGAAGTAAAGTATATCTTCAATCAATGAAGACATACATTCTAAGTGTGAATACATTAATGTGGAATTTGACTTCGGAGCGCCACGATAATTGTGCGCCGTGTCTGGGTCTAATACTTCCTATACGGTGGGTAACGCCACCACCAAACGTTCTATTTTGAAGTGTTTCACTCATGGCGTTACCTTGAAATGTCTTCACATTTGGTTTGGCTTCGATCTCAACATATTTTCATGATTATCTTCACTATGTTGATTATATATATATATATATATATGCTAGTGTTCTGTCCTCTACAGCATTCACTTATAGCTATGTCTTCGTGTTGAATCTTTTGAACTAAGTGAATGTGATCGGACCCTAACCTCTCTATGCTTTCTATCTCAAACTCTATCTCCCCAAGTCATATGCATTCTATTGAAACTGTCGAATGTCTTCTCTGCGTCCTTGTCAGCAGAAGATACAGAGACAACCATTAAGTCTGTTTTCAATGCTCATTCCTCCACATGAAATCCGGAGAAGTAGGAACGACCACCCGACAATCCAGGCGTGCGTGGGACGTGGAACAAACCCCAAAATTCCGCATAATATCCACGTGTTCCTCAGATGCGAATCGCCAGGGGCACCTGTGTAATAGCACAGTGCCGCCCCTGTGCCTATAAATACACACTCACAGCGGGCATTATCTCTTCTTCCACCCTCGCACGAACCGTAGCGCCACCGCTAGCCCTCGACGACGTCGGCGACGAAGCGCTTCGCTGCCGCAACAAACTAGATCTCTCTCATACTGCATCTCATAACATGCCTAGTATATTCACTTGTGCTTCACAAAGTAGTTAGATTCCTCACTTGTACTGATCTGTGGATTCGTACAAATCTGGAACCAACTTCTTATCTATGAGTGAATGTCTTCGCATGATGAGGTCAATGTCTTCTAAACTGATTTATCTTCAAAATCTTCTGAGAATGCATATGACCTCTTCCCCTTCCCTCGCACCTTAATGCTGTCACAGGTACATGTCCGTGGGAGAATCCTTTGGTTCTCATAATCTGCATTCATTTGCAGAATTCTTACATCATCACATAAATTCTCCCGAAGCCAGTTCCTGTTGGTCCAGCAAACGAAAACCTTTGAAGCCTTTGAACATCTTGAAGCCTTTCAAGTTAAAGTTTATGGCTTCAGAGAAAGCACCAAGGAAGGGTGGCAGAAAGCGTCGTGGTGAGACCTCCAGAGATCTGCCAGATGAACTCTCAGAAATGTACAAGACAGATCCTGAAGAGGATTACAGTCAGCGCAAGACCCGAATCCAATGGATTCGAAGATATTGGGCAGAACAATGGTTCAAATACAGATTTGTGACCCAGGAGTATGCTGAGAAAAACGCCATCAAGAGACCGTGGGGAGACATCCTATTCAAGAATCTTCTACCCAGGTCCAGAGATGAAGCCATTGCTCAAGGCTTCTATGCATGCATGGTCCGTGGACCACAACCTGCTGATGCACACTCGTCGTCACTGCTATTGTGTCGTGACGACAATCTGTTCAAGCGCAACTTCCAGTTTGCTCAGAACTCAGCGAAGCAGAACAAGAAGACTTTTGGGTTAGACTTCAACCCTGGTCCCTCATCTCCAAGGGCAGATGGCACACGACATGCAGAACCCAATGTCATCGGTCCTTTCGCCAACCTTGAAGGCCTCATCACCTACATCTTGGTTCAAGGGACTGCAGTGAATGAGTCTGCAGCTGACACTGAGTCTGATGACGCGCCTGCAGTGCCGAAGCCAAAGCAGTTGAAGAAGCCAAAAGCTTCAAAGCCTGCCCCTTCACCAAAAGTCTCAAGGGCGAAGCCACTGGCGACCGCACCTCCTGAAGACAGTGTGCAGTCTGAAGACTTATCACGCGTCTCCAAGCCCCAGAAGGCCAAGATGCCTCTGTCTCACACTGGCAAAGAGCTAACAGCTGCTACCATTCTGCGCAATGACGACATTGATTTGTCAAGTGATGAAGATCTTGCAGATGACGCTCTTGAGCAACTCATCAAGAGCAAAGAAGAAGCAGAAATCTTCAATGATCTGCCTCTCTTTGATGTCACCATCATCCACAACTTCATTGATGAGTGGTTTGACACGCCAAACATTAGCTTTGAAGATCTGCAGCTACCCATTGGCCTCAGTGTCGCCTTCCAAGGCGCCATTGCTTTAGAACTTGCTATTGCCCAGCGCATTGTTGAACTGAAGCAGAAGATTGACTATGAAAAGGCTTAGTTCAAGAAGCATATGGCCAAGCTCAGCGTGCAAGAAGTGAAGAACTTCAAGACAATGATGCACGAGCTCAAGGAAGCCTTTGTGAAGAAGCGTGCAGAAGCTCAGGGTTCGCGTGAGCGCATGAAGACTCTGGCTGATAGATGTGTGTAAGCCTATAATGAGGCTGAGAAGCGCAAGGCACTTGGGCGTCCTGGCATCGACCCCAGGATGGCCGCAAAGAAGAAGAAGAAGCCTGCTACGGCTGAACCTGATGCACCAAGGCAAGAAGCAGTTCCGATTGTCTTCCCAACTAGACTGACTGGCTCGAAGCCAAAAAGCCGGTCAACAGCTTCAGAGCTCAAGAAGACAAGGACTGCTGAGGCTGAAGCCAGGAAGATGAAACACTCTGAAGCCTCTCCTACTGCCCCCTCCAAGAAGAAGAGGAAGACCAAGAAAGCTCGGGCTGCTTCCACAGAGCCCTTGGTAGTTGAACCCATTTCTATGGTCTATCCTGAAGCGGAACGACAACTGACAAGTCATGAGCCTGCTTCCATAGAGGCTCATGAAGCTGAAGACATTACAGCAGCTGATCCCATCGCTGCTGAAGACATTGGTCAACATGACAATGTAGAAGATGATGCAGTCCTTCCTCAGCATGAAAACAGTGAACTCATCAGCATTGGTCGTCCACTGACGCCAATTGCACAGGATGCTTCATGGGCGGATCGCCCACAAGAGGAAGAAGACTATGAGGCCCAGCCCACACCAACTCCACAGGCATCATCTGCGTTCCGCGGGCTTTGCAAAGGTCCAAGGCCTCAAGTCTCTGCTGAAGACATTCCGGCTGCATCAGCCGCAGAAGAAGGTGTCCCACAAGATCCCACTCCCCTGTCCAACCAAGAAGCAGTTCTCCAGGAGAATGTGCTCCTGACCGACCCTCCATCTAGTCAAGTGGAGGATGAAAATCGTGAGGCTGCCACAACCACCAATGAAGCTAATGTGGAGCCCTACCCAGCAAAAGCTTCAGAAGACAGCGAAGCCACTGATCCCGCCACTTCTGTTCCTGAGTCTGCTGCCGGTCCCCAATTCAACTATCATGTTGAGCACAGGCCTCAGGTCCAGAAGCCAATCCCAAGACTGCCAAGGTTTCCAGGTCCTGCATCAGCACCTGGCTCCTTCAACATCAATGGCTTCAGGGCAGACAACACGTTCTTCAATAGCTCCAGGAACCCCTACTCAAGGGAAAGGGTATCATCTGATCGGTTCTGGAGCTATGCTCAGTGAAGCTATTACTCTTGCATTCTGTACAACCAAGGTCGCATCTTCCCACACAAGCGCCTTGATATTGAAGCTATAGCTGGTCTGCCCTGTTTGGAAGAAGCTTTAGATTGCTTCAAGGAAGTTGGACTGCTGCCGTTCATTACTGACGAAGAGAATTGGAATTAAGAGCTGCTGCTTCAATTCTGTGCCACACTTCACATCAGAGGGTACAGCAGAGATCCGAAGACTTGGGTCCTGGAGTGGATGACTGGCAACGTTCATCATGAAGCCAATGCATTTGACATCATTGAGCTCACTGGCTTGACCACTCCTGGCGATCTCTTCGAGCAAGGCTGTCAGCTGCATGCTGAAGCTATTGAGAGCATCTTTCAGCGGCCAGAACCTGATATGAGTCAGATGCTCAGCATGATGAAGCCATTGCCCCAAGATGCTTCTTATCCCATAGAGTTCTTCGTTGAAGACCTTGAGTATCTGCCAAGAACCATCTATCACATCATCAGACGAACTCTCTGGCCTATCAGAGGGCACTCTCCAAATGCCAAGCTTCAGGGTGCAATGAAGACTTTGGTCTTCTATATACTTCATGGAAAATGCTTCAATGCATAGGACTTCTTCATACGCCAACTTGCTGCATCAGGCATTGATCTGTTTGGTTTGAAGTTCTACGCCCCTTGGGTCATGCGGCTGATCAAGCTACACTCCGCCATCTTGTATCAGCCCTCAGCCCGCAACCATCGGATCTTCTTACCTAACGTGGACATGTCTACCGAAGCCATTTATTCTGAGCCTGCCAAGAAACCTCTAAGTCTGCAGAATGCAGAACATTAGAGTTTTACTCAGAACGTTGAAGGCGTTGAAGCAATTTCTCGGTTGTATCCTTTGGCTGGCACTACACGTGCACCACACCCTGCTTCCACTGAAGCCACTGACAGTGCCACTGCTCCAAGACCCAAGAAGCGCACTCGTGTTCTCAACGACCGAGAGCTTCTTGTGGCTCTACATCAGAAACAGGATAGGCATCATGACTGGCTGAAGCGTCAGATGAAAAGCCTCTTGGTGGATGTTAATCGCACTCGAAATCTTGCCACCAAGAATGCTTCCGTTTCCCATGAAACCTGTCGCCGCACATGGAAAGGGCTCACGATGATGTGTTCTGAAGCTAATCTTGAAGAGGATAGCTTCACTAAGAGATTCAAGTTTGACTCCACACCTCCTCGAAGGGCTGTGCTGCTAGGAACTCCATCCCTTGAAGACGCTGAGTTCTCTTCCTCTGCTGCCACAGTGACTGCCAGAATTATTGAGGAAGAAGACGATGCTACTTCACCGCCACCTCCTTCAGCACCTCCACGCTCTTCTGCACCGCCAAAAAACACCAACAACCCTGCTACTTCACCTACTCCTCATGGGAATGAGTAGAGGCTCTATGTGTTCAAACCTTTTTGGTCATTACTGACAAAAGGGGGAGAAGCATATGAGATTGATAGTCTTCAAGCGGGTCCATATGGGTGGGTGCCTTATATTTTGCTTCGTGCTTACAACTCTCGTTTTTGCTACATTTGGTTCTTATGAGTTGTAACACTTAAACTAGATGGTCGTCTGCTACTTATTTGCCACCTTGTTTTGCGAAGATAAATTCTGCATGTGCGACGATAAATTCCGCACTTAGCTCATTCTGCAGACATCCATTTTCCATTATGCATGTCATTATCTTCGTATACTTTCACATGCATAGTGGATTGTCATCATAAGTTGAAGTGGATCTCCACAAGTACAACCTGCCATGTGCATTTGCATTCCAAAAGCAAATTAACTTATATGCACATCTTCAGGGGGAGGCCTTGCAACTTATGAAGACAATTCCTTATCCTTTACAATTTCACAGATTATATTCCCCGTTGAAAACTTCAACTAGTTTGTCATCAATCACCAAAAAGGGGGAGATTGTAAGTGCATCTAGTGCCACCCCTAGTTGGTTTTGGAGTATTGACGACAAACCTAGTTGAGGGACTAATGTGTTTGTGAGAATTGCAGGATAACACAGGTAGAAGTCCCTCATTGATTCGGTTTTACTACCAGAGATGACCCCTAAAATTGTATGAAGACATTGAAGTCAAAGGTGGTATATGAAGATATTCACATTGAAGACTATGACAAAAGAAGACACTATATGAAGCCTATGGAGCTCGAAGACTTAGATCTTTCGTAGTTCTTTTTCTTTTGTGTTGAGTCATAGGAACCACCGTACTGTTAAGTGGGGTCCAAGAGAACCAGTCAGAATGACTGAAGTGATGCCTAAACCAAAAACCTATGTCTTCGAGTGAAGACTATGAGAGCGAATATTGTCCAGAGTCGGACAAGTCATCTTTTCTTGTAGCCCAAGTAAAGTTGCCGTGTGAGTTCGAAATCTGACCGTTGGAACATGTGTCAGTTCCTAGTGACCCAGGGTCATTAAGGACAAATCAGGTCGGGTTGCCAAGTGGCTATAAATAGCCCACCCCCTACAACCATAAATGGTTGGCTACTCAGATTGAAAGTACGACTTTTGTCGTTTGAGAGCAACCCACCTCGAAGCCTTTGAGAGAGAATTCCTTGCGAGGATAAATCCCTAAGCACCAGATCCAGAGAGAATTGGGCATCACTTAAGTCTTCTTGCTGTGTGATCTGAAGACTTATTACACTTGAGGACTGCGCATCCTCCAGCCGGTTAGGCGTCGCGTTCTGAGCATCCAAGAGACATTGTGGATTGCCGATGAACGAAGTCTGTGAAGGTTTGGGAGTCTACCTTGAAGACTTACCAGAGTGATTGGGCGAGGTCTATGTGACCTTAGCTCAAGGAGAATACGGTGAGGACTGGGTGTCCGGGACTGTGTGTCCTAAGGTTTAAATACCTAGCCGCTCCAACCAGACGTACAGTTGTCACAGCAACTGGAACTGGTCCAACAAATCATTGTCTTCAACGAGTCACTGGTCTCATCTTCACTTCACTTTACTTACTATTACTCCTTGTGGTCATTGTATGTTTGCACTATCATTTGTCTTCACTGAGTGATTGCATGTTCTGTTTGGCTTCACCATATCTTCCTACTTGATCCTTACTACCTAGCTGCTATTAGTCTTTGTGCTTTCACTTCATTGAATACTTGACTATGGTTTGCCTAGTGTAGTCTACCTTTCGCTGCATGGTAATAGGTTTAATTTTATCGTTTATCTTCAGAACTTCTATGTTCTGAAGACTTTCATAAAAATCGCCTATTCACCCCCCTCTAGTCGATATAACGCACTTTCAATTGGTATCAGAGCAAGGTGCTCCCTTGTTCTGTGTGATTCGGTTTAACCACCTGGTGTTTTAGCTATGTTGACTGCAGGGATAATTAAAGTCTCCGTTGCGTGCCCCGTCTTTGATGGAACTGAATATCCCTACTGGAAGAATAAGATGCGCATGCATCTTGAAGCCATTGACGTCGACCTATGGTATGTCGTCGAGAACGGCGTTCCCAAGGCTGGAGAAGGTGTCACTGCTGCTGATGTCAAGAAATTCGTTCAACTGGACTCTACTGCCAAGAATATCATCTATGGTCATCTGACCAAAGGACAGTATGGCCGTGTGAGTGCTTTGAAGACATCCAAGCTGGTCTGGGACTGGCTATCCAAGGTCAATGAAGGCATCTCAACCCAGAGAGATCAGAGAATCAGTGTCCTTCGCAACCTCTTCAACCGCTTCAAGCGAAATGACAATGAGAATGTCCAGCACACATTTGACCGACTCACTCACATCACAAATGAGCTTCAAGCCCTCGGTGCCACTGAGATTACCAAACACGAAGTCGTCAAGACGCTGCTGAGATCACTTGATAGTTCGTTTGACATCTTGGCCCTGATGATTCAAGAACGTCCTGATTTCAAGACACTCGATCCGTCTGACATACTTGAGAGGCTCAACACACATGAGTTTCAGCTTTTGGAGAAAAGAGATATCTACGGTCCAAACTATGGGCGAACTCGTGCCTTGAAGGCAAAAGCTGTCTCCTCATCTGAAGAAGAATCTGACAGCAGTTCTGATGATCCTGAAGACATTGGAAGGGAACTTGCTATGCTTGTCAAGAAGTTCCAAAAATTCACCAAGAAGAAAGGCTTCAGAAAGTCTTCTCGATCAAGTTCAAGGAATGATGAAGCTCCTGCTCATGACTACAAGAAGAAAACATGTCACAAGTGCAAGAAACTTGGCCACTTCATCTCTGAGTGTTCACAGTGGGACAATGAGAACATAAAGAAGAAGAAGAGCAAGGAATATGACTCTGACGACAAGAAGAAGAAGAAGAAATACTCAAAGTCTTTTTCCAAGTCTTCCTCAAAGTCTTCATTAAGGACAAATCAGGTCAGGTTGCCAAGTGGCTATAAATAGCCCACCCCCTACAACCATAAATGGTTGGCTACTCAGATTGAAAGTACGACTTTTGTCGTTTGAGAGCAACCCACCTCGAAGCCTTTGAGAGAGAATTCCTTGCGAGGATAAAGCCCTAACCACCAGATCCAGAGAGAATTGGGCATCACTTAAGTCTTCTTGCTGTGTGATCTGAAGACTTATTACACTTGAGGACTGTGCATCCTCCAGCCGGTTAGGCGTCGTGTTCTGAGCATCCAAGAGACATTGTGGATTGCCGGTGAACGAAGTCTGTGAAGGTTTGGGAGTCTACCTTGAAGACTTACCAGAGTGATTGGGCGAGGTCTATGTGACCTTAGCTCAAGGAGAATACGGTGAGGACTGGGTGTCCGGGACTGTGTGTCCTAAGGTTTAAATACCTAGCCGCTCCAACCAGACGTACAGTTGTCACAGCAACTGGAACTGGTCCAACAAATCATTGCCTTCAACGAGTCACTGGTCTCATCTTCACTTCACTTTACTTACTGTTACTCCTTGTGAAGTCATTGTATGTTTGCACTATCATTTGTCTTCACTGAGTGATTGCATGTTCTGTTTGGCTTCACCATATCTTCCTACCTGATCCTTACTACCTAGCTGCTATTAGTCTTTGTGCTTTCACTTCATTGAATACTTGACTATTGTTTGCCTAGGTAAGTCTACCTTTCGCTGCATGGTAATAGGTTTAATTTTATCGTTTATCTTCAAAACTTCTATGTTCTGAAGACTTTCATAAAAATCGCCTATTCACCCCCCCTCTAGTCGATATAACGCACTTTCAGGATGTTCGTCCGTACGTTCGTTTTAACAAACGGAGTTCAGACGTTAGCCGCAGACAACGAACACTCGTTCGTTAGCCTGTTCGTCAGTTTTCTTTTTCTCGGATTTTCCGTGATTATTTTCAATTGGGATTTCTGATCTGATTTTCGTTTTAGGTTATCTTTTTGCTCGTTTGTCGGAATCAGGCAATTCAAGCGCCTAGCTCTTCGTCTAGAAACCCTCTTTCCGTTTAACCAACTTGAACAAGCTTTTGCTACTATAAAATTTGACCTTAGTCCAGATTAGTAAATGAATCTTGTTTCTTTCGCAGTTTGAGTTTCGTTGCCCCGTTTGATTTGATTCTTTTCGCAAACCAGAGTTCTTAAGTTGAACTTTCTGGTTAGATCTTCTTGTTTGAGATTTACCCGTGTTTCTTTGCTTGTTTGCTTATGTATGTTATTGTTTGTTTGCGATAGAACACCCGGAGTGCGAAGCGTGCTACTTCGAATCCCTATGTTTTGCGGATCATTAGCAAGGCACGTAACACTTTGATCATACCCCTTTATCACCCAGTTTTTATGCATTAGTTCCAATCCTCAAACATTGCATGGTTAGGATGTGATTAACATGTGGGTTGGGAAGTAGTTGATGAGGTAGAACCTATTGCCCTGTTATATTCAAACCCTTGGGAGTTACCTCTACGAATTGCTTATATTGCTATGCTATGCTCGTAGACGTGGTTTGGGTGAGTGAAATCCATGACAGATGTGACATTGTTAATTAATGGTTCAACTTAAGGTGGCAACTTGAATACACATCTGGGTGGATTGTTTGTTGGGCACCTGGAGAATCCAGAGTTGTCCTAGGATATCCCGGAGTACCCGTGTGATAATCCTATGGTCCGCCACCCACGCTTAAAGGGAACTGAGATATTTTCATGCTAGAAACTTCCATGTGCAGCCACAAGCTATTATGGGCTCTAGCATAGTTGAGTAAGTTGCGTGAAGCTCCCGAAGAGGTGGATCAACAAGTAGAGGGTTGTAGGCTAGTATGGTCTGTCCGGAGTAAGGGGTTAATGCTTCTGAAAGACTGTGTCTGGGTCATCCGTTTCTCAAACACCCTGTAGTGCGAGAAATCCAACGGAGGAAATCGAGTCTTGTGGGGAAAAGTGCGCAAACCTCTGCAGAGTGCATAAACTAATCATGGTTAGCCATGTCCCCAGTTATGGACATCTTGAGTATCTAGTACTTGGAGTATCATAAGTATCTCATCACTCTAAATTAATATTGTTGGGTTGTTAACTACTTTAATTGGGATTGAGTTGGAGGAACCTTCTCAATGATGTTTTAACTACCATGATAGTTAAATAAAATTTATTCCTTTGTTGTAGGGAAAAATTGGCTTTACGCAAAAACTGTAACCATAGAGCTTTCCACCAGCCAAATATGCATGTATTGATAGCATTATTATGTTCTTGCTCTACTGTGTTACTTTGCCAGCATATTCCATGTGCTGACCCGTTTTCGGGCCGCAACGTATTATGTTGCAGACTTTCCAGATTAGGAGTAAGGTTCGTTAGGTCGTTGCTGTGCAGCTCAGCTATGCTGTTGGAGTTGATGGACTCACTTTATCTTCGAACCCTTCCGCTGTTATCGTATTAGATGGACGTAAGCCATATTTTATTGTAATAAGTTCTCTTTTGAGACATTCGATGTAATAAGTGTGTGATTGCTACTCTGTTATAAATCCTCGAGTACTGTGTGTGTCAGCATTATGGATCCAGGGATGACACTGAAGCACAGAGACTTGACCATTTGAGGTCGGGTTGCTACAAGAGATGAACTAGGGTTTGGGATGAGACGGTGCTGATGAAGATGTTGATGGAGATTGACCCCCTCCCGATGAGAGGATCATTGGTGATGACGATGGTGATGATTTCCCCCTCCCGGAGGGAAGTGTCCCTGGCAGAACACCTCCGCTAGACCCCTAGATTGGTTTCGCCAAGGTTTTGCCTTGTGGCGGCGGAGTCTCGTCCAGAAAGATGGCTTGTGATTTTTTCCTCATCGAAAGACTCCATATAGCAGAAGATGGGCATCGCAGGGCCACCAGGGGGCCCATGAGGTAGGGGGGCGCGCCCATGGGGGTAGGGCGCGCCCCCCACCCTCATGGGCAGGGTGTGCCCCCCTGGTGAACTTCTTGCGCTCAGTATTTTTTATATATATTCATAAAATGACTTCCGTGAAGTTTCAGGACTTTTGGAGCTGTGCAGAATAGGTCTCTAATATTTGATCCTTTCCAGCCCAGAATCCCAGCTGCAGGCATTCTCCCTCTTTATGTAAACCTTGTAAAATAAGAGAGAATAGGCATAAGTATTGTGACATAATGTGTAATAACAGCCCATAATGCAATAAATATCGATATAAAAGCATCATGCAAAATGGACATGTCAGCAACCATATTTCGCGAAAAAATGTTTCCCCCTGACTGCTGGGACCTACCAGCGACATCTTTGCACGCAAGGAAGTGCGTCCGGGCAAAAAAAATGATTCGCCCCCCTGACTGCTGGAACCCACCAGCTACATCTTCGCACGCAAGGAAGTGACTGACAGTCAGGACCCACCTGGTCAAAGCGTACGTAGCTTTGTCATTTTGGTCGTGAACGTGTACGTACATACTGGTCCATGTAGAGGCGCGCACTTGTCGTAGTAGAGGCGCGCACGTAGGATGTACACGTACGTACAACGGCCAGTGTGCAAGAAGGAAAATACGGCCACGTACGTACATACAGGCAGGGTCTTGAACGCCTACTCGCGCATACGTACGGCCAGGGCTCATGTACATGGCTGGGTCGGAACGGAGAAACAACGTCATCGTCGTGTTCATGGGGAGCCAACTGGCTGGGTTGGAACGGAATGCATCGTCTTGTTCATCAGGAGGGCTTGGACGGAACAGCCGATGGAAACGAGGCCTGGCGTATCGCAGAATGGAGGACACGGCCTTTTATTCGACCGGCCACGGTCGAAATGGGATTCTGTTCATTAGGAGGGGTCTGGCGTACCGCAAAACGGAGGAAACGGACCTCTTACGGTCAAAACGGGGGTCATGTTCATCGGCAGGGGTGTGGCGTACCGCAAAACGGAGGAAACAGACTTGTGTTGGAGCGCTATGATCGAAACGGGGGTCCTGTTCATCGAGAGGGGTGTGGTGTACCACAAAACGGGACTCCACGGGATACTGTTCAGCTCCACCGTCGACCCCCTCTAGCCTCCACGGGCTATTGTTCATCCACCGTCGACCTCCTCCAGCCTCCACCTGCGACTGTTCATCCACGGGCTCCTGTTCATCCAGCCTCCACCACGCGCTACTCCACCGGCTACTGTTCAACCAGCCCTCTCCACACGGGCTCCTGTTCAACCACCACTCCACGGGCTACTGTTCATCCAGCCCTCCACCGTCTATTGTTCATCTAGCCCTCCACGGGGTCCTCCTGTTCATCCAGCCCTCCACGGGGTCCTGTTCATCCAGCCCCAACCGGCTCGATCGATCGGGTCCTGTTCATCCGGAGGCAACATCACGGGGTCCTGTTCATCCACCCCCACCGGGAAATGTTCATCCAAACCCCCTAGCAATGCTCACTATTCACCCAGAGGAAGCATCGATCGGCTTTAGTTAGTAGCAGTAGCGAAGGAATCGCTCGATCAGGTTCAGTTAATAGCCATCGATCGATCGCTCGGGTTCAGTAACGCGTAGCCTGCAGTGCAATCACTCGGGTTCAGTAGGCGAATGCCTTGCTCGGGTTCAGTTAGATCCCAACGCCTCGCACCCACGCGCGTGCCTGTACGAGAGAAACGCGCATCGTTCGGCCCCAACCACCCACCATAACCGGGAACACCCCTATATTTTCCTCACCCTCGCTTCTACCACGGTTTTTTCCGTCATGGACGGCCCAAAGAATGTCATCCAGCTGCATCTCCGGCCCGCCCAGGACGAAAAGCCCATTTTCTGTCATGATTTTTTGTCATAGAAGTAGGATCCCACCACATCTATGATGATACCGGGTTTGGTCACAATTATCGTCATAGAAGTGTCATAAGTATGACAGAAAAAATTTCGTTCGGCCCAAAATGTCACGGATGTGTCTTTTTTTTGTAGTGTAGAGGCGCGCACGTAGCATGTACACGTATGTACAGCGGCCAGTGTGCAAGAAAGAAAATACGGCCATGTACGTACATACGGGTAGGGTCTCGAACGCCTACTCGTGCATACGTACGGCCAGGGCTCGTGTACTTGGCTGGGTCGGAACGGAGAAACTGCGTCGTCGTCATGTTCATGGGGAGCCAACCGGCTGGGTCAAAACGGAATGCGTCGTCGTGTTCATCGGGAGGACTTGGATGGAACAGCCGATGGAAACGAGGCCTGGCGTACCGCACAACGGAGGAAACGGCCTTGTGTTCAACCGGCCATGTTCGAAACGGGATCCTATTCATCGGGAGGGGTCTGGCGTACCGCAAAACAGAGGAAACGGACTTGTGTTGGACCTCTTACGGTCGAAATGGGGTCCTGTTGATCGGGAGGGGTGTGGCATACCGCAAAACGGAGGAAACAGACTTGTGTTGGAGTGCTACGGTCGAAACAGGGGTCTTATTCATCGGGAGGGATGTGGCGTACCACAAAACGGAACTCCACGGGATACTATTCATCTCCACCGTCGACCCCCTCCAGCCTCCACTGGCTACTGTTCAACCACCGTCGACCTCCTCCAGCCTCCACCTGCGACTGTTCATCCACGTGCTCCTGTTCATCCAGCCTCCACCGCGCGCTACTCCACCAGCTACTGTTCAACCTGCCCTCTCCATGGGCTCCTGTTCAACCACCCCTCCACGGGCTACTGTTCATCCAGCCCTCCATCATCTAGTGTTCATTCAGCCCTCCACGGGGTGATCCTGTTCATCCAGCCCTCCACGGGATCCTGCTCATCCAGCCCCAACCGCCTCGATCGATCGGGGTCCTGTTCATCCAGAGGCAACACCACGGGGTCCTGTTCATCCTCCCCCACCGGGAACTGTTCATCCAAACCCCCCAGCAACGCTCACTGTTCATCCAGAGGCAGCATCGATCAGCTTCAGTTAGCAGTAGTAGAGAAGGAATTGCTCGATCGGGTTCAGTTAACAGCCATCGATCGATCGCTCAGGTTCAGTAATGCATAGCCTGCAGTGCAATCTCTCGGGTTCAGTAGGCGAACGTCTCGCTCGGGTTCAGTTAGATCCCAACTCCTCGCACCCATGTGCGTGCGTGTACGAGAGAAACGCGCAAACCTCCATGCATCGCTCGGCCCCGACCACCCACCGTAACCGGGAACACCCCGATATTTTCCTCGCCCTCGCTTCTACCATGGTTTTTTCCGCCCTGGACGGCCCAAAGAATGTCATGCAGCTGCGTCTCCGGCCCGCCCTGGACAAAAATCCCATTTTCTATCATGATTTTTTGTCATAGAAGTAGGAGCCCACCACATCAATGATGATACCGGGTTTTGTCACAGTTATTGTCATAGAAGAGTCATAAGTATGATAGAAAAAATTTGTTCGGCCCAAGATGTCACGGATGTGTCTTTTTTTTGTAGTGGCTCCTCCGGAGGTGATACTGTCTATTATAACAAGGCGAGCCATCAACCCTAACTTCAACGCCACAGTGGAACTCTCAATGAAAGCACCAATGTCGGTGTCAAAAACCTGCGGATCTCGGGTAGGGGGTCCCGAACTGTGCGTCTAAGGTCGATGGTAACAGGAGACAGGGGACATGATATTTTACCCGGGTTCGGGCCCTCTTGATGGAGGTAATACCCTATGTCTTGCTTATTGATCTTGATGATTATGAGGATTACAAGAGTTGATCTACCATGAGATCGTTGTGGCTCCCCCTAAGGACTAAACCCTCCGGTTTATATAGACACCGGAGGGGCCTAGGGTTATACAAAGTCGGTTACAGAGAAAGGAAATAATACATCCGGACGCCTAGCTTGCCTTCCACGCAAAGGAGAGTCCCATCCGGACACGGGAGGAAGTCTTCTATCTTGTATCTTCATGGCCCAATAGTTCGGCCCATGTCACATAGGCCGGGCGCTAGAGGACCCCTTAATCCAGGACTCCCTCACCCGGGTCTATTTTCCATCATATAATCGTCTAGTTTCCATCATATTAGTTTCTGATATACTATTGTGCAATCTTTTACTTTCCGATCCATAAACCAAAAATACCAAAAATATTACTTTATCGTTTATCCATCTCTATCGAATCTCACTTTGCAAATAACTGTGAAGGGATTGACAACCCCTTTATCGTGTTGGGTGCAAGTTGGTGTTTGTTTGTGCAGGTATTCAGTGACTTGAGCGTTGTCTCCTACTGGATTGATGCCTTGGTTCTCAAAACTGAGGGAAATACTTACTCTACTTTGCTGCATCACCCTTTCCTCTTCAAGGGAAAAACCAATGCAAGCTCAGGAAGTAGCAGGTAACACATTCGAAACTGACTATAGCCCCTCACAAGGACAAGAGCGCATCAAGAAATTCACCGATTCCACCTATCATGCTTCAAGTCAGCCCGGCCCACAGCGAGGCTATGAACCCCGAGGAGCTATCTCACTTAAACGAGATGCTTGATCGCATCTAGAGCTTGTCAATCTCGGATGGTAAGACCTCGGTCTATGAAAAGATTGGACTTCAACTGACGACCGGGAAATTTATCTCCCACCCATCCACCTAGTCGCCACGATTGATGATTTAACCGACGTGCTAGACTACGACAAGGCCACCGACATGGATGAAGATGTCGACAGCCCTACAGAAACCACTTCGCCGCTAGTAAACACCGGCAAGTGGGCTGCAACATCTACTTACGATGTGTACATGGTTGACACTCCCAAAAACTTGTCCATACGTTGGTGCAGGTGTGGCCGGGCACCAATGGGGACCCCAGCGGGAACAACACCACTACCGATAATGGTGGTGCAACAACCGATGAGGCTGGCAATCCCGGAGAGGATTTTCATGCCTCCCCAGCGTGATACGCCAGCCACGAAGGAATCCCCGAGGACGTGGACCCCGACGACCTCTTTGAAGGGGCTGACGACAACTACTTACCTGAATCCGAGGAGGACGAGAGCCTCTGTACCGAGGACTATATGGTCCCCGAACACCCATTTGAGCAAGAACACTTCTAGTGGCGCCTCGTGGCCACCACCCAAAGTATGAAACGGAAGCAGCAGCAACTACAAGCCAATGAGGACGCACTAAATGACAAGTGGGTAAAAAACTCGAAATTCTCTCGGCCGAGCAAGATCTCGAAGAACGGCACCATAGCGCGCCTAAATCTTATCCGCGCACGCGTTTGCTGCCCGACTTTGATGACGAACTAATAGACGACGTGCCTGATAACCCACTACTATAGGGGATCGCAACAATTTTCGAGGGTAGAGTATTCAACCCAAATTTATAGCTTCGACACAAGGGGAGCCAAAGAATATTTGAAGGTATTAGCAGCTGAGTTATCAATTCCACCGCACCTGGAGATTAATTATCTGCATCAATATGATCAGTAGCAAAGTAGTTCGATAGTTTTGATAGTAGTGATAGTAGCAACGGTAACAGTAACAGTGATAGCAGTAGTTTTTAGCAAGTGTAACAGTGATGATAGCAGTAGTAACTTAGCAGAAACAATAAGGATAAATTCATAGGCATTGGATCAGTGACTTGTTGGATGATATTCATCATGAGACAGTTATAACCTAGGGCGGTACGACACTAGCTCCAGTTCATCGATATAATGTAGGCATGTATTCCGTAAATTATCATACATGCTTTATTAAAAGAACTTGCATGCCATCTTTTGTCCTACCCTCCCAGGGCAGCGGGGTCCATATTGGAAACTAAGGGATATTAAGGCCTCCTTTTAATAGATTACTGGAACAAAGCATTAACACATAGTGAATACATGAACTCCTCAAACTACAGTCATCACTAGGAGTGGGCCTGGTTATTGTCACTCCGGGGTTGCCGGATCATAACACGTAGTAGGTGACTATAACTGGCAAGATCAGATCTAGAACATGGATTTAATGATGAATTCATAAACGGTTCAGATCTGAAATCATGGCACCTAGGCCCAAAGTGACAAGCATTAAGCATGGCAAAGTCAAAGAAAGATCAATCTAAGAACATAGTGGATACTAGGGATCAAGCCCTAACAAAACTAACTCGATTACGTGATAATCTCATCCAACACCTCACCGACCAGCGAGCCTACGAAGGAATTACTCACTCCAGTCGGGAGCATCATGGAATTGGCGATGGAGAAGGGTTGGTGATGACAAAGAACGAAGACCCCCCTCTCCGGAGCCCCAAACAGACTCCAGATCTGCCCTCCCGAAGAAGAACAGGGCTTGGCAGCGACTCCATCTCGTTGATCACGATAATTCTTTCTCGCTGATTTTTTCTGGAATAATGTGAATTTATAGTATCAGGGGGGTCATCAGCGGGGCCACCAGGTGGGTACAACCCACCTGGGCGCGCCTGGAGAGGGGGGCTTGCCCCCCTGCCTCGTGGGCCCCCTGAGACTCCACCGACCTCAACTCCAACTCTATATATTCACATTCGGGGAGAAAAAAATCAGAGAGAAGAATTCATCGCGTTTTATGATACGGAGCCGCCGCCAAGCCCTAATCTTGCTCGGGAGGGCTGATCTGGAGTCCGTTCGGGGCTCCAGAGAGGGGAATCCATCACCATATTTATCATCAACCTTCCTCCATCACCAATTTCATGATGCTCACCACCGTGCATGAGTAATCCCATCCTAGGCTTGCTGGACGGTGATGGGTTCTATGATATTTACCATGTAATCGAGTTAGTTTTGTTAGGGTTTGATCCCTAGTATCCATTTTCTTCTAAGATTGATGTTGCTATGACTTTGCTATGCTTAATGCTTGTCACTAGGGCCCGAGTGCCATGATTTCAGATCTGAACCTATTATGTTTTCATGAATATATGTGAGTTCTTGATCTTATCTTGCAAGTCAATAGTCACCTACTATGTGTTATGATCCGGCAACCCCGAAGTGACAATAATCGGGACCACTTCTAGTGATGACCCTAGTTTGAGGAGTTCATGTATTCACTAAGTGTTAATGCTTTGGTCTGGTACTCTATTAAAAGGAGGCCTTAATATCCCTTAGTTTCCAACAGGACCCCGCTACCACGGGAGGGTAGGACAAAAGATGTCATGCAAGTTCTTTTCCATAAGCATGTATGACTATATTCGGAATACATGCCTACATTACATTGATGAACTAGAGCTAGTTCTGTGTCACCCTATGTTATAACTTTTGCATGAGGAATCGCATCCGACATAATTATCCATCATTGATCCATTGCTGATGAGCTTTTCACATATTTGTCTTTGCTTAGTTACTTTTCCGTTGGCACTGTTACACTGCTACAAACTACTATTGTTACTTTTGCCACCATTGCCGTTACTTCCATACTACTTTGCTACTAAATACTTTGCTGCAGATATTAAGTCTTTCGGGTGTGGTTGAATTGACAACTCAACTGCTAATAATTGAGAATATTCTTTGGCTACCCTTGTGTCGAATCAATAAATTTGGGTTGAATACTCTACCCTCGAAAATGGTTGTGATCCCCTATACTTGTGGGTTATCAACTCTCTTTGTATTTTGCAGTTTGGGACTCGGCATCCTATTACCACCCATTTCCTCGTGCGATGGCGAGTGAATAAACACTCGACCTGAGGATAACATGCTTAGCACGGAAGATATCGACCACCTCCTTTCGTTTCATGAACGATCCAGGCACAAAAAACAGATAATTTTATAGAAGTTTTTAGAGGTGGCAGATGCAAATTTACTTAGGACGACAGGGTAATACCGTATATAGGTAGGTATGGTGGACTCATGTGGAATAACTTTGGGTTCAAAGTTTTTGATGTACAAGCAGAATTCCCACTTAGTACATGCGAAGGCTAGCAATTTAAGATTGGGAAGTGGCCAGCTAGAGAGCAACAACGATCATAACCAGGCATTATGCATAAGTAACATTGGACACTAGCACAAGTAGGATATGAACACCATGAACATAAATATTATAGAGGCTAGGTTGGTTTTGATTCAACTACATGCTTGAACATGTACCAAGTCAAGCCACTTGAACATTCAGAGGAGGATACCATATCATCATACTACATCACAATCATCTTAGCGCTATGTTGATATCCAAGATAAATCATTATTAAGTCCTAGATACTTATGCATGGCATGAGAAACTATAATCTCTAATTGTCATTGCAAACATGTTTTCTACTCCCTCCGTCCGAAAATACTTGTCATCAAAATGGATAAAAAGAGATGTATCTGTTCTTGTGCAACAAACTGACCACTACATGTCATGTTTGATAGTCTCAAGTCATTAAAAGCATACAAGCCCCACAACTCTTCTTGGTTGATTCCTCTATTTATGTCAAAAAATTAAGAAACAACGTGAGAGTTAATGCACCACGCCTATGTGTTTACTATTTGGTTTTCATAAGCTGACTTAATACTCACCTAGATGGAGGGAGTATTCGATTTGATAGCGGGCGGCGCAGTTCCCGATACGGCTTTAATGCAGACGAGGGAGGGAGTAGCAGTTCCTGATATGTTGAACGGCCAATGCATCCTCCTTCAATTAATGCATCAGGGAAGTAATGGGAGGAGGTCCGGGAAAAGAGGCTGCACGATGTGAATGCAACGCAGTTTGCCCTCATTGCCCTCATATAAAGGCGCCCCTCCATTCCAATGCATCTACCACATCGTACGCACCTAAGTATTTGCCTAAGCACCTACACTAAGCGCAAAAGAGCTCACTCCAGACCCATGGCGGCGATGCGCGTGAGCGGCCAGCGGCTGCGCCAGATGGTCCATGACGCCGGCCTGCGGCATGGCGCCGAGGATCGTCTCCAGACGGTGTTGGAGACCGGCTGGTGGATGGCCGCCGTCGACGCCAACTACGACTCTCAGTTGGCCTAGATGATCATTGCCACGAGCAACAAGTTCACCGTCCTCAAGAAGCTCGCGGACGACATCGCCGTACTCCTCCAGCCCGCGCACCTGAGCTCCGCATTGCCTGCCACCCTAATCGGCCTCCATGGCCGAACCTCTTTCAAGCACTAGTGGCCCTGTGACTGCCCGCCGACGCCACGAAGAATGTCCACCTAGAGGTCGCGCTCGCCGCGAGGTGCCTCGCCCTGCAAGAATTCGTCAACCTACACATCCAGGTGTACGAGCAAATCATGTACATAGGTATCTACAAGGCCAGTGAGGATGCTACGATGTTGGCCTTCCTCAATCGGCTAGAAGCCTTGGATGCCTTTGCTGAGAAGCACCTCGACCTCGCCACAAAAGTCGCCGCTCCTTAGCCACCGGTCGGTGGCCCGGTGCACTAAGCTGAGGAGGAGGACGTCGTACGTTCGTGGATCCATCTTTCTTCTTGCCTTCTGTAACCACCACTGCGATCGCATCATCGTGGCCTTAATTCTTATTGTGATGTTGCATTCTGGTTCCAGTCAATACCGACATGTGCGATCCCTTTGCTTAATTATATGCATCACTGTAACTAGTACTCCATCCGTCAATTTATAAGTTGTTCTTACCTTTTCCATCAACTTCGTGCAACGCGCGGGCATCTTGCTAGAAACACTAGAATATGTCTATATAATCCGTATTTGATAGTCCATTCAAAATCTCAAAAAAGACAAATATATAGGTACGGAGGGAGTAATATATTAGGAGTATATCAAAACAATAGTGATTTCTTTCAAGTTTGTGAACAAATACCACTATTCTACTACTTTGGATCCGTCGCAACGCATGGGCACATTGCTGGTAAAAGGAAAAGGCCTGCCGTGTTCGCGTCGCACCCCCACATGCCCGGGAATCAGGAGTACAACACGGCCCGTCCGGCACGACACATAGCTTAGGGAAGGCGTGTTTCCTAGCATTTTCACTTTCATGTGGGACCGCCGTTGAGCAAACCGACACCCCGCCCGCCGCCGGTTGGAAAACAGAAACAAGGGGAAGATCTAGTTGTAGCACGGAAGCCAAGAAATTTGGTGTCAGACGGGGCTCGTTGATAGAGTAGGAGCATTCCGTACTAGTACTACTCCTACTAGTACCAAGTTTGTACTCCTAATACTATATTACTAGTACTACCACTATACAACTAGTAGGTACGTGCATGGCACAACATCGTAGGAACAAAAAATGGGAAGATCTTTTTTTGGGCGATTTATCATTTTTTAATCAACGTAGTATGAATAATATGATGTGGGGGGCACCCATGAAGCTTATGTGGCTTGGTTGCATGGCTACGGAAGGTTAGAGAAAAATAAATAGATAATGTGTTTAGAGTGCACTCCACTAAATAGATATACTTTGGATCTATTGCAACGGACCGGCACATCTATATCTATACCCCCTATATAGTGTGTGAAAAACTTTAAAAGTTGGTCGTTGGATGAAGCCAATCCGACGGTACAAAGATGGCAAATCCGAGCACTACTGGCCGTTGGATATCATCCACCAGATTCTGCCACATGTATAATCTAGAAGACTCCGTGGTTGAACTTAATTCATGACTAACTTTGCCACAACTAAGCTTAGGCAACACTACTGGGAAAAGGCCTACTAGTGGCGCACCAGTTTTGCCTACTAATGGCGCACTACTGGTGCGCCACTAGTACCATGCCACTAGTATTATATACTAATGGCGCACCACTAGTGCGCCATTAGTATAGACCAACACGCGCCATTAGTATGCCTCCCAGGGGGCCATATTTACCCATGTGCTTTGGCATACTAATGGCGCACTGTGGGGTGATGCACCATTAGTATCCTTTGGCATACTTATGGTGCACTGTGTAGTGATGCGCCATTAGTATCCTTTGGCATACTAATGGCGCACTTTGAGGTGATGCGCCATTAGTATGAATATTAGGTTTTTTTACTTCTCTGATTTTTGCACAGGTTACAAAATATATTATTGGACAGAATATAGACAGCACCACACAGCAACAGCAGATTCATCGAATACAATAGAAGATTAGTCTCCGAATACAATTCATCATATTAGTCTCCGAATTCAAAAGACCAAACAAAGATAGAACATTACAAGTCTCGAGACTGCGAGTAGCGAGTTTGTCTTCACATTACAAGTCGATAATGATCATCTAAACTACCATCACATAGAAGAGAGTTGCGGTCATCACGATGAGCATCATTGCGATGAAACTGGCCTTCATCCGGTTACTCCAACACTCCCTCCTCTCTCCTGCTAGATAGCGGGTGTATCTAGATTCCGCCTCCACCCTAGTGGTGTACCCTTTGTAACTGTTACCGCTGAAATGGTGAACCTGTCTCTGACACTCCTCCCAGTCATCGTAGACTCCGGGAACCTTACCCTTGTACACGACATACGACGGCATCTCTATGCACAAGCCAAACAACAGACAATACATAAGCAATATATAAGTATGCAACAAAAGGATCGGAAGATAAAAGCAAGACATTAATAGCAAGATTCATGGTCCTACTAATAAATAGCATCAATTACATCTAAGTTGAACGACTGTCCAAACCAAAGAGACATACCATTCATTAAAGTTTAATTACAACATGAGCCAATCAATGTTTCAGAACTACACATAGCATCACTACTTTCGACTCGACTCATGGGACCGGAGCGTGGATGAAGCCGCCGTCTGTCATGATGGTCATGAAATCACGGGCGTTGTCAGCCTGCATTTGTAGCGTTGTGTCTATCTCACTGCTGGACGGTTGATATCTGAGGTAGAACTGCCCCGAGGTATGAAGGACATCTTGATGGATGATTTCCGCAAACTCCGATTTGATGCAAAAGAATTCTTGTCTGATGTCCGCGTCCTGGATTGCCGAAAAGCTCGCGGCCCAATCTTTGAGATTATCTGGTAGCAGAAGGTGATGATGGTCCCATACGATCGCCCGCATGTGATGGAGGGCGTAGTAGGCATCCTTCTGACCGCCAGGCGGCTGCTTGACGTAGCAGAACTTAGTATTGTGGGCGAACACGTGCCTGCCGTACCTACGAACTGGCCTGGTGAAGGTGCCTCCAGATTTGGCGTAGCTGGGGAGAACATCATCAAGAACTTTCTTGATATTTGTGTAGTCTATCTTGGAGTCACGGTTTGGGTCGAAATACGTGACCATGGAATATTTTGGGCTTAAGAGGATGACTGTGCAATGTGTGTCACTGCACAGAACACTGAGTGTTAGAAAAAAATGATCGAAATCTAAGAAATCATATGTTACGGGGCGGTTAGGGGATGACTTACT
This sequence comes from Triticum urartu, assembly GCF_056163025.1. Taxonomy (NCBI): domain Eukaryota; kingdom Viridiplantae; phylum Streptophyta; class Magnoliopsida; order Poales; family Poaceae; genus Triticum; species Triticum urartu. The sequence goes on from NC_141877.1 coordinate 357,453,502, forward strand.
CGGGAAAGTAAGGCACGAGGAAGTTATCCTTATCTGGGTTTGACAGAATGACGCCTTCGAGGTATGAACTCGCGACTTGGCAGTCCCCAGCGCTGCCCAAGAGCTTGGCACGCATGTAGAAGGGGTCGACTATCACGATGTCTGCGGTCTTTTCTCTAATGATCAGCATCTCCATACTCAGCGAAAACAGCCGAACGAAGGTGTAGTGCAGCGGATGAAGGTTAAACATAGCAAAGATGTCATCAAACCGCAGGACGATCATACCCCCGATGGCGCCATCCACAAAGCCCTTTCCCTCTAGCACCTTGGCCACGAAAACCGGGTATGCCACATCATTCTCTCTGATACGCCGCTTCTCCAAAGAAAGAACACTATCATGCAGACTCCGCATAGCACTGGTTGCAGCATTGAGCATATTTGTCGGTAGCATCGCCCTACCCGCCACATGCACCCTTCTCGAGATATCCTTAGGTGAAGGCGGCCCGTCCTGAGCACGGATCGTACTCGGTGCCGGCTGGCTCGCATCGGCGCCCTTTTTAGTCTTTCATTTCCGCCCCTTCTTCTTGATCTGCTGTAATGGGACCGAGTTCTGCTCACAGACCGCCTTCTTGAGCGTGTTGGGTCTGATAATATTTTGCACCTCAGCTATCTGAGGCTCGGTGAAGGCGGCAGCTGGAGGCATCTCCTAAGAACTGAACGCCAGACGACGCCTGTTGCAATTGGGTTTCTCTGCCGTACCAGCTAGATCGCGGTCGTCTTGGTTGGGTTCTTGAGAAGGAGGCCCGTAGAACTCGTCACCGTACCCATGTTCGGGAAAGTACTTATCGACGTTGGTAAATGTACCATCGTCGTTGTCGTCGTTGTCCGGATCATGTGCCATATGCATGTCCGGATCCTGTGCCATACGGATGTCCGGCATGTCCGGTAGCGTTGCAGCGTTCTTGCCATGGCTTGGCGCCGGCACGACTGGCGTTCTTGTCTGTGGGGTGGTGTCCCCGGCCCCCAAACGAATCTGGCTCTTCGGCCAAAGCAGGGGCCAGGTTATGCAGGCGCTGAGGGTCATCTCATAATCTTCGTCGGCCCCAACGGGTCGAATCGGAGGTAACAGCTCGTCGCAGCCTGGCAGCACCCGAACCAGTTCAACCCTATACACTGTGGGTGGCATCGGATTACCGTGGAACACGGGGTTGCCCGGTTGAACGATTCTGCCCTTGGCGACATCGACCAACTCGCCGCCCACGAAGTGCAGGAAAGTGCAAGGAACGTCGGCGGCACCCTGCGAAAATATGTAGGGCGTCAGGGATGCCCAGTCAAAGGAAAGGAGATGAAGTCATCGGCCAAGAGGCTTAGTTACCGTGATGCCGTCAATCTCGGCTAATGTCGAGGCACCGCCAACGGCGGGCATGCAACTGATGGAGGGGCCGCTTGCTGGCGAGGTGCCGGCCGGCGTACACCCGTGTGCATTAAGCTCCAATGCCCGTGCCGGCACCGGAGACATGAATACCGCCTCCGCCGGAGACACCAATGGCGCCGCCTGCGCGTTGTGCGAGTTGTTGGCCATGAAGCTGGGAACCGGGGGAGGCCCCTGTTGGCCGCCCGCAATCCACGTCGTCAGCCCATGAATCAACTTAGGCACCATGGCGTTGAGCGTCGTTCCCAGTTGTTGTTACACTTGCTCTTGGACAATCTCCGGAATCCGCGCCACTTGTGCCTTGAGTGCTTCACACTCGCACGACCGGCTTTCCGAGCTGGTCTTTTTCTCCTTTCGCCCACCAGCGGTATAGTATGATGACCATTTTGTGGACAAGCCTTTGTCGGCCACACGACCAGCTGACGTCGGCTTACTGAGCTTATCCTTGTTTTTCATTACGTTCAACGCCCTATTTAAAGGGGTGTCGAAAGGGGAGCTCTGAGACGACCCCGCGCTACTGCTTTCATTGTCTTGTGGAAGGAACGTGAACCATTTAGAAATATTGGGGATTAATTAGAATGCAACCATATGGAGCAAATTACGCAGGGGTGTATTCTTTACCAGAATAAGCTCAAGCGCCCTGGTCTTCAGATCCGTGGTAAGCTCCTTTGTTACCGGGTCCTCCTTGTACCGGGCCCTGAGAATGCTCCTGGTCTGCTTGTCATGGTATTTCTCAAAGCGGGGCGGTAGGCCTTGCTCGGCACGCTCCGCGTCCTCCTTGTCCCATATAGGCTCCGCCACTCTGTAACCGCCGAGACCGAGTTGGTGGACCCCTAAGTTCAACTGCCGCATTTCTTTCCCCCACTGACTTGATTCGGAGGTTGCGCTGCTCTCGCACTTGATCTTGAACTCCTTGTAGTCATCTTCGCTCATCAAAGGATATTTCGCCTTGATCTTCTCATAACTATCACCTTTTTCAATCATTGCCTTCACCGTGCTTCTCCAAGTAGACAGGGCCGTGCTCATCCTTGTGAGGGCGGAATTGTTCACTTTATTCCCTGAGAGGCATGTGTTTGCAAAGTCAGCGGAGAACTTGTATTGTTCGTGCAGTTTCGTGAAGAGGAGGCTGCGCAAATTCCCTCGGTCCTTATGCCTTAGGTTCTCGGTGTTGATCGAGATGGTGCTCCGGAGAATGCACCCGAGCTGAACCGAGTACCCCTTGACTACTTTGGGCGCCGTCGGATGCCCGTCGGAGTTCACTTCAGTAAATTCCTCCTTGACGGTGCCGAGCACGCTCGGGCGCCGGTCCTTCCGTTGCCTCTTCGGTTGGCTGCCATCTGTGCGTGCGCCGCCATCATCAGTGGTGGCATCCTCGGCGGCACCATCAGTGGTGTCATCCCCGACGCCACTAGGGGTTGTGTAGTCAGGATCGGTGTCTTCCGTGGCGTCCTCATAGCGGTGAGGTTCTTCCTCCAACTCCTGGGACAGCTCCCAGAATTGCTTGCCGCCCGAACCGCCGGCCTCATCGTTGTGGCCCATGTTTCGCTCTAAATAGGAAAAAAGTTTGGTCAAAAAGTTGGTTATTGTCAAGGAACAAGATCACCGTCTCATCATTTAGGGTTTGTCGACACCGAGGCATCCTAAAAGCTAAGCTTTTATCATTTAGGGGTTGTCAACACCGAGGCACCCTAAAAGCCTAAGCATACATCATTTAGGTTCTCATCGCGACACCGAGGCACCCTAAAAGCCAAGGTTTCATCATTTAGGGTTTGTCGACGCCGAGGCACCCTAAATGCTAAGTTAAGTTTTCATCATTTAGGGTTTATCGATGCCGAGGAACCCTAGGTTGGGCGTAATCACTTGGCACTAATCACTTGGCTCTATTGCCACCTATGTTGGGTTTATCATCTAGGGTTCATCGATGCTAAGGAGAATTCTAAGTTGGGCCTAATCACTTGGCTCTATTGCCACCTATGGTTTAATGCAGCAAGAATGGCGGGGCAGTTGATCCTACTTAACTAAGTACTAAGATACCCCGGCCCATGCATTAGTCGCAAGTACCCCATATGTCCTATTTTTAGCAAAGTCATGCTAAAATTCACGGAAAATTTCAGCATGACCTTTGCTGAAAATAGGACATATGGAGTACCGAATTTGCCAGAACGGAAGTTAATCGACATTCCGGCAAACTCAAGGGCCTCTCAGGGTACCTGCAAAATCATTATCCCCGCGTAATGAAGTCGCCAATGGGTCATTTTAGAAGATCACAAGTAGATCATCACAAGTACAGCAGCAGCAGTGAATACAGGCATAACAGCAGCAGCACTAGGTTTATTCTTCTTCTTCATAATCATTAATTCTAGATGCCATAATCAGATCGAAATTTCAAACCACACACTTACTTTCAACTATAAACAAAACTGACTTATTCTGTCTCCTTAACTCATTACCCATACAATTTTGCAAGTGATCATATACTGTACTACTACAATGGTTACAAAACTTGTTGCTGAAGTTCTCTCCCAGCTGAAACTGAATATAAGAGAGATTCATTCCAGAAAGTCACAATCTACAACTCGAACATATTTCTCACCTTGTTGCAGGTGATCTAGAGTAACAAGAGCTGAAGTTTGAGAGAAACAAGTAACAAGAGCACATCTAGCAAAAAAAGATAAATAGGAACATATTTCTCACCTTGGAGGTGTTGCTGCTGCTGCACTGTCTGAACTTCACTTCCTTTACCTCCTCGGAAACCTGAAATATGCAGATGTTAGAAAGCTTCTAATTTGTATATGATGATTCTAAGAAAATGGAAAAGGAGTATCAAGAACAGATTCACATGTCTGGCTGTTAGCCATTACAAACTTCAATTTATCTATTTCTGTATCTCACAAACTATCATAAATGAATAATAGTATTATAGTTCAGCTATTCCATGGAATAATCTCTCTAAACTTGTTGTAGGTGATCATATTCTGTACTACTACAACTCGAACAAGACCAACTCAACTCTAGCTATCTTACACAGTGAACCGACATACAAATTCACTGAATCTTAGCTGCCAACTACACAGTGACATGACATACAAATTCACTGAATCCTAGCAAAAGCAATGACGGCCACAGCAAGTTGCAGCGTCTTCACACTTGCTCCATCATGTGCATTTACACCAGGATGACAGAACACAATACAACCAAGCATAAACACATGAACATGGTAACTAATTAACAGTTTTACACAATGACAAGATTAGCTACCGACAGTTCTTCCATTGGCCTTATGAATGGCAAGCTAGTTTTAGGGGAATAAAAACCATCTCTCGGTTAGAGAAAATCCAATCCCATATGGAATGGTGATGTACATTAACATTAACATGCCGCCATGGCCCTAGGGTTTGCAGGGGAGGGGTGGAGGAGAAGGGAGGAATCACCTGGGGAGGGGATGGAGGAATGGAGGAAGACGCCGGCGTTGAAGCTCCGGCAGCGGCTGGGCGTTGAAGCTCCGGTGACATGCGGCGGGCTCCTCCACTTGCCTGTCTCTACATCTCGGCTTGGGCGGGAGGACATCGAGGGCGCGGGCGCAGGCGGAGGGGGGCGGCGAGGGAGGCGGTGCTCGGCTCGACGTCGCGTGGCCTGGATGAGCTGAGGTAGAGGCGGTCGTCGTCTCCTCCTCCTCCTCCTCCTGGTCCTCCTCTTCCGGCTCAGGGTGCGGGGGCGTGGGGGCGGCGGCGCGGGGGAGCTGCAGTGGTGGGGGGCGGGGGCGGCGGCACGGGGGACCTGCGGTGGTGGGGGCGCGGGGGCGGCGGGGGTCGGGGCGGCGGCGTCGGGGCAGCGCGTGGGTGGATCTGGCGAGGGAGAGGAGCGAAGGGGATCTGGCAAGAGGGAGAGGGAGGAATTAGCTAGGGGGAAGCTTACTAATGGCGCACCCCGCAGCGGTGCGCCATTAGTAATATTTTTTTATATAGCAATGGCGCACCAGCCAGAGGTGCGCCATTAGAAATCTTTTTTTATATAGCAATGGCGCACCAGCCAGAGGTGCGCCATAAGTAATTTTTTTATTATTATTTTTTGTTGTATCTAATAATTTTTTAGAAAGTGAATATGAATATGAAACAGTAATAATTTTTAATAAAACAGTAATAAATTTTTTTAAATATCATCAAATTTGTTATTTGAAAATATTTATGAATATGAAAAAATATCATCAAATTTATTATTTGAAAATATCATCAAATTTTTTATTTGAAAATATAATCAAATTTGTTTTTTTTGCAATTTTAGTTGCATTCATTTGTGACGGTGGAGCGGGTCGGGGAGGGTGCGGGGGGTCATCGGTGGAAGTGGAGCGGGGGAGGGTGCGGTGGGTCGGCGGCGGCGGTGGAGCGGGGGAGGGTGCGGGGGGTCGGCGGCGGCGGCTGGTGGAGCGGGGGAGAGGGTGCGGGGGGTCGGCGGTGGTAGTGGAGCGGGGGATCAAGGGTGCGGGGGGTCGGTGGCGGCGGCCGGTGGAGCGGGGGAGAGGGTGTGGGGGGTCGTCGGCAGCGGTGGAGCGGGGGAGGGTGCGGGGGGTGGGCGGCGGCGGCCGGTGGAGCGGGGGAGAGGGTGTGGGGGGTGCTCAGCGGCGAGGGGGGCCGGATCTGGCGAGGTGGGATAGCGATCGAGATGGGGGGGATCGAGATCGAGTGTCCTTGAAATTTAAAAACATTCATGAGTTCAAAAAGTGCCCATGAAATACAATCGAGAAATGAAGGCTACAATTTAAATACAATCGATCTTAGCTAGCTATCTATTCACAATCTTTTTGCCCTTATTTTTCATAAATGGAGTTCTTCTCTTGAACGGACGTCCTTTAGGTAGGGTGGTCCTGCTTCTTCTTGTGGTGTATGCTGATACTTCATCGTCATCGTCATGTTCCATCTTCGGGTCCCCGTACTTGTCGAAGTCTTGCTCATTGGAGACTCCATCCATTCCGATGATCTTCCTTTTGCCTCTCCTCACGACAACACGACTGGGCTTTGGCGGGTCGGTAATGAAGAAGCATTGGTCCACTTGGGAAGCCAGTACCCGTGGCTCATTTTTTGTGGTGACGTTTGCGCCCGCGGTCTTGGATTTGGCTTCGGGTATAACCATGGTGGTGAAATACCGGTCTTCTTTTATGCCGTTCTTGGCCCATCTGACACGGAACATCGGGACCTTCTCTCCAGCGTAGCTTAGCTCCCAGATCTCCTCGATCCTTCCGCAGTATCTGTCCTTGTCGTTACTGGTGTAGGATTCCATCATTACCCCGGAGTTCTGATAACCATCGCTCTTCATGTCCTTTCCCTCGGCGTAGAATGTGTAGCCGTTGATATCGTACGCCTCATACGTCATCAGGTTGTGCTCGGCGCCCTGTGACAAGGCGAATATGAGTTGTTCTTCTGCGGAAGAATCCTCATGTAAAGGCTACGACAGAAGCTTCTGCTTGAACCAACGCGTGAAACATGAGTTGTGCTCTTCTATTATATCTTCGTCCATCCTCTGTTGGCCTCGGTCATTGTACGTCTTCTCAATAAAGGTTTTGTGCTCTACCACCCAAGGATCGACCACGTCTATGTGTTGTAGCGCGACTAGGTTTGCTCTTTCAAAGTCGGCGAGTCGACCCTCGAAGTCGACATGCATTTCGCGGCGACCCTCACGGTGACCCCATCGAGCGAGCCTGCCGAGGTTCCTGTTGATGGGCAGACCAACAGGGTTCTCGATGCCTAGATAATTCGTGCAGTAGGAGATGCACTCTTCGGTCAGAAAGGCCCTGGCTATGCTTCCCTCTGGACGTGACATGTTGCGAACGTATCCTTTGATGACACCATTCATCCTTTTGAACGGCATCATGCTGTGCAGGAACATCGGCCCGAGTTGGATGATATCCTCCATGATATGGACCAGCAGATGCACCATAACGTTGAAGAATGCGGGCGGGAAGTACATCTCAACCTCGCATAGTATCACCACGATCTCTTCCTATAGCCTTCTGAGTTGCCTCACGCCAACCGACTTCCGAGAGATGACGTCGAAAAAGTTGCATAGGCCAAATAGCGTTTCACGGATATGCGTGTTCATGATCCCACGGATTGCAATTGGAAGTATCTGCGTCATCAGCACGTGACAGTCGTGAGACTTCATCCCGCTGAACTTCTGCTTCGCTGGCTCTAGGTATCTGCTTATCTTCCCAACGTAACCGTAAGGAAGTTTTACTCCTACGAGGCAGGTGAAAAACTGATCGATCTCCTCCTGACTTAGAGTGAAGCACGCGGGAGGGTAGTCATTTCCGGTCTTCTTGGCCTTTTTGCCTTTGCGACGACTTTCCGTGTCCTTCTTCGCCTCATCATCATCATCATTAGCGTGAAGCTCATCCCTGATGCCCATTGATTTCATGTCTGCCCTTGCTTTCGGCCCATCTTTGGTCCTCTCTGGCATGTTGAGCAGGGTACCTAGCAGACTCTCGCACATGTTCTTCATGATATGCATGACATCAAGGCTGTGAGGCACACGGTGTATCTTCCAGTACGGCAAGTCCCAGAAAACAGACCTCGTTTTCCATACCTTCAGCAGCGTCTCTGGGGCCTTTCGCTTCTTTCCCAGCTCTTGCGCCTTTTGCTTCTTTCCCGGCAGTGGGCAATCTTTCCAATTTTTCAACAGCTCGTCTATTTCCTTGCCACTCCTCGTACGCGGGCGTCTTCGGGGTTCGGTTTCACCATCGAACAGATCATTGCGTTTCCTCCACGGGTCACCGTCGCGAAGCCACCTTCGATGTCCCATGAACAGGGTTTTCGAAGACCCTGGATCTCTATCTAGCTGGCGATATGTTGTGTCATCCATGCACCTGACGCATCCAGAAAATCCGTGGACCACCTGCACCGCGAGATATCCATAACCGAGATAGTCATGCACCGTCGTGAGCAGTGCGGTTCTCATAGGGAAATATTCTTTCTCTGCGGCGTCCCACGTATTGGCTGGCGTTTTCCACAGCGTGTCTAGCTCCTCTTTCAGCAGCCCCAGATACAAATTGATGTCGTTCCCTAGTTGTTTCGGCCCTTCAATTAGCATAGTCATGTGAATGTACTTTCTCTCCATGCACAACTAGGGGGAAGGTTGTACATCCACACAAACACAGGCTAGGTGCTATGTATGCTTCTCTGGCTGCCAAACGGATTGACTCCATCGGTGCTTGCGCCCAGCACGATGTTCCTTGGATCCTTCCCAAATTCTGGGTGTTCGAAGTTCAACGCTTGCCACTAGCTCCCATCCTTAGGGTGACTCGGCATCTTGTCTTTTTTATTTATCTCCGGATCATTTGCGTCATCTTCTCGCTTCTTCTCCTCTCTATCCATGTGCCAACGCAGGAGCTTTGCTAACTTAGGGTCCGTGAAATACCGCTGTAGACGAGGAGTGATCGGAAAGTACCACACCGATTTTCGAGGAGATTTCTTCCTCTTCTTGTATCGAGTGACGCCGCACACCGGACATATGGTAGATTCCGTGTGCTCGTCCCGATAAATGATGCAATTGTTCATGCACACATGGAATTTCACGTGCGGTAAATCCAGAGGACACACGATTTTCTTCGCCTCCTCGAAACTGGTCGGGCACTTGTTCCCCTTGGGAAGACGTTCGTGCCAGAATGACATGTTCTCGTCGAAGCATGCGTCGGTCATTTTGTGTTTTACCTTCATCTCCAGAGCCATGAGCGTTACTTTCAGGCGGGTATCCTCGGGCCTGCATCCTTCATACAATGGAGTAACCGCATCTATCTCCAGTTGATCCAGCTTGGCTTTCTCTCGGGCAGCAGCTCTTGCGTTATCCGTCTGCTTGAGAAGCAACTCTTGAATATGAGGGTCCTACACCCAGCCCATCGATGGTCCATCGTCGTCTGCTCCGCCAGCATCTTCATCTTCATGATCATGCCCTTCATCTGCTCCGGCATCTTCCTCATCATCATGTCCGGCATCTTCTACATGATGACTGTGTACAACATCACCGTCATGATCATGTCCTGGAGATTCTTCGTCTTCTCGCCCGCCCGAGCCGCGGTGGTTGTCTTGCTGCCCTTCCTCATTTCTTGCACGGCCCCCATGGACGACTTCATAGTCATCTTCATAACCTTGCCACTGATAGCCATCCATGAAACCACGCAAGATCCCCGCACCTGCCCGGAATCCAGGTACGCAATAAGGCTCTTCAGCTTGCATCTTCGACACGGACATCTTATCTCCGTCTCATTCTTTTGAAGCATCTCGGCCTTCGCGGAGCTCAAAAACCTATTCACGATGCCTTCGGTCATCGTGCGGACCATGGTCGCCTGCGGGGTAGAGCAAAACGATATTTTAGAACCAAGAAAAAAATTGGCATGACTTTCCCTAAAAATAGGACCAAAAAGAATGCATAGTGCCAAAATTCTCGCTGAAACGGAAATGAATCAACATGCCAGCAAAATATTGGCAACTATCGCATTTTAAATACCGGTACCTGCAAACACAAACATATATGCAACACCACAAACATATGCAACACCACAAACATACATAGATCTAGCTAGGCCACAAAAAGTGCATGTGCACATTGTTGGAGGGAGAACAACATAAAGATAGCTTCCCCCCTTACTTACCTATCAAAAAAAGGTAATTTTACCACTTAATTTGGACGAATCTATGGTGCAAATGAGGTGAGGAGGAGGAGGCAGCCGAGACAAGCTTGGAGGAGGAGGTGGAGAGAATGAAGTGGGGAAAGTGAGTGGGAGGTGTGGCTGTCCAAAATATCTTGTTGGTCCCAGGTTACTAATGGCGCACCACCTGAAAATGCGCCATTAGTAACCCTGGTTACGAATGGCGCACCTGCTGGTGGTGCGCCATTAGTAGTTTTGCAAAAAATAAAAATAAAAATATACTAATGGCGCACCGTGGCATAGTGCGCCATTACTAGTTTAAACTAGTAATGGCGCACTATGCCACGGTGCGCCATTAGTAGTTTTGCAAAAAAATAATAAAAAAATATAGTAGTGGCGCACTGTGCCTGGATGCGCCATTAGTATGATTGGAAAAATGAAAAAAAAAATGTTACTAGTGGCGCACCATGTGTCTGGTGCGCCATTAGTGTCTTCCACACTAATGGCGCACCTGCACATGATGCGCCCCTGCTGTATAGGAGTGGCGCACCACATGTCAGGTGCGCCATTAGTATCCATTTCATCTATAGCCCTTTTCCTAGTAGTGCAAAGTTATTAGTTCTTCAAAATGAGAGCTACAAGTTGGCAAGCCTAAGGGAATCTTGCCACATTTTTTGTGTGTATGTCATGTGGGGCCTTAGTGTGGCTTGCCTAAGGTGTGGCTTGAACCAAACACTCATCTAAGTTAATCAAACTTGCCTAACCTTACATTCCACCAGATTTTGCCACATGTTAGAATCCAGAAAGCTCCACATGTAGAAGCATAATGCACAAACCACCAGAATCTCATGCATGCAATGCACGTGTACCATACTAGTACTAGTTGGTAGTAGTAAGAAACCAATTCTAGTTTTGGCACAAGCTCGTACTGCGCAAGCACCACAAGGCCTGCCGCAGGAGTTACATTTCCCTTTCGGGGCCCACGGGACCGAACTTCAGTGGCTTAGTGCCCGGCCTATGAGTCAATGACATGCGGACCTTAAATGCGGCTGGCTCACATGTCATTCTCATGGTGGTGGCATGGTTCACGACTCATTCATTCGAGATGAACCGGCCGGTGGTGGCATGGTCGTGGCGAGGGTGCCACAGCTGGGCGTCGGGGCGTCACGAGGCATAGATGGCCACACCGGCGGGTACTACCTGTAGTACTCCAGCTGAGGATTGATGCCCGGGACGAAATGTATCACAGCCGCTAGATGAAAATTCGATGGTGCGGGACTATGGATCGAAGCACAACAGCGGAGCAGGCAAACCGCGTCCAATCAGGTGTGTCTGTGGTAGAAAGTTGATGGTCGCCACAGTTCAGCTGGCCCGCATGTCATGCACACAAAAGCAGAGGAGCGGTGGGGCCGAGAGGGATGAGGGGCACGTCGGGGGATGAGAATCACCTGACGCGAACAATCCTACCATTCTGTTATTGACATGTGGGACCCATAAGCGTGGGTCTCACCTGTCAGCGAAGGAAAGGCAGGGCAAGGCAGTGATAGCCATGTCAGAGGATCCATGTCCATGTCGTGGGACGTCGTGCCGTGGGTTGGAGCGGCGTCGTGGGAATCGCGTGTGGGTGTGGCACTGGTAGAAACAAGAAACGTGATGGTCGCCATGGTTCAACTTCCATGGACAAGCTGTCATGTCTGCTGACACATGTATATCAAAACTAGAGTGTTTATATTTCAAGCACGTGAACAAGTATTATTCTACTACTTTGGATCCATTGGCTTGCATATGTACGGGAGGGTACCAACATCAATTTGCACAACATTTACAATGGTGACACCATTCCCATAGAAACTTTGTCCAACATTGGGATCAGCCATGCAATGGGCCACCACATGAATTGGTACGATGGAACCACGGTGAGATTGAATAAGATAGCACGAACCTTGCACATGGCGGTCAAAGGCGGGCCATGCTGTCTGCGGCCGATTTGTTGCCATACGAGTAGGAAGACGATGTGCTCCTTTCTAACCGCATCTTCGTGGTGACAAACCAGGGGACTTATTTTGTATGGGACACGTCCTACGATATACTCCCTCTCTCATAGTTTATTTGTTTTGAATCTTTTCATTTTATAAGTTTCAAATTCAAATTAGAGCTCCCCATCACATGTTGAGATTACAATGTCCATTAAATCATTGCGTGCATGTATAGTAAAGAAACAAATCTCGAGTTTGGCACGAGTTCGTGCTGCGGGAGCACCACAAGCCCTGGCGCAGGAGTTACATTTCCCTCTCAGGGCCGTCGGGACTGAGCTTCAGCGCCTTACTACACCTACCTTTGAGTCAATAACATGTGGGTGCCATAGGTGACTGGTCCACATGTAATGCTCCCGTAGGCAGAGGGGCGGTGGGGCCAAGAGGGGTGAGCCGCAGGTCGGGGGACGTGTGGTTTCATGGGTTCGAGCGGAGTCGTGGGAATCGCGGGTGGCTGTGGTAGAAACTTGATGCTCGCCGCATTTTAGGAGGCCCACATGTCATGCACACTAAGGCAGAGGGGCGGGGCGGCCGAGAGGGGTGAGGCGCATGTCGGGGGGCGTGGTGCCGTTGGTTGGAGAGGCGTCGTGGGAATTGCGAGATGAAACGTGATGGTCGCCATAGTTGAACATCCATGGACATGTTGCCATGTCTACGGACACATGCACTGCATACCGATCACTGGAAGGAGTAGCAGAGAAAGCTATATATGCGGATAAATAGTTCCTTATAGTCAAGCGGACCCACGCTACTACTCTGTTCCAAAGACATGCACACCATCAAAATAGTCCATCTATATCAATATACACCAAGAGGGAATAAGTTTTTTTACAAGAGAGGAAATAGTTCATCCATCCATAATGCCCTCCTGTTGGTGCAGCCTTTTCTTCTTCTTCTTCTTCTTCTTCTTCTTCTTCTTGTTCTCATTCTCTGTGGGAGACGGCTTCACAACAAGCTCTTTGGACCTTGCAGCTATCTCGAAACTCACACGGGCATTGAGGGCAGCATATTTTATCCGCTCGTACATAAAGGGATAATTCTCCCATCCAGACGACCTTAATGCCACCGTTTCGTCACCCTTCTGAAGATTTGTATCGAGCACAAAATTTTCTACGTTGAATAGGGATGGTGTCTGTTTATCACAATCTTCTACAGGAATTTTGATTCCAGTTTGTAGGTCAGCGATGCTTTTCAAATCAAGGTTGTACGGCTCCAGCTTTTGTTTGTCTCCTTCGATGGCTGCCCCACAGAAGTCTACATCCTCCCGAGACAAGAAATCGTGAAGCTCACCTGGTATGGAGGGCGAGTGTATGATGTGGTACACCAAAACATCATCTTCGTGGCACAGCTGAAGGACGGCAGCGTGCTGGATCTTCCCAGGGGCACGCTCCGTGTACTCTGCGTCGAGACCGATCACCCTCGTCTCTACCTTTTTGAGGGAGTTGGATACATTGTTGATCCACTGCCGAACAACCCTTGGGTGGACGGTGACGGTGGCAACTATGCGCATCGAGCCTTCGACGAGGACATGTTGGACGCTAAAAACCTGCATCTCAATCTCTATCGCCATTTGGAACCGCTAGAATGGAGGGCTATGGTTTGGAGAATTAGGATTAGATGGCTAGTCTAACTGAAGTAGTAGATGATTATTTAAAGAGGTTAAGACAATGTGAACGCAGTGGGGTTTGGATGCAAATGAAGACGAAGGGGAGGTGAAGAAGCCAAGGAGAATCGGTTCCCGATGGAGAAGTAAATGGGAGAAGTGGCATGCAGGCAGTTGATTAGACGGCTAGGTAGACTAAACGAAAAGGCTATGCGGGTAGACTAATGAGTCATACCTGTTCGTGTACGTGCCCATCCTTCCTGATAGGTGGGACCTATGCAAATAGATAAAAAAATGTGTCATAGTTTTTTTGAGCGCGTGAGTGGGAGACACAACATTCTCTGGTTAAGGAATACTCCCTCCGTTTAGGTGAGTATAAGTCACCTTATGAAAATCAAGTTTTCCCAAAACCTTTAGGCGTGGAGCATTAACTTCCTGCTCGATCCCCTACCAGCCTCGTTAGCCAGCGTTCTCTTCCTCTGCTGCCGCGTTCTACCTTTCCATTTTTCCTCTTCTCAAGTGTGGAATGATCTGCATGCCATCCTTGATGCACCAGAACGGCCACTGCATGCATTGCGGCAGGGCGTTGATTGGGCATGCACGAGAATTTGATTCTGCTCGCAATATGGATGATACCTGAACGATGAAGTGAACATGCATGCTAGCATGGAGACCTATTTCCGCTATACAATACTGCAGTGCTCATGTTCCTACTACTACTACTACTACTACTACTACCAGTAGTAGTAGTAGTAGTAGTAGTAGTAGTAGTAGTAGTAGTAGTAGTAGTAGTAGTACAACTGTGGTACACTTGATGGTCAAAATACTATTCATCCAGTCCTCACAGTGAAGTGACAACACCCTGCGCCTGACACTAGTCCAGGCGGCGTGTTCGGGTTACCAAAGTCAGCCTCACCCTGTGCACTGTGCAGTCTGTCACCGCCGATGTACAGCACATCGGCGCCTCGCCTCGTCTCCCTCTCCGCTCCCATAGCACCACTCCATCTCGATCTCCTTCTCCGTCTCCGTCTCCGTCTCCATCTCACTTTGCCCCCATGTACCATCGCCTCACTCGCCTCTCCCAGTACCACTATTCCCTCGCTAGCCGCTTCAGCACCGACATCCTTCTCCCCCGTAAATCAAACCCCCTTCCAAACTCCACCATGGCCGAACGCGAACCGCGCAGCATCCATATGAGCCACGATTGGAGCAATCTCCCAGTGACATCCTCAACCTCTGTTGTTCGCGTATGGATATGTTGAGCGCCCTGCGGCTGGCTGCATGCTCGAGGGACATGCACACAGCCATCGTTGAAGCGAGGCCTAAGCTTTTCAAGACACCCTACTTGCTGCTATCTGGTCTTGCGAGATTGGCTCACCATGATATGGAGGCGTGCATGATGCCCCTCGACTTCAATCCGATCTCCATTAGCCGAAACTTCTTTGCAGGTATGTAGTGGGTCGCTGTACATCATTTCCCTCGACATTGATCCGATCACCATCGCCCGAAACTTCTTGGCAGGTATGTACTGGGTCGGCATGTACTCCCACTGGATGGCTGCCTTCAGAGAAGACGGTAAAAAGTTGGTGCTCTTGAACTTCCAGACCTCCCATGAGATTATCCTTCCTCCGTTGGATTATAGAGTATTACCATCGCGGTCCAAGTCATCTAGATTACTACTTTAGTTGGACGGACCTTGTTTTGCAGAAGATTGTAGAAACATTCACCACACTGTTGGTTTCATCTAACCATACATTAGAGAAGTAAATGTGCATATGGAGAACTCTATATTTGGAAGTAGTGAAATCCTGCAATGCTTACCATGTGTACATACCTATATTCGCCCTTCAACAATCAATGGCTAGAATAATATCCTCACAAAAATTTTGCCCACAGAACACGAGTATATAACAATGCATGGTCTATTAGTTACGTTGAAGAATTTGTTTGTGAGGACAGAACATGATTACATAACATGCATGACATGGTAGTTTCCTGTGAAGAATTGATTGCGAGATAACATGAGTATAACCATGTGTGGCACTTCTATATTTTCGAAGCCAGTATACATTTCCCTGTATTTTCCTCCCAGTTCCAAAAGGGACATATCAATGTTGTTTCTTGCATTATCCTACTCATACTCTGAACAATGCTGATCTTACATTAACAATGCATGTCCTTCTTGATATGATGCAGTGTCCCTACAGTTACTACCCTTTGTAATCACACCACCTTTGCCAAAAACATGGAAGCACAACTGGATCCTTGCTCGATCAGACGACGGCAAAAGACTGATGATCATTCAGACACATGAGCCAGAAAAGTTATATTTTAAAAACCCCACTGTATACAAGCACCGTGTAATACGTGAGTATCCGGATGGTGGCTGTTACGTCTATGAGCAGGATACCAGCTTGTTGGGGCCTTTAGGATTTTTTAGTTGGAGACGTGTAAACAGCCTTGGTTCACACTCTCTGTTTCTCGGACTCAATTATCCAATTAACCAGGAGATCACCGTTGGCAAGGACCTTGATGGCAGAGAGGCTCTGTTTGCTATGGAAAACTGTGTCTACACGGCGAGCCCTAGGAGTTCGGGAGCAAACTCCCCTGATTTTCAACGATACAGCCTGCAGCCAAAAGAAGGTGAGAATGACAAAGGCATCCGGATTAACTGTGATCCTTGGATGTCTCAATTACGACAGGCAGTGATGTGGTTCAAGCCTTCATGTTGATAGGTAATTGGGCTGTTGTATCGAAAGGGTGGAGTATTGGTGTCTCCGGATCACTGGTCGCTGAAGCGGGGCTGCAAATTATGATGGTGTTGGATCATCTCTTCGAATGACTTTGTTGTCTTTGCTGCTGGTTCTGGATGGGTAGTTCTTTCTTTTGTTATGCATATTCCTTGTCATTTGGTCATCCTCGTCTATGTCACTCTTACTATGTAATAGTTGCTTCCGTTTAGAATACCATTCTCGTCTGGATCACGAGAGTCTGAGCGCTGCAGATGGGTGCGTTTTGGTGGTGTAGCATGACTTCTTATGAACTATCATATCTTGCTGTTTATGTCAGTAGTAGTCACTAGTCAGTGTTTGAATGTTGTATATATCGTTGTTTCGAACTGTTTATTGTCTCGAATTACTGGTGGGCTAAATGAGGGCATCACCATTCTCCAGTGTTCAGAGTATATCTCCTTTTTTCAAGTTATATAATTTGAGCTCAGTGTCTTTTCGATGATGTACACTTGTTTGGGCCAGTGAGGTGTTGTTGAATATGGGCCGAGTAGTAACGCAATACCAAACAGGTCAATTATGACTCTCAGGCCAGGCTCTCAAAAGATCCTGAAAAAAGGTCGGGCTCTCCAAAAAAGAAAGAATAAGGACTCTTAGGCCGACATGTGGGCGCCACCGGTCTTTTCATGCGCTTGCGCGCCGAGAGCATATTGGCACATGCTCGAAATTCATGCTACCTTTTCATCCCCAGTCTCCCACCCCTCCCCCACCTCTGGAATCTCAATTCCTA
Source organism: Triticum urartu (assembly GCF_056163025.1). NCBI lineage: Eukaryota > Viridiplantae > Streptophyta > Magnoliopsida > Poales > Poaceae > Triticum > Triticum urartu. The sequence continues at coordinate 357,470,703 of NC_141877.1, forward strand.
CTCCAGTTCCCCCAAATCCCCCTCCTGTACTCCCTGTACTCAAGCACACTACCATGTCACCGGTCAACGCAGATCTCCAAGCCGGAGATCCTGAGGTCAGTCCTGCCTTCGGTCGCTGCGTGCTGTTGCTCAACAGTGGCATGGCAGCGCTTGACGACCAGTTTGCCGGCAAAGTGCTGATGGTAACCATCAACGACGACCGGCCTCCTGTCTCGCCGGACGACCTTGTCAAAGCTCTTGGCATTGCGCACGTCATCCAAATAAGTGACTTGCTCGTCGAAGTCTGTCCGCCACCGGCTGATTTCTTCGTCAGGTTACAGACAACTTTTGGCTGCAGTCGTGTGTTCGAATCTTCCCGGTGTTTGTTCTGCGATGGTGCACTGGTGAGCTTTGATCGGTGGCACCCAGGATGGGGCTCGGTGCCCTCTGAGCTTGAGTTTTTGACAAAGCTTACCTTCCACGGCATGCCTCGACGTGCTTGGAACAGCGAGTCCATGAACGAGCTTATCAACGACCTTGGAGGTGAGCTCGTAAGTATGTTTGTTCCTCCAGACAGTTGGGCTCTGACGGTTATGGCATGGATGAAGAAGCCGTCCACCATACCGAAGGTGATTGGTGTTGAGATACCGGTGCGGGAACCGGGGTTTTACTATTCGTCGCCACCAAGGCCGCCACGGACCACAATAGGGATGTACATATATCAAGTGTTCGTGCATGTCAAAGAAGTGGTCAATCCATCAATCGAAGTCCTGCCGCCGCTGCTGGTGCCAGGGTCCGTCGATGACGTCCATTACAGGAGTCAACGTCAGACTTTCCCCGTGTTGCTCGGAACGATGGATGGCACAGGGCCTACTCCATCACGCGGCGGAGACCACTACTTCTTTGGGAGAAGAGGCAGGGCTGGCTGCCTGGATGTGCTCTAATTTGAGGTAACAACTGAATCTTGTCAGATACTAGTTAAATCAGAGCTATGCATGTGAAGCACTGATATGCCAGTACATTTGATTGTGACCTGTTCTAATTTTGTACCTAAACTTTTTTTAGAAAGGGTTGTACGTCAACTTAATGTGCTAGTAGAACTTATTGTGTTGTCTGTCTGTTTTCTTTGCACAACATTCAAGATATTTAGCCGTCATTGATAAAGAAGATGAACCGTTATGTATGACTTGGTTGGTTTCAACATAGCCCTTCCCGTAGCAATCCACTGCTTCCATCTTGATTGAGCCGCCTGCGTGAAATTTTTGTATGCAAGTTCAGTGTGCTATGATGTTCTATATGATTGTGTCAACTATCTAAGTTTTTACTGAGCATCAGCAATGCATATGGCTGAAAGATGTATTTACGAGCATTGACCGATGGGTCTCTCTATCTCTATCTCTCTCTCTCTCTCACACACACACACACGCACACACACACGCGCGCACACGCACAAGTGGGACCCGTTGAATTATTTATTTACTCATGACAGCTTTTAATTTGGTTCCACTGTAATCTAACTTTTTTCTTGAGTTATTAATTGAGCCCAGTGACTTCAAAAAGTTGTACAGAAGCCTTGTTTGGGCCTTTCCAGCCTCGCTGAATGTGGGCTGAGTAACCATGTTAGGTTGTATTGTACTACACAGGCCTTTTTTCAACATCAGCAATGCAACTGGGCCGACAGTTGTACACAATATCCGGGTCAACTTTTATTCTCCGCCCCGTTGGGCTCCAAACTTTCCTAGGAGGTATGCATTAGGCTTAACAAGAAAATGGACTTTAAGAAATAATAAATGGGATGTAATTATAATAACTGGACAGTTACTATGCACCAAACACGTAATTAGTTTGAAAAATATATTATTTTTGGAATTTGAAAATTTTAATTTCATTACTTGTTGTGCGCGCAATATTTTGTTGGATTTTAACGTAATACAACTTTATTTTGAAATTATATTTAACCTGACTAGAAATTTCGGATACAAATATTTCGGATCCCATCAAAATGTGGCAATATTTTTTAATTCTGTTTTGAGCGGTTGTTTGAAATTATTAATCGTTGTCCTAGCTAGAAGTTGGGCTATACTTTTAACAAACTGTAAATGGGTTGTAGTAAATTCCATTAGAATTAAAAAATGGGATGTACATTCTTACAAATCGCAAATGGGCTATATGTTCTCTCCCAAATCCGAGCTGTGGGCCTACTAAGTTAACGCGTACCAAGGGCTTTGTTAACTTAGTCAATATAAACGATTCTAGCTACAGTGATCGTACAATGTCCATCCAACGGCCGTAGTGCTTCTTCAACCTCTGGTCTTTTTGCTCCAGCCGCCCAAAGCAGCGTCGGTCGTGTCGCGTGCTCCTGCCTCCCGTGGTCGGCTGTGATGTCGCGGAGGCCTCACCGCCCCGCACTACTCCCATCGCTGGCCAGGCCATCCCTCTACTCACCCACACCCCCTGTTATTCTACGGCGACGGCAGCCTCACACCGCAGCCGAACCAGTGAACTCTCGTACTCCTCTCCGCGCGGGCTTCCACTACTGCATCTTCCCCGGCTCCGCGTCATCCCCTTCCTAGGCCTCGCCGTCGTCCAGACCACCGCCCTGGTTCTCTCGGCGCGTCGTGGTCAACATGGTCAATGACCGACTTCAATCGGAAGAGTTATGTACGTGGAGAGGCTGACAGCTGGGTCCAGGCGGCCGCAAGGAAGTGCCTCTTTATTACGCGAAAATAATTATTCCTCCACCTGACAGCAGGGACCCACCGGACGGGCCACCTTATTTCGTGAAAAAACATTTCCCCCCTGACTGTTGGGACCCACCGGACGGGCCAGCGTATTTCATGAAAAAAACGTTCCCCCCGCTGTCAGCTCGGACCCACCGGAAGTGCCTCCTTATTACGCACAAAAAAATGAATACCCCCTGCTAGCTGGGACCCACCATGGTGGGAGGCTGACTTGTGGGCCTACTAAGTTGACTGGGACGGGGGCCTTTGTCAACTTTATTCAATATGAACGATTCTAGCTCCAGTGACCGTACGATGTCCGTCCAACGGCCGTAGTGCTTCTTCAACCTCTGGTCTTCTTGCTGCAGCCGCCCAAAGCAGCGCCAGTCGTGCCGCATGCTCCTGCCTCCCGTGGCCGACTGTGCTGCCGCGGAGGCCTCACCACCCCCTACTATTCCCACCGCTGGTCAGGCCCTGCGGCGATGGCAGCCTCACACCGCAGCCGAACCAGTGAACCATCTTACTCCTCTCCGCACGGGCTTCCACTGCCGCGTCTTCCCCGGCTCCCCGTCGTCCCCTTCCTAGGCCTCGCTGTCATCCACCACCCTGGTGCTCTCGGCATGGCGTGGTCAACGTGGTCAAGGAACGACTTCAATCGGACGTGGACTGGACGTGGAGAGGCTGACAGCTGGGCCCACGGCCGCAGCAAGGAAGTGCCTCCTTATTACGCGGAAAATAATGATTCCTCTACCTGACAGCTGGGACCCACCGGACGGGCCACTATATTTCACGAAAAAAACGTTACCCCTGACTTCTGGGACCCACCAACTACATCTTCGCACGCAAGGAAGTGCGTCCGGGCAAAAAAAATGATTCACCCCCCTGACTGCTGGGACCCACCAGCTACATCTTCGCAGGCAAGGAAGTGCCTGACAGTCGGGACCCACCTGGTCGAAGCGTACGTAGCGTTGTCATTCTGGCCGTCAACGTGTACGTACACATATACTGGTGGATGTAGAGGCGCGCACGTGTCATAGTAGAGGCGCGTACGTGTCGTAGTAGAGGCGCACACGTAGCATGTACACATACGTACAGCGGCCAGGGTGCAAGAAAGAAAATACGGCCACGTATGTGTACATACAGGCGGGGTCTCGAACGCCTACTCGCACATACGTACAGCCAGGGCTCGTGTACATGGCTGGGTCGGAATGGAGAAACAACGTCGTCGTCGTGTTCATGGGGAGGCAACGGAATGCGTCGTGTTCATCGACAGGCAACGGAACGCGTGGGAGCCAACGGCTGGGTTGGAACGGACTGCGTGGTCGTGTTCATCGGGAGGGCTTGGACAGAACAGGCGATGGAAACGAGGCCTGGCATACCGCACAAAGGAGGAAATGGACCTCCTATGTTCAGAACGGGGTCCTGTTGATCGGGAGGGGTCTAGCATACCGCAAAACGGAGGAAACGAACCTCCTACGGTCGAAACGGGGGTCCTGTTGATCGAGAGGGGTGTGGCGTACCACAAAACGGACATCCTACGATCGAAACGGGGGTCCTGTTGATCGGGAGGGGTGTGGCGTACCGCTAAACGGACGAAACGGACCTCCTACGTTCGAAACAGGGGTCCTGTTCATCAGGAGGGGTGTGGCGTACCGCAAAACGGGACTCCACGGGATACTGTTCATCTCCACAGTCGACCTCCTCCAGCCTCCACGGGCTCCTGTTCATTCAGCCTCCACCGCGCGCTACTCCATCGGCTACTGTTCAACCACCCCTCCATCGTCTACTGTTCATCCAGCCCTCCACACCACGAGGTCCTGTTCAACCACCCCTCCACGGGCACCCCTCCACCGTCTACTGTTCATCTAGCCCTCCACCACACCAGGGTCCTGTTCATCCAGAGGCAACGCCACCGCTCACCGTTCATCCACCCCCCCTGCAACGCTCACTGTTCATATTGCAAGCAACGCCACCGCTCACTATTCATCCACCCCCCCCCCCCCGCAACGCTCACTGTTCATCCCAGAGGCAGCATCGATCAGCTTCAGTTAGCAGCAGTAGCGAAGGAATCACTCGATCGGGTTCAGTTAACAGCCATCGATCGATCGCTCGGGTTCAGTTAGAGCCAACGCCTCACACACACGCGCGTACATGTATGAGAGAAACGCATATCGCTCGGCCCCCGACCTCCCATCATAATCGAGAACTCCCCGAAATTTTTCTCCCCCTCGCTTCTACCATGGTTTTTTATGGCATGGATGGCCCAAAGAATGTCATGCAGCTGCGTCTCTGGCCCGCCCAGGACGAAAATCCCATTTTCTGTCATGATTTTTTGTCATAGAAGTAGGATCCCACCACATCTATGATGATACCGGGTTTTGTCACAATTATCATCATAGAAGTTTCATATGTATGACAGGAAAAAAATTCGTTCGGCCCAAAATGTCATGGATGTGTCTTTTTTTTGTAGTGTTGCTATCAGTTTAGCAGGGAGGTACCAAAGTAATCCAGGAGTGGATTACTGGACAGCGGTCAAAAACATCCCGAAATACCTGAAAAGTACTAAGGATATGTTTCTCGTATATGGAGGTGACAAAGGGCTCGTCGTAAATGGTTACATCGATGCAAGCTTTAACACTGATCCGGATGACTCTAAGTCACAAACCGGATACATGCTTTTATTAAATGGTGGAGCTATCAGTTGGTGTAGTTCCAAGCAGGGCGTCATGATGGGATCTATGTGTGAAGCAGAATACATAGCTGCTTCGGAAGCATCAAATGAAGGAGTCTGGATGAAGGAGTTCATATCCGATCTAGGTGTCATACCTAGTGCATCGGGTCCAATGAAAATCTTTTGTGACAATACTGGTGCAATTGCCTTGGCAATGGAATCCATTTTTCACAAGAGAACCAAGCACATCAAGAGACACTTCAATTTTATCCACGATCAAGTCAAGGAGGGAGACATAGAGATTTTCAAGATACATGCGGATCTGAATGTTGCATACCCATTGACTAAGCCTCTCTCACGAGCAAAACATGATCAACACCAAGACTCCATGGGTGTTAGAATCATTACAATGTAATCTAGATTATCGACTCTAGTGCAAGTGGGAGACTGAAGGAAATATGCCCTAGAGGCAATAATAAAGTTGTTATTTATATTTCCTTATATCATGATAAATGTTTATTATTCATGCTAGAATTGTATTAACTGGAAACTTAGTACATTTGTGAATACATAGACAAACAGAGTGTAACTAGTTTGCCTCTACTTGACTAGCTCGTTGAATCAATGATGGTTATGTTTCCTAACCATAGACATGAGTTGTCATTTGATTAACGGGATCACATCATTAGAGAATGATGTGATTGACTTGAACCATCCGTTACCTTAGCACAATGATCGTTTAGTTTGTTGCTATTGCTTTCTCCATAACTTTACATATTCCCATGACTATGAGATCATGCAACTCCCGAATACCGGAGGAACACTTTGTGTGCTCCCAAACATCACAATGTAACTGGGTGATTATAAAGGTGCTCTATAGGTGTCTCCAATGGTGTTTGTTGAGTTGGCATAGATCGAGATTAGGATTTGTCACTCCGATTGTTGGAGAGGTATCTTTGGGCCCTCTCCGTAATGCACATCAATATAAGCCTTGCAAGCAACGTGACTAATGAGTTAGTTGCGGGATGATGCATTACGGAATGAGTAAAGAGACTTGCCGGTAATGAGATTGAACTAGGTATTGAGATACCTACGATCGAATCTCGAGCAAGTAACATACCAATGACAAAGGGAACAACGTATATCGTTATGCGGTTTGACCGATAAAGATCTTCGTAGAATATGTGGGAGCCAATATGAACATCCAGGTTCCGCTATTGGTTATTGACCGGAGACATGTCTCGGTCATGTCTACATAGTTCTTGAACCCATAGGGTCCACACGCTTAATATTCTGTGACGATCAGTATTATGAGTTTATGTGTTTTGACGTACCGAAGGTAGTTCGAAGTCCTAGATTTGATCATGGACATGACGAGGAGTCTCGAAATGGTCGAGACATAAAGACCGATATATTGGAAGCCTATGTTTGGACATCAAAATAGTTCCGAATGAGTTCGATCATTTTCCAGAGTACTGGGAGGTTACCGGAGCCCCCCCCTCGGGGGGGAATATATGGGCCTTATTGGGCTTTAGGGGAAAGAGAGAGGGTTTGCCTAGGGTAGGCCACGCGCCCCCCAAGGCCTAGTCTGAATTGGACTAGGGGGAGGGGCGGTGCCCCCTCCTTCCTTCTCTTCTATCTTTCCCTTCCTTCCCTCCTACTCCTACTTGGAAAGGGGGGAATCCTACTGCCGGTGGGAGTAGGACTCCCTAGGGCGCGCCATAGTAGAGGGCCGGCCCTTCCCCTCCTCCACTCCTTTATATACGAGGGAGGGGGCACCCCATAGACACACAAGTTGATCGTTGATCCCTTAGCCGTGTCCGGTGCCCCCCTCCACCATAATCCACCTCGGTCATATCATCGTAGTGCTCAGGCGAAGCCCTGCGATGGTAGCATCATCATCACTGTCATCACGCCGTCATGTTGATAAATCTCTCCGTCAACACTCAGCTGGATCGAGAGTTCGTGGGACGTCACCGAGCCAAACGTGTGCAGATCGTGGAGGTGTCGTACTTTCGGTACTAGGATCGGTCGATCGTGAAGACGCGCGAGTACATCAACCACGTTGTCATAACGCTTCCGCTTACGGTCTACGATGGTACGTGGACAACACTCTTCCCCGCTCGTTGCTATGCATCACCATGATCTTGCGTGTGTGTAGGAATTTTTTTGAAATTACTACGTTCCCCAACACCCCCACCTCAGGAGGCAGCACAACCTCAGGAGGACACAGGCTCCATCGACGCTCCCACCCTCGTCGAGCGCCCAGTATACTTCATCAGCACTGTGCTATGGGACGCGAGAGCACGGTATCCCATGCCGCAGAAGCTCTTACTCACGCTCTTGGTGGACTGGCGCAAGCTACGCCATTATTTCCAAGGCCACCCAATCAAGGTCGTCTCAGCCTACCCCCTAGAGAGGGTGCTCTAGAGCCCCAATGGCGCGGGGAGAGTCGTCGAATGGAACATTGAACTACAAGCATTTCAGTTGGAGTTTAGCACGACCAGGGTCATCAAGGGAGCCGCACTCGCTGACTTCATTGCGGAATGGACCAACGCTCTGAGGCCCGAATTGGGCGAGAGCCGATCCCTCTCGCTAGGAAATGAAGCACCGGATGGCTGGGTCATGTACTTTGATGGCGCTTTCGCACGGCAAGGCGCGGGGGCTGGCGCTGTGGTCATCTCGCCCACCCAAGACAAGCTATACTATGACATGCAGCTTTTCTTGCAGCGGGGTGAGAAGGTCTCCAACAACATCACAGAATACGAGGGATTGATCACCGGCCTCAAGGCCACAACATCCTTGGGCGTGAGGCATCTCACCATCAAGGGTGACTCGTAGCTCCTCGTCAGCTTCTCCAACAAGGTGTACGAACCAAGGGACGAGCGTATGGAGGCGTACCTCGCGGAGGTGCGCAAGATGGAGAAGTAATTTTGGGCCAAGAGCAACAGCATGTGCCATGCGGCACCAACAAGGAGGCTGACGAGATCACCAAGAGGGCGTCATGGCGTCTACCCCAAGAACCTGGTGTCTTCGAAGAGCGACTCTTCAAGCCTTCGGCGACCCCTTCGGCACTCAATGACGTGGCCGAGCTACTGAGGTCTTGCGAGGCCTGCCAATTCCATGTCAAGCAAATCCACCAGCCGGCCTAGGGCCTCTAGACTATCCCGCTCTCGTGGCCATTCACGGTCTGGGTCTGGATATCCTGGGTCCATTCCCGCGAGCGCCTGGGGGCTACCGCTACCTCTACGTCGCCATCGACAAATTCACCAAATGGGTAGAGGTGGAGGCCGTCCGCACCATCCCAGCCGGGTCGGCAGTTAAGTTCATCAAGGGCCTCGTGAGCTGGTTCGAGGTCCCTAACCGCATCATCACCGACAACGGCTCGCAGTTCACTTGCAATCTCTTCAGGACCTATTGTGCTAACCTTGGAACGCAGATTTGCTATGCTTCGATGGCACACCCCGGGAGCAATGGCCAAGCCTAGCGCGCCAACGCTGAGGTCTTGAAAGGCCTCAAGACCCGGACCTTCAGGAAGAAGCTCGAAGCCTGCGGCAGGGGCTAGCACGACGAGCTCTAGTCGGTGTTGTGGTCCATCCGCACCACTGCCTCCAAGCCAACAGGCGAGACCCCGTTCTTCCTTGTCTATGGAGCAGAAGCGGTTCTCCCTCACGAGGTGCGGCATCGCTCCGCACGGTTCCTGGCATTTGATGAGATGCAGCAGGACGCCATGTGGGGGATGGACCTCGTGCTGGGGGAGGTACGCTGATACGTCTCCAACGTATCTATAATTTTTGATTGTTCCATGCTATTATATTATCCATCTAGGATGTTTTATATGCATTTATATGCTATTTTATATGATTTTTGGGACTAACCTATTAACCTAGAGCCCAGTGCCAGTTTCTGTTTTTTTTTCCTTTTTTTTGAGTATCGCAGAAAAGGAAAACCAAACAGAGTCCAATTGACCTAAAGTTTTACAGAGATCATTTTTGGACCAGAAGAAGCTCATGGAGTATCGGAGATGGGCCAGAAGAGTCCCGAGGCACCCACGAGGGTGGGGGCGCGCCCTACCCCCTGGGCGCGCCCCCTACCTCATGGCCGCCTCGGGGACCCCCCTGACTTGTTCCCAACTCCAACACCTCTTATATATACCCAAACTTCTAGAAAGAAACCTAGATCAGGAGTTCCGCTGCTGCAAGCCTCCGTAGCCACCAAAAACCAATCTAGACCCGTTCCGGCACCCTGCTGGAGGGTGAAATCCCTCTCCGGTGGCCATCTTCATCATCCCGGCGCTCTCCCTGATGAGGAGGGAGTATTTCACCCTCGGGGCTGAGGGTATGTACCAGTAGCTATGTGTTTGATCTCTCTCTCTCGTGTTCTTGATTTGGCACGATCTTGATGTATCGCGAGCTTTGCTATTATAGTTGGATCTTATGATGTTTCTCCCCCCCTACTCTCTTGTGATGAATTGAGTTTTCCCTTTGAAGTAATCTTATCGGATTGAGTCTTTAAGTACTTGAGAACACTTGATGTATTTCTTGCATGTGCTTATCTGTGGCGACAATGGGATATCACGTGATCCACTTGATGTATGTTTTGATGATCAACTTGCGAGTTTCGTGACCTCGTGAACTTATGCATAGGGGTTGGCAGACGTTTTCGTCTTGACTCTCCGGTAGAAACTTTGGGGCACTCTTTGAAGTTCTTTGTGTTGGTTGAATAGATGAATATGAGATTGAGTGATGCATATCGTATAATCATACCCACGGATACTTGAGGTGACATTGGAGTATCTAGGTTATATTAGGGTTTTGGTTGATTAGCGTCTTAAGGTATTATTCTAGTACGAACTCTATGATAGATTGAACAAAAAGAATAGCTTCGTGTTATTTTACTACGGACTTTTGAATAGATCGATCAGAAAAGAATAACTTTGAGGTGGTTTCGTACCCTACAATAATCTCTTCGTTTGTTCTCCTCTATTAGTGACTTTGGAGTGAATCTTTGTTGCATGTTGAGGGATAGTTATATGATCCAATTATGTTATTATTGTTGAGAGAACTTGCACTAGTGAAAGTACGAACCCTAGGCCTTGTTCCAACGCATTGCAATACCGTTTGTGCTCACTTTTATCATTAGTTACCTTGCTGTTTTTATATTTTCAGATTACAAAAACCTATATCTACCATCATTATTGCACTTGTATCACCATCTCTTCGCTGAACTAGTGCACCTATACAATTTACCATCATATTGGGTGTGTTCGGGACACAAGAGACTCTTTGTTATTTGGTTGCAGTGTTGCTTGAGAGAGACCATGTTCATCCTATGCCCCCCACGGATTGACAAACCTTAGGTCATCCACTTGAGGGAAATTTGCTACTGTCCTACAAACCTATGCACTTTGAGGCCCGACAACGTCTATAAGAAGAAGGTTGTGTAGTAGACATCAAGCTCTTTTCTGGCACCATTGCCGGGGAGGTTAGTGCTTGAAGGTATATCTTTAGATCTTGCAATTGAGTCTTTTTGTTTCTTGTTTTATCACTAGTTTAATCTATAAAATAAAATTTAGCAAATTTATATCTTTAGAACTAGGGTTTAGCAAATTTATTGTGATGATAGCATGCCTCCTATTTATGATGATTATATTGATGAAACTGGGTTTGGAAGAGTGTCAACTTTAGGAAGTAATGGTCCCACTATTTTTGAGGGTGTTGAATCATATTGTGATAATTATGGAAGTGTATTTGGAGAGGTCATGACTTTATTTAGTGATGAATCCATTATTTCGGAAGAGGTTGCAATTGATTATGAGAACAAAGTTGCAATCTATGATGATTATTGTGATGACATGTATGCTACAAAGATTAATGATAAACATGACACTTGTGATCATGATTTTAATTTTCAATTGGATTATGCCTCACGTGATAGTTATTTTGTTGAGTTTGCTCCCACTTCTATTCATGAGAAGAAATTTGCTTATGTGGAGAGTAATAAAAATTCTATGCTTGTAGATCATGAAAAGAATGCTTTATGTGATGGTTATATTGTTGAATTAATTCATGATGCTACTGAAAATTATTATGAGGAGGAATATATGCTTGTAGGAATTGCAATAATATCAAGTTTCCTCTCTATGCGCTTAAAATCTTGAAGCTATGCTTGTTTTGCCTTCCTATGCTAGTTGATTATTGTTCCCATACGTTGTTTGCTCACAAAATCCCTATGCATAGGAAGTGGGCTAGACATAAATGTGCTAGTCATATTCTTCATGATTCTCTCTTTATGTTTCAATTCTTATCTTTCATGTGAGCATCATTGAAATCATCATGCCTAGCTAGGGGCGTTAAACGATAGCGCTTGTTGGGAGGCAACCCACTTTTATTTTTGTTCTTTGCTTATTGTTTATGTTTAGTAATAAATAATTCATCTAGCTTCTTTTTAGATGTGTTTTTATGTTTTAATTAGTGTTTGTGCCAAGTAGAACCTTTGGGAAGACTTGGGTGAAGTCTTTGCGATCTTGCTCTAAACAACAGAAACTTTTGCGCTCACGATATTAGCTGCCATTTTTTTACTGGAGAGTGTGTTTAGGCTAATTCTTTTTGAAGATGATTAATAGACAAATTCCTCAGGTCCACCAATTTATTTCAGAATTTTTGGAGTGACAGAAGTATTCGAATGATACAGATTACTACAGGTTGTTCTGTTTTTGACAGATTCTGTTTTCATTGTGTTGTTTTCTTATTTTGATTAATCTATGAGTAGTATCGGAGGGTATGAACCAGAGAGAAGTTGGAATACAGTAGATATTACACCAATATGAATTTAGAATGAGTTCACAACAGTACCTAAGTGGTGATTTATTTTCTTATACTAACGGAGCTTATGAGTTTTCTGTTGAGTTTTGTGTTGTGAAGTTTTCAAATTTTGGGTAAAGACTCGATAGACTATGGAATAAGGAGTGGAAAGAGCCTAAGATTGGGGATGACCAAGGCACCCCAAGGTAATATTCAAGGATAACCAAAATCCTAAGTTTGGGGATGCCCCGGATAGCATCCCCTCTTTCGTCTTCGTTCATCGGTAACTTTACTTGGAGCTATATTTTTATTCACCACATGATATGTGTTTTTCTTGGAGAGTCATTTTATTTTATTTTGTTTTGCTTTCTGTTTGAATAAAATACCAAGATCTGAAATTCTTAAATGTTAGAGAGTCTTCACATAGTTGCATAATTATTCGACTATTCATTGAACTTCACTTATATCTTTCGGAGTAGTTTGTCATTTGCTCTAGTGCTTCACTTGTATCTTTTTAGAGCACGGCGGTGGTTTTATTTTGAAGAAGAGATGAACTCTCATGATTCACTTATATTATTTTGAGAGTCCTTAACAGCATGGTAATTTACTTTGACTATAAAATTAGTCCTACTGTGATGGGCATTCAAGATGGGTATAATATAAACTTTCATATAGAGTGCATTGAATACTATGAGAAGTTCGATACTTGATGATTGTTTTGAGATATGAAGATGGTGATATTAGAGTCATGCTAGTTTAGTAGTTGTGAATTTGAGACATACTTGTGTTAAAGTTTGTGATTCCCATAGCATGCACGTATGGTGAACCGTTATGTGATGAAGTTGGAGCATGATTTATTTATTGATTGTATTCCTTATGAGTGGCGGTTGGGGACGAGTGATGGTCTTTTCCTACCAATCAATCCCCCTAGGAGCATGCACGTAGTACTTTGTTTGGATAACTAATACATTTTTGCAATAAGTATGTGAGTTCTTTATGACTAATGTTGAGTCCATGGATTATACACACTCTCACCCTTCCACCATTGCTAGCCTCACTAGTATCGCGCAACTTTCGTCGGTACCATAAACCCACCATTTACCATCCCCAAAACGACCACCATACCTACCTATTATGGCATTTCCATAGCCATTCCGAGATATATTGACATGCAACTTTCCACCATTCCGTTTATTATGACATGCTTCATCATTGTCATATTGCTTTGCATGATCATGTAGTTCACATCGTATTTGTGGCAAAGCCACCCTCATAATTCTGTCATACATATCACTCTTGATTCATTGCACATCCCAGTACACCGCTGGAGGCATTCATATAGAGTCATATTTTGTTCTAAGTATCGAGTTGTAATTCTTGAGTTGTAAGTAAATAAAAGTGTGATGGTCATCATTATTAGAGCATTGTCCCATGTGAGGAAAGGATGATGGAGACTATGATTCCCCCACAAGTCGGGATGAGACTCCGGACAAATAAAAAAAAGAGAGAAAAGAGGCCATAAAAAAGAGAATGCCCCAAAAAACAAAAAAAATGAGAGAAAAAGAGAGAAGGGGCAATGCTACTATCCTTTTACCACACTTGTGCTTCAAAGTTGCACCATGATCTTCATGATAGTGAGTCTCTTATGTTTTCACTTTCATATACTAGTGGAATTTTTCATTATAGAACTTGGCTTGTATATTCCAACAATGGGCCTCCTCAAGTGCCCTAGGTCTTCGTGAGCAAGCAAGTTGGATGCACACCCACTTAGTTTCTTTTGTTGAGACTATCTTCTCCTTTTTGTGATGATATGCCTAGTTGATGTGAGACTATCTTCTCCTTTTTGTCTTCTCCACAACCACCAATCTATTCCACCTATAGTGCTATGTCCATGGCGCACGCTCATGTATTGCATGAAGATTGAAAAAGTTTGAGAACATCAAAAGTATGAAACAATTGTTTGGCTTGTCATCGGGGTTGTGCATGACTTAAATATTTTGTGTGATGAAGATAGAGCATAGTGAGACTATATGATTTTGTAGGCATAGATTTCTTTGGCCATATTATTTTGAGAAGACATGATTGCTTTGTTTGTATGCATGAAGTATTATTATTTTCATGTCAATATTAAACTTTTGTCTTGAATATTTTGGATCTGAACATTCATGCCACAATAAACAAGATTACATTGATAAATAGGTTAGGTAGCATTCCACATCAAAAATTCTGTTTTTATCATTTACCTACTTGAGCACGAGCAGGAATTAAGCTTGGGGATGCTTGATACGTCTCCAATGTATCTATAAATTTTGATTGTTCCATGCTATTATATTATCCATCTAGGATGTTTTATATGCATTTATATGCTATTTTATATGATTTTTGGGACTAACCTATTAACCTAGAGCCCAGTGCCAGTTTTTGTTTTTTCCTTGTTTTTGAGTATCACAAAAAAGGAAAACCAAATAGAGTCCAATTGACCTGAAATTTCACGGAGATCATTTTTGGACCAGAAGAAGCCCACGGAGTATCGGAGATGGGCCAGAAGAGTCCCGAGGCACCCACGAGGGTGGGTGCACGCCCTACCCCCCTGGGAGCACCCCCCTACCTCGTGGCCGCCTCGGGGATCCCCCTAACTTGTTCCCGACTCCAACACCTCTTATATACCCAAACTTCCAGAAAGAAACCTAGATCGGGAGTTCCGCCACCGCAAGCCTCTGTAGTCACTAAAAACCAATCTAGACCCGTTCCGGCACCCTGCCGGAGGGGAAATCCCTCTCCAGGGGAAATCCCTCTCCGGTGGCCATCTTCATCATCCCGGCGCTCTCCATGATGAGGAGGGAGTAGTTCACCCTCGGGGCTGAGGGTATGTACCAGTAGCTATGTGTTTGATCTCTCTCTCTCTCGTGTTCTTGATTTGGCATGATCTTGGTGTATCGCGAGCTTTGCTATTATAGTTGGATCTTATGATGTTTCTCCCCCTCTACTTTCTTGTGATGAATTGAGTTTTCCCTTTGAAGTTATCTTAGCAGATTGAGTCTTTAAGGATTTGTGAACTGATGACCCACAAGTATAGGGGATCTATCATAGTCCTTTTGATAAGTAAGAGTGTCGAACCCAACGAGGAGCAGGAGGAAATGATAAGCGGTATCCAGCAAGGTATTCCCTGCAAGTACTGAAATAAGTGGTAACAGATAGTTTTGTCATAAGATAATTTGTAACGAGCAACAAGTAACAAAAGTAAATAAGGTGCAACAAGGTGGCCCAATCCTTTTTGTAGCAAAGGACAAGCCTGGACAAACTCTTATATGATGTAAAGCGCTCCCGAGGACACATGGGAATATCGTCAAGCTAGTTTTCAGCATGCTCATATGATTCGCGTTCGGTACTTTGATAATTTGGTATGTGGGTGGACCGGTGCTTGGGTGTTGCCCTTACATGGAAAAACATCCCACTTATGATTAACCTCTATTGCAAGCATCCGCAAATATAACAAAAGTATTAAGGTAAACCTAACCATAGCATGAAACATATGGATCCAAATCAGCCCCTTACGAAGCAACGCATAAACTTGGGTTTAAGGTTCTGTCACTCTAGCAACCCATCATCTACTTATTACTTCCCAATGCCTTCCTCTAGGCCCAAACAATGGTGAAGTGTCATGTAGTCGATGTTCACATAACACCACTAGAGGAGAGACAACATACATCTCATCAAAATATCGAACGAATACCAAATTCACATGACTACTAATTGCAAGACTTCTCCCATGTCCTCGGGAACAAAAGTAAGAACTCACAAAGCATAAACATGTTCATAATCAGAGGGGTATTAATATGCATATAGGATCTGAACATATGATCTTCCACCAATTAAACCAACTAGCATCAACTACAAGGAGTAATTAACACTACTAGTAACCTACTAGCACCAATCCCGGACTTGGAGACAATAATTGGATACAAGAGATGAACTAGGGTTTTGAGATAAGATGGTGTTGATGAGGATGTTGATGGAGATTTCCCACTCCTGATGAGAGGAGCGTTGGTGATGACGATGGTGATGATTTCCCCCTCCGGGAGGGAATTCCCCGACAAAATGGCCCCGCCAGAACCCTAGATTGGCTCCGCCAAGGTTCCGCCTCGTGGCGGCGGAGTTTCATCCGAGAAGATGGCTTATGATTTTTTCCCATCAAAAGAGTCCATATAGCAGAAGATGGTCACTAGAGGGCCACCAGGGGGCCCACGAGGTAGGGGGCATGCCTAGGGGGGTAGAGCGCGCCCCCCACCCTCGTGGGTAGGGTGTGGCCCCCCTGGTGAAGTTCTTGCGCTCAATGTTTTTTATATATTTGGAAAACATCATCCGTGAAGTTTCAGGACTTTTGGAGCTGTTGAGAATAGGTCTCTAATATTTGCTCCTTTTCCAGCCAGAATCCCAGCTGCCGGCATTCTCCCTCTTTATGTAAACCTTGTAAAATAAGAGAGAATAGGCATAAGTATTGTGACATAATGTGTAATAACATCCCATAATGCAATAAATATTGATATAAAAGCATGATGCAAAATGGACGTATCAACTCCCCCAAGCTTAGACCTCGCTTGTCCTCAAGCGAAAAGCCGAAATCAAAAAATATGTCCACATGTTTAGAGATGAGGGTGTCGATAAAAATAAAATACGGACATGAGGGCATCATGATCATTCTTAGAACAGCAACTTATATAATTCTTGTCATATGATATCTTATGCTAGAGTAATAATTGAATCACAATATCAAGTATGAATGGTAAACTTCATTGAAAACTAACAAACTATAATCTCAGTCATTGAAGCAATTGCAATTTATCATAACATAGGAAAGAGTCAATGTATAAGAGCTTTTCAGCAAGTCTACATACTCAACTATCATATAGTCTTTCACAATTGCTGACACTCACACAATACTTATGGGTATGGAGTTTTAATCGGACACAGAGAAAGATAGGGGCTTATAGTTTTTGCCTCCCAACGTTTTACCTCAAGGGTAATGTCAACAGTAATAGTTCATGAAAACCCACATCCAATTAGCCATATATACCAGGATCTTTCCAACATATTGTGCTTGCCAAAGGATAAAATGTAAAAAAGGAAGGGTGAGGATCACCATGGCTCTTTTGCAGTGTAGGAGATAAAAGTAAAAGATAGGCCCTTCGCAGAGGGAAGCAGAGGTTGTCATGCACTTTTGTGGGTAAATGCACAAAATCCTAATGCGAAAGAACGTCACTTTATATTGCCACTTGTGATATGGACCTTTATTATGTAGTCTGTCACTTTTATTACTTCCATATCACACGATCATATAAAGCTTATTTCTTCCACACCAATCAGTCATACATATTTAGAGAGCAATATTTTTATTGCTTGCACTGATGACAACTTACTTGATGGATCTTACTCAATCCAAAGGTAGGTATAGTGGACTCTCATGGCAAAACTGGTTCAAGGGTATTTGGAAGCACAAGTAGTATCTCTACTTGGTGCAATGAATTTGGCTAGCATGAGGGGGAAAGGCAAGCTCAACATGTTGGAAGATCCAAGACAATATAATTTATCTTGGATGTAGGAACACATAACCCATTATGTTGTCTTCCTTGTCCAATGTCAACTTCTTTAGCATGTCATATTTTAATGAGTGCTCACAATCATAAAAGATGTCCAAGATAGTATATTTATATGTGAAGACCTCTCTTTCTTTGTTACTTCCTATTAATTGCAACGATGACCAAAACTACGTTTGTCAACCCTCAACAACTTTTATTCATCATACTCTTTCTATGTGAGCTCATTACTCTCCATAAGACTCACATGATCTCTTTGTTTCTTTTTATTTATTTCTCTTTTCTTTTATTCACTTGGTATCATGGCAAAAATAAGCAAGCCCTTGACTCAACACTAATCTTTATTATATAGCTCACAGACTCGATTACATAGAAGGATCATAAAGCAAAACTCACAACTAGATCATACTAAGAACTTTTATTCTACTAGATCAAAATATTACCAAAAGGATCGAACTAAGAAAATGGTAAAGATAAAAGTGATGGTGATACGATACCAGGGCACTCCCCCAAGCTTGGTAGTTGCCAAGTGGAGTGCCCATACCCAGGTGATTATGTCTCCTTTGTTGGTGAAGAAGGTGGAGTTGTTGATGATGGATAGTCACACATCGAGCATAGGAGGTCTTCTAGCTTGCGGATAATGCCCTTGAGTGCGATGATATGCTCCTTCAACAAAATATTTTCACGCGTGAGATACTTATTTTGTATACGAGCCAACTCAATCATCTTGAAGGCTTCGATTTCTGTTGGGGTAACAAGATTGTGATCTAGTTGAAGGGTGTCTTCTGTTGCTGGAACTTGATCCTCCATGGCCTTCTTGATCCCTTCATCCTTGTTGATCTCCATAGGTTCTTATCTCTTCAGCTCTATCTTCATTAGCCAAGCATCGTTGCCCTCATGGTTAGAGGAGGAGGGAGACGACATAGTGCCTGGCCTTGACAACCCTGACAGAAAACAGCTCGAAACAAAAACAAGAGATTTTTGCATGATACGGGAGTCAAAACCCCCGGGAGGTTATATAATGAATTTTTACCGACCAAAATACGTGTCCTGTAAGAAAACGGAGTCCGGAGAGCACACGAGGTGCCCACGAGGTAGGGGGCACGCCCAGGGGGTAGGGCGCGCCCTCCACCCTCGTGGAGCCCTCGTGTCCTTTCCGGACTGCTGCTTATTTTTCTATGTTTCTAAATATTCCAAAACGGAGAATTATTGCCTTAAAAATTGTTTTGGAGTCGGTTTACTTACCGTACCACATACCTATTCCTTTTCGGAGTACGAAATGTTTCGGAAAGTGTCCCTTATGTATTCCTCTAGGGTTATGATTTCAATAACATTGGTTTCAAAATTTATGGGATTACCTGAGATATAATGTTTGATTCTTTGACCATTTACCACCTTCGGATTTGTGCCTTTGAAGTTGTTGATTTCTATGGCACCGGAACGGTAGACCTCTTCGATAACGTAAGGACCTTCCCGTTTAGAGAGAAGTTTTCCTGAAAAAAATCTTAAACGAGAGTTGTATAGCAATACATAATCACCTACATTAAACTCACGCTTTTGTATTCTTTTATCATGCCACCTTTTAACTTTTTCTTTAAACAACTTGGCATTTTCGTAGGCTTGGGTTCTCCATTCATCAAGTGAGTTAATATCAAATAACCTATTCTCACCGGCAAGTTTAAAATCATAATTTAGTTCTTTAATAGCCCAATAAGCCTTGTGTTCTAGTTCGAGAGGTAAGTGACATGCTTTTCCATAGACCATTTTATACGGAGACATACCCATAGGTTTTTATATGCAGTTCTAGAGGCCCATAATGCATCATCAAGTTTCTTGGACCAATTCTTTCTGGACCTATTAACAGTATTTTGCAAAATTAATTTGAGTTCTCTATTACTCAATTCTACTTGACCACTAGACTGAGGGTGATAAGGGGATGCAATTCTATGATTAACATCATATTTAGCAAGCATTTTACAGAAAGCACCATGAATAAAATGTGAATCACCATCAGTCATTAAATATCTAAGGACTCCAAACCTTGGAAAGATAACTTCTTTAAGCATTTTAATAGAAGTGTTATGATCAGCACTACTAGTTGGAATAGCTTCTACCCACTTAGTAACGTAATCAATAGCAACTAAAATATGTGTATAACCATTAGAGGAAGGAAAAGGTCCCATATAGTCAAAGCCCCAAAGATCAAATGGTTCAATAGCAAGTGAATAATTCATAGGCATTCCTTGACGTCTACTAATATCACCAATTCTTTGACATTCATCACAAGATAAGACAAACTTACGGGCATCCTTGAAGAGAGTAGGCCAATAAAAACCAGATTGTAGTACCTTATGTGCAGTCCTATCTCCAGCATGCTGTCCTCCATAAGCTTCGGAGTGACACTTGCATAGGATATGTTCCTGTTCATGCTCAGGTACACAACGTCTAATGATACCATCTACTCCTTCTTTATAAACATGTGGGTCATCCCAAAAGTAATGCCTCAAATCATAGAAGAACCTTTTCTTTTGCTGGTATGTGAAACTAGGTGGTATAAACTTAGCAACAATGTAATTAGCATAATCAGCATACCATGGAGCAGTATGAGAAGCATTTATGACATTTAATTGGTCATCAGGAAAGCTATCATCAATAGGTAGTGGGTCATCAAGCACATTTTCCAACCTAGACAAGTTGTCTGCAACGGGGTTCTCGGCTCCTTTTCTATCGACAATATGTAAATCAAATTCTTGAAGCAAGAGAACCCATCTAATAAGTCTAGGTTTAGCATCTTTCTTTTAAATAAGATATTTAATAGCAGCATGATCATTGTGAATAGTTACTTTAGAATCAACAATATAAGGTCTAAACTTATCACATGCAAATACAACTGCTAAGAATTCCTTTTCAGTAGTAGCATAATTTCTTTGAGCATTGTCTAGAGTTTTACTAGCATATCGAATAACATTTAGTTTCTTATCAACTCTTTGTCCTAGAACAGCATCTACAGCATAATCACTAGCATCACACATAATTTCAAAGGGTAAATTCCAATCAGGTGGCTGAACAATAGGTGCAGAGATCAATGCTTTCTTAAGTATTTCAAATGCTTGTACACAATCATCATCAAAGACAAATTGTATATCTTTTTGTAATAAATTAGTCAGAGGCCGAGAGATTTTTGAGAAGTCCTTAATGAACCTCCTATAAAAACTGGCATGACCAAGGAAACTTCTTATACCTTTGATGTCCTTGGGACATGGCATCTTTTCAATAGCATCAACCTTGGCTTTATACTCTTCAATACCTCTTTCAGAAACTTTATGCCCCAAGACAATACCTTCATTAACCATAAAGTGGCACTTTTCCCAATTCAGGACAAGATTAGTTTCTTCACATCTCTGCAAAACTCGATCGAGGTTTCTCAAGCAATCATCAAAAGAAGATCCATAGACGGAAAAGTCATCCATGAAAACCTCACAAATCTTTTCACAAAAGTCACAGAATATAGCCATCATGCATCTTTGAAAGGTAGCAGGTGCATTACATAAACCAAAAGGCATACATCTATAAGCAAAAGTATCAAAAGGCCATGTAAAAGTGGTCTTTGATTGATCTTTAGCTGACACAGGTATTTGAGAGAAACCAGAATAACCATCTAGAAAGCAAAAATGTGTATGTTTGGATAATCTTTCTAGCATTTGATCGATAAAAGGTAAGGGGTAATGATCCTTTTTAGTAGCCTTATTTAATTTGCGGAAATCAATTACTATCCTACAACCAGTAATAATTCTTTGAGGAATCAATTCATCTTTATCATTAGGAACAACAGTAATACCTCCCTTTTTAGGGACACAATGGACAGGACTTACCCACTTACTATCAGCAACATGATAAATAATACCTGCCTCAAGGAGCTTTAATATCTCCTTTCTTACCACTTCTTTCATTTTAGGATTCAGTCGGCGTTGATGATCACGAACTGGTTTAGCATCTTCTTCCAAATTAATTTTATGTTGACATAGAGTGGGACTAATGCCCTTAAGATCATCAAGAGTATACCCAATAGCAGCACGGTGCTTCTTCATAGTTTTTAATAATCTCTCTTCTTCATGTTCTGAAAGGTTAGCACTAATAATAACAGGGTATATCTTTTTCTCATCAAGATAAGCATATTTAAGAGTATCAGGTAACGGTTTAAGCTCAAACACGGGATCACCCTTAGGTGGAGGAGGATCCCCTAGGATTTCAACAGGTAAATTGTGTTTCAGAATAGGTTCCTGTTTAAAGAATACTTCATCTAATTCCCTTCTTTCATTCATAAACATATCATTTTCATGGTCTAGCAAATATTGTTCTAAAGGATAACTAGGAGGTACGGCAATAGAAGCAAGACCAATAGTTTCATCTTTACTAGGTAATTCTTCTTCACGGTGTTGTCTACTAAATTTAGAAAAATTAAATTCATGAGTCATATCATCTAAACCGACAGTAACAACATCTCTTTTGCAATCTATGGTAGCATTAACAGTATTTAAGAAGGGTCTACCAAATATAATGGGACAGAAGCTATCTTGTGGGGAACCAAGAACAAGAAAATCAGCAAGAAATTTAGTTTTCCCACACAAGACTTCAACATCTCTAACAATTCCCATTGGTGAAATAGTATCTCTATTAGCAAGTTTAATTGTGACATCAATATCTTCTAACTCAATAGGTGCAGTGTCATGCATAATTTCTTTGTATAAGTCAATAGGTATTGCACTAGCACTAGCACCCATATCACATAAGCCATGATAACAATGATCTCCTATTTTAATAGAAATAACAAGCATACCTACCACAGGTCTAGGTTTATCTGTATCACGGGGTTTAGCAATTCTAGCAGTTTCATCACAGAAATAAATAACATGCCCATCTATATTATCAGACAAGAGATCTTTAACAATAGCAATATTAGGTTCAACTTTAACTTGCTCAGGAGGTGTATATGATTTAATATTGCTTTTACGAACCATAGTTGAAGCTTTAGCATGATCCTTGATCCTAACAGGGAAAGGCGGTTTCTCAACATAAGAAGTAGGAACAATAGGATCATTATAAGTAATAGTCTTTTCTTCAACTTTAATAGGTTCAACTATTTTTACTTCTATGGGAGGATGATATTTAAACCACTTCTCCTTGGGGAGATCAACATAAGCAGCAAAAGATTCACAGAAAGAAGCTACTATCTCAGAGTAAAGTCCATATTTAGTGCTAAATTTACGAAAAATATCGGTATCCATAAAAGATTTAACACAATCAAAACTAGGTGTCATACCTGACTCCTTACCATTGTCGAGGTCCCAATCTTCGGAGTTGCGTTTAATTCTTTCCAATAAATCCCATTTGAATTCAATAGCCTTCATCATAAAAGAGCCAGCACAAGAAGTATCAAGCATGTTGCGATTGTTATCAGAAAGCCGAGCATAAAATTTTTGAATAATCATTTCTCTTGAGAGCTCATGATTGGGGCATGATATAACAATGATTTAAGCCTCCCCTAAGCTTGAGCGATGATTTCTCCTTCGCGAGGCCAAAAATTATATATATAATTGTGATCACGATGAAAAAGATGCATAGGATAAAACTTTTGATGAAATTCCAATTTCAATCGTTTGTAATTCCAAGACTCCATATCATCACATAGCTTTTACCATGTCGATGCATCTCTCCTCAAAGATAAAGGGAAGACCTTCTTCTTAACAACATCTCCGGGTACACCTGCAAGCTTAAATAATCCACAAACTTCATCCACATATATTAGATGCTCATCAGGATGTTTTGTTCCATCTCCCAAAAAAGGATTAGCTAGCAGTTTTTCTACCATAGCCAAAGGAATTTCAAAGCAAGCATTTTCATTTTCAGTAGGTTCAGTAGGTTGAGGAGCAACTCTTTGCTCTACTGGTCAGGGTGAAGATACCCCGAACAAGCCCCTCAGAGGATTACTTTCCATAGTAACAAGTGACAGTAAATTTCAGCACACTATATAAATTTTTCCTTACCAAATTCCACCTACCAAAGGCTCTTCACTCCCCAGCAACGGCGCCAGAAAAGAGTCTTGATGACCCACAAGTATAGGGGATCTATCGTAGTCCTTTCGATAAGTAAGAGTGTCGAACCCAACGAGGAGCAGGAGGAAATGATAAGTGGTTTCCAGCAAGGTATTCTCTGCAACTACTGAAATAAGTGGTAACAGATAGTTTTCTGATAAGATAATTTGTAACGAGCAACAAGTAACAAAACTAAATAAGGTGCAGCAAGGTGGCCCAATCCTTTTTGTAGCAAAGGACAAGCCTGGACAAACTCTTATATGATGTAAAGCGCTCCCGAGGACACATGGGAATATCGTCAAGCTAGTTTTCATCACGCACGTATGATTCGCGTTCGGTACTTTGATAATTTGGTATGTGGGTGGACCTTACTTGGACAAACATCCCACTTATGATTAACCTCTATTGCAATCATCCGCAAATACAACAAAAGTATTAAGGTAAACCTAACCATAGCATGAAACATATGGATCCAAATCAGCCCCTTACGAAGCAACACATAAACTAGGGTTTAAGCTTCTGTCACTCTAGCAACCCATCATCTACATATTACTTCCCAATGCCTTCCTCTAGGCCCAAACAATGGTGAAGTGTGATGTAGTCGATGTTCACATAACACCACTAGAGGAGAGACAACATACATCTCATCAAAATATCGAACGAATACCAAATTCACATGACTATTAATAGCAAGACTTCTCCCATGTCCTCAGGAACAAAAGTAACTACTCACAAAGCATAAACATGTTCATAATCAGAGGGGTATTAATATGCATATAGAATCTGAACATATGATCTTCCACCAATTAAACCAACTAGCATCAACTACAAGGAGTAATTAACACTACTAGCAACCTACTAGCACCAATCCCGGACTTGGAGACAAGAATTGGATACAAGAGATGAACTAGGGTTTTGAGATGAGATGGTGCTGATGAAGATGTTGATGGAGATTGCCCTCTCCCGATGAGAGGAGCATTGGTGATGACGATGGCGATGATTTCCCCCTTCGGGAGGGAAGTTTCCCCGGCAGAATAGCCCCGCCAGAACCCTAGATTGGCTCCGCCAAGGTTCCGCCTCGTGGCGGTGTAGTTTCGTCTGAGAAGATGGCTTATGATTTTTTTTCCATCGAAAGAGTCCATATAGCAGAAGATGGTCACCGAAGGGCCACCAGGGGGCCCACGAGGTAGGGGGCGCCCCAGGGGGTAGGGCGCGCCCCCCACCCTCGTGGGCAGGGTGTGGCCCCCTGGTGAAGTTCTTGCGCTAAATGTTTTTTATATATTTGGAAAACATCATCCGTGAAGTTTTAGGACTTTTGGAGCTGTTGGGAATAGGTCTCTAATATTTGCTCCTTTTCCAGCCAGAATCCCAGCTGCCGGCATTCTCCCTCTTTATGTAAACCTTGTAAAATAAGAGAGAATAGGCATAAGTATTGTGACATAATGTGTAATAACAGCCCATAATGCAATAAATATTGATATAAAAGCATGATGCAAAATGGACGTATCAAGAACACTTGATGTATGTCTTGCATGTGCTTATCTGTGGTGACAATGGGATATCACGTGATCCACTTGATGTATGTTTTGGTGATCAACTTGCGAGTTCCGTGACCTCGTGAACTTATGCAAAGGGGTTGGCAGACGTTTTCGTCTTGACTCTCCGGTAGAAACTTTGGGGCACTCTTTGAAATTCTTTGTGTTGGTTGAATAGATGAATCTGAGATTGTGTGATGCATATTGTATAATCATACCCACGGATACTTGAGCTGATATTGGAGTATCTAGGTGACATTAGGGTTTTGGTTGATGAGCGTCTTAAGGTGTTATTCTAGTACAAACTCTATGATAGATTGAAAGGAAAGAATAGCTTCATGTTATTTTACTACGGACTCTTGAAAAGATCGATCAGAAAAAATAACTTTGAGGTGGTTTCGTACCCTACAATATTCTCTTTGTTTGTTCTCCGCTATTAGTGACTTTGGAGTGACTCTTTGTTGCATGTTGAGGGATAGTTATATGATCCAATTATGTTATTATTGTTCAAAGAACTTGCACTAGTGAAAGTATGAACCCTAGGCCTTGTTTCAATGCATTGCAATACCGTTTGTGCTCAGTTTTATCATTAGTTACCTTGCTTTTTTTATATTTTCAGATTACAAAAACCTATATCTACCATAATTATTGCACTTGTATCACCATCTCTTCGCCGAACTAGTGCACCTATACAATTTACCAATGTATTGGGTGTGTTGGGGACAC
Source organism: Triticum urartu (assembly GCF_056163025.1). NCBI lineage: Eukaryota > Viridiplantae > Streptophyta > Magnoliopsida > Poales > Poaceae > Triticum > Triticum urartu. The sequence continues at coordinate 357,496,823 of NC_141877.1, forward strand.
AAGAGACTCTTTGTTATTTGGTTGCAGGGTTGCTTGAGAGAGACCATCTTAATCCTACGCCTCCCATGGATTAATAAACCTTAGGTCATCCACTTGAGGGAAATTTGCTACTGTCCTACAAACCTCTGCACTTGGAGGCCCAACAACGTCTACAAGAAGAAGGTTGTGTAGTAGACATCATACGCCGCCGTGAAGCCTCTATCCGAGCGGCAAGATACCAGCAGGCCCTGCGACGGTACCACTGTTGCAGTGTATGCTCCAGGATGCTCGAGGTGGGCAATCTCGTCCTGAGGCCGGTGCTCTCCAGGGAAGGGCTGCACAAGCTCTCGCCCATGTGGGAGGGCCCATTTAGGATCGCCCGCGTCTCCAGCCCTGGTGCGGCGCGCCTAGAGACGCAGGACGGGATCCACATCCAGAACACTTGGAACATCCAACACCTCTGAAAGTTCTACCCATGAAGTATGGCCCAGTGCCTGTGAAGGTTTCCGCTCCTGACACTCTCACATAATAATGAGCGGGGCTGTACATGCCCCGGAGTCTCCAGAGTGCCGCTCTCGAGCCTCGGGGGCTCCCTCCCACGTCCTAGTGGCAGCACTTAGCTCTGCACTGGTGAGAAGACTAGACTAGGTGCTGAACGTGGCTGTTCATTTGCTTTCTGTAGTTGGCTTGCCCCTTTTCCTTTAATGAAATTTGGAGTTCTAGTGTTTCTCGATGGCTTGGTTTCATGCCCTCTCTTCTCTCTGATTCTTCCCACGATTCTTTGTTTTGTGCCTGGGAGGGTGGCAGTCGCCCGACGCTCTCCCTCACGCGCCTTGCCCTGGGCCCGGGACAGGCATGCATGCGTGCGCACTCCCCTTGTCTCTGCAAGGCGCCCTCGTTTGAGCTCATGATCGGTGCATCCCTTTTTTAGTCCGTGCCCCACGGGTATCGCGACGCGGTGCGTTTGGCCATGACCAACCCATGCCTCAGGCCTCGCGCAAGAAGGGATAAGGATTTCTTAACGAATTTTTGCAGCTTCGCGATATCGCTCAAGCCGGCAGCAGGGAAGCACCACCAGGTGCCCAGAGGTGCACACCCTCACGAGGTCAAGTCTACCCCGGATACATCAAGCTAAGTTACCCCTCTACACCCGCATAAGGCACATATTTCACAACACAACCCGTAAACAATAAACACACCACAAAAGCAACATAAGCACCATAGTTCATTACAGGCCCTCGTAGGGCCCCATATTTGTTTCTGACGATGCAGGGGGAAAGGGAAGGAGAGGACAAGAAAAAGGGGCTCCTATGATGCGGCTGCTAATGAGGACCGATTCCTCAGACTTAGATAGACTCCTCCTCGCGCTTCGCCGGGCGCGACGACGGGATGACCCGCCACCGTCCTCGAAGCGAGCCCGACGGCGTGGCGGCTGGTCATAGCCGCCGCTGCTGGAGCCCTCGCCGGAGGAGGAGCTGCAGTAATTAGGCGAACCGCGGCCGCCACCGACGGCAAGTTCACCTTCGTGCTCGTCACGGCCATCGCCAAGGCCAAGCACCTCGCCACCATCGTCGTTGTCTTCATGACAGCATCCGGCAGGGCGATCGTCGTCCCCGAACACCCTCACGAAGAGGGTCGCTGCCCCATCGAACATGAAGTGGAGGGTGCACTGCCTGCCCAGGCCTCACACGCGGGCGAATGTCTGCCAGCCACGGGCCAGGGCTATATTGCCTTGCAGCGGAGATCTCCACCGCGACCCGCGAAGCCTTGCTGCAGCAGCCAGAGGCCTCCGGGGCTTGGGGCCGGCAGTTCACCGATGAAGGAGCGCAGAAGTTGAAGCCAAGTGCCGGCCGGGTTCTCCGACCACACAACAAACTCTAGCAGCACCTTCGCCGAGTGGAAGCGCGGACGAGGAGTCCGAGCGACCATGGTGCGCCTCCCTTCATTGACGGGGCTGCCGCCGCCCTAGGCGGCTCCCGCCACGCGAAGAGGCGCTGCCGCGACCACCAGCAATGGTGCCGGACCCCGGGAAAGTTCGCCCGCGTCCATGAGGGACCACAGTAGGGGTTGCGGCGTGCTTACGGGGGCGACCACGCCCCCTCTAAGGCGGTGGCAAGCCAGGCCCCTCCTGGCAAGCTTTCCCTTCTCGGCGGCCGAGAACCTCTTCACCGGCACCATGAGTGTCGCTGTCGGGCAGCGGAGCAAGACGGAAGAAGAAGAAGCTAGCGGAATGGAGGAAGAGATGAGCGACGGGGGCTCTGCCGCTCTCCTCATTTATAGCTAAAGGGAGGCCAACCGCCGGCCTCCATGATCTAAGGTAGTGATGACTTTCTTCTGCATGCAACAAGGTCTCGTCAAGTCGAGGCAGTTGCCGAGGCAGCATGGGGAAGCGGAGATGCCCATGTCCAGTCAATCGCCATGCGTCAATCGAGGCCGCGGGCTATTGGGGCCCGCGGCACTCCGCACTTGACCCTTGGCTTCGCCTCGAAGCCAAGTTCGAGTGCGCCTTGGACCCGGGGGCTACTGTCGCCGTCCAGGGAACAGGGGTACCTAGACTTGCCTGCCTGCGGCTTAGGGTGTGGCTCCACCAGCAGCCTGGTACGGCCCATCTTCATCAGCTACCATTCGAGACCTCACGTGGGGCCAAGCCTCGCAAGGCATACGATACAAGACCTCCTCAGGGGCAGCCTCCCTAGGCTGGCTCCCGAGGGGCGGATATATCTTTGAAAGGGGCACCACGCGAGGAGCGTATGACGTGAGCCATGACGACCAAGGCCAGGCGGGCGCCAGCGGGCGCAGAGTACTCGTTGCCTCTTTGGTGCTAAAGGGGCAATTATAGGCGAGGAGTCCTGAGGCATCAGGAAAAGGTTTCCATATTGGTGCAACGAGACCAAGGCCAGCAGGACGGCAGGACGGAGGTCACCGTGGAGCCCATGACGGCGTCACCGCCAAAGTCTTTCCTAGGCGAAGACCACCTTTTGTCAGGATAACTTGTACTAGTTGTCCCCCTTCAAACTGGCCATTGTGGGATCCCTTCTCGCCTAATATTTGGGAAGAGGACCAGGGCCTCTATAAATAGGACTAGCCACCACCTTAGCAGGGAGAGGATCATTCAGACCACCCTCGCACATACAAGCTCACCAAGCTCAAGAACACCTCTCCTCAGGAGGTTGTTCATCCCTTGTACTTGTTCATCCTCAGCCTACAAGGCAATCCACCACACCACACTAGAGTAGGGCATTACACCACAACGGTGGCCCAAACTAGTATAAACCCTTGTGTCCCTTGTTCTTCAGGTTTGTCGAGCTAGGCTTAGAGATCATTGCGAGAGTGGGCTCGCGAGGGAGAGAGATCTTCGTGCGCACCCGAGTGTTCAAGCCTCAAGGGTTTGCCGGAACCAAGAATCCGACAATATGTCACAAAACTCAGTAAGTGGTACCTGATGATTTTCAACATATAAATCAAAGCTCACTTCAGGAGGATTATTTCTAGGCAGGAAAGTAAAGCTTTGAACAAACATATTTGTGAGGATTTGGTGCTCGTCACACTCATGTGCGATGAAGTCGGTGAGACCGGCATTAGCAATGAATTGCATGAACTCCTCATGAATTCCAGTTTCTTGGAGGAACGGGATGTGCGGCCATTCGCACGGTCGTACCTCCGCAACCTCCGAGGGTGGAGATCATTGTCACAAGACTCCCCAATAACACCCTTGGAGTTCTTCCTTGAGCCATATTTCCTGAAGATATTCATGCCCGCGGAAAATTTTCTGAAAATTAAATTTTTGGAGTGACAAGAATTTGTCAACAAAACTTTCTAAGATTGATAGCAACTACTCATAGGGATACATAGAGGACATAGTAAGCATTCAAACTACTTAGAACACTAAGAATTCAACATGCAAGCACATCTACAACATCACCAAGAGTAGCTAATTATTCAAAGTATAAACCATTAAAGCAAAAACTAATTGGACAAATGGTGGAGTCACATACCAAGCAACAATCTCTCGAAACAGTTTCGAAAATGGAGCTTCGAGCAAAGAGATCGAAATTGGCAGAAAAATGAGCAAGAACATGGGAGAGATAGCAAGAGTGATTTTTTCTAGAGGTAGGTGACAATGTCAGCTAAAGAGATAAGTGAGGGGCCCATGTGGGGACCACAACCCCCCAGGGCGCGCTAGGGGGTGCTGGTGCACCCAGGTGGGTTGTGCCCACCTAGTGCACCCCCTCTAGTTATTTTAGCACCAAAAATTCTTAAATATTCAGGAAAAAATCATATAAAATTTTCAGGGCATTCTGAGAACTTTTATTTTTGGGTCATTTTTTTATTGCACAGGAAATTCGGAAAATAGACAAAACATGGCATTTTATTTTATTTAACTAATAAAAACAGAGAATAAAAAGTAGGGACAGAAAGTGGTCCTTACTGAATTCATCAACTTCATACCGTTCAAAAATGATTCATTAATAAGGTTGATCAAGTCTTATTAACAACCACTTTCGATTAGTATGAAACCGAAGAACTTTTGTAAATCACTAAGTTACCTCAATGGGGAAATGCATTTCCCCAACAATAAGCATTTCATATTTCTTTTTGACAGTAGGTGGAGGTATTTGAAAACTTCCAATAGTGATTGTCGGTGATTTTTCAATAACATTAATACCATTCACTTGGAATTGTTTCTTCAGAAAGTGCACCGTATGCTCATTACTATTGATATGAAAAGTGACCTTGCTTTTATTGCAATACATAACAGCCCCTGCGATATTCAAAAAGGGTCTACCGAGGATAATCAACATGTTGTCATCCTCGGGCATCTCAAGTATAACAAAGTCAGTCAAAATAGTAACATTAGCAACAACAACAACGGGAACATCCTCACAGATACCGATAGGTATGGCAGTTGATATGTCAGCCATTTGCAAAGATATTTCAGTAGGTGTGAGTTTACTCAAATCAAGTCTTTTATATAAAGAGAAAGGCATAGCACTAACACCAGCTCCTAAATCACACAAAGCAGTTTTCACATAATTCTTTTTGATAGAGCAAGGTATAGTTGGTATTCCCGGATTTCCAAGTTTTTAGGTACTCCATCTTTAAAAGTATAATTAGCAAGCATAGTGGACATTTCAGCTTCCGGTATTTTCCTCTTGTTTGTGATGATGTCTTTCATATACTTTGCATAAGGAGGCATTTTCAGGATATCACTCAAGCGAGTACGCAAAAAGACTGGCCTCAGCATTTCAGCAAAGCGTTCAAATTCTTCATCGTCATTCTTGTTAGTTGACTTGGGTAGAAAAGGCATAGGTTCTTGAACCCACGGTTCTCTTTCTTTACCGTGTTTTCTACGAAGAAAGTCTCTTTTGTCATATCTTTTAGTTTTAGGTTGTGGGTTATCAAGATCAACAGGTGGTTCTATCTCAGCATCATTATCTGGTTCTTTATCACTGGTTGGTTGAGAGTCTTCATGAACCTCATCATTATCTTTTTCATTATCATTAGGTGATTGTTCATTACCATATTGATTTTTAGCATCAGAGATAGAAGCTTCATTTTCATTATCGGGAGGTTTCTCTTTTTCAGGTTCACTAAAAGCATGTGAAGTCCTGTCATTTTTCCTTTTCTTTTTGTTTCTAGAAGGACTAGGTGCACTAGTGTTAGCTCTTTGTGAATCTTGTTCGATTCTTTTAAGGTGTCCCTCAGGATAAAGTGGTTCCTGAGTCATTTTACCTCCTCTAGTTGCAACTCTAACAGCAAAGTCATGCATATTATGATTTATTTCGTCAAGTAATTCTCTTTGAGATTTAGCTACTTGTTCTAGTTGAGTTTCAACCATAGAAGCATGTTTTCCAACACCTCTAACATCATTTGATATTCTAAATAACAAGTCACTCAAGCGAGCAATCATATTAGAATTATATTTCAATTGTTTCATAATGTTTGCATCAAAGTGATCTTGTTTTCTAATGTAGTTTTCAAACTCATAAAGGCATTGACTAGGATGCATATTGTGAGGATTACCGTTTTCATTAAACTTCATAAGAGAATTTACCTCTACCACCTTAGGCATTGGTGGTGTATTAAGCCCATGTATTTCTTCAATAGGAGGTAAAATTTTAACATCCTCGGCTTTAATACCTTTCTCCTTCATAGATTTCGTTGCCTCTTGCATATCTTCGGGATTGAGATATAATATACCCCTCTTCTTCGGAGTGGGTTTAGGCGGTGGTTCAGGAATAGTCCAATCATCATAATTTTTCAATATGTTATTCAATAATTCTTCATCTTGAGCAATAATTTGTTCCCTGAAAACACAACCAGCACAACTATCTAGGAAGTCCCTAGAAGCATCGGTTAGACCATTATAGAAGATATCAAGTATTTCATTTTTCTTAAGAGGATGATCAGGAAAAGCATTAAGCAACTTGCAAAGCCTCCCCCAAGCTTGTGGGAGACTCTCTTATTTGGTTTGCACAAAGTAAAATATTTCCTGTAAGGCAGCTTGTTTCATATGATCATGAAAAAAAAAATCAGAGAAGTAATAAACCATATCCTGGGGACTATGCACACAACCAGGAGCAAGAGTATTGTACCAAGATTTAGCATCACCCTTTAATGAGAAAGGAAATAATTTGAGAATAAAGTAATAGCGAGTTTTCTCATCATGAGTAAAAAGGGTGGCTTATCATTCAACTTAGTAAGATGTGCCACAATAGTTTCAGTTTCATCACCATGGAAAGGATCAGATTCAACCATAGTAATTAGCTCTGGGTCGATAGAGAATTCATAATCCTTATCATTAATAAAGATAGGTGAAGTAGTAAACTTAGGATCACATTTCATCCTAGCATTCAGAGATTTTTCTTCATACTTGTTTAGTAATTTCTCTAGATCATATCTATCATTGCAAGCAAGAATATATCTAGTTGCTTCTTCACTCATAACATAACCTTCCGGTATCTTAGGCAACTCATATCTAGGAAGGCTAGTTCTAGCAGGTGTTTCAAGAGTTTCAGTTTCAATCTCATCATTAGATTCAACAACATCATGTTGTATAACTCTAGCAATTTGTTTATCAACAAATTCACCAAGTGGCACATCATCATTATGAAGCAAGGTACTAGCATCATCATAAGCATCATTCATAGTAGAAGTAGAATCATCAATAACTTGTGACCTATCAGGATTGATAGCATGGGGTGGTGTTGCAAGTTTACTCAGAACAGAAGGTGAATCTAAAGCATAATTGGATGGCAGTTCCTTACCTCCCCCTGTCTTAGAGGGATAAATCTTAGTCTTTGGATCCTTCAGATTCTTCATAGTGATAATATGATAATAATCCCAAGTGACTCAACAAATATAGCTATGGTCCCCGGCAACGGCACCAGAAAAAGGTCTGGATAACCCATAAGTATAGGGGATCGCAACAGTTTTCGAGGGTAGAGTATTCAGCCCAAATTTCTAGATTCGACACAAGGGGAGCCAAAGAATATCGAAGGTATTAGCAGCTGAGTTGTCAATTCAACCACACCTGGAAATTAATTATCTGCAGCAATATGATCAGTAGCAAAGTAGTTTGATAGTTTTGATAGTAGTGACAGTAGCAACGGTAACTGTAACAGTGATAGCAGTAGTTTGTAGCAAGTGTAACAGTGATGATCATGATAATTGATTATCCAAAGAATATGAATTGGCGATGGAGAAGGGTTGGTGATGACAAAGAACGAAGATCCCCCTCTCCGGAGCCCCAAATGGACTCCAGATCTGCCCTCCGGAGGAAGAACAGGGCTTGGCGGTGGCTTCGTCTCGTGGATCATGATAATTCTTTCTCCCTGATTTTTTCTGGAATATTTATAGTATCAGGAGGGGACATCAGTGGGGCCACTACGTGGGTACAAGCCACCTGGGCACGCCAGGAGAGGGGGGCGCGCCCTGGTGGGTTGTGCCCACCCAGGGGCCCCTCTCCGGTGGATCTTGGCTCCAGAAATTCTTATTATTGGTATAAAAAATCCTCAAAAGTGTTGTTCCATTCCGAGAACTTTTATTTCTGCACAAAACAACACCATGGTAGTTCTGCTGAAAACAGCGTCAGTCCGGGGTTAGTTTCATTCAAATCATGCAAATTAGAGTCCAAAACAATATGAAAAGCATGAGAAAAAGTAGATACGTTGGAGACGTATCAGTGCCTTTAACGTGTGGACGAGCGGACCAACCCGACCGACCCCCTAGAGAGCGCGACAAGCCAGTGCAGGAAAATTTCCACACCCAAACAGTGCCACGCCGTCATGGCAAGGACCTCGATGATTACTTCGAGCCTCATGTCCCTTGACTCCAGATAGAGGCAAACCGGGTGCCACCTCAGTCCATTTAAGGATCAAGAATACGCGCACCTGTGGGATTCAACGGTTATGAGGCCTGGCTGGACAGGAACGGCTGAGCTCGGGATCAAGCCTACACACAGATATCTCCCGATGTCCAGTTTGACACTACTTGGTCCCCAGACCCCGCTCACCCGATCTGTTTTACGAACAGGGTGATGGAACACCAGTTCTCGGACGGGTTCAAACCCATTAACATAGAATCATACGATGGCACGACTGATCCAACTGTATGGATCGAGGATTTCCTTCTCCATATACATATCTCCAATGGATATGACCTACATGCCATAAAATATTTCCTGCTCAAGTTAAAGGGGTCGGCAAGGCATTGGATGAATAGCCTGCCTCCTCATTCCATCAGGAGCTGGGAAGCACTCGAGGATGCCTTTAGGGAAAATTTCCAGGGCACTTATGTCCGACCTCCAGACACCGACGATCTTAGCCACGTCTTCCAGCAACCGGGCGAGTCAGCTCAGAAATTCTGAATCTATTACTTACCAAAAATAACCAGATTATCAACTGCACCAACACCAAGGCCATTGCAGCATTTAAGCAGAACATCCAAGATGAATGGCTCGCCCGCCAGCTCGGGCAGGATAAGCCGAGGACCATGGTGGCCCTCACATCACTTATGACCCGCTTTTGTGTGGGAGAGGATAGTTGATGAGGACATCAATACCATTGTTACACCCACGACCCCTGCTACTATACATACTAGACCACTTACTAGAGCTCGCACACGCCAATTAAATTATCAAGTACTTTCGTTGCTTGGGAATGATTCTAATGTTCATGAGAATATGATTGATATGTTGATACGTCTCCAACGAATCTACTTTTCCTAACGCTTTTCCTCTTGTTTTGGACTCTAATTTGCATGATTTGAATGAAACTAACCCCGGTATGACGCTGTCTTCAGCAGAACTACCATGGTGTTGTTTTTGTGCAGAAATAAAAGTTCTCGGAATGGAACGAAACTTTGCGAATAATTTTTATATAATATATAAGAATTTCTGGAGCCAAGACCTACCGGAGAGGGGCCCCTGGGTGGGCACAACCCACCAGGGCACGCCCCCTCTCCTAGCGCGCCTAGGTTGGTTATACCCACCTGGTGGCCCCGCAGACCTCAACCCTGACACTATAAATTCCTATTTTCAGAGAAAAATAGAGGAGAAAGAATTATCGTAATCCACGAGACGGTGCCGTCGCCAAGCCCTGTTCTTCCTTGGGAGGACAGATATGGAGTCCGTTTGGGGCTTCGAAGAGGGGGGTCTTCGTTCTTTGTCATCACCAACCCTTCTCCATCGCCAGTTCCATGATGCTCCCCACCGAGAGTGAGTAATTACTTCGTAGGCTCGCTGGTCGGTGAGGAGTTGGATGATATTCATCATGTAATCGAGTTAGTTTTGTTAGGGCTTGATCCCTAGTATCCACTATGTTCTTAGATTGATGTTGCTATGACTTTGCCATGCTCAATGCTTGACACTTTGGGCCCGGGTGCCATGATTTCAGATCTGAACCGTTTATGTTATCATCATTATATCCATGTTCTTGATCCGATCTTGCAAGTTATAGTCACCTACTACGTGTTATGATCTAGCAACCCCAGAGTGACAACAACCGGGCCCACTCCTGGTGATGACCGTAGTTTGAGGAGTTCATGTATTCACTATGTGTTAATGCTTTGTTCCGGTTCGTTATTAAAAGGAGGCCTTAATATCCTTTAGTTTCCAATATGGACCCCGCTGCCACAGGAGGGTAGGACAAAAGATGGCATGCAAGTTCTTTTAATAAAGCATGTATGACTATGTACGGAATACATGCCTACATTATATCGATGAACTAGAGCTAGTGCCGTGTCTCCCTAGGTTATAACTGCCACGTGATGAATATTATCCAACAAGTCACCGATCCAATGCCTACAAACTTTTCCATATTGTTTCTGCTAAGTTACTACTTTATACTGCTATCATCACTGTTACACTTCCTAGAAAATTATTGTTATCATTGTTACTGTTACTATTGCTGCTGTCACTACTATCAAAATTATCAAACTAGTTTGCTACTGATCACTTTGCTGCAGATAATTAATCTCCAGGTGTGGTTGAATCGACAACTCAGTTGTTAATACCTTCAAATATTCTTTGGCTCCCCTTGTGTCGAATCTATAAATTTGGGTTGAATACTATACCCTCGAAAATTGTTCCGATCCCCTATACTTGTGGGTTATCAAGACCTTTTTCTGGCGCCGTTGCCGGGGAGCATAGCTATATTTTTTGAGTCACTTGGGATTATTATCATATTATCACTATGAAGAATCTGAAGGATCCAAAGACTAAGATATTTCCCTCATAGATGAGGGGAGGTAAGGAACTGCCATCTAGTTCTGCTTTAGATTCACCGTCTGTTATGAATAAACTTGCAACTCCACCACATGCTATTAATTTTGATATGTCGCAAGTTATTGATGATGCTACTTGTACTATGAATGATTCTTACGATGATGGTAGTACCTTGCTTGATAATGATGATATGCCACTTGGTGAATTTCTTGATAAACAAATTGCTAGAGTTATACAACATGATGTTGTTGAATCTGATGATGAGCTTGAAACTGAAACTCCTGAAACACCTGCTAGAACTAGCCTTCCTAAATATGCATTGCCTAAGGTACAGGAAGGTTATGTTATGAGTGAACAAACAACTTGAGATATTCTTGCCTGCAGAGATAGAGATGATCAAGAGAAATTCTTATGCAAGTATAAAGAAAAATCTCTGAAAGCTAGAATGAAGTGCGATCCTAAGTTTGCTACTTCACCTATCTTTATTGATGATAAGGATTATGAATTCTCTGTTGACCCAGAGTTAATTACTCTGTTTGAATTTGATCCTTTCCATGGTTATGAAACTGGAACTGTTGTGGCACATCTTACTAAGTTGAATGACATAGCCACCCTTTTACCCATGATGAGAAAAACTCACCTTACTTTATTCTCAAATTATTTCCTTTCTCATTAAAAGGGTGATGCTAAATCTTGTTACAATACTCTTGCTCCCGGTTGTGTGCGTAGTCCACAAGAAATGACTTATTACTTCTCTGGAAAAAAAATCTGCTCATAAGAAACAAGCTGCCTTACTGGAAATATTTAACTTTGTACAAATCAAAGAAGAGAGTCCCCCACAAGCTTGGGGGAGGCTTTGCCAATCACTTAATTCTTTTCCTGGTCATCCTCTTAAGAAAAATGAAATACTAGATATCTTCTATAATGGACTAACCGATGCTTCTAGGGGCTTCCTAGATAGTTGTGCTGGTTGTGTTTTCAGAGAACAAACTGTTGGACAAGCAGAAGAATTATTGAATAACATATTGAAAAATTATGATGATCGGACTATTCCTGAACCACCGCCTAAACCCACTCCGAAGAAGAGGGGTATATTATATCTCAGTCCTGAAGATATTAAAGAGGCAAAGAAATCTATGAAGGAAAAAGGTATTAAAGCTAAGGATGTTAAAATTTTACCTCCTATTGAAGAAATACATGGGCTTAATACACCACCACTGCATAAGGTGGTAGAGGTAAATTCACTTATGAAGTTTAATGATAATGACAATCCACACAATATGCATCCTAGTCAATGACTTTATGAGTTTGAAAACTATATTAGAAAACAAGATCACTTCAATGCAAATGTTATGAAACAATTGAAATATAATTTTGATATGATTGCTCGCTTGAGTGACTTGTTATTTAGAATTTAAAATGATGTTAGAGGTGTTGGAAAACATGCTTCTATGGTTCAAACTCAACTAGAACAAGTTGCTAAATCACAAAGAGAATTGCCTGATGAAATGAATCATAATATGCATGACTTTGCTGTTAGAGTTGCAACTAGAGGAGGTAAAATGACTCAGGAACCACTTTATCCTGAGGGACACCCAAAAAGAATTGAACAAGATTCACAAAGAGCTAACACTAGTGCACCTAGTCCTTCTAAAAAGAAAAAGAAAAAGAGAAATGATAGGACCTTGCATGCTCCTGGTGAACCTGAAATAGAGAAACCTCCTAACATAGATAATGAAGTTTCTATCTCTGATGCTGAAACTTAGTCTGGTAATGAATACTCACCTAGTGATAATGAAAAAGATAATGTTGATGTTCATGAAGACTCTCAACCAAATAATAAAGAACCAGACAATGATGTTGAGATAGAACCACCTGTTGATCTTGATAACCCACAACCTAAGAATAAAAGGTATGACAAAAGAGACTTTGTCGCTAGAAAACACGGTAAAGAAAGAGAACGGTGGGTTCAAAAACCAATGCCTTTTCCACCTAAGTCAACTAAAAAGAATGATGATGAAGAATTTGAATGCTTTGTTGAAATGCTGAGGCCAGTCTTTTTGCGTACTTGCTTGACTGATGTCTTGAAAATGCCTCCTTATGCAAAGTATATGAAAGACATCATCACAAATAAGAGAAAAATACCAGAAGCTGAAATCTCCACTATGCTTGCTAATTACACATTTAAAGATGGAGTACCTAAGAAACTTGGAGATCTGGGAATACCAACTATACCTTGCTCTATCAAAAAGAATTATGTGAAAACTGCTTTGTGTGACTTAGGAGCAGGTGCTAGTGTTATGCCTTTCTCTTTATATAAAAGACTTGATTTCAATAAACTCACACCTACTTATCTTTGCAAATGGCTGAGAAATCAACTGCCATACCTATCGATATCTATGAGGATGTTCCCGCTGTTGTTGCTAATGTTACTATTTTGACTGACTTTGTTATACTTGAGATGCCCGAGGACGACAACATGTCGATTATCCTTGGTAGACCCTTTTTGCATACTGCAGGGGCTGTTATTGATTGCAATAAAAGCAAGGTCACTTTTCTTATCAATGGTAATGAGCATACAGTGCACTTTCCGAAGAAACAATTCCAAGTGAATGGTATTAATGTTATTGAAAAATCTCTGTTGGAAGTTTTCAAATACCTCTACCTACTGCCAAAAAGAAATATGAAATGCTTATTGTTGGGGAAATGCATATCCCCATTGAGGTAACTTAGTGCTTTAAGAAAGTTCTTCGGTTTCATGCTAATCGAAAGTGGTTGTTAATAAGCCTTGATCAACCTTATTAATGGATCATTTTTGAACGGTATGAAGTTGATGAATTTAGTAAGCACTACCTTCTGTCCCTACTTTTCATTCTCTATTTCTATTAGTTAAATGAAATAAAATGCCATGCTTTGTCTGTTTTCTGAATTTCCCGAGCAATAAAAATGACCCAAAAATAAAAGTTCTCTGAATTCCCTGAAAATTTTACACGATTTTTCTGAATATTTGAGAATTTTTGGTGCAATAAACATTAGAGGGAGGTGCACCAGGTGGGCACAACCCACCTGAGCGCGTCAGGACCCTGAGGCGCGCCCTGGTGGGTTGTGGTCCCCACGTGGCCCCCCTCACTTATATCTTTAGCCCACATCGTCAGTTCCCTCCAGAAAAAAAATCTCCATTGCTCTCTCTCTCCTGTGTTCTTGAGCTCAAACCCGCGGATTTCGATCTCTTTGCTCGAAGCTCCGTTTCCAAAACTGTTTCAGGGGATTGTTGCTTGGTATGTGACTCCACTGTTTGTCCAATTAGTTTTTGTTTTACTGGTTTATACTTTGAATACTTAGCTACTCCTGGTGTTGCTATAGATGTGCTTGTATGTTGAATTCCTAGTGTTCTAAGTAGTTTAAATGCTTGCTATGGCCTCTATGTATCCCTGTGAGTAGTTACTATCAATCTTATAAAGTCTTGTTGACAAATTTTTGTCACCCTAAAATTTTTATTTTCAGAAAATTTTACGTGGACATGATGAACCTATTTGGAAGGAGTTCTTCGAGGAGACAATCCTCAGGGGAATCTTCTAGTGATAGTTCTGCTCGCCGTTCTTATGTTGAACCAATGAAAGTTCCACACGAAGTGACGCTACCAAAACATGCTTATGGCCTTGCGATGAGTATATGATGCGAGTGGGCATTAAGGAGGAATTTGAACAATATGTTCAAAATGCCGGTCTCGGTCCCTACCTCTCAGATAAGTGTGAACAACACCAACTTCTCACTGAGTCATTTGTCAAAGGATTTACATATTTTTCTGCGTGAGTCTAGGGTGTAGTTTATGCTTTATGATAATCCATTTACTATTCCACTAGAGAATTTTGTTTACCATTGCAAACTTCCATTTTGGGTTTGCTTGATGAGCCATCAATGGCTGAGTTTAAGTCTTTCTTGACTAGCCTTTGTTACGGTGAAAATAGGGGAGTGAGACAATGAAGAATAAAGGGCATTCACTTTCCGGTAATTCAGTACTTTGCATTATTTATCAGGAAATGCATAGTAGGAAAGCAAGATTGTAGAATACTTTGTGCGACAGACTTGAGCCTCATTCACACTGCTCTCACTGGTGAAAGGAATTATAACCCTGGAGCGATTGTTGCACATAGACTTTAGCATAATGCTAATAGTGGTTGGTTCCATGGTGGAATTTACGCCACGCATTTAGCACGAGGGCTAGGCATTTCACCTTTGCCCTTTGATCCTATCCTACCCACACAGTATTTAGATTTTGACACCTTAAAAGATCATAAGATTCTCAAGGGAAAGGTTGATAACTTCACTTATAATCTTTTGTTTAACCAAACATCTGTTGTGGACACATATTTGCATGCGCCTGCTCTTTTGAGTATAATAGCAAAGGAAGATATTTTCTTCTTGAGAGCGGGCCCGAGCTCATAACTGTAGGATCGAAAGTATGTCTAGAGGGGGGTGATTAGACTACTTGACCAAATAAAAATCTAGCCTTTTCCCAATTTTAAGTATTGGCAGATTTTAGAAACTTAGCACTAGTCAAGTAAACAACCTACACATGCAAGTCTAAGAGTATAGCAGCGGAATGTAAAACATTGCACATGAAGGTAAAGGGAGGAGTTTGGAGGGAGCAAACGCAATGTAGACATAGAGATTTTTGGCATGGTTCCGATAGGTGGTGCTATCGTACATCCACGTTGATGGAGACTTCAACCCATGAAGGGTAACGGTTGCGTGAGTCCACAAAGGGCTCCACCCACGAAGGGTCCACGAAGAAGCAACCTTGTCTATCCCACCATGGCCATCGCCCACGAAGGACTTGCCTCACTAGGGTAGATCTTCACGAAGTAGGAGATCTCCTTGCCCATACAAACTCCTTGGTTCAACTCCACAATCTTGACAGAGGCTCCCAAGTGACACCTAACCAATCTAGGAGACACCACTCTCCAAAAGGCAATAGATGGCGTGTTGATGATGAACTCCTTGCTTTTGTGCTTCAAATGATAGTCTCCCCCAACACTCAACTCTCTCTCACAGATTTGGATTTGGTGGAAAGATGATTTGAGCGGAAAGCAACTTGGAGATGGCTAGAGATCAACATTTATGTGGTTGGAGTGGAATATCTTGATCTCAACACAAGTGTAGGTGGTTCTCTCTCAGAAAATGTAAGTTGGAAGTGTAGGCATGTTCTGATGGCTCTCTCCATGAATGAAGAGTGGGTGGAGGGGTATATATAGCCTCCACACAAAATCTAACTGTTACACACAATTTACCAAACTCGGTGAGACCGAATCGTGAAACTCGGTCGAACTGATTCAGTTCAAAATGTGAACGTTAGGATTTTCGGTGGGACCGACACGTCAACTCGGTGGGACCAATTTTATTAGGTGTAAGTGCATCTAGTGCCACCCCTAGTTGGTTTTGGAGTATTGACGACAAACCTAGTTGAGGGACTAATGTGTTTGTGAGAATTGCAGGAAAACACAGGTAGAAGTCCCTCATTGATTCGGTTTTACTACCAGAGATGACCCCTAAATATGTATGAAGACATTGAAGTCAAAGGTGGTATATGAAGACATTCACATTGAAGGCTATGACAAAAGAAGACACATCATGAAGCCTATGGAGCTCGAAGACTTAGATCTCTCGTAGTTCTTTTTACTTTGTGTTGAGTCATAGGAACCACCGTACTGTTAAGTGGGGTCCAGGAGAACCAGTCAGAATGACTGAAGTGATGCCTAAACCAAAAAACCTATGTCTTCGAGTGAAGACAATGAAAGCGAATCTTGTCCAGAGCCGGACAAGTCATCTTTGCTTGTAGCCCAAGTAAAGTTGCCATGAGAGTTTGAAATCTGACCGTTGAGACACGTGTCAGTTCCTTAGTGGCCCAGGGTCATTTTGGACAAACCAGGTCGGGTTGCCAAGTGGCTATAAATAGCCCACCCCCACAACCATAAACAGTTGGCTGCTCAGATTTCAGTGCACGGCTTTTGTCGTTTGAGAGCAACCCACCTCGAAGCCTTTGAGAGAAAATTCCTAGTGAGGAGAAAACACCTAACCACCCAGAGCCAGAGCAAATTGGGCATCACTTGAATCTTCTTGTTTGTGTGATCTGAAGACTTATTACACTTGAGGGCTGTGAATCCTCCAGACGGTTAGGCGTCACGTTCAGAGCATCCAAGAGACATTGTGGATTGCCAGTGAACGAAGTTTGTGAAGGTTTGGGAGTCTACCTTGAAGACTTACCAGAGTGATTGGGCGAGGACTAAGTGACCTTAGCTCAAGGAGAATACGGTGAGGACTTGGTGTCCTGGACTGTGTGTTCAGGACTGGGTGTCCGGGACTGTGTGTCCTAAGGTTTAAATACCTAGCCGCTCCAACTAGACGTACAGTTGTCACAGCAACTGGAACTGGTCCAACATATCATTGTCTTCAACGAGTCACTGGTTTCATCTTCACTTCCTTTTCTTACTGTTACACATTGTGAAGCCATTGCATGCTTGCTTTATCTTTTGTCTTCACAACGTGAATGTATGATCTGTTTGGCTTCATAACTTCTTCCAACCTGATCCTTATTACACTGCAGTTGTTTGTCATTGTGCTTTCACTTTATTGAATACATGACCATGGCTAGCCTAGTGTAATCTAACTTCCGCTGCATAGTAAAAGGCATAATCTTCGCTGTTTGTCTTCATAACTCTCACGTTTTGAAGACTTTCATAAAAATCGCCTATTCACCCCCCCTCTAGTCGATATAATGCACTTTCAATTGGTATCAGAGCAAGGTGCTCCCTTGTTCTGTGTGATTCGGTTTAACCACCTGGAGTTTTAGCTATGTCGACTGCAGGGATAATCAAGAAGTACACTCAACTAGACTCTACTGCCAAAAATATCATCTGTGGCCATCTGACAAAAGGACAGTATGGCCGTGTGAGTGCCTTGAAGACATCCAAGCTGGTCTGGGACTGGCTCTCCAAGGTCAATGAAGGCGTCTCAACCTAGAGAGATCAAAGAATCAGTGTTCTTCGCAACCTCTTCAACCGCTTCAAGCGAAATGACAATGAGAATGTCCAGCACACATTTGATCGGCTCACTGACATCACAAATGAGCTTCAAGCCCTCGGCGCCACTGAGATCACCAAACATGAAATCGTTAAGACGCTGCTGAGATCACTTGATAGTTCGTTTGACATCCTAGCCCTGATGATTCAAGAACGTCCTGATTTCAAGACACTCGATCCATCTGACATACTTGAGAGGCTCAACACACATGAGTTTCAGCTTTCTGAGAAAAGAGATATCTACGGTCCAAACTATGGGCGAACTCGTGCCTTGAAGGCAAAAGCTGTTTCCTCATCTGAAGAAGAATCTGACAGCAGTTCTGATGATCCTGAAGACATTGGAAGGGAACTTGCAATGCTAGTGAAGAAGTTCCAAAAATTCACCAAGAAGAAAGGCTTCAGAAAATCTTCACGATCAAGCTCAAGGAATGATGAAGCTTCTGCTCATGACTACAAGAAGAAAACATGTCACAAATGCAAGAAAACTGGACACTTCATCTCTGAGTGTCCACAGTGGGACAATGAGAACAGAAGGAAGAAGAAGAGCAAGGAATATGATTCTGACGACAAGAAGAAGAAGAAATACTCAAAATCTTCATCACACAAGAAGAGGTCGTCTGGCAAAGCACGTGCGTTTGTTGGCAAGGAAATGGATTCAGAGGATGAGTCCGCTTCTGAGGAGGTGGAGGTGGAGTCTGAGGAGGAGTCTAATTCTGGCATTGCGAGTCTGGCTACAGCATACATCGCCAAGTCCATCTTCAACACTGAAGACAATGACTTCATCACCGACACCGATGCAAATGACAAGAACGACTCCACTCCTACCTACTGCTTCATGGCACGCGGTGCCAAGGTAAACACACGCACTACTCGCTATCAAACATCTAGTGACGATGACTCTGACTGTGATTCAAAACCCAGCTACAAAACACTTGCTAAAATTGCAACTGAACAATAGAAAGCTATGGAACATATTCAAAAACTGTTAGACAAAAGCGATGATCTGTTGGGTGCTGAAATGACTCGATCTGAATCCTTAATTGAAGACATAAAAAATCTCCACGTTAAGTATCAGGAACTTGAGGATCATCTTGATACTCTCTCAACAACTCATGAAAAGCTTTCCTATGATTATATTCAAAGGAAGCAAGAACTTGAGAAATTGAGAGCGGCTCATGAAGATCTTCAAAAGGAAAACGAGTCACTTCGCGCCAAACAGATCAGTCCCGCTCAGGAAGGATTTGAACCACCATGTCTTAAATGTATTGAGCGTGATAATGCTACTTCTATTGCTGAATGTTCCACTGCTACTGCTGTTGCAATATCTTCAACTATTGATGTGGTAACTAACCCCTCTGCTGAGGATACCACTGCTATTGCTCATGAGAATGCTAGGTTGAAGACATTGCTTGAAACAGGGAGTTACAAAAGTCTTAAAGGACATCAGACATTATGTGATGTCCTCAAGAAGCAGATTCTGAACCGAAACCCTAGGAAAGAGGGTGTTGGGTTCGTAAGGAAAATAAATGTAGATGGCTCTTACTGGAAACCTGAGCAGTACCCCAAAACCACATGGGTTGCTGCAAAGGAAACTTCAGCAGATCCATCCAATTTATCTGGCTTCACATGTGCTAACCCCATTATTATTGATGAATCCTTTGATGCAAACTATAAACTGTTTAAGAATCAGAATGGTGAAGTGTTTGCCAGGTACATTGGTACTAACTGCAGGAATGGACCGCCTATGAAGAAGATCTGGGTTTCGAAAAAGTGTCTAGAAAATCTTCCTGTGAATGTCTTCATGACACCTCACTTGAAGAAGACAAACCTCAGACCAAAGGCTTCATACGGTCCAAAGGCTTCATACAATCAGAGGACTCACCTGAGTCACACTAACGCAAATGTTTTGCAGGGAAACCATACTCAGGCTTATGAATATGAGAGCGGTTCATCGAACCATCATGTTCATATGACCAAAAATTATTCTGCTTATTCCTATGAGTATTATTGTCCACCTGCAAGACTGTTTGCTAAGGCTTCAAAGCCAAAATTCTCAGATGCTGCACTTAGACTTATTGCTTCTAAGCCACCCTTAAAGATGTGGGTGGTTAAGAAAGCTTAACTCTCTTTTGCAGGGAAAGGTCTCCAGCAGAAAAACAAAATCTTCTGATGCTATTGCTGGGGACCTTAAAAATCTTGTAGGGCGCAAGATAAAATGCCCGAATGGCATCATTATGTACTTCGTTCCTGAATCGCATGCTACTCTCCCTATTAGTCCTAATCTGGATCTAAGTTTTCATAACCCACTGGTTCGTCAAATGTTTTTGCTTCACAATTCTCTTCGTGAAGCCTATCCCCCTAACTGCACTGTAGGGTACGACACCAGCGTCTTCAAAGTCTTCAGAATGGATTATTGATAGTGGGTGTACAAATCACATGACTGGCAAAAGAAGCCTTCTTATGGACTCAACCTTACGTCCATCCGACAAGAGCCACATCACATTTGCTGACACTGGTAAAAGTAAGGTATTGGGTCTAGGTAGAGTTGCAATCTCAAAGGATCAACACATGGATAAAGTCATGCTTGTTGAATCCCTTGGCTTCAACTTAATGTCTGTCTCAATGCTTTGCGATTTGAACATGATCGTAATGTTTGGAAAATATCGTTGCCTAGTACTAATGGAATATGAGAAGTCTCTAGTGTTTGAAGGGTATCGAAAAGATGATCTGTACGTGGTAGATTTCTCAGCAGGGCCACAACTTGCAGTATGTCTTCTTGCAAAAGCTTCAGAATGTTGGCTTTGGCATCGAAGGCTTGGGCATGCTGGCATGAGGAACCTCCACACCCTTGCGAAGAAGAAGCATGTCATAGGCATCGAGGGTGTCAAGTTCAAGAAAGATCACTTATGCGGTGCCTGTGAAGCAGGGAAGATGACAAGGGCAAAGCATCCTTCGAAAACAATCATGACTACTACTCAACCCTTCGAACTGCTCCACATGGATCTTTTCGGTCCCACTCACTACTCAACTTTTACTACTACTGCTTGCCTCTATGGCTTCGTGATTGTTGATGATTACTCTAGATATACTTGGGTGCACATAATCCTTTACAAGACTGAAGTGCAGGATGTCTTCAGACGCTTCACCAATCGAGCTATGAACAATTTTGGCGCCAAGATAAAGCACATCAGAAGTGACAATGGCACTGAATTCAAGAACACTGGCCTTGATACATATCTTAATACCTTGGGCATCACACATGAATTCTCAGCTCTGTACACGCCACAGCAGAATGGCATCATCGAACGCAAGAACAGAACACTCATTGAGATGGCCAGAACGATGCTACATGAATACAAGACTCCAAGAAAATTCTGGACTGAAGCCATTGACACTGCATGCCATACAATCAATCGTGTTTATCTTCACAAGCTTCTGAACAAGACATCTTATGAACTCCTAACTGGCAAGAAGCCAAATGTCAGTTACTTCAGAGTATTTGGCTCAAGGTGCTGGATCAAGGACCCACATCACACTTCAAAATTTGCACCTAAAGCACATGAGGGCTTTATGCTTGGATATGGAAAGGACTCGCACTCCTACAGAGTCTTCAATCTCTTTCATTACAAAGTGGTTGAAATAGTGGGTGTGCGGTTCGATGAGACAAATGGTTCACAAAGAGAGCAACTGCCAAATGTGCTAGATGAAGTTCGAGCTAGTGAATCAATCAAGCTTATGGGAACTGGAGAGATTATACCTTCTAAAGCTCATCCTGAAGAAGAACTTATCATCTCAGCACCTGATCAACATGAAGACAATGCTCAGCCTGAAGACATTCCTCCCAACAACAACACAGATCAGCAAGAGCAAAGTCTTCGCCCTGTACATCCTCGTGTTGCAAATGAAGTCTAGATTGACAGAATAATTGACAGCATCAATGCACCTGGTCCACTCACTCGTTCAAGGGCAACTCAGCTAGCAATTTTCTGTGGGCACTTCGCATTCGTCTCAATATCAGAACCCAAGAAAGTTGAAGAAGCCTTCATGGAACCTGAATGGATTCAAGCTATGCAAGAAGAGCTTCAACAGTTTGAGCTGAATAATGTATGGGAACTGGTTAAGCGTCCTGATCCACGGAAGCACAACATAATAGGCACCAAATGGATATACCACAACAAGCAAGATGAGCATGGTCAAGTTGTCAGAAACAAAGCTCGTCTCATTGCTCAAGGATATACTCAAGTGGAGGGCATTGACTTCGATGAAACATTTGCTCCTGTGGCAAGGCTTGAAGCTATACGCATACTGCTGGCCTACGCAAATCATCATAACATACTTCTATATCAAATGGATGTGAAAAGTGCCTTTCTCAATGGCAAGATTGAAGAAGAAGTGTATGTTGCACAGCCACCTGGCTTTGAAAATCCAAAACATCCTGACATGGTATACAAGCTCAACAAGGCACTGTATGGCCTCAAACAAGCCCCTAGGGCCTGGTATGACACACTCAAATACTTCCTGAAGAGCAAAGGCTTCATACCTGGTTCCCTGGATCCCACTCTTTTCACGAAGACATATGATGGTGAACTGTTTGTGTGCCAAATTGTAGGATCGAAAGTATGTCTAGAGGGGGGTGATTAGACTACTTGACCAAATAAAAACTTAACCTTTTCCCAATTTTATTTCTTGGCAGATTTTAGCTATTCTAGGACAAGTCAAGCAATCATCACACAATTCAAGCAAGCATGCAAAGAGTATATTGGCAGCGGAAAGTAAAGCATGCAACTTGCAAGAATGTAAGGGAAGGGTTTGGAGAATTCAAACACTATTGGAGACACGGATGTTTTTCCCGTGGTTCGGATAGGTGGTGCTATCCTACATCCACGTTGATGGAGACTTCAACCCATGAAGGTTAACGGTTGCGCGAGTCCACACAGGGCTCCACCCAAGGGCAACGGTTGCGTGAGTGCACACAAGGCTCCACCCACGAAGGGTCCACGAAGAAGCAACCACCCACAAAGGGTCCATGAAGAAGCAACCTTGTCTATCCCACCATGGCCATCGCCCACGAAGGACTTGCCTCACTAGTGGTAGATCTTCACGAAGTAGGCGATCTCCTTGCCCTTACAAACTTCTTGGTTCAACTCCACAATCTTGTCGGAGGCTCCCAAGTGACACCTACCCAATCTAGGAGACACCACTCTCCAAGAAGTAACAAATGGTGTGTAGGTAATGAACTCCTTGCTCTTGTGCTTCGAATGATAGTCTCCCCAACACTCAACTCTCTCTCATAGGATTTGGATTTGGTGGAAATAAGATTTGAGTGGAAAGCAACTTGGGAAGGCTAGAGATCAAGATTCATATGGTAGGAATGGAATGTCTTGGTCTCAACACATGAGTAGGTGGTTCTCTCTCAGAACATATGAGTTGGAATGATGCGTGTGTTTTGATGGCTCTCTCACTAAATGAGAAAGAGGTGGAGGGGTATATATAGCCTCCACACAAAATCCAACCGTTACACACAATTTACCAATCTCGGTGGGACCGAATCAGAAAACTCGGTCTGACCGAAATAGTAAACCTAGTGACCATTAGGAATTTCGGTGGGACTGACATGCAACTCGGTAGGACCGATTCGGTTAGGGTTTGGGCATAACGTAATCTCGGTGAGACCGATTACACAAACTCGGTGAGACCGAATTTGGTAACTAGCTAACCAGAGAGTTGGTCAGGCAAACTCGGTGGGACCGATTTGCTCTTTCGGTGAGACCGAGTGGAACTCGGTGAGACCGAAAAGTTACAAAGGGGAAACACTGAGTTTACATTGCAATCTCGGTGGGACCGATTCGCTCTTTCGGTGGGACCGAAAAGTTACGAAAGGGAAACAGAGAGTTTGCAACCCCATCTCGGTGAGACCGAGATCCTTATCGGTAGAACCGAATTGCTAGGGTTTGGCAGTGGCTAATGACAAGTGAAACTCGGTGGCGCCGGATAGGAAGAATCGGTAGGACCGAGTTTGGCTTAGGGTTTAAGGTCATATGTGGATATGGGAAAGTAGTTGAGGGTTTTGGAGCATATCACTAAGCACATGAAGCAAGAGGCTCATTAAGCAACACCTCATCCCTCCTTAATAGTATTGGCTTTTCCTAAAGACTCAATGTGATCTTGGATCACTAAAATATAAAATGAAGAGTCTTGAGCTTTTGAGCTTGAGCCAATCCTTTGTCCTTAGCATTTTGAGGGTTCCACTTTCACATCCATGCCATGCCAATCATTGAGCTTTCCTGAAATAATTATCTTGGAATAGTATTAGCTCAATGAGCTATATGTTGTTATGAATTACCAAAACCACCTAGGGATAGTTGCACTTTCAATCTCCCCCTTTTTGGTAATTGATGACAACATATAGATCAAAGCTTCGACAAATGATAATAAGCATGAAATATATCGTCGCTTTGAGAAGTATGTGATAAGTAAGAGATCCCCCTAAATTTGTGCGTATTTAAAATTTGCTTTGGACTGCAAATGCACAAAGAATTAGAATCATGGGTTACTCTTCCATGTCACATACATCTTGGTGGAGCGCTCAAAAATGATAAGATTGAAATACATGCACTCATCACCAAGAATAGTGAATGATCACAAACGATAGATAGAATGATAATATTTAAGCAAGCATCAAGAAAACATTAAGTGTAGCTTATGATCAAACACATGATCATCGATGTCTCACAGGCATAAGGACGTAGTATCTCACACAAAAGCAAATAAGTTCGAAAAACCACCAAATAAAACAAGAGAGAATAAAAGCAACACTCTCTCTCGAAGCCTATGATCTATACATCTTCTCCCCCTTTGGCAACAAGTTACCAAAAAGTTCCTAGAAAATGCATAGCACTAGATCGACGCTCAGGCTTGATCTTCAGGTGGTGGTGGAGTCCGGATCACTCCAAGGACGAAGCCTTCGGTAGACGTGGTCGGAGTGGAAGCTGAAGTGGATGCTGGAGCTGGTGGAACTGAGGCAGTGGCTTGTGCAGACGTTGTAGCTCTGGTGTCAGCAACTGGCAGTGCAGATGACCTCGGACCTCGTGGCACCCTCGCAAACGCATGAGTCGTGGTCCTGCCTCTCCTCTCATTCATGTCCTCCTGGAGCTGCTCCACTGCAGACTGAACTCCTGTTACCTTGATGTCCAAGTCATAGAACCTCTGTTCCATGATCCTCTCTAAACTCGCCTGGTTCTGAGTCAGGGTGGCTATACTCTGCTCAATCCGCAGGGTGGACGCAATCAAGTAACTGAGCTGCTCTTGTTTTGTCTTCAAGAAATAATCAGATGCCTCCGCTTGAGTAGGCATCCTGGCAGCTTTTTCCTTCTTCGCCTTCTCCTTCTGAGCTTGTGCATGGGCAGAAGATGGTTCATTCTCTGTCATCACAACTTCATTGTTCTCAAAATCTGGACGGATGGGCAGGTGTTCCTTATCCAGCAAATATACGCCCGTGCCCATCTTGGAGTTGATGAGCTCCTGAATCTGAGGGGCATATCCACAGCTCCTCTTCTGATCTGCCGCAGTCCTTTTGATTGTTTCCACTATAAGGCTCATGACTTTGAATTTTTGAGGCACATCAAAAACATGAAGCAAATTGATCACGTGACCTCTGATCATCTTGTGATCTCCAGACTTGGGCAGAAGGGTGTGCCTAAGGATCCAGTTGATCGTAGGCAATCCTGATAGCAGATAATGCACTGAGCCAAACTTGAACGTGTCAAGTGCTTCATTCGGAATCTCCTTGTACATGTTGGACATGGAGTTGTGGTCCATCTTTTTCTTGCCATAAATGTCCAGGTCATCTGCTTGCTCCTCTGAGGCATTGATCAGCTTCGCCCATTCCTCAACAGTAGAGTGGTACCTCGTACCCTCAGACATCCATGTAATCCTCCCATCTGGATAAAAGTGAGCTGTGGAGTAGAACTGCATGATGAGTTCCTCGTTCCACTTTGTGAGCTTCTTCCCAACAAAGTCCTCTACTCCACACGCCTTGAAGCTGTCCTGAACTCCTGGGTAGTACTCTTCATTATCCTTGATATAGGTCCAGTCGACCCATCTCATGTCACATACAATTGGCTTCTTGTCAAGTAGCACTGTCTCATAGAAATCCTGTTGCTCCTTGGTATGAAAACTGTAGTCTACTGCAGTCCTTCTCCTAGAAGCATATGGATCAGCTTCTCTCCATTTCCTGAGCCCTGAGTCTCTCCTGAGCTTCATATCCTCAGCCACAGGATGAGCATCGTTGTGGTCTGGGATCTTGGGCTTGAGCTTCCGAAGGACACTCTCTTCCTCTTCCTCTGCAACAGTCTCAGGCACTGGGGCCTTGTTCTTCTCAGTGGCTGGGATGCTTCTTGTGTTTCTCTTTGGTGCACTCTTAGGCTTAGATGCAGCCTTAGGTGCTTCCTTGGGATTGGATGTAGCTCCCCCTGACCTTATGGCATCTCCCATAAGTTTTGCTACCTTGGGTGCTGGTGCAGCTGCCTCTTCTTCCTCCTCCTCTTCTACCATGATGGAGGCCTTCCCAAGCACTCTAGCCACAGTCTTCTTCACTCTTTCTTTCCTCTTCTTGCCCTCAGCTGCAACGGGCTCAATGGGAGCAGGCTTCTCTGTTGAGGCTCTAGCCTTTGACATGGGCTGCCTGCCTGCTGGCCTTTTGATTTTCAGGCCTGGCTTTGAGCCTAGAACTGGCTCAACTCTCTTGGAAGTGGCCTCTTCCTCTGCCACATAGTCCTCATCTTCAGAATCTGAGGTTTTCTTCTTCCTTTGTCTCGTGGCAGCTTTAGGCAGGTTGCTGGGTGTGCTCCTGCTGCCATCATCTGAGGAACTTGAGGGGCTAGTGCCCTCACTCAGCTGCACTTGCTGCTCTGACAAGTTTTGGCTGTCACTCTGGTCTGACATGTTGCAAACTGACTGCTGACCCTGTGAATAGATTATAGAGGAGATAGAGTGGATGAGCATCACAAAATGCAGAGATTTTGCAAAAAGAATGATCCAAAAACTTAGTTTTAGTTTCCCACTGAAATCATCTCGGATCTACCGACTTTCAAACTCAGTGATACCGAAGCAGTTTTGGAACCTAAACTAGTGAACTCGGTAGGACCGAGTCACAGTTCGGTGGCACCGAGACTGCTAGGGTTTCACTGAGTTCCAAAATCGGTCACACCGATAGTAATTCTCGGTCAGACCGAGTCTCACTTGTGCAATGGCATAAGCCAAATCGGTGGGACCGAGTTTTTCAACTCGGTGGGTCCGAGATGGTTTCGGCGGAAACCTAAACCTAGAATTTTCGTATCAAACCTAATCTATGAGCGTTTTGACTGGATAGAAGTTTCTCAATCATGGCAAGAATCAATACGATCACAATGTGCTAGGAATCAGATTGAGGAATAGCACAGAGATCAAGTCCATACCCTAGTTCGGCGGGGACTTGCTACGGCGGCAACGGCGGGGCAGAATTCCCGTTGACGGCGATGGAGACCAGCGACTGGAGGCTGCTGGCGGCGAGGAGATGATCTGGAGACCTCAAAGGCAGAGCAGGCTATCGCGCGGGCGAAGGGGTTTGGAGAAATTTCCAAATTTTGCCCATGACTATATATAGCCCGACCCTGTCGGTGTGACTGAGTGGAACAACTCGGTGGCACCGAGATTCATAACTGCGTGCAGTTACTGAAACTCGGTGAGACCGAAAGGTTCAAATCGGTTGCACCGAGATCGAAAACCTAGATCAACTTTATGATCTCGGTAGGACCGAAAGTGGAGTATCGGTCAGACCGAGAATCATAAAGAGGTTTTGGAAGTTTAAGTCTATGACGAATCGGGGACTCCGAGCGCTCCTCACACAGGGTGGTTCGAATCTGACTTGATCAAATTTTGTGATGCAGCATGAATAGAGTTTGAGACGAGAAAAGCATAGATAGCTAGAGGAGGTTCTTAGGCATTCTTGTCCATCCACTTGGCAAAAGAAGATAAAGCCAAACAATCAAAACAACAAGTGGATGTCCTCGAATGAGTAAAATATGCAACCAGCATGCTCACACAATAAGATGGCAAATGAAATATGTGGCAAGGCATGCACAACCAATTCTAGCATCTATCAAGCAATTTGCGATGACTAGGTCATCTATATATGAGTATATTGACTTAGGAGTCAAGTGAGAACACTTGATCATAGGTCATACTCATCGTTTAAGCTCAAGTGGGGTTACCACTTTTACATACAGCATTGTTGTGTTCACATCTTTAGAGTTGCTTTATCTCAAGTCTTAAAGTAAAGCTCCCCCTAGATGTGATATCCCCCCTAAGAGGGATGAACTAACCTTGGGTTTTGTCGATGATGACTTCATGTAGATATTGAAGATGTGGATGCTCAATGTTGATGTAGATCTCTTCGAGCTATCCATTTGAGTGAATTGCACTTTCAATACCTACATGGGTTAGTCCCACAAGGAACAAACAAGGATATCCATAGACATAGAGTGATGCACACAAAAGATGATGTCCATGAAAACTTTTAGGTTACCTTGTCCCTTGTCTTACCAACAAGAGGGTTTGTGACTCCTTGAACTAGTGCAAGATGTGGAAGTTGATTGCACTTGTTCTTGCCAAAATGATAAGAGTGAAGTATGTTGGCGGAGTCACCCTCAAGAACTCTCTAGTTCTTCTTCTTTTGGATCCACATCATCTTGATGGGAATCCTTGGAGTTCTAGTCGTACTTGATGAAGTAGAACTTGAAGTAGTCTTGGGAATCCACTTGACTAAGGTCTTAGGAGCTTCTTCAAATGCATCAATTTCCTCTTGAAGCTTGTCCTTGCCTTTTTGCTCGTAGTCTTGTGGTGGAAGATCATCTTGAGCTTGTGTCCCCTTGAAAGAAGTATACTTCTCTTGTTGAGGGAAAAACTTTGTCTTGGGGTATTGATCTTCTTCCCATTCAACTCCATTGGCATTGAACTTTCGTTCAAAACCAACACCTTGATTCTTCCGGTGCATTCCTTGCTTGCGCATAATTTCCTCGAATTGCTTACTCCCGGCTAGGCTTTTGTACACTCCTTTCTCTATAGTTCCCTTCAATAAGCTATTTTCTTTCTCAAGTGTAACTTGGCTAAGAGAATCATTAGTGGAATCAAGAGAACTACTAGAAGCAACAATATTGGATTTAGCATGATCATTGTTACTACTAGAGGAAGAATCTTTCTTGTTAGACTTGACTTGAGGCATGTAAGTGGATAAGAGTAAACGCTTGGCAATGTAAGAAGAACTTTTCTTGCGGAGATCATCATTGATTGCCTTTAAGAACTCATGCTCTTGCTCAAGATTGAGTTTTTCAAAGCGTAGTTTCTCATGAGCTCTTAAAAGTTCTCGATGATCTTTGAAGATAGTGTCATGAGCTAACTTAAGAGTTTTTAGTTCTTTAGTTAGAGCCTCAATCTTCTCCTTATCATTGTCACTCGTTTTAGCATGATTAATTGGTCTTTCATCATAGTATTCATCACTAGAGTTGTCACCAAGCAAATCATCACCTAACAAGTCATCTTCATCACTATTGAAATCAACATACTCGGGGTGTGTTACCTTAGGACCTTTGGCCATGAAGCATCTTCCAACTCCTTCATTTGGTGAGTCAAATATGTCGTAGGAGTTGGTTGACACAAGTGCTAGACCAGCAACACCTTCATTTTGAGTATCTTCGGAGTCGAAGTGATAACTTCTCTCGGAGTGGCTGTCGGAGTCGGAGCCGGATACCCATTCACCAACATGAGCTTGATGTCTTCGTATTTTGTAGCTCCTTGATGATTTTTCCTTCCTTTCCGAATCCTTGCTTCTCCGTGAGTATCTTCATTCATAACGATCATCTCTACTCCTTCTCTCTCTTGGTGGTGATCCTTTGCTTGTTCTTTTTGGAGAATCTTCTCTTCTCTTGTAGGGAGCCGTACACTCATTGGAATAGTGTCTGGGTCTTCCACAATTGTAACAGTTTTGCTCTTGACTAGAAGATCTTTTATCATTGTAGGACCTTGATTTGGAGCTTCTATCTTTGCTTCTACTCTTGTAGAACTTGTTGAAGTTCTTCACCATTAAGCTCAATTCTTCATTGAAGTCTTGTTTCTCACTTGATGATGTAGGGGCTTCACATGAGGCTTTATAGGCACCACTTGATTTGTTGTGAAGTTCCTCTTTATCCTTAAGTGACATCTCATGAGCAACAATTCTTCCAATCACCTCCGTTGGCTTGAGATCTTTGTAATTGGGCATCATTTGGATCAATGTGCACACGGTATCATATTTTCCATCCAAGGCTCTTAGGATCTTCTTGATGATGAATTTATCGGTCATCTCTTCACTTCCTAAGCCGGCAATCTCATTTGTGATGAGAGCAAGCCTAGAGTACATTTTGGCGACACCTTCACCATCCTTCATCTTGAACTTGTCAAGTTGGCTTTGAAGCACATCCAACTTGGATTCCTTGACGGAGTCGGTACCTTCGTGCATATCAATCAAAGTGTCCCAAATTTCCTTTGCATTCTCAAGGCGGATTATTTTGTTGAATTCTTCGGGGCACAATCCGTTGAAGAGAATATCACAAGCTTGAGCATTGTATTGCAACATCTTCAACTCATCCGCGGTAGCTTCACGGTTTGGTTCTCTCCCGTCAAAGAAGTCACCTTGCAAACCAACACACACAATAGCCCAAACAGCGGGGTTATGTCCAAGAATATGCATTTTCATTTTATGCTTCCAACTAGCAAAATTAGTACAATCAAAGTAAGGACCTCTACGGTGATAATTTCCCTCGCTAGATGCCATACTCTCCTAGGTTGTGAAACCAAGGCTATGACCACCAAAAGTTATGGAGATCACGCAAATGGAGACCAAAGCTCTGATACCACTTGTAGGATCGAAAGTATGTCTAGAGGGGGGGTGATTAGACTACTTGACCAAATAAAAACTTAACCTTTTCCCAATTTTAGTTCTTGGCAGATTTTAGCTATTTTAGGACAAGTCAAGCAATCATCACACAATTCAAGCAAGCATGCAAAGAGTATATTGGCAGCGGAAAGTAAAGCATGCAACTTGCAAGAATGTAAGGAAGGGTTTGGAGAATTCAAATGCTATTGGAGACACGGATGTTTTTCCCGTGGTTCGGATAGGTGGTGCTATCCTACATCCACGTTGATGGAGACTTCAACCCACGAAGGGTAACGGTTGCGCGAGTCCACACAGGGCTCCACCCAAGGGCAACGGTTGCGCGAGTCCACACAGGGCTCCACCCACGAAGGGTCCACGAAGAAGCAATCACCCACAAAGGGTCCATGAAGAAGCAACCTTGTCTATCCCACCATGGCCATCGCCCACGAAGGACTTGCCTCACTAGCGGTAGATCTTCACGAAGTAGGCGATCTCCTTGCCCTTACAAACTTCTTGGTTCAACTCCACAATCTTGTCGGAGGCTCCCAAGTGACACCTACCCAATCTAGGAGACACCACTCTCCAAGAAGTAACAAATGGTGTGTAGGTAATGAACTCCTTGCTCTTGTGCTTCAGATGATAGTCTCCCCAACACTCAACTCTCTCTCATAGGATTTGGATTTGGTGGAAAGAAGATTTGAGTGGAAAGCAACTTGGGAAGGCTAGAGATCAAGATTCATATGGTAGGAATGGAATGTCTTGGTCTCAACACATGAGTAGGTGGTTCTCTCTCAGAACATATGAGTTGGAATGATGCGTGTGTTTTGATGGCTCTCTCACTGAATGAGAAAGAGGTGGAGGGGTATACATAGCCTCCACACAAAATCCAACCGTTACACACAATTTACCAATCTCGGTGGGACCGAATCAGAAAACTCGGTCTGACCAAAATAGTAAACCTAGTGACCGTTAGGAATTTCGGTGGGACTGACATGCAACTCGGTAGGACCGATTCGGTTAGGGTTTGGGCATAACGTAATCTCGGTGAGACCGATTACACAAACTCGGTGAGACCGAATTTGGTAACTAGCTAACCAGAGAGTTGGTCAGGCAAACTCGGTGGGACCGATTTGCTCTTTCGGTGAGACCGAGTGGAACTCGGTGAGACCAAAAAGTTACAAAGGGGAAACACTGAGTTTACATTGCAATCTCGGTGGGACCGATTCGCCCTTTCGGTGGGACCGAAAAGTTACGAAAGGGAAACAGAGAGTTTGCAACCCCATCTCGGTGAGACCGAGATCCTTATCGGTAGAACCGAATTGCTAGGGTTTGGTAGTGGCTAATGACAAGTGAAACTCTGTGCCGCCGGATAGGAAGAATCGGTAGGACCGAGTTTGGCTTAGGGTTTAAGTTCATATGTGGATATGGGAAAGTAGTTGAGGGTTTTGGAGCATATCACTAAGCACAAGAAGCAAGAGGCTCATTAAGCAACACCTCATCCCTCCTTAATAGTATTGGCTTTTCCTAAAGACTCAATGTGATCTTGGATCACTAAAATATAAAATGAAGAGTCTTGAGCTTTTGAGCTTGAGCCAATCCTTTGTCCTTAGCATTTTGAGGGTTCCACTTTCACATCCATGCCATGCCAATCATTGAGCTTTCCTAAAATAATTATCTTGGAATAGTATTAGCTCAATGAGCTATATGTTGTTATGAATTACCAAAACCACCTAGGGATAGTTGCACTTTCACAAATATATGTGGATGACATTATCTTCGGCTGCACCAATCAGAAGTACAGTGAAGAGTTTGGATATATGATGCAAGAGCAATATCAGATGTCCATGATGGGGGAGCTGAAGTTCTTCCTTGGTCTTCAAATACGACAACAACGCAATGGCATCTTCATATCTCAAGAGAAGTATCTCAAAGATTGCCTGAAGAAGTTCGGTATGCAAGACTGCAAAGGCTTCACAACACCAATGCCAGCCAAACATCACCTAGGTCCTGACGACAATGGTAAAGAGTTCGATCAAAAGGTATACCGCTCCATGATTGGTTCTTTGCTTTATTTATGTGCACCTAGGCCAGATATTACGCTTAGTGTTTGCATGTGTGCTCGATTTCAAGCGGCACCAAAGGAGTCGCATCACTTAGCTGTGAAGCGAATTCTTCGATATTTGGCTCACACCCCAACTCTAGGATTATGGTATCCCAAGGTCTCAGAGTTTGATTTGGTTGGATTTTCGGATGCTGATTATGCTGGTGACAAAGTTGATCGCAAGTCTACATCAGGCACATGTCATTTTCTGGGACGATCACTTGTATGTTGGTCTTCAAAGAAGCAGAACTGTGTATCTCTCTCCACTGCTGAATCTGAATACATTGCTGCTAGATCTTGCTGCGCTCAGCTTCTGTGGATGAACACTCAAGGACTATGGCATTCATCTGAAGCAAGTGCCACTTTACTACGACAACGAAAGCGCCATCAAGATTGCCAACAACCCAGTTCAGCACTCGAAGACAAAGCACATTGAAATTCGTCATCACTTTCTCAGAGATCATGTTGTGAAGGAAGACATTGATATCATACACGTCAACACTGAAGAGCAATTGGCAGATATCTTCACCAAGCCCTTGGATGAGAAGAGATTTTGCAAGTTACGGTGTGAGCTAAATATCTTGGAATCCTCAAATGTCCTGTGATCAGGCACACATCCTAACACTTATGCATATTGATGACTAAGATGTGCAACACACAAACTAAAGTATATCTTCATTCAATGAAGACATACATTCTAAGTGTGAATACATTAATGTGGAATTTGACTTCGGAGTGCCACGATAATTGTGCGCCGTGTCTGGGTCTAATACTTCCTATACGGTGGGTAACGCCACCACCAAACGTTCTATTTTGAAGTGTTTCACTCATGGCGTTACCTTGCAATATCTTCACATTTGGTTGTCTTCACATTTGGTTTGACTTCGAACATGTCTTCATGATTATCTTCACTACGTTGATTGTATAGATATATATATATATATATGCTAGTGTTCTGTCCTCTACAGCATTCACTTATAGCTATGTCTTCGTGTTGAATCTTTTGAACTAAGTGAATGTGATCGGACCCCAAACTTCTCTATGCTTTCTATCTCAAACTCTATCTCTCTAAGTCATATGCATTCTATTGTAACTGTCGAATGTCTTCACTGCGTCCTTGTCAGCAGAAGATAAAGAGACAACCATAAAGTCTGTTTTCAATGCTCGTTCCTCCACATAAAATTCGGAGAAGTAGGAACGACCGCCCGACAATCCAGGTGTGCGTGGGATGTGGAACTGCCCCCAAAATACCGCATGATGGCCACGTACTACTCAAATGCGAATCTCCAGGGGCACCTGAGTAATAGCGCAGTGCCGCCCCTGTGCCTATAAGTTCACACTTACCACGGTCATTATCTCCTTCTTCCACCCTCGCACGAACCCTAGCGCCACCGCTAGCTCTCAACGACGCCGACGACGAAGCGCTTCGCTGCCGCAACCTCTCCGACGCCGTCTTCACGCCGACTGCGGACATCGTCGTCTCCGCCGTCGCCGTAGGTGTCTTCCGTCGCCAAGTTAGGGCACGGAGGACTGAACTGCTCGGCATCATCTCCCACTTCCGTCTAGCAGTTCCAAGTGTGGTAAATAAAACTTCTTTTTACAGCCTCTTTTGATCTCATGGTTCTGTCACTTTCTACCATAAGAAGTTTCTCTTCACATAAGATAGATCTCTCAATCTGCATCTCATAACATGCCTAGTATATTCACTTGTGCTTCACGAAGTAGTTAGATTCCTCACTTGTACTGATCTGTGGGTTCGTACAAATCTGGAACCAACTTCTTATCTATGAGTGAATGTCTTCGCACGATGAGGTCAATGTCTTCTAAGCTGATTAATCTTCAAAAACTTCTGAGAATGCATATGACCTCTTCCCCTTCCCTCGCACCTTAATGCTGTCACAGGTACATGTCCGTGGGAGAATCCTTCGGTTCTCATAGTCTGCATTCATTTGCAGAATTCATACAGCATCACATAAACTCTCCTGAAGCCAGTTCCTATTGGTCCAGCAAAAGAAAGCCTTTGAAGCCTTTGAAAGCTTTGAAGCCTTTCAAGTTAAAGTTTATGGCTTCAGAAGCAGCAGCAAGGAAGGGGGGCAGACAGAGACGTGAAGGAACATCCAAAGATCTGCCTGAAGACCTGGCAGAAATGTATAAAACAGTTCCTGAAGAGAACTATGGGCAGCGCAAGACTCGAATCCAATGGATTCGACGCTATTGGGCAGAACAATGGTTCAAATACCGCTTCGTCACTGAGGAGTATGCTGAGAAAAGTGCCATCAGGAGACCATGGGGGGACATCCGTTTCAAGAATCTCATGCCCAGGACCAGAGATGAAGCCATTGCTCAAGGCTTCTACCCATGCATGGTCCGAGGACCACAGCCTGATGATGCACATCCGTCGTCACTACTCTGGTGTCGTGATGACAATCTGTTCAAGCGCAACTTCCAGTTTGCTCAACAATCAGCGAAGCTAAACAAGAAGAAATTTGGGTTAGACTTCAACCCTGGTCCCTCCGCACCAAGGGCAGATGGCACACGCGACGCCGAACCCAATGTCATCGGTCTGTTTTCCAACCTTGAAGGCCTCATCACCCACATCCTAGTCCAAGGGACTGCCGTGAATGACCCTCCAGCTGACTCTGAGTCTGATGAAGCTCCTGCTGTGCCAAAGCCAAAGCAGTCAAAGAAGCCAAAAGCTTCAAAGCCAGCCCCTGCCTCAAAAATCTAAAGGGCGAAGCCATTGAAAACTGCACCTCCTGAAGTCAGTGTGCAGTCTGAAGACGTATCCCGCGTCTCCAAGCCCCAGAAAGAAAAGGAGCCCCAGCAACAAACCGGCAAAGAGCTCACTGCTGCTGCCATTCTGCGCAGCGAAGCCATTGATCTATCTAGCGATGAAGATCTTGGAGATGACGCTCTAGAGCAGCTTATCAAAAGCAAAGAAGAAGCTGAAATCTTCAACAATTTGCCTCTCTTTGATGTCGCCATCATCCACAACTTCATCGATGAATGGTTTGCCTCCCCAGACATAAGCTTCGAAGATCTGCAGCTGCCTGTCGGCCTCAGCGTCGCCTTCCAAGGCGCAATTGCTTCAGAACTTGCCATTGCTCTGCGCATAGTTGAGCTGAAGCAGAAAATTGATCATGAAAAGGCTCAGTTCAAGAAGCACATGGCCAGGCTCAGTGTGCAGGAAGTGAAGAGCTTCAAAACCATGTTGCATGAGCTCAAGGAAAATTTCCTGAAGAAGCGTGCTGAAGCTCAGGGCTCGCGTGAGCGGATGAAGTCTTTGGCAGTACGATGTGTGCAGGCCTACAATGAGGCCGAGAAGCGCAAGGCACTTGGGCGTCCTGGCATCGACCCCAAGATGGCCACGAAGAAGAAGAAGCAGCCTGCTGTGAATGAACCAGAGGCACCAAGACAAGAAGCTATTCCGATTGTCTTCCCAACCGCCACGACTGGCTCGAAGCCAAAGAGCCGGTCAACCGCCTCAGAGCTTAAGAAGACACGGAATGCAGAGGCTGAAGCTAGGAAGAGGAAACACTCTGAAGCCTCTCCTTCTGACCCCACCAAGAAGAAGCGCAAGATCAAGAAAGCTCGGGCTGCTCCCACAGAGCCCTTGATGGTTGAACCCCTCTCTGTCATTCACCCCAACGCAGAACGTCAGCTGACAGTTCATGAGCCTGCTCCCACAGAGGCTCCTGAAGCTGAAGACATTCCAGCAGCCGACCCCATCGCTGCTGAAGACATTGGTCACCAGGACAATGTACAAGATGGTGCAGCCCTTCCTCAGCTTGAAACAAGCGAACTCATCAGCATTGGTCGTCCTCTGACGCCAATGGCACAAGATGAGTCGTGGGCGGATCTCCCTCAGGAGGAAGAAGACTTTGAGGCCCAGCCCACTCCAACCCCACATGCGTCGTCTGCGTTCCGTAGGCTTCGCAAAGGTCCAAGGCCTCAAGTCCATACTGAAGAAATTCCGGCTGCATCAGTCGAAGACAATGAAGAAGCACCACCAGAACCCACTCCCCCGCTACATCAAGATGCAGTTCTCCAGGAGAACGTGCCTGAGGTTGTCCCTCCAACTACACAAGAGGAGGAAGAAAATGTTGAGGCTGCCACCACAAACACTGAAGCCAATGTGGAGCCCGCCCCACCAAATGCTTCAGCAGACAGCGAAGCTACTGAGCCAGACACTTCTGTTCTTGAGTCTGCTGCAGGTCCTCAATTTGATTACCATGTTGAGCACAGGCCTCATGTTCAGAATCCAGTCCCAAGGCTGCCAAGGTTCCCAGGTCCTGCATCAGCACCTGGCTCCTTTGATATTAATAGCTTCAAGGCCGACAATACATTTTTCAACAGCTCCAAGAACCCCTATTCAAGGGAAAGGACTGTCTCAGATAGGTTCTGGAGCTATCCTTAGCGCAGCTACTACTCAAGCATCCTATACAACCAAGGTCGCATCTTCCCTCACAAGCGCCTTGAGGTTGAAGCCATTGCTGGTCTGCCATGTATTGAGGAAGCCTTGGATTGCTTCAAGCAAGTGGGTCTGCTGCCGTTTGTCATTGATGAAGAGCACTGGAATGAAGAGCTTTTGCTTCAGTTCTATGCCACCCTCCATATAAAAGGATACAACAGAGATCCGAAGACTTGGGTCCTGGAGAGGATGACCGGCAATGTCCATCATGAAGCCAATGCATTTGATATCATTGAGCTCACTGGCCTGCCCACTCTTGGCGAATTCTTCGAGGAAGGCTGTCAACTACATTCTGAAGCTATTGAGAGCATATTCCAGAGGCCTGAACCAAATATGAGTCAGATTCTCTCAATGATGAAGCCATTGCCTCAGGATGCACCCTATCCAACTGTGTTCTTCGTTGAAGACCTTGAGTACCTGCCCAGGACCATATATCACATCATCCAGCGGACTCTCTGGCCCATTAAGGGACACTCTCCACATGCCAGGATTGAGGGTGCAATGAAGACTCTCATATTCTATATCCTGCATGGCAAATGCTTCAACGCCCAGGATCTCTTCATACGCCAACTTGCAGCGTCAGGCTCAAAATTATTTGGCTTGAAGTTCTATGCTCCTTGAGTGATGAGGCTGATCAAACTGCACTCTGCGATCTTGTATCAGCCCTCAGCCCAAAACCATCGGATCTTCTTGCCAGATGTGGATACCTCTGCTGAAGCCATATATCCTGAACCTGCCAAGCAACCTTTAAATCTTCAGAATGCAGAACACCAGAGCTTCACGCAGAACGTTGAAGGTGTTGAAGCCATATCCAGGGTGTATCTGCTGGCTCGCACTACACGTGCGCCACACCCAGCATCTACTGAAGCCACAGACAGCACAAATGCTCAAAGACCCAAGAAGCGCGCTCGTGCCCTCACTGACCGAGAGCTTCTTATGGCCCTTCACCAAAAACAAGATAGGCATCACGACTGGCTAAAGCGTCAGATGAAAAGCCTCTTGGTGGATGTCAATCGTCTTCGAAACCTTGCCACCAAGAATGCCTTCGTTACACATGAAACCTGCCGTCGTACCTAGAAAGGGCTCTCAATGATATGTACTGAAGCTGAACTTGAAGAGGATGGCTTCACAGAGCGCTTCAAGTTTGACACCACACCTCCTAGAAGGGCTGTGATGCGCAACACACCATCACTTGAAGACTCTGAGTTTTCTTCATCTGCTGCCACAGTCACTGCCAGAATCATTGATGAAGACGACGATGCTACATCACCACCACCTGCTTCAGCACCTCCAAGCTCTGCACCGCCAAACAACTCCACCGACCCTGCTACGCCTGGGAACGCGTAGAAAACTCTATGTCTTCAAACCTTTTTGGTCATTACTGACAAAAGGGGGAGAAGCATATGATGTTTATAGTCTTCAAGCGGGTCAATATGGGCGGGTGCCTTATGTTTTGTTATATTTTGCTTCGTGTTTACAACTCTTGTTTTTGCTTCATTTGTTTCTTTGTGTTGTAAACACTAAAACTTGATGGTCGTCTGCTACTTGTTTGCCACTCTGTTTGCGAAGATAAATTCCGCATGTGCGACGATAAATTCCGCACTTATCTCATTCTGCAGACGTCCATTTTCCATTATGCATGTCATTATCTTCATATACTTTCACATGCATAGTGGATTGTCATCATAAGCTCAAGTGGATCTCCACAAGTACATCCTGCCATGTGCATTTGCATTCCAAAAGCAAATTAACTTATATGCACATCTTCAGGGGGAGCCCTTGCAACTTATGAAGACAATTCCTTTACAATTTCACAGACTATATTCCCCGTTGAAAACTTCAACTAGTTTGTCATCAATCACCAAAAAGGGGGAGATTGTAAGTGCATCTAGTGCCACCCCTAGTTGGTTTTGGAGTATTGACGACAAACCTAGTTGAGGGACTAATGTGTTTGTGAGAATTGCAGGAAAACACAGGTAGAAGTCCCTCATTGATTCGGTTTTACTACCAGAGATGACCCCTAAAAATGTATGAAGACATTGAAGTCAAAGGTGGTATATGAAGACATTCACATTGAAGACTATGACAAAAGAAGACACATCATGAAGCCTATGGAGCTCGAAGACTTAGATCTCACGTAGTTCTTTTTACTTTGTGTTGAGTCATAGGAACCACCGTACTGTTAAGTGGGGTCCAGGAGAACCAGTCAGAATGACTGAAGTGATGCCTAAACCAAAAAACCTATGTCTTCGAGTGAAGACAATGAAAGCGAATCTTGTCCAGAGCCGGACAAGTCAGCTTTGCTTGTAGCCCAAGTAAAGTTGCCATGAGAGTTTGAAATCTGACCGTTGAGACACGTGTCAGTTCCTTAGTGACCCAGGGTCATTTTGGACAAACCAGGTCAGGTTGCCAAGTGTCTATAAATAGCCCACCCCCACAACCATAAACGGTTGGCTGCTCAGATTTTAGTGCACGGCTTTTGTCGTTTGAGAGAAACCCACCTCGAAGCCTTTGAGAGAAAATTCCTAGTGAGGAGAAAACCCCTAACCACCCAGAGCCAGAGCAAATTGGGCATCACTTGAATCTTCTTGTCTGTGTGATCTGAAGACTTATTACACTTGAGGGCTGTGAATCCTCCAGACAGTTAGGCGTCACGTTCAGAGCATCCAAGAGACATTGTGGATTGCCAGTGAACGAAGTTTGTGAAGGTTTGGGAGTCTACCTTGAAGACTTACCAGAGTGATTGGGCGAGGACTAAGTGACCTTAGCTCAAGGAGAATACGGTGAGGACTTGGTGTCCTGGACTGTGTGTTCAGGACTGGGTGTCCGGGACTGTGTGTCCTAAGGTTTAAATACCTAGCCGCTCCAACCAGACGTACAGTTGTCACAGCAACTGGAACTGGTCCAACATATCATTGTCTTCAACGAGTCACTGGTTTCATCTTCACTTCCTTTTCTTACTGTTACACATTCTGAAGCCATTGCATGCTTGCTTTATCTTTTGTCTTCACAACGTGAATGTATGATCTGTTTGGCTTCATAACTTCTTCCTACCTGATCCTTATTACACTGCAGTTGTTTGTCATTGTGCTTTCACTTTATTGAATACATGACCATGGCTAGCCTAGTGTAATCTAACTTCCGCTGCATAGTAAAAGGCATAATCTTCGCTGTTTGTCTTCATAACTCTCACGTTTTGAAGACTTTCATAAAAATCGCCTATTCACCCCCCCTCTAGTCGATATAATGCACTTTCATTAGGGTTAGGGAATAACGTAATCTCGGTGAGGCCAATTACACAAACTCGGTGGGACCGATTTTGGTAATAAGCTAACCAGAGAGTTGGTCAGGCAAACTCGGTGGGACCGATTCGCTCATCTCGGTTGGACTGAAACGTTACGAAGGGGAAACAGAGAGTTTACATTGCGAACTCGGTGGGACCGATCACTCATCTCAGTTAGACCGAAACATTATGAAGGGAAACTGAAAGTTTGCGATCCCATCTCGGTGAGACTGAGATCCCTATCAGTGGGACCGAAAAGACTAGGTTTTTGTGGCAGTGGCTATGTCAACTGAACTGGGTGGTGCCGTGTGGAAAGTTTCGGTGGGGCCGAGTTTGAAATTTGGTTTGGGACAAAAGTGGATATGAGATAGTGGTTGAGGGTTTTGGAGCATATCACTAAGCATTTTGAGCAAGTAACCCATTAAGCAACACCTCATCCCCTTTTAATAGTATTGGCTTTTCCTATGGACTCAATGTGATCTTAGATCACTAAAATGTAAAATGTAGAGTCTTGAGCTTTAGAGCTTGAGCCAATCTTTTGTCCTTAGCATTTTGAGGGGTCCACATTTCCAATCCATGCCATGCTAATCATTGAGCTTTCCTGAAATATATATCTTGAAATAGTATTAGCTCAATGAGCTATATGTTGTTAGGAATTATCAAAACCGCCCAGGGATAGTTGCACTTTCAGTAACGCAGCAGTGGTGGCGGCACGGCGTGCTGAGGCATCGGCACCGAGAGCCTCTGTGAGCTACCACGCCGACTACTACCCTCCAGGCTACTGATCGATCACCAACTTAGGCCAAAAGCCTAAGCTTGGGGGAGTACGTGTTTCTCACCAACATTACATTTATGTCTATACATATCATTCTATTTGTCGGTGTTCACACTTTCTCATTGTATCATCCATGCTTAGATTTATTTTCTTAATTACTTCTTGTGTGTTTGAAAACTTTAGAAAAACATAAGAAAAAAATTAGTTGTAGTAATTTACTTTCTATGCATGCTTAGTAGTATTATTAAAAAAGAAAACCCAAAAAGATTTCCTTGTTCTTCTTTTGGTTGTTGGGAGCTTTCCCATGTAAATAGTTTTTCTCATTTTTTGCTTTTCCCTTTTACTTGCTTGTTGAAGAAAACCAAAAACTCCAAAAATATTTCAGTGTGTTTCTCTGAATTTCTTTTTCTTTTTATTTGAGTTGTACCGAGGAGAAGACCACGATGAAAATGTTGAGTGGCTCTCATATGAATAATTGTTGAACTAATAAAGACCACATTTTACCTTGTCTTCTCCTATTGAATAAAATGTTTTGCAGATTCCAGCTTTTTCCATGGCACTCTTGCACTATTATTATTTTCATATCATTCAGTCGTGCAAGTGAAAGGCAGTAATGACGACATTCGATTAACTGGCCGTGGCAAAGAGAAAAAGGTATGAACTTGACTTGTTCTGTCTGTGTAAATATGTTTAACCTAGCATCCATGATTCAGCCCATTATGATTAAACATGTTTGCAATGACAATTAGAGATTATAGTTTCTCATGCCATGCATAAGTAGCTGGGAGTTCATAATGATTTATCTTGGATATCAACATAGTGTTAAAATGATTATGATGTAGTATGATGATATGGTATCCTCCTCTGAATGTTCAAGTGGCTTGACTTGGTACATGTTCATGCATGTAGTTGAATCAAAACCAACATAGCCTCTATAATGTTTATGTTCATGGTGATCATATCCTACTCATGCTAGTGTCCAATGTTACTTATGCATAATGCATGGTCATGATCGTTGTTGCTCTCTAGCTGGCCGCTTCTTAATCTAATTGCTAGCCTTCGCTTGTACTAAGTGGGGATTCTGCTTGTACATCAAAAACCTTGAACCCAAAGTTATTCCAGATGAGTTCACCATATCTACCTATATGCGGTATTACCTTGGCGTCCTAAGTAAATTTGCATGTGCCACCTCTAAAAAACTTCTAAAAAATTATCCATTTTGTGTGACTGGATCGTTCATGGAACGACACGAGGTGGTCAGTATCTTCCATGCTAAGCGGGTTATTCTCAGGTCGAGTGTTTATTCACTCGCCGTTGCATGAGAAAAGGGCGGTAATAGGGATGCCTAGTCCCAAATTGCAAAATACAAAAAGAGTTAATCTCTCGAATAATCAAACAAAAACTCCCAATGGAGCCATAACCTTTACTTTTAGCACTTGGGATCTGCCACTAGCTTGTTTAGCATGGGAGATATTGATAACTGATGGTCGTGAAGTAAATGAGAAGGGTGCATCTCTCAAAATATTATTTATCTCTGTTTTAAAAGTTGAGCTCTAACAAATCTGCAAATCACTGCTTCCCTCTGCGAAGGGACTTTCTATTTACTTTTATGTTGTGTCACCACCTTCTAAAACAAGCGCCAAAAACTGAGTAGAGCACAATTGTCGTGATTTATTCATTGTGTATAACTAATGTTGGGTGCATCATGACTGGATCTTTTCTACCATGAATTACAATGTTTAGTCGCTGCTTGAACTTTGGAGGTGCTCTGCATTTATGTTTTGCGGTCTTAGAAATGGCTAGCGAGATACCACTATTGTCATATTATATCATGGTTGTTTTGACAACGTGTTGCTGTTTGAGATATCTTATTATTGCTTGCTAGCTGATTATGTCATTGATATGAGTCATTATAATCTTTAAGAGTTATTATCCACATGGTTAGTTATAATGTTGGCTGAAAACCTAGGTGATGTTTAAGCTT
This sequence comes from Triticum urartu, assembly GCF_056163025.1. Lineage (NCBI taxonomy): Eukaryota > Viridiplantae > Streptophyta > Magnoliopsida > Poales > Poaceae > Triticum > Triticum urartu. The sequence goes on from NC_141877.1 coordinate 357,540,170, forward strand.
ATTTATGCAAACAAGAGCAAAAGAGTTCGTAAAAGTTTTTCTTTCTCACTTTTAGTTTATCAACTGAAGTGCTTGAGGACAAACAAAGGTTTAATCTTGGGGGAGTTGATACATCTCCAACGTATCTACTTTTCCTAACACTTTTCCTCTTGTTTTGGACTCTAATTTGCATGATTTAAATGAAACTAACCCCGGACTGACGCTGTTTTCAGCAGAACTACCATGGTATTGTTTTTGTGGAGAAATAAAAGTTCTCGGAATGGAACGAAACTTTGCGAGGAATTTTTATATAATATATAAGAATTTCTGGAGACAATACCTACCGGAGAGGGGCCCTTGGGTGGGCACAACCCACCAGGGCGCGCCCCCTCTCCTAGCATGCCCAGGTGGGTTGTACCCACCTAGTGGCCCCACGGACCTCAACCCTTACACCATAAATTCCTATTTTCAGAGAAAAAATAGGGGAGAAAGAATTATCGCGATCCACAAGACGGAGTCGCCGCCAAGCCCTGTTCTTCCTCGAGAGGGCAGATCTGGAGTCCGTTTGGGGCTCCGGAGAGGGGGATCTTCGTTCTTCATCATCACTAACCCTTCTCCATCGCTAATTCCATGATGCTCCCCATCGGGAGTGAGTAATTCCTTCGTAGGCTCGCTGGTCGGTGAGGAGTTGGATGAGATTCATCATGTAATCGAGTTAGTTTTGTTAGGGCTTGATCCCTAGTGTCGACCATGTTCTTAGAATGATGTTGCTATGACTTTGCCATGCTTAATGCTTGACACTTTGGGCCCGGGTGCCATGATTTCAGATCCGAACTGTTTATGTTATCATCATTATATCCATGTTCCAGATCCGATATTGCAATTTATAGTCACCTACTATGTGTTATGATCCGGCAACCCCAGAGTGACAACAACCGGGCCCACTCCCGGTGATGACCGTAGTTTGAGGAGTTTATGTATTCACTATGTGTTAATGCTTTGTTCTGGTTCTCTATTAAAAGGAGGCCTTAATATCCCTTATTTTCCAATATGGACCCCGCTTCCACGGGATGGTAGGACAAAGGATGTCATGCAAGTTCTTTTAATAAAGCACGTATGACTATTTACGGAATACATGCCTACATTATATTGATGAACTGGAGCTAGTGCCGTGTCGCCCTAGGTTATAACTATCACATGATGAATATCATCCAACAATTCACCGATCTAATGCCTATGAACTTTTCCATATTGTTTCTTCTAAGTTACTACTGCTATCATCACTGTTACACTTGCTACAAAATTACTGCTATCACTATTACTGTTACTATTGCTGATGTCACTACTATCAAAACTATCAAACTACTTTGATACTGAACACTTTGCTGCAGATAATTAATCTCCAGGTGTGGTTTAATTGACAACTCGGCTGTTAATACCTTCAAATATTCTTTGGCTCCCCTTGTGTCAAATCTATAAATTTGAGTTGGATACTATACCCTCGAAAACTCTTGTGATCCCCTATACTTGTGGGTTATCATTCGTCTCAAACGTATCTATAATTTTTTATTGTTCCATGTTGTTATATTATTATTCTTGGATGTTTTACAATCATTTTATAGCAACTTTATATCATTTTTTGGGACTAACCTATTGACATAGTGCCCAGTGCTAGTTGATGTTTTTTGCTTGTTTTTTACTTCGCAGAATATCAATACCAAATGGAGTCCAAATGTAGCAAAACTTGTTGGAGAATTTTTTGGGCCAGAAGACACAAGATGGGCCAAAGAAGTACTAGAGGGGTGCCCCAAGGGGGGCACAACCCACCTAGGGGCGCCTGGGAGCCCAGGCGTGCCCAGATGTCTTATGCTCACCTCGTCGGTTGGATCTCTACTTTGGGCGCAAGCAAGCTTATATCCGGAAAAAAACGTGTTAAAAATTTAGCGCAATCGGAGATACGGATCTACAAGAATATAAGAAACGGTTTTTGGCGAGATCTGGGGAACGCGAAACAGAAGAGAACAGAGAGGGAGATCCAATCTTGGAGCGACTCCCGCCCCTCCGCCGCCATGGAGGCCATGGAATAGAGGGGGAACTCTCCTCCCATCTAGGGGGAGGCCGAGGAAGAATAAGAAGGAGGGGGCTCTCTCCCCCTCTCTCCCGGCGGCGTCGGAGTGCCATCGGGGCAAGGATCGTGACGGCGATCTACATCAACAATCTTGCTACCGTCAACACCAACTCTCTCACCCTCTATGCAGCGGTGTAACACCTCTTTTCCCCGTTGTAATCTCTACTTAAACATGGTGCTCAATGATATGTCTCCAATGTATCTATAATTTATGAAGTATTCATGTTATTTTATCATTCTTGGATGTTTTACAATCATTTTATAGCAACTTTATATCATTTTTTGGGACTAACCTATTGACCCAGTGCCCCAGTGCCAGTTTCTATTTTTTTACATCGCACGAAATCAATATCAAACGGAGTCCAAACACCGCGAATCTTTACGAAGATTTTTTACGGACCGGAAGGAACCAAATGGGCCAGAGTTGCACCTGGGGGTGCCCCGAGGGGGGCACAACCCACCAGGGCCCCCTGGCGCGCCCAGGTGGGTTGTGCCCATCTCGGTGGCCTCCCATACCCCTTCTTTGCACTATAATTTAACAAAAAATTTGAAACCCCTCAGGGTTAGCCTAGATCAGAAGTTTCGCCGCCACAGGGCTCCGTAGCCACCGAAAACCAATCTAGACCCATTCCGGCACCCTGCCGGAGGGGGGAATCATCTCCGATGGCCATCTTCATCATCCCGGCGGCCACCACGATGAGGAGGGAGTAGTCCACCCTCGGAGTTGAGGGTTTGTAAGTAGCTATGTGTTTTATCTTTCTCTCCCGTGATCTATATCAACGGCTTTGTCAATATAGTCGGATCATATGATGTTTCTCCCCTCTATTCTCTCGTTGTGATGAATTGAATCTTTACCCTTTGAAGTTTTGTCTTGATGGATTGGATATTCAGAGATGAGAACACATGATATATGTCTTGCGGTATGAATACTTGAGGTGACAATTGGGGTGTCTTATTGATTCACTTGATATATGTTATGGCATTCAGCTCGCGGATTCCCGTAGTGATATTTGGGTAATCTATGCATAGGGGTTGATGCACGTTTTTCTCCAAAGAAAACTTCGGGGTATCTTTATAGTTCTTTGTGTGGATCGAGTATTATAAATATGAATATGCTTTGGTGTTACTCTAGTACGAACTCTAGGATAGATCAAACGGATACAATAGCTTTGTGTTATTTTAGTACGAACTCTTGAATAGATCGATCGGAAAGAATAGCTTTGAGGTGGCTTCGCACCCTACAAACAATTCCTACCTTTTGTTATCCGCTAATTGGAACTCGGGAGTGATTCTTTTCCGCACTTTGAGGGATAATCATATGATCCAACTATATTAGCATTGTTGAGAGATTGCACTAGCGAAAGTACATACCCTAGGCCTTGTTTTTAAGCATTGGAACACCGTTTTGTGCCCTTTTACTACTTGCTACCTTGCTGTTTTTACTTATTCAGATTATAAAACATATTTATACCATCAATATTACACTTTTAGTTTGAAGGTATATCTTTAGATCTTGCAATTGAATCTTTTAGTTTCTTGTTTTATCACTAGTTTGGTTTATAAAAGAAAACTACAAAAAAAATATGGAATTGAGGTTGCATCATATTATTGATCATCTTTATAATATCTTTCTTGAAAATGTTGGATCGGAAAATTGTGCTCAATTGTTAGAAGAAGAGGCCAATAAAATGTTTGGCACAAAATATTTGAATGATGAGCATGATTGCAATGTTGTTAGTATGAATTCTTTGAATATCCATGATGCTAATGATATGCAAAGCCATAAACTTGGGGATGCTATATTTGATGAAGATGATATTTTTTGTCCCCCAGGTTTTGATGTGAAAATTTATTATGATATAAGCATGCCTCCTATTTATGATGATTATGATTATGAAAGTGTATTTGGAGAGATCATGACCTTATTTAATGATGATTCCACTATGTTGGAAGAAGTCAAAATTGATTATGACAACAAAGTTCCTATCTATGATAATTATGGTGATGACATGTATGTTATAAAGAATAATGATAACCACGGAACTTTTCATCATGATTTTAATTTTCAATCCCATGAGTTACTTTGTTGAGTTTGCTCCCACAACTATTCATGAGAATAAATTTGCTTAGGTGGAGAGTAAGAATATTTCTATGCTTATGCATCATGAAAAGAATGATTTATGTGATGGTTATATTGTTGAATTTCTTCATGATTCTACTTAAAATTATTATGAGGGAGGAACTTATGCTTGTAGGAATTGCAATAATATCAAGTTTCTTCTCTATGTGTTGATTGTTTTGAAGTTACACTTATTTTTCCTTCCTATGCTAGTTGATTCTTGTTCCCATAAGTTGTTTGCTCACAAAATCCCTATGCATAGGAAGTGGGTTAGACCTAAATGTGATAGTCATATGCTTCATAATGCTCTCTTCATGTTTCAATTCTTATCTTTTATGCGAGCATCATTGAACTCATCATGCCTAGTTAAAAGGCATAAAAGAAAAGCGCTTGTTGGGAGACAACCCAACACTTTTACCTACTATTTTTGTGTGTTCACATGATTATGCTACTGTAATAATCATGTTTTATTGCTTTTGTTTCAATAAAGTGCCAAGTAAGACCTTTGGGATGGCTTACGGTGATAGTTGATTTGATCTTGATGAAAAACAGAAACTTTTGCGCTCAGGAAAACAATTCTCATTTTTAACAGAAGCGTGATAAAATGCTGACTTGTTTTGCAGAAGATTAATAGAAAAATTTCCCAGGCTTTCCTATTTTTTCAGAATTTTTGGAGTAGTATAAGTATGGTTGGAGTACATATTACTATAGACTGTTCTATTTTTGATAGATTCTGTTTTCAATGCATAGTTTGCTTGTTTCCTAGTTTCTATGGCTTATATTGCTCAATATAAATTGTGTAAATGATATTATAGAGTATAAATTGTGTGTAAAAAATTATGAATCTTGTCTTTGACAGTACCAAAGTGAAATGGTTTGCTCTTTATCATACTAACCTATCTCGCAAAGTTCCGTTAAGTTTTGTGTGATTGAAGTTTTCAAGTTTTGGGTGAGGTATCGATATGAGGAGAATAAGGAGTGAAAAGACCCTAATCTCGGGGATTCCCAAGGCACCGCAAGGTAATATTCAAAGAATATCCAAGAAACTAAGATTGGGGATGCCCCAGAAGGCATCCCCTCTTTCGTCTCCAACATTATCGGTAACCTCACTTGGAGCTATGATTTCATTCGTCACATGATATGTGCTTTTCTTGGAGCATCATTTTATTTTGTTAGTATTTTCTTGCTGTTATTTAGAATAATGTTTTGCATCTCTTATTTTAATAAAGTGGCAATGATAGCCTTTGCCATGCTTATTTTGCAAGTATACTTGTTGCTGTTTGAAAACAGAAAGTTTACCGCTGTTGCAAAAATTCCCTAGAAAAGTCAGAATGTGATAAAATGTTGAAACTTTTTGAAAAATGAGATCTGATAAATTTTCTACAGTTTGGTAAATTTTCATAATGTTTGGAGTTGAATAAATATTGATACTCTTGCATTCTTTACATATTGTACTGTTTTGGCAGATTGTTGTTATGTTTGCATTGTTTGCATATGTTTGCTTGTTTAATGATTCTATTTGCGGATAGGAGTATTAAATATGCAGAGGCATTTAGTATGCAATGTTTAATAATAATTTTAGTTATTTTCTACAGTAGATAATGTTAAGGTTTTTGCATTGGTTTATACTAACTTATCTCACGAGTTCTTGTTGAGTTCTGTGTGGATGAACTTTTTGAGATTTAGGAAAACCGCGATATAAGAGGAATTAAGGAGACACAAAAGCTCAAGCTTGGGGATTCCCAAGGCATCCCAAGATAATATTTCAAGAAGTCTCAAGCATCTAAGCTTGGGGATGCCTCGGTAGGCATCCCACCTTTCTTCTTCAACAATTATCGGTTAGTATCGGTTGAGCCTAAGTTTTTGCTTCTTCACTTGAGTTGTGCTATTGTTGGAATGTATTTTTATTTTGTTTTTCTTGCTGCTTTAATAAACTACTTAGATATGAAAGTTTTTAAATAAAATAGAGTCCTCAAATAGTTGCTAGGGAGGTTAAGTAAGCAGCATTGACATCCTGCCAACGAAGCTCTTTTCTATGTCATTTACTCTTGTGCTTCACTTATATCCTACGAGTAAATTGTTGAATAAATTGAATGTCATGAAGTTGAAATCATATCATGCCTAGTGGTAGCTTCACATTGGGTTTAAAAATTGAAATCTTTTGAGGCTTGACAATCACAATATTGGTCATACAAGCAATTCACGAATAATTAGTATATGGAAGAGAACTTTCACATATAAATACACCATCATGGAAATCTTTTGTGATTGTGAGCCCCCATCAAAATATTATATGCCAAAGTTGTTGACGTTGGACAAGGAAGACAACGTAATGGTTTATGTTTGTTCATATTCACATAGAAGTTATATTGTCATAGATCCTTCAATATGTGGTGCTTGCCCCCCATCTTTGCTAGCCAAAAATTCCGCACCAAGTAGAGATACTACTTGTGCATCCAAAAAATCCTTAAACCCAAATCTTATTTTCAAGAGTCCACCATACCCACCTAAGGATTGTGCAAGATCCTTCAAGTAAGTTGTCATCGGTGCAATAAGGCAATAAAAATTGCTTCTAAAAGTGTGAGATCATTTAGTGTAAGAGAAAATTGAGCGTTGTACAAACTTGTGATGGCAAAGTAATAAAAGCGACGGACTGCATAATAAAGGTTGCTATCATAAGGGGCAATACAACGTGATGTTCTTTTTCACTAAGGGATTGAGCATACAAACAAATAAGCGCATGGCAACCTCTCCTTCCCTCTACGAAGGGCCTATCTTTTACTTTTCAGTATTTACTTTTATGCAAAGAGTCAAACTATTCCTATCTATTCCTTTTTATTTTCTCTTTTGGTAAGCATCATGTGGTGAGGAAAGTTCTAGGCACATATGTCCAGTTAAATATGGGTACCATGAGTTATTATTTTTGACATATGTCCAGTTGAATACGTTGGGAGGCGAAATAATAAGCCCCTATCTTTCTATGTGTCCGGTTGAAAGGTTTTGCTCATGTGTATGTGGTGAGTGTTAGCAATCATAGAAGACCATATGATGGTTGAGTATGTGGATATCTTACTTAAACTCCGTTGAATAAGTTGAATTGCAATTGCAACATTGACTAAGAACATAGGTTGTTGGGTTTCAAGAGAATTCATTGTTTGAACCTTAACATGTGAATTGGTTGCCACTATAACATGAGGAGTTTCATAAGAAAGAATTGTTGTTATGATGCTAGGAAAAGTGATTGAAATTATCATTGATCAAACTTATGCACTTTGCTAGCATTCACACTTCATAAATTATTTCTTTTATCATTTACCTACTCGAGGACGAGTAGGAATTAAGCTTGGGGATGCTGATACGTCTCCAACGTATCTATAATTTATGAAGTATTCATGCTGTTATTTTATCATTCTTGGATGTTTAACAATCATTTTATAGCAACTTTATATCATTTTTGGGACTAACCTATTGACCCAGTGCCCAGTTGTTTTTTGCTTATTTTTTACATTGCAGGAAATTAATATCAAACAGAGTCTAAACACCGTAAAACTTTACGGATATTCTGTATGGACCGGAAGGAACCCAATGGGCCAGAGCTGCACCTGGGGGTGCAACGAGGGGGGGTGCAACCCACCAGGGAGCGCCAGGGCCCCCTGGCGCGCCCAGGTGGGTTGTGCCCACCTCGGTGGCCTCCCGTACCCCTTCTTTGCACTATAAATTCCCAAATATTCCGAAACCCCTCGGGGTTAACCTATATCAGAAGTTTCACCGCCGCAGGGCTCCATAGGCACCAAAAACCAATCTAGACTCATTCTGGCACCCTGCCGGAGGGGGGAATCATCTCCGGTGGCCATCTTCATCATCCCCATGGCCACCACGATGAGGAGGGAGTAGTCCACCCTCGGGGCTGAGGGTTTGTACCAGTAGTTATGTGTTTTATCTCTCTCTCCCATGATCTATATCATGGGCTTTGTTAATATAGTCGGATCATATGATGTTTCTCCCCTCTATACTCTCGTTGTGATGAACTGAATATTTACCCTTTGAAGTTTTGTCTTGTCGGATTGAATATTCAGAGATGAGAACACATGATATATGTCTTGTGGTATGAATACTTGAGGCGAAAATTGGGATATCTTATTGATTCACTTGATATATGTTATGGCATTCAACTCGTGGATTCCCGCGATGATATTGGTGTTATCTATGCATAGGGGTTGATGCACGTTTTTCTCCGACGGAAACTTCGGGGTCTCTTTATAGTTCTTTGTGTGGATTGAGTATTATGAATATGAATATGCTTTGGTATTACTCTAGTACGAACTCTAGGATAGATCAAACGGAAACAATAGCTTTGTGTTATTTTAGTATGAACTCTTGAATAGATCAATCGGAAAGAATAGGTTTCAGTTGGCTTCGCACCCTACATACAATTCCTGCCTTTTGTTCTCCGCTAGTAGGAACTCGGGAGTGATTCTTTGCTGCACTTTAAGGGATAATCATATGATCCAACTATGTTAGCACTGTTGAGAGATTGCACTAGCGAAAGTACGGACCCTATGCCTTGTTTTTAAGCATTGCAACACCATTTTTGTGCCCGTTTACTACTTGCTACCTTGCTGTTTTTATTTATTCAGATTATAAAAATATATTTCTACCATAAATATTACACTTTTATCACCATCTCTTCGCTGAACTAGTGCACCTATACAATTTGCCATTGTATTGAGTGTGTTCGGGACACAAGAGATTTCTTGTATTTGGTTGTAGGGTCGCTTGAGGGAGACCATCTTCATCCTACACCTCTCACGGATTGATAAACCTTAGGTCATCCACTTGAGGGAAAATTGCTACCGTCCTACAAAACTCTGCGCTTGGAGGCCCAACACGTGTCTACAAGAATAAAGTTGCGTAGTAGACATCACCCAACTGTGACGACCCGAGACCGATGCTCCGGACGGCTTCCATGTTTTCGTTGTCGCCGAGTGTTTTATTAGCTTGTTGCATTTCATCATGTCATCATGTGCATTGCATCTGCATGTTGGATTTCATCATCTCATCATGTGCATTGCATCTGCATGTTCTCATAAAGCTTGCATCCGTTCATAGTTGTCGTGTTCCCCCTTGCCTTCGTTGACCGTTCCGAGACAAACCGTGTTTTCGATTCTCTCTATTCAAACCACCTAACCTCTCTTGATAACCCGCAGCCCCCTCGCGTGCGTGTCCGAAACTTCCCCGAACCCAACCCGCTTAGTCATCACCATTGGGTCCAGATCATCTCCAAACATCCCTAAGATATCTTCGGTTTCTTCTTTGGCTTACTAACCTATTTATTACGGGCCGTCCGATTACGATCGGAGGGACCGAATAGTCCCTAGCCAAATCCACGTGCTATATATACACGGGATCAACCCTAGAATCTAGGTAGTTTGTCCCATCCTCCTCATTCCGCCACCGCCACTCCTCTTGTCTCCCCTTCCTCGGGATCCCCTCTCGATCCAAAAATCCACCCCACTCTCCCTCGATTTCCCCAGTGAGCCAACCACCACAACATAACCTCTCCCGCTCGAGGGCCTCCGCGCCGTCTTCGTCAAGCGCCAGGAGCTCGAGGCCCTTCTCTCGCACCCCCACTACACCTCGTCGTCAGATCTCCGCGTCGGCCAGCACAAGCAGGAAGCCATGGAGCGCCACCTCCGTCGCGTTGCTCCGGAGAGGAGCCCACTGGAGCATCTCGTCACCAACCCTCGCAGGCATCCCCGGACCCTTGCAGAAGATGAGTGCCCCGACAGCCCTACTCCCTTTCCCCTCCTGCTTCTGTTTCTCTCTCTCTCACGCTGCTCTCTCTCTCTCTGTTGTCTTCGCAGCACCGCCATGGATGGCCTCCCGTAGCTCCCGCTCGTTGCGCCGCCGTGGTTCTCGGCCGATCCGCGCAGGAGAGCCTCGGACCCGTCCATCCCCTTCGTCCCTCGATGTCGAGTCCCACTGCTCGCCCGCGCTAAGACCAGCGAGCAGCCGCCTGCGTTCCACGCCTGATGCCTCCTCCTCGACCCCCCCTGTGAACCCCGACGCCACCTCACCCTGCCGCCGCTGGCGACCAGCAGGTCATGTCACCGTGCCTGTCTCCTCTTTGTCCATTTGGCCTTTCTCCCTGTCTTTCCTCTCCGAACTCTCTCGCTCTCTGTATTTCTTCACAGGAGCGCATCCCCGACGCATGTCCTCGTCCACAGCACCCTGGCGCCAATGCGCCCTGTTTTTGACCCGATCTGGCCAAGGTTGGTCCGGCCTGCGTCAGATCCCGACGTCCCTAGCTCGCCTGCTGCGTCGCCAAGACCTCATCACCTGCCTCCCCTGCTTCTACGTGCGGAGGCGACGTCCAACGCCAAGTCCCCGCTCGAACCCCTGCTTCGTTGACCGACGCCTCCTCTGTTCAGGCCCAGCGCGCCCCTGCCGTCCGCGCCTCCACCGACCTGGGCTTAGCCCATGGTGAGGCACCCAACCCCCCCCTATGCGTTGTTGGCCCAGTCAGATTCGGCCCAGTTCATATTTTTTTCATCTGCTGCGATTTAGCTATTTCTCCAGGTTTTACAATTTTGCAGAAAAGCCCTCATACTTCATGCATTTAATTACTCCACAACCATGCATCGGTTTAAAATGTATTAAATATGAAAAATGCTTAGAATTTCATCTAATTTCACAATATGTAACTTCCATCAATGCTAAAATGTTTAAACTTGTTGTTTATTTAAATTTGCATAAATGACATGCTAAAATTATTTATTTCATAATTAATTAATTGTAGCTCCGAATTAAATAAACTATAGATGTAACTTGTCTAGAAAAATGCATAGATTAGCATGGTGCATTTATTTTGCTTGTTTAACAACACTAAAATATGGTTTAGGGCAGAACAGTACCAAATTTGAAATATGTATATGAGGATTTTCTGGAATTGTTGTTTGTTGTTTCCGACCTCATTTACACTTGCCTAAATAGTTAGTTTACTTATGCTTCACTTCTTGTCATGTCTAACAACATTTAATATTGTTGGGTACACAAACTAGAGTGAACTAAATAATTGAAACGTGGTGTTTCGTCAATGTGCAAATATTGAGCTCCACTTAACTTGTAGTATTGTTTGTTGCACTTTGCCATGCCAAGCCTCATTAAACTGGACATGGATCACACTTGGTTGCGCATCACGCCATGTATATGATTGTTGGTTTACCATGTCGTTTGTTTCTTTCCTGCTGCGCTTCCCCTTGAAAGTTCCGGTTATGTTGCGATTGTGAGGATCCGTTCGACTATGTTGGTTCATCTACTTCATGGATTCGATATTCTTCCTAGCGGGATTTCAGGCAAGATGACCGTCACCCTGGATCTCACTATTATCTTTGCTATGCTAGTTGTCTTGATGCTACCGCTATGTCACACTACCTACCACTTGTTCACCAAGCCTCCCAAATTGCCATGACAGCCTCTAACCTTTTTCACTATCCCAGAAAACTTTTGTTTGGCTATGTTACCGCTTTGCTCAGCCACTCTTATAGTGTTGCTAGTTGCAGGTGCAAGTTGTTCCATGTTGGGACATGGATATCTTGGGATATCACAATATCTCTTATTTAATTAATGCATCTATATACTTGGTAAGGGTGGAAGGCTCGGCCTTTTGCCTGGTGTTTTGTTCCACTCTTGCCGCCTTAGTTTTTGTCATAGCGGTGTTATGTTCCTTGATTTTGCGTCCCTAACACGGTGAGGGTTTATGGGCCCCTCTTGACAGTTCGTTTTGAATAAAACTCTTCCAGCAAGGCACAACATTGGTCTTACTGTTGGGGATATAACTATTTACGTAAGCCGCCTAGGAGGGGCCGGGTTACACAAAGAGAAGCCGATCTGAAGCCCAAGACCAAGACGTGAAGATGGCGGTTCAGTAAAGGGTCTAGTGGCCCACAGACGATTTATGTCCCATGGTGATAAACCGCCATGAGGGCCCAACTTGTATTGTAAGGTAGAAATAACTAGTCACCGAGCCGGACACTGTTTATGAGCCGGCCGGGACTCTGTAAGCCGTAGGGCGTCAGCCCGTGTATATAAGGGGACGACCCGCTGGCGGATTAGGGACAGAAGAAACAAGAGATCGAGAACCGGGCATAGCGTATCTCGCTCCCTGGTCATCGAAACCTCAAGCAATTCCAACCCAACTAGACGTAGGCCTTCCTTCAGCGTAAGGGGCTGAACTAGTATAAACCTCGCGTGTCCTTTGTCCCGATTAACCCCTTTAAGCTTCCTAGTTGCGATGGCTCCACGATCAAGTCCTTGCAAGATGACATCTGCCGTGACAATTCCATGACAATTGGCGCCCACCGTGGGGCCAGCGCACGGTGGATTTGAGTTCTTGAAGGGCAGCTTCGAAGGGCTCAAGGGATACGAAGTTGGCCGGATGACCAAGATTCGTCGCGGCAAGATCTACATCGACGACGAAGGCTGGGGCCCCGACGCCGGCTCAACTGAGTATGGCTACCGGGTCCCCTTTGGTGGAATTCACGTCTTCATCGGCCGGATTGGTGAGCCGGGCCCTGAGCCGGACAGCTGCACCGACCTCGTCGAGACGGCTCAGCTAGCGAAACCCGCTCGAGCTCAAACCGTCGTGAAGCGTGCCTTTGTGGGTTGCATCCATGGAGGTGAACTTCCTGAAGGATCTGAAGGTGATGGTGAGCCAGCCGTCCTCTCTGACGGTGATTCGTCCGCCGGCTCAACAGATTCGCTGTATCAAGTTCAAGATGGTGTGCTTGGGGGCTGTTCCGATGGCAGCACTATTCCGGACCTCTCAGAGTCGCCAAACTGGGCAGAAGTCTTCATGGCTAGTACTCAACCCGGCCAAAACTCTACGGCCTCAGCGGCGATAACGTCCGGGTTAGGAGCAGCCGGGGCAGGAGGCCCCGTGCGCTCAGCGGCTCAGGTGCTGATGGATCTCATGGATAAGCTTACGGCTTTGTTAACTGTTACAGTCATCCCTGCGAACCAATCTGAGCATGAGGCAGAGGTGGCACAGGTTCGCGACGAGATCGCCCGGGTCAAGGAAACCTTAGCAGCCGAGGATGCTAGATTAGCAGCAGAGCGAGCGGCTTTGGACGTACGAGTGCAGCAACTTCAGGCAGAGGCCTTGCAGCTCACGTTGAGCTTAAACGCATCTAATGAGGTAATGAGGAGGAGACACCAGAAAACTCAGTCCCGTTTACCTTAGAATTATGATCCTCGGAATCTCTTTGCTACACCCGGGGCCGGTCCAAGTAACCCGCCAGGTGCGAATCAGCTTATTACATCCGGAGCGGGAGGTCCAGTCCAGCCTCAGGGGATGGCACCTCCTCACGGCAATATGGCACCGCCCAATTATGTACCAATACCACAGGGTCACTTCTCCAACCCCATGGAGAACTTAATCGCAGCATCAGCACATTTGGCGGCTCTCCCGGTAGATGGGGATGATCCGACAGCGGTGGAAACCTGAAAGATCAGAGAACTTGTCCAAACAGCCCTGGCTCAACAAGAAACCTACTCCTACAGCCGGGATAGGATTCACTCGACTCCTCCGCCCTGGTTAGCTCCACCTCGTCAAAATCGGAGCCCGAGTTATAGTAGACACATGGAGTCAGAAGCCTTGCCAAGTAACGCTCAGCCCCGGAACCAGCCCGGCGGGTATAACCCGGTTCAGGATCGGATACGTCAGGAGGACGAGCGGGCGGCTCAGCTAGCGGCTCAACTAGCAGCCCAACAGAACTCACCGGCTTACCCGACGACTTCCGTTGAAGCGGGGGTTGCTACTAGAACTGGAGGAGTTCCTTGTCCGGTATCGGCTCTACGTAATGTATGTCTGCCCAAGGATTTCAAGGGACCTCGAAAGGTGCCAAACTATACGGCCGATTTACAGCCTGGGGCGTGGATTGAAAGTTACGAGATGGCTATGGAGCTGCTGGAGGTTAGTGATGAAGAGATGGCTAAATACTTCACCATGATGCTGGACGGAACGGCCCGTTCTTGGTTAAAGGGTTTGCTACCCAACTCCATTAGTTCATGGGCGGAGCTAAAGGCCCGTTTCGTCCAGAACTTCAAAGATACTTGCAAGCAGTCTATGTCAATTGTGGATCTGACAAATTGTAAGCAGGAAGAAGGTGAAACTACGACTCATTGGGTGCGTCGGGTCAAGGATATAATACATTCGTCTGACAAGATGGATGCCGGCTCAGCAGTTCTCATGCTGGAGAAGAATTGCCGCTTTGAGCCTCTGAGACAGAAGTTGGGGCACCTTAAGCGTGATTGCAACGATATGGGGACGCTGATGGCGGCTTTAGTCAAGTATGCCGATTCTGATAGTACCAAGGATCCCGCGTCTGATGAGGAAAAGACAGGGAAGGGAAAGAAGAACGGTCATGGAAAGGGTCAGCAGCATAACCCGGCGAGTCAAGGAGGTGATAAGCGAAAGGCGGACAGTAACCCGGAATTTGTGGCCAATGCACAGGGTAACAATCAGAAGCGCAAAGGAAAGCCACCCCGGTTTGGTGGATCAGGTCCATCTCTCGAGCAACTACTCAATGAACCCTGCCCAAAACACGGCACCCGGGAACGACCAGCGACTCATTTATGGAAGGATTGCACAATCATGAAAGCTTTCAAGAATTCTAATACGTTTGATGGCAATCAAGGCCCAGGCGGCGGCTCAGGAGCCGGCGGATTTCATGGCCCGGGCAGTGGTTCAGGATCCAGTTTTCAGGGAAATTAGGGTGGTTATAATCAGCAGCAGTCTGGTCAAGGAGGTCAGCAGCAGCAGCAGTCGGGTTATCAGAGCCATCCAAAACAGCTAAACAGTGGGCAGTGTCACGTGTTCACCACAAGTTTGTGTAAACGTGATCAGAAAGTTCATAAGAGGGCTGTGAATTCTATTGAACCGGCAGTCCCTCGTTACTTGAGGTGGTCGGAACAGCCTATTGTCTGGAGCAGGGAGGATCACCCTCCCCGGGTTGATAATCCGGGTCAACTGGCCCTAGTGGTGGCACCGCAGGTTGGTGGTTATAAATTTACTAAGGTGCTCATGGATGGAGGTAGCAGCATCAACATCCTCTATTACGAGACCTTTCAGCGCATGGGCTTAACTGACAAGAATTTAAAGACTTCCAACACCGTCTTCCATGGAGTGGTGCCCGGTAAGTCGGCGTATCCTGTGGGGAAGATTGAGCTAGAGGTGGCCTTCGGAGACGAGCATGATTCTAGGGCGGAAAAGTTAACTTTTGAGGTGATCAAAATCAAGAGTCCATATCACGCTTTGTTCGGGCGGCCGGCCTATGCCAAATTCATGGCACGACCGTGTTATGTTTATCTACAGCTCAAGATGCCGGGTTACAAGGGTACCCTCACTGTGCATGGAAGCCGAAAGGTGGCCCTGGAGTGTGAAGAAGGCGATGCGGCTTACGCCGAGTCTGTCTGTGCAGCAGACGAGCTCAAATTTTATCAAGATAATGTTGACCCGGCGGATATGACTTCTCTCAAGAAGCCGACTACGGAGCATGACCCGGCCATGAAGTTTAAATCGGCTGCAGAGACTAAGTTTGTTGATTTCACTCTGGGCGATTCATCTAAGCAATTCAGCATCAGTGCCAACTTGGATCCTAAATAGGAAAGCGCGCTCATTGAGTTCATCCGTGAGAACCGGGACATCTTTGCATGGAAACCTTCTGACATGCCGGGTGTACCGAGAGAACTCGCTGAGCACACTCTTAATATTGATCCGAAGTATAAGCCGGTCAGGCAGTTTCTGCGGTGACTCAATGAAGAGCGATGAAAAGCTATAGGAGAAGAGGTCGCCCGGCTCTTGGCGGCTGGGTTTATTGTTGAAGTTTTTCACCCGGAGTGGTTGGCTAACCTGGTGCTTGTACTCAAGAAAAATGATACTTGGCGGATGAGTGTGGATTACACGGACCTAAATAAGGCTTGTCCGGCTGATCCTTTTGCTCTCCCCCGTATTGATCAAATCATTGATGCTACGGCAGGTTGTGCACGTTTGAGCTTTTTGGATGCTTATTTTGGCTACCATCAGATCAAGATGGCAATTAAGGACCAGGAGAAGACGGCTTTCATCACCCTGTTTGGAGCCTTCTGCTATGTGTCTATGCCGTTTGGGCTCAAGAGTGCCCAGGCAACTTATCAACGGTGTGTACAGAATTGGGCGCAATGTTCATGCTTATGTGGATGACATAGTAGTGAAATACAGAGAGGCGGAAACCTTGATATCTGATCTCAGAGAAACCTTTGACAATCTCTGGGTTTACAAAATGATGCTTAACCCGGAGAAATGTGTATTTGGTGTGCCTGCAGGCAAGCTTTTGGGATTCTTGGTCTGAAACAGGGGCATCGAGGCTAATCCGGAGAAGATTAAGGCAATCACTTCTTTGGCTAAACCGGCATGTATTAATGATGTTCAGCGATTGGCGGGTCGTGTTGCCCCTTTAAGTCGGTTCATAAGCCGGTTAGGTGAGAAGGCCCTACCGCTGTACCAATTGATGAAGAAGGCAGACACCTTTGTCTGAAGTGATGCTGCTAATGCTGCTTTTGAGGATTTGAAGAGGCAGTTGTCTGAGCCGCCAGTTCTTGCGGCTCCCGTTGACAAAGATCCTTTGCTGTTATATGTGGCTGCTAATTCACGAGCCGCCAGCGTGGCAATTGTGGTAGAGCGCAAGGAGGCTGGTAAGGAACATCCGGTTCAACGGCCGGTTTATTATGTCAGTGAGGTACTCATCGAGTCAAAACAAAGGTATCCTCATTGGCAGAAACTTGTTTACAGGGTGTTCATGGCATGCCGGAAGCTGAAGCAATACTTCCAAGGTCACCCTATCACTGTGGTAAGTTCTGCCCCCTTGGGAGACATTATTCAGCACAGAGAGGCTACAGGACGAGTCGCCAAATGGGCCATCGAGCTCAAGCCTCATGGTCTAAAGTACGTACCGTGCACTGCCATTAAGTCCCAAGCTTTGGTGGATTTCATCAACGACTGGACAGAGCTACAGGCACCTGAGGAGAAGCCCGATAACACTTATTGGATTATTCACTTTGATGGGTCCAGACACTTGGAAGGTTCGGGGGCTGGAGTTGTATTAACTTCCCCTCGAGGTGACAAATTTTGTTATGTGCTCCGGCTTATGTTTCCTTGCACTAACAATGCAGCTGAGTATGAGGCCCTGCTCCATGGTCTTCGGATGGCCAAAGAGATGAACTTGAGCCGGGTAAGATGCTTAGGAGACTCAGACCTTGTGGCTCAACAGGTGTCAGGCAAGTGGGACTCTAAAGATCCCCTCATGGTGGCTTACCCTCGTGAAGTCGATGCTGTGGCTGGATATTTCAAGGGTTACGTAGTGGAACACATTGATCGAAGGAAGAATGAGGCGGCGGATGCCTTAAGCCGGCTGGGGTCTCAGCGTAAGCCGGTGCCGCCTAACACCTTTCTTGATGTTTTGCATAATCCTTCTGTTATGTTACCTACAGAAGAAGATCTGGCAATACCAGACCCGAAGGCACAGCTGGTGGCGGCTCTCCATGTTACCCCTGATTGGACAGTGCCTTATTTGGCTTACATGACCCGGGGAGAGTTGCCTGAAGACGAGACCTTGGCAAGACAAATTGTCCGGCCGTCCAAGTCCATGACAATTGTCAATGGCGAGTTACATCATTACAGCGTCACCGGAGCGATTCAACGTTGTGTGTCACCTGCAAAGGGTCAGGAGATCCTTCGTGAAATTCATGAAGGTTATTGTGGTCATCACGTCGGCTCAAAATCTCTGGTGGCCAAAGCCTTCCGTCATGGGTTTTATTGGCTGACGGCTCATGCCGATGCGGAAGACCTGGTCAGTAAATGTGACGGATGTCAGAAGTTCTCACGACGAGCCCATGTGCCGGCTCAAGAATTGAGGATGATTCCAATTACCTGGCCATTTGCGGTCTGGGGGCTTGATATGGTCGGGCCTTTCAAAAGATCTAAGGATAAAAAGACTCACCTCTTGGTGGCGGTTGACAAGTTCACAAAGTGGGTGGAGGCGGAGCCAGTCAGTAAGTGTGATGTAGCCACAGCAGTCCAGTTTATGAAAAAGGTATTTTTTCGCTTTGGTTTTCCACACAGCATCATAACTGATAATGGTACTAACCTTTCCAAAGGAGATATGGAAGAGTTCTGTCAACGAGAGCATATCCGGCTTGACGTTTCAGCTATAGCTCACCCTTAATCAAATGGTCAAGCAGAACGAGCCAATCAAGAAATCTTGAAGGGTATCAAGCCCCGGCTCTTGGTCCCCTTACAGCGGACGCCGGGTTGTTGGGTGGAGGAGTTACCTTCTGTACTCTGGAGTATCAATACTACACCTAACAGATCTACGGGTTACACGCCTTTCTTTATGGTGTATGGAGCAGAGGCGGTCCTGCCAAGTGACATTCGTCACGATTCATCCCGTGTGGCGGCTTATGTTGAGGAGGACAATGAAAAAGCTCGGCAAGATGCACTTGACTTGTTGGATGAAGAGCGAGACTTGGCAATAGCCCGCTCGGCGATTTACCAGCAAGACCTGCGCCGCTACCACAGCCGCCGGGTTAAGTCCAGAACCTTTCAGGAAGGTGACTTAGTGCTCCGACTCATCCAGGATCAATCTAACATGCACAAGCTATCCCCTCCTTGGGAAGGACCCTTTGTGGTCAGCAAGAATCTGAACAATGGATCATACTACCTTATCGACGTTCGGGAACACAAAGATTCACGTAAGTCAGAGGAGGAGACCCGTCGGCCGTGGAATATCGCTCATCTTCGGCCTTATTATACTTGAGCCGTCGGCTCTAATGTGTATATACTTATACTATATATATTATATAAAGCAATAAAATAGGACCTCTGTCCTTTTTTCCACTTCAAAAAAGGTTTATGTGTTTTCCTTGTCAGGTGGTGGAGATGACCAAGGAGAAGCGGATCATATCTGAATCCGGCTTTCCTTTGGTCCGGCTTATGATCATATCTGAATCCAGCCGTGATCACTTGGGGGCTTCCTGTTCAAACATAGGTCGTATTCGAACCAAAGAGAACATAGCTGTCGATACCCACTTGATTGGCATACTGCCAAACCCACTTGGGGGCTTCTTGATCATATCTAAATCATAGCTTAACTCCTTTTGGGTCTGACATGGATCGTATTCGAATCAGCATCATTAAACAACTCTTATGGTCACTTGGGGGCTTCCTGTTCAAACATATGTCGTATTCGAACCAAAGAGAACATAGCTGTCGATACCCACTTGATCGGCATCGCCACAGCCACTGGGGGCTAACAGATCGTATCCGAATCTTAGCTCAACCCCTTTGGAACGGGTCACTGATCGTATTCGAATCAGAAACCCTTGAATTTTGTTCATCATATTTTACAAGTGCCAACATTAGATATCTTGTGACCCTCTTGAAGGTACAATGGAGTACATTGCAATCTTCCAGAATTAATATTAGTTACATCAGGTTGTTAAGAACCAGGTGAACTTGTATGTGCCAATTTGCAGAAGTTAAGTTTACCCTCAGGGGTTGGTTTATATAAACCGGAAAAACAGCTGTAAGCACTACAGAGCAATGCAAGGTATTTCTGCAAAGGGCATAACAGATTCATATAAAGTATATGGTGATGGTGGCTTATGCAAGTACTAAAGGCCATAAGCATACGCAAAGGCATAGCAAAACTCAAGGTATTTTTTACTCTATTACAAGACTCTCCGAGTTTGAATGATGTGGCATTGTTTTTCTACAACTACATAAGCAGGTGGCGCCTGATAATCTACTCTTGGGGTTGATTTGAAGCCTCCGGATTATCCTTCTCCGCCTCTCCGCCGACTGCTTTGTCCTGGAAGGATGATGAGGCCCAGTCAATGCCACTCAAGGCCTCAAACTCAGCTTCCTCATCTATTAAACCGGTTGGGTCAACTTCAGGAGCAAAGGTGTGCTTACGGGTTGGAGGGATCAAGCTGACGTCGTCATAATGCGGCGTGGGGATTCTCCGATTCTCATTGTCATAACCCGGCTGACACTTGGAGAGGTCAGTGTTGTTCCCAATAAGAGTAGCCACCGGACGTATATCTTTCACATAGGCGGTGAAATCTTTATCATTAAACACGGTGCCATCTTCCTTTAAACTTGGATACCCAAGAGCAATATCAGCAGGGTCTAGTTCTGGAAGCCACGCCTTGGCCCGGCTCAATGCGGCTATAGCTCCGGCTCTTGCAGATGCTCATCTTAACTCTTGGATCTGCTGAGGTAGCACAGCAAGCCGCTTCAGCACATCTTGCAGGAGATAGGGAACATCATTTGATAAAGACGCAACGGCCAGGGCACGTTGTGACCCGGTGTAGAGCTGTTCCACTAGAGTATAAACCGCCTTCAGCTTGATCACCATGTTCTGCTTGAGATTTGTGCTCCTGGGGCCTGCGTTATTAAGCATAAGGTGAGTCAGAGGAAACAACCGAAAAGGTCATTCAAGGAGTTTCGCAGTGTTTAAGATTTGAGTAAGTCACTCACCAAAGATTGCTGAGACCATTTGAGATATCTGGCGCTTTAAGTCGGACAGTTCGACTGTTGTTTCCGCCAGCGATGCCTCTGCTGTCTTGGCCCGGGTAACTAGTGCGGCCTTTTCATCAGCCCAAATTTTCTTCACTGAGTCAAAATTTTTCTTCAGCCTCTCTTGTTCAGAGACACTGAATTCGAATTTGGAGTTAGCCTTTTGAGTTTCAGTCTCCTGGGCTGCCACGCGGTTCTTCAGGTCAACAATTTCCGATTCAAATTGACTTATCATGACCTGCATTGCACCAGACAACACTCAAGTTTATGGTAAATAGTGCTAAGTCCCAAGCACTTTGCAAGCAAAGGTATTTGGCACTTGGGGGCTAATGTATCCTGAAGAATTTTTCAATTACTACTCCAGTTTATGGAAATTAAAGTCCCAAACACTTTGCAAGCAAAGATGTTTAGCACTTGGGGGCTAATGTGTATCACAAATGTTACCGGGTTAAAAGTCTTTTTCCTAAGCCGTATAAGCAGTGCTAGGCAATTTTCAAAAGTCTACAGCATATTTGCTTATAAGCAATAGACTTGGGGGCTGGTACAGTAAGTATGGTTACAGAAGGCTAGCATAAGTCATACCTCAGATTTCTGCTGTATCTGCTTCACCATGTCAATTTCCAGGTCACGGCTGCTATGTACTTGATTGATATAGCCGGAGACGATCTCTCCGATACTCAAATGAGTATAGTCAGTGACGTCCAGCTTGGTCTTTCGGCGTTCTACCAACTCCTCTTTAGAACACTTGGCAAGTACATATGGCTGTGCCGGTTCAACAAACTGAGTTTTGAGGATCTCAACTTCTGGATCACTTGCTTTGGCGGGGCTAGGAGCCTCCGGGTTACCAGACTTGTTGAAGATTTGCTCAGTAGGCGGGTCAGAGGAAGATATAGGAGCGTCATCAGATGGTTGAGGCGGTGGCTCGTGAGCAGGAGCATCAGGAGCATCAGGAGCAGCTGTACCCAGCTCTGGTTCAGTCACAACCGGCTCTTGGGGCGGCTTATTCTTCTTTGCCCTTTTGCTGGGTTTTACTTGCACACTGCAGAAAAAGTAGACAGATTAAATATGAAAAGTATGAGTAAAATAAAGGCATGAGGTACAACAAGTTTATATTACCCGGGAGCAGTTTTGAAGGATGGCATGTTGGACTGCATGGACTCACCGGAGGAAGGTGAAATATCCTGATAATTGGAGTCAAAAAAATTAGGATAACGAATGAAACCCGCCAAAAGAAAAAGAAGGTGTGAATCGGAGGTAACCTCAGTCTGGCGTTTCCTGGTCACACCAGGTAAGCCGGAGGAGAGTTCCGCGTCTTTGCTGGTCCGGGTCTACCTCTGGCTCTCATAAATCTGTCGCTTCAAAAGAAAGTCAGGATCTTGGTAAGCCAAAGGATGTGAAAATCTTACTTTCCGGGTTACTCTTCGAATTTTCTGACGCGGCTGAAGCTCGGAGTCGGAGGAGATTATAATTACCTCTTCCTCGACGGGTTGGCTGTTGCCCGTGTCTTCCTGGAAGAAGGTTAGTATCAGTAAGGTAGTGATAAAGGAGAAAAGGAAATTCAAAGGTTACCTCTTCCTCATTATCATCAGTATCATCAAGCTGAAACAGCTCAGAGGCACTTGGCTTCCTCTTCCTTGAGGTGGTGGGCTTGGTGGTTTTCTTTTCGGCTCTCTTGGCCGCCCTGGCTTTCTTGGCTGCCTCATGATCATATTGGGTTTTCCAGAAGTTATCATTTTCCTGTAAAAGGTTATAACGAGTTATGCATAAGAATACAGCCTAATAGGATAAAAAGTAATAATAAACCGACGGCTAGAAACTTACTGCAGGGGCCCGGTTCTTCTGGCAAAAAGGTAGTAAGCCGAAGGCGTTACTATTCACTGTGCCCTCCTTTAACAAGGACTGAGTTGTAGGTTCCACTACGTCATCGGGTAAGTCGTCAGGGCTATGACGCTGAGGGTCATCTTTCTCGCCTGAATAATTACACATTAAGCCAGGGCGGCGGCTTAACGGAATTATTCTCCAAGCAACCCAGACTCGGACCAGGTCAATGCCATCTAAGCCGTTCCCTAAAAGAGCTTTTATATTCTTGATCTTGGGGGTGAGTGGCAGACGTTCAGTAGCTGTCAACTTATCCGGCAGCGGATGAGTAGGTTCAAGGCACAATGCACGGAAGCCGGGTAGGGGGTTTTCACCAGCCGGAGAAGTGTCCTGGCAGTAGAACCATGTTTGGTTCCGGTACTTTGGATGACTCGGCAGTTCAGCATAAGGGAAAAGGCAGTCTCTTCGTCGCTGAATCTAGATGCCACCAAGTTCTAGACTGGGTCCGTTGGCGCGTTCATTCTGCCGGTTCAAATAGAACAACTCCCTGAACAAAAGTAGGCTCGGTTCTTCTCCAAGGTAGACCTCATAGAAAACTTGAAAGTTGCAGATATTTGACACCGAATTGGGCCCGATGTCTTGAGGTCTTAAGTCAAAAAAGTGCAAAACGTCTCTAAAGAATTTTGAACCGGGAGGAGCAAATCCCCGGCTCATGTGATCGGTGAAAATGATCACCTCCCCTTCCTTGGGTTGAGGTTTCTCTTCACACGGGTCAGGAGCGCGATAAGACATGACATCCTTCTTGGGCAGATGGCCAGACTTTACAAACTCGGACAATTTGCTCTCTGTAACAATGGATGGGACCCAGTTGCAGGTAATCGGAGGCTCAACAGCTTTGGGTGCCATTAGGTAAATTGAAGCCTACAACAAGATAAAGGAAAATTTCCGGTTCATTATAAACCGGAGAATAAGCATTATTGGGTTATCTGAGATGGCGGCTTAAGAAGGGGCCTAATGACATACAGGTAACTATGTGATAATGATTACTAGCTGCAGGTACTAAAGATGATTAAGGTTTTCTTAAGTCGCCATAAGCAAGCGGTGCTGACAACCGGTATTATTTTAAACCGGTCACATGAATTATTATGGCTGAAGCAGAGTTAACGGATGCGGTTTTTTGGTTAAGTAGGGAACAAACAGGTTCCACAAGTTGCAATCATTATTTTGGATCAAACTAGGATCTGAGAAAGAAAATATTTCTAGACCTAAAAAAAGTATAGAGAAGTTCATATACTCACGAAGGGTTTCCAAAACAAGGGAAATGAGATCTGTTCTTACACAGGATAAGTACAAATATTTTCCGCAGCAGTTCTATGTTGTTTCTATAATCTAAATCAAAGCATTGGAGGTGAAACTAATGGAGATCTGCGTCGGGCGGTGATGAACACCGACGAACTCAAGACGATGTCAAGGCAGATCTGAGAAAGGGGAAAAGAGGAACTCACATATGCGGAAGAGCTGCGGAGGGTCGCCGTCGTTTTCTGGTCGAAATCAGGGTGATGCAGCGGCCTGAGTCGGTGAAGACGAGGGGTTCGACGGCGGCGGCGGCGGAGGTTGAGCAGCAAAGGAAGAAGTGTGAGGAGGAAGACGACTGAAGGAAATGGAGAAGGCCTAGGTCACATCTATTTATAAGGAGGGGCTGACCAAGACGGCATGAGAAACGAGGAGACCAAAGCATCATTATCCAGTGACCCCGACGCCTCGATTCTCGAGATGGTCAGTAAAGGCAAAGATTCGTTGGAGGATATGGCGGAATAAAATATGAATTTTATTGAAGATGACGTCACAGAGATTTGACCCGGATCCAGATGATGACGTCACGGCGGGTTAGAATTACCGCGCAAAACAGAGGACTAAAGGGCTAGCTTATAAGGTTTTAAAGATTGACATGAACCGGTTCAAATCAATCTGGGGCCTAATGTTGGGGATATAACTATTTACGTAAGCCACCCAGGAGGGGCCGGGTTGCACAAAGAGAAGCCCATCTGAAGCCCAAGACCAAGACGTGAAGATGGCGGTTCAGTAAAGGGTCTAGTGGCCCACAGACGATTTATGGCCCATGGTGATAAACCGCCATGAGGGCCCGACTTGTATTGTAAGGTAGAAATAACTAGTCACCGAGCCGGACACTATTTATGAGCCGGTCGGGACTCTGTAAGCCATAGGGCGTCAGCCCGTGTATATAAGGGGACGACCCGCTGGCGGCTTAGGGACAGAAGAAACAAGAGATCGAGAACCGGGCATAGCGTATCTCGCTCCCTGGTCATCGAAACCTCAAGCAATTCCAACCCAACTAGACGTAGGCCTTCCTTCACCGTAAGGGGCTGAACTAGTATAAACCTCGTGTGTCATTTGTCCCGATTAACCCCTTTAAGCTTCCTAGTTGCGATGGCTCCACGATCAAGTCCTTGCAAGAGGACATCTGCCGTGACAATTCCACGACACTTACCATTTGCCTAATAACAACTAAAACTTGTATAGGGACTTGCCGGCCCCCGGGGTCTATTAATCACCCCCGGGATAGTGCTCCACATGAGTGTTGGTCCACCTACCTAGCAGTCGGTAGTGCCACCTCGAGGCAACTCGATGGTATTTTGGCTATCGTCCACTTAGCATATACTGTGTTGTCCTCAGAGCGAGATACGTGCGGCTCGTATCGGGGTATCGACGCACCGGGTGGTCTTGCTGGTTTTGTTTTACCATTGTCAAAATGTCTTGTGCATCGGGATTCTGAGTCTAATCGGAGGGTCCCGAGATGGAGGATTGTCTCCGCGGATCATGAGCTTTGTCATGGGCTAAGTTGGGACACCCCTGCAGGGTTTAAACTTTTGAGAGCCGTTGATGTATGGTAGAACCCTAATCGGCCAATCTTTCATGAAAGGAGAAGATCCTGCGAAGAACACGATGAACACGAGGATGGAAACGGGGGAAAACACGAGGGAAACACGAGAGAAACACTAAACCAAAAAGAAATAGTCACACATGTGCTAGATCCTAGAGTACATAAGAGAACACACAATCCACGGACAACTAAGGACGATATAAAGGTAGTCGGTCTTCTCCGTGAGGAGGTCTTGATGTTCTTCTCTGCAAGGAGGTCTTGAATCCAAAGGGATCTTCTTCGAAGAGGGGCCGCGGTCTCTCTCGTGGAGTAGATCCGATGTGGATGAGCAATGCTCTATCTCTAAATATGAGCTAAACTATGCTAACCCTAGCTAGGAGGAATAGGAGGTCTATATATAGTCTTAGTGCAAAAGGGGGCAAAGTGGGGGTACATGGGTTGTGGCCCAACACATGGCAGCGCACAGGCGTCAGACGTCCGGGTGTCACCGGTCGTCCGGAGGCTCGCGAGGGTCCGGACGTCCGGTGCCTGTCGGACGTCCGTAGATTTGGCTTGGGTGGACTTTGGTCAGACGTCCAGTCGGGGTCGGACGTCTAGAGCTTGGAGGTCGTCGGTCATCCGTAGCGCTTCGGAAGTCCATAGTTTTGGTTCTGATGTGGAAGTGTCAGTCATCCGGAGAGGGCTGGACGTTCGGAGCCTGGAGGTTGTCGGACGTCCGGGGTTCGTCGGTCGTCCGGAGGCTAGGGACTTTGAGTAGTTCTTCTTCTTGTCCCGTTAACTTGGCGTCCTCACTGTCTTGTCCGTTGAATGTAGTTGGTCCGTGGCCTTCATCCAAGCACCTGATCACACATAGGGTTTCCGCCTGAGGTAGCACTACAAAAAAATACACTTCTGTGATGATACATGTTTGTCACAGTAGGTCGCTTTTTTTGTCATGCATGTACATCCATGACAAATTTATGACAGAATCAAGATAGTCATACCTGTGCTGTCGTAGAAGTGTTCCATGACATTACCAAAATTATCATCACGGAAGTGTCCACTTCCATGACGACAAATCGTGCGTCACAGCAGTTCTTTCATCAAGAGTGACCGACATGTGGCATCCATCGTAACGGAACACCGTTAAGCTATCGGTCGGGTTTTGGATCCGATAACCCGTTAACAGCCCCGACCAATGGCAATTTTCCACGTGTAAAATCATCATTGGCTAGAGGAAACACGTGTCGGCTCATAGTCGGGATAGATGTCATCCACTCACTGGACAGAAGGCGCCTATGATACGTCGACACATGGCACGACCCAACAAGTTTAAATGGGCTGGCCCAACTAAAGGCCCACAAGATTTTGCAGACCATAATGGGCCGACCCAGCTAAAGGCCCACGAGATTTTGCAGACCATAATGGGCTGGCCCAGCTAAAGGCCCACAAGATTTCGTGGGACATAATGGGCCGGCCCATGTAAAGGCCCATAAGATTTTCGTGTGCCATAATAGGCCGGCCCAGGTAAAGGCCCACGGTGACTCTAGCCCATAATGAACAGTAATTTTCTTTATACCCGTTAACGGCCCGTGATTTACATGGGCCGTTTCCATGTGTTAGCTTTCAACCTATTGACGGCCCATACGTTCTTGGGCTCCTTTTCGGCCCTCGATTACTTTCGACCCGTTACTGGCCTGTTCCCCTAATGGGCCAAATTCGGCCCATGGGAAGAGTCGGCCCGTTACTGGCCTGTTCCACTAATGGGCCAAATTCAGCCCATGGCAAGAGTCAGCCCGTTACTGGCCTGTTACCCTAATGGGCCAAATTCGGCCCATGGCAAGAGTCGACCCGTTTCTAGCCTGTTAACCCGTTGCGCCATTTCCACCATCCTATATTCTGGCCCATTAACGACCCG
Source organism: Triticum urartu (assembly GCF_056163025.1). Taxonomy (NCBI): domain Eukaryota; kingdom Viridiplantae; phylum Streptophyta; class Magnoliopsida; order Poales; family Poaceae; genus Triticum; species Triticum urartu. The sequence continues at coordinate 357,567,628 of NC_141877.1, forward strand.
TTATGCCTGTGATAGAATTAAGCCTTTGCTGTCCTACGGCCTGTTAACGGCCTGTTACCGTGCTGGGCCGATACCAATTATGCCCGATTATGGCCCATGTAGACCCATTTATCCGACGGCCCGAGGCCCACTGATTACAGGCCCATTTATCGACGGCCCGTAGGAGACCCATGGATCCTACGGCACGTATATGGCCCATGGTAGTTGCGGCTACTAGCAAACCAGGGAAAAAGAAGACTAGGAAATAAATAAGGCCGAAACTAACGCTAGGCTATTAAGGCAATTACACAAATTACATCCACTCGGCATCAAAGATCGCCACCAGTGCAAATATAGGGAACACCCTACACTATACAAAAATGGCTTGCTGTTTTCTTCAGGCGGTGGCTGCACGTTAAGAATAAATTTTGTATCGCACCAAAACAAATTACAACTATATAACATAAGGAAGGTTGGCATAAAACTTAACAGTCTAGCAGATAAATGCACCACCAGAAGTTCAGAAGCTCAGTTCATTTGACCTGACTGTTACGTTTTCATGTTGTATTGTCCGATGGAGCACCATAACCCTCGCCTTCATTTCCCCTAGGCTCCTGAACAACATAGCAAATGTCTGATAGTCTGGTTTCAAAACCATGCATATCTTGACGACATTGAGCAATGTTTCTCCTTGTTTCACAAAGGGTCTCTGTTAGGGAATGGACTTGTGTCTGGAGCGCAAATACAACATTGCTTTGAGCTTGCATATCTTGATCATGAGGCAGTTTGGATGATATTTCCTTAACAACCAACCCAGTATTATGCAGGAACGTGCTTTTGGCACTGTTAGTGGACAGGTACTGACCAACTACAGCAAGAGCTGACATTGCGGTTATAGTTGCCTCGCCACCTTCAGAAGGTGGCGGTTCCACCATTTTTTCCATAGCTCGCTGAAAAGTTGAGGTTTTACATTAGTAGTACCAGAACAGAAGATATTAAGGAGGTAGCAAAACCAAACAAAATAGCTTTGGTCTATATACAGAACTTATTCTGGTGAACCCATGTAAAATATTAGTTGTATTTTATTGCAAAGTACATAATAAAACCAGGTTCCAAACATATGACCATGTACCATCGCTAATGTATTGTCTATTTCTTCACATTGTATTGAGGGCTAAGGATAAAGAGACGAAGTTTATAATACGGTAAGCATAGTATGACATCATTCATATCACAAAACAACTGAGAACAGACAAACAGGCAATTGTAATGTTGTGTGGGCAAGTCCAGCACGGAACTAGATTACGGTTCAAGATCAAAGGAACATCACTCCTCTCTTTTAAACCCTGTAAGGTGAAATGATACGCTAAGACAATTGTGTATAAAATTGAAAAGAGTAATAGACATTGGCTGCAAACCATGAAGTTCAAGGCACAAGTCAGAGTAATTAGTAGTTAAAAGACATGAGGCTTAATGACTTACAATAGCGGCTTTGACTGGTGTAGTCATGCCCTTGTTCTTGCTGGTGTGACAGTCCTTGAAGATTTCCACAACATTTGGTTCAGGTACTTTTTGGTCCTTGCGGGCTTTCCTCTGCATTTGGAACAAGTCAATATAGATCTGATAATATGGTACAGCAAAAAGAGTGAAACAGCAGCTAATTACAAGAGCCTCGCAGTGTGCAATATAGCTACGAGATCCCGTCGTCTGTTGGAATTTCACTTTCGTACGGTTGGCCCTGTTCTTTGAACAGTTCACCTACAAGAAGATAGATTTGTGTGGCACATGCGTAAATAGGACTTCAACATGTGATCTGATGACATATATATAATGTACCTGATACTTCGGATTGGACCAGTGTTTAACGAGGCCTCTCTAGTCTTCATCAGATATATTTTGCACTGGAGATGTTTGGGCAAGTTCACTGTTAGCCTTGCCTTCAAAGTGAGTTTTCCTCAAGTTATACCGATAATGTCGCAGAGCAGACTTGAAAACATGGGTGCAAGCTTGTCTGGTTGCATCATCTTGGCTATCCAACTTGAACCTCATCTGTTGAAAATTATGGGAGTCTCATTATCAGCAACCTAGAAAGTATTGGACAGAGCAATACGATATTACTAGTTTCCATACATAACCATACTTACAGATAAATGGTCGAGGAAGATGTTGAAATAGGTTTCGTCTTTGTCATTCAGGTACTGAATCCATGTTGGGAGGATACGTACATGATACCTAACAGCAACCGTTGCCTCTGATACTAACTTGGCTGACTCTGTAGCATCACGTGGCCTTTTTAAACCTGCCTCAAAACGGATCTCCATTCTTCCTCCTCTAGATTTAGTTAACCTATTGAGCATTATCCCTGATGTTTGTTTCCTCTTACGCCTAGGTGCTAGTCCAACAACAAACATAGGAAGTGTTAGTGTACATCAAACTTTGAGACTACATATAAAGAAGCATGCAACTGTAACTTGACTCCATCAACTACCTTCTTGCTGTTGAAGCTCACAAGGTTCATCTGATATTGCCAACTCGTCTTGTGTCAAGAGTACTTGGGAAGTAGTGTCAAGTGGCAAGGGAGCTTGGGAACGTGCTGCTAGCTCAGTTGATGCACGAGTACGTCGTGCAGTTGGTAGTATTGTGGTAGGTGTTGCAAGAACTAGGGTTGTCTCTGCTTGTTTGGTGGCAGCTATTTGTTTCTGTTTGTCTTTTTTTGCAACTCGTGTAGCATGGGATGCCGTGTTTGTAGAATTTTCTGCTGGACTTTGACCTTCTATTGCACCATCAGTACCAGCAGAATCTGTAGGATTCATTTGCTTCTCATTCCCTGCCATTCTGTGTTTCTTCCTTTTTCTCCATGCCATGTTAAGTCAAGCCGACAAGAAAAACGAATAACAATTTAGTTCTTCAGAACAAATTGATGCGTGATGCAGACAAACTGAACTTTGATGTTAGACAACCACATGATAGGAGGATGTAATATGTATGAAAAACAGGACGGAAGAGATAACCAGAACTATGATGTGTAAACTATGAAGAAGACATTTTACCAAATTAGAAGCAATGCAATGGAAGGTAGACACCATATGAAAGATGCTACAAATATCGCTCTGCCAAGTTAACAGTGTCGCATCATAAAATGGCGTTTAAACAAATGTGAAGTAGTACAAGAAATAAATCATATGCAAGATGCAAACAACATCACACTACCATGTTAGAGGTCTCTCGTCATTAGTGCCATTGCATATTCACAGCATTGCATATTCATAGCTTATGATGTGTAAACTAAGGAGAAGGCATTTCAACAAATTAGAAGCAATGAAAGCTAGACACCATATGAAAGATGCAACGAATATCACTCTACCAAGTTAAAATTGTCTCGTCATAAGTGCCATTTCAACTAATTAGTAATACAAGCTAGAAAAGAATGTGAGATGTGACCTATATCACACTTCGAAGTCAAACGTGTCTTATGATAAGTGATTGTTGCAGGTTACACAACAGTAGTAATTTGATGTAAGAACATGGTGTGATAGACAGATATTGTATGTTCTAGAAACAGGGACACATGTCTTATTCAAGTATAATGTGTAAAGTAAGCAAATGGAATTCAACAAAATTAGAAGCAATACAAGCTAGACATCACACATAACATGCAACCACATATAACAGTGCCAAGTTAGAGGGAGCACCGGTGATGCTGCACTAGGGGAGACGTGCTCATCATAAACACAGCTTTGTTGAGTGTCTATGCATGTGTTGCTGGGGAACGTAGCAGAAATTCAAAATTTTCTACGCATCACCAAGATCAATCTATGGAGTAATCTAGCAACGAGGGAAGGAGAGTGCATGTACATACCCTTGTAGATCGCTAAGCGGAAGCGTTCAAGTGAACGGGGTTGATGGAGTCGTACTCGTCGTGATCCAAATCACCGATGATCCTAGTGCCGAACGGACGGCACCTCCGTGTTCAACACACGTACAGCCCGGTGACGTCTCCTACGCCTTGATCCAGCAAGGGGATAAGGAGAGGTTGGGGAAGACTCCATCCAGCAGCAGCACGATGGCGTGGTGGTGGTGGAGGAGCACGGGACTCCAGCAGGGCTTCGCCAAGCACTACGAGAGACGAGGAGGGAGAGGGGTAGGGCTGCGCCAACAGGCAAAGCAAATCACATGTGTTGGGCAGCCCCAAACCTCAAGTATATATAGGGGGAGGGTAGGGGCTGTGCCCCCACCTAGGGTTCCCTCCCTAGGGGTGGCGGCAGCCCCCAGATCCCATCTGAGGTGGCGGCCACAAGGGGAAGAGGGGGAGGCGCACCTAGGGTGGGCCTTAGGGCCCATCTGCCCTAGGGTTTGCCCCCTTCCCCTCTTGGAGGCGCCTTGGACCTTGGTGGGAGGCGCCCCCACCCACCTACGGGCTGGTCCCTTCCCACTATTGGCCCATGTAGGCCTCCGGGGCTGGTGGCCCCTCCCGGTGGACCCCCGGACCCCTCCGGTGGTCCCGGTACACTAACGGTGATGCTCGGAACACTTCCGGTGGCCAAAACCATACTTCCTATATATCAATATTTACCTCTGGACCATTCCGGAACTCCTCGTGACGTCCGGGATCTCATCCGGGACTCCGAACAACATTCGGTAACCGCGTACATACTTTCCCTATAACCCTAGCGTCATCGAACCTTAAGTGTGTAGACCCTACGGGTTCGGGAGTCATGCAGACATGGCCGAGACAACTCTCCGGTCAATAACCAACAGCGGGATCTGGATACCCATGCTGGCTCCCACATGCTACACGATGATCTCATCGGATGAACCATGATGTCAAGGACTTAATCAATCCCGTATACAATTCCCTTTGTCTATCGGTACGATACTTGCCCGAGATTCGATCGTCGGTATCCCGATACCTTGTTCAATCTCGTTACTGGCAAGTGACTTTACTCGTTCCATAACACATCATCTCGTGATCAACTCCTTGATCACATTGTGCACATTATGATGATGTCCTACCGAGTCGGCCCAGAGATACCTCTCCGTTTACACGGAGTGACAAATCCCAGCCTCGATTCGTGCCAACCCAACAAACACTTTCGGAGATACCTGTAGTGTACCTTTATAGACACCCAGTTACGTTGTGACGTTTGGCACACCCAAAGCACTCCTACGGTATCCGGGAGTTGCACAATCTCATGGTCTAAGGAAATGATACTTGACATTAGAAAAGCTTTAGCATACGAACTACATGATCTTGTGCTAGGCTTAGGATTGGGTCTTGTCCATCACATCATTCTCCTAATGATGTGATCCCGTTATCAACGACATCCAATGTCCATGGTCAGGAAACCGTAACCATCTATTGATCAACAAGCTAGTCAACTAGAGGCTTACTAGGGACATGGTGTTGTCTATGTATCCACACATGTATCTGAGTTTCCTATCAATACAATTCTAGCATGGATAATAAATGATTATCATGAACAAGGAAATATAATAATAACCAATTTATTATTGCCTCTAGGGCATATTTCCAACAGTCTCCCACTTGCACTAGAGTCAATAATCCAGTTCACATCGATATGTGATTAACACTCAAGGTCACATCCCCATGTGACTAACACCCAAAGAGTTCTGGGTTTGATCATGTTATGCTTGTGAGAGAGGTTTCAGTCAACGGGTCTGCAACATTCAGATCCGTATGTACTTCGCAAATTTATATGTAATCTTGTAGATGCAACTACTATGCTACATTTGGAGTCATTTAAAATAACTATTCTACTTGGAGCTATTCTAAATTGTTGCTCCATTATACGTATCCGGTATCTCTACTCAGAGCTATCCGGATAGGTGTTAAGCTTGCATCGACGTAACTCTTTACGTAGAACTCTTTATCACCTCCATAACCGAGAAACATATCCTTATTCCTCTAAGGATAATTTAGACCGCTATCTGGTGATCTACTCCTAGATTACCTTTGTACCCTCTTGCCAGATATGTGGCAAGGCACACATCAGGTGCGGTACTCAGCATGGCATACCGTATAGAGCCTATGACAAAAGCATAGGGGACGACCTTCGTCCTTCCTCTTTCTTCTGCCGTGGTCGAGCTTTAAGTCTTAACTTCATACCTTACAACTCAGCCAAGAACTCCTTCTTTGACTGATCCATCTTGAACACCTTCAAGATCATGTCAAGGTATGTGCTCATTTGAAAGTACCATTAAGCATTTTGATCTATCGTTATAGATCTTGATGCTCAATGTTCAAGTAGCTTAATCCAGGCTTTCCATTGAAAAACACTTTCCAAATAACCCTATATGCTTTCCAGAAATTCTACGTCATTTCTGATCAACAATATGTCAACAACATATATTCATCAGAAATTCTATAGTGCTCCCACTCACTTCTTTGGAAATACAAGTTTCTCATAAACTTTGTATACACCCAAAATCTTTGATCATCTCATCAAAGCATACATTCCAACTCCGAGATGCTTACTCCAGTCCTTAGAAGGATTGCTGGAGCTTTGCATACTTATTAGCATCTTTCAAGATTGACAAAACCTTCCGGTTGTATCACATACAACCTTTCCTCAAGAAAATCATCGAGGAAACAATTTTTTAACATCCTATCTGCAATATTTCATAAATAATGCAGTAATCGCTACTATAATTCCAACAGACTCTTAGCATCGCTACGAGTGAGAAAGTCTCATCGTAATCAACTGCTTGAACTTGTCGGAAAACATCTTAACGACAAGTCGAGCTTTCTTAATGGTGATACTTACCATCATTATCCATCTTCCTTTTAAAATCCATATGTACCTAACAGCCATACGACCATCAAGTAGTTCCTCCAAAGTCTACACTTTGTTTTCATATATGGATCCTCTCTCGGATTATATGGCCTCGAGCCATTTTGGAATCCAGGCCCACCATCGCTTCTCCATAGCTCGTAGGTTCATTGTTGTCTAGCAACATGACTTCCAAGACAGGATTACGTACCACTCTGAAGTAGTACGCATCCTTGTCATCCCACGAGGTTTGGTAGTGACTTGATCTGAAGTTTCATGATCACTATCATAAGCTTCCACTTCAATTGGTATAGGCGCCACAGGAACAACTCCCTGTGCCCTGCCACACACTAGTTGAAGAGACGGTTCAATAACCTTATCAAGTCTCCACCATCCTCCCACTCAATTCTTTCGAGAGAAACTTTTCCTCGAGAAAGGACCCGATTCTAGAAACAATCCCTTATTGCTTTCAGATCTGAGACAGGAGGTATACCCAACTGTTTTGGGTGTCCTATGAAGATGCATTTATCCGCTTTGGGTTCGAGCTTATCAGCCTGAAACTTTTTCACATAAGCGTCGCAGCCCCAAACTTTTAAGAAATGACAGCTTAGGTTTCTCTAAACCATAGTTCATATGGTGTCATCTCATCGGAATTACGTGGTGCCCTATTTAAAGTGAATGTGGTTGCCTCTAATGCCTAACCCATAAACTATCATGGTAATTCGATAAGAGACATCATGGTATGCATCATATCCAATAGGGTGCAGTTATGATGTTCGGACACACCATCACACTATGCTGTTCCAGGCTGTATTAGTTGTGAAACAATTTCCACAATGTCTTAATTCTGTGCCAACTCGTAATTCAGATATTCATCTCTATGATCATATTATAGATATTTTATCCTCTTGTCACGACGATCTTTCAACTTCACCCTGAAATTACTTGAACCTTTCAATAATTCAGACTTGTGATTCATCAAGTAAATATACTCAACATCTACTCAAATCATCTGTGAAGTAAGAACATAATGATATCCACTACACGCCTCAACACTCATTGGACTGCACACATCAAAATGTATTACTTACAACAAGTTGCTTTCTAGTTCCATTTTACTGAAAACGAGGCTTTCAGTCATCTTGCCCATGTGGTATGATTTGCATGTCTCAAGTGATTCAAAATCAAGTGAGTCCAAACGGTCCATTTGCATGGAGTTTCTTCATGCATATACACCAATAGACATGGTTCGCATGTCTCAAACTTTTCAAAACGAGTGAGCCCAAAGATCCATCAACATGGAGCTTCTTCATGCGTTTTATACCAATATGACTTACGTGGCAGTGCCACAAGTAGGTGGTACTATCATAACTATCTTATATCTTTTGGCATGAACATGTGTATCACTACGATCGAGATTCAATAAACCATTCATTTTAGGTGCAAGACCATTGAAGGTATTATTCAAATAAACAGAGTAACCATTATTCCCCTTAAATGAATAACCGTATTGCGATAGACATAATCCAATCATGTCTATGCTCAACGCAAACACCAATCTCGATGGTAGAGGGAGCGTGCGATGCTTGATCACATCAAGCTTGGGAAAAACTTCCAACACATATCGCCAGCTCACCTTTAGCTAGTCTCCGTTTACTCCGCAGCCTTTTATTTCGAGTTTAGTAACACTTAGCAACCGAACCGGTATCTAATACCATGGTGCTACTAGGAGTACTAGTAAAGTACACATTAACACAATGTATATCCAATATACTTCTATCGACCTTGCCAGCCTTCTCATCTACCAAGTATCTAGGGTAATTCTGCTCCAGTGGCTGTTCCCCTTATTACAGAAGCACTTAGTCTCGGGTTTGGGTTCAACCTTGGGTTTCTTCACTAGAGCAGCAGCTGAATTGTCGTTTCATGAAGTATCCCTTCTTGCCCTTGCCCTTCTTGAAACTAGTGGTTTCACCAACCATCAACAATTGATGATCCTTCTTGATTTCTACTTTTGTGGTGTCAAACATCGCGAATATCTCAAGGATCATCATATATGTCCCTGATATATCATAGTTCATCATGAAGCTCTAGCAGCTTGGTGGTAATGACTTCGGAGAAACATCACTTTCTCATCTGGAAGATCAACTCCCACTCGATTCAAATGATTGTTGTACTCAGACAATCTGAGCACAAGCTCAACAATTGAGCTTTTCTCCCTTAGTTTGCAGGCTAAGAAAATCGTCGGAGGTCTTATACCTCTTGATGTGGGCACGAGCCTGAAATCCCAATTTCAGCCCTCGAAACATCTCATATGTTTCGCGACGTTTCAAAATGTCTTTGGTACCTCAACTCTAAACCGTTTAACTGAAATATCACGTAGTTATCAAAATGTGTATGTGAGATGTTCGCAACATCCACAGACGACATTCGAGGTTCCGCACACTGAGCGGTGCATTAAGGACATAAGCCTTCTATGAGGCAATGAGGACAATCCTCAGTTTACGGACCTAGTCCGCATAATTGCTACTATCAACTTTCAACTAAATTTTCTCTAGGAACATATCTAAACAGTAGAACTGAAGCGCGAGCTTCGACATAATTTGCAAAGACCTTTTGACTATGTTCAGGATAATTAAGTTCATCTTATGAACTCCCACTCAGATAGACATCCCTCTAGTCATCTAAGTGATTACATGATCTGAGTCAACTAGGCCGTGTCCGATCATCATGTGAGACGGACTAGTCATCATCGGTGAACATCTTCATGTTGATCGTATCTTCTATACGACTCATGTTCGACCTTTCGGTCGTCCGTGTTCCGAGGCCATGTCTGTACATGCTAGGCTCGTCAAGTCAACCTAAGTGTTTTGCATGTGTCCCGAGGCCATGTCTGTACATGCTAGGCTCGTCAAGACCCGTTGTATTCGAACGTTAGAATCTATCACACCCGATCATCACGTGGTGCTTCGAAACAACGAACCTTCGCAACGGTGCACAGTTAGGGGGAAAACCTTTCTTGAAATTTTAGTGAGGGATCATCTTATTTAATCTAACGTCGTTCTAAGCAAATAAGATGTAAAACATGATAAACATCACATGCAATCAAATAGTGACATGATATGGCCAATATCATTTTTGCTCCTCTTGATCTCCATCTTCGGGGCTCCATGATCATCGTTGTCACTGGCATGACACCATGATCTCCATCATCATGATCTCCATCATCGTGTCTTCTTGAAGTTGTCTCGTCATCTATTACTTCTACTACTATGGCTAACGCTTTAGCAATAAAGTAATGTAATTACATGATGTTTATGTTGACACGCAGGTCATAAATAAATTAAGACAACTCCTATGGCTCCTGCCGGTTGTCATACTCATCGACATGCAAGTCGTGATTCCTATTACAAGAACATGATCAATCTCATACATCACATATATCATTCATCACATCCTTTTGGCCATATCACATCACAAGGCATATGCTGCAAAAACAAGTTAGACGTCCTCTAATTGTTGTTGCAAGTTTTTACGTGGCTGCTATAGGTTGCTAGCAAGAACGTTCCTTACCTACGCCAAAACCAAAACGTGAATTTCCAATTTCTATTTACCCTTCATAAGGACCCTGTTCATCGAATCCGATCCGACTAAAGTGGGAGAGACAGACACCCGCCAGCCACCTTATGCAACTAGTGCATGTTAGTCGGTGGAACCGGTCTCACGTAAGCGTACGTGTAAGGTTGGTCCGGGCCGCTTCATCCCACAATGCCGCCGAATCAAGATAAGACTAGTAACGGCAAGTAAATTGACAAAATCGACGCCCACAACTACTTTGTGTTCTACTCGTGCATAGTAACTACGCATAGACCTACCTCATGATGCCACTGTTGGGGAACGTAGCAGAAATTCAAAATTTTCTATGCATCACCAAGATCAATCTATGGAGTAATCTAGCAACGAGGGAAGGATAGTGCATCTACATACCCTTGTAGATCGCTAAGCGGAAGCGTTCAAGTCAACGGGGTTGATGGAGTCGTACTCGTCGTGATCCAAATCACCGATGATCCTAGTGCCGAATGGACGGCACCTCCGTGTTCAACACACGTACAGTCCGATGACGTCTCCTACACCTTGATCCAGCAAGGGGATAAGGAGAGGTTGGGGAAGACTCCATCCAGTAGCAGCACGATGGCGTGGTGGTGGTGGAGGAGTGCGGGACTCCAGCAGGGCTTCGCCAAGCACTACGAGAGACGAGGAGGGAGAGGGGTAGGGCTGCGCCAACAGGGAGAGCAAATCACATGTGTTGGGCAGCCCCAAACCTCATGTATATATAGGGGGAGGGGAGGGGTTGCGCCCCCACCTAGGGTTCCCGCCCTAGGGGTGGCGGCAGCCCCCAGATCCCATCTGAGTTGGCGGCCACAAGGGGAAGAGGGGGAGGCGCACCTAGGGTGGGCCTTAGGGCCCATCTGCCCTAGGGTTTGCCCCCTTCCCTTCTTGGAGGCGCCTTGGGCCTTGGTGGGAGGCGCCCCAGCCCACCTAGGGGCTGGTCCCTTCCCACTATTGGCCCATGTAGGCCTCCGGGGCTGGTGGCTCCTCCCGGTGGACCCCTGGACCCCTCCGGTGGTCCCGGTACACTACCGGTGATGCCCGGAACACTTCCGGTGGCCAAAACCATACTTCCTATATATCAATCTTTACCTCCGGACCATTTTGGAACTCCTCGTGACGTCCGGGATCTCATCCGGGACTCCGAACAACATTCGGTAACCGCGTACATACTTTCCCTATAACCCTAGCGTCATCGAACCTTAAGTGTGTAGACCCTACGGGTTCGGGAGTCATGCAGACATGGCCGAGACAACTCTCCGGTCAATAACCAACAGCGGGATCTGGATACCCATGTTGGCTCCCACATGCTCCACGATGATCTCATCGGATGAACCACGATGTCAAGGACTTAATCAATCCCGTATACAATTCCCTTTATCTATCGGTACGATACTTGCCCTAGATTCGATCGTCGGTATCCCGATACCTTGTTCAATCTCGTTACCGGCAAGTCTCTTTACTCGTTCCGTAACACATCATCCCGTGATCAACTCCTTGATCACATTGTGCACATTATGATGATGTCCTACCGAGTGGGCCCAGAGATACCTCTCCGTTTACACGGAGTGATAAATCCCAGTCTCGATTCATGCCAACCCAACAGACACTTTCGGAGATACCTGTAGTGTACCTTTATAGCCACCCAGTTACGTTGTGACGTTTGGCACACCCAAAGCACTCCTACGGTATCTGGGAGTTGCACAATCTCATGGTCTAAGGAAATGATACTTGACATTAGAAAAGCTTTAGCATACGAACTACATGATCTTGTGCTAGGCTTAGGATTGGGTCTTGTCCATCACATCATTCTCTTAATGATGTGATCCCGTTATCAACGACATCCAATGTCCATGGTCAGGAAACCGTAACCATCTATTGATCAATGAGCTAGTCAACTAGAGGCTTACTAGGGACATGGTGTTGTCTATGTATCCACACATGTATCTGAGTTTCCTATCAATACAATTCTAGCATGGATAATAAACGATTATCATGAACAAGGAAATATAATAATAACCAATTTATTATTGCCTCTAGGGCATATTTCCAACATGTGTTCTCTTGGAAATCATCTTGGGGGTGTGGAGGAGTAGAAACTGTAGGGGCCCTCCATTCAGAAGGAGCACCTTTATCTGCTGCCTTGCTAACTTCCTTCCGCTTTATTGATTTTGAATTGTCAAGTAAAACCGACAAGAAAAAGCAATAAAACTCTCTCTTCAGAACTCATGCATGCATGATACTAACAATCACTACTTTGATGTAAGGCAAACACATGATACCAAGATGGAATATGTACGAAAAACAGGACGGCATGGCATGTTCACAACTGTTTGTGTAAACTAAGAAGAAACCATTCCAGCAAATAAGAAGCAATGCAAGCTAGACATCACATGAAAGATGCAACCAATATGACTCTGCCAAGTTAAAAGCGTCCCATCATAAATGGAATTTCAACAAATTAGAAGCAGCGCATGCTATAAATCATATGAAAGATGCAACTAATATCGCACTGCATATACTAAAGGTGTCTTGTCTTGTTGATTGATGCGGGATACAAAAAAACAATAGTTTTATGTAAGGACAAGCTTAATAGACAGATGTACTATGTACTAAATACAGGAAGGCATGTCACATTAACAGGTATAATGTATAAGCTAAGCAGATTAGCACATGCAGTTTAACCAGATTGGAAGAATTACAATCTACACACCATATGCAACATGCAACCACATATCACGCTGCCAAGTTAGAGCAAGCACCTGCGATGCTAGTGTAGGGGAAACGCTGTAATCAACTACAGAGCTACATTCACTATCTTCATCTAGCATTTCTGTTTCTTAAGAATCATGTCAGGAGGCTGACGCTGCATTCTTTAAATGGGGAGTAATCCCCTTGCCTGCCTGCCTCGTCATAAGTGATTGATGAGGGATACACAAGAACATTAGTTTGATGTAAGAACATGGTTAATACATAGATGTACTAGTATATGTACCAAAAACAGAAAGGCATGTCATATTCAAAGGTATAATGTGTAAGCTAAGCAGGTGCAATTTAACCAAATTGGAAGCGATACAAGCTAGACATCCGGCTGGAGTGGTGAGCATGATCATCTAGGACCTGAGAGCCTGGTGGGAGGCTGGCTGCTTCGCCACCATCACAGCTTTTTAGTTGGCTTCCAGGTGATGCCTATTTTTGTTGGGCTTGTCACTGGCTCGGCCAGTGCCCTGACTAGCTATTTGTCTTCTGGTGCTCACGGGATGGTGGTTCATGTAAAAAAAATATCTTCCCTTATCTTACCGACTTCGGCCTTTCGAATACAAGCTAGACACCATATGGAACATGCAACCACATATGACACCGTGAAGTTAAAGCAAGCACCTGGGATGGTGGTTCATTGCGAGCGAGGTCATCAACTCCAGAGCTACGTTCCCCGTCTCCATCTGCTGACACCACACCCTTTAAAGCGTTGAAACGTGTCTTACCTAGCCGCACACCAAACTGGAGCGACTTCTCTCTTTTCTTTTTGGCTTCTCTCATGGCAGCAGAGTCTGAAATACCCTTGCATAAAAACACAACAGTGAGACTAAGGGTGAAGTGTGCGCAGAACTAGTGCACTGTAAAAGTAGCAGATAGCAGGTGGCTGAAAAATAAATGACAAGAGACATATGATAGCTCTACAACATTGCATGGCAAACAAAATTAGATTCTACTCTGTATGATTTTGTAATATATGAGCACAGGAAATGCAGGTACTCCTCCAGCACACCACCACATGTGGTCATATCTAAGATAACAGTCGACTGAAAATAAATTGGTCAGTCGATTTTTTTTAATGAACCGTCCGATCTATAAGGAATGGGCAGATGGCCTTCGTCTACCTCCCGCCAGTCACTGTTGACGATCTTTCTCGAATCTCCGGTGACCACCGGCCCAGACCCCTGCCTCCGCCGCCCCGCCCTCCCATCGACCTCACACCACCGCCGTGCTTGGCAGCGCCCCCAGGCCATCCCTTTAATCCCGGTCGACCTCCAGATCGGGCGCCAGTAGCTCTAGGCCGCACACGCCCCTAAGATAAACACCAAGGCGCTGCTTCCCCGGCGTAATAGGCATACTAGCGCCTGCTATGCCGGGGAATGCTTCCGTTAATTGGGAATCAAGTGGCCAGAAATTAAAATTTAGGGGGGCGACGGACCTCTAGCTAAGGTGAAATAGTATATGAGGAGAAACCTTGTGCATCGCGAGTTACTAGGAACATCTAGTATCAAGAAGAAGCAGTCAACTAGTGTCTTCTGTGGGATGAATACCGTGCAAGCAGGGACGTAAGATTTGCACGAATAAGGGAAGAGGAGTACCTTTTTCAGTTGCCGGTGTGGTCACCTCCACAAGTCGCGCCGATTTTCTTCTTTTTACCAGGGAAATCGATGTTCTGGAGGGTGCAGGCTTGGACGAACCCATGGCCAAATTGTTGACTGTGTTGCCATGGTCGTATGTCGGCGGAGGGGAAGTAGATCCGAGGCGGCGAAGGACGGTGTAGCAGGAACAGCTCCGATGCGGTGGAGGGTGGCGAAGTTGGAGCGGCAGCGGTGAGGCGCAGGACGGCATGGTTGAACTGGCTCGGGTACGGACGGCTTGGCCTCGGCTTCAACTACTAGCTGTGGAGGGCGTTGCGATTGAGGTTGCGGTGGATGACGACATCGGGGTATCGGCTCCAGCGTGATGGAGGAGGGCGGCGGTTGATGGGTGGGATGGGGTGGCGGCCGGAGGATGCCGGGGTTTCGCGGCTGGTGGAGAGGTAGTTTTGGCGCCCACGGAGTACGAATGGGGAATCGGGAGGGTGGGGGGAACCATGTTTCAGTCTGGGACGCGCTTGTTTTTGGCTTTTTTGAACAGAAGATGGGACGCGCTTGTTTGAAATTTGGGGAAAGTACAAACTTTGCCCCCCTCTTAAATTTCGGACCTACTGCGGGTCTGGGGTAGGATGGTAATCCCAGGTGTCCCAAATAGTGGGCGGGAGCGATTTCGGCCGCGCACATGTGCGCTTAGGCGGCCATTGTGTATGAATGTTTTTCGGATGCGGTTGCGTGGCGTCTAGATGAAGCTACAAACCTACCCCGGTTTAGACCTTTGGACGTTGGGCCGGTAGGTTTCACGGGTCGGAGTTATTAGAAAAGTAATTTCCTTGTACTACCAAACATTGGTCTCACGCGGTTTCGGGCGAGTAGAGGCTCTTTTGGCGCTTCATTCAAAATTTTGAAACACAAGCATTCACGTTTAGAGTACTGTTGAACTATGAGGATTGACCTAAATATACAATGTTATATTTCACCTTGTATGTTTGAAAACCTCATTAAATTATCCGCTTCTTTTTGAAATTTTGACACTTGAAAATCCTATAACTATGATTATTTTGGAATGGAGGAGCTAAATTTGAATCTATTTTGTACACGACTACATATGCTATTATGTACAAAATTAGAGCAAAGATTGGTGCCCCCATAATTTAGGTATGGTTTACAAATGCCATGATATCAAATTCAAATAATTGAATGGACTTCATGTTGAATTCGATTTTTTAAACCACCTTAAGTTGAATTCAAATGTATGCTAGTTCATAGGTAGTAGCTATTTATAATGTCCATTGTGTGACTTTCGTATGTATAATGTGCTTTACACACACAACATGAACTATACTCACGTTTATATTTGATTGCTAAAGCGATGCATTGTCTAGAGTTCAAAATACTAACTATGTGGATCAATTGTGTCGAATAATAACATAGACATGCTCAAATTCGATAGAATCTAGATGTCTGATGGATCAATGACTGCTCCTTACGCGAATTGCAAATATCATGATGCCATCCTAATATTTGGATACAATTTATATCTTTAATCAATGTGTAGAGAATTCTTGTACGTGTAGTTTCACTCTCCATCGGTGGTCTCTCACACATGCTCACACACTCTCTCCCGAGGTGTCTTTCTCGCACACATGCTCTAGGTATAACCCTCCCTCCCTCTCGTAACCATTTACAACTATTTTCCCTAACCTTTATCACAAGCACTCTTCCTCTCGCAAACATGCACATGCACAATCCTCATCGACCCTTTCTATATACATGGACCTGCCTACGTGTCTCATGTACGCACATTATCTTTACGTCTGTCTCTCACGCATTGTCTCACACCTCTCTTCCTAATCGACGAGTATGATTCTAGCAGAGCATTCTGTAGGATGCCCCTTAAAGTTAGGTTGGATGAATAGTAATATCAGAGATAAAGGGGTTACCTTAGTCCGAGAACCTAGGGTTACAAATCCTAGCCGGCTTTGTCAGTGGACACAGAGTCCTTCACAATTCTACTATCTTTGTCTTGTACGACTAGTCATCCATGGGTCTTCCTAAATGCATCACGGGCTGACCAATGTGGCGCAGGACGGAACAGAACGAAGGGCCTCACCTCGACCCACCTGACCTCACGTGGTGACACACCCTCTGCCCCCACGTCTCATTATCTTCTCACACCCACACATACCAACACAAACACCACACACACAGAAAATTTCTCCTGGTGCCTCTATTCCCTCCCCCTTGCATATACACACTCAAGGGAATGGAATCTCTTGTCGTGACATCATATTCGTCTCTCTCTCTCTAGACCACTCTCATTTCTCGTGCTATCTCTCCCACGCCCCCCCCGTCGGCCCCTCTATCCATGCCTCTCTCGAATACGTAATAGACAACATACCTCTCTAGGCCCCGCCAAATGCATCAACTACACATTCACACATGTTACATCACGTACCCCATTGATCTAAAAAGCCCTCTCTTCACGTTTATTTCGCATACAACATTCATTTTGAATAAAGTGTGGCCAAAAAATTATTTTAGAGTTTCTACATATATACAACATTACAAAGTTATATGGAGGAGTGCGAGCGCTAATTTGCATTGCATGGTGCCCACAATGATATTTATTCTGCACTGTGAATTTGTATATTTTTAGACTATATACAAAGTTAGTCATAATAAAGAGAAAAGAAGAGCATCTCTCTCTCCATCGCATACCCCCCTGTACGCTCCTTTCACGTATGCACACAAAACTATCTCCAGGTCCTCTAAAAGTAAGCCCCCAGAAAATTCACGCATGTTTCATCTTTCTCTCGCAATATATGCAATGACGATCATTGTATTTGAAGCGAAAGCACGAACGTACATTGGACTTCAGAATCCACTCATTACGGTCACCATTTACGTTTAGTGGTTATTATGCAGTCACGGGCTCACCTTACAACTCTGTATTTGCTCATGACATGACTAGTTGACTAGTTAAACGCTCCACGTGGCACCTCTAGTGTTGCATCACATTATCTCACTACCATCGTGCCCACTTGTCGACTTGTATCTACTCTACATCTACACTCTTATAAAATACATAAAATACCATCTTATAAAAAACAGAGTTGGTGATGATGGTGTGCCTGCCATCCTGCAATATAGGCCGTCCGATTTATATCTGACGGATAGGAAAGAAACTATGGCAATTTTGCAAAAAGGTACCCACACACCTCTCCACATTTGCAAATAAGGCCTTACCTCGTTCATCCTTTTCTCTCACAAGATAAACAAGTCATACAAATGCATCTTGATGTTACACGCAACGCACGGGCATCTTGCTAGTAAGAATGAAAACAAACGACAAAAAAAATATTTGGACGGTGGTTCGAAGTCATGACCGCGGGCACAGCGGACAAGGTGGCCTTGTATTGGTATGCTGAGCCGTCTGTTTTAACACACAGGAGCTGGTGTAGTGATTATACACACACGCACACATGCACACGAACTGCATCCACGCAACACTCACACAAACACATGCACCCACGCACGCACGCAACACTCACACGTACACACGCAGCCACGCACGCACGCAACACTCACACGCACGCACGCAACACTCACATGCACACACGCACGCATGCATGCACAAACCAGTACACCACACGACCAACACACACTCTCACGCTCAAGTGCTCAACCTACACGTGCATGCGCACACATCAGGCCCTGACAGACACATACACAACCAGGTGATTCCCGCGCACGGGTTGGAGCCTTGTCGCGCCTGCGTAAATTTGTGTTTATCTGACCTTTTGCCTATGCGAACTGACAGGTGGGACCCACAACGAACATGGTCAATTTAACTAGTCAACATGGCGCCATGCAGACTATTTGGCTGGTCAACAGAGTGCAATCCGATGCTGAGCTATGAGCAAGTGACCGTATAATCACCGCAAAACGTATATAGTCACCGTAATCAGCTTATTCTGAAGTTCGGTGACCGTATTACGCTTTTCTCTCTGTAGTCCCTCCAAAACTACATCTCTACACGTTCTCGCATGTTACATTGAACACCTATGCAATACAGCACTACTACTACACTCTAACACAATAAATCATATGTGTTTTTAGTTTTACTAGATATCATATTCTTACTTATAATTATTCAGTTTGCATACATTAAAATTGCCTTTGAAATGTATGGCCAGTATCATCTACCGCGCGGGAAAAATCCTGCCCTTTCCTGTTTAATCGTGTTTGTATCGATGGATCGTGCGAAACAACAAAACTATAGTACTATACAGTACAAGTGACAGTTCACTGGGCCGTCGTGTCGTCTACTCCTCCGTCGTAAGAGTGGAGCACTCGCTTTCATAAATCTTCTAGTCCCTTTCGCCGACATGTGGGACATCAAGCTACCGGGTCCACGTGCCATACCGGAATACAGTGCAGAGCAGCCGGGGTGAAGCACCCCAGTCATGGTGCCGGCGTAGTAATGAGCAATGAGGCGTCAAATCACAAAGCTGCACCTTTCCCGCAGTTAAGTTGGAGGGACGAAGCAACCATCATTTCACTCGTTGCTGAATCCGCTTCTCCCTCATCTTCTTCAACTTAACCACGTGTTGCTTCTGCCGTTGTTCTGCCTCATGTGGGACGCGGATCGGCTTGGTAAAGCACTGACACGTGGGACCGCATGTTAGCAAACCACCAGGACAATGTCCTCCGAAAATAAGAAGCCTAATCCTAGACTTACAAAGGGCTATGTAGCTGCAACGTATACTTTCCATCTAATATATATGCCCCCCTGATTCTCAGGTGGGGTGGGCCCTAATCCTCTCCTTTAATCTAATCAAATAGTCCCACATCACATCAGTTCGTAACTTTACGTAAATCATTACGTGGATGTAGCATTGCTCAAATAAGAAACCTCCCCCGCCATCCGCGTGGCAAAATCACCTCCTTTTTACTCATCTCGATTCTATAATCTTTTAGATCAATATAATTGAGATTTGTATAGATAGCACACAGGAGCAAAACCAAGTGGTACGGTTAAGGTCATCCACAATGTGTAGCCAAATGTGAAAATAGCTTTTGGCATTGTGGGAACCATTGTGGACGGTGTTGCCAAAGCCAAAAAGATGGAACCGAAGCTCCCTAATTGATTGATTGAAGGAATAGAAAAATGCAACGTCTCTCCTCTTTCTCCCATGCTTGGATGCATGTAGTACAGTATAGAGCACAGAGTCTACTCCTCTGTCCCTTCTATCACAAAGCAGTGAGGCGTCAAATCACAAAAGCACGGACGAAGCAACCATCATTTCACTCTTCGCTTACTCCGCTTCTCCATCGTCTTCTTCGAGAAGCCATCTCACCGCATTAGTTACTCCTAGTAGTACTAGTAAAGGACTTCCTGGATGCAAATAAGGCGGTTGTCTCGGCTTGCAGGCGGCACTTGAGAACGACCTACCGTGGTCTGCCTCAATGGTGTTCTCCGTCGAACGCACTTCGCCAAACCACCAAAAAAATATTGTCGACGTCACCGCAATGAGGAAGGAAGTCAAATATAGTTACTACCTCCATTTTTTTGTACACAAGGCCAGTATATCAAAATTACAATTTGCAAAGGGCCACTAACACTAATCGAGGTAAAATTGATGGGGTTAGCAACCAAGGACATTAATATCCCCTGCATGCATGCGGAAGTGAGAAGGTTGGTTTGCATGGCGCTGCATTAATCAAGCGATGAGGAGTGAGATGGTTAGCTCTTTGGTCTTTGGAGAAAAAAATACGCATTAATTGACACGTGAAACGAGGATTTGTATCGATTAAATCCCGCGAAGGAAAACCCAACCTTTCTTTTTTAACACTAGTACTCCTAGTACGTACGTACTTGTCGTGTTTGGGTCTAGGCCTTGCATTGCCAAACTTCGCCACACATTTTTGCCAAGCTTGCCTAAAGTTTTCAAAATGAGAAGGAGGTCCACTTGCGCACGGCTATCGCGGTCGCACCGCACCCTCACACGGTCGCTCCTGCACGCCGCGGTCGCATCGCACCCTCACACAGTCGCTCCTGCACGCCACAAACCTAACCAAGGGAATGCACCCTCACTGAAACGTGCTGTCGCATGTGAACACACCAAACTCAGCCATCCTATCGCTGACACATAATTTTCGTTTCATAGAGTATGTTTATCCAACCGCATGTTGGGGAGTATCCGTACGGCCCGTGCGGTGGTCTGTTGGGGAAGAAGAAGAGGTGAGGAAGAAGGAAAGAAGGGTTAGGAGACGTAGGATATTCATCCAACCGCCTGAAATGGTAGACTGACCGAAGTCAGGCGACTTGCATAACAAATATATGTTTTTACACAGCAAAAGATCCATAAAAATAACAACATAAAGAAAAACTATCACTGCTCGCGGAAATAGACGGCCTCGTCGTCTTTGGCTGCCGATGCGAACCAGCCGTCGCTGCCACGCATGTCTCCGCACCGTGGTTGTCCTTGGCCTCCAGCTACTCATTCAAGCGGAGCGTGCGGGCACTCTGCACGGACGAGAGCACAGCCTGGTTCAAGTCGAGGACGTCTCATTCCGCCTGCAGGAGGGCCTCGATGGCAGCGGCATCCACGCGCTCCGCGTCGAGTCGAGCCTCCGCCGCCCGGTTCAGGTCCAGGACGTCCGGTTCCGCCTGCAGGAGGGCGTCGATGAGAACGGCATCCGCGCGCTGTGCGTCGAGTCGAGCCTCTGCCGCCCGGTTCAAGTCCAGGATGTCCGGTTCCGCCTGTGGGAGGGCCTCGATGGCAGCGGCATTCGCGCGCTCCGCCTCAAGTTGAGCCTCCGCCGCCCAGTTCACATCCACGACATCCGGTTCCACCTGTAGGAGACCCTCGATGGCAGCGGCATGCGCGCACTCCGCGTCGAGTTGAGCCTCTGCCTCCCAGTCCTCCTTTAGTATCGCCATGTTGAACCGCTGGTCCGCCTGCACCATGGGGGACTCAAGACGCCGGCACGAAGTCGACGTCCATCGTCTCATACCCATCGGGGGCCTTCTGCGCCGCGACCTCCTCCATGAACATTGGATCGGCTTCCTCCTCCTCGTAGCTTGGCTCCAGAGAACTCAGGGATTGGCCCGCCGCGAAGCGAGCTTGGGAACGGAGGTCTGTGGCGCCGACCGCCGCCGCGATTTCTGCGCGGCGCTCCGGCGTCAGCATCTTGTAGTAAGTGATCTTGCGGCGCACCATGGCTTTCCGGCGAACTAGGGGACGCTTGATGCGGGCTAGGGGATCGAAAGGTGGGGGAATGGGCTAGAGATTTGGTGTGGTTTTAGGGCAGTGGCTGGCGTAGGCCGAGGAGCGAAGGTTCTGGTGTGAATAGTGGTTCCGGTGATGACCGGTCAATCGGTTTTGACTGTACATCGCTCTTCTCGCGTTCGCATTGCAGCCCGGCACGCTGGACCCTCCACGTGGCTCACCGAATGGAACGCGCTTCGTCTTGCGTTTTCGCTTGCTTGTGGGACCGCAATTGAGCGCAAACCGACGTCCCTCCCCCTCCCCCTCCCGTGTCATTTATTATACCACCACTCCCTCCATTTTATGTGGAGTAAATAAAAACAAAGGGAGTATACTACGGATGAGGATCCCCTGACGTGGCCAAACCCATTGAGTAACTGACATGCAGGGCCTAGCAAGCATGGGGTCCGCTAGTAAGTGATCGAAAGGGAGGGTAAGGCAGGGGTACCTACATCAGAGGATCCACTTCCACTATACTACTTTGACCAAATGTTAGACTAATAATATATGACATGCAACTTACACAAATGTTAGAGTAATAATATATGACATGCAACTTACACAAAGCATACAGGGTCTAATGCGTTTTTCGAGGCTAACTTTGACCAAATGTTAGAGTAATAATATATGACATGCAACTTACACAAAGCATACGGTCAAATTCGTATGTGAAAGGAGTTTCCAATGATATAATTTTCACATTATACATCTCATGTACTATTAATCTTGTCAATAGTCAAATTGGAAACCATCTCGAGTACAAATCTAGGAGTACGTATGAATCTAACAATATTGATTGGGCGTTGTTGATACCTTTTTGATCAAAGTAAATATACTTTGACTACACATAAAACTTATATGTAAACTAGAAAGGATAGGAGGGAGTATATTGTACGTTCAAAAACGAAACGAACATTAAATACCCTTTATATATGATTTGCGGATGCTATGATCACCGATTCAAAATTTTGAATCCGCCTTAGGTATCACGTGCCCCCACTCGTTCCCTCTCGATTTCATCTCGGGGTCCGAAGATCTATTGAAAGAGGACTAGGGTGGGTACATGCGAATGATACTCAGCGGAATGTTCAAATGAGGCATGCAGGGGGATGGACTCGACTGGAGGGCGACATGATCGATGGAGAAGAGGGTTGGAGAGAAATGAGAAATAAGAAAATGCCACATGATTATACTTGAACGGCTCAAATAAACAATAAGTTGTCTCGCTTGGCCTACATAGTGAAAGCCCTAATGCGCAACGCGGAGCACTGCCACTCAAATATGGCCGGGAAAACTGGGAAACAGACATGTGGGGCACACCCGTCGGGACGACGTAGCGCAGACTAGTCCAATGGAGGAGCTGGCCCACGACCTCCTCGCCACCGACAACCATTCATGTGGGTCGTTGGGGCCAACAACGGGGAGCAGCTCCAGCACCGCCTCTAGACACGGCGACCGCGGTGAGAGACACGCTCATATCATCGCCAGACATGGTCGGTTTCAGTTTGCCAAGGGTGGCGTTAGTGCCGTAGCACAACCATTGGTATGTTTGGTTTGTGCCCAAGGTTGCCCCATCAAAGCATTGGGTAGCCAAAATTTTGGTTGAGGTATTGGTTGCCCATGATTTGGCCGACATTGGCAAGAAAAATGAACTTGAGTTAGCTAGAGTTCATTGTTATGCCAAACAAATGGCAACCATCCAAACAAAGACCAATCTTTGGGTCATGACCAAAATTTTGGTTGAGGTATTGGTTGCCCATGATTTGGCCGACATTGGCAAGAAAAATGAGCTAGAGTTGGCTAGAGTTCATTGGCATGCCAAAAAAATGGCAACCATCCAAACAAAGACCAATCTTTTGGTCATGACCAAAATTTTGGCAAGGTGCACTTCGGCCACAATCCAAACACACCCCAACACCCGGCTCGTCAAGGATGCACGGGGCGCCGCGATGCGTCCGCGGAGTGGTGTAGCGCGGCCAACTGCATCCTCTGGACCTGAGACCATGCCGGGTCATCTTGTTTTTTCAATGACATGCAGGGATCGCATGTGAGCAAAGGGCATCTCCAACGTTGCCACGACCGCAGCTGACTACCATGGCACACCAAAACCCTCGTCCCTCGCGCCGTCGTGTGGTGCGTTCCCAGCCGGCGCCAGCGGCCCGCATTCATGCCGTCCGTTCGTATGTCGTCATTAAGAGGCTCGGTGCCTGCGGAACCAACTCCGGCGACTTAATGACGCACCCGGACGCTTGGCCTCACCGGAATGCGCTACTTAAAGCGGCAACGCCCAGCTAACTCCACACCATAGCGCATCGTCCTCCTACCTGGAACCACATACGCCATGACCACAAGCGCGAACGCTCTACGGGAGAGCTTGTCTTCGGGGATGGAGCTCGAGGGCGCCGCCCTCGCTCAAGTCACCGCACAAGCGGTGGCCATGTTGGCGGCCGACGATGGGAGCACCGTCAGCCATGCATCCTACTTGCCGCCGTCCAACATCCAGCACCGCCAAGGTCGGGGACTCCTCCGAGAATGAGTAGGGCATGGGAGGCGGCAGGGCGTGGTGTGCCAACTGGCCGGTCTGTCTCCCGTGTTCTACTTTTCCTCGCCGGAGACCGCACCTTCACTTCACCGGTCTTGAACCCCGCCCCCGTACATGGAGATCACAGATGGAGGACGTCGGTCGCCGCCGTAGAATAGGTTTAGGGTTGGGTTTCTTTTATTTTTTGTCCTATAAAAGTTTGAAATGTAATGAAAATCTACCGTGTTTGCATTAATCTCGGCCGGTGTATATGAACTTTCACAATAATATACATATTGTAGGAGTACTAGCAAGATGCCCGTGCGTTGCACGGAAGATCAACATCTTGTGGGAGAAAAGGATGAACGAGGGAAAGCCTTATCTGCAAATGTGGAGAGGAGTGCGGGTAAATTGTCATAGTTTCCTTCCTATCCGTTAGATATAGATCGGACGGCCTATATTGCAGGATCAGACACATCTTTCTACATCTACGGGAACCTACGAAAGGGTTAACGTAAATTGCCTCTCTCTCTCCTCCCCTGATTTTCATGGTGGTGGCCCCCTCCCTCCCCCCGATCTACAAACAATAGCTCACACGTTTCACATTACGTTAATTACGTAACTAGGATTACGTAGGTGTAGGATTACTCGTCCTAAAAAACCCAACTAAGCCAACCTCCCAGCATATCGCGCGGGAAAAAACCCGGCCGCGCTGTTTTAGTCGGGATTACCGGATTACTAGCAGTAGTATCGATGGATCGCGTGAAGCAACAAATTTTTTGGAGGGGGCGAAGCACCTAGTTTAAAAGGAAAAAATGCGGTACACTCACATCACTCCTGTCGCGCTCGCATTGCACCCCACACACGTTCGGTCCTGCACACGGCTCACGCAAACGGAACGTGCTTCGGCTTGCCTCTTCACTGACACGTGGGACTGCACTTGGAGAAACCGACCATGTGCCAAACTCCCCCCGCCCACCACGCGAAAATCCTCCCCCCCACACACCCAAAAATTCCCCCCAAATCCGATTCAACCGCCCTTCGGCCAACTAGCCAATAATATTCCCCAAACCCCCCTCCCCCCTGTCCCCCTCCACTCCATTCGCTCCGCCAAAGCCGCCCTCCCCGCCGCGCCGATACGTCGGTGCCGCGGTTCGGCGATCCTCTTGCTCCCACAGTACGCTCTCGTAGACTCCCGTCCTCTAGCCGCGCCGCCACCTCTGGCTACGTTCTTGTGGAGGCGCACGGCGGTCAGCGCTGCCACCGCTGGCGACGTTTGTGTGGACACGCACGGCGGTCAGCTTCTCCCATGGTACGCGCATTCTAGACTGAGGCCCCGTTCATGTAAGTGTAGAGCTGAATGTTAGCTGATAGACGCTGTTAATCTCACTATTTGCCGAAGTAGTTTACTGTTAATATGCTCTGCTTAAGAAGCTTCCTTGCCCTGTTCTGCACTCAATCTGCTTAGCTGAGATGGCATGCCAAGGCCGATTAGTTGCTAAAATATCCTGCCATATATTTATTGTGACGTAGATTGCCATGGTCTAGTAGCCAATCTGTTAGCTGACATAGCTCTACACCGTTTTATACTCGATCTTTGTTGCTGCGATGGCCTTCGATAGTTTGATGGATGTGTGCTCGGCCTCATTGACTGCTGAAACAGCCTGCCATAATTTGGCACTCAAATCTGTTTGCTGAATTAGCTGTACATATATTTTGTTACTTAGATCTTCTCATCCAAATATCTTGCCATAGCTTTAGACATCGACCTAGGTATTTTTTTCTGGACTTCATAAAAAAGCATATATGTTTTTCCTATAATATCTAGTAGAAGAACTAATTTGTATGTCTAACAGATGGACAGGACTTGGATAACTTCTGCTCGAAGATTCACTGCTGCATATGTCAAGGGGGTTGAAAACTTCATGAGCTTTATCAGAGCTGAGTACGGTGGTCCGAAATCAGATGTGCTCTGCCCGTGTAGCAGTTGTATGAATTCAGTTACAAGACCCCAGTCAACTATGCAAAATCATCTACACTTGTATGGGATGTCGGTCAAATATACTAGGTGGGTTCATCATGGTGAAGCTGTGAACGTCAATGTTATTGACTACGTGGAAGTAGCAGATCACCATCTTGATCTGCCTGATGCTCAGGTGGAAGAGGAGGAGGAGGTGGTGGTGGCGGAGCCAGTGAGTTTGACCAACATTGAAACAATGCTACGAAATGCTCGTGCATTCTGTGAACTTTCACCTGCAGAAGAAAAACGATGGGCCCGCATGTTGGAATGCAACATTGTTGTCACCCCAGGAAATAAGCTGTCAATATTCTCAGCTATGGTCACCTTTCTTCAGGTGAAGACATCTGAGCGGATGACCAAAAAATCATTCGATGCGATATTGGTTGCTTTCCGCGAATCTTTCCCAGATGCGTCTGAGCTGCCACACACCTATAGTAAAATGAAGAATTTCCTTCGTGCAGTTGGAATTGGATATGATATGATCCATATTTGTAAGAATAATTGTGTTCTGTTCCGGAAGGATTATGCCAACTTAAGTGAATGCCCGAAATGCAAATCATCAAGATGGAAGGATGGCGATGCTGTGAAGAGGATTCCTCATAATGTTCTGAGACATTTTCCAATTACACCAAGATTGCAGAGGTTGTTTCATGATGCTGAAACAAGAGAGGATGTACTGTGGCATTCTAGGAACCAGGAGTACAGAGATCAGAACGCAATGAGCCATCCATCTCATGGTAGTGAGTGGAAAAGCTTCAATGATAAACACAAAGAGTTTGCTACTGACCCGAGAAACATTAGACTTGGCTTAGCTTCAGATGGATTTAACCCATTTGGCCACCAGAGTGCCACATATAGCATGTGGCCAGTGCTTGTTATCCCTTACAACATGCCTCCAAATGTCTGCACCAAAGAATCAAACTACATGATGGCCTTGCTCATCCCAGGTCCAAAAAGTCCTAGAAAGGATTTTGATTTGTTCATGGAGCCACTTGTGGAGGAACTTCAATAGCTATGGAAGGGTGTTCTTACTCGAGACCTATATAGCATCCCACCAACTGATTTCTTTCTGCGTGCTGTTATAATTTGGTGCATCCATGATTATCCAGTTTGGGCACTATGTTAGGGTGAATGACACATGGTTACAATGCATGTGTTCGCTGTGACAGGAATCCGCTGTCATACGCGATACTTAGCAAGATCTGTTACATTGGACACCGCCGTTTCCTTGCCAAGGACAAGCCGCATCCTAGAAAATACCAAAGACATGTGTTCAATGCAAAGCACGAAAACTGTGATGCGCCAAAGAGGCTCACCGCCGATGAGTTGTAAGTGGAATTAGAGAAGGTCAGGCATATTACACCAGGAAACCATCCTGGTAATGGTAGCGGGAAAAGGAAGCGTGGCAGGGTAGAAGAGAGATTATTGTTTACCCGTAGGTCCACTTTGTGGGACTTGGAGTATTGGAAATATTTGGATCTGAGGCATAATCTGATCGAGAAAAATATATGTGACAGCATTAGCGGCACACTTCTTAATATTGAAGGCAAGACGAAAGATACCTTAAAATCTAGGATTGATTTGACACACCTGGGTATCAGAAAGGATTTGCAGGTGCAAGATGAAGGTAAACCACGGGATATGGCACCAGCTGTGTACGTCTTGGACGAGGTAAAAAGAAAATAATTCTGCGAGGTCCTGTCACGTGTGAGATTCCCACATGGCCGGATTTGCTTCCAACCCTGAAAGGAGAGTCAGTGCAGATGGAAACAAGGTACAAGGGTTGAAAACTCACGACTGCCACGTCCTACTTCAAAGGGTTTTACCTGTTATCCTTAGAGGATTGGGCCGCCCTAACTTATACAGAGCAGTTGCAGAGTTGGGACAATTCTTCAGGGAACTCTGCAGTAGGAATATCAGGATAGATGCTTTGGAGCGTCTTAGAGACAAGATACCAACTATCATATGCGACCTTGAGAAGATATATCCTCTAGCCTTCTTTGATGTGATGGTGCATTTGGTTGTTCATTTACCCGATGAGGCACTACTTAGAGGTACAGTACAGTATGGTTGGATGTACCATATTGAAAGGCGGCTAGGCACTTTCAAGGGCTATGTTAGGAACAGAGCTAGACCCGAGGGTTCCATTGCAGAGGCCTACATTGCTACAGAAGCGTTGACATTCTGCTCAAAATACATTGAAACAGCTGATCAGTTTAGCAAAGAGGTGGGTGAAGACAATCCTGGGCTCAATGTTTTCGATTATTCTGTTCGAGTTACAGGGAAGAATCGACAAGAGGACAAACCTAAAGATTTGGACAAAATGGTTTGGTATGTGTTGAATAACTGTCCTAAGATACAACCTTATATCAAGTAAGTGCAGTACTGCAGCTTATACATCGTAATCTACTAAACTTGCAGCACATTCTTATATATTTAGATGTTTGACGCGATCACTATGTTGTGCAGCATCTACAAAGAGGAGTTACTGCCACAAAATCCAAGAAACATTGACAAACTGGTTATGGCAGGATTTGCGAAATGGTTCAAGAACCATGTAAGCTTTTGAAGTGCACTGTCAGTTTTTTTAATATATTGAGTACATAAGATGATCAGCTTGTCTATTTTCTAACCATAGGTTAAGAAGATGCAGGAGGATGGGCAGGTAGTTGACGATGCCCTTTACTCACCAGCAATGGGTCCTGGTACTCGGGTAAGACATTATGAATCTTGCGTTGTTGGAGATGTGCGCTACAACACCCTTGCATGAGACGAAGGCAGGAAGACACAAAATAGTGCCATCATGAGCACGGATACGTATGACAAAGAGACAACTGAAATGTATGCTAACATAACAGACATTATTCAGTTGCAGTATATCTCCAGTTTCGAGGATCATCGGTGTGTGGTTCTGTTGTGCTGTCGTTGGTATAACCTGTTTTCCAGGATCGCAAAACCCAGAGCTGATGATTATTTCAAATCCATCAATGTCAAGGCGGCGTACTAGACCAACGAGCCTTTTATTTTGGCAAATCAAGCAACACAGATATTTTTCTTGGAAGACACATTTGCACATAGCGATGACTGGAGAGTATTGCAAAGGTTTGAGCAGAGGAATTCGTTTAATGAAGTTGCACAACAAGACGATGCTTACTACTCCTGATGTACAAGATAACACAGATGTTCCTAATATCTTTGAGAACCATCACGTCAATGACGCCGGCGAAAAGATTGCGTGTCGTGCTGTGGACATACAAGAGTTGATCAAGAAGAAGCCAACGTTCGAGGATGTTGAGGACGAAGAAGAAGATGACATCGTGGGGAATTACGATTCAGACTGATACACATGGCGAAGATGTTGACGCTGCTGCTGCGGATGATGATTACATTGCTTTTGTCGTATTTGCCTGTCAGAAGACGTTTTTTTATCTACTATGTGAAATTGTGTTTGCTATGACAACTGAAACCTGATGAACATGTTGTTTAGTATTTTGCTGTGAGAACATCACTTGTTATGTACGCTGATTTGTGTTTGGTGATTGTATGACAACTAAAACATGATGACATTGTTGTTTAGTTGTACTCATATTTGGCTGTGAAACTTGAATTTGATGACATAGTTTGCTATTGGACTGCAATTTGCTCGACGTCTTCGAATGAGAACAAAGCTGACCCGACAGGGCCTCTGCTATTTATTTATTTATATGAGCAAAAGGGGATACCCCCTGATTTCCATTAATAGAAATCATTAGATGTTCACAACACTACGCCCAGCCTGCTACACAGGTTTCATTCATTACTAGTTTCAGCAAAGTGCTCATGTCGAGCCACTGAATACATCACGAGTGCTACATACACTGCAAATAAAGAGACAATCATCCTATAGAGCACATCGATTTTCCCATTATCTTCACAAGCTCTTTCATCTCCTCATTGCTGTCAAGGCCGTTTAGCAGCTGTTGCTTGGCCATGATCAGAGGAACTGCATCTTTAACCTTCTGCTCTGCATCTTCCTCTTCTACCGTTCCATCAATTACTTGTCCAACACCCCAACCAGCTAGTATTGGGATTCCTCGGCTAACCAAATAATGAGCGTAGTTGCATTCCCCCACATCAGCAACTTCCTAGAAATACAAATCACACGAATCTTCCCTTTTCTACACGAATCAAATTGGTAGATCATCAACCAAACTATTAAAAAATCAGCAACTGAAAGCAGCACAACAACACTTAAACATATTATTACCCCATGATTCGGGCATTTGTAGAAGACTCAGCCAGGGTTGCGGATTGTGGTTGAGACGCGACGGATGACTCTGCGTGATTTGCAGCAGTGGCACCACACCAATGCCAGCGGGTTGCGATGAGCAATCGGCTGCGGTGCGCGTGCCGGCGAGGGTGTGATTAGACCAATAGGCGATGGTATGGGTTGCGACCTGGCGCATATCTGGTTGTTGCCTGCTGAAGAGCAGGTGGACGAGCAGCCAGCGGGCATGGTTGCTGCGGCCAGAGCTTCTGATGCTAGGCAGAGTACGTAGAGAAGAGGAGAAGCGAACATTGGATATGTCAGTTTCATTACTTGCAGAGTAGCATAGCACCATATATAGTCATAGTCTAGGTTTGGATTCGAACCAGCTACAGGAGCACGTCTTTCTTTTTTTAAAACTCGGCAACGTCTCTTTACTGGTACACTAGCTTGTTCTGTACGCCTTCCCAAGTCTTTGATTTTCTTTCCCTTTTTTTTGCGAGGAAGGAAGGAGGACAAAACTGAGAGTTCCTGGGACTCGAACCCAATACCTCTCGGTTGAAAACCAAGGGTGATAGTCACTTATGTGGCGAAAACGTTCCCTGTGAGGAGGACGGCAAACGAACGCATTTTCCTCGTAGTTTTCTTCCTATATATAAAAAAGTATGCTACTTGGTGTCCGCTTAGTCAACAAACGATTGTGCCAACCTTGACCGTTGGATTGACATTCAACGTCTCTCGCGTTTCTTTAGTCTCTTCTTCCTCGAGCCGCCAAAGCCAAACCAGCGCCGGCGGGACTGCCTGCTCCCGCCTCCCACGGCTCGCTGTGATCTGCCCCGGCTCCTGTTCGTTCCCGTCCGAGGCCTCACCATCGTCCTCCGCCTTGGTTCGCTCGCTGCGGCGCCGCCCTCTGGTGTTGTCAACATGGTCAACAACCAAGAGGAATAAGGAGATGACTGTACATGGTGAGGATGACAATAGGGACCCAGCAGCGCGCGCAATAATTTTGTTTTTTCGGGACGGAGAAGGGTATCAACTGGGTTGTGCGGGACCCATGGCCCGTCTAGCCCAGGCTTTTATTTCATATGTTTAGCACATGACTAGCCTAGTTTGTTTTTTTCCTTTCTGAAAATTACTAGGCAGCTATTTTGTTTTTTGCAGAATAACCAACATAGGCCTACTTGCTTTTCTACGCCCTGCTGGGCCGGAAATCTTTCAAGACGAGGAGGGATGCATTTTGCCCAGAAAATGGGCTATAAGTAATAAGAAATGGGCTATAAGTAATAATAAATGGGCTATAAAATGAAAAAATACAGCAAACAGACAATTAGTTCCAAAATATTGTTTTCTTTCGGATTTTGATATTTTAAATTTCATTCTTCTTGTGCGGGTAAAATTTCATTGAATTTAAATTAAGGTATATTTAGATTTAAAATTTATTTGAATCTGGCTAGAAATTTTGGGCTGTATGCTGTTTGGGACAGATTTGAAGGGTGACTTGTGGTTCTACTAGGTTGACGTGTACTTTGGCTTTGTCAACTTAGTCCACAAACGATTCTAGCAGCAGTGACCGTTCGATGTTAATCCAACAGCCGTGCTGCTTCTTCAATATCTGATCTTCTTGCTCTAGCCGCCCAAACCAGCTCCGGTGGGACAGCCTGCTCCCGCCTCCTGTGGCCGGTTGTGCTACCGCACAGGCCGCACCGCCCCACCCTACATGTTGGACCCACCAGCTATATCTTCGCACGCAAGGAAGTGCCTCCTTAGTACGCACAAAAAAATGAATACCCCCCTGCTAGCTGGGACCCACCGTAGTGGGAGGATGACTTGTGGGCCAACAAAGTTGACGGGGATGGAGGGCTTTGTCAACTTAGTAAATATGAACGATTCTAGCTCCAATGACCATACGATGTCCATCCAACGGCCGTAGTGCTTCTTCAACCTCTGGTCTTCTTGCTCCAGCCGCCCAAAGCTGCGCTGGTCGTGCCGCATGCTCCTGCCTCCTGTGGCCGGCTGTTTGTGACACTTATAGGAATAGCCCAACGGATTGATTGGAAAGAATAACTTTGAGGTGGTTTCGTACCCTACCATAATCTTTTCGTTCGTTCTCCGCTATTAGTGACTTTGGAGTGACTCTTTGTTGCATGTTGAGGGATAGTTATGTGATCCAATTATGTTAGTATTGTTGAGGGAACTTACACTAGTGAAAGTATGAACCCTAGGCCTATTTCCACGCATTGCAATACCGTTCACGCACACTTTTATCACTTGTTACCTTGCTGTTTTTATATTTTCAGATTACAAATACCTTTATCTACCATCTATATACCACTTGTATCACCATCTCTTCGCCGAACCAGTGCACCTATACAATTTATCATTGTATTGGGTGTGTTGGGGACACAAGAGACTCTTTGTTATTTGGTTGCAGGGTTGCTTGAGAGAGACCATCTTCATCCTACGCCTCCTACGGATTGATAAACCTTAGGTCATCCACTTGAGGGAAATTTGCTACTATCCTACAAACCTCTGCACTTGGAGGCCCAAAAACATCTACAAGAAGAAGGTTGTGTAGTAGACATCAAGCTCTTTTCTGGCGCCATTGCCGGGGAGGTTAGTGCTTGAAGGTATATCTTTAGATCTTGCAATCGAGTCTTTTAGTTTCTTGTTTTATCACTAGTTTAGTTTATAAAAGAAAACTATAAAAAATATGGGTTATCCTATCGGATTGAGTCTTTAAAGACTTGAGAACACTTGATGTATGTCTTGCCGTGGATATCTGTGGTGACAATGGGATACCACGTGCCACTTGATGTATGTTTTGGTGACCAACTTGTGGGTTCCGCCCATGAACCTATGCATAGGGGTTGGCACACGTTTTCGTCATGATTCTCCGGTAGAAACTTTGGGGCACTCTTTGAGGATCTATGTGTTGGTTGAATAGATGAATCTGAGATTGTGTGATGCATATCATATAATCATACCCACGGATACTTGAGGTGACATTGGAGTATCTAGGTGACATTAGGGTTTTGGTTGATGTGTGTCTTAAGGTGTTATTCTAGTACGAACTCTAGGGCTATTTGTGACACTTATAGGAATAGCCCAACAGATTGATTGGAAAGAATAACTTTGAGGTGGTTTCGTACCCTACCATAATCTTTTCGTTCGTTCTCCGCTATTAGTGACTTTGGAGTGACTCTTTGTTGCATGTTGAGGGATAGTTATGTGATCCAATTATGTTAGTATTGTTGAGGGAACTTACACTAGCGAAAGTATGAACCCTAGGCCTATTTCCACGCATTGCAATACCGTTCACGCTCACTTTTATCACTTGTTACCTTGCTGTTTTTATATTTTCAGATTAAAAATACCTTTATCTACCATCTATATACCACTTGTATCACCATCTCTTCGCCGAACTAGTGCACCTATACAATTTACCATTGTATTGGATGTGTTGGGGACACAAGAGACTCTTTGTTATTTGGTTGCAGGGTTGCTTGAGAGAGACCATCTTCATCCTACGCCTCCTACGGATTGATAAACCTTAGGTCATCCACTTGAGGGAAATTTGCTACTGTCCTACAAACCTCTGCACTTGGAGGCCCAACAACGTCTACAAGAAGAAGGTTGTGTAGTAGACATCATTGAGCTCCAAGGTGTTTTTGTCACAGTGTTTATCATTTCAATTCTGGAATACCAGAGGTCACTGAGGGAGTCTTGAATTAGGGGGTATCCGGACAGCCGGATTATATCCTTTGGCCGGACTATTGGACTATGAAGATACAAGATTGAAGACTTCGTCCCGTGTCCGGATGGGACTCTCCTTGGCGTGGAAGGCAAGATTGGCAATACGGATATGTAGATCTCCTTCCTTGTAACCGACTCTGTGTAACCCTAGCCCCCTCCGATGTCTATATAAACCGGAGGGTTTTAGTCCGTAGGACAAGATACAATCATACCATAGGCTAGCTTCTAGGGTTTAGCCTCTCTGATCTCGTGGTAGATCAACTCTTGTACTACTCATGTCATCAAGAATAATCAAGCAGGACGTAGGGTTTTACCTCCATCAAGAGGGCCCAAACCTGGGTAAACATCGTGTCCCATGCCTCCTGTTACCATCCGCCTTAGACGCACAGTTCGGGACCCCCTACCCGAGATCCGCCGGTTTTGACACCGACATTGGTGCTTTCATTGAGAGTTCCTCTGTGTCGTCACCGTTAGGCTTGATGGCTCCTTCGATCATCGATAGCGATGTAGTCCAGGGTGAGACCTTTCTCCCCTGACAGATCTTTGTATTCGGCCGCTTCGCACTGCACACCAACTCGCTTGGCCATCTGGAGCAGATCGAGAGTTACGCCCCTGGCCACCAGGTCAGGTTTGGAAGCTTAAACTACACGGCCGACATCCGCGGAGATTTGATCTTCGATGGATTCGAGCCCCTGCCGAGTGCGCCGCACGGTCACAATGAGCATGATTTAGCTCTACCATCGGACAGTGTTCAGGAGACCACACCGGCAACCACTCCGACCCTCAATTCGGAGCCAATCGCGCCATCCATGGATGGGTGGATAGACCCCGCCACGGAGGCCGTACTCTCAGCAACGATCGAGCCGGGTATTGACCTTACCCTTCACAGGAGTCGTGACGCCGAACTATTGGATTCTTCCCCGGCCACGGACTCCGAACCGCCTGCGCTCGTGTCTATTGAATCCGGCTGGGCGCCGATCATGGAGTTCACCTCCGCGGATATCTTTCAGCACTCGCCCTTCGGCGACATACTAAACTCATTAAGGTCTCTCTCCCTGTCAGGAGAGTCCTGGCCGAACTATGTTCGGCGGGATTGGGATGCGGATGACGAAGAAATTCGCCGCCCACCCACCACCCACTTAGTAGCCACTGTCGACAATTTGACCGACATGCTCGACTTCGACTCCGAAGACATCGACGGTATGGACGATGATGCGGGAGGAGGAACCACTGCCAACAGGGCACTGGACAATCACCTCATCATATGATATATACATGGTGGACACACCCAAAGAAGGCAATGGCGACGAGACAGCGGAGGATGACCCCTCCAAGAAGCAACCCAAGCGTCGACGTCAGCGGTGCCACTCTAAGTCTCGCCAAAGCAAAAGTAGTGATACCGGCACAGGAGATAATAGCACTTCGGACAGTGCCGAAGACGACAACAATCCCCTCCAGCAAGATTTAGAGCAGGAGGATGGAGAAGCCAGCCCTCCCGAGAGAGTGGCAGATGGAGAGGCGGAGGATGATAATTACATGCCTCCCTCCAAAGACGAGGCAAGCCTCGACGACGACGAATTCGTCGTGCCAGGGGATCCCGCCGAGCAAGAGCGCTTCAAGCGCCGGCTTATAGCCATGGCAAATAGCCTTAAGAAAAAGCAGCAGCAACTTGAAGCTGATCAAGATTTGCTAGCTGACAGATGGACTGAAGTCCTTGCGACCGATGAATATGAACTTGAACGCCCCTCCAAGAGTTACCCAAAGTGCAGGTTGCTACCCTGACTGGAGGAGGAACCATTAAAACCTACATCTCCAGCATATGACGCGGCTGATCGCCCACCTCGTGGCCGCGACAGACAGGCATTTCAGCCAAAAACTCAGCCCGCACCCCGACGCCACTCAAATAAAAATGACAAGGCACGGGGAAACACGCTCGACCTGCGAGACGTATTGGAGGACAAAGCAAAAACATGCAAGATCGATCTACGGATCACGAGGGCGCGCCACTACGTGAGACGATAACCGTCACGTCGGATACACTAAAAGTAAATCCGGCCGGGACGAACACAGCGGACAAGACTCATTCGAGCTGAGTCACGACATAGTCCACTACAGAGGCGCCACACACCCCATATGCTTCACAGACGAAGTAATGGATCACCAAATCCCAAAGGGTTTCAAACCCATAAATATCGAATCATACGACGGCACAACAGATCCTGCGGTATGGATGCAGGACTTCCTCCTGCTCATCCACATGGCCCGCGGTGATGATCTACACGCCATCAAATACCTCCCACTCAAGCTCAAAGGACCAGCTCGGCATTGGCTCAATAGCCTGCCAGCAGAATCCATTGGCTGTTGGGAAGATCTGGAAGCCGCATTCCTCGACAACTTCCAGGGCAGTTATGTGCGACCACCAGATGCCAATGACTTGAGCCACATAATTCAGCAGCCAGAGGAATCGGCCAGGCAATTCTGGACACGGTTCCTGACAAAGAAAAATCAAATTGTCGACTGTCCAGATGCAGAGGCCCTAGCAGCTTTTAAGCACAACATCCGCGACGGGTGGCTCGCCCGGCACCTTGGCCAGGAAAAACCGAAATCTATGGCAGCCCTCACGACGCTCATGACCCGCTTTTGTGCGGGAGAAGACAGCTGGCTGGCTCGCAGCAATAACATATCAAAGAACACGGTACTTCAGATGCCAAGGATAGCAATGGCAGGTCACGTCGCAACAAACATAAGCATCGTGCCAATAGCGACAATACCGAGGATACGGCAGTCAATGTCGGATTCAGAGGCTCTAAACCCGGTCAGCGGAAAAAGCCATTAAAAAGAAGCACTCTGGGCCCATCCAGTTTGGACCGTATACTCGATCGCTCGTGCCAAATACATGGCACCCCCGACAAGCCAGCCAACCACACCAACAGGGAATGTTGGGTGTTCAAGCAGGCCGGCAAGTTAAACGCCGAAAACAAAGATAAGGGGCTACATAGCGATGACGAGAAGGAGCTCCGGCAGCTGAACACCGGAGGACAGAAGAGGTTCTCCCCACAAGTGCGGACGGTGAACATGATATACGCAACCCACATCCCCAAGAGGGAGCGGAAGCGTGCGTTAAGGGATGTATATGCGTTGGAGCCAGTCGCCCCAAAGTTCAACCCATGGTCCTCCTGTCCGATCAGCTTCGATCGCAGGGACCATCCCACCAGTATCTGTCATGGCGGATTCGCCGCACTGGTCCTAGACCCAATCATCGACGGATTTCACCTCACTCGAGTCCTTATGAACGACGGCAGCAGCCTGAACCTACTTTATCAGGACACAGTGCGCAAAATGGGTATAGACCCCTCAAGGATCAAACCCACAAAACGACCTTCAAAGGCATCATACCAGGTGTAGAGGCCCATTGCACAGGCTCAGTCACACTGGAAGTGGTCTTCGGATCACCGGATAACTTCCGGAGCGAGGAGTTAATCTTTGATATAGTCCCGTTCCGCAGTGGCTATCATGCACTGCTCGGGCGAACCGCATTTGCGAGATTCAACGCGGTACCGCACTATGCATATCTCAAGCTCAAGATTCCAGGACCTCGGGGGGTCATCACAGTCAATGGAAACACAGAACGCTCTCTCCGCACGGAGGAGCACACTGCGGCCCTCGCAGCAGAAGCGCAAAGCAGCCTCTTAAGGCAATCCACCAGTTCGGCGATTAAAGGCCCGGACACTTTCAAGCGCGCCCAGAGGAATCGGCAACAAGACCTCCTGGCACGTTCCGAGCTCACATAGCAATGCGGCCCCCACCCAGTACCAGCCAAATGGCGGAATCCATGCCACGCGTACATAATTACGCATTGAAAATACCATGGGCACAGGTGGGGAGGGAGGCACGACTACGACACGCCCCAAGGCACGGCTCAACCTCACTAGGGGCTTCCCGCTTTGTTATTTTTCTCTCTTTCAGGACTTTAATCTCTGGAAACCCCGTCCGGCAGTACGACTGTCGGACACACGATGCAACAACCAAGGAGGCAAAAAGCTACGTCGCACCACGGAACTCCCAGGTGGTCCCTGATAATGAGTGAAATACTTGCTTTAAATACCATTCCTCAGGTTGCCCTTGGAGGGGACATGTCAAATAGTCCTACTTTTTGCTTATCGCACTACTTGTATCATTCTGCTTCGGTGCACCTATTTGAATAAACAATGCATAGCACTAGACTATTACCGCATTCTCTATTCTTTCTTTTATATATATACATATATATGTTCATTAATGACATTCAGCACCCGTACACTCTGGTACGGCCAATACGCCAGGGGCTTAAGCATACCCCATAATACGGCGTGAGAATTCTGAACACTTTCGACAGTGCGGCACCCCGAACTTATAGCATTATATGCATCAGCTCTGAATCATGTCTTGGGTCAATAGTTGGGTTTGCCCGGCTCCCATGTTTTGGTACCTTCGTTCCGCTATATCGGCTAAGGTAGCACTGGGAGAACTACTGCGATTGTGCCCCGGTTCATCTGGGCTAAGCACCTCAGTAGAGAAAGCTAAAACTGACTGTCATGATAAGGCGAGAGCTGGTCGCTGTTCGAGAGGTCTCGAGTCCCTAAAGACTTATGCCGCTTAGAGCGAGGAGTCGGCTTTGTCCGGCTTAAGGCATGTATAGCGCCCTGAATTTGGTATTCCGAATACTAGGGGCTTCGCCAAAATTTAAAATTGTAGACTTCTATGGCTAAGTGAGAGTGATAAAGCATTATAGTCTGATTGCCTTGTTCGTTGTGCTGAGCACCTCCCTCGAAGGACCCAACAATGGGAAAAAGAGTGCTCAGATTTATCCCGAACACCCCAGCACTCGTGGCATGGGGGCAGAAGCCGACGATTGGCCATCTCTCAGATTTGATAAACATCCGCACAGAAGGTAATATTTTAAATTCAAACAAGCGTTGCATAGCGCATATAAACAAGTTTTCATAATACAGGATCACACGAGCGAGTTCATTCAAATATTACATCCTTCGCATACTCGTCCGCCGCAAGATGGGCACCCTTCAGGACACCCTCATAATACATTTCAGGGTAGCGATGCTCCTTGCCCTGCGGCGGCCCCTCCTTCACCAGCTTCTCGGCTTCCATCATGGCCCAGTGCACCTTTGCATGGGCAAAAGCCAGCGGGCACCTTCGATACAGACGGACTGCTTGATGACTTCCAGCCGTGGGCAGGCATCCACAAGCCGCCTCACCATGCCAAAGTAGCTATTGGGAAGGGAGTCGCCAGGCCACATCCGGACTATAAGGCCCTTCATGGCCTATTCAGCCGCCTTGTGCAGCTCGACCAGTTGCTTCAGCTGGTCGCTCATAGGCATCGGGTGTTCGGTCCCAGTATACTAAGACCAGAACAACTTCTCTGTTGAGCTTCCCTCCTCGGCCTGGTAATACTTCGCGGCATCTGACACGCTGCGGGGTAAATCTGCGAATGCTCCTGGAGAGCTCCGGACTCAGGTAAGTAACAAGTAATTTACTTTCACATGCTTGCTTTGCATATTGAATGCCTTACCCGCCGCTATCTTCCTCATCGCATCAATTTCCTGGAGGGCCTTTTGGGCCTCAGCCTGGGCATGCTTTGTGCTCTCGAGGGCCGTGGAAAGCTCGGACTCTAGCGTCTTCGAGCTCCAAAGTCTCGTGTTTCTTCACGAGAGCCTGGAGCTCTTGCTGCACCTCGCCCACCCGTGCCTCTTGTTTCTCCCGCTCGGTGCGCTCCTTGGACGCTTTGTTGTCGGCCTCGGACAATGCTTGCTTCAGGGTCACCACTTCGGTCGTGGCCCCTGGCACATTCATGATGATCCTGTCATTTCGCAACCACATTTTTTATATAGACAAGGTATTACTTACCTTTGTTCTCCTCAAGCTGCCTCTTGGCAAGACCGAGCTCTTTCTCGGACCGCTCGAGGTTCTGCCTCAGTGCAGCGACCTCCGCAGTCAGTGTGGCAGAGGTCAGCAGCGAATCCTGCATACGCATACAGACATACTTATATTAGACTCCTACAGATATTATTTGATCCTCTATTCAGCTTTTCTTTGTGGACACCAAACAGAGCATCAGCGGCTACTGTCTATGCGGTAATATTTTTCCTATATTTTAAATACTTACCTCAAAGCCTGTTAGAAGGCTGGCACAGGCTTCAGTCAGTCCGCTCTTGGCGGACTGAACCTTCTTGATCACCACACTCATAATAGTGCGGTGCTCTTCGTCGATGGAAGCGCCGCGAAGCGCTCCCAGCAGGTCGTCCGGTGCCTCTGGATGGACAGAGGTCACCGGCACAGCTGGCTTGCCCCTCTTGGAAGGGGGCCGCCTGCCCGAGTCTGGAACCACTAGAGGTTACGGTGCGGTGTTCGGCTGAGGGCCGAACTTGGAGCCCCTGGGAGCCTTGCTCCCTTTGCTCCTGGAGTCCGGAAGGTCGCCTTGAGGCGCCTCCGGGACTGTCTCCCCTCGGCTCGGTGCCCCTTGAGACAATACCTCGGCGTTGTCCATAGGGCAAGGAGAGGAGGCGGTTGGAAGTGTATCACTATTCATGTCCGATGAGTCCAAGGAACCGTCAGACGATGATACATCGATACGGGCTTGGGGCGGACTGCATAATCATATTCGACGTTAGGAGAAGCAGTGCAACAAAAGTATGCTATGAGTTACTCTGGTATCCGAATACTTACGACTTCGCCAGGGGCTTGGCCCTGAGCAGCCACTCGTCTTCACCGTTAGCGGCGGTGGTGGAACAGTTCGGAAGGAGAGTCCTTCCCTTCTTTGACCCTTCGGCCTCCCCGGTTGGGGTGGCCTTCCTTTTATTGTCTCCCCCGGCTGGAGGGGGAGAATCTTCGTCTTCCTTCTCCTCGTTTTCACGGGAGGAGTGCGCCTCGGAGTTATCAGACGATGTGTCCGATACCACCTAGCGCCGGAACTCTTTCGGGTTCCCGTGGCCTTCTTCTTGGTCTTCTCCGGCACATCATAAGGAGCCGGAGTCCGCATCTCCGTCAGGAGAGCGTCTGCAGGGTCTTCGGGCAGAGGGGCCGGACAGTTAATCTGCTCCGATGTCTCCACCCAGTCCAGTCAAAGGCATGGGAGCTCAGACCCCGCACATGGTTAAGCTATGGGAAATAAATACCCTATGCACAGAGCTTACCGGATTCGCAGGGCACTTCACGCTTAGCCCGCGGTCCTCGGTAAGAGAAGGGGGGACCTCGGTGCCCTTGAATAGCACCTTCCAGACGTCCTTATGTGTCGTGTCAAAGAGCTCGTGTAGAGTCTGGTGCTGGGCTGGGTCGAACTCCCATAAGTTGAAAGCCCGTTGTTGACACGGGAGGATCCGGCGGAAGAGCATGACCTGGACTATGTTGACAAGCTTAAGTTTCTTGCTTGTCATGTTCCGGATACACTTCTGGAGTCCGTCCAGCTCCACCGATGAGCCCTAGGACAGGCCCTTCTCCTTCCAGGAAGTGATCCGCGTGGGGATTTCGGATCGAAACTCGGGGGCCGCCGCCCAGTTGGTGCCGCGCGGCTCGGTGATGTAGAACCACCCCGACTGCCACCCCTTTATGGTCTCCACGAAGGAGCCCTCGAGCCATGTAACGTTGGGCATTTTGCCCACCATGGCTCCGCCGCATTTTGCTTGTTGGCCGCCTACTACCTTCAGCCATAGGCCGAAGTGGGGCTGGATGCGGAGAAAGGCCTCGCACACGACGATGAACGCCGAGATGTTGAGGACGAAATTCGGGGCCAGATCATGAAAGTCCAGCCCATAATA
Source organism: Triticum urartu (assembly GCF_056163025.1). Classification (NCBI taxonomy): domain Eukaryota; kingdom Viridiplantae; phylum Streptophyta; class Magnoliopsida; order Poales; family Poaceae; genus Triticum; species Triticum urartu. The sequence goes on from NC_141877.1 coordinate 357,609,978, forward strand.
GAACATAAGGCTGCAGACGAATGGATGGAGGGGAAACCCCAGTCCGCGGACGAAGTGGGGGAGGAAAACCACCCTTTCGTGAGGTTCCGGGGTAGGGACGATCTGCCCCGCGGCTGGCAGCCGGTGCGCGATATCCGCGACTAAGTATCCGGCCTCACGTAGTTTTTTGATGTGTCCCTCCATGACGGAGGAGACCATCCACTTGCCTCCCGCTCCGGACATGTTTGAGGAGAGTTAAGGAGAAGGATGTGCACTTGGGCGCTGGAGCTCGAGTGCGCGAAAATGGATGAGCAAGGAGGAAGAAGGTGTGGGTAGAAAAAAATGAAAACTTATCCCTTTATAAGGGCGGACGAAACTATGCGCCCCCACCAGCCTGGTAAAACTCGATTATCCCCCAAGCGCCGTAATTGAGGGCGCGGTTGGGTTACCCACATCCGTATTGATGGGAATCCCGTAATGAGGGGACACGATCTCTGCTTCGACAAGACGTGCCAAGGAAACTGCCCCGCGAAACACGCTGAGATAGGTTATGAAAAACGATTTGAATAAAGGCCTGGTTGTGGTGTGATGCCATGCTACGGGGTACGTCAGCAGATCAGATTTGTGGAAATATTATTCCCTCTATGGTGGTATGTGGAACTTGTTTTACAGAGCCGGACACGATCCTCGTGTTCAAGATATTCTATGAAGTATTCGGAGGAGGAACCCACCTTGCAATGCCGAAGACAATCTGCGCACCGGACTTATCGTCATTGAAGCCTGGTTCAGGGGCTACTGAGGGAGTCCTAGATTAGGGGGTATCCGGACAACCGGATTATATCCTTTGGCCGGACTGTTGGACTATGAAGATACAAAATTGAAGACTTCGTCCCGTGTTCGGATGGGACTCTCCTTGGCGTGGAAGGCAAGCTTGGCAATACGGATATGTAGATCTCCTTCCTTGTAACCGACTCTGTGTAACCCTAGCCCCCTCCGGTGTCTATATAAACTGGAGGGTTTTAGTCCGTAGGACAAGATACAATCATACCATAGGCTAGCTTCTAGGGTTTAGCCTCTCTGATCTCGTGGTAGATCAACTCTTGTACTACTCATATTATCAAGAATAATCAAGCAGGATGTAGGGTTTTACCTCCATCAAGAGGGCCCGAACCTGGGTAAACATCGTGTCCCCTGCCTCCTGTTACCATCTGGCTTAGACGCATAGTTCGGGACCCCTACCCGAGATCCGCCGGTTTTGACACCGATAGTCACCGACATCGAAAACGCTTCTATAATCTTTGTGGTGAGTGTAGTTTGATGACACCCAGTACTGGGGAGAGCGATCAGATGTATTGCCACAACTAGTATATCGGATGTTTTCGAAGGTCGGAGGTACACGATTTCCGAGGTTTTCTTGGTTATGTGTTGACGGATGGATACAGTTGGAGTGTAGGATTTGTTAGTTGTGTGAGATATTTGTGCCTCCCTGTATCCCCAACATCAGATTGCATAACCAGAAAGTTTCAGGAGTTCACAGGTGGGAATTCAAGTAGTTTCCTAGGATATGCTTCCAACAAATGCATGAGGGATTACGTATTTGTTTCCAGCTTATTTCCCAAGCCAATCCTTTGTTTTGTTTTCATTTGTGGTATTCGAGTTGCTTCAATGTCAAGTGTTGATTCCATACCTTTTCCTAAGTGGTGTTCTCATATTTCTATGGGAGTACTAATCCTTCTTGATCATCGAGATTGTCATGTCAATCCTTTTCAACCGGTGTGCTTCTCTTCTAGTTAATCATATCCTTTCAATTTCTGCTAGATCACTTATCAGTTCTTCACAATGGTGTTTGTTTCATCCATCCCAAGTTGCCTTTGTTTTCCCGCCCTGATACGTCTCCAACATATCTATAATTTTTTATTGTTCCATGCTATTATATTATCTGTTTTGGATGTCTAATGGGCTTTAATATGCACTTTTATATTATTTCTGGGACTTACCTGTTAACCGAAGGCCCAGTGCAAATTGCTGTTTTTTGCCTATTTCAGTGTTTCGAAGAAAAGGAATATCAAACGGAATCCAAACACAATGAAACCTTCGCGAGGATCTTTTTTGGAACAAATGCAATCCAGGAGACTTGGAGTGGAGGTCATGGAAGCAACGTGGCTGCCATAAGATAGGGAGGCGCGCCCCCACCCTTGTGGGCCCCTCGTAGCTCCACCGACCTACCTCCTTCGCCTATATATACTCTTATACCCTGAAAACATCAAGGGGAGCCACGAAACCACTTTTCCACCGCCGCAACCTTCTGTACCCATGAGATCCCATTTGGAGACCTTTTCCGGCGATCTGCGGAGGGGGATTCGATCACGGAGGGCTTCTACATCAACACCATAGCCTCTCCGATGATGTGTGAGTAGTTTACCACAGACCTTTGGGTCCATAGTTATTAGCTAGATGGCTTCTTCTCTCTCTTTGGTTCTCAATACAAAGTTCTCCTCGATGTTCTTGGAGATCTATTCGATGTAATACTTTTTGTGGTGTGTTTGCCGAGATCCGATGAATTGTGGGTTTATGATCAATGTTCCCTATGAACAATATTTGATTCTTCATTGAATTCTTATATGCATGATTTGATATCTATGCAAGTCTCTTCAAAATTTTGGTTTAGTTTGGCCTACTAGATTCATCTTTCTTGCAATGGGAGAAGTGCATAGCTCTGGGTTCAATCTTGCGGTGCTCGATGCCAATGAAAGAAAGGGAACCGACACATATTGTATTGTTGCCATCGAGGATAAAAGATGAGGTTTATATCATATTGCTTGAGTTTATCCCTCTACATCATGTCATCTTGCCTAATGTGTTACTCTGTTCTTATGAACTTAATACTCTAGATACATGTTGGATAGCGGTCGATGTGTGGAGTAATAGTAGTAGATGCAGAATCGTTTCAGTCTACTTGATACGGACGTGATGCCTATGTTTATGATCACGCCTAGATATTATCATAATTATGTGCTTTTCTATCAATTGCTCGGCAGTAATTTGCTCACCCACCGTAATATATGATATCTTGAGAGAAGCCACTAGTGAAACCTATGGCCCCCGGGTCTATTTTACATCATATTAGTTTCCTGTCAACTTGCCAATTTCTATCGCCGTTTATTTTGCAATCTTTACTTTCCAATCTATACAACAAAAATACCAAAAATATTTACCTTATTATCTTTATCAGATCTCACTTTTGCAAGTGGCTGTGAAGGGATTGACAACCCCTTTATCGCGTTGGTTGCAAGCTCTGTTGGAAAAGGCAGTGCCTAGGAGGCGCTTAGGCACGCCTAGGCGCTAGGAAGTGGCCAAACGCTTCGTCTAGGGCATAAATGGAGGTCTAGGCAGGGCAAGCAAGGAATTGCCTACCCAAGCAAGAAATCATGCCACATGTTGCACTGAAATGCCAAACGGATTATATTCCAATGGCAGTAGATGGTAATTAACTTATTTATATGCACTAAACTAATATCAACACCCATATAATAATCACAAAGACACCATGAGTAAAAACTATATTACCGCATAGGCCATGCCCTGGGCGCTTAGGCACTGCCTAGGCACTAGGCAAAGGCCAACCGCCTCACTTATGCCTACCGCTTTTTCCAACCTTGGTTGCAAGGTTCTTGATTGTTTGTGCATGTACTAGGCGATTTGCGTGTAGTATCCTACTGTACTGATACCTTGGTTCTCAAAAACTAAGGGAAATACTTATGCTACTTTCCTGCATCACCCTTTCCTCTTCAAGGGAAAACCAACACATGCTCAAGAGGTAGCAAGAAGGATTTCTGGCGTTGTTGCCGGGGAGATTTGCACCAAGTCAAGTCAAGATTTGATCTCCCGTCAACTAGCCATTTCTGGCGCCATTGCCGGGGAGATCTACGCCAAGTCAAGACATACCAAGTAGCCATCACAAACTCTTATCCCTCGCATTACATTATTTGCCATTTGCATCTCGTTTTCCTCTCCCCCACTTCACCTTTGCCGTTTTATTCGCCCTTTTCCGTTCACTTCTTTTCGCTTGCCTCTTGTTTGTTCGTCTGTTGGATTGATTGTTTGTCACAATGGCTCAAGATAATACTAAATTGTGTGACTTTTCCAATACCAACAACAATGATTTTATTAGCACTCCGATTGCTCCTACTACAGATGCTGAATCTTGTGAAATCAATACCGGTTTGTTGAATCTTGTTATGAAAGATCAATTTTCTGGCCTTCCTAGTGAAGATGCCACTACCCATATAAAAAACTTCATTGATTTGTGTGATATGCAAAGGAAGAAAGACGTGGATAATGATATTGTTAAATTGAAGTTATTTCCGTTTTTGCTTAGAGATCATGCTAAAACTTGGTTCTCTTCTTTGCCTAAAAATAGTATTGATTCATGGAATAAGTGCAAAGATGCTTTTATTTCTAAGTATTTTCCTCCCGCTAAGATCATCTCTCTTAGAAATGATATTATGAATTTTAAGCAACTTGATCATGAGCATGTTGCACAAGCTTGGGAAGGATGAAATTAATGATACATAATTGTCCTACACATGGTTTGAATTGATGGATGATTATACAAAAAAAATTATGCTGGATTGAATTTTGCTTCTATAAATCTTTTAGATTCGTCCATGGGAGGCACTTTTATGGAAATCACTTTAGGAGAAGCTACTAAACTCCTAGATAATATTATCGTTAATTATTCTCAATGGCACACCGAAAGATCCACTAGTAAAAAAGTTCATGCTATTGAAGAGATTAATGTTTTGAGTGGAAAGATACATGAACTTACAAAATTGGTTGCTAATAAGAGTGTTTCTTCTAATCCTAATGATATGCCTTTGTCCACTTTTATTGAGAATAATAATTAATCTATGGATGTGGAATTTGTTGGTAGGAACAATTTTGGTAACAACGCGTATAGAGGAAATTTTAATTCTAGGTCGTTTCCTAGTAATTCTCTAATAATTATGGTAATTCCTACAACAACTCTTATGGAAATTTTAATAAGATGCCCTCTGATTTTGAGACTAGTGTTATAGAATTTATGAATTCGAAAAGAATTTGAATGCTTTGCTTGAATAAAAATTGCTTAAGATTGATGAGTTGGCTAGGAACGTGGATAGAATTTCTCTTGATGTTGATTCTTTGAAACATAGATATATTCCACCTAAGCATGACATCAATGAGTCTCTAAAAGCCATGAGAATTTCCATTGATGAGTGCAAAGAAAGAACCACTAGGATGCGTGCTAAAAAAGATTGCTTTGTGAAAGCGTGTTCTTCTAGTTTTCATGATAATAATAATGAAGATCTAAAAGCGATTGATGTGTATCCTATTAAATCTTTGTTTTCCAATATGAATCTTGATAAATATGGGACTGGAGATGAGTCAACTTTATTTAGAAGGCGTCCCAATGATTCAGAGTTTTTAGATCTTGATGAAAAAATTGGTAAAAGTGGGATTGAAGAGGTCAAAACTTTACATAGCAATGAACCCACTATTTTGGATTTCAAGGAATTTAATTATGATAATTGCTCTTTAATAGATTGTATTTCCTTGTTGCAATCCGTGTTAAATTCTCCTCATGCTTATGATCAAAACAAAGCTTTTACCAAACATATCGTTAATGCTTTAATGCAATCCTATGAAGAAAAGCTTGAATTAGAAGTTACCTAGAAAACATTATGATGAGTGGGAACCTACTATTAAAATTAAGATTAAATATCATGAATGCTATGCTTTATGTGAATTGGGTGCTAGTGTTTCCACGATTCCAAAAACTTTGTGCGATGTGTTAGGTTTCCGTGAATTTGATGATTGTTCTTTAAATTTGCAACTTGTGGATTACACCATTAAGAAACCTATGGGAAGGATTAATGATGTTCTTATTATTGAAAATAGGAATTATGTGCCCGTAGATTTCATTGTTCTTGATATAGATTGCAATCCTACATGTCCTATTATTCTTGGTAGACCTTTCCTTAGAACGATTGGTGCAATTATTGACATGAAAGAAGGAAACATTAGATTCCAATTTCCGTTAAGGAAAGGCATGGAACTCTTTCCTAGAAAGAAAATTAAATTGTCTTATGAATCAATTATGATAGCCACTTATGGATTGCATACCAAAGATGACAATACCTACATCTATTCTTGTTTTTATGCCTAGATAGGGGCGTTAAACGATAGCGCTTGTTGGGAGGCAACCCAGTTTTATTTTTGTTCCTTGCTTTTTGTTCCTGTTTAGTAATAAATAATTCATCTATCCTATGTTATGATTGTGTTTTTTATGTTTCAATTAGTGTTCGTGCCAAGTAAAGCCTTTAGGATCTTCTTGGGTGATTGTTATTTGATCTTGCTAAAAAACAGAAAGTATGCGCTCACCAGAATAATTTTCATTTTTTATTAGAGAGCGATAAAATACGAATTCCAACTGCAGTAGATCAATATACAAATTATTCACGACTTCCTAATTTATCCGGATTTTTGGAGTTACATAAGTATTCGAAACCTACATATTGCTACAGATTGTTCTGTTTTTGACAGATTCTGTTTTTCGTGTGTTGTTTGCTTATTTTGATGAATCTATGGCTAGTATCGGGGGTGTGAACCATAGAGAAGTTGGAATAAAGTAGGTTTAACACCAATATAAATAAATAATGAGTTCATTATAGTACCTTAAAGTGGTGGTTTGTTTTCTAATACTAACAGAGCTCATGAGATTTTCTATTGAGTTTTGTGTTGTGAAGTTTTCAAGTTTTTGGGTAAAGATTTGATGGAATTTGGAACAAGGAGTGGAAAGATCCTGAGATTGGGGATGCCCAAGGCACCCCAATTTAAAATTCAAGGACAACCAAAAGCCTAAGCTTGGGGATGCCCCGGAAGGTATCCCCTCTTTCGTCTTCGTTTATCGGTAACTTTACTTGAGGCTATATTTTTATTCAACACATGATATGTGTTTTGCTTGGAGCGTCTTGTATGATTTGAGTCTTTGATTTTTAGTTTACCACAATTATCCTTGTTGTACACAGCTTTTGGAGAGACACACATGAATCGGAATTTATTAGAATACTCTATGTGCATCACTTATATCTTTTGAGCTAGATAAATTTTGCTCTAGTGCTTCACTTATACCTTTTTAGAACACGGTGGTGGTCTTATTTTATAGAAATTATTGATCTCTCATGATTCACTTATATAATTTTGAGAGTCCTTTAGAATAGCATGGTAATTTGCTTTGGCCATAAAATTAGTCTTAATATGATAGGCATCCAAGATGGGTATAATAAAAACTATCATATAAAGTGGATTGAATACTATGAGAAGTTTGATTCTTCATGATTGTTTTAAGATATGAAGATGGTGATATTAGAGTCATGATAGTTGAGTAGTTGTGAATTTGAGAGATACTTGTGTTAAAGTTTGTGATTCCCATAGCATGCACGTATGGTGAACCGTTATGTGATGAAGTCGGAGCATGATTTATTTTTCGATTGTCTTCCTTATGAGTGGCGGTCGGGGACGAGCGATGGTGTTTTCCTACCAATCTATCCCCCTAAGAGCATGCACGTAATACTTCTTTTCGATAACTAATAGATTTTTGCCATAAGTATGTGAGTTGTTTATGACTAATGTTGAGTCCATGCATGGATTATACGCACTCTCACCCTTCCACCATTTCTAGCCTCTCTAGTACCGCGCAACTTTCGCCGGTACCATAAACCCACCATTTACCTTCCTCAAAACAGCCATCATACCAACCTATTATGGCATTTCCATAGCCATTCCGAGATATATTGCCATGCATCTTTCCACCGTTTCGTTTATTATGACACGCTCCATAATTGTCATATTGCTTTGCATGATCATGTAGTTGACATCGTATTTGTGGGAAAGCCACTATTCATAATTTTTCATACATGTCACTCTTGATTCATTGCACATCCCGGTACACCGCCGGAAGCATTCACATAGAGTCATGTTTTGTTCTAAGTATCGAGCTGTAATTCTTGAGTTGTAAGTAAATAAAAGTGTGATGACCATCATTATTAGAGCATTGTCCCAGTGAGGAAGGGATGATGGAGACTATGATTCCCCCACAAGTCGGGATGAGACTCCGGACGAAAAATAAAGAAAGAGAAAAAGGGGGAAAGAGGATATAGAAAAAGAAAAGAAAAAGGAAAAGGCCCAAATAAAAAAATGAGAGAAAAAGAGAGAAGTGGCAATGCTAATATCCTTTTTCCACACTTGTGCTTCGAAGTAGCACGATGCTCTTCATGATAGAGAGTCTCTTATGTTGTCACTTTCATATAATAGTGGGAATTTTTCATTATAGAACTTGGCTTGTATATTCCAATGATGGGCTTCCTCAAAATTCCCTAGGCCTTCGTGAGCAAGCAAGTTGGATGCACACCCACTTAGTTTCTTTTGTTGAGCTTTCATACATTTATAGCTCTAGTGCATCCGTTGCATGGCAATCCCTACTCACTCACATTAATATCTATTGATGGTCATCTCCAAAGCCCGTTGATATGCCTAGTTGATGTGAGACTATCTTCTCCATTTTTTCTTCTCCACAACCACCATTCTATTCCACCTGTAGTTCTATATCCATGGCTCATGCTCATGTATTGTGTGAAGATTGAAAAAGTTTGAGAACATCAAAAGTATGAAACAAGTGCTTGGCTTGTCATCGGGGTTGTGCATGATTTAAATATTTTGTGTGATGAAGATAGAGCATAGCCGGACTATATGATTTCATGGGGATAGCTTTCTTTGGCCATGTTATTTTGAGAAGACATAATTGCTTGGTTAGTATGCTTGAAGTATTATTGTTTTTATGTCAATATTAAACTTTTGTCTTGAATCTTTTGGATCTGAATATTCATGCCACAATAAAGAAAATTACATTGAAAATTATGTTAGGTAGCATTCCACATCAAAAAATCCGTTTTTATCATTTACCTATTCGAGGACGAGCAGGAATTAGCTTGGGGATGCTTGATACGTCTCCAACGTATCTATAATTTTTTATTGTTCCATGCTATTATATTATCTGTTTTGGATGTTTAATGGGATTTAATATGCACTTTTATATTATTTTTGGGACTAACCTATTAACCAAAGACCCAGTGCAAATTGTTGTTTTTTGCCTCTTTCAGTGTTTCACACAAAGGAATATCAAATGGAACGAAACCTTCGCGAGGATCTTTTTTGGAACAAATGCAATCCAGGAGACTAGGAGTGGAGGTCAAGGAAGCAACAAGGCGGCCACGAGATAGGGAGGCACGCCCAGGGGGTAGGCGCACCCCCACCCTCGTGGGCCCCTCGTAGCTCCACCGACCTACTTCCTTCTCCTATATATACTCTTATGCCCTGAAAACATCAAGGGGAGCCACGAAACCAATTTTCCACTACCGCAACCTTCTGTACCCGTGAGATCCCATCTGGAGATCTTTTTCGGCGATCTGCCAGAGGGGGGTCCGATCACGGAGGGCTTCTACATCAACACCATAGCCTCTCCGATGATGTGTGAGTAGTTTACCATAGACCTTCGGGTCCATAGTTATTAGCTAGATGGCTTCTTCTCTCTCTTTGGTTCTCAACACAAAGTTCTCCTCGATGTTCTTGGAGATCTATTCGATGTAATACTCTTTGCGGTGTGTTTGCCGAGATCCGATGAATTGTGGGTTTATGATCAAGATTATCTATGAACAATATCTGATTCTTCTTTGAGTTCTTATATGAATGATTTGATATGTATGCAAGTCTCTTCGAAATTTCGGTTTAGTTTGGCCTACTATATTGATCTTTCTTGCAATGGGAGAAGTGCTTAGCTTTGGGTTCAATCTTGCGGTGCTCGTTGCTAGTGATAGAAAGGGAACCGACACGTATTGTATTGTTGCCATTGAGGATAAAAGGATGAGGTTTATATCATATTTCTTGAGTTTATCCCTCTACATCATGTCATCTTGCCTAATGCGTTGCAATGTTCTTATGAACTTAATACTATAGATGCATGCTGGATAGCGGTCGATGTGTGGAGTAGTAGTAGTAGATGCAGAATCGTTTCGGTCTACTTGATACGGACATGATGCATATGTTTATGATCATGCCTAGATATTCTCATAACTATGCGCTTTTCTATCAATTGCTCGGCAGTAATTTGTTCACCCACCGTAATATATGATATCTTGAGAGAAGCCACTAGTGAAACCTATGGCCCCCGGGTCTATTTTACATCATATTAGTTTCCCGTCAACTTGCCAATTTCTATCGCCATTTATTTTGCAATCTTTACTTTCCAATCTATACACCAAAAATACCAAAAATATTTATCTTATTATCTTTATCAGATCTCACTTTTGCAAGTGGCCGTGAAGGGATTGACAATCCCTTTATCGCATTGGTTGCAAGGTTCTTGATTGTTTGTGCAGGTACTAGGCGATTTGTGTGTAGTCTCCTACTGGATTGATACCTTGGTTCTCAAAAACTAAGGGAAATACTTACGCTACTTTGCTGCATCACCCTTTCCTCTTCAAGGGAAATCCAACGCATGCTCAAGAGGTAGCACGCCCTCCCACCCTTTTTCATCAAGGACTCATATTTCTTAATCAAGTATCCATCTTACGGATATGAAGTTTCTTCATTCTTTCCTTCAATGTTCTTAGCCAGTGATTCTCATGAAGTTGCTCAGGAGTTTCAAGTTCATCATTTTTTCGTCTTCAAATTCTTCTGGTGGATTAATTCAAGCTTTCGGTGTTGATCGTATCATTTTCATTGGTTCACATGTTTTCCAATGTTGGAATGTCTTATCCAAGTCTCTCTTATTTATTCACCTCTCTCTATTCATTTGTTCTCGAGTGCTTAAGATATCTTAGAGGATACGTGTTTCCATTCGTACATTCTTAATCTGTTTAAGCTAATTTGAGGTTGTTATCTCATTCAAGCTATTTAATTCAACCGGCTCAATCTCTCTTTCAAGTAATCGTTCAACGATGTATCTTTCAGTGGGCCCTAACCCACAAGTCTTTTCCCAGGATCTTACTTGACTCTTCTAATTTTTCTGAAGTTATTCTCAATTCCTTTCAAGGTGTGATGTAAGAATGAATTTTCATCAGTCAGATGCCTTCTCAAGGACCGCTTTGAAATTCTTTTCATCCTTCGCTCAACCTTTCATTATTCATTATTCCGAAGTTCCTCAGCAATTTGGTGGTGTTTCTCATTGTCATTCTTAGCATTGAAGACCGAGGAAGAGTTTTCCTCCGAATCTTGGTCCGTTCTCTTGAAGATTCATGGTTCTAGCTTCATGCCATCCTCATAATTGTTTTTGATTGTGAGAATTCTTTTCATGCCCATCCAAAGCATTTCTTGAGTTGTTTCCATGTTATTCCTCCGAAGGCCATCATTTCAGAATTCTTCATTCTCAATTTTCAGCTCGTTCTCCAAATGTTACTCGTGCTTCGTTCAAGTATTCTCTATTCAGCTCATGATTTCTTCGTTCTCTTGGATCTAAATTCCCTCAAGTATCTACGTTGTTTCCTAATTCTTCCCGGAAATTCGTTCTCTCTCTTCAATCGTTTTCAATTCTTACAGTGGTTCGTTCAAGATTTCTCTTCCTTCGTTATCTTATCAATTCATTTGTTGTTTCCAAATCCCACCGGTGGTTCCATCAAGACCTTCTCAAGTTTGCGCTATATCTCTCTTAATCCTTTCAACGAGAATAAGTAGCATGCCTATCCATTGCTTGTCATCAATTTAAGATGATGAAGGGTAAGCTTGAGATAATCCTTATTTTTGTTTTCCCTCGAGGTTATTTAATTCCTTCCTCCGGAGTTCATTTGTGGTATCAATTCTCGATTCAAGTTGTTCATCTTTCTTTTTTCAGAGTTTCAAGTTTTCTCAGTTCTCTCGTCTAGAAGCTCTAAATCATTGCAAGGCTTCAACATGTTCTTTCAACCTTTCTTCCATCGTTCTTTTATTACTGGAGTTCTCACGAAGGCTAATCATGGTGGTTCATCAAAGATTTCATTCATTCTCGAAGTGTTCTTCAAGATTCTTGTTGGAGGAGTTCAAGCATTCTTCATCGTAAATCCCAAAGTGCAATTCTTTCTACCTTATCTTTTGAGGTGGTGTTATGTCATTCTTGATAATTTATGTTCGTGCTTCATGATTCACAAGTTGTGAAGAATGAGATATTTAAACCCATCATTTTCTCTTCGTTCAGGAGATCCTTTGCAACCCATCAATCTCTTCATTGGAGTTATTTTGGGTTATATTTCACCTAAAGCCTTACCTAAGGAATGTTGCTATTATGGTGCTTATCAATGACCAAGTTATCTCCTTATCATCTTGGTGGAAGAAGTTTTTCATCTCTTCGTTGATCTAAAGCAAGCAATTGTTTCCTTTAGTGGTCGGTCGTCACCTCATAATTTTGAGATGTTTTCCATAAGTCCACGGGAATCATATATCTTTTGTTGTTGATTTTCGAACAACTCCGTTCAACCCTTCTTCGTAGGAAGGCTCCTACATGTTCATTCATGGTGGAAGTTGTTGTTCTTTCTCCATTTTTTTCATTTCATTCTTTCATTTCTTTTGGAGGCATTGTGCTCTTGCTCTCGTCAAGTATCATCTTGTTTGTCAAGATCATGTTCTTTTCTTGCTTATCCATTTAACTGGAGTGTTGTGTTCTCATTCAAGCTCTTTCATCTTGTCAAGTCTTGCATCTTTTTTCAACCAGGGTGCCGCCCGAATTCTTTATTCTTATTCCTTGTCCAGCTAATTTTAACCGGAGTGGCTTCAAATCTATCTTGTCCCCTAAGCTCTTGGTTCTCATCATATTCCTTGCTCCTCTTGTCCAACGAACCGTTTGCAATCTTGTTCGTTTTTGTTGTATTCTTTCTTTCAAGTTGTTCAACCTCTCAAGGTTCGTGGTTTCACTCGTTTGTCAAAGAAGCAACTTAGTTTTACCTCTTCCTTCTTCCGTTTCTCTCCGGTGCCATCCCTAGCTCTCAGGGCGAGATGTCTTGTTAGCGGAGGAGTGTTGTGACAACCCGAGACCGATGCTCCAGACGCCTTCCATGTTTTTGTTGCCACCGTGTGTTTTATTTGCTTGTTGCATTTCATCATGTCATCATGTGCATTGCATCTGCATGTTTTGATAAAGCTTGCATCCGTTCGTAGTTGCCGTGTTCCCCCTTGCCTTCGTTGACCGTTTCGAGACCAACCTTGTTTTCGATTCCCTCTTGTCAAACCACCTGACCTCTCTTGATAACCCGCAGCCCCCTCGCGTGCACGTCCGAAACTTCCCCGAACCCAACCAGCTCAGTCATCACCATTGGGTCCAGATCATCTCCAAACATCCCTAAAATATCTTCGGTTTCTTCTTTGGCTTACTAACCTATTTATTCCGGACCGTCTGATTATGATCAGAGGGACTGGATAGTCCCTAGCCAAATCCACGTGCTATATATACATGGGATCCAACCCTAGAATCTAGGCAGTTTGTCCCATCCTCCTCATTCCGCCACCGCCACTCCTCTTGTCTCCCCTTCCTCGGGATCCCCTCCAGATCCAAAAATCCACCCCACTCTCCCTCGATTTCCCCAGCGAGCCAACCACCATAGCACAGCCACTCCTACTCGAGGGCCTCCGCACCGTCTTCATCGAGCACAAGGAGCTCAAGCCCCTTGAGGGAGTCCCGGACTAAGGGGTCCTCGGGTGTCCGATCTATTGGATATGGGCCGGACTGATGGGTCGTACAGATACAAAGAATGGAGGCTCTACTCGTGTCCGGATAGGACTCTCCTTGGCGTGGAAGGCAGGCTTGGTGACCAACTATGAAGATTCCTTTCTCTGTAACCGACCTTGTGTAACCCTAGATCCCTCCCGTGTCTATATAAACCAGAGGGCTAGGTTCGTAGATAGGTCGAAACCTCATAATCATAGCCAGACTAGACTTTTAGGATTTAGTCATTACGATCTCGTGGTAGATCAACTCTTATAATGCTCATATTCATCAAGATCAATCAAGCAGGAAGTACGGTATTACCTCCATAGAGAGGGCCCGAACCTGGGTAAACATTGTGTCCCCGTCTCCTGTTACCATCAATCCTAGATGCATAGTTCGGGACCCCCTACCCGAGATCCGCCAGTTTTGACACCGACATTGGTGCTTTCATTGAGAGTTCCACTATGCCGTCCTCAAAAGGTTTGATGGCTCCTTCAATCATATATAACGATGTTGTCGTAGGGGAAGTCTTCCTCCTAGGACAGATCTTCGTGTTCAGTGGCTTCGCACTGCGGGCCAACTCGCTTGGCCATCTGGAGCAGATCGAAAGCTACGCCCCTGGCCACCAGGTCAGATTTGGAAGCCTAAACTATGTCGCAGATATCCATGGAGACTTGATCTTCGATGGATTCGAGACCACAGCAGCCGCTCCTAGCCACCACGATGAACATGACTTAGATCTGTCATCGGGCCATACCCAGGAAATCGCACCTGAAACTGCTCTGGCCTTAGATCAGGAGCAGGTCGCGCCATCCGAGGACAGGAAGCTCAACCCCGCCACGGAGGCTGCAGACCCCATGGCATTGGAGCCGTACACGGACTTAACCTCAAGTAACATTTGTGTCTCCGGAGCTATGGACTCGTTTCCGGATATAAGTTCCGAACTATGTGCAACCGCGCATGTCGAACATGATCGGTCATCGATCACCGAATTCCACGCCAGGGTCATCTTTCGACACTCGCCTCTAGGCGACGTGCTAAACTCGTTAAGATCACTATCTTTAGCATGAGGCTCACAGCCGAATTCTGTCCGGCTTGAACCAGAGGCTGATGATGGAGAATTTCACTTCCCACCCACCGCCCACTTCATAGCCACTGTCGAAGACTTAACTCACATGCTCGATTACGGCTCCGACGACATCGATGGTATGGACGACGATGCCGGAGAAGAAGAGGCCCAGGACCTGCCGTTCACCGAACGCTAGACGGCCACTTCCTCTTACGATGTATACATGGTGGATGCACCAAAGGAGAACAACGGCGATGACAAAGAAGATCCAGTTGAGGATAAACCTCTTGATATACAATCAAAACGCCGATGTCAGCGGCGCCGCTCTAAGTCACGCCGCAGTAAAGATATTAACACTGGCACATGAGAAGATAACACTTCGGAAGGTGCCGAAGACAATGAAGACCCCGTTGGCACAGCTACCGAACAAGATGAACAGGAAGTTGGGCAGGTTAGCCCTGGTAAACAGGCCACGCACGAGGACTCGGAGGACAGTAATTATCTTCCGCTCTCCGAGGATGAGGCGAGCCTCGGCACCGAGGATTTCATCATGCTTGAGGAACCTCTTGAGCAGGAGTGCTTCAAGCGCCAGCTAATAGCCAGTGCAAGGAGCCTAACAAAGAAGCAGCAGCAGCTTCAAGCTGACCAAGATCTGCTCAACAATAAATGGACTGACGTCCTAGCAGCCAAAGAATACAGCCTCAAGCGCCCGGCTAAGCGCAAATTACTACCTCAGTTCGACGACGAGGCGCCGGAACACATACCACCATCGCACAATGCGGCTGACCGACCACCACGTGGGCGGGACAAAGCGGAAACTCCAGCCGAACACCAGCCCGCCCCGCCTCACTACAAAGGCAGAGGTAAATCAGCTCACGGTCATACATATGACCTTCGACATGGCCTGAACGATAAAGCAGGACATACCAGATCGATCTACGGATCATGAGGACGTTCCCCGACACGCGACGACGGCCATCTATTCAGACGTGACAGACCTAGTCATGCGCGGGCCGAAAGCCGCAGATGGACTCCATCAGAGCTATGTCGCGATACGGCCCGATATAGAGGCGCCGCATACCCTCATTGCTTCACCGACGAAGTCATGGACAATGAATTCCCAAAAGGGTTCAAACCCGTGAATATAGAATCATATGATGGCACCACAGACCACGCGGTATGGACCCAAGACTTCATTCTCCACATTCATATGGCCCACAGTGATGACCTTCATGCCATTAAATACCTCCCCCTAAAACTCAATGGACCAGCACAGCACTGGTTGAACAGCCTGCCCGAAAACTCCATTGGCAGCTGGCAGGACTTGGAAGAAGCCTTCCTTGATAACTTCCAAGGTACATACGTTTGACCTCCGGACGTTGATGACTTAAGCCATATAGTTCAACAGCCCGGAGAGTCCGCCAGGAAATTCTAGACCAGGTTCCTAACTAAAAAGAACCAGATAGTCGACTATCCGGATGCCGAAGCCCTAGCGGCCTTTAAACACAACATCCACGACGAATGGCTCGCCTGCCACCTCGGCCAAGACAAGCCGAAGTCCATGGTGGCCCTCACGGCACTCATGACCCACTTTTGCACAGGCGAGGATAGTTGGCTGGCTCATAGCAAAAACAATGCAAGCGACGCCGGCACCCCTGAAGCTAAAAATAGCAACGACAAGTCTCGACCCAACAGGTACAAGCGTCGAAATAACAATGAAAACACCGAGGATACGGCGGTAAATGCCGGATTCAATGGCTCTTAGTCTGGTCAGCGGAAGAAGCCGTTCAAAAAGAACAATTCGGGCCCGTCTAGCTTGGACCGCATACTTGATCGTCCGTTCCAGATTCATGGCACCCCGAACAAACCACCCAATCATACCAATAGAGATTGTTGGGTTTTTAAATAGGCCGACAAGTTAAATGCCGAAAACAGGGATACGGGATCGCAAAGAAAATAAGAGGAGGAGGAGCCCCGGCCGCCGAACACAGGGGGACAGAAGAAGTTCCCTCTTCAGGTTAAAACGGTAAACGTGATATACGCTACCCACATCCCCAAGGGGGAGCGCAAGCACGTGCTCAGGGACGTCTACATGATAGAGCCAGTCGCCCCAAAATTTAATCCATGGTCGTCATGCCTGATCACCTTTGATCGCTGGGATCATCCGACCAGTATCCGTCATGGTGGTTCGGCCGCACTGGTCCTGGACCCAATAATTGATGGGTTCCACCTGACGCGAGTCCCGATGGATGGTGGCATTAGCCTCAACTTGCTCTATCAGGATACAATGCGCAAAATGGGCATTAACCCATCGCAGATTAAGCCCACAAAGACTACCTTTAACGGAGTCATACCGGGTGTAGAGGCCCGCTGCACGGGCGCAATCACACAAGAGGTTGTCTTCGGGTCTCCGGACAACTTCCGAAGTGAGGAGTTAATCTTCGATATCGTCCCCTTTCATAGAGGCTACCACGCACTACTCGGACGAACTGCATTTTCTCGATTCAATGCGGTGCCACACTACACTTGTCTCAAGCTCAAGATGCCCGGACCGCGCGGCGTCATAATAGTCAATGGAAACAAGGAACGCTCCCTCCGCACCGGGGAGCACACCGCTGCCTTAGCGGCAGAGGTACACGGCGGCCTTGTCAAGCAGAACCTCAATTCGGCGGCCAACCCCTCGGACACTGTCAAGAGAGTCCGAACCATTCCGCAGAAGGACAGCTCGGCTCGTCAGGAGCTCAACTAGCAATTTGACCTCCGTCCCTGTCCTGACCAAGTGGCGGCCATCGTACCACGCGTACATAATTACGCACTAAAAATACCATGGACCCGGATGGAGGCATAATCAGCTTGTGATCCGCAATACGACTCGACCGCCCCGGACACTCATACATTCACTATTTCCCTTTTTTCTTTTGTTTTTTCCTTTTTTATAGGCCTTTCCTGGCGGCTTGACCATCAATTCTTTTCGAAGGATAAAAATACCAAGGCGACAAGAATAATAGACGTACATGGGAATCCTTATGTGGTCTCTTTAACGATCCCTCTACCTATTTTTAGGACCCACACGCAGGTCTCCCTTGGTTAAGGCATAGTAAATAGCCTTCTGCTTATCGCACTACTTATATAAATGTGCTTTAACGCACTAAGGAAATCATAATAGAAGCAGTTTGTGGCCCAAATTTTTACGGCTCTTCCTTACCACTTGTTCTTCTTTTTTCTTCCTTTTTGTCTTTTTTTCTGGTAACTCTATCACATAACACCCATACACTCTGGCGCGTTTCAATTCGCCAGGGGCTTCATAGTGCCCCACAGCATGGCACCAAAAGTCCGAACACTTTTACAAGTATAGTTCGGCACCCTGAATTTAGCACTATATGCATTGGCTCCGAATCATGTCTTTGGTCAATAGTTGGGTTGCCCGGCTCCTCTGCTTACTACCTTATGTTCCGTTGTATCGACTAGGGTAGTAAAGGGAGAACTACTGCAATTGTGCCCTGGTTTACCCAAGTGAGCACCTCAGTGGAGAAAGCCGAAAACTGACTGTCATGATGCGGCGAGAGCCGGTCAGCTCTTCGGAGGTCCCAAATCCTTAGAGATTTTTTCCGCATTATGCAAGGGATTAGTACTTACCCAATCAAGTGTTTATAGCATCCTAGTCCGGATACTAAGGGCTGCTCCTATATTTCTATCTATCAAACTCCTATGGCTAAGTGAGGGTGCTAAAGCCGCATAGTCCGATTGCCTGGTTCGTCGCGCTAAACACCTCCTTCAAGGACCAACCAATTGGATCAAGAGTGTTCATATGACATCCTGAACACCCCCGTATTTCCTACGTGGGGGCAGAAGCCGACGACTGGCCAACTCTCAGATTTCACATAACACGGCCACATAGGAGGAGAATTTTTTTAACTAAACATTATATTACATAACGATTTTGTTTCATCATACAGGGAAAATACAACATGATTGTATTCATTCAAAAATAGTGTCTTGCGCACATTGCGTTGCTACAATGCGCGGCCCCTCCAGGACATCTGCAAAATACCACTCAGGCGTGCGGTGCTCCTAGCCCTCTGGTGGCCCCTTGGTCGTCAGCTTGACGGTGTCCATCTTCGCCCACCATATCTTGACGCGGGCGAAGGCCATGCTCGCACCTTCAATGCAGGCCGATCGCTTGACGACGTCCAGCCGAGGACAGGCATTCACCAGCCGCTTCACGAGTCCGAAGTAGCTGTCGGGCATAGCTTCGGCTGGCCACAGCCGGATTCTCAAATCCTTCATTGCTAGTTCGGCCACCCTATGCAGCTCCACCAGCTTTTTTAGCTGATTGGTGAAGGGCACAGGATGCTCTGGCGCAAGATACTGCGACTAGAACAACTTCTCCGTCGATCTCCCTTCTTCGACTCGGAAGAACTTCGCGGCATCGGACACACTACGCGGCAGATCTGCAAATACCCCTGGAGAACTCCGAATCCGGGTTAGTAGGAGATATTTCTTCTTCACATGCTTGCTTTGCATACTAAATGGCTTACCCGTTGCGATGTTCTTGGCCTCCTGGATCTCCTGGAGGGCACCCTGGGCTTCAACCCAGGCCGCTTCCGCGCTTTGGCGAGGCTTTGAGAGTTCGGCCTCTCGAGCCGAAACATATCCCTCCAAGGCCTCATACTTCTTGACAGCATCCTGGAGCTCTTGCTGGACCTCGTTCAGCCTGGCCTTAAGCTTTTTACGAGCAGCCTGCTCCTTGACAACTTTTCCCTCGGCTTCGGCTAGGGCCATTTTCAGGGCCTCGACCTCGGTTGTCGCCCCTCACTACAAAAAAATACACTTTCGTGATGATACGTGTTTGTCACAGTAGGTCGCATTTTCTGTCATGCATGTACATCCATGACAAATTTATGACAGAATCAAGATAGTCATACCTATGCTGTCGTAGAAGTGTTCCATGACATTGCCAAAATTATCATCACGGAAGTGTCCACTTCCATGACGATAAATCGTGCGTCACAGAAGTACTTTCGTCAAGGGTGATTGACATGTGGCATCCACCGTAACGGAACGCCGTTAAGCTATCGGGTCGGATTTTGGATCCGGTAACCCGTTAACAGCCACGACCAATGCCGATTTTCCACATGTAAAATTCTCATTGGCTGACGGATCCACGCGTCAGCTCCGCGTTGGCACAGGTGTCACTCATCCAACGGTTGAGATGGGCCTATGATATGTTGACACGTGGACCGGCCCAAAAGTGGCCCACAAAGTTTAAATGGGTCGGCCTAGCTAAAGGCCCACAAAATTTAGCGGACCATAATGGGACGGCCTAGCTAAAGGCCCACATGATTTTGTAGACCATAATGGTCCGGCCCAGCTAAAGGCCCACAAGATTTTGCGGACCACAATGGGCTGGCCCAGCTAAAGGCCCACAAGATTCTGCAGACCATAATGGGCCGGCCCAGCTAAAGGCCCAACATTCTCTGTCAAATCGGCCCATCAACGGCCTGTCCTAAACTTGTCATCAACGCGGCCCAAGGTCACTTCTGGCCCGTTAACAGTCCGCTAAGTAATTGGGTCGAATTACGGCCCGGTGAATTTCCGACCTGTTAAAGGTCCGGCTTCATGTGGGCCCATTTACAGGCCATCAAAACTTTCAGCCCATAAACGAACGTGAAGGATTTGGGTCATATTCGGCCATGTCTGACATTCGGCCTGTTAGAGGCCCACTATAGCTTTGGGCCACTTTCGGCCTATTGTCATTTTCGGCCTGTTAACGCCGGACGTAAACCATGGGCCATATGTGGCCCAATGTCATATAGGGCCCATTAACGGCCCATATAAAAATGATGATAATCTAGCCCGACCAAAGTTCCGGCATGTTAAAGGCCCGTGTATTAGTTCGGCGCATTTACGGCCCGTCCGAATTTTGGCCTGTCAAAGATCCGCATCGTAAATGGGCCACCATTCCGGCCTACTAAGTCCAGTGGGTTATTTGGCACAATCAGGACCCAATCTCACTTTCGGTCTATTAAAGGCCCATGTTTTTTATGGGCACGAGATATTTACACCTGTTAATGGCCTATTTTTACTGAGGGCCCAAATTATGTTTAGGCCTGTTAAAGGCCCACTATGGGCACAGGCCTACCAGAAAAATATGAAAGCTTATGCTGATTTAGGCCCAAATAATTTTAGTGGGCTACATGCCAATTTCGGCCTGTAATCATTTTTAGCCCAATTGGAATGGGCCCAATGAATGTTGGCATGTTGGGCTCCTACGAAGCTTTCGGCCGAATACATTACTAAGATAAACCTACACTATACAAAAATAGCATCGTAATTACTACAGCCTGAGGCAACATCATAAATGTTGTATCACAACAAAATAAATTCCAACCATACAACAAAAGTCCTGTTGGCATAAAGTTTACAGTCCTTCCAGATAAAAGCACCATCAGATGTATAGAAGCACATATCATTTGACCTGAGTGCTAATGTTTCAGGCTGTAGAATCTGATGGAGCAGCACGATCTCCACATTTTTTCCGCCATTGCTCTTGAACAACGAAGCGAATGTCTGATAGTCTGGTTTCAAAACCATTCATATCTTGATGACATTTCTCAACCACTATTCTTGTTTCCGAAACAACGTCCATTAGGGATTGGACTTGTGTCTGGAGCACAGATATATCACTCTGTCTAGTAGGAAGATTTTGTTCAGTAGGCGATTTGGACGAGGTTACCTTGACAACCAACCCAGAATTACACAGGAAGGTGCTTTTTGCACTGTTAGTGGAGAGATACTGACGCACTGCAGCAAGAGGTGACATTGTGCATGTAGTAGCCTTGTCACCTTTAGGTGGTTGTGGCTATTCAATCATTTGTTCCATAGCTTCCTGAAAGTTTGAACTTGTAGATTAGTGTACCAGATAAGTTACTAATGAGACAAAAACAAACAAAGTAGGTTAAACATTTATACATAACTTATTTTGGTGAGCTATTGTAATACATTAGCATGTATTGTAGTGCCAACTGCATAATAAAATCACTTTCGGAACATATGTCCATGTAGCATGCCTACTGTATTGTCTATTTCCTCACATTCGTTGACATCTAAGGATAACGAGACATGGTTTAAAGTAGGATGAACATAGTATGACATCATTCATATCATGGGCAAACAGATATAAAACAAACAGGCTATTTTATCATTGTGTGCGCACGTGAACATAACAACTAGATTACAGATCAAGACCAAAAGAATATCCTTCATCTCTTTTAAACCATGTAAGGTGAGATGATACGTTAAGACAACTGTGAATAAAAGTGAACAGAGTAACTGACATTGGCTGCAAACCAAGTAGTTAAATGAACACATCACAATACCAATCAATTCAAGGCAGGAGGAGTAAGGACTTACAACAGCGGCTTGAACTGGTGTGCTCATGCCCTTCATCTTGCTGGTGTGGCAATCCTTGAAGATTTGCACTGCATTCGGTTCAGGTTCTTTTTGGTCCGCACAGGTTTTCCTCTGTATTTGGAACAAGTCAATATAGATACGATAATATGGCACAAAAAAAGAAGGAAGTAGCAGCTATTTACAAGAGCCTCGCAGTGTGCAATATAGCTACAAGATCCTGTTGTCTATTGGAATTTCACTTTAGAACAGTTGGTTTTGTTCTTCAAATAGTTAGCCTAGAAGAAGATACACTTGTAAGGCACATACATAAATACAAGTTCAATATGTGGTTTGATCAATGACATATAGCCTACCTGATACTTTGGATCAGACCAGTGTTTAACGAGGGCTGTCCAGTCTCCATCTGTAATATATTCCACTGGAGATGTTTGGGCGATTTTGTAGCGACCAGACCTCAAACAGTCTGATCTCTGTGCTCCGGTGTCATCCCTGGATCAGTAATGCTGACACCACACAGTACTCGGAGGATTTATAATAGAGTAGCAATCACACACTTATTACATCGAGTGTCTCCATAGAGAACTTATTACAATAAATATGGCTTAAGGCCATCTAATAACGATAACAGCGGAAGGCTTGGAAGATAAGTGAGTCCATCAACTCCAACGGCATCACTGAGTATAGAACCACGACCTAAAAACTCCTTAATCGTCGTCTAAAAAGTCTGCAACATTTACGTTGCAGCCCGAAATGGGTCAGCACATGGAATATGCTGGCAATGTAACACATAGAGAGTAATGGAATGAAACAGCTATACTATATGCATATTTGGCTGGTGGAAAGCTATATGGTTACAGTTTTGCGTAAAGCCAATTTTTCCCTACATCGAAGGAATAAATTTAATTACTATCATGGTGGTTGTTAAACATTGAGAATGGTTGACAGCATTCTCAATCCCAATTAAGCATCATCATTAAACAAAGCCCAACAAAATTAATTTAGGGTAACATGTTGAGATTCACATGATAATCCAGGTACTAGATACTCCAGATGTCCATAACCGGGACACGGCTAACCATGATTAGTTTATTACACTCTGCAGAGATTTGCGCACTTTTCCCCACAAGACTCGATCTCCTCCATTGGATTTCTCGCACTACATGGTGTTTGAGAAACGGATGACCGAGACATAGTCTTTCAGAAGCGCTAGCACCTTACGATTGGGTAGACCGTACCACCTACATCTGCTAGTCTACCACTGTAAGAGTTCGCACAACTTAGTTAGGCAGGGATTCTATCCATCAAAGTTGACTGAATCTCCAATGCTGCTACATAACCTCTCGGAACTATTTCCAAACATAGTTCACGAAGATTTTCTGCTAACTCCATTGGTATTTCTCCCGTCATTAGTGTATTGACATGGCTCTTACGGCTCAATGCGTCAGCTACTACATTAGCCTTTCTGGGATGATAATGCAATCTCATATCATAATCCTTGATGAGCTCCAACCATCTCCTCTGTCTGAGGTTTAACTCCTTCTGCGTGAAAATGTATTTCAAACTCTTATGATCTGTGTACACCTCACAATGATTTCCAATGAGGAAATGTCTCCATGTTTTCAACGCATGCACTACGGCTGCTAACTCTAAATTATGCGTAGCATAATTCAACTCATGAGGTTTCAGTTGTCTTGAGTCATATGAAACAACTCTCCCTTCCTGCATAAGCACTGCTCCAAGTCCTCGACGTGAAGCGTCGCAATACACCTCATAATCCTTGGTTTGATCTGGAAAAATCAACACTGGTGAGGTAACTAAACATTTCTTCAACTCTTGGAAACTAGCCTCACCTTCCTCAGTCCATTTGAACTTGGTATCCTTCTTCAACAACTCAGTCATCGGCTTCGCAATCTTTGAGAAATTCTCAATAAATCTCCGGTAGTATCCTGCGAGTCCTAGAAAACTCCGTATCTCTCCAACCGTGGTCGGTGCTTCCCATTTGGTCACGGTATCAACTTTAGCAGGATCTACTGCTATTCCTTCTCCAGATATAACGTGTCCGAGGAATCCTACTTCCTTCAACCAAAACTCACATTTGCTGAACTTGGCATACAACTGATGTTCTTTGAGCTTCTCAAGTACCGATCGCAAATGTTCCTTATGCAATTCTTCATTCTTGGAGTAAACCAGGATATCATCAATGAACACCACGACGAACTTATCTAAGAACTCCATAAACACTTTGTTCATCATGTTCATAAAATATGCAGGTGCGTTAGTCAGACCAAATGACATAACGGTATACTCGTACAACCCATACCTGGTGGTAAAAGTTGTCTTAGGAATATCCTGTTCTCGAATCTTCAACTGGTGGTATCCTGACCGCAGATCGATCTTGGAAAATACCTTAGCTCCTTGCAATCGATCAAACAGATCATTGATCATTGGTAGTGGGTACTTGTTCTTGATGGTTACTTCATTCAATCCTCGATAATCAACAACCATCCTTAACGATCCATCCTTCTTCTCCACTAGAAGTACTGGCGATCCCCACGGCGAAGAACTTGGGCGAATATATCCCTTATCCAATAACTCTTTAATCTGCTTCTTAATTTCCACCAAATCCTTTGATGGCATCCTATATGGTCTCTTTGATATTGGCCCGGTGCCTGGCAATAGCTCAATCAAAAACTCAATATCTCTATCCGGTGGCATGCCTGGCAACTCTTCTGGAAATACTTTAGGGAAATCCCTTACCACTGGTACTTCCTCCTGCACAACTCCTGTTAAGCAATTTACTTGTGTCCTCTTTGGCACATGTCGGGATACATACTTGATCCTTCTCCCTTCCGGTGTGGTAAGCAAAATTGACTTACTAGCACATTCAATATTCCCTTCATACTTTGATAACCAATCCATGCCTAATATCACATCCAATCCTTGGGATTCCAATACTATTAGGTCTGAGGGAAAAACATAGTTACCAATCCTTAATGGTAACCGATCACACCATCGACTAGCCATATACTCTGCTCCAGGCGAGGTTACTAACATGGGTGACCTAAGGGCTTGGGTTGACAGGTTATACTTATCCACAAACCCCCTTGAGATGTATGAATGCGATGCACCAGTATCAAAAAGAACGAGTGCAGTAAATGACTTAACCAAAAACTTACCTATTACTGCATCAGGCTGAGCTTCAACCTCCTCCACGTTAACGTGGTTCACCTGTCCCCTGTTGAAAGGGTTCGGCTTCTTCCCAGAGCTTCCATTGCCATTTAATTCAGGACATTCATTAGCATAATGTCCGGTCTTCGAACACTTAAAGCAAGTGACTTGGCTCAGGTCTTTCTTGGCTGGGGTTGATGGGTTGGTGCGATTTTGGCCGTTGCTTCCTCCATTACCATTACCATTCCTGGTGCCATTGCGATTGTGCGAGCTACCTCCTCCATGGGTATGCTGAAAATGTCCTCCCGGTCTAGGGGTAAAACGTGGCTTCTGCTGAGCTCCTGAATTGTACTTTCCTTGTGCATACTTCCTCTTGCGACTTTCAATTTGCTGTTGCTTCCCTTCAATCATAAGAGCATGATGTACCAACTCTTGATAGTTGTTGAAGGTTGCTACCATCAACTGCATGCTCAACTCATCATTCAGTCCTTCTAGAAACTTCTCCTGCTTCACTGCATCCGTAGTGACGTCATCTAGGGCATAACGTGCTAACTTACTAAAGTCCTCCACATACTGGCCAACTGTCCATCCTCCTTGGCGCAAGTTGCGAAACTCACGCTTCTTCATGGCCATAGCTCCTGCTGAAACATGGGCAGTACGAAAGGCCTGCTGAAACTGGTCCCATGTGACAGTGTCAACAGGGAAAGTGGCTGTGAAATTCTCCCACCATGATGCTGCGGATCCTTCAAGCTGATGTGTGGCAAACTTCACCTTCTCTGCATCCGTGCATCCTGCTATGGTCAACTCTCTAGCTGTCTTGCGGAGCCAATCATCTGCTACTATCGGCTCGGTGCTACTGGAAAACACCGGCGGATTCAGCCTAAGAAAACGGGCTAAGTGATCAACATGTGGTGGTGGTGGTGGGTTGTTGGTTTTGTTCCCCTGATTCTGATTCTGGACTAGCAACTGCATCAATGTGTTTTGCTGCTGGATCAATTGGGTGAGCTCCGATGGAAAGGCAAATCCGGGGTCACGTCTCAGGGGCATCTGAGGGTTTTGAAAAGATGAGATGTAAGAATAGAGGGGGTCTAAAGAGAAAACACTACCCATATGCACATGAGGCAAAAGCAAACAATTCACTTCATTCAATCAATCAAACAAAGGCATACAATCGATGTAACTATCGCAAAAGTGCTCGGACTACTATTTTTACATGGTGGACTACTACTACTTATGAGGTAGTCTACTAGAAATATTCTTCGGTTGCAGACTCCATGATATCTGCTCCAGCTTCATCAATATAGTCATCATCGCTCTCATCTGGATCCGTGTCGGTGTTGTCGATGATGATGTAGTCTTCCGGGCTAATCTCCTTGGGTTCTTCATCTTCATCTACTGGTGTAGGGCCTCCCATAAATATCCCGATCTTCTTGATCAGATCGTCATTCTTCTCCACCAATACTTCAATTTCTTCTTCATAATCTTCATGTGTAGCCTTGAGTTCTTCCTCCAGTTCCTTGATTCTTGTCTTAGCCTTCTTCAGATCTATCATGTCGGCACACATCTGGTTTTCCTGTCGTCGAATGTGCTGGTTTAACTCCTGGATAAAAGCTGCAATTGATCTATCCTTCCGGGTGCTGATCATCTCTCAGTGCTCATCTCGGCGTCCACAAATCTGGTAGATAGTATCCTTGAGATCATTGCGGTAGACTTCTCCAATGCGTCCCATGGCGATGTGAGCTGCCATGCTCTTCCCTAGATTCCAAGTTGGTGCATCAAAAGAAAACTCTATGGGCTCAGTGACTGGCATGAACGTCCTTCCTGGAACATGAACTTGAATCATCCAGCGCTCTTCTTTAGGTAAAGTGGCGTTGTAGGTTCCGGTGAAGCTTGGTACTCCTATGTTCAGGTATCTAGTGACTTCCTTCAAGTGTCGTCCAAAGGGTGTATCTTCATCCGGTTGTGTGAACTTGTTCCTTGCATCTGCCATCCTAAAGAGTAGAAAAGATGAGAGGTCAGAAGAGAAGAGAGTGAATAGTGATCTAGGTCTTTAGCTTAGTGGTCGTGTCCTACAGTCAGCGTGTGCTCTGATACCATCTCTGTAGCGACCAGACCTCAAACAGTCTGATCTCTGTGCTCCGGTGTCATCCCTGGATCAGTAATGCTGACACCACACAGTACTCGGAGGATTTATAACAGAGTAGCAATCACACACTTATTACATCGAGTGTCTCCATAGAGAACTTATTACAATAAATATGTCTTAAGGCCATCTAATAACGATAACAACAGAAGGCTTGGAAGATAAGTGAGTCCATCAACTCCAACGGCATCACTGAGTATAGAACCACGACCTAAAAACTCCTTAATCATCGTCTGAAAAGTCTGCAACATTTACGTTGCATCCTGAAACGGGTCAGCACATGGAATATGCTGGCAATGTAACACATAGAGAGTAATGGAATGAAACAGCTATACTATATGCATATTTGGCTGGTGGAAAGCTCTATGGTTACAGTTTTGCGTAAAGCTAATTTTTCCCTACATCAAAGGAATAAATTTAATTACTATCATGGTGGTTGTTAAACATTGAGAATGGTTGACAGCATTCTCAATCCCAATTAAGCATCATCATTAAACAAAGCCCAACAAAATTAATTTAGGGTAACATGTTGAGATTCACATGATAATCCAGGTACTAGATACTCAAGATGTCCATAACCGGGACACGGCTAACCATGATTAGTTTATTACACTATGCAGAGGTTTGCGCACTTTTCCCCACAAGACTCGATCTCCTCCATTGGATTTCTCGCACTACGTGGTGTTTGAGAAACGGATGACCGAGACATAGTCTTTCAGAAGCGCTAGCACCTTACGATTGGGTAGACCGTACCACCTACATCTGCTAGTCTACCACTGTAAGAGTTCACACGACTTAGTCAACTATGCTAGAGCTCATAATAGCTTGTGGCTGCACACGGAAGTTTCTAGTATGAATAGTCTCATGATCCCTTTGAGCCTGGGTGGCGGTCCAAAAGAAAACAGGCAAGTCCTGGAATACCCATGTGCCTCAATCCACCCAGATGTGTGTTTAAGTTGCCACCTTAGATAAACCATTAATTAACAATCTCACATCTGTCATGGATATCACTCACCCAATCCATGTCTACAAGCATAGCATGGCATAATAAGCAAACGTAGAAGTAACTCCCAAAGGTTTGATAATCAACAGGTAATAGGTACTACCTCAACTACTTCCCATCCCACAATTTAATTAGATCCTAATAATGCAATGTGTGAGGATTGATCTAATGCAATAAAACTGGGTAGTAGGAAAGGTATGATCAAAGTGTTACTTGCCTTGCTAATGATCCGGGAAACCTAGCGATTCGAAGTAACAAGCGGCGCATTCCGGGTACTCTATTGCAAACAGAAAAACAAGCATACAATAAGTACTCATCTAATGCACAGGTAAAACTCAAATAAGAGATCTAACCAGAAGGTTCAACTTAAGAACTCCGGTTTGCAAAAAGAATCAAATCGAACAAAGCAATGAAAGTCAAACGGCGAAAGAAAACAACTTTGTTCTACTAATATGGATCTAAGGCAAATTTTACAGTAGCAAAAACTTGTTTAAGTGGATTAAACGGATAGAGGGTTTCGAGATGAAACTCTAGGTGCTTGAATCGCCTGATTCCGATAAACGAGCGAAAAGTTATACTAAAAAGAAAATCGGATCAGGAATCACGATCAGAAAAATCACGGATTTAATCCGAGAAAAAGAAAAACGACGAACGCTCGATGAATTAAATAAACCTGAAAAACCGATCTATTTAAAAAAACCGAAAATAAAAAAATGACGAAAAAACCGGACGGTTTTTCAAAAAAATATAAAAAACCGGCACGGAAATCGAGGCGACGGCGGACCTAGGGCGGCGTGCGGCGGCGGCGGTGTCCGGCGGCGGCGGCGCGACACGGCGGCGGCGGGGCGGCTTGGGGTGGGGCTAGGGTTCGGCTGGGCCTCTACCCCGGCTTATATAGCCTAATGGGCCGGGAGTCCTAGTCGGACACGGCCCTAGGTCGGTTCGCTGTTTTTTTAAATATTACGCGCAGAAAAAAAATAAAAAGAAATACTAAACGGACTCCAAACATTCCGAAATAAATTTTCACGAGCTTCTAAAATCAAGCCGCACAAGGTGAACATTTATTTGGGGCCTAAATGCAATTTTGAAAAACACACATTTTTCCTAAATTCAAATAAAATAACGAAAAACTCCGAAATAAAATCTTATTTGATTTTATTATTAAATCCTCAATATTTCTTTATTTTGGGAAAGTCATTTTATTCCCTCTCTCATATTTTTGTAGTAGAAATAATTGATGATAAAATAAATAAAATCAAATTATCCTATTCTCAAAATTTGAGAAAACTCAAATATGAAAATAATGAATTCCCCAACTCTCTCCATGGGTCCTTGAGTTGCGTAGAAATTCTAGGATCAAAAACCAATCGCAAATAAAATATGATATGCAAGGATGATCTAATGTATAACATTCCAAATTGGAAATTTGGGATGTTACAGATTTCATTGTTAGGCTTGTCTTCAAAGTGAGATTTTCTAATGTGGTACCGATACTGTCGTAGAGCAGACTGAAAAACATGAGTGCATGCTTGTTTAGTTGCGTCATCTTTTAGATCCAACTTGAACCTCATCTGTTGAAAAAAGAATGTGAGTCTTATTAGGAGGAAGCTAGAAAGTATGGGACAGAGCAAGACAATATTACTAATTGCGATTAATAACATTACTTATGGATAGATGATCAAGGAAGGTGTTAAACTGGGTATTGTCTTTCTCATTCCTGTACTGGATCCACGTTGGGAGGATACGTGCATGACACCTAACGGCAACGGCTGCCTCTGATACTAACTTGGCTGACTCTATAGCATCACGTGGCCTTTTTAAGCCTGCCTCAAAATGAATCTCCATTCTTCCTCCTTTAGATTTTGTTAATCTGTCAAGCATTATCCCTAATGTTTGTTCCGCTTGCGCCGTGGTGCTAGTTCAACAACGAATATGGAAAGTGTTAGTGTACATCAAACTATGAGAGTACATATAAAGGAGCATGCAACTGCAACTTGACTCGGTCAGGTACCCTCTTGGTGTTGATGCTCATGAGGTTCATCTGATCTTGCCAAGTCCTGTTGTGTCAGCAGTGCTTCGGAAGTAGTGTTAGGTGTGAAGGCAGCTTGGGAACTGGCCAGTTCCGGAGCAAATGAATGAGTAACTGGTTGAGATGCTGGTACAGTTGAAGCGGATGCAGCAGCTGATGGAGCAGGTGATGCTGTGTTTGTAGATTTAGCCGGTGGACTTGGACCTTCTACTGCACTATAAGTACCAGCAGAATCTCGACGGCAGAACCTTTTCTGTTTCACCCGACGAGTAACAGCACTCCCTACTATATTATTTTCCTTGCTCTTTTTTGACTTTGCCATGTCAAGATGTACCCACAACACAAAAGAATAAAATCACTCTTCAGAACTCATTGATGTGTGATACAGACAAGCAATACTTTGATGTAAGACAACCGTATGAGGATGGAATATGTAAGAAAAACAGGACGGCATGACATATTCACAGCTACGATGTGCAAACTAAGCAGAAGGGTTTTCAAGAAAATAGAAGTAATGCAAGCTAGACACCATATGAAAGATGCAACCAATATTACTCTTCTAAGTTAAAAGTGTCTTGTCATAAGTGGCAATTCGAAAAATTAGAAGCAGTACAATGTAGAAATCAATGCAAGATGCAACCACTATCAAACTGCCATGTTAAAAGCGTCCAATCATGAGTGACTGATGCGGGATACACAACAGTAGTACTTTGATGTAAGAACATGGTATGATAGATAGATGCAGTGTATTCTAGACACAGAAAGCCATGTCATATGCACATGTATAACGTATAAAATTAGGAGGTGCAATTTAATCAAAATAGAAGAAATACAGGCTAGACAACATATGCAACATGAAACCAATTATCACACTGTCAACTTAGAGCAAGCACCTGCGATGGTGGAGTACGGGAGATGAACTCATCATGTAGACTTGGGACTTCAACTTCATTAGCAGTAGAAGTGGCAAATCTAGAGAGTCTCTGTTTGCGTCGGTGCGGAGGACCACCAACATCCCCTAACTTACTCTTTTCCTTCCTATTTTCTGATATTGCCTTATGAAGTCAAAACCACAAGAAGATGAATAAAATTAGCTCTGCATAACTGGTTGATGCATGATACAGACGAACACTACTTTGATGTAAGGCAAATGCATGATAGAGGATGGAATATATACAAAAAAGATAGTGTTTCCTATTCACACGTACGATAGGAGGATGGAATATGTATGAAAAAACAGTAAGCAAAAGGTATTTCAACAAAATTAGAAGAAATGAAAGCTAGGCACCATATGAACATGCAACCAATATCACTCTATCAGGTAAAAAGTGTCTCCTCATAAGTGCCATTTCAAGAAATTAGAAGCAGTACAAGCTAGAAGACAATGCAAGATGCAACCTACATCACAGTCCCAAGTTAAATGTGTCTTATGGGTAAGTGATCGTTGCAGGTATAAGTTGTAAGCTACACAGATGCAATTCAACATAATCAGAAGCAATACAAACTAGACATCATATGGAAAACGCAACCACGTATAATAGTTCCAAGTAAGAGCAAGCACCTGTGATGGTGGAGTAGGGGAGATGTGATCATCATGTACACGTATGTTCTAGAAACAGGAACACATGTCATATTCACAGGCATTATGTGTAAAGTAAGCAGATGCAATTTAAGTTAGAGGCGATACAAGCTAGACATCATACGCAACATGCAACCACATATAATAGTGTCAAGTTAGAGCAAGCACCTGTGATGGTGGAGTAGGGGAGATGTGCTCATCATCTACACAACTACATTGACTGTCTAGCCTTGTGTTGTCTTGCGAATCTTGTTGGGAGGATGGCAGAGTAGAATCTGTAGAGACCCCCTATTTGAGTTGCTCCGAAGGACCACCATCATCCACTGCTGGACTAATTTCCTTCAGCTGTAATGATTTTGCATTGTGAAGTCAAACCGATAATAAAAAGGAATAAAATTCGCTCTTCAGAACTCATTCATGCATGATACTGACGAACACTACTCGGATGAAAGGAAAACACATGATGCGAGGATGGAATATGTATGAAAAACAGGATGGTGTGACATATTCGCACCTATGATGTGCTAACTAAGCAGAAGGCATTTCAACAAATTAGAAGCACTGCAAGCTAGACACCATATGAAAGATGCAACCAATATCACTCTGCCGAGTTCAAACTGTATGGCGTTTCAACAAATTATAAGCAGCACATGCTAGAAATCATATGCAAGACACAACCAATATCACAGTGGCGACTTAAAGGTTCCTTATCATAAGTGACTGATGCGAGATATGCAAGAATGGTAGTCTGATGTAGAAACAGGAACACATGTCATATTCACAGGCATTATGTGTAAAGTAAGCAGATGCAATTCAACAAAGTTAGAAGCAATACAAGCTAGATATCATATGCAACATGAAACCACATATTATAGTGCCAAGTTAGAGCAAGCACCTGTGATGGTGGAGTAGGGGAGATGTGCTCATCATCTACACAACTACATTGACTGTCTAGCCTTGCGTTGTCTTGCGAATCTTGTTGGGAGGATGGCAGAATAGAATCTGTAGAGAACCTCCGTTTCAGTTGCTCGGAAGGACCACCATCATCCAATGCCTTGCCAATTTCCTTCAGCTTTATTGATTTTGCATTGTGAGGTCATACTGACAAGAAAAAGGAATATCATTCGCTCTTCAGAACTCATTCATTCATGATACTGACGAACACTACTCTAATGAAAGGGAAAGTCATGATACGAGGATGGAATATGTACGAAAAAATGGACGGCCTGACATATTCACACCTGTGATGTGGTAACTACGCAGAAGGCACTTCAACAAATTAGAAACACTGCAAGACACCATATGGAAGGTGCAATCAATATCACTCTGCCAAGTTAAACTGTCTCGTCATAGGTGGCGTTCATCAAACTAGAAGCAATACATGCTAGAAATCATATTCAAGACGCAAACCAATATCACACTGCCAACTTAAAGGTGTCCCATCATAAGTGACTGATGCAGGATACACAAGAATAGTAGTTTCATGTAAGAACATGGTGTGATAGACAGATATAGTATGTACCAAAAACAGGAAAGCGTGTCATATTCACATGTATCATGTGTAAGCTAAGCAGATGCAGTTTACACTAATTAGGAGCAATACGAGCTAGACACCATATGCAACATGCAACCAGATATCACACTGCCAAGTTAGAGCAAGCACCTTGGATGGTGGAGTAGGGGAGCGGAGACTTGGACCTTGTAATGCACTATCAGTACAAGGAGAATCGGTACAGATGCTCCGTTTACGTTGCTATAGAGGACCATTGCCTTCCTTACTCTTTTCCTTCCTCTTTCTTGATTTTGCCTTGTCAAGTCAAACCCACAAGAAAAAGGAATAAAATTTGCTCTTCAGAACTCATTGGTGCATGATACTGACGAACACTAATTTCATGTAAGGCAGCAGCATGATAGGAGGATGGAATATGTATGAAAAACAAGACGGCGTGACATACTGACATGTATGATGTATAAAGTGTAAATGAAGCACAAGGTGCTTGAACTTGTTAGAATCGATGCAAGCTAGAAACCATATGAAAGATGAAACCAATATCACTCTGCCAAATTAAAAGGGTGCCCTAACAAATGTATTTGACCAAATTAGAAGCAATACATGGCAACAGGCTAGAAATAATATCCAATATGCAACGAATAAAGGTGACTCATCGTAAGTGATTGATGCAGGATACAGAAGAGAGGTAGTTTCATGTAAGAACAAGGTTAACACATAGATGTAGTGTGTACCAAAAATAGGAAGGCATGTCATATTCACAGGTATAGTGTGTAAACTAAGCAGATGCAATTTACCCTAATTAGAAGCATTACAAGCTAGACACCGTATGCAACATGCAACCACATATCACACTACGAAGTTAGAGCAAGCACCTGTGATGGTGGTGTAGGGGAAGTGCGGTCTTTAGGTACAGAGCTACATTCAATATCTTCATTTAGGCTTGTTGTTTCTTGAGAATCATGTGGAGAGGATGAAATTGCATTCTTTATAAGAGTATTTCGTCTCATATTAACCCACGTGTGTGACTGTGTCATCATAAGCGATAGACGCAGGATACACAAGAACAGTAGTTTGATGTAAGAACATGGTGTGATAGGCAGATGTAGTATGTACCAAAAACAGGAAGGCGTGTCATATTCACATGTATAATGTGTAAGCTAAGGAGATGCAATTTAACAAATTAGGAGCATTGATGAGGGATACACAAGAAAAGTAGTTTGATGTAAGAACATGGTTAATAAAAAGACGTAGTATGTACCAAAAACAGGAAGGCATGTCATATTCACAGGTA
Organism: Triticum urartu; assembly: GCF_056163025.1. Classification (NCBI taxonomy): domain Eukaryota; kingdom Viridiplantae; phylum Streptophyta; class Magnoliopsida; order Poales; family Poaceae; genus Triticum; species Triticum urartu. The sequence continues at coordinate 357,644,933 of NC_141877.1, forward strand.
TAATGTGTTAGCTAAGCAGATGCAATTTACCCTAATTAGAAGCATTACAAGGTAGACACCATATGCAACATGCAACCACATATCACACTGCCAAGTAAGAGTAAGCACCTGCGATGGTGGTGTGGGGGAATTGCGGTGATCAACTAGAGAGCTACGTTGACTATCTTCATTTAGCCTTGCTGTTTCTTGAGAATCATGTGGGGAGGATGACACTGCACTCTTTAAACGAGTAGGGCGTCTCATAGTTACCCACTCGGGTGACTATCTCATCATAAGTGATTGACGAGGGATACAAAAGAGCATTAGTTTGATGTACGAACATGGTTAATAGACATATGTAGTATGTATCAAAAACAGGAAGGCATGTCATTATCAAAGGTATAATGTGTAAAGTAAGCAGATGCAATTTAACCAAATTGGAAGCAATACAAGCTAGACACCAAATGCAATATGCAACCACATTTGACAGCGTGAAGTTAAAGCAAGCACCTGAGATGGTTGTGTGTGGCAATTGAGATCATCAACTGCAGAGCTACGTTTATTGTCTCCAACTGCTGACACTGCACCCATTAGAGCGCTGAAACGCTTAGTGCTTATCTTGGAATTACACTGGAGCGACTTCTATCTTTTCTTTTCTGCATTCATCAACACTGCGTCAGAGTCAGAAATACCCATGCATAAAAAAACAATAGTGTGAGTATGGGTGAAGTGTGTGCACAATTAGTATAGTGTAAATGTAGCAGATAGCAGGTCGGTGAGAAATAAATGACGGGAGACATATGATAGCTCTACAACATGCATGTCACACTAAATTACTACATGATTCTATGAAAATAACAGTCGACTGAAAGCAAATAGGTCAGTCCATTTTTTCTGCACCGTCCGATGTACAAAGAACGGGCAGGCCGCCTTCATCTACCTCCAGCCAGTGAGTGTTGACGATCTTCCTCGAAACGCCAGCGACCACCGACCCAGTATTCCTCCCCTGCCTGTGCCCTCCCCTCGACCTCACCGCACCGTCGTGCTTGGCACCGCCCCTCGGCCATCCATTCAAGCCCCGTCAACCTCCAGATCGGGCGCAAGCAACTCCTGCGCCCCACACCCCTATGATAGACACCGATGCACCGCTTCCCCGGGGAACAGGCGGACTAGGTGCTCCGCGCGCCTAAGCGGGTGCTGCTTCTTTTAATTGCGGTTCGACTGACCCTGGATTGAAATCCAGGCGGGCTACTGACCTCTAGGAAAGGTGAAATAGTAAAAGGGAGGAAACCTTGTGCATTTAATATCACGAAGAAGATGCAGTATGAAGCGCTCAACTAGTTTCTTTCGTGGGATAAATATGGTGTGAGCGGAGACGTAAGATTTGCACGAATAAGGGCAGAGGAGTACCTCTTTCTGCTGGTAGTGTTGTGTCCTCCTTCTATTTTTCCGACGATCTTCTTGTTGTTCGCCGGAAACCAAAAGTTGTGGAGGACGGTGCAGCCTTGGACGAACCCATGGCCAAGTTGTTGAGTGTGGTGTGGTGGCAGTCTGTCGGCGGCGGGGAAGCAGATCCGAGGCGGCGAACGACGGCGTAGCGGGAATAGCTCCGGTGCGGTGGACGGTTGCGACAGTGGAGCTGCAACAGTGAGGCGTAGGACAGCGTGGTTGGAGTGGTTCTGGTATGGCGCACGTCGGCGTCGGTGTCGTGGAGGCAGCTCTGCCTCAGCTTCAGCTGCTAAGTCCTTGAGGGCGTTGCGGTTGCGGTTGCATTGGATGACGACGTTGGGGTACCGGCTCCGGCGTGATGGAGGAGGGCGGCGGTGGATTGGCCGCTATGGGGTGGAGGACGGAGGAGGCTGGGGTTTCCCGGCTGGTGGAGAGGGTGTTTTCGCGCCCATGGAGTATGAATGGGGAAACGGAGGGAGGCGGGGAACTAAGGGGGAACAATGTTTCGGTTTGAGACGCGCTTGTTTGAAATTTGGGGAAAGTTACAAACTTTGCCCCCATCTAAAATTTCGGACATATTGCGGGTTGGGGGTAGGACAGTCATGCCAGGTGTACCAAATGTGGGCGGAATAGATTTTGGCCGAGCGTATGGGTAGGCGCCCATGGCGTATGAATGCTTCTCAGAGGGGGTTGAGACTGGCGTCTTGGTGAAGTTACAAACCTACCCCAGTTTAGACCTTTGGACATCGGGCCGATAGGCTACACGGGCCAGAGTCAGGACAGTAATTTCCTACCACTAAAACATTAGTCTCGCGCGGTTTCGGGTGACCAGAGGCCTATTTGGATCTTCGTTCAATATTTGGGAGCAGAAGCATTAACGTTTTCGGTTCTCTTGAATTAAACTTTCAGGATTTGTCAAATTTCACAAATCTTTACTCTTGAAAATCCTAAAGCTACGATTATTTTGGAATGGAGGGGGTACATTTGAATATACATTGTACACGAGTATATATTAAAAAAATATGCAACTTACCTCAGTTCATGCATGGTTCCAGATATAATCTCCTTGGTTGCAAAAAAAGTTAGATATGCGTATGAATATATATAGCATGTTCAAACTCACAACAAAGATTGATGCCCCCTTTTACATCTAATTTGCAAATGCCATTATCTCGGGTTCAAATAGATGAATGCACTTCCTATGAATTCGAATCTTCGAAACCCCCTTTATGTTGAATTCGACATGTATTCTACTTCGTAGCTAGCAATTTGGAATGTATCCATGCAAGTGACAAATGTATAAAGTGCTTCACACTAACAACATGGAGTGCACTAATTAATGTTTATATATGAATTGCAAAAGCATCCATTGCCTGTATTTCAAACCGCTCTCACTCTATGGATCGATAATATGAAATAAACACATGCACATGCTAGAATTCAATAGAGTATGGGTGTCTGATAGACCGATTTTCATCCATACGCAATTTGCAAAATTATCTCATCCAAAAATAATAATGCCATTTATATTTTAATTTAATGCGTAGAACCGCCTTTTACACGTAGATGCACTATGCCTCGCCCCGTTCTCACAAACGCGTTATATATCTCTCTATCTAAAGCATAAGTGCACACACTTTATATGCATCGGCATTTCTCTTTCACACATGCTCACAATCTCTCTTAGGGTGTCGGGGTGTCTCACGCACATGCTCTCTCTGTTTCTCTCTCTCTCCCTCTCTCTCTCTCTTTCTGACTACTATGTACCACTCTTTTCACTAATCTCAGTTGGAAAACACCATTTCTCTCACATGCATATATACACATGCACGGTCTCTACTAGCCCTCTATATGCACATATATGTGCCTACATGTCTCCCGCACGCACATTATCTTTAGGCCTCTCTCGCACACATTGCCGCCCCCCCCTGACACACCTCTCTCTTAGTAGTTGGCTGATTTGATTTCATCATATCATTTGGTAGGATATCCCTAGCTGTTAGGCTGGATGGTAATACGAGGCAAAGTTTTACCCTGGTTCGGATCGGACCCTTGCAGTTGAAGAAATAGCCTACTCCTGGTACTATATATTAGTGATAGGGGTGTGTATAAAGTACACGTGAATACCAGGCATTGTGCGTGTGTGTATACTATCGATGAACTAGCCCCCAACCTTGTATAACATACTAAGGGCCTAGGGTTACAAATCATATATAGTCGGCTTATCACCAGTGGGGATAGAGTCCTCCGCGACTCTGGTAGCTTCGTGTTGTACGCCGAGTCCTCCACATGGGTCTTCGTATAACACGTCTCGGTCCAACCTATATGTGGCGCAGGATGGAACCGACTCATGAGTCTTCATGTTGACCCACCACAACTAGAAATGATGTGCCCACCACACCACACACGCAATCAGCCACTAAGAAAATAAGCATATACAATAGTACAACGGTATCTAGCTCACGATACGTCTCCATATTTTGTTGATGACACTGATGGACTTTGCATTTGATGCGTGCTCCGTATTTTGTTGACGACACTTATGATCATTGTATTTGAAGCGAAATCACAATATGGTCACTGGACTTCAGAATAAGCTCATCACGGTCACCACATACATTTTGTCGTGCTAACCAACATGTGGTTGGATGGTTAGAGGACTGTGGTTTCTCGAGCCCACCAAGGTTAAAGTCCCGGTGCTCGCATTTATCTTGTGTTAATTTCAGTATTTTCCAGCGATGTACGTTCAGTGGGAGGAGACGTTCCACTCGACTACGAGGCACCTATGGTGACTTCATAAAATCTAAAGAACATATATGCTGGCCCACTCTCTCGAAGGTGCTCATAGGGGTAGGGTTCGCGTGTGTGCGCTTATAGCGGTGAGTGCTTGCGCATATATATGAGCCCTTGCGTCTGTACCATGTTAAACAAATACATACCATGATTATACGGTCACTGGCTCACCCGTACAACTCCGTATTTTGTTGATGACACAATCAATTGACCAGTCAAACGTTCCACGCGGTGCAACTAGTGTTGCACCATCGGGGCGCGTAACCGTGGGGCCCACCTGTCAGCCCGTATATGAAAGAAAGAAATGGTAGTTTGAGTCTGTACTATGTTAATAAAATAGGAGTACATTTTAGGGTGATCATACGGTCACTGGCTCACCATACATCTCTGTAATTTGTTGATAACACGATCAATTGACCAGTCAAACGGTCCACATTCAGCAGCGCACATTACCATAGGGCCCACCCGCCAGCGCATATATGAAGGACATAAATGGTAATAAATTAGTGGTCGGTCGGTATTCGAAGTCGTGAGACCTCTGTTGGCAGTCACCGGCGGTTGGGGGGCGTTCATTGGGCGGTGGGGTGGGGATCCCCGGAGAAAAAGCTCGGCGGGGGGGCTAGAGGGATGGCCGGTGCGGCGGCGGACCGGCGGTGGGGAGTGGTTTCGGGGAGGGCGGGCCGGCCGCGGGCGGCGGGGGCTGGCAGTTCGGCCGGTGGTGGCTGGCGGCTCAAGGGGGTGGAGTTTGATGATAAACTGGAGGCCCTTGATTTCGTATCCAACGGCTGGAAAATCTAATGACCAGAGATGAAAAAGTTAGTCGACTGACGTGTAGCCTCACCCTGCACGTACACATGCACGCACGCAAGACACGCACGCATGTAGGCGTGCAACACTGACACGTACACATGCACGCATGCTGGCGTGCAACACTGACACGTACACATGCACTCACGAACAAAAGCACATACGCACCCATGCATGCACCACTGAAACGTACCCTTGCATGCACGCAACACTCGCACGCCTGCATGCACACAACACATGACGCAAGACACACGCTCAACCTATACGTGCATGCACCCTTTGTTAAGGACATGGATTGTTACGGGTATTAATCAATCTTATCTGTGATAAGCAGAACATTGATGTTTGCAGCGGTCTTTATGAATCACAATGTATTGAATGGGCTATCAACATAGTAGGCTTATCGACATGAAAAAGATGACGTCACACTCAATGAACAATCATCGGTTTTTGAAATGCCCGCTTCTGACCGCCCTGGCCAACCAAAGGTTCCTGTGCTGTGCGCTGCCTGCGTTGGGTCACTGACATGCAGGCCATGCACCCAAAGAGCCCACACGTCAGTGGAAGAATGGCGCGGTGTCCTAGGTCAGAGTCGAGGGCGCCACTCGTGGCATGCCCGGCTGAACACGCCTCCGTGCCGCATTCAAACGCCTCCATGAAACCCGCCAGTGTGGAAGCCGAGAAACCCATTCTGGATACACGCCCGTTCATGACCGGGCCGGCGTTAAAAGCAACACCGGCCGAGCTCCTCCCGTCCACCATCTATTTAATCTCCTATTTAAATGAGGCCAAATGCCGGCCATGGATCGCACACCTCCGCCGCTCCCCTATCTCCTTCACCATTTTGTCCACTCATACAATGGCTTACGAAGAGTAGTTATTCCGCATCCAAGCCGGCTGGGTAGCCCGCCGGATACGAGCTATGCAGCTCGCTGATCCACCTCCATCCCCTTGCCCGACCGAGCCAGTTGCCACCCCAAGCCGGCGCGTGGTTCAGCAACTCGTCGCTCCAGGCCAGCTCGACGAGGAGCGGCGCACGGGCGTCGTTGCTGCCGTCCATGCCGCCGCCCCGTACCGCATCTCCCGTTTTTGTGGCCGAGACTCCCATGCCGGCGGCCACGCCATGCAAGTAGCGACAGAAGCCAGGTGCACGGAGAGCGATGAGTCGGTGGCCAGCGCCTCCGCGTCTGCCGCCATCATCAAGGAGAAGTAGAACACGGGAGGCCGCCGCCGCTTGGGTCCCATGAAGGCCACCGCGAAGGCGATGCCGGTGTACACAGCAGTTGTCTTGCCGGATCCTTTTGTTGCGAGGACCTTCGTCGACCCCGCATGGGCTCCACGGAAGAGGGGAATGTTAGGATGAACTCGAGCCGGTGCCGGCCATGGCGAAGTAGTGGCCGGTGATGAACTCGAACCGGTGCCGACCACCATCATCTTCGGCACTAGCCAATGATATCAGTTGGGTAGTGGGGAAGCGAGCCGTCCTTTGCACTAAAGCATATACCTCCGGGGCTCCCGGCAATCCGGTGATCGTGCTGCCGGACATGAGGAACACAAATCGATCGGCGGGCAACCATTTAGGCCAGGTATTATATACATGTGTTGTCCAGAACTAGCACCGCGTAGTTCATTTGAATGTAATGAAATCCGTCATGTTTGTATGAAAATCCGGTATTTTATATGATTTACGTCGTTGTTTATATGAAATATCAGTTTGTCTACGTGTTTGCGTGAATTCGTCCGATTGGTTGAGTTTCTGTCATAATGTGTGCGGCTACGGTTGGATGGCATAATTTGCGGGTCGCTGGTCAGTCTGCGGGCGGCTCGGGCGGCATTGTGGGACAAAAAAACACAGCTCGTGTGAGCTCGTCTCCAACGTGCACGCTGGAGGATGCATGACAGCATGAGCACCCGAGCCATTCCTCGTTCATCGGTGGCAAAGGCACCGGTGGACAAAAGGGTCGCCAATATTTTGGCTACCCCGGGAAAGATCCAAACAGCCCCTCCCAACAGATTCAAATCCCTCGTTCGCCGTGGAATTTTGCCATATGTTGTTTTCATGGACTAGCAAGATGCCCATGCATTGCACGGAACATCAAGATGCATTTTTTTACAAACTCCCACATGCATGCAAGGATAATTAATGTCCTCCTTTGCTAGTACCATGAGGCAAACACCATTAATATTGCATCGATTAGTATTAGTGGCCTTGTATGTCTGCAAATTGTAATTTTGATAGTGGCCCCTTGTATATAAAAATGGAGGGAGAAAGATGAGAGATAAGGTGAGGAGGAGTGGGACGTGGTGGTGACTGGTGGTCGGGCTGGGCGGAAGCATGGGGATGGACGACGCATTATGTCTAGGTTTGTATCTCTCTCTCACACACCCACGTAGGTGTGGGACGTGCACGAAGAGAAGAGGTGCACGCATGGCGCACGTACTCCCGTCTCTTTCCCAACCACACCCGCGCGGTAATTTGGCACGGGTACACGGTGGAGCTCATTTCTATACGAAAAAGGCAGCCCACGTGGTAATTTCGAACGTTTATTGGTTGTCCACTTGGTGGAGGGAGGATCGTCTACCACGAATGAACAAACAAATTGTGACTTGACGCGTTATGTTAAATTAAAAAAAGAGGCAAACCACGTGGTGCCTACCTTAGAGGCAAGGCTCTATACACTGGAGTACTTTTGATGTGTCCCGTCAACTCGCAGAACGAGGACAAGCTTGCTTAGTACGCCGTCTCCCCCGCCCACGGGCACGGTGGCTCGCAGGATGAGGTGAAGCTTGCTTATGAGTAGTAGTAGTAGTAGTAGTAGTAGTAGTAGTAGTAGTAGTAGTAGTAGTAGTAGTAGTAGTAGTAGTAGTAGTACTACTACTACTACTACTACTACTACTACTACTACTGTACACCTTTACGCCCGCTCCCTCGCCCACGTGCGCGGTGGCTCGCGGCACGAGGAGAAAATTTTACTACTCCCTCTGTTTACTCCTCGTCCCTACTACATACTTTGGTTAGTACTCCCTCCATTTACTTATACAAGGCCACTATAAAAAAATACATTTTGCATCTATACAAGGCCATAAATAGTAATCGAGACAAAAGTTACTACTCCCTCCTTTCTAGTTTATGGCTCAATTTCAAAATCTCTCCAACCAAGGTAGACGGTGAGTGGTCGAATTAATTTCGTAGTTTGCACAAGTAATTAGTACGCTCGTTTTTCTCAAGAAGTTATGTTTACCAAGCATTAATTAGAACGAATGCATGAATGACCACTAAATTTCCATGAACTTGTACATGCATTGGTTAGTTTCCTCTTGACACTGCTTGTGTCGGGTGATCTAACGCACCTCGAAATACAACATGTAATGGCACTACTACTAGTATAGTAGAATTGAGACTTATCAAACGGAAAAACGAATGTTTTTAGATGAGCCCTATAAACCCTAGTGGGTACGTACTCCATAAAAACAAATTTTTCCAAAACTAAGTCGCTCCCTTTCATGAATTCTGTAGTATACTCCTCTGTCGACGCTCCCTTTCATGAATTCTGTACTTCCTGACGCCAACATGTGGGACATATAGCAATCGGGTCAACGTGTCATGCACCAAATAACAGTGCAGGGGGACGCACCCCACTCGTACCGGCCTAGTAGTAGTAATGAGCAATGAGACGTCAAATCACAATGCCGAACCTTCCTAGACGGACGAAGCAACCATTATTTCACACTTCGGTTCGCCATCATCTCAAACCACGTAGTATTGCTTCTGCCTCAAGAGGGACACGCGCATCGCCTTGGTACATCATGACACGTGGGACCGCATGATAGGCCATGCTCCCCCGCCGATCGCTCGGTAAAATCACCTCATTTTTACTATACTTCCTCCGTATCAGTTTACTACATGGCATGCATGTCGTTCTAGGTTGAGAATTTAACTGTCTATATATGTGATGAACAGTACTCTAGCATTTTAAAAAATGTATACTTTTGTACAGTAGTACTATCGATGGATTGCGCCATGGAGCAAAAAGTGAAATTAAAAAAAGGTGGTACATATAGAGAGCGCTCGTCGCCAAATTATGCATATAGTACTATTAAAAAAGCTAGTACGTGCTTAATTGGGGTGCTAAATTCTATTAAAGAAATACTAGTAGTATGTACATACTGAAGAGTTAAAGTAACGATAAGAAACATAACATAGTTCTACTGGGGGCTTAGCACAACATGCCCCTCAAATTAAACTAAGCACACCTAAAATTAAACTATGCAACTAATCTGGTAGACACTGCATTAGAAGTTTAGAACCACCATGAGCAATGACACTGCCACCTTACTCGGAGTCCTTGTCCACGTCCTCGACTTCGTCCTTGTCCCTCTTCCTCTTGGCCGATACTTCTTTGCTTGAACCGCACACTTGGCTGTTGCTCTTCATCCAACCCTTGTAGATACTGAAACAAAGGTAGCCATCCATTACAGCGTAGTGGATGTGGTCTATATCTAGTACATTCCGCTGCCATGCATGACGATGAAACGTGTAATGAGGTTTCTCCAGTTTACGGTACGAAGGATGAACCATGGCTCCTGCCAGGGTCAGCATTGAAGGCTGACAAGAGGGCACCAGCCGATTCTTTTGGAGGTCGAAGGGGTTGCCTACAACGAGGCCTATCCGACCCAGGACTTCTTTGTTGTTCTTAAAGTCTACAGTAACGAATTTCACTGTTTTGTCCTTGAGGAAGTTCTTAAAATCCTGGCACTCAACGTCGGCATGGCATATGTGGTAGACCAAGCAAATGTTATGTACGCAAACCTGGATCACGACGGGCTTCTTCCTCAATTCGTCCTTTAGATCCATCTCTCGTGCCAGGACTGTGGTGTACTCAACATCTAGCCCAGCGACCCACTCATCATCTGAGTTTTCGAATATGCGTCTGAAGCAAGAAAGGCATCCTTTCACCGTCGCAGAAGAACGGGTGTAGATGACGTCGAACTCATCGCCGGTGATGGTTCTAACCTTGTACTCACCGCCGATCGTGCAGATTTGGGACACCATGGATTTGGGAGGAGGGTTAGGATTAGTGGAACTGCTGTAATGTGAAAGGACGGGACGACTAGGAGTGAACCGCCATAGTATTGAAGGGCGTGCGGGGACGAGTAGGAGCGAACTGCCAGTATGCGAACACATGGTAGTGGCTTTCCATTCTCCCATGATACGGGATTCCGAGAGCCCTTGGATCTGAGATCAAATGGTTGCATGGCGTGATTCTAGACCTATGGGTGAATATCCTATCCTGGAGGGTTATTCTGCAAATTTTCAACAACTTAGCATGCGACCATTTGATCTCAGATCCAAGAGCTACCAGCAGCCCGTATCATGGTCGCGCCTACCACGACCGTCGCATCACTCGCACGGTCGCGCCCTTGGAGATTTAACACGGTGCGTTATGCTATCTGATGTTGGCATGTCATACATAGTCATCACTTAGTCACTCATACTACAACAAGGTTGGCTATAAGGTTGGCTATAAGTGTATTTTTTTTACTCCTCTCTATCTCTTTATTCGTACTCCCTCCGTCCCATAATATAAGAACGTTTTTGGCACTACACTAGTGCCAAAAACGTTCTTATATTATGGGACACAAGGAGTACTAGTATTTATTGCATTTGCCAAGGAGTGACCTCTTCCAATGAAATGGTGTTGCTAAGTTTGCTTCATTTAATTAGCTATAGACTCAAAATTTTCTTTTCACCTAGGTACACGCGCTTAGCACCGTTTCTTCCTTGGGTCACCAAACTAGTCTCTCTCTTCTTGATTAACTTTCCACATCAGACTTTATGCCTATGTGGCAAGCTTAAGCACCTGTAGGAGCAAGTAAAAGTAAGTACAATAGTGCGCTTTACATGGCATTTTTGCATATGTGGAGGAAAGAGAGGCAAGGAAAAAGTGAAGTGGGCTCTCATGCAAGAGCCAGCCTCTACTACATGGTGGAGCATTGGGAGAGGCACCTGTGTGGAGGTGGTCAGGAACCGGGAGACTCACGCCGGTCGTAGTGCCGCAGTTAAAATGATAATGGCAAGTCAAATCATGGGGCCCCACCTGTCTAGCAGTAACTCGCTGTCAAATCACACAGCCCTACGTTTGCAGCAGCCTACTCCCTCGTCTTCTCGCGTCTCTGTCGAACCGACTAGGCGGAACTGCCCCGCCTACCGCGCAGGAAAAGCCCCGCCCTCGACTTTTAAATACAACTACATCCGCTTAAGAATCCAATGATATACTTTTTGTGACATAGTAACTCATATTTAGTTAGTCAAATGGATGACCTAGAACTACGTGCAGGCCCTATAAACTGAGACGCCTAAAAATCAAAAAATTGAGACAGAGAGGGTAGTTCAGCACGCATCTTTTTAGATCAATATAGTCAGGATTCACCAAGGAGCAAAACCAAGTGGTAGGCTCCTCCTATCGTGTTGGTGTAGCAACTCAAGCAGGGCCAGTCCGCACACGAAATGGCGAAACACTTAACAGGACCCCTTTGGCTGACATGTGGCTCATCCACCATCTTGTTCCATGTGCGATGCACCAAATTACAGTTCGGAGCAGCGGTTGGAATGGGAGGCACCCCGGTCGTAGCGCCGCAGTAGTAGAAAATGAGCGATGAGGGGTCAAATCACAAAGCCCCACCTTTCCCACATAAAGCTGGACGAACGAAGCAACCATCATTTCACTCTATGGCGCAAGAGCATAAAGAAAAGAGAAAACAATGATGCATGCGGCAGCTACGTAGGGCACCCTAGGGTAGGGGTCTCCACTACAAATCCTTTTTTTGAAAGCGCCTCCACTACAAATCGGCTTCTCCCTTGTCCTCTTGAAGAAAACCAATGATGAGTGCGGCGGTAGGGTTTGTAGGAGTACTACGGCGTGCGGGGCCACGTCGTAGTAAACGGGTTCGAGTCAACGCCTTAAATATGTGTGGGCCGCTTGGTTTTACGGGAACGAGGCAGCATTTTGGGTTCGGGGACCAGTGGAGATATAGTACGTACAAAAAATTGTGGACGTAGGTTCGACCGAAAGGCAATGATGCATGGGCCCTGCATTTTGATATACCCCGGGCCGCGTGAAATTTGCTACTCTACTCAAAACTAGTAAGGTACACATGTATTGAACGCATGAGATTTCGAAACCAAATTATGAATAAATACACACTATAGCATGTAAAGCTTTGAGTCATATATGCATGATGTAGATGTTCGTTTAGTTATTATAGTTCATCTCATTCAAAATCAATTAGTTTTATAAAAATGTTAAGATTCATGGGGTTGTGCATTGTAAATCATAAAGTAAAAAACAAATAATGGCAATTCATTTAGAAAAAAATAATTAATTATGATACAGAAGATTCTAGAACAAAGGAGAAGTGCTTGTGTTTTGAGGTTTGTGCATTATGCTTAAGTTCAACCATGGAGTCTTCTCAATTGTACATGTGGCAGACCTGGTGGAATGTTGATGATATCCAACGGCAAGTACTGCTTGGATTTGTCTATCTCTACATTGTCGGGTTAGCTTCATCCAGTGACCATCTTTCAAAGTTATTGGCACACTATATAGTTCTTGTGCCATAGTTGCATGTTTTGGAAAAAAGCTACTAGTGGGTTGTACTATATATTTAGGAATATAAGATGTATACATGGAAGTTGTAGGGAAAGAGATGACATGGAGCATCTCAATTCCTATGAGTAGGGATTGGAAAAAAGATGTCATTTGGTTCACATCATAGTAACTTTTCTATTGAATCTAGAGATGACATGTATCTCAATTCCTATGAGGAGGGATTAGAAAAGAGATGTAACTTGGTTCATATCATAGGAACTTTTCTATTGAATATACGCTAATGTTTATTTTCCTTTGAAATTAAGGGAGTATAGGAATCCATTCATATGAACCAAGTGGCTCTAAAGCTATAGAAATGATATCATGTTTATTTCCTTTGAAATGTGGAGTATATGAATCTATTCCTATGAACCAATTGGCTCTAAAGGAAAAAATCCTATAAAAATCATATCATATAGAGTTCCTATGATATTCCTCGACACTAAAGGATGCTTGACATTGCTGCGGGTGCTACGATGGTATTTCTTTGTAGACTCCTCACCCATCTTTATAGTTACCTCTCGAAGATGAATGAAATGATATATACATGGTATTCTACATGTGCAATTTGGTACACGAAAACTTGGTAAAAGTTTGCGAGGTTCGAATTTTCAATAAAACTATATGCATTGCATTTCGGAACGGACTGAGCATGCGGCAGTTGCTAACACTCACGTGGAAGATTTGTGTGTAGGGGGAGTGGCTGTTCTATTAAATGACATGGTAAAACTGACACTGTCGGATGCTGATCTAACGGTTCTTACGGCGTTCGTCAGGAAAAGGCTTGTGGCGAACGTTTGTCGGATAATGATTTACGGACACATGCATTGCATTGATACGTGCCCCCCTCTCTCTCATGCACACGCACCCTCACGAGTCACGACTCTCCCGAGTCCTCTCGCAGACTCGCACGTCGCACCCACCGTCTATCTGCAGGTAGACGTCACGCACATATGTGCTCTTCACACCCTACCCTCAGAACTTCTAAAAAACAAAAGACGACGCGCACATTTTATTTTAGCTCACACGTCACACACTTATACTATTACTCTTGCGGTGAACGTTCTTTGGGCATAGTATATTGTACTCTCACGAAGAGAAGCGGTGCACGCACGCACTAGTTCTCTCACACCCACTCGTGGGTACACGTAGGAGCGCATTTTTTTGAAGCTGGTACAACAAAATCACTCCACTATATATAAAAGCAGGAGCCTTAGCGCTTGCTTTACTAGGGTTCCTCTCGTTCACTCTCTCATGCTCTCCAGATCTAAGCAACGCATAGGTGGCCACACTCTCTTTCAGCTCACGGTTGGTCACAAATCCTGCCGGACAACCTCGACTGGGGCAGGGGTGTAGGTGCATCATTCACGCTGTCATCAGCGGCGAGGGAGGAGACCAACGGCTGCCCGCGCGTCCCGATCGGCGATCGTGCCGTTCTCTCTGAGAGAGCGCCGGCTCGGGAGGGCCTCCGACCCCTTCTTCCTCCCTGCGGTATTGTGGCCAAGATGCGGCCTCCCGACGCCGTCTTTACCACAGGCCGACGACCCTCATGTATATATTCCTTCGAAACCTGCCTTGCTCTACTGCCCCAGCTCCCTTCGTGTGGAACCTTTTCTACTTCCGTCCGCTGTTCCAAAACCACCTAGACTTCTACTATTATTAGAAGTAAAGCTAGTTCATATAGTCGACTCAAAGCGTTGGTTCAAACAGGGAAGAAAGTGGAAAAGCTGTAGCATGAATCTAGGACTTGGTTCTAAGAGGAAACATGGGAAAGTAGTAATATATGTCACTGTTTAAATAACCGTATTTCGTATTTGCGCAAACAGGTATGTCTGTCTCCATATCGTTTCGGGATGTTTGTCTCCGTATCGTTTCTATCCGCGCAATCAAAAGCACACACCTCAGTTTTAGTACAACTGCGCAAAATGAGATGGCTATCCCTCGTTGCCATCGTCTAACCTCCCGTCTTCAAGGTATCCCTACATTGGTAGTAACTAAGGTAGAATAACCAATGCAATCTAAAAGAAGTTGATTCGTACATTTTACTTCCTAATTGCAGTGCAGGGATGAGCGAAAACAACTGCATCCTAGTACGAAATGCACTTTCTACTAGTTCATCCATGGACCAAGGACTAGCTGGAACGGCTGCACGGCAGTTCTTTGGACAGGTGCACGGACAAGAGGCATTGTGGCCTACTTATTTCTGCAAATAGCGGTGCTTAAATTTAGTGGAATGCACAAGCATTTCAGCTAGTCAGTACACTGCATGGTTCAGTTCAGCATTCCAGCTGAGACCACAATTATAATTGGTTATTCTAGAATGAGAGAACCTAACCCTGGATGGTGGCAACAAGAAAAAACCAGAGTGAACTCCAAGAAATTTAAGCCTGCCGGGAGGCCCTTTGCTCAGAGAAGCCTTGCTTGTTTTTTACTGATTTGTAAACCTTCTCACAACTTTGTCTTTTGCTATGAACTATTATATGTTTGTTATGTTCTATGAATCATTGAGATGTATAAAATTGCTTAACTTATGTTTTCAAGTTTTTTATGAAGACGAGTTTAATGTGAGTGTTCCACATGAGCGCTGGACTAGCGTGTGAACGTTTGGAATTTATTACATTGTGGCCTCAATTAACTGCATGAACCACTGTAACAAGATACATAGTTACTTATATGTGAGACAGCAGATTGTTGATTGTTAGCTGGTCGATAGCCTAGTGTTGAAGCGAGCTGAGCCAATGTGCCGTGTTTTGCACAACTGCTTACAAGTGGGGTAGCACCAATAGTGTTTACAAGTACTTATGTACACGTCGGTGCACGGTTCTTGAACAAGTGCTCTATTTCATCGAAACACACACTGCTCGTATGATAAACCGTGACAACTTATCTCTTACCATGCCATATTCATGAAAAAACTAGTGAGGACGCATCTGTCTCGGCAACAATTACGATGGTTATCACATGATTCACGGGCACAATAAAGGAGCAGCAGTTCCCATAGACGGATTCAAACAGAGTACTAGCCCCAGAGGGATCGATAACATGCAAGGTTCAGATAATTAGACACAATCCAAACTACTATTAAACACTAGCTGGGGCAACTATTTCATGCATTGATCTAATTTGGGCTGGACACAAGACGGACCTTGCCATGAACATCATCGAGGACGTCCCGCGGCAGCTCAATCCTGTGAACCTTCATGAAGACAACCTTGTGGCCTTGCCACTGATAAACTTGTTTGTGGAGGCATGCCAAGTCATCTTCCTACGTAAGCTTGACAAGAATAGTATGCCTCACAAATGAAGGAGTAGCTTTGAACTTCTTGTGCTTCAGTACACCCTGGACAACACGCCTGGCAACAGTGAGGCTAGAATACAACTTGTCGGTGTCAAAACCGGCGGATCTCGGGTAGAGGGTCCCGAACTATGCATCTAGGCCGGATGGTAACAGGAGGCAAGGGACACGAAGTTTTACCCAGGTTCAGGCCCTCTTGATGGAGGTAAAACCCTACATTCTGCTTGATTGATATTGATGATATGGGTGTTACAAGAGTAGATCTACCATGAGATCGGAGAGGCTAAACCCTAGAAGCTAGCCTATGGTATGATTGTATGTTGTGATTGTTGTCCTACGGACTAAAACCCTTCGGTTTATATAGACACCGGAGAGGGTTAGGGTTACACAAGGTCGGTTACAAAGGACGAGATATCCATATACGTATTGCCTAGCTTGCCTTCCACGCCAAGTAGAGTCCCATCCGGACACGAGACGAAGTCTTCAATCTTGTATCTTCATAGTCTAACAATCCGGCCAATGGAGATAGTCCGGCTGTCCGGAGACCCCCTAATCCAGGACTCCCTCAGTAGCCCCTGAACCAGGCTTCAATGACGATGAATCCAGCGCGTAGTTGTCTTCGGCATTGCAAGGCGGGTTCCTTCTCCGAATACATCACAGAAGAATTTGAATACAAGGATAGTGTCTGACCCTGCAAAATAAGTTCCACATTTCACTGTAGAGAGAATAATGTCTCCGCGGATCTAATCCGCTAGCTTGTTTTGGTAACATGACGTCATGTCATGGCCTGGTGATTATTCGAACCGTTTCTCTTAACCCGCTCCACACATAACGCGAGGCGGTTTCTTGACACGTCTTGCCGAAGCGGAGATCGTGTTCCCCTAATTACGTGATTCTCATTAATGTGGTCGTGGGTAACCCAACCGTGTCTAGGACTCCTAGATTATAGGCAAGTCCCAAACGGCTACGGAGAGGACGCTTGATATTCACCCTTTTTGTAAGGGGACAAGGTTTTCGCTTTTTCCCTCCCGTGCTCAACCAAACCCTTCCCCCGCCTTGAGTTCTAACACCCAAAGCTCAGGTTAGGTGCTCCGGACCTTCAACCATGTCGGGATCCAGCCTTCAAGGCCGGTGGACGCCCTCTTCCGTTACGGAAGAGGACATTAAGAAGTTGAGGGAGGCCAGATATCTGACCGCCGAGGTTTCACATCGGCTGCCTGCTCGAGGGCAGGTCGTCCCTACTCCTGAACCCAATGAGAATGTTTTGTTCGTCTCCCACTTCCTCCGAGGTTTAGGCCTCACTCTGGATCCTTTCGTCAGGGGCTTGATGTTCTATTACGGGTTGGATTTCCATGATCTAGCCCCGGACTCCTTTCTCCACATCACGACATTTATTGTCGTGTGTGAGCCCTTTCTCCGCGTTGCCCTCACTATGGCCTGTGGCTCAAGACTTTTGAAGTGAAGCCGAAGATGATCGAGGGGCAACAAGCAGCGTGCGGAGGTTCATCAATAAGCAAGATGGCAGGAGCTCCATGGCCGAGAGGTTCCTTTCCAGAGGTGCCCAAATTATGGCAACGGGAGTGGTTTTACGTCACGGCTCCCAGAAGTACCAAGTGGGCGGATGCCCCCGCTTTCCGCTCGGGCCCCCCACCACAACTGATGTCATGGATTAGCAGGGGTCTGAGCTGGGGTCCAGCCAGGGACGTGCCTATACTGCAAAGCCGCATCCGAGATCTCTTCGGGGGAGATTTTAATTTGGTTGCGGTAATACAAGTTATGCTGGTTCGCCAAGTCCAGCCTTGCAAACGCCAGCCTCTGCGTTTGTGGGAGTTCAACCCAGAGGGGCCACATGCCATTCAAAGTTTCCTCGGCCTGACGCATGAGGAGATGTACAAGTCATTCTTCGGACCCCAAGTGGAATGTCCGGATATTGCCGAGGACGCGGGCCTGAGCAGTAACCGCGCCGCTGAACAAGTAAGAAATCCCCTCACCGAACACGCTCTCTTTTATTCGAAGTTATTTCTGAGAGTCCGCTTTTTGACCAGGACTGGCTAACAAAGGCGAAGATGATCCGGTGCTTGGCTCCCCTCCCTGAGGGTTTGGAAAATCCGGTATTGGAGAAGATGCTCGAGGTCGCACCTTGTCAGGAGCCCCTGAAGGAAGATACCGAGGGAGATAATATGGGCGGACGCGGGCCCCCATCGCTATTCACTCCAATCGAGGGAACGAGCGTCTCCTCGAAGGAGGATGATCGGGGGAGGAAAAGGATTGCTTCCGAGGATCTGGAAGCCGAAGCCTCCAAACAGGAGAAGAGGTCTCCCACTGAGGGTCCTGCCTTGGGGGGTGTTTTTGCCGCGCAGAGTCTGCGGGGGGATCATCCCTCCAACGAGTCGTAAGTGATCCAAAATATTTTAGTAGTAAGGGTATGCTATCTTTTTCCTCTGAGAAAATAACCACCGCATATATCTAGCAGTGTGGGCCTCAGCCCCTCTCAAATGAGTTCGTCTTCGGCGGATCTTCTTCCGGAGATGATGGAGAGTGAAACGCCTCCCCCGGACTCCTCCGCTCCAGAAGCGGGCGACCCCGAAGTGTCGTCGCAGAGGGCCTCTCCGGATCAGGTGAGGCCAGAAGATAGTCCCGTAGACCCCAGAAGTCCCCAGTGTCTGGCTCCCGAAGAGAGCATACGAGAGAGTCCGGCACCGCCTGGTGTGCGGTCGGACGTTCTGAGGGAGTTGGTGGGGCGAGCGGCCATCTCAGAAGAGCACCGTATATTGACGGGTACGGTGATGGAGAGAATCTTGTCTGCTGAAAGCGGATTACATGAAGCCTTTATGAGTCTATTGACGGGCTTTGAGGTATGTGAGATAATATGTGATAGTACTGCACATGTTAGGTGTGCCCTGTGTAGATAGTAGCCCCTGAGACTCTGGTTGTCGTCAAGAACGGCGGTGAATAGAGGATCATATTCCTAGGCAATAACCAAACTGCCTCTATGTGCAGGTGGTGGAAGCTCCGGTGGCTAGCCGGACTAGGGAGTTTGCCCAATTGAAACGGCAACTGGATGCGGCAGACGCCGACATCGAGCTTGTTAACAAGAGGCTTGACGAGACACAGGGTAAGTGTTATTATCCGGTGAATGCCACATAGTAAGAGCAGCATAATGCCAGTATCTTTAATATGTTGTGACTGCAGATGGAGCTGCCACCGTGGAAGCCTTGCGGGCGGAACTTGCCCGAGCCAAGGAACAAGCGAGGAGTAGTAATGCGGCTGCTTTGAAGATGGCCGGAGAGTTGAAAGCCGAGAAGGCCGCACATTGCGAGAGCCAGGAGAAGATGGCCAAGATGGCCATAGAATTGAAAGACACTGCCGACCGTTGCCGGGTTCTTGAGAAAGAAAACCAAGCGAAGGCAACAGACCTCGAGAAGGCCGCGGCGGCAGACAAAGACACCCGTTCTGCTATGAGAGCGAAGAAGGAGGAGCTGCGGGAAGCCGGGGATATTGTGGCTAGAAAACCCTTCATGTTACGGAGGAAGTTCGGAGATCCACGGTATGCCCCTCTGGATCGGCTGTGGAGCTCGGCAGATGCGTATATGGATTTGGCGGCGAGCGCTGCCAATGCGTCCAAGTACTTCCAAGGTCAGACAGATCATGAAGTGGACAAGCTGTTCTGGACGCAATTCCACGTTCCAGAGCATCCGGTTTCATTGACTGACCAGCTAGCCGAATGGGCCGAACTGAATAGGTTGTCCGGAATCGCCATGAGGTCTGCTGTGGATCAGCTATGGCCGGAAGGGCCTAAGCCGAACAGCTATTTCAGCTTAGTGCAGCAGTTCCTTGATGCGGTGTCGCGCATTAATGCGATGAAGAGGTCGGCGTGCATAGAAGGCTCGCGGATGGCCCTTGCCCGTGGTAAAGCATACTGGGCGGAGATGGATGCTACCACTGTTGCGGCGTAAGGTTCAGCTATAGGCCGTGTGGCTGCCGAACACTATTTCGAGGAAGTTCTCAAGGGTGCTCGTTTGATAGAGGCCCAGTGCTCGAAAAATATTATGTTTGAGTGATATGTATTCTCATTGTAAACATAATTCTTTTATGAAGTTTTTATAAGGCTGTGTTTATACTTTTGCCTGAAAGTAGTATGATGCCTCATGTGCGGCCGTTTATGTATACATGTGTATAACCTGAAAGATTGTAGCCGTTGGCTTCAACCCCCATGCATATAATGCGGAGGTGCTCGCAAAAAAACACGTGTTCACACTTAACCCAACATCTTGGTCCTAATAAGGAGGTGATAGCACAACGAGCGAGGCAACCGGACTATAATGCTTGAACACTTTCACTTAGCCATAGGAGTTTGACAGTGGGGCTACTAGATAGCCCCTGGTGGCTCCGCACTCTCCCGATCGCGGGGTGCGTATATGCCTGGCCGGAAAACGGCCCTTCGTTGAGGCGGAGGAATTCTAACATTCCGATAGGTCATCGAGTGGTTGACCAGTCTCACGCTATATCATGACAGTCAGTTTTCGGCTTTCTCTACTGAGGCGCTCGTCTGGATGAACCAGGGCACAATCGCAGTAGTTCTCCTGGTGCTACCTTAGCCGGTAAAGCGGAACATAAGGCACCAAAACACAGGAGCCGGGAAAACCCAACATTTGACCAAAGACAATGATTCGGAGCTGATGCATATAAGGCCGAACTCGCGACGCCGAACACTCCCTAAGGTATTCGGTCTTTATGGTATAAATCGGGCCGAAATAGTGCCGCTTGTAAGAAGCCCCTTGTGTCCAGTTACGTGCATTATTCTGACGTGGCCACATGCCAAGACGCCAGCATCCTTCTCAATTTTGCTGAGAAGTCAGTGGATATGTATCAACAAGAGACAGTAAAAAAGGTTTACGCAGGGTCTTAATCTAAAAAGAATCCTTGGAGCGGGTCCCTGCTGCACATCTGCGCCTGTGTCTCCGTTGTGCCGTATCCTGGACGGGTGTAGCACGATGATCATCTGTAAAAGAGAGGAGCTGAGGTGAAAAAAGCTGTCATGCAAAAACATAGTTTTTTAAAGAAATCATTTATAATTCTAGGTAAGTAAGAATCGCCACTTGTCTGCGCACGTGGAGCCCCTTGTATTTGTAATAGGGGTGTGATCATTGATCCGGTATAAATTGCATATGGCTGCGCCGGACTCGTCTAGCCGTGTCCGAGGTCGTGACGACCTGCTAAATGTTTTAACCGGTGAGGCAATTTTTAGTGTGCGGCTGCCAGGGCATCCGCACGCTCTTCGGCGCGCAGAGATCGCTTAATACTTTCGTTCACTGTAATGATGCCACGTGGACCGGGCATCTTGAGTGTGAGGGAAGCGTAGTGTGGTATTGCATTAAAGCGAGCGAAAGCTTCGCGTCTGAGTAGTGCTTGATAGCCACTTTGGAACGGAGCGATGTGGAAGGTTAGATGTTCGCTACAGAAGTTATCGGGGAGGACGAATATAACTTTTAGTAGCAGGGAGGCCGTGCAACGAGCCCCTGGGCCTGGCGTTACTCCTTTAAAGGTAATATTGCTATGGCGAATTTTTGTTGGGTCTATCCCCATTTCGCGGATCGTATCCTGGTATATCAGATTTAGACTGCTGCCACTGTCCATCAGGACTCGTGCGAAGCGGTATCTGTCAATTATTGGGTCTAATACCAGGGCAGCCCATCCTGCATGCCGGATACTTGCTGAGTAATCATGATGGTCGGAAGTGATCAGTTGAGACGACCAGTGGCAGGACTCCGTGGTGATAGGCCTTCGGGCGTATTTTTCTAGGAGTGCCGTTTTGTTTCTTCCATTGATCACGTGTAACACGTTTACTTTTTTGACTTCTGGTGGAAATTTCTTTTGTTCCCCAGCGTCTGTTATTGCTGTTGCGCCGTGATTTCCCGTTTCCATCTCTAACTTCGGATGTACTGGGGTCGCTGGTGCTGCATCTAGCTAGCCAGCTGTCCTCACCCGCGCAAAAGCGGGTCATGAGGCTTGTTAATGTTGCCATCATTCTCGGCTTTTCTTGGCCGAGGTGTCTAGCAAGCCATTCGTCACGGACGTTATGTTTAAACGCTGCCAAGGCTTCAGCGTCCGGACAGTCGACAGTTTGGTTCTTTTTAGTAAGGAACATGTTCCAAAGTTTTCGGGCTGACTCTCCGGGCTGTTGAGTTATATGGCTCAAATCATCTGCGTCCGGAGGTCAGACATAAGTTCCTTGAAAATTTGCCCGAAAAGCGTCTTCGAGCTCTTCCCAACTTCCAATGGAGTTTTCAGGGAGGCCTTTAAGCCAGTGGCGGGCTGGCCCTTTGAGCTTGAGGGGTAAGTACTTGATGGCGTGGAGGTCATCTCCTCGAGCCATATGGATAGGGAGGATATAATCCTCAATCCAGACCCCAGGGTCTGTTGTTCCGTCGTATGCCTCTATGTTTATGGGTTTGAATCCCTCTAGAAATTCATGGTCCATCACCTCATCGGTGAAACATAGGGGGTGTGCTGCACCCCTGTATCTGGGTGTGCCGCGTTCTTCGGATGTTTGTTGTGGTACATTGTAAGCTGGGGCGCGCTTGCGTGGTCCGTAGATGGATCTGGTTGCGCCGTCCTTTTGGTGCGAGCCCTCGCATGGATCGTGTGTTGGCTTGTGAGTGGCGTTGTTTGCCGCTTGATGTTGGCCGTGAGGTCGTCTATCCGGCCAGGTGGCCATTTTGATTTTTGGTTGTGAGGGGTCTGAGGCCTCCTCATCGAATTCAGGTAGCAACTTCCGCTTTGGGTAGCTCTTGGTGGGGCGATTGTCGCCGTACTTCGCTGATGTGTTGCATACTTTACTCAATCTGATTTGGAGTGTGTCCTGCGCAGCCTTGAGCCTTTGCTTCTGCTTTTTTAGACTCCTCGCGGTGGCAACAAGCCTTTGACGGGCATTCTGCTGCTCCGGGTGCCTGTCCGGCGTTGTGTCGTCCGGACTATTATCTTTGACAGAATTGGTTTGTTCGGTTTGATTCTCCGTATTGCCGTGGTCCGGTAGTGGTTTGCCCTGCTCCAACGCTGGGTCTGTGTGATCGTTATTTCTGGCGAGGCAGGATTTGGGGCGGCGCTTGCGCCGCCGCTTTGACTGCTTCTCAAGGGAACAAGCCTTCAGCGCATCCTTCCGTTCCTCCTCGTCGTCTTTTGGTGTGTCCACCATGTATACGTCATATGATGAAGTGGACGTCCAGCGCCCTATGGGCGGTGGTTCATCTTCGCCTCCTGCATCGTTGTCCATACCGTCGACGTCTGCGGAGTCGAAGTCGAGCATGTCGGTTAAATCATCGACAGTGGCTACAAAGTGGGTGGTGGGTGGGCGTCGAATTTCTTCGTCGTCCGCATCCCAATCCTGTTGGCCACAATCCGGCTAGGGCTCTCCAGACAAAGAGAGATACCTTAGTGAATTCAGAATGTCGCCAAAGGGAGAGTGCTGAAAGGTATCTGCGGCGGTGAATTCCATGATCGGCGCCCAATCGGATTCGATTGGCAGGGGCACGGATGGTTCGGGGTCCGGAAAAGAGTCCGGCACCTTGGAGTCACGGGTTGCGCAGAGGATTATGCTGGTGTTTGGATCGATCGCCGTCGAAACTGCAGCCCCTGAGGCGGTGTCTAGCCACCCGTCCTCGATTGGCGCAGTTGGCTTCGGGCTAAGGGTCGGAGCTGATGCGGGTGCTGCCTCTGGGGTACCGTCCAGTGGCAGAGCTAGGTCATACCCATCGTGACAGTGCGGTGCGCCCGGCTGTGGCTCGAATCCGTCAGAGATCAAGTCCCCATGGATATTGGTCGTGTAATTCAAACTTCCAAATCTGACCTGATGGCTAGGGGCGTAGCTTTCAATCTGCTCCAGATGGCCAAGCGAGTTGGCCCACAGTGCAAAGCCACAGAATACGAAGATCTGTCTGGGGAGAAAAGTCTCACCCTGGACCGCATCGCTATCGATGATAGTAGGAGCCATCAAGCCTAACAGCGACGACACAGAGGAACTCTCAATGAAAGCACCAATGTTGGTGTCAAAACCGGTGGATCTCGGGTAGAGGGTCCCGAACTGTGCGTCTAGGCCGGATGGTAACAGGAGGCAAGGGACACGAAGTTTTACCCAGGTTCGGGCCCTCTTGATGGAGGTAAAACCCTACGTCCTGCTTGATTGATATTGATGATATGGGTGTTACAAGAGTAGATCTACCATGAGATTGGAGAGGCTAAACCCTAGAAGCTAACCTATGGTATGATTGTATGTTGTGATTGTTGTCATACGTACTAAAACCCTTCGGTTTATATAGACACCAGAGAGGGTTAGGGTTACACAAGGTCGGTTACAAAGGAGGAGATATCCATATACGTATTGCCTAGCTTGCCTTCCACGCCAAGTAGAGTCCCATCCGGACATGAGACGAAGTCTTCAATCTTGTATCTTCATAGTCTAACAATCTGGCCAATGGAGATAGTCCGGCTGTCCGGAGACCCCCTAATCCAGGACTCCCTCACAACTCTTCATTGGTATAACCGCAAATGGCTTCCAGGGCCCAACAGCCTAAGAACTCTATTTTCCCAGTGCGTATATTCAGGTCATCCGCCTCATAGTGAGTGACATGTACAACCACACAATCCTTGTCTGCATCAGGGCTCTAATTGAAGCAGAAACAAATTCTGAATTACTTTTCAGTATAAGAAACACAAGTTATTTAAACTACTATGTATAGCATGGCATCGAAGCTAATAAAATTTTGTATTATTAATCACCACATACTTCCTTTTCTAAAAAAATCACCACATACTTAGATGAAAAACCACAATCGAGATCGGCAAAGAAGGAAATCACCTTGGGCATCTCAGCGGGGGGGGGCACATCCTCGAAGGGGGAAAACTGCTCCTGCAGTGCCACGGGGGTTGTCGGTGTCAAAACCGGCGGATCTCGGGTAGGGGGTCCCGAACTGTGCGTCTAAGGCGGATGGTAACAGGATGCAGGGGACATGATGTTTTACCCAGGTTCGGGCCCTCTTGATGGAGGTAAAACCCTACGTCCTGCTTGATTTATTCTTGATGATATAAGTGTTACAAGAGTTGATCTACCACGAGATCGGAGAGGCTAAATACTAGAACCTAGCCTATGGTATGATTGTATGTTGTCCTACGGACTAAAACCCTCCGGTTTATATCGACACCGGAGGGGGCTAGGGTTACACAAGGTCGGTTACCAAGGAGGAGATATACATATCCGTATTGCCTAGCTTTCCTTCCACGCCAAGTAGAGTCCCATCCGGACACGAGACGAAGTCTTCAATCTTATATCTTCATAGTCCAATAGTCCGGCCAAAGGATATAGTCCGGCTGTCCGGAGACCCCCTAATCCAGGACTCCCTCAGTAGCCCCTGAACCAGGCTTCAATGACGGTGAGTCCGGCACGCAGTATTGTCTTCGGCATTGCAAGGCGGGTTCCTCCTCCGAATACACCACGGAAGAATTTTGAATATAAGGATAGTGTCCGACCCTGCAAAATAAATTCCACATACCATCGTAGAGAGAATAATATTTCCACAAATATAATCTGCTGTCACGTGTTGGCAACATGACATTATGCCATGGCCCGGTGATTATTCGAACCGTTTCCTTTAACTAGCCCCGCACATAACGCGAGGCAGTTTTTTGACACGTCTTGGTCAAAGCAGAGATCGTGTCCCCCTTATTACGGGATTCTCATCAATACGGGCATGGGTAACCCAACCGCACCATCGATTATGGCGCTTGGGGGATAAGCGTATTTTACCAGGCTAGTGGTGGCGCATAGTTTCGGCCGCCCTTATAAAGGGACAATGTTTAACCTTTTTCTACCCACGCCTTCTTCCTCCTTGCTCATCCACTCCTGCACACTCAAGCTCCAACGCCCAAGCCCACATCCTTCCCCTCAACCTTCTCCAATCATGTCCAGAGCGGGAGGCAAATGGATGGCTTCCTCTATTACGGAGGGAGACATCAAGAAGCTGCGGGGAGCCGGATACTTGGCCGTGAATATCGCGCATCGGCTGCCCGCTGCGGGGCAGATCGTTCCAACCCCTGAACCTCATGAGAGGGTAGTCTTCCTCCACTACTTCCTCCGCGGACTGGGGTTTCCACTCCATCCATTCAACTGTGGTCTCATGTTCTACTACGGGCTGGACTTCCATGATCTGGCCCCGAACTTCGTCCTCAACATTTCGGCGTTCATCGTCGTGTGTGAGGCTTTCCTCCGCATCCGGCCCCACTTCGGCATGTGGTTAAAGACCTTCAATATCAAGCCGAAGGTGGTGGGCGGCCAACAAGCAGAATGCGGCGGAGCCATGGTGGGCAAGATGCCCAATGTTATATGGCTTGAAGGCTCCTTCGTGAAGACCATAAAGGGGTGGCAATCGGCATGGTTCTACATCACTGAGCCGCGCGACGCCAAATGGGTGGCTGCCCCCAAGTTTCGATCCGGAATCCCCACGCAGCTCACCTCCTGGAAAGAGAAGGGCCTGTCCTGGGGTTCATCGGTAGAGCTAGACAGACTCCAGAAATGTATCCGGAATATGCCAGGCAAGAAGCTCAAGCTTGTCAAAATAGTCCAGGTCATGCTCATCCACCGGATCCTCCCGTGCCAACAACGGGACTTCAACTTGTGGGAGTTCGACCCGGCCCAGCACCAAACTCTGAGCGAGCTCTTCGACAAGACACACAAGGACGTCTGGAAGGTGCTGTTCAAGGGCGCCGAGGTCCCTCCCTTTCTCACCGAGGACCGCGGGCTAAGCGCGAAGCGCCGAGCGCATTCGGTGAGTTCTATACATCCGGTAGGATATTTATTTCCCCTAGCTTAACCATGTGCGGGGTCTGAGCACCATGCTTTTGACAGGTCTGGGTGGAGACGTCGGGGCAGATTAACTGTCTGGCCCCTCTGCCCGAAGACACTGCGGACGCTCTCCTGACGGAGATGCCGACTCCGACTCCTTACAAGGTGCCGGAGAAGACCAAGAAGGCCAAGGGAACCCGAAAGAGTTCCCGACACTAGGTGTTGTCAGACTCATCGTCCGACGACTCCGCGACGCACTCCTCCCTCGAAGACGAGGAGGAAGATGAAGATGCTCCCCCTCCAGTCGGGGGAGACAAGAAAAGGAAGGCCGCCCCAACCGGGGGGGCCGAAGGGTCCAAGAAGGGAAGGACTCTCCTTCCGGACTACTCCACCACCGCCGCCGAAGGCGAAGGCGAGTGGCTGCTCAGGTCCAAGCCCCTGGCGAAGTTGTAAGTATTCGGATGCCTGAATAACTCATAGAATACCTTTGTCACACTGCTTCTCCTAACGCTGAATTATGATTATGCAGACCCCCACGAGCCCGTATCGACGTATCTTCGGACGGTTCCCTAGGCTCGTCGGATATGGATAGCGATCCACTTCTGACCGCCACCTCCCCTTACCCTACAAACAATGCCGAAGCATTGTCTCATGAGGCTCCGGGTCGAGGGGAGACAGTCCCGGAGGTGCCTCAAGGCGACCTTACGGATTCCGGGAGCAGAGGGAGCAAGGCTCCCGAGGGCTCCGAGTTCGGCCCTCAGCCAAACACCGCGCCGGAACCTCTAGTGGTTCCGGACACAGGTAGGCGGCCTCCTTTCAAAAGGGGCAAGACGCCTGTGCCGGTGACCTCTGTCCATCCAGAGGCATCGGACAGTCTGTTGGGAGCGCTTCGCAGTGCTTCCATCGATGAAGAGCACCACACTATTATGAGTGCGGTGGTCCAGAAGGTTCAGTCCGCCAAGAGCGGACTGACTGAAGCCTGTGCCAGCCTTCTAACAGGCTTTGAGGTAAGTTTTTGAAATATGGGGAAAAATATTACCGCATAGACAGTAGCCCCTGATGCTCTGTTCAGTGTTCACAAAGAAAAGCCGAACTGAGGATCAAACAATATCGCAAGAGTCTAATATAAGTATGTCAATATGCGTATGCAGGCTTCGCTGCTGGCCTCTGCCGCACTGACTGCGGAGGTCGCCGCACTGAAGCAGGACCTTGAAGGGTCCAAGGACGAGCTCGGCCTTGCCAAGAGGCAGCTCGAGGAGAACAAAGGTAAGTAGTACCTAGTCTATGGATATGTATAAAAAGAATGCGATTGCAAAATGACAGGATCATCATAAATTTGCTAGGGGCCATGACCGAGGTGGCGACCCTGAAGCAGGCGCTATCCGAGGCCGCAAACAAAGCGGCCAAGGAGTGCACTGAGCGGGAAAGGCATGAGGCACGGGTGCGCGAGGTGCAGCAAGAGCTCCACACTCTCGTGATGAAGCACGAGGCGTTGGAGCTTGAATTGAAGACGCGAGAGTCCGAACTTGCCGCGGCCCTCGAGAGCACAAAGAATGCCAAGGCCGAAGCCCAAAAGGCCCTCCAGGAGATTGATGCGATGAAGAAGATAGCGGCGGGTAAGGCATTCTATATGCAAAGCAAGCATGTGAAAGTAAATTACCTGTTACTTACTCGAATCCGGAGCTCTCCAGGAGCATTCGTAGATTTGCCCCGCAGCATGTCGGATGCCGCACAGTTTTACCATGCCGAGGAGGGAAGCTCAACGGAGAAGCTGTTCTGGTCTCAGTATACTGGGACCGAACACCCGATGCCTCTGAGCGACCAGCTGAAGCAACTGGTCGAGCTGCACAAGGCGGCCGAACAGGCCATGAAGGGCTTTATAGTCTGGATGTGGCCTGGCGACGCCCTTCCCAACAGCTACTTCGGCCTGGTGAGGCGGCTTGTGGATGCCTGCCTACGGCTGGAAGTCATCAAGCGGTCTGTCTGCATCGAAGGTGCATGCTGGGCTTTCGCCCGTGTGAAGGTGCAATGGGCCAAGCTGGACGTTGTGAAGCTGATTAAGGAAGGGCCGCCGGAGGGCAAGTAGCATCGCCACCCCAAGCTGTACTATGTGGGTGTCCTGAAGGGTGCTCGTCTCGTAGCGTACGAGTGTACGAAGATATAATATTCGAGTAAACTCGCTCGTGTAATCCTGTATTTATGAAAACTTGTTCATATGCGCTATGCAACGCTTATTTGAATTTAAAATATTACCTTCTGTTCGGCTGTTTATCAAATCTGAGAGATGGCTAGTCGTCGGCTTCTGCCCCCACGCCACGAGTGCTGGGGTGTTCGAGATAAACCTGAGCACTCTTGTTCCCATTGTTGGGTCCTTCGAGGGAGGTGCTCAGCACAACGAACAAGGCAATCGGACTATAATGCGTTATCACTCTCACTTAGCCATAGAATTCTATAATTTTAAATTTTTGCGAAGCCCCTAGTATTCGGAAGGCCGAATTCGGGGCGCTATACACGCCTTAAGCCGGACAGGGCCGACTCCTCGCTCTAAGCGGCATAAGCCTTTAGGGACTCGAAACCTCTCGAACAGCGACGAGTCTCTCGCCTTATCATGAGAGTCAGTTTTAGCTTTCTCTACTGAGGTGCTTAGCCCAGTAGAACCGGGGCACAATCGCAGTAGTTCTCCTAGTGCTACCTTAGCCGATATAGTGGAACGTAAGGTACCAAAACATGGGAGTCGGGCAAACCCAACTATTGACCCAAGACACGATTCGGAGCTGATGCATATAATGCTATAAGTTCAGGGTGCCGCACTGTCGAAAGTGTTCGGACTTCTCACGCCGTATTATGGGGTATGCTTAAGCCCCTGGCGTATTGGTTGTACCAGAGTGTACGGGTGCTGGATGTCATGAATGAACACACACACACACACACACACATATATATATATAAGAAGAATGCAATAATAGTCTTAATGCTATGAATTTTTTATTCAAAAAGGTGCGTTAAAGCAGAATGATACAAGTAGTGCGACAAGCAAAAAGTAGGATTGTTTGACATGTCCCTTCCAAGGGCAAGCTGAGGAATAGTATTAAAGCAAATATTTCACTCGTTATCGTAATCCACCTGGGAGTTCCATGGTGTGATGTAGCTTTATGCCTCCTTGGATGCTGCATCATGTGTTCGGCAATCACGCTGCCGGATAGAGTTTCCAGAGATTGAAGTCCTGAAAGAGAAAAATAACAAAGCGGGAAGCCCCTAGTGTGGTTTAAGCCGAGACTTGGGGCGTGCCACCATCGTGCCCCCTCCCCGCCTGTGCCCATGGTATTTTTAATGCGTAATTATGTATGCGTGGCACGGATTTTGCCGTTTGGCTGGGACCAGGGTGGGGGCCGCATTGCTATGCGAGCTCGGAACATGCCAGGCGGTCTTGTTGCCGATTACTCTGGGCGCGCTTCAAGGTATCCGGGTCCTTAATCGCCGAACTAGTGGATTGCCTTAAGAGGCTGCTTTGCGCTTCTGCTGCGAGGGCCGCAGTGTGCTCCTCCGTGCGGAGAGAGCGCTCTATGTTTCCATTGACTGTGATGACCCCCGAGGTCCTGGCATCTTGAGCTTGAGATATGCATAATGTGGTACCGCGTTGAATCTTGCAAATGCGGTTTGCCCTAGCAGTGCATGATATCCACTGCGGAACGAGACTATGTCGAAGATTAACTCTTCACTTCAGAAGCTATCCAGAGATCCAAAGACCACTTCCAGTGCTACTGAGCCTGTGCAAGGGGCCTCTACACCTGGTATGACGCCTTTAAAGGTCGTTTTGGTGGGTTTGATCCTTGAGGGGTCTATACCCATTTTACACACTGTGTCCTGATAAAGCAGGTTCAGGCTGATGCCGCCGTCCATTAGGACTCGAGTGAGGTGAAATCCGTTAATAATTGGGTCGAGGACCAATGCGGCGAATCCGCCATGACGGATACTAGTGGGGTGGTTCCTGCGGTCGAAGGTGATCGGACAGGAAGACCATGGGTTCAACTTTGGTGCGACTGGCTCCAACGCATATACGTCCCTGAGCGCACGCTTCCGCTCCCTCTTGGGGATGTGGGTTGCGTATATCATGTTCACCGTTCGCACTTGTGGGGGGAACCTCTTCTGTCCTCCGGTGTTCGGCTGCCGGGGCTCCTCCTCGTCATCGCTATGTGACCCCTTATCTTTTTTTTGGCATTTAGCTTGCCGGCCTACTTGAACACCCAAAAATCCTTGTTGGTGTGATTGGCTGGCTTGTCGGGGGTGTCGTGTATTTGACACGAGCGATCGAGTATATGGTCCAAACTGGACGGGCCCGGAGTGCTTCTCTTGAATGGCTTTTTCCGTTGACCGAGTTTAGAGCCTTTGAATCCGGCATTGACTGCCGTAACCTCGGTATTGTCGCTGTTAATGCGGCACTTATGTTTGTTGCGACGTGACCTGCCATTGCCGTCCTTGGTATCCGAAGTAGCATGGTTCTTTGATATGTTATTACTATCAGCCAGCCAGCTGTCTTCTCCCGCACAAAAGCGGGTCATGAGTGTCGTGAGGGCTGCCATAGATTTCGGCTTTTCCTGACCAAGGTGCCGGGCTAGCCACTCGTCGCGGATGTTGTGCTTGAAGGCTGCTAGGGCCTCTGCATCCGGACAGTCGACGATTTGATTTTTCTTTGTGAGGAACCGTGTCCAGAATTGCCTGGCCGATTCCTCTGGCTGCTGAATTATGTGGCTCAAGTCATCAGCATCTGGTGGTCGCACATAAGTGCCCTGAAAGTTGTCGAGGAATGCGGCTTCTGGATCTTCCCAACAGCCAATGGACTTTGCTGGCAAGCTGTTGAGCCAATGCCGAGATGGTCCTTTGAGTTTGAGTGGGAGGTATTTGATGGCGTGCAGGTCATCACCGCGGGCCATGTGGATGTGCAGGAGGAAATCCTCGATCCATACCGCAGGATCTGTCGTGCCGTCGTATGATTCTATATTTACGGGTTTGAAACCCTCTGGGATTTGATGATTCATTACTTCATCTGTGAAGCATAAGGGGTGTGTGGCGCCTCTGTACTGGGCTATATCGCGACGCAGCTCGAATGAGTCTTGCCCGCTGTGTTCGGCCCGGCCAGACTTACTTTTACTGTATCTGGCGTGACGATTATCCGCATAGTGGCGCGCCCTCGTGATCCGTAGATCGATCTTGCATGTTTTTCTTTGTCCTCCAATACGTCTCGCAGGTCTGGCGTATTTCCCCCTGACTTTTTATTTGAATGACGTCAGGGTGCGGGCTGAGCTTTTGGCTGGAATGTCTCTCTGTCGCGGCCACGAGGTGGCCGATCAGCCGCGTCATACGCTGGGGATGTAGGTTTTGGTGCTTCCTCCTCCAGTCGGGGTAGCAACCTGTATTTTGGGTAACTCTTGGAGGGGCGTTCGAGTTTATACTCTTCGGCCGCCAGGACTTTAGTCCATCTGTCAGCTAGCAGATCTTGATCAGCTTGAAGCTGCTGCTGCTTTTTCGTAAGGCTATTTGCCGTGGCTATAAGCCTGCGCTTGAAGCGCTCTTGTTCGATGGGATCCTCTGGCATGGCGAATTCGCCATCGCCAAGGCTTTCCTCATCTTCGGAGGGGGCATGTAATTATCATCCACCGCCTCTCCATCTGCCGCTCTCTCAGGAGGGCTGGCTCCTCCATCCTCCTGCTCTAAATAGGGCTGGAGGGGATTGTTGTTGTCTTCAGCACTGTCCGGAGTGCTATTATCTCCGGTACCGGTATCACCACTTTTGCCTTGGCGGGACATAGAGCGGCGCCGCTGACGCCGGCGCTTGGGTTGCTTCTTGGAGGGGTCATCCTCCATTGTCTCATCTCCATTGCCTTCTCTGGGTGTGTCCACCATGTATATATCGTATGATGAGGTGGCTGTCCAGTGCCCTGTGGGCAGTGGTTCCTCTTCGACTCCCGCATCATCGTCCATACCGTCGATGTCTTCGGAGTCGAAGTCGAGCATGTCGGTTAAGTCATCGACAGTGGCTACTAAGTGGGTGGTGGGTGGGCGGCGAATTTCTTCGTCATCCGCATCCCAATCCTGCCGGACATAGTTCGGCCAGGATCCTTCTGACAATGAAAGAGACCTTAATGAGTTCAGTATGTCGCCGAAGGGCGAGTGCTGAAAAATATCCGCGGAGGTAAACTCCATGATCGGCGCCCAATTGGATTCGATAGGAATGGGCACAGGCGGTTCGGAGTCCGTGGCCGGAGAAGGATCCGGCAGTTTGGCAACACTGCTCTCATGAAGGGTAAGGTCGATATTTGGCTTGATCGCCACAGAGGGTCGGCCTCCATGACGGGGTCTATCCACCTGTCCATGGATGGCGAAATTGGCTCCGAATTGAGGGTCGGAGCGGCTTCCGGTGCGATCTCCTGAATACGGTCCGATGGTAGAGCTAAATCGTACTCATCGTGACCGCGTGGCGCCCAAGGCAGGGGCTTTAATCCGTCGAAGATCAAGTCTCCGCGGATATCGGCTGTGTAGTTTAAGCTTCCTAACCTGACCTGGTGGCCAGGGGCGTAACTTTCGATCTGCTCCAGATGGCCAAGCGAGTTGGCCCACAGTGCGAAGCCAATGAACACAAAGATCTGTCCGGGGAGAAAAGTCTCACCCTGGACTGCATCGGTGTCAATGATCGTAGGAGCCATCAAGCCTAACGGCGACGACACAGAGGAACTCTCAATGAAAGCACCAATGTCGGTGTCAAAACCGGCAGATCTCGGGTAGCGGGTCCCGAACTGTGCGTCTAAGGCGGATGGTAACAGGAGGCAGGGGACACGATGTTTTACCCAGGTTTGGGCCCTCTTGATGGAGGTAAAACCCTATGTCCTGCTTGATTTATTCTTGATGATATAAGTGTTACAACAGTTGATCTACCACGAGATCGGAGAGGCTAAACCCTAGAAGCTAGCCTATGGTATGATTGTATGTTGTCCTACGGACTAAAACCCTCCGGTTTATATAGACACCGGAGGGGGCTAGGGTTACACAAGGTCGGTTACAAAGGAGGAGATATACATATCCGTATTGCCTAGCTTGCCTTCCACGCCAAGTAGAGTCCCATCCGGACACGAGACGAAATCTTCAATCTTATATCTTCATAGTCCAATAGTCCGGCCAAAGGATATAGTTCGTCTATCCGGAGACCCCCTAATCCAGGACTCCCTCAGGGGTTGTAACCTCAAACGGGGCGTTGACCATCTCAATAGTGGTCGTGAGCGTATCTGGGGTCGGCTCGGTGGTTGCCTCCATCTTCTTGGAGCTCTCTGTCTCGTGGGGATCAGCCTCCCACGTCTGCTCCAATATCGGCAGATCTTTGCCTGGTTCTCCTTGGTCCATCATGAAACTAACGAATACTAGGAGACCACTGAAAGGAAAACACAATCGCAACGATAATGAAACAAAAAAGAGAGTGAGGATCGGTTACTGCTTTGCAAAAGTTCTTTTTTTTCTCTTAACGAAAATATACCAACATCACAGATCCGCTTACCTTCCCTTTGTTCGGAGACAAGAACAGTGGCAGATTGGAGTGTTGCCTTTCTTGAAGACGGTGAGGGAGAAGGGGATTCAGCGAAGAGTGAAATGATGGTTGCTTCGTCCGTCAAACTTAGACTGCGGGGAGGTGGGGTTTGGTGATACGACGGCTCGTTACTGTCGCGCTACGACCGGAGTGACTCTCCACCTGCATACTGCCTTCTAATTTGGTGGATGTCATTTGGGCCCGCGCGCTGCATGGCCCGCATGTCGGTGAACAAAAGTGTAACCGCATTCAGTAGAGGGAGACGTTTCAATGACCTAGGAGGAGCCAGAAGCGGTAGAGTGTCTCCACTGTACTAGTAGTAATTGTTTTTCTGGGTAGCTGTAGAGTGTCTCCACTGTACTAATAGTAATTGTTTCTCTGGGCCCAAGACAAAACAGCCCATCCACACTAGTAAATAGTAAAATCAATTCAAAAGCCCATATATTTATTGAATTGACGGGTGGGTATGACGAAGAGCGAAAAAGGAGCTTCAGGTGGGCAAAAGAGCTTCTGAACGTGCCGGGCTTCTATTTACAACATATTGTGGTCATAATCCAGTAAATTTTACGACCCAGGATGTTCATTCTATGGACTTGACCGATCCATTTGACTGTGACTGCCGAAAACAGTGTTGGAGTTAGATGTTGTTTCCCTTTTCAATCTAGTTTTTTTGTAAACCTGATGAACAATTAACCCTCGTGCTTTTGTACAGTTTGTAAGCTGGAGTTAGATCTTCCTGCCCTTTTCAACTTGGCTGTGACTGTCATATTTTCTTTGAAACAAGGCAAATGGCTTGTCATTCGTTTAATTTAGAGTGAAATATTGTAACAAATCCCAACCAAGGGAAATAACATCACTCTCGCCGGCTGCTTGAGCTCACTGTGCATTACAGAAGCCAAGTGATTAGCCCCCACCAGCACCCACAAACTTATTTCGAACTAGCACATCAAATGGGCTATAAATTTTCATAGGAAAGGCTGCATGACCGTGACAGATTTGGATTCTGACATTTGGGACCCGCGAGGAAATAGCCTATCGAAGGTGGTGTCAACTTACTAGCCAGTCAACAAACGATTCTGCCTACCAGTCGTTGGATTGACATCCAACATCTATCGTGTATCTTTTATCTCTTGTCTTCTTCTTCCTCCAGCCACCCAAACCAAACCAACCCGTCGGCTCCGCCTGCTCCCGCCTCCCATGGCTGGTTGCGCCTCCGCCGCCCTACCGTACGTACCCTCCAACGATGGCCAGTCCCTCCCTCTATTCCCCCACACGTCCTGTTATTCTCTGGCGACGTCAGCCCCAACACGCACCCGCGCCCGAACCAGTCAACCCTCGTACTCCCCTCCGCCTGTGACTGGACTGATGCATCTTCAACAGCTCCTGTTCGTTCCGTCCGAGGCCTTGTCGTCGTCCTCCGCCTTGCGGCCTTGGTTCGCTCGCCGTGCATGGTGCGCCGCCCTCTTGCGTTGTCAATGTCGTCAACAACCAAGAGGAACAAGGAGATGACTGTACGTGGAGAGGATGATAGTAGGGACCCACCAGCGTCATGGCAGTACACAAGCAAGTGCCTCTATGGTACAAGCCCAAAAATATGGTTCCTCCTAATGGTTGGACATCTGGGGCTCATGCCATTGTCAACGTAGTCAATAAACGAGAGAATTACACTACGAGCGGCTGCACCAGGGACCCAGCAAGTCACGCAGTTTTTTTTTGAGGAACAAGCAGTTGTTATTTATACTAGTTTTAGCGACGGATCAGGGTAACAACGGGACTGTGCGGGGGCTGTGGACCATCTAGCCAGGGTTTTATTTATGTTTACCACATCATGAGCCCAGTTGTGTTTTTTTCTTGTTGAAAATGCCTAGCACAGTTCTATTTTTTTAAGAAATACCAAAACAAGGCCTACTTGCTTTATCGGCCCTGCTGGGCTGCAAATCTTTCAAGACGAGGAGAGTTTCATTCGGTTTGCCCAGAAATGGGATGTACATTTATAAAACACATCAAACCGGGAATAAGTTTCTATTTTTTTCATTACAAGATCTTAAATTCCATTGATTTTTATGCGTGGACCATTATTTGGATTTTATATTTATATAAATTATTTTCCAAAATAGTTTGAAAGTGAATCGATATTTCTGGATTAAAAACAGTTGACCGCACCGAAATATGCAAAATTTTGTATACTTTTTAACCATGGCCACAATATGGGGTGTAATGCTAACAAAAAGAAGATGGGCTCCAAAAAAATTCTTATGAATTAGCAAATGGGCTGTACATTATTAGAAATAATCGCAGATGGGTTGTATGCTATTTTCCACAGATTTGAGGCTGACATGTGCACCTACTACAGGTTGACGCGTATGCTTTCACAAAAAAAAGGTTGACGCACAGGCAACACCCTGTCAACTTAGTCAACACACGAGAGTAGTGACTGTTGGATGTCCATCCAACGGCTGTCGTACTTCTTCAATCTCTGCTCTTCATGCTCCAGCCGCTCAAACAAGCGCTGGCGGGACTGCCTGCTCCCTCCTCCCGCGGCCGGCTATGCTGCCGCGCAGGCCTCACGGCCCCACCGTACTCCTCCGCATGGGAAACAACTGCCGAGTATTCCCTTGCTCCGTGTCGTTCCCTTCCTAGGCCTCGCCGTCTTCCACTGCCCTGGTGCTCTCGGTGCGGCCTGGTCAACGTGGTCAACGAACGACATCCATCAGAAGTGGACTGTACGTGGAGAGGCTGACAGCTGGGTCCACGGCTGCACGCAAGGAAATGCCTCCTTATTACGCGCAAAATAATGATTCCTCCACCTGGCAGCTTGGACCCACAGGAAGGACCTCTGTATCTCGCGAAAAAAACATTCCCCCCGCTGACAGGCCGGACCCACCAGCTATATCTTCGCACGCGAGGAAGTGCCTCCTTATTACGCCCAAAAAAGTGAACACCCCCAGCTAGCTGAGACCCACCATATTGTTGGGCTGACTTGTGGGCCTACTTAGTTGACAGGGACGGAGGGCTTTGTCAACTTAGTCAATACTCCAGTGATCGTATGATGTCCATCCAACGGCCATAGTGCTCCTTCAACCTCTGGTCTTCTTGCTCCAGCCGCCCAAAGCAGCGCCGGTTGTGCCGCCTGCTCCTGCCTCCCGTGGCCGACTGTGCTACCGCGGAGGCTCACCGCCCCCATACTACTCCCACCACTGGCCAGGCCATCCCTCCACTCACCCACACCCCCTGTTATTCTGCGGCGACGGCAGCCTCACACCGCAGCCGAACCAGTGAACGCCCGTACTCCTCTCCGCGTGGGCATCCACTGTCGCGTCTTGCCCGGCTCCGCGTCGTCCCCTTCCTTGGCCTCACCGTCGTCCACCCACGTGGTGCTCTCGGCGCAGCCTGGTCAATTTGGTCAACGACTGACTTCCATCGGAAGAGTACTGTACGTGAAGAGGCTGACAGCTGGGTCCACGGTAGCCGCAAGAAAGTGCCTCCTTATTACGCGGAAAATAATTATTCCACCACCTGACAGCGGGGACCCACCGGACGGGCCACCAGTATTTTGGAAAAAAAATCGTTTCCCCCTGACTGCTGGGACCCACCGGACAGGCCACCATATTTCGCGAAAAAACATTCCCCCCGCTGTTAGCTCGGACCCACTGGAAGTGCCTCCTTATTACGCACAAAAAAATGAATACTCCCCTGGCTAGCTGGGACCCACCTTGGTGGGAGGCTGACTTGTGGGCCTACTAAGTTGACGGGGGCGAAGGCCTTTGTCAACTTAGTCAATATGAACGATTCTAGCTCCAGTGACCATACGATGTCCATCCAACAGCCGTAGTGCTTCTTCAACCTCTGGTCTTCTTGCTCCAGCCGCCCAAAGCAGCGCCGGTCGTGCCGCATGCTCGTGCCTCCCATGGCCGGCTGTGCTGCCGCAGAGGCCTCACCGCCCCCTACTATTCCCACCGCTGGCCAGGCCCTGCGGCGACGGCAGCCTCACACCGTAGCCGAACCAGTGAACCCTCGTACTCCTCTCCGCGCGGGCTTCCACTGTCGCGTCTTCCCCGACTCCGCATCGTCCCCTTCCTAGGCCTCGCCGTGGTCCACCGCCGTGGTGCTCTCCGCGCAGCTTGGTCAACGTGGTCAAGGAACGACTTCCATCAGAAGAGTACTATACGGGGAGAGGCTGACAGCTGGGTCCACGGCCACAGCCCAGTTTTTTTATGATTTGCCAAGTAAGTCGCTTATTCAGGCCTGTTGGGCTGCAAATCTTTCAAGACGAGGAGAGCTTTCATTTGGCTGGCCGAGAAAATGGCCCATCAGTAATGAGAAATGGGCTTTACATTTTTAAAACACATCAAAACGACAATTAGTTTCAAATATCTTTTTTTTCATTTCAAGATTTTAAATTACATTAATTTTTATGCATGGAGAATTTGTTGGATTTTATATTGATATACATTTATTTTTAAAATCAATTTGAATGTGAGTCGAAATTTCGGGATTAAAAACAGTTCGGACCGCACCGAAATATGCAAAATTTCATATAATTTTTAACCGTGGCAACAATATGGGCTTTAATGCTAACAAAAAGAATATGGGCTCCAAAAAAACCTTAAGAATTAGCAAATGGGCTGTAAATTATTAGAAATAATGGCAGATGGGATGTATGCTGTTTTCCATAGATTTGAGGCTTTCCTAAAAAAAGGTTGACGCACAAGCACTGACCGTTGCATGTCCATCCAACGGCCGTTGTGCATCTTCAATCTCTGCTCTTCCTGCTCCAACCGCTCAAACAAGCGCCGGCGGGACTGCCTGCTCCCTTCTCCCCGTGGCCGGCTGTGCTGCCGCGCAGGCCTCACTGCCCCACCGTACTCCCATCG
This sequence comes from Triticum urartu, assembly GCF_056163025.1. NCBI lineage: Eukaryota > Viridiplantae > Streptophyta > Magnoliopsida > Poales > Poaceae > Triticum > Triticum urartu. The sequence continues at coordinate 357,684,186 of NC_141877.1, forward strand.
CTGGCCTAGCCATCCCTCTACTCACCCACACCTGCTGTTATTCTCCGGTGACGGCAGACGAACCAGTTAACCCTCGTACAGTCGTACTCCCCTCCGTGTGGGAAACAACTGCCCGGTCTTCCCTGCCTCCGTGTCGTCCCCTTCCTAGGCCTCGCCGTCATCCACCGTCGTGGTGCTCTCAGCGTGGCATGGTCAATGTGGTCAACGATTGACTTCCATCGGAAGAGTACTGTGCGTGGAGAAGCTGACAGCTGGGTCCATGGCCGCAGCAAGGAAGTGCCTCCTTATTACGCGCAAAATAATTATTCCTCCACCTGACAGCGTGGACCCACCAGACGGGCCAACATATTTCGTGAAAAAAAAAACGTTTCCCCCTGACTGCTGGGACCCACTAGCTACACCTTCGCACGCAAGGAAGTGCGTCCGTGCAAAAAAACAAAACGATTCGCCCCCCTGACTGCTGGGACCCACCAGCTACATCTTCGCACGCAAGGAAGTGCCTGACAGTCGGGACCCACCTGGTCGAAGCATACGTAGCGTTGTCATTCTGGTCGTGAACGTGTACGTACATATATACTGGTGGATGTAGAGGCGTGCACGTGTCGTAGTAGAGGTGCACACGTAGCATGTACACGTACGTACAGCGGCCAGGGTGCAAGAAAGAAAATACGGCCACGTATGTGTACATACGGGCGGGGTCTCGAACGCCTACTCGCGCATACGTACGGCGAGGGCTCGTTGACATGGCTGGGTCGGCATGGAGAAACAGCGTCTCGTCGTGTTCATGGGGAGGCAACGGAATGCGTCGTGTTCATCGGGAGGCAACGAAACGTGTGGGAGCCAACCGGCTGGGTCGGAACGGAATGCGTGGTCGTGTTCATCGGGAGAGCTTGGACGGAACAAGCGATGGAACCGAGGCCTGGTGTACCGCAAAACGGAGGAAACGGCCTTGTGTTTGACTGGCCACGTTCGAAACAGGATCCTGTTCATCGGGAGGGGTCTGGCGTACCACAAAACGGACGAAACGGACCTCCTACGGTCGAAACGGGGGTCATGTTCATCGGGAGGGCTGTGGCGTACCACAAAACGGGACTCCACGAGATACTGTTCATCTCCACCGTCGACCTCCTCCAGCCTCCACGGACTCCTGTTCATCCAGCCTCCACCGTGCGCTACTCCACCGGCTACTGTTCAACCACCCCTCCGCCGTCTACTATTCATCCAGCCCTCCACACCACGGGGTCCTGTTCAACCACCCCTCCACGAGCACCCCTCCACCGTCTACTATTCATCCAGCCCTCCACCACACCACGGGGTCCTGTTCATCCAGAGGCAACGCCACCACTCACTGTTCATCCAAAGCCCCCTGCAACGCTCACTGTTCATCCCAGAGGCAGCATCGATCGGCTTCAGTTAACAGCAGTAGCGAAGGAATCGCTCGATCGGGTTCAGTTAACAGCCATCGATCGATCGCTCGGGTTCAGTAACGTGTAGCCTGCAGTGCAATCGCTCGGGTTCAGTTAGAGCCCAACGCCTCGCTCGGGTTCAGTTATAGCCAACGCCTCGCACACACGCGCGTACATGTACGAGAGAAACGCACATCGCTCGGCCCCCGACCTCCCATCGTAGCCGGGAACTCCCCGAAATTTTCCTCGCCCTCGCTTCTACCATGGTTTTTTCCGTCATGGATGGCCCAAAGAATTTCATGCAGCTGCATCTCCGGCCTGCCTAGGACAAAAAGCCCATTTTCTGTCATGATTTTTTGTCATAGAAGTAGGAGCCCACCACATCTATGATGATACCGGGTTTTGTCACAATTATTGTCATAGAAGTGCCATAGAAGCCTCCCCATGAACACGTATCATGAACACATCCGTGCCCAAAATTGGCTACTACACTACAAAAAAAAGACACATCCATGACATTTTGGGCCGAACGAAATTTTTTTCTTTCATACATATGATACTTCTATGACGATAATTGTGACAAAACCCGGTATCATCATAGATGTGATGGGCTCCTACTTCTATGACCAAAAATCATGACAGAAAAAGGGCCTTTCGTCCTGGGCGGGCCGGAGACGTAGCTGCATGACATTCTCTGGGCCGTCCATGACGGAGAAAACCATGGTAGAAGTGAGGGCGAGGAAAATTTCGGTATATTCCCGGTTACGGTGGGAGGTCGGTGGCCGAGCGATGCGCGTTTCTCTTGTACATGTACGCGCGTGTGTGCGAGGCGTTGGCTCTAACTGAACCCGAGCAAGGCGTTGGGCTCTAACTAAACCCGAGCGATTGCACTGCAGGCTACGCGTTACTGAACCCGAGCGATCGATCGATGGCTGTTAGCTGAACCCTATCGAGCGATTCCTTCGCTACTGCTGCTAAATGAAGCCGATCAATGCTGCCTCTGGGATGAACAGTGAGTGTTGCGGGGGGGGTTGGCTGAACAGTGAGCGCTGGCGTTGCCTCTGGATGAACAGGACCCCGTGGTGTGGTGGAGGGCTGGATGAACAGTAGACGGTGGAGGGGTGCCCGTGGAGGGGTGGTTGAACAGGACCCCGTGGTATGGAGGGCTGGATGAACAGTAGACGGTGGAGGGGTGCCCGTGGAGGGGTGGTTGAATAGTAGCCGGTGGAGTAGCGCGCGGTGGAGGATGGATGAACAGGAGCCCGTGGAGGCTGGAGGAGCTCAACGGTAACCCGTGGAGGCTGGAGGAGGTCGACGGTGGAGATGAACAGTATCCCATGGAGTCACGTTTTGCGGTACGCCACACCCCTCCCGATGAACAGGACCCCCGTTTCGACCGTAGGAGGTCCGTTTCGTCCGTTTTGCGGTACGCCACACCCCTCCCGATCAACAGGACCCCCGTTTCGACCGTAGGAGGTCCGTTTCGTCCATTTTGCGGTACGCCACACCCCTCCCGATCAATAGGACCCCCGTTTCGACCATAGGAGGTCCGTTCCTCCGTTTTGCGGTACGCCAGACCCCTCCCGATCAACAGGACCCCGTTCCGAACGTAGGAGGTCTGTTTCCTCCATTGTGCAGTACGCCAGGCCTCGTTTCCATCGCCTGTTCCGTCCAAGCCCTCCCGATGAACACGACCACACATTCCGTTCCGACCCAGGCGGTTGGCTACCACGCGTTCCGTTGCCTCCCGATGAACACGACACATTCTGTTGCCTCCCCATGAACATGACGCATTCCGTTGCCTCCCCATGAACACGACGACGACGATGTTTCTCCGTTCCGACCCAGCCATGTACACGAGCCCTGGCCGTATGTATGCACGAGTAGGTGTTCGAGACCCCACCCGTATGTACACATATGTGGCAGTATTTTCTTTCTTGCACCCCGGCTGCTATACGTACATGTACATGCTACGTGCGCGCCTCTACTACGACACGTACGCGCCTCTACTATGACACGTGCGCGCCTCTACATCCACCAGTATATATGTACATACACGTTCGCGACCAAAATGACAACGCTACGTACGCTTCAACCAGGTGGGTCCCGATTGTCACGCACTTCCTTGCCTGTGAAGATGTAGCTGGTGGATCCCAGCAGTCAGGGGGGCGAATCATTTTTTTGCCCGGACGCACTTCCTTGCGTGCGAAGATGTAACTGGTGGGTCCCAGCAGTTAGGGGCAAACGTTTTTTCGCGAAATACGGTGGTCCGTCCGGTGGGTCCCCGCTGTCAGGTGGAGGAATAATTATTTTGCACGTAATAAGGAGGCACTTCCTTGCTGCGGCTATGGACCCAGCTTTCAGCCTCTCCATGTATAGTCCATGTCCGATGGAAGCCATTCCTTGACCACATTGACTACGCCGTGCCGAGAGCACCAGGGCGGTGGACGACGGCGAGGCCTAGGAAGGGGACGACGTGGAGCCGGGGAAGACGCGGCAGTGGATGCCCACGTGTAGAGGAGTACGAGGGTTCACTGGTTCGCTGCGGTGTGAGGCTGTCGTCGCCGCAGAATAAGAGGGGGTGTGGGTGAGTAGAGGGATGGCCTGGCCGGCGGTGGGAGTAGTAGGGGGCGGTGAGGCCTTCCCGCATCGTAGCCGGCCACGGGAGGCAGGAGCACGAGGCACGACCGGCGCTGGTTTGGGCGGCTGGAGCAAGAAGACCAGAGGTTGAAGAAGCACTACGGCCATTGGATGGACATCGTACGATCACTGGAGCTAAAATCGTGCATATTGACTAAGTTGACAAAGCCCTCCGTCCCCGTCAACTTAGTAGGCCCACAAGTCAGCCTGCCACTATACTAGGTCCCAGCTAACAGGGGGAGTATTCATTTTTTTGTGCGTAATAAGGAGGCACTTCCTTGCGTGCGAAGATATAGCTGGTGGGTCCGAGCTGTCAGCGGCGGTAACGTTTTTTCGCGAAATACAAAGGCCCTTTCGGTGGGTCCCTGATGTCAGGTGAAGGAATCATCATTTTGCCCGTAATAAGGAGGCATTTCCTTGCGTGCGGCCGTGGACCCAACTGTCGGCCTCTCCACGTACAGTCCACTTCAGATGCATGTCGGTCGTTGACCACGTTGACCAGGCCGCGCCGAGAGCACCAGGGTGGTGGACGACGGCGAGGCCTAGGAAGGGAACAACACGGAGGCAGGGAAGATTCGGCAGTTGTTTCCCACACGGAGGGGAGTACGACTGTACGAGGGTTTACTGGTTCGTCTGCCGTCGCTGGAGAATAACAGCAGGTGTGGGTGAGTAGATGGATGGCTAGGCCAGCGATGGGAGTATGGTGGGGCGGTGAGGCCTGCGCGGCAGCACAGCCGGCCGCGGGGAGGAGGGAGCAAGCAGTCCCGCCGGCGCTTTTTTGAGCGGCTGGAGCAGGAAGAGCAGAGATTGAAGAAGCACGACGGTCGTTCGATGGACATCCAACAGTCACTGCTTGTGCATCAACCTTTTTTTAGGAAAGCCTCAAATCTATGGAAAATAGCATACAGCCCATCTGCCATTATATCTAATAACTTATAGCCCATTTGCTAATTCTTAAGGTTTTTTGGGGCCCATATTCTTTTTGTTAGCATTACAATTACAGCCCATATTGTGGCCACGGTTAAAAAATTATACGAAATTTTGCATATTTCGGTGCGGTCCGAACTGTTTTTAATCCCGAAGTTTCGACTCACATTCAAACTGATTTTAAAAATAAATGTATATAAAATCCAACAAATTCTCCACGCATAAAAATTAATATAATTTAAAATCTTGAAATGAAAAAAATATATTTGAAACTAATTGCCGGTTTGATGTGTTTTAAAAATGTACAACCCATTTCTCATTACTGATACGCCATTTTCTCGGCCAGCCGAATGAAGCTCTCCTCATCTTGAAAGATTTGCAGCCCAACAGGCCTGACAAAGCGACTTACTTGGCAAATCACAAAAATACTGGGCTGTGGCCGTGGACCCAGCTGTCAGCCCCTCCACGTACAGAACTCTTCCGATGGAAGTCGATCGTTGACCACATTGACCACGCCGCGCCGAGAGCACCAAGGCGGTGGACGACGATGAGGCCTAGGAAGGGGACGACACGGAGTCAGGGAAGACGTGGCAGTGGATACCCACGCGGAGAGGAGTACGAGGGTTCACTGGTTCAGCTGCGGCGTGAGGCTGCCGTCGCTGCAGAATAACTAGGGGTGTGGGTGAGTAGAGGGATACCCTGGGCCAGCGGTGGGAGTAGTAGGGGGCGGTGAGGCCTCCGCGGCATCACACCCGGCCAAGAGAGGCAGGAGCACGCGGCACTACCGGCGCTGCTTTGGGCGGCTGGAGCAAGAAGACCAGAGGTTGAAGAAGCACTATGGCCGTTGGATGGACATCGTACGGTCACTGGAGCTAGAATCGTTCATATTGACTAAGTTGACAAAGCCCTCCATCCTCGTCAACTTAGTAGGCCCACAAGTCAGCCACCCTCTATGGTGGGTCCCGGCTAGCAGGGGGTATTCATTTTTTGGTGCGTAATAAGGAGGCACTTCCTTGCGTGCAAAGATATAGCTGGTAGGTCCGACCTGTCAGTGGGGGGGACGTTTTTTTCACGAAATACAGAAGCCCTTCCCACGTACAGTGCATGTACAGTGCGTAATAAGGAGAAACTTTCCTTGCGTGCGACCCTGGACCTCGTGGGTCCCAGCCGTCAGGCTCTCCACATACAGTCCTCTTCCTTGACTCTCGTATGTTGACCATGCCGCATCGTGCGCACCGAGGCAGTTGACGACGGCGAGGCCCCAGACTGGAACGACCCGGAGATGGGGAAGACGCGGCAGTAGAGTCGCAGACGGAGAGGAGTGGGAAACTTGACTTGTTCGGGTGCGGGGTGGGCCTACACTCGGCAGAGAATAACAGGAGGTGCGGAGTGGAGGGATGGCCTGGCCGTCGGTGGGGTAGCGTTTCGCTGAGGAGTGCAAAACAACGCCGCTAGACGCCGAAGGCTGGAGCAAGCGGTTCTGGCAGCGCTGGGGGAAGAAGACGAGAGATTGAAGAATAATGCCGGCCGTTGGATGTAAATCCAATGCCTTCTTAGGCTTCGATCTACTGGCCCACATGTCAGCCAGTCCATTTGTTTTTTTAGTCCATTTGGTGAGCTGGGTGAAACAATGATGTAGCATCTATGCAGCCCGTTTAAATCCCATTTGCATTTTTCTTGAAATCCGCGAACTTGCTGGGCTGGGTGAAAATATCTTGTTGGGCTAGACAGAGAAATGTTATAAAAACATAAACACATGATTGCACGTTAGTAAAATATTTGCAAGCTTATGTATGCAATCACTAGGAGTTAACTTGCCAAGTTATATATAAACAATTATTATTATTATTTTGTAAGAACTTTCAACTTACGAAATAAAATATCATTTTAATTTGATGAGTTAATAGTACGTGGGGTATTATTATTTTTTAGGCTAGACGTGGGACAGTTGAGTTGGTTCTAGGGGAAAGTACTGGGAGAAAACTCAGTTTACATCAAAAAGAAAGTGGGAGAAAATTCAGAGACCTGCTGGGTCCACCCGAGGAGGGGAATATGTTGGGAGGAAGGAGATTCAAAGCACGGCAGCCGAGTGTACTAGTTTTTTTTACGGACAAGTGAACTAGTTTACATACATAAGCAAATAGCCACTAAAAAAGCAATCAGGTTAATGGGTTCTTAAAAGAAATATTTCAGACAAAACAGAAAATTACGACACATAGGCTAATGCATGAAACACTCAGATGATAAAGGTGCTTATAAAAAGATAAAGTACAACATCTAGACCTTCCTGGCACGCTTGATCATGACGCTGCGGCTGTCCGTGTACTCGTCGGTTACGGGAAGCAGACACGCCCTCATGTCCAAGATCTGCCTGTACATGTCGTAGCATGCGTATGCGTCCTTGGCCGCGTAGGTTATGTAGGCTAGATTCAGAGGTACCTCCCACGTGTTCAGGTCGTCTTCTTTCATGTTGGTGTATCAGGGGTCGATGATGGTCTCAGCAAGGTCAACCACGATGTCCTTCTCCTGCCCATTGCTGATGATCTTGTATTGCTTCTAGATGTCGACAAGCTTGTTGCACCAGATGGCCGAATCGTCGCGTTCTTCCTTCTCTCCACCGTAGCGAAGGTGCAGTCGGCGCTGCCGATGAAACGGGCAAATGCTCCAGAACCTGGTGCAGCCATAGGACTAAGGCGAGGCAGAGCTTCACCGAGTCCGTATCGTTGGTGTACATCACATTCAACTTGGTGCAGCCATAGGACTGAACGGTGAACTCAAAGGGGAACTCCTTGCTGAAGTCCATATCCAGCAGGCTCACCCCTCGGATCGCCATTGGAGTCTCTTCGAGTGAATGAGTGTGTAGGCGGCGGCAGCAGTTCGTTTTTCAGCTCTTGGGGAACTGGATTCAGCAGTAAGCTAAGTGTGTACATGCGACAACAGTTACTACCCCTCCCTCGTCCGTTGCACGCCCGGCAGAAGATGCACCCTCGGCCACACGTCGGTTCACGAGCGGGTCTGTATTGGTACTGCAATAACAGGAGTTAGTGGTCACTTTACTTAAATTTAATTAGCTTTAATAGAAATGTATACTTAAAACAAGCAATGCATTCGCTCGTTCTATCAGTGCCACAGGATCAACATGCACAACAATTAGAATTATTATTCTTAGGACGCACACGATCAGCACATTTGTCGCACTTTCACAAAGATAATGCTACCAAGTTTGAACTGTTTGTTATGGTTGTTGTCCTCTGCATCATCATGCCGTGTTTCCCAACTTGCAAGATTCAGAACCAACAAATAAGATCCAAATAATAAGTACAACAAAGATGCCCACACATCTCATTGATTCCCAGCTTGCAAGATTCAGAACCAACAAATAAGATCCAAATAATAAGTACAACAAAGATGCCTACACATCTCATTGATTCCCAGCTTGCAAGATTCAGAACCAACAAATAAGATCAAATAATAAGTACAACAAAGATGCCTACAGATCTCACTGATTCCCAGCTTGGAAGATTCAGAACCAACCCATTAGAGCCTTTTGATAAAGTGAATATCGGGATTAAATCCATCTTGGCTAGCCATGTCATACAATCGAAGAACTTGGCGAATGCTCTTGACCGTCACAACATCTGTAGTTGAGTATTCCTGTTTGCACAGCACAAACAAGGAGATAGGAGAGCATGATTTCGCTTTAATAGCGTCCTCCTTGAACTCAACCTCCAGCTCTACTTGGATGAGGTCTGCCTGGAGTTCCATGATTCAATTCATGCGCCTTTTTCTGCAGTTCACCTGAAATGAAGCAAAGATTGCATCATTCAGCTAGCAAGAAGTACTTGCTCTTGTGAGCTGGCAGGTTCTTGTTTAGTAGTTGCACTAAAATTGAGGAACATTAAGGTTGGCTGTCTGGCTCATGTAAGGTGCAACTATAATTTTATTATCCTTTTGTGCAGTTCCACTAAAATAAAGTGCCATTGTGGTGACAGTGACGGCTCCATCTTGCAAAGGCTAATAAAATGTTGCACGAGATTACCAGCAGAACTTGACAGAGATTTTGGAAACTCCAATCACCATTTTGTGCAGTTCGACCAAAATTGAGAGATGTTGCCCACGTGACATTTTAGTTGAACTGCACAAGACACTCATTCCAAAAAAAAGTCTTTTGTGCAGTTCACCAAAAGGTCACAATACCAACAAGGTGAAATGGATATCCCTATCTGCACAAAAAGATAGAAAGTAAACAGCTACTGGTCAATAAGAATATACGAAACATATACAAAATGAAAGAAACATCTTAATTATGTTCATGGCAATCACGCAAGGATAGTAGAAATTTCAAAACATCGGCAATGCTTCATGTCACCAGAAGCATTACGATCAACAATGAGATTCCTCAAATATGGGTTACTTTAATGGTGGCATTGCTTGTTTACCAGACATAGTAAATCAACAGCAGCTAAAGAGTTGGTTTAAGGGCATGGGACCGTGGGGATACCAGGACACTCAGCAGCGTAAAGGAGCAACTTACTTATCATACTGGGGAAAACAGCAGGAGTGCCATTTGTAACACAGTTTAATTGCATCTTATCACTAGAGGCATTAGATTAACAATAACACTGGTTAGACATGTCCCTATGGTAACAGTGTGATCGCTTCATTTTACATGCGCCCTTACATTAACAATAGCAAAAGGTTGGCATAAGGACATGCGATAGTGGACGCATCGGCACAATGTACCTACAAGGAGGCATAAAGTGGTGATGCCGAGTTTGTTCATGCTATGTGAGGGAAGCAAACCTAATCCTGGAGACCTTGTACTATGTGAGTGCAGCAAATCTAATCCTGGAGACCTTTTAATATGTGAGGGCAGCAAATCTAATCCTGAGACCTTTTACTATGTGAGGGCAGCAAATCTAATCCTGGAGACCTTTTACTATGTGAGGGCAGCAAATCTAATCCTGAGACCTTTTACTATGTGAGGGCAGCAAATCTAATCCTGCGACCTTTTACTATGTGAGGGCAGCAAATCTAATCTTGGAGACCTTTTACTATGTGATGGCAGCAAATCTAATCCTAGACATACTCTGTTGACTTGTCCACCAGCCGCCACTTTCTATCCTTTTTTCAACCAATAATAGATATGTTCCTTATCCAGTTTGTACTGTGTTTTCCCATTATTTCCCTTTTCAACCAAGAGACCGGTTGGGTATCCGGTCTCTACTACTTTCACCATATTATTTCCTCCTTGAATCAAGTCCTAGATTCATGCTACAACTTTCCCCCCTTTCTTTGTTGTTTGAACAAAGCCCTAGATTCGAATGCATGAAGTAGCTTTACCTCTCATAATACTAAAAATTTAGGTGGCTTTGGAAGAGCTGATGGGAGTAGAAAAAGATGCACATGCAGACACGTGGGGAGCTGGGGCAGTAGAGCAAGGCCGCTTTCGAAGAACTTATACCTGAGGGGCGCCGGGATGTCGGCGGCGGCAGGTCGGATCTGCGGACAATACGGCAGGGAGGAAGAAGGGTCGGAGGACCTCCCGAGTCGGCGCTGTGTCAGAGAGAACGGCACGGGCAGAGGATCGGGCCCCTCCGGCAGCTGTGGGTTTCATCCCTCGGTGGCGATGACCGCGTGAACGATGCACCTTTTAGTCCTCTACACACACCGGCCGAAGGGATCCGGCCGGATCTGTGACCAGCGGTGAGCAGAGAGAAAATGTCGCTACCGATGTCTTGTTTATATGTGGAGAGGATGAGAGAATGAAGAGAGCAACCCTAGTAAAGCATGCGCTCAGGCCCCTGCGTCCATATATAGTGGAGTGATTATCTTTTTTTCTCTCCACAACAAGCGTTTCAATTTTTGTATGTGGCATTAAAGAAAAGAAACTCTCTATTTAAGGTGACTACTGTACGACTCCTACTTACTACTAGTAGTACTACAGTATTGTTCACTTGTGCTCCCCGCCCCTCCATTCATTGAACAACCCCATGGGTGAATAAACATATAGTAAGTACTATATTTATATAGAACGAACAAGCTCGAACTATTTTCGCGTAGTTAAAAGTTTAGGGCAGGGCTTTTCCTGGGCAGTACGCGCGGTAGTTTTCGGGTAGGCGGTTTGACAAAGAGGCGAGGAGGGTGAGCGAGTGGGGCTGTGCGATTTGATGGCGCGTTATTGCTGGAAAGACTTGTGATATGACCAGTCACTATAGTCATGAATTACTGGCGCTCCGACCGGGGTGATGCCCCCCTTCCGTTCCGCGCTCTAATCTGGTGCATGACACGTCGACCCGGATGCTGGCTCTCCCACATGTCGGAGTAGTAAGAAGGAGCAAAGAATGATGTGGTATATACTAGTACTATACTACTCCCTCCGTTCCTAAATATAAGTCTTTGGAGAGATTTCACTATGGACCACATACGGAGAAAAATGAGTGAATCTACACATAAAATGCATCTATAGTCATGAACTACTGCACTGAGGAGTACTACAGTACACTTCTGGCCATCTGACACCGATTGAACTGCTGCATGTCCACCATGTGCGGGAGGGAGAGCGTGTAGCGAAAGCTTCTCCTAGTCTTGCCAGCCACCACGCTCATGGGCGAGGGAGGGACGCTCCTGCCTTTGCGTGTATGATAGGTGGGCCTGATAGGTGTGTGGCCAACCTGTCATACAGCCAAAGGCAGGTGCAGTTAAGTCCGCGAGGGAGAGGATAATCAAACTTCTCGTTGATGTACGAGTTGACGCGACACATCAAAGCACTGCACTCGATATATTTCAATAATTTGCGTTTACTAATGCATTAATTACAACGCATGCATGCATGCTGTGACTCTCCTTTTGATACTTGCATGTGTTGATTTAATGCACCTTGAAGTAGTATAAAATATGTGACGGTAAAGCTTTGTAATACCCCGGCCCAAGTCGAGAGATGGTTGTGCACGAGGAGGGTGAGATCATGCAGACCGAACAGGACCCGACGATGGAGCTCTCTAAGACTAGCCACAATGGAGAGTAACATACACTAGTAACATACACATATCCCTAGACTATGTTACTACCTTCATAGTGGGTAGTAACATAAGTGTGGTAACATGCAAACCTTCATTTATTAGGTTATAGACTCATATTGCTTTGGGACATGTGATGTTGCAGTAACTAGCTAAGTTACTGTAACTATCTCTCTCCTCATTAACTCATTGCCACATAAGCAAATTTGCTGAGTTGGACTCGATGTTACTGCTGAAGTTACTCCCACTGTGGCTAGTCTAAGGTCTCGATGGACCTCACCGTGCTCACCAACCAAGATGGTGAGTGGTGGAATATTTTTTGTAGGTTGCAAAAGCACCTAATTAATGCTCTCATTTTTCTCAAAAAATTATGTTTATCAATGCATTAATTGCAATGCATGCATGCATAAAGTACATGCATTGGTCAATTTTCTCTTAATACTTGCATGCAATGATTTAATGCATCTTGGAATCTGAACATGTGTTGGGGAACAACCAAATTGAGCCTTATAAAATGGAAAAACTAAAATTTTGAGATAAGCCCTATAAAACCGGAAAGGAGGGAGTAGAAAAAGAAGTACTCCATCTGGGAATAGTGCCGCACTTCGAAACTAGAACCGTCAATAAATTTTGAGCTTGCGTCTCGTCACATTCCAAATTACTCCATGCTATATTGAATTGCAAACCTGTTCACACCGATCACAACCTAAACGGTTTCCCACTTAGGAGCGTATTAGTACTCGGTTATAAATACTAGTATGCCAAGATGACTGCACATTCCTCCTCAACTCCTCATCCACAAAACCAAACAAGTCATTCAGCATCCTTCCCTTGCGTCTGCCATGGCCAGCGTGAGTTCTGGGTCGAGAGATTGCCACCAGGGAGAGGCAAGCATGGAAGCGGAAGCACGAGAGATGTCCCACCTCGTTGCGAGAGCAGCCGACATGTCCTGCCGCGCGGAAGTAGCAGCACAGAGGTCCCGTCGCGCCGCTGAAGAAGCATGGAGCTCCCGCTGCACCATCGATGCAGCAGACTGGTCCGGCCGCGCCGCGGAAAAAGCAAAGATGTCCCGCCGCGCCACGAATGCACCCGAGATGTCCCGCCGCGCCGAGGCGGCCTGGGAAAATTTCTGGCGGACAGGCGATGACTGTTACAGGCGCATGCATGCGATCGTCCATAGCCAGATGGATCAGATCTCCGGCTGGGCGAGGTTGCAGGATGACATGAAAGCCTCGTTTGAACAGGCTACCGGCGTCATCCGGCAACTAAGGGAGGGCAATGAGAGGCTCCGGGCCAAGCGCGACCTGCTAAGGGAGAAGATCGTCCGAAGTGCAGACCAGCAGGAGGAGACTAGTGCCTTGTTGAAGAGGACCGGCGTCATCGTCAAGAAACTTATGGACGAGAATGACATGCTCCGCAACGAGCGCCAAAGGCTGGTGGAGGAATCCGTGGATGTTATCAAGCAGCGTCTTGAGGACACGAAAGAGCTCATCGCCGCTCGCCGCGGAGAATAGTTCCCATGGCCTGCAGCAACGCATCAAGAAAGTAGAGATCAGCGAGCCAGATCCTTGTCTTCCTTCTTCTTTTGCCCTTGTGTATTTCAGGCGTAGCCGCATGTGGCTTTTTTAATTATCTTTCTAATTATGTAAGACAATTAATCGTCCTTATCTTTCTGTGGAAGATCAATGTTGCGAGGCTGGAATGAAGAAAACTCTTGCTGTGGCGACCCTGGCGTTGCTGTTCTTCTAGTTGCTGCTGGGCTTCCTTCAGTTTCCTGGTTTCTTTTGATGTAATAATCGGTTTAGGATGTGGATTGTGTCATCGGTTGTGAAATGTTGGGTTCTAGCGCGGATGTTTGGCCTTTCTTGGCCTCTTGGGATGTTGCGGTTTCAATCTGGTAGCTTTTAGTCCTTCGTGTTAGGCTGGAGTTGTGCTGAACTTCTTGTGAATTGTGGTGGTTTTCAGTAATGAAAATCGGAAGGGTCAAGCCCTTCTTTGATCAAAAAAATTTAATAGTCCTTATATATTCATCAGTCTTGCTATAAGTCGCAGTAGATGCTATATAGGTCCGTCGGATCTTACATCAAGATCCGTGCTTTCAGATTTTCTTTTTTCTCTCTTAAATCTTAGTCGAGTGAGACATAGCCACGCCATTAAATAGAGGCTCGGGCACCATTAATGGAGACCTTGGGAGAGAGGTGGACGGCAGATGGAGGTCAAAGGGCACTCCTCCCGATAAGCACGCGCAGGGGTCTGATCGCACACCTCTCGTACTCAAATAGCTACCTTGCACGGCGCCTCCTAGCTAATAAAAAATGGGGATGCGTGGCAGCACGTAAATGGTACTAGTAAGTAGAACGCCCACGGTTTCAATAATACTTGTGTTTCCAATTGTAATGTGACAGCACTTGTTCCAAAATGACTTTGTTGATTGTTAATGTGTGCGCCTTCGCAAATCGGACTGCAAATTTACCACAACATGTTGGTGCCATGTCATGGAACCAAGCCAAGTTTCATTATTTTCATGCGTGTTTTGGATTTATAGGAATTAAAAAACTAAGTTTCTCAATGTTTTCAACCCAGCCACGACGCCCAGAATTTTGAATTTCATTCCCATTTCTTGCATGGAACCTAGAAATTTACTCGAGGAAACACATGTGATTTTTCAACCAACTTTGGTGCACTGGAACATGTGCTTGTATTTCAAATTTGAATTATGCACACAAAGGTGACACGTTCCCTCCTAGAACCACGAGCCTTCTTGAGAGAAGCTCCGATTTGCAAGAAGCTTATACCAAAATTTGTTCCTATTCAGCCAATTTTTTACCACGGCATGGTACTACCATGGCATGACACCATGCCAAGTTTCATGATTTTAAAACCAAGTTTCTCAATGTTATCGACCGAGCCACGATGCCCAGATGTTTGAATTTTATTCTCATTTTTTGCAAGGGACCTACTCCCTCCTTCCATCTATATAGGGCCTAATGTGTTTTCAAGACAGCCTTTGACTATTGACAAGATTAATAGCACATGAGATGTATACTATGAAAATTATATTATTGGAAGCTCCTTTCACATACAAATTTGAAGGTATGCTTTGTGTAAGTTGCGTGTCATATATTATTGCTCTAACGTTTGGTCAAAGTTAGCCTCAAAAAACGCATTTGGACCTATATAGATGGAAGGAGGGAGTAGAAATTCACCCGAGGACACAAATGTGATTTTTCAACCAACTTTGGTTCACGGGAGCATGTGGTTGTAGTTCAAATTTGAATTGTGCACATTAAATGACCAAAAACTCAATTAATGTGTAAATAAGGCCAAACGAAGCCGGAATAATTCCAAAATTTAACAGGGCACTCATGTAGTTATATGTTGCCTTTGTAAATAAACTCAAGGGGGACAACGTATACAGTTTCGCACTCAAAGGTGGCACGTTCCCTCTCAGAACCACGAGCCTTCTTGAGAGAAGCTTCGGTTTGCAAGAAGCTTATACCAAAATCTGTTCCTATTTGGCCAATTTTTTTACCACAACATGGTAGTACCATGACATGACATCCATGCCAAGTTTCATGATTTTCAGACGTGTTTTGGATTTACAAGAATTTTAAAACCAAGTTTCCAATGTTCTCGGCCGAGCCATGATGCCCAGATGTTTTAATTTTATTCTCATTTCTTGCATGGGACCTAGAAATTCACCCGAGGACACAAATGTGATTTTTCAACAAACTTTGGTGCACGAGAGCATGTGCTTGTAGTTCGAATTTGACTTATGCACATTAAATGACCAGAAACTCAATTAATGTATAAAAAACGACAAATGAACCCAGAATAATTCCAAAATTTAACAGGGCACTAATGTAGTTCTATGTTGCCTTTGTTAAGAAACTCAAGGGGGGCAGCGCATATTGTTTCACACTCAAAGGTGGCACGTTCCCTCTTAGAACCACGAGCTTCCAAATCGGCCCAATTTTTTTACCACAACATGTTAGTGCCATGACATGACACCATGCCAAGTTTCATGATTTCCAGGCGAGTTTTGGAATTGCATGAATTTAAAATCAAAGTTTCTCGATGTTCTCGGCCGAGTCATGACGCCCAGATGTTTGAATTTCATTCTCATTTCTTCCATGGGACCTAGAAATTCAACCAATGACACACATGTGATTTTTCAACCCACTTTGGTGCACCGGAGCATGTGCATGCAATTCATATTTAGAGTATGCACATTAAAAGTCCAGAAACTCAATTAATGTATAAAAAGGCCAAATGAACCCGAAATAACTCCAAAATTTAACAGGGCACTCATATAGTTCTAGCTTGCCTCTGTAAATAAAATCAGGGGGGAGGCAGCGTATATCGTTTCGCACACAAAGGTGACACGTTACCTCTCGGAACCACGAGGCTTGTTGAGAGAATCTCCGGTTTTGCAAGAGGCTTATACCAAAACTTGTCCCAATTCAGCCAAAAATTATACGTATGAAAACAGGGTTTAGATTATCCCAAACATCTCGCTACCTAGACCAATAATGTACTATGATTTGAATTCAACATAAAATGGATACAAATATTTGAATTGGAGAGAGTATGGTACATGTAGTTCATAGTGAAATATGATTACTGCTATATGTATGTTTTTTGTTATCAAGATAATATTTAAATTATTTTATAACTTGACAACAATCATATTATAATAAGGAAAATTGATTCAAATTTAGTCCATATGGTAGACGACAATATATATGTTCACATGGTGGAGTAAAATGTTCATATATGATGGAAGATCAAAATGTACGACTACATCAATTATAAACCGCAAGGTCACCTAACAATATATTCAAATTCAACATAACGTGGATTCAAAAATTGAAATTCAAGATCATGGCATCTGTAATCATATAAAAAGGGACATTACTCTTTCTTTGGTGGGAATTGATTTGTTTTTTGTTGCTGTTGAGGGAAGTGCGAATCAATTTGGTATTGTGCAGGGTAATCTTGTTCTCCCGATTTTTTTACATTTTTCTAGTAGTTTTTTCAATGGCATCTATACCAATATAGTAAAAGGGGACATGACTCTCTTGTGTCTTGTATGAATTGTTTTTTTACACGTTAAGTTTGTTCTGCCGAACAAGGAATCCGCACCTTGTTATCCCGAAATTTTCAAGCTCGAGTATCTTTTGTCTCACCTGCTTTGAAACTCCCGCTTCTTCAACCCGCGCCGCGCCTTGTTATCCCAAAATTTGGACGCGCGCGAGAACTCCCTCCTCACCCGAAATCGCTCCCGCAGCCCAGACACGTGAAATCCCCCTTCTACCCCTCAGCCGGAAATGAAGCTCCTTGTCGCGGTGTCAAAACCGGTGGGGGTACGCTGGTAACTTACCCTACATTTCGGACAAGCACGTCCCTAAGCTTGGCTCCCCCCTCCCCCTTCGCCCCCCCATTCGTACATCGAGGCCTCCAAAACCCGTGAAACCCCACGCTCCTCCGTCGGCCTCCCGACCGCCGCCCAGCCGAAGACTCTTCCCCGACTACGTCATCCACCGCAACAGCTCGCCGTCCCTCATCCACCGCACCGGATGAGGATCCGTTGTCGATCGCGTCATCCCGCCGGATCAGCTGCCCCGTCCTCCACCTCCAAGGAGCTACCCCGACGTTTGCCTCGTCTATCGCGCCACCTCAATCCCCACAGTGTCGTCTTGACCTGCCCCACCGGAACCACAGCACCCTCACCAATTCCTCTGATGAAGCCGAGGCCAACTCGGCGCCACCAAGGAGGTTCTGCACTCACCGCTGCATTTTATATTTTATTTGATCTCACGGGGCTGCCGGTGCTCGATATCGAGCAGACATGGCGTGTCTCCATCGACGGCGCCGTCGCCGGCCACATCATCCACGGCGTCTCTCCCCCATGTCGTTGCTTCCTCGGCAGTGACTTCCACAACTGCACTAGCTGCAGCTGCTCCGGCTCTCGCTCGTGTTGCGGCTCTGTTCTTGCTGTTGGTCGCGCTGCTGCACTGATCCTGCTTTCGTTCGTGCTGCTGCTCTGCTCTTGCTCTCGCTTGCGCTGCTGCTGCTGCTGCTGCACGACCTCCGGCAGCTACAGGAGTTGCTGCTTTAGCACTCGCTCACGGTGCTACTGCACGACTTGCTCTCTGCTAGTGTGTTCCCTGCTCAAGCGTCTGCTGATTTAGATCACTGCTTCTCTGCTACTAGTGCTCGAACGCCCTAAACATCTATTGCAATGCTATGTTACTAGTTCAATCAGTTTCGACAGTAAAATTCAGTTTCGACTGTGAAGTTCATTTTCTTCAGTTAAGTTTAGAGTGAACAGTACTTACATCATCTGTTGGAGCGGCCGTGGCGCTGATGATGCATTTTACATCTAGCACTTTTTGGTGATGTATTTTACATCATCTATTGCAGATGATATTAGGGTCCAACTTCAGATTAACGTTGTCTGCCTTGTCATGCTTCAGCCTCATCGCCGTACACCCTAGCGGAGCTGCTCCAACGACAGAACCGTCCATCACAGCGGAGCAGTACCCTCGGTGCCGTTTCTAGAGGCCTCGGATCTTCTTCCCCGCCTTCGACAGTCACACCAGCATCATCACCATCCTCCACGTCCAACCCAATGATGCTGAGGTCCACAAGGCTATGCCAAAGAGGTTGTACACTCGTCGCATCACTTTGTTTCTCCATTCCTCTGTTCTTCCAATTCATGTGAGCCAAACACCCAGGTTGACTGAAATCCTATGTTTCAAAATGCTCTGTTTTGCACATGCATTCCTATCCTATTCTTGTGTTTTTACTGTCCCTGCGTTTATAGAATCCTCCAATTCTAAGGAGCCCTTACAGATTTACTTCATTTTCAGATAGGCGTCAAAGAAAACTCTGTGTGTTATGTCCTGCTCCTGCCGTGCCGTCATCCACCCCACCTGAGGTGCACCATCGACAGAAGCATTCACTGTAGCAGAGATCCCCCCTACAGACTTCCTTTTGCCGCCTCAGATCATCTTCCCCGTTGCCGAAAGCCATGCCAACTGCATTACCATCATCGACTGAGCAGATGAACCTGAGGACTACACAGTTCTGGAAGAGAGGTCGCAGTCTTTCGTGTTTGCTTACGTTATACATCGGTTATTATTACCTGCTACTTTATTGTTCAATCTTGAGTTTTGAATTGCCCATGGGTCTCATATCGAGCCAACAACAAATAGTATATGTCTACTATCTGGTTCATCTGGGGTCTTCTATGTGGTTCATGTTGGGTGGGCAACAAACAATAGATGATCCATTGTCTATCTTTTATAACTAAAGCTATAATCTACCTGCTATCATTAGTTTTGGATCCATCCACTCGTTTGCTACCACCAGTCTTGATTTTTGCATGCACCCCTTAGGCCTTACAAAATCTAACTATGTTTTTATTATGCATGTCAGATATTGTACACAATTGTACTGAACATGTAGAGAAAAAGAGAAGACCGTTGCGTGCGAATATAATGTCATGCAGACGCCGCTCCATGGTGGGCGAAGTGCCCCCCCCCTCCTGCATTTCCAGATTGTATTCCAGAGGAAGATAACTGTTCAGATGGAGATTCAGATGGAGCCAACCACGCCTGTTTACCACCTGAGGTGTTTGCTCTAACCTGGCATGCTGATGTTGGTCATATAATGCATATGGGGCCTTGCATTGCTTACATTATACATCTTATATGTCATCAGCTTAGTTTAGATTTGCTTTGTGTGAATGCCGCATGTTTGGTTTCTATATCATACTCCCACCATTCCTAAATATTTGTCTTTTTAGAGATTTCAACAAGTGACTACATACAGAACAAAATGAGTGAATCTACACTCTAAAATATGTCTATATACATCCGTATGTGGTAGTCCATTTGAAATATCTAAAAAGACAAATATTTAGGAACAGGGGGGAGTATATGGGAATTATGCAATGCCATCTTCTTTATCCAGGCATCATATACGTGAATCATGCAATGCCATCCTGTTTAGCCAGTCATCGTATATGTGAATTGTATCGTGCCATATTTTTTTCCATAATGTATTCCATTTGTCAGCAATGTTTATACATTCATCTACTCTTCCTGTGCATCAGCCATTTGAGTCGGTCATGGGAAAATCTGGAGTGAAAACAAGGTCTTCTGAGCAGTCAGTGCTACATGTCGATGCAGAATTCTTGTTGGTTACAGATAGCTGCTCAGAGGAGGATTCAGAGAGAGATGACCAGTCGTATCCCCCCCCCCCGAGGTGCATGCTCTAACTTGGCTGGGTTATATTGCTCATATCATGCATATGGTGTCTTGCATTGTCATGCCATCTGCTTAGATTAGACATGCTTTGTGTGAATGCCTCCTGTTTGCTTTCTATATTAGATATGTGAATTATGCAATGCCATGTTTTTCAGCCAGTTATCATATATGTGAATTATGCACCGCCATGGAGCCGGGCATCATATATGTGAATTATCTCATGCCATCTTTTTATTTCATTTCGTATTCCATTTGTCGACAATCTGTGTATATTGAACTACTCTTCATGTGTATCAGCCATTTGAGTCGGTTATGGAAAAATCTGGAGTGAAAACAAGGTCTTCAGAGCAGGCAATGGTACCTGTTGAAGCATATATCTCGATGGTTATAGGGAGCTCCTCAGAGGAGGATTCAGAGACAGATGACCAGTCCTATATCCCACCTGAGGTGTATGCTCTAAGTTGCAATGTTTATATTTCTCATATGTTGCATATGGTATCTTGCATTACTTAGTTTAGACATCATATGCACAATATTGAATCTATCTGCTTAGTTTAGAGATCATACATGTGAGTGCCAGCTACTTAGTATATGAATCAATTATGTCAATTATATCATGCCATACTGTATA
This sequence comes from Triticum urartu, assembly GCF_056163025.1. Taxonomy (NCBI): domain Eukaryota; kingdom Viridiplantae; phylum Streptophyta; class Magnoliopsida; order Poales; family Poaceae; genus Triticum; species Triticum urartu. Next base: position 357,705,085 of record NC_141877.1, read on the forward strand.
CTTAGACAACATGTATGTGAATTATTTCATCCCAACCTATTTTAGAAAGACATCATATAGTTTTGTCATGTCATCCTCTTTAGGTACTAATCATATGTTGAATTATGCCATTATATCCTGTTAAGTTAACCATCATATATCTGAAACTGTGTCATGCTATCCTGTTTAGTTAGGCATCATATATGTGAAATTGTGTCATGCTGTCCTGTTTGGTTAGACAACATATATGTGAATTACCACATCTGTCTGTCATACAATGTCTGTACGTTCAATTTCTTTTCTTGTTTATCAGCCATTTGAATTGGAGGGGGTGATTGCAGTATCTAAGGGAGCAAAAACCCATTCTTCACAAAAGACAGTGCTACCCGTCGATGCAGATAGAACCATGGTTGTACTGGCCCACAAATTAGCCCCACCACACATAATTGAGACTCTTCCACATTGCACACTTACACCGTTGGGCAGAGAACCAGCTACAACCCATCTAACCGAAACCCCAGCGGATAGTAACCCACTTATAGTTGACAAAGCACCATGTCCACCACAGAGTACCCCCACACAAGCAGTTTGTAAAGCTACTGCAGTGCCCAAAGCACGAAGACCACCACAGCTAACCCAAACTCCACGTTTAAAGCAGAAGAGCAACTGTTCTCAGGTCAGATTCCGTAGCTATGGTCCATACTCCTTTGCTGTTGCATCACTGTATTTACTCATACCAACTACTTTCGAATTTGAAGGATCCAATTGAAACTCCAATGGCGCAACAGGTATGTTTTAAACCTATTTCTTTAACTGGATTGCTGTTCTAACTTCTTGCTCTATGTTGATTTCAGTTTAAGTTGTATAAACAGTTATGTTCTCATGTGATGCACATTACAAGTGCTGCCAATGCTGTGTATTTTCTCACACTTATATTCTGTCTATGCTGCTGTGTCTTAAAAATATATGAGTTGAACTGTGTCTCTATCTTGATTAGGGAACATAAACTAGAATGATATGGACAATACAGTGACCATAGTACATAGATATATGTTTGTTTCATGTTGTTATCCTGTCCACCTTACTACTGAACCGGTTTACCAAAATGAGTTTCGTATACCACAAGCTAAACCTGTGATGTGTCTGCTTGTTTCTCTTGTAGTATGCAAACAGAATATTGGAGAAGAGCACCCCACTATGCAATGGTAGAGAAAGTAATGAAGATAAGGTTTAAGATAGTGAGACAACCCTGTCGGTCTCCAAGAAAGGTGATAAAAACGATCTTGTAGACAGTGAGAAAACCCCACAGTCCTGCATTGATGTAGTGTTCGAGTTACTGGCCAGTACCGCTGGCACAAGCTCTTCGAACTCGCTGCCTGAATCACTTCGACTTCTTCAGTCTCAGCTACAAGCTGAAAGGCATTAGTCAGCTATGCTGCGGCAAGAAGCCGAAGGACTGAGGAAGTCCCTGCAGAATTCAGATGCGTACTTTCTTGTGCAACAGCAAGTGCTGGAGGATTTAAGCGCCAAACAAGAGAAAGTTAATAAGCTTGCTAAGCATCTTGCCAGCATTATGGGTACCCAGGATATTGTTTCTTGAACTCTTCTGAAGTGGTTTCAGTTCTGGACTTGTTTTGCTGCGGCGTTTATATGCTGCTTTGTTCCCTATATTTTCACTAGTGGCGAACTTTGATGCCGAGTGGATGTAATATGTGTAATAGCTGTGATAGCCTAGCATAAGTTGTTTGCTTATTTATTTCCTTGTTGTCTTGTTTATTTGTTTGCTTGTAGTCAGTGCAGTTCTTTTTCCGCGGTTTGCTAGTGGCTGCAATAACCTATTTTTTAAAACTAGGCCACAATAACCATGGGCCTAATATTTATTGTAGTGACACTAGGCCTCCTACGGGCCGTAGAAACAGTGGGCCTTCTACGGGCCATAGAAACAGTAGGCCTTCTACGGGCCATAGAAACAATGGGCCTTCTACGGGCCGTAGAAACAATGAGCCTTCTACGGGTCGTATCATCAATGCGCCTTATACGGGCCGTATGATTGATTGGCCAAACATGGGCCAATAAAAGGCCGCATTATGGTCGTAAACGAGCTAGAGTTGGAATCGTCCGTTCATGGGCCGACCATAACGGGACATCATTAATAGGCCGTATTTGATGACGCTATGAAAACGGCCCAACGTATTAACGGACCACAAATGGGCCGACTATAACCACAGGCTGAATTTGGCCCACAAGCAGAAAATGACAGTAACAGGCCGTAAGTAAACGAATGCTGGAAATGAGCCCACGAGTAAATGGGCTCTGAGAAGGCCGAAAGATAACATGGGCTGGAAACGGCCCAACAGAATAATGGGCCGTTAATGGGTATAAAGTGATACACTGTTCATTACGGGACAGTTTCTCCACGGGCCGTTAATGGGTGTAAAGTGATACACTTTTCATTACGGGCCAGTTTCACCACGGGCTGTTAATAGGCCAAGAGTTACATAGGGCCTCATATGGGACGAAAGACGTCATGGGCCATACATGGGCCAGAAGTGAAAACGAGCTGGAATCATATTGGATGGCCCAGATGACGCTACTGGGCCTAATTCAGATAGGCGTAACGGGCCTTGGGTTAGCGGGCTGTAAATGGGCTATATGCGAACAGGCCGTTAACAGGCTTTCCATGGGCCGGCCCACCACCTTTTGACCAAGTCAAACGGGCCGGCCTTTTCACAGGAATGGGCCTCTATTGGGTCGTGCCACGTGTCGACGTATCATAGGCGCCTTCTGTCCAATGAGTGGATGACATCTGTCCCAATGATGAGCCGACACGTGTTTCCTCCAGCCAATGATGATTTTACACATGGAAAATCCCCATTGGTCGGGGCTGTTAACGGGTTATCGGATCCAAAACCCGACCCGATAGCTTAACGGCGTTCCGTTACGGTGGATGCCACGTGTCGGTCACCCTTGACGAAAGCACTTCTGTGACACGCGATTTATCGTTATGGAAGTGCACACTTCCGTGATGATAATTTTGGTAATGTCATGGAACACTTCTACGACAGCACAGGTATGACTATCTTAATTCTGTCATAAAATCGTCATGGATGTACATGCATGAAAAAAAACGCGACCTACTGTGACAAACACGTATCATCACGGAAGTGTATTTTTTGTAGTGTTAATATCCGGTTATGTGGCAGATGGGAATTTGTTAATACCCGATTGTAGAGAACTTGACACCAGATTCAAACTAAAATACACCAACCACGTGTGTAACCGTGACCGTCTCTTTTCGAGTGATTTCGGGAAGAGAACATGGTTGGGTTATGTTTGGACATAAGTAGTTCAGGATCACTTCTTGATCATTACTAGTTTGCGATCGTTGCATAGTTTCTCATCTTATTCTTGTACTCGTAAGTTAGCCACCATATATTGCTTAGTCGCTTGTTGCAACCTCACCACTTATCCTTTCCATACCCATTAAGCTTTGCTAGTCTTGATACCCATGGTAATGGGATTGCTGAGTCCTTGTGGCTCACAGATTACTATTACAACAGTTGCAGGTACAGGTAACGCGATGATCATGACGTGAGAGCGATGTTTACTTGTTTTGGAATTCTTCTGCTTCTTCTTCGATCAAGGGATAGGTTCCAGGTCGGGGAGCCTGGGATTAGCAGGGTGGATGTCGTTCTTCTCTTTCATTTGATTTCAGTCGTAGTTGGATCCTGCTCTTTTGTATGTTGATTGCTATGTATTGATGAACTGTTGTATTCATGTTGTAGCTTGTGGCGAGTGTAAGCCTTCAACTTGTATTCTCATCTATTCAATACATGGTATGTTGTAATGATATCCACCTTGCTATGTGCTTGAAATGCGATTGTGCCCCGATCATGAATTCATCACGTGATTGGGATAGAATCGCATCTTGGGCGCTACATCAACTCCATATATTATTTCCCATTGATCTATGGTTATCCTAGGATGTTTGAGTAGATCCATTTTGTCCTATGGGTTAACCGTGATCTTGGTTGGTATGATTGTATATTTTATTTATGGTGCTATCCTATGGTGCCCTTCGTGTCGCGCAAACGAAGGGGCCCCCGTTGTAGGGTGTTGCAATATGTTCATAGTTTGCTTATTGTCGGTGTTGCGGGGTTGACAGCAGCCTAAACGCGCATAAGCGGGTTATGGCGTATGGGAGTAAAGAGGACTTGATACTTAATGCTATGGTTGGGTTTCACGACCTTAATGATCTTTAGTAGTTGCGGATGCTTGCTAGAGTTCCAATTATAAGTGCATATGATCCAAGTAGAGAAAGTATGTGAAAGTGCAACTATCCCTAGTTAGTTTTGGTAATTCATAACAACATATAGCTCATTGAGCTAATGCTATTCCAAGATGATTATTTCAGGAAAGCTCAATGATTGGCATGGCATGGATATGAAAGTGGAACCCTCAAAATGCTAAGGACAATGGATTGGCTCAAGCTCAAAAGCTCAAGACTCTTCATTTCATATTTTAGTGATCCAAGATCATTGAGTCCATAGGAAAAGCCAATACTATTAAGGAGGGATGAGGTGTTGCTTAATGAGCCTCTTGCTTCATGTGCTTAGTGATATGCTCCAAAACCCTCAACTACTTTCCCATATCCACATATGACCTAAACTCTAAGCCAAACTCGGTCCTACCGATTCTTCCTATCCGGCGCCACCGAGTTTCACTTGTCATTAGCCACTGCCAAACCCTAGCAATTCGGTTCTACCGATAAGGATCTCGGTCCCACCGAGATGGGGTTGCAAACTCTCTGTTTCCCTTTCGTAACTTTTCGGTCCCACCGAAAGAGCGAATCGGTCCCACCGAGATTGCAATGTAAACTCAGTGTTTCCCCTTTGTAACTTTTCGGTCTCACCGAGTTCCACTCGGTCCCACCGAAAGAGAAAATCGGTCCCACCGAGTTTGCCTGACCAACTCTCTGGTTAGCTAATTACCAGACTCGGTCTCATCGAGTTTGTGTAATCGGTCTCACCGAGATTACGTTATGCCCAAACCCTAACCGAATCGGTCCTACCGAGTTGCATGTCAGTCCCACCGAAATTCCTAACGGTCACTAGGTTTACTACTTCGGTCAGACCGAGTTTATTTATTCGGTCCCACCGAGATTGGAAAACTGTGTAACGGTTGGATTTTGTGCGGAGGCTATATATACCCCTCCACCTCTTTCTCATTCTAAGAGAGAGCCATCAGAACACACACATCATTCCAACTCATTTGTTCTGAGAGGGAACCACCTACTCATGTGTTGAGACCAAGACATTCCATTCCTACCTTATGAATCTTGATCTCTAGCCTTCCCAAGTTGCTTTCCACTCAAATCTTCTTTCCACCAAATCCAAATCCTATGAGAGAGAGTTGAGTGTTGGGGAGACTATCATTTGAAGCACAAGAGCAAGGAGTTCATTACCTACACACCATTTGTTACTTCTTGGAGAGTGGTGTCTCCTAGATTGGCTAGGTGTCACTTAGGAGCCTCCGACAAGATTGTGGAGTTGAACCAAGGAGTTTGTAAGGGCAAGGAGATCGCCTACTTCGTGAAGATCTACCGCTAGTGAGGCAAGTCCTTCGTGGGCGATGGCCATGGTGGGATAGACAAGGTTGCTTCTTCGTGGACCCTTTGTGGGTGGTTGCTTCTTCGTGGACCCTTCGTGGGTGGAGCCCTTCGTGGACTCGCGCAACCGTTGCCCTTGGGTGGAGCCCTGTGTGGACTCACGCAACCGTTACCCTTCGTGGGTTGAAGTCTCCATCAACGTGGATGTAGGGTAGCACCACCTATCCGAACCACGGGAAAAACATTCGTGTCTCCAATAGCGTTTGAATTCTCCAAACCCTTCCCTTTATATTCTTGCAAGTTGCATGCTTTACTTTCCGCTGCCCATATACTCTTTGCATGCTTGCTTGAATTGTGTGATGATTGCTTGACTTGTTCCAAAATAGCTAAAATCTGCCAAGAACTAAAATTGGGAAAAGGTCAAGTTTTTATTTGGTCAAGTAGTCTAATCACCCCCCCTCTAGACATACTTTCGATCCTACAAGTGGTATCAGAGCTTTGGTCTCCATTTGCTTGATCTCCATAGCTTTTGGTGGTCATAGCCTTGGTTTCACAACCTAGGAGAGTATGGCGTCTAGCGAGGGAAATTATCACCGTAGAGGTCCTTACTTTGATGGTACTAATTTTGCTAGTTGGAAGCATAAAATGAAAATGCATATTCTTGGACATAACCCCGCCGTTTGTGCTACTGTGTGTGTTGGTTTGCAAGGTGACTTCTTTGACGGGGGAGAACCAAACCGTGAAGCTACCGCGGATGAGTTGAAGATGTTGCAATACAATGCTCAAGCTTGTGATATTCTCTTCAACAGATTGTGCCCCGAAGAATTCAACAAAATCAGCCGCCTTGAGAATGCAAAGGAAACTTGGACACTTTGATTGATATGCACGAAGGTACCGACTCCGTCAAGGAATCCAAGTTGGATGTGCTTCAAAGCCAACTTGACAAGTTCAAGATGAAGGATGGTGAAGGTGTCGCTGAAATGTACTCTAGGCTTGCTCTCATCACAAATGAGATTGTCGGCTTAGGAAGTGAAGAGATGACCGATAAATTCATCATCAAGAAGATCCTAAGAGCCTTGGAAGGAAAATATGATACCGTGTGCACATTGATCCAAATGATGCCCAATTACAAAGATATCAAGCCAACGGAGGTGATTGGAAGAATTGTTGCTCATGAGATGTCACTTAAGGATAAAGAGGAACTTCACAACAAATCAAGTGGTGCCTACAAAGCCTCATGTGAAGCCCCTACATCATCAAGTGAGAAACAAGACTTCAATGAAGAATTGAGCTTAATGGTGAAGAACTTCAACATGTTCTACAAGAATAGAAGCAAAGATAGAAGCTCCAAATCAAGGTCCTACAATGACAAAAGATCTTCTAGTCGAGAGCGAAACTGTTACAATTGTGGAAGACCCGGACACTATTCCAATGAGTGTACGGCTCCCTACAATAAAAGAGAAGATTCTCCAAGAAGAAGAAGCAAAGGATCACCACCAAGAGAGAGAAGGAGTAGAGATGATCGTTATGAACGAAGATACTCACGGAGAAGCAAGGATTCGGAAAGGAAGGAAAAATCATCAAGGAGCTACACAAGACGAAGACATCAAGCTCATGTTGGTGAATGGGTATCCGGCTCCGACTCCGACAGCCACTCCGAGAGAAGTTATCACTCCGACTCCGGAGATACTCAAGATGAAGGTGTTGCCGGTCTAGCACTTGTGTCAACCAACTCCTACGACATATTTGACTCACCAAATTAAGGAATTGGAAGATGCTTCATGGCCAAAGGTCCTAAGGTAACACACCCCGAGTATGTTGATTTCAATAGTGATGAAGATGACTTGTTAGGTGATGATTTGATTGGTGACAACTCTAGTGATGAATACTATGATGAAAGACCAATTAATCATGCTAATCAAGATAAAACGAATGACAATGATAAGGATAAGATTGAGGCTCTAACTAAAGAACTAAAAACTCTTAAGTTAGCTCATGACACTATCTTCGAAGATCATCGAGAACTTTTAAGGGCTCATGAGAAGCTACGCTTTGAAAAGCTCAATCTTGAGTAAGAGCATGAGTTCTTAAAGGCAACCAATTATGACTCCGCAAGAAAAGTTCTTCTTACATTGCCAAGCGTTTACTCCTATCCACTTACATGCCTCAAGTCAAATCTAACAACAAAGATCCTTCCTCTAGTAGTAACAATGATCATGCTAAATCCAATATTGTTGCTTCTAGTAGTTCTCTTGATTCCACTAATGATTCTCTTAGCCAAGTTACACTTGAGCAAGAAAATAGCTTATTGAAGGGAATTATAGAGAAAGGAGTATACAAAAGCCTTGCCGGGAGTAAGCAATTCGAGGAAATTGTGCGCAAGCAAGGAATGCACCGGAAGAATCAAGGTGTTGGTTTTGAACGAAAGTTCAATGCCAATGGAGTTGAGTGGGAAGAAGATCAATACCCCAAGACAAAGTTTGTTCCTCAACAAGAGAAGTATACTTCTTTCAAGGGGACACAAGCTCAAGATGATCTTCCACCACAAGACTACGAGCAAAAAGGCAAGGACAGGCTTCAAGAGGAAATTGATGCATTTGAAGAAGCTCCTAAGACCTTAGTCAAGTGGATTCCCAAGACTACTTCAAGTTCCACTTCATCAAGTACGACTACAACTCCAAGGATTCCCATCAAGATGATGTGGATCCAAAAGAAGAAGAACTAGAGAGTTCTTGAGGGTGACTCCGCCAACATACTTCACTCTTATCATTTTGGCAAGAACAAGTACAATCAACTTCCACATCCTGCACTAGTTCAAGGAGTCACAAACCCTCTTGTTGGTAAGACAAGGGACAAGGTAACCTAAAGTTTTCATGGACATCATCTTGTGTGTGCATCACTCTATGTCTATGGATATCCTTGTTTGTTCCTTGTGGGACTAACCCATGTAGGTATTGAAAGTGCAATTCACTCAAATGGATAGCTCCAAGAGATCTACATCAACATTGAGCATCTACATCTTCAATATCTACATGAAGTCATCATCGACAAAACCCAAGGTTAGTTCATCCCTCTTAGGGGGGATATCACATCTAGGGGGAGCTTTACTCTAAGACTTGAGCTAAAGCAACTCTAAAGATGTGAACAAAACAGTTCTTTATGTAAAAGTGGTAACCCCACTTGAGCTTAAACGATGAGTATGACCTACGATCAAGTGTTCTCACTTGACTCCTAAGTCAATATACTCATATATAGATGACCTAGTCATCGCAAATTGCTTGATAGATGCTAGAATTGGTTGTGCATGCTTTGCCACATATTTCATTTGCTATCTTATTGTGTGAGCATGCTGATTGCATACTTTACTCATTCAAGGACATCCACTTGTTGTTTTGATTGTTTGGCTTTATCTTCTTTTGCCAAGTGGATGGACAAGAATGCCTAAGAACCTCCTCTAGCTATCTATGCTTTTCTCGTCTCAAACTCTATTCATGCTGCATCACAAAATTTGATCAAGTCAGATTCGAACCACTCTGTGTGAGGAGCGCTCGGAGTCCCTGATTCGTCATAGACTAAACTTCCAAAACCTCTTTATGAATCTCGGTCTGACCGATACTCCATTTTCGGTCCTACCGAGTTCATTAAGTTGATCTAGGTTTTCGATCTTGGTGCAACCGATTTGAACTTTTCGGTCACACCGAGTTGCAATAACTGCACACAGTTTTGCATCTCGGTGCCACCGAGTTGTTCCACTCGGTCACACCGACAGGGCCGGGCTATATATAGTGACGGGCAGAATTTTGGAAATTTCTCCGAAACCTCCTCGCCCGCATGATAGCCTGCTCTGCCTTCGTGGTCTCCGGATCGTCTTCTCACCGCCAGCAGCCTCCAGTCGCTGGTCTCCGCCGCCGTCAACGGAATTCTGCCCCGCCGTTGCCGTCGTAGCGAGTCTTCGCCGAACTAGGGTATGGACTCGATCTTTGTGCTATTCTCCACTCCGATTCCTAGCACATTGTGATCATCATGATTCTTGCCACGATTGAAACACTCCTATCCAGTCAATGAACTCGTAGATTAGGCTTAATTCGAAAATTTTAGGGTTAGGTTTCCGCCGAAACCATCTCGGACCCACCGAGTTGAAAAACTCGGTCCCACCGATCTGGCTTTTGCCATTGCACAAGTGAAACTCGGTCTGACCGAGAATAACTTATCGGTGTGACCGATTTTGGAATTCTGTGAAACCCTAGCAGTCTCGGTGCCACCGAACTGTGACTCGGTCTGACCGAGTTCACCAGTTCTGGTGCCAAAACTGCTTCGGTGTCACCGAGTTTGAAAATCGGTAGATCCGAGATGCTTTCTGTGGAAAACTAAAACTAAGTTTTTGGATTATTCTTTTGCAAAAATCTCTGCTTTTTGTGATGCTCATCCACTCTATCTTATCCATAATCTATTCACAGGGTCAGCAGTTAGTTTGCAACATGTCTGATCAAAGTGACAGCCAGAATGTGTCTGATCAGCAAGTTGTGATGAGTGAGGACACTAGCCCCTCAAGTTCTTCTGATGATGGCAGCAGGAGCACACCCAGCAATCTACCTAAGGCTGCCACACATCAAAGGAAGAAGAGAACGTCTGATTCTGAGGATGAAGACTATGTGGCAGAGGAAGAGGCCACTTCCAAAAGAGTTGAGCCAGCTCAAGGCTCAAAGCCAGGCCTGAAAGTCAAGAGGCCAGCAGGGAGGCAGCCCATGTCAAAGGCTAGAGCCTCCACTGAGAAGCCTGCTCCCATTGAGCCCGTTGCTGCTGAGGGCAAAAAGAGGAAAGAGAGGGTGAAGAAGACTGTAGCCAAAGTGCTTGGGAGAGCCTCCATCATGGTAGAAGAGGAGGAAGAAGAGGCAGCTGCACCAGCGCCCAAGGCAGCCAAACTTATGGGAGATGCCATAAGGTCAGGAACAGATGCATCCAAGCCCAAGGAAGCACCCAAGGCTGCATCTAAGCCTAAGACAGCACCAAAGAGAAACACAAGGAGTATACCTGCCGCAGAAAAGAACAAGGCCCCAGTGCCTGAAGCTACTGAAGAAGAGGAAGAGAGTGTCCTCCGGAAGCTCAAGCCCAAGATCCCAGACCACAACGATGCTCATCCTGTGGCTGAGGACATGAAGCTCAGGAGAGACTCAGGGCTGAGAAAATGGAGAGAAGCAGATCCGTATGCTTCTAGGAGAAGGACTGCCGTGGATTACAGGTTTCATACAAAGGAGCAACAAGATTTTTATGAGACTATTTTGCTTGACAAGAAGCCAATCGTTTGTGACATGAGATGGGTCAACTGGACCTACATCAAGGAGAATGAAGAGTACTACCCAGGAGTTCAGGACAGCTTCAGAGCGTGTGGAGTAGAGGACTTTGTTGGGCAGAAGCTCACAAAGTGGAACGAGGAACTCATCATGCAGTTCTACTCCATAGCTCACTTCTACCCGGATGGAAGAATTACATGGATGTCTGAGGGTACAAGGTACCAATCTACAGTGGCTGAGTGGGCACAGATCATCAATGCCCCAGAAGAGCAAGATGAGGACTTGGATATCTATGCCAAGAAGAAAATGGACCATAACTCCATGTCCAACATGTACAAGGAGATCCCCAATGAAGCTCTTGACACATTCAAGTTTGGCTCAGTGCATTATCTGCTCTCAGGATTGCCTACTATCAATTGGATACTAAGGCACACTCTGTTGCCTAAGTCTGGAGATCACAAGATGATCAGAGGTCACGCGATCAACTTGCTTCATGTCTTTGACGTGCCTCAGAAATTCAAGGTCATGAGTCTCATTGTGGAAATCATTAAGAGGACAGCTGCAGATCAGAAGAGGAGCTGTGGATATGCCCCTCAGATTCAGGAGCTCATCAACTCCAAGATGGGCACGGGCGTATATTTGTTGGATAAGGAACACCTGCCCATCCGCCCAGATTTTGAGAACAATGAAGTTGTGATGACAGAGAATGAGCCATCGTCTGCACAAGCATTTGCAAAGAAGGAGAAGGCGAAGAAGGAAAAAGCTGCCAGGATGCCTACTCAAGAGGAGGCATCTGAGTACTTCTTGAAGACCAAACAAGAGCAGCTCGGTTACTTGATTGCATCCATGCTGAGAATTGAGCAAAGTCTGGCCAACCTCACTAAGAATCAGCAGAGCCTAGAGAGAATCATGGAACAGAAGTTCTATGACTTGGATGTCAAGGTAACGGAAGTTCAGTCTGCAGTGGAGCAGCTCCAGGAGGACATGAATGAGAGGAGAGGCAGGACTACCACTCATGCTTTTTCTAGAGTGCCACGAGGCCCGAGGTCGTCTGCACTGCCAATTGCTGACTCCAGAGCCACCACCTCAGCACCAGCTACAGCCTCAGCTCCAGCGTCTACCTCAGCTCCAACTCCAGCAACTACTTCAACATCTACAGAAGCCTTCGTCCTTGGAGTGATCCAGACTCCACCACCACCTGAAGATCAAGCCTGAGCGTCGATCTAGTGCTATGCATTTTCTAGGAACTTTTTGGTAACTTGTTGCCAAAGGGGGAGAAGATGTATAGATCATAGGCTTCGAGAGAGAGTGTTGCTTTTATTCTCTCTTGTTTTATTTGGTGGTTTTTCGAACTTTGTTTGCTTTTGTGTGTGAGATACTACGTCCTTATGTTTGTGAGACATCGATGATCATGTGTTTGATCATAAGCTACACTTAATGTTTTCTTAATGCTTGCTTAAATATTATCATTCTATCTATCATTTGTGATCATCCACTATTCTTGGTGATGAGTGCATGTATTTCAATCTTATCATTTTGAGCACTCCACCAAGATGTATGTGACATGGAAGAGTAACCCATGATTCTAACTCTTTGTGCATTTGCAGTCCAAAGCAAATTTTAAATATGCACAAATTTAGGGGGGGCTCTTACTTATCACATACTTCTCAAAGCGACGATATATTTCATGCTTATTTTTTGTCGAAGCTTTGATCTATATGTTGTCATCAATTACCAAAAAGGGGGAGATTGAAAGTGCAACTATCCCTAGGTGGTTTTGGTAATTCATAACAACATATAGCTCATTGAGCTAATGCTATTCCAAGATGATTATTTCAGGAAAGCTCAATGATTGGCATGGCATGGATATGAAAGTGGAACCCTCAAAATGCTAAGGACAATGGATTGGCTCAAGCTCAAAAGCTCAAGACTCTTCATTTCATATTTTAGTGATCCAAGATCACATTGAGTCCATAGGAAAAGCCAATACTATTAAGGAGGGATGAGGTGTTGCTTAATGAGCCTCTTGCTTCATGTGCTTAGTGATATGCTCCAAAACCCTCAACTACTTTCCCATATCCACATATGACCTAAACTCTAAGCCAAACTCGGTCCTACCGATTCTTCCTATCCGGCGCCACCGAGTTTCACTTGTCATTAGCCACTGCCAAACCCTAGCAATTCGGTTCTACCGATAAGGATCTCGGTCCCACCGAGATGGGGTTGCAAACTCTCTGTTTCCCTTTCGTAACTTTTCGGTCCCACCGAAAGAGCGAATCGGTCCCACCGAGATTGCAATGTAAACTCAGTGTTTCCCCTTTGTAACTTTTCGGTCTCACCGAGTTCCACTCGGTCCCACCGAAAGAGCAAATCGGTCCCACCGAGTTTGCCTGACCAACTCTCTGGTTAGCTAATTACCAGACTCGGTCTCACCGAGTTTGTGTAATCGGTCTCACCGAGATTACGTTATGCCCAAACCCTAACCGAATCGGTCCTACCGAGTTGCATGTCAGTCCCACCGAAATTCCTAACGGTCACTAGGTTTACTACTTCAGTCAGACCGAGTTTATTTATTCGGTCCCACCGAGATTGGAAAACTGTGTAACGGTTGGATTTTGTGTGGAGGCTATATATACCCCTCCACCTCTTTCTCATTCTAAGAGAGAGCCATCAGAACACACACATCATTCCAACTCATTTGTTCTGAGAGAGAACCACCTACTCATGTGTTGAGACCAAGACATTCCATTCCTACCTTATGAATCTTGATCTCTAGCCTTCCCAAGTTGCTTTCCACTCAAATCTTCTTTCCACCAAATCCAAATCCTATGAGAGAGAGTTGAGTGTTGGGGAGACTATCATTTGAAGCACAAGAGCAAGGAGTTCATTACCTACACACCATTTGTTACTTCTTGGAGAGTGGTGTCTCCTAGATTGGCTAGGTGTCACTTGGGAGCCTCCGACAAGATTGTGGAGTTGAACCAAGGAGTTTGTAAGGGCAAGGAGATCGCCTACTTCGTGAAGATCTACCGCTAGTGAGGCAAGTCCTTCGTGGGCGATGGCCATGGTGGGATAGACAAGGTTGCTTCTTCGTGGACCCTTTGTGGGTGGTTGCTTCTTCGTGGACCCTTCGTGGGTGGAGCCCTTCGTGGACTCGCGCAACCGTTGCCCTTGGATGGAGCCCTGTGTGGACTCGCGCAACCGTTACCCTTCGTGGGTTGAAGTCTCCATCAACGTGGATGTAGGATAGCACCACCTATCCGAACCATGGGAAAAACATCTGTGTCTCCAATAGCGTTTGAATTCTCCAAACCCTTCCCTTTATATTCTTGCAAGTTGCATGCTTTACTTTCCGCTGCCCATATACTCTTTGCATGCTTGCTTGAATTGTGTGATGATTGCTTGACTTGTTCCAAAATAGCTAAAATCTGCCAAGAACTAAAATTGGGAAAAGGTCAAGTTTTTATTTGGTCAAGTAGTCTAATCACCCCCCCTCTAGACATACTTTCGATCCTACAGTATGTTAGCTCATGCCTCCCCCTCATGTAAAATAACAAGAATGATTACTGGTACTTGTTATCGATTACCTAGGGACAAATGACTTTCTTGTTGACAAAATCTATCCACTTTTATTACCTTGTAATTTATTCGTAGTTTTATTCTTGCAAAATAGTTTCATACTTGTTTTATGTAAAGCAAACGTCAAGTTTGCGTAGAGTTGTATCGGTGATCGATAGAACTTGAGGGAATATTTGTTCTACCTTTAGCTCCTCGTTGGGTTAGACACTCTTATTTATCGAAGAAGGCTACAAACGATCCCTATACTTGTGGGTTATCAAAGTCGCACGCGTCCCGTCGAGCCTATGCGGCAGACTACTCGCACGCGTCCCGTCGATCCTACACGGCGGACTTCTCGCGCTCGTCCTGTCTAATCAAATAGCTTTACGCACGCCATCGAGTATGGTTAAATTATGGCACAAAATACAAAGATGAAATGAACGAGGACCGAGGTAGTACTATCCCATAAGAAAAGAGGGATGTGTGGCTACAGCTAAATGGTTACGGGAACACACACGATTCATATAATAGAACCGTTTGCAATATTAATGTGTCAGCTATTTGTTTCAGAAGGACTTCGTTGGCTATTAATGTGTGCGCCTTGTCTCGAACTGGACGATGTTTTTACCATGACATATATGTGCATGCCATGTCATGAAACCATGACAAGTTTCATGTTTTTGGGGTGAGTTTTTGGTTTACTGGGATTTAAAAACCGAGATTCTCAATGTTTCAGGAGGACGAGACGTTTGTAATTCATTCCCATTCCTTCAATGAGACCTAAACATGCAGCCAATGACACATGTACTATTTTCCACCCATTTTGCTTCACTAGAGCATGTTCTTGTAGTTCAAATTTGAATTATGGACAACATTAAGTGCATAGAAAACTAAATTAATATATAAAATGTCCAAACAAACCCTGGGCAGTTTCAAATTTCAGCACGACACTCCTATTATTCTATGTTGCCTGTAGAAAACTAAATCCAAGGCGAGAAGAGGCAGCGATTATCGTTTCGCCCACAAGAGGGGCATGTTTCCCTACCGGAACCATGAGGGTTGTGAGAAGCTTCGGTTTGTAATAGGCTTGTAATATAGCTTGGCCCAAGTTGGACAACTTTTTTACCACGACATATTGTGCCATGTCGTGAGACCATGCTAAGTTTCATGATTTTCTTGTGAGTTTTGGATTTATGGAGATATAAAAACCGAGATTCACAATGTTTGAGGCTGAGCCATGATGCCGAGACAGTTGAATTCACTCCCATTCCTTCCATAAGACCTAAACATGCACCCCAAGGACACATGTACGATTTTTCTAGCCATTTTTGGTGGACTGGAGCATGTATTTGTAGTTTAGATTTGAATTGTGGAGATTAAATGGCTAGAAAACTCAATTAATGTATAAAAAAAGGTCAAACGAACCCTGAATAATTTCAAAGTTTAGCGTGAATCTCCCATTGTTCGATGTTGCATGTAGAAGAAAATACAAGGCTAGAAGAGGGAGCGATTATCATTTCGCCCACAAGGGGACACGTTTCCCTATCAAAACCACGAGGGTTCTTGCGAGAGGCTCCGATTTGTAAGAGGTTTGTAATAAAGCTTGGCCCAAATAGGACAATGTTTTTACCACGACATATATGTGCCATGACGTGACACCACGCCAACTTTCATGATTTTCTGGTGAGTTTTGGATTTACATGGATTTAAAAATCGAGATTCCAATTGTTTGAAGACGAGCCAAGATGCCGGTATGGTTGTAATTCATTCCCATTCCTTGCATGGGACCTAAACATGCGTCCAAGGACACATGTATGATTTTTCTAGCCATTCTGGTGAACTAGAGCATGTATTTGTAGTTCAAATTTGAATTATGGACATTAAATGCCTAGGAAACTCAATTAATGTATAAAAAGGCCAAACGAACCCTGAATAATTATAAATTTTAGCACGGATATCCTGTTGTTCCATGTTGCCTCTAGAAAAAATACAAGGCGAAAAGAGGCAGTGATTATCATTTCGCCCACAAGGGGGACACGTTTCCCTATCGGAACCACGAGGCTTCTTGAGAGAAGCTCCGGTTTGTAAGAGGCTTGTAATAAAACTTGCCTCCAAATGGACAAAAAAATCCACGACATATATGTGCCATGTCGTGACACCTTGCCAAGTTTCATGATTTCCGGGTGAGTTTTGGATTTACAAGGATTTAAAAACCGAAATTCTCAATGTCCGAGGCCGAGCCAGACGCCGAGACGGTTGTAATTCATTCTCATTCTATGCATGGGAACTAAACATGCATCCAAGGACACATGTATGATTTTTGTAGACATTTTGGTGCACTAATTTGAATTATGCACATTAAATTAATGCTTACAAATCTTAATTATAATTTATAAAAAAGGCCAAATGAACCCTAAATATTTAAAGCAGTTCTGGTCAATCGTCTGTCACTCATGGGTAAGCACTGTGCGCATGTGTTGTGCTAGCTCATGCTTCCTTCTCTACTAAGTTTTCCATATTAATGTTGTTATATATCCAAACACACTACCGTTTCCCGCCACTCCTCCCATTGGTTTCCCGCTTCTTCTCCCATCGGTTTCCCGCTGCCAGTGTTAGTGCTCATGGAAGGCTAGGCTGCGACACACCGGCCATGTAAATATTGCACACAGTTTCTAAAAGCACAAACATGTGTGATAGCAGGGAGTAAGTCCCATAGGTTGACCGGCGTGAAACGCCTTAAAGGCAAGTAGGCAATTCTCATCAGCAAGGGGCAGCTTCCCATCCGCTAACCTAGTCGAATAGAACGCAAAAGTTAAGCGTGCTGGGGCTGGAGTAGTCTAAGGGTAGGTGAAGTTGCATATCTCAAGCTTCATTTAAACGCCATGATACAGTCATTATAGACATTTATCATCTAGATGTATCTATAGTGATCTGTCATGACGATTATATAAACCTTGGGATCCTTGTTTTGCTAATTTGTGGAATATGTTTTTTATTAGTTATTTTTTGTTCTGAAAAATCGAAGAATGATCGACATCTGTAGGCCTACACTAATTATCCCTTTGACCCAACGCACAACAAGGGGTTCCTCTTTGCTCTGTGTGATATGTTAGAGCAGATCAAATTTCAACACATGCGTTGGATGACACCCCTACCCCCCACCTGCCCCGAAGTTGCGGAACCGACATCATACGTCTTTAAGATGGCTAGGGGGTATGATGTTCATTTTTTGATGTTACTGATGTAGTTGGTGCCCCATCGAAGTTGTGCATTCAAGATTTGAACAAATCACACACCAGACCCATACATTTTTTTCGGGCCGCATGCAGGGTATAGGGGGCCGGGTGTTCTGATCGAACATGTCTCCCTTGTGTGGTTTATAGACGTCGCACATATCTGTGGGCTCCCCGAGGTCAATATCATCCTTGACCGATAATGAGAGGGGCCCACAGAATCTATCCCTTTGACCCAACATACGAGAAGGGTTTGACCATGATGGTTTCCTGTTGCTATGTGTGCCATGTTAGACCAAATAAAGTTTGAGTGCATGCGTTAGACCTGGCTTGGGGTCGGGTACGGTGTTCGGTTTGTAATGTAGTTGGTGCCCCATTGAAGTTCTGCATTGGTGATTTGAACACATCACACACCACCCATACATATTTTCGAGCCGCATGCAGTGTATAGGGGGTGTTTTGATTGGCCACGTCTCCCTTCTGCGGTTATTTGTGATGACACGCATATCTGTGGGCTCCCCGAGTGTATATATATCATCCCATTGACTGATAACGAGGGGTATGTGTTGGCCATTAGTGGATTCCTCCTAGTATTTGTTAGGGCCGGTCACTGTCACATGTTGTTCAAGCAAAGTTCGAGTTCATGCGTTGCCAGGATTCCCTCCCACACGCTCGGATTGGTGGGTTCGACCGACACCGCACGATGTGTATCTCGTCCTTAATTACCTTGCTTTCATGGTTTTTGTCTGTATCGAGAGGCAGGCGCCACACTAAATTGTACATTATTCGATATTGAGAACACACATCACCCCTTCCAAGATACATCATTTTGGGCCGCATGCAGGCGGTGCTGGTTTTGTGGTCCCTCTCGTGTGATTTTTGATGATGGTTCAATCTATTAGCCCAAGCGGTATATATATACAGCCTGTCTATTCTGCTAATATTAGCACAATAACTATTCTGATAACACTTCTGCACTACACGCTCAACGCGAGGGCACTGCACTTTCAGTAGCAGGGGTACTGCAATATAAAGACTAGTGAACTTCGTGTCGGAAAAAACTGCACGCGGTGTTTTTTCGGTACTTTTTGGCTCTGCTTTTTAACCGTTTATCGGAACGAGGCGTGTAATATACCGTTGAGAAGCTATGGATTAGGCGCAACTTCTCCATGTTGAACACTTTTCGACATTCCTCATGGTTTAAGGGTAGTTTTGAAAACGGTGTGGCGCACGACGAGTGGCAGCGAGCGCTTTTTCACAATTTTTTTCTAAACCGCTCGTCGGAATGAAGCAAATGATACACTGTTGGAAAGATATCGTCCAGCCGCATCCTTTTTATATCTATCATTTTCTCTAATTCATTAGGGTTTAAGAGCAATTTTAAATTTAGTAAATCGCGGAATTCTAGTTTTTGGAATTTTTTGCAATATTCATAATGTTTTCGCTCCAGTTTTTGGACCATTTATCTAAACGAGGCGTGGGATACGCCGTTGGAAAGCTACGGATGAGGCGCAACTTTCATATGTTGAAATTACTGTGAAATTCCTTATGGTTTTTAGTTAATTTTGAAAATCGTGCAGCTGACGACGAGAGGCAGCGGCCGTTTTTCGTCATATTTTTACAAACGGCTGGTCGAAATGATTCCAACGTTACGCCGCTGGAAAGATATCGCCGAGACGCAATTTTTTCATGTAGAACACTCTCTCTAATTCCTTACGGTTTAAGAACAGTTATAAAATAAGAAAATGTGAACACTCTGTTTTTCGCGACACCAAAAGCGACGAGTGAACCACATCAGACACATGAACGCACTGCTTCAGACTGAAAACCGCATTGCATCGGACGGGCAAGCGAGCTGCATGGTTCTTGTACTCCTTTTATATTTTATTTTTATGAATGAGTTCTTTTTTATAAATGAGAGTGGGCCGCAGAGATGAGGCCAAGTGAACCACATCAAGAGGAAAAGTGAAACGCAACACGTTTTTGTCATTTTTTTTACATTTTTTATAAATGCATCCGAGCTGCATGGTGAGAGCTAGTGAGCTTCATCCTTTTTGGTCTTTATTATATTTCTTTTTTATTTATCCTATTTTTTGTTTTCACTAATTTCATTTGATTAACCTATTTGGACGAGGGAGAGTGTAAACTGCATGTTGTTTATTCGAAAAGAGCCAAAGCGCACTTCATTAATTGGGAAACATATTTTCTTTTTATGAGAAGTGGACCGTAGAGTCCCTCGAAGTGCACTGCATTATAGTTTTCCGTTCTTTTTTCGAGCTGTTTTGCCAAAGTGGGCAACTTTTGCAATTAACACAGATGTCCTTCAATATGTAAACAAAAAAGTGAACGACAAAAATCGGAGCGTTGCTGCAGTCGGTGCTGACAGTACGGAAGTGTACTGCTTGGGGAGTTGGCGATGGCCCGTTGAGTCTGATGGTAAAAATAGGTCCAGTGGCAGTGTGAGCCGGGCCATCCCGGAGGCGGAGTTCACTTTTTCTCTTTTTTGTTGTTGTTTCCCCATCTCCTCCAAAAGCAAACTGAACCGTAAGAACAACGGATAGCAAATTGCAGTGCACCGAAGATTTCCATCCAAAAAACAAAAAAGTGAGTCTAAAGTACTCATGATAGTAGCGAACCACAGCAAAAAACACTGAACTCCACGCTGATGTTTTTGCTCCCAAACCATGTATGCATACTCGGTATCCGTCCATGCCCATACTGCGCACACACAGCCAGACTCTGAATTTCATTGGCGCACTTCACAAACTGCACGGGAGCTTGCGTGTGGTAGAGCAGTGGGTGTCCTCTTTTCCCGATTTGACGCTGAGCAGTGGGTGTCCTCGTCTTCCCGATTTGACCCTGAGGATGAAGAACAAAGTGGCATGACTTCATGGGACAACAGTAGTTGCTTCAAAAGCCTGCAGCGGTGAGGAATTGGTCCAGAGAGAAAAAACTAAGGCCTCTTTTAGTTCATAGGATAGGATTATTATAGAAATAGGAATCTTGTAGGAAATGAGATAACATGTATCTCAAATCCTATGAATAGGAATAGGAAACAAGATGTCATTTGGTTGACACCAAAGGAATTTTTTCATTGAGTCTAGGCTTTTTTTTATTTTCCTATGAAATATGAAGGATAAAAATCAATCCTGTGTAGGAATAGAAATCCATTCAACCAAAGGGCTCTAAAGGAAAAAATCCTATAAAAATCCTATCCTCTAAAATTCAATGAAATTCCTCTAAACCAAAGAAGGCCTAACACTTGGTCACGGGATGGAGGCAAACCTGCAGTCAGGAGCAGATAGCGGTGGAGGAATCGGAGGCCACAAGCAACGGATCAAACGACCTCCTTTGCACACCGCCACCTGCTGCTATGCTCCCGTAGCTACTGCCGGCACTGCACCTCGCTGGACTGGAAACCGAACTGCAGCTCCTCGATACGCATGGGTGCAGTGCACAACACATACCGCCATAGATAATACAGTTGAACTCCCCAGGTGCCTGTGAGCTGCAAGCAAACCACTAAAGAGCTGCATGCAAAAACAATAAAGCAAAACAAAAAAACATTTGTACGACCAATTGCAAAGTTCACTGAATTGCAGAAAAATTGACCAAAAATCACAAAATTTGCACAACTAGGAGAACTACACCCGTGAGAAAATGTAATAGCAAGAAGAAGAAAAGGGAGCTGCCCCCGTGAGAGAAATGAACTACACATAAATTTCATAGCCAAACGAACTGCACGAACATGGGTTGGTGGAAGTGCACTGGCCGTGGGCTATGGTCGACGGCAGCACTGTGGTTACTGAACTGCACGCGCCAGTTGATTGAGCTGCACGCCAAATGCAGTCAGCACAGGGAGCCTCGCCGCGGCCTCTAATGGGGACGGGAGGATGTAGGTAGAGGCAAAGTCATGCCACGAGATGGTGCTGGGAGGAGGTCGCCCATGAATGGTCGCTTGACAGCAGGAGGGAGGATGGGGCTGCAGGATCCAGTTCCGATGGGTGATGGCGGCGGTTCCGGCCACAATCTCGCGGATCCAGCGGGGGGTGGTGATGCCCGGTGCTCCCATCCAGGAGAGGAAATAGGGGGGAAGGGGTCGTGGGCCGCCGAGTCCGACTACAGAGGAGGTCGCAGGACCGGCAGATCCGCCCACGATGGTTGGCAGAGGTAGCCGCGGGAGCCACTCCTTCCCGTCTCTGACACGGAGGACCTCGCCGGCCATCCCATTCGGCCACCACGTGCAGGAGGGCGCGGATCCGTGGGTGGAGGGGCCGCGTTGCTTCCGTGCTCTTATTGCTGGAACTCGGTGGCTGCAACCCGGAGCGGCGGCGCGCAAAGGAAGGTAGGGGCCGTTGGGGAGCTGCGCATCGGGATTCACCGAGAGGTGCTCTGTGGGGGAGAGGCAAGTTGGATCTGTCAATGGAGGGAGTTGGACGGGCGCTGGGGCGGCACCGGTAGTGAAAGGTGGAGAGTAGGTGGGAGGAGGAAGAAGGTGGGAGGGAGGGGTCGGGCAGGTCCAGGGCGCCAGCATGGCGCCAGAGGAAGGAGTGGTAGGGCGGGGACTAAGTGGCGGTGCCGAAGGAAGGAGGTGGTGCGGCGGGGCCCGAGCGGCAGCAGCGGAGAAGGTGGAGGAGGGCACGGGAGTGGAGGAGGTGGGTGTTCCGTGCGGCAGTGGGGGGATTGGGATTTGGTTAGTGGAGAGAGAGAGGGGCGATTGGTTTTTCGCGTGCTTGCGGTTCGGTTCGGTCTGCACACGCGATTAGATAGGGGCGTGAGACAGTTTGTTTTTGTTAGCAGAATAAGCATTTTTTTAGCAGAATAAGGTCTTAAGGGGTGTTATTAAAATAGACCTGTCTTATATATATTATATTCATTTTTTATCGACAATAATAGTTGTCATTTGACCAAGCAATAGATTCACTGTTCCTTCTTATGGTAGGTCATGGCGACATGCATGTATGACCAAAGTATCAGTATATGCATCCGCCTCGCTGGCACGAAGTGGGAGGTGGGTCAAGCACCCTAGCTAGGTAGCTACGACATTATGTCATTATAGATATATCCAAGGGTTCTTTCGGGTTTGCGAGGCAGGTGCCACCAAAGTTGTGTATTGTGTATTTGAAGTTTAAACATCACACCCTATATTCCTACATATATTTGGCTACTTCCAGGTGGTTCTTGACTTCTGGCCCCTCTCATCGATCTTCCACGACTCGCCCAACCATGGGCCCGCATGGTCAAAGTTGTTCATTGGAATTTTGAACATCACAGACCACCCTTTTCATTCATATATATATATATATATATATATATATATATATATATATATATTTGGGCCACATGCTGGTGTGGCTATCTCCTGACCCTCTCTAACATTTTTCTTGCTGCGAAGACTCGGATGACAATTAACGGACATGGGTGTACTCCCTTAACCATGTGCAGTGCAAGTGCGTTGTGAAATCACCACGACTGCACAAGCACAATCAAGGGTGTAGGTAGTGGATTAACCATGTGCGATGCTAGTGGGCTGTGAAATCACCACGACTGCGCAAGCACGAGCAAGGGTGGAGGTAGGGGTTTCACCGTGTGCGATGTAAGTGCACAGTGAATCACCATGACTACGCAAGATCAAGCAAAGGTGGAGGTACCGGCTTAACCGTGTGCGATGCTAGTGCACTGTAAAAGCACCACTTGCGCAAGCTAAAGGCGGGTAGTTGTAGGGTCGAAAGTAGGTCTAGAGGGGGTGATTAGACTACTTGACCAAATAAAAATCTCCTTTTCTCAATTTTAAGTCTTGGCAGATTTTAGCAACTTAGCACAAGTCAAGCAATCAACCTACACATGCAATTTTAAGAGTGTAGCAACGGAAAGTAAAACATGGCATATGAAGGTAAAGGGAAGGGTTTGGAGAAGGCAAACACAATGTAGACACGGAGATTTTTGGCGTGGTTCCGATAGGTGGTGCTATCGTACGCCCCCGTTGATGGAGACTTCAACCCACGAAAGATAATGGTTGCGCGAGTCCACGGAGGGCTCCACCCATGAAGGGTCCATGAAGAAGCAAACCTTGTCTATCCCACCATGGCCATCACCCACGAAGGACTTGGCTCACTTGGGTAGATCTTCATGAAGTAGGCGATCTCCTTGCCCTTACAAACTCATTGGTTCAACTCCACAATCTTGTCGGAGGCTCCCAAGTGACACCTAACCAATCTAGGAGACACCACTCTCCAAAAGGTAATAGGTGGTGTGCTGATGAACTTCTTTCTCTTGTGCTTCAAATGATAGTCTCCCCAACACTCGGCTCTCTCTCACACATAGATGTGGCTATGGTGGAAAGATGATTTGAGTGGAAAGCAACTTCGGGAAGGCTAGAGATCAAGATTCTTGTCGTTGGATTGGAATGTCTTGGTCTCAACACATGAGTAGGTGGTTCTCTCTCAAAAAATTAGTAGTGGAAGTGTAGGCATGTTCTGATGGCTCTCTCTTGAATAGAGAAGGGGTTGGAGGGGTATATATAGCCTCCACACAAAATCCAACCGTTACACACATTTGACCCAACTCGGTCAGACTGAATAGGTGAACTCGGCGAGACTGATTCAGTTCAAAATGTGAACATTAGGATTCTCGGTGGGACCGACATGATCAACTCGGTGGGATCGATGTGCTAGGTTAGGGCAATACCACATCTCGGTGTGACCAATTGCATGAACTTGGTGAGACCGATATCAGCAATGAGCAAACAGAGAGTTGGTCAGGCAAACTCGGTGGGACCAATCGCTCATTTTGGGAAGACTGAAACGTTACCAAGGGAAATAGAGAGTTTGCATTGCGAACTCGGTGGGACCGATCGCTCATTCCGGTAAGACCGAAACATTATGAAGGGAAACAAAGAGTTTGCATTGCCATCTCGGTGAGGCCAAGATACCTATTGGTGAGACCGAATTGATTAGGGTTTCTAGCAGTGGCTATGTCAAAGGAACTCGGTAGCGCCAGATAGATCAAATCGGTGGGGTCGGGATTGACTTTAGGTTTTGGACATATTTGGATGTGAGAAAGTGGTTGAGGGCTTTGGAGCATATTGATACGTCTCTAATGTATCTACTTTTCCAAACACTTTTGCCCTTGTTTTGGACCCTAACATGCATGATTTGAATGGAACTAACCCGGACTGATGCTGTTTTTAGCAAAATTGCCATGGTGTTATTTTGTGTAGCAATAAAAGTTCTCGGAATGACTTGAAAATCCACTAAGGCATGTTTTGGAATTAATAAAAAATACTGGCGAAAAAATCAGCATCAGGGGGGCACACCTTGTCCACAAGGGTACAGGGCGCCCCCTGCCTCATGGGCCCCCTGATACTCCACCGACCTTAACTCCAACTCTATATATTCATGTTCGGGGAGAAAAAATCGGAGAGAAGAATTCATCCCGTTTTACGATATGAAGCCGCCGCCAAGCCCTAATCTTCCTCGGGAGGGCTGATCTGGAGTCCGTTCGGGGCTCCCGAGAGGGGAATCCGCCGCCGTCGTCATCATAAACCTTCCTCCATCACCAATTTCATGATGCTCACCGCCATGTGTGAGTAATCCCATCGTAGGCTTGCTGGACGGTGATGGGTTGGATGAGATTTACCATGTAATCGAGTTAGTTTTGTTAGGGTCGGATCCCTAGTATCCATTATGTTATAAGATTGATGTTGCTATGACTTTGAGATGAATTGTGGGTTTATGATCAAGTCTATCTATGAATAATATTTGAATCTTCTCTTAATTCTTTTATGTATGATTGGTTATCTTTGCAAGTCTCTTCGAATTATCAGTTTGGTTTGGCCTATTAGATTGATCTTTCTTGCAATGGGAAAAGTGCTTAGCTTTGGGTTCAATCTTGCGGTGTCCTTTCCCAGTGACAGTAGGGGCGGCAAGGCACGTATTGTATTGTTGCCATCGAGGATAACAAGATGGGGTTTTCATCATATTGCATGAGTTTATCCCTCTACATCATGTCATCTTGCTTAAGGCGTTACTCTGTTTCCATTAACTTAATACTCTAGATGCATGCTGGATAGCGGTCGGTGAGTGGAGTAATAGTAGTAGATGCAGGCAGGAGTCGGTCTACTTGTCTCGGACGTGATGCCTATACATGATCATACCTAGATATTCTCATAACTATGCTCAATTCTGTCAATTGCTCAACAGTAATTCGTTCACCCACCGTAGAATACTTATGCTCTTGAGAGAAGCCACTAGTGAAACCTATGGCCCCCGGGTCTATCTTCATCATATTAATCTACCAATACTTAGTTATTTCCTTTGCTTTTTTACTTTGCTTTTATTTTACTTTGCATCTTTATCATAAAAATACCAAAAATATTATCTTATCTTATCTATCATATCTCACTCTCGTAAGTGGTTGTGTAGGCATTGACAACCCCTTATCGCGTTGGTTGCGAGGATTTATTTGTTTTGTGCAGGTACGAGGGACTCGCGCGTAGCCTCCTACTGGATTGATACCTTGGTTCTCAAAAACTGAGGGAAATACTTATGCTACTTTGCTACATCATCCCTTCCTCTTCGGGGAAAAACCAACGCAGTGCTCAAGAGGTAGCAGAGCGGCCTCCTCTGGGGTACCCGCTACCCTTGTACGCCCAAGCCGAGGGCTCAGGCAGACGGAGTGACGAGCAGCGCTGCCCACGCCGCATCCAGGGTCGCCACGCCACGGCAACGCGTGCCGTCACCCCTGGAGTTCACGCCACGGACTCCTCACGCGAGTTGGTGCTGTGGGCGCCGGTGCCTCCGAGCTCCTGGATCCGCTTCCTACGGTTCTTCTCCGACGTGACGCCGCCGAGGGGGCCTCTCGAGCTCTGGTTGCAGCACGCCGACTGCAGCGCTCCGGCGACTGGAGCAGAGATCGAAGCGGTTCCCACTGGCAAGATCTTCATGACTCGCGGCTGGGGCGAGATCGCGCGGGTCTGTCATGCGAGGTGCGCCCTCGCGATCCACTTCGAGTACGACAATGTCTCCACGCTCTTCTTCAAGGTCTTCAATGCCGAGGGCCGCCGCCTGGAGTGCTGCTCCGGAGAGGAGTGCGAGGCTGATGCGCGCCCCGCTCGCGACCACTCCAGCAGCAGCAGCCCTTGGGAGTCCAGCAGCTCTCCTGAGCTGTATGAGACTATGGAGATGAGCGACGACAGCTACGTGCCCCGAGCTCTCGCTGCGCTCGGAGCAGGGCTGTGGCGTCCGGCCGTCGTCGCCGCTGATCTGGATGGGGTTGGCGCCGGCCTCCCGTGGCCCACTGTTGATGATGGTGTCCACCACGGAAGGATGTAGATAGGATTCCCCTTAGTGTCGGCTTTTGTTTCCTGCAATGAATTATGAATTACCCCATGGGGGCATGTAAGGGTTCGTAATGTATTTTGTGCTTATCTTCCTTGTTATAAAATTTTGGTGAACGCATGTCCCGTTAAGGCTCGGTCCCCCCTTTGTTTCCTCATGATAGCTTGTTGCTCTACGCTAACGGGTCACGGCCCCCAGGCGGCTACATCCGTCGCTGGTATGCCAGGTCGCCTGCCGTGGTCAAGGCCAGGAGGTGTGCGGCCCAAGGTCCAGTAAGAGCCCCTGAGGCGCGATGCTCAGGAGGTCCCCCTTAGCGCTCAAGAAGCCATGGTAAGGCGAGAAAGGGAGTTGACGTGGCCGCAACGGGGCTGCGGCAAGGTGTGAGTGACCATTAGGCCCAAACATTTAGCCGATCCCAGTGCGAGACTTATCTTGTTGATCTCGTGGCGACTCCTGACGTTGCACTAGGCTGGCCCATACGAGTTTCCCTACCCTCATGCTCTCCTTAGTGCTCTACGTCCTCAGGTCCCAGCCCTCGAGCGAGCTCAGCCGCCGCTGGTATGCCAGGTCGCGATGCCGTGGTCAAGGCCAGGGGTGAGGGCTGGAGAGCCAATAAGAGCTCCTGAGTCGCGATTCTCAGGAGCCCCCTTTTAACGCGCAAGCGAATTGCATGAGAGAAAAGGAGACTCGCGGTGCCGCCTGCTGTCCTTCCCACGGGATCCCTGTGAACAGGCACAAGAAGAAACACGGTTTGCCATTATAGCTGTCAGCCTGCCTCTGGATGCTCTGGATGAGGAGAAGGCACTGAGGGCCTGGTGAGGTGACGTGCGCGGGGCGTGCCGCGAGCTAGAGCTCGACCGCTCAGATTTGTCGGCTAAGCAGGGACGGACCCATGCACCAGTGCCATGCCTGTGTGGAGGCCCCAAGGGGGGACGATCATCGAGAAGGTGATAGCAGTTGGCAGGTTAAGCATGGAGAGCAGATCAGCTTGGATAAATGTAGGAAGATACATGCCACCGGGTCCGGCCCGAGCGGCTTGGGGATGATGCAGCCCGACGGGCACCCCCAACAAGGTAAGCTGAAGATATAAGCAGAAGGGATACATGCCGCAGGGACGGACCCACGCGGCCTGGGAGTAATGCAGCCCGAGGGGCGCTCCCAGCTAAACAAGCATGGAAGATGTCACCTAGTTCTGTAGACAAAGTAGAGTTGGTGTGATACATCTCCAACGTATTTATAATTTTTGATTGCTCCATGCTATGTTATCTACTATTTTGGGCAATATTGGGCTTTATTATCCACTTTTATATTATTTTTGGGACTAACCTATTAACCGGAGGCCCAGCCCAGAATTGCTATTTTTTGCCTATTTCAGTGTATCGAAGAAAAGGAATATCAAACGGAGTCGAAACGGAACGAAATCAACTGGAGAAGTTATTTTTGGAAGGAAAGCTACCGGATGGACTTGGACCCCACGTCAGGAGCCAAGGGAGGTGCTCACGAGGGTGGGGGGCGCCCCCCTAGGGCGCGCCCCCTGCCTCGTGGAGCCCCCGAAGCTCCATCGACGTACTTCCTGCACCCATATATACTCACGTATCCTAAAACTTCCAAAACAGACAATAGATCGGGAGTTCCGCCGCCATAAGCCTCCGTAGCCACCGAAAGCCAATCTAGACCCATTCCGGCACCCTGCCGGAGGGGGAATCCTTCTCCGGTGGCCATCTTCATCATCCTGGTGCTCTCCATGACGAGGAGGGAGTAGTTCTCTCTCGGGGCTGAGGGTATGTACCAGTAGCTATGTGTTTGATATCTCTCTCGTGTTCTTGATTTGGCACGATCTTGATGTATCGCGAGCTTTGCTATTATAGTTGGATCTTATGTTTCTCCTCCCCCTCTACTCTCTTGTAATGAATTGAGTTTCCCCTTTGAAGTTATCTTATCGGATTGAGTCTTTAAAGATTTGAGAACACTTGATGTATGTCTTGCCGTGCGTATCTGTGGTGACAATGGGATACCACGTGATTAACTTGATGTATGTTTTGGTGATCAACTTGCGGGTTCCGCCCATGAACCTATGCATAGGGGTTGGCACACGTTTTCGTCGTGATTCTCTGGTAGAAACTTTGGGGCACTCTTTGAGGTTCTATGTGTTGGTTGAATAGATGAATCTGAGATTGTGTGATGCATATCGTATAATCATACCCACGGATACTTGAGGTGACATTGGAGTATCTAGGTGACATTAGGGTTTTGGTTGATTTGTGTCTTAAGGTGTTATTCTAGTACGAACTCTAGGGCTGTTTGTGACACTTATAGGAATAGCCCAACGGATTGATTGGAAAGAATAACTTTGAGGTGGTTTCGTACCCTACCATAATCTCTTCGTTCGTTCTCCGCTATTAGTGACTTTGGAGTGACTCTTTGTTGCATGTTGAGGGATACTTATGTGATCCAATTATGTTAGTATTGTTGAGGGAACTTACACTAGTGAAAGTATGAACCCTAGGCCTTATTTCCTATCATTGCAATATCGTTTACGCTCACTTTTATCACTTGCTACCTTGCTGTTTTTATTATTTCAGATTACAAATACCTTTATCTACTATCCATATACCACTTGTTTCACCATCTATTCGCCGAACTAGTGCACCTATACAATTTACCATTGTATTGGGTGTGTTGGGGACACAAGAGACTCTTTGTTATTTGGTTGTAGGGTTGCTTGAGAGAGACCATCTCCATCCTACGCCTCCTACGGATTGATAAACCTTAGGTCATCCACTTGAGGGGAATTTGCTACTGTCCTACAAACCTTTGCACTTGGAGGCCCAACAACGTCTACAAGAAGGTTGTGTAGTAGACATCAAGCTCTTTTCTGGCGCCATTGCCGAGGAGGCGAGTGCTTGAAGGTATATATTTAGATCTTGCAATTGAGTCTTTTAGTTTCTTGTTTTATCACTAGTTTAGTTTATAAAAGAAAACTATAAAAAATGGAATTGAGTTTACCTCATACGCTTCATCTTTTTAATATTTTCGTGAGTATGATGGGAAGGAAAATTTTGCTCAAGTGCTAGAAGAAGAAATCTATAAATGTTTGGCACTAAATATTTGAATGATGAGCCTGATTGCAATGTTGTTAGTATGAATTCCTTGAATATTCATGATGCTAATGATATGCAAAGCCACAAGCTTGGGGAAGCTATGTTTGATGAAGATGATATTATTTGTCCCCCAAGTTTTGTTATGCAAATTTATTATGATGAAAGCATGACTCCTATCTATGATGATTATTGTGATGACACGTATGCTTTAAAGAATAATGATAACCATGAAACTTGTCATCTTGATCTTAATTTTCAATCACATGATAGTTATTTTGTTGAGTTTGCTCCCACTATTATTCATGAGAAGAATTTTGCTTGTGTGGAGAGTAGTAAATTTTCTATGCTTGTAGATCATGAAAAGAATTCTTTAGGTGCTGGTTATAT
This sequence comes from Triticum urartu, assembly GCF_056163025.1. Lineage (NCBI taxonomy): Eukaryota > Viridiplantae > Streptophyta > Magnoliopsida > Poales > Poaceae > Triticum > Triticum urartu. The sequence goes on from NC_141877.1 coordinate 357,735,580, forward strand.
TGTTGAATTCATTCATGATGCTACTGAAAATTACTATGAGGGAGGAATATATGCTTGTAGGAATTGCAATAATATCAAGTTTCCTCTCTATGTGCTTAAAGTTTTGAAGTTATGCTTGTTTTACCTTCCTATGCAAGTTGATTATTGCTCCCATAAGTTGTTTGCTCACAAAATCCCTATGCATAGGAAGTATGTTAGACTTAAATATGCTAGTCATATTCTTCATGATGCTCTCTTTATGTTTCAATTCTTATCTTTTATATGAGCATCATTGAAATCATCATGCCTAACTAGGGGCGTTAAACGATAGCGCTTGTTGGGAGGCAACCCAATTTTATTTTAGTTCCTTGCTTTTTGTTCCTGTTTAGTAATAAATAATTCATCTAGCCTCTGTTTAGATGTGGTTTCATGTTTTTAACTAGTGTTTGTGCCAAGTAGAACCTTTGGGAAGACTTGGGAGAAGTCTTGTTGATCATGCTGTAAAAAACAGAAACTTTAGCGCTCACGATAATTGCTGCCATTTTTATTTGGAGAGTGATATTTAGTTAATTATTTTTGCATATGATTAATAGATAAATTCCTCAGGTCCAGAAATTTATTTGAGAATTTTATGAGTTCCATAAGTATACGTTTGATTCCGATTACTACAGACTGTTCTGTTTTTGACAGATTCTGTTTTCTATGTGTTGTTTACTTATTTTGATGAATCTATGGCTAGTAAAAGAGTTTATAAACCATAGAGAAGTTGGAATACAGTAGGTTTAACACCAATATAAATAAATAATGAGTTCATTACAGTACCTTGAAGTGGTGATTTATTTTCTTATACTAACGGAGCTTACGAGTTTTCTGTTAAGTTTTGTGTTGTGAAGTTTTCAAGTTTTGGGTAAGGATTCGATGGACTATGGAATAAGGGGTGGCAAGAGCCTAAGCTTGTGGATGCCCGAGGCACCCCAAGGTAATATTAAAGGATAGCCAAGAGCCTAAGCTTGGGGATGCCCCGGAAGGCATCCCCTCTTTCGTCTACTTCCATCAGTAACTTTACTTGGAGCTATATTTTTATTCACCACATGATATGTGTTTTGCTTGGAGCGTCAATTTATTTTGTTAGGATTTGCTTGATATTATTTATAACAATGTTTTGCATCTTTTATTCCAATAAAAGTGGCATTGATAGTCTTTACTATGCATATGTTACAAGTCTTCATGTTGCTGTTTGAAAACAGAAAGTTTACCGCTGTTGCAATAATTCCCTAGAAAAGTCAGAATGTGATAAAATGTTGAAAACTTTTGCATATTAAGATCTGATAAATTTAGTAAAGTGGGAATTTTCTTTCATAATTTTTGGAGCTAGGGAAGTATGGATGTTGCTGCATTCTTTACAGACTGTCCTGTTTAGGCAGATTGCTGTTATGTTTGCATTGTTTGCATATGTTTGCTTCTTTAATGATTCTATTTGAGGATAGGACTATTAAATATGCAGAGGCATTTAGTATGCAATGTTGAATAATAATTTTAGTGATTTTCTACAGTAGAGTATGATAAGGTTTTTGCAATGGTTTATACTAACTTATCTCACGAGTCCTTATTGAGTTTTGTGTGGATGAAGCTTTTGAGATTTAGGGAGACCGTGATATGAGAGGAATTAAGGAGACATAAAAGCTCAAGCTTGGGGATGCCCAAGGCATCCCAAGATAATATTTCAAGAAGTCTCAAGCATCTAAGCTTGGGGATGCCCTAGTTGGCATCCCACCTTTCTTCTTCAACAATTATCGGTTAGCTTCGGTTGATCCTAAGTTTTTTCTTCTTCACATGATGTTTGCCATTCTTAGAATGTCATTTTTATTTTTCTTTGCTTGCTGTTTGAATAGAATACCAAGATATGAAATTTTTAAATGTTAGAGAGTCTTCACATAGTTGCATAATTATTCGACTACTCATTGATCTTCACTTATATCTTTCGGAGTAGTTTGTCGTTTGCTCTAGTACTTCACTTATATCTTTTAAAGCACGGTGGTGGTTTTATTTTGAAGAAATAGATGAACTCTCATGCTTCACTTAGATTATGTTGAGAGTCTTAAATAGCATGGTAATTTTCTTAAAATCCTAATATGCTAGGTATACAAGATTAGTAAGAACTTTCTTATGAGTGTGTTGAATATTAAGAGAAGTTTGATGCTTGATGATTGTTTTGAGATATGGGGGTAATAATATCAAAGTCGTGCTAGTTGAGTAGTTGTGAAATTGAGAAATGCTTGTGTTGAAGTTTGCAAGTCCCGTAGCATGCACGTATGGTAAACGTTATGTAACAAATTTGAAACATGAGGTGTTATTTGATTGTCCTCCTTACGAGTGGCGGTCGGGGACGAGCGATGGTCTTGTCCTACCAATCTATCCCCCTAGGAGCATGCGCGTAGTGCCGAGGTTTTTGATGACTTGTAGATTTTTGCAATAAGTATGTGAGTTCTTTATGACTAATGTTGAGTCCATGGATTATACGCACTCTCACCCTTCCATCCTTGCTAGCCTCTTCGGTACCGTGCATTGCCCTTTCTCAGATTGAGAGTTGGTGCAAACTTCGCCGGTGCATCCAAACCCCGTGATATGATACGCTCTGTCACACATAAACCTCCTTATATCTTCCTCAAAACAGCCACCATACCTACCTATTATGGCATTTCCGTAGCCATTCCAAGATATATTGCCATGCAACTTTCCATCATTCCGTTCATCATGACACATTCATCATTGTCATATTGCTTAGCATGATCATGTAGTTGACATAGTATTTGTGGCAAAGCCACCGTTCATAATTCTTTCATACATGTCACTCTTGGTTCATTGCATATCCCGGTACACCTCCGGAGGCATTCATATAGAGTCATCTTTGTTCTAGCATCGAGTTGTAATCATTGAGTTGTAAATAAATAGAAGTGTGATGATCATTATTATTAGAGCATTGTCCCAAGTGAGGAATAAAAAAAGAGAAAGGCCATAAAAAAGAGAAGGCCCAAAAAAAGAGAAAGGCCATAAAAAATAAAAGGCCCAAAGAATGAGAGAAAAAAAGAGAGAAGGGACAATGCTACTATCCTTTTACCACACTTGTGCTTCAAAGTAGCACCATGATCTTCATAGTAGAGAGTCTCTTGTTTTGTCACTTTCATATACTAGTGGGAATTTTTCATTATAGAACTTGGCTTGTATATTCCAACAATGGGCCTCCTCAAGTGCCCTAGGTCTTCATGAGCAAGCAAGTTGGATGCACACCCACTTAGTTTCTTTTGTTGAGCTTTCATACATTTATAGCTCTAGTGCATCTATTGCATGGCAATCCCTACTCCTTGAATTAACATCAATTGGTGGGCATCTCCATAGCCCATTGATTAGCCTCGTTGATGTGAGACTTTCTCCTTTTTGTCTTCTCCACATAACCCCCCTCATTATATTGTATTCCACCCATAGTGCTATATCCATGGTTCGCGCTCATGTATTGCGTGAAAGTTTATGAGTTTGAGATTACTAAAGTATGAAACAATTGCTTGGCTTGTCATCGGGGTTGTGCATGATGAGAGCATTCTTGTGTGACGAAAATGATACATGACTAAACTATATGATTTTGTAGGGATGTACTTTCTTTGGCCATGTTATTTTAACAAGACATAATTGCTTATTTAGTATGCTTGAAGTATTATCATTTTTATGTCAATGTGAACTTTTGTCTTGAATCTTTCGGATCTCAATATTCATACCACAATTAAGAAGAATTACATTGAAATTATGCCAGGTAGCACTCCGCATTTAAAATTTTGTTTTTATCATTTACCTACTCAAGGACGAGCAGGAATTAAGCTTGGGGATGCTTGATACGTCTCCAACGTATCTATAATTTTTTATTGCTCCATGCTATGTTATCTACTGTTTTGGGCAATATTGGGCTTTATTATCCACTTTTATATTATTTTTGGGACTAACCTATTAACCGGACCCAGCCCAGAATTGTTGTTTTTTGCCTATTTCAGTGTTTCAAAGAAAAGGAATATCAAACAGAGTCGAAACGGAACGAAATCAACTGGAGAAGTTATTTTTGGAAGGAAAGCTACCGGATGGACTTGGACCCCACGTCAGGAGCCAAGGGAGGTGCTCACGAGGGTGGGGGCGCCCCCCTAGGGCGCGCCCCTGCCTCGTGGGGCCCCCGAAGCTCCACCGACGTACTTCCTGCACCCATATATACTCACGTACCCTAAAACTTCCAGAACAGACAATAGATTGGGAGTTCCGCCGGCAGAAGCCTCCATAGCCACCGAAAGCCAATCTAGACCCGTTCCGGCACCCTGCCGGAGGGGGAATCCTGCTCCGGTGGCCATCTTCATCATCCTGGTGCTCTCCATGACGAGGAGGGAGTAGTTCTCCCTCGGGGCTGAGGGTATGTACTAGTAGCTATGTGTTTGATCTCTCTCTCTCTCTCATGTTCTTGATTTGGCACGATCTTGATGTATCGCGAGCTTTGCCATTATAGTTGGATCTTATGTTTCTCCTCCCCCACTACTCTCTTGTAATGAATTGAGTTTCCCCTTTGAAGTTATCTTATCGGATTGAGTCTTTAAAGATTTGAGAACACTTGATGTATGTCTTGCCGTGCGTATCTGTGGTGACAATGGGATACCACGTGATTCACTTGATGTATGTTTTGGTGATCAACTTGTGGGTTCCGCCCATGAACCTATGCATAGGGGTTGGCACATGTTTTCGTCGTGATTCTCCGGTAGAAACTTTGGGGCACTCTTTGAGGTTCTATGTGTTGGTTGAATAGATGAATACGAGATTGTGTGATGCATATCGTATAATCATACCCACGGATACTTGAGGTGACATTGGAGTATCTAGGTGACATTAGGGTTTTGGTTGATTTGTGTCTTAAGATGTTATTCTAGTACGAACTCTAGGGCTGTTTGTGACACTTATAGGAATAGCCCAACGGATTGATTGGAAAGAATAACTTTGAGGTTGTTTCGTACCCTACCATAATCTCTTCGTTCGTTCTCCGCTATTAGTGACTTTGGAGTGACTCTTTGTTGCATGCTGAGGGATAGTTATGTGATCCAATTATGTTAGTATTGTTGAGGGAACTTACACTAGTGAAAGTATGAACCCTAGGCCTTATTTCCTATCATTGCAATACCGTTTACGCTCACTTTTATCACTTGCTACCTTGCTGTTTTTATTATTTCAGATTACAAATACCTTTATCTACTATCCATAAACCACTTGTTTCACCATCTCTTCGCCGAACTAGTGCACCTATACAATTTACATTGTATTGGGTGTGTTGGGGACACAAGAGACTCTTTGTTATTTGGTTGCAGGGTTGCTTGAGAGAGACCATCTTCATCCTACGCCTCCTATGGATTGATAAACCTTAGGTCATCCACTTGAGGGAAATTTGCTACTATCCTACAAACCTCTGCACTTGGAGGCCCAACAACGTCTACAAGAAGAAGGTTGTGTAGTAGACATCATGGTGCAGCTGAAGGCGTGCATTGAAGAAATGACTCCTCACGAGCCGCCAGAACCCTGAGCCTCGGGAGGCTCTGGGAGCTTGGGAGGTTCCCTGAAGACCGTCTCCATCTCCTCCAGAACGGCGTGGTACCTAGCTTCCTGAGCCGCCAGGACACGTCGCATGTTGCGCTGATAGGCCGACGCCACGCCCGACAAGCCAAAGGGCATACGAACGTAGCTGTGCGGCGGGCCCTCGCAGCAGCCCACACGCGAAGGCCAGAAACGCTCCTGAGATGCGGCCCTATTGAGCCCTGGGATGTCGATGCAGACGCGCAGCCCAGCATCCTCCCCAGGATGCGGAGCTGCGCCCCGTGGGCGGCTGTCGCCGCACATGGCTCTTGCTTCTTGCAGTTCCTAGGTGGTCTTGGTGATGAACTCCTGAGTGGTGGGTACTCCTTGCCTTGTGCTCTCCTGAGGGTCACGTGCCGCGAAGCACGCTCCCAAGTGGTGCCCAAGCGCCTCCCTCGTGAGGTTGGCAAGGTCTGAGGCCCTCTAGAAGAGAGCCCCCGAGCCCTGCCTAAGGAGGGCGTCGGGCGCGCCTTCTTATGCGATGGAGGGAGGCGCCCCTGGAGCGGGCGCTGGTCCTGACGTGGCTTCTGTTGTGACGCCGTCCTCCTGAGGTCCTGCACGGTGCGGCTTCTTCTTCTTGGGGATGGCCTCCAGAGGGCCTTCATTTCTGCTGTCTGGGTCGTCAATTGCTGCGGCTTGAAAGGCGCGCTCAAGGGAGCACACCGCATCTCTCTCTTCACACGGGACCGTGATGATTCCTCCGCTTCCTGGCATCTTGAGAACGTTGTAGCCGTGATGAGTGACTGCCATGAACTTGGCCAGGGCTGGATACCCGAGGATGGCATTGTACGGCAGGCAGATGTGCGCGTCGTCGAAGTCGATTAGCTCAGTGCAGTAGTTCTTGCGCTCCTCGAAGGTGACAGGCAGGCGGACCTGCCCTATCAGCGTGGTGGAGCTGTCGGTCACTCCTGAGAAAGGCTTGGTGGGCTGGAGCTGCTCATATGGCACTTGGAGGTTGTCAAACATGTCGACGGACAGAACATTGAGCCCTGCACCGCCGTTGATGAGAGTCTTGGTGACCTGCACATTGCTGATGACCAGGGAACACATCATAGGGAGGGTGCCAGCGGTGGCCGCGCACTTGAGCTGATCCGCCGAGTTGAAAGTGATGGCGCATTAGGACTACCTGAGCGGGCGCGTGGCCTCGTGCTTGGGGAGCGCCGCGTCCACCTCGCGAGCAAACTGTTTGAAGATGCGCTGAGAGGCTAGGGCCTGGGCACTGCCCAAGATGCAGGCGATCGCACGCGGCTCCTAGAAGCCCCCAGCCCCCTCGTCCTGGTGGTGGTCATCGTTCCTTCTTGGTGGCGGCAGCGGGGGCAGACCGGCATTGCCCTGGGGGCGATCCTCACGAGGCGGGTCCCTCTAGGCGCCCTCACGAGGCTGTTCCTGCCAGCGATCCTCATGAGGCCGGTCACGCCACTCCTGGCGCGGGCCACGGTCGTCCCAGCGTCCGCCTCCACGTCCTACTCCGCGGCCGTAGCCCCGGTCATTGCGCTCGTGGCGTCACCGTAGCGTCCCTCGCGTATGGCTCTGAGCTCTTGACAGTCGCTGGTGTTGTGGGTGTTCAGGTTGTGGAAGGCACAGAATGGTCGGCCGTTCTTGGATGACTCGGGCTGATCTCTGCTCCGCTTGATGTCGGGCTCTGCTGCGAGCACAGCTACCTCCTTGCACTTCACGTCCTTGGCCTTGGCCTTCTTCTCCTTCGCGCCCACGGCTGGCGGCTCAAGGAGAGAGAGGCACCCCTCCTCAGCTTTTGCGCACCGGGTCGCCAGGTTGAACAGATCCTGAGATGTGCAGAGCTCCTCGTTGATGGCGAGCTCTTCCTTCATCTTGACGTGACGGATGCCGTCGGAGAACATGGAGATGATGGTCTCATCTGTGACCTTGGGGATCTTGAGGCGGTGTTGTTGAAGCGCTGGATGTACTTCTGGAGGGTCTCTCCTGGTTGCTGCCTGATGCGGCGTAGATCACCCGCGGCCGGTGGGCGGTCGTGAGTGCCCTGGAAGTTGGCAACGAAGCGGTCGCGCATCTCGTCCCAGGAGGAGATCGAGCCGTGCTGCATATTCAGGAGCCAAGAGCGAGCTCCATCCTTGAGAGCCATGGGAAACCTGTTCGCCATGACCTTTTCGTCGCCGTTGGCTGCATTGATGCTCAGCTCATAGAGCTGCAGGAACTCCGCGGGGTCGGCGGTACCATCGTAGCGAGGAGGCAGATCCGGCTTGAACTTGCCCGGCCAGGCGACGCTACGCAGCTCGGGAGTGAAGGCGCGGCAGCCAGCTGTGGTAGCTGGGGCCCGCTTCGGAGGTGGAGCTTGGTCTTGACAAGGCGCGCGCTGCGCTGCTGCGGGTGGTGCGCGGTCTTGATGAGGTGGCGTGAGGAGCACATGTGCAGCTTCTCATGGCCGTGGAATTTCTTGGCAATTTCTATCTTCGCGCGCGGGTGCCGGGCGCGGCGGATCACGTCGCGGAGCCACGCGCCTTGGTGCCAAGGCGACATCTTGGGGCTGAGGTGGTGGAGGCGCGCCATGAGCCCCGTCGCCCGCGGCTGGTTGAGGGGGAGGCAGAGAGTGGGACGGTGCCGGAGAGCCCCCCGCGGCGTGGACGAGCTCGGCGACGCGTTCGAGTCACTCCTCGTAGAGGTCGTCAATGGGGCGGTAGCGCAGGAGCTCGTTCGCTGTGAGGAGTGCGGCCCGTGTCTCCACGGGAGCACGGTGCGCGTGAGACGAAGAACCGACAGGGGTCAGCGATGGAGTGGCGGTGCGGCCGTCCTACCGCACCGAAGGATGCAGTGAGGATGCCTACTGCTCGTTCCCCGTCGGGACGGTGGCAGCGTTGGCGGTGGGGGATGGAGAACGGCGATGTGGCCCGCCGACGGGAGCCGTTTGAGCGACGCGGGCGGTCAGGGCAGCCTGACGCTCAGCTCGAGCACGACGAGCATCCTCCATGGAGACGACGGAGCGGCGGAGCGACGAACTGATAGAAGGGAGGCTACGGCGCACCCCTACTTGGCGCGCCAAATGTCAGATGTGGGGTTCCGGCAAACCATTAAGGTTCGAACACTGGGGTGCGCGCGAAGTCTTTCCTTCTCACCAATCTACGCCCTAGCTCGCTAAGATCTCGTGGACGAACTCGACGAACTCGCAACACAGAAAGACACAAGATTTATACTGGTTCGGGCCACCATTGTGGTGTAATACCCTACTCCAGTGTGGTGGTGGTGGATTGCCTCTAGGGCTGACGATAAATAGTACAAGAGAAGAACGGCCTCCTGAGGTTGAGGTGTTCTTGAGCTCGGTGAGCTCGTGTGTGTGGGTGGTCTGAATGATCCGTCCTCTGTATCCCCCCTAAGGTGGTGGCTAGTCCTATTTATACTGGCCCTGGTCCTCTTCCCAAATATCAAGCGGGAAGGGAGCCAACAATGGCGGGCTAATTTGAAGGGGGCAGCTAGTACAAGCTATCCTGACAAAAGTGGTCTTCGCCTGCCAAAGGCTCTGGTGGTGACGCCGTCTTGGGATCCACGATGACCTCTGTCTTGCCGTCCTCCTGGTCTTGGTCTCGTTGCACCAATATGGAAACCTTTGCCTGATGCCTCGGTACTCCTCGCCCGCGCTTGCCTCCTTAGCACCAAAGAGGAAACAAGGACGCTGCGTGCCCTGGTGCTCGCCTGGCGCCCGCCTGGTGTCGTGCGTCATGGCTCACGTCATGAGGGTCTCGTAAGGTTTGCCTCGCCTTGATATCTCCACTCCTTGTTAGCCTGCCTGGCTAGGCCACTCCCGAGGAGGCCTTGCATCGTTCGCCTCGCGAGGCTTGGACCCTCGCGAGGGTCTTGGATGCCTTGCTGGTGAAGATGGGCCGTACGGCCTGTAGGCTCAGCCACGCCGCGGGCCACAGGCAGGCAAGTCTGGGGATCCCCGTTCCCAAGACGCCGACAGTATCCTCGGGCCTGCATCCTTCATACAATGGAGTAAACGCGCTATCTCCAGTTGATCAAGCTTGGCTTTCTCTCGGGCGGCAGCTCTTGCATTATCCGTCTACTTGAGAAGCAGCGCTTGAATATGAGGGTCCTGCACCCAGCCCATAGGTGGTCCATCACCGTCTGCTCCGGTATCTTCATCTTCATAATCATGCCCTTCGTCTGCTCCGGCATCTTCCTCATCATCATGTCCGACATCTTCTACATGATGACTGCGTACTGCATCTACTTCGTGATCATGTCCTGGAGATTCTTCGTCTTTCTCGCCCGCCCTCGTCGCGGTTGTCTTGCTGCCTTCCTCATTTCTTGCTCGGCCCCCATGGACGACTTCATAGTCATCTTCATCACCTTGCCACCGATAGCCATCCATGAAACCACGCAAGAGCAGGTGGTCCCGCACCTGTATAGAATCTGGGTCCATAAGGCTCTTCAGTTTGCATCTTCGACATGGACATCTTATCTCCATCTCGTTCTTTTCAAGCATCTCGGCCTTCGCGGAGCTCAAAAACCTACTCACGATGCCTTCGGTCATCGTGCGGACCATGGTCGCCTGCGGGGTAGAGCAAAATGATATTTTAGAACCAAAAAAAATTTGGCATGTCTTTGCCTAAAAATAGGATCAAAAAGAATGCATAGTGCCAAATTCTCGCCGAAACGGAAATGAATCAACATTCCGGCAAAATATTGGCAACTATCGCATTTCAAATACCGGTACCTGCAAACACAAACATATGCAACACCACAAACATATGCAACACCACAAACATACGTAGATCTAGGCCATAAAAAGTGCATGTGCACATTGTTGGAGGGAGAAAAAAGTAGATCTACAACATAAAGAAAGCTTTATCCTTACTTACCTATCAAAAAAAAGGTAATTTAACCACTTAATTTGGGTGAATCTATGGTGCAAATGAGGTGAGGAGGAGGAGGCAGCCGAGACAAGCTTGGAGGAGGAGGTGGAGAGAATGGAGTGGGGAAAGTGAGTGTGGTAGGTGGCTGTCCAAAATATCTAGCTGCTCTCAGGTTACCAATGGCGCACCACCTAACAATGCGACATTAGTAACCCTGGTTACTAATGGCGCACCTGTTACGTGGTGCGCCATTACTAGTTTTGCAAAAAATAGAAAATTTTGTTAGTAGTGGCGCACCGTGGTTGTGGTGCGCCATTACTAGTTTGAACTAGTAATGGCGCACTACAACCTGGTGCGCCATTACTAGTTTTAAAAAAAAGTAAAAAAAATTGTTAGTAGTGGCGCACAGAGCGTGTGGTGCGCCATTACTAGTTAAAACTAGTAATGGCGCACTATGCCCTGGTGCGCCATTACTAGTTTTGGAAAAATAAAAAAAATGTTACTAGTGGCGCACCGTGGGTGTGGTGGGCCATTAGTGATATGGACTCTAATGGCGCACCTACACATGGTGCGCCACTGCTATATAGCAGTGGCGCACCACATATGTGGTGCGCCATTAATGTCCATATTAGCTATAGCCCTTTTCCTAGTAGTGTGTATTTGGTTGTTAGGTTGGTTGAAGTGAGCACTTTCCAGTTATCAAGCAGATGCCTTGTTTATCTATATTTGGTTGTTAGGTTGGTTGTAGTGAGCATTTGTCCAGTTTGCAAATAGATGCCTTGTTTATCTGTATTTGCTTGTTAGGTTGGTTGTAGTGAGCATTTCTCCAGTTTTTTAGCATATGCCATGTTTGTGTATTTGCTTCTTAGGTTGGTTACAGTGAGACTCTGTCCAGTTTTCAATGGCTATATTTGGTTGTTATACTGATCATTTATGCCTTGTTTATTTCAGTCATTCACAATATGATGTTCATTTTGTGCAAGTCAGAACTATGCTGCTCGATTTCATCAATACCAGTTTGAACGACTATATTTGGTTCCAGTTATGCGTGGTGTAGTTAACACATGCCCTTTATTTCAGTTTTACAGATTTATCCAGTGTGATGTTTAAGCATGACCTCCGTTCTATTCATTTTCAACAATACCAGTTTGAATTGCAATATTTGATGATTGTTAAGCCTGTTGGTAACATTCCCTTTCATTTTATATCTGCTCTAATAGCAAGCTGTGTAACATCCCAAATTTTCAATTTGGAATGTTATACATAGGTCATGCATGCATATCATATTTTATTGCGTTTTCGTTTTCGCAATCCTCGAAATCCTAAGCAACTCAAGGACCCTCGGAGAGAGTTGGGTATTTCCAGGTTTTCATATTTGATTCTTATCAAATAATGAAACGAGGATTTTGATTTTAATAATTTTTTCTCTCCGAAAAATATTTCATATTAAAATATAAGAGAGGAGATAATATGACTTCTCCAAAATAATTGAAATATTGGAGGAAAAATATTAAAATCATTTGATTTTTATTCGATTTTATTTGGATTTTATTTGCATTAGAAAATTTGCACATTTTCGAAATTGCATTTTAGGGCCAAGAAAATGTTCATCTCGTTCTAAATATTTTATTTAGACAGTGAAAATTTGATTTGGCACTTTTAGATCTTTATTTTATTTTCTAGGATTTTTTTCTATTGGCAAATTGTGTTAAAAAAACATCTCCAGCTGACTGGGCCGAACCCAGCCGGGCCGCCGGCCCAAGCCGCCGCCGCCTTCCCGCGCGCGAGCGCCGCCGCCGCCGAGCTCGGACCGGAGTCCGAGCCGGACTCCGCCTCCGCCGCGCCTTGCCCCCTCCTCCAAGTCGCCCCCTTCCCCTTTATATACGCACCACCCGCCCCCCCACCACCACACCACCAGCCGCGCCCGCAGCCCCCGCCGCCCGCGCCTGCTGCTGCCGCCGCCGCCGAGCCCCGCCGCCCCGCCGCCCAACCCCGCCTCGCCGGAGCCCTTCGCCGGAGGTACCGCGCCGGACCCGAGCCGCCGGTTTTTTTAAACCATTCGGTTTTTTAAGAAACCCTAGTTCATTTTTTTAGATCGGTTCGCCGGTTTTTCTCGGTTCTTCTATTTAGCAGACGTTCATCCGTACGTTCGTTTTAACAAACGGCTTTCACCTGTTAGTCACAGCTAACGAACGCTCGTTCATTAGACTGTTCGTCAATTTTCTTTTTATCGGATTTATCTGTGATTTTTCTCGATCGCGATTTCTGATCCGATCTTAGTTTCTGTTTATCTTTTCGCTCGTTAGCCAGAATCAGGTGATTCAAGCGCCTAGATCTTCGTCTTGAGACCCTCTTTCTGTTTAACCAACTTGCACAAGTTTTTGCTACTGTAAAATTTGACCTTAGTTCAGATTAGTAAACGGATCTTGTTTCTTTCGCCGTTTGAGTTTCGTTGCTCCGTTTGATTTGATTCTTTTTGCGTACCGGAGTTCTTAAGTTGAACTTTCTGGTCAACCCCTCGTATTTGAGTTTTGCTTGTGCATCTTTGCTTGTTGCTTATGTATGTTATTGTTTGTTTGCGATAGAACACCCGGAGCGTGTTACTGCGAGTCTCTAGGTTTCGCGGATCGTCAGCAAGGCAAGTAACACATTGATCATACTCTTTTCATACCCAGTTTTTATGCATTAGTTCCAATCCTCAAACATTGCATGATTAGGATGTCATTAACTTGTGGGTTGGGAAGTAGTTGTTGAGGTAGAACCTATTACCCTGTTACTATCAAACCCTTGGGTGTTACTTCTACGCGTTGCTTATATTGCTATGCTATGCTATGCTCGTAGACGTGGTTTGGGTTTGAGTGAAATCCATGACAGATGTGAGGTTATTAATTAATGGTTCAACTTAAGGTGGCAACTTAAATTAACATCTGGGTGGATTGAGGCACCTGGGGAACCCACTGTTGTCTGTTTTTTTGGAAATCCTGGGTATCCGTGTGATCTTCCTATGGACCGCCACCCAGGCTCAAAGGGAACTGAGATGATTCATGCTAGAAACTTCCGTGTGCAGCCACAAGCTATTATGGGCTCTAGCATAGTTGAGTAAGTTACGTGAAGCTCTCGAAGAGGTGGATCGGCAGGTAGTGGGTTTTGTAGGTTTGGTATGGTCTACCCGGAGTAGAGAGTTAATGTTTCTGAAAGACTGTGTCTCGGTCATCCATTTCTCAAACACCATGTAGTGCGAGAAATCCAACGAAGGCGATCGAGTCTTGTGGGGAAAGGTGCGCAAACCTCTGCAGAGTGTACAATTTAATCATGGTTAGCCGTGTCCCCGGTTATGGACAATCTTGAGTATCTAGTACTTGGGTTATCACATGTATCTCATCACTCTTAATTAATATTGTTGGGTTGTTAATTACTTTAATTGGGATTGAGTTGGGGTTACCTTCTCAATATTTGTTCAACCACCATGATAGTTAAATTAAAATATATTCCTTTGTTGTAGGGAAAAATTGGCTTTTCGTAAAATTATAACCATAGAGCTTTCCACCAGCCAAATATGCATGTAGTGATAGCATTATTCTGTTCTTGTCCTACCGTGTTACATTGCCAGCATATTCCATGTGCTGACCCGTTCTCGGGCTGCAACGTATTATATTGTAGACTTTTCAGATGAGGAGTAAGGTTCGTTAGGTCGTTGTCGTGCAGCTCAGCTATGTCGTTGGAGTTGATGGACTCACTTATCTTCCAAGCCTTCCGCTGTTATCGCATTAGATGGCCTTAAGCCATATTATTGTAATAAGTTCTCCTTTGAGACATTCGATGTAATAAGTGTGTGATTGCTACTCTGTTATAAATCCTTCAAGTACTGTGTGTGTCAGCATTACCGATCGAGGGATGACACTGAAGCAGAGAGACTTGACTGTTTGAGGTCAGGTCGCTACAAGATGGTATTAGAGCACACGCTGAGTGTAGGACATGACCACTAAGCTAAACCATAGGTCACACTTCTCTTCTCATTTCTGACTCCTCTCCATTTTCTACTCTTTAGGATGGCAGATGCAAGGAACAAGTTTGCACAACCGGATGAAGAGACACCATTTGGACGCCAGCTGAAGGAAGTCACTAGGTATTTGAACATTGGAATACCAAGCTTCACCGGGACATACAACACCACTTTACCAGAGGAGGAGCGATGGATGATTCAAGTACAAGTTCCAGGAAGGACCTTCACGCCAGTCACTAAACCCATAGAGTTTTCCTTCAATGCACCAACCTGGAGTTTAGGAAAGAGTATGGCAGCTCACATCACCATGGGATGCATTGGAGAAGTCTACAACAGGGAACTCAAAGACACTATCTATCAGATATGTGGGCACCGAGACGAGCAATGGGAAGTAATCAGCACCAAGAATGATAGATCCATTGCATCTTTCATCCAGGAGTTAAACCAGCACATTCGACGTCAGGAGAACCAGATGTGCGCAGACATGATGGACTTGAAGAAGGCGAAGACTAGGATCATCGAGCTGGAGGAAGAACTCAAGTTTACACGCGATGGATATGAGGAGGAAATCAAGACACTACTGGAGAAGAATGACGACCTAGTTAAGAAGATCGGAGTATTCATGGGAGGACTAGCACCGGGAGTAGAAGACAATGATTCCACTTGCCCGGACAACTACATCATCATCGACGACACCGATTCCGATCCTAGTGAGGATGACTTTGAAGACGAAGCTGGAGCAGACATCATGGAGTCTTCCACCGATCAAAATTTCTAGATGACCACCATATATCATTAGTATTCCCCCATGTATTTAGTAGTAGTTGAGCACTTTTGCGATAGTTCTAGACCGCTTGTATGCCCTTGCTTGATTGATTGACTGAAATGATTGTGTTTGTCTCATGTGCATATGGGTAGTGTTTTCTCATTAGACCCCCTTTTCTATTCTGATCTCTTCCATCTAAACCCATCAGATGCCTCCGAGACGTGACCCCGGTTTTGCTTTCCCACCGGAGCTCACTCAGTTGATCCAGCAGCAGAATACTTTGATGCAATTGTTAGTTCAGAACCAGGGCAACAACAACAACCACAACCCGCCACCAGTGGACAACCTAGCTCGCTTTCTAAGGTTACAACCGCTGGTGTTTTCCAGTAGCACTGAGCCTATAGTTGCAGATGATTGGCTCCGTAGGATTGGAAGGGAGTTAACCACCGCATGATGCACTGATGCTGAGAAGGTGCGTTTTGCCGCACATTAGTTGGATGGACCAGCATCATCATGGTGGGAGAATTACATTGTCACCTACCCCATAGCCACGGTGACATGGGACCAATTTCAGCAAGCTTTTCGCATAGCTCATGTCTCAACTGGAGCTATGTAGATGAAGAAGCGGGAGTTCCGCAACTTACGCTAGGGGAACCGTACTGTGGCTCAGTACGTGGATGAGTTTAGCAAGTTATCTCGCTATGCCCCTGATGATGTGGCCACAGATGCCGCGAAGCAAGAGAAGTTTATGGAAGGGCTGAATGATGAGATGAGCATGTAGTTGATGGTAGCAACCTTCAACAACTACCAGGAGTTGGTAGATAAGGCGCTTATGATTGAAGGGAAGCAGCAGCAGATTGAGAGCCGTAAGAGGAAGTACGGACAAGGGAAGTATAACTCAGGAGCTCAACAGAAACCTTGCCTAACCCCAAACTCGGGAGGACTTGTTCATAACCATGGAGGTCACAATCACACTGGAGGAGGATCGCATAATCACAATGGTGCTAGGAATGGAAATGGGAACGGAGCTAACAACAATCAGAACCGCTCCAACCCAGCCACACCCGCCAAAAGAGACCTAAGTCAAGTTACTTGCTTTAAGTGCGGGAAGACAGGGCACTATGCCAATCTTGCCCTTAAGGAAGGAATGGAAACGGGAATGGGAGCGTTGGAAGGAAGCCTAATCCATTCAACAAAGGACAAGTGAACCACGTTAATGTGGAGGAGGTTGAAGAGCAGCCGGACGCGGTAATAGGTAAGTTTTTGGTTAAGTCATTTACCGCTCTTGTTCTTTTCGATACTGGTGCATCGCATTCATACATATCAAGGGGATTCGTGGATAAGTTTAAACTACCAACCCAAACCCTTAGGACCCCTCTCCTGGTGAGTTCACCTGGAGCAGAGTACATGGCTAGCCGATGGTGCAGCCAGATACCTCTAACCATTGGTACACATGTTTTTCTGTCTGACCTAATTATCTTGGAGTCACAAGGATTTGATGTGATATTAGGTATGGATTGGATGTCAAAGTATGGAGGAAGCATTGACTATGCTAGTAAGTTGATTTATCTCACCACCCCGGAGGGAAAAAGGATTAAGTATGTAGCTAGGCATGTGCCTAGGAGGAGCCAAGTGAATGCCCTCACGGGAGTTGTTCAGGAGGAAGTACCTGTCGTGAAGGATTTTCCGGATGTTTTTCCAGAGGAGTTACCAGGCATGCCACCGGATAGAGACATTGAGTTTTTGATAGAGCTATTGCCAGGTACAGGGCCAATATCCAAGAGACCCTATCAGATGCCCGCAAATGATCTAGAGGAAACTAAGAAACAGATCAAGGAGTTATTAGAGAAAGGTTACATTCGAAGAAGCTCGTCACCTTGGGGAGCCCCAGTACTTTTGGTGGAGAAGAAGGATAAATCCCTAAGGATGGTTGTTGATTATCGGGCTTTGAATGAAGTGATGATCAAGAATAAGTACCCACTGCCGATGATCAATGATCTGTTTGAACAGCTGCAAGGAGCTAAAGTGTTTTCGAAGATTGATTTACGATCGGGATACCATTAGTTGAAGATTCGAGAGAAGGATACACCAAAGACGGTGTTCACCACACGGTATGGACTATACGAATATACGGTCATGTTGTTTGGACTGACTAACACCCCTGTCTATTTTATGAGCATGATGAACAAGGTGTTCATGGAGTATTTGGACAAGTTTGTTGTGGTGTTTATTGATGATATTATGGTATACTCGAAGAATGAAGAGGAACACAAGGAGCATTCGCAATTGGTGCTCGAGAAACTCAGGGAACACCAGTTGTATGCTAGTTCAGCAAATGCGAATTTTGGTTGAAGGAGATCGGATTCCTTGGACATGTTATATCAGGAGAAGGTATAGCAGTAGATCCCAGCAAGGTTTAGTCAGTCACTGAATGGTTGGCACCCACTTCAGTTAGCGAGATCCGCAGTTTCCTTGGACTCGCAGGATACTACCGGAGGTTCATTGAGAATTTTTCCAAGATTGCAAAGCCAATGACTGAACTATTGAAGAAGGATACTAAGTTCAAATGGACAGATGATTGCAAGGCAAGTTTCCAGGAGTTGAAGAAACGTTTGACTACAGCCCCAGTGCTAACACTACCACATAAACATAAGGAGTTCCAAGTATATTGCGATGCCTCCCGCTTAGGACTTGGATGTGTGCTTATGCAGGACGGAAGAGTTGTTTCGTATGCCTCACGACAACTAAAACCTCATGAGTTGAACTATGCCACGCATGATTTGGAGCTAGCAGCCGTAGTGCATGCATTGAAGACTTGGAGACATTACCTTATTGGAAACCGTTGTGATGTGTACACGGATCATAAGAGTTTGAAATACATTTTCACACAGAAGGAGCTGAACCTTAGACAGAGGAGATGGTTGGAGCTTATAAAGGATTACGATATGAAGCTACACTATCATCCAGGAAAGGCCAATGTCGTAGCAGACACTTTGAGCCGAAAGAGTTATGCTAATATCCTTGAAAGTAAGGGATTGCCGAAGGAGTTAGCAGAGGATATCAGGGAACTTCGATTGGAGTTGTTCCAAGAGGTTTCGTTGCAACAATGGAGGTTCAGTCTACATTGTTGGGCAAGATTCGAGAAGCTTAGAAGGATGACAAAGAGATTGCCGAGATAAAGGAGAAGATGAGCAAAGGAAAGGCCAAAGGTTTTCGTGAGGATGAGCACGATACCTTATGGTTTGAGGACCGAGTTTATGTACCCAATAACCTAGAGATCAGGAAGTTAATACTTCAGGAGGCGCATGACTCACCATACTTGATACACCCGAGAAACACCAAGATGTATTTGGATTTGAAGGAACGTTTCTGGTGGACTGGTATGAAGAAGGATATTGCCGAGTATGTAGCAATATGTGATGTTTGCCAAAGAGTAAAGGCAGAGCATCAGAAGCCAGCAGGACTATTACATCCTATGCCGATACCCGAATGGAAGTGGGATAAACTTGGCATGGATTTTATCACCGGATTGCCCAGAACCAAAGCAGGATATGATTCTATATGGGTAGTAGTTGATCGCTTGACCAAAGTGGCTCACTTTATCCCAGTGAAACCCACGTATACAAGCACGAAGTTGGCCAAGATATATATGTCCAGGATCGTATGTCTACATGGAGTTCCGAGGACCATCGTATCAGACAGAGGAACCCAGTTTACTTCAAAGTTTTGGCATCAATTGCACCAAACTTTGGGAACAAGATTGGAGTTCAGTACAGCGTTTCACCCGCAGACGGATGGACAGACTGAGAGAGTCAATCAGATTTTGGAGGACATGTTGAGAGCCTGTGCGCTAGATTATGGATCTAGCTGGGATGAAAATTTGCCTTACGCAGAGTTTTCATACAACAATAGCTACCAAGCCAGTTTGAAGATGGCACCGTTTGAAGCCCTGTATGGACGCAGGTGTAGAACACCGTTGATGTGGGATGAGGTAGGAGACCGGCAGTTTTTTGGACCAGACTTGATCAAGGAGTCTAAGGAGAAGGTTAAACTAATTCGTGATAGACTGAAGATTGCTCAGTCCAGGCAGAAGAGTTACGCAGACTCGAAACGCAAGGAGGTAACCTATCAAATTGGAGACAGAGCATATCTGCGAGTATCACCCTTGAGAGGAGTGAAATGTTTTGGAGTTAAGGGAAAGTTAGCCCCGAGATTTGTAGGACCGTATCGTGTTTTGGAACGGATGGGTGAAGTTGCCTACAGGTTGGAATTACCTGAGGGATTGTCAGGAGTTCACGATGTGTTTCACGTTTCACAGTTGAAGAAGTGTCATGCTGAGATGGTCGATATACCATTAAGAGATACAGTACCCTTGGAGGCGATTCAGTTGGACAGTGATTTGACTTATGAGGAGAAGCCAGTTAAGATTCTTGAGTTTGCCAGCCGAGTCACCCGCAGCAAGGCTATCAAGTTTTGCAAAGTTCAGTGGAGCCACCATACCGAGGATGAAGCCACCTGGGAACGAGAGGATGACCTACGCAAAGACCACCCGCACCTATTTTCTAGCCAACCCGAATCTCGAGGGCGAGATTCATCTTAAGGGCGGCAGGTTTGTAACATCCCAAATTTTCAATTTGGAATGTTATACATAGGTCATGCATGCATATCATATTTTATTGCGTTTTCGTTTTTGCAATCCTCGAAATCCTAAGCAACTCAAGGACCCTCGGAGAGAGTTGGGGATTTCCAGGTTTTCATATTTGATTCTTATCAAATAATGAAACGAGGATTTTGATTTTAATAATTTTTTCTCTCCGAAAAATATTTCATATTAAAATATAAGAGAGGAGATAATATGACTTCTCCAAAATAATTGAAATATTGGAGGAAAAATATTAAAATAATTTATTTTGATTTTTATTCGATTTTATTTGGATTTTATTTGCATTAGAAAAACTGCACGTTTTCGAAATTGCATTTTAGGGCCAAGAAAATGTTCATCTCGTTCTAAATATTTTATTTAGACGGTGAAAATTTGTTTTGGCATTTTTAGTTTTTTCTTTTATTTTCTAGGATTTTTTTCTGTTAGGGAAATTGTGTTAAAAAAAATCTCCAGTCGACTGGGCGAACCCAGCCGGGCCGCCGGCCCAATCCGCCGCCACCTTCCCGCGCGCGAGCGCCGCCGCCGCCGAGCTCGGACTGGAGTCTGAGCCGGACTCCGCCTCCGCCGCGCCTTGCCCCCTCCTCCAAGTCGCCCCCTTCCCCTTTATATACGCACCACCCGGCCCCCCACCACCACACCACCAGCCGCGCCCGCAGCCGCCGCCGTCGCCGAGCCCCGCCGCCCCGCCGCCCAACCCCGCCTCGCCGGAGGTACCGCGTCGGACCCGAGCCGCCGGTTTTTTAAACCGTTCAGTTTTTTTAGAAACCCTAGTTCGTTTTTTTAGATCGGTTCACCGGTTTTTCTCGGTTCTTCTATTTATCGGACGTTCGTCCGTATGTTCATTTTAACGAGCGGCTTTCGCCTTTTAGTCACAGCTAACGAATGATCGTTCGTTAGACTATTCGTCAGTTTTCTTTTTATTGGATTTATCTACGATTTTTCTCGATTGCGATTTCTGATCCAATCTTAGTTTCTGTTTATCTTTTCGCTCGTTAGTCGGAATCAGGCGATTCAAGCGCCTAGATCTTCATCTTGAGACCCTCTTTCTGTTTAACCAACTTGCACAAGTTTTTGCTACTGTAAAATTTGACCTTAGTTCAGATTAGTAAACGTATCTTGTTTCTTTCGCCGTTTGAGTTTCATTGCTCCATTTGATTTGATTCTTTTTGCGTACCGGAGTTCTTAAGTTGAACTTTCTGGTCAACCCCTCGTATTTGAGTTTTGCTTGTGCATCTTTGTTTGTTGCTTATGTATGTTATTGTTTGTTTGCGATAGAACACCCGGAGCGTGTTACTGCGAGTCTCTAGGTTTCGCGGATCGTCAGCAAGGCAAGTAACACATTGATCATACTCTTTTCATACCCAATTTTTATGCATTAGTTCCAATCCTCAAACATTGCATGATTAGGACGTCATTAACTTGTGGGTTGGGAAGTAGTTGTTGAGGTAGAACCTATTACCCTGTTACTATCAAACCCTTGGGTGTTACTTCTACGCGTTGCTTATATTGCTATGCTATGCTATGCTCGTAGACGTGGTTTGGGTTTGAGTGAAATCCATGACATATGTGAGGTTATTAATTAATGGTTCAACTTAAGGTGGCAACTTAAATTAACATCTGGGTGGATTGAGGCACCTGGGGAACCCAGTGTTGTCTGTTTTTTTGGAAATCCTGGGGTATCCGTGTGATCTTCCTATGGACCGCCACCCAGGCTCAAAGGGAACTGAGATGGTTCATGCTAGAAACTTCCATGTGCAGCCACAAGCTATTATGGGCTCTAGCATAGTTGAGTAAGTTATGTGAAGCTCTCGAAGAGGTGGATCGGCAGGTAGTGGGTTTTGTAGGTTTGGTATGGTCTACCCGGAGTAGAGAGTTAATGTTTCTGAAAGACTGTGTCTCGGTCATCCGTTTCTCAAACACCATGTAGTGCGAGAAATCCAACGGAGGTGATCGAGTCTTGTGGGGAAAGGTACGCAAACCTCTGCAGAGTGTACAATCTAATCATGGTTAGCCGTGTCCCCGGTTATGGACAATCTTGAGTATCTAGTACTTGGGTTATCACATGTATCTCATCACTCTTAATTAATATTGTTGGATTGTTAATTACTTTAATTGGGATTGAGTTGGGGTTACCTTCTCAATATTTTTTCAACCACCATGATATTTAAATTAAAATATATTCCTTTGTTGTAGGGAAAATTGGCTTTTCGCAAAATTATAACCATAGAGCTTTCCACCAGCCAAATATGCATGTAGTGATAGCATTATTCTGTTCTTGTCCTACCGTGTTACATTGCCAGCATATTCCATGTGCTGACCCGTTCTCGGGCTGCAACGTATTATGTTGCAGACTTTTCAGACGAGGAGTAAGGTTCATTAGGTCATTGCCGTGCAGCTCAGCTATGCCGTTGGAGTTGATATACTCACTTATCTTCCAAGCCTTCCGCTGTTATCGCATTAGATGGCCTTAAGCCATATTATTGTAATAAGTTCTCTTTTGAGACATTCGATGTAATAAGTGTGTGATTGCTACTCTGTTATAAATCCTTTGAGTACTGTGTGTGTCAGCATTACCGATCCAGGGATGACACTGAAGCACATAGACTTGATTGTTTGAGGTCAGGTCGCTACAAGCTGAAACCAACACATTGAAGCTATCATTTGGAGATGATGTTGTTTACCTTTACTATATTTGTTTGATGTTAAGGTTGCTGTACTTATCATGCCTTTCCACTATTTATGAAGGTCAACAATAGGAGTGGCCAGCATTTTCCGCCGAGGTTAGTTTCATCCCTCGGCTTGTACTCCCCATGTCGTTCCATTATGTACTACATATAGATTCAGGCATGTACACTTGTTAGCTTCTAATATTGACTTGTTGCTTGTAGGTACATATGCCCTTGGCATAGATACACACATTGACCCTTTTTGCGTATGGGGCAATGAGATATTCATGAACAAGCATCAAGTGAGGAAACTGATAAGGATTATTAGCAAAAGGATACGAACAGTGGCAATCAAATTATTTGTTTATGCTCTATCCAAAACACAACAATGAGCTGTAGGATGGTAACTACAAACTCTGCAACGTTCTCTTTTTACTGCCCATAATGAGTTGTTACACAACAATGTTTTAATTTTTTTCGTGCGCAGTGGTTCCCAAAGTAGTTTACTCAAGATTACCTCGCAAAGTACATGATTGGTGGACATGCAATGAAGGTTAAATTATTTCATCCAGACTACAATGAGCATCGAGAAGTCCTAATGAAGACAGTGAAGGATGGACAGGCAGCCATCACAAGGGGCTGGCCTAGAATCGCGTGCGCATTACGCATGGAGGAGGGCACAATATGGGCATTCCGCTTCACCTTCTCGAGCAACCAGAATGTCTTTCGCCTCTCTCTTTACAGGTTTTAGTACAATTGTGGTTCATCATTCTTTACTTGGTGCTTCTGTAGTTCTTTAGTATATGTACATGTGCATCGAAATATGCATTCGTGGTTGAACCTATATTTGTAATAAACATGGTTCGATATGAAATAAGTGATTGCCTACTTTCAAATTCAAAATATATATTTTTAAATGCAGGGATTACACTGGACAAAACTTGTGAAACCAGAACGTCTGTGATAGACGTGGAGACCAGACACGTTTCTTGGATCCACTACGTGTGCGATCAATCTCAACTACACACACGATCAGCCAAGAAAAACGTGTGTGATTAACAACAACATCGCACACGGTTCATTCTTATTAAATGTTTGCAGAAGTCACCTTATCACACACGCTTCGCAATTATGGACTGTTTATGATGTTGTGCGCATCGCAAACGTTTGGTCTTAAAAGAATGCGTGTGATAGGTCTTCATCCGACGCAGGTACGACGGATGAATCGTGTGGGACGTATTCAAGCTTCGATACAGTTTTATAGGGACAACTGTATGCGCTCTTACAACAAGTCGCATATAGTCAAGGAAAAGTAAATGTGTGTGATTGTCTACTTACCATACACGTTCTATAATCATGAATTGTTTGTGATGGGTCGTGCATCTTAAATGTAGTACCACAGAATACCGACTGCGATGGCAATGCTAGCACAAACGATTTGCATGGATGAAGCGTTTGGGATATTTGAGATATCAGAAACAGTTTTATAGGGACAACTGTATGCATCAAGGCTCCCTATCCCCGATGGTTTCTGGATCGTGTGGGAAGGACCCCCCCTATCGCACACACTCACTTGGCGACAGTTCAAAATGCCGTCATGCAAAGGGGTTAAAAATCGTTTGTATAGCACCTCGTTATACCAGTGCAATGATATTTAGCTCATGCCTTAACTCACGAAATCTTGCTTCATCCGAAGGCTTCGTAAAAATATCTTCTAGTTGCTCTTGAGTGTTGACATAGATAATCTCAATCTCTCCATGCTTGATGTGATCCTGGATGAAATGATGATGAATCTCAATATGCTTTGTCTTGCTATGTTGCACCGGATTGTAGGAGATCTTGATTGCACTTTCATTGTCACATAGAAGAGGCACTTTGTCACAAATGACCCTATAATTCTTTAAAGTTCGCCTCGTCCATCACAATTGTGCACAACAACTTCCGGCGGCTACATACTCGGCCTCGGTGGTTTAGAGAGACACACAATTTTGCTTCTTTGGAGACCAACTCACCAAAGAGTGACCAAGAAGTTGGCACCCTCCGGAAGTTGAATCCCTATCCACGACATCTCCCGCCCAATCCGAGTCCGAATATCCCATGAGATCAAAGCTTGCTCTTTTGGGGTACCATAAGCCAAAGTTTGGGGTATGAGCCAAATATCGAAAGATTCACTTGACCGCCACATAGTGACTACCCTTAGGTGCAGCTTGGAACCTTAAACACATTCCCACACTCAACATAATATCCATCCTAGATGCACAAAGGTAAAGCAAGGATCCAATCATGGAGCGATATAACTTTTGATCCATCGCTTTACCATTGGGATCAATGTCGAGCTTGCATTTAGTTGGCATTGGAGTCTAGGCCGGCTTGACATCATCTAGCTTGAATCTTTTGAGCATGTCTTGGGTATACTTGGCTTGGTGGATGAATGTTCCTTCTCTTCTTTGCTTGACTTCGAACCCAAGAAAGAACTTCAACTCTCCCATCATAGACATCTCAAACTTCTCGGTCATTGGTGCGGCAAACTCATCATTAAAAGATTTGTTAGGAGAACCAAATATAATATCATCAACATATAGTTGGCATATGAAAAAATCACCTTTGAACTTCTTAGTGAAAAGAGTGGGATCGATTTTCCCAATTTCAAACCCATGATCTTGCAACAACTCGGTAAGGTGCTCATACCATGCACGTGGGGCTTGTTTAAGGCCATAGAGCGCCCTGTTGAGTTTATATACATGATTGGGGAGCTTGGGGTCCTAGAAACCCGTGGGTTGTTTGACATATACCAACTCATTCAAGGGACCATTAAGAAATGCACTCTTCACATCCATTTGTTGCAACTTGAAATCATGATGAGATGCATATGCAACCAACATGCCAATAGATTCAAGACAAGCAATGGGAGCAAATGTTTCACCGTAGTTGATACCCCCGACTTGGGAGTAGCCTTGTGCTACCAACCTTGCCTTGTTTTGAACTACCACATCGTTCACATCTTGCTTGTGCTTGAAGATCCATTTGATTCCAATGACATTGTGGTCCTCCTTTGGCCTTGGCACTAACTCCCACACTTTGTTGCGCTCAAAGATGTTGACTTCACCATGCATGGCTTCAAGCCAATCCGTGCCATCGAGTGCTTCATGTACCTTTTGGGGTTCAACACAAGAAACAAACATGTGATGCTCACAAAAGTTTGTCAATTGTCTACGAGTGGTTACCTCTTTTCTTAAGCTACCAAGCACATTCCCCATAACATGATCTTGACATTTAGTGTGGAGGAGATCTTGGTGGCACAACGCTCCAATAGCTCCCCAATAGGCATTTGAGGAGTGTCATCATGATCATCTTGAGCACCATCTTGAGCTTGCTCTTGATCTTGAGCTTGCTCGGAGTCTTGAACTTGACCTCGGGCACCATTTGGTGCACCACCATCATCATGAGGTTGATCTTGCCCTCAATCATGTTTTCACTTGGTTGAGGGCCTTCACTTTGTTCTTTTGTGACGCCCTCGATTCAATCGTACACTAATCATACACGCAAATGTGTACGATCAAGATCAAGGACTCACGGGAAGATATCACAACACAACTCTAGACACAAATTAAAATAATACAAGCTTTATATTACAAGCCAGGGGCCTCGAGGGCTCGAATACATAAGCTCGAATACACAAGAGTCAGCGGAAGCAACATTATCTGAGTACAGACATGAGTTAAACAAGTTTGCCTTAAGAAGGCTAGCACAAAAGCAACATCGATCAAAAAGGCAATGCCTCCTGCCTGGGAGCCTCCTAACTACTCCAAGTCGTCAGCGGTCGTCACGTAGTAGTAGGCACCCTCGGGGTAGCAGTAGTCATCAGTGGTGTCGTCTGGCTCCTGGGATCCGTCATCTGGTCACAACAATCGGGTATGGGGGAAAAGAGGTAGCAAAGCAGCCGTGAGTACTCATCCAAAGTACTTGCAAGACTTACATCAGATCTAAACTAAGTATGCATTTGTATCAAAGGAATGGGTTGTATCTGTGGACTAAACTGCAGAATGCCAGAAGGGAAGGGGAAAGCCTAGCCTATCGAAGACTAGCATCTTCTGGAAACCACCATCTTGCAGCAACAGGAGGGAGTAGAGTAGCATAAAGTAAAGTAGTAGAAGTGTTATCAACCTCGGCCAGAGATCCTTTCTCGACTCCCTGCGAGAAAGCAATCCCAGAGCCATACTATCCAGTTATCATCACAATCCAATTCTCATCACCATGTCTCATCTCAAGTATCCAGTTCTAGTTGTATCGATCGGGATACAACTCCAAGTGTCCGTTACCGTAGGACAGGCTATCGATAGATGTTTTCTTCCCTGCAGGGGTGCACCAACTTACCCACCAAGCTCGATTAACTCCGGTCGGACACACTTTCCTGGGTCATGCCCGGCCTCGGCCAAACAATACGCCGCAACCCGACCTAGGCTTAATAGAGAGGCCAGCATGCCAGACTAAACCTATGCCCCCAGGGGTCATGGGCCATCTCCCCGGGAACTCCTGCACGTTGCGTACGCGGCCGGTGAGCATACCTAGCTACCTCCTTCAACAAGGTAGGTGCTTTCCAGTCCAACCCAGCGCGCGCCGCTTAGTCGCTGACGTCTATTAAGCTTTGGCTGATGTATATGACGCAGAACGCCCATACTATGCCCACGTGATGGTTAGTGCTATCAGGCCAGAGGCCCCTCGGATCAAATATCCAAATCGTAGTGGATTAGGAACGGACGGTAACGAGCAAAGACTCACGATCGATGTGACCCCATTGCCCTGTCTCGAGTACTTGCGGCAAGGGCTAAGAATGCCCGGCCATGCCTCGTAAGTATCTCGCGGGCTCCTTCCAAGTCAACCCGACTCCACATCACTCGCTAATTAAGCTCGCGCGGGTACCCCTCAGGGTCGACCCGTCTTTAGTAACATGGCTCAGTGTAAAGTCATAGTAACCATAGTAACTATGTGTCTAACACCAAGGGGAAAACCCGAGGAATCACCCCCGGTGAATCCCACTCGATGTTATCATCAAGGTGAACGTAAGAGGATCCACCCTCGAGGTTCACACTTGAGGGGTTGCACGATAGAGCGGTAACGGAAGTGGTTAAGGAGGAAATCACCCTTGAGGGAGTCCTGGATTAGGGGGTGTTCGGGTAGCCGGACTATACCTTCAGCCGGACTCCAGGACTATGAAGATACAAGATTGAAGACTCCGTCCTGTGTCCGGATGGGACTTCCCTTGGCGTGGAAGGCAAGCTTGGCGATGTGGATATTCAAGATCTCCTGCCATTGTAACCGACTTTGTGTAACCCTAACCCTCTCCGGTGTCTATATAAACCGGAGGGTTTTAGTCCATAGGACAACTTCATCATACAACAATCATACCATAGGCTAGCTTTTAGGGTTTAGCCTCCTTGATCTCGTGGTAGATCTACTCTCGTACTACCCATATCATCAATATTAATCAAGCAGGACGTATGGTTTTACCTCCATCAAGAGGGCCCGAACCTGGGTAAAACATTGTGTCCCTTGTCTCCTGTTACCATCCGGCCTAGACGCACAGTTCGGGACCCCCTACCCGAGATCCGCCGGTTTTGACACCGACATTGGTGCTTTCATTGAGAGTTCCTCTGTGTCGTCGCTTTTAGGCCCGATGGCTCCTTCAATCATCAACAACGATGTAGTCCAGGGTGAGACTTTTCTCCCCGGACAGATCTTCGTCTTCGGCAGCTTCGCACTGCGGGCCAACTCGCTTGGCCACCTTGAGCAGATCGAAAGCTACGCCCCTGGCCATCAGGTCAGGTTTAGAAGCCTAAAATACACGGCTGACATCCGCGGGGACTTAATCTTCGACGGATTCGAGCCACAGCCAAGCGCGCCGCACTGTCTCGAGGGGCATGATATAGCTCTGCCGCCGAGCAGCGCTTGGGAGGCCGCACACGCACCAGTTCCGTCCATTGATTCGGAGCCTACTGCGCCGATCGAGGATCAGCGGTTAGACGCTGCCTCAGGGGATGCGATCGCAGAGGCGATCAAGCCAAACTCCAGCCCCGCACTCTGCATGGCCCGTGACTCCGAAGAGCTGGATTCCTCTCCGAACTCCATGCCCCCCGCGCCCCCGCCGATCGAATCCGATTGGGCGCCGATAATGGAGTTCACCACCGCGGACATCTTTCAGCACTCACCCTTCGGCGACATCCTGAATTCTCTAAAGTCTCTCTCTTTATCAGGAGAGCCCTGGCCGGACTACGGTCAGCAAGGTTGGGATACGGACGATGAAGAAATTCAATACCCACCCACCACCCACTTCGTAGCCACTGTCGATGACTTAACCGACATGCTCGACTTCGACTCTGAAGACATCGATGGTATTGTCGACGATGCAGGAGACAACCAAGAACCAACGCCTATAGGGCATTGGACAGCCACCTCATCTCACGATGTGTACATGGTGGATACCCCTAAAGGAAGCAACAACGAGGAAAACGGGGAGGGGGATCGATCTCCCAAAAAACAATCAAAGCGTTGGCGTAAACACCGACCTAAGCCCCGCTTCGATAAAGACCCAGCCATAGAGCAGGATGAGCCGGTAGATGACGAGCATGCCTTAGAGCAACCGTCCCAACAAGACAACCTGGATAGAGAAACCGAACATTCCTCCCCCGGCGAAAATGGCATTCCGGACGACCCTACGCCGGACAAGCCCACGAAGCAGAAGAACCTCCACAAACGGCTCGTTGCAACCGCACGCAGCCTGAAAAAGCAGAAGCAGAAGCTAAAGACTGCGGAAGATGCACTCAGGATCAGATGGAGTAAAGTAATCAATAACGCAGACAAATATGGCGGCAGTCGCCGCACTAAAAGCTATCTGAGGAGAAAACTACTGCCTGAATTCGACGAGGAGGCCTTAGAGCCCTCGCATTCAAAAAGTAAGAAAGCCACACGGTCGGATAGACGACCCCAGGGCCAGCTTAAAGCGGCAAGAAGCGCCGCACTTAAGCCGGTATGCGACCCACTTAAGGATTCGCATCATGGCCCAGCCAGGTCCATTTACGGGCCAAGAAAGCAAGCTCTCGTAAGCAATGCAATAAAGCCATTATCAGAATACGGCACACCCAAATACAGGGGTGCCGCACACCCCCTATGTTTCACCGATGAGGTCCTGGATTATGAATTTCTAGCGGGATTCAAACCCGTAAACATAGAGGCATATGATGGAACAACAGACCCTGGAGTCTGGATCAAGGATTATATCCTCCACATACATATGGCTCGAGGAGATGACCTCCACGCCATAAAATACTTACCCCTCAAGCTTAAAGGGCCAGCCCGGCATTGTCTTAAAAGCCTTCCTGAAAACACAATCGGAAGTTGGGAAGAGCTCAAGGACGCTTTCCGAGCAAATTTTCAAGGGACCTATGTCCGCCCTCCGGATGCAGACGATCTTAGTCACATAACTCAACAGCCCGGAGAGTCAGCTCGGCAATTCTGGAATATATTTCTTACTAAAAAGAATCAGATAGTCGACTGTCCGGACGCTGAAGCCTTAGCAGCTTTCAGGCATAATGTCCGAGATGAATGGCTCACCAAACACCTCGGCCAAGAAAAGCCAAGAACAATGGCCGCACTAACAAGCATCATGACCCGCTTTTGCGCAGGAGAGGATAGCTGGTTGGCAAGATGCAGCACCAGCGACCCAAGTACATCTGAAACTAGGGATGGAAACGGAAAACCGCGACGCAATAAGGACCGTCGCCGGACTAAGGAAAAAAGTCCGAAGAGCACGGCAGTTAACGCCGGATTCAAAAGCTCACGACAGAATCAGAAAAGGCCGCCCCTCCAAGATAACAGGGACGACCTATCCAACCTAAACAAAATCCTGGATAGGATATGTCAAATACACAGTACTCCCGGAAAGCCTACTAACCATACCCACAGAGATTGTTGGGTTTTCAAACAATATGGCAGACTCAACGCCGAACACAAGGGGCTCGATACACCAAGCGAAGACGAGGACGAACCCCAAAAGCAGAGTACCGGGAAACAAAAGAATTTCCCACAAGAAGTAAAAACAGTAAACTTACTCCACATAACAAAACGTGCGGCGCCCATAAAGGTACGCGCCCCAAGGTCTATCCCATAGGAATCCCGCCACTGGTTGTCAAAACCAATCATCTTCGATCATCTGGATTATTCTAGAAGTATCAGGAACCAGGCTGGACTGCCCTGGTACTCGATCCAATAATTGGCGGACTCTAGTTTTCAAATGTCCTTATGGACAGTGGCAGCGGACTCAACCTGATATAGCAGGACTCAATCCGCCACATGGGGATCGACCCAAAAACATTTCGCCACAGCAAAACCTCCTTTCAAGGAGTAACGTCAGGTCCGGACACCCATTGCATGGGTTTTCTCCGGCTCGAGGTTATTTTCGGCTCTGCCGATAAATTCCGTCACGAAAAGCTGACTTTCCACATCGTCCCATTCTCAAGTCGCTATCAAGCACTGCTAGGACGCGAAGCTTTCGCCCGCTTTAACGCAATACCGCATTATGCATCTCTTACGCTTAAGATGCCCGGTCCACACGGCATCATCTCCTTAACAGGGAAGTAGTAAGGGCTCCTCCCCCAAGCGGAGGATTGTGCGGCCGCTTTAACAGCCCCACAATACAATGGCTTCATCAGCCAGAACATCGGAACGGGTCATTAAGACCATGG
Source organism: Triticum urartu (assembly GCF_056163025.1). Taxonomy (NCBI): domain Eukaryota; kingdom Viridiplantae; phylum Streptophyta; class Magnoliopsida; order Poales; family Poaceae; genus Triticum; species Triticum urartu. The sequence goes on from NC_141877.1 coordinate 357,766,867, forward strand.
ACACAGATAGACGAGTCCGGCACAAAAGTATCATTGATAAAGGCTTAGTGGCCATATACCCCTGCACTAGGGGCTTCACACGTATAAAATAAGAGACAATAAAGCTCAATTTTCCATATTTTACTTTACACTTTGTTTATTTCATATAACTTTTGTTCGGCACGCCCCTTTTTCAACTTAGTTGCTCTCTTTTTTACAGATGAACGTCGTGCTGCGCCCGTCCAGGATACGGCACAACGGAGACACAGGCGCAGACGTGCAGTAGGGACCCGTTCCAAGGATTCTTTTCAGATTAAGACCCTGCGTAAACCTTTTTTACTGTCTCTTGTTGATACGCATCCCCTGGTTCTATGACCAAGGAGGAGGCTGGCGTCTTGGCATGTGGCCATGTCAGAATTCTTGCGCGTACCTGGACACTAGGGGCTTATACCTTAGAGCGTTACTTAGCCCGCTCTCATAAAGACCAAATACCTTAGGGAGTGTTCGGCGTCGTGAGTTTGGCCTTATATGCATCAGCTCCGAGTCATGATTTTGGTAAAATGTTGGGTTGCCCGGCTCCTGTGTTCAGTCGCCTTACGTTCCGCTCTATCGGCTAAGGCGGCACCAGGAGAACTACTGCGATTGTTCCCTGGTTCGGCCAGGCGAGCACCTCAGTAGAGAAAGCCGAAAACCGACTGTCATGATATGGCGTGAGACTGGTCAACCACTCGATGACTCTCCGGAATCTATAGGATTCCCCCGCATTAACGAAGGGCCGTTTCCCGGCCAGGCACATACGCGCCCCGAATTCGGGCGAGCGCAGTCGCCACCAGGGGCTACCTAAATAGTCCCATTGTCATGCTCCTATGGCTAAGCGAAAGTGTTAAAGCATTATAGTCCGGTTGCCTAGCTCGCTACACTATCACCTCCTTTGTAGGACCAAGACGTTGTATTAAGTGTGAAAATGCGCCTTCTGCGAGCACCCCCGCACTATGTGCGTGGGGGCTGAAGCCAACGACTGCCATCTTTCAGATTTTGTATGTATATCTTAAAACGGCCGCACAGGAGGTGTTCCACATACTTGCAGGCACAAGTATAAAAGGCTACTACAATTCATCAAAATATTGCTTCATAATTACATATGCTAGCAGAACATAGCATCCTTCGAGCACTGCGTCTCTATTACACGAGCGCCTTCAAGGACTTCCTGAAAATAGTGCTCGGAGGGTACTTGGCTTTGGTCCGAATCTTGGGATGCAACAACGGTGGTCTCCATCTCTGCCCAGTATGTCTTGACACAGGCAAGAGCCATCCGTGCGCCCTCTATGCATGCTGACCTCTTCATCGCATCGATATGTGGCACCGCGCCAAGGAAATGCTGCACCAAGCCGAAATAACTCTTCGGCTCCGATCTCCCCTGCCACAGATGACCCATGACGTACTTCATGGCGAGTCCGGACAATCTATTCAGTTCGGCCCATTGAGTCAGACGATCGTCCACTGCCAGTGGACGCTCTGGATTGTGGAACTGCGACCAGAAAAGCCTTTCCACCTCGCGATCTTCTTGATCTCGAAAGTGTTTGGTCGCATCAGCAGCACTCACTGCCAAATCCAGATAGGTGTCCTTCGCACTCCACATCCAGTCCAACGGAGCAAACTTCGGATCGCCAAACTTCCTCTGCAGCATAAAGGGCTTTCCAGCCGCAATCTGTCCGGCCTGACGCAGCTCCTCCTTCGCAGCTCTCATCGCAGAGCGAGCATCCTTGGCATCAACAACGGCCTTCTCTAAGTCCGTTTGTCTCGCTCGGTCTTCTTTCTCAAGAGACTTGCAACGGTCAGCAGCGCTTTTTAACTTCACGGCCATCTCCTTCTTGCTTCGGTAGTGAGCAGCCTGTTCGGCTCTCAGCTCTTCAAGTGCTTTCTCGGCAGCCGCATCACTTGTCCTGGCTTGTTCCTTAGCTCGGGCAAGTTCCGCCCGGAGACTCTCCACGGCGGCCGCACCATCTGCGTCAAGCACACACATTGTAAGATACTGGCATAAAAGCTCCTCTTACCAGATGCCGCCCGAGGAATTGCATACCTTGAGCATCATCAAGTCGCTCGTTGACGAGCGCGATGTCGGCATCTGCCACGTCAAGTTGCCGCTTTAGTTCAGCAAAATCATCAGTTCAGCTCGATTCCGGACACTTCGCCACCTATATACAAAGGCGAAAATTAGACCTGGGATTATGATCCTCTGCGCGCCGTCAATTTTGACAACGCACAGAGTCTCAGGGGCTACTATCTACACAGGGTGCATCTTGTTTATGCGCAACTGACAAAGAAGTACATTATCAAACGTACCTCAAAACCCGTCAGCAACTTCTGACGGCCTCATGCAATCCGCTTTCCGCGGACAAAATCCTTCCAATCACCATACCCATCAATGCATGGTGCTCCTCTAAGATAGAAGCTCGCCCCAGCAGAATCATCAGCTCCTCCGACCGCGCACCAGACGGTGCCGGACTCGTCCTATGACCTCCATCGAAGGCAGGACGCGGAGAACCTTGGGGGGCCATATGGCTACCTTCCACCCCTGCCGGATTCGGAGAAACCCTCCGCGATGACACCTCAGGGTCGCCCGCCTCACTAGGTGGTATGGAAGGGGGAGGCGTTCCACTCTCCATCATCTCCGGAAGAAGATCCCCTGAAGACGAGCTCTGCTGAGAAGGGCTGAGGTCCAAGCTACAAGGTAAAATTTTGGTTAATCTTCTCAGATAAAAAGTAAGGATTTCTCTCATCCCTCTAAAGGAAAATCTTTCTCTACTTACGGCTCGCTGGAGGGCTGATCCCTTTGGGGGCGTAGTTCGGCCGAGGATCTCCCCGGCGCCGGACCCTCTGACGAGGACTTCTTCCCCCGCTTTGAGGCCATGGTCTCCGGGTCGTCAGAGGCGGCCCTCTTCTTCCCCCTAGGGGAGGAATTGTCGGTTCCTCCCTTCGGAGCAGCCTCCTTCGAGGAGGCCATAGTTTCCTTGTCCTCCCCCTCACTTCCCTCCAAAGGCACGATCTTCAACATCCTGACTAGCACGGGATCCGGCCTGGTCTCAGGAAGGGGAGCCGGACACCTGATCAGCTTCGCCTTCGCTACCCACTCCTGTTTAAAAGGATAGCTCTTTTAGGGGCGAGTTTATGACAATTTTACGGATAGCGAGTCCGGGCACAAGGTTACTTACTTGAGTATCCGGGCGATTGCAGCTTAAACCTGCTTCCTCGGTCAAATCCGGACACATTGCTTGTGATGCGAAGAACATTTTATACATCTCCACGGGCGTTGCGCCCATAAAATGCTGGAGAGCTCGTGGTCCCTCCGGATTAAACTCCCACAGACGAAGGGAGCGACGTTTGCCGGGAAATGTTCGGCGAATCAGCATGACCTGCGTCACCTTGACCAGGTTGAGGTCTCTTTCTAAGAGATCCCTAATGCGGCCCTGCAACAGGGGCACGTCTTTGGATAACCCCCAATCTAATCCTTTGTTGACCCATGATGCTAGCCGTGGTGGGGGACCCGAGCGAAAGGCAGGAGGCGCTACCCACTTGGCGCTCCTGGGAGCAGTGATATAGAACCACTCTCGTTGCCACAAGCTGAACTCCTCTTGAAAGGAACCCTCGGGCCATGGAGCATCGGCATTCTTACTTATGACAGCACCTCCGCACTCTGCGTGCCGTCCCTCGATCATCTTCGGCTCCACTCCAAAAGTCTTGAGCCATAATCCGAAGTGAGGAGTAACACGGAGGAACGCTTCGGACACAACGATGAATGAGGAAATGTGGAGGATGGACTCCGGAGCTAGGTCATGAAATTCCAGCCAATAATAGAACATCAGCCCCCTCACGAAGGGATCCATCGGGAAGCCTAAACCCCGAAGGAAGTGAGACATGAACACTATGCTCTCACCAGGCTGGGGACTGGAATAGCCTGCCTTTGAGCAGGCAACCTATGTGAAATTTCGGCGGTCAAAAACTTAGCCTCTCTCAACCTTAGCACGTCCTCCTTCGTGACGGAGGAGGGTATCCATCGGCCTTGAAGGTCGGAACCGAACATTGTCGAAGGTCCGAAGCGCCTGGAATCTGGAGCCTAGGGTGTTGGAACTCGAGGCAACATGCGAACTTGTTTTGAGATTGGAGAAAAGGAGTAAGGCCTTGGTCTCTTTATAAGAGGTTGAATACCAGGAGCCCTCCCCGTAACCGTTTGGGACTCGCCTTTAATAGAGAAAACATGCTAACGGGCACGATTGGGTTACCCACGTCCGTATTGATGAGAATCCCGTAAATAAAGGGGACACGATCTCTGCTTTGACAAGACGTGCCAAGGAAACCGCCTCGCAAAACACGCTAAGGTGGAAAAGCAAAAACGATTCGAACAAAGGCTTGGCCGTAGTGTGATGTCACGTTGCGGAATACGTCAGCAGATTAGATTTGTGCTAATATTATTCTCTCTGTGGAAATACGTGGAAACTTATTTTGCAGAGCCGGACACTACTCTTGGTGTTTACAAACTTTTATGAAGAATTTGGAGGAGGAACCCGCCTTGCAATGCCGAAGACAATTTGCACGCCGGACTCGTCGTCATTGAAGCCTGGTTCAAGGGCTACTGAGGGAGTCCTGGATTAGGGGGTGTTCGGGTAGCCGGACTATACCTTCAGCCGGACTCCAGGACTATGAAGATACAAGATTGAAGACTCCGTCCCGTGTCCGGATGGGACTTTCCTTGGCGTGGAAGGCAAGCTTGGCGATGCGGATATTCAAGATCTCCTACCATTGTAACCGACTTTGTGTAACCCTAACCCTCTCCGGTGTCTATATAAACCGGAGGGTTTTAGTCCGTAGGACAACTTCATCATACAACAATCATCCATAGGCTAGCTTTTAGGGTTTAGCCTCCTTGATCTCGTGGTAGATCTACTCTTGTACTACCCATATCATCAATATTAATCAAGCAGGACGTAGGGTTTTACCTCCATCAAGAGGGCCCGAACCTGGGTAAAACATTGTGTCCCTTGTCTCTTGTTACCATCCGGCCTAGACGCACAGTTCGGGACCCCCTACCCGAGATCCACCGGTTTTGACATCGACAACCCTCGATGACCTCAACCGTATAGCTACACTACAGAGATCTCATCAGGAGTGATGTAAGAGGTTCCACCCTCGGCACTCGATGGTAACTCTGCAGAGTCGCACAACTAGGGGGTGATGTGCGGTGTTGGGGCCTGGACGTCGATCACGTTGATCAGGTCATTGAACATAAAGCGGGGCAACTGGGACAAGGTGGGGTCACTGATGGATCACAAACCATCCTATACTAAGCAGTTTAGGATAAGCAGGTAAGGTATGAAAGCAGGTAACAACAACAGGCTATGCATCAGAGTAGGATCATACAGAAAGCAGTAGCAGTTCTAATGCAAGCATGAGAGGGAAAGAAATGGGCGATATCAGAATGCTCAAGGGGGTTTGCTTGCCTGGTTGCTCTGGCAAGGAGGTGTCATCGTCGACGTAGTCGATCACAAGGGCAGCATCGGTCTCGGGGTCTACCGGAGAGAAGAGGAGGAAGAAACAGTAAATATAAAGCAAACATAGCACCAAAAAGCATAACATGGCAATAAGATGTGCCGGGTGTGACCTAACGCGGTAGGAGGTGATACCGGCGAAGGGGGGGGGGGGACATCCGGGAAAGTATCCCTGGTGTTTTGCGATTTCAGACAGATGAACCGGAGGGGAAAAGTTGCGTGTTCGCTATGCTAGGGATGCGTGGCGGACGAACGGGCTGCGTATCCGGGTTCGTCTCGTCGTTCTGAGCAACTTTCATGTACAAAGTTTTTTCATTCGAGCTACGGTTTATTTTATAATGATTTTTCAAAGTTTAATTGAATCCTTGGAATTATTATATTTAGCTTAAACCGAATTGACTAAGTTAATTTTGACTAGTCAAAGGGCAGGTGTGACCCACATGTCATAGACTATTTACCTAAATAATTAAACAAATCTAACTTATTTAAAAGGGCCTACATGTCATCTACTACTAGACTAACTTAACACTAATTAAATCTAATAGTACTAATCTAAGCCAGGGCCGGCCACTAATGGGCATAGCCTAACCGGCCACACGCATGATGCACACATACACACACAGGAGCACACGGCCATGGCCAACTGCACGCACACACACTATGCAGAACACACACTCACCCACACATAGTTCTGTTTTCTGCTAACAAAACATAGCATTTTGTGATTTTCGTCGAATTTAATCTATGCACTAGATGGATTTGGTCCAATGGAAACATTTGAGCATTGTCAAGTGTACTACCTCCTCATAATTTTTTAGTCCTGATAGTAGTTGTTTAGCCTGAGTTTAGGGGCTGTCTAAAGGGTTAGTCAGTGTAAAATTTGAAAAGCTAGCTAGCACTAGCTACAGTACTAGCAATAGGCCATCAGTACAATGGCAACAGAGTAGCGTTGATGCGCGCTTGCAGGCGTAGGCGACTGCGGGCAGGAGCGGGACGGGTGCGGGCACGCGCGCGTGGGCGTGCGCGGGGACGCGGCCAGGCGAGCAGCCGCCAGCGACGGCAGTAAGCAGTATGCGTAGCAGCCTTAGCAGAAGCAGCGAAGCAGAGCAGCAGGCGAGCGCAGCAACAAGCGGCAGTAGGAACAGAGCAGAGCAGCGGCGGACGCGGGCAGGCAGCTGCGGCAGCAGGCAAGCACGCGTCGAGGCACGGCCGGCCGCAGCAAGCCACCGGGGCGCGGGCGGCAGCAAGTGAGCCGGCGAGGCATGGCGCGCGGGGCCTGGCCGGCGGGGGTGGCGCAGGCAGGGGGCCAAGGCGGAGCCGCGAGCGCGCGTGCGCCGACAGGCGACAGCGCGGCGCAGGTGGGCATGGCGGGTAGCCGCGGTGGAGGGGGCGCGGTGGCCGGAGGCGTGGGGCATGGACGGCACTAGCGGTAGCACAACAACAGCAGTAGTACACATGCAACAACAGCGGTAGTAGCAGTACGCACACACGCGTATGCGGGGTTCGAACACGACGGGGTCGGCAGGCTACGGCGACGGGATGTGAAGAGGAGGAGGAAAACGGAGGAGGGGCTCACCAATAGCCGTAGGGAGGTGGCAGCGGGCTCGAGGGGGGAGGGGTCGGGATGGCCGGGGACGACGACGAGGGCGTCGGCGTTCGAGGAGGGAGACGGCTCGGGGATGCTTGAAGGAGTCGAGGCGGAGCAAGTTGACGGCGGCGAGCTTCGAGCGTCGATGTGGAAGACGAGTTTGATCCACTCGGTGTAGGGGCTCCGATGCTGAATCCGTCCACGCAGTCGACGTAGTCGATGACGGCGGAGCGCTTGGACAGATTCCCAGGCACCGGGGAGCTGGGTCGGCGCGAGGACGACGGGGTTCACAGCGACGACGACTCGGCTTTTTGCGGGAGAGAAGAAATAGCGCGAGAGGGGGAATGAGGGGCTAGGGTTTCAGCAGGAGGGAGGGGACGTCTTGTGGCCGCCTGGGAGGATCGTATGGCCGACGCGTGGCAATCGAAGCCATGGACGCGGCGCGTGCGTCCACGGTGCCTATGATGAACGGGGATAGAAGGAGACAGGGGTAGTTGGGCTGGGCTGTTGCACTGTGTGATAAGCCCATGTGCACATTAGCTATTTAGCTCTTTCTCTTTAATCTATTCTATCAAACAATTGTCTCAGTTTTGCATTTAGTTAAAATAGCAAATGATTTTTGTTGAACAAGAAACTTGGCACATAACTGAAGCACATTATTTCTAGGAGTCACAAAAAGTTTGAGGTCAAAAGGAGTTGTCTAACCATTTTTAAAATTTGAAAAGGCCAATTTTAAATGTTGGCAGACCACTAAATAAATTCACAGGGGCACTTGGGAATCCAAAAGAGGTTGGTTCCAATATGACAAATAACCAGAGATTATTTGCCACACTTTGAACATTTTTGTTTTCATGTTTGAAAACTTTGAGTTTTGGACTTTAATTTGAATTTGAAATTTGAACCGGATTTGAATCAAAGTGATATTAGGAACATTAACAATGATGACAAGGCATCATTAGAAGGGGATTACTGTAGTTGATCTATCGGGGTGTTACAAATCTCCTCCACTACAAGAAATCTCGTCCCGAGATTTAAGTGGGGAAGTTAAGAGTGACTTCGGGTGAACTGACCCTTATAGGGTTAATTGTCTGGGAATAATGCAGGGAACGTGACAGATGTATCTCTCGAGTTGAAACTTAAGAAAACATCGAGAGCAAAATATGAAGGTACAATGGGCAGTTTCAACTGAATGGACAAACGATCGATACCTGAACAGAGTGTGAGAAGGGGGGTTCAGAGCATCGGGAATAGATTTACTCTCGAACGGTGGCTCATGACAACACACAAAGTCAAGAGCAATTGATACTTCGGAATATAAGATATACAGGAGAGTCAGGTTCTGATCCTGTGGAATTATGGGTTATGGGCCCACCATGTGGGTTAAAATAGAAGGATCGATGACATCTTGCATGGTCATGATAGCAAGGCATGTCAGAGGGCAGCCTGTCAGCTATGTCAGCAACAATGTCGGTACCAGGGGCGAGGGATGAAGAGAACCATTATCCTGCTCGTTGAATGAGGCGGGCCATTAGGCAAAGTTCTCGTCCATCGGTGGTTACCGGAATGTCAACAGTAATAATAACAGGGTCTTTACTGACAGAGTTGTACATTGAGGTGCTTACATAAGCAGGGAAATATTACTGCTTATATAATATAGATCACAATAAGGTTTAAGCAAACCAATGGAAAGGAAAATGTAATTGTCAGATTAAACAGAACAATGGAAAAAAATATGTTTAAACACATATTTCAGGGGTATATCCCTCCCAAGGACAAGCAGAGCATGATATCCATGACAGGATAGAAGTATAGAGCCATTTAGGTAAGGGGGAAGAAATTTCATGACATTACCCATACAACGGTGTTTGGATAATTGATAAAGAAAATTTTGTGTCATGCTTCAAATGTTCTTATTGGAGATCGGATTACCACAGACATGCTTCGAGATAGCAAAGACATGGTTTCAAGCAAAGGTCAGACTCTGGATACACCAAGGATCCATCGGAAACAATTAAAAATAATAAGTCATACAATTTTAGCAGGGAAAAGATGAGGGTGTGGCCGACGGGCTCAGCCGCAATCCATCGACATGTCAAAAAGGATGTAATTTCAAAATTATGTGAACAAGTTTGTGTTGGGGTAAGGACAAGAATGTTGTCGATGATAACACAAATCATCTAGGGTGAGTTGTATTTCTCATCATGAATTCGATTGATATCCTGGAAAAGCTCAGAATGTTAATGATGATCACGACACATTTGTCGAGAGATTTCATGAAGACGTAATCGATCGGCGATGACATCCAGTCAAAGGAATGATGTATCGAAAGGTTATTGGAACCATGGGTACGACACAAACTCGAAATTAAGCTTGCTATTCAAGGAGAAATGATAAGATGAGAAAGATCGACGTAAGCTTAGCTCATCATCGGAAGTTGTTCCGAGCATAAGGACCAGGTAGCATAGTTAAAAATTTGACAAGATAAAATATATAGCCGACCAGGCTAGGAATGATGTGATGGGGTATAAAGCTTCCCAGTATTAAGTACTAGGTGTAATGCCAGAAGGTAACTCGGAGTAGGGGTTGGTCAGGGGAATGATTTGCACAGGCTAAGTAATTGTAACTTACCAAATAAATGGAATCAAGGAGGAAATATGGTCGGGACCATAACTACAAGGGAACCAATTCACGATACCGGGAGAATTATTCAAATGATTAAATATCCTTGCAAGAAGCTTTCATGATAAGTCCCACACCGTGTCCGTGGGCATGAACACAAGATTCAGGGTCGACTCCCACTTCTACAATGCATAACCTTTCATTTTACTTCTCGCTCTTGGTGCATCTGTAATATTGAAATTTTATCCGACAAAAAGCCAGTAGAGTATAATCCGCATAACTTTCGAGTTCACCAGAGTAGGGAAGGCATAGGTTCAACCCATCGGGGCATCTTAGGAACATATATCATAAATTTCAAGAATAATTACACAAGCTCGATAGTAGAGCATGCTTGAGAAAGCGGAGGATACAATTTACCAAAAGCATTATGTATCCGAGGAAAAGGCTACAAGTTTACTGAATATGAAGGACGTTGTCGGATAAAATTCGAAGAAAAAAAGGTTCTGGTGGTCCACAAGGGATCTGATGTGAGCATCAGTACTCAACCAGAGGAACAAAGAATGCAAGGAGATCAGATTATAGAAACAACTGACTAACTCAAAGCCCAATGGCAAAGGAATTATGACTTCCAAGAGAAGGGATCAGAAGCAATGCTCTGATTAGGGATGGATAGGTAGAATAGCCTTAGGGGTACAATCGATGGCGATTTGATTGATCGAGATTCAGCACATGTTAAAATGACGTCGGAGTCGGAAGGATGAATTCTAGGATCTGATTGAGGATTGCGAGCATTCACAACATATTGTATCAACGGACTCAAAATGATAATGACAATGGCTGACAATAAGATTACTAGACCTATGGTATTAACCACAATGCAAGCAAGCAAGAAATTCAAGAACAATAGGCTATTGAGGATTTTCAAAAGAACGAATGGTATTACGAAGACTTTTGTGAAGTATAAGAATCAACTGAGGGTGAGCGGATACTCGATAGGTGCACAAAGTTATCCGTAGGGGTATTCAGATGACAAGGAACTGCAAGGCAGTAAGCTCAAAGGATTCTCGGAAAAGGAGAGCAGTTCAGGGCATCTTGTAATAACAAGATCAATGGGATAGAATGTAAGAATGGTAAGTGTGTGTAGTTATCCATAAGGATATTTCGGTGGTAGGGAATTGCTAAGGCAACAGGCACAAAGTCTCGAGAGAAAATTGTCGAGTATCTTCGGAATCTTTTGACGCAGCACGCGATCATCTGAAATAAGGGGCTCTCCAGGCGGATGTGATCACGAGATCCTAATGTTCGAGTTAGTAAAACCATTTAACCTTAATAGAAGAGAGATTAGGGTCCCAGAGTATAGACGAGGAGTAAAAGATCCTAATACCACTCATATGGCGACGTGGGCCCATAAGACACACAACCAATGTTAGTAAAAGTTTTTCAGTGACTAGACTCAACTTTGGCCAAGGAGTTGGAAAGGGGGATCCTACAGGCAGTCAGCTCTGATACCAACTTGTGACGCCCTCGATTCAATCGTACACTAATCATACACGCAAATGTGTATGATCAAGATCAAGGACTCACGAGAAGATATCACAACACAACTCTAGACACAAATTAAAATAATACAAGCTTTATATTACAAGCCAGGGGCCTCGAGGGCTCGAATACACAAGAGTCAGCGGAAGCAACATTATCTGAGTACAGACATGAGTTAAACAAGTTTGCCTTAAGAAGGCTAGCACAAAAGCAACATCGATCGAAAAGGCAAGGCCTCCTGCCTGGGAGCCTCCTAACTACTCCAAGTCGTCAGCGGTCGTCACGTAGTAGTAGGCACCCTCAGGGTAGCAGTAGTCATCAGTGGTGTCGTCTGGCTCCTGGGATCCGTCATCTGGTCGCAACAATCGGGTATGGGGGAAAATAGGTAGCAAAGCAGACGTGAGTACTCATCCAAAGTACTCGCTAACCATCCTATACTAAGCAGTTTAGGATAAGCAGGTAAGGTATGAAAGCAGGTAACAACAACAGGCTATGCATCAGAGTAGGATCATACAGAAAGCAGTAGCAGTTCTAATACAAGCATGAGAGGGAAAGAAATGGGCGATATCGGAATGCTCAAGGGGGTTTGCTTGCCTGGTTGCTCTGGCAAGGAAGGGTCATCGTCGACGTAGTCGATCACAAGGGCAACATCGGTCTCGGGGTCTACCGGAGAGAAGAGGGGGAAGAAACAGTAAATATAAAGCAAACATAGCACCAAAAAGCATAACATGGCAATAAGATGTGCCGGGTGTGACCTAACGCGGTAGGTGGTGATACCGGCGAAAGGGGGGGGAACATCCGGGTAAGTATCCCCGGTGTTTCGCGTTTTTGGACAGATGAATCGAAGGGAAAAATTTGCGTGTTCGATATGCTAGGGATGCGTGGCGGACAAACAGGCTGCGTATCCGGGTTCATCTCGTTGTTCTGAGCAATTTTCATGTACAAAGTTTTTCCATCCGAGCTACGGTTTATTTTATAATGATTTTTCAAAGTTTAATTGAATTCTTGGGATTATTATATTTAGTTTAAACCGAATTGACTAATTTAATTTTGACTAGTCAAAGGGCAGGTGTGGCCTACATGTCATAGACTATTTACCTAAACAATTAAACAAATCTAACTTATTTAAAAGGGCCTACATGTCATCTACTACTAGACTAACTTAACACTAATTAAACCTAGTAGTACTAATCTAAGCCAGGGCCGGCCACTAATGGGCATAACCCAACCGGCCACACACATGATGCACACATACACACACAGGAGCACACGGCCATGGCCAACTGCACGCACACACACTATGTAGAACACACACTCACCCACACATAGTTCTGTTTTTTCTGCTAACAAAAGATAGCATTTTGTGATTTTCATCGAATTTAATCTATGCACTAAATGGATTTGGTCCAATGGAAACATTTGAGCATTGTCAAGTGTACTACCTCCTCATAATTTTTTTAGTCCTGATAGTAGTTGTTTAGCCTGAGTTTAGGGGCTGTCTAAAGGGTTAGTCAGTGTAAAATTTGAAAAGCTAGCTAGCACTAGCTACAGTACTAGCAATAGGCCATCAGTACAACGGCAACAGAGTAGCGTTGACGCGCGCTTGCAGGCGTAGGCGACTGCGGGCAGGCGCGGGCCGGGTGCGGGCACGCACGCGTGGGCGTGCACGGGGACGCGGCCAGGCGAGCAGCCGCCAGCGACGGCAGCAAGCAGTATGCGTAGCAGCCTTAGCAGAAGCAGCGAAGCAGAGCAGCAGGCGAGCGCAGCAACAAGCGGCAGTAGGAACAGAGCAGAGCAGCGGCGGACGCGGGCAGGCAGCTGCGGCAGCAGGCAAGCACTCGTCGAGGCACGGCCGGGCGCAGCAAGCCACTGGGGCGCGGGCGGCAGTAGGTGAGCCGGCAAGGCATGGCATGTGGGGCCTGGCCGGCGGGGGTGGCGCAGGCAGGGGGCCAAGGCGGAGCCGCGAGCGCGCGTGCGCCGACAGGCGACAGCGCGGCGCAGGCGGGCATGGCGGGTAGGCGCGGCGGAGGGGGTGCGGTGGCCGGAGGCGTGGGGCATGGACGGCGCTAGCGGAAGCACAACAACAGCAGTAGTACACATGCAACAACAGCGGTAGTAGCAGTACGCACACACGCGTACGCGGGGTTCGAACACGACGGGGTCAGCAGGCTACGGCGACGGGATGGGAAGAAGAGGAGGAAAACGGAGGAGGGGCTCACCAAGAGCCATAGGGAGGTGTGCAGCGGGCTCGAGGCAGGGGGGGTCGGGGTGGCCGGAGACGACGACGAGGGCGTCGGCATTCGAGGACGGAGACGGCTCGGGGAAGCTTGAAGGGGTCGCGGCGGAGCAAGTTCACGGCGGCGAGCTTCGGGCGTCGATGTGGAAGATGAGTTCGATCCACTCGGTGTAGGGGCTCCGATGCCGAATCCGTCCACGCAGTCGACGTAGTCGATGACGGGGAGCGCTTGGACAGATTCCGAGGCGCCGGGGAGCTGGGTCGGCGCGAGGACGACGGGGTTCACAGCGACGGCGACTCGGCTTCTTACGGGAGAGAAGAAACAGCGCGAGAGGGGGAATGAGGGGCTAGGGTTTCAGCAGGAGGGAGGGGAGGTCTTGTGGCCGCCGGGGAGGACCGGATGGCCGACGCGTGGCAATCGAAGCCATGGACGCGGCGCGTGCGTCCACGGCACCTATGATGAATAGGGAAAGAAGGAGACAGGGGTAGTTGGGCTGGGCTGCTGCACTGTGCGATAAGCCCATGTGCACATTAGCTATTTAGCTCTTTCTCTTTAATCTATTCTGTCAAACAATTGTCTCAGTTTTGCATTTAGTTAAAATAGAAAATGATTTTTGTTGAACAAGAAACTTGGCACATAACTGAAGCACATTATTTCTAGGAGTCACAAAAAGTTTGAGGTCAAAAGGAGTTGTCTAACCATTTTTAAAATTTGAAAAGGACAATTTTAAATGTTGGCAGACCACTAAATAAATTCACAGGGGCACTTGGGAATCCAAAAGAGGTTTGTTCCAATATGACAAATAACCAGAGATTATTTGCCACACTTTGAACATTTTAGTTTTCATGTTTGAAAACTTTGAGTTTTGGACTTTAATTTGAATTTGAAATTTGAACCGGATTTGAATCAAAGTGATATTAGCAACAGTAACAATGATGACAAGGCATCATTATAAGGGGATTACTGTAGCTGATCTATCGGGGTGTTACATCTTTGGAAGCATGTGGGTCTAGCGTTAGTGATGGTTCCACTTGTGTAGAACATTGTCCTTCTCCTTCGGCCACAAGGGGTTCCTCAATGGGGAGTATTTGACCAATCCCCATTCTTCTTATGGCATGAGGAGGAATTTCATCACCTACATCACAAAGACCACTTTGCTCCACTTGGGAGCCATTATTTTCATCAAACTCCATGTTACACGTCTCCTCAATGAGTCCATAGGACTTGTTGAGTACATTGTAAGCATGAGAGTTTGTATCATAACCAACAAATATGCCTGCTTGAGATAGGTTCAAATTTAGACAAACAAACGCCTTCTTGAGAATGAAACACTTACACCCGAACACCCGAAAATACTTGAGGTTGGGCTTGTTACCGGTAAGTATCTCATATGGAGTCTTGTTCAAGCCTTTGCGAAGACAAAGCTAATTGGATTCATGACATGCGGTGTTGATGGCTTCCGCCCAAAAGTTGTATAGAGATTTGAATTCCGCCATCATGGTCCTTGCCGCATCCATCAACATCTGATTCTTCCTCTCCGCAACACCATTTTGTTGAGGGGGTGTATGGTGCAGCGTATTGGTGCATGATCCCCTCATCACTAAGGAACTCATCCAAGGTGTAGTTCTTGAACTCGGCGTCGTTGTCACTTCTAATCATCAATATCTTTGCTTCATGTTGACGTTGAGTTTCATTAGCAAAGTCGACGATGGTTTGTTTGGTCTCACTCTTCCTCTTGAAGAAGTATACCCAAGTGTATCTTGAATAATCATCCACAATCACCAAGCAATATTTTCTTACCCCAAGACTATCAAAGGATGGAGGACCAAAGAGATCCATGTGAAGGAGCTCCAAGGGCCTCTTTGAGTAGATGATAGTCGTGGGTTGGTGAGCCATCTCATGTAGTTTTCCTTCAATACAAGCATTGCAAGCACGGTCTTTGGCCAAACTCACATTTGCTAGTCCATGAACGTGATGCCCTTTGAGGATACTTTGCAAAGATCTCATATTGACGTGGGCTAGTCGACGATGCCAAAGCCATCCCACATCAACTTTAGCCATTAGGCAAGTCGCGGTCCTAGTGGGTCGCTTCAAAAAGTTAACCACATAGAGAACGTTCTTGACATGCGCAACAAAAGCTACTTTAAGAGTCTTGCTCCACAAAAGGGTCACGGTATCAAGATCAAGGAATGTTAAAAAGCCCATGAGAGCAAGTTGACGAATGGAAAGTAAATTGTATGCAAGGGTCTCAACAAGCACGACCTTCTCAAAGGATAAATATTGAGAGATGACCACTTTGCCCAGACCCAATACCTTAGATGTTGAAGCATCACCGAATTGGACATGAGTGGGCATATATGGGCTTGGTTGCACGTCCACCACCAAGTCATTGCTCCTAGGTAGGTCTACGGATGAACACTTTGAAAGTATTGTTACAAAACTGAAATGTTTAGTTCGTGAATGGTCTCCAAAACTCATGAATGGTGCAGCTAGAGAAGCGCTTGTCAAGTTGTTTGCCAAGCGATTCTGACTTATTCTATGAGTTGTTTTCAGCTCTTAAAGAAGCTATGCAAAAAAATAGCGAGTATTCTGTCTCGCTTTTTCTGGGGAGGTGATGAAGAAAAGAAAAGATGAATTGGAGGAAGTGGAAGGAGATTGTCATTCCGTAAGCTCAAGGTGGCATGGGCTTCAAAGACTTTCCCACGTTCAATTAGTCCTTTCTAGCTACTCCCTCTGTCCCAAAATAAGTGTCTCAACTTTTTATAAACAAGCATGGAGGATGTTAACAAATCCGAAGTCATTATGTGCTCAGGTACTCAAAGGAAAAAAATTAGCAACTGTGATTTCTTGGAAGCGAGGATGCTCCCATCTATGGAGAGCAATACTGCACCGTAGGGAGGCTTTACCAGTTGGCCTGATCAAACGGGTAGGGGGTGGCACTTCAATCAATCCTTGGGCGGATCCATGGATGCCAAACAACCCTAATCTGAAACCCCCAATCTGAAACCCATGGTCAAAAGAACGGGGGCAACTCTAAATAAGGAGAGTGAACTTATACTAATGGACACATGCCAATGGGATGTTCAGAGAGGTCAAGCACATTTTGAATGGAAGATACGTGGGGTTGGCACCTTGAAAAGAACGGGTGTTTCTCAATCCGTTCAACATACCGAGTGCTGACTGCTAAACAAAGGATTACAACTGCTCCGGGAGGATCTGAAGGCGATGTCAAGATGTTCTAGAAGAAATTATGGGGCCTGCCGGTACCACCTAAAGGCACGAGCTTGTGGTGGAGCGATCAAGAAGTATATCCCGTGCAAGGCTATTCTAAAGGAACGCCACATGGAACATATCGACTTTTGTGAGGACTGCAGAGCTCAGGAACTTCCATGCCCTCTTTGAATGTACCTGGCCACGTATATTCTAGCAGGAGCTGAAGAGCAGGACAGGCCTCAAAGTACCATCGCTACATCCGGATTCCTGGGCCACTGATATTGTTGAGGGAAAGGTGATATAGAACGTTGATGCATGCATGATCTTCTGCGGCTGTTGGGCTGTCTGGACTGAGCATATCGCATGTCAGCATGGTGAACGAGGCAAATCAATCATGGCCTCGGTCCTTTGGGCAATTGACACCACTACTGATTTGGCTTTGCCGGGGAGGGGCTGAGACATAAACCTCGTAAGGTGCAGCCAATATGGAAATCATTTGAAGTGGTAGAGACCAAGATAAATGTTGATGCATCATACTCGGAGGAAGAAGGAAGTGGTGCAACGGGACTTGTGTGGAGAGGCGGTGTTGTGACATTTCTGCAAGGGCAAGAAAATATGGTACTTTGGTAATGGAAGCTCAGGCTATCCGATATGGGGTCATTATGGTAGCAGACAGAGCCATACTGAATGGAATGTACATATAGAAACTGATGCCCAATTGCCCATCTGGTTATCAAACTTTGGGAAGATGAAAACTTTGAGAGGTCAGCAGTAGGAAGTATTTATCATGAGCTAGTGGTGTTGAGTGTAACTTTTTCATCTTTCAAGTTGAGCTTTGTTGGGAGGCGCTAGGGGTATTCTTGGGTCTTCATGTGAATACCCATGATTTTTACAAAACAATGTTGATTTTGGCAAAACAATGACTATTTTCGAAAAATATTTGCAGCAAAGTATTTAGTAGCAAGGTAATATGAAAGTAACGGTAACGGTGGCAAAAGTAACAGTTTTGGTTTTGTAGTGATTGTAACAGTGCCAACGGAAAAGTAATAAGCGAAGATGAATTTGTGAAAAGCTCGTAGGCAATGGATCAGTGATGGATAATTATGTCGGATGTGATTCCTCATGCAACATCTATAACATAGGGTGACACAGAACTAGCTCTAGTTCATCAATGTAATGTAGGCATGCATTGCGAATATAGTCAGACGTGCTTATGGAAAAGAACTTGCATGACATCTTTTGTCCTACCCTCTCGTGGCAGCGGGGTCCTATTGGAAACTAAGGGATATTAAGAACTCCTTTTAATAGAGTACCGGACCAAAGCATTAACACTTAGTGAATACATGAACTCCTCAAACTACGTTCATCACCGGTAAGTATCCCGATTATTGTCACTTAGGGGTTAACGGATCGTAACACATAATAGGTGACTATAGACTTGCAAGATAGGATCAAGAACTCACATATATTCATGGAAACATAATAGGTTCAGATCTGAAATCATGGCACTCGGGCCCTAGTGACAAGCATTAAGCATAGAAAAGTCATAGCAACATCAATCTCAGAACATAATGGATACTAGGGATCAAACCCTAACAAAACTAACTCGATTACATGATAAATCTCATCCACCCCATCACCGTCCAGCAAGCCTGCGATGGAATTACTCACACGCGGCGGTGAGCATCGTGAAATTGGAGATGGAGGAAGGTTGACGATGACGATTGCGACAGATTCCCCTCTCCGGAGCCCCAAACGGAGTCTAGATCAGCCCTTTTGAGAGAGATTAGGGCTTGGCGGCAGCTCCATGTCATAAAACGCGATGAATCCTTCTCTCCGATTTTTTTCTCCCCAAACGTGAATATATAGAGATGGAGTTGAGGTCGGTGGAGCACCAGGGGGCCCACAAGGCAGGGAGCGCGCCCCAGGGGGGTGGGCGTGCCCCCCACCCTCATGGACAGGGTGTGGGCCCCCTTGCTTTGATTCTTTCACCAGTATTTTTTATATATTCTAAAAGTATTCTCCATTGATTTTCAGGTCATTCCGAGACTTTTATTTCTACACAAAAATAACACCATGGCAATTTTGCTGAAAACAGCGTCAGTCCGGGTTAGTTCCATTCAAATGATGCAAGTTAGAGTCTGAAACAAGGGCAAAAGTGTTTGGAAAAGTAGATACGTTGGAGACGTATCAACTCCCCCAAGCTTAAACCTTTGCTTGTCCTCAAGCAATTCAGGTGACAAACTGAAAGTGATAAAGAAAAACTTTTACAAACTCGGTTTGCTCTTGTTGTTCTAAATATGTAAAGCCAGCATTCAAGTTTTTAGCAAATATTATGAACTAACCATATTCACGATAAAATTTAGGTCTCATGTTTACTCATATCAATGGCATAATCAACTAGCGAGCAATAATAATAAATCTCGGATGACAACACTTTCTCAGAACAATCATAATATGATATAACAAGATGGTATCTCGCTAGCCCTTTCTGAGACCGCAAAACATAAATGCAGAGCACCCCTGAAGATCAAGGACTGACTAAACATTGTAATTCATGGTAAAAGAGATCCAGTCATACTCAATATAAATTAATAGTAATGGATGCAAATGACAGCGGTGCTCTCCAACTTGTGCTTTTTTAATAAGAGGATAATGACTCAACATAAAAGTAAATAGATAGGCCCTTCGCAGAGGGAAGCAGGGATTTGTAGAGGTGCCAGAGCTCGATTTTGAAATAGAGATGAATAATATTTTGAGAGGTATACTTTCATTGTCAACATAACAACCGAGAGATCTTGATATCTTCCATGCTACACACATTATAGGCAATTCCCAAGCAGAATGGTAAAGTTTATACTCCCCCACCACCAACAAGCATTAATCCATGGCTTCCACGAAACAACGGGTGCCTCCAACTAACAACAATCCTAGGGGAGTTTTATTTGCAATTATTTTGATTTGATTTGAGCATGGGACTGGGCATCCCAGTGACCAGCCATTTTCTAGTGAGTGAGGAGCGGAGTCCACTCCTCTTGAGAATAACCCGCCTAGCATGGAAGATATAGACAGCCCTAGTTGATACATGAGCTATTTGAGCATACAAAATAGAATTTCATTTGAAGTTTATGTGGCATTCTGGGAACGGGGGTCCCCAGACTTGCCTGCCTGCGGCCTGCAGTGTGGCTCAAGTGGGGGCCCAGCGCGGCCCATCTTCATCAACTCAAGCTCAAGACCCTCACGAGGGGCCAAGCCTCGCGGGGCGGACGACCGGAAGCTTCCTCAGAGGCAGCCTCATCAGGCATGCTCGCGAGGAGGCAGAGAAATCAAGGCAGGAGTACCTCGCGAAGAGCCCGTGACGCAAGCCATGACGATCGAGGCCAGGCGGGCGCCGGCCTGCGCAATGTCCTTGTTTCCCCTTTGGTGCAAAGGGGGAAAGCACAGGCCGAGGCATCGGGCAAAGGTTACCATTCCGGTGCAACGAGACCAAGACCAACAGAGCGGCAGGACGGAGGTCACCGTGGAGCCCAAGACGGCGTCATCACCAGTGCTTTTGGCAGCCGAAGACCACCTTTGGTCAGGATGACTTGTACTATATGTTCCCTTTCAAAATGGCCAATTGTTGGCACCGTTCCCGCTCGTTATTTGGGGAGAGGCCCAAGGCCTCTATAAATAGAGCTAGCCACCACAGAGTAGGGGGATCATCTAGACATCTAGGGAGACATATCTAGAGATCTGGTAGAACCCTAGCAGAGAGGAGCGACTGAACTCACCGCAGCAGTTCATCGCACCAGCTCAAGAACACCTCTCGCGAGGCTGTTCTTCCCTTGTACTGTTCATCATTAGCCCCTGAGGCAATCCACCACACCACACACTGGAGTAGGGTATTACACCACAACGGTGGCCCGAACCAGTATAAACCTCGTGTCCCTTGTGTTGTTCATTGTTTCCAGCTTAGATCACGCGAGGGGATCAGATGTAGATCGGTAGGGGAGAGATCTCTCCGCGCACCCTGGTGTTCGAACCTCAAGGGTCTGCCGGAACCCGAAATCCGACATTTGGCGCGCCAGGTAGGGGTGCGTCGGAATCTTTCTTCCTATGTTTGTGTGTTATCTTCCGTCGTGTCCATGGCTGACACTCGTCGGGCTCGCGCTGAGCGCCGGGCTGCTCTCGCCACCCGCCTCGCCCAGACGGCGCCCGTCGGCGGACGCCCTCGTCGTTCCCCGTCGCCTGCCGCCACCGGCCCGACAGGGAATGAGCAGCAGGCCTCATCCCAGCACCCTTCGGTACGGCGGGAGGGCCGCACCACCACGCCGTCGCTGACTCCAGCCGCTTCATCGTCCCATGCCCGTCGCGCCCCTACGGACGCGCACGCCGCGCTGCTCCTGGCAAGAGTGCTCTTGCACTACCGCCCCATCGACGACCTCTACGGAGACTGGCTCGCCTGCATCACCGAGCTCGTCAGCGCCGCAGGGGGCTCCCCCTTGCCGTCCTTCTCGCTGCCTCGCCCTCCATTCCACGCAGAAGGCGAGGATCAGGAGGTGCCTCAACCACCTCCTCCCCAAGAAGGCACCCTGGCTCCAAGGCGCGCATCCCCAGGGCGAGACCCTCCGCACCCGGCGCCTGCGCAGCAAGAAAGGAGCTGCCAAGAGATCCCTCGTCCCCAAGAAGGTGCTCGTGCGCTCCCAGCGCCGGCGCTCCAACATCGCGTCCCTGCACCTCCACGCCAAGACCCCACGCTGCTCCAAGCGGCGGTGCGCTCCCAGCGCCGGCGCGCCAACATCGCGTCCCTGCACCTCCACGCCAAGACCCCGCGCTTCTCCAAGCGGCGGCGCGCGGTAATCCCGAGGAGCAAGCCCAGTACCAGCAAAAGGCACCGGTTGCCATAGTAGGATGCCATGCCCTCACCCCCGACCTACGCGGCGTTGCATGGCCAGGCAAGTTCAAGCCTGACCTGCCCCCTCGCTACGATGGCACGGCGGACCCCGCGGAGTTCCTACAGCTCTACGAGCTGTGCATCGAAGCCGCCAACGGAGACGAAAGGGTCATGGCGAACTGGTTTCCCATGGCGCTCAAGGACGGGGCCCGCACCTGGCTCCTGGCACAATCTCCTCCTGGGATGAGATGCGCACTCGCTTCATCGCCAACTTCCAAGGCACTCGCGACCGGCCCCCGGCCATGAGTGATCTGCGCCGCATCAAGCAGCAGCAATGGGAAACCCTGCAGAAGTACATTCAGCACTTCAACAACGCTCGCCTCAAGATCCCCAATGTGATTGAAGAAGCCATCATCTCGGCCTTCTCCGATGGCGTACGCGACATCAAGATGAAGGAGGAGCTAGCAATCCATGAAGACCTGTGTACATCCCTGGAGCTGTTCAACTTGGCGACCAAGTACGCCAGGGCTGAGGAAGGGCGCCTTTCCCTCCTTGAACTCCCGGCTGCCGACCTAGAAGAGAAGAAGCCCAAGTCCAAGGACGTGAAGCACAAGGGGGCTGTCGTGCTCGCAACGGAACCAGACACCAAGCGAGGCAGGGATCAGCCTGAGTCATCCAAGGGCAGCCGGTACTGCGTGTACCACGACCTCCACACCCACAGCACCAACGAATGTCAAGAGCTCAGGGCCGTGAGAGATGGACATGTCGGCCGACGCCCCGAGCGCAACGACAGGGGCTATGGCCGAGGAGGAGGCAGAGGTGGCAGACGATGGGAAGACCGTGGCCCTCGCCAAGGGTGGCATGACCGACCTCGCGAGGATCACTGGCAGGACCAGCCTCGCGAGGGAGGCTGGAGAGGTCAGCCTCATGAGGATCTCCCGCATGGCAACGCAGGCCTTCCTTCTCTGCCGCCACCACCAAGGAGGAACGAAGACCAACATCAAGACGAGGGAGCTGGGGGCTTCCAGGAGCCGCGTGCAATCGCTTGCATCTTGGGTGGCGCGCAGGCCCCAGCCTCACAGCGCATCTTCAAGCAGTTTGCTCGCGAGGTGAATGCAGTCCTCCCCAAGCTTGATGCCACGTGCCCTCTCAGGTGGTCTGCGTGCGCTATCACGTCCAACTCAGCGGATCAGCTCAAGTGCGCGGCAACGGCCGGAGTCCTCCCGATGCTTTGCTCCCCAGTCATCAGCAACGTGCAGGTCACCAGGACCCTCATTGACGGCGGTGCAGGACTCAACGTCTTGTCCGTCGAGACATTCGACAATCTCCAAGTGTCGTATGATCAGCTTCAGCCAACCAAGCCCTTCTCAGGAGTCACTGATGGTTCCACTGTTCCAATAGGGCAGGTTCGCCTTTCGGTCACCTTCGGGCAGCGCAACAACTACCGCACCGAGCTCATCAACTTCGACATCGCCCACATCCGTCTGCCATACAACGCCATCCTCGGGTATCCAGCCTTGGCAAAGTTCATGGCAGTGACTCACCATGGATACAACGTCCTCAAGATGCCAGGAAGCGGTGGAGTCATCACCGTACCCTGTGAAGAAAGGGACGCAGTGTGCTCACTCGAGCGCGCGTTCCAAGCCGCAGCAATCGAAGACCCGGACCACAGGAACGGAAGACTTCCCGAGGCGACCCCCAAGAAGAAGAAGGTTTCGCCTGGCCCAAGCCATCAGGAGGCTTCGGAGGTGTTGCGCCAGGATCTGCGCCCAATCAGGGAGCGCCACCCTCTCTCGCATAGGAAGGCGCGCCCGACGCCCTCCTCAGGCAGGGCTTGGGGGATCTTTCGTGGAGAGCCACCGACCTTGCCAAGGCCGCGAGGGAGGTGCTCGGGCACCACTTGGAGGGGTGCTTCCAGGCACGTTTCCCAGGAAGGTACAAGGCAAGGAAGACCAAACCCTCAGGAGTTCATCGCAAGCAACACCTAGGAGCTACAGGAGTCGAGAGTCATGCACGGCTGCCGCCGCCTGCCCACCGTAGCCCCACATCCAGGCAAGGATGGTGGGCTGCGCGTCTGCGTCGACATGCCAGGGCTCAACCGAGCCGCGTCTCAGGAGCGCCTCTGGCCTTCGCGCGCGGGGCGTTGCGAGGGTCGACCTCACAGCTATGTTCGCATGCCTTTCGGCCTGCCGAACGCAGTCGCCGCTCATCAGCGCCTGCTGAGGAGCATTCTAGAGGCTCAGGAGGTCAGGCATGGTACGGTCCTGGCAGAGATGGAGATGGCCTTCAGAGACCCACCTGTGCCCTCGAAGCCTCCCGAGGTTCCTGGGCCTGGGGGCTCGTGAGGGTCAACGTCTTCATCGCGCATCGCCCGCTTCTTCAACATCACTCCATCTTCAACGGCACCAGGTGACATCTTTCTAAGTTCTGTTTTTAGCTGGGAGCGCCCACATGGCCGCATCATTCTCAGGCCGCGTGAGTCCATCCCTGCGGCATGTATTCGTTTTGCTTATGCTCTTTACTTACCTAGATGGGGGCGCCCCTCGGGTTGCATCATCCCCGAGCTGCTCGGGCCTGGTCCAGTGGCGTTTGCTTTTCTCGCGTCTACTTAAAATGAATCTGCTCTTTTGCGCTTAATTGTAACCTACTGCTTATCGCAGACTTCTCCGCTTTCATGCAAAGAGCTTGCATGTTAAAAGGGGGGTACCTGAGCATCGCGACTCATGGGCTCCTACTGGCTCTCCAGCCCTCACCCCCTGGCCTTGACGCACGGCATCGACCTGTCATACCAGCGGCGGCTGAGCTAGCTCGAGGGCCGGGACCTGAGGATGTAGAGCATTTGCATTCTAACCACCCTGCAGGAACACACCATTGATAAAGGCCCAGAGCCAGGCGCAACCCGCCTCGAGGTAGGGCCTCGTGAGTCCCGCGCTGGCTCGTGAGTGCCCAGATACACCTCTCCTAGCCCTACCGTGCCGGCCACGTGTCAGGGCGGGGCTGTACACGCCCCGGGGGCTCCTCCCGGAGGGGAGCCCCCTCCCACATACCAGTGGAAGCACCATGCTCCGCGCTGGCTGATGACACTGCCGAGGAGCGGCTATGCCCGTACACATACGAAAGCGCTATGCTCCGCGCTGGTGATAAACAACTGAGGGCGGCCTACGGCCGTACCAACCTCAGGGAGCCTAGAGCTTAGTGTCCAGCACCATTGCAACGCCTCCCCTCGGGACCGCCGCGCGAGGGGGCTGGACACGGGGGCTACGCCCAGGCCTCGCCCGAGTGCATGCCACCCAGCCAGGTCCCTCGGACTTGGTCGTCACGCGCCCCTCCTCGAGCGGAGCCAAGGTATGGAAACCCATTTGAACGTCAAGGGGGACTCCTGACCATCGCGACTCAGGAGCCTAACTTTCCCCGTAGCCCCTCACTCCTTAGTCCCGTCCTGGTTTTCAGTCGGGGCTAACGCTGGGTGAGGTATGCGCGGGGCCAGGCCCTGCCGACGCAGAACGATCAATCCACTCGTCGTTCCCCCCTTTCCTACTTGCTGCTTGTGCGTCAAGGGGGACTCCTAAGCATCGCGACTCAGGAGCCTAACTTGCCACGTAGCCCCTCACTCCTTAGTCCTGCCTGGTTTCCGGTTGAGGTTAACGCTGGGCGAGGTATGCGCGGGGCTGGGCCCTGCCGACGTAGAGCGCGAGCAAGTAGGGGAGAAAAATGCAAATTCCAGGAAATTCAAAGCAAATATTACAAGCCATAGATTGTTTCACGATGCCAAACACAAGTTTAAACGCCTCCGCGAGGCATGGTGCATGTTGCAGGAATAAAAGCAGGACATAAGCTCGTGAGGACCTAATCCAGCAACGCCTCAGCTGCCACCACTTGGGCCGGCGCTTCATCGAGGAACTACACCAAACTCAAGAGATAAGTCACGCCCTTACAAGAGTTGGACCAACACAGAACTAAACCCTCGCCCAGTGCGGCTCTATCATGGCGACATTGCCTTCCTGTCTCGCCCAGCGAGGGCTGCTTGAGTGCTAAAGGGGACCTCCCGAGCATCGCGACTCGGGGGCTCTTACCGGACCTCGGGCCGCTCACCTCCTGACCTTGACCACGGCATCGCGACCTGGCATACCAGCGACGGCTGAAGCCTGCCTGGGGACTGGGATCTGTCATCGTAGAGCGCCAAGTCCTCGTGAGGATAGAAAGGGGGAGCCGAGCCGAGACAGGACAAGCACCTCGCATTGATTCATATTAAGGATATAATATTCATAAAAGACATGGCAGACGCCTTACATACCCCCATGGGGTGTTGCTTCGATTCCTCGCAGGGAACAAGCGTACTAATCCTAAGGAACGCTGATCGCCCACACCTCCGCAAGGGACGCCATCATCAACAGTGGGCTGCCCGACGTCGACGCCAACCCCATCCAGATCAGTGGCATCGGCGGCTAGACGCAGCTGCCCCGCTCCGAGCACGGCGCGAGCTCGGGGGCTCGTATCTGTTGTCGCTCGTCTCCGGAGTCGCGAGGAGCTCGGGGAGCCACTGAATTCCCCAGCTCCTCCGCTGCTGCCTGAGGAGCTGCTGGAGGGCTGATGGGCAGGCCAGATCCTCGCCAGTTCGTCGCCCCTGCCGCTCTCCCTGGGGCAGCACTCCAGCCGGCGCCCTTCGGAATCGAAGACCTTGAAGAACATTAGCGAGGCGCCTTCGTATTCAAGATGAATTACGAGGGCGCCTACCGTCCCGCAGACCCGGGCAATTTCGCCCCAGCCCCGGGTCATGAAGACCTTGCCCGGAGCGACAACCGCGACCTCCGCTCCGGTCGCAAGGGTACTGCAGTCAGCGTGCTGCAGCCAGAGCTCCAGAGCCCCGCTCGGCGGCATCTCAAAGGCAAAGGAAGGAGGAAGGCGAATCCAAGAGCTTGGAGGCGTGGAGCACGAGCTCGCAAGAGGAGCGCTCGGCGTGGACTCCAGGAGGAACGACGTGCACCACTGTGACTCGCCGGCGTCGACGGCGGCATCGTCGATGTTGCTCAACGCCTTCTCCCCTAGGACCCACGCCGCGGGCATGCAAGGGTAGCGGAAACCCACGGGGCGGCCGCTCATACCAGGGCCTCGGTGCCTCCTGCCGAGCACCCTCATCTCGGTGGCGGAGGACCCGCCGCTTCTTTGGCGGAAGTGGGTCAGGACCCTCTCGGGGGGCCTTTCCCTTCTCTTCTGCAGAGAACCGGCGGATTGGTGCCATTGGCATAAGGAGAAGCAAGAGCGAGGAAGAAGAAGGAAAGGAGCGGCGGCAAGGGATGGACTGAAGGGGCTCGCACAACCCCATACTTATAGCCGGAGGAGGCCAACCGCTAAGCACCACGATCGCAGGTAATCATGACCGGTTTCTCTGCATTCAGGGACTTGTCAAGTCGTGTGGTTTCCGAGGCGTCATGGGGAAGCGCAGACGCCCACGTCCAATCAGTCGCCATGCGGCACCCAAGGCCGCATGCTGTTAGGGCCCGTGGCGCTTCGCGCTTGCCTCTTCGCTTCCCTGCTAGGCCAAGCACGGGCGCGCCTTGGGCCCGAGGGCTACTGTCGGCGTTCTGGGAATGGGGGTCCCCAGACTTGCCTGCCTGCGGCCTGCGGCGTGGCTCAAGTGGGGGACCAGCGCGGCCCATCTTCATCAAATCAAGCTCAAGACCCTCGCGAGGGGCCAAGCCTCGCAGGGCGGACGATCGGAAGCTTCCTCAGAGGCAGCCTCATCAGGCAGGCTCGCGAGGAGGCGGAGAAATCAAGGCAGGAGTACCTCGCGAAGAGCCTGTGATGCAAGCCGATCGAGACCAGGCAGGCGCCGGCCTGCGCAGTGTCCTTGTTTCCCCTTTGGTGCAAAGGGGGCAAGCACAGGCCGAGGCATCGGGCAAAGGTTACCATTCCGGTGCAACGAGACCAAGACCAACAGAGCGGCGGGACGGAGGTCACCGTGGAGCCCAAGACGGCGTCATCACTAGTGCTTTTGGCAGCCGAAGACCACCTTTGGTCAGGATGACATGTACTATATGTTCCCCTTCAAAATGGCCAATTGTTGGCACCCTTCCCACTCGTTATTTGGGGAGAGGCCCAAGGCCTCTATAAATAGAGCTAGCCACCACAGAGTAGAGGGATCATCTAGACATCTAGGGAGACATATCTAGAGATATGGTAGAACCCTAGCAGAGAGAAGCGACTGAACTCACCCCAGTAGTTCATCGCACCAGCTCAAGAACACCTCTCGCGAGGCTGTTCTTCCCTTGTACTGTTCATCATCAGCCCCTGAGGCAATCCACCACACCACACACTGGAGTAGGGTATTACACCATAACGGTGGCCTGAACCAGTATAAACCTCGTGTCCCTTGTGTTGTTCGTTGTTTCCAGCTTAGATCACGCGAGGGGATCGGACGTAGATTGGTAGGGAAGAGATCTCCGCGCGCACCCCGGTGTTCGAACCTCAAGGGTCTGCCGGAACCCGAAATCCGACAGTTTAGAGTTTGGCACATACAAATTTACTTGGAACGGCAGGTAGATACCGCATATAGTAAGGTATGGTGGACTCATATGGGATAACTTTGGGGTTTATGGAATTGGATGCACAAGTAGTATTCCCACTTAGTACAAGTGAATGCTAGAAAGAGACTGGGGAGCGACCATCTAGAGAGCGACAACAGTCATGAACATGCATTAAAATTAATCAACACTGAATGCAAGCATGAGTAGGATATAATTCACCATGAACATAAATATCGTGGAGGCTATGTTGATTTTGTTTCAACTACATGCGTGAACATGTGCCAAGTCAAGCCACTCGAATCATTCAAAGGAGGATACCACCCTATCATACCACATCACAACCATTTTAATAGCATGTTCGCATGCAAGGTAAACCATTATAAACTCCTAGCTACTTAAGCATGGCATGAGCAACTATAATCTCTAATTGTCGTTGCAAACATGTTTCATTCATAACAGGCTGAATCAGGAACGATGAACTAATCATATTTACAAAAACAAGAGAGGTCGAGTTCATACCAGCTTTTCTCATCTCAATTAGTTCATCATATATCGTCATTATTGCCTTTCACTTGCACAACCGGATAGTGGATAATAATAGTGCACATGCATTGGACTAAGCTGGAATCTGCAAGCATTTAATACAAGGGAGAAGACAAGGTAATATGGCTCTTTGTTAGATCAACAATAATGCATATGAGAGCCACTCAACATTTTCATCATGGTCTTCTCCTCTCGACCCTCAAAGAACAAGAAAAGAAATAAAACTATTTACACGGGAAAGCTCCCAACAAGCAAAAGAAGAATGAGAAGTCTTTTTGGGTTTTCTTTTAGTTACTACTACTACAAGCATGGAAAGTAAACTAGCTAAAAGCTACAGCTATTTTTTTTGGGTTTTATTAAAAAAATTCAAACACACAAGAAGAAAGCTTAAAACAGAAAATAAACTAGCATGGATGATACAATGAAAAAGTATGATCACCGACAACTGGCATGAGTGTGTGAGCATGAATGTAATGTCAGTGAGAAATACGTACTCCCCCAAGCTTAGGCTTTTGGCCTAAGATGGCCTATGGCCATGACTGGCCTCGTAGAAATCCAAAGTTGTAACTGGGGTCGTACTGGGACATAGCGGCTATTACCTCATGAGCTGCAGCTTGGAGGCAAGCTGCCTCCGTCCTCCTCTCGTACTCATTAACCTCCTCCCTGGTTATAACATATCTCCTTTTTTCCTGAAAGTCAAAGAAAGCAGGAGCAGGGAGAGCAACATGGACAGTGCGACGCATGTCAAAGATTAGTCGGTACTAGAGAGGTTGTTCATTCCTCTCAATAAACTGATGGCGAACCATAGCATTAAAATCTATATAAGAAGGAGGCAACTCCATATCATTTTCATGTACGGGTACCTCAAGAAAGTTAGCTAAATGGGTTGCATAAATTCCACTGAACAAATCTCCACTAATACTGTTATGACGCAACCTACGTGCAACAATGTCCCCCAAGTTGTATTGTTTATCTCCTAATACAACAGTCTTGAGAACACTAAGATCGGGAACACACATGTGACATGCCTCATCCTTACCATTAATGCATCTACCTATAAAGAGAGCAAAATAATGTATGGCAGGAAAATGAATGCTCCCTATGGTAGCTTGTGTTATTTCTCTAGATTCCCCCACAGTGATACTAGCAAGAAATTCTTTAAATTCAGATTTGCGAGGTTCACTAACATTACCCCACTGCGGGAGTTTACAAGCAGTGTTAAAATCTTCTAAGTCCATGGTATAAGATTTATCATACAAATCAAACAGGACAGTGTGAGAATTGCGTGATGATGTAAATTTAAACCTTATCATAAAGGAATCCGTTAGGTAATAATATTGGGGGCACTTATCTGACACAAAGCCCTCAAGTTCAGCATTACACACATACGCGTCAAATTCCTCCTTAATTCCTGCTTGGACCATAAAACCTTCTAACGGCCATTCACAAGGCCACACTTGAGCTTCTCTTGGTAGTTCATAGTCCGGCTCATGTATCGGGAGCCTGGGTCTTTGCTTCTTTGAGGAACCACCCTGATACATTTTCCTAAACATATTTCTTCCTCTGAAAAATTTCTAAATTTTTTAGCAACTCAAAATAAAAGTGAACCAAACTCAACAAGATTGATAGCAACTACTACTACAAGTGCCTAGAGGCCATATCATGCATTAAAACTACTTTTGACCACATAAATTTGACATGCAAGCTCAAGAACAGGGTCACCTAAGTAGCAAAAATTTGCAATAAATAAAGCACTAGAACAAAAACTAATCGGACCATTGGAGGAGTCACATACCGAAGAACAATCCCCCAAAGCAGTTTTGTGAATGGAGCTTTGAGCAAGGAGATCGAAAATGGCAGCAGGATGAGCTAGTACTCGGGTTTGAGCTGGTGGGTGATTTTTTTTGGAGAAAGACAAAGTGTGTGGGAGCAGGAATAAGTGGAGGGGACCACGTGGGGCCAACGAGGCAGGGGGGCGCGCCCTGTACCCTCGTGGCTAGGTGGTGGCTCCCTCTGGTGTGTTCTAAGTGCCACATATTCTTAAATATTCTACAAAAACATATTTCATTTTTGGGACATTTGGAGAACTTTTATTTTCAGGGTATTTTTTATTGCAAGGATAATTTAGAAAACAGACAGAAAATACTATTTTTGCTTTATTAAATCTAAATAACATAAAGTAAAAAGAGGGTACAGAGAGTTGTGCTTTCTAACTTCATCCATCTCATGCTCATCAAAAGGAATCCACTAACAAGGTTGATCAAGTCTTGTTAACAAACTCTTTCTGAATAACATGAAACCGGAGAAATTTCGAATAACACTAGGTTACCTCAACGGGGATATGCACATCCCCAACAATAAGAATATCATATTTCTTCTTGACAGTAGGAAGAGGAAATTCAAAACCTCCAATAATAATCGTTGAAATTTTTCCAATAGAATTGATACTATGGACTTGAGGTTGTTTCGTCGGAAAGTGTACCGTATGCTCATTACCACTAACATGAAAAGTGACATTGCCTTTGTTCCAATCAATAACAGACCCTGCAATATTCAAAAAGGGTCTACCAAGGATAATCAACATACTATCGTCCTCGGGAATATCAAGAATAAGAAAGTCCGTTAAAATAGTAACGTTTGCAACCACAACAGGCACATCCTCACAAATATCGACAGGTATTGCAGTTGATTTATCAGCCATTTGCAAAGATATTTCAGTAGGTGTCAACTTATTCAAATCAAGTCTACGATATAAAGAGAGAGGCATAACACTAACACCGGCTCCAAGATCACATAAAGCAGTTTTAACATAGTTTCTTTTAATGGAGCATGGTATAGTTCGTACTCCTAGATCCCCTAGTTTCTTAGGTAATCCACCTTTAAAAGTATAATTAGCAAGCATGGTGGAAATTTCAGCTTCCGGTATATTTCTTTTATTTGTAACAATATCCTTCATATAGTTAGCATAAGGGTTCATTTTAAGCATATCAGTCAAACGCATACGCAAAAAGATAGGTCTAATCATTTCAGCAAAGCGCTCAAAATCCTCATCATCCTTTTTCTTGGATGGTTTAGGAGGAAAAGGCATGGGTTTCTGAACCCATGGTTCTCTTTCTTTACCGTTCTTCCTAGCAACAAAGTCTCTCTTATCGTAACGTTGATTCTTTGATTGTGGGTTATCAAGATCAAAAGGAGGTTCAATCTCTACATCATTGTCATTGCTAGGTTGAGCATCAAAATGAACATCATCATTAACATTATCACTAGGTTCATGTTCATTACCAGATTGTGTTTCAGCATCAGAAATACAAATATCATTGGGATTCTCAGGTGTATCAACAACAGGTTCACTAGAAGCATGCAAAGTCCTATCATTTTTCTTTTTCTTTCTTTTAGAAGGACTAGGTGCATCAACATTAGTTCTCTGAGAATCTTGCTCAATTCTCTTAGGGTGGCCCTCAGGATACAAAGGTTCCTTAGTCATTTTACCCCCTCTAGTCACAACTCTAACAACATTATCATTTTTCTTCTTATTTAATTCATTGAGCAAATCATTCTGAGCTTTAAGCACTTGTTCTACTTGAGTGGTAACTATAGAAGCATGTTTACTAATAAGTTTAAGTTCACCTTTAACTCTAGACATATAATCACTCAAGTGTTCAATCATATAAGCATTATGTTTCAATTGTCTACCAACATAAGCATTAAAGTTTTCTTGTTTAACAATAAAATTATCAAACTCATCTAAGAATTGGCTAGCAGACTTATAACGAGGGATATCACCTTCATCAAATCTATAGATATAATTTTCCTTTACTACCTGTGTCGGGTTATCAAGACCATGTATTTCTTCAATAGGTGGTAAATTCTTAACATCTTTAGCTTTAATACCTTTTTCTTTCATAGATTTCTTTGCCTCTTCCATATCTTCAGGACTGAGAAATAGAATACCCTTTTCTTCAGAGTTGGCTTAGGAGTTGGTTTAGGAAGTGTCCAATCATTTTCATTACTCAACATATTATGCAATAGCAATTCAGCTTTATCAATAGTTCTTTCCCTGAAAACACAACCAGCACAACTATCCAGGTGGTCTCTGGAAGCATCGGTTAGTCCATTATAAAAGATATCAAGTATTTCATTTTTCTTGAGATGATGATCAGACAAAGCATTAACTAATTAGAGAAGACTCCCCCAAGCTTGTGGGAGACTCTCTTCTTAAATTTGCACAAAATTATATATTTCCCTTAAAGCAGCTTGTTTCTTATGAGCGGGGAAATATTTAGCAGAGAAGAAATAAATCATATCCTGGGGACTACACACACGCCAGGATCAAGAGAATTAAACCATGTTTTAGCATCACCCTTTAATGAGAACAGAAATAACTTAAGGATAAAGTAATAGCGAGTTTTCTCATGATTAGTGAACAGGGTGGCTATATCACTTAATTTAGTGAGATGTGCCACAACAGTTTCAGATTCATAGCCATAAAAAGGATCGGATTCAACCAAAGTAATTAACTCAGGATCGACAGCGAAATCATAATCCTTATCGGAAATGCATATAGGTGAAGTAGCAAAAGTAGGGTCATATTTGATTCTAGCATCCAAAGATTTTTCTTTCAGCTTACCTAATAGTTTCTTAAGATCATATCTATCATTGCAAGCTAAAAAGTCTCTAGTAGTTTCTTCATCCATAACATAACCCTCAGGCACAACAGGCAATTCATATCTAGGGGGAGAATCTTCATCATCACTTTCATCAATATTATCAGTTTCAATAATTTCATTCTCTCTAACCCTAGCAAGTTGTTCATCAAGAAATTAACCTAATGGCATAGTAGTACCAAGCATAGAAGTAGTTTCATCATAAGTATCATGCAAAGCAGAAGTGGCATCATCAATAACATGCGACATATTAGAATGAATAGCAGGAGTTGGTGTCGCAAGTTTACTCAAAATAGAAGGTGAATCAAGTGCAGAGCTAGATGGCAGTTCCTTACCTCCCCTCATAGTTGAGGGAAAAATCATGGTTCTTTTATCCTTAAAGTTCTTCATAGTGATCAGCCGATATAAATACCAAGTGACTCAAAGAATAGAGCTATGCTCCCCGGCAACGGCGCCAGAAAATAGTCTTGATAACCAATAAGTATAAGGGATCGCAACAGTTTTCGAGGGCAGAGTATTCAACCCAAATTTATTGATTCAACACAAGGGGAGCCAAAGAATATTCTCAAGTATTAGCAGCTGAGTTGTCAATTCAACCACACCTGGAAAACTTAATATCTGCAGCAAAGTATTTAGTAGCAAGGTAATACGAAAGTAATGGTAACGGTGGCAAAAGTAACAGTTTTGGTTTTGTAGTGATTGTAACAGTGGCAACGGAAAAGTAAATAAGTGAAGATCAATTTGCGAAAAGCTCGTAGGCAATGGATAAATGATGGATAATTATGTCGGATGCGATTCCTCATGCAACAGTTATAACATAGGGTGGCACAGAACTAGCTCCAGTTCATCAATGTAACGTAGGCATGCATTCCGAATATAGTCATACATGCTTATGGAAAAGAACTTGCATGACTTCTTTTGTCCTACCCTCCTGTGGTAGCGGTGTCCTATTGGAAACTAAGGGATATTAAGGCCTCCTTGTAATAGAGTACCGGACCAAAGCATTAACACTTAGTGAATACATGAACTCCTCAAACTACGGTCATCACCGGTAAGTATCCCGATTATCACTTCGGGGTTAACGGATCATAACACATAATAGGTGACTATAGACTTGCAAGATAGAATCAAGAACTCACATACATTCATGGAAACATAATAGGTTCAGATCTGAAATCATGGCACTCGGGCCCTAGTGACAAGCATTAAGCATAGCAAAGTCATAACAACATCAATCTCAGAACATAATGGATACTAGGGATCAAGCCCTAAAAAAACTAACTCGATTACATGATAAATCTCATCCAATCCATCATCATCCAGCAAGCCTATGATGGAATTACTCACGCACGGCGGTGAGCATCATGAAATTGGTGATGGAGGAAGGTTGATGATGACGATGGCGGCGGATTCCCCTCTTTGGAGCCCCAAACGGACTCCAAATCAGCCCTCCTGAGAGAGATTAGGGCTTGGCGGCGGCTCCGTATCGTAAAATGTGATGAATCCTTCTCTCTGATTTTTTTCTCCTCGAAGATGAATATATAGAGTTGGAGTTGAGGTCGGTGGAGCACCAGGGGGCCCACACGGCAGGGGGCACGCCTCAGGGGGTGGGTGTGCCCCCACCCTCGTGGACAGGGTGTGGGCCCCCTTGTGTTGATTCTTTCACCAGTATTTTTTATATATTCCAAAAATATTCTCCGTTGATTTTCAGGTCATTCTGAGAACTTTTATTTCTGCACAAAAATAACACCATGGCAATTCTGCTGAAAACAGCGTCAGTCCGGGTTAGTTCCATTCAAATCATGCAAGTTAGAGTCCAAAACAAGGGCAAATGTGTTTGGAAAAGTAGATACGTTGGAGACGTATCACTACATTACATTTTTTGACAAAAAACACCACGTCCTGCGTAATCATTTTGCAAAAGACACTGATTGGTAAATTTGGCTGGATTGAAAATGTTTATGACAGATTGGGCTCGCTGACGTTGACTAAGGTTATCATCATGTCTGGCCCTATGGGGTCCACCTATCATTGAAAGAAAATAGAGAAGAAAATATCTGGTGCTCGTCAACCTCCGGCCGCTGCACCTATTCCTGAGTTCATCTAGATCGATCCGCTGCTGCTCGCCGAATCCGCTGCATGCTGCGCCGACTGCTGCCACGCCTCGCTGCTCGCTGCTTTCGCTGTGTGCCACACCCGCTGCTGTCAGGCATCATGGCTCACCACGCCCGCCCAGCGTCGCGCCTTGCTGCTCGCCACGTCCACCGCTCGCCGTGCCGCTGCTGCTAGCCATGTCCGTCGCGCAACGCGCCCGCGACTGCTGCGCCTCGCTGATGACCCACAAGTGTAGGGGATCTATAGTAGCCTTTTTGATAAGTAAGAGTGTCAAACCCAACGAGGAGCGGAAGGAAATGATAAGCGGTTTTCAGCAAGGTATTCTCTGCAAGCACTGAAATTATCGGTAACAGATAGTTTTGTGATAAGGTAATTTGTAACGGGTAACAAGTAATAAAAGTAAATAAGGTGCAGCAATATGGCCCAATCCTTTTTGTAGCAAAGGACAATCCTGGACACACTCTTATATAAAGGAAAGCGCTCCCGAGGACACATGGGAATTATCGTCAAGCTAGTTTTCATCACGCCCATATGATTCGCGTTCGGTACTTTGAGAATTTGATATGTGGGTGGACCGGTGCTTGGGTGCTGCCCTTACTTGGATGAGTAGGGTACGAGCACCCCACTTATGATTAACCCCTATTGCAAGCATCCGCAACTACAACAGAAGTATTAAGGTAAACCTAACCATAGCATGAAACATATGGATCCAAATCAGCCCCTTACAAAGCAACGCATAAACTAGGGTTTAAGCTTCTGTCACTCTAGCAACCCATCATCTACTTATTACTTCCCAATGCCTCCCTCTAGGCCCAAAAAATGGTGAAGTGTCATGTAGTCGATGTTCACATGACACCACTAGAGGGATGACAACATACATCTTATCAAAATATCGAACGAATACCAAATTCAAATGACTACTTATAGCAAGACTTCTCCCATGTCCTCAGGAACAAACGTAACTACTCACAAAGCAAATTCATGTTCATAATCAGAGGGGTATTAATATGCATAATGGATCTGAACATATGATCTTCCACCAAGTAAACCATCTAGCATCAACTCCAACAAGTAATCAACACTACTAGCAACCCACAGGTACCAATCTAAGGTTTTGATACAAAGATTGGATACAAGAGATGAACTAGGGTTTGAGATGAGATGGTGCTGGTGAAGATGTTGATGGATATTGACCCCCTCCCTATGAGAGGATCGTTGGTGATGGCGATGGTGATGATTTCCCCCTCCCAGAGGGATGTTTCCCCGACAGAACAGCTTCACCGAAGCCCTAGATTAGTTCCACCAAGGTTCCGCCTCGTGGCGGCAGAGTTTCGTCCCGTGAGATTGCTTATGATTTTTTCCTCGACGAAAGACTCCATGTCAGTGCCAAACCGACGGATCTCGGGTAGGGGGTCCCGAACTGTGCGTCTAAGGCGGATGGTAATAGGAGGCAGGGGACACGATGTTTACCTAGGTTCGGGCCCTCTTGATGGAGGTAATACCCTATGTCCTGCTTGATTGTTCCTGATGATATGAGTATTACAAGAGTTGATCTACCACGAGATCGTACAGGCTAAACCCTAGAAGCTAGCCTATGGTATGATTGTATGTTGTCCTACGGACTAAACCCTCCGGTTTATATAGACACCAGAGGGGGCTAGGGTTACACAAAGTTGGTTACAAGGGGGAGATCTATGTATCCGTATTGCCAAGCTTTCCTTCCACGCCAAGGAAAGTCCCATCCGAACACGGGACGAAGTCTTCAATCTTGTATCTTCATAACCCAACAGTTCGGCCAAAGGATATAGTCCAGCTGTCCGGAGACCCCCTAATCCAGGACTCCCTCAGTAGCCCCTGAACCAGGCTTCAATGACGATGAGTCAGGCGCGCAGATTTGTCTTCGGCATTGCAGGGCGGGTTCCTCCTCCGAATACTCCATAGAAGATTTTGAACACAAGGATAGTGTCCAGCTCTGCAAAACAAGTTCCACATACCACCGTAGAGAATAATATTTCCAAAAATCTAATCTGCTGACACGTTTTGACAGCATGACATCATGTCATGGCCCGGTCTCTATTTGAACCGTTTTTCTCAACCAGCACTGCACATATCGCGAGGCGGTTTTCCTGACACGTCTCATCAAAGCAGAGATCGTGTCGCCCTTATTACGGGATTCTCATCAATACGGACGTGGGTAACCCAATCGTGCCTGTTGGTATGACTCCTCGATTTTAGGCAAGTCCCAAACGGCCACGAGGAGGACGCTTGATATTCACCCTCTCTATAAAGAGGCCAAGGCCTGTCCTCTTTTCCCTCGCGCTCAATCGAATCCTTCCCCCGCCTCGAGTTCCAACACCCAAGGCTCAAGTCAAGCGCTTCGGACCTTCAATCATGTCCGGATCCAACCTCCAAGGTCGGTGGATGCCTTCCCTTGTCACATAGGAGGACATCAAGAAGCTGAGAGAGGCCAGGTATCTGACCGCCGAAATCTCACACAGGCTGCCCACCCAAGGGCAGGTCATCCCCACTCCTGAACCCAACGAGATTGTTGTGTTCATCTCTCACTTCCTCCGAGGGCCAGGCCTCGCTCTGGATCCCTTTGTTAGGGGGCTCATGTTCTATTATAGGCTGGATTTCCATGATCTGGCCCCGGATTCCCTCCATTACATCTCGTCGTTCATCATCGTGTGTGAGGCCTTCCTCCGCATTACCCCACACTTCGGCCTGTGGCTCAAGACCTTCAATGTGAAGCCGAAGATGATCGAGGGGCGGCACGCAGAGTGCGGAGGTGCTGTAATAAGCAAAAGCGCTGAGGCTCCATGGCCAGAGGGTTCCTTCCCGGGGGTGTCCAGTTTGTGGCAGCAGGAGTGGTTCTATATCACAGCTCTCCGGAGTTCCAAGTGGGTAGCCGCCCTGCCTTTCGCTCAGGCCCCCCACCACAACTGACGTCATGGATCAACAAGGGGCTTAACTGGGGGCCAGTAAATGATGTGCCGATATTGCAGAGTCGTATCCGAGATCTCCTTGAGAGAGATGTCAGCCTGGTCATGGTAATGCAAGTCATGCTAGTTCGTCGAGTCCAGCCTTGCAAACGTCGACCCCTCCGTATGTGGGAATTCAACCCGGAAGGACCGCGGACTATTCAGCACTTCCTCGGCATGACGCTCGAAGAGATGTACAAATTATTCTTTGCACCCCAAATAGAGTGTCCGGACACCACCAAGGATGCGGGTCTGAGTTGTAATTGCCCCGATACCCAAGTAACTAATCCCATGGCCGAATACGCTGTCTTTTTATTTATCATAACATCATTATGAAAAGTCGCTCTTTGACCAGGACTGGACAACAAAGGAGAAGATGATCAGGTTTTTGGCCCCCCTTCCCGAAGGCTTGGCCAATCTGGTACTAGCCAGAATGCTTGAGCCGGCGCCTTATCAGGCGCCCTTAGGGGAAGATGAAGGGGGAATAAAGAGGCTGAAAGCAGGCCTCACTCATCATTCATACGAACCAGGGGAATTAGCGCCTCCGTGAAGGATGATAACCAGGGAGAAGAATATGAAATTCCCTCTCCCCAAGGAAGGAAGATGACCACCTCTGAAGACCCGCAAACAAAGGTTTTCAAACGGGGAAGAAATCTTCACCAGAGGGTCCTACCTCGGAGGGTATCCTTGCCGCACAGTGTCTGCAAGGGGATCAGCCCTCTACCGAGTTGTAAGCAAAAAGGTACTTTATAGTAAAAATATCTTACGTTACTTCTGAAGATAATAACCGAAGCATATATCTTGCAGTTTGGATCATAGCCCTTCTCGACAGAGTTCATCTTCGGGGGATCTTCTTCCGGAGATGATGGAGAGCGAAACACCTCCCCCTGCCACCCCGCCTCATGAGGCGGGTGACCCTGAAGTGTCGTTGTGGAGGGTTTCTCCTGATCCGCCAAGGCCAGAGGGTAATCCTTTGGCCACCCGAAGTCCTCAGTATTCGGCTCCAAAAGAGAGCTACAGAAAGAATCCGGAACCGTACAGTGTGCGGTCGGACGCACTGAAGGATCTTCTGGAGCAAGCGGCCATCTCAGAAGCGCATCGTACGCTAATGGGTACGGTGATTGAGTGGATTTCAACCGCTGAAAGCGGATTACATGAAGCTTTTATGAGTCTGCTGAAAGGCTTTGAGGTACATGAAATAGTGTATGTTTTTGATAGTACCGCACACGTTAGGTGTGCCCTATACAGATAGTAGCCCGTAAGACTCTGGTTGCCGTCGAAAACGGCGGCAAACAGAGGATCATAGTCCCAGGTAATAATCAGATCGCCTTCATGTGCAGGTGGCTGAAAGTCCGATGGCTAGCCGGACTGATGAGTTTGCTGAGCTAAAGCGGCAACTTGATGCGGCAGATGCCGACATCGTGCTTGTCAGCAAGCGGCTTGACGAGGCACAGGGTATGTGATTTCTCTGGTGATCAACACATAGTAAGAGGAGCATAATGCCAGTATCTTTAATATGTTGTGACTGCAGATGGAGCTGCCACCATGGAGACCCTTAGGGCGGAACTTGCCCGAGCCAAGGAACAAGCCAGGAATAGCGATGTGGCCGCTCTAAAGGCGGTCGAAGAGCTTAGGGCCAAACAGATCGCGCATTGCTAGAGCAAGGAAAGAATGGCCAAGATGGCCGTTGAGTTGAAAGATGCCGCCGACCATTACCAGCTTGTTGAAAAAGAGAGCCGAGCGAAGGCGACGGACCTGGAGAAGGCCATGGTAGTAGCCAAGGAAACCCGCTCCAAAATCAGAGCGACGAAGGAGGAGCTGCGTCAAGCTGGAGATATCGCGGCTGGGAAGCCCTTTTTGTTGCGGACTAAGTTCGGAGATCCGAAGTATGCCCCCTCTTGATCAACTATGGAGTTCTGCAGACGCATACGTGGATTTGGCAGCAAGTGCTGCTGATGCGGCCGAGTACTTCAAGGATCAAAAAGATCGTGAAGTGGAAAAGCTGTTCTGGTCACAGTTCCATGCTCCAGTGCGTCCGTTGCTATTGAATGAGCGAATGGCCGAGCGGGCCAAGCTCCATAGGTTGTCCGGACTTGCCATGAGGTCTGTTATGGATCATTTATGGCTGGAAGGGCCAAGGCCGAATAGTTACTTTAGTTTAGTGCAACAATTCCTTAGTGTTGTGCCGCACATCGACGCTATGAAGAGGTCGGCGTGCATAGAGGGTGCGCGGATGGCACTTGCCGTGTCAAGACATACTGGGCAGAGATGGAGGCCACCACTATTGCAACACAGGGTTCGGCCGTGGGCCGAGTAGCTGTCGAGCACTACTTTGAAGAGGTCCTTGAAGGCGCTCGTTCGATAGAGGCACAGTGCTCGAAGAATATTATGTTCTAGTGACATGTATTCCCATTGTAAAAACAATATTTTATTGAATTATGAAGGTTGTGTTTATACTTTTGCCTGAAAGTATTATGATGCCTCATGTGCGGCCGTTTATGTATATATGTATATAACCTGAAAGTTTGCAGTCGTCGGCTTCAGCCCCCACGCATATAATGCGGGGGTGTTCACAAAATACGCGTATTCACACTTGATCCAATGTCTTGGTCCATTAAGGAGGTGGTAGCGCAGCGAACGAGGCAATCGGACTATATTGCTTTAACACTTTCACTTAGCCATAGGAGTTTGACTGCGGGACTACTAGATAGCCCCTGGTACCTCCGCGCTCATCCAAATACGGGGCGCGTATGTACATGACCAGGAAACGACCCTTCGTTAATGCGGAGGAATCCTGAAGATTCCGCTAAGTCATCGAGTGGTTGACCAGTCTCGCGCTTTATCATGACAGTCAGTTTTTGGCTTTCTCTACTGAGGTGCTCATCCGGATGAACCAGGGCACAATCGTAGTAGTTCTCCCAGTGCTACCTTAGCCGATATAGCGGAACATAAGGTACCAAAACATGGGAGCCGGGCAAACCCAACATTTGACCAAAGACATGATTCGGAGCTGATGCATATAAGGCCAAACTCG
The DNA here is from genome assembly GCF_056163025.1 of Triticum urartu. Lineage (NCBI taxonomy): Eukaryota > Viridiplantae > Streptophyta > Magnoliopsida > Poales > Poaceae > Triticum > Triticum urartu. Next base: position 357,808,322 of record NC_141877.1, read on the forward strand.
CGACGCCGAACACTCCCTAAGGTATTCGGTCTGTATAACATATGCCGGGCTGAACAATGCCCTTAATAATAAACCTCGAGTGTCCAGGTACGTGCAATATCCTGACGTGGCCACATGCCAATAATGTCAGCATCCTTCTCAGTTGTATTGAGTATCCGGAGGATGTGAACAACAAGTGACAGTAAAAAAGGTTTATGCAGGGTCTTAATCTGAAAAGAAACCTTTGAGCAGGTCCCTGGTGCACGTCTGCGCCTATGTCTCCGTTGTGCCGTGTCCTGGACGGGTGTAGCACGATTGTCATCTATAAAAGAGAAGAAATTAGGTGAAAGTTGTCGTGCAAGAAAATTGGTTATTATCAATAAACCATTAAAATTCAAGATGCGTCAAGTTGAGCCGAACTAGCCCTGGTTACACGCGGGAAGCCCCTGGTACCGTCTATGAGGGTTTAACCATCAAACTAATCTCATGTATATGCAGTGATGCACCGGACACGTCTAACCATGTCCGTGGTCTTGACGACCTGTCATTTATTCTGGTTGATGAGGCTGTCTAGTGCTCGGCTGTTAAAGTCGCCGCACATTCTTCCGTGTGTAGAGAACGCTCAATATTTCCACTAACTATGATGGTGCCATGTGGACCGGGCATCTTAATCTTGAGAGTAGCGTAATGTGGTACTGCGTTAAAACGAGCAAAAGCCTCTCTTTCGAGTAGTGCTTGATAGCCACTTCGGAATGGAGCGATGTAGAAAGTTAACTTTTTGCTTCGTAAGTTGTCGGAAGAACCGAATACAACCTCTAGTAATAGAGAGCCCGTGCAGCGGGCCTCTTGGCCTGGTATTACTCCCTTGAAGGTAGTATTGTTGTGGCTGATTTTTGTCGGGTCTATCCCCATTTTGCGGACTGTGTCCTGATATATCAGATTTAGACCACTACCGCCGTCCATAAGGACTCATGCGAGATGGTATCCGTTTATTATTGGGTCTAACACCAAGGCAGCCAATCCTTCATGCCGGATGCTTGTCGCGTGATCCCTGCGATCAAAGGTGATCGGGAGGCCAACCAGGGGTTGAACTTAGAGGTGACGGGCTCTACAGCGCGTGTGTTTCGGAGTGCATGTTTGCTTCTCCTCTTCATCACATGGATCATGCTTACTGTTTTAACCTCTGATGGGAATTTTTTCTGTCCTCCAGTGCTTTGCTGGCGAGGTTCGTGCTCGTCTTCGCTTGGTGTCTCCCCCTCTTTGTGTTCGGTGTTTAGCTTACCGGCCTGCTTGAAGACCCAGCATTCTCTATGGGTGTGATTTGCAGGTTTATCGGGGGTGCCATGAATCTGACATAGTTTGTCGAGAATTTTGTTTAGGCTAGACGGTCCATCTCTGCTGCCTTTGAAAGGCTTTTTCCGCTGACCTGGTCGAGAGCCCCTGAATCTGGCGTTGACCGCCATATTATCTGGGTTGTCTTCTTTATTTCGACGCTTTTTTTACTGCATCGTGGTTTTCCATTGCCATCCCTAACTTCGGATGTGCTTGGGCCGCTGGTGCTACTACGGGCTAACCAGCTATCTTCGCCCACACAAAAGTGGGTCATGAGGCTTGTCAGGGCTGCCATTGTTCTCGGTTTTTCTTGGCCGAGGTGTTTGGCGAGCCATTCATCTTGGACGCTGTGTTTGAAAGCTGCTAAGGCTTCGGCGTCCGGACAGTCAACGATTTGGTTCTTCTTAGTGAGAAATCTGTTCCAAAGCTTTCAGGCTGACTCTCCGGGCTATTGAATTATATGACTTAAATCGTCTGCATCTGGAGGTCGGACATAGGTCCCTTGAAAATTAGCCCGAAAAGCGTCCTCGAGCTCCTCCCAGCTTCCAATTGAGTTTTCGGGGAGGCTTTTCAGCCAGTGTCGAGCTGGTCCTTTAAGCTTGAGGGGCAAGTACTTGAAGGCATGGAGGTCGTCTCCGCGAGCCATATGGATATGGCGGATAAAGTCCTCAATCCAGACCTCAGGGTCTGTGGTCCCGTCGTACGCCTCTATGTTCACTGGTTTGAATCCTTCTGGGAATTCGTGGTCCAGCACCTCATCGGTGAAACATAGGGGGTGTGCGGCACCCCTGTATTTGGATGTATCATGGCGTTCGTACGGTTGTAGTATTCGGTTTTGATTTTGTGCCGGAGCACGCTTCCTAGATCCATAGATGGATCTGGTCATGCTGGATTTTTGATGCAAGTCCTCACGTAGATCGTGTGTTGACTTATGTGCGACTTTGGTAGCCGCTCTATCACGGTCACAAGGTGGTTGATCCGGCCGGTTGGCCGTGTTATTTTTCGGCTGTATGGGCTCTAAGGCCTCATCGTCAAATTCGGGTAATAGCTTGCGCTTTGGATAGCTCTTTGTGTGGTAACCTCCACCATACTTTTCTTCCTTGTTGAGAACTTTGTTCCACCTGCTGTTGAGCATGTTTTGTTCGGCCTTAAGCCTTTCCTTCTGCTTCTTCAGACTCCTCACTGTGGCAATAAGCCTTCTGCGGAGGTTCTCTTGCTCCAAGTGTGTTTCCGGGATGATGTGTGCATCTTTGTCCGGAATGTTTTCCTCCCCAGAGGGGGTTTGATGAGGTTTATCCTTGGCGTCCCCGTGTTCGGACGTTGGATCTGTACTATGTTCGCCGTTTGCAGCTTCGTCGTGCTTTGCCGCCAAAGCAATGTGGTCGTCGTTTCCTCTGGAGTCGACTGGCGTGTTATTTTCTCTTGCGATGTTATCGCTGTTTTTGCCGAGGCGGGATTTGGAGCGACGCCTACGCCGACGCTTTGTTTGCTTCTTGGAGGGGTCATCCTCCGCTATCTCCTCCCGTTCCTCGTCATCGTTTTCTTTGGGTGTATCCACCATGTATATGTCATGTGATGAGGTGGCGGTCCAGCGCCCTATGGGCGGTGGTTCCTGTTCGTCTCCTGCATCGTCGTCCATATTGTCGATGTCTTCGGAGTTGAAGTCGAGCATGTTGGTTAAATCGTCGACAGTGGCTACTAAGTGGGTGGTGAGTGGGCAGCGAATTTCTTCGTTGTCCGCATCCCGTTCTAGCCGGACATAGTTTGGCCAAGGTTCTCATGACAAGGAGAGAGACCTTAATGAATTTAGCACATCGCCGAAGGGCGAGTGCTGAAAGATATCCGCGGGGGTGAACTCCATGATCGGCGCCCAGTCGAATTCGATAGGCACGTATGCAGGCGGCTCGGAGTCCATGGCCGGAGACGAATCCAGTGGTTCGGCGACACGGCACTCGTAAGGGGTGAAGTCAGTATCCGGCTCCATCGCCACTGAGAGTGCGGCCTCCATGGCGAGGTCTATCCCTCCATCTTCGGATGGCGCAATTTCCTCTGGAATGAAGGCCAGAGTAGTTGCAGATGCGATCTCCCGAACACCGTCCGACGGCAGAGTTACGTCGTGCTCGTCGTGATTGTGGGGCGCACCTGACATGGGCTCGAATCCGTCGAAGATCAAGTCTCCGTGGATGTCGGCAGTGTAGTTTAAGTTACTGAACCTGACCTGATGGCCAGGGGCGTAGCTCTCGATCTACTCCAGATGGCCAAGCGAATTGGCCCACAGTGCGAAGCCGTCGAATACGAAGATCTGTCCAGGGAGGAAAACCTCACCCTGGACCACATCGTTACCGATGATCGAAGGGGCCATCGAGCCTTATGGTGATGACACAGTGGAACTCTCAATGAAAGCACCAATGTCGGTGTCAAAACCGGCGGATCTTGGGTAGGGGGTCCCGAACTGTGTGTCTAAGGCGGATGGTAACAGGAGGTAGGGGACACGATGTTTACCCAGGTTCGGGCCCTCTTGATGAAGGTAATACCCTACGTCCTGCTTGATTGTTCTTGACGATATGAGTATTACAAGAGTTGATCTACCACGAGATCATAGAGTCTAAACCCTAGAAGCTAGCCTATGGTATGATTGTATGTGGTCCTACGGACTAAACCCTCTGGTTTATATAGACATCGTAGGGGGCTAGGGTTACACAAAGTCGGTTACAAGGGAGGAGATCTACGTATCCGTATTGCCAAGCTTGCCTTCCATGCCAAGGAAAGTCCCATCCGGACACGGGACGAAGTCTTCAATCTTGTATCTTCATAATCCAACAGTCTGGCCAAAGGATATAGTCCGACTATCCGGAGACCCCCTAATCCAGGACTCCCTCACTCCATATAGCCAAAGATGGGCCTCAGAGGGCTGCCAGGGGGCCCACGAGGCAGGGGGCGTGCCCAGGGGGTAGGGCGCGCCCCCACCCTCGTGGATGGTGGGTGGCCCCCCTATGGTACTTCTTTCGCCCAATATTTTTTATATATTCTGAAACATGCTCCCGTGAAGTTTCACGACTTTTGGAGATGTCCAGAATAGGTCTCTAATATTTGCTCCTTTTCCAGCCCAGAATTCCAGTTGCCGGCGTTCCCCCTCTTCATGTAAACCTTGTAAAATAAGAGAGAATAAGCATAAGTATTGTGACATAATGTGTAATAACAACCCATAATGCAATAAATATCGATATAAAAGCATGATGCAAAATGGACGCATCAACTCCCCCAATCTTAGACCTCGCTTGTCCTCAAAAGAAAGCCGAAATCGAAAAATATGTCCACATGTTTAGAGATAGAGGTGTCGATAAATAAAATACGGACATGAGGGCATCATGATCATTCTTAGAACAACAACATATACATATACATATATATATAGTCATATGACCTTTTATGCTAAAGTAACAATTCATTCACATACTCAAGTATGAATCAGAAACTTCATTGAAAACTAACAAACTATAATCTGAGTCATTGAAGCAATTGCAATTTATCATAACATAGGAAAGAGTCAATATAAGAGCTTCTCAGCAAGTCCACATACTCAACCATCATTTAGTCTTTCACAATTGCTAACACTCACGCGATATTTATGGTTATGAAGTTTTAATCGGACACAGAGAAAGATAGGGGCTTATAGTTTTGCCTCCCAACTTTTTACCTCAAGGGTAATGTCAACAATAATAGTTCATGAAAACTCACATCCAATTAGCTATATATACCTGGATCTTTCCAACACATTGCGCTTGCCAAAGGATAAAATGTAAAAAGGAAAGGTGAAGATCACTGTGACTCTTGCATGAAGTATAAGACAAGAATAAAAGATAGGCCCTTCACAAAGGGAAGCAGAGGTTGTCAAGTGCTTTTATGGTTGGATGCACAAAATCTTAATGCGAAAGAACGTCACTTTATATTGCCACTTGTGATATGGACCTTTATTATGCAGTCCGTCACTTTTATTTCTTCCACATCACAAGATCGTATAAAGCTTATTTTCTCCGCACTAATAAATCATACATATTTAGAGCGCAAATTTTTATTGCTTGCAACGATGAAAACTTACTTGAGGGATCTTACTCAATCCATAGGTAGGTATGGTGGACTCTCATGGCAAAACTGCTTTAAGGATATTTGGAAGCACAAGTAGTATCTCTACTTGGTGCAAAGAAATTGGCTAGCAAGAGAGGGAAAGGCAAGCCCAACATGTTGGATGATCCATGACAATATAATTTATCTCAGATGCAAGAAAACATAACCCATTATGTTGTCTTCTTTGTCCAACATCAACTCCTTAGCATGTCAAATTTAATGAGTGCTCACAATCATAAAAGATGTCCAAGATAGTATATTTATATGTGAAAACCTCTCTTTCTTTATTCCTTCCTATTAATTGCAACGATGACCAAAACTATGTTTGTCAACTCTCAACAACTTTTATTCATCATACTCTCTATATGTGAAGTCATTACTCTCCATAAGATCCATATGATCTCTTTATTTCTTTTTATTTCTTCTCTTTTATTCTATTCCCTCAAGATCATAGCAAGATAATCAAGCCCTTGACTCAACACTAATCTTTAATATATATAGCTCACAGACTCGATTACATAGAAGGATGATAAAGAAAAACTCACAACTAGATCATACTAAAACTTTATTCTACTAGATCAAGATATTACCAAAAGGATCGAACTAAGAAAAACGGCAAAGATAAAAGTGATAGTGATATGATACCGGGGCACTCCCCCAAAGCTTGGCAATTGCCAAGGGGAGTTCTCATACCCATGTGTTTATGTCTCCTTCCTCGGAGGTGGTGATGATGGAGTTGTTGATGACATGTGCTTCTTCCTTTAATTTGCGCATGAGGATAGAATTTTGCTCCCTTAGGTCCTTGATCTCCCGCTCAAGGCTTAATACCTTTTTGCATAGTTCTTGTTTGTTCTCCTGCAAGAGACGAAAAGGGATAAACTCGATCTTAGGTTTGTTTGCTCTATTGGGGAGGCTTGACTTTTTGAACTCCACATGCATGTCCCCAGGTTGAGGTAATGGGACTTCATCTTCATCTGAGCTCGTCTCCTCCGTTCCCTTAGGCTCATAGTTTTCTTCTTCCTCCGTGCTCCAACCACAATGCTCCAAGTCCCCGTAGACCTTATGATCTGCAAGGTAATCTGCCACATATATAGCTTTCTCCCTCCGAATCTTGGGATGACATAATGCTCTAATCTGCAGCAGAAACAGCTCGAAACAAAGATAGAGGATATTTGCGTGATACGGTGGTCAAAACCTTCAGGAGATTATATAATGAATTTTTACCGACCAAAAGAAGTATCATGCAAGAAAACAGAGTCCGGAGAGCACACGAGGTGCCCACGAGGCAGGGGGCACGCCCTCCACCCTCGTGGAAGCCTCGTGTCCTTCCCGTACTACTTCTTATTTTCCTATTTTCTTAAATATTCCAAAACGGAGAAAAAATGCCATTAGAATTGTTTTGGAGTTGGTTTACTTACCGTACCACGTACCTATTCCTTTTCGGAGTCTGAAACATTCTGGAAAGTGTCCCTTATGTATTCTTCCGGGGTTACGGTTTCAATAACATTAGTTTCAACATTTATGGGATTACCTGAGATATAATGTTTGATTCTTTGACTGTTCACCACCCTCGGATTTGTGCCTTCGAAGTTGTTGATTTTTATGGCACCGGAACGATAGACCTCCTCGATGATGTAAGGACCTTCTCATTTAGAGAGGAGTTTTCCCGCAAAAATCTTAAATGAGAGTTGTATAGCAATACATAATCACCTACATTAAACTCATGCTTTTGTATCCTTTTATCATGCCATCTTTTAACTTTTTCTTTAAATAGTTTGGCATTCTCATAAGCCTGGGTTCTCCATTCATCAAGTGAGCTAATGTTAAAAAGCCTCTTCTCACCAACAAGTTTGAAATCATAATTGAGCTCTTTAATGGCCCAATATGCCTTATGTTCTAGTTCAAGAGGTAAGTGACATGCTTTACCATAAACCATTTTATACGGAGACATACCCATAGGACTTTTATATGCAGTTCTATAGGCCCATAATGCACCATCAAGCTTCTTGGACCAATTCTTTCTAGATCTATTAGCAGTCTTTTGCAAAATTAATTTAATCTCTCTATTGCTCAGTTCTACTTGACCACTAGACTGTGGATGATATGGAGATGCAATTCTATGATTAACATCATACTTAGCAAGCATTTTACGAAAAGCACCATGAATAAAATGTGAACCACCATTAGTCATTAAATATTTATGGACTCCAAACCTTGGAAAAACAACTTCTTTAAGCATCTTAATAGAGGTGCTATGATTAGCACTACTATTTGGAATAGCTTCTACCCACTTAGTAACGTAATCAATAGCAACTAAAATATGTGTATACCCATTAGAGGAAGGAAACGGTCCCATATAATCAAAGACCCAAACATCGAATGGTTCAATAACAAGTGAATAATTCATAGGAATTTCTTGATGTCTACTAATATTACCAATTCTTTGACATTCATCACAAGACAAAACAAACTTACGGGCATCTTTAAAGAGAGTAGGCCAATGAAAACTGGATTGCAATACCTTATGTGCAGTTCTGTCTCCAGCATGGTGTTCTCCATAAGCTTCGGAGTGACACTTGTGTAGGATCTGTTCCTGTTCATGCTCAGGTACACAACGTCTAATAACACCATCTACTCCTTACTTATAAAGATGCGGGTCATCCCAGAAGTAATGTCTTAAATCATAGAAGAACTTTTTCTTTTGCTGGTATGTGAAACTAGGTGGTATAAACTTAGAAACAATATAATTAGCATAATCAGCATACCATGGAGCAGTACGAGAAGCATTAATGACAGCTAATTGTTCATCAGGAAAGCTATCATCAATAGGTAGTGGGTCATCAAGAACATTCTATAACCTAGACAAGTTGTCTGCAACGGGGTTCTTAGCTCCCTTTCTATCAATAATATGCAAATTGAATTCTTGAAGCAAGAGAACCCATCTAATAAGTCTAGGTTTAGCATCTTTCTTTTCCATAAGATATTTAATAGCAGCATGATTAGTGTGAACAATTACTTTAGAATCAACAATATAAGGTCTGAACTTATGCCACCTCTTGAGCACTGCGTTGGTTTTCCCTTGAAGAGGAAAGGGTGATGCAGCAAAGTAGCGTAAGTATTTCCCTCAGTTTTTGAGAACCAAGGTATCAATACAGTAGGAGACTACACACAAGTCCCTTGTACCTACACAAACAAATAAGAACCTGGCAACCAACGCGATAAAGGGGTTGTCAATCCCTTCACGGTCACTTACGAGAGTGAGATCTGATAGAGATAATAATGATAAGATAAACATTTTTGTTGTTTTTATGATATAGATTGAAAGTAAAGATTGCAAAATAAACAGTGCCAGAAATAACTTGTTGACCGGAGATTAATATAATGGAGGATAGATCTGGGGGCCATAGGTTTCACTACTGGCTTCTCTCAAGATAGCATAAGTATTACGGTGGGTGAACAAAATACTGTCGAGCAATTGATAGAAAAGCGAATAATTATGAGAATATCTAGGCATGATCATTTATATAGGCATCATGTCCGTGACAAGTAGACCGACTCCTGCCTGCATCTACTACTATTATTCCACACATCGACCACTATCCATCATGCATCTAGAGTATTAAGTTCATAAGAACACAGTAACGCATTAGGTAAGATGACATGATGTAGAGGGATAAACTCAAGCAATATGATATAAACCCCATCTTTTTATCCTCGATGGCAACAATACAATATGTGTCGTTTCCCTTTCTGTCACTGGGATCGAGCACCGCAAGATTGAACCCAAAGCTAAGCACTTCTCCCATTGCAAGAAAGATCAATCTAGTAGGCCAAACCAAACTGATAATTCGAAGAGACTTGCAAAGATAACCAATCATACATAAAAGATTTCAGAGAAGAATCAAATATTGTTCATAGATAGGCTTGATCATAAACCCAAAATTCATCAGATCTCGACAAACACAACGCAAAAAGAGTTACATCGAATAGATCTCCAAGAAGATCGAGGAGAACTTTGTATTGAGATTCAAAGAGAGAGAAGAAGCCATCTAGCTAATAGCTATGGACCCGAAGGTCTGAAGTAAACTACTCACACATCATCGGAGCGGCCATGGAGTTGATGTAGAGGCCCTCCGTGATCGATGCCCCCTCCGGCGGAGCTCCGAAAAAGCCCCGAGATGGGATCTCTTGGGTACAGAAGGTTGCGGCGGTGGAAATAGGGTTTCGTGGTGCTCCTGGATGTTTTCAGGGTATGTGAACATATATAGGAGGAAGAAGTAGGTCGGTGGAGCCACGAGGGGGGAGGGCGCGCCCAGGGGGTAGGCGCGCCCCCTGCCTCGTGGCCACCTCGTTGGTTGCTTGACGTCTACTTCAAGTCCTATGGATCATGTTTGTTCCAAAAATAACTCTCCCGAAGGTTTCATTCCGTTTGATATTCCTTTTGTGCGAAACACTGAAATAGGCAAAAAAAACAGCAATTTGCACTGGGCCTTGGGTTAGTAGGTTAGTCCCAAAATAATATAAAAGTGTAAAATAAAGCCCATTAACTTCCAAAACAGATAATATAATAGCATGGAACAATCAAAAATTATAGATACGTTGGAGACGTATCAAGCATCCCCAAGCTTAATTCCTGCTCGTCCTCGAGTAGGTAAATGATAAAAACAGAATTTTTGATGTGGAATGCTACATAGCATAATTCTCAATGTAATTCTCTTTATTGTGGCATGAATATTCAGATCAGAAAGATTCAAGACAAAAGTCTAATATTGACATAAAAATAATAATACTTCAAGAATACTAACTAAACAATTATGTCTTGTCAAAATAACATGGCAAAAGAATGTTCATCCCTACAAAATCATATAGTTTGGTCATGCTCCATTTTCGTCACACAAGAATGCTCTCATCATGCACAACCCCGATGACAAGCCAAGCAATTGTTTCACACTTTAGTAATCTCAAACTTTTATCAACTTTCACGCAATACATGAGCGTGAGCCATGGATATAGCACTGTGGGTGGAATAGAATATGATGATGGGGGTTATCTGGAGAAGACAAAAAAGTAGAAAGTCTCACATCGACGTGACTAATCAATGGGCTAGGGAGATGCCCATCAATTGATGTCAATGCAAGGAGTAGGGATTGCCATGTGATACATCTCCAACGTATCTACTTTTCCAAACACTTTTGCCCTTGTTTTGGACTCTAACTTGCATGATTTGAATGGAACTAACCCGGACTGACGTTGTTTTCAGCAGAAATACCATGGTGTTATTTATGTGCAAGAGTAAACGTTCTCGGAATGACCTGAAACTTCACGGAGCCACTTTCCAGAAAATAAGAAAACTACCTGCAAAATATAAAGGCCAGGGGGCCCACCACCTCTCCACGAGGGTGGGGGGCGCCTCCCCCCTAGGGCGTGCCCCCTACCTCGTGGGCCCCCTGTTGCCTCTCCGACTCCAACTCCAACTCCATATATTGTGTTTCGAGGAGAAATAAAATCATAGAGAAGAAATCATCGTGTTTTACGATACGGAGCCGCCGCCAAGCCCTAAAACCTCTCGGGAGGGCTGATCTGGAGTCCGTTCGGGGCTCCGGAGAGGGGAATCCGTCGCCATCGTCATCATCAACCATCCTCCATCACCAATTTCATGATGCTCACTGCCGTGCGTGAGTAATTCCATCGTACGCTTGCTGGACGGTGATGGGTTGGATGGGATCTATCATGTAATTGAGTTGGTTTTGTTAGGGTTTGATCCCTAGTGTCCACTATGTTCTGAGATTGATGTTGCTATGACTTTGCTATGCTTAATGCTTGTAACTAGGGCCCGAGTGCCATGATTTCAGATCTGAACCTATTATGTTTTCATCAATATATGAGTGTTCTTGATCCTATCTTGCAAGTCTATATTAACCTATTATGTGTTTTGATCCGTTAACCCCGAAGTGACAATAATCGGGATACTTACCGGTGATGACCATAGTTTGAGGAGTTCATGTATTCACTATGTGTTAATGCTTTGTTCCGGTTCTCTATTAAAAGGAGGCCTTAATATCCCTTAGTTTCCGTAAGGACCCTGCTGCCACGGGAGGGTAGGACAAAAGATGTCATGCAAGTTCTTTTCCATAAGCACGTATGACTATGTTTGGAATACATGCCTACATTATATCAATGAACTGGAGCTAGTTTTGTGTCACCCTAGGTTATGACTGTTACATGATGAATAGCATCCGGCATAATTCTCCATCACTGATCCATTGCCTACGAGCTTTCCATATATTGTTCTTCGCTTATTTACTTTACCGTTGCTATTGCTATCATCACTACAAAATACCAAAAACATTGCTTTTACTACCGTTACCTTTTGTTACCGTTATCACTACTATCATATTACTTTTCTACTAAACACTTTGCTGCAGATATTAAGTTTCCAAGTGTAGTCGAATTGACAACTCAGCTGCTAATACTTGAGAATATTCTTTGGCTCCCCTTGTGTCGAATCAACAAATTTGGGTTGAATACTCTACCCTCGAAAACTGTTGTGATCCCCTATACTTGTGGGTTATCAAGACTATTTTCTGGCGCCATTGCCGAGGAGCATAGCTCTATTCTTTGAGTCACTTGGGATTTATATCTGCTTATCACTATGAAGAACTTGAGAGATCCAAAAACCAAGATCTATCCCTCAACTACGAGGGGAGGTAAGGAACTGCCATCTAGCTCTGCACTTGATTCACCTTCCGTTTTGAGTAAGCTTGTGACACCTACACCTACTTCTGCTATTCGTTCTGATATGTCGCATGTTATTGATGATGCCACTTCTGCTATGCATGATACTTATGATGAAACTACCTCTATGCCTGATACTACTGTGCCACTTAGTGATTTTCTTGATGAACAACTTGCTAGGGCTAGAGAGATTGAAAATATTGAATCTGATGATACTGATGAAAGTGATGATGAAGAATCACTTGTTATTCCTAAGGGTTATGTTTTTGATCAAGAAGCTTCTTTCACTATTTTAGCTTGCAAAAATAGAAATGAATTCAAAAGGTTATTAGCTAAATGGAGTAAGCAATCTCTAAATGCTAGAATGAAACCTGACCCTGCTTTTGCTACTTAACCTATCTTTGTTACTGATAAGGATTATGAATTCTCTGTTGATCCTGATATAATTACTTTGGTTGAATCTGATCCTTTTCATGGTTATGAATCTGAAATTGTTGTGGCACATCTTACTAAGTTGAATGATATAGCCACCATGTTCACTAAAGATGAGAGAACTCGTTACTTTTACATCCTTAAAATATTTCCGTTCTCATTAAAGGGTGATGCTAAGATATGGTTTAATTCTCTTGATCCTGGTTGTGAGCGTAGTCCCCAGGATATGATTTATTACTTCTCTGCTAAATATTTCCCTGCTCATAAGAAACAAGCTGCTTTCAGGGATATATATAATTTTGGGAAATTGAAGAAGAGAGTCTCCCACAAGCTTCGGGGAGGCTTCTCCAATTAATTAATGCTTTGCCTGATCATCCTCTTAAGAAAAATGAAATACTTGATATCTTCTATAATGGACTAACCGATGCCTCCAGAGATTACCTGGATAGTTGTGATGGTTCTGTTTTCAGGGAAAGAACACCGGATGAAGCTGAAATTCTGTTGAATAATATGTTGACAAAAGAAAATAATTGGACACCTCTGATACGTCTCCAACGTATCTATAATTTTTGATTGCTCCATGCTATATTATCTACTGTTTTGGACATTATTGGGCTTTATTATCCATGTTTATATTATTTTTGGTACTAACCTATGAACCGGAGGCCCAGCCCAGAATTGTTGTTTTTGCCTGTTTTAGGGTTTCGAAGAAAAGGAATATCAAACTGAGTCCGAATGGAATGAAAACTTCGGGAACGTGATTTTCTCATCGAATACAACTCAGGAGACTTGGACCCTACGTCAAGACACGTAACAGGAGGCCACGAGGTAGGGGGCGTGCCTACCCCCACCCCCCAGGCGCGCCCTCCACCCTCATGGGCCCTCTGTTGCTCCACCGACACACTTCTTCCTCCTATATATACCGACGTACCCCCAAACGATCAGATACGGAGCCAAAAACCTAATTCCACCGCCGCAACTTTCTGTATCCACGAGATCCCATCTTGGGGCCTGTTCCGGAGCTCCGCCGGAGGGGGCATCGATCACGGAGGGCCTCTTCATCAACACCATAGCCCCTTCGATGAAGTGTGAGTAGTTTACCTCAGACCTACGGGTCCATAGTTAGTAGCTAGATGGCTTCTTCTCTCTTTTTGGATCTCAATACAATGTTCTCCCCCTCTCTTGTGGAGATCTATTCGATGTAATCTTCTTTTTGCGGTGTGTTTGTTGAGATCGATGAATTGTGGGTTTATGATCAAGTCTATCTATGAATAATATTTGAACCTTCTCTGAATTCTTTTATGTATGATTGGTTATCTTTGCAAGTCTCTTCGAATTATCAGTTTGGTTTGGCCTACTAGATTGATCTTTCTTGCAATGGGAGAAGTGCTTAGCTTTGGGTTCAATCTTGTGGTGTCCTTTCGCGGTGACAGTAAGGGCGGCAAGGCACGTATTGTATTGTTGCCATCGAGGATAACAAGATGGGGTTTTCTTCATATTGCATGAGTCTATCCCTCTACATTGTAACGTCCGGATAATCAAGCTACAGTGAACCTCTGCTAATAGTGCCACGTCACCTCGGTTACTGTTCCTAATCTCGTGTAAGTTTGAAACTGATTCAAATTCAAATTCAAAATGAACCAAAGAATAAAAACTTTTCAAAATTTAATACAAAATGTTCGGGGTGTGCAAATAAATGCCTAGGAATTTATGGTGTGGGATCCATGCCTTTATAAAAGACCTAAATACTTAAAATGAGTTAAAACAGAAAAGAAAATAAATAAAAGAAAAAAAAACTAAACTAACAAAAAAAAAGAGAGAAAGCCCCCCCCCCCGCTGGGCCAAGTGGCCCAGCTGGCCTCAGCCGACCGAACGGGCCGCCCCCCCCCCCCTCGGCCCAGCCAGTGGCCTGCCAGGCCGGCCCACTCCCTCCCCTGGCCTATAACCCCGTGGGGGCACCGAACCCTAGCACGATCCCCATTCCCCCCTCGCACTCCTCTCTCTCCCTCCTCTGCCCGATCTGGATCGGGGCGAACCCCCCCGATCCCATCGGCCCGACGCCGCCGTCGATCCCCATAGCCCCGCCGCCGTTCACCATCGCCACCGCCACCGCGCTCCCCGTTCTCCTCTGGACGCCGCCGTGCCGCTGCCATCGCCCCGCGTGCCTCGGCCTCCTCCTCGCCCCGTGCCGAGGCCGCCGTTCCAGCGCCGCGCCCCCGACCTCGTCGCCCGCCGCCCTCACCGCCGGACCGCCCCGTCGCCGTCTTCCTCCTCAAACCCCCGCTGCCACTTCCCTACAGGCTCCCGGTGAGGCCCCCGGCCTCTTCCTTCCCCTCGTCCCTGTCGACGCGGTCGAGCTCCACCCGCGTGCGCGCGCCCGACCGCACGCCCGGCGACCTCTGGCCGCGCCCGCGCCACGTTCCCGACCGGCTAGTGCCCGCCGCGGCCCCGCGCTCTCTTGCACCCGCCCGCACCGGCCACCGCTCGCATGGCCTCGCCCCCTCGCCCCGCATCGCCATCTCCGGCCTCCCCGTGACGCCCAGGCCGAGCCCGCTTGCCCCCCCTCGCGCCGGCTGGCCATGGCCGCGCCCGTGGCCTCTTCCCCTGTCGCGTGGTCGGCGCGGCCCCGCCGCTCGCCGGAGCTGGCCGGCCCTTCCCATACGGGCGACCCGGTGGCCTCCGCCTGCGCCCCGGGTTCCCATACGGGTGCCCGCACGCTCACGGGGGCTTCGCCCCAGCAACCGCGCCCGCTAGCGCCCGAACCCGCTAGGCCCCCTGGGGCCTATGACAAGGGGGCCCCACCCCCAGAACGTTTCATTAAAAAAAAGGAATTAAAATTAATAATAATAAAATTAATTAATTAATTGAGGAATTAATTAAGTTAATTAATCATAATTAGATTAATCAAATTAACTAATTAGTCTAATTAAACTGTGATTAGTTTAGCTAAAACCTGATTAGCCTAAACAGGGTATGACAGGTGGGCCCCGCTGGTCCCACACGTCAGTTTGACCAGTCAACGCCCCTGTTGACTGCTGACGTCATGCTGACGTCATGATGACGTCAGCAAACACTGTTTCGGATAATGTTAGATTTAAATAATTAATAAAATTCCAGAAATTATTAAAATCTTTAGAAAATGATATCTTTTAATCCGTAACTCGGATTAAAATATTTTCAACATGAAAGTTGCTCAGAACGACGAGACGAATTCGGATACGCAGCCCGTTCGTCCGCCACGCATCCCTAACCTATCAAACACGCAACTTTCCCCCTCTGTTTCATCTGTCCGAAAACGCGAAACACCGGGGATACTTTCCCGGATGTTTCCCCCTTCACCGGTATCACCTAATACCGCGTTAGGGCACCCCTAGCACCGTTACTTGCCTTGTCATGCATCGTTATGCATCTGTTTGCATTATATTTATTGTTTCTTCCCCCTTCTTCCGCTAGACACCGAGACCGACGCCGCTGCTACCCAGTACGACTACGGAGTTGACGACCCCTCTCTCTTGCCAGAGCAACCAGGCAAGCCCCCCCTTTGATCACCAGATATTGCCTACTCTTCTCTATACTGCTTGCATTAGAGTAGTGTAGCATGTTACTGCTTCCCGTTAATCCTATATTGATGCATAGCCTGTCCTTGCTACTACTGTTGTTGCCTTTACCCGCAGTCCTAATGCTTAGTATAGGATGCTAGTTTATCATCAGTGGCCCTACTTTCTTGTCCGTCTGCCATGCTATACTATCGGGCCGTGATCACTCGGGAGGTGATCACGGGTATATACTATATACTTTATACATGATACATGTGGTGATTAAAGACGGGTCGGCTCGTAGGAGCACCCGCGAGTGGATCTTTGAGGCGGAGCGACAGGGCAGGTTCCGACCACCTAGGAGAGAGGTGGGCCTGGCCCTGGTCGGCGTTCACGGATACTTAACACGCTTAACGAGTTCTGGGTATTTGATCTGAGTCTGGCCATTTGGTCTATACGCACTAACCATCTACGCGGGAGTAGTTATGGGTATCCCGGCGTCGTGGTATCAGCCGAAGCCTTCGTGACGTCAGCGACTGAGTGGCGCGCGCCGGATTGGAACGTAAGCCTGCTCTTGTATTAAGGGGGCTAGTTCTGCTTCCGGCCGCGTTCGCAACGTGCAGGTGTGCTAAGGGCGATGGGCCCAGACCCCTGGGCGCTTAGGTTTAGACCGGCGTGCTGACCTCTCTGTTGTGCCTAGGTGGGGCTGCGACGTGTTGATCTTCCGAGGCCGGGCATGACCCAGGAAGGTGTGTCCGGCCAAATGGGATCAAGCGTGTTGGGGTATGTGGTGCACCCCTGCAGGGAAGTTAATCTATTCGAATAGCCGTGATCTTCGGTAACAGGACGACTTGGAGTTGTACCTTGACCTTATGACAACTAGAACCGGATACTTAATAAAACACACCCTTCCAAGTGCCAGATACAACCGGTGGTCGCTCTCTCTCAGGGATATGAGGAGGGGATCGCCGGGTAGGATTATTGCTATGCGATGATACTTGGAGGACTTCAGTCTACTCTCTTCTACATGTTGCAAGACGGAGGCTGCCAAAAGCGTAGTCTTCGAAAGGACTAGCTATCCCCCTCTTATTCCGGCTTTCTGCAGTTCAGTCCACATATGATAGCCTTATTCCATTTGATACCAATGCATACATATGTAGTGTAGCTCCTTGCTTGCGAGTACTTTGGATGAGTACTCACGGTTGCTTTCTCCCTCTTTTCCCCCTATCCCTTCTATCTGGTTGGCGCAACCAGATGTTGGAGCCCAGGAGCCAGACGCCACCGTCGACGATGACTCCTACTACACCGGAGGTGCCTACTACTACGTGATGCCCGCTGACGACGACCAGGAGTAGTTAGGAGGATCCCAGGCAGGAGGCCTGCGCCTCTTTCGATCTGTATCCCAGTTTGTGCTAGCCTTCTTAAGGCAAACTTGTTTAACTTATGTCTGTACTCAGATATTGTTGCTTCCGCTGACTCGTCTATGATCGAGCTCTTGTATTCGAGCCCTCGAGGCCCCTGGCTTGTAATATGATGCTTGTATGACTTATTTTATTTGTAGGGTTGTGTTGTGATATCTTCCCGTGAGTCCTTGATTTTGACCATACACATTTGCGTGCATGATTAGTGTACGATTAAATCGGGGGCGTCACAAGTTGGTATCAGAGCCGACTGCCTGTAGGAACCCCCCCTTACACACTCCTTGGCCGAAGTCGAGTCTAGACATTACAAAACCCTTTTACTAACATGGCTGTGTGCCTTACGGGCCCACGTCGCCATCTGGGTGGTATTAGGATCTTTTACTCCTCGATCCTTACTCTGGGACTCTGAACTCTCTTCTACTCGGGTTAAACGAATTTACTAACTCTGACACTAGGATCCCGTTACGACATTCACCCCAAAGTTGGATAAGCCCTAGTTGTTCTTTAGAGTAGTAATTGAACATTATCCGCATTGTCATTTGACTCCTGTGAAAACATCTTTGTTTTCAGATGGAACCCACGAGGCAGGTCGTGCGCCACACGACGGCCATTGGTGCCTCAGGATCACCTGCTGTGTTGGTTGAGATGATGACCTATCTGGGTTATTGCTGGCACCCTGAGTACACCGTCTATGAGGAGTACCAGGACTTCAACCAGGAGCAGTACCGTGCCATCGTCCACCTCTACTCTCGAGAGTATGACTCCACTACCGTGCTGCACACTGCTCATGGTGTTGGAGTGACTATCGATATGGCGGTCCACGATGCTGCTTATGCTGCTCTGACACGTCTCCGTGGAGAGTATCAGGAGTTGGACACCTCCCCCTTCAGGCACATTGCTATCGCATCCGATGTTGGTACGGAGGGTTACTACACTGCTGCCTACTCCACTATCATCCGAGAGCCCTTCTACCATCAGAACCTGGTTCTGCATGCTGATGGGCTGGATCGAGCTAACCGAGCTCTTCGCCACGAGTTGTACATCACTCGTCAGCACCTCTACCGTGCTCTGACGATGTTGCACCCCTTCGTCGGATCTGGGGAGCTGTCGCGTTCTGCTATCTACCCAGCCAGGACCGTGATGCCCCAGGGCGTCGGCTGGCCAGATGTGGGAGGCTACTCTCCTGCATTGGGTCCTCTCCTGCCACCTGCGCATCGGGTTCCGCACCAGAGTATCCGTGGGCCCCAGGCTACTCGCGTGGAGGTCTTCCCTTCGCGTCACTGCCAGCTGTCGGGCTACACCTACCTCCGCAGTACCGCATGGGACTGACGTAGACTTGCTTATTAGTGTTAGCTGCATTCGCCGCGAGCCTGTGTGCCGCCTATGATGTCTTAGTCTATGTACTGAACACTGTGTAACGAACTCTATGCATGATCTCTTTTGTAAGATATGCCGACTACTATGTGGTATCTATCGTGCTACTTTCGTTGTGCATGTTTCATCATGAATGATTCTCGTCTTTGCACATTTCTCAATACTGAACTACCCCTGTTAAATATTAGCAGGATGGTTAGACCAGGTGGTCGTGGTCGTGGTGGCAGCGCCCCACCACCACCTGAGTACATGGCTGGGATGATGCAACAGTTTGAGCTGAATCGTCAGTTCATGGAGAATATTATGGCTCAGTTTCCCCGCCCCAATATGAACCAGCAGCCAACCCAAGTGACCCTGCAGGATTTCATGCGCCTGAACCCAACTGTGTACCGCAGCTCAACTCAGCCTCTGGATGCTGATGACTGGCTCCGTGACATCACCTATGAGATGGAGTCTGCTGATGTAGCCCCTGCCAGCTATGTCACCTTTGCTTCCTTCTTCCTGAAAGGACCCGCAGCTCAGTGGTGGGATAGCCACAGGCGTACTCTGCCAGCTGGAACAATCATCACCTGGCCAGACTTCCAAACTGCCTTCCGTGCTCGCTTCATTCCTCAGGGAGTTATGGACCGGAAGAAGCGTGAGTTCCGCAACCTCACCCAAGGCAATAAAACTGTGGAAGCTTACCAGCGGGAGTTTCTGGACTTGTCCCGCTATGCTGAAGAGGACATTGCAACCGATGCACGCAGACAGGAGAAGTTCCGTGATGGCCTTCAAGCTGACATCAAGCTCGCACTTTTAGTGCATGACTTTGCTGATTTCGCCACCCTGGTGAACAAGGCCATCAATGTCGAAACTGGTCTGCAAGAATACCAGGGCTCTCACAGGCGCAACTGTGACACGGGCTCATCTTCGGGCCCACCTTCACAGAAGCGTAAGATATGGATTCCCAACAGTATGTACCAGCCAAATGCACCTGCCCCAAGGCAGACGTATGCTGCACCTCGTCTCCCTGCTCCTCCAACTAGGCACACAAGACTTCCAGCTCCACCGCCACAAGCTCCTGTTCCCACTCCCAATAATGGTCTCTGCTACAAGTGTGGACAACCAGGTCACCGAGCTAGGGATTGCAATCAGAACCAGAATCAACTGGCCCTCCCAGCAACTGGCCGTGGAAGCAACCAGCCTCGTAACAACAGTGCCAAGTCTTATGGTCGTGTTCATGCCAACCATGTTGATCTCAATGAAGTTCTAGACCAGCCTGCTACCGTGATGGGTACACTCCTCGTAAATTCAGTACCAGCATCTGTTTTATTTGATACGGGAGCATCACATTCTTTCATATCAGCTGAGTTTGCATTCATGCATGGCATTAAATACGAAGAGATGAACACTGCGATTGTGGTACACACCCCTGCAGGCCAGTGTCAAACCTCTATGGTTAGTCACAACGTTCCCGTTGAAATTGAAGGACTGGAATTCCTTGCCTCCCCCATCGTACTAAAATCCTGTAGCATTGACCTCATTCTGGGAATGGATTGGTTGAAAGCGCATACTGCTTCTATAGTTTGCGCCACTAAGGTCGTCCATCTGCTACACCCTTCTGGCGAAATAATAGCTTACCAAGCTCATCTAGTTCAGAACGCCGAGGCACGACTTTATGCCTTGAACGCGTTGAACGCTGCACCACTCGAGGGCATTGAAAACATTCCCGTCGTTCGTGAATTCCAAGACGTCTTCCCAGAAGAACTTCCAGGGATTCCTCCTGCTAGAGCTGTCGAATTCATCATCGACTTGAAACCCGGCACTACCCCTATAGCTAAACGACCCTACAAGATGCCGCCGCATGAACTCATTGAGCTTAAGGAGGAAATCGACAAATCTCTTGTCAAAGGTTTCATTCGCCCAAGTTGCTCTCCTTGGGGAGCACCTTCTCTCTTTGTTAAGAAGAAGGACGGGACAAACCGATTGGTCCAAGACTACCGTCCTATAAACCAAGCTACCATTCAAAATAAATACCCTCTCCCTCGGATCAATGATCTTTATGATCAACTGGCTGGCTCATCAGTGTTCTCCAAACTCGACTTGAGGTTGGGTTACCACCAGATCCGTGTTCGTGAGGAGGACATCCCAAAAACCGCCTTCGTGACTCGGTATGGGTCATACGAGTACACCGTCATGTCATTCGGCTTAACGAATGCTCCATCCACCTTCTCTCGTCTGATGAATTATATATTCATGGATTACCTCGACAAGTTTGTCGTGGTTTATCTGGACGATATCCTTGTATTTTCCAAGAACGAGGAAGAACATGCTGGACATCTGCGTCTTGTGCTGGAGAAGCTTCGAGAACATCAACTATATGCCAAGTATTCCAAGTGTGAATTCTGGCTCCCCGAAGTAACCTATCTTGGGCATGTCATCTCCAAGGATGGTATTGCCGTCAACCCTGAACGAGTTCAGGCTATTCTCGATTGGACTCCTCTGAAGAACGTCAAGCAAGTCCGAAGTTTCCTCGGTCTCGCCAGCTATTGCCGTCGATTCGTCGAGAACTTCTCCAAGATTGCCAGGCCCCTGACTAATCTGTTGCATAAGGGTGTCAAGTTCGACTGGACAGACAAGTGTCAGGAAAGTTTCCAGGCGCTCAAAGACAAGTTGACTTCTGCCCCCGTGCTTGCACCACCTGATACTAAGAAGGACTTCGTCATTTACTGCGACGCTTCCCGCCAAGGATTAGGCTGTGTCCTAATGCAGGAGCGCAGAGTGATTGCTTATGCCTCTCGTCAATTGCGCCCTCACGAAGAAAACTACCCGGTTCACGACCTCGAGCTTGCTGCTGTCATTCATGCACTGAAGCAGTGGCGACATTACCTTCTCGGTAATCGTTGCGAGATCTTCACCGACCATCAAAGTCTGAAGTATCTGTTTACTCAGCCAGATTTGAACCTACGCCAGCAAAGATGGATGGAGACTGTTGCAGACTTTGACGTGGATATATCATATACCCCCGGCAAGGCTAATGTGATGGCTGATGCCTTGAGCCGCAAGTCTTACTGCAACCACCTCCAGGTTCATAAAGTTCAGCCCTCGCTTACCGAAGAATTTAGAAGGCTGAACCTCCATATTGTTCCTCTGGGATCACTCGCTCCCCCTCCCGAAGATTTCCCCAAACGGAACCTCCATGTTGTTTCCAAGGGTTCTCTCAATACCCTGGTTGCGAAACCAGATCTTGTGGACACCATCAAATGGATACAAAAATGTGACGATGAAGTCCTCAAGATTAAGCGCGACCTCAAAAGGGGAAAGCCCTCATTCTTCACGATCGCCGACGATGGCGCCTTGTATTTCAAAGGCCGCTTAGTGGTACCATGTTCGAAGAAAAACCTGGATAAGACTAAAAGGGTTATGCAAGAAGCTCATGATACGCCTCTGTCCATCCATCCTGGTAGTACAAAGATGTACCAGGATATTCGTCAAAGATTCTGGTGGTCTAATATGAAGCAGGATATTGCTCGTTATGTTGCTGAGTGTGAAATTTGTCGCCGAATCAAAGCAGAGCATCAAAGGCCTGCTGGAACTCTGCAACCTATCTCTATTCCTGAATGGAAATGGGACCATGTTGAGATGGACTTCGTCACTGGTTTTCCCAAATCGCAGAAAGGTAATGATGCTATTCTTGTCGTCATTGACCGGCTTTCCAAAGTTGCCCATTTTCTGGCGGTCAAAGAGACAATCACGGCTAGTCAGCTTGCTACTCTCTACATGGCCAGAATTGTTTCACTTCACGGTATCCCACTGGTTATCAGTTCAGACCGTGGCAGCTTATTCACTTCAAGGTTTTGGGCGAGTTTCCAAGAAGCTATGGGGACTCATCTGTCGTTCAGTACTGCGTTCCATCCTCAGTCGCAAGGGCAAGTTGAACGTGTCAACCAAGTTCTCGAAGACATGCTTCGAGCTTGTGTAATTTCATTCGGCAAGAAATGGGAGGAATCTCTTCCATATGCCGAGTTCTCTTATAATAATAGCTATCAAGCTAGTCTGAAGATGTCCCCCTTCGAAGTGCTATATGGACGAAAGTGTCGAACCCCTCTGAACTGGTCAGAAACTGGGGAACGCCCACTCTTCGGTCCGGATATTATCCAACAGGCCGAAGAACAAGTTCGCATTATTCGCGAGAATCTCAAGACTGCTCAGTCACGTCAGAAAAGTCAGTATGACCGTCATCACCAAGACATGGTCTATCAACCTGGCGAAAAGGCTTATCTTCGAGTTACCCCAATGAAGGGTGCTCACCGCTTCGGGATCAAGGGCAAGCTAGCTCCTCGCTACATCGGTCCCTTCACTATTCTCGAAAGGCGTGGAAAGGTGGCATATCAACTGGAGCTTCCGCCGAACCTTTCTCAGGTTCACGATGTGTTCCATGTGTCACAACTCCGCCGTTGCTTCAAGGATCCAATCCGAGCGGTGGATCATGAAGTGCTCGAATTGCAACAGGACCTCTCTTATAAAGAGCATCCGGTCCGCATTCTTGACCAAGCTGAACGCCGCACACGTCAGAAGGCGATCAAATTCCTCAAAGTCCAATGGTCGAATCACTCTGAAGACGAAGCCACTTGGGAACGCGAGGATCGCCTGCGTGATGAATACCCCGCGTTGTTTCCTTCTACCTCCTAAATCTCGGGACGAGATTTCTTGTAGTGGAGGAGATTTGTAACGTCCGGATAATCAAGCTACAGTGAACCTCTGCTAATAGTGCCACGTCACCTCGGTTACTGTTCCTAATCTCGTGTAAGTTTGAAACTGATTCAAATTCAAATTCAAAATGAGCCAAAGAATAAAAACTTTTCAAAATTTAATACAAAATGTTCGGGGTGTGAAAATAAATGCCTAGGAATTTATGGTGTGGGATCCATGCCTTTATAAAAGACCTAAATACTTAAAATGAGTTAAAACAGAAAAGAAAATAAATAAAAGAAAAAAAAAACTAAACTAACAAAAAAAGAGAGAGAAAGCCCCCCCCCCCCCCCCCCGCTGGGCCAAGTGGCCCAGCTGGCCTCAGCCGACCGAACGGGCCGCCCCCCCCCTCGGCCCAGCCAGTGGCCTGCCAGGCCGGCCCACTCCCTCCCCTGGCCTATAACCCCGTGGGGGCACCGAACCCTAGCACGATCCCCATTCCCCCCTCGCACTCCTCTCTCTCCCTCCTCTGCCCGATCTGGATCGGGGCGAACCCCCCCGATCCCATCGGCCCGACGCCGCCGTCGATCCCCATCGCCCCGCCGCCGTTCACCATCGTCACCGCCACCGCGCTCCCCGTTCTCCTCTGGACGCCGCCGTGCCGCTGCCATCGCCCCGCGTGCCTCGGCCTCCTCCTCGCCCCGTGCCGAGGCCGCCGTTCCAGCGCCGCGCCCCCGACCTCGTCGCCTGCCGCCCTCGTCGCCGGACCGCCCCGTCGCCGTCTTCCTCCTCAAACCCCCGCTGCCACTTCCCTACAGGCTCCCGGTGAGGCCCCCGGCCTCTTCCTTCCCCTTGTCCCCGTCGACGCGGTCGAGCTCCACCCGCGTGCGCGCGCCCGACTGCACGCCCGACGACCTCTGGCCGCGCCCGCGCCACGTTCCCGACCGGCTAGTGCCCGCCGCGGCCCCGCGCTCTCTTGCACCCGCCCGCGCCGGCCACCGCTCGCATGGCCTCGCCCCCTCGCCCCGCATCGCCATCTCCGGCCTCCCCGTGACGCCCAGGCCGAGCCCGCTTGCCCCCCCCCTCGCACCGGCTGGCCATGGCCGCGCCCGTGGCCTCTTCCCCTGTCGCGTGGTCGGCGCGGCCCCGCCGCTCGCCGGAGCTGGCCGGCCCTTCCCATACGGGCGACCCGGTGGCCTCCGCCTGCGCCCCGGGTTCCCATACGGGTGCCCGCACGCTCACGGGGGCTTCGCCCCAGCAACCGCGCCCGCTAGCGCCCGAACCCGCTAGGCCCCCTGGGGCCTATGACAAGGGGGCCCCACCCCCAGAACGTTTCATTAAAAAAAAGGAATTAAAATTAATAATAATAAAATTAATTAATTAATTAATTAATTGAGGAATTAATTAAGTTAATTAATCATAATTAGATTAATCAAATTAACTAATTAGTCTAATTAAACTGTGATTAGTTTAGCTAAAACCTGATTAGCCTAAACAGGGTATGACAGGTGGGCCCCGCTGGTCCCACACGTCAGTTTGACCAGTCAACGCCCCTGTTGACTGCTGACGTCATGCTGACGTCATGATGACGTCAGCAAACACTGTTTCGGATAATGTTAGATTTAAATAATTAATAAAATTCCAGAAATTATTAAAATCTTTAGAAAATGATATCTTTTAATCCGTAACTCGGATTAAAATATTTTCAACATGAAAGTTGCTCAGAACGACGAGACGAATTCGGATACGCAGCCCGTTCGTCCGCCACGCATCCCTAACCTATCAAACACGCAACTTTCCCCCTCTGTTTCATCTGTCCGAAAACGCGAAACACCGGGGATACTTTCCCGGATGTTTCCCCCTTCACCGGTATCACCTAATACCGCGTTAGGGCACCCCTAGCACCGTTACTTGCCTTGTCATGCATCGTTATGCATCTGTTTGCATTATATTTATTGTTTCTTCCCCCTTCTTCCGCTAGACACCGAGACCGACGCCGCTGCTACCCAGTACGACTACGGAGTTGACGACCCCTCTCTCTTGCCAGAGCAACCAGGCAAGCCCCCCCTTTGATCACCAGATATTGCCTACTCTTCTCTATACTGCTTGCATTAGAGTAGTGTAGCATGTTACTGCTTCCCGTTAATCCTATATTGATGCATAGCCTGTCCTTGCTACTACTGTTGTTGCCTTTACCCGCAGTCCTAATGCTTAGTATAGGATGCTAGTTTATCATCAGTGGCCCTACTTTCTTGTCCGTCTGCCATGCTATACTATCGGGCCGTGATCACTCGGGAGGTGATCACGGGTATATACTATATACTTTATACATGATACATGTGGTGATTAAAGACGGGTCGGCTCGTAGGAGCACCCGCGAGTGGATCTTTGAGGCGGAGCGACAGGGCAGGTTCCGACCACCTAGGAGAGAGGTGGGCCTGGCCCTGGTCGGCGTTCACGGATACTTAACACGCTTAACGAGTTCTGGGTATTTGATCTGAGTCTGGCCATTTGGTCTATACGCACTAACCATCTACGCGGGAGTAGTTATGGGTATCCCGGCGTCGTGGTATCAGCCGAAGCCTTCGTGACGTCAGCGACTGAGTGGCGCGCGCCGGATTGGAACGTAAGCCTGCTCTTGTATTAAGGGGGCTAGTTCTGCTTCCGGCCGCGTTCGCAACGTGCAGGTGTGCTAAGGGCGATGGGCCCAGACCCCTGGGCGCTTAGGTTTAGACCGGCGTGCTGACCTCTCTGTTGTGCCTAGGTGGGGCTGCGACGTGTTGATCTTCCGAGGCCGGGCATGACCCAGGAAGGTGTGTCCGGCCAAATGGGATCAAGCGTGTTGGGGTATGTGGTGCACCCCTGCAGGGAAGTTAATCTATTCGAATAGCCGTGATCTTCGGTAACAGGACGACTTGGAGTTGTACCTTGACCTTATGACAACTAGAACCGGATACTTAATAAAACACACCCTTCCAAGTGCCAGATACAACCGGTGGTCGCTCTCTCTCAGGGATACGAGGAGGGGATCGCCGGGTAGGATTATTGCTATGCGATGATACTTGGAGGACTTCAGTCTACTCTCTTCTACATGTTGCAAGACGGAGGCTGCCAAAAGCGTAGTCTTCGAAAGGACTAGCTATCCCCCTCTTATTCCGGCTTTCTGCAGTTCAGTCCACATATGATAGCCTTATTCCATTTGATACCAATGCATACATATGTAGTGTAGCTCCTTGCTTGCGAGTACTTTGGATGAGTACTCACGGTTGCTTTCTCCCTCTTTTCCCCCTATCCCTTCTACCTGGTTGGCGCAACCAGATGTTGGAGCCCAGGAGCCAGACGCCACCGTCGACGATGACTCCTACTACACCGGAGGTGCCTACTACTACGTGATGCCCGCTGACGACGACCAGGAGTAGTTAGGAGGATCCCAGGCAGGAGGCCTGCGCCTCTTTCGATCTGTATCCCAGTTTGTGCTAGCCTTCTTAAGGCAAACTTGTTTAACTTATGTCTGTACTCAGATATTGTTGCTTCCGCTGACTCGTCTATGATCGAACTCTTGTATTCGAGCCCTCGAGGCCCCTGGCTTGTAATATGATGCTTGTATGACTTATTTTATTTGTAGGGTTGTGTTGTGATATCTTCCCGTGAGTCCTTGATTTTGACCGTACACATTTGCGTGCATGATTAGTGTACGATTAAATCGGGGGCGTCACATACATCATGCCATCTTGCTTAAGGCGTTACTCTGTTTTTAACTTAATACTCTAGATGCATGCTGGATAGCGGTCGATGAGTGGAGTAATAGTAGTAGATGCAGGTAGGAGTCGGTCTACTTGTCTCAGACGTGATGCCTATATACATGATCATACCTAGATATTCTCATAACTATGCTCAATTCTGTCAATTGCTCAACAGTAATTTGTTCACCCACCATAGAATACTTATGCTCTCGAGAGAGGCCACTAGTGAAACCTATGGCCCCCGGGTCTATCTTTATCATATTAATCTCCTACTACTTAGTTATTTACTTTGCCATTTACTTTGCCTTTATTTTACTTTGCATCTTTATCATAAAAATACCAAAAGTATTATCTTATCATATCTATCAAACCTCACTCTCGTAAGTGGCCCTATAGGGATTGACAACCCCTATTTGCGTTGGTTGCAAGGATTTATTTGTTTTGTGCAGGTGCGAGGGACTCGCATGTAGCCTCCTACTAGATTGATACCTTGGTTCTCAAAAACTGAGGGAAATACTTACGCTACTTTGCTGCATCATCCCTTCCTCTTCGGGGAAAACCAACGCAATGCTGAAAGAGGTAGCAAGAAGGATTTCTGGCGCCGTTGCCAGGGAGGTCTACGCAAAAGTCAACATACCAAGTACCCATCACATGCCCTTATCTCCCGCATTACATTATTTTCCATTTGCCTCTCGTTTTCCTCTCCCCCACTTCACCCTTGCCGTTTTATTTGCCATCTCTCTCTCTATCCTCCCTCTCTATTTGCCTCCTTTTTGTTCGCTTGCTTTCTGTTTGCTTGTGTTTTCTTGTCGTTATGGCTAGTCCCTTATCTTCTCCGTTGTCTCTCGAGAATGAAATTCTAAATTTTAAGCAAAGGGAGGGTGAAAATCTAAAAGATGCTTGGTATATAATTTGCAATGCTCAAAATAAATCTACTAGGAAGCAATATACTACCATTCTCCTTCGCAATTTTTATGTAGGCATTACTCCTTGGCACCGTTATGTTCTTGATACTATTACCGAAGGGAACTTTTTGGGTAGCCATACTTTTGATTCTTATAATGCTATGTTAGATTTATTTGGCTCACCCCCTCTCTTGGTTAATGGAACTATATTAACTTTGGAGCATGTAATGCAAAGGCTTCAAATTATTGAAAATAAGGTTGCTACCGTAGAATTGATTGAAAATTTGGATAAAAAGATCCACAGCCGAATCTCTCAATATGGATCTAAAGTAGGAGTTACTTTGAAAGATATTCAAGAAAAGGAACCCATAGTTAATGAGAAAATAAATCACGATTCCGCTAGGATCGATAAACTTGAGAACATTATTACCAACTTGGGAACCGCTTTTTCTTCCGTAAAGAATACTCTGAGTCCTTCCACTAAAGTTGCCAAACTTATGTACGTTCCTAAAAATAAGGGTGAATCATCTAGTAAGGAAAATGCGGATCTCAAATCTATAAGTGTTCATCCCAATCTTTTTGCTATCATTAAGGAACCATTTGTTACAATTGAATTTTTCGATCTTGTGCCTAAAAGTTTGATAATTAATAAAAAGAAAGAAATTCCAAAAGATGGTAGATGCCTCATTGAAGAATTTCCTACCAAATATGGCAATACCTAGATCTATTCTTGGTTGTTATGCCTAGCTAGGGGCGTTAAACGATAGCACTTGTTGGGAGGCAACCCAATTTTATTTTTATTTATTGCTTTTTGCTCCTTTTTAGCAATAAATAAATTATCTAGACTCTGTTTTGGTTGTGTTTTTTGTGTTTAATTAGTGTTTGTGCCAAGTAGAACCGTTGGGAAGACTTGGTGAAAGTCTTGTTGAACTTGCTGTAAAAAACAGAAACTTTAGCGCTCACGAGAACTGCTGTCATTTTTATTTGGAAAGTGATATTTAGTTAATTCTTTTTGCATATGATTAATAGATAAATTCCTCTCGTCCAGAAATTTATTTTAGAATTTTGGGGTTCCAGATATTGCGCTAGCTACACATTACTACAGACTGTTCCGTTTTTGACAGATTCTGTTTTCCGTGTGTTGTTTGCTTATTTTGATGAATCTATGGCTAGTAAAATAGTTTACAAACCATATAGAAGTTGGAATATAGTAGATATAACACCCATATAAATAAAGAATGAGTTCATTACAGTACCTTGAAGTGGTCTTTTGTTTTCTTTCGCTAACGGAGCTCACGAGATTTTCTACTTTAAGTTTTGTGTTGTGAAGTTTTCAAGTTTTGGGTAAAGATTTGATGGATTATGGAACAAGGAGTGGAAAGATCCTAAGATTGGGGATGCCCATGGAACCCCCAAGATAATCTAAGGAGACCTAAAAGCCAAAGCTTGGGGATGCCCCGGAAGGCATCCCCTCTTTCGTCTACTTCTATCGGTAACTTTACTTGGAGCTATATTTTTATTTACCACATGATATGTGTTTTGCTTGGAGCGTCTTGTATGATTTGAGTCTTTGCTCGTTAGTTTACCACAATCATCCTTGCTGTACACACCTTTTGAGAGAGCCATATATGATTTGGAATTTGTTAGAATACTCTATGTGCTTCTCTTATATCTTTTGAGTTATATAATTTTGCTCTAGTGCTTCACTTATATCTTTTAGAGCACGATGGTGGATTTGTTTTATAGAAACTAGTGATCTCTCATGCTTCACTTAGATTATTTTGAGAGTCTTAATAGCATGGTAATTTTCTTAAAATCCTAATATGCTTGGTATGCAATATTAATAATAAAACTCTCTTATGAGTGTGTTGAATACTATGAGAAGTTTGATAGTTGATAATTGTTTTGAGATATGGAGATGGTGATATTAAAGTCATGCTAGTTGAGTAGTTGTGAATTTGAGAAATACTTGTGTTGAAGCTTGTGATTCCCGTAGCATGCACATATGGTGAACCGTTATGTAATGAAGTCGGAGCATGATTTATTTATTTATTGTCTTCCTTATGAGTGGCGGTTGGGGACGAGCGATGGCATTTTCCTACCAATCTATCCCCCTAGGAGCATGCGCGTAATACTTTGCTTTGATAACTTGTAAATTTTTGAAATAATTATATGAGTTCTTTATGACTAATGTTGAGTCCATGGATTATATGCACTCTCACCCTTCCACCTTTGCTAGCCTCTCTAATACCGCGCACCTTTTCGCCGGTATCATACACCCACCATATACCTTCCTCAAAACAGCCACCATACCTACCTATTATAGCATTTCCATAGCCATTCCGAGATATATTGCCATGCAACTTTCCATTGTTCCGTTTATGACACACTCCATCATTGTCATATTGCTTAGCATGATCATGTAGTTGACATAGTATTTGTGGCAAAGCCACCGTTCATAATTCTTTCATACTTGTCACTCATGCATCATTGCATATCCCGGTACACCGCCGGAGGCATTCATATAGAGTCATATCTTGTTCTAAGCATCGAGTTGTAAGAAAAATAAAAGTGTGATGGTCATCATTATTAGAGCATTGTCCCAGTGAGGAAAGGATGATGGAGACTATGATTCCCCCACAAGTCGGGATGAGACTCTAGACAAAAAATAAATAAAAGAGGCCAAAGAAGCCCAAATAAAAAAAGAGAAAGAAAAGAGGCCATAAAAAAGAGAAAAGGCCCAAATAAAAAAATATGACAGAAAAAGAGAGAAGGGACAATGTTAATATCCTTTTACCACACTTGTGCTTCAAAGTAGCACCATGATCTTCATAGTAGAGAGTCTCTCATGTTATCACTTTCATATACTAGTGGGAATTTTTCATTATAGAACTTGGCTTGCATATTCCAATGATGGGCTTCCTAAAATTGCCCTAGGTCTTCATGAGCAAGCAAGTTGGATGCACACCCACTTAGTTTCTTTTTGAGCTTTCATATACTTATAGCTCTAGTGCATCCGTTGCATGGCAATCCCTACTCACTCACATTGATATCTATTGATGGGCATCTCCATAGCCCGTTGATACGCCTAGTTGATGTGAGACTATCTTCTCCTTTTTGTCTTCTCCACAACCACCACTCTATTCCACCTATAGTGCTATATCCATGGCTCACGCTCATGTATTGCGTGAAGATTGAGAAAGTTTTGAGAATGTCAAAAGTATGAAACAATTGCTTGGCTTGTCATCGGGGTTGTGAATGATTTAAATATTTTGTGTGGTGAAGATAGAGCATAGCCAGACTATATGATTTTGTAGGGATAACTTTCTTTAGCCATGTTATTTTGAGAAGACATAATTGCTTTGTTAGTATGCTTGAAGTATTATTATTTTCTATGTCAATATGAACTTTTGTCTTGACTCTTTCGGATCTGAATATTCATACCACAATTAAGAAGAATTACACTAAAATTATGCCAAGTAGCACTCCGCATCAAAAATTCTGTTTTTATCATTTACCTACTCGAGGACGAGCAAGAATTAAGCTTGGGGATGCTTGATACGTCTCCAACCTATCTATAATTTTTGATTGCTCCATGCTATATTATCTACTGTTTTGGACATTATTGGGCTTTATTATCCACTTTTATATTATTTTTGGGACTAACCTATTAACCGGAGGCCCAGCCCAGAATTGCTGTTTTTTTGCCTGTTTTAGGGTTTCGAAGAAAAGGAATATCAAACGGAGTCCAAATGGAATGAAACCTTTGGGAATGTGATTTTCTCATCGAATAAACTCAGGAGACTTGGACCCTACGTCAAGACACGTAACAGGAGGCCATGAGGTAGGGGGCGCACCTACCCCCCCAGGCGCGCCCTCCACCCTCGTGGGCCCCCTGTTGCTCCACCGACACACTTCTTCCTCCTATATATACCGACGTACCCCCAAACGATCAGATACGGAGCCAAAAACCTAATTCCACCGCTGCAACTTTCTGTATCCACGAGATCCCATCTTGGGGCCTGTTCCGGAGCTCCGCCGGAGGGGGCATCGATCACGGAGGGCTTCTTCATCAACACCATAGCCCCTCCGATGAAGTGTGAGTAGTTTACCTCAGACCTACGGGTCCATAGTTAGTAGCTAGATGGCTTCTTCTCTCTTTTTGGATCTCAATACAATGTTCTCCCCCTCTCTTGTGGAGATCTATTCGATGTAATCTTCTTTTTGCGGTGTGTTTGTTGAGACCGATGAATTGTGGGTTTATGATCAAGTCTATCTATGAATAATATTTGAACCTTCTCTGAATTCTTTTATGTATGATTGGTTATCTTTGCAAGTCTCTTCGAATTATCAGTTTGGTTTGGCCTACTAGATTGATCTTTCTTGCAATGGGACAAGTGCTTAGCTTTGGGTTCAATCTTGTGGTGTCCTTTCCCGGTGACAGTAAGGGCGGCAAGGCACGTATTGTATTGTTACCATCGAGGATAACAAGATGGGGTTTTCTTCATATTGCATGAGTCTATCCCTCTACATCATGTCATCTTGCTTAAGGTGTTACTCTGTTTTTAAATTAATACTCTAGATGCATGCTGGATAGCGGTCGATGAGTGGAGTAATTGTACTAGATGCAGGCAGGAGTCGGTCTACTTGTCTCGGACGTGATGCCTATATACATGATCTTACCTAGATATTCTCATAACTATGCTCAATTCTGTCAATTTCTGAACAGTAATTTGTTCACCCATCGTAGAATACTTATGCTCTCGAGAGAAGCCACTAGTGAAACCTATGGCCCCCGGGTCTATCTTTATCATATCAATCTCCTACTACTTAGTTATTTACTTTGCATATTTATCATAAAAATACCAAAAATATTATCTTATCATATCTATCAGATCTCACTCTCGTAAGTGGCCCTATAGGGATTGACAACCCCTATTTGCGTTGGTTGCGAGGATTTATTTGTTTTGTGCAGGTGCGAGGGACTCGCGCATAACCTCCTACTGGATTGATACCTTGGTTCTGAAAAACTGAGGGAAATACTTACGCTACTTTGCTGCATCATCCCTTCCTCTTCGTGGAAAACCAACGCAGTGCTAAAAGAGGTAGCAACCTCCGGAGCCTATTCCTGAGCCTATTCCTAAACCAACTCCGAAGAAGAGGGGTATTCTATTTCTTAGTCCTGAATATATGCAAGAGGCAAAGAAATCTATGAAAGAAAAAGGTATTAAAGCTAAAGATGTTAAGAATTTACCTCCTATTGAAGAAATACATGGTCTTAATTTACCGCCTGTTGAAGAAACATATAATTTTAATCCTTTACCTATTGAAGAAACTCATGGTCTTGATAACCCGACACAGGTAGTAAAGGTAAATTCTCTCTATAGATATGATAACACTGAAATCCCATTTACTAAATTTGCTAGCCCATGCTTAGATGAGTTTGATAAATTTATGGCCAAGCAAGAAGATTTTAATGCTTATTTTGGTAGACAATTGAAATACAATTCAAATATGCTTGAACACTTGGGTGATTATATGGCTAATGTTAAAGGTGAACTTAAACTTATTAGTAAACATGCTTCTATGGTTACCACTCAAGTAGAACAAGTACTTAAAGCTCAAAATGATTTGCTCAATGAATTGAATAGTAAAGATAATGATAATGCTATTAGAGTGGCTACTAGAACTGGTAGAATGACTCAGGAACCATTGTATCCTGAAGGCCACCCTAAGAGAATTGAGCAAGATTCTCAGAGAAATAATATAGATGTACCTAGTTCTTCTAAAAAGAAGAAAAAGAAAAATGATAGGAATTTGCATACTTCTAGTGATCCTATTGTTGAAACACCTGAGAGTCCAAATGATATTTCTATTTCTGATGCTGAAACTCAATCTAGTAATAAACCTGAAACTAGTGACAATGTTAAAATAATGTTCATAATGATGCTCAACCTAGTAATGATAATGATATAGAAATTGAACCTGCTGTTGATCTTGATAATCCACAATCAAAGAATCAACATTACGATAAGAAAGACTTTGTTGCTAGGAAACATGGTGAAGAAAAAGAGCCATGGGTTCAGAAACCCATGCCTTTTCCTCCCAGACCATCCAAGAAAAAGGATGATGAGGATTTTGAGCGCTTTGCTAAAATGATTAGACCTATCTTTTTGCGTATGCGATTAACTGATATGCTCAAAACCAATCCTTATGCTATGTACATGAAAGATATTATTACAAATAAAAGAAAAATACCGGAAGCTGAAATTTCCACCATGCTTGCTAATTATACTTTTAAGGGTGGAATACCAAAGAAACTTGGAGATCCAGGAGTACCCACTATACCATGCTCCATTAAAAGAAATTATGTTAAAACTGCTTTATGTGATCTTGGAGCCGGTGTTAGTTTTATGCCTCTCTCTTTATATCGTAGACTTGATTTGAATAAGTTGACACCTACTGAAATATCTTTGCAAATGGCTGATAAATCAACTGCTATACCTGTCGGTATTTGTGAAGATGTGCCTGTTGTAGTTGCAAACATTACTATTTTAACAGACTTTGTTATTCTTGATATTCCAGAGGACGATAGTTTGTCAATTATTCTTGGAAGACCCTTTTTGAATACTGCAGGGGCTGTTATTGATTGCACTAAAGGCAATGTCACTTTTCATGTTAATGGCAATGAGCATACGGTACACTTTCCGAGGAAACAACCTCAAGTTCATAGTATCAACTCTGTTGGAAAAATTCCATCGATTATATTTGGAGGTTTTGAATTTCCTCTTCCTACTGTCAAGAAGAAATATGATATTCTCATTATTGGGGATGTGCATATCCCCGTTGAGGTAACATAGTGTTATTCGAAATTTCTCCGGTTCCATGTTATTCGGAATGAGTTTGTTAACAAGACTTGATCAACCTTGTTTAGAGGATTCCTTTTGATGATCATGAGATGGATGAAACTACCTAGAAGGCACAACCTTCTGTACCCCACTTTTACTTTCTGTTATTTATATTAAATAAATTAAAAATAAATATTTTACTGTCTGTTATCTGATTATCCGTGCAATATAAAAATACCTCGAAAACAAAAGTTCTCCAAATGCCTTGAAATTTAAATATGATTTTTTCTAGAATATTTGAGAATATTTGGCACTGAGAACACAGCAGGGGGGGCAACCACCTGCCCACGAGGGTGGAGGGCGCGCCCTACCCCCCTGGGCGCGCCCCCTGCCTCGTGGGCCCACGGTGGCCCTCCTCCACTTGTTCCTGCACCCACACACTTCATCTTCCTCCCACAAACACGAATATCCAGCTCAAGCATGAGTTCTAGCTCACTTTGATGCCATTTTCGATCTCCTTGCTCAAAGCACCTCTCACAAAACTGCTTGGGGAGATTGTTCCTTGGTGACTCCTCCATTGGTCCAATTAGTTTTTGTTCTAGTGCTTTATTCATTGCAAATTTTTGCTGCTTAGGTGACCCTGTTCTTGAGCTTGCATGTCAAATTTATATGGTCAAATGTAGTTTTGATGCATGATATAGGGTCTAGGCACTTGTAGGAGTAGTTGCTACATATTATTGAGTTTGGTTTACTTTTATTTTGAAGTTACTAAAAATTTCAGATTTTTTCAAAGGAAGAAAAACGCTTAGTAAAATGTTCCAAGGTGGTTCTTCAAGGAAGCAAGGACCCAGGCTTGCAATGCGTGATGCTGATGATGAGCCACCAAGAGACGCTCCAGTACGTCCTTGTGAATGGCCCTCTAAGAACTTTATGGATCGAGCGGGAATTAAGGAAGAATTCAACGCATATTTGCGTAACGCTGATCTTGTGAGCTTCGAGGAAGAGAAGTGCAGCCAGTATCACAACCTTACCAGTACCTTTGTGAGGAGGTTTGAATTTTCAACTTCACGTAATTCTCCGACTGTCCTGTTTGATCTTTATGATAAATCTTACACTATGGACTTAGAGGATTTTACCACTGCATGCAAACTTCCACAATGGGGTAGTATAAGGGATCCTTGCAAATCTGAATTTAGGGATTTTCTTGAAGGAAATATGCCCTAGAGGCAATAATAATGTTATGATTTTATTTCCTTATATCATGATAAATGTTTATTATTCATGCTAGAATTGTATTATCCGGAAACATAATACTTGTGTGAATACATAGACAAACTAAAACGTCACTAGTATGCCTCTACTTGACTAGCTTGTTAATCAAAGATGGCTTTGTTTCCTAACCATAGACATGTGTTGTCATTTGATTAACGGGATCACATTATTAGGAGAATGATGTGATTGACATGACCCATTCCATTAGCTTAGCACCCGATCGTTTAGTATGTTGCTATTGCTTTCTTCATGACTTATACATGTTCCTATGACTATGAGATTATGCAACTCCCGTTTGCCTGAGGAACACTTTGTGTGCTACCAAACGTCACAACGTAGCTGGGTGATTATAAAGGAGCTCTACAAGTGTCTCCAAAGGTAAATGTTGGGTTAGCGTATTTCGAGATTAGGATTTGTCACTCCGATTGTCGGAGAGGTATCTCTGGGCCCTCTCGGTAATGCACATTACATAAAGCCTTGCAAGCATTGCAACTAATGAGTTAGTTGCGAGATGATGTATTACGAAACGAGTAAAGAGACTTGCCGGTAACGAGATTGAACTAGGTATTGAGATACCGACGATCGAATCTCGGGCAAGTAACATACCGATGACAAAGGGAACAACGTATGTTGTTATGCGGTCTGACCGATAAAGATCTTCAAAGAATATGTGGGAGCCAATATGAGCATCCAGGTTCCACTATTGGTTATTGACCGGAGACATGTCTCGATCATGTCTACATTGTTCTCGAACTCGTAGGGTCCGCACGCTTAAGGTTTCGATGACAGTTATATTATGAGTTTATGAGTTTTGATGTCCCAAAGTTAGTTCGGAGTCCCAGATGTGATCATGGACATGACGAGGAGTCTCGAAATGGTCGAGACATAAAGATTGATATATTGGACGGCTATATTCGGACACCGGAAGTGTTCTGGGTGATTTCGGAGAAAACCGGAGTGCCGGAGGGTTACCGGAACCCCCCGGGAGAAGTAATGGGCCTTAGTGGAGAGAGAGAGGAGCAGCCAGGGTGGGCCGCGCGCCTCCTCCCCCCTTGGTCCGAATTGGACTAGGAGAGGGGGGCGGCGCCCCCCTTTCCTTCTCCCTTCCCCCTTCCTTTCCCCCTCCTAGTAGGAGTAGGAAAGAGGGGAGTCCTACTCCTACTAGGAGGAGGCCTCCTCCTTGGCGCGCCATAGGGCCAGCCGGCCTCCTCCCCTTGCTCCTTTATATACGGGGGCAGGGGGCACCCCTAGACACACAAGTTGATCCACGTGATCGTTTTCTTAGCCGTGTGCGGTGCCCCCTTCCACCATAATCCTCGATAATATTGTAGTGGTGCTTAGGCGAAGCCCTGCGATGGTAGAACATCAAGATCATCACCATGTTGTCGTGCTGACGGAACTCTTCCCCGACACTTTGCTGGATCGGAGTCCGGGGATCGTCATCGAGCTGAACGTGTGCTAAACCTCGGAGGTGCCGTAGTTTCGGTGCTTGATCGGTCGAGCCGTGAAGACGTACGGCTACATCAACCGCATTGTCATAACGCTTCCACTGTCGGTCTACAAGGGTATGTAGATCACACTCTCCCCTATCGTTTCTATGCATCACCATGATCTTACGTGTGCGTACGAATTTTTTTGAAATTACTACGTTCCCCAACAGTGGCATCCGAGCCTAGGTTTTATGTGTTGATGTTATATGCACGAGTAGAACACGAGTGAGTTGTGGGCGATATAAGTCATACTGCTTACCAGCATGTCATACTTTGGTTCGGCGGTATTGTTGGACGAAGCGGCCCGGACCGACATTACGCGTACGCTTACGCGAGACCGGTTCTCTCGACGTGCTTTGCACAAAGGTGGCTAGCGGGTGTCAGTTTCTCCAACTTTAGTTGAACCAAGTGTGGCTACGCCCGGTCCTTGCGAAGGTTAAAACAGCAGCAACTTGACAAACTATCGTTGTGGTTTTGATGCGTAGGTAAGATTGGTTCTTGCTTAAGCCCGTAGCAGCCACGTAAAACTTGCAACAACAAAGTAGAGAACGTCTAACTTGTTTTTGCAGGGCATGTTGTGATGTGATATGGTCAAGACATGATGCTAAATTTTATTGTATGAGATGATCATGTTTTGTAACCGAGTTATCGGCAACTGGTAGGAGCCATATGGTTGTCGCCTTTTTGTATGCAATGCAACTGCGCTGTAATGCTTTACTTTATCACTAAGCGGTAGCGATAGTCGTGGAAGCATAAGATTGGCGATACAACAACGATGCTATGATGGTGATCAAGGTGTCACGCCAGTGACGATGGTGATCATGACGGTGCTTCGAAGATGGAGATCACAAGCACAAGATGATGATGGCCATATCATATCACTTATATTGATTGCATGTGATGTTTATCTTTTATGCATCTTATCTTGCTTTGATTGACGGTAGCATTTTAAGATGATCTCTCACTAATTTTAAAGAAGTGTTCTCCCTGAGTATGCACCGTTGCGAAAGTTCTTCGTGCTGAGACACCACGTGATGATCGGGTGTGATAGGCTCTACGTTCAAATACAACGGGTGCAAAACAGTTGCACACGCGGAATACTCAGGTTATACTTGACGAGCCAAGCATATACAGATATGGCCTCGGAACACGGAGACCGAAAGGTCAAGCGTGAATCATATAGTAGATATGATCAACATAGTGATGTTCACCAATGAAACTACTCCATCTCACGTGATGATCGGACATGGTTTAGTTGATTTGGATCACGTAATCACTTAGAGGATTCGAGGGATGTCTATCTAAGTGGGAGTTCTTTAGTAATATGATTAATTGAACCTAAATTTATCATGAACTTAGTACTTGATAGTATCTTGCTTGTTTATGTTTGGTTGTAGATAGATGGCCCGTGTTGTTGTTCCGTTGAATTTTAATGCGTTCCTTGAGAAAGCAAAGTTGAAAGATGATGGTATCAATTACACGGACTGGGTCCGTAACTTGAGGATTATCCTCATTGCTGCACAGAAGAATTACGTCCTGGAAGCACCGCTGGGTGCCATGCCTGCTGCTGGAGCAACACCAGATGTTATGAACATCTGGCAGAGCAAAGCTGATGACTACTCGATAGTTCAGTGTGCCATGCTTTACGGCTTAGAATCGGGACTTCAACGACGTTTTGAACGTCATGGAGCATATGAGATGTTCCAGGAGTTGAAGTTAATATTTCAAGCAAATGCCCGGATTGAGAGATATGAAGTCTCCAATAAGTTCTATAGCTGCAAGATGGAGGAGAACAGTTCTGTCAGTGAGCATATACTCAAAATGTCTGGGTATAATAATCACTTGATTCAATTGGGAGTTAATCTTCCAGATGATTGTGTCATTGACAGAATTCTCCAATCACTGCCACCTAGCTACAAGAGCTTCGTGATGAACTATAATATGCAAGGGATGAATAAGACTATTCCCGAGCTGTTCGCAATGCTGAAAGCTGCGGAGGTAGAAATCAAGAAGGAGCATCAAGTGTTGATGGTCAACAAGACCACTAGTTTCAAGAAAAAGGGCAAAGGGAAGAAGAAGGGGAACTTCAAAAAGAACAGCAAGCAAGTTGTTGCTCAAGAGAAGAAACCCAAACCTGGACCTAAGCCTGAAACTGAGTGCTTCTACTGCAAGCAGACTGGTCACTGGAAGCGGAACTGCCCCAAGTATTTGGCGGATAAGAAGGATGGCAAGGTGAACAAAGGTATGTGATATACATGTTATTGATGTGTACCTTACTAATGCTCGCCGTAGCACCTGGGTATTTGATACTAGTTATGTTGCTAACATTTGCAACTCGAAACAGGGACTACGGATTAAGCGAAGATTGGCTAAGGACGAGGTGACGATGCGCGTGGGAAATGGTTCCAAAGTCGATGTGATCGTGGTCGGCACGCTACCTCTACATCTACCTTCGGGATTAGTATTAGAC
Organism: Triticum urartu; assembly: GCF_056163025.1. Lineage (NCBI taxonomy): Eukaryota > Viridiplantae > Streptophyta > Magnoliopsida > Poales > Poaceae > Triticum > Triticum urartu. The sequence goes on from NC_141877.1 coordinate 357,848,655, forward strand.
CTAAATAATTGTTATTTGGTGCCAGCTTTGAGCATGAACATTATATCTGGATCTTGTTTGATGCGAGACGGTTATTCATTTAAATCAGAGAATAATGGTTGTTCTATTTATATGAGTAATATCTTTTATGGTCATGCACCCTTAAAGAGTGGTCTATTCTTATTAAATCTCGATAGTAGTGACACACATATTCATAATGTTGAAGCCAAAAGATGCAGAGTTGATAATGATAGTGCAACTTATTTGTGGCACTGCCGTTTGGATCATATCGGTGTAAAGCGCATGAAGAAACTCCATACTGATGGACTTTTGGAACCACTTGATTATGAATCGCTTGGTACTTGCGAACCGTGCCTTATGGGTAAGATGACAAAAACACCGTTCTCCGGTACTATGGAGAGAGCAACAGATTTGTTGGAAATCATACATACAGATGTATGTGGTCCGATGAATGTTGAGGCTCGTGGCGGATATCGTTATTTTCTCACCTTCACAGATGACTTAAGCAGATATGGGTATATCTACTTAATGAAACATAAGTCTGAAACATTTGAAAAGTTCAAAGAATTTCAGAGTGAAGTTGAAAATCATCGTAACAAGAAAATAAAATTCCTACGATCTGATCGTGGAGGAGAATATTTGAGTTACGAGTTTGGTGTACATTTGAAACAATGCGGAATAGTTTCGCAACTCACGCCACCCGGAACACCACAGCTTAATGGTGTGTCCGAACTTCGTAATCGTACTTTACTTGATATGGTGCGATCTATGATGTCTCTTACTGATTTACCACTATCGTTTTGGGGTTATGCTCTAGAGACGGCCGCATTCACGTTAAATAGGGCACCATCAAAATCCGTTGAGACGACGCCTTATGAACTGTGGTTTGGCAAGAAACCAAAGTTGCCGTTTCTGAAAGTTTGGGGCTGCGATGCTTATGTGAAAAAGCTTCAACCTGATAAGCTCGAACCCAAATCGGAGAAATGTGTCTTCATAGGATATCCAAAGGAAACTATTGGAACCCAAATAGGAGAAATGTGTCTTCATAGGATATCCAAAGGAAACTATTGGATACACCTTCTATCACAGATCCGAAGGCAAGACTTTTGTTGCTAAATTCGGAAATTTTCTAGAGAAGGAGTTTCTCTCGAAAGAAGTGAGTGGGAGGAAAGTAGAACTTGACGAGGTAACTGTACCTGCTCCCTTATTGGAAAGTAGCACATCACAGAAACCAGTTTCTGTGACACCTACACTAATTAGTGAGGAAGCTAATGATGATGATTATGAAACTTCAGAACAAGATACTACTGAACCTCGTAGATCAACCAGAGTAAGATTCGCACCAGAGTGGTACGGTAATCCTGTTCTAGAAATCATGCTACTAGATCATGATGAACCTACGAACTATGGAGAAGCGATGGTGAGCCCAGATTCCGCAAAATGGCTTGAAGCCATGAAATCTGAGATGGGATCCATGTATGAGAACAAAGTATGGACTTTGGTTGACTTGCCCAAAGATCGGCAAGCAATTGAGAATAAATGGATCTTCAAGAAGAAGACTGACGCTGACGGTAATGTTACTGTCTACAAAGCTCGACTTGTCGCAAAAGGTTTTCGACAAGTTCAAGGGATTGACTACGATGAGACCTTCTCACCCGTAGCGATGCTTAAGTCTATCCGAATCATGTTAGCAATTGCCGCATTTTATAATTATGAAATTTGGCAGATGGATATCAAAACTGCATTCCTGAATGGATTTCTGAAAGAAGAGTTGTATATGATGCAACCAGAAGGTTTTGTCGATCCAAAGGGAGCTAACAAAGTGTGCAAGCTCCAGCGATCCATTTATGGACTGGTGCAAGCTTCTCGGAGTTGGAATAAACGCTTTGATAGTGTGATCAAAGCATTTGGTTTTGTACAGACTTCTGGAGAAGCCTGTATTTACAAGAAAGTGAGTGGGAGCTCTGTAGCATTTCTGATATTATATGTAGATGACATATTACTAATCGGAAATGATATAGAATTTCTGGATAGCATAAAGGGATACTTGAATAAGAGTTTTTCAATGAAAGACCTCAGTGAAGCTGCTTACATATTGGGCATTAAGATCTATAGAGATAGATCAAGACGCTTGATTGGACTTTCACAAAGCACATACCTTGACAAAATTTTGAAGAAGTTCAAAATGGATCAAGCAAAGAAAGGATTCTTCCTGTGTTACAAGGTGTGAAATTGAGTAAGACTCAATGCCCGACCAATGCAGAAGATAGAGAGAAAATGAAAGATGTTCCCTATGCTTTAGCCATAGGATCTATCATGTATGCAATGCTGTGTACCAGACCTGATGTGTGTCTTGCTATAAGTCTAGTAGGGAGGTACCAAAGTAATCCAGGAGTGGATCACTGGACAGCGGTCAAGAACATCCTGAAATACCTGAAAAGGACTAAGGATATGTTTCTCATATATGGAGGTGACAAAGAGCTCATCGTAAATGGTTACATTGATGCAAGCTTTGACACTAATCCGGACGATTCTAAATCGCAAACCGGATACGTGTTTACATTAAACGGTGGAGCTGTCATCTGGTGTAGTTCTAAACAAAGCGTTGTGGCGGGATCTACATGTGAAGCGGAGTACATAGCTGCTTCAGAAGCAGCAAAAGAAGGAGTCTAGATGAAGGATTTCATATCCGATCTAGGTGTCATACCTAGTGCATTGGGTCCAATGAAAAATCTTTTGTGACAATACTGGTGCAATTGCCTTGGCAAAGGAATCCAGATTTCACAAGAGAACCAAGCACATCAAGAGATGCTTCAATTCCATCCGGGATCTAGTCCAGGTGGGAGACATAGAGATTTGCAAGATACATACGGATCTGAATGTTGTAGACCCGTTGACTAAGCCTCTTCCACGAGCAAAACATGATCAGCACCAAAGCTCCATGGGTGTTAGAATCATTACTGTGTAATCTAGATTATTGACTCTAGTGCAAGTGGGAGACTGAAGGAAATATGCCCTATAGGCAATAATAATGTTATTATTTTATTTCCTTATATCATGATAAATGTTTATTATTCATGCTAGAATTGTATTATCCGGAAACATAATACTTGTGTGAATACATAGACAAACTAAAACGTCACTAGTATGCCTCTACTTGACTAGCTTGTTAATCAACGATGGTTATGTTTCCTAACCATAGACATGTATTGTCATTTGATTAATGGGGTCACATTATTAGGAGAATGATGTGATTGACATGACCCATTCCATTAGCTTAGCACCCGATCGTTTAGTATGTTGATATTGCTTTCTTCATGACTTATACATGTTCCTATGACTATGAGATTATGCAACTCCCGTTTGCCGAAGGAACACTTTGTGTGCTACCAAACGTCACAACGTAACTGGGTGATTATAAAGGAGCTCTACAGGTGTCTCCAAAGGTAAATGTTGGGTTGGCATATTTCGAGATTAGGATTTGTCACTCCGATTGTCGGAGAGGTATCTCTGGGCCCTCTCGGTAATGCACATCACATAAAGCCTTGCAAGCATTGCAACTAATGAGTTAGTTGCGAGATGATGTATTACGAAACGAGTAAAGAGACTTGCCGGTAATGATATTGAACTAGGTATTGAGATACCGACGATCGAATCTCGGGCAAGTAACATACCGATGACAAAGGGAACAATGTATGTTGTTATGCGGTCTGACCGATAAAGATCTTCGAAGAATATGTGGGAGCCAATATGAGCATCTAGGTTCCGCTATTGGTTATTGATCGGAGACATGTCTCGGTCATGTCTACATTGTTCTCGAACCCGTAGGGTCCGCACGCTTAAGGTTTTGATGACAGTTATATTATGAGTTTATGAGTTTTGATGTACCTAAGTTAGTTCGGAGTCCCGGATGTGATCACAGACATGACGAGGAGTCTCGAAATGGTCGAGACATAAAGACTGATATATTGGACGGCTATATTCGGACACCGGAAGTGTTCCGGGTGATTTCGGAGAAAACCGGAGTGCCGGAGGGTTACCGGAACCCCCCGGGAGAAGTAATGGGCCTTAGTGGAGAGAGAGAGGAGCAGCTAGGGTGGGCCGCGTGCCTCCTCCCCTGGTCCGAATTGGACTAGGAGAGGGGGGGTGGCGCCCCCCTTTCCTTCTCCCTTCCCCCTTCCTTTCCCCCTCCTAGTAGGAGTAGGAAAGAGGGGAGTCCTACTCCTACTAGGAGGACTCCTCCTCCTTGGCGCGCCATAGGGCCGGCCGGCCTCCTCCCCTTGCTCCTTTCTATACGGGGGTAGGGGCACCCCTAGACACACAAATTGATCCACGTGATTGTTTTCTTAGCCGTGTGTGGTGCCCCCTTCCACCATAACCCTCGATAATATTGTAGTGGTGCTTAGGCGAAGCCCTGCGACGGTAGAACATCAAGATCGTCACCACGCCGTCGTGCTGACGGAACTCTTCCCCGACACTTTGCTGGATCGGAGTCCGGGGATCGTCATCGAGCTGAACGTGTGCTAAAACTCGGAGGTGTCGTAGTTTCGGTGCTTGATCGGTCGAGCCGTGAAGACGTACGGCTACATCAACCGCGTTGTCATAACGCTTCCACTGTCGGTCTACAAGGGTATGTAGATCACACTCTCCCCTATCGTTTCTATGCATCACCATGATCTTACGTGTGCGTAGGAATTTTTTTGAAATTACTACGTTCCCCAACATTTCTTGCTAGCATAACAGTGGGAGAATCTAGAGATATTACACAAGCTACCATAGGGAGCATTCACTTTCCTGCTATACATTACTTTGCTCTCTTCATAGGTAGATGCATTGATGGTAAATATGAGGCATGTCACATGTGTGTCCCTGACCTCAGTATTCTTAGGAGTGATGTGTTAGGAGACCAATCTTATAATTTGGGAGCCATTATTGCACGTAGGTTGCATCTTAATAGATTTAATGGAGATTTCTTTGGTGGAATTTATGCAACCCGCATAGCTAATTTTCTTGGTGTAGCCATACGCGAAGATGATATTGAATTACCTACTGCTTATCTAGATTTTAATACTATGGTTCACCACTAGTTTGTCGAGAGGAACGAATCACCTCTCTAGTATCGACTAATCTTTGACAGACGTCGTGCTGTCCGTATTACTCTCCCTGCTCCTGCCTTCTTTGATTATTAGGCAAGAGGAAGATATACTATTACCAAAGAGGAGGCAGATGAGTACGAGAGGAGAGAGGAGGCCGCTCGTCGCCACGCTGCAGCTTAGCAGGCGATAGCCGCTGCATCACAGTACGACCCCAACTATTATTATGGATATCCGCCAGGCCAGCCGTGGCCATAGACCAACTTAGGCCAAAATCCTAAGCTTGGGGGAGTACATATTTCCCACCGACATTACATTTATGTTCACACACTCATTGCTAGATGTCGGTGCTCATACTTTTTCATTGTATCATCCATGCTAGTTTAATTTCCTTTTTATACTGTCTTCTTGTGTGTTTAATAAACCTTAAGAAAAACAAAAAAATTAGTGTAGCTTTTAATCAGTTTAATTTCCATGCTTGTAGTAGTAATTAAGAAGAAAACCCAAAAATATTTCATGTTCTTCTTTTGCTTGTTGGGAGCTTTCCCGTGTAAATAGTTTTATTTATTTCCTTTTCTTTGGGGGTCGATAGGAGAGGACCATAATTAAATTGTTGAAGTGGCTCTTATATGCATACTTGTTGATCTGACAAAAGATCCCATTTTGCCTTGTCTTCTCCTGTTTATTGAATGCTTGCAGATTCCAGCTTAGTCCAATGCACGCGCACTATTATTATTATTCACACTATTCGGTCGTGCAAGTGAAAGGCAATTATGACGATATATGATGGACTGACTGAGATGAGAAAAGCTGGTATTAACTCGACCTCTTTTGTTTTTGTAAATATGATTAGTTCATCATTCCTGATTCAGCCTATTCTGAATAAACATGTTTGCAATGACAACTAGAGATCATAGTTTCTTATGCCATGCTTGATTAGCTATGAGTTATAATGGTTTACCTTGCGTGCCAACATGCTATTAAAATGGTTATGTTGTGGTATGATAGAGTGGTATCCTCCTCTGAATAATTTAAGTGACTTGACTTGGCACATGTTCACGCATGTAGTTGAAACAAAATCAACATAGCCTTCACGATATTTATGTTCATGGTAGATTATATCCTACTCATGCTTGCATTAGGTGTTGATTAATTTTAATGAACGTTCATGACTGTTGTCACTCTCTAGTTGGTCGCTTCCCAGTCTTCTGCTAGCATTCACCTGTACTAAGCGGGAATACTGCTTGTGCATCCAAACTCCCTAAACCCCAAAGTTATTCCACATGAGTCCACTATACCTACCTATATACGGTATCTACCTGCCGTTCCAAGTAAATTTATATGTGCCAAACTCTAAACCTTCAAAAAAATATCCTGTTTTGTATGCTCGAATAGCTCATGTATCAACTAAGGTTGTCTGTATCTTCCATGTTAGGCGGGTTATTCTCAAGAGGAGTGGACTCCGCTCCTCACTCACGAGATAAATGGCTGGTCACCGGGATGCCCAGTCCCATGCTTTATGCAAACTAAATCAAAATAATTGCAAACAAACCCCCCCCCCCCCCGGGACTCTTGTTAGTTGGAGGCACTCGTTTTTTCGAGCAAGCCATGGATTGATGCTTGTTGGTGGAAGGGGGAGTATAAACTTTACCATTTTGCTTGGGAACCACCTATAATGTGTGTAGCATGGAAGATATCGCCATCTCTTGGTTGTTATGTTGACAATGAAAGTATAATGCTCAAAATATTATTCACCTCTGTTTCAAGACCGAGCTTTGGCACCTCTACAAATCCTTGCTTCCCTCTGTGAAGGGCCTATCTATTTACTTTTATGCTGAGTCATCATCCTCTTATTAAAAAGCACTAGTTGGAGAGCACCACTGCCATTTGCATTCATTACTATTAGTTTACATTGAGTATGACTTGACTGGATCTCTTTTACCATGAATTACAATGTCTAGTCAGTCCTTGGTCTTTAAAGGTGCTCTGCATTTATGTTTTGCGGTCTCTGAAAGGGCTAGCGAGATACCATCTTGTTATATCATATTATGATTGTTTTGAGAAAGTGTTGTTATCCGAGATTTATTATTATGGCTCGCTGGTTGATTATGCTATTGATATGAGTAAACTTGAGACCAATGCGTTATTGTGAATGTGGTTAGTTATAATATTTGCTGAGAACTTGAATGCTGGCTTTACATATTTACAACAATAAGAGCAAACAGAGTTTGTAAAAGTTTTTCTTTTTCACTTTCAGTTTATCAACTGAATTGCTTGAGGACAAGCAAAGGTTTAAGCTTGGGGGAGTTGATACGTCTCCAACGTATCTACTTTTCCAAACACTTTTGCCCTTGTTTTGGACTCTAACTTGCATGATTTGAATGGAACTAACCCGGACTGACACCGTTTTCAGCAGAATTACCATGGTGTTATTTAGGTGCAGGAGTAAACGTTCTCAGAATGACCTGAAACTTCACGGAGCCACTTTCCAAAAAATAAGAAAAATACCTGCAAAATATGAAGGCCAGGGGGCCCACCACCTCTCCACGAGGGTGGGGGCGCGCCTACCCCCTTAGGGCGCGCCCCCTACCTCGTGGGCCCCCTGTTGCCTCTCCGACTCCAACTCCAACTCCATATATTGTGTTTCGGGGAGGAAAAATCAGAGAGAAGAAATCATCGCGTTTTACAATACGGAGCCGCCGCCAAGCCCTAAAACCTCTTGGGAGGGCTGATCTGGAGTCCGTTCAGGGCTCCGGAGAGGGGAATCCGTCGCCATCGTCATCATCAACCATCCTCCATCACCAATTTCATGATGCTCACCGCCGTGCGTGAGTAATTCCATCATAGGCTTGCTGGACGGTGATGGGTTGGATGGTGTCTATCATGTAATCGAGTTAGTTTTGTTAGGGTTTGATCCCTAGTGTCCACTATGTTCTAAGATTGATGTTGCTATGACTTTGCTATGCTTAATGCTTGTCACTAGGGATCGAGTGCCATGATTTCAGATCTGAACCTATTATGTTTTCATCAATATATGAGTGTTCTTGATCCTATCTTGCAAGTCTATAGTCACCTATTATGTGTATGATCCGTTAACCCCGAAGTGACGATAATTGGGATACTTACCGGTGATGACTGTAGTTTGAGCAGTTCATGTATTCACTATGTGTTAATGCTTTGTTCCGGTTCTCTATTAAAAGGAGGCCTTAATATCCCTTAGTTTCTGTAAGGACCCCTCTGCCACGGGAGGGTAGGACAAAAGATGTCATGCAAGTTCTTTTCCATAAGCACGTATGACTATGTTCGGAATACATGCCTACATTATATCAATGAACTGGAGCTAGTTCTGTGTCACCCTAGGTTATGACTGTTACATGATGAACCGCATCCGGCATAATTCTCCATCACCGATCCATTGCCTACGAGCTTTCCATATATTGTTCTTCGCTTATTTACTTTACCGTTGCTATTGCTATCATCACTACAAAATACCAAAAACATTGCTTTTACTACCATTGCCTTTTGTTACCGTTAACACTACTATCATATTACTTTGCTACTAAACACTTTGCTGCAGATATTAAGTTTCCAGGCATGGTTGAATTGACAACTCAGTTGCTAATACTTGAGAATATTCTTTGGCTCCCCTTGTGTCGAATCAACAAATTTGGGTTGAATACTCTACCCTCGAAAACTATTGCGATCCCTATACTAGTGGGTTATCACCATGCAACAGATGCACTAGAGCTATAAATGTATGAAGGCTCAACAAAAGAAACTAAGTGGGTGTGCATCCTATTTGGTTGCTCACGAAGACCTAGGGCATTTGAGGAAGCCCATTGTTGGAATATACAAGCCAAGTTCTATAATGAAAAATTCCCACTAGTATATGAAAGTGACAAAACAAGAGACTCTCTATCATAAAGATGATGATGCTACTTTGAAGCACAAGTGTGGAAAAAAAGGATAGTAGCATTGCTCCTTTTTATTCCTTTTTTTGTTTTTTTGTTTGGGATAATGCTCTATTAATGATGATCATCACACTTCTAATTATTTATAACTCAATGTTTACAACTCGATACTAGAACAAAGTATGACTCTATATGAATGCCTCCGGTGGTGTGCCGAGAAGGGCAATGAATCAAGAGTGACATGTATGAAAAATTATGAACGGTGGCTTTGCCACAAATACGATGTCAACTACATGATCATGCAAGGCAATATGACAATGATGATGTGTGTCATGATAAACGGAACGGTGGAAAGTTGCATGGCAATATAGCTCGGAATGGCTATGGAAATGCCATAATAGGTAGGTATGGTGGTTGTTTTGAGGAAGATATAAGGAGTTTTATGTGTGACAGAGCGTATCATATCACGGGGTTTGGATGCACCGGCGAAGTTTGCACCAACTCTCAAGGTGAGAAAGGGCAATGCACGGTACCGAAGAGGCTAGCAATGATGGAAGGGCGAGAGTGCGTATAATCCATGGACTCAACATTAGTCATAAAGAACTCACATACTTATTGCAAAAATCTGCAAGTCATCAAAAACCAAGCATTACACGCATGCTCCTAGGGGGATAGATTGGTAGGAAAATACCATCGCTCGTCCCCTACCGCCACTCATAAGGAAGACAATCAAATAACACCTCATGTTTCAAATTAGTTACACAATGGTCACCATACGTGCATGCTACGGGACTTGCAAACTTCAACACAAATATTTCTCAAATTCACAGCTACTCAACTAGCACACTCTAATATTACCACCTTTATATCTCAAAACAATTATCAAGTATCAAACTTCTCCTAGTACTCAATGCACTTTTTATGAAAGTTTTTATTATACCGATCTTGGATGCCTATCATATTAGGACTAAATTCATAACCCAAGAAAATTACCATGCTGTTCTAAAGGACTCTCAAAATAATATAAGTGAAGCATGGTATATCAATAATTTCTATAAAATAGAACCACCGTCGTGCTCTAAAAGATATAAGCGAAGCACTAGAGCAAAATTATCTAGCTCAAAAGATATAAGTGAAGCACATAGAGTATTCTAATAAATTTCGATTCATGTGTTTCTCTCCCAAAATGTGTGTACAGCAAGGATGATTGTGGTGAACTAAAAATCAAAGACTCAAATCATACAAGACGCTCCAAGCAAAACACATATCATGTGGTGAATTAAAATATAGCCTCAAGTAAAGTTACCGATAGAAGAAGACGAAAGAGGGGATGCCTTCCGGGGCATCCCCAAGCTTAGGATTTTGGTTTTCCTTGAATTTTACCTTGGGGTGCCTTGGGCATCCCCAATCTTAGGCTCTTTCCACTCCTTGTTCCATAATCCATCAAATCTTTACCCAAAACTTGAAAACTTCACAACACAAAACTTAAACAGAAAATCTCATGTGCTCCATTACTAAAAGAAAACAAACCACCACTTAAGGTACTGTAATGAAATCATTATTTATTTATATTCGTGTTAAACCTACTGTATTCCAACTTCTCTATGGTTCATACACTCAAATACTAGCCATAGATTCATTAAAATAAGCAAACAACACACGAAAAACAGAATCTGTCAAAAACAGAACAGTCTGTAGTAATCTGTAGGTTTCGAATACTTCTGGAACCCCACAAATTCTAAAATAAATTGCTGGATGTGAGGAATTTATCTATTAATCATCTCAAAAAAGTATTAACTAAATAGCACTCTCCAGTAAAAAATGGCAGCTAATCTCGTGAGCGCTAAAGTTTCTGTTTTTTACAGCAAGATCGCAAAGACCTTCCCCAAGTCTTCCCAAAGGTTCTACTTGGCACAAACACTAATTAAAAGCATAAAACCACATCTAAAAAGGGGATAGATGAATTATTTATTACTAAATAGAATCAAAAAGCAAGTAACAAAAAATAAAATTGGGTTGCCTCCCAACAAGCGCTATCGTTTAACGCCCCTAGCTAGGCATAAAAGCAAGGATAGATCTATGTCATCTTTAGTTTTAATTTTCTTAGAGGAGTCATGCTCGAATCTGGGAGGTTCCTTACGCTTCCCTTCATATTTGGAAATTTTTAGATCTAAAGAATCCAACCACTTATTGCAAAGGGTAATTAACATATTCATGCGGTGAAGATTTCCGCTAACACTCTTGAGAGGTTTAAGAGATTTTTGTAAAAATTTTGTTACTTCGCAAATCTTCTCAAAAACTTGTGTCTCTTCCTGGGTATTATGTGGCCCCTTTGGTGGAGGTAGTGTTCCCACTATTCTCTCTATGATTTCATGAGCAATACCGGGATCCGTTTCAATAAAATTTCCTTTGGCAAAGCAATCCAAGAGTTGTCTATGGGACATATTTAGTCCAACATAAAAATTGTGAAGTAAAATTCTAAAATTCACCTCTAAGGTGGAATTACGATAAGATTCCATCATCCTAAACCAAGCATATTTTAAATTTTCTCCTTGTCTTTGTTTGAAGTGAAGAACTTCAAACTCGGGAGACAAAGGGACAGATAAAGGACTGGCCATGACGGCACACGGGACACAAGGAACAAGCGAAAAGAGAGGGCGAATAAAACGTCAAGGGTGAAGTGGGGGAGAGGAAAACGAGAGGCAAATGGCAAATAATGTAATGAGAGGGATAAGAGTTTGTGATGGGTACTTGGTATGTCTTGACTTGTGCGTAGATCTCCCCGGCAACGGTGCCAGAAATCCTTCTTGCTACCTCTTGAGCATTGCGTTGGTTTTCCCTTGAAGAGGAACGGGTGAGCAGCAAAGTAGCGTAAGTATTTCCCTCAGTTTTTGAGAACCAAGGTATCAATCCAGTAGGATACTACACTCAAGTCCCTCGTACCTACACAAACGAATAAGAACCTCGCAACCAACGCGATAAAGGGGTTGTCAGTCCCTTCATGGTCACTTATGAGAGTGAGATCTGATAGATATAATAATGATAAGATAAATATTTTTGGTATTTCTATGATATAGATTGAAAGTAAAGATTGCAAAATATACGGTGCCGGAAATAACTTGTTGACGGGAGATTAATATAATGGAGAATAGATCCGAGGGCCATAGGTTTCACTAGTGGCTTCTCTTAAGATAACATAAGTATTACGGTGGGTGAACAAATTACTGTTGAGCAATTGATAGAAAAGCGAATAATTATGAGAATATCTAAGCATGATCATGTATATAGGCATCATGTCCGTGACAAGTAGACCGACTCCTGCCTGCATCTACTACTATTACTCCACACATCGACCATTATCCAGCATGCATCTAGAGTATTAAGTTCATAAGAACAGAGTAACGCATTAGGTAAGATGATGCTACCTCTTGAGCACTGCGTGGGATTTCCCCGAAGAGGAAGGGATGATGCAGCAAAGTAGCGTAAGTATTTCCCTCAGTTTTTGAGAACCAAGGAATCAATCCAGTAGGAGGCTACGCTCGAGTCCCTCGTACCTACACAAAAACAATAGCTCAACGCAACCAACGCGCTTAGGGGTTGTCAATCCCTTCACGGTCACTTACGAAAGTGAGATCTGATAGAGATGATAAATAATATTTTTTTGGTATTTTTGGTATAGGGATGCAAAGTAAGTAAAGTAAAAGCAATAGTAAAGTGATGGAGATTGATATGATGAGAAAGAGACCCAGGGGCCATAGGTTTCACTAGTGGCTTCTCTCAAGAGCATAAGTATACTACGGTGGGTGAACAAATTACTGTTGAGCAATTGACAGAATTGAGCATAGTTATGAGAATATCTAGGTATAATCATGTATATAGGCATCACGTCCGAGACAAGTAGACCGAAACAATTCTGCATCTACTACTATTACCCCACTCATCGACCGCTATCCAGCATGCATCTAGATATTAATTTAAAAACAGAGTAACACCTTAAGCAAGATGACATGATGTAGAGGGATAGTTTCATGCAATATGATAAAAAAACCATCTTGTTATCCTCGATGGCAACAATACAATACGTGTCTTGCTGCCCCTTCTGTCACTGGGAAAGGACACCGCAAGATTGAACCCAAAGCTAAGCACTTCTCCCATGGCAAGAACAACCAATCTAGTAGGCTAAACCAAACTGATAATTCGAAGAGACTTGCAAAGATAACCAAGCATACATAAAAGAATTCAGAGAAGATTCAAATATTATTCATAGATAGACTTGATCATAAACCCACAATTCATCGGTCTCAACAAACACACCGCAAAAAGAAGATTACATCGAATAGATCTCCACGAGAGAGGGGGAGAACATTGTATTGAGATCCAAAAAGAGAGAAGAAGCCATCTAGCTACTAGCTATGGACCCGTAGGTCTGAAGTAAACTACTCACACTTCATCGGAGGGGCTTGGATGATGATGTAGAAGCCCTTCGTGATCGATGCCCCCTCCGGCGGAGCTCCGGAACAGGCCCCAAGATGGGATCTCGTGGATACAGAAAGTTGCGGCGGTGGAATTAGGTTTTTGGCTCCGTCGCCGATCGTTTGGGGGTACGTGGATATATATAGGAGGAAGAAGTACGTCGGTGGAGCTTCGAGGGGCCCACGAGGCAGGGGGCATGCCCTAGGGGGGGGCCTACCCTCGTGAGCACCTCGTGGCTTTCTTGACGGAGGGTCCAAGTCTCCTGGATCTTATCTGATGAGAAAATAACGTTTCCAAAGGTTTCATTCCGTTTGGACTCCGTTTGATATTCCTTTTCTTCGAAACCCTAAAATAGGCACACAAAAAACAACAATTCTGGGCTGGGCCTCCGGTTAATAGGTTAGTCCCAAAAATAATATAAAAGTGGATAATAATGTCCAAAACAGTAGATAATATAGCATGGAGCAATCAAAAATTATAGATACGTTGGAGACGTATCAAGCATCCCCAAGCTTAATTCCTGCTCGTTCTCGAGTAGGTAAATGATAAAAACAGAATTTTTGATGCGGAGTGCTACTTGGCATAATTTTAATGTAATTCTTCTTAATTGTGGTATGAATATTCAGATCCGAAAGATTCAAGACAAAAGTTCATATTGACATAAAAATGATAATACTTCAAGCATACTAACTAAGCAATTATGTCTTCTCAAAATAACTTGGCCAAAGAAAATTCATCCCTACAAAATCATATAGTTTAGTCATGTTTCATTTTCGTCACACAAGAATGCTATCATCATGCACAACCCCGATGACAAGCCAAGCAATTGTTTCATACTTTAGTAATCTCAAACCTATAAACTTTCATGCAATATATGAGCGCGAGCCATGGACATAGCACTATGGGTGGAATAGAATATAATGAAGGGGGGTTATGTGGAGAAGACAAAAAAGGAGAAAGTCTCACATCAACGAGGCTAATCAATGGGCTATGGAGATGTCCACCGATTGATGTTAATGCAAGGAGTAGGGATTGCCATGCAACGGATGCACTAGAGCTATAAATGTATGAAAGCTCAACAAAAGAAACTAGTGGGTGTGCATCCAACTTGCTTGCTCACAAAGACCTAGGGCACTTGAGGAGGCCCATTGTTGGAATATACAAGCCAAGTTCTATAATGAAAAATTCCCACTAGTATATGAAAGTGATAACATGAGAGACTCTCTACTATGAAGATCATGGTGCTACTTTGAAGCACAAGTGTGGTAAAAGGATAGTAACATTGTCCCTTCTCTCTTTTTCTCTCATTTTTTGGGGGGCCTTCTCTTTTTTTATGGCCTTTCTCTCTTTTTTGGGCCTTCTCTTTTTTATTGACTTTTTATTTATTTATTCCTCACTTGGGACAATGCTCTAATAATGATGATCATCACACTTCTATTTATTTACAACTCAATGATTACAACTCGATACTAGAACAAAGATGACTCTATGTGAATGCCTCCGGCGGTGTACCGGGATATGCAATGAACCAAGAGTGACATGTATGAAAGAATTATGAATGGTGGCTTTGCCACAAATACTGCGTCAACTACATGATCATGCTAAGCAATATGACAATGATGAATGTGTCATGATGAACAGAATGATGGAAAGTTGCATGACAATATATCTCGGAATGG
The DNA here is from genome assembly GCF_056163025.1 of Triticum urartu. NCBI lineage: Eukaryota > Viridiplantae > Streptophyta > Magnoliopsida > Poales > Poaceae > Triticum > Triticum urartu. Next base: position 357,863,811 of record NC_141877.1, read on the forward strand.
CTATGGAAATGCCATAATAGGTAGGTATGGTGGCTGTTTTAAGGAAGATATAAGGAGGTTTATGTGTGAAAGAGCGTATCATATCACGGGGTTTGGATGCACCGGCGAAGTTTGCGCCAACTCTCAATGTGAGAAAGGGCGATGCACGGTACCGAAGAGGCTAGCAAGGGTGGAAGGGTGAGAGTGCGTATAATCCATGGACTCAACATTAGTCATAAAGAACTCACATACTTATTGCAAAAATCTACAAGTCATCAAAAACCTCGGCACTACGCGCATGTTCCTAGGGGGATAGATTGGTAGGAAAAGACCATCGCTCGTCCCCGACCGCCACTCATAAGGAAGACAATCAAATAACACCTCATGTTTCAAATTTGTTGCATAACGTTTACCATAAGTGCATGCTACGGGACTTGCAAACCTCAACACAAGTATTTCTCAATTTCACAGCTACTCAACTAGCATGACTTTGATATTATTACCTCCATATCTCAAAACAATCATCAAGCATCAAACTTTTCTTAGTATTCAACACACTCATAAGAAAGTTTTATTATTAATCTTGCATACCAAGCATATTAGGATTTTAAGCAAATTACCATGCTATTAAGACTCTCAAAATAATCTAAGTGAAGCATGATAGAACAATAGTTTCTATAAAACAAATCCACCACCGTGCTCTAAAAGATATAAGTGAAGCACTAGAGCAAAATTATAAAGCTCAAAAGATATAAGTGAAGCACATAGAGTATTCTATCAAATTACAAATCATGTATGGCTCTCTCAAAAGGTGTGTACAGCAAGGATGATTGTGTTAAACTAATAATAAAAGACTCAAATCATAAAAGATGCTCCAAGCAAAACACATATCATGCGGTGAATAAAAATATAGTTCCAAGTAAAGTTACCGATGGAAGTAGACGAAAAAGGGGATGCCTTCCGAGGCATCCCCAAGCTTTGGCTTTTAGGTGTCATTATATTATCTTGGGGGGGCCATGGGCATCCCCAATCTTAGGCTCTTGCCACTCCTTATTCCATAATCCATCAAATCTTTACCCAAAACTTGAAAACTTCACAACACAAAACTTAAAGTAGAAAACTCGTGAGCTCCGTTAGCGAAAGAAAGCAAAATACCACTTCAAGGTACTGTAATGAACTCATTATTTATTTATATTGGTGTTATACCTACTGTATTCCAACTTCTCTATGGATTATAAAATATTTTACTAGCCATAGATTCATCAAAAAAAGCAAACAACACACGAAAAACAGAATCTGTCAAAAACAAAACAGTCTGTAGTAATCTGTAGCTAGCGCAAGATCTGGAACCCCAAAAATTCTAAAATAAATTTCTGGACGTGAGGAATTTATCTATTAATCATCTGCAAAAATAATTAACTAAATAGCACTTTCCAAATAAAAATTACAGCAATTCTCGTGAGCGCTAATTTTCTGTTTTTTACAGCAAGTTCAATCAAGACTTTCCCCAAGTCTTCCCAACGGTTCTACTTGGCACAAACACTAATTAAACACAAAAAACACTACCAAAACAGAGGCTATATAATTTTTTTTAGTACTAAACAGGAGCAAAAAGCAAGGATTAAAAATAAAATTTGGTTGCCTCCCAACAAGCGCTATCGTTTAACGCCTCTATCTAGGCATAACAAGCAAGAATAGATCTAGGTGTTGATATCTTTGGTAGGCAATCCATAAGTGGCTCTCATGATAGATTCATATGGTAATTTTATTTTATTTATAGGAAAGTGTTCCATGCCTTTCCTTAATGTAAATTGGAATCTAATATTTCCTTTCTTCATATCAATAATTGCACCAATCGTTCTAAGGAAAGGTCTACCAAGAATAATAGGACACGAAGGATTGCAATCTATGTCAAGAACAATAAAATCTACGGGCACATAATTCCTATTTGCAAAAATAAGAACATCATTAATTCTTCCCATTGGTTTCTTAATAGTGGAATCCGCAAGATGCAAGTTTAGAGAGCAATCATCAAAATCACGGAAATCTAGTAAATCACACAAAGTTTTGGGAATAGTAGGGACACTAGCACCCAAATCACACAAAGCATAAAACTCATAATTTTTAATTTTAATCTTAATAGTTGGTTCCCACTCATCATAAAGTTTTCTAGGGATGGAAACTTCCAATTCAAGTTTTCTTCATAAGATTGCATCAAGGCATCAACGATATGTTTAGTAAACGCTTTATTTTGACTATAAGCGTGAGGAGATTTTAGCACGGATTGCAACAAGGAAATGCAATCAATCAAAGAGCAATTTTCATAGTTAAATTCCTTGAAATCCATAATAGTGGGTTTAGCAACATCTAGGGTTTTAATTTCTTTAATCCCACTTTTATCAAATTTAGCATCAAGATCAACAAATTCCGAATTCTTAGAACGCCTTCTAGGTAAAGGTGGATCATATTCAGTCCCATCAATATCACGATTCATATTGCAAAACAAAGATTTAATAGGGGACACATCAATAACTTTTAGATCTTCATCATTATTTTCATAGGAACTAGAAGAACACGCTTTTATAAAGGCATCTTTCTTAGCACGCATCCTAGCGGTTCTTTCTTTGCATTCGTCAATGGAAATTCTCATGGATTTGAGAGACTCATTGATATCATGCTTAGGTGGAATAGATGTAAGTTTCAAAGAATCAACATCAATATCAATTATATCAACATTCCTAGCCAAATCATCAATCTTAAGCAACTTTTCTTCAATCATAGCATTAAAATTCTTTTGTGAAGAAATAAATTCTTTAATATTAGATTCAAAATCAGAGGGAATCTTATTATAATTTCCATAAGAATTGTTGTAGGAATTACCATAATTATTAGAGGGGTTACTAGGATAAGGCCTAGGATTGAAATTTCCTCTATACGCGTTGTTACCAAAATTGTTCCTACCAACAAAATTCACATCCATAGATTCATTATTATTCTCAATCAAAGTAGACAAGGGCACATCATTAGGATCATAAGAAACACTCTTATTAGCAAATAATTTCATAAGTTCATCCATCTTTCCACTCAAAACATTAATTTCTTCTATCGCATGCACCTTTTTAGTAGATCTTTCAGTATGCCATTGAGAATAATTAACCATAATATTATCTAGGAGTTTAGTAGCTTCTCCTAAAGTGATTTCCATAAAAGTGCCTCTCGCGGCCGAATCTAAAAGATTTCTAGAAGCAAAATTCAATCCGGCATAAAATTTTTGTATAATCATCCACAAATTCAAACCATGAGTAGGGCAATTACGTATAATTTCATTCTCTCCCAAGCTTGTGCAACATGTTCATGATCAAGTTGTTTAAAATTCATAATATCGTTTCTAAGAGAGATGATCTTAGCGGGAGGAAAATACTTAGAGATAAAAGCATCTTTGCACTTGTTCCATGAATCAATACTATTTTTAGGCAAAGACGAAAACCAAGCTTTAGCATGATCTCTAAGCGAAAAAGGAAATAGCTTCAATTTAACAATATCATTATCAACATCTTTTTTCTTTTGCATCTCACACAAATCAATGAAGCTATTAAGATGAGTAGCGGCATCTTCACTAGGAAGGCCGGAGAACGGATCTTTCATGACAAGATTCAACAAAGCAGTATTAATTTCACAAGATTCAGCATCGGTAAGAGGAGCAATCGGAGTGCTAAGGAAATCATTGTTATTGGTATTGGTGAAGTCACACAATTTAGTATTATCTTGAGCCATCGCGACAAACAAGCAATCCAAAACACGAGCAAACAAGAGCAAACGGGCAAAAGAGGCAAATAGAGAGGGAGGATAGAGAGAGAGAGAGAGAGCAAATAAAACGGCAAGGGTGAAGTGGGAGAGAGGAAAACGAGAGGCAAATGGCAAATAATGTAATGCGGGAGATAGGGATTGTGATGGGTACTTGGTATGTTGACTTTTGCGCAGACTCCCCAGCAGCGGCACCAGAAATCCTTCTTGCTACCTCTTGAGCACTGTGTTGGATTTCCCCGAAGAGGAAGGGATGATGCAGCAAAGTAGTGTGAGTATTTCCCTCAGTTTTTGAGAACCAAGGTATCAATCCAGTAGGAGGCTACGCTCGAGTCCCTCGTACCTACACAAAAACAATAGCTCAACGCAACCAACACGCTTAGGGGTTGTCAATCCCTTCACGGTCACTTACTAAAGTGAGATCTGATAGAGATGATAAATAATATTTTTTTGGTATTTTTGGTATAGAGATGCAAAGTAAGTAAAGTAAAAGCAAAGCAATAGTAAAGTGATGGAGATTGATATGATGAGAATGAGACCCGGGGGCCATAGGTTTCACTAGTGGCTTCTCTCAAGAGCATAAGTATTCTACGGTGGGTGAACAAATTACTGTTGAGCAATTGACAGAATTGAGCATAGTTATGAGAATATCTAGGTATGATCATGTATATAGGCATCACGTCCGAGACAAGTAGACCGAAATGATTCTGACTCTACTACTATTACTCCACTCATCGACCGCTATCCAGCATGCATCTAGAGTATTAAGTTAAAAACATAGTAACGCCTTAAGCAAGATGACATGATGTAGAGGTATAGTTTCATGCAATATGATAAAACCCCATCTTGTTATCCTCGATGGCAACAATACAATATGTGCCTTGCTGCCCCTTCTGTCACTAGGACAGGACACCGCATGATTGAACCCAAAGCTAAGCACTTCTCCCATGGCAAGAACAACCAATCTAGTAGGTCAAACCAAACAGATAATTCGAAGAGACTTGCAAAGATAACCAATCATACATTAAAGAATTCAGAGAAGATTCAAATATTATTCATAGATAGACTTGATCATAAACCCACAATTCATCGGTCTCAACAAACGCACCGCAAAAAGAAGATTACATCGAATAGATCTCCACGAGAGAGGGGGAGAACATTGTATTGAGATCCAAAAAGAGAGAAGAAGCCATCTAGCTACTAGCTATGGACCCATAGGTTTGAAGTAAACTACTCACACTTCATCGGAGGGGCTTGGATGATGATGTAGAAGCCCTCCGTGATCGATGCCCCCTCCGGCGGAGCTCCGGAACAGGCCCCAAGATGGGATCTCGTGGATACAGAAAGTTGCGGCGGTGGAGTTAGGTTTTTGGCGCCATCCCCGATCGTTTGGGGGTACGTGGATATATATAGGAGGAAGAAGTACGTCGTTGGAGCTTCGAGGGGCCCACGAGGCAGGGGGCGCGCCCTAGGGGGGGCACACCCCCTACCCTTGTGAGCACCTCGTGGCTTTCTTGACGGAGGGTCCAAGTCTCCTGGATCTTATCTGATGAGAAAATCACGTTTCCGAAGGTTTCATTCCGTTTGGACTCTGTTTGATATTCCTTTTCTTCGAAACCCTAAAACAGGCAAAAAACAGTAATTCTGGGTTGGGCCTCTGGTTAATAGGTTAGTCCCAAAAATAATATAAAAGTGGAAAATAAAGCCCAATAATGTTTAAAACTGTAGATAATACAGCATGGAGCAATCAAAAATTATAGATACGTTGGAGACGTATGAGATGACATGATGTAGAGGGATAAACTCAAGCAATATGATATAAACCCCATCTTTTTATCCTCGATGGCAACAATACAATACGTGTTGTTTCCCCTTCTGTCACTGGGATCGAGCACCGTAAGATTGAACCAAATCTAAGCACTTCTCCCATTGCAAGAAAGATCAATCTAGTAGGCCAAACCAAACTGATAATTCGAAGAGACTTGCAAAGATAACCAATCATACATAAAAAATTTAAGAGAAGAATCAAATATTGTTCACAGATAGACTTGATCATAAACCCACAATTCATCGGATCTCGACAAACACACCGCAAAAAGAGTTACATCGAATAGATCTCCAAGAAGACCGAGGAGAACTTTGTATTGAGATTCAAAGAGAGAGAAGAAGTCATCTAGCTAATAGCTATGGACCCGAAGGTCTGAAGTAAACTACTCACACATCATCGGAGCGGCCATGGAGTTGATGTAGAGGCCCTCCGTGATCGATGCCCCCTCCAGCGGAGCTCTGAAAAAGGCCCCGAGATGGGATCTCTTGGGTACATAAGGTTGCGGCGGTGGAAATAGGGTTTCGTGGTGCTCCTGGATGTTTTCGGGGTATATGAACATATATAGGAGGAAGAAGTAGGTCGGTGGAGCCACGAGGGGGGAGGGCGTGCCCAGGGGGGTAGGCGCGCCCCCCTGCCTCGTGGCCACCTCATTGGTTGCTTGACGTCTACTCCAAGTCCTTTAGATCATGTTTGTTCCAAAAATAATTCTTCTGAAGGTTTCATTCCATTTGGATTCCGTTTGATATTCCTTTTCTGTGAAACACTGAAATAGGGAAAAAACGACAATTTGCACTGGGCCTTGGGTTAGTAGGTTAGTCCCAAAAATAATATAGAAGTGTAAAATAAAGCCCATTAACATCCAAAACAGATAATATAATAGCATGGAACAATCAAAAATTAATAGATACGTTGGAGACGTATCAACTTATCACAAGAAAATACAACTGCTAAAAATTCTTTTTCAGTAGTAGCATAATTTCTCTGGGCACTGTCTAGTGTTTTACTAGCATATTGAATAACATTTAATTTCTTATCTACTCTTTGTCCTAGAACAACCCCTACAGCATAATCACTATCATCACACATAATTTCAAATGGTAAATTTCAATCAAGAGGCTGAACAATAGGTGCAGAAATCAAAGCTTTCTTAAGTATTTCAAATGCTTCTACACAATCATCATCGAAGACAAAAGGAACATCTTTTTGTAAAAGATTAGTCGGAGGCCGAGAAATTTTAGAAAAGTCCTTAATGAACCTCCTATAAAAACCGGCATGACCATGGAAACTTCTTATACCTTTAATGTCCTTAGGACATGACATCTTTTCAATAGCATCAACTTTAGCTTTATCAATTTCAATTTCTCTTTCAGAAATTTTATGCCCCAAGATAATACCTTCATTAACCATAAAGTGGCACTTCTCCCAATTCAAAACAAGATTTCTTCACATCTGTGCAAAACTCGATCAAGGTTGCTTAAGCAATCATCAAAAGAAGTTCCATAAACGAAGAAATCATCCATGAAAACCTCAACAATCTTTTCACAAAAGTCAGAGAATATATCAGTCATATATCTTTGAAAGGTAGCAGGTGCATTGCATAAAACCAAAAGGCATACGTCTATAAGTAAAGGTACCGAAAGGGCAAGTAAAATTTGTCTTTTCTTGATCCTCTTTTGACACAGATATTTGAGAGAAACCAGAATAACCATCTAGAAAGCAAAAATGTGTATGCTTGGATAATCTTTCTAGCATTTGATCAATAAAAGGTAAAGGGTAATGATCCTTTTTAGTATCTTTATTTAATTTGCGGAAATCAATTACCATTCTATAACCTGTAACAATTCTTTGTGGGATCAATTCATCTTTATCATTAGGAACTACAGTAATACCTCCCTTCTTAGGGACATAATGAATAGGACTTACCCACTGAGTATCAGCAACGGGATAAATTATACCTGTCTCTAGAAGCTTTAGTATTTCTTTTCTTACCACTTCTTTCATCTTAGGATTTAACCGTTGTTGGTGATCAACAACCGGTTTAGCATCTTTCTCCAGTTTTATTTTGTGATGGCATAGAGTGGGACTAATGCCCTTAAGATCATCAAGAGTATATCCAATAGCAGCACGGTGCTTCTTCAGAGTTTTCAATAATTTAGTTTCTTCATGCTCTGAAAGGTTAGCACTAATAATAACAGGATATATCTCTTTCTCATCAAGATAAGCATATTTAAGAATATCAGGTAAAGGCTTAAGCTCAAAGACGGGATCACCCTTAGGTGGAGGAGGATTCCCTAAGATTTCAACAGGCAAGTTTGCTTCAAAATAGGCCCCTATTTAAAGAATGCTTCATCTATTTCCCTTCTTTCATTTATAAACATATCATTTTCATGGTCTAGCAAATATTGTTCTAAAGGATCACTAGGAGGCACGGCAATAGAAGCAATACCAATAATTTCATATTTACTAGGCAATTCTTTATCATGGGGTTGTCTACGAAATTTAGCAAAATTAAATTCATGAGACATATCCCCTAAACCAACATAAACAATATCTTTATTGCAGTCTATCTTAGCATTAACAGTATTCAAGAAGGGTCTACTAAATATAATGGGACAAAAGTTATCTTGTGGGGAACCAAGAATAAGAAAATCAGCAGGGTATTTAACTTTTCCACACAAGACTTCAACATCTCTAACAATCCCAACGGGTGAAATTGTATCTCTATTGGCAAGCTTAATTGTAATATCAATCTCTTCTATCTCAGCAGGTGCAATATCATGCATAATTTCATTGTATAAGGAATGAGGTATTGCACTTGCACTAGCACCCATATCACATAAGCCATGATAGCAATGATCTCCTATTTTAACAGAAATAATAGGCATGCCTATAACTGGTCTATGTTTATTTTTAGTATCAGGTCTAGTAATTGTGGCAGCTTCTTCAAAGAAGTAAATAACATGCCCATTAATATTATCGGCCAAGAGATCTTTAATCATAGCAACACTAGGTTCAACTTTAATTTGCTCAGGGGGTTTGGGTGTCTTAATATTACTTTTGTTGACCACAGTTGAAGCTTTAGCATGATCCTTTATTCTAACAGGGAAAGGTGGTTCCTCAATATAAGTAGTAGGAACAACAGGATCATTACAAGTGATAGTCTTTTCTTCAACTTTAATAGGTGCAACTACTTTTACTTCAATGGGAGGATTATATTTCAAACCACTTCTCCTTAGGGAGATCAACATGAGTAGCAAAGGATTCACAGAAAGAAGCTACTATCTCAAAGTCAAGTCCATATTTAGTGCTAAATTCACGAAAAGCATTGGTATCCATAAAAGATTTAACACAATCAAACTTAGGTGTTCTACCTGACTCCTTACCTTCATCGAGATCCCAATCTTCTGAGTTGCTTTTAATTCTCTCCAATAAATCCCATTTGAATTCAATAGTCTTCATCATAAAAGATCCATTACAAGAAGTATCGAGCATGGAGCAATTACTGACAGAAAGCCGAGCATAATTTTTTTGAATAGTCTTTTCTTTTGAGAGATCATGATTGGGGCATGAGTATAACATTGACTTAAGCCTCCCCCAAGCTTGAGCGATGCTTTCTCCTTCGCGAGGCCAAAAATTATATATATAATTACGTCACGATGAACAAGATGCATAGGATAAAACTTCTGATGAAATTCCAATTTCAATTGGTTGTAGTTCCATGATCCCATATCATCACATAGCCTAAACCATGTCAATGCCTCTCCCTTCAAAGATAAAAGGAAGACCTTCTTCTTGATAATATCCTCGGGCATACCTGCAAGCTTAAATAATCCACAAACTTTATCCACATAGATTAGGTGCAAATCGGGATGTAATGTTCCATCATCTGTGAAAGGATTAGCTAGCAGTTTCTCTATCATACCCGAAGGGATTTCAAAGTAAACATTTTCAGTAGGTTCAGTAGGTTGAGGAGAAACTCTTTGCTCTACTGGTCGGGGTTAAGATACCCCCAACAAGCCCCTCAAAGGATTATGTTCCATAATAACAAGTGACAGTAAATTTCAGCACACTATATAAATTTTTCCTTATCAAATTCCACCTATCAAAGGGGCTTCACTCCCCGGTAATGGCGCCAGAAAAGAGTCTTGATGACCCACAAGTGTAGGTGATCTATCGTAGCCTATTCGATAAGTAAGAGTGTCGAACCCAACGAGGAGCAGAAGGAAATGATAATCGGTTTTCGGCAAGGTATTCTCCGCAAGCACTGAAATTATCGGTAACAGATAGTTTTGTGATAAGGTAATTTGTAATGGGTAACAAGTAATAAAAGTAAATAAGGTGCAGCAATATGGCCCAATCCTTTTTTAGCAAAGGACAATCCTGGACAAACTCTTATATAAAGGAAAGCGCTCCTGAGGACACATGGGAATTATCGTCAAGCTAGTTTTCATCACACTCATATGATTCGTGTTCGGTACTTTGATAATTTGATATGTGGGTGGACCGGTGCTTGGGTACTGCCCTTACTTGGACAAGCATCCCACTTATGATTAACCCCTATTGCAAGCATCCGTAACTACAATAGAAGTATTAAGGTAAACCTAACCATAGCATGAAACATATGAATCCAAATCAGCCCCTTACGAAGCAACTCACAAACTAGGGTTTAAACTTCTGTCACTCTAGCAACCCATCATCTACTTCTTACTTCCCAATGCCTCCCTCTAGGCCCAAACAATGGTGAAGTGTCATGTAGTCGACGTTCACATGACACCACTAGAGGGATGACAACATACATCTCATCAAAATATCGAACGAATGCCAAATTCACCTGACTACTTATAACAAGACTTCTCCCATGTCCTCAGGAACAAGCGTAACTACTCACAAAGCAAATTCATGTTCATAATCAGAGGGGTATTAATATGCATAATAGATCTGAACATATGATCTTTCACCAAGTAAACCAACTAGCATCAACTCCAAGGAGTAATCAACACTACTAGCAACCCACAGGTACCAATCTAAGGTTTTGATACAAAGATTGGATACAAGAGATGAACTAGGGTTTGAGATGAGATGGTGCTGGTGAAGATGTTGATGGATATTAACCCCCTCACTATGAGAGGATCGTTGGTGATGACGATGGTGATGATTTCCCCCTCCCGGAGGAAAGTTTCCCCGGCAGAACAGCTCCGCCGGAGCCCTAGATTAGTCCGCCTCGTGGCGGCGGAGTTTCGTCCCGTGAGCTTGCTTATGATTTTTTCCTCGACGAGAGACTCCATATAGCCAAAGATGGGCACCAGAGGGATACCAGGGGGCCCACGAGGCAGGGGGGCGCGCCCCCCACCCTCGTGGACGGTGGGTGGCCCCCTCTGGTACTTGTTTCGCCCAATATTTTTCATATATTCTGAAATGTGCTCCCGTGAAGTTTCAGGACTTTTAGAGATGTGCAGAATAGGTCTCTAATATTTTCTCATTTTACAGCCCAAAATTCCAGCTGCCGGCATTCCCCCTCTTCCTGTAAACCTTGTAAAATAAGAGAGAATAGGTATAAGTATTGTGACATAATGTGTAATAACAACCCATAATGCAATAAATATCGATATAAAAGCATGATGCAAATTGGACGTATCACTCGCTGCTCGCCACGTCCGCCGCTCGCCGTGCCCGCTGCTGCTAGCCGGGTCCGCCACTCGTCGCGCCTGCGTCCACCGTGCACCGGCCTTGCTGCTCGCCGCGTGTGCTGCTGCTCACCTCACTGCGGCCGTCGCCTGCGGCGCTTGCTGCTGCGCCTCAAGCCGCCATGACCTTGTCCCGCCCCTGGCCGAGGCAGAGGCCGCCGCCGGCCCCGCCCCCGGCCGAGCGCGCTGCGCCCGCTGCATGCTACTCGCCAGCCCTACTGCTCACTACCGCTGCTCTCTGCGCGTGTTGTTCTTGGTGCTTGAGTCGCCATGGCCTCGTCCCGCCCCACCGTCGACGTGTGTGTTGCACGTCAGCTGCTTGATGAAATGTTTAAGAAAGGATTGATACACTGACAAATGGGGCCATGTAGAGCAAAACGATTCAATGTAACGAGGTGAAAATTTTGTGTCACGTCAGCCTGATTGGCGGGCCCCATCTGTCATAATCTCATTTAACACAGACTGATCTGCCGATCAGTGGTTTTTGCAAAAAGATTACACAAGACGTGGTGTTTTCTGCAAAAAAATGTAATAGTGTTTTCTGCAAACCTAACCTTGAAAGTGGTGGTTTCTTGCTATTTACTCGAATACACATGAATACCCGGTTGCAAATTAGTGGAGCCGCCAGTGAGGGAGGGGTGCTAATGTAGCTGTGCATCTTTGTCTCAATTACACTACTTCGTTCCTTGCCGATACTCTAAGGAAAGGTTGTAATCACAATCTTGATCAATAAAGCTCATTGATTCCCAAAAATTGATCAATAAAGCTCATTGATTCCCCCCAAAAAAAGGAACAAGAAGTACGAAGTTGGACGTTCAGCTGTAAACACGGTCTCAAAACCTCTACATACAGAATCAGTTTCTTCCAAACATGCATCATGATTCGAGTACAAATTGAAGTTCACCACAAACAAACTAATCAGCGACAGTCTGATAGATCCCACATAGTGAAACTTAGCGGGCAAAAAATCTAGGACCTCAATAAGTCCCGAACATTCGGAATTTAAGCATGCTAATCCGAATTCTTTTCATGGCAACTTTAGTCAAGGCGTTGTTGACAAAACATGGCAATTTTCTGACAAAAAATCAAACTAGAATGAAGTTGCCATGTGTTAACAACTAAAGTTGCCACCTCGCAGCAACTAAAGCTGCCATAAAAAAACATACGGGATGACACGCTTAAATTCCGAATGTTCGGGATTTATCTATTGCGAAAATCTAGGGCTGCGTGAATGAGCTAACAAACCTCAATCTTCATGCCCAACTCCGGCACAACCTGGTATATCAGCAGGCAGCCGAGTCCACAGCCTTGAGATGCAAAGCCCTCACGTTTGCCCACTTTTCTGGCACCTTATCCACATCAGCCTCCACTACCGCCATCACGTTCTCGACGATCTCCTCTTCCTCCATGTCCAACCTGCCCACCTTGATCCCGAGCAGGTCCCGGATCGCAGGTAGAGGCAAGTAGAGCTCAGGACCTTGCGGACCTGCTCTGGCCATCCAGCCCGGGTGAAGTCGACCGCGAGTGGGGCCTTTTTGGTGGAGTACAAGGACTTCCTGAGGAGGCAGGGCAACATCGGGAGCAGGGCGCAGTCAGCGAGGAAGAGGTCGTGGGAGGCGGCCAAGCGGCAGCGTGACTCGTAGGGGCCGTAGTCGGAGATGACGCAGACGGAGGAGGCCGAGTGGGCGACGATGGGGTGCGGGAGCGGGAGGAGGTGCGGCTTGGTGGTAGGCTTGGGCGGGATGCGGCTGAGCGAGAGCTGGAGCACCACGAGGTCGTCGCGCTCGTCCGCGAGCAGGTTCGGGGGTGCCTCCGCCGCGCGCTCGCGCATCCAGTTGGTCAGCGACACCATGGAGCTGGCCACCGTCGCGCGGGGCACCTCGTGCTCCACCTTGGTCTTTTTCTGCGGCGGCGGCATGGCTTCGGCGGCAGAGTTTAGTTTAGGGTTCACCGTGGCGGGGTAAAGAGCAGAGGAGGCGGGGAAGAGTCGGGGCACGGGACCTTATTATCTGGCTACGGGGAATGCCCTGGCCCAGGGCATAGTAGTTGGGCTCAAACCTGGCCAAATGGGCCGGACCGGCATGGCACGACCATGGTTATACAGGCCAGTTATGGCATGGCCCAGCCAAGTACATTGGTCGTGCCATGCCCACACGCGTGCTGCCCCTCCAGGCACGACCCTTATTGGTTGTTTTGGACCTACATTAAGTCTGCTGGAGTGTATACGTACGCGTAATCTCGGTCTGGCCCGCTTCATCCAACAATACCGCCAAATCAAGAATCAAGTAGTAATGGCAAGTAATATGTATATACTCACGCCCACAACTTTTTTGTGTTCTACTCGTGCATATAACATCTACGCATAAACCTGGCTCGGATGCCACTGTTGGGAAACGCAATAATTTCAAAAAAAAAATCCTACGCACACGCAAGATCATGGTGATGCATAGCAACGAGAGGGGAGAGTGTTGTCTACGTACCCTCATATATCTTAAGCGTAAGCGTTATGACAACGCGGTTGATGTAGTTGTATGTCTTCACGATCGACCGATCCTAGTACCGAAAGTACGGCACCTCCTTGGTCTGCACACGATCGGCTCGGTGGCATCCCACGAACTCTCGATCCAGCTGAGTGTCGAGGGAGAGCTTCGTCAGCACGACGGCGTGATGATGGTGATGATGATGCTACCGTCGCAGGGCTTCGCCTAAGCACTAGGATGATATGATCGAGGTGGATTATGGTGGAGGGCGCACCGCACACAGCTAAGGGATCAATGATCAACTTGTGTGTGTATGGGGTGCCCCCTGGCCTCGTATATAAAGGATGGAAGGGGTAGGAGACCGGCCCTCATAGGGCGCGCCCAAAGTGTGGAGTCCTACTAGGACTCCCTAGTCCTAGTAGGATTCCACCTCCCACATGGAATAGGAAAAAGGGAAGGGAGAAGGAGAAGGAAGGAAGGGGGCGCACCCTTTCCCTAGTCCAATTCGGACCAATCCATAAGGAAGGGATGCGGCCACCCTTGAGGCCTTTCTCTCCTTTCCCGTATGGCCCATTAAGGTCCAATACGAATTCTAGTAACTCTCCGGTACTCCGAAAAATACCCGAATCACTCGGAACCTTTCCGATGTCCGAATATAGCCTTCCAATATATCGATCTTTACGTCTCGACCATTTCAAGACTCCTCGTCATGTCCCCGATCTTATCCGGGACTCCGAACGAACTTCGATCATCAAATCACATAACTCATAATACAAATCGTCATAGAACGTTAAGCGTGCGGACCTTACGGGTTCGAGAACTATGTAGACATGACCGAGACTCATCTCCAGTCAATAACCAATAGCGGAACCTGGATGCTCATATTGGTTCCTACATATTCTACGAAGATCTTTATCGGTCAAACCGCATAACAACATATATTGTTCCCTTTGTCATGGGTATGTTACTTACCTGAGATTCGATCGTCGGTACCTAAATACCTAGTTCAATCTCGTTACCGGCAAGTCTCTTTACTCGTTCCGTAATGCATCATCCCGCAACTAACTCATTAGTCACAATACTTGCAAGGCTTATAGTGATGTGCATCACCGAGAGGGCCCATATATACCTTTCCGATACACGGAGTGACAAATCCTAATCTCGATCTATGCCAACTCAACAAACACCTATAGAGCATCTTTATAATCACCCAGTTACGTTATGACGTTTGATAGCATACAAAGTGTTCCTTCAGTATTCGGGAGTTGCATAATCTCGTAGTCCGAGGAACATGTATAAGTCATGAAGAAAGCAGTAGCAATGAAACTATAATGATCATAATGCTAAGCTAATGAATGGGTCTTGCCCATCACATCATTCTCCTAATGATGTGATCTCGTTCATCAAATGACAACACATGTCTATGGTTAGGAAACATAACCATCTTTGATAAACGAACTAGTTAAGTAGAGGCATACTAGGGACACTTTGTTTTGTCTATGTATTCACACATGTACTAAGTTTCTAGTTAATACAATTCTAGCATGAATAATAAAAATTTATCATGAAATAAGGAAATAAATAATAACTTTATTATTGCCTCTAGGGCATATTTCCTTCAGTCTCCCACTTGAACTAGAGTCAATATAGTTCACATCGCCATGTGATTTAACACCAATAGTTCACATCACCATGTGATTTACACCCATAGTTCACATCGCCATGTGACCAACACTCAAAGGGTTTACTAGAGTCAGTAATCTTAGTTCACATCACCATGTGATTAACACCCAAAGAGTGCTACGGTGTGATCATGTTTTGCTTGTGAGAGAAGTTTAGTCAACGGGTCTGCCAAATTCAGATCCGTATGTATTTTGCAAATTTCTATGTCTACAATGCTCTGCATGGACATACTTTAGCTAATTTCTCCCACTTTCAATATGTATCCGGATTGTGACTTAGAGTCATCCAGATCGGTGTCAAAGCTTGCATCGACATAACTCTTTACGACGAACTCTTTATCACCTCCATAACCGAGAAATATTTCCTTAGTCCTCTATGGATAATTTTGACCGTTGTCCAGTGATCCACCCCTAGATCAAAAATTATACTCCCTTGCCAAACTCAGGGCAGGGTATACAATAGGTCTAGTACACAGCATGGCATACTTTATAGAACCTATGGCTGAGGCATAGGGAATGACTTTCATTCTCTCTCTATCTTCTGTCGTGGTCGGGCTTTGAGTCTTACTCAACTTCACACCTTGCAACACAGACAAGAACTCTTTCTTTGACTGTTCCATTTTAAACTACTTCAAAAACTTGTCAAGGTATGTACTCATTGAAAAATATATCAGGCGTTTTGATCTATCTCTATAGATCTTGATGCTCAATATGTAAGTAGCTTCACCAAGGTCTTTATTTGAAAAACTCCTTTCAAACGCTCCTTTATGATTTCCAGAAAATTCTACATTATTTCCGATCAACAATATGTCATTTACATATATTTATCAGAAATGTTGTAGTGCTCCCACTCACTTTCTTGTAAATATAGACTTCACTGCAAGTCTGTATAAAACCATATGCTTTGATCACTTTATCAAAGCATATATTCCAACTCCAAGATGCTTGCACCAGTCCATAGATGGACCGCTGGAGCTTGCTTACCTTCTTAGCACCTTTAGGATTGACAAAACCTTTTGGTTGCATCATACACAGCTCTTCTTTAAGAAATTCATTAAGGAATGTCGTTTTGACATCCATTTGCCAGATTTCATAAAATGCGGCAACTGCTAACATGATTCGGACAGACTTTTAAGCATCGAGACGAGTGAAAAAAAATCTCATCGTAGTCAACACCTTGAACTTGTCGAAAACATTTTGCGACAATTCAAGCTTTGTAGATAGTAACACTACTATCAGCGTCCGTCTTCCTTTTGAAGATCCATTTATGCTCAATGACTCATCGATCATCGGGCAAGTCAATCAAAGTCCATACTTTGTTCTCATACATGGATCCCATCTCAGATTTCATGGCCTCAAGCCATTTTGCGGAATCTGGGCTCATCATCGCTTCCTCATAGTTCGTAGGTTCGTCATGGTCTAGTAACATGACTTCCAGAACAGGATTACCGTACCACTCTGGTGCGGACCGTACTTTGGTTGACCTACGAGGTTCGGTAGTAACTTGATCTGAAGTTTCATGATCATCACACTAGCTTCCTCACTAATTGGTGTAGGAATCAATGGAACTGATTTCTGTGATGAACTGCTTTCCAATTCGGGAGAACGTACAATTACCTCATCAAGTTCTACTTTCCTCCCACTCACTTCTTTCGAGAGAAACTCCTTCTCTAGAAAGGATCCATTCTAAGCAACAAAATATCTTGCCTTTGGATCTGTGATAGAAGGTGTACCCAACAGTTTCTTTTGGGTATCCTATGAAGACGCACTACTCCGATTTGGGTTCGAGCTTATTAGCTTGAAACTTTTTCACATAAGCATCGCAACCCCAAACTTTAAGAAACGACGGCTTTGGTTTCTTGCCAAACCATAGTTCAGACGGTGTCATCTCAATGGATTTAGATGGTGCCCTATTTAACTTGAATGCAGTTGTCTCTAATGCATAACCCCAAAACGATAGTGGTAAATCGGTAAGAGACATCATAGATTGCACTATATCCAATAAAGTACGATTATGACGTTCGGACACACCATTATGCTGTGGTGTTCCAGGTAGCATTAATTTGTGAAACTATTCCACATTGTTTTAGTTGAAGACCAAACTCGTAACTCAAATATTCGTCTCCGCGATCAGATCATAGAAACTTTATTTTCTTATTACGATGATTTTCCACTTCACTCTGAAATTCTTTGAACTTTTCAAATGTTTCAGACTTATGTTTCATCAAGTAGATATACCCATATCTGCTCAAATCATCTGTGAAGGTCAGAAAATAACGATACCCGCCGCGAGACACATGAATAATAAACATTTATCATGAAATAAGGAAATAAATAATAACTTTATTATTGCCTCTAGGGCATATTTCCTTCTGGTCGGCCGTCCACCGATCTTATTTATAGGGACTTATTTTATACAGGTGTAAATCGGCTAGAAAACGAGGTTCCAGGTGTGGCCTAAATTGGAAGCCCAATCCACCCTGTTATCCCTTACAGAAAAAAGCTTTCGTCCTTCTTTATATAAAAGAAAACCACCACACGAAAAACCACACACAAGCAACGAGTATCATAACCCGGTTGTCTCTGTCGATCGGTAGAGACCAGTTTGGCTGTGTGAGCTAACTCAAGAGTAAACCTATCATTGGCAGTTTGAGAAGTTTTGCACAAGGGTTCTTGATCAGTTCTGCTATGATAGTGCTGCCTGAGATGCTGCTCAACCAGTCCTCTAAACCCTTCCGGAGTACCATCTTTGTCACACAAAGGTGTGTACCTGTTTGGGCAAATATTGATCAGCATAAACACCTCGTGATTGATTGTTGTAGTCACCACCAGAAAAGGTTATGTGCTGCTGAAAGTGTGTTCTATGCATGTCCTCTCTAGGAAATACACAAATAGGTTTGTTTGCGCGACTAACATTTGGTCGCAAATCATGACCATTTGGTTCCCAATTATAAAAAATATTTATGTTTCGTGTACTGCCAGAAGCTAGAAGGTGACTCCTCCTTGTCGATGGGTTGTTGGCAGCTATGGTTAAATAACCCCTTGCCCTTAATGACTAAGAGGACTATTGAGTATTTTTGGAAGAACGGAGGTTTGAAAGCAAGTTTCTCAACCTCCTACATTTTCACTGGTCTAGAATATAAGAGACTAAAAAGGACAATTTTGTCAAATACCACAATGTGACTGAACAAATAAATTAGTTAGCACTTAGCACATCTGTCATAGTTAAATCTTTCATAAAATACTAAATTCCATTTCTTTTCATAATTTGGGTTAATTTAGGAAAATGGGTTCACCAGACACGTGGCAAAGCAGTGTTGTAACAATATTAGCACTTATCACATCCATCCTAGTTTTATCTTTCATACATACTAAATTCCATTTCATTTTCGTAATTTGGGTTAGTTAGGAAATAGGGTTCACCAAACACATGGCAGAGCAGTGTTGTGACACGATATCAGGTAAGCACTACTAGCGCTACTCTGTAGGGCCTAAATGGCTCCAATGCTCCCCCAAGAGCTTCAAGTCACTTACCCTCATTATGTATTTACATTGGCATAAGCATTACCCCTATTTGTATCCTCAAATGAGTAGACATAAGGAGTAATGGACACAAAATGCGACTTAAAGAATGTAGTAAGAAGTTGTTGTCGGCGCTGTACGGCCCGTCTTCATCAACAAGGTATTCAAGACCCTCGCGACGGGCCAAGCCTCGCAAGGCGGACGATGCAAGACCTCCTCAGGAGAGACCTCGCCAGGTAGGCTCGCGAGGGGCGGAGAGATCAAGGCAAGGCAAAGATCGCGAGGTCCTCATGACGTGAGCCATGATGATCAAGACCAGGCAGGCGCCAGGCGGGCGCCAGCGCGGGCAGTGTCCTTGTTTCCTCTTTGGTGCCAAGGGGGCAAGCGCACGCGTGGAGTACCGAGGCATCAAGGAAAGGTTTCCATATCGGTGCAACGAGACCAAGACCAGCAGGACGGCAAGATGGAGGTCACCATGGAGCCCAAGACGGTGTCACCACTGATAACCCACAAGTATAGGGGATCGCAACAGTTTTCGAGGGTAGAGTATTCAACCCAAATTTATTGATTCGACACAGGGGGAGCCAAAGAATATTCTCAAGTATTAGCAGCTGAGTTGTCAATTCAACCACACTTGGAAACTTAATATCTGCAGCAAAGTATTTAGTAGCAAAGTAATATGATAGTGGTGATAACGGTAGCAAAATGTAACAGTAGTAAAAGTAATGTTTTTGGTATTTTGTAGTGATGATAGCAATAGCAATGGAAAAGTAAATAAGCGAAGAACAATATATGGAAAGTTCATAGGCAATGGATCGGTGATGGAGAATTTTGCCGGATGCAGTTCATCATGTAACAGTCATAACCTAGGGTGACACAGAACTAGCTCCAGTTCATTGATATAATGTAGGCATGTATTCCGAACATAGTCATACGTGCTTATGGAAAAGAACTTGCATGACATCTTTTGTCCTACCCTCCCGTGGCAGCGGGGTCCTTACGGAAACTAAGGGATATTAAGGCCTCCTTTTAATAGAGAATCGGAACAAAGCATTAACACATAGTGAATACATGAACTCCTCAAACTACTGTCATCACCGGTAAGTATCCCGATTATTGTCACTTCGGGGTTAACGGATCATAACACATAATAGGTGACTATAGACTTGCAAGATAGGATCAAGAACACTCATATATTGATGAAAACATAATAGGTTCAGATCTGAAATCATGGCACTCGGGCCCTAGTGACAAGCATTGAGCATAGCAAAGTCATAGCAACATCAATCTCAGAACATAGTGGATACTAGGGATCAAACCCTAACAAAACTAACTCAATTACATGATAGATCCCATCCAACCCATCACCGTCCAGCAAGCCTACGATGGAATTACTCATGCACGGCGGTGAGCATCATGAAATTGGTGATGGAGGATGGTTGATGATGACGATGGCGACGGATTCCCCTCTCCGGAGCCCCGAACAGACTCCAGATCAGCCCTCCCAAGAGGTTTTAGGGCTTGGCGGCGGCTCCATATCGTAAAATGCGATGATTTCTTCTCCTTGATTTTTTTCTCATCAAAACTCAATATATGGAGGTGGAGTTGGAGTCGGGGAGGCAACATGGGGCCCACAAGGTAGGGGGCGCGCCCCCACCCTCGTGGCAAGGTGGTGGGCCCCCTGGCCTTCATCTATTGCAGGTATTTTTCTTATTTTCTGAAAAGTGTCTCCATGAAGTTTCAGGTCATTCCGAGAACGTTTGCTCCTGCACATAAATAACACCATGGTAATTCTGCTGAAAACAGCGTCAGTCCGGGTTAGTTCCATTCAAATCATGCAAGTTAGAGTCCAAAACAAGGGCAAAAGTGTTTGGAAAAGTAGATACGTTGGAGACGTATCAACTCCCCCAAGTTTAAACCTTTGCTTGTCCTCAAGCAATTCAGTTGATAAACTGAAAGTGATCAAGAAAAACTTTTACAAACTCTGTTTGCTCTTGTTGTTGTAAATATGTAAAGCCAGCATTCAAGTTTTCAGCAAAGATTATAACTAACCACATTCGCAATAACGCATAGGTCTCAAGTTTACTCATATCAATAGCATAATCAATTAGCGAGCCATAATAATAAAACTCGTATGACAACACTTTCTCAAAACAATCATAATATGATATAACAAGATGGTATCTCGCTAGCCCTTTCTAAGACCTCAAAACATAAATGCAGAGCACCTTTAAAGACCAAGGACTGACTAGACATTGTAATTCATGGTAAAAGAGATCCAGTCAAGTCATACTCAATGTAAACTAACAGTAATGAATGCAAATGACAGCGGTGCTCTCCAACTAGTGCTTTTTAATAAGAGGATGATGACTCAGCATATAGGTAAATAGATAGGCCCTTCGCAGAGGGAAGCAGGGATTTATAGAGGTGCCAGAGCTCGGTTTTGAAACAGAGGTGAATAAAAGTTTGAGCGGTATACTCTCATTGTCAACATAACAACCAAGAGATGGCGATATCTTCCATGCTACACACATTATAGGCGGTTCCCAAACAGAATGGTAAAGTTTATACTCCCCCTTCCACCGACAAGCATCAATCCATGGCTTGCTCGAAACAACGAGTGCCTCCAACTAACAAGAGTCCCGGGGGGTTTTGTTTGCAATTATTTTGATTTAGTTTGCATAAAGCATGGGACTGGGCATCCCGGTGACTAGCCATTTATCTCGTGAGTGAGGAGCGGAATCCACTCCTCTTGAGAATAACCCGCCTAACATGGAAGATACAGACAATCCTAGTCGATACATGAGCTATTCGAGCATACAAAACAGGATATTTATTTGAAGGTTTAGAGTTTGGCACATACAAATTTACTTGGAACGGCAGGTAGATACCGTATATAGGTAGGTGTAGTGGACTCATGTGGAATAACTTTGGGGATTAAGGATTTGGATGCACAAGCAGTATTCCCGCTTAGTACAGGTGAAGGCTAGCAAAAGACTAGGAAGCGACCAGCTAGAGAGCGACAACAGTCATGAACATGCATTAAAATTAATCAACACTGAATGCAAGCATGAGTAGGATATAATCCACCATGGACATAAATATCGTGAAGGCTATGTTGATTTTGTTTCAACTACATGCATGAACATGTGCCAAGTCAAGTCACTTAAATCATTCAGAGGAGGATACCACCCTATCATACCACATCATAACCATTTCAATAGCATGTTGGCACACAAGGTAAACCATTATAACTCATAGTTAATCAAGCATGGCACAAGAAACTATGATCTCTAGTTGTCATTGCAAACATGTTTATTCATAATAGGCTGAATCAAGAACGATGAACTAATCATATTTACAAAAACAAAAGAGGTCGAGTTCATACCAGATTTTCTCATCTCAACCAGTCCATCATATATCATCATAATTGCCCTTCACTTGCACGACCGAATGATGTGAATAATAATAATAGTGCACGTGCATTGGACTAAGCTGGAATCTGCAGGCATTCAATAAACAGGAGAAGACAGGGCAATATGGGCTCTTTTGTCAGATCAACAATAATGCATATAAGAGCCACTTCAACAATTTAATCATGGTCTTCTCTAACAACCCCCAAAGAAAAGAAAAGAAATAAAACTATTTACACGGGAAAGCTCCCAACAAGCAAAAGAAGAATAGGAAATATTTTTGGGTTTTATTTTTAATTACTACTACAAGCATGGAAAGTAAACTAATTAAAAGTTGCAACTATTTTTTTGGTTTTTCTTAAGGTTTATTAAACACACAAGAAGAAAGCATAAAAAGGAAATCAAACTAGCATGGATGATACAATGAAAAAGTATGAGCACCGACATCTAGCAATGAGTGTGTGAACATAAATGTAATGTCGGTGGGAAATACGTACTCCCCCAAGCTTAGGCTTTTGGCCTAAGTTGGTCTATGGCCACGGCTGGCCTGGCGGATATCCATAATAATAGCTGGGGTCGTACTGTGATGCAGCAGCTATCACCTGCTGAGCTGCAGCGTGGCAACGAGCGGCCTCCTCTCTCCTCTTGTACTCATCTGCCTCCTCTCTCACTACAAAAAAAGACTCATCCGTGACATTTTGGGCCGAATGAAATTTTTTTCTGTCATACATATGACACTTCTATGACGATAATTGTGACAAAACCCGGTATCATCATAGATGTGGTGGGCTCCTACTTATATGACAAAAAATCATGACAGAAAATGGGCTTTCGTCCTGGGCGGGCCGGAGACGCAGCTGCATGACATTCTTTGGGCCGTCCATGACAGAAAAAACCGTGGTAGAAGCGAGGGCGAGGAAAATTTCAGGGAGTTCCCGGTTACGGTGGAAGGTCGGGGCCGAGCGATGCGTGTTTCTCTCGTACACGTACGCGCGTGTGTGCGAGGCGTTGGCTCTAACTGAACTCGAGCGGGATGTTGGGCTCTAACTGAACCCGAGCGATTGCACTATAGCCTACTCGTTACTGAACCCGAGCGATTGATTGATGGATGTTAACTGAACCCGATCGAGCGATTCCTTCACTACTGCTGCTAACTGAAGCCGATCGATGCTGCCTCTGGGATGAACAGTGAGCGTTGTGGGGGGGTTTGGATGAACAGTGAGCGGTGGCGTTGCCTCTGGATGAACAGGATCCCATGGTGTGGTGGAGGGCTGGATGAACAGTAGACGGTGGAGGGGTGCCCGTGGAGGGGTGGTTGAACAGGACCCGGTGGTGTGGAGGGCTGGTTGAACAGTAGCCGGTCGAGTAGCGCGCGATGGAGGCTGGATGAACAGGAGCCCGTGGAGGCTGGAGGAGGTCGACGGTAGCCCGTGGAGGCTGGAGGAGGTCGACAGTGGAGATGAACAGTATCCCATGGAGTCCCGTCTTGCGGTATGCCACACCCCTCCCGATGAAAAGGACCCCTGTTTCGACCATAGAGCTCCAACACAAGTCAGTTTCGTCTGTTTTGCGGTACTCCACACCTCTCCCGATCAAAAGGACCCCTGTTTCGACCGTAGGAGGTCTGTTTCGTCCGTTTTGCGGTACGCCAGACCCCTCCCGATGAACAGGATCTCGTTTCGAACGTGGCCGGTCGAACACAAGGCCGTTTCCTCCGTTGTGCGGTACGCCAGGCCTCGCTTCCATCACCTGTTCCGTCCAGGCCCTCCCAATGAACACGACCACGCATTCCGTTCCGACCCAGCCGGTTGGCTCCCACGCATTCCGTTGCCTCCCGATGAACACGACGCATTTTGTTGCCTCCCCATGAACACGACGCATTCCGTTGCCTCCCCATGAACACGACGATGACGCTGTTTCTCCGTTCCGACCCAGCCATGTCAACGAGCCCTGGCCGTACGTATGCGCGAGTAGGCGTTCGAGACCCCGTCCGTATGTACACATACGTGGCCGTATTTTCTTTCTTGCACCCTGGCCGCTGTACGTACATGTACATGCTACGTGCGCACCTCTACTAGGACACGTGCGCGCCTCTACATCCACCAGTATATATGTACGTACACGTTCGCGACCAGAATGACAACGCTACGTACGCTTCGACCAGGTGGGTCCCGACTGTCAGGCACTTCCTTGCGTGCGAAGATGTAGCTGGTGGGTCCAGCAATCAGGGGGGGCGAATCGTTTTGTTTTTTTTGCCCGGACGCACTTCCTTACATGCGAAGGTGTAGCTGGTGGGTCCCAGCAGTCAGGGGGGAAAAGTTTTTTTCACGAAATACGGTGGCCCGTCCGGTGGGTCCCCGCTGTCAGGTGGAGGAATAATTATTTTGCGCGTAATAAGGAGGCACTTCCTTGCTGCGGCTGTGGACCCAGCTGTCAGCGTCTCCAAGCACAGTACTCTTCTGATGGAAGTCGGTCATTGACCACATTGACCACGCCGCGCCGAGAGCACCACGGCGGTGGACGACGGCGAGGCCTAGTAAGGGGACGATACAGAGGTAGGGAAGACTCAGCAGTTGTTTCCCACGCGGAGGGGAGTACGACTGTACGAGGGTTTACTGGTTCGTCTGCCGTCGCCGGAGAATAACAGCAGGTGTGGGTGAGTAGAGGGATGGCTAGGCCAGCGATGGGAGTACGGTGGGGCAGTGAGGCATGTGCGGCAACACAGCCGGCTGCGGGGAGGAGGGAGCAGGCAGTCCTGCCGGCACTTGTTTGAGCGGCTGGAGCAGGAAGAGCAGAGATTGAAGAAGCACGACGGCCGTTGGATGGACATCCAACAGTCAGTGCTTGTGCGTCAACCTTTTTTTTAGGAAAGCCTCAAATCTGTGGAAAACAGCATACAACCCATCTATCATTATTTCTAATAATTTACAGCCCATTCGCTAATTCTTAAGGTTTTTTTGGAGCCCATATTCTTTTTGTTAGCATTACAGCCCATATTGTGGCCACGGTTAAAAAATTATATGAAATTTTGCATATTTCGGTGCGGTCCGAACTGTTTTTAATCCCGAAATTTCGACTCACATTCAAACTGATTTTAAAAATAAATGTATATCAATATAAAATCCAACAAATTCTCCACGCATAAAAATTAATGTAATTTAAAATCTTGAAATGAAAAAAAAGATATTTGAAACTAATTGCCGGTTTGATGTGTTTTAGAAATGTACAACCCATTTCTCATTACTGATGGGCCATTTTCTCGGCCAGCCGAATGAAAGCTCTCCTCGTCTTGAAAGATTTGTAGCCCAACAGGCCTGACAAAGCGACTTACTTGGCAAATCACAAAAAAACTAGGCTGTGGCCGTGGACCTAGCAGTCAGCCTCTCCACGTACAGTACTCTTCCGATGGAAGTCATTCCTTGACCACGTTGACCACGCCGCGCGGAGAGCACCACGGCAGTGGACGACGGCGAGGCCTAGGAAGGGGACGACGCGGAGCCGGAGAAGATGCGGCAGTGGAAGCCCGCGCGGAGAGGAGTACGAGGGTTCACTGGTTCAGCTGCGGTGTGAGGCTGCCGTCGCCGCAGGACCTGGCCAACAGTAGGAATAGTAGGGGGCGGTGAGGCCTCTGCGGCAGCACAGCCGGCCACGGGAGGCAGGAGCATGCGGCACGACCGGCGCTGCTTTGGGCGGCTGGAGCAAGAAGACCAGAGGTTGAAGAAGCACTACGGCCGTTGGATGGACATCGTACGGTCACTGGAGCTAGAATCGTTCATATTGACTAAGTTGACAGAGCCCTTCGTCCCCGTCAACTTAGTAGGCCCACAGGTCAGCCTCCCACCAAGGTGGGTCCCAGCTAGCCGGGGAAGTATTCATTTTTTGTGCATAATAAGGAGGCACTTCCGGTGGGTCTGAGCTGACAGTGGGGGGAACATTGTTTTCGCGAAATACGGTGGCCCGTCCGGTGGGTCCTAGCAGTCAGGGGGGACAATTTTTTTCACAAAATACTGGTGGCCCGTCCGGTGGGTCCCCGCTGTCAGGTGGAGGAATAATTATTTTCCGCGTAATAAGGAGGCACTTCCTTGCGGCTGCCGTAGACCCAACTGTCAGCCTCTCCACGTACAGTACTCTTCCGATGGAAGTCGGTCGTGGACCACATTGACCACGCCGCGCCGAGAGCACCACGATGATGGACTACGGCAAGGCCTAGGAAGGGGACGACGCGGAGTCGGGCAAGACGCGGCAGTGGATGCCCATGCGGAGAGGAGTACGAGCATTCACTGGTTCGGCTGCGGTGTGAGGCTGCCGTCGCCGCAGAATAACAGGGGGTGTGGGTGAGTGGAGGGATGGCCTGGCCAGTGGTGGGAGTAGTATGGGGGCGGTGAGGCCTCTGTGGTAGCACAACCAGCCACGAGAGGCAGGAGCAGGCGGCACGACCGGCGCTGCTTTGGGCGGCTGGAGCAAGAAGACCAGAGGTTGAAGAAGCACTATGGTCGTTGGATGGACATCATACGGTCACTGGAGTATTGACTAAGTTGACAAAGCCCTCCATCCCCATCAACTTAGTAGGCCCACAAGTCAGCCCAACAATATGGTGGGTCCCAGCTAGCAGGGGATATTCATTTTTTTGGGCGTAATAAGGAGGCACTTCCTTGCGTGCGAAGATATAGCTGGTGGGTCCGACCTGTCAGCGGGGGGAATGTTTTTTTCATGAAATAGAGAGGCCCTTCCTGTGGGTCCTAGCTGTCAGGTGGAGGAATCATTATTTTGCGCATAATAAGGAGGCATTTCCTTGCATGCGGCCGTGGACCCAGCTGTCAGCCTCTCCACGTACAGTCCACTTCCGATAGATGTCGTTCATTGACCACGTTGACCAGGCCACGCCGAGAGCACCAGGCGGTGGACGACGGCGAGGCCTAGGAAGGGAACGACATGGAGCCAGGGAATACTCGGCAGTTGTTTCCCACGCGGAGGAGTACGAGGATTTACTGGTTCGTCTGCCGTCGTCGGAGAATAACAGCATGTGTGGGTGAGTAGAGGGATGGCTAGGCCAGCGATGGGAGTACGGTGGGGCCGTGAGGCCTGCGCGGCAGTATAGCCGGCCGCGGGAGGAGGGAGCAGGCAGTCCCGCCGACGCTTGGTTGAGCGGCTGGAGCATGAAGAGCAGAGATTGAAGAAGCACGACGGCCGTTGGATGGACATCCAACAGTCACTGCTCTCGTGTGTTGACTAAGTTGACAGGGCGTTGCGTGTGCGTCAACCTTTTTTTTATGAAAGCATACGCGTCAACCTGTAGTAGGCGCACAAGTCAGCCTCAAATATGTGGAAAACAGCATACAGCCCATCTGCCATTATTTCTAATAATGTACAACCCATTTGCTAATTCTTAAGAATTTTTTTGGAGCCCATCTTCTTTTTGTTAGCATTACACCCCATATTGTGGCCACGGTTAAAAAGTATACGAAATTTTGCATATTTCGGTGCGGTCAACTGTTTTTAATCCAGAAATATCGATTCAGATTCAAACTATTTTGAAAAATAATTTATATAAATATAAAATCCAAATAATTGTCCACGCATAAAAATCAATGGAATTTAAGATCTTGTAATGAAAAAAATTGAAACTAATTCCCAGTTTGATGTGTTTTAAAAATGTACAGCCCATTTCTAGGCAAACCGAATGAAACTCTCCTCGTCTTGAAAGATTTGCAGCCCAGCAGGGCCGATAAAGCAAGTAGGCCTTGTTTGGGTATTTCTTTAAAAAAATAGAACCGGGCTAGCCATTTTCAGCAAGAAAAAAACACAACTGGGCTCGTGATGTGGTAAACATAAATAAAACCCTGGCTAGACGGGCCACAGACCCCGCACAGCCCCGTTGTTACCCTGATCCGTCGCTAAAACTAGTATAAATAACAACTGCTTGTTCCTCAAAAAAATGCGCGACTTGCTGGGTCCCTGGTGTCAGCCGCTCGTAGTGTAATTCTCTCGTTTATTGACTACGTTGACAATGGCGTGAGCCCCAGATGTCCAACCATTAGGAGGAACCATATTTTTGGGCTTGTACTATAGAGGCACTTTCTTGCGTACTGCCATGACGCTGGTGGGTCCCTACTGTCATCCTCTCCACACACAGTCATCTCCTTGTTCCTCTCGGTTGTTGACGACGTTGACAACGCAAGAGGGCGGCGCACCACGCACGGCGAGCGAACCAAGGCTGCAATGCGGAGGACGACGGTGAGGCCTCGGACGGAACGAACAGGAGCCATTGAAGATGCGCCGGTCCAGTCGCAGGCGGAGGGGAGTACGAGGGTTGACTGGTTCGGGCGCGGGTGCGTGTTGGGGCTGACGTCACCGGAGAATAACAGGATGTGTGGGGGAATAGAGGGAGGGACTGGCCAACGTTGGAGGGTACTTACGGTAGGGCGGCGGAGGCGCAGCCAGCCATGGGAGGTGGGAGCAGGCAGAGCCGACGGGGTGGTTTGGTTTGGGCGGCTGGAGGAAGAAGAAGACAAGAGATAGAAGATACGTGACAGATGTTGGATGTCAATCCAATGGCTGGTAGGCAGAATTGTTTGTTGACTGGCTAGTAAGTTGACACCACCTTGGATAGGCTATTTTCACGCGGGTCCCAAATGTCAGAATCCAAATCTGTCACGGTCATGCAACCTTTCCAATGAAAATTTACAGCCCATTTGATGTGCTAGTTTGAAATAAGTTTGTGGGTGCTGGTGGGGGCTAATCACTTGGCTTCTGTAATGCACAGTGAGCTCAAGCAGCCGACGAGAGTGATGTTATTTCCCTTGGTTGGGATTTGTTACAATATTTCACTCTAAATTAAACGAATGGCAAGCCATTTGCCTTGTTTCAAAGAAAATATGATAGTCATAGCCGAGTTGAAAAGGGCAGGAACATCTAACTCCAGGTTACAAACTGTACAAAAGCACGAGGGTTAATTGTTCATCAGGTTTATAGAAAAAACCAGATTGAGAAGGGCAACAACATCTAACTCCAGCACTGTTTTCGGCAATCACAGTCAAATGGATCGGTCAGGTCCATAGAATGAACATCCTGGGTCGTAAAATTTACTGGATTATGACCACAATATGTTGTAAATAGAAGCCCGGCACATTCAGAAGCTCCTTTTCCCACCTGAAACTCCTTTTTTTGCTCTTCGACATACCCATCCGTCAATTCAGTAAATATATGGGCTTTTGAATTGATTTTACTATTTACTACTGTGGATGGGCTGTTTTGTCTTGGGCCGAGAGAAACAATTACTACTAGTACAGTGGAGACACTCTACAGCTACCCAGAAAAACAATTACTACTAGTACAGTGGAGACACTCTACCGCTTCTGGCTCCTCCTAGGTCATTGAAACGTATCCCTCTACTGAATGTCATTATACTTTTGTTCACAGACATGCGGGCCATGCAGTGCACGGGCCCAAATGCCATCCACCAAATTAGAAGGCAGTATGCAGGCGACGAGTCACCCCGGTCATAGCGCGGCAGTAACGAGCCGTCGTATCACAAAACCCCACCTCTCCGCAGTCTAAGTTTGACGGATGAAGCAACCATCATTTCACTCTTCGCTGAATCCCCTTCTCCCTCACCATCTTCAAGAAAGGCAACACTTGCATCTGCCACTGTTCTTCTCTCCGAACGAAGGGAAGGTAAGCGGATCTGTGATGTTGGTATATTTTCGTTCAGAGAAAAAAAGAACTTTTGCAAAGCAGTAACCGATCCTCACTCTTTTTTTGTTTCATTGTCATTGCGATTGTGTTTTCCTTTTAGTGGTCGCCTAGTATTCGTTAGTTTCATGATGGACCAAGGAGAACCAGGCAAAGATCTGCCGATATTGGAGCAGACGTGGGAGGCTGATCCCCACGAGACAGAGAGCTCCAAGAAGATGGAGGCAACCACCAAGCCGACCCCAGATACGCTCACGGCCACTACTGAGATGGTCAACGCCCCGTTTGAGGTTACAGCCCCCGTGACACTGTAGGAGCATTTTTTTCCCTTCGAGGATGTGTCCCCCCCCCGCTGAGCTGCCCTAGGTGATTTCCTTCTTTGCCAATCTCGATTGTGGTTTTTCATCTAAGTATGTGGTGATTTTTTCTAGAAAAGGAAGTATGTGGTGATTAATAATGCAAAATTTTATTAGCTTCGATGCCATGCTATACATAGTGGTTTAAATAACTTGTGTTTCTTATACTGAAAAGTAATTCAGAATTAGTTTCTGTTTCAAGTGGAGCCCTGATGCAGACAAGGATTGTGTGGTTGTACATGTCACTCGCTATGAGGCAGACGACCTGAATATACGCACTGGGAAAACAGAGTTCTTAGGTTGTTGGATCCTGGAAGCCATTTGCGGTTATACCAATGAAGAGTTGTATTCCAGCCTCACTGTTGCCAGGCGTGTTGTCCAGGGTGTATTGAAGCACAAGAAGTTCAAAGCTACTCCTTCGTTTGTGAGGCATACTATTCTTGTCAAGCTTACGCAGGAAGATGACGTGGCATGCCTCCACAAACAAGTTTATCAGTGGCAAGGCCACAAGGTTGTCTTCATGAAGTTTCACAGGATTGAGCTGCTGCGGGACGTCCTCGATGATGTTCATGGCAAGGTCCGTCTTGTGTCCAGCCCAAATTAGATCGAGGCATGAAATAGTTGCCCTAGCTAGTGTTTAATAGTAGTTTGGATTGTGTCTAATTATCCGAACCTTGCCTGTTATTGACCCCTCTGGGGCTAGTACTTTGTTTGAATCCGTCTATGGGAACTGCTGCTACTTTTGTGTGCCCGTGAATCATGTGAGAACAATCGTTATTGTTGCCGAAACAGATGCGTCCTCACTAGTTTTTTCATGAATATGGCATGGTAAGACATAAGTTGTCACGGTTTATCATACGAGCAGTGTGTGTTTTGATGAAATAGAGCACTCGTTCGAGAACCATGCGCCGACGTATACATAAGTACTTGTAAACACTGTTGGTGCTACCCCACTTGTAAGTAGTTGTGCAAAACACGGCACATTGGCTCAGCTCGCTTCAACACTAGGCTATCGACCAGCTAACAATCAACAATTTGATGTCTGACATATAAGCAACTATGTTTCTTGTTACAGTGGTTCATGAAGTTAATTGAGGCCACAATGTAATAAATTCCAAACGTTCACACGCTAGTCCAGCGCTCATGTGGAACACTCACATTAAACTCGTCTTCATAAAAAACTTGAAAAGCATAAGTTAAGCAATTTTAAACATCTCAATGATTCATAGAACATAACAAACATATACTAGTTCACAGCAAAAGACAAAGTTGTGAGAAGGTTTACAAATCAGGAAAAAACAAGCAAGGCTTCTCTAAGCAAAGGGCCTCCCAGCAGGCTTAAATTTCCTGGAGTTCACTCTGGTTTTTTCTTGTTGCCACCATTCAGGGTTAGGTTCTCTCATTCCAGAATAACCAATTATAATTGTGGTCTCAGCTGGAATGCTGAACTGAACCATGCAGTGTACTAACCAGCTGAAATGCTTGTGCATTCCACTAAATTTAAGCATCGCTATTTGCAGAAATAAGCATACCACAATGCCTCTTGTCCGCGCACCTTTCCAAAAAACCGCAGTGCAGCCGTGCTAGCTAGTCCTCGGTCCATGGATGAACTGGTAGAAAGTGCATTCCGGACTAGGAGGCAGTTGTTTTCGCTCGTCCCTGCACTGCAATCAGGAAGTAAAACGTATGAATCAGCTTCTTTTAGATTGCGTTGGTCATTCTACCTTAGTTACTACCAATGTAGGGATACCTTGAGGACTGGAGGTTAGACGACGGCAACGAGGGATAGCCATCTCATTTTGCGCAGTTGTACTAAAACTGAGATGTGTGCTTTTGATTGCGCAGATAGAAACGATACGGAGATAGACATCCTGAAACGATATGGAGACAGACATCCCTGTTTGCGCAAATACGAAATACGGTTATTTAAACAGTGACAGATATTACTACTTTCCCCTGTTTCCTCTTAGAACCAAGTCCTAGATTCATGCTATAGCTTTCCCACTTTCTTCCCTGTTTGAACCAACGCTTTGAGTCGACTATATGAACTAGCTTTACTTCTAATAATAGTAGAAGTCTAGGTGGCTTTGGAACAGCGGACGGAAGTAGAAAAGGATCCACACGAAGGGAGCTGGGGCAGTAGAGCAAGGCAGGTTTCGAAGGAATATATACCTGAGGGTCGTCGGCATGTGGAAAAGACGGTGTCGGGAGGCCGCATCTTGGCCACAATTGAAGGAAATATGCCCTAGAGGCAATAATAAAGTTATTATTTATTTCCTAATATCATGATAAATGTTTATTATTCATGCTAGAATTGTATTAACCGGAAACATAATACATGTGTGAATACATAGACAAACAGAGTGTCACTAGTATGCGTCTACTTGACTAGCTCATTGATCAAAGATGGTTATGTCTCCTAACCATAGACATGAGTTGTCATTTGATTAACAGGATCACATCATTAGGGGAATGATGTGATTGACTTGACCCATTCCGTTAGCTTAGCACTTGATCGTTTAGTTTGTTGCTATTGCTTTCTTCCTGACTTATACATGTTCCTATGACTATGAGATTATGCAACTCCCGTTTACCGGAGGAACACTTTGTGTGGTACCAAATGTCACAACGTAACTGGGTGATTATAAAGGTGCCCTACAGGTGTCTTTGAAGGTACTTGTTGGGTTGGCGTATTTCGAGATTAGGATTTGTCACTCCGATTGTCGGAGAGGTATCTCTGGGCCCTCTCGGTAATGCACATCACCTAAGCCTTGCAAGCATTGTGATACGTCCATTTTGCATCATGCTTTTATATCGATATTTATTGCATTATGGACTGTTATTTCACTTTATGTCACAATAGTTATGGCTATTCTCTCTTATTTTACAAGGTTTACATAAGGAGGGAGAATGCCGGCAGCTGGAATTCTGGGCTGGAAAAGGAGCAAATATTAGAGACCTATTCTGCACAACTCCAAAAGTCTTGAAACTCCACAGAACATCTTAAAATAAATAAAGAAAAATCCTAGCCAAAGATGAAGGCCAGGGGGCCCACACCCTACTCACGAGGGTGGGGGGCGCGCCCCCCCTCCTAGGGCACGCCCCCTACCTCATGGGCCCCCTGGTGGGTCTCCGACGTCCATCTTATGCTATATGAAGTCTTTCGATGAGAAAAAAACCGGAAGGAACTTTTCGGGACAAGACTCCGCCGCCACGAGGCGGAACCTTGGCGGAATCAATCTAGAGCTCCGGCAGAGCTGTTCTGCCGGGGATACTTCCCTCCGGGAGGGGGAAATCATCACCAACGCTCCTCTCATCGGGAGAGGGCAATCTCCATCAACATCTTCACCAGCACCATCTCATCTCCAAACCCTAGTTCATCTCTTGTATCCAATTCTTGTCTCAAAGTCCGGGATTGGTGCTAGTAGGTTGCTAGTAGTGTTGATTACTCCTTGTAGTTGATGCTTGTTGGTTTATTTGGTGGAAGATCATATGTTCAGATGCTATATGCATATTATTACCCCTCTGATTATGAACATGAATATGCTTTGTGAGTAATTATGTTTGTTCCTGAGGACAAGGGAGAAGTCTTGCTATTAGTAGTCATGTGAATTTGGTATTCGTTTGATATTTTGATAAGATGTATGTTGTCTAGCCTCTAGTGGTGTTATGTGAACGTCGACTAGAGGAAGGCATTCGGAAGTAATAAGTAGATTATGGGTTGCTAGAGTGACAGAAGCTTAAACCCTAGTTTATGCATTGCTTCGTAAGGGGCTGATTTGGATCCACATGTTTCATGCTATGGTTAGGTTTACCTTAATACTTTTGTTGTAGTTGCGGACGCTTGCAATAGAGGTTAATCATAAGTGGGATGCTTGTTCAAGTAAGAACATCACCCAAGCACCAGTCCACCCACATATCAAATTATCAAAGTATCGAACGCGAATCATATGAACGTGATGAAAACTAGCTTGACGATATTCCCATGTGTCCTCGGGAGCGCTTTTCCTTATATAAGAGTTTGTTCCGGCTTGTCCTTTGCTACAAAAAGGATTGGGCCACCTTGCTGCACTTTATTTACTTTTGTTACTTGTTGCTCGTTACAATTTACCTTATCACAAAACTATCTGTTACCACTTATTTCAGTACTTGCAGAGAATACCTTGCTGAAAACCGCTTATCATTTCCTTCTGCTCCTCGTTGGGTTCGACACTCTTACTTATCGAAAGGACTACGATAGATCCCCTATACTTGTGGGTCATCAAGACTCTTTTCTGGCGCCGTTGCCGGGGAGTGTAGCGCCTTTGGTAGGTGGAATTTGGTAAGGAAAAATTTATATAGTGTGCTGAAATTTACTGTCACTTGTTACTATGGAAAGTAATTCTCTGAGGGGCTTGTTTGGGCTATCTTCACCCCATCCAGTAGAGCAAAGAGTTGCTCCTCAACCTACTGAACCTATTGAAAATGAAACTCCTTTTGAATTTCCTTCTAGTATGATGGAAAAACTGCTAGCTAACCCTTTTGCAGGAGATGGAACAAAGCATCTTGATGAGCACTTAATATATGTGGATGAAGTTTGTGGATTATTTAAGCTTGCAGGTGTACCCAATGATGTTGCTAAGAAGAAGGTCTTCCCTTTATCTTTGAAGGGAGACGCATTGATATGGTATAGGCTATGTGATGATATGAGATCATGGAACTATAAAAGATTGAAATTGGAATTTCATCAAAAGTATTACCCTATGCATCTTGTTCATCGTGATCGCAATTATATATATAATTTCTGGCCTCGTGAAGGAGAAAGCATCGCTCAAGCTTGGGGATTCTTAAATCAATGTTATATTCATGCCCCAATCATGAGCTCTCGAGAGAAATAATTATGCAAAGTTTTTATGCTCGGCTTTCTCATAATAATCAAACCATGCTCGATACTTCTTGTGCTGGCTCTTTTATGATGAAGACTATTGAATTCAGATGGAATTTATTGGATAGAATTAAACGCAACTCTGAAGATTGGGACCTCGATGAAGGTAAGGAGTCAGGTATGACACCTAAGTTTGATTGTGTTAAATATTTTATGGATACCGATATTTTCCGTAAGTTTAGCACTAAATATGGACTTGACTCTGAGATAGTAGCTTCTTTCTGTGAATCTTTTGCTACTTATGTTGATCTCCCTAAGGAGAAGTGGTTTAAATATCATCCTCCCATAGAAGTAAAAGTAGCTGCACCTATTAAAGTTGAAGAAAAGACTGTCACTTATAATGATCCTATTGTTCCTACTTCTTATGTTGAGAAACCACCTTTCCCTGTTAGAGTAAAGGATCATGCTAAAGCTTCAACTGTTGTTCGTAAAAGCAATATTAGAACTTATACACCTCCTGAGCAAGTTAAAGTAGAACCTAATATTGCTATTGTTAAAGATCTCTTGTCTGATAATATTGATGGGCATGTTATTCAGTTCGATGGTGAAACTGCTAGAATTGCTAAACCATGTGCTAAAGATAAACATAGACCTATGGTAGGCATGCCTGTTATTTCTGTTAAAATAGGAGATCATTGTTATCACGGCTTATGTGATATGGGTGCTAGTGCTAGTGTTATACCTTATGACTTGTATAAAGAAATCAAGCATGAAATTGCACCTGCTGAATTAGAAGATATTGATGTCACAATTAAACTTGCCAATAGAGATACTATTTTAGCGATGGGAATTGTTAGAGATGTTGAAGTCTTGTGTAGGAAAACTAAATATCCTGCTGATTTTCTTGTTCTTACTTCTCTGCAAGATAGCTTTTGTCCCATTATATTTGGTAGACCCTTCTTGAACACAGTTAATGCTAGGATAGATTGCGAAAAGAATGTTGTTACTATTGGCTTGGATGATATGGTTCATGAGTTTAATTTCTCTAAATTTAGTAAACAACATCATGAGGAAGAATTACCTAGTAAGGATGAGATTATTGGTCTTGCTTCTATTGCCGTACCTCCTAGTGATCCTTTAGAACACTATTTTCTAGACCATGAAAATGATATGTTCATGAATGAAAGAAGGGAAATAGATGAAGTATTCTTTAAACAGGAACCTATTCTACAACACAATTTGCCTGTTGAAATTTTAGGGGACCCTCCTCCACCCAAGGGTGATCCCGTGTTTGAGCTTAAACCTTTGCCTGATAATCTTAAATATGCTTATCTTGATGAAAAGAAGATATATCCTGTTATTATTAGTGCTAACCTTTCAGAGCATGAAGAAGAAAGATTATTGAAAACTCTGAAGAAGCATCGTGCTGCTATTGGATATACTCTTGATGATCTTAAGGGCATTAGTCCCACTCTATGTCAACATAAAATAAATTTGGAAGCAGATGCCAAACCAGTTCGTGATCCTCAACGACGTCTGAATCCTAAAATGAAAGAAGTGGTAAGAAAAGAAATACTCAAGCTTCTGGAGGCAGGTATAATTTATCCCGTTGCTGATAGTCAGTGGGTAAGTCCTGTCCATTGTGTCCCTAAGAAGGGAGGTATTACTATTGTTCCTAATGATAAAGATGAATTGATTCCACAAAGAATTATCACAGGTTATAGGATGGTAATTGATTTCCGCAAATTAAATAAAGCTACTAAGAAAGATCATTACCCCTTACCTTTTATTGATCAAATGCTAGAAAGATTATGCAAACATACACACTATTGCTTTCTAGATGGTTATTCCGGTTTCTCTCAAATACCTGTGTCGGCTAGAGATCAATCAAAGACTACTTTTACATGCCCTTTTGGTACTTTTGCTTATAGACGTATGCCTTTTGGTTTATGTAATGCACCTGCTACCTTTCAAAGATGCATGATGGCTATATTCTCTGACTTTTGTGAAAAGATTTGTGAGGTTTTCATGGATGATTTTTCCGTCTATGGTTCCTCTTTTGATGATTGCTTGAGCAATCTTGATCAAGTTTTGCAGAGATGCGAAGAAACTAATATTGTCTTGAATTGGGAAAAGTGCCACTTTATGGTTAATGAAGGTATTGTCTTGGGGCATAAAGTTTCTGAAAGAGGTATTGAAGTTGATAAAGCCAAGGTCGATGCTATTGAAAAGATGCCATGTCCCAAGGACATCAAAGGTATAAGAAGTTTCCTTGGTCACGCCGGATTTTACAAGAGGTTCATTAAGGACTTCTCAAAAATTTCTCGGCCTCTGACTAATTTATTGCAAAAAGATATACCATTTGTCTTTGATGATGATTGTGTAGAAGCATTTGAAATACTTAAGAAAGCATTAGTCTCTGCACCTATTGTTCAGCCACCTGATTGGAATTTACCCTTTGAAATTATGTGTGATGCTAGTTATTATGCTGTAGGTGCTGTTCTAGGGCAAAGAGTTGATAAGAAATTAAATGTTATTCATTATGCTAGTAAGACTCTAGACAATGCTCAAAGAAATTATGCTACTACTGAAAAAGAGCTTTTAGCAGTTGTATTTGCTTGTGATAAGTTCAGACCTTATATTGTTGATTCTAAAGTAACTATTCACACTGATCATGCTACTATTAAATACCTTATGGAAAAGAAAGATGCTAAACCTAGACTTATTAGATGGGTTCTCTTGCTACAAGAATTTGATTTGCATATTGTTGATAGAAAGGGAGCTGAGAACCCCGTTGCAGACAACTTGTCTAGGTTAGAGAATGTTCTTGATGACCCACTACCTATTAATGATAGCTTTCCTGATGAACAATTAAATTTTATAAGTACTTCTCGTAGTACTCCATGGTATGCTGATTTTGGTAATTATATTGTTGCTAAGTTTATACCACCTAGCTTCACATACCAGCAAAAGAAAAAGTTTTTCTATGACTTGAGACATTACTTTTGGGATGACCCACATCTTTATAAAGAAGGAGTAGATGGTTTTATTAGACGTTGTGTACCTGAGCGTGAACATGAACAGATCCTACGCAAGTGTCATTTCGAGGCTTATGGAGGACACCACGCTGGAGATAGAACTGCACATAAGCTATTGCAATCTAGTTTTTATTGGCCTACTCTCTTCAAGGATGCCCGTAAGTTTGTCTTGTCTTGTGATGAATGTCAAAGAATTGGTAATATTAGTAGACGTCAAGAAATGCCTATGAATTATTCTCTTGTTATTGAACCGTTTGATGTTTGGGGCTTTGATTATATGGGACCTTTTCCTGCCTCTAATGGATACACACATATTTTAGTTGCTATTGATTACGTTACTAAGTGGGTAGAAGCTATTCCAACTAGTAGTGCTGATCATAACACTTCTACTAAAATGCTTAAGGAAGTTATTTTTCCGAGGTTTGGAGTCCCTAGATATTTAATGACTGATGGTGGTTCACACTTTATTCATGGTGCTTTCCGTAAAATGCTTGCTAAGTATGATGTTAATCATAGAATTGCATTTCCTTATCACCCAGAGTCTAGTGGTCAAGTAGAGTTGAGCAATAGAGAGCTCAAATTAATT
The DNA here is from genome assembly GCF_056163025.1 of Triticum urartu. NCBI lineage: Eukaryota > Viridiplantae > Streptophyta > Magnoliopsida > Poales > Poaceae > Triticum > Triticum urartu. The sequence goes on from NC_141877.1 coordinate 357,902,739, forward strand.
TTGCAAAAGACTGTTAATAGGTCTAGAAAGAATTGGTTCAAGAAACTTGATGATGCATTATGGGCTTATAGAACTGCATACAAAAATCCTATGGGTATGTCTTCGTATAAAATGGTTTATGGAAAAGCATGTCACTTACCTCTCGAACTAGAACATAAGGCATATTGGGCTATTAAAGAGCTCAACTATGATTTTAAACTTGCCGGTGAGAAGAGGTTATAAGATATTAGCTCACTTGATGAATGGAGAACCCAAGCTTATGAAAATGCCAAGTTGTTTAAAGAAAAAGTTAAAAGATGGCATGACAAAAGGATACAAAAGTGTGAGTTTAATGTAGGTGATTATGTATTGCAATACAACTCTCGTTAAAGATTTTTTGCAGGAAAACTTCTCTCTAAATGGGAAGGCCCCTACGTTATCGAGGAGGTCTATCGTTCTGGTGCCATAAAAATCAACAACTTTGAAGGCACAAATCCGAAGGTGGTAAATGGTCAAAGAATCAAACATTATATCTCAGGTAATCCCATAAATGTTGAAACCAATATTATTGAAACCGTAACCCTGGAGGAATACATAAGGGACACCTTCCAGACTGTTTCAAACTTCGAAAAAGAATAGGTATGTGGTACGGTAAGTAAACCGATTCCAAAACAATTTTTAAGGCAATATCTCTCCGTTTTGGAATATTTAGAAAAATAGAAAAAATAAGTAGTAGTCCGGGAAGGACACGAGGGCCCCACGAGGGTGGTGGGCGCGCCCCCCTACCTCGTGAGCACCTCGTGTGCCTTCCGGACTCCGTTTTCTTGCACGATACGTATTTTGGTCGGTAAAAATTCATTATATAACCTCCCGAAGGTTTTGACTCCCGTATCACGCAAATATCCTCTGTTTTCGTTTCGAGCTGTCCCATTGCAGATTAAATCAACATGTCTTCCCAGGATTCAGAAGGAGAAACCTATGTGGATGATTACTTAGCAAATCCCAAGGTCTATGGAGATGTGGAACACGATGGATGGACCACGGAGGAAGAAGAGGACTATGAACCCAAGGGGAAGGAGGAGACGAGCTCAGATGAATATGAAGCACCATTACCTCAACCTGGGGACATGCACATGGAGTTCAAAAAGTCAAGTCTCCCTGATAGGGTAAAGAAACCCAAGTTCGAGTTTATCCCTTTTCATCTCTTGCAGGAAAATAAGCAGGACCTATGCAAAAAGATATTAACCCTGGAGTGGGAGATTGATGATATGAGGGATCAAAATGTCGTCCTCAAGCGCAAATTAAGGGAGAAGCCTAAGCCATCAACTAAGCCAACATCACCACCACCTTCTTCACCGACAAAGGAGACATAATCACATGGGTATGGGTACTCCCCTTGGCAACTGCCAAGCTTGGGGGAGGTTCCCCGGTATCGTATCACCATCACAACTCCTATCTTTATCGTTTTTCTTAGTTCGATCCTATTAGAAGTATCTTGATCTAGTAGAATAAAGTTTATGGCATGATCTAGTTTTGAGTTTGCTTTATGATCTCTCTTTGTAATCGAGTCCGTGAGCTATATATAATAAAGATTAGTGTTGAGTCAAGGGCTTGATTATTTTTCCATGATCTTGGGTGAATAAAAGAAAAGAGAAAAGGAATAAAAAGAAACAAAAATTTCATATTGATCTTATTGAGAGTAATGACTTCACATAGAAAGAGTATGATGATTAAAAGTTGTTGGGAGTTGGCAGACATAGCTTTGGTCATTGTTGCAATTAATACGAAGTAATAAGGAAAGAGATGTTTTCACATATAGATATATTATCATTGACATCTTTTATGATTGGGAGCACTCATTAAAATATGACATGCTAAAGAGTTGATGTTGGACAAGGAAGACAACGTAATGAGTTATGTCTTTCTTATATCTGAGATAAAGTATGTTGTCATGGATCCTCTAACTTGTTGAGCTTGCCTTTCCCCCTCATGCTAGCCAAATTCTCAGCACCAAGTAGAAATACTAGTTGTGCTTCCAAAATCCCTAAACCAGTTTTGCCATGAGAGTCCACCATATCTACCTATGGATTGAGTAAGATCCTTCAAGTAAGTTGTCATCGGCGCAAAGCAATAAAAATTGCTCTAAATATGTATGATTGATTGGTGTGGGAGAAATAAACTTTATACGATCTTGTGATGTGGAAGTAATAAAAGCGACGGACTGCATAATAAAGGTTCATATCACAAGGGGTAATATAAAGTGACGTTCTTTCGCATTGAGATTTTGTGCATCCAACCATAAAAGCGCATGGCAACCTCTGCTTCCCTCTGCGAAGGGCCTATCTTTTATTATTATCTTCTACCTTATGCAAGAGTCACGGTGATCTTCACCTTTCCTTTTTCATTTTATCCTTTGGCAAGCTCAGCATGTTGGAAAGAACATGATATATATATCTAATTGGATATAGGGGAGCATGAATTATTATTGTTGACATTACCCTTGAGGTAAAAGGTTGTGGGGCAAAACTATAAGCCCCTATCTTTCTATGTGTCCGATTAAAACTTCATAACCACAAGTATTGCGTGAGTGTTAGCAATTATGAAGGACTAAATGATAGTTGAGTATGTGGACTTTCTTTTTAGCTCTGACATAGACTCTTTCTGATGTTATGATAAATTGCAATTGCTTCAATGACTGAGATTATAGTTTGTCGGAGCCCAATAAGGTTTATGATTTATACTTTTGCATTGTGAATAGATCATCACTTGAACATAAGTAATCATATGACAAAATCTATATATGTTGCTGTTATGAGAATAATCATGATGCCTTCATGTCTGTATTTTATTTTTATTGACGCCTCCACCTCTAAACATGAGGACATATTTATTGTTATCGGCTTTTCGCTTGAGGACAAGCGAGGTCTAAGCTTGGGGGAGTTGATACGTCCATTTTGCATCATGCTTTTATATCAATATTTATTGCATTATGGACTATTATTTCACTTTATGTCACAATACTTATGGCTATTCTCTCTTATTTTACAAGGTTTACATAAGGAGGGAGAATGCCGGCAGCTAGAATTCTGGGCTGGAAAAGGAGCAAATATTAGAGACCTATTCTGCGCAACTCCAAAAGTCCTGAAACTCTTAAAATAAATAAAGAAAAATCCTCGCCAAAGATGAAGGCCAGGGGGCCCACACCCTGCTCACGAGGGTGGGGGGCGCGCCCCCCCTCCTAGGGCGCGCCCCCTACCTCGTGGGCCCCCCGGTGGGTCTCCGACGTCCATCTTCTGCTATATGAAGTCTTTCGATGAGAAAAAAATCGGAAGGAACTTTTCGGTACGAGACTCCGCCGCCACGAGGCGGAACCTTGGCGGAACCAATCTAGAGCTCCGGCAAAGCTGTTCTGCCGGGGATACTTCCCTCCGGGAGGGGGAAATCATCACCATCATCATCACCAACGCTCCTCTCATCGGGAGAGGGCAATCTCCATCAACATCTTCACCAGGACCATCTCCTCTCAAACCCTAGTTCATCTCTTGTATCCATTTCTTGTCTCTAAGTCCGGGATTGGTACCTGTGGGTTGCTAGTAGTGTTAATTACTCCTTGTAGTTGATGCTAGTTGGTTTATTTGGTGGAAGATCATATGTTCAGATCCTATATGCATATTAATACCCCTCTGATTATGAACATGAATATGCTTTGTGAGTAGTTAGGTTTGTTCCTGAGGACATGGGAGAAGTCTTGCTATTAGTAGTCATGTGAATTTGGTATTCGTTCGATATTTTGATGAGATGTATGTTGTCTCTCCTCTAGTGGTGTTATGTGATCGTCGACTACATGACACTACACCATTATTTGGGCCTAGAGGAAGGCATTGGGAAGTAATAAGTAGATGATGGGTTGCTAGAGTGACAGAAGCTTAAACCCTAGTTTATGCATTGCTTCGTAAGGGGCTGATTTGGATCCACATGTTTCATGCTATGGTTAGGTTTACCTTAATACTTTTGTTGTAGTTGCGGACGCTTGCAATAGAGGTTAATCATAAATGGGATGCTTGTTCAAGTAAGAACATCACCCAAGGACCGGTCCACCCACATATCAAATTATCAAAGTATCAAACGCGAATCATATGAACGTGATGAAAACTAGATTGACAATATTCCCATGTGTACTTGGGAGCGCTTTTCCTTATATAAGAGTTTTTTCCGGCTTGTCCTTTGCTACAAAAAGGATTGGGCCACCTTGCTGCACTTTATTTACTTTTGTTACTTGTTGCTCCTTACAATTTACCTTATCACAAAACTATCTGTTACCACTTATTTCAGTACTTGCAGAGAATACCTTGCTGAAAACCGCTTATCATTTCCTTCTGCTCCTCGTTGGGTTCGACACTCTTACTTATAGAAAGGACTACGATAGATCCCCTATACTTGTGGGTCATCACATTGCAACTAATGAGTTAGTTGCGAGATGATGTATTATGGAACGAGTAAAGAGACTTGCCGGTAACGAGATTGAACTAGGTATTGAGATGCCGATGATCGAATCTCGGGCAAGTAACATACCGATGACAAAGGGAACAACGTATGTTGTTATGTGGTCTGACCGATAAAGATCTTCGTAGAATATGTAGGAGCCAATATGAGCATCCAGGTTCCGCTATTGGTTATTGACCGGAGACGTGTCTCGGTCATGTCTACATAGTTCTCGAACCTGTAGGGTCCGCACGCTTAACGCTATGATGACAGTTATATTATGAGTTTATATATTTTTATGTACCGAAGGAGTTCGGAGTCCCGGATGAGATCAGGGACATGACGAGGAGTCTCGAAATGGTCGAGACATAAAGATCAATATATTGGACGACTATATTCGGACTTCGGAAAGGTTCCGAGTGATTCGGGTATTTTTCGGAGTACCGGAGAGTTACGGGAATTCGCCGGGGAGTATATGGGCCTTATTGGGCCATACGGGAATAGAGGAGATATGCCAAAAGGAAGGAGGCCTGCGCCCCCCCTCTGGTCTGAATTGGACAAGGGGTGCAGCCCCCTTTTCCTTCTCCCTCTCCTCCTCTTTCCTTCACTCCTACTCCAACAAGGAAAGGAGGAGTCCTACTCCCGGTGGGAGTAGGACTCCCCCCTTTGCACGCCCTCCTCCTAGGCCGGCCACCTCCCCCCTTGCTCCTTTACATACAGGGGCAGGGGGGCACCTCTAGACCACAAGTTGATCAAGTTGATCGTCTCTTAGCCATGTGCGGTGCCCCCCTCCACCATAGTCCACCTCGATAGTACTGTAGCGGTGCTTAGGCGAAGCCCTGCGTCGGTAGAACATCAACATCGTCACCACGCCGTCGTGCTGACGAAACTCTCCCTCAACACTCGGCTGGATCGGAGTTAGAGGGACGTCATCGGGCTGAACGTGTGCTGAACTCGGAGGTGCCGTGTGTTCGGTACTTGATCGGTCGGATCGTGAAGACGTACGACTACATCAACCGCGTTGTGCTAACGCTTCCGCTTTCGGTCTACGAGGGTACGTGGAAAACACTCTCCCCTCTCGTTGCTATGCATCACCATGATCTTGCGTGTGTGTAGGAAAAATTTGTAATTACTACGTTCCCCAACAGTGGCATCTGAGCCAGGTTTTATGCGTAGATGTCATATGCACGAGTAGAACACAAGTGAGTTGTGGGCGATATAAGTCATACTGCTTACCAGCATGTCATACTTTGGTTCGGCGGTATTGTTGGATGAAGCGGCCCGGACCGACATTACGTGTACGCTTACGCGAGACTGGTTCTATCGACGTGCTTTGCACACAGGTGGCTAGCGGGTGTCAGTTTCTCCAACTTTAGTTGAACTGAGTGTGGCTACGCCCGGTCCTTGCGAAGGTTAAAACAGCATCAACTTGACAAACTATCGTTGTGATTTTGATGCGTAGGTAAGAACGGTTCTTGCTAAGCCCGTAGCAGCCACGTAAAACTTGCAACAACAAAGTAGAGGACGTCTAACTTGTTTTTGCAGGGCATGTTGTGATGTGATATGGTCAAGACATGATGCTAAATTTTATTGTATGAGATGATCATGTTTTGTAACTGAGTTATCGGCAACTGGCAGGAGCCATATAGTTGTCGCTTTATTGTATGCAATGCAATCGCCCTATAATGCTTTACTTTATCACTAAGCGGTAGCGATAGTCGAGGAAGCATAAGATTGGCGAGACGACAACGATGCTACGATGGAGATCAATGTGTCACGCCGGTGACAATGGTGATCATGAAGGTGCTTCGGAGATGGAGATCACAAGCACAAGATGATGATGGCCATATCATATCACTTATATTGATTGCATGTGATGTTTATCTTTTATGCATCTTATCTTGCTTTGATTGACGGTAGCATTATAAGATGATCTCTCACTAAATTTGAAGATAAAATTGTTCTCCCTGAGTATGCACCGTTGCCAAAGTTCGTCGTGCCCAGACACCACGTGATGATCGGGTGTGATAAGCTCTACGTCTATCTACAACGGGTGCAAGCCAGTTTTGCACATGCAGAATACTCAGGTTAAACTTGACGAGCCTAGCATATGCAGATATGGCCTCGGAACACTGAGACCGAAAGGTCGAGCGTGAATCATATAGTAGGTATGATCAACATAGTGATGTTCACCATTGAAAACTACTCCATTTCACGTGATGATCGGTTATGGTTTAGTTGATTTGGATCACGTGATCACTTAGAAGATTAGAGGGATGTCTTTCTAAGTGGGAGTTCTTAAGTAATATGATTAATTGAACTTAAATTTATCATGAACTTAGTCCTGGTAGTATTAGAATATCTATGTTGTAGATCAATAGCCCGCGATGTTGCTCCCCATTTAATTTTTTATATGTTCCTAGAGAAAACTAAGTTGAAAAATGTTAGTAGCAACGATGCGGATTGGATCCGTGATCTGAGAATTATCCTCATTGTTGCACAGAAGAATTATGTCCTTTATGCACCGCTAGGTGACAGACCTATTGCAGGAGCAGATGCAGACGTTCTGAACGTTTGGCTAGCTCAATATGATGGCTACTTGATAGTTTAGTGCACCATGCTTAATGGCTTAGAATCGAGACTTCAAAAACGTTTTGAACGTCATGGAACATGTGAGATGTTCCAGGAGCTGAAGTTAATACTTCAAGCAAATACCCGAGTTGAGAGATATGAAGTCTCCAACAAAAGTTCTATACATAAAAGATGGAGGAGAATAGCCCAAGCAGTGAGCATGTGCTCAGATTGTCTGGGTACTACAATCGCGTGAATCAAGTGGGAGTTAATCTTCCAGATAAAATAGTGGTTGACAGAATTCTCTAGTCACCATCACCAAGTTAGTAGAACTTCGTGATGAACTATAATATGCAAGGGATAAGGGAAGAAGGGGAACTTAAAGAAGAATGGCAAGCAAGTTGCTACTCAATTGAAGAAGCCCAAGTTTGTACCTAAGCTTGAGACTAAGTGCTTCTACTGCAAAGGGACTGGTCACTGCAAGCGGAACTGCCCCAAGTATTTGGCGGATAAGAAAGGATGGCAAGGTGAACAAAGGTATATTTGATATATAGATTGTTGATGTGTATTTTACTAGTGTTCATAGCAACCCCCCGGTATTTGATACTGGTTTAGTTGCTAAGAGTAGTAACTCGAAACGGGAGTTACAGAATGAATAGAGACTAGTTAAGGGTGAAGTGACGATGTGTGTTGGAAGTGGTTCCAAGATTGATATGATCATCATCGCACACTCCCTATACTTTCGGGATTAGTGTTGAACCTAAATAAGTGTTATTTGGTGTTTGCATTGAGCATGAATATGATTTGATCATGTTTATTGCAATACGGTTATTCATTTAAGTAAGAGAATAAATTGTTGTTCTATTTACATATATGGTTACACACCCAATGAAAATGGTTCGTTGGATCTCGATCATAGTGATACACATATTCATAATATTGAAACCAAAAGATGCAAAGTTAATAATGATAGTGCAACTTATTTGTGGCACCGCCGTTTAGGTCATATTGGTGTAAAGCGCATGAAGAAACTCCATGCTGATGGACTTTTGGAATCACATGATTATGAATCAGTTGATGCTTGCGAACCATGCCTCATGGGCAAGATGACTAAGACTCCGTTCTCTAGAACAATGCAGCAAGCAACCGATTTGTTGGAAATCATGCATACTGATGTATGTGGTCCGATGAATATTGAAGCTCGCAGCAGGTATCATTATTTTCTGATCTTCACAGATGATTTGAGCAGATATGAGTATATCTACTTGATGAAACACAAGTCTGAAACATTTGAAAAGTTCAAAGAATTTCAGAGTAAAGTGGAGAATCATCGTAACAAAAATAAAAGTTTCTACGATATGATCGCAGAAGTAAAATATTTGAGTTATGAGTTTGGCCTTCAGTTAAAACAATGTGAAATAGTTTCACTACTCACGCCACGTGGAACACCACAGTGTAATGGTGTGTCCGAACGTCGTAACCGTACTTTATTAGATATGGTGCGATCTATGATGTCTCTTACCGATTTACCACTATCGTTTTGGGGTTATGCATTAGAGACAGCTACATTCACATTAAATAGGGCACCATCTAAATCCGTTGAGACGACACCGTATGAACTATGGTTTGGCAAGAAACCTAAGCTGTCTTTTCTTAAAGTTTGAGGTTGCAATGCTTATGTGAAAAAGTTTCAACCTGATAAGCTCAAACCCAAATCGGAGAAATGCATCTTCATAGGATACCCAAAAGAAAATGTTGGTACACCTTCTATCACAGATCCGAAGGCAAGTTATTCATTGCTGAGAATGGATCCTTTCTAGAGAAGGAGTTTCTCTCGAAAGAAGTGAGTGGGAGGAAAGTAGAACTTGATGAGGTAACTGTACCTGCTCCTTTATTGGAAAGTAGTTCATCACATAAATCTGTTCCGGTGACTACTACACCAATTAGTCAGGAAGCTAATGATGATGATCATGTAACTTCAGATCAAGTTACTACCGAACCTCGTAGGTAAACCAGAGTGAGATCCGCACCAGAGTGGTACGGTAATCCTGTTCTGGAGGTCATGTTACTTGACCAAGATGAGCCTACGAACTATGAGGACGCGATGATGAGCCCAGATTCCGCGAAATGGCTTGAGGCCATGAAATCTAAGATGAGATCCATGTATGAGAACAAAGTATGGACTTTGATTGACTTGCCCATTGATCGGCGAGCCATTGAGATTAAATGGATCTTCAAGAGGAAAACGGACGCTTATAGTAGTGTTACTATCTACAAAGCTAGAATTGTCAAAAAAAAGGTTTTCAACAAGTTCAAGGTGTTGACTACGATGAGAGTTTCTCACTCGTATCTATGCTTAAGTCTGTTCGAATCATGTTAGCAATTGCCGCATTTTATGAAATCTGGCAAATGGATAAACAAAACTGCATTCCTTAATGGATTTATTAAAGAAGAGTTGTATATGATGGAACCAGAAGGTTTTGTCAATCCTAAAGGTACTAACAAAATATGCAAGCTCTAGCGATCCATCTATGGACTGGTGCAAGCATCTCAGAGTTGGAATATACGCTTTGATAAGTTGATCAAAGCATATAGTTTTATACATACTTGCGGTGAAGCCTGTATTTACAAGAAAGTGAGTGGGAGCACTACAACATTTCTGATAAGTATATGTGAATGACATATTGTTGATCGGAGATAATGTAGAATTATTCTGCAAAGCATAAAGGAATGTTTGAAAGGAGTTTTTCAAAGAAAGACCTCGGTGAAGCTTCTTACATGTTGAGCATCAAGATCTATAGAGATAGATCAAGACACTTGATAAGTTTTCCGATGAGTACATACCTTGACAAGATTTTGAAGTAGTTCAAAATGGAACAGTCAAAGAAGGAGTTCTTGCCTGTGTTACAAGGTGTGAAGTTGAGTAAGACTCAAAACCCGACCATGGCAGAATATAGAGAGAGAATGAAAGTCATTCCCTATGCCTCAGCCATAGGTTCTATAAAGTATGCCATGCTGTGTACCAGACCTATTGCATACCCTGTCCTGAGTTTGGCAAGGGAGTACAATAGTGATCTAGGAGTAGATCACTAGACATTGGTCAAAATTATCCTTAGTGGAATAAGGATATGTTTCTCGATTATGGAGGTGACAAAAGGTTTGTCGTAAAGGGTTACGTCGATGCAAGTTTTGACACTGATCCAGATGACTCAAAGTCTCAATCTGGATACATATTGAAAGTGGGAGCAATTAGCTAGAGTAGCTCTGTGCAGAGCATTGTTGACATAGAAATTTGCAAAATATGTACGGATCTGAATGTGGCAGACCCGTTGACTAAACTTCTCTCACAAGCAAAACATGATCACACCTTAGTACTCTTTGGGTGTTAATCACATAACGATGTGAACTAGATTATTGACTCTAGTAAACCCTTTGGGTGTTGGTCACATGTCGATGTGAACTATGGGTGTTAATCACATGGTGATGTGAACTATTGGTATTAAATCACATGGTGATGTGAACTAGATTATTGACTCTAGTGCAAGTGGGAGACTGAAGGAAATATGCCCTAGAGGCAATAATAAAGTTATTATTTATTTCCTTATATCATGATAAATGTTTATTATTCATGCTAGAATTGTATTAACCGGAAACATAATACATGTGTGAATACATAGACAAACAGAGTGTCACTAGTATGCCTCTACTTGACTAGCTCGTTGATCAAAGATGGTTATGTCTCCTAACCATAGACATGAGTTGTCATTTGATTAACAGGATCACATCATTAGGAGAATGATGTGATTGACTTGACCCATTCCGTTAGCTTAACACTTGATCGTTTAGTTTATTGCTATTGCTTTCTTCATGACTTATACATGTTCCTATGACTATGAGATTATGCAAATCCCGTTTACCGGAGGAACACTTTGTGTGCTACCAAACGTCACAACATAACTGGGTGATTATAAAAGTGCTCTACAGGTGTCTCCAAAGGTACTTGTTGGGTTGGCGTATTTCGAGATTAGGATTTGTCACTCTGATTGTCGGAGAGGTATCTCTGGGCCCTCTCGGTAATGCACATCACCTAAACCTTGCAAGCATTGCAACTAATGAGTTAGTTGCGAGATGATGTATTACGGAACGATTAAAGAGACTTGCCGGTAACGAGATTGAACTAGGTATTGAGATGCCGACGATCGAATCTCGGGCAAGTAACATACCGATGACAAAGGGAACAACGTATGTTGTTATGCGGTCTGACCGATAAAGATCTTCGTAGAATATGTAGGAGCCAATATGAGCATCCAGGTTCCACTATTGATTATTTACCGGAGACGTGTCTCGGTCATGTCTACATAGTTCTCGAACCCGTAGGGTCCGCACGCTTAACGCTACGATGACAGTTATATTATGAGTTTATATGTTTTGATGTACCGAAGGACTTTGGAGTCCCAGATGAGATCGGGGACATGACGAGGAGTCTCGAAATGGTCAAGACGTAAAGATCGGTATATTGGACGACTATATTCGGACTTCGGAAAGGTTCCGAGTGATTCGGGTATTTTTCGGAGTACCAGAGAGTTACGGGAATTTGCCGGGGAGTATATGGCCCTTATTGGGCCATACGGGAATAGAGGAGATAGGCCAAAAGGAAGGAGGCCTGCCCCCACCTCTGGTCCGAATTGGACAAGGGGTGCAGCCCCCTTTTCCTTCTCCCTCTCCTCCTCTTTCCTTCACTCCTACTCCAACAAGGAGGAGTCCTACTCCCGATGTGAGTAGGACTCCCCCCTTGGGCGCCCTTCTCCTAGGCCGGCCACCTCCCCCTTTCTCCTTTATATACAGGGGCAGGTGGGCACCTCTAGACACACAAGTTGATGAAGTTGATCGTCTCTTAGCCATGTGCGGTGCCCCCCTCCACCATAGTCCACCTCGATAATATTGTAGCAGTGCTTAGGCGAAGCCCTACGTCGGTAGAACATCAACATCGTCACCACGCCATCGTGCTGACGAAACTCTCCCTCAACACTCGGCTGGATCGGAGTTAGAGGGACGTCATCGGGCTGAACGTGTGCTGAACTCGGAGGTGCCGTGCGTTCGGTACTTGATCGGTCGGATCGTGAAGACATACGACTACACCAACCGCGTTGTGCTAACGCTTCCGCTTTCGGTCTACGAGGGTACGTGGACAACACTCTCCCCTTTTGTTGCTATGCATCACCGTGATCTTGCATGTGCGTAGGAAAATTTTGTAATTACTACGTTCCCAATAACAATACCGCAGGGAGGAAGAAGGGGTCGGAGGCCCTCCCGAGCTGGCGCTCTCTCGGAGAGAATGGCACGGCCGCCGATCGGGACGCGTGGGCAGCCGTTGGTCTCCTCCCTCGCCACCGACGACAGCATGAACGATGCACTTACACCCCTGCCCCGGTCGAGGTTGTCCGGCCAGATTTGTGACCAGCCGTGAGCTGAGAGAGAGTGTGGCCACCTATGTGTTGCTTAGATCAGGAGAGCATGAGAGAGTGAACGAGAGGAACCCTAGTAAAGCAAGCGCTAAGGCTCCTGCTTTTATATATAGTGGAGTGATTTTGTTGTACCAGCTTCAAAAAAATGCGCTCCTACGTGTACCCGTGAGTGGGTGTGAGAGAACTAGTGCGTGCGTGCACCGCTTCTCTTCGTGAGAGTACAATATACTATGCCCAAAGAACGTTCGCCGCAAGAGTAATAGTATAAGTGTGTGACGTGTGAGATAAAATAAAATGTGCGCATCGTCTTTTGTTTTTTAGAAGTTCTGAGGGTAGGGTGTGAAGAGCACATATGTGTGTGATGTCTACCTGCAGATAGACGGTGGGTGCGACGTGCGAGTCTGCGAGAGGACTCGGGAGAGTCATGACTCGTGAGGGTGCGTGTGCGTGAGAGAGAGGGGGGCACGTATCAATGCAATGCATGTGTCCGTAAATCATTATCCGGCAAACGTTCGCCACAAGCCTTTTCCTGACGAACGCCGTAAGAACCGTTAGATCGGCATCCGACAGTGTCAGTTTTGCCATGTCATTTAACAGAACAGCCACTCCTCCTACACACAAATCTTCCACGTGAGTGTTAGCAACTGCCGTATGCTCCCTCCGTTCCGAAATGTAGTGCATATAGCTTTATTGAAAATTCGAACCTCGCAAACTTTTACCGAGTGTTCGTGTACCAAATTGCACATGTAGAATACCATGTATATATCATTTCATTCATCTTCGAGAGGTAACTATAAATGGGTGAGGAGTCTACAAAGAAAGACCATCGTATCACCCGCAACAATTTAAAACATCCTTTAGTGTCGAGGAATATCATAGGAACTCTATATGATATGATTTTTATAGGATTTTTTCCTTTAGAGCCAATTGGTTCATAGGAATAGATTCATATACTCCACATTTCAAAGGAAATAAACATGATATCATTTCTATAGCTTTAGAGCCACTTGGTTCATATGAATGGATTCCTATACTCCCTTAATTTCAAAGGAAAATAAACATTAGCGTATATTCAATAGAAAAGTTCCTATGATATGAACCAAATTACATCTCTTTTCTAATCCCTCCTCATAGGAATTGAGATACATGTCATCTCTAGATTCAATAGAAAAGTTCCTATGATGTGAACCGAATGACATCTCATTTCCAATCCCTACTCATAGGAATTGAGATGCTCCATGTCATCTCTTTCCCTACAACTTCCATGTATACATCTTCTATTCCTAAATAGATAGTACAACCCACTAGTAGCTTTTTTCCAAAACATGCAACTATGGCACAAGAACTATATAGTGTGCCAATAACTTTGAAAGATGGTCACTGGATGAAGCTAACCCGACAGTGTAGAGATAGGCAAATCCGAGCACTACTGGCCGTTGGATATCATCCACATTCCACCAGATCTGCCACATGTACAATTTAGAAGACTCCATGGTTGAACTTAAGCATAATGCACAAACCTCAAAACACAAGCACTTCTCCTTTGTTCTAGAATCTTCTGTATCATAATTGATTATTTTTTCTAAATGAATTGCCATTATTTGTTTTTTACTTTATGATTTACAATGCACAACCCCATGAATCTTAACATTTTTATAAAACTAATTGATTTTGAATGAGATGAACTATAAGAACTAAATGAACATCTACATCATGCATATATGACTCAAAGCTTTACATGCTATAGTGTGTATTTATTCATAATTTGGTTTCGAAATCTCATGCGTTCAATACATGTGTACCTTACTAGTTTTGAGTAGAGTAACAAATTTCACGCGGCCTCGGGTATATCAAAATGCAGGGCCCATGCATCATTGCCTTTCGGTCGAACCTACGTCCACAATTTTTTGTACGTACTATATCTCCACTGGTCCTTGAACCCAAAATGCTGCCTCGTTCCCGTAAAACCAAGCGGCACACACATATTTAAGGTGTCGACTCGAACCCGTTTACTACGACGTGGCCCCGCACACCGTAGTACTCCTACAAACCCTACTGCCGCACTCATCATCGGTTTTCTCCAAGAGGACGAGGGAGAAGCCGATTTGTAGTGGAGGCGCTTTCAAAAAAAAGGATCTGTAGTGGAGACCCCTACCCTAGGTGCCCTAGGTAGCTGTCGCACATTGTTTTCTCTTTTCTTTATGCTCTTGCGCCCTAGAGTGAAATGATGGTTGCTTCGTCCGTCCAGCTTAATGCGGGAAAGGTGGGGCTTTGTGATTTGACCCCTCATCACTCATTTTCTACTACTGTGGCGCTACGACCAGTGTGCCTCCAATTCCAACCGCTGCTCCGAACTGTAATTTGGTGCATCGCACGTGGAACAAGACGGTGGATGAGCCACATGTCGGCCAAAGGGGTCCTGTTAAGTGTGCCGCCATTTCGTGGGCGGACTGACCCTTCTTGAGTTGCTACGCCAACACGACAGGAGCAGCCTACCACTTGGTTTTGCTCCTTGGTGAATCCCGACTATATTGATCTAAAAAGATACGTGCTGAACTACCCTCTCCGTCTTGGTTTTTTTATTTTTAGGCGTCTCGGTTTATAGGGCATGCACGTAGTTCTAGGTCATCCATTTGACTAACTAAATATGAGTTACTATGTCACAAAAAGTATATCATTGGATTCTTAAGCGGATGTAGTTATATTTAAAAGTCGAGGGCGGGGCTTTTCCTGCGCGGTAGGCGGGGCAGTTCCACCTAGTCGGTTCGACAGAGACGCGAGAAGACGAGGGAGTAGGCTGCTGCAAACCTAGGGCTGTGTGATTTGACAGCGAGTTACTGCTAGACAGATGGGGCCCCGTGATTTGACTTGCCATTATCATTTTAACTGCGGCGCTACGACCGGCATGAGTCTCCCGATTCCTGACCACCTTCATTACGAAGAAAGAGATAGAGAGGAGTAAAGAAATACACTTATAGCCAACCTTATAGCCAACCTTGTTGTAGTATGAGTGACTAAGTGATGACTATTTATGACATGCCAACATCAGATAGCCTAACGCACCGTGTTAAATCTCCAAGGGCGCGAGCGACGCTACGGTCATGGTAGGCGCGACCATGATACGGGCTGCTGGCAGCCCTTGGATCTGAGATCAAATGGTCGCATGCTAAGTTGCTGAAAATTTGCAGAATAACCCTCCAGGATAGGATATTCACCCATAGGTCTAGAATCACGCCATGCAACCATTCGATCTCAGATCCATGGGCTCTCGGAAGCCCATATCATGGGAGAATGGAAAGACACTACCCTGCCGTTCGCACGCTGGCAGTTCGCTCCTACTCGTCCCCGCACGTCCTTCAATACTACGGCGGTTCGCTCCTAGTCGTCCTGTCCATTCACATTATGGCAGTTCCACTGATCCTAACCCTCCTCCCAAATCCATGGCGTCCCAAATCTCCACGATCGGCTGTGAGTACAAGGTTAGAACCATCACCGGCGATGAGTTCGACATCATCTACACCCGTTCTTCCGTGACGGTGAAAGGATGCCTTTCTCGCTTCAGACACATGTTCGAAAACTCAGATGATGAGTGGGTCACTAGGCTAGATGTTGAGTACACCACAATCCTGGGACCAGAGAAGGATATAAGGACGAAGAGAGGAAGAAGCCCGCCATGATCCAGGTTTGCATACATAATGTTTGCTTGGTCTACCACATATGCCATGCCGACGTTGAGTGCCAGGATTTTAAGAACTTCCTCAAGGACAAAACAGTGAAATTCGTTATTGTAGACTTTAAGAACGGCAGGGATGTCCTACATCGGATAGGTCTCGTTGTAGGCAACCCCTTCGACCTCTAGAAGAATCGGCTGGTGTCCTCTCGTCAGCCTTCAATGCTGACCCTGGCAGGAGCCATGGTTCATACTTCGTACGGTAAAATGGAGAAACCTCCATACACGTTTCATCGTCATGCATGGCAGCGGAATGTACTAGATATAGACCACATCCACTACGCTTCAATGGATGGCAACCTTTGCTTCAATATCTACAAGGGTTGGATGAAGAGCAACAGCCAAGTGTGCAGTTCAAGCAAAGAAGTATCGGCCAAGAGGGAGAGGGACAAGGACGAAGTCGAGGACGTGGACAAGGACTCCGAGTAAGGTGGCAGTGTCGTTTCTCATGGTGGTTCTAAACTTCTAATGCGGTGTCTACCGGATTAGTTGCATAGTTTAATTTCAGGTGTGCTTAGTTTAATTTGAGGGGTGTGTTGTGCTAAGCCCCCAGCAGAACTATGTTATGTTTCTTCTCGTTACTTTAACTCTTCAGTATGTACATACTACTAGTATTTCTTTAATAGAATTTAGCACCCCAATTAAGCACGTACTAGCTTTCTTAATAGTACTATATGCATAATTTGGCGACGAGCGCTCTCTATATGTACCACCTTTTTTTTAATTTCAATTTTTGCTCCATGGAGGGAGTAGTAATTTTTTTCTCCTCGTCCTGCGAGCCACCGCGCGCATGGGAGAGGGAGCGGCCGTAAGGCGTAGTAAGCAAGCTTCACCTCATCCTGCGAGCCATCGCGCCCATGGGCGGGGGAAACGGCGTACTAAGCAAGCTTCTCCTCGTTCTGCGAGTTGACGGGACACATCAAAAGTACTCCAGTGTATAGATCCTTGCCTCTAAGGTAGGCCCCACATGGTTTGCCTCTTTTTTAACATAACACGTCAAGTCGCAATTTGTTTGTTCACCCGTGGTAGACGATCCTCCCTCCACCAAGTGGACAACCAGTACACGTGCCAAATTACCATGTGGGCTGCCTTTTTCATATAGAAATGAGCTCCACCATGTACCCGCGCGGGTGTGGTTGGGAAAGAGACGGGAGTACGTGTGCTGTGCATGCACCTCTTCTCTTCGTGCACGTCCCCCACCTACGTGGGTGTGTGTGAGAGAGATAGACATAATGCGCCGTCCATCCCCATGCCTCTGCCCAGTCCGACCACCAGTCACCACCACGCCCCACTCCTCCTCACCTTATCTCTCATCTTTCTCCCTCCATTTTTATATACAAGGGGCCACTGTCAAAATTACAATTTGCAGATATACAAGGCCACTAACACTAATCGATGCAATAGTAATGGTGTTTGCCTCGTGGTACTAGCAAAGGAGGACATTAATTATCCCTTGCATGCATGCGGGAGTTTTTAAAAAAATGCATCTTGATGTTCCGTGCAATGCATGGGCATCTTGCTAGTCCATGAAAACAACACATGGCAAAATTCCACGGCGAACGAGGGATTTGAATCTGTTGGGAGGGGCTGTTTGGATCTTGCCCGGGGTAGCCAAAATATTGGCGACCCTTTTGTCCACCGGTGCCTTTGCTATCGATGAACGAGGAATGGCTCGGGTGCTCATGCTGTCATGCATCCTCCAGCGCGCACGTTGGAGACGAGCTCGCACGAGCTATGTTTTTTTTGTCCTACAACGCCGCCCAAGCCGCCCGCAGACCGACCGGCGACCCGCAAATTACGCCATCCAACCGTAGCCGCACACATTATGACAGCAACTCAACCAACCGGACGAAATTCATGCAAACACGTTGACAAACTGATATTTCATATAAACAACGACGAAAATCATATAAAACACCAGATTCTCATACAAACATGACGGATTTCATTACATTCAAATGAACTATGCGGTGCTAGTTCTGGACAGCACAGGTATATAATACCTGGCCTAATGGTCACCCGCCAATCGATTTGTGTCCCTCATGTCCGGCAGCACAATCACCGGACTGCCGGGAGCCCCAGAGGTATATGCTTCAGCGCAAAGGACGGCTCGCTTCCCCACTGCCCAACTGATATCATTGGCTGGTGCCGAAGATGATGGTGGCCGGCACCGGTTCGAGTTCATCACTCGCCACTACTTCGCCATGGCCGGCACCAGCTCGAGTTCATCCTAACATTCCCCTCTTCCGTAGAGCCCATGCAGGGTCGACAAAGGTCCTCGCAACAAAAGGATCCGGCAAGACACCTGTTGTGTACGCCGGCGTCGCCTCCGCTATAACATCCCAAATTTGCAATTTGGAATGTTATACCCTAGATCATCATGCATATCATATTTTCATGCATTTTGGTTGATCCTAGAAATTTCACGCAACTCAAGGACCCACGGAGAGAGTTGGAGATTTCGTTATTTTCATATTTGAGAGTTTTCTCAAATTTTGAAAAGAGGATCATTTGATTTATTTATTTATTTATTTCATCTTCAATTATTTTTCCAATATCAAATATGAGAGAGGGAATAATATGACTTTCCCAAACTTAGGAAAAGTGAAGATTTAATGAATAAATCAAATTTTGGTTTTGCCGGAGTTTTGTTTGCTTTTTATTTGGATAGGGAAAAATTGCGTGTTTTCAAAAAATTCCATTCTAGGTCCGGAGTAAAGTTCTTTTTGTTCGGCTCATTTTTAGGAGTCGGAGAAAATTTACTTTAGAGATTTTGGAGTTTCGTTTAGATTTTCTTTCTTTTGTTTTTCTGCGTGCGTAACCGATTTTAAAAAAAAGGACAAAGGCCAGCCGGGCCAAAGGCCCAGCCAGCCGGCCGCCTCCCCAGCCAGCGCGCGCGCCAGGCGCAGCGCCAGGCCGCCGCCTCCCTCGCTCTAGGCCGAGTCCCAGAGGGACTCTAGGCCGGTTAGCCCCCCCTTTCCTTGTTTTGTTTTCCTTCTTTTGCTTGCCCCCTACCCCAAGTAATCCCCCCCACCTATATAAATACACCCCAAACCCCCCCCTCTCCTCACATCAATCCCAAGCCCCTCTCCTCCTTAGCCGCGCCCCACCCCGCGCCCCTCACCCGCCGCCGCCGCCTCTAGCCGCCGCCGCCCAATAGCCGTCGTCGCCGCCGTTCGCCGGAGCCTCGCCGAGGTTGTCCCGCGCCGCGTCTCTTTTTCTCCCCTCGGTTCAGTTTTTCTTCTAAACCGTTCCGGTTCTTTCTTAACCGTTCCGGTTTTCTTTCGTTCTTTGTTTCGGTTTTCTTTTCCGAAAACCCTAGATCGGTTTTCGTTCTTCTTTCGGACCGTTCGTCTCAACGAACGTGATCACTGATTGTTCCCGGTTAACGAACGTCCGTTCGTTTAACCGTTCTTCGTTTCCTTTTCGTCGGCTTTATTCCGCGATCGCGATCTCAGATCCGATCTTCGTTCTAGTCTTTCTTCTCGCTCGTTTATCGGAATCAGGTGATTCAAGTGCCTGGAGTTTCATTTCGAAACCGCCGTTCCGTCTAATCAACTTAAACAAGTTTTTGCCCCGGTAAAATTAGACCTAGTTTCAACTTGTTAGAACTGAGTTGTTTTCTTCCGCCGTTTGTTTTCCGTTGCTTTGTTCGGTTCGTTCTTTCTTTCCAACCGGAGTTCTTAAGTTGAACTTTCTGGTTCGATCTCTTGTTCGAGTTTTACCTGTGCATTAGATGAGTACTTATTGTGTGCTTGTTGTTTGTCTGCGATAGATTACCCGGATTGCGCCGCTTGTTACTTCGATTCCCTAGGTCTCGCGGATCATCAGCAAGGCAAGTAACACTTTGATCATACGTTTTCTACAACCCATGTTTTATTGCATTAGATCAATCCTCTCACATTGCATGATTAGGATCTAATTAAATTGAGGGATGGGAAGTAGATGAGGTAGTACCTATCACCTGTATTATTATGAAACCTTTGGGAGTTACTTCTACGTTTGCTTATTATGCCATGTATGCTAGTAGACGTGGATTGGGTGAGTGATATCCATGACAGATGTGAGTTGATAATTTTAATGGTTTATCTAAGGTGGCCACTTAAACACACATCTGGGTGGATTGAGGCACCTGATGTCTATCAGGACTTGCCTGTTTTATTTTGGACCGCCACCCAGGCTCAAAGGGATCATAAGATAACTCATGCTAGAAACTTCCGTGTGCAGCCACATGCTACTATGGGCTCTGGCATAGTTGACTAAGTTGTGCGAACTCTTACGGGGTGGACTAGCAGATGTAGGGGTTGTAGGTGGTACGGTCTACCCCACATGTAAGGTGCTAGCGCTTCTGAAAGACTATGTCTCGGTCATCCGTTTCTCAAACACCATGTAGTGCGAGAAGACAAACGGAGGCGATCGAGTCATGTGGGGAAAAGTGCGCAAACCTCTGCAAAGTGTACAAACTAATCATGATTAGCCGTGTCCCCAGTTATGGACAACTTGAGTATCTAGTACTTGAATATCATGTGAATCTCAACATGTTACTTCTAATTAATGTTGTTGGGTTTTAATTGTTCACTTAATTGGGATCAGAATGCTGTCAACCATTCTCGATGTTTAACAACTACCATGATAGTTAAATAAATTTATTCCTTTGCAGTAGGGAAAAACTGGCTTTACGCAAAATGTAACCATAGAGCTTTCCACCAGCATATATGCATGTAGTATAGCTGTTTCATTCCATTACTCTCTATGTGTTACATTGCCAGCATATTCCATGTGCTGACCCATTTTCGGGCTGCAACTTCTCATGTTGCAGACTTTTCAGACGACGAGTAAGGTGCTTTTAGGTCGTAGTTCTATACTCAGTGATGCCATTGGAGTTGATGGACCCATTTATCTTCCGAGTCTTCCGCTGTTATCCTTATTAGATGGCCTTAAGCCATATTTATTGTAATAAGTTCTCTTTGAGACAACGATGTAATAAGTGTGTGATTGCAACTCTGCTATAAATCCTTCAAAGTACTGTGTGGTGTCAGCATTACTGATCCAGGGATGACACCGGAGCACAGAGCACTTGATCCATTCGGGTCGGGTCGCTACAGAGATGGTATCAGAGCACACGCTGACTGTAGGACACGACCACTAAGTTAAAGCCATAGATCACCATTCTCTTCTCATTTTCAAACTCCTCATCTTTTCTACCCTTTTAGGATGACGAACGCGAAGATTAAGTACGCCCAACCGGATGAAGGCACACCATTTGGATTTCACCTGAAGGAAGTCACCAAGTACCTGAATATCGGATTACCAAGCTTCACGGGAACCTTCAACGCCACTCTGCCTGAAGAGGAGCGCTGGAAGATTCAAGCTCACGTTCCGGGAAGGACATTCGTGCCAATCACGAAGCCTATAGATACTGTTTTCAATGCACCAACCTGGAGTCTGGGAAAGAGCATGGCAGCTCATATCACCATAGGACGCATTGGAGAAGTTTACCAAGAAGACCTCAAGGACACTATCTACCAGATTTGCGGACGCCGAGATGAACAGTGGGAGTTAATCAGCACCAAGAAGGATAGATCCATTGCATCTTTCATCCAGGAGTTGAACCAGCACATCCGACGCCACGAGAACCAGATGTGCAATGATATGATAGAATTGAAGAATGCGAAGGCAAGGATCATCGAGCTAGAAGGAGAACTAAAGTCTACACGCAAGGACTACATGGACGAAATCGTAGCTCTAGCAAGGCACAATGGCGATCTTAAGCAGGAGATTGAAGAACTCAAGAGGAAGTTAGCATCCAAGGAGGAAGACGAGTACGTCGCATGTCCGGACAACTACATCATCATCGACGACACCGATTCGGATCCCAGTGAACCCGACTTTGAAGACGAAGCTGGAGCAGATATCATGGAGTCTTCCATCGGTTCAAATTTCTAGATGACCACCAGATAGTAGTAGTATTCCCCCATGTAAACACAATAGTTCGAGCACTTTTGCGATAGTTTTAGATCGTTTGTAAGCCCTTGTCTGATTGAATGGAGTGATTTTGTGTGCATTTGCTCATGTGCATTGGGGTAGTGTTTTCCCTTTAGACCTCACTCTATTCTTAATTCTCTTCTTTTCTAAACCCTCAGATGCCTCCGAGACGTGACAATGGATTCCCACCGGAGCTCACTCAGTTGATCCAGCAGCAAAATCAATTGATGCAGATGTTAGTCCAGAATCAACAGAACAACAACAACAACCCACCACCACCACCACCTGTTGACCACTTAGCCCGTGTCCTTAGGCTGAATCCGCCGGTGTTTTCCAGTAGCACCGAGCCAATAGTAGCAGACGATTGGCTCCGCAAGATAGGAAGGGAGTTGACCACTGCAGGATGCACGGATGGTGAGAAAGTGAAGTTCGCCGCTCACCATCTTGACGGACCCGCGGCAGCATGGTGGGAGAATTTCACAGCCACTTACCCAGTTGACACTGTCACATGGGATCAGTTTCAGCAAGCTTTCCGCACTGCCCATGTTTCAGCAGGAGCTATGGCCATAAAGAAGCGTGAGTTTCGCAACTTACGCCAAGGAGGAAGGACAGTTGGCCAGTACGTTGACGATTTCAGCAAGTTAGCACGTTATGCCCCAGATGACGTTGCTACGGATGCTGCTAAGCAGGAGAAGTTTCTGGAAGGACTGAATGATGAACTAAGCATGAAGTTGATGGTAGCGAGTTTCAACAACTACCAGGAGTTGGTAGATCGTGCCATCATGATTGAAGGAAAGCAACAGCAGATTGAGAACCGTAAGAGGAAGTATGGACAAGGGAAGTTTAACTCTGGAGCCCAGCAGAAGCCCCGTTTTGCCCCTAAACCGGGATTTCAGTTTCAGCACACCCATGGAGGAGGTAGCTCGCACAACCATAATGGCCACAAGAATGGTAATGGGAATGGAGGAAGCAACGGCCAGAACCGGACCACCCCATCGACCCCAACCAAGAGAGACCTGAGTCAAGTCACCTGTTTCAAGTGTTCCAAGACCGGACATTATGCCAACGAATGTCCTGAAGGCCAGAATGGAAATGGCAATGGAAGCTCTGGGAAGATGCCGAACCCTTTCAATAGGGGACAGGTGAACCACGTTAATGTGGAGGAGGTTGAAGATCAGCCCGATGCAGTAATCGGTAAGTTTTTGGTTAAGTCATTTACCGCACTTGTTCTTTTTGACACTGGTGCATCGCATTCATACATATCAAGGGGATTTGTGGATAAATATAACCTGCCAACCCAAGCCCTTAGGTCACCCATGTTAGTAAGCTCACCAGGAGCAGAGTTTATGGCTAGACGATGGTGTGATCGGTTACCATTAAGGATTGGAAACTATGTTTTTCCCTCAGACCTAATAGTATTGGAATCTCAAGTATTGGATGTGATATTAGGCATGGATTGGTTATCAAAGTATGAAGGGAATATTGAGTGTGCTAGTAACTCAATTTTTCTTACCACACCAGAAGGAAGAAGGATCAAGTATGTATCCCGGCATGTGCCAAACAGGACACACGTAAATTGCCTAATAGGAGTCGTGTAGGAGGAAGTACCAGTGGTAAAGGATTTCCCTGATGTATTTCCTGAGGAATTACCAGGCATGCCACCGGATAGAGACATTGAGTTTTTGATTGAGTTATTGCCAGGTACATGCCCAATATCAAAGCAACCGTACCGGATGCCAGCAAAGGATTTGGTAGAAATTAAGAATCAGATTAAGGAGTTATTGGATAAAGGTTACATTCGCCCAAGTTCTTCGCCTTGGGGATCACCCGTACTTCTAGTGGAAAAGAAGGATGGATCATTAAGGATGGTTGTAGATTATCGGGGATTGAATGAAGTAACCATCAAGAACAAGTACCCACTGCCAATGATCAACGACCTGTTTGATCGGTTACAAGGAGCTAAAGTGTTTTCCAAGATCGATTTGCGATCAGGGTACCATCAATTGAAGATTCGAGAGTAGGACATACCTAAGACAGCATTCACTACAAGATATGGACTGTATGAGTATACCGTTATGTCATTTGGATTGACTAACGCACCTGCCTATTTTATGAACCTGATGAACAAAGTGTTTATGGAGTTTTTGGATAAGTTTGTCGTAGTGTTCATTGATGACATCCTGGTTTATTCAAAGAATGAAGAGGAGCATAAGGAACATTTGCTTTTGGTTTTGGAGAAACTAAGGGAACATCAGTTATATGCCAAATTCGGCAAATGTGAGTGTTGGTTGAAGGAAGTTGGATTCCTCGGACACGTTATATCCGGAGAAGGTATAGCAGTTGACCCCACAAAGGTTGAGACCGTAACCGAATGGGAAGCACCAACGACAGTTGGAGAGATCTGGAGTTTTCTTGGACTCGCAGGATACTACCGGAGATTTATTGAGAATTTCTCAAAGATTGCGAAGCCTATGACGGAATTGTTGAAGAAGGATACTAAATTCAATTGGACTGAGGAATGTGAGGCTAGTTTCCAGGAGTTGAAGAAATGTTTGGTTACCTCACCAGTATTGATTTTGCCAGATCAGACCAAGGATTATGAGGTGTATTGCGACGCTTCATGTCGAGGACTTGGAGCAGTGCTTATGCAGGAAGGGAGAGTTGTTTCGTATGCTTCACGGCAACTGAAGCCTCATGAGTTGAATTATGCCACGCATGATTTGGAGTTAGCTGCTATAGTGCATGCATTGAAAACTTGGAGACATTTCCTCATTGGAAATCATTGTGAGGTGTACACGGATCACAAGAGTTTGAAGTACATTTTCACGCAGAAGGAGTTGAACCTCAGACAGAGGAGATGGTTGGAGCTCATCAAGGATTATGATATGAGATTGCATTACCATCCTGGAAAAGCTAATGTAGTAGCTGATGCATTGAGCCGTAAGAGCCATGTCAATACTCTAATGACGGGGAAAATACCCAAGGAGTTAGCAGAAAACCTTCATGAGCTATGTTTGGAAATAGTTCCAAGAGGCTATGTAGCAGCATTGGATATTCAGTCAACATTGATGGATAAGATCAGAGAAGCTCAGAAATCTGACAAGGAGATTGTTGCTATAAAAGAGAAATTGAGCGAAGGAAAAGCAAAGGGATTTCGTGAGGATGAGCACCATACCCTATGGTTTGAGGACCGTGTTTATGTGCCAAATGACCCGGAGATCAGGAAGTTGATTTTGCACGAGGCACATGATTCACCGTATTCGATTCACCCAGGGAATACCAAGATGTATTTGGATTTGAAAGAAACATTCTGGTGGACCGGAATGAAGAAGGATATTGCAGCATATGTAGCAGTTTGTGACGTATGTCAGAGAGTAAATGCAGAGCATCAGAAGCCAGCAGGATTGTTACAACCATTGCCGATACCCGAATGGAAGTGGGATAAGATAGGCATGGATTTTATCACAGGACTACCCAGGACGAAAGCAGGCTATGACTCGATATGGGTAGTAGTTGATCATTTGACAAAGGTAGCACATTTTATTCCAGTTAAGACCACTTACACCAGTGCTAAGTTGGCAAAGATATACATGACTAGGATCATTTGTTTGCATGGAGTTCCGAGGAGTATCATATCAGATAGAGGAACCCAATTTACCTCAAGGTTTTGGAATCAGTTGCATGAAACTTTAGGAACCAGACTAGAGTTCAGCACAGCTTTTCATCCACAGACAGATGGACAGACCGAGAGAGTCAATCAGATTTTGGAAGATATGCTGAGAGCTTGTGCACTAGATTATGGATCTAGTTGGGACGATAACTTGCCGTATGCGGAGTTTTCTTATAACAACAGTTACCAAACCAGTTTGAAGATGGCACCTTTCAAAGCTTTATACGGAAGGAGGTGCAGGACACCGTTGTCATGGGACGAAGTTGGAGACCATCAATTCTTTGGACCAGATTTGATTAAGGAGTCTGAACGGAAAGTTAAGTTGATTCGCGATAGGCTCAAGGTAGCCCAGTCTAGGCAGAAGAGCTACGCAAATTCTAAACGCAAGGAGACAGTTTACGAAACCGGAGACAGAGTTTATCTTCGAGTATCCCCACTTCGAGGAGTTAAGCGCTTTGGAGTTAAAGGAAAATTAGCACCGCGTTTCGTTGGACCATATAAGATCTTGCAGCGAATGGGAGAAGTCGCTTATAAGTTGGAATTACTAGAAGAGCTGTCAGGAGTTCATGATGTATTCCATGTTTCTCAGCTGAAGAAATGTCATGCTGAGATGGCGGAGGTACCGCTAAGAGATACCGTGCCACTCGAAGCGATTCAGTTGAAGGACGACTTAACGTATGAGGAGAAGCCAATAAAGATTCTCGATTATGCCAGCAGAGTTACCCGCAACAAGGTTATCAAGTTTTGCAAAGTTCAGTGGAACCACCACTCAGAGGATGAAGCCACCTGGGAAAGAGAAGAAGATTTGCTCAAGGACCACCCTCACCTATTTTCTAGCCAACCCGAATCTCGAGGGCGAGATTCGTCTTAAGGGGGGTAGGTTTGTAACATCCCAAATTTGCAATTTCGAATGTTATACACTAGATCATCATGCATATCATATTTTCATGCATTTTGGTTGATCCTAGAAATTTCACGCAACTCAAGGACCCACGGAGAGAGTTGGAGATTTCGTTATTTTCATATTTGAGAGTTTTCTCAAATTTTGAAAATAGGATCATTTGATTTATTTATTTCATCTTCAATTATTTTTCCAATATCAAATATGAGAGAGGGAATAATATGACTTTCCCAAACTTAGGAAAAGTGAAGATTTAATGAATAAATCAAATTTTGGTTTTGCCGGAGTTTTGTTTGCTTTTTATTTGGATAGGGAAAAATTGCGTGTTTTCAAAAAATTGCATTCTAGGTCCGGAGTAAAGTTCTTTTTGTTCGGCTCATTTATAGGAGTCAGAGAAAATTTACTTTAGAGATTTTGGAGTTTCGTTTAGATTTTCTTTCTTTTGTTTTTCTGCGTGCGTAACCGATTTAAAAAAAAAGGACCAAGGCCAGCCGAGCCAAAGGCCTAGCCAGCCGGCCGCCTCCCCAGCCAGCGCGCGCGCCAGGCCGCCGCCTCCCTCGCTCTAGGCCGAGTCCCAGAGGGACTCTAGGCCGGTTAGCCCCCCCTTTCCTTGTTTTGTTTTCCTTCTTTTGCTTGCCCCCTACCCCAAGTAATCCCCCACCTATATAAATACACCCCAAACCCCCCCTCTCCTCACATTAATCCCAAGCCCCTCTCCTCCTTAGCCGCGCCCCACCCCGCGCCCCTCACCCACCGCCGCCGCCTCTAGCCGCCGTCGCCGCCGTTCGCCGGAGCCTCGCCGAGGTTGTCCCGTGCCGCGTCTCTTTTTCTCCCCTCGGTTCAGTTTCTCTTCTAAACCGTTCCGGTTCTTTCTTAACCGTTCTGGTTTTCTTTCGTTCTTTGTTTCGGTTTTCTTTTACGAAAACCCTAGATCGGTTTTCGTTCTTCTTTCGGACCGTTCGTCTCAACGAACGTGATCACCAATTGTTCCCGGTTAACGAACGTCCGTTTGTTTAACCGTTCTTCGTTTCCTTTTTGTCGGATTTATTCCGCGATCGCGATCTCAGATCCGATCTTCGTTCTAGTCTTTCTTCTCGCTTGTTTATCGGAATCAGGTGATTCAAGCGCCTGGAGTTTTGTTTCGAAACCGCCGTTCCGTCTAATCAACTTAAACAAGTTTTTGCCCCGGTAAAATTTGACCTAGTTTCAACTTGTTAGAACCGAGTTGTTTTCTTCCGCCGTTTGTTTTCCGTTGCTTTGTTCGGTTCGTTCTTTCTTTCCAACCGGAGTTCTTAAGTTGAACTTTCTGGTTCGATCTCTCGTTTGAGTTTTACCTGTGCATTAGATGAGTACTTATTGTGTGCTTGTCGTTTGTCTGCGATAGATTACCCGGATTGCGCCGCTTGTTACTTCGATTCCCTAGGTCTCGCGGATCATCAGCAAGGCAAGTAACACTTTGATCATACGTTTTCTACAACCCATGTTTTATTGCATTAGATCAATCCTCTCACATTGCATGATTAGGATCTAATTAAATTGAGGGATGGGAAGTAGATGAGGTAGTACCTATCACCTGTATTATTATGAAACCTTTGGGAGTTACTTCTACGTTTGCTTATTATACCATGCTATGCTAGTAGACGTGGATTGGGTGAGTGATATCCATGACATATGTGAGTTGATAATTTTAATGGTTTATCTAAGGTGGCCACTTAAACACACATCTGGGTGGATTGAGGCACCTGATGTCTATCAGGACTTGCCTGTTTTATTTTGGACCGCCACCCAGGCTCAAAGGGATCATAAGATAATTCATGCTAGAAACTTCCGTGTGCAGCCACATGCTACTATGGGCTCTGGCATAGTTGACTAAGTTGTGCGAACTCTTACGGGGTGGACTAGCAGATGTAGGGGTTGTAGGTGGTACGGTCTACCCCACATGTAAGGTGCTAGCGCTTCTGAAAGACTATGTCTCGGTCATCCGTTTCTCAAACACCATGTAGTGCGAGAAGACAAACGGAGGCAATCGAGTCATGTGGGGAAAAGTGCGCAAACCTCTGCAGAGTGTACAAACTAATCATGATTAGCCATGTCCCCGGTTATGGACAACTTGAGTATCTAGTACTTGAATATCATGTGAATCTCAACATGTTACTTCTAATTAATGTTGTTGGGTTTTAATTGTTCACTTAATTGGGATCGGAATGCTGTCAACCATTCTCGATGTTTAACAACTACCATGATAGTTAAATAAATTTATTCCTTTGCAGTAGGGAAAAACTGGCTTTACGCAAAACTGTAACCATAGAGCTTTCCACCAGCCATATATGCATGTAGTATAGCTGTTTCATTCCATTACTCTCTATGTGTTACATTGCCAGCATATTCCATGTGCTGACCCGTTTTCGGGCTGCAACTTCTCATGTTGCAGACTTTTCAGACGACGCGTAAGGTGCTTTTAGGTCGTGGTTCTATACTCAGTGATGCCGTTGGAGTTGATGGACCCATTTATCTTCCGAGTCTTCCGCTGTTATCGTTATTAGATGGCCTTAAGCCATATTTATTGTAATAAGTTCTCTTTGAGACAACGATGTAATAAGTGTGTGATTGCAACTCTGCTATAAATCCTTCGAAGTACTGTGTGGTGTCAGCATTACTGATCCAGGGATGACACCGGAGCACAGAGCACTTGATCCATTCGGGTCGAGTCGCTACATCCGCGGTGGCCTTCATGGGACCCAAGCAGCGGCGACCTCCCGTGTTCTACTTCTCCTCGATGATGGCGGCGGACGCGGAGGCGCTGGCCACCGACTCGTCACTCTTCGTGCACCCGGCTTATGTCGTTGCTTGCATGGCGCGGCCGCCGGCATGGGAGTCTCGGCCACAGAAACGGGAGACACGGTACGAGGCGGCGGCATGGACGGCAGCAACGACGCCCGTGCGCCGCTCCTCATTGAGCTGGCCTGGAGCGGCGAGTTGCTGAATCGCGCGCCGGCTTGGGGTGGCAACTGGCTCCGTCGGGTGAGGGGAGGGAGGTGGATCATCCAGCTTCATAGCTCGTATCCGGCGGGCAACCCAGCCGGCTTGGATGCGGAATAACTACTCTTCGTAAGCCATTGTAAGAGTGGACAAAATGGTGGAGGAGATAGGGGAGCGGCGGAGGTGTGCGATTCTTGGCCGGCGTTTGGCCTCGTTTAAATAGGAGATTAAATAGACAGCATATGGGAGGAGCTTGCCCGGCGTTGCGTTTAACGCCGGCCCAGTCATGAACGGACGTGTGTCCAGAGTGGGTTTCTCGGCTTCCACACGGGCGGGTTTCATGGAGGCGTTTGAATGCGACACGGAGGCGTGTTCAGCCGGGCGTGCCGCGAGTGGCGCCCTCGACTCTGACCTAGGACACCACGCCGTTCTTCCACTGACGTGTGGGCTCTTTGGGTGCATGGCCTGCAGGTCAGTGACCCAACGCAGGCAGCGCACAACAGAGGAACCTTTGGTGGGCCAGGGCGGTCAGAAGAGGGCATTTCATAAACCGATGATTGTTCATTGAGTGTGACGTCATCTTTTTCATGTAGATAAGCATACTATGTTGATAGCCCCTTCGATACGTTGTGATTCATAAAGACCGCTGCAAACATCAATGTTCTTCTTATCACAGATAAGATTGATTAATACCTGTAACAATCCATGTCCTTAACAAAGGGTGCATGCACGTATAGGTTGAGCGTGTGTCTTGCATCGTGTGTTGTGTGCATGCAGGCGTGCGAGTGTTGCGTGCGTGCAAGGGTACGTTTCAGTGTTGCATGCATGGATGCATACGTGCGTGTGTTCGTGAGTGCATGTGTACGTGTCAGTGTTGCATGCCAGCATGCGTGCATGTGTACGTGTCAGTGTTGCACGCCTACATGCGTGCGTGTCTTGCGTGCGTGCATGTGTACGTGCGAGGTGAGGCTACATGTCAGTCGACTGACTTTTTCATCTCTGGTCATTAGATTTTCCAGCCGTTGGATACGAAATCAAGGGCCTCCAGTTTATCATCAAACTCCACCCCCCTGAGCCGCCAGCCATCACCGGCCGAACCGCCAGCCCCCGCCGCCCGCGGCCAGCCCGCCCTCCCCGAAACCACTCCCCACCGCCGGTCCGCCGCCGCACCGGCCATCCCTCTAGCCCCCCCCCCCGCCAAGCTTTTTCTCTGGGGATCCGCACCCCACCACCCAATCAACGCGCCCCAACCGCCGGTGACTGCCAACCAGAGGTCTCACGACTTTGAATACCCACCGACCACTAATTTATTACCATTTCTATCCTTCATATACGCGCTGACGGGTGGGCCCTATGGTAATGTGCGCTGCTGAATGTGGATCGTTTGACTGGTCAATTGATCGTGTTATCAACAAATTACGGAGCTGTATGGTGAGCCAGTGGCCGTATGATCACCCTAAAATGCACTCCTATTTTATTAATACAGTACAGACTCAAACTACCATTTCTTTCTTTCATATACGGGCTGACAGGTGGGCCCCACGGTTACGCGCCCCGATGGTGCAACACTAGTTGCGCCGCGTGGAACATTTGACTGGTCAATTGATTATGTCATCAACAAAATACAGAGTTGTACGGGTGAGCCAGTGACCGTATAATCATGATATGTATTTGTTTAACACGGTACAGACGCAAGGGCTCATATATACGCGCAAGCACTCACCTCTATAAGCGCACACACGTGAACCCTACCCCTATGAGCACCTTCGAGAGAGTGGGCCAGCATATATGCTCTTGAGATTTTACGAAGTCACCATAGGTGGCTCGTAGTCGAGTGGAACATCTCCTCCCACTGAATGTACATCGCCGGAAAATACTGAAATTAACACAAGATAAATGCGAGCACCGGGACTTTAACCTTGGTGGGCTCGAGAAACCACTGTCCTCTAACCATCCAACCACATGTTGGTTAGCACGACAAAATGTATGTGGTGACCATGATGAGCTTATTCTGAAGTCCAGTGACCATATCATGCTTTCTCTTCAAATACAATGACCGTAAGTGTCGTCAACAAAATACGGAGCACGCATCAAATGCAAAGTCCGTCAGTGTCATCAAAAAATATGGAGACGTATCGTGAGCTAGATACTGTTGTACTATTGTATATGCTTATTTTCTTAGTGGCCGATTGCATGTGTGGTGTGGTGGGCACATCATTTCTAGTTGTGGTGGGTCAACATGAAGACTCATGGGTCGGTTCCATACTGCGCCACATATAGGTTGGACCGAGACATGTTATACGAAGACCCATGTGGAGGACTCGGCGTACAACACGAAGCTACCAGAGTCGCGGAGGACTCTATCCCCACTGGTGATAAGCCGACTATATATGATTTGTAACCCTAGGCCCTTAGTATGTTATACAAGCTTGGGGGCTAGTTCGTCGATAGTATACACACACGCACAATGCCTGGTATTCATGTGTACTTTGTACACACCCCTATCACTAATATATAGTACCAGGAGTAGGCTCTTTCTTCAACTGCAAGGGTCCGATCCGAACTAGGGTAAAACTTTGCCTCGTATTACCATCCGGCCTAATATCCAGGGATATCCTACCGAATGATATGATGAAATCATATCTGCCAACTACTAAGAGAGAGGTGTGTCGGGGAGCAATGTGTGCGAGAGAGGCCTAAAGATAATGTGTGTGTGGGAGACACGTAGGCACATATATGTGCGTATAGAGGGCTAGTAGAGACCGTGCATGTGTATATATGCATGTGAGAGAAATAGTGTTTTCCAACTGAGATTAGTGAAAAGAGTACATAGTAGTCAGAAAGAGAGAGAGAGAGAAACAGAGAGAGCATGTGTGTGAGACACCCCGACACCCTGAGAGAGATTGTGAGCATGTGTGGAAGAGAAATGCCGATGCATATAAAGTGTGTGCACGTATGCGTTAGATAGAGAGATATATAACGCGTTTGTGAGAAGGGGGCGAGGCATAGTGCATCTACGTGTAAAAGGCGGTTCTACGCATTAAATTAAAATATAAATGGCATTATTATTTTTGGATGAGATCATGAATTTTGCAAATTGCGTATGGACGAAAATCGGTCTATCAGACACCCATACTCTATTGAATTCTAGCATGTGCATGTGTTTATTTCATATTATCAATCCATAGAGTGAGAGCGGTTTGAAATACAGGCAATGGATGCTTTTGCAATTCATATATAAACATTAATTAGTGCACTCCATGTTGTTAGTGTGAAGCACTTTATACATTTGTCACTTGCATGGATACATTCGAAATTGCTAGCTACGAAATAGAATACATGTCGAATTCAACATAAAGGGGGTTTCGAAGATTCGAATTCATAGGAAGTGCATTCATCTATTTGAACCCGAGATAATGGCATTTGTAAATCAAATGTAAAAGGGAGCATCAATCTTTGTTGTGAGTTTGAACATGCTATATATATTCATACGCATATCTAACTTTTTTTGCAACCAAGGAGATTATATCTAGAACCATGCATGAACTGAGGTAAGTTGCATATTTTTTAATATATACTCGTGTACAATGTATATTCAAATGTACCCCCTCCATTCCAAAATAATCGTAGCTTTAGGATTTTCAAGAGTAAAGATTTGTGAAGTTTGACAAATCCTGAAAGTTCAATTCAAGAGAACCGAAAACGTTAATGCTTCTGCTCCCAAATATTGAACGAAGCGCCAAATAGGCCTCTGGTCACCCGAAACCGCACGAGACTAATGTTTTGGTGGTAGGAAATTACTGTCCTGACTCTGGCCCGTGTAGCCTATCGGCCCGATGTCCAAAGGTCTAAACCGGGGTAGGTTTGTAACTTCACCAAGACGCCAGTCTCAACCGCCTCTGAGAAGCATTCATACGCCGTGGGCGCCTACCCATGCGCTCGGCCGAAATCTATCCCGCCCACATTTGGGACACCTGACATGACTGTCCTACCCCCAACCCGCAATATGTCCGAAATTTTAGATGGGGGCAAAGTTTGTAACTTTCCCCAAATTTCAAACAAGCGCGTCTCAAACCGAAACATTGTTCCCCCTTAGTTCCCCGCCTCCCTCCATTTCCCCATTCATACTCCGTGGGCGCGAAAACGCCCTCTCCACCAGCCGCGAAACCCAAGCCTCCTCCGTCCTCCACCCCATAGCGGCCAATCCACCGCCGCCCTCCTCCATCACGCCGGAGCCGGTACCCCGACATCGTCGTCCAACGCAACCGCAACACCCTCAAAGACTTAGCAGGTGAAGCCGAGGCAGAGCTGCCTCCACGATGCCGACGCCGACGTGCGCCGTACCAGAACCACTCTGACCATGCCGTCCTGTGCCTCATTGCTGCGGCTCCACTGTCGCAACCGTCCACCGCACCGGAGTTGTTCCCTCTACGCCGTCGTTCGCCGCCTCGGATCTGCTTCCCCGCCGCTGACAAACGGCCACCGCACCACACTCAACAACTTGGCCATGGGTTCGTCCAAGGCTGCGCCGTCCTCCACAACTTCTGGTTTCCGGCGAACAACAAGAAGATCGTCGAAAAAACAAAAGGAGGACACAACACTGCCAGCAGAAAGAGGTACTCCTCTTCCCTTATTCGTGCAAATCTTACGTCTCCGCTCACACCGTATTCATCCCATGAAAGAAACTAGTTGATCGCTTCTTACTGCATATTCTTCGTGATACTAAATGCACAAGGTTTCCTCCCTTTTACTATTTCACCTTTGCTAGAGGTCAGTAGCCCGCCTGGATTTCAATTTAGGGTCAGTCGAACCACAACTAAAAGAAGCAGCACCCGCTTAGGCGCGCGGAGCACCTAGTCCGCCTGTTCCCCGGGGAAGCGGCGCATCGGTGTCTATCATAGGGGTGTGGGGCGCAGGAGCTGCTTGCGCCCTATCTGGAGGTCGGCGAGGCTTGAATGGATGGCCGGGGGCGGTGCCAAGCACGACGGTGCGGTGAGGTCGAGGGGAGGGCACAGGCAGGGGAGGAATACTAGGCCGGTGGTCGCTGACATTTCGAGGAAGATCGTCAACACTGACTGGCTGGAGGTAGATGAAGGCGATCTGCCCGTTCTTTTTACATCGGACGGTGCAGAAAAAATGGACTGACCTATTTGCTTCCAGTCGACTGTTATTTTCATAGAATCCTATAGTAATTTAGTGTGCCATGCATGTTGTAGGGCTATCATATGTCTCCCATCATTTTTTTCTCACCGACCTGCTATCTGCTACCTTTACACTGTACTAATTGTGCACACACTTCACCCATACTCACACTATTGTTTTTTATGCATGGGTATTTCAGACTCTGACGCAGTGTTGATGAATGCAGAAAAGAAAAGACAGAAGTCGCTCCAGTGTAATTCGAAGATAAGCACTAAGTGTTTTAGCGCTCTAATGGGTGCAGTGTCAGTAGTTGGAGACAGTAAACGTAGCTCTGCAGTTGATGATCTCAATTGCTACACACAACCATCCCAGGTGTTGCTTTAACTTCGCGCTGTCAAATGTGGTTGCATGTTGCATATGGTGTCTAGCTTCTATTGCTTCCAATTTGGTTAAATTGCATCTGCTTAGTTTACACATTATACCTTTGATAATGACATGCCTTCCTGTTTTTGATACATACTACATATGTCTATTAACCATGTTCGTACATCAAACTAATGCTCTTTTGTATCCCTCGTCAATCACTTATGATGAGACAGTCACTCGAGTGGGTTACTGTGAGACGCCCTACTCGTTTAAAGAGTGCAGTGTCATCCTCCCCACATGATTCTCAAGAAACGGCAAGGCTAAATGAAGATAGTCAACGTAGCTCTCTAGTTGATCACCGCAATTCCCCCACACCACCATCGCAGGTGCTTGCTCTTACTTGGCAGTGTGATATGTGGTTGCATGTTGCATATGGTGTCTACCTTGTAATGCTTCTAATTAGGGTAAATTGCATCTTCTTAGTTAACACATTATACCTGTAAATATGACATGCCTTCCTGTTTTTGGTACATACTACGTCTTTCTATTAACCATGTTCTTATATCAAACTACTTTTCTTGTGTATCCCTCATCAATAATCCTAATTTGTTAAATTGCATCTCCTTAGCTTACACATTATACATGTGAATATGACACGCCTTCCTGCTTTTGGTACATACTACATCTGCCTATCACACCATGTTCTTACATCAAACTACTGTTCTTGTGTATCCTGCGTCTATCGCTTATGATGAGACAGTCACGCGCGTGGGTTAATATGAGACACAATACTCTTATAAAGAATGCAACTTCATCCTCTCCACATGATTCTCAAGAAACAGCAAGCCGAAATGAAGATATTGAACGTAGCTCTGTACCTGAAGACCGCACTTCCCCTACACCACCATCACAGGTGCTTGCTCTAACTTCGCAGTGTGATATGTGGTTGCATGTTGCATATGGTATCTAGCTTGTAATGCTTCTAATTAGGGTAAATTGCATCTACTTAGTTTACACACTATACCTGTGAATATGACATGCCTTCCTATTTTTGGTACACACTACATCTATGTGTTAACCTTGTTCTTACATGAAACTACCTCTCTTCTGTATCCTGCATCAATCACTTATGATGAGTCACCTTTATTCGTTGCATATTGCATATTATTTCTAGCCTGTTGCCATGTATTGCTTCTAATTTGGTCAAATACATTTGTTAGGGCACCCTTTTAATTTGGCAGAGTGATATTGGTTTCATCTTTCATATGGTTTCTAGCTTGCATCGATTCTAACAAGTTCAAGCACCTTGTGCTTAGTTTACACTTTATACATCATACATGTCAATATGTCACGCCGTCCATTTTTCATACATATTCCATCCTCCTATCATGCGGCTGCCTTACATGAAAGTAGTGTTCGTCAGTATCATGCATCAATGAGTTCTGAAGAGCAAATTTTATTCCTTTTTCTTGTGGGTTTGACTTGACAAGGCAAAATCAAGAAAGAGGAAGGAAAAGAGTAAGGAAGGCGATGATGGTGGTCCTCTGCAGCAACATAAACAGAGCATCTGTACCGATTCTCCTTGTACTGATAGTGCATTACAAGGTCCAAGTCTCCGCTCCCCTACTCCACCATCCAAGGTGCTTGCTCTAACTTGGCAGTGTGATATCTGGTTGCATGTTGCATATGGTGTCTAGCTCGTATTGCTCCTAATTAGTGTAAACTACATCTGCTTAGCTTACACATGATATATGTGAATATGACACGCTTTCCTGTTTTTGGTACATACTATATCTGTCTATCACACCATATTCTTACATGAAACTACTCTTCTTGTGTATCCTGGATCAGTCACTTATGATGGGACACCTTTAAGTTGGCAGTGTGATATTGGTTTGCGTCTTGAATATGATTTCTAGCATGTATTGCTTCTAGTTTGATGAATGCCGCCTATGACGAGATAGTTTTAACTTGGCAGAGTGATATTGATTGCACCTTCCATATGGTGTCTTGCAGTGTTTCTAATTTGTTGAGTGCCTTCTGCTTAGTTACCACATCATAGGTGTGAATATGTCAAGTTGTCCATTTTTTCATACATATTCCATCCTTGTATCATGACTTTGCCTTTCATCAGAGTAGTGTTCGTCAGTATCATGCATGAATGAGTTCTGAAGAGCGAATGATATTCCTTTTTCTTGTCGGTATGACCTCATAATGCAAAATCAATAAAGCTGAAGGAAATTGGCAAGGCATTGGATGATGGTGGTCCTTCCGAGCAACTGAAACGGAGGTTCTCTACAGATTCTACTCCGCCATCCTCCCAACAAGATTCGCAAGACAACGCAAGGCTAGACAGTCAACGTAGCTGTGTAGATGATGAGCACATCTCCCCTACTCCACCATCACAGGTGCTTGCTCTAACTTGGCACTATTATATGTGGTTGCATGTTGCGTATGATGTCTGGCTTGTATTTCTTCTAACTTTGTTGAATTGCATCTGCTTACTTTTCACATAATGCCTGTGAATATGACATGTGTTCCTGTTTCTACATCAGACTACTATTCTTGCATATCCTGCATCAGTCACTTATGATAAGGCACCTTTAAGTCGCCACTGTGATATTGGTTGTGTCTTGCATATGATTTCTAGCATGTACTGCTTCTAATTTGTTGAAACGCCATACAATTTGAACTTGGCAGAGTGATATTGGTTGCATCTTTCATATGGTGTCTAGCTGGCAGTGCTTCTAATTTGTTGAAATGCCTTCTGCTTAATTACCACATCATAGGTGTGAATATGTCACACCATCCTGTTTTTCATACATATTCCATCCTCGCATCATGTGTTTGCCTTTCATCCGAGTAGTGGTCGTCAGTATCATGCATGAATGAGTTCTGAAGAGCGAATTTTATTCCTTTTTCTTATCGATTTGACTTCACAATGCAAAATCATTACAGCTGAAGGAAATTAGTCCGGCAGTGGATGATGGTGGTCCTTCGGAGCAACTCAAACAGGGGGTCTCTACAGATTCTACTCTGCCATCCTCCCAACAAGATTCGCAAGACAACACAAGGCTGGACAGTCAACGTAGCTGTGTAGATGATGAGCACATCTCCCCTACTCCACCATCACAGGTGCTTGCTCTAACATGACACTATTATATGTGGTTGCATGTTGCGTATGATGTCTAGCTTGTATTGCTTCTAACTTGAATTGCATCTGCTTACTTTACACATAATGCCTGTGAATATGACACGTGTTCCTGTTTCTAGAACATACGTGTACATGATGAGCACATCTCCCCTACTCCACCATCACAGGTGCTTGCTCTTACTTGAAACTGTTATACATGGTTGCGTTTTCCGTATGATGTCTAGTTTGTATTGCTTCTGATTATGTTGAATTGCATCTGCGTAGCTTACAACTTATACCTGCAACGATCACTTACCCATAAGACACATTTAACTTGGGACTGTGATGTAGGTTGCATTTTGCATTGTCTTCTATCTTGTACTGCTTCTAATTTCTTGAAATGGCACTTACGACGAGACACTTTTTACCTGATAGAGTGATATTGGTTGCATGTTCATATGGTGCCTAGCTTTCATTTCTTCTAATTTTGTTGAAATGCCTTCCGCTTACTGTTTTTTCATACATATTCCATCCTCCTATCGTACGTGTGAATATGAAGCGCTATCTTTTTTTGTATATATTCCATCCTCCTATCCTGTGCTTGCCTTACATCAAAGTAGTGTTCGTTTGTATCATGTAACATCCCAAATTTGCAATTTGGAATGTTATACACTAGATCATCATGCATATCATATTTTCCTGCATTTTGGTTGATCCTAGAAATTTCACGCAACTCAAGGACCCACGGAGAGAGTTGGAGATTTCGTTATTTTCATATTTGAGAGTTTTCTCAAATTTTGAAAAGAGGATCATTTGATTTATTTATTTCATCTTCAATTATTTTTCCAATATCAAATATGAGAGAGGGAATAATATGACTTTTCCCAAACTTAGGAAATATGAAGATTTAATGAATAAGTCAAATTTTGGTTTTCGGAGTTTTGTTTGCTTTTTATTTGGATAGGGAAAAATGCGTGTTTTCAAAAATTGCATTTTAGGCCCAGAGAAAAGTTCATTTTGTTCGACTCATTTTTAGGAGTCAGGGAAAATTTACTTTAGATTTTTCGGAGTTCGTTTAGATTTTCTTTCTTTTGTTTTTCTGCGCGTGAAACCGATTTAAAAAAAAGAGCAGCGCCCCGCCTGGGCCAAGGGCCCAGCCGCCAGCCGCCGTGCGCGCCAGCGCCAGCCCCGCCGCCTGCCTTGCGCCGCCCCCTAGGCCGAGTCCTAGTAGGACTCTAGGCTGGCCCCCCCTTTTTGCTTGCCCCCTCCCCCAAGAACCCCCCCATCCTATATAAATACCCCATAACCCCCCCTCTCCTCCCCAAGCCGCACCGCCTATAGCCGCCGCCGCCGCCCTTGGCCGCCGCCGCCTAGCGCCGCCGCCGCCGCCCTTGCCCCGCCGCCGCCGGAGCCCTCGTCGGAACCTCGCCGGAGGTAGCCGCGCAACCCCTCGCCTCGATTCGGTTTTTCTTAAAAGAACCGTTCCGTTTCTTTTTCGTTTTCTTTTCCGGTTATTGTTTCAGTCTTTTCTGAAACCCTAGATCGGTTTTTGTTCTTCTTTCGGACCGTTCGTCTCAACGAACGTGATCACCGATTTTTCCCGGTTAACGACGCCCGTTCGTTTAACCGTTCGTCTCTTTCTTTTCGTCGGATTTATTCCGTGATCGTGATCTCAGATCCGATCTTCGTTCTAGTCTTTCTTCCCGCTCGTTTATCGGAATCAGGTGATTCAAGCGCCTGGAGTTTCGTTTCGAAACCTCCATTCTGTCTAATCAACTTAAACAAGTTTTGCCCTGGTAAAATTTGACCTAGTTTCAACTTTCTAGAACCAAGTTGTTTTCTTCCGCCGTTTGTTTTCCGTTTCTTTGTTCGGTTCGTTCTTTCTTTGCAACCAGAGTTCTTAAGTTGAACTTTCTGGTTCGTTCTCTTGTTCGAGTTTTACCTGTGCACTAGATGAGTACTTATTGTGTGCTTGTTGTTTGTCTCCGATAGATCACCCGGAGTGCGCCGCTTGTTACTTCGAAACCCTAGGTCTCGCGGATCATCAGCAAGGCAAGTAACACTTTGATCATACCTTTTCTACAACCCATGTTTTATTGCATTAGATCAATCCTCTCACATTGCATGATTAGGATCTAATTAAACTATGGGATGGGAAGTAGACGACATAGTACCTACCACCTGTATTATTATGAAACCTTTGGGAGTTACTTCTACGTTTGCTTATTATGCCATGCTATGCTAGTAGACGTGAATTGGGTGAGTGATATCCATGACAGATGTGAGTATTGTTAATTAATGGTTTATCTAAGGTGGCAACTTAAACACACATCTGGGTGGATTGAGGCACCTGATGTCTATCAGGACTTGCCTGTTTTTTTCTCGGACCGCCACCCAGGCTCAAAGGGATCATAAGATAATTCATGCTAGAAACTTCCGTGTGCAGCCACATGCTACTATGGGCTGTGGCATAGTTGACTAAGTTGTGCGAACTCTTACGGGGTGGACTAGCAGATGTAGGGGTTGTAGGTGGTACGGTCTACCCCACATGTAAGGTGCTAGCGCTTCTGAAAGACTATGTCTCGGTCATCCGTTTCTCAAACACCATGTAGTGCGAGAAGACAAACGGAGGCGATCGAGTCATGTGGGGAAAAGTGCGCAAACCTCTGCAAAGTGTACAAACTAATCATGATTAGCCGTGTCCCCGGTTATGGACAACTTGAGTATCTAGTACTTGAATATCATGTGAATCTCAACATGTTACTTCTAATTAATGTTGTTGGGTTTTAATTGTTCACTTAATTGGGATCGGAATGCTGTCAACCATTCTCGATGTTTAACAAATACCATGATAGTTAAATAAATTTATTCCTTTGCAGTAGGGAAAAACTGGCTTTACGCAAAATTGTAACCATAGAGCTTTCCACCAGCATATATGCATGTAGTATAGCTGTTTCATTCCATTACTCTCTATGTGTTACATTGCCAGCATATTCCATGTGCTGACCCGTTTTCGGGCTGCAACTTCTCATGTTGCAGACTTTTCAGACGACGGGTAAGGTGCTTTTAGGTCGTTGTTCTATACTCAGTGATGCCGTTGGAGTTGATGGACCCATTTATCTTCCGAGTCTTCCGCTGTTATCGTTATTAGATGGCCTTAAGCCATATTTATTGTAATAAGTTCTCTTTGAGACAACGATGTAATAAGTGTGTGATTGCAACTCTGCTATAAATCCTTCGAAGTACTGTGTGGTGTCAGCATTACTGATCCAGGGATGACACCGGAGCACAGAGCACTTGATCCATTCGGGTCGGGTCGCTACAGAGATGGTATCAGAGCACACGCTGACTGTAGGACACGACCACTAAGTTAAAGCCATAGATCACCATTCTCTTCTCATTTTCAAACTCCTCATCTTTTCTACCCTTTTAGGATGACGAACGCGAAGATTAAGTACGCCCAACCAGATGAAGGCACACCATTTGGATTTCACCTGAAGGAAGTCACCAAGTACCTGAATATCGGATTACCAAGCTTCACGGGAACCTTCAACGCCACTCTGCCTGAAGAGGAGCGCTGGAAGATTCAAGCTCACGTTCCGGGAAGGACATTCGCGCCAATCACGAAGCCTATAGATAGTGTTTTCAATGCACCAACCTGGAGTCTGGGAAGGAGCTTGGCAGCTCATATCACCATAGGACGCATTGGAGAAGTTTACCAAGAAGACCTCAAGGACACTATCTACCAGATTTGCAGACGCCGAGATGAACAATGGGAGTTAGTCAGCACCAAGAAGGATAGATCCATTGCATCTTTCATCCAGGAGTTAAACCAGCACATTCGACGCCACGAGAACCAGATGTGCAATGATATGATAGAGTTGAAGAATGCAAAGGCAAGGATCATCGAGCTAGAAGGAGAACTGAATTCTACACACAAGGACTACATGGACGAGATCGTAGCTCTAGCGAGACACAATGGCGATCTTAAGCAGGAGATTGAAGAACTCAAGAGGAAGTTAGCATCCAAGGAGGAGGACGAGTACGTCGCATGTCCGGACAACTACATCATCATCGACGACACCGATTCGGATCCAAGTGAACCCGACTTTGAAGACGAAGCTGGAGCAGATATCATGGATTCTTCCACTGGTTCAAATTTCTAGATGCCCACCAAATAGTAGTAGTATTCCCCCATGTAAACATTATAGTTCGAGCACTTTTGCGATAGTTAGACCGATTGTAAGCCCTTGTTTGATTGAATGGAGTGAATTTGTGTGCATTTGCTCATGAGCATTGGGGTAGTGTTTTCTCTTTAGACCCCCTCTATTCTTAATTCTCATCTTTTCTAAACCCTCAGATGCCTCCGAGACGTGACAATGGATTCCCACCGGAGCTCACTCAGTTGATCCAGAAGCAGAATCAATTGATGCAGATGTGAGTCAAGAACCAACAGAACAACAACAACAACAACCCACCACCACCACCGCCACCGCCACCTGTTGACCACTTAGCCCGTTTCCTTAGGCTGAATCCACCGGTGTTTTCCAGTAGCACCGAGCCAATAGTAGCAGACTATTGGCTCCGCAAGATAGGAAGGGAGTTGAACACTGCAGGATGCACGGATGGTGAGAAAGTGAAGTTTGCCGCTCACCAGCTTGACGGACCCGCGACAGCATGGTGGGAGAATTTCACAGCCACTTACCCAGTTGACACTGTCACATGGGATCAGTTTCAGCAAGCTTTCCGCACTGCCCATGTTTCAGCAGGAGCTATGGCCATAAAGAAGCGTGAGTTTCGCAACTTACGCCAAGGAGGAAGGACAGTTCGCCAGTACGTTGACGACTTCAGCAAGTTAGCACGTTATGCCCCAGATGACGTTGCTACGGATGCAGCTAAGTAGGAGAAGTTTCTGGAAGGACTGAATGATGAACTAAGCATGCAGTTGATGGTAGTGAGTTTTAAC
Source organism: Triticum urartu (assembly GCF_056163025.1). Classification (NCBI taxonomy): domain Eukaryota; kingdom Viridiplantae; phylum Streptophyta; class Magnoliopsida; order Poales; family Poaceae; genus Triticum; species Triticum urartu. Next base: position 357,946,108 of record NC_141877.1, read on the forward strand.
AACTACCAGGAGTTGGTAGATCGCGCCATCATGATTGAAGGGAAGCAACAACAAATTGAGAACCGTAAGAGGAAGTATGGACAGGGGAAGTATGACTCTGGAGCCCAACAGAAGCCCCGTTTTGCCCGTAAACCGGGATTTCAGTTTCAGCACACCCATGGAGGAGGTAGCTCGCACAACCATAATGGCCACAAGAATGGTAATGGGAATGGAGGAAGCAACGGCCAGAACCGTACCATCCCATCGACCCCAACGAAGAGAGACCTGAGTCAATTCACCTGTTTCGAGTGTTCCAAGACCGGACATTATGCCAATGAATGTCCTGAAGGCCAGAATGGAAATGGAAATGGAAGCTCTGGGAAAAAGCCGAACCCTTTCAACAGGGGACAGGTGAACCACATTAATGTGGAGGAGGTTGAAGACCAGCCTGATGCAGTAATTGGTAAGTTTCTGGTTAAGTCATTTATTGCACTTGTTCTATTTGGCACTGGTGCATCGCATTCATACATATCAAGGGGATTTGTGGATAAATATAACCTTCCAACCCAAGCCCTTAGGTCACCCATGTTAGTAAGCTCACCAGGAGCGGAGTTTATGGCTAGACGATGGTGTGATCGGTTACCATTAAGGATTGGTAACTATGTGTTTCCCTCAGACCTAATAGTATTGGAATCTCAAGGATTGGATGTGATATTAGGCATGGATTGGTTATCAGAGTATGAAGGGAATATTGAGTGTGCTAGTAAGTCAATTTTGCTTACCACACCAGAAGGAAGAAGGATCAAGTATGTATCCCGGCATGTGCCAAACAGGACACAAGTAAACTGCCTAACAGGAGTTGTGCAAGAAGAAGTACCAGTGGTAAAGGATTTTCCTGATGTATTTCCTGAGGAATTACCAGGCATGCCACCGGATAGAGACATTGAGTTTTTGATTGAGTTATTGCCAGGTACAGGCCCAATATCGAAGCGACCATACCGGATGCCAGCAAAGGATTTGGTACAAATTAAGAATCAGATTAAGGAGTTATTGGATAAAGGTTACATTCGCCCAAGTTCTTCGCCTTGGGGATCACCCGTACTTCTAGTGGAAAAGAAGGATGGATCATTAAGGATGGTTGTAGATTATCGGGGATTGAATGAAGTAACCATCAAGAACAAGTACCCACTACCAATGATCAACGATCTGTTTGATCGGTTGCAAGGAGCTAAAGTGTTTTCCAAGATCGATTTGTGATCAGGGTACCATCAATTGAAGATTCGGGAGCAGGACATACCTAAGACAGCATTCACCACGAGATATGGACTGTATGAGTATACCGTTATGTCATTTGGATTGACTAACGCACCTGCCTATTTTATGAACCTGATGAACAAAGTGTTTATGGAGTTTTTGGATAAGTTCGTCGTAGTGTTCATTGATGACATCCTGGTTTATTCAAAGAATGAAGAGGAGCATAAGGAACATTTGCGTTTGGTTTTACTAAGGGAACATCAGTTATACGCCAAATTCAGCAAATGTGAGTTTTGGTTGAAGGAAGTTGGATTCCTCGGACACATTATATCCGGAGAAGGTATAGCAGTTGACCCCACAAAGGTTGAGACCGTAACCGAATGGGAAGCACCAACGACAGTTGGAGAGATCCGGAGTTTTCTTGGACTTGCGGGATACTACCGGAGGTTCATTGAGAACTTTTCAAAGATTGCAAAGCCTATGACTGAATTGTTGAAGAAGGATACTAAGTTTAATTGGACTGAGGAATGTGAGGCTAGTTTCCAAGAGTTGAAGAAACGTTTGGTTACCTCACCAGTATTGATTTTGCCAGAACAGACCAAGGATTATGAGGTGTATTGCGACGCTTCACGTCGAGGACTTGGAGCAGTCCTTATGCAGGAAGGGAGAGTTGTTTCGTATGCTTCACGGCAACTGAAGCCTCATGAGTTGAATTATGCCACGCATGATTTGGAGTTAGCAGCCATAGTGCATGCATTGAAAACATGGAGACATTTCCTCATTGGAAATCATTGTGAGGTGTACACGGATCACAAGAGTTTGAAGCACATTTTCACGCAGAAGGAGTTGAACCTCAGACAAAGGAGATGGTTGGAGCTCATCAAGGATTATGACATGAGATTGCATTACCATCCCGAAAAAGCTAATGTGGTAGCTGACGCATTGAGCCGTAAGAGCCATGTCAACACCCTAGTGACGGGAGAAGTACCAAAGGAGTTAGCAGAAAACCTTCGTGAGCTATGTTTGGAAATAGTTCCGAGAGGCTATGTAGCAACATTGGAGATTCAGTCAACATTGATTGATAAGATCAGAGAAGCTCGGAAATCTGACAAGGAGATTGATGCTATAAAAGAGAAATTGATGCTATAAAAGAGAAGCTCGGAAATCTGACAAGGAGATTGATGCTATAAAACATTGATTGATTGAAGAATGCGAAGGCAAGGATCATCGAGCTAGAAGGAGAACTAAAGTCTACATGCAAGGACTACTCAGTGATGCCGTTGGAGTTGATGGACCCATTTATCTTCCAAGTCTTCCGCTGTTATCGTTATTAGATGGCCTTAAGCCATATTTATTGTAATAAGTTCTCTTTGAGACAACGATGTAATAAGTGTGTGATTGCCACTCTGCTATAAATCCTTCGATGTACTGTGTGGTGTCAGCATTACTGATCCAGGGATGACACCGGAGCACAGAGCACTTGATCCATTTGGGTCGGGTCGCTACATATCATGCATCAACCAGTTATTCAGAGCTAATTTTATTCATCTTCTTGTGGTTTTGACTTCATAAGGCAATATCAGAAAATAGGAAGGAAAAGAGTAAGTTAGGGGATGTTGGTGGTCCTCCGCACCGACGCAAACAGAGACTCTCTAGATTTGCCACTGCTACTCCTAATGAAGTTGAAGTCCCAAGTCTACATGATGAGTTCATCTCTCGTACTCCACCATCGCAGGTGCTTGCTCTAAGTTGACAGTGTGATAATTGGTTTCATGTTGCATATGTTGTCTAGCCTGTATTTCTTCTATTTTGATTAAATTGCACCTGCTGAGTTTATACGTTATACATGTGCATATGACATGGCTTTCTGTGTCTAGAATACACTGCATCTATCTATCATACCATGTTCTTACATCAAAGTACTGCTGTTGTGTATCCCGCATCATTCACTCATGATTGGACGCTTTTAACATGACAGTTTGATAGTGGTTGCATCTTGCATTGATTTCTATGTTGTATTGCTTCTAATTTTTCGAATTGCCACTTATGACAAGACACTTTTAACTTGGCAGAGTAATATTGGTTGCATCTTTCATATGGTGTCTAGCTTGCATTACTTCTATTTTCTTGAAAATCCTTCTGCTTAGTTTGCACATCGTAGCTGTGAATATATCATGCCGTCCTGTTTTTCTTACATATTCCATCCTCATATGGTTGTCTTACATCAAAGTATTGCTTGTCTGTATCATGCATCAATGAGTTCTGAAGAGTGATTTTATTCTTTTGTGTTGTGGGTACAGCTTGACATGGCAAAGTCAAAAAAGAGCAAGGAAAATAATATAGTAGGGAGTGTTGTTACTCGTCGGGTGAAACGGAAAAGGTTCTGCCGTTGAGATTCTGCTGGTACTTATAGTGCAGTAGAAGGTCCAAGTCCACCGGCTAAATCTACAAACACAGTATCACCTGCTCCACCAGCTGCAGCATCCGCTTCAACTATACCAGCATCTCAACCAGTTACTCATTCGTTTTCTCCAGAACTGGCCAGCTCCCAAGCTGCCTTCACACCTAACACTACTTATGAAGCACTGCTGACACAACAGGACTTGGCAAGATCAGATGAACCTCATGAGCATCAACACCAAGACGGTACATGACCGAGTCAAGTTGCAGTTGCATGCTCCTTTATATGTACTCTCACAGTTTGATGTACATTAACACTTTCCATATTCGTTGTTGAACTAGCACCACGGCGCAAGCGGAAACAAACATCAGGGATAATGCTTGACAGATTAACAAAATCTAAAGGAGAAAGAATGGAGATCCATTTTGAGGCGAGTTTAAAAAGGCCACATGATGCTACAGAGTCAGCCAAGTTAGTATCAGAGGCAGCAGTTGCCGTTAGGTGTCATGCACATATCCTCCCAACGTGGATCCAGTACAGGAATGAGAAAGACAATACCCAGTTTAACACCTTCCTTGACCATTTATCCGTAAGTAATGTTATTCATCGCAATTAGTAATATTGTCTTGCTCTGTCTCATACTTTCTAGCTTCCTCCTAATAAGACTCACATTCTTTTTTCAACAGATGAGGTTCAAGTTGGATCCGAAAGATGATGCAACTAAACAAGCATGCACTCATTTTTTTCAGTCTGCTCTGCGACAGTATCGGTACCACCTTAGAAAATCTCACTTTGAAGGCAAGGCTAACAATGAAATCGCCCAAACATCTCCAGTGGAATATATTACAGATGAAGATTGGACAGCCCTCGTTAAACACTGGTCTGATCCAAAGAATCAGGTAGGCTATATGTAGTTGATCAGACCACATATTGAACTTGTATTTTATGTATGTGCCTTACAAGTGTATCTTCTTCTACGCTAACTATTTGAAGAACAAAACCAACCGTTCTAAAGTGAAATTCCTACAGACAACAGTATCTCATAGCTATATTGCACACTGCGAGGCTCTTGTAAATAGCTGCTACTTCCTTCTTTTTTTGTGCCATATTATCGTATCTATATTGACTTGTTCCAAATACAGAGGAAAGACCGTGCGGACCAAAAAGAACCTGAACCGAATGCAGTGCAAATCTTCAAGGATTGCCACACCAGCAAGATGAAGGGCATGAGCACACGAGTTCAAGCCGCTATTGTAAGTCCTTACTCCTCCTGCCTTGAACTGATTGGTATTGTGATGTGTTCATTTAACTACTTGGTTTGCAGCCAATGTCAGTTACTCTATTCACTTTTATTCACAGTTGTCTTAACGTATCATTTCACCTTACATGGTTTAAAAGAGATGAAGGATATTCTTTTGGTCTTGATCTGTAATCTAGTTGTTATGTTCACGTGCGCACACAATGATAAAATAGCATGTTTGTTTTATATCGGTTTGCCCATGATATGAATGATGTCATACTATGTTCATCCTACTTTAAACCATGTCTATTTATCCTTAGATGTCAACGAATGTGAGGAAATAGACAATACAGTAGGCATGCTACATGGACATATGTTCCGAAAGTGATTTTATTATGTAGTTGGCACTACAATACATGCTAATGTATTACAGTAGTTCACCAAAATAAGTTATGTATAAACATTTAACCTACTTTGTTTGTTTTTGTCTCATTAGTAACTTATCTGGTACACTAATCTACAAGTTCAAACTTTCAGGAAGCAATGGAACAAATGATTGAACAGCCACAACCACCTGAAGGTGACGAGGCTACTACAGGCACAATGTCACCTCTTGCTGCAGTGCGTCACTATCTCTCCACTAACAGTGCAAAAAGCACCTTCCTACGTAATTCTGGGTTGGTTGTCAAGGTAACCTCGTCCAAATTGCCTACTGAACAAAATCTTCCTACTAGACAGAGTGATATATCTATGCTCCAGACACAAGTCCAATCCCTAATGGACGTTGTTTCGGAAACAAGAATAGTGGTTGAGAAATGTCGTCAAGATATGAATGGTTTTGAAACCAGACTATCAGACATTTGCTTCATTGTTCAAGAGCAATGGCGGAAAAAGGTGGAGATCGTGTTGCTCCATCAGATTCTACAGCCTGAAACATTAGCACTCAGGTCAAATGATATGTGCTTCTATACATCTGATGGTGCTTTTATCTGGAAGGACTGTAAAATTTATGCCAACAGGCCTTTTGTTGTATGGTTGGAATTTATTTTGTTGTGATACAACATTTATGATGCTGCCTCAGGCTACAGTAATTACGACGCTATTTTTGTATAGTGTAGGTTTATCTTAGTAATGTATTCGGCCGAAAGCTTCGTAGGAGCCCAACATGCCAACATTCGTCGGGCCCATTCCAATTGGGCTAAAAACGATTACGGGCCGAAATTGGCATGTAGCCCACTAAAAATATCTGGGCCTAAATCAGCATAAGCTTTCATTTTTTTTCTGGTAGGCCTGTGTGCCCATAGTGGGCCTTTAACAGGCCTAAACATAAATTGGGCCCTCAGTAAAAATAGGCCGTTTATAGATGTAAATATCTCGAGCCCATAAAAAACATGGGCCCTTAATAGACCGAAAGTGAGATTGGGCCCTGATTGTGCCAAATAACCCACTGGACTTAGCAGGCCGAAATGGTGGCCCATTTACGATGCGGATCTTTGACAGGCCAAAATTTGGACGGGCCGTAAATGCGCCGACCTAATACACGGGCCTTTAACAGGCTGGAACTTCGGTCAGGCTAGATTATCGTCATTTTTATATGGGTTGTTAATGGGCCCGATATGACGTTGGGCCACATATGGCCCATGGTTTATGTCCGACGTTAACAGGACAAAAATGACAACAGGCCGAAAGTGGCCCAAAGCTATAGTGGGCCTCTAACAGGACGAATGTCAGACATGGCCGAATATGACCCAAATCCTTCGCGGTCGTTTATGGGCCGAAAGTTTTGATGGCCTGTAAATGGGCCCAAATGAAGCTGGACCTTTAATAGGCCAGAAATACACCGGGCCGTAATTCGGCCCAATTACTTAGCGGACTGTTAACGGGCCAGAAGTGACCATGGGCCGCGTTGATGACAAGTTTAGGACAGGCCGTTGATGGGCCGATTTGATAGAGAATGTTGGGCCTTTAGCTGGGCCGGCCCATTATGGTCTATAGAATCTTGTGGGCCTTTAGCTGGGCCGGCCCATTGTGGTCCGCAAAATCTTGTGGGCCTTTAGCTGGGCCGGTCCATTATGGTCTGCAAAATCATGTGGGCCTTTAGCTGGGCCGGCCCATTATGGTCCGCTAAATTTTGTGGGCCTTTAGCTGGGCCGGCCCATTATGGTCCGCTAAATCTTATGGGCCTTTGGTTGGGCCGGCCCATTTAAACTTTGTGGGCCACTTTTGGGCCGGTCCACGTGTCAACATATCATAGGCCCATCTCGACTGTTGGATGAGTGACACATGTACCAATGCGGAGCTGGCGCGTGGATCCGTCAGCCAATGAGAATTTTACACGTGGAAAATTGGCATTGGTCGTGGCTGTTAACGGGTTATCAGATCCAAAATCCGACCCGATAGCTTAACGGCGTTCCGTTACGGTGGATGCCACGTGTCGGTCACCCTTGACGAAAGCACTTCTGTGACGCGCGATTTATCGTCATGGAAGTGGACACTTCCGTGATGATAATTTTGGCAATGTCATGGAACACTTCTATGACAGCACAGGTATGACTATCTTGATTCCGATATAAATTTTTCATGGATGTACATGCATGACAGAAAACGCGACCTACTGTGACAAACACGTATCATCACGGAAGTGTATTTTTTTGTAGTGTCTGGTAATAGTATATCCTCCTCTTGCCTGATAATCAAAGAAGGCAGGGGCAGGGAGAGTAATACGGACAGCATGGCGTCTGTCAAAGATTAGTCGGCACTGGAGAGGTGATTCATTCCTCTCAACAAACTGGTGATGAACCATAGCATTAAAGTCTAGGTAAGCAGGTGGTAATTCAATATCATCTTCGCGTACATCTATACCAAGAAAATTAGCTATGCGGGTTGCATAAATTCCACCAAAGAAATCTTCATTACGTCTATTAAGATGCAACCTACGTGCAACAATGGCTCCCATATTATATGATTTGTCTCCTAACATAGCACTCCTAAGAATACTGAGGTCAGGGACACACACATGACATGCCTCATCTTTACCATTTATGCATCTACCTATGAAGAGAGCAAAATAATGTATAGCAGGAAAGTGAATGCTCCCTATGGTAGCTTGTGTAATATCTCTAGATTCTCCTACAGTTATATTAGCAAGAAAATCTCTAAATTCAGATTTGCGAGGATCCCTTATACTACCCCATTGTGGAAGTTTGCATGCAGTGGTAAAATCCTCCAAGTCCATGGTATAAGATTTATCATAAAGATCAAACAGGACAGTTGGAGAATTACGTGAAGTTGAAAATTCAAACCTCCTCACAAAGGAACTAGTGAGATTATGATACTGACTGCACTTCTCTTCCTCAAAGCTCACGAGATCAGCATTACACAAATATGCGTTGAATTCTTCTTTTATTCCTGCTCGATCCATAAAATTTTCAGAAGGCCACTTACAAGGACATACTGGAGCGTCTCTTGGTGGCTCTTCGTCAACATCACGCATTGCAAGCCTAGGTCCTTGCTTGCTTGAAGAACCACCTTGGAACCTTTTCCTAAGCATTTTTTTCTTCCTCTGAAAAATTCTGAAATTTTTTAGTAACTTCAAAATAAAAGTAAACCAAACTCAATAATATTGGTAGTAACTACTCCTACAAGTGCCTAGGGCCTATATCATGCATCAAAACTACTTTTGACCATATAAATTTGACATGCAAGCTCAAGAACAGGGTCACCTAAGCAGCAAAAATTTGCAATGAATAAAGCACTAGAACAAAAACTAATTGGACCAATGGAGGAGTCACATACCAAGGAACAATCTCCCCAAGCAGTTTTGTGAGAGGTGCTTTGAGCAAGGAGATCGAAAATGGCAGCAAGATGAGCTAGAACTCGTGCTTGAGCTGGTTATTCGTGTTTGTGGGAGGAAGATGAAGTATGTGGGTGCAGGAATAAGTGGAGGAGGGCCATCGTGGGCCCACGAGGCAGGGGGCGCGCCCTCCACCCTCATGGAAAGGTGGTTGGCCCCCCTGGTGTGTTCTTTGTTCCATAAATCCTCAAATATTCCAGAAAAAAAAATCATATTTAATTTTCAGGGCATTTAGAGAACTTTTATTTTCGAGGTATTTTTATATTGCACGGATAATCAGATAACAGACAGGAAAATATTCATTTTTATTTCATTTGATATAAATAACAGAAGGTAAAAGTGGGGTACAGAAGGTTGTGCCTTCAAGTTTCATCCATCGCATGATCATCAAAAGGAATCCACTAACAAGGTTGATCAAGTCTTGTTAACGAACTCATTCCGAATAACATGGAACCGGAGAAATTTCGAATAACACTATGTTACCTCAATGGGGATATGCACATCCCCAATAATAAGAATATCATATTTCTTCTTGACAGTAGGAAGAGGAAATTCAAAACCTCCAAATATAATCGATGGAATTTTTCCAATAGAGTTGATACTATGAACTTGAGGTTGTTTCCTCGGAAAGTGTACCGTGTGCTCATTACCATTAACATGAAAAGTGACATTGCCTTTAGTGCAATCAATAACAGCCCCTGCAGTATTCAAGAAGGGTCTTCCAAGAATAATAGACATACTATCATCCTCGGGAATATCAAGAATAACAAAGTCCGTTAAAATAGTAACATTTGCAACTACAACAGGCACATCCTCACAAATACCAACAGGTATAGCAGTTGATTTATCAGCCATTTGCAAAGATATTTTAGTAGGTGTCAACTTATTCAAATCAAGTCTACGATATAAAGAGAGAGGCATAACACTAACACCGGCTCCAAGATCACATAAAGCAGTTTTAACATAGTTTCTTTTAATGGAGCATGGTATAGTGGGTACTCCTGGATCTCCAAGTTTCTTTGGTATTCCACCCTTAAAAGTATAATTAGCAAGCATGGTGGAAATTTCAGCTTCCAGTATCTTTCTTTTATTAGTAATGATATCTTTCATATACTTAGCATAAGGATTGGTTTTGAGCATATCAGTTAATCGCATACGCAAAAAGATAGGTCTAATCATTTCAGGAAAGCGCTCAAAATACTCATCATCCTTTTTCTTGGATGGTTTGGGAGGAAAAGGCATGGGTTTCTGAACCCCATGGCTCTCTTTCTTTACCATGTTTCCTAGCAACAAAGTATTTCTTATCATAACGTTGATTCTTTGATTGTGGGTTAGCAAGATCAACAGCAGGTTCAATTTCTATGTCATTATCATTACTAGGTGGAGCATCATCATGAACATTATCATTAACATTATCCCTAGTTTCAGGTTCATTACCAAATTGAGTTTCAGCATCAGAAATAGAAATATCATTTGGATTCTCAGGTGTTTCAACAATAGGATCACTAGAAGCATGGAAAGTCCTATCATTTTTCTTTTTCTTCTTTTTAGAAGAACTAGGTGCATCTAAATTATTTCTCTGAGAATCTTGCTCAATTCTCTTAGGGTGGCCTTCAGGATACAAAGGTTCTTGAGTCATTCTACCAGTTCTAGTAGCCACTCTAACAGCATAATCATTATCTTTACTATTCAATTCATTGAGCAAATCATTTTGAGCTTTAAGTACTTGTTCTACTTGAGTGGTAACCATCGAAGCATGTTTACTAATAAGTTTAAGTTCACCTTTAACATTAGCCATATAATTACCCAAGTGTCCAAGCATATTTGAATTGTATTTTAATTGTCTACCAAAATAAGCATTAAAATCTTCTTGCTTAGCCATAAATTTATCAAACTCATCTAAGCATGGGCTAGCAATTTTAGTAAATGGGATTACAGCCTTATCATATCTATAGAGAGAATTTACCTTTACTACCTGTGTCGGGTTATCAAGACCATGAGTTTCTTCAATAGGTAAAGGATTTGGATTATATGTTTCTTCAACAGGCGGTAAATTAAGACCATGTATTTCTTCAATAGGAGGTAAATTCTTAACATCTTCAGCTTTAATACCTTTTTCTTTCATAGATTTCTTTGCCTCTTGCATACCTTCTGCTTAGCCATAAATTTATCAAACTCATCTAAGCATGGGCTAGCAATTTTAGTAAATGGGATTACAGCCTTATCATATCTATAGAGAGAATTTACCTTTACTACCTGTGTCGGGTTATCAAGACCATGAGTTTCTTCAATAGGTAAAGGATTTGGATTATATGTTTCTTCAACAGGCGGTAAATTAAGACCATGTATTTCTTCAATAGGAGGTAAATTCTTAACATCTTCAGCTTTAATACCTTTTTCTTTCATAGATTTCTTTGCCTCTTGCATACCTTCAGGACTGAGAAATAGAATACCCCTCTTCTTCGGAGTTGGTTTAGGAATAGGCTCAGGAATTGTCCCTGGTGGTGTCCAATTATTTTCATTTGTCAACATATTATTCAATAGAATTTTAGCTTCATCCGGTGTCCTTTCCCTGAAAACAGAACCAGCACAACTATCCAGGTAATCTATGGAGGCATCTATTAGTCCATTATAAAAGATATCAAGTATTTCATTTTTCTTAAGAGGATGATCAGGCAAAGCATTAAGTAATTGGAGAAGCCTCCCCCAAGCTTGTGGGAGACTCTCTTCTTCAATTTGCACAAAATTATATATATCCCTTAAAGCAGCTTGTTTCTTATGAGCAGGGAAATATTTAGCAGAGAAGTAATAAATCATATCCTGGGGACTACGCACACAACCAGGATCAAGCGAATTAAACCATATCTTAGCATCACCCTTTAATGAGAACGGAAATATTTTACGGATATAAAAGTAACGAGTTCTCTCATCTTTAGTGAACAGGGTAGCTATATCATTCAGTTTAGTAAGATGTGCCACAACAGTTTCAGATTCATAACCATGAAAAGGATCAGATTCAACCAAAGTAATTATATCAGGATCAACAGAGAATTCATAATCCATATTAGTAACAAAGATAGGTGAAGTAGCAAAAGCAGGGTCAGTTTCATTCTAGCATTTAGAGATTGCTTACTCCACTTAGCTAATAATTTTTTTAGTTCAGTTCTGTTTCTGCAAGCTAAAATAGCTAAAGAAGCATCTTGATCAAAAACATAACCCTTAGGAATGGCAAGTGGTTCTTCATCATCACTTTCATCAGTATCATCAGATTCAATATTTTCTATCTCTCTAGCCCTAGCAAGTTGTTCATCAAGAAAAGCACTAAGTGGCATAGTAGTATCAGGCATAGAGGTAGTTTCATCATAAGTATCATGCATAGAATAAGTGGCATCATCAATAACATGCGACATATCAGAACGAATAGCAGAAGCAGGTGTAGGTGTCGCAAGCTTACTCAAAACAGAAGGTGAATCAAGTGCAGAGCTAGATGGCAGTTCCTTACCTCCCCTCGTAGTTGAGGGATAGATCGTAGTTTTTGGATCTCTCAAGTTCTTCATAATGATAAGAAGATATATATCCCAAGTGACTCAAAGAATAGAGCTATGCTCCCCGGCAACGGCGCCAGAAAATAGTCTTGATAACCCACAAGTATAGGGGATCGCAACAGTTTTCGAGGGTAGAGTATTCAACCCAAATTTATTGATTCGACACAAGGGGAGCCAAAGAATATTCTCAAGTATTAGCAGCTGAGTTGTCAATTCAACCACACCTGGAAACTTAATATCTGCAGCAAAGTATTTAGTAGCAAAGTAATATGATAGTGGTGATAACGGTAGCAAAAGGTAACAGTAGTAAAAGTAATGTTTTTGGTACTTTGTAGTGATGATAGCAATAGCAACGGAAAAGTAAATAAGCGAAGAACAATATATGGAAAGTTCGTAGGCAATGGATCGATGATGGAGAAATATGCCGGATGCGGCTCATCATGTAATAGTCATAACCTAGAGTGACACAGTGTTGGGGAACATAGTAATTTCAAAATTTTCCTACGCACACGCAAGATCATGGTGATGCATAGCAACGAGAGGGGAGAGTGTTGTCTATGTACCCCCGTAGACCGGAAGCGGAAGCATTAGCACAACACGGTTGATGTAGTCGTACGTCTTCATGATCCGACCGATCAAGTACCGAACGCACGGCACCTCCGAGTTCTGCACACGTTCAACTCGATGACGTCCCTCGAACTCCGATCCAGCCAATCTTTGAGGGAGAGTTCCGTCAGCATGACGGCATGGTGACGATGATGATGTTCTACCGACGCAGGGCTTCGCCTAAGCACCGCTACAATATTATCGAGGTGGATTATGGTGGAGGGGGGCACCGCACACGGCTAAGAGATCCAAGGGATCAATTGTTGTGTCTTTGGGGTGCCCCCTGCCCCCGTATATAAAGGAGTGGAGGAGGGGAAGGGCCGGCCCTCTCTATGGCCCGCCCTAGGGGAGTCCTACTCCCACCGGAAGTAGGATTCCCCCTTTCCTAGTAGAACTAGGAGCCCTTCCAAGTAGTAGGAGTAGGAGGGAAGGAAAGGGAAGGGAAAAGGAGAAGGAAGGAAGGGGGCGCCCCCTCCCTAGTCCAATTCGGACCAACCCATGGGGAGGGGTGCGGCCACCCTTTGAGGCCTTTCTCTCCTTTCCCGTATGGCCCATTAAGTCCCAATACGAATTCTCGTAACTCTCCGGTACTCCCGAAAATACCCGAATCACTCGGAACCTTTCCGATGTCCGAACATAGTCGTCCAATATATCGATCTTTACGTCTCGACCATTTCGAGACTCCTCGACATGTCCCCGATCTCATCCGGGACTCCGAACTCCTTCGGTAAATCAAAACACATAAACTCATAATATAACCGTCATCGAACTTTAAGCGTGCGGACCCTACGGGTTCGAGAACTATGTAGACATGACCAAGACACGTGTCCGGTCAATAACCAATAGCGGAACTTGGATGCTCATATTGGCTCCTACATATTCTATGAAGATCTTTATCGGTCAAAGCGCATAACATCATACATTGTTCCCTTTGTCATCGGTATGTTACTTGCCCGAGATTCGATCGTCGGTATCTCAATACCTAGTTCAATCTACGTACCAGCAAGTCTCTTTACTCGTTCCGTAATACATCATCCCACAACTAACTCATTAGGTGCAATGCTTGCAAGGCTTATAGTGATGTGCATTACCGAGTGGGCCCAGAGATACCTCTCCGACAATCGGAGTGACAAATCCTAATCTCGAAATACGCCAACCCAACAAGTACTTTCGGAGACACCTGTAGAGCACATTTATAATCACCCAGTTACGTTGTGACGTTTGGTGGCACACAAAGTGTTCCTCCGGTAAACGGGAGTTGCATAATCTCATAGTCATAGGAACATGTATAAGTCATGAAGAAAGCAATAGCAACAAACTAAACGATCAAGTGCTAAGCTAACGAAATGGGTCAAGTCAATCACATCATTCTCCTAATGATGTGATCCCGTTAATCAAATGACAACTTATGTCTATGGTTAGGAAACATAACCATCTTCGATCAACGAGCTAGTCAAGTAGAGGCATACTAGTGACACTTTGTTTGTCTATGTATTCACACATGTATTATGTTTCTGGTTAATACAATTCTAGCATGAATAATAAACATTGATCATGATATAAGGAAATAAATAATAACTTTTATTATTGCCCCTAGGGCATATTTCCTTCAGTCTCCCACTTGCACTAGAGTCAATAATCTAGTTCACATCGCTATGTGATTTAACACCAATAGTTCACATCACCATGTGATTAACACCCGTAGTTCACATCGTCATGTGACCAATACCCAAAGGGTTTACTAGAGTTAATAATCTAGTTCACATCGCTATGTGATTAACACCCAAAGAGTACTAAGGTGTGATGATGTTTTGCTTGTGAGAGAAGTTTAGTCAACGGGTCTGCCACATTCAGATCCATAAGTATTTTGCAAATTTCTATGTCAACAATGCTCTGCACAGAGCTATTCTAGCTAATTGCTCCCACTTTCAATATGTATCCAGATTGAGATTTAGAGTCATCTGGACCAGTGTCGAAATTTGCATCAACGTAACCCTTTACGACGAACCTTTTTGTCACCTCCATAATCGAGAAACATATCCTTATTCCACTAAGGATAATTTGACCGCTATCCAGTGATCTACTCCTAGATCACTATTGTACTCCCTTGCCAAAAACAGTGTAGGGTATACAATAGATCTGGTACACAGCATGGCACATTTTATAGAACCTATGGCCAAGGCATAGGGAATGACTTTCATTCTCTCTCTATCTTCTGCCGTGGTCGGGTTTTGAGTCTTACTCAACTTCACACCTTGTAACACAAGCAAGAACTCTTTCTTTGACTGTTCCATTTTGAACTACTTCAAAATCTTATCAAGGTATGTACTCATTGAAAAACTTATCAAGCGTCTTGATCTATCTCTATAGATCTTGATGCTCAATATGTAAGCAGCTTCACCAAGGTCTTTCTTTGAAAAACTCCTTTCAAACACTCCTTTATGCTTTGCAGAATAATTCTACATTATCTCCGATCAACAATATGTCATTCACATATACTTATCAAAAATGCTGTAGTGCTCCCACTCACTTTCTTGTAAATACAGGCTTCACTGCAAGTCCGTATAAAACTATATGCTTTGATCAACTTATCAAAGTGTATATTCCAACTCCGAGATGCTTGCACCAGTCCATAGATGGATCGCTGGAGCTTGCATATTTTGTTAGTACCTTTAGGATTGACAATACTTTCTTGTTGCATCATATACAACTCTTCTTTAATAAATCCATTAAGGAATGCAGTTTTGTTTATCCACTTGCCAGATTTCATAAAATGCGGCAATTGCTAACATGATTCGGACAGACTTAAGCATAGATATGAGTGAGAAACTCTCATCGTAGTCAACACCTTGAACTTGTCGAAAACCTTTTTGCGACAATTCTAGCTTTTGTAGATAGTGACACTACTATCAGCGTCCGTCTTCCTCTTGAAGATCCATTTAATATCAATGGCTTGCCGATCAATGGGAAATTCAATCGAAGTCCATACTTTGTTCTCATACATGGATCTCATCTTGGATTTCATGGCCTCAAGCCATTTCGCGGAATCTGGTCTCATCATCGCTTCCTCATAGTTCGTAGGCTCGTCATGGTCAAGTAACATGGCCTCCATAATAGGATTACCGTACCATTCTGGTGCGGATCTCACTCTGGTTTACCTACGGGGTTCGGTAGGAACTTGATCTGAAGTTACATGATCATCATCATTAGCTTCCTCACTAATTGGTGTAGTAGTCACAGGAACAAATTTCTGTGATGAACTACTTTCCAATAAGGGAGCAGGTACAATTACCTCATCAAGTTCTACTTTCCTCCCACTCACTTCTTTCGAGAGAAACTCCTTCTCTAGAAAGGATCCATTCTCAGCAATGAATATCTTTCCTTCGGATTTGTGATAGAAGGTGTACCCAATATTTTCTTTTGGGTATCCTATGAAGATGCACTTCTCCGATTTGGGTTTGAGCTTATCAGGTTGAAACTTTTTCACACAAGCATTGCAACCTCAAACTTTAAGAAAGGACAGCTTAGGTTTCTTGCCAAACCATAGTTCATACGGTGTCGTCTCAACGGATTTAGATGGTGCCCTATTTAACGTGAATGTAGTTGTCTCTAATGCATAACCCCAAAACGATAGCGGTAAATCAGTAAGAGACGTCATAGATCGCACCATATCTAATAAAGCACGGTTACGACGTTCGGACACACCATTACACTATGGTGTTCCAGGTTGCATGAGTAGTGAAACTATTTCACATTGTTTTAACTGAAGGCCAAACTCGTAACTCAAATATTTTACTTCTGTGATCATATCGTAGAAACTTTTATTTTGTTACAATGATTCTCCATTTCACTCTGAAATTCTTTGAACTTTTCAAATGTTTCAGACTTGTGTTTCATCAAGTAGATATACTCATATCTGCTCAAATCATCTGTGAAGATCAGAAAATAATGATACCTGCCGCGAGCTTCAATATTCATCAGACCACATACATCAGTATGCATGATTTCCAACAAATCTGTTGCTTGCTGCATTGTTCCGGAGAACGGAGTCTTAGTCATCTTGCCCATGAGGCATGGTTCGCAAGCATCAACTGATTCATAATCAAGTGATTCCAAAAGTCCATCAACATGGAGTTTCTTCATGGGCTTTACACCAATATGACCGAAACGGCAGTGCCACAAATAAGTTGCACTATCATTATTAACTTTGCATCTTTTGGTTTCAATATTATGAATATGTGTATCACTACGATCGAGATCCAACGAACCATTTTCATTGGGTGTGTAACCATATATGTAAATAGAACAACAATTTATTCTCTTACTTAAATGAATAACCGTATTGCAATAAACATGATCCAATCATATTCATGCTCAATGCAAACACTAAATAACATTTATTTTAGGTTTAACACTAATCCCGAAAGTATAGGGAGTGTGCGATGATGATCATATCAATCTTGGAACCATTTCCAATACACATCGTCACTTCACCCTTAACTAGTCTCTGTTCATTCTGCAACTCCCGTTTCGAGTTACTATTCTTAGTAACTGAACTAGTATCAAATCCTGAGGGGTTGCTATAAACACTAGTAAAGTACACATCAATAGCATGTATATCAAATATACCTATGTTCACATTGCCATCCTTCTTATCCGCCAATTACTTGGGGTAGTTCCGCTTCCAGTGACCAGTCCCTTTGCAGTAGAAGCACTCAGTTTCAGGCTTAGGTCCAGACTTGGGTTTTTTCACTTGAGCAGCAACTTGCTTGCTGTTCTTCTTGAAGTTCCCCTTTCTTCCCTTGGTCCCTTTACTTGAAACTAGTGGTCTTGTTAATCATCAACACTTGATGCTTTTCTTGATTTCTACCTTCGTTGATTTCAGCATCATGAAGAGCTTGGGAATTGTTTCCGTTATCCCTTGCATATTATAGTTCATCACGAAGTTCTACTAACTTGGTGATGGTGACTAGAGAATTCTGTCAATCACTATTTTATCTGGACTCCGTGTTCCGAGGCCATATTCGTTATATGCTAGGCTCGTCAAGTTTAACCTGAGTATTCCGCATGTGCAACTGTTTTGCACCCGTTGTATTTGAACGTAGAGCCTATCACACCCGATCATCACGTGGTGTCTCAGCATGAAGAACTTTCGCAACGGTGCATACTCAGGGAGAACACTTGTACCTTGATAATTAGTGAGAGATCATCTTATAAAGGTACCGTTGAACTAAGAAAAATAAGATGTATAAAAGATAAACATCACATGCAATCAAAAAATGTGACATGATATGGCCATCATCATCTTGTGCCTTTGATCTCCATCTCCAAAGCATCATCATCATTTCCATCGTCACCGGCATGACACCATGATCTCCATCATCTTGATCTATATCAATGTGTCGTCACATGGTCGTCTCACCAACTATTGCACTTGCAACTATTGCTATCGCATAGCGATAAAGTAAAGCAATTATTTGGCGCTTGCATCTTATGCAATTAAGAGACAACCATAAGGCTTTTGCCAGTTGCTGATAACTTCAACAAAACATGATCATCTTATACAACAACTTATATCTCATCACGTCTTGACCATATCACATCACAACATGCCCTGCAAAAACAAGTTAGACGTCCTCTACTTTGTTGTTGCAAGTTTTACATGGCTGCTACGGGCTGAGGAAGAACCGTTCTTACCTACGCATCAAAACCACAACGATAGTTTGTCAAGTTAGTGTTGTTTTAACCTTCTCAAGGACCGGGCGTAGCCACACTCGGTTCAACTAAAGTTGGAGAAACTGACACCCGCTAGTCACCTGTGTGCATAGCACGGCGGTAAAACCAGTCTCGCGTAAGCGTACGCGTAATGTCGGTCCGGGCTGCTTCATCCAATAATACCGCCGAACCAAAGTGTGACATGCTGGTAAGCAGTATGACTTATATCGCCCACAACTCACTTGTGTTCTACTCGTGCATATGACATCTACGCATAAAACCTGGCTCTGATACCACTGTTGGGGAACGTAGTAATTTCAAATTTTCCTACACACACGCAAGATCATGGTGATGCATAGCAACGAGAGGGGAGAGTGTTGTCTACGTACCCTCGTAGACCGGAAGTGGAAGCGTTAGCACAACACGGTTGATGTAGTCATACGTCTTCACGATCCGACCGATCAAGTACCGAACACACGGCACCTCCGAGTTCTGCACACGTTCAACTCGATGACGTCCCTCGAACTCCGATCCAGCCAAGCTTTGAGGGAGAGTTCCGTCAGCACGACGGCGTGGTGACGATGATGATGTTCTACCGACGCAGGGCTTCGCCTAAGCACCGCTACAATATTATCGAGGTGGATTATGGTGGAGGGGGGCACCGCACACGGCTAAGAGATCCAAGGGATCAATTGTTGTGTCTTTGGGGTGCCCCCTGCCCCCGTATATAAAGGAGTGGAGGAGGGGGAGGGCCGGCCCTCTCTATGGCGCGCCCTAGGGGAGTCCTACTCCCACCGGAAGTAGGATTCCCCCTTTCCTAGTAGAACTAGGAGCCCTTCCAAGTAGTAGGAGTAGGAGGGAAGGAAATGGAAGGGAAAAGGAGAAGGAAGGAAGGGGGCGCCCCCCCTCCCTAGTCCAATTCGGACCAGCCCATGAGGAGAGGTGTGGCCACCCTTTGAGGCCTTTCTCTCCTTTCCCGTATGGCCCATTAAGGCCCAATACGAATTCTCGTAACTCTCCGGTACTCCCGAAAATACCCGAATCACTCGGAACCTTTCCGGTGTCCGAACATAGTCGTCCAATATATCAATCTTTACGTCTCGACCATTTTGAGACTCCTCGACATGTCCCCGATCTCATCCGGGACTCCGAACTCCTTCGGTAAATCAAAACAAATAAACTCATAATATAACCGTCATCGAACTTTAAGCGTGCGGACCCTACGGGTTCGAGAACTATGTAGACATGACCGAGACACGTGTCCGGTCAATAACCAATAGCGGAACCTGGATGCTCATATTGGCTCCTACATATTCTATGAAGATCTTTATCGGTCAAAGCGCATAACATCATACATTGTTCCCTTTGTCATCGGTATGTTACTTGCCCGAGATTCGATTGTCGGTATCTCAATACCTAGTTCAATCTCGTTACCAGCAAGTCTCTTTACTCGTTCCATAATATGTCGGTGTACTAGAGTAGGGGTACCCTAGTATCCCGAACTTGTGCACGGGCAGTCGCAGCATCCCGCGGCAAGGCTTGTCGGGTGACCGCCAAGGTCCTCCGTGGTTCCTTTGGAGCCATTCAAGGACAAAGTATCCAAGCCAAGGAGACAAGACCCCGGCAAGAGGAGCTTGCCGGGAAGGCCAACCAAGGCATCTCAAGGAACTTGCCGCGATGCGCCACGCATCCCGGCAAGGCCCGGTGAGCGACAAGCTCCCGGACGCGACAAGACAACGACCGCGGCAAGGCGCTTGCCGCGGCAAGCCACCACTCTGTGTCCGCGCTCCAGCACATCCACCAACGTGTCGCTCTGGGACCCTTCCAGGCGTATGTGGCGGGAGGCTGTGCAGCCAGCGGTGCACGGTGGCAAGCGGTGGCGTCCCTGACGGTCCCTTTTGCACTATTTAGGCGACGCAGATGGGCATTTAATGCCCTGGTCCCCTGCCGTCAGGGTTAGGTATGATACACTGTAGCAGGTAGCTGTACCAACCGCAACACCTTTCCATTTTTACCCTTGTCTACGTTGCCACCTGTCGGTGACCCCTTGAGCATATAAAAGGAGGCCCATGCGCAACGTAGAGGAGGGGGGAGGAAGAGAACACTCACGCTCGGTCTCGTTAGCTGCTGGGGTGTACTGTAGCACTCCGCGCTCCCGAGCAAGAACTCAATACAAACCACAAAGCAGGAGTAGGGTTTTACGCATCCGTGCGGCCCGAACCTGGGTAAACTGCTCGTGTGCTTCGCCTCGATCCGCTCTTCGTGCGACCCTCGCCCCCGCCGAACCGAAAGGGACTCGGTCCGCCGGTCCCATAGGTGCTCGTGGATTAGAACCCTGACATCCTTGGCGCGCCAGGTAGGGGAGTTGGGGTTGTGTGAACCAGATCCGGCGTCCACACGAGCTAGATCTTCATCATCTTCATCGACATGCCGCCGAAGAAGAAGGCTTCGGAGGCAGCTGCTCCGTCCGCGCCGAACCCACCACCGCCGGAGCAAACGGCCGATGGGGCAGACGCCGGCTGAAGAATGGGCGTCGACGAGGGAGCTCACGGTGCTGCCAGGTCCAAGGACAAGGCTGCGCTGCCCATCGGCGGCGTAGCCGGCTCCCACAACGACCGGGCGCACTCCAAGACCTCGGCGTCCGTACATGCACCGCGCCCATCTCAGGAGGCGCGGGACCGGCAGCGTCATGGTACTCACGGTACCATGTGTTTGCTGGACCAAGATCGAGCTGGTGGATCTTGGAGTGCTCAAGACCAGCATGCACGCCAACATGCTGGCACGAGCGAGGCACGGTCGCCTGGACGGGATACTGCTCCTTCTAACATAGTTAGAAGTCCGAGCATATCCCGCTCCTCGCACCGTTCGCCACCGCCACCCGCCACTACAGCAGAAGCTTTGGCGCGAGCTCAACTGCCTTGGACTACCCTCCAACGGCAGACAAGATCGACGACTAGAAGGCCACCATTCAGAGTCTCATCGGCTTCGCCAACGGCGACACTCAACGGCAGCCGAGCACGTCGCAGCCACGGCAAGTCAGCCAGGCACGAACCGGTGGCGACAAGACCGGTGGGGGTGCAACCACTGTGCACTCTCCGCCCCGAAGGCCAAGATCGCCGACTCGCCGGATCCACCTCGACAGCGACTCCACCGCGTCATCAGATCCACGAGCTCGTCGCGATCAGCGCCAAGTTCTTCACGAACGACAGCAAGAAGACGCTCGTACTCGCATCGAGCGCCGAAGAGAAGCGTGACGTCAATCGGACCAGCGCGCTGGGCCCTCTATCGACATGCATGCGCCAGGGGAACCAGGCGACTTGCCGTACGCGGTAGGTTGCCCTGCGTTTACTCGTGAGCTGCGGCAAGTCCAGTGGCCCAGCACGAAGAATTTCAAGCCAGACGTACCAGAGAAGTACGACGGCAAGTCGCATCCGTCGGAGTTCCTCAGCATCTACACCATCACGGTGCAGGCTGCCGGGGGGCGGGACGACAAGATCCTTGCCAACTACTTCCCGCTGGTGCTCAAGCCCAACGTCAGGTCCTGGCTCATGCACTTGCCGGACAACTCCATATCCTCCTGGGCAGACCTATGCCATCAGTTTGTCGGCACCTTTACAGGCGGCCACAAACCTCATGGCCAAGAGAGTGACCTTCATCTGCTCGCCCAGAAGGAAGGAGAGCCCCTGCGCAAGTACATTCAGAGATTCAGCCGTGTACAGCACAACATCCCAGATGTCCACCCTGCCGCGGTCATCAGCGTGTTCCATCAGAACGTGCGTAACCGCAGGATGCGGGAGGAGATGGCGATGTGCAAGATCAGAGACGTCAGTGAGCTGTATGCCCTGGCCGACAAGTGTGCACGTGCTGAGGAAGGGAGGAAACTCCCCGGAGAGAATACAGGAGCAGGAGTATCTGACAGCGAGGATGCTGCCCCGGCAAAGAAAAACCGGCGGTGGAACAACAGGAAGAAGAAAGGCAAAGATGTGCTAGTCAGTGAGCAGTCCGGCAATGAAGGTGGCGCCAAGAAAGCCAAAGCTGGTAGCTCCGGCAAGGAGATTGCCGCATGCACCAACTGCCAGACTGTGGCGGTCGCCGACAAGCAGGACGGCACCGACAAGCAGTACTGCAAGATCCACCGCACCAAGGGCCATGACCTCCAGAGCTGCAAGAAGGTCGAGCAACTTGTCCAGCAGCAAAAGGCTGAATACGAGCAACGCGACAAGGAGAGGGCCCAAGGAGGCGCTGGAGAATCCGGCAAGAAGCGCGCCGGCCGGGGAGGACGCTGCGGCAAGGCCAAGCAGCGGCAAGGAGACAGACCTCCCCGCGGCCGCGACAAGGATGAAGATGACGACGACGACGAAGACATGGATGGTGTCGAGACCAGTGAGCAGGAGTTCCAGAAAGCCACAGAGGTCTTGTGCGTTGACGGCGGTGCTTCTCTGCATACTTCGCACCGCCAACTCAAGCAGTGGGTGCGGGAAGTCAATGCGGCGGAACCACCTGTCGAGTCACGCAAGCTTCTGAAATGGTCCAGCACGCCTATCATCTTTGATATTGAGGACCACCCTGATCGCACAACTGCGGTCGGGTGCTTGCCGATGTTGGTTTCACCAACTATCCGCAACCTCAAGGTCACTAAGATGCTAGTTGACGGCGGGGCCGGCTTGAACCTGATCTCCTCCGCTGTACTCCAGAAACTCCAGATCCCTGACAGCGAGCTTGAAGAGACCGGCACATTCCAAGGAATCAACCCGGGAAGGAGCAAGCCGAAGGGGAAGGTCACGTTGCCAGTAACATTTGGCAACGAGGTGAACTTCAGGACTGAGAGGGTCACTTTTGACGTTGCCGATTTTCCATTGCCTTACAATGGGATACTCGGCCGTCCAGCACTCGCCAAGTTCATGGCAGCCTCTCACTACGCATACAACATGCTGAAGATGCCAGGCCCGATAAGCGTCATCTCTGTCCCTGGCGACAAGAAGGATGCTCTTATCTGCGCCGACAAGATCTATCGGGAAGCGGCAGCCGCAACAGATCGCAAGTCACCTGCCGTTGAAGCTCCCAGGGGGAAGAAGAAGACCAAGTCCGGCAAGAGTTCTGATGCCCACTCCGGCAAGCGCACCTCTTCGGAGTGCTGCGCTGCCGTCGAGGACGCACCATCGAGCTCCACCGGCAAGTGTAAGAAGACAATGGCAGCTCCACCAGAGACCAAGAAGGTGTCCGCCAAGGAGGACGGCACTGGTGGTACCTTCACCATCAGTGCCACTCTCGACCCTAAATAGGAAAGCGTGCTCATTGCTTTCCTGCGGGCGAACGTCGACGTGTTTGCGTGGCAACCATCTGACATCCCCGGTGTACCCAGGAAAGTAATTGAGCACCATCTTGCCGTTTGTCCTCATGCGCGGCCCGTCAAGCAGAAGGTCAGGAAGCAAGCAGTGGAGCGCCAAGAATTCATCGCAGAAGAGATCAAGAAGTTGGAAGCAGCAGGCCTTGTCAGAGGAGTGCTCCATCCTACGTGGTTGGCCAATCCTGTAGTCGTGCACAAGGCGAACGGGAAATGAAGACTTTGTATCGACTTTACCAATGTTAACAAAGCTTGTCCCAAAGACCCATTTCCTTTGCCGCGCATTGACCAGATTGTTGACTCCACGGCCGGATGTGACTTGCTTTCATTTCTTGACGCATACTCAGGATACCATCAGATCTTCATGGCAGAAGAGGATGAGGAGAAGACCGCATTCATCACTCCATGTGGCACGTACTGTTTCATACGGATGCCTTTCGGTTTAAAAAATGCTGGTTCAACATTTGCAAGGGTAGTCCATGTCGCTCTTGAGCCACAAATACACAGAAATGTGGAAGCCTACATGGATGACATAGTGGTCAAGAGCAAGGACAAGGCAACTCTGATTCAAGATTTAGACGAGACCTTTGCAAATCTGCGCAAGATCAGCCTCAAGCTCAACCCCGAGAAGTGTGTGTTTGGAGTCCCCTCCGGCAAGCTTCTCAGGTTCTTCGTGTCTCAGCGGGGAATCGAAGCCAATCCCGACAAGATCAAGGCCATTGAGCAGATTGAAGCACCAAAGCGCGTCAAGGATGTACAAAGACTTGCCGGTTGCGTAGCTGCTCTCAGCAGGTTTATCTCTAGGTCTGCTGAGCGCGCCCTGCCGTTTTTCAAAATATTGAAAAAGGCAGGTCCAATGAAATGGACTCCGGAAGCGGAGGCTGCGCTGCAAGACTTGAAGAGATACCTGTCCTCCACTCCAACACTTGTCGCACCTAAGCCACAAGAGAAGTTGCTACTGTATATAGCGGCAACCAATCAAGTGGTTAGTGCTGCGTTAGTAGCAGAGAGGGAGGCAGATGATGAGCCAGCAACCATGGCAGGCGCATCCAGCGACAAGCAGGGGGCTTCCCCGACAAGCTCTGGTCCCGACAAGGATGGATCTGCGCAGACGCGCGAGGAGATACAGAAGAGAATGGTACAGCACCCAGTTTACTTTGTCAGTTCCCTTCTGCAGGGGGCTAGGTCAAGGTACTCTAGCGTGCAGAAATTGCTTTTCGGCCTTCTCATGGCCTCGAGAAAGCTGTGCCATTACTTCCAAGCACATGAGATCACAGTTGTCACTCGTTTTCCGCTGAAGAGGATACTACAGAATCCAGAAGCGACAGGCAGGATTGTTGAGTGGGCACTGGAACTATCAAGCTTTGGCCTCAAGTTTGAGAGTACTTCAACTATCCAAAGCAGAGCATTGGTAGAATTCATAGCAGAATGGACGCCAACACCAGATGAAGAAATTCCAGAAACGAGCATCCCCGTCGAGGAAGCAAGCAAAGAGTGGCTGATGTACTTTGATGGTGCCTTTTCGCTGCAAGGCGCCGGCGCTGGCGTGCTGCTTGTCGCACCCACTGGAGAGCACCTCAAGTACGTAGTCCAGATGCACTTTCCCAAGGAGCAAGCAACAAACAATACTGCAGAGTATGAAGGCTTGCTTGCCGGTCTCAGGATCGCGGCAGACCTTGGGATCAAGAAGCTCATTGTCAGGGGTGACTCGCAGCTTGTCGTCCGCCAAGTGAACAAGAGCTATCAGAGTCCGTTGATGGAAGCCTACGTCGACGAAGTGAGAAAGCTAGAAGAGCACTTTGACGGCCTACAGATGGAGCATGTTCCAAGAGCTCAGAACGCCATTGCCGATGGCCTATCAAAGTGCGCCGCACTTAAGTTACCTGTGGAACCAGGGATCTTTGTGCTCAAGCTGACTCAACCGTCTGTAACGCCATCAACTGGACAGAGCAAGAAGAGGAAGTTGATTTCTGGTGACTATTTTCTGGCAGAGCTTCCCGAAGCCGCCACCAAGAAGGTCCCTAAGATCAACGCCAAGAGCGCTGAGGAGCAGTCTGCTCCGGCAAGCCCTAGGGTTTGTTCCATTGAAGCAGAAACTCCCGACAAGTTTTGCTCCGGCAAGCTTGCTGGGGAACGTCAAGCTCCGGCAGAGCCGCAGGTTCTCGCCGTAGAAGCGGATGTTCCCGCAGCAGCAGATTTGCCTTTAGTCCTTGTTGTCGAGCCACAAGCTCCAGCATGGACACAGCAGATTGTCCGTTTCCTTTAGACAGGAGAACTTCCCGAAGAGCAAGAAGAAGCGGAAAGAGTAGCCCGGCAGTCAAGTATGTACCAGTTTGTCGACAACACACTGTACAGAAGAAGACTCAACGGTGTGAAATTGAAGTGTATTCACCGGGAAGACGGACAAAAGCTGTTGGCAGAGATACATGGAGGCATATGTGGTCACCACATTGGCGCAAGAGCACTTGCCGGCAAAGCATTCCGGCAAGGTTTCTTTTGGCCGACAGCCCTCCAGGATGCAACTGCACAAGTAACCAAGTGTGAAGCGTGCCAGTTCCATTCCAAGCAGATACACCAACCAGCTCAAGCTCTCCAGACGATCCCTTTATCCTGGCCATTTTCGGTCTGGGGGCTCGACATCCTCGGCCCCTTTCCCCGAGCAGTCGGGGGCTTTGAGTACTTGTACGTTGCAATCGACAAGTTCACAAAGTGGCCGGAAGTGGAAGCAGTGAGGAAGGTGACAGCACAGTCAGCAGTCAAGTTCTTCAGGTCGATTGTTTGCCGCTTCGGGATCCCTAACAGGATAATCACCGACAACGGTACGCAATTCACGAGCCGCACCTTCATGCAGTACGTCCAAGATCTTGGCGCCAAGGTCTGCTTCGCTTCTGTTGCTCACCCGAGAAGCAACGGTCAAGCGGAGAGGGCAAATGCTGAAGTGCTACGTGGGCTCAAGACCAGGACTTTCGACAGGCTGCACAAGTGCGGAAGAAACTGGATCGAGGAGCTGCCGGTGGTTCTTTGGTCGATCAGGACGACGCCAAATTGAGCCACTGGCCAGACACCTTTCGCTCTAGTCTATGGAGCAGACGCAGTTCTCCCCACGGAACTTGTATACGGGTCACCTCGAGTGCTCGCTTATGATGAGCTTGAGCAAGAGCAGCTGTGACAAGATGACGCGCTACTCCTTGAGGAAGACCGTCTTCAGGCTGCTGTACGAGTTGCTCGCTACCAGCAAGCTTTGTGCCGCTACCATAGCCGCAAAGTTAACACCAGAAGTCTCGAGGAAGGCGACCTTGTTCTTCGGCGTGTTCAGTCCGCCAAGAATTCCAACAAGTTGACGCCGAAGTGGGAAGGCCCTTACCGGGTGAAACGAGTCACTAGGCCTGGCGCTGTCCGCCTTGAGACCGAAGATAGCATTCCGATGAGCAATTCCTGGAACATTGAGCATCTTCGTAAGTTTTACCCGTAAGGCGCGGTTGCCGGAACCTGTTCCGGCAACCACCTTTTGTACAAGTCTTGCTGCTGTTGCATGTAATCCTTTGTACAAAGCCGGGCGCAGACCCCGTGCATAAGTAAAGCTCATATGCTCCGCACATCTTGTCAATTTCATGCTTTCTATTTTTTGCATATGTGATCTGACACTTTGTGCAGCACCTACTCCCCGGTAAGCAATAACGAGCCATAAGGCTCCATATCTTTATTTTCTCCTCTTTCTTTTTTCTCAAGGAAAGGAAGGTTTCCTCGCCCACAAGTTTGCCGGGGGGAAAGGAGAAGATAATGGTATGGACCAGGCGTCGTTCAAGAAAGTTTCGCCTTACCGGGAAGCAAACAACAAAAAAGCTAAGTTGCCAAAGTTTGAGCAATCAGATTTTTTAATTTTTAAGTTATCTCCCTTGAACGACTGCACTTTGTATGGAAAACCTGTGCGCGGAGGAACCAACTCGTAGCTAGTTGCGCCCTTACTTTGTTTCGAGTCCGCTCAACAACTTAAGTGAGCTGCGACTAGTTGCGACAAGGTTTCTTGTCGGTAGCGGCACCGCCAGCAGGCTGCTGACGTCCCGCACTCAGCGCTCGCGGCTAAGGTGCCTGCACCGGCAAGTTCCCTAAAAGCGTAGGGCAAAAACATACAAAAGGAGGAATCAAGTAAAGGGAATAACATTGCAATCATTACCCGGAATAGAGTTATATTACAAGGTAGCTTGTCGCGGCTCTAACAGATTGTTCTCATAACATGACCAGCAGCGACAAGAAAAGAAGAAAACGGGCGGCCTAGTCTATGCGATCGCCCTCGATCCTCTTGATCCCGCTCACATTATCCACAATGGGTGCGACAAGGGTCTTGAGCGCCTCCAGATCAGCATCCGGCGGCAGGGTCTTGAGGACGTTGGTGAGGTTGAGGCCCGGGTTGCGGAAGGCCACCTTCACCAACACCTTTTGAAGAGCTCCCGCGCAGATCTTGCGCGACTCGTCGGCCAGCTGCTTTGGGATCTTCTCCCGGAGCCACTGGAGGGCCGTCGCCACGCCTTTGAAGAACAAGGTGAGCTTGGCGCTGGGTTGGAGGTTCTCATCAGAGGGATACCCGAGATCCTCCACCCCCAGCTGCGCCAGCACCCTGTCGATATCTGCGGCAGCATTCACGAGACCCTCCATCCAGTGCTCCACTTTCTCCCTAAAAGCATTCTGGGCGGTGGCAGCACTCGCCAGCAGCGCCTTGTCGCCCTTGATCTCCTCCTTCAAGGCCACCTCCTGCTCCCTGGCGCCGTCCAGCGTCTTGGTCAAAGTGGTCAGCTTCAACTCAAGATCTGTCTTGGAGTCCTTGGCGGCGCTAAGCTCTTTGCCCTTCTCGGCGAGACGAACCTGCAGCTCTGAGTTGCTGTGGGCGTCCTTCTCCCGCTCACGCTTGAGCGCGGCAAGCTCTTCACCACTCGCCTTGAGATCGGCCTCCAGCTGCGCCACCTTCGTCTCCAGCTCCTTCTTGGCGGCCTCGGCAACTGCGGCAGCATCCTCTGCTTGCTTAAGGGCTCCGCCGAATTTTTGCTCACGCGCGGCAAGCTCCTCCTCGTGGCTGTCGAGGTTAACTTTCCGCTGCACCAGCTCGCCCTCCTGCGCAGACAGCTTCTCAGCGGCAAGCCGCTGTTGCTCTTCAACTTCGGCCTTCTCGAGGAAGAAGGCCTTCTGCTCTTCGGCGAGTTGCTCCCGCTCCTCTGCCAGGGACCGAAGAGCTTCCTGGTTGAGACCCCGGAGCTCCTCCGCGCGCTTCTCGATGTCCGCTCCCGCCTTCGCGACAAGCGCCTCGCGGGATTCCAGCTTGGCTTGCCGCACGCGGTAGAGCGACAACAGCTTCCGCAGCAGCCGCTCCTCCTCAGGCTCGCCGCTGCTGCTGCTCGGAGCATCAACTAGCGTCAGCCCAGCGGAGGCGAGCACCTCTCCATCAAAGCTCTCTCCCTCGACCGGCGCCCTGGAGCTTGACGCCCAGGGGAGGTTGATGAAGACGCCATCGCCGGTCTTCAAGTAGACGCCTGGCTGGGGCTCTTCGGAGCCTGGCGCTGTGGCAGCGGCGGACGGGTCGGCGGTCGACGTAGCGCCTGGCGCTCCTGCGGCCTCAGGGCCGTCAGTGCGATCGCCAGACCCCTCGCCAGCTGCTGTGGCGGCAGCTTTGGCGGCCTCGTCGCCGGTGGGATCATCAGCGCTGGCTGCTTCTTCAGTGGCAGCGGCATCGTCGGCAGCAACCTCGGTCTCCATCGGCTCCGCAGCAGATGGGTCTGATGGCCGGAAAAGTGAGAAAAGTCAAGCAAATACCCAAAAAGAAGAAGAACCCAAGGGAAGCTTTGAAGAGAAGATTACCTGTACTGGGTTCGGCAGTCGTAGTCTCCGCCGCCGGGGGGACGCTGGTGCTGTCCCTTGCCGGAGAACTCTCCCTTGTCGGAGGACTCTCCCTTGGCATTTCGGGGGCGGCCTCCGGGCGCTCCTGGTGGGGCTGCTCTGCTCCTACACAAACCAACAATCAGATGTCAGCAAAGAAAGAGTATCCATGCGCGCCTAACAGCGGAAAGCGAACCATATACTTACGCTGGGGGCTGCTCTGGAGAACAGTTGTCGGGTCCGGCAAGGTTGTCTCGGACGCACCCCCTGCTGTCGCGGTGGGTTCGTCCTCGATGACAATCACCGGGACCTTGGCTCTCTTTGCTGCTCTCTGGGCCAGAGTCCTAAAAAGGAATAAGTTCAGAGTAAAGCAAATGAGATACAAGACAAAATAGCAAGAATTGAAGAACTACAAGTACAACAAGAGAATCTTACTCTTCTTCTTCCTCGTCGGAGCTGAACGCGGAGAAGTCGAAGTTCGGCTCACGTCCGGCGCGAGGAGGCGGAGGAGTAGTTTCCCTTGGCCGCTTGGCGGGAACAGTGGCGGTGGTCTGAGACGACCCCGCTCCGGCTGCCGCCGCGGCGTGAGAAGCGGCAGGAGCAGAAGCGGTGGTCCGGGTGGACCCCGCTCCAGTTGCCGCAGCAGCGTGAGGTGCTCCCGCAGCAACAGTGCTTGCCGCGGTGGAGCGTGTCATGCGGCGCGGCGACTGTTCACTCGCCCGCCGCCCCGCTACGTCCCCGGCCTTGCGGAGACGCCTTCTGGGTGGGGATGGAGGCTCTGCTTGCGGCGAGCTGCCTGAAGATGAGGAGGAAGAGGAGTTGATCTCCAGCGAGCCGCTCGTACCCTCGGCGGGCTCGCTCGACTCGACGTCATGCCCGGCAAGCTCTTTCTCGCCGACGAGCTCCTCTTGCTCGGCACGGCTTGCCGCCTCTGCTGCCTCTGCCTCCTCCACGGTGAATCCAAATTTGCCCGTGGCTGCGGCTACCGCCGCCTCTTCCAGCCTAGTGGTGATGCGTGTCATCTACGCATCGGTGGTGTCGCGGGTGAGGCTATTCTTTTCGTTGGAGCGGACCGGCACTTCAACCAAGCCATCAAAGAACTCCTGCACGACGTCGTCTGCAAGCTCTTGCCAAGTTGGGACAATTCCATGCGAATCGCACAGCGGCATCATTGCACGGATGCGGTCGAGCGCGGAGTTGTTGCACAGCGGAACGACACCCTTCGGCAACCTGAACACTTCGGGATGTTGAGGGTCGTACTTGAACAGCTCCTGGAGCATCGCGTTAAGCTCCAGAACAGTGAAGTTGAAGTTGAGGCCCGGACGCAGCCTCATGATATCCGCCGCATTCTTGAATTCCCAGGCGGGTCTCCTCCGTTCCTGCAGGGGGGCGATGCGGCGGCGAAGAAAATCTGCACCAACAGCGCCTACAGTGAGCCCGGCAAGCCTGAGGCGTTGGATCCGGGTGATGGCAATCTTAAGCCTATCGTCTTCCGGGGCCACATCACTCCAATCGCTGCCGCGTGCTACTGGGGCTTGGCGCCGGGCGGTAAACGGCTGCGGGTTCTCCTCGACAATCCAGCACCAGTCTGCTCTCCATTCCTCCCACTTGCCATGGAACTCTCCCTCCAGATAAGTGTCCTTCTTGCCGGCCCTCGAGATCCAGGCGATTCCGCCGGATAAAGGCTCTCCTCTCTCTACTCGGGGCATAAAGAAGTGGCGAAAAAGGGCTACATTGGGATAGACTCCGACAAAGTTTTCGCAGAGATGTGCGAAAACTGCCATGGTCAGAACAGCATTGGGGGTGAAGTCAAGGAGGCGGAACCCGTAGGTGTTCATAATATCGCAGAAAAACTCAGAGAAGGGCGGGCAGAGCCCGCAGTAGAAGAACAAGGCGAAGAAAGGATATTCGTTTGGAGCCATTTTCCAAGCGGCGGCTGGAAGTACCTTCGTGCGCGGATGCGCTCGCGTCTCCGTCGACCAGAAGAGGTAGTAATTCTCCCTCAGCTCCCTCGCGGCGAGCTTGGGGGGGGGGGGAGATTGCCCGCTCCTTTCGCAGCGCCGCAAGCCGCTGCGCCTCGGTCGACTTCACAACCTTCCCTTTGTCGGCTCTCGGAGCCATGGCGGAAGTGGTGGAGGAGGTCGACGGCGTTGTTGGTGCTAGTGGCGATGGGGGGCGGGGCGCTGCTCTCTTTCAGCTTTGGGAAGACGAGGGAGCGGCGGAGGTTTCCAAGATTGGAGTAGCAACCGGCGAGTGGGCGAACTACCCCTGTTTCCCGTGCTTATAAAGAGGGAGGGGGCGGACGTTCCGCCTTTCCGAATAAAGAAACCACCCATGATCTATCCCACGACGCCGCATTCAACGCGTGCCGTTCGGGGACGGCGCGGTGGATACGGGGAGAGATACGGCGTAACCCAGGCCGCGCGTGCCCGTACCCTGTTTTGGGCCTGGCCCAACAACGCTCGGCACCGTGTATGGCCCAGGCCCGGGGGCTCCTGTCGGTGTACTAGAGTAGGGGTACCCTAGTATCCCGAACTTGTGCACGGGCAGTCGCAGCATCCCGCGGCAAGGCTTGCCGGGTGACTGCCAAGGTCCTCCGTGGTTCCTTTGGAGCCATTCAAGGACAAAGTATCCAAGCCAAGGAGACAAGACCCCGGCAAGAGGAGCTTGCCGGGAAGGCCAACCAAGGCATCTCAAGGAACTTGCCGCAATGCGCCATGCGTCCCGGCAAGGCCCGGTGAGCGACAAGCTCCCGGACGCGACAAGACAACGACCGCGGCAAGGCGCTTGCCGCGGCAAGCCACCACTCTGTGTCCGCGCTCCAGCACATCCACCAACGTGTCGCTCTGGGACCCTTCCAGGCGTACGTGGCGGGAGGCTGTGCAGCCAGCGGTGCGCGGTGGCAAGCGGCGCTGACAAGATTGCCATCGTGTCGAGCGGTGGCGTCCCTGACGGTCCCTTTTGCACTATTTAGGCGACGCAGACGGGCATTTAATGCCCTGGTCCCCTGCTGTCAGGGTTAGGTATGATACACTGTAGCAGGTAGCTGTACCAACTGCAACACCTTTCCATTTTTACCCTTGTCTACGTTGCCACCTGTCGGTGACCCCTTGAGCATATAAAAGGAGGCCCATGCGCAACGTAGAGGAGGGGGAGGAAGAGAACACTCACGCTCGGTCTCGTTAGCTGCTGGGGTGTACTGTAGCACTCCGCGCTCCCGAGCAAGAACTCAATACAAACCACAAAGCAGGAGTAGGGTTTTACGCATCCGTGTGGCCCGAACCTGGGTAAACTGCTCGTGTGCTTCGCCTCGATCCGCTCTTCGTGCGACCCTCGCCCCCGCCGAACCGAAAGGGACTCGGTCCGCCGGTCCCATAGGTGCTCGTGGATTAGAACCCCGACATAATACATCATCCCACAACTAACTCATTAGTTGCAATGCTTGCAAGGCTTATAGTGATGTGCATTACCGAGTGGGCCCAGAGATACCTCTCCGACAATCGGAGTGACAAATCCTAATCTCGAAATACGCCAACCCAACAAGTACTTTCAGAGACACCTGTAGAGCACATTTATAATCACCCAGTTACGTTGTGACATTTGGTGGCACACAAAGTGTTCCTTCGGTAAACGGGAGTTGCATAATCTCATAGTCATAGGAACATGTATAAGTCATGAAGAAAGCAATAGCAACAAACTAAACGATCAAGTGCTAAGCTAACGAAATGGGTCAAGTCAATCACATCATTCTCCTAATGATGTGATCTCGTTAATCAAATGACAACTTATGTCTATGGTTAGGAAACATAACCATCTTCGACCAACGAGCTAGTCAAGTAGAGGCATACTAGTGACACTTTGTTTGTCTATGTATTCACACATGTATTATGTTTCCGGTTAATACAATTCTAGCATGAATAATAAACATTTATCATGATATAAGGAAATAAATAATAACTTTTATTATTGCCTCTAGGGCATATTTCCTTCACACAGAACTAGCTCCAGTTCATTGATATAATGTAGGCATGTATTTCAAACATAGTCATACGTGTTTATGGAAAAGAACTTGCATGACATCTTTTGTCCTACCCTCCCGTGGCAGTGGGGTCCTTACGGAAACTAAGGGATATTAAGGCCTCCTTTTAATAGAGAACCAGAACAAAGCATTAACACATAGTGAATACATGAACTCCTCAAACTACGGTCATCACCGGTAAGTATCCTGATCATTGTCACTTCGGGGTTAACGGATCATAACACATAATAGGTGACTATAGACTTGCAAGATAGGATCAAGAACACTCATATATTGATGAAAACATAATAGGTTCAGATCTGAAATCATGGCACTCGGGCCCTAGTGACAAGCATTAATCATAGCAAAGTCATAGCAACATCAATCTCAGAACATAGTGGATACTAGGGATCAAACCCTAACAAAACTAACTCGATTACATGATAGATCCCATCCAACCCATCACCGTCCAACAAGCCTAGGATGGAATTACTCACGCACGGCGGTGAGCATCATGAAATTGGTGATGGAGGATGGTTGATGACGACGATGGCGACGGATTCCCCTCTCCGGAGCCCCAAACAGACTCCAGATCAGCCCTCCCGAGAGGTTTTAGGGCTTGGCGGTGGCTCTGTACCGTAAAATGCGATGATTTCTTCTCCTTGATTTTTTTCTCATCGAAACTCAATATATGGAGGTGGAGTTGGAGTCGGAGAGGCAACAGGGGGCCCACGAGGTAGGGGGCGCGCCCCCCACCCTCGTGGCAAGGTGGTGGGGCCCCTGGCCTTCATCTTTTGCAGGTATTTTTCTTATTTTCTGAAAAGTGTCTCCGTGAAGTTTCAGGTCATTCCGAGAATGTTTGCTCCTCCACATAAATAACACCATGGTAATTCTGCTAAAAACAGCGTCAGTCCGGGTTAGTTCCATTCAAATCATGCAAGTTAGAGTCCAAAACAAGGGCAAAAGTGTTTGGAAAAGTAGATACGTTGGATACGTATCAACCACCAGAGCCTTTTGCAGGCGAAGACTACTTTTGTCAGGATAATATTTACTAGCTGTCCCCTTTCAAATTGGCCATTGTTGGCTCCCTTCCCGCTCAATATTTGGGGAGAGGACCAGGGCCTATATAAGTAGAACTAGCCACCATAGTAGAAAAGGGGAGAAAGGGAGAAGAGGAAACGGGGAAAAGGAGGGAGAACTCATTCAGAGGCATCTCACCCACACAAGTTCGCCAAGCACAAGAACACCTCAACCTCAGGAGGCTGTTCTTCCCCTTGTACTGTTCATCATTAGCCCAAGAGGCAATCCACCACCACCACACTGGAGTAGGGTATTACACCACAATGGTGGCCCGAACCAGTATAAATCTTGTGTCTTTGTCTTGTGAGTTCGTTGAGTTCATCCGCGAGATCTTAGCGAGCTAGGGCGTGGATCGATAGGGAGAAAACCTTCGCACGCACCCAAGTGCTCGAACCTCGAGGGTTTTGCCGGAACCCGTGATCCGACATTTGGCGCGCCAGGTAGGGGTGCGCCGAAGCTTCCTTCCGTCGCTCCACGCCCCGTTCCTCCGTCGTCTCCACAGCAGACGCGCGTCGCGCTCGTGCTGAGCGACGGGCTGCCCTCGCCGCCCGCGTTGCTCAGACGGCTCCCATCGGCGGGCTACCTCATCATTCCCCGTCGCCTGCCGCCAACACCGCCACCGGCCCAGCGGGGAACGAGTAGCAAGCATCCTCGCTGCACCCCCTTGGTGCGGCGGCACGGCCGCACCGCCACTCCATCGCTGACCCCGGCTGGTTCTTCTTCCCATGAACGTCGCCCTCCCATGGACGCACGAGCCACGCTCCTCATGGCGCACGAGCTCCTGCGCTACCGACCGGTCGATGACCTCTGCGAGGACTGGCTCGACCGCATCGCCGAGCTTATCCGCGCCGCAGGGGGCTCCCCTGCGTCGTCCCTCTCTCCGCCTCGCCCTCCGCCAGCTACGGGCGACGTAGCTCACGGAGCGCCTCCACCACTTCTGCCCCAAGGCGCACGGCTCCACGACATGTCCCCCGCCCGTGCGTGAAGAAAGAAGCTGTCAAGAAGTCCCTCGACCGCAAGAAAATGCTCCACCGCTCCTCGCGCCACCGCGTCAGGACCGACTGCGGCAGCAAGACCGTGCGCCGCCTGTAGCGGCAGGGTGCGGACCCCATCAAGACCAAGCTCCACCCCCAAGGCGGGGCTCGGTGACCACAGCCGGCTACCGCGCTTTCACCCTCGAGCTGCGTAGCGTCGCCTGGCCGGGCAAGTTCAAACCGGACCTGCCTCCTCGCTACGATGACACCCCCAACCTCGCGGATTTCTTGCAGCTCTACGAGCTGAGCATTGAAGCGGCCAACGCCGATGAGAAAGTCATGGCGAACTGGTTTCCCATGGCTCTCAAGGATGGCGCCCGCTCCTGGCTCCTGAACCTACCACCGGGCTCGATCTCCTCCCGAGACGAGATGCGCAACCGCTTCGTCGCCAACTTGCAGTGCACTCACGACCGCCCGCCGGCTGTGTGTGACCTGCGCTGCGTCAGGAAACAACCGGGAGAGACCCTCCAGAAGTACATCCAGCGCTTCAACAACGTCCGCCTCAAGATCCCCAAGGTGACGAACTAGGCCACGATCTCTGCATTCTCTGATGGCGTCTGCGACGTCAAGATGAAGGAAGAGCTCACTATCCACGAGGATCTGTGTACATCCCTGGAGTTGTTCAACCTGGCGACCAGGTGCGCAAGAGCTGAGGAGAGATGCCTCTCCCTCCTCGAGCTCCTAGCCGCAGACCCGGAGGAGAAGAAAGCCAAGGCCAAGGACGTGAAGCGCAAGGGAGCAGCCGTGCTCGCAGCGGAACCAGACGCCAAGCGTGGCAGAGACCAACCAGAGTCATCCAAGAGCAGTCGTCCATTCTGCGCCTTCCACAACCTGAATACCCACGACACCAGCGACTGTCAAGAGCTCAGGGCCATTCGTGAAGGAAGCTTCGGTCGACGCCCCGAGCGCGGTGACCGGGGCTACGGCCAAGGAGGAGGACATGGTGGCGGACGCTCAGACGACCATGGCCCACGCTAGGAGTGGCGCGACCGGCCTCGTGAGGACCGCTGGCAGGATCAGCCTCGCGAGGGTGCCTGGAGGGATCAACCTCGTGAGGATCGTCCTCAAGACAACGCCGGACTCCCTCCACTGCTGCCACCGCTAAGAAGGAATGACGAACACCATCAAGATGAGGGGGCTGGGGGCTTCCAGGAACCACGTGCTATCGCCTGCATCTTGGGCGGAGCCTAGGCCCCAGCCTCACAGCGTATCTTCAAGCAGTTTGTTCGTGAAGTGAATGCAGTCCTCCCCAAGCTCGAAGCCACATGCCCGCTCAGATGGTCCCAGTGCCCCATCATGTTCAACTCGGCGGATCAGCTCAAGTGCGCAGCTACCGCTGGTGCCCTCCCGATGCTTTGCTCCCCAGTCATCAACAACGTGCAAGTTACCAAGACCCTCATCGACGGCGACGCGGGCTCAATGTCCTGTCCGTCGACACGTTCGACAACCTCCAAGTGCCATATGATCAGCTTCAGCCTACCAAGCCTTTCTCAGGAGTGACTGACGGTTCCACCACACCGATAGGGCAGGTCCGCCTCCCTACCACCTTCGGGGAATGCAAGAACTACCGCACTGAGCTCATCGACTTTGATGTCGCGCACATCCGTCTGCCGTACAATGCCATCCTTGGGTATCCAGCCCTTGCCAAGTTCATGGCGGTGACCCATCACAGCTACAATGTCCTCAAGATGTCGGGAAGCGGCGGGATCATCACGGTCCCATGTGAAGAAAGAGATGCGGTGTGCTCCCTCGAGCGTGCCTTCCAAGCTGCAGCAATCGACGACCTCGACAGCAAGGGCGAGGGCCCTCCTGAGGTCATCCCCAAGAAGAAGAAGCAGCTGCGCCGTGTAGGATCTCAGGAGGGTGGCGTCGCAGCCGGAGCCTCGTCAGGGTCAGCGCCCGCTCCCGGGGCACCTCCCTCCATCGCATAGGAAGGCGCGCCCGGCGCCCTTCTTGGGCAGGGCTCGGGGGCTTTCTTCTGGAAGGCCTCAGACCTTGCCGACATCACGAGGCAGGCGCTTGGGCACCACTTGAGGGCGTGCTTCATGGCACGTTTCCCTCAGGAGGGTGTAGGGCAAGGATCGCCCACCGTTCAGGAGTTCATCACCAAGACCACCCATGAATTGCAAGACGCAAGGGCCATGCGCGGCGACCGCCGCTCACGAGGCGCAGCTTCCCATCCAGGCGAGGATGCCGGACTGCGCGTCTGCATCGACGTTCCAGGGCTCAACAGGGCCGCTTCTCAGGAGCTTTTCTGGCCTTCGCGCATGGGACACTGTGAGGGCCCACCGCACAGCTACATTCACATGCCCTTCGGCCTGCGAGCGTGTCGTCCGCCTACCAGTGCAACTTGTGGCTCATCCTAGCGGCTCAGGAGGCCAGGCACCACGCCGTCCTGATGGAGATGGAGACGGTCCTCAAGGAACCACCTGAGCCCCCAGAGCCCCCTGAGGCTCAGGGCCCCGGTGGCTCATGAGGAGCAACCCCTTCGCTGCGCACCTTCAGCTGCCCCAACTCTCCTTCGTCAACATAACCAGGTGACATTTTCCAAGTTCATTTAGCTGGGAGCGCCCCTCGGGCTGCATCATTCCCAGGCCGCGTGGGTCCGTCCCTGTGGCATGTATCCCTTTTTATGTCTTTAGCTTACCTTGTTGGGAGCTCCCCTCGGGCTGCATCATCCCCAAGCTGCTCGGGCCTGACCCAGTAGCACGTATCTCCCATGCACTTACTTAAGCCTTCTACTCTCATGTTTAATCTATCTATGATTACTACCTGCTCAATCGTCGCCTCCCACGGGGCCTCCTTACGCCGGCACGGCGCTGGTGCACGGGTCCGTCCCTGCCACGTCGAAAAACCTGAGCGGTCGAGCTTTGGCTCGCGGCACGCCCCACGCACGTCACCTCACCGGGCCCTCAATGCCCTCACCCCCTCGCGGAGCAACCAGCGGCAAGCTGGTAACCATAACGGCAGATCGTGTTCTTACTTGTGCTGGCTCGCAGGAATCTCACGAGGATAACACCAGGCGGCACCGCGAGCTCCCACCTCTTCCAAGTAATCCGCTTGCATGTTAAAAAGGGTGGCTCCTGAGAATCGCGACTCAGGAGCTCTTACTAGCTCTCCGGCCCTCACCCCCTGGCCTTGACCACGACACGCGACCTGGCATACGAGCGGTGGCTGAGCTCACTCGAGGGCCAGGACCTGAGGACGTAGAGCACAAAGGAGAGCATAGGAAAGGGGAAGGCTTGTATGGGCCTGGCCAAGCTACACTGTGGATGTTCACGCACAGGTCTGGCACATCACGAGGAATCGACCCCGGACCGCCAAGATAAGTCACGAGCTCAGATCAACTAATCATTGGAACCTAGGGGACACGCTCGCCGTAGCCCTGTTGCGGCAAAGTCGCCTCCCTTTCTTATCTTACCACGGCTGCTTGAGCGCTAAAGGGGACCCCTTGAGCATCGCGCCTCAAGAGCTCTTACTGGACCTCGGGCCGCTCACCTCCTGGCCTTGACCACGGCATGCGACCTGGCATACCAGCGACGGCTGAAGCTTGCCTGGGGACCGGGACCTATCAGCATAGAGCAACAAGCTGTCGCGAGATTGGAAAGGGAAGCCCAAGCCTAAACAGGACTTGCGCTCACAAGGCTTCCATAATTGGGATAATATCAACAAAAGACATTGCAGACTCTTTACACGCCCCCACGGGGTACTTCTCGATTCCTCGCAGGGAACAAAAGACGAGAACCTAGGAGAATCCTATCTACACACCGCCGCGGCCGACGCCATCATCAACAGTGGGCCGCGGGAGGCCGACACCAACCCCATCCAGACCAGCGATGGCGGCGGCCAGACTTTGCGGCCCTGCTCCGGGCACGGCGAGAGCTCGGGGGCACGTAGCTGTCGTCGCTCGTGTCCGGAGTCTCGTAGATCTCGGGAGAACCGTTGGACTCCCAAGAGTCGCTACTGCCGGAGCAGCCGCGAGCGGGGCGCGCCTCATCCTGGCGCTCCCCTTCGGGGCAACACTCCAAGCGGCGACCCTCCGCATCGAAGACCTTGAAGAACAGCGTGGAGGCGCCGTCATACTCGAAGTGGATCACGAGGGTGCCCTCCGCACGGCAAACCCGCGCGACCTCGCCCCAGCCACAGGTCATGAAGATCTTGCCGGTGGAGACTGCTTCAACCTCTGCTCCAGTCGCCGGAGCGTCATAGTCGGCATGCTGCAACCAAAGTTCGAGAGGCCCCCTCGGTGGCATCACATTAGAGAAGAAGCATGGGAAGCGGATCCAGGAGCTTGAGGGCATCGTCGCCCATAGCACGAGCTTGCTTGAGGAGCCCGCAGCATGGACTCCAGGAGCGGCGGCACTCGTCGCCACAACGCGTCGACCTTGGTCGCGGTGCGCGCGCCGACGCTCATTGCTCCTTCCTCCGGAGCCCTCGGCTTGGGCGTGCAAGGGTAGTGGATACCCAGGAGGAGGCCGCTCACACCAAGGCCTCGTCACCACCTGCATCGCCGCAGCGTCGCGACGGTGGACCGACCTCTTCTTCGGCGGAAGCAGCACCGGCATGTTGAGGGGAATCTTTCCCTTCTCTTCAGCTAAGAACCTTCAGATCGGCGCCATTGAAGTTGCTACTAGCAGTAGAGCGGGGGAAGAAGAAGCAAGTGGAATGGGAAGAAGTGGGGGACGGGGGCTCCGCCCCCTTCCTCATTTATAGCAGGAGAAGGCCAACCAGCGCCCCCCACGATCACAGGTAATGATGGTTTTCCTTGCATGTCGCAGGGACTTGTCAAGTCGGGCAGTTGCCGAGGCAGCATGGGGAAGCGGAGATGCCCACGTCCAATCAACCGCCACGCGTCGACCGAGGCCGCAGGCTATTGGGGCCCGCGGCACTCCGCACTTGACCCTTGGCTTCGCCTCGAGCCAAGCTCGAGCGCGCCTTGGGCCCAGGGGCTACTGTCGGCGTTCTGGGAACGGGGGTCCCCAGACTTGCCTGCCTGCAGCCCGGCATGGCTGAGCTAGCAGGTCTGTACGGTCCGCCTTCATCAATGAGGTATTTAAGACCCTCGCGAAGGGCCAAGCCTCACGAGGCGGACGATGCAAGACCTCCTCAGGAGCGGCCTCGCCAGGCAGGCTCACGAGGGGCGGAGAGATCAAGGCAAGGCAAACCTCGCGAGGTCCTCGTGACATGAGCCATGACGATTGAGACCAGGCAGGCGCCAGGCGGGCGCCAGCGCACGCAGCGTCCTTGTTTCCTCTTTGGTGCCAAGGGGGCAAGCGCAGGCGTGGAGTACCGAGGCATCAAGGAAAGGTTTCCATATCGGTGCAACGAGACCAAGACCAGCAGGACGACAAGACGGAGGTCACCATGGAGCCCAAGACGGCGTCACCACCAGAGCCTTTTGCAGGCGAAGACTACTTTTGTCAGGATAAGCTATACTAGCTGTCCCCTTTCAAATTGGCCATTGTTGGCTCCTTTCCCGCTCAATATTTGGGGAGAAGACTAGGGCCTATATAAGTAGAACTAGCCACCACAGTAGAAAAGGGGAGAAAGGGAGAAGAGGAAACGGGGAAAAGGAGGGAGAACTCATTCAGAGGCATCTCACCCACACAAGTTCGCCAAGCACAAGAACACCTCAACCTCAGGAGGCTGTTCTTACCCTTGTACTGTTCATCATCAGTCCAAGAGGCAATCCACCACCACCACACTGGAGTAGGGTATTACACCACAACGGTGGCCCGAACCAGTATAAATCTTGTGTCTTTGTCTTGTGAGTTCGTTGAGTTCGTCCATGAGATCTTAGCGAGCTAGCTAGGGTGTGGATAGATAGGGAGAAAACTTTCGCGCGCACCCGAGTGTTCGAACCTCGAGGGTTTTACCGGAACCCGTGATCCGACAGTTGTAGATTTAACGCCATGTGATTTGCGTTGGAGGAAAACCATAACCATCAGAAATTGTTAGGAAAGATGGATATGGACGTAACGAGAAGGATATATATGTATGACGTTGGTTGCAAGCCTCATTGTTTCTGTTAAATCCTTGTGCTTAAGAGCATTAAAGAAACATCCACGTTTTACAAATCACTGACTAATTCTTCCCATACCGAATTGCTTGTGAGCAAAGTGGCTCCATTACAAGTATCCAAAGGCAGTGCCGGTGAAAAAAACACAGAGATATGTAAATGAAAATGTAGTGTAAACTAATTCTTTACTGAATTAAGAAAACTTACTTTGCTCTTGTCAAAGTCACATTAAATCCCTTTAGAGAAAAACCCTACTTTTTCGTCTTGGTTGGACCTAATTATTGAAATTAATATTGTGTCTTCCTCACCACCTTGAAATCCATCGATAGATTTGTCTGTGGCAGATAGAAACTCATGTTTCGCAAACTTTCTTCCAATTATTTCTTGCATTGCAATCACTTGGGTAGTATACAAGGTTATTATATTACACCAACATTGGTTCTTTGCCTCTTCTCCCAATATTCTATGATAGTTTTACAGAAATAGTAATTAGCTTTTATTCAAACCCTGAGGCTTAGCAATAAGTTTTTTTTCATCCAACATGATATGTAATAGGTGAGGCTTTGGATATACCTTTTGCAAGTCTTCTGACAATATTGGCTACTACAGCAACCTCGACCATATTTTCAAACTTTGGCCAAGGTTGTCAACCATTTCCGTATCATTTCCAATGAATGAATAAGCACCATAAATCCGTCTAGAGAAATAATTCTTCGTATAGTCTTCCTGTTTGACACTAGGACCATCCAAAATCTGATTACCATAAAAGTTGGCATTCAGAAATTTATTAATGCAAGTGGGCATTCTATATTGTACTTCCAGCAAGTGTTTGGTGTAACTCATTGTACACAATCTATCGTAGAGGCTTCGTACAAAGTCAACATCTTTAGCAATGTAGCAAGCAGCAGTAAGGAGAAAGTATGACCAACTAAGAAAGTCTGGAAATGGTTATCAGTAACATACGTAGATAATGGCAGAATATGACACACATTCTTATAAAATAAAGAATATCTTTCTCTTTACCAGTGATGATAGCTGGTTTTCATCCCTAATAAGTAAACCATGTTCTATTCCCGGGAGCAAGAGAGAAACCAATGATTAAGATTCTATTAGTTTTGCCGCCTCGTCAACAACCAAGATGCTTATAGGCATCCCACTTTGCAACCTGGACAACTCAAATGAACCAGAAGCAGTGCAAAATGTGAGTTTTGCTTTCTTCAAACACAAGTTCCTAATTGAAGATTCATTCTCTTCACATGGGAGCCACATTTATTAGAGATCCATGAGGGTTTTAGTGCACATAGATTTTATCTCCGAAGGGTTATCTAGAGAGATGTTATGGTCAGGCAAATCCTCAGTTACATCATCTGTCAGGTCATGATGACCAATAGAAGGATCAGTAAGTTTGTCGGAGGGCTTGAAGATTGCAAAAAGATCATCATCAGAGAGATCATCTACACATAATATCTGCTGCACTTTATTTACCAAACTTTTCATAAACATCATCTTTGTCAAAGTTCTTGCCTAGGGTATCTGCTGGAAGATGGTCGAAGAATGTACCAATACAAGTTACCAATTCTTTTGCTAAACTGTTGAAGTTACTTGTAAAATACTTCTTAAAAGTGGGGCTGCATTCTTTACTGCTTGCTTGTATATCTAGGGACATTTTGTACCTAGAAGTGCAATGTTTTAGGAATTTCAAGACAGAATCCATGCAATGCTTCCACCCAACTTCTTGGCTGATGCACCTCGACAACTTCTCGACACGATCATCCAATATATTTTTGACTACTCCTTGCAAATGTGGAGACTGTCCTTGTTTTTTTCCTTTTGGAAAAATTGCAGGTGGTCCTTGTTTCCATTTTTTTTGAGGATTATTGTTGCCATATAAATGATTTTTTAGCCAAATATTTTTTTGAGACAAATATAAATGATGTTACCATTTTTTTTGAGAACATATAAATGATGTTACCAAAGGAATAATGATGGCTTAGAGGGCCCGCGGGAATGACCCGGCCCAAACAGGCTGTACCAACTGGGCCAGCTCTCCCTTAACCCGTAAGGCCCAGCCCACCCAGTTACCCCTTTCCCGATCCGAGGTTGCTTGTTCTTCCTCGCCGGCGCGCCGCCATCCCCTCTCCCCGCGACGGCCAGGTGGGCGGCAGCGTCTCTCTCCCCAGTCCCCACCTTTCTCCGACGCGAAGGGAGTTACCAGTCTGCCGCCACTCCTCTCACTCCGCCCCGGCGCGAGCTTGCCCCCTCGCTGGCCTGCTCCATCCGTCCATCTGCGCTCGTGCCGTCCCTCGCTCCGTCGTATAGACTTCTGAAGCGAACCCACGCTGCCGCCGCCATTGTGAGTGCCTCCTGTCCTGGCGCTCTAAATTTCGGTGAATCCGTGCATGATATTAGGCGCGCACCTGACTTGTTCGATGAAATGCCGCGTCGGCACGTATGCCTCGGGTTGACTCGTGTGTTGTGTTGCTGGCTTACTGCAGCGTTCGAGCATTGCAAGCGACGGTATCGAGATCTGGATCC
The DNA here is from genome assembly GCF_056163025.1 of Triticum urartu. Lineage (NCBI taxonomy): Eukaryota > Viridiplantae > Streptophyta > Magnoliopsida > Poales > Poaceae > Triticum > Triticum urartu. Next base: position 357,990,596 of record NC_141877.1, read on the forward strand.
TGAAGTGCCTGGGAAATGAGTGCAGGTGAGGACCTGTCTTTGTGATTGATCTCCTATGCTCCTGTTGGTTCATGCTTACAGTTGTTGGCTTCACGCATCTGACAATGACCAAGAGCTTTGGCTCCCATTCGTGTGTTGCCGGTTTTCTACCCCATGACTAACTTGGAACATGATACTAATGTATGAAGCTTTGAATAACCCGTGTGGGTTTTAACAGGTGGAGCTTTTGGTGGAAACAGGGGAGTGAGGCCTGTACCTCCTGAAAAGGGTGTATTCCCTCTTGATCACCTGCATGAGTGTGACCTGGTAAGTTTTAATCGTTTTGTTTCTCATAGGGTGTAATGTTAGTGAGTGTTATATGAGAGCTGCCTCTTCAAACAGGAGAAGAAGGACTATCTTGCCTGCCTGAAATCAACAGGGGCTCAGTCTGAAAAATGTCGGATGTTCTCGAAGAAATACTTGGAATGTAGGATGGAGAGGTTAGCTTGCTTACTCCCCGTGTAATAATTTCAGAAGTAACTACTTGTATTGTAGTATTGTAGTTAGCTCAACCTCTTTTTTGGCACATCCATGACTTGAAGAATTTATGTGTAATGATTTAGGGTGTGTTTGGTTCCTAAGCAAACTTAATATTGGCCTTGCTAGGCAAGGATAGGTGTTTGGCATCAAAATAGAAAACAAAGCGAACCAGCATGCATGGGTTATATATATAATCTTGCCACAGTAGAAAAACAGTTTATTGCTGCAGCATGAACCACTAGTTTTGGTAGTTGAGGGAAGAAACAGTTTGTTGCTGCATTAGCCTACAGCAAACCAAGCCTGACGTCCTTCCATGTTGTCTTATTTGCCTCCTCTGGCGGTATGTCTATTTGATGGTTGCATGAAGCAACCAATGTTGCCAACCAGGCAACCACAAATATGTAACTACTAGCTTTAGCCTTTTAGGAGATGTTTAGTGCTTGCCGTAGTTGATTTTAAGATATTTCGCATGATCGTTCTAGTAATAGTTAAAGTTCTGCCACTTGCAGTCGTATGAGTCCTTACCAGCTTTGATGTCTGAAATCCACTATTCAAGCTCATGAACAAGATGCACTTTTATTATTCTAATTTCTTGGTTTGTTGCTGCTCTGTCCTGTAGGATTCTAATTCATGTTGTTCTTGTACAATCCAGAAACCTGATGGCGAAGCAAGATATGTCAGAGCTTGGGTTCAGTGACAAAGACGTTTTGGTCACACCTTCAGAGGAGAACCACAAACTGCAGAGTCCAGCAAGTGATTCGAAAGAGAGTAAATAGCTGGTAAATCTGCAAGCTCCTTATTCGTGAGAAAAAAAGAGAATAACAAGGAGAACTGACACTGAGATAACATGTGTTTGTGTAATTCGACAAGCTCTATGTGTGGGATATATTATGGATGCAGAGGAGTGTCTCGTGTTATTTTGCTAGTTGTCTGATAAACTAAGTGATAGACCCATGTGCCTTTTTGGATTGTACTCCTTCCGTTCCATAATGTAGTTCATAAAGATTTTCTGGAAAGTCAGAATTTACAAACTTTAATCGAGTTTATAGATAAAACTATTTATATCTATGACACGAAATATATATATAATATGAAAACACGTCTTATGATGTATTGTGTATTTAGTATTCTAGATGTATATGTTTTTCTCTACAAATTTGATCAAATTTTGTAATTTTTGACTTTTCAAAAAAATTGTGGAATGGAGGTAGTATTGCAGATTTTTTTTTCTTCTGTCCTTTGATCGAACGGAATGGCACTTGTAAAATGATATTGTTCCCTTTTACGCCCCAATCTCTTTGAAATTGGAACATCTACTTCAACTTTCTTTTAACACCTGGACACACACATAGCGTAGGCAACGGCCTTCTCTCCCGAAGGTTGTGCTTTCCCTCGCTTCCGCCAGTTGCTTTGCTCTCTGGTGGCAGGTCCTCCCTTCTCAGAAGATTGATGTCACTTTCTACTACACATGGTCGCTGGCCGCTGCAGCCTCCTCCCTATACGGCCAGCGTTGTCGAACCCTTTGACGTCAGCGGCTTCTTCCTGTACATAGCCGTTGCTGCCTTGACGTGGGACGCTCTACGTTGATCGTCAGGTAAGCCAATCCTGTTAAAGCACTTCAGTTCTTTGACGGTGGTACTCGCCAGAATTGATTGGCTCGCTTTATTAGGATTGTTCCCTTGGTGATGTCTAGGGTTCTTCGTCCTCTCGTCGGGTCGCCTTGACGTTGAGTTTTTGTTTACTCTGAGTTTCTTCCTACTCATCCTCTCCTACTGCGACGCGGGGTGCCTCAAGTCTTGGTTAACAGAGGTTAGAGAGAGTTTTCTACGGGATAACAATTGGCAGATCATGGCTGGAGCACTGGAAATCATGGGGTGGAATTGCTGCGGGATGAATTCAGCTCGGGCAGTTCGTGCATTTTTTGGAGGTCCAGAAGCAAATAAAGCCAGATGTATGTTTTCTGTCTGAGACACATCTGCCGAAAGGTAAGGCAGAAAAAAATTCTGAATAGAACGAGTTTCCAACATTTGATTGCTAATGAAAGTCATGGGAGGAGTGGGGGTCTTGTGATATTGTGGAGCGATGAGGTGAAGATGAAAGAACTAAGTGTAGAAGTGCATGTTCTAGCCAGTGCAACCAAAAGACCGATATGATGAAAAAGACTAGGCAGCACATTATACGTCAACACTCCCCTCACGTGTGGCTTCCTCGGGCCTAAACATGGACCGAAAGTGGGCTGCAATTTAATTGCGCCAGCCGGGTCTTGAACTCAAGACGTCTTAACTCTGATATCATGTAGAAGTGCATGCTCTAGCCAATACAACCAAAAGACCGATCTGATAAAAGAAACTAGGCAACACATCATACGTCAACACTAAGTACAACTAATCAACACATTGATGTTGTGGCAGAAGGGGGTGAGAAGTGGAGACTCACTGGTGTAAATGGGGAGCCTAGCTAGGAGTTGAAGGATATAACCTCGACTGATCTACGTGATTTGCATGCCTTTCTTAAGGTACTGTGGCTGGTGTCTTAGGAGACTGCAATGAGATTTTTGCTGAACTCCGAGGAGTGAGGTAACCCCGGACCGTTGCCTCGTTTTTTGCAATAAAAATGGGGCGGGGGAAACCCTTTTGTTTTTTAAGAAAAAAACGACCGATGAGATTCATGCAGCCCTTCCAAGATTGCCATGATTATTGTGGGCTCATGGACATGGACTATACGTAGGAGACAAATTTACGTGTCGGCGGGGGAAAACCAGAGAAAGGTTGGATAGATCAGTGAGCACGGTTGGGTGGAGAAATATGTTTCAGTTTGCGGGACTGATACTCCCTCAGGTCCTCTTTACTTTGCATATTAAAATTCTTTGAAGTCAAACTTCATAAAGTTTGACCGTATTTATATGAAAAAAATATCAACATCTGCCATGCTAAAGTTATATGATATGAAACTTTAAGTCATGACACATCTAGTGGTATTGATTTCAGATTGTGAATGTTGGCACTTTTTTCTACAAAGTTGGTCAAACCTTACAAGGCTTGACTTCAGTTAAATCTTATATGCGAACTAAAAAAGACTAGAGGGAGTACATGAGAGCATGACAAAATTAGACTCACGCTGATTATTTCAAGGTGGAAACTGGCAATAGGAAAAGCTCCACTAAGAGATTCAAGGCACGTTGACTGAGAACCTTCTGTTGAAGAGGTAGTGAAAGGAGCTTGGGAGAAGGCCATAAGTAGGGAAAGACAGTTGATAGATATAGTTCATTTGGCATTGCATGGCGGGGGAGGATTTAGGGCATGCAAGTATGGGGGCACACACTTTGTGGACCGGTGCTGTGCGCCAAGATTCACACATATGTTTGTGTATATAGTCTTTTTATGTTGTATAACACTTCGTATTTGTCTATAATGTTATGTGTATCTATCCGTGTATCAGTTTGAGGCAACAATGTTACCACTGTCCTTTGCAGAAAACTCAAAAACCTTCAATATGATCTAAAACAATGGAGCAAGGGCATTTCAAAACTCTCTATGGCAATACTGAATTCTAGCAAAACCCTTGCAGCGACTGATGAATTGGAAACAAAAGAGCTCTTACACTTCCAGAGACAAACTTCAGGAAAATTCTTAAGAGACACGTCCTCGGACTATTATCATATCAAAGAGCTTACTGGAAGAAAAGATGTACGATCCATTGGGTGAAATTTGGTGACGAATGCCCTAAGTTCTTCCAAGCCTTGGCATTAGAAATATACCGCAGAAACAACATTCCCACTCTTTCATTATCAGATGGCACTGAAATTGAAGAGCATGCTGGAAAAGAGGCTATTGTATACCAATCATTCAAAGAGAGGTTAGGCACCTCTGGCAATTTTCAAATGAAATATGATCTACCCCAAATCATCAAGAAAATTGCAGACTTGGACCAACTCACTATCCCCTTCACTAAGGAGGAAATCGACAATGTTATTCGTGAGATGCCACCGGATAGGGCACCAGGACCAGATGGTTTCACTAGCATTTTCCTAAAAAGTTGCTGGCACATTATAAAGGATTTTTATAAGCTAGGGTAATCAATTCTTCAAAGGGGGATTAAACCTAGAAAGCATAAATGAGGGCTTCATCACACTGTTACCTAAGATTTCATCCACGGCAACAGTAAAGACTTTCGGACCATCACATTGCTAAATTGTTGCCTCAAAGTGATTACCAAACTTCTGGCCAACCGCTTACAAAAATTGATTTTGAAGATAATCCACGCAACCAATATGTATTTATTAAAGGGAGATCCATCCAAGATTGCCCTGCATGGGCCTTTGAGTATATTTTCCAATGCCAAGCCTCCAATAAACCAACTATACTACTCAAGATTGACTTCGCCAAAGCATTCGACACTATTGAACATGAGGGCATGATAGAAATTCTGAAACACATGGGTTTCAATGACAAATGGCTCGGTTGGATCAGAAGCATATTTACTTCAGGGAAATCTTCGGTTCTTCTCAAAGGGGTACCTGGCAGACAGTTCTTATGCAAATGTGGCGTACAGCAAGGGGGCCCACTCTCGCCCTTAATATTTGTTCTTGCAGTCAATCTCCTTCAGGCATCAGTTAACAAAGCCTTCAGACAAGGTAAAATTAGTCTACCATTCCCAAGATGAAACCAGCATGACTATTCAGTGATCCAATATGCGGATGATACCATATTAATTATGCCTGCATGCCCCAATCAGACCACCCTGATCAAAGACATCCTCATCGACTATGCCTCGTCGATTGGGATGAAAATCAATTTTCATAAATCAACTATGATTCCGATCAACTACGAGGCTAGCCTTAGTGAACATCTAGCCAATATATTTGGATGCTCGATTGGAACTATGTTGTTCACATACCTGGGCCTTCCTTTGGGGACTATGAAACCTTCGATCCAAGACCTCATGCCACTCGTTTGCAAAGTAGAAAGGAAGACAATAACCACACTGTCTTTGATGTCTTATGGAGCCAAACTTTCCCTGATTAACTCCGTCATCACATCCTTGATGATCTTTGCTCTTTGCACCATCCGAATTCCCCCTAAAATTTTAGATCTTTTGGACAAACTTCGGCGAAAGTGCCTATGGAACAGAAAGACTGAGCAAGGGGACAAATGCAGCTCTTTGGCTGCCTGTGACATGATCTGCAAACCTAAAGCTAGTGGTGGGATGGGAATCATTAATCTCAGTGTGCAAAGTGATGCCCTACTCTTCAAATACTTGCACAAGTTCTACAATAAACACGATCTCCCATGGGTTAAACTCATTTGGTCCTCATACTACACCAACAAAATCCCGCATGCCTCTGACCCTTGCAGATCCTTCCGGTGGTGTGATATCTTGAAACTAACGCCAATCTACCGTGGCATCACCACAATCCAAGTCAATAAAGGGGATATGGTTCTTATGTGGAAAGATCTCTGGCTAGATGAACTACTCATGGATTCTCACTCCCGGGCACTCTCATTTGCCCTACATGAAGATGCTCTTGTGGAAGATTTCTTGAAGACTTCTTGAAGACCACGTTTCTGGAGGAGGTGTTTAATCTACCCCTTTCCATGCAAGCCCATGCAGAGGTGAGAAACATGCAACAACTAGTTGCCCACATGGGGCTGGGTGACCCGCATAACTCAAACGATGAATGGACATGCATGTGGGGAGCAAAGGATTATTCGGCGAAAAGATATTACAAGTTCTACTTCCGAGATGTATGAGCACACAAAACATACCATTGGCTCTGGAAATCTAAGGTTACGATGAAGATCAAATTCTTCGGATGGCTTCTACTCGCAGATAGACTCAATACTAGAAACATGCTCAAGCGAAGGCATTATAATATTGGCAACAACTTCAACTGTATATTGTGTGGTCTTCCCATCGAAGAAGATATCTCCCACATTGTAACATCCCAAATTTTGCAATTTGGAATGTTATACACTAGATCATCATGCATATCATATTTTCTTGCATTTTGGTTGATCCTAGAAATTTCACGCAACTCAAGGACCCTCGGAGAGAGTTGGAGATTTCGTTATTTTCATATTTGAGAGTTTTCTCGAATTTGGAAAAGAGGATCATTTGATTTATTTATTTTATCTTCAATAATTTTTCCGGTGTCAAAATATATGAGAGAGGGAATAATATGACTTTCCCAAATTGAGGAAAAATGAAGATCTAATGAATAGATCAATTTTGGTTTTGCCGGAGTTTTATTTGCATTTTATTTGGATAGGGAAAAATGCGCGTTTTCAAAAATTGCATTTTAGGTCCAGAGAAAAGTTCATTTTGTTCGGCTCATTTTTAGGAGTCGGGAAAAATTTACTTTTAGAATTTTGGAGTCCGTTTAGTTTAGTTTTCTTTTGTTTTTCTGCGCGCGAAATCAGTTAAAAAAAACAACTGGACCAAGGCCCAGGCCAGCCGGCCGTTGCGCCCCAGCTCCCAGCCCCCCGCGCGCGCGCCAGGCAAGGCAGGAGCCGGCCGCCGCCTCGCCTCTTGCTCGCCGAATCCTTTTAGGATTCTAGGGCGCCCCTTGCCCCTTTTTCCTTATTTCGTTATTCCTATTCCTAGTCTAATTCTTGTCCCCTACCCCAAGTAAACCCCCTCCCCTCCCCAATATAAATACCCAAGCACCCCCCCTCTAAACACATCAAATCAAAACCCCTCTCTCCACCACCCAAGCCGCGTCTCACCCCGCGCCTCTCACCCGCGCCGCGCCCTGCGTCACCCGCCGCCGCCGCCGCGCCTTGCCTACACCACCCAAGCCGCACCTCACCCACGCCACCGCCGCCGCCGCCCAACGCCGCCGCCGCCCCTCGCCGGAGACCTCGCCGGAGGTACCGTGCCGCGTCTCTTTTCTTTTCCCCGGATCGTTTTCTTCTAATCGTTCCGATTCTTTTCTTCTCCACCGATTCGTTTTTCTTTCCGGTTCTTCTCTAAACCGTTCCGGTTTTCTAGATCGGTTTTTGTTTCGGTTTTCTTTTCCGAAACCCTAGATCGGATTCGTTTTCTTTTCTGATTTAGTTGCTTTTGGACCGTTCGCCGGACCGTTCGTCCTAACGAACGTGATCACCGGATTCTTCTAGGTTAACGAACGCCCGTTCGTTTAACCGTTCTTCTTTTTCTTCTCGTCGGATTTATTCCGCGATCGCGATCTCAGATCCGATCTTCGTTCTAGTCTTTCTTCTCGCTCGTTTATCGGAATCAGGTGATTCAAGCGCCTGGAGTTTCGTTTCGAAACCTCCGTTCCGTCTAATCAACTTAAACAAGTTGTTGCCCCGGTAAAATTTGACCTAGTTTCAACTTGCTAGAACCGATTTGTTTTCTTCCGCCGTTTGTTTTTCCGTTTCTTTGTTCGGTTCTTTCATTCTTTCTTTGCAACCGGAGTTCTTAAGTTGAACTTTCTGGTTCGTTCTCTTGTTCGAGTTTTACCTGTGCATTAGATGAGTACTTATTGTATGCTTGTTGTTTGTCTGCGATAGATTACCCGGATTGCGCCGCTTGTTACTTCGAAACCCTAGGACTCGCGGATCATCAGCAAGGCAAGTAACACTTTGATCATACCTTTTCTACAACCCATGTTTTATTGCATTAGATCAATCCTCTCACATTCCATGATTAGGATCTAATTAAATTGTGGGATGGGAAGTAGATGAGGTAGTACCTATTACCTTTTTATTATGAAACCTTTGGGAGTTACTTCTACGTTTGCTTATTATGCAATGCTATGCTAGTAGACGTGGATTGGGTGAGTGATATCCATGACAGATGTGAGATTGATAATTTTAATGGTTTATCTAAGGTGGCAACTTAAACACACATCTGGGTGGATTGAGGCACCTGATGTTTATCAGGACTTGCCTGTTTTTTTTCGGACCGCCACCCAGGCTCAAAGGGATCATAAGATCTTTCATGCGAGAAACTTCCGTGTGCAGCCACATGCTACTATGGGCTCTGGCATAGTTGACTAAGTTGTGCGAACTCTTACGGGGTGGACTAGCAGATGTAGGGGTTATAGGTGGTACGGTCTACCCCACATGTAATTATTGTATTCATAGTGTCATCAAATACGGCCTATTAACGATGGCCCGTTATGGTCGGCCCATGAACGGATGATTCCAACTCTAGCCCGTTTACGGCCATAATGTGGTCTGTTTGGCCCATGTTTGGCCAATCAATTATACGACCCGTATAAGGCCCATTGATAATACGGCCCGCAGAAGGCCCATTGTTTCTACGGCCCGTAGAAGGCCCACTGTTTCTACGGCCAGTAGGAGGCCCAGTGTCACTACAGTAAATATTAGCCTATGGTTATTGTGGCCTAGTTTAAAAAAATAGGTTATTGCAGCCACTAGCTAACCGCGGAAAAAGAACTGCAATGACTACAAGCAAACAAATAAATAAGACAACAAGGAAATAAATAAGCAAGCAACTAACGCTAGGCTATCATGACTATTACACATATTACATCCACTAGGCATCAAAGTTCGCCACCAGTGCAAATATAGGGAACAAAGCAGCATATCATATACACTGGTTGTCAAAGTTGGCGACCAGCGCAAATAAATGCCGCAGCAAAACAAATCCAGAACTGAAACCACTTCAGAAGATCTCAAGAAACAATATCCTGGGTACCCATAATGCTGGCAAGATGCTTAGCAAGCTTATTAACTTTCTCTTGTTTGGCGCTTAAATCCTCCAGCGCTTGCTGTTGCACCAGAAAATATGCATCTGAATTCTGCAGGGACTTCCTCAGTCCTTCAGCTTCCTGTCGCAGCACATCTGATCGATGTCTTTCAACTTGAAGTTGAGACTCAAGAAGACGAATTGATTCAGGCAGCGAGTTCGAAGAGCTTGTGCCAGCAGTAGTGGCCAGTAACTCGAACACTACATCAAGACAGGACTTTTGGGTTCCCTCACTGTCGTCAAGATAGTTTTTATCAGCTTTCTTGGAGACCAATAGGGATGTCTCACTATCTTGAACCTTATCTGCATTACTTCCTTTACCATTGGATAACGCGGTACTGTTCTCCAATATTTTGTCCGTATTCTAAAAGAGAAACAAGCAGACACATCACATGCTTACCATGTTGTATATGAAACTCATTTTGGTAAATGAGTTCAGTAGTAAAGTGGACAGGATAACAGCATGAAACAAACATATATCTATGTACCATGGTCACTTATGGTCTATATCATTCTAGTTTTTGTTGCCAAATCAAGATAGAGACACAGTTCAAATAATATTTGTTCAAGACAAAGCAGAATAGACAGAATATAAGTGTGGGTAACTATAGAGCAATAACAACACTTGTAATGTGCATGACATGAGAACATAACTGTTTATTCAATTGAAACTAAAATCAACATAGAGTAGGTTACAATAGCAAACCAGTTAAAGAAACAGGTTTATAACATACCTGTTGCGCCATTGGAGTTTCAATTCCATCCTTCAAATTTGAAAATAGTTGGTATGAGTAAATACAGTCATGCAAGAGCAAAGGAGTATGAACCATAGCTACAGAACCTGACCCGAGACAAATCTTCTTCTCCTTTAAGCGTTGAGTTGGGATTCGGAGTGGTGGTCCTCGTGCTTTGGGCACTGCAGTTCCCTTACTAACTGCTCATGTTTGGGTGCTCTGTGGTGGAGACAGTGCTGTGTCAACTGGAACTGGGTTACTATCTGCCGGGGTTGGGGTTAGAAGGGGTGTAGCTGGTTCTCTGTCCAACTGGGTAGGGGTACAATCTGCGAGAGTCTGGGTTATGTGTGGTGGATCTGGTCCTTGGGCAAGTACAACCGTGGTTCTATCTGCATCAACTGGAAGTGAGATAAGATAGGCATGGATTTTATCACAGGACTACCCAGGACAAAATCAGGCTATGATTCGATATGGGTAGTAGTTGCTCGGTTGACGAAGGTAGCACATTTCATTCCAGTTAAGACCACTTACACCAGTGCTAAGTTGGCAAAGATATACATGACTAGGATCATTTGTTTGCATGGAGTTCCGAGGAGTATCGTATCAGATAGAGGAACCCAATTTACCTCAAAGTTTTGGAATCAGTTGCATGAAACTTTAGGAACCAGACTAGAGTTCAGCACAGCTTTTCATCCGCAGACAGATGGACAGACCGAGAGAGTCAACCAGATTTTGGAAGATATGCTGAGAGCTTGTGCACTAGATTATGGATCTAGTTGGGACGATAACTTGCCGTATGCGGAGTTTTCTTATAACAACAGTTACCAAACTAGTTTGAAGATGGCACCTTTCGAAGCTTTATACGGAAGGAGGTGCAGGACACCGTTGTCATGGGACGAAGTTGGAGACCGTCAATTCTTTGGACCAGATTTGATTAAGGAGTCTGAACGGAAAGTTAAGTTGATTCGCGATAGGCTCAAGGTAGCCCAGTCCAGGCAGAAGAGCTACGCAGATTCTAAACGCAAGGAGACAGTTTACGAAACCGGAGACAGAGTTTATCTTCGAGTATCCCCACTTCGAGGAGTTAAGCGCTTTGGAGTTAAAGGAAAATTAGCACCGCGTTTCGTTGGACCATATAAGATCTTGCAGCAAATGGGAGAAGTCGCTTATAAGTTGGAATTACCAGAAGAGCTGTCTGGAGTTCATGATGTATTCCATGTTTCTCAGCTGAAGAAATGTCATGCCGAGATGGCGGAGGTACCGCTAAGAGATACCGTGCCACTCGAAGCGATTCAGTTGAAGGACGACTTAACGTATGAGGAGAAGCCAGTCAAGATTCTCGAGTTTGCCAGCAGAGTTACTCGCAGCAAGGTTATCAAGTTTTGCAAAGTTCAGTGGAACCACCACTCAGAGGATGAAGCCACCTGGGAGAGAGAGGAAGATTTGCTCAAGGACCACCCTCACCTATTTTCTAGCCAACCCGAATCTCGAGGGCGAGATTCATCTTAAGGGGGGTAGGTTTGTAACATCCCAAATTTTGCAATTTGGAATGTTATACACTAGATCATCATGCATATCATATTTTCTTGCATTTTGGTTGATCCTAGAAATTTCACGCAACTCAAGGACCCTCGGAGAGAGTTGGAGATTTCGTTATTTTCATATTTGAGAGTTTTCTCGAATTTGGAAAAGAGGGTCATTTGATTTATTTATTTTATCTTCAATAATTTTTCCGGTGTCAAAATATATGAGAGAGGGAATAATATGACTTTCCCAAATTGAGGAAAAATGAAGATCTAATGAATAGATCAATTTTGGTTTTGCCGGAGTTTTATTTGCATTTTATTTGGATAGGGAAAAATGCGCGTTTTCAAAAATTGCATTTTAGGTCCAGAGAAAAGTTCATTTTGTTCGGCTCATTTTTAGGAGTCGGGAAAAAATTACTTTTAGAATTTTGGAGTCCGTTTAGTTTAGTTTTCTTTTGTTTTTCTGCGCGCGAAATCAGTTAAAAAAAACTGGACCAAGGCCCAGCCGGGCCAAGGCCCAGGCCAGCCGGCCGCTGCGCCCCAGCTCCCAGCCCCCCGCGCGCGCCAGGCAAGGCAGGAGCCGGCTGCCGCCTCGCCTCTTGCTCGCCGAATCCTTTTAGGATTCTAGGGCGCCCCTTGCCCCTTTTTCCTTATTTCATTATTCCTATTCCTAGTCTAATTCTTGTCCCCTACCCCAAGTAAACCCCCTCCCCTCCCCAATATAAATACCCAAGCACCCCCCCTCTAAACACATCAAATCAAAACCCCTCTCTCCACCACCCAAGCCGCGTCTCACCCCGCGCCTCTCACCCGCGCCGCGCCCTGCGTCACCCGCCGCCGCCGCCGCGCCTTGCCTACACCACCCAAGCCGCACCTCACCCACGCCACCGCCGCCGCCGCCCAACGCCGCCGCCGCCGGAGCCCCTCGCCGGAGGTACCGCGCCGCGTCTCTTTTCTTTTCCTCGGATCGTTTTCTTCTAATCGTTCCGATTCTTTTCTTCTCCACCAATTCGTTTTTCTTTCCGGTTCTTCTCTAAACCGTTCCGGTTTTCTAGATCGGTTTTTGTTTCGGTTTTCTTTTCCGAAACCCTAGATCGGATTCGTTTTCTTTTCCGATTTAGTTGCTTTTGGACCGTTCGCCGGACCGTTCATCCTAAAGAACGTGATCACCGGATTCTTCTAGGTTAACGAACGCCCGTTTGTTTAACCGTTCTTCTTTTTCTTCTCGTCGGATTTATTCCGCGATCGCGATCTCAGATCCGATCTTCGTTCTAGTCTTTCTTCTCGCTCGTTTATCGGAATCAGGTGATTCAAGCGCCTGGAGTTTCGTTTCGAAACCGCCGTTCCGTCTAATCAACTTAAACAAGTTTTTGCCCCGGTAAAATTTGACCTAGTTTCAACTTGCTAGAACCGATTTGTTTTCTTCCGCCGTTTGTTTTTCCGTTTCTTTGTTCGGTTCTTTCATTCTTTCTTTGCAACCGGAGTTCTTAAGTTGAACTTTCTGGTTCGTTCTCTTGTTCGAGTTTTACCTGTGCATTAGATGAGTACTTATTGTATGCTTGTTGTTTGTCTGCGATAGATTACCCGGATTGCGCCGCTTGTTACTTCGAAACCCTAGGACTCGCGGATCATCAGCAAGGCAAGTAACACTTTGATCATACCTTTTCTACAACCCATGTTTTATTGCATTAGATCAATCCTCTCACATTCCATGATTAGGATCTAATTAAATTGTGGGATGGGAAGTAGATGAGGTAGTACCTATTACCTGTTTATTATGAAACCTTTGGGAGTTACTTATACGTTTGCTTATTATGCAATGCTATGCTAGTAGACGTGGATTGGGTGAGTGATATCCATGACAGATGTGAGATTGATAATTTTAATGGTTTATCTAAGGTGGCAACTTAAACACACATCTGTGTGGATTGAGGCACCTGATGTCTATCAGGACTTGCCTGTTTTTTTCCGGACCGCCACCCAGGCTCAAAGGGATCATAAGATCTTTCATGCTAGAAACTTTCGTGTGCAGCCACATGCTACTATGGGCTCTGGCATAGTTGACTAAGTTGTGTGAACTCTTACGGGGTGGACTAGCAGATGTAGGGGTTATAGGTTGTACGGTCTACCCCACATGTAAGGTGCTAGCGCTTCTGAAAGACTATGTCTCGCTCATCCGTCTTCTCAAACACCATGTAGTGCGAGAAACCAAACGGAGGCGATCGAGTCATGTGGGGAAAAGTGCGCAAACCTCTGCAGAGTGTACAAACTAATCATGATTAGCCGTGTCCCCGGTTATGGACAACTTGAGTATCTAGTACTTGAATATCGAGTGAATCTCAACATGTTACCTCTAATTAATGTTGTTGGGTTTTAATTATTTTTAATTGGGATTGAGAATGCTGTCAACCATTCTCAATGTTTCACAACCACCATGATAGTTAAATAAATTTATTCCTTTGCAGTAGGGAAAAACTGGCTTTACGCAAAACTGTAACCATAGAGCTTTCCACCAGCCATATATGCATATAGTATAGCTGTTTCATTCCATTACTCTTTATGTGTTACTTTGCCAGCATATTCCATGTGCTGACCCGTTTTCGGGCTGCAACTTCTCATGTTGCAGACTTTTCAGACGACGAGTAAGGTGTTTTAGGTCGTGGTTCTATACTCAGTGATGCCGCTGGAGTTGATGGACCCATTTATCTTCCAAGTCTTCCGCTGTTATCGACACTAGATGGCCTTAAGCCATATTTATTGTAATAAGTTCTCTTTGAGACAACGATGTAATGAGTGTGTGATTGCCACTCTGCTATAAATCCTTCCATGTACTGTGTGGTGTCAGCATTACTGATCCAGGGATGACACCTGAGCACAGAGCACTTGATCCATTCGGGTCAGGTCGCTACACACATGATCTTCCAATGTAACTTTAGTAAGCTCTATTGGACAAAGCTGGGGATACACTGGACTACACAGGACTCTCACCTCACAACATTGCGAATGCAAGGCTTGCATGGCCAGACCACTGTTTATGACAATTTTCTGCAAGCTTCTTGGAGCGTATGGAAAGAAAGAAGTAACAAAAATTTCAGAGGTATCTCTCCATCCTACCAATCTTGGAGCACCAGACTTAAAGGGGACCTGACATTATTGCAACACAGAGTCAAAGAGAAAAATAAGGATTTCCTCCTTGCTCTATTAGATACCGATCCCTGCCCGGTTATTTTTTCCCTTTCAAAAACTTGTGTAACCTCTTATATAAACCCCTTACCTTACCTCCATCCTACAAACAGGGGTGTTTTGTAGTTATGACTTGTACAATGTAATTTTGGGTGAGCAATATATTTAACAGTGGGGGCCTCCCCCATTGTCTCAGGTTAAAAATATTGTTGTTGTGGGGTATATATGGTAAGTGTATCTGCACATATACAAGTCCCAAGGAAAACATTCCATTTGCAGTACAGGTAGCTAGCTCTTCTTCCGCTGTTCTTCTTCGTTGTTATCTCTTACTTTCTAGTTCACATCTTATAATAGATACAAATTATCAGCAATGCAAGTGAACTTTTATCAGAAGGTTGGTTGAAATTGATACAAATTATCAACATATTTCTTCTTCATAAATAGGAAGTAGAAGTTATACCACTATTCATTAAGCCTTCCTCGCTTGTTCTTCTTATTACTTGGTTCTTCCAATCTTCCTTTTTCACAAAACATCCATGGTAAGCCTACTTTAAATCGGGCCTTGCATATTGAGCCCTGGAGAACACATGCAACACATATCGGTAGGATAAGGGACATATTTCTTTGAGAAGCTTGATTTCTTACCTAAACAACAGAGATCATCTTCTTCCCTACAGATGGAAGGTCTTCAAAGATATGAACGTCAAAATTTTTGTTGTTAATGTTGTTCTTTGTTCCTTTAAATTTTTTAATCCTGGAACATTTTTTGTGTTCGAGATTTGGATTAGGATGAATTGGATCTTAGATTGCAACTACAGTAACTGACACTACATGTAACAAGTTAGAGTCACTGGAACTTAAGATGAAACTAATATTTTTTGGGTATTTATTTGTATAGCTGCATACTTAGGCGTGTTCATATAATTCTCATAAATGAATGTTTGGAGTAGATTGAATTAAAATATAATAGTAATTTAATATCCTTAATCACGTTTATATCTTTAAATTTCTGTTGTTCTTCTAAACAATAATATTATTTCACATATTGTTTGAGATATTAACATTGTGAAAAATCCAAGTTTATGAACATTGTGAACCAAGTCAATTGTTGGACATTTATTCGTGTACAAAACATCAATTTAGGTATGAATTAAATCTTAAAGAACTACTCCCTCCGTTCCTAAATATTTGTCTTTCTAGACATTTCAAATGACTACTACATACGGATGTATGTAGACATATTTTAGAGTGTAGATTCACTCATTTTGCTCCGTATGTAGTCACTTGTTGAAATGCCTAGAAAGACAAGTATTTAGGAACGGAGGGAGTATATTAAAAAACTTAAACTATAAATAAGAATACTACTATAGTGAGAGTTGATCACTAAATTTACTAGTAGTTGAAAGTTACGAAAGAACGATGATTGTGTTTAGAAGAATGTTGATCAATAATTATTTAGAACTATTCGGCACGTTAATGAACTAGAATAAATAAGAACCCTAAACATGAATGCAAATTCCGAAACATAACAGTAAAGACGGAATAACAGTTTCGTGTACATTCTAATCTGAATATTCTACCCACTAAGGACTAAGGAATATTGTTGATATTGAATATCTCCATGATGTAAATGCTAAACCTAAACCTTAGCCTCGAAACTTAAACCCAAAAGCTCATATTAGATAAATGAACCCTAAATCCTATAGACATCAAACCATGAACATAAACCACGAGATCTAAACCCTAAACCCTAAGTCCTAAACCATAAGTCATAAGCAAAGTATATGTATTATCAAATTTCGTGTAATTGTATTCCAAAATGATGTGAGTATAAAAAGATAGATTGAAAGATGTCCATATAAACTCATTAGAAAAGTTATTTGATATTTATTTCAAAAGTGTATGCTACAACATGACAGAAATTAATTTATTTATGAAAACATTTTGATAACTAAATTAATATAGTCTGTGACCTAGGAACAACAGTTGATTTGAATTAAAATATAACTTCTCTTGTGAGATATGTAGTATGAACAATTGAATTCAAGAGTATATACAGTTACTTCAAGAAAAGAGTACAAATTAGATTTAGCGCTGCAAATAGAAAACAATTTCAAATTGAAAAGTGATAATAACGATGAGAAGCAATTTCTTTGTTATTTTGGAGTTGGTCAAACTGTATGTCACTTTGAGAAAATAAACAATACGTATCGTAATATCAATGGTGTATTTACACATACCAAGAGATAAAGGAGCAAATAAATTTTGATTATATTTTTAAGTGTAAGTTTTGTGGCAACGAACGGATTCGATATCAATGTTGGTTTTACATGTGTGCAGAATCCAACGCAATATGGGAAGACGAGATGTTTGACCGGTCCACCTGCCTCTTCTAGTTAATGAGGGCTCGTATATAATCACTACAAAAAAATACACTTCCGTGATGATACGTGTTTGTCACAGTAGGCCGCGTTTTCTGTCATGCATGTACATCCATGACAAATTTATGACAGAATCAAGATAGTCATACCTGTGCTGTCGTAGAAGTGTTCCATGACATTACCAAAATTATCATCATGGAAGTGTCCACTTCCATGACGATAAATCGCGCGTCACAGAAGTGCTTTCATCAAGGGTGACCGACACGTGGCATCCACCGTAACGGAACGCCGTTAAGCTATCGGGTCGGGTTTTGGATTCGATAACCCATTAACAGCCCCAACCAATGGGGATTTTCCATGTGTAAAATCATCATTGGCTGGAGGAAACACGTGTCGGCTCATCGTTGGGACAAATGTCAACCACTCATTGGACGGAAGGCGCCTATGATACGTCGACACGTGGCACGGCCCAACAGAGGCCCATTCCTGTGAAAAGGCCGGCCCGTTTGACTTGGTCAAAAGCTGGCGGGCCGGCCCATGGAAAGCCTGTTAATGGCCTATTCGAATATATCCCATTTACAACCCGCTAACCCAAGGCCTGTTACGCCCTATCCGAATTAGGCCCAGTAGCGTCATCTGGGCCATCCAATATGATTCCATCCTGTTTTCACTTCTGGCCCATGTATGACCCATGACGTCTTTCGGCCCATATGAGGCCCTATGTAACTCTTGGCCTACTAACGGCCCGTGGTGAAACTGGCCCGTAATGAACAGTGTATCACTTTACACCCATTAACGGTCCATGGTGAAACTGGCCCGTAATGAACAATGTATCACTTTATACCCATTAACGACCCGTTATTTCGTTGGGCCGTTTCCAGCCCATGTTATCTTTCGGCCTTCTCAGAGCCCATTTATTCTTGGGCTCATTTCCAGCATTCGTTTACTTACGGCCCGTTACTGTCATTTTCTGCTTATGGGCCAAATTCAGCCCGTGGTTATAGTCGGCCCGTTTGTGGTCCGTTAATACGTTGGGCCGATTTCATAGTGTCATCAAATACGGCCTATTAACGATGGCCCGTTATGGTCGGCCCATGAACGGATGATTCCAACTCTAGCCCGTTTACGGCCATAATGTGGTCTGTTTGGCCCATGTTTGGCCAATCAATTATACGACCCGTATAAGGCCCATTGATAATACGGCCCGCAGAAGGCCCATTGTTTCTACGGCCCGTAGAAGGCCCACTGTTTCTACGGCCAGTAGGAGGCCCAGTGTCACTACAGTAAATATTAGCCTATGGTTATTGTGGCCTAGTTTAAAAAAATAGGTTATTGCAGCCACTAGCTAACCGCGGAAAAAGAACTGCAATGACTACAAGCAAACAAATAAATAAGACAACAAGGAAATAAATAAGCAAGCAACTAACGCTAGGCTATCATGACTATTACACATATTACATCCACTAGGCATCAAAGTTCGCCACCAGTGCAAATATAGGGAACAAAGCAGCATATCATATACACTGGTTGTCAAAGTTGGCGACCAGCGCAAATAAATGCCGCAGCAAAACAAATCCAGAACTGAAACCACTTCAGAAGATCTCAAGAAACAATATCCTGGGTACCCATAATGCTGGCAAGATGCTTAGCAAGCTTATTAACTTTCTCTTGTTTGGTGCTTAAATCCTCCAGCGCTTGCTGTTGCACCAGAAAATATGCATCTGAATTCTGCAGGGACTTCCTCAGTCCTTCAGCTTCCTGTCGCAGCACATCTGATCGATGTCTTTCAACTTGAAGTTGAGACTCAAGAAGACGAATTGATTCAGGCAGCGAGTTCGAAGAGCTTGTGCCAGCAGTAGTGGCCAGTAACTCGAACACTACATCAAGACAGGACTTTTGGGTTCCCTCACTGTCGTCAAGATAGTTTTTATCAGCTTTCTTGGAGACCAATAGGGATGTCTCACTATCTTGAACCTTATCTGCATTACTTCCTTTACCATTGGATAACGCGGTACTGTTCTCCAATATTTTGTCCGTATTCTAAAAGAGAAACAAGCAGACACATCACATGTTTACCATGTTGTATATGAAACTCATTTTGGTAAATGAGTTCAGTAGTAAAGTGGACAGGATAACAGCATGAAACAAACATATATCTATGTACCATGGTCACTTATGGTCTATATCATTCTAGTTTTTGTTGCCAAATCAAGATAGAGACACAGTTCAAATAATATTTGTTCAAGACAAAGCAGAATAGACAGAATATAAGTGTGGGTAACTATAGAGCAATAACAACACTTGTAATGTGCATGACATGAGAACATAACTGTTTATTCAATTGAAACTAAAATCAACATAGAGTAGGTTACAACAGCAAACCAGTTAAAGAAACAGGTTTATAACATACCTGTTGCGCCATTGGAGTTTCAATTCCATCCTTCAAATTTGAAAATAGTTGGTATGAGTAAATACAGTCATGCAAGAGCAAAGGAGTATGAACCATAGCTACAGAACCTGACCCGAGACAAATCTTCTTCTCCTTTAAGCGTTGAGTTGGGATTCGGAGTGGTGGTCCTCGTGCTTTGGGCACTGCAGTTCCCTTACTAACTGCTCATGTTTGGGTGCTCTGTGGTGGAGACAGTGCTGTGTCAACTGGAACTGGGTTACTATCTGCCGGGGTTGGGGTTAGAAGGGGTGTAGCTGGTTCTCTGTCCAACTGGGTAGGGGTACAATCTGCGAGAGTCTGGGTTATGTGTGGTGGATCTGGTCCTTGGGCAAGTACAACCGTGGTTCTATCTGCATCAACTGGAAGTGGGATAAGATAGGCATGGATTTTATCACAGGACTACCCAGGACAAAATCAAGCTATGATTCGATATGGGTAGTAGTTGCTCGGTTGACGAAGGTAGCACATTTCATTCCAGTTAAGACCACTTACACAAGTGCTAAGTTGGCAAAGATATACATGACTAGGATCATTTGTTTGCATGGAGTTCCGAGGAGTATCGTATCAGATAGAGGAACCCAATTTACCTCAAAGTTTTGGAATCAGTTGCATGAAACTTTAGGAACCAGACTAGAGTTCAGCACAGCTTTTCATCCGCAGACAGATGGACAGACCGAGAGAGTCAACCAGATTTTGGAAGATATGCTGAGAGCTTGTGCACTAGATTATGGATCTAGTTGGGACGATAACTTGCCGTATGCGGAGTTTTCTTATAACAACAGTTACCAAACTAGTTTGAAGATGGCACCTTTCGAAGCTTTATACGGAAGGAGGTGCAGGACACCATTGTCATGGGACGAAGTTGGAGACCGTCAATTCTTTGGACCAGATTTGATTAAGGAGTCTGAACGGAAAGTTAAGTTGATTCGCGATAGGCTCAAGGTAGCCCAGTCCAGGCAGAAGAGCTACGCAGATTCTAAACGCAAGGAGACAGTTTACGAAACCGGAGACAGAGTTTATCTTCGAGTATCCCCACTTCGAGGAGTTAAGCGCTTTGGAGTTAAAGGAAAATTAGCACCGCGTTTCGTTGGACCATATAAGATCTTGCAGCAAATGGGAGAAGTCGCTTATAAGTTGGAATTACCAGAAGAGCTGTCTGGAGTTCATGATGTATTCCATGTTTCTCAGCTGAAGAAATGTCATGCCGAGATGGCGGAGGTACCGCTAAGAGATACCGTGCCACTCGAAGCGATTCAGTTGAAGGACGACTTAACGTATGAGGAGAAGCCAGTCAAGATTCTCGAGTTTGCCAGCAGAGTTACTCGCAGCAAGGTTATCAAGTTTTGCAAAGTTCAGTGGAACCACCACTCAGAGGATGAAGCCACCTGGGAGAGAGAGGAAGATTTGCTCAAGGACCACCCTCACCTATTTTCTAGCCAACCCGAATCTCGAGGGCGAGATTCATCTTAAGGGGGGTAGGTTTGTAACATCCCAAATTTTGCAATTTGGAATGTTATACACTAGATCATCATGCATATCATATTTTCTTGCATTTTGGTTGATCCTAGAAATTTCACGCAACTCAAGGACCCTCGGAGAGAGTTGGAGATTTCGTTATTTTCATATTTGAGAGTTTTCTCGAATTTGGAAAAGAGGGTCATTTGATTTATTTATTTTATCTTCAATAATTTTTCCAGTGTCAAAATATATGAGAGAGGGAATAATATGACTTTCCCAAATTGAGGAAAAATGAAGATCTAATGAATAGATCAATTTTGGTTTTGCCGGAGTTTTATTTGCATTTTATTTGGATAGGGAAAATGCGCGTTTTCAAAAATTGCATTTTAGGTCCAGAGAAAAGTTCATTTTGTTCGGCTCATTTTTAGGAGTCGGGAAAAAATTACTTTTAGAATTTTGGAGTCCGTTTAGTTTAGTTTTCTTTTGTTTTTCTGCGCGCGAAATCAGTTAAAAAAACTGGACCAAGGCCCAGCCGGGCCAAGGCCCAGGCCAGCCGGCCGCTGCGCCCCAGCTCCCAGCCCCCCGCGTGCGCCAGGCAAGGCAGGAGCCGGCTGCCGCCTCGCCTCTTGCTCGCCGAATCCTTTTAGGATTCTAGGGCGCCCCTTGCCCCTTTTTCCTTATTTCATTATTCCTATTCCTAGTCTAATTCTTGTCCCCTACCCCAAGTAAACCCCCTTCCCTCCCCAATATAAATACCCAAGCACCCCCCCTCTAAACACATCAAATCAAAACCCCTCTCTCCACCACCCAAGCCGCGTCTCACCCCGCGCCTCTCACCCGCGCCGCGCCCTGCGTCACCCGCCGCCGCCGCCGCGCCTTGCCTACACCACCCAAGCCGCACCTCACCCACGCCACCGCCGCCGCCGCCCAACGCCGCCGCCGCCGGAGCCCCTCGCCGGAGACCTCGCCGGAGGTACCGCGCCGCGTCTCTTTTCTTTTCCTCGGATCGTTTTCTTCTAATCGTTCCGATTCTTTTCTTCTCCACCGATTCGTTTTTCTTTCCGGTTCTTCTCTAAACCGTTCCGGTTTTCTAGATCGGTTTTTGTTTCGGTTTTCTTTTCCGAAACCCTAGATCGGATTCGTTTTCTTTTCCGATTTAGTTGCTTTTGGACCGTTCGCCGGACCGTTCATCCTAAAGAACGTGATCACCGGATTCTTCTAGGTTAACGAACGCCCGTTCGTTTAACCGTTCTTCTTTTTCTTCTCGTCGGATTTATTCCGCGATCGCGATCTCAGATCCGATCTTCGTTCTAGTCTTTCTTCTCGCTCGTTTATCGGAATCAGGTGATTCAAGCGCCTGGAGTTTCGTTTCGAAACCGCCGTTCCGTCTAATCAACTTAAACAAGTTTTTGCCCCGGTAAAATTTGACCTAGTTTCAACTTGCTAGAACCGATTTGTTTTCTTCCGCCGTTTGTTTTTCCGTTTCTTTGTTCGGTTCTTTCATTCTTTCTTTGCAACCGGAGTTCTTAAGTTGAACTTTCTGGTTCGTTCTCTTGTTCGAGTTTTACCTGTGCATTAGATGAGTACTTATTGTATGCTTGTTGTTTGTCTGCGATAGATTACCCGGATTGCGCCGCTTGTTACTTCGAAACCCT
The DNA here is from genome assembly GCF_056163025.1 of Triticum urartu. Taxonomy (NCBI): domain Eukaryota; kingdom Viridiplantae; phylum Streptophyta; class Magnoliopsida; order Poales; family Poaceae; genus Triticum; species Triticum urartu. The sequence continues at coordinate 358,013,219 of NC_141877.1, forward strand.
AGGACTCGCGGATCATCAGCAAGGCAAGTAACACTTTGATCATACCTTTTCTACAACCCATGTTTTATTGCATTAGATCAATCCTCTCACATTCCATGATTAGGATCTAATTAAATTGTGGGATGGGAAGTAGATGAGGTAGTACCTATTACCTGTTTATTATGAAACCTTTGGGAGTTACTTATACGTTTGCTTATTATGCAATGCTATGCTAGTAGACGTGGATTGGGTGAGTGATATCCATGACAGATGTGAGATTGATAATTTTAATGGTTTATCTAAGGTGGCAACTTAAACACACATCTGTGTGGATTGAGGCACCTGATGTCTATCAGGACTTGCCTGTTTTTTTTCGGACCGCCACCCAGGCTCAAAGGGATCATAAGATCTTTCATGCTAGAAACTTTCGTGTGCAGCCACATGCTACTATGGGCTCTGGCATAGTTGACTAAGTTGTGTGAACTCTTACGGGGTGGACTAGCAGATGTAGGGGTTATAGGTTGTACGGTCTACCCCACATGTAAGGTGCTAGCGCTTCTGAAAGACTATGTCTCGCTCATCCGTCTTCTCAAACACCATGTAGTGCGAGAAACCAAACGGAGGCGATCGAGTCATGTGGGGAAAAGTGCGCAAACCTCTGCAGAGTGTACAAACTAATCATGATTAGCCGTGTCCCCGGTTATGGACAACTTGAGTATCTAGTACTTGAATATCGAGTGAATCTCAACATGTTACCTCTAATTAATGTTGTTGGGTTTTAATTATTTTTAATTGGGATTGAGAATGCTGTCAACCATTCTCAATGTTTCACAACCACCATGATAGTTAAATAAATTTATTCCTTTGCAGTAGGGAAAAACTGGCTTTACGCAAAACTGTAACCATAGAGCTTTCCACCAGCCATATATGCATATAGTATAGCTGTTTCATTCCATTACTCTTTATGTGTTACTTTGCCAGCATATTCCATGTGCTGACCCGTTTTCGGGCTGCAACTTCTCATGTTGCAGACTTTTCAGACGACGAGTAAGGTGTTTTAGGTCGTGGTTCTATACTCAGTGATGCCGCTGGAGTTGATGGACCCATTTATCTTCCAAGTCTTCCGCTGTTATCGACACTAGATGGCCTTAAGCCATATTTATTGTAATAAGTTCTCTTTGAGACAACAATGTAATGAGTGTGTGATTGCCACTCTGCTATAAATCCTTCCATGTACTGTGTGGTGTCAGCATTACTGATCCAGGGATGACACCTGAGCACAGAGCACTTGATCCATTCGGGTCAGGTCGCTACACACATGATCTTCCAATGTAACTTTAGTAAGCTCTATTGGACAAAGCTGGGGATACACTGGACTACACAGGACTCTCACCTCACAACATTGCGAATGCAAGGCTTGCATGGCCAGACCACTGTTTATGACAATTTTCTGCAAGCTTCTTGGAGCGTATGGAAAGAAAGAAGTAACAAAAATTTCAGAGGTATCTCTCCATCCTACCAATCTTGGAGCACCAGACTTAAAGGGGACCTGACATTATTGCAACACAGAGTCAAAGAGAAAAATAAGGATTTCCTCCTTGCTCTATTAGATACCGATCCCTGCCCGGTTATTTTTTCCCTTTCAAAAACTTGTGTAACCTCTTATATAAACCCCTTACCTTACCTCCATCCTACAAACAGGGGTGTTTTGTAGTTATGACTTGTACAATGTAATTTTGGGTGAGCAATATATTTAACAGTGGGGGCCTCCCCCATTGTCTCAGGTTAAAAATATTGTTGTTGTGGGGTATATATGGTAAGTGTATCTGCACATATACAAGTCCCAAGGAAAACATTCCATTCGCAGTACAGGTAGCTAGCTCTTCTTCCGCTGTTCTTCTTCGTTGTTATCTCTTACTTTCTAGTTCACATCTTATAATAGATACAAATTATCAGCAATGCAAGTGAACTTTTATCAGAAGGTTGGTTGAAATTGATACAAATTATCAACATATTTCTTCTTCATAAATAGGAAGTAGAAGTTATACCACTATTCATTAAGCCTTCCTCGCTTGTTCTTCTTATTACTTGGTTCTTCCAATCTTCCTTTTTCACAAAACATCCATGGTAAGCCTACTTTAAATCGGGCCTTGCATATTGAGCCCTGGAGAACACATGCAACACATATCGGTAGGATAAGGGACATATTTCTTTGAGAAGCTTGATTTCTTACCTAAACAACAGAGATCATCTTCTTCCCTACAGATGGAAGGTCTTCAAAGATATGAACGTCAAAATTTTTGTTGTTAATGTTGTTCTTTGTTCCTTTAAATTTTTTAATCCTGGAACATTTTTTGTGTTCGAGATTTGGATTAGGATGAATTGGATCTTAGATTGCAACTACAGTAACTGACACTACATGTAACAAGTTAGAGTCACTGGAACTTAAGATGAAACTAATATTTTTTGGGTATTTATTTGTATAGCTGCATACTTAGGCGTGTTCATATAATTCTCATAAATGAATGTTTGGAGTAGATTGAATTAAAATATAATAGTAATTTAATATCCTTAATCACGTTTATATCTTTAAATTTCTGTTGTTCTTCTAAACAATAATATTATTTCACATATTGTTTGAGATATTAACATTGTGAAAAATCCAAGTTTATGAACATTGTGAACCAAGTCAATTGTTGGACATTTATTCGTGTACAAAACATCAATTTAGGTATGAATTAAATCTTAAAGAACTACTCCCTCCGTTCCTAAATATTTGTCTTTCTAGACATTTCAAATGACTACTACATACGGATGTATGTAGACATATTTTAGAGTGTAGATTCACTCATTTTGCTCCGTATGTAGTCACTTGTTGAAATGCCTAGAAAGACAAGTATTTAGGAACGGAGGGAGTATATTAAAAAACTTAAACTATAAATAAGAATACTACTATAGTGAGAGTTGATCACTAAATTTACTAGTAGTTGAAAGTTACGAAAGAACGATGATTGTGTTTAGAAGAATGTTGATCAATAATTATTTAGAACTATTCGGCACGTTAATGAACTAGAATAAATAAGAACCCTAAACATGAATGCAAATTCCGAAACATAACAGTAAAGACGGAATAACAGTTTCGTGTACATTCTAATCTGAATATTCTACCCACTAAGGACTAAGGAATATTGTTGATATTGAATATCTCCATGATGTAAATGCTAAACCTAAACCTTAGCCTCGAAACTTAAACCCAAAAGCTCATATTAGATAAATGAACCCTAAATCCTATAGACATCAAACCATGAACATAAACCACGAGATCTAAACCCTAAACCCTAAGTCCTAAACCATAAGTCATAAGCAAAGTATATGTATTATCAAATTTCGTGTAATTGTATTCCAAAATGATGTGAGTATAAAAAGATAGATTGAAAGATGTCCATATAAACTCATTAGAAAAGTTATTTGATATTTATTTCAAAAGTGTATGCTACAACATGACAGAAATTAATTTATTTATGAAAACATTTTGATAACTAAATTAATATAGTCTGTGACCTAGGAACAACAGTTGATTTGAATTAAAATATAACTTCTCTTGTGAGATATGTAGTATGAACAATTGAATTCAAGAGTATATACAGTTACTTCAAGAAAAGAGTACAAATTAGATTTAGCGCTGCAAATAGAAAACAATTTCAAATTGAAAAGTGATAATAACGATGAGAAGCAATTTCTTTGTTATTTTGGAGTTGGTCAAACTGTATGTCACTTTGAGAAAATAAACAATACGTATCGTAATATCAATGGTGTATTTACACATACCAAGAGATAAAGGAGCAAATAAATTTTGATTATATTTTTAAGTGTAAGTTTTGTGGCAACGAACGGATTCGATATCAATGTTGGTTTTACATGTGTGCAGAATCCAACGCAATATGGGAAGACGAGATGTTTGACCGGTCCACCTGCCTCTTCTAGTTAATGAGGGCTCGTATATAATCACTACAAAAAAATACACTTCCGTGATGATACGTGTTTGTCACAGTAGGCCGCGTTTTCTGTCATGCATGTACATCCATGACAAATTTATGACAGAATCAAGATAGTCATACCTGTGCTGTCGTAGAAGTGTTCCATGACATTACCAAAATTATCATCATGGAAGTGTCCACTTCCATGACGATAAATCGCGCGTCACAGAAGTGCTTTCATCAAGGGTGACCGACACGTGGCATCCACCGTAACGGAACGCCGTTAAGCTATCGGGTCGGGTTTTGGATTCGATAACCCATTAACAGCCCCAACCAATGGGGATTTTCCATGTGTAAAATCATCATTGGCTGGAGGAAACACGTGTCGGCTCATCGTTGGGACAAATGTCAACCACTCATTGGACGGAAGGCGCCTATGATACGTCGACACGTGGCACGGCCCAACAGAGGCCCATTCCTGTGAAAAGGCCGGCCCGTTTGACTTGGTCAAAAGCTGGCGGGCCGGCCCATGGAAAGCCTGTTAATGGCCTATTCGAATATATCCCATTTACAACCCGCTAACCCAAGGCCTGTTACGCCCTATCCGAATTAGGCCCAGTAGCGTCATCTGGGCCATCCAATATGATTCCATCCTGTTTTCACTTCTGGCCCATGTATGACCCATGACGTCTTTCGGCCCATATGAGGCCCTATGTAACTCTTGGCCTACTAACGGCCCGTGGTGAAACTGGCCCGTAATGAACAGTGTATCACTTTACACCCATTAACGGTCCATGGTGAAACTGGCCCGTAATGAACAATGTATCACTTTATACCCATTAACGACCCGTTATTTCGTTGGGCCGTTTCCAGCCCATGTTATCTTTCGGCCTTCTCAGAGCCCATTTATTCTTGGGCTCATTTCCAGCATTCGTTTACTTACGGCCCGTTACTGTCATTTTCTGCTTATGGGCCAAATTCAGCCCATGGTTATAGTCGGCCCGTTTGTGGTCCGTTAATACGTTGGGCCGATTTCATAGTGTCATCAAATACGGCCTATTAACGATGGCCCGTTATGGTCGGCCCATGAACGGATGATTCCAACTCTAGCCCGTTTACGGCCATAATGTGGTCTGTTTGGCCCATGTTTGGCCAATCAATTATACGACCCGTATAAGGCCCATTGATAATACGGCCCGCAGAAGGCCCATTGTTTCTACGGCCCGTAGAAGGCCCACTGTTTCTACGGCCAGTAGGAGGCCCAGTGTCACTACAGTAAATATTAGCCTATGGTTATTGTGGCCTAGTTTAAAAAAATAGGTTATTGCAGCCACTAGCTAACCGCGGAAAAAGAACTGCAATGACTACAAGCAAACAAATAAATAAGACAACAAGGAAATAAATAAGCAAGCAACTAACGCTAGGCTATCATGACTATTACACATATTACATCCACTAGGCATCAAAGTTCGCCACCAGTGCAAATATAGGGAACAAAGCAGCATATCATATACACTGGTTGTCAAAGTTGGCGACCAGCGCAAATAAATGCCGCAGCAAAACAAATCCAGAACTGAAACCACTTCAGAAGATCTCAAGAAACAATATCCTGGGTACCCATAATGCTGGCAAGATGCTTAGCAAGCTTATTAACTTTCTCTTGTTTGGTGCTTAAATCCTCCAGCGCTTGCTGTTGCACCAGAAAATATGCATCTGAATTCTGCAGGGACTTCCTCAGTCCTTCAGCTTCCTGTCGCAGCACATCTGATCGATGTCTTTCAACTTGAAGTTGAGACTCAAGAAGACGAATTGATTCAGGCAGCGAGTTCGAAGAGCTTGTGCCAGCAGTAGTGGCCAGTAACTCGAACACTACATCAAGACAGGACTTTTGGGTTCCCTCACTGTCGTCAAGATAGTTTTTATCAGCTTTCTTGGAGACCAATAGGGATGTCTCACTATCTTGAACCTTATCTGCATTACTTCCTTTACCATTGGATAACGCGGTACTGTTCTCCAATATTTTGTCCGTATTCTAAAAGAGAAACAAGCAGACACATCACATGTTTACCATGTTGTATATGAAACTCATTTTGGTAAATGAGTTCAGTAGTAAAGTGGACAGGATAACAGCATGAAACAAACATATATCTATGTACCATGGTCACTTATGGTCTATATCATTCTAGTTTTTGTTGCCAAATCAAGATAGAGACACAGTTCAAATAATATTTGTTCAAGACAAAGCAGAATAGACAGAATATAAGTGTGGGTAACTATAGAGCAATAACAACACTTGTAATGTGCATGACATGAGAACATAACTGTTTATTCAATTGAAACTAAAATCAACATAGAGTAGGTTACAACAGCAAACCAGTTAAAGAAACAGGTTTATAACATACCTGTTGCGCCATTGGAGTTTCAATTCCATCCTTCAAATTTGAAAATAGTTGGTATGAGTAAATACAGTCATGCAAGAGCAAAGGAGTATGAACCATAGCTACAGAACCTGACCCGAGACAAATCTTCTTCTCCTTTAAGCGTTGAGTTGGGATTCGGAGTGGTGGTCCTCGTGCTTTGGGCACTGCAGTTCCCTTACTAACTGCTCATGTTTGGGTGCTCTGTGGTGGAGACAGTGCTGTGTCAACTGGAACTGGGTTACTATCTGCCGGGGTTGGGGTTAGAAGGGGTGTAGCTGGTTCTCTGTCCAACTGGGTAGGGGTACAATCTGCGAGAGTCTGGGTTATGTGTGGTGGATCTGGTCCTTGGGCAAGTACAACCGTGGTTCTATCTGCATCAACTGGAAGTGGGATAAGATAGGCATGGATTTTATCACAGGACTACCCAGGACAAAATCAGGCTATGATTCGATATGGGTAGTAGTTGCTCGGTTGACGAAGGTAGCACATTTCATTCCAGTTAAGACCACTTACACCAGTGCTAAGTTGGCAAAGATATACATGACTAGGATCATTTGTTTGCATGGAGTTCCGAGGAGTATCGTATCAGATAGAGGAACCCAATTTACCTCAAAGTTTTGGAATCAGTTGCATGAAACTTTAGGAACCAGACTAGAGTTCAGCACAGCTTTTCATCCGCAGACAGATGGACAGACCGAGAGAGTCAACCAGATTTTGGAAGATATGCTGAGAGCTTGTGCACTAGATTATGGATCTAGTTGGGACGATAACTTGCCGTATGCGGAGTTTTCTTATAACAACAGTTACCAAACTAGTTTGAAGATGGCACCTTTCGAAGCTTTATACGGAAGGAGGTGCAGGACACCGTTGTCATGGGACGAAGTTGGAGACCGTCAATTCTTTGGACCAGATTTGATTAAGGAGTCTGAACGGAAAGTTAAGTTGATTCGCGATAGGCTCAAGGTAGCCCAGTCCAGGCAGAAGAGCTACGCAGATTCTAAACGCAAGGAGACAGTTTACGAAACCGGAGACAGAGTTTATCTTCGAGTATCCCCACTTCGAGGAGTTAAGCGCTTTGGAGTTAAAGGAAAATTAGCACCGCGTTTCGTTGGACCATATAAGATCTTGCAGCAAATGGGAGAAGTCGCTTATAAGTTGGAATTACCAGAAGAGCTGTCTGGAGTTCATGATGTATTCCATGTTTCTCAGCTGAAGAAATGTCATGCCGAGATGGCGGAGGTACCGCTAAGAGATACCGTGCCACTCGAAGCGATTCAGTTGAAGGACGACTTAACGTATGAGGAGAAGCCAGTCAAGATTCTCGAGTTTGCCAGCAGAGTTACTCGCAGCAAGGTTATCAAGTTTTGCAAAGTTCAGTGGAACCACCACTCAGAGGATGAAGCCACCTGGGAGAGAGAGGAAGATTTGCTCAAGGACCACCCTCACCTATTTTCTAGCCAACCCGAATCTCGAGGGCGAGATTCATCTTAAGGGGGGTAGGTTTGTAACATCCCAAATTTTGCAATTTGGAATGTTATACACTAGATCATCATGCATATCATATTTTCTTGCATTTTGGTTGATCCTAGAAATTTCACGCAACTCAAGGACCCTCGGAGAGAGTTGGAGATTTCGTTATTTTCATATTTGAGAGTTTTCTCGAATTTGGAAAAGAGGGTCATTTGATTTATTTATTTTATCTTCAATAATTTTTCCGGTGTCAAAATATATGAGAGAGGGAATAATATGACTTTCCCAAATTGAGGAAAAATGAAGATCTAATGAATAGATCAATTTTGGTTTTGCCGGAGTTTTATTTGCATTTTATTTGGATAGGGAAAATGCGCGTTTTCAAAAATTGCATTTTAGGTCCAGAGAAAAGTTCATTTTGTTCGGCTCATTTTTAGGAGTCGGGAAAAAATTACTTTTAGAATTTTGGAGTCCGTTTAGTTTAGTTTTCTTTTGTTTTTCTGCGCGCAAAATCAGTTAAAAAAACTGGACCAAGGCCCAGCCGGGCCAAGGCCCAGGCCAGCCGGCCGCTGCGCCCCAGCTCCCAGCCCCCCGCGTGCGCCAGGCAAGGCAGGAGCCGGCTGCCGCCTCGCCTCTTGCTCGCCGAATCCTTTTAGGATTCTAGGGCGCCCCTTGCCCCTTTTTCCTTATTTCATTATTCCTATTCCTAGTCTAATTCTTGTCCCCTACCCCAAGTAAACCCCCTTCCCTCCCCAATATAAATACCCAAGCACCCCCCCTCTAAACACATCAAATCAAAACCCCTCTCTCCACCACCCAAGCCGCGTCTCACCCCGCGCCTCTCACCCGCGCCGCGCCCTGCGTCACCCGCCGCCGCCGCCGCGCCTTGCCTACACCACCCAAGCCGCACCTCACCCACGCCACCGCCGCCGCCGCCCAACGCCGCCGCCGCCGGAGCCCCTCGCCGGAGACCTCGCCAGAGGTACCGCGCCGCGTCTCTTTTCTTTTCCTCGGATCGTTTTCTTCTAATCGTTCCGATTCTTTTCTTCTCCACCGATTCGTTTTTCTTTCCGGTTCTTCTCTAAACCGTTCCGGTTTTCTAGATCGGTTTTTGTTTCGGTTTTCTTTTCCGAAACCCTAGATCGGATTCGTTTTCTTTTCCGATTTAGTTGCTTTTGGACCGTTCGCCGGACCGTTCATCCTAAAGAACGTGATCACCGGATTCTTCTAGGTTAACGAACGCCCGTTCGTTTAACCGTTCTTCTTTTTCTTCTCGTCGGATTTATTCCGCGATCGCGATCTCAGATCCGATCTTCGTTCTAGTCTTTCTTCTCGCTCGTTTATCGGAATCAGGTGATTCAAGCGCCTGGAGTTTCGTTTCGAAACCGCCGTTCCGTCTAATCAACTTAAACAAGTTTTTGCCCCGGTAAAATTTGACCTAGTTTCAACTTGCTAGAACCGATTTGTTTTCTTCCGCCGTTTGTTTTTCCGTTTCTTTGTTCGGTTCTTTCATTCTTTCTTTGCAACCGGAGTTCTTAAGTTGAACTTTCTGGTTCGTTCTCTTGTTCGAGTTTTACCTGTGCATTAGATGAGTACTTATTGTATGCTTGTTGTTTGTCTGCGATAGATTACCCGGATTGCGCCGCTTGTTACTTCGAAACCCTAGGACTCGCGGATCATCAGCAAGGCAAGTAACACTTTGATCATACCTTTTCTACAACCCATGTTTTATTGCATTAGATCAATCCTCTCACATTCCATGATTAGGATCTAATTAAATTGTGGGATGGGAAGTAGATGAGGTAGTACCTATTACCTGTTTATTATGAAACCTTTGGGAGTTACTTATACGTTTGCTTATTATGCAATGCTATGCTAGTAGACGTGGATTGGGTGAGTGATATCCATGACAGATGTGAGATTGATAATTTTAATGGTTTATCTAAGGTGGCAACTTAAACACACATCTGTGTGGATTGAGGCACCTGATGTCTATCAGGACTTGCCTGTTTTTTTTCGGACCGCCACCCAGGCTCAAAGGGATCATAAGATCTTTCATGCTAGAAACTTTCGTGTGCAGCCACATGCTACTATGGGCTCTGGCATAGTTGACTAAGTTGTGTGAACTCTTACGGGGTGGACTAGCAGATGTAGGGGTTATAGGTTGTACGGTCTACCCCACATGTAAGGTGCTAGCGCTTCTGAAAGACTATGTCTCGCTCATCCGTCTTCTCAAACACCATGTAGTGCGAGAAACCAAACGGAGGCGATCGAGTCATGTGGGGAAAAGTGCGCAAACCTCTGCAGAGTGTACAAACTAATCATGATTAGCCGTGTCCCCGGTTATGGACAACTTGAGTATCTAGTACTTGAATATCGAGTGAATCTCAACATGTTACCTCTAATTAATGTTGTTGGGTTTTAATTATTTTTAATTGGGATTGAGAATGCTGTCAACCATTCTCAATGTTTCACAACCACCATGATAGTTAAATAAATTTATTCCTTTGCAGTAGGGAAAAACTGGCTTTACGCAAAACTGTAACCATAGAGCTTTCCACCAGCCATATATGCATATAGTATAGCTGTTTCATTCCATTACTCTTTATGTGTTACTTTGCCAGCATATTCCATGTGCTGACCCGTTTTCGGGCTGCAACTTCTCATGTTGCAGACTTTTCAGACGACGAGTAAGGTGTTTTAGGTCGTGGTTCTATACTCAGTGATGCCGCTGGAGTTGATGGACCCATTTATCTTCCAAGTCTTCCGCTGTTATCGACACTAGATGGCCTTAAACCATATTTATTGTAATAAGTTCTCTTTGAGACAACGATGTAATGAGTGTGTGATTGCCACTCTGCTATAAATCCTTCCATGTACTGTGTGGTGTCAGCATTACTGATCCAGGGATGACACCTGAGCACAGAGCACTTGATCCATTCGGGTCAGGTCGCTACACACATGATCTTCCAATGTAACTTTAGTAAGCTCTATTGGACAAAGCTGGGGATACACTGGACTACACAGGACTCTCACCTCACAACATTGCGAATGCAAGGCTTGCATGGCCAGACCACTGTTTATGACAATTTTCTGCAAGCTTCTTGGAGCGTATGGAAAGAAAGAAGTAACAAAAATTTCAGAGGTATCTCTCCATCCTACCAATCTTGGAGCACCAGACTTAAAGGGGACCTGACATTATTGCAACACAGAGTCAAAGAGAAAAATAAGGATTTCCTCCTTGCTCTATTAGATACCGATCCCTGCCCGGTTATTTTTTCCCTTTCAAAAACTTGTGTAACCTCTTATATAAACCCCTTACCTTACCTCCATCCTACAAACAGGGGTGTTTTGTAGTTATGACTTGTACAATGTAATTTTGGGTGAGCAATATATTTAACAGTGGGGGCCTCCCCCATTGTCTCAGGTTAAAAATATTGTTGTTGTGGGGTATATATGGTAAGTGTATCTGCACATATACAAGTCCCAAGGAAAACATTCCATTCGCAGTACAGGTAGCTAGCTCTTCTTCCGCTGTTCTTCTTCGTTGTTATCTCTTACTTTCTAGTTCACATCTTATAATAGATACAAATTATCAGCAATGCAAGTGAACTTTTATCAGAAGGTTGGTTGAAATTGATACAAATTATCAACATATTTCTTCTTCATAAATAGGAAGTAGAAGTTATACCACTATTCATTAAGCCTTCCTCGCTTGTTCTTCTTATTACTTGGTTCTTCCAATCTTCCTTTTTCACAAAACATCCATGGTAAGCCTACTTTAAATCGGGCCTTGCATATTGAGCCCTGGAGAACACATGCAACACATATCGGTAGGATAAGGGACATATTTCTTTGAGAAGCTTGATTTCTTACCTAAACAACAGAGATCATCTTCTTCCCTACAGATGGAAGGTCTTCAAAGATATGAACGTCAAAAATTTTGTTGTTAATGTTGTTCTTTGTTCCTTTAAATTTTTTAATCCTGGAACATTTTTTGTGTTCGAGATTTGGATTAGGATGAATTGGATCTTAGATTGCAACTACAGTAACTGACACTACATGTAACAAGTTAGAGTCACTGGAACTTAAGATGAAACTAATATTTTTTGGGTATTTATTTGTATAGCTGCATACTTAGGCGTGTTCATATAATTCTCATAAATGAATGTTTGGAGTAGATTGAATTAAAATATAATAGTAATTTAATATCCTTAATCACGTTTATATCTTTAAATTTCTGTTGTTCTTCTAAACAATAATATTATTTCACATATTGTTTGAGATATTAACATTGTGAAAAATCCAAGTTTATGAACATTGTGAACCAAGTCAATTGTTGGACATTTATTCGTGTACAAAACATCAATTTAGGTATGAATTAAATCTTAAAGAACTACTCCCTCCGTTCCTAAATATTTGTCTTTCTAGACATTTCAAATGACTACTACATACGGATGTATGTAGACATATTTTAGAGTGTAGATTCACTCATTTTGCTCCGTATGTAGTCACTTGTTGAAATGCCTAGAAAGACAAGTATTTAGGAACGGAGGGAGTATATTAAAAAACTTAAACTATAAATAAGAATACTACTATAGTGAGAGTTGATCACTAAATTTACTAGTAGTTGAAAGTTACGAAAGAACGATGATTGTGTTTAGAAGAATGTTGATCAATAATTATTTAGAACTATTCGGCACGTTAATGAACTAGAATAAATAAGAACCCTAAACATGAATGCAAATTCCGAAACATAACAGTAAAGACGGAATAACAGTTTCGTGTACATTCTAATCTGAATATTCTACCCACTAAGGACTAAGGAATATTGTTGATATTGAATATCTCCATGATGTAAATGCTAAACCTAAACCTTAGCCTCGAAACTTAAACCCAAAAGCTCATATTAGATAAATGAACCCTAAATCCTATAGACATCAAACCATGAACATAAACCACGAGATCTAAACCCTAAACCCTAAGTCCTAAACCATAAGTCATAAGCAAAGTATATGTATTATCAAATTTCGTGTAATTGTATTCCAAAATGATATGAGTATAAAAAGATAGATTGAAAGATGTCCATATAAACTCATTAGAAAAGTTATTTGATATTTATTTCAAAAGTGTATGCTACAACATGACAGAAATTAATTTATTTATGAAAACATTTTGATAACTAAATTAATATAGTCTGTGACCTAGGAACAACAGTTGATTTGAATTAAAATATAACTTCTCTTGTGAGATATGTAGTATGAACAATTGAATTCAAGAGTATATACAGTTACTTCAAGAAAAGAGTACAAATTAGATTTAGCGCTGCAAATAGAAAACAATTTCAAATTGAAAAGTGATAATAACGATGAGAAGCAATTTCTTTGTTATTTTGGAGTTGGTCAAACTGTATGTCACTTTGAGAAAATAAACAATACGTATCGTAATATCAATGGTGTATTTACACATACCAAGAGATAAAGGAGAAAATAAATTTTGATTATATTTTTAAGTGTAAGTTTTGTGGCAACGAACGGATTCGATATCAATGTTGGTTTTACATGTGTGCAGAATCCAACGCAATATGGGAAGACGAGATGTTTGACCGGTCCACCTGCCTCTTCTAGTTAATGAGGGCTCGTATATAATCACTACAAAAAAATACACTTCCGTGATGATACGTGTTTGTCACAGTAGGCCGCGTTTTCTGTCATGCATGTACATCCATGACAAATTTATGACAGAATCAAGATAGTCATACCTGTGCTGTCGTAGAAGTGTTCCATGACATTACCAAAATTATCATCATGGAAGTGTCCACTTCCATGACGATAAATCGCGCGTCACAGAAGTGCTTTCATCAAGGGTGACCGACACGTGGCATCCACCGTAACGGAACGCCGTTAAGCTATCGGGTCGGGTTTTGGATTCGATAACCCATTAACAGCCCCAACCAATGGGGATTTTCCATGTGTAAAATCATCATTGGCTGGAGGAAACACGTGTCGGCTCATCGTTGGGACAAATGTCAACCACTCATTGGACGGAAGGCGCCTATGATACGTCGACACGTGGCACGGCCCAACAGAGGCCCATTCCTGTGAAAAGGCCGGCCCGTTTGACTTGGTCAAAAGCTGGCGGGCCGGCCCATGGAAAGCCTGTTAATGGCCTATTCGAATATATCCCATTTACAACCCGCTAACCCAAGGCCTGTTACGCCCTATCCGAATTAGGCCCAGTAGCGTCATCTGGGCCATCCAATATGATTCCATCCTGTTTTCACTTCTGGCCCATGTATGACCCATGACGTCTTTCGGCCCATATGAGGCCCTATGTAACTCTTGGCCTACTAACGGCCCGTGGTGAAACTGGCCCGTAATGAACAGTGTATCACTTTACACCCATTAACGGTCCATGGTGAAACTGGCCCGTAATGAACAATGTATCACTTTATACCCATTAACGACCCGTTATTTCGTTGGGCCGTTTCCAGCCCATGTTATCTTTCGGCCTTCTCAGAGCCCATTTATTCTTGGGCTCATTTCCAGCATTCGTTTACTTACGGCCCGTTACTGTCATTTTCTGCTTATGGGCCAAATTCAGCCCATGGTTATAGTCGGCCCGTTTGTGGTCCGTTAATACGTTGGGCCGATTTCATAGTGTCATCAAATACGGCCTATTAACGATGGCCCGTTATGGTCGGCCCATGAACGGATGATTCCAACTCTAGCCCGTTTACGGCCATAATGTGGTCTGTTTGGCCCATGTTTGGCCAATCAATTATACGACCCGTATAAGGCCCATTGATAATACGGCCCGCAGAAGGCCCATTGTTTCTACGGCCCGTAGAAGGCCCACTGTTTCTACGGCCAGTAGGAGGCCCAGTGTCACTACAGTAAATATTAGCCTATGGTTATTGTGGCCTAGTTTAAAAAAATAGGTTATTGCAGCCACTAGCTAACCGCGGAAAAAGAACTGCAATGACTACAAGCAAACAAATAAATAAGACAACAAGGAAATAAATAAGCAAGCAACTAACGCTAGGCTATCATGACTATTACACATATTACATCCACTAGGCATCAAAGTTCGCCACCAGTGCAAATATAGGGAACAAAGCAGCATATCATATACACTGGTTGTCAAAGTTGGCGACCAGCGCAAATAAATGCCGCAGCAAAACAAATCCAGAACTGAAACCACTTCAGAAGATCTCAAGAAACAATATCCTGGGTACCCATAATGCTGGCAAGATGCTTAGCAAGCTTATTAACTTTCTCTTGTTTGGCGCTTAAATCCTCCAGCGCTTGCTGTTGCACCAGAAAATATGCATCTGAATTCTGCAGGGACTTCCTCAGTCCTTCAGCTTCCTGTCGCAGCACATCTGATCGATGTCTTTCAACTTGAAGTTGAGACTCAAGAAGACGAATTGATTCAGGCAGCGAGTTCGAAGAGCTTGTGCCAGCAGTAGTGGCCAGTAACTCGAACACTACATCAAGACAGGACTTTTGGGTTCCCTCACTGTCGTCAAGATAGTTTTTATCAGCTTTCTTGGAGACCAATAGGGATGTCTCACTATCTTGAACCTTATCTGCATTACTTCCTTTACCATTGGATAACGCGATACTGTTCTCCAATATTTTGTCCGTATTCTAAAAGAGAAACAAGCAGACACATCACATGCTTACCATGTTGTATATGAAACTCATTTTGGTAAATGAGTTCAGTAGTAAAGTGGACAGGATAACAGCATGAAACAAACATATATCTATGTACCATGGTCACTTATGGTCTATATCATTCTAGTTTTTGTTGCCAAATCAAGATAGAGACACAGTTCAAATAATATTTGTTCAAGACAAAGCAGAATAGACAGAATATAAGTGTGGGTAACTATAGAGCAATAACAACACTTGTAATGTGCATGACATGAGAACATAACTGTTTATTCAATTGAAACTAAAATCAACATAGAGTAGGTTACAATAGCAAACCAGTTAAAGAAACAGGTTTATAACATACCTGTTGCGCCATTGGAGTTTCAATTCCATCCTTCAAATTTGAAAATAGTTGGTATGAGTAAATACAGTCATGCAAGAGCAAAGGAGTATGAACCATAGCTACAGAACCTGACCCGAGACAAATCTTCTTCTCCTTTAAGCGTTGAGTTGGGATTCGGAGTGGTGGTCCTCGTG
The DNA here is from genome assembly GCF_056163025.1 of Triticum urartu. NCBI lineage: Eukaryota > Viridiplantae > Streptophyta > Magnoliopsida > Poales > Poaceae > Triticum > Triticum urartu. The sequence goes on from NC_141877.1 coordinate 358,029,260, forward strand.
CTTTGGGCACTGCAGTTCCCTTACTAACTGCTCATGTTTGGGTGCTCTGTGGTGGAGACAGTGCTGTGTCAACTGGAACTGGGTTACTATCTGCCGGGGTTGGGGTTAGAAGGGGTGTAGCTGGTTCTCTGTCCAACTGGGTAGGGGTACAATCTGCGAGAGTCTGGGTTATGTGTGGTGGATCTGGTCCTTGGGCAAGTACAACCGTGGTTCTATCTGCATCAACTGGAAGTGGGATAAGATAGGCATGGATTTTATCACAGGACTACCCAGGACAAAATCAGGCTATGATTCGATATGGGTAGTAGTTGCTCGGTTGACGAAGGTAGCACATTTCATTCCAGTTAAGACCACTTACACCAGTGCTAAGTTGGCAAAGATATACATGACTAGGATCATTTGTTTGCATGGAGTTCCGAGGAGTATCGTATCAGATAGAGGAACCCAATTTACCTCAAAGTTTTGGAATCAGTTGCATGAAACTTTAGGAACCAGACTAGAGTTCAGCACAGCTTTTCATCCGCAGACAGATGGACAGACCGAGAGAGTCAACCAGATTTTGGAAGATATGCTGAGAGCTTGTGCACTAGATTATGGATCTAGTTGGGACGATAACTTGCCGTATGCGGAGTTTTCTTATAACAACAGTTACCAAACTAGTTTGAAGATGGCACCTTTCGAAGCTTTATACGGAAGGAGGTGCAGGACACCGTTGTCATGGGACGAAGTTGGAGACCGTCAATTCTTTGGACCAGATTTGATTAAGGAGTCTGAACGGAAAGTTAAGTTGATTCGCGATAGGCTCAAGGTAGCCCAGTCCAGGCAGAAGAGCTACGCAGATTCTAAACGCAAGGAGACAGTTTACGAAACCGGAGACAGAGTTTATCTTCGAGTATCCCCACTTCGAGGAGTTAAGCGCTTTGGAGTTAAAGGAAAATTAGCACCGCGTTTCGTTGGACCATATAAGATCTTGCAGCAAATGGGAGAAGTCGCTTATAAGTTGGAATTACCAGAAGAGCTGTCTGGAGTTCATGATGTATTCCATGTTTCTCAGCTGAAGAAATGTCATGCCGAGATGGCGGAGGTACCGCTAAGAGATACCGTGCCACTCGAAGCGATTCAGTTGAAGGACGACTTAACGTATGAGGAGAAGCCAGTCAAGATTCTCGAGTTTGCCAGCAGAGTTACTCGCAGCAAGGTTATCAAGTTTTGCAAAGTTCAGTGGAACCACCACTCAGAGGATGAAGCCACCTGGGAGAGAGAGGAAGATTTGCTCAAGGACCACCCTCACCTATTTTCTAGCCAACCCGAATCTCGAGGGCGAGATTCATCTTAAGGGGGGTAGGTTTGTAACATCCCAAATTTTGCAATTTGGAATGTTATACACTAGATCATCATGCATATCATATTTTCTTGCATTTTGGTTGATCCTAGAAATTTCACGCAACTCAAGGACCCTCGGAGAGAGTTGGAGATTTCGTTATTTTCATATTTGAGAGTTTTCTCGAATTTGGAAAAGAGGGTCATTTGATTTATTTATTTTATCTTCAATAATTTTTCCGGTGTCAAAATATATGAGAGAGGGAATAATATGACTTTCCCAAATTGAGGAAAAATGAAGATCTAATGAATAGATCAATTTTGGTTTTGCCGGAGTTTTATTTGCATTTTATTTGGATAGGGAAAATGCGCGTTTTCAAAAATTGCATTTTAGGTCCAGAGAAAAGTTCATTTTGTTCGGCTCATTTTTAGGAGTCGGGAAAAAATTACTTTTAGAATTTTGGAGTCCGTTTAGTTTAGTTTTCTTTTGTTTTTCTGCGCGCGAAATCAGTTAAAAAAACTGGACCAAGGCCCAGCCGGGCCAAGGCCCAGGCCAGCCGGCCGCTGCGCCCCAGCTCCCAGCCCCCCGCGCGCGCCAGGCAAGGCAGGAGCCGGCTGCCGCCTCGCCTCTTGCTCGCCGAATCCTTTTAGGATTCTAGGGCGCCCCTTGCCCCTTTTTCCTTATTTCATTATTCCTATTCCTAGTCTAATTCTTGTCCCCTACCCCAAGTAAACCCCCTTCCCTCCCCAATATAAATACCCAAGCACCCCCCCTCTAAACACATCAAATCAAAACCCCTCTCTCCACCACCCAAGCCGCGTCTCACCCCGCGCCTCTCACCCGCGCCGCGCCCTGCGTCACCCGCCGCCGCCGCCGCGCCTTGCCTACACCACCCAAGCCGCACCTCACCCACGCCACCGCCGCCGCCGCCCAACGCCGCCGCCGCCGGAGCCCCTCGCCGGAGACCTCGCCGGAGGTACCGCGCCGCGTCTCTTTTCTTTTCCTCGGATCGTTTTCTTCTAATCGTTCCGATTCTTTTCTTCTCCACCGATTCGTTTTTCTTTCCGGTTCTTCTCTAAACCGTTCCGGTTTTCTAGATCGGTTTTTGTTTCGGTTTTCTTTTCCGAAACCCTAGATCGGATTCGTTTTCTTTTCCGATTTAGTTGCTTTTGGACCGTTCGCCGGACCATTCATCCTAAAGAACGTGATCACCGGATTCTTCTAGGTTAACGAACGCCCGTTCGTTTAACCGTTCTTCTTTTTCTTCTCGTCGGATTTATTCCGCGATCACGATCTCAGATCCGATCTTCGTTCTAGTCTTTCTTCTCGCTCGTTTATCGGAATCAGGTGATTCAAGCGCCTGGAGTTTCGTTTCGAAACCGCCGTTCCGTCTAATCAACTTAAACAAGTTTTTGCCCCGGTAAAATTTGACCTAGTTTCAACTTGCTAGAACCGATTTGTTTTCTTCCGCCATTTGTTTTTCCGTTTCTTTGTTCGGTTCTTTCATTCTTTCTTTGCAACCGGAGTTCTTAAGTTGAACTTTCTGGTTCGTTCTCTTGTTCGAGTTTTACCTGTGCATTAGATGAGTACTTATTGTATGCTTGTTGTTTGTCTGCGATAGATTACCCAGATTGCGCCGCTTGTTACTTCGAAACCCTAGGACTCGCGGATCATCAGCAAGGCAAGTAACACTTTGATCATACCTTTTCTACAACCCATGTTTTATTGCATTAGATCAATCCTCTCACATTCCATGATTAGGATCTAATTAAATTGTGGGATGGGAAGTAGATGAGGTAGTACCTATTACCTGTTTATTATGAAACCTTTGGGAGTTACTTATACGTTTGCTTATTATGCAATGCTATGCTAGTAGACGTGGATTGGGTGAGTGATATCCATGACAGATGTGAGATTGATAATTTTAACGGTTTATCTAAGGTGGCAACTTAAACACACATCTGTGTGGATTGAGGCACCTGATGTCTATCAGGACTTGCCTGTTTTTTTTCGGACCGCCACCCAGGCTCAAAGGGATCATAAGATCTTTCATGCTAGAAACTTTCGTGTGCAGCCACATGCTACTATGGGCTCTGGCATAGTTGACTAAGTTGTGTGAACTCTTACGGGGTGGACTAGCAGATGTAGGGGTTATAGGTTGTACGGTCTACCCCACATGTAAGGTGCTAGCGCTTCTGAAAGACTATGTCTCGCTCATCCGTCTTCTCAAACACCATGTAGTGCGAGAAACCAAACGGAGGCGATCGAGTCATGTGGGGAAAAGTGCGCAAACCTCTGCAGAGTGTACAAACTAATCATGATTAGCCGTGTCCCCGGTTATGGACAACTTGAGTATCTAGTACTTGAATATCGAGTGAATCTCAACATGTTACCTCTAATTAATGTTGTTGGGTTTTAATTATTTTTAATTGGGATTGAGAATGCTGTCAACCATTCTCAATGTTTCACAACCACCATGATAGTTAAATAAATTTATTCCTTTGCAGTAGGGAAAAACTGGCTTTACGCAAAACTGTAACCATAGAGCTTTCCACCAGCCATATATGCATATAGTATAGCTGTTTCATTCCATTACTCTTTATGTGTTACTTTGCCAGCATATTCCATGTGCTGACCCGTTTTCGGGCTGCAACTTCTCATGTTGCAGACTTTTCAGACGACGAGTAAGGTGTTTTAGGTCGTGGTTCTATACTCAGTGATGCCGCTGGAGTTGATGGACCCATTTATCTTCCAAGTCTTCCGCTGTTATCGACACTAGATGGCCTTAAGCCATATTTATTGTAATAAGTTCTCTTTGAGACAACGATGTAATGAGTGTGTGATTGCCACTCTGCTATAAATCCTTCCATGTACTGTGTGGTGTCAGCATTACTGATCCAGGGATGACACCTGAGCACAGAGCACTTGATCCATTCGGGTCAGGTCGCTACACACATGATCTTCCAATGTAACTTTAGTAAGCTCTATTGGACAAAGCTGGGGATACACTGGACTACACAGGACTCTCACCTCACAACATTGCGAATGCAAGGCTTGCATGGCCAGACCACTGTTTATGACAATTTTCTGCAAGCTTCTTGGAGCGTATGGAAAGAAAGAAGTAACAAAAATTTCAGAGGTATCTCTCCATCCTACCAATCTTGGAGCACCAGACTTAAAGGGGACCTGACATTATTGCAACACAGAGTCAAAGAGAAAAATAAGGATTTCCTCCTTGCTCTATTAGATACCGATCCCTGCCCGGTTATTTTTTCCCTTTCAAAAACTTGTGTAACCTCTTATATAAACCCCTTACCTTACCTCCATCCTACAAACAGGGGTGTTTTGTAGTTATGACTTGTACAATGTAATTTTGGGTGAGCAATATATTTAACAGTGGGGGCCTCCCCCATTGTCTCAGGTTAAAAATATTGTTGTTGTGGGGTATATATGGTAAGTGTATCTGCACATATACAAGTCCCAAGGAAAACATTCCATTCGCAGTACAGGTAGCTAGCTCTTCTTCCGCTGTTCTTCTTCGTTGTTATCTCTTACTTTCTAGTTCACATCTTATAATAGATACAAATTATCAGCAATGCAAGTGAACTTTTATCAGAAGGTTGGTTGAAATTGATACAAATTATCAACATATTTCTTCTTCATAAATAGGAAGTAGAAGTTATACCACTATTCATTAAGCCTTCCTCGCTTGTTCTTCTTATTACTTGGTTCTTCCAATCTTCCTTTTTCACAAAACATCCATGGTAAGCCTACTTTAAATCGGGCCTTGCATATTGAGCCCTGGAGAACACATGCAACACATATCGGTAGGATAAGGGACATATTTCTTTGAGAAGCTTGATTTCTTACCTAAACAACAGAGATCATCTTCTTCCCTACAGATGGAAGGTCTTCAAAGATATGAACGTCAAAAATTTTGTTGTTAATGTTGTTCTTTGTTCCTTTAAATTTTTTAATCCTGGAACATTTTTTGTGTTCGAGATTTGGATTAGGATGAATTGGATCTTAGATTGCAACTACAGTAACTAACACTACATGTAACAAGTTAGAGTCACTGGAACTTAAGATGAAACTAATATTTTTTGGGTATTTATTTGTATAGCTGCATACTTAGGCGTGTTCATATAATTCTCATAAATGAATGTTTGGAGTAGATTGAATTAAAATATAATAGTAATTTAATATCCTTAATCACGTTTATATCTTTAAATTTCTGTTGTTCTTCTAAACAATAATATTATTTCACATATTGTTTGAGATATTAACATTGTGAAAAATCCAAGTTTATGAACATTGTGAACCAAGTCAATTGTTGGACATTTATTCGTGTACAAAACATCAATTTAGGTATGAATTAAATCTTAAAGAACTACTCCCTCCGTTCCTAAATATTTGTCTTTCTAGACATTTCAAATGACTACTACATACGGATGTATGTAGACATATTTTAGAGTGTAGATTCACTCATTTTGCTCCGTATGTAGTCACTTGTTGAAATGCCTAGAAAGACAAGTATTTAGGAACGGAGGGAGTATATTAAAAAACTTAAACTATAAATAAGAATACTACTATAGTGAGAGTTGATCACTAAATTTACTAGTAGTTGAAAGTTACGAAAGAACGATGATTGTGTTTAGAAGAATGTTGATCAATAATTATTTAGAACTATTCGGCACGTTAATGAACTAGAATAAATAAGAACCCTAAACATGAATGCAAATTCCGAAACATAACAGTAAAGACGGAATAACAGTTTCGTGTACATTCTAATCTGAATATTCTACCCACTAAGGACTAAGGAATATTGTTGATATTGAATATCTCCATGATGTAAATGCTAAACCTAAACCTTAGCCTCGAAACTTAAACCCAAAAGCTCATATTAGATAAATGAACCCTAAATCCTATAGACATCAAACCATGAACATAAACCACGAGATCTAAACCCTAAACCCTAAGTCCTAAACCATAAGTCATAAGCAAAGTATATGTATTATCAAATTTCGTGTAATTGTATTCCAAAATGATATGAGTATAAAAAGATAGATTGAAAGATGTCCATATAAACTCATTAGAAAAGTTATTTGATATTTATTTCAAAAGTGTATGCTACAACATGACAGAAATTAATTTATTTATGAAAACATTTTGATAACTAAATTAATATAGTCTGTGACCTAGGAACAACAGTTGATTTGAATTAAAATATAACTTCTCTTGTGAGATATGTAGTATGAACAATTGAATTCAAGAGTATATACAGTTACTTCAAGAAAAGAGTACAAATTAGATTTAGCGCTGCAAATAGAAAACAATTTCAAATTGAAAAGTGATAATAACAATGAGAAGCAATTTCTTTGTTATTTTGGAGTTGGTCAAACTGTATGTCACTTTGAGAAAATAAACAATACGTATCGTAATATCAATGGTGTATTTACACATACCAAGAGATAAAGGAGCAAATAAATTTTGATTATATTTTTAAGTGTAAGTTTTGTGGCAACGAACGGATTCGATATCAATGTTGGTTTTACATGTGTGCATAATCCAACGCAATATGGGAAGACGAGATGTTTGACCGGTCCACCTGCCTCTTCTAGTTAATGAGGGCTCGTATATAATCACTACAAAAAAATACACTTCCGTGATGATACGTGTTTGTCACAGTAGGCCGCGTTTTCTGTCATGCATGTACATCCATGACAAATTTATGACAGAATCAAGATAGTCATACCTGTGCTGTCGTAGAAGTGTTCCATGACATTACCAAAATTATCATCATGGAAGTGTCCACTTCCATGACGATAAATCGCGCGTCACAGAAGTGCTTTCATCAAGGGTGACCGACACGTGGCATCCACCGTAACGGAACGCCGTTAAGCTATCGGGTCGGGTTTTGGATTCGATAACCCATTAACAGCCCCAACCAATGGGGATTTTCCATGTGTAAAATCATCATTGGCTGGAGGAAACACGTGTCGGCTCATCGTTGGGACAAATGTCAACCACTCATTGGACGGAAGGCGCCTATGATACGTCGACACGTGGCACGGCCCAACAGAGGCCCATTCCTGTGAAAAGGCCGGCCCGTTTGACTTGGTCAAAAGCTGGCGGGCCGGCCCATGGAAAGCCTGTTAATGGCCTGTTCGAATATAGCCCATTTACAACCCGCTAACCCAAGGCCTGTTACGCCCTATCCGAATTAGGCCCAGTAGCGTCATCTGGGCCATCCAATATGATTCCATCCTGTTTTCACTTCTGGCCCATGTATGACCCATGACGTCTTTCGGCCCATATGAGGCCCTATGTAACTCTTGGCCTACTAACGGCCCGTGGTGAAACTGGCCCGTAATGAACAGTGTATCACTTTACACCCATTAACGGTCCATGGTGAAACTGGCCCGTAATGAACAATGTATCACTTTATACCCATTAACGACCCGTTATTTCGTTGGGCCGTTTCCAGCCCATGTTATCTTTCGGCCTTCTCAGAGCCCATTTATTCTTGGGCTCATTTCCAGCATTCGTTTACTTACGGCCCGTTACTGTCATTTTCTGCTTATGGGCCAAATTCAGCCCGTGGTTATAGTCGGCCCGTTTGTGGTCCGTTAATACGTTGGGCCGATTTCATAGTGTCATCAAATACGGCCTATTAACGATGGCCCGTTATGGTCGGCCCATGAACGGATGATTCCAACTCTAGCCCGTTTACGGCCATAATGTGGTCTGTTTGGCCCATGTTTGGCCAATCAATTATACGACCCGTATAAGGCCCATTGATAATACGGCCCGCAGAAGGCCCATTGTTTCTACGGCCCGTAGAAGGCCCACTGTTTCTACGGCCAGTAGGAGGCCCAGTGTCACTACAGTAAATATTAGCCTATGGTTATTGTGGCCTAGTTTAAAAAAATAGGTTATTGCAGCCACTAGCTAACCGCGGAAAAAGAACTGCAATGACTACAAGCAAACAAATAAATAAGACAACAAGGAAATAAATAAGCAAGCAACTAACGCTAGGCTATCATGACTATTACACATATTACATCCACTAGGCATCAAAGTTCGCCACCAGTGCAAATATAGGGAACAAAGCAGCATATCATATACACTGGTTGTCAAAGTTGGCGACCAGCGCAAATAAATGCCGCAGCAAAACAAATCCAGAACTGAAACCACTTCAGAAGATCTCAAGAAACAATATCCTGGGTACCCATAATGCTGGCAAGATGCTTAGCAAGCTTATTAACTTTCTCTTGTTTGGCGCTTAAATCCTCCAGCGCTTGCTGTTGCACCAGAAAATATGCATCTGAATTCTGCAGGGACTTCCTCAGTCCTTCAGCTTCCTGTCGCAGCACATCTGATCGATGTCTTTCAACTTGAATTTGAGACTCAAGAAGACGAATTGATTCAGGCAGCGAGTTCGAAGAGCTTGTGCCAGCAGTAGTGGCCAGTAACTCGAACACTACATCAAGACAGGACTTTTGGGTTCCCTCACTGTCGTCAAGATAGTTTTTATCAGCTTTCTTGGAGACCAATAGGGATGTCTCACTATCTTGAACCTTATCTGCATTACTTCCTTTACCATTGGATAACGCGGTACTGTTCTCCAATATTTTGTCCGTATTCTAAAAGAGAAACAAGCAGACACATCACATGTTTACCATGTTGTATATGAAACTCATTTTGGTAAATGAGTTCAGTAGTAAAGTGGACAGGATAACAGCATGAAACAAACATATATCTATGTACCATGGTCACTTATGGTCTATATCATTCTAGTTTTTGTTGCCAAATCAAGATAGAGACACAGTTCAAATAATATTTGTTCAAGACAAAGCAGAATAGACAGAATATAAGTGTGGGTAACTATAGAGCAATAACAACACTTGTAATGTGCATGACATGAGAACATAACTGTTTATTCAATTGAAACTAAAATCAACATAGAGTAGGTTACAACAGCAAACCAGTTAAAGAAACAGGTTTATAACATACCTGTTGCGCCATTGGAGTTTCAATTCCATCCTTCAAATTTGAAAATAGTTGGTATGAGTAAATACAGTCATGCAAGAGCAAAGGAGTATGAACCATAGCTACAGAACCTGACCCGAGACAAATCTTCTTCTCCTTTAAGCGTTGAGTTGGGATTCGGAGTGGTGGTCCTCGTGCTTTGGGCACTGCAGTTCCCTTACTAACTGCTCATGTTTGGGTGCTCTGTGGTGGAGACAGTGCTGTGTCAACTGGAACTGGGTTACTATCTGCCGGGGTTGGGGTTAGAAGGGGTGTAGCTGGTTCTCTGTCCAACTGGGTAGGGGTACAATCTGCGAGAGTCTGGGTTATGTGTGGTGGATCTGGTCCTTGGGCAAGTACAACCGTGGTTCTATCTGCATCAACTGGTAGCACTATCTTTTCTAAAGACCGTGTTGTTACTCCCTTAGATACTGCCATCATGCTTTCCAATTCAAATGGCTGATAAACAAGAAAAGTAATTGAAAGTATAGACATTGTATGATAGACAGGTGCAATGGATAGTGGGAAATAAAAGAGGGCATGAAATAATTCATATTTATGTTGTCTAACCAAACAGGATAGCATGACACAATTTCACATATATGATGGCTAACTAAACAGGATAGCATGACACAATTTCACATTATGATGGCTAACTAAAAAAGATGGAAAGAGATAGTTCAAAATATGAGACTATGTAAACAGGATGACATGACATAACTATATAATGTGTTTATTAAATAGGTTGGCATGCCATAATTCACATACATTCATGGATAGAATGCCATAATTCAAAATATGATGACTGTAAACACTAAACAGGATGAGATGATATAACTATATGATGTCTTTATTAAATGGGTTGCCATGCCATAATTCAGATAGATGACGTGTATGTACTATATAAACATGATGGCATGATATAATTCAAATATATGATTTATATAGTAAGCAAGTAAGCAGATGGCAATCCATATATGATGTAAAACTAAGCAATGCAAGACAACATGCATGACATGGGTAATATAACCCTGCCAAGTTTGAGCATAGACCTCAGGGGAAAAATAGGACTGGTCATCAGTCTCTGAATCCTCCTCTAAGGAGCTCTATTTAACCAGCAAGATGTCTGCTTCAGCAGGTAGCATTGTCTGCTCTGAATACCTTGTTTTCACTCCAGATACTTCCATCACCGCTTCAAATGGCTGATGCACAGGAAGAGTAGTTAAATATACAAACGTCGTCGACAAATGGAACACGTAATACAAAAAAATGACAGCATGATATAATTCACATACATGATGATTGGCTAAACAACATGGCATTGCATAATTCACATATATAATGCCTTTGCAACAAGGTAGCATTGTATAATTCACATATATAATGTCTTGCAACAAGATGGTAATGCATAATTCACATATATGGTAATTAGACACTGAACAGGTGGCATTCACACAAAGCATGTCTAAACTAATCAAATGACATAGCAATGCGAGACACCATACGCACGATATGAGCAACATAACCCTGCCAAGTTAGAGCATACACCTCGGGGGGGGGGGGAATAGGACTGGTCATCTGTCTCTGAATCCTCCTCTGAGGAGCTATCCGTAACCAGCAAGATACACGCTTTGTCAGATAGCATAGTCTGCTCTGAAGACCTTGTTTTCACTCCAGAATTTGCCATCACTGTGTCAAATGGCTGATGCACATGAAGAGCAGTTGAATGTAATAACATAGTTGACAAATGTAATATGTAACGAAAAAAGGATGGCCTGATATAATTTACATATAAGATGACTAGCTAAGCAGGATGTCATTGCAAAATTCACATATATGATGCCTGGCTAAACAAGATGGCGTTGCATAATTCACATAAACGATGAATAAACTAAACAGATGGCATTCACACAAAGGATGTCTAAACTAAGTAGATGACATATTTGATGTATAAAGTAAGCAATGCAAGACACCATATACATGATATAACCAACATCAGCATGCCAAGTTAGAGCAAAGACCTCAGGAGGTAAATAGGAGTTGTCTTCTCCTTCTGAACCCCCCTCAGAACAGATATCTTCCTCTCGATTACAATCCGAAATGCGTGGAGGGGGGCTGCCTTTGCGCCTACCATGGAGCGACGTCTGCATGAAATTTTATTGCCATGCAAGGCCCGTCTCTTTTGCTCTACATGTTCAGTTCCATTGTTTACAATAACTGTCATGCATAGGAATAAAACATAGTGAGATTGTGTAAGGTGTGCATGCAGAAATCCAGAGTGATGGTAGCAACCTGTGGATAGACCCAAAACCAATAATAGCAGGCAGATAATGGCTTCAGTTAAAAAATACAGATAATGGCTTCTTTACTGTTTGTTCCGCACCCAACATGAAACTCATAGTAGACACCGGAGATTAACTAGATAGTAGATAGATACTATTGATAGCGGCCCCGATATGTACCCCACAACCATTTAAAAACTCAAGTTTGACCATTAGTTTGGAGCTGACTTAGAGTCTAATCGGTGAACAGGACGATAAAGTAGCATGTAATATTAAGCGATGCATAACGTAAGCAGACACGAAAGAGTGCGACCTCTCTTGCGGACCCGTGTAGTCCTCGAGGTCATCTGCTTGGTTGATGATGGTAGTGCAGTTTTCATGGCTGCCAGCGGTGGGGAAGAAGATCTGAGGCGGCGAAAGACAATCTGGAGGCCGGATCCCTGCTGTGCTGGACCCTTCTGTCGTTGGAGTAGCTGAGCTGGGGTGGACGACGGCGCAGCAGGAGTGGGACAAACCACGCAAGGTTTCCTTTGACAACTATCTGTAAGAGAAGTAATTCTGTAAGGGCTCGTTTGAATTGGAGGATTCCAACAATGCAGGGATAGGAAATAGACAGGAATAGGATAGGAATGCACGTGCAAAACAGAGAATTTAAAAACATAGGATTTCTGCCAATCTGGGTGTTTGATTCACAACAATTGGAAGATCACAGGATGCAAAGAAGCATGGTGAGATTAAGTCAAACCACAAGAAAATGTACGGTTATAATGCTATTATGCTACTATCTCTTAGTCTTGTGCTTCATGAATAGGAATTTGAAAAGGAGGACAAGTGAAAATTAAAATTCCTACGTTTTTTCTTTCAAGGAGACACTAAAGGAACAAATCCGTGTGCTTAGTGGACAATATATATAACATGTAGAGTAAAAAAGAGATGCAACAAGTGTACAACCTCTTTGGCGAAGCCATGTCGATCTCAGCGTGATTGGGTTGGCCGGTGAGGATGCTCCGGCTGACTTGGCTGTCGGAGGAGGGGAAGATCTTAGGCGTCTGGAGATGGAGCCCGAGGTACTGCTCCGCTGTGATGGAGGGTTTCGTCGTTGGAGCAGCTCCGGTGAGTTGTACGACGCCGAGGCTGAAGCAGGACAAGAGATACAACGAACAACGTTAACCTGAGTGGAATTCTAATAGTATCTCCAATACATGACGTAAAATATATAAACACAAAGTGCTAGATGTAAAATACATCAGCCGCTCATCTCTGAACTTAACTGTCAAAACTGAATTTAACTGTCGAAACTAAACTTAACTGTCGAAACTGAACTTAACTGCCGAAACTGAATTTTGCTGTCGAAACTGAACGCACTAGCAAGGTAAGGCTACACGTCGGTCGACTGACTTTTTCATCTCTGGTCAGTCGATTTTGTAGCCGTTGGATATGAAATCAAGGGCATGCGGTTCATCTTCAACCTCCACCCCCTGAGCCGGCCAAACAGCCGCCCCCGCCGCCCGCGGCCGGCGGTGCGCCGCCCCGCCCGCCCCGAAAACACTCCCCCCCACCGGTCCGCCGCCGCCCTGGCCATCCCTCTAGGCCCCCCGTGCCGAGCTTTTTCTCTAGCGATCCCCACGCCACCGCCCCGCCACCGCCGCGACCACCGCCCCCATCCTGAACCCTAAGATAGATAGTGGGGAACCTCTCTGGCGAGCCCCCCTCCCCGCTACGGCTGGTTCTTCCTTCACCCCGGCGGCATCGGAGTGAAGTGTAGCTAAATCGGAGCAGCATCACAAGCAAGAGCAAGAGCGAGAGCAGCAGCGCGAGCAAGAGCTATAGCAAGAGCAGACCAGGCAGGGGACCGAGAGCAAGAGCAGAGCAGCAGCGCGAGCGAGAGCTAAAGCAGCAACGCGAGCGAGAGCTAAAGCAGCAGCAGGTCCTACTGATGTGGACGTCGCCACCGAGGGAGCGACGCCGTGGAGGAAGTGGCCAGCGATGCCACCGTGGATGGAGCCGCGCCGTGTCGGCTTGGGACCGAGCACCGGCAGCACCGTGAGATTGAATCAAGAAGAAAATGCGGCGATTAGTGTACAACCTCTTTGGTGGCGCCGATTAGGCCGCAGCTTCATCCGAGGAAATGGTGATGATGATGCTCTTCCGGTGGTGCAGGTGAAGACGGCGGTGTGGGAATGGAGGTGGCGCGAAAGACGAGGGGAACGTCGGGGCAGCTCCTTGGAGGTGGAGGACGGGGTGGCTGAACTGGCGGGACAATGAGATGTACGACGGATCCTCATCCGGTACTGTGGATGAGGGACGTCGAGGTGTTGCTGTGGATGACGTCGTCAGGGAAGAGGCTCCGGCTGGGTGGCGGACGGAGCAGGGTGTGGGGTTTCGTCGCGGGTTTTCGCGGCCTCGATGTACGAATGGGTGGGCGGATGGGATGGCAGTGGGGAACCATGGCTTAGAGACGCGCTTGTCCGAAATGTGGGGTAAGTTACGAAAGTACCCCCACCGATTTGAGGCGGTTCTTTCGGTTCAGGGGTACCACGGGCATTTCGCGTGTCGGGATTTCACAGGAGGTGGGAGTTTTCGCGCGCGTTGTAATTTCGGAATAGCAAGGCGCGGGTTGAGATGGAGGGAGTTGTCAGAGCACAACGAGACAAAGATATATCTTAAATATTTCGGGCTAACAAGGCGCGGGTTGAAATTTCCGGACAAGCCTAACGTGTACTGTACCAAATCAATGCGCCCCACAAATGTCATTCGGAACTTTGAATTCATGTTATGTTCAATTAAAATATTTCGCTATGTGTATAATGCATGCAACCTACTACTCAAATGAACGTTTTAGTGCATTCCAAACATATATACTACCGCTTCAATATGAACTAAATTTGAATTCGTTTCTCTATTTGAATAAGATCTACAGTAATGATTGTTGTGAAGTCAAAGCATTTGAATTTGTTTATCTGTTTTAATAAGATCTACAATCATCATTATTGTCAAGTTAAACCATCGTTTGTGTATTATCTTCACAACACACCACATGATTAGCCTCGAGTTACATATGAACTATGTGTACTATATGAACTCGAACTAGATTTTTTGAATCCACTTTATTTTGATTTCAAATCACATTACATTTCTAGCTCTAGCTAGATCTTCATAATCTAAACCATGTCTCATATGTATAATGTGTTTATCACATTATGTATGGTGCCCCGCCCCCTACGCCTACAAGTATTTAGATGTGAGTTGCAAACACCAAACATTACCACAAATTCAAATAAAATGTGAGAATGTTCGATATATAGTATTGTTTAGATTGTTCGATATTTAGTTGTAAGCCGCAAACGCCACACATTATCACGAATTCAAATAAAATGTGAGATCGTTTGATGTATAGTATGGTTTAGATTGTTCGGCATTTAGCTGTGAGTTGCAATCGCCATGCATTATCACATTATGGTATAACATGTGCACAGCACGTGTATCACCGCTATATTCATGCATGCAATGTTTAAAACACTATGATCTCCTATTCAATTATATGAATCCGCTTTCATATCAAATTATGATCTTTGTTAGTCTCTTACACCAACACAATCCTCTAACCTTTGTAGCTACCACTAACTTTCTCTTGTGCATGCACACACCCTCCTCGCTCTCCCCCTCCCTCGGCATTCTATCCACCGGACACATTCATTTTTTTCTTTATGTCGTTCTCCCAGAATCTCCTCCTTTATGTGTCCTTGCCTCGTGTCTCTCATACGGTCAGACACACGTGTAAACTCTTGCCCCTCTTTTCATCGCTCTCACAACCGCACACTCCTCCCCCTATCTAGCTAGTAGTTGGGCCTCTCGCACCACCTCCTAGCTCCATTCTCTTTGTCTATCCGTCTCGCTGGGCCTTATTTACCTCTAACAAATGGACGTACACCGACCGATCTCTCGCTATACATATAGCTAGCTAGGTCCTTATAATTCGTTTTTACCCACACGTCAATCGATCTACCTCATTAGTTGTGTCTCTCCCTTCCTCCGACAAACAACAATTGATCTACGATCTAGTTAGGTTTGCTTACCAAACACATGGTTCCCCTTCGTCATCCATGGATGCGTCCTGACAGATCTATCACGCACAGGCACACACAGAAACACATCCCCACTCTTATTGATAACATTGCAGTTCCACCCTTAGTTTGTCTAGTAGGCCTCTCCCACCATCTTTGAGAAGCAACTCCATCACCCATCCATCACTCTACCCCTCTCCCTCCCTCTCTCTCTCTCCCATCATATTTCCCGTCCTTCAGTTATGTATGGATGTCGACCAATCTCCCTCAAGACATAGCTGGGTCTCTCCTTCTCAACACATATATGAGTCGTTCTACCTCTATAGTTAGGCCTCTGCCTACCCCTCCCATCACCCCTCCCCCCCACACACCGATACATCGAGCGCTCTAGTCATGTCTCCCTGCCACACACAAACTTGACGTGTGCCCTCTAATGTTTCGGTAGGCCAGTCGCCCTATATCTTTGACTTGTACACACACACAATTTTGATGGCTCTCTTCATCGATCTCGCACCCACCCACTTGATCCTCTCTTTGACTCTATCAATAGCTATGACCCCTCCCTCTCTTCTCGTGGATTGCCCGATCCTTTATGTATGATATGGATAGGCCTCCATTTCACACACATTGCATGCAAAATTTTGTTTGAGATGTCATCGACACATATTCCCATAAATAATTCACGAAATCAACCCCCCACCCCAAAACAAAAAACACTCACGAAGTTGGTTTGTATCTCACACACACACCCAAGTAGGTGGGGGACGTGCACGAACAGAAGAGGTGCATGCACGGTGCACGTACTCCCGTCTCTTTCCCAACCACACCTGCGCGGGTACATGGTGGAGCTCATTTCTGTACGAAAAAGGCAGCCGACGTGGTAATTTGGCACGTGTACTGGTTGTCCACTTGGTGGAGGGAGGATCGTCTACCACGAGTGAACAAACAAATTGCGACTTGACGTGTTATGTTAAAAAAGAGGCAAACCATGTGGGGCCTACCTTAGAGGCAAGGCTCTATACACTAGAGTACTTTTGATGTGTCCTGTCAACTCGCAGAACGAGGAGAAGCTTGCTTAGTACGCCGTCTCCCCCGCCCATGGGCGCGGTGGCTCGCAGGATGAGGTGAAGCTTGCTTACTACGCCTTACGCCCGCTCCCTCGCCCATGCGTGTGGTGGCTCGCAGGACGAGGAGAAAAATTTACTACTCCCTCCATTTACTCCTCGTCCCTACTACCTTGGTTATAGGATTATATCATATTGTTTGGAATATATATGTCCTTTAATAGATTTCAATATAAACTACTAGTACATACTCCAAACACTGATGTATATAGACGTATTTCAGAGTGTAGATTCACTCATTTCGCTCCGTATGTAGCACTCTCCCTCGCCCCTCGACCCTCGCCCACGTGGTGGACGTGCAGCAATTCATTTGGTCTCATATAGCCAGAACGATATATACTGCACTACCATTATTGCTCGACTTCCCGAAGAGGCGAAGAGCCAATCGCAAGGTTAATATTTTGGAGATGCCAAGCGTAAGGTTATAGGAGAACGAGTAGTGGGTGCCGCGTCATTTATAAATAAAGTTTTTTTCTTCAGTGGCACGTATGCAATATGATAGGTTCATATGGAGAGAAAAGGAAACCGCTCCACTATATACATAGTCAGGACGGGTCAGCCTACACGGTTGGTTGCTGGGGTTGCTCTCTTCACACTCTCTCGCACAAAACGACTGTGGCCACATCTCTAACATCCTGGCGGATCACGTCCGCTTGGGGAAGGGGTGGATGCTTAGTGTAGATGCAGTGGCCGTCGCCGACGGCGAAAACCCATTGTCGGCACGTCCCGATCAGGGGTCCCCGCCGTTCTCTCTCACAAAGCCGGTGAGGTTGCCTTCGTCCCTTGCTCACTGCCACGACGTGGGTAGTTGCCGCCTCCCGCCGCCCTCCTCAAGGTTGAGCTACGTCCCTCAGGTACAACTCCCTTTACATCCGGCTTGCACCACTGCTCCAGCTGCCCACATCACTCCCTGTGGATATTTCTCTACTTCTTTGCCTCGCACATACCTCTACTAGTTTCTACGTACTGTATTTGTGATGAGTTTATGTCTCATCAACTAGTCCCAGTAATCTTATTCTAATCACGCTTGTTCAATTTCTTTGCCACAGGGATGCTCATCTCTATTTTGGTGAAACTGCACAAAATGATCTGATGGTCAAAAGGTTGAAAACTTCATTTATTAGGAAGCTCGAACGTTGCCAACAAATTGAAGCCTGGTCAGGGTTCACGGTTCAAGGGCTAGGGACTGCATGGATCGCTTTTTTCTTTAGCTGCCTCTGTTCCAAAATAAGTGTCAACTTTAGTAGTAGTACAACTTTGTACTAAAGTTTGCACAAAGTTGAGAAACTTATTTTGGAATGGAGGGAGTACATATTTGCTATGATCTGTCAATCATTGAGATGCAATAGCATGCATGTTAGTCTCCTTTGTATTTGATGAAATGTTGCAACAGGCAACCTTGGACGCAAGATACATGTAGCAGAAGCTGGAAGCTTCATAGCATTGTACAAATTTATCTCGCTGATAAATTACAGTACGTACTATACTAGTACTTCATCCGTTCCTAAATATAAGTCTTTGTAGAGATTTCACCATGAACCACATGCAGATGTATATAGATGCATTTTAAGTGTGATTCATTCATTTTGCTCCGTATGTAGTGGAATCTCTACAAAGACTTATATCTACTAGTAATAGCTAGCCCCCACTACTATGAATTCTCTATCCTCTCCTTGAGCCACATCATCAAAATTGATGTAGCCGTTAGATGAAGTAAATCAGTCCATAATAGACGTCTGATCTTGACGTTGAGAGGCTCCGCACTAAGCCACATGCAAGCATGCAGAAATACTATGCCACATGCATGTGAGTGGGTTTTAAATCACATCAACATGTCTGCATGCAAGGATGCACCGATAGCATGCATGTAAGTGAGCTTTTAAGTCCCATTAACATGTCAAAAAGAAAAATATAATCCCATTATGCAGTAGGAGTTGGCTGAACTTTTTTCCTCACGTGGGATGATCTAAATGATGATGGGAGTTTATTTAGTTTGGCTACCACATTTGTCATGCGGTTATAGAGTTTTTTTGTTCTATTAAATTGATAATTTTGCGTAGAGAGATATACCGCTGTTCCGTGCCAACGCACGGGGACTCATCTAGTAATATTTAGGAACGGAGCGAGTACTATGTAAAGAGTTAGGTGTCACACGGTGATAGTGTGAGGTGGGCCATGTAATCACTGAGCCTGCGTGTTTTCACTGCTCTTGCACGCCTCCGCTGTAAGAATGGAGAAAATTGTAATCTAGTAGTAGTAGTATACCTCCTTTCGCCGAAAGCATGAGACATCCAGCAGTCCTACCACCTCAGTAATAAAGACCAATGAGCCGTCAAATCACATAGACAGAGCAGTAAGTTGGATGGACGAAGCAACCATCACTCTTGCGCCAGTGAGAGGTCGCGTCCGCTCTGCCCGGGCATGAATGCGGCACTGATTCTTTGGAGCGGCGCTGACCGTTTCGGGCGGGAAGCACGCACGGGCAATGGAGGGGCTTTGGGTGGGCCAGGCTGGTCAGGAGCGGGCGTGTCAGCTGTCCGCATGTCCCTACCAGAGACGCCCGGAAACGAGAGGATGCACCGACTCTCGCGGCTAAAATCGTACACTACACAACATCTCTCTGTAGGAGTAGGTCGATCTGTCGCTCTCTCTAACACACACATGGTGTTAAACACACACACACACACACACGCACACGCACGCACGCACCTTGGTCCCGTTGCACCTTCTAACGTGACTTATTACACCTAGACGGAGGGAGTAGTAAGTATACGAGATACGGTGGCACACTGACTTAAGTCGAATACAAGTGCCCAAAATTTGTGTGCATGTTATAATAAGGATTCACTTAAAATAGTACGTGAGCAAACAGAGGGATCAATTGGACAGTGTTCCCGAGCAGTAGCGAGATGTGTGAGGTAAGATACACCGCTGGCGCTTTTAATTTTTCTTATTAATTTGTTTGTTTCACCCTCTGACTGGTGGGCCCAACGTACTACGTGGAGAGAGGTAAGGTGACTAAGGCTGCATTATTTCTGCACCACTATGGATAGTCTTACCACCAAAGCCACATGACACGATTATGATTGAAATCCCAATGACTCCCCCACACACAAAAAAACACGGCATGCTTGTCACACGAATGCAGGAATGTATAAAAGGTTATTTCCCTCTCGTTGAACATAACAGGAGGGTTGTGTAGCTGGTTAGCCTGTTCGCTCATCAAACTTGAGGTCTCGGGTTCGATAACTACACTTGAGCATAATTTGTGCCAGGGGGATTCTTTGACTAGTCAAAATGTTTTCTAGGGTTTGCACGCTTCACACTCTCTCTCCAGTATATATACACGCTGGAGTCTCAACGCTTGTAGTTGGTCTCTTCACACTCACCCTCTCCCGCTGGAGCCTCAGCGCTTGTAGTTGCTCTCTTCACACTCTCTCGCCCTCTCCAGATCTAAACAAGACTTCGTTGGCCTCTCTCTCCCCTCACTGTTGCTCAAAGAGCTGGCAGGATCCATCCGTCGGGAAGGGAAGGAGGCTTAACGCTGTCGCCGTCGGCGAGGGACTACCGGCGCAGCTGTTCACTTTCCACCCAGCGGCGACGCGGGAGGGCCTCCAACCCCTTCTTCTTCGCCGCTATCCCGTCTCCCACCGAACCACGCCCCAAGAACCTTAAGGTATAATTTACTTACTCCACATGCATTGCTCTAGCTGCATGTATACCATGAATCTAGGACGTGGTTCAAACAGGAAAGGAGTGGGGGAAAGTAGTGGGAAAATTTGTATATAGCATGAATCTAGGACGTGGTTCAAAGAGGAAATGAAGGGGGAAAGTTGTATAGCATTAATCTAGGACATGGTTCAAAGAGGAAAGGAATGGGGGAAAGCAGTGGGGAAAGTTGTATCGCATAAATCTAGGACGTGGTTCAAAGAGGAAATGAAGGGGCGAAAGTACTAGTTCAAAAAGGAAAGGAAGGGATAAGGCTATAGAGTTTGAGCAGGACTAGATTTGCTGCGCTCACATAGGGAAAGGCGTCTGAAGATAACAAAACTGGGACCAACACAAATATGCTCCTTGGTTGTTTGTTCTTTGTTGCAACAGACTGTGCATGACCACAGTACATCGGTAGATGCACATGGTGCTAGTGCGTCCACTGTCCCGTGCAACTCATTAGCTGTTGTTAATCTAAGGCCCTGTTTGGATAAAAACTCCCTAGTCCCTACCTGCTGGGTTCCAGGGACTAAACATGGACTAGAGGTTATTAAATGACATGCTAAAAGACCATGTTACCCCTAGTAATCAACTAATAGAGACAAGGTGCAATGCGTGGCAGGGGCAACTGTTGGAAAAAGTCCCAAAAAGACTCCCTCGGGGTCTTCTTTCTTTAGTCCCAAATTCCCACTTTTAGTCCCTAAAAGTCCCTCCTCTTTGGTTTAGATGGG
Organism: Triticum urartu; assembly: GCF_056163025.1. Taxonomy (NCBI): domain Eukaryota; kingdom Viridiplantae; phylum Streptophyta; class Magnoliopsida; order Poales; family Poaceae; genus Triticum; species Triticum urartu. The sequence goes on from NC_141877.1 coordinate 358,050,524, forward strand.
ACTGACACGGAGTTTTTTTAGTCCCTACACCAAAATGTCCCTGTAAACAAACACCCTCTAATAATGCCGTTGGAAAATTGATGCAATGCCATAGTTAAAAGAAAATTACATGTTTAACGAATTTTATTGTTAATATAATCTCTATGTTAATATTAATCAATGCCACTGTTTGAGAAATGCTACTGTCTTGCTTTCTTTTCCATTTAGATAAGGTAGATGCTTCTTTTTGTTGGCTTATGTGTCATCCACCGTTATTGACCACTAATTGTTTCCTTTGCACCTCTGTGTAAACAGGGTTATCTGCTTCACCTTGTTGTCATTGTGACCTTTTGTTGCACTGCACAAAACACTTTTGTTTTAAGAGTGTTTTGTGTAGTTCAACCAAAATGTCACACCGACAATGTTGCTTGATTGCTTGATCTTAGTGGAACTGCACAAGAGGAGATCTTACTTCCTATTCATTAAGGTGAATTTGGTTCAGATCTTCTTCTTGTGAGTTGTTTGAATTCCGCATCATGAGAGGTCAGTACTAGCCTTCTTTCACATGATTCTGCAGTGTGCATTCATATGTTGTGCTACTTGTACGATAATGTTGCTTGATTTTAGTGAACTGCACAAATGGAGACAAGACTTCCAATCTGTATGTGCACCGCAATATCCCATTGAGGTAAGATAAGGATATTTCACAACTGCTGGCCTGTATTTTGCCACTTTCATCAGAAAATTAAGTTTAGTACTACACTTGTGCTTCCTAATTGACATGCCAAATCTTACATTGAAGGCGAAACTTGTTTTTTATTGAACCAAGTGATGAAGGGGAGGAACAAGGGGAAGAAAAACAAAAATCAACTCCCGGTGCTGTAATGAAGCACTAGAACTGTGATGACACAAGTAATGATATAGTTTTGCATCTTAATTTATTGCTATGGCTGGAATGAGCAATTGTTTTGTCACTGATTTGATGCCACTCTTAATGTAATATGTAATTATCTCTAGTTGTGCAAACAGGGATCTTCTTTGAAGATACCATATATTTTAGTGAAATTGCACAAGAATATGTTGGAAACATTAAACTAATCGAGGAGTATATAGTAAGCATGGCCACCACCGTAGATAGCAACAGATGGTTCCGGAGAATTGCTTCATCTGTATGCTCTACACAATAAGCCTCCTGACAAAGGTTGGTACTCGCCCACTGATTTCATCCATATGATTGAGCTATGTCATCTCTATTGGTGTTGTGCTACTGTTTAGATACTGTCATGAAAAAGTGGTATTGTCCTTGAGAAGTGCTTCATCTGTGCTGTTTTAAATATTTCCTTTTCCTTTTTTCGAGCAAACAGTGATGCTAGCATTTAGTAGTCCTCTTGTCTTTGCACAACAGGATCATCTTCCTCTGAAGAAGAATATGGAGTACGTGAAGTGACTAGTTCCGATTATGCCAGGATGAAGAAGCCCTGTCTATCTGATCATCAGAAGGAGCAGTTGAAGGATGGTTACATTACTCCCCACAAGACCAAACTAACTTCAGCTCAGAAGGACTGACAAAATCTCCATTTTTTTGCTGTGACAAATGTCCGAACTGATGGCAAACCCTGCTCATTCCACAATCGTAGGCATTTGATATTTTGGAATGGGACAACCTTGTCAAATTTTGCTCATTGATTTTAGCAAGACATGCGTTTGATATTTTCGAATGGGACGCCCTTTGCTGTCAGCAGCGTCGATCAATTTTTTATTTATTCTTTAGTTGTGAAGTAAATATTGCCTCTGACATGTGAGTCGCTGAGATGCATAATCATCGATTGTTTTGAATGTTCTCTATGAATTGCCAGGCCTGTGTGTTTGATTGCAATGTACAGAAATGCTAAAAAGCTGCTCAAAATCTTTGTACTCCTTATGTTCCTTTTTACTTCACACATTGTGAAAGTGCATACCTTTTTGTATAAGATTGGTCAAAGTAGAGATACTTTGACTGCAGACAAAACTTGTATGAAGACTAGAAAGGACCGGAGGGAGTACATGTGAAACTGCTGCAAACGAGGTGATCACCCTGGGAATAATGCTAGTACGTATTGTTTTGCATGTTCATCCAATGCCAGTGATACAGGAATTTGAACTAATCGAAATAAATTCATTCATACACGGTCGGATTTCATATAAACATGCCAGATTTCATTACATTTCATACATTCTTCAACTAAAAAGGGGTGCGCTGGAGGTATGATTAATTAACCGAAGCTACCCACCTATGTCCCGCTGAGCCGAACAGAAGCTTCAGTGACTTAACTGCAGGTGCAGTTGCGTAACTGACATGTGGCCTGTTGGGCCCACATGTCAGTCAGCCAACTGCACCAGCAGTTAAGTAGAAGCAGCGTTATTCTCCAGCAGAACTCCCCGACTCCACGTCGCCGCCAAGAAGCTAACCGGCCGTCAATGGTCAACCCGCCTAGCTTGGCTTCAATAGGAGGGTAGCAGCGGTGGCCTTACTTGGACCTGAGCGGCGGCGACCTACCGTGTTCTACTCTTCCTCGTTTTCTGTGTGGCGCGGCCTCGTTGGTAGCGGGGCGGGGCCTCGGCGGAGCCGGCGATGTCCTCTATCTCGTTGCCGGCGGGCGGCGCCTCAGCGGAGCGGTGGAAATCCTCCCCCACGTTGCCGGCAGGGTGGGGCCTCAGCTGAGCCGGCGATGTCCTATGCCTCGTTGTTGGCAGGGCGGGGCCTCGGCGGAGCCGGCGGTGTCCTCTGCCTCATTGTTGGCACCACGGGGCCTCGGTGGAGCAGGGCCTCGTCGACGCCAGCGGAGCGGGGACTCGTCGGAGCCGGCATTGTCCTCTGCTTCGTCCTCGGTCTCGCTAAACAGCGCCTCGCCCGCTTCATCGCCCTCTTTGCTAGCTTCTTTGTAGGCGGCCGCAACCTCCGCCACCCGCGTGCGGTACCGCCAGCGCTCGAGGCGGCCCTTGAGGGTGGAGCGGTACGAGTCGAGCAGCGCCTCCTGCTTCGCCCGCTCCGCGGAGATCTGCTCCTCCGCCCGCAGGTGCTCCTGGAGGAGATGGTGGTTGTAGGCGGCGTCGGCCTGCACCTCCCAGAACTGCTCCTGACGCATCTGCCTCACACTGTCCATATATTGGGCACGGGCTTCGCCGATGGTCATGGTGCAATGCACCGGCGAGGATGGCGCGGAGGAATGGGTTGGCGCAGGATCGTCGATGACCATGTTCTCCATTGGGACGTCGTCATCCTCCGGTTGCCTGCCGGCCAGCCGGTCGGCAGCAATGGCTGCCATCTCCTTGTGGTCCGTCGTCCGCCCGTACCGAAGAGCACTGGAGCGCGAGGAAGCCATGGTGGGCAGTAGTGGTGTGGACAGGAGAAAGGGAACGAATGCGGGTGACTGCGGCTATGGCCGGCGCAACGGTTTATATAGGAATGGTGGGCGGGCGGAGGGACAGACGTGTGGCGCTGGAGTAGCCGCTTCGGCAACGCGTATCATTAATGTGGGCGGTAGATGGACGGACGGACGACACTTGTGTCGTTTGAAGGAGGAGCAATCGCCTGCACCAGGAAGCGGTGCGGGCAGCGCTGACTGTTTCGGGCGGAAAGCGCGCGCGTGCGAGGAGATGACTTTACTTGGAGAGGATGACAATGGGGACCCACCAGGTCCATAGCCTCACGTACGCAAGTGCCTCCTTATTATATATATATGTATAAAACTATACTCCCTCCGTCTAGGTGAATAAGTCGTATTAGAAGGTGCATCACGACCTAGGTGCAAGCAGATTGGTGGAAAAAAGAATATTTCTATCTTCTAAACACAACATTTAATCACAGCAGTTAAGAGGATGCCTTATTAGCTACCCATGCAGGCCATCGTAATTCATAGCATGCAAAGCGCTTTTATTTCTTGCCTAATAACCGCATGGACGTGCTGCATGCATTGGTCCTTGCCCGAGCAAAAAAAGGGAGGAAAGGGGTTTCCACGAGAGACAACGAGGCAGAGGTGGAAGCGCTCGCTGGAGTAATTTATTTTGCTTCCCCCTGGTTTCCTGACATCACGGTCCCACACCATTGTCAACCTATGTAGTAGTCAATAAACGAGAGAATTGCACAAGAAGCGGCCGACAGCTGGGACCAAGCAGCTCGAGCAGTATTTGTGTTTTTGAGGTGTGAGCACTGCAGAGTTTTTCGATGTTTAGCCCAGATATTAATTTTTCTCCTCTGAACAACAACGAAAACATCGCTGCAGGTATTAACTGGGCGGGCTGTGGCCCGTCTAGCCCAGGCCAGATATCCAGCCCAGATATTAATTTTTTTCAAGCTGAAAATGGCTAGCCCAGCTATACTTTTTTTAGGAATACCCAGGCAAGGTCAAGTTGTTATTCTCCGCCCCGCTGGGCTGCAAATCTTTCCTAGGAGGGATGCATTAGGCTTAACAAGAAAATGGGCTTTAAGAAATAATAAATGGGATGTAATTATAAAAACTCGGCAGTAACTATAAAAAATGCACCAAACACGTGATTACTTTATAAAATTTTATTTTTGGATATTGAAAATTTTAATTTCATTAATTGTTGCGAGCGCAATGTTTTGTTGGATTTTTACGTAATATAAATGTATATTGAAATTGTATTTAATCTGACTAGAAATTTCGGGATAAAAATATTTCGGATCCCATCAAAATGTGGGAAATTTTATTGAATTCTGTTTTGAACGGTTGGTTGAAATGGGCTGTACTTTTAACAAACTGTAAATGGGCTGTAGTAAATTCCATTAGAATTCAAAAATGGGCTACACATTCTTACAAATCTCAAATGGGCTATAAGTTCTCTGCCACACACTTCTGGCCTTACTAAGTTGACGCGTCCCCTAAAAAAACAGAGTTGACGCGTATGCAAGGCTTTGTCAACTTATAGTCAATACACGGTTCTAGCAGCAGTGGCTGTTGGATGTCCATCCAATGGATGCCGTGCTTCTTCTTCAATCTCGGATATTCTAGCTTCACCCGCCCAAAAAATGATTCCTCCCCCTGACATCTGGGGTGCACTGTTTCGGAAGCTGACCTGTGGGCCTACTAAGTTGACGTACCAAGGGCTTTGTCAACTTAGTCAATATAAACGATTCTAGCTGCAGTGACCGTACGATGTCCATCCAACGGCCGTAGTGCTTCTTCAACCTCTGGTCTTCTTGCTCCAGCCGCCCAAAGCAGCGCCGGTCGTGCCGCCTGCTCCTGCCTCCCATGGCCGGCTGCGCTGCCGTGGAGGCCTCACCGCCCCCTACTATTCCCACCGCTGGCCAGGCCCTGCGACAACGGCAGCCTCACACCGTAGCCGAACGAGTGAACCCTCGTACTCTTCTCCGTGTGGGCATCCACTGCCTTGGCTTCACCGGCTCTGCGTCGTCCCCTTCCTAGGCCTCACCGTCGTCCACTGCCCTGGTGCTCTCGGCACGGCGTGGTCAACGTGGTCAAGGAACGACTTCCACGGACATGGACTGTACGTGGAGAGGCTGACAGCTGGGTCCACGGCGGCAGCAAGGAAGTGCCTCCTTATTACACGGAAAATAATGATTCCTCCACCTGACAGCAGGGACCCACCGGACGGGCCACCAGTATTTTGTGAAAAAATCGTTTCCCCCTGACTGCTGGGACCCACTGGACGGGCCACTGTATTTCGTGAAAAAAATGTTCCCCCCGCTGTCAGCTCGGACCCACCGGAAGTGCCTCCTTATTACGCACAAAAAAAGGAATACTCCCCCGGCTAGCTGGGACCCACCTTGCTAGGAGGCTGACTTGAGGGCCTACTAAGTTGACGGGGACGAAGGGCTTTGTCAACTTAGTCAATATGAACGATTCTAGCTCCAGTGACTGTCCATGTCCATCCAACGGCCGTAGTGCTTCTTCAACCTCTGGTCTTCTTGCTCCAGCCGCCCAAAGCAGCACCGGTCGTGCCGCATGCTCCTGCCTCCCGTGGCCGGCTGTGCTGCCGCAAAGGCCTCACTGCCCCCTACTATTCCCATCGCTGGCCAGGCCCTGCGGCGACGGCAGCCTCACACCGCAGCCGAACCAGTGAACCCTCGTAGTCCTCTCCGCGCGGCTTGCACTGCCGCATCGTCCCCTTCCTAGGCCTCGCCGTCGTCCACCGCCGTGGTGCTCTCCGTGCGGCGTGGTCAACGTGGTCAAGGAACGACTTCCATCGAAAGAGTACTGTACGTGGAGAGGCTGACAGCTGGGTCCACAGTCACATCCTAGTTTTTTTGTGATTTGCCAAGTAAGTCACTTTGTCAGGCCTGTTGGGCTGCAAATCTTTCAAGACGAGGAGAGCTTTCATTCGGCTGGCCGAGAAAATGGCCCATCAGTAATGAGAAATTGGTTGTACATTTTTAAAACACATCAAACCGACAATTAGTTTCAAATATCTTTTTTTTCATTTCAAGAATTTAAATTACATTAATTTTTATGCGTGGAGAATTTGTTGGATTTTATATTGATATACATTTATTTTTAAAATCAGTTTGAATGTGAGTCGAAATTTCGGGATTAAAAACAGTTCGGACCACACCGAAATATGCAAAATTTCATATAATTTTTTAACCGTTGCCACAATATGGGCTGTAATACTAACAAAAAGAACATGGGCTCCAAAAAAACCTTAAGAATTAGCAAATGGGCTGTAAATTATTAGAAATAATGGCAGATGGGCTGTATGCAGTTTTCCATAGATTTGAGACTTTCCTAAAAAAAGGTTGACACACAAGCACTGACTATTGGATGTCCATCCAACGGCCGTCGTGCTTCTTCAATCTCTGCTCTTCCTGCTCCAGCCGCTCAAACAAGCGCCGGCGGGACTGCCTGCTCCCTCCTCCTCGCGGCCGGCTGTGCTGCCGCGCAGGCCTCACCGCCCGACCATACTCCCATCGCTGGCCTAGGCATCCCTCTATTCACCCACACCTGTTGTTATTCTCCGGCGACGGCTGACGAACCAGTAAACCCTCGTACAGTCGTACTCCCCTCCGCGTGGGAAACAACTGCCGAGTCTTCCCTGCCTCCGTGTAGTCCCCTTCCTAGGCCTCGCCGTCATCCACCGCCCTGGTGCTCTCGGCGCGGCGTGCTCAACGTGGTCAAGGAACGACTTCCATCGGACGTGGACTGTACGTGGAGAGGCCGACAGCTGGGTCCACGGCCGCAGCAAGGAAGTGCCTCCTTATTACGCAGAAAATAATGATTCCTCCACCTGACAGCTGGGACCCACCGGACGGGCCACTGTATTTTATGAAAAAAGGTTTCCTCCTGACTGCTGGGACCCACCAGCTACATCTTCGGACGCAAGGAAGTGCGTCCGGGAAAAAAAAATTCGCCCCCTGACTGTTGGGACCCACCAGCTACATCTTCGCAGGCATGGAAGTGCCTGATAGTCGGGACCCACCTTGTCGAAGCGTACGTAGCGTTGTCATTCTGGTCGCGAACGTGTACGTACATACTGGTCGATGTAGAGGCGTGCACGTGTCGTGTAGAGGCGCGCACGTGTCATAGTAGAGGCGCGCACGTAGCATGTACACATACGTACAGCGGCCAGGGTGCAAGAAAGAAAATACGGCCACGTATGTGTACATACGGGCGGGGTCTCGAACGCCTACTCACGCATACGTACGGCCAGGGCTGGTGTACATGGCTGGGTTGGAACGGAGAAACAGCGTCGTCGTCGTGTTCATGAGGAGGCAACGGAATGCGTCGTGTTCATGGGGAGACAACGGAATGCGTCGTGTTCATGGGGAGACAACGGAATGCGCCGTGTTCATGGGGAGGCAACGGAACGCGTGGGAGCCAACCAGCTGGGTCGGAACGGAATGGGTGGTCGTGTTCATTGGGAGGGCTTGGACGGAACAGGCGATGGAAACGAGGCCTGGCGTACCGAAAAACGGAGGAAACGGCCTTGTGTTCGACCAGCCACGTTCGAAACGGGATCCTGTTCATTGGGAGGGGTCTAGCGTACCGCAAAACGGAGGAAACAGACCTCCTACGGTCGAAACGGGGGTCCTGTTGATCGGGAGGGGTGTGGCGTACCGCAAAACGGACGAAACGGACCTGTGTTGGAGCACTATGGTCGAAACGGGGGTCCTGTTCATTGGGAGGGGTGTGGCGTACCGCAAAACGGGACTCCACAGGATACTGTTCATCTCCACCGTCGACCCCCTCCAGCCTCCACGAGCTACAGTTCATCCACCGCCGACCTCCTCCAGCCTCCACCCGCGACTGTTCATCCACGGGCTCCTATTCATCCAGCCTCCACCGCGCACTACTCCATCGGCTACTGTTCAACCAGCCCTCTCCACGGGCTCCTGTTCAACCACCCCTCCACAGGCTACTGTTCATCCCGCCCTCCACCGTCTACTGCTCATCCTGCCCTCCACAGGGTGGTCCTGTTCATCCAGCCCTCCACGGGGTCCTGTTCATCCAGCCCCAACCGGCTCGATCGATCGGGGTCCTGTTCATCCAGAGGCAACACCACGGGGTCCTGTTCATCCACCCCCATCGGGAACTGTTCATCCAACCCCCCCAACGCTCACTGTTCATCCAGAGGCAGCATCGATCGGCTTCAGTTAGCAGCAGTAGCGAAGGAATCGCTCGATCGGGTTCAGTTAACAGCCATTGATCGAGCGCTCGGGTTCAGTAACGCGTAGCCTACAGTGCAATCGCTCGGGTTCAGTTAGAGCCCAACGCCTCACTCGGGTTCAGTTAGATCCAACGCCTCGCACACACGCGCATACGTGTATGAGAGAAACGCACATCGCTCGGCCACCGACCTCCCACCGTACCGGGAACTCCCCAAAATTTTCCTCGTCCTCGCTTCTACCACGGGTTTTTCCGTCATGGACGGCCCAAAGAATGTCATGCAGCTGCGTCTCCGGCCCGCCCAGGATGAAAAGCCCATTTTCTGTCATGATTTTTTGTCATAGAAGTAGGAGCCCACCAGATCTATGATGATACCAGGTTTTGTCACAATTATCGTCATAGAAGTGTCATATGTATGATAGAAAAAATTTCGTTCGACCCAAAATGTCACGGATGTGTCTTTTTTTGTAGTGAATTAGACTACTTCATGAGGTAATTCCTCACTACATAACTGTATCCTCTCAAATCCACACTCCACTTGTTCAACAATGTCGGACAATAGCGAACACGGAGTTCTGCCAGAGGATCATCTTTTGAAGTTTTGGGTGGAGTTGCATGTGGTATTGTAGGAGATTTGGCTTCACGTCGAGGAAGAGGAGGATGCTCAGGCAATGGCCGAGTTTCCGAAAGAGATCTGGGCGCAGCAGGAAGATAACCTCAACGACGTCTTCAGATTGGTGTATGGTCTTGGTCACATTGGTCACCGTGGCCATGGCCGTGGGTGTGAAATTAGCGTCGCTCGCGTTAGAGATGTAGCGGATGACGGGGGGTAGGTGTTGTCGCTGGTGCTAGTCATTGCGTCGACGTTGCCGGTGGCTGAGGCAGAGGAGGTGCTCTTGATGGTGGTCGTGGACATTGTCGGGGACGGAATTAGTGGTTCTACCATGGGTACTTATTTTTCACCATTTCATATTTTCTATGAATGTTATTTTCCTAGTGAGCATTTGTCGCATCTATTTTAATTGATGAATATGAATGTGTTCATGTAGTCAACTCTTATATGTCTGAATATTGTTGTTTTTGAAATTCATTGATATGAGCACGAGGACTTATATTAGGTTGAAATTTCTACAGTTATGTAAGTTGCGCATGATCAAACTAATACAATGTATTTACATTATAGGAGACAAAACTTATGGTAGACATATAGAAGATTCTAATATAGGTTTATATTAATGTAAACTAAATAATGTATTCAACTAGGTTTTAATCAAGTTTTGAAATTAAACAGAGCAGACGACTGAATTCCAATGGATTGAAGAAAAGTACATATTGTAGCATGAAAATCATCGATATCAATCCACAATTGTGCAAGTAGAACATTACAGAACATAGATAACTAACATGAAGGGTATCTACATGCAAACAAACAGAGAAACAATTCAAAAATGACATTGTTTTTGGTTGTTATGTACCTTCAAATTGAAAGTAGTATGGTATATTCATATATAGAACTGCTTAAAAATATTATTTATTTTATGAAATATTTAATGCTCAACACTTCAAAATAATATCATAATAACCCCTATGACATGACAATTGACAGGGAACTCCTATGGTGACTGCAGCACATCGTACAACATATAGATGTTGTCGTCATGCTCTGGTTAATCAAGATATCGCGAAAACGTCTTGGCAGGTTCGATCTGTAAATTTGTTGCACTCTGTATCCAAATATAACGAGTGAAATATGTTCGATGATGCTCGTCGTTGAACATATGCATGAAAGATATGCCATTTCCTAATAAGGCCATCTTAAACTCAAATGTGTCGTGCGCCTCCATGCACCGGTGCACTCTATGCATGAATTCAGGTCTTCCCAACGAGGGATGCACTAAGCATAATTCGAAAAAGCAGCTTTTAGACATTTTCAGGGCAACTTTATATAAGTAAGCAAATTGTAAGCTGAAACATTATTTGCATTATAATGTACAACGCAGTCTAGAAAGTCATCTGGAAGATATACATAGATTTTGTTGCAAGTGGGGTTGACCTTGTGACATCCACCCAGGCCGTTGTCTCCACACCATCCACATGCTTGTTTAGTTGTCTACAATGATCTTTAGAAATTTAATAGAAAGTACATACTTGACGGCACAAATAAGTATTAAAATGTAAGAATTGTAGAAAAATGTGCACATTACTTTTGGTAAAAGCAGTAAATATCGTGTAGAAAAGTTTGCCCAAATGTAAATAAATCAACAATTTGCAATAGTTCGGCCCTGCAAAACTTGATTATTCTGTATAACAATGAACACTTTGTATGGCATAAGAGATTAAAAGACTTCATAGAGAAATAAAATAGTTTTAGCTGAGGTTGCAATATAATTATTTTGGTAATTAGTATCTACTGGCTTCATTAACTATTTTTGGTACAATAAAAATAAGAGAAAAGGTGTTGGATTGATCATAGCATGCAATAAAAATAAGAAATGCACTGCAGCCATACGGATGCTTGCATACGGAGTACCCGGTGATCTCATTGATGAGTACATACGTATGAGTGAGTCTACATGCCTAGACTCCATGTACAAGTTCTACAAGGCTGTGATGTTGTGTTTGGCCCTGAGTACTTGAGAGAGCCGACTCCTCAAGATACAACCCGCTTGTTGGCGATGAATGCCAGCAGGTGCTTCCCAGTGATGCTTGGCAGCATAGACTTCATGCACGGGGAGTGGAAGAACTGCCCTGCTTCTTAGCAAGGGAAGTATAACGGCCATGTCAGGGCTTGCACCATCATACTGCAGGAAATATGTCCTAGAGGAAATAATAAAGTTGTTATTTATATTTCCTTATATCATGATAAATGTTTATTATTCATGCTAGAATTGTATTAACCGGAAACTTAGTACATGTGTGAATACATAGACAAACAGAGTGTCCCTAGTATGCCTCTACTGGACTAGCTCGTTAATCAATGATGGTTAAGTTTCCTGTACATAGACATGTGTTGTCATTTGATGAACGAGATCACATCATTAGAGAATGATGTGATGGACAAGACCCATCCGTTAGCTTAGCATTATGATCGCTTAGTTTTATTGCTATGCTTCATGACTTATACATATTCCTCTGACTATGAGATTATGCAACTCCCGAATACCGGAGGAACACCCTGTGTGCTATCAAACGTCACAACGTAACTGGGTGATTATAAAGATGCTCTACAGGTGTCTTCAAAGGTGTTTTTTGAGTTGGCATAGCTCAAGATTAGGATTTGTCACTCCATGTATCGAAGAGGTATCTCTGGGCCCTCTCGGTAATGCACATCACTATAAGCCTTGCAAGTAATGTGACTAATGAGTTAGTTGCAGGATGATGCATTACGGAACGAGTAAAGAGACTTGCCGGTAATGAGATTGGACAAGGTATAAGGATACCGATGATCGAATCTCGGGCAAGTAACATACTGATGACAAAGGGAATAACGTATGTTGTTATGCGGTTTGACCGATAAAGATCTTCGTAGAATATGTAGGAGCCAATATGAGCATCCAGGTTCCGCTATTGGTTATTGACCGAAGATGTGTAGGTCATGTCTACATAGTTCTCGAACCCGTAGTGTCCGCACGCTTAACGTTCGATGACGATTTGTATTATGAGTTATGTGTTTTGATGACCGAAGTTTGTCCGGAGTCTCGGATGAGATCACAGACATGACGAGGAGTCTCGAAATGGTCGAGAGTTAAAGATTGATATATTGGAAGGTCATATAAGGACACCAGATTGGTTCTGATAAGGTTTGTGGATTTTTCAGAGTACTGGGAGGCTACCGGAACCCCCCAGGAAAGTTAATGGGCCTATTGGGCCATAGTGGAGAGAGGGAGGTTGCCTCAAGAGGTGGCGCCCCCAAGCCCAAACCGAATTGGACTAGGGTTGGGGGGCACAGCTGACGATGACATGTACTTAGGGTAGGGTCATAGGCCTGTCCTAGACACCCTACCCAAGGACACTGCCCTAGAGTCAAGAACATTCAAAGGACAAAAAAAGATACCGACTGAAATCACCTTGGAGTGCAATCCACTCGCCCAGCTATCTCACTCGGATGCCCCAATTCCACTCGACCAATATATAGTCACTTGACCATATCAAGAACCACTTGGAGTACAGAAGGCCTAAAGCCACCTCTGGATAGCAACGGTCAGGCGTTCACTCCGTAGCCTTAAAGGTTATTAATAGTCATTATAGCGGGCATTATCAGTAACATCTCTGTCTTAACCAACATTAAACCTTGTGTAACTGAGGCCTGGAGGGGGCTGGCGCACTCTATATAAGCCACCCCTCCTCCGGCACAAGGGTTCGCACCCCCTGTAACTTTCACACATAATCCAGTCGACCAAGCCTCCATGCACCGAGACGTAGGGCTATTACTGTTGGAAATATGCCCTAGAGGCAATAATAAAAGCATTATTATTATATTTCCTTGTTCATGATAATTGTCTTTATTCATGCTATAATTGTGATATCCGGAAATCGTAATACATGTGTGAATAATAGACACCAACATGTCCCTAGTAAGCCTCTAGTTGACTAGCTTGTTGATCAACAGATAGTCATGGTTTCCTGACTATGGACATTGGATGTCATTGATAATGAGATCACATCATTAGGAGAATGATGTGATGGACAAGACCCAATCCTAAACATAGCACAAGATCGTATAGTTCGTTTGCTAGAGTTTTCCTATGTCAAGTATCTTTTCCTTAGACCATGAGATCGTGTAACTCCCGAATACCGTAGGAGTGCTTTGGATGTACCAAACGTCACAACGTAACTGGGTGACTATAAAGGTATACTACGGGTATCTCCGAAAGTGTCTGTTGGGTTGACACGGATCAAGACTGGGATTTGCCACTCCGTATGACGGAGAGGTATCACTGGGCCCACTCGGTAATGCATCATCATAATGAGCTCAAAGTGACCAAGTGTCTGGTCACGGGATCATGCATTACGGTACGAGTAAAGTGATTTGCCGGTAACGAGATTGAACGAGGTATTGGGATACCGACGATCGAATCTCGGGCAAGTAACATACCGATTGACAAAGGGAATTGTATACGGGGTTGATTGAATCCTCGACATCGTGGTTCATCCGATGAGATCATCGAGGAGCATGTGGGAGCCAACATGGGTATCCAGATCCCGCTGTTGGTTATTGACCGGAGAGCGATCTCGGTCATGTCTACATGTCTCCCGAACCCGTAGGGTCTACACACTTAAGGTTCGGTGACGCTAGGGTTGTAGGGATATGTATATGCAGTAACCCGAATGTTGTTTGGAGTCCCGGATGAGATCCCGGACGTCACGAGGAGTTCCGGAATGGTCCGGAGGTAAAGAATTATATATAGAAAGTGCTATTTCGGGCATCCGGACAAGTTTCGGGGTCACGGGTATTGTACCGGGACCACTGGAAGGGTCCCGGGGGAACACCGGGTGGGGCCACCTGCCCCGGGGGGCCACATGGGCTGTAGGGGTGTGCGCCTTGGCCTACATGGGCCAAGGGCACCAGCCCCAAGAGGCCCATGCGCCTAGGGTTCAAGAAGGGAAGAGTCCCAAAGGGGGTAGGCACCTCCTAGGTGCCTTGGGGAGGAGGGATTCCTCCCTTGGCCGCCGCCCCCTAGGAGATTGGATCTCCTAGGGCCGCCCCCCCTTGGCCCTCCTATATATAGTGGGGAGATGGAGGACTTCTCAACCCCACGCCTTTGGTGCCTCCCTCTCCCTCTCCAACACATCCTCCTCCTCCATAGTGCTTGGCGAAGCCCTGCCGGAGTACTGCAGCTCCACCACCACCACGCCGTCGTGCTGCTGCTGGAGCCATCTTCCTCAACCTCTCCTTCCTCCTTGCTGGATCAAGAAGAAGGAGATGTCACGCTGACCGTACGTGTGTTGAACGCGGAGGTGCCATCCGTTCGGCGCTAGGATCTCCGGTGATTTGGATCACGTCGAGTACGCCTTCCTCATCCCCGTTCTTTGAACGCTTCCGCGCGTGATCTACAAAGGTATGTAGATGCAATCCGATCACTCGTTGCTAGATGAACTCATAGATGGATCTTGGTGAAACCGTAGGAAATTTTTTGTTTTCTGCAACGTTCCCCAACAGTGGCATCATGAGCTAGGTCTATGTGTAGTTCTCTTGCACGAGTAGAACACAATTTGTTGTGGGCGTAGATGTTGTCAACTTTCTTGCCGCTACTAGTCTTATCTTGCTTCAGCGGTATTGTGGGATGAAGCGGCCCGGACCAACCTTACACGTACGCTTACGTGAGACCGGTTCCACCGACTAACATGCACAAGGTGCATAAGGTGGCTGGCGGGTGTCTGTCTCTCCCACTTTAGTTGGAGCGGATTCGATGAAAAGGGTCCTTATGAAGGGTAAATAGAAGTTGACAAATCACGTTGTGGCTTTCACGTAGGTAAGAAAACGTTCTTGCTAGAACCCTATTTCAGCCACGTAAAACTTGCAACAACAATTAGAAGACGTCTAACTTGTTTTTGCAGCAAGTGCTTTGTGATATGATATGGCCAAAGTTGTGATGAATGATGAATGATATATATGTGATGTATGAGATGTTCATGCTATTGTAATAGGAATCATGACTTGCATGTCGATGAGTATGACAACCGGCAGGAGCCATAGGAGTTGTCTTTATTTTTTGTATGACCTGCGTGTCATTGAGAAACGCCATGTAAATTACTTTACTTTATTGCTAAACGCGTTAGCCATAGTAGTAGAAGTAATAGTTGGCGAGCAACTTCATGGAGACACGATGATGGAGATCATGATGATGGAGATCATGGTGTCATGCCGGTGACAAGATGATCATGGAGCCCCAAGATGGAGATCAAAGGAGCTATGTGATATTGGCCATATCATGTCACTATTATTATTTGATTGCATGTGATGTTTATCATGTTTTGCATCTTGTTTACTTAGAACGACGGTAGTAAATAAGATGATCCCTCATAATAATTTCAAGAAAGTGTTCCCCCTAACTGTGCACTGTTGCGACAGTATGTTGTTTCGAAGCACCACGTGATGATCGGATGTTAGATTCTAACGTTCACATACAACGGGTGTAAGACAGATTTACACATGCAAACACTTAGGTTGACTTGACGAGCCTAGCATGTACAGACATGGCCTCGGAACACAGAAGACCGAAAGGTCGAGCATGAGTCATATGGAAGATACGATCAACATGAAGATGTTCACCGATGTTGACTAGTCCGTCTCACGTGATGATCGGACACGGCCTAGTTAACTCGGATCATGTTATACTTAGATTACTAGAGGGATGTCTATCTAAGTGGGAGTTCATTGTATAATTTGATTAGATGAACTTAATTATCATGAACTTAGTCTAAAATCTTTACAATATGTCTTGTAGATCAAATGGCCAACGTAGTCCTCAACTTCAACACGTTCCTAGAGAAAACCAAGCTGAAAGACGATGGTAGCAACTATACGGACTGGGTCCGAAACCTGAGGATCATCCTCATAGCTGCCAAGAAAGATTATGTCCTACAAGCACCGCTAGGTGACGCACCCGTCCCACAGAACGAAGACATTATGAACACTTGGCAGACACGTGTTGATGACTACTCCCTCGTTCAGTGCGGCATGCTTTACGGCTTAGAGCCGGGGCTCCAAAAGCGTTTTTAGAGACATGGAGCATATGAGATGTTCGAAGAGCTGAAAATGGTTTTTCAAGCTCATGCCCGGGTCGAGAGATATGAAGTCTCCGACAAATTCTTCAGCTGTAAGATGGAGGAAAAAAGTTCTGTCAGTGAGCACATACTCACTATGTCTGGGTTACATAACCGCTTGACTCAGCTGGGAGTTAATCTCCCGGATGACGCGGTCATTGACAGAATCCTCCAGTCGCTTCCACCGAGCTACAAGAGCTTTGTGATGAACTTCAATATGCAGGGGATGGAAAAGACCATTCCCGAATTATTTGCAATGCTGAAATCAGCAGAGGTAGAAGTCAAAAAGGAACATCAAGTGTTGATGGTGAATAAAACCACTAAGTTCAAGAAAGGCAAGGGTAAGAAGAACTTCAAGAAGGACGGCAAGGGAGTTGCCGCGCCCGGTAAGCAAGCTGCCGGGAAGAAGCCAAAGAATGGACCCAAGCCCGAGACTGAGTGCTTTTATTGCAAGGGAAGTGGTCACTGGAAGCGGAACTGCCCCAAGTACTTAGCGGACAAGAAGGCCGGCAAAACGAAAGGTATATGTGATATACATGTAATTGATGTGTACCTTACCAGTATTCATAGTAGCTCCTGGGTATTTGATACCGGTGCGGTTGCTCACATTTGTAACTCAAAACAGGAGCTGCGGAATAAGCGGAGACTGGCGAAGGACGAGGTGACGATGCGAGTCGGGAATGGTTCCAAGGTCAATGTGATCGCCGTCGGCACGCTACCTCTACATTTACCTTCGGGATTAGTTTTAAACCTTAATAATTGTTATTTAGTGCCAGCTTTGAGCATGAACATTGTATCAGGATATCGTTTAATTCGAGATGGCTACTCATTTAAATCCGAGAATAATGGTTGTTCTATTTATATGAGAGATATGTTTTATGGTCATGCTCCGATGGTGAATGGTTTATTCTTAATGAATCTCGAGCGTAATACTACACATGTTCATAGTGTGAGTACCAAAAGATGTAAGATTGATAATGATAGTCCCACATACTTGTGGCACTGCCGCCTTGGTCACATAGGTGTCAAACGCATGAAGAAGCTCCATGCTGATGGACTTTTAGAGTCTCTTGATTACGAATCATTTGACACGTGCGAACCATGCCTCATGGGTAAAATGACCAAGACTCCGTTCTCAGGAACAATGGAGCGAGCAACCAACTTATTGCAAATCATACATACTGATGTGCGCGGTCCAATGAGTGTTGAGGCTCGCGGTGGCTATCGTTATGTTCTCACCCTCACTGATGACTTGAGTAGATATGGGTATGTCTACTTAATGAAACACAAGTCTGAAACCTTTGAAAAGTTCCAGGAATTTCAGAGTGAGGTTGAGAATCAACGTGACAAGAAAATCAAGTTCCTGCGATCAGATCGCGGAGGAGAATACTTGAGTCACGAGTTTGGCACACACTTAAGAAAATGTGGAATAGTTTCACAACTCACGCCGCCTGGAACACCTCAGCGTAATGGTGTGTCTGAACGTCGTAATCGCACTCTATTAGATATGGTGCGATCTATGATGTCTCTTGCCGATTTACCGCTTTCTTTTTGGGGCTATGCTTTAGAGACTGCCGCATTCACTTTAAATAGGGCTCCGTCGAAATCCGTTGAGACGACACCATATGAATTATGGTTTGGGAAGAAACCTAAGCTGTCGTTTCTAAAAGTTTGGGGATGCGATGCTTATGTCAAGAAACTTCAACCTGAAAAGCTCGAACCCAAGTCAGAAAAATGCGTCTTCATAGGATACCCTAAAGAAACTATTGGGTATACCTTCTACCTCAGATCCGAGGGCAAGATCTTTGTTGCCAAGAATGGATCCTTTCTAGAGAAGGAGTTTCTCTCGAAAGAAGTAAGTGGGAGGAAAGTAGACCTTGATGAAGTATTACCTCTTGAACCGAAAAATGGCTCAACTCAAGAAAATGTTCCTGAGGTGCCTGCACCGACTAGAGAGGAAGTTAATGATCAAGATACTTCTGATCAAGCTCCTACTGAAATTCGAAGGTCCACAAGGACACGTTCCGCACCAGAGTGGTACGGCAACCCTGTCTTGGAAATCATGTTGTTGGACAACAGTGAACCTTCGAACTATGAAGAAGCGATGGCGGGCCCGGATTCTGACAAATGGCTGGAAGCCATGAAATCCGAGATAGGATCCATGTATGAAAACGAAGTATGGACTTTGACTGACTTGCCTGTTGAGCGGCGAGCCATAGAAAATAAATGGATCTTTAAGAAGAAGACAGACGCGGATGGTAATGTGACCATCTATAAAGCTCGGCTTGTCGCTAAGGGTTATCGACAAGTTCAAGGGGTTGACTATGATGAGACTTTCTCACCGGTAGCGAAGCTAAAGTCCGTCCGAATCATGTTAGCTATTGCCACATTCTACGATTATGAGATATGGCAAATGGACGTCAAAACGACATTCCTTAATGGTTTCCTTAAGGAAGAATTGTATATGATGCAGCCGGAAGGTTTTGTCGATCCTAAGAATGCTGACAAGGTGTGCAAGCTCCAACGCTCGATTTATGGGCTGGTGCAAGCATCTCGGAGTTGGAACATTCGCTTTGATGAGATGATCAAAGCGTTTGGGTTTACGCAGACTTATGGAGAAGCCTGTGTTTACAAGAAAGTGAGTGGGAGCTCTGTAGCATTTCTCATATTATATGTAGATGACATACTTTTGATGGGAAATGATATAGAACTCTTGGACAGCATTAAGGCCTACTTGAATAAGAGTTTTTCAATGAAGGACCTTGGAGAAGCTGCATATATATTAGGCATCAAGATCTATAGAGATAGATCAAGACGCCTCATAGGTATTTCACAAAGCACCTACCTTGATAAGATATTGAAGAAGTTCAATATGGATCAGTCTAAGAAGGGGTTCTTGCCTGTGTTGCAAGGTGTGAAATTGAGCTCAGCTCAATGTCCGACCACGGCAGAAGATATAGAAGAGATGAGTGTCATCCCCTATGCCTCAGCCATAGGTTCTATTATGTATGACATGCTGTGTACCAGACCTGATGTAAACCTTGCCGTAAGTTTGGTAGGAAGGTACCAAAGTAATCCCGGCAAGGAACACTGGACAGCGGTCAAGAATATCCTGAAGTACCTGAAAAGGACTAAGGGAATGTTTCTCGTTTATGGAGGTGACAAAGAGCTCGTCGTAAAAGGTTACGTCGACGCTAGCTTCGACACAGATCTGGATGACTCTAAGTCACAAACCGGATACGTGTATATATTGAATGGTGGGGCAGTAAGCTGGTGCAGTTGCAAGCAGAGCGTCGTGGCGGGATCTACATGTGAAGCGGAGTACATGGCAGCCTCGGAGGCAGCGCATGAAGCAATTTGGGTGAAGGAGTTCATCACCGACCTAGGAGTCATACCCAATGCGTCGGGGCCGATCAAGCTTTTCTGTGACAACACTGGAGCTATTGCTCTTGCCAAGGAGCCCAGGTTTCACAAGAAGACAAGGCACATCAAGCGTCGCTTCAACTCCATTCATGAAAATGTTCAAGATGGAGACATAGAAATTTGTGAAGTCCATACAGATCTGAATGTAGCAGATCCGTTGACTAAACCTCTCCCTAGAGCAAAACATGATCAACACCAGAATTCCATGGGTGTTCGATTCATCACAATGTAACTAGACTATTGACTCTAGTGCAAGTGGGAGACTGTTGGAAATATGCCCTAGAGGCAATAATAAAAGCATTATTATTATATTTCCTTGTTCATGATAATTGTCTTTATTCATGCTATAATTGTGTTATCCGGAAATCGTAATACATGTGTGAATAATAGACACCAACATGTCCCTAGTAAGCCTCTAGTTGACTAGCTCGTTGATCAACATATAGTCATGGTTTCCTGACTATGGACATTGGATGTCATTGATAACGAGATCACATCATTAGGAGAATGATGTGATGGACAAGACCCAATCCTAAACATAGCACAAGATCGTATAGTTCGTTTGCTAGAGTTTTCCAATGTCAAGTATCTTTTCCTTAGACCATGAGATCGTGTAACTCCCGGATACCGTAGGAGTGCTTTGGATGCACCAAACGTCACAACATAACTGGGTGACTATAAAGGTATACTACGGGTATCTCCGAAAGTGTCTGTTGGGTTGACACGGATCAAGACTGGGATTTGTCACTCCGTATGACGGAGAGGTATCACTGGGCCCACTCGATAATGCATCATCATAATGAGCTCAAAGTGACCAAGTCTCTGGTCACGGGATCATGCATTACGGTACGAGTAAAGTGACTTGCCGGTAACGAGATTGAACGAGGTATTGGGATACCGACGATCGAATCTCGGGCAAGTAACATACCGATTGACAAAGGGAATTGTATACGGGATTGATTGAATCCTCGACATCGTGGTTCATCCGATGAGATCATCGAGGAGCATGTGGGAGCCAACATGGGTATCCAGATCCCGCTGTTGGTTATTGACCGGAGAGCGATCTCGGTCATGTCTACATGTCTCCCGAACCCGTAGGGTCTACACACTTAAGGTTCGGTGACGCTAGGGTTGCAGGGATATGTATATGCAGTAACCCGAATGTTGTTCGGAGTCCCGAATGAGATCCCGGACGTCACGAGGAGTTCCAGAATGGTTCGGAGGTAAAGAATTATATATAGGAAGTGCTATTTCGGGCATCGGGACAAGTTTCGGGGTCACCGGTATTGTACCGGGACCACCGGAAGGATCCCGGGGGTCCACCGGGTGGGGCCACCTGCCCCGGGGGGCCACATGGGCTGTAGGGGTGTGCGCCTTGGCCTACATGGGCCAAGGGCACCAGCCCCAAGAGGCCCATGCGCCTAGGGTTCAAGAAGGGAAGAGTCCCAAAGGGGGAAGGCACCTCCTAGGTGCCTTGGGGAGGAGGGATTCCTCCCTTGGCCGCCGCCCCCCTAGGAGATTGGATCTCCTAGGGTCGGCGCCCCCCCTTGGCCCTCCTATATATAGTGGGGAGATGGAGGACTTCTCAACCCCACGCCTTTGGTGCCTCCCTCTCCCTTTCCAACACATCCTCCTCCTCCATAGTGCCTGGCGAAGCCCTGCCGGAGTACTGCAGCTCCACCACCACCACGCCGACGTGCTGCTGCTGGAGCCATCTTCCTCAACCTCTCCTTCCTCCTTGCTGGATCAAGAAGAAGGAGACGTCACGCTGACCGTACGTGTGTTGAACGCGGAGGTGCCGTCCGTTCGGCGCTAGGATCTCCGGTGATTTGGATCACGTCGAGTACGCCTTCCTCATCCCCGTTCTTTGAACGGTTCCACGCGTGATCTACAAAGGTATGTAGATGCAATTCGATCACTCGTTTCTAGATGAACTCATAGATGGATCTTGGTGAAACCGTAGGAAATTTTTTGTTTTCTGCAATGTTCCCCAACAATTACTTCCTCCGAGAAGGGCCTGAAATCGTAAATCTTGCATGCACAACCTCGCCGTAGTTAGGACCTTGCCTCCTCCTACGTACCTCCTATTCTTACTGTCAGACTTGCTCCCACGACAGTTGGCACCCACCATGGGGCCGGTGTCTTATCGACTTCCAGTGAGGTTGCAGTTTTTCCGATCTTAATCAACATGGTTTGTGGCGGTGGTTTAGCTTTGGGCCGCGAGATCCGTCTCGGCACGCTCATTTTCGTCGCCGACGACTCCGCCTGGCTCCAAGAGGCCCCCCTCGACGTCAAGGCCCTTCCCATCCACGGGGCGGTGCACTTCCGAGCGTGTGCCCGCGGCATCCTCCTGCGGCAGCCATCGATCCAGTATCAGTCGACTCCCGCGTCATCCACTCTCCCCGTTGTACGTCACTGCAAGCGATCCGGTCGGTCGCGGCTTCTACATGAGGCATGCGGTGGCTCGACAGACATCCACCCCTCAAGTCATGGCAATCGAGCCCGACGAATCTCTCTATGGGCCATTCGACTGGTTCCGTGGAGACTCTTTCCGAGTGCGGAAGCAGCGACCCTGCGGCGGAAGTCCTCATGGTCGACACACCGTGTAGCCCACCTGGGTTCCATCATGGTGGCGGTGGCGATGCCGGCGATGGCCCATCGCATGGTCACGACGAATATCATCCTGAAGCCCTCACTTCAGAGCAGAGGGACGAGCAACATCATTGCAACGCGGAGGCGCTCCACACCCCCATCATTGGGGAGACCTCTGAGGCTCGGGCCTTGGAGGCTGCGTGTCTGGCCACCTTGGCTGAGTGCACAAGTCTAGAGAATCTCCAACATTCACTCGACAAGCGCACCCGTCGGCAGATCCCCGAATCCAGTCGACGGCCTCGACAATTGTTTCCGCCTCAACCTCAGGTATACCGTACTCCAGTACAGAATCTTGCAGCTACAGCACGAATAGCAGAGTCGATTCAGCCATCTCGTTCAGAACCGGGTAGGGGTTTGCTGCAGATCCGCGCACTGCTCCGAGTGGCAGGTGAACAAAACTCAGTTGTTTCTCAGTCACGCAACAGGATCCATAGCAGATCTGTGGTTGCAGACATTGTTCAGTCGGCACATAGTCCGAGATCGCCTCCGTGGAGTGACGATCGTGGGCACCACCAGGATCGGTACCTGGATCGGGGCCACAGACAGTATGATCATCGATTCGCCCGTGATGACCACCGTCGAGTGCCTACGCCCCCTCCGAGGGGCGGATCGTACGCGCCCCGATGGTATGATGACAGGCGCCCGTATGACGATGAGCGGAGAGCCCCAGTCAACCCAAGAGAGCCTGGATTTGATGCAAGATCACTCCTCGTACAAGGTCTGGTCGATAGGGGCCAGGCGCACAGAGAAGGACAAGACAGAAACTGTCCGAGTGGTAGCAGAATACATGTTTCTGGACCTGAATGTTTTAGTAGAGCCATCCGAGCCACTGAGATCCCTCCCAACTTCAGGTTGGCGACAGGAGTAAGTAAGTTTACTGGTGAGTCAAAGCCCGACACTTGGCTAGAGGATTACCGAGTGGCAATACAGATTGGTGGAGGCAACGATGACGTAGCCATGAAGCACCTCCCCCTGATGCTTGAGGGTTCGGCAAGAGCTTGGTTAAATCAGTTGGCCCCTGGAAGTATTTTCAGTTGGGAAGAGTTGGCCTGAGTGTTTATCAAAACATTCGAGGGCACCTGCAAGCGACCTGCTGGACTGACTAAATTGCAGCACTGCATTCAGAAGCAGAATGAGACTTTGAGAGACTTCATTCAGAGATGGACTACTCTTCATCATACTGTAGAGAATGTGTCAGAGCACCAGACAGTTTGCGCCTTCAAAGAAGGCGTTCAAGACAGAGAGCTCAACCTGAAATTTGGTCAGTCAGGTGACATGTCTCTGGCCCGAATGATGGAAATAGCCACTCGGTATGCTAACGACGAAGAGGAGGACCGACCCGCAGTGGCAAGAACAAACCAGTCGCCCAAGACACCGAAGGTGGAAATTCCAGTCGGAAGCAGAAATGCAAGGCTGAAGTTGCAGATCCTGCTGAAGCTGTAGTTTTGAGTCAAAGGAAGTTCAAGGGAAAGCCCAAAGGGCCATGGATCCCCCAAAAAGTGAAGGATCAGGCAGGAAATGATGTTCTTGATTTGTCGTGCCACATACACACCAAAACAGATGCAGAGGGTAACTTGATTCTGCCCAAGCACACCACTCGACAGTGTCGACTCCTGATCCAGAGTTTTCGAGAAGGTCAGCCCAGTGAGAAAGAAAAAGAATCTGATAAGGACGAATATAAGGAGGAAGATGCTGGTTACCCCAATGTCAATGCTACTTTGGTGTTTTTTGCTGACATCGAGAGCAAAAGTCGACTGAAAGTTATCAATAGAGAAGTGAACATGGTTGCTCCGGCAACTACAACGTATTTGAAGTGGTCAAAAACTCCCATTACATTCGAATAGTCCGATAACCCAGCGCACGTTGCTACCCCCGGGCGGCAAGCGTTGGTGGTCGACCTAGTTGTCGGGAGCATCCGACTGACCAAGGTTCTGATGGATGGCGGTAGTCGTTTAAACATTCTGTATGCTGAAACCCTCCGAGGGATGGGCATTCTGATGTCTAAGCTCAGTGAGAGTAACATGCGGTTTCATGGAGTCATCGCAGGAAAGAAAGCAGATTCACTCGGTCAGACCACTCTTGACGTGGTTTTCGGTGATTCAAAGAATTACCGCAAGGAAAAGTTGACGTTTGAGGTGTTGGATTTTCACAGTGCCTACCATGCAATTCTGGGCAAGCCCGCATATGCACGTTTCATGGCTCGACCGTGTTACGTATACCTCAAGTTGAAGATGCCTGGTCCTAGAGGTGTGATCAAAGTCACAGGGAATCGGCAAAGAGCGGAAGAGTGCCTCCAGAAGGATTCAAAAATTGCCGATGAACAGATGGCAGCAGTTGAGATGGAAGAATACAACAAAAATGCAGATATGAGTGATTTGTTGCGAGCCAAGAAACCTGCTTCAGAGTCCGCATTTCAGTCGGTCAGTGAGACAAAGCTTGTTCATATTCACTCGACTGATCCCAATGCTGCTCCGACCCACATCTCAACAACACTTGACAGCAAATAGGAAGAAGCACTCATCCAGTTCCTCCGTGAGAACAGAGGCATCTTCGCATGGAAACCATCTAACATGCCAGGTGTACCCGGGGGACTGGTTTAGCACCGTTTGCGCATCGACCCAAAAGTAAAACCTATCAAAGAACATCTCCATCGGTCCGCCATGGAGAAGAGAAAGGCAATTGGCGAAGAGGTGGCTCAGCTTCTGGCTGCTAAGTTCATCCGCGAGATATACCACTCCGAGTGGCTCGCCAATGTTTTCATGGTCCCCAAGAAAGATCATTCACTTCGTATGTGTATCAATTTCAAGCACATCAATCGGGCGTGCCCGAAAGATCACTTCCCTCTCCCCCGCATCGACTAGATCGTCGACTTAACTGCAGGGTGTGAGCATTTGTCCTTTTTGGATGCGGATCCCGTGGCACCATCAGATCCGACTGTATGGACCCGATGAAATAAAAACAGCCTTCATCACCCCATTTGGGTGTTTTTGCTATGTCACCATGCCCTTTGGTCTTAAGAATGCTAGCACCACATTCATGCGCATGATTCAGAAGTGCCTGCTCACTCAAATCATTCGGAATGTGGAAGCATACATGGATGATATCATGGTCAAGTCACGTAAAGGTTCCGACCTACTGACTGACCTCGCTGAAACATTTGCCAACTTAAGAAGATATGACATCAAGCTCAATCCATCAAAATGCACATTCGGAGTCCCAGGCGGAAAGTTACTCGGTTTTCTCGTTTCCGAACGAGGAATCGACGCAAACCCAGAGAAGATTGGAGCAATTCTCTGAATGAAACATCGTGTGCGTGTGCATGATGTTCAGAAGCTTACTGGTTGTTTGGCTACACTGAGTCGATTCATCTCATGTCTCGGTGAAAAGGCATTGCCTCTTTACTGACTTATGAAGAAATCTGACAAGTTCGAGTGGACTCCTGAAGCCGAAGCAGCGTTTGTAGAGCTCAAAGCCCTGCTTTCCACCCAGCCGGTGCTTGCTGCCCTAGTCAGCAAAGAGCCTCTACTACTGTATATCGCAGCCACGGGACAAGTTGTCAGCACAGTGCTTACAGTCGAGTGGGAGAAAGAAGGCAAAGCGTATAAAGTTCAGCGCCCAGTGTACTATATCTCTGAAGTCTTGACCCCGTCCAAGCAAAGGTATCGGCATTATCAGAAGCTTGTCTATGGGATTTATCTAACCACGAAGAAAGTTGCACATTACTTCGCAGACCACTCGATTTCAGTCGTGAGTGATACTCTGTTATTGGAAATCTTGAACAATCGAGATGCAACCGGTCGAGTGGCCAAGTGGGTGATTGAACTCCTTCCTTTGGATATCAAGTTCGAGGAAAAAAGGGCGATCAAGTCTCAGACGATAGCAGATTTTCTGGCCGAGTGGATCGAACAGCAGCAACCGACTCAGATTCACTCAGAACATTGGACTATATTCTTTGATGGGTCCAAGATGTTGAATGGTTCTGGTGCTGGAGTGGTCCTGGTATCCCCAAGAGGCGACGAGCTCAGTTATGTCCTCCAGATTCACTTCGATTCTTCAAACAATGAAGCTGAGTATGAAGCACTTTATTCTTGTAGACACGTGTTGGGCTTCCAAGCACAGAGTTTTGTAGGACAATAGCAATTTTCCCTCAAGTGGATGACCTAAGGTTTATCAATCCGTGAGAGGTGTTCGATGAAGATGATCTCTCTCAAATGACCCTGCAACCAAATACAAGAAATCTCTTGTGTCCCCAACACACCCAATACAATGGCAAATTGTATAGGTGCACTAGTTCGGCAAAGAGATGGTGACAAAAGTGTAATATGGATGGTTGAAATATATTTTTTATAATATGAATAAATAAAAACAGCAAGGTAGCAAATAGTAAACGGGCACAAAAACGGTATTGCAATGCTTAATAACAAGTCCTAGTCCGTACTTTCGCTAGTACAATCTCTCAACAGTGCTAACATAGTTGGATCATATGATTATCCCTCAAAGTGCAATAAAGAATCACTCCCGAGTTCCTATTAGCGGAGAACAAAGATAGGAATTGTTTGTAGGGTACGAAACTACCTCAAAGCTATTCTTTCTGTTTGATCTATTCAAGAGTCCGTACTAAAATAACACAAAGCTAATTTTTTCCGTTTGATCTATCCTAGAGTCCATACTAAGATAACACCAAAGCAAGTTCATATTCATAATACTCAATCCACACAAAGAACTATAAAGAGACCCCAAAGTTTCCGTCGAAGAAAAGATAATAAAAATGTGCATCAACCCCTATGCATAGATTACCCCAATATCACCGCGGGAATCCGCGAGTTGAATGCCATAACATATATCATGTGAATGAATAAGATACCCCAATTGTCACATCAAGTATTCATACCGCAAGACATATATCACGTGTTCTCATGTCTGAATATTCAATCCAAAAAGACAAAACTTCAAAGGGTAAAGACTCAATTCATCACAACAAGAGTGTAGAGGGGAGAAACATCATATGATCCGATTATATTAACAAAGCCCATGATATACATCACGAGAGAGAGAGAGAGATTTATCACATAGCTACTGGTACAAACCCTCAGCCCCGAGGGTGAACTACTCCCTCCTCATCGTGGTGGACGCCGGGATGATGAAGATGGCCACCGGAGATGATTCCTCCCTCCGGCAGGGTGCCGGAACGGGTCTAGATTGGTTTTCGGTGGCTACGGAGTCCTGCGGCGGCGGAACTTCTAATCTAGGTTAACCCCCAAGGGGTTTCGGAATATTTGGGAATTTATAGTGCAAAGAGGGGGTGCGGGAGGCCACCGAGGTGGGCACGACCCACATGGGTGCGCCAGGGGGGCCTGGCGCGCCCTGGTGGGTTGTGCCCCCTCGGGGCACCCCCAGGTGCTGCTCTGGCCCATCGGGAGTCTTCTGGCCCATAAAAAATCCAGAAAAAGTTTCGCGGTGTTTGACTCCATTAATATTGATTTTCTGCGATGTAAAAAACAAGCAAAAACAGCAACTGGCACTAGGCATTGGGTCAATAGGTTAGTCCCAAAAAATGATATAAAGTTGCTATAAAATGATTGTAAAACATCCAAGAATGGTAATATATTGGCATGAATACTTCATAAATTATATATACGTTGGAGATGTATCAGCATCCCCAAGCTTAATTCCTACTCGTCCTCGAGTAGGTAAATGATAAAAGAAATAATTTATGAAGTGTGAATGCTAGCAAAGTGCACAAGTTTGATCAATGATAATTTCGATCACTTTTCCTAGCATCATAACAACAATTCTTTCTCATAAATATTCTCATGTTATAGTGGCAACCAATTCACATGTAAGGTTCAAACAATGAATTCTCTTTAAACTCAACAACCTATGTTCTTAGTCACCAAGCAATTGCAAGTCAACTTATTCAACAGGGTTTAAGTAAGAGCTCCACATACTCAACCATCATATAGTCTTCTATGATTGCTAACACTCACCTTGTACACATGAGCAAAACATTTCAACCGGACACATAGAAAGATAGTGGCTTATTGTTTTGCCTCCCAACGTATTCACCTCAAGGGTGATATCAACAATAATAACTCGTGCTACCCATATTCAACTGGACATATGTGCCTAGATATTTCCTCACCACATGATGCTTACCAAAAGAGAAAATAAAAAGGAATAGAGAGGAATACTTTGACTCTTTGCATAAAAGTAAATACATAAAAGTAAAAGATAGGCCCTTAGTGCAAAAGAATGTCATGTTATATTCCCCCTTGTGATAGCAACGTATATTATGCAGTCTGTCGCTTTTATTACTTTGCCATCACAAGTTCGTACAACGGTCAATTTTCTCTTACACTAAATGATCTCACACTTTTAGAAGCAATTTTTATTGCCTTATTGCACCTGTCGGTGTCAAAACCGGCGGATCTCGGGTAGGGGGTCCCGAACTGTGCGTCTAGGCCGGATGGTAACAGGAGGCAAGGGTGGTTGAATTGCCATATGTCCTATGGGGACTGAGAACGACTCCCAATCGGTCGACCGATTGAACCCCTTTCTTCATGGTGTATGGTGCTGAAGTCGTGCTTCCAAGTGATTTGCTGCACAATTCCCCCCGAGTGGAACTTTTCTCAGAAGCTGAAGCAGAACAGGCACGTTAGGACGCAGTTGATCTCCTAGAGTAAGAAAGAGAGATGGCTCTGATCTGGTTGACCATCTATCAACAAGACCTGTGTCAATTCCACGTCCGAAATGTCAGAGGCCGAGCATTTCAGGAAGGAGACCTTGTGCTCCGAGTGCACCAGAAACTTCCTCACAAGCTTGCTCTGGCATGGGAAGGACCCTTCATCATCACCAAGGTGCTCCACAATGGGGCATATCACCTCTACAACGTAGCTAAGCAAGAAGACGAGCCACGCTCGTGGAATGTGGATCTGCTCTGCCGCTTTTATACCTAGAACACTCGGATCGACAAGTTGTAATAAAGAATCCTTCAGTTTGCTTATCAAAGACATGATTTTCGCAGTATCTTAATGATTGTTATTGCATAAGCATATGTGTTCAAATCCCCCAGTGGGTGGCTTAGCTGCGAACCCGATTCGCCTAAGTTTCAAAACTACTTCGAGTGAAGAGCTACCCTCTCACTCGGGGGCTTAGCCGCGAACCCGATTCACCTAAGTTTCAAAAACACTCCGAGTGAAGAGGAACCCTCTCACTCGGGGGCTTAGCCGCGAACCCGATTTGCCTAGGTTTCAAAAAATACTCTGAGTGAAGAGCTACCCTCTCACTCGGGGGCTTAGCCACGAACCCAATTCGTCTAAGTTTCAAAAACACTCCGAGTGAAGAGCAACCCTCTCACTCGAGGGCTTAGCCACGAACCCGATTCGCCTAAGTTTCAAAAACTACTCCGAGTGGAGAGCAACCCTCCCACTCAGGGGCTTAGCCGCCGTCCCGTATTCTCCTAAGTTACAAAACTACTCTGAGTGGAGAGCAACCCTCCCACTCGGGGGCTTAGTCGCGATCCCGTACTCGCCTAAGTTACAAAACCACTCCGAGTGACGAGCAACCCTCTCACTCAGGGGCTTAGCCATGACCCCGTACTCGCCTAAGCTACAAAACCA
This sequence comes from Triticum urartu, assembly GCF_056163025.1. Taxonomy (NCBI): domain Eukaryota; kingdom Viridiplantae; phylum Streptophyta; class Magnoliopsida; order Poales; family Poaceae; genus Triticum; species Triticum urartu. Next base: position 358,080,588 of record NC_141877.1, read on the forward strand.
CTCCGAGTGACGAGCAACCCTCTCACTTGTGGGCTTAGCCGCGATCCCATACTCGCCTAAGTTACAAAACCACTCCAAGTGGCGAGAAACCCTCTCACTCGGAGGCTTAGCCGCGATCTCGTACTCGCCTAAGTTACAAAACTACTCAGAGTGGAGAGAAACCCTCCCACTCGGGGGCTTAGCCACGATCCCGTACTCGCCTAAGTTACAAAACTACTCCGAGTGGAGAGCAACCCTCTCACTCGGGGGCTTAGCTGTGACCCCGTACTCACCTAAGCTTCAAAATATACTCTGAGTGAAGAACACCCCTCTCACTCTGAGGCTCGGCCATGCACCTTGAGCTGCACCACAAGTACAACATCTGGTCGCGCTCAGAGATCCACCACAAGTACAATGTCTGGCTGCACTCGGAGCTATGCCACAAGTACAACGTCTGGTTGCACTCAGAGTTGCGCCACAAGTACAACATCTACTCTGAGTTAAGAACGACCCTCTCTCTCGAGGATTCAGCTGTGACTCCCAATTCGCCCGAGTCAAGAAATCTGAAGATGATAAAGGCAAAGCAACCACATTCAAAAGAAAAACCAAGTTCGGATAAATCCATGAAGGTTTAGAACCACCGGCAGAAGTACTCGAGCGTCAAGCCCAAAAGAGTTTTAACGATTATAGGATCACTCGGCATTGCGAGGCAAATAAAATCAAGTTATCAAGTTTTAACTCGGCAGGAGTAGGACTTGCTGGCTCGATGAAACTGTCAAGGTTGATGCCGTCTATAATGCGAGTTGCAGCATTGATGAGGGTCTCCATGAAAGATTAGAATTGAAGCTTCTTGGTGTTGGCAACCTTGAGAGCCGCTAGCTTCTCTTCTTTGACTTCCTTGCAATGAACCCGGACCAGCGAGAGAGCCACGTCAGCACCGTAGCGAATAGATGACTCCTTCCACGCCTGCACTCGTTCAGGGATGCCATTGAGTCGAGTCATCAGTGACTCGAGGTCATTCTGGAACGTCGCACCAGGCCAGAGCTCCATGTCGATCCGAGACACCGCTACTTTCAGTCGGCCAAGGTAGTCCAAAACACTGGCGAGACGAGATTCCAGTCGCAGTACATTCATAGCAGCTTCATCCTTGGTGAGGGAGTTGATGGGGTCTAAGATTGTCTCGATCCGCCCGGTTTCTTCCTCAAAGTTATGACAAAATTCTGCACAAACAAAAGGGTGTTGAAATGACAGAGACACAACGGAAAAGTTATTTGCAGTCAGTATGATAAAGAAAGGTACCTTCAAGCATGAGGAACATCTTCTTGGCAAGACCTCCCAGATAAGTTTCTAGTTCGTCCCTCTTCCGAGTGAGATCTCTCACTTTGTCTGTCAAGGCCACCTTCTCCTCCATCAGCTGCACGACTTCCTTCTTGGCTTCATCGACAACGGTTTTCAACTTGGCATTCTCTTCTTCTAACTTGCCGACTGAAGCCAACTTTTTGTCAGTGAGTATAGTTTTCTCCCGCGCTGTCTTCTGTGCTGTTGCGAGGTCAAGATCCTTCTGCTCCAGAGCCTGCTTCATTTTGTGTAAGAAATAACATTCTTCAGACGAGCTTGCAGTTGGCGATTTTCACTACGTACATCTGTTCGAGTGGAATCACTCGGTTTAAAGGTTGAAAATAAAAGATCACAAGGCAAGCAGTCGACAAACTGATTACCTCCAATGGAAACGACTTCGTCCTAAGCTTTCTTCAAGTTCTTCTTGGCCAATTCCAGATCGAGGTTGAGTTTGATCTGCTTCTTCTCCAAATCGGCAAATTTGGTCCCAAGTTCACAAGATTTCTGCAATCAACAAACAAGATACATCAGTCGACAGAAACAAAGATCGGTCGCTTCCGAGTGATAAGATACAAGTTCAAATTATTATGACAAAAAGAGTTCTAAGACTACTACCGAATCAAACATTCAACAGCAGTCTCGGGGACTACACCCAGTGGGTGCACTTGGCGTGCCCCCACTGGTTCGATTTCCCACTCGCCATGGCCCATCCAGCCCGAGTAGAAGGAGTAAAACAACAACGACATTCGTTCTCACTTCTCAGACCACCACCGACTGCCCGCAGTCGACCACGGTCTCGGGGAATATACCCAGTGGGTGTACTTAGCGTGCCCCCACTGGCTCGGAGTTCACTCGACACGATCTGTCTAAGACCGAGTGAATGTACTACAAACAAACAAGTTCTAAGGCTCCCGTGGTGAAATAACACTTTGGAAAGACCCCCACCGAATCAAACATTCGACAGCGGTCTCAGGGATTACACCCGGTGGGTGCACTCAGCGTGCCCCCAATAGTTCAAGAGTTCACTCGACACAACCTAGTCGATTCAACTGAAAAAGCTACGAAGAAAAATAGGATGATACGTCTCCAACGTATCTATAATTTTCGATTGTTCCATGCTATCATATTATCTGTTTTGGATGTTAATGGGCTTATTTTTACACTTTTATATTATTTCTGGGATTAACCTATTAACCGGAGGCCCAGCCCAAATTGCTATTTTTTGCCTATTTCAGTGTTTCATCGAAAAAGAATAACAAAGGGAGTCCAAACGGAATGAAACCTTTAGGAGCGTTGTTTTTGGAACAAACGTGATCCAGGGGACTTGGAGTGGACATCAATAAACAATCGAGGAGGCCACGAGGCAGGGGGCGCGCCTACCCCCTAGGTGCGCCCTCCACCCTCGTGGGCCCCTCGTTGCTCCACCGACCTACTCCTTACTCCTATATATATCCCTATACCCCGAGAGCATTTAGGGGCACCACGAAACCCTATTTCCACCGCCGCAACCTTCTGTACCCAAGAGATCCCATCTTGGGGCCTTTTCCGGAGCTCCACCGGAGGGGCAATGATCACGGAGGGCCTCTACATCAACTCCAGGGCCCCTCCGATGATGTGTGAGTAGTTTACTTTAGACCTTTGGGTCTATAGCTAGTAGCTAGATGGCTTCTTCTCTCTCTTTGGATCTCAATACAAAGTTCTCCTCGATTCTCTTGGAGATCTATTCAATGTAGTCTTCTTTTGCGGTGTGTTTGTCGAGATCCGATGAATTGTGGGTTTATGATCAAGTTTATCTATGAACAATATTTGAATCTTCTCTGAATTCTTTTATGTATGATTAGTTTATCTTTGCACGTCTCTTCTAATTATCAGTTTGGTTTGGCCTACTAGATTGATCTTTCTTGCAATGGGAGAAGTGCTTAGCTTTGGGTTCAATCTTGTGGTGCTCGATCCCAGTGATAGAAAGGGAAACGACACATATTGTATTGTTTCCATTGAGGATAAAAAGATGGGGTTTATATCATATTGCATGAGTTTATCCCTCTACATCATGTCATCTTGTTTAAGACTCTGTTCTTATGAACTTAATACTCTAGATGCATGCTCGATAGTGGTCGATGTGTGGAGTAATAGTAGTAGATGCAGGTAGGAGTCGGTCTAATTGTCACGGACGTGATGCCCATATACATGATCATACCTAGATATTCTCATAATTATTCGCTTTTCTATCAAATGCTCGACAGTAATTTGTTCATCCACCATAATACTTATGCTATCTTGAGAGAAGCCACTAGTGAAACCTATGCCCCCCAGGTCTATTCTCCATCATACAAGTTTCCAATCTACTTTATTTTGCAATCTTTGCTTTCAATCTATATCATAAAAATACCAAAAATATTTATCTTATTATTATCATCTCTATCAGATCTCACTCTTGCAAGCGGCCGTGAAGGGATTGACCAAAGTAGCACCAAAAAGAAAAAGAAAAAGAAAGAAGGCCCAAATAAAAAAAGAGAAAAAGAGAGAAGGGACAATGTTACTATCCTTTTTCCACACTTGTGCTTCAAAGTAGCACCATGATCTTCATGATAGAGAGTCTCCTATGTTGTCACTTTCATAAACTAGTGGGAATTTTACATTATAGAACTTGGCTTGTATATTCCAATGATGGGCTTCCTCAAATTGCCCTAGGTCTTCGTGAGCAAGCAAGTTGGATGCACACACACTTAGTTTCTTTTGTTGAGCTTTCATACACTTATAGCTCTAGTGCATCTGTTGCATGGCAATCCCTACTCACTCACATTGATATCTATTGATGGGCATCTCCATAGCCCATTGATATGCCTAGTTGATGTGAGACTATCTTCTCCTTTTTGTCTTCTCCACAACCACCATTCTATTCCACCATAGTGCTATATCCATGGCTCACGCTCATATATTGCGTGAAGATTGAAAGAGTTCGAGAACATCAAAAGTATGAAACAATTTCTTGGCTTGTCATCGGGGTTGTGCATGATTTAATATTTTGTGTGATGAAGATAGAGCATAGCCAGACTATATGATATTGTAGGGATAACTTTCTTTGGCCATGTTATTTTGAGATGACATAATTGCTTAGTTAGTATGCTTGAAGTATTATTATTTTTATGTCAATATTAAACTTTTATCTTGAATCTTTCGGATCTGAACATTCATGCCACAATAAAGAAAAATTACATTGAGAATATGTTAGGAAGCATTCCACATCAAAAATTCTGTTTTTATCGTTTACCTACTCGAGGACGAGCAGGAATTAAGCTTGGGGATGCTTGATACGTCTCCAACGTATCTATAATTTTTTATTGTTCCATGCTATTATATTATCTGTTTTGGATGTTAATGGGCTTATTTTTACAATTTTATATTATTTTTGGGACTAACCTATTAACCGGAGGGCCAACCCAAATTGTTGTTTTTTGCCTATTTCAGTGTTTCACCGAAAAGGAATATCAAATGGAGTCCAAACAGAATGAAACCTTCGGGAGCATTAATTTTGGAACAAACGTGATCCAGGGGACTTGGAGTGGACGTCAAGAAACAATCGAGGAGGCCACGAGGCAGGGGGGCGCGCCCTCCACCCTTGTGGGCCCCTCCTTGCTCCACCGACCCACTTCTTCCTCCTATATATATCCATATACCCCGAGAACATCTAGGGGCACCACGAAACCCTATTTCCACTGCCGCAACCTTCTGTACCCAAGAGATCCCATCTTGGGGCCTTTTCCGGAGCTCCACCGGAGGGGGCAATGATCACGGAGGGCCTCTACATCAACTCCAGGGCCCCTCCGATGATGTGTGAGTAGTTTACTTTAGACCTTCGGGTCTATAGCTAGTAGCTAGATGGCTTCTTCTCTCTCTTTGGATCTCAATACAAAGTTCTCCTCGATTCTCTTGGAGATCTATTCAATGTAGTCTTCTTTTGCGGTGTGTTTGTCGAGATCCGATGAATTGTTGGTTTATGATCAAGTTTATCTATGAACAATATTTGAATCTTCTCTGAATTCTTTTATGTATGATTGGTTTATCTTTGCAGGTCTCTTCGAATTATTAGTTTGGTTTGGCCTACTAGATTGATCTTTCTTGCAATGGGAGAAGTGCTTAGCTTTGGGTTCAATCTTGGGGTGCTCGATCCCAGTGACAGAAAGGGAAATGACACGTATTGTATTGTTGTCATCGAGGATAAAAAGATGGGGTTTATATCATATTGCATGAGTTTATCCCTCTACATCATGTCATCTTGCATAAGGCGTTACTCTGTTCTTATGAACTTAATACTCTACATGCATGCTGGATAGCGGTCGATGTGTGGAGTAATAGTAGTAGATGCAGGCAGGAGTCGGTCTACTTGTCATGGACGTGATGCCTATATACATGATCATACCTATATATTCTCATAATTATTCGCTTTTCTATCAATTGCTCGACAGTAATTTGTTCACCCACCGTAATACTTATGCTATCTTGAGAGAAGCCACTAGTGAAACCTATGGCCCCGGGTCTACTCTCCATCATACAAGTTTCCAATCTACTTTATTTTGCAATCTTTACTTTCAATCTATATCATAAAAATACCAAAAATATTTATCTTATTATTATCATCTCTACCAGATCTCACTCTTGCAAGTGGCCGTGAAGGGATTGACAACCCCTTTATCGCGTTGGTTGCGAGGTTCTTATTTGTTTGTGTAGGTACGAGGTGACTCACACGTGGTATCCTACTAGATTGATACCTTGGTTCTCAAAAACTGAGGGAAATACTTACGCCGCTTTACTGCATCACCCTTTCATCTTCAAGGGAAAACCAATGCAGTGCTCAAGAGGTAGCAGAGGACACCCAGCGGGTGAACAGATGAAAAGTGCAAATTCATGATAGATGCACATAAGGTGTCAAAAAGCTCATCCATGGACATCTTATGAATAATAAAGCAACAATTTTCAAGTACCATATCCTAACAGAGCAAAGATCGAGTTGAAAGCCAGTCAGAGATCAACTTACAATCCCACTTACTTTGACGTTGGCTTGAAGAGCAGAGCTTGCATCATAGGCAGCCTTGCTGGTTTCGTATACCACCTTCATTCGGTCCATCATTAGGCCTGCTTGGATCATGGCTTCCTTAGCAGCACCTACCTGGTACTCTGGGACGTGATAAGTAACGAAAAGTGGAGTTGGTGGAACAGACGAGGCGGCTGGAGGAGCTGAAGCCTGGAGTTGCACAGTCGGAGCAGGAACTTGAGCAGTTGACGTTGAAGGTTGATCAGTCGACACCAGATCAGCAAAATAAACAGAAGTCCGAACTGGATCACCAAGTTGCTGAACGACTGGTTCTGATGCTGATGTCGAGTGAGACACTTTGCTGGCAGGCACCTGCAGGAAATATGCCCTAGAGGCAATAATAAAGTTGTTATTTATATTTCCTTATATCATGACAAATGTTTATTATTCATGCTAGAATTGTATTAACCGGAAACTTAGTACATGTGTGAATACATAGACAAACAGAGTGTCACTAGTATGCCTCTACTTGACTAGCTCGTTAATCAAACATGGTTAAGTTTCCTAACCATAGACATGAGTTGTCATTTGATGAATGAGATCACATCATTAGAGAATGATGTGATTGACACGACCCATTTGTTACCATAGCACTTTGATCGTTTAGTTTATTTCTATTGCTTTCTCCATAACTTATACATGTTCCTATGACTATGAGATTATGCAACTCCCGAATACCAGAGGAACACTTTGTGTGCTATCATACGTCACAACGTAACTGGGTGATTATAAAGATGATCTACAGGTGTCTCCGATGGTATTTGTTGAGTTGGCATAGATCGAGATTTGGATTTGTCACTCCGATTGTTAGAGAGGTATCTCTGGGCCCTCTCGGTAATGCACATCAGTATGAGACTTGCAAGCAATGTGAATAATGAGTTAGTCACGGGATGATGCATTACATAACGAGTAAAGATACTTGCTGCTAACGAGATTGAACTAGGTATGATGATACCAATGATCGAATATCGGGCAAGTAACATACCGATGACAAAGGGAATAACATATGTTGTTATGCGTTTTGACTGATAAAGATCTTCGTAGAATATGTAAGAACCAATATGAGGATCCAGGTTCCGCTATTGGTTATTGACCGGAGATGAGTCTCGGTCATGTCTACATAGTTCTCGAACCCGTAGGGTCCACACGCTTAACGTTCGATGACGATATGTATTGTGAGTTATGTGATTTGATGTACCGAAGGTTGGTCGGAGTCCCGGATGTGATCATGGACATGACGAGGAGTCTCAAAATGGTTGATACATGAAGATTGATATATTGGAAGGTTATGTTTGGACACCGGAAAGGTTTCGGATAGGTTCGGGCATTTTCCGGAGTACCGGAGGGTTACTGGACCCCCCGGGGGGTTAATGGGCCTTCATGGGCTTTAGTGGAAGAGAGAGGAGGCGGCCAAGAGGAGGGGTGCGCCCCCCCAAGCCCAATCTGAATTGGGGAGGGGGGCCGGCCCCCCTTTCCTTCTTCCCCTCTTTCCCTTCCTCCCCCTCCTAGTTGGACTAGGAAAGGGGGGAACCTACTCCTAGTAGGAGTAGGATTCCCCCCTTGGGGCGCCCTATGAGGCCGGCTGGCCCCCTCCTCCACTGCTTTATATATGGGGGAGGGAGGCACCCCATAGACACACAAGTTGATTTCTTAGCCGTGTGCGGTGCCCCCCTCCATAGATTTCCACCTCGGTCATATTGTCGTAGTGCTTAGGCGAAGCCCTGCGTCGGTAACTTCATCATCACCGTCAACACGCCGTTGTGCTGACGAAACTCTTCCTCGGCCTCAACTGGATCTAGAGTTCGAGGGACGTTGACACGTCCATTTTGCATCATGCTTTTATATCAATATTTATTGCATTGTGGGCTGTTATTACACATTATGTAACAATACTTATGCCTATTCTCTCTTATTTTACAAGGTTTACATAAAGAGGGAGAATGCCGGCAGCTGGGATTCTGGGCTGGAAAAGGAGCAAATATTATAGACCTATTCTGCACAGCTCCAAAAGTCCTAAAACTTCACGGAAGATGTTTTCCAAATATATAAAAAATACTGAGAGAAAGAACTTCACCAGGGGGGCCACACCCTGCCCACGAGGGTGGGGGCGCGCCCTACCCCCCTGGGCACACCCCCCTACCTCGTGGGTCCCCTGGTGGCCCTCCAGTGGCCATCTTCTGCTATATGGAGTCTTTCGATGGGAAAAAATCATAAGCCATCTTGTTGGACGAAACTCCGCCGCCACGAGGCGGAACCTTGGCGGAACCAATCTAGGGCTCTGGCGGAGCTGTTTTGCCGGCGAAACTTCCCTCCCGGAGGGGGAAATCATCGCCATCATCATCACCAACGCTCCTCTCATCGGGAGAGGGCAATCTCCATCAACTTCTTCATCAGCACCATCTCATCTCAAAACCCTAGTTCATCTGTTGTATCCAATTCTTGTCTCTAAGTCCGGGATTGGTGCTAGTTGGTTGCTAGTAGTGTTAATTACTCCTTGTGGTTGATGCTAGTTGGTTTAATTGGTGGAAGATCATATGTTCAGATCCTATATGCATATTAATACCCCTCTGATTATGAACATGTTTATGCTTTGTGAGTAGTTACTTTTGTTCCTGAGGACATGGGAGAAGTCTTGCTATTAGTAGTCATGTGAATTTGGTATTCGTTCGATATTTTGATGAGATGTATGTTATCTCTCCTCTAGTGGTGTTATGTGAACGTCGACTACGTGACACTTCACCATTATTTGGGCCTAGAGGAAGGCATTGGGAAGTAATAAGTAGATGATGGGTTGCTAGAGTGACAGAAGCTTAAACCCTAGTTTATGTGTTGCTTCGTAAGGGGCTGATTTGGATCCATATGTTTCATGCTATGGTTAGGTTTACCTTAATACTTTTGTTGTAGTTGCGGATGCTTGCAATAGAGGTTAATCATAAGTGGGATGCTTGTCCAAGTAAGGGCAGCACCCAAGCACCGGTCCACCCACATACCAAGTTATCAAAGTATCGAACGCGAATCATTTGAACGTGATGAAACCTAGCTTGATGATATTCCCATGTGTCCTCGGGAGCGCTTTACATCATATAAGAGTTTGTCCAGGCTTGTACTTTGCTACAAAAGGATTGTGCCACCTTGCTGCACTTTATTTACTTTTGTTACTTGTTGCTCGTTACAAATTATCCTATCACAAAACTATCTGTTACCACTTATTTCAGTACTTGCATAGAATACCTAGCTGGAAACCGCTTATCATTTCCTTCTGCTCCTCGTTGGGTTCGACACTCTTACTTATCCAAAGGACTACGATAGATCCCCTATACTTGTGGGTCATCAGACGTCACCGAGCTGAACGTGTGCAGATCGCGGAGGCGCCGTGCGTTCGGTACTTGATCGGTTGGATCGCGAAAACGTTTGACTACATCAGCCGTGTTACTCAAGGCTTCCGCTTTCGGTCTATGAGGGTATGTAGACACACTCTCCCCTCTCATTGCTATGCATCCCTAGATAGATCTTGCGTGATCGTAGGAATTTTTTTGAAATACTGTGTTCCCCAACAGTGGCACCTAGACTCCATGGGTGTTAGGATCATTACAATGTAATCTAGATTATTGACTCTAGTGCAAGTGGGAGACTGAAGGAAATATGCCCTAGAGGCAACAATAAAGTTGTTATTTATATTTCCTTATATAATGATAAATGTTTATTATTCATGCTAGAATTGTATTAACCGGAAACTTAGTGCATGCGTGAATACATAGACAAATTGAGTGTCACTAGTATGCCTCTACTTGACTAGCTCGTTAATCAAAGATGGTTAAGTTTCCTAGCCATAGACATGAGTTGTCATTTGATGAACGGGATCACATCATTAGAGAATGATGTGATTAACATGACCAATCCGTTAGCTTAGCACTTTGATCGTTTAGTTTATTGCTATTGCTTTCTCCATAACTTATACATGTTCCTAGGACTATGAGATTATGCAACTCTCGAATACCGGAGGATTACTTAGTGTGCTATCAAAGGTCACAACGTAACTGGGTGATTATAAAGATGCTCTACAGGTGTCTCTGATGGTATTTGTTGAGTTGGCATAGATCGAGATTAGGATTTGTCACTCCGATTGTCGGAGTGGTATCTCTGGGCCCTCTCGGTAATGCACATAACTATGAGCCTTGCAAGCAATGTGACTAATGAGTTAGTCACGGGATGATGCATTACAGAATGAGTAAAGAGACTTGTCGGTAACGAGATTGAAGTAGGCATGATGATATCGACGATCGAATCTCGGGCAAGTAACATACCGATGACAAAGGGAACAATGTATGTTGTTATGCGGTTTGACCGATAAATATATTCGTAGAATATGTAGGAACCAACATGAGCATCCAGGTTCCGCTATTGGTTATTAACCAGAGATGAGTCTCGGTCATGTCTACATAGTTCTCGAACCCGTAGGGTCCGCACGCTTAACGTCCGATGATGATATGTATTGTGAGTTATGTGATTTGAGGTACGAAGGTTGTTCGGAGTCCCGGATGTGATCACGGACATGATGAGGAGTATCGAAATGGTCGAGACATGAAGATTGATATATTGGAAGGTTATGTTTGGACACCGGAAAGGTTTCAGATAGGTTCGGGCATCTTCTGGAGTACCGTGGGGTTACCGGAACCCCCCCCCCCCCCCCCGGGGGGGGGGGGTTAATTGGCCTTCATGGGCTTTAGTGGAAGAGAGAGGAGGAGGCCAAGAGGAGGGGCGCCCGCCAAGCCCAATCCGAATTGGGGAGGGGGGCCGACCCCCCTTTCCTTCGTCCCCTCTTTCCCTTCCTTCCCCCTCCTAGTTGGACTAGGAAAGGGGGAACCTACTCCTAGTAGTAGGAGTATGATTCCCCCCTTGGGGCGCGCCCTATGAGGCCGGCCGACCCCCTCCTCCACTCCTTTATATATGGGGGAGGGAGGCACCCTATAGACACACAAGTTGATTTCTTAGCCGTGTGCGGTGCCCCCCTCCATAGATTTGCACCTCATATTGTCGTAGTGCTTAGGCGAAGCCCTGCATCGGTAACTTCATCATCACCGTCAACACGCCATCGTGTTGACGAAACTCTACCTCGGCCTGAGCTGGATCTAGAGTTCGAGGGACGTCCCAGAAGTAGCAGCACTGAAAGCTCCAAAACTCACTCGGTCAAGCAAGCAGGTGAGTCGACAATAACATAGAAGACAAAGAGAAGAAACAGACACTTACGCTGAAGCAACAGGGACATCCACCTTGATCTTGGGCAGGGCCTTCTGAGGCTTCGGTGGGACAATCTTGGGCTGCTTGGCGGCTTCTTCGACGGTTCTGGAGTCGAAGTTCGAGTGCACTTTGGTACCTGCGTGCTTGGTGGAACTGCCTTGCCGCACCCACCTGCATGGTCTTGGGATTGTTTGAAACGACGCTCTGAGCGAGGCGGCAAGTCAACCTCCTTGCCGCTACTCGAGTCGTCACTGTCATCTTCGCTATCATCTCTGGATTGCCAGTCGGCGCTTTCGTTCGCGCTTTCCTCTCCCTCCTAGAGCTGTTCCCCGTTTGGCATCGAGTACATCTTGGTATAAATCTGCAAGGCGCAACTCAACAAAAATCAATCAGATTCAAGAGCAATCGCAGATCAAAAGAAGAAAGCACTCGGTATTTTGAGCCAGACCTCTTCCGGCTCGTTGTTGGTGTCGAATGGCTGAATTCTCCTGGACCCCCTGGGGTTATCCTTGTTTCCGGTGATGCTTCACAGCCACCGTCTCCTCCGCGACCTCCTCTGGGTGGACCCGATTGGTGTCTCCAGGGCCCGAGTACATCCACATCGGGTGATCTCGGGCTTGGAGAGGCTGGATGCGTCGACTGAGGAACACCTCCAACAGATCCATGCTAGTCACACCCTCCCTGACTAAGTTAACAACCTGGTCGACTAAAAGAGACACCTCGCCTTTCTCCTCTAGGGTCACATCAATGAATAAGGTTGGCGAAGTTGCTCCATAGTGAAAGGGGGGAGACCGATTGACTGACCATGAGTCGGGATGTCTTTGAAGTAGAACCAGGTCGACTGCCATCCCCGAACTGACTCGGGAAGGGTCATGGAAGGAAAGGTGCTTCTACCCCTAGTTTGAATTCCTAAACCCCCACACATCTGGATCACATGTGTCTTTTTGTCATTTGGATTTGCCTTCTTCACTGACTGGGAACGACAAGTAAATATGTTTTTGAACAAACCCTAGTGCGGTTGACAACCCAGGAAGTTTTCACACAGCGAGATGAACACAGCAAGATACGTGATCGTGTTTGGGGGAAATGGTTTATTTGGGCACCGAAAAAGTTCAAGAAACCCCTAAATAATGGGTGCAGAGGAAGAGAAAGACCTTAGTCGACATGGGTGGTGAGGAGGACACGCTCACCCTCGCGCGGCTGACGCTCGGATTCCCCCTCCGGCAACCTCCAAGATCCAATGGCAATCATACCGTCCTCAGCGAGCCTCTCCAGATCTTCCCGCTCGACGGTGGAGCGGATCCAGTCCCCCTGGATCCAACCCGGCGGCAGACCGGATCGTGATGACGTCCCCCGAGCCGTCTTCTTGCCTTTTGCCGATGCCATCGCCTTCTTCATGCATTCCTAGGCTACCGTCTTGTCCTTCACCATGGTGGTGGAATACGCACGGGCCGAGCGGAGGCTTAGAGAGCAGAGGAAGAAGATCTTGAAGGAGGCACACTGTGCATTGCATCGGCCTCGACGCCTTTTATAGGCCTACTTCCAAGTGACTGACCTGTGGGCCCGAGCAATCCTGTCATATCCCGCAATAGTCGTTCACCCGATACTTGGAGAAAAAGGCGGCACAGAGATCGATGCGCCCCTGTCTACCTGCTCCGATTACTATAGCACGCTCCATCCCGCGCGCTTCTCCAAAATTTCGAATCCCGTGAGATCCGGGAACCGCAGAGCAACCAATCGCACCGAAGATTTCGCACCAGAATAACACTCGAAGATTATCAGCACAATTCACTCGATGACCTCTAAATTGATCAAGGCGACTGAAACAAGGTTGCAGCTTCAGCACGATTACTAAACTCCGTTGGAATGCCTCCGAAGCATGGAATCGAGTTGGAACCAACTTCAACCCTTCTTCACTCAGACCTCAATCCATTCGGGGGCTAATGACGATGACATGTACGTAGGGTAGGGTCATAGGCCTGTCCTAGACACCCTACCCAAGGACACTTCCCTAGAGTCAAAAACATTCAAAGGACAATAGAAGATACCGACTGAAATCATCTTGGAGTGCAATCCACTCGACCAGCTATCTCACTCTGATACCCCAATTCCACTCGACCAATATACATTCACTCGGCCATATCAAGAACCACTCGGAGTACAGAAGCTCTAAAGCCACCTCTGGATAGCAACGGTAAGGCGTTCACTCCGTAGCCTTAAAGGTCACTAATATTCATTATAGCGGGCGTTATCAGTAACGTCTCTGTCTTAACCTACATTAAACCCTATGTAACTGAGGGCTGGAGGGGGCTGGCGCACTCTATATAAGCCACCCCCCTCCTCTAGCACAAGGGTTCGCACCCCTATAACTTTCACGCATAATCCAGTCGATTAAGCCTCCAGGCACCGAGACATAGGGCTATTACTTCTTCTGAGAAGGGCCTGAACTCATAAATCTTGCATGCACAACCTCGCCGTAGTTAGGACCTTGCCTCCTCCTATGTACCCCTATTCTTATTGTCAGACTTGCTCCCATGACAGCGGACCCCCTTTCCTTCTCCCTCTCCCCCTTTCCCCTTTCCCCTTTTTGTTGGTTGGAAGGAAGGGGGCCGAATCCTACTTGGACTAGGAGTCCAAGTAGGACTCCCCCCTTGGCGCGCCCCCTTGGGCCGGCCACCTCCTCCTTCCCCCCTTTATATACGAGGGCGGGGGGCACCCCAAACGCACACCAAGATTTATCTTAGCCATGTGCGGTGCCCCCCTCCACTATTTACCGCCTCGGTCATATTTTCGTAGTGCTTAGGAGAAGCCCTGCGCGGATCACATCACCAACATCGTCATCACGTCGTCATGCTAACGGAACTCTCCCTCGCCCTTCTACTGGATCAAGAGCTCGAGGGACGTCATCGTGCTGAACGTGTGCTGAACATGAAGGTGCCGTACATTTGGTACTTGGATCAGTTGGATGGTGAAGACGTTCGACTACATCAACCATGTTACATAACGCTTCCGCTTTCGGTCTACGAGGGTACATGGACACACTCTCCCGTCTCGGTGCTATGAGTCTCCTAGATAGATCTTGCATGATCGTAGGATTTTTTTTGAATTACTACATTCCCCAAAAGTGGCATCCGAGCCAGGTCTATGCGTAGATGATATGCACGAGTAGAACAAAGAATTGTGGGTGATAATAGTCATACTGCTTACCACCAACATCTTGTTTTGATTCGGCGGTATTGTTGGATGAAGCGGCCCAGACCGACATTACATGACCGCGTTCATGTGACCGGTTCTACCGACATGCTTTTGCACACAGGTGGCTGGCGGGTGTCTGTTTCTCCAACTTTAGTTGAATAGAATTTGACTATGACCGGTCCTTGTTGAAGGTTAAAATAACACACTTTATGAAAAATCGTTGTGTTTTGATGCGTAGGTAAGAACGGTTCTTGCTAGAAGCCCGTAGCAGCCACGTAAAACTTGCAACAACAAAGTAGAGGACGTCTAACTTGTTTTTGCAGGGCATGTTGTGATGTGATATGGTCAAGATGTGATGAGATATAAATTTTTGTATGAGATGATCATGTTTTGTAAAAGTTATCGGCAACTGGAAGGAGCCTTATGGTTGTCGCTTTATTGTATGAAATGCAATCGTCATGTAACTGCTTTACTTTATAACCAAGCGGTAGCGATAGTCGTAGAAGCAATAGTTGTCAAGACGACAACGATGCTACGATGGAGATCAAGGTGTCAAGCCGGTTATTGGGGATATCACTACTGGGCGTAAACCGACCTATCTGGGCCGGGTTAACTTCGTTAGTAGTTAAGTATGTTAAAGCCCAAGAAGGCAGATGAGGGCTCAAGGCCCACAGTCGGTTCAAGGCCTGTAGCCGTAAACCGGCGTTGGTATTTAACTTGTATTGTAAGTTAGGAATAAGTAGAGACCAAACTGGACACATCTATGAGCCGGTATTGGGACTCTGTGAACCGACGGGCGTCACCCGTGTATATAAGGGGACGACCCGGCGGCGGTTCAAGGACAACAGACAACAACTCGAGACTTAGGCGAAGCTTGTTTGCTTCCTAGTCATCGAAACCCCATCAATTCCATCACAACTAGACGTACGCTTTTACCTTCATCGAAGGGGCCGAACTAGTATAAACTCTCTTGCGTCCCTGTGTCCGCTTTAACCCCTTCAAGCTAACCCGTCGCGATGGCTCCACAACTAAGTCCTTTCTCTAGGACATCTGCCGTGACAAAACCACGACAGTTGGCGCCCACCATGGGGCTATCGCACGATGGTTTCAAGTTCTTGGAGGGCCGCTTTGAAGGACTCGAGGGCTACGTTGTGGGCCGGATGACTAAGAGTCGTCGCGGCAAGCTCTACATCGATGATGCAGGCTGGGGCCCCGAGGCCGGCTTAGTTGAGTACGAGTACCGGGTCCCCTTTGGTGGCATACACGTTTTCATCGGCAGGATCGGTGAACCGGGCCCTGAGCCGGACATCTGCACCGACCTCGTCGAAACGGCTCAGCGTGCATGATCCGCTCGGGTTAAACCGGCCGTAAAGCGTGCCTTCATGGGAGTCATCCATGGAGGAAGTTATGAGGATGGATCGGAATCCCGCGGCGAGACCGTCGTTTATTCCGGCGACGAGTCATCAATCGGAGAAACCGAATCTCTATATCAGCTACAAGATGGCCGGATTGGGGGCTGTTCCGATGGCGACAGTATTCCGGACCCCTCTGATCAACCCAATCGAGTTGGAATATTCATGGCTGGCACACAAGCAGCGCTTCATTCTTCGACCGCTGTGCCCATAACCTCCGGTTCAGTAGCGGCGACAGCTGCCGGGGCAGGAAGCTCTGCACGCCCGCCGGCTCAAGTTCTATCAGATCTATTTGATGCATTGGCTGTGCTTATGGCAAAAGCTAATCCGGCGGATCAGGAAGTCCACAACGCGGAGATTGCAAAGGTGAAGGAACAGATCACCCAGGCCAAGGCGGACCTGGCAGCTGAGAATGCCAGGATGACCACAGAGCGGGCCGCTTTAGACGCACAAGCCTACAGGCTCATGTTGGACCAGAACGCGTCGCATGAAGTCATGAAGAGGAAGTACCGATCCCGTTTGCCTTCGGTTTTCGAGGCCAGAGACCTTTTCAACACCCCAGGAGTAGGAACCAGTAATCCGCTGGAGGGAAACCAGCCGGAAGCTCCGGGGACCGGGGCGCCGGTTCAGCCCCGTCTGATGAATCCGCCTCGTCAAAACACTATCATACCTCAGGCTGTTTCAACACCACTGGGTCACTACTCCAACCCAATGGACAATCTCGTTGCCGCTGCTGCACGGCTGGAGGCCATTCCAATTGAAGGTGACTCGCCGCAGGCGGTAGAGACACGACGGGTCAAGGAGCTTCTTAGGACAGCTTTGGTCCAACAGGAAGCATACTCGTACAGCCGTGACCGGATCCACTCGACCCCTTGTCCAAGCCGGAGCTATAGCAGGCGTATGGATGAAACAACAGTGTCAAGTAATGAACAACGTGGAGCACCCCGCGGCAACAACCCGGCGGGTGGTGCTGATAACGCTCAGGAAGTGGTGGACCGGGCCCGAGCGCGCAGGGAGGCCGAGTTAGGCGCACAGTATCAGACTCGGCAGCTTACGCCGGTTCGTCGAACTATTTCGGTCGAACCCGGTGTTACTTCTAGCTCTTTGGGGGTGCCTTGCCTTGTCCCCACTTTACGCAATGTGCGCCTGCCCAAGGATTTCAAGGGCCCGCGCAAGGTACCAAATTACACGGCGGATCAACCCCCAGAGACATGGGTGGAGAGCTATGAGATGGCCATGGAGATGCTTGATGTGGATGATGAGGCATGTGCGAAGTACTTCACCACGATGCTTGAAGGAACGGCCCGCACTTGGTTAAAAAGCTTACCGGCCAATTCTATTAGTTCATGGGCCCAATTACGAGCCCGGTTTATCAGTAATTTCAAGGATACATGTAAGCAGCCCATGTCGATAGTAGACTTAGCTGCCTGTGTCCAGGAGGAAGGAGAATCGACGACTCATTGGGTGCGCTGGGTCTCACAAGTGTTGCATTCATCAGACCGCATCAACGCTGACACCGCAGTCTTAACCCTAGAAGGCAACTGCCGGTTTGGGCCCCTAAAGCTGAAGTTAGGACGGATGAAGCGCCATTGCACTGACATGGGGACCCTCATGGCTGCTTTGGTAAAGTATGCTGATTCTGATAGTACCAAGGATCCCGAATCTGATGATGACAAGGCAGGGAAGGGAAAGAGGAACAACAACTCCAAAGGTCAGCAGCATCACTTGGCAGGCAATGGTGGTGGAGGCAAGCGTAAAGCGGATGGTAACATGGACTTTGTGGCTAATACCAACGCGCAGGACAAGGGCCAGCGACGCAAGGGTAAACTGCCAAATCGCAGTGGGGCACCCAACCCTAACCCGGACCGCCTAAATTATCTACTGAGCCAGCCCTGTCCAAGACATGGGACGAAGGAGGTGCCAGCAAACCACCTTTGGAAGGATTGCTTCATTATGCAGGAGTTCATGAATTCTAATGCTTTTCGGTATGATCACGGCTCCGGCGGTGGCTCAGGATCCGGGCCGGGTTACGGTGGAGGAAATTCCGGTTCAGGATTTAATGGTAATCCGGGCGGACATAACAATCAAAATAATCAGAACAACCAGGGTGGTTACAACCAACAGCAGCAATAGTCAGGTTACCAGAGCAACCCAAAGCAGTTGAATAGTGGGCAGTACCATGTCTTCACCACTAGCTTGGACAAGCGAGACCGGAAGGTTCAGAGGCGGGCAATCAACTCTGTTGAACCGGCCGTGCCCCGTTATCTACGCTGGTCTGAACAGTCAATCATATGGAGTAGAGAGGATCACCCTCCCCAGGTTGATAATCCGGGTCAGTTGGCTCTGGTGGTGGCGCCTCAGGTGGGAGGTTACAAGTTCACCAAAGTGCTCATGGATGGAGGGAGCAGCATTAATATCTTGTACTATGAGACCTTCCGTCGTATGGGACTAACAGATAAAAATCTCAAACCGTCTAATACGGTGTTCCACGGTGCGGTACCTGGCAAGTCAGCATATCCTGTTGGTAAGATAAATCTGGAAGTGGCCTTTGGAGATGATCATGATTCCAGGTCGGAAACATTGATGTTTGAAGTAGTGAAAATCCAAAGTCCATATCACGCCCTGTTTGGGCGATCGGCCTACGCCAAGTTTATGGCACAACCCTGTTATGTGTATTTGCACCTCAAGATGCCGGGTCACAAGGGGACAATAACGGTTCACGGAAGCCGTAAAATCGCTTTGGAATGCGAGGAAGGAGATGCGGCCTACGTAGAGTCGGTTTGTGCCACCGAGGAGCTGAAGTATTATAAGGACAATGTTGATCTGGCGGACATGACTCCATTAAAGAAGCCAACTACGGAGCATGATCCGGCCCTGAAGTTCAAATCGGCAGCAGAAACTAAGCTTGTTGACTTCATACCTGGTGATTCGTCCAAGCAGTTCAGCATTAGTGCCAACCTGGATCCGAAATAGAAAAGCGCGCTCATCGAGTTCATCCATGAGAATCGGGACATTTTTGCATGGAAGCCCTCTGACATGCCAGGTGTACCGAGGCAACTCGCTGAGCACACCCTTAATGTGGATCCTAAATACAAACCGGTGAAACAGTTCCTCCGCTGGTTTAACGAAGAAAGACGCAAGGCGATTGGAGAAGAGGTAGCCAGGCTCTTAGCAGCTGGCTTTATTGTTGAAGTTTTTCACCCTGAGTGGCTTGCCAATCCAGTGCTGGTCCTTAAGAAAAACGGCACCTGGCGCATGTGTGTGGATTATACAGATCTTAATAAGGCTTGTCCAGCAGATCCTTTTGCCCTCCCCCGTATTGATCAAATTATTGATGCTATGGCGGGTTGCGAGCGTTAAGTTTTTTGGATGCATATTCTGGCTATCATCAGATCAAAATGGTAGTTAAGGACCAGGATAAGACGACATTCATAAATCCCTTTGGAGCCTTCTGCTATGTGTCTATGCCCTTTGGGATCAAGAGTGCCCAGGCAACTTATCAACGGTGTGTACAAAATTGTCTTCACAAGAAAATTGGCCGTAATGTACATGCTTACGTGGATGATATCATGGTTAAGTCCATGGAGAAGGAGACTTTGGTTGACGACTTGAAGGAAACCTTTGATAACCTGAGGACGTACAAGATGATGCTTAATCTAGCCAAGTGTGTCTTTGGTGTACTGGCAGGCAAGTTATTGGGTTTTCTGGTGTCCAACAGGGGAATTGAGGCTAATCCGGAGAAGATCACAGCCATCACCTCCCTGGCTAAACCGAAGTGTATTAATGATGTTCAACGCCTGGCAGGCCGGATTGCCGCGTTAAGCCGGTTTATCAGCCGCCTTGGTGAGAAGGCAATCCCTTTGTATCAGATGTTGAAGAAGACGGATCAATTCGTCTGGAGTTCCGCTGCTGATGAAGCATTTGAAGACTTAAAGCGGCAATTGGTCAATCTGCCTGTGCTCGCCGCTCCCATTGACAAGGAGCCGTTACTGCTATATGTTTCTGCTAATGCTCGTGCGGTCAGCGTGGCTATTGTGGTGGAGCGAAAGGAGGCAGGTAAGGAGCATCCGGTTGAACGTCCGGTCTATTATATCAGCGAGGTACTCATTGAGTCCAAGCAAAGGTATCCGCATTGGCAGAAGCTGGTGTATGGAGTTTTTATGGCAAGACGGAAGCTTAAGCAATACTTCCAAGGGCACCCAATTACGGTGGTCAGTTCTGCTCCTTTGGGGGATATCATCCAGAACCGGGAAGCGACTGGCCGGATTGCCAAGTGGGCTATAGAGCTTGGGCCACACGGATTGAAGTATGTGCCTCGGATGGCGGTTAAGTCTCAAGCACTTGTTGATTTCATCAATGATTGGACGGAACTGCAAGCACCTGAAGAAAAGCCGGATCACACATATTGGACCATCCATTTTGACGGGTCCAGGCAATTGGAAGGCTCGGGGGCTGGAGTCGTATTAACTTCCCCACGAGGTGATAAGTTTTGTTACGCTCTCCGCTTAATGTTCCCTTGTACTAACAATGCAGCCGAGTATGAAGCCTTGCTCCATGGTCTCCGGATGGCTAAGGAGATGAATCTAAGTCGAGTTAAGTGCTTCGGTGACTCGGACCTCGTGGCTCAACAAGTATCTGGCACTTGGGATTCCAAGGAGCCACTCATGGTAGCGTATCGTCGTGAGGTGGATATTGTTGCAGGTCACTTTAAAGGCTATCAGGTGGACCACGTGGACCGACGAAAGAATGAAGCAGCGGACGCTTTAAGCCGGCTGGGCTCTTAGCGCAAACCGGTCCCGCCCAATGTTTTTCTGGATGTGCTGCACAACCCGTCGGTCAAGCTCCCTGGTGAAGCGGATTTGGCTATTCCTGATCTGGAGGCTCAATTGGTGGCAGCTCTTCATGTCATTCCGGATTGGACGCTTCCTTACCTGGCGTACATTAACCGGGGCAAGTTACCAGAGGATGAGACTCTGGCCCGACAGATAATCCGGCGGTCCAAGTCCATGACTATTGTCAATGGCGAGTTGCATCATTGCAGTGTATCAGGGGCGTTTCAACGCTGTGTGTCTCCTGAAGAAGGCTGTGAAATTTTGCGTGAGATCCACGAAGGAGATTGTGGTCACCACACCGGTTCAAAATCTTTGGTAGCTAAAGAGTTTCGCCATGGCTTCTATTGGTTAACTGCTCATGCTGATGCGGAGATCTGGTCAGATGATGTGATGGTTGCCAAAAGTTTTCAAGACGTGCTCATGTGCCGGCTCAAGAATTGAGAATGATTCCATTTACTTGGCCATTTGCGACTTGGGGGCTGGATATGGTTGGGCCTTTCAAAAGGTCCAAAGATAAGAAGACCCACCTCCTGGTGGCGGTTGACAAGTTTACAAAGTGGGTGGAAGCAGAACCTGTTAGCAAGTGTGATGCGGCCACGGTGGTTCAGTTCATCAAAAAAGTGATTTTCCAATTTGGCTTTCCACATAGTATCATCACAGATAATGGTACCAATTTGTCCAAGGGTGCCATGAAGGAGTTCTACGAACGGGAGCACATCCGGCTTGATGTTTCATCAGTGGCACACCCACAGTCCAATGGTCAAGCAGAAAGGGCTAATCAAGAGATCTTGAGAGGCATCAAGCCCCGGCTTATGGTTCCTTTGCAGAGAAAGCCGGGTTGTTGGGTAGAAGAGTTACCATCTGTGTTATGGAGCATCAATACTACACCCAACAGATCAACAGGATACACGCCGTTCTTCATGGTCTACGGAGCAGAGGCGGTTCTCCCAAGTGATATCCGTCATGACTCACCTCGTGTGGTGACTTATGTTGAAGCGGACAACAAGACAGCATGGCAAGACGCTTTGGACCTGTTGGATGAAGAACGTGACATAGCAGCCGCCCGCTCGGTGATTTACCAACAGGATCTTTGTCGTTATCACAGTCGCCGAGTCAGAACCGGAGCCTTTCAGGAAGGAGATTTGGTGCTTCGGCTCATCCAAGACCAGACTGATATGCATAAGCTATCCCCACCTTGGGAGGGACCTTTCGTGGTCAGCAAGAATCTGCACAACGGGTCATACTATCTGATCGATATTCTAGAGCATAAAGACTCACGTACATCAGAGGAAGAGACCAACAGGCCATGGAACATAGCTCATCTTCGGCCTTACTATACCTGAGCCATTGGCTCTACTTATGTACATATTACGACGATGTATATATTATGATTAAATATAATAAACCGGAACCTCAGCTAAAGCGGGGTATCTGTTCTTTTACATCATGTGTGGTTACACGGAGTTGTTCTAAAGCGGCCTCCGGTTTACCCCTTGAGTTAGCTTTTCAAAAGCATCATGTTATATCACTTGGGGGCTTGGTCGTGTCCGAACCAATGCAACACCTCTTGATAGGCGAGAGCCACCAGATCACTTGGGGACTTGGTCACGTCTGAACCAGTCATGCCTCTTGATCGGCCTAAGGCCACAGAATCACTTGGGGGCTTGGTCGAACCCGAACCATTGCCACGCCTCTTGATCGACATAAATGCCACGGTTTCATTTGGGGACCTGGCTGACTTGAACCATAGCTACACCTATCAGGAGCTTGGTCGTGTCCGACCACGGTAACGCCATCTGATCAGCTCAAATAAGCCTCTTTTTGCAAACGGTTTTATCATTGCCTTTGCTTCACAATTTTCTTTGATAGATATTTCTTTCTTTTTGTTGCGTTTTTTAAACCGACAAAATTTTAAACCGGTTCACACTGTCAATTGATGGAACACGGTCCATTTTTAATCCGGAGACTATTTTCTCGGTTTGATTTTTTGTTAACATCCTATTACGGAGTAACACGGTGTTTTATTATAACCTGACACGGTTTACATGGTAAACCGGCATTATATATATACAGGAGCTGCTATCTCCTCCAACAGTGTGGGTTTATGAAACCTCCACTTCAAGATTGGCTAAGCCAACTTCATGCCCAGCGATGGCAGGTATTATGTATCTCAAAGATTTGATCATATGCTTAAAATTCAGATATTTTGATTTTATATATGCAGACATCATACTCCGCCTGACGGTACAACCGCGGTGGCACTTTAAGATTTTTTATGTTGCAGAAAATACTTTGGAAAGTTCATCACCCAAAGGAAGCACAAGTTGCAGTGGTTATGCACGAAGGCATATTAAGATCAAGAGTATCAGCTAGCCTATTACAAGGCAACACGGTGCCCAAAACAAGATCATTGTTTTTTCAAAGGAGAAGCAGTTTAAACCGGCTTTTGGTTCAAGCTTGGTCACCAGCCTGGCCTGATGGTTGTGGGTCATCCCGCGCCGCTTCAACTTCAGTTTCTCTACCCAGCGGCTGGAAATCAACAGTTGTCCAGTCGATTCCCATTAATGCTCAAAAGACAGCTTCATCATGGATCAGCAATGACGGTTCAATATCGGGAGCGTAAGTATGCTTACGGATTGGAGGGATAAGATTTTCCGCTTCACGAATCGGTGCAGCTACTCGCTTGTTTTGCTTGTCATATTGGGCTTGATAATGAGACAAGTCTGCTTCTTCAACCAATTGACAAGCTAGCGGACGCACCTCCTGGTTTATTGCTCACAGATCCGCTTCACTAAACTCTGACCCGTCTTCCTTCAAGCTAGGATAGCCCTGAGCCGCTTCAATAGGATCAAAATTTGGCACCCAAGCTTTTGCCCGGATTAAGGCATTGATCGCACCGGTTCGAGCAGCAGATTTCTTCAGCTGGAAGCACCGACAGTTTCTTCAGAGTGTCCTGAATCAAAGTGGGCGCCGGATTGTTGTGGGATGCAGTACAGATGATCCGCTATGCACCAGTGTACAGTTGTTCGATCAACGTGTAGGCGGCTTTCAATTTCTTCTGCACATCTGACCCCAAGTGACCAATGTGTGTCCCTGAAATATCACAAAGGGTTAACAAACCGGCAGCTCTGTAAGACGGCAGAATCAATTCAGAAATCAAACCGACTTACCAAAGATAGCAGCGGTCATGGCATGCACGTGCCGCTTTATGCTGGTCAGTTCATCCACCACCGGTTTTAGTGCAGCCTCGGCGTCTTCTGCTCGTTTGGTTAAAGCAGATTTTTCAGTAGCCCAATCCGCCCGCTCCTTCTTGAAATCCTTCTTAAGTTGTTCCATGACGCTTAAGGCGCTGGTCAACCCCTCTTTTGCTTTTGAGGTTTCAGTCTGTTCGGACTTCAGATTTTCTTGGAGATCGGCGATTTGGGTCTCTTTTGTCTTCAGCTCAGCCTGCATACAGACAGTTATATGATTCAGCAAGTAGTGCAAGAATTGAAGCACCAACCACATAACAAGTTATGCACTTGACGCTTGGGGGCTAATGCCTATTTGATCTTCATATTTCACTTGATTATAAAGTCCCAAGATCAATACAAGTATTCAACTTGGCACTTGGGGGCTAATGGCTATTTGCTCGAATATATTCTGATGCGGCGATCTCAATTACTTAAAGTCCCGGTTTAACTACACTAAGTTGAACCGGCCCTTGGGGGCTACATCAGCGAGTTCCGAAGCATTGGGATTTATATTAGCATGTCCCGGTTTGGATGCAGATTCTAAACCGGCCTTTGGGGGCTAGGAGACTTAACAAGATTGAAATATCCAAACAGGAAAAAGTACATGGAAGTTACCTCAAATTTCTCTTTCATCATATTAACCAGACCAGCTTCATAGTCACGGCTGGTGTATAGCCGGTTCAGATAGCCGGAATGGAGATCTTGGGCGTTCAAAGCGGCATAAGTTGTCAGATCGGCATTCCATTTTCCCTTGCCAATGGCAGCAAATTCTTCCTTGCCAGTGTGTCTGGATAAAGCAACGGGATTGCCTGGCTCTGTGCGACCAATGCCAGTAATGACAACCTCATCATCCTTGGCATCGCCAGTTTGCACTGGGGCCGTTGGCTTATCAGTAGGCTTTGTTGGATTGGTGGATTTCTCAATCCGGATGGGGCTTGTGGGCTGGTTGACAGGACTTGAGGTATCAATAGGCCTCTCTTCAGCAATAAGATCGTCATGTCATTGCGGTGGATCATTGGGTATATCTTCAGGAATAGCCGCTTCAAGATCTGGTGTTTTGCCCGGTTCAGGGACGGCATCCTCCTTGGCCGCTTTATCCAGGCGAGCCTTCTTGCTCGGCCTAGGCTTGGCCCTGAAAGGAATAACAAAGTCAAATACAGCATATGTTCCAAGGTGATGTACCGGAAATATTATGATAAGTATAGCTTACCCAAGCACCGTTTTGAGCGGTGGCAGCTGAGTAGCTGATGACTCGCCAGAGGATGAGTGGGAAGTAACCTGATAATCGGAGTCAGATGGATTAAGAGGTTGACGAAAACAGCCCGCTGTAGGACAAGCACTGACAAGCAAATTAGAGACCTCTAAACGGCGTTTCTGAACCAGTCTGTTCGGTAAACCGGCGGAGGTAACTACCTGGCCGCTATGCCGGGTTGTGCGGCGAGCTTCGTGCTATTAGGTCTTCATAAGAAATTTGGGATCCAAGTAAGCAAGAGGATGAGAAAATTTAACCTTCCGGTTTGCCCGACGGATTTTTAGTGAAGGCAAAGGGTCTGAATCGGAAGAGAGAATAATTACCTCTGCAGCATCAGCATGGCTGGCTTCGGCATCATCCTGACAAATATCATCATCAATAAGACGCATGAAAAATAAGCCAAGTGAGTCAAGCTCTACCTCAAGGTCCGGATTATCCACATCATCATCTGGGCCGGATCAGAAGATGCCGTGGTTTTCTTCTTGTGAGCAGGCCATTTCATGACTTTAGTCTTTGGCCGGGTTGGGCGTTCCGGTTTGTCTGGTTTTTCTGGCTTCTCCTATGGAAGTTTCTTGCTCCAAAACGGATCATTACCCTGTTTAAACAGACATTGATATTAAACAATGACTAGATATATCAATAACAGGTTTAGTAAAAAGAAAAAAGAAAATTCTTACAGCTGGCGGTTTGTTCGTGGCACAGAAGGGAAGCAGGCCGGTTCGAGCACAGACGTGTTCTGGTTCATTCAGCATTTTATTCACAGCCTCTGTGATTTCTTCGTCGGTGAGCTGGATGTTAGCATGTCGCAGTGGGTCATCAACACTGCCAGTATACTCGCACATTAAACTGGAGCGCTGACTAAGGGGCAGTATGCTCCACGATATCCAACAGTGAGCAAGATCAACTCCTGTTAAACCATTGGCCATGAAGGCTCTGAGCTTGGACAGTTGAGGAGCGTATTTGCTTCTCTCCTTGGTAGTCAACCTTTGCGGAAAGGGGTGTGTATTGCTAAGCCGCTCCGGATGAAAGCCAGGCAAAGGATTTTCACCAGCAGGGAAGGTGTCTTTACAATAGAACCATGTTTGATTCCACTCTTTGGGGTGGCTGTGCAGTTTGGCGTGAGGGTATGTGACCTCTTTCCTTTTTTGAATCGCCACACCGCCCAATTCCGTATTAGAACTGTCAGAAAATTCAGTACAGCGGTTTAGATGGAAACAATCTCTGAACAATTCCACTGTGGGCTCCTCTTGAAAGAACACCTCACAGAGCACTTGGAAGTGACACATGTTTGTAACAGAGTTGGGGCCAGTGTCTTGTGGATGGAGTTGAAAATCGGCTAAAACGTCCCGGTAAAATTTAGAACCGGGCGGCTTAAAGCCCCGGGCTAAGTGATCTACGAAAACGACGACCTCTCCTTCTTGAGGTGTGGGAGGACATTCTTTGCAAGGGGCTCTCCAATGGATGATGTTTTTGCTGCCTAAAGCGCCGATCAGGACTAAATTGTTCAGTTGAGTCTCTGTGACGCGAGAAGGAACCCAGTTGCACTCATATACTTGCTTGGCCATGATGAAATCTACAAGATAGGTGATTCCGGTTCAAGAATGAATTGATTAAAGTGCACTGGTATGTACAATGTGAAACCAGAGACAGTTCTATCTAAACCGGAGTTTTATGAAGCAACAACATCCGGCGGTTCAACAAGGGGACTAATGGTATATACCGGTTTGGCAATTTTTCTACAAAGTTAAACCGCCAGATCTAAGCATTGAAACAATTGAGATTGCGGATGGATAAGTGTACAGAAACAGATTTCACAAGATTTCTCTACAGCGACAGATCTGAAGCAAGTTCAGAAAACAAGGAAAATATTCAAGGTTCAAAAAAGAACAGTACCGAATCAATGGGCAGAGATACATGTAGATCTATGGTCTTGAAGCATATAAGTAAAGGTGGATGCTAAGAACTACCGCTACATAGAGCAAAGGTTCACAGGTTCATCTAAGATCTATCATATGAGTACGAAGCAGACGATGAACACTGAAGAACTTGGAAACCCTAGAATGGATCTACGGGGGAAAAGGTGAAGAACTCATCAGAGCCAAGGAAGAAACAGAAGGTCACCGCGATGCTCTGGTACAATCAGGGTGATGCAACGGCCAAGGTTGGAGCAGAGGTCGTCGATGGTGGCGGAGCTCCGAAGCTGGACGACGCGGGGAAGACGAAGCAAAAGGGCACGAAGGGGAAAAAGAAATGACCCTTCGGTCCTATTTATAAGGCAAGGGATAGGTGTCAGGCGCGAAAATCAAGGGACCGTGGGTTTGGAAACGAAGCTGTCGCCTTAATTGTCGCTGACCTATTAAAAAAAGGGTATCATGGTTAAGGTTCTTTATAACAGGTGACGTCATGCCGGTTTACAACGACCAGAGAAGATGACATCACGGTGGTTCAACAAACTACAAGAAGATATTGAAGATGAAGATTTTTGCTAAAGGATTGACATGAACCTGTCCAAATCAATCTGGGGCCTAATGTTGGGGATATCAGTACTGGGCGTAAACCGGCCTACCTGGGCCGGGTTAACTTCGTCAGTAGTTAAGTATGTTAAAGCCCAAGAAGGCAGATGAGGGCTCAAGGCCCACAGTCGGTTCAAGGCCTGTAGCCGTAAACCGGCGTTGGTATTTAACTTGTATTGTAAGTTAGGAATAAGTAGAGACCAAACCGGATACATCTATGAGCCGGTATTGGGACTCTGTGAACCGACGGGCATCACCCGTGTATATAAGGGGACGACCCGGTGGCGGTTCAAGGACAACAGACAACAACTCGAGACTTAGGCGAAGCTTGTTTGCTCCCTAGTCATCGAAACCCCATCAATTCCATCACAACTAGACATAGGCTTTTACCTTCATCGTAGGGGCCGAACTAGTATAAACTCTCTTGCGTCCCTGTGTCTGCTTTAACCCCTTCAAGCTAACCCGTCGCGATGGCTCCACGACTAAGTCCTTTCTCTAGGACATCTTCCATGACAAAACCACGACACCGGTGACGATGGAGATCATAACGGTGCTTTGGAGATGGAGATCAAAGGCACAAGATGATGATGGCCATATCATGTCACTTATTTTGATTGCATGTGATGTTTATCCTTTATGCATCTTATTTTGCTTAGTATGGCGGTAGCATTATAAGATGATCCCTCGCTAAATTTCAAGGTATACGTTTTCTCCCTGAGTATGCACCGTTGCTACAGTTCGTCATGCTCAGACACCATGTGATGATCGGGTGTGATAACCTCTACATTCACATAGAACGGGTGCAAGCCAGTTTTGCACGTGCAGAATACTCGGGTTAAACTTGACGATCCTAGCATATGTAGATATGGCCTCGGAACACTGAGATCGAAAGGTCGAACGTGAATCATATAGTAGATATGATCAACATAGAGATGTTCACCATTGAAAACTACTCCATCTCACGTGATGATTGGACATGGTTTAGTTTATATGGATCATGTGATCATTTAGATGGCTAGAGGGATGTCTATCTAAGTGGGAGTTCTTAAGTAATATGATGAATCAAACTTTAATTTATCATGAACTTAGTCTTGGTAGTTTAGCATATCTATGTTGTAGATCAATAGCTCACGATTAGCTCCCCGTTTATTTTTTATATGTTCCTAGAGAAAAATAAGTGAAAGATGATAGTAGCAATGATGTGGACTGGGTCCGTGATCTGAGGATTATCCTCATTGCTGCACAGAAGAATTATGTCCTTGATGCACCGCTAGGTGACAGACCTATTGCAGGAGCAGATGCAGACGTTATGAACATTTGGCAAGCTTGGTATGATGACTACTTGATAGTTCAGTGCGCCATGCTTTACGTCTTAGAACCAGGACTTCAAAAATGTTTTGAACGCCACAGAGCATATAAGATGTTCCAAGAGCTGAAATTGGTATTTCAGACTCATACCCGTGTTAATAGGTATGAGACCTCTAACAAGTAATTTATCTACAAGATGGAGGAGAATAGCTCAGCCAGTGAGCATATGCTTAGAATGTCTAGGTACTACAATCGCTTGAATCAAGTGGGAGTTAATCTTCCAGATAAGATAGTGATTGACAGAGTTCACTAGTCACTATCACCAAGTTGTTGGGTTCTACGGTAGGGTGCGTCGACTGCAAATTAAAATTTTCCTATACGCAGAACAGCCAAGAACATGCTACGGGAGATGGATTACAGTTTATTACCACTAGACGCGCAGTGCCATGTAGCGGAAGAAGAGTTGGGGCAGCGCGTCCGTGTGGATCATCTCCTCCTCGTCCAATCTCCCTCGTACAACCGGTAGTCAGTTCCCACATACAGGTTCGCCGGAGCTGCGCAAGTGCACCGCCTCTAACGGTATCCGCGCGAGCAGGAGGAACATCGTGCGGCGGACTGCTAGGTCCGATCACACAACCGGCGGCAAGTGGAGGTGTCTATTCACAACACATGCAAACGCTAGTAACAGTGCCGAAGTGATCAAATGCATGAGTGTAATGCATCCCACTTTATATATAGGCGTCCGTCGCGGGCTTAATACTTGGGCCCCGCACGGACCCTAAAGCCCATAAGTCAACTCAGCCACCATCCGAAAACAGCTCGGATCACATCCGACCAGTGTCCTCGGATCCGACCTCGTAGGTTCCTTCCCTTAAGCGCGCGACCCCTTAGGTTCAAGCCGGTTTGGTCGCAGTTCGGATCACCTCCGGACTACATGGTTGGTAGCGTCCTCTAGCAAGGTACGCCGACCACCAAGCAGACGATGAAGCTGGTTAGGCGAACCTGTACATCACACTTCCATTCCTTTTGCCACACGATATATGTTGTCGGGCTCAAGGTGAGTCTGTCATCCTTGTGCTAGCACGACCTCTTTCTCGTTCCAGTGATGCCGACCACAAACCAGATTATCTCATAATCCTTGTCGCATGCCATGCTTATCCTGGTCAGATCACACGAGGGGCCCAGAGTATATCTCTCCTTATCGGAGGGGCAAATCCCATCTTGCTCGACCATGTCTCACAGAATGGGTCTAGACAAGCCCGAAACCTACCTTTGTAACTACCCAGTCATGGAGTAGCGTTTGGTTGGCCGAAAGCAAGTCTGTTACCATCCCGAGTACATGTGCCAGCTCAGGTCTTAGGACATAGAACGTATGTTGCACTAGAGACTCACAGATGACATATCACTGCGTCTCATAGTTGGGTCTGTCCGACTCGGACCTTATCTCAACTCGGATCTGACTACGTCGAATCCGACCAGATCCTTCCGAGTCCATATTATCCGGTTAGCATCCAATGCTCCATGGCTAGTGAGACCAAGCCATCGACGTGTCATATGCTAGTCTAGATGGCTGCGCGTCCACACAACCCTTTTGACTAGGGACCTTTTAGGACGTTCATCATACAATGCATAGTCCCACAAACAAGTCACGTACTTGCTGATACACATCATTGATAATGTCCAAGGACTATCTTTATTCATAAACACATAGGAAAAATCATTATACATGATTGCCTCTAGGGCATATCTCCAACAGTCTCCCACTTGCACTAGAGTCAATCAAATAGACATCGAATGCCCATAGCTCTAACGTGCCCCTCATGCTTGGATTGTGGAAGCGGCTTAGTCAACGGATCTACAACATTTCATCCGCGTGAATTTTGCATAACTCAACATCACCATTCTTTATGATCTTTCGTATCAGGTGATATTTCTGATCTATGCGTATGGTCTTGTGGTGATCCCTCGGCTCCTTGGCTTGTGCGATGGCACCAGAATTATCACAATAAAGGTCCAATGGTTTTACCGAGGCTGGGAAAATACCAAGATCATCCAGAAAGTTCTGGATCCAAACACCTTCCTTTGCAGCTTCACAAGCCACAATGTATTCGGCTTCTGTGGTAGAATCGGCCACCGTATCTTGCTTGGAGCTCATCCAGCTCACTGCTCCTCCGTTCATGACATACACGAATTCGGACTGTGATCGACAATCATCTCTGTCGGTTTGGAAACTAGCATCGGCATAACCCCTTACGATGAGCTTTTACTCACCTCCATAAACTAGGAACATCTCTTTAGTCCTTTTCAGGTACTTCAAAATAGTCTTTACCGCTGCCCAGTGACTCTCACCTGGGTTGGCCCGGTATCTACTTGTTAGGCTTATTGCAAAAGTAACATCAGGCCGTGTACATATCATGGCATACATGATGGATCCAATTGCCGAGGCATACGGAATCCAATTCATCCTGCTTCGCTCATCATATGTCGAAGGACTCTGAGTCTCGCTTAGCCTTATACCATGTGAGACAGGCAGAACCCTTTCTTGGCCTCACTCATGTTGAACCGCCTCAACACTTTATCTATGTACGTGCTTTGGCTCAAGCCGAGCAGCCTCCTCGATCTATCTCTATAGATCTTGATGCCTAAAATGTAAACTGCCTCACCAAGGTCCTTCATTGAAAACTTGCCATTCAATGATTCCTTGACCGAGTTCAGCATCGAAACATCATTTCTGATCAGTAGTATGTCATCCACATACAAGATCAAAAACACAATCGAGCTCCCACTTAAGTGCTTGTATAAACAAGCGTCCTCATCGCTTTTGATGAAACCGAGACAAGTGACGACCTCATCAAAATGAATGTTCCAACTCCGAGATGCTTGCCTCAACCCATAAATTGATCTCTTGAGCTTGCATACTTTACTAGTGCTAGTCGGATCAACAAAACCCTTGGGTTGTATCATATACACGTCCTCGGTTCAATTTCCATGAAGGAAAGCCGTTTTGACATCCATCTACCATATCTCATAATCGAAATATGCAGCTATAGCTAGTACGATCCTTACCGACTTCAGCTTCGCTACCGGCGAGTAAGTCTCGTCGTACTCAATTCCTTGAACTTGTCCATAACCTTTAGCGACAAGCCGAGCTTTGTGGATCTGAACATTTCTATCCACATCGCTTTTCTTCTTAAAGACCCATTTGCAGCCAATGGCCTTTATGGCAGGCGGCGGATCAACCAAGTCCCAGACTTGATTTTCATCCATGGACTTTAACTCGGATCTCATGGCCTCTAACCATGCCTCGGAATTCGGGCTCACCATCGCTTCCGCATACGTGGTCGGCTCGTCGCTTTCTAGCAACAATACATCACGCACTCTGTGCAATCTTTCCGACCTCCGTGGTTCTTGTGCCGCTTCCACTACGGGTTCCCTGACTGACTCCGGTATGATCTCATCACCCGCCGAGTCATCCCCAAGTGGTACTCGAATTTCTTCGAGTCGGGCCATCCTCCCACTGGCCTCCCGACTGAGAAACTCTTTCTCAAGGAAAACCCCGTTCCGAGCAACAAACACTTTGTACTCCTCCCGGTTGTAGAAGCTATATCCCAAGGTTTCCCTCGGATATCCCACGAATATGCATTTTTCCGACTTGGGTGTAAGCTTGTCTAACATAAGTCACTTGACAAATGCTTCACAACCCCAAATCTTTAGAAAAGACGAACTGGGAGTCTTCCCGATCCACATCTCATGTGGTGTCTTATCTACGGATTTTGATGGTACCCTGTTAAGTGTGAAAGTTGCAGTTTCTAGAGTGTATCCCCAGAATGACAAGGGTAAATCCGATTTGCTCATCATAGATCGAACCATGTCCAACAAGGTACGATTCCTCCGTTCTGATACACCATTTATCTGTGGCGTACCCGGAGGTGTGAGCTGAGGTACTATACCTCTGTTTTTCAGATGATCATCAAACTCCTGGCTCATGTACTCACCTCCACGATCAGATCGTAGAAGTTTTTAGTCTTGCCGAGCTAATTCTCAACCTAGTTTTGAAACTCTTTGATTTTTTCAAAAGTTTCTGACTTGTGCCTCATCAAATAGATATATCCATATCTACTCAAGTCGTCGGTAAAAGTCACGAAGTACTGATAGCCACCTCTGCAGTTGTGCTCATTGGTCCACACACATCACTGTGTATCCGTTCCAATAGCTCGGATGCCCTCTCACAACTCTTTGCGAAAGGGGACTTAGTCATCTTGCCGAGCAAGCATGACTTGCATGTCTCGAACGACCCAAAGTCGGTCGAACTTAGGAGTCCATCATCATGGAGCTTCTTCATGCGT
The DNA here is from genome assembly GCF_056163025.1 of Triticum urartu. NCBI lineage: Eukaryota > Viridiplantae > Streptophyta > Magnoliopsida > Poales > Poaceae > Triticum > Triticum urartu. The sequence continues at coordinate 358,114,326 of NC_141877.1, forward strand.
TTCAGACTAATGTGTCCAAGCCAGCAATGCCAGAAGTATGTCGGATTTATCTCATTAGGCTTATGCCTCTTGACATTCATGTTATAGACCGGTTCCTGTTCTAGATTCAATATAAATAACCCATCAACAATGGGTGCATAGCTATGGAACATACCATTCAAATAAATCAAACAATCATTGTCCTTTAAATTGAATTCATAACCCTGACTCATCAAGCATGAGGCAGGAATAATGTTCTGACTAAGTGCAGGAATGTAATAACAATTATTCAATTCCAAAATAAATCCAGAAGGAAGCTGGAGCTGCATTGTGCCGACCTCCAACGCAGCAACTCTTGCTTTGTTGCCGACCCTGATGTCAATCTCCCCTTGTGCCACATGCCTAGTTCTTACCAGCCCCTGCATCGAGTTGCAAATGTGAACAACCGATCCAGTATCAAATACCCAAGAGCTGCCAGGTATGTCAGCAAGGTAAATGTCTATAACATATGCAACAAGTGTACCTTTGCCTGAAGCAGCATTCCCGGCCTTCTTGCCATGCTCTTCAAGCCACTTTCTACAGTTCCTCTTCCAATAACCAGTTTCCTTGCAATGATAGCAAATGGTCTTTGAGTCCGGTCCAGACTTTGGCACAGCGGTGGAGGTTACCATGTCTATGCCCTTTGCCTTAGACTTTTTCTTGGACCAACTCTTCTTGAACTTAGCCAATTTCTGCACCATCAACACTTGATGTGTGCCTTTCTTAATATCCTACTCTGCCACTTTGAGCATCCCATGCAATTCAGTGAGCTTCTTATCCATGCCATGCATATGATAGTTCGAGATGAATGTCCCATAGCTGGGCGGAAGAGAACCTAGAACTGCATCAGTAGCCAGCTCATCCAAGAGCGGGAAGCCCAAGCAATCCAAAGCTTGAACATATCCGATCATTTTGATCACATGCGGGCTCAGTGGATCACCTTCCTTCAGCTTACAATCCATCAAGGATCTCCAGACGTTGAACCTTTCGGTCCTAGCATGCACCTGAAACATGCTTTTGAGACTCTCGATCATATCGAAAGCCCCAACATCTTCGAAATGCTGCTGCAAATCGGGCTCCATACAAGCCAGCATGAGGCAGCTGATCTCGTTTGATTCATCAACGAGTTTCTGGTAGGCATTCTTGGTTATTGTACTAGCATTATCAGCAGGTTCCTCTGGAAGCGGATCCTCTAAAACATGTTCCTTTTTATCATGCTTGAGAACAATTCTCAAATTTCTATACCAGGTAGTAAATTTTGTTCCATTCAGTTTATCCTTTTCCAGAATTGATTTCAATGCAAAGTTGGGTTGAGCAGGTGGTGCCATTGATCTACAACAGAAAAATATGCAATCACTAAGCAATGTGTTTATGTAGAGTAATTCTAGCCTTAAACAGAAATACTCCCACTGAAGTCAGCATCCCTCCGCAAACTCTCAATGATTCAGGATCCGACTGGCACATGCGACTACTGAGCTTTAGCATCACTGCTAGACAACATGCCTATCTGGTAACCAACTCCTTGCTAATCGTATCTCTATACGACTCCTGTCGGTCGGGTAGGTATCTCAGACCCCGGCTCCAGACCTCTTTTGACACAAGGCCCAAAACCGTTTTGATAGCCTTGTCAAGTTAACCTAATGTAGTGCATGTCCGTGTCCAACACGAACCCTTCAGTTCAAGGACACCTAGCAGCACCCGAATTTTATGAGCCCACTACTAGACGTACTTGACATGCGAAGGTGCAACATCGGGAATGGAAATTTACTTGATATTCATGAGGGATCTTTCCACCATTCTAACATGCATAGAAACAAAGAAGCATAACAATCACAAGTAAAACATATATTGTGAAATAGTATGGCTTCTTCATGTATGTTCTTCTAGGTCGGCTCCAACTCCGATGACCATCTAGAAACTCCATCTTGTTTGTCATGTCGGGCCGCCAAGCCACCAAAATGATCTCTATTATCCAACTACTACAACTAGTAATGAATTTTACATAGAGTCATAGGTCGACACGCAGGTCGTTATACAATATAATGAAAGCACTTTGGCTCATGCCGGCTGACAAACATGACACGCAAGCCATGTATAATTTACACACATGCATCACATACACATGAGCCATACTATTCACATCAAACCCTGCAAAATAAAGTTATGCATAGAATCGTATTCTACCAGTTTGAGTGATCGTGTACGAAATACAAGGCGCTACGCACACGGCGGTCCTGTTAGAAATATGCCCTAGAGGCAATAATAAAATGGTTATTATTATTTGTACTCTAACTCTTGCCGTTTCCGGCGTTAAGTTATTTTATTTTCTCGGGTTCGGGTTTTTGTCTCCGTGTGTTGTTGTCGTTGTCATGCATCTCATATCATGTCATCATGTGCATTGCATTTGCATACGTGTTCATCTCATGCATTCGAGCATTTTCCCCGTTGTCCGTTTTGCATTCCGGCGCTTCGTTCTCCTCCGGTGGTCATTTCTAGCTTTCTTTCGTGTGTGGGGATTAAACATTTCCGGATTGGACCGAGACTTGCCAAGCGGCCTTGGTTTACTACCGGTAGACCGCCTGTCAAGTTTCGTACCATTTGAACTTCGTTTGATGCTCCAACGGTTAACCGAGGGACCAAAAAGGCCTTGTGTGTGTTGCAGCCCAACACCCCTCCATTTTGGCCCAAAACCCACCTAAACCCTCTCCATCATCTAGATCGTTCGATCATGATCGCGTGGCCAAAAACCGCACCTCATTTGGACTCTCCTAGCTCCCTCTACCTATAAATATGTGTCTCCTCCCGGATTTTTCGCACAGTCCAAACCCTAACCCGCTCCTCCGCGCCGCCGGTCACGTCCGCCGCCGGCCGGACGCGTCCGCCACCGCCCGCGTCCAATTAGAAACTGCCACGTGGCAGCTGCCACCTCCCACCGCCGCCGGCCCGCTCAGCCCGCGTCGGGCCCTCCCTACCGCGCGCCCGGGCCGTCGCCTCCTCTCACCCCGCGCCGCCTGGGGAGCCTGAGCCGCCGCCGCACTTCGAAGCCCGCCGCCGCCTCGCCATTGCCGGCCGGAGTGAGCTCCGCCGGCCGGACCTCCTCGCCCGCGCCACCCCGGCTTCCTTGCCGCCTCACCGCGCCGCCCGCCGCCGCCAGGTCAACGCCACCGCCGCCCGGCCGTCTCTCCCTCCTCCGGCGACCTCCTACGACTCCGGAGAGCCCTCATCTCCGGCGAGGACAAACCTCGGGAAGCTTGCTGTCCGGATCTGGATCTAGATCGAAACTCGGTTGACTTTCCGACCCTAACCCTAATTTTTTTGCCTATGTTCGTCGTGCCGTAACTCCTCATCCGTAGCTCCGTTTTGGGCATATAGCATATCAAAATGTTCATCTCAGAGAGTACATCATTTCATTCCATTGCATCATTTTCATTTTAGTTCATCTTGATGCCTGAAATGCTGTTAGAATAGTGCTACTTGAGATAATTGTCACATCTGCTACTCTATTTAGATATTTGTCATTTTTGCCATGATTATTGTGTGCATGATATGCCCATGAGCTCTACATATGTTTTGTTAAGGGTTTTGCCATCTCTCCAGAGGTGCAACCCATGTATTTTTGTGATGTGTGTGGTGACTAGAACAAGCTTGCAAAGTGAGGCACTTGGTAATTCTGATTTCAGGGACTTAGCATTTCCACAAAGTCCTTGAGCTTTTTATTTCATATGGCCATATGTTCATGTTGTTTCCTAGTGATTCGTGCCTCTTTTGAGGATGATCAGTAAGGATGTTTTGTTAATCTTGTAGTGCTCTATCCATCCATGTCTTTGTTTGCAATTATGGAGCACCCTAGCTTGAGTCAATCGAGCTCTACTTTTGCTACTTCGTGAATCTGGGCAGATTGTCTACTTGTTAGCGATTTTGCCGATGATGTTGTAGTTGATCCGTGCATGCTATGTTATTGTTCTTGCCATGTCTAGCTTGTATTTTGTGTATTATTGATGGGTGTATGCTTAGATTATCATGACTCGCTCCGTAGTGAGTGCATCGAGCTCGTAAACATGCCTACTTGAGATATGTTTCAGCATGTGCCAGTTTTCACTAAGTCTGAGATCTGATTATGTTTTTGCCATGTTCACATGCTTGCCATTGTATTTTCTGATCCATTTTGGCTCAAGGTCACAAAAGGGACTTTTGCTAACCTCTTTGAGTAGCTCCATGCCATGCTTTACTTTTCCATGTTCAGGTCCTGTATCATGTAGTTTTGTTGCTCCGAGGAGTGCTATCTGATCTGAAATTCCAGACAAGTGTTAATTTCACCAAGTCTGAAATCTGTTTGACATATGCATTTTTGCCATGCTTGTTTGAACCTGTTAATGGATGAATTGGCCGTAGCTCAGTGCTAGACTTTCGTTAAGAATCTTGAATGCATCCCTGCCATGTATTTTTATGCCATGTTTGGGTGCTGTAGCATGTTTGTCTCATTGCATTTAGATGGCTACTTGCTGTAAATCACAGACCGGTGTCATATTTGAATCGCTTGCCATTTCCAAACCGTAACTCCGATTCCGACGTCCTTTATCTCGTTTTCAAGCGATTTCATCTCATCTTTCCAGTGTCACACTTGGATTCCCATGTTGAGGCCAGGTTCATGCATCCCTTGTCAAATCTTGCATATGCATCCCGCATCGCATCCCGCATAGCATACCATCCTTGCATCATATTGTTTGAGCTTTGCACGTGGTTGATTGTGTTCCGTTTGCTTGTTTGTCTTGTTTGGGTAGAGCCGGGAGATGATTTCGCTAACGAGGAGCCCGTTGAGTTTGCTTTCGAGGATCCAGTCAACTCTGGCAACTTTGCAGGCAAGATGATCATACCCTCGAAATCACTACAATCTTTGCTTTGCTTGATGCTCGCTCTTTTGCTATGCCAATGCTATGATGCCTACCATTTGCTTTCAAGCCTCCCAAATTGCCATGTCAAACCTCTAACCCCCCCCCATTTCCTAGCAAACCGTTGATTGGCTTTGTTACCGCTTTGCTCAGCCCCTCTTATAGCGTTGCTAGTTGCAGGTGAAGATTGGAGGCCGTTCCTTGTTGGAACTTTTATTTACTTGTTGGGATATCATTATATTGCTATGTTATCTTAATGCATCTATATACTTGGTAAAGGGTGGAAGGCTCGGCCTCTCGCCTAGTGTTTTGTTCCACTCTTGCCACCCTAGTTTCCATCATATCAGTGTTATGTTCCCGGATTTTGCGTTCCTTACGCAGTTGGGTTATAACGGGAACCCCTTGATAGTTCGCCTTGATTAAAGCTTTTCCAGCAATGCCCAACCTTGGTTTTACCATTTGCCACCTAGCCTCTTTTTCCCTTGGGTTTCCGGAGCCCGAGGGTCATCTTATTTTAAACCCCCCCGGGCCAGTGCTCCTCTGAGTGTTGGTCCAACCTAGAGCCCCTTGCAGCGCTAGCTCGGGGAAACTCGAGGGCTGGTTTTAGTTGTACGGATTGCTTATCCGATTGTGCCCTGAGAAAGAGATATGTGCAGCTCCTATCGGGATTTGTCGGCACATTCGGGCGGTGTTGCTGGTTTAGTTTTAACCTGTCGAAGTGTCTTGAAGAATCGAGTTACCGAGCCCGATCGGAACGTCTCAGGAGGACGTCTATTCCTTCGTTGACCGTGAGAGATTGTCATGGGCTAAGTTGGGACTCCCCTGCAGAGATTTTAACTTTCGAAAGCCGTGCCCGCGGTTATGGGCAGATGGGAATTTGTTAATGTCCGGTTGTAGATAACTTGAACCTTAACTTAATTAAAATGAATCAACCGAGTGTGTTACCGTGATGACCTCTTCTCGGCGGAGTCCGGGAAGTGGACACGGTGTTGGAGTAATGTTTGCGCAGGTTGCTCTCTAGTTTCTCGCTCGCGCTTTGCCTCCTCTTCCCGCTCTCTTTTGCGAACAGGGTAGCCACCATATATGCTAGTCGCTTGCTGCAGCTCCACATATATTTACCTTGCCTTACCTATAAGCTTAAATAGTCTTGATAGCGAGGGTGCGAGATTGCTGAGTCCCTGTGGCTCACAGATTACTATTACACCAGATGCAGGGCGTGATGATTCCGCTCCAGGTGACTCGCTCGAGCTCAAGTGGGAGTTCGACGAGGACTCTCAACATTACTATGTTTCCTTTCCTGATGATCAGTAGTGGTGCCCTGTTGGGGGTGATCGGGACCGTGTCGCATGTTGGGTTATCTTTTATTTTGGCGCCGTAGTCGGGCCATGAGTGTTTGGATGTTGTAATGTTATTTATGTATCTTGATTGACGTGGCGAGTGTAAGCCAACTATGTTATCTCCCCTTTATTATTCATATTACATGGGATGTTGTGAAGATTGCCTTACTTGCGACACATGCCTTCAATGCGATTATGCCTCTAAGTCGTGCCTCGACACGTGGGAGATATAGTCGCATCGAGGGTGTTACAAGTTGGTAATCAGAGCCTTCCCCGACCTTAGGAGCCCCATTGCTTGATCGTTTTTAGCAGCCGAGTTGTGTCTAGAAAAATGTTTTGAGTCATTTAGGAATTATATATCGGAGAGTTTAGGAATTCTTTTTTACTTCCCAGTCTCCTCATTGCTCTGGTAAGGCATCCTGACGTAGAGTTTTGACTCTTCTCTTCTCAAATTTCACTAAAAAAAATTTTAGGATCACGCGGGTATCATGGAATCGTTCCGATGGTTTTATGACGAGAACATTGTCTTGGTGCCTCCTGTCAGGAGTTTTGTGGAAGTGTCCCGGGGAGTTGAGCTCTGAGGTGTTGTTGTCATAATTTTATCGTTGTAGTTCTGGAATACCTGAGTTTAGTACGTCGACATCGAAAATCTCTTTTATGCAATTCGTTGGTGAGATAACCTCGACGCCACCCAGTACTAGGGCGGGAGTTCGGGAGTATCGCCATAACTTGTATAACGGATGCTTTTCGAAGGTTGAGGTAGATGGTTTCCGAAGTTTTTCTCGGTTATGTGTTGAAGGATGGATACAACTGGATGTAGGATTTGCTAGATTTGGGTGAGATATTATGCTCCCCCTGTATCCCCAACACCTTATTGCATAACCGGAAAGGTTCGGGAGTTTCATAGGTGGGAATTCTAGTAGCTCTAGTTCTTCTTCCATGGATAGTTGGTTTGTGATTGGGATTTCTTACCGATTATTCGTTCTTGATCCGTACCTTGTTGATTTATTTCTCTACCTTAATTCTAAGTGGCTTCTCAATTTATGGATATGTGACCATTTCAAGAGGAATGCATTCGTTCATTTTGTTCGGATGTGAAGACTATATGTTGCAATTTTCATTCCGTTGGATTCAGCTTCAATATTTGTCTATCTATGTGCTAATGGATGTCAACCTCTTCAGGATGGCTCCTCCAACGCGCACGACTCCGAATCCTGATCCGCCACCACCTCCACCTCCTCCGGAGGCATGGCAAGCTGTGATGGCCGCAACCAATGCAAACACACAGTTGATCATGCAAATTCTTCAAGAGCGCAATCAAGGCAACCAAGGGAACCAAGGCAACTATCAGAATCACTCTGCTACACTCAACCAGTTCCTTGCTAACGGGCCAAAGACTTTCAGCAATTGTGTTGAGGCAACCGATGCCGACGATTGGCTTGTGGATTTGTGCAAGCATTTCGAGTGCAGTAACATCAGGCCTGAGGACTTCGTCAAGTTCGCTTCCTTCCAACTCAAAGATCAAGCTGCAGAATGGTTCCAGCAGTTCAAGGATTCCAGAGGTGGACGTGTTATCACTTGGGATGAATTCCGTCAAGATTTCAGAGCTCACCATATTCCTCAGAGCGTGGTTGAAAGCAAGCGTGAGGAATTCCGCAACCTGACGCAAGGCTCTTTGTCTGTCTATGACTACAACAAGTTGTTTCAGAAGCTCGCCCGCTTTGGTAAGCAGGACGTCCCTAATGAGAAGAGCATGATATACCAGTTCAGGGGTGGTCTCAAAGAAGAAATTCAGCTAGCTCTTGTTCTCTTTGAGCCCTTGAGATATGATGAGTTCTACAACATGGCACTGAAGCAAGAGGCTGCTCAATTGAGGTGTGATGCTTCCAAGAAGCGAGTCATAGATGTTACTCCTTCTTCCTCTACTCAAGTGGCCAAGCAGCAGAAGTATTGGCTTCCTCCTCCTCCGTTTCGTCAGCCGTATCAGCAGAAGAGAAAAGGTGGCAGTGGTTCTTCCCACCCACCCAACCCTGGCTTTCAGAACAAGACTTCGTCTCAAGCTCCAAGATCAAGTGCTCCATATCACCGTCCGCTTTCAGAGGTCACGTGCAACAAGTGCCAACAGAAGGGTCACTATGCCAACAAGTGTTTCAACCAGAGGCGTCTTCCTCCTCCTCCTCTTGTCAGATCGGCAAGTACAGCTGTGGTCAAGCATAACCCCAAGTACGCCAAGGTCAATATGGTGAATGCAGCTCAAGCAGAGGATTCATCAGATGTCATCATGGGTAACCTTCCTGTTAACGATATTCCCGCAAGAGTTCTTTTTGACACTGGTGCATCGCATTGTTTCATCTCGAGACCTTTTGCATCTAAGCATGATTTTGTTACTCAAGTGTTGCCGAAACCGTTGGCTATTGTCTCTCCGGCCCGTCAAATGACATCTCGAGTATGCGTTCCGGATGTCACAATCACTTTGGGTGACTATAAGTTCTTGTCCTCTCCAAATGTTCTGGGTGACTCGGATATTGATCTTATTCTGGGAATGGATTGGCTTTCTAAGCACAAGGCTCAGCTTGATTGTGCAGCCAAGCAGATTCAATTGACTCATTCGTCTGAGGATGTAATTGTCTTTGCCGCTCGTGATGATACCATCCGTTTGTTTTCTCTCAATGAGAAGGGTGAACTAGATGCTATCTCGCAAATTCCAGTCGTTTGCGAATATCAAGATGTCTTTCCAGAAGAGCTTCCAGGAATGCCTCTGCACCGGCCAGTTGAATTCGTTATTGATCTTGAGCCTGGCACGGAACCAGTGTGCAAGCGTCCTTACAAGCTCGGACCTAAAGAGTTGAAGGAGCTGAAGAAGCAACTCGATATTCAAGAAAGAATGGGTCTCATCCAGCCTAGTTCTTCTCCGTGGGGTTGTGGTGTTCTTTTTGTGAAGAAGAAGGATGGAATGGACCGGCTTTGTGTTGATTACCGTCCATTGAACAAGAAGACTATAAAGAACAAATACCCACTTCCCAACATCAACGAGCTATTCGAACAACTCAAAGGTGCCCAAGTATTCTCCAAGCTTGATCTCCGTATGGGTTATCATCATATTCGAATCCGTGAGCAAGATATTCCCAAGACGGCTTTCAGGACAAGCTATGGTTCATATGAATACACTGTCATGTCTTTTAGCCTCGTCAACGCTCCTCCGACGTTCTCTCGCATGATGAACTTCATCTTCAACGCCTACACCAATGACTTCGTTTTGGTCTATCTCGATGACATTCTGGTTTTCTCGAAGAACAAGGAAGATCATGCCAAGCACTTGCGTTTGGTACTCGATAAGCTCAGGGAACATCAGTTCTACGCCAAGTTCTCCAAGTGCGAATTTTGGCTCGATGAGGTTCTTTATCTTGGTCATATCATCTCTGCCAAGGGCATTTCGGTGAATCCTGAGAAGGTGTCTGCAATTGTGAATTGGGAACCTCCTCAGAACGTGAAGCAACTCCGTAGCTTCCTCGGTCTCGCAAGCTAATGTCGAAGATTCATTGAAAACTTTTCTAAGATCGTGAAGCCTCTCTCAAATCTTCTCCAGAAGCACGTCAAGTACGTTTGGTCTCTGGAGTGTGACATTTCTTTCAACACTTTGAAAGAGAAATTGATCACTGCTCCAGTTCTGACTCCTCCTGATGAATCCAAGCCGTACGAGGTCTTTTGTGATGCCTCTGTTCAAGGTCTTCGTGCAGTGTTGATGCAAGAGAAGAAAGTTGTTGCTTATACCTCTCGCCAGTTGAAGCCTAATGAGAAGAACTACCCCACTCATGATCTCGAATTGGCGGCAGTTGTGCATGCTCTTTTGACTTGGAGACATCTCTTATTGGGAAGAAAAGTGGACATTTTCACTGATCACAAGAGTCTCAAGTACATCTTCACTCAGCCTAATCTCAACCTCAAGCAAACTCGATGGGTCGAAATGATTCAAGAGTATAATCTGAGTATCGAGTATACTCCAGGCAAGGCCAATGTGATTGCTGATGCATTGAGCAGGAAGGCTTATTGCAACAGTCTGATTCTCAAGCCTTATCAACCCGAGCTTTGTGAAGCTTTCCGCAAACTTAATCTGCAAGTTGTTCCTCAAGGTTTCCTCGCCAACCTTCAAGTCTCTCCTACCTTGGAAGACCAGATTCACCAAGCCCAGCTCCTTGATGCTATGGTGAAAAAGGTGAAGATTGGGATTGCCAAGAGTCAACCCAAGTACAAGTGCTACCGCCTTGATGACAAGGATACTCTCTTCTTCGAGGATCGTATTGTTGTACCCAAAGGTGACCTCCGTAAAGTGATCATGAATGAGGCTCACAATTCTCTCCTCTCCATCCACCCTGGGAGCACGAAGATGTATCAGGACCTCAAGCAGGCTTATTGGTGGACTCGAATGAAGCGTGAGATTGCTCAATTCGTGAATGAATGTGATGTCTGCAGAAGAGTAAAGGCAGAACACCAAAGGCCAGCTGGTCTCCTCCAACCTCTTGCCATTCCAGAATGGAAGTTTGACCACATTGAGATGGACTTCGTGACTGGGTTTCCAAATTCCAAGCATGGCAATGATGCTATATTCGTTGTCATCGACAAACTCACTAAAGTGGCTCACTTTCTGCCTATCAAAGAGTCAATCACTGCAGCTCAATTGGCAGAACTCTATACCTCTCGTATTGTCTCTATGCACGGTATTCCACAAGTGATCTCTTCAGACCGTGGCAGCATCTTTACCTCTAAGTTTTGGGATTCTTTTCAGAAGGCCATGGGCACCAACATCCGCTTCAGCACAACTTTCCATCCTCAAACTAGCGGTCAAGTCGAGCGTGTCAACCAGATTCTTGAAGATATGCTCAGGGCTTGGGTGATCTCCTTCGGCATGAAGTGGGAGGATTGTCTTCCTTATGCTGAATTCTCCTACAACAACAGTTTTCAAGCAAGTTCGGGCAAGGCCCCATTTGAAATTCTGTATGGCAGGAAGTGCCGTACCCCTCTCAACTGGTCTGAAACCGGTGAACGCCAGCTTTTGTGTAATGACTTAATCACAGAGGTAGAGGAAATGTGCAAAGTCATTCGAGATAACCTCAAAGCAGCCCAATCCCGCCAGAAGAGCTACTATGATAGTAAGCACCGTGATTTGGCTTTCGAGATCGGAGATCATGTTTACCTCCGCGTCTCTCCTATGAAAGGTACTCGTCGCTTAGGTATCAAAGGGAAGCTTGCCCCCAGATACGTGGGACCTTTCAAGATTGTCAGCAAGAGAGGCGATCTCGCCTATCAACTCGAGCTTCCTTCAAACTTTGCAAATGTTCATGATGTGTTCCATGTCTCTCAGCTTCGAAAGTGCTTCAAGACTCCTGACCGCACCGTCAACTTCGAGGACATTGAGCTCCGAGAAGATCTATCTTACCTTGAGCACCCAGTTGCTATTCTTGAAGAGACGGAACGCAAGACTCGCAACAAGTTAATCAAATTCCTCAAAGTCAAGTGGTCACACCATTCCGACCGTGAAGCTACCTGGGAACGCGAGGATCACCTCCGTTCGGAGTACCCGACGTTCTTTCAGTCCTAGATCTCGGGACGAGATCCTTTCGAAGTGGTGGAGTGTTGTAACACCCCGGATATAACCTTCCCAATTTGTACTCTAACTCTTGCCGTTTCCGGCGTCAAGTTATTTTATTTTCTTGGGTTCGTGTTTTTGTCTCCGTGTGTTGTTGTCGTTGTCATGCATCTCATATCATGTCATCATGTGCATTGCATTTGCATACGTGTTCGTCTCATGCATTCGAGCATTTTCCCCGTTGTCCGTTTTGCATTCCGGCGCTTGATTCTCCTCCGGTGGTCATTTCTAGCTTTCTTTCGTGTGTGGGGATTAAACATTTCCGGATTGGACCGAGACTTGCCAAGCGGCCTTGGTTTACTACCGCTAGACCGCCTGTCAAGTTTCGTACCATTTGGACTTCGTTTGATGCTCCAACGGTTAACCGAGGGACCGAAAAGGCCTTGTGTGTGTTGCAGCCCAACACCCCTCCATTTTGGCCCAAAACCCACCTAAACCCTCTCCATCATCTAGATCGTTCGATCATGATCGCGTGGCCGAAAACCGCACCTCATTTGGACTCTCCTAGCTCCCTCTACCTATAAATATGTGTCTCCTCCCGGATTTTTCGCGCAGTCCAAACCCTAACCCACTCCTCCGCGCCACCGGATACGTCCGCCGCCGGCCGGACGCGTCCACCACCGCCCGCGTCCAATTAGAAACTGCCACGTGGCAGCCGCCACCTCCCACCACCGCTGGCCCGCTCAGCCCGCGTCGGGCCTTCCCCACCGCGCGCCCGGGCCGCCGCCTCTTCTCACCCCGCGCCGCCTGGGGAGCCCGAGCCGCCGCCGCACTTCGAAGCCCGCCGCCGTCGCGCCATTGCCAGCCGGAGCGAGCTCCGCCGGCCGGACCTCCTCGCCTGCGCCGCCTCGGCTTCCTCGCCGCCTCACCGCGCCGCCCGCCGCCGCCAGGTCAACGCCACCGCCGCCCGGCCGTCTCTCCCTCCTCCGACGACCTCCTATGACTCCGGCGAGCCCTCACCTCCGGCGAGGACGAACCTCAGGAAGTGTGCTGTCCGGATCTGGATCTAGATCCAAACTCGGTTGACTTTCCGACCCTAACCCTAATTTTTTTGCCTATGTTCGTCGTGCCGTAACTCCTCATCCGTAGCTCCGTTTTGGGCATATAGCATATCAAAAAGTTCATCTCAGAGAGTACATCATTTAATTCCATTGCATCATTTTCATTTGAGTTCATCTTGATGCCCGAAATGCTGTTAGAAGAGTGCTACTTGAGATAATTGTCAGATCTGCTACTCCATTTAGATATTTGTCATTTTGCCATGATTATTGTGTGCATGATATGCCCATGAGCTCTACATATGTTTTGTTAAGGGTTTTGCCATCTCTCCAGAGGTACAACCCATTTATTTTTGTGATGTGTGTGGTGACTAGCACAAACTTGCAAAGTGAGGCACTTGGTAATTCTGATTTCAGGGACTTAGCATTTCCACAAAGTCCTTGAGCTTTTTATTTCATATGGCCATATGTTCATGTTGTTTCCTAGTGATTCGTGCCTCTTTTGAGGATGATCAGTAAGGATGTTTTGTTAATCTTGTAGTGCTCTATCCATCCATGTCTTTGTTTGCAATTATGGAGCACCCTAGCTTGAGTCAATCGAGCTCTACTTTTGCTACTTCGTGAATCTGGGCAGATTGTCTACTTGTTAGCGATTTTGCCGATGATGTTGTAGTTGATCTGTGCATGCTATGTTATTGTTCTTGCCATGTCTAGCTTGTATTTTGTGTATTATTGATGGGTGTATGCTTAGATTATCATGACTCGCTCCGTAGTGAGTGCATCGAGCTCGTAAACATGCCTACTTGAGATATGTTTCAGCATGTGCCAGTTTTCACTAAGTCTGAGATCTGATTATGTTTTTGCCATGTTCACATGCTTGCCATTGTATTTTCTGATCCATTTTGGCTCAAGGTCACTAAGGGACTTTTGCTAACCTCTTTGAGTAGCTCCATGCCATGCTTTACTTTGCCATGTTCAGGTCCTGTATCATGTAGTTTTGTTGCTCCGAGGAGTGCTATCTGATCTGAAATTCCAGACAAGTGTTAATTTCACCAAGTCTGAAATCTGTTTGACATATGCATTTTTGCCATGCTTGTTTGAACCTGTTAATGGATGAATTGGCCGTAGCTCAGTGCTAGACTTTCGTTAAGAATCTTGAATGCATCCCTGCCATGTATTTTTATGCCATGTTTGGGTGCTGTAGCATGTTTGTCTCATTGCATTTAGATGGCTACTTGCTGTAAATCGCAGACCGGTGTCATATTTGAATCGCTTGCCATTTCCAAACCGTAACTCCGATTCCGACGTTCTTTATATTGTTTTCAAGCGATTTCATCTCATCTTTCCAGTGGCACACTTGGATTACCATGTTGAGGCCAGGTTCATGCATCCCTTGTCAAATCTTGCATATGCATCCCGCATCGCATCCCGCATAGCATACCATCCTTGCATCATATTGTTTGAGCTTTGCACGTGGTTGATTGTGTTCCGCTTGCTTGTTTGTCTTGTTTGGGTAGAGTCGGGAGACGATTTCGCTAATGAGGAGCCCGTTGAGTTTGCTTTCGAGGATCCAGTCAACTCTGACAACTTTGCAGGCAAGATGATCATACCCTCGAAATCACTACTATCTTTGCTTTGCTTGATGCTCGCTCTTTTGCTATGCCAATGATATGATGCCTACCATTTGCTTTCAAGCCTCCCAAATTGCCATGTCAAACCTATAACCCCCCCATGTCCTAGCAAACCGTTGATTGGCTATGTTACCGCTTTGCTCAGCCCCTCTTATAGCGTTGCTAGTTGCAGGTGAAGATTGGAGGCCGTTCCTTGTTGGAACTTTTATTTACTTGTTGGGATATCATTATATTGCTATGTTATATTAATGTATCTATATATTTGGTAAAGGGTGGAAGGCTCGGCCTCTCGCCTAGTGTTTTGTTCCACTCTTGCCGCCCTAGTTTCCGTCATATCGGTGTTATGTTCCCGGATTTTGCGTTCCTTATGCGGTTGGGTTATAATGGGAACCCCTTGATAGTTCGCCTTGATTAAAGCTTTTCCAGCAATGCCCAACCTTGGTTTTACCATTTGCCACCTAGCCTATTTTTCCCTTGGGTTTCCGGAGCCCAAGGGTCATCTTATTTTAACCCCCCCCCGGGCCAGTGCTCCTCTGAGTGTTGGTCCAACCTAGAGCCCCTTGCAGTGCCACCTCAGGGAAACTCGAGGGCTGGTTTTAGTTGTACGGATTGCTTATCCGATTGTGCCCTGAGAAAGAGATATGTGCAGCTCCTATCGGGATTTGTCGGCACATTCGGGCGGTGTTGCTGGTTTAGTTTTAACATGTCGAAGTGTCTTGAAGAACCGAGGTACCGAGCCTGATCGGAATGTCTCGGGAGGAGGTCTATTCCTTCGTTGACCGTGAGAGCTTGTCATGGGCTAAGTTGGGACTCCCCTGCAGGGATTTGAACTTTCAAAAGCCATCCCGCGGTTATGGGCAGATGGGAATTTGTTAATGTTCGGTTGTAGATAACTTGAACCTTAACTTAATTAAAATGAATCAACCGAGTGTGTTACCGTGATGACCTCTTCTCGGCGGAGTCCGGGAAGTTTACACGGTGTTGGAGTAATGTTTGCGCAGGTTGCTCTCTAGTTTCTCGCTCACGCTTTGCCTCCTCTTCCCGCTCTCTTTTGCGAACAGGGTAGCCACCATATATGCTAGTCACTTGCTGCAGCTCCACATATATTTACCTTGCCTTACCTATAAGCTTAAATAGTCTTGATCGCGAGGGTGCGAGATTGCTGAGTCCCTGTGGCTCACAGATTACTATTACACCAGATGCAGGGCGTGATGATTCCGCTCCAGGTGATGCGCTCGAGCTCAAGTGGGAGTTCGACGAGGACTCTCAACGTTACTATGTTTCCTTTCCTGATGATCAGTAGTGGTGCCCTGTTGGGGGTGATCGCGACCGTGTCGCATGTTGGGTTATCTTTTATTTTGGCGCCGTAGTCGGGCCATGAGTGTTTGGATGTTGTAATGTTATTTATGTATCTTGATTGACGTGGCGAGTGTAAGCCAACTATGTTATCTCCCCTTTATTATTCATATTACATGAGATGTTGTGAAGATTGCCTTACTTGCGACACATGCCTTCAATGCGATTATGCCTCTAAGTCGTGCCTCGACAAGTGGGAGATATAGTCGCATCGAGGGTGTTACAGAGTCATAGGTCGACACGCAGGTCGTTATACAATATAATGAAAGCACTTTGGCTCATGCCGGCTGACAAACATGACACGCAAGCCATGTATAATTTACACACATGCATCACATACACATGAGCCATACTATTCACATCAAACCCTGCAAAATAAAGTTATGCATAGAATCGTATTCTACCGGTTTGAGTGATCATGTATGAAATACAAGGCGCTACGCACACGGCGGTCCTGTTAGAAATATGCCCTAGAGGCAATAATAAAATGGTTATTATTAAATTTCCTTGTTCATGATAATTGTCTATTGTTCATGCTATAATTGTATTATCCGGAAACAGTAATACGTGTGTGAATATATAGACCACAATGTGTCCCTAGTGAGCCTCTAGTTGACTAGCTCGTTGATCAATAGATGGTTACGGTTTCCTGACCATGGACATTGGATGTCGATGATAACGGGATCACATCATTAGGAGAATGATGTGATGGACAAGACCCAATCAGAAGCCTAGCACAAGATCGTGTAGTTCGTATGCTAAAGCTTTTCTAATGTCAAGTATCTTTTCCTTAGACCATGAGATTGTGCAACTCACAGATACCGTAGGAATGCTTTGGGTGTGCCAAACGTCACAACGTAACTGGGTTGCTATAAAGGTGCACTATGGGTATCTCCGAAAGTATCTGTTGGGTTGGCACGAATTGAGACTAGGATTTGTCACTCCGTATGATGGAGAGGTATCTCTGGGCCCACTCGGTAAGACATCATCGTAATGAGCTCAATGTGACTAAGGGGTTGGTCACGGGATGATGTGTTATGGAACGAGTAAAGAGACTTGCCATAACGAGATCGAACAAGGTATCGGTATACCGACGATCGA
Organism: Triticum urartu; assembly: GCF_056163025.1. NCBI lineage: Eukaryota > Viridiplantae > Streptophyta > Magnoliopsida > Poales > Poaceae > Triticum > Triticum urartu. The sequence continues at coordinate 358,131,300 of NC_141877.1, forward strand.
ATCTCGGGCAAGTGCTATACCATAGACAAAGGGAATCGTATACGGGATTGATTGAATCCTTGACATCGTGGTTCATCCGATGAGATCATAGTGGAACATGTGGGAGCCAACATGGGTATCCAGATCCCTCTATTGGTTATTGGCCGGTGAGATGTCTCGGTCATGTCTGCGTAGTTCCCGAACCCGTAGGGTCTACACACTTAAGGTTTGATGACGCTAGGGTTATAGGGAATAGATGTACGTGGTTACCCAATGTTGTTCAGAGTCCCGGATGAGATCCCGGACGTCACAAGGAGTTCCGGAATGGTCCGGAGGTAAAGATTTATATATGGGAAGTCCAGTTTCAGCCACCGGAAAGGTTTCGGGGTTTATCGGTATTGTACCGGGACCACCGAAGGGGTTCCGGGGGTCCACCGGGAGGGTCCACCTGCCCCGAAGGACCTAATGGGCTGTAGTTGGGTGGGAACCAGCCCCTTAGTGGGCTGGTGCGCCCCCAAGGGCCCAAGACACCTAGGGTTGGAAATCCTAGGGGGCCGCCCCCCTCTAGATGGATCTAGGGGGCCGACGCCCCCTCCCCTTCCCCTATATATAGTGGGGGTTTTGGGGCTGCCATAGACACGAGTCTCCCTCTCTCCTGGCGCAGACCTACCCCTCTCCCTCCTCGTCTCTCGCAGTGCTTGGCGAAGCCCTGCTGGAGTGCCACGCTCCTCCACCACCACCACGCCGTCGTGCTGCTGCTGGACGGAGTCTTCCCCAACCTCTCCCTCTCTCCTTGCTGGATCAAGGCGCGGGAGACGTCACCGGGCTGCACGTGTGTTGAACGCTGAGGCACCGTTGTTCGGTGCTTAGATCGGAATTGGCCGCGATCTGAATCGCTTCGTGTACGACTCCACCGACCACATTCTTGCAACGCTTCCGCATCGCGATCTTCAAAGGTATGAAGATGCACTCCCCTCTCGTTGCTAGTAAACTCCATAGATTGATCTTGGTGATGCGTAGAAATTTTTTAATTTCTGCAATGATCCCCAACAGTGGCATCATGAGCTAGGTCTATGTGTAGTTTCTATGCGCGAGCAGAACACAAATTGTTGTGGGCGTTGATTTTGTCAATTTACTTGCCATTACTGGTCTTATCTTGATTCGGCGGGATCGTGGGATGAAGTGGCCCGGACCGACCTTACACGTACGCTTACGTGGGACAGGTTCCACCGACTGATATGCACTAGTTGCATAAGGTGGCTAGGAGGTGTCTGTCTCTCCCACTTTAGTCGGATCGGATTCGATGGAAATGGTCCTTATGAAGGGTAAATAGAAATTGGCATATCACGTTGTGGTTTTGGCGTAGGTAAGAAATGTTCTTGCTAGAAACCTATAGCAGCCACGTAAAAATTTGCAACAACAATTAGAAGACGTCTAACTTGTTCTTGCGGCATATGCCATGTGATGTGATATGGCCAAAAGGATGTGATGAATGATATATGTGATGTATGAGATTGATCATGTTCTTGTAATAGGAAACACGACTTGCATGTCGATGAGTATGACAACCGGCAGGAGCCATAGGAGTTGTCTTAATTTATTGTATGACCTACGTGTCAATGAAAACGCCATGTAATTACTTTACTTTATTGCTAACCGTTAGCTATAGTAGTAGAAGTAATAGTTGGTGAGACAACTTCATGAAGACACGATGGTGGAGATCATGATGATGGAGATCATGGTGTCATGCCGGTGACGATGATGATCATGGCGCCCCAAAAATGGCGATCAAAAGGAGCAAAATGATATTGGCCATATCATGTCACTATTTGATTGCATGTGATGTTTATCATGTTTTTACATCTTATTTTCTTAGAACGATGGTAGCATAAATAAGATGATCCCTCATTAAAATATCAAGAATTGTGTTGCCCCTAACTGTGCACCATTGCTAAGGTCCGTTGTTCCGAAGCACCACATGATGATCGGGTGTGATAGGTTCTAACGTTCGCATAGGGTGTAAGCCAGATTTACACACGCAATACACTTAGGTTGACTTGACGAGCCTAGCATGTACAGACATGGCCTCGGAACACGGAAGACCGAAAGGTCAAACATGAGTCGTATAGAAGATACGATCAACATGAAGATGTTCACCGATGATGACTAGTCTATCTCACGTGATGATCAGACACGGCCTAGTTGACTCGGATCATGTATCACTTAGATGACTAGCGAGATGTCTATCTGAGTGGGAATTCATTAAATAATTTGATTAGATGAACTTAATTATCATGAACATAGTCTAAAATCTTTGCAATGTCTTGTAGATCAAATGGCCCACGCTAATGTTGCCCTCAACTTCATCGCGTTCCTAGAGAAAACCAAGCTGAAAGACGATGGCGGCAACTACACGGACTGGGTCCGTGACCTGAGGATTATCCTCATAGATGCCAAGAAAGCATATGTCCTTGAAGCACCGCTAGGTGATGCACCTGTTTTCCCAGCAACTCAAGACGTTATGAACGCCTGGCAGTCGCGTAGTGATGATTACTCCCTGGTTCAGTGCGGCATGCTTTACAGCTTAGAACCGGGGCTCCAAAAGCATTTTGAGCAGCACGGAGCATATGAGATGTTCCAAGAGCTGAAAATGGTTTTCCAAGCTCATGCCCGGGTCGAGAGATATGAAGTCTCCGACAAGTTCTATAGTTGTAAGATGGAGGAGAATAGTTCTGTCAGCGAGCACATACTAAAAATGTCTGGGTTGCACAACCGCTTATCTCAGCTGGGAGTTAATCTCCCGGATGATGCGGTCGTTGACAGAATCCTTCAGTCGCTCCCACCTAGCTACAAGAGCTTTGTGATGAACTTCAATATGCAGGGGATGGAAAAGACCATTCCTGAGGTATATTCAATGCTGAAATCAGCGGAGCTGGAGATCAAAAAGGAACGTCAAGTGTTGATGGTGAATAAAACCACTAAGTCCAAGAAAGGCAACGGTAAGAAGAACTTCAAGAAGGACGGCAAGGGAGTTGCCGCGCCCGGTAAGCCAGTTGCCGGGAAGAAGCCAAAGCATGGACCCAAGCCTGAGACTGAGTGCTTTTATTGCAAGGGAAATGGTCACTGGAAGCGGAACTACCCCAAGTACTTAGCGGATAAGAAGGCCGGCAATACCAAAGGTATATGTGATATACATGTTATTTATGTGTACCTAACCAGCGCTCGTAGTAACTCCTGGGTATTTGATACCGGTGCAGTTGCTCATATTTGTAACTCAAAACAGGAGCTGCGGAATAAGCGGAGACTGGCGAAGGACGAGGTGACGAGACGCGTCGGTAATGGTTCCAAGGTCGATGTGATCGCCGTCGGCACGCTACCTCTACATTTACCTACGGGATTAGTTTTAAACCTCAATAATTGTTATTTAGTACCAGCTTTGAGCATGAACATTGTATCTGGATCTCGTTTAATGCAAGATGGCTACTCATTTAAATCTGAGAATAATGGTTGTTCTATTTATATGAGAGACATGTTTTATGGTCATGACACGCTGGTCAATGGTTTATTCTTATTTAATATCGAACATGATGTTACACATATTCATAGTGTGAATGCCAAAAGATGTAAGGTTGATAATGATAGTCCCACATACTTGTGGCACTGCCGCCTTGGTCACATTGGTGTCAAACGCATGAAGAAACTCCATGCAGATGGACTTTTGGAGTCTCTTGATTATGAATCATTTGACACGTGCGAACCATGCCTAATGGGAAAAATGACCAAGACTCCGTTCTCCGGAACAATGGAGCGAGCAACCATCTTATTGGAAATCATACATACTGATGTGTGCGGTCCAATGAGTGTTGAGGCTCGTGGTGGTTATCGTTATGTCCTCACCCTCACTGGTGACTTAAGTAGATATGGGTATGTCTACTTGATGAAACACAAGTCTGAGACCTTTGAAAAGTTCAAGGAATTTCTGAATGAGGTTGAGAATCAACATGACAGGAAAATAAAGTTCTTACGATCAGATCATGGAGGGGAATATTTGAGTTACGAATTTGGCATGCACTTAAGGAAATGTGGAATTGTTTCACAACTCATGCCGCCTGGAACACTCAGCGTAATGGTGTGTCCGAACGTCGTAATCGCACTCTATTGGATATGGTGCGATCTGTGATGTCTCTTACCGATCTACCGCTATCATTTTGGGGTTATGCTATAGAGACTGCCACATTCACTTTAAATAGGGCTCCGTCAAAATCCGTTGAGACGACACCGTATGAATTGTGGTTTGGGAAGAAACCTAAGCTGTCGTTTTTGAAAGTTTGGGGATGCGATGCTTATGTCAAGAAACTTCAACTTGAAAAGCTCGAACCCAAATCAGAAAAATGCGTCTTCATAGGATACCCTAAGGAAACTATTGGGTATACCTTCTACCTCAGATCCGAAGGCAAGATCTTTGTTGCCAAGAATGGATCCTTTCTAAAGAAAGAGTTTCTCTCGAAAGAAGTAAGTGGGAGGAAAGTAGAACTTGATGAAGTATTGCCTCTTGAACCGGAGAGTAGCGCAGCTCAAGAAAATGTTTCTATGGTGCCTGCACCGACTAGAGAGGAAGTTAATGATGATGATCACGAAACTTCAGTTCAAGTTGCTACTGAACTTCGTAGGTCCACAAGGACACGTTCCGCACCAGAGTGGTACGGCAACCCTGTCCTGGAAATCATGTTGTTAGACAAAGGTGAACCTTCAAACTATGAAGAAGCGATGGCGGGCCTGGATTCCGACAAATGGCTTGAAGCCATGAAATCCGAGATAGGATCCATGTATGAAAACAAAGTATGGACTTTGACTTACTTGCCCGATGATCGGCGAGCCATAGAAAATAAATGGATCTTTAAGAAGAAGACAGACGCGGACGGTAATGTAACCATCTATAAGGCTCGGCTTGTCGCTAAGGGTTATCGACAAGTTCAAGGGGTTGACTACGATGAGACCTTCTCACCCATAGCGAAGCTGAAGTCTGTCCGAATCATGTTAGCAATTTCCGCATTCTATGATTATGAGATATGGCAAATGGACGTCAAAATGGCATTCCTTAATGGTTTACTTAAGGAAGAATTGTATATGATGCAGCCGGAAGGTTTTGTCAATCCTAAGAATGCTGACAAGGTATGCAAGCTCCAACGCTCGATCTATGGGCTGGTGCAAGCATCTCGGAGTTGGAACATTCATTTTGATGAGATGATCGAAGCGTTTGGGTTTACGCAGATTTATGGAGAAGCCTGTGTTTACAAGAAAGTGAGTGGGAGCTCTGTAGCATTTCTCATATTATATGTGGATGACAAACTATTGATGGGAAATGATATAGAACTCTTGGAAAGCATAAAGGCCTACTTGAATAAGTGTTTTTCAATGAAGGACCTTGGAGAAACTGCTTACATATTAGGCATCAAGATCTATAGAGATAGATCGAGACGCCTCATTGATCTTTCACAAAGCACGTACCTTGACAAGATATTGAAGAAGTTCAATATGGATCAGTCCAAGAAGGGGTTCTTGCATGTATTGCAAGGTGTGAGATTGAGCACGGCTCAATGCCCAACCACGACAGAAGATAGAGAAAAGATGAGTGTCATCCCCTATGCCTCGGCCATAGGGTCTATTACGTATGCCATGCTATGTACCAGACCTGATGTAAACCTTGCCGTAAGTTTGGTAGGAAGGTACCAAAGTAATCTCGGCATGGAAGACTAGACAACGGTCAAGAATATCCTAAAGTACCTGAAAAGGACTAAGGATATGTTTCTCATTTATGGAGGTGACGAAGAGCTCGTCGTAAAGGGTTACGTCGATGCTAGTTTCGACACAGATCTAGATGACTCCAAGTCACAAACCGGATACATGTATATTTTGAATGGTGGTGCAGTCAGCTGGTGCAGTTGCAAGCAAAGCGTCGTGGCGGGATCTACATGTGAAGCGGAGTACATGGCAGCCTCGGAGGCAGCACATGAAGCAATCTGGATGAAGGAGTTCATTACTGACCTAGGAGTTATTCCCAATGCGTCGGGCCCGATGACTCTTTTTTGTGACAACACTGGAGCTATTGCCCTTGCCAATGAGCCTAGGTTTCACAAGAAGACCAGGCATATCAACCGTCGCTTCAAGACCATTCGTGAAAATGTTCAAGATGGAGATATAGAGATTTGTAAAATGCATACGGACCTGAATGTCGTAGGTCCGTTGACTAAACCTCTTCCACGTGCAAAACATGATCAACACCAGAACTCTATGGGTGTTCGATTCATCACAATGTAACTAGGTTATTGACTCTAGTGCAAGTGGGAGACTGTTGGAAATATGCCCTAGAGGCAATAATAAAATGGTTATTATTATATTTCCTTGTTCATGATAATTGTCTATTGTTCATGCTATAATTGTATTATCCGGAAACAGTAATACATGTGTGAATATATAGACCACAACGTGTCCCTAGTGAGCCTCTAGTTGTCAAGCTCGTTGATCAATAGATGGTTACGGTTTCCTGACCATGGACATTGGATGTCGTTGATAACGGGATCACATCATTAGGAGAATGATGTGATGGACAAGACCCAATCCTAAGCCTAGCACAAGATCATGTAGTTTGTATGCTAAAGATTTTCTAATGTCAAGTATCTTTTCTTTAGACCATGAGATTGTGCAACTCCCAGATACCGTAGGAATGCTTTGGGTGTGTCAAACGTCACAACGTAACTGGGTGGCTATAAAGGTTCACTACGGGTATCTCCGAAAGTATCTGTTGGGTTGGCACGAATCGAGACTAGGATTTGTCACTCCGTATGACAGAGAGGTATCTCTGGGCCCACTCAGTAAGACATCATCATAATGAGCCCAATGTGACTAAGCGGTTGGTCACGGTATGATGTGTTATGGAATGAGTAAAGAGACTTGCCGTAACGAGATTGAACAAGGTATCGGTATACTGATGATCGAATCTCGGGCAAGTGCTATACCGTAGACAAAGGGAATCGTATACGGGATTGATTGAGTCCTTGAGATCGTGGTTCATCCGATGAGATCATCGTGGAACATGTGGGAGCCAACATGGGTATCCAGATCCCGCTGTTGGTTATTGGCCGGAGAGATGTCTCGGTCATGTCTGCATAGTTCCCGAACCCGTAGGGTCTACACACTTACGGTTCGATGACGCTAGGGTTACAGGGAATAGATGTACGTGGTTACCGAATGTTGTTCGGAGTCCCAGATGAGACCCCGGACGTCACGAGGAGTTCCGGAATGGTCCGGAGGTAAAGATTTATATATGGGAAGTCCAGTTTCAGCCACCGGAGAGGTTTCGGGGTTTATCGGTATTGTACCAGTACCACCGAAGGGGTCCCGGGGGTCCACCGGGAGGGTCCACCTGCCCCGAAGGACCTAATGGGCTGTAGTTGGGTGGGAACTAGCCCCTTAGTGGGCTGGTGCGCCCCCCCCCCCCAGGGCCCAAGGCGCCTAGGGTTGGAAACCCTAGGGGGCCGCCGCCCCCCCTCTAGATGGATCTAGGGGGCCGGCGCCCCCTCCCCTTCCCCTATATATAGTAGGGGTTTTGGGGCTTCCCGAGACACGATTTTCCCTCTCTGCTAGTGCAGCCCTACCCCTCTCCCTCCTCGTCTCGAGCAGTGCTTGGCGAAGCCCTGCTGGAGTACCACGCTCCTCCACCACCACCACGCCATCGTGCTGCAGCTGGATGGAGTCTTCCCCAACCTCTCCCTCTCTCCTTGTTGGATCAAGGCGCGGGAGACGTCACCGGGCAGCACGTGTGTTGAACGCAGAGGCACCATTGTTCGGTGCTTAGATCGGAATCGGCCGCATTCTGAATCACTTCGTGTACGACTCCACCGACCGCGTTCTTGCAATGCTTCTGCATCGCGATCTTCAAAGGTATGAAGATGCACTCCCCTCTCGTTGCTAGTAAACTCTATAGATTGATCTTGGTGATGCGTAGAAAAATTTTAATTTCTGCAATGATCCCCAACAGGTCCCGCTAGCCAGTTAGCGGGCGGGGTTCGAAGGGGCAGCGCCCCTCGCGGGTGCGGGAAGCGGCAGACATTTTCGGAAATCACAGATCACATCTAAACTCCGATCACGTCAAATTGTCTGATCTAACCAATATTATCGATCATCGCGAGCCCGATTCGGATTTATGTTTCATCGTTAACCCCGATGGCAGATACTAACCAGTAGGGGTAGGTTGTGTCACGACCTCATCGATTTCGTTCATCAGAAAACATAGCCACATCGATCCCCATGTGTAGTTGATCTCATCAGCCGATCTCATCAACGACAACAGATCTCATCTATCGCCTCCACATATCTAATATGCATATGATCTAAATCCAAATCCTATAGCAGATGCTCTGATACCACTATTGATTTCTATGGTAGGGTGCGTCGACTGCAAATTAAAATTTTCCTACATCCAGAACAACCAAGAACATGCTACGGGAGATGGATCACAGTTCGTTACCTCTAGACACGCAGTGTCGTGTAGCGGAAGAAGAGTTGGGGCAGCGCGTCCGCATGGATCGTCTCCTCCTCGTCTGATCTCCCTCGTACAGCCGGTAGTCGGTTCCCACGTCCATGTTCACCGGAGCTGCACAAGTGCACCGCCTCAAATGTATCCGCGCGTGCAGGAGGAACATCGTGCGTCGGACTGCTAGGTCTGATCACACAACTGGCGGTGAGTGGAGGTGTCTATTCGCAACACATGCAAACCCTAGTGACATCGCCGAAGCGATCAAATGCATGAGTGTGCCACACCCACTTTATATATAGGCGTCCGTCGCGGGCTCAATACTTGGGCCTCGCATGGACCCTAAAGCCCATAAGTCTACTCGGCCACAATCCGAATACAGCTCGGATCACATCCAATCAGTGTCCTCGTATCCGACCTCGTAGGTTGTCGGGACCCCGATCCTAAGTCACACCGATCTAGCATGTAACACTTCATATCACTTTGCGGCCTCACACACGGTATTCCCACGGGTGCCACCTTACCTGGCCCGGGACCGTTTGCGCCTTTTGGCTCACGTATATGATAGTGTCGCTAGCATCCATATGACAGAGAACCCGGGCCGACATGACTAGTCGTGAACCCAAAGTGGCACTAACTTACAGGGACAGGCATACATGAATCAACCTCGAGCATGTCGGTCAACAACGTATGAATCCGGGCTGTAGCACTGGGCTAACAGGACTCCGGGAACCCGGGCTGTAGCAGGCTAGGCAGGACTCCGGATGTCACCGCATGACATTTCCCCGAAGGGACAGACACAGGAACGAAGTGAATCACATGCCAGCCAGTCAAGTGTTCCGGAGCAGTAGTGCTGGGCTAGCAGGACTCCGGTGAACCGGGCTATAGCGGACTACTATGGCTCATGGAAGCACAAGACTACATTTCCCCATAAGAGAGGCTACCAGGGATAAACAACCAGGTTGTCGGATCCCACACATAGCAATACATGTTACACGTACGCATAACATGCAAGTATGTGCTGTACAACATGGCATCACAACATAACTCAAACTCATATAGATAAAGGCCCAGAAGAGCCACATAGCATTCAATACAAACAGGGGTTTCATGACCCATCATTCAGAGCATATAGGCAACGGAAGCATTACATGTCTGAGTACAGACAACTACAAAAGGAAAAAACTAAGAAGCCTAACTAAACATGACCCTCCCAAGGGTACAAGATCGTAGCTGGGATACAAGCTACTCATCGAAGTCACTAGTGTAACCAACTGCAAAACATAAATAATCAAATGTGAGTACAAAGGTACTCAGCAAGTCTTACATCAGAACTATCTACATATGCAACATTTTCAACAAGGGGGTGGTGGAGTTAACAGCAGCAAGCCAGCTTGACTCAGTGGCTAGCCTATACTACGAGTATCAGAAACTTCTTTGAGGTGAGAAGACGCACACGAGTCCACATATTCACCATATCAATACTCCACTACGGATCCATTCCCGTCTCCCTACGAGAAGGCCATCCATAGCACTCACGCTTATCTTGTGTATTTTAGAGTATCCACTTCAAGTTGTCTATGTACTACATAAGTCCTCCAAGTTTCCATATCCGAGGAAAACGGCTATTCGAATAGATAATGTTGACCCTGCAGGGGTGTACTTCTTCACACACGCTCTCGCCACTTATAGCCCTGTACACGTCATGTACCTCGGCAACCTTCAAGCGGAAGCCGGGCGAGGGTGTCGGCCACGACCTGACTAACCACACAAGTCTCTCGTCCAGCTTTATTGCCTATTCGGGTTCCATCTGCAAGGAGATCCGGCCGGGGTGTCGCTCACGGCCCCAAACGATGTGTGCAGGGTTCCTGAGGGAGTCCTGGATTAGGGGGTGTCCGGATGGCCGGACTATACCTTCAGCTGGACTCCTGGACTATGAAGATACAAGATTGAAGACTTCGTCCCGTGTCCGGGAGGGACTTTCCTTGGCGTGGAAGGCATGCTTGGCGATACGGATATGTGGATCTCCTACCATTGTAACCGACTTTGTGTAACCCTAACCCTCTCCGGTGTCTATATAAACCAGAGGGTTTTAGTCCGTAGGAAAACATACAGAACAACAATCATACCATAGGCTAGCTTCTAGGGTTTAGCCTCTCCAATCTCGTGGTAGATCTACTCTTGTACTACCCATATCATCAATATTAATCAAGCAGGACGTAGGGTTTTACCTCCATCAAGAGGGCCCGAACCTAGGTAAAACTTCGTGTCCCTTGCCTCCTGTTACCATCCGGCCTAGACGCACAGTTCGGGACCCCCTACCCGAGATCCGCCGGTTTTGACACCAACATTGGTGCTTTCATTGAGAGTTCCTCTGTGTCGTCGCCGTCGGGCTTGATGGCTCATACTATCATCGATAGTGATGCGGTCCAGGGTGAAACTTGTCTCCCCGGACAGATCTTTGTCTTCGTTGGCTTTGCACTACGGGCTAATTTGCTTGGCCATCTGGAGAAGATCGAAAGCTACACGCCTGGCCGTCACGTCAGGTTTGGAAGTTTAAACTACACGGTTGACATCCGTGGGGACTTGATCTTCGACAGAGTCGAGCCACTGTCGAGCGCGCCGCACTGTCACGACGGGCATGATCTAGCTCTGCCGCCGAACAGTGCCCTGGAGGCCGCACCCGCATCGGCTTCGACCCTTAATTCAGAGCCAACTGCGCCGATCGAGGATGGGTGGTTGGACGCTGCCTCGGGGGCTGCGATCCCAGCGACGATCAAGCCGAACACCAGCCCCGCACTCCGCGAGACTCGTGACTCCAAGGAGCCGGACTCCTCCCCGGACTCCGAACCTTCCGCGCCCCGGCCGATCGAATCCGATTGGGCACCGATCATGGAGTTTACCGCCACGGACATCTTTCAGCACTCGCTCTTCGGCGATATTATGAAATCACTAAAGTCTCTCTCTTTGTCAAGAGAGCCCTACCCGGATCATGGCCAGCAGGATTGGGATGCAGAAGACGAAGAAATTCAACGCCCACCCACCACCCACTTTGTAGCCACTGTCGACGATTTAACCGACATGCTCGACTTCGACTCTGAAAACATCAACGGTATGGACGATGATGCGGGAGGCAAAGAAGAACCACCGCCCACAGGGCGCTGGACGCCCACCTCATCATATGACGTATACATGGTGGACGCACCAAAAGATGACGATGAGGAGCGGAAGGACGCACTGAAGGCTTGTTCCCTCGAGAAGCAGTCAAAGCGGCGACGCAAGCGCCACCCCAAATCCCGCCTCGACAGAAATAACGATCACACAGACCCAGCACTGGAGCAGGGCGAACCGCTGCCGGACAACGGCAATCCGTATAATCAAACTGAACAAACAAATTCTATCAAGGATAATAGTCCGGACGACATAACGCCGGACAGGCACCCGGAGCAGCAGAATGCCCCTAAAAGGCGTGTTGCCACTGCGAGGAGTCTTAAAAAGCAGAAGCAAAGGCTCAAGGCTGCGCAGAACACACTCCAAATCAGATGGAGTAAAATACTCAACACAGCAGCGAGGTACGGCGACGATCTCCCCTCCAAGAGCAACCCAAAGCGGAAGCTGCTACCTGAATTCGATGAGGAGGCCTCAGACCCCCCACAACCAAATATCAAAGCAGCCACCAGGCCGGATAGACGACCCCTCTGCCAACACAGAGCGGCATACAATGCCACTCACAATACAACACGCGACCCATGCGAGGGCTCGCACCCAAAGGACGGCGCAACAAGATCCATCTATGGACCACGCAAGCGCGCCCCAGCATACAATGCAACACAACAAACATCCGAACAACGCGGTACACCCAGCTACAGGGGTGCCGCACACCCCCTATGTTTCACCAATGAGGTGCTGGACCATGAATTTCCAGAGGGATTCAAACCCGTAAACATAGAGACATACGACGGAACAATAGACCCTGGGGTCTGGATTGAGGACTACATCCTTCATATCCATATGGCTCGAGGAGATGATCTCCACGCCATCAAGTACTTACCCCTCAAGCTCAAAGGGCCAGCTCGTCACTGGCATAAAGGCCTCCCCGAAAGCTCCATTGGAAGTTGGGAAGAGCTCGAAGACGCCTTTCGGGCAAATTTTCAAGGGACTTATGTCCAACCTCCGGATGCAGACGATTTGAGTCATATAACTCAACAGCCCGGAGAGTCAGCCTGAAAGCTTTGGAACAGGTTTCTTACTAAAAAGAAACAGATTGTCGACTGTCCGGATGCCGAAGCCTTGGCAGCTTTTAAGCATAGCGTCCGTGACGAATGGCTCGCCAGACACCTCGGCCAAAATAAGCCGAGAACAATGGACGCATTAACAAGCCTCATGACCCACTTTTGCGCGGGTGAGGACAACTGGCTAGCCAGATGCAGCACCAGTGACCCCAGTACATCTGAAGTTAGAGATGGAAACGGGAAATCACGGCGCAACAGCAATAACAAACGCCGGAATAAAGAAGACAGCACGAAGGGCACGGCAGTAAACGCCGGATTCAAAAGCTCTCGGCCAAGTCAGCAAAAGCCGCCCTCTAAAGGCACCAGGGATGAACTGTCCAGCCTCAACAAAATTCTGGACCAAGTATGTTAGATCCATAGTACCCCTGGTAAACCTGCTAATCATACCCACAGAGAGTGTTGGGTCTTCAAGCAGTCCAGCAAGCTCAACGCCGTACACAAGGGGGAGCATACACCAAGTGAAGACGAGGATGAGCCTCCCAAGCAAGACACTGGGGAACAAAAGAAATTTCCACCAAAAGTCAAAACAGTAAACGTGTTACATGTGATCAAGGGAAAAAACAACGCGGCACTCCCAGGAAAATATACCCAAGTGCCTGTCACCGCGAGGTCCTGCCACTGGTCGTCTCAACCGATCACTTTCGACCATCGCGATTACTCAGTAAGTATCCGACGCGCAGGATGGGCTGCCCTGGTATTAGACCCAGATATCACTTCACACGAGTCTTGATGGACGGTGGCAGCAATCTAAACCTAATATATCAGGATACAATCCGCGGGATGGGGTTAGACCCACCAAAAAATTCGCCATAGCAATACTACCTTTAAAGGAGTAAGGCCAGGCCTAGGGGCTCGTTGTACGGGCTCCCTCCGAGTACAAGTTATATTCGGCTCCCCCGATAACTTCTGTCGCGAGCATTTAACCTTCCACATCACTCCGTTCCAAAGTGGCTATCAAGCACTGCTCGGGCGCGAAGCTTTCGCTCGCTTTAATGCAATACCACACTACGCCTCCCTCACCCTCAAGATGCCCGGTCCACGTGGCATCATTTCAGTGAACGGAAATATCAAGCGATCTCTGCACGCCGAAGAGAGTGCGGCTGCCTTGGCAGCCGCACACTAAAGGCGCCCGGACCAGCGAAAGCATCCAATAGGTCGTCAAGACCTCAGACACAACTAATCAAGTCCGGCGCCGCTATTTATACCGAATAAATGGTCACACCTCTATTTGTCAATATAAGGGGCTCAACGCGCGCAGACAAGTGGCAATTTTTTCTCATCTTGAATTATACATGGTTTCTTTAAAAACTATCTTTTTGCACGACAACTTTTTCACCTAAATTCCTCTCTTTTACAGACGATCATCATGCTACACCCGTACAGGATATGGCACAACGGAGACACGGGCGCAGACGTGCAGCAGGGACCCGCTCCAAGGATTCTTTTTAGATTAAGACCCTGCGTAAACCTTTTTTTACTGTCTCTTGTTGATACATATCCACCGTTGAGAAGGATGCTGACGTCTTGGCATGTGGCCACGCCAGAACAATGCACGTACCTGGACACAAGGGGCTTCTTACAAAGGCCATTATTTAGGCCCGATTTATACCACAAAGACCGAATACCTTAGGGAGTGTTCGGCGTCGCGAGTTTGGCCCTACATGCATCAGCTCTGAATCATTATCTTTGGTCAAATGTTGGGTTTTCCCAGCTCCTGTGTTTTGGTGCCTTACGTTCTGCTTTACTGGCTAAGGTAGCACCAGGAGAACTACTGCGATTGTGCCCTGGTTCATCTGGACGAGCACCTCAGTAGAGAAAGCCGAAAACTGACTATCATGATATAGAGTGAGACTGGTCAACCACTCGATGACCTGTTGGAATGTTAGAATTCCTCCGCCTTAACGAAGGGCCGTTTTCCGGCCAGGCATGTACGCACCCCGGGATCGGGAGAGTGCGGAGCCACCAGGGGCTATCTAGTAGCCCCACTGTCAAACTCCTATGGCTAAGTGAAAGTGCTAAAGCATTATAGTCCGATTGCCTCGCTCGCTCCGCTATCACCTCCTTAATAGGACCAAGACGTTGGGTTAAGTGTGAACGTGTGTTTTTTGCGAGACCTCTGCATTATATGCGTGGGGGTTGAAGCCGACGGCTGCAATCTTTCAGGTTATACATATGTATACATAAACGGCCGCCCAGGAGGCATCATATTACTTTCAAGCAAAAGTATAAAAATAGCCTTATAAAACTTTATAAAAGCATTTCGCTTATAATGAGATTACATATCACTCAAACATAATATTTTTTGAGCACTGGGTCTCTATCTAACGAGCACCCTCAAGAACTTCTTCAAAGTAGTGCTCAGCAGCCATTCGGCCAATGGCCGAATCCCGCGCTGCAACAGTGGTAGCATCCATCTCCGCCCAGTATGCTTTAACACGGGAAAAGGCCATCCGTGAGCCCTCTATGCATGCCGACCTCTTCATCGCATTAATGCGCGGCACCACATCAAGGAACTGCTGCACCAAGCTGAAATAGCTATTCGGTTTTGGCCTTTCCGGCCATAGCTGATCCACAACAGACCTCAGGGCGAGTCCGTACAACCTATTCAGTTAGGCCCATTCGGCTAATTGGTCAGTCAATGAAAGCGGACGCTCGGGAGAATGGAATTGTGTCCAAAACAGTTGGTCCACTTCACGTTCCGTCTGACCCTGGAAGTACTTGGCCGCATCGGCAGCACTCGCCGCCAAATCCATATACACATCATCCGAACTCCACAGCCGATCCAGAGGGGCATACCATGGATCTCCGAACTTCCTCCGCAACATAAAGGATTTCCTAGCTACAATATCCCCGGCTTCCCGCAGCTCCTCCTTCTTTGCCCTCATAGCAGAGCGGATGTCTTTTCTCGTCACAGCTGCCTTCTCAAGGTCCGATGCCTTCGCTAGGTTTTCCTTTTCAAGAACCCGGCAACGGTCGGCGGTGGCTTTTAATTCTATGGCCATCTTGGCCATATTATCTCGGCTCTCGCCATGCGCGTCCTTCTCGGCTTTCAACTCTTCGGCCACCTTCAAAGCAGCCGCATTACCAAACCTCGCTTGTTCCTTGGCTCGGGCAAGTTCTGCCCGCAAGGCTTCAATAGTGGCAGCTCCATCTGCAGTCACAACATATTAAAGATACTGGCATCATGCTGTTCTTACTATGTGGCGTTTACCAGATAATGACACTTACCCTGTGCCTCGTCAAGCCTTTTGTTAACAAGCTCGATGTTGGCGTCTGCCGCATCCAACTACCGTTTTAAATGGGCAAACTCGCTAGTCCGGCTAGCCACCGGAGCTTCCATCACCTGCACATAGAGGCAGTATGGTTATTACCTGGGAATATGATCCTTTGTTCGTCGTTGTTTCCGACGACAAAGAGAGTCTCAGGGGATACTATCCACACAGGGCACACCTAGCATGTATAGGACTATCACACATTATTTTACGTACCTCAAAGCCATTCAGTAGACTCATAAAAGCTTCATGCAATCCGCTTTCGGCGGACGAGATTCTCTCCATCACTGTATTCACCAGCATACGGTGTTCATCTGAGATGGCCGCTCGCCCCACCAACTCCCTCAGAACGTCCGATCGCACACCAGACGGTGCCGGACTCTTTTGTCTGCTCTCTTCGGGAGCCGGACACTGGGAGCTTCGGGGGTCAATGGGATTATCTTCTGGCCTCACCGGACTCGGAGAGGCCCTCCGCGACGACACTTCGGCGTCACCCGCTTCCGGAGCGGAGGAGTCCGGAGGAGGCGTTTCGCTCTCCATCATCTCTGGAAGAAGATCCCCCGAAGACGAGCTCATTTGAGAGGGGCTAAGGCCCGAACTGCAAAGATATATGCGGTGGTTATTTTCTCAGAAGAAAAAGATGGCATACCTGTACTATTAAAGTATTTCGGGTCACTTACGACTCGCTGGAGAATTGATCCCCCCGCGGACTTTGTGCGGCAAAAGCACCCCCCAAGGTAGGACCCTCTATGGGAGACTTCTTCTCCCGTTTGGAAGCTTCAGCTTCCGAATCCCCGGGCACAGTCCTTTTCCTCCTCCGGTCATCTTCCTTCATGGAGACGCTCGCTCCCTCGGTTAGAATGGGCAGCATTGGGGGCCCGCATCCACCCATATTATCCTCCCTAGTATCTTCCTTCAAGGGCTCCGGGCAAGGTGCGACCTGGAGCATCTTTTCCAATACCGGATTGTCCAAACCCTCAGGGAGGGGGGCCGAACACCGAATCAACTTCGCCTTTGTTAGCCATCCTGGTCAAAAAAGCGAACTCTCAGAAATAACTTCATAACAAATGAGAGATAGTATGTTCGGCCGGAAGATTCCTTACCTGTTCGGCAGCGCGGTTACTGCTCAGGCCCACGTCCTCGGTGATTTCCGGACACTCTACCTGAGGTCCGAAGAATGACTTGTACATCTCCTCGTGCGTCAGGCCGAGGAAATTTTGAATGACACGCAGTCCCTCGGGATTGAACTCCCACAAGCAAAGGGGCCCGCGTTTGCAAGGCTGGACTTGACGAACCAGCATAACTTGTATTACCGCAACCAAACTAAAATCTCCATTGAAGAGATCTTGAATGCGGCTTTGCAGTATAGGCACGTACTTGGCTGGACCCCAGCTCAGACCTCTGCTGATCCATGACATCAGTTGTGGTGGAGGGCCCGAGCAGAAAACAGGGGCGGCCGCCCACTTGGCACTTCTAGGACCCGTGATGTAGAACCACTCCTGTTGCCACAATTCAGACACCTCTGAAATGGAACCTTTAGGCCATGGAGCTCCTGTCATCTTGCATATTGAGGCACCTCCGCACGCTGCATGTTGCCCCTCGATCATCTTTGGCTTTACTTCAAAGGTCTTGAGCCACAGGCTAAAGTGAGGGGTAACCCGAAGGAAGGCCTCACACACGACAATAAATGGTGTGATATGAAGAAAGGAGTCCAGAGCTAGATCATGGAAATCTAGCCCGTAATAAAACATCAAACCCCTGACGAAAGGATCCAGAGCAAGGCCTAGACCTCGGAGGAAGAGGGAGACGAACACGACGTTCTCGTTGGGCTCTTGGGAGGGGACGGCCTGCCCTCGGGCAGGCAGCCGATATGAAACCTCAGTGGTCAGATATCTAGCCTCCCTCAACTTTTTGATGTCTTCTTCCGTGACGGAGGAAGGCATCCATCGGCCTTGAAGGCTAGATCCGGACATGATTGAAGGTTCAGATCACCTAACATGAACTTTGGGTGTTTGAGCTTGAGGTGGGGGAAGGATACGATTGAGCACGGGAGGGAAAAAATAAAAGCCTTGTCCCTTTATAAAGAGGGTGAATATCAAGCGTCCTCTCCGTGGCCGTTTGGACTTGCCTATAGTCTAGGAGTCCTAGAAGCGGTTGGGTTACCCACGCCCGTATCGATGAGAATCCCGGAATAAGGGGACACGATCTCTGCTTTAACAAGACGTGCCAAGGAAACCGCCTCGCATGACATGCTGAGGTGGGATAATAAAACGATTCGAATAAAGGCTTGGCCGTGGTGTTGTCATGCTATGGAATACGTCAGCAGATTAGATTGGTGTGAACATTATTCTCTCTATGGCAATATGTGGAAATTTATTTTGCAGAGCTGGGCACTATCTTTTTGTTCAAAATCTTCTATGAAGTACTTGGAGGAGGAACCCGCCTTGCAATGCCGAAGACAATCTGCGCGCCGGACTTGTCGTCATTGAAGCCTGGTTCTGGGGCTACTGAGGGAGTCCTGGATTAGGGGGTGTCCGGATGGCCGGACTATACCTTCAGCCGGACTCCTGGACTATGAAGATACAAGATTGAAGACTTCGTCCCGTGTCCGGGAGGGACTTTCCTTGGCGTGGAAGGCAAGCTTGGCGATACGGATATGTGGATCTCCTACCATTGTAACCAACTTTGTGTAACCCTAACCCTCTCCGGTGTCTATATAAACCGGAGGGTTTTAGTCCGTAGGACAACATACAGAACAACAATCATACCATAGGCTAGCTTCTAGGGTTTAGCCTCTCCGATCTCGTGGTAGATCTACTCTTGTACTACCCATATCATCAATATTAATCAAGCAGGACATAGGGTTTTACCTCCATCAAGAGGGCCCGAAC
The DNA here is from genome assembly GCF_056163025.1 of Triticum urartu. Lineage (NCBI taxonomy): Eukaryota > Viridiplantae > Streptophyta > Magnoliopsida > Poales > Poaceae > Triticum > Triticum urartu. Next base: position 358,150,267 of record NC_141877.1, read on the forward strand.
CTGGGTAAAACTTCGTGTCCCTTGCCTCTTGTTACCATCTGGCCTAGACGCACTGTTCGGGACCCCCTACCCGAGATCCGCCGGTTTTGACACCGACAGTTCCCAAGCCCACCATCCGGGTGCCACTTGGTACACCGTGCCACGGTGCCTAGTCTGTCCCAAGCCTGTCCCGTCGGACACCACCTGGTAGACAAGTAGCACTACCTACAAACGCCAGAAACTAGTTGCAACTCCTGGACAGAGATCAAGTGGATTAATAAGCCGAGAGGGGCCGGATAACCGGAACCCAATGTGTGGTAGTAAGTGGACTTGGATAACATACACAGAACTCAGTGCTTAGGGACGGTTCCAATGAGACAACCCACCATGTACTCCTTCATGGCCTCTCATCGCTACCTTTACCAAAATGTGTTCACACACTTAGCCTTTATCGGTAGGACATGTTCACCACTCCGATTCATTCCCGATGAATCAGACCTGACACAACTCTAAACATAGCCGGCATAAAGAAAACAAGCATGGATGAGTAGGCACATCAGGGCTCAAGCAACTCCTACTCATGCTAGTGGGGTTCAACTATTTACTGTGGCAATGACAGGTCATGCAGAGGAATGGGTTCAACTACCGCAGCAGAAAAGTAGCAGTTGAATCGTTGTTGTCCTAATGCAGTATAAGGAGCAAGAGTGAGAGGGGGGATTTATCGAAATGCTCAAGGGGATTTTCTTGCCTGATAGACGACGAAGGGGTACGTCTCCTCTGACAGGTACTCGGGAACACCTTCCGGAGTGGAACCTATCGAGAAGCAATGGTGCCGGTGATCAACACACAAACAAATGCAACAACATGATGCATGAACATGACATGTGCAAATGCTAGTGTTTGGGATAATGCAAGATGCTACCAAGTTGGTTGAAGCCCATTTGAATCAAAGATTCAAATGCAATTCAAAATGAAGCATTTAAAATGCCCATATTATGTTTTCACTTATACAACATGTATAAGTTGGTTTTTCATGCATGTAACTGGCATAAATGGATTCCTTGCATTTTCTGGTAATTTTTCATATATAATTTATTTCATTCTGAGCTACGGTTCAATTTCTATGATTTTTAGAAGTTTTAGACATTTTCTGGAATTTTCTAATTATTTAAAATCCAAAAAATGATTTACTGCGTCAGCATGACATAGCTGTGACGTCAGTAGGTCAACTGGGTCGGCCAGGTCAAACCTGACCTGTGGGACCCATACGTTAGTGTCTCAGACTGGTTTGGTGGATGATAGGTGGGACCGGTCCACGTTAACTTGACCAAAGTCAAAGCTGACACGTGGGGTCCACATGTATTAGTACTAATCTTAACAGAAAATTAGACTAACCTAACTATGCTCGGGGACCCACATGTCATTGACACAGGCAATAACTAAACATGATTAGCACCTAACTAATCGTGACACGTCATCCACCGGCGTTTAACCACCGGCGACGACAGGCCGCGGCGGTGCCCGCGTCGGGTTTGCTCTACAGGCCATTCGACGAGCGGTTTGTGGCTACGGGTTGCTGGCACTTGCGCGCATCCAGTGGTGCCCTCAGCTTCACCGGAGATGGCCCAGAATGACGGCGGTGATGGCAAGTGCGGCGGCCGGCATTCGGGCGTCGAACGAGTCGATGGTGCAGGGCATGGCAGGAGCCGCGGTTAGGCGCGTTGGACTCGTGGGGGTGCGGTGAGCTCAGTGGTAAGCTTGGACGCGTGCTTGCACGGCCGAAGCCGCGGTGGCGACATGGCCGGCGACGAGGAGCAATCGGCTCCGATGGCCACGGTGGCTAGAAGACGCGGACGAGCATGGGGAGAGAGGGGAAAGAAACAAGGGCTCACGACGAATCCAGCAGAGTCAACGGCGAGGCCGGGGAGGGTCTGGAGCTCGCGAATCCATGCCGGTGAGCTTCAATGGCCGACGATGAAGAAGATGGAGATGGCATTGATGCAGAGCTTCCCGGGTCGCCTGGCTCGTTGAGGACGAACCAGGCGGCGAGGCGGAGCTCTGGGGCAAGATGAGAGTCCCTGAGGGGCACGGTGGCTACGGTGAACGGCGTCGGTGGTGACGAGCGGGTTCGGGTCTGCTCGGGAGAGGGGCTAGAGGCCAGGGGAGAGAGCAGAGAGCGAAGGGAGAGTGAGAGAGAGTCGAGGGGGTCTGCGTGGCGTCTCCAGGGGTCGCGGGAGCAAGTAGGGAGGCAGGAGGTGCGTGCGGCGGCCGTGCGCACGTCGGGCACGCGCTGTGCATCCGACTGGCGGGAGGAAGAAGACCTCCCTGCCCCTGGTGGGCTGGGCCGGCCGGATGGGCTGCCAGGTGAGCGCCAGGTAAGTGCTTTCTCCCTCTCCCTCTCTCTCTTATTTGTTTCAGTTTTTCTAATTTCTGCTACTGTTTTGCAAATAAAATATTAACCAAAACACTTTCGTTAATTCTATAAATTTTTGTGAGGAATATTTGAAATATTTTCAAACCGCACAAGAAATTTCAGAGTATTTGGAGGAACCAATATTTAATGGTAAATTTTAAACTCCAACTCAAATACCATAATGATTTAATTCAATGACCAAATTTCCTGGAAAAATATGCATCATCTCCGGTAGAGGCTTTCACCTTTTTCCATAAATCATGAAAATTTTAAAAGGATATTTTGAGGTCATTGAAAATATTTTAGTTGCACCTATTTCAATTGCATTTGTGCTAGGGTTTATCAATCCCCAATTCAACTTCATTTGAAATTTAAACATGATGCACAAAGCAAACCTATAACATACCAAAGCTAGGGATGTGACAACTCGCCCCCACTCGAAAAAATCTCATCTCGAGATTCAGGAGTTGGCAGAAATAAAGCGGGGTACTCAAGTCGAAGACGATCTTCTCGCTCCCAAGTAGCTTCTCTCTCGGAATGATGAGACCACTGAACCTTGAGAAACTTGATGTTATGACGTCGAGTGACATGCTCTGCTTGATCCAGAATGCGAATGGGGTACTCTCGATAAGTGAGGTTATCTTGGAGATCAAGCATTTTGTGGTCCACTCCGCGGATGGAATCCGAGAAGCAACGCCTGAGTTGAGAGACGTGGAAGACATCATGAACTCGATAAAGATGTGGGGGTAGTTCCAATTGGTAGGCAACCTCTCCTCGTTTAGCGAGAATGCGAAAAGGACCGATGTAACGAGGAGCCAACTTGCCCTTGATAGCGAAACGATGGGTACCCTTCAAAGGAGTAACCCCGAAGGTAAGCCTTGTCGCCAACTTCATAAGCCACTTCCTTATGATGGCGGTCATACAGGCTCTTTTGACGAGATTGGGCTATTTTCAAATTCTCACGAATGATGTGAACTTGCTCTTCTGCCTCCTGGATCATATCCGGTCCAAAGAATTGTCTTTTACCGGTTTCTGACCAGTTCAAAGGTGTTCGACATCTTCGTCCATACAGAATCTCGAAGGGTGCTTTCTTAAGACTGGATTGATAGCTATTGTTATAAGCAAACTCGGCCAAAGGAAGACATTTCTCCCAATCCATACGGAATGAGATAACGCAAGCTCTAAGCATGTCTTCGGGAATTTGGTTGACCCTTTCCACCTGACCACTTGACTGAGGGTGGAAAGCGGTACTGAAAGAAAGATGAGTTCCCATGGCATTCTGGAAACTCTCCCAGAAATGAGAGGTGAAAAGAATGCCACGGTCTGAATTGATCTCCAGTGGAACACCATGGAGTGACACTACTCGGGAGATATATAAGTCAGCGAGCTGACTAGCAGTGATACTCTCTCGAACAGGTAGGAAGTGAGCCACTTTGGAGAGACGATCAATGACTACGAAGATAGAATTATTTCCTTTCTTGGTCCTGGGAAAGCTGGTGATGAAGTCCATACCAACTTTGTCCCATTTCCACTCGGGAATAGCTAAAGGTTGAAGGGTGCCAACAGGTCTTTGATGCTCTGCCTTAACGCGACGAAAAATGTCACAGTTGGCAATATACTGAGCGATTCCTCTCTTCATCCTAGTCCACCAGAACCTCTGGCGTAGGTCCTGATACATATTTGTACTACCGGGATGAATCGTGAGAGGAGAGTCATGGGCCTCCTTAAGGATCAGTTGCTGCATTTGTTGACATTTGGGAACCAGCAAACGGTTTCCAAAGTAAACAACACCTCGTTCATCCATAGAGAAACAGCCAGCAACTCCCTTGGAAATATTCTTCTTGATCCGGGAGATTCCCGTATCATGCTTCTGAGCCTCTATGATCTGATCCGTAAGGGTAGGTTTCGCCACCAAGGTAGAAAGGGAACCATGAGGAGCTATGTGAAGATTAAGCTTACATAATTCCTCATGGAGGGGTGGTTGACATTGTTGCAACATGAGGTTGTTGCAATAGGATTTACGACTTAAAGCATCAGCCATGACATTGGCTTTGCCTGGCGTGTAGTTGATTCCTAAGTCGTAATCCGAGATCAACTCCAACCAACGTCTCTGTCTGAGATTTAGATCCGGTTGGGTGAAGATATACTTAAGACTCTGATGGTCAGTGTAGATTTTGCAATGGTTACCAAGAAGGTAATGTCGCCAAGTCTTAAGTGCATAGACTACGGCTGCAAGCTCTAGATCATGTGTAGGATAATTTTCCTCATGTGGATGCAACTGTCGAGATGCATAGGCAATCACATGATCATCCTGCATAAGAATGCAACCTAGTCCTTGACATGAAGCGTCGCAATAGATAACAAAGTTTTTAGTGAAATCCGGTGGCACGAGTATGGGCGCAGAAGTCAGGCATCTTTTCAGTTCCTGAAAATTGTGCTCACACTGTGGGGTCCACTCAAACCTTTTATCTTTCTTGAGAAGCTCTGTGAGGGGTTTGGCCACTTTGGAGAAGTTTTCAACGAAGCGGCGACAATAACTGGCTAGACCAAGGAAACTCCTAACTTGTTTGACCGTTTCGGGTGGAGTCCAATCGAGAACGGCTTTAACTCTCTCGGGATTGACAGCAATGCCCTTACCAGAGATCACGTGGCCCAGATAGGTCACTTCTGGCAACCAAAATTCACACTTGGAGAACTTGGCATAAAGGCAGTGCTCTTTGAGTTTTTCTAACACAAATCTAAGATGTGTGGCATGCTCTTCCTCATTCTTCGAGTAAATAAGAATATCATCGAGATAAACCACAACGAACTTATCTAAGTACTCCATAAAGATCAAGTTCTTCAAGCAGGAGAAAGTAGCTGGAGCATTGGTTAGGCCGAAAGACATCACGGTGTACTTGTATTGACCATAACGAGTGACAAAGGCCGTTTTGGGGATGTCCCCGTTTCTGATTTTGATTTGGTGGTAGCCTAACCTCAAATCCATCTTGGAAAAGACTGAGGATCCAGCGAGCTGATCATACAGGTCGTTGATCCTAGGGAGCAGATACTTGTTCTTTATCGTGACCAAATTAATGGGACGATAATCTACAACCATCCGATCCGTACCATCCTTCTTCTTGACAAAGAGGATAGGACAAGCCCAAGGAGAAGAACTGGGACGGATGAAACCCTTTTGCAAGGACTCATCAAGTTGTTTCTTAAGCTCGGCTAACTCCAAAGGTGCCATCTTGTATGGTCTCCTAGAGATTGGAACAGTTCCTGGGATAAGTTCTATGACAAACTCTACATCTCTGTCAGGTGGGACACCTGGCAGTTCTTCTGGAAAGACATCCGGGAAGTCACAGACTACCAAAATATCTTCAAGGTCTGGAAGAGGGCTGGCATTAAGAGAATAGAGTTGGCGCCTTGCAACTCTAGTGGAGACAGTGACTATTTTGCTAGATGTATGTGTAAGTTGAACAGATCTAGTATAACAATCAATCTTGGCATGATGAGCTGTCATCCAGTCCATACCCTAGATGATGTTAATATCTGAGGACTTGAGAGATATCAAAGAAGTGAGGAATACCAGTCTGTCAACAAGGATTTCATTACCATGGCTTACCTTGGAGGTTTGCCATTTGGAACCAGGAGTCTGGATTATTAGTGGAGTCGGCATATCACAAAATGACATGTCATGCAACCGAGCGTAACCTTCGGATATGAAGGAGTGGGATGCTCCAGTATCGAACAGAACTGAAGCTGGGTGATAATTGACAAGAAGCCTACCCAGTATGACGTCGGGATCATCTTGAGCTTCTGCAGCTGAGACATGGTGCACACATGCTCATTCAATGGAGGCTGGCTTGGTACTGATCATCTTGCCTGATGGCTTATCACGGCCAACAGACCTCTCAGACTAGGGTGGAGTATAACTGGACTGAGGGCAGTCACGTGTGTAGTGTCCTAGTTCTCCGCAGGTGAAGCAAGTTCCTGAGGTAGGACGTGGACCTACATTGGCAAGTCGTCCACTAATAGGCCTGGGTGGAGCACGTTGCTGAGTTGGGTGAGGCGCCACATCGGATGGCCTCGGTGCATATCCAGGTGGAAGAGCCGAGTTCGGAATCCAAATTCATCGCTTCTGAGAGCCAGAGCGGGAGGAAGAACCCAGATCACGGTTGTGCTTACGAGACTCCTCGTAAGTGAGATGAGCTGTCTCTGCATTAATGGCCTTGTTCACAAGAGCCTGGAAAGTATCACAATGATGCAGGTGGAGATCACAACGCAACTTAGGGTCGAGACCCTTCCGGAACCTAGCCTGCTTCTTGGCGTCCGTGGACACTTCTTCTGTAGCATAGCGGGCGAGGTTTCCAAACTCTCTACTGTAAGCATCAATAGGCAGCTTACCCTGGGTAATACTACAGAACTCTTCCCTCTTGCGGTCAATGAGAGCCTGAGGAATGTGGTGCTCACGAAAAGCCTAGGTGAAATCCTTCCAGGTAGGAATCTGACCAGCTGGAAGCATAGCCTCATAGCTCTGCCACCAAATACTAGCAGGACCTTCCAGGTGATAGGTAGCATAGGTGACCTTGTCACCTTCAGCTACGTTCGCAGAATGCAACTTGTGAGTGATGCTTCGGAGCCGTTCATCTACATCGAGTGGCTCAATGGAGTGATGGTATGTGGGTGGTTTCAGACCAATGAAGTCGGTGATGGAAACCAACTTCTTACGCTGATGTGCGGTGTTCTGCTCAATCTGTGCTAGCAAGCGGTTAGTCTCATGCTTGTTCCTCTCGGATGCTAACAAGAATTCTGCCATCAAAGGCTGGTCAGGAGGATCCTCGTCCCTACCATCTCCGTGGTTCTTGCTATGAGCAACTGAACCTCGGTTAGCAGATGACATCCTGGCACAAAAACCAAGGAAAACAAGGATGGAATTAGCATCGACATAAGGATGCGGGATGTAATGCAAAAGCATTGGAAACTCTTGAAATCCTAGGACAATTTCGGCAGCATAACGCCTGTAAATGCTCAAAAGGATTTTGAGACATTCATCAAAGGAATAGCATAATCAATCAGCATCATAATATCAAGGTTCTGGGTCAAACTGAGGACACACAGAAGTAGTAGAACTGAACAGAGACACAAACCCAACAATCCTAAGACTTTATAGTTTAGTAACACGTCATCCTGAGAGATAGAGGAGAAGCCTAGGCCTTAACCCTCATAGAAAAGAAGAGGCTGACTCAGAAAGAATGACATGAGGTAAAGGAGTAAAAAGAGCCTTACGTTCCCTTCCACAATCAATTCCCGTATATAACTAAAGCATTTCTAGACTCAACTTTGACCAGTTTGGCTTGGTAATCCTACAGTCAGTCAGGCTCTGATACCAACGTTGTCGGGACCCCGATCCTAAGTCACACCGATCTAGCATGTAACACTTCATATCACTTTGCGGCCTCACGCACGGTATTCCCATGGGTGCCACCTTACCTGGCCCAGGACCGTTTGCGCCTTTTGGCTCACGTATATGATAGTGTCGCTAGCATCCATATGATAGAGAACCCGGGCCGACATGACTAGTCGTGAACCCAAAGTGGCACTAACGCAAAGGGACATGCATACATGAATCAACCTCGAGCATGTCGGTCAACAGCGTATGAATCCGGGCTGTAGCACTGGGCTAATAGGACTCCGGGAACCCGGGCTGTAGCAGGCTAGGCAGGACTCCGGATGTCACCGCATGACATTTCCCCAAAGGGACAGACACAGGAACGAAGTGAATCACATGCCGGCCAGTCAAGTGTTCCGGAGCAGTAGTGCTGGGCTAGCAGGACTCCGGTGAACCGGGCTGTAGTGGACTCCTATGGCTCATGGAAGCACAAGACTACATTTCCCCATAAGAGAGGCTACCAGGGATAAACAACTAGGTTGTCGGATCCCACACATAGCAATACATGTTACACGTACGCATAACATGCAAGTATGTGCTGTACAACATGGCATCACAACATAACTCAAACTCATATAGATAAAGGCCCAGAAGAGCCACATAGCATTCAATACAAACAGGGGTCTCATGACCCATCATTCAGAGCATACAGGCGACGGAAGCATTACATGTCTGAGTACAGACAACTACAAAAGGAAAAGACTAAGAAGCCTGACTAAACACGACCCTCCCAAGGGTACAAGGTCGTAGCTGGGATACAAGCTACTCATCGAAGTCACTAGTGTAACCAACTGCAAAACATAAATAATCAAACGTGAGTACAAAGGTACTCAGCAAGTCTTACATCAGAACTACCTACATATGCAACATTTTCAACAAGGGGGTGGTGGAGTTAACAGCAGCAAGCCAGCTTGACTCAGTGGCTAGCCTATACTACAAGTATCAGAAACTTCTTTGAGGTGAGAAGACGCACACGAGTCCACATATTCACCATATCAATACTCCACTACGGATCCATTCCCGTCTCCCTATGAGAAGGCCATCCATAGCCCTCATGCTTATCTTGCGTATTTTAGAGTATCCACTTCAAGTTGTCTATGTACTACATAAGTCCTCCAAGTTTCCATATCCGAGGAAAATGGCTATTCGAATAGATAATGTTGACCCTGCAGGGGTGTACTTCTTCACACATGCTCTCGCCACTTATAGCCCTGTACACGTCATGTACCTCGGCAACCTTCAAGCGGAACCGGGCGAGGGTCTCGGCCACGAACTGACTAACCACACAAGTCTCTCGTCCAGGTTTATCGCCTATTCGGGTTCCATCCGCAAGGAGATCCGGCCGGGGTGTCGCTCACGGCCCCAAACGATGTGTGCAGGTTTCCCAAGCCCAACATCCGGGTGCCACTTGGTACACCGTGCCACGGTGCCTAGTCTGTCCCAAGCCCGTCCCGTCAGACACCACCTGGTAGACAAGTAGCACTACCGACAAACGCCAGAAACTAGTTGCAACTCCTGGACAGAGATCAAGTGGATTAATAAGCCGAGAGGGGCCGGATAACTGGAACCCAATGTGTGGTAGTAACTGGACTTGGATAACATACACAGAACTCAGTGCTTAGGGACGGTTCCAATGAGACAACCCACCATGTAGTCCTACATGGACTCTCATTGCTACCTTTACCAAAACGTGTTCACACACTTAACCTTTATCGATAGGACATGTTCACCACTCCGATTCATTCCCTATGAATCAGTCCTAACACAAATCTAAGCATAGCCGGCATAAAGAAAACAAGCATGGATGAGTAGGCAAATCAGGGCTCAAGCAACTCCTACTCATGCTTGTGGGTTTCAACTATTTACTGTGGCAATGACAGGTCATGCAGAGGAATGGGTTCAACTACCGCAGCAGAAAAGTAGCTGTTGAATCGTTGTTGTCCTAATGCAGTATAAGGAGCAAGAGCGAGAGGGGGGGATTTATCGAAATGCTCAAGGGGGTTTTCTTTCCTGATAGACGATGAAGGGGTACAGCTCCACTGACAGGTACTCGGGAACACCTTCCGGAGTGGAACCTATCGAGAAGAAACAGTGCCGGCGATGAACACACAAACAAATGCAACAACATGATGCATGAACATGACATGTGCAAATGCTAGTGTTTGGGATAATGCAAGATGCTACCAAGTTGGTTGAAGCCCATTTGAATCAAAGATTCAAATGCAATTCAAAATGAAGCATTTAAAATGCCCATATTATGTTTTCACTTATACAGCATGTATAAGTTGGTTTTTCATGCATGTAACTGGCATAAATGGATTCCTTGCATTTTTCTAATAATTTTTCATATATAATTTATTTCATTCTGAGCTACGGTTGAATTTCTATGATTTTTAGAAGTTTTAGACATTTTCTGGAATTTTCTAATTATTTAAAATCCAGAAAATGATTTACTGTGTCAGCATGACATAGCCGTGATGTTAGCAGGTCAACTGGGTCGGCCAGGTCAAACCTGACCTGTGGGACCCATACGTTAGTGTCTCAGACTGGTTTGGTGGATGACAGGTGGGACCGATCCACGTTGACTTGACCAAAGTCAAAAGCTGACACGTGGGGTCCACATGTATTAGTACTAATCTTAACAAAAAATTAGACTAACCTAACTATGCTCGGGGACCCACATGTCATTGACACGGGCAATAACTAAACATGATTATCACCTAACTAATGGTGCCACGTCAGCCACCGGAGTTTAACCGCCGGCGACGACAGGCCACGGCGGTGCCCGCGTCAGGTTTGCGCTACAAGCCACCGTTCGACGAGCGGTTTGTGGCTACGGGTTGCTGGCACTTGCGCGCATCCAGTGGTGCCCTCAGCTTCGCTGGAGATGGCCCAGAACGACGGCGGTGATGGCAAGTGCGGCGGTCGGCGTTCGGGCGTCGAACGAGTCGACGGTGCAGGGCATGGCAGGAGCCGCGATTAGGCGCGTTGGACTCGTGGGGGTGCGGTGAGCTCAGTGGTAAGATTGGACGCGTGCTTGCATGGCCGTAGCCGCGGTGGCGACATGGCCGGCGGCGAGGAGCAATCGGCTCCGATGGCCATGGTGGCTAGAAGGCGCGGACGAGCACGGGGAGACAGGGGAAAGAAATAGGGGCTCACGGCGAATCCAGCAGAGTCAACGGCGAGGCCGGGAAGGGTCTAGAGCTCGCGAATCCATGCTGGCGAGCTTCAGTGGCCGACGATGAAGAAGATGGATATGGCGTTGATGCAGAGCTTCCCGGGTCGCCTGGCTCGTTGAGGACGTAGCAGGCGGCGAGGCGGAGCTCTGGGGCAAGATGAGAGGCCCAGAGGGGCACGGTGGCTACGGTGAACAGCATCGGTGGCGACGAGCGGGTTCGGGTCTGCTCGGGAGAGGGGCTAGAGGCCAGGGGAGAGAGCAGAGAGCGAAGGGAGAGTGAGAGCGAGTCGAGGGGGTCCGCGTGGCATCTCCAGGGGTCGCGGGAGCAAGCAGGGAGGCAGGAGGTGGCGTGCGGCAGCCGTGCGCACGTCTGGCATGCGCTGTGCATCCGACTGGCGGGAGGAAGAAGACCTCCCTGCCCCTGGTGGACTGGGCTGGCTAGATGGGCTGCCAGGTGAGCGCCAAGTAAGTGCTTTCTCCCTCTCTCTCTTATTTGTTTCAGTTTTTCTAATTTCTGCAACTATTTTGCAAATAAAATACTAACCAAAACACTTTGGTTAATTCTGTAAATTTTTGTGAGGATTATTTGAAATATTTTCAAACCACACAACAAATTTCAGAATATTTGGAGCAACCAATATTTAATGGTAAATTTTAAACTCCAACTCAAATACCATAATGATTTAATTCAATGACCAAAATGTCCTGGAAAAATATGCATCATCTCTGGTAGAGGCTTTCACCTTTTTCCATAAATCATGAACATTTTAAAAGGATATTTTGAGGTCATTGAAAATATTTTAGTTGCACCTATTTCAATTGCATTTATGCTAGGGTTTATCAATCCCCAATTCAACTTCATTTGAAATTTAAACATGATGCACAAAGCAAACCTATAACATACCAGAGCTAGGGATGTGACATAGGTTCCTTCCCTTAAGCGTGCGACCACTTAGGTTCAAGACGGCTTGGTCACAGTTCAGATCACCTCCGGACTACTTGGCTGGTAGCGGCCTCTAGCAAGGCGTGCCGACCACCAAGCAGACAATGAAGCTGGTTAGGCGAACCTGTACATCACACTTCCATTCCTTTTGCCACACGATATAAGTTGTCGGGCTCAAGGCGAGTCTATCATCCTTGTGCTAGCACGACTTCTTCTCGTTCCAGTGATGCCGACCACAAACCAGATTATCTCATAATCCTTGTCGTATGGCCATGCTTATCCTGGTTGGATCACAAAAGGGGCCCAGAGTATATCTCTCCTTATCGGAGGGGCAAATCCCATCTTGCTCCACCATGTCTTGCAGCATGGGTCTGGACAAGCCCGAAACCTACCTTTGTAACTACCTAGTCACGGAGTAGCGTTTGGTTGGCCCAAAGCAAGTCTATTACCATCCCGAGTACATGTGAAAACTCAGGTCTTAGGACATAGAACGTATGTTGCACTAGAGACTCACAGATGACATATCGCTGCGTCTCATAGTTCGGTTTGTCCGACTCGGACCTTATCTCAACTCAGATCTGACTACGTCGAATCCGACCAGATCCTTTCGAGTCCATATTATCCGGTTAGCATCTAATGCTCCATGGCTAGTGAGACCAAGCCATCAACCATGTCATATGCTAGTCTAGATGGTTGCGCGTCCACACAACCCTTTTGACTAGGGACCTTTTAGGACGTTCATCATACAATGCATAGTCCCACAAACAAGTCATGTACTTGCTGATACACATCTATCTTTATTCATAAACACATAGGAAATATCATTATACATGATTGCCTCTAGGGCATATCTCCAACACAAGTTACTGGAACTTCGTCATGAACTATAATATGCAAGGGATGACGAAAACGATTCTCGAGCTCTTCATGATGCTGAAATCGATGAAGGTAGAAATCAAGAAAAGCATCAAGTGTTGATGGTTGACAAGACCACTAGTTTCAAGTAAAAGGGCAATGGAAAGAAATCGAACTTTAAGAAGAATGGCAAGCAAGTTGACACTCCCATGAAGAATCCCAAAGCTAAACCCAAGCCTGAAACTGAGTACTTCTACTACAAAGGAAATGGTCACTTGAAGCGGAACTGCCCCAAATACTTGGCGGATAGGAAGGATGGAAAAGTAAACAAAAGTATATATGATATACATGTTAATGTTGTGTACTTTACTAGTGCTCATAGTAGCCCCTGGGTATTTGATACCGGTTCAGTTGCTATGATTAGTAACTCGAAACAGGAGTTCAAAATGAATAGAGACTAGTTGAGGGCGAGGTAACGATGTGTGTTGGAAGTGATTCCAAGGTTGATAAGATCACCATCGCATACTCCCTCTACCTTCAGGATTAGTGTTGAACCTAGATAAATGTTATTTGGTGTTTGCATTGAGCATGAATATGATTGGATCATGTTTGTTGCAATACGATTATTCATTTAAGTCAGAGAATGATTGTTGTTCTATTTACATGAATAAAACCTTCAATGATCCTACACCCAATATGAATGGTTTGTTGAATCTCGATCATGGTTATACACATATTCATAATATTGATGCCAAAAATATGCAAAGTTGATAATGATAGTGCAACATATTTGTGGCACTGCTGTTTAGGTCATATTGGTGTAAACCGCATGAAGAAACTCCATGATGATGGGCTTTTGGAATCACTTGATGCTTGCGAACCATGCCTCATGGGCAAGATGACTAAGACTTCGTTCTCTGGAACAATGGAGCGAGCCACTGACTTATTGGAAATAATACATACTGATGTATGCGGTCCGATGAGTGTTGAGGCTTGCTACCTCTTGAGCACTACGTTGGTTTTCCCTTGAAGAGGAAAGGGTGATGCAGCAAAGTAGCATAAGTATTTCCCTCAGTTTTTGAGAACCAAGGTATCAATCCAGTAGGAGGCTACTCGTGAGTCCCTCGCACCTGCACAAAACAAATAAATCCTCGCAACCAACGCGATAAGGGGTTGTCAATCCCTACACGGTCACTTACGAGAGTGAGATCTGATAAGATAATATTTTTGGTATTTTTATGATAAATATGCAAAGTAAAATAAAATCAAAGTAAATAGCTAAGTGTTGGAAGATTTAATATGATGAAGATAGACCCGGGGGCCATAGGTTTCACTAGTGGCTTCTCTCAAGAGCATAAGTATTTTACGGTGGGTGAACAAATTACTGTTGAGCAATTGACAGAATTGAGCATAGTTATGAGAATATCTAGGTATGATCATGTATATAAGCATCACGTCCAAGACAAGTAGAACGACTCCTGCCTGCATATACTACTATTACTCCACACATCGACCGCTATCCAGCATGCATCTAGAGTATTAAGTTCAAGAGAGCAAAGTAACGCTTTAATCAAGATGACATGATGTAGAGGGATAAATTCATGCAATATGATAAAAACCCCATCTTGTTATCCTCGATGGCAACAATACAATACGTGCCTTGCTGCCCCTACTGTCATTGGGAAAGGACACCGCAAGATTGAACCCAAAGCTAAGCACTTCTCCCATTGCAAGAAAGATCAATCTAGTAGGGCAAACCAAACTGATAATTCGAAGAGACTTGCAAAGATAACCAATCATACATAAAAGAATTTAGAGAAGATTCAAATATTGTTCATAGATAAACTTGATCATAAACCCACAATTCATCGGTCTCAACAAACACACTGCAAAAGAAGATTACATCGAATAGATCTCCACAAGAGAGGGGGACAACTTTGTATTGAGATCCAAAAAGACAGAAGAAGCCATCTAGCTAATAACTATGGACCCAAAGGTCTGAGGTAAACTACTCACACTTCATCGGAGAGGCTATGGTGTTGATGTAGAAGCCCTCCATGATCGATGCCCCCTCCGGCGGAGCTCCGGAACAGGCCCCAAGATGGGATCTCGTGGATACAGAAAGTTACAGCGGTGGAATTAGGGTTTTGGCTCTGTATCTGATCGTTTGGGGGTACGTAGGTATATATAGGTGGAAGAAGTACGTCGGTGGAGCAACAGGGGGCCCACAAGGGTGGAGAGCGCGCCTGGGGGGGGGCAGGCGTGCACCCCTACCTCGTGGCCTCCCTGTTGGTTGCTTGACGTAGGGTCCAAGTCTCCTCGGTCTTGTTCGTTCCAAAAATCACGTTCCCGAAGGTTTCATTCCGTTTGGACTCCGTTTGATATTCCTTTTCTTCGAAACCCTAAAATAGGCAAAAATAGCAATTCTGGAATGGGCCTCCGGTTAGTAGGTTAGTCCCAAAAATAATATAAAAGTGTATAATAAAGCCCAATAATGTCCAAAACAGTAGATAATATAGCATGGAGCAATCAAAAATTATAGATACATTGGAGATGTATCAAGGCTCACGGCGGGTATCATTATTTTCCGACCTTCACAGATGATTTGAGCATATATGGGTATATCTACTTGATGAAACACAAGCCTAAAACATCTAAAAATTTCAAAGAATTTCAGAGTGAAGTGGAGAATCATCGTAACAAGAAATAAAGTTTCTATGATCTGATCGCGGAGGCAAATATTTGAGTTACGAGTTTGGCCTTCAATTAAAACAATGAGGAATAGTTTCACAAACTCATGCCACCTGGAACACCATAGTGTGTCCGAACATTGTAACCGTACTTTATTAGATATGGTGCGATTTATGATGTCTCTTACCGATTTACCACTATCATTTTGGGGTTATGCATTAGAGACAGCTACATTCACGTTAAATAGGGCACCATCTAAATCCGTCGAGACGACACCATATGAACCATGGTTTAACAAGAAACCTAAGTCGTCGTTTCTTATAGTTTGGGGCCATGATGCTTATGTGAAAAAGCTTCAACCTGATAAGCTCGAACCCAAATCAGAGAAATGTTTCTTCATAGGATACCCAAAGGAGACTGTTGGGTACACCTTCTATCACAGATCCGAAGGCAAGATATTCGTTGCTAAGAATGGATCTTTTCTAGAGAAGGAGTTTCTCTCGAAAGAAGTGAGTGGGAGGAAATTAGAACTTGATAAGGTAATTGTACCTTCTCCCGGATTGGAAAGTAGTACATCACAGAAATCAGTTCCGGTGATTCCTACACCAATCAGTGTGGAAGCTAATGATGATGATCATGAAACTTCAGATCAAGTTACTACCTAACCTCGTAGGTCAACTAGCGTACGGTCCGCACCAGAGTGGTATGGTAATCCTGTTCTGGAGGTCATGTTACTTGGCCATGACGAACCTACGAGCTGTGAGGAAGCGATGATGAGCCCAGATTCCACAAAATGGCTTGAGGCCATGAAATCTGAGATGGGGTCCATGTGTGAGAACAAAGTGTGGACTTTGGTTGACTTGCCCGTTGATCGGCAGGCCATAGAGAATAAATGGATCTTCAAGAAGAAGACTGACACTGACGGTAATGTTACTGTCTACAAAGCTCGACTTGTTGCAAAAGGTTTTCGACAAGTTCAAGGAGTTGACTACAATGAGACCTTCTCACCCGTAACGATGCTTAAATCTGTCTGAACCCGGTTAGCAATTGCTGCATTTTATGATTATGAAATTTGGCAAATGGATGTCAAAACTGCATTCCTTAATGGATATCTTAAAGAAGAGTTGTATATGATGCAACCAGAAGGTTTTGTCGATCCTAAAGGTGCTAACAAAGTGTGCAAGCTCCAGCGATCCATTTATGGACTGGTGCAAGCCTCTCGGAGTTGGAATATACGCTTTGATAGTGTGATCAAAGCATATGGTTTTATATAGACTTTTGGAGAAGCCTGTATTTACAAAAAGGCGAGTGGGAGCTCTGTACCATTTCTAATATTATATGTGGATGACATATTGTTGATTGGAAATAATACAGAATTTCTGGATAGCATAAAAGGATACTTGAATAAGAGTTTTTTTCAAAGAAAGACCTCGGTGAAGCTGCTTACATATTGGGCATCAAGATCTATAGAGATTGATCAAGAAGCTTGATAAGATTTTTCAATGAGTACATACCTTGACAAGATTTTGAAGTAGTTCAAAATGGAACAATCAAAGAAGGAGTTCTTGCATGTATTGCAAGGTGTAAAGTTGAGTAAGACACAAAACCCGACCACGGCAGAAAATAGAAAGAGAATGAAAGTCAATCCCTATGCCTCAGCCATAGGTTCTATAAAGTATGCTATGTTGTGTACCAAACCTATTGTCTACCTTGCCATTAGTTTGGCAAGGGGTATGATAGTGATCCAGGTGTGGATCACTAGATAGCGGTCAAAGTTATCCTTAGTTACCTAAGAGGACTAAGGAAATATTTCTCGGTTATGGAGGTAATAAAGAGTTTATCATAAAGGGTTACGTCGATGCAAGCTTTTACACCGATCCGGATAACTCCGAGTCTCAATCTGGATACATATTGAAAGTGGGAGAAATTAGCTAGAGTAGCTCCATGCAGAGCATTGTAGACATAGAAAATTTGCAAAATACATACGGCTCTGAATATGACAGACCCGTTGACTAAACTTCTCTCACAAGCAAAACATGATCACACCTTAGTTCTCTTTGGGTGTTAATCACATGGAGATGTGAACTAGATTACTGATTCTAGTAAACCCTTTGGATGTTGTTCACATAGCGATGTGAACTATTGGTGTTAAATCACATGATGTGAACTAGATTATTGACTCTAGTGCAAGTGGGAGACTGAAGGAAATATGCCCTAGAGGCAATAATAAAGTTGTTATTTATATTTCCTTATATCATGATAAATGTTTATTATTCATGCTAGAATTGTATTAACCGAAAACTCAGTACATGTGTGAATACATAGACAAACAGAGTGTCCCTAGTATGCCTCTACTAGACTAGCTCGTTAACCAAAGATGGTTAAGTTTCCTGACCATAGACATGTGTTGTCATTTGATGAACGAGATCACATCATTAGAGAATGATGTGATGGACAAGACCCATCCGTTAGCTTAGCATTATGATCATTTAGTTTTATTGTTATTGCTTTCTTCATGACTTATACATATTCCTCTGACTGTGAGATTATGCAACTCCCAAATACCGGAGGAACACCTTGTGTGCTATCAAACGTCACAACGTAACTGGATGATTATAAAGATGCTCTACAGGTGTCTCCAAAGGTGTTTGTTGAGTTGGCATAGATCAAGATAAGGATTTGTCACTCCGTGTATCGGAGAGGTATCTCTGGGCCCTCTCGGTAATTCACATCACTATAAGCCTTGCAAGCAATGTGACTAATGAGTTAGTTGCTGGACGATGCATTATGGAACGAGTAAAGAGACTTGTTGGTAACGAGATTGAACTAGGTATAAGGATACCGACGATCGAATCTCGGGCAAGTAACATACCAATGATAGAGGGAATAACGTATGTTGTTATGCGGTTTGACCGATAAAGATCTTCATATAATATGTAGGAGAAAATATGAGCATCCAGGTTCCGCTATTGGTTATTGACCGGAGATGTGTCTCGGTCATGTCTACATAGTTCTCGAACCCATAGGGTCCGCATGCTTAACGTTCGATTACAATTTGTATTATGAGTTATGTGTTTTGGTGACCGAAGTTTGTTCGAAGTCCCGGATGAGATCACGGACATGAAGAGGAGTCTCGAAATGGTCGAGAGGTAAAGATTGATATATTGGAAGGTTATATACAGACACCGGAATGGTTCCGTTAAGGTTCGGCGATTTTTTGGAGTACTGGGAGGCTACCGGAACCCCCCCCCCCCCCCCCCCCGGGAAAGTTAATGGGCCTATTGGGCCATAGTGGAGAGAGAGAGGCTGACACAAGAGGTGGCGCCCTCCCCCAAGCCGAAACCGAATTGGACTAGGGTTGGGGGGTGCGCCCCCTTTTCTTCTCCCTCTCCCCCCTTTCCCCTTTCCCATTTCCGTTGGTTGGAAGGAAGGGGGCGAATCCTACTTGGACTAGGAGTCCTAGTAGGACTCCCACCTTGGCGCGCCCCCTTGGGCCGTCCAACTCCTCCTTCCCCCCCTTATATACGGGGGTGGGGGGCACCCCAAAGGCATACCAAGATTTGTCTTAGCCTTGTGCGGTGCCCCCCTCCATAGTTTACCACCTCGGTCATATTGTCGTAGTGCTTAGGCGAAGCCCTGCACGGATCACATCACCAACACCGTCATCATGCCATCGTGCTGACGGAACTCTCCCTCATCCTTCTATTGGACCAAGAGCTCGTGGGACGTCATCGTGCTGAACGTGTGCTGAACACAGATGTGTCATACGTTCGGTACTTGGATCGGTTGGATCGTGAAGACGTTCGACTATATCAACCGCGTTACATAACGCTTCCACTTTCGGTCTACGAGGGTACATGGACACAGTCTCCCATCTCATTGCTATGCTTCTCCTAGATATATCTTGCGTGATCGTAGGAAATTTTTTGAATTACTACGTTTCCCAACACATACTTTAGGCTGTGGCCTGACAATATCTCTGGATCTGGCACTCTTTCTTCTGCATGGCCGGATCGCACAATGATATCAACGTGCTACAACGCTCGTCGGTGTTTGCAAGGCTTGCCGAAGGCAATAGCCCGCAGGTGAATGTTACAATCGACGGCCACAACTACGACAAAGGATACTACCTAGGTGATGGTATCTATCCTCAGTGGACCACTACTGTGAAGACAAGCCCCAACCCTGTCGAAGAGAAAAGGAAAAGATTTTCCCAAGAGCAAGAGAGTGCTAGGAAGGACGTCGAGCGTGCCTTTAGTATTTTGCAATCTCGATGGGGCATCGTTCGGCATCCTGCTAGGACTTGGAGCACCAAGAAGCCATGGGAGGTGATGAATATTATTGCAATTCCTACAAGCATATGTTCCTCCCTCATAGTAATTTTCATTAGCATCATGAATGAATTCAACAATATAATCATCACATAAATCATTCTTTTCATGATCTACAAGCATATAAATTTTATTACTCTCCACATAAGCAAATCTATTATAATCAATAGTAGTGGGAGCAAACTCAACGAAATAACTATCATGTGAGGCATAATCCAATTGAAAGTTAAAATCATGATGACAAGTTTCATGGATATCATTATTATTTATAGCATATGTGTCATCACAATAATCATCATAGATAGGAGGGATGCTTTCATCATAATAAATTTGCTCATCAAAACTTGGGGGACAAAAAATATCATCTTCATCAAACATAGCATCCCCAAGATTGTGGCTTTGCATATCATTAGCATCATGGATATGCAAAGAATTCATACTAACAACATTGCAATCATGCTCATCATCCAAAGATTTAGTGCCAAACATTTTAATACATTCTTCTTCTAACACTTTGGCACAATTATCGGAATCCTTATTTTCATGAAAGACATTAGAAATATGAAGCATATGCGGCAACCTTAATTCCATTTTTCTGTAGTTTTCTTTTATAGACTAAACTAGTGATAAAAAAAGAAACAAAAAGATTCAATTGCAAGATCTAAAGATATACCTTCAAGCGCTAACCTCCCTGGCAACGGTGCCAGAAAAGAGCTTTTGATGTCTAATACACAACCTTCTTCTTGTAGACGTTGTTGGGCCTCAAAGTGCAGAGGTTTGCAGGACAGTAGCAAATTTCCCTCAAGTGGATGACCTAAGTTTTATCAATCCGTGGGAGGCGTAGGATGAAGATGGTCTCTCTCAAACAACCCTGCAACCAAATAACAAAGAGTCTCTTGTGTCCCCAACACACCCAATACAATGGTAAATTTTATAGGTGCACTAGTTCAGCGAAGAGATGGTGATACAAGTGCAATATGCATGGATCGTAGATATAGGTTTTTGTAATCTGAAAAAATATAAAAACAGCAAGGTAACTAATGATAAAAGTGAGCAAAAACGGTATTGAAACGCATTGAAACAAGGCCTAGGGTTCATAGTTTCACTAGTGCAAGTTCTCTCAACAATAATAACATAATTGGATCATATAACAATCCCTCAACATGCAACAAAGAGTCACTCCAAAGTCACTAATAGCGAGAACAAACGAAGAGATTATTGTAGGGTACGAAACCACCTCAAAGTTATTCTTTCCGAACAATCCGTTGGGCTATTCCTATAAGTGTCAAAAACAGCACAAGACTTCATAATAAAATAACACCTTAAGACACAAATCAACCAAAACCCTAATGTCACCTAGATACTCCATTGTCACCTAAGTATCCGCGGGTATGATTATATGATATGCATCACACAATCTCAGATTCATCTATTCAACCAACACAAAGAACTTCAAAGAGTGCCCCAAAGTTTCTACCAGAGAGTCAAGACAAAAACGTGTGCCAACCCCTATGCATAAGTTCACAAGGTCACGGAACTCGCAAGTTGATCACCAAAACATATATCAAGTGGATCACGTGAATATTCCATTGTCACCACAGATAAGCACATGCAAGACATACATCAAGTGTTCTCAAATCCTTAAAGACTCAATCTGATAATATAACTTCAAAGGGAAAACTCAATTCATCACAAGGAGATAGAGGGGGAGAAACATCATAAGATTCAACTATAATAGCAAAGCTCGCGGTACATCAAGATCATGCCATATCAAGAATACGAGAGAGAGAGAGAGAGAGAGAGATCGAACACATAGCTATTGGTACATACCCTCAGCCCCGAGGGTGAACTACTCCCTCCTCGTCAAGGAGAGCGTTGTGATGATGAAGATGGCCACCGGTGATGATTCCCCCCTCCGGCAGGGTATCGGAACAGGGCCCCGATTGGTTTTTGGTGGCTACAGAGGCTTGCGGCGGCGGAACTCCCGATCTAGGTTTCTTTTCGGGGGTTTCTGTATTTATAGGAATTTTTGGCGTCGGTCTCACGTCAGGGTGGTCTCCGAGTCATCCACGATATAGGGGGCGAGTCCATGGGGTAGGGCACGACCTCCACCCTCGTGGATGGCTCGGGACTCTTCTGGCCCTACTCTTTCACTTTGGGGGCTTCTTTTGGTCCATCAAAAATTATCAAAATTTGGCACGTCAATTGGACTCCGTTTGGTATTCCTTTTCTCAAAAACTCAAAAACAAGGAAAAAACAGAAACTGGCACTTAGCTCTAGGTTAATAGGTTAGTCCCAAAAATCATATAAAATAGCATATAAATGCATATAAAACATCATAGATGGATAATATAATAGCATGGAACAATCAAAAATTATAGATACGTTGGAGACGTATCAAGCATCCCCAAGCTTAAGTCATGCTCGTCCTTGAGTAGGTAAATGATAAAAATAGAATTTTTGATGTGGAATGCTACCTAACATATTAATCAATGTAATCTTCTCTATTGTGGCAAGAATATTCAGATCCATAAGATTCAAAACAAAAGTTTAATATTGACATAAAAACAATAATATTTCAAGCATACTAACAAAATAATTATGTCTTCTCAAAATAACGTGGCCAAAGAAAGTTTATCCCTACAAAATCATATAGTCTGGATATGCTCCATCTTCATCACACAGAATATTCAAATCATGCACAACCGGTGACAAGCCAAGCAATTGTTTCATACTTTTGATGTTCTCAAACCGTTTCAACTTTCACGCAATACATGAGCGTGGGCCATGGACATAACACTATAGGTTGAATAGATGTTGGTTGTGGAGAAGACAAAAAGAAGGAGATAGTCTCACATCAACTAGGCGTATCAATGGGCTATGGAGATGCCCATCAATAGATATCAATGTGAGTGAGTAGGGATTGCCATGCAACGGATGCACTAGAGCTATAAGTGTATGAAATCTCAAAAAGAAACTAAGTGGGTGTGCATCCAACTTGCTTGCTCATGAAGACCTATGGCATTTGAGGAAGCCCATCGTTGGAATATACAAGACAAGTTCTATAACGAAAATTCCCAATAGTATATGAAAGTGACAAAATAAAAGACTCTCTATCATGAAGATCATGGTGCTACTTTGAAGCACAAGTGTGGAATAAGGATAGTAGCATTGTCCCTTCTCTCTTTTTCTCTTTTTTTGTTTGGCTTCTTTGGCATCTTTTTTTATTTACACACATGGGACAATGCTCTAATAATGATAATCATCACACTTTTATTTTCTTACAACTCAAGGATTACAACTCGATACTTAGAACAAAATATGACTCTATATGAATGCCTCCGGCGGTGTACCGGGATGTGAAATGAATCGGGAGTGACATGTATGAAAGAATTATGATCGGTGGCTTTGCCACAAATACAATGTCAACTACATGATCATGCAAAGCAATATGACAATGATGAAGCGTCTCATAATAAACAAAATGGTGGAAAGTTGCATGGCAATATATCTCAGAATGGCTATGGAAATGCCATAATAGGTAGGTATGGTGGCTGTTTTGAGGAAGATATATGGTGGGTTTATGGTACCGGTGAAAGTTGCGCGGTACTAGAGAGGCTAGCAATGATGGAAGGATGAGAGTGTGTATAATCCATGGACTCAACAGTAGTCATAAAGACCTCACATACTTCTTGCAAAAGTCTATTAGCTATCGAAACGAAGTACTACGCGCATGCTCCTAGGGGGTAGATTGGTAGGAAAAGACCATCGCTCGTCCCCGACCGCCACCCATAAGGAAGACAATCAAAAAATATCTCATGCTCCAACTTCGTCACATAACGGTTCACCATACGTGCATGCTACGGGACTCACAAACCTTAACACAAGTATTTCTAGAATCCACAATTACTCCACTAGCATGACTCTAATATAACCATCTTCATATCTCAAAACAATCATAAAGAATCAAACTTCTCATAGTATACAATGCACTTTATATGAAAGTTTTTATTATATCCCTCTTGGATGCCTATCATATTAGGACTAAATTCAGAACCAAAGCAAACTACCATGCTGTTTAGAGACTCTCAAAATGATATAAGTGAAGCATGAGAGTTCAAAAATTTATTCAAAATAAAACTACCGCCATGCTCTAATAAGATATAAGTGAAGCACTAGAGCAAACGACAAACTACTCCAAAATATATAAGCGAAGCACAATGAGTAGTTGAATGATTATGTAACTATGTGAAGACTCCTTCTCATAAATAAAATTTCAGATCTTAAGTACTTTATTCAAACAGCAAGCAAAACAAAATAAAATAACATTGCAAGGATAGCACATATCATGTGAAGAAGCAAAAACTTAGGCTCAACCAAAACTAACCGATAGTTGTTGAAGAAGAAAGGTGGGATGCCTACCGGGGCATCCCCAAGCTTACATGCTTGAGACTTCTTGAAATATTAATTAGGGATGCCTTGGGCACCCCCAACTTGAGCTTTTGTGTCTCCTTAATTCCTTTCATATCGCGGTTTCTCTAAATCTTAAAACCTTCATCCACACAAAACTCAACAAGAACTCGTGAGATAAGTTAGTATAAATCCATGCTAAACCTTATCATTCTCTACTTTAGCAAATCACTAAAATTATTATTTTACATTTCATACTAAATGCCTCTGCATATTAAATAGTCATATCCTCAATTAGAATCATTAAACAAGCAAACATATGCAAATAACCCAAACATAACAGCAATCTGTCTAAACAGAACAGTCTGTAAAGAATGCAAGAGGAATCATACTTATTTAACTCCAAAAATTCTGAAAAATTACCAAACTGTAGATAATTTGTTGTTTATGATTGTGTAAAAGTTTTAAGATTTTATCATGTTCTGACTATTCACAAATACTCAAAACATAACATCAAACTTTCTGTTTTAAAAACAGCAACATATGGACTTGCAAAATAAGATGGTAAAGGCTATACTTGACCCTTTTATTGAACTAAAAGATGAAAAACATTACTCTAAATAACAGCAAGAAAATCATAATAAAACAAAATGACGCTCCAAGCAAAACTCATATCATGTGGTGAATAAAAATATAGCCTCAAGTAAAGTTACCGATGAACGAAGACGAAAGAGGGGATGCCATCCGGGGCCCCCAAGCTTAGGCTCTTGGTTTTCCTTGAATATTACCTTGGGGGTGCCTTGGGCATCCCCAAGCTTAGGTTCTTGCCACTCCTTATTCCGTAGTCCATCAAAACTTTACTCAAAACTTGAAAACTTCACAACACAAAACTCAACAAAAAACTAGTAAGCTCCGTTAGTATAAGAAAGCAAATCACCACTTAGGTACTGTCAAGTAAAGATTTATAATTTTTCCCACATGATGCCTAATGTACCATATCATTTCTACAATTTATATTAAGCAATATAAGCCATAGAAACTAGAAAACAAGCAAACTATGCATCAAAAACAGAATCTGTCAGAAACAGAACAGTCTGTAGTAATCTGTAACTCTCGAATACTTCTGTATCTCCAAAAATCCTGAGAAATTAGGAAGTCCTAGGAAATTTGTTTATTAATCCTCTGAAAAAATAATCAGTATTTGATCGCGCTTTTGTTGAAAATAAAAACTAATCTCCTAGGTGCAAAAGTTTCAACTTTTTAGCAAGATTAAATCAACTATCACCATAGATCATCCCAAAGGTATTACTTGACACTTTATTGAAATAAAAGCTACAAAACATGATTAATACAATAGCTTAATCATGTGGACACACAAAACAGTAGGTATAAATGTTGGGTTGTCTCCCAACAAGTGCTTTTCTTTAATGCCTTTCTAGCTAGGCATGATGATTTCAATGATGCTCACATAAAAGATAAGATTTGAAATATAAAGAGAGAATCTTGAAGAATATAACTAGAAAATTTAAGCCTAACACACTTACTATGCATAGGGATTTTGTGAGCAAACAACTTATGGGAACAAGAATCAACTAGCACAGGAAAGCAAAACAAGCATAGCTTCAAGATTTTCAACACATAGAGAGAAAACTTGATATTATTGCAATTCCTACAAGCATATGTTCCTCCCTCATAGTAATTTTCAGTAGCATCGTGAATGAATTCAACAATATAATCATCACATAAATCATTATTTTCATGATCAACAAGCATAGAAATTTTATTACTCTCCACATAAGCAAATCTATTCTCATCAATAATAGTGGGAGCAAACTCAACGAAATAACTATCATGTGAGGCTTAATCCAATTGAAAGTTAAAATCATGATGACAAGTTTCATGGACATCATTATTCTTTATAGCATATGTGTCATCACAATAATCATCATAGATAGGAGGGATGCTTTCATCATACTCCCTCCATTTTTGTATACAAGGCCACTATGAAAAACACATTTTGCATCTATACAAGGCCACCAACAGTAATCGAGGCAAATATTAATGATGTTTTCTCGTACTAGTAACCCATGGTTTAATTACTAGCATGCATGTAGTGGATGATAATGACACGCTCCACTACTTCCTCCCTCCTGACCACTCAATTTCCTCTAATGTGCATGCACCCTATTAATTAACCCGGTAATCGAGAAAACAAATTGGCATGTAAAGCACGCATTAACTTTTATCTTGGTACCTGTAATTTGAGTTTGTGTCCTTGTATATAAAAATGGAGGGAGTAATAAATTTTCTCATCAAAACTTGGGGGACAAAAAATATCATCTTCATCAAACATACCATCACCAAGCTTGTGGCTTTGCATATCATTAGCATCATGGATATTCAAAGAATTCATACTAACAACATTGAAATCATGCTCATCATCCAAAGATTTAGTGCTAAACATTTTTATAAATTCTTCTTCTAACACTTTGGCACAATTATCGGAATCCTTATTTTCACGAAAGACATTAAAAAAATGAAGCATATGCGGCAACCTTAATTCCATTTTTTGTAGTTTTCTTTTATAGACTAAACTAGTGATAAAACTAGAAACAAAAAGATTCGATTGCAAGATCTAAAGATATACCTTCAATCGCTAACCTCCCCGGCAACGGTGCCAGAAAAGAGCTTGATGTCTACTACACAACCTTCTTCTTGTAGACGTTGTTGGGCCTCCAAGTGCGGATGTTCGTAGGACAGTAGCAAATTTCCCTCAACTGGATGACCTAAGCTTTATCAATCCATGGGAAGCGTAGGATGAAGATGGTCTCTCTCAAACAACCTTGCAACCAAATAACTAAGAGTCTCTTGTGTCCCCAACACACCAATACAATGGTAAATTGTATAGGTGCACTAGTTCGGCGAAGCGATGGTGATACAAGTGCAATATGGATGGTAGATATAGGTTTTTGTAATCTGAAAATATAAAAACAACAAGGTAACAAATGATAAAAGTGAGAGAAAACGGTATTGTGATGACCCACAAGTATACGGGATCTATCGTAGTCCTTTCGACAAGTAAGAGTGTCGATCCCAACGAGGAGCAGAAGGAAATAATAAGCGATTTTCAGCAAGGTATTCTCTGCAAGTACTGAAATTATAGGTAACAGATAGTTTTGTGAAAAGATAATTGGTAACGAGCAACAAGTAACATAAGTAAATAAAGTGCAGCAAGGTGGCCCAATCCCTTTTGTAGCAAAGGACAGGCCTGGACAAATTCTTATATAAAGAAAAGCGCTCCCGAGGACACATGGGAATTATCATCAAGCTAGTTTTCATCACGTTCATATGATTCGCGTTCGGTACTTTGATAATTTGGTATGTGGGTGGACCGGTGCTTGGGTACTATCCTTACTTGGACAAGAATCCCACTTATGATTAACCTCTATTGCAAGCATCCGCAACTACAACAAAAGTATTAAGGTAAACCTAACCATAGCAAGAAACATGTGGATCCAAATCAGCCCCTTACAAAGCAACACATAAACTAGGGTTTAAGCTTCTATCACTCTAGCAACCCATCATCTACTTATTACTTCCCAATGCCTTCCTCTAGGCCCAAATAATGGTGAAGTGTCATGTATTCGACGTTCACATAACACCACTAGAGGAGAGACAACATACATCTCATCAAAATATCGAACGAATACCAAATTCACATGAATATTAATAGCAAGACTTCTCCCATGTCCTCAGGAACAAACGTAACTACTCACAAAGCATATTCATGTTCATAATCAAAGGGGTATTAATATGCATATAGGATCTGAACATATGATCTTCCACCAAATAAACCAACTAGCATCAACTACAAGGAGTAATTAACACTACTAGCAACCCACGGGTACCAATCCCGGACTTAGAGACAAGAATTGGATACAAGAGATGAACTAGGGTTTGAGAGGAGATGGTACTGGTGAAGATGTTGATGGAGATTGACCCCCTCCCGATGAGAGGATCGTTGGTGATGACGGTGGCGATTATTTCCCCCTCCCGGAGGGAAGTTTCCCCGGCAGAACAGCTCCGCCGGAGCCCTAGATTGATTCCGCCAAGGGTCTGCCTCGTGGCGGCGGAGTCTCGTCCCGAAAGCTGGCTTATGATTTTTTCCTCATCGAAAGACTCCATATAGCAGAAGATGGGCATCGAAAGGCCACCAGGGGGCCCACGAGGCAGGGGGCGCGCCCCCACCCTCGTGGGCAGGGTGTGGCCCCCCTCCGGAACTTCTTGCGCTCAGTATTTTTAATATATTCTGAAAATGACTTTCGTGAAGTTTCAGGACTTTTGGAGCTGTGCAGAATAGGTCTCTAATATTTGCTCCTTTTCCATCCTAGAATCACAGCTGTTGGCATTCTCCCTCTTTATGTAAACCTTGTAAAATAAGAGAGAATATGCATAAGTATTGTGACATAATGTGTAATAACAGCCCATAATGCAATAAATATCGATATAAAAGCATGATGCAAAATGGACGTATCAACTCCCCCAAGCTTAGACATCGCTTGTCCTCAAGCGAAAGCCGAAATTGAAAAATATGTCCACATGTTTAGAGATAGAGGTGTCGATAAAAATAAAAATACGGACATGAGGGCATCATGATCATTCTTAGAACAACAACTTATATAATTCTTGTCATATGATCTCTTATGCTAGAGTAACAATTAAATCACAATTTCAAGTATGAATCATAAACTTCATTGAAAACTAACAAACTATAATCTCAGTCATTGGAGCAATTGCAATTTATCATAACATAGGAAAGAGTCAATATAAGAGCTTTTCAGCAAGTCCATATACTCAACTATCATATAATCTTTCACAATTGCTAACACTCACGCAATACTTATGGGTATGGAGTTTTAATCGGACACAGAGAAAGATAGGGGCTTATAGTTTTGCCTCCCAACGTTTTACCTCAAGGGTAATGTCAACAATAATAGTTCATGAAAACTCACATCCAATTAGCCATATATACCAGGATCTTTCCAACATGTTGTGCTTGCCAAAAGATAAAATTTAAAAAGGAAGGGTGAAGATCACCATGACTCTTATGCAAGGTGGGAGATAAAAGTAAAAGATAAGCCCTTCGCAGAGGGAAGAAAGAGGTTGTCATGCGCTTTTAGGGTTGGATGCACAAAATCTTAATGCGAAAGAACGTAACTTTGTATTGCCACTTGTGATATGGACCTTTATTATGCAGTCTATCGCTTTTATTTCTTCCATATCACACGATCATATAAAGCTTATTTTCTCCCACACTAATAAGTCATACATATTTAATGGGCAATTTTTTATTGCTTGCACCGATGAAAACTTACTTGAGGGATCTTACTCAATCCATAGGTAGGTATGGTGGACTCTCATGGCAAAACTGGTTTAAGGGTGTTTGGAAGCACAAGTAGTATCTCTACTTGGTGCAAAGAATTTGGCTAGCATGAGGGGGAAAGGCAAGCTCAATCATGTT
This sequence comes from Triticum urartu, assembly GCF_056163025.1. Lineage (NCBI taxonomy): Eukaryota > Viridiplantae > Streptophyta > Magnoliopsida > Poales > Poaceae > Triticum > Triticum urartu. The sequence goes on from NC_141877.1 coordinate 358,180,022, forward strand.
GGATGATCCATGACAATATAATTTATCTCAGATGTAAGAAAACATAACCCATTACGTTGTCTTCTTTGTCCAACGTCAACTCTTTAGCATGTCATATTTTAATGAGTGCTCACAATCATAAAAGATGTCCAAGATAGTGTATTTATATGTGAAGACCTCTCTTTCTTTATTACTTCCTATTAATTGCAACGATGACCAGAACTATGTTTTCAACTCTCAACAACTTTTATTCATCATACTCTTTCTATGTGAGCTCATTACTCTCCATAAGATCCATATGATCTCTTTTATTTCTTTTTATTCTTTTCTATTTTCTTTTATTCACTCAAGATTATGACAAAATAATCAAGCCCTTGACTCAACACTAATCTTTATTATATATAGCTCATGGACTCGACACTACAAAAAAAGACACATCCGTGACATTTTGGGCCGAACGAAAAAAAATTCTGTCATACATATGACACTTCTATGATGATAATTGTGACAAAACCCGGTATCATCATAGATGTGGTGGGCTCCTACTTCTATGACAAAAAATCATGACAGAAAATGGGCTTTTCGTCCTGGGCGGGCCGGAGACGTAGCCGCATGACATTTTTGGGCCGTCCATGATGGAAAAAACCATGGTAGAAGCGAGGGCGAGGAAAATTTCAGGGAGTTCCCGGTTACGGTGGGAGGTCGGGGGGCGAGCGATGCGCGTTTCTCTCATACACGTACGCGCGTGTGTGCGAGGCGTTGGCTCTAACTAAACCCGAGCGATTGCACTGCAGGCTACGCGTTACTGAACCTGAGCGATCGATCGATGGCTGTTAACTGAACCCGATCGAGCGATTCCTTCGCTACTGCTGCTAATTGAAGTCGATCGATTGGATGAACAGTGAGCGTTGCGGGGGGGGGGGGTGGATGAATAGTGAGCGGTGGCGTTGCCTCTGGATGAACAGGACCCCATGGTGTGGAGGGCTGGATGAATAGTAGACGGTGGAGGGGTGCCCGTGGAGGGGTGGTTGAACAGGACCCCGTGGTGTGGAGGGCTGGATGAACAGTAGATGGTGGAGGGGTGGTTGAACAGTAGCCGGTGGAGTAGCGCGTGGTGGAGGCTGGATGAACAGGAGCCCGTGGAGGCTAGAGGAGGTCGACGGTAGCCCATGGAGGCTGGAGGAGGCCGACGGTGGAGATGAACAGTATCTCGTGGAGTCCCGTTTTGCGGTACGCCACACCCCTCCCGATGAACAGGACCCCCGTTTCGACCGTAGGAGGTCCGTTTCGTTCGTTTTGTGGTACGCCACACCGCTCCCGATCAACAGGACCCCGTTTCGACCGTAGGAGGTCCGTTTCCTCCGTTTTGCGGTATGCCACACCCCTCCCGATCAACAGGACCCCCGTTTCGACCGTACGAGGTCTGTTTCCTCCGTTCTGCGGTACGCCAGGCCTCGTTTCCATCGCCTGTTCCATCCAAGCCCTCCCGATGAACACGACCACGCATTCCGTTCCGACCCAGCCGGTTGGCTCCCACGTGTTCCGTTGCCTCCCGATGAAGATGATGCATTCCATTGCCTCCTGAAGAACACGACGCATTCCGTTGCCTCCCCATGAACACGACACATTCCGTTGCCTCCCCATGAACACGATGCATTCTGTTGCCTCCCCATGAACACGACGACGACGATGTTTCTCCGTTCCGAGCCAGCAATGTACACGAGCCTTGGCCGTACGTATGCGCGAGTAGGCGTCTGAGACCCTGCCCGTATGTACACATACGTGGCCGTATTTTCTTTCTTGCACCCTGGCCGATGTACGTACGTGTACATGCTACGTGCGCGCCTCTACTATGACACGTGCGTGCCTCTACATCGACCAGTATGTACGTACACGTTCGCAACCAAAATGACAACGCTACGTACGCTTCGACCAGGTGGGTCCCGACTGTCAGGCACTTCCTTGCCTACGAAGATGTAGCTGCTGGGTCCCAGCAGTCAGGGGGGCGAATCGTTTTGTTTTTTTTGCTCGGACGCACTTCCTTGCGTGCGAAGGTGTAGTTGCTGGGTCCCAGCAGTCAGGGGGCGAATCATTTTTTTTGCCCGAACGGACTTCCTTGCGTGCGAAGGTGTAGCTGGTGGGTCCCAGCAGTCGGGGGGCGAATCGATTTTTTTCGGATGCACTTCCTTGCGTGCGAAGATGTAGCTGGTGGGTCCCAGCAGTCAGCGGGGTGAATCATTTTTTTTCGGACGCACTTCCTTGCGTGCGAAGATGTAGCTCGTGGGTCCCAGCAGTCAGGGGGCGAATCATTTTTTTCACGAAATATGGTGGCCCGTCTGGTGTGTCCCCGCTGTCAGGTGGAGGAATAATTATTTTGCGCGTAATAAGGAGGCACTTCCTTGCGGCTGCCGTGTACCCAGCTGTCAGCCTCTCCACGTACAGTCCACGTCCGATGGAAGTCGTTCCTTGACCACGTTGACCACACCGCGCCAAGAGCACCAGGGCGGTGGACGACGGCGATGCCCAGGAATGGGACGACGCGGAGCCGGGGAAGACGCGGCAGTGGATGCACACGCGGAGAGGAGTACGAGGGTTCACTGGTTTGGCTGCGCTGCCGTCGCCGCAGAATAACAAGGGGTGTGGGTGAGTGGAGGGATGGCCTGGCCAACAGTGGGAGTAGTAGGGAGCGGTGAGGCCTCCGCGACAGCACAGCCGGCCACGGGAGGCAGGAGCAGGCGGCACGACCGACGCTGCTTTGGGCAGCTGGAGCAAGAAGACCAGAGGTTGAAGAAGCACGACGGCCGCTGGATGGACATCGTACAGTCACTACAGCTAGAATCGTTTATATTGACTAAGTTGACAAAGCCCTTGGTACGTCAACTTAGTAGGCCCACAGGTCAGCTTCCGAGACGGTGCACCCCAGATGTCAGGGGGGGATCATTTTTTGGGCGGGTGAAGCTAGAATGTCCGAGATTGAAGAAGAAGCACGGCATCCATTGGATGGACATCCAACGGCCACTTCTGCTAGAACCGTGTGTTGACTATAAGTTGACAAAGCCTTGCATACGCGTCAACTCTGTTTTTTTAGGGGACGCGTCAACTTAGTAAGGCCAGAAGTGTGTGACAGAGAACTAATAGCCCATTTGAGATTTGTAAGAATGTGTAGCCCATTTTTGAATTCTAATGGAATTTACTACAGCCCATTTACAGTTTGTTAAAAGTACAGCCCATTTCAACCAACCGTTCAAAACAAAATTCAATAAAATTTCCCACATTTTGATGGGATCCAAAATATTTTTATCCCGAAATTTCTAGTCAGATTAAATACAATTTCAATATAAATTTATATTACGTAAAAATCCAACGAAACATTGCGCTCGCAACAATTAATGAAATTCAAATTTTCAATATCTAAAAATAATATTTTATAAAGTAATCACGTGTTTGGTGCATTTTTTTATAGTTACCGCCCAGTTTTTGTAATTACATTCCATTTATTATTTCTTAAAGCCCATTTTCTAGTTTAGCCTAATGCATCCCTCCTAGGAAAGATTTGCAGCCCAGCGGGGCGGATAACAACTTGACCTTGCCCGGGTATTCCTAAAAAAAGTATAGCTGGGCTAGCCATTTTCAGCTTGAAAAAATTAATATCTGGGCTGGATATCTGGCCTGGGCTAGATGGGCCACAGCCCGCCCAGTTAATACCTGCAGCGATGTTTTCGTTGTTGTTCAAAGGAGAAAAATTAATATCTGGGCTAAACATCAAAAAACTCTGCAGTGCTCACACCTCAAAAACACAAATACTGCTCGAGCTTCTTGGTCCCAGCTGTCGGCCGCTTCTTGTGCAATTCTCTCGTTTATTGACTACTCCCTCCTTTCCGGTTTATAAGGATCAATTCAAAAATCTCACCAACCAAGGTAGATGATGAGTGGTGGAATATTTTTTGTAGTTTGCAAAATCACCCAATTAATGCTCTTGTTTTCCTCAAAAAATTATGTTTACGAATGCATTAATTGCAATGCATGCATGCGTAAAGTGCATGCATTGGTCAGTTTTCTCTTAATACTTGCATGCAATGATTTAATGCACCTTGAAGTCTGAACATGTGATGGGGAACAACCAAATTGAGCTTTATAAAATGGAAAAACTAAAATTTTGAGATAAGCCCTATAAACCGGAAAGGAGGGAGTACTACATAGGTTGACAATGGTGTGGGACCGTGATGTCAGGAAACCAGGAGGAAGCAAAATAAATTATATATATATAAGGAGGCACTTGCGTACGTGAGGCTATGCACCTGGTGGGTCCCCATTGGCATCCTCTCCAAGTAAAGTCATCTCCTCGCCCGTGCATGCTTTCCGCCCGAAACAGTCAGCGCCGCCCACCCCGCTTCTAGGTGCAGGCGATTGCTCCGCCTTCAAACGACACAAGTGCCGTCCGTCCGTCCATCTGCCGCCCACATTAGTGATACGCAGTTGCCATTGCTATATAAACTACTGCGCCGGCCATAGCCGCAGTCATCCGCATCCGTTCCCTTTCTCCTGTCCACACCACTACTGCCCACCATGGCTTCCTCGTGCTCCAGCGCTCTTCAGGACGGGCGGACGACGGACCACAAGGAGATGGCAGCCATTGCAGCCGACTGGCTGGCCAGTAGGCAGCCGGAGGACGACGACGTCCCAATGGAGAACATGGTAGTCGACGATCCGGCGCCAACGCCCTCCTCCGCGCAATCCTCGCTGGTGCATTGCACCATGACCATCGGCGAGGCCCGTGCCCAATATATGGACAGGGTGAGGCAGATGCATGAGGAGCAGTTCCGGGAGGCGCATGCCGACGCCGCCTACAACCACAATCTCCTCCAGGAGGCGCTGCTCAACTCGTACCGCTCCGCCCGCAAGGGCCTCCTCGAGCCCTGGCGGTACCGCATGCGGGTGGCGAAGGCTGCGGCCGCCTACAAAGAGGCTAGCAAAGAGGGCGATGAAGCGGGTGAGGCGATGTTTGGCGAGACCGAGGACGAGGCAGAGGACAATGCCGGCTCCAACGAGTCCCCGCTCCACTGGCGTCGCTGAGGCCTTGCTCTGCCGAGGCCCCGCGGCGCCAACAACGAGGCAGAGGACACCGCCGGCTCCGATGAGTTCCCGCTCCACTGGCGTCGATGAGGCCCTGCTCTGCTGAGGCCCCGCGGCGCCAACAACGAGGGAGAGGACACCGCCGGCTCCGCCGAGGCCCCGCCCCGCCAACAACGAGGCAGAGGACATCGCCGGCTCAGTCAAGGCCCCACCCTGCCAGCAACATGGGGGAGGATTTCCACCGCTCCGCTGAGGCGCCGCCCGCCGGCAACGAGACAAAGGACATCGCCGGCTCCACCGAGGCCCCGCCCCGCTGCCAACGAGGCCGCGCCACACAGAAAACGAGGAAGAGTAGAACACGGTAGGTCGCCGCTGCTCGGGTCCAAGTAAGGTCACCGCTGCTACCCTCCGGTTGAAGCCAAGCTAGGCAGGTTGACCATTGACGGCCGGTTAGCTTCTTGGCGGCGACATGGAGTCGGAGAGCTGCGCTGGAAAAGAATGTTGCTTCTACTTAACTACTGGTGCAGTTGGCTGACTGATATGTGGTCCCAACAGGCCACATGTCAGTTATGCAATTGCACCTGCAGTTAAGTCACTGAAGCTTCTGTTCGGCTCAGCGGGACACAGGTGGGTAGCTTTGGTTAATTAATTATACCTCCAGCGCACCCCTTTTTAGTTGAAGAATGTATGAAATGTAATGAAATCCGGCATGTTTATATGAAATCCGACCGTGTATGAATGAATTTATTTCGATTAGTTCGAATTCCTGAATCACTGGCATTGGATGAACATGCAAAACAATACGTACTAGCATTATTCCCAGGGTGATCACCTCGTTTGCAGCAGTTTCACATGTACTCCCTCCGATCCTTTCTAGTCTGCATACAAGTTTTGTCTGCGGTCAAAGTATCTCTACTTTGACCAATCTTATACAAAAAAGTATGCACTTTCACAATGTGCGAAGCAAAAAGGAACAGAAGGAGTACAAAGAGTTTGAGCAGCTTTTTAGCATTTCTGTACATTGGAATCAAACACACAGGCCTGGCAATTCATAGAGAACATTCAAAAAAATCGATGATTATGCATCTCAGCGACTCACATGTCAGAGGCAATATTTACTTCACAACTAAAGAATAAAGAAAAAAATTGATCGACCCTGCTGACAGCAAAGGGCGTCCCATTCGAAAATATCAAGCGCATGTCTTGCTAAAATCAATGAGCAAAATTTGACAAGGTTGTCCCATTCCAAAATATCAAATGCCTACAATTGTGGAATGGGCAGGGTTTGCCATCAGTTCAGACATTGACATGGCACCTTGTGCTAAATAAACCAGCTGTTCTTTTTGTGCAGTTCCACCAAAATCAACCAAATTCGCGCGTAGCTTGTATGATTTCGCCCTTATATGTTGCAACGCCTTGAACTTATCGGCACCTCCTTTCTTGTGGTGGAAATGAATGATTCTATGTATTCATGAACATTTTGTGCAGTTCCCATTGAAATCAAGCTGAGCACCCCTGTTTGCACAAATACAAAAAAGTGATTAGTATAAAGCAAACTGTACTATGAATTGACAGTTTCAACAGGCACACACATGGTCCATGTAGAGCACACTTTTAGAAAAATGGAACTCACCAGAAAGAATCCTAGAACAACATTGTACTCGTGCATCACAGCAAAAAATGGAGATTTGTCAGTCCTTCTGAGCTGAGGTTAGTTTGGTCTTGTGGGGAGTAATGTAACCATCCTTCAAGTGCTCCATCTGATGAGAAGATAGACAGGGCTTCTTCATCCTGGCATAATTGGAACTAGTCACTTCACGTACTCCATATTCTTCTTCAGAGGAAGATGATCATGTTGTGCAAAGACAAGAGGACTACTAAATGCTAGCATCCCTATTTGCTCGAAAAAAAAGGAAAGGAAATATTTAAAACAACACAGATGAAGCACTTCTCAAGGACAATACCACTTTTTCATGACAGTATCTAAACAGTAGCACACCACCAATAGAGATGACAAAGCTCAATCATATGGATGAAATCAGTGGGCGAGTACCAACCTTTGTCAAGAGGCTTATTGTGTAGAGCATAGAGATGAAGCACTTCTCCAGAACCATCTGTTGCTATCTACGGTGGTGGCCATGCTTACTATATACTCCTCGATTAGTTTGATGTTTCCAACATCTTCTTGTGCAGTTCCACTAAAATATATGGTATCTTCAAAGAAGATCCCTGTTTGCACAAGTAGAGATAATTACATATTACATTAAGAGTGGCATCAAATCAGTGGCAAAACAATTGGTCGTTCCAGCCATAGCAATAAATTAAGATGCAAAACTATATCATTACTTGTGTCATCACAGTTCCAGTGCTTCATTACAGCACCGGGAGATGATTTTTGTTTTTCTTCTGCTTGTTCTTCCCCTTCATCACTTGGTTCAATAACAGACAAGCTTTGCCTTCAATGTAATATTTGGCATGTCAATTAGGGAGCACAAGTATAGTACTAAACTTAATTTTCTGATGAAAGTGGCTAAATACAGGCCATCAGTTGTGAAATATCCTTATCTTACCTCAATGGGATATTACGGTGCACATATAGATTGGAAGTCTTGTATCCATTTGTGCAGTTCACTAAAATCAAGCAACATTATCGTACAAGTAGCACAACATATGAAAGCACACTGCAGAATCATGTGAAAGAAGGCTAGTACTGACCTCTCATGATGCGGAATTCAAACAACTCACAAGAAGAAGATCTGAACCAAATTCTCCTTAACGGATAGGAAGTAAGATCTCCTCTTGTGCAGTTCCACTAAGATCAAGCAATCACGCAACGTTGTTAGTGTGACATTTTGGTTGAACTGCACAAAACACTCTTAAAACAAAAGTGTTTTGTGCAGTGCAACAAAAGGTCACAATGGCAATGAGGTGAAGTAGATAACCCTGTTTACACAGAGCTACAAAGGAAACAATTAGTGGTCAATAATGGTGGATGACACAGAAGCCAACAAAAAGAAGCATCTACCTTATCTAAATGGGAAAGAAAGCAAGACGGTAGCATTTCTCAAACGGTGGCATTAATCAATATTAACATGGAGATTATATTAACAATAAAATTCATTAAACATGTAATTTGCTTTTAACTGTGGCATTGCATCAATTTTACAGCGGCATTATCAGAGGGTGTTTGTTTACAGGGACATTTTGGTGTAGGGACTAAAAAAACTCCGTGTCAGTCCCATCTAAACCAAACATGAGGGACTTTTAGGGACTAAAAGTGGGCATTTGGGACTAAAGAAAGAAGACCCCGAGGGAGTCTTTTTGGGACTTTTTCCAACAGTTGCCTCTGCCACGCATCGCACCCTGTCTCTATTAGTTCATTACTTGGGGTAACATGGTCTTTTAGCATGTCATTTAATAACCTCTAGTCCATGTTTAGTCCCTGGAACCAAGCAGGTAGGGACTAGGGAGTTTTTAACCAAACAGGGCCTTAGATTAACAACAGCTAATGAGTTGCACGGGACAGTGGACGCACCGGCACCATGTGCATCTACCGATGTACTGTGGTCATGCACAGTCTGTTGCAACAAAGAACAAACAACCAAGGAGCATATTTGTGTTGGTCCCAGTTTTGTTATCTTTAGACACCTTTCCCTATGTGAGCGCAGCAAATCTAGTCCTGCTCAAACTCTACAGCCTTGTCCCTTCCTTTCCTTTTTGAACTAGTACTTTCACCCCTTCCTTTCCTCTTTGAACCACGTCCTAGATTTATGCGATACAACTTTCCCCACTACTTTCCCCCATTCCTTTCCTATTTGAACCACGTCCTAGATTCATGCTATACAACTTTCCCCCTTCATTTCCTCTTTGAACCACGTCCTAGATTCATGCTATATACAACTTTTCCCACTACTTTCCCCCACTCCTTTCCTGTCCGAATCACGTCCTAGATTCATGGTATACATGCAGCTAGAGCAATGCATGTGGAGTAAGTAAATTATACCTTAAGGTTCTTGGGGCGTGGTTCGGTGGGAGACGGGACGGCGGCAAAGAAGAAGGGGTCGGAGGCCCTCCCGCGCCACCGCTGGGTGGAAAGTGAACAGCTGCGTCGGTAGTCCCTTGCCAACGGCGACAGTGTTAAGCCTCCTTCCCTTCCCGGAGGACGGATCCTGCCGGCTCTTTGAGCAGCAGGGAGGGGAGAGGGAGGCCAACGAAGTCTTGTTTAGATCTGGAGAGGGCGAGAGAGTGTGAAGAGAGCAACTACAAGCGCTGAGGCTCCAGCGGGAGAGGGCGAGAGAGTGTGAAGAGAGCAACTACAAGCGCTGAGGCTCCAGCATGTATATATATATATACTGGAGAGAGAGTGTGAAGCGTGCAAACCCTAGAAAACATTTTGACCAGTCAAAGAATCCTCCTGGTACAAATTATGCTCAAGTGTAGTTATCGAACCCGGGACCTCAAGTTTGATGAGCGAACAGGCTAACCAGCTACACAACCCTCCCGTTATGTTCAACGAGAGGGAAATAACCTTTTATACATTCTTGCATTCATGTGACAAGCATGTCCTGTTTTTTTGTGTGTGTGGGAGTCATTGGGATTTCAATCATAATCGTGTCATGTGGCTTTGGTGGTAAGACTATCCACAGTGGTGCAGAAATAATGCAGCCTTAGTCACCTTACCTCTCTCCACGTGGTACGTTGGGTCCCACCAGTCAGAGGGTGAAACAAACAAATTAATAAGAAAAATTAAAAGCGCCAGTGGTGTTTCTTACCTCACACATCTCGCTACTACTCGGGAACACTGTCCAATTGATCCCTCTGTTTGCTCACATACTATTTTAAGTGAATCCTTATTATAACATGCACACAAATTTTGGGCACTTGTATTCGACTTAAGTCAGTGTGCCACCGTATCTCGTATACTTACTACTCCCTCCATCTAGGTGTAATAAGTCATGTTAGAAGGTGCAATGGGACCAAGGTGCGTGCGTGCGTGTGCGTGCGTGCGTGTGTGTGTGTGTGTGTGTGTGTTTAACAACATGCGTGTGTTAGAGAGAGCGACGGATCGACCTACTCCTACAGAGAGATGTTGTGTAGTGTATGATTTTAGCCGCGAGAGTCGGTGCATCCTCTCGTTTCCGGGCGTGTCCGGTAGGGACATGCGGATAGCTGCCACGCCCACTCGTGACCAGCCTGGCCCACCCAAAGCACCTCCATTGCCCGCGCGCGCTTCCTGCCCGAAACGGATAGCGCCGCTCCAAAGAATCGGTGCCGCATTCATGCCCGGGCAGAGCGGGCGCGACTTCTCACTGGCGCAAGAGTGATGGTTGCTTCGTCCGTCCAACTTACTGCTGGGTCTATGTGATTTGACGGCTCATTGGTATTTATTACTGAGGTGGTAGGACATCTGGATGTCCCACGCTTTCGGCAAAAGGAGGTACTACTACTAGATTACAATTTTCTCCATTCTTACAGCGGAGGCATGCAAGAGTAGTGAAAGCACGCAGGCTCAGTGATTACATGGCCCACCTCACACTATCACCGTGCGACACCTAACTCTTTACATAGTACTCCCTCCGTTCCTAAATATTACTAGATGAGTCCCCGCGCGTTGCCGCGGAACAGCGGTATATCTCTCTGTGCAAAATTATCGATTTCATAGAACTAAAAAAACTCTATAACCGCATGACAAATGTGGTAGCCAAACTAAATAAACTCCCATCATCATTTAGATCATCCCACGTAAGGAAAAAAGATCAGCCAACTCCTACTGCATAATGGGATTATATTTTTCATTTTGACATGTTAATGGGACTTAAAAGCTCACTTACATGCATGCTACCGGTGCATGCTTTCATGCATACATGTTGATGTGATTTAAAACCCACTCACATGCATGTGCCACGGTATTTCTGCATGCTTGCATGTGGCTTAGTGCGGAGCCTCTCAATGTCTAGATCAGACGACTATTATGGACTGATTTACTTCATCTAATGGCTACATCAATTTTGATGATGTGGCTCAAGGAGAGGATAGAGAATTCCTAGTAGTGGGGGCTAGCTATTACTAGTAGATAAGTCTTTGTAGAGATTCCACTACATACGGAACAAAATGAATGAATCTACACTTAAAATGCATCTATATACATCCGCATGTGGTTCATGGTGAAATCTCTACAAAGACTTATATTTAGGAATGGGGGAGACGGCGTACTAAGCAAGCTTCTCCTCATTCTGCGAGTTGACGGGACACATCAAAAGTACTCCAGTGTATAGAGCCTTGCCTCTAAGGTAGGCCCCACATGGTTTGCCTCTTTTTTTAACATAACACGTCAAGTCGCAATTTGTTTGTTCACCTGTGGTAGACGATCCTCCCTCTACCAAGTGGACAACCAGTACACGTGCCAAATTACCACGTGGGCTGCCTTTTTCGTACAGAAATGAGCTCCACCGTGTACCCGCGCGGGTGTGGTTGGAAAGAGACGGGAGTACGTGCGCCGTGCATGCACCTCTTCTCTTCGTGCACGTCCCCCACCTACGTGGTTGTGTGTGAGAGATACAAACCGCGTTCGTCAGTGTTTTTTGTTTTGGGGTGGGGGTGGGGTGGGGGTTGATTTCGTGAATTATTTGTGGGAATATGTGTCGATGACATCTCAAACAAAATTTTGCATGCAATGTGTGTGAAAAATGGAGGCCTATCCATATCATACATAGAGGGTCGGGCAATCCACGAGAAGAGAGGGAGGGGTCATAGCTATCGATAGAGTCAAAGAGAGGATCAAGTGGGTGGGTGCGAGATCGATGAAGAGAGCCATGGAAATTGTGTGTGTGTGCAAGTCAAAGATATAGGGCGACTGGCCTACCGGAACGTTAGAGGGCACATGTCAAGTTTGTGTGTGGCAGGGAGACATGACTAGAGCACTCGATGTATCGGTGTGTGTGGGGAGGAGGGGGTGGGGGAGGGGTAGGCAGAGGCATAACTATAGAGGTAGAACGACTCGTATATGTGTTGAGAAGGAGAGACCCAGCTATGTCTTGAGGGAGATCGGTCGACATCCATACATAATTGAAGGACGGGAAATATGATGGGACAGAGAGAGATAGGAGAGAGAGAGAGAGGGAGGGAGAGGGGTAGAGTGCTGGATGGGTGATGGAGTTGCTTCTCGAAGATGGTGGAAGATGCCTACTAGACAAACTGAGGGTGGAACTACAATGTTATCAATAAGAGTGGGGATGTGTTTCTGTGTGTGCCTGTGCGTGATAGATCTGTCGGGACGCATCCATGGATGATGAAGGGGAACCATGTGTTTGGTAAGCAAACCTAACTAGATCGGTAGATCAATTGTTGTTTGTCGGAGGAAGGGAGAGACACAACTAATGAGGTAGATCGATTGTCGTGTGGGTAAAAACGAGTTATAAGGACCTAGCTAGTTATATGTATAGCGAGAGATCGGTCGGTGCACGTCCATTTGTTAGAGGCAAATAAGGCCCAGCGAGACGGATAGACAGAGAGAATGGAGCTAGGAGGTGGTGCGAGAGGCCCAACTACTAGCTAGATAGGGGGAGGAGTGTGCGGTTGTGAGATCGATGAAAAGAGGGGCGAGAGTTTACATGTGTGTCTAGCCATATGAGAGACATGAGGCAAGGACACATAAAGGAGGAGATTGAAGGTGTGTGTGTGTGTATGTTGTAGGAAGGCATCGCTGGAGAGGTTTATCGATCGGTGTGTGTCGGAAAGGAGTTGTGGAGACTCTGGGAGAACGACCTAAAGAAGAAAAAAAATGAATGTGCCCGGTGGATAGAATGCCGAGGGAGGCGGGCGAGGAGGGCATGTGCATGCACGAGAGAAAGTTAGTGGTAGCTACAAAGGTTAGATGATTGTGTGGGTGTAAAAGACTAACAAAGATCATAATTTGATATGAAAGCGGATTCATATATTTGAATAGGAGATCATAGTGTTTTAAACATTGCATGCATGAATATAGCGGTGATACACGTGCTGTGCACATGTTATACCATAATATGATAATGTATGGCGTTTGCAACTCGTAGCTAAATGCCGAATAATCTAAACCATACTATAAATCAAACAATCTCACATTTTATTTGAATTTGTGATAATGTGTGGCGTTTTCAGCTTACAGCTAAATATTGAACAATCTAAACAATACTATATATCGAACATTCTCACATTTTATTTGAATTTGTGGTAATGTGTGGTGTTTGCAACTCACATCTAAATACTTGTAGGCGTAGGGGGCGGGGCACCATACATAATGTGATAAACACATTATACATATGAGACATGGTTTAGATTATGAAGATCTAGCTAGAGCTAGAATTGTAATGTGATTTGAAATCAAAATAAAGTGGATTCAAAAAATCTAGTTCGAGTTCATATAGTACACATAGTTCATATGTAAATCGAGACTAATCATGTGGTGTGTTGTGAAGATAATACACAAATGATGGTTTAACTTGACAATAATGATGATTGTAGATCTTATTAAAACAGAGAAACGAATTCAAATGCTTTGACTTCACAACAATCATTACTGTAGATCTTATTCAAATAGAGAAACAAATTCAAATTTAGTTCATATTGAAGCGGTAGTATATACGTTTGGAATGCACTAAAACGTTCATTTGAGTAGTAGGTTGCATGCATTATACACGTAGCGAAATATTTTAATTGAACATAACATGAATTCAAAGTTTTGAATGACATTTGTAGTGCACATTGATTTGGTACAGTACATGTTAGGCTTGTCCGGAAATTTCAACCCGCGCCTTGTTAACCCGAAATATTTAAGATATATCTTTGTCTCGTTGTGCTCCGACAACTCCCTCCATCTCAACCCGCGCCTTGCTATTCCGAAATTACAATGCGCGCGAAAACTCCCACCTCCTGTGAAACCCCGACACGCGAAATGCCCATGCTACCCCTGAACTGAAAGAACTGCCTCAAATCGGTGGGGGGTACTTTCGTAACTTACCCCACATTTCGGACAAGCGCGTCTCTAAGCCATGGTTCCCCACTGCCATCCCATCCGCCCACCCATTCATACATCGAGGCCTCGAAAACTCACGATGAAACCCCACACCCTGCTCCGTCCGCCACCCAGCCAGAGCCTCTTCCCCGACGACGTCGTCCACATCAACACTTCGACGTCCCTCATCCGCCGTACCGGATGAGGATCCGTCATCAATCTCATCGTCCTGCCGGTTCAGCCACCCCGTCCTCCACCTCCAAGGAGCTGCCCCGATGTTCCCCTCGTCTTTCGCGCCACCTCCATTCCCACACCGCCGTCTTCATCTGCACCATCGGAAGAGCATCATCATCACTGTTTCCTCGGATGAAGCTGTGGCCTAATGGGCGCCACCAAAGAGGTTGTACACTAATCTCCGCATTTTCTTCTTGATTCAATCTCACGGTGCTGCCGGCGCTCAGTCCCGAGCCGACACGGCGCGGCTCCATCCACAGCGGCATCGCCGGCCACATCCTCCACGGCGTCGCTCCCTTGGCGGCGACGTCCACATCAATAGGAGCTGCTGCTGCTTTAGCTCTCGCTTGCGCTGCTACTCTGCTCTTGCTCTCGGTCGACTGCCTGGTCTGCTCTTGCTATTGCTCTTGCTCGCGCTGCTGCTCTCGCTCTTGCTCTTGCTTGCGATGCTGCTCCGATTTAGCTACACTTCAGTCGACTGAATCGACTTTTGAGTCAGTCGATTTTCAGGGGGGGCTCGCCGGGGTGAAGGAAGAACTAGCTGCAGCAGGGAGGGGGGCTCGCCGGAGAGGTACCCCACTATCTATCTTAGGGTTCAGGATGGGGGCGGTGGTCGCCGGCGGTGGCGGGGCGTTGGCGGGGTGGTGGCGTGGGGATCGCCGGAGAAAAAGGTCGGCATGGGGGGCCTAGAGGGATGGTCGGGGTGGTGGCGGACCGGCAGTGGGGAGTGTTTTCGGGGCGGGCAGGATGGCGCACCGCCGGCCGGGGGCGGCGGGGGGCTGCTGTTTGGTCGGTGGTGGCTGGCGGCTCAGGGGGTGGAGGTTGAAGATGAACCGCAGGCCCTTGATTTCATATCCAACGGTTGCAAAATCGACTGACCAGAGATGAAAAAGTCAGTCGACCGACGTGTAGCCTCACCTTGCTAGTGCGTTCAGTTTCAACAGCAAAATTCAGTTTCGACAGCAAAATTCAGTTTCGACAGTTAAGTTCAGTTTCGACAGTTAAGTTCAGTTTCGACAGTTAAGTTCAGAGATGAGCGGCTGATGTATTTTACATCTAGCACTTTGTGGTTAGGTATTTTACATCATGTATTGGAGATGCTATTAGAATTCCACTCAGGTTAACGTTGTTCGTTGTCTCTCTAGTCCTCCTTCAGCCTCGGCGTCGTACAACTCACCGGAGCTGCTCCAACGACGAAACCCTCCATCACAGCGGAGCAGTACCTCGAGCTCCATCTCCAAACGCCTAAGATCTTCTTCCCCTCCTCCGACAGCAAAGTCAGCCGGAGCATCCTCACTGGCCAACCCAATCATGCTAAGATCGACATGGCTTCGCCAAAGAGGTTGTACACTTGTTGCATCTCTTTTTTACTCTACATGTTATATATATTGTTCACTGAGCACACGAATTTGTTCCTTTAGTGTCTCCTTGAAAGAAAAAACGTGGGTATTTTAATTTTCACCTGTCCTCCTTTTCAAATTCCTATTCATGAAGCACAAGACTAAGAGATAGTAGCATAATAGCATTATAACCGTACATTTCCTTGTGGTTTGACTTAATCTCACCATGCTTCTTTGCATCCGGTGATCTTCCAATTGTTGTGAATCAAACACCCAGATTGGCATAAATCATCTATTTTTAAATTCTCTGTTTTGCACGTGCATTCATATCCTATTCCTGTCTATTTCCTATCCCTGCATTGTTGGAATCGTCCAATTCAAACGAGCCCTTACATAATTACTTCTCTTATAGATAGTTGTCAAAGAAAACCATGCGTGGTTTGTCCCGCTCCTGCTGCGCCGCTGTCCACCCCAGCCCAGCGGCTCCAATGACAGAAGGGTCCAGCACAGCAGGGATCCGACCTCCAGACTGTCTTTCGCTGCCTCAGATCTTCTTCCCCGCCGCTGGCAGCCATGAAAACTGCATTACCATCATCAACCGAGCAGATGACCTCGAGGACTACACAGGTCCGCAAGAGAGGTCGCACTCTTTCGTGTCTGCTTACGTTATGCATCGCTTAATATTACATGCTACTTTATCGTCCTGTTCACCGATTAGACTCTGAGTCAGCTCCAAACTAATGGTCAAAACTTGAGTTTTTAAATGGTTGTGGGGTACATATCAGGGCCGCTATCAATAGTATCTATCTACTATCTGGTTAATCTCCGGTGTCTACTATGAGTTTCATGTTGGGTGGGAAACAAACAGTAAAGAAGCCGTTATCTGTATTTTTTAACTGAAGCCATTATCTGCCTGCTATTATTGGTTTTGGGTCTATCCACAGGTTGCTACCATCACTCTGGATTTCTGCATGCACTCCTTACATAATCTCACTATGTTTTATTCCTATGCATGACAGTTATTGTAAACAATGGAACTGAACATGTAGAGCAAAAGAGACGAGCCTTGCATGGCAATAAAATTTCATGCAGACATCGCTCCATGGTAGGCGCAAAGGCAGCCCCCCTCCACGCATTTCGGATTGTAATTGAGAGGAAGATATCTGTTCTGAGGGGGATTCAGAAGGAGAAGACAACTCCTATTTACCCCCTGAGGTGTTCTCTCTAACTTGGCATGCTGATGTTGGTTATATCATGCATATGGTGTCTTGCATTGCTTACATTATACATCAAATATGTCATCTGCTTAGTTTAGACATCCTTTGTGCGAATGCCATCTGTTTAGTTTATTCATTGTTTATGTGAATTATGCAACTCCATCTTGTTTAGCCAGGCATCATATACGTGAATTTTGCAATGCCATCCTGCTTAACCAGTCATCTTATATGTAAATTATATCAGGCCATCTTTTTTTTCGTTACATATTACATTTGTCAACAATGTTAGTACATTCAACTACTCTTCATGTGCATCAGCCATTTGACACGGTGATGGCAAATTGTGGAGTGAAAACAAGGTCTTCAGAGCAGACTATGCTATCTGACGAAGCGCATATCTCGCTAGTTACGGATAGCTCCTCAGAGGAGGATTCAGAGACAGATGACCAGTCCTATCCCCCCCCCCCCGAGGTGTATGCTCTAACTTGGCAAGGTTATGTTGCTCATATCGTGCCTATGGTGTCTTGCATTGCTATGTAATTTGATTAGTTTAGACATGCTTTGTGTGAATGCCACATGTTCAGTGTCTAATTACCATATATGTGAATTATGCATTGCCATCTTGTTGCAAGACATTATATATGTGAATTATACAATGCTATCTTGTTGCAAAGGCATTATATATGTGAATTATGCAATGCCATGTTGTTTAGCCAATCATCATGTATGTGAATTATATCATGCTATCATTTTTTTGTATTACATGTTCCATTTATCAACAACGTTCGTATATTCAACTACTCTTCCTGTGCATCAGCCATTTGAAGCGGTGATGGAAGTATCTGGAGTGAAAACAAGGTATTCAGAGCAGACAATGCTACCTGCTGAAGCAGACATCTTGCTGGTTACAGAGAGCTCCTCAGAGGAGGATTCAGAGACTGATGACCAGTCCTATTTCCCCCCTGAGGTCTATGCTCAAACTTGGCAGGGTTATATTACCCATGTCATGCATGTTGTCTTGCATTGCTTAGTTTTTACATCATATATGGATTGCCATCTGCTTACTTGCTTACTATATAAATCATATATTGGAATTATATCATGCCATCATGTTTACATAGTACATACATATCATCTATCCGAATTATGGCATGGCAACCCATTTAATAAAGACATCATATAGTTATATCCTGTTTAGGGTTTACAGTCATCATATTTTGAATTATGCCATTCTATCCGTGAATGTATGTGAATTATGGCATGCCAACCTATTTAATAAACACATTATATAGTTATGTCATGTCATCCTATTTACATAGTCTCATATTTTGAACTGTGTCTTTCCATCTTTTTTAGTTAGCCATCATAATGTGAAATTGTGTCATGCTATCCTGTTTAGTTAGCCATCATATATGTGAAATTGTGTCATACTATCATGTTTGGTTAGACAACATAAATATGAATTATTTCATGCCCTCTTTTATTCCCCACTATCCATTGCACCTGTCTATCATACAATGTCTATACTTTCAATTACTTTTCTTGTTTATCAGCCATTTCAATTGGAGAGCGTGATGGCAGTATCTAAGGGAGTAACAACACGGTCTTCAGAAAAGATAGTGATAGCAGTTGATGCAGATAGAACCACGGTTGTACTTTCCCAAGGACCAGATCCACCACACATAACCCAGACTCTCGCAGATTGTACCCCTACCCAGTTGGACAGAGAACTAGCTACACCCCTTCTAACCCCAACCCCGGCAGATAGTAACCCAGCTCCAATTGACACAGCACCGTCTCCACCATAGAGCACAAACACGAGCAGTTAGTAAGGGAACTGCAGTGCCCAAAGCACGTGGACCACCACTCCGAATCCCAACTCAACCCTTAAAGGAGAAGAAGATTTGTTCTCAGGTCAGTTTCTGTAGCTATGGTTCATACTCCTTTGCTCTTGCATTACTGTATTTACTCATACCAACTATTTTCAAATTTGAAGGATGGAATTGAAACTCCAATGGCGCAACAGGTATGTTTTAAACCTGTTTCTTTAACTGGTTTGCTGTTGTAACCTGCTCTATGTTGATTTCAGTTTCAATTGAATAAACAGTTATGTTCTCATGTCATGCACATTACAAGTGTTGTTATTGCTCTATAGTTACCCACACTTATATTCTGTGTATTCTGCTTTGTCTTGAACAAATATTATTTGAACTGTGTCTTTATCTTGATTTGGCAACAAAAACTAGAATGATATAGACAATAAAGTGACCATCGTACATAGATATATGTTTGTTTCATGCTGTTATCCTGTCCACTTTACTACTGAACTCATTTACCAAAATGAGTTTCATATACAACATGGTAAACATGTGATGTGTCTGCTTGTTTCTCTTTTAGAATGGGGAAAAAATATTGAAGAACAGTACTGCGTTATCCAATGGTAAAGGAAGTAATGCAGATAAGGTTCAAGATAGTGAGACATCCCTATTGGTCTCCAAGAAAGCTGATAAAAACTATCTTGATGACAGTGAGGGAACCCAAAAGTCCTGTCTTGATGTAGTGTTCAAGTTACTGGCCACTACTGCTGGCACAAGCTCTTCGAACTCGCTGCCTGAATCAGTTCGTCTTCTTGAGTCTCAACTTCAAGTTGAAAGACATCGATCAGATGTGCTGCGACAGGAAGCTGAAGGACTGAGGAAGTCCCTGCAGAATTCAGATGCATATTTTCTGGTGCAACAGCAAGCGCTAGAGGATTTAAGCGCCAAACAAGAGAAAGTTAATAAGCTTGCTAAGCATCTTGCCAGCATTATGGGTACCCAGGATATTGTTTCTTGAGATCTTCTGAAGTGGTTTCAGTTCTGGATTTGTTTTGCTGTGGCGTTTATTTGTGTTGGTCGCCAACTTTGACAACCAGTGTATATGATATGCTGCTTTGTTCCCTATATTTGCACTGGTGGCGAACTTTGATGCCTAGTGGATGTAATATGTGTAATAGCCATGATAGCCTAGCGTTAGTTGCTTGCTTATTTATTTCCTTGTTGTCTTGTTTATTTGTTTGCTTGTAGTCATTGCAGTTCTTTTTCCGGGGTTAGCTAGTGGCTGCAATAACCTATTTTTTAAAACTAGGCCACAATAACCATGGGCTAATATTTACTGTAGTGACACTGGGCCTCCTACTGGCCATAGAAACAATGGGCCTTCTACGGGCCGTAGAAACAATGGGCCTTCTACGGGCCGTATCATCAATGGGCCTTACACGGGACGTATGATCGATTGGCCAAACATGGGCCAAACAGACCGCATTATGGCCGTAAACGGGCTAGAGTTGGAATCGTCTGTTCATGGGCTGACCTTAACGGGCCATCTTTAATAGGCCATATTTGATGACGCTATGAAAATGGCCCAACGTATTAACGGACCACAAACGGGTCGACTGCAACCACGGGCTGAATTTGGCCCACAAGCAGAAAATGACAGTAACGGGCCGTTAAGTAAACGAATGCTGGAAATGAGCCCAAGAATAAATGGGCTCTGAGAAGGCCGAAAGATAACATGGGCTGGAAATGGCCCAACGGAATAACGGGCCGTTAATGGGTATAAAGTGATACGCCGTTCATTACGGACCAGTTTCACCACGGGTCGTTAATGGGTGTAAAGTGATACACTGTTCATTACGGGCCAGTTTCACCACAGGCCGTTAATAGGCCAAGAGTTACATAGGGCCTCATATGGGACGAAAGACGTCATGGGCCATATATGGGATAGAAGTGAAAATGGGCTGGAATCATATTGGGTGGCCCAGATGATGCTACTGGGCCTAATTCAGATAGGGCGTAACGGGCCTTGGGTTAGCGGGCTGTAAATGGGCTATATGCGAACAGCCGTTAACAGGCTTTACATGGGCCGGCCCACCACCTTTTGACCAAGTCAAATGGGCCGGCCTTTTCACATGAATGGGCCTCTGTTGGGCCGTGCCACGTGTCGACGTATCATAGGCGCCTTCTGTCCAATGAGTGGATGACATCTATCCCAACGATGAGCTAACACGTGTTTCCTCCAGCCAATGATGATTTTACACATGGAAAATCCCCATTGGCCGGGCTGTTAACGGGTTATCCGATCCAAAACCCGACCCGATAGCTTAACGGCATTCCGTTATGGTGGAAGCCATGTGTCGGTCTCCCTTGACAAAAGCACTTCTGTGACGTGGGGTTTATCGTCATGGAAGTGGACACTTCCGTGATGATAATTTTGGTAATGTCATGGAACACTTCTACGACAGCACATGTATGACTATCTTGATTCTGTCATAAAATCATCATGGATGTACATGCATGACAGAAAATGCGACCTACTGTGACAAACACGTATCATCATGGAAATATATTTTTTTGTAGTGCGATTACATAGAAGGATCATAAAGCAAAACTCACAACTAGATCATACTAAGAACTTTTATTCTACTAGATCAAAATATTATCAAAAGGATCGAACTAAGAAAAGCGGTAAATATAAAAGTGATGGTGATACGGTACCGGGGCACTCCCCCAAGCTTGGCAGTTGCCAAGGGGAGTGCCCATACCCATGTGATTATGTCTCCTTCTTTGTTGGTGAAGAGGGTGTTGGTTTTGTTGATGCCGTAGGCTTCTTCCTTAATTTGTGCTTGAGGATAGAATTTTGACCCCTTAGGTCATCGATCTCCTGCTCAAGGCTTAATAACTTCTTGCATAATTCCTATTTGTTTTCCTGCAAAAGGCGAAAAGGGATAAACTCGATCTTAGGTTTCTTTGCTCTATCAAGGAGGCTTGACTTTTTGAACTCCACATGCATGTCCCCAAGTTGGGGTAATGGGACTTCATCTTCATTTGAGCTCGTCTCCTCCCTTCCCTTGGGTTCATAGTCCTCTTCTTCTTCCGTAGTCCAACCACAATGCTCCATGGCCCCATAGACCTTAGGATCTACAAGATAATCAGCCACATAGCTTTCTCCTTCCAAATCCTGGGATGACATATTGCTCTAATCTGCAGCAGGGACAACTCGAAACAAAGATAGAGGATGTCTGCGTGATACGGTGGTCAAAACCTTCGGAAGGTTATATAATGAATTTTTACCGACCAAAATATGTAACATGCAAGAAAACAGAGTCCGTAGAGCACACAAGGTGCCCACGAGGTAGGGGGCGCGCCCTCCACCCTTGTGGAGCCCTCGTGTCCTTCCCGGACTGCTTCTTATTTTTCTATTTTCTAAATATTCTAAAACGTAAGAAAATTGCCATTAGAACTGTTTTGGAGTCAGTTTACTTACCGTACCACATACCTATTCCTTTTCGGAGTCTGAAACGTTTCGGAAAGTGTCCCTTATGTATTCCTCCGGGGTTACAGTTTCGATAACATTGGTTTCAACATTTATAGGATTACCTGAGATATAATGTTTAATTCTTTGACCGTTCACCACCTTTGGATTTGTGCCTTCGAAGTTGTTGATTTTTATGGCACCGGAACGATAGACCTCCTCGATGACGTAAGGACCTTCCCATTTAGAGAGAAGTTTTCCTGCAAAAAATCTTAAACGAGAGTTGTATAGCAATACATAATCACCTACATTAAACTCACGCTTTTGTATTCTTTTTCATGCCATCTTTTAACTTTTTCTTTAAATAATTTGGCATTCTCGTAGGCTTGGGTTCTCCATTCATCGAGTGAGGTAATGTCAAATAACCTCTTCTCACCAGCAAGTTTGAAATCATAATTGAGCTCTTTAATAGCCCAATAAGCCTTATGTTCTAGTTCGAGAGGTAAGTGACATGCTTTTCCATAGACCATTTTATACGAAGACATACCCATAGGATTTTTAGAAGCAGTTCTATAGGCCCATAATGCATCATCAAGTTTCTTGGACCAATTCTTTCTAGATCTATTAACAGTCTTTTGCAAAATTAATTTGAGCTCTCTATTACTCAATTCTACTTGACCACTGTACTGTGGGTGATAAGGAGATGCAATTATATGATTAACATCGTATTTAGCAAGCATTTTATGGAAATCACCATGAATAAAATGTGAACCACCATCAGTCATTAAATATCTAGGGACTCCAAACCATGGAAAAATAACTTCTTTAAGCATCTTAATAGAGGTGTTATGATCAGCACTACTAGTTGGAATAGTGTAACGCCCTCGATGCGGCTATATCTCCCATGTGTCGAAGCATGACTTAGAGGCATAACCGCATTGAAATCAATGTCGCAAGAGAGGTCATCTTCGCAAACAACCCATGTAATACAATAAGGGAAAAGATACATAGTTGGCTTACAATCGCCACTTCACACAAATACATGAATAAAGCATTACATTCATCCAAATACACTCAAGGTCCGACTACGGAACCAAAATAAAAGAAGACTACCCCAAGAGCTACACAGATCCCCGATCTTCCCAACTGGGCTCCACTACTGATCAACTGGAAACGAAACAACATAACCAACACGATCTTCATCGAGCTCCTCCTTGAGCTTGGTTGCGTCACCTGCACGGTATCATCAGCACCTACAACCTGGTTTTGGAAGTATCTATGAGTCACGGTGACTCAGCAATCTCACACCCTCGCGATCAAGACTATTTAAGCTTATAGGAAGGGTAACAGGTATGAGGTGGAGCTGCAGCAAGCGACTAGCATATTTGGTGGCTAAGCATACGGAAATGAGAGCGAGAAGAGAAGGCAAAGCACGATACGATGAACTATGATCAAGAAGTGATCCTAGAACAACCTACGTCAAGCATAACTCCAACACCGTGTTCACTTCCCGGACCCCGCCGAGAAGAGACCATCACGGTTACATACGCGGTTGATGCATTTTAATTAAGATAAACTTTAGGTTTTCTACAACCGGACATTAACAAATTCCCATCTACCCATAACCACGGGCACGGCTATCGAAAGTTCAAATCCCTGCAGGGGTGTTCCAACTTAGCCCATCACAAGCTCTCACGGTCAACGAAGGATATTCCTTCTCCCAAGAAAATCCGATCAGACTCGGCATCCCGGTTACAAGACATCCTCGACAATGGTAAAACAAGTCCAGCAAGACCACCTGATGCGCCGACATCCCGATAAGAGCTGCACATATCTCGTTCTCAGGGCACACCGGATAAGCAATCCGTACAACTAAAACTAGCCCTCGAGTTTCCCCGAGGTGGCGCTGCAAGGGGCTCTAGTTTGGACCAACACTTAGACAAGCACTGGCCCGGGGGGTTAAAATAAGATGACCCTCGGGATGTGCGACTCCCAAGGGAAAAAGGCTAGGTGGCGAATGGTAAAACCAAGGTTGGGCCTTGCTGGAGGAGTTTTATTCAAGGCGAACTGTCAAGGGTTCCCATTATAACCCAACTGTGTAAGGAACGCAAAATCCGGGAACATAACACCGATATGACGGAAACTAGGGCGGCAAGAGTGGAACAAAACACCAGGCATGAGGCCGAGCCTTCCACCCTTTACCAAGTATATAGATGCATTAATTAAAATAAGAGATATTGTGATATCCCAACAATAATATCCATGTTCCAACATGGAACAAACTCCAATCTTCACCTGCAACTAACAACGCTATAAGAGGGGCTGAGCAAAGCGGTAACATAGCCAAACAATGGTTTGCTAGGATAAGGTGGGTTAGAGGTTTGGCTTAACAATATGGGAGGCATGATAAGCAAGTGGTAGGTATCGCAACATAGTCATAGCAAAAGAGCGAGCAACTAGCAAGCAAAGATAGAAGTGATTTCGAGGGTATGGTCATCTTTCCTGAAATCCCGCAAGGAAGAAGAACGAGTCCATGAAGAAGACGAACGGACGTAGTCGAACGGATCCTCACAAACGCGACATTATTGGAACTAACCCGAAGAAGCAACACCGGAAAGAAGCAAACAACATAGTAAAAAACCATCACATAAACATGGCATGATGCACAACCAAGTATGATGCATGTCCGGTTTAATGAAGCATGGCATGGCAACGTGCAACAAACAACACTACAAATTAAGTGGAGCTCAATATGCCACGGAGTTGCATATTGAAGAAAACACCACATGACTTATTTAGTTCTCTCTCGTTAGGTACTCAACAATATTAAATGTTGGTTAACATGGCAAGGGGTGAAGCAAAAGATAACTACCTATCTAGGCAAGTTTAAATGAGGCCGGAACAACAAAACAACATTTCTGGAAAAACCTCATATGCATATATTAGGTTTGGTATTGTTCTGTCCTAAACACAATTTTTGAGTTGTTAAACATGCAAAGCAAGTAAACCATGTTAAACTAGGCATTTTTCTACCCCATTTACATATAAAGTTTATTAAATTTGGAGTTACGGTTATTAAGTTATGAATTAAATCATTTTACATGGCAATATGGCAAAGTATATGCAAACATCATTTTTAAACATTTCAAACATGCAAGAAAGTTGGATATTATTATCCTACACAAAATTCTAAGCAACTTTCATATTAAGTTAGTTTTAAAATGATGCACCATTTGTGAGTAATGAAATGCATGAAGTCTAGGGGGCTTCCTATAAAACTGGTTTTTCACTGGAAAAATACTAAAAATGCAGATCTAAAAAAACAGGAACTGGGCCGAAACAGGGGGCGACAGGGCGCTAACCATGGGCCTTGGCCCGGAACTGTGGAGAGGAGGAGGCAGGCCGGGACGCTGGGCCTTGGGGAGGCGCTAGCCTCACGCGTGCGCGCTGGGCCTAGCGAAGAGGAAGATGCGGTCAACGCAGCGGTTGCCTCACTCGTCCTCCTCGCACACAGAGACGAGCGGGAGGAGCAGAAGCAGGGCAGGACGGCGGCAGGGGACTTGGTCCCGGGCGGCGATTGCGCGGATCCGACGAGGACGGCGAGAACCAAGGCGAGGAAGGGAATCGAGCAGGCGAGGTCAACGCGGCAAGAGGGGCGTGTCTTCGGCCTCGTTCGCGTGCAGAAGCAGGGGAGGCAGCGCACGATGCAGAGGCTGGACGGCGGCCACACTTGGCGTGAACTCTGGCAAGGAAGCGTCAGATCGAGGCGGAGAAGAGCAGATCCGATCGGTCCCGTACGGTTTCGACGAAAGAAGTGGCGGGGGGGACTTGAAGCTTGGCGCTGCATCGCTCGAAGAAATCCTCATGGTGAAGAAAAGCAGGGAACATGGCGACGACGAGCTCCTCGGAAAGCGCGGGCAGGACACCGGTTGATCCTTGGGGCCTCCATGGACGACTCTGTCGTGAGGGAAATTGGCGCCAGGGCGAAGTCTTAGGCGACGGACGGTGACGAGGAGGTCGTCCCTGGCGTCGGCCTCCTGTGAAGGTGAGCGAGAGAGAGAGAGAGAGAGAGAGAGAGAGAGAGAGAGAGATCGTGAGACGAGAGGGAGATGGAGAGGAAAAAAAAGGAAAGGGCGGGGGAACGGCCTGGCAGTGGTGGTTCCGGTAGAACTCCGGTGAGGTCGCCGGCCGGTGGTGGCGCGCGGGGTCGAGCGATGCTCTTGGGCGGAGGCAGTTGGATGGATGGATCGATGGAATAAGTGGCTGGTTGGCTCGGCGCTGAAAACAAAGAGAAAGAAGATTGCAGCGGCAGCGATGGGACAGGCTGCCTAAAATCTAGGGTTAGGCTGCTTATATAGGTAGGTTGGTTAGGTTAGGGGCTACTCGGTCCCTCCGATCCGAATCAGACGGACGGAAAAAAAATATGATAGGAGGACCAATTAGCAAAACGGAGACGTTTTGTAGATGTTTGGGGTTGATCCGAATCCAACGGTGACGACTGTCCGGGTCGGGTTCGGGACAGCTTCGGACACACGCGAGGGGTCGAAGCACTGTGCAAAGAAGGGTAGGCATGGGCCTAGGTGGATTTTGGAGAGCGGGTTGGGCTGAGAGAAGAGGCGAGAGATGCAGCCCGGCAGGGTTTCCGGAGACCGAAAACATCCGACGATTGACCAGCTATACTGCCGCTATAGTTTAACGGTTGGGCTATCAAACGAACTCCGAAAGCGATGAAACTTAGCAGGCGGCCTACTAACACTATAACAACACCGCGTGCCAACTTTCAACCCAATCCGAGAACATTTTCCGGCCACTTATAAAATAATATTTCGGAGGTGCCGCGAGCGCGTGCAAGTGTGTCTGGGCTCAGAACGGACAACGGACGGAACTGGGGAACCCGAACGGATGCAAGTTTGAAAACATGATGATGCAATGCACATGATGACATGACAAGATGCAACACGCAAGCCAATCACATGGCAACAACAATGAATAACTGGAAGACACCTGGCGCAACGGTCTCGGGGCGTGACAACACTCCACCACTACGAGAGGATCTCGTCCCAAGATCTAGAATGGCACCGGAGGGAAAACGGAAGAGAAAGATAAGAGGTAAAACTAAGTTGCTTCTTTGACAAATGAGTGAAACCACGAACCTTGAGAGGTTGAACAAATAGAAAGAAAGAAAGCAACGAAGAAGAACAAAATTGAAAGCACTCCGGTAGGGAAGAGTAACAAGGAAGAACAAATTTTGGCAGCACTCCGGTTGAAAAGTGATAAGGAACTTGATTAGATATAAAGAACTTGAGCAGAGGGCACAACACTCCGGTTAAATGGATAAGCATGAAAAGAACAAGATCCTGACAAAAAAACAAGAAGGGTTGAAGAGAGCAACATCACAATGCCTCTGGACGGAAGAAATAGAAGATAGATACTTGAAATAAAGGAATGGAGAAGAAAATGCCAATTTCTGCCACACTTGAGCTTGAAAAGGCATCCTTAGGAGAATGGTTGAATGGAGTTGTTGGAAAATTGACAACGAAAACAAAAGGCTGCTTGTGGGCTTATGAAAACATCTCAACACTTAAGGTGAAATTCTGCCACTAACGAAAACAAGATTGGATTGCTATCAACACTTATGAGAAGCTTATTTCACCAGTAGGGTAAGTGAAGAACTTGGGTCATTTATAAGAACCATAATAGCAACAATCCTTAGGGAAGGCTTAAGGTGAAATATAACCCAAGATAACTCCAAAGAAGAGATTGATTGGTTGAGAAGAAGTCTTGAGCGAAGAGAAAATGATGGATTTAGATATGTCACTCTTGAAAACTTGTGAATCATGAAACACGAAGGGAAATTATCAACAATGACATAACACCACCTCAAAAGATACGGTAGAAAGAATTGCACTTCGAAATGCAAGATGAAGAATGCTTGAACTCCTCTGAAAAGAATCTCGATGAACACTTCGAGAAGGAATTAAATCCTTGATGAACCATCATGTAGAGCCTCCATGAAGAACTCCGGTAATAAAAGAAACAATCAATTCGAAATGAATGAGAAGTAGAAAGCACAAGGTGAATACTTGCAATGATTAAATGGAGCTTCATGATGATGAGAGCTTGGAGCTCTGGGAAAAAGAAAAGATAAAGCATTTCGAACCGAGAATGTGATATGAAGAACCTCCGGAATAAGGAATTGAATTTACTCGATGAAACAAGGATAAGAATTACATTATGCTTATCCTTCACCAATTAAATTGATAACAATCAATGGATTGCATACACTTATTCTCGTCAAAAGGATTAAGATAGATATAGCGCCAACTTGAGAAAGTCTTCAACGAATCACTAGTCGGGTTGAAACAACGAATAAATTGATATGATGAACGAAGGAAGACAAAATCTTGGAAGAACCACCATAAGAATTAAAAATGAACGAAGTAAAGGGATGAATCACCGGAAAGAATTGGAAAACGAATGACGATACTTGATGGGATTTAGATACAAGTGAACGAAGAGATCATGAACTGATTAGATAATATTTGAGTGATGCACCGATAAGATTTGGAGAATGATAGCTGAAAGCTGAGATGAATACTTCTGGGATGATGGCCTCTGGAGAAATCAAACTGAAAAATACTCCTGAATTACTCCGGAAGGATGAAAAGAATATCTCACAATCGAAAACAATTATGAGAGGATGGCAACAAGCTAGCACCATGAATCTTGAGGAGAATGGAGCAAGATATGGAGGAAAAATTCTTCTTCGGTCTTCAATGTTGAGAATGACGACGAGAAACACCGTCATGAATTGTTGAGGCACTCCGGAATGAAAATTAGAAAGGTTGAACCAACGATGAAAAGAATTTGACAGAACTTGGAGAAACCATCTGACTAAAGATAATTCATTCTTACGTCAAACTTTAAAAGATTTGAGAATAGCTCCGGTAAAAATTAGAAGAGTCAGGTAAGATCCTGGAAAAAAACCTATGGGTTAAGGCCCACTCAAAAGAAACACCGTTGAACGATTACTTAGGAAGAGATAATGCACGGGTAAGATTTAGATGACTTGAATGAGATAACAACCTTGAGATATCTTGAACACTCCGGAACGATTGAATAGCGAGAAGTGGGTGATTAAGAGGTGCACCAGCATGAGAAAGCATTTGAAACGAGGAAAAGGGATATGATCAACAAATCTTGATTTTAAACCACCGGAGAAGAAAAATAATGAATAATGATGAACTAGTAGAACATCTTCATGAGAACCACCGGGTAAGAATATTGACGGAAAAGAATGGAGAGGCTTCATATTCATAAGATAGATACTTGATAAAGAAATCCGAGTCCTCGAAGAAAAAGGGTGGGAGGGTGGGAAAACAAAGGCAACTTGGGATGGATGAAACAATCACCGTTGAGAAGAAATGATAATTGATCTTGCTGATGTTGAAATGAACGGATCCGCTTGAAGAGAAACACACCGGTTGAAAAGGATTGACATGACAATCTCGATGATCAAGAGGGATTAGTATTCACATAGAAATATGAGAACACCATTTAGGAGAGGTATGGAATCAACACTTGACATTGAAGCAGCTCAAAAACCACAACTCAAAACAAAACAAAGGATTGGCTTGCAGAATAAGCCGGAACAAACATATGATAGATATTTCGTCCGAAGTTTTTGTGGTGGGGCCCACACGGGCTCGATCGTACAGCACCATCATGTACAAGGCAGTGCACATGACATACGAAGCGTCCCCGAGTCAGCATAGCCAAGGACTCTTTAAGACGCAACGAGACCACTGTAAAACCAACCGTGGATAGGCGGACCACTAGACGTCGAACCCCAATTTCATATCATACATCTGTCGGAAAGATATCCTAAGAGCTACTTGAATTCCCACTTATAAACTCCTAAAACATTCCGGTTATGCAATCAGGTGTTGGGGATACAGGGGAAGCATAATATCTCACCCAAAACTAGCAAATCCTACATCCAGCTGTATCCATGCTTCAACACATAACCAAGAAACCTTCGGAAATCGTTTACCTCAACCTTCGAAAAGCATCTGTTATACGAGTTATGGAAATACTCCCGAACTCCCGCCCCAGTACTGGGTGGCGTCGAGGTTATCTCACCAACAACTGCATAAAAGAGATTTTCGATGTCGGTGAAACTCAGGTATTCCAGAACTGCAACGCTGAAATTGTGACGACAACACCTCGAAGCTCAACTCCCCGGGACACTGGCACAACCCCTAAATGTCAGGAGGCACCAAGAACAATGTCTCGTCACAAAACCATCGGAATGATTCCAAGATACCCGCGTGATCCTAAATTTTTTTAATGAAATTTGAGAAGAGAAGAGTCAAAACTCTACGTCAGGATGCCTCACTAGAGCGACGAAGGGACCGAGGAGTAAAAAGAATCCTACTCTCCGATATATTGATGTAGGGTAGGAACCCTAGTGGCCCGATCTTTCACGAAAGGAGCGGATCCCGCGAAGAACACAATGAACGCGAAGAGGGGAACGAGGAAAAAATGGGGGAAATCACAAGAGGAACACTCAAACTAACAAGAACAAGTCACACATGTGCTAGATCCTCGGGTACATAGAATGATACACGAATCCACGGACAACTAAGGGCGATACAAAAGGGGTAGCCGGTTCTTCTCCGAGAGGAGGTCTTGAATCCACAAGGGGATCTTCCCGTAAAGGGGTCTTGAATCCAAGGTGGATCTTCTCCGTAGAGGGGCCGCGGTCTCTCTCATGGAGTAGATCCGATATGGATGAGCAAAGCTCTATCTCTCAATGAGCTAAACCAATGCTAACCCTAGAAAGTTGTACGGGATAGAGTATATATAGTCTAGGTGATGAAAGGGTACACGGGCCTCGGCCCAAGTGGCTGCGCGCAGGCAGGGCCGGAAGTTCCGGGCGCCGGAGATTCCGCGGAGGGTCCAGCCTAATCAGAGAGTTGGCGCGGTGGAGAGGTGCTGGCGTCCGGGGGCCGGAGGTTCCGGGCGCCGGAAGGTCCGGGATGGGGTCCGGGCTAACCCGAGAGTTGGCACGCCTGGGCTGGTCAAAGTCATCGGCGGCCGGAAGCTCCGGGTCGGCCGGAAGGTCCGGGGGCCGGAAGTTCCGGGCTGTCCAGAGTGTTGACGCCTGTCTCTTCTTCTACAGTCCTCAGCTCCGAGTCTTGAGCGTTGTACCTGGTGACACATAGTATCTCAGACTTTGGCAGTAGCCATGTCTCACTTGAAGTGGGGGGAAACTCAAGTAGGAGTGATGTCACCTCGGATTGAATAGCACGTGCCCTAGCCCTTGTGATTGGTCCACTTGGAGCTTGGATAGTTGAGGTGGCATCCATGTGGATGGTCGTGGGATGCTCCGCATCATCTCCCCTCCCTTGGGGAAGATCCGTCCTCGGATCGAGTTCTTCATCACCATGGAAGGGAGAGAGATCTTTGATGTTGAAGATGTCGCTCACGTTGTATTTGTCCTGTGGGAGGTCGATCTTGTAAGCGTTGTCGTTGTAGCGTGCGAGCACCTTGAAGGGTCCATCGGCTCGAGGTCGAAGCTTAGACTTGCGTTCTTGTGGAAAGCGCTCCTTGCGAAGGTGTAGCCACACGAGATCACCAATGTTGAAGACCATAGGTTGCTTGTTGACGTTGAGCTTGGTCGCAAGGCGTTGTACTTGGCGCTCGATGGTGTTTCTTGTATCTTCATGCACCTTCTTGATATGGGTCGCTCGTGCACTTGCGTCCAAATTGATTCGCTCTTGGGGTGGTAGAGGTAGAATATCCAATGGTGACAAAGGGTTGAATCCGTAGACAACCTCGAAAGGGGACTTGCCGGTTGTTGAGTGTCTTGCTTGGTTGTAGGCGAACTCGGCGATGGGTAGACACTCCTCCCACTCCTTGATGTTCTTCTTGATGAGTACTCGAAGTAGAGCAGAGAGTGTGCAGTTTGTCACCTCCGTTTGGCCGTCGGTGTGAGGATGGTATGCCGTGGAGAAGAGTAGATTGATTCCGAGCTTGGCGCATAGGGTCTTCCAAAAGTAGCTAAGGAACTTGACGCCGCGGTCCGAGATGATAGTCTTTGGCACACCATGTAGACGCAATATTTCCCTACAAAAGAGATTAGCCACATGTGAAGCATCGTCTATCTTGTTACAAGGAATAAAGTGTGCCATTTTTGAGAAATGGTCCACAACGACAAATATGGAATCTTTCCCATTGCGAGTCCTAGGCAAACCAGGTACAAAGTCCATGCTAATGTCTTCCCAAGGTTGGTATGGAATCGGTAAAGGCATATAGAGACCATGAGATTGAGCTTTGGACTTAGCTTTGCGACATGTAGAACACCAGTTGGTGAAACGATTGACGTCCCGAAACATCTTTGGCCAAAAGTAGCTCTTCGAGAGCGTGGCGAACGTCTTGTCGCGTCCGAAGTGTCCTATTAAGCCTCCTCCATGAGATTCCTGCAAAAGCAACAAACGAAGCGAGGACTCAGGAATGCAAAGTTTGTTAGCTCTCATAAGGTAGCCATCTTTGATGTAATAGCGTTCCCAAGATGTATTCGACAAACAC
Organism: Triticum urartu; assembly: GCF_056163025.1. NCBI lineage: Eukaryota > Viridiplantae > Streptophyta > Magnoliopsida > Poales > Poaceae > Triticum > Triticum urartu. The sequence goes on from NC_141877.1 coordinate 358,212,739, forward strand.
TTGTCATAAGGAATGGCAAAAGTTGTATCATGCTCATGTAAGTCTTTGATATTCTCGAAGCCAATGACATCTAACTCAAGTTGCATGACAAGCATGCAAATGCGGGAAAGAGCATCCGCTACTATGTTTTATTTACCTTTGATGTACTTGATGACATATGGAAAAGACTCAATAAATTCACTCCATTTAGCATGACGCTTGTTCAACTTAGTTTGTCCCTTAAGATACTTGAGAGTCTCATGATCGGTATGAATGATAAACTCATGGGGACGAAGGTAGTGTTCCCATTCATGCAAAACGCGGACTAAAGCATATAGCTCTTTGTCATAGATGGGGTAGTTGAGTTGCGCTCCGGAAAGTTTCTCACTAAAGTAAGCTATGGGGCGCTTCTCTTGCGTTAACACACCTCCTATGCCATTACCACTAGCATCACAATGAATTTCAAAAGGTTTGTCGAAGTTGGGTAAAGAAAGCACGGGAGCATGACTAAGCAAATTCTTAAGCTCATTGAATGTGGTATCTTGTGATGGTCCCCAAACAAAAGGCGCATTCTTCTTGCTCAAAGCATGCAAAGGCGAAGCAATGGTGCTAAAATCCTTTACAAAGCGACGATAGAAACCCGCAAGGCCAAGGAAACTACGCACTTGATGCAAGTTGGTTGGTTGCAGCCAAGTCTTAATAGCATTGATCTTGGACTCATCTACATGAACACCCTTAGAAGAGACAACAAATCCTAAGAAAATGAGCTTATCAACACCAAAAAGGCATTTCTCCATATTAGCATAGAGACGCTCTTTCCTAAGAGTTTGCAAAACGGTGCGGACATGGGTGACATGCTCTTGGATAGATTTGCTAAACACAAGAATATCATGAAAGTAGACGACAACAAATATACCAATGTAAGGGCGAAAGACATGATTCATGAGGCGCATAAAAGTGCCCGGTGCTTCCGAAAGACCCATAGGCATGACTAACCACTCATACAAACCAAACTTGGTTTTGAAGGCGGTTTTCCATTCATCACCCTCTTGTATGCGGATTTGGTAGTAACCACTCTTAAGATCAATTTTGGAAAATATAGTGGCACCGCTAAGCTCATCAAGCATATCATCTAGGCGTGGAATGGGATACCTATAACGAATGGTGATAGCATTGATAGGTCTACAATCGGAGCACATGCGAAAACTACCGTCACGTTTTGGCACAAGAATGACCGGAACGGCACAAGGGCTCAAACTTTCACGCACATGTCCATGGTCTATGAGATGTTTTACTTGCCTTTGAATTTCTTTGGTTTCTTCGGGGTTGACGCGGTAGGGAGCTTTGTTTGGAAGTGGTGCTCCGGGGATGAGGTCGATTCGGTGCTCAATGCCTCATAGAGGAGGTAGTCCCGGAGGTAGCTCATCGCGGAAAAAATTTTGAAATTTCTGCAAAAGACAAGACAACACTAGAGGAAGAGTGTGAGAGGTGTTAGTTTGTGGTGCATTGTCCTTGCACACGATGACGTAGTGTAGGACACTAGATGGGTTCTCACACACTTCTCTCATCTCACGTTTGGTGGCAAATAGAACTAAGTTCTTGTTTTCGCTCATCGTGGAGGCACTCAATTTGGGCTTGTGGCACTCACTCTCTTTTTGGTGGCTCACTCTCTCACCATTCTCTCCATGATGGGTGGTATGCTTGTCAGCGATCACTTGACTTGGCGACATTGGACGGAGGACGTACTCCTTGCCCTTCATCTTGAAGATGTAGTGGTTCGTACGACCGTTGTGGATGAGTCCTCTATCGAATTGCCATGGCCGTCCAAGGAGAAGATGACAAACGGTCATTGGAACAACGTCGCACTCCAAGGTGTCTTCTTAGGCGCCGATCTTGAAGGAGACTTGTACTCGGTGCTCGACTTGGATGGTGCCGGAGTCACTAAGCCATTGCACTTTGTATGGATGTGGATGCTTTGTCTTGGGCAATTGGAGCTTGGAGCAAAGTTCTTCACTTGCGAGATTGTGACAACTCCCTCCATCGATGATGACCTTGACGGATCGTCCATTGATGCCGCGGCCTTGGTGTGGAATATGTGGCATCGTTGGTCTTCTTCTTGGTGATGTTGGAGAGTCAAGACTTTTGAGACAACAAGTGCGGGACTTGAGTCTTCATCACAAAAGACTTGTTCTTCTTCATTGTTCACTTGGCGGTGCATGGCGACTTGCTCAAGTGCTTCCATTTCACCTTCACTCATGGAGTCATAAGTGCCATCGTCGTTGAAGACCATGGTCCGCTTGTTGGTGCACTCATAGGACTTGTGGCCTCGGCCTCCGCAAGTGAAACACTTGAAGGAACTCGTCTTGACGGTCTCATCGGTTGGGGTTGATGATGATGAAGCTCTCGGCTTGAAGTTGCCCGTAGTAGGGTTGCTTGTAGTTGGCGAAGCTTTCTTGGAAGTCGACTTGTCGATGTTGGAAGTAGAAGGTCTTGTAGTCGGTGTTGGAGTCGTTGAAGCTTGGTTATTTGAGAAGTCATAGGACTTGGATGAGAACTTGGCGTATTTGAAATCATCTTGCACTTGGCGTTCCGCTTTGGTAGCTTGGTGCACTAGCTCGATGAGATTTGAGTATGGTTGGAAGTCGGCGATCTTCTTGATAGGATGATTGAGTCCATTCAAGAAACGTGCCATTGTTTGCTCATCATCTTCCGTGACATTGGCTCGTATCATGGCAATCTCCATATCCTTGTAGTACTCTTCAATGCTCTTGGTTCCTTGCTTGAGTTGTTGGAGTTTCTTGAAGAGGTCGCGGTTGTAGTAGGTAGGCACGAAGCGTGCTCTCATGACATTCTTCATTTGTGCCCAAGTAGTGATGGGTGGTTCACCTCTTGCCTCATGGCGCTCTATGATTTGTTCCCACCAAATGAGGACATAGTCTTGGAACTCAAGGGATGCCATCGCGATCTTCTTCTCTTCTTCATAATTGTGCAAACGGAAGATCTTGTCAACTTTCAATGCCCATGAAAGGTATTCTTCGGGATCGTTGCTTCCGTTGAACTTGGGCATGGTGAACTTGAGCTTTCCGTAGCGTTGCTCTTCATTGTGTTGGGGTCGGGGATGATGACGCCCATGTTGTAGATGATTGTTCAACTTGTGGTGCTCTTGTCGCGGAGGGTTGTCAACCTCGTGTTGCTCTTGTCGCGGAGGATTCCCATTGTTTTCATGCTCCTGATGAACTTGATGGTCTTGGCAAGCTTGTGGAAGAGCGCGTCGAGCTCGAGGAGGAATTAGACGATGCATGCGAGCTTGAAGTCGTCGTTCATGAATTTCTTCGTGAAGTGCTTCCTCTTCTTCACGGGCTTGACGGCCTCGGTCGGCAACGGCTCGACTCGCATCGCGTAGAGCTTGTTGCGCCTCAAGTGCTTGAGCGTCACGGAGTTGTTGTTCTTTACGTTGAGCCTTGGCATCTTGTGCATTTAGGTGTAGATGCGCGCGTTCTTCCTCTTCATGTTGGCGTTGTAGTTGTCGTTCTCGAGCTAGCGCAAAGGCTTCTTCGGCTTGACGTCGTCGGTGCTCTTGAGAGTCGGTGTCCCGACGTGGATTGAGGTTTGCTTGACGGTCGATGCGCGCGGCTCGACGAAGAGTGTTCGATGTCGGTGTACTTGAGCCGGAGAGGGTAAAGTCGGAATGGCGACTTGAACAACTCCTTCTTGAAGTGGAAGAAGAGCGGTTCAGCAACAAAGCACAAATCTCGTCCATCCTTGCGTCATTCTCTTGCTTGTGATCGTCGAGCTTGTGGTCAAAGTAGTCCCATGTACGTTGCTCGGAAAGTCGTAAGTCGGCGGCAAGGTTGTCGATGCGTTCACTCATAGCTTGTTGCTCTTGATGCAAAGCACGTTGTGCACCAAAGAGGTGACTCTTGGTGACGAAGGAGTTCATGTCGTCGTCTTGCTCCATGAAGAGTGGGTTGGTAGAAGTACTTGGCCTATCCATCATTCCAAGACAAATGTGAGTGGTAGAAAGAGAAGAACGAGTACCAAATGTACCTTGACCGAAGTTGAAAGTGGATCGAGGATCACTCCAATGTAGGACAAGGAAATAGCACAATTGGTACGAGTTCTTGTCGGTTTCTCACACCTACACAAGTAAAAGCTTTTGGTGGAGCTTGGTTAGGATGGTGGCACAAAATTTGATGTAATTGTAAGTGAGGTTCAATAATGTTGGAAAAGATTCGCAAGATGCAATGTAACAAGTAGACCAAGCATATAAGGTACACGGAAACACACATGCAAAAAGATAAGTGGGGTTGTGCAACCAAGGGTGAGCCAAAATGTGGAATCCACGAAAATGATCTTGTTGCACAACACTAGAGAGACGCTAGCACGATTGCACGATAGGCGGATACAAGAACTTGTGCACAACCTACTTAGAAAATGTAACGACTTTTATCCCAAATACTTTGTATGCAAGGTGTTGTTATGATATGATCCAAGATGATCGAGTATGACAATCTTAATGTTGTATGATGCTATGGTTCTTGCTTAAAAGCTCTTTGCTTATCCTTCCTCTTTGCTTAAAAGCTTGTTTGGCTCTTTGATGTTTGAGCTCTTTTCTCATGCAATCCTTGACGAACCAAGATAGCAAGTGAGTATGCGATGACAACTTTGTGACACAAGAGATGATACCAATATAGGCAACAATGATGTATGTATGCTATGGGAAGTATGATCACTAATGTGCACAAGTCTTGTTGCCGGCAATACTCAATGGCTAGTCTCGATGGGTAAGCAACGCAAAGGAGTAAGGCTATGATGGCTATCAATGTAATGGCAAGAGTGATATGTCCAATACCAAAATGAGGTTACCGGTCTTGCTTCCGGTATGGTGTCAAAATGGTGGCATGAATACCAAGTCGTAGTCGAGGTGGTCGTTGTTGATGACGCATCCGTGGCGAAAATGAGCAGCGGTGATGTCGATGTCGAACCGTACCTAGATAGCCGAAACACAAAAGGATACGGTACCGCAACTCAAATTCTCAAACCTCAAAGTAGCAATTGTGTCGGAGAGCTTCCAAAAATAGTTGGGTTATGCGGAAATGGTGGAGGTATGCGGAAGTATATATGGTATATGGTGAGCACCGGAACAAAATTTGGTGGAATTTGGGCGGAGATGTGGAAGTAGTGCAAACTTTCTGTCGAAGCCGGAAGTTCCGGGCAAGATGGAGGGTCCGGGGTCCGGAGGTTCCGGGGAAGGCTGGAAGGTCCGGGGGCCGGAATGTCCGGGCTGGACCGGAAGTTCCGGTGGTCGGGATTCTGCCAAGAACAGAGACATGGGGATCGTGGATTTGGGCGGAAAAACTTGGGGAAAAGCCCAAATCCGAAGGGGAAAAAGAAGAAATTGGAGGAAAAGAAGGTGGGGAGGCTAGATCTACGAGCCACACACAAACTTCACGGATCAAAACCAACAAAATCACAACACACGAACAAATCACAAAAAAAATTGGGGCTATTTTTGGTGGGGATTTTCGGATTAGGACGAAAAACAACAAAATTAGGCTAGAAACAAAACGGGGAGGCTCCGAAATCGTGATCAATGTGGCTCTGATACCAAGATGATGTAGGGTAGGAACCCTGGTGGCCCGATCTTTCACGGAAGTAGCGGATCCCGCGAAGAACACGATGAACACGAAGAGGGTAACGAGGAAAAAAACAGGGGAAATCACAAGGGGAAACACAAGAGGAACACTCAAACTAACAAGAACAAGTCACACATGTGCTAGATCCTCGGGTACATAGAACGATACACGAATCCACGGACAACTAAGGACGATACAAAAGGGGTAGCCGGTTCTTCTTCGAGAGGAGGTCTTGAATCCACAAGGGGATCTTCCCATAAAGGGGTCTTGAATCCAAGGTGGATCTTCTCCGTAGAGGGGCCGCGGTCTCTCTCGTGGAGTAGATCCAATATGGATGAGCAAAGCTCTATCTCTCCATGAGATAAACCAATGCTAACCCTAGAAAGTTGTACGGGATAGAGTATATATAGTCTAGGTGACGAAAGGGTACACGGGCCTCGGCCCAAGTGGCTGCGCGCAGGCAGGGCCGGAAGTTCCGGGCACCGGAGGTTCCGGGGAGGGTCCGGCCTAACCAGAGAGTAGGCGCGGTGGAGAGGTGCTGGCGTCCGGGGGCCAGAAGGTCCGGGCAGGCCGGAGGTTCCGGGCGCCGGAAGGTCCGGGACGGGGTCCGGGCTAACCCGAGAGTTGGCACGCCTGGGCTGGTTGAAGTCATCGGCGGCCGGAAGCTCTGGGTCGGCCTGAAGGTCCGGGGGCCGGAAGTTCCGGGCTCTGACCGGAAGTTCCGGGCTGTCTAGAGTGTTGACGCCTGTCTCTTCTTCTACAGTCCTCAGCTCCGAGTCTGGAGCGTTGTACCTGGTGACACATAGTATCTCGGACTTAGGCAGTAGCCATGTCTCACTTGAAGTGGGGGAAAACTCAAGTAGGAGTGATGTCGCCTCGGATTGAATAGCGCGTGCCCTAGCCGTTGTCAATGGTCCACTTGGAGCTTGGATAGTTGAGGTGGCGTCCATGTGGATGGTCGTGGGATGCTCCGCATCATATATATATAATCCTAAATGACTCCAAACATTTTTCTAGACTCAACAACGCCAGCGATTCGATCAACCAGGGGGCTCCTAAGGTCGGGGAAGGCTCTGATTACCAACTTGTAACGCCCTCGATGCGGCTATATCTCCCACGTGTCGAAGCACAACTTAGAGGCATAACCGCATTGAAAGCAATGTCGCAAGAGAGGTAATCTTCGCAAACAACCCATGTAATACAATAAGGGTAAAGATACATAGTTGGCTTACAATCGCCACTTCACACAAATACATGAATAAAGCATTACATTCATCCAAATACACTCAAGGTCCGACTACGGAACCAAAATAAAAGAAGACTACCCCAAGAGCTACACAGATCCCCGATCTTCCCAACTGGGCTCCACTACTGATCAACTGGAAACGAAACAACATAACCAACACTATCTTCATCGAGCTCCTCCTTGAGCTTGGTTGCGTCACCTGCACGGTATCATCGGCACCTACAACCTGGTTTTGGAAGTATCTATGAGTCACGGTGACTCAGCAATCTCACACCCTCGCGATCAAGACTATTTAAGCTTATAGGAAGGGTAACAGGTATGAGGTGGAGCTGCAGCAAGCGACTAGCATATTTGGTGGCTAAGCATACGCAAATGAGAGCGAGAAGAGAAGGCAAAGCATGATCGATGAACTATGATCAAGAAGTGATCCTAGAACAACCTACGTCAAGCATAACTCCAACACCGTGTTCACTTCCCGGACCCGCCGAGAAGAGACCATCACGGTTGCATACGCGGTTGATGCATTTTAATTAAGATAAACTTTAGGTTTTCTACAACCGGACATTAACAAATTCCCATCTACCCATAACCGCGGGCAAGACTTTCGAAAGTTCAAATCCCTGCAGGGGTGTTCCAACTTAGCCCATCACAAGCTCTCACGGTCAACGAATGATATTCCTTCTCCCAAGACAATCCGATCAGACTCGGCATCCTGGTTACAAGACATCCTCGACAATGGTAAAACAAGTCCAGCAAGACCACCCGATGCGCCGACATCCCGATAGGAGCTGCACATATGTCGTTCTCAGGGCACACCGGATAAGCAATCCGTACAACTAAAACCAGCCCTCGAGTTTCCCCGAGGTGGCGCCGCAAGGGGCTCTAGTTTGGACCAACACTTAGACAAGCACTGGCCCGGGGGGTTAAAATAAGATGACCCTCAGGATGCGCGACTCCCAAGGGAAAAAGGCTAGGTGGCGAATGGTAAAACCAAGGTTGGGCCTTGCTGGAGGAGTTTTATTCAAGGCGAACTGTCAAGGGGTTCCCATTATAACCCAACCATGTAAGGAACGCAAAATCCGGGAACATAACACCGATATGATGGAAACTAGGGCGGCAAGAGTGGAACAAAACACCAGGCATAAGGCCGAGCCTTCCACTCTTTACCAAGTATATAGATGCATTAATTAAAATAAGAGATATCGTGATATCCTAACAATAATATCCATGTTCCAACATGGAACAAACTCCAATCTTCACCTGCAACTAACAACGCTATAAGAGGGGCTGAGCAAAGCGGTAACATAGCCAAACAATGGTTTGCTAGGACAAGGTGGGTTAGAGGTTTGGCTTAACAATATGGGAGGCATGATAAGCAAGTGGTAGGTATCGCAGCATAGGCATAGCAAAAGAGCGAGCAACTAGCAAGCAAAGATAGAAGTGATTTCGAGGGTATGGTCATCTTGCCTGAAATCCCGCAAGGAAGAAGAACGAGTCCATGAAGAAGACAAACAGACGTAGTCGAACGGATGCTCACAAACGCGACGTTATCGGAACTAACCCGAAGAAGCAACACCGGAAAGAAGCAAACAACATAGTAAACAACCATCACATAAACATGGCATGATGCACAACCAAGTATGATGCATGTCCGGTTTAATGAAGCATGGCATGGCAACGTGCAACAAACAACATTACAAATTAAGTGGAGCTCAATATGCCACGTAGTTAGCATGGCAAGGGGTGAAGCAAAAGATAACTACCTATCTAGGCAAGTTTAAATGAGGCCAGAACAACAAAACAACATTTCTGGAAAAACCTCATATGCATATATTAGGTTTGGTATTGTTCTGTCCTAAACACAATTTTTGAGTTGTTAAACATCCAAAGCAAGTACACCATGTTAAACTAGGCATTTTTCCACCCCATTTACATATAAAGTTTATTAAATTTGGAGTTACGATTATTAAGTTATGAATTAAATCATTTTACATGGCAATATGGCAAAGTATATGCAAACATCATTTTTAAACATTTCAAACATGCAAGAAAGTTGGATATTATTATCCTACACAAAATTCTAAGCAACTTTCATATTAAGTTTTTTTAAAATGATGCACCATTTGTAAGTAATGAAATGCATGAAGTCTAGGGGGCTTCCTATAAAACTGGTTTTTCTCTGGAAACATACTAAAAACGCAGATATAAAAAAACAGGAACTGGGCCGAATAGGGGGCGGCTGGGCGCTCACCATGGGCCTTGGCCCGGAACTGTGGAGAGGAGGAGGCAAGCCGGGACGCTGGGCCTTGGGGAGGCGCTGGCCTCACGCGTGCGCGCTGGGCCTCGCGGAGAGGAAGATGCGGTCAACGCAGCGGTTGCCTCGCTCGTCCTCCTCGCGCACAGAGACGAGCGGGAGGAGCAAAAGCAGGGCACGATGGCGGCAGGGGACTTGCTCCAGGGCTGCGGTTGCGCGGATCCGGCGAGGACGGCGAGAACCAAGGCGAGGAAGGTAATCGAGCGGGCGAGGTCAACGCGGCAAGAGGGGCGTGTCTTCGGCCTCGTTCACGTGCAGAAGTAGGGGAGGCAGCACACGATGCAGAGGCTGGACGGCGGCCGGACTTGGCGCGAACTCCGGCAAGGAAGCGTCAGATCGAGGCGGAGAAGTGCAGATCCGGTCGGTCCCGTCTGGTTCCTACGAAAGAAGTGGGGGGGGACTTGAAGCTTGGCGCTGCATCGCTCGAAGAAATCCTCATGGTGAAGAAAAGCAGGGAACATGGCGACGACGAGCTCCTCGAAAAGCGCAGGAAGGACACCGATTGATCCTTGGGGCCTCCACGGACGACTCTGTCGCGAGGGAAATTGGCGCCGGGGCAAAGTCTCAGGCGACGGACGGTGACGAGGAGGTCGTCCCTGGCGTCGGCCTTCTGTGAAGGTGAGAGAGAGAGAGATCGTGAGACGGGAGGGAGATGGAGAGGGAAAAAAGGGAAGGGTAGGGGAACGGCCTGGCAGTGGTGGTTCCGGTAGAACTCCGGTGAGGTCACCGGCCGGTGGTGGCGCGCGGGGTTGAGCGAGGCTCTTGGGCGGAGGCGGTTGGATGGATGGATCGATGGAATAAGTGGCTGGTTGGCTTGGCGGTGAAAACAAAGAGAAAGAAGATTGCGGCGGCGACGATGGGACAGGCTGCCTAAAATCTAGGGTTATGCTGCTTATATAGGTAGGTTGGTTAGGTTAGGGGCTACTCGGTCCCTCCGATCCGAATCGGACGGACGGAAAAATATATGATAGGAAGACCAATTAACAAAACGGAGATGTTTTGTAGATGTTTGGGGTTGATCCGGATCCAATGGTGACGGTTGTCCGGGTCGGGTTCGGGACAACTTCGGACACACGCGAGGGGTCGAAGCACTGTGCAAAGAAGGGTAGGCATGGGCCTAGGTGGATTGTGGAGAGCGGGTTGGGCTGAGAGAAGAGGGGAGAGATGCAGCCCGGCAGGGTTTCCGGAGACCGAAAACGTCCGACGATTGACCGGCTATGCTGCCGCTATAGTTTAACGGTTGGGCTACCAAACGAACTCCGAAAGCGATGAAACTTGGCAAGCGACCTACTAACACTATAACAACACCGCATGCCAACTTTCAACCCAATCCGAGAACATTTTCCGGCCACTTATAAAATAATATTTTGGAGGTGCCGCGGGCGCGTGCAAGTGTGTCTGGGCTCAGAACGGACAACGGACGGAACTGGGGAACCCGAATGGATGCAAGTTTGAAAACATGATGATGCAATGCACATGGTGACATGACAAGATGCAACACGCAAGCAAATCACATGGCAACAACAACGAATAACTGGAAGACACCTGGCGCAACGGTCTCGGGGCGTTACAAATAGCTTCTACCCACTTAGTAACGTAATCAACAGCAACTAAAATATGTGTGTATCCATTGGAGGTAGGAAAATGTCCCATATAATCAAAGCCCCAAACATCAAATGGTTCAATAACAAGTGAATAATTCCTAGGCATTTCTTGACGTCTACTAATATTACCAATTCTTTGACATTCATCACAAGATACAACAAACTTACGGGCATCCTTGAAGGGAGTAGGCCAATAAAAACCGGATTGCAATACCTTATGTGCAGTTCTATCTCTAGCGTGGTGTCCTCCATAAGCTTCAGAGTGGCACTTGCGTAGGATCTGTTCCTAGTCATGCTCAGGCACACAACGTCTAATAACACCATCTACTCCTTTTTTTATAAATATGTGGGTCATCCCAAAGGTAATGTCTCAAATCATAGAAAAACTTTTTCTTTTGCTGGTATGTGAAACTAGGTGGTATGAATTTAGCAAAAATATAATTAGCATAATCATCATACCATGGAGCAGTACGAGAAGCATTTATGACATTTAATTGTTCATCAGGAAAGCTATCATCAATAGGTAGTGGGTCATCAAGAACATTCTCTAGCCTAGACAAGTTGTCTGCAATAGGGTTCTCAGCTCCCTTTCTATCAATAATATGCAAATCAAATTCTTGTAGCAAGAGAACCCATCTAATAAGTCTAGGTTTAGCATCTTTCTTTTCCATAAGATATTTAATAGCAGCATGATCCGTGTGAATAGTTACTTTAGAATCAACAATATAAGGTCTAAACTTATCACATGCAAATACAACTGCTAAGAATTCCTTTTCAGTAGTAGCATAATTTCTTTGAGCATTGTCTAGAGTTTTACTAGCATATTGAATAACATTTAATTTCTTATCAACTCTTTGCCCTAGAACAGCACCTACAGCATAATCACTAGCATCACACATAATTTCAAAGGGTAAATTCCAACCGGGTGGCTGAACAATAGGTGTAGAGATCAATGCTTTCTTAAGTATTTCAAATGCTTCTACGCAATCATCATAAAAAACAAATGGTATATCTTTTTGTAATAAATTAGTCAGAGGCTGAGAAATTTTTGAGAAGTCCTTAATGAACCTCCTATAAAAACCGGCGTGACCAAGGAAACTTCTTATACCTTTGATGTCCTTGGGACATGGCATCTTTTCAATAGCATCAACCTTAGATTTATTAACTTCAATACCTCTTTCAGAAACTTTATGCCCCAAGACAATACCTTAATTAACCATAAATTGGCACTTCTCCCAATTCAAGACAAGGTTAGTTTCTTGACATCTTGCAAAACTCGATCAAGGTTGCTCAAGCAATCATCAAAAGAGGATCCATAGACGGAGAAATCGTCCATCAAAACCTCACAAATCTTTTCACAAAAGTCAGAGAATATAGCCATCATGCATCTTTGGAAGGTAGCAGGTGCATTACATAAACCAAAAGGCATACGTCTATAAGCAAAAGTATTGAACGGGCAAGTAAAAGTGGTCTTATATTGATCATCAGCTGACACAGGTATTTGAGAGAAACCAGAATAACCATCTAGAAAGCAAAAATGTGTATGTTTGGATAATCTTTCTAGCATTTAATCAATAAAAGGTAAGGGTGATGATATTTTTTAATAGCCTTATTTAATTTGCAGAAATCAATTACCGTCCTATAACCTGTAATAATTCTTTGCGGAATCAATTCATCTTTATCATTAGGAACGACAGTAATACCTCCCCTTTTAGGGACACAATGGACAGGACTTACCCACTAACTATCAGCAACGGGATAAATTATACCTGCCTCAAGAAGCTTTAGTATTTCCTTTCTTACCACTTCTTTCATCTTAGGATTCAGCCGTCGTTGGTGATCACGAACTGGTTTGGCATCTTTCTCTGAATTTATTTTGTGTTGACATAGTGTGGGACTAATGCCCTTAAGATCATCGAGAGTATATCCAATAGCAGCACGGTGCTTCTTCAGAGTTTTCAATAATCTCTCTTCTTCATGCTCTGAAAGGTTAGCACTAATAATAACAGGATATATCTTTTTCTCATCATGATAAGCATATTTACGAGTATCAGGTAACGGTTTGAGCTCAAACACGGGATCACCCTTGGGTGGAGGAGGATCCCCTAGGATTTCGACAGGCAAATCGTGTTTCAGGATGGGTTCCTGTTTAAAGAATACTTCATCTATTTCCCTTCTTTCATTCATATACATATCATTTTCATGGTCTAGCAAATATTGTTCTAAAGGATCACTAGGAGGTACGGCAATAGAAGAAAGACCAATAATTTCATCTTTACTAGGAAATTCTTCTTCACGGTGTTGTCTATGAAATTTAAAGAAATTAAACTCATGAGACATATCACCTAAACCAATAGTAACAACATCCTTTTCGCAATCTATCCTAGCATTAACTGTGTTCAAGAAGGGTCTACCAAATATAATGGGACAAAAGCTATCTTGTGGCGAACTAAGAACGAGAAAATCAGCAGGATATTTAGTTTTCCCACACAAGACTTCAACATCTCTAACAATTCCAATTGGTGAAATAGTATCTCTTTTGGCAAGTTTAATTGTGACATCAATATCTTCTATCTCAGCAGGTGCAATATCATGCATAATTTCTTTGTATAAGTCATGAGGTATAGCACTAGCACTGGCACCCATATCACATAAGCCATGATAACAATGATATCCTATTTTAACAGAAATAGCAGGCATGCCTACCACGGGTCTATGTTTATCTTTAGCACAAGGTTTAGCAATTCTAGCAGTCTCATCACAAAAATGAATAACATGCCCATCAATATTATCAGACAAGAGATCTTTAACAATAGCAATATTAGGTTCAACTTTAACTTGCTCAGGAGGTGTATAAGTTCTAATATTGCTTTTACGAACCACGGCTGAAGCTTTAGCATGATCTTTTATCGTAACAGGAAAAGGTGGTTTCTCAACATAAGCAGTAGGAACAATAGGATCATTATAAGTGACAGTCTTTTCTTCGACTTTAATAGGTGCAGTTACTTTTACTTCTATGGGAGGATGATATTTAAACCACTTCTCCCTAGGGAGATCAACATGAGTAGCAAAAGATTCATAGAAAGAAGCTACTATTTCAGAGTCAAGTCCATATTTAGTGCTAAATTTACGGAAAACATCGGTATCCATAAAATATTTAACACAATCAAACTTAGGTGTCATACCTGACTCCTTACCTTCGTCGAGGTCCCAATCTTCAGAGTTGCGTTTAATTCTTTCCAATAAATCCCATTTGAATTTAATAGTCTTCATCATAAAAGAGCCAGCACAAGAAGTATCGAGCATGGTGCAATTGTTATCAGAAAGCCGAGCATATAAATTTTGAATAATTATTTCTCTTGGAAGCTCATGATTGGGGCATGAATATAACATTTATTTAAGCCTCCCCCAAGCTTGAGCGATGCTTTCTCCTTCGCGAGGCCAAAAATTATATATATAATTGCGATCATGATGAACAAGATGCATAGGATAAAACTTCTGATGAAATTCCAATTTCAATCGTTTGTAGTTCCATGATCCCATATCATCACATAGCCTATACCATGTCAATGCATCTCCCTTCAAAGATAAAGGGAAGACCTTCTTATTAATAACATCATCGGGCACACCTGAAAGCTTAAATAATCCAAAAACTTCATCCACATATATTAGGTGCTCATCAGGATGCATTGTTCCGTCTCCTGCAAAAGGATTAGCTAGCAGTTTTTCTATCATACCCGAAGGAACCTCAAAGTAGACATTTTCATTTTCAGTAGGTTCAATAGTTTGAGGAGCAACTCTTTGCTCTACTGGTCAGGGTGAAGATACCCCGAACAAGCCCCTCAGAGGATTGCTTTCCATAGTAACAAGTGACAGTAAATTTCAGCACACTATATAAATTTTTCCTTACCAAATTCCACCTACCAAAGGCGCTTCACTCCCCGGCAACGGCGCCAGAAAAGAGTCTTGATGACCCACAAGTATAGGGGATCTATCGTAGTCCTTTCGATAAGTAGGAGTGTCGAACCCAACGAGGAGCAGAAGGAAATAATAAGCAGTTTTCAGCAAGGTATTCTTTGCAAGCACTAAAATTATAGGTAACAGATAGTTTTGTGACAAGATAATTGGTAACGAGCAACAAGTAACAAAAGTAAATAAAGTGCAGCAAGGTGGCCCAATCCCTTTTGTAGAAAAGGATAAGCCTGGATAAATTCTTATATAAAGAAAAGCGCTCCCGAGGACACATGGGAATTATCGTCAAGCTAGTTTTCATCACGTTCATATGATTCGCGTTTGGTACTTTGATAATTTGGTATGTGGGTGGACCGGTGCTTGGGTACTGTCCTTACTTGGACAAGCATCCCACTTATGATTAACCTCTATTGCAAGCATCCGCAACTACAACAAAAGTATTAAGGTAAACCTAACCATGGCATGAAACATGTGGATCCAAATCAGCTCCTTACGAAGCAACGCATAAACTAGGGTTTAAGCTTCTGTCACTCTAGCAACCCATCATCTACTTATTACTTCCCAATGCCTTCCTCTAGGCCCAAATAATGGTGAAGTGTCATGTAGTCGACGTTCACATAACACCACTAGAGGAGAGACAACATACATCTCATCAAAATATCGAACGAATACCAAATTCACATGACTACTAATAGCAAGACTTCTCCCATGTCCTCAGGAACAAACCTAACTACTCACAAAGCATATTCATGTTCATAATCAGAGGGGTATTAATATGCATATAGGATCTGAACATATGATCTTCCACCAAATAAACCAACTAGCATCAACTACAAGGAGTAATTAACACTACTAGCAACCCACAGGTACCAATCCCGGACTTAGAGACAAGAATTGGATACAAGAGATGAACTAGGGTTTGAGAGGAGATGGTGCTGGTGAAGATGTTGATGGAGATTGACCCCCTCCCGATGAGAGGATCGTTGGTGATGACGATGGCGATGATTTCCCCCTCCCGGAGGGAAGTTTCCCCGGCAGAACAGCTCCGCCGGAGCCCTAGATTGATTCCGCCAAGGTTCCGCCTCGTGGCGGCGGAGTCTCGTCCCGAAAGCTGGCTTATGATTTTTTTCCTCATCGAAAGACTCCATATAGCAGAAGATGGGCATCGGAGGGCCACCAGGGGCCCACGAGGCAGGCGGCGCGCCCAGCGGGGTAGGGCACGCCCCCCCACCCTCGTGGGCAGGGTGTGGCCCCCCTCCGGAACTTCTTGCGCTCAATATTTTTTATATATTCTGAAAATGACTTCCGTGAAGTTTCAAGACTTTTGGAGTTGTGCAGAATAGGTCTCTAATATTTGCTCCTTTTCCAGCCCAGAATCCCAGCTGTCGGCATTCTCCCTCTTTATGTAAACCTTGTAAAATAAGAGAGAATAGGCATAAGTATTGTGACATAATGTGTAATAACAGCCCATAATCCACTAAATATCGATATAAAAGCAAGATGCAAAATGGACGTATCATATTGCAATGCGTTGAAACAAGGCCTAGGGTTCATACTTTCACTAGTCCAAGTTCTCTCAACAATAATAACATAATTGGATCATATAACAATCCCTCAACATGCAACAAAGAGTCACTCCAAAGTCATTAATAGAGGAGAACAAACGAAGATATTATTGTAGGGTACGAAACCACCTCCAAGTTATTCTTTCCGAACAATCCGTTAGGCTATTCCTATAAGTGTCACAAACAGCCCTAGAGTTCGTAGTAAAATAACACCTTAAGACACAAATCAACCAAAACCCTAATGTCACCTAGATACTCCATGTAACACCCCGGATGTAACTTTCCCAATATGTATTCCAAC
Organism: Triticum urartu; assembly: GCF_056163025.1. Taxonomy (NCBI): domain Eukaryota; kingdom Viridiplantae; phylum Streptophyta; class Magnoliopsida; order Poales; family Poaceae; genus Triticum; species Triticum urartu. Next base: position 358,229,356 of record NC_141877.1, read on the forward strand.
TCTTGCCGTTTTCGGCCTTAAGTTATTTTATTTTCTGGGGTTCGGGTTTTTGTCTCCGTGTGTTGTTGTCATTGTCATGCATCTCATATCATGTCATCATGTGCATTGCATTTGCATACGTGTTCATCTCTTGCATTCGAGCATTTTCCCCGTTGTCCGTATTGCATTCCGGCGCTTCATTCTCCTCTGGTGGTCATTTCTACCTTTCTTTCATGTGTGGGGATTAAACATTTCCGGATTGGACCGAGACTTGCCAAGCGGCCTTGGTTTACTACCGGTAGACCGCCTGTCAAGTTTCGTACCATTTGGACTTCGTTTGATGCTCCAACGGTTAACCGAGGGACCGAAAAGGCCTCGTGTGTGTTGCAGCCCAACACCCCTCCAAGTTGGCCCAAAACCCACCAAAACCCTCTCCATCATCTAGAGCGTTCGATCACGATCGCGTGGCCGAAAACCGCATCTCATTTGGACTCTCCCTAGCTCCCTCTATGCCTATTTAAAGGCCCCCCGAAATTTCTCCTTCCCCTTCCTCCCGAAACCCTAGATCCAACCTCTGTTGCCGCCGGACATGTCCGTCCCTGGCCGGACGCGCCGCGCCGCCGCGCCCAGCCAGTAGCCGCACGCCACGTGTCCGCCGTCAACCGCCGCCGCCGCGGCCCGCGCGGCCCACAGGGAGCCCGCCCCGGGCCGGATCGGGCCCGAGCGTCCCGCGCGCATAGCGCGCATAGCGCCGCCTGAGCGCCTCGCCCCGCCGCCTCCTTCCTCCGGGCCGGCCGCTGCCGCCTGCGCGCCGCCTCCTCGCCGGCCGCCACCACCGGACCTCGTCGCCACCACGGGTGCTCGCAGAAGCCGCCTCCCCGCGCCGCCTCGCCTCCTCGCCGCCGGATTCGGCCGTGACAGGCCGGAGCGACCTTCCTCTCGCCTCCCCACCGCTCCATCAAGCTCGCCGGAGCCGAGGGAGCTCGCCGGACTTGCCTCGGGCCGCGTGCCCACCGAACCCTAGATCTGGATCCGGATCTCGTCTGGGTTGACTTTCTATCCCCGAAACCCTAATTATTTGCTCATGTTCATCGCATCGTAACTTTGCATCCGTAGCTCCGTTTTGGGCATATAGCATATCAAAATGTTCGTCTTAGAGAGTACATCATTTAATCTCATTGCATCATTTTCAGTTGAGTTCATCTTGATGCCCGAAATGCTGTTAGAGGAGGGCTAATTGAGATAATTGTCAGATCTGCTACTCCATTTAGATATTTGTCATTTTTGCCATGATTATTGTGTGCATGATATGCCCATGAGCTCTACATATGTTTTGTTAAGGGTTTTGCCATCTTTCCAGAGGTGCAACCCATGTATTTTTGTGATGTGTGTGGTGACTAGCACAAGCTTGCGAAGTGAGGCACTTGGTAATGCTGATTTCAGGGACATAGCATTTCCACCAAGTCCTTGACCTGTTTATCTCATATGGCCATATGTTCATGCTGTTTCCTAGTGATCCGTGCCTCTTTTGAGGATGCTCAGTAATGATGTTTTGTTAATCTTGTAGTGCTATATCCATCCATGTCTTTGTTTGCAATTATGGAGCACCCTAGCTTGAGTCAATCAAGCTCTACTTTTGCTACTTCATGAATCTGGGCAGATTGTCTACTTGTTAGCGATTTTGCCGAGGATGTTGTAGTTGATCCGTGCATGCTATGCTATTGTTCTTGCCATGTCTAGCTTGAATTTTGTGTATTCTTGATGGATGTATGCTTCGCTTGTCATGACTTGCCCCGTAGTGAGTGCATCGAGCTCGTAAACATGCCTACTTGATATCTGTTTTCAGCATGCTCCAGTTTTCACTAAGTCTGAGAACTGATTATGTTTTTGCCATGTTCACATGCTTGCAAATGTATTTTCTGATCCCTTTTGGCTCAAGGTCACTAAGGGACTTTTGTTAAGCTCTTTGAGTAGCTCCATTCAATGCTTTACTTTGCCATGTTCAGGTCCTGTAGAATATAGTTTTGTTGCTCCGAAGAGTGCTATCTGATCTGAAATTCCAGACAAGTGTTAATTTCACTAAGTCTGAGATCTGTTTGCCATATGCATTTTTTCCATGCTTGTTTGAACCTGTTAATGGATGAATTGGCCGTATCTCAGTGCTAGACTTTTGTTAAGCATCATGAATGCATCCCTGCCATGTATTTTTATGCCATGTTTGAGTGCTGTAGCATGATCATCTCGTTGCATTTAGATGGCTACTTGCTGTAAATCGCAGACCGGTGTCATATTTGAATTGCTTGCCATTTCCAAACCGTAACTCCGATTCCGGCGTTCTTTATATCATTTTCAAGCGATTTCATCTCATATTTCCAGTGGCACACTTGGTTTTCCAAGTTGAGGCCAGTTTCATGTATCCCTTGTCAAATCTTGCATATGCATCCCGCATCGCATCCCGCATAGCATACCATCCTTGCATCATATTGTTTGATCCTTGCACGTGGTTGATTGTGTTCCGTTTGCTTGTTTGTCTTGTTTGGGTAGAGCCGGGAGACGAGTTCGCTAACGAGGAGCCCGTTGAGTTTGCTTTCGAGGATCCAGTCAACTCTGACAACTTTGCAGGCAAGACGATCATACCCTCGAAATCACTACTATCTTTGCTTTGCTAGATGCTCGCTCTTTTGCTGTGCCAATGCTACGATGCCTACCACTTGCTTTCAAGCCTCCCAAATTGCCATGTCAAACCTCTAACACACCATGTCCTAGCAAACTATTGATTGGCTATGTTACCGCTTTGCTCAGCCCCTCTTATAGCATTGCTAGTTACAGGTGAAGACTGGAGACCGTTCCTTGTTGGAACATTTATTTACTTGTTGGGATATCATTATATTATCTTGTTATCTTAATGCATCTATATACTTGGTAAAGGGTGGAAGGCTCGGCCTCTCGCCTAGTGTTTTGTTCCACTCTTGCCGCCCTAGTTTCCGTCATATCGGTGTTATGTTCCCGGATTTTGCGTTCCTTACGCGGTTGGGTTATAATGGGAACCCCTTGATAGTTCATATTGATTAAAGCTTTTCCAGCAATGCCCAACCTTGGTTTTACCATTTTCCACCTAGCCTCTTTTTCCCTTGGGTTTCCGGAGCCCGAGGATCATCTTATTTTAACCCCCCCCCCCCCCGGGCCAGTGCTCCTCTGAGTGTTGGTCCACCTGTCTGCTGCCGGTGGCCACCAGGGGCAACTCTGGGCTGGCCTACCCGTACCTAAGACAATCTGAGTGTGCCCTGAGAAAGAGATATGTGCAGCTCCTATCGGGATTTGTCGGCACATTCGGGCGGTGTTGCTGGTTTTGTTTTAACCTGTCGAAGTGTCTTGAAGAACCGAGATACCGAGTCTGATCGGAACGTCTCGGGAGGAGGTCTATTCCTTCGTTGACCATGAGAGCTTGTCATGGGCTAAGTTGGGATTCCCCTGCAGGGTTTTGAACTTTCGAAAGCCGTGCCCGCGGTTATGGGCAAATGGGAATTTGTTAATGTCCGGTTGTAGATAACTTGAACCTTAACTTAACTAAAATGAATCAACTGAGTGTGTTACCGTGATGGCCTCTTCTCGGCGGAGTCCGGGAAGTGGACACGGTGTTGGAGTAATGTTTGCGCAGGTTGCTCTCTAGTTTCTCGCTCGCGCTTTGCCTCCTCTTCTCGCTCTCTTTTGCGAACAGGATAGCCACCATATTTGCTAGTCGCTTGCTGCAGCTCCACATATTTACCTTGCCTTACCTATAAGTTTAAATAGTCTTGATCGCGAGGGTGCGAGATTGCTGAGTCCCTGTGGCTCACAGATTACTATTACACCAGATGCAGGGCCTGATGATTCCGCTCCAGGTGACGCGCTTGAGCTCAAGTGGGAGTTCGACGAGGACTCTTAACGTTACTACGTGTCTTTTCCTGATGATCAGTAGTGGTGTCCAGTTGGGGGTGATCGGGACCGTGTCGCATGTTGGGTTATCTTTTATTTTGGCGCCGTAGTCGGGCCATGAGTGTTTGGATGATGTAATGTTATTTATGTACTTGATTGACGTGGCGAGTGTAAGCCAACTATGTTATCTCCCCTTTTGTTATCTACATTACATGGGATGTTGTGAAGATTGCCTAACTTGCGACATATGCCTTCAATGCGATTATGCCTCTAAGTCGTGCCTTGACACGTGGGAGATATAGTCGCATCGAGGGTGTTCTAAGTTGGTAATCAGAGCCTTCCCCGACCTTAGGAGCCCCATTGCTTGATCGTTATTAGCGGCCGAGTTGTGTCTAGAAAAATGTTTTGAGTCATTTAGGAGTTATATATCGGAGAGTTTAGGAATTCTTTTTACTTCCCAGACTCCTCATCGCTCTGGTAAGGCATCCTGACGTAGAGTTTTGACTCTTCTCTTCTCAAATTTCACTAAAAAAAAATTAGGATCACGCGGGTATCTTGGAATCGTTCCGATGGTTTTCTGACGAGAACATTGTCTTGGTGCCTCCTGTCAGGGGTTTTGTGGAAGTGTCCCGGGGAGTTGAGCTCTGAGGTGTTGTCGTCATAATTTTATCGTTGCAGTTCTGGAATACCTGAGTTTAGTACGCCGACATCGAAAATCTCTTTTATGCAGTTCGTTGGTGAGATAACCTCGACGCCACCCAGTACTGGGGCGGGAGTTCGGGAGTATCGCCATAACTTGTATAACGGATGCTTTTCGAAGGTTGAGGTAGATGGTTTCCGAAGTTTTTCTCGGTTATGTGTTGAAGGATGGATACAGCTGGATGTAGGATTTGCTAGATTTGGGTGAGATATTATGCTTCCCTTGTATCCCCAACACCTGATTGCATAACTGGAAAGGTTCGGGAGTTTCATAGGTGGGAATTCTTGTAGCTCTAGTTCTTCTTCCACGGATATTGGTTTGAGATTGGGATTTCTTACCGATTATTCGTTCTTGATCCATACCTTGTTGATTTATTTCTCTACCTAAATTCTACGTGGCTTCTCAATTTATGGATATGTGACCATTTCAAGAGGAATGCATTCGTTCATTTTGTTCGGATGTGAAGACTATATGTTGCAATTTTCATTCTGTTGGATTCAGCTTCATTTATCTATCTATGTGCTAACGGTGGTCAACCTCTTCAGGATGGCTCCTGCTAAGAGCACCAGTCAGAATCAGAATCAAGATCAGCCACCACCTCCACCTCCTCCGGAGGCATGGCAAGCTGTGATGGCCGCAACCAATGCAAACACACATTTGATCATGCAAATTCTCCAAGAGCGCAATCAAGGCAACCAAGGGAATCAAGGCAACAATCAGAATCACTTTGCTACACTCAACCAGTTCCTTGCTAACGGGCCAAAGACTTTCAGCAATTGTGTTGAGGCAACCGATGCTGACGATTGGCTTGTGGATCTGTGCAAGCATTTTGAGTGCAGTAACGTCAGGCCTGAGGACTTTGTCAAGTTCGCTTCCTTCCAACTCAAAGATCAAGCTGCAGAATGGTTCCAGCAATACAAGGATTCCAGAGGTGGACGTGTTATTACCTGGGATGAATTCCGTCAAGATTTCAGAGCTCACCATATCCCTCAGAGCGTGGTTGAAAGCAAGCGTGAGGAATTCTGCAACCTGAAGCAAGGCTCTTTGTCTGTCTATGACTACAACAAGTTGTTCCAGAAGCTCGCCCGCTTTGCCAAGCAGGACGTCCCTGATGAGAAGAGCATGATATACCAGTTCAGGGGTGGTCTCAGAGAAGAAATTCAACTAGCTCTTGTTCTCTTCGAGCCCTTGAGATACGATGAGTTCTACAACATGGCATTGAAGCAAGAGGCTGCTCAACTGAGGTGTGATGCTTCCAAGAAGCGAGTCAGAGATGCTACTCCTTCTTCCTCTACTCAAGTGGCCAAGCAGCAGAAGTATTGGCTTCCTCCTCCTCCGTTCCATTAGCCGTATCAGCAGAAGAGCAAAGGTGGCAGTGGTTCTTCCCACCCACCCAACCCTGGCTTTCAGAACAAGACTTCGTCTCAAGCTCCAAGATCGAGTGCTCCATATCACCGTCCGCTTTCAGAGGTCACGTGCAACAAGTGCCAACAGAAGGGTCACTATGCCAACAAGTGTCTCAACCAGAGACGTCTTCCTCCTCCTCCTGTCAGATCGGCATGTACAATTGTGGTCAAGCATAACCCCAAGCACGCCAAGGTCAACTTGATGAACACAGCTCAGGCAGAGGACTCATCAGATGTCATCATGGGTAACCTTCCTGTTAACGATGTTCCTGCAAAAGTTCTTTTTGACACGGGTGCATCGCATTGTTTCATCTCGAGACCGTTTTCATCTAAGCATGGTTTGGCTTTGCAATTTTTGCCTAGTCCATTAGCAGTTGTCTCTCCCGGTAGGCGCATGCATGCTAACTCCATTGCTCCGGATGTTACTATCACTTTGGGAGACTACAAGTTTCTATCTTCTCCTACGGTTCTTGGTGACTCAGATATTGATCTTATTCTCGGAATGGATTGGCTTTCTAAGCACAAGGCGCATCTTGATTGTGCTGCCAGGCAGATACAATTAACTCATTCGTCTGAGGATGTAATTGTCTTTGCCGCTCGGGATAATACCATCCGTCTGTTTTCTCTCAATGAGAAGGGTGAACTAGATGCTATCTTGCAAATTCCAGTCGTTTGTGAATATCAAGACGTCTTTCTAGAAGAGCTTCCAGGAATGCCTCCGCACCGGCCAGTTGAATTCGTTATTGATCTTGAGCCCGGCACAGAACCTGTGTGCAAGCGTCCTTACAAGCTCGGACCTGAAGAGTTGAAGGAGCTGAAGAAGCAACTCGATATTCAAGAGAGAATGGGTCTCATCCGGCCTAGTTCTTCTCCGTGGGGTTGTGGTGTTCTTTTTGTGAAGAAGAAGGATGGAACGGACCGACTTTGTGTTGATTACCGTCCATTGAACAAGAAGACTATCAAGAACAAATACCCACTTCCCAACATCAATGAGCTGTTCGAACAACTCAAATGTGCCCAAGTATTCTCCAAGCTTGATCTCCGTATGGGTTATCATCAGATTCGAATCCGTGAGCAAGATATTCCCAAGACGGCTTTCAGGACAAGCTATGGTTCATATGAATACAATTTCATGTCTTTTGGCCTCGTCAACGCTCCTCCGACGTTCTCTCGCATGATGAACTTCATCTTCAACGCCTACACCAATGACTTCGTTTTGGTCTATCTCGACGACATTCTGGTTTTCTCGAAGAACAAGGAAGATCATGCCAAGCACTTGCGTTTGGTACTCGATAAGCTGAGGGAACACAAGTTCTACGCCAAGTTCTCCAAGTGCGAATTCTGGCTCGATGAGGTTCTTTATCTTGGTCATATCATCTCTGCCAAGGGCATTGCCGTGAATCCTAAGAAGGTGTCTGCAATTGTGAATTGGGAACCTCCTCGGAACATGAAGCAACTCCGTAGCTTCCTCGGTCTCGCAAGCTACTGCCGAAGATTCGTTGAAAACTTTTCCAAGATCGCGAAGCCTCTCTCAAATCTTCTCCAGAAGCACCTCAAGTACGTTTGGTCTCCGGAGTGTGACATTGCTTTCAACACTTTGAAACAGAAATTGATCACTGCTCCAGTTCTGACTCCGCCTGATGAATCCAAGCCGTACGAGGTCTTTTGTGATGCATCTCTCCATGGTATTGGCGCAGTGTTGATGCAAGAGAAGAAAGTTATTGCTTATACCTCTCGACAGTTGAAGCCTAATGAGAAGAACTACCCCACTCATGATCTCGAGTTGGCGGCAGTTGTGCATGCTCTTTTGACTTGGAGACATCTCTTATTGGGAAGAAAAGTGGACATTTTCACTGATCACAAGAGTCTCAAGTACATCTTCGCTCAGCCTAATCTCAACCTCAGGCAAACCCGATGGGTCGAAATGATTCAAGAGTATAATCCGAGTATCGAGTATACTCCAGGCAAGGCCAATGTGATTACTGACGCATTGAGCAGGAAGGCTTATTGCAACAGCCTGATTCTCAAGCCTTATCAACCCGAGCTTTGTGAAGCTTTCCGCAAACTTAATCGCAAGTTGTTCCTCAAGGTTTCCTCGCCAACCTTCAAGTCTCACCTACCTTGGAAGACCAGATTCGCCAAGCTCAGCTCCTTGATGCTATGGTGAAAAAGGTGAAGATTGGGATTGCCAGGAGTCAGCCCAAGTACAAGTGCTACCGCCTTGATGACAGGGATACTCTTTTCTTCGAGGATCGTATTGTGGTACCCAAAGGTGACCTCCGTAAAGTGATCATGAACGAGGCTCACAATTCTCTCCTCTCCATCCACCCTGGGAGCACGAAGATGTATTAGGACCTCAAGCAGGCTTATTGGTGGACTCGAATGAAGCGCGAGATTGCTCAATTCGTGAATGAGTGTGATGTCTGCAGAAGAGTGAAGGCAGAACACCAAAGGCCAGCTGGTCTCCTCCAACCTCTTGCCATTCCAGAATGGAAGTTTGACCACATTGAGATGGACTTCGTGACTGGGTTTCCAAAGTCCAAGCATGGCAATGATGCTATATTCGTTGTCATCGACAAACTCACCAAAGTGGCTCACTTTCTGCCTATCAAAGAGTCAATCACTGCAGCTCAATTGGCGGAACTCTATACCTCTCGAATTGTCTCTCTGCACGGTATTCCACAAGTGATCTCTTCAGACCGTGGTAGCATCTTTACCTCCAAGTTTTGCGATTCTTTTCAGAAGGCCATGGGCACCAACATCCGCTTCAGTACAGCTTTCCATCCTCAAACTAGTGGTCAAGTCGAGCGTGTCAACCAGATTCTTGAAGATATGCTCAGGGCTTGTGTGATCTCCTTCGGCATGAAGTGGGAGGATTGTCTTCCTTATGCTGAATTCTCCTACCACAACAGTTTTCAAGCAAGTTCGGGCAAGGCCCCATTTGAAATTCTGTATGGTAGGAAGTGCCGTACCCCTCTCAACTGGTCTGAAATCGGTGAACGTCAGCTACTGGGTAATGACTTAATCATAGAGGCAGAGAAATGTGCAAAGTCATTCGAGATAACCTCAAAGCAGCCCAATCCCGCCAGAAGAGCTACTATGATAGTAAGCACTGTGATTTGGCTTTCGAGATCGGAGATCATGTTTACCTCCGCGTCTCTCCTATGAAAGGTACTCGTCGCTTCGGTATCAAAGGGAAGCTTGCCCCCAGATACGTGGGACCTTTCAAGATTGTCAGCAAGAGAGGTGATCTCGCCTATCAACTCGAGCTTCCTTCAAACTTTGCAAATGTTCATGATGTGTTCCATGTCTCTCAGCTCTGAAAGTGCTTCAAGACTCCTGACCGCACCGTCAACTTCGAGGACATTGAGCTCCAAGAAGATCTCTCCTATCGTGAGCACCCCGTTGCTATTCTTGAAGAGACCGAACGCAAGACTCGCAACAAGCCAATCAAATTCCTCAAAGTCAAGTGGTCACACCATTCCGACCGTGAAGCTACCTGGGAACGCGAGGATCACCTCCGTTCTGAATACCCAGCATTCTTTCAATCCTAGATCTCGGGACGAGATCCTTTCGTAGTGGTGGAGTGTTGTAACACCCCGGATGTAACTTTCCCAATATGTATTCCAACTCTTGCCGTTTCCGGCCTTAAGTTATTTTATTTTCTCGGGTTCGGGTTTTTGTCTCTGTGTGTTGTTGTCGTTGTCATGCATCTCATATCATGTCATCATGTGCATTGCATTTGCATACGTGTTCATCTCTTGCATTCGAGCATTTTCCCCGTTGTCCGTATTGCATTCCGGCGCTTCATTCTCCTCCGGTTGTCATTTCTACCTTTCTTTCATGTGTGGGGATTAAACATTTCCGGATTGGACCGAGACTTGCCAAGCGGCCTTGGTTTACTACCGGTAGACCGCCTATCAAGTTTCGTACCATTTGGACTTCGTTTGATGCTCCAACGGTTAACCGAGGGACCGAAAAGGCCTCGTGTGTGTTGCAGCCCAACACCCCTCCAAGTTGGCCCAAAACCCACCAAAACCCTCTCCATCATCTAGAGCGTTCGATCACGATCGCGTGGCCGAAAACCGCATCTCATTTGGACTCTCCCTAGCTCCCTCTATGCCTATTTAAAGGCCCCCCGATATTTCTCCTTCCCCTTCCTCCCGAAACCCTAGATCCAACCTCTGTTGCCGCCGGACATGTCCGTCCCTGGCCAGACGTGCCGCGCCGCCGCGCCCAGCCAGTACCCGCGCGCCACGTGTCGGCCGTCAACCGCCGCCGCCGCGGCCCGCGCGGCCCACGGGGAGCCCGCCCCGGGCCAGATCGGGCCCGAGCGTCCCGCGCGCATAGCGCCGCCCGAGCGCCTCGCCCCGCCGCCTCCTTCCTCCGGGCCGGCCGCTGCCGCCTGCGCGCCGCCTCCTCGCCGGCCGCCGCCACCGGACCTCGTCGCCGCCACGGGTGCTCGCCGAAGCCGCCTCCCCGCGCCGCCTCGCCTCCTCGCCGCCGGATTCGGCCGTGACAGGCCGGAGCGACCTTCCTCTCGCCTCCCCACCGCTCCATCAAGCTCGCCGGAGCCGAGGGAGCTCGCCGGACTTGCCTCGGGCCGCGTGCCCACCGAACCCTAGATCTGGATCCGGATCTCGTCTGGGTTGACTTTCTATCCCCGAAACCCTAATTATTTGCTCATGTTCATCGCATCGTAACTTTGCATCCGTAGCTCCGTTTTGGGCATATAGCATATCAAAATGTTCGTCTTAGAGAGTACATCATTTAATCTCATTGCATCATTTTCAGTTGAGTTCATCTTGATGCCCGAAATGCTGTTAGAGGAGGGCTACTTGAGATAATTGTCAGATCTACTACTCCATTTAGATATTTGTCATTTTTGCCATGATTATTGTGTGCATGATATGCCCATGAGCTCTACATATGTTTTGTTAAGGGTTTTGCCATCTTTCCAGAGGTGCAACCCATGTATTTTTGTGATGTGTGTGGTGACTAGCACAAGCTTGCGAAGTGAGGCACTTGGTAATGCTGATTTCAGGGACATAGCATTTCCACCAAGTCCTTGACCTGTTTATCTCATATGGCCATATGTTCATGCTGTTTCCTAGTGATCCGTGCCTCTTTTGAGGATGCTCAGTAATGATGTTTTGTTAATCTTGTAGTGCTATATCCATCCATGTCTTTGTTTGCAATTATGGAGCACCCTAGCTTGAGTCAATCAAGCTCTACTTTTGCTACTTCATGAATCTGGGCAGATTGTCTACTTGTTAGCGATTTTGCCGAGGATGTTGTAGTTGATCCGTGCATGCTATGCTATTGTTCTTGCCATGTCTAGCTTGAATTTTGTGTATTCTTGATGGATGTATGCTTCGCTTGTCATGACTTGCCCCGTAGTGAGTGCATCGAGCTCGTAAACATGCCTACTTGATATCTGTTTTCAGCATGCTCCAGTTTTCACTAAGTCTGAGAACTGATTATGTTTTTGCCATGTTCACATGCTTGCAAATGTATTTTCTGATCCCTTTTGGCTCAAGGTCACTAAGGGACTTTTGTTAAGCTCTTTGAGTAGCTCCATTCAATGCTTTACTTTGCCATGTTCAGGTCCTGTAGAATATAGTTTTGTTGCTCCGAAGAGTGCTATCTGATCTGAAATTCCAGACAAGTGTTAATTTCACTAAGTCTGAGATCTGTTTGCCATATGCATTTTTTCCATGCTTGTTTGAACCTGTTAATGGATGAATTGGCCGTATCTCAGTGCTAGACTTTTGTTAAGCATCATGAATGCATCCCTGCCATGTATTTTTATGCCATGTTTGAGTGTTGTAGCATGATCATCTCGTTGCATTTAGATGGCTACTTGCTGTAAATCGCAGACCGGTGTCATATTTGAATTGCTTGCCATTTCCAAACCGTAACTCCGATTCCGGCGTTCTTTATATCATTTTCAAGCGATTTCATCTCATATTTCCAGTGGCACACTTGGTTTTCCAAGTTGAGGCCAGTTTCATGTATCCCTTGTCAAATCTTGCATATGCATCCCGCATCGCATCCCGCATAGCATACCATCCTTGCATCATATTGTTTGATCCTTGCACGTGGTTGATTGTGTTCCGTTTGCTTGTTTGTCTTGTTTTGGTAGAGCCGGGAGACGAGTTCGCTAACGAGGAGCCCGTTGAGTTTGCTTTCGAGGATCCAGTCAACTCTGACAACTTTGCAGGCAAGACGATCATACCCTCGAAATCACTACTATCTTTGCTTTGCTAGATGCTCGCTCTTTTGCTGTGCCAATGCTACGATGCCTACCACTTGCTTTCAAGCCTCCCAAATTGCCATGTCAAACCTCTAACACACCATGTCCTAGCAAACTATTGATTGGCTATGTTACCGCTTTGCTCAGCCCCTCTTATAGCATTGCTAGTTACAGGTGAAGACTGGAGACCGTTCCTTGTTGGAACATTTATTTACTTGTTGGGATATCATTATATTATCTTGTTATCTTAATGCATCTATATACTTGGTAAAGGGTGGAAGGCTCGGCCTCTCGCCTAGTGTTTTGTTCCACTCTTGCCGCCCTAGTTTCCGTCATATCGGTGTTATGTTCCCGGATTTTGCGTTCCTTACGCGGTTGGGTTATAATGGGAACCCCTTGATAGTTCATATTGATTAAAGCTTTTCCAGCAATGCCCAACCTTGGTTTTACCATTTTCCACCTAGCCTCTTTTTCCCTTGGGTTTCCGGAGCCCGAGGATCATCTTATTTTAACCCCCCCCCCCCCCCGGGCCAGTGCTCCTCTGAGTGTTGGTCCACCTGTCTGCTGCCGGTGGCCACCAGGGGCAACTCTGGGCTGGCCTACCCGTACCTAAGACAATCTGAGTGTGCCCTGAGAAAGAGATATGTGCAGCTCCTATCGGGATTTGTCGGCACATTCGGGCGGTGTTGCTGGTTTTGTTTTAACCTGTCGAAGTGTCTTGAAGAACCGAGATACCGAGTCTGATCGGAACGTCTCGGGAGGAGGTCTATTCCTTCGTTGACCATGAGAGCTTGTCATGGGCTAAGTTGGGATTCCCCTGCAGGGTTTTGAACTTTCGAAAGCCGTGCCCGCGGTTATGGGCAAATGGGAATTTGTTAATGTCCGGTTGTAGATAACTTGAACCTTAACTTAACTAAAATGAATCAACTGAGTGTGTTACCGTGATGGCCTCTTCTCGGCGGAGTCCGGGAAGTGGACACGGTGTTGGAGTAATGTTTGCGCAGGTTGCTCTCTAGTTTCTCGCTCGCGCTTTGCCTCCTCTTCTCGCTCTCTTTTGCGAACAGGATAGCCACCATATTTGCTAGTCGCTTGCTGCAGCTCCACATATTTACCTTGCCTTACCTATAAGTTTAAATAGTCTTGATCGCGAGGGTGCGAGATTGCTGAGTCCCTGTGGCTCACAGATTACTATTACACCAGATGCAGGGCCTGATGATTCCGCTCCAGGTGACGCGCTTGAGCTCAAGTGGGAGTTCGACGAGGACTCTTAACGTTACTACGTGTCTTTTCCTGATGATCAGTAGTGGTGTCCAGTTGGGGGTGATCGGGACCGTGTCGCATGTTGGGTTATCTTTTATTTTGGCGCCGTAGTCGGGCCATGAGTGTTTGGATGATGTAATGTTATTTATGTACTTGATTGACGTGGCGAGTGTAAGCCAACTATGTTATCTCCCCTTTTGTTATCTACATTACATGGGATGTTGTGAAGATTGCCTAACTTGCGACATATGCCTTCAATGCGATTATGCCTCTAAGTCGTGCCTTGACACGTGGGAGATATAGTCGCATCGAGGGTGTTCTAAGTTGGTAATCAGAGCCTTCCCCGACCTTAGGAGCCCCATTGCTTGATCGTTATTAGCGGCCGAGTTGTGTCTAGAAAAATGTTTTGAGTCATTTAGGAGTTATATATCGGAGAGTTTAGGAATTCTTTTTACTTCCCAGACTCCTCATCGCTCTGGTAAGGCATCCTGACGTAGAGTTTTGACTCTTCTCTTCTCAAATTTCACTAAAAAAAAATTAGGATCACGCGGGTATCTTGGAATCGTTCCGATGGTTTTCTGACGAGAACATTGTCTTGGTGCCTCCTGTCAGGGGTTTTGTGGAAGTGTCCCGGGGAGTTGAGCTCTGAGGTGTTGTCGTCATAATTTTATCGTTGCAGTTCTGGAATACCTGAGTTTAGTACGCCGACATCGAAAATCTCTTTTATGCAGTTCGTTGGTGAGATAACCTCGACGCCACCCAGTACTGGGGCGGGAGTTCGGGAGTATCGCCATAACTTGTATAACGGATGCTTTTCGAAGGTTGAGGTAGATGGTTTCCGAAGTTTTTCTCGGTTATGTGTTGAAGGATGGATACAGCTGGATGTAGGATTTGCTAGATTTGGGTGAGATATTATGCTTCCCTTGTATCCCCAACACCTGATTGCATAACTGGAAAGGTTCGGGAGTTTCATAGGTGGGAATTCTTGTAGCTCTAGTTCTTCTTCCACGGATATTGGTTTGAGATTGGGATTTCTTACCGATTATTCGTTCTTGATCCATACCTTGTTGATTTATTTCTCTACCTAAATTCTACGTGGCTTCTCAATTTATGGATATGTGACCATTTCAAGAGGAATGCATTCGTTCATTTTGTTCGGATGTGAAGACTATATGTTGCAATTTTCATTCTGTTGGATTCAGCTTCATTTATCTATCTATGTGCTAACGGTGGTCAACCTCTTCAGGATGGCTCCTGCTAAGAGCACCAGTCAGAATCAGAATCAAGATCAGCCACCACCTCCACCTCCTCCGGAGGCATGGCAAGCTGTGATGGCCGCAACCAATGCAAACACACATTTGATCATGCAAATTCTCCAAGAGCGCAATCAAGGCAACCAAGGGAATCAAGGCAACAATCAGAATCACTTTGCTACACTCAACCAGTTCCTTGCTAACGGGCCAAAGACTTTCAGCAATTGTGTTGAGGCAACCGATGCTGACGATTGGCTTGTGGATCTGTGCAAGCATTTTGAGTGCAGTAACGTCAGGCCTGAGGACTTTGTCAAGTTCGCTTCCTTCCAACTCAAAGATCAAGCTGCAGAATGGTTCCAGCAATACAAGGATTCCAGAGGTGGACGTGTTATTACCTGGGATGAATTCCGTCAAGATTTCAGAGCTCACCATATCCCTCAGAGCGTGGTTGAAAGCAAGCGTGAGGAATTCTGCAACCTGAAGCAAGGCTCTTTGTCTGTCTATGACTACAACAAGTTGTTCCAGAAGCTCGCCCGCTTTGCCAAGCAGGACGTCCCTGATGAGAAGAGCATGATATACCAGTTCAGGGGTGGTCTCAGAGAAGAAATTCAACTAGCTCTTGTTCTCTTCGAGCCCTTGAGATACGATGAGTTCTACAACATGGCATTGAAGCAAGAGGCTGCTCAACTGAGGTGTGATGCTTCCAAGAAGCGAGTCAGAGATGCTACTCCTTCTTCCTCTACTCAAGTGGCCAAGCAGCAGAAGTATTGGCTTCCTCCTCCTCCGTTCCATTAGCCGTATCAGCAGAAGAGCAAAGGTGGCAGTGGTTCTTCCCACCCACCCAACCCTGGCTTTCAGAACAAGACTTCGTCTCAAGCTCCAAGATCGAGTGCTCCATATCACCGTCCGCTTTCAGAGGTCACGTGCAACAAGTGCCAACAGAAGGGTCACTATGCCAACAAGTGTCTCAACCAGAGACGTCTTCCTCCTCCTCCTGTCAGATCGGCATGTACAATTGTGGTCAAGCATAACCCCAAGCACGCCAAGGTCAACTTGATGAACACAGCTCAGGCAGAGGACTCATCAGATGTCATCATGGGTAACCTTCCTGTTAACGATGTTCCTGCAAAAGTTCTTTTTGACACGGGTGCATCGCATTGTTTCATCTCGAGACCGTTTTCATCTAAGCATGGTTTGGCTTTGCAATTTTTGCCTAGTCCATTAGCAGTTGTCTCTCCCGGTAGGCGCATGCATGCTAACTCCATTGCTCCGGATGTTACTATCACTTTGGGAGACTACAAGTTTCTATCTTCTCCTACGGTTCTTGGTGACTCAGATATTGATCTTATTCTCGGAATGGATTGGCTTTCTAAGCACAAGGCGCATCTTGATTGTGCTGCCAGGCAGATACAATTAACTCATTCGTCTGAGGATGTAATTGTCTTTGCCGCTCGGGATAATACCATCCGTCTGTTTTCTCTCAATGAGAAGGGTGAACTAGATGCTATCTTGCAAATTCCAGTCGTTTGTGAATATCAAGACGTCTTTCTAGAAGAGCTTCCAGGAATGCCTCCGCACCGGCCAGTTGAATTCGTTATTGATCTTGAGCCCGGCACAGAACCTGTGTGCAAGCGTCCTTACAAGCTCGGACCTGAAGAGTTGAAGGAGCTGAAGAAGCAACTCGATATTCAAGAGAGAATGGGTCTCATCCGGCCTAGTTCTTCTCCGTGGGGTTGTGGTGTTCTTTTTGTGAAGAAGAAGGATGGAACGGACCGACTTTGTGTTGATTACCGTCCATTGAACAAGAAGACTATCAAGAACAAATACCCACTTCCCAACATCAATGAGCTGTTCGAACAACTCAAATGTGCCCAAGTATTCTCCAAGCTTGATCTCCGTATGGGTTATCATCAGATTCGAATCCGTGAGCAAGATATTCCCAAGACGGCTTTCAGGACAAGCTATGGTTCATATGAATACAATTTCATGTCTTTTGGCCTCGTCAACGCTCCTCCGACGTTCTCTCGCATGATGAACTTCATCTTCAACGCCTACACCAATGACTTCGTTTTGGTCTATCTCGACGACATTCTGGTTTTCTCGAAGAACAAGGAAGATCATGCCAAGCACTTGCGTTTGGTACTCGATAAGCTGAGGGAACACAAGTTCTACGCCAAGTTCTCCAAGTGCGAATTCTGGCTCGATGAGGTTCTTTATCTTGGTCATATCATCTCTGCCAAGGGCATTGCCGTGAATCCTAAGAAGGTGTCTGCAATTGTGAATTGGGAACCTCCTCGGAACATGAAGCAACTCCGTAGCTTCCTCGGTCTCGCAAGCTACTGCCGAAGATTCGTTGAAAACTTTTCCAAGATCGCGAAGCCTCTCTCAAATCTTCTCCAGAAGCACCTCAAGTACGTTTGGTCTCCGGAGTGTGACATTGCTTTCAACACTTTGAAACAGAAATTGATCACTGCTCCAGTTCTGACTCCGCCTGATGAATCCAAGCCGTACGAGGTCTTTTGTGATGCATCTCTCCATGGTATTGGCGCAGTGTTGATGCAAGAGAAGAAAGTTATTGCTTATACCTCTCGACAGTTGAAGCCTAATGAGAAGAACTACCCCACTCATGATCTCGAGTTGGCGGCAGTTGTGCATGCTCTTTTGACTTGGAGACATCTCTTATTGGGAAGAAAAGTGGACATTTTCACTGATCACAAGAGTCTCAAGTACATCTTCGCTCAGCCTAATCTCAACCTCAGGCAAACCCGATGGGTCGAAATGATTCAAGAGTATAATCCGAGTATCGAGTATACTCCAGGCAAGGCCAATGTGATTACTGACGCATTGAGCAGGAAGGCTTATTGCAACAGCCTGATTCTCAAGCCTTATCAACCCGAGCTTTGTGAAGCTTTCCGCAAACTTAATCGCAAGTTGTTCCTCAAGGTTTCCTCGCCAACCTTCAAGTCTCACCTACCTTGGAAGACCAGATTCGCCAAGCTCAGCTCCTTGATGCTATGGTGAAAAAGGTGAAGATTGGGATTGCCAGGAGTCAGCCCAAGTACAAGTGCTACCGCCTTGATGACAGGGATACTCTTTTCTTCGAGGATCGTATTGTGGTACCCAAAGGTGACCTCCGTAAAGTGATCATGAACGAGGCTCACAATTCTCTCCTCTCCATCCACCCTGGGAGCACGAAGATGTATTAGGACCTCAAGCAGGCTTATTGGTGGACTCGAATGAAGCGCGAGATTGCTCAATTCGTGAATGAGTGTGATGTCTGCAGAAGAGTGAAGGCAGAACACCAAAGGCCAGCTGGTCTCCTCCAACCTCTTGCCATTCCAGAATGGAAGTTTGACCACATTGAGATGGACTTCGTGACTGGGTTTCCAAAGTCCAAGCATGGCAATGATGCTATATTCGTTGTCATCGACAAACTCACCAAAGTGGCTCACTTTCTGCCTATCAAAGAGTCAATCACTGCAGCTCAATTGGCGGAACTCTATACCTCTCGAATTGTCTCTCTGCACGGTATTCCACAAGTGATCTCTTCAGACCGTGGTAGCATCTTTACCTCCAAGTTTTGCGATTCTTTTCAGAAGGCCATGGGCACCAACATCCGCTTCAGTACAGCTTTCCATCCTCAAACTAGTGGTCAAGTCGAGCGTGTCAACCAGATTCTTGAAGATATGCTCAGGGCTTGTGTGATCTCCTTCGGCATGAAGTGGGAGGATTGTCTTCCTTATGCTGAATTCTCCTACCACAACAGTTTTCAAGCAAGTTCGGGCAAGGCCCCATTTGAAATTCTGTATGGTAGGAAGTGCCGTACCCCTCTCAACTGGTCTGAAATCGGTGAACGTCAGCTACTGGGTAATGACTTAATCATAGAGGCAGAGAAATGTGCAAAGTCATTCGAGATAACCTCAAAGCAGCCCAATCCCGCCAGAAGAGCTACTATGATAGTAAGCACTGTGATTTGGCTTTCGAGATCGGAGATCATGTTTACCTCCGCGTCTCTCCTATGAAAGGTACTCGTCGCTTCGGTATCAAAGGGAAGCTTGCCCCCAGATACGTGGGACCTTTCAAGATTGTCAGCAAGAGAGGTGATCTCGCCTATCAACTCGAGCTTCCTTCAAACTTTGCAAATGTTCATGATGTGTTCCATGTCTCTCAGCTCTGAAAGTGCTTCAAGACTCCTGACCGCACCGTCAACTTCGAGGACATTGAGCTCCAAGAAGATCTCTCCTATCGTGAGCACCCCGTTGCTATTCTTGAAGAGACCGAACGCAAGACTCGCAACAAGCCAATCAAATTCCTCAAAGTCAAGTGGTCACACCATTCCGACCGTGAAGCTACCTGGGAACGCGAGGATCACCTCCGTTCTGAATACCCAGCATTCTTTCAATCCTAGATCTCGGGACGAGATCCTTTCGTAGTGGTGGAGTGTTGTAACACCCCGGATGTAACTTTCCCAATATGTATTCCAACTCTTGCCGTTTCCGGCCTTAAGTTATTTTATTTTCTCGGGTTCGGGTTTTTGTCTCTGTGTGTTGTTGTCGTTGTCATGCATCTCATATCATGTCATCATGTGCATTGCATTTGCATACGTGTTCATCTCTTGCATTCGAGCATTTTCCCCGTTGTCCGTATTGCATTCCGGCGCTTCATTCTCCTCCGGTTGTCATTTCTACCTTTCTTTCATGTGTGGGGATTAAACATTTCCGGATTGGACCGAGACTTGCCAAGCGGCCTTGGTTTACTACCGGTAGACCGCCTATCAAGTTTCGTACCATTTGGACTTCGTTTGATGCTCCAACGGTTAACCGAGGGACCGAAAAGGCCTCGTGTGTGTTGCAGCCCAACACCCCTCCAAGTTGGCCCAAAACCCACCAAAACCCTCTCCATCATCTAGAGCGTTCGATCACGATCGCGTGGCCGAAAACCGCATCTCATTTGGACTCTCCCTAGCTCCCTCTATGCCTATTTAAAGGCCCCCCGATATTTCTCCTTCCCCTTCCTCCCGAAACCCTAGATCCAACCTCTGTTGCCGCCGGACATGTCCGTCCCTGGCCAGACGTGCCGCGCCGCCACACCCAGCCAGTACCCGCGCGCCACGTGTCGGCCGTCAACCGCCGCCGCCGCGGCCCGCGCGGCCCACGGGGAGCCCGCCCCGGGCCAGATCGGGCCCGAGCGTCCCGCGCGCATAGCGCCGCCCGAGCGCCTCGCCCCGCCGCCTCCTTCCTCCGGGCCGGCCGCTGCCGCCTGCGCGCCGCCTCCTCGCCGGCCGCCGCCACCGGACCTCGTCGCCGCCACGGGTGCTCGCCGAAGCCGCCTCCCCGCGCCGCCTCGCCTCCTCGCCGCCGGATTCGGCCGTGACAGGCCGGAGCGACCTTCCTCTCGCCTCCCCACCGCTCCATCAAGCTCGCCGGAGCCGAGGGAGCTCGCCGGACTTGCCTCGGGCCGCGTGCCCACCGAACCCTAGATCTGGATCCGGATCTCGTCTGGGTTGACTTTCTATCCCCGAAACCCTAATTATTTGCTCATGTTCATCGCATCGTAACTTTGCATCCATAGCTCCGTTTTGGGCATATAGCATATCAAAATGTTCGTCTTAGAGAGTACATCATTTAATCTCATTGCATCATTTTCATTTGAGTTCATCTTGATGCCCGAAATGCTGTTAGAGGAGGGCTACTTGAGATAATTGTCAGATCTACTACTCCATTTAGATATTTGTCATTTTTGCCATGATTATTGTGTGCATGATATGCCCATGAGCTCTACATATGTTTTGTTAAGGGTTTTGCCATCTTTCCAGAGGTGCAACCCATGTATTTTTGTGATGTGTGTGGTGACTAGCACAAGCTTGCGAAGTGAGGCACTTGGTAATGCTGATTTCAGGGACATAGCATTTCCACCAAGTCCTTGACCTGTTTATCTCATATGGCCATATGTTCATGTTGTTTCCTAGTGATCCGTGCCTCTTTTAAGGATGCTCAGTAATGATGTTTTGTTAATCTTGTAGTGCTATATCCATCCATGTCTTTGTTTGCAATTATGGAGCACCCTAGCTTGAGTCAATCAAGCTCTACTTTTGCTACTTCGTGAATCTGGGCAGATTGTCTACTTGTTAGCGATTTTGCCGAGGATGTTGTAGTTGATCCGTGCATGCTATGCTATTGTTCTTGCCATGTCTAGCTTGAATTTTGTGTATTCTTGATGGATGTATGCTTAGCTTGTCATGACTTGCCCCGTAGTGAGTGCATCGAGCTCGTAAACATGCCTACTTGATATCTGTTTTCAGCATGCTCCAGTTTTCACTAAGTCTGAGAACTGATTATGTTTTTGCCATGTTCACATGCTTGCAAATGTATTTTCTGATCCCTTTTGGCTCAAGGTCACTAAGGGACTTTTGTTAAGCTCTTTGAGTAGCTCCATTCAATGCTTTAGTTTGCCATGTTCAGGTCCTGTAGAATATAGTTTTGTTGCTCCGAAGAGTGCTATCTGATCTGAAATTCCAGACAAGTGTTAATTTCACTAAGTCTGAGATCTGTTTGCCATATGCATTTTTGCCATGCTTGTTTGAACTTGTTAATGGATGAATTGGCCGTATCTCAGTGCTAGACTTTTGTTAAGCATCATGAATGCATCCCTGCCATGTATTTTTATGCCATGTTTGAGTGCTGTAGCATGATCATCTCGTTGCATTTAGATGGCTACTTGCTGTAAATCGCAGACCGGTGTCATATTTGAATTGCTTGCCATTTCCAAACCGTAACTCCGATTCCGGCATTCTTTATATCATTTTCAAGCGATTTCATCTCATATTTCCAGTGGCACACTTGGTTTTCCAAGTTGAGGCCAGGTTCATGTATCCCTTGTCAAATCTTGCATATGCATCCCGCATCGCATCCCGCATAGCATACCATCCTTGCATCATATTGTTTGATCCTTGCACGTGGTTGATTGTGTTCCGTTTGCTTGTTTGTCTTGTTTTGGTAGAGCCGGGAGACGAGTTCGCTAACGAGGAGCCCATTGAGTTTGCTTTCGAGGATCCAGTCAACTCTGACAACTTTGCAGGCAAGACGATCATACCCTCGAAATCACTACTATCTTTGCTTTGCTAGATGCTCGCTCTTTTGCTATGCCAATGCTACGATGCCTACCACTTGCTTTCAAGCCTCCCAAATTGCCATGTCAAACCTCTAACACACCATGTCCTAGCAAACTATTGATTGGCTATGTTACCGCTTTGCTCAGCCCCTCTTATAGCATTGCTAGTTACAGGTGAAGACTGGAGACCGTTCCTTGTTGGAACATTTATTTACTTGTTGGGATATCATTATATTATCTTGTTATCTTAATGCATCTATATACTTGGTAAAGGGTGGAAGGCTCGGCCTCTCGCCTAGTGTTTTGTTCCACTCTTGCCGCCCTAGTTTCCGTCATATCGGTGTTATGTTCCCGGATTTTGCGTTCCTTACGCGGTTGGGTTATAATGGGAACCCCTTGATAGTTCATATTGATTAAAGCTTTTCCAGCAATGCCCAACCTTGGTTTTACCATTTGCCACCTAGCCTCTTTTTCCCTTGGGTTTCCGGAGCCCGAGGATCATCTTATTTTAACCCCCCCCCCGGGCCAGTGCTCCTCTGAGTGTTGGTCCACCTGTCTGCTGCCGGTGGCCACCAGGGGCAACTCTGGGCTGGCCTACCCGTACCTAAGACAATCTGAGTGTGCCCTGAGAAAGAGATATGTGCAGCTCCTATCGGGATTTGTCGGCACATTCGGGCGGTGTTGCTGGTTTTGTTTTAACCTGTCGAAGTGTCTTGAAGAACCGAGATACCGAGTCTGATCGGAACGTCTCGGGAGGAGGTCTATTCCTTCGTTGACCATGAGAGCTTGTCATGGGCTAAGTTGGGATTCCCCTGCAGGGTTTTGAACTTTCGAAAGCCGTGCCCGCGGTTATGGGCAAATGGGAATTTGTTAATGTCCGGTTGTAGATAACTTGAACCTTAACTTAACTAAAATGAATCAACTGAGTGTGTTACCGTGATGGCCTCTTCTCGGCGGAGTCCGGGAAGTGGACACGGTGTTGGAGTAATGTTTGCGCAGGTTGCTCTCTAGTTTCTCGCTCGCGCTTTGCCTCCTCTTCTCGCTCTCTTTTGCGAACAGGATAGCCACCATATTTGCTAGTCGCTTGCTGCAGCTCCACATATTTACCTTGCCTTACCTATAAGTTTAAATAGTCTTGATCGCGAGGGTGCGAGATTGCTGAGTCCCTGTGGCTCACAGATTACTATTACACCAGATGCAAGGCCTAATGATTCCGCTCCAGGTGACGCGCTTGAGCTCAAGTGGGAGTTCGACGAGGACTCTTAACGTTACTACGTGTCTTTTCCTGATGATCAGTAGTGGTGTCCAGTTGGGGGTGATCGGGACCGTGTCGCATGTTGGGTTATCTTTTATTTTGGCGCCGTAGTCGGGCCATGAGTGTTTGGATGATGTAATTGCTGGAAATATGCCCTAGAGGCAATAATAAATTAGTTATTATTATATTTCCTTGTTCATGATAATCGTTTATTATCCATGCTAGAATTGTATTGATAGGAAACTCAGATACATGTGTGGATACATAGACAACACCATGTCCCTAGTAAGCCTCTAGTTGACTAGCTCGTTGATCAATAGATGGTTACGGTTTCCTGACCATGGACATTGGATGTCATTGATAACGGGATCACATCATTAGGAGAATGATGTGATGGACAAGACCCAATCCTAAGCCTAGCACAAGATCATGTAGTTCGTATGCTAAAGCTTTTCTAATGTCAAGTATCATTTCCTTAGACCATGAGATTGTGCAACTCCCGGATACCGTAGGAGTGCTTTGGGTGTGCCAAACGTCACAACGTAACTGGGTGGCTATAAAGGTACACTACAAGTATCTCCGAAAGTGTCTGTTAGGTTGGCACGAATCGAGACTGGGATTTGTCACTCCGTGTAAACGAAGAGGTATCTCTGGGCCCACTCGGTAGGACATCATCATAATGTGCACAATGTGATCAAGGAGTTGATCACGGGATGATGTGTTACGGAACGAGTAAAGAGACTTGCCGGTAACGAGATTGAACAAGGTATCGGGATACCGACGATCGAATCTCGGGCAAGTATTGTACCGATAGACAAAGGGAATTGTATACGGGATTGATTAAGTCCTTGACATCGTGGTTCATCCGATGAGATCATCGTGGAACATGTGGGAGCCAACATGGGTATCTAGATCCCGCTGTTGGTTATTGACCGGAGAGTCATCTCGGTCATGTCTGCATGTCTCCCGAACCCGTAGGGTCTACACACTTAAGGTTCGGTGACGCTAGGGTTATAGAGATATTAGTATGCGGTAACCCGAAAGTTATTCGGAGTCCCGGATGAGATCCCGGACGTCACGAGGAGTTCCGGAATGGTCCGGAGGTAAAGAATTATATATAGGAAGTGCTATTTCGGCCATCGGGACAAGTTTCGGGGTCACCGGTATTGTACCGGGACCACCGGAAGGGTCCCGGGGGTCCACCGGGTGGGGCCACCTGCCCCGGGGGCCACATGGGCTGTAGGGGGTGCGCCTTGGCCTATATGGGCCAAGGGCACCAGCCCCAAGAGGCCCATGCGCCAAGAGAAGAGGGAAAGGAAGAGTCCTAAAAGGGGAAGGCACCTCCGAGGTGCCTTGGGGAGGAGGGACTCCTCCCCTGGCCGCACCCTTCCTTGGAGGAAGAGCCAAGGCTGCGCCTCCCCCCTCTCCCTTGGCCCTATATATAGTGGGGGGAAGGGAGGGCAACAAAACCAAAGCCCTGGCGCCTCCCTCTCCCTCCCATGACACATCTCCCTCCTCCCGCAGCGCTTGGCGAAGCCCTGTTGGAATCCCGCTACTTCCACCACCACGCCGTCGTGCTGTTGGATCTCCATCAACCTCTCCTTCCCCCTTTCTGGATCAAGAAGGAGGAGACGTCGCTGCTCCGTACGTGTGTTGAACGCGGAGGTGCCGTCCGTTCGGTGCTAGGATCATCGGTGATTTGGATCACGACGAGTACGACTCCATCAACCCCGTTCTCTTGAACGCTTCCGCGCGCGATCTACAAGGGTATGTAGATCCACTCCTCCCTCGTTGCTAGATGACTCCATAGATAGATCTTGGTGACACGTAGGAAAATTTTGAATTTATGCTACGTTCCCCAACAGTGGCATCATGAGCTAGGTCTATGCGTAGTTTCTATGCACGAGTAGAACACAAAGTAGTTGTGGGCGTTGATTTTGTTCAATATGCTTGCCGTTGCTAGTCTTATCTTGATTCGGCGGCATCGTGGGATGAAGCGGCCCGGACTGACCTTACACGTACTCTTACGTGAGACTGGTTCCACCGACTGACATGCACTAGTTGCATAAGGTGGCTAGCGGGTGTCTGTCTCTCCTACTTTAGTCGGATCGGATTCAATGAAAAGGGTCCTTATGAAGGGTAAATAGAAATTGGCATATCACGTTGTGGTTTTTGCATAGGTAAGAAACGTTCTTGCTAGAAACCCATAGCAGCCACGTAAAACATGCAAACAAAAATTAGAGGACGTCTAACTTGTTTTTGCAGGGTATGCTATGTGATGTGATATGGCCAAAGGATGTGATGAATGATATATGTGATGTATGAGATTGATCATGTTCTTGTAATAGGAATCACGACTTGCATGTCGATGAGTATGACAACCGGCAGGAGCCATAGGAGTTGTCTTTATTTATTTATGACCTGCGTGTCAACTTAAACATCATGTAATTACTTTACTTTATTGCTAAAGTGTTAGCCATAGTAGTAGAAGTAATAGATGACGTGACAACTTCAAGAAGACACGATGATGGAGATCATGGTGTCATGCCGGTGACGATGATGATCATGGAGCCCCAAAGATGGAGATCAAGAGGAGCAAAGTGATGATGGCCATATCATGTCACTATTTGATTGCATGTGATGTTTATCATGTTTATACATCTTATTTGCTTAGAACGATGGTAGTAAATAAGATGATCCCTCATAATAATTTCAAGAAAGTGTTCCCCCTAACTGTGCACCGTTGCGAAAGTTCGTCGTTTCGAAGCACCACGTGATGATCGGGTGTGATAGATTCTTACGTTCACATACAACGGGTGTAAGCCAGATTTACACATGCGAAACACTTAGGTTGACTTGACGAGCCTAGCATGTACAGACATGGCCTCGGAACACAAGAGACCGAAAGGTCGAGCATGAGTCGTATGGTAGATACGATCAACATGAAGATGTTCACCGATGTTGACTAGTCCGTCTCACGTGATGATCGGACACGGCCTAGTTGACTCGGATCATGTAATCACTTAGATGACTAGAGGGATGTCTATCTGAGTGGGAGTTCATAAGATGAACTTAATTATCCTGAACATAGTCAAAAGGTCTTCACAAATTATGTCATAGCTCGCGCTTCAGTTCTACTGTTTAGATATGTTCCTAGAGAAAAAATTTAGTTGAAAGTTGATAGTAGCAATTATGCGGACTAGGTCCATAGACTGAGGATTGTCCTCATTGCTTCATAGAAGGCTTATGTCCTTAATGCACCGCTCAGTGTGCTGAACCTCGAACATCGTCTGTGGATGTTGCGAACATCTGACATACACGTTTTGATGACTACATGATAGTTCAGTGCGTAATGCTAAATGGTTTTGAATTGAGGCACCAAAGATGTTTTTTGAAACGTCGCGGAACATATGAGATGTTTCGAGGGCTGAAATTGGGATTTCAGGCTCGTGCCCACGTCAAGAGGTATAAGACCTCCGACGATTTTCTTAGCCTGCAAACTAAGGAGAAAAGCTCAATTGTTGAGCTTGTGCTCAGATTGTCTGAATACAACAATCGCTTGAATCGAGTGGGAGTTGATCTTCCAAATGAGATAGTGATGTTTCTCCGAAGTCATTACCACCAAGCTGCTAGAGCTTCGTGATGAACTATAATATATCAGGGACATATATGATGATCCTTGAGATATTCGCGATGTTTGACACCACAAAAGTAGAGATCAAGAAGGAGCATCAATTGTTGATGGTTGGTGAAACCACTAGTTTCAAGAAGGGCAAGGGCAAAAAGGGATGCTTCATGAAACGGCAAATCAGCTGCTGCTCTAGTGAAGAAACCCAAGGTTGAACCCAAACCCGAGACTAAGTGCTTCTGTAATAAAGGGAACAGCCACTGGAGCAGAATTACCCTAGATACTTGGTAGATAAGAAGGCTGGCAAGGTCGATAGAAGTATATTGGATATACATTGTGTTGATGTGTACTTTACTAGTACTCCTAGTAGCACCATGGTATTAGATACCGGTTCGGTTGCTAAATGTTAGTAAACTCGAAATAAAAGGCTACGGAATAAACGGAGACTAGCTAAAGGTGAGCTGACGATATGTGTTGGAAGTGTTTCCAATGTTGATATGATCAAGCATCGCACACTCCCTCTACCATCGAGATTGGTATTAAAACCTAAATAATTGTTATTTGGTGTTTGCATTGAGCATAGACATGATTGGATTATGTCTATCGCAATACGGTTATTCATTTAAAGAGAATAATGGTTACTCTGTTTATTTGAATAATACCTTCAAATGGTCTTACACCTGAAATGAATGGTTTATTGAATCTCGGTCGTAGTGATACACATGTTCATGCCAAAAGATAGTAATGATAGTACAACCTACTTGTGGCACTGCCACTTAAGTCCTATCGGTATAAAACGCATGAAGAAGCTCCATGTTGATGGATCTTTGGGCTCACTCGTTTTTGAAAGGTTTGAGACATGCAAACCATGTCTATTGGTGTGTATGCATGAAGAAACTCCATGCAAATGGACCGTTTGGACTCACTTGATTTTGAATCACTTGAGACATGCAAATCATACCACATGGGCAAGATGACTGAAAGCCTCGTTTTTCAGTAAAATGGAACTAGAAAGCAACTTGTTGGAAGTAATACATTTTGATGTGTGCAGTCCAATGAGTGCTGAGGCATGTAGTGGATATCGTTATGTTCTTACTTCACAGATGATTCGAGTAGATGTTGAGTATATTTACTTGATGAATCACGAGTCTGAATTATTGAATGGTTCAAGTAATTTCAGGGTGAAGTTGAAAGATCGTCGTGACAAGAGGATAAAAGATCTATGATATGATCATAGAGATGAATATCTGAATTACGAGTTTGGCACAGAATTAAGACATTATGGAAATTGTTTCACAACTAATACAGCCTGGAACACCATAGTGTGATGGTGTGTCCGAACATCATAACTGCACCCTATTGGATATGATGCATACCATGATGTCTCTTATTGAATTACCACGATAGTTTATGGGTTAGGCATTAGAGACAACCACATTCACTTTAAATAGGGCACCACGTAATTCCGATGAGATGACACCATATGAACTAGGGTTTAGAGAAACCTAAGCTGTCATTTCTTAAAAGTTTGGGGCTGCGACGCTTATGTGAAAAGGTTTCAGGCTGATAAGCTCGAACCCAAAGCGGATAAATGCATCTTCATAGGACACCCAAAACAGTTGGGTATACCTCCTGTCTCAGATTCGAAAGCAATAAGGGATTGTTTCTAGAATCGGGTCCTTTCTCGAGGAAAAGTTTCTCTCGAAAGAATTGAGTGGGAGGATGGTGGAGACTTGATGAGGTTATTGAACCGTCTCTTCAACTAGTGTGTGACAGGGCACAGGGAGTTGTTCCTGTGGCACCTACACCAATTGAAGTGGAAGCTTATGATAGTGATCATGAAACTTCAGATCAAGTCACTACGAAACCTCGTGGGATGACAAGGATGCGTACTACTTCAGAGTGGTACGTAATCCTGTCTTGGAAGTCATGTTGCTAGACAACAATGAACCTACGAGCTATGGAGAAGCGATGGTGGGCCCGGATTCCGATAAATGGCTCGAGGCCATAAAATCCGAGAGAGGATCCATGTATGAAAACAAAGTGTAGACTTTGGCAGAACGGCTCGATGGTCGTAATGCTATTGAGTACAGATGGATTTTAAAAGGAGGACGGACAATGATGGTAGGTATCACCATTAAGAAAGCTCGACTTGTCATGAAGATGTTTTCCGACAAGTTCAAGGAGTTAACTACGATGAGACTTTCTCACTCGTAGCGATGCTAAGAGTCTGTTAGAATTATATTAGCGATTACTGCATTATTTATGAAATCTTGCAGATAGGATGTCAAAACATTGTTTCCTCGACGATTTTCTTGAGGAAAGGTTGTATGTGATACAAACCGGAAGGTTTTGTCAATCCTGAAAGATGCTAATAAGTATGCAAAGCTCCAGCGATCCTTCTAGGGACTGGAGTAAGCATCTCAGAGTTGGAATGTATGCTTTGATGATGATCAAAGATTTTGGGTTTATACAAAGTTTATGAGAAACTTGTATTTCCAAAGAAGTGAGTGGGAGCACTATAGAATTTCTGATGAATATATGTTGTTGACATATTGTTGATCAGAAATGACGTAGAATTTCTGGAAAGCATATAGGGTTATTTGGAAAGTGTTTTTTCAATGGAAAGCCTGGATTAAGCTACTTGAACATTGAGCATCAAGATCTATAAGGATAGATCAAAAATTCTTAATGGTACTTTCAAATGAGCACATACCTTGACATGATCTTGAAGGTGTTCAAGATGGATCAGTCAAAGAAGGAGTTCTTGCCTGAGTTGTAAGGTATGAAGTTAAGACTTAAAGCTCGACCACGGCAGAATAGAGAGAAAGGACGAAGGTCGTCCCCTATGCTTAAGACATAGGCCCTACAGTATGCTATGTTGTGTACCGCACCTGAAATGTGCCTTGCCGTGAGTCAGTCAAGGGGTACAAGAGTGATCCAAGAATGGATCACAAGACAACGGTCAAAGTTATCCTTAGTAACTAGTGGACTAAGGAATTTTCTCGATTATGGAGGTGGTAAAAGAGTTCGACGTAAAGAGTTACGTCGATGCAAGCTTAACACCTATCCGGATAGCTCTGAGTAGAGATACCGGATACGTATAATGGAGCAAGAATTTAGAATAGCTCCAAGTAGAACAGTTATTTGAAATGGCTCCAAATATAGCGTAGTAGCTGCATCTACAAGATGACATAGAGATTTGCGAAGTACATACGGATCTGAAAGATTCAGACCCGTTGACTATAACATCTCTCACAAGCATAACATGATCAAACCCAGAACTCATCGAGTGTTAATCACATGGTAATGTGAACTAGATTATTGACTCTAGTAAACTCTTTGGGTGTTAGTCACATGGGGATGTGACCTTGAGTGTTAGTCACATAGCGATGTGAACTGGATTATTGACTCTAGTGCAAGTGGGAGACTGTTGGAAATATGCCCTAGAGGCAATAATAAATTAGTTATTATTATATTTCCTTGTTCATGATAATCGTTTATTATCCATGATAGAATTGTATTGATAGGAAACTCAGATACATGTGTGGATACATAGACAACACCATGTCCCTAGTAAGCCTCTAGTTGACTAGCTCGTATATCAATAGATGGTTACGGTTTCCTGACCATGGACATTGGATGTCATTGATAACGGGATCACATCATTAGGAGAATGATGTGATGGACAAGACCCAATCCTAAGCCTAGCACAAGATCATGTAGTTCGTATGCTAAAGCTTTTCTAATGTCAAGTATCATTTCCTTAGACCATGAGATTGTGCAACTCCCGGATATCGTAGGAGTGCTTTGGGTGTGCCAAACGTCACAACGTAACTGGGTGGCTATAAAGGTACACTACAGGTATCTCCGAAAGTGTCTGTTAGGTTGGCACGAATCGAGACTGGGATTTGTCACTCCGTGTAAACGGAGAGGTATCTCTGGGCCCACTCGGTAGGACATCATCATAATGTGCACAATGTGATCAAGGAGTTGATCACGGGATGATGTGTTACGGAACGAGTAAAGAGACTTGCCGGTAACGAGATTGAACAAGGTATCGGGATACCGACGATCGAATCTCGGGCAAGTATTGTACCGATAGACAAAGGGAATTGTATACGGGATTGATTAAGTCCTTGACATCATGGTTCATCTGATGAGATCATCGTGGAACATGTGGGAGCCAACATGGGTATCCAGATCCCACTGTTGGTTATTGACCGGAGAGTCATCTCGGTCATGTCTGCATGTCTCCCGAACCCGTAGGGTCTACACACTTAAGGTTCGGTGACGCTAGGGTTATAGAGATATTAGTATGCGGTAACCCGAAAGTTGTTCGGAGTCCCGGATGAGATCCCGGACGTCACGAGGAGTTTCGGAATGGTCCGGAGGTAAAGAATTATATATAGGAAGTGCTATTTCGGCCATCGGGACAAGTTTCGGGGTCATCGGTATTGTACTGGGACCACCGGAAGGGTCCCGGGGGTCCACCGGGTGGGGCCACCTGCCCCGGGGGCCACATGGGCTGTAGGGGGTGCGCCTTGGCCTATATGGGCCAAGGGCACCAGCCCCAAGAGGCCCATGCGCCAAGATAAGAGGGAAAGGAAGAGTCCTAAAAGGGGAAGGCACCTCCGAGGTGCCTTGGGGAGGAGGGACTCCTCCCCTGGCCGCACCCTTCCTTGGAGGAAGGGCCAAGGCTGCGCCACCCCCTCTCCCTTGGCCCTATATATAGTGGGGGGAAGGGAGGGCAACAAAACCGAAGCCCTGGCGCCTCCCTCTCCCTCCCATGACACATCTCCCTCCTCCCGCAGCGCTTGGCGAAGCCCTGTTGGAATCCCGCTACTTCCACCACCACGCCGTCGTGCTGTTGGATATCCATCAACCTCTCCTTCCCCCTTGCTGGATCAAGAAGGAGGAGACATCGCTGCTCCGTACGTGTGTTGAACGCGGAGGTGCCGTCCGTTCGGCGCTAGGATCATCGGTGATTTGGATCACGACGAGTACTACTCCATCAACCCCGTTCTCTTGAACGCTTCCGCGCGCGATCTACAAGGGTATGTAGATCCACTCCTCCCTCGTTGCTAGATGACTCCATAGATAGATCTTGGTGACACGTAGGAAAATTTTAAATTTATGCTACGTTCCCCAACAGTAATGTTATTTATGTACTTGATTGACGTGGCGAGTGTAAGCCAACTATGTTATCTCCCCTTTTGTTATCTATATTACATGGGATGTTGTGAAGATTGCCTAACTTGCGACATATGCCTTCAATGCGATTATGCCTCCAAGTCGTTCCTCGACACGTGGGAGATATAGTCGCATCAAGGGTGTTATACTCCAATGTCACCTCAAGTATCCGCAGGTATGATTATACGATATGCATCACACAATCTCAGATTCATCTATTCAACCAACACAAAGAACTTCAAAGAGTGCCCCAAAGTTTCTACCGGAGAGTCAAGATGAAAACGTGTGCCAACCCCTATGCATAAGTTCACAAGGTCACAGAACTCGCAAGTTGATCACCAAAACATACATCAAGTGGATCACGTGAATATCCCATTGTCACCACAGATAAGCACATGCAAGACATACATCAAGTGTTCTTAAATTCTTAAAGACTCAATCCGATAAGATAACTTCAAAGGGAAAACTCAATTCATCACAAGGAGATAGAGGGGAGAAACATCATAAGATCCAACTATAATAGAAAAGCTCGCGGTACATCAAGATCGTGCCATATCAAGAACACGAGAGAGAGAGAGAGAGCTCAAACACATAGCTACTGGTACATACCCTCAGCCCCAAGGGTGAACTACTCCCTCCTCGTCATGGAGAGCGTCAGGATGATGAAGATGGCCACCGGTGATGATTCCCCCTCTGGCAGGGTGCCGGAACAGGGTCCCGATTGGTTTTTGGTGGCTACAGAGGCTTGCGGTGGCGGAACTCCCAATCTAGGTTTCTTTTCGGGGGTTTCTTTATTTATAGGAATTTTTGGCGTCGGTCTCACGCCAGGGGGGTCTCCGAGTTATCCACGAGATAGGGGGGCGGGCCTAGGGGGTAGGGTGCGCCCTCCACCCTCGTGGATGGCTCGGGACTCTTCTGGCCCAACTCTTTCACTTCCGGGGCTTCTTTTGGTCCATAAAAATTCATTAAAAATTGGCACATCAATTGGACTCCTTTGGTATTCCTTTTCTGTAAAACTCAAAACAAGGAAAAAACAGAAACTGGCACTGGGCACTAGGTTAATAGGTTAGTCCCAAAATCATATAAAATAGCATATAAATGCATATAAACATCCTAGATGGATAATATAATAGCAAGGAACAATAAAAAATTATAGATACATTGGAGACGTATCAACTTCCAATCCAAATGATAAACAGAACGGACGCCGAGCGGGCGGCCGAGACAAACAGATAAAAAGCGGACAAAATCGTCGTCCGTTTGGGTCGGCGCATTGGACCAACGCGCCGACCCATTTGGCGCGCGCGTGTCCGTTTGGGTCGGCGTGGACAGAAAAGTCGGTCCAACGCGCGGACCCAAACGGACGCGCCTCCACTTTTCGTCCGCCTGCCGACCCATTCCCGGTCCAATTTTGAGTCTCATTTGCAACAGACGCGCGCGACGCCCGCCTACTTCTTCCCCTAGCCCGCTAGTCGGTGGCACATTGGTCATCCTCTCCCACCCCAAGATCGACAGCAAACCCTCGCCCGCCTCCGCCGCGTCGCCGCCGCTGCTCATTTTCCGATGCCTCTGCCAGCAGCCGGCGCCGACAAATCTCCCCCCAACGTCGCCACCTCCCACGTCGCCGCCACCACCGTCTTGCTTTCGGGGCACCGAAGCTTCCCACCCCACCTCCCTGACGCCGCTGTGAGCAGGAAGCCGCCTCGCCGCCCCGGCCAGCTCCGTCGTCCTGACGCCGGCAAGCTCGTCGGACGCCTCCAGGCCAGACACCTGGTCCAAGGGAGGCACGTGCCCCTTTTGCAGCCAGCTCCTTCGTCGACGCCCACAAGCTGTTCGACAGTTTGCCAAGGTACAAAATGGACTCCGCCGACGAGTTCTTTTTTCCATAATTTTCTTTGTGACTCCAACGATTCCTTGTCCGATGAGGAGGAGGAGATCTTGGCTGCCGTGTTGGTCCATCACCACCTTAATAGCTAGCGGTCGTTGTTTCGTGGCTCCATCCCGGGGCACCTTCTGGCGTTGAATCGCAACCGAGAGAGCGGCCATTTCCTTCTTTGGAAGGACTACTTTGAGACAACCAACCCGTTGTTCAAACATCAGAAATTCCGGTGGTGTTTTCATATGAGTAGGCATATTTTCAACCGTATTAGAGAGGTGGTGGTCGGATACGATGACTATTTCGAGTGCAAACATGATGCCCTCAGAAAATTTGGCTTCTCATCTTATCAAAAATGCACTGCAGTTGTCCGGATGCTTGCATACGGAGTGCCTGGTGATCTCATTGATGAGTACGTTCATATGAGTGAGTCTACATGCCTATACTCCATGTACAATTTCTGCAAGGCTGTGGTTGCTGTGTTTGGCCCTGAGTACTTGAGAGAGCCGACTCCTCAAGATACAGCCCGCTTGTTGGCGATGAATGCCAGTAAGGGCTTCCCAGAGATACTTGGCAGCATAGACTGCATGCATTGGGAGTGGAAGAACTGCACTGTCATACTTGAGGCCGTGGCCTCGCAAGATCTCTGGATTTGGCACTCTTTCTTCGGCATGGCCGGATCACACAATGATATCAAGGTGCTTCAACGCGCACCGGTGTCTGCAAGGCTTGCCGAAGGCAACAACCCGCCAGTGAATGTTACCATCAACGGCCACAACTGCGACAAAGGATACTACCTAGGTGACGGTATCTATCCTCACTGGACCACTATTGTGAAGACAATCCCCAACCTTGTTAGAGAGAAGAGGAAAAGATTTGCTCAAGAGCAAGAGGGTGCTAGGAAGGACGCCGAGCATGCCTTTGGTGTTTTGCAATCTCAATGGAGCATCGTTCGGTATCCTGCTAGGACTTGCAGCACGAAGAAGCAGTGGGAAGTGAAGACTGCTTGTGTGATCATGCACAATATGATCGTAAAAGATGAGCGTCCGGAACGTATCTACAATCAAGGGTTTCCGTTTCAGGGTGAGAATGTTGTGCCTGAGCATGGAGGAGCGGCAACGTTTGAACAGTTCACCCAATTTCATCATGAAATGCGTGATTGGAAAACTCACATGCAGTTGTAAAATGATTTGGTTGAGCATATGTGGTCTCATGTTGGCAACCAATAGATGTGTCTTTTTTATTCGGCTTGTAAAATTATGTGAGACAATTTAATTTTTATTCGGCTTGTAAAACTATGCTTTATTTGGTTGTGAAATTATACTTTATTTGGTTGTGAAACTATATGTTTGTTTGTGAAATAATGCAAAATGCGTACATATTTGTTGAAAAAGGGTGGCCAGCCAGCCACGCCGGCAAATTTGGGTCGGCGGGTTGGGCACGCTTCTGATCTAAATGATAAACTGAGCGGACATCGAGCAGGTGATCGAGTCAAACGGACGGCGCGTTGGAGTTGCTCTTAGGGATGCAATTATATGCAGAATTGCCTTATTTCTTGCGAGCACACGGTCGCCTTCAAGTATATGTGACTGAGTTGGATCAGATGGCGTACGTATAGAAAAAAAATGATGGTCTGGTCGCGCTAGCAGTAGCAACGCAGCAGGAGCATGAAGACTGACTGGGCTATAGAGCCAGCCGAGCCGAGAGCGTGTGGACGCCATCCATTGCTCCCGGCTGACTGGGTCCGGGATTTGACCGGTGGCAGGAGCTGCTGGGCGTGGGCAACAAACACAAGGACCGGAGGAGGAGCGAGCCCGCCCACCACGCACGTCCGGCTCGGGTCCGTGATACGGACAGGAGACCGACCGAGTCTACTCATCATACCCCGTCCGTCCATTCCGCGCCGGACAACTCCGCTCGCTCCCTCGCGGGCTCCACTGCCAGCCTTGCCTTAAATCCCCTCCCCGTCTTCTCCCACAGGAACGAGCAAGCAAACAAACAAACGCATCACCCACCCCCCCGCCCCCTCACCACTCCACCAGCAAGCACAAGCACAGGCAGGGCACCACCGCAGGCAGAGCCCAGCAGAAGCATACATACTCTTCAACCAAGGCAAGGCAAGGTAGGTTTCACTCTTCCTCTCTCTGCGTGAACGGAAACAATCGGTCGATTCTTGCCCGGTTCTTGTGATTATCGTGGAGTAGTACATGTGAAGCCAACTGGTTTGATTTCCGTTCAGGGAGGGAGCGAGGGATCTGCAAGATCGATCAGAGGATGAACGAGGAGGCGGAGGGGAGGGGGGCGCGGCCCGGCGTGCTCAAGGTGGTGGTGGCGCAGGGGACCAACCTCGCCATCAGGGACTTCACCTCCAGCGACCCCTACGTCGTCGTCCGCCTCGCAGACAAGGTCTGCCCTGCCCACCCAGTCTTGCATAAATTACATCCTACGCCCTGTCTGTTTGCTTGAGTTGAGCACCTACTCAACAATACATGGATGGATTCTAGTGCCTTCTGTTTGTTTGCTTGATTCACCTCTTTTACAGATAGGTAGATAGTCCAAGCACGTGCTTTCTCTTGGGTCCAACGTTGAAGTTGAACATTGTTTTGGTTGGCCTGTCAGTCGGCATGCCATACTTAATTCAGCGCCCTTGTGTTAAACCATTCTTACACATAACTTCACTGTCTATACAAGTAAAAGCAAAGAATCTTGTGAAGAGAGTGGCAAGTGTGTTTATCAATCTTAAATAAATCCAACTGCCAGCCTAAAGCGAAACATTTTGTCAAAAGCTTTTTCCTCAATAATACAGTTTACGACTTACATACCCTTCTTTTTTACCAGCCAATTCAACTTTCGGTTTTTCAGACATCTTACGTTGCCAAATCCACTCGCGCATTTGTTAATCATGTAATGACGACGACAATCACGCGCATGTTTGTCTGTCTTCGTGCGTGGCACCTTTGATTGGAGCGAATTTTCTTCATCCTTTACCAAGCCAATGCTCACTTGTTTTTTTTCCTTCATCTCCAAAGCGTTTTGGCTTCAACTTGGGTCTCTTTTCCTTTTTACCAAATTTATTCGTTTTGACCACATGTCCACATTTCAAATTTTCTAAGAAAAAGTATAGTTCAAAAGCAAGAGTGTGAGATTATGATGAGAAAACCCTAAACTGCTGACACTGAATACTCAATGATGTCAGCAAACAGGAAAGTTCTCAACTTGCATGAGGCTCATTGAATGGTTTTATACTTATCTATGTATACTGCTGCCGGTCATATATAAAAACTGAGAGCTCTCAGTCGCCACTCAATAGTTCTATACATGTTACAAGGATATCTCACTTTGAGCTAGTAATTTGGTTCGGTACATGTGAAATCTATCAAGCAAGTGTGCATTTCTTTATGGGTGGACAATGTCCTTTGTCGACCTCTAATACCGTTCGTTATTCGTTACCTTTTTTACCTGCAGAGTGCAAAGACAAAAGTCATCAACAGTTGCCTCAATCCAGTTTGGAACGAAGAGATGGTCTTCTCCATCAGGGAACCTCTAGGGATCATCAAATTTGTAAGTTGCCATGTTTCTTTGGCCCATCGGTTTCTTTCTCGAATAAAAGAACCTGACTATTTAGTATGATTGTGTTCGACATGCCTTCAGCTTCCTCGAAGCATGTTTCAGCTCTGAATAAGCATCATATGTTTTTTTATTTTCTATTAGCAAGTCTTTCTCGTTTGTCGGTATCTTCATGAAGACAAAAAAGTCTAGTATATATTGCTTGTATAAGACATACATGAAGTGTGAACAGACCAATGCTTACTAAAAACTATTAGTCCACAAGCATATGCAGTCCCATAATTTAATCCGGTATGGCGTCAAAGAAAATTGGAGGTCCGGTCAAAGAATAGAGAGCATGTGGCCTTATTTTTCTTGTGGCCTCTTCCCCTTATAAGCTGAGACTTTCCTTTGACCCTCGTTTGAGCGTGTGGCGTATTTTCTTTGCTGCTGAGCATTTTTCATTACAATTGATGGAACTACACGTATTTTGGTCAAATGTCAGAAAGTTAAACTAGACAATCTTGTCCAGACCTCTCGCTTTAGGGTATTCCTCTCCCATTTTATGGATTCTAACCAACTAGGTCACTGGAGCATTGCGAGACGGATTTCAAGTGGGCCTAGATGGTCAGTGTCTGGAGCTAAATAGGGTCACTGGAGTGGCTCCTTGCAAATCCCTTGGTAAATTAGTAATGATTACTATCAGTAATTAGTACTCCCTTCGTTCCAAAATAATTGTCGTGGTTTTAGTTCACACTACTGCAATTTGAGGTGCGTGTGGTGACTTGCTTGTGCTGGGTATGCTAGAGATGTGTAGCATCATTGGGAGACATACCTTGTACCGTTGAGCCCGAGTTTTTACCAACCATTCGATTTCCGGTGCAAGTTGCATAACCGATGTTGATCGACAGTACGTTCAGCGTGAGGTTTCATCGGCATCTGCGATCCTCCATTGTTTTTCTGAGCAGATAGTTTTCCCAAAAACATCATTTTCGAGCTTCGTCATCATCAGGCACAAACAGCGACAGTGGCCTGACAAAGAAATGTCACCTACAGCAGCAGCCCAGCTACCGAAACTTTTCTTCAGACACTTCTTGCTAGCTTGTGAACCAAATACCACCAGAGTTAACAAGACCTTAAGGCTACTTTGAACTGACATTACAACTTTCTTGGCCTGGTCGACTGAACAACCGTGCGTGATTGCGTTGGTATTGGCAGGAGGTGTTCGACCGGGACCGGTTCAAGTACGACGACAAGATGGGCCACGCCTTCATCGACCTGCAGCCGGTGGCGGCCGCGACGAAGCTGCGGCGCGCGCTCAAGCTCACCACAGGGGAGACCAGGCTCCGGAAGGTGGCGCCGACCGCCGACAACTGCCTGCTCTCCGACAGCTTCGTGACCTACGCCGACGGCGAGATCGTGCTCGACTCCCGGCTGCGGCTGCGCGACGTCGAGTCCGGGGAGCTCTTCGTGACCGTCAAGTGGATCGACGCCGGCGCCACGTGACGCAGCTGCCGCAGGTAGATGAGACGACGATGACGATGGTGTAGGACTGTAGGGAGCTGTTGCATGTCTGTGTGAGCGTGTGCTGCTGTTACTGTCTGTTATGTATCTGAAGTTTTCAGGCAGTTCTTAACGGAACAATTTTTTCTTAGATTGGGTACGGGACCTCTTTTTTTTTTAGAGATATAAGGGCTTAAGGAGATATACAACGCGGCGCTTGCGTTGGAGGTATGGACTCCCAATACAGCCGCTAAGCCAAAATCTATTTATTTATTTTCCTGTAAACGCCCATCCAAGCGCTTGCCATCGTAGATGGCCTAAGGCACTCAGTAGCCGGTAAGCGCTTACGAATGACCATCCACAAGAACACCTTAATCTTGGGAGGCACATGAGCCTTCCAAACTCGTTTGAACCTCGAGAGCAATGCCCCTGCATTAGCTTAGCTTAGAGCGATTTGATTGAGAAATTCCCACAGGCAGAGTGAGGCCATTGTGAGGCCATTGTAAACCGAGAGAGAGAGAGAGAGAGAGAGAGAGAGAGAGAGAGAGAGAGAGAGAGAGAGAGAGAGAGAGAGAGAGAGTTGGGAAGATGACAACAAGATCTTGCCGCCTAGATAACTTCACCGTGAACTGCGAGCGGCGAAAGCCAAGGTCCAAACTATTAAGGGAGAGCTTCCTAATGGAGATCTCCGGATTGAAGCAATAAGAAAACCGAGTGGGGAAGGAAAGGCTGAGGGGGCTTCCTCAGTGATAAGGGACTCATGAAGTTTTTTGTTGGCAACTCATTTAGTGAACGGAGAGGGCCCCCTCAGTGACAAGAGCAACGATTTAGTTAACTTTCTCCGGATGCAGATGTTCAATGACTGCATCGCCGATCTCGGCCTGAGGGAATTAGATAGGCTTGGTGCCAGATTCACGTGGACCAATCACCAGGCAGACCCGACCCGCTCCGT
The DNA here is from genome assembly GCF_056163025.1 of Triticum urartu. Taxonomy (NCBI): domain Eukaryota; kingdom Viridiplantae; phylum Streptophyta; class Magnoliopsida; order Poales; family Poaceae; genus Triticum; species Triticum urartu. The sequence goes on from NC_141877.1 coordinate 358,269,188, forward strand.
GCTCGACCGCGTCTTGGTTTCGCCTGAGTGGGAGCTTCGCCGCCCCCTTGCCTCCCTCCGAGCCATCACCCGTATAGGCTCGGATCACATCCCTCTGCTCCTGTCCTCCCAGGATGATCGCCCACCCACCGCGCTCAGGTTTCGCTTCGAAACTTACTGGCTTAACCAGAATGGTTTCGCTGAGGCCGTTCGGGCCTGCTGGTTGGAGGCCTGGCTCGCCCCCCACAGGTCCATCTCTGCGGTGGATGACTGGCACTTCTGTGCCAAGCGCTCTCGCCAGTTCATGAAGGGTTGGGGCGCGAACCTTGGACGGGACCTGTGGGATCGCAAGAAGGCCCTCCTCACCTCCATCCAAGCGCTAGACTTCCAGGCCGACTCGGTGGGACTAGCCCCTGATGAGTGGATGCTTCGTTATGACCTTGAGGACCAACTCATATGGTCATCTACTCCGACGAGGAGGCCTACTGGCGCCTACGGGGGACCCAAAAGTGGGTCCTCAAGGGTGACGCCAACACAGCCTACTTCCAGGCCATCGCCAACGTGTAGGGAAACGTAGCAGAAAACAAAAATTTCCGACTTACGCACCAGCCCAGGACCACTATGGAGACTGCATACAAGGTTTGATCTTTTTCGTTACCGACTCGTAGCGCAGTAGAAGTAGAGTCGATGACGAACGGCGGTGTAGATCCCCGCAGTTAGGATTTACAACCTCCCAACCGCGAGGATGTATACCCTCATCCGCCCTACGGACAGCCCTCCCGGAGGCAGTCGGACAGTCCCTCGGACGGTGTCGCGGACAGCCCCTCGGGAGGACCCTCAAAACTCAGACGGTCACTCAGACAGCCCTTCGGGAGGACTCACAGAACTCGGACAGTCACTTGGACAGCCCTTCGGGAGGCACTCCCGAACTAAGACCGAAACTACGATCTCTATAGAGTTGCACATATACGGTGTCATCTATTCGGCAGGGCTTCGCCGTCCAGAACTAGTTCCTGCTGGAACCCAGACAACCTTTTGGCTCTACGAAACTATTTCATTGGGAGGGAGAGAGAGAGCCAGATCATGCATGACATTTGTATGAGAGTAAGGAGTGAGTGTGGAGAGTGCCTCTCCACCTCTATTTATAGGAAAACCCAAGGGGTAGGGGACACATGAAAAAACCCCAAAAATGCCCACACTTTATGTCACACATAAAGGGCATAAAGGGCATAAAGAGATGACAAGTGGAGCCCCATGGAGGAGCTGCACCCTCCAACGTCCCACCTTCATGCCCCCCCCCCCCCCAAAGGGGGTTCCTTGATCCCAATGTCCTTCTAGAAGCCTTTTGGGAAAAGCCCCAAAAGGTGGCTTTCCATAAATATCCCAAAAAGCACTTTCACTATTCACGACAACGTTTTTCAGCGTCCGTTCGAACTGAAAATATTTATGTGGGCTTAGAACATTTCCAGTACCCACTCAAATAATTTTCAACGCGTTCCGAAACAACTCCGGATTAGTGATTTTCATCTGCGAAAAGCATCTGAAGTGGTTCCGGTAGCTCCGGAGCAATTCCAGCTTTTATCCCGAAAAATTCCAGAAAGTTTCCAGAATGACTCTGGCACCCTCCAAGAATTATCAGGCATGTGCCGAACCAATTTGACTTAATAGTATATCCCGAAACAACTTTTCGGTTTCACCAAAACTCATCCGATGACCTCTCTCTGCGGAACTTTTCCACTATCCGAAACTTTTTCGGTGATTTTCTCTCAGACTCCCTGTCTAGTATTCAGCAGATAGATGACCCTTAAGCGGGTGACCCTATAGGTTCGGTGAAGTATAGACATGACACGGAACCACTTCCGATCAATGATCAACATCGGAGCCGTGGACACCCATATTGACCCCTATACCCACACGAATGAATATTCGAGTGAACCTCCAGTTGCAGTGAGCTATACCTGTTGCTTCACGATATGTCACAAACACCCGAGGTGAGATTTATTGCATCCCCATGGACGAACAATTTGTCCACCATGCAAGTTACCTCGTTACCGGTTTTGTTCTCTTTTCTCGTTTCCATGTTTCGGCATCCCAGTGATCAAATCACAAGGTGTCTGGCCAGGCGATTATGGATATCGTAACACCGAGAGGGCCCGAGAATATCTCTCCATTGTCGAAGGAGCAAATCCCAATCTTGAGCTATCAAGTTACTTGACATACTTTTCCATGAACCCGTAAGCCGCCGTAATAGCCACCCATTTACAGATGACGTTTAACAAACCCCAAAGTTCATGAAGCAAGCATGAAGAAACTTGATACTCTCACGGTCTAAGGAATCATGCAAACGTTAACCATCTCTGTGTTATGTACCATTAACTTGTGACGAATGAATCTCATAGCATAACATCAATCCGGGTCGATTCAACACAAATGTTCTCTTAACATTGTGCCCTCAAAGTTGATGGCATAGACATGCCCATGATCAGGAAAACAGAACCATCATGCAACACTTGAGCTAGTCTTAGAGGCCAGACTAGGAATACTTCTTACCGTTTATTATTCCACACGTGCATATGAGTCTCCCTCCGAGCCTCGTGGATATTGCAAACTCGAGAATCATTGCAGTTATAGCATGGAACATAAACATAATTATGAACTTGGAGATAAATAATATCATTTATTATTGCCTCTAGGGCATATCTCCTACAGACTCCCACTTGCACTAGAGTCAATAATCCAGTTAATGCTAGTGCATTTTACACCTATGGCATACCGGTGTAAAAAATGCTTCACATGTGGTATAGCCTGATGTCCATCGGATCTGACAACTTCAGCTCCATGTGTATCTCTGCATATCCTCGCGTTTTCACGCTTTCACAAAATTCATATTTTGTGCGGACTTGGCTTTGTATATATGTGAATCATTGGTCGAAACCTGATTCCTCAGACTGAGTTATGGAGCAACTATCTGCAATAGTGTCCCATTGACCAAAGCCTTCTTGGAACCATACCAAGTTCATGAATGAACTATATGATTCAACATCTTTGTCTTTGTCGCTCTAAATCGGCAACATACTTCGCCTCTGTTATAGAATTCGCCACAGTAACTTGTTTGGAACAATTTCCAACTAACTGCACAACCATATTGTGTGTTACACAAAACCCTCAATTTAAATCGAAAATCGCATGGTGAAATGATGAAGATTGTATCGATGTAACCTTTTACAACGAACTCTTCATGATCTCCACTTGCGATAAAACATGTCATCAGTGCTACTTTAGTACTCAATGATCCTTTTTTTCACTATTGTCCCATGATCAGTACTTTTGATCACTTTGGTATCTATACTCGCAACAGCTTGGGAGTATTGGACATATCTAGTTGTTTTACATACCATGGAATACATGATTAATCCAAACACATGAGTGTGTGGAATCTCCATCATGTATTTTGCTCATCAGTGTTTTGGGACACCGATTCTTGCAAAAACTCTTTCCATGCGACTTTAGCAAGAATCACTCCTTGTCGTTCTTAGTGCTAAATGGTTTTAGTATCGTGTCGATATGTATTTTTGCTCAGCCCTATTAGGTAAATCTATCTCCATAGATCATTATGCCTAATATCAAGGATATTTAGCCCAAGCACTTCATCAAAAAACTATTTTCAAATGAAGTCCTAATTCGTGTCAAGAAATTTATTTCCAATTAACAATGTGTGAAGCACACAAGGTTTTCAGAAATATTATTATGCTCCCACTTAGTTTCTTGAAACCACAAGCATCTTCATTACCCATTGATGAAGTCAAACCCCTTTGACCATTCCATCAAAAACGAAGATTCCAACTCCATTTTGCTCTCTTCTGTCCATTGCTGGAACTCTGAAGCTAGCAGACTTACTAGCATCCTCTGGACCGACAAAATACTTTGGATTGTATCACATACAAGTCCTAGCTTGTATTTCCATTTCATGGAAATTCTTTTGTCATCCATGTTTCATATCTCACGTTTTGAAATATGTATTAATTGCTAGTTTAACCCGAACCAACTTTAAGCATTGCTATGATGAGACAATCTCATTGTAGTCAACTCCTTGAACTTGTTATTGCAACAAGTCGAGCTTAATGGATAAAACATTTTTATCTGTATTAGTTTATAGTCCTGTTACAGTCCGTTAGACTCCAAGTCTTTCGGAGGGTTTATCAAGATTTAAATCTTGAATCATTTATGGAAACTATCTCGGATTATATTGGCATTTAACCAATTCCGGAGTCAGGGCCCATCAACGCTTCCTCGTGCATCACAGGTATAATGTTGTCTAACAACAATATCTCGTTTGTGCACCTGAGAGGTTTGCACGAGCTTTGCCTACGTTGTTCAGCTGCAAGTTCGACTGAAGTCCATACATCTAATGTAGAGGCTTCCGTATCAGTCGCAGTAGGAAACTCTGGAATCACTTCCAAGGTTCCTTTCCTTTGACCTGATGACGAAGATACTTGTTATCTCGTCGAGTTGCACTGTCCTCCCACTTACCCTTTTGCAAGAACTATTCTCTTTAAAAGCATACCGTTTTGTGGCAAAAAACCTTTGCCTCGGTATAGTGGTGGGGGAATACATAATGACTTGGGATAACTTACAAAGTAGCACTTTTCTGATTTGGAATAAGTTTGTAACCTTTTACACAAGCCCCATATTCCAAATGTTAAGAAAAGATATAACATGGTTGGGCGTACCATACCATGCCGTCATTTCAACAGACCTGATGGAGCTCCTTTCGGTGTAAAAGCCGCAGTCCCTAAAGCATTACTCTTCAAAAGTGTTAATGACAAATTTATTTATGGCATCTTTGATCTTACCATGTCATAAATTGTTTGATTACATCTTCACAGACATTCCACCCATAGTGGTGTTCCGGGAGTTGTAAGTTATGAAACTCTTTTCACAACTCATCAGACATTCGCTAAACTTGTAACTCAAATATTCCTTTCTGCAATCAAATTTCAGAAACATAATTTCTTGTTTACAATAACTTCTACTTCAGTTTTGAAAAACCTTTCGATTGATTTCAAAAGATCCAGTCTTACGTCTCATCAAGCAAATATCATATATCTACTTGATTCATTTCTGAAGATAGATAAATCCACTACTTGCAACAACATTTATTGAACTACACACATCAGAATGTATGATCACTAATAAGTTTGTTGCTCGTTCCTTATGGCCTGTGAACGGTATTTCAGTCACTTCACTTTTCGAAGGAAAGTTGCAAGTGTCAGATGATTCAAAATCAAACGACTTCAAAATCCATCATAATGGAATTTTTCTGTGCGGGTTTCTCCAATGTGACCAAATGCAGTGCTACACATGTGTGGTATTCTCATAGTCTTGCGACATTTAGTGTCAGTGTTATGGTTGTATCATTTTACCATCTATATTCATAACATACATCCCATCTTGGATGGAAGCATGGCCCTTCATGTTATTCATAATACTGAACAACAATTGTTCTTTTATGAACAACCCTTTTGCAATAAACATTGTGCAATGGGCTAGAGTGTAAGAAACTCTGAAATGAATTATGAAAGTAAACACAGAGGTAATATATTAATATCATTATTCATAACATATATCTCATTCATAATGAAAGTATGGCCCTTAATGTTTATTCATAATACTGAACATCAAAAGTTCTCTTATGAACAACCTTCTTGCAAGATACCTTATGCAAATGGCTAGAGTGTGTAAAGCTCTAAAATGAATTATGAAAGAAAATACATAGGTAATACACCAATGGAAGGTATAGTAACTTTTACTATGTTCCCATCACGTATTAGAACCTCATTCCTGGCTAGTCGTTTTTAGGCCATAGTAGCTCTTACATTGGTTCTCAACAGAATGCAATCGAGCGGGTATCTTTGTGATTAACTCACAATACCCAAGAATTAGTGATTAACATGTTTAACCATAATTCCCAAGAACTATATCTTTGACCAGACTTCTATACATCAAAAACTTGTATGACATTCATACATGAGCTGGATATTCCAGTCATCTTTCTTTCTGCCTTTATACTTCTAACAGTTTAACTTTTAGTATTTCCTACTCGCAAAAGAAGCACCCAACTTAAGAGTGGCGTTAGTCCCAGACTTCCTAGGCATGTAAGTCATACTAACACCCTTTGGACACTTCCTTTCTCTTTAAGTTGTTGTTTTATTCACCTTTCATCATATGACAGGCGGTCTTCTGGATCCCTCTCTTATCAGTCTAATGCATAGTAAACACTTCACTAATAATTTACAAACAAACATTGCTTTGGATATTTTATATCTTTCAGCCTTTGTTTGTATCTAAAAATTAATTTTCAGTTCCATGAATATCACATAACTATCCCAAAATTTCAAAGTTCAAGTTTCATGGAAGCAAACATATTGCACTTGACCGCAACGGAATTCTAGCTTTTGGATCGAAGGACGAGAGTCTCATCATCCATTGCATTTAGCGGGAGTATACGGAAAGCATGCGATAGGACAAAGTCCTTCTCGGCACTTTTGAGGACAATCCTCACATTACGTTACCAATCGTAAAGTTTTAATCAGATATTTAACAGCTATCCAATTTTAACAGGGAAGGTGGAAACGCGAGCCATTATTCTACAACTATTTTGCAAGAAACACTTATACAGTGTTCATAATTAATTGCACTGAGAATTAAACATGTTAATTCAACAGTGCGCTCCCACTCAAATCAATATCTCTCATAATTGATTTAGAGTGATTCAAGATCCATATTTCTATTCGATGCCATTGACCGGTTCATCACCGATGACACGAATTTCAATCGGTGGGCCAACTTGTCGATCACATCTCTATGTGGTTCTTGTTCATCTTTCGATGGGCGTGTTCTGAGCTCAAGACTCTCCTGCCTGAACGTCAAAGACAACCAAGTGATCTTGCTGCGAGGTCTGACCTCACCCGCCTCATTCCTCTCGATTTGTTCGTGCTCATGTGTACATGGCGCACCCCGAAAAGATACGAATTTCAGATGGTGCTACACTTGGGTGAACACAAACTACTTTGATATTTTAAGTGAGAGATCACGCTAATAAAAGGCGACTACCGCGCAATCAAGAAGGGTGCATCATAAGGGATAAACATCTTAGGAAATTCATAATAGCATGATATGGTATAGCCCTTTCTGACGGAGAAGTATTTCATTTCTTCGTCTCTGGCATTTGCGTCGGCGTTCACCTTCCCGAAGATTGCCACCACCTTGTCGATGCACCAGACAATATTGCTATCTCTATAGCTAATAAAATAAGTGCATTACTTAAGGTTGACACGCAAGTCATTAAAGTGACAATCATATAGCTCCAGCCATCATGCCGAATCATGACATGCAGGTCATGTTAATCAATTTACATCATACAGTCATTTCATACATAATCAAATTATTATGAGCACTGCTATACCACATCACATGCACATGCAAAACCCTCATGCAAAACCAAGTTAGACGTTTCTAATCGGTTCATGCAAAAACTTGTTTTTCGTGGCTTCTAAGGTTTCGAAACAAACTGAAGCTACCAACGTCCATCATCAAGTATGATAGTTCGTGTCGCTATATTAACTTTGCGGGTTGTATGAAGCACGAGATAATAAAATCTCGAACCCCATACTAAACTTCGTCATACGCATGACCCCCGTGCAGATCATATCTGCATTGCCCTTTTGTCTGCTAAATTTCATCTTTCTTTCTAACTATGGTGGATTTCAACGAACTGTTAGCACTTCATTGATCAATCAGGATCACGGATTGCCAGACCATTGAAAATCCACCATGCCATTATCAAGATCGGAAATATGCAAATTCCAGGGAAGCAACAAGAACATCGGGTAACATATTTCATCTGCTACCCGCACAAATAATTTTCAGTAATAGAACTCATCTACTACAAATTATATTGTGCAACACCCATACATCTCTATGTATTCTAGATCGCAACCTGCATCTACGCATAGCATGGCTCATGATGCCACTGTAGGGAAACGTAGCAGAAAACAAAAAAAATTCCGACTTACGCTCCATCCCAGGACCACTATGGAGACTACATACAAGGTTTGATGTTTTTCGTTACCAACTCGTAGCGCAACAGAAGTAGTCGATGACGAACGGCGGTGCAGATCCCCGCAGCTAGGATTTACAACCTCCCAACCGCGAGGATGTATACCCTCATCCACCCCACGGACAGCCCTCCGGGAGGCGGTCAGACAGTCCCTCAGACGGTGTCGCGGACAGCCCTTCGGGAGGACCCTCAAAACTCGGACGGACACTCGGACAGCCCTTCGGGAGGACTCACAGAACTCGGACCGTCACTTGGACAGCCCTTCGGGAGGCCCTCCCGAACTAAGACCGAAACTACGATCTCTCTATAGAGTTGCACACATACGGTGTCATCTATCCGGCAGGGCCTCGCCGTCCAGAACTAGTTCCTGCCGGAACCCAGACAACCTTTTGGCTCTATGAAACTATTTCGCTGGGAGGGAGAGAGAGAGAGAGCCAGATCATGCATGGCATTTGTATGAGAGTAAGGAGTGAGTGTGGAGAGTGCCTCTCCACCTCTATTTATAGGAAAACCCAAGGGGTAGGGGACACATGAAAAAACCCAAAAATGCCCACACTTTATGTCACACATAAAGGGCATAAAGGGCATAAAGGGATGACAAGTGGAGCCCCATGGAGGAGCTGCACCCTCCAACGTCCCACCTTCATGGGGGCCCCCTAAAGGGGGTTCCTTGATCCCCAAGTCCTTCTAGAAGCCTTATGGGAAAAGCCCCAAAAGGTGGCTTTCCATAAATATCCCAAAAAGCACTTTCACTATTCACGATGACATTTTTCAGCGTCCGCTCGAACTGAAAATATTTATGTGGGCTTAGAACATTTCCAGTGCCCACTCAAATAATTTTTAACGTGTTCCGAAACAATTCCGGATTAGTGATTTTCATCTATGAAAAGTGTTGGGAATATAGCTACCAGGTATGACCCGCCCAGGAGGGGCCGGGTCAACCCCAATGGCAGGTTACAAAAGAAGCCAGGTAATATTCAAGGTGACAGTTTATTAAGACTTGTAGAAGGCCTAAAGCCGAGAGGCGGCTTGAGGCCCAATATTGTAAACCGCCGTAAAGAAAGACTTGTAAAGAAAGGCATATAAAAGAAGTCACCGAGCCGGACACGTTTTATGAGCCGGCCGGGACTCTGTAGGCCGCCAGGCGTCAACCCATGTATATAAGGGGACGACCCGGTGGCGGCTTAGGATAGAAAAACAACAACTCAAAGCCAGGCAAAGCGGATTCACTCCCTGGTCATCGAAACCCCAGCAATTCCAACACAACTAGACGTAGGTTTTTACCTTCATCGTAAGGGGCCGAACTAGTATAAACCACTCGTGTCCTTTGTCCCGATTAACCCCTTTAAGCTTCCTAGTTGCGATTGCCCTACGACTAAGTCCTTTTGCTAGGACATCTGCCGTGACAATTCCACGACAGTTGGCGCCCACCGTGGGGCCAGCGCATGGTGGATTTGAGTTCTTGAAGGGCAACTTCGAAGGGCTCAAGGGATACACTGTGGGCCGGATGACCAAGAGTCGTCGTGGCAAGCTCTACATCGATGACGAAGGCTGGGGCCCCGAGGCCGGCTCAATTGAGTACGGGTACCGGGTCCCCTTCGGCGGAATCCATGTCTTCATCGGCCGGATCGGCGAGTTAGGCCCTAAGCCGGACGTCTGCACCAACCTCATCGAGACGGCTCAGCGCGCGAGATCCGCCCGGGCCCAACCTGCTGTAAAGCATGGCTTCGTGGGTTGCATCCATGGAGGCGAGTTCTCTGAAGGATCAGTGGATGGAGGTGAGACGGCCATCTGTTCCGACGGTGAGTCATCCTCGGGCGAGACAGATTCTTTGTATCAGCTACAAGACGGCGTGCTTGGGGGCTGTTCCGATGGCAGCAGTATTCCGGACCTCTCTGAGCCGCCGAATCGAGCCATAGTTTTCATGGCTAGCACTCAACCTGGGCAGAACTCTATAGCTGCGGCAGCAATAACCACCGGGTCGGCAGCAGTCAGGTCAGGAGACCCCGCGCGCCCCCGGCTCAGATGCTAATGGACCTCATGGATAAGTTGACGGCTCTATTGACTGCTGTAGTGGAGCCGGCGGATAAGGTTCAGCATGACGCGGAGGTGGCACGATTACACGAAGAGATGGCACAGGCTAAGGAAAATTTAGCAGCAGAAAAGGTCAGGATGGCCGCGGAGCGGGAGACTTTGGATGCTCGTGCTCAGCAGCTTCAAGCGGAGACTTTCCGGCTCTCGGTGGATCTGAACGCGTCAAACGAACTCAGTCATGTCTACCTCTGACGTACGATCCTAGGAATCTTTTCCACACACCCGGGGCTGGTCCAAGTAACCCGCCGGAGGCAAACCGGATCACGACACCCGGGGCTGGGGTGCCGGTTCAACCGCGGACCATGGAGCCACCTCGTATGAATACTGCTCCGCCTCATTACACACCAATGCCACTGGGTCACTTTTCTAACCCTTTGGAGAATCTCATTACTGCCTCGGCCCGTTTGGCGGCTCTCCCAATGGAAGGCGACTCTTCGACAGCAATTGAAACATGAAGGGTGAGAGAACTTCTTCAAACGGCTCTGGCGCAGCAGGATGCGTACTCTTACAGCCGAGACAGAATCCATTCAACCCCTCGCCCAAGCCGGAGCCCGAGCTATAGCAGGCATATGGACTCGGCCGCTATGTCGAGCAACGCTCAATGCCGTAACCAGCCGCGTAGACATGAGCCAGCGTAGGCTGGAGCCCTTAACTTGGCGGATCAGGAGAGAATCTGTCGAGAGGCTGAGCGGGAGGTTCAACTAGCAGCTGAGCAGGTGGCTCATCAAGCTTTTCCGACTTATCCGACAACCTCTGTTGAGGCAGGAGTAGCCACAAGAACAGGAGGTGTCCCTTGCCTGGTGCTGGCTATACGTAATGAGCACTTGCCAAAAGACTTTAAGGGGCCTCGTAAGGTGCCTAATTACACGGCTGACTTGCAGCCTGGGGCATGGATTGAAAGTTATGAGATGGCGATGGAGCTGTTGGAGGTCAGCGATGCAGCAATGGCTAAGTATTTCACTATGATGTTAGATGGAACGGCTCGCACTTGGTTGAAAGGGTTGCCACCTGTCGGTGTCAAAACCGGCGGATCTCGGGTAGGGGGTCCCGAACTGTACGTCTAAGGCAGATGGTAACAGGAGGCAGGGGACACGATGTTTACCCAGGTTCGGGCCCTCTTGATGGAGGTAATACCCTACGTCCTGCTTGATTGTTCTTGATGATATGAGTATTACAAGAGTTGATCTACCACGAGATCGTAGAGGCTAAACCCTAGAAGCTAGCCTATAGTATGATTGTATCTTGTCCTACGGACTAAACCCTCCAGTTTATATAGACACCGGAGGGGCTAGGGTTGCATAGAGTTGGTTACAAGGGAGGAGATCTACATATCCGTATTGCCTAGATTGCCTTCCACGCCAAGGAGAGTCCCATCCAGACACGGGACGAAGTCTTCAATCTTGTATCTTCATAGTCCAACAGTCCGGCCAAAGGATATAGTCCTGCTGTCCGGAGACCTCCTAATCCAGGACTCCCTCAGTAGCCCCTGAACCAGGCTTCAATGACGATGAGTCCGGCGCGCAGTTTTGTCTTTGGCATTGCAAGGCAGGTTCCTCCTTTGAATACTCCATGGAAGATTTTGGACCCAAGGATAGTGTCCGGCCCTGCAAAATAATTTCCACATACCACCGTAGAGAGAATAATATTTCCACAAATCTAATCTGCTGACGCGTTTTGACAGCACGACGTTACATCATGGCCCGGTCATTATTCGAACCGTTTTTCTAAACCAGCACCGCACATATCGCGAGGCGGTTTTCTTGACACGTCTTGTCGAAGCAGATATCGTGTTCCCCTTATTATGGGATTCTCATCAATACGGACGTGGGTAACCCACTCGTGCCCGTTGGTATGACTCCTCGATTTTAGGCGAGTCCAAAACGGTCGCGAGGAGGACGCTTGACATTCACCCTTTTTATAAAGAGGCCAAGACCTGTCCCTTTTTCCTCTCGTGCTCAATCGTATCCTTCCCCCACCTCGAGTTCCAACACCCCAGGCTCAGGTCAAGCGCTTCGGATCTTCAACCATGTCCGGATCCAACCTCCAAGGTCGGTGGATGCCTTCCTCTGTCACAGAGGAGGACATCAAGAAGTTGAGAGAGGCCATATATCTGACCGCCGAAATCTCGCACAGGTTGCCCGCCTGAGGGCAGGTCATCCCCACTCCCGAACCCAATGAGAGTGTTGTGTTCGTCTCTCACTTCCTGTGAGGACTAGGCCTCACTCTGTACCCCTTTGTTAGGGGGCTAATGTTCTATTATGGGCTGGATTTCCATGATCTGGCCCTGGATTCCTCCTTCACATCTCGTCGTTTATCATCGTATGTGAGGCCTTCCTTTGCATTACCCCTCACTTCGGCCTGTGGCTCAAGACCTTCAATGTGAAGCCGAAGATGATCGAGGGGCGGCATGTAGAGTGCGGAGGTGTAGTAATGAGCAAAAGCGTTGATGCTCCACGGCCAGAGGGTTCCTTCCCAGAGGTATCCAGTTTGTGGCAGCGGGAGTGGTTTTATATCACAGCTCCCCGGAGTGCCAAGTGGGTAGCCGCCCCTGCCTTTCGCTTGGGCCCCCCACCACAACTGACGTCATGGATCAGCGAGGGGCTAAACTGGGGTCCAGTAAAGGATGTGCCGATATTGCAAAGTCGCATCTGAGATCTCATTGAGAGAGACGTCAACCTGGTCACAGTGATGCAGATCATGCTAGTTCTCCAGGTCCCGCCTTGCAAACGTAGACCTCTTCGTTTGTGGGAGTTCAACCCGGAGGGACCGTGAATCATTCAGCACTTCCTCGACATGACGCTCGAGGAGATGTACAAGTTGTTATTCGGACCACAAATAAAGTTTCCGGACACCACCGAGGATGCGGGTCTGAGCTGTAATCACCCGGATACCCAAGTAAGTAATCCCGTGGCCGAACACACTGTTTCTCTTATTTATCATAACATCATTCTGAAAAGTCGCCCTTTGACCAGGACTGGATAACAAAGGCGAAGATGATCAGGTGTCCGGCCCCCCTTCTCGAGGGCTTGGCCAATCCGGTACTACACAGAATGCTGGAGTTGGCGCCTTATCAGGCGCCCTCGAAGGAAGATAAAGGGGGGAATAAAGAGGCCGAAAGCGAGCCTTACTCACTACTCGCCCCAACCGGGGGAATGAGTGCCTCCGTGAAGGAGGATAACCAGGGAGAAGAATCTGGCACTCCCTCTCCCCAAGGAAGGAAGAGGACCATCTCTGGAGATCTGGAAACAGAGGTTTCCAAACGAGGGAAGAAATCTTCGCCAGAGGGTCCTGCCCCAGGTGGTACCCTTGCCGCACGGTGTCCGCAAGGGAATCAGCCCTCTACCGAGCTGTAAGTAATCGAAAAGTACTTAGTAGTGAAAATATCCTACCTTACTTCTGAAGACAATAACCGAAGCTTATATCTTGTAGTTCGGACCGTAGCCCTTCTCGACGGAGTTCGTCTTTGGGGGATCTTCTTCTGGAGATGATGGAGAGCGAAACACCTCCCCCTGCCACCCCACCTCATGAGGCGGGCGACCCTAAAGTGTCATCGCGGAGGGTTTCTCCTGATCCGCCAAGACCAGGGGGTAATCCCTTGGCCACCTGGAGTCCTCAGTATTCGGCTCCTAAACAGAGCAACAAAAAGAGTCCGGAACCACACAATGTGCGGTCGGACGCACTGAAGGATCTTCTGGAGCAAGCGGCCATCTCAGAAGCGCATCGTACGCTAATGAGTATGGTAGTTGAAAGGATTTCATCTGCTGAAAGTGGATTGCATGAAGCCTTTATGAGTCTACTGAAAGGCTTTGAGGTACGTGACATAGTGTATGTTTTTGACAGTACCGCACATGTTAGGTGTCCCCTATGCAGATAGTAGCCCCTGAGACTCTGGTTGTCATCGAAAACGGCGGCGAACAGAGGATCATAGTCCCAGGTAATAACTAGACCGCCTTTATGTGCAGGTGGCTGAAGCTCCGGTGGCTAGCCGGACTGATGGGTTTGCCGAGCTAAAGCGGCTACTTGATGCGGCAGATGCCGACATCTTGCTTGTCAACAAGCGGCTTGACGAGGCACAGGGTAAGGGATTTCCCCGGTGATCAACGCATAGTAAGAGGAGCATGATGCCAGTATCTTTAATATGTTGTGACTGCAGATGGAGCTGCCACCGTGGAGACCCTTTGGGCGGAACTTGCCCGAGCCAAGGAGCAAGCCAGAATTAGCGATGCGGCCGCTCTAAAGGCGGTCGAAGAGCTGACGGCCGAACAGGCCGCACATTGCCTGAGCAAGGAAAGAATGGCCAAGATGGCCATTGAGTTGAAAGATGCCACCGACTGTTACCAGCTTCTTGAAGAAGAAAACCGTGCGAAGGCGACGGACCTGGAGAAGGCCATGGTAGCATCCAAGGAAGCCCGTTCCAAAATACGAGCGGCGAAGGAGGAGCTGCATCAAGCTGGAGATATCGCAGCTGGGAAGCCCTTTTTGTTCCAGACTAAGTTCGGAGATCCGAAGTATGCACCTCTTGATCAACTATGGAGTTCTACGGACGCCTACGTGGATTTGGCGGCAAGTGCTGCTGATGCGGCCGAGTACTTCAAGGATCAAAAAGATCGCGAAGTGGAAAAGCTGTTCTGGTCACAGTTCCATGCTTCAGTGCGTCCGCTGCTGTTGAATGAGCAAATGGCCGAGTGGGCTGAGCCCCATAGGTTGTCCGGACTTGCCATGAGGTCTGTTGTGGATCATTTGTCGCCGGGAGGGCCAAGGCCGAATAGTTACTTTAGTTTGGTGCAACAATTCCTTGGTGCTGTGCTGCACATTGATGCTATGAAGAGGTCGGCGTGCATAGAGGGTGCGCGGATGGCCTTTGCCCGTGTCAAGAAATACTGTGCGGAGATGGAGGCCACCACTGTTGCAACACAGGGTTCGGCCGTGGGCCGAGTGGCTGCCGAGCACTACTTTGAAGAAGTTCTTGAAGGCGCTCGTTCGATAGAGGCTCAGTGCTCAAAGAATATTATGTTCTAGTGACATGTACTCCCATTGTAAAAACAATGTTTTATTGAGCTATCAAGGCTATGTTTATACTTTTGCCTGAAAGTATTGTGATGCCTCCTGTGCGGCCGTTTATGTAGATATGTATATAATCTGAAAGTTTGCAGTCGTCGGCTTCCACCCCCACGCATATAATGCGAGGGTGTTCGCAAAAAACACATATTCACACTTGATCCAACGTCTTGGTCCATTAAGGAGGTGGTAGCGCAGCGAACGAGGCAATCAGACTATATTGCTTTAACACTTTCACTTAGCCATAGGAGTTTGACGGTGGGGCTACTATATAGCCCCTAGTACTTCTACGCTCGTCCGAATACGGGGCACGTACGTACATGAATGAGAAACGGACCTTCGTTAATATGGAGGAATCCTGAAGATTCCGTTGAGTCATCGAGTGGCTGACCAGTCTCGTGCTTTATCATGACAGTCAGTTTTCGGCTTTCTCTACTGAGGTGCTCATCCGGATGAACCAGGGCACAATCGCAGTAGTTCTCCCAGTGCTACCTTAGCCGATATAGCAGAACGTAAGGTACCAAAACATGGGAGCCGGGCAAACCCAACATTTGACCAAAGACATGATTCAGAGCTGATGCATATAAGGCCAAACTCACGACGCCAAACACTCCCTAAGGTATTCGGTCTTTATAACATATGCCGGGCTGAACGAGGCCCTTAATAATAAATCTCGGGTGTCCAGGTACGTGCAATATCCTGGCGTGGCCACATGCCAATATGTCGGCATCCTTCTCGGTTGTATTGAGTATCCGAAGGATGTGAACAACAAGAGACAGTAAAAAGGTTTACGCATGGTCTTAATCTAAAAATAAACCTTTGAGCGGGTCCCTGCTGCACGTCTGCGCCTGTGTCTCCATTGTGCCGTGTCCTGGATGGGTGTAGCATGATTGTCATCTGTAAAAGAGAAGAACTTAGGTGAAAGTTGCCGTGCCAGAAAATTGGTTATTATCAATAAACCATTAAAATTCAAGATAAGTTAAGTTGAGCCGGACTAGCCCTGATTACACGTGGGAAGCCCCTGGTACCATCTAGGAGGGTTTGATCATCAAACCAGTCTCATGTATATGTAGTGGTGCACCGTACTCGTCTAACCGTGTCCGTGGTCTTGACGACCTGTCATTTTTTCTGGTTGGTGAGGCCGTCTAGTGCTCGGCGGCTAAAGCCGCCGCACATTCTTCCGCGTGTAGAGAACGCTTAGTGTTTCCGCTAACTGTGATGGTGCCACGTGGACCGGGCATCTTAAGCTTGAGAGAAGCGTAATGTGGTATTGCATTAAAACGAGCGAAAGCTGCTCTTCCGAGTAGTGCCTGATAGCCACTTCGGAATCGAGCGATGTAGAAAGTTAACCTTTCGCTTCGGAAGTTGTTGGAAGAACCAAATACAACCTCTAGTAATAGAGAGCCCGTGCAGCGGGCCTCTAGGCCTGGTATTACTCCCTTGAAGGTAGTAGTGCGGTGGCTTATTTTTGTCGGGTCTATCCCCATTTTGCGGACTGTGTCCTGATATATAAAATTTAGACCACGTTCGCCGTCCATGAGGACTCGTGTGGGATGGTATCCATTTACTATTGGGTCTAACACCAAGGCAGCCAATCCTTCATGCCGGATGCTTGTCGCGTGATCCCCGTGATCAAAAGTGATCGGGCAGGCCAACCAGGGGTTGAACCTAGGGGTGACGGGATCTATGGCGCGTGTCTCGGAGTGCATGTTTGCTTCTCCTCTTCATGACATGGATCATGTTGACTGTTTTAACCTCTGGTGGGAATTTTTTCTGTCCTCCAGTGCTTTGCTGGCGAGGCTTGTCCTCGTCTTCGCTTGGTGTCTCCCCCCCTTGTGTTCGGTGTTTAGCTTACCGGCCTGCTTGAAGACCCAGCATTATTTGTGGGTGTGATTTGCAGGATTATCGGGGGTGCCATGAATCTGACATAGTTTGTCAAGAATCTTGTTTAGGCCAGACAGTCCGTCTCTGCTGGCTTTGAAAGGATTTTTCCGCTGACCTGGTCGAGAGCCCCTGAATCCGGCATTTACCGCCGTATTATCTGGGCTATCTTCTTTATTTTGACGCTTGCTTTTATTGCATCGTGGTTTTCCATTGCCATCCCTGACTTCGGATGTGCTTAGATCGCTGGTGCTACTGCGAGCTAACCAGTTGTCTTCGCCCGCGCAAAAGCGGGTCATGAGACTTGTTAGAGCTGCCATTGTTCTCGGTTTTTCTTGGCCAAGGTGTCTGGCGAGCCATTCGTCTCGGACGCTGTGTTTGAAAGCTGCTAAGGCTTCGGTGTCCGGACAGTCGACGATTTGGTTCTTTTTGGTGAGAAACCTGTTCCAAAGCTTTCGGGCGGACTCTCCGGACTGTTTAATTATATGACTTAAATCGTTTGCATTCGGAGGTCGGACGTAGGTCCCTTGAAAATTAGCCTGAAAAGCGTCCTAGAGGTCCTCCCAACTTCCAATTGAGTTTTCGGGGAGGCTTTTTAGCTAGTGCCAAGCTGGTCCTTTAAGCTTGAGGGGAAAGTATTTAATGGCATGGAGATCGTCTCCGCGAGCCATATGGATATGGAGGATAAAGTCCTCAATCCAGACCCTAGGGTCTGTGGTCCCGTCGTACGCCTCTATGTTCACTGGTTTGAATCCTTCTGGGAATTCGTGGTCCAGCACCTCATCATTGAAACATAGGGGGTGTGCGGCACCCCTGTACTTGGATGTACCATGGCGTTCAGACAGTTTTGGTATTTGGTTTTGAATTTGTGCTGGTCGTACAGGATTTTTGGTGCAAGTCCCCACGTACATCATGTGTTGACTTATGTGCATGTTTGTTATCCGCTCTATAGCGGTCACAAGATGGTGGATCCGGCCGGTTGGCTGTTTCATTTTTGGCTGTGTGGGCTCTAAGGCCTCGTCGTCGAATTCAGGTAATAGCTTGCGCTTTGGATAGTTCTTTGTGTGGTAATTTCCACCATACTTTGCTTCGTTGTCGAGCACTTTGTTGCACCTGCTGTTGAGTGTATTTTGTGCGGCCTTAAGCCTTTGCTTCTGCTTCTTCAGACTCCTCGCTGTGGCAATAAGCCTTATGCGGAGGTTCTCTTGCTCCAAGTGCGTTTCCGGGATGATGTGTGCATCTTCGTCCGGACAGTTTTCCTCCCCAGAGGGGGTTTAATGAGGTTTATACTCGGCGTCGCCGTGTTCGGGCATCGGATCCGCACTATGTTCGCCACTTGCATCCACATTGTGCTCTGCCGTCGGGGCAATGTGATCGTCGTTTCCTCTGGAATCGACTGGAGTGTTATTTTCTCTTGCGCTGTTATCGCTGTTTTTGTGATGTCTACTACACAACCTTCTTCTTGTAGACGTTGTTGGGCCTCCAAGTGCAGATGTTTGTAGGACAGTAGCAAATTTCCCTCAAGTGGATGACCTAAGGTTTATCAATCCGTAGGAGGCGTAGGATGAAGATGGTCTCTCTCAAGCAACCCTGCAACCAAATAACAAAGATTCTCTTGTGTCCCCAACACACCCAATACAATGGTAAATTGTATAGGTGCACTAGTTCGGCGAAGAGATGGTGATACAAGTGGTATATGGATAGTAGATAATAGTTTTTGTAATCTGAAAATATAAAAACAGCAACGTAACGAATGATAAATGTGAGCGTAAACGGTATTTCAATGCGTTGAAACAAGGCCTAGGGTTCATACTTTCACTAGTGCAAGTTCCCTCAACAATAATAACATAATTGGATCATATAACTATCCCTCAACATGCAACAAAGAGTCACTCCAAAGTCATTAAGCGGAGAACGAACGAAGAGATTATGGTAGGGTACGAAACCACCTCAAAGTTATTCTTTCCAATCAATCCGTTGGGCTATTCCTATAAGTGTCACAAACAGCCCTAGAGTTCGCACTAGAATAACACCTTAAGACACAAGTCAACCAAAACCCTAATGTCACCTAGATACTCCAATGTCACCTCAAGTATCCGTGGGTATGATTATACGATATGCATCACATGATCTCAGATTCATCTATTCAACCAACACATATGACCTCAAAGATTGCCCCAAAGTTCTACCAAAGAATCACGATGAAAACGTGTGCCAACCCCTATGCATAGGTTCATGGGCGGAACCCACAAGTTGATCACCAAAACATACATCAAGTGAATCACGTGGTATCCCATTGTCACCACAGATACGCACGGCAAGACATACATCAAGTGTTCTCAAATCTTTAAAGACTCAATCCAATAAGATTACTTCAAAGGGGAAACTCAATTCATTACAAGAGAGAAGACGGGGAGGAGAAACATAAGATCCAACTATAATAGCAAAGCTCGCGATACATCAAGATCGTGCCAAATCAAGAACACGAGAGAGAGAGAGAGATCAAACACATAGCTACTGGTACATACCCTCAGCCCCAAGGATGGACTACTCCCTCCTCGTCATGGAGAGCACCGAGATGATGAAGATAGCCACCGGAGAAGGATTCCCCCTCCGGCAGGGTGCCGGAACGGGTCTAGATTGGCTTTCGATGGCTATGGAGGCTTCTGGCGGCGGAACTCCCGATCTGTTGTGTTCCCCGGAAGTTTTAGGTTATATGGAGATATATAGGTGGAAGAAGTACGTCAGGGGGGCCACGAGGGGCCCACGAGGGTGGAGGGCGCGCCCCCTACCTTGTGGCCTCCTTGAAGCTTCCCTTACGTGCACTTCAAGTCTTCTGGGCTTCTTCTGATCCAAAAATAAGTTCCGTGTAGTTTCAGGTCAATTGGACTTCGTTTGATTTTCCTTTTCTTCGAAACCCTAAAACAAGGTAAAAACAGAAACTGGCACTGGGCTCTGGGTTAATAGGTTAGTCCCAAAAATGATACAAAAGTGTATAATAAAGCCCATAAACATCCAAAATAGTAGATAATATAGCATGGAGCAATAAAAATTTATAGATACGTTGGAGACGTATCAGCATCCCAAGCTTAATTCCTGCTCGTCCTCGAGTAGGTAAATGATAAAAACAGAATTTTTGATGCGGAGTGCTACTTGGCATAATTTCAATGTAATTCTTCTTAATTGTGGCATGAATATTCAGATCCGAAAGATTCAAGATAAAAGTTCATATCGACGTAAAAATTATAATACTTCAAGCATACTAACTAAGCAATCATGTCTTCTAAAAATAACATGGCAAAAGAAAGTTCATCCCTACAAAATCATATAGTTTAGTCATGTTTCATTTTCGTCACACAAGCATGCTCTCATCATGCACAAGCCCGATGACAAGCCAAGCAATTGTTTCATACTTTAGTTATTTCGAACTGATAAACTTTCATGCAATACATGAGGGTGAGCCATGGATATAGCACTATGGGTGGAATAGAATATGATGATGGGGGTTATGTGGAGAAGACGAAAAGGAGAAAGTCTCACATCAACGAGGCTAATCAATGAGCTATGGAACTGTGCGTCTAAGGCGGATGGTAACAGGAGGCAGGGGACACGATGTTTTACCCAGGTTCGGGCCCTCTTGATGGAGGTAAAACCCTACGTCCTGCTTGATTTATTCTTGATAATATGAGTAGTACAAGAGTTGATCTACCACGAGATCAGAGAGGCTAAAACCCTAGAAGCTAGCCTATGGTACGATTGTATGTTGTCCTACGGACTAAAGCCCTCCGGTTTATATAGACACCGGAGAGGGCTAGGGTTACACAAGGTCGGTTACAAAGGAGAAGATATACATATCCGTATTGCCTAGCTTGCCTTCCACACCAAGTAGAGTCCCATCCGGACACGGGACAAAGTCTTCAATCTTGTATCTTCATAGGCCAACAGTCCGGCCAAAGGATATAGTCCGGCTGTCCGGAGACCCCCTAATCCAGGACTCCCTCAGTAGCCCCCGAACCAAGCTTCAATGACGATGAGTCCGGCGTGCAGTGTTATCTTCGGCATTGCAAGGCAGGTTCTTCTTCAAATTTTGAATGTTCGTAAAGTAGTGTCCGGCCCCATAAATGTTGAACCTCTTGGCTTCTGCGCCGAATAAGGGCTATCCTCCACGCGTTGAATGAATACGAGGAGCCAGGGAGTTTTTACATTCGCCCCCCTAGCCAGATAAATAAATTGTCTATTAAAGGGATATGGATTCTCAGTCCAATCCATATCACCCTCCCCCAGCGAGAATCCATCGGAGCGCACTTCGGAAAAATCCACTCCAGCATGGCCGACAACCGCAGCTCCTCCTCCCGCCCCCGTAGCCCTAAGCCCGGTGATTGGGAGAGGTGTTCTGTCCCACACAGTCGACTAGTCGAACTGCAGACTAAGGGATTTCTCCCTCCAGCGTATATGGTTCCCGTCCGAGCCGGGCTCGCCACCTAGAATGGTGGGGAGCAAGCGGAGAGCCTCCCCAGTCCCTCTACGGGGGAGCGGGTATGCCTTGTTCCTTACTTATTGAGGGGACTCGTATTTCCAATTCATCAGTTCCTCCGCGGGCTCCTGGAGTTTTACGGCCTCCAACTGCATAATTACACCCCTGCTTCCATATTACACATCGCTGGCTATGTTGCCCTCTGCGAGTTATTCCTGGGCTGCGAGGCTCATTTCGAGCTATGGAAAAGGTTATTTTGCCTCGTCCCTCGCACACAGAAGGGGTCACTTTATCAAGTGGGCGGAGCCGAAATATGGCGCATCACCGAAACCGGGTACCTGTCCGGTACTCCGAAGAGGACGTCCAAAGACTGGCCTTAAGAATGGTTTTATATGGAGGACGTCCCCCTTTCGGATCCTGTTCGGCGGGGTCTTCCTGAGTTCAACAATACTCCTCTGAAGAAACGCCGAAGTTGGCGCCCACGGACCCCCCAGGAGGAAGACAGCGGAGAAGTCCTTTACCTGATGAACCGGATTAAAGCGCTGGCTCAAGAAGGATTGACAGTAATTGAGGTTATGTCAATATGCATAATGCGGGGAGTGCAACCACTTCAATATCAAGGGCACCCCCTGTGGTGTTTTAACGGGGAAGATGACGCCACCCATTGCGGGCGTAAGGGTTCGGACAGCGATGCAGCTTTAGCAAAAATTCTGTCCGAATTGTTCAAAGGAGAGGAAGAGGAGTTCATCTGCATCAAGCCACGGGATGGAATCTCCATGTACAACCCTCCAAGCTGGGTGAGTTATATCTCCTTACTCCCATTCTTCCCGCATTCTTTGTCGTAGTCACTCACTTTGCCATTTTGTGGCAGGAACTGCGAAAAGCCATAAGGGAGGTCAGCAGCCCATCTCCACAACCAGAGGACCCTAACCGGGCCCTCGGTCCCGGACTCGAAGAAGATCCGAACATATTCGTGGAGCTGATAGACCGGCAGTTCTATCAATTAAGCTGCGATGACGCCATGCTGGCCATTACGGCCGACTATCCCAGACTGCTTCCTGCGTCGCACGTAAGAAAAACCAAAAATCCCAACTCCAAAAACTAGGATCCCCTTTTAGACGCTTCACCTACCATATACATATGGTATTTTGCAGGGAAGACATTCGGGACGCCATGCCGAACCCGCAGCAACTCGCCAACAAGAGGCACCAAGGCCGGGCAGGCCAAAAAGGAAGGCGGTCAGGATGGAGACTCCGGCGCAGAGGTATGACAGGAACACCGCTCCATGGTTGTCGTCTTTCTTGAAATATAATGACGTCCATGTTTCTTTAACAGAAAAAACGCTCACCGGAATGTGTCCGGTGCAGCTTCCGATCACGCTTCCACCAGTCGGGCTCCAGGGCCGGACATAGAGGCGGAAGCCGACATGGGGCGGACGCCGGATACCCCCCTACAGAGGATGCGGATAGGCTATCCGCTACAAATTCAGAAGTGGAGAGCGCCATGAATCATAGGCGTCGCCGGGCCGTACTCCGCGACGCTTGCTTCTCACCAGAGGCATTTGATGCCTTTAATTCTGGAGAGGCGTACCTCCGTGCTGCTCAAGATGGTCTAGCCAGAGCCATGGACCAGTATGTAAAGGATGTACGGGTAAGTAAATCTGACAATTATATGTATCAGTAGCCCCTGAGACTTGAAACAGTTAGCAGAACTAATTTAAGGATCATCTTATTGTGCAGGTTCTTACAGAGAAGAATACTCGACTGTCACAGGAGCTGGAGGAATGCAAGACCCAACTGCGGGCCGCTGTTGCCGCATTGAAGGAACCTAAAAAGTCCCCAGCTGGTAACATTTGTTTCAAAGAATGATGGTTACCATATAGCGTGCGGCGTGGCTGCAGATCTAACAATAGATGATGCAGATGAATCCGGAGGACCAGCATGTCGTACGACAGCTAAAGGCTGGCGAACGCGTGCTGACTGAGGTCAGGCAGGAGAAAAGCAATCTCCAAGACGCCAATACCAAGCTGAGCGTGGAACTGAAAGATGTTCGCGCCCAGCTTGCAGACTCCGAGAAGGAGAATAAGCGGCTTCGACGCGGCATTTTCAGTAAGTGCTTGAACGAACCCTTTTGAAGGAGTTCGGCGAAGAAGCCGGCTAACAGAGTGATGTCTGCAGGTATGCTGACGGGTCGTCCCGCGGAGGAGATGCCTGGGTCTGCGGGTGATCTTCTACCTGAGCTTTCACAACTGCACGGACAGTATCGGCAGGTGATGCAAGGTATTGCTCAGGCCTTATGACCATCCGTCTCCCTGCCAGAAGGCATTGGAGAGCTTGCGGAGAAGCTCAAGGGATCACGGCGGCGCTTCCGCTTATGGAAGATATCGGCCTGAAGGTGCCAGGGAAGCCTGGGCCATGGTGAAGACGCGGTATACCAAGGCTGACCCAAACCACATGGCCGAGGTCGGACCTGTGGGGCCCGATGGGAAAGAGATCCCCGTTAGCTTAGTGTATGGGCAAGTAGAGTTAGCCGCAAAGTATTCCCAACAGGATTGTATGTTAGACCGCCTGTTGGATGGTATAGAAGAGGAATTTAGTCAGTCTACATGACTATGTAATTAAAGTGACATGTATAATGCCTTCTAGCCGGATTGTAGATCATTTGTCATGGCGGACCTTTTTGCTTCAACCTCAGGACCCGATAGTCCGGAGTGTATCCGAATACCCGCTCAGTTATATAAGAACCGGGGTATGCGTGGAGACCAGGCGTAGGGGTCATTAGTGCTTGAACAGACAAGTCCCCAACTAGTTATGTTATATTACATGGGTAGTAAGAAACATCTTACAGGGAGAATAGTTCCCTTAAGGGTTCCTTTCCCTGGGTACGCATGCCCTAAAGTGCATGTCCGGACTGCGAGAGGAAACGCAGGAAAAAACATTTGGGGGCATGTATGGAAAATAAAAATCATCTTTTGTTCACTGACCGAATATTCCCTTAAGAACGCTAGCTTTCGGCTTCACCCAGTCTGAGGTACACATCCGGCTAACCCGGCAGTAACAATCGCAGAGGTGCTCCCCTTATGCCCTAGCCGAATTAACGGGAACGTGGGGCATAAATACAAGAGCCAGTCAACCCAGCTTGGCCAAAACTTACGTCATATCGATGCATATAATGGCGAAGACAAGGTACATGCGGAAGAATAACACATGTGCGGGGCATGAAGCCCAGATAAATAATTAAGCTTCTATGTAAGAAGCCCACATGTATGATGGGCGCAGTTAGCGCATCTATAATGTGCAAGCGAGGCACATGTTGGCCCTTGAAGGCCTAGAGAAAGAATAAAAGAAACAAAGAGAAACAAGACAGATAATGTATATGCAAAAAATGGACAGAGGAAGGAGACGAACATAGAGTCCGGTGCTAGGCGTAGAATCTTCAGAGCCTGGCTGCGTTCCATGGGTTCGGCTCAAGTCGATTATTCGATGCGTCCCGCAGACGGTACGCTCCATCGGTCAGAACTTGGTCAATAATGAAGGGTCCTTACCATTTGGGCTCGAGCTTGGACTTTTTCTTCTCCGGCAGGCGTAGAACAAACTCCCCAACGTTATAAGTTTTGGCCCGTACTTCTCTGCTTTGGTATCTGCGAGCCTGTTGCTGATAAAATGCGGAACGGGCTTTTGCCACGTCGTGCTCCTCCTCCAGGGTGTCCAGACTGTCCTGCCGATCGAGCTTGGCTTCTCTTTCTTCGTACATGCGCACTCGAAGTGAGTCATGAATTATGTCGCAGGGCAGAACTGCCTCTGCGTCATACACCATAAAGAAGGGTGTATATCCGGTAGTACGGTTCGGCGTGGTCCGCAGCCCCCAGAGTATGGAGTCGACCTCCTCTACCCAGTGCGTGCGAGACTCCTTTAAGGAGCGCACTAATATGGGTTTAATGCCGCTCATGATAAGACCATTTGCACGCTCAACTTGGCCGTTGGTTTGTGGGTGATAGACGGAAGCATAATCGAGCTTGATGCCCATTTTGCTGCACCAGAGTTTTACCTCATCGGCCGTGAAGTTCGTGCCGTTGTCAGTGATGATGCTGTGGGGGATGCCATAACGGTGTATGACCCCGGATATGAAGTCTATCACCAGTCCGTATTCGGTTGTTTTAACAGGTTTGGCTTCTATCCATTTGGTGAATTTATCCACCATGACCGGTAAGTATTTTTTCTTATGGGTTCCCCCTTTAAGGGGTCCAACCATGTCAAGCCCCCAGACCGTGAAGGGCCAGGTAATGGGGATTGTTTGGAGGGCGGTGGGTGGCATGTGGCTTTGGTTTGCAAAAAGCTGGCAACCGGCGCAGCGTTGGACCAAGTCCTGTGCGTCTGCCCGGCCGTCGGCCAATAAAACCCTGTACAGAAGGCCTTGCTTACAAGGGCCCGGGCTGCGGCGTGGTGGCCGCCAAGTCCGGCATGAATTTCTGCCAAAAGCTTCCGCCCTTCCTCTTCGGAGATGCACCTTTGAAGGACTCCAGTAGTGCTTTTTTTATACAGCTCTCCCTCGTGGACCCTGTAGGCTTTAGATCGCCGCACTATGTAGCGTGCCTTATTTTGGTCCGCGGGAAGTTCCTGCCTAGTTAGGTAGGCCAAGAATGGTTCTGTCCACGGGGCAATGATGGCCATTATGACGTGCGCTGAGGGTGTTATTTCGGTGGTAGAGCCTCCGATTATGTCAGAGTGTTCGGTATCGGGCATTTTGGCCGGGTCCGAACTAATGTTACCGGTGTCCCCTTCCCATACCACGGATGGCTTAAACAACCTCTCCAAAAAGATGTTGGGGGGGGACTGGATCGTGTTTTGCACCGATGCGGGCGAGGATATCCGCCGCCTGATTGTTTTCCCGAGCCACATGGTGAAATTCGAGCCCCTCGAACCGAGCTGACAACTTTAGGACGGCGTTTCGATAGGCCGCCATCTTCGGATCCTTGGCATCGAAGTCTCCATTTATTTGGGATATTGCAAGGTTCGGATCCCCACGCACCTCCAGGCGTTGAATGCCCATGGAGACTGCCATCCGAAGACCATGTAACAGGGCTTCGTATTCGGCTGCATTGTTGGATTCTGTGTACAGTATCTGCAGTACGTATTGAACTGTATCTCCGGTTGGGGACGTCAGGACGACGCCAGCCCCCAGACCCGCCAGCATTTTGGAGCCATCGAAGTGCATGATCCAATTAGAGTATGCGCCGTACTCTTTAGGGAGTTCGGCTTTCGTCCATTCGGTGACAAAGTCGGCCAATACTGGCGATTTAATGGCTCGCCGAGGTTTGTATGTTATGTCGAACGGGAGGAGCTCAATGGCCCATTTGGCAATCCGGCCCGTGGCATCGCGGTTGTGTATAATATTATTGAGTGGCACCTCCGAGGCTACTGTAATCGAACACTCTTGAAAGTAGTGTCGCAGCTTCCGGGATGCCATGAATACCGCATAGGCTATCTTTTGATAATGTGGGTACCGTGATTTGCATGGAGTGAGGACAGTGGATACATAATATACCGGCTTTTGAAGAGGGAATTTATGTCCGTCCGCTTCTCGTTCGATGACGAGCACTGCACTTACAACTTGATGAGTTGCCGAAATGTATAATAGCATTGGTTCGCCGATGTTTGGCGCAGCCAGGATTGGGTTGGTTGCCAGTATGGCTTTTATTTCTTCCAATCCGACTGTGGCAGCGTCCGTCCACTCGAAGTGTTCGGTGCGCCGAAGGAGGCGATAAAGGGGTAATGCCTTTTCTCCTAAGCGGGAGATAAAGCGGCTTAGAGCCGCCACATCTCCAGTTAGTTTCTGGATTTGTTTGAGGTCTGTTGGGGTAGCCAACTGTGACAAAGCTCGGATTTTGGCCGGATTAGCTTCAATACCTCTACTGGAGACAATGAAACCCAGGAGCTTTCCGGCTAGTATGCCGAAAACGCATTTTTCCGGATTGAGCTTGATGTCGTAGGTTCGGAGGTTGTCGAATGTGAGCCTCAAGTCGTCTATTAGAGAGTCGACGTGTTTGGTTTTGACGACCACATCGTCTACGTATGCCTCTACTGTTTTGCCGATCTGTTTCTCCAGACATGTCTGAATCATGTGCTGATATGTTGCGCCGGCGTTTTTGAGCCCAAAAGGCATTGTGTTGAAACATAAGGGGCCGTATGGTGTGATAAATGCCGTTGCGGCTTGGTTGGACTCCGCCATCTTGATTTGGTGGTAGCCGGAGTATGCGTCGAGGAAACACAATGGCTCGTGTCCTGTGGTACCATCGATAATTTGATCAATGCGGGGGAGGGGGAAGGGATCCTTTGGGAAAGCCTTGTTGAGGTCCTTGAAATCGACACATAGGCTCCAGGATTTGTCCTTCTTTGGTACCATCACCAGGTTCGCTAGCCAGTCCGGGTGTTTTATTTCTCTAATGAATCCGGCCTCTAATAACTTGGCTAGTTCCTCTCCCATGGCCTGTCTCTTAGGTTCGGAGAAATGTCGAAGAGCCTGCTTGACCGGCTTGAATCCCTTTAGGATATTGAGGCTGTGCTCGGCCAGCCTGCGTGGGATTCCTGGCATGTCTGAGGGGTGCCAGGTGAATATGTCCCAATTCTCGCGCAGGAACTCTCGTAGTGCGGCGTCCACAGCGGGGTTTAACTGTGCCCCGATGGAGGCCGTTTTTGTAGGGTCCGTTGGGTGGACTTGGAATTTGACTATTTCATCCGCTGGTTTAAAAGAGGTGGACTTGGATCTCTTGTCAAGTATTACGTCGTCCTTGTCCAATGTGGAGCGTAGCGCAGTTAATTCCTCGGCCGAAAGGGCTTCGGATAATTCCTCGAGGGCCAATGCGGCTATTTTGTTTTCGGCGCGGAGCGCTGTGTCCGGATCACTAGCGAGAGTGATGATTCCATTGGGCCCGGGCATTTTGAGCTTCATGTACCCATAATGGGGTATGGCTTGGAAGATCGTGAATGCCTCCCGTCCTAAAAGGGCGTGGTATCCACTACTGAACGAGGCCACTTGGAATGTAATTTCTTCGGACCTATAGTTCTCCGGCGTGCCGAATACCACATCTAGTGTGATTTTCCCAGCACAGCGTGCTTCCCGACTGGGGATGATTCCTCTGAAGGTTGTGCTGCTTTGCTCAATGCGGTTCCAGTCTATTTCCATTTTTTGAAGAGTTTCCTCATAGATGAGGTTTAATCCACTGCCGCCGTCCATGAGTACTTTGGTTAGTCGAAAGCCGTCCACAATTGGACTGAGGACCAGTGCAGCTGGTGCTCGGGCAGTTCGGAATTTAGGTTCGTCACTAGCATTGAAGGTAATAGCCGTGTCACTCCATGGATTCATTGCTGCCACGTGGCAGATTTCGGCGAGGCTGCGGAGTGTTCGCTTGCGCCTATTATTTGATGCGAAGGTTTCAAAAACTGTTAATACAGTATTGTTATCTGCGGGATGGTGCTCTGTGGCGTTTGGGATAAGAAGATCCTCACCACTTTTGGCCACCTGCCGGAGTATCCAACATGCTCTAAGGCTGTGTGTTGGTATGGTATCCATTGTACTATGAACTTTGCAGGGTCCGTTAAGCCATCCCTCCACTACAAAAAAATACACTTCCATGATGGTACGTGTTTGTCACAGTAGGTCGCGTTTTTTGTCATGCATGTACATCCATGACAAATTTATGACGGAATCAAGATAGTCATACCTATGCTGTCGTAGAAGTGTTCCATGACATTACGAAAATTATCATCACGGAAGTGTCCACTTCCATGACGATAAATCGTGCGTCACAGAAGTGCTTTCGTCAAGGGTGACCGACACGTGGCATCCACCGTAACGGAACGCCGTTAAGCTATCGGGTCGGGTTTTGGATCCGATAACCCGTTAACAACCCCGACCAATGGGAAATTTCCACGTGTAAAATTCTTATTGGCCGGACGAAACATGTGTCAGCTCGTCAGTGGGTCAGATAGGCGCCTATGATACGTCGACATGTGGCACGGCCCAACAGAGGCCCATTCCTGTGAAAAGGCCGGCCCATTTGACTTGGTCAAAAGGTGGCGGGCTGGCCCATGTAAAGCCTGTTAACGGCCTGTTCGCATATAGCCCATTTACAGCCCGCTAACCCAAGGCCCGTTACGACCTATCCGAATTAGGCCCAGTAGTGTCATCTGGGCCATCCAATATGATTCCAGCCCGTTTTAACTTTTGGCCCATGCATGGCCCATGACGTCTTTCGGCCCATATGAGGCCCTATGTAACTCCTGGCCTATTAACGGCCCATGGTGAAACTGGCCCGTAATGAACAGTGTATCACTTTACACCCATTAACGGCCCGTGGTGAAACTGGCCCATAATGAACAGTGTATCACTTTATACCCATTAACGGCCCGTTATTCCGTTGGGCGTTTTCCAGCCCATGTTATCTTTCGGCATTCTCAAAGCCCATTTATTCTTGGGCTCATTTGCAGCATTCGTTTACTTACTACCCGTTACTGTCATTTTCTACTTGTGGGCCAAATTCAGCCCGTGGTTACAGTCGGCCCGTTTGTGGTCCGTTAATACGTTGGGCCATTTTCATAGCGTCATCAAATACGGCCTATTAACGATGGCCCGTTATGGTCGGCCCATGAATGAACGATTCCAACTCTACCCCGTTTACGGCCATAATGCGGCCTGTTATTGGCCCATGTTTGGCCAATCAATCATACGGCCCGTATAAGGCCCATTGATGATATGGCCCATAGAAGGCCCATTGTTTCTATGGCGCGTAGAAGGCCTACTGTTTCTACGGCCCATAGAAGGCCTACTGTTTCTATGGCCCGTAGAAGGCCCACTATTTCTATGGCCCGTAGGAGGCCCAGTGTCACTACAGTAAATATTAGCCCATGGTTATTGTGGCCTAGTTTAAAAAAATAGGTTATTGCAGCCACTAGTTAACCGCAGAAAAAGAACTGCAATGACTACAAGCAAACAAATAAACAAGACAACAAGGAAATAAATAAGCAAGCAACTAACGCTAGGTTATCATGGCTATTACACATATTACATCCACTGGGCATCAAAGTTCGCCACCAGTGCAAATATAGGGAACAAAGCAGCATATCATATACACTAGCCGTCAAAATTGGCCACCAGTGCAAATAAACGCGGCAGCAAAACAAGAGAATAACTGAAACAACTTCAGAAGAGCTCAAGAAACGTTATCCTGGGTATCCACCATGCTGGCAATAAGCTTAGCAAGCTGATTAGCTTTGTCCTGTTTGGCGCTCAAATCCTCCAATGCTTGCTGTTGCACCAGAAAGTATGCATCTGAATGCTCCAGGGACTTCCGCAGTCCTTCTGCTTCTTGTCGCAACACAGCTGATCGATGTCTTTCAGCTTGTAGTTGAGACTCAAGAAACCGAACTGATTTAGACAGTGAGTTTGAATAGCTTGTGCAAGCGGTAGTGGCCAGTAACTCCAACACTAAACCAAGATAGGATGTGTCACTATCCTGAACCTTATCTGCATTACTTCCTTTACCGTTGCTTAATAAGGCACTCTTCCCCAATATTCTGTCAACATTCTAAAAGAAGAAACAAGCAGACACATAACAAGTTTAGCATGTACTAGTATATGAAACTCATTTCGGTGAACCAGTTCATTAGTAAGGTGGACAGGATTAAACTACCAAGTCTTCTATTGCCAAGTACTAGTACATAATAAAAGCATCAAACAAACATATATCTATGTCCTATGGTAGCAATGGAATCTTAAATTAGAACAATTGTTCTTCAGGTTTAGGCACTTGTTCTACATGAACAGAGTACAGTAAGACGCAAGAATATAATACTTAAAAATAGAAAATGATCTCATAGACCTTACCACATTCTTGGTTCGGGACTAGTACAGAACAAGGCGTTCCCAGTCATCGTCCAGTAAATGTGTCTCAGGAGAACGTAAGGGAATTTGATGAGTTTCTTTGACGGTGAAGTACGTTTTCTTCATGTAATTCCGATACTGCCACCAAGCATTCTTGAAGATAGCAGAGGTATTAGCACAGGTTACCTCATCCTGAGTTTCCAAATTGGTCCTTCTCTATAGAGAAAAATGTGAAAATTTGCTGTATTATAACCATCATGGAGGTAGGATGTATGGGACGAAGCAAAGTAATTGCCATGAATAACATTACTTACACATAACTCTTGGATAAACACCTGCAACTGGCATTTTCCTTCATCTTCAGTATAATATTTCCAAGATGGGAAGATACGCACATATGATTTAACAACATCAAATGCGATAGATGCTAAACTACGACTAGCTGGTTGTGCATCCTCCACAGGAATAGGCGTACTAACTGGTGGAATTGGGGTTCGCCGTGATAGTACTGGCCCTTTGGGCATTGGAGCTGCCTTACTAACTGCTCTTGTTTGGGAGCTTTGTGGTGGAGATGGTGATGTGTCAACAGGAACTGGGTTACTATCGGCTGGGGTTGGGGTTAGATTGGGTGAAGCTGGTTCTCTGTCCATCGTAGTAGGGGTACAATCTGCGAGAGTTTGGGTTATGTGTGGTAGGGCTAGTTCTTGTGCATGTACAACCGGGGTGCTATCTCCACCAAGAGGTAGCACTGTTTTATTTGAAGACCGTGTTTTTAGTCCGCTAGATACTGGCATCACCCGCTCCAATTCAAATGGCTGATAAACATGAAACATAGTTGAATGTACAGACATTGTATAGAGACGAATGCAATAGATAGTGTGGAAAAAAGAGGGCATGAAATAGTTGACATGTATATTGTTTAATTAAAACGGATAGCATGACATAATTTCACATATATGATTTCTATCTAAACTGGATAGCATAGCATAACATAATTCAAAGATATGATGAATAACTAAACATGATCGCATGACATAATTCACCTACATGTTATCTAAGTAATCAGGATTGCATCATTTAATTCACATATGTGATTTATATGCTAAACAGAGGGCATTCGATATGATGTCTGAACTAAGAACATGGTGTTGAATATTGTGTATATGATGTCTAAACTATGCAATGCAAGACACCGTATGCATGATATGAGCAGTATAACTGTGCCAAGTTAGAGCATACACCTCAGTGGGGGAATAGGACTGGTCATCTGTCTCTGAATCCATCTTTGAGGAGCTATCGGGACCCAACAAGAGATCTGCTTCGACAGGAAGCACTGTCTGCTCTGAAGGCCTTGTTTTCACTCCAGATTTTTCCATCTCCCACCCAAATGGCTGATTCACAGGAAGAGTAGTTTAATGTACAAACATTGTCGACAAATTGAAATATAATGAAGAAAAGGATGGGCAAGATATCATTCAAATATATGATGCCTGGTTAAACAAGATGGCATTGCACATTTCACATATATTATGGCTGGCTAAAAGACATGAGACTGCATAATTCCCATATTTGATATAGAAACTAAACAGGTGGCATTACAGAACATGTCTAAACTAAGCAGATGACATATATGATGTCAAAAGTAGGCACTACAAGGCAACATATGCATGATATGACTAACATCATCATGCCAAGGTAGAGCAAACACCTTGGGGGGTAAATAGGAGTGGTCAGCGGCGTCCGAATCCGCCTCAGAACAGATATCTTCCTCTGGATTACAATCTGGAGAGGGGTGGGGAGGGTTTGCCATTGAACCCACCATGGAGCGATGTCTGCATGACATTGTATTGCCGCGCAAAACTCTTCTCTTTTTCTCTACATGTTCAGCATGACTGTGTACAATATCTGACATGCATACGAAAAAAATATGGTGAGATTATGTAAGGAGAGCATGTCGAAATTTAGAGTGATGGTAACAACCAGTGGATCGATGTTTTTCCGTTGAACCAAAATAGCCCTAATGGATCGACGTTAATGTATAGTAATAAGTGATGCAACAAGTGTACAACCTCTTTGCCATAGCCGTGTCGACCTCAGCATCATTGGGTTGGTCACTGAAGCAGTTGAGGCAGAGGTGGCTGTCGGAGGTGTGGAGGAAGATCTGAGGAATCTGTAGACGGCGTCCAGGGCACTGCTCTGTTGTGATGGATCGTTCTGTCGTTGGAGCAGCTCCGGTGAGCCGTAAGACATCAAGGCTGAAGCAGCACAAGACAGACATCGTCAATCTCAAGTGGGATTCTAATAGCATCTCCAATAGATGATGTAAAATGTAAAATTAACATCACCAAAAACCACCTGACTACAATAGATGAGGTAAAAACTTTTGACTCTAAACTTAACTGTCGAAACTGAAATTTACTGTGGAATCTGAATGCTACTGTCGAAACTGAACGCAATGGTAGCAGAGAGGCACTTGACATGTAGTTTAGGGAGGGCCTGCAGTTCATCTTCAACCTGCACCCCCCTGAGCCGCCAGCCACCACCGGCCGAACCGCCGGCCCCAGCACCGCCTCGCCGCCCCGAAACAACTCGCCACTGCCGCCCCGGCCAGCCCTCTAGGCCCCCCGCCCCACCCTGAACCCTAAGATAAACAGCGGGGTACCTCTCCGGCGAGCCCCCGTCCCCACTACGGGTGGTTCTTCCTTAACTCCGGCGAGCCCCCCCCAACCCCTGAAAATCGACTGACCCAAAAGTCGATTCAGTCGACTAAAGTGTGGCTTAATCGGAGCAGAGCAGCAACACGAGCGAGGGGGAGAGTAGCACCAGCAGCTGGGCGAGCGAGCGATCGAGCGAGAGCCGGAGCAGCAGCAGCAGATCCAACTGGTATGGACGCCGCTGCCGAAGGGGCCTCGCACTGGGGAGAGCCGCCGTGGAGATGTCGCCCGCGGCGCCGGCTTCAAGGTAGTCGTTCCATGGGGGTGCGGGATGGAGCACCGTCGGCGCCGGGAGGTCGAGTTAAGGAGAAGGTGCGATGCGATGAGTGTACAACCTCTTTGGTGGCACCGAGTAGGCCTCGGCTTCGTCCAAGGAGTCGGTGAGGATGCTGTGGTTCCGGTGGAGCAGGTTAAGGCGGCGCTGTGGGGATGGAGCAGCCGCGATAGACGAGGCGATCGTCGGAGCAGCTCCTTGGAGGTGGAGGACGGGACGGCGAGATGGACGACGAATCATCATCCGAACAGGTGGACGAGGGACGTCGAGCTATTGCGGTGGACGACGTCGTCGGCGAAGAGGCTCCGGCTGGGCAGCGGTGACATGGCGGACGGAGGAGGGTGGGGTTTCGCGGCTGGAGCGGAGAGGTTATGGCGGCCTGGGATTTCGAATGGCGAAAAGGGGGCGATGGGAGGGGGTGAAGCATGACTTAGGAACGCGCTTGTCCAAAATGTAGGGTGTGTTACAAAAGTACCCCCCACCGATTTGAACTAGCGGCCCTTTCGGCTCAGGGTTAGAAGGGGGATTTCGCGTGTCGGGATTTGGCAGCTGGAGGGAGTTTTCACGTGCGTTGTAATTTCGGGATAGCAAGGCGCTGGTTGTGAAGGCGCCAGTTTTGGGAGCACGATATCTGAATTTTCGGGATATAACAAGACACGGGTTGAATTTTAGGGACAAGCCTAACGTGTAGTAATATTGAACTTGTACGTACCAAATCAATTCGCACTTCCCTCAACCAAAAAGAAAAAGAAAAAAATAAAACTATTCACACCACACAAAGAGAGAGTCTTGCCCCGTTTTACTATACAAATGCTATTCAAAGCTACTCCCTCCTTCCATCTATATAGGCCTAATGCGTTTTTCGATGCTAACTTTGACCAAATATTAGAGCAATGATATATGACATGCAACTTACACAAAGCACACCGTTAAATTCGTCTGTGAAAGGTTCTTTCAATGATATAATTTTCACATTGTGCATGTCATGTACTATTAATCTTGTCAATAGTCAAAGGCGGTCTTAGAAATCTCATTACGCCCTATATAGATGGAAGGAGGGAGTATGAATCCATGTTATGTCCGATTAAATTCTTTCGCTTGCTGTATAATGCATGTAACCTACTCATACCAACATTTTAGTGCATTCCAAATGTGTATACTACCGCTGCAATTCGAACTAAATTTGAATTCGTTTCTCTATTTCAATAAGAATCTACAATCATGATTGTTGCCAACTTCAACCATCATAGTTTCCTTGCTATCCTCCAGATATAAATCAGACGGCCTATAATGCAGGGTGGCAGGCACACCATCATCAACAACTCCGTTTTTTATAAGAGTAGAGATAAAATATATTAAATGTAGTATACCATGTTCATAACCACACCATGTGTATCACCGTTATATATATTCACACATCCGTCGGTTTGAAACACTATGATAAATTCTTCAAATATCCGAATTCGCTTTTTATAATGAAGTATATATGATCTCTATTCATCTTTTACACCCACACAACCCTCTTAACTTTGTAGCTAGCGCTAACTTTCTCTTGTGCATGCACACGCCCGCATCCCTCTCACCCTCCCTCAGCATTCTCTAGCTCCATCGCGCAAATTCGTCTTTTCACTTTAGGTCGTTCACCCACGGTGTGTGTAGGTCCCCCAGTTCCTTCTTTACGGCACACATCGATCGATATGCCTCTCTAGCCAGGTGTGCCTAGCACAAACACAAGCATCCCCTCTTCTCTTGTCACCGTCCATGCCTCACTCCCACCACTCTTTTCATTGTTCTCGTACTCGCACACTCCTCCCCCTTGATATAGTATGCCTCTCGTACCACCTCCTACATGCATCCCTCTCTCTCTATCCTTCTCCTCGTGCCTCATTTGCTTCTAACACACACATGCATGTATACCAATCGTTCTCCCAACATATACCTAGATCGACTTTAACTACCCCCCCCCATCGATCGACGTACCTCACAAGTTATGTCTCTCCTTTCTCTTACAAAGGGCGATTGATCTTCCTATGTAGTTACGTCTGCTTACCACAGCCACATCGCCCCCTCATCATTCGTGCATGCCTCCTGACCCGTCTCTCACACGCACGTGCACAGACAACAAGCAACCATCTCCTCTCTTATTGATATTGCGGGCGTGCCCTCCGTTTGTCTAGCAAGCCTATCCCACCATTTGTTAGAAGCAACTCCACTACCACCCCCTCCAACACTCTAGCTCTCTCTCTCTCTCCCAACCTTATTCATCTCCTGCACATATGCATGGATGCCGATGAATCTTCCTTAATACATGAGGCAGATCGATCTCCTTAATACATGAGGTAGGCCTCTCTCCTCCTCCACACATATACCAGCCATTGTACCTCTATAGTTAATTGGGCCTCCCTCTTCCCCCACCACACACCGATAGTCGAGCGCTGCAGGTAGGTATCCATGCCACCGAGACAAACTGCACATGTCCCATCTCACGTTCCAGTAGGCTAGCCACTCTATATCTTTGACGTGGGCACACACAAATTCGATGGCACTCTTTATCGATCGCGCGTGCGCCCACACACACACATCATCCCTCTCTTCGATTCTATGGACACCTCAAGCCGATGATACCTCCACTCTCTTCTTGTGGATCGCCCCATCTATATATATGTTATATCCAGGACTCTATTTCACACACATTCCATATGTTAAATTTTTTGATTGACCCCCCCCAAAAAAACTCTCAAGTACCCACACACTATATCTCTCTAGGTTTGTATCTCCCTCACACAACCCCACGTAGGTGGTGTACGTATACAAGAAGAGAATAGGTGCACCGTGCATGTACTCACGCTTCGTGCCCAGCCACACCCGCGCGGGTACACAGTGGAGCTCATTTCTCCGCAGAAGCTGAATTTGTTTTTGAAACATCAACTGGCCAGAGACTCAAAAACTTATTTGCCCATTAGTGACTTGTCAGGGCGGTGGATTTTAGTTTGTACGATAATGCTGCATCCACCTAAAGTAAAGAAAGTTCTTACGTAAACTTCCTAGTAATTCCCTCTTCGTAGGTGCAGCATTACTCCTCACATTTGTAATATCAGTTTGAAACTTGTAATATTGCTGTGTCCTATTCCTGCGTTTTCAAAATCATGCGAATCAAACAGGTCCTGATTTGGTGATGATGTTGTGCCTCCCATCTTTCACCAATAGCCGTCGGATCTAGATCTGACGCATACAAACCAAGCTTCTCCATTTTTTCAAAAACATGCCTGCACTTGTTCCCTATTTACAAACAACTCCTTGTCTCTCACAATCTAGGAGTATAAGCCCATGGAAAAATCTGGCGCGATGGCCGCTGCCGGAGCCGTCCACCCCCAATCTTGGTGTTCCGTGCAATGCACGGGCATCTACGCATGGGAAATTATGTCGAACAGGGCTAGTTGTAAGCAGGCTAGCTCTACAGCCATGATGATAGTGACTGCAGACGGTGAGGCTGACTATGGTATGCCAAACACGGCACCTATACTCAGGTGTCATCTCCGGTGCAGGGTCTTGTCACTTCACTGTGAGGAGCAGCACGCAATAATTTGACCAACGGGTAGTACAGTGCTAGTACTCCTACTACTACATTGGTAGTACTACTACTAGTACTAGTAGCACCACCGTCTAGATTTAGGAGTACTACCACGTCCACTGGCACCGAGGAACGTCTCCAGGTAGTATTTCTTGAGGCCGCCAGGGCGAGGGGCCGCTTGGACGACAACTTCGTCTCCTTGTTCGACGAGGTCCTCATCGGTTTCCTCGACAAGTTCACCGTCGTCAAGAAGCTTGCGGACGACTTTGACGCAAGCCTCCAGCCGACACGCCTAGGCTCTGCGTTGCCCGCCACCCTTAACGACCACTATGGTAACAACCTCTTCGACGCACTGGTGGCCCTGCGACTACCCACCGTCGCGCCGGAGAATGTCCACCTCGAGGTCGCGCTTGCCGCGCAGCGCCTGGCGCAGCAAGACACCATCGACATAATCACCCACGTCTACGCGCAAATCGTCCACAAGGACTACTACATGCAAGAGGAGGACGATAGGACGCTGGCCTTCTTGGAGCGCAGGGCAACCTTGGACGGCACTGTTCAGAAGCACTGTAACACCCCGGATGTAACTTTCCCTAATTGTACTCCAACTCTTGCCGTTTTCGGCGTTAAGTTATATTTATTTTCTCGGGTTCGGGTCTTTGTCTCCGTGTGTTGTTATCGTTGTCATGCATATCATATCATGTCATCATGTGCATTGCATTTGCATACGTGTTCGTGTCATGCATTCAAGCATTTTTCCCGTTGTCCGTTTTGCGTTCCGGCGCTTCGTTCTCCTCCGGTGGTCATTTCTAGCTTTCTTTCATGTGTGGGGATTAAACATTTCCAGATTGGACTGAGACTTGCCAAGCGTCCTGGGTTTACTATCGGTAGACCGCCTGTCAAGTTTCGTACCATTTGGACTTCGTTTGATACTCCAACGGTTAACCGAGGGACCGAAAAGGCCTCGTGTGTGTTGCAGCCCAACACCCCTCCAATTTGGCCCAAAACCCACCAAGCTCTGCTCCATCTCCTAGAGCGTTCGATCACGATCGCGTGGCCGAAAACCGCACCTCATTTGGACTCTCCTAGCTCCTCTTATGCCTATAAATAGACCCCCTCCGTTTTCGGATCTCCCCTCTCCCCGAAACCCTAAAAAATTCATCCCTCCGCCGCCGGACATGTCCGCCTCCTAGCGGACGAAATCGCCGCCGCCGCCCCGCGCCAATCGCGCGCCGACACGTGGCCGCCGCGTCCCTCACCCGCCGCCGGCCCGGGAGGCCCAGGAGGGGCCCCCGCGAGCCCATCCACGCGCCGCCGCCCGAGGCCGCCATCCCCTCCGCCTCTTCCAACTCCGGCGGCCGGAGCCGCCATCGCCGCCGCCTCGCCCAGCCGCCGCCTTGCCGCGCCGCCCGCCGCCGCCTCCCGGCCCCGCCGCCCGCTGCCGGCGACCACCCCGGCCGCCTCCTCCACGCCAGCCTGCCGGCGAGCGCCGGATCCTTCGGTGAATAGTGCGCGAGATCCGATCCGGTTCGCAGCTACAGTAACCCTAGATCTAGGTCATTTTTTTTGCTAAGTCCTGAAATTCTTGATCCAAGTTGCTCTGTTCGAGGCCCCGTAACTTTGCATCCGTAGCTCCGATTTGGACATATAGTATATCAAAATGTTCGCCTCGATGAGTACATCATTTCATTCCATTGCATCATTTTCATTTGAGCTCATCTTGATGCCCGAAATGCTGTTAGAAGAGGGCTTCGTGAGTTAATTGTCAGATCTGCTAGTTCATCTTAGACTTTTGTCATTTTTGCCATGATTGTTGTGTGCATGATATGCCTGTGAGTCCTTCATATGTTTTGTTAAGCATCTTGTTATCTTTCCATAGGTGCAACCCATGCATTTTTAGGATGTGTATGGTGACTTGTGCAAGCTTGCAAAGTGAGGCACCCGGTAAATCTGTTTTCAGGGACTTGGTAGTTTTCACTAAGTCTGGGATTATTTACTTCATGATGCCATATGTTCATGTTGTTTGCTAGTGATCCGTGCCTCTTTTGTGGATGATCAGTAAAGGAGTTTTGTTAATCTTGTAGTGCTCTATCCATCCATGTCTTTGTTTGCAATTATGGAGCACCCTAGCTTGGGTCAATTGAGCTCTACTTTTGCTTCGTTGCGGATCTAGGCAGATCGTCAACTTGTTTGCGATTTTGCCGATGTTATTATAGTTGATCCGTGCATCCTATGCTATTGTTCTTGCCATGTACAGCTTGTATTTTGTGCCTTCTTTATGGATGTATGCTTGTCTTGCCATGACTTGCATCGTGGTGAGCGCATCGAGCTCGTAAACATGCCTTCGTGAGTTATATTTCAGCATGTCCCAGTTTTCACTAAGTCTGAAAACTGATTATGTTTTTGCTATGTTCGTGTGCTTGTTAGTATATTTTGTGATCCCTTTTGGCTCAAGGTCACTAAGGGACTTTTGTTAATCTTGTTGAGTAGCTCCATGCCATGTCTTTCTTTGTCATGTTCAGGTCTTGTAGTCTGAAATCTGTTTTGCATTTGCATTTTTGCCATGCTTGTTTGAACCTCATAATAGATGAATTGGCCGTGGCTCAGTGCTAGTCTTTTGTTAAGCATCTTGTGTGCATCCCTGCCATGTATTTTGTTGTCATGTTTGGGTGCTGTAGCATGTTCATTTCATTGCATTTAAATGCCTACTTGTTGTAAATCGCAGACCGGTGTCATTTTTGAATCGCTTGCCATTTCCAAACCGTAACTCCGATTCCGGCGTTCTTTATATCGTTTTCAAGTGATTTCATCTCATCTTTCCAGTGGCACCCTTGGAATTCCAAGTTGAGGCCAGGTTCATGCATTTCCTGTCATATCTTGCATTTTTGCATCCCGCATCGCATCCCGCATAGCATATCATCATTTCATCATATTGCTTGGTCTTGCACGTGGTTGATTGTATCCTTTTTGCTTGTTTGTCTTGTTGGGTAGAGCCGGGAGACGAGTTCGCTAACGAGGAGCCCGTTGAGTTTGCTTTTGAGGATCCAGCCAACTCTGACAGCTTTGCAGGCAAGATGATCATACCCTCGAAATCACTACTATCTTTGCTATGATAGTTTGCTCGCTCTTTTGCTATGGCAATGCTACGATGCCTACCTTTTGCTTGTCAGCCTCCCAATTGCCATGTCAAACCTCTAACCCACCATGTCCTAGCAAACCATTGATTGGCTATGTTACCGCTTTGCTCAGCCCCTCTTATAGCGTTGCTAGTTGCAGGTGAAGATTGGAGGTCGTTCCTTGTTGGAACATCTTTTATTTACTTGTTGGGATATCATTATATTGCTATGTTATCTTAATGCATCTATATACTTGGTAAAGGGTGGAAGGCTCGGCCTCTCGCCTAGTGTTTTGTTCCACTCTTGCCGCCCTAGTTTCCGTCATATCGGTGTTATGTTCCCGGATTTTTGCGTTCCTTACGCGGTTGGGTTATAATGGGAACCCCTTGATAGTTCGCCTTGTTTAAAGCTTTTCCAGCAATGCCCAACCTTGGTTTTACCATTCGCCACCTAGCCTCTTTTTCCCTTGGGTTACCGGAGCCCAAGGGTCATCTTATTTTAACCCCCCCGGGCCAGTGCTCCCTCTGAGTGTTGGTCCGAACTGAGCTACCTGCGGGGCCACCTCAGGGAAACTTGAGGGTTGGTTTTACTCGTAGCTAGTCTCATCTGAGTGTGCCCTGAGAACGAGATATGTGCAGCTCCTATCGGGATTTGTCGGCACATTCGGGCGGTGTTGCTGGTCTTGTTTTAACCTGTCGATGTGTCTTGAGTGACCGAGATACCGAGTCTGATCGGAACGTCTTGGGAGGAGGTCTATTCCTTCGTTGACCGTGAGAGCTTGTCATGGGCTAAGTTGGGACTCCCCTGCAGGGATTGAACTTTCGAAAGCCGTGCCCGCGGTTATGGGCAGATGGGAATTTTTTAATGTTCGGTTGTAGATAACTTGAACCTTAATTAATTAAAATGAATCAACTGAGTGTGTTACCGTGATGGCCTCTTCTCGGCGGAGTCCGGGAAGTGGACACGGTGTTGGAGTAATGTTTGCGCAGGTTGCTCTCTAGCTTCTCGCTCGTGCCTTGCCTCCTCTTCTCGCTCTCTTTTGCGAATAAGTTAGCCACCATACTTGCTAGTCGCTTGCTGCAGCTCCATTCATATTTTACCTAGCCTTACCTATAAGCTCAAATAGTCTTGATCACGAGGGTGCGAGATTGCTGAGTCCCTGTGGCTCACAGATTACTATTACACCAGATGCAGGGCCTGATGATTCCGCCCCAGGAGACGCGTATGAGCTCAAGTGGGAGTTCGACGAAGACTCTCAATGATACTATGTTTCCTTTCCCGACGATCAGTAGTGGTGCCCAGTTGGGGGTGATTGGGACCGTGTCGCTTGTTGGGTTCTCTTTTATTTTGGCGCCGTAGTCGGGCCATGAGTGTTTGGATGATGTATGTTATTTATGTACTCTGATGTGACGTGGCGAGTGTAAGCCAACTATGTATTCCCCTTTTTATTCTATATGTTACATGGGATGTTGTGATGATTGCCTAACTTGCGACATTGCTTTCATTGCGGTTATGTCTCTAAGACGTGCCTCGACACGTGGGAGCTATAGCCGCATCGAGGGCGTTACAAGCACGTTGAGCTCACCGCCAACGCCGCTGCTCCTCACACGTCGGTGGGTGACCCGGCGCACTAGGGCGTGAGGATGTCGTTGAACGTTGATGGATCCGTATGTATTTTTATCTTTCCGTCAAATCCATGTAGTAGTATATAATACTACAGTAATTATCTTACCTTTCACATCAACTTCATAATTTTCATACGTACTCCATGCATGAACGGCGCCAGAACCAAACTTCTCATTACTCTAGGCAAAATCGTTATTTTCTATCTATCAGTCGTGCCATGGAGCAGAACAAAATTTTACAAGTTACGAGTTCAAAAGGAAAAGCCTGACATGTTCGCGTCGCACCCCCACACGGTTGGTCCGGCACGCCGCTCAAGCGGGAATGCGTGCGGTGTTGCATTTTCACTTACAAGTGGGACCGCAGTTGAGCAAACCGACTATCGGCAAACCCCCACCCCGCCCACCGCGCGATGGCAGAGAAAACAGGAGGGAGAAGAGATGGTTGTAGCACGGACTCCAAGAAAATTGGTGTCAGATGGGATTCGTGTGGGTGGCGTGTGCCGTACTGCTAGACATGAATGCTACTGAGTTATGGCCCATGCCACCCCACTATATCGAGCCTATATCGAGGTACGTAGAACAAATTTCCTGCAGTCCGTGCTCAGCCCTCCTCTATCTCTCTTCTCAGCCAGCCAGCGGACGCACGGAGCCCATCGTCTGTTTGCTCACATGCGACCCCACATGTCAGTGAAAACGTAAGAGGACCCACTAAACCTGCACATCTTTCACCTCGACGTGCTGGTGATGAAAAACAAATCCAATAAAGATCTTCGGTGGCCACTTTTGGAGTTACTCAAGAGTAGTAAGATTCTATTTACAGTTTAACCCAAGATGCACATCTCGTGGCTTCAACTACCACTCTATTTCCTTTCATGACACGACCTGGATGCTGGATGTCCCACGTGTCGGCAAAAGGAGGAAGAACCCGACCAAATCTTCGGTTCTGCTCTCGGATGAGATTAGTGCACTTGTTGATACTCCTACTAGAATAGTGGCTAGACATGAGACTAGATGCGAGGAAGCAACGTCTACTTCTTTACACTCGAAGAAGAAAGAAGCACGCAAGATCGAGCCTCCGCAGATCAACAATGAATGCATTGAGAAGGCACAAATCCAACTTACAGGAGTAGTAAAATGTATTCTTGTGGTTCTTGTTTTCTTTGGTCTTGCTTTTCTAGTCAAAATTATCGTTGGAGTTCGTGCAAAATGGAGGTCCGTTTGGGGTCGTGCATTGGAGTTGGCCTTACAAGTGGGACCGCAGTTAAGGAAACCGACTATTGGCAAACCCCCACCTCGCCCGCCACGCGATGGATGAAGTTAGAGAAACGACGAGGTTGAAGAGATTGCTCTAGCACAGACTCCAAGAAATAATATGGTGTCAGATGGATGTCGTGGTGGTGGCGTGTGCCGTACTCCTGGACGTGAATGCTTGTTCTGGCCCATGCCACCCTACTACTCCTACTACTTACTCCTACTATACAGTACTAGTATCGAGGATTTGAGGTGCTGGTTAGATACAGCGAACACATTAACATATGGCTACAGTAAAAACACCCGCCCGACGCGCGAAGCATGTGAAGCTAGTACAAATAGTGTACTACTATTGTTGATTGGCCTCATCTGATAACCTGTTGCAATGCACGTACAATTATGTATTTGGAAAATATTTTTTTACCTCATCGCACCACTCACTCAGAGAAGCGACTCGAAAGCCATTCATAAATTTAGTAAGTTTATCACACGCATATCATTTTATTACATACAACAGGTCATCAACCCACATCGACAACGAGGATACATTATAAATACTAAAGTTTTCACCACACAACAAATAACAAGCCATGAAATGAACTTCAACTCAACCATTCCGTGGCGTTGGAAATGCTTGCTTCACAAGTGATTCTTTGGGACGGGCCATCCGTTGTCGATCTGGAGACCAACGCAGGACTGATCATCCAG
Source organism: Triticum urartu (assembly GCF_056163025.1). Taxonomy (NCBI): domain Eukaryota; kingdom Viridiplantae; phylum Streptophyta; class Magnoliopsida; order Poales; family Poaceae; genus Triticum; species Triticum urartu. Next base: position 358,313,931 of record NC_141877.1, read on the forward strand.
GCTGAAGCGGCCTACTATATCAGTACCAGGGTAGGGAACCACCCAAATGTCCAAGGTATAGACACAGTTGCTTCTCATAAATGTGTCAACAGCAGTTGGATCGCCTTTCACCATCATTGGATAGTTTTGTCCAAGGAAGAGCGAGTTTTCTCCAAGACTATCAATTCTGTGCCAGGGAGAAGGAGTTGGCGCTAGCACACTAGTATCCATCCCGAATACCATGCAACAGGTGTTGGAATAAGTCAGGAGAGTGCGACCATGGGAGACACCTGCTTCCTTAGCAGTAACATCATTAGTGGGCTGTATACACACAAGAAGAGGTGATCCATCGGAATTAGTTTCCAGGCGCCACAGAGTATATCGGCGCTGCTCGTGATCATCACCATCGGCATCTCCCCCTTGGTTATAAAATTTTTCAAGTATAGGTGGTGGGATGTTCACAGGACCTTGGAAACACAGGAAGAAGGTTAATTAGTAAAGGGAAACTTGCTAACTCGCATGCATGTGGATGAAACAATTATAATTACGGTGGAAGACAAACGTACCGAAACTACGAGGATACCATGCAAAAAGAGTGCCACGAGTGGTGGCAGCAAACACAAGGCCCTCATATTGAATTGCATCACAGTACTCATTCGTGCATAGAAATTGATTTTTGAGCAATGTCCATCGAGTCAAACCACTAAGGATGGCAACAAGCTTGTCGAAGATAGCAACAACTTCATAGTTGTTGTAATTCCAAGAGCGGTTGGGAACTCGACAAATTGCTATCTTCCGTAGAAGATAGTCACCATGATCGTATTTGAACGCGCGTACATTACCAGTGTGCTCAACCTCTGGGCAGTGTGCTGAGATTTTTGGAAGTGGAACCCGGTGGTGAGTGTACACATTCACAAGTTCCCACTCACAGTTGGACCCAATGTAAACAACCCAATATCCATTTGCGCCCGCCCAAGCCTTGCCCTCAAGCGATGGCATCTTAACATCATACGTATCATTATCAAGCGGCATCAACTTGCACAGGGCGAGGCCTCCGTCGTGCCGGCGCCAGACATTAGGGTCACGGCAAAGAAGATAGAGGAGATCAAACCGCTCCTTGACTCTTGGGTTCTTTGTAATGATTTTATTAGTTGAGTCGAGAATGGGCTTGAACGAACCTGCCATGCTAGCCGAGGTGATGACGTCGCACTGATCAATGAGTTCCTCCACCACGTCATCTTTCAGATCGGGGCAAGAATAACGGGGTCGTTTCTGGCCTGTTCCCTCCATGGAGAAGACAATCAAACAATGGCAGAAGAAAGGGTGAAGGACTGAAGCAAAATGGAGGAGGGAGAGGAAGAGCGTGCGACAGCAGTTCCAAATCGAGAGGGAAAGGCGAAGAGTCGGTGGACAGTTCCGAGTTTGCCACGGTTCATGAAGAGGCGCCCCGGCCTACACGTCCATTCGGAAATACTCCTACTACTCGCCGTCGTCTCACTGATATGTTGGAACGGGACCACATTTCAAAGAAACATGGTGTGTAATTTCTCGTGCAAAATGCGATCTGGCCGCGTTAGCCCGAGGTGCCGCATTAGTTATCGACCTTTATTTTTTTAATGGCGTGCCGATCAGTTTTGAAGCACGACTAACTGGTACTGTACGTGGAGAGGATGACAGCAGGGACCCACCAAGGTCATGGCAGTACGCAAGCAAGTGCCTCCTTATTTCAAGCCAATAAAAAAATGGCTCCTCCTAATGGATTTCTGACATCTGGGTCCCATGCCATTGTCAACGTAGTCAATAAACGAGAGAATTGCACAACGAGCGGCTGACACCAGGGACCCAGCAGCTCGCCCAGTTATTTTTGTTTTGGGTTAATTTGATAAATGCCACTCCAAATCTGGTGTATCCGAGAAATGCCACTGCAATTTCCAAACTTTGAAAAATGCCATTTCATGCCGTTTCTGTGGCATTTTTCGAAGTCTGGAGTGGCGTTTTTCAAAGTTTGCAAACTGCAATGGCATTTTTCAAAATTTGCAAAAATTGTAGTGGCATTTTTCAAAGTTTGGAAATTGCAGTGGCATTTTTATGAATCGTCATAATTGGAGTGGCATTTATCTAATTTGTTTTTGAGACGGAAGTAGGGTGTCAACTGGGCTGTGCGGGACACTCTGGCCTGTCTAGACAGCCTTTTCTTTTATGTTTACCACATACCAGCCCAGTAGTTTTTTTTCTTTCTGAAAATGGCTAGCCCAGTTCTTTTGTGATTTGTCAAGTAAGTCGCTTTATCAGGCCTGCTGGGCTACAAATCTTTCAAGACGAGGAGAGCTTCATTCGGCTGGCCGAGAAAATGGCCTATCAGTAATGAGAAATGGGTTGTACATTTTTAAAACACATCAAACCGGCAATTATTTTCAAATATCTTTTTTTCATTTCGTTATTTTAAATTGCATTGATTTTTATGCGTGGACAATTTATTGGATTTTATATTGATATACATTTATTTTGAAAATCTGTCTGAATGTGACTCGAAATTTCGAGATTAAAAACAGTTCAGACCGCATAGACATATGCAAAATTTCGTATAATTTTTTAACCATGGCCACAATATGGGATGTAAAGCTAACATAAATAATATGGGCTCCAAAAAACCCATAAGAATTAGCAAATGGGCTGTAAATTATTTGAAATAATGGCAGATGGGCTGTATGCTGTTTTCCACAGATTTGAGGCTTTCCACAGATGGCCTGTATACTGTTGGATGTCCATCCAACGGCCGTCGTACTTCTTCAATCTCTGCTCTTCCTGCTCCAGCCGCTCAAACAAGCGCCGACAGGAATGCCTGCTCCCTCCTCCCCGTGGCCGGCTGTGCTGCCGTGCAGGCCTCACCGCCGCACCGTACTCCCATCGCTGGCCTAGCCATCCCTCTACTCACCCACACCTGCTGTTATTCTCCGGCGACGGTAAACGAACCAGTAAACCCTCGTACAGTCGTACTCCCCTCCGCGTTGGAAACAAAAACAACGGCCGAGTCTTCCCTGCCTCCGTGTCTTTCCCTTCCTAGGCCTCGCCGTCTTCCACCGCCCTGGTGCTCTCGGCGTGGCATGGTCAGCGTGGTCAACGACCGACATGCATCTGAAGTGGACTGTACATGGAGAGGCTGACAGCTGGGTCCACGGCCGCACGCAAGGAAACGCCTCCTTATTACGCGCAAAATAATGATTTCCTCCACCTGACATCTGGGACCCACCAAAACGGCCTCTGTATTTCACGAAAAAAACATTACCGCCGCTGACAGGTCGGACCCACCAAACGTGCATGCTACAAGACTTGCAAACTTCAACACAAGCATTTCTCAATTTCACAACTACTCAACTAGCACGAATTTGATATTATTACCTCCATATCTCAAAACAATCATCAAGCATCAAACTTCTCTTAGTATTCAAAACACTCATAAGAAAATTTTAACTATTCTTTGAATACCAAGCATATTAGGATTATTTAAGAAAACTACCATGCTGTTTAGGACTCTCAAAATAATATAAGTGAAGCACAAGAGTTCATCTATTTCTTCAAAATAAAACTACCACCATGCTCTAAAAGATATAAGTGAAGCACTAGAGAAAATGACAAACTACTCCGAAAGATATAAGTGAAGATCAATGAGTAATTGAATAATTATGCAACTATGTGAAGACTCTCTAACATTTAAGAGTTTCAGATCTTGATATTTTATTCAAACAGCAAGAAAAACTAAATAAAATAAAATGACGCTCCAAGCAAAACACATATCATGTTGTAAATAAAAATATAGCTCCAAGTAAAGTTACCGATGAACGAAGACGAAAGAGGGGATGCCTTCTGGGCATCCCCAAGCTTAGGCTCTTGGCTATCCTTGAATATTACCTTGGGGTGCCTTGGGCATCCCCAAGCTTAGGCTCTTGCCACTCCTTATTCCATAGTCCATCAAATCCTTACCCAAAACTTGAAAACTCCACAACACAAAACTTAACAGAAAACTCGTAAGCTCTGTTAGTATAATAAATCACCACTTCAAGGTACTGTAATGAACTCATTATTTATTTATATTTGTGTTAAACCTACTTTATTCCAAATTCTCTATGGTTTACAAATTATTTTACTAGCCATAGATTCCTCAAAATAAGTAAACAACACATGAAAAACAGAATCTGTCAAAAACAGAACAGTCTATAGTAATCTGGATCAAACGTATACTTATGGAACTCATAAAGTTCTCAAATAAATTGATGGACCTGAGGACTTTATCTATTGACCATCTTCAAAAAGAATTAACCAAATAGCACTCTCCAAATAAAAATGACAGCAATTCTCGTGAGCGCTAAAGTTTCTGTTTTTACAGCATGATCAACAAGACTTTCCCCAAGTCTTCCCAACGGTTCTACTTGGCACAAACACTAATTAAAAGCATAAAACCACATATAAAAAGAGGCTATATGAATTATTTATTACTAAACAGGAATAAAAAGTAAAGAACAAGAATAGGATTGGCTTGCCTCCCAACAAGCGCTATCATTTAACGCCCCTAACTAGGCATGATGATTTCAATGATGCTCACATAAAGGAGAAGAATTGAAACATAAAGAGAGAATCATGAAGAATATGACTAGCACATTTAAGTCTAACATACTTCCTATGCATAGGGATTTTGCGAGCAAACAACTTATGGGAACAAGAATCAACTAGCATAGGAAGGTAAAACAAGCATAACTTCAAAACTTTAAGCACATAGAGAGGAAACTTGATATTATTGCAATTCATACAAGCATATATTCCTCCCTCATAATAATTTTCAGTAGCATCATGAATGAATTCAACAATATAACCAGCACCTAAAGCATTCTTTTCATGATCTATAAGCATAGAAATTTTATTACTCTCCACACAAGCAAAATTCTTCTCATGACTAATAGTGGGAGCAAACTCAACAAAGTAACTACCATGGGATTGAAAATTGAAATCAAGATGACAGGTTTCATTGTTATTATTATTCTTTAAAGCATACGTATCATCACAATAATCATCATAGATAGGAGGCATGCTTTCATCATAATAAATTTGCTCATCAAAACTTGGGGGACAAAAAATATCATCTTCATCAAACATAGCTTCCCCAAGCTTGTGGCTTTGCATATCATTGGCATAATGGATATTCAAGGAATTCATACTAACAACATTGCAATCATGCTCATCATTCAAATATTTAGTGCCAAACATTTTATACATTTCTTCTTCTAGCACTTGAGCACAATTCTCCTTTCCATCATACTCACGAAAGATATTAAAAAGGTGAAGCGTATGACACAAACTCAATTCCATTTTTTTATAGTTTTCTTTTTATAAACTAAACTAGTGATAAAACAAGAAACTAAAAGACTCGATTGCAAGATCTAAAGATATACCTTCAAGCGCTAACCTCCCCGGCAATGGCGCCAGAAAAGAGGTTGATGTCTACTAGACAACCTGCTTCTTGTAGACGTTGTTGGGCCTCCAAGTGCAGAGGTTTGTAGGACAGTAGCAAATTTCCCTCAAGTGGATGACCTAAAGTTTATCAATCCGTAGGAGGCATAGGATGAAGATGGTCTCTCTCAAGCAACCCTGCAACCAAATAACAGAGAGTCTCTTGTGTCGCCAACACACCCAATACAATGGTAAATTGTATAGGTGCACTAGTTCGGTGAAGAGATGGTGATACAAGTGGTATATGGATAGTAGATAATAGTTTTTGTAATCTGAAAATATAAAAACAGCAAGGTAACGAATGATAAAAGTGAGCGTAAACGGTATTTCAATGCGTTGAAACAAGGCCTAGGGTTCATACTTTCACTAGTGCAAGTTCCCTCAACAATAATTACATAATTGGATCATATAACTATCCCTCAACATGCAACAAAGAGTCACTCCAAAGTCACTAATAGCGGAGAACGAACGAAGAGATTATGGTAGGGTACGAAACCACCTCAAAGTTATTCTTTCCAATCAATCCGTTGGGCTATTCCTATAAGTGTCACAAACAGCCCTAGAGTTCGTACTAGAATAACACCTTAAGACACAAATCAACCAAAACCCTAATGTCACCTAGATACTCTAATGTCACCTCAAGTATCCGTGGGTATGATTATACGATATGCATCACACAATCTCATATTCATCTATTCAACCAACACATAGGACCTCAAAGAGTTCCCCAAAGTTCTACCGGAGAATCACGACGAAAACGTGTGCCAACCCCTATGCATAGGTTCATGGGCGGAACCCGCAAGTTGATCACCAAAACATACATCAGGTGAATCACGTGGTATCCCATTGTCACCACAGATACGCACGGCAAGACATACATCAAGTGTTCTCAAATCTTTAAAGACTCAATCCAATAAGATTACTTAAAAGGGGAAACTCAATTCATTACAAGAGAGAAGAGGGGGAGGAGAAACATAAGATCCAACTATAATAGAAAAGCTCGCGATACATCAAGATCGTGCCAAATCAAGAACACGAGAGAGAGAGAGAGATTAAACACATAGCTACTGGTACATACCCTCAGCCCCGAGGGTGGACTACTCCCTCCTCGTCATGGAGAGCACCGAGATGATGAAGATAGCCACCAGAGAAGGATTCCCCCTCTGGCAGGGTGCCGGAACGGGTCTAGATTGGCATTCGGTGGCTACGGAGGCTTCTGGCGGCGGAATTCCCGATCTATTGTGTTCCCCGGAAGTTTTAGGGTATATGGAGATATATAGGCAGAAGAAGTACGTCAGGGGGGCCACGAGGGGCCCACGAGGGTGGAGGGCGCGCCCTAGGGAGGTGGGCGCGCCCCCCTACCTCGTGGCCTCCTCGAAGCTTCCCTTACGTGCACTTCAATTCTTCTGGGCTTCTTCTGATCCAAAAATAAGTTACGTGAAGTTTCAGGTAAATTGGACTCCGTTTGATTTTCCTTTTCTTCGAAACCCTAAAACAAGGTAAAAACAGAAACTGGCACTGGGCTCTGGGTTAATAGGTTAGTCCCAAAAATGATATAAAAGTGTATAATAAAGCCCATAAACATCCAAAACAGTAGATAATATCGCATGGAGAAATCAAAAATTATAGATACGTTGGAGATGTATCATTTTGCTATGGCGGGACTTAGAGCGGCGCCGCTGACGTTGGCGCTTGGGTTGCCTCTTGGAGGGGCATCCTCCGCTGTCTCTTCGCCATTGCCTTCTTTGGGTGTATCCACCATGTATATGTCATGTGATGAAGTGGCTGTCCGGCGCCCTATAGGCGCTGGTTCCTATTCGTCTCCGGCATCTTCGTCCATGCCGTTGATGTCTTCGGAGTTGAAGTTGAGCATGTCGGTTAAGTCATCGACAGTGGCTACTAAGTGGGTGGTGGGCGGGCAGTGAATTTCTTCGTCGTCCGTATCCCATTCTAGCCAGACATAGTTCGGCCAAGGTTCTCCTGACAAGGAGAGAGACTTTAATGAATTTAGCACATCGCCGAAAGGCGAGTGCTGAAAGATATCTGTGAGGTGAACTCTATGATCGGCGCCCAGTCGGATTCGATGGGCACAGATGCAGGCGGCTCGGAGTCCATGGCCGGAGACGAATCCAGTGATTTGCCGACACGGCTCTCGTAAGGAGTGAAGTCAGTATTCGGCTCCATCGCCACTAAGAGTGTGGTCTCCATGGCGGGGTCTATCCCTCCGTCCTTGGATGGCGCAATTTGCTCCGGATTGAAGGTCAGAGTAGTTGCAGGTGTGATCTCCCGAACACAGTCCGACGGCGGAGTTAAGTCGTGCTCGTTGCGACTGTGCGGCGCACCTGACACGGGCTCGAATCCGTTGAAGATCAAGTCTCCGCGGATGTTGGTGGTGTAGTTTAAGTTTCTGAATCTGACCTGATGGCCAGGGGCGTTGCTCTCGATCTGCTCCAGATGGCCAAGCGAATTGGCCCGCAGTGCGAAGCCGCCGAATACAAATATCTGTCCGAGGAGGAAAACCTCACCCAGGACCGCATCGCTATCGATGATCGAAGGAGCCATCTAGCATTATGGTGACGACACAGTGGAACTCTCAATGAAAGCACCAATGTCGGTGTCAAAACCGGGGGATCTCGGGTAGGGGGTCCTGAACTGTGCGTCTAAGGCAGATGGTAACAGGAGGCAGGGGACACGATGTTTACCCATGTTCGGGCCCTCTTGATGGAGGTAATACCCTACGTCCTGCTTGATTGTTCTTGATGATATGAGTATTACAAGAGTTGATCTACCATGAGATCGTAGAGGCTAAACCCTAGAAGCTAGCCTATGGTATGATTGTATCTTGTCCTACAGACTAAACCCTCCGGTTATATAGACACCGGAGGGGGCTAGGGTTACATAGAGTCAGTTACAAGGGAGGAGATCTACATATCCGTATTGCCTAGCTTGCCTTCCACGACAAGGAGAGTCCCATCCGGACATGCGACAAAGTCTTCAATCTTGTATCTTCATAGTCCAACAGTCTGGCCAAAGGATATGGTCCGGCTGTCCAGAGACCCCCTAATCCAAGACTCCCTCACCACCCAATTCCATCGACTCATAGGCGGAGTTAAAGGCCCGGTTCATACAGAACTTCAAGGACACATGTAAACAACCTATGTCAATCGTGGACCTGACTAATTGTAAGCAAGAGGAAGGTGAGTCCACGACCCATTGGGTGTGCCGGGTCAAGGAGATAATACATTCATCTGATAAGATGGATGCCGGCTCTGCAGTCTTAATGTTGGAGAAAAAATGCCTTTTTGAACCTCTGAAGCAGAAGCTGGGGCGGCTCAAGCGTGACTGTAATGAGATGGGCCAATTGATGGCGGCCCTGGTCAAATATGCTGATTCTGACAGTACCAAGGATCTCGTGTCTGATGAAGAGAAAATAGGGAATGGAAAGAAGAACGGCAACGGCAAGGGTCACCAGCATAACCCGGCGAATCAAGGAGATAATAAACATTAGGCTGACGAGTTTGTGGCTAATACCAATACACAGGGCAACAACCAACGGCGCAAGGGTAGTCCACCTCCTCGGTCAGGTGGGTCAGGTCCCACCCTCGAACAACTGTTGAATGAACCTCGTCCAAGACACGACACCCGGGAGAAGCTAGCTACCCATCTGTGGAAGGACTGTACGATCATGAAGGCATTTAAAAATTCCAACATGTTTGATGGTAGCCACGGACCTGGCGGCGGTTCAGGCGGAGGCGGCTTTCATGGCCCGGGCACCGGTTCAGGCGGAGGCGGTTTTCACGGTCAGGGCCATCCGGCTAACCATGGTGGTTATAATCAGCAACCCGGCCAAAATAATAAGCAGCAACAGCAGCAATAGTCCGGGTATCAGAGCAACCCAAAACAATTGAATAGTGAGCAGTACCATGTATTTACCACTAGTTAATTTATGCAAGAGGGACCAGAAGCTTCATACGAGGGCTGTCAATGTCGTTGAGCCGGCGATTCCATGTTATTTGAGGTGGTCAGAACAGCCTATTGTGTGGAGCAGGGAAGATCACCCTCCCCGGGTTGATAATCTGGGTCACTTGGCCTTGGTGGTGGCACCTCAGGTTGGTGGATATAAATTCACTAAGGTGCTCATGGATGGAGGTAGTAGCATCAACATCCTCTATTATGAGACATTTCATCGGATGGGGTTGACTAATAAGAGTCTTAAACAATCCAACTCTGTTTTTCATGGTGTTGTGCCTGGTAAGTCGGCATACCCAGTTGGTAAGATTGAACTGGAAGTAGCCTTTGGGGATGAATATGATTCCAGGGCTGAGAAGTTAACTTTTGAGGTGGTTAAGATCAAAAGCCCATATCATGCTCTGTTTGGACGGCCGGCTTACGCCAAGTTCATGATCGGCCGTGTTATGTATATCTGCAGCTCAAGATGCCGGGTTATAAAGGCACCATCACAGTACATGGAAGCCGGAAAATAGCCCTGGAATGTGAAGAAGGGGATGCTGCTTATGCTGAATCTGTCCGTGCGACAAAGGAGTTAATGTTTTATAAAGATAATGTTGACCCGGCAGACATGACGTCTTTGAAGAAGCCAACTACGGAGCATGAACAGGTGCCGAAATTCAAGTCGGCTGATGACACCAAGATGGTTGATTTTGTGCCTGGCGACTCATCCAAACAGTTCATCATCAGTGCCAACTTGGATCGAAAATAGGAAAGTGTGCTCATCGAGTTCATCCATGAGAACCGGGACATCTTTGCATGGAAGCCTTCTGACATGTCGGGTGTCCCGAGAGAACTCGCTGAGCACACTCTTAACATTGATCCGAAGTTTAAGCCAGTCAGGCAGTTCCTTCGGCGATTTAACAAGGAACGGCGCAAGGCCATCGAAGAAGAGGTGGCCCGGCTCTTGGCGGCCGGGTTCATTGTGGAGGTTTTTCACCCAGAGTGGTTGTCTAACCCGATGCTTGTACTCAAGAAGAACGGCACCTGGCATATGTGTGTGGATTACACCGATTTGAACAAAGCTTGTCCGGCTGACCCTTTTGCTCTCCCTCGTATTGATCAGATCATTGATGCTACAGAGGGTTGTGAGCATTTGAGTTTTTTGGATGCCTATTCAGGTTATCATCGGATCAAGATGGCAACTAAGGACCGGGAGAAGACAGTTGTCATCACTCCATTTGGAGCCTTCTGCTATGTGTCTATGCCTTTTGGGCTTAAGATTGCCCAGGCGACTTATCAACGGTGTGTGCAGAATTGCCTTCACAATTAGATTGGGTGTAATGTTCATGCTTATGTGGATGATATAGTGGTGAAGTCCAGAAAAGAGGAAACCTTGGTAATAGATCTGAAGGAGACCTTTGATAACCTCCAGGTCTACAAGATGATGCTTAACCCGGTCAAGTTTGTTTTTGGAGTCCCAACTGGCAAACTCTTGGGTTTTTTGGTGTCTAACAGAGGTATTGAAGCTAACCGGAGAAAATTAAAGCAATCACATCTCTGGCCAAACCGGTGTGCATCAATGACGTTCAACGGCTGGCAGGTCGCGTCGCTGCCTTAAGCCGGTTCATAAGCCAGTTAGGGGAGAAGGCGATGCCTTTGTATCAAATGATGAAAAAGGCAGATGAATTTGTCTGGAGTGACGCTGCTAACTCTACTTTTGAGATCTGAAGAAACAGCTCGCTGAGCCGCCGGTTCTTGCTGCTCTAGTTGAGAAAGAGCCGTTGTTATTATACATAGCTGCTAACTCACGGGCTGTCAGTGTGGCCATTGTTGTGGAGTGCAAGGAGGCTGGCAAAGAACATCCGGTCCAACAGCTGGTTTACTACGTCAGTGAGGTGCTGATTGAATCTAAGCAAAGCTATCCACATTGGCAGAAGCTCATTTATGGGGTGTTCATGGCAAGCCGGAAGCTCAAACATTACTTTCAGGGTCACCCAATCACTGTGGTTAGCTCTGCTCCTCTAGGAGACATCATTCAAAACAGAGAAGCCACAGGACGAGTCGCCAAGTGGGCTATTGAACTTGGGTCTCATGGTTTCAAGTATATTCCATGTACTGCGATCAAATCTCAAGCGCTAGTTGAATTCATTAATGACTGGATAGAGTTGCAGATGCCAGAGGAGAAACCAGACAACACATATTGGACGATTCATTTTGATGGGTCCAGACAGTTGGAAGGATCAGGGGCTGGAGTTGTTTTAACTTCTCCTCGAGGGGACAAGTTTTGTTATGTGTTGCGATTGATGTTTCCTTGTACTAACAATGCAGCAGAATATGAAGCCTTGCTCCATGATCTTCGAATGGCTAAAGAGATGAGTCTGAGCCGGGTCCGGTGCCTTGGCGATTCAGATTTGGTGGCTCAACAGGTGTCAGGCAAGTGGGATTCCAAGGATCCTCTCATGGTGGCTTATCGCCGCGAGGTCGATGCTGTTGCAGGGCATTTTAAGGGTTATCAAGTGGAACACATTTACCGCAGGAAAAATGAAGCGGCCGATGCCTTAAGCCGGTTGGGATCTCAACGTAAGCCGGTACCCCCTAACACCTTTTTGGATGTTTTACATAACCCGTCGGTTAAGCTGCCTACAGAAGAAGGTTTGGCCATTCCCGACCCAAAGGCACAGTTAGTAGCGGCTACTCATGTTATTCCAGATTGGACAATACCATTCCTGGCTTACATGACCCGGGGCGAGTTGCCAAAGGACGAGACCCTGGCCCAACAGATAACCCGGTGGTCCAAGTCAATGACGATTTCTGACGGAGAGTTGTATCATCGCAGCGTCACTGGAGCGTTTCAGCGTTGTGTTTCGCCTGAAGAAGGTCAAGAAATACTTTGTGAGATCCATGAAGGGGATTGTGGTCATCATGCCGGGTCAAAGTCTCTTGTGGCCAAAGCTTTTCGTCATGGTTTTTACTGGTTAACGGCTCACGCTGATGCAGAGGATCTGGTCAGTAGGTGTGATGGATGTCAAAAATTTGCACGACGAGCGCATGTGCCGGCTCAAGAGTTGCGGATGATTCCAATCACTTGGCATGGTTGGACCTTTCAAAAGGTCTAAGGATAAAAAGACACATCTTTCAGTGGCAGTTGACAAATTCACTAAATGGGTTGAGGCAGAGCCAGTGAGTAAGTGTGATGCAGCCACGGCGGTTCAGTTCATGGAAAAGGTGATTTTTCGCTTTGGTTTCCCACACAGCATTATCACTGACAATGGCACTAATTTGTCCCAAGGTGCTATGGAGGAGTTTTGTCAACGTGAGCATATCCGGCTTGATGTTTCTTCCGTAGCTCACCCTCAATCTAATGGTCAGGCTGAGAGAGCAAATCAGGAACTCTTAAAAGGTGTCAAGCCCCGGCTTATGGTTCCCTTACAACGGACGCCAGGTTGTTGGGTAGAGGAATTACCCTCGGTGCTGTGGAGTATCAACACCACTCCTAACAGGTCTACAGGTTATACACCTTTCTTCATGGTTTATGGAGCGGAAGTGGTGCTGCCCAGTGACATCCGTCATGACTCGCCCCGCGTGGCGGCTTACGTTGAAGCTAATAATGAACAAGCCCGACATGATGCACTTGACTTGTTAGATGAGAGAGACTCGGCGGCGGCTCAATAAGCAATTTATCAACAGGACCTGCACCGTTATCACAGCCGCCGGGTCAAGTCCAGGACCTTTCAAGAGGGTGACCTGGTGCTCCGGCTCATTCAGGATTTGTCAGATGCACACAAACTATCCCCGCCTTGGGAAGGACCATTTGTGGTCAGTAAGAATTTAAACAATGGGTCGTATTACCTCATTGACATTCGAGAGCACAAAGACTCGCGTAAGTCAGAGGAGTAGACCCGTCGGCCGTGGAACATTGCTCAACTTTGGCCATACTACACCTGAGCTACCGGCTCTCGTCATGTACATACTTTGATGTTGTATATACTATGATAAGTAATAAAGCAGGACCTCTGTCTTTTTCCTCTTCAAATATCATATATCTTTACTATTTTCATTATTTAAATGACTATTAAGGAGCTGATCATATCTGAATCTAGTTTAACCTTTTTGGTCCGGCTTATGATTGTATTCGAATCCAGCTGTAAACCTCATGATTACTTGGGGGCTTCCTGTTCAAACATAGGTCGTATTCGAACCAAAGAGAACATAGATGTCAAAACCCTCTTGATCGGCTCAAAGCCAAACTCACTAGGGGGCTTCTTGATCATATCCGAATCATAGCTTAACCCTTTTGGGTCCGACTTGGATCGTATTCGAATCAGGGTCGTTAAAAACCTCTCAAGGTCATTTGGGGGCTTCCTGTTCAAACATAGGTCGTATTCGAACCAAAGAGAACATAGTTGTCGGTACCCTCTTGATCGGCGCAACGCCAAAGCCACTAGGGGCTATATGATCGTATTCGAATCTTAGCTTAACCCCTTTGGTCCGGTTTACTGATCGTATTCGAATCAGAAACCCCCAACTTTCAATTAAAAAGATAATTTTTATTGTTTGAAATCTGCTATTGTGTCTTACTGGTCTTTGTTGTCTCAACTTTAAACGATTAGCATGGTTTTTTCACCGGCTTGACTATTTGACAATAAGCTGCCAAGGCATGATAGTCGTCAGGCATATAGAAGCATTGACTTCTCAAAAAAAGATTGGGTCATCAACCTCATCAACCGGGTCATATAAACTGGTGGTCTAGATGCAAAGGATACAGGTATGACTGTTATTTATGAACAGTTTCTTCTGTGTCTTTTCGTTAATCAACGGTTGTTTCAACCTTGTTTATTTTCACGTCTGTTTCTGTTTTTTCTCCTATGATAGAACCATTGGTCATGTACCGGGTGTTCTGACCCGTTCGGTGCTAAACCGCCAAGCCAGTTTTTTTCCTTTTCTAAAGGAACAGAGCTGAAATATTACAGATATAACCATAGATGGGACGCATATATTGACATCAGGAAGCAAAGAGTCACACACGACATCTTATGCACGATGGCATAGGCAAAATATGCAATTGTTTCAAGCTAAATCTATTACAAGGCTTGAAAGAGCCCACAAGATCGTTATGACTCTCCCCTCGCCGGTTCACCTCCTTCTGCTAATTGGAAGCTGGGATTGGACCAGTAAAAGCTGTTTAGGGCAATGAACTCTGCTTCATCATCAATCAGGCCGGCCGGATCAACTTCTGGAGCAAAAGTATGTTGACGAACCGGCGGGATAAAATCTGTCACCTTATAAGAGGGAGTCGCCATCTTATTCTCCAAATCAAAACCCGGCTGGTATTTGTCAATGTTGGTATCGTCTCCAAGAATGGTAGCTTGAGGTCGAACTCCCCTCACGCGGGCAATGAAGTCATCTTGCTCAAATAGGGTCCCGTCTTCCTTCACGGTAGGGTACCCCTTAGCTACATCTGTCGGGTCTAGATCTGGCACCCAGGCTTTGGAGCGGCTCAGGGCAGTCAGGGCTCTGGCTCTGTCACAGGATCATTTGACCTCTTGAAACCTGGCGGGTAAGATTGACAACTTCTTCAAGACATTGCTCAACCGATTGGGTCCTTGGTTGGCAGGGGAGATGGTGGCAAGAGCTCGTTGAGCGCCAGTATACAATTGTTCCACCAAGGTATAAACCGCCTTCAGTTTGGTCACACTATCTTGACTCAGATTTTTTGCTTCGTGGACCTGCGAGTGTTTTTAAACAAAGTCTCAGCAGGCGGCTTATATTCCAAGTCAAAAGAAGGTATAAGTGATTAATACAGATGACTTACCAAAGATGGCAGAAACCATTTGGGAGACCTAGTTCTTTAATCCGGTGAGCTCCGTGGTTACCTCCTCAAGAGCTGCTTCAGCTTTTTCAGCACGTTGTATCAGCAATGTCTTTTCTTCGGCCCAGGATTTCTTCTTTGCCGTCAAGCTACTTATTTGGAGTTTAGAGTCAGCAGTCTTGATTTCGGCCTCTTGATCCGTCAGCCGGGTCTTTGCATCAGTTAATTGAGAGCCCAATTCAGATAGGGCGTTCTACAAAACATACACAGTGTCAAGGCTTAAACTAAAAGTTATAAGGGTTCAAGTCTCAAGTACTATGCACTGCAATACCACTTGACACTTGGGGGCTAATGTCCGCCAAAGCAATTTTTTATGACTCTTATATATTTCAAGTCCCAAGTGCCTTACAAAGTAACAGAACTTGGCACTTGGGGGCTAATGCATGATATTCAGAAAGTTTCTCAAGATTAAGCCGGATTACAATATTTATTGGGACTGGTAAAAGATAGTTATGAAGTTAAGTACTGGTTCCTTTATGATAAATTGAGCTGGCCCTTGGGGACTACAGGTGAATCTTACACTATTTGGTTGGAGTTTTGAAAAACTTAGAGAGAAAGTATCAATCTATATCATAAAGTCTCCGGATCATTCAGGTTCATCATCTGAAGACTTGGGGGCTGGTAGAGTATGAGTAAACCGGAGAACATAACTCATATTTCAGCTGCAATTGCTTGACCATCTCAATTTCTGACTCACGGCTGGAATGAACATGACTGAGATAGCCGGACAATATGTCACTAGCATTCAGATGAGTGTAGTGAGAGATATCAAAACGCACTTTCTGCTTCTCCAAGGCTTCTTGTTTCGCAGTGTGCCGGGCTAACACAGTGGGGGTCCCGGTTCAACAAATCTGCTGCCAGTGATCAGAACGTCATGATCAGAAGATGTTGGCGGGTTAGCTGAACCGGATGGTCTGGCGGTAGAAGGATTAACAATGGTATCATCGGCTGACGGTTCAGGAGGGTCCAATTGAGTATCAGCAGCTGGGTCCTCTGGTGTTTCAGTTCGAGGGGGAGAAGTCAGCATGGCCGGTTCAGGTGCAAGAACTGACGGGTCTTCCGCCGTTTAATCACTTTGGCCTTCTTGGACTTGGCTTGACCACTAAGGAAGATTTTATGAGACAGTTAGTGCAATGATGCAGTTTTAAAAGACACAGAGGAAAGATGATTTTTTTTTCCTTACCCAGGGGCAGTCTTGGAGGCTGGAAATTGCGTCTGAGATGAGTCGCCAGAAGAGCAAGAAACCTCCTGCAAAGGTAAAATAAAGTTAGTAATGCAAGAGAATAGACTCATTAATAAAGCAGAAGATGAAGATAAAAGAGACCCCATTCTGCCGCTTTCAAGGAGTTTGTTGTAAAACGGAAGGCGGTTCATCGTTGTTCCGGGCCTGACGGCGGCTCTCATGTTGCTGCTTTTTCCAAAGAAAATGAGGGTCTAAATAAGAAAAAGGGTGCGAAAACCTTACTTTCCGGGTTACCAGTCGAAGTTTCTGTCTTGGCAAATGGGCTGAGTCGGAGGAAATAGTTACCTCTTCTTCTACGGCCTGACTGGCCCCCGTGTCATCCTGGCAATAGTCAGTGTCAATAAGGTTATTAAAAAACTGGCCAAGGGAGTCAAGGGCTACCTCCGACTCAGAATCATCGTCAAGCTTTAACAGGTCCTCAGCAGTGCTCTTTTTCTTCTTGGACCTCCGGGTCGTCTTCCTGGCGGCTATGGCGGCAGCTCTAGCCTTCTTGGCAGCTTCATGGTCATACTTGGCTTTCCAGAAGTCAGATTTGGCATGTAAACAAATAAACAAGATAAAAGGTCATGCAAGTATTTAAAACTGCTGAGGAAAATACAAAGAGAAAGAGGTCAGGGTTTTTTTACCTCTGGCGCCGGGTTAAGTTTGTAGAAGGGGTTTAACCCGACTTTACTGCAGACTTCATATTTGCCGTTCACCAGGAGGGTTGACATTGAAACAATATCTTCTTCAGTTAGTTGAACGGAGCTGTGACGAAGAGAGTCATCTGGGCCTCCGCCATAGTCATACATCAATTTGGATCGGCGGCTTAGATGGATGACCCGCCACGAGATCCAGCAGCGGGTCAAGTCAACTCCAGTTAAGCCATTCCCCAATAAGGCGTTAATCCTTTTGATAGATGGAATAAGCTTCTTGCATTCAACGGCAGTAAGCTTATCAGGGAGTACAAACTTGGAATCTAGACGCTCCGCGCGATAACCTGGCAGTGGTTTTTCGTTGGCTCTGGAGACGTGTCTTGGCAATAGAACTAGGTCTGATTCCAATCATTGGGATGACTCGGTAAGACTATTAAAGGAAAGACGGCGCCTTGTCGGTGCTGAATTGAGATTCCACCGAGTTCCAAGCTAGGGCCGTTGGTACACTCATTCTGGCAGTTTAGATAAAAGTACTCTCTGAAGAGTTCCACAATCGGCTCTTCTTGAAGATACACCTCACAGAGAACTTGGAAATTGCAGATATTGGATATGGAATTGGGTCCAAGATCTCGAGGGTGAAGTTTGAAAAAAAATGAAGAACGTCTCTGAAAAACTTTGAGCCGGGTGGTGAAAAACCCCGATTCATGTGGTCAGAGAAGACAATAACCTCACCATCTTTGGGATTAGGTCGTTCCTCGTCCGGGTCAGGTGCACAGTAAGACATAACATTTTTCCCTGTCAAAAATCCTATGGTGAAGAATTCCTTCAAGTTATCCTCAGTTACTGTGGAAGGGACCCAGTTGCAGACAGTCGGTGATTTTGATGGCATGATGATCAAAGGACAAAATGAAAAGAAAGTAACGTGTCGGTTAAATTTAATGGTGAAGTTAAAAGTTAAATGAGGATGGTGCAAATGAGTAATGGCGGCTTAAAGTAAGGGCTAATGTCATATAAGGGAAAAGTGAGCCGGTGTAATAAGCCGCCATGTCTAAAGACATTTGAAGGAAACCAGAAGCAGAATTGGCTAAGTGTTAAGGCAAAAAACTTCCCTAAATTTTTGATATTATTGTGGATCAAATGATTGTTCAAAATGGAAAATATTCTAGATCTAAAAATATAGCACAGAATGAGTTCGTGAAGTTCTAATGAAGCCTTTGTACCGGAAAAAGGGATCTGCTGGTATCAAGAATGGGCACAAAACAACTACCGCATGAGTATATGTTCTTTTTGGATCAAGAGGAAGCGGTAGTAGAAGAAGTGCGAAGAAACTGTGATGAACTGTGAAGAACACGCAGAAACCTAGAAACCCTAATGCGGATCTGAGGAGCAGGAAGGTAAAACACTTACGGCCACGGATCTTCTGCAGAAGGTCGCCGTCGTTCTCTGGACCGATTTAGGTTGATGTAGTAGCCAAGGTCGATGAAGACGAGGTGCTCTACGACGGCGGCGGAGCTCGAGCCGCGGTCGGGTTGCGAGAGGAAGAAGACAAAGAGAGGGAAGAATGAGAAAGACCAGGTCGTGCCTATTTATAAGGGGATAAGCGAACGTGCGGGCGTGAAAATTGTGGAAGACCCAAATAATGGTTATCCAACTAAACGGATGCCTCGATTCTCGGAAGACATTAAAAGATAAAAGATCCGTTGAGGATGAAGTCATAGCCGTTTTTTGTGTTTTCAGAAGATGACGTCATGGCGGGTTATAGAATGTTTACAAGGAGAGGAAGATGGATTTCGTCTAAGTATGGAAGATTGACAAAGAACAAAGTTCAAGTCAACCTGGGGCCTAATGTTAGGAATATAGCTACCAGGTATGACCCACCCAGGAGGGGCCGGGTCAACCCCAATGGCGGGTTACAAAAGAAGCCCGGTAATATTCAAGATGACAATTTATTAACACTTGTAGAAGGCCTAAAGCATAGAGGTGGCTTGAGGCCCAATATTGTAAACCGCCGTAAAGAAAGACTTGTAAAGAAAGGCATATAAAAGAAGTCACCGAGCCAGACACGTTTTATGAGCCGACCAGGACTCTGTAGGCCGCCAGGCGTCAACCCACGTATATAAGGGGATGACCCAGCGGCGGCTTAGGACAAAAAAACAACAACTCGAAGCCATGCAAAGCGGATTCACTCCCTGGTCATCGAAACCCCAGCAATTCCAACACAACTAGACGTAGGCTTTTACCTTCATCATAAGGGGCCGAACTAGTATAAACCACTCGTGTCCTTTGTCCCGATTAACCCCTTTAAGCTTCCTAGTTGCGATGGCCTTACGACTAAGTCCTTTTGCTAGGACATCTGTCGTGACAATTCCAAGACAAAAAGCATCTAAAGTGGTTCCGGCAGCTCCGGAGAAATTCCAGCTTTTATCCCGGAAAATTCCAGAAAGTTTCCAGAATGACTCTGGCACCCTCCAAGAATTATCAGGAATGTGCTAAAACCAATTTGACTTAATAGTATATCCCGAAACAACTTTTCGGTTTCACAGAAACTCATCCGATGACCTCTCTCCGCGGAACTTTTCCACTGTCCGAAACTTTTTCGGTGATTTTCTCTCAGACTCCCTATCTAGTATTCAGCAGATAGATGACCCTTAAGCGTGTGACCCTATAGGTTCGGTGAAGCATAGACATGACATGGAACCACTTCCGATCAATGATCAACATCGGAGCCGTGGACACCCATATTGACCCATATACCCACATGAATGAATATTCGAGTGAACCTCCAGTTGCAGTGAGCTATCCTTGTTGCTTTGCAATATGTCACAAACACCCGAGGTGAGATTTATTGCATCCCCATGGGCGAACAATTTTTCCACCATGCAAGTTACCTCGTTACCAGTTTTGTTCTCTTTTCTCGTTTCCGTGTTTCGGCATCCCAGTGATCAAATCACAAGGTGTCTGGCCAGACGATTATGGATACCGTAACACCGAGAGGGCCCGAGAACATCTCTCCATCGTTGGAGGAGCAAATCCCAATCTTGAGCTATCAAGTTACTTGACATACTTTTCCATGAACACGTAAGCCGCTGTAATAGCCACCCATTTACGGATGACGTTTAACAAACCCCAAAGTTCATGAAGCAAGCATGAAGAAACTCGATACTCTCATGGTCTAAGGAATCATGCAAACGTTAACCATCTCTGTGTTATGTACCATTAACTTGTGACGAATGAATCTCATAGCATAACATCAATCCGGGTCGATTCAACACAAATGTTCTCTTAACATTGTGCCCTCAAAGTTGATGGCATAGTCATGCCCATGATCAGGAAAACAGAACCATCATGCAACACTTGAGCTAGTCTTAGAGGCCAGACTAGGAATACTTCTTACCGTTTATTATTCCACACGTGAATATGAGTCTCCCTCCGAGCCTCGTGGATATTGCAGACTCGAGAATCATTGCAGTTATAGCATGGAACATAAACATAATTGTGAACTTGGAGATAAATAATATCATTTATTATTGCCTCTAGGTCATATCTCCTACACGACGGTCGTAGGAGACGGAATACCATCCCTTTGCTTTGGGATGGGGATGCTGTCCTGTCGTGTTCGGACGACATCCATGACCATGTCGATGGCTTCTGTAAAGCCCTTTTTTCCACCACCCCTAGGGGAGGCTTGGCCCTCGCTATCGACTTCTAGGTTGGACCTTAGTGCATCTCGGAAGCGGAGAATGCCATGCTCACGACTTCGTTCATTTAGGATGAAGTATGGGCGGCGATTAAAGGAATGAATCCTTCGTCCGCCCCTGGCCCCGACGGCCTACCGGTGAAGTTCTTCCAGACCTTTTGGACTACCATAAAGCCCGAGGTCATGGCCCTCTTTGAAGAGTTCTATGTGGGCACCATCGACCTACATCTCCTTAACTACAGGATCATCACTTTGATCCCCAAGGTTCCTGGGGCCTCGGATGTTCGGCAGTTCCACCCGATTACAGTGATCAATGTGATATTGCGCATCCTGGCCAAAGGGTACGCCAATTGGGTGGCCCCTCTGGCTGACCGCATCACCCATCCGGACCAGTCCGCCTTCATCCAAGGCCGGTAGATTCTGGATGGGGTCCTTGTCTTTCATGAAGTTCTGGACGAGGTCCGGTCCAAAAACCTCAAAGCAGTCTTCCTGAAAATAGACTTCCACAAAGCTTACGACACGGTTAGCTGGTCCTTCCTTCAGGAGGTGTTGCTCCAGAAAGGGTTTGACGACCGTTGGGTCACTCGGGTCATGCAGATGGTGTCCTCTGGACACACCGTAGTTAACATTGATGGGGAGATTGGGCCATATTTCCCCACCTTATGTGGAGTTAGGCAGGGGGCCCCTTTTCTCCGTTTCTGTTCAACATGGTGGTTGACGCCCTGGCATCGATTCTTGATAAGGCTAAGGCCGCTGGACACATCCACGGCATAGTACCGCACCTCATGGAGGGAGGTGGTGTATCCCTCCTCCAATATGCTGATGACACCATTATTATGGTGGAAGGCTCGGTGGCCGATATCTCAAACCTAAAATTTTTGCTGCTATGCTTCCAGCAATTGTCGGGCCTCAAAATAAACTTTGATAAGAGTGAGGTCATGGTCCTTGGCTACTCCCGCTCCGATAGCCAGAGTATCGCTAATCGACTCAACTATCGGCTCGGGTCCTTCCCCACCACTTACCTGGGGATCCCCATTAGCGACTCTCAGCTCTCCGTGGCGGATCTAAGGCCCTCGGTGCTCAAGCTTCAGCACCGTATCAAGCCTTGGAAGGGCCGATGGCTGTCTAAAGCGGCTCGGACGATCCTCATCAAGTCGTCCTTGTCCATCCTCCTCTTGTTCATCATGAGTTTCTACAGCCTTCCCGAAACATTGCACCATGAGATCGGCTCTGTCCAGGCACACTTCTATTGGGTTGGTGATAACCCACAAGTATAGGGGATCGCAACAGTTTTTGAGGGTAGAGTATTCAACCCAAATTTATTGATTCGACACAAGGGGAGCCAGAGAATATTCTCAAGTATTAGCAGCTGAGTTGTCAATTCAACCACACCTGGATAACTTAATATCCGCAGCAAAGTAATATGATAGTAGTGGTAACGGTGGTAAAAGGTAATGGTAGCAAAAGTAATATTTTTGGTATTTTTTAGTGATGATAACAATAGCAGCGGAAAAGTAAATAAGCGAAGAACAATATATGGAAAGCTCGTAGGCAATGGATCGGTGATAGAGAATTATGCCGGATGTGGTTCATCATGTAACAGTCATAACATAGGGTGACACAGAACTAGCTCCAATTCATCAATGTAATGTAGGCATGTATTCCGAATATAGTCCTACGTGCTTATGGAAAGAACTTGCATGACTTCTTTTGTCCAACCCTCGCGTGGCAGCAGGGTCCTAGTGGAAACTAAGGGATATTAAGGCCTCCTTTTAATAGAGTACCGGACCAAAGCATTAACACATAGTGAATACATGAACTCCTCAAACAACGGTCATCACCGGGAGTGGTCCCGATTATTGTTACTTTGGGGTTGCCGGATCATAACACATAGTAGGTGACTATAGACTTGCAAGATAGGATCAAGAACTCACATATATTCATGAAAACATAATAGGTTCAGATCTGAAATCATGGCACTCGGGCCCTAGTGACAAGCATTAAGCATAGCAAAGTCATAGCAACATCAATCTCAGAACATAGTGGATACTAGGGATCAAACCCTAACAAAACTAACTCGATTACATGATAAATCTCATCCAACCCATCACCGTCCAGCAAGCCTACGATGGAATTACTCATGCACGGCAGTGAGCATCATGAAATTGGTGATGGAGGTTGGTTGATGATGACGACGACGACGGATTCCCCTCTCTCGAGCCCCAAACGGACTCCAGATCAGCCCTCCCAAGAGAGTTTAGGGCTTGGCGGCGGCTCCGTATCGTAAAACATGATGAATCCTTCTCCCTGATTTTTTTCTCCCCGAACACGAATATATGGAGTTGGAGCTGAGGTCGGTGGAGCTCTAGGGGGCCCACGAGGCAGGGGCGCCCAGGGGGGCAGGCGCGCCCCCCACCCTCATGGCTAGGGTGTGGGCCCCCTAGCCTTGATTCTTTTGCCAGTATTTTTTATTATTTCCAAAAATAATCTCCGTGGAGTTTCAGGTCATTCCGAGAACTTTTGTTTCTGCACATAAATAACACCATGGCAATTCTGCTGA
Organism: Triticum urartu; assembly: GCF_056163025.1. Classification (NCBI taxonomy): domain Eukaryota; kingdom Viridiplantae; phylum Streptophyta; class Magnoliopsida; order Poales; family Poaceae; genus Triticum; species Triticum urartu. The sequence goes on from NC_141877.1 coordinate 358,337,367, forward strand.
AAACAGCGTCAGTCCGGGTTAGTTCCATTCAAATCATGCAAGTTAGAGTCCAAAACAAGGGCAAAAGTGTTTGGAAAAGTAGATACGATGGAGACGTATCAACTACCCCAAGCTTAAACCTTTGCTTGTCCTCAAGCAATTCTGTTGACAAACTGAAAGTGATAAAGAAAAACTTTTACAAACTATGTTTGCTCTTGTTGTTGTAAATATGTAAAGCCAGCATTCAAATTTTCAGCAAAGATTATGAACTAACCACATTCACAATAATACTTTGGCCTAATGTTTACTCATATCAATGGCATAATCAACTAGCGAGCAATAATAATAAATCTCGACAACACTTTCTCAAAACAATCATGATATGATATAACAGGATGGTATCTCGCTAGCCCTTTCTGAGACCGCAAAACATAAATGCAGAGCACCTTTAAAGATCAAGGACTGACTAGACATTGTAATTCATGGTAAAAGAGATCCAGTCAAGTCATACTCAATGTAAACTAACAGTAATGAATGCAAATGACAGCAGTGCTCTCCAACTGGTGCTTTTTAATAAGAGGGTGATGAGTCAACATAAAAGTAAATAGATAGGCCCTTCACAGAGGGAAGCAGGGATTTGTAGAGGTGCCAGAGCTTGATTTTAAAGCAGAGATAAATAATATTTTGAGCGGCATACTTTCATTGTCAACATAACAACTAAGAGATGGCGATATCTTCCATGCTACACACATTATAGGCGGTTCCCAAATAGAATGGTAAAGTTTATACTCCCCCCACCAACAAGCATCAATACATGGCTTGCTCGAAACAACGAGTGCCTCCAACTAACAATAGTCCCAGGGGGAGTTTTGTTTGCAATTATTTTGATTTGATTTGCATAAAGCATGGGACTGGGCATCCTGGTGACCAGACATTTTCTCGTGAATGAGGAGCGGAGTCCACTCCTCTTGAGAATAACCCGCCTAACATGGAAGATACGGACAACCCTAGTTGATACATGAGCTATTCGAGCATACAAAACAGAATTTCGTTTGAAGGTTTAGAGTTTGGCGCATACAAATTTACTTGGAGCGGCAGGTAGATACCATATATAGGTAGGTATGGTGGACTCATATGGAATAACTTTGGGGTTTATGGGATTGGATGCACAAGCAGTATTCCCGCTTAGTACAGGTGAAGGCTAGAAAAAGACTGGGAAGCGACCAGCTAGAGAGCGACAACAGTCATGAACATGCATTAAAATTAATCAACACCGAATGCAAGCATGAGTAGGATATAATGCACCATGAACATAAATATCGTAGAGGCTATGTTGATTTTGTTTCAACTACATGCGTGAACATGTGCCAAGTCATGCCACTCGAATCGTTCAAAAGAGGATACCACCCTATCATACCACATCACAACCATTTTAATAGCATGTTGGCACACAAGGTAAACCATTATAAGCTCCTAGCTAATTAAGCATGGCATAAGCAACTATAATCTCTAATTGTCATTGCAAACATGTTTATTCATAATATGCCGAATTAGGAACGATGAACTAATCATATTTACAAAAACAAGAGAGGTCGAGTTCATACCAGCTTCTCCCATCTCAATCAGTCCATCATATATCATCATAATTTCCTTTCACTTGCACGACCGAACGATGTGAATAATAGTAATAGTGCACGTGCATTGGACTAAGCTGGAATCTGCAAGCATTCAATAAACAGGAGAAGACAAGGCAATATGGGCTCTTTTGTTAGATCAACAATAATGCATATAAGAGCCACTTTAACAATTTAATTCTGGTCTTCTCCTATCGACCCCCAAGGAAAAGAAAAGAAATAAAACTATTTACACGGGAAAGCTCCCAACAAGCAAAAGAAGAACAGGAAATATTTTTGGGTTTTCTTTTTAATTACTACTACAAGCATGGAAATTAAAACTAGCTAAAAGCTACAACTAATTTTTTTGATTTTTCTTAAGGTTTATTAAACACACAAGAAGAAAGCATAAAAAGAGAAAATAAACTAGCATGGATATTACAGTGAAAGAGTATGAGCACCGACATCTAGCAATGAGTGTGTGAACATGAATGTAATGTCGGTGAGAAATACATACTCCCCCAAGCTTAGGCTTTTGGCCTAAGTGGGTTTATTGCCACGGATGGCCCGACGGATATCCAAAGTTGTAACTGGGGTCGTACTGTGATGGATACTCAGATTGCCACTGGCTGGCAATCACCTTCGGATCCCATTGGTAATCAGACTGTCATGGAGGATCAAATTGTGGTTTCGGCTCTCGCTCTGCAGCTGATGTAGGGTTCCGGTAGGCGTGAATGCCCTCGAACGGAACAAGGTACTTGCCTGCAGATAAATCAAACAAGGAAGGAGCAGGTAGGGTAATAGTCTCAGCATCATGTTTATCAAAGAGCAATTTGTATTTAAGCTCCCTTTCCCTATTCTTTACAATAAAATCATGCGCTACCATACTCTTATAATCTAAATAAGCAGTAGGCAACAATTTTTCTTCTTTTTCATAGTGCCTAACAGGTATGTTATAGTATGCAGCAAGGCGTGAAGCATAGACACCTCCAAAGATGGGGCCCTTTGTACGGTTCAGACTTAACCATTTGGCAATAATACTGCCCATACTAACAGAGTCGTCACGGAATAAACCATGGAACAAAATAATAATATTAGGAACACTAAGGTTTCCACAGTTTCCGCGAGCAATTAAGCAACGACTTGCAAATATTGCAAAGTAGCGTAAAACAGGAAAATGTATGCTAGTGATTCTTGCATCGGAAACCTTCCTAGTTTCCCCTACAGTAATAATGTTAATAAACCCGTCCACATCTTTACGATGTGGTTCCTCTAAGCTACCCTCGAAAGGTATTTTGCAAACCCTGAAAAATTCATATAGTGACATCTTCTTAACCACATCATATAAATGAAACTCTACTGAAGGAGGTGATTCCTTAGGATAATAGTAGAAGTTTTGCACAAAAGTATTGGTGAGTAAGAGATATTGTTCGCGTTGGTCGCAGAGGAAGTCGGTGAGGCCTGCATTCTTAGCCAATTCATAAAAATCATCATAAATCACGGCTGCTCTCAAGAAATCATTGGAAGGCCATTCACATGGCCGAACCTCCGCGGTGCGAGGCAGATTATATTTGGGCCTCTCTGCTTCTTAATTTTGATTTTCCTTTGAGCTTCGGCTCGATGAGCCCCTCAAAAATCTCTTCATTATTTTCTGAAAAATTCTGAAATTTTTAGTAACTTCAAATAAAAGTAAACCAAACTCAACAAAATTGATAGCAACTACTCCTACAAGTGCCTAGAGCCTATATCCTGCATTAGAACTTCTTGGAACCATATAAATTTGATATGCAAGCTCAAGAACATGGTCACCTAGGCATCACAAATTTTCAATGAATAAAGCACTAGAACAAAATCTAATTGGACCAATGGAGGAGTCACATACCAAGGAACATTCCCCTCAAAGCAGTTTTGTGAGAGGTGCTTTGAGCAAGGAGATCGAAAATCGCAGCAAAATGAGCTAGAACTCGTGCTTGAGCTGGCTGGTGATTTTTTTTGGGAGGAAGAAGAAGTGTGTGGGTGCAGGAATAAGTGGAGGGGAGCCGCCGTGGGCCCGCGAGGCAGGGGGTGCGCCTTGTAGGGGTGGGTGCGCCCTGGACCCTCGTGCCGAGGTGCTTGCTCACCCTGCTGTGTTCTCGGTGCCAGATATTCTCAAATATTCCAAAAAAATCATATTTAAATTTCAAGGCATTTGGAGAACTTTTATTTTCGGGGTATTTTTATTGCATGGATAATTCAGAAAACGGACAGAAATTACTATTTTTGCTTTATTTAATATAAATAACAGAGAGTAAAAGGAGGGTACAGCGAGTTGTGTTTTCTAAATTCATCCATCTCATGCCCATCAAAAGGAATCCACTAAGAAGGTTGATCAGGTCTTGTTAACAAACTCATTCCGAATAACATGGAACCGGAGAATTTCCGAATAACACTAGGTTACCTCAAAGGGGATATGCACATCCCCAACAATAAGAATATCATATTTCTTCTTGACAGTAGGTAGTGGAAATTCAAAACCTCCAAAAATAATCGATGACCAATAGAGTTTATGCTATGAACTTGAGGTTGTTTCCTCGAAAAGTGTATCGTATGCTCATTGCCATTAACATGAAAAGTGACATTGCCTTTGGTGCAATCAATAACAGCCCCTGCAGTATTCAAAAAGGGTCTTCCAAGAATAGTAGACATACTATCGCCCTCGGGAATATCAAGAATAACAAAGTCCGTTAAAATAGTAACGTTTGCAACCACCACAGGCACATCGTCGCAAATACCGACATGTATAGCAGTTGATTTATTAGCCATTTGCAAAGATATTTCAGTAGGTATCAACTTGTTCAAATCAAGTCTACGATATAAAGAGAGAGGCATAACACTAACACCGGCTCCAAGATCACATAAAGCAGTTTTAACATAGTTTCTTTTAATGGAGCATGGTATAGTTGGTACTCATGGATCTCCTAGTTTCTTAGGTATTCCACCCTTAAAAGTATAATTAGCAAGCATGGTGGAAATTTCAGCTTCCGGTATCTTTCTTTTATTAGTAACAATATCTTTCATGTACTTAGCATAAGGATTCATTTTGAGCATATCAGTTAATCGCATACGCAAAAAGATAGGTCTAATCATTTCAGCAAAGCGCTCAAAATCCTCATCATCCTTTGTCTTGGATGGTTTAGGAGGAAAAGGCATGGGTTTCTGAACCCATGGTTCTCTTTCCTTACCGTGCTTTCTAGCAACAAAGTCTCTCTTATCATAACGTTGATTCTTTGATTGTGGGTTATCAAGATCAATAGCAGGTTCTATCTCTACATCATTATCATTGCTAGGTTGAGCATCAACATGAACATCATCATTAACATTATCACTAGTTTCATGTTCATTACCAGATTGTGTTTCAGCATTAGAAATAGAAATATCATTGGGATTCTCAGGTGTGTCAATAAAAGGTTCACTAGAAGCATGCAAAGTCCTATCATTTTTCTTTTTCTTCCTTTTAGAAGGACTAGGTGCATCAATATTATATCTCTGAGAATCTTGCTCAATTCTCTTAGGATGGCCTGCAGGATACAAAGGTTCCTGAGTCATTTTACCACCTCTAGTCATAACTCTAACATCATTATCATTTTTCTTATTATTTAATTCATTGAGCAAATCATTCTGAGCTTTAAGTACTTGTTCTATTTGAGTGGTAACCATAGAAGCATGTTTACTAATGAGTTTAAGTTCACCTTTAACTCTAGACATATAATCACCCAAGTGTTCAATCATATAAGAATTTTGTTTCAATTGTCTACCAAAATAAGCATTGAAGTCTTATTGCTTAACCATAAAGTTATCAAACTCATCCAAACATTGGCTATCAAACTTAGTAGGAGGGATTTCAGCTTTATCATATCTATAGAGAGAATTTACCTTTACTACCTGTGTCGGGTTATCAAGACCATGTGTTTCTTCAATAGGTGATGGATTAAAACCATATATTTCTTCAGCAGGCGGTAAATTCTTAACATCTTCAACTTTAATACCCTTTTCTTTCATGGATTTCTTTGCCTCTTGCATATCTTCAGGACTGAGAAATAGAACACCCCTTTTCTTCGGAGTTGGATTATGAGTTGGTTCAGGAATTGGATCAGGAAGTGTCCAATTATTTTCATTAGTCAACATATTATTCAATAGAATTTCAGCTTCATCTGGTGTTCTTTCCCTGAAAACACAACCAGCACAACTATCCAGGTGGTCTCTAGAAGCATCGGTTAGTCCATTATAAAAGATATCAAGTATTTCATTTTTCTGAAGAGGATGATCAGGCAAAGCATTAAGTAATTGGAGAAGCCTCCCCCAAGCTTGTGGGAGACTCTCTTCTTCAATTTGCACAAAATTATATATATCCCTTAAAGCAGCTTGTTTCTTATGAGCAGGGAAATATTTAACAGAGAAGTAATAAATCATATCTTGGGGCCTACGCACACAACCAGGATCAAGAGAATTAAACCATATCTTAGCATCACCCTTTAATGAGAACAGAAATATTTTAAGGATATAAAAGTAGTGAGTTCTCTCATCATTAGTGAACAGGGTGGCTATATCATTTAATTTAGTAAGATGTGCCACAACAGTTTCATATTCATAGCCATAAAAAGGATCAGATTCAACTAAAGTAATTATCTCAGGATCAACAGAGAAATCATAATCCTTATCAGTAACAAAGATTGGTGAAGTAGCATAAGCAGGATCATATTTCATTCTAGCATTCAGAGTTTTTTGTTTCAGCTTAGCTAATAATTTCTTAAGATCACTCCTATCATTGCAAGCAAGAAAATCTCTAGCAGTTTCTTCATCCATAACATAGCCCTCAGGCACAATAGGTAATTCATATTTATTGGGAGAGCCTTCATCATCACTTTCATCAATATTATCAGTTTCAATAATTTCATTCTCTCTAGCCCTAGCAAGTTGTTCATCAAGAAATTCACCAAGTGGCACAGTAGTATCAAGCATAGAAGTAGTTTCATCATAAGTATCATGCATAGCAGAAGTGGCATCATCAATAACATGCGACATATCAGAATTAATAGCAGAAGCAGGTATAGGTGTCGCAAGCTTACTCAAAACAGAAGGTGAATCAAGTGGAGAGCTAGATGGCAGTTCCTTACCTCCCCTCGTAGTTGAGGGATAAATTTTTGTTTTTTCATCTTTCATGTTCTTCATAGTGACCAGCAGATATAAATCCCAAGTGACTCAAAGAATAGAGCTATGCTCCCCGACAACGGCGCTAGAAAATAGTCTTGATAACCCACAAGTATAGGGGATCGCAACAGTTTCCGAGGGTAGAGTATTCAACCCAAATTTATTGATTCGACACAAGGGGAGCCAAAGAATATTCTAAAGTATTAGCAGCTGAGTTGTCAATTCAACCACACCTGGATAAGTTAATATCTGCAGCAAAGTATTTAGTAGCAAACTAATATGATAGTAGTGGTAACTGTGGTAAAAAGTAATGGTAGAAAAAGTAATATTTTTGGTATTTTGTAGTGATGATAACAATAGCAACGGAAAAGTAAATAAGCGAAGAACAATATATGGAAAGCTTGTAGGCAATGGATCGGTGATAGAGAATTATGCTGGATGTGGTTCATCATGTAACTGTCATAACATAGGGTGACACAGAACTAGCTCCAATTCATCAATGTAATGTAGGCATGTATTCCGAATATAGTCATACGTGCTTATGGAAAAGAACTTGCATGACATCTTTTGTCCTACCCTCCCGTGGCAGCGGGGTCCTAGTGGAAACTAAGGGATATTAAGGCCTCCTTTTAATAGAGTACCGGACCAAAGCATTTACACAAAGTGAATACATGAACTCCTCAAACTACGATCATCACCGGGAGTGGTCTCGATTATTGTCACTTCGGGGTTGCCGGATCATAACACATAGTAGGTGACTATAGACTTGCAAGATAGCATAAAGAACTCCCATATATTCATGAAAACATAATAGGTTCAGATCTGAAATCATGGCACTCGGGCCCTAGTGACAAGCATTAAGCATAGCAAAGTCATAGCAACATCAATCTCAGAACATAGTGGATACTAGGGATCAAACCCTAACAAAACTAACTCAATTACATGATAAATCTCATCCAACCCATCACCGTCCAGCAAGCCTACGATGGAATTACTCACGCACGGAGGTGAGCATTATGAAATTGGTAATGGAGGATGGTTGATGATGACGACGGCGATGGATTCCCCTCTCCGTAGCCCTGAACGGACTCCAGATCAGCCCTCTCGAGAGAGTTTAGGGCTAGGCGGCGGCTCCGTATCGTAAAACGCGATGAATCCTTCTCCCTGATTTTTTTCTCCCCGAACACGAATATATGGAGTTGGAGTTGAGGTCGGTGGAGCTCCAGGGGGCCCACGAGGCAGGGGGGCGCGCCCCCCAGCCTCGTGGCTAAGGTGTGGGCCCCTGGCCTTGATTGTTTCGCCAGTATTTTTTATTATTTCCAAAAGTAATCTCCGTGGAGTTTCAGGTCATTCCGAGAACTTTTGTTTCTGCACATAAATAACACCATGGCAATTCTACTGAAAAAAGCATCAGTCCGGGTTAGTTCCATTCAAATCATGCAAGTTAGAGTCCAAAACAAGGGCAAAAGTGTTTGGAAAAGTAGATACGACGGAGACGTATCAGCTGGCGAGGGTGATAAGCAGAAATACCGTATGGTGATTTGGACTGACGTCTGCAAAGCTAGGGACCAAGGCGGCCTCGGCATAATGTCCTCCAAACGCATGAACCTGGCTCTCCTCACACGATGGCTATAGTGCATTGTGAATGGCGAGGGTGGCCTGTTGTTGCAAATCATCCGGACCAAATACCTACGCGGTCAACCTCTTGCCTTCTGCATGAGGACGGGAGGCTCCTAGTTCTGGCAGTCCATCATCCAGCTGCTCCCAGTTCTCCGCATCAGAACCTCCATCTCGGTTGGCTCTGGGACTTCTAGCATGTTTTGGTTCGACCGATGGGCTGGGGAGTGCCCCTTCGCTGCCAGGTTCCCAGATCTGTTCTCCATTGCGGTGGAGCCTAGGATATATGTCGAGTCGGCCCTTATTGACTTAGGGTGTCTCGCGTTTTGGCGGCCATTTGGGCCCCCGGAAATAGCCTCCTGCCATGAGCTCTTGGAGGTCGTTGCCCTCCACGAGCCTGATTTGTCGCAGCCTCATGACCGCCTATCCTAGCGCCTCGAGCCCTCGGGCCGGTTCTCCATGAAGTCCCTATACTAGGCCATCGCTCCTCCCCTGGACCGGTGGCCCTTGAGATGATCTGGGCTATCCGTGTGCCCCTCAAGATCAGGATCTTCATGTGGCAATGGATCCGCGGCCGACTCCCCTTCGGCGTTGAGGTGTTAAAACAAAATGGCCCGGGCGATGGGATGTGTCCCCTCTGCGGGAGGAGGAAACCTTGAATCACATCTTCTTCTCGTGCATTTCCGCACAGTTCCTCTGGAGCTGCCTCCATGAAGTGGTTAGGGGTAGTTGGCGTAACACCAACTTCCCAGACCTCCTTGCCGAGGTCCAGTCCTCTCCCCCATTGGGCCGCCACATTAGGTGGCTGCTCATTGGGGTCCTCGCTTGGACGCTCTAGACCGTGCGTAATAAGCTTGTCATCCAACGCGTGCCTCTTCGACGTGCCACTGACGCAGTGTTCAAAATGTGTGGTTATTTGTAGCTTTGGTGGCCGCTTAGCCGCATCCAGGACCGGGACGCCATCAACACCATCATTGTCGACCTTCGCATGATGGCTCTCCGATTGGCTCCACCTCCTCCTCCTCCACCACCTGAGCCGGATTAGCTTCTTAGTCGTGGTGTTTCCGCCTTTGTTTTCCTTTTTAGGGATTGCTGAGTTGTTCCCTCAATAGAACCCTATTATACTCTATGTTGTGTGACTGAGTGTGTGTGTGTGGGTGGGTGTGCTCTTGGATACTTTGTGGCTGTGGTGGTTTTCTATATTTATAAAGCGGGGCGAAAACCTTTTTCGGTAACCTAAACAAGAGAATGCCAAAATTGTTGGGGAACACAGTATTTCAAAAAAATTCCTACGATCACGCAAGATCTATCTAGGAGATGCATAGCAATGAGAGGGGAGAGTGTGTCTACGTACCCTCATAGACCGAAAGCGGAAGCGTTGAGTAACGCTGTTGATGTAGTCGAACGTCTTCGTGATCCAACCGATCAAGTACCGAACGCACGGAACCTCCGCGATCTGCACACGTTCAGCTCGGTGACGTCCCTCAAACTCGAGATCCAGCTAAGGACGAGGGAGAGTTTCATCAGCACGACGGCGTGTTGACGGTGATGAAGTTACCAGCGTAGGGCTTCGCCTAAGCACTATGACGATATGACCGAGGTGTGTTTCTGTGGAGGGGGCACCGCACATGGCTAAAACGATTGTTAACTTGTGTGTCTATGGGGTGCCCCCTCCCCCATATATAAAGGAGGGGGCCGGCCACCCTCATGGTGCGTCCCCAAGGGGGGATTCCTACTCCTACTAGGAGTAGGTTTCCCCCCTTTCCTAGTCCTGATAGGAGGGGGGAGGAAGCGGAAGAGGAGAAGAAGGAAAGGGGGCCCGACCCCCTCCCAATTCGGATTGAGCTTGGGGGTGCGCCCCCACCTCTTGGCCGCCTCCTCTCTCTTCCATTAAGCCCCCGGGGGGTTCCGGTAACCCTCCCATACTCCAGTGTATGTCCGAACTCATCCGAAACCATTCCGGTGTCCAAACATAACCTTCCAATATATCAATCTTCATGTCTCGGCCATTTTGAGACACCTCGTCATGTCCGTGATCACATCCAGGACTCGAAACTACCTTCGGTACATCAAAACACATAAACTCATAATACCGATTGTCATCGAAGGTTAAGCGTGTGGACCCTACGGGTTCGACAACTATGTAGACTTGACCGAGACTCATCTCCTGTCAATAACCAATAGCGGAACCTGGATGCTCATATTGGTTCCTACATATTCTACGAAGATCTTTATCAGTCAAACCGCATAACAACATAGTTGTTCCCTTTGTCATCGGTATGTTACTTGCCCGAGATTCGATCGTCGGTATCATCATACCTAGTTCAATCTCGTTACCGACAACTCTCTTTACTCGTTCTGTAATGCAACATCTCGTAACTAACTCATTAGTCACATTGATTGCAAGGCTTATAGTGATGTGCATTACCGAGAGGGCCCAGAGATACCTCTCCGACAATCAGAGTGACGAATCCTAATCTCGATCTATGCCAACTCAACATACACCATCGGAGACACCTGTAGAGCATCTTTATAATCACCCAGTTACGTTGTGACGTTCGATAGCACACTAAGTGTTCCTTCGGTATTTGGGAGTTGCATAATGTCATAGTGATAGGAACATGTATAAGTTATGGATAAAGCAATAGCAATAAACTAAACGATCATAGTGCTAAGCTAATGGATGCACTACAAAAAAAAAGACACATCCGTGACATTTTGGGCCGAACGAAAAAAATTTCTGTCATACATATGACACTTCTATGACGATAATTGTGACAAAACCTGGTATCATCAAAGATGTGGCGGGCTCCTACTTCTATGACAAAAAATCATGACAGAAAATGGGCTTTTCGTCCTGGGCGGGCCGGAGACGCAGCTGCATGACATTCTTTGGGCCATCCATGACGAAAAAAACCGTGGTAGAAGCAAGGGCGAGGAAAATTTCGGGGAGTTCCCGATTACGGTGGGAGGTCGGGGGCCGAGCGATGCGCGCTTCTCTCGTACACGTACGCACGGGTGTGCGAGGCGTTGGCTCTAACTGAACCCAAGCGAGGCGTTGGGCTCTAACTGAACCCGAGCGATTGCACTGCAGGCTACACGTTACTAAACCCGAGCGATCGATCGATGGCTGTTAATTGAACCCGAGCGATCGATCGATGGCTGTTAATTGAACCCGATCGAGCGATTCCTTCGCTACTGCTGCTAACTGAAGCCGATCGATGCTGCCTCTGGATGAACAGTGAGCGTTGCAAGGGGGGTTGGATGAATAGTTCCCGATGGGGGTGGATGAACAGGACCCCGATCGATCGAGCCGGTTGGGGCTGGATGAACAGGACCCAGTGGAGGGCTGGATGAACAGGACCACCCCGTGGAGGGCAGGATGAACAGTAGATGGTGGAGGGCAGGATGAACAGTAGCTCATGGAGGGGTGGTTGAACAGGAGCCCGCGGAGAGGGCTGGTTGAACAGTAGCCGGTGGAGTAGCGCGCGGTGGAGGCTGGATGAACAGGAGCCCGTGGATGAACAGTCGCAGGTGGAGGCTGGAGGAGGTCGACGGTGGATGAACAGTAGCTCGTGGAGGCTGGAGGGGGTCGACGGTGGAGATGAACAGTATCTCGTGGAGTCCCGTTTTGCGGTACGCCACACCCCTCCCAATGAACAGGACCCCCGTTTCGACCGTAGCGCTCCAACACAAGTCTGTTTCCTCCGTTTTGCGGTACGCCACACCACTCCCGATGAACAGGACCCCCGTTTCGACCATAGGAGGTCCGTTTCCTCCGTTTTGCGGTACGCCAGACCCCTCCCGATCAACAGGACCCCGTTCCAAACATAGGAGGTCCGTTTCCTCCATTGTGCGGTACGCCAGGCCTCGTTTCCATCGCCTATTCCGTCCAAGCCCTCCCGATGAACACGACCACGCATTCCGTTCCGACCCAGCCGGTTGGCTCCCACGCGTTCCGTTGCCTCCCGATGAACACGACGCATTCCGTTGCCTCCCCATGAACACGACGCATTTCGTTGCCTCCCCATGAACATGACGCATTCCGTTGCCTCCCCATGAACACGACGGCAACGTTGTTTCTCCGTTCCGACCCAGCCATGTACACGAGCCCTAGCCATACGTATGCGCGAGTAGACATTCGAGACCCCGCCCGTATGTACCCATACTTGGCCGTATTTTCTTTATTGCACCCTGGCCACTGTGCGTACTTGTACATGCTACGTGCGCGCCTCTACTACGACACGTGTGCGCCTTTACATCGACCAGTAGGTACGTACACGTTCGTGACCAGAATTACAACTCTACGTGCGCTTCGACCAGGTGGGTCCCGACTGTCAGGCACTTCCTTGCCTGCGAAGATATAGCTGGTGGGTCCCAGCAGTCAGGGGGCGAATCGTTTTTTTTTCGGACGCACTTCCTTGCGTGCGAAGATGTAGCTGGTGGGTCCCAGCAGTCAGGGGGAAACGTTTTTTCGCGAAATATAGTGGCCCGTCCGATGGGTCCCAGCTGTCAGGTGGAGGAATCATTATTTTCCGCGTAATAAGGAGGCACTTCCTTGTTGCGGCCGTGGACCTAGCTGTCAGCCTCTCCACGTACAGTCAACGTCTGATGGAATTCGTTCCTTGACCACGTTGACCACGCCGCGCCGAGAGCACCAGGGCGGTGGACGGCGGCGAGGCCTAGGAAGGGGACGACACGGAGGCAGGGAAGACTCGGCAGTTGTTTCCCACGCGGAGAGGAGTACGACTGTACGAGGGTTTACTGGTTCGTCTGCCGTCGCCGGAGAATAACAGCATGTGTGGGTGAGTAGAGGGATGGCTAGGCCAGCGATGGGAGTACGGTCGGGCGGTGAGGCCTGCGCGGCAGCACAGCCGGCCGCGAGGAGGAGGGAGCGGGCAGTCCCGCCGGCGCTTATTTGAGCGGCTGGAGCAGGAAGAGCAGAGATTGAAGAAGCACGACGGCCGTTGGATGGACATCCAACAATCAGTGCTTATGCATCAACCTTTTTTAGGAAAGCCTCAAATCTGTGGAAAACAGCATACAGCACATCTGCCATTATTTCTAATAATTTATAGCCCATTTGCTAATACTTAAGGTTTTTTTGGAGCCCATATTCTTTTTGTTAGCATTACAGCGCATATTGTGGCAACGGTTAAAAAATTGTATGAAATTTTGCATATTTTGGTGCGGTCCGAACTGTTTTTAATCCCGAAATTTCGACTCACATTCAAACTGATTTTAAAAATAAATGTATATCAATATAAAATCCAACAAATTCTTCATAAAAATTAATGTAATTTAAAATCTTAAAATGAAAAAAAAGATATTTGAAACTAATTGCCGGTTTGATGTGTTTTAAAAATGTACAACCCATTTCTCATTACTGATGGGCCATTTTCTCGACCAGCCGAATGAAAGCTCTCCTCGTCTTGAAAGATTTGCAGCCCAACAGGCCTGGCAAAGCGACTTACTTGGCAAATCACAAAAAAACTAGGCTGTGGCCGTGGACCCAGCTGTCAGCCTCTCCACGTACAGTACTCTTCCGATGGAAGTCGTTCCTTGACCATGTTGACCACGCCGTGCGGAGAGCACAACGGCGGTGGACGACGGCGAGGCCTAGGAAGGGGACGACGCGGCAGTGGAAGCCCGCGCGGAGAGGACTACGAGGGTTCACTAGTTCAGCTGTGGTGTGAGGCTGCCGTCGCCGCAGGGCCTGGCCAGCGGTGGGAATAGTAGGGGGCGGTGAGGCCTCTGCGGCAGCACAGCCGACCACGGGAGGCAGGAGCATGCGGCATGACCGGCGTTGCTTTGGGCGGCTGGAGCAAGAAGACCACAGGTTGAAGAAGCACTACGGCCGTTGGATGGACATCGTACGGTCACTGGAGCTAGAATCGTTCATATTGACTAAGTTGACAAAGCCCTTCGTCCCCGTCAACTTAGTAGGCCCACAAGTCAGCCTCCCAGCAAGGTGGGTCCCAGCTAGCCAGGGGAGTATTCATTTTTTTGTGCATAATAAGGAGGCACTTCCGGTGGGTCCGAGATGACAGCGGGGGGGACATTTTTTCGCGAAATACGGTGGCCCGTCCGGTGGGACCCAGCAGTCAGGGGGAAACGATTTTTTTCGCAAAAAACTGGTGGCCCGTCCGGTGAGTCCCCGTTGTCAGGTGGAGGAATAATTATTTTGCACGTAATAAGGAGGCACTTCCTTGCTGCGGCCGTGAACCCAGCTGTCAGCCTCTCCATGTACAGTCCACGTCCGATGGAAGCTGTTCCTTGACCACGTTGACCACACCGCGCCGAGAGCACCAGGGCGGTGGACGACGGCAAGGCCTAGGAAGGGTACGACGCCGAGCTGGGGAAGACGCGGCAGTGGATGCCCACGCGTAGAGGAGTACGAGGGTTCACTGGTTCGCTACGGTGTGAGGCTGTCATCGCCGCAGAATAACAGGGGGTGTGGGTGAGTAGAGGGATGGCCTGGCCAGCGGTGGGAGTAGTAGGGGGCGGTGAGGCCTCCTCTGCATCGCAGCCGGCCACGGGAGGCAGGAGCACGAGGCACGACCGGTGCTGGTTTGGGCGGCTGGAGCAAGAAGACCAGAGGTTGAAGAAGCACTACGGCCATTGGATGGACATCGTACGGTCACTGGAGCTAGAATCGTGCATATTGACTAAGTTGACAAAGCCCTCCGTCCCCGTCAACTTAGTAGGCCCACAAGTCAGCCTGCCACTAAGGTGGGTCCCAGCTAGCGGGGGATATTCATTTTTTGTGCGTAATAAGGAGGCACTTCTGGTGGGTCCGAGCTGACAGCAGGGGGAACGTTTTTTCGCGAAATACGGTGGCCCGTCGAGTGGGTCCCAGTAGTCAGGGGCAAACATTTTTTTCGCGATATACTGGTGGGCATCCGGTGGGTCCCTGCTATGAGGTGGAGGAATAATTATTTTCCGCGTAATAAGGAGGCACTTCCTTGCGGCTGCCGTGGACCCAGCTGTCAGCCTCTCCACGTACAGTATTCTTCCGATGTAATTTGGTCATTGACCACATTGGCCACGCCACACTGACAGCACCATGGCGGTGGACGATGGCAAGGCCTAGGAAGGGGACGACGCGGAGCTGGGGAAGACGCGGCAGTGGATGCCCACGCGGTGAGGAGTACGAGGGTTCACTCTTTCGGCTGCGCTGTTGTCGCCGCAGAATAACAGGGGATGTGGGTGAGTGGAGTGGAGGGATGGCCTGGCCAGCGATGGGAGTAGTATGGGGGCGGTGAGGCCTCCGCGGCAGCACAGCCGGCCACGGGAGGCAGGAGCAGGCGACACGACCGGCGCTGCTTTGGGCGGCTGGAGCAAGAACACTAGAGGTTGAAGAAGCACTACGGTCGTTGGATGGACATCATACGGTCAGTCGAGCTAGAATCGTGCATATTGACTAAGTTGACAAAGCCCTTCGTCCCCGTCAACTTAGTAGGCCCACTATACTGGGTCCCAGCTAGCAGGGGCGTATTCATTTTTTTGTCCATAATAAGGAGGCACTTCCTTGCGTACGAATATATAGCTGGTGGGTCCGAGCTATCAGCGACGGTAACGTTTTTTTCGCGAAATACAGAGGCCGTTTCGGTGGGTCCCAGATGTCAGGTGGAGGAAATCATTATTTTGCGCGTAATAAGGAGGCATTTCCTTGCGTGCGGCGTGGACCCAGCTGTCAGCCTCTCCACGTACAATCCACTTCATATGCATGTCGGTCGTTGACCATGCTGACCACGCCACGCCAAGAGCACCAGGGCGGTGGATGATGGCGAGGCCTAGGAAGGGAACGACACAGAGGCAGGGAAGACTTGGCCATTGTTTTTGTTTCCCACATGGAGGGGAGTACGACTGTACAAGGGTTTACTGGTTCGTCTGCCGTCGCCGGAGAATAACAGGAGGTGTGGGTGAGTAGAGGGATGGCTAGGCCAGCGATGGGAGTACGGTGGGGCGGTGAGGCCTGCGCGGCAGCACAGCCGGCCGCGGGGAGGAGGGAGCAGGTAGTCCCGCCGGCGCTTGTTTGAGCGACTGGAGCAGGAAGAGCAGAGATTGAAGAAGCACGACGGCCGTTGCATGGACATCCAACAGTATACAGGCCATCTGTGGAAAGCCTCAAATCTATGAAAAACAGCATACAGCCCATCTGCCATTATTTCAAATAATTTACAGCCCATTTTCTAATTCTTACGGGTTTTTTTGGAGCCCATATTCTTTATGTTAGCATTACAGCCCATATTGTGGCCACGGTTAAAAAATTATACGAAATTTTCCATATGTCGGTGCGGTCTAAACTGTTTTTAATCCCGAAATTTTGAGTCACATTCAGACTGATTTTAAAAATAAATGTATATCAATATAAAATCCAATAAATTGTCCATGCATAAAATCAATGCAATTTAAAATCTCGAAATGAAAAAAAGATATTTGAAAATAATTGCCGGTTTGATGTGTTTTAAAAATGTACGTCGCATTTCTCATTACTGATAGGCCATTTTCTCGGCCAGCCGAATGAAGCTCTCCTCGTCTTGAAAGATTTGCAGCCCAGCAGGCCTGATAAAGTGACTTACTTGACAAATCACAAAAGAACTGGGCTAGCCATTTTCAGAAACAAAAAAAACTACTGGGCTGGTCTGTGGTAAACATAAAAGAAAAGGCTGTCTAGACAGGCCAGAGTGTCCCACACAGCCCAATTGACACCCTGCTTCCGTCTCAAAAACAAATTAGATAAATGTAACTCCAATTATGGCGATTCATAAAAATGCCACTGCAATTTCCAATCTTTGAAAAATGCCACTGCAATTTTTGCAAACTTTGAAAAATGCCACTGCAGTTTGCAAATTTTGAAAAACGCCACTCCAGACTTCAAAAAATGCCACTAGAAATGGCAAGAAATGGCATTTTTTAAAGTTTGGAAATTGCAGTGGCATTTCTCGGATACACCAGATTTGGAGTGGCATTTATCAAATTAACCCAAAAAAATAACTGGGCGAGCTGCTGGGTCCCTGGTGTCAGCCGCTCGTTGTGCAATTCTCTCGTTTATTGACTATGTTGACAATGGCATGGGACCCAGATGTTAGAAATCCACTAGGAGGAGCCATTTTTTATTGGCTTGAAATAAGGAGGCACTTGCTTGCGTACTGCCATGACCTTGGCATGTCCCTGCTATCATCCTCTCCACGTACAGTACCAGTTAGTCGTGCTTCAAAACTGATTGGCACGCCATTAAAAAAATAAAGGTCGATAACTAATGGGGCACCTCGGGCCAACGCGGCCAGATCACATTTTGCACGAGAAATTACACACCATGTTTTGTTGACATGTGGTCCCGTTCCAACATATCAATGAGATGACGGCGAGTAGTAGGAGTATTTCCGAACGGACGTGTAGGCCGGGGCGCCTCTTCGTGAACCGTGGCAAACTCGCAACCATCCACCGACTCTTCGCCTTTCCCTCTCGATTTGGAACTGCTGTCACACGCTCTTCCTCTCCCTCCTCCATTTTCCTTCAGCCCTTCAGCCTTTCTTCTGCCATTGTTCGATCGTCTTCTCCATGGAGGGAACAGGCTGGAAACGATCTCGTTATTCTTTCCCCGACCTGAAAGATGACGTGGTGGAGAAACTCATTGATCGGTGTGACATCATCACCTCGGCTAGCATGGCAGGTTCGTTCAAGCCCATTCTCGACTCAACTAATAACATCATTACAAAGAACCCAAGAGTCATGGAGCGGTTTGATCTCCCCTATCTTCTTCGCCGTGACCCTGATGACTGGCGCCGGCACAACGGAGGCCTCGCCCTGTGCCAGTTGATGCCGCTTGATAATGATACGTATGATGTTAAGATGCCATCGCTTGAGGGCAAGGCTTGGGTGGGCGCAAATGGAGATTGGGTTGTTTACATTGTTTCCAACTGCGAGTGGGAACTTGTGAATGTGTACACTCGTCACCGGGTTCCACTTCCAAAAATCTCAGCACACTGCCTAGAGGTTGAGCACACCGGTAATGTACGCACGTTCAAATACGATCATGGTGACTGTCTTCTACGGAAGATAGCAATTTGTCGAGTTCCCAACCGCTCTTGGAATTACAACAACTATCAAGTTGTTGCTATCTTCGACAAGCTTGTTGCCGTCCTTCGTGGTTCGACTCGATGGATATTGCTCAAAAATCAGTTTCTGTACACGGATGAGTAATGTGATGCAATTCAATATGAGGGCCTTGTGTTTGCTGCCACCACTCGTGGCACTGTTTTTGCATGGCATCCTAGTAGTTTCGGTATGTTTGTCTTCCATCGTAATTATAATTGTTTCATCCACATGCATGCGGGTTAGCAAGTTTCCCTTTACTAATTAACCTTCTTCTTGTGTTTCCAAGGTCCTGTGAGCATCCCCCCACCTATACTTGAAAATTTTTATAACCAAGGGGGAGATGCCGATGGTGATGATCACGAGCAGCGCCCATATACTCTGTGGCGCCTGGCAACTAATTCCGATGGATCACCTCTTCTTGTGTGTATACAGCCCACTGATGATGTTACTGCTAAGGAAGTAGGTGTCTCCCATGGTCGCACTCTCCGGACCTATTCCAACACCCGTTGCATGGTATTCGGGATGGATACTAGTGTGCTAGCGCCAACTCCTTCTCCCTGGCACAAAATTGATAGTCTTGGAGAAAACTCGCTCTTCCTTGGACAAAACTATCCGATGATGGTGAAAGGCGATCCAACTGCTGTTGACACATATATGAGAAGCAACTGTGTCTATACCTCGGACATTTGGGTGGTTCCCTACCCTCGTACTGCTATAGTAGGCCACTTCAGCCTGGATGATCGGTCCTGCGTTGGTCTCCAGATCGACAATGGATGGCCCGTCCCAGAGAATCACTTGTGGTTCAAAGCAAGTGTTTCCAACGCCGCGAAATGGTTGAGTTGAAGTTCATTTCATGGCTTGTTATTTGTTGTGTGGTGAAAACTTTAGTATTTATAATGTATCCTCGTTCTCGATGTGGGTTGATGACCTGTTGTATGTAATAAAATGATATGCGTGTGATAAACTTACTAAATTTATGAATGGCTTTCGAGTCGCTTCTCTAAATTTGTACTAGCTTCACATGTTTCGCGCGTCGGGCGGGTGTTTTTACTGTAGCCATATGTTAATGTGTTCGTTGTACGTAACCAGCACCTCGAATCCTCCATACTAGTATACTATATACTAGTAGGAGTAAGTAGTAGGAGTAGTAGGGTGGCATGGGCCAGAACAAGCATTCACGTCCAGGAGTACGGCACACGCCACCACCACGACATACATCTGACACCATATTATTTCTTGGAGTCCGTGCTAGAGCAATCTCTTCAACCTCGTCATTTCTCTAACTTTAGCCATCGCGCGGCAGGCAAGGTGGGGGTTTGCCGATAGTCGGTTTCCTTAACTGCGGTCCCACTTGTAAGGCCAACTCCAACGCATGACCCCAAACGGACCTCCGTTTTGCACGAACTCCAACGATAATTTTGACTAGAAAAGCAAGACCAAAGAAAACAAGAACCACAAGAATACATTTTACTACTCCTGTAAGTTGGATTAGTGCCTTCTTGATGCATTCATTGTTGATCTGCGGAGGCTCGATCTTGCGTGCTTCTTTCTTCTTCGAGTGTAAAGAAGTAGACGTTGCTTCCTCGCATCTAGTCTCATGTCTAGCCTCTATTCTAGTAGGAGTATCAACAAGTGCACTAATCTCATCCGAGAGAAGAACCAAAGATTTGGTCGGGTTCTTCCTCCTTTTGCCGACACGTGGGACATCCAACATCCAGGTCGTGTCATGAAAGAAAATAGAGTGGTAGTTGAAGCCACGAGATGTGCATCTTGGGTTAAACTGTAAATAGAATCTTACTACTCTTGAGTAACTCCAAAAGCGGCCACCGAAGATCTTTATTGGATTTGTTTTTCATCACCAGCATGTCGAGGTGAAAGATGTGCAGGTTCAGTGGGTCCTCTTGCATTTTCACTGACATGTGGGGCCGCATGTGAGCAAACAGACGATGGGCCCCGCGCATCCGCTGGCTGGCTGAGAAGAGAGATAGAGGAGGGCCGAGCATGGACTATAGGAAATTTGTTCTACGTACCTCGATATAGGCTCGATATAGTGGGGTGGCATGGGCCATAACTAGCATTCATGTCTAGCAGTACGGCACATGCCACCCACACGAGTCCCATTCGACACCAATTTTCTTGGAGTCCGTGCTACAGCCATCTCTTCTCCCTCCTGTTTTCTCAGCCATCGCGCGGTGGGCAGGGTGGGGGTTTGCTGATAATCGGTTTGCTCAACTACGGTCCCACTTGTAAGTGAAAACGCAACACCGCACGCATTCCCGCTTGAGCGGCGTGCCGGACCAACCGTGTGGGGGTGCGACACGAACACGGCAGGCTTTTCCTTTTGAACTCGTAACTTGTAAAATTTGGTTCTGCTCCATGGCGCGACCGATAGATAGAAAATAATGATTTTGCCTAGAGTAATGAGAAGTTTGGTTCTGGTGCTGTTCATGCATGGAGTACGTACGAAAATTATGAAGTTGATGCGAAAGGTAAGATAATTACTGTAGTATCATATACTACTACATGGATTTGACGAAAAGATAAAAATACATACGGATCCATCAACGTTCAACGACATCCTCACGCCCTAGTGCGCTGGGTCACCAACCGACGTGTGAGGAGCAGCGGCGTTGGCGGCGAGCTCAACGTGCTTCTGAACAGTGCCGTCCAAGGTTGCCCTGCGCTCCAAGAAGGCCAGCGTCCTATCGTCCTCCTCTTGCATGTAGTAGTCCTTGTGGACGATTTGCGCGTAGACGTGGGTGATTATGTCGATGGTGTCTTGCTGCGCCAGGTGCTGCGCGGCGAGCGCGACCTCGAGGTTGACATTCTCCGGCGCGACGGCGGGCACTCGCAGGGCCACCAGTGCGTCGAAGAGGTTGTTACCATAGTGGCCGTTGAGGGTGCCGGGCATCGCAGAGCCTGGGCGCATTGGCTGGAGAATTACGTCAAAGTCGTCCGCAAGCTTCTTGACGATGGTGAACTTGTCGAGGAAACCGACGAGGACCTCGTCGAACAAGGAGACGAAGCTGTCGTCCAAGCGGCCCCTCGCCCTGGTGGCCTCAAGCAATACTACCTGGAGATGTTCCTCGGTGTCGGGCCACAGGCCGGCGTTGTGGACCATCTGGCACAGCCGGCTGATGCTCGCGCTCATCGCCTCCATGGGTCTAGCATAGCTTCTAGTCAACTGATCTTGCGATTCGAGTGATCACTCAGCCCTTGGTTAGCGTGCGTAGGTGTGTAGGATTTCATACTACTCCTCGGCCCTCTACTGCACCTGCCTTTGGCTGTATGATAGGTGGGCTAGCCACCCCCTGGGGCCACGTGTCATTCACCCAAAGGCAGTTGCCATAAGTCAATGAAGCTGCGTCCCCCTCCGTGCCGGTGCAGTATAGTCATCTCACCGGACCTCTAGTTGGGGCCAAACGAGAGAAGTTTGATGTTTACTGGTTTATTGGTCCCCTTTGCATTTTGCGCCAAGTTTTGACCTTTGATTTAACAAATAAAATGTTAATGCATGTAATCAAAAATGTTATGTAAGTCACCTTACGAAAACCAAATAATCCCAAAATACTTAGGCACGGTGCATTAACTCCCTCCTTGTTTCTTATTTCGTGACATATCAACCAATGAGAGATGTGGGCCGTGCATGCTTTCAATGACTTGAGACTACCAAACATGACATGCAATGTTTAGTTCATTGCATGTAATCCTATTAGTACTCTAGTTAGGAGTAGCAAAAAAACATTAAGTTCTCTCGCCGATAGGAAAAGAACACCATGTATTTATTTACAGAGGGAGTAGTACATTTTTGGTGACATGCATTACTAGATATTGCTAGTCAAATACTAAAATCCAGATGGACGTGGTAGTACTCCTAAATCCAGATGGTGGTGCTACTAGTACTAGTAGTAGTACTACCAATGTAGGAGTAGTAGTAGGAGTACTAGCACTGTACTATCCCGTTGGTAAAATTATTACGTGCTGCTCCTCACAGTGAAGTGACAAGACCCTGCGCCTGAGATGACACCTGAGTATAGGCGCCGTGTTCGGCATACCATAGTCAGCCTCACCGTTTGCATTCAATATCATCATGGCTGTAGAGCTAGCCTGCTTACAACTAGCCCTGTTCGACATAATTTCCCGTGCGTAGATGCCCGTGCATTGCACGGAACACCAAGATTGGGGGTGGACGGCTCCAGCAGCGGCCATCGCGCCAGATTTTTCCACGGCCTTCTACTCCTAGATGTGGTGGGGAGGAGATGAGGCTGATTGTGAGAGACAAGGAGTTGTTTGTAAATAGGGAACAAGTGCGGGCATCTTTTTGCAAAAATGGAGAAGCTTGGTTTGTATGCGTCAGATCTAGGTCCGACGGCTATTGGTGAAAGATGGGAGGCACAACATCATCACCAACTCAGGACCTGTTTGATTCGCAGGATTTTGAAAATGCAGGAATAGGACATGGCAATATTACAAGTTTCAAACTGATATTACAAATGTTAGGAGTAATGTTGCACCTACGAAGAGGGAATTACTAGGAAGTTTACGTAAGAACTTTCTTTACTTTAGGTGGATGCAGCATTATCGTACAAACTAAAATCCACCGCCCTGACAAGTCACTAATGGGCAAATAAGTTTTTGAGTCTCTGGCCACTTGATGTTTCAAAAACAAATTCAGCTTCTGCGGAGAAATGAGCTCCACCGTGTACCCGCGCGGGTGTGGCTGGTCACGAAGCATGAGTACGTGCACGGTGCACCTATTCTCTTCTTGTATACGTACACCACCTACGTGGGGTTGTGTGAGGGAGATACAAACCTAGAGAGATATAGTGTGTGGGTTCTTGAGAGTTTTTTTGTGGGGGGTCAATCAAAAAATTTAACATATGCAATGTGTGTGAAATAGAGTCCTGGATATAACATATATATAGATGGGGCGATCCACAAGAAGAGAGTGGAGGTATCATCGGCTTGAGGTGTCCATAGAATCGAAGAGAGGGATGATGTGTCTGTGTGCGCGCGCGATCGATAAAGAGTGCCATCGAATTTGTGTGTGCCCACGTCAAAGATATAGAGTAGCTGGCCTACTGGAACGTGAGATGGGACATGTGCAATTTGTCTCGGTGGCATGGATACCTACCTGCAGCGCTCGACTATCGGTGTGTGGTGGGGGAAGAGGGAGGCCCAATTAACTATAGAGGTACAATGGCTGGTATATGTGTGGAGGAGGAGAGGGGCCTACCTCATGTATTAAGGAGATCGATCTGCCTCATGTATTAAGGGAGATCGATCGGCATCCATGCATAGGTGCAGGAGATGAATAAGGTTGGGAGAGAGACAGAGCTAGAGTGTTGGAGGGGGTGGTAGTGGAGTTGCTTCTAACAAATGGTGGGATAGGCTTGCTAGACAAACGGAGGGCATGCCCGCAATATCAATAAGAGAGGAGATGGCTGCTTGTTGTCTGTGCACGTGCATGTGAGAGACGGGTCAGGAGGCATGCACGAATGATGAGGGGGGACGATGTGGCTGTGGTAAGCAGACGTAACTACATAGGAAGATCAATCGCCCTTTGTAAGAGAATGGAGAGACATAACTTGTGAGGTACGTCGATCGATGGGGGGTAGTTAAAGTCGATCTAGGTATATGTTGGGAGATCGATCGGTATACATGCATGTGTGTGTTAGAAGAAAATGAGGCGCGAGATGAAGGATAGAGAGAGAGAGGGATGCATGTAGGAGGTGGTATGAGAGGCATACTATATCGAGGGGGAGGAGTGTGCGAGTACGAGAACGATGAAAAGAGTGGTGGGAGTGAGGCATGGACGGTGACAAGAGAAGAGGGGAAGCTTGTGTTTGTGCTAGGCACACCTGGCTAGAGAGGCATATCAATCAATGTGTGCCATAAAGAAGGAGCTAGGGGGCCTACACACACCGTGGGTGAACGACCTAAAGTGCAAAGACAAATTTGCCCGATGGAGCTAGAGAATGCTGAGGGAGGTGAGAGGGATGCGGGCGTGTGCATGCACAAGAGAAAGTTAGCGCTAGCTATGAAGATAAGAGGGTTGTGTGGGTGTAAAAGACGAATAGAGATCATATATACTTCATTATAAAAAGCGAATTCAGATATTTGAAGAATTTATCATAGTGTTTCAAACCGACGGATGTGTGAATATATATAACGGTGATACACATGGTGTGGTTATGAACATGGTATACTACATTTAATATATTTTATCTCTACTCTTATAAAAAATGGAGTTCTTGATGATGGTGTGCCTGCCATCATGCATTATAGGCCGTCTGATTTATATCCGGCGGATAGCAAGGAAACTATGATGGTTGAAGTTGGCAACAATCATGATTGTAGATTCTTATTGAAATAGAGAAACGAATTCAAATTTAGTTCGAATTGCAGCGGTAGTATAGACATTTGGAATGTACTAAAATGTTGGTATGATTAGGTTACATGCATTATACAGCAAGCGAAAAAATTTAATCGGACATAACATGGATTCATACTCCCTCCTTCCATCTATATAGGGCGTAATGAGATTTTTAAGACCGCCTTTGACTATTGACAAGATTAATAGTACATGACATGCACAATGTGAAAATTATATCATTGAAAGAACCTTTCACAAACGAATTTAACGGTGTGCTTTGTGTAAGTTGCATGTCATATATCATTGCTCTAATATTTGTTCAAAGTTAGCATCGAAAAACGCATTAGGCCCTATATAGATGGAAGGAGGGAGTAGCTTTGAATAGCATTTGTATAGTAAAACGGGGCAAGACTCTCTCTTTGTGTGGTGTGAATAGTTTTATTTTTTGGTTTCTTTTTGGTTGAGGGAAGTGCGAATTGATTTGGTACGTACAAGTACAATATTACTACACGTTAGGCTTGTCCCTAAAATTCAACCTGTGTCTTGTTATATCCCGAAAATTCAGATATCGTGCTCCCAAAACTGGCGCCCTTCACAACCCGCGCCTTGCTATCTCGAAATTACAACGTGCGTGAAAACTCCCTCCAGCTGCCAAATCCCGACACGCGAAATCCCCCTTCTAACCCTGAGCCGAAAGGGCCGCTAGTTCAAATCGGTGGGGGGTACTTTTGTAACACACCCTACATTTTGGACAAGCGCGTTCCTAAGCCATGCTTCACCACCTCCCATCGCCCCCTTTTCGCCATTCGAAATCCCAGGCCGCCATAACCTCTCCGCTCCAGCCGCGAAACCCCACCCTCCTCCGTCCGCCACGTCACCACTGCCCAGCCGGAGCCTCTTCCCCGACGACGTCGTCCACCGCAACAGCTCGACGTCCCTCGTCCACCTCCCCGGATGAGGATCCGTCGTCCATCTCGTCGTCCCGCCGGTTCAGCCGCCTCGTCCTCCACCTCCAAGGAGCTGCTCCGACGATCGCCTTGTCTATCGCAGTTACTCCATCCCCACAGCGCCACCTTAACCTGCTCCACCGGAACCGCAGCATCCTCACCGACTCCTCGGACGAAGCCGAGGCCTACTCGGCGCCACCAAAGAGGTTGTACACTCATCGCATCACACCTTTTCCTTAACTCGACCTCCTGACACCGACGTTGCTCCATCCCGCACCCCCATGGAGCGGCTACCTTAAAGTCGGCACCGTGGGCGACATCTCCACGGCGGCTCTCCCCCAGTGCGAGGCCCCTTCGGCGGCGGCGTCCATACCAGCCGGATCTGCTGCTGCTGCTCTGGCTCTCGCTCGATCGCTCGCTCGCCCAGCTGCTGCTGCTGCTCTCCCCCTCGCTCGTGCTGTTGCTCTGCTCCGATTAAGCCACACTTTAGTCGACTGAATCGACTTTTGGGTCAGTCGATTTTCAGGGGTTGGGGGGCTCGCCGGAGTTAAGGAAGAACCACCCGCAACGAGAACGGGGGCTCGCCGGAGAGGTACCCCACTATTTATCTTACGGTTCAGGGTGGGGGCGGGGGGGGCTAGAGGGCTGGCCGGGGCGGCAGTGGCGAGTTGTTTTGGGGCGGCGAGGCGGCACTGGGGCTGGCGGTTCGGCCGGTGGTGGCTGGCGGCTCAGGGAAGTGCAGGTTGAAGATGAACTGCAGGCCCTTCCTAAACTACATGTCAAGTGCCTCTCTGCTACCATTGCGTTCAGTTTTGATAGTAGCATTCAGATTCCACAGTAAATTTCAGTTTCGACAGTTAAGTTCAGAGTCAACAGTTTTTACCTCTTCTGTTGTAGTCAGGTGGTTTTTGGTGATGTTAATTTTACATTCATTTACATCATCTATTGGAGATGCTATTAGAATCCCACTTGAGATTGACGATGTCTGTCTTGTGCTGCTTCAGCCTTGACGTCTTACGGCTCACCGGAGCTGCTCCAACGATAGAACGATCCATCACAACAGAGCAGTGCCCTGGACATCGTCTACAGATTCCTCGGATCTTCCTCCACACCTCCGACAGCCACCTCTGCCTCAACTACTTCAGCGACCAACCCAATGATGCTGAGGTCAACACGGCTACGGCAAAGAGGTTGTACACTTGTTGCATCACTTATTACTATACATTCACGTCAATCCATTAGGGCTATTTTGGTTCAACGGAAAAGCATCGATCCACTGGTTGTTACCATCACTCTAAATTTCTGCATGCCCTCCTTACATAATCTCACCATATTTTTTTCGTATGCATGTCAGATATTGTACACAGTCATGCTGAACATGTAGAGAAAAAGAGAAGAGTTTTGCGCGGCAATACAATGTCATGCAGACATCGCTCCATGGTGGGTTCAATGGCAAACCCTCCCCACCCCTCTCCAGATTGTAATCCAGAGGAAGATATCTATTCTGAGGCAGATTCGGACGCCGCTAACCACTCCTATTTACCCCCCAAGGTGTTTGCTCTACCTTGGCATGATGATGTTAGTCATATCATGCATATGTTGCCTTGTAGTGCCTAATTTTGACATCATATATGTCATCTGCTTAGTTTAGACATGTTCTGTAATGCCACCTGTTTAGTTTCTATATCATATATGGGAATTATGCAGTCTCATGTCTTTTAATCAGCCATAATATATGTGAAATGTGCAATGCCATCATGTTTAACCAGGCATCATATATTTGAATGATATCTTGCCCATCCTTTTCTTCATTACATTTCCATTTGTCGACAATGTTTGTACATTAAACTACTCTTCCTGTGAATCAGCCATTTGGGTGGGAGATGGAAAAATCTGGAGTGAAAACAAGGCCCTCAGAGCAGACAGTGCTACCTGTCGAAGTAGATCTCTTGTTGGGTCCCGATAGCTCCTCAGAGATGGATTCAGAGACAGATGACCAGTCCTATTCCCGCACTGAGGTGTATGCTCTAACTTGGCACGGTTATACTGCTCATATCATGCATACGGTGTCTTGCATTGCATAGTTTAGACATCATATACACAATATTCAACACCATGTTCTTAGTTCAGACATCATATCGAATGCCCTCTGTTTAGCATATAAATCACATATGTGAATTAAATGATGCGATCCTGATTACTTAGATAACATGTAGGTGAATTATGTCATGCCATCATGTTTAGTTATTCATCATATCTTTGAATTATGTTATGCTATGCTATCCAGTTTAGATAGACATCATATATGTGAAATTATGTCATGCTATCCGTTTTAGTTAAACAATATACATGTCAACTATTTCATGCCCTCTTTTTTCCACACTATCTATTGCATCTGTCTCTCATACAATGTCTGTACATTCAACTATGTTTCCTATTTATCAGCCATTTGAATTGGAGCGGGTGATGCCAGTATCTAGCGGACTAAAAACACGGTCTTCAAATAAAACAGTGCTACCTCTTGGTGGAGATAGCACGCCGGTTGTACATGCACAAGAACCAGCCCTACCACACATAACCCAAACTATCGCAGATTGTACCCCTACTACGATGGACAGAGAACTAGCTTCACCCAATCTAACCCCAACCCTAGCCGATAGTAACCCAGTTCATGTTGACACAGCACCATCTCCACCACAGAGCTCCTAAACAAGAGCAGTTAGTAAGGCAGCTCCAGTGCCCAAAGGGCCAGTACTATCACGGCGAACCCCAACTCCACCTGTTAGTACGCCTATTCCTGTGGAGGAAGCACAACTAGCTAGTCGTAATTTAGCATCTATCGCATTTCATGTTGTTAAACCGTATGTGCGTATCTTCCCATCTTGGAAATATTATACTGAAGATGAAGGAAAATGCCAGTTCCAGGTGTTTGTCCAGGAGTTATGTGTAAGTAATGTTATTCATGGCAATTACTTTGCTTCGTCCCATACATCCTACCTCCATGATGGTTATAATACAGCAAATTTTCCCATTTTTCTTTATAGAGAAGGACCGATTTGGAAACTCAGGATGAGGTAACCCGTGCTAATACCTTTGCTATCTTCAAGAATGCTTGGTGGCAGTATCGGAATTACCCGAAGAAAACGTACTTCATCGGCAAAGAAACTCATCAAATTCCCTTACGTTCTCCTGAGACACATTTACTGGACGATGACTGGGAACGCCTTGTTCTGTACTGGTCCCGAAACAAGAATGTGGTAAGGTCTATGAGCTCATTTTCTATTTTTAAGTATTATATTCTTGCATCTTACTGTACTCTGTTCATGTAGAACAAGTGCCTAAACCTGAAGAACAACTGTTCTAATTTAAGATTCCATTGCTACCATAGGACATAGATATATGTTTGTTTGATGCTTTTATTATGTACTAGTACTTGGCAATAGAAGACTTGGTAGTTTAATCCTGTCCACCTTACTAATGAACTGGTTCACCGAAATGAGTTTCATATACTAGTACATGCTAAACTTGTTATGTGTCTGCTTGTTTCTTCTTTTAGAATGCTGACAGAATATTGGGGAAGAGAGCCTTATTAAGCAACGGTAAAGGAAGTAATGCAGATACGGTTCAGGATAGTGACACATCCTGTCTTGGTTTAGTGTTGGAGTTACTGGCCACTACCGCTTGCACAAGCTATTCAAACTCACTGTCTAAATCAGTTCGATTTCTTGAGTCTCAACTACAAGCTGAAAGACATCGATCAGCTGTGCTGCGACAAGAAGCGGAAGGACTGTGGAAGTCCCTAGAGCATTCAGATGCATACTTTCTGGTGTAACAGCAAGCGTTGGAGGATTTTAGCGCCAAACAGGACAAAGCTAATCAGCTTGCTAAGGTTATTGCCAGCATGGTGGATACCCAGGATAACGTTTCTTGAGCTCTTCTGAAGTTGTTTCAGTTATGCTCTTGTTTTGCTGTCGCGTTTATTTGCACTGGTGGCCAATTTTGACGGCCAGTGTATATGATATGCTGCTTTGTTCCCTATATTTGCACTGGTGGCGAACTTTGATGCCCAGTGGATGTAATATGTGTAATAGCCGTGATAACCTAGCGTTAGTAGCTTGCTTATTTATTTCCTTGTTGTCTTGTTTATTTGTTTGCTTGTAGTCATTGTAGTTCTTTTTCTGCGGTTAACTAGTGGCTGCAATAACCTATTTTTTAAAACTAGGCCACAATAACCATGGGATAATATTTACTATAGTGACACTGGGCCTCCTACGGGTCGTAGAAATAGTGGGCCTTCTACGGGCCGTAGAAACAATGGGCCTTATATGGGTCGTATCATCAATGGGCCTTATACGGGCCGTATGATCGATTGGCTAAACATGGACCAATAACAGGCCGCATTATGGCCGTAAACGGGCTAGAGTTGGAATCGTCCATTCATGGGCCGACCGTAACAGGCCATCGTTAATAGGCCGTATTTGATGATGCTATGAAAACGGCCCAACGTATTATCGGACCACAAACGGGCCGACTGTAACCACGGGCTGAATTTGGCCCACATGCAGAAAATGACAGTAATGGGCCGTAAGTAAACGAATGCTAGAAATGAGCCCAAGAATAAATGGGCTCTGAGAAGGCCGAAAGATAACATGGGCTAGAAACGGCCCAACGGAATAATGGGTCGTTAATGGGTATAAAGTGATACACTGTTCATTACGGGCCAGTTTCACCACGGGCCGTTAATGGGTGTAAAGTGATACACTGTTCATTACGGGCCAGTTTCACCACGGGCCGTTAATAGGCCAAGAGTTACATAGGGCCTCATATGGGCTGAAAGACGTCATGGGCCATACATGGGCCAGAAGTGAAAACAGGCTGGAATCATATTGGATGGCCCAGATTACGCTAATGGGCCTAATTCGGATAGGGCGTAACGGGCCTTGGGTTAGCGGGCTGTAAATGGGCTATATGCGAACAGGCCGTTAACAGGCTTTACATGGGCCGGGCCGCCACCTTTTGACCAAGTCAAACGGGTCGGCCTTTTCACAGGAATGGGCCTCTGTTGGGCCGTTCCACATGTCGACGTATCATAGGCGCCTATCTGACCCACTGACGAGCTGACACGTGTTTCGTCCGGCCAATAAGAATTTTACACGTGGAAATTTCCCATTGGTCAGGGCTGTTAACGGGTTATCGGATCCAAAACCCGACCCGATAGCTTAATGGCGTTCCGTTATGGTGGATGCACGTGTCGGTCACCCTTGACGAAAGCACTTCTGTGATGCGTGATTTATCGTCATGGAAGTGGACACTTTCGTGATGATAATTTTGGTAATGTCATGGAACACTTCTACGACAGCACAGGTATGACTATCTTGATTCTGTCATAAATTTGTCATGGATGTACATGCATGACAAAAACCACGACCTACTGTGACAAACATGTATCATCACGGAAGTGTATTTTTTTGTAGTGATGGGTCAAGTCAATCACAACATTCTCTAATGATATGATACCGTTCATCAAATGACAACTCATGTCTATGGTTAGGAAACTTAACCATCTTTGATTAACGAGCTAGGCAAGTAGAGGCATACTAGTGACACTCTTTTTGTCTATGTATTCACACATGTACTAAGTTTCCGGTTAATACAATTCTAGCATGAATAATAAACATTTATCACGATATAAGGAAATATAAATAAAAACTTTATTATTGCCTCTAGGGCATATTTCCTTCAAAAATCAGGACACGCCCTTATGATTGGCAATGAGGGTCACCGTTCGGGGAGTATTTAGTTTTGAGGAGGTCAAACCAAAGAGTTCCACATCATTTTCATTGCAGATCTTCCACCACCACTTGATGATGAGGCATTTGGTCATAATGGAGGTGCTTGTGAGGCGCGCCCTCCCCACATATATATAGGTGGGAGGGGAGGGGAGGCTGCCAGGACGCCCTAGGGCTTGGCCGCCGCCCCCTAGGGGCCCTGTCGTGCCCTGCGCCCCCTTTCCTTCTATACGGAAGGGGGGAGGAAAGAGGGGAGAGGGGGAAGGAAGGGGGAATCCTATTCCCTCTCTTTCCTTTCCTCCTCCCCTTTCCTTCTCCACTTAGGCCGGCCTGCTATGGGGGAGCACCATCCCCCTTGTGGGCTTGTGGCTTGTGCGTTCCCTCTCTTGGCCCATTAGCCCCATAACTTTTGCCGGGGGCACCCCAAACACCTTTCGGTGACCCGATAAGTACCCGATACACTCCGGAACACTTCTGATGTCCGAATACCATCGTCCTATATATCAATCTTTACCTCTTGACCATTTCGAGACTCCTCATCATGTCCGTGATCTCATCCGAGACTCCGAACAACATTCGGTCACCAAATCACATAACTCATATAATACTATATTGTCAACGAACGTTAAGCGTGCGGATCCTATGGGTTCGAGAACTATGTATACATGACCGAGACACCTCTCCGGTCAATAACCAATAGTGGAACCTGGATGCCCATATTGGCTCCTACATATTCTACGAAGATCTTTATCGGTCGAACGTTATGACAACATACACAATTCCCTTTGTCCGTCGGTATGTTACTTGCCCGAGATTCGATCGTCGGTATCTCTATACCTAGTTCAATCTCGTTACCGGTAAGTCTCTTTACTCATTCCGTAATACATCATCCCGTGACTAACTCATTAGTCATTTTATTGCAAGGCATACTATGATGTGTATTACCGAGAGGGCCCAGAGATACCTCTCCGATACTCGGAGTGACAAATCCTAATCTCGATTCACGCTAACCCAAACAAGACACCTTCAGAGATACCTATAGAGCATCTTTATAATCACCCAGTTATGTTGTGATGTTTGATAGCACACAAGGTATTCCTCCGGTATCCGGGAGTTGCATGATCTCATAGTCAAAGGAATATGTATTTCACATACATGAAAGTAGTAGCAATAAACTGAACAATCAAATGCTAAGCTAATGGATGGGTCTTGTCCATCACATCATTCTCCTAATGATGTGATCCCGTTATCAAATGACAACTCATGTCCATGGTTAGGAAACGTTAACCATCTTTGATCAACGAGCTAGTCCAGTAGAGGCTCACTAGGGACCCGGTGTTTGTTTATGTATTCACACATGTATTAAGGTTTCCGATCAATACAATTCTAGCATGAAAAATAAACCTTTATCATGAATAAGGAAATATAAAAATAACAACTTTATTATTGCCTCTAGGGCATATTTCCTTCAATCTCCCACTTGCACTAGAGTCAATAATCTAGTTCACATCACCATGTGATTTAACAACCACATTTCACATCGCTATGTGACCAACACCCAAAGAGTTTACTAGAGTCAATAATCTAGTTCACATCACCATGTGATTAACACCCAAAGAGCACTAAGGTGTGATCATGTTTTGCTTTGTGGGAGAAGTTTAGCCGATGGGTCTAACACATTCAGATCCATATGTATTTTGCAAATTTATATGTCTATAATGCTCTGCATGGAGCTATTCTTAGCTAATTGCTCCCACTTTCAATATGTATCCAGATTGATACTCATAGTCATCTGAATTGGTGTCAAAGCTTGCATTGACGTAACACTTTACGACGAACTCTTTATCACCTCCACAACCGAGAAAATATTTCCTTAGTTCTCTAAGGATAATTTTGACCGTTGTCCAATGATCTACTCCTGGATCACTATTGTACCCCCTTGCCAAACTCATGGCAAGGCACACAATATGTCTCGTACACAACATGTCATATTTTATAGAACCTATGGCTGAGGCATAGGGAATGATTTTCATTCTCTCTCTATCTTCTGCCATGGTTGGGCTTTGAGTCTTACTCAACTTCACACCTTGTAACACAGGCAAGAACCCTTTCTTTGACTGATCCATTTTGAACTTCATCAAAATCTTGTCAAGGTATGTGCTTTGTGAAAGTCCTATTAAGCGTCTCGATCTATCCCTATAGATCTTGATGCCCAATATGTAAGTGGCTTCACTGAGGTCTTTCGTTGAAAAATTCTTATTCATGTATCCTTTATGCTATCCAGAAATTCTATATCATTTCCAATCAAGAATATGTCATCCACATATACTATCAGAAATGCTACAGAGCTCCCACTCACTTTCTTGTAAATATAGGCTTCACCGTAAGTCTGTATAAAACCATATGCTTTGAATACCTTATCAAATCGTATATTCCAACTCCGAGATGCTTGCACCAGTCCATAGATGTATTATTGGAGCTTACACACTTTGTTAGCACCTTTAGGATCGACAAAAACTTCTAGTTGCATCATATACAACTCTTCTTTAAAAAATCCATTAAGGAATACAGTTTTTGACATCCAATTGCCAGATTTCATTAAAATGCGGCAATTGATAACATGATTCAGACAGACTTAAGCATCGCTACGGGTGAGAAAGTCTCATCGTAATCAACCCCTCAAACTTGTCGAAAAACTTTCGCGACAAGTCGAGCTTTGTAAATGGTGACATTACCATCAGCATCTGTCTTCTTCTTGAAGATCCATTTATTCTCAATGGCTTGCCGATCATTGGGCAAGTCCACCAAAGTCCACACTTTGTTCTCATACATGGATCATATCTCAGATTTCATGGTCTCAAGCCATCTATCGGAATCTGGGCCCATCATAGCTTCTTCATAGTTCATAGGTTCGTCATGGTCTAGTAACATGACTTCCAGGACATGATTACCGTACCACTCTAGTGTGGAACGTGCTCTGTTCGACCTACAAGGTCCTGTAGCAATTGATCTGAAGTTTCGTGATCATCATCATTAGCTTCCTCTCTAGTTAGTGTAGGCATCACGGGAACGGATTTCTCTAATGTGCTACTTTCCAAGTTGAGAGAAGGTACAATTACCTCATCAAGTTCTACTTTCCTCCCACTCACTTCTTTCGAGAGAAACTCCTTCTCTAGAAAGGATCCGTTTTGGCAACAAAGATCTTGCCTTTCTGTCATGGAATTGTCACGACAGATATCCTAGAAGAAGGACTTAGTCATAGGGCCATCGCAATTAGGAAGCTTAAAGGGGTTAATCGGGACAAAGGACACGAGAGGTTTTATACTAGTTCGGCCCCTTACAATGAAGGTAAAAGCCTACGTCTAGTTGTGTTGATATTGCTGGGTTTTCGATCACCAAGAGGCTAGCTCACCGGCTTGGTTATCGATCTCTTGTTTCTTGCCCTAAGCCGCCACCGGGTCGTCCCCTTATATACACGGGTTGACGCCTGGTGGCCTACAGAGTCCCGGCCGGCTCATAAATCGTGTCCGGCTCGGTGACTTCTTTTACCTGCCTTTCCTTACAAGTCTTTCCTTATATACGACGGTTTACAATATTGGGCCTTAAGCCGCCTCTAGGCCTTTAGGCCTTCTATAAGTTTTAATAAACTATCACCTTGAATGTTTACTGGGCTTCCTTTGTGACCCGCCATTGGGGCTGACCCGGCCCCTCCTGGGTGGGTCATAACCGATAGCTATATCCCCAACATTAGGCCCCAGGTTGACTCTGAACTTTGTTCTTTGTCAATATCCAACACTTAAACAAAAATCCATCTTCCTTTCCTCGCAGAAGTTTTTGTAACCCGCCATGACATCATCTCTGGAAAACACGAAAAACTTTTATGACGTCATCTCCCAACGGATCTTCATCTTTAATGCCTTCCGAGAATCGAGGCGTCCATTTAGTTAGATAACCATTATTCGGGCCTTCCTCAATTTTCGCGCCCGCCTGTTGGCTTATCCCCTTATAAATAGGCACGCCCCGGTCTTTTCTCATTCCTCTCTCTTCTTCGTCTTCTTCCTCTCGTAACTCCACTGCAGCTCGAGCCCCGCCGCCGTCGCAGAGCATCCCGTCGTCGTCAACTTTGGTCGCTGCATCAACCAGAATTGGTTCAGAGAACGGCGGCGATCTTCCGTGGAGGAATCTGTGGCCGTAGGTATTTGCCCTCCATTCCTCAGATCCGTATTTAGAGCTTCTAGGCTTTCTTGCATGTTCTTCATAGTTCTTCGCGGTTCTTCGTAGTTCTTCCACTGCCGCCTCTTCTTGATCCAAAAAGAGATGTATGCTTATGCGGTAGCTGTTTGGTGCCTACTCTTATCATTAGTAGACCCTTTTTCTGGTACAAAGGCCGCATTAGAACTGATGAACTCATCTGGGCTATATTTTTAGGTCTAGGATTTCATTTTGAACGGCCATTTGATCCATAATAATATCCAGAAGTTAAGAAACATGGTTGTCTCCATAATTAACCAATTCCGCCGTTGGCATTTCTCAAATGTCTGTAGTCATGGCGGCTTACTGTGCCGGCTTACTTTTCCTTATATGACATTAGCCCTTATTTAAGCCGCCATTACTCCCATGTATCATCATCATTTACTTTCACCATTATTATTGAATAGAACTGGCGTGTTGCCTTCCTTTCAGTTCGTTTTTGAACATCATGCCATCCAAAGTGCCGACTGTCTGCAACTGGGTTCCCTCAACCGTGACTGAGGACAATTTGAAGGAGTTCTTCTCCATAGGATTTTTGCCAGGAAAAAATGTCATGTCTTATCATGCACCTGACCCGGACGAGAAACGACCCAATCCAAGAGATGGTGAAGTCATTGTCTTTTCTGACCACATGAACCATGGTTTTTCCCCACCCGGCTCAAAGTTCTTCAAAGAAGTCCTCCATTTTTTCAACCTCCACCCTCAAGATATCGGACCCAATTCCATATCCAATATCAGCAACTTCCAAGTGCTTTGTGAGGTTTACCTTCAAGAAGAGCCAACCGTGGAGCTCTTTAGAGAGTATTTTTATCTGAACCGGCAGAACGAGTGCACCAATGGCCTTAGCTTGGAACTTGGAGGCATCTCGATTCAACGCCGACAGGGCGTCGTCTTCCCCCTCATAGTCTTGCCGAGTCATCCCAAAGACTGGAATCGGACTTGGTTCTATTGTCAAGACACTTCACCAGCAAATGAGAATCCACTGCCGGGTTACCGCGCCGAGCGTCTTGACTCCAAATTTGCACTCCCTGACAAGCTTACTGCTGTC
This sequence comes from Triticum urartu, assembly GCF_056163025.1. NCBI lineage: Eukaryota > Viridiplantae > Streptophyta > Magnoliopsida > Poales > Poaceae > Triticum > Triticum urartu. Next base: position 358,374,278 of record NC_141877.1, read on the forward strand.
GAACGCAAGAAGCTGATTCCATCAATCAAAAGGATTAATGCTTTATTGGGGAACGGCTTAACCGGGGTTGATTTGACCGGCTCCTAGATCTCATGGTGGGTCATCCCTCTAAGCAACCGATCCAAACTGATGAATGAATATGGTGGAGGTCCGGATGATTCTCTTTGTTACAGCTCCGTTCAGTTACCCGAAGAAGATATTGTTGCAATGTCAACTCTTCTGGTAAACGGCAAATATGAAGACTGCAGTAAAGTCAGGTTAAACCCCTTCTGCAAACTTAACCCAGCGCCAGAGGTAAAGAACCTCTGATCTCTCTCTTTGGTATTTTTCCCAGCCGTTTTTTTAAATACCAGCCTGACCTTTCATCCTGTTTTTACTTGTTTTCAGGCCAAATCTGATTTCTGGAAAGCCAAATATGACCATGAAGCTGCCAAGAAGGCGAGAGCCGCCGCCATAAACGCCAAGAAGACGACCCAGAGAACTAAAAAGAAGAAGAAGAGCACTGATAACCCACAAGTATAGGGGATCGCAATAGTTTTCGAGGGTAGAGTATTCAACCCAAATTTATTGATTCGACACAAGGGGAGCCAAAGAATATTCTCAAGTATTAGCAGTTGAGTTGTCAATTCAACCACACCTGGAAACTTAGTATCTACAGCAAAGTATTTAGTAGCAAAGTAATATGATAGTAGTGATAACGGTAACAAAAGGTGACAGTAGTAAAAGTAATGTTTTTGGTATTTTGTAGTGATGATAGCAATAGCAATGGAAAAATAAATAAGCGAAGAACAATATATGGAAAGCTCGTAGGCAATGGATCAGTGATGGAGAATTATGCCGGATGCGGTTCATCATGTAACAGTCATAACCTAGGGTGACACAGAACTAGCTCCAGTTCATTGATATAATGTAGGCATGTATTCCGAATATAGTCATACGTGCTTATGGAAAAGAACTTGCATGGCATCTCTTGTCCTACCCTCCCGTGGCAGCGGGGTCCTTACAGAAACTAAGGGATATTAAGGCCTCCTTTTAATAGAGAACCGGAACAAAGCATTAACACATAGTGAATACATGAACTCCTCAAACTACGATCATCACCGGTAAGTATCCCGATTATTGTCACTTCGGGGTTAACGGATCATAACACATAATAGGTGACTATAGACTTGCAAGATAGGATCAAGAACACTCATATATTGATGAAAACATAATAGGTTCAGATCTGAAATCATGGCACTCGGGCCCTAGTGACAAGCATTAAGCATAGCAAAGTCATAGCAAAATCAATCTCAGAACATAGTGGACACTAGGGATCAAACCCTAACAAAACTAACTCGATTAAATGATAGATCCCATCCAACCCATCACCGTCCAGCAAGCCTACGATGGAATTACTCACGCAGGGCCGTGAGCATCATGAAATTGGTGATGGAGGATGGTTGATGATGATGATGATGGCGACGGATTCCCCTCTCCGGAGCCCCGAACGGACTCCAGATCAGCCCTCCCGAGAGGTTTTAGGGCTTGGAGGCGGCTTCGTATCGTAAAACGCGATGATTTCTTCTCTCTGATTTTTTTCTCCCCGAAACACAATATATGGAGTTGGAGTTGGAGTCAGAGAGGCAACAGGGGGCCCACGAGGTAGGGGGGCAGGCGCGCCCCCACCCTCGTGGAGAGGTGGTGGCCCCCTGTCCTTCATCTTTTGCAGGTATTTTTCATATATTCTAAAAAGTTGCTCCGTGAAGTTTCAGGTCATTCTGAGAACGTTTGTTTCTGCACATAAATAACACCATGGTAATTCTGCTAAAAACTGCGTCAGTCCGAGTTAGTTCCATTCAAATCATGCAAGTTAGAGTCCAAAACAAGGACAAAAGTGTTTGGAAAAGTAGATACGATGGAGACGTATCAACTCCCCCAAGCTTAAACCTTTGCTTGTCCTCAAGCAATTCAGTTGATAAACTGAAAGTGATAAAGAAAAACTTTTACAGACTCTGTTTGCTCTTGTTGTTGTAAATATGTAAAGCCAGCATTCAAGTTTTCAGCAAAGATTATAACTAACCACATTCACATAACGCATAGGTCTCAAGTTTACTCATATCAATAGCATAATCAACTAGCGAGCCATAATAATAAATCTCGGGTGACAACACTTTCTCAAAACAATCATAATATGATATAACAAGATGGTATCTCGCTAGCCCTTTCTGAGACCGCAAAACATAAATGCAGAGCACCTTTAAAGACCAAGGACTGACTAGACATTGTAATTCATGGTAAAAGAGATCTAGTCAAATCATACTCAATGTAAACTAACAGTAATGAATGCAAATGACTGCGGTGCTCTCCAACTGATGCTTTTTAATAAGAGGATGATGGCTCAACATAAAAGTAAATAGATAGGCCCTTCGCGGAGGGAAGCAGGGATTTGTAGAGGTGCCAGAGCTCGGTTTTGAAACAGAGGTGAATAATATTTTGAGCGGTATAGTTTCATTGTCAACATAACAACCAAGAGATGGCGATATCTTCCATGCTACACACATTATAGGCGGTTCCCAAACAGAATGGTAAAGTTTATACTCCCCCTTCCACCAACAAGCATCAATCCATGGCTTGCTCGAAACAACGAGTGCCTCCAACCAACAAGAGTCCCAGGGGGAGTTTTGTTTGCAATTATTTTGATTTAGTTTGCATAAAGCATGGGACTGGGCATCCCGGTGACCAGCCATTTATCTCGTGAGTGAGGAGCGGAGTCCACTCCTCTTGAGAATAACCCTCCTAACATGGAAGATACAGACAGTCCTAGTTGATACATGAGCTATTCGAGTATACAAAACAGGATATTTATTTGAAGGTTTAGAGTTTGGCACATACAAATTTACTTGGAACGGCACGTAGATACCGTATATAGGTAGGTATAGTGGACTCATGTGGGATAACTTTGGGGTTTAAGGGATTGGATGCACAAGCAGTATTACCGCTTAGTACAGGTGAAGGCCAGCAAAAGGCTGGGAAGCGACCAGCTAGAGAGCGACAATAGTCAGGAACATGCATTAAAATCAATCAACACCGAATGCAAGCATGAGTAGGATATAATCCACCATGAACATAAATATCGTTAAGGCTATGTTGATTTTGTTTCAACTACATGCGTGAACATGCGCCAAGTCAAGTCACTTAAATCATTCAGAGGAGGATACCACCCTATCATACCACATCATAACTATCTCAATAGCATGTTGGCACGCAAGGTAAACCATTATAACTCATAGCTAATCAAGCATGGCACAAGAAACTATGATCTCTAGTTGTCATTCCAAACATGTTTCTTCATAATAGGCTGAATCAGGAACGATGAACTAATCACATTTACAAAAACAAAAGAGGTCGAGTTCATACCAGCTTTTCTCATCTTAGCCAGTCCATCATATATCATCATAATTGCCTTTCACTTGCACGATCAAATGATGTGAATAATAATAATAGTGCACGTGCATTGGAGTAAGCTAGAATCTGCAGGCATTCAATAAACAGGAGAAGACAAGGCAATATGGGTTCTTTTGTCAGATCAACAATAATGCATATAAGAGCCACTTCAACAATTTAATTATGGTCTTCTCCTATCGACCCCCAAAGAAAAGAAAGGAAATAAAACTATTTACACGGGAAAGCTCCCAACAAGCAAAAGAAGAACAGGAAATCTTTTTGGGTTTTCTTTTTAATTACTACTACAAGCATGGAAATTAAACTGATTAAAAGCTACAACTAATTTTTTTGGTTTTTTCTTAAGGTTTATTAAACACACAAGAAGGAAGCATAAAAAGAGAAATAAACTAGCATGGATGATACAATGAAAAAGTATGAGCACCGACATCTAGCAATGAGTGTGTGAACATAAATGTAATGTCGGCGGGAAATACGTACTCCCCCAAGCTTAGGCTTTTTTGCCTAAGTTGGTCTATGGCCACGGTTGGCCTGACGGATATCCATAATAGTAACTGGGGTCGTACTGCGATGCAGCGGCTATCGTCTGCTGAGCTGCAGCGTGGCGACGAGCGGCCTTCTCTCTCCTCTCGTACTCATCTGCCTCCTTTGTGGTAATAGTATATCTTCCTCTTGCCTGATAATCAAAGAAGGCAGGAGCAGGGAGAGTAATACGGACAGCACGGCGTCTGTCAAAGATTAGTCAATACTGGAGAGGTGATTCGTTCCTCTCGACAAACTGGTGGTGAACCATAGCATTAAAATCTAGATAAGCAGGAGGTAATTCAATATCATCTTCACGTATGTCTACACCAAGAAAGTTAGCTATGCGGGTTGCATAAATTCCACCAAAGAAATCTCCATTAAATATATTAAGATGCAACCTACGTGCAACAATGGTTCCCAAATTATAAGATTTGTCTCCTAACACAGCACTCCGAAGAATACTGAGGTCAGGGACACACATGTGACATGCCTCATCTTTACCATTAATGCATCTACCTATGAAGAGAGCAAAATAATGTATAGCTGGAAAGTGAATGCTCCCTATGGTAGCTTGTGTTATATCTCTAGATTCTCCCATAGTTATACTAGCAAGAAAATCTCTAAATTCATATTTGCGTGGATCCCTTATACTCCCCCATTGTGGAAGTTTACAGACAGTGGTAAAATCCTCTAAGTCCATAGTGTAAGAATTATCATAAAGATCAAACAGGACAGTTGGAGAATTACGTGAAGTTGAAAATTCAAACCTCCTCACAAAGGTACTGGTGAGGTTGTGAAACTGGCTGCACTTCTCTTCCTTGAAGCTCAAAAGATCAGCGTTACGCAAATATGCATTGAATTCTTCCTTAATTTCGCTCGATCCATAAAGTTCTTAGAAGGCCAATCACAAGGACGCACTGGAGCGTCTCTTGGTGGCTCGTCATCAGCATCACGCATTACAAGCCTGGGTCCTTCCTTCCTTGAAGAACCACCTTGGAACATTTTCCTAAGCATATTTCTTCCTTTGAAAAAATTCTGAAATTTTTTAGTAACTTCAAAATAAAAGTAAACCAAACTCAATAATATTGATAGCAACTACTCCAACAAGTGCCTAGGGCCTATATCATGCATCAAAACTACTTTTGACCATATAAATTTGACATGCAAGCTCAAGAACAGGGTCACCTAAGCAGCAAAAATTTGCAATGAATAAAGCACTAGAAAAAAAACTAATTGGACCAATGGAGGAGTCACCTACCAAGGAACAATCTCCCCAAGCAGTTTTGTGAGAGGTGCTTTGAACAAGGAGATCGAAAATGGCAGCAAAACGAGCTTGGACTCGGGTTTGAGCTGGTTATTCGTGTTTGTGGGAGGAAGAAGAAGTGTATGGGTGAAAGGATAAGTGGAGGAGGACCACCGTGGGCCCACGAGGCAGGGGGCGCGCCCAGTGGGTAGGGCGCGCCCTCCACCCTCGTGGGCAGGTGGTTGGCCCCTGTTGTGTTCTTAGTGCCAAATATTCTCAAATATTCTGGAAAAAATCGTATTTAAATTTTAGGGCATTTGGAGAACTTTTATTTTCGAGGTATTTTTATATTGCACGGATAATCAGATAACAGACAGAAAAATATTTATTTTTATTTTATTTAATATAAAATAACAAAAAGTAAAAGTGGGTTACAGAAGGTTGTGCCTTCTAGTTTCATCCATCTCGTGATCATCAAAAGGAATCCACTAACAAGGTTGATCAAGTCTTGTTAACGAACTCATTCCGAATAACATGGAACCGGAGAAATTTCGAATAACACTATGTTACCTCAACGGGGATATGCACATCCCCAATAATAAGAATATCATATTTCTTCTTGACAGTAGGAAGAGGAAATTCAAAACCTCCAAATATAATCGATGGAATTTTTCCAATAGAGTTGATACTATGAACTTGAGGTTGTTTCCTCGGAAAGTGTACTGTATGCTCATTACCATTTACATGAAAAGTGACATCACCTTTAGTGCAATCAATAACGTCCCCTGCAGTATTCAAAAAGGGTCTTCCAAGAATAATAGGCATACTATCGTCCTCAGGAATATCAAGAATAACAAAGTCCGTTAAAATAGTAACGTTTGCAACTACAACAGGCACATCCTCACAAATACCGCAGGTATAGCACTTGATTTATCAGCCATTTGCAAAGATATTTCAGTAGGTGTCAACTTATTCAAGTCAAGTCTACGATATAAAGTGAGAGGCATAACACTAACACCGGCTCCAAGATCACATAAAGCAGTTTTAACATAGTTTCTTTTAATGGAGCATGGTATAGTTGGTACACCGGGATCTCCAAGTTTCTTTGGTATTCCACCCTTAAAAGTATAATTAGCAAGCATGGTGGAAATTTCAGCTTCCGGTATCTTTCTTTTATTTGTAATAATATCTTTCATGTACTTAGCATAATGATTGGTTTTGAGCATATCAGTTAATCACATACGCAAAAAGATAGGTCTAATCATTTCAGCAAAGCGCTCAAAATCCTCATCATCCTATTTCTTGGATGGTTTGGGAGGAAAAGGCATGGGTTTGTGAACCCATGGTTCTCTCTCTTTACCATGTTTCCTAGCAACAAAGACTTTCTTATCATAACGTTGATTCTTTGATTGTGGGTTATCAGGATCAATAGCAGGTTCAATTTCTATGTCATTATCATTACTAGGTTGAGCATCATTATGAACATTATCATTAACATTACCACTAGTTTCAGGTTCATTACCAGATTGAGTTTCAGCATCAGAAATAGAAATATCATTTGGATTCTCAGGTGTTTCAGTAATAGGTTCACTAGAAGCATGCAAAGTCCTATCATTTTTATTTTTCTTCTTTTTAGAAGAAGTAGGTACATCTATATTATTTCTCTGAGAATCTTGCTCAATTCTCTTAGGGTGGCCTTCAGGATACAAAGGTTCCTGAGTCATTCTACCAGTTCTAGTAGCCACTCTAACAACATTATCATTATCTTTACTATTCAATTCATTGAGCAAATCATTTTGAGCTTTAAGTACTTGTTCTACTTGAGTGGTAACCATAGAAGCATGTTTGCTAATAAGTTTAAGTTCACCTTTGACATTAGCCATATAATCACCCAAGTGTTCAAGCATATTTGAATTGTATTTCAATTGTCTACCAAAATAAGCATTAAAATCTTCTTGCTTAGCCATAAATTTATCAAAATCATCTAAGCATGGGCTAGCAAATTTAGTAAATGGGATTTCAGCTTTATCATATCTATAGAGAGAATTTACCTTTACTACCTGTGTCGGGTTATCAAGACCATGAGTTTCTTCAATAGGTAATGGATTAAGATTATATGTTTCTTCAACAGGCGGTAAATTAAGACCATGTAATTCTTCAATAGGAGGTAAATTCTTAACATCTTCAGCTTTAATACCCTTTTCTTTCATAGATTTCTTTGCCTCTTGCATATCTTCAGGACTGAGAAATAGAATACCCCTCTTCTTCGGAGTTGGTTTAGGAATAGGCTCGGGAATTGGCTCCGGAGGTGTCCAATTATTTTCATTTGTCAACATATTATTCAATAGAATTTTAGCTTCATCCGGTGTTCTTTCCCTAAAAACAGAACCAGCACAACTATCCAGGTAATCTCTGGAGGCATCGGTTAGTCATTATAAAAGATATCAAGTATTTCATTTTTCTTAAGAGGATGATCAGGCAAAGCATTAAGTAATTGGAGAAGCCTCCCCCAAGCATGTGGGAGACTCTCTTCTTCAATTTGCACAAAAATATATATATCCCTTAAAGCAGCTTGTTTCTTATGAGCAGGGAATTATTTAGCAGAGAAGTAATAAATCATATCCTGGGGACTACGCACACAACCAGGATCAACAGAATTAAACCATATCTTAGCATCACCCTTTAATGAGAACGGAAATATTTTAAGGATGTAAAAGTAATGAGTTCTCTCATATTTAGTGAACAGGGTGGCTATATCATTCAATTTAGTAAGATGTGCCACAACAGTTTCAGATTCATAACCATGAAAAGGATCAGATTCAACCAAAGTAATTATATCAGGATCAACAGAGAATTCATAATCCTTATCAGTAACAAAGATAGGTGAAGTAGCAAAAGCAGGGTCAGGTTTCATTCTAGCATTTAGAGATTGCTTACTCCATTTAGCTAATAGCCTTTTGAGTTCATTTCTATTTTTGCAAGCTAAAATAGCTAAAGAAGCTTCTTGATCAAAAACATAACCCTTAGGAATAACAAGTGATTCTTCATCATCACTTTCATCAGTATCATCAGATTCAATATTTTCAATCTCTCTAGCCCTAGCAAGTTGTTCATCAAGAAAATCACTAAGTGGCATAGTAGTATGAGGCATAGAGGTAGTTTCATCATAAGTATCATGCATAGCAGAAGTGTCATCTCAATAACATGCGACATATCAGAACGAATAGCAGAAGCAGGTGTAGGTGTCGCAAGCTTACTCAAAACAGAAGGTGAATCAAGTGCAGAGCTTGATGGCAGTTCCTTACCTCCCCTCGTAGTTGAGGGATAGATCTTGGTTTTTGGATCTCTCAAGTTCTTCATAATGATAAGCAGATATATATATATATATCCCAAGTGACTCAAAGAATAGAGTTATGCTCCCCGGCAACGGTGCCAGAAAATAGTCTTGATAACCCACAAGTATAGGGGATCACAATAGTTTTCGAGGGTAGAGTATTCAACCCAAATTTATTGATTTGACACAAGGGGAGCCAAAGAATATTCTCAAGTATTAGCAACTGAGTTGTCAATTCAACCACACCTGGAAACTTAGTATCTGCAGCAAAGTATTTAGTAGCAAAGTAATATGATAGTAGTGATAACGGTAACAAAAGGTAACAGTAGTAAAAGTAATGTTTTTGGTATTTTGTAGTGATGATAGCAATAGCAACGGAAAAGTAAATAAGCGAAGAACAATATATGGAAAGCTCGTAGGCAATGGATCGGTGATGGAGAATTATGCCGGATGCGGTTCATCATGTAACAGTCATAACCTAGGGTGACACAGAACTAGCTCCAGTTCATTGATATAATGTAGGCATGTATTCCGAATATAGTCATACGTGCTTATGGAAAAGAACTTGCATGACATCTTTTGTCCTACCCTCCCGTGGCAGCGGGGTCCTTACAGAAACTAAGGGATATTAAGGCCTCCTTTTAATAGAGAACCGGAACAAAGCATTAACACATAGTGAATACATGAACTCCTCAAACTACGGTCATCACCGGTAAGTATCCCGATTATTCTCAATTCGGGGTTAACAGATCATAACACATAATAGGTAACTATAGACTTGCAAGATAAGATCAAGAACACTCATATATTGATGAAAACATAATAGGTTCAGATCTGAAATCATGGCACTCGGGCCCTAGTGACAAGCATTAAGCATAGCAAAGTCATTGCCATCAATCTCAGAACATAGTGGACACTAGGGATCAAACCCTAACAAAACTAACTCGATTACATGATAGATCCCGTCCAACCCATCACTGTCTAGCAAGCCTACGATGGAATTACTCACGCACGGCTGTGAGCATCATGAAATTGGTGATGGAGGATGGTTGATGATGACGATGGCGACGGATTCCCCTCTCCGGAGCACCGAACGGACTCCATATCAGCCCTCTCGAGAGGTTTTAGGGCTTGGCAGCGGCTCCGTATCGTAAAACGCGATGATTTCTTCTCTTTGATTTTTTTCTCCCCGAAACACAATATATGGAGTTGGAGTTGGAGTCGGAGAGGCAACAGGGGGCCCACGAGGTAGGGGGCGCGCCCTAGGGGGGCAGGCCCGCCCCCCACCCTCGTGGAGAGGTGGTGGGCCCCCTGGCCTTCATCTTTTGCAGGTATTTTTCATATTTTTTGAAAAGTTGCTCCGTGAAGTTTCAGGTCATTTCGAGAACATTTGTTTCTGCACATAAATAACACCATGGTAATTCTGCTGAAAACAGCGTCAGTCCGGGTTAGTTCCATTCAAATCATGCAAGTTAGAGTCCAAAACAAGGGCAAAAGTGTTTGGAAAAGTAGATACGACGGAGACGTATCATGCACCGCTGAGGATCTGCTGAAGCTTGATGATACTTCTGAGTCAGAGGTAGCCCTTGACTCCCTTGGCCAACTTTTTAATAATCTTATTAACACTGATTATTGCGAGGACGACATAGGGGCCAGTCAGGCCGTGGAAGAAGAGATAACTATTTCCTCCGACTCGGCCCATTTGCCAAGACAGAAACTTCGAGTCGTAACCCGAAAAGTAAGGTTTTCACTCCCTTTGGCTTATCTGGATCCTCATTTTCTTTTGAAAAATCAGCAACATGAGAGCCGCCGTCAGACCCGGAATGATGATGAACCGCCTGTTGTTCTTCAACAGACTCCTCAAAAATGCCAGAATGAGGTTTATTTCTTTGTCTTTGACTTTCTGCTAATGGATCTTCTCCCTTGCATTACTTACTTTGTTTATCTTTGCAAGAGGTGTCTCGCTCTTCTGGCGACTCGTCTCAGACCCAATTTCCGGCCTTCAAGACTGCCCCTGGGTAAGGAAAAAATCCTCTTTCCTCCGTGTTTTTCAAACCGTCTCTTTATACTGACAGTCCCATAACATTTCTCTTAGTGGTCAAGCTAAGTCCAAGAAGGCCAAGGTAACTAAACCGGTGGAAGACCCGCCAGTCCTTGCACCTCAACCGGCAATGCCACCTTCTCCTCCATTAACTGAAGCTCCAGAAGACCCACCTGTCAACACTGAAGTAAATCCTCCTGAGCCGTCAGTTGACGAAACCACCATTAATCCTTCTGCAACTGGACCATCCAGCTCGGCCAACCCTCCATCACCGTCTGTGCAAGACGTTCTGATCACCGGAAGCCGCTTTGTTGAGCCGGGGAATCCCACCGTGTGGGCTCGTCACACGGCGAAACAAGAGGCATTGGAGAGACAGAAAGTGTGTTTTGATATTTCGCATTATGGCCATCTGAATGCCAACGACATATTATCCGGCTATCTCAGCCATGTGCATGCTACCTCTTGAGCACTGCGTTGGATTTCCCCAAAGAGGAAGGGATGATGCAGCAAAGTAGTGTAAGTATTTCCCTTAGTTTTTGAGAACCAAGGTATCAATCCAGTAGGAGGCTACGCTCAAGTCCCTTGTACCTACACAAAAACAATAGCTCAATGCAACCAACGCGCTTAGGGGTTGTCAATCCCTTCACGATCACTTACGAAAGTGAGATCTGATAGAGATGATAAATAATATTTTTTTGGTATTTTTGGTATAGAGATGCAAAGTAAAAAAGTAAAAGGCAAAGTAAAAGCAAAACAATAATAAAGTGATGGAGATTAATATGATGAGAAAGAGACTCGGGGGCCATAGGTTTCACTAGTGGCTTCTCTCAAGAGCATACGTATTCTATGGTGGGTGAACAAACTACTGCTGAGCAATTGACAGAATTGAGCATAGTTATGAGAATATCTAGGTATGATCGTGTATATAGGCATCACGTCCGAGACAAGTAGACCGTAATGATTTTGCATCTACTACTATTACTCCACTCATCAACCGCTATCCAGCATGCATCTAGAGTATTAAGTTAAAAACAGAGTAACGCCTTAAGCAAGATGACATGATGTAGAGGGATAGTTTCATGCAATATGATAAAAACCCCATCTTGTTATCCTCGATGGCAGCAATACAATACGTGCCTTGCTGCCCCTTCTGTCACTGGGAAAGGACACCGCAAGATTGAACCCAAAGCTAAGCACTTCTCCCATGGCAAGAACAACCAATCTAGTAGGCCAAACCAAACTGATAATTCGAAGAGACTTGAAAAGATAACCAATCATACATAAAAGAATTTAGAGAAGATTCAAATATTATTCATAGATAGACTTGATCATAAACCCACAATTCATCGGTCTCAACAAACACACCGCAAAAAGAAGATTACATCGAATAGATCTCCACGAGAGAGGGGGAGAACATTGTATTGAGATCCAAAAAGAGAGAAGAAGCCATCTAGCTACTAACTATGGACCCATAGGTCTGAAATAAACTACTCACACTTCATCGGAGAGGCTTGGATGATGATGTAGAAGCCCTCCGTGATCGATACCCCCTCTGGCGGAGCTCCGGAACAGGCCCCAAGATGGGATCTCATGGATACAGAAAGTTACGGCGGTGGAATTAGGATTTTGGCTCCGTTCCCGATCGTTTGGGGGTACATGCATATATATAGGAGGAAGAAGTACGTCGGTGGAGCTTTGAGGGGCCCACGAGGCAGGGGGCGCGCCCTCCACCCTCGTGACCTCCTCGAGGCTTTCTTGACGGAGGGTCCAAGTCTCCTGGACCTTATCTGATGAGAAAATCACGTTTCCGAAGGTTTCATTCCGTTTGGACTCCGTTTGATATTCTTTTTCTTCGAAACCCTAAAACAGGCAAAAAAAACAGCAATTCTGGGATGGGCCTCCGGTTAATAGGTTAGTCCCAAAAATAATATAAAAGTGGAAAATAAAGCCCAATATAGTCCAAAACAGTAGATAATATAGCATGGAGCAATAAAAAATTATAGATACATTGGAGATGTATCAGTGCACTCCAGCTGTGACTCAGAGATCGAAATGGTCAAGTAGTTGCAGCTGAAGTACGAGGTATGTTCTTCCGGCTTACTTATTTCTGCCAGCCCCCAAGTCTTCAGATTATGAGAAAACCAGAATGATCTGTAGACTTTATGATATAGGCTAAGACTTTACCTTTATATTTTTCTGAAGTCCAATAAAATAGAACAAAGCTTCACCTGTAGTCCCCAAGGGCCGGTTCACTTAACCATAAATGAGTCGGTACTTTGAATTTCATAACTGTCTTGTACTAAATCCAATAAATATTGTAATCCGGCTTAACCTTGAGAGACTTTGCTGAATATCATACATTAGCCCCCAAGTGCCAGGTGTTGTTACTTTGTAAAGTACTTGGGACTTGAAGTATTTTTAGAGTCATAAGAAATTGTTTTGGCATACATTAGCCCCAAGTGGTTTTGCAATGCAAAAGTACTTGAGACTTGAATCTTGACTCTTGGACTTTAATTGAAACCTTGACACATCTGTGTACATTTTGTAGAATGCCTTATCTAAATTGAGCTCGCAATTAACTGATGCGAAGACCCGGCTGGCGGATCAGGAAGCAGAAATCAAGTCTGCTGACTCCAAGCTGCAACTGAGTCTTGCTGAGACGGAAAATTTGAAAACCAGCTTGACATTCAAGAAGAAAACCTGGGCTGAGGAAAAAACGCTGCTGACACAACGCGCCGAGAAAGCTGAAGCAGCCCTTGAAGAGGTTACAACGGAGCTGACCCTGTTAAAAGACCGGGTGTCTCAAATGGTGTCTGCCATCTTCGGTAAGTCATCTGTACTGGCCTTTTTGACCTTCTTTTGACCCGGAATACAAACCGCTAGTTGACCCTTTGTTTAAAAACCATGTGCAGGCCCACGAAGCAAGAACCTGAGCCAAGACAACGTGACTAAACTGAAGGCGGTGTATACCTTAGTGGAACAATTGTACATTGGCGCACAACGGTCACTTGCCGCTATCTCTCCTGCCAATCAAGGACCTAACTGGCTCAGCGATATCTTAAAGAAGCTGTCAATCTTACCCGCCAGGTTCCAAGAAGTCAAGCGCTCCTATGCTAGAGCCGGGGCTTTAACTACCATAAGCCGCTCCAAGGCTTGGGTGCCAGATCTAGACCCGACGGATGTAGCCAGAGGGTACCCCACGATAAAGGAAGACGGGTCGCTGTTTGAACATGATGACTTTGTTGCTTACGTGAGGGAGGTGTGACCTCAGGCCACCATTCTTGGAGATGAAACAAATATTGACAAATACTAGCTGGGTTTTGACTTGGACAATAAGAAGATGGCGACTCCCTCCTACAAAGTGACCGACCTTATCCCACCGGTTCGTCAACATACATTTGCTCTGGATATTGATCCAGCTGGCTTGATTGATGAAGAAGCAGAATTTACCGCTGTAGACGATTTTGACTGGTCAAAATCTAACTTCCAATTAGCAGAAGGTGGTGAGCCGGCGAGGGAGGAGTGAAGACCATCTTCATGGGCTTTTAAAAGACTTGTAATAGATTAGCTGTGAAAACACTGCATAATTTGCCTATGCCATCGCGCATAAGACACCGTGTGTGATTCTGTGTTTTCTGATGTCAATATATGCATCATATTTATGGTTGTCCCTGCAATATTTCTGCTCTGTTCCTGTAGATAAAAGGGAAAAACTAGCTTGGCGGCTTAGTACCGAACGGGTCAGAATACCCAGTCTATAGCCAATATTTTTATCATAGTAGAAAACAGAACCAGTCGTAAAAAGAAAACAAGGTTGAAATAACCTTTGACTAATACAGAAGGAAACTGTTCATAAACAATAGCCATACCTGTATCTTTGACCTCCGGACCACCGGTTTATATGACCCGGGGATGCGGTTGATAATCAAGTCTTTGCGAGAAGTCAATGCTTCTGAATACCTCACGATTATCATGCCCTGGCGGCTTGTTGTCAAATAGTCGAGCCAGTGAAAAGACCATGATTGAGTATTTTGAAATTGAGTCAACAAAAAACCAATAAGACAAATAAAAGGTGGTAACCAAAATTAGCCTTGTAACTAAAGATTGGGGGTTTTCTGATTCGAATATGATCAGTAAACTGGACCAAAGGGGTTAAGCTAAGATTTGAATACGATCATATATCCCCCAGTGGCTTTGGCGTTGCGCCGATCAAGAGGGTGCCGATGGCTATGTTCTCTTTGGTTTGAATACGACCTATGTTTGAACAGGAAGCCCCAAATGACCTTGAGAGGTTTTTAACGACCCTGATTCGAATACGATCCAAGTCAGACCCAAAAAGGGGTTAAGTTGTGATTCAAATACGATCAAGAAGCCCCCTAATGAGTTTGGCTTTGAGCCGATAAAGAGGGTTACGACAGCTATGTTCTCTTTGGTTCGAATACGACCTATGTTTGAACAGGAAGCCCCCAAGTGACCTTGATAGTTTGCAGCTAGATTCAAATACGATCATAAGCCGGACCAAAAAAAGTTAGACTTAATTCAAATATGATCAGCTCCTTAATAGTCATTTGAAAATAGTAGTAAAAAATAGTAAATATGCGTAATCTTTGAAAAGAAAAGAGACCGATGGTCCTGCTTTATTACTTATCATAGTATATACAACCTCAAAATATGTACATGATGAGAGCCGGTGGCTGAGGTGTAGTATGGCCGAAGTTGAGCAATGTTCCACGGCTGGCGGGTCTCCTCTTCCGACTTACATGAGTCTTTGTGCTCTCGAACGTCGATGAGGTAATATGACCCGTTGTTTAAGTTCTTGCTGACCACAAAGGGTCCTTACCAAGGAGGGGATAGCTTGTGTGCATCTAATGGATCCTGGATGAGCTGGAGCACCAGGTCACCTTCTTGAAAAGTCCTGGACTTAACCCGGCGGCTGTGATAACGGTGCAGGTCCTGTTGATAAATTGTTGATCGAGCCGCTGCTAAGTCTCTTTCCTCATCTAACAAGTCAAGTGCATCCTGTCTGGCTTGTTCATTGTTAGCTTCAACATAAGCCGCCACACGGAGCGAGTCATGACGGATGTCACTAGGCAACACTGCTTCCGCTCCATAAACCATGAAGAAAGGTGTATAACCTGTAGAGCTGTTAGGGGTGGTGTTGATACTCCACAGCACTGAGGGTAACTCCTCTACCCAACAACCCGGCGTTCGCTGCAAGGGAACCATAAGCCGGGGCTTGAGGCCTTTTAAGATTTCCTGATTTGCTCTCTCAGCCTAAGCATTGGATTGAGGATGAGCTATAGAAGAAACATCAAGCCGGATATGCTCGCGCTGACAGAACTCCTCCATAGCCCCTTGGGATTGATTAGTGCCATTGTCAGTGATAATGCTGTGTGGAAAACCAAAACGGAAGATCACCTTTTTCATGAACTGAACCGCTGTGGCAGCATCACACTTACTCACTGGTTCTGCCTCAACCCACTTTGTGAATTTGTCAACTGCCACTAAAAGATGTGTCTTTTTATCCTTAGACCTTTTGAAAGGTCCAACCATGTCAAGCCCCCAGACCACAAATGGCCAAGTGATTGGAATCATCCGCGGCTCTTGAGCCGGCACATGTGCTCGTCGTGCGAATTTTTGACATCCATCACATCTACTGACCAGATCTTCTGCATCAGCGTGAGCCATCAACCAGTAAAAACCATGACGGAAAGCTTTGGCCACCAAAGATTTTGACCCCGCGTGATGACCACAATCGCCTTCATGGATCTCACGAAGTATTTCTTGGCCTTCTTCAGGGGAAACACACCGCTGAAACACTCCAGAGACGCTGCGGTGGTATAGTTCTCCGTCAGAAATCGTCATTGACTTAGACCGCCGGGTTATCTGTCGGGCCAGGGTCTCATCCGCTGGCAGCTCGCCCGGGTCATGTAAGCCAAGAACGGCACTGTCCAATCTGGGATGATGTGAAGAGCCGCCACCAACTGCACCTCCGGGTCAGGAACGGCTAGATCTTCTTCTGTAGGTAACTTAACAAACGGGTTATGCAAAATATCCAAAAAGGTGTTAGGTGGCACCGGCTTACGCTGAGATTCCAACTGGCTTAAAGCATCAGCCGCTTCGTTCTTCCTACGGTCAATGTGCTCCACCTGATAACCTTTAAAATGCCCTACAACAGCATCAACTTCATGGCGATAAGCCACCATGAGAGGATCTTTGGAATCCCACTTGCCTGACACTTGTTGAGCTACCAAATCTGAGTCACCAAGACACCGGACCCGGCTCAGGCTCATCTCTTTAGCCATTCAAAGACCATGGAGCAACACTTCATATTCCGCTGCATTCTTAGTGCAAGGAAACATCAGCCGCAACACATAACAAAATTTGTCACCTCGAGGGGAGGTTAAAACAACTCCAGCCCCCGAGCCTTCCAACTGTCTGGAACCATCAAAGTGAATAGTCCAATATGTGTTGTCTGGTTTCTCCTTCGGCATCTGCATCTCTGTCCAGTCATTAATAAAGTCAACCAGTGCTTGAGACTTGATCGCAGTACGTGGTACATACTTCAACCCATGAGACCCAAGCTCAATGGCCCACTTGGCGACTCGTCTAGTGGCTTCTCTATTTTGAATGATGTCTCCAAAAGGAGCAGAGCTAACCACAGTGATTGGGTGACCCTGAAAGTAATGTTTGAGCTTCCGTCTCGCCATGAACACGCCATACACAAGCTTCTGCCAATGTGGATATCTTTGTTTAGATTCAATCAACACCTCACTGACGTAGTAAACCAGCCGTTGAACCGGATGTTCCTTGCCAACCTCCTTGCACTCCACCACAATTGCGACACTAACAGCTCGTGAGTTGGCGGCTACGTATAACAATAGCGGCTCTTTCTCAACTGGAGCAGCAAGGACCGGCAGCTCAGCAAGTTGTTTCTTCAGATCCTCAAAAGTAGAGTTTGCAGCATCGCTCCAAACAAAATCATCTGCTTTCTTCATCAACTGATACAAAGGCATCGCCTTCTCCCCTAACCGGCTTATGAACCGGCTCAAAGCAGCAACACGACCCGCCAGCCGTTGAACGTCATTAATGCATGTTGGTTTGGCCAGGGATGTGATTGCCTTAATCTTCTCTGGGTTAGCTTCAATACCGCGGTTGGACACCAAAAAACCCAAGAGCTTGCCCGCTGGGACTCCAAAAACACACTTGGCCGGGTTAAGCATCATTTTGTAGACTCGGAGGTTATCAAAGGTCTCTTTCAGATCTGTGACCAAGGTTTCCTCTTTCCTGGACTTTACCACTATATCATCCACGTAAGCATGAACATTATGCCCAATCTGATTATGAAGGCAATTCTCCATACACCATTAATAAGTTGCCTAGGCACTCTTGAGCCCGAAGGGCATAGACACATAGCAGAAGGCTCCAAACGGAGTGATGAAAGTTGTCTTCTCCTGGTCCTTGACTGCCATCTTGATCTGATGATAACCTGAATAAGCATCCAAAAAACTCAAACGTGCGCAACCCGCCATAGCATTGATGATCTGATCAATACGGGGGAGAGCAAAAGGGTCAGCCGGACAAGCCTTATTTAAATCGGTGTAATCCACACACATACGCCAGGTGCCGTTCTTTTTTAGTACAAGCACCGGGTTGGCCAACCACTCTAGGTGAAAGACTTCCACAATGAACCCGGCCGCCAAGAGCCGGGCCACCTCTTCTCCAATGGCCTTGGGCCTTTCCTCGTTGAATCGTCGGAGAAATTGCCTGACCGGCTTAAACTTTGGATCAATATTGAGAGTGTGCTCAGCGAGTTCTCTCGGGACACCCAGCATGTCAGAAGGTTTCCATGCAAAGATGTCCCGGTTCTCATGGATGAACTCGATGAGCGCGCTTTCCTATTTTGGATCCAAGTTGGCACTGATGATGAACTGCTTGGATGAGTCGTCCGGCACAAAATCAACTGTCTTGGTGTCATCAGCTGACTTGAATTTCAACACCTGTTCATGCTCCATTGTTGGCTTCTTTAAAGATGTCATGTCTGCCGGGTCAACATTATCTTTATAAAACTTTAGCTCCTCTATTGCACAAACAGACTCAGCGTATGCAGCATCTCCTTCTTCACACTCCAGGGCTATTTTCCGGCTTCCATGTACTGTAATGGTGCCCTTATAACCCGGCATCTTGAGCTGTAGATACACATAACATGGCCGAGCCATGAACTTGGCGTAAGCCGGCCGTCCAAACAAAGCATGATATGGGCTTTTGATCTTAACCACCTCAAAGGTTAATTTCTCCGCTCTGGAATCATATTCATCCCCAAAGGCTACTTCCATTTCAATCTTTCCAACTGGGTATGCCTACTTGCCAGGTACCACACCGTGAAAAACAATGTTGGATTGCTTAAGACTCTTATCAGTCAACCCCATCCGACGAAACGTCTCATAGTAGAGGATATTGATGCTACTGCCTCCATCCATGAGCACTTTGGTGAATTTATATCCACCAACCTGAGGCACTACTACCAAGGCCAAGTGACCCAGATTGTCTACCCCGGGAGGATGATCCTCTCTACTCCACACAATAGGTTGTTCTGACCACCGTAAGTAACGCGGAATCGCCGGCTCAATGGCATTGACAGCCCTCTTGTGAAGCTTTTGGTCCCTCTTGCACAAGCTAGTGGTAAATACATGATATTGCCCACTGTTCAACTGTTTTGGGTTGCTCTGATATCCAGATTGCTGCTGATTACCTTGGCCAGGTTGTGGATTATAACCTCCTTGGTTACCCGTATGACCCTGACCGTGAAAGCCGCCTCCACCTGAACCGGCGGCCGGGCCATGAAAACCGCCTCCACCTGAACCGCCGCCAGGGCCGTGACTTCCATCAAATGTATTTGAATTTTTAAACGCCTTCATGATTGTGCAGTCCTTCCACAGATGGGTGGCTGGCTTCTCCCGGGTGCCATGTCTTGTACAAGGTTCATTCAATAGTTGCTCAAGGGTGGGACCTGACCCGCCCGACCGAGGGGGTTGCCTACCCTTGCGCCGTTGATTATTGCCCTGCACATTGGTGTTAGCCACAAATTTGTCAGCCTTACGTTTATTACCTCCTTGATTCGCTGGGTTATGCTGGTGACCCTTGCCGTTGCCGTTCTTCTTTCCCTTCCCTGTCTTTTCTTCATCAGACACAGGGTCCTTGGTATTATCAGAATCAGCATACTTGACGAGAGCCGCCATCAACTGGCCCATGTCATTGCATTCACGTTTAAGCTGCCCCAGCTTCTGCTTCAGAGGTTCAAAACGGCAATTTTTCTCCAACATTAAGACTGCCGAGCCGGCATCCATCTTATCAGATGAATGAATTATCTCTTTGACCCGGCGCACCTAATGGGTTGTGGACTCACCTTCCTATTGTTTACAATTAGTCAGGTCCATGATGGACATAGGTTGTTTGCATGTGTCCTTGAAGTTCTGAATGAACCGGGCTTTTAACTATGCCCATGAGCCGATGGAATTGGGGGGCAATCCTTTTAGCCAAGTGTGAGCTGTTCCATCCAACATCATGGTGAAATACTTAGCCATTGCTGCGTCGCTGACCTCCAACAGCTCCATTGCCATCTCATAACTCTCAATCCAGGCCCCAGGCTACAAGTCGGCCGTGTAATTAGGCACCTTACAAGGCCCCTTGAAGTACTTTGGCAAACACTCATTACGTATGGCCGGCACCAGGCAAGTGACACCTCCGGTTCTTGTGGCCACTATTGCCTCAACCGAGGTTGCTGGATAAGCCGGAAAAGTCTGATGAGCCGCCTGGTCCGCTGCCAGTTGAACCACTCGCTCAGCCTCTTGTCGGATCCTCTCCTGATCCGCTAAGTTAAGGGCTCCAGTCTGTGCCGGCTCATGCCTGCGCGGCCGGTTGCGGCGTTGGGAATTGCTTGACATATCAGCTGAATCCATATGCCTACTGTAGCTTGGGCTCCAGCTCGGGCGAGGGGTTGAATGGATCCTGTCTCGACTGCAAGAGTACGCATCCTGCTGTGCCAGAGCTGTCTGAAGAAGTTCTCTCACCCTTCACATTTCAATCACCGCCAGAGAGTCGCCTTCCATCGAGAGAGCCTCCAAACGAGCCGACGCAGCAATGAGGTTTTCCAAAGGATTGGAGAAGTGACCCGGTGGTGTTGGCACATAATGAGGCGGAGAGGTATGTACACGAGGTGGTTCCATGGCGCGCGGCTGAACCGGTGCCCCGGGTGTCGTGATCCGAATTGCCTCCGGTGGGCTACTTGGGCCGGCCCCGGGCGTATGGAAAAGGTTCCTAGGATCGAGCGTTAGAGGTAGCCGTGACTGAGTTTTCTGATGCCTTCTTCTCATGACCTCGTTTGAGGCATTCAGATCCACCGAGAGCCGGAAAGTCTCCGCTTGAAGCTGCTGAGCATGAGCGTCCAAAGCCGCCTGCTCCGCGGCCATCCTGACCTCTTCTGCTGCTAAATTCTCCTTAGCTTGTACCATCTCTTCACGTACGCGTGCCACCTCCGCGTCGTGCTGAACCTTATCCGCCGGCTCCACCATGGCAGTCAACAGAGCCGCCAGCTTATCTGTGAGGTCCATTAGAATCTGAGCCGGGGGCGCGCGGAGTCTCCTGACCTAGACGCTGCCGACCTGGTGGTTGTTGCTGCTGCAGCTGTGGAGTTCTGCCCGAGCTGCGTGCCTGCCATGAAGACTCCGGCCCGATTTGGCGGCTCAAAGGGGTCCGGAATACTGCCGCCATCGGAACAGCCCCCGAGCATGCCATCCTGCAGCTGATACAAAGAGTCTGTCTCGCCCGTTGATGATGTAGCGTCAGAACAGATGGCCGTCTCACCGCCATCCATCGATCCTTCAGAGTATTCGCCGTCGTGGATGCAACCTACGAAGGCATGCTTCACGATAGATTGAACACGGGTGGACCTCGTGCACTGAGCCATTTTGACGAGGTTGGTGTGGACGTCCGGCTCAGGGCCCAATTCGCCGATCCGGCCGATGAAGACATGAATTCCGCCGAAGGGGACCCGATATCTGTACTCGATTGAGCCGGCCTCGGGGCCCCAGCCTTCGTCGTTGATGTAGAGCTTGCCGCAACGACTCTTGGTCATCCGGCCCATAGCATATCCCTTGAGCCCTTCGAAGTTGCCCTTCAAGAACTCAAATCCACCATGCGCTGGCCCCACGGTGGGTGCCAACTGACGTGGAATTGTCACGGCAGATGTCCTCGAAGGACTTAGTCGTAGGGCCATCGCAATTAGGAATCTTAAAGGGGTTAATCGGGACAAAGGACATGAGAGGTTTTATACTAGTTCGGCCCCTTGCGATGAAGGTAAAAGCCTACGTCTAGTTGTGTTGATATTGCTGGGTTTTCGATCACCAAGAGGCTAGTTCACTGGCTTGGTTATCGATCTCTTGTTTCTTGCCCTAAGCCGCCACCGGGTCGTCCCCTTATATACACGGGTTGACGCCTGGTGGCCTACAGAGTCCCAGCCGGCTCATAAATCGTGTCCGGCTCGGTGACTTCTTTTACCTGCCTTTCCTTACAAGTCTTTCCTTATATACGACGGTTTACAATATTGGGCCTTAAGCCGCCTCTAGGCCTTTAGGCCTTCTATAAGTTTTAATAAACTATCACCTTGAATTTTTACTGGGCTTCCTTTGTGACCCGCCATTGGGGCTGACCCGGCCCCTCCTGGGCGGGTCATAACCGATAGCTATATCCCCAACACTTTCGGATCTGTGGTAGAAGGTGTTCCCATTTGTTTCCTTAGGGTATGCTATGAAGGCGCACTTCTCTGATCTGGGTTCGAGCTTATCAGGCTGAAGCCTTTTGACATAAGTGTCGCAACCCCAAATTTTAAGAAACGAGAGCTTAGGTTTCTTGCCAAACCATAGTTCATACGGTGTTGTCTCAACGGATTTAGACGGTGCCCTATTTAACGTGAATGTAGCTGTCTCTAATGCATAAGCCCACAAAACGACAGTGGTAAATCGGCAAGAGACATCATAGAACGCACAATATCTAATAAAGTACGGTCACGGCATTCGGATACACCATTACGTTGTGGTGTTCTAGGTGGCGTGAGTAGTGAAACTATTCCACATTGTTTTAAATGAAGGCCAAACTCACAACTCAAATATTCGCCTCCGCAATCAGATCATAGAAACTTTTATTTTTCTTGTTACGATGATTCTCCACTTCACTCTTCTTTGAACTTTTCAAATGTTTCAGACTTGTGTTTCATTAAGTAGATATACCCATATCTACTCAAATCATCTGTGAAGGTGAGAAAATAACGATACCCGCCGTGTGATTCAACACTCATCGGACCGCATATATCGGTATGTATTATTTCCAATAAGTCATTAGCTTGCTCCATTGTTCTGGGGAACGGAGTTTTAGTCATCTTTCCCATGAGGCATGGTTCACAAGTATGAAATGATTCATAATCAAGTGATTCCAAAAGCCCATCTGCATGGAGTTTCTTCATGCGCTTTACACCAATATGACCTAAACGACAGTGCCACAAGTATGTTGCACTATCATTATCAACTTTGTATTTTTTGGCATCAATATTATGAATATGTGTATCACTACAATCGAGATTCAGTAAACCATTAACATTGGGTGTATGACCATCGAAGGTTTTATTCATGTAAACAGAACAACAATTATTCTCTGACTTAAATGAATAACCGTATTGCAATAAACATGATTCAATCATATTCATTCTCAACACAAACACCAAATAACATTTATTTAGGTTCAACACTAATCCCGAAGGTAGAGGGAGTGTGTGATGGTGATTGTATCAACCTTGGAATCACTTCAAACACACATCGTCACCTCGTCCTTAACTAGTCTCTGTTCATTCTGCAACTCCCGTTTCGAGTTACTAATCTTAGCAACTGAACTGGTATCGACTACCCAGGGGTTGCTAAGAACACTAGTAAAGTACACGTCAATAATATGTATATCAAATATACCTTTGTTCACTTTGCCATCCTTCTTATCCGTCAAGTATCTGGGGCAGTTCCACTTCCAGTGATCATTCCCTTTGTAGTAGAAGCACTCAGTTTCAGGCTTGGGTCCAGCTTTGGGCTTCTTCCCGGGAGTGGCAACTTGCTTGCCATTCTTCTTGAAGTTCCCTCTCTTTCCCTTGCCCTTTTTCTTGAAACTAGTGGTCTTGTTAACCATCAACATTTGATGCTCTTTCTTGATTTCTACCTTCGCCGATTTTAGCATCGTGAAGAGCTCGAGAATCGTTTTCGTCATCCCTTGCATGTTATAGTTCATCATGAAGTTCAAGTAGCTTGGTGATGGTGACTAGAGAACTCTATCAATCACTATCTTATCTGGAAGATTAACTCCCACTTGATTCAAGCGATTGTAGTAATCAGACATTCTGAGTACATGCTCACTGACTGAACTATTCTCCTCCATCTTGTAGGCAAAGTACTTGGTAGAGGTCTCATGCCTCTCAATACGGGAATGAGTCTGAAATACCAATTTCAGCTCTTGGAACATCTCATATGCTCTGTGGCGTTCAAAATGTTTTGAAGTCCCGGTTCTAAGCCGTAAAGCATGGTGCACTAAACTATCAAGTAGTCATCAGATCGAGCTTGCCAAACATTCATAACATCTGCATCTGCTCCTGCAATAGGTTTGTCACCTAGCGGTGCATCAAGGACATAATTCTTCTGCTCAGCAATGAGGATAATCCTCAGATCACGGACCCAGTCTGCATCATTGCTACTATAGGAACAAATCAAAAATAGGGGAGCTATATCGTGAGATATTGATCTACAACATAGATATGCAAATACTATCAGGACTAAGTTCATGATAAATTAAGTTCAATTAATCAAATTACTTAAGAACTTCCACTTAGATAGACATCCCTCAAGTCATCTAAATGATACGTGATCTAAATCAACTAAACCATGTCCAATCATCACGTGAGATGGAGTAGTCATCAATGGTGAACATCTCTTTGTTGATCATATCTACTATACGATTCACGTTCGACCTTTCGGTCTCCAGTGTTCCGAGGCCATGTCTATACATGCCAGGCTCGTCAAGTTTAACCCGAGTATTCTGCATGTGCAAAACTGTCTTGCACCCATTGTATATGAATGTAGAGTCTATCACACCCGATCATCACGTGGTGTGTCAACATGATTAACTGTCGCAACGGTGCATACTCAGGGAGAACACGTATACCTTGAAATTTAGTTAAGGGATCATCTTATAATGCTACCGCCATACTAAGCAAAATAAGATGTATAAAAGATAAACATCACATGCAATCAAAATATGTGACATGATATGGCCATCATCATCTTGTGCTTTTGATCTCCATCTCCAAAGCATCGTCATGATCTCCATCGTCACCAACTTGACACCTTGATCTCCATCGTAGCGTCGTGGTCGTCTCGCCAACTATTGCTTCTATAACTATCGCTAACACATAGTGATAAAGTAAAGCAATTACATGGCGTTTGCATTTCATACAATAAAGAGACAACCATAAGGCTCCTGCCGGTTGTCAGATATCTTACAAAACATGATCATCTCATACAATAACATTTATCACATCATGTCTTGACCATATCACATCACAACATGCCCTACAAAAACAAGTTAGACGTCCTCTACTTTGTTGTTGCAAGTTTTACGTGGCTGCTACGGGCTTCTAGCAAGAACCGTTCTTACCTACGCATCAAAACCACAATGGTGTTTCATCAAGTTTGTTGTTTTAACCTTCTTCAAGGACCGGCCGTAGTCAAATTCGATTCAACTAAAGTAGGAGAAACAGACACCTGCCAGCCACCTTTATGCAAAACTAGTTGCATGTCTGTCAGTGGAATCGGTCTCATGAACGTGGTCATGTAAGGTTGGTCCGGGCCGCTTCATCCAACAATACCGCCGAATCAAAATAAAATGTTGGTGGTAAGAAGTATGGCTATCACCGCCCACAACTCTTTGTGTTCTACTCGTGCATATCATCTACGCATAGACCTGGCTCGGATGCCACTGTTGGGAAACGTAGCATGCAATTCCAAAAATTTCCTACGCTCACGCAAGATCTATCTAGGAGATGCATAGCAACGAGAGGGGGAGAGTTTTTCCATGTACCCTCGTAGACCGAAAGCGGAAGCTTTTCACAACGCGGTTGATGTAGTCAAACTTTCTTCTAGCTCCGACCAATCAAGCACCGAACATACGACACCTCCGAGTTCTGCACACGTTCAGCTCGGTGACGTCCCTCGCCTTCTTGATCCAGCAAGTTGTCGAGGTAGTAGATGAGTTTCATCAGCACGACGGCGTGGTGACGTGTAACACCCATGATGCGGCTATATCTCCCACGTGTCGGAGCATGACTTAGAGGCATAACCGCATAGTAGGCATGTCGCAAGAGGAGTAATCTTTACACATCCCATGTACTGAATAAGAAAGGGATAAAGAGTTGGCTTACAATCGCCACTTCACAACAATACATAAATATAGCATTACAGCATCCATCATCCAGAATACAATCAAGGTCCGACTACGGAACCAACATAAATAAAGACGACCCCAAATTCATAGATCCCTGATCGTCCCAACTGGGCTCCTCTACTGATCGTCCGGAAAGGAAACATAGTAACGTCCCGAATCCTCGTCGAACTCCCACTTGAGTTCGGTCGCGTCCCCTGCACTGGCATCGTCGGCACCTGCATCTGGTTTTGGAAGTAATCTTTGAGTCACGGGGACTCAGCAATCTCACACCCTCGCGATCAAGACTATTTAAGCTTAAGGGGTAGGAAAAGGTAGTGAGGTGGAGCTGCAGCAAGCACTAGCATATATGGTGGCTAACTTACGCAAATGAGAGCGAGAAGAGAAGCAAAACACGGTCGAGAAGCTATAATGATCAAGAAGTGATCCTGAAACTACTTATGTTCAAGCATAACACGAGACCGTGTTCTCTTCCTGGACTCCGCCGAAAAGAGACCATCACGGCTACACACGCGGTTGATTCACTTTAATTAAGTTAAGTGTCATGTTTTCCACAACCGAATATTAACAAATTCCCATCTACCCATAACCGCGGGCACGACTTTCAAAAGTTCAAAACCCTGCAGGGGTGTCCCAACTTAGCCCATCACAAGCTCTCACGGTCAATGAAGGATATTCCTTCTAGCGGGAAGACCCGATCAGTCTCGGAATCCCGGTTACAAGACATTTCGACAATGGTAAAACAAGACCAGCAAAGCCACCCGACGTGCCGACAAATCCCGATAGGATTCACACGTATCTCATTCTTAGGGCAACACCGGATGAGACTAACTATGAGTAAAACCAAACCTCAAGTTTCCCTGAGGTGGCCCCGCAGGCAGCTCGGTTCGGACCAACACTCAGAGGAGCACTGGCCCGGGGGGTTTAAAATAAGATGACCCTTGAGTGTGCAGAACCCAAGGGAAGGTATATGGTGGTAGGTAGGCAAATGGTAAAACCAAGGTCGGGCCTTGCTGGAGGAGTTTTATTCAAAGCGAACTGTCAAGGGGTTCCCATAACACCCAACCGCATAAGGAACGCAAAATCAAGGAACATAACACCGGTATGACGGAAACTAGGGCGGGAAGAGTGGAACAAAACACCAGGCATAAGGTCGAGCCTTCCACCCTTTACCAAGTATATAGATGCATTAAAGTAAACAAGATATAATAATGATATCCCGACAATAATCATGTTCCAACAAGGAACAAACTTCAACTTCACCTACAACTAGCAACGCTATAAGAGGGGCTGAGCAAAGCGGTAACATAGCCAAACAACGGTTTGCTAGGACAAGGTGGGTTAGAGGTTTGACATGGCAATATGGGAGGCATGATATAGCAAGTGGTAGGTATCGCGACATAGCAATAGAGCGAGCAACTAGCAAGCAAAGATAGAAGTGATTTCGAGGGTATGATCATCTTGCCTGCAAAGTTCTCCGAGTTGACGTAAGCTTGATCCTCATAAGCGTACTCAATGGGTTACTCGATCATGTAGTCGTCTCCCGGCTCTACCCAAAGCAAGAACACAAGCAAAGGAAACGGCAATCAACCATGGTGCAATGCGCAAGCAACATGATGCAAAACATGGCATGATATGCAGGATGTGATATGCAATGCATATGCGTGTTCCAGAAGGAAAAGATTGATCAAGGCATCAACTTGGCAAACCAAGTGTGCCACTGGAAATATGAGTTGATTTCTGTCGAAATCGATATAAAGATCACCGGAATCGGATGCACGGTTTGCAAATGGCAAGCAAAACAAGAATGACACAATTCTGCGATCAACAGCACGATGCCATATAGAATGCACCAAGAAGCTAAGCTACTGCACTCCAACATAACAACAAAGCACATGGCAGTGACCTACTCAAGATGCTTGAAAAAAGATGAACACTGAGCTACGGCTAAATCACACAAGAGCAGGTTCAAACAAGCATGGCAAAAGTGTAAAAGATATCAGCTTCACAGACTTAGTGAAAATACTAACATGCCAGGAATTAACATCAGGAAGCAATGTTTAGAGCAAGATAACAACATGCTACAGGAACAGATCATAGCAAAACAAGGCATGGCATGAATCTAGTCAAAGCATAGAACAAACGTCCCTTACTGACCATAAGCCAAAAGGGCACAGAAAATATGATGGCACCCATGTAAACATAGCAAGTTCCATTAATAGATTCAGACTTAGCAGAAAACTGGACATGGCAAAACAGAATTATGAAACCATCTTTGCGAGCTCGATTCACTCATCACAAGGCATTGCATGACAAGATAAGCATACTAACAGCAAGAAGACCTGATCATGATGCTAACCAAAGCAAGAACAAGCTCATAGCATGCATGGATCAACTACAACAACCTTGGCAAAATTGATTAACACGTAAACAATCTGCCAGGAACATTTTATAGCAAAAGTAGCGCAAGATTAAGTCATGCTAGGGTACTCCATAAATTCAAACAGGGGCATGGATGGATAGAGCATAACCATATGTCCAAATCATCCTTACTTAACATACTCAAAAGAAGCATGGATCTCTCTGTAGCAACATTAATACATGGCATAAAAATAACAGCAGGGAAATGCCTTAGTGAAATTCTAAGTCCCTGAAATCAGCAATATCACGAGAGCTACTTTGCATGCTTGTGCTAGTCACCACAATGATCACAAAAATACATGGCATACACCCCTGTAAAGATGGCATGGCATAGACCAAAACACATGTAGAGCACATGACCATATGCAACACACAACAAATGTAGCAAAAATGACAAATGCTCATACTCTGCTAAGAATCAGCACCTAACATTTTATAGCACTCTTGCATCAATGATTTGGGCATCAAGATGGACTCAAACAAGCATGGAACAATGGAACAAAATGAATAACACATCATGATGAACATTTTGATATATTATGCATGCAAAACGGATCTACAAATGAGGAGTTACGACATGTTGAACAGTGCTTGAAAATATAGCAGATGAAAATGACTTGGGCGAAAATCGGGGTCAACCTAGGGTTAGACTGGATCTGGATCTGGATCTGGCACGGAGATCGAGGTTGGACAGAATCTCGCCGGAGTAGCAGTGTTGCGGTGGCCGGAGAGGACGGAGGAGCTCGCAGGCGAGAGGAACCGGCCGGATCCGGTGCTCGGCGCGGCGAGGGAGCAGCGAGGAGGCGCGGGTGGAGGTCGCCGGTCGGCGGCAGGGAGCTCGGTGGTCGGAGCGGGCGGCGTCGGCGGAGGGTTGGGGCGGCGCACCCCGGAGATGGCGCGGTGGCGTCGGGCGGAGAAGCGGGGAAGCGAGGCGGCGGCCGGGGCGCTCGGGCGGCGTCGGCGATGCGCGGGCCGCGCTGGCCTGCTGCGGGCCAGACGGCGGAGGTGGGTGGAGCGGACACGTGGTGGCACGCCAGTGGTGCGGGTGCGGTTTCGTCCGGCGATGGCCGGACGTGTCCGGCGGCGGAGAGGTCTAGGTTAGGGTTTCGTCTGCGCGAGAAAATGGAGGGGATCACATATTTATACATAGAAGGAGGTGGGAGTGTCCAAATGGAGAGCGATTTTCGGCCACGCGATCGTGATCGAACGGCCGAGAGGATGGAGGGGTTTTGGATGGGTTGTTGGGCCACTTTGGAGGGGTGTTGGGCTGCAACACACATGAGGCCTTTACGGTTCACCGGTTAACCGTTGGAGTATCAAACGGACTTCAAATGGCACGAAACGTGACAGGCGGTCTACCGGTGGTGTACCAAGGCCGCTGGGCAAATCTCGACCCATTCCGAGAAAGTTTAACACCCGCACACGAAAAGAGGCAAAAGGGGGCGCCGGAGGACGTAGGAGTGCCGGATCGCAAAACGGACAACGGGGAAAATGTTCAGATGCATGAGACGAATGCGTATGCAAATGCGATGCACATGATAACATGATATGAGATGCATGACATGGACAAAATGCAAAACAAAGACAAAAACCCAACCACGAATATCATAACTTAAAGCCGAAAATGGCAAGAGTCGGAGTACAAATATGGTAAGTTACATCCGGGGTGTTACATGACGGTCATGGTGAAGTGATCCACGCAGGGCTTCGCCTAAGCACTACGAAGATATGACCGGAGGCGTAAAGTGTGGAGGCGGGCGTCGCACACGACTAACAATTGATGTTGTGTGCTTGTGAGGCGCCCCGTCCCCACATATATATAGGTGGGAGCGGAGGCTGCCAGGGCGCCCTAGGGCTTGGCCGCCACCCCCAAGGGGCCCTGCCATGTCCTGCGCCCTCCTTTCCTTCTATACGGAAGGGGGAGGAAAGAGGGGAGAGGGGGAAGGAAGGGGGAATCCTATTCCCTCTCCTTCCTTTCCTCCTCCCATTTCCTTCTCCACTTAGGATGGCCTGCTATGGGGGGCACACCAGCCCCTTGTGGCTGGTGCATTCCCTCTGTTGGCCCATTAGGCCCATGACTTTTCCCGGGGCACCCGAAACACCTTTTGGTGACCCGATAAGTACCCGACACACTACGAAACACTTCCGATGTCCGAATACCATCGTCCTATATATCAATATTTATCTCCTGACCATTTTGAGACTCCTCTTAGTGTCCGTGATCTCATCCGGGACTCCAAACAACATTTGGTCACCAAATCACATAACTCATATAGTACTATATCGTCAACGAATGTTAAGCATGCGGACCCTACGGGTTCGAGAACTATGTAGACATGATCGAGACACCTTTTAGGTAAATAACCAATGGAACCTGGATGCTCATATTGGCTCGTACATATTCTACGAAGATCTTTATCGGTCGAACTGTTATGACAACATACACATTTGCCTTTGTCCGTTGATATGTTACTTGCCCGAGATTCGATCGTCGGTATCTCTATACCTAGTTCAATCTCGTTACTGGCAAGTCTCTTTACTTGTTCCGTAATACATTGTAACGCCCCGGACACACCCGCCGGTGGTCGTTACTCCTGGCAGGATCTAGACTGGCCCCATAGATCAATACTAGTCTTTTCTGTGTACTTTGTCCTCACTCGTGCGCACCCGGGAGCAACTTCCCGGTCAGTCACCCATCCTGAAACTACTCCAAGCTGAGCACGCTTAACTTTGGAGTTCTGTCAGAATGGGCTCCCGAAAAAGAAGGAATTCCTTATTGATATGAGTAGTCTATCATCCCTAATAAGCCAGGCAATCACATACACCCCCACTCAGAGGAACCGACATCCTCGTCGGGCCACAGGAACATTCACTCTTGGCACATACGTCTGTGCTTCCACTCCGGTACATGTGCCATACCGTGTGCCACGACGGGTCACAAACGTCAAGAACAACATGACCGCACACCTGTCCGCAAACATCCGTGTAACCGTGAGGGTCGGCTCTGATACCAACTTGTAACGCTCCGGACACACCCGTCGGTGGTCGTTACTCCTGGCGGGATCTAGACTGGCCCCACAGATCAATACTAGTCTTCTCAACGCACTTTATCCTCACTCGTGCGCACCCGGGAGCAACTTCCCAGTCGGTCACCCATCTTGAAACTACTCCAAGCTAAGCACGCTTAACTTTGGAGTTCTGTTAGAATGGGCTCCCGGAAAAGAAGGAATTCCTTATTGATATGAGTAGTCTATCTGACGGTGTCCTGGACTAGGGGGTACTCGCCACATCGTCTCCCGATCATTTGGATTGGGCCGAGGACCCCCATGGCCAGTTACTCATGGGCCAGTTCGGATAGCCGAGGACATATACGAGGAAGATTCCACAAGACTTGGTGATCAAGACAAGGACTCCTCTCCACCGACGTATTCGACTAGAACTCTTGTTATCCTAGGCCTCTGGTATGTTATATAAGTCGAGGCTAGGCTAGTCAATAGATGATTTTGGCATTATTCATCATACCCTTAGGTTTTAGACTCTGTACTCGATACTCCATCAATATAAACAAAGAGCAGGACGTGGGGTTTTACCTCCATCAAGAGGGCCCGGATCTGGGTAAACATCGTGTCCCCTGTCTCTTGTATCCATCGATCCATGATACACAGCTTGGGACCCCCTACCCAAGATCTGCCGGTTTTGACACCAACAATGGTGCTTTCATTGAGAGTTCCGCTGTGTGATCGACAAAGGATCGATGGCTCGCCTGCAGATCAACTGCGACTTCGGCATCTTCGTCACCAGCTCGACTGGTCACCTTGGTTCGACCAAGAACTGCGCCCCGTGTTCGGATCATCATGTTCGAACGAGGGCCTTCATCAAACATCAACTCCGATCTCTATCAAGATCATGGAGGGATCATCCATGGAGCTCGGGGCCTCAACGTCAACATTGCCCTCGAGCGACCGTGCTGTTTTTGTGGATAGCGAACTCAAATCTGCCGCCACCGCCTCCTCGAGTATCGCTTTGATGATTGCTTCGATGGGATTGTGCGGAATTGAGTCTACAACAACCATGAAAAATTTCATCGAGTTCCAATGGAGGAATCTCTGGCAATCTATGATATACCAGAGCCGTTTCAAATCTGGACGGGAATCTGGACGAGTTCGGAGCGTGGCGTCCAGAATCTAGATCGGGCGTCCTTTGGAAGATCCAACCGTTGATCGGCTGCGGAATTCCTCTATCTAGCACCCCTCAAAATTTCAGCTCGATCCGACCGTTAAAACTCCGGGGAACCTCCGATGAGCGCAACGATTTTCGAATCTGTTTTCTGCGCGAATACGGGTCCGATCAGAATTCATGTTTCTTTATGGACGTGATATTGGACAACCTTTTTAAGGAATTTTCTTCTATGGTATTGTGTAGTGTTTTTAAACACGTATCCATAAAATTTTAAGCCTCCTCCGAGATAATCTTCACCATCATGCTGGTGTCAAACCAGTCCGGTAGTATTGCTCCACGGCTGCCAGCCTGCGCTAGACACGTCACCGCTTTATTGAGCCGAGCTCAACTCCTTGGATCATCATCTCGGCAAGCCGAACAAGAGTTCGGCATCGCAAAGGAGAAATCATCATCAACGTCGCTGCCCCACGGACTACACGGAGCGGGCACACCGGCATCGCCACGCGGTAGCTGCATCAAGCTAGCGTCGATCGCATCACAAGTCTTGACATGCGTCGGCATCACCATGCTGCCTCTTTTTCAAATCATCATCAAACACGCCGACCTGTTTCGACACATCGGCTGACAGGTAGACTCCGGCATCTCTTCGGCGAGCCGCTCCAACACCTCGACTAGACCGGGGGCTTCATCATCCCTTCATCAACCTACTCCGGCGACTTTGGCATCACCAGCTGACCAGCTTTGTCACGATTAGCTGGACCGAGGGCTTTGTCTCGGCAAGCCAACCTTTGCCAGCATCGCCATGCCGGCGCTTTATCACCCATCAGGCAATGGGTGTGCGGATTGAGTCCCAATGTTGGGAGTCACCTTTCTTCGGATTGCTACAATAAATAAACCAGGTGCTGTTTTTCCCAGTAATTTTTGCTTGTTTAGGTCTATTCTCCCCAAAGAATTATTACTCCGGTTTGTTCCATCATCTCTACGCAGGCCTGTCAAATGGCGGCCGCATTATCGACGGTCACGCGGTGGTACGGTCAGTTTCCGTATATAGTCTGACAAACGCCGAATCCGGAACTCGGACCGGCATGTGAATTCAGGCTTTTGCCACGCCTTCATCGCGTCACGCCGACGCTCTGCATCAACATTGACTTCGGCGCCAGACCATATCTCTTTAAATAAATTATTTTTGCGAAAAGCAATTATGCAAGGATTATATATATATATATTATTCTTTTTGGACCGCACTATTTTATGCGTGTAGGTGATCGACTTCGACTGCGTTACGCGGTCGCTTCGGCAAGCCAACGCCACTGTCTCAAATTGGCATAAATCGGCTTGCGTGATCATCTTGTTTGTCGTGTTGCCATACCAACATGTTCGGTTACCTCGGGGACTTCGGCGTCGCCGAGAGAGCTCTACCTCATCGAGTGTTCGGCGCACATGCCATACTTCTTTTATTACTGACTTTGCATAAATTATTTATTGTGCAACAATTTTATTCATCATTATTACCATTATATCCGGTTTGCACTATTTTTTGTGCACAGGTAAATGAATCGAGTTGGGCAGTGCTGTCTCCTCGGCTGGACGGGAGGTTTTGTCAACACTTCATTAACCCGCACTGGGGGCTTCGGCGTCACTCTACCGGCCCGCTTTGGTCATGCTATGCCACCACTTCGGAGTGCCGAGCTCTTCGCCCCGCCACCTTGGGACTGGCTTGGGGGATGGAACCTTGTCCTGCATCAAGCTTGGACCGCGTCATCAATGCCGAACACATTAAAAAGCTAAGTAGCTTTCATGCTCAAAACTTTCGGCTTTAAATTTTTTTCCCGGTTCGACCAAGCGTCATACTTCCTTGTCAAAACTTTGTCTATACGCACAAATTCAAATACCCCGTTTACTTGGGGGCTTCCTTCATGAAGCTTTTCCTCTTGCATATGATTATACTTGTACGGTTTCGTTCCTTGTTCGTATATTACGCCACAATATGCACCATATTGACTTAAGTGTTCCGCAAGTTGGGTTGCCTGGCTCCTGTGCTTACCCCTGCGTTCCCGATTGTTCATCTAGGGAGTAAAGGGAGCACATCTGCGATTGTCACGACCGGGTCATCCGAGCTCTGACCTCAGACTGGATGAAGCCGAAAGCTAGTGCTCTTATTGTTTTCAATCATGGTCGGCACACAACGGAACTCATGAGTACAAAAAATCTATTGCACAAGTCTTATAGTAATAATGAGCACCGAAGAAAGGTATCGGTGGGGGTACTATTTTCTTCAAAGATGCTTCTTACACTTCGTCAGTAATATAGCATAAGTTCCCTGAGCGCGCTTTGTCTGTTACAGCCTTATGGCCTGATTGCCTGGTCATTGGAAACACCGTCGATACTCTCGACAGGTGGAGTACATAACACTTTTCAGCCCTTGGCCGAAGAGGGAGAAGCCAACGGTTGGTTAAGACGCGTTTAAAGTTCGGGTGAACACATATATGATATAAGTACTTCGGTACATACAATCATTATACATAAAATTCTTTTACCCAAGTCAATTGGGGGATCTTAAAATTTATATGAGTTGTTTTATAGTAAATGTGTTTTCTTCTTGGTCGTTGCAAAGTCTTTTTCTACCGCTCCTTTTTCGACTCGAGTTTATGGTCAATAGCCGGATAGCCTATCTTCTCTCTGAAAGCCGCTTGAGTTTAGTTTGCTAAATTGTCCTCGGAGAAGTACTCCGCCTTTTGGATAAGGAGCTTGAAGCCGTAGGCTGACCCGCGTGAAGTCTTGAGATCGGATGTGTCATGTTAAAGCACGATAGAAGCACATTTTTTTTCCAATTTTAGGATTGGCACCGGACACTTGATCTTGTTCGGACGTCAAGTTTTTACTGACGTTTTTTTTGGTTTTCCAAGCTTATGGCACTTTCAAACTATTTGTGTGTTTTCAGCACAAGTCTCGCAATGCAACGCCGGACACCTTTAGAGATTCGGCAAAAACATTCTCGGATATTGCTATATATGCATCGGTTTCGAATTGTGTCTTCGGTCAATAGTTGGGTTGCCCGGCTCCTGCGCTTGCCTCCTACGTTCCGCTTTGTTCGGTGCTACCTCTTGAGCACTGTGTTGGATTTCCCCGAAGAGGAAGGGATGATGCAGCAAAGTAGCGTAAGTATTTCCCTCAGTTTTTGAGAACCAAGGTATCAATCCAGTAGGAGGCTACGCTCAAGTCCCTTGTACCTACACAAAAACAATAGCTCAATGCAACCAACGCGCTTAGGGGTTGTCAATCCCTTCACGGTCACTTACGGAAGTGAGATCTGATAGAGATGATAAATATTATTTTTGGTATTTTTGGTATAGAGATGCAAAGTGAAAAGTAAAAGGCAAAGTAAAAGCAAAGCAATAATAAAAGTGATGGAGATTAATATGATGAGAAAGAGACCCGGGGCCATAGGTTTCACTAGTGGCTTCTCTCAAGAGCATAAGTATTCTACGGTGGGTGAACAAATTACTGTTGAGCAATTGACAGAATTGAGCATAGTTATGAGAATATCTAGGTATGATCATGTATATAGGCATCACGTCCGAGACAAGTAGACCAAAACGATTCTGCATCTACTACTATTACTCCACTCATCGACTGCTATCCAGCATGCATCTAGAGTATTAAGTTAAAAACAGAGTAACGCCTTAAGCAAGATGACATGATGTAGAGGGATAGTTTCATGCAATATGATAAAAAACCCATCTTGTTATCCTCGATGGCAGCAATACAATAAGTGCCTTGCTGCCCCTTCTGTCACTGGGAAAGGACACCGCAAGATTGAACCCAAAGCTAAGCACTTCTCCCATGGCAAGAACAACCAATCTAGTAGGCCAAACCAAACTGACAATTCGAAGAGACTTGCAAAGATAACCAATCATACATAAAAGAATTCAGAGAAGATTCAAATATTATTCATAGATAGACTTGATCATAAACCCACAATTCATCGGTCTCAACAAACACACCGCAAAAAGAAGATTACATCGAATAGATCTCCACAAGAGAGGGGGAGAACATTGTATTGAGATCCAAAAAAAGAGAAGAAGCCATCTAGATACTAACTATGGACCCGTAGGTCTGAAATAAACTACTCACACTTCATCGGAGAGGCTTGGATGATGATGTAGAAGCCCTCCGTGATCGATGCCCCCTCCGACGGAGCTCCGGAACAGGCCCCAAGATGGGATCTCGTGGATACAGAAAGTTTCAGCGGTGGAATTAGGTTTTTGGCTGTCCCCGATCGTTTGGGGGTACGTGGATATATATAGGAGGAAGAAGTACGTCGATGGAGCTTCGAGGGGCCCACGAGGCAGGGGCGTGCCGTAGGGGGCGCGCCCTCCACCCTCGTGATCGCCTCATGGCTTTCTTGACGGAGGGTCCAAGTCTCCTGGATCTTATCTAATGAGAAAATCACGTTTCCGAAGGTTTCATTCCGTTTGGACTCCGTTTGATATTCTGTTTCTCCGAAACACTGAAATAGGCAAAAAAAACAGCAATTCTGGGTTGGGCCTCCGGTTAATAGGTTAGTCCCAAAAAATTATATATAAAAGTGGAAAATAAAGCCCAATATAGTCCAAAACAGTAGATAATATAGCATGGAGCAATCAAAAATTATAGATACGTTGGAGACGTATCAAGCATCCCCAAGCTTAATTCCTGCTCGTGCTCGAGTAGGTAAATGATAAAAATAGAATTTTTGATGTGGAGTGCTACTTGGCATAATTTTAATGTAATTCTTCTTAATTGTGGTATGAATATTCAGATCCGAAAGATTCAAGACAAAAGTTCATATTGACATAAAAATGATAATACTTCAAGCATACTAACTAAGCAATTATGTCTTCTCAAAATAACATGGCCAAAGAAAGTTCATCCCTACAAAATCATATAGTTTAGTCATGTTTCATTTTTGTCACACAAGAATGATATCATCATCCACAACCCCGATGACAAGCCAAGCAATTGTTTCATACTTTAGTAATCTCAAACCTATAAACTTTCACGCAATATATGAGTGCGAGCCATGGACATAACACTATAGGTGGAATAGAATATAATGAGGGGGTTATGTGGAGAAGACAAAAAAGGAGAAAGTCTCACATCAGCGAGGCTAATCAATGGGCTATGGAGATGCCCACCGACTGATGTTAATGCAAGGAGTAGGGATTACCATGCAACGGATGCACTAGAGCTATAAATGTATGAAAGCTCAACAAAAGAAACTAGTGGGTGTGCATCCAACTTGCTTGCTCACGAAGACCTAGGGCACTTGAGGAGGCCCATTGTTGGAATATACAAGCCAAGTTCTATAATGAAAAATTCCCACTAGTATATGAAAGTGATAACATGAGAGACTCTCTACTATGAAGATCATGGTGCTACTTTGAAGCACAAGTGTGGTAAAAGGATAGTAACATTGTCCCTTCTCTCTTTTTATCTCATTTTTTTGGGCCTTCTCTTATTTTTTTATGGCCTTTCTCTTTTTTTATGGTCTTTCCTTTTTTTATTCCTCACTTGGGACAATGCTCTAATAATGATGATCATCACACTTTTATTTATTTACAACTCGATACTAGAACAAAGATGACTCTATATGAATGCCTCCGGCGGTGTACCGGGATATGCAATGAACCAAGAGTGACATGTATGAAAGAATTATGAACGGTGGCTTTGCCACAAATACTATGTCAATTACATGATCATGCTAAGCAATATGACAATGATGAATGTGTCATGATGAACGGAATGATGGAAAGTTGCATGGTAATATATCTCGGAATGGCTATGGAAATGCCATAATAGGTAGGTATGGTGGCTGTTTTAAGGAAGATATAAGGAGGTTTATATGTGAAAGAGCGTATCATATCACGGGTTTTGGATGCACCGGCGAAGTTTGCGCCAACTCTCAATGTGAGAAAGGGCAATGCACGGTACCGAAGAGGATAGCAAGGATGGAAGGGTGAGAGTACGTATAATCCATGGACTCAACATTAGTCATAAAGAACTCACATACTTATTGCAAAAATCTACAAGTCATCAAAAACCTCGGTACTACGCGCATGCTCCTAGGGGGATATATTGGTAGGAAAAGACCATCGCTCGTCCCCGACCGCCACTCATAAGGAAGACAATCAAATAACACCTCATGTTTCAAATTTTTTGCATAATGTTTACCGTATGTGCATGCTACGGGACTTGCAAACCTCAACACAAGTATTTCTCAATTTCACAACTACTCAACTAGCATGACTTTGATATTATTACCTCCATATCTCAAAACAATCATCAAGCATCAAACTTTTCTTAGTATTCAACACACTCATAAGAAAGTTTTATTGTTAATCTTGCATACCAAGCATATTAGGATTTTAAGTAAATTACCATGCTATTAATACGCTCAAAATAATCTAAGTGAAGCATGAGAGATCAATAGTTTCTATAAAACAAATCCACCACCGTGCTCTAAAAGATATAAGTGAAGCACTAGAGCAAAATTATAAAGCTCAAAAGATATAAGTGAAGCACATAGAGTATTCTATCAAATTCCAAATTATGTATGGCTCTCTCAAAAGGTGTGTACAGCAAAGATGATTGTGGTAAAATAATAAGCAAAGACTCAAATCATAAAAGACACTCCAAGCAAAACACATATCATTTGGTGAATAAAAATATAACTCCAAGTAAAGTTACTGATAGAAGTAGACGAAAGAGGGGATGCCTTCCGGGGCATCCCCAAGCTTTGGATTTTAGGTGTCCTTAGATTATCTTGGGTGTGTAATGGGCATCCCCAAGCTTAGGATCTTGCCACTCCTTGTTCCATAATCCATCAAATCTTTACCCAAAACTTGAAAACTTCACAACACAAAACTTAAAGTAGAAAATCTCGTGAGCTCCGTTAGCGAAAGAAAACAAAAGAGCACTTCAAGGTTCTGTAATGAACTCATAATTTATTTAAATTGGTGTTATACCTACTGTATTCCAACTTCTCTATGGTTTATAAACTATTTTACTAGCCATAGATTCATCAAAATAAGCAAACAACACACGGAAAACAGAATCTGTCAAAAACAGAACAGCCTGTAGTAATCTGAAGCTAGCGCAAGATCTGGAACCCCAAAAATTCTAAAATAAATTGCTGGACGTGAGGAATTTATCTATTAATCATCTGAAAAAATAATTAACTAAATATCACTTTCCAAATAAAAATGACAGCAGTTCTCGTGAGCGCTAAAGTTTCTGTTTTTTACAGCAAGTTCAACAAGACTTTCCCCAAGTCTTCCCAATGGTTCTACTTGGCACAAACACTAATTAAACACAAAAAAACACAAACAAAACAGAGGATAAATAATTTATTTATTACTAAACGGGAGCAAAAAGCAAGGAAAAAAATAAAATTGGGTTGCCTACCAACAAGCGCTAACGTTTAACACCCCTAACTAGGCATAACAAGTAAGAATAGATCTAGGTATTGCCATCTTTGGTAGGCAATCCATAAGTGGCTCTCATGATAGATTCATATGGTAATTTTATTTTATTTCTAGGGAAGTGTTCCATACACTTTTTTAATGGAAATTGAAATCTAATATTCCCTTCCTTCATATCAACAATTGCACCAATCGTTCTAAGGAAAGGTCTACCGAGAATAATAGGGCAAGAAGGATTGCAATCTATATCAAGAACGATAAAATCTATGGGCACATAATTCCTATTTGCAACAATAAGAACATCATTAATTCTTCCCATAGGTTTCTTAATAGTGGAATCCGCAAGATGCAAGTTTAGAGAGCAATCATCAAAATTACGGAAATCTAGCAAATCACACAAAGTTTTGGGAATAGTAGAGACACTAGCACCCAAATCACACAAAGCATAAAACTCATGACCTTTAATTTTAATTTTAATAGTTGGTTCCCACTCA
The DNA here is from genome assembly GCF_056163025.1 of Triticum urartu. Classification (NCBI taxonomy): domain Eukaryota; kingdom Viridiplantae; phylum Streptophyta; class Magnoliopsida; order Poales; family Poaceae; genus Triticum; species Triticum urartu. The sequence continues at coordinate 358,414,947 of NC_141877.1, forward strand.
TCATAAAATTTTCTAGGGATAGAAACTTCCAATTCAAGTTTTACTTCATAAGATTGCATCAAGGCATCAACGATATGTTTAGTAAACGCTTTATTTTGACTATAAGCGTGAGGAGAATTTAGCACGGATTGGAACAAGGAAATACAATAAATCAAAGAGCAATTTTCATAGTTAAATTCCTTGAAATCCATAATAGTGGGTTTAGCAACATCTAGGGTTTTAATTTCTTCAATCCCACTTTTATCAAATTTAGCATCAAGATCTAAATACTCCGAATTTTTAGAACGCCTTCTAGGTAAAGGTGGATCATATTCAGTCCCATCATTATCAAGATTCATATTGCAAAACAAAGATTTAATAGGGGACACATCAATAACTTTTAGATCTTCATCATTATTTTCATAGGAACTAGAAGAACACGCTTTTATAAAGGCATCTTTCTTAGCACGCATCCTAGCGGTTCTTTCTTTGCACTCGTCAATGGAAATTCTCATGGTTTTGAGAGACTCATTGATATCATGCTTAGGTGGAATAGATCTAAGTTTCAAAGAATCAACATCAAGAGCAATTCTATCAACGTTCCTAGCCAAATCATCAATCTTAAGCAATTTTTTCTTCAATCATAGCATTAAAATTCTTTTGTGAAGAAATAATTTCTTTAATATTAGATTAAAAATTAGAGGGCATCTTATTATAATTTCCATAAGAATTATTGTAGGAATTACCATAATTATTAGAGGGATTACTAGGATAAGGCCTAGGATTGAAATTTCCTCTATACGCGTTGTTGCCAAAATTGTTCCTACCAACAAAATTGACATCCATAGGTTCATTATTATTCTCAATCAAAGTAGACATGGTCACATCATTAGGATCAGAAGAAACACTCTTATTAGCAAATAATTTCATAAGTTCATCCATCTTTCCACTCAAAACATTAATTTCTTCTATCACATGCACCTTTTTATTAGTAGATCTTTCAGTATGCCATTGAGAATAATTAACCATAATATTATCTAGGAGTTTAATAGCTTCTCCTAAAGTGATTTCCATAAAAGTGCCTCCCGTGGCCGAATCTAAAAGATTTCTAGAAGCAAAATTCAATCCGGCATAAAAAATTTGTATAATCATCCATAAATTTAAACCATGGGTAGGGCAATTATGTATCATTAATTTCATTCTCTCCCAAGCTTGTGCAACATGTTCATGATCAAGTTGCTTAAAATTCATAATATCGTTTCTAAGAGAGATGATCTTAGCGGGAGGAAAATACTTAGAGATAAAAGCATCTTTGCACTTGTTCCATGAATCAATATTATTTTTAGGCAAAGATGAAAACCAAGCTTTAGCACGATCTCTAAGAGAAAAAGGAAATAGCTTCAATTTAACAATATCATTATCGACATCTTTCTTCTTTTGCATGTCACACAAATCAACGAAGCTATTAAGATGGGTAGCGGCATCTTCACTAGGAAGGCCGGAGAACAGATCTTTCATGACAAGATTCAGCAAAGCAGTATTAATTTCACAAGATTTAGCATCGGTAAGAGGAGCAATCGGAGTGCTGAGGAAATCATTGTTGTTGGTATTGGTGAAGTCACACAATTTAGTATTATCTTGAGCCATCGTGACAAACAAGCAAACTAACACACAAGCAAACAAAAAGCAAACGGGCAAAGAGAGGCAAATAGAGAGGGAGGATAGAGAGAGAGGGCGAATAAAACTGCAAGGGTGAAGTGGGGGAGAGGAAAACGAGAGGCAAATGGCAAATAACGTAATGCGGTCGATAGGGATTGTGATGGGTACTTGGTATGTTGACTTTTGCGCAGACTCCCCGGCAACGACGCCAGAAATTCTTCTTGCTACCTCTTGAGCACTACGTTGGATTTCCCCAAAGAGGAAGGGATGATGCAGCAAAGTAGCATAAGTATTTCCCTCGGTTTTTGAGAACCAAGGTATCAATCCAGTAGGAGGCTACGCTCAAGTCCCTTGTACCTACACAAAAACAATAGCTCAACGCAACCAACGCGCTTAGGGGTTGTCAATCCCTTCACGGTCACTTATGAAAGTGAGATCTGATAGAGATGATAAATAATATTTTTGATATTTTTGGTATAGAGATGCAAAGTGAAAAGTAAAAGGCAAAGTAAAAGCAAAGCAATAATAAAGTGATGGAGATTAATATGATGAGAAAGAGACCCGGGGCCATAGGTTTCACTAGTGGCTTCTCTCAAGGGCATAAGTATTCTACGGTGGGTAAACAAATTACTGTTGAGCAATTGACAGAATTGAGCATAGTTATGAGAATATCTAGTTATGATCATGTATATAGGCATCACGTCCGAGACAAGTAGACCAAAACGATTCTGCATCTACTACTATTACTCCACTCATCGACCGCTATCCAGCATGCATCTAGAGTATTAAGTTAAAAACAGAGTAACACCTTAAGCAAGATGACATGATGTAGAGGGATAGTTTCATGCAATATGATAAAAAACCATCTTGTTATCCTCGATGGCAACAATACAATACGTGCCTTGCTGCCCCTTCTGTCACTGGGAAAGGACACCGCAAGATTGAACCCAAAGCTAAGCACTTCTCCCATGGCAAGAACAACCAATCTAGTAGGCCAAACCAAACTGATAATTCGAAGAGACTTGCAAAGATAACCAATCATACATAAAAGAATTCAGAGAAGATTCAAAAATTATTCATAGATAGACTTGATCATAAACCCACAATTCATCGGTCTCAACAAACACACCGCAAAAAGAAGATGACATCGAATAGATCTCCACAAGAGAGGGGGAGAACATTGTGTTGAGATCCAAAAAGAGAGAAGAAGCCATGTAGCTACTAACTATGGACCCGTAGGTCTGAAATAAACTACTCACACTTCATCGGAGAGGCTTGGATGATGATGTAGAAGCCCTCCGTGATCGATGCCCCCTCCGGCGGAGCTCCAGAACAGGCCCCAAGATGGGATCTCATGGATACAGCAAGTTGCGGCAGTGGAATTAGGTTTTTGGCTCCGTCCCCGATTGTTTGGGGGTACGTGGATATATATAGGAGGAAGAAGTACGTCGATGGAGCTTCGAGGGGCCCACGAGGCAGGGGGCGCGCCCTAGGGGGGGCGCCCTCCACCCTCATGACCGCCTCATGGCTTTCTTGACGGAGGGTCCAAGTCTCCTGGATCTTATCTGATGAGAAAATCACGTTTCCAAAGGTTTCATTCCGTTTGGACTCCGTTTGATATTATGTTTCTCCGAAACACTGAAATAGGCAAAAAAAAACAACAATTCTAGGCTGGGCCTCCGATTAATAGGTTAGTCCCAAAAAATAATATAAAAGTGGAAAATAAAGCCCAATATAGTCCAAAACAGTAGATAATATAGCATGGAGCAATCAAAAATTATAGATACGTTGGAGACGTATCATTCGGCTAGGTGTGCAAAGGGAGAACCACTGCGATTGTGCTTCCAGCTCACATGGTTAAGCACCTCAGTGGAGAAAGCCAAAAACTAACTGTCACAATAAGTGTAAACTGGTCAGCGATCCGATGACTGTGTTAAATGATGAGCCATTCATAACATTGGTCGAAGTGTTTACGGCTTGACCTCGACTATCACCGAACACTACGGGGGGCTAGTAACTGGCCTCCCAAACTAAATCCTCAATATTTTGCTCTTACATTAGAGCTAAGGTTTCATGATCATACTTATCATGACAACCTAAAGAAAGGAACCGATGGCGGGACTATTTTCTTTGGAGGACATTTCTTATGTTAAATAGTAATATAACATATCTCTCTGCGTACCTTTGTTTATAAAACCGTATGGCCATATTGCCTTGTTTGTCGTAAATCTTTGCCCTCATAAAGGCTTTATAAAGTAGGACAAACACTCCTCGGCTAATGGCCGAGGAGGTGGAAGCTGATGGTCGGTCAACAAAGTTTTGTACAACGCGGATCCAAGCATTAATGACGTAAAGTACTTGGATACATAGAGTCATTACACATAATTTGTGATTTTACTATGGATATCGATCCTTAATTCGGTCACCCATGCCCACATTAAGGCTCGGGGGCTACTGGGCTTCGGGTTTATTATTTACAAATATTAAAGGGGCACATCGATCCCCTGATCTGGTGTTGCCACCCGACCAGTGTCTCGGGGGCTACTGCATTGCCTGTCCAGTGCAGAAAATTTTATGTGCAATATAGTTTCTGAGGAAATTTTGATCCTTAGGTTGGTCGGCCGCACCCAACCTGAGTCTTGAGGACTGAGCACGTCGCTTTTTTTGTCCCGAAGTATTCTGCCGAGCTAGGACTTGATCCTCAGGCCGATTTTTCAAATCAACCTGAGTCTCAGCGGCTACTGGGATCAGCGGTCTTACATCATCCTTCAGGTGCATCTCGGGTTTTAGACGGATACACACCTTGAGGGCTACTGGCTATATATCTCGGCAGAGAATAAATTGCACCAATCAAAAATATTGACAAAAAATCGGCTCATAGTCGGGGTGGTGCACCACCTCGGAAGCAGTCCGGCATAAAGATCGGGCGCCAGTGGCTGGCCCCATAGAGGGCATTTCCGGCATTAAGCTCGGCTAGACTCCTTCAACCTTTTTGAACCAAGGTGATCTATGATACCTCGGATATAGTCCGTCGTTGGAGCTTGGACATAGTCCAGCGTGGAGCTTGGACATAGTCCGGCGTTGGAGCTCGGATACATTCCGGCGTTGGAGCTCGGAAGCGGTCTGGCGTTGGAGCTCGAAAGCGGTCCGGTGTTGGTTCTCATCTGCAAAAGATACCTCGAATATAGTCCGGCGTTTGAGATCGGACGCAAGAGGACACTGCCGCCCAGGAACGACTTCAAACCCGAGGTGTAGCATAAAAATAACAAGGCATTGATAAAGGCCGAAGACTTAAAGGGCTCCTTGGATACCCGACGTGTGAGATCTTCAGATTTAGCTTGGCAATCCTCAAGATAGAAGATGGGAAGATTTGTTGAACCAGTTTTCAAGACCGATGACCGAAGACGAAGAATAGTTCAGAAGAACCGAGGAGCGTCCCCAACTTGATGACCGGTTCAGGGGGCTACTGACGGTGTCCTGGACTAGGGGGTACTCACCACATCATCTCCCGATCAGTTGGATTGGGCCGAGGACCCCCATGGCCGGTTACTCATGGGCCAGTTCGGATAGCCGAGGACATATACGAGGAAGATTCCACAAGACTTGGTGATCAAGACAAGGACTCCTCTCCACCGACATATTCGACTAGGACTCTTGTTATCCTAGGCCTCTGGTATGTTATATAAGCCGAGGCCAGGCTAGTCAATAGATGATTATGACATTATTCATCATACCCTTAGGTTTTAGACCACAACATATGATCTTGATACGTCTCCAACGTATCTATAATTTTTTATTGCTCCATGCTACTTTATCTACTGTTTTGGACTATATTGGGCTTTATTTTCCACTTTTATATTATTTTTGGGACTAACCTATTAACCGGAGGCCCAGCCCAGAATTTTTGTTTTTTTGCCTATTTCAGTATTTCGAGGAAACAGAATATCAAATGGAGTCCAAATGGAATGAAACCTTCGGGAACGTGATCTTCTCACCGAACGTGATCCAGGAGACTTGGACCCTACTCCAAGAAGTTTTCGGGGAGGTCACGAGGGTGGAGGGCGCCCCCCCCCGGGCGCGCCCCCCTGCCTCGTGGGCCCCTCGGAGCTCCACCGACATGCTCCTTCCTCCTATATATACCTACGTACCCCCATTAGACCAAAGAAGGAGCCAAAAACCTAATTCCACCGCCGCAACTTCCTGTATCCACGAGATCCCATCTTGGGGCCTGTTCCGGAGCTCCGCCGGAGAGGGCATCCATCACGGAGGGCTTCTACATCAACACCATAGCCCTTCCGATGAAGTGTGAGTAGTTTACTTCAGACCTTCGGGTCCATAGCTAGTAGCTAGATGGCTTCTTCTCTCTTTTTGGATCTCAATACAATGTTCTCCCCCTCTCTCGTGGAGATCTATTCGATGTAATCTTCTTTTTGCGGTGTGTTTGTTGAGACCGATGAATTGTGGGTTTATGATCCAACTTATCTATGAATAATATTTGAATCTTCTCTGAATTCTTTTATGTATGATTGAGTTATCTTTGCAAGTCTCTTCGAATTATCCGTTTGGTTTGGCCAACTAGATTGGTAGTTCTTGCAATGGGAGAAGTGCTTAGCTTTGGGTTCAATCTTGCGGTGTCCTTACTCAGTGACAGAAAGAGTTGCAAGGCACGTATTGTATTGTTGCCATCGAGGATAACAAGATGGGGTATTTATCATATTGCATGAATTTATTCCTCTACATCATGTCATCTTGGTTAAGGCGTTACTCTGTTTTTAACTTAATACTCTAGATGCATGCTGGATAGCGGTCGATGAGTGGAGTAATAGTAGTAGATGCAGGCAGGAGTCGGTCTACTTGTCACGGACGTGATGCCTATATACATGATCATACCTAGATAACCTCATAACTATGCTAAATTCTATCAATTGCTCAACAGTAATTTGTTCACCCACCGTAGAATATCTATGCTCTTGAGAGAAGCCACTAGTGAAACCTATGGCCCCCGGGTCTATTCTCATCATATCAATCTCCATTACTTTATTTTACTTGTTTTGCTTTTACTTTTCACTTTGCATCTTTATACCAAAAATACCAAAAATATTATCTCTATTAGATCTCACTCTCGTAAGTGACTGTGAAGGGATTGACAACCCCTAAGCGTTGGTTGTGAGTTGCTACCGTTTTGTGCAGGTACGAGGGACTTGCGCGTGACCTCCTACTGGATTGATACCTTGGTTCTCAAAAACTGAGGAAAATACTTACGCTACTGTGCTGCATCACCCCCTCCTCTTCGGGGAAAACCAACACTAGCTCGAGACGTAGCAGATCTCGAGGTAGATCAACTCTGTACTCGATACTCCATCAATATAAACAAGAGCAGGACGTAGGGTTTTACCTCCATCAAGAGGGCCCGAACCTAGGTAAACATCGTGTCCCCTGTCTCTTGTTCCCCATCGATCCATGATACACAGCTTGGGACCCCCTACCCGAGATCTGCCGGTTTTGACACCGACAATATCATCCCTAATAAGCCAGGCAATCACATACATCATCCCGTGACTAACTCATTAGTCATTTGCTTGCAAGGCTTACTATGATGTGTATTACCGAGAGGGCCCAGAGATACCTCTTCGATACTCGGAGTGACAAATCCTAATCTCGATTCATGCCAACCCAAACAGGACATCTTCAGAGATACCTGTAGAGCATCTTTATAATCACCCAGTTATGTTGTGACATTTGATAGCACACAAGGCATTTCTCTGGTATCCGAGAGTTGCATGATCTCATAGTCAAAGGAATATGTATTTCACATACATGAAATCAGTAGCAATAAACAGAGCAATCAAATGCTAAACTAATGGATAGGTCTTGTCCATCACATCATTCTCCTAATGATGTGATCCCGTTATCAAATGACAACTCATGTCCATGGTTAGGAAATCTTAACCATCTTTGATGAACGAGCTAGTCTAGTAGAGGCTCACTAGGGACATGGTGTTTGTTTTTGTATTCACACATGTAAGGTTTCTAATCAATACAATTATAGCATGAATAATAAACCTTTATCATGAATAAGGAAATATAAAATAACAACTTTGTTGCCTCTAGGGCATATTTTCTTCAAAAACACCATACTGTTAAAGGGGGTCTAGGTGATACATAAATCGTATTTCCGGGGTGATGCTCAAAACCTGTACAAAGCCTAATTCTTCAAGTGAATACTTTGAAAATCTCCGGCAGTGCTGACAAATTTGTCAGAGACGGAGATGCGGTTCTTCTGTTCACTGACAAATTTGGTCTGACCGTTAGGATTTTGCCAGAGCGATCTGCATACTGTGAGGAAATTGAGTGCCCGACGAATTTGAGAGTCCAAATTTCGAACGTTGCTGTGCAGAGTGACAGCCGTCGAGTGAATCCTTATCCTGAGAATTGTCATGTTCCAAGGGGCATTTATGACAATTTATGTCGGGTTGCCCCTGGCTATCAGCCGTCCCCCACAACTACTAGTTGGTTGGCTGCTCTAGAGAGAAATTGACACTTGTCATTTGAGAGCAACCCTTCCTCTGATGACTTTATGAAAAACCCAAGTGAGGAAAAACCCAACCAGAGCCAAAGTGATTGAGCATCACTAAAGAGTTTGATCTGGGTGATCCGACGCCTATTACCTTTGAAGACTGTCATTCTTTCAGACAGTTAGGCGTCATGTTCTGAGCACCCAAGAGTACTTGTGGTGTACCAGTGAACGAGTCTATGAAGGTTTTGAAAGTTTACCTTAAAGACTTACCACGAGTGATTGGGCGAGGTCTGTTGTGACCTTAGCTGAAGACGAATACGGTGAAGACTTAGTGTCTTCGGAGTTCATTCTCAGCCGCCTCAACCGGACATATAGTTGATACAACAACTGGAACTGATCTATCAAATCATCGTGTCATCGCCAAGTCTACCTGGTTTCAAATTCCTCAACCCCTTACTTCTGTTATTCCGTTGTTGAAGAATCTGTGATCTACTTACTGAAGAATTTGAACCGAAGACTTTCATCATGTTATTTTTCATTTCTTCAGTACATCTTCCGTATGCCAGAATGCTTGTATGATTGCACGTTTTTCACTTGCATCTATCTTATATGTATGCTTTATGTTTCTGTGATGAATTAGTGTCGCTCCTGTTTTTATTTCTTCACTCTGATCTTCGTCAAATTTATCAGAGTTTGACGAATTTCTAAAAATTTCCGTTCACCCTCTCTAGGAGTAAACCCGCGCTTTCACCAACACATCCGCGAGTCATCAAAATGGCCCAACAAACCTGACACAATGCTCGGCCAGATAGAGCCATTTGTTAGTGACCATATGAATGAAACCCTCAACCCCAAGGCCTCCAGCGCCTTACCTCTCTAGGTGTTTATCATCGGTGCCTATGACGGTAGGGTTAGAAGGCTATTGCCGGGGCCAGTGGCCTACTTTGACACGCAGGCATGACCGAATGACATAGCTGGGGGTCTACGACCGCTGGCGATAGCCCATTAATCCTACCTTCGGGGTATTTGGCGGTAGCAAAAGGGGTCAAATCTGAGCAAACTTTAAAACATGGTCAGACAAGGTCAAAACAATTTTTTTGGCCTGCAAGGCTGACCGCTGCATGCACCCTCCTATTAATCCGTTTAAGTCTTGATCTTGAAAAAAGTCCCCCCAAATCAGGGAAATCAGATTGTACGGGAATAGGAACTTATTACTACCTTCCATCTTCTAATTACGAGACTCTTATTTTTGTTCAACCGCCATTAAACTTGTAACCAAATTAACCCCCACCCTTCCAAAAAAGAAAAAGAAAAACTCAGCCTTCTCTTCTTTTACAGCCATGGCGATGTCGACTGCGGATGGTCGAGATGCCATCTAAACAACGCCCAACCATCAACGGTCCGAGGAGCCCAATATAACAACAGCGAAGGCGGGGCAGTCGAGCACTCCAGTCCACCTCCGTTCTCTGTTTCAGTGTCTTGTTCCCTCTCCCCGATCTCGGCTCCTCCAGGCCTCGTCCTCGTGCACTCCGCCGCCGCCAGATCGAGGCACGCTCGCTCTCGCTCCCCCCTCTCCTTTGTCACCTGCAGAATCGAATCGAATTGAATCCTCCCCCCATTCACCCCTGCTGTCGAGGGATCGCGTGCGCGATGCGACGGCTCTTCGCTTGATTCCGTGGCGCGCTTGCGTGTGAGGTGGCTGACGCTGGGTTGCTTGTTCTGATTTTGCAGGTCGGAGCTGGGCTTTGGAGCGGCCATGGGTTCAGACCCCAGAGGTATTGTTTCCTCCCAGCTTTTTCCAAGGCAATGAGCTGCTCACTGTCAGTAGTTCAGTGAGACTCAGTTTTCTGTAACTACTACATAAGCGATCTGCATCGAAAGGATTGTGGCCTTGACTCGGTTCAGATAAACACATTGATCTAAGGTGTTGATAGGCACCAATTGGCAGTCAGTCTTTTGTTTTAATCCTTATTCGTACTTGCCAATGATATTGGTTTTTGTTTTCTTTCTCGATCCTTGGCATATTTGAATTATGCTGTGCGGTTGCCAGTATAACATACTCCATGAGTAGTTGATATGCTTACGCAGCATACATGGTGATAATGTCCATCATTGACTATAGGCTAATTTCCCTTTTCCTCCTCTAGATCAGCTTGGTTATCTTTTTTTTTGCTGCATTACCACTGGAAACAATTGATTCCAACCGCAAGAAAAAGGAAACAGTTGATTCGCTAGTAGCGTGACATCATGCCAGATAACAGATTCTTATATTTTTGTTTGGTGCCTTGCGCAAACTTGTACAAATAAAGAGAAATCTGGCATCTACCAGATGGCTTCCCTGATCTTCAGTGTTTAGTCATGCCTTCAGAAGTTCAGAGTATAATCATGCTCTGTGTAGTTAGCAATTGCATGGGAGCCTGCTAGATGGTTTTGCTGTATGCTGCAATTAGTAACTTTTCCTTTTATTACTGACAGATGTATGTGTTGTTGGGGTTGCACGCACCCCTATGGGTAGTTTCCTTGGTGGCTTGTCTTCCTTGCCTGCTACGAAACTTGGCTCTATAGCAATTGAAGGTGATATCAATACTTTCTCTCTGTGTACCCCAGATGGTATACTTTGTTCGGTTTGGTAACATCTTAATATTAAAATAATTACCGGGGTGATCAGCTGCTCTGAGAAGAGCAAATGTCGATCCATCCCTTGTGCAGGAGGTCTTCTTTGGCAATGTCTTGAGTGCTAACTTGGGGCAAGCTCCTGCAAGACAAGCTGCTTTAGGTGCAGGGATACCAAATACGGTTGTTTGCACCACAGTCAACAAAGTTTGCGCATCTGGCATGAAAGGTCTGAATTCTTGTGACCATGCTTGTATAATCTGTGTACTAAATTTCCTGAAGGGAACCAATTTTTTCTGACCATGATCCGTTTTCCTTCCTTTCTATACAGCGACCATGTTTGCTGCGCAATCAATTCAACTGGGAATCAATGACATTGTTGTGGCAGGTGGGATGGAAAGCATGTCGAATGCTCCGAAATACATCGCTGAAGCTAGGTCAGCCAAGTGTTCTTCTGGTTCTACTTTTGTGTAGTGCATAAATGAAGTACGATCATTTTCTTGCATACACTAAGCATACTAGGGAATACAATGCCAAAATATCTGTTCAAAATTTTGTGTGTCAGACCTTAAGTTTAGATTGCCTTTTCAGTACTCTCGTGTCGCTCGTTCATTCATTATTTATTAACATGTTTACACTATATTATGTTCTTGGATCTTGGTTAACATGGATTTAAAACTTTACTGTTAATGTATGGCTGTTTACGTCTTGGTGTTGACTTACTGATTTGTGCAATCAAATGCAGAAAAGGATCTCGTTTCGGACATGACAGCCTCGTTGATGGCATGCTTAAGGATGGCCTTTGGGATGTATACGGTGATTGTGCCATGGGAGTGTGCGCTGAGCTTTGTGCTGACAATCATGCCCTGACAAGGGAAGACCAGGTAACTTGCCACAAATTGCAATAACCATATTCTGATGTAATTATAATTCTTATATTTGTCTAGTGCCAAAAGGGCACACATTGTCTTAGTTATTATGTACGGAGATTCAGTAGCGGTGAAGATTAATACCAAATACAAAAGTGCACATACAATCAGTCTTTCCAGTGTGAACTGATCACTGCCATAATCACCATTTTCATGCAGGTTCATTGTTTTATATCTTTTTTCTTCATCTCATAAATCATCATGTATGCTTTGAAGCAATAGCTGCAATTCTGCATTACTGCCAGTGTCTATTATCCACTATTAGTTTGCACTACTAGTTAGGGTAGGTTGAGTAAATGATCCTTCGTTGCTTGCTTCGAACATGATTTCACATATTTTGTTTGTATGGTTGCTTGAGACATGTAGATATTACTTTTATACTCCCTCCGTTTCTAAATATAAGTCTTTTTAGAGATTTCAGTATGGACTACATACGGATGTATATAGACATACTTCAGAGTGTGTAGATTCACTCATTTTGCTCCGTATGTAGTCCATATTGGAATCTCTAGAAAGACTTATATTTAGGAATGGAGGGAGTATTATCTTATAGGTTGGTCTTCCTTGCAGAACAATATGCTTTGCACTTTAAATCACTTTGCAATTAGTTTTTGTAAAAAATTCTAAGAAGGGTGGGCCTTGCGCATCATAGATTATCTCCATTTGTTTCCTGGGTCTGGGATTGAATCAGCCTCCTTGCAAAAAGAAAGGCAAGGGAAGTGCTGCCTAGAAATTCCGTTCCCCAGAATCTGTGGGAGATTTCGGTATTGGGTACTCCCTTTTGTGTTTTATTGTTGTCGTCGGTGAATTTGATATACCAGCGTTAAACCTGTCGGATGCCTCCAAAATCTTCTAAGATTCGCTGTTTTGTTCTTAATCTGTAATCCATATATTTATTATTCGTGACATCTGAAATTTATATGTTCTTTATGTAGGATGCATATGCTATTCAAAGTAATGAGCGTGGAATTGCTGCTCGTGACAGTGGTGCTTTTGCATGGGAGATTGTTCCGGTGATTTTTCTGTCTCTTTGGCAAAGTAAGAAACTGTTCCTTTATTTGTTTCCCTAATGTTCTATGTCCTATCATCCAGATTGAAGTTCCTGTTGGTAGAGGGAAACCTGCAGTACTTGTTGACAAAGATGAGAGCCTAGACAAGGTAAATTTTCTAATAAGATGGCACAAATAAGCTATAAACAAGAAGATTATTTGGGGCAGCATGTATCTGGTCCTAATGCAGTGCTTTCACGTACTAGGCTAAAAAAGTACTAATAATCAGTACGTATTTTGTTGTTGGTAAACATTTCAATACTTTATCTTCATCATATAGTTAACTGCAAGAAGGAAAATATGTAGTTTGCATTTATTTGTATCTTGTGAATAAATGTCTAGGCTCTCATCTGCATCATATAACTATTGTCTGTCTCGTAGTTTGACGCAGCCAAGCTGAAGAAGCTACGACCAGCATTCAAGGAGAGTGCTGGTACTGTTACTGCTGGAAATGCTTCTAGTATAAGGTACCTGCTTGTTACTTATTTTATTTACAAGCCTTTTGAAGTCCTTCTGTCACATATTGTTTTGAAACCACTGCATGATATTCTGAAAGATGTGGTTTTCCTTCTTTCTTTCTATTTTGACATTTTATACTTTGTTCTACAATCTACACTATGCATTTAATTTTATTTGTGTTATTGTTGTCCTGCAATGCCATATTCAACTGCTCTTTGTTTCCAAGTGCTACTCCTGTTTAACATTTATGTTTGGGCGGCTCAGAATGTTTTTACTTCAGCCCAAGAGATGGTATATATTATTTTGTATTTATAACTGAAATTGGTTCATTTTCAAGAAAAAAATTGCCGAGGTTCCTATTGTGTATTAAACTTTTCAAGAAAATGCAAATGTAGTGTCTTGATGCAATGTTTATTGATAGATTAGGAATCCTCATATAGTCATATACATTAACTTCCTAGAGAGGCCAATCAAGGAACGCTAAGCTAGAAACTAAGTACCTGCACTGACTGTCTTTGACGGGCATTCTATGTACTCCCTCCAACTTCGTCGTGTGTTTGTTTATGCACTGAAAAATGTGATGCATCTGCACTGAGTAACATCTGTTTTCTTTTGAGTGGAATAGTGATGGTGCTGCAGCATTAGTATTGGTGAGTGGGAAGAAGGCTCAAGAACTTGGATTGCAAGTCCTTGCAAGGATCAAGGGATTTGCCGATGCAGCCCAAGTAAGCTACAGTACCCTTTTTTGTTTATCTTAGCTGGTAGTGAGTACAATTATAGGCAAGTGCATATAATTATGTAGGTTCTGGAAGGTTACAGGAGTCTGTCTTTCCTGGAATACTTTTATGTAATTGTAATCAGTGAAGGTTATTTGCTACCAAAATTGAATCCCTTAATGATATTTTTCAATTCCCATGTTATGCAGGCTCCTGAACTATTTACCACTACCCCAGCACTTGCCATACCAAAGGCTCTCACGAATGCTGGCCTAGAGTCCTCTCGTGTTGATTTTTATGAAATCAACGAAGCCTTTTCGGTATCTCTTGATCATTTCTGTTTATTTCTTAGTAATTAGTTAATTACATTATTTGAAATGGTATTTATTTTTATTTCTGAAAACAGGCTGTTGCACTTGCAAATCAAAAGCTTCTCGGAATTCCTTCAGTAAGTGCTTCCTTGTTTCAACCAAAATTACGTTTGCACCTGAAAATAAGTCAACATTCTTGCCAGGAACTAAATCTTGGTTACTGTGACTCGCTATTAACCAGCAATACTTATTAATCCGATTACCAGATGATAGTTACAACTCCCATGCTGACAACGGCTATGCTTGCAGGAAAAGATAAATGTACATGGAGGAGCTGTATCTTTAGGACACCCACTTGGGTGCAGTGGTGCTCGCATTTTGGTCACCCTTCTTGGTGTAAGTTCTTTCTTGAGGTGTTGTTTTGCATTTTGATCATCCGTGTCAGTCTGTTTTTCAGCATGGATCCTATTTTCTAGTAGAAGCTATTTCATGAGTAAATAATGATATCAAGTAGTAATCATAGGAATAAACATCTTGCCTGCAGAATACCACAAACAATAAGGGGTAAGACATTTTTGTTACAACTATTTGGCCATCTTCGTGACTCCTTTTTGCGTCCAAAATATATGCAGAAAGGAGTTTAATCTGTAACCCGTACAATTGTTCCACATTGAGGCTTAAAAAGGATATGTGGAAGTTATATTCCGTGATTTCATTTACCATGTCTTCAGTGGTTCTATCCTCACTTGTTCAGATGTTGTCAGCATCTTAATTAGGTCATCGTGTCTTCAATGCCCGTTTCTCATAGTTCTTTTAAAATTAAACTAAGCAATACGGTGTTCTTTCTTCTCAATAGGTTCTTAGGGAGAAGAGTGGCAAGATCGGAGTTGCTGGTGTCTGCAACGGCGGTGGCGGTGCATCTGCGCTCGTTATGGAGCTCGCGTAATGAGCTCTGACACCAAAGATGGAGTCTGCATGTAAAATTCAATGTACTGTATTTCATAGTGCTGTGTCAGATTAAGTAATTGATTAACTTAGAACTTGTGTGCCGGTTTCTGATCTTACTCTAGATTGTTTTTATTTTATTTTCTCTTGTACTACTCCCTCCGTCCGGAAATACTTGTCATCAAAATAGATAAAAAGAGATGCATCTAGACGTATTTTAGTTCTAGATACATCCTTTTTCATCCATTTTGATGACAAGTATTTTCGGACGGAGGAAGTAACTGTTTTGGACATTCTTGATTTAATAATGATAATAATTGTTGCAATAAAGCATTATTGTGCTACCGAAGGTACTCAGAAAGTGGTGGTTTTGTCCAATGATGATCGAGTCAAACTTAATTTTGGAAGAAAAAGTATCTTCTACCCTCTCTTTGTTTATTGAACTTTATCTTCTACCCTCTCTTAGTCTCTCCTTTGCCAACAATCTCAGCTTATCTGCCCTGCCCCCTCCCTCCCCCGCGTCACCCTCCTCTGACGACACCCCAAGACACACCGCCCGCCACTCTACCTTGCCGCGGCGGCACCCTCCCTTGTTGGTTTGGCGGCGGGGGATCCGGCCACCCCCGAGGTGGCCTGGCCCCACGCGTCTCTAGCCGGTCGCGGCCCCCTGTCTCGCTATCCTCGGTCGCAGCGAATGCCCCTCCCTACACGCCTCCCCCTTTTGCTCGCGACCCGGTCTCCTTCTGGCGATTCTCGGGCCCCCTCCAACTGCTGCTCGAGCCCGCCGGTCGGCGGTGATGGCCAGTTGCGGGGCATTCATGGCCTGCCCTCCCGTGCAGGCGCCCCCCTCGTCTCCGACGGCCCTCCCCCAAGCCCGGTGATGGCTCTCGCGCAGAGGCGGCGACGTGTACGCGGTTGTGGCTGGCTCTGGGCCCCTCGCGGCGTGTCTTTGCTTGTGATGTTCCGTCCCCGGCGGCTATAGCCCCGCGTCTCTCCGGTGTCCCTCGCTGCCGGCGTCCTCCACCGGGTTGCTCCGGCCCGGCGACCGGGTAGCTGCGCCCCTTCCAGCTTATCTGGCTAATCGAGATCATGACGGTCAAGGCCACGACAACTCGGATCTGCGTGCTTTCGGTCCTTGCTTGCCGGAGTCGTTGGACGCCGTCGCGGCAAAAACCCCACGTGGTTTGCCTCGTCGCCCGCCCTACCGTGTATGCCTCAAAGCCCCCTTTTGCCAAATCCTGTGCTCTTGGGTGCGGAGGTGATGCCACCCTCCGAACGGCAAGTGCAGCCCCGCCAACCCCCCATGACTCAGTGATTCCAACCAGTGTTGGCCTCCCATCTACGTGTTGGGGAACGTAGTAATTTCAATAAAATTCCTACGCACACGCAAGATCATGGTGATGCATCGCAACGAGAGGGGAGAGTGTTGTCTACATAACCTCGTAGACCGAAAGCGGAAGCGTTAGCACAACGCGGTTGATGTAGTCGTACGTCTTCACGATCCGACCGATCCAAGTACCGAACGCACGGCACCTCCGAGTTCAGCACACGTTCAGCTCGATGACGTCCCGCGAACTCCAATCCAGTAGAGCTTCACGGGAGAGTTCCGTCAGCACGATGGCGTGGTGACGATGATGATGTTCTACCGTCGCAGGGCTTCTCCTAAGCACCGCTACGATATGATCGAGGTGGATTATGGTGGAAGGGGGCACCGCACACGGCTAAGAGATCAAGAGATCAATTGTTGTGTCTATGGGGTGCCCCCTTGGCCACGTATATAAATGAGTGGAGGAGGAGGGGGCCGGCCAAGAGGAGGAGGCGCGCCCAAGGGGGGGGGGCAATCCTACTCCAAGTAGGTTTTGCCCCCCTTTCCTATTCCAACTAGGAGAAGGGGGAAGGAGGAGGTGGAGAGAAGGAAGGAGAAGGGGGGCCGCGCCCCCTTCCCTTTCCCAATTCGGATTGGGGCAAGGGGGGCTGCGCGCCACCTCCTGCTGCCTCTCCTCTTCCACTACTTTGGGCCCATGAGGCCCAATAACCCCCCGGGGGGGGGGGGTTCCGGTAACCCCCCGATACTCCGGTATATATCCGATAACTCCCGGAACCATTCCGGTGTCCGAATATAGTCGTCCAATATATCAATCTTCATGTCTCGGCCATTTCGAGACTCCTCGTCATGTCCGTGATCACATCCGGGACTCCGAACAACCTTCGGTACATCAAAACTCATAAACTCATAATATAACCGACATCGAAACGTTAAGCATGCGGACCCTACGGGTTCGAGAACTATGTAGACATGACCGAGACATGTCTCCGGTCAATAACCAATAGCGGAACCTGGATGCTCATATTGGCTCCCACATATTCTACGAAGATCTTTATCGGTCAGACCGCATAACAACATACGTTGTTCCCTTTGTCATCGGTATGTTACTTGCCCGAGATTCGATCATCGGTATCTCAATACCTAGTTCAATCTCGTTACCGGCAAGTCTCTTTACTCGTTCCGTAATACATCATTCCGCAACTAACTCATTTAGTTGCAATGCTTGCGAGGCTTAAGTGATGTGCATTACCGAGAGGGCCCAGAGATACCTCTCCGACAATCGGAGTGACAAATCCTAATCTTGAAATACGCCAACCCAACAAGTACCTTTGGAGACACCTGTAGAGCACCTTTATAATCACCCAGTTACGTTGTGACATTTGGTAGCACACAAAGTGTTCCTCCGGTAAACGGGAGTTGCATAATCTCATAGTTATAGGAACATGTATAAGTTATGAAGAAAGCAATAGCAACAAACTAAACGATCAAGTGCTAAGCTAACGGAATGGGTCAAGTAAATCATATCATTCTCCTAATGATGTGATCTCGTTAATCAAATGACAACTCATGTCTATGGTTAGGAAACATAACCATCTTCGATTAACGAGCTAGTCAAGTAGAGGCATACTAGTGACACTCTGTTTGTCTATGTATTCACACATGTATTATGTTTCCGGTTAATACAATTCTAGCATGAATAATAAACATTTATCATGATATAAGGAAATAAATAATAACTTTATTATTGCCTCTATGGCATATTTCCTTCATCTCCCACTTGCACTAGAGTCAATAATCTAGATTACACTGTGATGATCCTAACACCCATGGAGCCTTGGTGCTGATCATGTTCTGCTCGTGGAAGAGGCTTAGTCAACGGGTCTGCAACATTTAGATCCATATGTATCTTGCAAATTTCTATGTCTCCCACCTGGACTAAATCCCGGATGGATTGAAGCGTCTCTTGATGTGCTTGGTTCTCTTGTGAAATCTGGATTCCTTCGCTAAGGCAATTGCTCCAGTATTGTCAAAAAAGATTTTCATTGGACCCGATGCACTAGGTATGACACCTAGATCGGATATGAACTCCTTCATCCAGACTCCTTCATTTGCTGCTTCCGAAGCAGCTACGTACTCCGCTTCACATGTAGATCCTGCCACGACGCTTTGTTTAGAAGTGCACCAACTGACAGCTCCACCGTTCAATGTAAACACGTATCCGGTTTGCGATTTAGAATCGTCCGGATCAGTGTCAAAGCTTGCATCAACGTAACCATTTACGATGAGCTCTTTGTCACCTCTATAAACGAGAAACATATCCTTAGTCCTTTTCAGGTACTTCAGGATGTTCTTGACCGCTGTCAAGTGATCCACTCCTGGATTACTTTGGTACCTCCCTGCTAGACTTATAGCAAGGCACACATCAGGTCTGGTACACAGCATTGCATACATGATAGAGCCTATGGCTGAAGCATAGGGAACATCTTTCATTTTATATCTATCTTCTGCAGTGGTCGGACATTGAGTCTTACTCAACTTCACACCTTGTAACACAGGCAAGAACCCTTTCTTTGCTTGATCCATTTTGAACTTCTTCAAAACTTTGTCAAGGTATGTGCTTTGTGAAAGTCCAATTAAGCGTCTTGATCTATCTCTATAGATCTTAATGCCCAATATGTAAGCAGCTTCACCGAGGTCTTTCATTGAAAAACTCTTATTCAAGTATCCCTTTATGCTATCCAGAAATTCTATATCATTTCCAATCAATAATATGTCATCCACATATAATATCAGAAATGCTACCGAGCTCCCACTCACTTTCTTGTAAATATAGGCTTCTCCAAAAGTCTGTATAAAACCAAATGCCTTGATCACATTATCAAAGCGTTTATTCCAACTCCGAGAGGCTTGCACCAGTCCATAAATGGATCGCTGGAGCTTGCACACTTTGTTAGCTCCCTTTTGATGCGGAGCATCCCAAGGTCATCCCCATGGACCTACCATCGTCTCATCAAGTGCCTACCGGACCCATGACTCGATCACGTGCAAGAGCCCTTGAAACCGAGGTGACATCTCTCCTCTCACAATTCCACTTCGATGCACATGAAGCATGGCTACTACCTCATATGGATACTTTGTGCATACTCAGGTACAATGGAGAAGCTAAGGAGCAAGGACAAGAAGAAGAGGAAGATGGACGAGAAGACGGGGAAGAAGAAGGGCTGCAGGAAAAGTCCCAGCCACCGGACGACCGGCCGGGACCGGACGTCCGGTGCCTGAAGCGTCAGCCGAGCCCCAGCGAGCGGACATCCGGTCCAGACCGGACGACCGGTGCCCCCGCACCCGAGGCCAATGAGCGGACGTCCGGCCCCGACCGGACGACCGGCGCGACCGCACCCGAGCCAACATCAGCGGAAGCCCGGAGCCTCCGAATGTCCGACACCCCCATCATAGAACAGAACCAGCGGACGACCGGAGGACACCGGACGTCCGGCAGCTCCTGAGACACCGGACGACCGGTCCCCAGCGGACGTCCGATACCTGTCTGCGCACAGTGTTCGGGCCCAAGGCCCATGTACCCCTTCACTTCACCCCCTTTTGCACTTAGACTATAAATAGACCCCCCATTCATCCTAGCTAGGGTTAGCGTTGGTTTAGCTCATACTTAGAGATAGAGCTTCGCTCATCCACATCGGATCTACTCCTCGTGAGAGACCGCAGCCTCTTCGGAGAAGATCCACCTTGGATTCAAGACCCCTTTACGGGAAGATCCCCTTGTGGATTCAAGACCTCCTCACGGAGAAGAACCGGTTACCGTGTATCGTCCCTAGTTGTCCATGGATTCGTGTATCGTCCTATGTACTCAAGGATCTAGCCCATGTGTGACTTATTCATGTCGGTTTAGTGTTTTCCTCTTGTGTTTTCCTTCCATTCTTCCTCGTGTTCTTCGTGATTTTCCCGGGATCCGCTCCTTTCGTGAAAGATCGGGCGATTAGGGTCTCTACCCTACATCATCTTGGTATCTAGAGCAAGGTTGATCATGATTTCGGAGCCCCCTCTTCGTTTTTCTAGCTTGATTTTGTTGTTTTTCGTCCTAATCCGAAAATCCCCACAAAAATAGCCCCAAATTTTTTTCTTGTGTTTTGTGAGTTTTGATGATGTTTTGTTGGTTTTGATCCGTGAATTTGTTGTGTCGCAAGTGGATCCAGCCTTCCCCTACCATCCCCACCTCGAAATCCCTCCCAAATTCCCCATATTCCGCCCAAAACCGCCTCCTGGATCTGAAATTTCGCGTTGACCCCGACCACCGGACGACCGTCACTTTACCGGACGTCCGGCGACCCAGGAAGCACCGGACGTCCGACCTTACCGGACGACCGGCGACCGGACATCCGTCCATTTTCGGACGACCGCTACTTCCACCACATCATCCGCTACACCACCTCCAACTTCCGCAAACCGTTCCAATATCACAACCCACACCACCACTTACCCGCTACCTACTCCGACAATTTTGCTCGCACTTGGTTTTGAGAATTTGAGTTGCGGTACCGTATCCTTTTGTGTTTCGGCTATCTAGGTACGGTTCGACATCGACATCACCACCGCTCATTTTCGCCACGGACGCGTCATCAACAACAACCACCTCGACTACGACTTGGTATTCGTGCCACCATTTTGACACCATACCGGAAGCAAGACCGGTAACTTCATCTTGATATTGGACATATCACTCTTGCCATTACATTGATAGCCATCATAGCCTTACTCCTTTTGCGTTGCTTACCCATCGAGACTAGCCTTTGAGTATTGCCGGCAACGAGACTTGTGCACTTTAGTGATCATACTTCCCATAGCTTACATACATACATCATTGTTGCCTATATTGGTATCATCTCTTGTGTCACAAAGTTGTCATCGCATACTCACTTGCTATCTTGGTTCGTCAAGCATTGCAAGAGAAAAGAGCTCAAACATCAAAGATCCAACCAAGATTTTAAGCAAAGAGCTTTTAAGCAAGAACCATAGCATCATACAACATTAAGATTGTCATACTCGATCATCTTGGATCATATCATAGCAACACCTTGCATACAACATATTTGGGATAGAAGTCGTTGCATTTTTGCTAAATAGGTTGTGCACAAGTTCTTGTATTCGCCTATCGTGCAATCGTGCTAGCGTCTCTCTAGTGTTGTGCAACAAGAGCATTTTTGTGGATTCCACATTTTGGCTCACCCTTGGTTGCACAACCCCACTTATTTTTTTGCGCGTGTGTTTCCGTGTACCGTATATGCTTGGTCTACTTGTTACATTGCATCTTGCGAATCTTCTCCAACATTATTGAATCTTGCTTACATTCACATTAAAAATTGTGCCACCATCCTAACCAAGCTCCACCATAAGCTTTTACTTGTGTAGGTGTGAGAAACCGACGAGAATTCGTACCAATTGGGCTATTTCCTTGTCCTACATTGGAGTGATCATCGATTCACTTTCAACTTCAGTCAAGGTACATTTGGTATTCGTTCTTCTCTTTCTACCACTCACACTTGTCTTGGAATGATGGATAGGCCAAGTACTTCTACCAACCCACTCTTCATGGAGCAAGACGACGACATGAACTCCTTCGTCACCAAGAGTCACCTCTTTGGTGCACAACGTGCTTTGCATCAAGAGCAACAAGCTATGAGTGAACACATCGACAACCTTGCCACCGACTTGCGACTTTCCGAGCAACGTACAAAGGACTACTTCGACCACAAGATCGACGATCACAAGCAAGAGAATGACGCAAGGATGGATGAGATTCGCACTTTGTTGCTCAACCGCTCTTCTTCCACTTCAAGAAGGAGCCGTTCAAGTCGCCATTCCGACTTTACCCTCTCCGGCTCAAGTACACCGACATCGAACACTCTTCGTCGAGCCGCGCGCACCGACCGTCAAGCAAACCTCAATCCACTTCGGGACACTGACTCTCAAGAGCGCCGACGACGTCAAGCCGAAGAAGCCTTTGCGCTAGCTCGAGAACGACAACAACAACGCCAACATGAAGAGGAAGAACGTGCGCGTCTACACCAAAATGCACAAGATGCCGAGGCTCAACGTCAAGAACAACAACTCCGTGGCGCTCAAGCACTTGAGGCGCAACAAGCTCTACGCGATGCGAGTCGAGCCGCTGCCGACCGAGGCCGTCAAGCCCTGAAGAAGAGGAAGCACTTCGCGAAGAAATTCACGAACGACGATTTCAAGCTCGCATGCATCGTCTAGTTCCTCCTCGAGCTCGACGCGCTCCTCCACAAGCTCGCCAAGACCATCAAGTTCATCAAGAGCATGAAAACAATGGGAATCCTCCGCGACAAGAGCAACACGAGGTTGACAACCCTCCGCGTCAAGAGCACCACGAGTTGGACAATCATCTACAACATGGGCGTCATCATCCCCGACCCCAACGCAATGAAGAGCAACGCTACAACAAGCTCAAGTTCACCATGCCCAAGTTCAACAGAAGCAACGATCCCGAAGAATACCTTTCATGGGCATTGAAAGTTGACAAGATCTTCCATTTGCACAATTATGATGAAGAGAAGAAGATCGCGATGTCATCCCTTGAGTTCCAAGACTATGTCCTCATTTGGTGGGAACAAATCATAGAGCGCCGCGAGGCAAGAGGCGAACCACCCATCACTACTTGGGCACAAATGAAGGATGTCATGAGAGCACGCTTCGTGCCTACCTACTACAACCGTGACCTCTTCAAAAAACTCCAACAACTCAAGCAAGGAACCAAGAGTGTTGAAGAATACTACAAGGAGATGGAGATTGCAATGATAAGAGCCAATGTGACGGAAGATGATGAACAAACTATGGCACGTTTCTTGAATGGACTCAATCATCCTATCAAGAAGATCGTCG
This sequence comes from Triticum urartu, assembly GCF_056163025.1. Lineage (NCBI taxonomy): Eukaryota > Viridiplantae > Streptophyta > Magnoliopsida > Poales > Poaceae > Triticum > Triticum urartu. The sequence goes on from NC_141877.1 coordinate 358,438,366, forward strand.
ACTTCCAACCATACTCAAATCTCATCGAGCTCGTGCACCAAGCTACCAAAGCGGAACGCCAAGTGCAAGATGATTTCATGTATGCCAAGTTCTCATCCAAGTCCTACGGTTTCTCCAATAACCAAGCTTCAACGACTCCAACACCGACTACAAGACCGTCTACTTCCAACATCGACAAGTCGACTTCCAAGAAAGCTTCGTCAACTACAAGCCATCCTCCTACGAGCAACTTCAAGCCGAGAGCTTCATCATCATCTACCCCAACCGATGAGACCATCAAGACGAGTTCCTTCAAGTGTTTCACTTGCGGAGGCCAAGGCCACAAGTCCTATGAGTGCACCAACAAGCGCACCATGATCTTCAATGACGATGGCACTTATGGTTCCATGAGCGAAGGAGAAATGGAAGCCCTTGAGCAAGTCGCCATGCACCGCCAAGTGAACAATGAATAAGAACAAGTCTTTTGTGATGAAGACTCAAGCCCCGCACTTGTTGTCTCCAAAGTCTTGACTCTCCAACATCACCAAGAAGAAGACCAAAGATGCACCATATTCCACACCAAGGCCGGCATCAATGGACGATCCGTCAAGGTCATCATCGATGGAGGGAGTTGTCACAATCTCGCAAGTGAAGAACTTTGCTCCAAGCTCCAATTTCCCAAGACGAAGCATCCACATCCATACAAAGTGCAATGGCTTAGTGACTCCGGCACTATCCAAGTCGAGCACCGAGTACAAGTCTCCTTCAAAATCGGCGCCTACGAAGACACCTTGGAGTGCGACGTCATCCCAATGACCACTTGCCATCTTCTCCTTGGACGGCCATGGCAATTCGATAGAGGAGTCGTCCACAATGGGCGTACAAACCACTATAGCTTCAAGATGCAAGGAAAGGAGTTTGTGTTACGACCTATGTCTCCAAGCCAAGTGATCGCCGATAAGCAAGCCACCCATCGTGGAGAGAATAGTGAAAGAGTGAGCCACCAAAAAGAGAGTGAGCACCACAAGCCCAAATTGAGTGCCTCCACGATGAGCGAAAACAAGAACCTAGTTCTATTTGCCACCAAACGTGAGATGAGAGAAGTGTGTGAGAACCCATCTAGTGTCCTACACTACGTCCTCGTGTGCAAGGACAATACACCACAAACTAACACTTCTCACACTCTTCCTCTAGTGTTGTCTTCTCTTTTGCAGGAATTTCAAGATGTTTTCCCCGATGAGCTACCTCCGGGACTACCTCCACTACGAGGCATTGAGCACCGCATCGACCTCATCCCCGGAGCACCGCTTCCGAACAAAGCTCCCTACCGCGTCAACCCCTAAGAAACCAAAGAAATCCAAAGGCAAGTAAAGCATCTCATAGACCATGGACATGTGCGTGAAAGTTTGAGCCCTTGTGCCGTCCCGGTCATTCTTGTGCCAAAACGTGACGGTAGTTTTCGCATGTGCTCCGATTGTAGACCTATCAATGCTATCACCGTTCGTTATAGGTATCACATTCCACGCCTAGATGATATGCTAAATGAGCTTAGTGGTGCCACTATATTTTCCAAAATTGATCTTAAGAGTGGTTACTATCAAATCCGCATACAAGAGGGTGATGAATGGAAAACCGCATTCAAAACCAAGTTTGGTTTGTATGAGTGGTTAGTCATGCCTATGGGTCTCTCGGAAGCACCGAGCACTTTTATGCGCCTTATGAATCATGTCTTTCGCCCTTACATTGGTATATTTGTTGTGGTTTACTTCGATGACATTCTTGTGTTTAGCAAATCTATCAAAGAGCATGTCACCCATGTCCGCACCGTTTTGCAAACTCTTAGAAAAGAGCGTCTCTATGCTAATATGGAGAAATGCCTTTTTGGTGTTGATAAGCTCATTTTCTTGGGTTTTGTGGTCTCTTCTAAGGTTGTTCATGTAGATGAGTCCAAGATCAATGCTATTAAGACTTGGCCGCAACCAACCAACTTGCATCAAGTGCGTAGTTTTCTTGGTCTTGCGGGTTTCTATCGTCTCTTTGTGAAGGATTTTAGCACCATTGCTTCGCCTTTGCATGCTTTGAGAAAGAAGAATGCGCCTTTTGTTTGGGGACCATCCCAAGATATCGCATTCAATGAGCTTAAGAATTTGCTTACTCATGCTCCCGTGCTTGCTTTACCCAACTTCGACAAGCCTTTTGAGATTCATTGCGATGCTAGCGGTAATGGCATAGGAGGTGTGTTAACACAAGAGAAGCGCCCCATAGCTTACTTTAGTGAGAAACTTTCCGGAGCGCAACTCAACTATCCCATCTATGACAAAGAGCTATATGCTTTAGTCCGCGTTTTACATGAATGGGAACATTACCTTCATCCCCATGAGTTTATCATTCATACCGATCATGAGACTCTCAAGTATCTCAAGGGTCAAACTAAGTTGAACAAGCGTCATGCTAAATGGAGTGAATTCATTGAGTCTTTTCCCTATGTCATCAAGTACATCAAGGGTAAAGAAAACATCGTAGCGGATGCTCTTTCCCGCATATGCATGCTAGTCACGCAACTTGAGTTAGATGTCATTGGCTTCGAGCATATCAAAGAATTGTATGCGCATGATGAAACTTTTGCCACTCCTTATGCCAAGTGTTTGTCGAATACATCATGGGAACGATATTACATCAAAGACGGCTATCTTATGAGAGCTAACAAACTTTGCATCCCCAAGTCGTCCCTTCGTTTGTTGCTTTTGCAGGAATCACATGGAGGAGGCTTAATGGGACATTTCGGACGCGGCAAGATGTTCGCCACGCTCTCGAAGAGCTACTTTTGGCCAAAGATGTTTTGGGACATCAATCGCTTCACCAACCGATGTTCGACATGCCGCAAAGCTAAGTCCAAAGCTCAATCTCATGGCATCTATATGCCGCTACCGATTCCATACCAACCATGGGAAGACATTAGCATGGACTTTGTACTTGGTTTGCCTAGAACTCGCAATGGGAAAGATTCCATATTTGTCGTTGTGGACCGTTTCTCAAAAATGGCACATTTTATTCCTTGTCACAAGATAGACGATGCTTCACATGTTGCTAATCTCTTTTGTAGGGAAATATTGCGTCTCCATGGTGTGCCAAAGACAATTGTCTCAGACCGCGACGTCAAGTTCCTTAGCTACTTTTGGAAGACCCTATGCGCCAAGCTCGGAATCAAGCTACTCTTCTCCACGGCGTACCATCCTCAAACCGACGGCCAAACGGAGGTGACAAACCGCACACTCTCCGCTCTACTTCGAGTACTCATCAAGAAGAACATCAAGGAGTGGGAGGAGTGCCTACCTATCGCCGAGTTCGCCTACAACCGAGCAAGACACTCAACAACCGGCAAGTCGCCTTTCGAGGTCGTTTATGGATTCAACCCATTGTCACCATTGGACATTCTTCCTCTACCACTCCAAGAGCGCATCAATTTGGATGCAAGTGCGCGTGTGACACATCTCAAGAAGATGCATGAAGATACAAGAAACACCATCGAGTGCCAAGTTCAACGCCTTGCGACCAAGCTCAACTTCAAGAAGCAACCTATGGTCTTCAAGATTGGTGATCGAGTGTAGCTACACCTTCGCAAGGACCGCTTCCCACAAGAACGCAAATCCAAGCTTCCACCACGAGCGGATGGACCCTTCAAGGTGCTTGCACGCTACAACGACAACGCTTACAAGATCGACCTCCCGCACGACAAGTACAACGTGAGCGACATCTTCAACGTCAAAGATCTCTCTCCCTTCCATGGTGATGAAGATTTTGATCCGTGGATGGATCTTCCCCAAGGGAGGGGAGATGATGTGGAGCATCCCAAGGTCATCCCCATGGACCTACCATCGTCTCATCAAGTGCCTACCGGACCCATGACTCGATCACGTGCAAGAGCCCTTGAAACCGAGGTGACATCTCTCCTCTCACAATTCCACTTTGATGCACATGAAGCATGGCTACTACCTCATATGGATACTTTGTGCATACTCAGGTACAATGGAGAAGCTAAGGAGCAAGGACAAGAAGAAGAGGAAGATGGACGAGAAGACGGAGAAGAAGAAGGGCTGCAGGAAAAGTCCCAGCCACCGGACGACCGGCCGGGACCGGACGTCCGGCGCCTGAAGCGTTAGCCAAGCCCCAGCGAGCGGACGTCTGGTCCAGACCGGACGACCGGTGCCCCTGCACCCGAGGCCAATGAGCGGACGTCCGGCCCCGACCGGACGACCGGCGCGACCGCACCTGAGCCAACATCAGCGGAAGCTCGGAGCCTCCGGACGTCCGGCACCCCCATCACAGAACAGAACCAGCAGACGACCGGAGGACACCGGACGTCCGGCAGCTCCTGAGACACCGGACGACCGGTCCCCAGCGGACGTCCGGTACCTGTCTGCGCACAGTGTTCGGCCCCGAGGCCCATGTACCCCTTCACTTCGCCCCCTTTTACACTTAGACTATAAATAGACCCCCCATCCATCCTAGCTAGGGTTAGCGTTGGTTTAGCTCATACTTAGAGATAGAGCTTCGCTCATCCACATCGGATCTACTCCTCGTGAGAGACCGCGGCCTCTTCGGAGAAGATCCACCTTGGATTCAAGACCCCTTTATGGGAAGATCCCCTTGTGGATTCAAGACCTCCTCACGGAGAAGAACCGGTTACCGTGTATCGTCCCTAGTTGTCCGTGGATTCGTGTATCGTCCTATGTACTCGAGGATCTAGCCCATGTGTGACTTATTCATGTCGGTTTAGTGTTTTCCTCTTGTGTTTTCCTTCCGTTCTTCCTCGTGTTCTTCGTGATTTCCCCGGGATCCGCTCCTTTCGTGAAAGATCGGGCGATTAGGGTCTCTAACCTACATCACCTTTGGATCGACAAAACCTTCCGGTTGTATCATATACAACTCTTCTTCCAGAAATCCATTCAGGAATGCAATTTTGACATCCATCTGCCAAATTTCATAATCATAAAATGCGGCAATCACTAACATGATTCAGACAAACTTAAGCATCGCTACGGGTGAGAAGGTCTCATCGTAGTCAATCCCTTGAACTTGTCGAAACCCTTTCGCAACAAGTCGAGCTTTGTAGACAGTAACATTACCGTCAGCGTCAGTCTTCTTCTTCAAGATCCATTTATTCTCAATTTCTTGCCGATCATTGGGCAAGTCAACCAAAGTCCATATTTGTTCTCATACATGGATCCCATCTCAGATTTCATGGCTTCAAGCCATTTTGCGGAATCTGGGCTCACCATCGCTTCTTCATAGTTCGTAGGTTCATCATGGTCTAGTAGCATGACTTCCAGAACAGGATTACCGTACCACTCTGGCACGGATCTTACTCTGGTTGATCTACGAGGTTCAGTAATAACTTGATCTGAAGTTTCATGATCATCATCATTAACTTCCTCACTAATTGGTATAGTCGTCACAGGAACCCGTTTCTGTGATGAGCTACTTTCCAATAAGGGAGCAGGTACGGTTACCTCATCAAGTTCCACTTTCCTCCCACTCACTTCTTTCGAGAGAAACTCCTTCTCTAGAAAGGATCCATTCTTAGCAACGAATGTCTTGCCTTCGGATCTGTGATAGAAGGTGTACCCAACAATCTCCTTTGGGTATCCTATGAAGACACATTTCTCCGATTTGGGTTCGAGCTTATCAGGTTGAAGCTTTTTCACATAAGCATCGCAGCCCCAAACTTTAAGAAACGACAACTTTGGTTTCTTGCCAAACCACAGTTCATAAGGCGTCGTCTCAACGGATTTCAATGGTGCCCTATTTAACGTGAATGCGGCCGTCTCTAAAGCATAACCCCAAAACGATAGCGGTAAATCAGTAAGAGACATCATAGATCGCACCATATCTAGTAAAGTACGATTACGACGTTCAGACATACCATTATGCTATGGTGTTCCGGGTGGCATGAGTTGCGAAACTATTCCGCTTTGTTTCAAATGTAGACCAAACTCGTAACTCACATATTCTCCTCCACGATCAGATCATAGAAACTTTATTTTCTTGTTACGATGATTTTCAACTTCACTCTGAAATTCTTTGAACTTTTCAAATGTTTCAGACTTATGTTTCATCAAGTAGATATACCCATATCTGCTTAAATCATCTGTGAAGGTGAGAAAATAATGATATCCGCCATGAGCCTCAACATTCATCGGACCACATACATCTGTATGTATGATTTCTAACAAATCTGTTGCTCTCTCCACAGTACCGGAGAACGGCGTTTTAGCAATCTTGCCCATGAGGCACGGTTCGTAAGTACCAAGTGATTCATAATCAAGTGGTTCCAAAAGTCCATCAGTATGGAGTTTCTTCATGCGCTTTACACCGATATGACCTAAACGGCAGTGCCACAAATAAGTTGCACTATCATTATCAACTCTTTATCTTTTGGCTTCAACATTATGAATATGTGTATCACTACTATCGAGATTCATAAAAAATAGACCACTCTTCAAGGGTGCATGACCATAAAAGATATTACTCATATAAATAAAACACCCATTATTCTCTGATTTAAATGAATAACCGTCTCGCATCAAACGAGATCCAGATATAATGTTCATGCTCAACGCTGGCACCAAATAACAATTATTTAGGTCTAAAACTAATCCCGAAGGTAGATGTAGAGGTAGCGTGCCGACCGCGATCACATCGACTTTGGAACCATTTCCCATGCGCATCGTCACCTCGTCCTTGGCCAGTGTTCGCTTAATCCGTAGTCCCTGTTTCGAGTTGCAAATATTAGCAACGGAACCAGTATCAAATACCCAGGTGCTACTTCGAGCTCTAGTAAGGTACACATCAATAACATGTATATCACATATACCTTTGTTCACCTTGCCATCCTTCTTATCCGCCAAATACTTGGGGCAGTTCCGCTTCCAGTGACCAGTCTGCTTGCAGTAGAAGCACTCAGTTTCAGGCTTAGGTCCAGACTTGGGTTTCTTCTCCTGAGCAGCAACTTGTTTGATGTTCTTCTTGAAGTTCCCCTTCTTCTTCCCTTTGCCCTTTTTCTTGAAACTGGCGGTCTTATTGACCATCAACACTTGATGCTCCTTCTTGATTTCTACCTCTGCAGCCTTTAGCATTGCGAAGAGCTCGGGAATCGTCTTATCCATCCCTTGCATGTTATAGTTCATCACGAAGCTCTTGTAGCTTGGTGGCAGTGATTGAAGAACTCTGTCAATGACACTATCAACAGGAAGATTAACTCCCAGTTGAGTCAAGTGATTATGATACCCAGACATTTTGAGTATATGTTCACTGACAGAACTATTCTCCTCCATCTTGCAGCTATAGAACTTATTGGAGACTTCATATCTCTCAATCCGGGCATTTGCTTGAAATATTAACTTCAACTCCTGGAACATCTCATATGCTCCATGACGTTCAAAACGTCGTTGAAGTCCCGATTCTAAGCCGTAAAGCATGGCACACTGAACTATTGAGTAGTCATTAGCTTTGCTCTGCCAGATGTTCATAACATCTGGTGTTGCTCCTGCAGCAGGCCTGGCACCCAGCGGTGCTTCCAGGACGTTATTCTTCTGTGCAGCAATGAGGATAATCCTCAAGTTACGGACCCAGTTCGTGTAATTGCTACCATCATCTTTCAACTTTGCTTTCTCTAGGAACGCATTAAAATTCAACGGAACAACAGCACGGGCCATCTATCTACAATCAAACATAGACAAGCAAAATACTATCAGGTACTAAGTTCATGATAAATTTAAGTTCAATTAATCATATTACTTAAGAACTCCCACTTAGAAAGACATCCCTCTAATCTTCTAAGTGATCACGTGATCCAAATCAACTAAACCATAACCGATCATCACGTGAAATGGAGTAGCTTTCAATGGTGAACATCAATATGTTGATCATATCTACTATATGATTCACGCTCGACCTTTCGGTCTTAGTGTTCCGAGGCCATATCTGCATATGCTAGGCTCGTCAAGTTTAACCTGAGTATTCTGCGTGTGCAAAAACTGGCGTGCACCCGTTGTAGATGGATGTAGAGCTTATCACACCTGATCATCACGTGGTGTCTGGGCACGACGAACTTTGGCAACGGTGCATACTCAGGGAGAACACTTTTATCTTGAAATTTAGTGAGAGATCATCTTATAATGCTACCGTCAATCAAAGCAAGATAAGATGCATAAAAGATAAACATCACATGCAATCGATATAAGTGATATGATATGGCCATCATCATCTTGTGCTTGTGATCTCCATCTCCGAAGCACCTTCATGATCACCATCGTCACCGGCGCGACACCTTGTTCTCCATCGTAGCATCATTGTCGTCTCGCCAATCTTATGCTTCCACGACTATCGCTACTGCTTATTGATAAAGTAAAGCATTACAGGGCGATTGCATTGCATACAATAAAGCGAAAACCATATGGCTCCTGCCAGTTCCCGATAACTCGGTTACAAAACATTTTCATCTCATACAATAAAATTTAGCATCACGTCTTGACCATATCACATCACAACACGCCCTGCAAAAACAAGTTAGACGTTCTCTACTTTGTTGTTGCAAGTTTTACGTGGCTGCTACGGGCTTAGCAAGAACCGTTCTTACCTACGCATCAAAACCACAACGATAGTTTGTCAAGTTGATGTTGTTTTAACCTTCGCAAGGACCGGGCGTAGCCACACTTGGTTCAACTAAAGTTGGAGAAACTGACACCCGCCAGCCACCTGTGTGCAAAGCACGTCGGTAGAACCAGTCTCGCGTAAGCGTACGCGTAATGTCGGTCCGGGCCGCTTCATCCAACAATATCGCCGAACCAAAGTATGACATGATGGTAAGCAGTATGACTTATATCGCCCACAACTCACTTGTGTTCTACTCGTGCATATAATATCAACGCATAAAACCAGGCTCTGATACCACTATTGGGGAACGTAGTAATTTCAAAAAAATTCCTACGCACATGCAAGATCATGGTGATGCATCGCAACGAGAGGGGAGAGTGTTGTCTACGTACCCTCGTAGACCGAAAGCGGAAGCGTTAGCACAACGCGGTTGATGTAGTCGTACGTCTTCACGATCCGACCGATCCAAGTACCGAACGCACGGCACCTCCGAGTTCAGCACACGTTCAGCTCGATGACGTCCCGCGAACTCCAATCCAGTAGAGCTTCACGGGAGAGTTCCGTCAGCACGACGGCGTGGTGACGATGATGATGTTCTACCGTCGCAGGGCTTCGCCTAAGCATCGCTATGATATGATCGAGGTGGATTATGGTGGAAGGGGGCACCGCACACGGCTAAGAGATCAAGAGATCAATTGTTGTGTCTATGGGGTGCCCCCTTGGCCACGTATATAAAGGAGTGGAGGGGGAGGGGGCCGGCCAAGAGGAGGAGGCGCGCCCAAGGGGGGCAATCCTACTCCAAGTAGGTTTTGCCCCCCTTTCCTATTCCAACTAGGAGAAGGGGGAAGGAGGAGGTGGAGAGAAGGAAGGAGAAGGGGGGCCGCGCCCCTTCCCTTTCCCAATTCGGATTGGGGCAAGGGGGGCTGCGCGCCACCTCCTGCTGCCCCTCCTCTTCCACTACTTTGGGCCCATGAGGCCCAATAACCCCCCGGGGGTTTCGGTAACCCCCCGGTACTCCGGTATATATCCGATAACTCCCGGAACCATTCCGGTGTCCGAATATAGTCGTCCAATATATCAATCTTCATGTCTCGACCATTTCGAGAATCCTCGTCATGTCCGTGATCACATCCCGGACTCCGAACAACCTTCGGTACATCAAAACTCATAATATAACCGGCATCAAAAAGTTAAGCGTGCGGACCCTACGGGTTCGAGAACTATGTAGACATGACCGAGACATGTCTCCGGTCAATAACCAATAGCGGAACCTGGATGCTCATATTGGCTCCCACATATTCTACGAAGATCTTTATCGGTCAGACCGCATAACAACATACGTTGTTCCCTTTGTCATCGGTATGTTAATTGCCCGAGATTCGATCGTCGGTATCTCAATAACTAGTTCAATCTCGTTACCGGCAAGTCTCTTTACTTGTTCCGTAATACATCATTCCGCAACTAACTCATTTAGTTGCAATGCTTGCAAGGCTTAAGTGATGTGCATTACCGAGAGGGCCCAGAGATACCTCTCCGACAATCGGAGTGACAAATCCTAATCTCGAAATACGCCAACCCAACAAGTACCTTTGGAGACACCTGTAGAGCACATTTATAATCACCCAGTTACGTTGTGACGTTTGGTAGCACACAAAGTGTTCCTCCGGTAAACGGGAGTTGCATAATATCATAGTCATAGGAACATGTATAAGTTATGAAGAAAGCAATAGCAACAAACTAAACGATCAAGTGCTAAGCTAACGGAATGGGTCAAGTTAATCATATCATTCTCCTAATGATGTGATCCTGTTAATCAAATGACAACTCATGTCTATGGTTAGGAAACATAACCATCTTCGATCAACGAGCTAGTCAAGTAGAGGCATACTAGTGGCACTCTGTTTGTCTATGTATTCACACATGTATTATGTTTCCGGTTAATACAATTCTAACATGAATAATAAACATCTATCATGATATAAGGAAATAAATAATAACTTTATTATTGCCTCTAGGGCATATTTCCTTCACTACGATCCTGGATTCAGCGGCTATGGGATCGCTTAGCTTCAGGCCAGGGAGAGATCCCTGCTCGGCTCGCTGGTGCTGGCAGCGATGGTGCCCGCGGGTGTCGTTTTCCTCCAAGGAGGCGCTGCCAAGGCCTTCTTCAGCTGCGCCCCTCTTCGAGCTGGGGGAAACCCTAGGTCCTTGTCTCTCGGACCGGATAGTGATCGAGCCTCGACGTCGTTCTCCTTCTTGAAGGCACTATCTTGCTCGCTCGAGGTGTCTCCGGTTTTGGCTCGGACGATGTTGTAGTTCTCGTTGGTTTGGCAGCGCCGCTCTTGGCTCGGTTCTGGTAGGTTTAGCTACGATGTATCTTCTGTTTGGGCCGAGCATCCTTTGTCTCTCTGCTCCGGGCACCATTTTTACGCATGTCTGCATTCGTGTCATGTGTTGTACCCCTGTACTGATTCTTTTTCTATCAATGGAATGATATGCAAGCTTTGTGTAGTTGAGAAAAGAGAACACTTAGGGCGTGTTTGGTTGTCATCTACCAATTTGCCCGCATTGCATGCTTGTCCTCACGGGCGGAGCCAGAAATTTTGTGAAGCCTGGGCAAAGTTTGAGCCTAACTATATAATCTAAAATTCAAATTTGGTGGTTGAACCAACTTTTTTTCTTGATAGCGCCTTTTTCAGGTAGGGACCAAAAGAACTGGTTTTTGAAAAATCTCAAAACTTTCGCCTTTTTTTGGCTCGAAAATACTTAAACAAATTGTGAATTCAAATTCATTTATCAGCAAAATATATAGTATTTTACCTTATCCAAATCTCCTTGTGTTCTAGCAGTCAACATTTTTTTGAAGCCTGAACCGTAGTACAATAGTTCTACGGTATTATATTAAATAAAACAGTATGTACAAGCAACAAAAAAAGAGGAAATAAAAGCTAGCCAATACCAAGTCTGGGCAACATATAAGAAATTAGAGGTTTGCTTCAATCCAGTCTCTAATCTTTACTGTTTTACTAGGTTTAGCTCTATAAACTGCCGCCATGAGAGTGTCTTTCAAGTAGAATTCCCAGGTCCTCAGGTGTGGTGCGGCATTCCTAAAATTTTGTCATTTCGGACTAGCCAAATGCTCCAACAGCTTGCCAAAACGATATCAAGAGCTATAGCACAAGGAAATGCTTCCATTCTGATGCAAATCTCATCCAAACTGGAGATGCCCCGGGGCCAGTGCAGAAGAACCTTATTCCAACAAGACCAAGCAAAACCGCAATCCCAAAAAATATGTAGTGACGTCTCTTTCATATGTTCATCACAGAGGGCATAGTTATAGTCTTCCAGGTACATGGATCTCCTTTTCAAAAGATTCCTTGAGTTAACTCTGTCATATAGTAACAACCAAAAGAAGAATTTGTGCCTTAGTTGGGCAGCTGATTTCCATAGGGCTTTGAACACTTGATGGCAACTGTTGGGACTTATCAAGCTTTTGTACATCTTAGTGACTGAAAAACCTTGATTTGTCCCAAGGGAGCTCCACTTATCTCTGCCTTGAAATTGACTTCTATCTAGAAGTTGATTCTGAATCTGCAGGAGCTATTGGTATGCTTGTGCTGACAGAGGTAACTGAAAGATCTCTTCAAGGTTTGATAGGTCCAGGATTTGAAGCAACGACATGTCTATGTTTATGCAGTAGGATGCCAGCTGGGAGTGGCTGCATTGCAATTCTGGACCTGCCCATTTATCTTTCCAAAAAGCAATGGTACTCCCAGAGCCAGCCTCACATAAAGAGTGCTCTTTATAAATAGGAAGCAGTTTGAGGATAGCTCTCCACCAGAAGGACCCCATTGCTCTGCCATCAGGAAGTTGCTGAGTGTAATAAGATTCCCAAATTATCTTTACCCAAGGTATGTCCTCTCTGTTCATGAATTTATGTAAATACTTCAGCAGTAGGGCTTGATTATGAGTTTCAATATTAAGGACACCCAGACCCCCATGTGATTTGGGAAGACATGCTTTGTCCCAGGCAATCATGGCCATACCTCTCTCCTATGACCCAAATTTCCTCCAAAGGCAGTGTTTTAAGTAGGAGTTGATCTGATGGATTACTGACTTTGGTATCATGAGAGTGGACATGAAGAAGGTAGGCATACTGGAGAAGACAGATTTGACCAATGCGAGCTTATCTCCAGTAGACAGTAAGGTGCTACAACCTGACAGTCTGGAGGCAATTCTTTTGAGCAGAGGGGAGTAATCCTCAACTCTGGGTTTAGTCAAGCCCAATGGCAAACCCAAATAAGGCAGAGGGAAATTACCAATTTAACAACCCAAAAGATGGGAGAGATCTTGCATCTTGAGGACAGGGGTGTTGATTGAGATCAGAGTGGATTTATCATAGTTGACCTTTAAACCACTGTAAGCAGCATAGTGGAGCAAAAGGTTCTTCACATGTTGTAATTGAACAGGTGAGGCAGGTAGCACCAGAAGAGTATCATCTGCATATTGTATCACAGGGAAGGTGGTGCATGATTGGTGTTGTAGAGGAGCTTGAATAAGCTGATGTGCTAAGGCTTCATTCAGCATGGATTGCAATAAGTCTGCAGCTAGCACAAAAATAAGAGGGGATAGAGGATCTCGTTGTCTGACACCTTGCTTACAAAGGAATTGCTTGCCTGGCACCCCATTAAGCAGCACTGAAGAGTAACCAGTGGAATAGATTTGCCTGATCCAGTTGATCCACTTGCTGCCAAAACCTCTTGCTGACAGAATATCAAATATGGTGTTGTGATTCAAGAGGTTAAAAGCCTTTTCAAAATCTAACTTTAAGAGCACAATCTCCTGTTTAGACTGATGACATTGATGAATGTATTCATATGCCCAGGCAAGGCAATCTTGAATGCATCTGTTATTAAGGAATCCATATTGATTTTCATGAACCATGTTCAACATTAACTTCTGCAGTCTGTTTGCCAATAACTTGGTGATGATCTTTAAAGTGCAGTTAAGCAAGGAGATAGGTCGGAAGTCCCCAGGGGTGATGGCAGATTCTTTTTTAGGGATCAAAGTGATAAAGGAGTAGTTAATACTCTAAATGTCTGCCTTCCCTTGAAATAAATCAAATATAAGTCTGTAGAAATCAGGAGCAAGGATGTCCCAACAGTGTTGTAGGAAAGCAACATTGAAGCCATCAGGGCATGGAGATTTATCAGCGGGTAACTTTTTAACCACATCATCAATTTCTGCAGTAGTAAATGGAGATTCTAGGTCCTGCATGTTTGAAGTTTGTGGAACCAGATGATGAAGCTGAAGTGGGTTGACTACCTCAGAAGAAATGCCCAATCTGTTTTTGAATGCTCTATAAAGAACATTAGCCTTAGCCTGGTGCTCCTGCACTTCTGCACCAGATTCATCCAGGAGTACTGCAATGAAGTTATTTCTACGCTTGATAGTTGCTTTGGCTTGAAAAAACTTGGAGTTTGCTTCACCAAATTGAATGTTTCTAATAGTTGCCCTCTGCTTCCAATAAATTTTCTGGAAGTGCAAGTTTGCTCAAGGTGCGCTTTAAGAATGTCTCTTCCCCATTTTTCTTCAGCCGACAGGTCTCTGAATTCCTCTAAATGATCAAAGAACAAAATGACCGCATTAGAATTGCTGATGGTTGTTTTTAGGTCAGATAGACCCCTAGACCAATTTTGAGCCCTTTCCTTAATCTTTTAAATTTGGCAGCTATAATCTTTGCACTATCAGTCTCTTGGACAGGTTGTTCCCAAATGTCTTTAACCACATTTTTGAAATCAGCATGTTCCAACTAGTAGTTTTCAAATCTAAAAATCTTGGATTTGGGGATAGAAGTTCCAATCTTTATGACACAGGGTGTATGATTTGACGTGGTTTTGGCCAGAGCAGTAGCCATTGTGTCAGGGTAACTAAGAGCCCAAGTTTCAGAAGTGAAAAACCAGTCAATTTTCTCCAAGAGTAGGGCATCTTGCTCCAGGTGAACTCTCTACCTTTAAGTGGGATCTCAACCAATGCTAGCTTACTAATTGCATCATTAAACTGCATCATATCTTGAAAATTTCCACCCCATTTGTTCTTGTTAGATGGATACCTCATATAATTGAAATATCCTATGACCAGCCATTCCATATCATCAGCTATCTGAAAATCTTGAAACCAATTGAGAAACTCCACTCGTTTATTTGATTGACAAGGGCCATAAATATTGGTAAGAGCCCATTTGTTCCCATTAAGTTTAGAAGTAAACTCAATGGTTAAGGAGAAATCATTTCTGTGGATAGTCTGTCCTGTGAATAACTGGTCGTTCCAAATTGTGATGAGACCTCCAGAAGCACCTACTGACGGCAGAAAGTCAAATTTGCATAGTTTTCTCGGGCAGAATTGCTTGATGTAAGAGCTATCGAAAGATTCCCTTTTAGTTTCTTGCAAAGTGAGAACCGAGCAGTCAGATTCAGAGATTTTATTTGCAATCGCCAACCATTTCTTATCATCATTAATGCCTCTAATATTCCAATTTAAAACACTCTAGTTTTGGTTCATTTAGGGAGGAAGTGAAACAGAAACAACACAGGACTTTACTGCTGAAACTCGGGCACAGATGAAAAGCAGTACACAGTTCATAACTAGCAAGTGTCTTACAACTGTTCAACATCATGTTCACAGATAGCAAAATACTCCTCTTGCAATACAAAAAGGAGTCATAATCCATGGAAAACAGGAACATTAAAGGGATCCATGACTAGCAGCCTCAGCTCTTGGAGCTGCTCTTCTCTTTATTCTCCTTCTGGCTGTGCTTCGAGACAGCAGCTTGTTTCCCTGTCTTCAGTTTCTTAGCACCCTCAGTTTGAGGTGCGCTCTGCCCTTCAGAGATATTGGCCTTGCAAAAGGAAGAAACCAGGTTTTTAACCACTTTGGTAGACACTGGAGGTGGTTCAGCATGGCAAGGTAAACAATTTTTGTCCATACAAGTTTTCTTTCTAAAACCTTGGTGTAATTCCAAAAATCTATGACTTCTCCTTACCTCTGTTTCAACTAGAGGCCGCTTATCCTTCCTCTTCTTGACAATGTGCACAACAAAGGTGGAGGAGGCCGAAGTGCCCACCATAGATGTAACACTAGTTGGAGTAGCAATCTTGCTCTGAGCATCTTCATTCTGCAGGAGACATGAGGGAGCTATGAATGAAACTGGCAGTTCTGGTATCGCAAAAGGTTTGTGAGTCTTGGAATCAGAGGCTTGCACTATATATCCCCAGACTTTAGACTTTACAAATTGCTTTGCCCACTCAAACTTTTCTGGTGAAAGTAAAAGAATAGACAAGAAATTCACCCATTCAATAGGCACTTGAATTACCTCTTTGTTGTCTGCCTTAGGAGAAAAATTCTCCTTCCAAATCTTTGCACCCTCTTCTCCCAAAAGTTGCTCATCTGTAGGTATGGTGGAGACCACACCTTTCTCTGCAATCATTGGATCTATGTCTGGAGTATGAATCAGAGTCATACCAACTTGAATGTCCGTGCAATTGTCCTTATAAAGAGGTTCAGGGAAACCAGGGGGTGCAGAGGTGTCAGAAATCTCACCTCCAGGAGAAATACCAAGTTGTGATGCTTCTGCATGTGACTCAGATAAATGAAATGCTTCTAGATGAGGTGCATACTGCTCTGCAGTTTGATGATCAGTACTGTGCCCTTGAGAATTATTCTGAACATGGTGCTCTGCCAATTCCAACTGAATGGGATCTATGAACTCTGCTGGGCTGTCAACTTGATAGCTGGCCAAGATTGCTTCCAGATTATGATCCAGAGTAGGAGGTGGCATGGCCCTTGGTGCAATCTGTGGTTGAGGCAGTTTAGGCTCCTGCACCCGGGGGGGGGAGCACAACTGGTAGTCCCTCTTGCATATTCAGATCAGGTAGCACCTGAATCTGTTGCATTGGCCCATTGGCCGATTCTGCAGATGGAGCTGAATGGTGAGAGGCTGCCAAAGACAGAGTAATGTTGCTTTGGGGATCTACTTGCTGAAGGTGGTCTTGAATGATCAGAGCGTCATGTTCTTGTAAAGGTGCCATAAGGTCATTAAGCTCAAGGAATTCTCCAGGGTGCAGTTCCTGGGCAGCCAAGTTAGGTGGCAGTGCCCAGTGCCCCCACCAAGGGAGATCCTCATCCACTTCCATTTCCTCCGCAGCTACCATATTGTGAGGGAGTGCCAACTGTAACTGAATGTCAGGTTCATTCAGATCAGGAACAATTGGGTCTACATTAGGATTATGCAGTGGCAAAGGACCAATCATATGATTCATTTGGTTTGGATGAAAATTTGCTTGTTCAGGTACAGGATGAGGATTGCCATCTGCAGCAATGGGGTCTTCATCAGGCGCCTCCGCACCCAGAATGTGATCTTGCAGAATAATCACAGGTACTGTCTCAGAATCTGACTGAAAATCATTACCTTCTCCAATGACAATGCTTGCCGGGATGTCACTAAGAGATTCAACTCTGACCTTAATCAACAGACTCGCTCTATTACTTTTCACTCTGTCCCACTGCAATAAGATCCCAAAACTACTGACTGCATTGAAAAGTTCATGCATACAACGCTTGTCAAATGGGAAACCACAGAGCAGAAGCCAAACTTCTCTGTTGAGAACAAATCTACGCCAGTTCAGACCCTCATTGTGCTTTTGAAAGACAAAGTGCACATCTGTATACGGATAAGGACCGTTTTGCACCAGATCATCTCTATCAAAAGTGTTGTTCAACCTAACGTAGGCTTGACCAAAAGGGCAGGGAGCAATTTCTGAAAAACCCATGTGTTCGACATCTGTGAGAAATTCAGAGACTACCTCTCTGATGTTGTTGAAGTGTACCGGCAGGTCCGGCATGGGGATGATGGAGACGATCGCCCATTCCTCATGAGTCGGCTTCACAGCGCTAGCAGCAATGCGCACACGAGACGACCTTCCTTCAATCTCCAGCGCCTGATGTCCTGCGGGGATGAAAGGGGTGGGATCGAAAGGAAAGGTTGCCATTGCTGGTAGATCAGAGTTTGTGGATGAAGACGATGGCCGAGCAAGAGGAAGCCGGACTAGGCATGAAGGGGTAAGACTGGCGAGGTTGGAGGAATTCCTAGCGGCAGCGTAAAGACGGGCACCTACCGTAGGGGCAGCAAAACGAGGAAGGCAACCCGTTGACAGGCGGCTGATTGATTTGACTCGATAGGAAGGTGGTGGATTGCCTCGGAATCTCAAGGGTCATGTTGGGCCGGAGGACGTTTCAGGCGGAGATGGGCTGGCCTTGTGGAGTGGGCTGCGCGGATATCCCCGATTGGCAAGAAAAACAATCTTTTGCAATGTGACCCCATTTCTTACAGGCATGACATTTGATACGGTTTGTGCAACTGGGCCTGAAGTGGCCTGATTCCAGGCAACGAACGCAGAAAGGCTGACCTTTCTGGTTGGGCCTGCGGGTCGAGTTTTGAATTAGCGCATTTCCCTCCCTTTCATTGAAAGTCGCTGATGGCTCGAAGCCATGATTTCTCTCAGGCGCGGCATCACCGGAAGAAACTGTCGCATTAACTCAGGAGGAAGAATTTGATCTATTGGGGAAACGAAAAATAGCAGGAGATTGTAGTGCTTGAGCATAGGATTTCCTAGGATGCGAATTAAACACATGTGTCCATGCATCCGCTTTCTCTTTGAGATAGAGATCAAGCTCTGCTTCTGAATTGGGTCCTCCCTCCCCAAAGAGTAAGAAATTAGCGTTGAATTCTGGAAGAGATATGTTACCTCCTTTGATAATGGTGAGACCAACTTGTGAGGAAACCCAGAACTTGAAAGACCAATTTTGTAAACGCTCGACCTTGTAGAGCGATGCATAACCCCCGAAGCAGGACAGAAGAATGGTGGCAACGGACTGAACAAAGAGCTAGATCTTGGATCTTGTGAACTCCACCACCATAGGATATCCTTTGGTGGTGTCATCATCCTCGGCGTTGGTGCGAACTCCCCAGACTCTCCAGATCTCTTCCTGGAATTCATGCCCCTGGACAAAGTTAAGACTGGACAGAGACATAGCGAAACCTAACAATGGTGGACGCCACACCCGGAGTGGATTGCGGCGGGAGGAAGAGGAGGTTATGGGGCCGCCGTGGCCGGTGTGAACGACGGCGTGGATAGCAGGGTGGCCGCCGTGGCCGAAGCGACCAGCGACGGGGCTCTCTCTAATGGGTGGGTTTGAGTCCTCGCTAACCCACCATGGCATAAAAAATTTAAACACTAAAATCAAGCTGGCAAGATTGGTAGTCCGCAACGCCGAAACCACTTCCACGAGGCTAGGGGCTATGTTGTGTTAAAATACGAATATGGGTCACCCAAACATGAAGCAAAAAAAAATCTGACAAAATATCCGGTAACCAGTCAGCTTTTTAAAAAATTGACCATTAAAAAAACCTTGATTTAGATAGACAACATATAAAATAGTACAAAACTCCTGAGCCACAAATCTATCTATATTAATAATGAAGTAAAATTGTTAACACAGTAGTCATACAAATGTAATTCTAAAGTGAAATATCCTTAATGACCAACTCTCCGGCTCTAATCTTAAAATATAGACCTAAAAATAAGTCTATCAATCTCACCTAATAACGAGGGGGCAAGCAGCCGCCGG
The DNA here is from genome assembly GCF_056163025.1 of Triticum urartu. Lineage (NCBI taxonomy): Eukaryota > Viridiplantae > Streptophyta > Magnoliopsida > Poales > Poaceae > Triticum > Triticum urartu. The sequence continues at coordinate 358,457,686 of NC_141877.1, forward strand.
ATGATGATGCAAGCCATTCCTAGGATTGATCTGCTGCGTAAGTCAGCTTTATAAAATATTAACCAGCAAAAAAGCCTTGATTCATATAGACAACATATGAAATAGTACAAAAATCCTGAGCCACAAATCTATCTACATTAATAATGAGGTGAAAATTTGAAAGTCGTACAAATGTAATTTTAAAGTGAAATATGCTCAATGACCAACTCCCCAACTCTAATCTTAAAATATAGACCTAAAAATAAGTCTATCAATCTCACCTAATAACGAGGAGGCAAGCAGCCGCCGGCGAATGATGCAAGCCGTTCCTAGAATTGATCAGCTGAGCAGGTAAGCTTTTTAAAAATTTGACTAGAAAAAAAGCCTTGATTCACATAGACAACATGTAAAATAGTACAAAAATTCTAAGCCACAAATCTATCTACACTAATAATGAAGTGAAATTTTGAACATAATAGTCGTACAAATGTAATTTTAAAGTGAAATATCTCCAATGACCAACTCCCCAACTCTAATCTCAAAATATAGACCTAAAAATAAGTCTATCAATCTCAACTAATAACGAAGGGGCAAGAAGCCACCGGCTGATGATGCAAGCCGTTCCTAGGATTGATCCGTTGAGCAGGTCAGCTTTTTTAAAAATTGACTAGCAAAGAAAGCCTTGATCAGATAGACAACATATAAAATAGTACAAAAATCATGAACCACAAATCTATCTAAATTAATAATGAAGTGAAATTTTGAACACAGTAGCCGTACAAATGTAATTTTAAAGTGAAATACTCTCAATGACCAACTCCCCGGCTCTAATATCAAAACATAAACCTAAAAATAAGTCTATGAATCTCACCTAATAACAAGGGGGCAAGCAGCCGTCGGCTGATGATGCAAGCTGTTCCTAGGGTTGATCCATTGAGCAGGTCAGCATTTTAAAAAATTGACCAGCAAAAAAACTTGATTCAGATAGACAACATATAAAATAGTAAAAAAATCCCTAGCCACAAATCTATCTACATTAATAATAAAGTGAAAATTTGAACATAGTAGTCGTACACGTGTAATTTTAAAGTGAAATATCCTGAATGACTAACTCCCCAGCTCTAATATCAAAATATAAACCTAAAAATAAATCTATCAATCTCACCTAATAACGAGGGGGAAAGCAGCCGCCGGCTGATGATGCAAGCCGTTTTTAGGATTGATCCGCTCCGGCTCAGTCCATTGGCGGCAAAGCACCCAACCCAGACCAGGCTCCGCTCGCCGTCGTCCCATCTCCAATCGACCCAGGGCGTCGCCGTCTGGAACAGCCAAACAAGCGGGACCGCGGGGAGGTGGAGCGAAAGCCCGGTTCTTGTTTTTTGAGAAAAGATCGGGGTGCTCGTCTCGAGCAAAACAACCGAATACACTACTGGTTAGGCCTAGGACGGTAGCCCAGTATTCCAGGCCACCTAACCCATTCATTACTGATGGAAGGAAGCCTGTTATTAGCTGATTAATGAAGCACAACCCGCCTAGTTGCCCGAGTAAACGACGATGCATTAACGATTTTTCCCTGGGCCATCGTAGCAGGCGTGTGCCTAGCGAGCCCGGGCAAGTGCCCAGGGTCATCGGGCGGTGGCTCCGCCACTGCTTGTCCTATTTGAGCCTGGCTGAGCAAAAACAGGCAAAAAACAAACATTCGCACATTGTTTGGCTGCTCGCATCTAGGCTTTCTGCATTAGGGGATCAATTTTGGCATGACTATTTGGTGTCCTGTATTGGCCTGGCACATGCAACTACACGGTGTTTGGTTGTATACACGAGATATGATTAAAAGTTAACAGCTACACATGGCGACTATGGTGGATAGCGGCGACGATGCAAGCAACTAATTCACCGAGTCGCCACAAATAAATGTTGCACGGATGGATGAATAGAAGGGCGATGAGGTAGATGACAAAGGAGAAAAAGATGCAGTGCGCGCGCCATGGCAACGGCGAGTAGCATGTAGCGTGCACAACAAACATGTTGATGGCGCATGAAGGCGCCGATGGAGAAGGCGAGCACCTAGCGACTGCTGCCATTGTAGAAGTACAACTCCACCTAAGCTCTACGCGCGGCCACATTCATCAAGTAGTTCGACACCTGCAACGAGCCAAGAAGCCCATGCAGCATTAGCACAAGCGACGATGACGACGGTGATCTGGCTGCCGGAGCGCCCTACATGGCGTTCCTGCGCCTTGCAGAGAAGCAACACGTGCGGTGGTGCCAGTGTAGTAGGACACAAGATATGAGGATTAGAAAGTATGAAGGAGATTAAGGAGTGTCACTAAAACACATCACACAGTTCATGAGGAAGATGCACATCTACTCGTCTACAATCGTCAAAACAGAAAATATGCAACACAAAAGTCGTATGAAACTGCGAGATGAATCTATTGGTCAAAGAAAATTTCAAATGGTCAACCGTGCGCGAAGAATTTGACAAAATTTGTCCAAAATAGCTCCAAACATGATCACGAAATTGAGCATTTACGATCGACGAAAACTACGAACGGATCGCCTGAACGGAACTATAACATCTATGCGCATCTTTTTCGTGTAGAGCTTATCTCAAATCGAAGCACTGTTGTGTAGATTAGAAGGGACAAGAAAGAAAAAGGATTAGAGAGCAGTTTAATGGAGGGAGGAGAAGATAGCATGCACGGGCTATGTACTAGCTCTCATCGCGCTGGCATACTCTCGTGCAAGGGGGCTCATGATGTGCGCTTGATGTGGCTCAACTCAGCCTGGCTTTCTGGAAACTGCCGATTCGACAGTTCCTAGTGGAACTGGCTGGGAGTTGCTTTAAATTCCGTGTGATGCAGACCCAAGTGAACGCAGGCTACCAAATAGTCAATTTTTTTCCTGCGTGGGATCTGGTTAGCCTGTATGCGGGCTATCAAACACACCTTAACACTATCACTAGCACTAGCCTTAGGAAAGATAAAATGTACAGAGTTCAGAGTTGGACCTTTTTTGAAACTTCAACATAAAATGAATCAGATACGAAAATATTTTAAAAAATTGACGCTTTTCCATGAAGATGTCCGGATGCTAGATAGCATGAAGCCTTTGGTAGAGGCCGCCGTCGCGCCATTCAAAATGGCACCCGAGGACAGGGCGTGGCGCGCCCGGTCGGAGCGTCATTAAAAGTGTCATTTCTAAAATATTTTCAAATCTGATTTACTTTGTGCTGAAGTTTAAAAAAAGGTCAAATATGAAGAGATGCTTTTTGGCTCCCAGGCTTAGATGAGCCCGAGAGTGAACAAAAAAATCATCAAAAATACTAAATAAATTCAAAAGGAATAAAAAAATGTGAAGAAAGATGAGTGAGTACGTGATGTCCGTGCTAAATTTCATAGCATTTGAATGTGCTCTCAGTAAAAAGACAAATTTGGAATCTATGAAAATTTTACCGTTTGTGCATTGTTTGAACCCGATTTTCATTTTTTTCTAAGATCTACTCATATGTCCAAATGCTTTGAAATTTGGCATGCACCTCACGCCCTAAAATATTCCACACAATTTTTTTTTATTTTTTTAATTTTTAGTATTTTTTTAAATTTACTGCTCACCGGGTGCGGATGAGCCCAGGCTCAGAATTAGGTATTCATCAAATGTGTCCATACTGACCACCCGAGGCTGACACGATAAAATCTTGGGTCAATATCTGCTTTTCCCGGGGTCCAGCCAGGGGCAGCCTAAAAAATTGGCTGAGAGGACGAGCGGATCCAAAGACCCGGCTCGTCCTGCATTCGGCAAATCGGTCCGATGGGATGTCATTCATGCAGGTTATTGAAAACAGCCAAAGGCGGACAAGTTCGGTTAGGCGACAAAGATGACCTGATTAGTGATTAACTTTGATCTCACGTGCATATATGCATGCCGTTTTTGTGCCGGCGGTGAACCGGTAGAGAAAATATGAGCCGACCCAATGTACACACGTATTCTGCTGTGAGCCAGGGCTCGGATAAAAACGTGTGCCACCTCAACTACGGCTCTTGCACGCTGCTTGCTTGAAATAAAGGCGCGCATGTTGGTTACCAAATTGGTTTGAGAAGCATGTGGATTTTTCTTTTCTTTTTTCCCACACAAGGACAAATGGGATGAGATCTTTTATCTTCTAGCGGTTTAGTTCTGAGATGAGAGTAAACGGCTGTAGTTTTAAACAAAAAATTGCCATCTATTTCCTTCGTTCCTAAATACAAGTCTTTTTAGAGATTTTAATATGAACTACATACGGATGTATATAGACATATTTTAGAATGTAGGTGCACTCATTTTGCTCTGTATGTAGTCCATATTGAAATCTCTAAAAAAACTTATATTTAGAAACGGAGGGAGTATGATAGAAACTGTCAGGTCGCTCTGAAGAAACTGCTACCCCTTACAACTAAAAATGCAAGCGAAATCATTCGCAAAATGCTATCTCTCCCCGACGAACGTTCGCTAGCTAAGAGGGTCCTTTGTCTTTGTGTATGCATCCATCAAACATCTAGATAAATCCAGAACCAGCCGTATCATAGTTGATTCTGCAACTTGATTACCATTAATTTCTGGAAGGGGACGAACTAGGATAGACACAATATTCATGGTGAGAAAATAGATGAATTGAAGATGGGTGGTACAAATCGAGGCCGAGGAATCTACATGTATACTCCCTTCGTTCTTAAATATAAGTATTTTTAGAAATTACAATAAGGACTATATGCGGATGTATATAGACATATTTTAGAGTGTAGATTCACTCGTTTTACTTCGTATGTAGTCTGTGTTGAAATCTCTAAAAAGACTTATATTTAGAAACGAAGGAGTAGATATTTCCACCAACAACATAGCTCACAAGACACATCTTACTTTAGGGCACTGCGTTTTGGCTCCAGGAGCATAAAGAATGATTCTGATTATTATTTTTGTACATGTTCACGTTAGTGTCTAAGGTGTGCTTGACAACTTCCATGTGAAACCAGAAAACCCAAAGTTCGATGGTTTAGAAATACAAAAAATTGGCGTCCATGTGAAACCGTCCCATCATCCCATGTGAAACCAGAAAACCAGAAAACCCATGTGCAGAAACGTCACGACCCATGGGACGACTTATGCCCGTTGTGTGGCGATGTCGAAGATGCAAACCATATTTTTTTCAAGTGTATCTTGGCACAATTTTTGGGACTATGTTTGTGACGTTACTACGTGCAGCTAGGCACCTGCGTCCTTCGCATCCTTCGACAGCCTAAATGGGAGGCTAGCGGGCCTTTCACGCAAGATAGCTTGGTTGATTTTTGCGTCTTTAGCTTTGGCTCTTCAGCATATTAGAAACAAAGCCATAATTGAAGGCATCTTTACTAAACATCCAGCTAATGCATTGGATAATGCATTATACAAAATGACTATTTTCTTACAGCTGTGGAAGCCATTGAGTAAAGCCACGGAGGCATCCTCTCTTGATATGTTACCCAACAAACTTCAGGAGCATGCACAGATTCCCAGGGAGGGAAGCAGCGACCAGGCATGCTGATCTTCATCCATTGATCGTCATGCGTCTTTCGTCTTTTATCTAGTTTGTTTCGTTTGTAGTCGGCCTATGTGCCGTGGCCCTTTGGGTCTGTATCGAACTTCCACTTAATTTCTTGTTGTCGATCCTTGTTATAACCCTTCAATTCGCTAAAGCTAGGCAAGCACCTTTTAAAAAAAAATCTAAAAATCTATTATAGTACTTAAAAAAACGTAAAGTTTCATATTTCACTTTTCTTTTCACCGCCCCTTTGTCCAACTTTCCCCGTAACATAATGAACCATCTTAGTTTAGTTACTTTCTGAACAAATTTCACTTTAATTTGCTTACCAAACTTCATCAAAATATAAGGTAAATCATGGATAGGATTTGATAAAATTTATTCACACAATAGAATTAATATGAGCAGGTAAATCACAAACTAACTTACTAGAATATTTATATATTGTTGCAATGCGCGGACATTGTTCTAGTAAAAAAAAGTTACATACCATCCGGCATCTGTCTGCCCCTAATCCGCAGAAAATCTCTACTACTTAAAAGGAATGTAAAGTTTCATGTTTTACTTTTCTTTCCATCACACATTTGTTCAACATTTTCCATTATGATGATCAGTCATCTTAATTTAGTTATCTTCTGAATCAATTTTATTTTAATTACTCAGCAAACTTCTCATCAAAATATAAGGTAAATCATGAGCATGATTTGATAAATATTTATAAACATAAACACATTGACATAAACAGATAAATCAAAAACTAACGTACCTAAAATATTTATATTCCATTGCAATGCATTGCCCTAGTAAAAACGGTGCGTACCATTTGGCGGCTGTCTGCTCCCCCAATCAGCAGAAAATAGAAAAAGAAAAATAAGGGACAAAGAAGTTACCCACTGTCAACTTGTCAAGCGATGGATTATCCCTGGCGCGTGTGCGACCGATCAATGCCAACTTGTCCAGCACACTAGGAATCGTCAACGTTCAAGATCAAGATGGTTTAGCCGACGGTAATCCAGAGCGCGCACGGCTCCAGAAAGTTCCACGCCGCGAAGGTACCAGGTGACCTACCACCGTCCGCGTCACGGAGATTTTCCAACGTCACCGGACCGGAAAGGATCTCCGGTTTCCGCAGAGTCGAGTGGGCGAGTCCAGCGGCTGATGGACCATTCGAGCAAGAGCGTGCTCCAGCGGGCGACTTTGCGGCGACGATCATGGACCGGGACCAGGAACAAGAGCGTTCGGCTGCTTCGATGTCTATCTTTTGTTCCTCGCGCTGGTGTTTGATTTGACCGGGAGTTTAGCTCCAGCGGTCAGTGTTAATCGTATTGTCCACATTTTATACCAGTATTTGTTACTGTATAGTATTGGTTGGGGAGAATGTACCAACGTGCATCATTGGGTACGTAATAACGACGTATCGAACTAATTATCTCCGTTTTCTAACCTGAAGTGTACATTTAGCGCACGTGCAGGATTGCCTAGGGTAGCTGATTTTCTCTGTTCCCTCATCTCCAGTGTACTTACTTTTCTTGAGTCGGCTTTGATTCAATTGTTAGTCCAGCTAAATTAAATGAGTTTTTTTTTGTCAAAAAGGAGGACGGCCCATGCGTCTACATTAGGACGATGCATACAGTCATACACATATTATTAAAAATGCAAAATCCAACAGTCAAACAACATCGATCCGAAAATAAAGCGACAAAAACCCGAGGCCGCATGACTTACGCGACAATAAGTCCACCAGATAGCTACTAACCCTATATTACAACATAATATTAAAACAAAAATACACAACTCTTACACTACGCCTTTAAGAAAGAATCGTCGCCATATGCGCCGATGATGGCGAGTCCAACACAGGTTGAACTCCGGATTCTTATCCCCGAAGCAAAGCTTCAACCCACCACCTTCAGCAAGTAAATGACGCAACCCCCGTCGGCATAGCCTGATCAGAGATCTTGCCCTTCCATAGAAATACATAAAGCCATCATTGAAGTCGTATGTACCATCATCCCTTATCTGGCCACCGACGCCTTGATAACCGGATACCACTAGACAAGACACCAAACGACAGATGTCTCATACCGCCTGCCTCCCACCACTGTCACACCACCTTTGATCTAGTAGCAACAAGCTAAACATGAGACCTCCGCCAGAGTCATCATGGAGCATGTGCCGGTAGCAGGCATGACTTGACGTCCCCGCATGAGACATCGTGTGTAGCATCTGCCGGAGGCTTCATCTACCAGTGGTAGGCACTGCTCGACGACTCTTGAAGAGATGCATTTGTCACCTACCAAGCCGCATCGAACCCAATCTGCTGATGGAGGGATGTCCAATACCGCCACCAGCCACAGAAAGGCCATCACCATCTTGAGATCCATACTCTGGGTCGCCCACGACCTCGGAGTCCGCCGCTGTCAAAGAAGAGAGACCGCTGCGCCGATTCGGGTGCTATAGGGAGCACCCATTGCCGCGCCAGCCGCTATCGTCACCCATACAATGGCAACTGCCGCCACGACCGTTAGATCCATCTACTAGGCCCCGAATCCCTCGCACACCGCCCCATGGCCAAACACGCTTGACCTCTCGTCGTGCTGACGAGTAGGCCACCACCAGATCTGCCGCCCGGGGCTACTGCCACAGCATCCGCCGCCATGCGAAGACCGATGCAGATCTGATCCGGAACAACGCATGTGCATCATGGCACACACGGCCGAGATCGGCCAGCCGCCCAGGTGCCATCGTAGCCAACGCCAACAACGCCCACGCGACGCCCACCATCATCAAGCCACCGCGACACTCAATTCCCTCCGCAGGCCGAATGGCCCGCCGCCATCTGGACCACACGAGATCCAGCCCAGATGAGCCACTGGGCAAGGCGTTGCACCATCTTATCTAGCCACGGCTATGGTGGGCTGAGCCGCCGCTACACACGGGCCAGACAGATCTGACTCTGCACACTAGCTGCCTGCTCACGAAAATCCCAGTCGCCACCATCCCCGGAGCAGGCGTGAGCTTTGCCGACGGGCTCCTCCGACAACGGCTAGGCGAGAGGGAGACAGATGGGGAAGGTAGGCCACGGCGGTGAGGGTTTCCCCCATGTCTCCAAGGATGGTGACACGGGGGCGGGCTTGCTAGGTGGGTTCAGCATTTCACGACCTATCATGCCTTGGGTCGTGTCAAGCTCGGACCAATCAGTTTAGCCAAACCCATTGTGCCATGGCGACACGACATGGGTTCCTTGACGGAGCATGTCGACGGGTGATCGTACAGATCAGAGCTATGATGCAATTCCTAGATTGTACGATCAGGGGTTAAAACACTCCACACACTCTCTCTCTCTCACACACACACATTACTTGGGTTGAGGCCACCACGAGGTATATAATACCCTACTCATGCTTATAGTGTTCTTCATATATCGATTTCTTCACCAAGAAGATAATGGAACATCATTTGGATCCACAGAGACTTGTTTAATACTCCCTCCATCTCAAAATAAGTGACTCAACTTTGTACTAATTTTGTAACCAAAATAAGTGACTCAACTTTGTACTAAATTTAATACAAAGTTAATACAAAGTTGAGTCACTTATTTTGGGACGGAGAGAGTAGTAAGTAAAGACATAATCATATCAACCTTTTCACTCAGTGAGGAAATTTCCTCAAAAAAGTTACCCTTTTACTTGTTGGAGATCTTCCAAGGGTGATTCCCATAAAGGTTCCACCTGCAGCTGGGTCTAAAACATTTCCTAGACATAAAGTTTAGTTATACATAGAAAGTTTGTACTACCATCCAGATACTTAAACCATGAGTAGAAAAATTCTTCAACATAGTTTTCATCATTTCCCAAGATTGGGCAACATATTTTTGATCAAGTTTTTAAAAGTTTATTATTTGATTTCTTGTTTTGCAGGAGGATAGTACTTTCCCATAAAACCATCTTTGCATTTTGTCCAAGAATCAATCCTTTTAAGTAAAGACAATAACCACTCCTTAGATCTACCTCTTAAAGAGAAAGGAAATAATTACAGTTTTATAATATCACTCTAAACTTCTTTATATTTTTGCATATCACATAATTCAACAAAATTATTAAGATGAGCGGTAATATCTTCATTATGGATCCAGAAAACTGTTCTTTCGTAACAAGATTTAGGAAAGCATGTGTAATTTCATATGAATCCATAATAGTGGTGGGAGGATCAATATGAGTGCTAATAAAATCGTTATTACTACTACTACTGAAACATAGAGCTTGGTATTCTTAGCAATAGACATGATTGCTAGAATGGAAATAGTAACTAAAGTTTTTTGATACCTTTTGAAGATTTTTTAGCAAGCAAAGAAGCAAGCAAACAAAATATTAAAGTAACTAGGAAAAAAAAGATAACAAGAATGCAGTGTGGTAGTGTGAAAGACATGGTTGTTTGTAGAAGAACTCCCCAACAATGACGCAAGAAATCTTGCTCGCTCTCTTGTAAAAGTGGTTGGGTATCCCCTAAGTGTAAGGGTGATGTAACCTAGCAATAAGTATTTTCCTCGATTAGAGATCCAAGGTTTATTGAACCAGAAGGAGTTCTTCAACAAACAAAGTCACTGGTACCTGCACACACACAAAGAAAACAAGCTTGCCCCCAACACGGAAGAAGGTTGCCAAGTTTATTGTCTTGCTAGTTACAAGAATAATTGCACAGGATAATGATAGTTGATAGATAGGTAAATGGTACATCAATGAATAGTAAATTGTAACAAAGATTTCAATACTGGAGAATACACCCTAGGGGCCATAGGTTCACTAGTGGCATCTCTCTCAAGCATACAAGTGTGATGTGGTGAAAAAATTACAAGTGAATAACGATTAAATTTTAACATTTATATTTATGACTATGATCATTCATGGCATAATCTCGTGTAGGCATTATGTCTGTGATATGTAGACCGTTGTCCAACCACATATACTACTAATACTCCACTCACTACAAAAAATACACTTCCGTGATGATACGTGTTTGCCACAGTAGGTCACATTTTTTGCCATGCATGTACATCCATGATGATTTTATGACAGAATCAAGATAGTCATACATGTGCTGTCGTAGAACTGTTCCATGACAATACCAAAATTATCATCACGAAAGTGCCCACTTCCATGACGATAAATGGCGCGTCATGGAAGTGCTTTCATCAAGGGTAACCAACACTTGGCATCCACCGTAATGGGTTGCCGTTAAGCTATCGAGTTCCGGTTTGGATCCGATAACCCGTTAACAGCCCGGATCAATGGGGATTTTCCACGTGTAAAATCTTCATTGGCTGCAGAAAACACGTGTCAGCTCACCGTTGGGACAGATGTCATCCAATCATTGGACAGAAAGCACCAATGATACGTCGACGCGTGGCACGGCCCAACAGAGGCCCATTCCTGTGAAAAGGCCGGGCCCCGTTTGACTTGGTCAAAAGATAGCAGGCCGGCCCACGGAAAGCCTGTTAACGGCATGTGCGCACATAGCCCATTTACAGCCCGCTAACCCAGAGCCCGTTACGGCCTATCCGAATGAGGCCCAGTAGCGTCATCTGGGCCATCCAAATATGATTCCAACCCGTTGTAACTTCCGACCCATGTATGGCCCATGACGTCTTTCGGCCCATATGAGGCACTTTGTAACTCTTGGCCCATTAACGGCCTGTGGTGAAACTGGCCCGTAATGAATAGTATATCGCTTTATACCCATTAACGACCCATTATTCCATCGGGCCATTTCAAGCCCATGTTATCTTTCGGCCTTCTTAGGGCCCATTCATTCTTGGGATCATTTCCAGCATTCGGTTACTTATGGCCTGTTACTAGCCTTTTTGCTTGTGGGCCAAATTCAGCCCGTGGTTACAGTCGGCCCGTTTGTGGCCCATTAATCCGTCGGGCTGTTTTCATAGCGTCCTCAAATACGGCCGATTAACGATGGCCCATTATGGTCGGCCCATGAACGGATAATTCCAACTCTAGCCCGTTTAAGGCCCATAATGCGGTCTGTTATTGGCCCATGTTTGGCCAATTAATGATACGGCCTGTAGAAGGCCCATTGATGCTACGACCCATAGAAGGCCCATTGTTTCTACGGCCCATAGAAGGCCCATTGTTTCTACAGCCCGTAGGAGGCCCAGGGTCACTACAGTAAATATGTAACCCATGGTTATTGTGGCCTATGTCGGTGTGAAAACCGGCGGATCTCGGGTAGGGGGTCCCGAACTGTGCATCTAAGGCGGATGGTAACAGGAGGCAGGGGACACAATGTTTACCCAGGTTCGGGCCCTCTCAATGGAGGTAATTCCCTATGTCCTACTTGATTGATCTTGATGATATGAGTATTACAAGAGTTGATCTACCACGAGATCATAGAGGCTAAACCCTAGGAGCTAGCCTATGATTGTGATTGTTGTTGTCCTACGGACTAAACCCTCCGGTTTATATAGACACCGGAGGGGGCTAGGGTTACATAGAGTCGGTTACAAGGGGGGAGATCTACATATCCGAATTTCCAAGCTTGCCTTCCACGCAAAGGAGAGTCCCACCCGGACACGGGACGAAGTCTTCAATCTTGTATCTTCATAATCCAATAGTCCGGCCAAAGTATATAGTCCAGCTGTCCGAGGACCCTCTAATCCAGGACTCCCTCAGTAGCCCCTGAACCAGGCTTCAATGACGATGAGTCCGGCGCGCAGATTGTCTTCGGCATTGCAAGGCGGGTTCCTTCTCCGAATACTCCATAGAAGATTTTGAACACAAGGATCATGTCTGGCTCTGCAAAACAAATTCCACATACCACTGTAGAGAGTATATTATTCCACAAATCTAATCTGCTACAACTTTTTATAACGTGACATCACGCTATGGCCCGGTCATTATTCGAACCGTTTTTCTCAACCAGCTACCGCACATATTGCGAGGCGGTTTTCTTGGCACGTCTTGTCAATACGGGTGTGGGTAACCCAACCGCGCCATCAATCACGACGCTTGGGGAATAAGCGAGTTTACCAGGCAAGTGGGGAGGCGCAGAATCCCTGCTGCCTTTATAAGGGGATAATGACTCCCTTTCGCACCCACGCTTTCTTCTTCCAGATCCATTCACCTTCGCCCGAGCTCCAGCGCCCGAGCGTTGTCTTCTCCGCCCACAAAGGCCTTCCGAAAATGTCCGGATCTGGAGTAGGAGGCAAGTGGATGGCCTCTACCGTCCAGGAGAAGCATATCAAAAAGCTTAGTGAGGCCGGGTATCTGGCCAAGAAAATCGGCCACCGTCTCCCGATGGCGGGACAGACCGTCCCTACTCCGGAACCCCAAGAGAGGGTTGTATTCCTCCCTCATTTTGTCCGCGGGCTAGGGTTTCCCCTCCACCCGTTCGTTCGCGGCATCATGTATTATTACGAGATTGATTTTCATGATCTATCCCCCAATTCCTTCCTCAACATCTCGACATTCATCATCGTGTGCGAGGCTTTTCTCCGCATCTCGCCACACTTCGGCTTATGGCTGAAGATCTTTAATGTGAAGCCCAAGGTGGTGAGCGGCGAGCACGCCGAGTGCGGGGGCTTCATGGTGAGCAAGATGCCCAATGTCACATGGACAACATGTACTTTTGATGATTCCATCAAAGAGTGGCAACAGTAGTGGTTTTACATCATTGAGCCGCGCGACACGGAATGGGCCGCTGCTCCAGAGTTTCGATCCGCAGCCCCCCTGCGGCTTACGTCCTGGCCTAAGAAGGGCCTGAACTGGTCTTCATCCGACGAACTATCTATGCTCCACATGCACGTTAAAGATACATAAGACAAGAAAATCGAACTTGTCAATGTAGTCCAGGTGATGTTAGTTTGCCGGATCCTGCCTTGTCAGCACCGGACTTGCAATCTATGGGAATTCAATCCGGCCAAGCACCAGAACCTGCGAAAGCTCTTTGGCTCCTCGCACGAAGACATCTGGAAGGTGCTTTTCAAGTCCGGCAAATCATGGACGGACTCGGCCGTGGACCGCGGGTATCAACTGTCCTGCCCTGCAAGCTCGGCAAGTTTCTATGCGTTTTATCCGCATAACCCAAGGGAAATGCTTAATGTGTTTTCCTCAACTCCCCTAGGGCTGGACGAAGAAGGCGGGGCGGATCCACTGTCCAGCCCCGTTGCTCGAAGAACCGGCCGGCCCACTTCCGACGAAGATGTTGGTCCCGGCGCCGTACAAGGCGCCGAAGAAGAAGACCGGGAAGGAGGCCAAAAAGACCCGGGGCGGCCTTCGTCGCCACGGCACTTCAGACACAATATCCAAAAGCTCCAACGTTCGTTCTGCCTCCGAAGAGGACGACGAGGAGGAGGAAGACGAATCCTCAGCGGGGGGAAGAAAGAAGAGGGCGACCTCCATACACTTGGAGGCCGAGTCACCTAAAAGGGGAAAAGCTCCTCTTCTGGAAGAGTCCACTGCCGCCGCCGATAGCAGCCCGGCGTGGGATCCCAGGGCCCAGCTCCTGGTGAACTCGTGAGTATAAAATCCGAACACGTTTATGCATCCAGACTCATCGTGGCATAATATTTTAACCTGAGCTATATTTTTTGTAGTCCGGCGAGGTCCCGCACCGAACGATCCTCATCAGAGGATTTGCTGAGCTCGGATGCTATGGAGAGCGGGACGCCCCCGAAGGCTCCTTCCCCCAAACATGTGAATAACACCGAGGCTTCGTCCCAGAAGGACCCCGACCAAGGAGGGGGGGGGAAGAGATCGTGAAAGCGGCGCCTGGAGGTCAAACTTCGGGGGCCGGAGACATGGGGGAGAAGATTCCCATGGGAGTCGATGGCGGGAGCCATCTTGAATTTGGCTCCCAGTCGGACACAATTCAGGAGACCAATACGGCTCCAGAATCAAGCAGGCGGCCTCCCTCGGCTGGAGGGGGCGTGCCTGTTCCACCGGCAATCTTTGTCCAGCCAGAGGTGCCGGATGTTTTGTTGGCGGCGCTGAAGAGCGCCTCCATCATCGATGAACACCGTGCCCTGATGGGTGCGGTGATTAAGGAGATTCAGTCTGTTGAGAGTGGACCGAATGAAGCCTGTATCAGCCTTATAAAAGGCTTTGAGGTATGTTTTATGAGATTTCGAAGAGTGTCATAGTATGGATAGTAGCCCCTGATACACTGTTCGGTGCAAGAAAGGACCGGAGAGAGGATCAAATTTATGTTCGCAGGAAGACTCACTTGATGACATCTATCTCTCTTCTTTTATAAGCAGGCGTCTGCAGCGGCTGCTGCCTCTCATGCTGCGGAGGTCTCCGGACTGAATCAAAGTCTGGAGCGGGCCAAAGAAGAACTTGGCCAGTTGAAAAGGCAGTTGGAAGATAAACAAGGTATGCGCAAGCCTTGTTCGGGTTCAGTGTGAACAAATTCTCAGTATGATAAAATATGTTTCATTATTTGCGCTAGGGGCGATGACTGAAGTCGAGGCTCTGAGGAAGGCTGTTGCCGAGGCCGAGGAAAAGGCAGCCGCAGAGCAGGCTCTTCGTGAGAAGCACGAGGCCAGGGTTATTGAAGCTGAGCAGGAGCTTCAAGAGTCCATGAAGAAATGCGAGACCTTGGAGCATAGTTTAACGGAGAAAAGAATCCGAACTCGCCAGGGCTCATCAGGCCGCGCGCGATGCCCAGGGGGAAACCCAAGGCGCTCTGAAGGAGATCCAAGAGGCGAGGATGATCGCGACGGGTAAGGCTTTTTCCATGTAAAGCAAGTATTTGAGGAGAAAATCATGTTTCTAATTTTGAGTTCGGATTTCTCCAGGGGTATTTGCGGGACTGCCCCTTAGCATATTGCTACCTCTTGAGCACTGCGTTGGTTTTCCCCGAAGAGGAAGGGATGATGCAGCAAAGTAGCATAAGTATTTCCCTCAGTTTTTGAGAACCAAGGTATCAATCCAGTAGGAGGCTACGCGCAAGTCCCTTGTACCTGCACAAAACAAATAAATCCTTGCAACCAACGCAAATAGGGGTTGTCAATCCCTATAAGGCCACTTACGAGAGTGAGATCTGATAGATATGATAAGATAATATTTTTGGTATTTTTATGTTAAAGATGCAAAGTAAAATAAAGGCAAAGTAAATAGCAAAGGAAATAACTAAGTAGTAGGAGATTAATATGATAAAGATAGACCCAGGGGCCATAGGTTTCACTAGTGGCTTCTCTCTAGAGCATAAGTATTCTACGGTGGGTGAACAAATTACTGTTGAGCAATTGACAGAATTGAGCATAGTTATGAGAATATCTAGGTATGATCATGTATATAGGCATCACGTTCGAGAGAAGTAGACCGACTCCTGCCTGCATCTACTACTATTACTCCACTCATCGACCGCTATCCAGCATGCATCTAGAGTATTAAGTTAAAAACAGAGTAACGCCTTAAGCAAGTTGACATGATGTAGATGGATAGACTCATGCAATATGAAGAAAACCCCATCTTGTTATCCTCGATGGCAACAATACAATACGTGCCTTGCTGCCCCTACTATCACCTGGAAAGGACACCGCAAGATTGAACCCAAAGCTAAGCACTTCTCCCATTGCAAGAAAGATCAATCTAGTAGGCCAAACCAAACTGATAATTCGAAGAGACTTGTAAAGATAACCAATCATACATAAAAGAATTCAGAGAAGATTCAAATACTGTTCATAGATAGACTTGATCATAAACCCACAATTCATCGATCTCAACAAACACACCGCAAAAAGAAGATTACATCGAATAGTTCTCCACAAGAGAGGGGGAGAACATTGCATTGAGATCCAAAAAGAGAGAAGAAGCCATCTAGCTACTAACTATGGACCCGTAGGTCTGAGGTAAACTACTCACACTTCATCGGAGGGGCTATGGTGTTGATGTAGAAGCCCTCCGTGATCGATGCCCCCTCCGGCGGAGCTCCGGAACAGGCCCCAAGATGGGATTTCGTGGATACAGAAAGTTGCGGTTGTGGAATTAGGGTTTTGGCTCCGTTTCTGATCGTTTGGGGGTACGTAGGTATATATAGGAGGAAGGAGTACGTCGGTGGAGCAACAGGGGACCCACGAGGGTGGAGGGCGCGCCTGGGGAGGGGGGGTAGGCGCGCCCCCTACCTCGTGGCCTCCTCTTTTCTTTCTTGACATAGGGTCCAAGTCTCTCGGGTCTTATTCGTTGAGAAAATCACGTTCCCGAAGGTTTCATTCCGTTTGGACTCCGTTTGATATTCCTTTTCTCCGAAACCCTAAAACAGGCAAAAAACAACAATTCTGGGCTGGGCCTCCGGTTAATAGGTTAGTCCCAAAAATAATATAAAAGTGGATAATAAAGCCCAATAATGTCCAAAACAGTAGATAATATAGCATGGAGCAATCAAAAATTATAGATACGTTGGAGACGTATCACATATCGGATGCCGCCCAATTCTACCGAGCCGAAGAAGGGAACACCGCGGATAAGCTCTTCTGGTCACAGTTTCTGGCGCCGAATTATCCGGTGCCTTTTGCCGATCAACTGAAACAGCTGATCGAACTGCATAGGGCAGCCGAACTAGCCATGAAGGATTTGATTATCCGGCTATGGCCTGCCGAGCCGATTCCAGGCAGCTACTTCGGGCTCGTGAGGCGGCTTGTGAGTGCCTGCCCTCGACTTGACGTCATCAAGTGGTCGGTCTGTATAGAGGGTGCGCGAATGGCCTTCGCCCGCGCAAAGGTGCACTGGGGGAAGATGGATGCTGAAAAGCCGATGACCGAGGGACCGCCAGAGGGGAAGGAGCACCGCAAGCCTGAATTATATTATGAAAGTGTCCTGAAAGGATCCTGCCTTGCGGCGGAGCAATGCACCAAGGACATTATATTTCCATGAATACAATCATGTCCTTTGTAATGTTTGAACAAGGTCATTTCTATTATTTATTGCCTGTTATTTAAGAGTTTATCCTCCTGCGTGTCGTGGTTCCAAGTCTGACAGTAGTGTAGGGGGGTAAGTATGGAGAGGCAAGATCTTAGCTATGGAGAAGTTGTAAGAACGCAAGGTTTACGAGTTCAGGCCCTTCTCGAAGGAAGTAATAGCCCTACATCTCGGAGCCCGGAGGCAGTCGACTGGATTATGAGAGTATGAATTACAGGGGTGCGAAACCTTTACACTGAGGAGGGGGGTGGCTTATATAGAGTCCGCCAGACCCCTCCGGCCCTCAGTTATGCAGGGTTTTAAGTACATTAAGGTCGGGCGTTACTGGTAACGCCCCTAATAAAGTGCTATGATGACCATAAAAGCTACTTAATGACCGACCGTTAGCGTGCGGAGTGACTTTAGGTCTCCTGGCCGTCGGGTGGTTGGATCTTGGTCGAGTGGTTGCTTCTTGGTCGAGTGTCTTCGAGTCCCTCGAGTGAAACACCGCCAAGTCGATTGAAATGTGATTTCTTCTGGAGGTGTCCTTGGGTAGGTCAGTTTGGACAGGTCCATGACCCTACCCTAGGTACATAGCTTCAGCATTAGCCCCCGAATGGATCGAGGTTTGAGTGGGAAAGGGTTTGAGCACATCTCCGACTCATTTTTCATGTCGTGAGCATACCTTGTTTCGGATCAATGGACCAGAGTGATGACAACAACTTTCTTTCCAGTCGCCTTGATCCATTCTTAGGTTTTGTCGAGTGAGTTCTTATACTTGAAGAGTTCTGAGTGACGGTGCGGAGGAGATCTTCGGTCCGACGAGTTGTTCTGCTGCCCACGGATTTCGTGGGATCCAAATTTCGGGAAGCGCGCGGGACGGGAGAGGCCGCAGTAAACGGATGGGATAGCGCAGAGCCGCCTCGATCGCCATAGGATTTGGCAGGGCCGTCCAGGCCTACCAGTCAGCCACTCGGAAGCAGCCTCATATAAGGCGTTGGGCCAGGGCTCTGTTCCGCACGCCACCATTCTCTCTCAGTTTTCTCCCGATTTCTCCGCCACCCTTGCTCCCGTCTCGTCGCCGGATCTCCGCTCGAGCTCAAACTGCCACCATGGGGAAGGACAAGACGGCGGCGCTGGAACACGCGAAGAAGGAAACCGTGAAGGCGAAGGGCAAGCGGACCAACCGGGGCGGATCCTCGTCGAGGTCTGGCCTGTCGGCGGGCTGGATCCAGGGCGACTGGATCCGCTTGACAATCACGCAGGACGACCTCGACGACCTGGTGGAAGGGGGATTTATCCCCCACAAGTCGGCTCAGCTCCCGGGAGACTAAACTGAGCCGCAGCCCAGAGAGGGTGAGTGCGTCCTCTTAGCAACTCACATAGATCGTGGGTTCTCGCTGCCTCCCCACCCTTTCTTCCGGGGTTTTTTGAACTTCTTTGGGGCTCAGCTCCACCATTTTACTCCGAATACCCTAGTCTATCTGGCCGCTTTCGTGTCTATGTGCGAAAACTTCTTGGGCTGTCGACCGCACTGGGGGCTCTTCAAACATATCTTCACTTGCCATTCCCAGTCGGTCAAAAAGACCAAGTCGAGTGACGAGAGGACTCGGGTGATCCAGATGTGCTGTGGTCTGGGGATCCAGATGAGGAGCAAAAGCACTTTCCCAGCGATGATCCTTCCTGACTCGGTCCGGGGCTGGCAGTCGACTTGGTTTTACTGCAAGGATCAGCCGACCCCTGGCCAGTCGACTGGGCTTCCTCCTTTCTCCCTGGCTCGAGTGGAGAAGCCTGCTCCCCTGAAGATAGTTCCAGAAGAGAAGGCGCAGGTCAAGGAGCTGGTCGAACGGGTCGTCCATCTCGTCCACGACGGAGTGACCGGGATGGATCTGCTGGAGGTCTTTCTCGGTCGACGCATCCAACCCCTTCAGGCTCTGATGTGGATGTATTCTAGGCTCGAAGATACCACTCGGATCCACCCGGAGGAGGTCAGTGAGGACACCTTGGAGAGCTGGTTGAGAGGAATCACTGGCAACAAAGACAACCCTCGGGGATCCAGGAGGGTGACTCCATTCGACAACTCGCGCCAGCCGGAGCAGGTGTGTTTCTATAAGTAACTTTCCGACTCTCCATGTGATGTCCCGTTTGCGGTCGACTGAATGTCTTTTGATTGTTATTTTTTTAGGCCCTCATTGAAATGTACTCGATGCCCAATGGAGAGCAAGGGCAAGACTTGGAAGGCGAGGCGAGCGGCGGCGACAGTGGCGAGTGGACTTCTGATGGTGAAGAGGATGGAGAAAGCAAAGAGTCAAGCGACGAAGAAGAAGTCGAGTCGCCTCCTCGCAGGGAGAGGCGATCCAAAGTTGCCCAAGAACGACCGAGCGTCCGTGAAAAGGCGACTGCTCAAGCTGGTCAATCTTTGAAGTGTCCTCGGATCTCTTCACCAACCCCGACCGAGAAAGCGCCCAAGCACCCCAAAGTTGCGGAGCCGAAAATCCGGAAGGCGTTGCCGAAGATTAAGATTGACATCCCCGTCGCTTCTGCGTAAGTGTCTTCCTCTGTATACACTCGATGCTCAGCGCTGTTTGTTTTTCTTATTTTAACCGGACGAACTTTGGAACTGCCAGCGCTGCCACTTCTAGGACCTCAGCTTACAGGGATGATGATGAGGTGATGGAGGATGCGGTCACGTCAAAACTGGGTATGACTCCTGCCATACTGTCTTTATTTTGGCCGATTCAACTGCAACGTGTACCATTGGGTGATGTGATTTTGACGATTGAACTTTGCATAGCTCCCAACGTTATTGACCTCCCTGATGATGATGAAGAGCCCGAGAGGCCTTTGACGAGGAAAAATAGGCAGGCTCCTACAAGCGAGGCGCCACAGTCGACGCCAAGGACGGAACCAGTCGTTCAGGACACTGGCGACGCCAATCGGGGTTCTGTTACCTTTGCTGTGCCACTGTCGAGTGCCTTGCCCTCTTCGTCGAGTGCTCAGGCTCCCGTCGACCCACCTTCAGTTTTTGCGACCCATCATGTCCCGGAGGACGAAGCGAATGCTGTCAAGGAAGCCATACGTCAGGCGGGCATCATGATGAAGAAGATGAGGATGGTGCGGGACGCCAGTCAGGCTGCCTACGACGCCAGCTCAGCCCTCCAAAGCAATGTTCAGGTTAATTGGTCACTGCTTGTTTTGTTAGGATATGTTATCTGAAGACTCTTTTCCGAAAATCTTTGCATCTGTACACCCACTGGGTGCGTCGATTGAAATTTTTGAACCGGTGGGGGCATGCTGAGTGCACCCACTAGGTGTAGTCCCCGAGACTACGGTGGATTGCTGGCAGTCAACTGTAGTCGTTGTATTTTTTCGAATGTATAAACCAAACTAGTAGTTTGTCTCTTCCATTCGGTCTGGTTGAGTGGGATCAGAACTGGTGGGGGCACGCAAAGTGCACCCACTGGGTGTAGTCCCTGAGACTACGGTGGACTGCTGGCAGTCGACTGTAGTCTGAGTTCTACTTTCTCTCTTTTTGCCTTTTTTTACTTCTTGGACTCGACTTCGGCGGGCCGATCGAGTGGGATCAGAACCGGTGGGGGCACGCAAAGTGCACCCACTGGGTGTAGTCCCCGAGACTATGGTGGACTGCGGGCAGTCGACCGTAGTCTTAGTATTTATTGCCTTTGTTGTTTTTCGTTGTAAAATAACTTCTCCTCTTTGATTGCAAAAATCTTGTGATCTGGGAGCTCTCTTTGCTGATTTGGAGAAACAACATATCCAACTGAACCATGACTTGGAGCTGGCCAAGACAGAGCTGCAAAAGGCTAAGGATGGTGCCAATGGTAAGACGAGTTTGTCGACTGGTTTGCCTTGGGCTTGAGTACCCTTCTGCTCTTTCTGAATCAAGCACCATTTCTTTGCAGAAAAACTAAGAGAAGCTCTGGCAAAGAAGGACCAGGATCTGGCTACTGCCCGAAAGGAAGCTGACGACAGAGTCGCTCTGGCCGAACAGAAGCTGGCTTCGGTCGGCCAGTTGGAAGAAGAGAATACCAGGCTGAAGTCTGCTCTGAATGACTCCAACAAGGAGTGCTCGCGCTAGAAGAAGGCGAATCTCGTCCAAGGAAAGAAAATGGAAAGCATTGCTCGTAGGAGGGATGATCTGGAGAGCTATCTGAGAAGTCTTGCCAAGAAGTTGTTCATCAAGCTTGAAGGTGCACATTCTGTTCCGACTGATTTTTTTTGTGTCGACTCAGTGTATGAAAATTGACTTATCCTTGGATCGTGAATGCAGAGTTTTTCCAGAACTTTGAAGAGGAGACTGGGCGGATCGAACCAGGTTTGGATCCAATCAACTCTCCCGTGAAAGATGAAACTGCCATGAATCTGCTCCGACTGGAATCTCGCATCGACGATGACGTGGACTACTTGGCTCGACTGAAGGTCGCCATGTCATGGATCAACCCGGCACTTTGTCCAGAGGCCACACTCCAAAACGATCTTGAGTCTCTAATGACTCGACTTAACGGAATCCCTGACCGAGTGCAGGAGTGGAAGGAGTCTTCTGCTCGGTGTGGCGCTGATGTGGCTCTGTCTTCGGTTCGTGTCCACTACAAGGAGGTGCGACAAGATAAGCTGGCCGCAATCAAGGTCGCTAACACCCAGAAGCACGACTTCCGAACTTTTATGGAGACTTTCATTGCTGCCGCCACTCGGATTGCCGATGGCGTCTACCTGGACGAGTTCGTCGAGCCTGCCAGCCCTCCTCCTGCGGAGTGAACAAACTTTTATGCCCCACCTTAAATTTGCCTCGGAATGCCGAGTGGTTTTTGTAACCGTTAAACTCTTTCGGGCTGAATGCCTGAGCACTTTGACCTGTGGTCCGGACCCTTTAGGATTTATCTGAACTCGGTTTATCGTTGAATATCATTATGAATCCCCCGTCGAGTGGAAATAGTTCTTCTTTTGAGACAACTTTTTTGTACTTGTGGTGCGGCTCCGAAGGGGAGGGTAGCAGTCGACCTGCACATCGTTACTGTAGATGAGGATGGAGTGCATGTTGTATTTGTGGCGAAGCTCTCCAAGGAGGAGGTGGTCGTCTATCTGCAGCTTGTTACTGCAAAGCGGGATGTGTTTCGTACTTAGGCGAGTACCTGACCGCAGCTAAGTCTTCAAACGAGAAAACTTAGGCAAGTACCGGATTGTAGCTAAGCCCCCGAGTGGGAGGACTGCTCTCCACTCGGTAGGATTTTTCAAACTTAGGCGAGTGCCTGACTGCAGCTAAGTCCTCAAGCGAGAGAACTTAGGCGAGTACTGGACTGCAGCTAAGCCTCCGTGTGGGAGGGCTGCTCTCCACTCGGTAGGATTTTTTGTTTTTCAAACTTAGGCGACTGCCTGACTGCAGCTGAGTCCTCAAGAGAGAGAACTTAGGCGAGTACAGGACTGCAGCTAAGCCCCCGAGTGGGAGGGATGCTCTCCACTCGGTAGGATTTTTTCAAACTTAGGCGAGTGCCTGACTGTAGCTAAGTCCTGAAGAGAGAGAACTTAGGCGAGTACTGGACTGCAGCTAAGCCCCTGAGTGGGAGGGCTGCTCTCCACTCGGTAGGATTTTTTCAAACTTAGACGAGTGCCTGACTGCAGCTAAGTCCTCAAGAGAGAGAACTTAGGCGAGTAATGGACTGCAGCTAAGCCCCCGAGTGGGAGGGCTGCTCTCCACTCGGTAGGATTTTTTCAAACTTAGGCGAGTGCCTGACTGCAGCTAAGTCCTCAAGCGAGAGAACTTAGGCGAGTACTGGACTACAGCTAAGCCCCCGAGTGGGACGGCTGCTCTCCACTCGGTAGGATTTTTTCAAACTTAGGCGAGTGCCTGACTGCAGCTAAGTCCTCAAGCGAGAGAACTTAGGCGAGTACTGGACTGCAGCTAAGCCCCCGAGTGGGAGGGCTGCTCTCCACTCGGTAGGATTTTTTCAAACTTAGGCGAGTGCCTGACTGCAGCTAAGTCCTCATGCGAGAGAACTTAGGCGAGTACTAGACTGCAGCTAAGCCCCCAAGTGGGAGGGCTACTCTCCACTCGGTAGGATTTTTTCAAACTTAGGCGAGTGCCTGACTGCAGCTAAGTCCTCAAGTGAGAGAACTTAGGCGAGTACTGGACTGCAGCTAAGCCCCCGAGTGGGAGGGTTGCTCTCCACTCGGTAGGATTTTTTCAAACTTAGGCGAGTACCTAACTGCAGCTAAGTCCTCAAGCGAGAGAACTTAGGCGAGTACTGGACTGCAGCTAAGCCCCCGAGTGGGAGGGCTGCTCTCCACTCGGTAGGATTTCTTTTCAAACTTAGGCGAAACGGATTCGCAGCTAAGACTCCGAGTGGGAGGCTGGCTCGCCACTCGGTAGGAAATCGTTTTTATAAACTTAGGCGAAGCGGATTTGCAGCTAAGCCACCCACTGGGGGATTTCTTACGTAAAAAAAACAATAATAATCACTGGGAAAATTATAATGCTCTTGTCTTTGATAAAGAAACTACAGGAGTTTTTTCTTATTACATCTTATCTGAATGATAACTCAAGTATAAAAGGGGCGGAGTAGCTCCGCATTCCAGGCTCGTGGCTCATCAATCTAGCGATCGACATTGTAGAGGTGGTATGCTCCATTGTGGAGGACTCTGGTGACTATGAAGGGGCCTTCCCAAGTAGGAGCGAGCTTGTGTGGTTTCTGCTGATCCACTCAGAGGACTACGTCTCCTTCTTGGAAGGCTCGGCTCTTCACGTTTCTGGCATGGAATCGACGCAAGTCTTGCTGATAGATGGTCGATCGAATCAAGTCTATTTCTCTTTCTTCTTCTAGGAGGTCGACTGCGTCCTGCCGGGCTTGTTCTGCTTCATCTTCAGAGTAGAGCTCAACTCGGGGAGCATTGTGAAGCAGGTCACTCGGTAAGACTGCCTCGGCTCCGTAGACAAGAAAGAATGGGGTTCTTCCGGTCGATCGATTCGGGGTTGTTCTTAATCCCCAAAGGACTGATGGAAGCTCGTCGACCCATGCACCTGCTGCGTGCTTGAGATCGCGTATCAATCGGGGTTTCAGTCCTTTGAGAATCAGGCCGTTCGCCCTTTCTGCTTGACCATTCGACTGGGGGTGAGCGACCGAAGCATAGTCGACTCGAGTGCCCTAAGAGGCGCAAAAGGCCCTGAATTTGTCGGAATCGAAGTTTGACCCGTTGTCGGTGATGATGCTGTGTGGAACTCCATATCTGAATATCAACTCTCTGATGAAACTGATAGCGGTGCAAGCATCAAGATTCTTGATAGGCTTGGCTTCAATCCATTTGGTGAACTTGTCGACTGCTACCAGCACATGAGTGAAGCCGCTCCTGCCTGTTCTCAGTGGTCCAACCATGTCCAGCCCCCAAACAGCGAAGGGCCAGACGAGTGGAATGGTTTTCAGGGCTGACGTGGGCTTGTGCGGCATATTGGAGTAATACTGACATCCTTCACATTTGTCGACTATCTCTTTTGCCATCTCATTGGCTCTTGGCCAGTAGAACCCCGCTCGATATACTTTAGCCACAATGGTCCGAGAGGACGCATGATGACCACAGGTCCCCGAGTGGATATCGTTAAGGATCATCTGACCTTCTTCTGGTGTAATACACTTCTGGCCGACCCCAGTCGCGCTTTCTCTATATAATTGTCCCTTTATGACTGTAAAGGCCTTGGATCGACGGACGATCTGTCGAGCCTCTTCTTCGTCTTCTGGGAGTTCTTTCCTTAGGATGTACGCGATGTACGGTTCTGTCTAGACGGGAGTGATAACCAAGACTTCCATGATCAAGTCGACCACAGCTGGAAATTCAACTTCAGTCGGATCCGTGGCGCTTTTTGGCTGCGGGGCCTCTTTAGTGAAGGGATCCTCCTGGACTGATGGTGTGTGGATGTGTTCCAAAAACACATTGTTGGGAATGGCTTCTCTTTTGGAACCTATTTTTGCCAAATCATCAACTGCTTGATTTTTCAGTCGGGGTATGTGATGAAGCTCTAACCCTCGAATTTCTTCTCCAGCTTTCTCACTGCATTGCAATAACCAGTCATGGCTGGACTTATGACGTCCCATTCCTTCATCACTTGATTAACCACCAAATCTGAGTCGCCATAGACCATGAGGCGACGGACGCCGAGTGAAATGGCCATGCGCAACCCATATAAAAGTGCTTCGTATTCTGCCTCGTTGTTAGAGGAATCAAAGTGGATTTGAAGAACATATCTGAGTTTATCTCCTCTGGGGGAGACCAACACCACTTCGGCGCCGGAACCATTTAGCATCTTGGAACCGTCGAAGAACATGGTCCAATGCTCCGAGTGAACCTGAGTCGGCAGTTGCTGTTCAATCCACTCGGCGACGAAATCCGCGATTGCCTGGGACTTGATAGCTTTCTTTGCCTCAAACTTGATATCTAGAGGAAGGAGTTCAATCGCCCATTTTGCCACTCGACCAGTTGCGTCCCTGTTATGCAAGATCTCTGAAAACGGAGCGTCGCTGACGACTATAATGGAATGATCAGAGAAGTAGTGGGCAACTTTCTTTGTGGTCATATAAATCCCATATACGAGCTTCTGATAATGAGGATATCTTTGCTTCGATGGGGTCAAGATTTCAGAAATATAATACACTGGGCGCTGAACATTGAAGGTTTTCCCTTCTTCTTCCCACTCGACCGTAAGTACCGTACTGACGACTTGTCCTGTGGCTGCAATGTAAAGCAGCAAAGGCTCCTTGCTGATTGGGGCAGCAAGCACCGGCTGGGTGGAGAGCAGAGCTTTGAGCTCTGCGAATGCTGCGTCAGCTTCAGGAGTCCACTCGAACTTGTCAGACTTCTTCATCAATCGGTAAAGAGGCAATGCCTTTTCACCGAGACGAGATATGAATCGACTTAGGGCGGCCAAGCAACCAGTAAGCTTCTAAACATCGTGCACTCGCACAGGACTTTTCATTCGGAGTATAGTACCGACCTTTTCTGGATTGGCGTCGATTCCCCGTTCGGAAACGAGAAAACCAAGCAACTTTCCGCCAAGAACCCCGAATGTGCATTTTGATGGATTAAGCTTGATATCAAACCTTCTGAGGTTGGCAAAGGTTTCAGCAAGGTCAGTCAGCAGGTCGGAACCCTTCCGTGACTTGACCACAATACCATCCATGTACGCCTCCATATTCCGACTGATTTGGGTGAGCAAACACTTCTGAATCATCCTCATGAATGTGGCTCCGGCATTCTTGAGGCCGAATGGCATGGTAACATAACAGAAGCACCCGAATGGAGTGATGAAAGCTATTTTGATCTCGTCAGGCCCTTACAGACGGATCTGATGGTACCCGGAATAGGCCTCTAAAAAAGACAGTCGCTCACATCCCGCAGTCGAGTCGACTATCTGGTCGATGCGGTGGAGAGGAAAATGATCTTTCAGGCAGGCTCGATTGATATGTTTAAAGTCAATGCACATGCGAAGTGACTTGTCCTTCTTGGGGACCATGACAACATTGGCGAGCCACTCGGAGTGGTAGATTTCTCGGATGAACTCTGCCGCTAAGAGTCGGGCCACCTCTTCGCCAATGGCCTTTCTCTTCTGGACGGCGGACCGTCGGAGATGTTCCTTGACAGGTTTTACTTTTGAGTCGACTCTTAGGCGGTGCTCAGCCAGCTCCCTGGGAACACCCGACATGTCAGAGGGCTTCCATGCGAAAATGTCCCAGTTCTCACGGAGGAACTGGATGAGTGCTTCTTCCTATTTGGAGTCGAGTGTTGTCGAGATATGAGTTGGAGCAGCACTGGGGTCGGTCAGGTGGGTGTGAGCTGTCTTCGTATCGCCAGTTGATTGAAAAGCTGACTCTGTAGCGGGCTTCTTGGCTCGCAACAAATCACTCGGGTCTGCAGTCTTCTGGTATTCCTGCAACTCCACCACTGCCATCTGAGCATCAGCGATCTTCGAACCTTTCTGAAAACATTCTTCCACTTTTTTCCGATTGCCCGTAATAGCGATCACACCTTTGGGGCCAGGCATCTTCAATTTGAGGTACACGTAACATGGTCGGGCCATGAAGCATGCATAAGCCGGCCTCCCCAAAATAGCATGGTAGGCACTCTGGAAGTCTACAACTTCGAATGTCAACTTTTCTTTGCGGTAATTTTTGGAATCACCGAAAACGACATCAAGAGCAATCTGGCCGAGTGGTTCAGCCTTCTTCCCAGGAATGACTCCATGGAAACTCATGTTGCTGGCACTGAGTCTGGACATCGGAATGCCCATCCATTTCAACGTCTCAGCATACAATATGTTCAAACCACTGCCACCATCCATCAGGACTTTGGTCAGTCGAGTGCCTTCAACAACTGGGTCGATCACCAAAGCTTGCCTCCCAGGGGTGGTGATGTGCGTTGGGTGGTCGGACTGGTCGAATGTTATGGTAGTCTGAGACCATTTCAGGTAACTAGGTGTCGCCGGAGCGACCATATTCACCTCGCGGTTAATAACTTTCAGTTGACTTTTGCTTTCAACATCGGCAAAAATCATCAGAGTGGAATTGACCTGAGGGTATCCGTCGTCACTGTCTTCTTTGTCCTCGACCTTGTCCGACTCCTTTTCCTTACCTTTGGGCTGCTTGCCCTGGAACTGCCAGATCAAGAGTCGACACTGTCGAGTGGTATGTTTCGGATAAATGAAATTACCCTCTTCATCTTTCTTTGTGTGGACGAGACATGGTAAGTCCAACACATCATTTCCGTCCTGGTCTTTAACCTTTTTGGGGTTCCAAGGTCCTTTAGGTTTCCCTTTAAACTTTCCTTGGGTTGAAGACAAGGCTTCCCCGGGAGCCGCTGGCTCGGCTTTCCGCTTCTGTTTCCGATTGGAATTTCCTCCGGTTTCTTGGGCGACTGACTTGAGCTTGCCACTCCTGAGTCGATCCTCATCTTCACCATTAGCGTACTTGGTGGCAATCTCCATCATCCGGGACATATCTCCGGTTCAAGCGAATTTCAAATTCAGTTCTCTGTACTTGATGCCTTCCTTGAAGGCACAAACTGCTTGGTGGTCAGGCACATTCTCCACCGAGTGATGTAACGTGATCCACCTCTGGATGTAATTCCTCAAAGTTTCATTCGGCTTCTGCACGCAAGACCGCAGTTCCGTCAGCCCTGCCGGTCGCTTGCATGTGCCTTCAAATGTGGTGACAGACACTCGGGAGAGATCTTCCCAAGTGTAAATGCTGCTAGGCGCTAACTGGTTCAGCCACGCTCTGGCCGAGCCCTCCAACATGAGAGGCAGGTCTTCATGGCCACTTCATCAGTGCCGCCGCCAATCTGGACGGCCACTCTGTAGTCCTCAAGCCAAGTATCGGACTTGGACTCGCCAGTGAACTTACTGACTCCAGTCGCCAACCTGAAGTTGGGAGGAATCACAACGGCCCTGATGGCTCTACTAAAGCACTCTGGCCCCGAAACATGTACTCTGCTGCTGGTAGGCGCATCTCTGTGGTGACCTTCTCGGTGAGCCCTGTTCCTGTCAACCAAACCTTGGACGAGAATGGATCTCGCATCAAAGCCTGGCCCTCTGGGGTCGACTGGAATCCTTCGCCCACCACTATGAGGGCGCCTGTCATCCTACTGGCGAGGCACATACGACCCGCTCCTCGGGGGAGGCGTGGGCACTCGACGTCGACCGTCACGATCGACTCGGTGATCATACTGCTCATGGTTCCCATACTGGTCATGTCGGTCTCCACGTCCCTCACACCTCGGGGGCGATCTCGGGCTGTGAGCCGACTGGACTGTGTCCGCGGCAACGGATCTGCTGTGTATCCTGTTCCGCGACTGAGAATGTAACATCCCAAATTTTCAATTTGGAATGTTATACATTAGATCATCATTGCATATCATATTTTATTTTGCATTTTGGTTGATCCTAGAAATTCTACGCAACTCAATGACCCACGGAGAGAGTTGGGGATTTCGTTATTTTCATATTTGAGTTTTCTCAAATTTTGAGAATAGGATCATTTGACTTTATTTATTTTATCATCAATTATTTCTATTACAAAAATATGAGAGAAGGAATAAAATGACTTTCCCAAAATAAAGAAATATTGAGGATTTAATAATAAAATCAAATAAGTTTTTATTTCGGAGTTTTCATTATTTTATTTGAATTTAGGAAAAATGTGCGTTTTTCAAAATTGCATTTAGGTCCCAAATAAATGTTCACCTTGTGCGGCTTGATTTTAGAAGCCCGTGAAAATTTATTTCGGAATTTTTGGAGTCCGTTTAGTATTTCTTTTTATTTTCTTTCTTCTGCGTGTAATTATATATATATATAAATCGAACCGACCTACGGGCCGTGTCCGACTAGGACTCCGGCCCGGCTAGCCTTTATAAGCCGGGGAGAGGCCCAGGCCCAGCCCCAGCCGAACCCTAGCGCCGCCCCAGCCCCAGCCGAACCCTAGCGCCGCCCCGCCGCCGCCGCCGCCGCGCGCCCCACCGCCTCGCCGCCGCCGCTGGATGCCGCCGCCGCCACCCGCTCGCCGAGGTTCGCCGCCGCCTCGAAATCCGTGCCTGGTTTATTATTTTTTTGAAAAAACGTTCGGTTTTTCCGTCGGTTTTTTTAGTTTCGGTTTTTTAAATAGATCGGTTTTTCCGGTTTATTTAAATAGTGAGCGTTCGTCCGCTCGTTCGTTCTAGCGAACGTTCGTTGTTTTTCTTTTTCTCGGATTAAATCTGCGATTTTTCTGATCGCGATTCCTGATCCGATTTTCGTTTTAGTATAACTTTTCGCTCGTTTATCGGAATCAGGCGATTCAAGCGCCTAGAGTTTTGTCTCGAAACCCTCTATCCGTTTAACCAACTTAAACAAGATTTTGCTACTGTAAAATTTTCCCTAGATCCAGATTAGTAGAACGAAGTTGTTTTTCTTTCATCGTTTGACTTTCGTTGCTTCGTTCGATTTGATTCTTTTTGCCAACCGGAGTTCTTAAGTTGAACCTTCTGGTTAGATCTCTTATTTGAGTTTTACCCATGCATTAGATGAGTACTTATTGTATGCTTGTTTGTTTGTCTGCGATAGAATACCCGGAGTGCGCCGCCTTTTACTTCGAATCTCTAGGTTTCGCGGATCATCAGCAAGGCAAGTAACACTTTGATCATACCTTTCCTACTACCCAGTTTTATTGCATTAGATCAATCCTCACACATTGCATGGTTAGTATCTAATTAAATTGTGGGATGTGAAGTAGAGGAGGTAGAACCTATTACGTGTTTATTATCAAACCTTTGGGAGTTACTTCTACGTTTGCTTATTATGCCATTGCTATGCTAGTAGACGTGGATTCGGTGAGTGATATCCATGACAGATGTGAGTTTGTTAATTAATGGTTTATCTAAGGTGGCAACTTAAACACACATCTGGGTGGATTGAGGCACCTGGATATTCCAGGACTTGCCCGTTTTCTTTTGGACCGCCACCCAGGCTCAAAGGGATCATGAGACTATTCATACTAGAAACTTCCGTGTGCATCCACAAGCTATTATGGGCTCTAGCATAGTTGACTAAGTCGTGCGAACTCTTACAGTGGTAGACTAGCAGATGTAGGTGGTACGGTCTACCCGATCGTAAGGTGCTAGCGCTTCTGAAAGACTATGTCTCGGTCATCCGTCTTCTCAAACACCATGTAGTGCGAGAAACCAAACGGAGGCGATCGAGTCTTGTGGGGAAAAGTACGCAAACCTCTACAGAGTGTATTAAACTAATCATGGTTAGCCGTGTCCCCGGTTATGGACATCTTGAGTATCTAGTACCTGGATTATCATGTGAATCTCAACATGTTACTCTAAATTAATTTTGTTGGGTTATGTTTAATGATGATGCTTAATTGGGATTGAGAATGCTGTCAACCATTCTCAATGTTTAACAACTACCATGATAGTTAAATAAATTTATTCCTTTGAAGTAGGGAAAAATTGGCTTTATGCAAAACTGTAACCATAGAGCTTTCCACCAGCCAAATATGCATATAGTATAGCTGTTTCATTCCATTACTCTCTATGTGTTACATTGCCAGCATATTCCATGTGCTGACCCATTTCGGGCTGCAACGTTAATGTTGCAGACTTTTCAGACGACGATTAAGGAGTTTTTAGGTCGTGGTTCTATACTCAGTGATGCCGTTGGAGTTGATGGGCTCACTTATCTTCCAAGCCTTCCGTTGTTATCGTTATTAGATGGCCTTAAGCCATATTTATTGTAATAAGTTCTCTTTTGAGACACTCGATGTAATAAGTGTGTGATTGCTACTCTGTTATAAATCCTCCGAGTACTGTGTGGTGTCAGCATTACTGATCCAGGGATGACACCGGAGCACAGAGATCAGACTGTTTGCGATCTGGTCGCTACAGAGATGGTACCAGAGCACACGCTGACTGTAGGACACGACCACTAAGCTAAAAGACCTAGATCACTATCCACTCTCTTCTCTTCTGACTTCTCATCTTTTATACTCTTTTAGGATGGCGGATGCAAGGAACAAGTTCACGCAACCGGATGAAGATACACCCTTTGGACGTCACTTGAAGGAAGTCACTAGATACCTGAACATAGGAGTACCAAGATTCACAGGAACCTACAACGCCACTTTACCTGAAGAAGAGCGCTAGATGATTCAAGTTCAAGTTCCAGGAAGGACGTTCATGCCAGTCACTGAGCCCATAGAGTTTTCTTTTGATGCACCAACTTGGAGTCTAGGAAAGAGCATGGCAGCTCACATCGCCATGGGACGCATTGGAGAAGTCTACCGCAAGGATCTCAAGGATACTATCTACCAGATTTGTGGGCGCCGAGATGAACACTGGGAGATGATCAGCACCAGGAAGGATATATCAATCACAGCTTTTATCCATGAGCTAAACCAGCACATTCAACGACAGGAGAACCAGATGTGCACCGACATGATAGATCTGAAGAAGGCTAAGACTAGAATCAAGGAACTGGAGGAAGAACTCAAGGCTACACGTGAAGATTATGAAGAGGAAATTGAAGTATTGGTGGAGAAGAATGACGACCTGATCAAGAAGATTGGAATATTTATGGGAAGCCCTACGCCAGTAGAGGAATACGAAGAACCCAAGGAGATTAGCCCGGAAGACTACATCATCGACGGCACCGATTCGGATCCAGATCGTAGCGATGATGACTATGTTGATGAAGCTGGAGCATATATCATGGAGTCTGCAATCAAAGAATATTTCTAGTAGACCACCTCATTAGTAGTAGTAGTCCACCATGTAAATATAGTAGTCCGAGCACTTCTGCGATAGATAGATCGATTGTATGCCCTTGTTTGATTGAATGAAGTGAATTGTTTGCTTTTGCCTCATGTGCATATGGGTAGTGTTTTCTCTTTAGACCCCCTATATTCTTACATCTCATCTTTTCTAAACCCCTCAGATGCCTCCGAGACGTGACCCCGGATTTGCCTTTCCACCGGAGCTCACCCAGTTGATCCAGCAGCAGAACACATTGATGCAGTTGCTAGTCCAGAATCAGAATCAGGGAAACAAAAACAACAACCCACCACCACCACCACCACCTGTTGATCACTTAGCCCGTTTTCTTAGGCTGAATCCGCCAGTGTTTTCCAGTAGCACCGAGACGATAGTAGAAGATGATTGGCTCCGCAAGACAGCTAGGGAGTTGACCACAGCAGGATGCACAGATGCGGAGAAGGTGAAGTTTGCCGCACATCAGTTAGAAGGACCCGCAACATCATGGTGGGAGAATTTCATAGCCACTTTCCCAGTCGACACTGTCACATGGGACCAGTTTCAGCAGGCTTTTCGTACTGCACATGTTTCAGCAGGAGCTATGGCCATGAAGAAGCGTGAGTTTCGCAACTTTCGCCAAGGAGGACGGACAGTTGGCCAGTATGTGGAGGACTTTAGTAAGTTAGCACGTCATGCCCCAGATGACGTCGCTACGGATGCAGCTAAGCAGGAGAAGTTTTTGGAAGGACTGAATGATGAGTTGAGCATGCAGTTGATGGTAGCAACCTTCAACAACTACCAGGAGTTGGTAGATCGTGCTCTTATGATTGAAGGGAAGCAGCAGCAAATTGAGAATCACAAGAGGAAGTATGGACAAGGGAAGTACACTTCAGGAGCTCAGCAGAAGCCATGTTTTACCCCTAGACCGGGAGGACATTTTCAGCATACCCATGGAGGAGGTAGCTCGCACAATCACAATGGCACCAAGAATGGTAATGGCAATGGAGGAAGCAACGGCCAGAACCGCACCAACCCATCAACCCTAGCCAAGAAGGACCTGAGCCAAGTCACTTGTTTTAAGTGTCAGAAGACCGGACATTATGCCAATGAATGTCCTGAAGGCCAAAATGGCAATGGAAGTTCTGGAAGAAGCCGAACCCTTTCAACAGGGGACAGGTGAACCACGTTAGCGTGGAGGAGGTTGAAGCTCAGCCCGATGCAGTAATAGGTAAGTTTTTGGTTAAGTCATTTACTGCACTCGTTCTTTTTGATACTGGTGCATCGCATTCATACATCTCAAGGGTATTTGTGGATAAGTATAACCTACCAACCCAAGCCCTTAGGTCACCCATGTTAGTAACCTCACCCGGAGCAGAGTATGTGGCTAGTCTATGGTGTGATCGGTTACCATTAAGGATTGGTAACTATGTTTTTCCCTCAGACCTAATAGTATTGGAATCTCAAGGATTGGATGTGATATTAGGCATGGATTGGTTATCAAAGTATGAAGGGAATATTGAATGTGCTAGTAAGTCAATTTTGCTTACCACCCCAGAAGGGAGAAGGATCAAGTATGTATCCCGGCATGTGCCAAAGAGGACCCAAGTAAATTGCCTAACAGGAGTTGTGCAGGAGGAAGTACCAGTGGTAAGGGATTTCCCTGATGTATTTCCAGAAGAGTTGCCAGGCATGCCACCGGATAGAGATATTGAGTTTTTGATTGAGCTATTGCCAGGCACAGGTCCAATATCAAAGAGACCATATAGGATGCCAACAAAGGATTTGGTGGAAATTAAGAAGCAGATTAAGGAGTTACTGGATAAGGGATATATCCGCCCAAGTTCTTCACCTTGGGGATCGCCAGTACTTCTAGTGGAGAAGAAGGATGGATCGTTAAGGATGGTTGTTGATTATCGAGGATTGAATGAAGTAACGATCAAGAACAAGTACCCACTACCAATGACCAATGATCTGTTTGATCGATTGCAAGGAGCTAAGGTATTTTCCAAGATCGATCTGCGATCAGGATACCACCAGTTGAAGATTCGAGAAAAGGATATACCTAAGACAGCTTTTACCACCAGGTATGGGCTGTACGAGTATACCGTTATGTCATTTGGTCTGACTAACGCACCTGCCTATTTTATGAACATGATGAACAAAGTATTTATGGATTTTTTGGATAAGTTCGTCATGGTGTTCATTGATGATATCCTGGTTTACTCGAAGAATGAAGAGGAGCATAAGGAACATTTGCGACTAGTACTTGGAAAGCTCAGAGAACATCAATTATATGCCAAGTTCAGCAAATGTGAGTTTTGGTTGAAGGAAGTAGGATTCCTCGGACACGTTATATCTGGAGAAGGTACAGCGGTTGATCCCACTAAAGTTGATACCGTGACCAAGTGGGAAGCCCCAACAACAGTTGGAGAGATCCGGAGTTTTCTTGGACTCGCAGGATACTACCGGAGATTTATTGAGAATTTCTCAAAGATTGCGAAGCCTATGACTGAGTTGTTGAAGAAAGATACCAAGTTCATATGGACGGAGGAATGTGAGGCTAGTTTCCAGGAGTTGAAGAAACGTTGGTTACCTCACCAGTGTTGATTTTGCCAGACCAGACCAAAGATTATGAGGTGTACTGCGACGCTTCACGTCGAGGACTTGGAGCAGTGGTTATGCAGGAAGGGAGAGTTGTTTCATATGCCTCAAGACAACTGAAACCTCATGAGTTGAATTATGCCACGCATGATTTGGAGTTAGCAGCCGTAGTGCATGCTTTGAAAACATGGAGGCATTTCCTCATTGGAAATCATTGTGAGGTGTACACGGATCATAAGAGTTTGAAGTACATTTTCACACAAAAGGAATTGAATCTCAGACAAAGGAGATGGTTGGAGCTCATCAAGGATTATGATATGAGATTGCATTATCACCCCGAAAAGGCTAATGTAGTAGCTGACGCATTAAGCCGTAAGAGCCATGTCAATATGTTAATGACGGGAGAAATACCTAGGGAGTTAGCAGAAAATCTTCGTGAACTATGTTTGGAAATAGTTCCGAGAGGCTATGTAGCAGCATTGGAGATTCAGTCAACTTTGATGGATAGAATCAGAGAAGCTCAGAAGACTGACAAAGAGATTGCCTCCATTAAGGAGAAACTTAGCAAAGGAAAAGCTAAGGGATTTCGTGAGGATGAGCACGATACCCTATGGTTTGAAGACCGCGTTTACGTGCCCAATGACCCGGAGATCAGGAAGTTGATACTGCAAGAGGCACACGACTCACCGTATTCAATTCACCCAGGAAATGCCAAGATTTACTTGGATCTGAACGATATTTTCTGGTGGACCAGAATGAAGAAAGATATTGCGGAGTATGTAGCAGTTTGTGATGTATGTCAGAGAGTAAAGGCAGAGCATCAGAAACCAGCAGGATTGTTACAACCATTGCCGATACTCGAATGGAAGTGGGATAAGCTAGGCATGGATTTTATCACGGGATTACCCAGGACTCGTTCAGGCTATGACTCGATTTGGGTTGTAGTTGATCGATTAACGAAAGTAGCTCATTTCATCCCAGTAAAGACCACTTACACCAGTGCTAAGTTGGCAAAGATATACATGACCAGGATCGTATGTTTGCATGGAGTTCCAAGGAGTATTGTATCAGATAGAGGAACCCAGTTTACCTCAAAGTTCTGGAAGCAGTTGCACGAAACTTTGGGTACCAGGCTAGAATTCAGTACAGCTTTTCACCCACAGACAGATGGACAGACCGAGAGAGTCAATCAAATTTTGGAGGATATGCTGAGAGCTTGTGCGCTAGATTATGGATCTAGTTGGGACGATAATTTGCCATATGCAGAGTTCTCTTACAACAACAGTTACCAAACCAGTTTAAAGATGGCCCCTTTCGAAGCATTGTACGGAAGGAGGTGCAGGACACCGTTATCGTGGGATGAAGTTGGAGACCGCCAGTTGTTTGGACCAGACTTGATTAAAGAGTCTGAACAGAAGGTGAAGTTGATTCGCGATAGGCTCAAGGTAGCCTAGTCCAGACAGAAAAGTTA
Source organism: Triticum urartu (assembly GCF_056163025.1). Classification (NCBI taxonomy): domain Eukaryota; kingdom Viridiplantae; phylum Streptophyta; class Magnoliopsida; order Poales; family Poaceae; genus Triticum; species Triticum urartu. The sequence goes on from NC_141877.1 coordinate 358,494,485, forward strand.
TGCAGATTCTAAACGCAAGGAGACAGTTTACGAAGTCGGAGATAGAGCTTATCTTCGAGTATCTCCACTTCGGGGAACAAAGCGTTTTGGAGTTAAAGGGAAGTTAGCGCCACGATTTGTAGGACCATATCGAGTTTTGGAGCGTATGGGAGAAGTGGCCTACAAGTTGGAATTGCCCGAAGGATTGTCAGGAGTTCATGATGTGTTCCATGTTTTTCAGTTAAAGAAGTGCCACGCGGAGATGGCTGACATACCTTTGAGAGACACAGTGTCGTTGGAAACTATTCAGTTGGATAACGATTTGACCTACGAGGAGAAACCAGTTAATATCCTCGAGTTTGCCAGCCGAGTTACCCGCAACAAGGTTATCAAGTTTTGCAAGGTTCAGTGGAGCCACCACACAGAGGATGAAGTCACCTGGGAACGAGAGGAAGATTTGCTCAAAGACCACCCTCACCTATTTTCTAGCCAATCCGAATCTCGAGGGCGAGATTCATCTTAAGGGGGGTAGGTTTGTAACATCCCAAATTTTCAATTTGGAATGTTATACATTAGATCATCATTGCATATCATATTTTATTTTGCATTTTGGTTGATCCTAGAAATTCTACGCAACTCAATGACCCACGGAGAGAGTTGGGGATTTCGTTATTTTCATATTTGAGTTTTCTCAAATTTTGAGAATAGGATCATTTGATTTTATTTATTTTATCATCAATTATTTCTATTACAAAAATATGAGAGAGGGAATAAAATGACTTTCCCAAAATAAAGAAATATTGAGGATTTAATAATAAAATCAAATAAGTTTTTATTTCGGAGTTTTTCATTATTTTATTTGAATTTAGGAAAAATGTGCATTTTTCAAAATTGCATTTAGGTCCCAAATAAATGTTCACCTTGTGCGGCTTGATTTTAGAAGCCCGAGAAAATTTATTTCGGAATTTTTGGAGTCCGTTTAGTATTTCTTTTTATTTTTTTTCTGCGCGTAATTATTTTAAAAAAAATCGAACCGACCTACGGGCCGTGTCCGACTAGGACTCCGGCCCGGCTAGCCTTTATAAGCCGGGGAGAGGCCCAGCCCCAGCCCCAGCCGAACCCTAGCGCCGCCCCAGCCCCAGCCGAACCCTAGCGCCGCCCCACCGCCGCCGCCGCTGCCGCCGTGCCCCGCCGCCGCCGCCACCGCTGCCGCGCCGCCTAGCCGCCGCCGCCCGCTCGCCGAGGTTTGCCGCCGCCTCGAAATCCGTGCCCGGTTTTTTTTATTTTTTTTGAAAAACCGTTCGGTTTTTCTGTCGTTTTTTTAGTTTCGTTTTTTAAATAGATCGGTTTTTCTGGTTTATTTAAATAGTGAGCGTTCGTCCGTTCGTTCATTCTAGCAAACGTTCATCGTTTTTCTTTTTCTCGGATTAAATCCGTGATTTTTCTGATCGCGATTCCTGATCCGATTTTCGTTTTAGTATAACTTCTCGCTCGTTTATCGGAATCAGGCGATTCAAGCGCCTAGAGTTTCGTCTCGAAACCGTCTATCCGTTTAACCAACTTAAACAAAATTTTCCCTAGATCCATATTAGTAGAACGAAGTTGTTTTCTTTTGCCGTTTGACTTTCGTTGCTTTGTTCGATTTGATTCTTTTTGCCAACCGGAGTTCTTAAGTTGAACCTTCTGGTTAGATCTCTTATTTGAGTTTTACCCGTGCATTAGATGTGTACTTATTGTATGCTTGTTTGTTTGTCTGCGATAGAATACCCGGAGTGCGACGCCTGTTACTTCGAATCTCTAGGTTTCGCGGATCATCAGCAAGGCAAGTAACACTTTGATCATACCTTTCCTACTACCTAGTTTTATTGCATTAGATCAATCCTCACACATTGCATGATTATGATCTAATTAAATTGTGGGATGGGAAGTAGATGAGGTAGAACCTATTACGTGTTTATTATCAAACCTTTGGGAGTTACTTCTACGTTTTCTTATTATGCCATTGCTATGCTAGTAGACGTGGATTGGGTGAGTGATATCCATGACAGATGTGAGTTTGTTAATTAATGGTTTATCTAAGGTGGCAACTTAAACACACATTTGGGTGGATTGAGGCACCTGGATATTCCAGGACTTGCCTGTTTTCTTTTGGACCGCCACCCAGGCTCAAAGGGATCATGAGACTATTCATACTAGAAACTTTCGTGTGCATCAACAAGCTATTATGGGCTCTCGCATAGTTGACTAAGTCGTGCAAACTCTTACAGTGGTAGACTAGCAGATGTAGGGGATGTAGGTGGTACGGTCTACCCGATCGTAAGGTGCGAGCGCTTCTGAAAGACTATGTCTCGGTCATCCGTCTTCTCAAACACCATGAAGTGCGAGAAACCAAACGGAGGCGATCGAGTCTTGTGGGGAAAAGTGTGCAAACCTCTGCAGAGTGTAATAAACTAATCATGGTTAGCCGTGTCCCCGGTTATGGACATCTTGAGTATCTAGTACCTGGATTATCATGTGAATCTCAACATGTTACTCTAAATTAATTTTGTTGGGTTATGTTTAATGATGATGCTTAATTGGGATTAAGAATGCTGTCAACCATTCTCAATGTTTAACAACTACCATGATAGTTAAATAAATTTATTCCTTTGAAGTAGGGAAAAATTGGCTTTACACAAAACTGTAACCATAGAGCTTTCCACCAGCTAAATATGCATATAGTATAGCTGTTTCATTCCATTACTCTCTATGTGTTACATTGCCAGCATATTCCATGTGCTGACCCGTTTCGGGCTGCAACGTTAATGTTGCAGACTTTTCAGATGACGATTAAGGAGTTTTTAGGTCGTGGTTCTATACTCAGTGATGCCGTTGGAGTTGATGGACTCACTTATCTTCCAAGCCTTCCGCTGTTATCGTTATTAGATGGCCTTAAGCCATATTTATTGTAATAAGTTCTCTTTTGAGACACTCGATGTAATAAGTGTGTGATTGCTACTCTGTTATAAATCCTCCGAGTACTATGTGGTGTCAGCATTACTGATCTAGGGATGACACCGGAGCACAGAGATCAGACTGTTTGAGGTCTGGTCGCTATAGAGAAACAACGGAATTCTTGTCTCTTGCTGCCCGGAGTAACGCTCTGATCTGCAGCAAGCCTCTGCCAGCCTCCGACTGGGAAGGCTGAATCGACTCCGCTATACGGGCCGCAGCTGCTAAATTCTGAATCGGAGTTCGATATACCTGCGGGGGCGGGAAGAGCTAAGGTCGACTGGATTCGGGAACCCGTTGTTGCGCACGCTCGTCGAGTGCTCGCTGGAGGTTCTCCAGTCGAGTGCGCTCGGCCAAGTTTGCCAGGCGTGCGTCTTCCAAGGCGCGAGCCTCGGGGGTTTCTCCAACGATAGGAGTGTGCAGTGCATCCATGTTCCGGCGGCGAAGTTCTTCTCTCTGCAGCGACGTGAGAGGCTCGGGAAGATACTCGTCATGGGGACGCAACGGGTCGCCTCCACCCGCGCCTCCGTCGGTGCGGGGAAAACCGGGAGGACTGGGCGGTCCATCGACCATCAGAACCTCCGCCGCCGGATCGCTGCTGTCACACTCAGATGCCGTCTCTGTGGAGCCAGTCGACAGGTCGAACAGGCCGTAGAGGGATTCATCGGGCTCAATCGCCGCGACTTGAGGGGTGGCCGACTGACGTGCCACCGCGTGTCTCACCCACCGCTGAAGTCTCGACCGACTGGAGCGCTCGCGCCGGTGGGAAATGGGGAGGGAGGACAACACAGGAGCCGACCGGTAGGGGGTCAACAGTTGCCGCAGGAGAACGCCGTGGACGCACGCGCTAAAGTGCATTGCCCCGCGAACAGGGAGTGCGTCCACGTCGAGCGGAGCCTCCTGGAGCCAAGCAGAGTCGTCGACGATGAACGTGAGCGCACCGAGACGGATCTTGCGGCCCTCCACCAAAACTCCACCGAAAACCATGATGATTCGGGTCGGAAAAGGTCGCAACTCCTCCAAAAAACGCTAAAACACCTGCCCCACGGTGGGCGCCAACTGTCGTGGTTCCAAGTCTGACAGTAGTGTAGGGGGGTAAGTATGGAGAGGCAAGATCTTAGCTATGGAGAAGTTGTAAGGACGCAAGGTTTACGAGTTCAGGCCCTTCTCGGAGGAAGTAATAGCCCTACGTCTCGGAACCCGGAGGCAGTCGACTGGATTATGAGAGTATGAATTACAGGGGTGCGAACCCTTTACACTGAGGAGGGGGGTGGCTTATATAGAGTCCGCCAGACCCCTCCGGCCCTCAGTTATGCAGGGTTTTAAGTACATTAAGGTCGGGTGTTACTGGTAACGCCCCTAATAAAGTGCTATGATGACCATAAAAGCTACTTAATGACCGACCGTTAGCGTGCGGAGTGACTTTAGGTCTCCTGGCCGTCGGGTGGTTGGATCTTGGTCGAGTGGTTGCTTCTTGGTCGAGTGTCTTTGAGTCCGTCGAGTGAAACACCGCCAAGTCGATTGAAATGTGATTTCTTCTGGAGGTGTCCTTGGGTAGGTCAGTTTGGACAGGTCCATGACCCTACCCTAGGTACATAGCTTCATCACTACGCGGACATTTTATATATTAATCCTGAGAGTTGGCCAGTCGTCGGCTTCTGCCCCCAGGTAGGAAGTACGGGGGTGTTCGGGATAAACCTGATCACTCTTTATCCCAGTTTTGGGTCCTTCGAAGGAGGTGTTCAGCACGACGAACCAGGCAATCGAACTATAGGGCTTTATCACTCTCACTTAGCCATAGGAGTTTTATAAAAGGAAGGTAGGCGCAGCCCCTGGTGTTCGGAAGACCGCACGAGGGGCTATATAAGCACCTGATCGGAAGAAAAGCCGATCCATCGCACGCTGCATTGGTTATGGCATTATGCGGGAGAAATCCTTAGAGATTTTACAACCTCTCGAACAGCTGACCAGCTCTCGCCGTATCATGACAGTCAGTTTTTGGCTTTCTCTACTGAGGTGCTCATCTGGAAGAACTGGGACACAATCTCAATAGTTCTCCCTGTGCCGCCTTAGCCAATATAGCGGAACGTAAGGCAGCAAAACATGGGAGCCGGGCGAACTCAACATTTGACCCAAGACATGATTCGGAGCTGATGCATATAATGCTATAAGTTCAGGGTGCCGAACTTCCATGAAGGTGTTCGGACTTTATTGCCATATTATGGGTAAAACGAAGCCCCTGACATATTTAAAGCATATCATGGTGTACGGATGCCACTTGACAAAAGAATTTCAATAATAAATAACAGCAGAGAAGCGTTATTTAAATCGACATGTTGTATTTGAATAGTACGTCGATGCGTGTGAGTACAGCTAATGTGATAAAAAGAAATATGACTGTGGAACCTGCTGAGACCAGGGGGAAGAAGCTGTGTGCGGATTCGGAGTATAGTCGGACGGTCATCGTGGGGAATATCTAATGATTCCCTTGCGCGTTCAAGCTTCTTCCATATCGCCAGTCCTGGTTTGCGCAAAGTTGAACCTGCAAACAAAATGTAAGAAATGCTTGTGTGCCGCAGAGCGGTTGAGCCGCGGTATGTGGCCTGTCCTGGCTTTCGCCGGAGTGTTTAATTGAGCTCTGGATGAGCCGGGCTATCCTGCTGCAAAGTAGTTCGAAGTCCTTTGGCGGTGTCTGGGAGTCGGGCCGTCGACTCGAGGTTCGGTTGGAAGGTGCCACTTGTAGCTTCTGCTGTTAAAGCAGTGGTATACTCCTTGGTGCCGAGGGAAAGATCGGCCTTGCCATTAACCGTGACGACGCCTCGCGGACCGGGCATCTTGAGCTTACGGTAGGCATAATATGGTACCGAGTTGAATCGAGCGAACACGGTTCGTCTGAGCAGTGCCTGATAATCACTGCAAAAGGGGATGATGTCAAAGATTAACTCTTCGGCACGGTAATTATCTGGTGATCCGAAGACTACCTCAAGGGCGATGGAGCCCGTACAGCTTGCCTCCATCATACGTCTCCAACGCATCTGTAATTTTTGATTGTTCCATGCTATTATATTATCAACCTTGGATGTTTTATATGCTATTTTATATGATTTTTGGGACTAACCTATTAACCTAGAGGCCAGTGCCAGTTTCTGTTTTTCCCTTGTTTCAGTGTTTCGCAGAAAAGGAATATCAAACGGAGTCCAAACGGAATGAAACCTTCGGAAAAGTTATTTTTGGAAAGAAATCAATACAGGAGACTTGGAGTCCACGTCACGGGATCAACGAGGAAGCCACGAGGCAGGGGGTGCGCCCACCCCCTGGGCGCGCCCTCCACCCTCGTGGGCCCCTTGTGGCTCCCCTGATGTATTTCTTCTGCCTATATATATCCATATACCCTAAAACCATCGGGGAGCACAATAGATCGGGAGTTCCGCTGCCAGAAGCCTCTGTAGCCACCGAAAACCAATCTAGACCCGTTCTGGCACCCTGCCGGAGGGGGCAATCCCTCTCCTATGGCCATCTTCATCATCTCGATGCTCTCCATGACGAGGAGGGAGTAGTTCTCCCTCGGGGCTGAGGGTATGTACCAGTAGCTATGTGTTTGATCTCTCTCTCTCTCTCCTGTTCTTGAGCTGATACGATCTTGATGTATCGCGAGCTTCGCTATTATATTTGGATCCTATGATGTTTCTTCCCCCCTCTACTCTCTTGTAATGGATTGAGTTTTTCCTTTGAAGTTATCTTATCGGATTGAGTCTTTAAGGATTTGAGAACACTTGATGTATGTCTTGCATGGGATACCCATGGTGACAATGGGGTATTCTATTGATCCTCTTGATGTATGTTTTGGTGATCAACTTGCGGGTTCCACCCATGAACCTATGCATAGGGGTTGGCACACGTTTTCGTCTTGACTCTCCGGTAGAAACTTTGGGGCACTCTTAGAGGTTCTATGTGTTGGTTGAATAGATGAATCTGAGATTGTGTGATGCATATCGTGTAATCATACCCACGGATACTTGAGGTGACATTGGAGTATCTAGGTGACATTAGGGTTTTAGTTGATTTGTGGCTTAAGGTGTTATTCTAGTACAAACTCTAGGGCGGTTTGTGACACAGGAATAGCCCAACGGATTGATTGGAAAGAATAACTTTGAGGTGGTTTCGTACCCTACCATAATCTCTTCGTTTGTTCTCCGCTATTAGTGACTTTGGAGTGACTCTTTGTTGCATGTTGAGGGATAGTTATGTGATCCAATTATATTATTATTGTTGAGAGAACTTGCACTAGTGAAAGTATGAACCCTAGGCCTTGTTTCAACGCATTGCAATACCATTTACGCTCACTTTTATCATTATTTACCTTGCTGTTTTTATATTTTCAGATTACAAAAACCTTTATCTACCATCCATATACCACCTGTATCACCATCTCTTCGCCGAACTAGTGCACCTATACAATTTACCATTGTATTGGGTGTGTTGGGGACACAAGAGACTCTTTGTTATTTGGTTGCAGGGTTGCTTGAGAGAGACCATCTTCATCCTACGCCTCCTACGGATTGATAAACCATAGGTCATCCACTTGAGGGAAATTTGCTACTGTCCTACAAACCTCTGCACTTGGAGGCCCAACAACGTCTACAAGAAGAAGGTTGTGTAGTAGACATCAAGCTCTTTTCTGGCGCCGTTGTCAGGGAGGTGAGTGCTTGAAGGTATATCTTTAGATCTTGCAATCGAGTCTTTTAGTTTCTTGGTTTACCACTAGTTTAGTCTATAAAAGAAAACTACCAAAAAAATGGAATTGAGTTTACCTCATACACTTCATATTTTTAATATCTTTCGTGAGTATGATGGAAAGGAAAATTATGCTCAAGTGTTAGAGGAAGAATGCATTGGAATGTTTGGCACTAAATATTTGAATGATGAGCATGATTGCAATGTTGTCAGTATGAATTCCTTGAATATCTATGATGCTAATGATATGCAAAGCCACAAGCTTGGGGAAGCTATGTTTGATGAAGATGATATTTTTTGTTCCCCAAGCTTTGATGAGAAAATTTACTATGATGAAAGCATGCCTCCTATCTATGATGATTATTATGATGACACGTATGCTTTAAAGAATAATGATAACCATGAAACTTGTCATCTTGATCTTAATTTTCAATCACATGATAGTTATTTTGTTGAGTTTGCTCCCACTATTATTCATGAGAAGAAATTTGCTTATGTGGAGAGTAATAAAAATTCTATGCTTGTAGATCATGAAAAGAATGCTTTGTGTGATAGTTATATTGTTGAATTCATTCATGATGCTACTGAAAATTATTAGGAGGGGGGAATATATGCTTGTAGGAATTGCAATGATATCAAGTTTCCTCTCTATGTGCTTAAAATTTTGAAGTTTTGCTTGCTTTACCTTCCTATGCAAGTTGATTCTTGTTCCGATAAGTTGTTTGCTCACAAAATCCCAATGCATAGGAAGTGGGTTATACTTAAATGTGGTAGTAATATTCTTCAAGATGCTCTCTTTATGTTACAATTCTTATCTTTTATGTGAGCATCATTGAAATCATCATGCCTAGCTAGGGGCGTTAAACGATAGCGCTTGTTGGGAGGCAACCCAAATTTATTTTGGTTCCTTGCTTTTTGCTCCAGTTTAGTAATAAATAATTCATCTAGCCTCTTTTTAGATGTGGTTTTATGTTTTAATTAGTGTTTGTGCCAATTAGAACCTTTGGGAAGACTTGGGGGAAGTCTTTGCGATCATGCTGTAAAAAACAGAAACTTTAGCGCTCACTAGAATTGCTGCCATTTTTATTGGAGAGTGCTATTTATTTAATTGTTTTTACAGATGATTAATAGATAAATTGCTCACGTCCAGCAATTTATTTGAGAATTTTATGAGTTCCAGAAGTATACGTTTGATCCATATTACTACAGACTGTTCTGTTTTTGACAGATTCTGTTTTTCGTGTGTTGTTTGCTTGTTTTGATGAATCTATGGCTAGTAATAGAGTTTATGAACCATAGAAACTTTGGAATACAGTAGGTTTAACACCAATATAAATAAAGAATGAGTTCATTACAGTACCTTGAAGTGGTGTTTTGTTTTCTTTCGCTAACGGAGCTTACGAGTTTTCTGTTGTGAAGTTTTCAAGTTTTGGGTAAAGATTCGATGGACTATGGAATAAGGAGTGGCAAGAGCCTAAGCTTGGGGATGTCCAAGGCACCCCTAGGTAATATTCAAGGACAACCAAGAGCCTAAGCTTGGGGATGCCCCAGAAGGCATCCCCTCTTTCGTCTTCGTTCATCGCTAACTTTACTTGGAGCTATATTTTTATTTACCACATGATATGTGTTTTGCTTGGAGCGTCATTTTATTTTATTTAGTTTTGCTTGATGTTTGAATAATATACCAAGATCTTAAATTCTTAAGCGTTAGAGAGTCTTCACATAGTTGCATAATTATTTGACTACTCATTGATCTTCACTTATATCTTTCGGAGTAGTTTGTCATTTGCTCTAGTGCTTCACTTATATCTTTTTAGAGCACGGCGGTGGTTTTATTTTGAACAAATAGATGAACTCTCATGCTTCACTTATATTATTTTGAGAGTCTTTAGAACAGCATGGTAGTTTGCTTTGGTTATGAATCTAGTCCTAATATGATAGGCATCCAAGATGGGTATAATAAAAACTTTCATATAGAGTGCATTGAATACTAAGAGAAGTTTGGTACTTGATGATTGTTTTGAGATATGGAGATAGTGATATCAAAGTTGTGCTGGTTGAGTAGTTGTGAATTTGAGAAATGCTTGTGTTGAAGTTTGCAAGTCCCGTAGCATGCACGTATGGTAAACGTTGTGTAACAAATTTGAAACATGAGGTGTTATTTGATTGTCCTCCTTATGAGTGGCGGTCGGGGACGAGCGATGGTCTTTTCCTACCAATCTACCCCCTAGGAGCATGCGCGTAGTGCTTGGTTTTTGATGACTTGCAGATTTTTGCAATAAGTATGTGAGTTCTTTATGACTAATGTTGAGTCCATGGATTATACGCACTCTTACCCTTCCATCATTGCTAGCCTCTTCAGTACCGTGCATTGCCCTTTCTCACATTGAGAGTTGGTGCAAACTTCGCCGGTGCATCCTGTAAGTGCATCTAGTGCCACCCCTAGTTGGTTTTGGAGTATTGACGACAAACCTAGTTGAGGGACTAATGTGTTTGTGAGAATTGCAGGATAACACAGGTTGAAGTCCCTCATTGATTCGGTTTTCCTACCAGAGATGACCCCTAAAAATGTATGAAGACATTGAAGTCAAAGGTGGTATATGAAGATATTCACATTGAAGACTATGACAAGAGAAGACCCCACATGAAGCCTATGGAGCTCGAAGACTTAGATCTTTCGTAGTTCTCTTTCTTCTATGTTGAGTCATAGGAACCACCGTACTGTTAAGTGGGGTCCAAGAGAACCAGTCAGAATGACTGAAGTGATGCTTAAACAAAACCTATGTCTTCGAGTGAAGACTTTGAGAGCGAATCTTGTCCAGAGTCGGGCAAGTCAGCTTTGCTTGAAGCCCAAGTAAAGTTGCCGTGTGAGTTTGAAATCTGACCGTTGGAACACGTGTCAGTTCCTTAGTGACCCAGGGTCATTTCGAACAAATCAGGTCGGGTTGCCAAGTGGCTATAAATAGCCCACCCCCTACAACCATAAACGGTTGGCTGCTCAGATTCAGAGTACGGCTTTTGTCGTTTGAGAGCAACCCACCTCGAAGCCTTTGAGAGAGAATTCCTTGCGAGGATAAAGCCCTAACCACCCAGAGCCAAAGAGAATTAGGCATCACTTAAGTCTTCTTGTCTGTGTGATCTGAAGACTTATTACACTTGAGGACTATGCATCCTCCAGCCGGTTAGGTGTCGCGTTCTGAGCATCCAAGAGACATTGTGCATTGCCGGTGAACAAAGTCTGTGAAGGTTTGGGAGTCTACCTTGAAGACTTACCAGAGTGATTGGGCGAGGTCTGTGTGACCTTAGCTCAAGGGGAATACGGTGAGGACTGTGTGTCCTAAGGTTTAAATACCTAGCCGCCCTAACCAGACATACAGTTGTCACAGCAACTGGAACTGGTCCAACAAATCATTGTCTTCAGCGAGTCACTGGTTTCATCTTCCCTTCCCTTTACTTACTGTTACTCCTTGTGAAGTCATTGTATGTTCGCACTATATTTTGTCTTCACTGAGTGACTGCGTGTTCTGTGTGGCTTCACAATATCTTCCTACCTGATCCTTACTACATTGCTGCTATTAGTCATTGTGCTTTCACTCTATTGAATACTTGACTATGGCTTGCCTAGTGTAGTCTACCTTCCGCTGCAGGGTAGTAGGTTTATTTCTATCGTTTGTCTTCATAACTTCCATGTTTTGAAGACTTCCATAAAAATCGCCAATTCACCCCCCTCTAGTCGATATAACGCACTTTCAATTGGCATCAGAGCAAGGTGCTCCCTTGTTCTGTGTGATTCGGTTTAACCACCTGGAGTTTTAGCTATGTCGACTGCAGGGATAATTAAAGTCTCCGCTGCATGCCCCGTCTTCGATGGAACTGAATATCCCTACTGGAAGAATAAGATGCGCATGCATCTTGAAGCCATTGACGTCGACCTATGGTATGTCGTCAAGAACGGCGTTCCCAAGGCTGGAGAAGGTGTCACTGCTGCTGATGTCAAGAAGTTCGTTCAACTGGACTCTACTGCCAAGAATATCATCTGTGGTCATCTAACCAAAGGACAGTATGGCCGTGTGAGTGCTTTGGAAACATCTAAGCTGGTCTGGGACTGGCTCTCCAAGGTCAATGAAGGCGTCTCAACCCAGAGAGATCAGAGAATCAGTGTCCTTCGCAACCTTTTCAACCGCTTCAAGCGAAATGACAATGAGAATGTCCAGCTCACATTTGACCGACTCACTGACATCACAAATGAGCTTCAAGCCCTTGGCGCTACTGAGATCACCAGACATGAAGTCGTCAAGACACTACTGACATCACTTGATAGTTCGTTTGACACCCTAGCCCTGATGATTCAAGAACGTCCTGATTTCAAGACACTTGATCCGTCTGACATACTTGAGAGGCTCAACACACATGAGTTTCAGCTTTCTGAGAAAAGAGATATCTATGGTCCAAACTATGGGCGAACTCGTGCCTTGAAGGCAAAAGCTGTCTCCTCATCTGAAGAAGAATCTGACAGCAGTTCGGATGATCCCGAAGACATTGGAAGGGAACTTGCTATGCTTGTGAAGAAGTTCCAAAAATTCACCATGAAGAAAGGTTTCAGAAAGTCTTCCCGATCAAGCTCAAGGAATGATGAAGCTTCTGCTCACGACTACAAGAAGAAAACATGTCACAAGTGCAAGAAACATGGCCACTTCATCTCTGAGTGTCCACAGTGGGACAATGAGAACAAAAAGAAGAAGAAGAGCAAGGAATATGACTCTGACGACAAGAAGAAGAAGAAATACTCAAAGTCTTCTTCCAAGTCTTCCTCAAAGTCTTCATCACACAAGAAGAGCTCATGTGGCAAGGCACGTGCGTTTGTTGGCAAGGAAATGGATTCAGAGGAGGAGTCCTCTTCTGAGGAGGCGGAGGTGGAGTCTGAGGAGGAGTCCGATTCAGGCGTCGCAAGTCTGGCTACAACAAACGTTGCCAAGTCCATCTTCAACATTGAAGACAATGACTTCATCACCGACACCGATGCAAATGACAAGGACTACTCCGCTTCTACCTACTGCTTCATGGCACGCGGTGCCAAGGGTACGACACCAGCATCTTCAGAATGGATTATTGATAGTGGGTGTACAAATCACATGACTAGCAAAAGAAGCCTTCTTATGGACTCAACCTTACGTCCATCCGACAAGAGCCACATCACATTTGCTGACACTGGTAAAAGTAAGGTATTGGGTCTAGGTAGAGTTGCAATCTCAAGGGATCAACACATGGATAAAGTCATGCTTGTTGAATCCCTTGGCTTCAACTTAATGTCTGTCTCAATGCTTTGCGATTTAAACATGATCGTAATATTTGGAAAATATCATTGCCTTGTTCTAATGGAATCTGACAAGTCTCTAGTATTTGAAGGGTATCGAAAAGATGATTTGTACGTGGTAGATTTCTCAGCAGGACCATAGCTTGCCGTATGTCTTCTAGCAAAAGCTTCAGAATGCTGGCTCTGGCATCGGAGGCTTGGGCATGCTGGCATGAGGAACCTCCACACCCTGGCAAAGAAGAAGCATGTCATAGGCATCGAGGGCGTCAAGTTCAAGAAAGATCACTTATGCGGTGCCTGTGAGGCAGGAAAGATGACGAGGGCCAAACATCCCTCGAAGACAATCATGACCACTACTCGACCCTTCGAACTGCTTCACATGGATCTTTTCGGTCCCACTCATTACTCAACTCTTACTACTACTGCTTGTCTCTATGGCTTTGTCATTGTTGATGATTATTCTAGATATACTTGGGTGCACATAATCCTTTACAAGACTGAAGTGCAGGATGTCTTCAGACACTTCGCCAATCGAGCAATGAACAACTATGGCGCCAAGATAAAGCATATCAGAAGTGACAATGGCACTGAATTCAAGAACACTGGCCTTGATACATATCTTGATACCTTGGGCATCACACATGAATTCTCAGCCCCGTACACGCCACAGCAGAATGGGGTCGTCGAACGCAAGAACAGAACACTCATTGAGATGGCCAGAACGATGCTAGATGAATACAAGACTCCAAGAAAATTCTGGCCTGAAGCCATTGATACTGCATGCCATACAATCAATCGTGTTTAGCTTCACAAGCTTCTGAACAAGACATCTTATGAGCTCCTTACTGGCAAGAAGCCAAATGTCAGTTACTTCAGAGTATTTGGCGCCAGGTGCTGGATCAAGGACCTACATCACACCTCAAAGTTTGCACCAAAAGCACATGAGGGTTTTATGCTTGGATATGGAAAGGATTCGCACTCCTACAGAGTCTTCAATCTCTTTCATTACAAAGTGGTTGAAACAGTGGATGTGCGGTTCGATCAGACCAACGGTTCACAAAGAGAGCAACTGCCAAATGTGCTAGATGAAGTTCCATCCAGTGAATCAATCAAGCTAATGGGAACTGGAGAAATTATACCTTCTGAAGCTCATCCTGAAGAAGAACTTATCATCTCAGCACCTGATCAACATGAAGACAATGCTCAGCCTGAAGACATTCCTTCTAACAACGACAATGATCAGCAAGAGCAAAATCTTCGCCCCGTACATCCTCGCGTTGCCAATGAAGTGCAGATTGAAAGAATAATTGATAGCATCAATGCACCCGGTCCACTCACTCGTTCAAGGGCAACTCAGCTAGCAAATTTCTATGGGCACTTCACATTCATCTCAATAACAGAACCCAAGAAAGTTGAAGAAGCCTTCATGGAACCTGAATGTATTCAAGCTATGCAAGACGAGCTTCAACAGTTTGAGCTGAATAACGTATGGGAACTGGTCAAGCGTCCCGATCCTCGGAAGCACAACATAATAGGCACCAAATGGATATACCGCAACAAGCAAGATGAGCATGGTCAAGTTGTCAGAAACAAAGCTCGTCTCGTTGCTCAAGGATATACTCAAGTGGAAGGCATTGACTTCGATGAAACATTTGCTCCTGTGGCTAGACTTGAAGCCATACGCATACTGCTGGCCTATGCAAATCATCACAACATACTTCTTTATCAAATGGATGTGAAGAGCGCCTTCCTCAATGGCAAGATTGAAGAAGTGTATGTTGCACAACCTCCTGGCTTTGAAGATCCAAAACATCCTGACATGGTATACTAGCTTAACAAGGCACTGTATGGCCTCAAACAAGCCCCTCGGGCCTGGTATGACACACTCAAATACTTCCTGAAGAGCAAAGGCTTCATACCTTGTTCTCTCGATCCCACTCTCTTCACAAAGACATATGATGGTGAACTGTTTGTGTGCCAAATATATGTGGATGACATTATCTTCGGCTGCACCAATCAGAAGTACAGTGAAGAGTTTGGATATATGATGCAAGAGCAATATCAAATGTCTATGATGGGAGAGCTGAAGTTCTTTCTTGGTCTTCAAATACGACAGCAACGCAACGACATCTTCATATCTCAAGAGAAGTATCTCAAAGATTGCCTGAAGAAGTTCGGTATGCAAGACTGCAAAGGCTTCACGACGCCAATGCCAGCCAAGCATCATCTGGGTCCTGACGACAATGGTAAAGACTTTGATCAAAAGGTATACCGCTCCATGATTGGTTCTTTACTTTATCTATGTGCATCTAGGCCAGATATTATGCTTAGTGTTTGCATGTGTGCTCGATTTCAAGCGGCACCAAAGGAGTCGCAGCACTTAGCTGTGAAGCGAATTCTTCGATATTTGGCTCACACCCCAACTCTAGGATTATGGTATCCAAAGGGCTCAGAGTTTGATCTGGTTGGATTCTCGGATGCTGATTATGCTGGTGACAAAGTTGATCGCAAGTCTACATCAGGCACATGTCAGTTTCTGGGACGATCACTTGTATGTTGGTCTTCAAAGAAGCAGAACTGTGTATCTCTCTCCACTGCTGAATCTGAATACATTGCTGCTGGATCTTGCTGCGCTCAGCTTCTGTGGATGAAGCAAACGCTCAAAGACTATGGCATTCATCTGAAGCAAGTGCCACTCTACTGCGACAACAAAAGCGCCATCAAGATTGCCAACAACCCAGTTCAACACTCGAAGACAAAGCACATTGAAATTCGTCATCACTTTCTCAGAGATCATGTTGTGAAGGAAGATATTGATATCATACACGTCAACACTGAAGAGCAATTGGCAGATATCTTCACCAAGCCCTTGGATGAGAAGAGATTTTGCAAGTTACGGTGTGAGCTAAATATCCTGGAATCCTCAAATGTCCTGTGATGAGGCACACATCCTAACCCTTATGCATATTGATGACTTAGATGTGCAACACACGAAGTAAAGTATATCTTCAATCAATGAAGACATACATTCTAAGTGTGAATACATTAATGTGGAATTTGACTTCGGAGCGCCACGATAATTGTGCGCCGTGTCTGGGTCTAATACTTCCTATATGGTGGGTAACGCCACCACCAAATGTTCTATTTTGAAGTGTTTCACTCATGGCGTTACCTTGCTATGTCTTCACATTTGGTTTGGCTTCAATCTCAACATGTCTTCATGATTATCTTCACTATGTTGATTATATATATATACTAGTGTTCTGTCCTCTACAGCATTCACTTACGGCTATGTCTTCTTGTTGAATCTTTTGAACTAAGTGAATGTGATCGGACCCTAACCTCTCTATGCTATCTATCTCAAACTCTATCTCTCCAAATCATATGCATTCTATTGAAACTGTCGAATGTCTTCTCTGCGTCCTTGTCGGCAGAAGATACAAAGACAAATCTTAAGTCCACCTTCAATGCTCATTCCTCCACATGAAACCCGGAGAAGTAGGAACGACCACCCGACAATCCAGGCGTGCGTGGGACGTGGAACAAACCCCAAAATTCCGCATAATGGCCACGTGTTCTTCAGATGCGAATCGCCAGGGGCACCTGTGTAATAACGCAGTGCCGCCCCTGTACCTATAAATACACACTTCACGGTGGTCATTATCTCTTCTTCCACTCTCGCACGAACCCTAGCGCCACCGCTAGCCCTCGACGACGCCAGCGACGAAGCGCTTCGCTGCCGCAACCTCTTCGACACCGTCTTCACGTCGACCGCGGACATCGTCCTCTCCGTCGTCGCCGTAGGTGTCCTCCGTCGCCAAGTTAGGGCACGGAAGATCGAACTGCTTGGCCTCATCTTTCACTCCGTCTAGCAGTTCTTAGTGTGGTAAATAAAACTTCCTTTTTATGGCACCGTTGATCCTATGGCTTTGTCACTTTCTACCACAAGCAGTTTCTATTCACACAAGTTAGATCTCTCTCATACTGCATCTCATAACATGCCTAGTATATTCACTTATGCTTCACAAAGTAGTTAGATTCCTCACTTGTACTGATCTCTGGATTCATACAAATCTGGAACCAACTCCTTATCTATGAGTGAATGTCTTCGCACGATGAGGTCAATGTCTTCTAAACTGATTTATATATTCAAAATATTCTGAGAATGCATATGACCTCTTCCCCTTCCCTCGCACCTTAATGCTGTCACAGGTACATGTCCGTGGGAGAATCCCTTGGTTCTCATAGTCTGCATTCATTTGCAGAATTCTTACAGCATCATATAAATTCTCCCGAAGCAAGTTCCTGTTTGTCCAGCAAGCGAAAATCTTTGAAGCCTTTGAACGTGTTGAAGCCTTTCAGTTTAAAGTTCATGGCTTTAGAGAAATCAGCAAGGAAGGGTGGCAGAAAGCGTCATGGAGAAACATCTAGAGATCTGCCAGATGACCTCTCAGAACTATACAAGACAGATCCTGAAGAGGATTACAATCAGCGCAAGACCCGAATCCAATGGATTCGAAGATATTGGGCAGAACAATGGTTCAAATACCGATTTGTAACCCAGGAATATGCTGAGAAAAATGCCATCAAGAGACCGTGGGGAGACATCCTATACAAGAATCTTCAACCCAGGTCCAGAGATGAAGCCATTGAACAAGGCTTCTATCCCTGCATGGTCTGTGGGCCACAGCCTGTTGATGCACACCCATCGTCACTACTATGGTGTCGTGACGACATTCTTTTCAAGCGCAACTTCCAGTTTGCCCAGAACTCAGCGAAGCAAAACAAGAAGACATTGGGACTAGACTTCAACCCTGGTCCCTCAGCTCCAAGGGCTGATGGCACACGAGATGCAGAACCCAATGTCGTCGGTCCATTCTACAACCTTGAAGGCCTCATCACCCATATCTTGGTTCAAGGGACTGCAGTGAATGAGCCTGCAGTTGACGCTGAATCAGATGAAGCGCCTGCAGCGCCGAAGCCAAAGAAGTTAAAGAAGCCTAAAGCTTCAAAGCCTGCCCCTTCACCAAAAATCTCACGGGCGAAGCCACTGGCAACTGCACCTCCTGAAGACAGTGTGTAGTCCGAAGATTTATCACGCATCTCCAAGCCCCAGAAGGTCAAGATGCCTTTGCCACACACCGGCCAAGAGCTAACAGCTGCTGCCATTCTGCGCAATGATGCCATTGATCTGTCAAGTGATGAAGATCTTGCAGATGACGCTCTTGAGCAACTCATCAAGAGCAAAGAAGAAGCAGAAATCTTCAATGATCTGCCTCTCTTTGATGTAACAATCATCCACAACTTCATTGATGAATGGTTTGACACGCCAAACATCAGCTTCGAAGATCTCCAACTACCCATTGGCCTCAGTGTCGCCTTCCATGGCGCCATTGCTTCAGAGTTAGCTATCGCCCAGCGCATTGTTGAACTGAAGCAAAAGATTGACTATGAAAAGGCTCAGTTCAAGAAGCATATGGCCAAGCTCAGCTTGCAAGAGGTGAAGAACTTCAAGATTATGTTGCACAAGCTCAAGGAAGCCTTTCTCAAGAAACATGCAGAAGCTCAAGGTTCTCGTGAGCACATGAAGGTTCTGGATGACAAATGTGTGCAGGCCTACAATGAGGCTGAGAAGCGCAAGGCCCTTGGGCGTCCTGGCATCGACCCCAGGATGGCAGCAAAGAAGATGAAGAAGCCCACTACGGCTGAACTTGACGCACCAAGGCAGGAAGCAGATCCCATTGTCTTCCCAACTAGAATGACTGGCTCGAAGCCAAAAAGCCGGTCAACCGCTTCAAAGCTCAAGAAGACGAGGACTGCTGAGGCTGAAGCCAGGAAGAGGAAACATCCTGAAGCCTCTCCTATTGCCCCCTCCAAGAAGAAGAGGAAGACCAAGAAAGATCGGGCTGCTCCCACAGAGCCTTTGATGGTTGAACCCATTTCCATGGTTCGTCCTGACGCTGAATGCCAACTGACAATCCATGAGCCTGCTTTCACAGAGGCTCATGAAGCTGAAGACTTTCCAGCAGCTGATCACATCGCTGCTGAAGACATTGGTCACCATGACCATGTAGAAGACGGTGCAGTCCTTCCTCAGCTCGAGCACAGCGAACTCATCAGCATTGGTCGTCCTCTGACGCCAATCGCTCAGGATGCTTCATGGGCTGATCGCCCACAAGAGGAAGAAGACTTTGAGGCCCAGCCAACTCCAACTACACAGGCATCGCCTGCGTTGTGCAGGCTTCGCAAAGGACCTAGGCCTCCAGTCTCTGCGTCTGAAGCTGAAACTGCTGAAGACATTCCGGCTGCATCAGCCGATGAAGAAGAAGTCCCACAAGTTTCCACTCCCTTGTCCCACCAAGAAGTGGTTCTCGAGGAGAACGTGATTGTGACCGACCCTCCAGCTCGTCAAGTGGAGGTTGAAAATCTTGAGGCTGCCACCACCACCACCAATGAAGCCACTGACGCTGTCATGGCTGAAGCTAATGTGGAGCCCTCCCCAACAAAAGCATCAGAAGTCAGCGAAGCCACTGATCCCACTGCTTCTGTTCCTGAGTCTGCTGCCGGTCCCCAGTTCGACTATCATGTTGAGCACAGGCCTCAGGTACAGAAGCCAATCCCAAGATTGCCAAGGTTCCCAGGTCCTGCATCAGCACTTGGCTCCTTCAATATCAATGGCTTCAGAGCAGACAACACATTCTTCAATAGCTCCAGGAACCCATACTCAAGGGAAAGGATATCATCTAATCGGTTCTGGAGCTATCCGCAGCGAAGCTATTACTCCTACATTCTATACAATCAAGGTCACATCTTCCCCCACAAGCGTCTTGACATTGAAGCTATAGTTGGTCTGCCCTGTCTGGAAGAAGCTCTGGATTGCTTCAAAGAGGTTGGATTGCTGCCATTCGTCACCGATGACAGGAAACGTTCATCACGAAGCCAAAGCCTTTGACATCATTGAGCTCACTGGTCTGCCCACTCCCGGAGATCTCTACGAATCTGGCTGTCAACTTCACATTGAAGCTGTGGAGAGCATCTTTCAGAAGCCTGAACCTAACATGAGTCAGATGCTCAGTATGATGAAGCCATTACCTCAAGACGCTGCATATCCCAAAGAGTTCTTTGTTGAAGACCTAGAGTATCTGCCAAGGACTATTTATCACATCATAAGGCGAACTCTCTGGCCCATCAAAGGGCACTCTCCACATGCCAAGCTTGAAGGTGCAATGAAGACTTTGGTCTTCTATATTCTTTATGGAAAATGCTTCAATGCACAGGACTTCTTCATTCGCCAATTTGCTGCATCAAGCTCTGATCTGTTTGGCTTGAAGTTCTACGCCCCATGGGTCATGCGGCTGATCAAACTTCACTCCACTATCTCATATCAGCCATCTGCTCGCAATCATCAGATTTTTCTGCCTGATGTGGATATGTCGATTGAAGCCATCTATCCTGAGCCTTCCAAGGAACCCCTAAGTCTTCAGAATGCAGAGCATCAAAGTTTCACTTAGAACGTTGAAGGTGTGGAAGCCGTAACTCGTGTGTATCCTTTGGCTGGCACTACACGTGCACCGCATCCTGCTCTCACTGAAGCCACTGACAGTACAACTGCTCCACGACCCAAGAAGCGCACTCGTGTTCTCAACGACCGAGAGCTTCTTGTGGCTCTTCATCAGAAATAGGATAGGCATCATGACTGGCTGAAGCGTCAGATGCAAAGCCTCTTGGTGGATGTTAATCGCATTCGCAATCTTGCCACCAAGAATGCTTTTGTTGCCCATGAAACCTCTCGCCGCACATGGAAAGGGCTAACGCTGATGTGTTCTGAAGATCATCTTCAAGAGGATGGCTTCACTGAGCGATTCAAGTTTGACTCCACACCTCCTCGAAGGGCAGTGCTGTGACGAACTCCATCCCTTGAAGACTCTGAGTTCTCTTCCTCTGCTGCAGCTGTGAATGCCAGAGTGATCGAGGATGAAGACGATGCTACTTCACCGCCACCTCCTTCAGCATGCTTCGACTCTGCTCCAAGCTCTTCAGCACCGCCAAACACCACCAACGACCCTGCTGCTTCACCTACTCCCCATGGGAACGAGTAGATGCTCTATGTCTTCAAACCTTTTTGGTCCTTACTGACAAAAGGGGGAGAAGCATATGAGGTTGATAGTCTTCAAGCGGGTCCATATGGGCGGGTACTTTATATTTTGCTTCGTGCTTACAACTCTCGTTTTGCTACATTTGGTTCTTTGAGTTGTAACACTTAAACTCGATGGTCGTCTGCTACTTATCTGCCACCTTGTGTTGCGATGATAAATTCCGCATGTGCGACGATAAATTCCGCACTTAGATCATTCTGCAGACGTCCATTTTCCATTATGCATGTCATTATCTTCATATACTTTCACATGCATAGTGGATTGTCATCATAAGTTGAAGTCGATCTCCACAAGTACAACCTGCCATGTGCATTTGCATTCCAAAAGCAAATTACTTATATGCACATCTTCAGGGGGAGCCCTTGCAACTTATGAAGACAATTCCTTATCCTTTACAATTTCACAGATTATATTCCCCATTGAAAACTTCAACTAGTTTGTCCTCAATCACCAAAAAGGGGGAGATTGTAAGTGCATCTAGTGCCACCCCTAGTTGGTTTTGGAGTATTGACGACAAACCTAGTTGAGGGACTAATGTGTTTGTGAGAATTGCAGGATAACACAGGTAGAAGTCCCTCATTGATTCGGTTTTCCTACCAGAGATGACCCCTAAAAATGTATGAAGACATTCAAGTCAAAGGTGGTATATGAAGATATTCACATTGAAGACTATGACAAGAGAAGACACCACATGAAGCCTATGGAGCTCGAAGACTTAGATCTTTCGTAGTTCTCTTTCTTCTGTGTTGAGTCATAGGAACCACCGTACTGTTAAGTGGGGTCCAAGAGAACCAGTCAGAATGACTGAAGTGATGCTTAAACAAAACCTATGTCTTCGAGTGAAGACTTTGAGAGCGAATCTTGTCCAGATTCGGGCAAGTCAGCTTTGCTTGAAGCCCAAGTAAAGTTGCCGTGTGAGTTTGAAATCTGACCGTTGGAACACGTGTCAGTTCCTTAGTGACCCAGGGTCATTTTGGACAAATCAGGTCGGGTTGCCAAGTGGCTATAAATAGCCCACCCCCTACAACCATAAACGGTTGGCTGCTCAGATTCAAAGTACGGATATGATACGCTCTTTCACACATAAACCTCCTTATATCTTCCTCAAAACAGTGACCATACCTACCTATTATGGCATTTCCATAGCCATTCCGAGATATATTGCCATGCAACTTTCCACCGTTCCGTTTATTATGACACGCTTCATCATTGTCATATTGCTTTGCATGATCATGTAGTTGACATTGTATTTGTGGCAAAGCCACCATTCATAATTCTTTCATACATGTCACCCATGCATCGTTGCTATCCGGGTACACCGCCGGAGGCATTCATATAGAGTCATATCTTGTTCTAAGTATCGAGTTGTAATTCTTGAGTTGTAAATAAATAGAAGTGTGATGATCATCATTAATAGAGCATTGTCCCCCAAAAAAGGGGGCCAAATAAAAAAAAGAAAGGCCAAATAAACAAAAGAAAAGAAAAAAATAAAGGCGAAAAAAATAAATATAAAAGGGACAATGCTACTATCCCTTTTCCACACTTGTGCTTCAAAGTAGCACCATGATCTTCATGATAGAGAGTCTCTTATGTTGTCACTTTCATATACTAGTGGGAATTTTTCATTATAGAACTTGGCTTGTATATTCCAACAATGGGCCTCCTCAAGTGCCCTAGGTCTTCGTGAGCAAGCAAGTTGGATGCACAACCACTTTGTTTCTTTTGTTGAGCTTTCATACATTTATAGCTCTAGTGCATCTGTTGCATGGCAATCCCTACTCCTTGCATTGACATCAATTGATGGGCATCTCCCTAGCCCATTGATTAGCCGCGTCGATGTGAGACTTTCTCCTTTTTGTCTTCTCCATATAACCCCCTCATTATATTCTATTCCACCCATAGTGCTATATCCATGGCTCACGCTCATGTATTGCGTGAAAGTTGAAAAAAGTTTGATATTACTAAAGTATGAAACAATTGCTTGGCTTGTCATCGGGGTTGTGCATGATGAGAGCATTCTTGTGTGACAAAAATGGAGCATGACCAAACTATATGATTTTGTAGGGATGAACTTTCTTTGGCCATGTTATTTTGAGAAGACACGGTTGCTTAGTTAGTATGCTTGAAGTATTATCATTTCTAGGTCAATATTAAACTTTTGTCTTGAATCTTATGGATATGAATATTCTTGTCACAATAAAGATAATTACATGGAGAAATATGTTAGGTAGCATTCCACATCAAAAATTCTATTTTTATCATTTACCTACTCGAGGACGAGCAGGAATTAAGCTTGGGGATGCTGATACGTCTCCAACGTATCTATAATTTTTTATTGTTCCATGCTATTATATTATCAACCTTGGATGTTTTATATCCATTTATATGCTATTTTATATGATTTTTGGGACTAACCTATTAACCCAGAGCCCAGTGCCAGTTTCTGTTTTTCCCTTGTTTCAGTGTTTCGCAGAAAAGGAATATCAAACGGAGTCCAAACGGAATGAAACCTTCGGAAAAGTTATTTTTGGAAAGAAAGCAATACAGGAGACTTGGAGTCCACGACAGGGGATCAGCGAGGAAGCCACGAGGCAGGGGGCGCGCCCACCCCCCTGGGCGCGCCCTCCACCCTCATGGGCCCCTCGTGGCTCCCCTGATGTATTTCTTCCGCTTATATATATCCATATACCGTAAAACTATCGGGGAGCACAATAGATCGGGAGTTCCGCCGCCAGAAGCCTCCGTAGCCACCGAAAACCAATCTAGACCCGTTTCGGCACCCTGCCGGAGGGGGCAATCCCTCTTCGGTGGCCATCTTCATCATCTCGGTGCTCTCCATGACGAGGATTGAGTAGTTCTCCCTCGGGGTTGAGGGTATGTACCAGTAGCTATGTGTTTGATCTCTCTCTCTCTCTCTCTCTCTCTCGTGTTCTTGAGGTGGTACGATCTTGATGTATCGCGAGCTTTGCTATTATATTTGGATCCTATGATGTTTCTTCCCCCCTCTACTCTCTTGTAATGGATTGAGTTTTCCCTTTGAAGTTATCTTATCGGATTGAGTCTTTAAGGATTTGAGAACACTTGATGTATGTCTTGCGTGGGATACCCGTGGTGACAATGGGGTATTCTATTGATCCTCTTGATGTATGTTTTGGTGATCAACTTGCAGGTTCCGCCCATGAACCTATGCATAGGGGTTGGCACACATTTTCGTCTTGACTCTCCGGTAGAAACTTTGGGGCACTCTTTGAGGTTCTATGTGTTGGTTGAATAGATGAATCTGAGATTATGTGATGCATATCGTATAATCATACCCACGGATACTTGAGGTGACATTGGAGTATCTAGGTGACATTAGGGTTTTGGTTGATTTGTGGCTTAAGGTGTTATTCTAGTACAAACTCTAGGGCTGTTTGTGACACTTAAAGGAATAGCCCAACGGATTGATTGGAAAGAATAACTTTGAGGTGGTTTCGTACCCTACCATAATCTCTTCGTTTGTTCTCCGCTATTAGTGACTTTGGAGTGACTCTTTGTTGCATGTTGAGGGATAGTTATGTGATCCAATTATGTTATTATTGTTGAGAGAACTTGCACTAGTTAAAGTCTGAACCCTAGGCCTTGTTTCAACGCATTGCAATACCATTTACGCTCACTTTTATCATTAGTTACCTTGCTGTTTTTATATTTTCTGATTACAAAAACCTTTATCTACCATCCATATACCACCTGTATCACCATCTCTTCGCCGTACTAGTGCACCTATACAATTTACCATTGTATTGGGTGTGTTGGGGACACAAGAGACTCTTTGTTATTTGGTTGCAGAGTTGCTTGAGAGAGACCATCTTCATCCTACGCCTCCTACGGATTGATAAACCTGAGGTCATCCACTGGAGGGAAATTTGCTACTATCCTACAAACCTCTACACTTGGAGGCCCAACAACGCGTACAAGAAGAAGGTTGTGTAGTAGACATCACTCCACACCTGGTATAATACCGCTGAAGGTGGTTTTAGTGGGCTTGATCACCGAATGATCGATGCCCATCTTGCACACTATGTCCTAGTAAAGCAGGTTTAAACTGCTACCTCCGTCCATAAGGACTCGTGTGAGGTGGAACCCGTCAATTATTGGGTCAAGGACTAGTGCGGCTGGATTGCCCTGATTGGTGTTAACCGGACGATCCGTGTGGTTGAAGGTGATTGGCCCTAGTTTATATCATGGGACGACTGGTTCCGTTAAGTCGACATCCCTAAGGATGTGTGTCCGGTCCAGGTTGGTAGTGTAGGTGCCCTTTACCATGTTCACCGTTTGGATTTGCGGGGGAAATTTCTTTTGCCCTCCTATACTTGGTGATCTGGGCTCCTCGTCGCCGTCGTCAGTTTGAGACCCCTTATCTTTGTTTTTGGCACCTTACCTGCCGGCTTGTTTGAAGACCCAACATTCTCTGTTGGTATGATTGGCTGGTGTTCCTTGGGTGCCATGAATTTGGCATGGGCGGTCGAGTATGCGGTCCAGACTGGACGGACCCGAGTTGTCATTTGTGAGTGACTCGTTCCGCTGACTGGACGTAGATCCCCTAAATCCGGCATTTACTGTCGTATCTTCGGCATTTCCACCATTTTTGCGGCGCTTGTGTTTGTTGCGTCGGGGTTTGCCGTTGCTATCTCTGGCTTCTGATGTGCCAGGGTCGCTTGCTACGTTGTTGCTACGGGCCAACCAGCTATCTTCGCCCGCGCAAAAGTGGGTCATGAGTGTCATGAGGGCTTCCATGGATTTTGGCTTCTCTTGGCCGAGATGTCGGGCGAGCCACTCGTCACGGATGTTATGTTTAAAGGCCGCTAGGTCTTCGGCATTCGGACAGTCAACAATTTGGTTCTTTTTGATTAGGAACCTAGTCCAGAATTTCCTGGCTGACTCTCTGGGCTGCTGTGTTATGTGACTTAAATCATCAGCATCCGGTGGTCGCACATAAGTGCCCTGAAAGTTGTCCAGGAATGCGTCTGCCAGGTTCTCCCAGCTTCCGATGGAGTTTGCCGCCAAGCTATTCAGCCAATGCCGAGCCGGCCCTTTGAGCTTTAGCGGGAGATACTTGATGGCATGTAGATCATCCCCGCGGACCATGTGAATGTGGAGGGAGAAATCCTCTATCCATACCACGGGGTCTGTGGTGCCGTCATATGATTCAATGTTTACGGGTTTAAACCCTTCCGGGAATTCATGATCCATTACTTCATCAGTGAAGCATAGGGGGTGTGCGGCACCTCTGTGCCGGGCTATATCACGACACAGTTCATACGAGTCTTGTCTGCTGTGTTCGGCCCGGCCGGACTTGCTTTTAGTATATCCGGCGTGACGATTGTCGTCACGCGTTGGGGCGTGCCCCGGTGATCCGTAGACCAATCTATTATGTCCCAATTTGTTTTCCAATACTTCTTGCAGGTCCTGCGTGTTACCCTGGGCCTTGGTGTTTTTGTTTGACTGGAGACGGGGTGCGGTCTGGACTTCGGGCTGATATGCCATTTTGTCTCGGCCATGAGGTGGCCGGTCAGCCGCACCATATGCTGGTAGTGTAGGTTTTAATGCTTCCTCCTCGAGTTGGGGTAGCAACCTGCGCTTTGGGTAACTTTTGGTTGGGCGCTCGAGTTCGTATTCCCCCGCTGCCAGCACCTCGGTCCATCTATCCGCTAGCAGATCTTGATCAGCTTGAAGCTGCTGTTGCTTTTTCTTCAGCCTTTTTGCTGTGGCTATAAGCCGGTGCTTGAAGCACTTCTGCTCGACGGGGTCCTCTGGCACGACAAATTCTTCATCGCCAAGGCTCACCTCGTCATCGGAGAGGGGCATGTAATTGTCATCCTCTGATTCTCCGTCTGTCGCCTGTTCCTTAGGGCTAGCTTGCCCATCCTCCCACTCGAAGCCTGGCTGGAGGGGATTTTCTTCGTCTTCGGCACTGTCCGCAGCATTATTGTCTCTTGTGCCGGTATCACTGCTTTTGCTATGGTGGGGCTTAGAGCGGCGCCGATGACGCTGGTGCTTAAATTGCTTCTCGAGGGGATTATCCTTCGTTGCCTTATTGCTATCGCTTTCGTTGGGGGTGTCCACCATATATATCATATGATGAGGTGGCTGTCCAGCGCCCTGTGGGCGGTGGTTCCTGTTCTTCTCCTGCATCGTCGTCCATACCGTCGATGTCTTCGGAGCCGAAATCAAGCATGTCGGTTAAGTCGTCGACAATGGCTATTAAGTGGGTGGCGGGTGGGGAATGAATTTCTTCGTCGTCCGCTTCCCACTCAAGCCGGACATAGTTCGGCCAAGGGTCTCCTGACAAGGATAGAGACCTCAATGAATTTAGTACGTCGCCCAAGGACGAGTGCTGAAAGATATCCGCGGAGGTAAACTCCATGATCGGTGCCCAATCAGATTCGATAGGCACGAACGCAGGCGGTTCGGAGCCTGTGGCCGGGGACGAATCCAAGGGTCCGGCAACACAGGTCTCATAGGGGGTGAAGTCAGTATTTAACTCTATCGCCGCTGAGTGTGCGGCCTCCGTGGCGGGGTCCATCCACCCGTCCTCGGACGGCATGATATGCTCCGGATTGAGGGCTGGAGTAGCCACAGGTGTGATCTCACGAACACCATCCGGCGGCAGAGCAAAGTCATGCTCGTCGTTACTGTGCGGCGCACCTGACATGGGCTCGAATCCGTCGAAAATCAAGTCTCCGCGGATGTCGGTAATATAGTTCAAGATTCCAAACCTGACCTGATGGCCAGGGGCGTAGGTCTCGATCTGCTCCAGATGGCCAAGCGAGTTGGCACGTAGTACGAAGCCGCCGAATATGAAGATCTGTCTGGGGAAAAAAACCTCACCCTGGATCACATCGTTGCCGATGATCGAAGGACTCATCAAACCTTATGGTGACGACACAGTGGAACTCTCAATGAAAGCACCAATGTCGGTGTGAAAACCAGCGGATCTCGGGTAGGGTATTACCTCCATTGAGAGGGCCCGAACCTGGGTAAACATTGTGTCCCCTGCCTCTTGTTACCATCCGCCTTAGACGCACAGTTCGGGAGCCCCTACCCGAGATCCACCGATTTTGACACCGACAGCCTAGTTTAAAAAAATAGGTTATTGCGGCCACTAGCAAACCGCGGAAAAAGAACTACACTGACTACAAGCAAAAAAATAAACAAGACAACAAGGAAATAAACAAGCAAGCAACTTAGAAGGGCTCAAGAAACAATATCCTGGGTACCCATAATGCTATCAAGATTCTTAGCAAGCTTATTAACTTTCTCTTGTTTGGCACTTAAATCCTCTAGCGCTCGCTGTTGCACAAGAAAGTATGCATCTGAATTCTACACAGACTTCCTCAGTCCTTCGGCTTCTTACCGCAACACAGCTGACTGATGCCTTTCAGCTTGTAGCTGAGACTGAAGAAGCCGAAGTGATTCAGGCAGTGAGTTCGAAGAGCTTGTGCCGGCGGTACTGGCCAGTAACTCGAATACTACATCAACGCAGGATTGTGGGGTTTTCTCACTGTCTACAAGATCATTTTTATCACCTTTCTTGGAGAGCAACATGGTTGTCTCACTATCTTAAACCTTACGTCAATTACTTTCTCTACCATTGCATAGTGGGGTGCTCTTCTCCAATATTCTGTTCGCATACTACAAGAGAAACAAGCAGACACATCATAGGTTTAGCATGTAGTATACAAAACCCATTTTGGTAAACCTGTTCAGTAGTAAGGTGGACAGGATAACAACATGAAACAAACATATATCTATGTACTATGGTCACTGTATTGTCCATATCATTCTAGTTTATGTTGCCAAATCAAGATAGAGACACAGTTCAACTCATATATTTTTAAGACACATCAACATAGACATAATATAAGTGTGAGAAACTACACAACATTGGCAACACTTGTAATGTGTATCACATGAGAACATAACTGTTTATACAACTGAAACTAAAATCAACATAGAGGAAGAAGTTAGAACAACAATCCAGTTATTAAACAAATAAGTTTAAAACATACCTGTTGTGCCATTGGAGTTTCAGTTGGATCCTTCAAATTCGAAAGTAGTTGGTATGAGTAAATATAGTGATGCGACAACAAAGGAGTATGGACCATAGCTATGGAATCTGACCTGAGAACAGTTGCTCTTCTGTTTTAAACATGGAGTTTGGGTTCGCTGTGGTGGTCTTCGTGCTTTGGGCACTACAGTTGCTTTACAAACTGCTCGTGTGGGGGTACTCTGTGGTGGACATGGTGCTGTGTCAACTCGAAGTGGGTTACTATCCATTAGGGTTGGGGTTAGATGGGTTTTAGCTGGTTCTCTGTCCAACGGTGTAAGTGTGCAATCTGGAAGAGTCTCGATTATGTGTGGTGGGGCTAGTTCGTGGGCCAGTACAACCATGGTTCTATCTGCATCGACGGGTAACACCGTCTTTTGTGAAGAACGGGTTTTTGCTCCCTTAGATACTTCCATCACCCCCTCCAATTCAAATGGCTGATAAATAAGAAAAGAAACTGAACATACAGACATTGTATGATAGACAGATGTGGTAATTCACATATATGTTGTCTAACCAAACAGGACAACATGACACAATTTCACATATATGATGCCTAACTAAACATGATAGCATGACACAGTTTCAGATATATGATGGATAACTTAACATGATATAATGGCATAATTCAACTATGATGAGTATCTAAACAAGATGACATGACAAAACTATATGATGTCTTTCTAAAATAGGTTGGGATGAAATAATTCACATACATGTTGTCTAAGTATACAAGATGGCATGATATAATTGACATAATTGATTCATATACTAAGCAGCTGGCACTCGCATGTATGATCTCTAAACTAAGCAGATGGAATTCAATATTGTGCATATGATGTCTAAACTAAGCAATGCAAGACACCATATGCATGATATGAGAAATATAAACATTGCAACTTAGAGCATACACCTCAGGTGGGATATAGGACTGGTCATCTGTCTCTAAATCCTCCTCTAAGGAGCTACCTGTAACCATCAAGATATATGCTTCAACAGGTACCATTGCCTGCTCTGAAGACCTTGTTTTCATTCATGATTTTTCCATAACCGGCTCAAATGGCTGATACACATGAAGAGTAGTTCAATATACACAGATTGTTGACAAATGGAATACATGAAAAAAAGATGGCATGAGATAATTCATATATATGATGCCTGGCTACATGGCGGTGCTAAATTCACATATATGATAACTGGCTGAAAAACATGGCATTGCATAAGTTCACATATCTGATATAGAAAGCAAACAGGAGGCATTCACACAAAGCATGTCTAATCTAAGCAGATGGCATGAAAATGCAAGACACCATATGCATGATATGAGCAATATAACCCTGCCAAGTTAGAGCATGCACCTCGGGGGGGGGGGGATACGACTGGTCATCTGTCTCTGAATCCTACTCTGAGGAGCTATCTATAACCAGCAAGAAATCTGCATCAACAGGTAGCACTAACTGCTCAGAAGACCTTGTTTTCACTCCAGATTTTCCCATGACCGACTCAAATGGCTGATGCACAGGAAGAGTAGATGAATGTATAAAAATTGTTGACAAACAGAATACATTATGAAAAAAATATGGCATGATACAATTCACATATACGATTACTGGCTAAACAGGATGGCATTGCATGATTCACGTATATGATTCCTGGCTAAAGAAGATGACATTGCATAATTCCCATATATGATATAGAAACCAAACAGGTGGCATTCACACAAAGCAAATCTAAACTAAGCTGATGACATATAAGATGTATAATGTAAGCAATGCGAGGCGCCATATGCATGATATGACCAACATTAACATGCCAGGTTAGAGCAAACACCTCAGGTGGTAAATAGGAGTGGTCGGCTCCCTCTGAATCCCCATCTGAACAGTTATCTTCCTCTAGAATACAATCTAGAATGGCGGGAGGGGGGCCCACTTTTCCCACCATGGAGCAGTGTCTGCATGACATTATATTCCCACACAACGGTCTTCTCTTTTTCTCTACATGTTCAGTACGATTGTGTACAATAACTAACATGCATAAAAAACCATAGTTAGATTATGTAAGGCATAAGGGGTGCATGCAGAAATCAAGACTGATGGTAGCAACCGAGTGGATAGAACAGAACTAATGATAGCAGGTAGATTATAGCTTCAGTTTAAAAATATAGACAATGGATCATCTACTGTTTGTTGCCAACCGAACATGAACCACATAGAAGACCCCAGATGAACCAGATAGTAGATAGATACTATTCGTTGCTGCCTCGATATGTGCCCCACGGGCATTTTTAAACTCAAGTTTGAACGATAAAGTAGCAGGTAATAATAACTAATGTATAACGTAAGCAAACACAAAAGAGTGCGACCTCTCTTCCGGAACTGTGTAGTCCTCAGGTTCATCTGCTCAGTAGATGATGGTAATGCAGTTGGTGTGGCTGCCGGCAACGGGGAAGATGATCTGAGGCGGCGATAGAAAGTCTGCAGGGGGAATCTCTGCTGTAGTGAACGCTTCCGTCGATGGTGCACCTCAGGTGGGGTGGATGACGGCATGATAGGAGCAGGACAGAACACAGAGTTTTCTTTGACGCCTATCTGAAAATGAAGCAAATCTGTAAGGGCTCCTTAGAATTGGAGGATTCTATAAACGCAGGGACAGAAAAAACACAGGAATAGGATAGGAATGCACTTGCAAAAGAGAGCATTTGGAAACATAGGATTTCTGTCAACCTGGGTGTTTGGTTCACATGAATTGGAAGAACACAGGAATGGAGAAACATGGTCAAATTAAAGTCAAACCACGTGAAAAAAAAAAATCTTATTATGCCAGTAATGCAATTAGTCCTGTTCTTCATGCATATTGATTTGAAAAGGACGTCCAAGTGGATATTAAAATTCCTACATTTTTTCTTTGAAAGAGACACCAAAGGAAAAAATCCTCCAGTTTTGCATTGCTCCACTCCTTCTAACCAAATGCATGAATAGTAGTACCATAGTAGTTCCATAGCAAAGGATTCCTGATGGATCGACATGAATGCAGAGTAACAAAGTGATGCCACGAGTGTACAACCTCTTTGGCATAGTCTTGTCGACCTCAGCATCATTGGGTTGGATGTGGAGGATGGTGATGCTGGTGTGACAGTCAGAGGCGGGGAAGAATATCTGAGGCCTCTGTAAATAGCGCCGAGGGTACTGCTCCGCTGTGATGGACGGTTCCGTCGTTGGAGAAGCTTCGGTGAGGTGTGCGGCGGCGAGGCTGAAGCAGGAAAAGACAGACAACCTTAATCTGAAGTGGGACTCTAATATCATCTGCAATAGATGATGTAAAATACATCACCAAAAAGTGCTAGATGTAAAACACATCAGCCGTGCCACGGCCACTCCGACAGATGCTGTAAATACTATTCACTCTGAACTTAACTGAAGAAACTAAAGTTTACTGTCGAAACTAAATTTTACTGTCGAAACTGATTAAACTAGTCGTAGAGCATTGCAAGAGATGTTTAGGGCGTTCGAGCACTAGTAGCAGAGAAGCAGTGACCTAAATCAGCAGCCGCTCGAGCAGGGAACACACTACCAGAGAGCAAGTCATGCAACAGCACCATGAGCGAGTGCTAAAGTAGCAACTCCTATATATAGCTGCTGGAGGTTGTGCAACAGCAGCAGTAGCGCGAGCGAGAGCAAGAGCAGAGCAACAACATGAACGAGAGCAAGAGCGGAGCAGCAGCGCGACCGATAACAATAGTAGAGGAGAGCAGCAGCACAAACGAAAGCAAGAGCAGTGCAGCAGTGTGACCGACAACAAGAACAGATGCGCAGTGCGAGTGAGAGCTAGAGCAGCAACAACAGCACGAGCGAGAGCTGGAGCAGCTGCAGCTAGTGCCACCGTGGAAGTCGTTGCCGAGGAAGCAACAACATGTGGGAGAAACACCGTGGATGAAGTGGCCGGTGATGACGATGTCGATAGAGACCTGCTATGGCTGCTCGGTGTCGAGCACCGACAGCCCCGTGAGATCGAATAAAAGATAAAATGCAGTGGTGAGTGCAGAACCTCCTTGGTGGCGCCGAGTAGGCCTCAGCTTCATTGGAGGAATTGGTGATGGTGCTGCGTTTCCGGTGGGGCAGGTCAAGACGGTTCTGTGGGATGGAGGTGGCGCGATAGACGAGGCAAACATCGGGGCAGCTCCTTGGAGGTGGAGGACAGGGCGGCTGATCCGGCGGGACGACGAGATCGACGACAAATCCTCATCCGGTGCGGTGGATGAGGGACGGCGAGGTGTTGATGTGGACGACGTCGTCGGGGAAGAGTCTCCGGCTGGGCGGCGGTCGGGAGGCCAACGGAGGAGCGTTGGGTTTTGCCTATTTTGGCGGCCTCGGTGTATGAATGGGGGGACAAAGGGGAAGGTAGGGGGAGCCATGGCTTAGGGATGCGCTTGTCCAAAATGTAGGGTAAGTTACCAGCGTACCCCCACCGGTTTTGACCACGCGATGTCGAGCCGGCATTTCCGCCTAAGGGGTACAAGGGGGATTTCGCATGTCTAGGTTGCGGGACCAATTTCGGATGAGGAGGGAGTTTTCGCTCACGTTGAAATTTCGAGATAACAAGACGCGGCGTGGGTTGAAGAGGTGGGAGTTTCACAGCAGATGAGACAAAAGATACTCGAGCTTGAAAATTTCGGGATAACAAGGCACGTATTCCATGTTCGGCAGAACAAACTTAACGTGTACAAACAAAACAATTCATATAGGACACAAGAGAGTCATGTACCCTTTTACTATATTGCTATAAATGCCTTTGAAAAAACTACAAGAAAAATGTAAAAAAATCAGGAGAACAACATTACCCTGTACAGTACCAAATCAATTCGCACTTCCCTCAACAACAACAAAAAACAAATCAATTCCCACCACAAGAAAGAGACATGTCCCTTTTTATATGATTACAAATGCCAGGATCTCGAATTTCAATTTTTGAATCCATGTTATGTTGAATTCGAATATATCATGAGGTGACCTTGCGGTTTATAATGGATGTAGTCCTACATTTTGATCTTCTATCATATATGAACATTTTATTCCACCCTATGAACATATATATTGTCGTCTACCATATGGACTAAATTTGAATCAATTTTCCTTATTTTAATATGATTGTTGTCAAGTTATACCATCATTTAAATATTATCTTGATAACAAAAAACATGCATATAGCAGTAATCATATTTCACTATGCACTACATGTACCATACAGTCTCCTGCTACCTCTTGAGCACTTGCGTTGGTTTTCCCTTGAAGAGGAAAGGGTGGTGCAGCAAACTAGCATAAGTATTTCCCCCAGTTTTTGAGAACCAATGTATCAATCCAGTAGGAGGCTACGCGCGAGTCCCTCGCACCTACACAAAACAAATAAATCCTCGCAACCAATGCGATAAGGGGTTGTCAGTCCCTACACGGTCACTTATGAGAGTGAGATCTGATAGATATGATAAGATAATATTTTTGGTATTTTTATGATAAAGATGCAAAGTAAAATAAAGGCAATGAAAATAACTAAGTATTGGAGATTAATATGATAAAGATAGACCCAGGGGCCATAGGTTTCACTAGTGGCTTCTCTCAAGAGCATAGGTATTTTACGGTGGGTGAACAAATTACTGTTGAGCAATTGACAGAAGTGAGCAAAGTTATGAGAATATATAGGTATGATCATGTATACAGGCATCACGTCCAAGACAAGTAGACCCACTCCTGCCTGCATCTACTACTATTACTCCACACATTGACCGCTATCCAGCATGCATCTAGAGTATTAATCCCTCCGCTCCTTTTTACTCTGCATATTAGAATTCTCTGAAGTCAAACTTCATAAAGTTTGACCGTATTTATATGAAAAAATATCAACATCTGCCATGCTAAAGTTATACAATATGAAACTTTAAGTCATGAAACATCTATTGATATTGATTTCAGATTGTGAATGTTGGTACTTTTTTCTATAAAGTTGGTCAAACTTTACGAGGCTTGACTCCAGTCAAATCTTATATGCGAACTAAAAAGGACCGGTGGGAGTAAGTTCATAAGAACAGAGTAACGCCTTAAGCAAGATGACATGATGTAGAGGGATAAACTCATGCAATATGATGAAAACCCCATCTTGTTATCCTCAATGGCAACAATACAATACGTGCCTTGCTTCCCCTACTGTCACTGGGAAAGGACACCGCAAGATTGAACCCAAAGCAAAGCACTTCTCCCATTGCATGAAAGATCAATCTAGTAGGCCAAACCAAACTGATAATTCAAAGAGACTTGCAAAGATAACCAATCATACATAAAAGAATTCAGAGAAGATCCAAATATTGCTCATAGATAAACTTGATAATAAACCCACAATTCATCGGTCTCAACAAACACACCGCAAAAAGAAGATTACATCGAATAGATCTCCACAAGAGAGGGGGAGAACTTTGTATTGAGATCCAAAAAGAGAGAAGAAGCCATCTAGCTAATAACTATGGACCCGAAGGTCTGAGGTAAACTACTCACACTTCATCGGAGAGGCTATGGTGTTGATGTAGAAGCCCTCTCTGATCGATGCCCCCTCCAGCAGAGCTCCGGAACAGGCCCCAAGATGGGATCTCGTGGATACAGAAAGTTGCGGCGGTGGAATTAGGGTTTTGGCTCCTTGTCTGGTCGTTTGGGGGTACTTAGGTATATATAGGAGGAAGAAGTACGTCGGTGGAGCAACAGGGGGCCCACGAGGGTGGAGGGCGCGCCTGGGGGGGGGGGGGGGGTAGGCGCGCCCCCTACCTCGTGGCCTCCCTGTTGGTTGCTTGACGTAGGGTCCAAGTCTCCTGGTTCTTGTCCGTTCCAAAAATCACGTTCCCGAAGGTTTCATTCCGTTTGGACTCCGTTTGATATTCCTTTTCTTCGAAACCCTAAAATAGGCAAAAACAACAATTCTGGGTTAGGCCTCCGGTTAATAGGTTAGTCCCAAAAATAATATAAAAGTGGATAATAAAGCCCAATAATGTCCAAAACAGAAGATAATATAGCATGGAGCAATCAAAAATTATAGATACGTTGGAGACGTATCAAGCATCCCCAAGCTTAATTCCTGCTCGTCCTCGAGTAGGTAAATGATAAAAACAGAATTTTTCATGTGGAATGCTACTTGGCATATTTTCAACGTAATTCTTCTTAATTGTGGTATGAATAATCAGATCCGAAAGATTCAAGACAAAAGTTTAATATTGACATAGAAATAATAATACTTCAAGCATACTAACTAAGCAATTATGTCTCTTCAAAATAACATGGCCAAGAAAGTTATCCCTACAAAATCATATAGTATGGCTATGCTCTATCTTCACCACACAAAGTATTTAAATTATGCGCAACCCCGATGACAAGCCAAGCAATTGTTTCATACTTTTGGTGTTCTCAAACTTTTTCAATATTCACGCAATACATGAGCGTGAGCCATGGATATAGCACTTTAGGTAGAATAGAATGGTGGTTGTGGAGGAGACAACAAGGGAGAAGATAGTCTCACATCAACTAGGCGTATCAACGGGCTATGGAGATGCCCATCAATAGATATCAATGTGAGTGAGTAGGGACTGCCATGCAACGGATGCACTAGAGCTATAAGTATATGAAATCTCAAAAAGAAACTAAGTGGGTGTGCATCCAACTTGCTTGCTCACGAAGACCTAGGGCATTTTGAGGAAGCCCATCATTGGAATATACAAGCCAAGTTCTATAACGAATAATACCCACTAGTATATGAAAGTGATAACATAGGAGACTCTCTATTATGAAGATCATGGTGCTAGTTTGAAGCACGAGTGTGGTAAAAGGATAGTAGCATTGTCCCTTCTCTCTTTTTCTCTCATTTTTTTATTTGGGCCTTTCCTCTTTTTTATGGCCTCTTTTTTATTTTTTATTTTTATTTTTCGTTCGGAGTCTCATCTTGACTTGTGGGGAAATCATAGTCTCCATCATCCTTTCCTCATTGGGACAATGCTCTAATAATGATGATCATGACACTTTTATTTACTTACAACTCAACAATTACAACTCGATACTTAGAACAAGATATGACTCTATATGAATGCCTCTGGCGGTGTACCGGGATATGCAATGACTCAAGAGTGACATGTATGAAAGAATTATGAACGGTGGCTTTGCCACAAATACAATGTCAACTACATGATCATGCAAAGCAATATGACAATGATGGAGCGTGTCATAGTAAACGGAATGGCGGAAAGTTGCATGGAAATATATCTTGGAATGGCTATGGAAATGCCATGATAGGTAGGTATGGTTTTTGTTTTAATGAAGGTATATGGTGGGTGTATGACACCGGCGAAAGGTGTGCGATATTAGAGAGGCTAGCAATGGTGGGAGGGTGAGAGTGCGTATGATCCATGGACTCAACATTAGTCATAAAGAACTCATATACTTATTGCAAAAATCTACAAGCTATCAAAGCAAAGTATTACGCGCATGCTCCTAGGGGGATAGATTGGTAGGAAAAGACCATCGCTCGTCCCCGACCACCACTCATAAGGAAGACAATCAATAAATAAATCATGCTATGACTTCATCACATAACGGTTCACCATACGTGCATGCTACGGGAATCAAAAACTTTAACACAAGTATTTCTCAAATTCACAACTACTCAACTAGCAGGACTCAAATATCACCATCTCCATATCTCAAAACAATTATCAAGTATCAAACTTCTCATAGTATTCAACACACTCATAAGAGAATTTTATTATTAATCTTGTATACCTAGCATATTAGGATTATTTAAGCAAATTACCATGATATTTAAGACTCTAAAAATAATCTAAGTGAAGCATGAGAGATCAATAGTTTCTATAAAACAAATCCACCACCGTGCTCCAAAAGATATAAGTGAAGTACTAGAGCAAAACTATATAGCTCAAAAGATATAAGTGAAGCACATAGATTATTCTAATAATTTACAAATCATATGTGTCTCTCTCAAAAGGTGTGTACAGAAAATATGATTGTGGTAAACTAAGAAATAAAGACTCAAATCATACAAGACGCTCCAAGAAAAACACATATCATGTGGTGAATAAAAATATAGCTTCAAGTAAAGTTACCGATAGAAGTAGACGAAAGAGGGGATGACATCCGGGGCATCCCAAAGCTTTGCATTTTTGGTGTCCTTAGATTATATTGGGGGTGCCATGGTCATCCCCAAGATTAGGCTCTTGCCACTCCTTGTTCCATAATCCATCAAATCTTTACCCAAAACTTGAAAACTTCACAACACAAAACTTAAAGTAGAAAATCTCGTGAGCTCCGTTAGCGACAGAAAACAAAAGACCACTTCAAGGTACTGTAATGAACTCATTATTTATTTATATTGGTGTTAAACCTACTGTATTCCAACTTCTATATGGTTTATAAACTATTTTACTAGCCATAGATTCATCAAAATAAGCAAACAACACACGAAAAACAGAATCTGTCAAAAACAGAACAGTCTGTAGTAATCTGTAGCTAGCACAAGATCTGGAACCTCAAAAATTCTAAAATAAATTGCTTTACGTGAGGAATTTATCTATTAATCATCTGCCAAAAGAATTAACTAAATAGAACTTTCCAAATAAAAATGGCAGCAGTTCTCGTGAGTGCTAAAGTTTCTGTTTTTTACAGCAAGATTAACAAGACTTTCCCCAAGTCTTCCCAATGGTTCTACTTGGCTCAAACACTAATTAAACACAAAAAACACAACCAAAACAGAGTCTAGATAAATTATTTATTACGAAACAGGAGCAAAAAGCAAGGAATAAAAATAAAATTGGGATGTCTCCCAACAAGCGCTATCGTTTAACGCCCCTAGCTAGGCATAAAAAGCAAGGATAGATCTAGGTATTGCCATCTTTGGTAGGCAATTCTTCAATAAGGCATCTACCATCCTTATGAATTTCTTTCTTTTTATTGATTATCAAACTTTTAGGCACAAGATCGAGAAATTCATTTGTAACAAATGGTTCCTTAATGATAGCAAAAAGATTGGGATGAATACTTATAGATTTGAGATCCGCGGTTTCCTTACTAGAAGATTCACCCTTATTTTTAGGAACATACATAAGCTTGGAAATTTTAGTGGGAGGACTTGGAGTATTCTTTACGATAGAAAAAGCGGTTCCCAAGTTGGTAATAATACCCTCAAGTTTATCGATTCTAGTGGAATCATGATTTATTCTTTCATTAACTATAGGTTCCTTCTCTTTAATATTTTTCAAAGCTACTCCTACTATAGATCCACATTGGGTAATTTGGTTGTGGATGTTTTTATCAAAATTTTCAATTAACTCAACGGTAGCAACTTTATTTTCAATAATTTCAAGTTTTTGCATTACATGCTCCAAAGTTAACATAGTTCCATTAACCAAAAGAGGTGGTGAGCCAAACAAATCTATCATAGCATTATAAGAATCAAAAGTATGGCTACGCAAGAAGTTCCCTTCGGTAATGGTATCAAGGATATATCTGTGCCAAGGTGTAGCGCCTACATAAAAATTGCAAAGAAGAACGGAAATAGATTGCTTCATGGTAGATCTATTTTGAGCATTGCAAATTCTATACCAAGCGTCTTTTAGATTTTCTCCCTCCCTTTGCTGAAAATTTAGAACTTCATTCTCGGGAGACAATGGAGAAGAAAAGGTACTAGCCATAACGACAAGCAAACGGAAAAGAGGCGAACGGAAAAGAGGGGGAGGATAGAGAGAGAGGGGGCGAATAAAACGGCAAGGGTGAAGTGGGGGAGAGGAAAACGAGATGCAAATGGCAAATAATGTAATGCGGGAGAGAAGGGTTTGTGATGGGTACTTGGTATGTTGACTTTTGCGTAGACCTCCCCAGCAAACGACGCCAGAAATACTTCTTGCTACCTCTTGAGCACTTGCGTTGGTTTTCCTTTGAAGAGGAAAGGGTGGTGCAGCAAAGTAGCGTAAGTATTTCCCTCAATTTTTGAGAACCAAGGTATCAATCCAGTGGGAGGATACGTGCGAGTCCCTCGCACCTACGCAAAACAAATAAATCCTCGCAACCAACGCAATAAGGGGCTGTCAATCCCTACACGGTCACTTACGAGAGTGAGATCTGATAGATATGATAAGATAATATTTTTTGTATTTTTATGATAAAGATGCAAAGTAAAATAAAGGCAATGAAAATAACTAAGTATTGGAGATTAATATGATAAAGATAGACCCGGGGGCCATAGGTTTCACTAGTGGCTTCTCTCAAGAGCATAAGTATTTTACGGTGGGTGAACAAATTACTGTTGAGCAATTGACAGAATTGAGCATAGTTATGAGAATATATAGGTATGATCATGTATATAGGCATCACGTCCGAGACAAGTAGACCGACTCCTGCCTGCATCTACTACTATTACTCCACACATCGACTGCTATCCAGCATGCATCTAGAGTATTAAGTTCATAAGAACAGAGTAATGCCTTAAGCAAGATGACATGATGTAGAGGGATAAACTCATGCAATATGATGAAAACCCCATCTTGTTATCATCGATGGCAACAATACAATACGTGCCTTGTTGCCCCTACTATCACTGGGAAAGGACACCGCAAGATTGAACCCAAAGCTAAGCACTTCTCCCATTGCAAGAAAGATCAATCTAGTAGGCCAAACCAAACTGATAATTCAAAGAGACTTGCAAAGATAACCAATCATACATAAAAGAAATCAGAGAAGATTCAAATATTGCTCATAGATAAACTTGATCATAAACCCACAATTCATCGGTCACAACAAACACACCGCAAAAAGAAGATTACATCGAATAGATCTCCACAAGAGAGGGGGAGAACTTTGTATTGAGATCCAAAAAGAGAGAAGAAGCCATCTAGCTAATAACTATGGACCCGAAGGTCTGAGGTAAACTACTCACACTTCATCGGAGAGGCTATGGTGTTGATGTAGAAGCCCTCCGTGATCGATGCCCCCTCCGGCGGAGCTCCGGAACAAGCCCCAAGATGGGATCTCGTGGATACAGAAAGTTGCGGTGGTGGAATTAGGGTTTTGGCTTCGTGTCTGATCGTTTGGGGGTACGTAGGTATATATAGGAGGAAGAAGTACGTCGGTGGAGCAACAAGGGGCCCACGAGGGTGGAGGGCGCGCCTGGGGGGGGGGGGTAGGCGCGCCCCTACCTCGTGGCCTCCCTGTTGGTTGCTTGACGTAGGGTCCAA
Source organism: Triticum urartu (assembly GCF_056163025.1). Classification (NCBI taxonomy): domain Eukaryota; kingdom Viridiplantae; phylum Streptophyta; class Magnoliopsida; order Poales; family Poaceae; genus Triticum; species Triticum urartu. The sequence continues at coordinate 358,536,013 of NC_141877.1, forward strand.
GTCTCCTGGATCTTGTCCATTCCAAAAATCACATTCCCGAAGGTTTCATTCCGTTTGGACTCCGTTTGATATTCCTTTTCTTCGAAACCCTAAAATAGGCAAAAAATAGCAATTCTGGGCTGGGCCTCCGGTTAATAGGTTAGTCCCTAAAATAATATAAAAGTGAATAATAAAGCCCAATAATGGCCAAAATAGAAGATAATATAGCATGGAGCAATCAAAAATTATAGATACGTTGGAGACATCATCTCCAATTCAAATATTTGTATCCATTTTATGTTGCATTCAAATCACAGTACATTGGTCTAGGTAGCGAGATGTTCGGGATAATCTAAACCCCGTTTTTGTATGTATAATTTTTGGCTGAATTGGGACAACTTTTGGTATGAGCTTCTTGCCAAACCGGAGATTCTCTCAACAAGCCTCGTGGTTCCGAGAGGGAACGTGTCACCTTTGTGTGCGAAACAATATACGCTACCTGTTAGGTTTCGTAGTAATTTCAAAAAAATTCCTACGCACACGCTAGATCATGGTGATGCATAGCAACGAGAGGGGGAGAGTGTGATCTACGTACCCGTGTAGATCGACAACGGAAGCGTTAACTTGGTTGATGTAGTCGTACGTCTCCACGGCCCGACCGATCAAGCACCGAAACTACGGCACCTCCGAGTTCTAGCACACGTTCAGCTTGATGACGATCCCCGGACTCCGATCCAGCAAAGTGTCGGGGAAGAGTTCCGTCAGCACGACGGCGTGGTGACGATCTTGATGTACTACCGTCGCAGGGCTTCGCCTAAGCACCACTACAATATTATCGTGGACTATGGTGGAAGGGGGCACCGCACACGGCTAAGAATATGATCACGTGGATCAACTTGTGTGTCTAGGGGTGCCCCCCCGCCCACGTATATAAAGGAGCAAGGGGAGGAGGCCGGCCGGCCCTATAGGCGCGCCAAGGAGGAGTCCTCCTCCTAGTAGGAGTAGGACTCCTACTAGGAGGGGGAAAGAAGTGGGGAGGGAGAAGGAAAGGGGGGCGCCGCCCCCCCTCTCCTAGTCCAATTCGGACCAGGGGGGGAAGAGGCGCGCGGCCCACCTATGGCTGCCCCTCTCTCTCCACTAAGGCCCATATGGCCCATTACTTCTCCCGGGGGGGGTTCCGGTAACCCTCTGGCTCTCCGGTTTTCTCCGAAATCACCCGGAACACTTCCGGTGTCTGAATATAGCCGTCCAATATATCAATATTTATGTCTCGACCATTTTGAGACTCCTCGTCATGTCCGTGATCACATCCGGGACTCCGAACTAACTTCGGTACATCAAAACTCATAAACTCATAATATAACTGTCATCGAAACCTTAAGCGTGCGGACCCTACGGGTTCGAGAACAATGTAGACATGACTGAGACACGTCTCTGGTCAATAACCAATAGCGGAACCTGGATGCTCATATTGGCTCCTACATATTCTACGGAGATCTTTTATCGGTCAGACCGCATAACAACATACGTTGTTCCCTTTGTCATCGGTATGTTACTTGCCCGAGATTCGATCGTCGGTATCCCATACCTAGTTCAATCTCGTTACCGGCAAGTCTCTTTACTCGTTCCGTAATACATCGTCTCACAACTAACTCATTAGTTGCAATGCTTGCAAGGCTTATGTGATGTGTATTACCGAGAGGGCCCAGAGATACCTCTCCGACAATCGAAGTGACAAATCCTAATCTGGAAATACGCCAACCCAACATGTACCTTTGGAGACACCTGTAGAGCACCTTTATAATCACCCATTTACGTTGTGACATTTGGTAGCACACAAAGTGTTCCTCCGACAAACGGGAGTTGCATAATCTCATAGTCATAGGAACATGTATAAGTCATGAAGAAAGCAATAGCAACATACTAAACGATCGGGTGCTAAGCTAATGGAATGGGTCATGTCAATCAGATCATTCACCTAATGATGTGATCCCGTTAATCAAATAACAACTCTTTGTTCATGGTCAGGAAACATAACCATCTTTGATTAACGAGCTAGTCAAGTAGAGGCATACTAGTGACACTCTGTTTGTCTATGTATTCACACATGTATTATGTTTCCGGTTAATACAATTCCAGCATGAATAATAAACATTTATCATGATATAAGGAAATAAATAATAACTTTATTATTGCCTCTAGGGCATATTTCCTTCAGTCTCCCACTTGCACTAGAGTCAATAATCTAGATTACACAGTAATGATTCTAACACCCATGGAGCCTTGGTGCTGATCATGTTTTGCTCATGGAAGAGGCTTAGTCAACGGGTCTGCAACATTCAGATCCGTATGTATCTTGCAAATCTCTATGTCTCCCACCTGGACTAGATCCCGGATGGAATTGAAGCGTCTTTTGATGTGCTTGGTTCTCTTGTGAAATCTGGATTCCTTTGCCAAAGCAATTGCACCAGTATTGTCACAAAAGATTTTCATTGGACCCGATGCACTAGGTATGACACCTAGATCAATTATGAACTCCTTCATCCAGACTCCTTCATTTGCTGCTTCCGAAGCAGCTATGTACTCCGCTTCACATGTAGATCCTGCTACAACGCTTTGTTTAGAACTGCACCAACTGACAGCTCCACCGTTTAATGTAAACACGTATCCGGTTTGCGATTTAGAATCGTCCGGATCAGTGTCAAAGCTTGCATCAACGTAACCTTTTACGACGAGCTCTTTGTCACCTCCATATATGAGAAACATATCCTTAGTCCTTTTCAGGTATTTCAGGATGTTCTTGACCGCTGTTCAGTGATCCACTCCTGGATCACTTTGGTACCTCCCTACTAGACTTATAGCAAGGCACACATCAGGTCTGGTACACAGCATTGCATACATGATAGAGCCTATGGCTGAAGCATAGGGAACATCTTTCATTTTCTCTCTATCTTCTGCAATGGTCGGGCATTGAGTCTTACTCAACTTCACACCTTGTAACACAGGCAAGAACCCTTTCTTTGCTTGATCCATTTTGAACTTCTTCAAAACTTTGTCAAGGTATGTGCTTTGTGAAAGTCCAATTAAGCGTCTTGATCTATCTCTATAGATCTTAATGCCTAATATGTAAGCAGCTTCACCGAGGTCTTTCATTGAAAAACTTTTATTCAAGTATCTCTTTATGCTATCTAGAAATTGTATATCATTTCCAATTAGTAATATTTCATCCACATATAATATCAGAAATGCTACAGAGCTCCCACTCACTTTCTTGTAAATACAGGCTTCTCCAAAAGTCTGTATAAAACCAAATGCTTTGATCACACTATCAAAGCGTTTATTCCAACTCCGAGAGGCTTGCACCAGTCCATAAATGGATCGCTGGAGCTTGCACACTTTGTTAGCTCCCTTTGGATCGACAAAACCTTCTGGTTGCATCATATACAACTCTTCTTCCAGAAATCCATTCAGGAATGCAGTTTTGACATCCATCTGCCAAATTTCATAATCATAAAATGCGGCAATTGCTAACATGATTCGGACAGACTTAAGCATTGCTACGGGTGAGAAGGTCTCATCATAGTCAATCCCTTGAACTTGCCGAAAACCTTTTGCGACAAGTCGAGCTTTGTAGACAGTAATATTATCGTCAGCGTTAGTCTTCTTCTTGAAGATCCATATTCTCAATTGCTTGCCGATCATCGGGCAAGTCAACCAAAGTCCATACTTTGTTCTCATACATGGATCCCATCTCAGATTTCATGGCTTCAAGCCATTTTGCGGAATCTGGGCTCACCATCGCTTCTTCATAGTTTGTAGGTTCATCATGATCTAGTAGCATGACTTCCAGAACAGGATTACCGTACCACTCTGGCGCGGATCTCACTCTGGTTGATCTACGAGGTTCAGTAGTATCTTGTTCTGAAGTTTCATGATCATCATCATTAGCTTCCTCACTAACTGGTGTAGGTGTCACTGAAACAGTTTTCTGTGATGCACTACTTTCCAATAAGGGAGCAGGTACATTTACCTCGTCATGTTCTACTTTCCTCCCACTCACTTCTTTCAAGAGAAACTCCTTCTCCAGAAAGTTTCCGAATTTAGCAACAAAAGTCTTGCCTTCAGATCTGTGATAGAAGGTGTATCCAATAGTTTCCTTTGGATATCCTATGAAGACACATTTCTCCGATTTGGGTTCGAGCTTATCAGGTTGAAGTTTTTTCACATAAGCATCGCAGCCCCAAACTTTTAGAAACGACAACTTTGGTTTCTTGCCAAACCACAGTTCATAAGGCGTCGTCTCAACGGATTTTGATGGTGCCCTATTTAACGTGAATGCGGCCGTCTCTAGAGCGTATCCCCAAAACAATAGCGGTAAATCAGTAAGAGACATCATAGATCGCACCATATCTAGTAAAGTACGATTACGATGTTCGGACACACCATTACGCTGTGGTGTTCCGGGTGGCGTGAGTTGCGAAACTATTCCACAATTTTTCAAATGTACACCAAACTCATAACTCAAATATTCTCCTCCACGATCAGATCGTAGGAATTTTATTTTCTTGTTACGATGATTTTCTACTTCACCCGGAAATTCTTTGAACTTTTCAAATGTTTCAGACTTGTGTTTCATTAAGTAGATATACCCATATCTTCTTAAGTCATCTGTGAAGGTGAGAAAATAACGATATCCGCCACGAGCCTCAATATTCATCGGACCACATACATCTGTATGTATGATTTCCAACAAATATGTTGCTCTCTCCATAGTACCAGAGAACGGTGTTTTAGTCATCTTGCCCATGAGGCACGGTTCGCAAGTACCAAGTGATTCAAAATCAAGTGGTTCCAAAAGTCCATCAGTATGGAGTTTCTTCATGCGCTTTACACTGATATGACCTAAACGGCAGTGCCACAAATAAGTTGCACTATCATTATCAACTCTGCATCTTTTGGCTTCAACACTATGAATATGTGTGTCACTACTATCGAGATTCAATAAAAATAGACCACTCTTTAAGGGTTCATGACCATAAAAGATATTACTCATATAAATAGAACAACCATTATCCTCAGATTTAAATGAATAACCGTCTCGCATCAAACAAGATCCAGACATAATGTTCATGCTTAACGCTGGCACCAAATAACAATTATTTAGGTCTAATATTAATCCCGAAGGTAGATGTAGAGGTAGCGTGCCGACTGCGATCACATCGACTTTGGAACCGTTTCCCACGCGCATCGTCACCTCGTCCTTAGCCAATCTTCGCTTAATCCGTAGTCCCTGTTTCGAGTTGCAAATATTAGCAACAGAACCAGTATCAAATACCCAGGTGCTACTGCGAGCATTAGTAAGGTACACATCAATAACATGTATATCACATATACCTTTGTTCACCTTGCCATCCTTCTTATCCGCCAAATACTTGGGGCAGTTCCGCTTCCAGTGACCAGTCTGCTTGCAGTAGAAGCACTCAGTTTCAGGCTTAGGTCCATGTTTGGGTTTCTTCTCTTGAGTAGCAACTTGCTTGTTGTTCTTTTTGAAGTTCCCCTTCTTCTTCCCTTTGCCCTTTTTCTTGAAACTAGTGGTCTTGTTGAGCATCAACACTTGATGCTCCTTCTTGATTTCTACCTCCGCAGCTTTCAGCATTGCGAAGAGCTCGGGAATAGTCTTATTCATTCCTTGCATATTATAGTTCATCACGAAGCTCTTGTAGCTTGGTGGTAGTGATTGGAGAATTCTGTCAATGACCCAATCATTTGGAAGATTAACTCCCAATTGAATCAAGTGATTATTATACCCAGACATTTTGAGTATATGCTCACTGACAGAACTGTTCTCCTCCATCTTGCAGCTATAGAACTTATTGGAGACTTCATATCTCTCAATCCGGGCATTTGCTTGAAATATTAACTTCAACTCCTGGAACATCTCATATGCTCCATGACGTTCAAAAACATCGTTGAAGTCCCGATTCTAAGCCGTAAAGCATGGCACACTGAACTATCGAGTAGTCATCAGCTTTGCTCTGCCAGACGTTCATAACATCTAGTGTTGCTCCAGCAGCAGGCCTGGCACCCAGCGGTGCTTCTAGGACGTAATTCTTCTGTGCAGCAATGAGGATAATCCTCAACTTACGGACCCAGTCCGTGTAATTGCTACCATCATCTTTCAACTTTGCTTTCTCAAGGAACGCATTAAAATTCAATGGAACAACAGCACGAGCCATCTATCTACAATCAAGCATAAACAAGCAAGATACTATCAGGTACTAAGTTTCATGATAAATTTTTAGGTTCAATTAATTTACTTAAAGAACTCCCACTTAGATAGACATCCCTCTAATCCTCTAAGTGATTACGTGATCCAAATCAACTAAACCATGTCCGATCATCACGTGAGATGGAGTAGTTTCATTGGTGAACATCACTATGTTGATCATATCTACTATATGATTCACGCTCGACCTTTCGGTCTCCGTGTTCCGAGGCCATATCTGTATATGCTTGGCTCGTCAAGTATAACCTGAGTATTCCGCGTGTGCAACTGTTTTGCACCCGTTGTATTTGAACGTAGAGCCTATCACACCCGATCATCACGTGGTGTCTCAGCACGAAGAACTTTCGCAACGGTGCATACTCAGGGAGAACACTTCTTGATAATTAGTGAGAGATCATCTTATAATGCTACCGTCAATCAAAGCAATATAAGATGCATAAAAGATAAACATCACATGCAATCAATATAAGTGATATGATATGGCCATCATCATCTAGTGCAAAGCACGTCGGGAGAACCGGTCTCGCGTAAGCGTACGCGTAATGTCGGTCCGGGCCGCTTCATCCAACAATACCACCGAACCAAAGTATGACATGCTGGTAAGCAGTATGACTTATATCGCCCACAACTCACTTGTGTTCTACTCGTGCATATAACATCAACATATAAAACCTAGGCTCGGATGCCACTGTTGGGTTTCATAGTAATTTCAAAAAATTTCCTACGCACACACAAGATCATGGTGATGCATAGCAACGAGAGGGGGAGAGTGTGATCTACGTACCCTTGTAGATCGACAACGGAAGCATTAACTTGGTTGATGTAGTCGTACGTCTCCACGGCCCAACCGATCAAGCACCGAAACTACGGCACCTCCGAGTTCTAGCACACGTTCAGCTCGATGACGATCCCCGGACTCCGATCCAGCAAAGTGTCGGGGAAGAGTTCTGTCAGCACGACGACGTGGTGACGATCATGATGTACTACTGTCGCAGGGCTTCGCCTAAGCACCGCTACAATATTATCGAGGACTATGGTGGAAGGGGGCACCGCACACGGCTAAGAATATGATCACATGGATCAACTTGTGTGTCTAGGGGTGCCCCCCCGCCCCCGTATATAAAGGAGCAAGGGGAGGAGGCCGGCCGGCCCTATAGGTGCGCCAAGGAGGAGTCCTCCTCCTAGTAGGAGTAGGACTCCTACTAGGAGGGGGAAAGAAGTGGGGAGGGAGAAGGAAAGGGGGACGCCCCCCCCTCTCCTAGTCCAATTCGTACCAGGGGGGAGGAGGCGCGCGGCCCACCTATGGCTGCCCCTCTCTCTCCACTAAGGCCTATATGGCCCATTACTTCTCCCGGGGGGGTTCCGGTAACCCTCTGACTCTCCGTTTTTCTCCGAAATCACACGGAACACTTCCGGTGTCCGAATATAGCCATCCAATATATCAATCTTTATGTCTCGACCATTTCGAGACTCCTCGTCATGTCCGTGATCACATCCGGGACTCCGAACTAACTTCGGTACATCAAAACTCATAAACTCATAATATAATTGTCATCGAAACCTTAAGCGTGCGGACCCTACGGGTTCGAGACCAATGTAGACATGACCGAGACACGTCTCTGGTCAATAACCAATAGCGGAACCTGGATGCTCATATTGGCTCCTACAAATTCTACGAAGATCTTTTATCGGTCAGACCGCATAACAACATACGTTGTTCCCTTTGTCATTGGTATGTTACTTGCCCGAGATTCGATCGTCGGTATCCCATACCTAGTTCAATCTCGTTACCGGCAAGTCTCTTTACTCGTTCCGTAATACATCATCTCACAACTAACTCATTAGTTGCAATGCTTGCAAGGCTTATGTGATGTGTATTACCGAGAGGGCCCAGAGATACCTCTCCGACAATCGGAGTGACAAATCCTAATCTCGAAATACGCCAACCCAACATGTACCTTTGGAGACACCTGTAGAGCACCTTTATAATCACCCATTTATGTTGTGACGTTTGGTAGCACACAAAGTGTTCCTCCGGCAAACGGGAGTTGCATAATCTCATAGTCATAGGAACATGTATAAGTCATGAAGAAAGCAATAGCAACATACTAAACGATCGGGTGCTAAGCTAATGGAATGGGTCATGTCAATCAGATCATTCACCTAATGATGTGATCCCGTTAATCAAATAACAACTCTTTGTTCATGGTCAGGAAACATAACCATCTTTGATTAACGAGCTAGTCAAGTAGAGGCATACTAGTGACACTCTGTTTGTCTATGTATTCACACATGTATTATGTTTCCGGTTAATACAATTCCAGCATGAATAATAAACATTTATCATGATATAAGGAAATAAATAATAACTTTATTATTGCCTCTAGGGCATATTTCCTTCACTACCTCCCCCTGATTTTCTTTACAGAGGCAACATTGAACTATATGAGTGCCCTGTTAAATTTTGGAATTATTTTGGGTTTGTTAGGCCTTTTTATACACTAGCAGAACATGCCCGTGCGTTGCAATGGGGGGCATCTTTCATACACACATTCGATAACATCTGCAAAAAATATTCTTAAAAAAATATTTATTGACACAATTTCAAACAATATGAAAATCAACTTTAAGCCTCTGGTTTACGTAAAACTCGTATCAACAATTTAATGTGCATCATCGTACAGGGGTTGGTAGTGCACTGTGCATAACAAAGAAGATGATTATGTACCTGTTTTAACCTTTAGGATATGGTAGTTGATAGGAATCAACATCCCCTATAGTGCCAATAATAGATTATGTGAGAGCATCTAATTGTCATATATATTAAATTTGAATAGGGTAGAAAACATATATAATAGACATTTATTAAATGCCCCACATAGAGAACATAGTAGTTAAGTTTACATTCCGGGTTTGTTTGGCCTTTTTATATATTAATTGAGTTTCTAGACATTTAATGTGCATAATTCAAATTGGAACTGCAAGCACATGCTCCGGTGCACAAAAGTTGGTTGAAAAATCACGTGTGTGTCCATGGGTGAATTTCTAGGTCCCATACAAGAAATGGGAATGAAATTCAAACATCTGGGCGTCGTGACTCGCCCGAGAACATTGAGAAACTTGGTTTTTAAATTCCTGTAAATCCAAAACTCGCCTGGAAATCATGAAACTTGGTATGGTGTCATGTCATGGCAGTAACATGTTGTGGTAAAAAACTTGGCCGAATTGGAACAAGTTTTGGTATAAGCTTCTTGTAAACCGGAGCTTCTCTCAAGAAGGCTCGTGGTTCTAAGAGGGAACGTGTCACCTTTGTGTGCGAAGCGATATACGCTGCCCCCCCCCCCCCCCCGATTTTCTTTATAGAGGCAACATAGAACTATATGAGTGTCGTGTTAAATTTTGGGATTACTCCGGGTTCGCTTGGCCTTTTTTATACATTAATTGAGTTTCTAGTCATTTAATGTGCATAATTCAATTTTGAACTACAAGCACATCCTCGAGTGCACCAAAGTTGGTTGAAAAATAATATGTGTCTTCGGGTGAATTTCTAGGTCCCATGCGAGAAATGGGAATGAAATTCAAACATCTGGGCATCGTGGCTCGGCCGGGAACATTGAGAAACTTGGTTTTAAAATTCTTCTAAATCCAAAACATGCATGAAAATCATGGAACTTGGCATGGTGTCATGTCATGGTACTAACATGCTGTCGTAAAAAAATGGCTGAATTGGAACAAATTTTGGTATAAGCTTCTTGCAAACCGTAGCTTCTCTCAACAATGCTCGTGGTTCCGAGAGGGAACGTGTCACCTTTGTGTACAAAATGATATACGCTGCTGAAAGCACAAGTGCTCCCTAGGTGATTTTGGTAATTAATGTCAAAATATCTCTTGTTGGACTAATATTTTTATCTAGTATATTTCAGAAAATTCAACAAAGGTGTGGCCTGGACAAGAGGATGTGGAACCCCTTCAAGAAGCTAAGGACAGAAGATTGGCAAAAAATCTCAAGGCTCTTCATTTCTATTTTAGTGATCCAAGATCACATTGAGTCCATAGGAAAGCCAATACTATTAAAAGGGGATGAGGTGTTGCTTAATGGTCTACTTGCTCAAGTGCTTAGTGATATGCTCCAAAGCCCACAACCACTTTCTCATTTCCACATATGTCCAAAACCTAAAGTCAAACTCGGCCTCACCGATTTGATCTATCCGGCGCCACCGAGTTCACTTGACATAGCAACTGCCAGAAACCCTAATCAGTTCGGTCTCACTGATGGGATCTCGGTCTCACCTAGATGGGCTTGCAAACTCTCAGTTGCCTGTTGCAATTATTTCAGTCTCACTGAGATACGCAGTCGATCTCACCGAGTTTGCTTGACCAACTCTCTATTTGCTTATCACCAAAATTGGTCTCACCGAGTTTGTGTAATCAGTCAAACCAAGTCTAGGTTTTACCCTAAGCCTAGCACATCGGTCCCACCGAGTTGATCATATCGGTCCCACCGAAAATCCTAATGTTCACATTTTGAACTGAATCGGTCTCACCGAGTTCACAAATTCGGTCTGACCAAGTTGGCTCTTTTGTGTGTAACGGTTAGATTTTGTATGGAGGCTATAAATATCCCTCCCCCTTCTCCATTTGAGATAGAGCCATCAGAATGTTCCTACACTTCCACTACTCATTTTCTGAGAGAGAACCACCTACTCATGTGTTGAGACCAAGACATTCCAATCCAACCACAAGAATCTTGATCTCTAGCCTTCCCAAGTTGCTTTCCACTCAAATCATCTTTCCACCATATCCAAATCTGTGAGAGAGAGTTGAGTGTTGGGGAGACTATCATTTGAAGCACAAGAGCAATGAGTTCATCATCAACACACCATCTATTACCTTTTGGAGAGTGGGGTCTCCTAGATTGGTTAGGTGTCAATTGGGAGCCTCAATCAAGATTGTGGAGTTGAACCAAGGAGTTTGTAAGGGCAAGGAGATCGCCTACTTCGTGAAGATCTACCCAAGTGAGGCAAGTCCTTCGTGGGCAATGGCCATGGTGGGATAGACAAGGTTGCTTCTTCGTGGACCCTTCGTGGGTGGAGCCCTCCGTGGACTCGCGAACCGTTACCCTTCGTGGGTTGAAGTCTCCATCAATGTGGATGTATGATAGTACCACGTATCGGAACCACGCCAAAAATCTCTGTGTCTCCAATTGCGTTTGCACACTCCAATCCCATCCCTTTACTTTATTGCAATTTATATGTTTTGCTTTCCGCTGCTCATATACTCTTGCCATGCTTTCTTGAAATGTATTGTGAATGTTAAACTTGTTCTAAAACTCCACCTTAACTTGAAGAACTTAAAAACTGCTACTTTTCTTTGTTGAGGGTCTAATCACCCCCCTCTAGACACCTCTTCTCGATCCTTTCAATTGGTATTAGAGCATTGGTTTCCATTGCTTTGTTTTAATCACCATTGGAGGAAGATGGATGAGTCTACGATGGGGAGTTTTAGATGTAGAGTGCCTATACTTGAGGGGGAGTTCTTTAATGCTTTGAAAAATGAGATGCTTGAGATTTTCAATGAATATCATTGGAACAAGTACATTACTAGCCCATGCGCATCCCTTGTTGACCCCTTGCATCCTACCCCTAATGAGTCTCTTGACATGATCCGCAATCTTATAACAATCAATCTTATAATTAGAGGATTGCCTAGAAATCTGATGGTTTGCTTGCCTACTCTTGATTGTGCTTACACCATATGGAGATTTCTTTAGGAACGATTTCCAAACTATTCCTTGCAAAATCTAGATGTGATTCTTCAAAAGTAAATTGCTTTAAGTAAGATGAATCCTAGAGATCCTGAGTTTAGTGATTGTTTATTTGAGCTTCATGACCTTATGCATGCCAAAGGAGATGTTGGAATCATTAGTAATATCATCTCGGAAGTCATTAGGATTCACAATGATGAATATTGTCATGATCATAAATCTAATGAATCACTCTCTCTAGGTGATGATCAATCACAAGACGATGTTGAACATGGATACTATGATGAGGATGATGATAGTGACTTCGATCTCGATGAGTCTATGAGACACTTTGGTCTTATGGCTAACCTTCACGGCTACATGGCTGGAGGAAAGGAATGGGTTCTTGATAGTGGATGTACCAATCACATGACCGAAGACAAGGATATGTTTCGTGAGCTTGCTGAAAACAACGGCCCTCGAAAATATGTCACTTTTGGTGATAACTCAAAGGGTAAGGTGGTTGGCCTTGGTAAGGTGGCCATCTCACATGAAAGCTCCATCCAAAATGATATGCTCGTTGAATATCTTGGCTATAATTACTTTCCGTATCTAGACTAGTTGACTTCGGTTTCAATGTCCTATTTACTAAAGTAGATTGCCAAGTGTTTCGAAGAGATAATCATAATATGGTCTTTACCGGTATACGTAGAGGTGATCTATACATTGTCGATTTCACTAAAAAGGCTCAACCTAGAACTTTCTTAATTGCTAAATCTTCTAAAGGTTGGTTATGGCATAGAAGGTTAGGACACGTGGGCATGCGAAATCTTGATAAGCTTATTAAAGGTGATCATATCCTTGGAGTGAAAGATTTTATGTTTGATAAGGATAGATTGTGTAGTGCTTGTCAACCAGGAAAACAGGTTGGAGGAAGCCACCCTGTGAAGAACATCATGACCACGAGAAGACCACTCGAGCTACTTCATATAGATCTTTTTGGTCCAAACGCCTATAGAAGTCTCGGTGGAAATTCGTTTGGTTTATTCATAGTCGATGATTTTTCAAGATTTACGTGGGTGTTCTTTCTTGATGATAAATCACAGGTCCAAAAGATCTTCAAGAACTTTTCTAGAAAGGCCCAAAATCAATTTGAAGTGAAGATCAAGAAGGTTTGCGGCGACAACGGAACAGAGTTCAAGAACACAAATGTGGACAACTTTCTTGACGAAGAAGGGATTTCACATGAATTCTCGGCTACGTACATGCCTCAACAAAATGGAGTTGTTCAGAGGAAGAATCGGACTCTTATTTAGATGGCGAGAACGATGCTTGATGAGTACAAGATGCCAAAACACTTTTGGGCGAAAGCGGTTGAGACAGACTGTCATGCACCAAATCATGTATATCTTCACAAGCTACTCGGCAAGACGGCATACGAGCTTCACACCAGTAACAAACCCCAAGTTGTATACTTTCGAGTATTCGACTCAAAGTGCTATATTCTTGATAAGCATTGTCGTTCTAAATTTGCTGCTAAATCTCATGAGGGTTTCCTACTCGGTTATGGCTCAAACTCTCACACTTACTGTGTCTACAACAATTTCACTCGAAAGATTGAATAGATGGCAGATGTGAAGTTTGATGAATCTAACGGCTCGCAAGTAGAGCAATTTCCAATTGATGTAGGAGACAAAGACCCTTCGCAAGCAATCCAAGACTTGTCTATTGGCAAGATCCATCCAACGGAGGTGAAGGAGAGTACTTCACCCGTCCAAGTGGAAGCTTCTACCTCACGACAAGGTGAACCACGAATTGACTCGGAGGCATCCACATACGAGGAAGTACACCAAGATGAACCTCATAAACCTCCTTCTCCACCTCCACAAGAGAACAACAACACCAAAAATGAAGAAGGCCACGAGGACGAACAAGATGATGAAGAAGATGTTCCACCCCGACCCAAACTAAAGCTCTCATGTGTTAGAGCAAGAGTCTCAAGAGACCATCTCGTCGAACAAATCTTTGACGATATCCAAACCGGGAGAATTACTCGCTCTAAAACTCGTTTAGCTAATTTCTGTGAACATTATTCATTCATCTCTAGTATTGAACCTATGAAGGTTGAAGAAGCGCTTGATGATCCGGACTGGGTGAACGCTATGCATGAAGAGCTACACAATTTCGAGAGGAACCAATTGTGGACATTGGTAGAAAAGCCGGACAACAACCAAAATGTCATTGGTACCAAATGGGTGTTTCAGAATAAACAAGATGAAGATGGACAAGTTGTACGCAACAAGGCCCATCTCGTCGCTCAAGGCTACACTCAAGTCGAAGGTATGGACTATGGTCAGACATATGCCCCCGTTGCTAGACTTGAGTCCATAGACATCTTACTTGCTTATGCCAATCATCATGATATCACATTGTATCAAATGGACATTAAAAGTGCTTTTCTAAATGGTGAAATTGAGGAGGAATATGTTAAAAAACCTCCCGGCTTCGTTAATCCTAAGAAACCCGACCATGTTTACAAACTTCACAAAGCTCTTTATGGTCTTAAACAAGCTCCTAGAGCGTGGTATAAATGCTTGACCAAGTTCCTTATTGAAAAAGGCTTTCAGATTGGAAAAATTGATTCCACTCTTTTTACTAAAAGGGTTAATGGTGAATTATTTGTGTGCCAAATTTATGTTGATGATATCATATTCGGTTCGACTAACCCTCATTTTAGTGAAAAGTTTGGAAGGCTAATGTCGGAGAAGTTTGAGATGTCTATGATGAGTGAACTCAAGTTCTTTCTTGGTTTGAAAATCAAGCAAACTAAGGAGGGTACCTTTGTTTCCCAAAAAAAGTATACCAAGGACTTATTCAAGAAGTTCAACATGCAAGAAAGCAAAGGTATGAAAACACCCATGCCTACTAGTGGACATCTTGACTTGACTAAGGATGGCAAACCGATTGACCAAAAGGTTTACCGCTCTATGATTGGTTCATTGTTATATCTATGTGCCTCCCATCCCGATATTATGCTAAGTGTGTGCATGTGTGCACGATATCAAGCGGCCCCTAAAGAATGTCATCTTAAGGCTGTGAAAAGGATAGTCAGATACTTAATTCATACACCAAACTTTGGCATTTGGTATCCTGAGAGGCCTTCTTTAGATCTTGTTGGCTACTTCGATTCGGACTATGCCGGAGACAAGGTTGATAGAAAGTCCACTTCGGGTACTTGTCAATTTAGTGGTAGATCTCCTGTGTCTTGGTCCTCCAAGAAACAAAACTCGGTATCCTTATCCACCGCAGAAGCAGAATACATTGCCGCAGGTTCATGTTGTGCTCAATTACTTTGGATGACCCAAACTCTTAAAGATTATGGGATATATGTGAAACATGTTATGTTGCTTTGTGATAGTGAAAGTTCTATTAAGATTGCTCACAATCCCGTGCAACATTCTCAAACTAAGCATATTGAAGTTTGTCTTCATTTCATTCGAGATCATCTTGCTAAATGAGACATCGATCTTAAGCATGTTCGTACCAATAAGCAATTGGAGGATATATTCACCAAACCGCTTGATGAGAAAGTATTTTTCCATTTTAGAGGTGAATTCAACATTATTGATGCCTCAAACTTGGATTAGAAACTCCATTTGGATGCATGCCAGGCATGAGCCTTTGACTAATCCTTGATATTTCTCTTATGATGATGATCATATGTCCTGGATCTACTTGTACCCTTGCATGTCATCTAACCCTTATAGGTACTTGGATCAATCCAAAGCTATGAGATTGCAACTCATTCATATCTTGAACAATCTCTACATCACCAAGTCTCTACAATATGGTGGTTGAAGACAAGGAAGCATGAAACCTTTCAAAATATCCTTTGACAATTTCTATATATCAAATTTCATTTGGTATCCAATTTCATGATTCTCACTTTGGATACACAAGTGCTCTTCCTTGCAAGACTAAGCCATGTAGGTAGATGAACTCAAACTACAAGTGGCGCTCCCAACTCTTGATGAGATACATCAACCTTGAGCACCCTACACAAGTTCAACTACATGATCAAGATCAACACCACCACCCAAGGTATGTCATTCCATCTTAGAAAAGCTTTACCCCAAGCCATGGGTCAAAGCAGATCAACAAGATGTGAATACATCAAAATGCTTAAACAAAAAATGGTAACCCCATTTTGAGCTTAAACGATGAGTATGACCTACGATCAAGTGTTCTCACTTGACTCCTCAGTCAGTATACTCCAACATAGGTGACTTTGTCGCCGACCCTCTCTAGATGAAGTTCTCTACTGCTTCTTTGAGTTCTTGCATTTGTGCCTAGCATGTTTCCCTGTCACTTCGTCTAGATTTCTTTTCTTTTCTTTTTCTCTGTTATGTTCTACATTCCATGCATCCAATTCATTGCAAATCTTTCAGTTAATTCCCTGCAAATCTTTGTGAGATCTTATTTGCCTAGTGAGCTGAGATGACAAAATATTTCCTCTGTATTGAACTCGGTCTCACTGACTTCTACCTCTCGACTAGACCGAACTGCAACTACATTGTAGATTGTTCAACGGTCCAACCGACAAGGACAAACCCAGTCTGACCGATATGCATCATCTTTAACACTGCCAACTCGGTGTCTCCGATGGGAATAACTCGGAGTCACCGATTTCAATACTGAGAAAACATTTTGCCATTTGCATCCTGCATTTCTCGTTCTAGCTCCACTCAATGATTGTTGTCCTCTACCAGCATTTACATGTTGCTTTGTAATGTGACTCAAGGACCAAACCTATTTGACTCATGCTCTCGAAGACCCCTTCTTGGAAATTGATGTCAAAGGGGGAGAGAGAGCACATCAAAGCTTATCACATGAGAGAGAAAGCACATCTTAAGCTTCTCCAGATGCTTATTATCCTTAGAGGAGAAAAGTCACATGTCTTCAAGAGGGGAAAGACATGTTAGTATGTGTTATAATTATTTTGCTCTGATTTTCTTCTTTCCCTATCTTCTCCCATTATCCAATATCAGATTTAGGGGGAGAAAGAGTTCCTTTCTACGGGAAGAAAATCTTTGGAATTCTTTGCATATCTGTATTCTTTGGGGACATGTCTATATCCAAATAGAGTACTAAGTACTCACTCACTACATGTCATCCCAGTCTTGGTACTCTTGTGGTTTTATGTTCTTGCTCTGTTTAGTAGATGCTCATGTGTTATCTAACCCTATTTTCTCAGGATCATCTCTTCCAAAGTCAGCTCAAGACCACAAGGTAAGTATATGCATCAAACTTATGTGCATGATGATCTCTTGCTGATGTACATACTGTTTGCAAGAAGGACTCATGAGCATGAAGGTATCTTTCCTGAATTTACATCATTTGCTCTGATGCATATAGCCAAGACACATGTAACTCATTACTTGCTCTGACATGCTTATGCACTCACATGCTCTTATATTCTATAATTACAAGATTGCATAAATGTAGGGGGAGCATATGCATGTTACATTTCTTTCCAAAGCTTTACTTGTTATCCTTCATATCTTTATCTGAAGCTTTGATGTATGTTGTCATCAATTACCAAAAAGGGGGAGATTGAAAGCACAAGTGCTCCCTGGGTGATTTTGGTAATTAATGTCGACAAATCTCTTGTTGGATTAATATTTTTATCTAGTATATTTTAGAAAGTTCAACAAAGGCGTGGCATGGACAAGAGGATGTGGAACCCCTTTAAGAAGCTAAGGACAGAAGATTCGCAAAAGCTCAAGGCTCTTCATTTCTATTTTAGTGATCCAAGATCACATTGAGTCCATAGGAAAGCCAATACTATTAAAGGGGGATGACATGTTGCTTAATGGTCTACTTGCTCAGGTGCTTAGTGATATGCTCCAAAGCCCTCAACCACTTTCCCATTTCCACATATGTCCTAAACCTAAAGTCAAACTCGGCCTCACCGATTTGATCTATCCAGCGCCACCTAGTTCACTTGACATAGCCACTGCCAGAAACCCTAATTAGTTCAGTCTCACCGATGGGATCTCGGTCTCATCGAGATAGGCTTGCAAACTCTCTGTTGCCTGTTGCAATTATTTCGGTCTCACCGAGATACGCAGTCGGTCTCACGGAGTTTGCTCGACCAACTCTCTATTTGCTTATTACCAAAATCGGTCTCACCGAGTTTGTGTAATCGGTCAAACCGAGTTGAGGTTTTACCCTAACCCTAGCACATCGGTCCCACCAAAAATCCTAACGTTCACATTTCGACCTGAATCGGTCTCACCGAGTTCACAAATTCGGTCTGACCGAGTTGGCTCTTTTGTGTGTAACGGTTAGATTTTGTGTGGAGGCTATAAATACCCCTCCACCCCCTTATCCATTTGAGACAGAGCCATCAGAATGTGTCTACACATACACTACTCATTTTCTAAGGGAGAACCACCCACTCATGTGTTGAGACCAAGACATTTCAATCCAACCACAAGAATCTTGATCTCTAGCCTTCCCAAGTTGCTTTCCACTCAAATCATCTTTCCACCAGATCCAAATCTGAGAGAGAGAGAGAGAGTTGAGTGTTGGGGAGACTATCATTTGAAGCACAAGGGCAAGGAGTTCATCATCAACACACCATCTATTACCTTTTGGAGAGTGGTGTCTCCTAGATTGGTTAGGTGTCACTTTGGAGCCTCCATCAAGATCATGGAGTTGAACCAAGGAGTTTGTAAGGGCAAGGAGATCGCCTACTTTGTGAAGATCTACCCAAGTGAGGCAAGTCCTTCGTGGGCGATGACCATGGTGGGATAGACAAGGTTGCTTCTTCGTGGACCCTTCGTGGGTGGAGCCCTCCATGGACTCGCGCAACCGTTACCCTTCGTGGGTTGAAGTCTCCATTAACGTGGATGTATCATAACACCACGTATCGGAACCACGCCAAAAATCTTTGTGTCTCCAATTACATTTTCACACTCCAATCCCATCCCTTTACTTTCTTGCAATTTGCATGCTTTACTTTCCGCTACTCATATACTCTTGCCATGCTTGCTTGAATGTATTGTGAATGTTTAAACTTGTGCTAAAACTCCACCTTAACTTGAAGAACTTAAAAACTGCTACTTTCTTTGTTGAGGGTCTAATCAACCCGCTCTAGACACCTCTTCTCGATCCTTTCAGCTGCCCCCTTGATTTTCTTTACAAAGGCAACATAGAACTATATGAGTGTCGTGTTAAATTTTGGAATTATTCCGGGTTCATTCGGCCTTTTTTATACATTAATTGAGTTTATGGTCATTTAATGTGCATAATTCAAATTTGAACTATGATACGTCTCCGTCGTATCTACTTTTCCAAACACTTTTGCCCTTGTTTTGGAATGTAACTTGCATGATTTGAATGGAACTAACCCGGACTAACGCTATTTTCAGCAGAATTGCCATGGTGTTATTTTTGTGCAGAAATAAAAGTTCTCGGAATGACCTGAGAATCATCGGAGAATTATTTTGGAATATATAAAAAATACTAGCCACGAGGGTGGGGGGAACGCCCCCTGCCTCGTGGGCCCCCTGGAGCTCCACCGACCTCAACTCCAACTCCATATATTCATGTTCGGGGAGAAAAAATCAGGGAGAAGGGTTCATCGCGTTTTACGATACGGAGCCGCCGCCAAGCCCTAAACTCTCTCGGGAGGGATGATCTGGAGTCCGTTCGGGGCTCCGGAGAGGGGAGTCCGTCGCCGTCGTCATAATCAACCTTTCTCCATCACCAATTTCATGATACTCACCGCCGTGCGTGAGTAATTCCATCGTAGGCTTGCTGGACGGTGATGGGTTGGATGAGATTTATCATGTAATCGAGTTAGTTTTGTTAGGGTTTGATCCCTAGTATCCACTATGTTTGAGATTGATGTTGCTATGACTTTGCTATGCTTAATGCTTGTCACTAGGGCCCGAGTGCCATGATTTCAGATATGAAACTATTATGTTTTCATGAATATATGTGAGTTCTTGATCCTATCTTGCAAGTCTATAGTCACCTACTATGTGTTATGATCCGGCAACCCCGAAATGACAACAGTCGGGACCACTCCTGGTGATGACCGTAGTTTGAGGAGTTCATGTATTCACTATGTGTTAATGCTTTGGTCCAGTACTTTATTAAAAGGAGGCCTTAATATCCCTTAGTTTCCATTAGGACCCCACTGCCACGGGAGGGTAGGACAAAAGATGTCATGCAAGTTCTTTTCCATAAGCACGCATGACTATATTCGGAATACACGCCTACATTACATTGATGAATTGGATCTAGTTCTGTGTCACCCTATGTTATGAGTGTTACATGATGAACCACATCCGGCATAATTCTCCATCACCGATCCAATGCTTACGAGCTTTCCATATATTGTTCTTCGCTCATTTACTTTTCTGTTGCTATTGTTACAATCACTATAAAACACCAAAAATATTACTTTTGCTACCGTTACCTTTTGCCACCGTTACCACTACTTTCATATTACTTTGCTACTAAATACCTTGCTGCAGATATTAAGTTATCCAGGTGTGGTTGAATTGACAACTCAGCTACTAATACTTGAGAATATTCTTTGGCTCCCCTTGTGTTGAACCAATAAATTTGGGTTGAATACTCTACCCTCGAAAACTATTGCGATCCCCTATACTTGTGGGTTATCAAGACTATTTTATGGCGCCGTTGTCGGGGAGCATAGCTCTATTCTTTGAGTCACATGGGATTTATATCTGCTGGTCACTATGAAGAACTTGAAAGACGCGAAAACAAAAATTTACCCCTCAACTACGAGAGGAGGTAAGGAACTGCCATCTAGCTCTGCACTTGATTCACCTTCTGTTTTGAGTAAGCTTGCGACCCTAAACCTGCTTCTGCTATTAATTCTGATATGTCGCATATTATTGATGATGCCACTTCTGATATGCATGATACTTATGATGAAACTACTTCTATGCTTGATACTACTGTGCCACTTGGTGAATTTCTTGATGAACAACTTGCTAGGGCTAGAGAGAATGAAATTATTGAAACTGATAATATTGATGAAAGTGATGATGAAGGCTCTCCTAATAAATATGAATTGCTTGTCATGCCTAAGGGCTATGTTATGGATGAAGAAACTAAAAGAGACTTTCTTGCATGCAATGATAGAAGTGATCTTAAGAAGTTATTAGCTAAGCTTAAACAAAAAACTCTGAATGCTAGAATGAAATATAATCCTGCTTATGCTACTTCACCTATCTTTGTTACAGATAAGGATTATGAATTCTCTATTGATCCTGATATAATTACTTTGGTTGAATCTGATCCTTTTTATGGCTACGAATCTGAAACTGTTGTGGCACATCTTACTAAATTAAATGATATAGCCACCTTGTTCACTAATGATGAGAGAACTCACTACTTTTATATCCTTAAAATATTTCTGTTCTCGTTAAAGGGTGATGCTAAGATATGGTTTAATTCTCTTGATCCTGGTTGTGTGTGTAGTCCCCAGGATATGATTTATTACTTCTCTGCTAAATATTTCCCTGCTCATAAGAAACAAGCTGCCTTAAGGGATATATATAATTTTGTGAAAATTGAAGAAGAGAGTATCCCACAAGCTTGGGGGAGGCTTCTCCAATTACTTATGCTTTTCCTGATCATCCTCTTAAGAAAAATGAAATACTTGATATCTTTTATAATGGACTAACCGATGCTTCCAGAGACCACCTGGATAGTTGTGCTGGTTCTGTTTTCAGGGAAAGAATACCGGATGAAGCTGAAATTCTATTGAATAATATGTTGACAAATGAAAATAATTGGACACTTCCTGAGCCAGCTCCTGAGCTAACTCCTGAGCCTATTCCTAAACCAACTCCGAAGAAAAGGGGTGTTCTATTTCTCAGTCCTGAAGATATGCAAGAGGCAAATAAATCCATGAAAGAAAAGGGTATTAAAGCTGAAGATGTTAAGAATTTACCTCCTATTGAAGAAATACATGGTCTTAATTTACCGCATGTTGAAGAAACACATGGTCTTGATAACCTGACACAGGTAGTAAAGGTAAATTCTCTCTATAGATATGATAAAGCTAAAATCCCTCCTACTAAGTTTGCTAGCCAATGTTTGGATGAGTTTGATAACTTTATGGTTAAGCAAGAAGACTTCAATGCTTATTTTGGTAGACAATTGAAACAAAATGCTTATATGATTGAACACTTGGGTGATTATATATCTAGAGTTAAAGGTGAACTTAAACTCATTAGTAAACATGCTTCTATGGTTACCACTCAAGTAGAACAAGTACTTAAAGCTCAGAATGATTTGCTCAATGAATTAAATAGTAAGAAAATTGATAGTGCTGTTAGAGTTATGACTAGAGGTGGTAAAATGACCCAGGAACCTTTGTATCCTAAGGGTCATCCTAAGAGAATTGAGCAAGATTCTCAGAGAAATGATATTGATGCACCTAGTCCTTCCAGGAGGAATAAAAAGAAAAATGATAGGACTTTGAATGCTTCTAGTGAACCTGTTATTGACACCCCTGATAATCCCAATGATATCTCTATTTCTGATGCTGAAACACAATCTAGTAATGAGCATGAACCTAGTGATAATGTTAATAATGATGTTCATGTTGATGCTCAACCTAGTAATGACAATGATGTAGAGATTGAACCTGCTATTGATCTTGATAACCCACAATCAAAGAATCAACGTTATGACAAGAACGACTTTGTTGCTAGGAAACACAGTAAGGAAATAGAGCCTTGGGTTTAGAAACCCATGCCTTTTTCCTCCTAAGCCATCCAAGAAAAATGATGATGAGGATTTTGAGCGCTTTTCTGAAATGATTAGACCTATCTTTTTTCGTATGCGTTTGACTGATATGCTTAAAATGAATCCTTATGCTAAGTACATGAAAGATATTGTTACTAATAAAAGAAAGATACCGGAAGCTGAAATTTCCACCATGCTTGCTAATTATACTTTTAAGGGAGGGATACCAAAGAAACTTGGAGATCCCGGAGTACCAACTATACCATGCTCCATTAAAAGAAACTATGTTAAAACTGCTTTATGTGATCTTGGAGCCGGTGTTAGTGTTATGCCTCTCTCTTTATATCGTAAACTTGATTTGAATAAGTTGACACCTACTGAAATATCTTTGCAAATGGCTGATAAATCAACTGCTATACTTGTCGGTATTTGTGAGAATGTGCCTGTTGTGGTTGCAAACATTACTATTTTAACGGACTTTGTTATTCTTGATATTCCCGAGGACGATAGTATGTCTATTATTCTTGGAAGACCCTTTTTGAATACTGCAGGGGCTGTTATTGATTGCACCAAAGGCAATGTCACTTTTCATGTTAATGGTAATGAGCATACGGTACACTTTCCGAGGAAACAACCTCAAGTTCATAGTATAAACTCTATTGGAAAAATTTCATCGATTATTTTTGGAGGTTTTGAATTTCCTCTTCCTACTGTCAAGAAGAAATATGATATTTCTATTGTTGGGGATGTGCATATCCTCGTTGAGGTAACCTAGTGTTATTCAAAAATTCTCCGGTTCCATGTTATTCGGAATGAGTTTGTTAACAAGACCTGATCAACCTTGTTAATGGATTCCTTTTGATGAGCATGAGATGGATGAATTTAGAAAACACAACTCTCTGTACCCTCTTTTTACTTTCTGTTATTTATATTAAATAAAGCAAAAATAGTAATTTATGTCTGTTTTCTGAATTATCCATGCAATAAAAAATACCCCAAAAATAAAAGTTCTCCAAATGCCCTGAAATTTAAATATGATTTTTCTGGAATATTTGAGAATATCTGGCACTGAGAACACAGCAGGGGGAGCAAGCACCTGGGCACGAGGGTCCAGGGCGCGCCCACCCCTACAGGGCGCGCCCCCTGCCTCGTGGGCCCATGGTGGCTCCCCTCCACTTATTCCTGCACCCACACACTTCTTCTTCCTCCCAAAAAAAATCACCAGCCAGCTCAAGCACGAGTTCTAGCTCATTTTGCTGCGATTTTCGATCTCCTTGCTCAAAGAATCTCTCACAAAACTGCTTTGGGAGGATTGTTCCTTGGTATGTTACTCCTCCAATGGTCCAATTAGTTTTTGTTCTAGTGCTTTATTCATTGCATATTTTTGCTGCTTAGGTGACCCTGTTCTTGAGCTTGCATGTCAAATTTATATGGTTCCAAGTAGTTATAATGCATGATATAGGCTCTAGGAACATGTAGGAGTAGTTGCTATCAATTTTGTTGAGTTTGGTTGTAACATCCACGATGCGGCTATATCTCCCACGTGCGAAGCACGACTTAGAGGCATAACCGCATTGTAGGCAATGTCGCAAGAGGGGTAATCTTTACAAAACCCATGTACTGAATAAGAAAGAGGTACATAGTTGGCTTACAATCGCCACTTCACACAATAGCATTAACATAGCATTACAATCATCCAGATACAATCAAGGTCCGACTACGGAACCAAAATAAAGACAACCCCAAATGCATAATGTCTCCGATCGCCCCAACTGGGCTCCACTACTGATCGTCTGGAAAGGAAACGTAGTATCGTCCTGAGTCCTCATACTTGAGCTCAGTCGTATCTCCTGGAATGGTATCATCGGTCCCTGCATCTGGTTTTGGAAGTAAACTGTGAGTCACGAGAACTCAGCAATCTCACACCCTCGCGATCAAGACTATTTAAGCTTATAGGTAGGGAAAAGGTATGAGGTGGAGCTGCAGCAAGCACTAGCATATATGGTGGCTAACATACGCAAATGAGAGCGAGAAGAGAAGACAAAGCACGTTTGAGAATCTATGATCAAGAAGTGATCCAAAACTACTTACGTTCAAGCATAACACGAGACCGTGTTCTCTTCCCGAACTCCGCCAAAAAGAGACCATCACGGCTACACACCTTGTTGATCCATTTTAATCAAGTTTAGTTTCAGGTTATCTACAACGGGACATTAACAAATTCCCATCTTCCCATAACCGCGGGCACGGCTTTCGAAAGTTCAAACCCTGCAGGGGTGTCCCAACTTAGCCCATCACAAGCTCTCATGGTCAACGAAGGATATTCCTTCTCCCAGGACGGCCTGATCAGACTCGGAATCCCGGTTACAAGACATCTCAACAATGGTAAAACAAGACCAGCAAGACCACCCGTTGTGCCAAAAAATCCCGATAGGAGCTGCACATATCTCGTTCTCAGGGCACACCGGATAAGCTAAGCATACGGGAGCCAACGTAACCCAAGTTGCCAAGGGACGGCCCTGCACGGTGCTCTAGGTTAGACCAACACTTAGAGAAGCACTGGCCCGAGGGTTTAAAATAAAGATGACCCTTGAGCCCGTGAAACCCAAGGGAAAAATGCTAGGTGGCAAATGGTAAAACCAAGGTTGGGCCTTGCTGGAGGAGTTTTATTCAAGGCGAACTGTCAAGGGGTTCCCATTATAACCCAACAGTGTAAGGAACACAAAATCAAGGAACATAACACCGGTATGACGGAAACTAGGGCGGCAAGAGTGGAACCAAACACAAGGCATAAGGCCGAGCCTTCCACCCTTTACCACGTATATAGATGCATTAAGGTAAACAAGATATAATAATGATATCCCAACAATAAACATGTTCCAACAAGGAACAAACTCCAATCTTCACCTGCAACTAGCAACGCTATAAGAGGGGCTGAGCAAAGCGATAACATAGCCAAACAACGGTTTGCTAGGACAAGGTGGGTTAGAGGTTTGACATGGCAATATGGGAGGCATTGTAAGCAAGTAGTAGGTATCGTAGCATAGGCATAGCAATAGAGCGAGCATCTAGCAAGCAAATATAGAAGTGATTTCGAGGGTATGGTCATCTTGCCTGCAAAGTTCTCCGAGTTGACGTAAGCTTGATCCTCGTAAACGTTCTCAACGGGTTCCTCGATCACGTACTCGTCTCCCGGCTCTACCCAAAGCAAGAACACAAGCAAAGGGAGACACAATCAACCTCGGTGCAATGCGCAATCAACATGATGCAAAACATGGCATGATATACAAGATGTCATATGCAATGCATATGCGTGATTCAGAAGGAAAAGATTGAATCAGGCCTCAACTTAGAGAACCAAGAGTACCGCTGGAAAAATGTGTTGATTTCGGTCAAAATCAATATAAAGATCACCGGAATCGGATGCACGGTTTGCAAATGGCAAGCAAAACAATAATGACACAAAGCTGCGATTAACAACACGAGGCCATCTAGATGCATCAAGAAAAATAAGCCACTGCACTCTAACATAGCAACAAATCACATGGCAGTGATCCACTCAAGATGCTTGACAAAAGATGAACACTGATCTACGGCTAAATCACTCAAAAGCAGGTTCAAACAAGCATGGCAAAAGTGCAAAAGATATCAGGTTCACAGACTTAGAGAAAATAACAACATGGCAGGATTTAACATCAGGAAGCAATGTTTAGAGCAAGATAACAACATGCTACAGGAACATATCATGGCAAAGCAAGGTATGGCATGAAACTACTCAAATCATATAACAAAAGTCTTACTGACCATAAGCCAAAAGGGATCAGAAAATACAATGCCAACCATGTGAACATAGCAAGTTTCGTTAACAGATTCAGACTTAGCAGAAAACTGGAACATGGCAAAACAGAATTACGTAGGCATGTTTGCGAGCTCGATGCACTCACCACAAGGCATTGCATGACAAACTAAGCATACACCTAGCAAGTAGACATGATAAAATAGCTAACCATGGCAAGAACACTCTCATAGCATGCATGGATCAACTACAACAACCTCGGCAAAATTGCTTAACACGTAAACAATCTGCCAGGAACATTTTATAGCAAAGGTAGAGCAACATTGAGTCATGCTAGGGTGCTCCATAATTGCAAACAAAGACATGGATGTATAGAGCATAACAATATCTCAAAATCATCCTTACTGAACATGCTCAAAAGAGTCATGGATCACTTTGTAGCAACAAGAATACATGGCATAAAAATATCATCAGGGAAAAGACTTAGAAGAATTCTAAGTCCCTGAAATCAGCAACATCACGAGATCTACTTTGCATGCTTGTGCTAGTCACCACAATGATCACAAAAATACATGGCATACACCCCTATAAAGATGACATGGCATACAACAAAACACATGTAGGGCTCAAGATCATAGGAGGCACACATTAAACATGGCAAAAATGACAAATGTCCATAATCTGATAAGAATCTGAAACTAACATTACATAGCACTCTTGCAACAGCATTTAGGGCATCAAGATGAGCTCAAATGAACATGGTGCAATGGAATGAAATGAAGCGCACATCCAGCCGAACAATTTGATATGCTACACGCCCAAAACAGAGCTACGGTTGCAAAGATATGACATGATGAAATATGCTAAAAATACTGGGGACTTAGGGGAGAAACGAGGTCAACCCTAGGGTTCGTCCAAGATTTGGATTGGCATGCGAACCGAGGAGGAACTCGAGCTCGCTGGAGCTTCTCGCCGGAGATGGAGAGACGGACAGGGGCGGCGCGGATCCGGTCGCCGGGGCTCGGGGCCGGAGCGGCGGACGGCGGCGGTCGGCGTGGAGGCGAGGGGCGCGGCGGCCGGAGATGCTGCGACGGAGGCGACGGGCGGCGCGGGGAGGTTCCCGCGGAGTCGGGCGGCTTGAGGCGGCGGAGGGCGCGGCGGAGGCGGCGAGCTGGCCGCGGGCAGGCGGCGGCGGGCGGGGCCCCGGGCCGGGAGGGCCCCTCCTAGGCCCGGCGGGCCGGCGTGCGGGTGGCGGCGCGGGGATGTGGGCGCGGCTGCCTAGAGAATCCGGTGCTGACACGTGGCGGAGGCGGCGGGATCGGACACGTCTGGCCGGTGTGCTTTTGTCCGGCGACGACGGGGGAAGAGGAGACTAGGGTTAGGGTGGATTTGATCCGTGATTTTCGGGGGAGATGCCTATTTATACATAGGAGGAGCTGGGAGAATCCAAATTGAGCACGGTTTTCGGCCACACGATCATGATCGAACGAACAAGAGGATGGAGGGGGTTTAGGTGGGTTTTGGGCCACTTTGGAGAGGTGTTGGGCTGCAACACACACGAGGCCTTTTCGGTTCCTCGGTTAACCGTTGGAGTATCAAACGAAGTCCAAATGGTACAAAACTTGATAGGCGGTCTACCGGTAGTGAACCAAGGCCGCTTGGCAAGTATCGGTCCAATCCAAGAACGTTTAACACCTGCACAAGAAAAGAGGCAAAAGGGGACACCGGAGGACATAGGAGCGCCGGAATGCAAAACGGACAACGGGGAAAATGCTCGGATGCATGAGACGAACACATATGCAAATGCGATGCACATGATGACATGATATGAGATGCATGGCAAGAAAAAATGCAAAACGAAGACGAAACCCAACAACGAGGAATATCATAACTTAGTGCTGAAAATGGCAAGAGTTGGAATACAAATATGGCAGGTTACATATGGGGCGTTACATTGGTTTACTTTTATTTGAAGTTACGAAAAATTTCAGATTTTTTCATAAAATAATGAAGAGATTTTTGAGGGGCTCATCGAGCCGAAGCTCGAAGCAAAAGAAAAATGAAGAAGCAGAGAGGCCCAAATATAATCCGCCTCGCACCGCGAAGGTTCGGCCGTGTGAATGGCCTTCCAATGATTTCTTGAGAGCAGCCGAGATTTATGATGATTTTTATGAATTGGCTAAGAATGCAGGCCTCATCGACTTCCTCCGCGACCAACGCGAACAGTATCTCTTACTCACCAATACTTTTGAGCAAAACTTCTACTATTATCCTAAGGAATCACCTCCTTCAGTAGAGTTTCATTTATATGATGTGGTTAAGAAGATGTCACTATATGAATTTTGCAGGGTTTGCAAAATACCTTTCGAGGGTAGCTTAGAGGAACCACATCGTAAAGATGTGGACGAGTTTATTGACAGTATTACTGTAGGGGAAACTAGGAAGGTTTGCGATGCAAGAATCACTAGCATACATTTTCCTGTTTTACGCTACTTTGCAATATTTGCTAGTCGTTGCTTAATTGGTCACGAAAACTGTGGAAACCTTAGTGTTCCTGATATTATTATTTTGTTCCATGGTTTATTCCGTGACAACTCTATTAGTATGGGCGGTATTATTGCCAAACGGTTAAGTCTGAACCGTACAAAGGGCCACATCTCTGGAGGTGTTTATGCTTCACGTCTTGCTGCATACTATAACATACCTATTAGGCACTATGAATAAGAAGAAAATTGCTGCCTACTATTTATTTAGATTATAAGAGTATGGTAGTGCATGATTTTATTGTAAAGAATAGGGAAAGGAAGCTTAAATACAAATTGTTCTTTGATAAACATCATCCTGAGGCTATTACCATGCCTGCTCCTTCCATGTTTGATTTATCTGCAAGCAACTACCTTGTTCCGTTGGAGGCCATTCACGCCAACCGGAACCCTACATCAGCTGCAGAGCCAGAGCCGGAAGCACAATTTGATCCCCCACAACAGTCTGATTACTAGTGGGATCCGGAGGTGATTGCCAGCCAGTGGAAATCTGAGTATCCATCACAGTACGACCCTAGTTACAACTTTGGATATCCGCCAGGCCAGCCATGGCCATAGACCAACTTAGGCCAAAAGCCTAAGCTTGGGGGGTACGTATTTCTCACCGACCTTACATTCATGTTCACACACTCATTGCTAGTTGTCGGTGCTCATACTTTTTCATTGTAATATCCATGCTAGTTTATTTCTTTTTTATGCTTTCTTCTTGTGTGTTTGATAAACCTTAAGAAAAACAAAAAAATAGTAGTAGCTTTTAGCTATTTTATTTTTCTTGTTGTAGTAGTAATAACTAAAAAGAAAACTCAAAAAGATTTCCCTTTCTTCTTTTGCTTGTTGGGAGCTTTCCCATGTAAATAGTTTTATTTCGTTTCTTTTCTTTGGGGGTCGATAGGAGAAGACCATGATTAAATTGTTGAAGTGACTCCTATATGCATTATTGTTGATTTAACCAAGAGTCCATATTTCCTTGTCTTCTCCTGCTTATTGAATGCTTGCATATTCCAGCTTAGTCCAATGCACGTGCACTGCTATTATTATTCACATCATTCGGTCATGCAAGTGAAAGGCAATTATGACAATATATGATGGACTGATTGAGATGGGAGAAGTTGGTATGAACTCGACCTCTCTTGTTTTTGTAAATATAATTAGTTCATCGTTCCTGATTCAGCCTATTATGAATAAACATGTTTGCAATGACAATTAGAGATTATAGTTGCTTATGCCATGCTTAATTAGCTAGGAGCTTATAATGGTTTACCTTGCATGCCAACATGCTATTAAAATGGTTGTGATGTGGTATGATAGGGTGGTATCCTCTTTTGAACGATTCGAGTGGCTTGACTTGGCACATGTTCACGCATGTAGTTGAAAAAAATCAACATAGCCTCTACGATATTTATGTTCATGGTGCATTATATCCTACTCATGCTTGCATTCGGTGTTGATTACTTTTAATGCATGTTCATGACTGTTGTCGCTCTCTAGCTGGTCGCTTCCCAGTCTTTTTCTAGCCTTCACCTGTACTAAGCGGGAATACTGCTTGTGCATCCAATCCCATAAACCCCAAAGTTATTCCATATGAGTCCACCATACCTACCTATATACGGTATCTACCTGCCGTTCCAAGTAAATTTGTATGTCCAACTAGGGCTGTCCGTATCTTCCATGTTAGGCGGGTTATTCTCAAGAGGAGTGGACTCCGTTCCTCATTCACGAGAAAATGGCTGGTCACCGAGATGCCTAGTTCCATGCTTTATGCAAATCAAATCAAAATAATTGCAAACAAAACTCCCCCGGGACTGTTGTTAGTTGGAGGCACTCGTTGTTTCGAGCAAGCCATGGATTGATGCTTGTTGGTGGAGGGCAAGTATAAACTTTACCATTCTGTTTGGGAACCGCCTATAATGTGTGTAGCATGAAAGATATCACCATCTCTCGGTTGTTATGTTGACAATGAAAGTATGCCGCTCAAAATATTATTCATATCTATTTCCAAACCGAGCTCTAGCACCTCTACAAATCCCTGCTTCCCTCTGCGAAGGGCCTATCTATTTACTTTTATGTTGAGTCATCATCCTCTTATTAAAAAGCACCAGTTGGAGAGCACCACTGTCGTTTGCATTCATTATTGTTAGTTTACATTGAGTATGGCTTGAATGGATCTCTTTCACCATGAATTACAATGTCTAGTCAGTCCTTAATCTTTAAAGGTGCTCTGCATTTATGTTTTGCGGTCTCAGAAAGGGCTAGCGAGATACCATCTTGTTATATCATATCATGATTGTTTTGAGAAAGTGTTATCATCCGAGATTTATTATTATTGCTCGCTAGTTGATTATGCCATTGATATGAGTAAACATGAGACCTAAATGTTATTGTGAATATGGTTAGTTCATAATCTTTGCTGAAAACTTGAAAGCTGGCTTTACATATTTACAATAACAAGAGCAAACAGAGTTTGTAAAAGTTTTTCTTTATCACTTTCAGTTTATCAACTGAATTGCTTGAGGACAAGCAAAGGTTTAAGCTCGGGGGATTTGATACGTCTCCGTTGTATCTACTTTTCCAAACACTTTTGCCCTTGTTTTGGACTCTAACTTGCATGATTTGAATGGAACTAACCCGGACTGACGTTGTTTTCAGCAGAATTGCCATGGTGTTATTTTTGTGCAGAAATAAAAGTTCTCGGAATGGCCTGAAAATCAACAGAGAATTATTTTGGAATATATAAAAAATACTAACGAAAGAATCAAGGCCAGGGGGCCCACACCCTAGCCACGAGGGTGGGGGGCGTGCCCCCTGCCTCGTGGGCCCCCTGGAGCACCACCGACCTCAACTTGAACTCCATATATTCGTGTTCGGGGGGAAAAATAGGGAGAAGGATTCATCGCATTTTACGATACGGAGCCGCCGCCAAGCCCTAAACTCTCTTGGGAGGGCTGATCTGGAGTCCGTTCGGGGCTCCGGAGAGGGGAATCCGTCGCCGTCGTCATCATCAACCTTTCTCCATCACCAATTTCATGATGATCACCGCCGTGCGTGAGTAATTCCATCGTAGGCTTGCTGGACGGTGATGGGTTGGATGAGATTTATCATGTAATCGAGTTAGTTTTGTTAGGGTTTGATCCCTAGTATCCACTATGTTCTAAGATTGATGTTTCTATGACTTTGCTCTGCTTAATGCTTGTCACTAGGGCCCGAGTGCCATGATTTCAGATCTGAACCTATTATGTTTTCATGAATATATGTGAATTCTTGATCCTATATTGCAAGTCTATAGTCACCTACTATGTGTTATGATCCGGCAACCCCGAAGTGACAATAGTCGGGACCACTCCCGGTGATGACCGTAGTTTGAGGAGTTCATGTATTCACTATGTGTTAATGCTTTGGTCCGGTACTCTATTCAAAGGAGGCCTTAATATCCCTTAGTTTCCATTAGGACCCCGCTGCCACAGGTGGGTAGGACAAAAGATGTCATGCAAGATCTTTTCCATAAGCACGTATGACTATATTCGGAATACATGCCTACATTACATTGATGAATGGGAGCTAGTTCTGTGTCACCCTATGTTATGACTATTACATGATGAACCACATCCGTCATAATTCTCCATCACCGATCCAATGCCTACGAGCTTTCCATGTATTGTTCTTCTCTTATTTACTTTTCTGTTTCTATTGTTACAATCACTATAAAACACCAAAAATATTACTTTTGCTACCGTTACCTTTTGCCACCGTTACCACCACTATCATATTACTTTGCTACTAAATACCTTGCTGCAGATATTAAGTTATCTAGGTGTGGTTGAATTGACAACTCAGCTGCTAATACTTGATAATATTCTTTGGCTCCCCTTGTGTCGAATCAATAAATTTGGGTTGAATACCCTACCCTCGAAAACTGTTGCGATCCCCTATACTTGTGGGTTATCAAACTACAAGCACATGCTCCAGTGCACCAAAGTTGGTTGAAAAATAACATGTGTGTCCTCGGGTGAATTTCTAGGTCCCATGCAAGAAATGGGAATGAAATTCAAACATTTGGGCGTCATGCTCGGCCGAGAACATTGAGAAACTTGGTTTTAAAATGCTTGTAAATCCAAAACACGCCTAAAAATCATGAAACTTGGCATGGTGTCATGTCATGGTACTAACATGCCGTGGTAAAAAAAATTGCCGAATTGGAATAAATTTTGGTATAAGCTTCTTGCAAACCATAGCTTCCCTCAACAATGCTCGTGGTTCTAAGAGGGAACGTGTCACCTTTGTGTACGAAACGATATACGCTGCCCCCCATGATTTTCTTTACAGAGGCAACATAGAACTATATGAGTCTCGTGTTAAATTTTGGAATGATTGCGAGTTCATTTGGCCTGTTTTTATACATTAATTGAGTTCCTGGTCATTTAATGTGCATAATACAAATTTGAACTACAAGCACATGCACCAATGCACCAAAGTTTGTTGAAAAATCACATGGTTGTCCTCGGGTAAATTTCTAGGTCCCATGCAAGAAATGGGAATGAAATTCAAACATCTGGGCGTCGTGGCTCGGCCGAAAACATTGAGAAACTTGGTTTTTTAATTTCTGTAAATCCAAAACATGCATGAAAATCATGAAACTTAGCTTGGCGTCATGACATGGCACCAACATGTTGTGGTAATTTTGCTGTCCGGTTTGCGAAGGCACACAGATTAATAATCAACAAAGTCATTTTGGAACAAGTGTTGTCACATTACAATAAAAACACAAGTATTATTGGAACCGTGGGCGTTCTACTTACCATTTACTTGCCGCCATGCGTCCCCTTTTTTATTAGCTAGGAGGCGCCGTGCAGGGTAGCTATTTGAGTACGACAGTCGTGCGATCAGATCCCTACGCGTACTTATCAGGAGGAGAGCCCTTTGACCTCCATCTGCCGCCCACCTCTCTCCCAAGGTCTCCATTAATGACGCCCGAGCCCCTGTTTAATGGCGTGGCTATGTCTCACTCGATTGAGATTTAAGAGAGAGAAAATAAAATTTGAAAAGAAAATTTTGCACGGATCTTGATGTAAGATCCGATGGACCTATATAGCATCTACTACAAGACTGATGAATATATTAGGACGACGACAGTGGATAATAATTGTCTTACATAATTAGGAAGATAATTAAAAATGCCACATGCGGCTACACCGAAAATACACCAGGGCAAAAGAAGAAGGAAGATAACGATCTGGCTTGCTGATCTCTACTTGCTTGATGCGTTGTTGCAGGCCGCGGGAACTAGTCTCCGCGGCGAGCAGTGATGCCTGTGTCCTCAACACGCTACTTGAGAGCATCCACAGATTCCTCCACTAGCCTTTGGCGCTCGATGTGGAGCATGTCATTCTTGTCCATAAGTTTCTTGACGATGACGCTGGTCCTCTTCAACAAGGCACAGGTCTCCTCCTGCTGCTCTACACTTCCGACGATCTTCGCCCTCAGCAGGTCGGGCTCGGCCCGGAGCTTCTCATTGCCCTCCCTTAGTTGTCGGATGATGCCAGTAGCCTACTCAAACGAGGCTTTCATGTCATCCTGCAACCTCGCCCGGCCGGAGATCTGATCCATCTAGCTATGGACGATCGCATGCATGCGCCTGTAAGAGTCGCCGCCTGCCCGCGAGACATTTTCCCAGGCCGTCGCGGCGCGGCGGGACATCTTTGCTGCTTCCGCGGTGCGGCCGGACCAGTCTGCTGTATCGACGATGCGGCGGGACCTCTGTGCTGCTTCGGCGGCACTGCGGGACCTCTGCGCTACTACTTCCACGCGTCGGGACATGTCGGCTGCTTTCGCGGCAAGGTAGGACATCTCTCGTGCTTCCGCTTCCATGCTCGCCTCTCCCTGGTGGTAGTCTCTCGACCCAGAACTCAAGCTGGCCATGGCAGACGCAAGGGTGCTGAATGACTTGTTTGTTTTTTTGGATACGGAGTTGAGGATGAATGTGCAGTAATCTTGGCATAGTAGTATTTATAACCAAGTACTAATACGCTCCTATGTGAGAAACCGTTTAGGTTGTGATCGGTGTGAACGGGTTTGAAAAGTTTTCGATACTTAATGTGCACTGTGACCAAGAAGGAGGGGAAAACGAGAGAACTTAATGTTTATTTGATAATTAATAGCATTGCATGCAATGACCTAACCACTACATGTTGTGTTTGGCAGGGAGTACGTTATACAGGAAGAGAAGAGGTGCACACACGCACTCGTCCTCTCTCACATGCGCATCTGTAGCTACGAATTGTAGTGTTCTCAACCATCCGATTGGCTCTATCATAGGTTTCCCGTTGCTCCTTGGCCTTGAGATTGAGAAGTTAAAAACACGCAGGCTAAGCTGGAGGCGCGAGGTTTTGGTTAATGTGCGGGCCGCACACGACACCAACACGACACGAGCTTCGCCTGCCTGGTGCGCAGTCAGGTGAGTTTGAAGGAAATACGCCATAGAGGCAATAATAAAGTTGTTATTTTAATTTCCTTATATCATGATAAATGTTTATAATTCATGCTAGAATTGTATTAACCGGAAACTTGATACATGTGTGGATACATAGACAAAACACCGTGTCTCAAGTAAGCCTCTACTAGACTAGCTCATTAATCAAAGATGGTTCAGTTTCCTAACCATAGACATGTGTTGTCATTTGATGAACGGGATCACATCATTAGGAGAATTATGTGATGGACAAGAATTATCCGTTAGCTTAGCATAATGATCGTTAAGTTTTATTGCTATTGCTTTCTTCATGTCATATACATATTCCTTTGACTAGGATATTATGCAACTCCCAGATACCGGAGGAATACCTTGTGTGCTATCAAACGTCACAACGTAACTAGGTGATTATAAAGATTCTCTACAGGTATCTCCAAAGGTTTTTGTTGGGTTTGCATAGATCGAAATTAGGATTTGTCACTCCGAGTATCGGAGAGGTATCTCTGGGCCCTCTCGGTAATGCACATCATAATAAACCTTGCAAGCAATGTGACTAATAAGTTAGTTGGGGGATGATCCATTACGGAATGAGTAAATAGACTTGCCGGTAATGAGATTGAACTAGGTATGGAGATACCGACGATCGAATCTCGGGCAAGTAACATACCAATGACAAAGGGAATAGCGTATGTTGTCATTACGGTATGACCGATAAATATATTCATAGAATACATAGGAACCAATATGAGCATCCAGGTTCCGCTATTGGTTATTGGCTGGAGAGGTGTCTCGTTCATGTCTACATAGTTCTCGAACCTGTAGGGTCCGCACGCTTAACGTTCGATGACGATTTTGTATTATATGAGTTGTGTGATTTGGTGACTGAATGTTGTTCGGTGTCCTGGATGAGATCATGGACATGACGAGGAGTCTCGAAATGGTCGAGAGGTAAAGATTCATATATTGAACGATGATATTCGGACACCGGAAGTGTTCCGGGGGTACCGGGTGCATATCGGGTCACCGGAAGGGGTTCCGGGCATCCCCCGGCAACTACATGGGCCTTAATGGGCCAAGAGGAGGATAGACCAGCCCCTAAGGGGCTGGTGCGAGCCTCCCATATAGGCTGGACAAATTGGAGTAGAAATGGGGAAGGAGGAAAGGAAAAAGGGAATAGGATTTCCCCTTCCCCCTTTTCCCTTCCTACTCCAAATAGGAATAGGAAAGGGGGATGCTGAATTGGGAGGTGGCCAAGTAGGATTCCTCCTACTTGGGGCGCCCTCCTTGGCTGCCTCTCCTCCCCTCCAACCTATATATATGAAGGGGGTACCACTAGAACACACAAGAACAATTGTTAGCCGTGTGTGGCGCCCCCTCCACAGTTTACGCCTCCGGTCATATTGTCGTAGTGCTTAGGCGAAGCCCTGTGCGGGTCACATCACCATCACCGTTACCACGCCGTCGTGCTAATGAAACTCTCCCTCGACACTTTGCTGGATCAAGATTTAGAGGGACGTCATCAAGCTGAACGTGTGCAGAACTCGGAGGTGCCGTATGTTCGGTGCTTGATCGGTCGGAACGAGAAGAAGTTCGACTACATGAACCGTGTTGTCAATCATTTCCGCTTTCGGTCTATGAGGGTACGTGGACACACTCTCACCCTCTCGTTGCTATGAATCTCCTAGATAGATCTTGCGTGAGTGTAGGAAAATTTTGAAATTGCATGCTATGTTCCCCAACAGTGGCATCCGAGCCAGGTCTATGCTTAGATGATATGCACGAGTATAACACAAAGAGTTGTGGGCGGTGATCGTCATACTGCTTACCACCAATGTCTTACTTCGATTCGGAAGTATTGTTGGATGAAGCAGCCCGGACCAACCTTACATGGCCACATTCATGAGTCCGGTTCCACCGACAGACATGCAACTAGTTTTGCATAAAGGTGGCTGGCGGGTGTCTGTTTGTCCAAATTTAGTTGAATCGATTTTGACTGCGGCCGGTCCTTGTTGAAGGTTAAAACAACAAACTTGATAAATCACCGTTGTGGTTTTGATGCGTAGGTAAGAACGGTTCTTGCTAGAAGCTCGTAGCAGCCATGTAAAACTTGCAACAACAAAGTAGAGGACGTTTGACGTGTTTTTGCAGGGCATGTTGTGATGTGATATGATCAAGACATGATGTGATATACGTTATTGTATGAGATGATCATGTTTTGTAAAAGTTATCGGCAACTGGCAAGAGCCTTATGGTTGTCGCTTTATTGTATGAAATGCAAACGCCATGTAATTGCTTTACTTTATCACTATGCGTTAGCGATAGTTGTAGAAGCAATAGTTGGCGAGACGACCATGACGCTACGATGGAGATCAAGGTGTCAAGCCGGTGATGATGGAGATCATGACGGTGCTTTGGAGATGGAGATAAAAGGCACAACATGATGATGGCCATATCATGTCACATATTTTAATTACATGTGATGTTTATCTTTTATGCATCTTATTTTGCTTAGTACGGTGGTAGCATTATAAGATGATCCCTTACTAAAATTTCAAGGTATAAGTGTTCTCCCTGAGTATGCACCGTTGAGACAGTTCGTCGTGCTGAGACACCACGTGATTATCAAGTGCGATAGGCTCTATGTTCACATACAACGGGTGCAAGACAGTTTTGCACATGCGGAATACTCGGGTTAAACTTGACGAGCCTAGCATGTATAGACATGGCCTTGGAACACTGGAGACCGAAAGGTCGAACGTGAATCATATAGCAGATATGATCAACATAGAGATGTTCACCATTAAAGACTACTCCATCTCACGTGACGATTGGACATGGTTTAGTTGATATGGATCACGTGATCATTTAGATGACTCAAGGGATGTCTAAGTGGGAGTTCTTAAGTAATTTTATTAATTGAACTTAATTTATCATGAACTTAGTATAATAGTATTTGCATATCTATGTTGTAGATCAATAGCTCGCGTATAGATCCCCTATTTTATTTTTGATATGTTCCTAGAGAAAACTAAGTTGAAAGATGATAGTAGCAATGATGCGGACTGGGTCCGTGATCTGAGGATTATCCTCATTGCTGCACAGAAGAATTATGTCCTTGATGCACCGCTAGGTGACAGACCTATTGCAGGAGTAGATGCATACGTTAGGAACGTTTGACAAGCTCAGTATGATGACTACTTGATAGTTTAGTGCACCATGCTTTATGGCTTAGAACCGGGACTTCAAAAACGTTTTGAACGCCACAGAGCATATAAGATGTTCCAAGAGCTGAAATTGGTATTTCAGACTCATGCCCAAGTCGAGAGGTATGAGACCTCTGACAAGTACTTTGCCTACAAGATGGAGGAGAATAGCTCAACCAATGAGCATGTGCTCAGAATGTCTGAGTACTTCAATCGCTTGAATCAAGTGGGAGTTAATCTTCCAGATAAAATAGTAATTGACAGAGTTCTCTAGTCACTATCACCAAGTTACTGGAACTTCGTGATGAACTATAATATGCAAGGGATGACGAAAACAATTCCCGAGCTATCCGCGATGCTAAAATCGGCGAAGCTAGAAATCAAGAAAGAGCATCAAGTGTTGATGGTTAACAAGACCACTAGTTGCAAGAAAAGGGGCAAAGGAAAAGAAAAGGGAACTTCAAGAAAGAATGGAAAGCAAGTTGCCACTCCCGTGAAGAAACCCAAAGCTAGACCTAAGCCTGAAACTGAGTGCTTCTACTGCAAAAGGAATGGTCACTAGAAGAGGAACTACCCCGAAGACTTGGCGGATAAAAAGGATGGCAAAGTGAACAAAGGTATATTTCATATACATGTTATTGATGTGTACTTTACTAGTGTTCATAGTAACCCTAGGGTATTTGATACTGGTTCAGTTGCTAAGATTAGTAACTTGAAATAGGAATTGCAAAATGAACAGAGACTAGTTAAGGGCGAGGTG
Organism: Triticum urartu; assembly: GCF_056163025.1. NCBI lineage: Eukaryota > Viridiplantae > Streptophyta > Magnoliopsida > Poales > Poaceae > Triticum > Triticum urartu. The sequence goes on from NC_141877.1 coordinate 358,575,586, forward strand.
ACGATGTGTGTTGGAAGTGATTCCAAGGTTGATAAAGATCACCATCGCACACTCCCTCTACCTTCAGGATTAGTGTTGAACCTAAATAAATGTTATTTGGTGTTCGCATTGAGCATGAATATGATTGGATCATGTTTATTGCAATACGGTTATTCATTTAATTCAGAGAATAATTGTTGTTCTGTTTACATGAATAACACCTTCAATGGTCATACACCCAATGTGAATGGTTTGTTGAATCTCGATCGTGGTTATACACATATTCATAATATTGATGTCAAAAGATGCAAAGTTGATAATGATAGTGCAACGTATTTGTGGCACTGCCATTTAGGTCATATTGGTGTAAAGCGCATGAAGAAACTCCATGCTGATGGAATTTTGGAATCACTTGATTATGAATCATTTGATGCTTGCGAACCATGCCTCATGGGCAAGACGACTAAGACTCCGTTCTCCAGAACAATGGAGCGAGCCATTGACTTATTGGAAATAATACATACCGATGTATGCGGTCCGATGAGTGTTGAGGCTCGCAGTGGGTATCATTATTTTCTGACCTTCATAGATGATTTGAACAGATATGGGTATATCTACTTAATGGAACACAAGTCTAAAACATTTGAAAAGCTCAAAGAATTTTAGAGTGAAGTGGACAACCATCGTGACAAGAAATTAAAGTTTCTACGATCTGATCACGGAGGCGAATATTTGAGTTACGAGTTTGGCTTTCATTTAAAACAATGTGGAATAGTTTCACAACTCACGCCACCTAGAACATCACAGCATAATGGTGTGTCCGAACATCGTAACCATACTAGCTTTATTGGATATGGTGTGATCTATGATGTCTCTTACCGATTTACCACTATCGTTTTGGGGTTATGCATTAGAGACAACTGCATTCATGTTAAATAGGGACCATCTAAATCCGTTGAGATGACACCATATGAACTGTGGTTTGGCAAGAAACCTAAGATGTCGTTTCTTAAAGTTTGGGGTTGCGATGCTTATGTGAAAAGCTTTAGCCTGATAAGCTCGAACCCAAATCGAAGAAGTGCGTCTTCATAGGATACCCAAAAGAAACTGTTGGGTACACCTTCTATCACAGATCCTAAGGCAAGATCTTTGTTGCTAAGAATGGATCCTTTCTAGAGAAGGATTTTCTCTCGAAAGAAGTGAGTGGGAGGAAAGTAGAACTTTATGAGGTAAATGTACCATCTCTCGAATTGGAAAGTAGCTCATCACAGAAATCAGTTCGAGTGATGCCTACACCAACTAAAGAGGAAGCTAATGATAATGATCATGAAACTTCAGATAAAGTTACTACCGAACCTCATAGGTCAACCAGAGCACATTCCGCACCTGAGTGGTGTGGTAATCCTGTTCTAGAAGTCATGTTAGTAGACCATGACGAACCTACAAACTATAAGGAAGCAATGATGAGCCTAGATTCCGCGAAATGGCTTGAGACCATGAAATCTGAGATAGGATCCATGTATGAGAACAAAGTATGGACTTTGGTTGACTTGCCCGATGATCAGCAAGCCATAGAGAATAAATGGATCTTCTAGAAGAAGACTGGCGTTGATGGTAATGTTACTGTCTACAAAGCTCGACTTGTTGCAAAAGGTTTTCGACAAGATCAAGTAGTTGACTACGATGAGACTTTCTCACCTGTAGCGATGCTTAAGCCTGTCCGAATCATGTTAGCAATTGTCGCATTTTATGATTATGAAATCTGGCAAATGGACGTTAAAACTGCATTCCGTAATGGATTTCTCAAAGAAGAGTTATATATGATGCAACCTGAAGGTTTTGTCGATCCTAAAGGAGCTAACAAAGTGTGCAAGCTCCAGCGATCCATTTAAGGACTGGTGCAAGCATCTCGGAGTTGGAATATATGCTTTTATAGTGTGATCAAAGCATATGGTTTTATACAAACATTCAGAGAAGCCTGTATTTACAAGAAAGTGAGTGGAAGCTCTGTAGCATTTCTAATATTATATGCGGATGACAGATTGGAAATGATATACAATTTTTGGATAGCATAAAAGGATACTTGAATAAGAGTTTTTCAATGAAAGACCTCGGTGAAGCTACTTATATATTGGGCATCAAGATCTATAGAGATAGATCAAGACGCTTAATAGAACTTTCACAAAACACATACCTTGACAAGATTGTGAAGAAATTCAAAATGGATCAGTCAAGGAAAGGGTTCTTGCTTGTGTTGCAGGGTGTGAGTTTGAGTAAGACTCAAAGCCCGACCTCAACCATAGGTTCTATAGAGTATGCCATGCTGTGTACCAGACATATTTTGTACCTTACCATGAGTTTGGCAAGGGGGTGCAATAGTGATCCAGGAGTAGATCACTGGACAGCGGTCAAAATTATCCTTAGTTACCTAAGAGGACTAAGGAGATGTTTCTCGGTTATGGAGGTGACAAAGAGTTCGTCGTAAAGGGTTACGTCGATGCAAGCTTTGACACTAATCTACATGACTCAGTGTCTCAATCTGGATACATATTGAAAGTGGGAGCAATTAGCTAGAGTAGCTCCGTGCAGAGTATTGTAGACATAGAAATTTGCAAAATACATACGGTTCTGAATGTGGCAGACCCGTTGACTAAACTTCTCTCACAAGCAAAACATGATCACACCTTAGTACTCTTTGGGTGTTAATCGCATAGCGATGTGAACTAGATTATTGACTCTTGTAAACACTTTGGGTGTTGGTCACATGGGCTGGTGCACCCCTCCCATATGGGCTGGCCAAATTGGAGTAGAAAAGGGGAAGGAGGAAAGGAAAAAGGGAATAGGATTTCCCATTCCCCCTTTTCCCTTCCTACTCCGAATTGGAATAGGAAAGGGGGGAGGCCGAATTGGGAGGCGCCCAAGTAGGATTCCTCCTACTTGGGGCACCCCCTTGGCTGCCTCTCCTCCCCTCCAACCTATATATATACATACACACACACACATAAACACTATTCTGATCACGGGATCAGAATAATATTCTGATCACAGCCTGACCTGCCCCGCTAGTAGTACGTTGAACTTCCGTGTGAACTAGGTTGAACTTTCGTCAACATTGCCCAAATGGGGCTTGCGATATACCGTTGGAAAGCTATCGACACCAATATCATAACCCAACTTAAATTTTTGGCAAAATATAAGCGGTTTAAGAGCAGTTTTGAAAACCCTTTTTTTCTTCACACACAAAATGTGAATCGTATTTTCGATCGCATTTCTAAACCATTTATCGGAATGAGGCATATAATATGGCGTTGTAAAGCTGTTGCAAGACCGCTCCTTCCACATGTTGAAAGTTTTCTCTAATTCCCTATGGTTAAAGAGTAATTTGAAAAAAACGTAAAATTTCATAAACCGAACAGCTGAGTTCGTTTTTTCGATGTCATTTCTAAACGGCTAATCCAATGGAGGCATATGATACGGCGTTGGAAAGCTTATGAAAATGCGCTACTTTTTCATCTTGAAAGTTTTTTCTAATTTCGAATGGTTTAAGAGTAATTTAGAAAATGGTCCAAGTCCTACCGAGTTCGTATTTTCGAGCTAATTTTTTAACCGTTCGTCCGAATGCAGCAAATGATATGGCGTTGGAAAGCTTGAACAAATGCGAAACTTTTTGGTATGTATTGTTACTCCCAATTCTTTACGGTTTTAAGTCAGTTTCGAAAATGGTGAAAAACGTATTTTCGCCGTAATTTCGACAAACTTTATCGGAATGGGGCAAATAATATACCGTTGAAAAACTACGGAAAATGCGAAACTTTTTCAAGTTGATGGTTTTCTCTGATTCCTAGCCGTTTTCAAGTAATTTTAAAAACGGCGGGATCATGTGTTCTGCCTTTATCGTGAAACAGATTTTTCGAAAATGCACCGCGTGAAGAACATGAACTTCTCGGCGCGTGTACATGAACTTCACTCTGTTTTTCACGTGATTTTTTTGCTCGTAGGTCTCCATCCACTGCTCGTAACTCTCCATCCACTCACCGGAATTGAGCTAGTGATATACTAGTGGAAAGCTGTTGTAAGCACATAACTTTCCCGTGTTGATCGTTTTTTCATACTCATGATGATTTTAAAAGTTTTTCATCTGAAATTCATTCAGCATAGTAGTTGAACTTCATGATGTTTTCAAGTTGAACTTCTGTGACGTATTTTCGTTCGTAATTTTCTCATCCATTTTCGTCAGTGTTACACAAATGATATTCCTTTTGTACAAACCTCTCTCACAATAATTTTTTAACTTTCTTCGACCGAGCACTTGAACTTATAACAACAAAACTTTTAGCCTTTGCATTTTTATTCTTTTTAATACAAATTGCACACCGTGTAGAACGTGAACTTCTGGTGGTTTATCAACCTGAACTTCTCTCGATTACGTGAAAATATCTAAGTTTTTTATAAATATTAATCTGAATTTCTTAATCCTTTTTTTGTGAATTTTGAAGCGCTCCATTTTTAAAAGTTGAACTTCTTGTTATTTTATTTTTGGACTTCTTGCTTCCATTGTTTCATAACGAGGGAAATTTGAGTTTTCTATAATCATCGAACTTCTCCATCTTTTTAATATGGACTTCCTGGTTTTTTCTTATTCTTTTTTATAAATAAAAATATTTTAAGACACCAAAATAACATTTTTTGTGTGTTTTTGCATTGGTTTGCACATCAAAGCACGTCATCTTTAGAAATTGAACTTCTCCTTTTCTTTTTGTTTTCTTTCAACATTATTTAGCACATCGAACCACGTCATCTTTAGAAATTGAACTTCTCCTTTCTTTTTGTTTTCTTTCAACATTGGTTTGCACGTCGAACCGCTTCATATTTAGAAATTGAACTTCTCCTTTTCTTTTTGTTTTCTTTCAACATTGGTTTACACGTTGAACCGTGTCATCTTTACAAATTGAACTTCTCCCTTTCTTTTTCTTTTCTTGCATGTTTTACCTTGCATGTTTAAATTTATTTTTGAACTTGCTGAGATAACACACTTGACCTTTTCGAACGCAACATTTTGACCTTCGCAAAACATAAATTAAAGCCAAACTTTTGACCTAGAGAGTATGTACAATTTTCTCCACTTTTTCAAGAATAAAAGTTGAATCACCCCGTTAGTTTGACATGAACTTCTGCTGCACATGAATAAGCTTTTGAAAACATGCAACTTTCCTGCTCCGTTAATTAAATTTGAACTTCTAGTTTTTTAAGAAACGGGATTTTTTAAAAACTTTTTTACTTGGTCCTTTTATTCTAATTTGAACTTCTAGTTTTTTATAACGGGGATTTTTTTCATAAATTCTTTTGAAATGTTCCTCTTTTTAATTTGGACTTCTCCATTTTTTAAAACGATAAAAATCCATTTTTATAATGGTTTTTCAAGTACTTTTTTATTTGAACTTCTTGCTCAATTTTTTTTTGAACTTATTGCACTGACCAGTCTCCATTTTCCTCGTACTAATGCTCATGTGCACAGCATGCGTGTGCACATAGAAGAATTATAGGCAGCCACACACTGATGCTGTTGGACACCTACTATTGCTTTTTCCGTCATTTAATATACACATTGAACCATATAGGTTGTCAGGATGAACTTCTGTCTTTCTGCTCCAGAGAAGAGCAGTGCATCGGTGAATAATGCAAACTACTGGGCGTCATGAGGCCCCAAAATATGGATACAAAATTTTGACAACAAGTGAATTGCTCGACATAATAGGAAGGGCTGCTCTTTTTAAATGAAACTGATGAGATTTTTCATTTTGCAATCAGGTGGTGTCACTGATAAGGACACCGCTGCCAACAGATCCTCTCGGACGACGGAAATTGAAGAAGAGACATCAGCTATAGAAGTTTAGCTATCTGATTCATTACTACAAGACAACAAGTTGATGTCCATCAGCACAAGAGCAGCAGGTTGGCGATACAGCAGTGAACGACATGGGCCTGCATCATTGGACGACCATTGGTGGCAAAGATGAACGGCCTGGGATTTGCACACCTCATAGAAAGGTGTAGAAAAGGTTAGAAAAATACACAAAAACTAGTTTAATACATGTTTTTTTGGATGGACAAACTTCGTGCATTAAAAAAATAACTCGGTTTGAGTAAAATATGCTACTGTACATACATACACATGTCCATTACACTTTGGTAAATTGATTAGATGCTACCACCAATGGACAATTTGAAACCCTATGTTTTCTCTTCACCACACATCCTCTCCCCATCTTCTCGAGTGCTACAGTGTCCGCTCAACTTGGCACCGTAGATGAACAAAGTATAAAATTTGTCTCTGCTGCAGTTAGATGAACAAACGATTAGAGTTGGCTCCAAATGACCATGTTCTGATTGGTATGGTTCACTCTGGTTTGGTTCTGACCCTTGGTACTTTTCTCTGCTATTGTAATCACAGGAACAGGAGCGCAGAGACAAACTTGTATTATTATGGTTCCACAACAAGGGAGAATCCATCCAGCATTACTACAAGGCAATAGTAGAACAAGGATTATTTACCAACAATCGCGGCAACACAGCAGGGAAGTTGAAGAACCGCTGCTAGCTCCGAACCGAGGAGTCGAGGATATCACCACACAGGACTAGATAGTGGAGTGCAAGTGAATCAACCTTTCTCTTCAAAAATTAACAATCCAAACTTCAGAAAATCAACAAACTAAACTTCGGAAAGCAAAACAAATTGAACTTCACAGGGCCCTGCAAAATATACACGGTTATAGTCCAATTTAAAAACTTCAAAAAATCAACAAACTGAACTTCTAGAGGGCCAGATGCTGACCTTTCTATTCGCAACATTGTTGCTGACCCGTAATTGAAGGTAGAGGATGACGGCCAGCACCTGGACGGGTTCTAGCGGCCGGTGTAGGCCATCGATGGAGGAGGGGCGAGCTAATCTTTCTCAAAAAAAACAAGGACAACAACATCAACTAATCTCTCTCACACACTCAAGCTGAACTACAGCAGCACCATCGATAGCAAAATGGGTAGGTGAGAACTCATCTATATGCACACATGAGTATATTCTTTGATGTACCTGAATGTTCGCAGCTGTTTTACATGAACTTCTTGTGTTATGCTGGACAGAGCACTGAGCATGAGAGGGTGTCTTCGTGCTCACCGCTGTTTCTGATGGCGGTGAACGTCTTAGCGCTGCGTAGTTGAACGGCCGGAGGTGGCAGCGACGAACGACCTGAGCATGATGGGCCCCACTGGGAGGAGGCTGTGTGTTGTCCAGGATAGAGTCGACCTTCTTCAACAAACCAATTTGAACTTCAAATAAACCAATTCATCAAAACACTTTTTGTGAGCATATCAAACACTCTTGAGAGCACAATGTTTCACTACATTTTTTTCACAAACATTTTGCTGCAAAAAATGGCATTTTTTTGTAAACAAGTACTGAATCATCATAACACAAATTGCTAAATGGAACAAATTCCGGTGGAATTTACGGCATTGTTGAGCTACATATCATGAAAAAGAAAATGTGCACCCATGTATACACACACAAAGCATCAACCTCCAAATATTCTAACTTTTACCATTGATATTTCTGAACTTTTTTGGGCATGCTCCCAGGTTTTCAAATGGAATACATGCACGTCCATGCACGAACAGCCAACATCGGCCATGGCAATGTCTCTTCTCCGGCAAACTGAAATTCACTCATGTGTACAGAATACATGATTTGAGTCCTCAAAGACCACAAGAGGATCTTAAAATAAAATTTTCAACCCTGATACACACTCATCTCATGGGAAATCTTTTCCAATATTAGATTAGTAGCATCATGTACAGAGAAAACTTGGCCATAAAGTCAATTAGTACACAAGAAGATTGCTATATGTTTCAACAAATTGAGAGAGAGAGCATAGGCGTGGGTTCTTGGTGGCATCCATGAATAAATTTTTAAGCGAGTAATGCATGGGACAACCGTTGTACTGACAAGCTCTAGATGAGAGACAACTTGTAAGGGCAGTGGCCGCGATTAGCATCGGCCGAGCAATACCTGAACTGCAGGTGGGCGTGTTGGTGAGCGGCCGAGGCGGTTGGAGGCCGATTATTCTCATAGCTCGGGCAGCCATCAGCAAGGAACATCAATGGATCTCTGCAAGAGAAGATGATCCCTATCAATGCGGACCAGCTACAGGTCGAGACCGCCCCCTGCTGCAGGTCGAGACCACCACCAGTTGCAGGTCGATGTCAGAGGGATGGGAGGCGATGGTTGGCCGGGAGACGAGCGGGACGGGGTGGGGAGGCTGTAGTTGGCCGGAGGGCGCGTGCGGCGGGAGGGGAAGCGGTGGTTAGCCGGAGGGACGCTTGTCAGGGCCCGGCGGCGGCATGAGTGGAGGTAGGGACCCGGCGGTGACGTGTTTGGAAGTCAGGCCTCGACTGCGGCGTAGTTGAAGATTGGGCCTGGCCGCAGCACCGGTGGTGGTAGGGGCCAGCGGCGGCGCAGTTGGAGGTGGGGGCGGCCGACAGCGTGATTGGAGGAGGGGGTAGCCGACGGCGCGATTGGAGGAGGGCGGCGGCCTGTGGGGTGGGCCGGTGGGAAACATGGGTGTTGGGGCGGCTGGCGGTGGGAGGCGCGTCGGGGTCGTGGGCGGCGATGGGGCTGGGGTGGTCGGCGACGAGAGGTGCGCCGGCACCAGGGGCGGCGGCGGTTGTGGAGGGGGCGGGGAAGGTGGGGATCGGGTGGGGGATGGGCTGGACGTGTGCAGAACTCGGAGGTGTCGTACGTTTGGTGCTTGATCAGTCGGGACGAGAAGAAGTTCGACTACATCAACCACTTTGTCAAACGCTTCCACTTTCGGTTTACGAGGGTACGTGGACAGAGTCTCCCCCTCTCGTTGCTATGAATCTCCTAGATAGATCTTGCATGAGCATAGGAAAAGTTTTGAAATTGCATGCTACGTTCCCTAACAGAGTTGTCCAACTATAGACACAACCAGGCCCTCCTTGGTATCTACGCCTCGACTTATCCGCAGAGAAATTAGGATCGGAAGGAGTACTACTAGTAGTAGCACTACTTTGATGTGTTGCGTCAACTCGCACAAGTATGCAACACTTCCTGAACAAACAAGAATATAAGTTGTTATACTTCTTATCCAAAGGATCTTTATATCCAACAGACACAAAATATCCGTTCGACTGTTGGAAATTACTTTAACTGTTGATCTGATGTCGAAGTAATTGTTGCATCGCCACCAAAACCCACCATCTCTTAAGCTAAAGTAGACCGAGCTAACCCCTATATTAGCATATTACTAAGATAAACAGAAGGCACTGTAGAATCATTTAGTACGTGAGCTTGTCAATCTGAATGTGGAGGGACACCGTCCTTGACAATCCGCCCCGGCCAGCAGCTTGGGCGGAAATGTGAAGAAGGTCAGCTCCTGCACGGCGATGTCTCCAGGATCCTTGCTGCTTGTCACCTTCATTTCCACCTTGACACCGTCGGTCTTCCCTTTGGGCTCCCCCGGCGGGCCGTTCGCCCACAGCTTGGCTGCGTAGTGCGGTAGTGGGGATGCCCCCGCTCTGATGCAGACGACCGACATGGTGATAGGCACGCCGATGTCGAGCATGTCGTCGACCAAGAAAAACGCGCGGCCATCCTCCTTCACGAACAGCAAGAGCCGTGGCTCCGACAGTGGCACTTGCACCTGGAGCAGCTTGCCGTACTGGATGCCGTGCACGGGCATGGGATGCACGATGCTGATGTGGTGGGAGAGCGCCGGCGGCGGGCCTTTGTAGTCGCAGACGGGCACGGGACATTTGCAGGGCGTGAGCGGACACACGCTCTGGTGACCGGCGAGCTCGTGGTAAGTGACGTAGAGCCCCCATCCTTCGTGCGGGAACTCCACCCTCATCGAGGAGAATATGGCGTCCATCACCGTGTTCCATGCTACCTCTTGAGCATGCGCTGGTTTTCCCTTGAAGAGGAAAGGGTGATGCAGCAAAGTAGCGTAAGTATTTCCCTCAGTTTTTGAGAACCAAGGTATCAATCCAGTAGGAGACTACACACAAGTCGCCTAGTACCTGCACAAACAAATAAGAACCTTGCAACCAACATGATAAAGGGGTTGTCAATCCCTTCACGACCACTTGCAAAAGTGAGATCTGATAAAGATAATAAGATAAATATTTTTGCTATTTTTATTGTATAGATTGGAAAATGAAGATTGCAAAATAAACGGCGACAGAAATGGCTAGTTGACGGGAACCTAATATGATGTAAAGGAGACCGGGAGCCATAGGTTTCACTAGTGGCTTCTCTCAAGATAGCATATATTATGGTGGGTGAACAAATTACTGCCGAGCAATTGATAGAAAAGCGCATAGTTATGATGATATCTAGGCATGATCATGAACATAGGAATCACGTCCGTGTCAAGTAGACCGAAATGATTCTTCATCTACTACTATTACTCCACACATCAACCGCTATCCAGCATGCATCTAGAGTATTAAGTTCATAAGAACAGAGTAACACATTAGGCAAGATGACATGATGTAGAGGGATAAACTCAAGCAATATGATATAAACCCCATCTTTTTATCCTCGATGGCAACAATACAATACGTGACTTGCTGCCCCTACTGTCACTGGGAAAGGACACCGCAAGATTGAACCCAAAGCTAAGCACTTCTCCCATTGCAAGAAAGATCAATCTAGTAGGCCAAACCAAACTGATAATTCAAAGAGACTTGCAAAGATATCAAATCATGCATATAAGAATTCAGAGAAGAATCAAATATTGTTCAGAGATAATCTTAATCATAAACCCACAATTCATCGGATCTCGACAAACACACCGCAAAAAGAATTACATCAAATAGATCTCCAAGAACATCGAGGAGAACTTTGTATTGAGATCCAAAGAGAGAGAAGAAGCCATCTAGCTAATAACTATGGACCCGAAGGTCTGTGGTAAACTACTCACACATCATTGGAGAGGCTATGGTGTTGATGTAGAAGCCCTCCGTGATCGAATCCCCCTCCAGTAGATCGTCGGAAAAGGTCCCCAGATGGGATCGGGTATAGAAGGTTGCGGCGGTGGAAAAGTGGTTTCGTGGCTCCCCTGGATGTTTTCAGGGCATAAGAGTATATATATGCGAATGAAGTAGGTCGGTGGAGCTACGAGGGGCCCACGAGGGTGGGGGGTGCGCCGCCCTAACTTGTGGCCGCCTCGTTGCTTCCTTGACCTCCACTCCAAGTCTCCTGGATTGCGTTTGTTCCAAAAAATATCCTCGCGAATGTTTTATTCCGTTTGGATTCCGTTTGATATTCCTTTTCTGTGAAACACTAAAATAGGCAAAAAAAACAACAACTGGCACTGGGCCTCCTGTTAATAGGTTAGTCCCAAAAATAATATAAAAGTGCATATTAAAGCCCATTAAACATCCAAAATAGATAATATAATAGCATGGAACAATCAAAAATTATAGATACATTGGAGACGTATCATTCCGCACGTCGAAGCTACCACCGTGCTCACACTTCTGGCACTGCCGCTGGTTCCTGGGGCACTCACCGCGGCAGTCCGCGTAGGCCATGTGCCCTCCCTTGCACTTCACAAATCAATCGAATAGCACATCAATCAAGAAACATGCACCTTGCTCGATCAGCCGAACGGACGAGGTGTATTAGAACCTCATACACTGGAGGCTTCAAGGGGTGGAGGCACAAGGGGCAGTGGAGCAAGGTGAGGTCCATAGAGGCCATAGAGAGCTCCATCGTCGGGTCCTGTTCCGTCGGCTTGATCTCGCCCTCCTCATGCACAACCATCTCTCGCTTTAGGGCTGGGGCATTACAAAGCTTTACCCTCACATATTCATACTACTTCAAGGTGCATTAAATCAACACATGCAAGTATCAAAAGGAAAATCACGGCATGCATGCATGCATTGTAATTAATGCATCGGTAAACGAAAATTATTGAAATATATCGAGTGCACTGCTTTGATGTGTCGCGTCAACTTGTTCAACAAGGTGAAGTTTGATTACAACGCCCTCTCATTCGCCCATGAGCGTGGTGGCTCGTAGGACTAGGAGAAGCTTTCGCTACACGCTCTCCCTCCCGCACACGATGGACACGTAGCAGTTCATTCGGTGTCAGATGGCCAGGTAGTACTCCACTGTAGTAGTACCATCATTGTTCGACTTCTCGAAGAGGTGAAGAGCCAAGCGCAACCTGGACGCTCGTGTGGAAGTTTCATGTGTAGGGGAGGTATAGTGACATAGTCTAGGATAGCATGTACCGTGCTTCTAAGCTTAAAATCGGTGGGGTCGGCTCCATGCTATGAGGCCGTCTCGAAGCATTTTTTATTAAACTAATTTGTTGGCCTGACCTATCATCCTGGTGATTGTAGTTTGCACGCTCATCTGGTCAAGATAGGAACATATATTTTAATTTGTGGTGGGGTAAATGTTAGAGGTTGCAGCAAATATATTGTACACTATGGGTCTTTTAGCCAAGTTTAGAGGCAAGCATGTGGGGCCAGTGCTATGATGTGTCGCGTCAACTCGCACAACGAGGAGAAGCTTGATTTTACTACACTACACGCCCTCTCCCTCGCCTATGCGTGCAATGGCCCGCAGGCGAGGACGGGCTTTTGCATACTACAACAAGCTATCCCTCCTGCACGCGGTGGACGGACATGCAGCAGTTGATTCGATACTGTAGAAGTAGTCACATCATTGTTCATCTTCTCGAAGAGGCGAAGAGCCAAGCGCAACCTAACGTGGCAGCTGCAAATGCTCGCATGGCAGTCTTTGTGTAGGGTGGGGCGTGGTGCGGAGCCTTGGAGCACGCATATAGCCAGGCTCTTGCATGAGACAAAATTGCCATGTAAGCAGGCTATAAGCCCACTATTGTACTTGCTTTTAATAGTATATCCCTATAAAACGGAAAGGAGGGACTACTCCCTCCGTTCCTAAATACTCCCTTCATTTTTATTTAGTCCTCATATTAGCTATGGTAAAAGTCAAGCTTTATAAACTTTGACCAAGTTTATAAAAATATATTAACACAAGCAATAACAAATCAATACAATTAGATTTATTATTGAATGTACTTTCACATCATATATATTTGTTATGATAAATGTTTATATTATTTTTTACAAACTTGGTCAAACTTTATGAAAATTTGACCTCAGTCAACCCTAATATGCAGAGCAAATAAAAACGGAAGGAGTTTTTGCCTTTCTAGAGATTTCAACAAGTGACTACACCCTAAATACTCACATATGGAGCAAAATGAGTGAATCGACACTGTAAATAAATATGTAGTTCTCTCGTTTTCCTCTCCGCCTTGGTTGTGGTGCACAATATTGAGTATACTACTACCAACGAGGCAGAGGGTAGCGGTTCCCGAAAACATTGAATGGTCAATGATGCCTCCGCATTCAATTAGCATGCAGAGGTTGGAGAAGCAGAATGGAGCTAGCATGTTGTGAATGCAACGCAGTTTGGACTCTCATATAAAGGCACCCCACCACTCCAATCCATCTACTCCTAGTCTCTGCGCAACACTGCCCACTCCAAACAAGACCAAGACCAAGTGACCAGAAGCCACAAGCACCCATGGCGTCGATGGACGCGAGCGGTAGTCGGTTGTGCTGGATCATCCAAGAGGCCACCACGCAGCGTTTCTAGACGGTGCTGGCGACCGCCAGCGTCATAGACCTCGTCGACGCCGGCTTCGCCTCTCGCATGTGCCATATGATGGTCGACTCCATCCGCAAGTTCACCATCATCAAGAAGCGCGCGGACGCCCTTGCCGTACTGCTCCAGCTCGCGCGCCCAGGCTTCTCATTGCCTGCCACCCTCATCGGCCTCCAAGGTGACGAACTCTTTGAAGCACCGGTGGCCATGCAGCCGCCGGAGGTCGCGACGAAGAATGTGCACCTCGAGGCCGCGCTCACCGCACAGCGCCTCACCATGCAAGAAACCATCGATCTGCACATCCACGTCTACGAGGAAATTGTCTACATAGGCCACTACAAGGCAAGCAAGGACAGAAATACGTTGGCCTTCTTCAAGCGGCTGCAATCTTTGGACGCCATTGTTCAGAAGCACGTCGACCTGGCCAAGAAAGTCGTTGCTACTTAGCCGCCTTTCGGTGGGCCAGCGCCCTGAGTCGAGGAGGTGGACGTCATCGATGGATGCATCTTTCTTCTTGCCTCCTGTAACCAGCACTGCATCGCCTTGTGGCCTTAATGTTTTATTAGTGCAAGCCATTTTTATTCCAGTCGTAAATGACATGTGTGATCCCTTGCTCTTATTTGGCGTTAATTATATGTAGTATCACTGTCTTCGACCTGGTGTACTACCTAGGTCATGGTTTATTAGTCCCTTTTGTAATTTGTGCTAAATTTTGACCAAAGATTTAACTGACAAAATTATAGTGCAAGCACTTCAACAAAAATTATATCATTGGTATTTGAACATAGTTTTCAATGATATAATTTTGGTGACATGCATGAACCTTTTGTTAGTCAAATTTATGGTCAAAATTTGGCACCGATTATGACGGGGAGCAATAAACCAGGACGGAGGTAGACTGGTCCGTCACCATCGTGTTTTGTGTCTAATTTTGACTTCAGCGAGAAAACCTACATGGAGGGAGTGATGTATATATTGGCATGACAACCAAACTTATATATTCAAAATTGAGGGTTACTACAAGTCACGAGTTCAAAACGAGAAAGTGGAATAAGTACAGCATACATGTGCCGTTCACGTCAGACCCACACATGGTTGCGGTGCACAATGTAGTAAATGACTAGTCTCCTCTCATATAAAGGCGCCCACCACTCCAATCCATCTACTCCTAGTCTCTGCGCAACACTGCTCACTCCAATCCAAGACGAAGTGACCAGAAGCCACAAGCACCTATGGAGGCGATGAACTAATACGTCTCCGTCGTATCTACTTTTCCAAACACTTTTGCCCTTGTTTTGAACTCTAACTTGTATGATTTGAATGGAACTAACCCGGACTGACGTTGTTTTCAGCAGAATTGCCATGATGTTGTTTTATGTGCAGAAAACAAATATTCTCGGAATGACCTGAAACTACATGGAATATCTTAGAAAAAATAATAAAAAATCCTCGCCAAAGATGAAGACCAGGGGGCCCACACCCTTCTCACGAGGGTGGGGGCGCGCCCCCTACCTCGTGGGCCCCCTGGATTCCCTCCGACGCCAACTCCAACTCTATATATTTGCTTTCGGAGAGAGAAAAATCAGAGAGAAGAAATCATCGCGTTTTACAATACGAAGCCGCCACCAAGCCCTAAAACCTCTCGGGAGGGCTGATCTGGAGTCCGTTCGGGGCTCCGGAGAGGGGGATTCATCGTCGTCGTCATCATCAACCATCCTCCATCACCAATTTCATGATGCTCACCGCCGTGAGTGAGTAATTCCATCGTAGGCTTGCTGGACGGTGATGGGTTGGATGAGATTTATCATGTAATCGAGATAGTTTTTGTTAGGGTTTGATCCCTAGTATCCATTATGTTCTGAGATTGATGTTGCTATGACTTTGCTGTGCTTAATGCTTGTCACTAGGGCCCGAGTGCCATGATTTCAGATCTAAACCTATTATGTTTTCATGAATATATGTGAGTTGTTGATCCTATCTTGCAAGTCTATAGTCACCTACTATGTGTTATGATCCGGCAACCCCGAAGTGACAATAATCGGGACCACTCCTGGTGATGACCATAGTTTGAGGAGTTCATGTATTCACTATGTGCTAATGCTTTGTTCCGGTTCTCTATTAAAAGGAGGCCTTAATATCCCTTAGTTTCCAATAGGACCCCGCTGCCACGGGAGGGTAGGACAAAAGATGTCATGCAAGTTCTTTTCCATAAGCACGTATGACTATATTCGGAATACATGCCTACATTACATTGATGAACTAGAGCTAGTTCTGTGTCACCCTATGTTATGACTGTTACATGATGAACCACATCCGGCATAATTATCCATCACTAATCCGGTGCCTATGAGTTTTCCATATACTGGTTTACGCTTATTTACTTTCCCGCTGCTACTGTTGCAATCACTACAAAATACCAAAAACATTACTTTTGTTGTCTTTACTTTTGTTGCCGCTACCACCACTATCATATTACTTTGCTACTAAACACTTTGCTGCAGATACTAAGTTTCTAGGTGTGGTTGAATTGACAACTCAGCTGCTAATACTTGAGAATATTCTTTGGCTCCCCTTGTGTTGAATCAATAAATTTGGGTTGAATACTCTACCCTCGAAAGCTGTTGCGATCCCCTATACTTGTGGGTTATCAAGACTAATTTCTGGCGCCGTTGCCTGGGAGCATAGGTCTATTCTTTGAGTCACTTGGGATTTATATCTGCTGGACACTATGAAGAACTTGAGAGATCCAAAAACCAAGATCTATCCCACAACTACGAGGGGAGGTAAGGAACTGCCATCTAGCTCTGCACTTGATTCACCTTCTGTTATGAGTAGGTTTGCGACACCTACACCTGCTTCTGCTATTCGTTCTAATATGTCGCATGTTATTGATGATGCCACTTCTGCTATGCATGATACTTATGATGAAACTGCTTCTATGCCTGATACTACTGTGCCCCTTGGTGAATTTCTTGATGAACAAATTTCTAGGGCTAGAGAAAAAGAAATTATTGAATCTGAATACGATGATGATAGTGATGATGAAAATATGCCTGTTATTCCTGAGGGCTATCCTTTTGATATGGAATCTTCTGCCGCTATTTTAGCTTGCAAAGATAGATATGAGCTTAAGAGGTTATTAGTTGAATGGAACAAAGAATAACTTAGAGATAAAATGAAACCCGACCCTGCTTTTGCTACTTCACCTATATGTGTTCCTGATAAGGATTATGAATTCTCTGTTGATCCTGATATAATTACTTTGGTTGAATCTGATCCGTTTTATGGCTATGAATCTGAAACTGTTGTGGCACATCTTACTAAGTTAAATGATATAGCTGCCCTGTTCACTAATGATGAGAGATCGCGTTACTTCTATATACTCAAAATATTTTCGTTCTCATTAAAGGGTGATGCTAAGATATGGTTTAATTCTCTTGATCCTGGTTGTGTGCGTAGTCCCCAGGATATGATTTATTACTTCTCTGCTAAATATTTCCCTGCTCATAAGAAACAAGCTGCTTTGAGGGAAATATACAACTTTGTGCAAATTAAAGAAGAGAGTCTCCCACAAGCTTGGGGGAGGCTTCTCAAGTTACTTAATGCTTTGCCTGATCATCCCCTTAAGAAACCCGAAATACTTGATATCTTTTATAATGGACTAACCGATGCTTCCAGAGATTACCTGGATAGGTTTGCTGGTTCTCTTTTCAGGGAAAGAACACCGGATGAAGCTGAAATCCTATTGAATAATATGTTGACAAATGAAAATAATTGGGCACCTCCTGAGCCACCTCCTGAGCCAGCTCCTGCTCCAATTACTGAGCCTATTCTTAAACCAACTCCGAAGAAGAGAGGTGTTCTATTCCTCAGTCCTGAAGATATGCAAGATGCAAAGAAATCTATGAAAGAAAAAGGTATTAAAGCTGGAGATGTTAAGAATTTACCTCCTATTGAAGAAATACATGGTCTTAATTCACCGCCTGTTGAAGAAACATATGATCTTAATTCTTTATTTATTGAAGAACCTCCTGATCCCGATATCCCGACACAGCTAGTAAAGGTAAATTCTCTCTATAGATATGATAAAGCTGAAGTCCCTCCTACTGAAATTGCTAGTCAGTGCTTGGATGAGTTTGATAACTTTATGTTTAAGCAAGACGACTTCAATGCTTATTTTGGTAGACAATTAAAAGAAAATGCTTATATGATTAGACGCTTGGGTGATTATATGGCTAATATTAAAGGTGAACTTAAACTTGTTAGCAAACATGCTTCTATGGTTACCACTCAAGTAGAACAAGTACTTAAGGCTCAAAAAGAAGTGCTTGATGAAATGAATAGTAAGAAAAATGATTATGTTGTTAGAGTGGCTACTAGAACTGGTAGAATGACTCAGGAACCTTTGTATCCTGAAGGCCACCCTAAGAGAATCGAGCAAGATTCTCAAAGAAATAATATTGATGTACCTAGTTCTTCTAAAAAGAAGAAGAAGAAAAATGATAGAACTGTGCAAACTTCTAGTGAACCTATCGCTGAACCACCTGATAATCCAAATGATATTTCTATGTCTGATGCTGAAACACAATCTGGTAATGAACATGAACCTAATGAAAATATTGATAATGATGTTCATGATGATGCTCAACCTAGTAATGATAATGATGTAGAAGTTGAACCTGTTGTTGATCTTGATAACCCATAATCAAAGAATCAACATTATGATAAAAGAGACTTTGTTGCTAGGAAACATGGTAAAGAAAAGGAACCTTGGGTTCAAAAACCCATGCCTTTTCCTCCGAAACCATCCAAGAAAAAGGATGATGAGGATTTTGAGCGCTTTGCTGAAATGATTAGGCCTATCTTTTTGCGTATGAGATTAACTGATGTTCTCAAAACAAATCCTTATGCTAAATATATGAAGGATATCATTACTAATAAAATAAAGATACCGGAAGCTGAAATTTCCACCATGCTTGCTAATTATACTTTTAAGGTTGGAATAACAAAGAAACTTGGAGACCCCGGAGTACCTACTATACCTTGCTCCATTAAAAGAAATTATATTAAAACTGCTTTATGTGATCTTGGAGGCGGTGTTACTGTTATGCCTCTCTCTTTATATCGTAGACTTGACTTGAATAAGCTGACACCTACCGAAATATCTTTGCAAATGGCTGATAAATCAACTGCTATACCTGTCGGTATTTGTGAGGATGTGCCTGTTGTGGTTGCAAACGTCACTATTTTAACAGACTTTGTTATACTTGATATTCCCAAGGATGATAGTATGTCTATTATTCTTGGAAGACCTTTTCTTAATACTGCAGGGGCTGTTATTGATTGTAACAAAGGCAATGTCACTTTTCATGTTAATGGTAATGAGCATACGGTACACTTTCCGAGGAAACAACCTCAAGTTCATAGTATAAACTCTATTGGAAAAATTCCATCGATTATATTTGGAGGTTTTGAATTTCCTCTTCCTACTGTCAAGAAGAAATATGATATACTTATTATAGGGGATGTGCATATCCCCATTGAGGTAACTTAGTGTTATTCAAAATTTCTCCGGTTTCATGATTATCGGAATGAGTTTGTTAACAAGACTTGATCAACCTTGTTAGTGGATTCTTTTTGATGAGCATGAGATGGATGAAACTAGAAGCACAAACTTATGTACCCTCTCTATACTTTCTGTTAATTAGTAGAAATAAAGTAAAAATAGTATTTTTCTGTCTGTTTCCTGACATATCCGTGCAATATAAAAATATCCCGAAAATAAAAGTCATCAGAATGACATGCAATTTAATATGATTTTTTCGGGAATATTTGAGGATTTACTGTGCAAAAATTACCGCGGGAGGAGCTGCCACCTAGTCACGAAGGTGGTGGGCGCCCCCCCCCCTCTAGGGCGCACCCCCTGCCTTGTGGGCCCACAGTGGCCCTCCTCCACTTATCCCAGCACCCATCTTCTTCCTCTGTCTCACACAAACCCGAAAAACCAACTCAAGCACGAGTTCCAGCCACTTTTGCTGTGATTTTCGATCTCCTTGCTCAAAGCACCTCTCACAAAACTGCTTGGGGAGATTGTTCCTTGGTATGTGACTCCTCCATTGGTCCAATTAGTTTTTGTTCTAGTGCTTTATGATTTGCAAATTTTTGCTGCATAGGTGACCATGTTCTTGAGCTTGCATGTCAAATTTATATGGTTCTAAGTAGTTCTAATGCTTGATATAGGCTCTAGGCACTTGTAGGAGTAGTTGCTATCAGTTTTATTGGAGTTGGTTCACTTTTGTTTGAAGTTACTAAAAATTTCAGAATTTTTCAGAGAAAAACATTATGCTTAGGAAGATGTTCCAAGGTGGTTCCTCTAAGAAGCAAGGACCCAGGATTGCTATGCGCGATGCTGACGAGGATCCACCAAGAGCCGCTCCGGTACGGCCTTGCGAATGGCCGTCGGAAAATTTTATGGACCGTGCGGGAATTAAATAAGCATTCAAAGCATATTTGCACAATGCCGGTCTTGAGTATTTTGAGGCTAACAAATGCCCCCAGTATCATAATCTCACAAGTTCATTTGTGAGGAGGTTTGAGTATTCATCTTCGCGCAATTCTCCTTCAGTCATGTTTGATCTTTATGACAAATCTTATACCATGGACCTAGAGGATTTCACTCTTGCATGCAAACTTCCATCATGGGGCAGTATTAGGGATCCCCCTAAATCTGAATTTAGAAACTTTCTTGCTAGTATAACTGTAGGGGAATCTAGAGATATAACGCAGGCTACCACAGGGAGCATTCACTTTCCTGCTATACATTATTTTGATCTCTTCATCGGTAGATGCATAAATGCTAAGGATGAAGCATGTCACATGTGTGTCCCTGATCTTAGCATTCTTAGGAGTGTTGTGTCAGGAGACCAATCTTATCATATGGGAGCCATTGTAGCTCGTAGGTTGCATCATAATAGACATAATGGAGATTTCTTTGGAGGAATTTATGCAACCCGCTTAGCTCATTTTCTTGAAATAGACATTCGTGAGGGTGATACGGATTTGCCTCCTGCATATTTAGATTATGACTATGGCTTCGCACCAGTTTGTCGAGAGGCCTGAATCACCTCTCTTATATCGTTTAATTTTTGATAAATGACGTGTTTTCCGTATTACTCTCCGTGCTCCTGCCTTCTTTGATTCACAGACAAAAAGAAGATATGTTATTACCAGAGAGGAGGCAGAAGAGTACGAGAGGAGAGCGGAGGCAGCTTGACTCCACGCTACAGCATAGTAGGCGATAACCGCTGCACATCAGTATGATCCTAACTATTCTTCATCACAGTACGACCCCAACAACTATTATTATGGATATCCGCCAGGCCAGCCGTGGCCATAGACCAACTTAGGCCAAAAGCCTAAGCTTGGGGGAGTACGTATTTCTCACCAACATTACATTTATGTTCACACACACTCATTGCTAGATGTCGGTGCTCATACTCTTTCACTGTAATATCCATGCTAGTTTATTTTCTTTTTCCCGCTTTCTTCTTGTGTGTTTGTTAAACCTTAAGAAAAACCCAAAAATTAGTAGTAGTTTATTTTCCTGCTGTATTAGTAATAATTAAAAAGAAAACCCAAAAATATTTCCCGTTCTTCTTTTGCTTGTTGGGAGCTTTCCCGTGTAAATAGTTTTATTTCTTTTCTTTTCTTTGGGGGTCAGTAGGAGAAGACCATAATTAAATTGTTGAAGTGGCTCTTATATGCATTACTGTTGATTTAACCAAGAGCCCATATTGCCTTGTCTTCTCCTGTTTATTGAATGCTTGCAGATTCCAGCTTAGTCCAATGCACGTGCACTCTTATTATTATTCACACCGTTCGGTCATGCAAGTGAAAGGAAATTATGATGATATATGATGGACTGACTGAGATGAGAAAAGCTGATATGAACTCGACCTCTTTTGTTTTTGTAAATATGATGAGTCCCTCATTCTTGATTCAGCTTATTATGAATAAACATGTTCGCAATAACAATTAGAGATCATAGTTGCTTGTGCCATGCTTGATTAGCTATGAGTTATAATGATTTACCTTGTGTGCCAACATGCTATTGAGATGGTTATGATGTGGTATAATGGGGTGGTATCCTCCTTTGAATGATTTAAGTGACTTGACTTGGCACATGTTCACGCATGTAGTTGAAACAAATCGACATAGCCTTCACAATATTTATGTTCATGGTGGATTATATCCTACTCATGCTTGCATCCAATGTTTATTAATTTTAATGCATGTGCATGGCTGTTGTCGCTCTCTAGTTGGTCGCTTCCCAGTCTTTTGCTAGCCTTCACCTGTACTAAGCGGCAATACTGCTTGTGCATCCAATCCCTTAAACCCCAAAGTTATTCCAGATGAGTCCACCATACCTTCCTATATGCGGTATCTACCTACTGTTCCAAGTAAATTTGTATGTGCCAAACTCTAAACCTTCAAATAAACATTCTATTTTGTATGCTCGAATAGCTCATGTATCAACCAAGGCTGTCCTTATCTTCCGTGTTAGGCGGGTTATTCTCAAGAGGAGTGGACTCCTCTCCTCACTCATGAGAAAATGGCTGGTCACCGGGATGCCCAGTCCCATGCTTTATGCAAACTATATCAAAATTAATTGCAAACAAAACTCCCCCTGGGACCTGATGTATGTTGGAGGCACTCGTTGTTTCGAGCAAGCCATGGATTGATGCTCGTTGGTGGAGGGGGAGCATAAACTTTACCATTCTGTTTGGGAACCGCCTATAATGTGTTTAGCATGGAAGATATCGCCATCTCTTAGTTGTTACGTTGACAATGAAAGTATACCGCTCAAAATACAATTTATCTCTATTTCCAAACCGAGCTCTTTCACCTCTACAAATCCCTACTTCCCTCTGTGAAGGGCCTATCCATTTACTTTTATGTTGAGTCATCACCCTCTTATTAAAAAGCACTAGCTGGAGAGCACAACTGTCATTTGCATTCATCACTGTTAATTTATATTGGGTATGACTATGATTGGATCTCTTTTACCATGAATTACAATGTCTAGTCAGTCCTTGATCTTTAAAGGTGCTCTGCATTTATGTTTTGCGGTCTCAGAAAGGGCTAGCGAGATACCATCTTGTTATATCATATTATGATTTTTTTGAGAAAGTGTTGTCATCCGAGATTTATTATTATGAATTGCTAGTAGATTATGCTATTGATACGAGTAATTATGAGACCTGAGAATTATTGCAAATATAGTTAGTTATGATCTAAGCTGAAAACTTGAATGTTGGCTTGACATAGTTACAACAACAAGAGCAAACAGAGTTTGTAAAAGTTTTTCTTTCTTTCTTTCAGTTTGTCCACTGAATTGCTTGAGGACAAGCAAGGGTTTAAGCTTGCGGGAGTTGATACGTCTCCGTCGTATCTACTTTTCCAAACACTTTTGCCCTTGTATTGGACTCTAACTTGTATGATTTGAATGGAACTAACCCGGACTGACGCTGTTTTCAGCAGAATTGCCATGATGTTGTTTTATGTGCAGAAAACAAATATTCTCGGAATGACCTGAAACTCCACAGAACATCTTAGAAAAAATAATAAAAAATCCTCGCCAAAGATGAAGACCAGGGGCCCCACACCCTTCTCACGAGGGTGGGGGCGCGCCGCCCCTAGGGCGCGCCCCCTACCTCGTGGGCCCCCTGGATTCCCTCCGACGCCAACTCCAAATCTATATATTTGCTTTCGGAGAGAGAAAAATCAGAGAGAAGAAATCATCGTGTTTTACGATACGGAGCCGCCACCAAGCCCTAAAACCTCTCGGGAGGGCTGATCTGGAGTCCGTTCGGGGCTCCGGAGAGGGGGATTCGTCGCCGTCGTCATCATCAACCATCCTCCATCACCAATTTCATGATGCTCACCGCCGTGAGTGAGTAATTCCATCGTAGGCTTGCTGGACGGTGATGGGTTGGATGAGATTTATCATGTAATCGAGTTAGTTTTGTTAGGGTTTGATCCCTAGTATCCATTATGTTCTGAGATTGATGTTGCTATGATTTTTCTGTGCTTAATGCTTGTCACTAGGGCCCGAGTGCCATGATTTCAGATCTAAACCTATTATGTTTTCATGAATATATGTGAGTTGTTGATCCTATCTTGCAAGTCTATAGTCACCTACTATGTGTTATGATCCGGCAACCCCGAAGTGACAATAATCGGGACCACTCCCGGTGATGACCATAGTTTGAGGAGTTCATGTATTCACTATGTGCTAATGCTTTGTTCCGGTTCTCTATTAAAAGGAGGCCTTAATATCCCTTAGTTTCCAATAGGACCCCGCTGCCACGGGAGGGTAGGACAAAAGATGTCATGCAAGTTCTTTTCCATAAGCACGTATGACTATATTCGGAATACATGCCTACATTACATTAATGAATTGGAGCTAGTTCTGTGTCACCCTATGTTATGATTGTTACATGATGAACCGCATCCGGCATAATTATCCATCACTGATCCGGTGCCAATGAGTTTTCCATATACTGGTTTACGCTTATTTAGTTTCCCGCTGCTACTGTTGCCATCACTACAAAATACCAAAAACATTACTTTTGCTGTCTTTACTTTTGTTGCCGCTACCACCACTACCATATAACTTTGCTACTAAACACTTTGCTGCAGATACTAAGTTTCCAGGTGTGGTTGAATTGACAACTCAGCTGCTAATACTTGAGAATATTCTTTGGCTCCCCTTGTGTTGAATCAATAAATTTGGGTTGAATACTCTACCCTCGAAAGCTGTTGTGATCCCCTATACTTGTGGGTTATCATGGACGCGAGCGGCAGTCGGCTATGCCAGATCATCCAAGACACCGGCATGTGGCCCCGCACCGCGAGCGTTTCCAGATGGTGCTGGCGGCCGCCAGCGTCGTAGCCCTTGCCGATGCTGGCTTCGCCTCTCGCATGGACGACATGATGGTCCGCTCCATCCGCAAGTTCACCGCCATCAAGAAGTGCGCAGACTACCTTGCCATACTGCTCCAGCCCGCGTGCCCAGGCTCCTCATTGCCTGCCACCCTCATTGGCCTCCATGATGACGAACTCTTTCAAGCCCTGGTGGCCCTGCAGGTGCCAGAGGTCGCGACGAAGAATGTGCACCTCGAGGCCGCGCTCGCCAAGCAATGTCTCGCCATACAAGAAATCGTCGACTTGCACATCCACGTCTATGAGGAAATCATCTACATAGGCCACTACAAGGCCAGCGAGGATAGAAAGACGTTAGCCTTCTTCCAGTGGCTAGATTCTTTGGATGCCATTGTTCAGAAGCACGTCGACCTGGCCACTAAAGCTGCTATTCGGTGGGCCGGCGCCCTGAGTCGAGGAGGTGGACGTTGTCGATGCATGTATATTTCTTCTCGCCTCTTGTAACTAGCACTGCATCACCTCGTGGCCTTAATGTTTTATTAGTGTATGTCATTTTTATTCTAGTCATAACATTTTCACTGTGAGGCGGGGCCGCAGTTGAGCAAACCGACCATCGGCAAATCCCCACCCCGCCCACCGCGCGTCGGCTGAGTTAGAATTTAGAAGAGAGAAACGAGGGAGAAGAGCTAGCTATAGCACGGACGCTGTTGTCAGATGGGAGTCGTGTTGATAGAATAGGGGTAATGAGTACTCGTACTCTTTTTTTAGGGTAAAAGTAGTCGTACATCTAGTACCACTAGTTGGGTGCGTGCGACCTATACCTGTCATCACTTTAGGTCTCCTTTTCGAACCGCAGCTACGCTTCATAGTAGTACATATTTTTTCATGCGTTTATTCTCCTATATGTACTCCTAGGATATTTCCACGTGCTCCCTTTCGCCGACATATGGGACATAGAGCATCGGGGTCGTAGTGCATGATTGACTCGCATCATATGCAACCATGCCGGCATACTTTACATTTCAGACCTCACGAATTACTACAAGCAAACTGGATTATTTTCATAGAAACCGGAGCACGTTCATTCAATTTTGGACATAACACATTTATAAAAAATGACCGTACCTAAACCAGTCTAAGGTCCTCTTTAATTCGCAGGATGTTGAAAACAGGAATGGGGAAAGTACGACGGCGATGAACCGAGACGAGGAGGAAGAGGGGTAGTACTATACATGCTACAGACTGGAATGTAGCACATTGTTTTTTATGGCCATATCACCATATTGTTTTCTATCGCCTATTGCCTATTGGTTCACTAGCCTGCCGTGGTTCGCACTCTTCCGACGTGAGTAGTAGTACTAGTATATACACTATATATACTGCATGATTCTTTGCTCCTTCTTACGTACTTCTCCGACATGTGGGAGTGCCAGCATCCGGGTCGACGTGTCATGCACCAGATTAGAGTGGGGTATGGAAGGGGGGCATCACCCCAGCCGTAGCGTTGTAATTCATGACTATAGTGAGTAGTCATATCTCAAGACCTCGTCTTTCCAGCAGTAACGCGATGTGAAATCGTACAGCCCTACCTTTCCAGCAGTAAGTTCAATCCGCTACTCCCTCACCCTCCTCGGCTCTCTGTCAAACCGCCTACGTGAAAACTGACGCGCGTACAGCCCGGGAAAAGCCCTGCCCTCAACTTTTAAATACTCATAGTACTCTATAATTTTGTATCGATGAATTGCACCATGGAGTGGAAAACCAAAAGAAAAAATGTGGTACATGTAAAAAAATACAGTTCTAGCTCTAGCTAGCGATTGAGAATGTAAACCGTGCATGTGTTTATACGTATAGGTTACTTTAAAGTACTAAGTCCATTGATGCAACGTGGTTAAAATGTACCATCGATATCTCAAAGCCAAAATAGTTTGAGCTTGTTCGTTCTATATAAATACGAGTACTGTATGTTTATTCACCCGTGGGGTTGTTCAATGAATGGAGGGTTGGGGAGCACAAGTGAACAATGCTAATACTAGTAAATAGGAGTCATACAGTTAGTCACGTTAAATACAGAGTTTCTTTTCTTTAATGCCACATACACAAATTGAAATGCTTGTTGTGGAGAGAAAAAGATAATCACTCCACTATATATATAGGCAGGGGCCTGAGCGTTTGCTTTACTAGGGTTGCTCTCTTCATTCTATCATCCTCTATAGATCTAAACAAGATAGCGGTAGCGACATTTTCTCTCTGCTCACCACTGGTCACAGATCCGGCTAGATCCCTTCGGCCGGAGAGTGTAGAGGACTAGGTGCATTGTTCACGCAGTCATCGACGTCGAGGGAGGAAACCCACAACTGTCGGCGGGTCCCGGTCCTCTGCCCATGCCGTTCTCTCCGACACACTGTGACGCCCCCAATTTGACCGTACACTAATCATACACGCAAACATGTACGATCAAGATCAGGGACTCACGGGAAGATATCACAACACAACTCTACAACTAAAATAAGTCATACAAGCATCATATTACAAGCCAGGGGCCTCGAGGGCACGAATACAAGGGCTCGATCACAGACGAGTCAGCGGAAGCAACAATATCTGAGTACAGACATAAGTTAAACAAGTTTGCCTTAAGAAGGCTGATAACCCACAAGTATAGGGGATCGCAACAGTTTTCAAGGGTAGAGTGTTCAACCCAAATTTATTGATTCGACATAAGGGGAGCCAAAGAATATTCTCAAGTATTAGCAGCTGAGTTGTCAATTCAACCACACCTGGAAACTTAATATCTGCAGTAAAGTATTTAGTAGCAAAGTAATATGATAGTAGTGGTAATATAGCAAAAGTAATGTTTTTGGTATTTTGTAGTGATGATAGCAATAGCAACGGAAAAGTAAATAAGTGAAGAACAATATATGGAAAGCTCGTAGGCAATGGATCGGTGATGGAGAATTATGCCGGATGTGGTTCATCATGTAACAATCATAACCTAGGGTGACACAGAACTAGCTCCAGTTCATCAATGTAATGTAGGCATGTATTCCGAATATAGTCATACGTGCTTATGGAAAAGAACTTGCATGACATCTTTTGTCCTACCCTCCCGTGGCAGCGGGGTCCTATTGGAAACTAAGGGATATTAAGGCCTCCTTTTAATAGAGTACCGGAACAAAGCATTAACACATAGTGAATACATGAACTCCTCAAACTACGGTCATCACCGGTAAGTATCCCGATTATTCTCACTTCGGGGTTAACGGATCATAACACATAATAGGTGACTGTAGACTTGCAAGATAGGATCAAGAACTCTCATATAATGATGAAAACATAATAGGTTCGGATTTGAAATCATGGCACTCGGGCCCTAGTGACAAGCATTAAGCATAGCAAAGTCATAGCAACATCAATCTCAGAACATAGTGGATACTAGGGATCAAACCCTAACAAAACTAACTCGATTACATGATAGATCCCATCCAACCCATCACCGTCCAGCAATGCTACGATGGAATTACTCACGCACGGCGGTGAGCATCATGAAATTGGTGATGGAGGATGGTTGATGATGACGATGGCGACGGATTCCCCTCTCCGAAGCCCCGAACGGACTCCAGATCAGCCCTCCCAAGAGGTTTTAGGGCTTGGCGGACGCTCTGTATCGTAAAACGCTATGAATCCTTCTCTCTGATTTTTTCTCTCCGAAACAAAATATATAGAGTTGGAGTTGAGGTCGGAGGAGCTCCAGGGGGCCCACGAGGTAGGGGGCGCGCCCCCCACCCTCGTGGACAGGTGGTGGGCCCCCAAGCCTTCATCTTTTGCAAGGATATTTTATTATTTCCGAAAAGTTGTTCCGTGAAGTTTCAGGTCATTCCGAGAACTTTTGTTTCTGCACATAAATAACACCATGGTAATTCTGCTGAAAACAACATCAATCCGGGTTAGTTCCATTCAAATCATGCAAGTTAGAGTCCAAAACAAGGGCAAAAGTGTTTGGAAAAGTAGATACGACGGAGACGTATCAAAGGCTAGCACAAACAGGGATACATATCGAAAGAGGTGCATGCCTCCTGCCCGGGATCCTCCTAAACTACTCCTGGTCGTCGTCAGCGGCCTGCATGTAGTAGTAGGCACCTCTAGTGTAGTAGGAGTTGTCATCGATGGTGGCGTCTGGCTCTTGGGCTGCATTGTCTGGTCGCAACAATCGGGTATAGAAAGAGGAAAAAGGGAAAGTAAAGCAACCGTGAGTACTCATCCAAAGTACTCGCAAGCAAGGATACATAGGTATGCATTGGTATCAAATGGAAAAGGGGTATCATATGTGGACTGAACTGCAGAATGCCAGAATAAGAGGGGGATAGCTAGTCCTATCGAAGACTATGCTTCTGGCAACCTCCATCTTGCAGTATGTAGAAGAGAGCGGATGGTAAGTTCACCAAGTAGCAACGCATAGCATAATCCTAACCGATGATCCTCCCCTCGTCGCCCTATGAGAGAGAGATCACCGGTAGTATCTGGCACTTGGAAGGGTGTGTTTTATTAAGTATCCGATTCTAGTTGTCATAAGGTCAAGGTACAACTCCAAGTTGTCCTGTTACCGAAGATCATAGCTATTCGAATAGATTAACTTCCCTGCATGGGTGCACCACATTTCCCAACACGCTCGATCCCCTTTATCTGGACACACTATTCTGGGTCATGCCCGGCCTCGGAAGATCAATACGTCGCAGCCCTACCTAGGCACAACAGCGAGGTCAGCACGCCGGTCTAAATCCTATGGCGCAGGGGTCTGGGCCCATCACCCATTGCACACCTGCACGTTGCGAGGGCGGCCGGAGAGCAGACCTAGCAACCTCCATTACAAAGGAAGTTGCGTTACTCAGTCCAACCAGGCGCGGGCCGCTCAGTCGCTGACATCACGAAGGCTTCGGCTGATACCACGACGTCGAGTGCCCATAATTGTTCCCGCATAGTTGGTTAGTGTGTATAGGCCAGTGGCCAAACTCAGATCAAATACCAAGATCTCGTTAAGCATGTTAATTGAAGTATCCGCGAACGCCGACCAGGGCTAGGCCCACCTCTCTCCTAGGTGGTCTCAACCTGCCCGGCTGCTTCGCCACAAAGTAACAGTCGAGGGCCGTCGGGAACTCAGGCCCACCACTACCTGGATGGAGCCACCTGCCCCTGCAGCCCCCACATCGGAATCACTTGCGGGTACTCTACGAGCCGACCCGACTTTAGTCACCACCTGTATAGCATGTATATAAGTATGTATATACCCGTCATCACCTCCAGAGTGATCACGGCCCGATAGTATAGCATGGCAGACGGATAAGAATGTACAGCCACTTATGAAGTACTAGCAACCTATACTAAGCATGTAGGATTGCAGGTAAGGTATCAACAGTTGTAGCAATAATGACAGGCTATTAATCAGGATAGGATTAACGGAAAGCAGTAACATGCTACACTATGCTAATGCAAGCAGTATAGAGAAGAGTAGGAGATATCTGGTGATCAAGGGGGGGCTTGCCTGATTGCTCTGGCAAGAGAGAGGGGTCGTCAACACTGTAGTCGTACTGGGTAGCAGCGGCATCGGTCCCGGTGTCTAGCGAGAGAAGAGGGGGGAGAAACAATAAATATTAAGCAAACAGATGCATAGCGATGCATGACATGACAAGTATCGGTGCTAGGGGGTGCCCTAACGCGGTATGAGGTGGTACCGGTGAAGGGGGAAACATCCGGGAAAATATCCCCGGGGTTTCGCGTTTTCAGACAGATGAACCGGAGGGAGAAAGTTGCGAGTTCGCTATGCTAGGGATGTGTGGCGGACGAACAGGCTGCGTATTCGGATTCGTCTCGTCGTTCTGAGAAACTTTCATGCACAAAGTTTTTCCATCCGAGCTATGGTTTATTTTATATTAATTTTAAAAGATTTAAATTTTTAGGATTTATTTAATTATTTTAATCCAACATTATCCAGAACAGTGCATGCTGACGTAAGCATGATGTCAGCATGACGTCAGCAGTCAATAGAGGAGTTGACTCGGTCAAACTGACATGAGGGCCCCACCGGTCATAGACTACTTAGTTAATTAACACAAGTTAATTAAGTTAATTAACTAATTAGGTTAATTAAACAGGATTAATTAAGTTAATTATTTTTTTATTTTTTATTTTAAATTCTTCTCTTTTTTTAACGTTCTCAGGGGCGTGGGCCCCTCATGTCATTGGGCCAGGGGCGCTGCGGGTAACGGCGCAGGGCGAATGGGCACCAACCCGGCAGGGCGCTCGCCCAGGTCACCGCGGGGCGGGACGGGCGGGGGTAGCGGGGCGCCGGTGGCCACCGCAGCGAGCTGCAGTAGGGCAGCGCCGGTGCGGGGCGGCGGTGGTGTTGGTCAGCAGCGGTGGAGGTGGTGGCGTGGTGGGCGCGCGAGCGGAGTTGGGCGTCGTGGAGCAGACGGCAGGCGGGGAGCGACGGCCGTGGAGGGTGGGGAGGCACGCGTGCGGGCACCGGGGCGCAGCTGCACATCGCGATAAGGAAAAAGGGGCGGCAGCAGCGCACGGTAGCGGCAGGGGCGAGCGCAGGACAGGGGGCTGGCGCGCGCGCGAGCAGACGGCGGGCGGAGCGCGACATCGGCTGGAGGCGGTGGCATGGGGGCGCGCGCGAGCAGCGCCGAGGGCGCGTGTGCGCGAGGGGCTGCGGCCGCGTGTGGGAACGGTAGGCGCGGCCTGGGCAGGAACGGGACGAGCAAGGCGTAGGCGCGGGACGCGCGCGTGCTGCGGAGCAGGGCGACGGGCAGCGTGGACAAGGCGAGTGGCCAGGCGGCGTGGAAGGCCCTGGGTCACGTTGAGAGCGGCCGGCGTAGGGGAGAGAGGGGAGGGCGTGCCCATGGGTAGTGCGGCGCACGCGAGTGAGAGAGGAGGAGGGGGTAGCTCACAGCGGGGAGTAGGGACGGGGCAGTGAGGCGCGGGGAGCGACTTGGGGAGGAGGTCAACGACGAAGAGGACGACGAGGCAGCTCCGGCGAGATGGCTCCGGTTACGAGGTGACGGCGACGACAGCGTGGCGGCATTGGTTCGCGAGGAGGAGGGCGTGGTCGCCCCGATCCCGATCTGGATCGGGGGAAGTGGGGAGGAGAGAGAGAGAGAGAGACGTGGGGGGGGAAGTGGGGAGTGGATAGGGTTCGGTTTGACCAGGGGTGGGGGTTATGGGGAGTGGGGTGAGGGTCGGCCGGCTGGGCCTGTGGCTTGCTGGGCTGAAGCCCAGGGGGGCAGGGTGGTTTTCTCTTTCTTTTTTTATGTATTTTCTTTTCTTTTATTTATTTCCTTTTCTATTTTATTTTATTTCTTTAATAGTTATAGTTTTATAATAAGTTAAAGCCCACACCTAAATTGCAGTTGTAAAAAGTTTTTAGTGACTAAATAAACTAGTTTAATATTTGTTTATATTTAATAGCATTTATATAATTGTTTTGCTACCGTTTTATTCACCTGATGGTACTTAAATATTTTATAAAAAGTGTGGTTTCTCCACCATAGTTGCTTATGATTTATTTGACACCATCCAAACATTTTAGTTTTATTATTTGAAAACTTTTATTGTTTGCTTGATTTTGAATTTGAATTTGAATCGATTTCGAACTAACGTGAGATTACCAACAGTAATCGAAGTGACATGGCATCGTTAACGTGGGATTACTGTAGCCTAATTATCCGGACGTCACAATTCTCCTCCACTACAAGAAATCTCGTCCCGAGATTTTAAGAGGCGGAGTAAGGGAAAAGATGTGGTTACTAAATTCCAACGATTCTTCTTGGTCTTAGTTTCTCTTCTTGAAGAGGTCGATCCATTACATTCATGTCTTCATTTCTCTGCTTCAAGTCATCATGATGAACTTGCTGTCCTTCCTTCAAGATCTTCACCGTACTAGCAAAAGGGTAAGAAGGGAAAACTCTATAAGGACGGATACTAACAGGATTGAGCATCACACGGTTAAGTCAGGGGAAGAAGCATAAGTATCTCTTGAATTGAAACTTAAGAAGATATCGAGAGCAAAGTAAGAAGGTACCATGAGAAGTTTCAAGCGCATAGGCAATCGTTCGATGCCTTAAACAGGGCGTGAAAAGGGTTTGGAACAACGGGAATAAGCATTGTGTCTGATACTAGAATTGATGATCTCTTGGAAGGTGGCTTGTGAATAACATATGAGGACACACGCGAGGAATAACCTTGGAAACAGGGGTGTACCGGAGAGTCAGGTTTCGATCCTATGGAACTGTGGGTTATGGGCCCACCATGTGGGTTAAAAGTAGGAAGGGTAGAGACATCTTGCGTGATCATGTAAGCAAGGCATGTCAGAGGATAGCATGTCAGTTATGTCGGCAACAACATCGGTACCAAGGGTGAGGGACGAAGAGAACCATTTTCCTGCTCGTTGAACGAGGCAGACCAATAGGAAAAGTTCTCGTCCAGCGGTGGCTACCAGAATGTCATCAACAATAGTAACATGGCCTTACCGACACGATTGTACACCTAGGTGTTTACATAAGCATAAGAATATTTCTGCTTACATCATATAGAACACCAGAAAGGTTAAACAAAACAATGGAAAGGACAAGGTGATCTTTAGATTAAACAGAACAAATGGAAAGGAAAATGTGTTTAAACACATATTTCAGGGGTATATCCTTGCCAAGGGCAAGCAGAGCATGAAAGCCATGACATGATAGAAATAGATAACCATTTAGGTAAGGGGGGAGGAATATCATGATATTACCCATACAATGGTGTTTGGATATCTGAGCAAGAAACATTTAGCATTGGCTTCAAATGTTCTTGTTGAAATTCGGAGTACCACAGACATGCTTCGAGATAGCATTGGCATGGTCATCAGGTGAAGATCAGACTTTAGAAACACAAAGGATCCATCAGAAACGGCTTGTAGAATAAGTCTTACAATTTCCTCATGGAAGAATGGATAACCTTACTAAAATGGAAACTATAACAATAGGTCCTCCGGCCAGGTGTGCTAGGCATGACATCACCTAATCGGGTCACATAAAGACCATTGTTATAACTCTTGGAAATATATTCCAACCATCATATCTGACCGAGATTCAGATCTGATTGGTGTCAAGATACCTCAGACTTAGGATGCCTGAGAAAGAAAAGGTGCAACACAATTGACGAGATGACATTATAAGATTCTCGATCAATGAACTATGGAAGCAAGTTCTGAATCATGAGTTCATTACTAAATCAAGGAGAGAATGAGGAGGTGGCTGATGAACTCAGCGACAATTCATCGAGATTTCCAAAAGATGGATTTCCACAATTATGTGAACAAGGAGATAGCTTTTGTCAAATCAAACTATATAATGAGGTATGCTCGAGGAAAACATACATGATTAAACATTGGTTGACGGTGCACCCGAAATACGGACTTAGGTAGCACAAACAATGTTAGAATGGCGATTTGATAACCAATGGTCTAAGAATGAAAGGTTGACCATTAACTTCAAAGTAATAAGGTTGCTAGAAGTTTTAAAATTATTCGTCCATTTGTCGGTATTCCTGATAGGAACAACACGGGGAACAAGAAAAGAATGGTGATGGTGAAGTATCACTTATATCAAGAATTCTCAAGAGGTGGAGCAATTCTCACAACATTCTTGACATCAAATATGGTAATACTCCACGGTAGAACATAACATAAGTTAGATAGCAAGGAACTCAGGGTACAACACAAAACAAGAACAAGTTTTGTGTTGGAGGGAATGCGATAATGTTGTCGATGATAACCCAAATTATCGAGGGGCAAGGATGGCATTTCTCATCATGAATTCGATCAATATCCTGGAAGACCTCAGAATGTTGATGATGATCACGACACATTTGTCGAGAGGTTTCAAGAAGATGTAACCGATCGGCGATGACATCAAGTCAACGGAATGATGAAGCGAAAAGTTATTGAAACCATAGGTACGACACAAACTTGAAATCAAGCTTGTTGTTCAAGGAAAATTGATATGACGAGGAAGATCGACATAAGATTAGCTCACCATCGAAATTTTTGCTCCAGGAAGGACCAGGTAGCACAGTTAAAATCAGCACGACAAGGATATAGCCAAGCAGGCTAGGAATGATGTGATCAAGTTCAAACTCGTAAGTAATGAAGGTTACCAAGAGCTGATTAATCACGGTGCGGACTTGAGTCAGTTATTGGTGTCTTTGAGTGTTTAATAACTCAGAGCCCGTAAAAATTAGAATCAATGAGAATGTGGCACTTGATGAAGAACTCATAAGAAGTTATGTGGTTCCATGATAATCTCGAGATACCACGGGGGTAATATACTCAACGATAGATCAAAGCAGAGTTTGGACTAGGGAAATGCTCTGCAGAAGACAAGTGCTCAAACTTGCACGAGAAATGGAATCAAGGAGAAACATGGTCGGAACCACGTCCATGGATACAAGATAAACTTATAACAAGGGGATAATTATTTTAAGAGAAGCTTACATGATAAGGTATACATCGGGTCCATGGGCATGAACACAGGGTTCAAGGTCGACTCCCACTTGTCCAACGTATAACCTTTCATTCACCTCTCATATTTCAAAAATGACATTAGTTTTTGAAATTTTTACCTGGTGCAATACCATATAAGTATGACCCGTGAAATCTGTCGGGTTCACATGAATTAGGGAAGGCATAGGTTTAACCCATCAGGGCATCTTAGGAACATATACCACAAACTTCAGAGTAAATAATACAAGCTCGAAAGCAGAGCATGGTTCACAAAGGAAGCAATGCTCTAATTAGGGATGGGTAAGTTGAATAGCCTTAGGGGTACAATCATGACAATTTGATTGGTCGGGAACCAATTCCAGTTAAAAGAATGGCAGCTCAGCCGGAAAGGTAATTTATAAGGATCAACGATGATTTCGGGCATTCACAAACATATTGAATCAACAGACTCAAAATGATAATGACAAGGGATGCCAATAAGACTACGAGACTCATGGGATTAACCATAATGCAAGCAAGCAAGAATTTCAAGAGGAATAGGCTGCTCAGGATTTTTGGAAGATCGAATGGTATTTCGAAGACCTTGGTGAAACACAGGATCAACTGGGAATGAGCGGATACTCGATAAGTGCGAGGAATTATCCATAAGGGTATTCATGTGGCTAAGAATTGTAAGGCAGTAGGCACATAGTATTCTCGAAACAACAATAGAGAGAATTTCAACGTATCTTATAATAACAACTTCAACAGGGGATGATTGAATGAATGGAAAGTGTACGTGGTTACCCATAGGGTTTATCGATGGAATGGAACTGCAAAAGCGAAGGCACAAAGTCTCGAGAGAACATTTGAGAGTATTATCAGAATCTTCTGTTGAAGCAGTCGATCGTTCAGACCAAGGGGCTCTCCGGGAGAAAGTATTTACGAGAACCTAGAGTTAGAGTTAGCAAATTATTTAACCCGAATAGGAGAGAGATCACAATCCCAGAGTATAGACGAGGAGTAAAAGATACTAATACCACCCGGTGGTGACGTGGGCCCATATGACACACAGCCATGTTAGTAAAAGTTTTGTAATGTCTAGACTCGACTTCGACCAAGGAGTGTGGAAGGGGGATTCCTACAGGCAGTTGGCTCTGATACCAACTTGTGACGCCCCCAATTTGACCGTACACTGATCATACACGCAAACGTGTACGATCAAGATCAGGGACACACGGGAAGATATCACAACACAACTCTACAAATAAAATAAGTCATACAAGCATCATATTACAAGCCAGGGGCCTCGAGGGCTCGAATAGAAGGGCTCAATCACAGACGAGTCAGCGGAAGCAACAATATCTGAGTTCAGACATAAGTTAAACAAGTTTGCCTTAAGAAAGCTAGCACAAAAAGGGATACATATCAAAAGAGGCGCATGCCTCCTGCCTGGGATCCTCCTAAACTACTCCTGGTCGTCGTCAGCGGCCTGCACGTAGTAGTAGGCACCTATAGTGTAGTAGGAGTCGTCGTCGACGGTGGCGTCTGGCTCCTGGGCTCCATCATCTGGTCGCAACAAACGGGTACAGAAAGAGGAAAAAGGGAAAGTAAAGCAACCGTGAGTACTCATCCAAAGTACTCACAAGCAAGGATACATATGTATGCATTGGTATCAAATGGAAAAGGGGTATCATATGTGGACTGAACTGCAGAATGCCGGAATAAGAGGGGGATAGCTAGTCCTATCAAAGACTACGCTTCTGGCAACCTCCATCTTGCAGCATGTAGAAGAGAGCAGATGGTAAGTTCACCAAGTAGCAATGCATAGCATAATCCTAACCGATGATCCTCCCCTCGTCGCCCTATGAGAGAGCGATCACCGGTTGTATCTAGCACTTGGAAGGGTGTGTTTTATTAATCATCTGATTCTAGTTGTCATAAGGTCAAGGTACAACTCCAAATCGTCCTGTTACCGAAGATCACGACTATTCGAATAGATTAACTTGTTGGGGAACGTAGTAATTTCGAAAAAATTCCTACACACACGCAAGATCATGGTGATG
This sequence comes from Triticum urartu, assembly GCF_056163025.1. Classification (NCBI taxonomy): domain Eukaryota; kingdom Viridiplantae; phylum Streptophyta; class Magnoliopsida; order Poales; family Poaceae; genus Triticum; species Triticum urartu. The sequence continues at coordinate 358,612,811 of NC_141877.1, forward strand.
CATAGCCACGAGAGGGGAGAGTGTTGTCTACGTACCCTCATAGACCGAAAGCGGAAGCGTTATGACAACGCGGTTGATGTAGTCGTACGTCTTCGTGACCCGACCGATCAAGCACCGAAACTACGGCACCTACGAGTTTTAGCACACGTTCAGCTCAATGACGATCCCCGGACTCCGATCCAGCAAAGTGCCGGGGAAGAGTTCCGTCAGCATGACGGCGTGGTGACGATCTTGATGTTCTACCGTTGCAGGGCTTCGCCTAAGCACCGCTACAATATTATCTAGGAGTATGGTGGAGGGGGGCACCGCACACGGCTAAGAGAACGATCACGAAGATCAACTTGTGTGTCTAGAGGTGCCCCCTGCCCCCGTATATAAAGGAGCAAAGGGGGGTGCGGCCGGCCCTAGGAGGAGGCGTGCCGGAGGAGTCCTACTCCTACCGGGAGTAGGACTCCCCACCTTTCCCTAGTTGGATTAGGACTTGGGGGGAAGGAGGAGAGGGAAGAAAGGAAAGGGGGGGCGCCGCCCCCCCTCCTTGTCCAATTCGGACTTGGGGGGGAGGGGCGTGCGGAAGCCCCTAGGCCTCCTCTCCTCTTTCTCCACTAGGCCCATTAAGGCCCATTAGGTTACGGGGGGGTTCCAGTAACCTCCCGGTACTCCGGTAAAATGCCGATTTCACCCGGAACACTTCCTATGTCCAAACATAGGCTTCCAATATATCAATATTTATGTCTCGACCATTTCGAGACTCCTCGTCATGTCCGTGATCACATCCGGGACTCCGAACAAACTTCGGTACATCAAAATATATAAACTCATAATGAAACTGTCATCGTAACGTTAAGCGTGTGGACCCTACGGGTTTGAGAACAATGTAGACATGACCGAGACATGTCTCCGGTCAATAACCAACAGCGGAACCTGGATGCTCATATTGGCTCCCACATATTCTACGAAGATCTTTATCGGTTAGACTCCATAACAACATACTTTGTTCCCTTTGTCGTTGGTATGTTACTTGCCCGAGATTCAATCGTCGGTATCTCAATACCTAGTTCAATCTCGTTACCGGCAAGTCTCTTTACTCGTTTCATAATACATCATCTCGCAGCTAACTCATTAGTTGCAATGTTTGCAAGGCTTATGTGATGTGCATTACCGAGAGGGCCCAGAGATACCTCTCCGACAATCGGAGTGACAAATCCTAATCTCGAAATAGGCCAACCCAACATGTACGTTTGGAGACACCTGTAGAGCTCCTTTATAATCACCCAGTTACTTTGTGACGTTTGGTAGCACACAAAGTGTTCCTCCGGCAAACGGGAGTTGCATAATCTCATAGTCATAGGAACATGTATAAGTCATGAAGAAAGCAATAGCAACATACTAAACGATCAGGTGCTAAGCTAATGGAATGGGACATGTCAATCACATCATTCTCCTAATGATGTGATCCCGTTAATCAAATGACAACACATGTCTATGGTTAGGAAACATAACCATCTTTGATTAACGAGCTAGTCAAGTAGAGGCACACTAGTGACGTTTAGTTTGTCTATGTATTCACACAAGTATTATGTTTCCGGATAATACAATTCTAGCATGAATAATAAACATTTATCATGATATAAGGAAATAAAATAATAACTTTACTATTGCCTCTAGGGCATATTTCCTTCAGTCTCCCACTTGCACTAGGGTCAATAATCTAGATTACACAGTAATGATTCTAACACCCATGGAGCTTTGGTGCTGATCATGTTTTGCTCGTGGAAGAGGCTTAGTCAACGGGTCTGCTATATTCAGATCTGTATGTATCTTGCAAATATCTATGTCTCCCACCTGCACTAGATCCCGGATGGAATTGAAGCGTCTCTTGATGTGCTTGGTTCTCTTTTGAAATATGGATTCCTTTGCCAAGGAAATTGCACCAGTATTGTCACAAAAGATTTTCATTGGACCTGAGGCACTAGGTATGACACCTAGATCGGATATGAACTCCTTCATCCAGACTCCTTCGTTTGCTGCTTCTGAAGCAGCTATGTACTCTGCTTCACATGTAGATCCCGCCACAACGCTTTGTTTAGAACTGCACCAACTGACAGCTCCACCGTTTAATGTAAACACGTATCCGGTTTGTGATTTAGAATCGTCCGTATCAGTGTCAAAGCTTGCATCAATGTAACCATTTACGATGAGCTCTTTGTCACCTCCATATATGAGAAGCATATCCTTAGTCCTTTTCAGGTATTTCAGGATGTTCTTGACCGCTGTCCAGTGATCCACTCCTGGATTACTTTGGTACCTCCCTGCTAGACTTATAGCAAGACACACATCAGGTCTGGTACACAACATTGCATACATGATAGAGCCTATGGCTGAAGCATAGGGAACATCTTTCATTTTCTCTCTATCTTCTGCAGTGGTCGGGCATTGAGTCTTACTCAATTTCACACCTTGTAACACTGGCAAGAATCCTTTCTTTGCTTGATTCATTTTGAACTTCTTCAAAACTTTGTCAAGGTATGTGCTTTGTGAAAGTCCAATTAAGCATCTTGATCTATCTCTATAGATCTTAATGCCCAATATGTAAGAAGCTTCACCAAGGTCTTTCATTGAAAAACTCTTATTCAAGTATCCCTTTGTGCTATCCAGAAATTCTATATCATTTCCGATTAGTAATATGTCATCTACATATAATATCATAAATGCTACAGAGCTCCCACTCACTTTCTTGTAAATACAGGCTTCTCCAAAAGTCTGTACAAAACCAAATGCTTTGATCACACTATCAAAGCGTTTATTCCAACTCTGAGAGGCTTGCACCAGTCCATAAATGGATCGCTGGAGCTTGCACACTTTGTTAGCTCCCTTTGGATCGACAAAACCTTCTGGCTGCATCATATACAACTATTCTTCCAGAAATCCATTCAGGAATGCAGTTTTGACATCCATCTGCCAAATTTCATAATCATAAAGTGGGGCAATTGCTAACATGATTCGGACAGACTTAAGCATCGCTACAGGTGAGAAGGTCTCATCGTAGTCAATCCCTTGAACTTGTCGAAAACCTTTTGCGACAAGTCGAGATTTGTAGACAGTAACATTACCGTTAGCGTCAGTCTTCTTCTTGAAGATCCATTTATTCTCAATTGCTTGCCGATCATTGGGCAAGTCAACCAAAGTCCACACTTTGTTCTCATACATGGATCCCATCTCATATTTCATGGCTTCAAGCCATTTTGCGGAATCTGGGCTCACCATCGCTTCTCCATAGTTCGTAGGTTCATCACGATCTAGTAGCATGACTTCTAGAACAGGATTACCATACCACTCTGGTGCGGATCTTACTCTGGTTGATCTACGAGGTTCAGTAGTATCTTGTTCTGAAGTTTCATGATCATCATCATTAGCTTCCTCACTAATTGATGTAGGTGTCACAGAAACCGGCTTCTATGATGTAGTACTTTCCAATAAGGGAGCAGGTACAGTTACCTCATCAAGTTCTACTTTCCTTCCACTCACTTCTTTCGAGAGAAACTCCTTCTCTAGAAAGTTTCTGAATTTAGCAACAAAAGTCTTGCCTTCAGATCTATGATAGAAGGTGTATGCAATAGTTTCCTTTGGATATCCTCTGAAGACACATTTCTCCGATTTGGGTTCGAGCTTATCAGGTTGAAGCTTTTTCACATAAGCATCACAGCCCCAAACTTTCAGAAACGACAACTTTGGTTTCCTGCCAAACCACTGTTCATAAGGCGTCGTCTCAACGGATTTTGATGGTGCCCTATTTAACGTGAATGCGGCCGTCTCTAAAGCATAACCCCAAAACGATCGAGGTAAATCAGTAAGAGACATCATAGATCGCACCATATCTAGTAAAGTACGATTACGATGTTCAGACACACCATTACGCTGTAGTGTTCCGGGTGGCGTGAGTTGTGAAACTATTCCGCATTGTTTCAAATGTACACCAAACTCGTAACTCAAATATTCTCCTCCACGATCAGATTGTAGGAATTTTATTTTCTTGTTACGATGATTTTCAACTTCACTCTGAAATTCTTTGAACTTTTCAAATGTTTCAGACTTATGTTTCATTAAGTAGATATACCCATATCTGCTTAAGTCATCTGTGAAGGTGAGAAAATAACGATATCCGCCACGAGCCTCAACATTCACCGGACCACATACATCTGTATGTATGATTTCCAACAAATCTGTTGCTCTCTCCATAGTACCGGAGAACGGTGTTTTGGTCATCTTGCCCATAAGGCACGGTTCGCAAGTACCAAGTGATTCATAATCAAGTGGTTCCAAAAGTCCATCAGTATGGAGTTTCTTCATGCGCTTTATACCGATATGACCTAAACGGTAGTGCCACAAATAAGTTGCACTATCATTATCAACTCTGCATCTTTTGGTTTCAACATTATGAATATGTGTGTCACTACTATCGAGATTTAATAAGAATAGACCACTCTTCAAGGGTGCATGACCATAAAAGATATTACTCATATAAATAGAACAACCATTATTCTCTGATTTAAATGAATAACCGTCTCGCATTAAACAAGATCCAGATATAATGTTCATGCTAAACGCTGGCACCAAATAACAATTATTTAGGTCTAATACTAATCCCGAAGGTAGATGTAGATGTAGCATGCCGACCGCGATCACATCGACTTTGGAACCATTTCCCACGCGCATCGTCACCTCGTCCTTAGGCAATCTTCGCTTAATCCGTAGTCCCTGTTTCGAGTTGCAAATATTAGCAACAGAACCAGTATCAAATACCCAGGTGCTACTGCGAGGATTAGTAAGGTACAGATCAATAACATGTATATCACATATACCTTCGTTCACCTTGCCATCCTTCTTATCCGCCAAATACTTGGGGCAGTTCCGCTTCCAGTGACCAGTCTGCTTGCAGTAGAAGCACTCAGTTTCAGGCTTAGGTCCAGATTTGGGTTTCTTCTCCTAAGTAGCAACTTGCTTGCTGTTCTTTTTGAAGTTCCCCTTCTTCTTCCCTTTGCCCTTTTTCTTGAAACTAGTGGTCTTGTTGACCATCAACACTTGATGCTCCTTTTTGATTTCTACCTCCGCAGCTTTCAGCATTGCGAAGAGCTCGGGAATTGTCTTATTCATCCCTTGCATATTATAGTTCATCACGAAGCTCTTGTAGCTAGGTGGAAGTGATTGGAGAATTCTATCAATGATGCAATCATCTGGAAGATTAACTCCCAATTGAATCAAGTGATTATTATACCCAGACATTTTGAGTATATGCTCACTGACAGAACTGTTCTCCTCCATCTTGCAGCTATAGAACTTATTGGAGACTTCATATCTCTCAATCCGGGCATTTGCTTGAAATATTAACTTCAACTCCTGGAACATCTCATATGCTCCATGACATTCAAAACGTCGTTGAAGTCCCGATTCTAAGCCGTAAAGCATGGCAAACTGAACTATCGAGTAGTCATCAGCTTTGCTCTGCCAGACGTTCATAACATCTGGTGTTGCTCCAGTAGCAGGCCTGGCACCCAGCGGTGCTTCCAGGATGTAATTCTTCTGTGCAACAATGAGGATAATCCTCAAGTTACGGACCCAGTCCGTGTAATTGCTACCATCATCTTTCAACTTTGCTTTCTCAAGGAACGCATTAAAATTCAACGGAACAACAGCACGGGCCATCTATCTACAATCAAACATAAACAAGCAAGATACTATCAGGTACTAAGTTCATGATAAATTTAAGTTCAATTAATCATATTACTAAAGAACTCCCACTTAGATAGACATCCCTCTAATACTCTAAGTGATCACGTGATCCAAATCAACTAAACCATGTTCGATCATCACGTGAGATGGAGTAGTTTCATTGGTGAACATCACTATGTTGATCATATCTACTATATGATTCACGCTCGACCTTTCGGTCTCCATGTTCCGAGGCCATATCTGTATATGCTTGGCTCGTCAAGTATAACCTGAGTATTCCGCGTGTGCAACTATTTTGCACCCGTTGTATTTGAACATAGAGCCTATCACACCCGATCATCACGTGGTGTCTCAGCATGAAGAACTTTCGCAACGGTGCATACTCAGGGAGAACACTTCTTGATAATTAGTGAGAGATCATCTTAAAATGCTACCGTCAATCAAAGCAAGATAAGATGCATAAAAGATAAACATCACATGCAATCAATATAAGTGATATGATATGGCCATCATCATCTTGTGCTTGTGATCTCCATCTTCGAAGCACCGTCATGATCACCATCGTCACCGGCGCGACACCTTGATCACCATCATAGCATCGGTTGTCATCTCTCCAATCTTATGCTTCCACGACTATCGCTACCGCTTAGTGATAAAGTAAAGCATTACGCCGCAATTGCATTGCATATAATAAAGCGACAACCATATGGCTCCTGCCAGTTGCCGATAACTCGGTTACAAAACATGATCATGTCATACAATAAAATTTAGCATCATTTCTTGACCATATCACATCACAACATGCCCTGCAAAAACAAGTTAGACTTCCTCTACTTTGTTTGTTGCAAGTTTTACGTGGCTGCTACGGGCTTAAGCAAGAACCAATCTTACCTACGCATCAAAACCACAACGATAGTTTGTCAAGTTGGTGCTGTTTTAACCTTCGCAAGGACCGGGCGTAGCCACACTCGGTTCAACTAAAGTTGGAGAAACTGACACCCGCCAGCCAGCTGTGTGCAAATCACGTCGGTAGAACCAGTCTCGCGTAAGCGTACGCATAATGTCGGTCCGGGCCGCTTCATCCAACAATATCGCCGAACCAAAGTATGACATGCTAGTAAGCAGTATGACTTATATCGCCCACAACTCACTTGTGTTCTACCGTGCATATAACATCAACACATAAAACCTGGCTCGGATGCCACTGTTGGGGAACGTAGTAATTTCAAAAAAATTCCTACGCACACGCAAGATCATGGTGATGCGTAGAAACGAGAGGGGAGAGTGTTGTCTACGTACCCTCGTAGACCGAAAGCGGAAGCGTTATGACAACGCGGTTGATGTAGTCATACATCTTCGTGACCCGACCGATCAAGCACCGAAACTACGGCACCTCTGAGTTTTAGCACACGTTCATCTTGATGACGATCCCCGGACTCCGATCCAGCAAAGTGTCGGGGAAGAGTTCCGTCAGCACGACGGCGTGGTGACGATCTTGATGTTCTACCGTCATAGGGCTTCGCCTAAGCACCGCTACAATATTATCGAGGAGTATGGTGGAGGGGGCACCGCACACGGCTAAGAGAACGATCACGAAGATCAACTTGTGTGTCTAGAGGTGCCCCCTGCCCCGTATATAAAGGAGCAAAGGGGGGGTGCGGCCGGCCCTAGGAGGAGGCGCGTCGGAGGAGTCCTACTCCTACCGGGAGTAGGACTCCCCACCTTTCCCTAGTTGGATTAGGACTTGGGGGGAAGGAGGAGAGGGAAGAAAGGAAAGGGGGGCGCCGCCCCCCCCCCCTCCTTGTCCAATTCGTACTTGGGGGGAGGGGCGCGCGGTAGCCCCTAGGCCTCTTCTCCTCTTTCTCCACTAGGTCCATTAAGGCCCATTAGGTTACGGGGGCGTTCCGGTAACCTCCCGGTACTCCGGTAAAATGTCGATTTCACCCGGAACACTTCCGATGTCCAAACATAGGCTTCCAATATATCAATCTTTATGTCTCGACCATTTCGAGACTCCTTGTCATGTCCGTGATCACATCCGGGACTCCGAACAAACTTCGGTACATCAAAATATATAAACTCATAATGAAACTGTCATCGTAACGTTAAGCGTGCGGACCCTACGGGTTCGAGAACAATGTAGACCTGACCGAGACATGTCTCCGGTTAATAACCAATAGCGGAACCTGGATTCTCATATTGGCTCCCACATATTCTACGAAGATCTTTATCGGTCAGACCGCATAACAACATACTGTGTTCCCTTTGTCATTGGTATGTTATTTGCCCGAGATTCGATCGTCGGTATCTCAATACCTAGTTCAATCTCGTTACCGGCAAGTCTCTTTACTCGTTTCGTGATACATCATCTCGCAACTAACTCATTAGTTGCAATGCTTGCAAGGCTTATGTGATGTGCATTACCGAGAGGGCCCAGAGATACCTCTCCGACAATCGGAGTGACAAATCCTAATCTCGAAATACGCCAACCCAACATGTACCTTTGGAGACACCTATAGAGCTCCTTTATAATCACCCAGTTACGTTGTGACATTTGGTAGCACACAAAGTGTTCCTCCGACAAATGGGAGTTGCATAATCTCATAGTCATAGGAACATGTATAAGTCATGAAGAAAGCAATAGCAACATACTAAACGATCGGGTGCTAAGCTAATGGAATGGGTCATGTCAATCACATCATTCTCCTAATGATGTGATCCCGTTAATCAAATGACAACACATGTCTATGGTTAGGAAACATAACCATCTTTGATTAACGAGTTAGTCAAGTAGAGGCACACTAGTGACGTTTAGTTTGTCTATGTATTCACACAAGTATTATGTTTCCGGATAATACAATTCTAGCACGAATAATAAACATATATCATGATATAAGGAAATAAAATAATAACTTTATTATTGCCTCTAGGGCATATTTCCTTCATAACTTCCCTATAGGGGTGCACCACATTTCCCAGCACGCTCGATCCCCTTTGTCCAGACACACTTTTCTGGGTCATGCCCGGCCTCGGAAGATCAATATGTCGCAGCCCTACCTAGGCACAACAGAGAGGTCAGCACGCCGGTCTAAATCCTATGGCCCAGGGGTCTGGGCCCATCGCCCATTGCACACCTGCATGTTGCGAGGGCGGACGGAGAGCAGACCTAGCAACCTCCATTATAAAGGAAGTTGCGTTACGCGGTCCAACCCGGTGCGCGTCGCTCAGTCGCTGACGTCACGAAGGCTTCGGCTGATACCACAATGTCGAGTGCCCATAATTGTTCCCGCATAGTTGGTTAGTGCGTATAGGCCAGTGGCCAAACTCAGATCAAATACCAAGATCTCGTTAAGCGTGTTAATTGAAGTATCCACGAACACCGACCAGGGCTAGGCCCACCTCTCTCCTAGGTGGTCTCAACCTCCCCTGCCGCTCCACCACAAAGTAATAGTCGGGGGCCGTCGGGAACTCGGGCCCACCACTACCTGGATGGAGCCACCTACCCCTTCAGCCCCCACATCGGAATCACTTGCGGGTACTCTACGAGCCGACCCGACTTTAGTCACCACCTATATAGCATGGATATAAGTATGTATATACCTGTGATCACCTCCCGAGCGATCACGGCCCGATAGTATAGCGTGGCAGACGGACAAGAATGTAGGGCCATTGATGAAGTACTAGCAACCTATACTAAGCATGTAGGATTGCCGATAAGGTATCAACAGTTGTAGCAACAATGACAGGCTATGCATCAGGATAGGATTAACGGAAAGCAATAACATGCTACACTACGCTAATTCAAGCAGTATATACAAGAGTAGGCAATATCTGGTGATCAAGGGGGGGGGCTTGCCTGATTGCTCTGACAAAAGAGAGGGGTCGTCAACACTGTATTCGTACTGGGTAGCAGCGGCATCGGTCTTGGTTTCTAGCGAGAGAAGGGGGGGAAGAAACAATAAATATTAAGCAAACATATGCATAGCGATGCATGACATGACAAGTATCGATGCTAGGGGGTGCCCTAACGCGGTATGAGGTGGTACCGATGAAGGGGGAAAACATCCGGGAAAATATCCCCGGGGTTTCGCGTTTTCGGACAGATGAACCAGAGGGAGAAAGTTGCGAGTTTGCTATGCTAGGGATGCGTGGCGGACGAACGGGCTGCGTATCCGGATTCGTCTCGTCGTTCTGAGCAACTTTCATGTAAAAGTTTTTCCATCCGAGCTACGGTTTATTTTATATTAATTTTAAAAGATTTAAATCATTTTTAGGATTTATTTAATTATTTTATTCCAACATTATCCAGAACAGTGCATGTTGACGTTAGCATGACGTCAGTAGTCAACAGAGGAGTTGACTCGGTCAAACTGAGATGAGGGTCCCACTGGTCATAGACTGCTTAGTTAAATAACACAAGTTAATTAAGTTAATTAGCTAATTAGGTTAATTAAACAAGATTGATTAAGTTAATTAATTAATTAATTATTTTTTATTTTTTATTTATTTTAAATTCTTCTCTTTTTTTAACGTTCTCAAGGGCATGGGCCCCTCATGTCATTGGGCCAGGGGGCGCTGCGGGTAACGGGCGCGGGGTGAATGGGCACCTGCCTGGCAGGGCGCTTGCCCAGGTCGCCGCGGGGCGGGACTGGCGGGACAGCGGGGCGCCGACGGCCACCGCAGCGAGCTGCAGCAGGGCAGCGCCGACGCGGGGCGGTGGTGGTGCTGGTCAGCGGCGGTTGAGGTGCTGGCGGGGTGGGCGCGCGAGCGGAGTCGGGCGTCATGGAGCAGACGGCAGGCGGGGAGCGACGGCCGTGGAGGGTGGGGAGGCACACGCGCGGGCACCGGGGTGCTGCGGCATGGCGCGGCAAGGAAAAAGGGGCGGCATCAGCGCATGGCAGCGGCAGGGGCGAGCGCAGGATAGGGGGCTGGCGCGCGCGCGAGCAGACGGCGGGCGGAGCGCGATGTCGGCTGGAGGCGGTGCCGCGGGGGCGCGTGCGCGCGAGGGGCTGCGGCCGCGTGCGGGAACAGTAGGCGCGACCTGGGCAGGAACGAGGCGAGCGAGGCATGTGCGCGGGACGCGCGCATGCTGCGGAGCAGGGCGACGGGCAGCGTGGACGAGGCGAGTGGCCAGGCGGCGTGGAAGGCCATGGGTCATGCTGAGCGCGGCCGGCGTAGGGGAGAGAGGGGAGGGTGTGCCCATGGGCAGTGCGGCGCGCGCGAGTGAGAGAGGAGGAGGGGGTAGCTCACGGCGGGGAGTAGGGACGGGGCAGTGAGGCGCGGGGAGCGACTTGGGGAGGAGGTCGATGACGAAGAGGACGGCGAGGTAGCTCCGGCGAGATGGCTCCGGTGACGAGGTGATGGCGACGACAGCAGGGCGGCGTTGGTTCGCGAGGAGGAGGGCGTGGTCGCCCCGATCCCGATCCGGATCGGGGGAAGTGGGGGAAGAGAGAGACGTGGGGAGGGGAGTGGGGAGTGGATAGGGTTTAGTTTGACCAGGGGTGGGGGTTATGGGGAGTGGGGTGAGGGTCGGCCGGCTCGGCCTATGGCTTGCTGGGCCGAAGCCCGGGGGCAGGGGGTTTTCTCTTTCTTTTTTATGTATTTTCTTTTCTTTTATTTATTTTCTTTTCTGTTTTATTTTATTTCTTTAATAGTTATAGTTTTATAATAAGTTAAAGCCCACACCTAAATTGGAGGTGTAAAAAGTTTTTAGTGACTAAATAAACTAGTTTAATATTTCCTTATATTTAGTAGCATCTATATAATTGTTTTGCTACTATTTTATTCACCTGATGGTACTTAAATATTTTATAAAAAGTGTGGTTTCTCCACCATAATTGCTTATGATTTATTTGACACCATCCGAACATTTTAGTTTTATTATTTGAAAAACTTATATTGTTTGCTTGATTTTGAATTTGAATTTGAATCGGTTTCGAACTAACGCGAGATTACCAATAGTAATCAAAGTGACGTGGCATCGTTAACGTGGGATTACTATAGCATAATTATCCGGGCGTCACACACACCGCCAGCTCGGGAGGTCCTCTGACCCTTCTTCCTCGCTGCCGTATTGTGCGTAGATCCGACTTGCCTCCGCCGACATCCCGAGGACCCTTACGTATAAGTTCTTCGGAAGCGGCCTTGCTCTACTACACCAGATCCCCACATGTCTGCATGTGCATCTTTTTCTACTTCCATCAGCTCTTCCAAAGCCACCTAAATTTTTAGTATTATTGGAGGTAAAGCTACATCATGCAGTTGAATCTAGGACTTGGTTCAAACAACGAAGAAAGGGGGGAAAGTCGTAGCATGAATATAGGACTTGATTCAAAGAGGAAATAACAGGGGGAATGTAGTAGAGACTGGATACCCAACCGGTCTCTTGGTTGAAAAGGGAAATAAAGGGAAAGGGTACAAACTAGATAAGGAACATATCTATTACTGGTTGAAAAACGGATAGAAAGTCGCGGCTGGTGGAGAAGTCAACAGAGTATATCCAGGATTAGATTTTCTGCCCTCACATAGTAAAAGGTCTCCAGGATTAGATCTGCTGCCATCACATACTAAAGGGTCTCCAGGATTAGATTTGCTGCCTTCACATAGTTAAAGGTCTCCTGGATTAGATTTGCTTCCCACACATAGTAAAAGGTCTCCAGGATTAGATTTGCTTCCCTCACAGAGCATGAACAAACTCGGCATCACCACTTTATGCCTCCTTGTAGGTACATTGTGCTGATGTGTCCACTATCGCATGTCCTTATACCAACTTTTTGCTGTTGTTAATGTAAGGGTGCATGTAAAATGAAGCGATCACACTATTACCTTAAGGACATGTCTAGCTAGTGTTCTTGTTAATCTAATGCCTCCACTGATATGATGTAATGAAACTATGTTACAAATGGTACTCATGTTGTTTTCCCTAGTATGATAAGTAAGTTGCTTATTTACACTACTGAGTGTCCTGGTGTCCCCACGGTCCCATGCCCTTAAACCAACTCTTTAGCTGTTGTTGATCTATTGTATCTGGTAAACAAGCAATGCCACCATTAAAGTAATCCCATATTTGATGAATGTCATTGTTTATCGTAATGCTTCCGGTAACATGAAGCATTGCTGACGTTTTAAAATTTCTACTGTCCTTGCGTGATTGCCATGAACATAACTAAGATGCTTCTTTTCATTTCGTGTATGTTTCGTATCTTCTTATTGACCAACAACTGTTTACTTTCTATCTTTTTGTGCAGATAGGGATATCCATTTCACCTTGTTGCTATTGGAACCTTTTGGTGAGCTACACAAAACACTTTTTTTGGAATGAGTGTCGTGTGCAGTTCAACTAAAATGTCACGTGGGAAACATCTCTCAATTTTGGTGGAACTGCACAAAATGGTGATTGGAGTTTCCAAAATCTCTGTCAAATTCTGCTGGTAATCTCATGCAACATTTTATTAGTCTTTGCAAGATGAGTCGTCACTGATACCACAATGGCACTTTATTTTAGTGGAACTGAAAAAAGGATAAGCAAATTATAGTTGCACCTTACATGAGCAGGACAACCAACCTTAATGTTGCTCAATTTTTGTGCAACTACCAAAGAAGAACCTGCCAGCTCACGAGAGCAATTACTTCTTGCTAGCTGAATGATGCAATATTTGCTTCATTTCAGGTGAACTGCAGAAAAACTAGCATGAATTGAATCATCGAGTGGAGTTGCAGGTTGGCTTCCACTAGTGCCACTATTATAGTAATCATGCCATTTATTATCTGTGATGTGCAAACAGGAATACTCAACTACAGATGTTGTGGTGGTCAAGAGCATTCACCAAGTTCTTGGGTTGTATGACACGGCTAGCCAAGATGGATTTAATCCCGATATTCACTTTATCAAAAGGCTCTAATGTGTTGGTTCTGAATCTTCCAAGCTGGGAATCAATGAGATGTTTAGGCATCTTTGTTGTACTTATTATTTGAATCTTATTTGTTGGTTCTGAATCTTGCAAGCTAGGAATCAATGAGATGTGTAGCCATCTTTGTTTTACTTATTATTTGAATCTTATTTGTTGGTTCTGAATCTTACAAGCTGGGAAACAAGGCATGATGATGCAGAGGACAGCAACCATAACAAACAGTTCAAACTTGGTAGTATTATCTGTGTAAAAGTGCGACAAATGTGTTGATCGTGTGCGTCCTGAGAATAATAATTCTAATTGTTGTGCATGTTGATCCTGTGGCACTAATAGAATGAGCTGATGCATTGCTTATTTTAAGAATAAATTTTAATTAAAGGTAATTAAATTTAAGTAAAGTGACCACTAGCACTTATTATTATAGTACCAGTACAGACCCACTCGTGAACCGACGTGTGGCCAGAATAGGTTTCTTAATGGAGGCGTTTGAATGCGCTGAGGGTGCATGTTCTGTCAGGCGTGCAGCGGGCGAGGGAGGGGTAGTAACTGTTGTCGCATGTACACACTCAGTTTACTATTGAATCTAGTTCCCCAAGAGCTGAAAAATGAATTGCTGCCGTCGCCGACCCACTCGTTCACTTGAAGAGACTCCAATGGCGATCCGAGGGGTGAGCCTGCTGGATATGGACTTCAGCAAGAAGTTCACCTTTGAGTTTGCCGTTCAGTCCCATGGCTGCACCAAGTTGAATGTGAGTACACCAACGAACCGGACTCGATGAAGCTCTGCCTCGCCGAGTTCAAGCAGTACCTATAGGACGAGAAAGCACAAGGTCGCAGGACTAGACCTTGTGCTGTCTCCTGACAGGGACCAGCAGATCGCCATCGCCCAGGTATGCATGCGGGACGAGGTTCTTGTCTACCACTGGTGTAGGGCCATTAGAGGTTCTGGAGCATTCACCCATTTCATCAGCAGCACCGACTGCACCTTCGCTACGCTGGAGAGAAGGAAGAACGCGACGATTCGGCCATCTGGTGCAACAAGCTTGTTGACATCCAGAAGCAATACAAGATCATCTACGACGGGCAGGAGAAAGACTCTGTGGTTGACCTCGCTGAGACCATCATCGACCCCTGCTACGCTAACATGAAAGAAGACAACAATAGCAAGGACCTGAACATGTGGGAGGTACCTCTGAATGTAGCCTACATAACCTACGCAGCCAAGGACGCATACGCATGCTACGACATGTATAGGTGGATCTTGGACATGAGAGCATGTCTGCTTCCCATAACCGAGAGTACACGGACAGCCACAGCGTCATGATCAAGCGTGCCAAGAAGGTCTAGATGATGTACTTTATCTGTTTAAGCACCTTTATCATCTGAGTGTTTCATGCATTAGCCTATGTGTCGTAATTATCTGTTTTGCCGAAATATTTCGTCTAAGAACCCATTAACCTATTTTTAGTGGCTATTTGCTTATGTATGTAACTAGTTCATTGGGCTGCCGTGCTTTGAATCTCCTTCCTCCCAACATATTCCCCTTCTCTGGTGGACCCAGCAGGTCTCATACACCGACATCTGGGACCAACCACCTATCCATTTGTATTTCTTTATTTTGTTCAATTTTTCGTCCTCTTCCTATATGGCGGCTGGTGGCGCTGCTGCACACGCCTCGGTGACCCATCATAACCTATGGCGTTGGCCAGGCCATCCCTCTACTCCCACACATTGTCCGGCGGCGCCAGCTCCACCGGCCTACCCTGCACCCGAACAAGTCAACAATTGTACTCCCCTTCGCCTGCGTCTTCCCCAGCACCGGTTCGTTCGGTCTGTGGTGTCGATGTCGTCCTCCACCTTGGTTCTCTCGCCACGGTGCCGCCATCTTCATTCCCAACATGGTCAGCAAAACAAGAGGAATCGGGAGATGACTGTTTGTCGAGAGGCTGACAATCCCGGGCCCACCAGGTCCATGGCCTAGGTTTTGTTGTTTAACATGCGCAACCCACGATATGTTTAATTTTTTTGGATCCAGCAGGTATCAAGCGGCCTCTGGGCCTCCCAACCTAGCTTGTCTATAACATCAGCAGCCCAAGTTATGTTTGTTTTTTCAAGACGACGCACAGCTCAGTTCTATTTTTCTATAAGAATGCAAAACTAAACCTATGTTTTCCCTTCTATAATAGTATACATATTTATATTTATATCTTATTTCATTACACATATATAATAGAAACAACATAAGGTTCCATTAATCCCGTCGTTCGTCCAACCATTTTATAGACCTTCCCACTTCCTTTATTTTTGTTTTCATTAATCCTATATTTGAATTTTCTCCCACTTTCTTTTTCGATGTAACCCGAGTTTTCTCGCGGTACTTTTACCTAGAACCAACTCAAGTGTCCCACGTCTAGCCTAAATAATAATAAATACCCCATGTCCTATTAACCCATCAAATTAAAATGATATTTACTTTCGTTAATTGAAAGTTCTTACAAAATAGTAATAATAATTGTTCCTACATAGCTTGGCAAGTTAACTCTTGGTGATTGCATACATAAGCTTGCAAAGATTTTACTGACCAATGCAGTAATAGACGTGTAATCATGTGTTTATGTTTTTTATAACATTTCTCCGTCCAGCCCAACATGATATTTTCACCCAGCCCACCAAGTCTAGGGCTTTCGATAAAAATGCAAATGGGCTTTAAATTCTACCATAATATATAGGGCTGCATAGGCGCTACATCATTGTTTCACCCAGCCCAGCAAATGGACTAAAAAAACAAATGGACTGGCTGACATGTGGGCCAATAGGTCGAAGCCTAAGCACTTCTGCAAAAAAATACAAAGGTCGAAGCCTAAGCATGGCATTGGATTTACATCCAATGACCGACATTCTTGTTCAATCTTTCGTCTTCTTCCCCCGACGCTGCTGGGACCGCCTGCTCCAGCCTCTGGTGTCCAGCGGAGCTATTTTGTGCGCCTCGCAGCGAAACGCTACCCCACCGATGGCCAGGCCATGACTCCACTCCTCCGCACCTCCTGTTATTCTCTGCCGAGTGTAGGCCCACCCCACACCCGAACTAGTCAAGTTTCCCACTCCTCTGCGTCTGCGACTCCACTGCCGCGTCTTCCCCATCTCCGGTGTGTTCCAGTCTGGGGCCTTGTCGTCGTCCATCGGCTTGGTGCGCTCTACATGGTGTGTTCAACATGGTCAACAAACAAGAGTCATCGGAAGATGACTATACATGAGAGGCTGACAGTGGGGCACACCACGCCCATGGACGCATGCGTGCATCTGCATCCTTTTTACCCTAAAAAATAATGTTTTCTCCCCTTGACAGATGGGATCCCCCAGCTACATCTTCGCATGCAAGGAAGTGCATTCTTATTACGGGGAAAAAATGTTCCCCCACTGACAGGTCGGACTCACCAGCTATATCTTCGCACGCAAGGAAGTGCCTCCTTATTACGCACAAATAAATGACCCTGCTACCTGGGACCCACAGTAGTGGGAGGCTGACTTGTGGGCCTACTAAGTTGACGTGGACAGAGGGCTTTGTCAACTTAGTAAATATGAACGATTCTAGCTCCAGTGACCGTATGATGTCCATCCAACGGTCGTAGTGCTTCTTCAACCTCTGGTCTTCTTGCTCTAGCTGCCCAAACCAGCATCGGCCGTGCCGCCTGCTCCTGCCTCCCGTGGTCGGCTGTGCTGCCGCGGAAGCCTCACCGCCCCCTACTACTCCCACCGCTGGCCAGGCCATCCCTCTATGTACCCACACCCCTGTTATTCTGCGGCGACGGCAGCCGAACTAGTGAACCCTCGTACTCCTCTCCTCTTGGGCATCCACTGTTGCATCTTCTCCGGCTTCGCGTCGTCCCGTTCCTAGGCCTCGCCATCGTCCACCGCCTTGGTGCTCTCGGCACGGCATGGTCAATGTGGTCAAGGAACGACTTCCATCGGAAGAGTACTGTACGTGGAGAGGCTGATAGCTGGGTCCATGGCCGCAGAAAGGAAGTGCAACCTTATTACGCGCAAAATAATGATTCCTCCACCTGATAGCAGGGACCCACCGGACGGACCACCGTATTTCACAAAAAAAACGTTTCCCCCCTGTCCGTTGGGACCCACCAACTACATATTCACACGCAAGGAAGTGTCTCCTGATCCTCCCTGACAGTCGGGACCCACCTGGTCGAAGTGTACGTAGTGTTGTCATTCTAGTCACGAATGTGTACATACATACGATCGGTCTGTCTGCAGGCTGCAGCGATGAACCGTGGTCGAGTAAGGAAGGGCACGTGTCATAGTAGAGGCGCGCACATAGCATGTACAGTACGTACAACCAGGGTGCAAGAAAATAAATACGACCACGTACGTACATATGGGCGGGGTCTCGAACACCTACTCGCGCATACGTACGGCCAGGGCTCGTGTACATGGCTGGGTCGGAATGGAGAAATTGTGTTGTCGAGTTCATCGGGAGGCAACGGAATCCGTCGTGTTCATCAGGAGCCAACCGGCTTGAACGGAACAACCGATCGAAACAAGGCCTGGCGTGCCACAGAACGAAGGAAACGACCTTTTGTTCGACCGGCCACGATCTAAACGGGATCCTGTTCATTGGGAGGGGTCTGGCGTACCGCAAAACGGAGGAAACAGACTTGTGCTCGAGTGCCTATGGTCGAAACGGGGTCCTGTTGACCAGGAGCGGTGTGGCGTACCACAAAATGGAGGAAACAGACTTCTGTTGGAGTGCTACGGTCAAAATGGGGGTCCTGTTGATCGGGAGGGGTGTGGCGTACCGTAAAACAGGACTCCATAGGATATTGTTCATCTCCACCGTCGAACTCCTCCAGCCTCCATGGGCTACTGTGCATCCACCATCAATCTCCTATAGCCTCCACCTGCGACTGTTCATTGATACGTCCATCTTGCATCATGCTTTTATATCGATATTTATTGCATTATGGACTGTTATTTCACTTTATGTCACAATACTTATGGCTATTCTCTCTTATTTTACAAGGTTTACATAAGGAGGGAGAATGCCGGCAGCTGGAATTCTGGGCTGGAAAAGGAGCAAATATTAGAGACCTATTCTGCGCAACTCCAAAAGTCCTGAAACTCCACGGAACATCTTAAAATAAATAAAGAAAAATCCTCGCCAAAGATGAAGGCCAGGAGGCCCACACCCTGCTCACGAGGGTGGGGGGCGCGCCCCCCTCCTAGGGCGCGCCCCCCTACCTCGTGGGCCCCCTGGTGGGTCTCCGACATCCATCTTCTCCTATATGAAGTCTTTTGATGAGAAAAAAATAAGAGGAACTTTTCGGGAGAGACTCCGCCGCCACGAGGCGGAACCTTGGCGGAACCAATCTAGAGCTCCGGCAGAGCTGTTCTGCCGGGGATACTTCCCTCTGGGAGGGGGAAATCATCACCATCGTCATCACCAACGCTCCTCTCATCGGGAGAGGGCAATCTCCATCAACATCTTCACCAGCACCATCTCATCTCCAAACCCTAGTTCATCTCTTGTATCCAATTATTGTCTCAAAGTCCGGGATTGGTGCTAGTAGGTTGCTAGTAGTGTTGATTACTCCTTGTAGTTGATGCTAGTTGGTTTATTTGGTGGAAGATCATATGTTCAGATCCTATATGCATATTATTACCCCTCTGATTATGAACATGAATATGCTTTGTGAGTAATTACGTTTGTTCCTGAGGACAAGGGAGAAGTCTCGCTATTAGTAGTCATGTGAATTTGGTATTCGTTTGATATTTTGATAAGATGTATGTTGTCTAGCCTCTAGTGGTGTTATGTGAACATCGACTACATAACACTTCACCATTATTTGTGCCTAGAGGAAGGCATTGGGAAGTAATAAGTAGATGATGGGTTGCTAGAGTGACAGAAGCTTAAACCCTAGTTTATGCGTTGCTTCGTAAGGGGCTGATTTGGATCCATATGTTTCATGCTATGGTTAGGTTTACCTTAATACTTTTGTTGTAGTTGCGGATGCTTGCAATAGAGGTTAATAATAAGTGGGACGCTTGTTCAAGTAAGAACAGCACCCAAGCACCGGTCCACCCACATATCAAATTATCAAAGTATCGAACACGAATCATATGAATGTGATGAAAACTAGCTTGACGATATTCCTGTGTGTCCTCGGGAGCGCTTTTCCTATTATAAGAGTTTGTTCCGGCTTGTCCTTTGCTACAAAAAGGATTGGGCCACCTTGCTGCGCTTTATTTACTTTTATTAGTTGTTGCTCGTTACAATTTATCTTATCACAAAACTATCTGTCACCACTTATTTCAGTACTTGCAGAGAATACCTTGCTAAAAACCGTTTATCATTTCCTTCTGCTCCTCGTTGGGTTCGACACTCTTACTTATCGAAAGGACTACGATAGATCCCCTATACTTGTGGGTCATCAAGACTCTTTTCTGGCGTCGTTGCCGGGGAGTGTAGCGCCTTTGGTAGGTGGAATTTGGTAAGGAAAAATTTATATAGTGTGCTGAAATTTACTGTCACTTGTTAATATGGAAAGTAATTCTCTGAGGGGCTTGTTCGGGGTATCTTCACCCCGTCCAGTAGAGCAAAGAGTTTCTCCTCAACCTACTGAACCTATTGAAAATGAAACTCCTTTTGAATTTCCTTTGGGTATGATGGAAAAACTGCTAGCTAACCCTTTTACAGGAGATGGAACAAAGCATCCTGATGAGCACTTAATATATGTGGATGAAGTTTGTGGATTATTTAAGCTTGCAGGTATACCCAATGATGTTGCTAAGAAGAAGGTCTTCCCTTTATCTTTGAAGGGATACGCATTGATATGGTATAGGCTATGTGATGATATGAGATCATGGAACTATAAAAGATTGAAATTGGAATTTCATCAAAAGTATTACCCTATGCATCTTGTTCATCATGATCGCAATTATATATATAATTTCTGGCCTCGCGAAGGAGAAAGCACCGCTCAAGCTTGGGGGAGGCTTAAATCAATGTTATATTCATTCCCCAATCATGAGCTCTCGAGAGAAATAATTATGCAAAGTTTTTATGCTCGGCTTTCTCATAATAATCAAACCATGCTCGATACTTCTTGTGCTGGCTCTTTTATGATGAAGACTATTGAATTCAGATGGAATTTATTGGATAGAATTAAACGCAACTCTGAAGATTGGGACCTCGACGAAGGTAAGGAGTCAGGTATGACACATAAGTTTGATTGTGTTAAATCTTTTATGGATACCGATATTTTCCGTAAGTTTAGCACTAAATATGGACTTGACTCTGAGATAGTGGCTTCTTTCTGTGAATCTTTTGCTACTTATGTTGATCTCCCTAAGGAGAAGTGGTTTAAATATCATCCTCCCATAGAAGTAAAAGTAGCTGCACCTATTAAAGTTGAAGAAAAGACTGTCACTTATAATGATCCTATTGTTCCTACTTCTTATGTTGAGAAACCACCTTTCCCTGTTAGAGTAAAGGATCATGCTAAAGCTTCAACTGTTGTTCGTAAAAGCAATATTAGAACTTATACACCCCCTGAGAAAGTTAAAGTGGAACCTAATATTGCTATTGTTAAAGATCTCTTGTCTGATAATATTGATGGGCATGTTATTCAGTTCGAAGGTGAAACTGCTAGAATTGCTAAACCTTGTGCTAAAGATAAACATAGACCTGTGGTAGGAGTGCCTGTTATTTCTGTTAAAATAGGGGATCATTGTTATCATGGCTTATGTGATATGGTTGCGAGTGCTAGTGTTATACCGCATACTTTATATGAAGAAATTAAGAATGAAATTGCACCTGCTGAGTTAGAAGGTATTGATGTCACAATTAAACTTGTCAATAGAGATACTATTTCACCAATTGGAATTGTTAGAGATGTTGAAGTCTTGTGTGGGAAAACTAAATATCCTGCTGATTTTCTTGTTCTTACTTCTCCGCAAGATAGCTTTTGTCCCATTATATTTGGTAGACCCTTATTGAACACTGTTAATGCTAGGATAGATTGCGAAAAGAATGTTGTTACTATTGGCTTGGATGATATGGTTCATGAGTTTAATTTCTCTAAATTTAGTAAACAACATCGTGAGGAAGAATTACCTAGTAAGGATGAGATTATTGGTCTTGCTTCTATTGCTGTACCTCCTAGTGATCCTTTAGAACACTATTTGCTAGACCATGAAAATGATATGTTCATGAATGAAAGAAGGGAAATAGATGAAGTATTCTTTAAACAGGAACCTATTCTGCAACACAACTTGCCTGTTGAAATTTTAGGGGATCCTCCTCCACCCAAGGGTGATCCCGTGTTTGAGCTTAAACCCTTGCCTGATAATCTTAAATATGATTATCTTGATGAAAAGAAGATATATACTGTTATTATTAGTGCTAACCTTTTAGAGCATGAAGAAGAAAGACTATTGAAAACTCTGAAGAAGCATCGTGCTGCTATTGGATATACTCTTGATGATCTTAAGGGCATTAGTCCCACTCTATGTCAACATAAAATAAATTTGGAAGCAGATGCCAAACCAGTTCGTGATCCTCAACGACGTCTGAATCCTAAAATGAAAGAAGTGGTAAGAAAAGAAATACTCAAGCTTCTGGAGGCAGGTATAATTTATCCCGTTGCTGATAGTCAGTGGTAAGTACTGTCCATTGTGTCCCTAAGAAGGGAGGTATTACTGTTGTTCCTAATGATAAAGATGAATTGATTCCACAAAGAATTATCACAGGTTATAGGATGGTAATTGATTTCCGCAAATTAAATAAAGCTACTAAGAAAGATCATTACCCCTTACCTTTTATTGATCAAATGCTAGAAAGATTATGCAAACATACACACTATTGCTTTCTAGATGGTTATTCTGGTTTCTCTCAAATACCTGTGTCGGCTAGAGATCAATCAAAGACTACTTTTACATGCCCTTTTGGTACTTTTGCTTATAGATGTATGCCTTTTGGTTTATGTAATGCACCTGCTACCTTTCAGAGATGCATGATGGCTATATTCTCTGACTTTTGTGAAAAGACTTGTGAGGTTTTCATGGACGATTTTTCTGTCTCTGGTTCCTCTTTTGATGCTTGCTTGAGCAATCTTGATCGAGTTTTGCAGAGATGTGAAGAAACTAATCTTGTCTTGAATTGGGAAAAGTGTCACTTTATGGTTAATGAAGGTATTGTCTTGGGGCATAAAGTTTCTGAAAAAGGTATTGAAGTTGATAAAGCCAAGGTCGATGTTATTGAAAAGATGCCATGTCCCAAGGACATCAAAGGTATAAGAAGTTTCCTTGGTCATGCCGGATATTACAGGAGGTTCATTAAGGACTTCTCAAAAATTTCTCGGGCTCTGACTAATTTATTGCAAAAAGATATACCATTTGTCTTTGATGATGATTGTGTAGAAGCATTTGAAATCTTAAGAAAGCATTAGTCTCTGCACCTGTTGTTCAGCCACCTGATTGGAATTTACCCTTTGAAATTATGTGTGATGCTAGTGATTATGTTGTAGGTGCTATTCTAGGGCAAAGAGTTGATAAGAAATTAAATGTTATTCATTATGCTAGTAAGACTCTAGACAATGCTCAAAGAAATTATGCTAATATTGAAAAAGAGCTTTTAGAAGTTGTATTTGCTTGTGATAAGTTCAGACCTTATATTGT
Organism: Triticum urartu; assembly: GCF_056163025.1. Taxonomy (NCBI): domain Eukaryota; kingdom Viridiplantae; phylum Streptophyta; class Magnoliopsida; order Poales; family Poaceae; genus Triticum; species Triticum urartu. The sequence goes on from NC_141877.1 coordinate 358,636,138, forward strand.
TGATTCTAAAGTAACTATTCACACTGATCATGCTGCTATTAAATACCTTATGGAAAAGAAAGATGCTAAACCTAGACTTATTAGATGGGTTCTCTTGCTACAAGAATTTGATTTGCATATTGTTGATAGAAAGGGAGCTGAGAACCCCGTTGCAGACAACTTGTCTAGGTTAGAGAATGTTCTTGATGACCCACTACCTATTAATGATAGCTTTCCTGATGAACAATTAAATGTTATAAGTACTTCTGGTAGTACTCCATGGTATGCTGATTATACTAATTATATTGTTGCTAAGTTTATACCACCTAGCTTCACATACCAGCAAAAGAAAAAGTTTTTCTATGACTTGAGACATTACTTTTGGGATGACCCACATCTTTATAAAGAAGGAGTAGATGGTGTTATTAGACGTTGTGTACCTGAGCATGAACAGCAACAGATCCTACGCAAGTGTCATTCTGAGGCTTATGGAGGACACCACGCTGGAGATAGAACTGCACATAAGGTATAGCAATCTGGTTTTTATTGGCCTACTCTCTTCAAGGATGCCCGTAAGTTTGTCTTGTTATGTGATGAATGTCAAAGAATTGGTAATATTAGTAGACGTCAAGAAATGCCTATGAATTATTCTCTTGTTATTGAACTGTTTGATGTTTGGGGCTTTGATTATATGGGACCTTTTCCTGCCTCTAATGGATACACACATATTTTAGTTGCTGTTGATTACGTTACTAAGTGGGTAGAAGCTATTCCAACTAGTAGTGCTGATTATAACACTTCTATTAAAATGCTTAAAGAAGTCATTTTTCCGAGGTTTGGAGTCCCTAGATATTTAATGACTGATGGTGGTTCACACTTTATTCATGGTGCTTTCCGTAAAATGCTTGCTAAGTATGATGTTAATCATAGAATTGCATCTCCTTATCACCCATAGTCTAGTGGTCAAGTAGAGTTGAGCAATAGAGAGCTCAAATTAATTTTGCAAAAGACTGTTAATAGGTCTAGAAAGAATTGGTCCAAAAAACTTGATGATGCATTATGGGCTTATAGAACTGCATATAAAAATCCTATGGGTATGTCTCCGTACAAAATGGTTTATGGAAAAGCATGTCACTTACCTCTCGAACTAGAACATAAGGCGTTTTGGGCTATTAAAGAGCTCAACTATGATTTTAAATTTGCCGGTGGGAAGAGGTTATTTGATATTAGCTCACTTGATGAATGGAGAACCCAAGCATATGAAAATGCCAAGTTGTTCAAAGAAAAAGTTAAAAGATGGCATGACAAAAGGATACAAAAGCGTGAGTTTAATGTAGGTGATTATGTATTGCTATACAACTCTCATTTAAGATTTTTTGCAGGCAAACTTCTCTCTAAATGGGAAGGCCCCTATGTTATCGAAGAGGTCTATCGTTCCGGTGCCATAAAGATCAACAACTTCGAAGGCACAAATCCGAAGGTGGTAAACGGTCAAAGAATCAAACATTATATCTCAGGTAATCCCATAAATGTTGAAACCAATATTATTGAAACCGTAACCCCGGAGGAATACATAAGGGACACTTTCCGGAACGTTTCAGACTCCGAAAAGGAATAGGTATGTGGTACGGTAAGTAAACCGACTCCAAAACAATTTTTAAGGCAATATTTCTCCGTTTTGGAATATTTAGAAAAATAGAAAAATAAGTAGCAGTCCGGGAAGGACACGAGGGTGGTGGGCGCGCCCTACCACTCTGGGCGCGCCCCCTACCTCGTGAGCACCTCGTGTGCCTTCCGGACTCCGTTTTCCTGCACGTTACGTATTTTGGTCGGTAAAAATTCATTATATAACCTCCCGAAGGTTTTGACTCCCGTATCACGCAAATCTCCTCTGTTCTTGTTTCGAGCTGTTTTCTGACAGATCTAGGTTATCATGATGGCCCCAGACGCCTCCAAGGACAAGTTCTTCGAGAAGGTCATCAACCCTTACCTCGCGGAGGTGCTGCGACACCCTCAAACCATTGAGTTGCGTGATGGGTTGCTGCACATCCGCGATGAAGAGGGACCAAAGGGGACCGGAAGCATGGAGACGAGGCTCGAAGCAGTGGAGCAACAAGTTTTCAAGTGCCAAGGGATGGTGGAACGTGGACTCAACTCTAACCACATGATGATCACGGAGTTCACTAGCAACCACAAGTTGGATGCTGACAACATCGGGGAGACTATCTTCAAGCTTCATGAGAAGATCGAGCACCTCCAAGCCCAAATCTATGACCTGCAAAACCAAAACTGTGAGTATGAATATAGATTCAATAGGATGAGTTTGGCTGCAGATTTGAGGATCCTGGAGACTCGATCATCTTTCTATGATGGAGAACCTATGCCTTGGAAGATGGACGCAAGGCCCGTATCATCTACAACACCTCCACCTTCTTCACCGACAAAGGAGATATAATCACATGGGTATGGCACTCCCCTTGGCAACTGCCAAGCTTTGGGGGGGGTGCCCCGGTATCGTATCACAATCACAACTCCTATCTTTATCGTTTTTCCTAGTTCGATCCTATTAGTAGTATCTTGATCTAGTAGAATAAAGTTTATGGCATGATCTAGTTTTGAGTTTTGCTTTATGATCTTTCTTTGTAATCGAGTCCGTGAGCTATATATAATAAAGATTAGTGTTGAGTCAAGGGCTTGATTATTTTGCCATGATCTTGGGTGAATAAAAGAAAGAAGAAAAGAATAAAAAGAAACAAAAAGTTCATATTGATCTTATTGAGAGTAATGACTTCACATAGAAAGAGTATGATGATTAAAAGTTGTTGGGAGTTGGCAGACATAGCTTTGGTCATTGCTGCAATTAATAGGAAGTAATAAGGAAAGAGAGGTTTTCACATATAGATATATTATCATTGACATCTTTTATGATTGGGAGCACTCATTAAAATATGACATGCTAAAGAGTTGATGATGGACAAGGAAGACAACGTAATGAGTTATGTCTTTCTTATATCTGAGATAAAGTATGTTGTCATGGATCCTCTAACTTGTTGAGCTTGCCTTTCCCCCTCATGCTAGCCAAATTCTTAGCACCAAGTAGAAATAATACTTGTGCTTCCAAAATCCCTAAACCAGTTTTGCCATGAGAGTCCACCATATCTACCTATGGATTGAGAAAGATCCTTCAAGTAAGTTGTCATTGGTGCAAAGCAATAAAAATTGCTCTAAATATGTATGATTGATTATACGATCTTGTGATGTGGAAGTAATAAAAGCGACGGACTGCATAATAAAGGTTCATATCACAAGGGGCAATATAAAGTGACGTTCTTTCGCATTGAGATTTTGTGCATCCAACCATAAAAGCGCATGGCAACCTCTTCTTCCCTCTGTGAAGGGCCTATCTTTTATTATTATCTTCTACCTTATGCAAGAGTCATGGTGATCTTCACCTTTCCTTTTTCATTTTATCCTTTGGCAAGCTCAGCATGTTGGAAAGAACATGATATATATATATATATATCTAATTGGATATAGGGGAGCATGAATTATTATTGTTGACATTACCCTTGAGGTAAAAGGTTGTGGGGCAAAACTATAAGCCCCTATCTTTCTCTGTGTCCGATTAAAACTTCATAACCACAAGTATTGCGTGAGTGTTAGCAATTATGAAGGAAAAATGATAGTTGAGTATGTGGACCTGCTTTTTAGCTCTGACATAGACTCTTTCCTATGTTATGATAAATTGCAATTGCTTCAATGACTAAGATTATAGTTTGTCGGAGCCCAATAAGGTTTATGATTTATACTTTTGCATTGTGAATAGATCATCACTTGAACATAAGTAATCATATGACAAAATCTATATATGTTGCTGTTATGAGAATAATCATGATACCTTCATGTCCGTATTTTATTTTTATCGATTCCTCTACCTCTAAACATGAGGACATATTTATTGTTATCGGCTTTTCGCTTGAGGACAAGCGAGGTCTAAGCTTGGGGGAGTTGATACGTCCATTTTGCATCATGCTTTTATATCGATATTTATTGCATTATGGACTATTATTTCACTTTATGTCACAATACTTATGGCTATTCTCTCTTATTTTACAAGGTTTACATAAGGAGGGAGAATGCCGGCACCTGGAATTCTGGGTTGGAAAAGGAGCAAATATTAGAGACCTATTCTGCGCAACTCCAAAAGTCCTGAAACTCCATGGAACATCTTAAAATAAATAAAGAAAAATCCTCGCCAAAGATGAAGGCCAGGGGGCCCACACCCTACTCACGAGGGTGGGGGGCGCGCCCCCCCTCCTAGGGCGCGCCCCCTACCTCGTGGGCCCCCTGGTGGGTCTCCGACATCCATCTTCTCCTATATGAAGTCTTTCGATGAGAAAAAATAAGCGGAACTTTTCGGGACGAGACTCCGACGCCACGAGGCGGAACCTTGGCGGAACCAATCTAGAGCTCCGGCGGAGCTGTTCTGCCAGGGATACTTCCCTCCGGGAGGGGGAAATCATCACCATCGTCATCACCAACGCTCCTCTCATTGGGAGAGGGCAATCTCCATCAACACCTTCACCAGAACCATCTCATCTCCAAACCCTAGTTCATCTCTTGTATCCAATTCTTGTCTCAAAGTCCGGGATTGGTGCTAGTAGGTTGCTAGTAGTGTTGATTACTCCTTGTAGTTGATGCTAGTTGGTTTATTTGGTGGAAGATCATATGTTCAGATCCTATATGCATATTTTTACCCCTCTGATTATGAACATGAATATGCTTTGTGAGTAATTACGTTTGTTCCTAAGGACAAGGGAGAAGTCTCGCTATTAGTAGTCATGTGAATTTGGTATTCGTTTGATATTTTGATAAGATGTATGTTGTCTAGCCTCTAGTGGTGTTATGTGAACGTCGACTACATAACACTTCACCATTATTTGGGCCTAGAGGAAGGAATTAGGAAGTAATAAGTAGATGATGGGTTGCTAGAGTGACAGAAGCTTAAACCCTAGTTTATGCGTTGCTTCGTAAGGGGCTGATTTGGATCCATATGTTTCATGCTATGGTTAGGTTTACCTTAATACTTTTGTTGTAGTTGCGGATGCTTGCAATAGAGGTTAATCATAAGTGGGACGCTTGTTCATTCATCCACGAGCTTATGTTCATCCAGCCTCCACCGCTCCTCCACCGGCTACTGTTCAACCAGCCCTCTCCATGGGGTCCTTTTCAACCACCCCTCCATGGGCAACTGTTCATTCAGCCCTCCACTGCTACTGTTCAACCAGCCCTCCACAGGGTCATGTTCATCCAATCCTCCACGGGGTCCTGTTCATCCACTGCCAACCGGCTCGATCGGGTCCTGTCCATCCAGCGGCAATGGCCTCTACTACCACGGGGTCATGTTCATCCAACCCCCACCGGGAACTATTCATCCAACCCCCCAACAACGCTCATTGTTTATCAAGAGGCAGCCGGTTCGATCGGCTTCAGTTATCAGCAGTAGCGAAGGAATCGCTCGATCGGGTTAAGTTAACAGCCAGATCGATCGATCCCTCAGGTTCAATAACGCTTAGCCTGCAGTGCAATTGCTTAGGTTCAGTAGGCGAACGCCTCGCCCAGGTTCAGTTAGAGCCCAACGCCTCGCACCCACTCGAGTATGTGTATGAGAGAAACGCGCATCGCTCGGCCCCGGACCACCCACCGTAACCGGTAACTACCCGATATTTTCCTCGCCCTCGCTTCTACCACGGTTTTTTCCGTCATGGACGGACCAAAGAATGTCATGCAGCTGCATCTCCAGCCCGCCCAGGACGAAAAGCCCATTTTTGTCATGATTTTTTGTCATAGAAGTAGGAGCCCACCACATCTATGATGATACCAGGTTTTGTCACAATTATCATCATAGAAGTGTCATCAGCATGACAGAAAAACATTCGTTTGACCCAAAATTTCACGGATGTGTCTTTTTTTTGTAGTGACTCAAAGAGCGCTTTCCAGCATGCATCTCTAAGTATTAAGTTTAGACGAAACAGAGCATGCAATAAGCATGATGGCACAATCTATATAGTAAAACATCAGTCAATATGATGAGACACCTATATAATATGTGTCTTGACCCTTTCTGTCATTGGGATATAGAACACCGCGGATTAGAACCCACTACTGAGCACCATTCCCTCTGGAGAAAAAAAGATCGAACTTGGCTAGAGAAGATAGATAGATTGGAGAGCATGCAGAGTGATACGTCTCCAATGTATCTATAATTTTTTATTATTCCATGCTATTATATTATCTGTTTTGGATGTTTAATGGGCTTTAATATGCTCTTTTATATTATTTTTGGGACTAACCTATTAACCAGAGGCCCAGTGTCAGTTTCTGTTTTTTTGCCTATTTTAGAGTTTCACAGAATAGGAATACCAAATGGAATCCAAACAAAATGAAACCTTCGCGATGATCTTTCTTGGACCAAAAGCAAACCAGAAGACTTGGAGTTGAAGTCTGGAACTCCGTGAGGCGGCCACGAGGCAGGAGGGCGCGCCCAGGGGGTAGGCGCGCCCCCACCCTCGTGGGTCCCACGTAGCTCCACTGACGTACTTCTTCTACCTATATATACTCTTATACCCTAGATCGATCACAGAGAGCCATGAAACCACTTTTCCACCGCCGCAACCTTCTGTACCCATGAGATCCCATCTTGGGGCCTTTTCCGGCAATCTGTCGGAGGGGAAATCAATCACGAAGGGCTTCTACATCAACACCATAGCCTCTCCGATGAAGCGTGAGTAGTTTGCCACAGACCTTCAGGTCCATAGTTATTAGCTAGATGGCTTCTTCTCTCTCTCTTTGATTCTCAATACAAAGTTCTCCTCGATGTTCTTGGAGATCTATTCAATGTAATACTCTTTTGCGGTGTGTTTGCCGAGATCCGATGAATTGTGGGTTTATGAACAAGATTATATATGAATATTATTTGGTTCTTCTCTGAATTCGTATATGCATGATTTGATATCTTTGCAAGTCTCTTCGAATTATCGGTTTAGTTTGGCCTACTAGATTGATCTTTCTTGCAATGGGAGAAGTGCTTTGCTTTGGGTTCAATCTTGCGGTGTCCATTCCCAGTGACAGTAGGGGTAGCAAGGCACATATTGTATTGTTGCCATCTAGGATAAAAAGATGGGCTTTATATCATATTGCTTGAGTTTATCCCTCTACATCATGTCATCTTGCTTAATGTGTTACTCTGTTCTTATGAACTTAATACTCTAGATGCATGTTGGATAGCGGTCGATGTGTGGAGTAATAGTAGTAGATGCAGAATCATTTCGATCTACTTGACACGGACGTGATGCCTATATTCATAATCATTTCCTAGATATTCTCATAACTATGCGCTTTTCTATCAATTGCTCGGTAGTAATTTATTCACCCACTGTAATACATGCTATCTTGAGAGAAGCCACTAGTGAAACCTATGGCCCCGGGGTCTCTTTCTTATTATATTGCATCTCTTTTATTTACATCGCATCTCGTTTACTATTTTGCAATCTTTACTTTCCAATCTATACAACAAAAATACCAAAAATATTTACTTTCCTATCTCTATCAGATCTCACTTTTGCGAGTGACTGTGAAGGGATTGACAACCCCTTTATCGCTTTGGTTGCAAGGTTCTTGATTGTTTCTGCAGGTACTAGGTGACTTGTGCGTTGTCTCCTACTGGATTGATACCTTGGTTCTCAAGAACTGAGGGAAATACTTACGCTACTTTATTACATCACCATTTCCTCTTTAAGGGAAAACCAACGCATGCTCAAGAGGTAGAACAAAGCTATTTAATTATACATCAAGAAAATGTCAAAAGATTTAATTGAATTCAACAAACACATCCAAGGATTACATTAGATTGATCCCGATATGTGAGGTAGCTCACTAAAACTTGGTATTGAAGATCACACACACACACACACACAGAGAGAGAGAGATCTAGCTACTACTATGGACCCTAAGGTTCTAAGAGAACTACTCACACATGGTCATCGAGGCAGCAAGGTTAATGAAGAAACCTCGGGCAATAGATTCCACCTTCGTGAGAGTACCAAAACATACCTCCAGATTGGATCTCCTTGGAACAGAAGCTTGTAGCAGCGGAAAAATACAGAGAAAAATCTTGTGAAGCGTTTTGCGAAATATGGGATTTATAGGCAGAAAAATGGGCGTAAGGTGGTGGACAGGTGCAACTCTCTGTAGAGTTGTTGGGCTTCCTTGAAGAGGAAGGGTGAAGTAGTATAGTAGTGCTATTTGTGACCTGCATTGGGATTTCCCCGAAGAGGAGAGGATGATGCAGTACAATAGAGATAAGTATTTCCCTTAGTTAAGAACCAAGGTTTTCAATCTAGTAGGTGAACCATGCAAGACCTCATGAACAACACCTACATACAAAATAACAAAAACTTGCACCCAACGCAAACAAGGGGTTGTCAATCCCTTGGCGGTTAATTGCAAGGATTAAATCTCATAGCGATAGATAGATAAACAAAAACATAAAATAAAATAATGGTAACTAAATTGCAGCAAAGTATTTTTGGATTTTTGATATATGATAAAGATAGACTCGAGGGCCATAGTTTTCACTAGAGGCTTCTCTCTTGAACATAGCATGCGGTGGGTAAACAAATTACTACGGGGAAATGTATAGAAAGGCGCATAGTTATGACGATATCCAAGGCAATTATCATGTATATAGGTGATACGTCATGAAAAACCAATCGGGACCCCATTCCGGCACCCTGCCGGAGGGGGAAATCATCACCGGAGGCATCTTCATCATCTTGGTGGCCACCATGACGAGGAGGGATTAGTTCACCCTAGGGGTTGAGGGTATGTACCAGTAGCTATGTGTTTTATCTCTCGCTCTCTCTCTCATGTTCTTGATTTGGCACAATCTTGATGTATCGCGAGCTTTGTTAATATATTTGGATCTAATGGTGTTCCTCCCTCTCTACCTTCTTGCGATGTTGAGTCTTGCTCTTTGAGGTTTCGTTATGTTGGATTGGATATTGGATTTGTGAACACTTGATGTATGTCTTGCATATTGATTCACTTGATGTATGTTTTGGCACTCATCTCATAGATTCCCGAGGTGACATTGGGGTAATCTATGCATAGGGGTTGATGTACGTTTTCATCCTACGTTCTCCGATAGAAACATTGGAGTGGTTCTTTTTTGCATGTTGAGGGATTGTTATATGATCCAATTATGTTATCATTGTTGAGAGATCTTGCACTAGTGAAAGTATGAACCCTAGGCCTTGTTTTCAAACATTGCAATACCGCTTTTGCTCACTTTTACTACTTGCTACCTTGCTGTTTTATATTTTTCAGATTACAAAAACCTATATATACTATCCATACTACACTTGTATGACCATCTGTTCGCCGAACTAGTGCACCTATACAATTTACCATTGTATTGGCTGTGTTGGGGACACAAGAGATTTCTTGTATTTGATTGCAGGGTTGTTTGAGAAATACCATCTTCATTCTATGCCTCCCATGGATTGATAAACCTTAGGTCATCCCCTTGAGGGAAATTTTCTATTGTCCTACAAAACTCTGTGCTTGGAGGCCCAACACGAGTCTACAAGAAGAAAGGTTGCGTAGTAGACATCAAGCTCTCGAGGTGAGTGCTTGAAGGTATATCTTTAGATCTTGTAATTGAATCTTCTAGTTTCTTGTTTTATCACTAGTCTGATTTATAAAAGAAAGCTACAAAATATGGAATTGAGGTTGCCTCATATTATTCGTCTTTATCATGTCTTTCTTGAAAGTGATGGATCAGAAAAATGTGCCAAAGTGTTAGAAGAAGAAGTCAATAAAATGTTTCACACTAAATCTTTGAATGATGAGCATGATTGCAATGTTGTTAGTATGAATTCTTTGAATATCCATGATGTTAATGATATGCAAAGCCATAAGCTTGAGGATGCTATGTTTGATGAAGATGATATTTTTTGTCCCCCAAGTTTTGATGAGTAAATTTATTATGATGATAACATGCTTCCTATTTATGATGATTATGTTGATGAAAGTGGGTTTGGATGAGTGTCAAGTCTAGTTAATGATCCAACTATTTTGGAGGGTGTTGAATCTTTTCACAATATTGATAAAAGTGGATTTGGAGAGGTCATGACTGTAATTACTGATGAATCCACTGTTTTGGAAGAGGTTTCAGTTGATTATTATGAGAACAAAGTTGCTATCTATGATGACTATTGTGACGACACTTATGATATAAAGAATAATGATAACCAGGGAACTTGTCATCATAATTTTAATTCTCAATATGATTATGCCAATCAAGTATCACATCATAGTTGTTTCATTGAATTTGCTCCCACTATTATGAATGAGAAGAAATTGGCTTATGTGGAGAGTAATAAAATTTCTATGCTTGTGTATCATGAAAATAATGCTTTGTGTGATACTTATATTGTTGAGTTCATTCATGATGCTACTAAAAATTACTATGAGAGAGGAGCATGTGCTTTTACTTAGGGCACTGATCTGCGCCGGTGCGCCGGCCCAACTGTTGGGATGGTCCAGCACCAACCGTCCGATGTGCGAGCCGTAGCTGCACGATGCAGCGAGCGTTGCCGTCCGACCCGGGGCCGTTGTCTTCCTCCTATCCCATTCTTTCCTTCCGCGGCTCCTCTCCAGTGTCATCGTCGCCCGCGTGGCCCGCCCCCGGTCCGTCATGGCTCTCGCCAGCTCCGCCGCATGCAGCTCCTGCCGGCAAAGGTCGCAGCTCCGATAAAGGAGTGCCGCTCCGTCCAGCTTGTAGCAATGCCGCTCACCGCCGATGGCCGGGTCTCCGCGTGAAGTCGCCGGTACTTCACCGCCGGTCCCTCGAGTTCGTCGCCGCTACAGCTCCGCCGTGAAGCCATTGCAACAATGGTGAGGTGCCAGTCTAGCTTTTTGTCGTCGGGGTGAAGCTTTTCAAAAATATGGTTGAAGCTTTTCACGTTAATGGTTGCAACTTTTCTGTTGTGTACTCGCGGGGTGAAGCGTCCTATAAACCCAGTTGAAGATTTTTATAAAACCGGTTGAAGCTTTTCAATTCAACGGTTGAAGCTTTCTCAAAAAATGACGGGTGTGGATTTTTCATTTCATACTGGTCTGATGAAACTTCTCTATTCCGTCGTTTGCAGCTTTTCAAACTATGGTTGAAGCTTTTCGTATGAACGGTTGAAGCTTTTTGCAGTGCATGGTGTCCGGTTGAAGCTTGATATACCGCTAGTTGAAGCTCTCGAATTGAACGGTTGTAGCTTTTTTGGTCGTCAGTTGCAACATCGGTGGAGGAGAAAAAAATGCTTCCAAAGTTCGTCTGGAAGCAGATGGTTGCAACGGTAGGGGAGGAGGTTGCGCACTCACGCTGCCGTGGTTGAAGCATCTTCGATGGATGGTTCCAGCATAGGGGAGTACGAACAGTAGCTTGCGGATGGTATATTCCATGGCAGCTTCCAACTCCGGCTCGCCGGGCATGGAAGGAATCTATAGCCGGGGGGAGGGTGGCCAGCGGGAAAGAAGGGGATCTGAAGGATGGAGGTGACCTACGCGGGGTTAGGGCTAGTCGGCGGCGGGATCTGAAGGAGGAAGAGGGGGATCGGGAGGAACCCGAGGCGTACGATGCGCTTCGCCTCGCCTCACTTCGATTGAGTGGCCCGCGTGGGACCGGCGGAACGATTCAGCCGGCACGCCATTCCTAAACACTTCCCTTTTACTTATCTCAATAATATCAAGTTTCCTTTCTATGTGTTGAAAATCTTGAAGTCATGCTTGTTTTCCCTTCCTATGCTAGTTGATTCTTGTTCCCATAAATAGTTTGCTCACAAAATCCCTATGCATAGAAAGTGGCTTAGAATTAAATGTGCTTGCCATGTGATTCATGATGCTCTCATTACTGCAGGATGCTTCTAACGCGACACTACAATCAAAGACCCTTTGATGAAACTGTGTGTGATGCATTAATCACAAACGGTGATGTAAAAACCATCAAAAAAGGTGCAAAACGTTTGCGATGACGGGTGCATCAAATACAGTTCTGATTTTAGTTGCGTGTGCGATGCAGGGCATACAGTTCAGTTCAATGAACTGTTTGCAATGAGGAAGAAGAATAGAAATGGGCAGCCAGATGAAGGCGGTGCGGTATACGGCATACAGTTCACTCGTATTAACTGTTTGTGATGAGGAGGAACAACAGAAACAGGCAGCTACATAAAGCTGTGTGCGATTGAGGGCATGCACTTTAGAAGGATTAACTGTTTGCGATTAGGCAACAGAACAGAAATGGTCAGCCAGATCAAAGTGTCTGCGATTGATGGCCTACACTTCACACAGATGAACTGTTTGCGATTAGCCACAACAAACAGAAATAGTTAGACAGATCAACGCGTGTGCGCTAAACGGGCACACATTCTAATTAAAAGAAGCGTGCGTGATGGTAATTAATAACGAGCGCGCACGGTTGTTGGTACAAGACGTGTGCTGACATTGCCTATTGCGGTGCACCCTATGGTGCGAATGCCACGTACACGGCCGAGAAAGAGTGCCCACGTTACGTTGTCCGGGAATAGTGTCACACTTACAAATTATAGAACCGTCAATAAATTTTGAGCCTGCGTCCCGTCACATTCCAAATTACTACCATGCTATATTTAATTGCAAACCTGTTCACACCGATCAAAACCTAAACGGTTTCCCACTTAGGAGTGTATTCGTATTCGGTTATAAATACTACTACTCCAAGATGACTGCACATTCCTCCTCAACTCCTCATCCACAAAAACAAACAAGTCATTCATCATCGTTCCCTTGTGTCTGCCATGGCCAGCGTGAGTTCTGGGTCGAGAGATTGCCACCAAGGAGAGGAGAGCATGGAAGAGGAAGCACGAGAGATGTCCCTCCTCGTCTGGAAAGCAGCCGACATGTCCCGTCGTGCGTCCGTAGCAGCACAGAGGTCCCGCCGTGCTGCCGAAGCAGCACGGAGGTCCCACCATGCCGTCGATGCAGCAGACTGGTCCGGCCGCGCCGCGGAAGCAGCAAAGATGTCATGCCGCGCCGTGAATGTAGCAGAGATGTCCTCCTATGCTGCGACGGCCTAGGAAAATGTCTCGCGGGAAGGCGAGGACTCTTACAGGCTCATGCATGTGATCGTCCATAGCCAGATGGATCAGATCTCCGGTTGGGCAAGGTTGCAGGACGACATGAAAGCCTCGTTTTAACAGGCTACCGGCGTCATCCAGCAACTAAGGGAGAGCAATGCGTAGCTCCAGGGCGAGCACGACCTACTGAGGGTGAAAATCATGGGAAGTGCGTAGCAGCAGGAGGAGACCACTGCCTTGTTCAAGAGGACCGACGTCATCGTTGAGAAACTTATGGACGAGAATGCCATGCTGCGCATCAAGCGCAAAAGGCTAGTGGAGGAATCCGTGGAGGCTCTCAAGCAGCATCTTGACGACACGAAAGAGCTCATCGTCGCTCGCCACGGAGACTAGTTCTCGCGGCCTGCAGCAACGCATCAAGAAAGTAGAGATCAACGAGCCAGATCATTGTCTTCCTTCTTCTTTTGCCCTTGTGTATTTCAGGCGTTGCTGCATGTGGCTTTTTTAGTTATATTCCTAAATATGTAAGACAATTATTATCCAATGTCATCGTCCTTGTATTCATGAGCCTTGCTATAAGTCGTAGTCGATGCTATATAGGTCCGTCGGATCTTACATCAAGATCCCTGCAAAACTCTCTTTTCAGATTTTCCTTTTTCTCTCCTAAATCTCAGTCCAGTGAGACATAGCCACCCCGTGAAACAGGGGCTCGGGCGCCATTAATGGAGACGTTGGGAGGGAGGTGCGCGGCAGATAGAGGTCAAAAGGCTCTCCTCCCGATGAGCACGCGCAGGAGTCTGATCGCACGCCTCCTGTACTCAAATAGCTACCCCGCATGGCACCTCCTAGCCAATAAAAAAGGGGACGCATGGCGGCACGTAATTGGTAAGTAGAACACCCACGGTTTCAATAATACTTGTGTTTCCGATTTGTAACGTGATAGCACTTGTTCTAAAATGACTTTGTTGATTGTTAAAGTGTGCGCCTTCGAAAATCGGGCTGAAAAATTACCACAGCATGTTGGTGCCATGTCATGACACCATGCCATGTCTCATGATTTTCAGGCGAGTTTTCGATTTACAGGAATTTTAAAACCAAGTTTCTCGATGTTTCCGGCCGAGCCAAGACATCCAGATGTTTAAATTCCATTCCCACTTCTTCCATGGGACCTAGAAGTTCGCCCAAGTACATATAAATGATTTCCAACTAACTTTTGCGCACTGGAGCATGCGCTTGTACTTCAAATTTGAATTATGTGCATTAAATGCCTGGAAAATGAATTAATGTATAAAAAGGCTGAACGAACCCGGAATAATTCCAAATTTTAGCATGAAACTCCTATTTGATGATGGTGTGCCTGCCATCTTGCAATACAGACTGTACGATCTATATCTGATGGATAGAAAGCAAACCATGACCATTTTGCAAAACGATACCAACACCACTCTCGTTCGTCCTTATCTCCCACAACTTCATTGGTGAGTAATTAAAAAAAGAAAGCATCTGGAACAATCTGGCATGGTGGCCGCTGCCGGCTTCGTCCATCCCCATGCCTTCGCTAAGTCCGACCACCAATGAACTGAGAGGAGCAGGAAGAGGAGTAGTATTGTACTACCTCCATCCTGGTTTGGTCCCCTTAGTATTTTGTGCCAAATTTTGACCACATATTTAACTAAAATAATCCCCCGCAAAAAAGATTTAACTAAAATAATATAATGCATGTCACCAAAAATTGTATCATTGGATTCGTATTCGAAAGTAGTTTCCAATGATATTATTTTTGGTTACATGCACTAACATTTTATTAGTTAAATCAAAGGTCAAAAACTTGGTGCAAAATGCAAAGGGGGTCAATAAACCAAGACGGAGGTAGTACATGCTAGAGACTGGACTGCAGTACGTTGTTTTTTATGGCCATATCACCACATTGTTTTCCATGGTCACCTTTGTAGTTTGTGCAAAATTTTGACCAAAGATTTAGCTAACAAAATGTTAATGCATATCAACAAAAATTATGTCGTTGGATTCGTATTTGAACATAGTTTTGAATGATATAATTTTTGGTAACATGCATGAACATTTTGTTAGTTCAACCTATAGTCAAATTTGACAAGAAATACAATCGGGATCAATATAGCACATGATTCTTTGCTCCTTCTTACGTTGCGGACATGTGGGAGAGCCAGCACACGGGTCGACGTGTCATGCACAAGATTAGAGTGGGGAATGAAAGGGGGGCATCACCCCGGTCATAGCGGCGTAGTAATAATGACTATAATGAGCAGTCATATCACAAGACCCCATCTTTCCAGCAGTAATGAGCCACCAAATCACACAGTCCTGCCTTTCCAGTAGTAAGTTGAATCCGCTAGTCCCTCACCCTCCTCGCCTCTCTGGCAAACCGGCTATGCGAACACTGCCGCGCGTACTACCCGGGGAACGCCCTACCCTCAACTTTTAAATACTCCTAGTATAATTTCGTATCGATGAATTGCGCCATGGAGCAGAAAACCAAAAGAAAAATGTGGTACATGTAAACAAAGACAGTACAAGCTCTAGCTAGTGATTCGTAATGTAAACTGTGCATGTATTTATACGTATAGGTTACTTCAAAGTACCGAGTTCATTGATGCAATGTGTTCAAACTATACCGTCGATATCTCAAAGCCAAAATAGTTTGAGCTTGTTCGTTCTATATAAATAGTACTATTACTATATGTTTATTCACCCGTGGGGTTGCTCAATGAATGGAGGGCCGGGGAGCACAAGTGAACTATATACTACTAGTAGTACTAGTAAGTAGGAGTAGTACAGTACAGTACAAAGTGCGGCGTGCAGTTAGTCACGTTAAATATAGAGTTTATTTTGTTTAATGCCACGTACAAATTGAAACGCTTGTTGTGGAGAGAAAAAGATAATCACTCCACTATATATATAGGTAGGAGCCTTAGTGCTTGCTTTACTAGAGTTGCTCTCTTCATTGTCTCATCCTCTCCAGATCTAAAAAAGACAGCGGTAGCGACTCTCTCTCTCTGCTCACTGTTGGTCAGTGCTACTTCTTAAGCTTGTGTTGGTTTTTCCCCTGAAGAGGAAAGGGTGATGCAGCAAAGTAGAGATAAGTATTTCCCTCAGTTAGAGAACCAAGGTATCAATCCAGTAGGAGGTACAAGCAAGTCCCCAATCTATGCATCTGCACAAACAATCAAACACTTGCACCCAACGCGATAAAGGGGTTGTCAATCCCTTCACGGTCAATTGCAAAGGTGATATCTGATAGAGATAGGTATAAAAGATTGCTAAAACGTAAAACAGAATAAAAGTAAATAAATTTCAGCAATATATTTTTGGTATTTTGATTTTATAGATCTTAAAATATATAAGGGAAAATAGACGCGGGGGACATAGGTTTCACTAGAGGCTTCTCTCATGAAGGCAAATAATACGGTGGGTGAACAAATTATTGTCGAGCAATTGATAGAAAAGCGCAAAGTTATGACGATATGCAAGGCGATGATTATGCATATAGGCATCACGTTCGTGTCAAGTAGACCGACTCCTGCCTGCATCTACTACTATTACTCCACACATCGACCGCTATCTAGCATGCATCTAGAGTATTAAGTTCATAAAGAACGGAGTAACGCCTTAAGTAAGATGACATGATGTAGAGGGATAAACTCAAGCAATACGATGAAAACCCCATCTTTTTATCATTGATGGCAACAATACACAATACGTGCCTCGCTACGCCTACTTTGTCACTGGGTGAGGACACCGCAAGATTGAACCCAAAACTAAGCACCTCTCCCATTGCAAGAAATACCAATCTAGTTGGCCAAACCAAACCGATAATTCAATGAGAAATATAAAGATATCAAATCATCCATATAAGAATTCAGAGAAGATTCAAATAATATACATAGATAATATGATCATAAATCCACAATCCATCAGATCTCGATAAAGACAACACAAAAGAAGATTATATCGGATGGATCTTCAAGAACATCGAGGAGAACATGGTATTGAGAATCAAAGAGAGAGAAGAAGCTATCTAGCTACTAGCTATGGACCCATAGGTCTGAGCTAAACTACTCACGCTTCATCGGAAGGGCAATAGGGTTGATATAGATGCCCTTCGTGATTGAATCCCCCTCTGGTAGATCGTTGGAAAAGGCCCCAAGATGGGATCTCATGGGAACAGAAGGTTGCTGCCATGAAAAAGTATTTTCGTGGCTCCCTCTGAGGGTTTTGGAATCTATGTGAATATATAGCACGAAGAGGTAGCCCCCCCTAGGGCGCGCCCTCCACCCTTGCCACCGCCTCGTGGGTCTTCTGACTTGGACTCCAAGTCCTACAAGTGTCTTCTGGTCCAAGAAAAATCATCACAAAGTTTTATTCCGTTTGGACTTCGTTTGATATTCTTTTTCAGCGAAACTCAAAAACAAGGAAAAACAGAAAATGGCATTGGGCCCTGGGTTAATAAGTTAGTCCAAAAAATAATATAAAATAACATATTAATGCATATAAAACATCCAAAACAGATAATATAATAGAATGGAACAATAAAAAATTATAGAAACGTTGGAGACGTATTAGTCACAAATCCGGCCTGCTGTGTAGGGGACTAGGTACATCGTTTACGCAGTCATCGGCGGCGAGAGGGGAAACTCACAGCTGCCGACGGGTCCCGATCCTCTGCCCGTGATGTTCTCTTCGACACAGCGCCGGCTCGGGAGGTCCTCGGACCCCTTCTTCCTCCCTGCCATATCGTGGGCAGATCCGACCTCCCATCGACCTCGTAGCCACATCCCGACGACCCTTAGGTATATGTTCCTTTGAAAGCGGCCTTGCTATACTGCCCCAGCACCCCACGAGGTTGCATGTAGATCTTTTTCTACTTCCATCAGCTCTTCCAAAGCCACCTAAATTTTTAGTATTATTAGAGTTAAAGCTACTTCATGCAGTCGAATCTAGGAATTGGTTCAAACAGCTAAGGGGGGAGTTGTAGCATGAATCTAGGACTTGATTCAAAGAGGAAATAGCAGGGCGAAAGTAGTAGAGACTGGATACCCAACCGGTCTCTTGGTTGAAAAAGGAAATAAAGGGAAAAGGCAGTACAAACTGGATAAAGAACATATCTATTATTGGTTGAAAAAAGGATAGAAAGTGGCGGCTGGTGGACAAGTCAACAGAGTATGTCCTGGATTAGATTTGCTGACCTCACATAGTAAAAGGTCTCCAGGATTATATTTGCTGCCCTCACATAGTATGAACAAACTTGGCATCACCACTTTATGCCTCCTTGTAGGTACATTATGCTGATGTGTCCACTGACACATGTCCTTATACCAACCTTTTGTTGTTGTTAATGTAAGGGTGCATGTAAAATGAAGCAATCACACTGTTACCGCAAGGACATGTCTAACCGACGTTATTGTTAATCTAACGCCTCTAGTAATATGATGCAATTAAACCGTGTTACAAATTGTACTCCTGCTATTTTTCCTAGTATGATAAGTAAGTTGCTTCTTTACGCTGTTGAGTGCCCTGGCGTCCCCACTGTCCCATGCCCTTAAACCAACTCTTTAGCTGTTGTTTATCTATTGTATCTGGTAAACAAGCAATGCCACCATTAATGTAAACCCATATTTGATGAATGTCATTGTTGATCGTAATGTTTCCGGTAACATGAAGCAATGCTGCCATTTTAAAATTTCTACTGTCCTTGCATGATTGCCATGAACATAATCAAGATGCTTCTTTTCATTTCTGTATGTTTCGTATCTTGTCATTGACCACTGACTGTTTTCTTTCTATCTTTTGTGCGGATAGGGATATCCATGTCACCTCCTTGCTATTGTGACCTTTTGGTGAACTGCACAAAATACTTTTTTGGAATGAGTGTCTTGTGCAGTTCGACTAAAATGTCACATGGGCAATGCCTCTCAATTTTGGTGGAATTGCACAAAATGGTGATTGGAGTTTCCAAAATCTCCGTCAAACTCTGCTGGTAATCTCATGCAATATTTTATTAGCCTTTGCAAGATGAGTCGTCACT
Source organism: Triticum urartu (assembly GCF_056163025.1). Classification (NCBI taxonomy): domain Eukaryota; kingdom Viridiplantae; phylum Streptophyta; class Magnoliopsida; order Poales; family Poaceae; genus Triticum; species Triticum urartu. The sequence continues at coordinate 358,655,344 of NC_141877.1, forward strand.
GTCACCACAATGGCACTTTATTTTAGTGGAACTACACAAAAGGATAAGCAAATTATAGTTGCACCTTGCATGAGTAGGACAGTCAACCTTAATGCTGCTCAATTTTAGTGCAACTACTAAAGAAGAACCTACCAGCTCATGAGAGCAACTACTTCTTGCTAGCTAAATGATGCAATCTCTACTTCATTTCAGGTGAACTGCAGAAAAATTTGCATAAATTGAATCATTGTGATGCCCCGAGACCGTTGCGCCAGGTGTCTTCCAGTTATTCGCTATCGTTGCCATGTCATTCGATTGCGTGTTGCATCTTGTCATGTCATCATGTGCATTGCATCATCTTATTTTCAAAACTTGCTTTAGTCCAGGTTCCCCAGTTCCGTCCGTTGTCCGTTCCGAGCCCAGACACACTTGCACGCGCCCGCGGCACGTCCGAAATATTATTTTATAGGTGGCAGGAAAATGTTCTCAGAATGGGATGAAAGTTGGCGTGTGGTCTTATTATAGTGTAGATAGACCGCCTGTCAAGTTTCATCGCATTTGGAGTCTGTTTGACGCCCCAACGGATAACTATAGCGGCAGTATAGCCGGTCTTTTCATCGGACGTTTTCGATCTCCGGAAACCGTGTCGGGCTGCATCTCTCCCCTCTTCTCTCAGACCAACCCTCTCTCCACAGTCCACCTAGGCCCATGCCTACCCCTCTTCGCGTCCGGAGCCGTCCAATGCGTCCGCACGGTCCGAAAAACCCTCTTTGCACAGTGCATCGACCCCTCGCGCGTGTCCGAAACTTCACCGAACCCGACCCGGGAAGTCGTCACCGATGGGTCCGGATCATCCCCTAACATCTACAAAACATCTCCGTTTTCTCTTTTGGATTCCCTACCTATTTATTTCTTGACCGTTCCATTTTGATCGGAGGCTCCAGAAAACCCCTAATTTAACCACCTGCTATTTATACATAGATGAAACCCTAGTTGTCCCATCCATCCATCTAATCCTCCCAGCCGCCGCCACCCACTCTCCCTTGTTTCTCGGGAGCTTGTTCCATCGCCGCTGTCTCCTCCTCCTTGGGATCCCCTCCTGATCCGCCAACCACACCCGCCGCAACTCCTCCTCAGTTTCCTCATCGAGCCAACCAGCCACCTCCCTCGAGTTCCTCGCCATCCAACCACCGCCGCCGCTCAAATCCCACGTGAGCCAGGGCTCCCCTGCACGCGCGCCCATCCCCGAGCAGCAGCTCCACCATCACGCATGTGCCCGATCCAGCCGTCGCTCCAGCGAGCTCTAGCAAGCCCGCCACCCCAGCGAACCTCGCCACCAGTGAGCACCAACAGGACCTCGCCGCCCTGCTCCTCCTTCCCTGCATGTCTCCTTCTCCTCCTTCCTCTCACATCTCTCCCTCTACCGCCTTGAACAGGGAACCCCATGGCCGCCGAGCTCGAGCACCACGTCGACCCTGCACCAAGCCGCCATGGGCGCGAAGCCATCGAGCCTCCCGAGCTCCTCGGCCACAGCCTCGCGCGTCCGAATCCCGCGCCCGTGTCCTCGTGACCAGTTGCGTCGCCAGCGACCAGGCTCCCCTGTAGCCTCCCTCCTGGCCACACCCGAGGACCCTCTCGCCGGACCAGCAGGACCAGTCCGGCCGCCTCCTCTGCTCCTGCATCGCTCGACCCTCGACCCGTTCCCTCCTACCTCATCGTCGGACCCATGCCATGGCCGCCGCCAAGTTCATCGGGACGCCGCTGCTTCCACCACCTGGATCAAGACCAGAAGAGCAGCCGTGTCGGATCCCTGTGCCCTGGACCTCCTCAGCTATGCTTGGACCTCTTGCCATGTAAATGGGGTAGAAAATTGCCTAGTTTAACATGGTGTACTTGCTTTGCATGTTTAACAACTCTAAAATTCTGTATAGGGTAGAATAGTACCAAATCCATAAATATGCACATGAGGATTTTTCGGACTTGTTGCTTGTTGTTCCGGCCTCATTTAAACTTGCCTAGATAGGTAGTTTTATTTTGCTTCACCTCTTGCCATGCTTAACAACATTTAATATTGTTGGGTACATAAACGGGAGAGAACTAAATAAGCCATGTGGTGTTTCGTCAATATGCAACTCGTTGCATATTTAGCTCCACTTAACTTGTAGTTTTGCTTGTGCACTTTGCCATGCCATGAATCATTAAATCGGACATGCATCATACTTGATTCTGCATCATGCCATGCTTATGTGATGGTTGTTTACCATGTTGTTTGATTCTTTCCGGTGTTGCTTCTTCGGGTTAGTTCCAATAACGTCGCGTTTGTGAGGATCCGTTCGACTACGTCCGTTTGTCTTCTTCATGGACTCGTTCTTCTTCCTTGCGGGATCTTAGGCAAGATGACCATACCCTCGAAATCACTTCTATCTTTGCTTGATAGTTGCTCTCTCTATTGCTATGCCGTGATACCTACCACTTGCTATATCATGCCTCCCATATTGCCATGTCAAGCCTCTAACCCCCCTTTCCTAGCAAACCATTGTTTGGCTATGTTACCGCTTTGCTCAGCCCCTCTTATAGTGTTGTTAGTTGCAGGTGAAGATGAAGTTTGTTCCATGTTGGAACATGGTTATTGTTGAGATATCATTATTATATCTTGTTTACTTTAACGCACCTATATACTTGGTAAAGGGTGGAAGGCTCGGCCTTATGCCTGGTGTTTTGTTCCACTCTTGCCGCCCTACTTTCCATCATACCGGTGTTATGTTCCTTGATTTTGCGTTCCTTACGCGGTTGGATTATAATGGGAACCCCTTGACGGTTCGCCTTGAATAAAACTCCTCCAGCAAGGCCCAACCTTGGTTTTAAGATTTGCCACCTAAGCCTTTTTCCCTTGCGTTCTGCAGACTCAAGGGTCATCTTTATTTTAAACCCCCGGGCCAGTGCTCCTTTGAGTGTTGGTCCAAACTAGAGCATTGTGCAGGGCCGTCCCTTGGCAACTTGGGTTACGTTGGCTCCTGTACGCTTAGCTTATCCGGTGTGCCCTGAGAACGAGATATGTGCAGCTCCTATCGGGATTTGTCGGCACAGCGGGTGGTCTTGCTGGTCTTGTTTTACCATTGTCGAAATGTCTTGTAACCAGGATTCTGAGCCTGATCGGGTCTTCTTGGGAGAAGGAATATCCTTCGTTGACCGTGAGAGCTTGTGATGGGCTAAGTTGGGACACCCCTGTAGGGTTTTGAACTTTCGAAAGCCATGCCTGCGGTTATGGGCAGATGGGAATTTGTTAATGTCCGGTTGTAGAGAATTTGAAACTTAACTTAATTAAAATGCATCAACTGCGTGTGTAGCCGTGACGGTCTCTTTCCGGTGGAGTCCAGGAAGTGAACACGGTTCTTGTGTTATGCTTGAACGTAAGTAGTTTCAGGATCACTCACGACCGTGCTTTGCTACTCTTCTCGCTCTCATTTGCGTAAGTTAGCCACCATATATGCTAGTGCTTGCTGCAGCTCCACGTCACTACCCTTTCCTACCCATAAGCTTAAATAGTCTTGATCTCGCGGGTGTGAGATTGCTAAATCCTCATGGCTCACAGATACTTCCAAGACAGTTGCAGGTGCCGACGCTACCAGTGCAGGTGATGCAACCGAGCTCAAGTGGGAGCCCGATGAAGATTGTATTCGTTATGTTTTTTCATTTCCTTTCGATCAGTAGTGGAGCCCAGTCGGGGCGATCGGGGATCTTTTGCAATTGGGGTTGTCTTTCTTTATTTGGTACTGTAGTCGGACCTTGATTGTATTCTAGATGATGTAATGCTATATTTATGTATTGTGTGAAGTGGCGATTGTAAGCCAACTCTTTATCCCTCTCTTATTCAGTACATGGGATGTGTAAAGATGACCCCTCTTGCAACATGCCTACTATGCGGTTATGCCTCTAAGTCGTGCTCCGACGCGTGGGAGATATAGCCGCATCGTGGGTGCTACAATCATCAAGTGGATCTCCAGGTTGACCACATCGAGTTGTGGCAGTGTAGGGCCCCTCTCTCAGTTATGGTTCCCATGAACGGGTATGTTCCTTTTTGGTTGATTTTGACTCTGCATCCAGCTAGTGATCTTGTGCTACTATTTTGGCACTGCTACTATCACTGATAAAATGAAGTAATTATACATTTAAAATAGAGCTACTATCTTAGCTACCATTTCATTTCCACTGTAGATAACTTGCAGAAGACCTATCCGGCTGAATCAAGTCCATGTGCACTACATCAATCTGATAACCCACAAGTATAGGGGGTCGCAACAGTTTTCGAGGGTAGAGTATTCAACCCAAATTTATTGGTTCGACACAACGGGAGCCAAAGAATATTCTCAAGTATTAGAAGCTGAGTTGTCAATTCAACCACACCTAGAAACTTAATATCTGCAGCAAGGTATTTAGTAGCAAAGTAATATGATAGTAGTGGTAACGGTAGCAAAAGTAATATTTTTGGTTTTATAGTCATTGTAACAGTAGCAACGGAAAAGTAAATAAGCGAAGAACAATATATGAAAAGCTCGTAGGCAATGGATCAGTGATGGATAATTATGTCGGATGCGATCAATCATGCAACAGTTATAACATAGGGTGACACAGAACTAGCTCCAGTTGATCAATGTAATGTAGGCATGTATTCCGAATATAGTCATACGTGCTTATGGAAAAGAACTTGCATGACATCTTTTGTCCTATCCTCCTGTGGCAGCGGGGTCCTATTGGAAACTAAGGAATATTAAGGCCTCCTTTTAATAGAGTACCATAGCAAAGCATTCACATAGTGAATACATGAACTCCTCAAACTACGGTCATCACTGGTAAGTATCCTGATTATTGTCACTTCGGGGTTAATAGATCATAACACATAATAGGTGACTATAGACTTGCAAGATAGGATCAAGAACTCACATATATTCATGAAAACATAATAGGTTCAGATCTAAAATCATGGCACTCGGGCCCTAATGACAAGCATTAAGCATAGCAAAGTCATAGCAACATCAATCTCAGAACATAATGGATACTAGGGATCAAACCCTACCAAAACTAACTCGATTACATGATAAATCTCATCCAACCCATCACCGTCCAGCAAGCCTATGATGGAATTACTCACGCACGGCGTTGAGCATCATGAAATTGGTGATGGAGGAAGGTTGATGATGACGATGGCGACAGATTCCCCTCTCCGGAGCCCCGAACGGACTTCAGATCAGCCCTCCCGAGAGAGTTCAGGGTTTGGCGGCGGCTCCGTATCGTAAAATGCGATGAATCCTTCTCTCTTATTTTTTTCTCCCCGAAAGTGAATATATGGAGTCTAGATGGACGTCGGTGGAGCATCAGGGGGCCCACGAGGCAGAGGGCGTGCCCCCCACCCTCGTGGACAAGGTGTGGGCCCCCTGATGTGGATTCTTCCGCCAGTATTTTTTACATATTCCAAAAATAATCTCCATTGATTTTTAGGTCATTCCGAGAACTTTTATTTCTGCACAATAATAACACCTTGGCAATTCTGCTGAAAACAGCGTCAGTCTGGGTTAGTTCCATTCAAATCATACAAGTTAGAGTCCAAAACATGGGCAAAAGTGTTTGGAAAACTATATACGACGGAGACGTATCAACTCCCCAAAGCATAAACCTTTGCTTGTCCTCAAGCAATTCAGTTGATAAACTCAAAGTGATAAAGAAAAACTTTTACAACTCTGTTTGCTCTTGTTGTTGTAAATATGTAAAGCCAGCATTCAAGTTTTTGGCAAAGATTATGAACTAACCATATTCACAATAACATGTAGGTCTCATGTTTACTCATATCAATGGCATAATCAACTAGCGAGCAATAATAATAAATCTCGGATGACAACACTTTCTCAAAACAATCATAATATGATATAATAAGATGGTATCTCGCTAGCCCTTTCTGAGACCGCAAAACATAAATGCAGAGCACCTTTAAAGATCAAGGACTGGCTAGACATTGTAATTCATGGTAAAAGAGATCCAGTCAAGTCATACTCAATGTAAACTAACGATAATACATGCAAATGACAACGGTGCTCTCCAACTGGTGCTTTTTAATAAAAGGATGATTACTCAATATAAAAGTAAATAGATAGGCCCTTCGTAGAGGGAAGCAGGGATTTGTAGAGGTGCCAGAGCTCGATTTTGAAATAGAGATGAATAATATTTTGAGCAGCATACTTTCATTGTCAACATAACAACCGAGAGATCTCGGTTTTTTCCATGCTATACACATTATAGGATGTTCCCAAGCAGAATGGTAAAGTTTATACTCCCCCACCACCAACAAGCATCAATCCATGGCTTGCCCGAAACAACGGGTGCCTCCAACTAACAACAATCCTGGGGGAGTTTTGTTTGCAATTATTTTGATTTGATTTGAGCATGGGACTGGGCATCCCGGTGACCAGACATTTTCTCGTGAGTGAGGAGCGGAGTCCACTCCTCTTGAGAATAACCCGCCTACCATGGAGGATACATACAACCCTAGTTGATACATGAGCTATTCGAGCATACAAAACAGAATGTTTATTTGAAGGTTTAGAGTTTGGCACATACAAATTTACTTGGAACGGCAGGTAGATACCGTATATATAGGAAGGTATGGTGGACTCATATGGAATAACTTTGGGGTTTATGGGATTGGATGCACAAGCAGTATTCCTGCTTAGTACAAGTGAAGGTTAGAAAGAGACTGGGAAGCGACCGGCTAGAGAGCGACAACATTCATGAACATGCATTAAAATTAATCAACACTGAATGCAAGCATGAGTAGGATATAATTCACCATGAACATAAATATCGTAGAGGCTATGTTGGTTTTGTTTCAGCTACATGCGTGAACATGTGCCAAGTCAAGCCACTGGAGTCGTTCAAAGGAGGATACCACCCTATCATACCACATCACAACCATTTTAATAGTATGTTGGCACGCAAGGTAAAACATTATAAACTCCTAGCAAATTAAGCATGGCATAAGCAACTATAATCTCTAATTGTCATTGCAAACATGTTTCATTCATAATAGGCTGAATCAGGAACGATGGACTAATCATATTTACAAAAACAAGAGAGGTCGAGTTCATACCAGCTTTTCTCATCTCAATCAATTCATCATATATCATCATTATTGCCTTTCACTTGCACGACCGAATAGTGTGGATAATAATAATAGTGCACGTGCATTGGACTAAGATGGAATCTGCAAGCATTCAACTCAAGAGAGAAGACAAGGTAATATAGGCTCTTTGTTAGATCAACAATAATGCATATGAGAGCCACTCAACATTTTCATCAAGGTCTTCTCCTCTCGACCCCCAAAGAACAAGAAAAGAAATAAAACTATTTACACGGGAAAGCTCCCAACAAGCAAAAGAAGAACGAGAAATCTTTTTGGGTTTTCTTTTTAATTGTTACTACTACAGGCATGGAAAGTAAACTAGCTAAAAGCTACAACTAATTTTTTTGGTTTTTCTTAAGGTTTTTCAAACACACAAGAAGAAATCTTAAAAACAGAAAATAAACTAGCATGGATGATACAATGAAAAAGTGTGAGCACCGACAATTGGCACGAGTGTGTGAACGTGAATGTAATGTTGGTGATAAATACGTACTCCCCCAAGCTTAGGCTTTTGGCCTAAGTTGGTCTATGCCCATGGATGGCCTGGTGGATATCCGAAGTTGAAGTTGGGGTCGTACTGAGATGCATCAGCTACTGCCTAAAGAGCTGCAGCTTGGAGGTGAGCTGCCTCCATCCTCCTCTCATACTCGTTCGCCTCCTCCTTGGTTATAACATATCTCCTTTTTGTCTGAAAGTCAAAGAAAGTAGGAGCAGGGAGAGCGACGTGATAGGTGCGTCAGCTGTCAAAGATTAATTGGTACTGGAGGAACTGATCGTTCCTCTCAACAAACTGATGACGAACCATGGAATTATAATCTAAATAAGCAGGAGGCCGATACGTCTCTGTCGTATCTATAATTTTTGATTGTTCCATGCCAATATTATACAACTTTCAAATACTTTTGACAACTTTTAATACTATTTTTCGGGACTAACATATTGATCCAGTGCCCAGTGCCAGTTCCTGTTTGTCACATGTTTTATGTTTCGCAGAAAACCCATATCAAACGGAATCCAGACGGGATAAAAACGGACGGAGAATATTTTTGGAATATTTGGAGAATATGGGAAAAAATCAACGCGAGACGGTGCCCGAGGGAGGCACGAGGCAGGGGGGCACCCCACCCCCTTGGGCGCGCCCCTGACCCTCGTGGACCCCCCGTAAGGCGGTTAATGCTATTCTTTTGCCGCAAGAAAGCTAATTTTCAGGAAAAAAATCTTGGCGAAGGTTTCAGTCCAATCGGAGTTACGGATCTCCATATATATATACGAAACGGTGAAAGGGCAGCTAGGGAGAACACGGAAATAGAGAGAGACATATCCAATCTCGGAGGGGCTCTCGCCCCTCCCATGCCATGGAGACCAAGGACCAGAGGGGAAACCCTTCTCCCATCTAGGGAGGAGGTCAAGGAAGAAGAGGAAGGAGGGGGCTCTCTCCCCCTCGCTTCCGGTGGCACCGAAGTGCCACCGGGGGCCATCATCATCACCGCAATCTTCACCAACAACTTCACCGCCATCATCACCAACTCTTCCCCCCTCTATGCAGCGGTGTAACCCCTCTTTTACCCGTTGTAATCTCTACTTAAACAAGGAGCTCAACGCTATATATTATTTCCCAATGATGTATGGCTATCCTATGATGTTTGAGTAGGTCCGTTTTGTCCTATGGGTTAATTGATGATCAAGATTGGTTTGAGTTGCATGTTTTATTATTGGTGCTGTCCTATGGTGCTCTCCGTGTCGCGCAAGCATGAGGGATTCCCGCTGTAGGGTTTGCAATATGTTCATGATTTTCTTATGGTGGGTGGCGTGAGTGACAGAAGCACAGACCGGAGTAAGTAGGTTGTTTGCGTATGGGATAAAGAGGACTTGATACTTTAATGCTATGGTTGGGTTTTACCTTAATGATCTTCAGTAGTTGCGGATGCTTGCTAGAGTTCCAATCATAAGTGCATATGATCCAAATAGAGAAAGTATGTTAGCTTATGCCTCTCCCTCAAATAAAATTGCAATAATGATTACCGGTCTAGTTATCGATTGCCCAGGGATAAATAACTTTCTCATAACAAAAAGCTCTTTACTAGAACTAATTTAGTTGTGTCTTTATCTAAACAGACCCTACTTTTTATTTACATGCTCTTTATTACCTTGCAAACCTATCCAAAAACACCTAAAAAGTACTTCTAGTTTCGTACTTGTTCTAGGTAAAGCGAACATCAAGCGTGTGTAGAGTTGTATCGGTGGTCGATAGAACTTGAGGGAATATTTGTTCTACCTTTAGCTCCTCGTTGGGTTCGACACTCTTACTTATCGAAAACTGTTGTGATCCCCTATACTTGTGGGTTATCAAGACCTTTTTCTGGTGCCGTTGCCGGGGAGCCATAGCGTGGGGTGAATATTCTCGTGTGTGCTTGTTTGCTTTATCACTAAGTAATTTTTATTTGTTGTTCTTAGTTGTTCTCTATCTTTAGTTATGGATATGGAACACGAAATACCAAAAAAATAGGTTTACTTGCTACTCATGGAGATGGGGAACCTCCTAAAACCCTCGATGCTCATTATGTGAAAGATATTATGTACTACTTTGATAATCCTAAGAAAACCCCATTCAACTTAGTAATGGGAGACACGTTGGATCAACGTGAATACTTTAGGGATTATCGCTTGACTCAAAAAGGGAAACTATTATGGGATCAAATTCATATGTTGCATTGGTATGCTTGGCAACTATGCTTGAGATATGATTATACTTGTTGCTCTAGGATGAAGGCTCCACACCTTCCCTTTTCATGCAAATTTAATGATGATAAAACCTTGGCTTGTTATGCTAATGGTATATATGATTACTATGATGTGGAACAAATAGAAGAATTTGTTGCTTTTATGGGTGCTTATGAAATTGAATCTTTGTTTAAAGAGTGTGAAAATTTTGATGATTCAGTTTATAGACCTGAAAATTTAGCTATCCTTAAATATTGCTATGAGAATTATGAATTCAACTCCGATATTGATGATTCTATTGAGAAAGTCTTCGCTGTCCAAGAAGAGATTAATATTTTGCAGGAGTCTATGGAAGAAGAAATTGATGAAACTGTGAGCTCATTGGATGAAAAAGATGATGAGGAGAGCGAAGAACAAAAGGAGGAAGAGCGGATTAGCTACCCGTGCCCACCTTCTAATGAGAGTAACTCTTCAACTCATACATTGTTTAATTTCCCTTCGTGCTTACCGAAGGATGATTGCTATGATGATTGTTATGATCCCGTTGATTCTCTTGAAATATCCCTTTTTGATGATGCTTGCTATGCTTGTGGCCAAGATGCCAATTTGAAGTTATGCCTATGGAGATGAACTTGCTATAGTTCCTTATGTTAAACATGAAATTGTTGCTATTGCACCCATGCATGATAGTCCTATTATCTTTTTGAATTCTCCCAACTACACTATACTGGAGAAGTTTGCACTTATTAAGGATTATGTTGATGGGTTGCGTTTTACTATTACACATGATGATTTTGATGAACATAATATGCATGTGCTTGCTGCTCCTACTTGCAATTATTATGAGAGAGGAACTATATCTCCGCCACTCTATGTTTCCAATACGATAAAATTGCAAGAAACTGTTTATACTATGCATTGGCCTTTACTTTGTGTGCATGAATTGTTCTTTTATGACATGTTGATGCATAGGAAGAGAGTTATACTTCATTGTTGCATGATATATGTTACTTTGTGCTCACTACTAAATCACAAATCATTTTTAATTAAAATTGTCTTTGATATACCTTGGGATCTGGGTGGATTCATTACTTGAGCACTATATGCCTAGCTTAATGGCTTTAAAGAAAGCGCTGCCAGGGAGACAACCCGGCAGTTTTAGAGAGTCATTTATTTTTGTTGTGTGCTTTTATATAGTTTACAAACAAAAAAATTTAAAGAGGGGAACCCAAAACTTTTTCAAAAAAGAAAGTGAAAGTGAGAGAGACAAGCATTGTTGAAGTGGGGGAGCTCCTTGAACTTTGTTCATGCTCACGGAAACTTTGTGAATCTTGATTACAGAAACTTTTCAACAAAAATAATTATCCCCTTGTACAATTCCATTGTATTATAAAAATAATGTGCCAAGGTTTGCCTTTAGGATGTTTACTTTGCTTGTTGGTTTGTATGGTGCAGGACAGAAACTTTGGCTGTAGTGCGCGATTTTACATTTTTTACTGGAATGTCAAATGGTTCTGATTCTTTTTGCACTGTCTTTCTATACAATTTTTTTATTTTTCATAATTTTGGTAGAAGTTTTCAAGTATCATATGTATGGTGAATGTTCAGGTTATTACAGACTGTTCTGTTTTAGACAGATTCTGTTTTTGATGCATAGTTTGCTTGTTTTGATAAAACTATCGAATTATATAAGTGGATTAGGCCATGGAAAAGTTATACTACAGTAGCTATAATGCAAAAACAAAATATTAATTGGTTTCCAACAGTACTTAGAGTGATGATTTGCTTTATTATACTAACGGATCTTACTGAGTTTTCTGTTGAAGTTTTGTGTGGATGGAGTGTTCGATGATCGAGAAGGTCTCGATGTGAGAAGAAGGAGGAGAGGCAAGAGCTCAAGATTGTGGATTCCCAAGGCACCCCAAGTAAATATTCAAGGATACTCAAGCGTCTAACCTTGGGGATGCCCCGGAAGGCATCCCCTCTTTCTTCAACAAGTATCGGTATGTTTTCGGATTCGTTTCATTCATGTGATATGTGCAGATCTTGGAGCGTCTTTTGCATTTAGTTTTCATTTTTATTTTATGAACCATGCTGGTATGAGATAGTCCTTGGTTGATTTATAGAATGCTCTATGCACTTAACTTATATCTTTTGAGTATGGCTTTATAGAATGCTTCATGTGCTTCACTTATATCATTTGAAGTTTGGATTGCATGTTTCTCTTTATATAGAAAACCGCCATTTGTAGAATGCTCTTTTGCTTCACTTATATTTGTTAGAGCGTGGGCATATATTTTGTAGAAATAATTAAACTCTCTTGCTTCACTTATATCTATTTAGAGAGATGACAGGAACTGGTCAATTACATGGTTAGTCATAAAATCCTACATAAAACTTGTAGATAACTGAATATGATATGTTTGATTCCTTGCAATAGTTTTGCGATATAAAGATGGTGATATTAGAGTCATGCTAGTGGGTAGTTGTGGATTGTAGAAATACTTGTGTTGAAGTTTGTGATTCCCATAGCATGCACGTATAGTGAACCGTAATGTGATGAAGTCGGAGCATGATTTATTTATTGATTATCTTCCTTATGAGTGGCGGTCGGGGACGAGCAATGGTCTTTTCCTACCAATCTATCCCCCTAGGAGCATGCGTGTAGTACTTTGTTTCGATAGCTAATAGACTTTTGCAATAAGTATGTGAGTTCTTTATGACTAATGTTGAGTCCATGGATTATGCGCACTCTCACCCTTCCATCATTGCTAGCCTCTTCGGTACCGTGCATTGCCCTCTCTCACCTCGAGAGTTGGTGCAAACTTCGCCGGTGCATCCAAACCCCGTGATATGATACGCTCTATCACACATAAGCCTCCTTATATCTTCCTCAAAACAGCCACCATACCTACCTATCATGGCATTTCCATAGCCATTTCGAGATATATTGCCATGCAACTTCCATCATCATCATATACATGACTTGAGCATTTATTGTCATATTGCTTTGCATGATTGTAAGATAGCTAGCATGATGTTTTCATGGCTTGTCCGTTTTTTATGTCATTGCTATGCTAGATCATTGCACATCCCGGTACACCGCCGGAGGCATTCATATAGAGTCATACTTTGTTCTAGACATCGAGTTGTACTATTGAGTTGTAAGTAAATAAAAGTGTGATGATCATCATTATTAGAACATTGTCCCATGTGAGGTTATCAAAATAAAATAGGCCAAAGAAGGCCACCAAAAAAAGAGAAAACAAAAGAGAAAACAAAAAATGAGAGAAAAAGAGAGAAGGGGCAATGTTACTATCCTTTTACCACACTTGTGCTTCAAAGTAGCACCATGTTCTTCATATAGAGAGTCTCTTGAGTTATCACTTTCATATACTAGTGGGAATTTTCATTATAGAACTTGGCTTGTATATTCCGATGATGGGCTTCCTCAAATGCCCGAGGTCTTCATGAGCAAGCAAGTTGGATGCACACCCACTTAGTTTTTAGTTTGAGCTTTCATACCCTTATAGCTCTTAGTGCATCCGTTGCATGGAAATCCCTACTCCTCGCATTGACATCAATTGATGGGCATCTCCATAGCCCGTTGATTAGCCGCGTCGATGTGAGACTTTCTCCTTTTTGTCTTCTCCACACAACATCCACCATCATATTCTATTCCACCCATAGTGCTATGTCCATGGCTCATGCTCATGTATTGCGTGAAAGTTGAAAAGGTTTGAGAACATCAAAAATATGAAACAATTGCTTGGCTTGTCATCGGGGTTGTGCATGATTTGAATATTTTGTGTGGTGAAGATGGAGCATAGCCAGACCATATGATTTTGTAGGGATAACTTTCTTTGGCCATGTTATTTTGAAAATACATGATTGCTTTATTAGTATGCTTGAAGTATTATTATCTTAATGTCAAATGATAGACTATTGCTTTGAATCACTTGTATCTTAATATTCATGCCATGATTAGATTATGTGATCAAGATTATGCTAGGTAGCATTCCACATAAAAAATTATCTTTTTTATCATTTACCTACTCGAGGACGAGCAAGAATTAAGCTTGGGGATGCTGATATGTCTCCCTCATATCTATAATTTTTGATTGTTCCATGCCAATATTATACAACTTTCATATACTTTTGGCAACTTTTTATACTATTTTTTGGGACTAACATATTGATCCAGTGCCCAGTGCCAGTTCCTGTTTGTTGCGTGCTTTATGTTTCGCAGAAAACCCATATCAAACAGAATCCAAACGGGATAAAAACGGACGGAGAATATTTTTGGAATATTTGGAGAATATGGGAAGAAAATCAACACGAGGCGGTGCCCGAGGGAGGCACGAGGCAGGGGGCGCGCCCCTGACCCTCGTGGGCCCCCGTAAGGTGGTTAATGCTATTCTTTTGCCGCAAGAAAGCTAATTTTCAGGAAAAAATCTCGGCAAAGGTTTTAGTCCAACCGGAGTTACGGATCTCCATATATGTACGAAGCGGTGAAAGGGCGGCCAGGGAGAACGCAAAAACAGAGAGGGACAGATCTAATCTCGGAGGGGCTCTCACCCCTCCCATGCCATGGATACCAAGGACTAGAGGGGAAACCCTTCTCCCATCTAGGGAGGAGGTCAAGGAAGAAGAGGAAGGATGGGGGCTCTCTCCCCCTCGCTTCTGGTGGCACCGAAGTGCCACCGGGGGCCATCATCATCACCGCAATCTTCACCAACAACTTCACCGACATCATCACCAACTCTTCCCCCCTCTATGCAGCGGTGTAACCCCTCTTTTACCCACTGTAATCTCTACTTAAATATGGTGCTCAACGCTATATATTATTTCCCAATAATGTATGGCTATCCTATGATGTTTGAGTAGGTTCGTTTTGTCCTATGGGTTAATTGATGATCAAGATTGGTTTGAGTTCCATGTTTTATTATTGGTGTTGTCCTATGGTGATCTCTGTGTCGCGCAAGCGTGAGGGATTCCCGTTGTAGGGTTTGCAATATGTTCATGATTTGCTTATGGTGGGTGGCGTGAGTGACAGAAGCACAGACCCGAGTAAGTAGGTTGTTTGCGTATGGGATAAAGAGGACTTGATACTTTAATGCTATGGTTGGGTTTTACCTTAATGATCTTTAGTAGTTGCGGATGCTTGCTAGAGTTCCAATCATAAGTGCATATGATCCAAGTAGAGAAATTATGTTAGCTTATGCCTCTCCCTCAAATAAAATTGCAATAATGATTACCGGTCTAGTTATCGATTGCCTAGGGACAAATAACTTTCTCGTAACAAAAAGCTCTTTACTAAAACTAATTTAGTTGTGTCTTTATCTAAAAAACCCCTACTTTTTATTTACATGCTCTTTATTACCTTGCAAACCTATCCAAAAACACCTACAAAGTACTTCTAGTTTCGTACTTGTTCTAGGTAAAGCGAACGTCAAGCGTGCGTAGAGTTGTATCGGTGGTCGATAGAACTTGAGGGAATATTTGTTCTACCTTTAGCTCCTCGTTGGGTTCGACACTCTTACTTATCGAAAACTATTGCAATCCCCTATACTTGTGGGTTATCAGAGGCAACTCAATATCATCTCCGAGTATGGGTATCTCAAAAAAATCAGCTAAATGGGTTGCATAAATTCCACCGAAGAAATCTCTATTAATACTATTATTATGCAACTTACGTGCAACAATGGCCCCAAATCTATATTGTCTATCTCCTAATACAGCACTCTTGAGAACACTAAGATCGGGAACGCACATGTGACATGCCTCATCCTTACCGTTAATGCATCTACCTATAAAGAGAGCAAAATAATGTATGGCAGGAAAATGAATGCTCCCTATGGTAGCTTGTGTTATTTTTCTAGATTCCCCCACGGTTATACTAGCAAGAAAGTCTTTATATTCTGATTTGCGAGGTTCACTAACATTACCCCACTGTGGGAGTTTACAAGCAGTATTAAAATCCTCTAAGTCCATGGTATAAGATTTATCATAAAGATCAAATAGGACAGTTTGAGAATTGCGTGATGATGTAAATTTAAACCTTCTCACAAATGAATCAGTTAAATAGAGGTACTGACGGCACTTATCTGACTCGAAGCTCTCAAGATCAGCGTTATGCACATGCACTTCAAATTCCTCGTTAATTCCTGCCTGGACCATGAAATTTTCCGACGGCCATTCACAAGGCCGCACTTGAGCATCTCTTGGTAGTTCATTGTCCAGCTCACGTATCGCGGGCCTGGGTCCTTGCTTCCTTGAGGAACCACCTTGGTACATTTTCCTAAACATATTTCTTCCTCTGAATTTTTTTTGAAATTTTTAGTCACTCAAAATAAAAGTGAACCAAACTCAACAAAATTGATAGCAACTACTCCTACAAGTGCCTAGAGGCTATATAATGCATTAAAACTACTTTTGACCACGTAAATTTGACATGCAAGCTCAAGAACAGGGTCACCTAAGCAGCAAAAATTTGCAATAAATAAAGCACTAGAACAAAAACTAATTGGACCATCGGAGGAGTCACATGCCAAGGAACAATCCCCCAAAGCAGTTTTGTGAATGGAGCTTTGAGCAAGGAGATCGAAAATGGCAGTAAGATGAGCAAGAACTCGGGTTTGAGCTGGTGGATGATTTTTTCTGGAGCAAGACGAAGTGTGTAGGTGCAAGGATAAGTGGAGGGGACCCACGTGGGGTCCATGAGGCAGGGGGGCGCCCTCCACCCTCATGGGCACGTGGCTGCTCCCCCTGCAGTGTTCTCAGTGCCTAAAATCCTTAAATATTCTAGAAAAAATCATATTTCATTTTCAGGGCATTTGGAGAACTTTTATTTTCAGGATATTTTTTATTGCAAGGATAATTCAGAAAACAAACAGAAAATACTATTTTTACTTTATTTAATATAAATAACAGAAAGTAAAAAGAGGGTACAGAAAGTTGTGCTTTCTAACTTCATCCATTTCATGCTCATCAAAAGGAATCCACTAACAAGGTTGATCAAGTCTTGTTAACAAACTCATTCCGGATCGCATGAAACTGGAGAAATTTCGAATAACACTAGGTTACCTCAACGGGGATATGCACATCCCCAACAATAAGAACATCATATTTCTTCTTGACAGTAGCAAGAGGAAATTCAAAACCTCCAATAATAATCGTTGAGATTTTTCCAATAGAATTTATACTATGGACTTGAGGTTGTTTCCTCAAAAAGTGTATCGTATGCTCATTACCATTAACATGAAATGTGACATTGCCTTTGTTGCAATCAATAACAGCCCCTGCAGTATTC
This sequence comes from Triticum urartu, assembly GCF_056163025.1. Taxonomy (NCBI): domain Eukaryota; kingdom Viridiplantae; phylum Streptophyta; class Magnoliopsida; order Poales; family Poaceae; genus Triticum; species Triticum urartu. Next base: position 358,672,527 of record NC_141877.1, read on the forward strand.
AAAAAGGGTCTACCAAGGATAATCGACATACTATCGTCCTCGGGAATATCAAGAATAACAAAGTCCGTTAAAATAGTAACGTTTGCAACCACAACAGGCACATCCTCACAAATACCGACATGTATAGCAGTTGATTTATCAGCCATTTGCAAAGATATTTCAGTGGTGTTAACTTATTGAAATCAAGTCTACGATATAAAGAGAGAGGCATAACACTAACACCGTCTCCAAGATCACATAAAGCAGTTTTAACATAGTTTCTTTTAATGGAGCATGGTATAGTTGGTACTCCTGGATCTCCAAGTTTCTTTGGTATTCCACCCTTAAAAGTGTAATTAGCAAGCATGGTCGAAATTTCAGCTTCCGGTATCTTCTTTTATTAGTAACAATATCTTTCATGTAGTTAGCATACGGATTCATTTTAAGCATGTCAGTCAAACGCATACGCAAAACAATAGGTCTAATCATTTCAGCAAAGCGCTCAAAATCCTCATATCCTTTTTCTTGGATGGTTTAGGAGGGAAAGGCATGGGTTTCTGAACCCATGGTTCTCTTTCTTTACCGTGCTTCCTAGCAATGAAGTATCTCTTATCATAACGTTGATTCTTTGATTGTGGGTTATCAAGATCAACAGCAGGTTCAATTTCTACATCATTATCATTGCTAGGTTGAGCATCAACATGAACATCATCATTAACATTATCACTAGGTTCATGTTCATTACCAGATTGTGTTTCAGCATCAGAAATAGAAATATCATTGGGATTCTCAGGTGTGTCAACAACAGGTTCACTAGAAGCATGCAAAGTCCTATCATTTTTTCTTTTTCTTCTTCTTAGAAGAACTAGGTGCATCAACATTAGTTCTCTGAGAATCTTGCTCAATTCTCTTGGGGTGTCCCTCAGGATACAAAAGTTCCTAAGTCATTTTACCTCCTCTAGTCATAACTCTAACAACATTATCATTCCTCTTATTATTTAATTCATTGAGCAAATCATTCCGAGCTTTAAGTACTTGTTCTACTTGAGTGGTAACCATAGAAGCATGTTTACTAATGAGTTTAAGTTCACCTTTAACTCTAGACATATAATCACTCAAGTGTTCAAGCATATCAGCATTGTATTTCAATTGTCTACCAACATAAGCATTGAAGTTTTCTTGTTTAACCATAAAGTCATCAAACTCATCCAAGCATTGGCTAGCAAACTTAGTAAATGGAATTTCACATTTATCAAATCTATAGAGAGAAGTTACCTTTACTACCTGTGACGGGTTATCAAGACCATATATTTCTTCAATAGGTGGTAAATTCTTAACATCTTTAGCTTTAATACATTTTTCGTTCATAGATTTCTTTGCCTCTTGCATATCTTTGGGACAGAGAAATAGAATATGTTTGCCTCTTGCATATCTTCATAGATTTCTTTGCCTCTTGCATAAAAATAATAGCATGGAACATTAAAAAATTATAGATACATCGGAGACATATCAGTCACAGATCTGTCCTGGGTGTGTAGGGGACTAGGTACATCCTTTATGCGGTCATTGGCTGCAAGGGGGAAACTCACAGCTGCCGGCGGGTCCCGATCCTCTACCCGTGACGTTCTCTTCGACACAGCGCCGACTTGGGAGGTCCTCGGACCCCTTCTTCCTCCCTGCCGTATCATGGGTAGATCCGACCTCCCATCGACCTCGTAGCCACATCCTGACGACCCTCAGGTATATGTTCCTTTGAAAGCGGCCTTGCTATACTGCCCCAGCACCCCATGAGGCTGCATGTGGATTTTTTTTCTACTTCCATCAGCTCTTCCAAAGCCACCTAAATTTTTAGTATTATTAGAGTTAAAGCTACCTCATGCAGTCGAATCTAGGAATTGGTTCAAACAGCTAAGGGGGGAAGTTGTAGCATGAATCTAGGACTTGATTCAAAGAGGAAATAGCAGGGCGAAAGTAGTAGAGACTGGATACCCAACCGGTCTCTTGGTTGAGAAGGGAAATAAAGGGAAAAGGCAGTACAAACTGGATAAATAACGTATCTATTATTGGTTGAAAAAAGGATAGAAAGTGGCGGTTGGTGGACAAGTCAACAGAGTATGTCCAGGATTAGATTTGCTTACCTCACATAGTAAAAGGTCTCCAGGATTAGATTTGCTGCCCTCACATAGTATGAACAAACTCGGCATCACCACTTTATGCCTCCTTGTAGGTACATTGTGCTAATGCGTCCACTGACACATGTCCTTATACCAACGTTTTGTTGTTGTTAATGTAAGGGTGCATGTAAAATGAAGCAATCACACTGTTACCGTAAGGACATGTCTAACCAATGTTATTGTTAATCTAACGCATCCAATAATATGATGCAATTAAACCGTGTTACAAATGGTACTCCTGCTATTTTTTCCAGTATGATAAGTAAGTTGCTTCTTTAGCTGCTGAGTGCCCTGGTGTCCCCACTGTCCCATGCCCTTAAACCAACTCTTTAGCTGTTGTTGATATATTGTATCTGGTAAACAAGCAATGCCACCATTAAAGTAATCCCATATTTGATGAATGTCCTTTCAGTAACATGAAGCAATGCTGCCGTTTTAAAATTTCTACTATCCTTGCATGATTGCCATGAACATAATCAAGATGCTTCTTTTCATTTCGTGTATGTTTCGCATCTTGTTATTGACCACTAACTATTTTCTTTCTATCTTTTTGTGCGGATAGGGATATCCATGTCACCTCGTTGCTATTGTGAAATTTTGGTGAACTACACAAAACACTTTTTTTGGAGTTCGACTAAAATATTACATGGGCAATGCCTCTCAATTTTGGTGGAACTGCACAAAATGGTGATTAGAGTTTCCAAAATCTCCGTCAAACTCTGCTGGTAATCTCATGCAACATTTTATTAGCCTTTGCAAGATGAATCGTCACTGTCACCACAATGGCACTTTATTTTAGTGGAACTACACAAAAGGATAAGCAAATTATAGTTGCACCATGCATTAGAAGAACAGTCAACCTTAATGCTGCTCAATTTTAGTGCAACTACTAAAGAAGAACCTGCCAGCTCATGAGAGCAACTACTTCTTGCTAGCTGAATGATCCAATCTCTGCTTCATTTCAGGTGAACTGCAGAAAAATTTGCATAAATTGAATCATCGAGTGGATCTGCAGGTTGACCACATTGAGTCATGGTAGTGTACGGGGCCCTCTCTCCGTTATGGTTCCCATGAACGGTATGTTCCTTTTTGGTTGATTTTGACTCTGCATCCAGCTGGTGATCTTGTGCTACTATTTTGGCACTGCTACTATCACTGATAAAATGAAGTAATTATACATTTAAAATAGAGCTACTATCTTAGCTACCATTTCATTTCCAATGTAGATAACTTGCAGAAGACCTATCCGGATGAATCAAGTCCATGTGCATTGCATCAATCTGATAACCCACAAGTATAGGGGATCGCAATAGTTTTCGAGAGTAGAGTATTCATCCCAAATTTATTGATTCGACACAGGGGGAGACAAAGAATATTCTCAAGTATTAGCAGCTAAGTTGTCAATTCAACCACACCTAGAAACTTAATATCTGCAGCAAGGTATTTAGTAGCAAAGTAATATGATAGTAGTGGTAACGGTAGCAAAAGTGATATTTTTGGTTTTATAGTGATTGTAACAGTAGCAACGGAAAAGTAAATAAGCGAAGAACAATATATGAAAAGATCGTAGGCAATGGATCAGTGATGGATAATTATGTCGGATGCGATCAATCATGCAACAGTTAGAACATAGGGTGATACAAAACTAGCTCCAGTTCATCAATGTAATGTAGGCATGTATTTCGAATATAGTCATACGTGCTTATGGAAAAAAACTTGCATGACATCTTTTGTCCTACCCTCCCGTGGCAGCGGGGTCCTATTGGAAATTAAGGGATATTAAGGGCTCCTTTTAATAGAGTACCGGACCAAAGCATTAACACATAGTGAATACATGAACTCCTCAAACTACGGTCATCACCGGTAAGTATCCCGATTATTGTCACTTCGGGGTTAACGGATCATAACACATAATAGGTGACTATAGACTTTCAAGATAGGATCAAGAACTCACATATATTCATGAAAACATAATAGGTTCAGATCTAAAATCAGGGCACTCGGGCCCTAGTGACAAGCATTGAGCATAGCAAAGTCATAGCAACATCAATCTCAGAACATAATGGATACTAGGGATCAAACCCTAACAAAACTAACTCGATTACATGATAAATCTCATCCAACCCATCACCGTCCAGCAAGCCTACGATGGAATTACTCACGCACGGCGGTGAGCATCATGAAATTGGTGATGGAGGAAGGTTAATTATGACGATGGCGACGGATTCCCCTCTCCGGAGCCCCGAACGGACTCCAGATCAGCCCTCCCGAGAGAGTTTAGGGCTTGGTGATGGCTCCATATCGTAAAACGCGATGAATCCTTCTCTCTTATTTTTTTCTCCCCGAAAGTGAATATATGGAGTCAAGATGGACATCGATGGAGCACCAGGGGGCCCATGAGGCAGGGGGCGCGCCCAGGGGGTAGGCACGCCCCCCACCCTCGTGGACAGGGTGTGGGCCCCCTAATGTGGATTCTTCCGCCAGTATTTTTTATATATTCCAAAAATAATCTCCGTTGATTTTTAGGTCATTCCGAGAACTTCTATTTATGCACAAAAATAACACCATGGCAATTCTGCTGAAAACAGCGTCAGTCTGAGTTAGTTCCATTCAAATCATATACAAGTTAGAGTCGAAAACAAGGGCAAAAGTTTTTGGAAAAGTAGATACGACGGAGACGTATCACAATCACATAGCTGCACTGAACTAGTTCAGTCCATCACGCCTACCGTTGAGGTGGCGTGGGCCCCCTCTCTAACTGGCGGGCACCATAATTTTAGTTGAACTGCACAAAAAAAGTGATTGAAATGAGTCGACGCGCCTCCTTCTACTATCACACTGAGGTGTTAATGGATGTCAATGAATCTCCTTCATGGCAAGATATGGGGACATGAAGAATAACTTGATCTCCCAAAGTCATCTCACAAAGGCCAGTATTGTCCTTTACCAACATGATTGTGCTTTGTCATACTGTGCTAACGTTGTTCTTTTTAAATAAAGATATTCTATCGCAATCTTTTCTCGTTTTGGAAATAAAGTTTGCTTCAACTAGTGCCACTATTATAGTAATCATGCTCTTTCTTATCTGTGCAAACAGGAATACTCAAGTACAGATGTTCTGATGGTCAAGAGTATTCGCCAAGTTCTTGGGTTGTATGACACATCTAGCCAAGATGGATTTAATCCCGAGATTCACTTTATCCAATGGCTCTAATGGGTTGGTTCTGAATCTTGCAAGTTGGCAATCAATGAGATGTGTAGGTATCTTTGTTGTACTTATTATTTGAATCTTATTTGTTGGTTCTGAATCTTGCAAGCTGGGAAACACGGCATGATGATGCAGAGGATAGCAACCATAACAAGATGTTCAAACCTGGTAGTATTGTCTATGTGAAAGTGTGGCAAATGTGTTGATCGTGTGCATCCTGAGAATAATAATTCTAATTGTTGTGCATGTTGATCATGTGGCACTGATAGAACGAGCCAATGCTTTTCTTATTTTAAGAATAAATTTTAATTAAAGCTAATTAAATTTAAGTAAAGTGACCACTAACACTTGTTATTACAGTACCAATACAGACCCACTCGTGAACAGACGTCTGGCTGTAATAGGTTTCTTAATGGAGGCGTTTGAATGCGCCAAGGGTGCATGTTCTTCCGGGCGTGCTGCGGGCGAGGGAGGGGTAGTAACTGTTATGGCCTGCACACACTTAGTTTACTGTTGAATGCAGTTCCCCAAAAGCTAAAAAATGAACTGATGTCGCCGCCTACCCACTCATTCGCTTGAAGAGACTCCAACAGCGATCCAATGGGTGAGCCTGCCAGATATGGACTTCAGCAAGGAGTTCACCTTTGAGTTCACCATTCAGACCCATGATAGCACCAACTTGAATGTGATGTTTAACAACGATTCGGACACGGTGAAGCTCTGCCTCGCCAAGTTCAATAAGTACCTACAGGAGGAGAAAGCGGAAGGTCGCGGGACTAGGCCTTGTGCCCATCCATTCTTCTCTTGACAAGGACCAGTAGATCGCCGTCGCCCAGGTATGCGTGCGGGGCGAGGTTCTCGTCTACCGCTGTTGTAGGGACATCAGAGGTTCTGGAGCATTCGCCCATTTCATCGACACCGCCGAGTGCACCTTCACTATGGTGGAGAGCAGGAAGAACGCGACTGTGCTTTATGATTCGGCCATCTGGTGCAACAAGCTTGTCGACATCCAGAAGATATACAAGATCATCGGCAACGAGCAGGAGAAGGACTCCGTGGTTGACCTTGTCGCGATCATCATCGACCCCTGCTACACCAACATGAAAGAAGATGTTGATACCAAGAACCTGAACACATGGGAGGTACCTTTGAATCTAGCCTACATAACCTATGCAGCCAAGGACGCATACGCATGCTACGACATGTATAAGCGGATCTTGGACATGAGGGCGTGTCTGCTTCCTGTAACCGATGAGTACACGGATCAAGCGTGCCAGGAAGGTCTAGATGATGTACTTTATCTATTTAAACACCTTTATCATCTAAGTGTTTCATGCATTAGCCTGTGTCATAATCATCTGTTTTGTCCGAAATATTTCGTCTAAGAACCCATTAACATGTTTGCTTTTTTAGTGGCTATATGCTTATGTATGTAAATAGTTCACTAGGCTGCCGTGCTTTGAATATCCTTCCTCCCAACATATTCCCCTTCTCAGGTGGACCTAGCATGTCTCGTACACAGACATCTGGTACCAACCACCTATCCATTTGTATTTCTTTATTTTGTTCAATCTTTTGTCCCCTTCCTACAGCGGCTGGCGGCGCTGCCGCGCACTCCTTGGTGACCCATCCTAGCCTATGGCGCTGGCCAGGCCATCCATCTACTCCACACATTCTCTGGCGGCGGCAGCTCCACCGGCCCAACCTGCACCCGAACAAGTCAACCCTCGTACTCCGCTCCGCCTGCGTCTTCCCCAGCTCTGTTTCGTTCCGGTCCAAGGTCTCAACATCATCCTCCTCCTTGGTGCTCTCACTATGGCGCCGCCTTCTATCGTTCCCAACATGGTCAACAAAACAAGAGGAATTGGGAGACGACTGTTCGTCGAGAGGCTGACAGTCCGGGCCCACCAGGTCAATGGCCTAGTTTTTGTTGTTTAACACGCATAGCCCACGATATGCAGACACATTTGTTCTAGCAGGTTTCAACTTTTTTAGGGTCCAGTAGGTACCAAGCGGCCTCTGGACCTCCCAGCCTAGCTTGTCTATAACATTAGCAGCCCAAGGTATGTTTGTTTTTTCAAGACAACGCAGGGCTCGGTTCTATTTTTCTATAAGAATGCAGAACTGAACCTATGTTTTCCCTTCTATAATTCTGTATATATACTTATATTTATATTTATATCTTATTTTATTACATATATATATAATAGAAACAACATAAGGTTCCATTAAACATGTCGTTCGTCCAACCATTGAATTGACTTTCTGATACGTCTCCAACGTATCTATAATTTTTGATTGTTCCATGCTATTGTATCATCTATCTTGGATGTTTTATATGCATCTATATGCTATTTTATATGATTTTTGGGACTAACCTATTAACCTAGAGCCCAGTGCCAGTTTCTATTTTTTCCTTGTTTTTGAGTTTCGTAGAAAAGGAATATCAAACGGAGTCCAAATGAGCTGAAAATTTACGGTGATTCTTTTGGACCAGAAGAAGCCCTCGAAGCAAAAGAGTTGGGCCAGAAGAGCCACAAGGCCTCCACAAGGGTGGAGGGCGCGCCCACCCCCCTAGTGTGCGCCCTTCGTCCTTGTCGTTGCCTCGTGGACCCCCCTAACTTGTTCTCGATGCCGAAAATTCCTATAAATATAGTGTCGGCATACTAGGAACCAGGGTACCCAGACTTGCCTGTCTGCGGCCCACGTCGCGTTCCTGGTATGGCCCGGTAGGGCCCAGCTGATCGACCAGCTGCTCAAGACCCTCGCGAGGGGGCCAGCCCTAGCGAGGAGAATGACCAAAACCTCCTCAGAGAGCGGCCTCACCTAGGCTGCTCCAGAGGGGCAACCAAGACCTCTCCCAAGAGTGGCCTCAGCTAGGCTGCTTCGGGAGGGCAGAGATCTCAAGGCAAGGGCTGCCTCAGGAGGAGGCAGTGACGCAAGCCATGACGAACCATGCCAGCGGGCACCAACGCGCGCCAGTGGGCGCAGTTTCCATATCGGTGCAAAGGAGACCGCGCAGGCACAGGTTCCCGAGGGGCCAGGCAAAGGTTTCCCCTTTGGTGCAACAAGACCGAAGACCGCAAGGACGGCAGGAAGGATGTCATCGCCGAGCCCACCACCGCGTCACCGCCTGCCCTCTTTGCAGGCGAAGACCACCTTTTGTCGGGATATGAGCGTCCTTGTGTTCCTGCTCAAATGGCCATTGTGGGATTCCCTTCCCGCCTAAACATTTCAGGGGAAGAGGACCCTGGCCGTCTATATAAGTAGCTAGGGTTCCTAGCATAGCAGAGGGACCAACCCATTGGGACTTAGCATAGCAAAGGAGCAAGAACATCCGCTTCCTCACCCCTCTTGAGCTCGCCTCCTGAGCTCAGGAAACCACTGTATTTGTTCATACTCGAGCCCTCGCGAGGCCAATCCACTAAAGCAGGACGTAGGGTTTTACACCGCAAGGTGGCCTGAACCTGGGTAAACTCTTGTGTGCTCTACTTGTTGCTTGCTTGCATTCCATTCCCACCACCAGGACAAGAGCGAGGCGCTAGGTAGATGTGTAGTGGGAGAGATCATCGTCACGCCCCTATGTTCGGATCTTAAGGGTTTTGCAGAGCCCGAAATCCAACATTTGGCGCGCCAGGTAGGGGGCGTGTCGAAATCTCGCTTCTCCGACGACCTCGCTCCACTCTTCTCCGTTGACTCGCTTCACCGCCATGGTGGACACTCGCCGAGCACGCGTCGCCCGTCGCGCCGCCAACGTTGCTCAGACGGCTCCCGCGGGTAACGGCGCACCACTCCGCCCCAACTCGCCGGTCGCCAAGGCGGCCATGGACCCAGCCGTTCACGAGCAGCAGGACCCGTCGTTGCCGCTATCGTGCGGCGCGAAGGCTGCACGGCGACCCCATCACCTTCGCCGGCCGCGGCGCCGTCCTTGCTGGTCCGCCGCGGGCCGGTCTACCAGCAGCCTGCGCTACTGATGGCGCGGGAGCTCCTACGCTACCGTTCGGCGGACGACCTCTACGACGAGTGGCTCCACCGCATCACCGAGCTCGTTAACGCTGCCGGGGAGGCGCCCGCACCGACCCATTCCTCTCGCCCTCCGTCGCCCATGGTGGGGAACGAGGACCACGGCGCTACGCCCCCACCTCCACTGCGTGGTTCCGGCCAGGGGCGCAGGCGTGAGGCTCCACGACGCGAACAGCCCCGCAGGGCCCCCGTGCGCGACGAGGAGAGCTGTCAGGTGGTCTCGCGCCCCCAGGCAGAAGCGCGTGCGCTCCCCACTCAGCAACACCAGAACCGTGCCCCACAGGAGGTGGTGGCGCCCGCACCCCAGGATCCAGCACCGCAGGCGCAGGGGGCACCAGCAATCATGAGCGTGGCTGGATGCCGCGCCCTAGCTCCTGAGCTACGGCGCCTCGTCTGGCCCGGCAAGTTCAAGCCGGACCTGCCTCCACGTTACGATGGCACCGCCGACCCAGCGGAGTTCCTCTAGCTCTATGAGCTCAACATCGAGGCGGCGAACGGCACCGAGCAGGTCATGGCGAACTGGTTCCCCATGGCCCTCAAGGACGATGCGCGCTCCTGGCTCTTGAACCTTCCTCCATGATCCATCTCTTCTTGGGAGGAGCTTCGTGAGCGCTTCATCGCCAACTTCCAAGGTGCCCGCGACCGAGCTCCAGCTGCCGCAGACCTGCGCCGCGTGAAGCAGCAGCCCGGGGAGACCCTGCAGAAGTACATCCAACGCTTCAACACCGTGCGCCTCAAGATCCCCAGGGTCTCCGACGAGGCCATCATCTCGGCGTTCTTCGATGGTGTCCGCGATGTCAGGATGAAGGAGGATCTTGCCATCCGCGAGGACCTGTGCATGGCCCTCGAGATGTTCAATCTCGCGGCGAAGTGCGCCAGGGCATAGGAAGGCCGCCTCTCCCTCCTGGAACTGCCTGAGGCGGAGGCCGACGACAAGAAGACCAAGGTCAAGGAAGTAAAGCGCAAGGGACCAGCCGTGCTGGCCGTGGAGCCAGAAGTGAAGCATGGCTGTAGCTACAACGACCCTCCAGGAGACAACCGTCCGTACTGCGTCTTCCATGATGTCCATAGCCATAACACCAATGACTGCCAAGAGCTCGGGGCGATGCGTGGCGGGCGCGTCGGGAAACGCCCTGAGCGCGACAACCGTGGCTACGGCCGCGCAGGAGGCCGTGGCGGAGGACGCTGGTACGGCAGGAACTCGCGCCAAGGATGGCGTGATCAGCCTCGTGAAGACCGCTGGCAGGAGCAGCCTCGTGACGCCCCCTAGCACGACCAGCCTCGCGAGGGTCGCCCTCAGGGCAATGCGGGCCTGCCTCCGCTGCCACCACCGCCAAGAAGGAACGACGACGACCGCCAGGGAGATGAAGCGGGGGGCTTCCAGGAGCCACGCGGGGTCGCGTGCATCCTGGGAGGAGCCCACGCTCCGACTTCTCACCGCATCTTCAAGCAGTTCGCTCGTGAGGTGAACGCGGCGCTCCCCAGGCCTGACGCCGCGCGCAACCTCAGGTGGGCCAAGCAGATCATCGCCTTCGACCCCAAGGATCAGCTCAGGTGCACCGCCGCGCCGGGCACTCTCCTGATGCTCTGCACCCCGACCATCAGTAACGTCCGCGTGACCAAGACCCTCATCGACGGTGGGGCAGGGCTCAACGTCCTCTCCGTTCAGATCTTCGAGACTCTCCAAGTACCCTACGATCAGCTGCATCCGACCAAGCCATTTTACGGAGTCACGGATGGCTCCACCCTCCCGATGGGGCAGGTCCGCCTCCCCGTCACCTTCGGCGACCGCGACAACTACCACACCGAGCTCATTGACTTCGACGTCGCCAACATCAACCTCCCGTATAATGCAATCCTAGGGTATCCGGCCCTCTCCAAGTTTATGGCGGCGACCCATCACGGCTACAACGTCCTCAAGATGCCTGGAAGCGGCGGAGTCATCACGATCGCCTGCGACGAGAAGGAAGCAGTACGTTCTCTGGAGCGTGCCTACCAGACTGCGGCGATCGAGAGCTCCGACGGAGACGGAGCCGTCTTCGCCCTGATGACCGCCCCCAAGAAGAAGAAGCAACTGCCTGACTCTCAGGCCTTGGGGGCTCTTGACGGCACCACCTCAAGCTCCACGCCTGCTGACGAGGCGCCTTCCGCCCTCGCATAGGGAGGCGACCCGGTGCCCCTCTCAGGACGGGCTCGGGGGCTCCCCTCAGGGGGACCCCGGACCTGGTCATGAGGGAGGTGCCCGGGCACCACTCGCGGGCGCGCCCCGCCGTGCGTCGTCATGAGCCCAGCGTGAGCCTCATAATGCTAGGGGCTCAGGACCCCATCGACCAAGCTACCAAGGAACCTTACCCACCTACTCAAGACCCAAGCAACCAGTTTCGCGTCTGCATCGACATCCCGAGCCTCAACAGGGCTGCCACCCAGGGCCTCTTCCAGCCGATGGCGGTCGGCTGGAGGAGGGCCTTCCCCTCTGGCCTCCGCAACGCAGCCACCACATACCAGCACTTTGTACAACAGGCCGTGGGGGCTCAGGAGGCTCAGCGGCAGGCGGTCCTGACGGAGCAGGACCAGGACCCCCGCGACCGCTGAGGGCCTTCGGAGCCCCTGGGCCTTGGGAGCTCGGCTCTCCTCAGGAGCAACCTACATGGCTCGCGTCTCCAGCTACCCCAACTCCTCTTCAGCGGCAAGTACCAGGTGATGTCTCAGGTATTCTGTCGAGGGCGCCCCTCGGGCTGCATCATCCTCGAGCTGTTGGGGGCTTACCCCCACAGCTGTCTCTTTTTGCGCATGAATCAGAACTGGTTGCTTCCTTTCGCATTATCTATATGGTTGGCACCCTCACCACCACTAAGGTCATGAGCCCTTGTGAGCCCACCCGCGACCGCCCCATGATTAAGGACTGGCACGGCGTCTGTGCTCGGGTCCGTCCCTGTAGCATCGCTAAACCCAAGGGCTGAGCTCTGTCTCGCAAGCCATTCCCGTGACGTCACCTCCCATGGTCCTTGGTGCCTTGTTCTCGCATGGGCTAATCATTGGTGGGTAAGTAGGGGCCCGTGGCAGGTGCCTCGCTCCTGCGGGAACCACGCGCCGGTTTTTTATCTTTTGGACTATAGCATGAGAAGACTGGGCACGGCGTCTGTGCTCGGGTCCGTCCCTGCAGCGTCGATAAATCCAGCGGCTGAGCTCTGTCTTATGGGCCGGTCCCGCTAACGTCACCTCCTGGGGTCGTTGGTGCCGCGGCCTTCTCATGCAATGCCCTCTGGAGATGCATTCGGCACAGGTCTAGGAAACTCATCTCTTTTCACATTTTGCAGAAGAAGACTTAGGCGCAACCCGCCTCAGGCGCAACCCGCGTCAGGGTAGGGTCTCGTGAGTGATGCGTAAGCTCGCGAGAACTTCCTCAGAGTCGTTCAGCTCGTCCTGAGGAGGGCCCATATACACCCTGGCTGTCCCGCCGTGCAAGCCACGTGTCCGGACGGGCTGTACACGCCCGGGAGTCTCTCCCGGTGGGAAGCTCCCCTCCCATGATCCAGTGGAAGTGCTTAGCTCCGCGCTGGCAAGACCGAGGAGCGGTTGTGCCCACGAACCAGTGGAAGCACCAAGCTTCGCGCTGGCCGATACGACCGAGGAGCGGTTATCCCAACACTCCGCGCAAGTGTGGTAGCTCTATGCGCCGCGCTAGTTATAAACAACTGAGGACGGCCCCTAGCGGTCGCACCAACCTCAGGGAGCTTTTCAGCTCACGACGCTCACAGCTTCTCCTTGGAAGGGTATCGCGAGGGGGGCTAGGCACGGGGGCTATGCTCAGGTCATGCCTGGCAGACGCCACCCTACCAGGTGCCCAGACAGCTGGCTTTCTCGCGCCCCCATCCTAGGCGAAGGCTCGTGAGCAAGGTATGGTGCTCGTTCTCCCTCATGAGAGTCGTTCGTACGTCAAGGGGGACCCCTGGGCATCGCGACCCAGGGGCCTCACTAGTCACGTAGCCCCTCACTCCTTGGGCCCGGTGCTCAACGGCGGTCGAGGTATGCGCGGGGCTGGGCCCTGCCGACGCAGAACGCAAACGGGTCGCTTGAGCGTTAAGGGGGACCCCTGGGCATCGCGACCCAGGGGCCTCACTAGTCACATAGCCCCTCATTCCTTGAGCCTGCCCTGGTGACCCGGAGGTCTCAATGGCAATCGAGGTATGCGCGGGGCTGGGCCTTGCCGACGCAGAGCACTTAAGCAAACATGAATGGAAGCAAGCATGGAAATCACAAAATTCAAAGCCTAGCTATTACAATAAGCTCAAGTTCATCAAACTCAAACAAGTCTCACGCCTCCCCGAGGCACTCGCATTCTCCTCAGCAGGAACAGGTCAGGCATCGTCGGACGCGCCGGCATCAGCTTCCGCCTCTTCAGACGCATCAGCAGCAGCCAGAAGGAACGCCTCCACCAGCTCTTTGACCTTCTCCGCCACACACTCAGCAGTCGCGCCCCCCAGGCTCGCGGCCAGCGGCTAGGATAGCGTGGCCAGGTCGAAGCTGGGGTCACGAAGGAAGAGATGGTCGCACACCTGCGCCAAGGCAGAGGTAAGAAGTGATCGGCCCTTGGTATCAGCTAACTGATCGATTGCAGATGCCACGTCGCCCAAGGCCTTCACGAGCGCAGCTAGGAGCCCGGTGGCGCCATCCTCCAGGGTGGCCAGCGGCTGTTCGAACCCCTCCCTGTAGGCGATCTGCAGTAGCCTGCGGGCCTCGAGCTCGAAGGCGGCAAGGGCCTCACGGCTCACCGTCGCCGTCTTCTCCGAGGCTGCGAGGGCGTCCTCCCTGGCCTTCAGCTCGCCCTCGCGCTTGGCTTGGGACGCCTTGGCTTCCTCGGCCTCTGTCTTCAGCTTCTCCAGGCTTGCACGGTCGGCGAGCTGCTCCTCCTGCAACCGCGATGTCTCGGCCTTCTCGCACTGGAGCTCCTTCTCCAACCTCTCAAGCTCCAGAGCATGCTTCGCGCTCTCCTCACGGAGGGTCTTAAGTTTGTCTTCCGCCTCCTGACGACGCTTCTCGGAGGACGCTGCCTGGGCTTCCTCGGTCTCCCGCACCCATGCAGCCGAGGCAGCGACGGCTGAAGCTTGCCTAGGGACTGGGTCTCGCAGGCGTGGGGAACTAAGCTACTGCAGGGACGGAAGAGAAGGAAGGTCTTGCTCTAACAAAGGATCTCACGAGGAACCCGGGTTTACGACGCTTGTTCGACAGCAAAAGAAAGTTGCAAACATTTACACACCCTCGGGGGGCCATTCATGGTTGCCTCGTAGGGACCAAGCAAAAGAAAACCGCCTCCGGAGGAATGACGCCCGAGCTCCTTCAGCAGCGACGACGGTCGGAGGACGCCGCATCCCTCCGGCGGCTCGGGCGGCGGCTTGGCGGCTCGTAGCTCTCGTCAGATCTCGAGGCCGTCGAGGGAGAAGCGGAGCTACTACTAGGGGAGTCGGGGGCGGAGCCAACGGCGAACACTTCGCCCCAGGCCTCGGCGCCCAGGCAACACCGGAAATGGTCGTCGACAAGCCCGTCCTCTTCGCTGCACGCTCGTCGCCGGCCATCCTCCCCGAAGACTTTGAAGGTCAGCGAAGCCAGCCCATCCAGCCTGAAGTGAAGAACGTGCCTCCCGGCAGGGGCGCATGCGCGGCGCATCACGCCCCAACCCCAGGTCATGTAGACCTGGCCGGAGGAAATCACCTCCACGTCGGCGTACGAATGGGGGAGATGGCATCCATCATGCCGAAGCTGCATCGTCACTCGTCCGCGGGCCGGAAGCACCTCCCTCAGAAACGAGGGAGGAGGATCCAAGTGTGCGGGGGAGCTCCCGCCCACACGATGAACTCACGGACGTCGTCCTTAGCATGGGGCAGCGGCGAGAGGTGTGGCGTCACTCGCCTCGCCGGGCGGTCACCTGTGCCGCCCCCGTTGTCGTCGCCCGCGCCGCGCACGACCGTCGCCGAGTGGCCGTATGAGGCGGAAGCCCTAGAGGCGCCCGCATGCACCACGTGCGAGCATCCGCCGGCCTCCGAGGCGCCCTCGGCGAATCGCAGCGCCTCTTCTTCGGCGGGAGCTGCTCGGGCTCCACCACCGGGTCCTTCCCCTTCTCCGTGGCGGAGAACCTGCGAATCGGCGCCATCGAAAAACCCTCGCCGGAGGAATAGGAACTGGGGTTTTGGCCTGGAATAGCCAAATGAGCGGGGGTGGCGTTTTGTCCCCCATTTATAGACTGAGAAGGCAAATCGCCAGCCACTCGCGCGCGGGCACGCCGGTTCTGTCGCCCGCGCCAAGGAGTTGTCAAGTCACACGGATACCAAGGCTGCGTGGGGAGTGGATTCGTCATGTCCCATCCAACTGTCACGCGCCAGCCTGGCCCGCAGACTTTGGGGCCCGTGGCGCTTCATCCTCGGCCAGGCTTCACCCAGAAGCCAACTCCGCGCGCGCCTTGGGCCCGGGGGCTACTGTCGGCATACTGGGAACTAGGGTACCCTGACTTGCCTGTCTGCGGCCCACGTCGTGTTCCTGGTACGGCCCGGTAGGACCCAGCTGATCGACCAGCTGCTCAAGACCCTCGCGAGGGGGCCAGCCATAGCGAGGAGAACGACCAAGACCTCCTCAGGGAGCGGCCTCACCTAGGCTGCTCCAGAGGGGCAACCAAGACCTCTCCCAAGAGTGGCCTCAGCTAGGCTACTTCAAGAGGGCAAAGATCTCAAGGCAAGGGCTGCCTCAGGAGGAGGCAGTGACGCAAGCCATGACGAACCATGCCAGCGGGCGCCAGTGCACGCCAGCGGGCGCAGTTTCCATATCGGTGCAAAGGAGACCGCGCAGGCAAAGGTTTCCCCTTTGGTGCAACAAGACCAAAGACCGCAAGGACGGCAGGAAGGATGTCATCGCCGAGCCCACCACCGCGTCACCGCCTGCCCTCTTTGCAGGCGAAGACCACCTTTTGTCAGGATACGAGCGTCCTTGTGTTACCGCTCAAATGGCCGTTGTGGGATTCCCTTCCCGCCTAAACATTTCAGGGGAAGAGGACCCTGGCCGTCTATATAAGTAGCTAGGGTTCCTAGCATAGCAGAGGGACCAACCCATTGGGACTTAGCATAGCAAAGGAGCAAGAACATCCGCTTCCTCACCCCTCTTGAGCTCGCCTCCTGAGCTCAGGAAACCACTGTATTTGTTCATACTTGAGCCCTCGCGAGGCCAATCCACTAAAGCAGGACGTAGGGTTTTACACCGCAAGGTGGCCTGAACCTAGGTAAACTATTGTGTGCTCTACTTGTTGCTTGCTTGCATTCCATTCCCACCACTAGGAGAAGAGCGAGGCGCTAGGTAGACGTGTAGTGGGAGAGATCTTCGTCATGCCCCTGTGTTCGAATCTTAAGGGTTTTGCGGAGCCCGAAATCCGACATATAGAAACCCCAGAAATAAACCTAGATCGGGAGTTCCGCCGGTGCAAGCCTCTGTAGCCACCAAAAACCAATCGGGACCTGTTCTGGCACACTGCCGGAGGGGGAAACCATCACCAGTGGTCATCTTCATCATCCCAGCGCTCTCCATGGGTGTGCTTATTGTGTCCTCGTGGGTGTGCTTATTGTGTCGTGTGAGACAAGAGATGAAGGTAAATGGCCGTAGGAATAAAAGGGGCCGGGCGGCGTGGATTCTCGGCGCGTCCGCATGGCAGTTTTTGCAGCGAGTAACTACATCGCCGCGCTGCGCCCGGCGCAACCGCATGCACACGAACGTGCGTGATCGTGTGCCGGCCTCAAACACTAGTAGCGCGCATGGAGGGACGAGGGAAGAGCACCCGGAGGGATGCGAGATCAGAGCGCGCGCGGAGGGACGCGAGCAGAGCGCACCGCGGCCGCCTGAACCGCAAGCAACCACACGCATAGAGCAGTTGAACACGCAGGAAATGGTCGCCAACAAGCCGGCCGACAGTTGCGTCACTGCATAGAGAGCGGACGTGTGCTACCATCTCCGTCTAGTCTATAGTCCCCTTTATATTCTGTGCCATACTTTGCCCTCAAATTTAACCAACAAAATGTTAATGGATATTATAAAAATTATATAATTGAAAACTATGTTCAAATACGAATCCAACTGCATAATCTTTGGTGACATGCATTTGTATTTTATTAGTTAAATCATACTTATAAACCATGACGGGGGTATAGTAGGTAATTAAATTGCAAACGTTTTTTATTAACCGTATGTGTACGTGGCCTTTTGTCCTCCTCTCGCACGTCTTGTCACCCCGCTGCCGCAGACGGCTTACAGCACAAGCTTACGCAGCGCGTGGGGGCGTTCAATGGCCAAACGGTGGCGCCAATGAATCGTCAGTGAGCCCGTTCCTGCGCATCCTCGCAGGTTCCCACGCAAGCTTCCCGCCCGACTCAGTGAAATCCCCCAAAATCCCAATGCTTACCGGCCTGATATAAAAACCCTCACGGCCGGCGAGCCTTGCATCGCATTTTCCGCTCCCTTCCTGTAGCTTATCTCGTCTGCTTCTCCCACAATCGTCAATGGCACCGGTCCATCGTCGTCGCTCAGCCACTCCGCCGTCATTAGAGGACAGGTCCAGCTGGGAGGCTACACTGCGGCGGCGGCGTAGTCCCCGGCGTAGTGTAGTGCGCGTGGCGTCCCTGTTGGGTGTGCGCGGAACATCCACCACACGCTCCGTCGCCGGTGCCCGTCGGCAGCTGTTGCCGGTCGCCGTTGCCGCCACACCACCGTCGAAAGCCAGGGCCATAGCCCGCTCCGCCGCCGTGGTCCGAAGGCGGGAGGTGGCCGTCGTGGCCGCCACCCCACTGCCGGCCATCGTGGCCATCACCAGCTCCGCCACCGCGGCCCGAAGGCGGGAGGTGGTGGTTGTTGCCGCCACCCCGTCGTCGACACCGTGGCCGCCAGCCTACCGTCGATCGCCGGGGTCATCACCCACTCCGCCACCGCCGCCCGAAGGCGGGAGGCGGAGGTGGATGCCCGCACGTGCGTCAGCGACCTTGCGCGCTACACCGAGTTCCTACGGGAGGAGGAGGAGCGTCCCGTCGAGCACGCAAAGAGCCTTACTACCGCCGTGGCTGCGGCACGCGCTGCCTCAGAGGCGAGGAATCAGGAGATCTACGAGGAGAACCACCACTTCGAGAGGGTCGTCTGGAGCGGCAGAGGGCGTTCGAGGTGAGCGTCGCTGAAGCTGCAACAGCAGCAGACACCGTATTGCGGTTGCCCAGCTCGTCGGTACGCTCCTCCTCCTCCGCCTCTTACTGAGCGAGCTCGACAGACGAGAGGCAGCTGGAAGTAGTACAAAGTCCCTCCGCGGTAGTAGTAGTAGTATTTAAGGGCTATTTTGTTCAATTCATCTAACTATAGATGTGATGGAACTGCACAACGTACTTAAAATTAGCTAGTATATATAGTTGAACTAGCTATTTCAGTATGTGGTTGGCAACAATTGGCGAAAAGTTTGATCGGTTCAGCTATCGAGTTGAACTGTTTGTATAAACTAACAAACATGTCTGTGCGTTGCAACGGAAGAAAAATATATACAACGTCTCGTATAATGTTATAGTGGACCAACAGTCGTCTGGTATATTAGTACTAAAACATACATGTCTAGTATATTCGTATTGAAACATACAACGTTTGGTTTTACCTTTACATAGGCTAATTAGAATAGCAAACACGTCCATGCATTGCAATGTGTGAAAAGAAATACTACGTATCCTTAGCCTAGCAAGCATAGCTTAAAACCCCCTCCTCCAACATGTCCATCTCCTCTATTTCAACACAACGCCCCATCCAGATTGTCGTTTATCCTCTATATACATGTGTTAATTTTTTTAGTGTTATTGATCATGTATTAATGCATGGTTTTAGTTAATACGGTTACCAAAAAAATTATATCGGTCCTTAGAAAAGTAGCATGCAATTTCGTCTCATAAATATTTGTAACTTGAGCGAACCCAACCTGTGGTTGGAAGGTTAGAGGGACAGCGATACCCTAGCCCACCAGGGTTCAAGTCCTGGTGCTCGCATTTATTCCTGGATTTATTTCTGGCGATGCGCTTTCAGTGGGAGGACACGTTCTCGTCGATGTCAAGACGCCTACGGTAACTTCGTAAATCTCAAGATGATATGCCAGCTCAGTCTCTCAAAGGTGCTTACAGGGATAGGGTGTGCGTATTCATAAGGGTGAGCGTACGTGCGTATGTATGAGTGCTTGCATCTGTACTATGTTAAAAAAATTGTAACTTGAGATATATATAGTAAAATGAAGCAGTTACCCTGATACATTCGGGTTTGGGCATGTGCAACCTGAGTATGAATTGATCAACAGGTACTATCTCCACAATCTTGATGTCAACATGACAACTGCAAATTTCCAATAGAAAGTAATACTAAAAATAAAGGATAGGTTGCCAGGCACAGATATCGATAACTTTTATGATGATCAGCTTACCATAGAAAATGTGTAATGCTAGTTCATACCAAAGGAATTCTTTCAGAGTTGTATAGAAATACGATTGGCGTTCGCAGGTGTGCGTGGAAACATATTTTTTATTGAGTTTTGCTTTAAGGTTTCCTATCATACGACATACAGGGACTTGATGCACGATCGAAATATTTTTCACAAGGAAACATAGCCTACGACGGATGTTAGTGTTGGTTTAGGACACTACGTCGAGCCGTAACATTCATAAAGGCAGGGAGGCTTCTAAACAAGAAGTCAGCTTTGTTAGGTGAGCTGGTCAATGCGTGTGTGCTTATATTGCTCGTGCAGGGTTCGAGCCTTCCATGTTACAATTTATTTTTTGAGGCCTAAAACAACAAAACACAATTTTTTTAAACGCAAAAGGACGGACCAAAAAAAGGGTGCGACGTACGAAATGGATTTAGATGACAAAAAAGTGGAGAAACAATAGTCCCTTTAATATTAGGTAAAGATTAAGGACGAATGCTTAATCTATGAATGAAATCTATGCTTAATTACTGAATTTTAGTTGTAAAAATTAGATACTGCTAGTGATTTTTAGCTTCATATTTTGACAAATCGCAGTGTTACAAGGTTGACAAATGGCAATGTTACTAGATCAACAAATGTCGATCTTTCCAGTTTGACAAATGATAACATACCCAATATGACAGATTCAAATCGGACCAAATTGTTTGTAAGTGGTTGCACACGGGTCATCCAAAAGAACAGTTTGCGTTGAAGAGATGCACAAATCCTGCTCTCACTTTGCATCATGTCGTCCCGGGGTCGACGGGTGGGGGGCGGGAGGACAGCAGCTGGCGGTGCTGAGAGGTAGCGTTCGACGGCGGCGTCCCATGTTGCTGAGGGGGGCGCGCGCACGGAGAGGAAGGCGGGCGGCCATGAAAGTCAAAGGGCTCGCTTCCCAGTGAGCCTACGCAGCATACAGCTTACACGTTTCCCGGTGCGCCTTCGCATTTGAGGACAACTTGCACTCCTCTCGGTCAGCCTGCGCACCGGATTGCGCTCGCACGCCTCCCGTTCAGTCAAGGTCAACCAGCTATCCGCACGACACATCCTACAGCCATTAAAACCAAGACACGTGGCGTCACGTGAATGGTTAACAGAACGCACACTTTTTGTATTATACAAACGTTTGAGATATTAAAGTGGCAGCTATTTTCTCAAAATGCCTTTGTTGGCTGTCATTATTCGAGTGTGCCTTCTCTCAAAATGGACACGAAAAATACCACATCATGTCGGGTGCCATTCCATGATAGTATGCCAAGTTTCATGAATTTCAGACGAGTTTTGGATTTACTAGAATTTAAAAACCAGGCATCTCAATGTTTTGTCGGCAATCAACGGTGCCCTGGTGTTTGAAATTCATTCCCATTTCCTGCATGGGACCTAAGCATGCATCCAAGGACATAGATTTGATTTTTCAACCAATTTATATGCACTGGAGCATGTGCATGTAGTTCAAATATGAAGTATGCACATAAATGCATTGAAAACTCAGTTAATGCATAAAAATGTCCAAACGAACCCCGAAAAATTACAAAAATTGACACAACACTCCTGTTGTTCTATGTTGACACGAGAAAAATTTTGGAAGCAATAAGACGCAATGGATATCGTTTCGTCCCCAAAGGTGGGACGTTCCCTACCGAAACCATCATGCTTGTTGTGAGAAGCTTTAGTTTGTGAGAAGTATATACCCAAACCTATCCTAAACGGGACAAAAATTTTACCACGGCATGTTGATGCCGCTACATGAAAGCATGCCAAGTTTCATGAATTTCAGACGAGTTTTAGATTTACTAGAATTTAAAAACCAGGCATCTCAATGTTTTGTCGGCAATCAACGGTGCCCTGGTGTTTGAAATTCATTCTCATTTCATTCTCATTTCTTGCATGGGACCTAAGCATGCACCCAAGGACACATATTTGATTTTTCAACCAATTTATATGCACTGGAGCATGTGCATGTAGTTCAAATTTGAATTATGCACATAAATGCATTGAAAACTCAGTTAATGCATAAAAATGTTCAAACGAACCCCGAAAAATCACAAAAATTGACACAACACTCCTGTTGTTCTATGTTGACACGAGAAAATTTTGGAAGCAATAAGAGGCAATGGATATCGTTCCGTCCCCAAAGGTGAGACGTTCCCTACCCAAACCATTATTCTTGTTGTGAGAAGCTCTGGTTTGTCAGAAGCATATATCAAAACTTGCCTCAAATGAGACAAAAAATTTACCAGGACATGTTGATGCCGCTCCATGATAGCATGCCAAGTTTCATGAATTTCAGACGAGTTTTGAATTTACTAGAATTTAAAACCAGGTATCTCAATGTTTGCGGCCGAGTGACGATGGCAGGGTGTTTGACATTCATTCTCATTTCTTGCATGGGACCTAAGCAGGCAACCAAGGACACAGATTTGAATTTTCAACTAATTTATATGCATTAGAGCATGTGCCTGTAGTTCAATTTTGAATTATGCACATGAATGCACAGAAAACTCAGTTAATGTATAAAAATGTCCAAGCGAACCCCGAAAAATCCCAAAATCCCAAAAATTGACACTAGGAAAAAATTGAAATCGAGAAGAGGCAACGGATATCGTTTCATCCAGAAAGGTGAAACGTTCCCTACCGAAACCATCACACTTGTTGTGCGACAAGCTCTGGTTTATGAGAAGTTTATACCAAAACCTGCCCCAAATGGGATAAAAAATTTACCACGGCATGTTGGTGCCGCTCCATGATAGCATGCCAAGTTTCATGAATTTCGGATGAATTTTGGATTTACTAGAATTACAAAAGCAAGTACGTCAACGTTTGCCGGAGAGCCACGGTGCCGTGGTGTTCGAATTTCATCTCCATTTCTTGCATGGGAGATAAGTATAAACCCATGGACACATGTATGATTTTACAACCCATGTTGGTGCACCGGAGCATGTGCATGTAGTTTAATTTTGAATTGTGCACTTGAAATGGCTAGAAAACCAATTTAATGTATAAAATGTTCAAACGAATCCTAAATAATTCCAATTCTTTTACGACACACATATAGTTGCATGTTCACTCCAGATAAAAGGTCTAGCAATTCAAATACCGTCCATTGCCATTGTGACTCCATTATGTAATTCAAATCAAGATGAAAAATCAAGTAGATCGCACACCGTTTATTATCACCAACCGTGTGAGATGCAGCACAAAATATCCTGGAGCCCCGTCGGTGTATAGTACGCCTATGGCTTTCGCGAGAAGGTGCGTCGGCTACAGTCCAGCCGGTGTCTCAAGCACACTAGCTCGATCCCCAAATATCATTTCACTGTTCAATCGTCGCCGGTGAAAAATGGGCACACGGACCCACGTCGTGAGGGCAACTTCGGTTGCCCACTCCGGCGAGAGCGCGGCCACAGCCGCCATGCGCGTGCTAACAAGGTGCATGAGCGTGGCCGCAATCTGCGACCAGGCGGCCATGGCAGCCCAAACGGCCGCTGTTGCTTCTCAGGTGGCGGCAGCAACATCTGGCCCGGGGATAACAACTAGCAAGAGCGGCACATCAGCTATCTGTTCCGCAGCGGCGGCCTTAGCCATGATGGAGGCCGCACACGACCATGTCGAGGCCGCCCACGCCCAGCTCCTGGCGGTCATCGCACAAATCGAACGAAGCTTCTCCGAAAACGATCGGCAACCCATGGCCGAAGAGCTGGCAATCGCCGAGAGCGTTCGAGCAGCCGTCCGTTCCTCTGCCGCATACCTTGCGCGACGGAGCCCGTCCAAGCCCAGATCGCGTCCGCCCACGCCCAGCTCGTGGCGGCCTTTTTCAAAGAGATGGCGGACGCGGATGGCGAGATGCTTGCCGAGTATGGTGCGATGGATGCCATGGAGCCCCTTCCTCAGGAGACCGTCGGGCGCGAGCTAGACATGGAGGCGGCGGCGGAGATCGAAGAGCACCAGCCGTAGTAGTACTATTTGCTTTGTTTAATTAAAAGCGTCGGTCTTTAATTTGTTAGAGTAATGTTTAGGTCAGCTAGCTCTGTTTAATTGCTGAACTTGCTCGATTAAGAAGTTAGTCTCCTTTGTGTACCCAAATTATGCAATGACGTGGATGACCACTTTAACCATGGAAATTCGAACCAAATTTTTTGACGTTCAAACTCATCACACACGGGTTAAGCTATCTGAATCGTTTGTGATATTCACATATCGTACACAGTTCTGAATAAGGGACCCTGTCTGATGACACTTTGCACGCCAGTTTTTTCGCTGAAGCGATTCCAAATTTTCGGCTTCCGCAGAAATATCTACCTCCCCGCCCCCTCCCCCTTACCAAAAGCCACATTTCCCCTATTTCCGCCTTCCTTTCCAAGTTGAAACCTTCACTCCTTGCTTGCAGCGTCGCCTCCTCGTCGGCGACCCTCCTTCACGCTGCTCGGCCTCGTCTATCCAGGCCGGTAATCCACACCCGACCCCATCCTCCTCCTCCTTCCACATCCCACATGCCCTGACCGTCGGCGCGAGCGCGACACCTTCCACCCAAATCACCAACCCCTCCACCAAATAAGCGCGACCCTAAGCCATGGTGCATGTAGTATAGCCAGGATTTCAAGGAGCATTTGGTAGTGGAGAGGCAAATCGCGGCCGCATGCGCGGATGAGGTCGCGATGGCTGCCATTCATGCCGACCCCCAAATCTTGGAGGAGCATCTTGCCATTTGCTAGTTACGCCGGTTAAGCATGCTCGGTTTACCCGTTGTGTGTGCTGCTCCTGCATTTCCTTCACAAATTCTAGTGAAATGTGCTATCCAATTTTACCATGCAATCTGTTGCTCTAGTGTATATGTTCTATATGTCGTGCAGTGTGGTGCTCACTTATTAATTGTTTTGTTAATTAGTTGTCGTCTTTAGTTAACTGTTTGGTTCAATTCTACAAATGTGATGTTCAATTCTTTAGGCTGCAATTTTGTATTGTCTTCCATGTGAGAAATAAATCAAATTTATCTTTACAAAATACACGAGAAACAAATACAATTGCTATATTTCCAAGTTGTCAAGCATGCTTGGTTTGGTTATACATTATGCAATGTGGTGCTCAATTAACATTTGGTTCATTTGTGTTGTGGTGTTTAGTTAACTGTTTGGTTCAATTCTGCAATGCGATGTTCAATAGTTGTGGGTGCATTCTGTTATTGTATACCATGTGAGTAGTAAATTGAATTTGGCTGTAGTAAATACTTAACCTGATGACTAACTACATTATATGTGTTGCAGGGAAACAATGGGAAGCACTGAGGTTTACAATCGAGGTTAGCACGTGCATGGTCCATTTTCTAATAGCACATTAATTGTGCAATTGCAGAAACCATTCTAATATTTTGGTTTTTAACAATTTGGTCTTGCACATGTAGGTCCTGCTGTCAGAGGTTTTGAGCCACTGTTCGACCCTTTTTGCATATGGGAAATGAGTTGTCCATGAATATCAATCAAATCAAGAAACTCAGAAAGATTGTTAGGATAAAGAATTAGCGACAAAAAACAACAAGATTTTTGTCTGCACGATGAAGAAGACGTCAGTTCACTACAAGATGGTACTAACTATTATACCTTGCTTTTTTTATTCCTTTGCCCCATTTCCAATATAGAGAAGATATTTATGCACATCCTTATTTTCAGGCCTTTCCAAAGCAGTTCACTGATGATTACCTCTCAACCCACCTCTATGGTCAGGAGGCGAGGAAGGTTTTCATACAACACACACGGTTCAATATTGAAGTTTTCCTGAAGAGGACGAAGGACGGACGGTCAATCATCCACAGGCACTGGCCTAAAGTTGCAAAGTCCTTCAACATGAATGAAGGCTCAATATTCGTCTTCCACTTCAGCAGTTTTCCAGATGAGATGCATCTGTCTATATACCGTCTATGATGCTAATTTCGAAAAGTTCTACATGTTGCATGTGAAACTTGGTGCTAGTGCAGTTGTGTAATGGGGTAGCTGAGTGTTGAAGATATATCATGTTGTACTCTGATGTATTTCAATTATGAAATTCTGCTTCCTTAATATGGAAATGAAATATATTATGTGCTTAATATGAATGTCAATTAGATTAATAAATGGATTATTAATAATAGGGCAATTAGCCTGCTAATGGCCAATTAGCCTGCTAATTGGGTTTTGCTATTGCAAACAGTTGTTGAAAAAATACCGTGGGTGATGACCTCAGGCAACACACACAGTTTCTAGGAATAAACCGTGTTGGATCAATGAACAATCACACATGACTTTCTCTTGAAAACTATTTGCGTTAGGCCACCTTGCGCAAACGTTTACCACATAAAAACTGTGTGTGATGGACAGCCTTTGCCATACAGTTTCTTCTATGGACCGTGTGTGATACATTCAATAACGCAAATGATTTAACGGGAAAAATTGCGTGTGATGTACCTGTGAACGGAAACGTTTTCCTTGGAGCGAGTGTGTGGGATGTACATACGAACGGAAAAGTTTAGCAGGGACTGACTGTGTGGGATGTACTTGCGACCGGAAACAATTTCGCTGTATAATTATATTTTTAGCTCTATTGTACGTATTTCCGTATTTAGCGCTCGCCAGTCGCACACGACCTTATTTTACCGAGCGTGTGTGCCAGGAGGGCATATACCGACGTTTTTTGGGTCGTGTGGGAAGAAACCTCCTATCGCCCACACTCACTTGGCGATGGTTCCAAATGCCGTCACGGAAAGGGGTTAAAACCGTTTGTTTAGGACCGACGCATACCAGTGGCTCGTCAAGTTTAACCCGGGTATTCCGCATGTGCAAAACTGTCTTGCACCCATTGTATGTGAACATAGAGCTTATCACACCCGTTCATCACGTGGTGTCTCGGCACGACGAACTGTCGCAATGGTGCATACTCAGGGAGAACACTTATACCTTGAAATTTTAGTGAGGGGTCATCTTATAATGCTACCGCCGAACTAAGCAAAATAAGATGCATAAAAGATAAACATCACAAGCAATCAAAATATGTGACATGACATGGCCATCATCATCTTGTGCCTTTGATCTCCATCTTCAAAGCACTGTCACGATCTCCATCGTCACCAGCTTGACACCTTGATCTCCATCATCGCGTCGTGGTCGTCTCACCAACTATTGCTTCTAAAAATATCGCTAACGCATAGTGATAACGTAAAGCAATTACATGGCGTTTGCATTTCATACAATAAAGCGACAACCATAAGGCTCCTGCCAGTTGCCGATAACTTCTACAAAACATGGTCATTTCATACAGTAATGTATATCACATCATGTCTTGACCATATCACATCACAACATTCCCTGCAAAAACAAGTTAGATATCCTCTACTTTGTTGTTCCAAGTTTTATATGGCTGCTACGGGCTTCTAGTAAGAATTGTTCTTACCTACGCATCAAAACCACAACGGTGATTTATCAAGTTTGTTGTTTTAACCTTCAACAAGGACTGGCTACAGTCAAATTCGATTCAACTAAAGTTGGAGAAACTGACACCCGCCAGCCACCTTTATGCAAAACTAGTTGCATGTGTATCGGTGGAACCAGTCTCATGAACATGGTCATGTAAGGTTGGTCCGGGACGCTTCATCCAATAATACCGCTGAATCAAAATAAGACATTGGTGGTAAGCATTATGAAAATCACCGCCCATAACTCTTTGTGATCTACTCGTGAATATCGTCTACGCATAGACCTGGCTTGGATGCCACTGTTGGGAAACATAGCATGCAATTTCAAAAAAAATCCTACGCTCACGCAATATCTATCTTGGAGATGCATAGATGCATAGCGAGGAGAGGGGAAGAGTGTGTCTACGTACCCTCGTAGACTGAAAGCGGAAGCTCCTGACAACGCGATTGATGTAGTCGAACTTCTTCTCGTTCCGACCAATCAAGCACCGAACGTACGACACCTCCGAGTTCTGCACACGTTCAGCTCAATGACGTCCCTAAAACTCTTGATCCAGCAAAGTATCGAGGAAGAGTTCCATCAGCACGATGGCGTGGTGACAGTGATGGTGAAGTGATCCGCGCAGGGCTTCGCCTAAGCACTACATGAATATGACTAGAGGCGTAAACTGTGGAGGGGGACGCCACACACGGCTAACAATGTTTGTTGTGTGTTCTAGGCGCCCCCTCCCCACATATATATAGGTGGGAGGGGAGGGGGACAGCCATGGGGCGCCCCAAGTAGGACGAATCCTACTTGTGGCCTTGTCCAATTCGCCCCCCCCCCCCCTTACCATCTTTTCCAAAGAGGGAAGGAAAGGGGAGAGAGGAGGGAAGAAAGGGGGAAGCCGAATTGCCTCCCCTTCCTTCTCTCTTCTCCTTTTCCCTTTCCCTTCCTATTCGACCAGCAAGGGGGGCGCAGCAGCCCATGCTGGCTGTTGTGTTTTCCCTCTTGGCCCAATAGGCCCATATAGTTTGTCGGGGGTAGCCCAGAACCCCTTCCGGTGACCCGATACGTACCCGGCACCCCCGGAACACTTCCGGTGTCCAAATACTATAGTCTTATATATGAATCTTTACCTCTCGACCATTTTGAGTCTCCTCGTCGTGTCCATGATCTCATCCGGGACTCCAAACAACATTCGGTCACCAAATCACATAACTCATATAATACAAATCGTCATCGAACGTTAAGCATACGGACCCTGAGGATGTGATCCCATTAATCAAATGACAACACATGTCTATGGTTAGGAAACTTAACCATCTTTGATCAACGAGCTAGTCTAGTAGAGGCTTACTAGGGACATGGTGTTTTGTCTATGTATCCACACATGTATCAAGTTTCTGGTTAATACAATTCTAGCATGAATAATAAACATTTATCATGATATAAGGAGATATAAAATAACAAATTTATTATTGCCTCTAGGGCATATTTCCTTCAGTGATTCCCTTAGTGGTGTCATGTGAACATTGACTACATGACACTTCACCATATTTGTGCCTAAGAGAATGCATTGTGGAGTAGTTATTAGATGATGGGTTACGAGAGTGACAGAAGCTTAAACCCTAGTTTATGCGCTACTTCGTAAGGGACTGATTTGGATCCAAAAGTTTAATACTATGGTTAGATTTATTCTTAATACTTTTCTCATAGTTGTGGATGCTTGGGAGGGGGTTAATCATAAGTAGGATGTTTGTTCAAGTAAGAACAACACCTAAGCACCGGTCCATCCACATATCAAATTATCAAAGTAGTGAACACAAATCAAACCAACATGATGAAAGTGACTAGATGAAATTCCCGTGTACCCTCAAGAATGCTTTGCTTATTATAAGAAACTGTTTTGGCCTATCATTTGCCTCAAAAGGCTTGGGCTACCTTGCTGCACTTTTGTTACCAGTATCGTTACTTGCTCGTTACAAATTATCGTGCTATCAAACTACTCGTTACATATAATTTGAGTGCTTGTAGAGAATACCTTGTTGAAAACTACTTGTCATTTCCATCTGGTCCTCGTTGGGTTCGACACTCTTACTTATCGAAAAGTCTACGATTGATCCCCTATACTTGTGGGTCATCAAGGCTCTTTTCCGACGCTGTTGCCGGGGAGTGAAGCGCTCTTGGTAAGTAGAAATCGGTAAGGAAAAATTATTACTATGTGCTGAAATTTATTGTCACTTGTTACTATGGAGAACAATCCTTTGAGGGGCTTGTTAGGGGTATCTTCACCTCAACCGGAACCACAATTAGTCTCCCCTCAACCTACTGCACCTACAGAAAATATTGGTTATGAAATTCCTTCGGGTATGATAGAACAAATGCTAGCTAATCCTTATGCAGAAGAGGGAACCGAACATCGCATATATGATAGAACAACTATTAGCTAATCCTTAATGACTCAAATATAGCAAATGAGCTATGAAAAGTGTCAAATTTTAACACAATGGATTCTATGGTATATCTTGAGTGTATAAAAAAAATTAAGGTTAAACGGCGAAGGAAATGTCAATTCACCTTCTAACTTGGTGCATTCACTCTCAAAACCACGGTCGTTCCTTGGAGATAGTTTGATTTCTAAAGGGCGTACATGAAATTTTTTGTGAAACATTCTTAAATTTTTTATCACATCGTACTGTGGTCATATCACGACAATATACCAAGTTTCATATTTTTCACACATCATTTACATTTTCTAGAATTAAAAAACCAATAAATTGCATGTTTGTGATTGTCTCTTGCCACATAGATGTTTGAGATTTATTTTCATTTCTTGTATGAGTTGTGAAAATACACTCAAGATTGTAAATATGATTTTTTTTCAAGCCATTTTTGTGCACTATTTTATGTACTTGCAGTTCAAATCTAAATTATATCCATTAAATGCCTATAAATGCACTTAATGACTTAAATATAGAAAACAAGCTCTGGAAAATGTCAAGTTTTAACACAAAGGATTCTATGATATACCTTGGGTGTATTAACAATTTTAAGGTCAAACAACGAAGGAAATGTCAATTCACCTTCTAACTTGGTGCATTCACTCTCAAAACCACGATCGTTCCTCACAGATAGTTCAATTTCTAAAGGGTCTACATCAAAACTTTCATGAAACAATCTCAAATTTTTATCACATCATACTGAGTTCATATCATGACAGTATGCCAAGTTTCATCTTTTCCAGACATCATTTACATTTTTAGAATTAAAAAACAATAAACTACGTGTTTGTAACTCATTCTTGCCACATAAATGTTGGAGATTTCTTTTCATTTCTTGTATGAGTTATGGAAATACACTCAAGACTATAAATATATTTTTTCAATCCATTTTTTGTGCACTATCTTATGTACTCGTAATTCAAATCTGAATTATTTCCATTAAATACATATAAATGCACTTAATGATTTAAATATAGAAAGCGAGCTCTGGAAAATGCCAAATTCTAATATGGAGGAATATATGGTACATGTTGGGTGTACTAGAAAAATTCAAGGTTAAACGATGAAGCAAATATCAATTCGCCTTCAAACATATGGCAAAAACCTTTTTTCTATGGAAAAAACGTACGGATGGCATCACACGGTTACTATTATGAAACTGTATGCAATGGCAGTCTATATCAATAACATATTTTTTATAAATAAACATGTGCAAGGCATCACCCACGCTCGTGTTTTTAACATGGTGTGCAATAATCTGCTGCATCACACACACACACACACACTTTTTACAAAAATTGTGTGCATTACATCACACATGGTTGCCTCATTAAAACTGTGTGCAATGATAGAGTACATCACACACGCACTGTTTGTACAAACCGTGTGTAAAGCATCGCACACGTTTGCGTTTGCTGAACCATATGCAATGATAGGTTACATCACACACATTTCTTTTGAAAAAATTGTTTGCGCAACATTGCACACAATTGCGGTTTTTGAACCGTGTGTGGTATCGTGACATCATAAACGTTTTTTCTCATTTGTTACATCGCATGCAGTTCGGGTTACATCGCACACTGTTTGGTTGAATGGTCTCCGATACAAATATCGTCTTTGGACCTTTCTACAGTAGTGCTAGGCCTTGTTTTCAAGCATTGCAATACCGTTTTTGCTCACTTTTACTACTTCCTATCTTATTGTTTTTATATTTCAGATTACAAAAATTTATATCTACTATTCATACTACACTTGTATCACCATCTCTTTGTCGAATTAGTGCACCTATACAATTTATCATTGTATTGGATGTGTTGGGGACACAAGAGATTTTTTGTATTTGATTGCAGGGTTATTTGAGAGAGAACATCTTCATCCTGCGCCTCCAACTTGAGGGAAAATTGCTACTGTCCTACAAGCCTCCCGCACCGCCTCTTCGCCTTATAAATGCCCAAATATTCTAGAAACCCTAGGGGAGTCGACGAAATACAATTCCAGCCGCCGCGACTTTCAGAACCACGAGATCCAATCTAGACACCATCACAGAGGAGTTCATCATCCTCATTGGTGCCTCTCTGTCGATGCGTGAGTAATTCATTGTAGACCTACAGGTCCGTA
Organism: Triticum urartu; assembly: GCF_056163025.1. Taxonomy (NCBI): domain Eukaryota; kingdom Viridiplantae; phylum Streptophyta; class Magnoliopsida; order Poales; family Poaceae; genus Triticum; species Triticum urartu. The sequence continues at coordinate 358,704,458 of NC_141877.1, forward strand.
GGCAGTATCTAGATGGTTTCCTCTCTCTTTTTTTGATTCTCAATACGATGGTCTCTTGAAGATCTATTTGATATAACTCTTTTTTGCGGTGTGTTTGTTGGGATCCAATGAACTTTGAGTTTATAATCAGATCTATTTTATCCATGGAAGTTATTTGAGTTTTGATCTCTTATATGCATGATTATTTATAGTCTCGTATTTCTTCTTTGAATCTTTGGTCTAGTTAGGCCGACTAGATCGATTTTTCTTGCCATGGGAAGAGGTGCTTTGTGATGGGTTCGGGGTGCGGTGTTCTTTCCGAGTGACAGAAGGGGCAGCAAGACACGTATTGATCGTTGCTATTAAGGATAATAGGATGGGGTCTATTCCTACATGAATAGATCTTGTCTACATAATGTCATCGTTCTTATTGCATTACTCTGTTTCTCGATGAACTTAATATACTAGATGCATGTTGAATAGCCATCGATGTGTGGAGTAATAGTAGTAGATGCAGGCAGCAGTCGGTCTACTAATATTGGACGTGATGCCTATATATTGATCATTGCCTGGATATCGTCATAATTATTTGAGGTTCTATCAATTACCCAACAGTAATTTATTTACCCACCATGTGCTAGTTCTTGAGAGAAGCCACTAGTAAAATCTACGCCCCCCGGGTCTATTCTTTATCATATTTACTTTCCGATCTATTATTTGCCTTTGAGATCTATTTTTTTAGATCTATTATCCCAAAAACCCAAAATACTTTGCTATACTCTTTATTTGCATCTTTTATTTCACGTTTATTCGAGATCTATTTTATCCAATCATCATAATTTTTATCCCGTCAACTTGACAATTTCCTATGTTGTTACCTGTAAGAGCGATTGACAACCCCTCATAAGTGTCGATTTGCAAGTATTTGCTCTTTGTGTGCAGATACCGTCTATATAGTGTTGCTTGGTTCTCCTACTGGATTGATATCTTGGTTTCATAAATGAGGGAAATATCTACCATAGTTGTGTTGCATCATCCCTTCCTTTTTGAGGAAATATCGACGTAGTTCAAGCGACATCAAAATAATTTGCTACCCATGATGGTACCTACACATGGCCGCAATTTTGTTTATCTCTAATTGTTTTGGTAAATTATTTTGGGCTATGAAAAATAACTCTATAACAAAAATATCATGACTTTGGACCAGCAAGGCAAGCAAAAAGACTGGGAGGAGTGAGAAAATGCCCTTTTGTACACAACGAAAAGGCATTTGTGTCACATAAATGATAACAAAACGACAAAGAAAAGTGAGAAAAAGTCAATTATATACAAAAATGTAGTTGTGCCAATGCCATAAGAAACCCGACACCTCATATATCAAAAAAGGCAATTATGCCAAAGGATTATAGCTGCCACCATGCATGCATAGCTATCATCATGCATAGGAAATCGCCTCTCATTTTGTAAAGGGTGTGGCTAGGCCTCAGTCGACTGAGATTTAACCAAGTCTTAGTCAAGTGACATAACATGCAATAGAGAAAAAGAAAAGGTTGAAAGGAAAATTTTGCATGAATCTCAATGTAAGATCTCACAGATATAGCATCGACCGAGGCTTCATTAATTCTTAGTCGACTGAGACTTGGTTATGTCTCAGTCGGTGCTATATTCATTCAATCTCACATATATAGCATCGACCGAGGCTTCGTTAATTTTCTTTCTAGTTTTTTTTCTTGTTTCTACTTATATACTATGTCACTTGGCTAAGACTAATCAAGTCAACTAAGACATTGCCACACCCTTTTCTAAATGTGCTACATGGTAATTCATTTTCTAAAAAAAATCTTACCTAAATGACTAAACATTAGGTGTGAAACAACAAAAACCCGTTGTTTGAGTAGGCTACAACCACATATTATTTTCATTCAAAATTACATCTTGTATGCATTCCTTTTTCTTTTTTTGCGATGTTAGAAGGGAATAGATGGGATTGGTGGAATATAAAAGATGTATTATTGAGACTCGAGGGTGAGTATATATAAGAGTACAGACTTGGAGGGCAAGAAGCCTCTCCTAGAGATAAGATAGGAAACAGATTACAAATCCTAGACTATCAAATACATGTATCCCAAATATATCTCTAACACCCCCCCCCCCCCCCGCGCAGTCATAGCAGTAGCATTGCGAACAACAAGAGCGTCGCGGACGGTCAGACTGGAGAGAATAGCAGCCGACAGGCTGACATCCCCCCGCAGTCGTAGCAGGAGCGTCATGGACGGTGTCGTGTCGCAGACGCATTGACTGTAGAGGAAGTCGATGAGTGGCTCAAGCGAGGTGATAGCCCTTTGTGTCGGTGTCGAGGTACCAGAGAGCGTAGGTTGGTGTAGCCGTGGTCGAGGTAGCCGTGCGAAGAACGTCGTGGTCGATGTCGTGTCATGGTGGCCGGTGTCGAGGAAGTCACCGTGAAGCCGCGGGCGCAACAAGGCGCCGAGTTAGTAATGGGTGCAGTGGTGTCGAGGAAGTGGTGTGCCGGAAGGAGGATGGTGTTGACAAGGCGTCGCGCCGGGTTTGCCAAACCCGGGGACACGTCATAGACGAAGGCACGCGTCGGTATTGCCAGCACCGGGCATGCGTAGATGGACCAAGACGAAGTTGAAGAAGCACCCACCAGGCTTGCTAGACCTGGGGACACGTCGTGGACGAAGGCATGTATCGGTGTTGCCAGCACCGGGCATGCGTAGACGAGGGACCTGCACGAGTTGTATGCCATGTCGAAGAGTCGGAGGGATCAGCAGAGAAGGAGACTCAACGACGGTTGTGGCGCCAATCGGCATGGGGCCGATGTCACCAACGGGCTCAGAGTAGATCAAGTGGTTGGGAAGATGATGGCGACACTGGTGATGGGCTGGTGCTGGACAAAGACAAAGGGGGTGGACGAGCGGCGTGGCTCGGATGAGCGAGTAGCAGCGGCGCCGAGGAAGACCGGCGGTCGCGGCCTGGCGGCGACGGCGATGGCTGGATTAGGAGCGCAGCGGCGGTGCTCGAAGTAGGTGAGGAGACCGAGAGCGTGACGAAGACCGGCGCGAACGGTGGTGTTCCCGAGCCAAGGGAGGCGGTGCACCACATACCACGAGAAGTCGACACGCGAGAACGACGGAATGGACCGCGGGCCGCGGCACTATGGCCCGAAGGGGCGATGCAGTGACAACAAGTGGCTCGGGGCGACATCGGGAAGACCTCGGGGCGGCAGCATGGACCACGTGCCGCGTCGACGCTACGGCCCGAAGGGGCGACGCAACAGCGGTGCGCGAGACGTTGCAGCCGCGGGGATGCTACTTCTTGAGCTTGCGTTGGTTTTTTCCTTGAAGAGGAAAGGGTGATGCAGCAAAGTAGAGATAAGTATTTCTCTCAGTTAAGAACCAAGGTATCAATCCAGTAGGAGGTACACGCAAGTCTCCAATAATTGCACCTACACAAATAAACAAATACTTGCACCCAACGCGAAAAAGGGTTGTCAATCCCTTCATAGTAAATTGCAAGAATGAGATATGATAGAGATAGGTATAAAAGATAAATAAAAAGGCAAACAAAGTAAAAGTAAATAAATTGCAGCAAGGTATTTTTTTATTTTTTTATTTTATAGATGTGACAATATATGATGAGAAATAGACCCGGGGGCCATAGTTTTCACTAAAGGCTTCTTTCTTGAAAGAACACTACGATGTGTAAGCAAATTACTGTTGAGCAATTGATAGAAAAGTGCAAAGTTATTACGATATATAAGGCAATGATCATGAATATGGGCATCACGTCTGTGACAAGTAGACCGGGACAATTTTGCATCTATTACTATTACTCCACACATCGACCGCTATCCAACATGCATCTAGAGTATTAAGTTCGTAAGAATGGAGTAACATCTTAAGCAAAATGACATGATGTAGAGGGATAAGCTCAAAAATATGATGTAAACCCCATCTTTTTATCCTTAATAGCAACAATACAATATGTATCTCGCTACCCCTTCTGTCACTGGGTGAGGACACCGCAAGATTGAACCCATCACAAAGCATCTCTCCCGTTGCAAGAAAGATCAATCTAATTAGCCAAACCAAATCAATAGATTGGAGAGAAATACAAAGCTATCTTAATCATGCATAAAAGAGTTCAGAAAAAACTCAAATAGTAATATTCATAGATAATCTGATCATAAATCCACTATTCATCGGATCTCAACAAACGCGCCGCAAAAGAAGATTACATCGAATAGATCTCCAAGAACATCGAGAAGAACATTGTATTGAAGATCAAAGTGAGAAGAAGCCATCTAGCTACTAGTTCTGGACCCGTAGGTCGGTAGTAAACTACTCACACATCATCGGTAGGGCAGCAAGGTTGGTGTAGAGGCCCTCCGTGATCGAATCCCCCTTTGGTAGAGTACCAAAAAAGGCCCCGAGATGGGATCTCGCGAGAACAGAAGCTTGCTGCGGCGAAAAAGTTTTTTTTTGTGCCTCCTGGTATACGGGGAATATTTGGATATCTATGGAGCAAGGATTATGGTTAGGAGACTCTCGAGGGACCCACAAGCCCTAGGGGCGCGCCCTCTCGGCTTGTGGCCACCTCGTGGCTCTTCTAGCCTCCTCTTGAAGCTTCGTGGTTGTCTTCTGGCCCAAGAAAAAACCTTAAAAAGTTTCACTTCGGTTGGACTCTGTTTGGTATTGATTTTCTATAAAAGACAAAAATAAAGAAAAAGCAGAAACTGGCACTAGGTTAATAGGTTAGTCCCAAAAATGATATAGAATAGCATATTAATGCATATAAAACATCCAAGATAGATAATATAATAGCATGGAATAATCAAAAATTGGCACTAGGTTAATAGGTTAGTCCCAAAAATGATATAAAATAGCATATTAATGCATATAAAACATCCAAGATAGATAATATAATAGCATGCAATAAAAAATTATAGATACGTTGGAGACGTATTAGGGAACGGCCTCGGGCGGTGGCGGGGACTGTGTGCTGCGGAGCTACGCCCCGAAGGGGCGATGCAGCGCGGCTCGCGAGTAGGTGCAACCGCGGAGAGAAGCACCAGGTGGCGACGTTGTTGCCCGATGGGGCGACATAGTAGCAATCCGTTGCTCGGTCGGTGGAGGGGCGCGTTGTATTAGGGAACGGCGTGCGAACAAGCAGCTAGCGCCAGCTCCCGGGCAGCGAGGCCCAAGCGACCAGCGCAGCAACAGCGCCCGAGCTCGAGGCAGCTGGCGAGCCCGAAGCAACCGGCAGGACGCCCGTATAGACGCGACAGAGGCAGGTGTTGTTGGAGAGGTCCCGGTCAGAGCAGGGCGGCGACGGCTGACGCAGGGCGATAGGTGGGCCGACGCGCGGACGGCGGCAGGCCGTGACATGCCGCCTCGGCGCGCGTGGCCGCCGGGTCGGAGGAGAGGCCGGCCGGTCGCGTCGGTGTCGAAGTAGAGGCGCGGGGGTCGACGACGGCGACGGGCGATGCAAACCGGTCTTAAATTGGAAAACAAAAAAGAAAACGCCGATCAAAACGACCAACGAGAGAAAGAGAGAGAAAAACCCCGGATCAAGAGATCAGGAAAAAGACTCTCTAGGGCAGCCGGTCAACACGACCGGTGGACGAATCCTAGATACGGGTGGCGCGGCCCTCGGCGGCGGTCATGGAGGCCGACCGCCCCGGGGGCAGAGCCGATGCGAAAGCGGCGGGCGGCGGCTTGGGTTGGATCGGTTAGACTGATACCATATTAAAAGGGAATAGAGAGGATTGATGAGATATAATAGATGTATTATTGAGCCTCGAGAGTGAGTATATATAAGAGTACAAACTTCAAGGGCAAGAAGCCTCTTCTAAAGATAAGGTAAGAGACAAATTACAAATTCTAAACTATCAAATATATGTATTCTAAATATATCTCTAAGATGCGAGGGATCCATGTATGCATTGCTAACTGCTAAGCCACGCACTCTCATCCGTACCCTAGCTAGGAGGCAGGAGGCCAAAAAAGGAAATAAAAGTCGCATCTGAAGGAACCAAGCAGGAAATAATTGAAGGAATTACTTGATCCAGATCTGAGCCGGATTGATTGAAGAGACAAGATGAGCCTGGAGGCGTCACGGGCTGAGGCATGGACAAAGATGGCGGTGGAGCTCAGCCCGGTAGAGACACGCGGTCATGTGAAATGTGATCCACGCGCTCCTGTTTTTGATTGGGGAAATGGACCAGGATTCGCGTCACGCTCGGAGACGAACATGATGGGAATCATAATTACTGTTGTTGATAGGTTTTGCGATAGCTTACCGCTGCGCTGAATACTTTTTTATGTAAAAGCAAGGAGTTGGTATTGAAGTTTTATCGGCAACGAAGAGGTGGCATCGAAACACTGATTCGTGTAGGGACTGGTGTTTTCAGTAATCTACTCTAAACAAGTGACTATAACTTGTGCATAACATGGCAAGTAAGTAATTATAATCCAGGAGTAGGGAGGAGAACTTTTGGTCTATGGGTGTATATACAGCTTATATGAAAAAAAAATAGTAATTAACAAAAAAGTCAAAAAAAAAACTGAAAATATTTTTGAATTCAACTTGACCTTCCATTGTACTGGTAAAAAATCCAAAAAGGAAAAAAATCTTGTTGACTTCTTTTCCAAAAATACAAAATTTTCGTTCAAAATAGTGTGAAACTGTGAATAGTAACCTATAATAGCAAATACAATTCTTTTTGCCCTGAAGTCAATGCTAGTTTTCTATTCGTGAAAATTTATATACTGGTGCAAAAAAAGTCAAGTTTATTGTAAAAAAATCCAAACTTTTGACTTGTTTTAATTATCAAAAAAATTCCATATGAGATGTAAATACACCCAGGAACCAAAGGGTATTTTCCCTAGGAGTAGCAACAAATGACAAATAAAAAGTCAAAATGTACATGTATATCAATGAGGGGTCTAATTTTGAACATATTGTGGGTTTCAACCGTGAAAATGAGACATCAATGTGACCGACTATTTATGAGTCACGTGAAAATAATCAATCTAGTCACTTTTCCTCCGTTGTCTGATCCCTTACAGTTGTCTTCTTCTTCATTGTGCAGCACTTGTGTGTTGTGCCGCTCAGAATTGTCTGGCAAACCACTTACCCCGCCAATCTATTGACACTGTTGCACACCGCCTCGCTACCCTGCCAGCCTCAGTCATCGTCTTCATTGTGTTGCGATTGCCCCTGACCTTCCCTCTAGACCCCACAGTCCTCTGCGTCGGTGGCCACTCTGTACCCCAACCAGTCAAGCCTTCGCCTGTGACCCCACTGCTAGCCACGTAGTCGTCGGTTCCGCCTGCATCCTGATGAGCCCGCGTCGGCGTTCCTCACTCACGCTCATTTCGACTGACATGCAAATAATTTTCAAACGCATGCTTAATAGCAAACATGATCATCAATTGAGTACATGATTTAAGAGATTATTTTTAAAAAAATTGAAAAGAAATGTTATGTGTTAATGTCTTGCTTTTTGACTAACTAGATGTTTCTAATTTTTGTGAGATTTTCTAGATAATTTCTATTTTTCTGGTTGCCCGTCAAATACTTTTTATATATAAATAGATTTTGCTTTACCCAAAATGTAGAAAATGCATGCATTAGATGGGTGGATAGTATAGGACACATGTCAAGCCTACAAAAGCCACGTGACATGTATTATTTTCAGTAATAAAACTTGTATTGTATTGTGTTTTGCGGGGAATAAAACTTGCGTGATGCATGAGCCGTTATATATATTGTCCTTGGATCCCTAGGGAGAGAATCAATACTAAGTCAGTGACACTTATTTTGAGACGAAGGTAATATTTCATTTTTACGTCATGCTTTTTTTTTTGAGTTACCATGAGCGGTGGCAAAACGGTTTTGGCTCCAACATGAGAAGAGGGTTTACAGGGAATCTAGAGCGCTGCCACCAGATCTGCTGCGTGTGCACGCTTTTGGGGTGCTCGTATGGTACCAAATGGGCAGGATGGCGTGGAAATCTCCGATTTGATCATGCGTATGGACGTTCGTGCCCTAGTGCAGTCCTAATCTCTTTTATTTTATATTTTTGGCCAGGGAATGCAGCCCTAAACTTTAGCACCCCAGTTTTCCTTAGTTTTTTGCAAATAATACTCTGGATTTATATTAAAAACTTCCAACGATACAAGACATCTAAAACAGAACAAGAAAATTACAACTAGGTTGCCAGAGAGCCAAACAAACTTAACCTCTTAGCATAAGCCGAAGGTGTGCCGCCACTGCCACTCCATGACCGAAGTTGGCTTGACATTTTATCCTGTGGTCGCAAAATCATCATGCTAAGGTCCAAGTGGAAACACCTGGGAGAAGGAGCTGCCATCATAGAAGCCTTGTGAAGATTGAAAATCCTAGAGCCAAACCATCTCCTAAGAAAAACTTCCGCCAGCCTCACAAAGTCGACGTGCTAAGATCCAAGTGGACCACGTCCTGAAGAAGAAGTTGTTATCATAGAACCTTTGTGAAGATTGAAAATCCGAAACTTCCGCCAGCCTCGCAAAGTCGTCGTGCTAAGATCCAAGTGGACCAACATCCTGGAGAAGAAGTTGTCATCATAAAACCCTTGTGAAGATTGAAAATCCAAAACTTCCGCCAGCCTCGCAACGTCGACTGAGAGAGTATCGCTGCGACGAGAGGGAACACAAACCACCAGAGAGTGATATGTCATGTCAAGAAGGCACTCAAGGGGAGAAATGAAGGCCATGGCCTCTTCATTGGCGTAAAAACGGGGCGAGGAACATCACCCCAATCCTCAAGGGATGGCCTTCCATCGTTGAAGTTGTTTGCTGCCCGGAGTACCCTCATCGTAAAAAGAAGGAAGAAGAAGATCATTACCTTATACCAACGTAAAGACACACAAAGCGCCCATCCAGATCCCAATGACCTAATACGGCGTAGACATTGCCATCCAGATCCAATACCAATAGTCAGGAGAACCACTGCCTCAGTTAGAGATCTGGAGAAAAACTTATTTGGCATATCGCCAAAGCTATGGACAACCAACAAAAACAAAGTCTCAGTGTTCTCCTCCCGCTCGCAATCGGAGTAGCTGGGGAGGTGAGGGAACCTGGTGACGCGTACCAGGGCGTTTGTTCCTGCCGTGGCGGCTAGGTCACAACCTATTGGAGGAAAATGATTGTAGACATAAAAACAAGTTCTGTCAGGTACCTATCTCTCCCCTTTTTGCCCACTCTGAAAAGTTGTGAAAGATCTTTAAGAATTTACGGATATTTATATTTGATATAGTATATCCATTTGCAATAATTGGTCCAAAAGTGGCCTAGTGTAAAAATAGAAATCCAAGGATACATGCATGGTGGATATACTCCCTCCGTCCATAAATAGAACGTTTGTGCATGTAGACATATTTAGTGTGTTTGTTCACTCATTTTAGTCCATATCTGATCCATATTAACATATTATACTCTCTTCGTCCGGAATTCGTTGTCGATCAAATCGGATGTATGTAGCACTAAAAATAGTGCTAGGCATATCCGTTTGAGCGACTACTAAATAGTGTTGGATAACATCCTTTCGAGCGACAACTAATTCCGGATGGATAAAGTATTTGTGAAGGGAGGGAGGGGTATTTTCTTTCCAGAAGTGTGCATATATATACAGTAGTATATAGTATGTTACCTAAACATGCACGATTGGCGAATGGTATGTTATTTCAAACATGCGAGTTTGTTCTTTTGTTTTGTACACAGGGCACGTTCAATCATTCGACGTGCTAAAAAATATTGAATGCCTTTCCAGATTTCCCCCTACGTGCTTTGGTCCTCTCCTTTTTAGATGGTGTGGTGTAATCCGGCCGCATATGCTGATAGTGATACTGCCATACTGGGTCAATTACATCTTGCCATTCATTCAAACAATGGCCAGAGCGCCGGGCTGCCCCTGCCGCTGCGCTCCCGCCTATATATAGCCACTCCAACGGATGATGTCTACCTCACCTCACGGGATCACGGCTGGGCACGATCCACTCCTTCGGTCAGCCTATTAGCCTCCCACGATCATCTTCCCAACGAGACATCTCGTCCGAATGGAGTCTCTGCTGGCGGCCGCGCCCTTCCATGTCGCAGCCTTCTCGTCCGTGTCCTCTCCGTCCGCCCACTCGCCGTCTGTCCTCCGCAGCATCCGTGGGGGCGGCCGCGCCGTCCGATGCGCCTCGGCCAAGGTGCGTCGAGCTCTGTTTCTTCCTGATTCCGAACGGGGTCGTGTGTGCATGCTCTTCCTCTTAGAAAAAGAAAATCTGCGTTCGTCTGTGTCGCAGGAGGCCATCCTGTACGCGCTGGAGCACGATGAGATGTTCAACTCGGAAGAGGTGATCCAGTGGGAGAGCGGCAAGACGATCAACTCCATCGCCGCCGCGCAGGGCATCCGCATCCGCCGCCGGTGCCGCCCCCGGTACCCCTCGGAGGGCTCCGGCGACGACAAGGCCGTGCCCCGCAACATCCTCGAGCAGATCGTCTGGGACAAGGAGGTGGAGGTGTCGCAGGTACAGAAATAAGTACATGCAGACACACTGATATACTCACATGCACGCTGCATCTCAAGACTGCATTGATGTTCGTTGTCCATGGCGTTGCTGACTCCTCTGAGACGTGCATGCGTGCAGAGGAAGGCCAAGAAGCCCCTGAAGAGTATCGTGGAGTCCAGCGAGCACGCGCCGCCGGCCAGGGATTTCATCGGCGCTCTCACGGCCGCCCACCGTCGCAACGGCGTGCCTGCCCTGATCGCCGAGGTTAAGAAGGCGTCGCCCAGCAGGGGCGTGCTAAGGGAGAACTTCAATCCGGTGGGTTTTTCTTTACTCTGAATGTATAGCTCTGTCTTCGTCATGTGCAGTGTTAATAATCACGTACGACTGACGTTGGAAATTCGCGACAGGTTGAGATCGCGCAGGCATACGAGAAAAACGGCGCGGCTTGCCTTAGCATCCTCACGGATGAGAAGCACTTTCAGGTTCGTTACTTTTATACCTATTTTTAGATCAACTACTTTTACACCTGTTACACATTGATTAAATTGGTTTCGTTCATTTCTGATATTTGCAACTCCCTCGATTCTGTAGGGGAGCTTTGAGAACCTTGAAACGGTCCGCAATTCGGGTGTGCAGGTACCTACTATGAATCTATGATGGAGACATGCACCTATCGTGTTTGAATAATATTTTTTCTTCTATCTTTGCTTTCACTATATATGTTACTACAAGTCTCCTGATTTTGGTCGTGCGAATGCAGTGCCCTCTTCTGTGCAAGGAGTTTGTCATCGATATCTGGCAAATCTACTACGCACGATCAAAGGGTGCCGATGCGATTCTCTTGATTGCTGCTGTGCTACCGGATCTTGACATGAAATACATGCTTCGCATTTGCAAAAATCTTGGAATGACTGCTCTTATTGAGGTATGTTTTGGATGTTTTGGGTCAGGTGGTATTCCCATATACTGTACACGTTTGAACAGTTCAAGTTTGATATGAAAAATGGATCACTCCTTGTTCCAATTTTGCAATTAATATTGTGACTGAGTGGTTCACGTTATTCACTCCGTGATAAATATAAATAGGCCCCTTCCGCCCCCCCAAAAAAATGTATGCTAAAAAGTGATTGGTATTTCAGGTTCACGATGAGAAAGAACTCGACCGTGTGCTGAGAATAGATGGTGTTGAGCTTATTGGAATCAATAACCGCAGTCTAGGTACCAGTTTTCATCACTTTCTGAGGCCAAAATTGTTTTTTAATTCGTTCGTGCATAGATGGTGCTGAAGTTTATTATCCTTTGCAGAGACATTCGTAGTTGATACTTCAAACACAAGGATGTTGATGGAGAAGCGTGGTGATATCATAAAGGAGAAGGGAATATTGGTAGGCTCTATTTAATTGACCGTTGCTCCTTTATTTGAACAAATGAAGGGACTCCCTTGTACTTCAACTGAACTTTATTAAAGAAACCAACATCACGCTACAACGATTTACCATCATTCATCCTTTCAACTAACTATAGCCTTATAAAATCCTCTTAACTGATTTGAATATACTTATGTATTGTACGAAATAAATATATTAAATAAAATAGGTACAATCAAGTTTTCATCTAATCCTTAATGTAGCGCATTGATTCGATGCACATATTGGGCACTGTTGACAGCCTACAGAATTTATAGTTGCTACTCAGTCTAGCAACATAAAACGCTAAAAGATACTCCCTCCGTCCCAAAATATAAGAACGTTTTTGATACTATGCTAGTGTAAAAAACGTTCTTATATTTTGGGACAGAGGGAGTAGTTTGTACTGGATTTTTACGAGTCTTTGGTTTTCAGGTTGTTGGTGAATCTGGCCTGTTCACTCCCGACGATGTTGCATATGTGCATAGTGCTGGCGTTTCTGCTGTAAGTTTTTGTACTTATCCTTCATTTTCAAGTTATGCTTCACCACATGATTTCAGCAGAACCTTCGTAGTAATCTCTTAATATGATGGATCCAAATTTCAGAAAGATTGAGAGCCAGTAAATAATCTTACATGGGCCCTAAGTGATATGTGTTTTATTGAGGGCGATGTTCTTGTTTGCAGGTTTTGGTAGGAGAGTCCCTGATCAAGGAAGAAGATCCTGGGCGAGCCATTGCTGGGCTTTTCGGGAAGGAGCTCTTGAGTTGAATTAATGCTCTGCAATTCTGTGTGTTGGTTTTTTCCGTTCTTTTGAGCAGATTTGTGTTTGTGGCTACTTTTTATGTAGCAAGCATAAATAGGTGTGCATATGCGCTTCCGAATGGAGTGCACCACATGTATATGTATATAAATAAGAGTAATATGCGTTCCAAAATAATGTAATCCGTTCTCTTCTTTATATAGAATGTATGACCCATCTTAAAACTGAACAGAAATATTTGGTCAGAGGTGGGAGCACTGGGTAGTCCTCAATAACAAAATTACCATCCAGAATATCAACCATGTACCCCGAGAAAAATGAACCACATAGGGACAGAAAAGTTCTGGAACTTGGTGCTGCCGTGCGTAACTCCCATACCCAAAAAAACAAGCTTCAGAAAAAAAAATCTATACATAGATTGTAATATGATCTAGACCCCTATCCGCTACCTCCGAGGAAAACTATAGATCAATCGATCAGATGACGGCGCGCTCATGTGTCGTACCCCTCTTGAGGGCATCATTCTTGGAGGTGTGCATAGGTCGACGGACGAGTGGACGGCATCTGCGATGGAGCGGCGTTCCCTATGACGCATCGACGTCGTGGAGTCTCGGCGGCGATGCACAGCAAAGTCTCGGCGACGGATGGGTGATGATGAACGCGCATAGGGAGGAGGTGCTGTCTGGTGCGGGGGGGGGGGGGGGGGGGGGGGGGTCGACGGCAGGCCTGGCAAGGTCGATGCATCAGTACCTGCTCTGAAGAGACGGCAGCGACGACCTATGAGTGCGTCGGACCGGTTTGTGCCCCAGACCCGGTATGTGGCTTGGTCGGGGCCTCCGGCTTTAGATGTTAGGCTAGGTGAGAAGTTTGGGTATTCGGCACACTTTCTGCACCCCTCCATCAATAGATAGGAGTAGCGACAGATGTTGCCAAGATGGCGGCTTCAGACATATTGATGTATTACTTTGCAAGGTCTTTGTGAATAATCAATAAAATGATTGCATGCATCTCCCAGATGCAGAGGCCGGGAGTCATCCTTCTTTTCTAAAAAGAAAAGATTGTAATGTGATCTAGGATGTACAATAGTTCAACTCAAAACACAACATCTTGAATTATGGAGTGTATAGTTGTTTCATCATCCCTCTCTGGGCTACTCAATGTATGTTCTACCAGATCTTGACATGATGTGAAGTACATGCTTCACGTCTGCAAAAAGCTTGGAATGACTGCTCTTACTGAGATATGTTCCAATCAAACTTTTTTTCTATACGACCAATTTCTTGCCAGAACTATCCAATTACTCATGATCCCTTTTGCAACTATATACTATGCTGGAAAATTCATGCTATTAACTCCACGCTAACAATGTATTGTCCTGAAAAAAAAATCACCCTACGAGTCTAGTTCATTCGATTGTATCCTCTTGGTGAAACAGAACTGTGGCATTTAGCAGTGCACTAAATATGACTGCTATTTCAGCTTCATGATGAGAGGAAACTAGATTGCGTGCTGAAAATAGATGGTGTTGAGCTTATTGGAATCAATAGCCGCAGTTTAGGTACTCCCTCCGATCCGAATTAATTGACACAGCCTCTATACAACGTTGCATCAATTAATTCGGAACGGAGGGAGTACAAAGGAGTGTACTCCCTCCGTTCCGAATTACTTGTCGCGGGTATGGATGTATCTAGATGTATTTTAGTTCTAGATACATCCATTTCTGCGATGAGTAATTTGAAACGGAGGGAGTACTTTCTAAGCCCAAAGTTGCTTTTGGTCCGTTCTAGATGATGTTGAAGTTTACTATTCTTTGCAGAGACATTTGAAGTGGATACTTCAAACACAAGGATGTTATTGAAGAAACGTGGTGATATTACAAGGGAGAAGGGCATACTGGTAGGCCATACTTGACTTGTCGTTGGTCCTTTCTATTTTGACTAATGGACTCTCCCTATCCCCCAACTGATTTTATTAAAGAACTCACTGGCATCATTAGTCCTTCTGACTAATGATAGCCTTGTAAACTCTGGCCTCTTAATTGATCCAGCAATATTTTCATGTTGTACGAGATAGATACATACGTATTAAATAAGAACAGGTACAAGTAAGCTTTTGGTTCGTGCTAGATGATGTTGAAGTTTATTCTTGGGAGTAGCATGCTATTCCCTTAGTTTGGCAACATGAAATGCTTAAAGCAAGATTATTTGAATTGGATTTTGCAAGTCACTTTTAAAAAAGGTTGTTGGCGATTCTGGCCTGTTCACTCCTGATGATGTCGCATATGTGTGCAGTGCAGAGTGCTGGCGTTTCCGCAGCAAAGTTTTCTTATTACTCCTTCGTTTCAAGCTATCTTCATGCATGATTTCAGTACATATTCTCATGATTTCAGTAGAACCTTCAAGGATCTACGGCAGTCCAGTTCCCCTATGCCAGCATACATGATTCGGTTTCGGGCCATAGACACAATCTGAATACAGGCATCAGTTCAGAGCAAGCAAACCATGGCTCACAATCCTTGTATGCCAACATACATGGTTCAGCGACAGTAGAAAGGAAGTAGAGAAAGATACCACCAACACGAACCATGGTTCACAATCCCTGTCTCCAGTGTTTCTCACACCGGCGAATCGCGATCGGTCTGCCTTTCAGCGCATGTTTTACCTCGTGGTGCTAGAAAGAGGGCCTCCCTCCACACCAGCGATGCTGCCGTTTTTCTCAGTCCTTTCCTACGGCGGCTGAATTCAGAGCGATCCAGTAGACCATCATCATTCTCCAGTGGTCTAGTCACTAAATTGCACAAGACCACGGTCATTTTCTTTTAATCCTTTTAGGGCTTCATTCTTTTCCTCTCTTTTTGCTTGGACTGGACCAGACCTTCTTCTCGTTTTGTCACTTCGGATTCGCACCTATCTCGGCCACTTTCTGAATTCAGCTCATGTTTTTGCGAGCAGTAGGTATGGTGCTCAGTCCTCGGTCCTGGCTTGGTTCAATTTCGGCAGCATCATGCATTTCTTCAAGGCCAGGAGACGCTGGTTCAGTCCTGTCTCAGTGCTCCGCGACCTGCAACTGCAAGTCCGTGCTCAAGGAACGTGGCTCTGACTTCAACGGTGGTAAGAATAAGCAACCCTTGAATTGAACCTCTTTCAAAGTGTCCAAAAATGATCCACATCTTTGATCAAAGCTAACCCTTTTCCTTTTGCTCAACACTAGCCTCAACCAGCGTTCAATTTGGCTATGTCAGCAGTAGGTACTCAGGCGTCCACACATAAAAAAAAGGGCTTGCATGGAACGCATGTAGGAAAATCTTGAGCCGTCAGCCCCAACACCTCGTACTCCCTCCGGTCCTTTTTATTCTGCATATTAGAATTCTTTGGAGTCAAACTTCACAAAGTTTGACCGTATATATATGAAAAAATATCAACATCTGCCATGCTAAAGTTATATAATATGAAACTTTAAGTCATGACATATCTAGTGGTATTGATTTTAGATTATGAATGTTGACACTTTTTTCTATAAAGTTGATCAAACTTTACAATCCTTGACTTCAGTCAAATCTTATATGCGAACTAAAAAGGACCAAAAAGGACCGGAGGGAGTACTGTGGTGGGCTTTGCCAGCATGTGATGTGGGACATTTGTAAACAGCGAACCTCGGCCTCGTTGGCCCAGGTCACAGGCCAACGTCGTTCAACCCACAGGTCCCTATATTTCTTACCCATTTATTACAGCAGCGATTATACAGCTAGTGTCAAAGAAACAACATTTCCTCGTTCCACAATTTGTAACACCTTTATCCTGACCCAGTACGATAAAGGGATACTTACAAGCGACTACAAGCTGAAGAACTGTGTGTAGCTGTCTCACTAAGAAGCTTTCCAGGTTAGCAAACAAATACAAATTATTCATAACACGTTAATCGGAGAGTTCCATGAATAGCGGGTCACTACTGGTAGAGCTTGTTCAGATCATCTTTAAATTTGGCCTTCAGCTGCTCCCTCTTCAGCTTAAGCGCAGCGGTCACAAGCCCAGACTCTGGGGTCCAAGGTTCAGGCAGCAAAATGATCTTAGCTGGTATTTCAAACTTCTCGAGCCTCGCTGCTTTCGCGGCCTGCACAATTGGAACACACTCTGCGTTAGACAGCAACCAAGAGATGCAAACAGAGCAGATGAATTGTGAATCCACATCTCCGACAAAGATACTTGATATTATCATGAACAAGAATACGGAACATAGCTTAGGACAATGCAATATCTTCTTTTCAACCATAAAAGTTAAGAGTTTTGCACCTAAATTGCTGCAAGTCTGTAAAACCTCAGTTCACAACTAACGTGCCCTCAGTAAAATAGCAAAACAGGAAACAATACACACCGACAGATTTCAACAATATTCATTATTTATTTTGTGTTCTCATGGGACAACATTCATCATATACTTTGTACCCTTTCCATTCCATGCTCTGACATAGCATGAAGCAGCAAGAGGCTCGCAAAGCAAGAGGAAGAAGAAAGTAGGCATCAGCCTGGTAAAAACAAACACAACAAGAGAGCGGGGAAGTTGGAGGATTGATCAAGGGAATGAATACGGCTGACTGCTCTAGATCGCAAGGCGCACCACTAGATCTTAGCGGTACCGTAGTACACTCAGCAATGACCTCAATGGCGGACTGGCGGCATGACTGAAGAACATGAGTTTGAAAACTCTAGCTCATATTTCTCATCTCAAACTTCATGAAGTGGTGAAGAGCATCGTGGGTACTCTGGCAGTGGGCTTCATCAAAGAATAGAAGGCGTTCCTCACAACCAAGTTACATACTCCCTACATCCCAAAATAAGTGTCTTAACCTTAGTACAACTTTGTACTAACTTTAGTACAGAGTTTTGGGACGGAGGGAGTATTTCCCAAAATAGTTCTTTTAAGAATCAATCCCAAAATAGATTGATTGAATACTATAGGCAAGATCAGATAAGTTTCCAATGCTTCCATCTTAGTCTAACCAGTATAGAAGCGTTGAGAGGTACTCCCTCCGTTCCAAATTACTTGTCAGAGAAATGGATGTATCTATAACTAAAATACATCTAGATACATCCATACCTGCGACAAGTAATTCGGAACGGAGGGAGTACCAAAGACAGGTCTGGCAGGCTGTAATCCTATTAGATACCCTTGCAGGTTCCAAGTAGGTCAGGTCGACATTTAAAGTCACACAAGGGAGGAATGCAGACATCCAGTACAGGATTTTGTTTATTATATTGAACTGCTCATGAAGCCCTGCTCCAGAAAGAACTACCATATAACCGCTACAACATGAGGCGACACGCCGAGTACAGGCTACATAATTTTCAATAAACTGGAGAACTATATCTGTATATGAGTGTTGTACGTGCTGTAATTAAGTAAGAACTGAACGAATGTGGTAAGTACCCCACTTGGGATCAGATCTAACCTTTGATAGAGATTGCTGGACCTCCTTAATTGCTTGATCATTGTGACACAGCTCCTCAATGTCTTTGTAGCTTATCCCTGAATTTTGAGCCCACTTCTCCAAGGCCTGGTGTGGTGGCACAACCAGTGCAACACAGTAACTATGAAATGGATCAGCATAGACCATGATGTTGTCCACATAATTGCTTGTCTGTAGAGCTGATTCAACCTGGAGAGAGAGAGAGAGAGAGAGAGAGAGAGAGTTAATTACACAGCAAACAGAATGCTCATAACCAAGGTTTAAGAAAAGCCATGGGCGTTAATTGTGCGTTTTGCTACCGCCTTGGGCTTTTCTGACCAAAGCACAGACTTAAGCGCTAGGCGTTTTGCTGTCGCCTAGAGCCTAGGCATGCTTAAGTGTGCACCTAGACATGCCTTTTTAAACTATGCTCATAACAGGGCCCAGTTTTATAAACAAACCTTGCCAAGAGATACATATTCTCCGTGTTGAAGTTTTACTATGTCTTTTTTCCTGTCGATGATCTCAACGCATCCATCAGGATGGAACTGGCCAATATCTCCAGTGTAAAACCAGCGTATTCCCCTCTCATCCACCTAAGTGACATATGGCACAATCATGTAGTGAAAACATATAAATACATTCAGTGACTGCAGATGTGGAGATAATCACCTTATACACCTCGTTTGTTTTTGCTTCATTGTTGAAATAACCTTTTGTTATACTGTGGCCACCAATGACAACCTCTCCACGGGGCCTTGGAGAATCAGAAATTCTATAACCACCTTCTTCCCATGAAATAAGCTGCAACCATTTGATAAAAGAGGTTAGAGTGGACAATATATTCTTGGAAGTTTAAGTTTCCAAAATATTATCACAAAATTCATTACAGTGCATGTTATAACATGTGAACCTGCAAGATTTCATGCAAGAAAATGATCAATTGTAACCAAGCAGTAACATAAAAAGAGCTGAATGAATAGTATTGCAATTTAAAGTGTTTAGATCTTGTTCTTTTGTAACTGTGCAGTCATTTTATTCTGGCATGTTGCAAGTTCACATGTAATAGTATTACTTGCATCAAGGAAATTTTACCAGTAGTTTCATAAATTTTGGGGTGCCTCAACGCTCTACCAAGACATCTTAATACAAACAAAAGGAGAACATCACAGGATGGAAGGAAAAGCCAGAGAGTGAAAAGGTCACAATCGACATCTTACGTACAGCCGGACTGTGTAATTCTTTTTAAGCATATGTATATAGTATGACATGGCATACATGGATCTGGCCCCATAAGGCCATGTCCTACTCTCTTTGTATGTAATGAGCTCATGCTAATGGAACGAAATGCATGGTTGTGAATCATGGTTTCACCACGCCACCACTTTTGTCAACAACCGGTGTAGAGTGGCTTGGAGGGGTTTGCCTACATTAGGGACTGAGGCAGCAGGGGCAGTGGAAGGTGCCAGCCTGGTGCTATTAGGATAAAGGATAAGATGAGTTAGGTGGGCATTTGAGTTGTATTACAGGGATCTTTCCTCTGTATCTTCCGTTTATTTTCTGTATAGATGATACGAGCTCTGAAACACTGATATATGCAAACCGATATGAATATACACCAGATAGTTATCCATGATGTATCTGAAGAAATAATAATAAGATGAACATTCCAACACTTCATGGATACCTATCCCGCACATATCTGTACCAGATATGCTATCCGATACGAATAAACAGGTTTTGCAGGTATCAATGTTTCAGAGCATTCAGTTATCATTTCATTGCATGAATGTTAGCTGTATTGTCAAGTACTCCCTCCGTTCCTAAATATTTGTCTTTTTAGAGATTTCAAATGGACTACCACATACGGATGTATATAGACATATTTTGAGTGTAGATTCACTTATTTTGCTCCGTATGTAGTCACTTGTTGAAATCTCTAGAAAGACAAATATTTAGGAACGGAGGGAGTATAGTATTCAAAAACACACCAGGGCCGCTGAATGTTTATCTGTGGACAACACAAACCTTGACATAGCAACAAGGGAGGGGTGGACCAACACGACCCACACTTGTGTCATCCCATTCAGAGAAAGCTGCTCCAGCGCAAGTCTCGGTCAATCCATAGCCTTGACCAACTGGGACACTGCAGTACCAAATAAGCAATGCATAAGCACATGACAAATATAGCATCTCACACTATACAAAAATGTTTGTCAGCCTTAAAGAATGGAAGGATACTTCAATCCTAAAATGTTGTCTGATTAATGTACTTTAGCTTTTAACCTTTCAATTGACAATCTATTCAAGATAAAACAAATTTTGTAAAATTAAGGATCATCTTATCCTACTTACACTGGTGATTTCAACTAATGAACGTCAAAATCATGTGAAAATAAGCTAAGCTTGCTAATTCATACTCCAAGTACCCTCAGGGCCGACTAGGAGAGCAAAGGACTGAGTTCAAAGCTGTCACGAGCAAAAACTAGCCCAAAATAAACTCTGTATGAGCATTATCAAAAGAGAACCTTCAGATGTATTTTTTGTTCAACAAACAAAATAAGCTATCATGCTATATGAGTGACAACCGTATTATTCCTTAAGTCATGATTGAACTTAACCAAGTAATATGGTAAAGTGAAGATAAGGCGATAGGACAAGATTACCCCAGACATATATTTATGAATCTTTGTGTTTCACTTGATAGAGGTGCGCCACCACAAAGAATAAATCTTATATGCCCTCCAAGCATCGCACGTATTGGTTTGAAGATAATGCTATTCCATATAAACCTCTCTGGCGCCCAAGATCCAGTCCAACTCCCTTCGATTGCTCCAAGATTTCGTTTATATGCAACATCAAATAGCTTTTTGGTTATGCCACCCTTCTCAGCAACCTGAAAAGAAAAATGTAGAGCTGAAGAATTTAGAGAAGACACGGCATCTAAGTAAATGTCAAATTACTTTCATCACAAAATGCAAGGATAATAATAACTCCGACCATCCCAACTCCCAAAACTGATGCATGTGACTCTTTGTTATGACCGGCGTCACTTATAGCCGGAGGAGGCCCGTTGGGCGCGTTTAGTTAGGGATGGTCGGAGTTAGCTGTATTGTCATGATTGAACTTAACCAAGTAATATGGTAAAGTGAAGATAAGGATTATATAAACAGATGTAAGGCTACCTTTTGGAATTAAGCAATAAGCCATAACTATTGCTCGGCTCCCTTAAGGAGCCGGAACCCTAAACCCTAGCCGCCTCTCACCGCCGCCGCCTCCTCCCGGGCGATCACGGCGCCGACGCGCCGCCGGCCGCGCCCAACCTCTCGCCAACCCACCTCTCACCCCTACAATCTACAGTCTCGAGACCCGGTAGGACCCTAGCTCCTATCAATCTGTATCAGCTAGCTTTGGTTCGATCATGTCTACACCGCAGCCCACCCCGTCTCTCCCGCTGCCGGCCACCTCGTCGCCTCCGATGCCCACCACGGCCGTCGCCCCGCTCCTGCCCGCGTCGGGTTCCTCCGTCACGCCCGCCCCCGCCGTCCTCACCCCGGAGGTGTCCGGGGCGCTGCGCAACCTAACCCAGGCGGTCCAGGGGATCCGCCTGTTCCTGGCCGGGTCCTACGGGCCGCACCCGGCCGCGCCGCCCATCGTCGCCACCGCGCCACCGTGGCGGCTGCAGCCGCCGCCCCTGGCGGCCTCCGCCGCGTCCATGGGGCCGCTGCAGCTGCCGCCGCCACCACCTGTCAGCTCCGGGCCGGCCCTCATC
The DNA here is from genome assembly GCF_056163025.1 of Triticum urartu. Taxonomy (NCBI): domain Eukaryota; kingdom Viridiplantae; phylum Streptophyta; class Magnoliopsida; order Poales; family Poaceae; genus Triticum; species Triticum urartu. Next base: position 358,726,378 of record NC_141877.1, read on the forward strand.
GCGCCGGTGGGGGTCCCGATCCACCAGGTCAGGTTCCCACCCTCGCCGTCACCGGCCTGGTTGGCCGGGTCGTCGCAGCCAGTCTACACAATGGCCTCGAGGCCGCCGCACGTCCAATCACCGCCGGCGCCAACCCTGCAGTACGGCGGGTCCTCCGGCTCCGCCGGCCTCGATGGGCCGCCGTTCCACGAGGGGCCCCCCATGACCACCGACCCGGCGCCGGCCCCCTCGCTGCTCCGCGCCGACAAGACGTACCCCCACGGCGGCCATAATCACACACCGCCGCGCTTCACCAAGCTCAACTTCGCCACCTACGACGGCACCGAGGACCCCCTGAGCTGGCTTAATCAGTGTGACCAGTTCTTCCAGGGGCAACGCACGCTCGCGTCGGACCGCACCTAGCTCGCTTCATATCACCTCCGAGGCGCCGCACAGACTTGGTATTACACTCTCGAGCAGGACAAGGGCGGCATGCCTCCATGGGAGCGTTTTCACGAGCTCTGCCTCCTTCGCTTCGGGCCACCGATACGCGGGAGCCGGCTGGCGGAGCTAGGCCGCCTACCCTTCACCTCCACGGTGCAGGACTTCGCCGACCGCTTCCAGGCCCTGGCGTGCCACGCGCCCGGCGCAACGGCTCGCCAGCGGGCCGAGCTCTTCGTCGGCGGTCTGTCGGATCATATCCGCATGGACGTGGAGCTGCGGGGACCTCAGGACCTCCAGACGGCCATGTATTATGCCCGCGCCTTCGAGGGTCGCGTGTAGGCATTGCAGCAGGCGTCGCCGTCTCGGGGCGCCCGATAGCCCGCCAGGCCGCCCCCGACACCACCTGGACCGGGGCATTCGCCTCCGGCCCCTACAGCGACCACCACTCCGGCCGCGACACGGCCCTTCCGCCGCTCACCCCGATCGAGCAGCTCAAGCGCCGCCGCCAGGGGCTCTGCTATAATTGCGACGAGCCTTACGTGTCGGGCCATGTCTGCCCGCGGCTCTTCTACTTGGAGGCGGCTGACTACATCGAGGAGGACACCACCGCCGTCGGGCTCGGCGACTTGCCCGCGCTAGTTGCCGCAGAGGTCGCTCCGACGACGGCTCTCGTGGTTTCCCTCCATGCCCTCGCGAGTATACAAGCGGAGCAAACGATGCTCCTGCCGGTGATGGTCCACGGCGAGCGCCTCGTGGCCCTCCTGGATACGGGCTCCACGCATAACTTCCTGCCCGAGTCGACCATGCGCCGCTTGGCGCTACAGCCGACGGGCGGGGAGCAGCTCCGGGTCACGGTAGCTAACGGCGACCGCCTCAGATGTCATGGGATTGCGCTGAACGTTCCCATCACCATCAGCGACAAGCACTTCACCATCACGTGCGCCGACATCGACTTGGGCTGCTTCGACTTCATCCTCGGCGTCGACTTCTTGCGGACCCTGGGTCCCATCCTCTGGGACTTCGACGCCATGACGCTGACCTTCTGGCGCCTGGGTCACCGTGTCCGGTGGGAGGGCGTGGATGGCGCCTCCCCAGCGACGCCGCATCCGCAGCTGACGGCGACTGCTGCAGGGCCTGAGCACCCCCTGTTGGATCATCTCTTGCAGCAGCACCGCGACCTCTTCGACGAGCCCCAGGGCCTTCCGCCAGCCCGGGCGTACGACCACCGCATTCACCTCATCATCCGGATCTCTACCTCGTCGTTTTCGGCGCCGGTCCTCCTCGTCCGCCTTGCGGACGGCACGTGGCGTTTCTGCATCGACTACCGTGCTCTTAACACCCAGGCGCTCAAGGATAAATTTCCCATTCCGGTCGTCAACGAGCTCCTGGACGAGCTACATGGGGCATGCTTCTGCACCAAGCTCGACCTCCGTTCAGGCGACCACCAGGTGCGGATGCACCCAGACGATGTCGCGAAGACGGCGTTTCGGACTCATCACGGCCACTTCGAGTTCTTGGTGATGCCCTTTGGTCTCTCCAACGCCCGGCCGACCTTTCAGGCCTTGATGAACGATGTTCTCCGTCCCTACTTGCGCCGGTTTGTGCTCGTTTTCTTTGATGACATTCTTATCTACAGTGCCTCATGGGCGGAGCACCTTCAGCACGTCGCCATCATCTTCAACAAGCTTCAAGCGCATCATCTTCACTTCAAGCGCTCGAAGTGCTTGTTCGGCACGCCTTCGTTCGCCTACCTCGGCCACGTCATCTCGACCGAGGGTGTCGCTATGGATGCCGACAAGGTGGCGGTTGTCGCGTCCTGGCCAACGCCGCACTCGCCGCGAGCACTACACGGCTTCCTGGGCCTCGCCTTCACCTGGGATACTGAGGCAACCAGATGCCCGACTTCGACAGGCCGTTCGTGGTGGACTGCGACGCCTCGGGCGTGGGCTTTGGCGCCATCCTTCATCAGGGTGACGGGCCGCTTGCGTTCTTCAGCAGGCCCTTCACCGCGCGCCATCATAAGCTAGCGGCCTATGAGAGGGAGCTCATTGGCTTGGTGCAGGCCGTGCGCCACTAGCGGTCGTATCTCTAGGGAGGCCGTTCCGTATACGCACGGATCACTACAGCCTCAAGTTCTTATTGGACCAGAGGCTCTCCACCGTGCCGCAGCACCAATGGATCAGCAAACTCTTTGGCTTCAATTTCATTGTCGAGTATCGGCCGGGTCGCCTCAACACTGTGGCCGATGCCCCGTTCCGCCGCGACGCCGACCCCGAGTCGGACGCCATCGGCCCCGCGGGGGCGGCCCTTTGCATCCGTTCGGGGCCCTTCTTCGTCCTCATTGACGACATCCGCCGGGCCTCCGCGGACGCTACGGACGCTCAGCTCCTTCGGCAGCGCCTCGACGCTGGCGACTTGGAGGAGCCATGGCGCTTGGCAGATGGCTTGCTCCTGCACGGGCACCGGCTTTTCGTGCCGGATCACGGCAACCTCCGTCACCGAATCCTGCTGCTGGCCCACTCCGCCGGCCACGAGGGCGTGCAGAAGACCCTCCACCGTCTCCGCGCCGACTTCTACATCCCCGGCGACCGGGCCCTGGTCCGCGATTGGGTGCGGTCTTGCCTGACATGCCAGCGCAACAAGATGGAGACCCTGCGACCGGCCGGGCTGCTCCAGCCCCTGGAGGTGCCCTCTCAGGTTTGGGCCGACATCTCCATGGACTTCATTGAGGGCCTCCCCAAGGTGGGCAGCAAGTCCGTCATCCTTACGGTGGTCGACCGCTTCTCCAAGTACGCGCACTTCATCGCGCTCGGCCTTCTTCGACGGCATCATCCGCCTACACAGGTTTCCCTCTTTGATCGTCAGCGACTGGGACCCGGTGTTCACTGGGCATGTCTGGCGCAATCTCTTTCGGATGGCGGGCGTAAAGCTGCGCCTGAGTACGGCCTTCCATCCTCAGACGGACGGTCAATCTGAGGTGGTCAACAAGGTGATTGCTTACAGGTGACCGTCCCCGTGCTTGGGTGGACTGGCTCGCGTGGGCGGAGTACTGCTACAACACTTCATACCACTCCGCCCTGCGCGCCATGCCTTTTGAGGTGGCCTATGGCCGACCGCCCCCGCCCATCCTCCCGGTTGACCCCGAGACGGCGCAGACGGAGGCGGCTGGCGACCTCCGCAGCCGGGATGAGATGCGTGCGGAGGTGCGCCAATGACTTCTCCAGGCTCAGCAGCTGTCCAAGCACTACTACGACGCCCACCACAGCGAGGCGGTGTTCGCGATGGGCGACTGGGTGTGGTTGCGCCTCCTTCACCGCTCCACGCAGTCCCTTGACCCGCGCGCAAAGCGCAAGCTGGGTCCTCGCTACGCCGGGCCATTTTCCGTGCTGGAGCGCATTGGAAAGGTTGCCTACCGCCTTCAGCTTTCGGCCGGTGCCCGCATCCATGACGTCTTCCATGTGGGGTTGCTAAAGCCCTTCCGCGGGGACCCGCCGGCGACCACGCCGGTACTTCCTCCGACCTCCGACAGGCACCTTCTTCCAGGACCGGCAAAGGTGTTGCAGGTCCAGCAGCGTCGCGGGGTGTGGCACTTGTTGATCCAGTGGCAAGGCCTTCCGGAGGACGCCACTTGGGAGCAGCTTGACGAGTTCCACCAACACTTTCCAGACTTCCACTCGAGGACGAGCTGTTTGCGCAGGCTGGGAGAGATGTTATGACCGGCATCACTTATAGCCGGAGGAGGCCCGTTGGCTCAACTTATCTTATTTTTATTAGCAGCAAGGATTATATAAACAGATGTAAGGCTACCTTTTGGAATTGAGCAATAAGTCATAACTATTGCCCGGCTCCTAACCCTAAACCCTAGCCGCCTCTCACCACCGCCGTCGCCTCCTCCCGCGCGATCACGGCACCGACGCGTCGCTGGCCGCGCCCAACCTATCGCCAACCCACCTCTCACCCCTACAACCTACGGTCGAGACCCTAGCTCCTATCACTCTTCAAGAGAGTTTTGTGTGTCAGTATTCCCACGTGGCTGCTGTATATCTAGTTGCATGGAGAGGAAGATATGGGAAAGAGAAGGGGAGAGGAAGATTGAAATGTTGTACGACATGTGGGCTCCGAGCCATGTGTCAATCTAGGAAAAAAATCCATATTTGAGGCTGCATGTGTGGAAAACCATTACCAAAATGGCAAAATCACCATGGTAAAACTGCCTTGGACACTTAGGTGCACCAGTTTTGAAGGCCGGGAGGGTCAGATGTTCAGTTTTACAATTGAGAGCTTTAAGTTTGCCCGGCACCAAATTTGGTGGGGGTAAGTACAGTTTTTCCCATGCAAATAGCCAAAATGGATTGTATAAGATAGCAGCACATGAAATGACAGTCCAGAATAGAAACTTCAACCTTCTTAAACACTGCATCTCTTATGCGATCCAGAATTGCAGGAACTGAAATCATTAGAGTAGGTTTCAGTACAGAAACATCTCCTTTTGTCCCCTTCTTTATCTTATTTGATGCATCGGTCATTGTCAAAGCTGAGCCATATCCAATAGCAACACCAGAAGCTAACATGACAGACTGCACAACATAACAGCACCATGTCACTGGAGATATTCATAGTAATTCTTATAAATGATGTTTCTGAATGCCAAAATATTACCTCTGCCGCTAGTTCAAAAACATGAGCCAGCGGAAGGTATGCCAGATAAACATCACTTGTGCCAAGGTTTGGAATGATTGTCCTCACTGCTGCAATTGTGGCCACCATGTTGCCATGCGTGATCATCACACCCTATGTCAAAGGAAACCACCAAATTTAATTGAGGAAAGATGCAAGAGCAGAGTAGAAAAAATATCCAACATTATCAATATTAGCATGCATAGGCAGCAGACCTCCACCAGTTGCGACATGGAGTATTCAGTAGTGGACTCATGCATCCAGAAATCATAACAGGCTAACAAACTCAATAAATAGAACATTTCAAACTTCATAGTTAATACAGTATTTTCTCTCTCAACTTTCCATTGGCTCATTTGAACCTCTGACATTCAGAAGGGACAAGCTGAACCTTCCATTTCATTTTTCTTTTCGCTCAAATTTAATTGATTATTTCATACTATTGAGCTAGTGTAACTAGCTGTATGACGTATGCATTTACTTATCTGTAAATCTTCTGATGTCTGCGAGTAAGTGAGTGACTGAGTGGACTGGGGAAACACGGAAGCACATAATAGAACAACAATAATCAGATTTTTCTTACCAAAGAGAAACTATACAACAGGAAAATGAATCATTTTGTAGGAAACACTAGCTTTTGTTATCCTGTGTGGAGCACATGGAAATAACTGTGAATAATCACAGTTACGAATGTGTTTTTAAAAATGGGGATAACAGTTCAAAACCAAAATTCCCCGAGAATATCTAACCTTTTCTATTAGGATTATCATTTTATAGCACACCAATCAATTTACCTTTTATTTTCATGCTAATGAAAAACGAATACACAAGAAAGAAAAATATCTTCAAGCAGAAGTGTACCTTGGGGAGACCAGTACTTCCACTTGTATACATAATAACTGCAGTATCAGTGCTTGATGGTAGTCTCGCATCTGCATGTGATGTTTTGCCCAACTCCTCAACCGCATTAAAAGATAATGTTGTCAAGTGTTTCAGTTGATTAAGTGTGTCAGCCTCAACAGGTTCATCCTCAATGTAGATAACATGCTTAAGACTTTGCAACTTTGAGCTGACTGCAGGCAGCTTCTTAAGTTGTTTTGAGTCACAAATCAGAGTGGAAACCTGTGTCTGAAGTTCGGCATAAAAATATATATCAGATGTAGGAACACCAGTTAGATTTTTCTTTATTGAAAGTTTGCACTTGTAATTGGTAAAAACCTATATCTTGGATCACATCAATAAATTAGTAAGTTAATCAGGAAAAACATGAGTACTCCCTTTGTATATGTGTCACCATGGGCACAGACCAAGGAAGCACCAACTCTAAAGAGGGAATGCGTAAAAAATAACTTTAAATAACATCCTACAACCAATCAGTAATTCCAGAAGCAATTATGTAGGGGTACAAAGTTGAAACACTACAATATACACTCTTGATTCCCTCAATGACAGATATATTGGAACAGAATTTCCCGAGGCCGGACCAGATATAGTGAAACTACTAATGTTAAAGCAAGGTAAACCATCAAGATTGTGTCAATTGCTGAGGATGATTAAGCAGGCATAAGGTAACCCAGTTGATATGGGAATCTAAGTACAGTTCCGTCCAACAATCCTGTTCGGCTAAAAGCTTAAGCTGTTAAGGGTACTAGAGATGATACCTAGCGTGTTGCTAGGGAATTGGTTGCAATTATCAATGAGATTTTGTTGCATGAAACATTAGTATTTAGATTAACATGAGAATGCATAAGTTACTGTATTTTATTATTGTATAGTTGTGAATATTTATTGAATACGAGTAACATGCATGGTGCATGTTAGGGGTGGGCCTTTTTCCATGCATGGGGGCATGGTGAGTTGGCATAGTTCATATTGAGAAGTGGAGTTAAGTGGGGATCAACTATTTAGGTATACTAGATGTGGCGGTATGCTCATACTTCATCAATGGATATACCTAGATCTACCAATCTGAAAGTAAAGCAACATAAATAGTGGGAATTGGATTGGCTCCCTAGCAGATGAAATATAGTGCAGACTACATATACTTCAGGAAAAAGGAACCAGATCATTGTACCTCGTTCAGTGAATGCACCAGTGCATCCTCGCCGAGAGATGCATAAATTGTTACAACAGTTAAATTTTGTCGAAAGCATCCCTGTCAAAATAAAATATTAGTATTTGCATACAGCTCTGTAATCCTATGAAATGTACAGGGCAATGTTCCAGACATAATATTATACCTGAGCAGCAATGATCCACTCGGCTCTAGTATCAGAAAAGATAGCAGCACGACTATCTAGCTGGTGCCCCATCTTGATGAGACCAGAAGCAAAGTTACATGCACGTTTAAATGCCTCTGCATAGGAATTCCACTGATATTCACCAAGGTGCAGTTTCTCAAACTTCCTTCCATCAGCAGCTTCTATGAATTCACTACTAATCAGTTTTCTTGTGCCAAGACACCGGTGCTGAGTGTACTTTTTGCTAGCCATCTCAAACAGAGCTGCCATTGTGGTGGCACCCTCCCATGGAACTTGAATTAAAGAGGAAAATCTACTGTTTCGCATGGCAAGGCCTGCTTCACCACCAACATCAACTTGCACTGCTCTCTTTTTCACCTTTTTGCTAAACATGGAAGAAAGAAAGATAGGGATAACTATAGCCAGTAAAAGTGCACCAATAACTCCAGGCAGACCATATTCTTTCACCAGTGGCAAATCGCTTGTGGTCAATCTTTGTAAAATGGACATGTTTGGGTTCTCGCCGGTAATTGTTGCCATGATCATATGCTATATCTGAACCATTGACTAGCACCTCACAAATTTCACTACAGAATTGCAAACATATTAATGAAGCATGTTAGTATGCTTCCAGTGAAGTAATAGCTTTCATACACTTGACGGTATATGCATAGCTGCCTCGAACAGAAGCAAAGAATATAAAAGGGTGAATGCAACACCAGAAAATGATCACATACAGAAGTATCACCATAGTCAATGTTATGCATCAGAACAGAAGGAAACTAGTGAACAATGGTAATATTTTAAAAACAAGAAAATTGTCCTTCCTACTATCAAAATTAAGCAACTGTTAACTGTTAGTTGTTACCGATCTATTGAGAACCGGTAGATACTATAAGCTACCAAAATAACCATCGAGAGCATCTACAGGTCCTTGGCTCATGGATCAGTTCCACACCATAGTGCATGTTGAATTGTTGTGCTTTTAGAGCGGGCACTTACAATGTAAACAAGCCAAGATGAAATAATAATTTTGAATTATGAGTAGTTCTTTTGTTTCTCAACCTTCATCAGTCTCATAACAAGTCTAACAGCAATATTAATACATTATGACATTTATCCTGTCAAAAGATCAGTTATTGACAATTTTAAAATCCAAGTAGTTATTTTAGTTCTCATGTCTCCAGCAAGTTCATTGTAGACATTACTGAAGTCCACGATCAATATTATTACTCCCTCCGTCCCAAAATAAGTGTCTCAACTTTGTACTAACTCTTTGTACTAACTTTAATACAAAGTTGTACTAAACTTGAGACACTTATTTTGGGACGGAGGGAGTACTTGATAACGAATACACAATCAAATGATCAGTTCACATTTATCTGCAAAAAAACTACAATAGTTCCTTGTAGATTTTGTTTTGTAGTTGCATATTCCTACAGAGGGAACACATAAACGTCACAATGTGACTTGCAGAAGCAACATAAGATAGAAGAACAAGTCAAAACAGACTTGGAAGTTTCCAGTTTGCTTCAAAGGAAAGCAACCATGTTGACCATATCGATGTGAAAGGGAGGTTACTCATTCTTCATGTAAATGGATCATATATCAACAAAAAAGATTGTTGAAGAAGCAATCATTAAAATTGGTCAAACTATTGTTTCCATAAGTATATCAATGGGCTCTGATTTGCGCAAAGTGCAACGGAATCCTTTCATGACTACCACAGGAAATGCCAGTTAGAATGGGATTGTGGCAGAAGTATTTGCATGTTTTTTTAGCGTGTCATTTTTATTGAGAAGAAAGCGCGGATGATGTCAACTAGGAACAAGGCGTAAACAGATAGTATCAACCTTCTGAAATTACACTTGGGTGAAAATAAGCATTTGATAGGGTCATTGTTTGTTTGAGAGTTATGAAGTTGTACTAAGTGAACCTGCAATTATGCCTGCGCGGGGTTTCACACGGTGGCAGTGCAAAGCAGAAGATGAATTAATTCAATGCGATCCGATTTAGGTGGTTCATTTACGACAGTAAGGATACCTCCCTCCCCAGAAAACGGCATGATCTGACCACGGGAATCTCCGGAAACACGTGTATTCTGCTACACCTTGTTCATGGCAGAACACGGGGAGACCAGCCAACCAACCAACCAACCAACAGTAATTTCGCGCTGATCCCAAATCCAGGCGAGCTACGGCTGGATCGCACGCGGAGAAGGAAGAACCCTAGACGATTCCGGGAGGAGAGATCTCCACTCCACTCCACTCCACTCCAGCCGAGCGAGACTATGCGGGGACGAATTGCTCGGAGAGGATTCGATCGACAACCGCGTCGCGAAGGGGGTAGCTCCGCGGTCGAAGTCGAACCAACGATGAACCGAGAGGAGGGCGGGGCGGGAGGCTCACCTGCGATGAACCGAGAAGCGGGGGGGCGTCGCCTCCGGATCTGCGCCCGCTCGTCGGTGCTGCCAAAGCTTGCAGTGGCTTTACTTCTGGAAGGAATGAATGGCGCTTGGCTTTGCTTCGCCGGCCGGCCTTGTGGAGGAAAGCAAGGAAAGCAACGGCGAGAAAGGAAATGCCGAGGTGGGCCGCGGGTGGGCTCGTGGGTATCGAGAAGGTGGGGGAACGCGTGTGCTTGTTGTTTGTGCGGCGTGGCGTGAGAGGCGGGCTCAGCGGGAGTGCAAATGCTTCCAGAAATTTGTTGGCGCGGACACGTACCGGAGTATACTACGGTACACGACGCGAGCGAGGCCAGGTCAGTTGCTCACGTGCGGCGATGGCCTTTACGACCGACCTGCCCGAATTATTAATGCGCACCACACGTCAGCCGACTGATCTGGCAGCAACGCGGACCAAATCGGCCATAAATGTCTTGACACAAAAAGTCCATATTGCCCTCCAAACGTGTATCACCGAATCGCACCCTCACATGTTCGATCGGACAGCTTAAGATGTCTCATCCTACAAACCGGAACAAAACTGAGGAAGGTTTGGGGGAGTTTGGTCATCCACCATATCAGACTCCAACATGTCAAACCCATCCAAAAAACCCTCTCCTGACCTCGTCAAAAAAGAAAACCCTCTCCTAACACTTACACTCGCTTTTTGTGCCGCATTTATACCAGGTAGAGTGGACATGACCGGATGCGACGACTTCCTATCTGCATTGCATTCGCGTCGGTTGACCGGTCGTCCGCCTACCCGGCTTCCACACCGGTGCGATGAACGAGAACCCTACTTTGGTCGCTCGCGTTAACTCGATGCTTCGCTTGTCCGGGCTATTTAAATCTGACCACAACACACAAAACCCTACTTCTTCGGCCACCTTCTCCCATCGTTCCAATCCCCGACCTTCCACCCCATCGTCATCTGTCCTCATCCATCGCCCGTCGTCGCCATGGTCGGGACCTCTCACGACCGATGGAGTTGCCACATCAGGCAACCACATTGACGAAATAGCAAGGATGCATCAAGAGATTGAGACATGATGCAAGCGAAAGCTGAAAACACCCCCTTCATCCCAAAATCTATCATAACACTTGAGAGTTGCCACATCAGGCAACCACACGGACGCATCAAGAGACCAAGATCTGCCGCAGGTGGAAGCGATGTCGGTGGCGGGGGCAATTGTAGAGGTGGTCACTATTTTATTTTATTTTGAATAGTTTGGATTGCTTACCACATGTGTTCATCGGGAGTCATTGTCGTGAGAGGAACCATATGAGCGTATGTGCAATTAACGGGATGGAACTGAAATCAATTGACGTGTGGGAAATCATGATATGATTAGGTGTAAGGTACCAGTTGTCTCTCTCACGATCTATTGGAGTAAAAGAGGCAATGGAGCTACGTAATTTGGGGATCAGGAAGAACAGAAACGAAGAGGATCAAAGGTAGGAGAAGGGAGTCATCGTGCTGAAGCCATGATCCATTGGGGGCCTCTATTTGTAGCCTTCTCCCGTGTACTTGCAGATGCAATGATGGGTCACGAGCGGAGCAGGCCCAAGAAGCAAGACCATGTACATGTATGAGTAAAGGTTAGGAAGGGCTCCTAACATCCCCCTGTTGGGGAACGTAGCATGCAATTTTAAAAAAAATCATACGATCACGCAAGATCTATCTAGGAGATGCATAGCAATGAGAGGGAGAGTGTGTCCACGTACCCTCATAGACCGAAAGCGGAAGCGTTTACTTAACGTGGTTGATGTATCGAACGTCTTCTCGATTCAACCGATCAAGTACCGAACGTATGGCACCTCCGAGTTCTGCACACGTTCAGCTCGATGACGTCCCTCGAACTCTTGATCCAGCAAAGTGTCGAGAGAGAGTTTTGTCAGCACGACGGCGTGATGATGGTGATAGTGAAGTGATCCGCGCAGGGCTTCGCCTAAGCACTACGTGAATATGACCGGAGGTGTAAACCGTGGAGGGGGCGCCGCACATGGCTAACAATGTTTGTTGTGTGTTCTAGGCGCCCCCTCCCCACATATATATAGGTGGAAGGGGAAGGAGGGCAGCCATGGGGCGCCCCAAGTAGGAGGAATCCTACTTGGGGCCTTGTCTAATTCGGCCTCCCCCCTTACCATCTTTTCCGGAGAGGGAAGGAAAGGAGAGAGAGGAGGGAAGGAAGGGGGACGCGGAATTGCCGCCCCTTTCTTCTCTCGTCCCCTTTTCCTTTCCCCTTCCTATTCAGCCATCAAGGGGAGCGCAGCAGCCCATGCTAGCTGTTGTGTTTCCCCTTTTGGCCCAATAGGCCCAAATCTTTGCCGGGGGGTGCCCCGAACCCCTTCCGGTGACCTGATACGTATCTGGTACCCCCGGAACACTTCAGGTGTTCAAATACTATCGTCCTATATATGAATCTTTACCTCTCGACCATTTCAATACTCCTCGTCATGTATGTGATCTCATCCGAGACTCCGAACAACATTCGGTCACCAAATCACATAACTCATATAATATAAAATCGTCATCGAACGTTAAGCGTGCGGACCCTACGGGTTCGAGAACTATGTAGACATGACCGAGACACCTCTCCGATAAATAACAAACAGCGGAACCTGGATGCTCATATTGGTTCCCACATATTCTACGAAGATCTTTATCGGTCGTACCGTAATGACAACATACGTTATTCCCTTGGTCACCGGTATGTTACTTGCTCGAGATTCGATCGTCGGTATCATCATACCTAGTTCAGTCTCGTTACTGGCAAGTCTCTTTACTCGTTCTGTAATACATCATCCCACAACTAACTCATTAGTCACATTGCTTGCAAGGCTTATAGTGATGTGCATTACCGAGAGGGGCCAGAGATACCTCTCTGATACTCGGAGTGACAAATCCTAATCTCGATCTATGCCAACCCAACAAACACCTTCGGAGACACCTATAGAGCATCTTTATAATTACCCAGTTACGTTGTGACGTTTCATAGCACACAAGGTGTTCCTCCGGTATTCGGGAGTTGCATAATCTCATAGCCAGAGGAATATGTATAAGTCATGAAGAAAGCAATAGCAATAAAACTCGATCATCATGCTAAGCTAACGGATGGGTCTTGTCCATCACATCATTCTCCTAATGATATGATCCCGTTCATCAAATGACAACACATGTCTATGGTCAGGAAACTTAACCATCTTTGATTAATGAGCTAGTCAAGTAGAGGCATACTAGGGACACTATGTTTTGCCTATGTATTCATGCATGTATCAAATTTCCGGTTAATAAAATTCTAGCATGAATAATAAACATTTATCATGATATAAGGAAATATAAATAACAACTTTATTATTGCCTCTAGGGCATATTTCCTTCACCCCCTCCTTGAAATTCGGCTTGACCCTGATACGTCTCCGTCGTATCTATAATTTTTTATTGTTCCATGCCAATATTATACAACTTTCATATACTTTTGGCAACTTTTTATACTATTGTTGGGACTAACATATTGATCCAGTGCCCAGTGCCAGTTCCTGTTTGTTGCATGTTTTTTGTTTCACAAAAAAAATCCATATCAAACGGAGTCCAAACGGGATAAAAACTTACGGAGATTTTTTTGGAATATATGTGATTTTTGGGAAGAAGAATCAACGCGAGACGATGCCCGAGGGGGCCATGAGGCAGGGACGTGCCCTAGGGGGTGGGCGTGCCCCTAACCCTCGTGGCCACCCCGTAAGGCGGTTGGTGCCCTTCTTTCGCCGCAAGAAAGCTAATATCCGGATACAAATCATGTTAAAATTTCAGCCCAATCGGAGTTACGGATCTCTGGGAATATAAGAAACGATGAAAGACCAGAATCTGAAACGCAGAAACAGAGAGAGACAGAGAGACAGATCCAATCTCAGAGGGGATCTCGCCCTCCGCCGCCATGGAGGCCATGGACCAGAGGGGAAACCCTTCTCCCATCTAGGGGGAAGGTCAAGGAAGAAGAAGAAGAAGGGGGGCTCTCTCCCCCTCTCTCCCGGTGGCACCGGAACGCCGTCGGGGCCATCATCGTGTGACGGTGTTCTACACCAATACTTCCATCATCTTCACCAACATCTTCATCACCTTCCCCCATCTATCTATAGCGGTCCACTCTCTCGCAACCCGATGTACCCTCTACTTGAACATGATGCTTTATGCTTCATATTATTATCCAATGATGTGTTGTCATCCTATGATGTCTGAGTAGATTTTCGTTGTCCTATCGGTAATTGGTGAATTGCTATGATTGGTTTAATTTTCTTGTGGTTATGTTGCTGTCCTTTGGTTCCCATCATATGAGTGCGCGCGTGGATCACAACATAGGGTTAGTTGTATGTTGATAGGACTATGTATTGGAGGGCAAGAGTGACAGAAGCTTCAACCTAGCATAGAAATTGATGCATACGGGATTGAAGAGGGACCAATATATCTTAATGCTATGGTTGGGTTTTACCTTAATGAACGTTAGTAGTTGCGGATGCTTGCTAATAGTTCCAATCATAAGTGCATAGAATTCCAAGTCAGGGATGACATGCTAGCAGTGGCCTCTCCCACATAAAACTTGCTATCGGTCTAGTAAAGTAGTCAATTGCTTAGGAACAATTTCGCAACTCCTACCACCACTTTTCCACACTCACTATACTAACTTTATTGCTTCTTTACCTAAAACAGCCCCTAGTTTTTATTTACGTGCTCTTTATACTTCTAGTTTCATACTTGTTCTAGGTAAAGCGAACGTTAAGCGTGCGTAGAGTTGTATCGGTGGTCGATAGAACTTGATGGAATATTTGTTCTACCTTTAGCTCCTCGTTGGGTTCGACACTCTTACTTATCGAAAGAGGCTACAATTGATCCCCTATACTTGTGGGTTATCAAGACCTTTTTCTGGCGCCGTTGCCGGGGAGTTATATCGTGGGGTGAATATTCTCGTGTGTGCTTGTTTGCTTTATCACTAAGTAGTTTTTATTTTGTGCTCTTGTTTTCTATCTTTAGTTATGGGTAGGAAACGCAAAATACCAAAAAAATTAGTGGTACCTACTGAACCAATGGTTGAAGAACCACTCAAAATCTATCACACTACTAAAGCTTTTTACTTGGATCATCTTCGATCCCTATGTGCTCGGGTTGAAACCCCAACTAGCTTAGTTGAGGGAACATGTTTAGATGAGCATGCTTGTTATGTGCGACACCGCATATCTGAAAAAGGGAAACTTTTACTGGATCAAATTCAGCGTTTGCAGTGCTATGCTTGGAATTTATGTGAAATATATGATTGTACTTGTTGTTCTAAAGACCCTGAGAAACACCTTCCTTAATAATGTGAGTTTAGTGATAATGGAATCGTATCTTCGTATACTAAGGGTGTTTATAATTACTATGATGTTCAACAAGTTGAAGAATTTGTTGCTTTTAGGGGTACTTGTGAAATTGCTTATTTTATTGAAGAGTGTGATACTACTCTCTACAAATCTGAAATTTTGGCCATACTTAAATATTGCTATGATAATTATGGTTCTAATCCTTATATTAAACCATATATTGAGGACTCCTCCGCTATCCAAGAAGAGACTAATATTTTGTAGGAGTCTATGGAAGAAGAAATTAATGACATTGTGAGCTCATTGGATGAAAAAGATGAGGAGGAGAGCGAAGAACAAAAGGAGGAAGAGCGGATTGATCACCCATTCCCACCATCTAATGAGAGTAACTCTTTATCCCATACATTGTTTAATTTCCCTTCGAATTTACCAAAGGATGAATGCTATGATGATTGTTATGATCCCGTTGATTCTTTTGAAATATCCCTTTTTGATGATGCTTGCTATGCTTGTGGCCAAGATGCCAATATGAATTATGCTTATGGAGATGAACTTGCTATAGTTCCTTATATTAAACATGAAATTGTTGCTATTGCACCCACGCATGATAATCCTATTATCTTTTTGAGTTCTCTGACTACACTATATCGGAGAAGTTTGCCCTTATTAAGGATTATATTGATGGCTTGCGTTTTACTACTACACATGATGACTTTGATAGATATAATATGCATGTGCTTGCTGCTCCTACTTGCAATTATTATGAGAGAGGAACTACATATCCGCCTCTCCATGTTTCCAATATGATAAAATTGCAAGAAAGTGTTTATACTATGCATTGGCCTTTACTATATGTGTATGAATTGTTCTTTTATGACATGCCGATGCATAGGAAGAAAGTTAGACTTCGTTGTTGCATGATATATGTTACTTTGTGCTTACTACTAAATCACAAATCATTGTTAATTACAATTGGCTTTGATATACCTTGGGATTCAGGTGGATCCATTACTTGAGCACTATATGCCTAGCTTAATGGCTTTAAAGAAAGCGCTGCCAGGGAGACAACCCGAAAGTTTTAGAGAGTCATTCAGTTTTGTTGTGTGCTTTTATAAAGTTTAAAAACAAAAAAATAAAGAGGGGAACCTAAAACTTTTTCAAAAAGAAAAGCAAAAGTGAGAAAGACGAGCATTGTTAAAGTGGGAGCTCCTTGAACTTTGTTCATGCTCACGGAAACTTTGTGAATCTTGATTATAGAAACTTTTCAAAAAAAATTATCCCCTTGTACAATTCCATTGTATCATAAAAATAATGTGCCAAGATTTGCCTTTAGTATGTTTACATTGCTTGTTGGTTTGCGCGGTGCAAAATAGAAACTTTAGCTGTAGTGCGTGATTTTACATTTTTTACTGGAACGTCAAATGGTTCTGAAACTTTTTGCAGTGCCTTTCTATAAAAATTGTTTATTTTTCCTAATTTGTTCAGAATCTTTGGAGTACCAGAAGTATGGTGAATGTTCAGATTACTACAGAATTGTCCTGTTTAAGACATATTCTGTTTTTGATGCATTGTTTGCTTGTTTTGATGAAACTATCGATTTCTATCAATGGATTAAGCCATGGAAAAGTTATATTAAAGTAGGTACAATGCAAAAACAAAATATGAATTGGTTTGCAACAGTACTTAGAGTAGTGATTTGCTTTATTATACTAACGGATCTTACCGAACTTTCTGTTGAGTTTTGTGTGGATGAAGTGACCAAAGATCGAGGAGGCCTCGATATGAGGAGGAGGAGGAGAGGCAAGAGCTCAATCTTGGGGATGTCTAAGGCACCCCAAGTAAATATTCAAGGAGACTCAAGCGTCTAAGCTTGGGGTTGCCCTGGAAGGCATCCCATCTTTCTTCAACAAGTATCGGTATGTTTTCGGTTTTGTTTCGTTCATGTGATATGTGCAAATCTTGGAGCATCTTTTGCATTTAGTTTTCACTTTTCTTTGATGCACCATGCTGGTATAAGATAGTCCATGGTTGATTTATAGAATGCTCTTTGCACTTCACTTATCTCTTTTGAGTATGGCTTTATAGAATGCTTCATGTGCTTCACTTATATCATTTGAAGTTTGGATTGCCTGTTTATATTTACATAGAAAACTGCCATTTGTAGAATGCTATTTTGCTTCACTTATATTTGTTAGAGCGTGGGCATATCTTTTGTAGAAAGAATTAAAGTCTCTTGCTTCACTTATATCTATTTAGAGAGATGACATGAATTGGTCATTCACATGGTTAGTCATAAAATCCTACATAAAACTTGTAGATCATTGAATATGATATGTTTGATTCCTTGTAATAGTTTTGCGATATAAAGATGGTGATATTAGAGTCATGCTAGTGGGTAGTTTTTGGGCTGTAGAAATACTTGTGTTGAAGTTTGTGATTCCCCTAGCATGCAGGCACTACAAAAAAACACTTCTGTGATGATACGTGTTTGTCACAGTAGGTCACATTTTCTGTCATGCATGTATATCCATGACAATTTTATGACAAAATCAAGATAGTCATACCTGTGCTGTCGTAGAAGTGTTCCATGACATTACCAAAATTATCATCACGGAAGTGTCCACTTCCATGACGATAAATCGCGCGTCATAGAAGTGCTTTCGTCAAGGGTGACCGACACGTGGTATCCACCGTAACGGAACGCCGTTAAGCTATCGGGTCCGGTTTTGGATCCGATAGCCCGTTAACAGCCCAGACCAATGGGGATTTTCCACGTGTAAAATACTCATTGGCCGGAGGAAACACGTGTTTGCTCACCGCTGGGACAAATGTCATCCACTCATTGGACAGGAGGCGCCTATGATACGTCGACACGTGGCACGGCCCAACAGAGGCCCATTCCGGTGAAAAGGCCGGCCCAGCTAAAAGCCCACCATGTTTTTTCAGGCACTAGTGGGCTGGCCTGTTAACAGCCTGCCATGTTTTGGGCCAAATTGAGGCCTATACCAGATCAGGCCCGTTCACAGCCTACCGTGTTTTGGGCCAAATTACGGCCCATATTGGATCAGGCCCGTTAATAGGCCACTGTTCTTTTGGGACCATTCTAAGATAGGTTTGTATTTCAGCCTATTAAATGCCCGTTTACCAGTTTGGCCCGATAATAGTTTTGGCATGTTAGCGGCCTGTGGTGCATCTGGGACGTTGTCGACCTAGTTTAACTTTAGGTCATTTAATGGCCCATGCGGACACTGGGTTATTTCTTGTCCGGCGTAACTTTAGGCCTCTTAACGGCCCATAGTCTTCGTGGATAAATTTCAGCCCAACTGGCCTACCGGCTTGTTAATGGCCCGTGTAACAGTTGGGCCTAATTACAGCCCGCGTTGAATACGGCTTGCTTATAGCCCATCTGATAATGGCCCGTGACACTTTTAGGCCTATGGTCCGCGTAGATACCGGCCTGCTTAAAGCCCAGAATTTTATTGGGCCAAACGGGCCCGAGACATATTTTGGCCTGTTAATTGCTCGTCCTATTTGGGCCAAACATGGGCCTTATGCAATTTCGGCCTGTATTGGCCCTTGAATTTTTTGGCTCAATGCTAGCCCAATCTAGGTTTTAGCCTGTTAAAAGCCCATTGTATTCTCTGGCCCAGCTGGCCAGAACTTTATTCGACCTGTTAAAGGCGGGAAACAACCATAAGGTTTAGACGTGCTAATGGCCCAAGATGATTATAGGCCCACGTTTTGGCCCATATGAGTAACGGGCTGCCCTGAAGACCGACAACACTGATATCAAATGAACCTTCCGCCCTAAATTACAGCATACCGACCAAGAATAAACCTAGACTATACAACAAATAAATTACAACATATTACATCCCCTTGGCATCAAAGTTCGTCGCCAGTGATAATAAAGGGCAACCAGACAACAGATTACATAAACTGGGCAGGTCGCCACCAGCGGAAGTTAATAGGCGGACAAAATAATAGACAGAACCGACAACACTTCAACATAGTTCAAGAAAAGTTAGCCTGGCCCAGCAGCTGCAGCGCAAGCAGCTTAGCAACCTGATGAGACTGCGCTTCTTTGGCGCTCATATCCACCAACTTAAGTTGCATAGCATCAATAAACATCATGTACTTACGATTAATCTTGCATAGAGATTGGAGTTCCTGTCGTATTTGAGCGGAAGCATGTATTTCTGCTTGAATTTTAGACTGAAGAAGTCGAACAGATTTAGGTGGCGACTTCATCGAGCTTGTGTCACTGAGTAAGTTTGACACTACATCAAGATGTGACTTCGTGGTTGTATCCCTACCCTCAATATGATTTGCCTTCTCCTCTGGAATATGTGTTAGAGGGACAAACAATGGGTTCGTCTCATGATAACCCACAAGTATAGGGGATCGCAATAGTTTTCGAGGGTAGAGTATTCAACCCAAATTTATTGATTCGACACAAGGGGAGCCAAAGAATATTCTCAAGTATTAGCAGCTAAGTTGTCAATTCAACCACACCTGGAAACTTAATATCTGGAACAAGGTGTTTGGTAGCAAAGTAATATGATAGTAGTGGTAACGATAGCAAAAGTAATATTTTTGGGTTTTGTAGTGATTGTAACAGTAGCAACGGACAAGTAAATAAGCGAAGAACAATATGTGGAAAGCTCGTAGGCATTGGATCGGTGATGGAGAATTATGTCGGATGAGATCGATCATGTAACAGTCATAACATAGGGTGACACAGAACTAGCTCCAATTCATCAATGTAATGTAGGCGTGTATTCCGAATATAGTCATACGTGCTCATGGAAAAGAACTTGCATGCCATCTTTTGTCCAACCCTCCCGTGGCAGCGGGGTCCTATTGGAAACTAAGGGATATTAAGGCCTCCTTTTAATAGAGTACCAGACCAAAGCATTAACACATAGTGAATACATGAACTCCTCAAACTACGGTCATCACCGGGAGTGGTCCCGATTATTGTCACTTCGGGCTTGCCGAATCATAACACATAGTAGGTGACTATTGACTTGCAAGATAGGATCAAGAACTCACATATATTCATGAAAACATAATAGGTTCAGATCTGAAATCATGGCACTCGGGCCCTAGTGACAAGCATTAAGCATAGCAAAGTCATAGCAACATCAATCTCAGAACATAGTGGATACTAGGGGTCAAACCCTAACAAAACTAACTCGATTACATGATAAATCTCATCCAACCCATCACCGTCCAGCAAGCCTATGATGGAATTACTAACGCACGGCGGTGAGCATCATGAAATTGGTGATGGAGGAAGGTTGATGATGACGATGGCGACGGATTCCCCTCACCGGAGCCCCGAACGGACTCCAGATCAGCCCTCTCGAGAGAGCTTAGGGCTTGGCGGTGGCTCCATATCGTAAAATGCGATGAATCCTTCTCTCTAATTTTTTTCTCCCCAAACACGAATATATGGAGTTGGAGTTGAGGTCGGTGGAGCGTCAGGGGGCCCACCAGGCAGGGGGCGCGCCCAGGGGGGGTAGGCGCACCCCCACCCTCGTTGACATGGTGTGGGCCCCCTGACGTGGATTCTTCTTCCAGTATTTTTTATATATTCCAAAATAATTCTCCGTTGATTTTCAGGTCATTCCGAGAACTTTTATTTCTGCACAAAAATAATACCATGGCAATTCTGCTGAAAACAGTGTCAAGTCCGGGTTAGTTCCATTCAAATCATGCAAGTTAGAGTCCAAAACAAGGGCAAAAGTGTTTGGAAAAGCAGATACGACGGAGACGTATCAACTCCCCCAAGCTTAAACCTTTGCTTGTCCTCAAGCAATTCAGTTGATAAACTGAAAATGACAAAGAAAAACTTTTACAAACTTTGTTTGCTCTTGCTGTTCTAAATATATAAAGCCAGCATTCAAGTTTTCAGCAAAGATTATGAACTAACCATATTCACAATAACATTTAGGTCTCATGTTTACTCATATCAATGGCATAATCAACTAGCGAGCAATAATAATAAATCTCGGATGACAACACTTTCTCAAAACAATCATAATAGGATATAACAAGATGGTATCTCGCTAGCCCTTTCTGAGACCACAAAACATAAACGCAGAGCACCTTTAAAGATCAAGGACTGACTAGACATTGTAATTCATGGTAAAAGAGATCCAGTCAAGTCATACTCAATGTAAACTAATAGTAATGGATGCAAATGACAGTGGTGCTCTCCAACTGGTGCTTTTTAATAAGAGGATGATGACTCAACATAAAAGTAAATGGATAGGCCCTTCGTAGAGGGAAGCAGGGATTTGTAGAGGTGCCAGAGATCGGTTTTGAAATAGATATGAATAATATTTTGAGCGGTATACTTTCATTGTCAACATAACAACTGAGAGATCTCGATATCTTCCATGCTACACACATTATAGGCGGTTCCCAAGCAGAATGGTAAAGTTTATACTCCCCCACCACCAACAAGCATCAATCCATGGCTTGCCCGAAATAACGGGTGCCTCCAACTAACAACAATCCAGGGGGAGTTTTGTTTGCAATTATTTTGATTTGATTTGCTTAAAGCATGGGACTGGGCATCCCGGTGACCAGCCATGTTCTCGTGAGTGAGGAGCGGAGTCCACTACTCGTTAGAATAGCCCACCTAGCATGGAGGATACAGACAACCCTAGTTGATACATGAGCTATTCGAGCATACAAAACAGAATGTTTATTTGAAGTTTTAGAGTTTGGCACATACAAATTTACTTGGAACGGCAGGTGGATACCGTATATAGGTAGGTATGGTGGACTCATATGGAACAACTTTGGAGTTTATGGAATTGGGTGCACAAGCAGTATTCCCGCTTAGTACAGGTGAAGGCTAGAAAGCGACTGGGAAGCGATCAGCTAGAGAGCGACAATAGTCATGAGCATGCATTAAAATTAATCAACACCGAATGCAAGCATGAGTAGGATATAATGCACCATGAACATAAATACCGTAGAGGCTATGTTGATTTTGTTTCAACTACATGCGTGAACATGTGCCAAGTCAAGCCACTCGAATCATTCAAAGGAGGATACCACCCCATCATACCACATCACAACCATTTTAATAGCATGTTGGCACGCAAGGTAAACCATTATAAACTCCTAGCTAATTAAGCATGGCATAAGCAACTACAATCTCTAATTGTCATTGCAAACATGTTTCTTTCATAATAGGCTGAATCAGGAACGATGAACTAATCATATTTACAAAAACAAGAGAGGTCGAGTTCATACCAGCTTTTCTCATCTCAATCAATTCATCATATATCGTCATTATTGCCTTTCACTTGCACGACTGAATAGTGTGGACAATAATAATAGTGCACGTGCATTGGACTAAGCTGGAATCTGCAAGCATTCAATTCACGAGAGAAGACAAGGTAATATGGGCTCTTTGTTAGATCAACAATAATGCATATGAGAGCCACTTTAACATTTTCATCGTGGTCTTCTCCTCTCGACCCCCAACGAAAAGAAATAAAACTATTTACACAGGAAAGCTCCAAACAAGCAAAAGAAGAACGAGAAATCTTTTTTGGTTTTCTTTTTAATTTCTACTACTACAGGCATGGAAAGTAAACTAGTTAAAAGCTACGACTAATTTTTTGTTTTTCTTAAGGTTTATTAAACACACAAGAAGAAAGCTTAAAACAGAAAATAAACTAGCATGGATGATACAATGAAAAAGTATGAGCACCGACAACTAGCATGAGTGTGTGAACATGAATGTAATGTCGGTGAGAAATACGTACTCCCACAAGCTTAGGCTTTTGTCCTAAGTTGGTCTATTGCCACGGATGGCCTGACGAATATCCGAAGTTGTAATTGGGGTCGTACTGAGAAGGAGCCTCGGGTTGCCACTGGTTGGCAATCTCCTCCGGATCCCACTGGTAAACACACTGTCGTGAGGGATCAAATTGTGGTTCCGGCTCTGGCTCTGTAGCTGATGCGGGGTTTCAGTAGGCGTGTATGGCCTCCGGCGGAACAAGGTACTTGCTTGCAGATGAGTCAAACAAGGAAGGAGCAGGCAAAGTGATAGTCTCCAGGTGATTTTTATCAAAAATTAGCTTGTACTTAAGCATCTTTTCCTTATTCTTAACGATAAAATCATGTGCTACCATACTCTTATAGTCTAGAAAAACAGGAGGCAACAACTTTTCTTCTTTCTCATAATGTCTAATAGGTATGTTAAAATATGCAGCGAGGCGCGAGGCGAAGATACCTCCCAAGATGGGGCCCTTAGTATGGTTAAGATTTAACCGCTTTGCAACAATAGCACCCATATTAAATGTGTCATCACCGAACAAGGCATGGCAGAAAATAACAATATCAGGAGCACTAAGGTTGCCACAGTTTCCGCGACCAATCAAGAATCTACTAGAAAATATTGCAAAGTAATGTAGAACAGGAAAATGTATGCTAGTAATTCTTGCATCGGAAACCTTCCTAGTTTTCCCTACAGCAATCATATCAATAAACCCTTCCACATCACTACGATGTGGTTCTTCTATGCTGCCTATAAAGGGTATCTTACAGACTCGGCAGAAATCAAAAAGGGACATCTCCTTATACTCATCATATAAATAGAAATCCACCTAAGGTGGTGACCTCCTAGCATGGAAATGAAAATTTTGCACAAAAGTATTAGTGAGTAAGAGATACTGTTTGCGTTGGTCATGGAGGAAGTCGGTGAGGCCTGCATTCTCAGCCAACTCATAAAAATCATCATAAATCCCGGTTGCTCTCAAGAAATCATCACAAGGCCATTCACAAGGCCGAACTTCCGCGGTGCGAGGGAGATTATATTTGGGCCTCTTATCCTCCTCACTTTGCTTGTCCTTCGAGCTTCGGCTCGACGAGCCCCTCAAAAATCTCTTCATCCTTTTCTGAAAATTTCTGAAATTTTTAGTAACTTCAAAATAAAAGTGACCCAAACTCAACAAAATTGATAGCAACTACTCCCACAAGAGCCTAGAGATTATATCATGCATTAGAACTACTTGGGACCAAATAAATTTGACATGCAAGCTCAAGAACAGGGTCACCTAGGCAGCAAAAAATTGCAATGAATAAAGCACTAGAACAAAAACTAATTGGACCATTGGAGGAGTCACATACCAAAGAACAATCCCCTAAAGCAGTTTTGTGAATGGAGCTTTGAGCTAGGAGATCGAAAATGGCAACAAGATGAGCTAAAACTCGTGCTTGAGCTGGATGGTGATTTTTTGGGAGGAAGAAGGAGTGTGTGGTGGCTGGAATAAGTGGAGGGGAGCCACCATGGGCCCATGAGGCAGGGGGGCGCACCCGCGCGCTGGACCCTCGTGTCCAGGTGCTTGCTCCCCCTGATGTGTTCTCAGTGCCAGATATTCTCAAATATTCCATAAAAAATCATATTTAAATTTCATGGCATTTGGAGAACTTTTATTTTCGGGGTATTTTTTATTGCATGGATAATTCAGAAAACAGACAGAATATACTATTTTGCTTTATTTAAAATAAATAACAAAAAGTAAAAGGAGGGTACAGAAGGTTGTGCCTTCTAAATTCATCCATCTCATGCTCATCTAAAGGAATCCACTAACAAGGCTGATCAAGTCTTGTTAACAAACTCATTTCGAATAACATGAAACCGGAGAATTTTCGAATAACACTAGGTTACCTCTACAGGGATATGCATGTCCCCAACAATAAGAATATCATATTTCTTCTTGACAGTAGGAAGAGGAAATTCAAAACCTCCAATAGTAATAGTTGGAATTTTTCCAATAGAATTGATACTGTGGACTTGAGGTTGTTTCCTCGGAAAGTGTACCGTATGCTCATTACCATTAACATGAAAAGTGGCATTGCCTTTGTTGAATCAATAACAGCCCCTGCAGTATTCAAGAAGGGTCTTGCAAGAATAATGGACATACTATCGTCCTCGGAAATATCAAGAATAATAAAGTCCGTTAAAATAGTAACGTTTGCAACCACAACAGGCACATCCTCACAAATACCGACAGGTATAACAGCTGATTTATCGGCCATTTGCAAAGATATTTCAGTAGGTGTCAACTTATTCAAATCAAGTCTACGATATAAAGAGAGAGGCATAACACTAACACCGGCTCCAAGATCACATAAAGCAGTTCTAACATAGTTCATTTTAATGGAGCATGGTATAGTTGGTACCCCTGGATCTCCAAGTTTCTTCGGTATTCCACCCTTAAAAGTATAATTAGCAAGCATGGTGGAAATTTTAGCTTCCGGTATCTTTCTTTTATTAGTTACAATATCCTTCATATACTTAGCATAAGGATTCATTTTAAGCATATCAGTCAAACGCATACGCAAAAAGATAGGTCTAATCATTTCAGCAAAGCGCTCAAAATCCTCATCATCCTTCTTCTTGGATGGTTTAGGAGGAAAGGGCATGGGTTTTTGAACCCATGGTTCTCTTTCTTTAGCGTGCTTCCTAGCAACAAAATCTCTCTTATCACAACATTGATTCTTTGATTGTGGGTTATCAAGATCAACAACAGGTTCAATCTCTATATCATTATCATTACTAGGTTGAGCATCAACATGAACATTATCATTAACATTATCACTAGGTTCATGTTCATTACCAGATTGTGTTTCAGCATCAGAAATAGAAATATTATTGGGATTCTCAGGTGTGTTAATAACAGGTTCACTAGAAGCATGCAAAGTCCTATCATTTTTCTTTTTCTCCCTCTTAGAAGGACTAGGTGCATCTACATTAGTTCTCTGAGAATCTTGCTCAATTCTCTTAGGGTGGCCCTCGGGATACAAAGGTTCCTGAGTCATTTTACCACCTCTAGTCACAACTCTAACAACATTATCATTCTTATTGTTTAATTTATTGAGCAAATCATTCTGAGCTTTAAGTAATTTTTCTACTTGAGTGGTAACCATAGAAGCATGTTTACTAATAAGTTTAAGTTCACCTTTAACACTAGCCATATAATCACTCAAGTGTTCGATCATATAAGCATTATGTTTCAATTGTCTACCAACATAAGCATTGAAGTCTTCTTGTTTAACCATATAGTTATCAAACTCATCTAAGCATTGGCTAGCAAACTTAGTAGGAGGGATTTCAGCTTTATCATATCTATAAAGAGAATTTACCTTTACTACATGTGTCGGGTTATCAAGACCATGTATTTCTTCAATAGGTGGTAAATTAAGACCATGTATTTCTTCAACAGGCGGTAAATTCTTAACATCTTCAGCTTTTATACCTCTTTCTTTCATAGATTTCTTTGCCTCTTGCATATCTTCAGGACTGAGAAATATAATACCAGTTTTCTTTGGAGTTGGCTTAGGAGTTGGTTTAGGAAGTGTCCAATTATTTTCATTAATCAACAGATTATTCAATAAAATTTTAGCTTGATCAACAGTTCTTTCCCTGAAAACACAACCGACATAACTATCCAGGTAGTCTCTGGAAGCATCGGTTAGTCCATTATAAAAGATATCAAGTATTTCATTTTTCTTGAGAGGATGATCAGGCAAAGCATTAGGTAATTGGAGAAGCCTCCCCAAGCTTGTGGGAGACTCTCTTCTTCAATTTGCACAAAATTATATATTTCCCTTAAAGCAGCTTGTTTCTTATGAGCGGGGAAATATTTAGCAGAGAAGTAATAAATCATATCCTGGGAACTACGCACACAACCAGGATCAAGAGAATTAAATCATGTTTTAGCATAACCCTTTAATGAGAACGGAAATAACTTAAGGATATAATAGCGAGTTTTCTCATCATTAGTGAATAGGGTGGCTATATCATTTAATTTAGTAAGATGTGCCACAATAGTTTCAAATTCATAGCCATAAAAAGGATCAGATTCAACCAAAGTAATTATCTCAGGGTCGACAGAGAAATCATAATCCTTATCAGTAACAAAGATAGGTGAAGTAGCATAAGCAGGATCATATTTCATTCTAGCATTTAGAGATTTTTCTTTAAGCTTCGCTTATAAATTCTTAAGATCAGATCTATCATTGCAATCTAAGAAGTCTCTAGCAGTTTCTTCATCCATAACATAATCCTCAGGCACAACAGGCAATTCATATCTAGGGGGAGAATCTTCATCATCACTTTCATCGATAGTATCAGTTTCAATAATTTCATTCTCTCTAGCCCTAGCAAGTTGTTCATCAAGAAATTCACCTAGTGACACAGTATTATCAAGCATAGAAGTAGTTTCATCATAAGTATCATGCATAGCAGAAGTGACATCATCAATAACATGCGACATATCAGAATTAATAGCATAAGAATGTTTAGGTGTCGCAAGCTTACTCAAAATAGAAGGTGAATCAAGTGCAGAGCTAGATGGCAGTTCCTTACCTCCCCTCGTAGTTGAGGGAAAAATCTTGGTTCTTTGATCTTTCAAGTTCTTCATAGTGATAAACAGATATAAATCCCAAGTGACTCAAAGAATAGAGCTATGCTCCCTGGAAACGGCGCCAGAAAATGGTCTTGATAACCCACAAATATAGGGGATCGCAACAACTTTCGAGGGTAGAGTATTCAACCCAAATTTATTGATTCGACACAAGGGGAGCCAAAGAATATTCTCAAGTATTAGTAGTTGAGTTGTCAATTCAACCACACCTGGAAACTTAATATCTGTAGCAAGGTATTTAGTAGCAAAGTAATATGATAGTAGTGGTAACGATAGCAAAAGTATACTTTTGGGTTTTGTAGTGATTGTAACTGTAGCAACGGACAAGTAAATAAGCGAAGAACAATATGTGGAAAGCTCGTAGGCATTGGATCGGTGATGGAGGATTATGTCGTATGTGATCGATCATGTGACAGTCATAACATAGGGTGACACAGACTAGCTACAATTCATCAATGTAATGTAGGCATGTATTCCGAATATAGTCATACGTGCTTATGAAAAAGAACTTGCATGCCATCTTTTGTTCTACCCTCCCGTGGCAATGGGGTCCTATTGGAAACTAAGGGATATTAAGGCCTCCTTTTAATAGAGTACCCGACTAAAGCATTAACACATAGTGAATACATGAACTCCTCAAACTACGGTCATCACCGGGAGTGGTCCCGATTATTGTCAATTCGGGGTTGCCGGATCATAACACATAGTAGGTGACTATTGACTTGTAAGATAGGATCAAGGACTCACATATATTCATGAAAACATAATAGGTTCAGATCTGAAATCATGGCACTCGGGCCCTAGTGACAAGCATTAAGCATAGCAAAGTCATAGCAACATCAATCTCAGAACATAGTGGATACTAGGGGTCAAACCCTAACAAAACTAACTCGATTACATGATAAATCTCATCCAACCCATCACCGTCTAGCAAGCCTACGATGGAATTACTCACGCACAGCGGTGAGCATCATGAAATTGGTGATGGAGGAAGGTTGATGATGACGATGGCGACGGATTCCCCTCTCCGGAGCCCCGAACAGACTCCGGATTAGCCCTCCCGAGAGAGTTTAGGGCTTGGCGGCGGCTCCGTATCGTAAAACGCGATGAATCCTTCTCTCTATTTTTTCTCCACGAACACGAATATATGGAGTTGGAGTTGAGGTCGGTGGAGCGTCAGGGGGCCCACGAGGCAGGGGGCATGCCCAGGGGGGTAGGCGCGCCCCACCCTCGTGGACAGGGTGTGGGCCCCCTGACGTGGATTTTTCATCCAGTATTTTTGATATATTCCAAAATAATTCTCCGTTGATTTTCAGGTCATTCCAAGAACTTTTATTTCTGCACAAAAATAACACCATGGCAATTCTGCTGAAAACAGCATCAGTCCAGGTTAGTTCCATTCAAATCATGCAAGTTATAGTCCAAAATAAGGGCAAAAGTGTTTGGAAAAGTAGATACGACGGAGACATATCATCTCACTATCATTGTGGCAGTTCTTCCTAGCAGCGGTATTGTCACCCTGAAAGAGAAACAAGTAGGTAGATAACAGGTTTTGCACGTATAAGCATCAGCGTTATCAATTCATCTCATTTCTTTGTCAGAAATAAAGATACACGGTTTAAAATAGCATTAACATAATAGGCATTATTCATAGTTAAGATGGCAGTAAATGGCATTGTGCAGGAGCGACCAGTTTCACCAGACCACTAGATTACAGATCAAGAACACAAGCATAGATGTAGTTCTAAACAACGTATAAGCATGAATGGTGAGTGTACTGTCAATTTATACGATTTCAGATTGGTAAATAAAGAGACATGATTTAAATAACATTAATACAATATGGCATTGTTCATAGTTGAGACATAGCAGGATATGACATTGTGCTGTTGTTGGTAGTCTCACCACACCACTGGATTACAGATTAAGAACAGAAGCATACACATAGTTCTAAAGAAGATAACTTGCTATGTTTAGTTTAATTTACATGGTACGGATAAGGAACTAGATTGTACAACTAAAGACTGAAATTGAGAACACAAACTTATGTTTATGTACTTCTACTTTATAAACTTTGAACAAGCAATTTGATGCAGACGACAAAAATAAATAGCATTTGCACTCATAGCTATCCAAATATAAACAACAAAGTTTGAAGGCTCAAGGAGAACAAACTTACATTAGTAGTGAAGACAGGCTCTATAAAGGCCTTATCCATATTGATGGGGGGGGGGGGAATTCAAGAAGTTTACCTCAACTCTTCTTCAAGAGTATTGCCTTTATTCTACATTTTGTTAGGAGTAAATATAGATGTGAAAATATAGGAACAAATGACGATTATTTAACTTAAGATGGAGAGTACAAATGTAAATACAGCATACAGACAGAAGGCACTGACAAGAGCAATGCGGAGCTAAACTTCTTTAGTAACATTGGTTTTATTCAATATTTTGGCAAGAGTAAATGTAGATCTGATGTGTATAAAAATGGAGGACAAGGGAAAATAAGCGGCAAAGTGTACATGAAGAACTAGCTGACAAATATAAGGACATCAGATAATTACAAGAACAATGCAGAACTAAATTTCTTCATAGGCTTTGGGTTTATTTTACATTAATTTAAGCATTAATATAGATCTGATAATTTGGAGCGAACAGTGGATAAGCAAGCTATAATGCACAATGATGTCACATAATCCACCAGGTATGAATGTAAGGACAACGATAGGACAATAGGTACTCACAAGAGCAAAGCAGCAACCAACATAGTTGCGATATCCTAGATTTTGCGGTGCTGGTTCTATCGCTAATATACATTGGGTGCTATGTGATTTCTTCGGTAGCACCACCTTTTTCAAGGACTTTGCTTGTACTCCTTCAGGTTCTGCAATCACCCTCTTCCTTTTGGATGTCTGAAACACAAGAACAACATTTGAATGGAAAAACATGGTATGACGACAAATGGAATAGGCGTTGATAATGGATGGGCATGGCATCTTCACATATACCATGAGTAAACTAAGTAGATGGCGGTGCAACGAAGCAAAAGAAATGCAAGACACCTTATGCAAGATATGTGCAACCAATAAAACCTTTCCAAATTAGAACATGCACCTTATTGGGTGAACAGGATAGGCCATCTTCCTTTGACTCCTTGAGCTCAGAATAGTCATTAGGATCATATTCTGAATACGAATCTATAGGTCGGGATCATGTGGGTTTCATTGCATCCACAATGGACCTCAATCCCTTGATGCCAAGTTTGTTACCCATTGAACTGTTCCGCAATATTCTTCTGATGTGCGCATTCTTATATTCATTGTGATTACGTACAATATCTGTAAAGCATGAAAACACAAATAGTAGTGAGATTATCTTTGTAATGCAGAGGATATTGTAATATAATAGAGGCTCCCTATAAACCCTTGTGTGCTATCACTGGATTCTGATGAGAGAGCCCATGTGTGTTGTAATATGGTGAGTAGATTAATATAATCTGGCACAACTACACAAAAAATAGGCTCCCTGTTAGGGGCCCCGAATGTAAGGATAGTTGGCAGATGATAGGTTCATAATGTACCGCATAGAAAGTTTATTGCCAAACCATGATAACGAGAGCGCAGAGCCAGTAGGCAGATCGTAGTGTAGATAATAGGGGTACACCATAACCACCATAAATAAATCGGGAAAGAGGAACTGGCTGGAAAACATAGGGTTTTGCCGCTACTAATATGCAGCCTATCGATCACCTACAAGCCAACTCTATTCATTTGAAGGAGCACAACTGTTACCATCAGTTTAGTCTATCAAAGACCGTGCGGCTCCCACCATTTCCGGGGTATTATGGCAGACCAACTCGAAGTGCGGAATCATTTAGCAGAACCAGCCCAATAGAGGTGTCGACTGCAGATGTCCCTGCTCACCTTCCTGACAAGGAACATACTGTGCTTCCCATACAGAACACCGCACGGGCCGCCAACCGAACCACCGGCCCCACCGCCACCCCCGCCCCCACCCGCGTCAAGTTTTCTTCCTTCGGCGAGGTCCCACCACCGCCCCCACAACCACCATCCCCACCCGAGCCCCTTCCTTTGCACCGGCGAACTCCGACAAGCTCTCAAAAATCGACTGACCCAATTTTGAAATTTAGTCTACTGTCATTTAACTAGTGTGGAATATAGAAGGGGAAAACCATAAGCATTGCGAGTATAGTGTTGAGCGTGCCATGGCGGATCTAAAGGTGCAAACCAGACAAAGGCAACTTCACAAACAATGTTTGCTTTCAACTAACAAGTAAGTGATGGACAAGAAATCAGAGTAAAGAAGTGGCAATCTGTTTTCTTGCTGCGATAAATAAGTTGAGCAGATACGAAAGAGTACCACCTCTAGTGTGGCGCCGTGCATGCATTTGCTGAGAATTTGATGGTGTTGCGGTAGCGATGGTTGTCGGCGGCGTGGAAGCAGATCTAGGAGGGTAGACGGTGGCGGCGGGGCGCGGTGGACGAGACGGTCGTGGGAGCGGCGCCGGCAAGGTGGACGACGACAGGGATGAAGCGAGAGGACGTGATGCAAGGATCCCGGTCCGAAGCCGTGGATGAGAGAGGTCGATCTCTTGTAATAGCCGATGGCGTCAGCGTATCAGCTCCGACATGGTGGAGGAGGACGGCGGTGGATGGGGTGGCGGACGGAGGAGGCTGGAGTGGAGAGGGTGTTTTGGCGCCCACGGAGTACGAATGGGGAAATGGATGGAGATAGGAAGGGGGACCATGTCTTCAGGGCGCGCTTGTCTCAAATGCGAGGAAATTTACAAACTTAGCCCTCGTTTAAAATTTCCTACATCACAAAAATATTAATCGGTTGGGGATAGGACGGTAATCTCGCATACACCGAATATTTGCCGATGAGAGTTTGTTTTTGGCGCCCACCATGTATAAGTCGGGGAGGGAATCGATTCGGCCGAGGAGACACTATGTTTTGGCGCCCACCGTGTATGAATCCGGGTGAGAGGCGATTATGTCACGTTTGAGCAAAATTACAAACCTACGCCTATCGAAACCTATAGAAATCGAGCCGATAGGCTTTGCGTGGCAGGGATAGGCAGTAATTTCCATCTCGCAGATTTTGGTTTCGGGTGGTTACTGCGACTTTCCCTGCTTCGTTCAAATTTTTGCAGACCAAGAGTGCACGTTTACCGTGCCAACTCAATTCGAATCCAGATTGTATTCTATTTTTGTTCGGGCAGGATCCATTTTCGATTGGAATAAAATTCTATATACATCATTTATATATATATATATATATATACTTTCAAAAGCACAACACCCTTTGTACGTAAATATGGTTTACAAATGGCATGATCTTAGATTCATAAGGCTATATCTATCTTAATTTAGATTTTCAAATATTTGAAACCACTTTATGTTAAAATCCAATGTATGCATTCCTCGCTAACTGTCTCCAATTAATGTGTGTTTCATGTGGGTTTTTATTTTTTTTACTTCTCAAACATGTATAATGTGTTTCAGACACGCAACATATAGTGTAATCTCATTTAGACATTAATTGCATATAAACTATGCATTGTCTCTAATTAAAGAATCTATGGATCACTAATATTGATAAACTATATAACATTACACGTGTCCCCAAATTCAAATGAATATGCATGTTTGATACACCAATTTGCGTTATGATATTATCGATGTCGTGATCTCTAGTTTAAATATTTGAATCCCCTTTAATCCAGATATTCTTCTCATATAGCTATCACTCATGCTTATATAGGAGTATCTCTCTAGACCTATACACGTTCATCGTCTCTCGAGTATCTCTCGTGCTACCTGTATGTCGACAATGATCTTTTATCTTCGTAACACACTGACGGTACTCTCTCACTCGACCTCCATCGCTCTATCTCTCTCTAAGTATATCTCGCTCCCTACTATGTGTCTCTAACTATGATTCTCCATGTAAAATCTCTTTCTGTCAAACAAACACAAACTTCGTCTCTCGGGGTCTCATTTCTCTCTACTATTCCCATGTGTGCCACTCGCACACACCCTCTCACATAGAGATGAATTTTCGCTCCTTAGGTATGAGAAGCTACGACTCTTTCTCTTAAATATCTCTTTCTCACACACAAACACAAACTCTGTCTCCCAGGGTCTCATATCTCTCCACCATTCTTTTGTATGTCGCTCACACACACACTCTCTCCTTAGAGATATCTTGTGTTCCCTCATATGTCTCTCTAGCTATCACTCTCGTTGCGAAAATATCTTTCTCTCTCGCAGACACAAAACTCCGTCTCTCGGGATGCCATGTCTCTTCGATATTTGTTTGTATGTGAGTCACATGCACCCTTTCTCCATCTCTCTCACACCCACACACATAACTCAGCCTTCTGATCCACTCGCATCTTTATATTTCTATTTATCTGTTTCTCCATCAACCTTCTTTCTCGCCCTCACTCTTGCTTCCTATCATACACACTATGTATGTTTCTCTCTACATGTAGTCAAGTGCCCTCTTTTTATCTTTCTCTCACACACACATAACTTCACCCTCTGAACCACCCGGCGGTCATCTCCAACACTCAAACTAGCTGATGCCCCTCTAGCTAGCATTTCCATCTCTGTATCTATCTGTAGTTTCTCCGTTAACATTTCTTTCTTGTAAGTGCATCTAGTGCCCCTTAGTGATTTTGGTGTATTGAAGATTTATAGGTTAAGGGACTAATGCGTTTGTGAGTGTACACAGGTCTATAAGTCTATGAGGAGTTTGATATTTACAGAGAAAGTCGACCCCTAAAAATGAAGTTCTTTGACTGAAGACTTTGAATTTCTGAAGACTTTCTGAAGACTCTGAAAGTGAAGAAATTGGTGTGACCTTAAAGACTTGGTATTCATTTGAGGAACATGAAGCGTGAAGACTTTTGTTTTTGTAGTTTCATCTTCTCTTTCTTGAGTCTTAGGAAACACCGTACTGTTAAAGGGGGTCGAGGAAATACTAAAGAAAAATTTCCATGTGATGCTCAACTCAAAATCCTACACCTACCAATCCCTTCGAATGAAGCCATTGGAAATCTCATACAGTTCAGTCATATTCTTCAGTGAGAGAGACGAAGTTCTTCTGGTCTCTGAGGAACTTGTTCTGACCGAGGAGTTAGGAATTCGCCAGTGCGGATTGCCTACATAGTGAGGAACATTATAGCCCTGAGGAATTTGATTCTCACAATTCCGACCGTTGCTGTGCTATGCGCCAGCTGTCCCAGAATATCCACCCACCTAACAGTCATATCATTGAAGGGCATTTATGTCTTATCATGTCGGGCTGCTCCCTAGGCTATAAATAGCCGCCCCCTACAACCACTTGCTGGTTGGCTGCTCCGAGAGAAACTGACACTTGTCATTTGAGAGCATCCCATCCTCCGAGGACTTTGAGCAAAAATCATCAAGTGAGGAAAACCCAAACCCAAACACCTACAAACCCCAAGTGATTGAGCATCACTGAAGAGATTGATCCTGCGTGGATCCGACACTTGTTACCTTTGAAGATTGTGCTTCTTCTAGACGGTTAGGCGTCAAGGTCTAGAGCATCCAAGAGAAATTGTGGATCACCGAGTGACCAAGTTTGTGAAGGTTCGGAAGTCACCTGAAGACTTACCACGAGTGATTGGGCGAGGTCTGTGTGACCTTAGCTCAAGGAGAATACGGTGAGGACTGTGTGTCCTTAGGTTTAATACCTAGCCGCTCCAACCAGATGTACAACCGAGACAGTAGTTGGAACTGGTCTACCAAATCATTGTCTTCATCAAGCTCACTGGTTCTATTTCCTCAACTCTTTCATTTCCTCATATCTGTGTTTGAAGACTTTGACTGAAGACTTTCTCAATTTCCTCAGTTCAATTTCTTCAGTCCATTTGTCTTCATCCTGTGTTATCCTGTGCTTACGCTTTCTGTACTCTGTGCCTGTCTTCATTTAATCATGATGACTATGCTTGTGTTCTGTTATGTTTACTTTTGAGTACTTATTCCGCTGCTAGTAGTTCTTTGCTAAGGAATTTCCTCTCCTGCAAATTCCTCAGTGAAGAATTCATAAAAATCGCCTATTCACCCCCCTCTAGTCGATATAACGCACTTTCAATTGGTATCAGAGCAAGGTACTCCCTTGTTCTGTGTGATTTTGGTTTAACCGCCTGGAGTTTTAGTTATGTCGACCGCAGGTATGATCAAGGTCTCTTCTGGGTGTCCTACCTTCGATGGGACGGACTACCCCTACTGGAAGAATAAGATGCGAATGCATCTTGAGGCAATTGATAACGATCTCTGTTATGATGTGGAAAATGGTGTTCCCTCAGTCACACCTTCTCTGAATGCTGCTGATGTGAAGAGATTCAAGCAACTCGATTCTCAAGCGAAGAATATCATATGTGGCCATCTGAGCAAAGGACAGTATGGAAGAGTGAGTGCTTTGGAAGCTGCTAAGCTTATCTGGGATAGGCTGTCCAAGGTGAATGAAGGAGTCTCAACACAGCGTGACTCTCGAGTTGATGTTCTTCGCAATCTCTTCAACCGCTTCAAAAGACTTGACAATGAAAATGTTCAACAGAACTTCGATCGCCTCACTGACATCTCAAATGAGCTTCAAGCACTAGGTGCCACTGACATCACCGACCATGAGGTGGTGAAGAAATTACTGAGATCGCTTGATTCCTCATTTGATACTCTAGCATTGATGATACAAGAACTTGCTGATTACAAGTCACTTGATTCCGCTGATATCCTCGAGAGGCTAAATACTCATGAGTTCCAGCTTGCTGAAAAGAAGATCTCTATGGTTCGAGCTATGGCAGATCACGTGCACTGAAGGCCAAGGTAGTATCTGAGTCCGAAGATGAATACTCTGGTAGCAGCCTTGGTGATCCTGAAGAACTAAGCCATGAGCTAGCACTGCTCGTGAATAAATTCTATAAGTTCTCAAGATGTGGTCACTTTGGAAGACCCTCAAGGAGCAATGATTCCTCATCCAGTGACTACAAGAAGAGGCTTTGTCACAAATGCAAGAAACTTGGACATTACATTCAAGATTGTCCTTAGTGGGAAAAGGAATCGAAGAAGAAGAAATACAAGGATTACAGTTCTGATGATGCAAAGAAAAAGAAGAAATCCTCAAAATCTTCATCATCAAAATCCTCAAAGTCTTCATCTCACAAGAAGAGCAGCTCCAAGAAGGCTCGGGCATTCATTGGCAAGGAAATGGACTCTGAGGCTGAATCTGAAGAAAATGAGGAAGAGGAGGTATCTGAGGAGTCCGAATCCGGTGTGGCGAGCCTAGCCCTCTCTACTGCATTCATCAGCAAGTCTATCTTCAACACTGAAGAAAATGACCTCACCAACAAGGCTGATGAAGGCAATGATGACTACGCTCCCACCTATTGCTTCATGGCAAAGGGTGCCAAGGTACTCAAATATACCTCCTCTGAATCAAGTGAGAATGAATCTGATGAAAACCTCAAGCCCAGCTATTCTAAACTTGCTAAGATTGCCGTGAAACAACAAAGGGCTTTTGAAAAGGTTCAAAACATGCTAGACAAAAGTGATGATATGTTGGGTGAAGAAATGGATCGCACTAAAGCCTTGACTGAAAATCTTCAAAGACTTCAGACTAGGTTTGACAACCTTCAAGGTCATCATAACACTCTCTTATCTGATCATGAGAAGCTTTCTTATGAATTTCTTCAAAGAAAGCAAGATCTTGAAAAGCTAAGGGTGAGTTATGAAGATCTTCAGAAGGAGCGCGATTCATTACTTGCTCAACAAATCAACACTTCTCAGGAAGAATTTGTTCCTCCATGCTTGAAGTGCATTGAACATGAATCTGCTAATTCTTCACCTGAATGTTCAAATGCTGTTACTGTTTCAAATTCTTCATCTGCCTCTGCTATCACTAATTCCTCATCTGAGGACACTGCTAGTATCACTGACGATGCAGGCATGAAGGAATTGTACCTGACAGGCATGTACAAAAGCCTCAAAGGGCATCACACTCTTTGTGATGTGCTTAAAAAGTAGATCCTCAATAGGAACCCCAGGAAAGAGGGTATTGCCTTTGAGAGGAAACTCAATGCTGATGGTACATATTGGAAGCCTGAGCAGTACCCCAAAACCTCATTGGTTGCTGCAAAGGGACCTCCAGTTGATCCATCTAACTTATCTAGATTTGCATGTGAATCTCCTCGTTCTGATGATGAGTCATTTGAATCCAACTATAAACTGTTCAAAAATCAGAATGGTGAAGTATTTGCTAGATATGTTGGCACTAACTGCAGGAACGGTTCCCCTACGAAGAAAATCTGGGTTCCCAAAAGGTGCCTTGAAAGTCTTCAGGTGAATGTCCTCAGGACACCACCTGTGAAGAATAGGAACCCCAGATCAAAATCTTCATATGGACCAAATTCCTCAAAAGGATCAAAGTCCTCACATGAATATCATTGTGCTAACAACTCTGTTTCACAGGGAAGAGCTAAGGGCTATGAATATGAGCATTATTCTTCTAATCATCATGTTCATAAGTCCTCAAAGAATTTCTCTACTTATTCATATGCTTATCCTAACTTCTCTTATGTGAAACGAAATGGACTGCCTTCTATGCCACCTTTCTCGTATGGAGCTCGCAGAGTGATGAACTCTTTGCCACCCCTTCATATGTGGGTGGTGAAGAAAAAGAACTAATCTCTTCTGTAGGGTCAGGTCTCCAGACGTACGTAATCGTCTGAAGAATTTGCTGGAGACCTGAGTATGCCTGATAGGACGCAGGCTAACCATGAAGAAATGAACTTTCATTTCTCACGTCCTCATACTGCTTTATCTGTTCTATTGCTTGATGAAATTGATCTGATGAATTGATGTCATATTCTTCACTGATGAAGTATATGAGTTCGTAAGCTGCACTAATTCATCTCCAGGATGATCAACCCAAAGCCATTGAGTGGGTCCTAGATAGTGGATGTACAAATCACATGACTGGTGACAATAATCTATTGATGGATGCTCCATTATCTCCGTCGCATCTGAAGCATATCATCTTTGCTGACAAAGGCAAAAGTCAGGTATTGGGTCTAGGTAAGGTTGCGATCACAAAGGATCGACACATGGACAAAGTCATGCTTGTCGAGTCCTTAGGATACAACCTCATGTCTGTTTCAATGCTTTGCGATCTTGATATGGTTGTTGTCTTTGGCAAGTACCGTTGTGTTGTGTTTATGGAAGCTGACAATTCCAAAGTCTTCAAAGGCTTTAGGAGAGGAGACCTGTATATTGTTGATTTCTCTACAGGACCACAACCAGCCATGTGCCTACTTGCAAAAGCTTCAGAAGGCTGGCTCTGGCATCGATGACTTGGTCATGCAGGCATGAGGAATTTGCACACGCTTGCGAAGAAGAAGCATGTCATTGGCATCGAGAATGTCAAATTCCTCAAGGATCACTTATGCGGAGCCTGTGAAGCTGGGAAGGTGACAAAGGCTAAGCATCCAGTGAAGACTATCATGACCACCACTCGTCCATTTGAATTGCTTCACATGGATCTCTTCGGTCCTAACCATTATTCTGCAGTCTCAAATGAGGCATCTCAATATGACTTTGTTATTGTTGATGATTACTCTCGATACACATGGGTACACATTGTTACTTACAAACATGAAGTGCAGGAAGTCTTCAAATGATTTTTCTCGAGGGCTTCAACCAACTTTGGTGTGAAGATCAAGCACATCAGAAGTGACAATGGAACTGAGTTCAAGAATTCTGGTCTTGATGACTATCTTGATGAACTTGGTATTACTCATGAGTTATCTGCTCCTTATACTCCTCAGCAGAACGGCGTCATGGAGTGCAAGAACAGGACTCTTGCTGAGATGGCTCGCAGTATGCTTGATGAATACAAAACACCTCGTCGTTTTTGGATTGAGGCAATTGATACTGCGTGCCACATCATCAACAGAGTATATCTTCACAAATTCTTCAAGAAGACTGCCTATGAACTCCTCACTGATAATAAACCCAATGTAAGTTATTTCAAAGTCTTTGGTGCTAAATGTTGGATTAGAGATCCTCATCACAACTCAAAATTTGCACCGAAAGCACATGAAGGTTTTATGCTTGGTTACGAAAAGGACTCGCACACCTACAGAGTCTTCAACAACGTTCTTCACAAGGTTGTTGAAACTGTAGATGTGCGGTTCGATGAAACTAATGGCTCGCAAAGATTGCACCTACCTATTGTGATAGATGAACCAGCACCTGAGGAAACTATCAAGTTCAAGGCTACTGAGGATGTCATTCCTACTGAAGAATCTGCTGAAGAATTCATTCCAGAACATGAAGAACGTCGAGCTAATGCACCTGAAGAAAATACTGAAGAAAATGGTGCTGAAGAAAATGCTGATCAAATTCATCAACCACAACCAGCTCAGTCTCGCATTGCAAAAGAAGTGCATGTTGAAAAGATCATCGATGACATTAAAGCGCCAGGTCCTCTCACACGCTCAAAAGCTTCACATTTATCTAACTTTTGTGGGCACTATGTTTTTGTCTCTATCACAGAGCCCATTAAGGTAGATGAAGCATTTCTGGAGCCTGAGTGGATTCAGGCCATGCAAGAAGAATTACATCAGTTCGAGCTCAACAATGTCTGGGAACTGGTCAAACGTCCAGATCCTCACAAGCACAATATCATTGACACAAAGTGGATCTATCGCAACAAGCAAGATGAAAATGGCCTTGTGGTAAGGAATAAGGCGCGGCTTGTAGCTCAAGGCTACACACAGGTTGAAGGAATTGATTTCGATGAAACTTTTGCACCTGTTGCTAGACTTGCGGCTATTCTCATATTACTTGCTTATGCTAACCATCATGATATCACTCTATATCAAATGGATGTGAAAAGTGCATTCGTCAATGGTAAGCTTGAGGAAGAAGTATATGTTGCTCAACCCCCATGTTTTGAAGATCCAAAGAATCCTAACAAAGTCTTCAGACTCAATAAGGCCCTCTATGGCCTCAAGCAGGCCCCACGGGCGTGGTATGATACCTTGAAGGAATTCCTTATGAAAGGCTTCAAACCTGGTTCACTCGACCCTACTCTTTTCACTAAATCTTATGATGGTGAATTGTTTGTGTGCCAAATATATGTTGATGATATTATCTTTGGTTGTACTGACCAACGTTATAGTGATGAATTTGCCTATATGATGAGTGAAGAATATCAAATGTCTATGATGGGAGAATTGAAATTCTTCTTAGGTCTTCAAATTCGTCAACAACGCAATGGCATATTCATATCTCAGGAGAAATACCTCAAGGATGTACTGAGGAAATTCGGCATGCAAGATTGCAAAGGCGTCAAAATTCCTATGCCCACAAATGGCCATCTGTGAAAAATGGTATTGACTTCGACCATAAGGTATACCGCTCCATGATTGGTTCTTTACTGTACTTATGTGCATCTAGACCAGATATAATGCTTAGTGTTTGCATGTGTGCCCGATTTCAAGCTACACCTAAGGAATCACACCATAAGGCTGTGAAGCATATTATTCGATATCTAGCTCACACACCAACACTTGGATTATGTTACCCCAAGGGCTCGTCTTTTGATCTCATTGGATATTCTGACTCTGACTATGCTGGTGATCGTGTGGACCACAAGTCAGCATCTGGTACATGTCATTTCCTCGGATGATCTTTGGTCTGTTGGTCCTCGAAGAAACAGAACTACGTATCACTATCTACTGCTGAAGCTGAGTACATTGCCGCTGGTTCTTGCTGTGCTCAATTGCTATGGATGAAGCAAACTCTCAAGGACTATGGCGTCAACATGAAGAATGCGCCTCTCTTCCGTGACAATGAGAGTGCCATCAAGATTGCTCACAACACAGTTCAGCACTCGTAGACAAAGCACATTCAGATTCGTCATCATTTTCTTCGTGATCATGTGTTGAAGGGCAACATTTCTATTGAGCATGTGAAGACTGAAGAACATCTAGCCGATATCTTCACAAAGCCCTTGGATGAGAAGAGATTTAGCAAGTTGCGGTGTGAGCTAAATATCCCAGAATCTTCGAATGTTCTCTGAAAAGGACACTCATCCTAACACTTATGCAAAATTGATGACTTAGATGTGCAACACATGAAGAAACGTTTTTCTTCAATCAATGAAGAATAACACTCTAAGTGTGAAGAAATTAATGAAGAATGTGATTCTCAGAACCCTACAACAATTGTACGCGGTGTCTGAAATCATCATTCGTATACGGTGGGTCTTGCCACCACCAAAAGTTGAAATTCCTCAGTTGTTCAAATTCTTCAACTTTGCATTGTCTTCACTGTTTCCGTCGTTTTTCTTCATTGACTATATATATATATGAGTTTATGTCCTCTACAGCATTCACTTATTGCTAATTCTTCAAGTTGGTTTTTCTGCTAAGTGAATGTGATCGGACCCTTCCCCCTCTATGCTAAACTCAACCCAATCTATTCACAAATTCTTCATGTGCGTTCTATTTGAAACTCGTTCAAAATCTTCACCGTGTCCTTGTCAGCTGAAGAATTTGCGAACAGAACGTTAAAACTTATCTTATCCAAAAATTTTGGCTTTGCCGCTCAAACCGTTCCGCATCCCACGATATACTTATCAATTCACCGATGATCTAACACGATCTCCACTTCTTAGTACGTGGGTGACACATGTCATGCGAATGAGAAGGGCCAGGGGCACGTTCGTCCAAATTCTTCAGGCGAACAGTTTTTCACCATGGCTATAAATACCCCCTCTCCCCTTCCTCACTTCCTTTACTCCGCTTGACCTCCTTCTCCAGCTCGAGCTTCTCAAACCCTAGCGTCGCCGCTACTTCATCGTCGTCGGTGAGGAAGAGCTTCACTGCCTTGACCTCGTCGTCGTACTCGCGCCGGCCACGGATTTCTTCACTCCGCCGCCGCCGTAGCTGTCTTCCTATGCCGAGTTAGGGCGTGGAAGATCTGCACTGACGAACTTCACATCTCCACTTCCCAATTCGTTGTGTTCTTCGTACAGGGTAATTAAAAGTTACTTTTGCTGCCCTCTTTGATTCAAATGATTTCTACAAAATCCTCAAAGGTGTTTTTCTTCATATCTTCACACACTAAAACACCTCACATGTCATCTGTTCTTGATTCGTTTCTCTAAGCTATGTTTTTCTTCAAGATTCCTCAAATGTGTGGATTTTCGATCTGTACAACTCTGGAACCTAAGACTAAGAACGCTCAGTGAAATTCTTCAAGACTCATCTGGTCAAATTCCTCAAACTTGTTCTTTTTACAAAACCTTCTGAGAACGCATATGACCTCTCCAAATTCCTCGCAACTATACTCTGTTCACAGGTACTCATGTCCGCTGCTGAATCACTAGGTTCTCATCAACTTAACTCATTTGTAGCGTTCCTCGAAGAAAAATTGCATACTTCTTCAGAGAATTCGATTGTTCAAATTCCTCAACTGAAGAAAATCGCTGACGGTAAGAAGCCACAGAAAGGAGGAAAGAAGCCAGAGGTCAACACAGTGTTTGAAATCCCAGATGACATCTATGCTGGGTACTGCACACCTCCTGAGGAAGATAAAAATCAGCGTAAGGTGCGCATTCAGAAGATATAGAGGAGATGGGCTAGAGAGTGGAGGGAGTACAAATATGTTACTCCCAAATACATGAAGAAATTCGTTGTTACCCCTCCTTTCTCAAGACCTCCATTGGCACCTGGCCAAGAAGCGGATCCCACCAGTGTCAAGCACGGTGAGGACTTTCCCGAAGAATGGGCCAAGCGCCAGGCCAAGTTGGCCAAACAAGCAAAAGAAGCAGTGAGGAAATTCACTGAAGACTCTGCTGCTGCTGCTACCACCGAGGCCTCTGTCAAGCCGAAGAAATCTATGGCAAAGAAGCCTGCAAGTAAGCCAAGTGCTTCACCTTCAGTTCCCTCAAGGCCAAGTTCCTCAGCAATGCCCTCACGGCCAGAATCTTCAAAGCCCTCAAGGCCAATTCCTCATGCTACTCCTGCTCCTCCAAAATCCTCAGCTCCTCAAAAGTCCTCAGCAGCTCCTCCAAAGTCCTCAGCTGCTCCGAAGAAGTACTCTACACCTGTGCATCTTGCCACGTGCCAAAGGACTACATGCATCTCTATTGCCCCAGGAGCTTCAGCTAGTTCCTCAGCTGCACCCAATTCTTCAACGGGACCCTCTCTGCTGAAGACAAAGGCCACTGCTGGACATGTCCTCGCCCTAGTCCTCAGAAGAAGCAGGTCGCCTTCCAAGTGCTGTCTGAAGAAGACAAAGCTGATGATGAAGAACTTGCTGAGATCATCAGAGATAGGCAAGTCAGGGCCGCTAGAGCTAAAGGCACAAATGTGCCACTGCTTTTGGATCCAAGGTTGATCCTCGACTATATTGATCTCTGGCACAAGGACCCAAACACTCCTATGCCTGATTTCAAGTTGACTCCTGGCCAAAGTCACATGCTGACCCATTTCATCCAAGAAGAAAAATGGAAATATGAGAAGGCCAGGCAGATCAAGAAAGCACAATATAAGAAGGAGAAATTTCTGAAGAACAACGTTGTCACTATGACAACTGATGAACTTGTAAAAATCCAGTCTGAAATCAAAACCCTCAGCGATGACTTCAAAGCCCACTATGCTGATTGGCAAGGAGCCAAGGTCAGGTTTGTTAAACTGACTGAGAAGTTCACCTCAAATGTTGCAGCTCCATCACAACATGAAATTCCTCAGGCTGAAGCATCTGCTCAGCTAACTGAAGAACATGCCAGCACCGCTGATGACTTTCAGGCTGCTGAAGAAAATGTGAGTTCCAGGGCTGATGACTGCATTCCAGCCGCTGAAGAAATTGCCAGGGCATCCACTAGTGGTGCGCCTGAAGAAAATGAAGAAGTCAGGGCAACTGCACCAGTTGTGCCTGAAGAAAATCAACCAGATTCCTCTGCTCCTGCTGCACCTACACCAACTCCGAT
This sequence comes from Triticum urartu, assembly GCF_056163025.1. NCBI lineage: Eukaryota > Viridiplantae > Streptophyta > Magnoliopsida > Poales > Poaceae > Triticum > Triticum urartu. The sequence goes on from NC_141877.1 coordinate 358,771,019, forward strand.
CCTTCCATCTGCATCAGATGTGAAGAAGACCAAGGCTGCAGAGCGTGCAGCTGTGAAGAAAAGGAAAGCATCAGCTACTTCAGATTCTTCAGCTCCAAAGAAAATGAAGTCTATGACAAGTTCGTTCGCAAATCCCATTGATGCTGTTTCGATCTTAACCATGCCATCAAAGGACCTTGTTCCTTTTGATGAAAAATATGTGATCCCTAGCGGATCTGATGAAGAAAATCCTTCTGCTGCTTTGTCAGAGCAGATGGATGAAGAAATTGAAGCGGATCAAATCCCTTCAACAACAATTGTTTCCTCGCCTATGCGTCAGTTCACAGCTGAAGAGGCTAGCATTGAAGAAATGGAAGATGAAGATGTGGACATTGGCTGCACCACACCAGTGATGAATGATGACTTTTGGGAAAGTCAGCATCCCAACTTTCCACTGTTCACACCTTTACAGCAAATACCTCAGTTCCCTGCACAAACTGTTCAAATGGGCTCTGAAGAAACTCACCCCACTTCGTCTGTACATGAAGAAATTACAACCACTAGTGCTGAAGAAACTGTTGCTGCTGAACATCTGAAGACGCAAACTGCCACTGAAGAGGAACCAGAAATTCCTCAGCCTGAAGAACGTGAGATTGCGATTCCTGAGGTTGCGATGCAACTCACTGACACTCCTCTACCCAAGCCAAAGGATCCATTCTCCAGGAAGCAAAAAATCAAGGCTGATGATTTCTTCGGCGAGCATGTATTCTTCACAGACTACAACCCTTATGACTCTGCTCGCATTAGGAAAAGGCGTTTCTGGACTGCCAGCCAGACTAATTTCTATTCCTTAGTGATGTTCAACAAAGACAAAATCTTCTACCATGAGCACATTCCTCATGTGGATATGGAATCTCTGCCATGCTTCGTGCCAGTCCTCAGTGTTCTTCATGACGCTGGACTGTTAAATTTCTGCACTGACATCTGTGATTGGAATGAAGAACTCATTCTTCAATTTTATGCGATGTTGCACATCACAGGAGATTCTGAAGATGTGAATTCATGGGTGCTGGACTGGATGTCTGAAAACACTCACTACACGGCACCAGCTACTGAATTGCTTCGTGCTTTACTACTCAGTCCTCCCCTTGAAGCTGCTCGTTGCATCTATAGTGAACCTGAGCTTACAAATCACTACATGCAAGTTCTGATGAAGCCTTTGAAGCCAGGTCAGGCCCCACGAACCAAATTCCTCGTGAAGGAATTACTATATGTGCCTCGAACTGTCTATCGCATTCTGACGAGGACAATGAGTCCCATGAAAGGCCATGACTCATCTGATGAGGAAATAGTTAGCATCATGAAGAATCTGCTATTCAACATCATACATAGCATTCCTATCAACTATCACAATTTCTTCATGAGGACTCTGGCAAATGCTGCACTTTCTCCGTTTGAGCTGAAACCTTATGCACCTTGGATTATGAGATCCTCAGGACAAGGTCTTCACTCAACTACAAGGCCGATTTTCAGAATCACCTTAGCTATCTGCCCCCGATTGAAGTCCTCAAGCAGGCTTTTGCTTCAACTGATGAAAAGGGCAAGGCTCCTGCTGTCATTAATGAAGGCATTCGTCCATTGGATGGTCAGTTTCGCAAAGCTGCATCTTATTCCACCAATGATGACTCTGCCACACATGAATCTGCTGCCAATGCACCCAAGTCTACTCCCCAAGCCACTGCTCCTCGTGTGATGACTGACCGTGAGCTTCTGCTTAGTCTTCACCAGAAGGTGGATCGAAACCATAAATGGGTTAAGCGTTAGTTTGGTTCATTTATTCACAACATGACTGCTACACACAATGCAGTGAAGAAAAACCATTACTACCTCCATGAAGTTTTCGGTCGCACCTGGGCCATTCTATCACATCTGTATGGTCAAGAAGATCTCAAGAAAATGAGTATCAAGGAAGATTTTGACTGGTCTGCACCTCCACCGAAGAAATACAAGAAGGTCAAGGTTCCTCCTTTGGTGTCCAGCTCCTATTCTTCATCGCGCGACACTGACGAGCATGAAGACTTGGACGACACCACAACAGGCCCTTCCACGACAAATGACCCCAACAACACTGGCGCTCCTTCATCAACTTGATATTCTTCAGGGGCGTTAGTCCTCATTTTCGATCCTTTTGGTCATTCGATGACAAAGGGGGAGAATTTTGAGTTAGTCTTCAAGCGGGTCTGTCTATATGGGCGTTTTTTTTGCTAAGTTATAACTCTCATTCTTCTGAAACTTTATTAGATCGAGTTGTAAACTTAAACTCAATGGTGCTCTGATACTTTTGATGTGTTTTTCTACATGCTTATTTCTCATATATGTTAATGCACGCATGCTGAATTACATCAGTCACCATATTTTATCATGCATTCCAAATTCTTCATTATGATATGTCAAATGCGTATATGAATTACAAGATATAGGGGGAGATCTCCATGATTCAACTCTTCAAGTGTGCATTGCTTCAAATGCAAATTCCTCACTATGCACATCTTCAGGGGGAGTTCTTCTATATCTTGCAATCAAATTCCTCAATATCAGTATTTACACTTCATATGTTTATCCCCGTTGAAAACTTAACCTATATTGTCATCAATCACCAAAAATGGGGAGATTGTAAGTGCATCCAGTGCCCCTTAGTGATTTTGGTGTATTGAAGACTTATAGGTTAAGGGACTAATGCGTTTGTGAGTGTACACAGGTCTATAAGTCTATGGGGAGTTTGATATTTACAGAGAAAGTCGACCCCTAAAAATGAAGTTCTTCGACTGAAGACTTTTTGAAGACTCTGAAAGTGAAGAAATTGGTGTGACCTTGAAGACTTGGTATTCATTTGAGGAACATGAAGCGTGAAGACTTTTGTTTTTGTAGTTTCATTTTCTCTTTCTTGAGTCTTAGGAAACACCGTACTGTTAAAGGGGGTTGAGGAAATACTAAGGAGAAATTTCCATGTGATGCTCAACTCAAAATCCTACACCTACCAATCCCTTCGAGTGAAGCCATTGGAAATCTCATACAGTTCAGTCATATTCTTCAGTGACAGAGACAAAGTTCTTCTGGTCTCTGAGGAACTTGTTCTGACTGAGGAGTTAGGAATTCGCCAGCGCGGATTGCCTACATAGTGTGGAACATGATAGCCGTGAGGAATTTGATTCTCACAATTCCGACCGTTGTTGTGTTATGCGCCAGCTGTCCCAGAATATCTACCCACCTAATGGTCATATTATTGAAGGGCATTTATGTCTTATCATGTTGTGCTGCTCCCTAGGCTATAAATAGCCGCCCCCTACAACCACTGTCTGGTTGGCTGCTCCGAGAGAAACTGACACTTGTCATTTGAGAGCATCCCATCCTCCGAGGACTTTGAGCGAAAATCATCAAGTGAGGGAAACCCAAACCCAAACACCTACAAACCCCAAGTGATTGAGCATCACTGAAGAGATTGATCTTGCGTGGATCCGACGCTTATTACCTTTGAAGACTGTGCTTCTTCCAGACGGTTAGGCATCAAGGTCTAGAGCATCCAAGAGAAATTGTGGATCGTCGAGTGACCAGGTTTGTGAAGGTTCGGAAGTCACCTGAAGACTTACCACGAGTGATTGGGCGAGGTCTGTGTGACCTTAGCTCAAGGAGAATACGGTGAGGACTGTGTGTCCGGGACTGTGTGTCCTCAGGTTTAAATACCTAGCCGCTCCAACCAGATGTACAACTGAGACAGTAGTTGGAACTGGTCTACCAAATCATTGTCTTCACCAAGCTCACTGGTTCTATTTCCTCAACTCTTTCATTTCCTCATATATGTGTTTGAAGACTTTGACTGAAGACTTTCTCAATTTCCTCAGTTCAATTTCTTCAGTCGGTTTGTCTTCATCCTGTGTTATCTTGTGCTTACGCTTTCTGTACTCTGTGCATGTCTTCATTTCATCATGATAAATATGCTTGTGTTCTGTTATGTTTACTTTTGAGTACTTATTCCGCTGCTAGTAGTTCTTCGCTAAGGAATTTCCTCTCCTGCAAATTCCTCAGTGAAGAATTCATAAAAATCGCCTATTCACCCCCCCTCTAGTCGATATAACACACTTTCATTTCTCGCACGCACTCTTGCTTCCTATCACCCACACACTATATATGTCTCTCCATACATGAATTTATAGGTTGATCTCTTTTGCACAATCGTTGTGTCTTACTCCCTCTGCTCTCCATAGATGCATGCTCCAGCCCATGCCACTATCTCTTAAAGACAAAAACACATGCTCAATTGTCGGGCCTTCTTCCCTTCACTCTCACATGCATGCATATTGTCATACCGATCCGTCTCTCCCATGTCGTTGATCTTATGACTTATGTCTTCTTTCTTTTATCTCGATCATGCATGCACACACACACACACAGATCCATGTATACATGTATACCTCTCGCACATGCACGTTCAAGGTCTCTATGTCTCTATACGTAGTTAATTACCCTCAACCCTAACGCCACATCGAATCGTTCTCTTCTTGTGTGCACATAACTTCCGTCTGGATAGGTAAAACACACACTCACACTTAACAATCTCCTTCTAGCCACCCCCTTCTCACTCTTCCCCTATATCCCTGAAACTAATAAGACCATCCTTTATTTAATTCCCGCCTACATGCACCATCAATATATAGTAGTCTTCCTCTGTGTCTCTCGAACAAACACGTTCTCTCGATGTCGACTCCTCTCATGCGCACACACCTTCTCTTCCCTCTCTACGGGCCTTTTCTCTCTTGCACCCCATCGTTGGTGGCCTCTGCCATACACATCACCTCTCTATGATGAAGCCACACACACTTAAATTACATCTGTCACCGAGGACCCCGCGTCACACACGCACACGCACCCCCACCCCCTACACACATGCACCCACCCACCCACCCCCCACACGCACTAAGACTCCATCTCTCTCACACACACACGCACCCACCCACCCTCCCAGACACACATGCACACACTAAGACTCCATCTCACACACACATGCTCTAGGTGGAGCATTTGTTCCTACCAGCCTTCGTCCAACCTTACCCGTATGATAAACAATCACCTTAATTTACTTGTATAACATGGACAAAATCCACTTTACTTTAGTAGTTAGCAAACTTATCATCTCTACTCTTATAAAAAACCGAGTTGGTGATGATGGTGTTCCCGCCATCTTGTAATATAGACCGTCCGATATATATATGACGGGTAGAAAGCAAACTATGGTAATTTTACAAAAGATACCCGCACCTATCTCCACATCCTTATCTCCCACAACCTCATTGCTGAGCGATTAAGAAAGGAAGTCTCTGGAACAATATAGCATGGTGGCCGCTGCCGCCTGCCGGCGTCGTCCATCCCCATGCCTGCGCTCAGTCCAACCACCAGTCACCACCACGCTCCACTCCTCCTCACATTATCTCTCATCTTTCATCTTTTTGATGAAATTCTCAAGATACCAGTTTTCCGATAAAATTCTCGAGATATCATTAGTTTTTACACATGGGATTACTCCTGCATGGGTCAATCACAATAGGTGTTTTGTAAAAAAATGCATACTGATGTTCCGTGCAATGCACGAGCATCTTGCTTGTAATTATATAACGCAAATCAAGAGCAGGAAGTGACATTTTTCTTACACAACCATGTTAACATGGCCACGTAAATCACTAGCTAAAGTGTAATACCATTATACTTATATCCTGATGCAAAAAGGCTGAGTACATGTCCGAAGAGTAGAGTCGCACACACACACTCTATCTCTCAGAATATCACACACACACACACCAGTTACGTGACGCCCACTTAAGCAGACACGTATGTTACAATTTGTGCACCCGCCCAGGGGGTAGGCGCGCCCCCACCCTCATGGCCCCACGGAGCTCCACCGACATACTTCTTTTGCCTATATATACTCTTATACCCTAAAGACATCAAGGGGCCACAAAACCACTTTTCCACCGTCGCAACCTTATGTACCCATGAGATCCCATCTTGGGGCCTTTTCCGGCGATCTGCCGGAAGGGGAATCGATCACAGAGGGCTTCTACATCAACACCATAGCCTCTCCGATGAAGTGTGAGCAGTTTACCACAGACCTTTGGGTCCATAGTTATTAGCTAGATGGCTTCTTCTCTCTCTTTGATCTTCAATACAAAGTTCTCCTCGATGTTCTTGGAGATCTATTCGATGTAGTACTCTTTTGCGGTGTGTTTGCAGAGATCCGATGAATTGTGGGTTTATGAACTTGATTATCTATGAATATTATTTGGTTCTTCTCTGAATTCTTATATGCATGATTTAATATCTTTGCAAGTCTCTTCGAGTTATCGGTTTAGTTTGGCCTACTAGATTGATCTTTCTTGCAATGGGAGAAGTGCTTAGCTTTGGGTTCAATCTTGCGGCGTCCTTTCCCAGTGACAGTAGGGGCAGCAAGGCACGTATTGTATTGTTGCCATTGAGGATAAAAAGATGGGGTTAATATCATATTGCTTGAGTTTATCCCTCTACATCATGTCATCTTTCTTAAAGCGTTACTCTGTTCTTATGAACTTAATACTCTAGATGCATGCTGGATAGCGGTCGATGTGCGGAGTAATAGTAGTAGATGCAGAATCGTTTGATGTACTTGACATGGACGTGATGCCTATGTTCATGATCATTACCTTAGATATCTTCATAATTATGCACTTTTCTATCAATTGCTCAGCAGTAATTTGTTCACCCACCGTAATGCATGCTATCATGAGAGAAGCCACTAGTGAAACCTATGGCCCTTGGGTCTCTTTCTTATTATATTGCATCTCTTTTATTAAAGCATCTCATTTACTATTTTGCAATCTTTACTTTCCAATCTATACAACAAAATACCAAAGATATTTATCTTATTATCTCTATTAGATCTCACTTCCGCAAGTGACCGTGAAGGGATTGACAACCCCTTTATCGTGTTGGTTGCGAGGTTCTTGATTGTTTGTGTAGGTACTAGGTGACTTGTGCGTTGTCTCCTACTGGATTGATACCTTGGTTCTCAAAAACTGAGGGAAATACTTACGCTACTTTGCTGCATCATCCTTTCCTCTTCAAGGGAAAATCAACACACGCTCAAGAGGTAGCAGTGGTCGGGGCCGCAAACCCTTCGAAGATCATGTCTCCTTGGATATCAGCGACATAATTCAGGTTCCCAAAACTGATCTGATGACCAGGGGCGTAGCTGTCGATCTCTTCAAGGTGGCCAATTGAATTGGCATGCAGAGCGAAGCCGCCGAACAAAAACATTTGACCGGGGAGGAAAGTTTCACCATAAACATCATCGATGTTGATGATTGAGCAAGCCATCGAACCTTCTGTCGACGGCGCAGTGGAACTCTCAATGAAAGCACCAATGTCAGTGTCAAAACCGGCCGATCTCGGGTAGGGGGTCCCGAACTGTGCGTCTGAGGATCGAAGGTAACATGAGACAAGGGGACACAATGTTTACCCAGGTTCGGGTCCTCTTAATGGAGGTCATACCCTACTTCCTACTTGATTGAATTTGATGAGTATAAGGGTTACAACAGTCGATCTACCTCAAGATCGTAATGGCTAAAACCTAGTCATCTAGCCTATGTAAATTCCGATAGCCTCTATGGACTAAACCCTCCGGTTTATATAGACACTGGAGGGGCCTAGGGTTGTACAGAGTCGGTTTACAGAGAAGGGAAACTACACATCCGGACGTCAAACTTGCCATCCACGCAAAGGAGAGTCCCATCTGGACAGGGAGGAAGGCCTTCCATCTTGTATCTTCATGGCCCATTAGTCCAGCCCATGCTACGCAGCCCGGACACCCGAGGACCCCATAATCCAGGACTCCCTCAACATGTAACTCTTTGCTTGATCTGTCATTCTTATGCATTCACATGTTCTTATATTCTATCTTCAAATGATTGCATACATGTAGGGCGAGCTTATGCATGTTACATGTCTTTCCAAAGCTTTACCCATTACTCTGCATATCTTTAATCTAAAGCTTTGATGTATGTTGTCATCAATTACCAAAAAGGGGAGATTGAAAGCACAAGTGCTCCCTGGGTGATTCTGGTAATTAATTTCAACATATCTCTTGTTGGACTAATGCTTTTATCTGGTGTATTTCAGAAAAGTTCAACAATGGTGTGGCATGGACAAGAGGATGTGGAACCCCTTCAAAATGCAAGGGCACATATTGGCAAAAGCTCAAGACTATTCATTTATATTTTAGTGATCCAAGATCACATTGAGTCCATAGGAAAGACAATACTATTAAAAGGGGATGCGGTGTTGCTTAATGGTCTACTTACTCAAAGTGCTTAGTGATATTGCTCCAAAACCCTCAACCACTTTCTCATTTCCAAATATGTCCAAAACTCAAAGTCAAACTCGGCCCCACCGAAACATCCTATCCGGCGCCACCGAGTTCACTTGACCTAGCCACTGCTAGAAACCCTAACACTTCAATCACATTGATACAGATCTCGGTCTCACCAAGATGGCCTTGCAAACTCTCTGTTTCCTTTGTAACATTTTGGTCTCACTGAAATGAGCGATCGGTCCCATCGAGTTTTCTTGACCAACTCTTTGTTTGCTCTTTGCTGAAATTGGTCTCACTGAGTTCAAGCAATCGGCTTCACCGAGATGAGGTTTTGCCCTAGCCCTAGCACATCGGTCCCACCGAGTTGTTCCAGTCGGTCCCACTGAGATTCCTAACGTTCACATTTTGAACTGAATTGGTCTCGCCGAGTTCTTCTATTCGGTCTGACCGAGTTGGGTCAAATGTGTGTAACGGTTGGATTTTGTGTGGAGGCTATATATACCCATCCACCCTCTTATCCATATATGAGAGAGCCATCAGAACGTGCCTACACTTCCAGCCTACGTTTTCCGAGAGAGAACCACCTACTCATGTGTTGAGATCAAGACATTCCAATCCAACCACAAGAATCTTGGTTTCTAGCCTTCCCCAAGTTGCTTTCCACTCAAATCATCTTTCCACCATATCCAAATCTATGAGAGAGAATTAAGTGTTGGGGAGACTATCATTTTAAGCACAAGAGCAAGGAGTTCATCATCTACAGACCATCTATTACCTTTTGGAGAGTGGTGTCTCCTAGATTGGTTAGGTGTTGCTTGGGAGCCTCCGACAAAACTATGCAATTGAACCAAGAAGTTTGTAAGGGCAAGGAGATCGCCTACTTCATGAAGATCTACCCGAGTGAGGCAAGTCCTTCGTGGGCGATGGCCATCGTGGGATAGATAAGGTTGCTTCTTCGGGGACCCTTCGTGGGTGAAGCCCTCCGTGGACTCGCGCAACCGTTACCCTTTGTGGGTTGAAGTCTCCATCAACGTGGATGTACGATAGCACCACCTAGCGGAACCACGCCAAAAATCTCCATGTCTTCACTGCGTTTGCACACTTCAATCCCATCCATTTACTTTCTTGCAATTAGCATGCTTTACTCTTTTCGCTTCTCATACTCTTTCCATGCTTGCTTGAAATGTATTGTGAATGCTTAAACCTGTGCTAAAACTCCACCTCAACTTGAAGAACTTAAAAATTGCCACTTTTACTTGTTGAGGGTCTAATCACCCCCCCTCTAGACCCCTCTTCTCGATCCTTTAACATGATCATTGCCTTGAATATTGTCATAACTATGCGCTTTCCTATCGATTGCCCAACAGTATTTTGTTCACTCACCATATGTTATGTGCTCAAAAGAGAAGCCTCTAGTGAAAACTATGGCCCTCGGATCTAATTTTATCATATATAAAAACACAAAAATTCCTTGCTGCACTTTTCTTTATTTATTTTGTTTTGTAGTTTATCTATTTACCTACCACTACGAGATTTGGTCCTTGCAAATAACCGCCGAGGGGATTGACAACCCCCTTGTTTGCGTTGGGTGCAAGTATTTGCTTTTGTGTGTGCAGGTGCCGCTAACGAGGTTTTGTGAGGTTCTCCTACCGGATTGATAACCTTGGTTCTTAACCGAGGAAAATAATTATCTCTAGTATAATGCTTCATCCTCTCCTCTTTGGGGAAATGCAATGCAGCTCACAAGTAGCAGCTGGACACATGAACGAAGTGGCACCGACTTGGCTGGAATATTTCATCGAACATGTCACAGGCGCCATGCTGATGTAGACAGGGCATGCATCATGGGGAAGATCAAGGAACTCATGGGCCTTGGTAGGGAAGGAGACATCTAGGAGGACGACAAGCTTGACGACGACGTCTGGAGTGGTCGCCACGAGTGCGCACTCGTCCGATCTTGCAACAACAACACAACGGGTGCTTTTTTAACACAGTACAACCAAAGTCGCTCACATACATGAGCATACACTCACCCCTATGAATGCACGCACACTCTACCCCTATGAGCACCTCCGAGAGACTGAGTTGGCACTTCATCTTGACATGGGGGATGCTGTCAAGGAAGACTTGGGGGATGCAACCTGGACGTGGGGTGGCGGGCTGATGCTAACTGTCCCAAGAATGTTGAGGGTGCTGAGCTCACCATTACCACATGTGGCTACCCCAATGGCTGTTGTGGTGTTGTGGAGGTCGACCATAGGCTCGAGGACGAGTGTGCTGGTGTTGTTGCGAACCTCCTTTGCATTGGTGGGTGGAGCAGGGGTTGTGAACCTCCTAAGCGCGAAGCCCGGGTCGCTACCATCCTTCCTCCAAACTCACCGGAGTCGGAGGAGGAGAAGGAGGTGGACCAGGATGTGACCATGGAGGACTCGGAGCCGTAGGAGGAGGAGGACAATGACGTGGGCGAGGCGAATCTGGCACCTCCGGCTGCGGGCTTTGGCATGGTTGATGCCATGATGGAGTTTGAGGTGGCCCAAGCGGAGTAGGCAGCAGAGCAGCATGCCATCCTTGACTCCATCTGGTCAGAGGCTGAGGTGGAGGCCAACCGTCGCTTCCTCCGCCACAGAGCTCGACAAAATTTTCACCGGGATAGAGTCTAGCGGGGAGCCGGAGGTGCAGCACGCCATCCACCCGGAGGAAGGGTCTTTCGACACCGTTGGCATGGAGGTCGTTGACATTGCTGACGAAGGCGAGTAGTGTAGTCTAGCTTAGGTATTTACATAGTATGCAGATTTTATTTTGCATGCTATGGATTTTGGGTATCTAATATAAGGTAGTTAGATGCAACTAAGGAAAGGCGAGGGGTGATCGGTCACTCTCCGCGGATGAGGTCCGGCTATAGATGCTCTTAGATCATCTACAAACACGGTTATCTATTCTAATGATCTATATGCACACGGGCGCGTCCGCTGTCATTGACTGGATATAGTGTATTTCGATTGCTCCACAACCACAACTGCCTAATTTTTGCAACCAAATTCATACAAGCCACGCAAAAGTATGTAGATCCATAGCATAGAGCATAAAAAAAACCAAATCCGATATTGAACATAGATGCAATTCATCAATAGGGTCGACCTAGTTCAAACATAACCTAAACAAAACATAAAACATGTAATCTAACATAAGGGGTAGCCGGAGTCCACCACTTCCTTGCCGGTCGCTTTCCCCTACAGTCTCGGTTGTGGTCCTCCATGTACGCATCGGCAAAGAGCGGGGTGACTTCATGGTTGTCATCGTCCGTTGTCGTGCCACTATCGTTGTCGGAGGAGGAGCTCACGTAGCCCTCCATGTGTCGGGCGGCGCGATCCTGCTCTGCCACGAAACGTTCGGCTCTATTCGCCACCTCCTCCTTCCTAGTGAGCCTCTCCAACGCCTCCAGCGCCCGGCAGAGCGCAACTGTGTTCTTGCTGTTGGGGAACGTTGCATGGAAAAAATCTATGCACACTCAAGATCTATCCATGGAGATGTATAGCTACAAGAGGGGGAGAGCATCTTCATACCTTGAAGATTGCTAAGAGGAAGCATTTATCAACACGGTTGATGTAGTCGTACACCTTCACGATCCGTCCCGATCAAGTACCAAACGTACGGCACCTCCGCATTCAACACACATTCAGCTCGATGACGTCCTTGCCTTCTTGATCTAGCAAGAGGGGCGAAGTAGTAGATGAGTTCCGGCGGCACGACGGCGGGGTGACGGTGTTGGTGAAGGACAATCTCCGCAGGGCTTCGCTAAGCACAATGGAAACTATGATGAAGGATAAACTAGGGGGACAGGGTTGCCGACACACGGCTTGGTGTATCTTGATGTGTCTTGGGTGCTAGCCATGTCCCTCTATTTATATGTTGAGCCTTGTGGTCGAAACTTGGAGTAAAATCCTCCTCAAAGTCGTTTTGCCCGAAAGGCCAGAGTCCTTCTCGGACTCCAGGCCCAGACGCCAGGGTTCCCGGCGTCTAGCCCCCAGACATGAGGGTTCCTGGCGTCTGGCCCCTGGACTCCACAAAATTTCCTTTTGCACTTTCCAAAACCATCGTGGGCTTTACCCCTTGGCCCAAATAAAGTGCTCTCGTGCCCAAACATTTCGGGAAACATCCAAAACCCCTTCTGGTGAATCCGGAACCCTTCCGGAAACCAAACACTATTATCCCATATATTAATATTTACCTCCGGACCATTCCGGAGCTCCTCGTCATGTTCGTGATCTCATCCGGGACCCCGAACAACATTCAGTCACTAACATGCATAACTCATATAATACTATATCGTCAACGAGCGTTAAGCGTGCGGACCCTACGGGTTCGAGAACTATGTAGAAATGACTGAGACACCTCTCCGGTCAATAACCAATAGTGGAACCTGGATATCCATATTGGTTCCTACATATTCTACGAAGATCCTTATCGGTGAACCTTATGACAACATACGTAATTCCCTTTGTCTGTCGGTATGTTACTTGCCCGAGATTTGATCGTTGGTATCTTCATACCTAGTTCAATCTCATTACTGGCAAGTCTCTTTACTCGTTCTGTAATATATCATCTTACAACTAACTCATTAGTCACTTTGCTTGCAAGGCTTTTTATGATGTGTATTACCGAGAGGGCCCAGAGATACCTCTCTGATACTCGGAGTGACAAATCCTAATCTCGATCTATGCCAACTCAACAAACACCTTCGGAGATACCTATAGAGCATCTTTATGGTCACCCAGTTACGTTGTGATGTTTGATAGCACACAAGGTATTCCTCCGGTATTCGGGAGTTGTATAATCTCATAGTCAAAGGAATATGTATTTGGCATTAAGAAAGCAATAGCAATAAACTGAAGGATCAATATGCTAACCTAACAGATGGGTCTTGTCCATCACATCATTCTCCTAACGATGTGACCCCGTTATCAAATGACAACTCATGTCTATGGTTAGGAAACCTTAACCATCTTTGATCAACGAGCTAGTCTAGTAGAGGCTCACTAGGGACACGGGATTTGTTTATGTATTCACACATGTATTTAAGTTTACGATCAATACAATTCTAGCATGAATAATAAACCTTTATCATGAATAAGGAAATATAAAATAACAACTTTACTACTGCCTCTAGGGAATATTTCCTTTACGACGCTGACGGCGGGCGTCCATCTCCATCGACATGTACGGATGCCAGATTGCAACATGGAGCGCCTCATCATCATTGTCGAAGGCGAGCGGTAGTGCCTCTGGGCTAGATCTAGATGATCCACAGCCTTGCACCACCGCCTTTTTTGATGGGAAGGACAGTAGGAGAGGCTCCTACTGTGTTTTCATATATAATGGAGGTGTTTACACAGTTACATCATATGTACAAGTAGCCCAACCCTACCAAACTAAGATGTTAGGTCTGGTTAGAGGCTAAAAGCAAGATACAAACCAAGTAAGTATAAATGGAAACTACTAATGTGTCAAAGATCAGCTAAGAAGGAACTTATGAGGGCAGAGTGAGCCCTCTTGGTTCTGTGCTGTAGTAGTCCAAAGTCTTCCTTGAACCTCCGAAACCAGGAGTTGATGGAAGGATCCACCCTTCTAAAATGCTTGTTGTTTCTTTCCTTCCATAAGCTCCAAGCTGCCACGAGGAAAATGTTAAGGAATAGGGGGCCGCTCTAGGAGTCTTTGGTGATTTGCAAAACTTGTAGTCGGCATTCAAACATTGGCCAGACGATCCCTAGTTGACTCCAACATGCTTGACTGAAGGGGCATGTAAAAATCATATGATCCACCGTCTCTTCATTTGGGTCCCCACAAAGAAGGCAGTTGTAATCATTACCGATGTCATAGTGGCGTCGTTTGAGCATGTTACGGGTGTTGAGTCTGTCATGGAATAATAGCCAGCCGAAGACCTTAATCCTCATGATGCAATGAGAGCGCCAGAGACTTTTGAAGATGGGGTGGGCATGGGCGTCTTTGAATAAGTACTGATAGTAGTCTATTGATCTGTATTCTGTCTTGCCCCAGATACAGTGCCAAACATCGTTGATGGAAGTGCTCGGGCTCATGTGCATGGAGAGCTTTTGGATATCACGTACCTCAGATAAGGCCTGTGGTGAGAGCGGTAGGTGAAACGCCGCCGATAGGGACGTGGTCTCCAAAAACTCCTTAATGGAAATATCCTCATGCATGGCAAAGGAGAAAGCATGGGGGTGCGTGTTTTGGAGTTCATTGTGTCCCCAGAGGTCTTTCCAAAGTAACGCAGACGCGCCAGACACCACTTGTACCTACGAGATGCCGCGGAAGATGGGGGTAAGCTTCAAGATGTCGCGCCACCAGAAAGAGCCGACCGGTGGCACAACATGTGGTATCTTGTCGGTATAGTAGGCATCCCATAGAAGTTGCACCCAAGGTATATCCATCTTGTTGTAAAACTTATGTAGGAATTTCATTAGTAAGGCTTCATTTTGCAGCTTGATGTTAATGACCCCGAGACCTCCATGCTTCTTTGGCTTACAGACCATTTCCCATGCAGCAAGGGAGCTGCATTTTTCACCTTGTTCAGATTTCTTGGTCCAAAGACATCGCCTCCTGATCTTGTCTAGCATCTCAATTAGTTTTGGCGGGAACTTAAGCGTGCACATGGCGTAAATGAGGAGCGAGGTGACCGTAGCATTGAGCCAAGATAGCTTACCGCCATACGACATCATTGCAATAGTGGAGGTGAGACGTCGTTCAGCACTGCAGACAAGTGGCATGAGATATAGGATCGTAGGTTTGGAGGTGCCAAGGGGTAGTCTGAGGTAAGTGAATGGCATCGTCCCAACAGAGCAACCAAATAGATTTGCAAAGGTAGTGGCTGCAGCAGCAGAGAGGTTGATTGGTATGAGTGTGGACTTATGAAAGTTGATTCGCAAACCAATCGAGGAAGCGTAGTTAGTGAGCATCTCTTTCATGGTGGCCGCTTGTTGCAGGCAGGCTGGCATTATTAGAATCGTATCATCGGCGTATTGTATCACCGGGTATTCCTTTTGACCTGGGCACGGGAAGGGCAGTTGGATTCGTCCTTGTTGGAAAGCATCATTGATGGCCGCCTAGAGGAGGTCAGTGGCCAGGACAAAGATTAGGGGGGACAGTGGGTCACCCTGGCGTACACCCGTACGGCAATGAAACTGTCGGCCAGGAACCCCGTTAAGCAGCACAGAAGATCTGCCAGTGGAAAAGATACAGTCAATCCACGGCAGTCACTCGTCGTTGAAGCCCATGTGTTTCATGATGTTAAGCATGGGGGCATGTTCGATCGTGTCGAAGGCTTTGGCGAAGTCCAATTTCATAAGAATAATCTCTCTCTTTGAGGCTTGGCACTGATGAATGTACTGGAAGGCCCAGGCGAGGCAGTCTTGGATCGTGCGACCTTTGATGAAACCGTATTGGTTTGTGTGAACTATTTGTAAGATGACACGCTGTAAGCGATTGGACAGAAGTTTAGTAATGAGCTTGAGACAACAGTTTAGGAGTGTGATCGGCCTGTAATCATTAACCGTCTCAAGAGAAGTCATTTTTGGGATCAGAGTGATCAAGCCATCATTTATGCTTGTGAGGTTCAGGCTGCCCTCGTAGAATTGTTTGCACAGAGAGTAGAATTCATGTTTGATTAAGGGCCAACAAGCTTTAAGGAATGCACCACTAAACCCATCCAGACCAGGTGCTCTATCTGAGGGCATATCTTTAATTACTTCATCGATCTCCGCATGTGTGAATGGAACAGTCAGTTGGTCCAGGTTTGCATGAGGCTGTATGATGTCAGGTAGAGTGAACTTCATCTCGGTTGGTCGAGAGGTGCCCAGACGATCAGTATAAGTTTGAAAAAGTAGAGCCTCCTTCTCAGCGTGTTCATCTACAATTTCACCCACGTCATTTCTGAAGCTGGCAATGTTGTTGTGTCTATATCGTTCAGTGGCGACAGCTTGGAAGAACTTAGTATTTTCGTCTCCAAATTGCACCACCGCCTTCACTGCAAGACAATAGGCGTGGCCCTCTGTCTCTGGTTGCCATTGTTGCAGCTGTGAGCTGGGCGGTGCTGGCACCACCACCCAATGGCTCCTAGGAGGGACAATTGTTGGCGGTGTCGGTCCTTGCTGAAGATGGAAGGGAGTGTTTCCGACGCGGTGGCGGAGCAGCTACCCACACACGACAACGACTGTGATGTAGGGGATGAGGGGCTCCCACCTTGGACCATTCGTGAGTGGTGGAGAGAAATCTAGAGCGCGAGCTCCTCCTCGTCAGATGATCTTGATGTGTCCATGGCAGAGGGGATGAGAAAGATTGCAGATATGAAGGGAAGATACTGGAGAGGAGTGGAGCGGGCAAGAGGAGTGGGGCTAGGGTTCGTTGGCTGGGTTATTTTTGAGGTGGTGGGGGCGACACAGGCCATAGCAGGGTCCGATGTGACACCGGTGTACAGGCGCATCCGGGCCACCCTTTATCCGCCCAAATATGGGCTGGATATGGGGATTACCGGACAGCCCTGGCCTTTGTGCTGCTTATGGGAAGCCTAACTGGGTGCTAGTTTTTGGTCCAGACAATACCAAACAGCGGGCCCGGACATTTGGATCGGGTATAGGGCGTCCGGTTGTAGAGGCTCTCTAGGATCAAAAGTATGTCTAGAGGGGGTGATTAGACTACTTGACCAAATAAAAACTTATCCTTTTCCCAATTTTAGTTGTAGGAAAGTTTTAGCAATACTACCAAGTCAAGTACACCATGCACATGCAAGTCTAAGAGTTGAGCAACGGAAAGTAAAGACTTTGCATATGAATGTAAAGGAGGGATCGGAGAAATTAAACGCAATGAAGACATGATGATTTTTGCTGTGGTTCCGATAGGTGGTGCTATCATACATCCATGTTGATGGAGACTTCAACCCATGGAGGGTAACGGTTGCGCGAGTCCATGGAGGGATCAACCCAGGAAGGGTCCACGAAGAAGCAACCTTGTCTATTCCATCATGGCTTACGCCCACGAAAGATTAGCCTCACTTGGGTAGATCTTCGTGAAGTATGCGATCTCCTTGCCCTTACGAACTCCTTGGTTCGACTCCACAATCTCTTGGAGGCTCTCAAATGACATCTAAGCAATCTAGGAGTCACCACTCTCCAAAAGGTAATATATGGTGTTTTTGATGATGAACTCCTTGCTCTTATGCTTCAAATGATAGTCGCCCCAACACTCAATCACTCTCTCACAGATTTGGGTTTGGTAGGAGAGGGGATTGAATGAAAAGCAACTTGGGGAAGGCTAGAAATCAAGGTTTAAATGGTAGGATTGGAATCTCTTGATCTCAACACATGATTAAGTGTTTCTCTCTCAGAAAATGAGTAGTGGAAGTAGTGTTTTGTTATGATGGCTCTCCTAGAGAGTAAGTGGGGATGGATGGGTATATATAGGCTTCACCAAAAAATCCAACCGTTACAAGCTTTTGATCCAATCGGTGACTGAAAGTACATGTAGTCCCCATGTGTGGTTTTGGTAATTTATGACAATCCTTATGGAGTAACGTTTGTATTGAGATATACATGTGAAGAAAATTTCATTTGCATTCCATGAAGAATACTGGATGAATTGAAGGATGAAATCCATCAATACAAATATATGCATTGAGACTTGATAATGAATGACAATTCCTATGAAGAAACAATGGCATCAACTTATATATGAAGGCTTGTTCCTTAGGCGATGCAAGAAGGAGATTGAATGGATTCAGAATGAATGCCATATACATATAATTGTGCATCAAGATAGAGCTCAATGATTGAATCAAATATGATCAAGATGAATTCCATGTGAAGAACAAGATGTAATCTATACGGAGTTCATTGAAGGATCTTAGAGGTTTTCATGCTTAGGCTTATGGGGTGAGCCATGATGGATCATGGTCTTGAGAGAATGATTAAAGAGAAGAATTCTACATATGGCTTGAGATAGGATCATGATGAGCTCATATGTTGAGTCGTGGATGATTATGTCCTGAAGCAAGTAATTCATGTGAAGATTTTGTTGTGTCACTCAAGATATTGTGATGGAGCATGAAGAAGAACAAATTATGACCAATATAGTATTCATGGATAAACTCTATATGGTCATATGATAATTAAGCTATGGGTAATCATGTCTTGAAGAAATGAAGCATAGTGAAGAATTCAATATAGCCTTCAAGACATTAGGATTAAACATGGAGTAAAGAAAAAGGTTGACCAAGATAAAGATCAAAGAATCAAACTCTAAATGGTCAACACACAAGTTCAAATGATGCATCACATGGGATCTTGTGGTATGATAAGAAATTTTAATTGCACTTTGTGTACCAACCCATGCTATGTATTGTTTATGTTTATGAGGGTTAGGTTGTTCTCATGGGCTAGCATCGATAGAAAGATTCCAAGTGTCCATGAGATGATGACATCAAGTGTTCATGATCATGGTTGACAAGGGCAAGTTCAAGATAACCATCCCAAAGGATTACATGCTTGAAGCTTGTGGATGATCACCTTATGGACAAGTGAAGTTGAATACAAAGCAAAGCTTCCCACATTGTGTATGGGAGAGCTACTTGAAGACTTCACCAATGTCTTGCCTTTTACATGAGCCAAGAAGAAACATCAACATCAAGCTCAAGCTCAAGTGAAAGGCTCGAGTCAAAGGTATTAGTTCCTTTGGCGTTAGTGTTGTGGACTGATGACCACCGAAGAAACATATACACTCCATAATGGATTCTCGATAGCTATGTAGTGTAGCTCTTTTATGATTCTTGAGTTATTGGGATCCCACACTATTAAGAGGGGATCAAAGGGGTTTATGATGGATTTGCTCAGGTCAACATCTTCTGTACACAATTCCACTCCTATCCTATATACCAAATAAATCCATAGCCAACTAGGTTCCCCAAAGTATATGATCTTACCTTTCCATACTTTGCTGCCTCCATTTTGGTTTATCTTGGGTGTTTCTCTATGTGAGGACCTGGAGATTTTCCATAGCTTCAAAACAAGCCCAAGATCATCAAAATCGGAGCCCGGATGAGAAAGTTATGTATGTTCTACTTTTGGGGCGCTTGCAGTTTTTGTGTTGGCCGGATATCCGGGACTTGGCCCGGAAATCCGGTCGTAGATGTCCAGAACCGTGTTGAAATGCTGGTTGTGTCCTCCGGATGTCCGGTAACTTGAGCCAAATGCCCGGGGCCCCATCTTGGGCCAGATGTCCGTCCCCTGTACTCTGGCATCTGTTTTTCACATGCGTGTGTGTGCATTTCTCAGCCGCTAGATGTCCAGCCCGTGCCCAGATGTCCGGCCCAACACAACCACTTACTCACAAACGACTAGTTTTCTAGGCTTGTTATATATACCCCTCTACCAATCTGGTAGAGGGTTGAGCAATACATTCATATGAACCCTAGAACACAAAAGCCTCCCTCTCGCTTCTCCTACACGAAATCTTAGATCCCAGAGAGAATCGTGAGAGTTCTTGAGAGATTTTCCAATCAAGTGATAGATCCACTCCCTATCCCTCTTGTGACCAAAGGAATTCATGATTTGAGCAAGTCATGAGCATTCCCCCCTTGATCATGTTACTCTTGGAGGTTGGAGACTCCTAGGCGGTAGGAGTACTCCAGTGAGGAATCAACTTGTGATTGCCCCCGAAAAGTTTGTGAAGGTTTGGAGGCCATCGCAAGGTCTACCACTAGTGGTTGAGAAACGCCTTCGTGGTGTTGTCTCAAAGGGAGAATAGGGTGAGCCTTCATGGCGTTGTTGTGCCTTCGTGGTAACATCCACCTCTCTAACAGTGACTAGCTTCGCTCCGAGGAAGTGAACATCGGGATACATCCTCGTCTCCGTGTCTTCGGTTATCTCTAACCCTAGCCACTACTTGTGGTTTACTTTGGTCTCTTGACCTTGCATTCACTATATATTGTTGTCCTCATTATATTGTGTTGGCTATTTCCTTGAAGATATTATTTAGGCCTACACTTTATATCCCGCAATTCATACTTGCTACTATTGATATATCTTCTGTTTACTGTGAATTGCTAACTTGTGTCATACACTTACATATCTTGTGATATTGCTCAAGTAAGTTTGTGTAACTTACTTGTGCTTGTTAGTATCCTTGTTGTGCTCACCTCATTTACATTAAGTTGTTGGTGCACTTAGTTGAGCCTTGTATATTTAGGATTTGTGCTTGAAAAGTATCTGTTTAGTTTATTTCCGCATTAGGATAAAGACAAATCTATAGAAGTTTTTAAAAACGCCTATTCACCCCCTCTAGGCGAAATCGTGGTCCTTTCAATTGGTATCGGAGCTCGGTCTCTCCTTATTAGGCTTCACCGCCTAGAGAGTATCGATGTCGACTAGTTTTTTAGTGCACAAAAACACTTTTGATTTGGATGGCACAAATTATCAACTGTGGAGAATTCGCATGCTATGCCACTTTCGGGCCATGGGTCGAAATGCTTTGCGAATTGTTCTTGTTGGAATATCTATTGCAAAGGATGGGCTTTCTCCATCTATTGAGGATATGTATCTTGATTGTGATACTTCTCTTGTCATTCATCAAGATTTAACCTTTGAAGTGTTTATGGCAGTCACGACTTGCAAGTTGGCTCATGAGACTTGGACCAAACTTGAAGATATATATGGTGGGTCCAATCTTGATGAAGATAATATTCTATTGGGGGAGTTGATGGAGGAGTTATCCACATTTTTAAATCATGAAGATCTCTCTATTGCTTCCACCTCCGATTACTTGCACACTTCAATATCTCCCACTTCGCCAACATGTGGCTTGCCACAAGGTAATGACATGGTGAGTGAAGAAATATCTTGTGATGATGGTGTTAAGCTCATTAGGGATGATATGCTTGGTCTCCCGTGTTGCCATGATAGAAATGCTTTGGTTTCCTCTAGTTGTTTATGACTAACAATGTAGAGGAAATCAAGAAATACGAGGCACGCTTGATTGAAGAAGAACCCTCTTCTCCAAAAGAATCATCATCAACCTCCTTTGTTCACTTGTGCCTCATGGCAAAATGTAATGATGAGGTATCATCTTCTCTTAGTGATAGCAATGATAATTGTAATGAGGATGGTGATGATGATGACTTGACTCAAAATCTCTATGAGATTGGGAAAACTCTTCATAGAGCTAAAAATAACACTTATAAAAGGTTCCAAGATGTTCTTTCTTGCTTTGAAAAACGTAATAATTCATTTCTTAACGAGCAAGCTAAAAGTGAACAACTTGAACATGAACTTGCTAAGGCTTATCAAACTCTTAGAGACTTAAGATATTCAAAAGGAGAGATTGAAATTACTCATGGTAAACTTAAAGAGGATTTTGAGCTCCTTCTCCTTGAATGAAATAACGTCAAGGGAGAACTCATCAAACTCTCTAAGTCTCATGAGGAGCTTCAAACAACTCATGAGAAGTCTCTAATTGCTACTTGCTCATATGATATTGATAATGATGCTTGTGCTACTAACTAAATTTCATGTGAAGCATCAATTTTGAAGGATAATGTTGAGCTAAGGACTCAATTGGATTTGCTAACTAGAAATTATGGGAAATTGGAAGAAAGTCATGAAAAGCTCTTGGGAACTTATGAGGATCTTCTAATCTCCCATGATGGGCTAAAGTTAGCTCATGAGGCTATGGTCACTGATACGTCTCCGACATATCTACTTTTCCAAACACTTTTGCCCTTGTTTTGGACTCTAACTTGCATGATTTGAATGGAACTAACTCGGACTGACGCTGTTTTCAGCAGAATTGCCATGGTGTTATTTTTATGCAGAAATAAAAGTTCTCGAAATGACCTGAAAATCAATGGGGAATTATTTTGGAATTTATAAAAAATACTGGTGAAAGAATCAAGGCCAGGGGGCCCACACCCTATCCACGAGGGTGGGGGGCACGCGTGCCCCCTGGGCGTGCCCCCTGCCCCGTGGGCCCCCTGGAGCTCCACCGACCTCAACTCCAACTCTATATATTCACATTTGGGGAGAAAAAATCAGAGAGAAGGATTCATCGCATTTGACGATACGGAGCCGCCGCCAAGCCCTAAACTCTCTCGAGAGGGCTGATCTGAAGTCCGTTCGGGGCTCCGGAGAGGGGAATCCGTCGCCATCGTCATCATCAACCATCCTTCATCACCAATTTCATGATGATCACCGCCGTGCGTGAGTAATTCCATCGTAGGCTTGCTGGACGATGATGGGTTAGATGAGATTTATCATGT
This sequence comes from Triticum urartu, assembly GCF_056163025.1. Lineage (NCBI taxonomy): Eukaryota > Viridiplantae > Streptophyta > Magnoliopsida > Poales > Poaceae > Triticum > Triticum urartu. The sequence continues at coordinate 358,793,710 of NC_141877.1, forward strand.
AATCGAGTTAGTTTTCTTAGGGTTTGATCCCTAGTATCCACTATGTTCTGAGATTGATGTTGCTATGACTTTGCTATGCTTAATGCTTGTCACTAGGGCTTGAGTGCCATGATTTCAGATCTGAACCTATTATGTTTTCATGAATATATGTGAGTTCTTGATCCTATCTTGCAAGTATATAGTCACCTATTATGTGTTATGATCCGTTAACCCCGAAGTGACAATAATCGGGATACTTACCGGTGATGACCATAGTTTGAGGAGTTCATGCATTCACTATGTGTCAATGCTTTGGTCCTCTACTCTATTAAAAGGAGGCCTTAATATCCTAGTTTCCATTAGGACCCCGCTGCCACGGGAGGGTAGGACAAAAGATGTCATGCAAGTTCTTTTCCATAAGCACGTATGACTATATTCGGAATACATGCCTACATTACGTTGATGAACTGGAGCTAGTTCTGTGTCACCCTAGGTTGTGACTATTACATGATCGATCGCATCCGACATAATTCTCCATCACCGATCCAATGCCTACGGGCTTTTCATATATTGTTCTTCGCTTATTTACTTTTCCGTTGCTATTGTTGCCATCACTATAAAACACCAAAAATATTACTTATGCTACCGTTACCTTTTGCTACCGTTACCATTACTATCATATTACTTTGCTACTAAACACTTTGTTGCAGATATTAAGTTTCCAGGTGTGGTTGAATTGACAACTCAACTGCTAATACTTGAGAATATTCTTTGGCTCCCCTTGTGTCGAATCTATAAATTTGAGTTGAATACTCTACCCTTGAAAACTGTTGTGATCCCCTATACTTGTGGGTTACCAAGACTATTTTCTGGCGCCGTTGCCGGGGAGCATAGCTCTATTCTTTGAGTCACTTGGGATTTATATCTGCTTATCATTATGAAGAACTTGAAAGATCAAAGAACAAGAATTTTCCCTCAACTACGAGGGGAGGTAAGGAACTGCCATCTAGCTCTGCACTTGATTCACCTTCTGTTTTGAGTAAAATTGCGACACCTAAACCTACTTCTGTTATTAATTCTGATATTTCGCATGTTATTGATGATGCCACTTCTGCTATGCATGATACTTATGGTGAAACTACTTCTATGCTTGATACTATTGTGCCACTTGGTGAATTTCTTGATTAGTAACTTGCTAGGGATAGAGAGAATGAAATTATTGAAACTGATAATATCGATGAAAGTGATGATGAAGATTCTCCCCCTAGATATGAATTGCATGTTGTGCCTGAGGGCTATGTTATGGATGAATAAACTGCTAGAGACTTTTCAGCTTGCAATGATAGATATGATCTTAAGAAACTATTAGCTAAGCTGAAAGAAAAATCTCTGAATGCTAGAATGAAATATGATCCTGCATATGCTACTTCACCTATCTTTATTACTGATAAGGATTATGATTTCTCCGTTGATCTTGAGATAATTACTTTGGTTGAATATGATCCTTTTTATGGCTATGAATCTGAAATTGTTGTGGCACATCTTACTAAATTAAATGATATAGCCACCCTGTTCACTAATGATGAGAAAACTCGCTACTACTATATCCTTAAAATATTTCCGTTCTCATTAAAGGGTGATGCTAATATATGGTTTAATTATCTATCATGGTTGTGTGCGTAGTCCCCAAGATATGATTTATTACTTCTTTGCAAAATATTTCCCTGCTCATAAGAAACAAGCCGCTTTAAGGGAAATATATAATTTTGTGCAAATTGAAGAAGAAAGTCTCCCACAAGCTTGGGGGAGGCTTCTCCAATTACTTAATGCTTTGCCTGATCATCCTCTCAATAAAAATGAAATACTTGATATCTTTTATAATGGACTAACCGGTGCTTCCAGAGATTACCTGGATAGTTGTGCTGGTTGTGTTTTCAGGGAAAGAACTGTTGATCAAGCTGAAATTCTATTGAATAATATGCTGACTAATGAAAATAGTTGGACACTTCCTGAACCAACTCCTAAGCCAACTCCGAAGAAAAGGGGTATTCTATTTCTCAGTCCTGAAGATATGCAAGAGGCAAAGAAATCTATGAAAGAAAAAGGTATAAAAGCTGAAGATGTTAAGAATTTACCTCCTATTGAAGAAATACATGGTCTTAATTTGCCACATGTTGAAGAAATACATGGTCTTGATAACCCGACACATGTAGTAAAGGTAAATTCTATCTATAGATATGATAAAGCTGAAGTCCCTCCTACTAAGTTTGCTAGCCAATAGTTAGATGAGTTTCATAATTTTATGGTTAAACAAGAAGAGTTCAATGCTTATGTTGGTAGACAGTTGAAACATAATGCTTATATGATAGAACACTTAGGTGATTATATGGCTAGTGTTAAAGGTGAACTTAAACTTATTAGCAAACATGCTTCTATGGTTACCACTCAAGTAGAACAAGTACTTAAAGTTCAGAATGATTTGCTCAATGAATTAAATAGTAAGAAAAATAATAATGTTGTTAGAGTTGTGACTAGAGATGGTAAAATGACTCAGGAACCTTTGTATCCTGAGGGCCATCCTAAGAGAATTGAGCAAGATTGTCAGAGAACTAATATAGATGCACCCAGTCCTTCTAAAAGGAAGAAAAAGAAAAATGATAGTACTTTGCATGCTTCTAGTGAACCTGTTGTTGACACACCTGAGAATCCCAATGATATTTCTATTTCTGATGCTGAAACACAATCTGGTAATGAACATGAACCTAGTGATAATGTTAATGATGATGTTCATGTTGATGCTCAACCTAGCAATGATAATGATGTAGAGATTGAACCTGCTATTGATCTTGATAACCCACAATCGAAGAATCAATGTTATGATAAGAGAGACTTTGTTGCTAGGAAGCACGGTAAAGAAAGAGAACCATGGGTTCAGAAACCCATGCCTTTTCCTCCCAAACCATCTGACGGAGTCCTGGATTAGGGGGTCTCCGGACAGCCGAACTATATCCTTTGGCCGGACTGTTGGACTATGAAGACACAAGATTGAAGACTTCGTCCCGTGTCCAGATGGGACTCTCCTTGGCGTGGAAGGCAAGCTAGGAAATACGGATATGTATATCTCCTCCTTTGTAACCAACCTTGTGTAACCCTAGCCCCCTCCAGTGTCTATATAAACCGGAGGCTTTTGTCCGTAGGACAACATACAATCAGACCATAGGCTAGCTTATAGGGTTTAGCCTCTCCGATCTCGTGGTAGATCAACTCTTGTACTACTCATATTATCAAGAATAATCAAGCAGGACGTAGGGTTTTACCTCCATCAAGAGGGCCCGAACCTGGGTAAAACATCGTGTCCCCTGCCTCCTGTTACCATCCGCCTTAGACGCACAGTTCGGGACCCCCTACCCGAGATCCGCCGGTTTTGACACCGACATTGGTGCTTTCATTGAGAGTTCCTCTGTGTCGTCACCGTTAGGCTTGATGCCTCCTTCGATCATCGATAGCGATGCAGTCCAGGGCGAGACTTTTCTCCCCAGACAGATCTTTATATTCGGCGGCTTCACACTGCGGGCCAACTCGCTTGGCCATCTGGAGCAGATCGAGAGTTACGCCCCTGGCCACCAGGTCAGGTTTGGAAGCTTAAACTACACGGCCGATATCCATGGAGACTTGATCTTCGACGGATTCAAGCCCCTACCTAGTGCGCCACACGGTCACGATGAGCATGATTTAGCTCTGCCGTCGGACAGTGTTCAGGAGATCGCGCCGGCAACCGCTCCGACCCTCAATTCGGAGCCAGTTGCACCATCCATGGACGGGTGGATAGACCCCGCCATGGAGGCCATATCCTCAGCGGCGATCGAGCCGAATATTGACCTTACCCTTCACGAGAGCCGTGATGCCAAGCTGCCGGATCCTTCCCCGGCCATGGACTCCGAACCGCCTGCGCCCGTGCCTATCGAATCCGACTGGGTGCCGATCATGGAGTTTACCTCCACGGATATCTTTCAGCACTCGCCCTTCGGCGACATACTGAACTCATTAAGGTCTCTCTCCTTGTCAGGAGAGTCCTGGCTGAACTATGTCCGGCAGGATTGGGGTGCGGATAACGAAGAAATTCGCCGCCCACCCACCACCCACTTAGTAGCCACTGTCGATGATTTGACCGACATGCTCAACTTCGACGCCGAAGACATCGACGACATGGACGACGATGCAGGAGGCGAACAAGAACCACTGCCCACAGGGCACTGGACAGCCACCTCGTCATATGACATATATATGGTGGACACACCCAAAGAAAACGACGATGAGGAACGGAAGGACGCAGTGAAGGGTTGTTCCATCGAGAAGCAGTCAAAGCAGCGGCTTAAGCGCCGCTCCAAATCCCGCCTCGGCAGAAACAACGATCATATAGACCCAGCGATAGAGTAGGGTGAACCATCGCCCGACCAGGGCAACATGGAGAATCAAACCGAACAACCGGACCCCGTTGAAGATAACAGTCCGGACGACATCACACCGGACAGGCACCCGGAGCAATAGAATGCCCATCAAAGGCTGGTTGCCACTGTGAGGAGTCTGAAAAAGCAGAAGCAAAGGCTCAGGGCTGCACAAGACACACTCAGAATCAGATGGAGTGAAGTACTCAACACTACAGCGAAGTACGGCGGTAATCGCCACACCAAGAGCTACCCGAAGCGAAAATTGCTACCTGAATTCGATGAGGAGGCCTTAGATCCCCCGCAATTAAAAAACAAAACAGCCATACAGTCGGATAGACGACCTCGTGACCAACGCAGAGCGGCAAACGACGCCGCACATAAGCCAGTACGCGATCCACACGAGGGCTCGCATCAAAAGGACGGCGCAACCAGATCCATATACGGGCCACGCGAGCGCGCTCCAACATGCAATGCAACACAACAAACATCCGAACACCACCGTACACCCAAATACAGGGGTGCCGCACACCCCCTATGTTTCACCGATGAGGTGCTGGATCATGAATTTCTAGAGGGATTCAAACCCGTAAACATAGAGGCGTATGATGTAACGATAGACCCTGGGGTCTGGATTGAGGACTACATCCTCCATATCCATATGGCTCGAGGAGACGATCTCCACGCCACCAAGTACTTACCCCTCAAGCTCAAAGGGCCAGCTCGGCACTGGCTTAAAAGCCTCCCCGAAAACTCCATTGGAAGCTGGGAAGAGCTCGAAGACGCCTTTCGGGCAAATTTTCAAGGGACCTATGTCCGACCACCGGATGCAGACGATTTAACTCATATAACTCAACAGCCCGGAGAGTCAGCCCGAAAGCTTTGGAACAGGTTCCTCACTAAAAAGAACCAAATAGTCGACTGTCCGGACGCCGAAGCCTTAGCAGCTTTCAAGCATAGCGTTCGAGACGAATGGCTTGCCAGACACCTCGGCCAAGAAAAGCCGAGAACAATGGCAGCACTAACAAGCCTCATGACCCACTTTTGCGCGGGCGAGGACAGATGGTTAGCCCAATGCAGCACCAGCAAACCAAGTACATCCGAAGTCAGGGACGGAAACGGGAAATCATGACGCAGCAAAAACAAGCGCCGGAATAAAGAAGACAGCCCGAAGAGCACGGCGGTAAACGCCGGATTCAAAAGCTCTTGGCTAGGTCAGCAAAAGCTGCCCTCCAAAGGCAACACAGACGAACTGTCCAGCCTTAACAAGATTCTGGACCAAATATGTCAGATCCATAGCACCCCCGATAAACCTGCAAATCATACCCATAGAGAATGTTGGGTCTTCAAGTAGTCCGGCAAGCTCAACGCCGAACACAAGGGGCAGGATACACCAAGCGAAGACGAGGACGAGCCTCGCAAGCAAAGCACTGGGGAACAAAAGAAATTCCCACCAGAAGTTAAAACAGTAAACGTGTTACACGTGACAAAGGGGAGAAGCAAAGCGGCACTCCTAGAGACACATGTCCCAGGGCCTATCACAGCGGAGTTCTGCCACTGGTCGTCCCAACCAATCACCTTCGACCATCGAGATTACTCGGAAAGTATCTGGCGTGCAGGATGGGCTGCCTTGGTGTTAGACCCGATAATTGACGAATACCACTTCACACGAGTCCTGATGGACGGCGGCAGTAGTTTAAACCTGATATATCAGGACACAGTCCGCAAAATGGGGATAGACCCAACAAAAATTAGCCATAGCAATACTACCTTTAAAGGAGTAACGCCAGGCCCAGAAGCCCATTGCATGGGCTCCCTACTACTAGAGGTTATATTCGGCTTCCCCGATAACTTCCGCAACAAAAATTTAACCTTCCACATCGCTCCGTTCCAAATTGGCTATCAAGCACTACTCGGACGCGAAGCTTTCGCTCGCTTTAATGCAATACCGTATTACACTTCCGTCATGCTTAAGATGCCCGGTCCACGTGGCATCATTACAGTAAATGGAAATATTGAGCGCTCCTTGCACGCGGAAGACCGTGCGGCTGCCACACTAAATGGCCTCACCAACTAAAGCATCTGATAGGTCGTTAAGACCATGGACATGGTTGGACGAGTCCGGTGCAGCTATATGTAATTGATACAGGGTTGATGGCTATACCCCTATTACAATACAAGGGGCTCAACGCGCGCACACAAGTGACAATCAAGCTCAACTTTACTCATTTTGAACTATATATTGTTTATTTAGTATAACTTACCTTTTGCACGGCAACTTTTCAATTAAGTTCCTCTCTTTTTCAGATGATCGTCGTGCTACACCCGTCCAGAATACGACACAACGGAGACACAGGCGCAGACGTGCAACAGGGACCCGTTCCAAGGATTGTTTTTAGATTAAGACCCTGCGTAAACCTTTTTTACTGTCTCTTGTTGATACACATCCCCTGGATTCTCAGTACAATTGAGAAGGATGCCCACGTATTGGCATGTGGCCACGTCAGAATATTGCACGTATCTGGAGACCAGGGGCTTATTACGAAGGGCACTGTTTAGGCCCGGTTTACATCATAAAGACCGAATACCTTAGGGAGTGTTCGGCGTCGTGAGTTTGGCCTTATATGCATCAGATCCGAATCATGTCTTCAGTCAAATGTTGGGTTTGCCCGGCTCCTGTGTTTTGCTGCCTTACGTTCCGCTCTATCGACTAAGGCGGCACCAGGAGAACTACTTCGAGTGTGCCCTGGTTCATCCGGACGAGCACCTCAGTAGAGAAAGCCGAAAACTGTCTGTCATGATATATCGTGAGACTGGCCAACCACTCGATGACCTATCGGAATCTTCGGGATTCCCCCGCCTTAACGAAGGGCCGTTTCCCGGCCAGGCATGTACGCACCCCGAATTCGGATGAGTGCGGAGCCACCAGGGGCTATATAGTAGCCCCACTGTCAAAGTCCTCTGGCTAAGTGAAAGTGTTAAAGCATTATAGTCCGGTTGCCTAGTTCGCTACGCTATCACTTCCTTAATTGACCAAGATGTTGGATTAAGTGTGAACATGCGTCTTCTACGAACACCCCCGCATTATATGCGTGGGGGCTGAAGCCGACGACTGCAATCTTTCAGGTTATATACATATATACATAAACGGCCGCACAGGAGGCATCATAATACTTTCGGGCAAAAGTATAAATACAGCCTTAATAAACTTAATAAAACATTGTTTTTACAATGGGAATACATGTCATTCAAACATAATATTCTTTGAGCACTGGGCCTCTATCAAACGAGCGCCTTCAAGAACTTCTTCAAAATAGTGCTCGGCAGCCACTCGGCCTATGGCCGAACCCTGCGCCGCAACAGTGGTGGCATCCATCTCCGCCCATTATGTTTTGACACGAGCAAGGGCCATCCGCGAGCCTTCTACGCACGCCGACCTCTTCATCACATTAATGCACGACACCACACCAAGGAACTTCTGCACCAAACTAAAATAGATGTTCGGCTTGGGCCTTTCCGGCCACAGATGATCCACAACAGACCTCATGGTGAGTCCGGACAATCTATTCAGCTCGGCCCACTCGGCAAGCCGATCAGTCAATGGAAGCGGATGCTCTGGAGTGTTAAATTGTGATCAGAATAGCTTGTCCACTTCACGATCTGTTTGATCTCGGAAGTATTCGGCCGCATCGACAGCACTCGCTGCCAGGTCCAGATATGCGTCCGCCGAACTCCACAGCAGGTCTAGAGGGGCATACCGAGGACCTCCAAACTTCCTCCGTAGCATAAAGGGTTTCCCAGCCACGATATCCCCGGCTTGACGCAGCTCCTCCTTCTTTGCTCTCATCACAGAGCGGGTGTCTTTGGTCGCCATCGTGGCCTTTTCCAGGTCCGTCGCCTTCGCCCGGTTTTCTTCTTCAAGAAGCTGGCAACGGTCGGCAGTATCTTTTAACTTTACAGCCATCTTGGCCATTTTTTCCTTGCTCTCGCTATGCGCGGCCTTTTCGGCTCTTAACTCTTCGGCCGCCTTTAAAGAGGCCGCACTACTACTCCTTGCTTGCTCCTTGGCTCGAGCAAGCTCCGCCCGGAGGGTCTCCACGATGGTAGCTCCATCTGCAGTCACAACATATTAAAGATACTGGCATCATGCTGCTCTTACTTTGTGACATTCACCAGAAAAATCACTTACCCTGTGCCTCGTCAAGCCGCTTGTTAACAAGCACGATGTTGGCATCTGCAGCATCCAGTTGCCGCTTTAGTTCGGCAAACCCACCAGTCCGACTAGCCACCGGAGCTTCAACCACCTGCACATAAAGGCAGTCTGGTTATTACCTAGGATACGATCCTTTGTTTGTCGCCGTTCTCAACGACAACCAGAGTCTCAGGGGCTACTATCTACACAGGGCACACATAAATATGTGTGGTACTATCAAAAATGTATATCATTTCACGTACCTCAAAACCCGTCAGTAGAATCATAAAGGCTTCATGCAACCCGCTTTCGGCGGACGAAATCCTTTCAATCGCCGTACCCATAAATGTACGGTGCTCTTCTGAGATGGCCGCTCGCTCTAGCAGATCCTTCAGTACGTCCGACTGCATACCAGATGGTGCCGGACTCTTTTGATTGCTCTCTTCAAGAGCCGGATACTGGGGACTTCGGGTGGCCATAGGATTACCTTCTGGCCTTGCCGGATCAGGAGAAACCCTCCGCGACGACACTTCAAGGTCGCCCGCTTCTTGAGCTGGGGAGTCTGGGGGAGGAGTTTCGCTCTCCATCATCTCCGGAAGAAGATCCCCTGAAGACGAGCTCTGCTGAGAAGGGCTAAGATTCGAACTGCAAGATAAATGCTTCGGTTATTTTCCTCAGAAGTAAGGTAGGATATCTTCACTATTAAGTACTTTTTGATTACTTACAACTTGTTAGAGGGCTGATCCCCGTGCGGACATTGTGCGGCAAGAGCACCCTCCGAGGCAGTACCCTCTGGTGGAGATTTCTTCTCCCGTTTGGAAACCTTGGTTTCCGGATCTTCAGAGGTAGTCCTCTTCCTTCCCCGGGGCGAGAGAATGTCAGATTCTTCCCCGTGGTTATCCTCCCCCACGGAGGCGCTCATTCCCTCGGTTGGAATAGGTAGCGGTGGAGGCCCGCTTTCGCCCTCTTTATTCCCCCCTTCATCTTCCTTTGAGGGCACCAGGCAAGGTGCTGGCTCGAGCATCTTTTCCAGCACCGGATTGTCCAAGCCTTCAGGAAGGGGGGCCGAACACCGGATCATCTTTGCCTTTATTATCCAGTCTTGGTCAAAGAGTGATTCTTCAGAATAATGTCATAATAAATAAAAGGACAGTGTGTTTGGCCATGGGATTACTTACTTGGGTAGCGGTGCGGTTGCTGCTCGGGCCCACGTCCTCGGTAGTGTCCGGACACTCTATTTGGGGTCCAGAGAATGATTTGTACATCTCCTTGTGCGTCATGCCGAGGAAATTCTAAATAGTGCGCGGTCCTTCCGGGTTGAATTCCCACATGCGGAGGGGCCGGCGTTTGCAAGGTTGGACTCGATGGACCAGCATAACTTGCATTACCATAACCAGACTGAAATCTCCCTCGAAGAGATCCCGGATACGGCTCTGCAATATTGGCACGTCCTTGGCTGGACCCCAGCTCAGCCCCCTGCAGATCCATGACATCAGTTGTGGTGGAGGGCCCGAGCGAAAGGTGGGGGAAGCTACCCACTTCGCACTTCGGGGAGCTGTGACATAAAACCACTCCCATTGCCACAATCCGGATACCTCTGGAAAGGAACCCTTTGGCCATGGAGCGTCAGCAATTTTGCTTATTAGAGCACCTCCACACGCTGCGTACTGCCCTCGACCATCTTCGGCTTCACATCGAAGGTCTTGAGCCACAGGCCGAAGTGAGGGGTAATGCGGAGGAAGGCCTCACACACGACAATAAATGACGAGATGTGAAGAAGGGAATCCGGGGCCAGATCGTGAAAATCCAGCCCGTAATAGAACATAAGACCCCTAATGAAGGGATCCAGAGCGAGGCCTAGTCCTCGAAGGAAGTGGGAGACGAACACAACGCTCTCGTTGGGTTCGGGAGTAGGGACGACCTGCCCTCGGGCGGGCAGCCTATGCGAAATTTCAGTGGTCAGGTATCTGGCTTCCCTCAACTTCTTGATGTCCTCCTCCGTGACGGAGGAAGGCATCCACTGGCCTTGAAGGCTGGATCCGGGCATGATTGAAGGTCCGAAGCGCCTGACCTGGGCTTTGGGTGTTAGAACTCGAGGTGGGGGAAGGATTCGATTGAGCACGGGAGGGGAAAAAGTAAAAACCTTGTCCCTTTATAAAGAGGGTGAAGATCAAGCGTCCTCCTTGTGGCCGTTTGGGACTTGCCTAAGATCTAGGAGTCCTAGGCACGGTTGGGTTACCCACGCCCGTATTGATGAGAATCCCATAATAAGGGGGACACGATCTCTGCCTTGACAAGATGTGTCAAGAAACCGCCTCGCGTTATGTGCGGGGCTGGTTAAAGAGAAACGGTTCGAATAATTACCGGGCCATGGCATGATATCATGCTGCCAAAACGTGTCAGCAGATTAGATTTGTGGAAATATTATTCTCTCTACGGTGGTATGTGGAACTTATTTTGCAGGGTCAGACACTATCCTCGTATTCAAACTCTTTTGTGGTGTATTTGGAGGAGGAACCCGCCTTGCAATGCCGAAGACAACACCGTGCGCCGGACTCATCGTCATTGAAGCCTGGTTCAGGGGCTACTGAGGGAGTCCTGGATTAGGGGGTCTCCGGACAGCCGGACTATATCCTTTGGCCGGACTGTTGGACTATGAAGACACAAGATTGAAGACTTCGCCCCTTTCTGAATGGGACTCTCCTTGGCGTGGAAGGCAAGCTAGGCAATACGGATATGTATATATCCTCCTTTGTAACCGACCTTGTGTAACCCTAGGCCCCTCCAGTGTCTATATAAACCAGAGGTTTTAGTCCGTAGGACAACATACAATCAGACCATAGGCTAGCTTCTAGGGTTTAGCCTCTCCGATCTCGTGGTAGATCAACTCTTGTACTACTCATATTATCAAGAATAATCAAGCAGGACGTAGGGTTTTACCTCCATCAAGAGGGCCCGAACCTGGGTAAAACATCGTGTCCCCTGCCTCCTGTTACCATCCGCCTTAGACGCACAGTTCGGGACCCCCTACCCGAGATCCGCCAGTGTTGACACCGACACCATCCAAGAAAAAGGATGATGAGGATTTTGAGAGCTTTGCTGAAATGATTAGACCTATCTTCTTGCGTATGCGTTTGACTGATATGCTTAAAATGAATCCTTATGCTAAGTATATGAAAGATATTGTTACAAATAAGAGAAAGATACCGGAGGCTGAAATTTCCACCATGCTTGCTAATTATACTTTTAAGGGTGGAATACCAAAGAAGTTAGGAGATCCAGGAGTACCCGCTATACCATGATCCATTAAAAGAAATTATGTTAGAACCACTTTATGTGATCTTGGAGCCGGTGTTAGTGTTATGCCTCTCTTTATATCGTAGACTTGATTTCAATAAGTTGACACCTACTGAAATATCTTTGCAAATGGCTGTTAAATCAATTGCTATACCTGTCGGTATTTGTGAGGATGTGCCTGTTGTGGTTGCAAACATTACTATTTTAACGGACTTTGTTATTCTTGATATTCCCGAGGACGATAGTATGTCTATTATTCTTGGAAGACCCTTTTTGAATACTGCAGGGGCTGTTATTGATTGCAACAAAGGCAATGTCACTTTTCATGTTAATGGTAATGAGCATACGGTACACTTTCCAATGAAACAACCTCAAGTTCATAGTATAAACTCTATTGGAAAAATTACATCGATTATTTTTGGAGGTTTTTAATTTACTCTACCTACTGTCAAGAAGAAATATGATATTCTTATTATTGGGGACGTGCATATCCCCGTTTGTGTTATTCGAAAATTCTCCGGTTCCATGTTATTCGGAATGAGTTTGTTAACAAGACTTGATCAACCTTGTTAGTGGATTCCTTTTGATGAGCATGTGATGGATGAAGTTAGAAAACACAAACTCTTTGTACCCTCTTTTTACTTTCTGTTATTTATATTAAATAAAGAAAAAATAGTATATTCTGTCTGTTTTCTGAATTATCCATGTAATAAAAAATACCCCGAAAATAAAACTTCTCCAAATGCCCTGAAATTTAAATATGATTTTTTCTGGAATATTTGAGAATATCTGGCACTGAGAACACAGCAGGGGGAGCAAGCACCTGGCCACGAGGGTCCAGGGCGCGCCCTCTGCCTCGTGGGCCCATGGTGGCTCCCCTCCACTTATTCCAGCCACCACACACTCCTTCCTCCCAAAAAATCACCAACCAGCTCAAACCCGAGTTCTAGCTCATCTTGCTGCCATTTTCGATCTCCTTGCTCAAAGCTCCACTCACAAAACTGCTTTGGGGGATTGTTCTTTGGTATGTGCCTCCTCCATTGGTCCAATTAGTTTTTGTTCTAGTGCTTTATTCATTGCAAATTAATGCATGATATAGTCTCTAGGTACTTGTGGGAGTAGTTGCTATCAATTTTGTTGAGTTTGGTTCACTTTTATTTTTTGAAGTTACTAAAAATTTCAGAAATTTTCAGAAAAAGATGAAGAGATTTTTCAGGGGCTCATCGAGCCGAAGCTCGAAGGACAAGCAAAGTGAGGAGGATAAGAGGCCCAAATATAATCTCCCTCACACCGCGGAAGTTCGGCCATGTGAATGGCATTGTGATAATTTCTTGAGAGCAGCCGGGATATATGATGATTTTTATGAGTTGGCTGAGAATGCAGGCCTCACCGACTTCCTCCATGACCAATGCGAACAGTATCTCTTACTCACTAATATTTTTGTGCTAAATTTTCATTTCCATGCTAGGAGGTCACCACCTTCGGTGGATTTCTATTTATATGATGAGTATAAGGAGATGTCCCTTTTTGATTTCTGCCGGGTCTGTAAGGTACCCTTTACAGGCAGCATAGAAGAACCACATCATAGTGATGTGGAAGGGTTTATTGATACAACGAGGAAAGTTTCTGATGCAAGAATCACTAGCATACATTTTACTGTTTTATGTTACTTTGCAATATTTTCTAGTAGATGCTTAATTGGTCACAGAAACTGTGGCAACCTTAGTGCCCCCGATATTGTTATTTTGTGTCATGCCTTGTTCCGTGATGGCACATTTAGTATGGGCGCTATTGTTGCAAAGCGGTTAAATCTTAACCATACTAAGGGCCCCATCTTGGGAGGTATCTTTGCCTCGTGCCTAGCTGCACACTTTAACATACCTATTAGGCATTATGAGAAGGAAGAGAAGTTGTTGCCACCTGTTTTTCTAGACTATAAGAGTATGGTAGCACATGATTTTATCGTTAAGAATAAGGAAAAGAGGCTTAAGTACAAGCTCATATTTGATAAAAATCACCCTGAGACTATTACTTTGCCTGCTCCTTCCTTGTTTGACTTATCTGCAGGCAAGTACCTTGTTCCGTCGGAGGCCATTCACGCCTACCGAAACCCCACACCAGCTATAGAGCCAGAGTCGGAACCACAATTTGATCCTCACCGGCAGTCTATTTATCAGTGGAATCAGAAAGAGATTGCCAACCAGTGGCACCAGGGGGATCCTTCTTAGTACGACCCCAACTACAACTTTGGATATCCGCCAGGCCAGCCGTGGCCATAGACCAACTTAGGCCAAAAGCCTAAGCTTGGGGGAGTACGTCTTTCTCACCGACATTACATTTATGTTCACACACCCATGCTAGTTGTCGGTGCTCATACTTTTTCACTATATCATCCATGTTAGTTTATTTTCCTTTTTATGCTTTCTTCTTGTGTGTTTGATAAACCTTAAGAAAAACCAAAAAAATTAGTTGTAGCTTTTAGCTAGTTTACTTTCTTGCTTGTAGTGGTAGTTAAAAGAAAACCCAAAAATATTTCCTGTTCTTCTTTTGCTTGTTGGGAGCTTTCCTGTGTAAATAGTTTTCTTTCTTTCTTTTTCTTTGGGGGTCGAGAGGAGAAGACCATGATTAAAATGTTAAAGTGGCTCTTATATGCATTATTGTTGATCTAACAAAGAGCCCATATTACCTTGTCTTCTCTCTTGAATTAAATGCTTGCAGATTCCAGCTTAGTCCAATGCACATGCACTATTATTATTATCCACACTATTCGGTCATGCAAGTGAAAGGCAATAATGATGATTATATGATGAACTTATTGAGATGAGAAAAGCTGGTATGAACTTGACCTCTCTTGTTTTTGTAAATATGATTAGTTCATCGTTCCTGATTCAGCCTATTATGAATAAACATGTTTGCAATGACAATTAGAGATTATGGTGGCTTATGCCATGCTTAATTAGCTAGGAGCTTATAATGGTTTACCTTGCATTCCAACATGCTATTAAAATGGTTGTGATGTGCTATGATAGGGTGGTATCCTCTTTTGAATGATCCGAGCGGCTTGACTTGGCACATGCTCACGCATGTAGTTGAAACAAAATCAACATAGCCTCTACGATATTTATGTTCATGGTGCATTATATCCTACTCATGCTTGCATTCGGTGTTGATTAATTTTAATGCATGTTCATGACTGTTGTCGCTCTCTAGCTGGTTGATTCCCAGCCTTTTTCTAGCCTCACTTGTACTAAGCGAGAATACTGCTTGTGCATCCAATTCCATAAACCCCAAAGTTATTCCATATGAGTCCATCATACCTTCCTATATACGGTATCTACCTGCCGTTCCAACTAAATTTGTATGTGCCAAACTCTAAACCTTCAAATAAACATTATGTTTTGGATGCTCGAATAGGTCATGTATCAACTAGGTTGTTTGTATTTTCCATGCTAGGCGGGTTATTCTCAAGAGGAGTGGACTCCGCTCCTCACTTACGAGAACATGGCTGGTCACCGGGATGCCCAGCCCCATGCTTTAAGCAAATCTAGTCAAAATAATTGCAAACAAAACTCTCCCAGGATTGTTGTTACTTGGAGGCACTTGTTGTTTTGAGCAAGCCATGGATTGATGCTTGTTGGTGGAGGGGGAGTATAAAATTTAGCATTCTGTTTGGGAACCGCCTATAATGTGTGTAGCATGGAAGATATCGAGATTTCTCGGTTGTTATGTTGACAATGAAAGTATACCGCTCAAAATATTATTCATATCTATTTCAAAACCGAGCTCTGGCACCTCTACAAATCCCTGCTTCCCTCTGCGAAGGGCCTATCTATTTACTTTTATGCTAAGTCATCATCCTCTTATTAAAAGCACCAGTTGGAGAGCACCGTTGTCATTTGCATCCATTACTGTTAGTTTACATCGAGTACGACTTGACTGGATCTCTTTTACCATGAATTACAATGTCTAGTCAGTCCTTGATCTTTAAAGGTGATCTGCATTTATGTTTTGCGGTCTCAGAAAGGGCTAGCGAGATACCATCTTGTTATATCATATCATGATTGTTTTGAGAAAGTGTTGTCATTCGAGATTTATTATTATTGATCGCTAGCTGATTATGCCATTGATATGAGTAAACATGAGATCTAAGTGTTATTGTGAATATGGTTAGTCATAATCTTTGCTGAAAACTTGAATGCTGGCTTTACATATTTACAACAACAAGAGCAAACAGAGTTTGTAAAAGTTTTTCTTTATCACTTTCAGTTTATCAACTGAATTGCTTGAGGACAAGCAAAGGTTTAAGCTTGGGGGAGTTGATACGTCTCCGACGTATCTAATTTTCCAAACACTTTTGTCCTTGTTTTGGACTCTAACTTGCATGATTTGAATGGAACTAACCTGGACTGACGCTGTTTTCAGCAGAATTGCCATGGTCTTATCTTTGTGCAGAAATAAAAGTTCTTGGAATGACCTAAAAATCAATGGAGAATTATTTTGGAATTTATAAAAATACCGGTGAAAGAATCAAGGCAAGGGGGCCCACACCCTGTCCATGAGGGTGGGGGCACGCCCCCTGCCTCGTGGGCCCCCTGGAGCTCCACCGACCTCAACTCCAACTCTATATATTCACGTCCGGAGAGAAAAAAATCAGAGAGAAGGATTCATCGCGTTTTACGATACAGAGCCACCGCCAATCCCTAAACTCTCTCGGGAGGGCTGATCTGGAGTCCGTTCGGGGCTTCGGAGAGGGGAATCCGTCGCCATCGTCATCATCAACCATCCTCCATCACCAATTTCATGATGCTCACCGCCGTGCGTGAGTAATTCCATCGTAGGCTTGCTGGACGGTGATGGGTTGGATGAGATTTATCATGTAATCGAGTTAGTTTTCTTAGGGTTTGATCCCTAGTATCCACTATGTTCTGAGATTGATGTTGCTATGACTTTGCTATGCTTAATGCTTGTCACTAGGGCCCGAGTGCCATGATTTCAGATCTGAACCTATTATGTTTTCATGAATATATGTGAGTTCTTGATCCTATCTTGCAAGTCTATAGTCACCTATTATGTGTTATGATCCGTTAACCCCGAAGTGACAATAATCGGGATACTTATCGATGATGACCGTAGTTTGAGGAGTTCATGTATTCACTATGTGTTAATGCTTTGGTCAGGAACTCTATTAAAAGGAGGCCTTAATATCCCTTAGTTTCCACTAGGACCCCGCTGCCACGGGAGGGTAGGACAAAAGATGTCATGCAAGTTCTTTTCCATAAGCACGTATGACTATATTCGGAATACATGCCTATATTACATTGATGAACTGGAGCTAGTTCTGTGTCACCCTAGGTTATGACTGTTACATGATCAATCGCATCCGACATAATTCTCCATCACCGATCCAATGCATACGAGCTTTTCATATATTGTTCTTCCCTTTTTTTACTTTTCTGTTGCTATTGTTGTCATCACTATAAAAGACCAAAAATATTACTTTTGCTACCGTTACCTTTTGCTATCGTTACCACTACTATCATATTACTTTGCTATTAAACACTTTGCTGCAGATATTAAGTTTCCAGGTGTGGTTGAATTGACAACTCAACTGCTAATACTTGAGAATATTCTTTGGCTCCCCTTGTGTCGAATCTATAAATTTGGGTTGAATACTCTACCCTCGAAACTGTTGCGATCCCCTATACTTGTGGGTTATCAGTCACCAAGGTAAAATCATGTGAGTCTCATGTGGATATTAGCACATATTCTACTCGAAATGCCTTATTGCCATGTTCTAGTCCTTGCAATTCCTCTCTACATGATATTGGTACATCTCATGATGAATTTCTCACCTTGTCTTGTTGCTCTAACCATGAAGTTTCTACCTCCACTAATCCTCTTGTTTCTAGTGTTAAAACTAACCATGTAGAGGAAATTAATGAGTTCAAGGCCCAAGTCACTAGTTTGAATAAAGACTTGGAAAAGTGCGATGATGGACATATTTTCACTCCAACAAGAAGTGCAAGAACAATAAAAGAGAACCGGAGCAAGCCAAGAATGAGTCCAACATTTCTTGCTTTAAGTGCAAAAAGATTGGACATCATGTGAGATCTTGTCCATTGAAGAAAATGGCTTATAAAGAGAAGCTACATGGGAAGCAGCCTCAAGCTCAATCTCAAGTTGAAGAACGGCCACTATCCATGATTAACCATGTTATTGATCCCCAAGTTGAGAAAATAAAGAAGAAGAGAAAAGGGAGTAAATGTTGCTATGTTTGTCGTCAAAAGGGACACATAGCTTCATCAAGCCCCAATGGTAACATATCTAAGCCTCCTATAGTCAATAGTCATTATTCGCTAAGGAAGGATATTGTTGGCAATATGTTTGCCAAGTTTGTGGGTGCCCAAAGTGGTTTGGAAGTGGATAAGACCATTTGGGTTGCCAAGCCTTTTGATACTAACTTCTTAGGACCCAAATTGGTTGGGGACCATCAAGCTCAAACTTGATCAATAGGTGTGTGGAGGACATTGGAGACTTGGCTAGTTCATGAAGAAAAATGATTTTCGCCTTTTATTATGGTTCAAGCCAACTCAAGAAGATTATCATCATATTGTCATTCCAATGCCTCTCTTGGCGGTAACTTTTATATATTGTCTACATTGAAAGTTACTAGCCCCTCTCATGTTTAGGTGTTGTACCTAGCATGTGTTTTTATATGTGCCTCCTAGTATGCTTGATTTGTGTTATCTAGCATGTGTAGGTTGCTATGCACGTCAGTTGAATCTTCTTTGGCTCTTTTGAGATATTTATGGAACATCACATTATGGGGGAGTGCTATGTTTTATGCATATCACAAACCTTAAATGTGTATATATGTGGGATACCACCTAGTATGGTTAGTGCCATACTATCTAGCTACTATGTCGTATGTAAAGCTCATTGAAACTCAAATTCTCATTCATTAATTATCCTTAGTTGGGTTTAATTTGCCTCTTGTGGACAATACATGGATTATCACATTTTGGGGGAGTGATATGCCTTGTGCATACCACAATCCTTCTATTTGTGAATAATTGAGGAATACCACTTAGAACTTATATTTGAGATTATCTTATATCTCTATGGCATGCAATGCCTTATTTTCATATGGCTTTGTTGTGCGGTTTTGCCCATGGCTAACTTAAAAATCGTATTCGAAAAAATGTTTGATTAATGCCTTTCCAATTGTTGCTTTGCATGATGATATATCTAATTGGAAGGTTAATAATATGCTATCCAAGCATTGTGTTTATTTCTAAACTCTCATGTTATGCTTATGTTAGTATAGATGATCATGTACTTATTTGGTTTCTACACCGAAGGATAACTCGAAATACCATTTTGTTCGAGTTCATTATTGGTTTGTATGGAGTTGTGGGAGTTTGTTATCTCATTGTTTATAGTGTTCCTTGAGTAAGATATTCCTATGAGTATGTGTGTAATGCATATCTTATATTCTCATTGTTTTTGCTTGGTTCATGTGTTAAACTTTGTGTGATATCATATGTTGATTTGTCACTTTGATTGATTTTGGACAACATGAATGATTAGTGATGTTATTGGAAGTATTAACAGTTATGTGTTCGTTTGTCCAAATTTGTATCTCTTTAGATTTTGGTAGGCTTGTGCATGCCTATTTACTATGCGTAAATTTGCATGCCTTGTTTGCTTTAATTGATCCAATATATATATATATATGTATATTATGGTATATCCATAAAATTCTTGATAGCTAAGATGTGCATGAAATTCAAATTCATATCGATATGCACATATTTAAGTGGGTTTACCCTATGTTTTGTAGTTATGCTAACTACTTCGGACCCAATAAGTTTGTGCAACATATTGTACTTACATTGTTTTAGGTACATTTGAGAAGCGTTGGGTGCTTGGCTTATTCATGAAGGCGGTGGCACAATGAGGAAATTAGTACCAAGCTTTGACATTTTAGTGATCTACGACTTCATACCAATGCTATCTCGGCAACAAGTATTTACTTCATGCATATATGTAGAAATGGGGTCAACCTTGTGTAGGTTGCATCATGGCGTGACTAGTACTTGTTAAAAGTTATGCTTCTTGCATGTTCTTAAAAAGTCACTTTATTGCAATTGTGGGACATTGAGAAGAAGCATTTAGTGGGGATCTATAAAACTATATTCATGATTCACTTATCCCAAAATATTCTAAAGCAATTTTATTGCATATTAGTTCCTAAATTGTTCTCACATGTAATTTTGATAAAATTACAAAAACACTCATTTGCTTGTGGTGTTTTCTATCTTGTAATTCATTGTTATGCAAATGAGATCAATCTGTGCCGTGTGCTTTGTGTCATGTGCCTTGCTCTTATGCTAGGATCACAGTTGTATAATAATGGATTCGCTTGTGGATATCAAGTTCTTATCAATTGAGTCTTTTGTGTATGCAAGGTTCTTTGTGGATACATATCATGTTTATTATTGGCCTCTAAGTTTGTACATGTAAAATTTCATATCTTTCCTTGATACCATTTATTCCTTGCCAACCACTTTCTCTGTTTCATTTTATTCTTATGGTGGTTTCGGTAAGAGGTTGTGGCGTGAGTGCTTGTATGTTTTGCATATAATCTTGCACACTCATATGTTTTGAATGTATTTTGGACCCATTCTTATGATGATGATCAAATTGGGCATTCATATTATATCTTGTCCAAAATATGTTCTTTGGTCTTTTGAAAGTTTTTCTCACATGTAGAATGCTTATTTTTTATATCACAATATCTTGTTGCATTCTATAGATCCCTGAGCTCCTCAAATTTTCATCATTGAATATGTGCATTTAATTTTCGCTCACATATTGTAATATGCACACATTAAGGAGGACCTCATAATATATTGGCTTCTAGATTTTTTTTCCCATTTTGGCATATGTGGCAATGGGGAGAAGTTTAGATGGTTTAAGATGAGTATTTTAAGTGCTTGTTGTCATTCATGCTTATCTACCCTGGTTATATATGTTTGTTGTATGAATGAATATAGAGAAAACTCCACCAAGTGTATGTCAACCAATATATGTAAGGAAATTCAAAGTTTATTCACACATGCATATATTGTGGGGGAGCTTGTTCTATATATTGTGGTTCTACTAGCATCAAATACTTGTGTAGTGTTTCGATGTTAGTACACCGAGTGTGATAAACTCAAGTATCTTTCTGACACTTTATGCTATAAAAACTATCCCAAGTATACAATTTATGCTCGGGTAAATTTCATACTTGTGTTAAAATTCATTATATAAACCCTCTTGTTGAGATTGTCATCAATTACCAAAATGGGGGAGATTGAAAGTACATGTAGTCCCCATGTGTGGTTTTGGTAATTAATGACAAACCTTATGGACTAATGTTTGTATTGAGGTATACATGTGAAGGAAATTTCATTTGCATTGCATGAAGAATACTGGATGAATTGAAGGATGAAATCCATCAATACAAATATATGCATTGAGAATTGATAATGAATGACAATTCCTATGAATAAATAATGGCATCAAGTTATATATGATGGCTTGTTCCTTGGACGATGCAAGAAGGAGATTGAATGGATTCAGAATGAATGCCATATACATATAGTTGTGCATCAAGATAGAGCTCAATGATTGAATCAAATATGATCAAGATGAATTCCATGTGAAGAACAAGATGTAATCTATATGGAGTTCATTAAAGGATCTTAGAGGTTTTCATGCTTAGGCTTATGGGGTGAGCCATGATGGATCATGGTCTTGAGAGAATGATTAAAGAGAAGAATTCTACATATGGCGTGAAGGTAGGATCATGATGAGCCCATATGTTGAGTCGTGGATGATTATGTCTTGAAGAAAGTAATTCATGTGAAGATTTCGTTGTGCCTCTCAAGAGATTGTGTTGGAGCATGAATAAGAACAAATGATCACCAATATGGTATTCATGGATAAACTCTATATGGTCATATGATAATTAAGCTATGGGTAATCATGTCTTGAAGAAATGAAGCAGAGTGAAGAATTCAATATGGCCTTCAAGACATTTGGATTAAGCATGGAGTAAAGAAAAAGGTTGACCAAGATAAAGATCAAAGAATCAAACTGTAAATGGTCAACACACAAGTGCAAATGATGCATCACATGGGATCTTGTGGTATGATAAGAAATTTTAATTGCACTTTGTGTACCAACCCATGCTATGCATTGTTTATGTTTATGAGGGTTAGGTTGTTCTCATGGGCTAGCATCGATAGAAAGATTCCAAGTGTTCATGATCATGGTTGACAAGGGCAAGTTCAAGATAACTATCACAAAGGATTACATGCTTGAAGCTTGTGGATGATCACCTGATGGACAAGTGAAGTTGAATACAAAGCAAAGCTTCCCACATTGTGTATGGGAGAGCAACTTGAAGACTTCACCAATGTCTTGCCTTTAACATGAGCCAAGAAGAAACATCAAGCTCAATCTCAAGTGAAAGGCTCGAGTCAAAGGTATTAGTTCCTTTGGCGTTAGTGTTGTGGAGTGATGACCACAGAAGAAACATACACACTCAAGAATGGATTCTCGATAGCTATGTAGTGTAGCTCTTTTATGATTCTTGAGTTGTAGGGATCCCTCACTATTAAGAGGGTATCAAAGGGGATTATGATGGATTTGCTCAAGTCAACATATTCTGTACACAATTCCACTCCTATCCTATATACCAAATAAATCCATAGCCAACTAGGTTCCCCAAAGTATATGATCTTACCTTTCCATACTTTTCTCCCTCCATTTTGGTTTATCTTGGGTGTTTCTCTATGTGAGGACCTGGAGCTTTTCCATAGCTTCAAAACGAGCCCAAAATCATCAAAATTGGAGTCCGGACGAGAAAGTTATGTATGTTTTACTTTTGGGGCGCGTGCAGTTTTTGTGTTGGCCGGATATCCGGGACTTGGCCTGGAAATCCGGCCGTAGATGTCCAGAACCGTGTTGAAATGCTAGTTGTGTCCTCTGGATGTCTGGTAACTTGGGCCAGATGCCCGAGGACCCAACTTGGGCTAGATGTCCGGGCCTTGGCCAGATGTCCGGCCCCTGTACTCTGGCATATGTTTTTCACATGCGTGTGTGTGCATTTCTCAACCGCCGGATGTCCTTCCCTTGCCCAGATGTGTGGCCCAACACAGCCACTTACTCACAAACGGCTAGTTTTCTAGGCTTGCTATATATACCCCTCTACCAATCTGGTAGAGGGTTGAGAAATACATTCGTATAAACCCTAGAACATAAAAAGGCTCCCTCTCATTTCTCCTACACCAAATCTTAGATCCCAGAGAGATTCGTGAGAGTTCTTGAGAGATTTTCCAATCAAGTGATAGATCGACTCCCTCTCCCTCTTGTGACCAAAGGAATTCATGATTTGAGCAAGTCTTGAGCAGTTCCCCATTGATCTTGTTACTCTTGGAGGTTGGAGACTCCTAGGTGGTAGGAGTACTCCGGTGAGGAATCAACTTGTGATTTGGCCTCGGAAACTTTGTGAAGGTTTGGAGGCCGCCTCAAGGTCTACCACTAGTGGTTGAGAAATGCCTTCATGGTGTTGTCGCAAAGGGAGAATAGGGTGAGCCTTCATGGCGTTGGTGTGCCTTCGTGGTAACATCCACCTCTCTAACGGTGACTAGCTTCCCTCCAAGGAAGTGAACATCGGGATACATCCTCGTCTCCGTGTCTTCGGTTATCTCTAACCCTAGCCACTATTTGTGGTTTACTTTGGTCTCTTGACCTTGCATTCACTAAATATTGTTGTCCTCATTATATTGTGTTGGCTATTTCCTTGAAGAGATTATTTAGGCCTACACTTCATATCCCGCAATTCATACTTGCTACTATTGATATATCTTGTGTTTAGTGTGAATTGCTAACTTGTGTCATACACTTACATATCTTGTGATATTGATCAAGTAAGTTTGTGTAACTTACTTGTGCTTGTTAGTATCCTTGTTGTGCTCACCTCATTTACATTAAGTTGTTGGTGCACTTAGTTGAGCCTTGTATATTTAGGATTTGTGCTTGAAAAGTATCCGTTTAGTTTATTTCCGCATTAGGATAAAGCCAAATCCGTAGAAGTTTTTTAAAAAGCCTATTCACCCCCCCTCTAGGCGACATCCTGGTCCTTTCAGTGACACCAGACCAAAATCTCGGTGAGACCGACTAGTGTAAAAGATTCAAATGTTGGAGGTTTCGGTGAGACAGAATCAGAACATCTCGGAGCGACCGAAGTGCAATGGCTAGTGCAAGACCTCGTTTCGATAGTTCCGATCATTTCATCACAGTAATTCTGAAATGAAGCAAATTCATCACAAAAACTTGGTCACGCCATCTCGTTGAGACCGAGATCCATATCGGTAGAACTAAAATGTTAGGGTTTGGCTTAGGCAGTGTGTGTGATCAACTCGGTGAGTCTGGGATAGACAATTTCGGTGGGACTGAGATGACACTTTAGGGTTTTGGACAGATGTGATGTGGAAAATTTGGTTGAGGTTTTGATTTTTGTCGTGGTTCCGATAGGTGGTGCTATCATACATTCACGTTGATGGAGACTTAAACCCACAGAGGGTAACGGTTGCGCGAGTCCATGGAGGTCTCAACTCACGAAGGGTCCACGAAGAAGCAACCTTGTCTATTCCATCATGGCTTACTCCCACGAAAGACTAGCCTCACTTGGGTAGATCTTCATGAAGTAGGCGATCTCCTTGCCCTTCCTTGGTTCAACTCCACAATCTCTCGTAGGCTCTCAAGTGACACCTAACCAATCTAGGAGTCACCACTCTCCAAATGGTAATAGATGGTGTTGTTGATGATGAACTCCTTGCTCTTATGCTTCAAATGATAGTCTCCCCAACACTCAATCACTCTCTCACAGATTTGGGTTTGTTAGGGGAGGGGATTGAATGAAAAGCAACTTGGGGAAGGCTAGAAATCAAGGTTCAAATGGTAGAATTGGAATCTCTTGATATCAACACATGAGTAAGTGGTTCTCTCCCAGAAAATGAGTAGTGGAAATAGTGTTTCGTTTTGATGGCTCTCCTAGAGAGTAAGTGGCGGTGGAGGGGTATATATAGGCTTCAGAAAAAAATCCAATCGTTAAAAGCTTTAGACCCAACTCGGTGACACCGGACCAAAATCTCAGTGAGTCCGACTAGTGTAAAATATTCAAACGTTGGAGATTTCAGTGAGACAGAATCAGAACATCTCGGAGCGACCGAAGTGCAATGGCTAGTGCAAGACCTCGTTTCAATAGTTCCGATCATTTCATCTCAGTAATTCTAAAATGAAGCAAATTCATCCTAGAAACTTGGTCACGCCATCTCGGTGAGACCGAGATCCATATCGGTAGAACTGAAATGTTAGGGTTTGGCTTAGGTAGTGTGTGTGAACAACTCGGTGAGTCCGGGATAGAGAATTTTGGTGGGACCAAGATGACACTTTAGGGTTTTGGACAGATGTGATGTGGAAATTTTGGTTGAGGTTTTGGAGCAATATCACTAAGCACTTGAGCAATTGAGTCAGGATCAAAACTCATCCCCTTCTAATAGTATTGGCTTTACTATGGACTCAATGTGATCTTGGATTACTTAACCAAAAATGTAGAATCTTGAAGTTTTGCCAATTCTTGTCCTTGGCATTTGGAGGGATCCACAATCACTAGTCCTTTCCATGCCAATCATTGATCTTCTCTAAAATCTATTATCAACAAGCATTAGATCAACGACTTTGTTATTAATTATCAAAATCACCCAGAGATTAGTTGCACTTTCAAGCTCTTATGAGCATTTGGGTGAATGAAATATGCCCTAGAGGCAATAATAAAGTTATTATTTATTTCCTCATATCATGATAAATGTTTATTATTCATGCTAGAATTGTATTAACCAGAAACTTATTACATGTGTGAATACATAGACAAACAGAGTGCCACTAGTATGCCTCTACTTGACTAGCTCATTAATCAAAGATGGTTAAGTTTCCTAACCATAGACATGAGTTGTCATTTGATTAACGGGATCACATGATTAGGAGAATGAGTGATTGACTTGACCCATTTCGTTAGCTTAGCACTTGATCGTTTTATTTTACTGCTATTGCTTTCTTCATTACTTATACATGTTCCTATGACTATGAGATTATGCAACTCTCGATTACCGGAGGAACACTTTGTGTGCTACCAAACCTCACAACGTAACTGGGTGGTTATAAAGGTGCTCTGCAGATGTCTCCGATGGTACTTGTTGAGTTGGCATAGATCAAGATTAGGATTTGTCACTCCGATTGTCGGAGAGGTATCTCTGGGCCCACTCGGTAATGCACATCACTATAAGCCTTGCAAGCATCATAACTAATGAGTTAGCTACGGGATGATGTATTACGGAACGAGTAAAGAGACTTGCCGGTAACCAGATTGAACTAGGTATTGAGATACCGACGATCGAATCTCGGGCAAGTAACATACCGATGACAAAGGGAACAACATATGTTGTTATGCGGTTTGACCGATAAAGATCTTCGTAGAATATGTGGGAGCCAATATGAACATCCAGGTTCCGCTATTGGTTATTAACCGGAGACGTGTCTCAGTCATGTGTACATAGTTCTCGAACCCGTAGGGTCCGCATGCTTAAAGTTTGGTGACGATCGGTATTATGAGTTTTTGTGTTTTGATGTACCGAAGGTAGTTCGGAGTCCCGGTTATGATCACGGACATGACGAGGAGTCTCGAAATGGTTAAGACGTAAAGATCGATATATTGGATGACTATGTTCAGACACCGCATGGGTTCCGGGAGGTTTCGGGCATATACCGGAGTATCGGTGGTTACCGCCCCCCCCCCCGGAAGCTATTGGGCCTTATGGGCCTTAGTGGAGAAGAGAGAAGGCAGTCAGGAGGTGGCGCGCAGCCCCCCTTGCCCCAATCCGAAATGCACAAGGGGAGGGGGGCGGCCCCCCTCTCCTTCCTTCTTTCCACCTCCTCCTTTCCCCTTCTCCTTCTTGGAATAGGAAAGGGAGGGGGCAAACCTACTTGGATTAGGATTGCCCCCCCTTGGGCGCGCCTCTCCCCTGGTCGGCCCTCTCCTCCTCCCCCTTTATATACGGGGGGTAGGGGGGCACCCCAAATACACACAAGTTGATCATTGATCCCTTAGCCGTGTGTGGTGCCCCCCTCCACCATAATCCACCTCGATCATATCGCAGCGGTGCTTAGGTGAAGCCCTGCGTCGGTAGCAACATCATCACCATCATCACACCGTCGTGCTAACGGAAATCTCCCATGAAGCTCTTCTGGATCGGAGTTCGTGGGATGTCATCGAGCTGAACGTGTGCTGAACTCGGAGGTGCCGTGCGTTCGGTACTTGGATCGGTCGGATCGTGAAGACGTTCGACTACATCAACCGCCTTCTCATAACGCTTCCGCTTACGGTCTACGAGGGTACGTGGACGATACTCTTCCCTCTCGTTGCTATGCATCACCATGATCTTGCGTGTGCGTAGGAATTTTTTTGAAATTACTACGTTCCCCAATAGTGGCATCAGAGCCAGGTTTATGCGTAGATGTTATATGCACGAGTAGAACACAACTACACAAGTGAGTTGTGGGCAATACAAGTCATATTGCTTACTAGCATGTCACACTTTGGTTCGTCGGTATTGTTGGATGAAGTGGCCCGGACCGACATTACGCGTACGCTTACGCGAGACTGGTTCTACCGACGTGCTTTGCACATAGGTGGCTAGCGGGTGTCAGTTTCTCCAACTTTAGTTGAACTGAGTGTGGCTACGCCCGGTCCTTGAGAAGGTTAAAATAGCACTAACTTGACAAACTATCATTGTGGTTTTTATGTGTAGGTAAGAATGGTTCTTGCTCAGCCCGTAGCAGCCACGTAATACTTGCAACAACAAAGTAGAGAACGTCTAACTTGTTTTTGCAGGGCATGTTGTGATGTGATATGGTCAAGACATGATGCTATATTTTATTGTATGAGATGATCATGTTTTGTAACCGAGTTATCGGCAACTGGCAGGAGCCATATGGTTGTCGCTTTATTGTATGCAATGCAATCGCCCTGTAATGGCTTTACTTTATCACTAAGCGGTAGCGATAGTCGTAGAAGCAATATTTGGCGAGACGACAACGATGCTGCGATGGAGATCAAGGTGTCGCGCCGGTGATGATGGTGATCATGACGGTGCTTCGGAGATGGAGATCACAAGCACAAGATGATGATGGCCATATCATATCACTTATATTGATTGCATGTGATGTTTATCTTTTATGCATCTTATTTTGCTTAGATCGACGGTAGCATTATAAGATGATCTCTCACTAAATTTCAAGGTACAAGTGTTCTCCCTGAGTATGCACCATTGTGAAAGTTCGTCGTGCCGAGACACCATGTGATGATCGGGTGTGATAAGCTCTACGTTCACATACAACGGGTGCAAGCCAGTTTTGCACATGCAGAATACTCGGGTTAAACTTGACGAGCCTAGCATGTGCAGATATGGCCTCGGAACACTGGAGACCGAAAGGTCGAGCGTGAATCATATAGAAGATATGATCAACATAGTGATGTTCACCATTGAAAACTACTCCATCTCACGTGATGATCGGACATGGTTTAGTTGATATGGATCGCGTGATCACTTAGATGATTAGAGGGATATCTATCTAAGTGGGAGTTCTTTAATATTTTGATTAACTGAACCTTAATTTATCATGAACTTAGTACCTGATAGTATTTTGCATGTCTATGTTGTTGTAGATAAATGGACCGTGCCGTTGTTCCATTGAATTTTAATGCGTTCCTTGAGAAAGCAAAGTTGAAAGATGATGGTAGCAATTACACGGACTGGGTCCGTAACTTGAGGATTATCCTCATTGCTGCACAAAAGAATTACGTCCTGGAAGCACCGCTAGGTGCCAAACCTGCTGCAGGAGCAACACCAGATGTTATGAACGTCTAGCAGTGCAAAGCTGATGACTACTCGATAGTTCAGTGTGCCATGATTTACGGCTTAGAACCGGGACTTCAACGATGTTTTGAATGTCATGGAGCATATGAGATGTTCCAGGAGTTGAAGTTAATATTTCAAGCAAATGCCCGGATTGAGAGATATGAAGTCTCCAATAAGTTCTACAGCTGCAAGATGGAGGAGAATAGTTCTGTCAGTAAACATATACTCAGAATGTCTGGGTACCATAACCACTTGACTCAACTGGGAGTTAATCTTCCTATTGATAGTGTCATTGACAGAGTTCTTCAATCACTGCCACCAAGCTACAAGAGCTTCGTGATGAACTATAACATGCAAGGGATGAATAAAACAATTCCCGAGCTCTTCGCAATGCTAAAGGCTGCGGAGGTAGAAATCTAGAAGGAGCATCAAGTGTTGATGGTTAACAAGACCACCAGTTCCAAGAAAAAGAGTAAATGGAAGAAGAAAGGGAACTTCAAGAAGAACGGCAAACAAGTTGCTGCTCAAGAGAACAAACCCAAGTCTGGACCTAAGCCTGAGACTGAGTGCTTCTACTGCAAACAGACTGGTCACTAGAAGCGGAACTGCCCCAAGTATTTGACGGATAAGAAGGATGACAAGGTGAACAAAGGTATATGTGATATACATGTTATTGATGTGTACCTTACTAATTCTCGCAGTAGTGCCTGGGTATTTGATACTACTTCTGTTGCTAATAGTTGCAACTCGAAACAGTGACTACGGATTAAGCGAAGATTGGCAAAGGACGAGGTGACGATGCACGTGGGAAATGGTTCCAAAGTCGATGTGATCGCAGTTGGCA
Organism: Triticum urartu; assembly: GCF_056163025.1. Lineage (NCBI taxonomy): Eukaryota > Viridiplantae > Streptophyta > Magnoliopsida > Poales > Poaceae > Triticum > Triticum urartu. The sequence continues at coordinate 358,823,500 of NC_141877.1, forward strand.
CGCTACCTCTACATCTACCTTCAGGATTAGTATTAGACCCGAATAATTGTTATTTGGTGCTAGCGTTGAGCATGAACATTATATCTGGATCTTCTTTGATGCAAGATGGTTATTCATTTAAATCAGAGAATAATGGTTGTTCTATTTATATGAGTAATATCTTTTATGGTCATGCACCCTTAAAGAGTGGTCTATTCTTTTTGAATCTCGATAGTGGAGATACACATATTCATAGTATTGAAGCTAAAAGATGCAGAGTTGATAATGATAGTGCAACTTATTTGTGGCACTGCCGTTTAGGTCATATTGGTATAAAGCACATGAAGAAACTCCATTCTGATGGACTTTTGGAATCACTTGATTATGAATCACTTTGTACTTGCGAACCGTGCCTCATGGGCAAGATGACTAAAACGCCGTTCTCCAGAACTATGGAGCGAGCAACAGATTTGTTGGAAATCATACATACTGATGTATGTGGCCCGATGAATATTGAGGCTCGCGGCGGATATCGTTATGTTCTCACCTTCATAGATGATTTAAGCAGATATGGGTATATCTACTTAATGAAACATAAGTCTGAAACATTTGAAAAGTTCAAGGAATTTCAGAGTGAAGTGGAAAATCATCATAACAAGAAAATAAAGTTTCTACGATCTGATCGTGGAGGAGAATATTTGAGTTACGAGTTTAGTCTTCATTTGAAAACAATGCAGAATAGTTTCGCAACTCACGCCACCCGGAACACCACAGCATAATGGTGTGTCCGAACGTCGTAATCGTACTTTACTAGATATGGTATGATCTATGATTTTTCTTACTGATTTACCGCTATCGTTTTAGGGTTATGCTTTACAGATGGTTGCATTCACGTTAAATAGGGCACCATCTAAATCCGTTGAGATGACTCCTTGTGAACTGTGGTTTGACAAGAAACCAAAGTTGTCGTTTCTTAAAGTTTGGGGCTGCGACGCTTATGTGAAAAAACTTCAACCCGATAAGCTTGAACCCAAATCGGAGAAATGTGTCTTCATAGGATACCCAAAAGAAACAGTTGGGTACACCTTCTATCACAGATCCGGAGGCAAGACTTTTGTTGCTAAGAATGGATCCTTTCTAGAGAAGGAGTTTCTGTCGAAAGAAGTGAGTGGGAGGAAAGTAGAACTTGATGAGGTAATTGTACCTGCTCCCTCACTGCAAAGTAGTTCATCAAAGAAACTGGTTCCTGTGACACCTAGACCAATTAGTGAGGAAGCTAATGATGATGATCATGAAACTTCAGATCAAGTTACTACCGAACCTCGTAGGTCAACTAGAGTAAGATCCGCACTAGAGTGGTACGACAATCATGTTCTGGAGGTCATGTTACTAGACCATGACGAACCTACGAACTATGAGGAAGCGATGATGAGCCCAGATTCCACAAAATGGCTTGAGGCCATGAAATCTGAGATGGGATCCATGTATGAGAACAAAGTGTGGACTTTGGTTGACTTGCCCGATGATCGGCAAGCCATCGAGAATAAATGGATCTTCAAGAAGAAGACAGACGCTGATGGTAATGTTACTGTCTACAAAGCTCGACTTGTTGCGAAAAGTTTTTGACAAGTTCAAGGAGTTGACTACGATGAGACCTTCTCACCCGTAGCGATGCTTAAGTCCGTCCGGATCATGTTAGCTGCCGCATTTTATGATTATGAAATTTGGCAGATGGATGTAAAGACTACATTCCTGAATGGATTTCTGGAAGAAGAGTTGTATATGATGCAACCTGAAGGTTTTATCGATCCAAAGGGTGCTAACAAAGTGTGCAAGCTCCAGCGATCCATTTATGGACTGGTGCAAGCCTCTCGGAGTTGGAATAAACGTTTTGATAGTGTGATCAAAGCATATGGTCTTATACAGACTTTTGGAGAAGTCTGTATTTACAAGAAAGTGAATGGGAGCTTTGTAGCATTTCTAATAATATATGTGGATGACATATTGTTGATTGGAAATGATATAGAATTTCTGGATAGCATAAAAGGATATTTGAATAAGAGTTTTTCAATGAAAGACCTCGGTGAAGCTGCTTACATATTGGGCATCAAGATCTATAGAGATAGATCAAGACGCTTAATTGGACTTTCACAGAGCACATACCTTGACAAAGTTTTGAAGAAGTTCAAAATGGATCAGGAAAAGAAAGGATTCTTGCCTGTGTTACAAAGTGTGAAGTTGAGTAAGACTCAATGCCCGACCACTACAGAAGATAGAGAGAAAATGAAAGATAATCCCTATGCTTCAGCCATAGGCTCTATCATGTATGCAATGCTGTGTACCAGACTTGATGTGTGCCTTGCTATTAGTTTAGCGGGTAAGTACCAAATTAATCCAGGAGTCGATCACTAGACAGTGGTCAAGAACATCCTGAAATACCTAAAAAGGACTAAGGATATGTTTCTTGTTTATGGAGGTGACAAAGAGCTCATCGTAAATGGTTATGTTGATGCAAGCTTTGACACTGATCTGGACGATTCTAAATCGCAAACCGGATACGTGTTTATATTGAACGGTGCAGCTGTTAGTTGGAGCAGTTCTAAACAAAGCTTCGTGGCGGGATCTACGTGTGAAGCGGAGTACATTGCTGCTTCGGAAGTAGCGAATGAGGTAGTTCATATCTGATCTAGGTGTCATACCTAGTGCATCGGGTCCAATGAAAATCTTTTGTGACAATACTGGTGCAATTGCCTTGGCAAAGGAATCCAGGTTTCACAAGAGAACCAAGCACATCAAGAGACGCTTCAATTCCATCCGCGATCAAGTCCAGGTGGGAGACATAGAGATTTGCAAGATACATACGGATCTGAATGTTGCAAACCCGTTGACTAAGCCTCTCTCACGAGCAAAACATGATCAGCACCAAGGCTCCATGGGTGTTAGAATCATTACTGTGTAATCTAGATTACTAACTCTAGTGCAAGTGGGAGACTGAAGGAAATATGCCCTAGAGGCAATAATAAAGTTATTATTTATTTCCTCATATCATGATAAATGTTTATTATTCATGCTAGAATTGTATTAACCGGAAACTTAGTTCATGTGTGAATACATAGACAAACAGAGTGTCACTAGTATGCCTCTACTTGACTAGCTCATTAATCAAAGATGGTCAAGTTTCCTAACCATAGACATGAGTTGTCATTTGATTAACAGGATCACATCATTAGGATAATGATGTGATTGACTTGACCCATTTCGTTAGCTTAGCACTTGATCATTTTAGTTTACTGCTATTGCTTTCTTCATGACTTATACATGTTCCTATGACTATGAGATTATGCAACTCCCGATTAGTGGAGGAACACTTTGTGTGCTACCAAACATCACAACGTAACTGGGTGATTATAAAGGTGCTCTACAGATGTCTCCGATGGTACTTGTTGAGTTGGCATAGATCAAGATTAGGATTTGTCACTCCGATTGTCGGAGAGGTATCTCTGGGCCCACTCGGTAATGCACATCACTATAAGCCTTGCAAGCATTGTAACTAATGAGTTAGTTGCGGGATGATGTATTATGGAACGGGTAAAGAGACTTACCGGTAACGAGATTGAACTAGGTATTGAGATACCGACGATCGAATCTCGGGCAAGTAACATACCGATGACAAAGGGAACAACGTATGTTGTTATGCGGTTTGACCGATAAAGATCTTTGTAGAATATGTGGGACCCAATATGAACATCCAGGTTCCGCTATTGGTTATTGACCAGAGACATGTCTCAGTCATGTCTACATAGTTCTCGACCCCGTAGGTTCCGCACGCTTAAAGTTTGGTGACGATCGGTATTATGAGTTTTTGTGTTTTGATGTACCGAAGGTAGTTCGGAGTCCCGGATATGATCACGGACATGACGAGGAGTCTCGAAATGGTCGAGACGTAAAGACTGGTATATTGGATAACTATGTTCGGACACTAGAAGGGTTCCGGGAGGTTTCGGGCATATACCGAAGTACCGGGGGTTACCGGACCCCCCTGGAAGCTATTGGGCCTTATGGGCCTTAGTGGAGAAGAGAGAGGGAAGCTAGGAGGTGGCACGTGGCCCCCCCCTTGCCCCAATCCGAATTGGTCAAGGGGAAGGGGCGGCGACCCCCGCTCTCCTTCCTTCTCTCCACCTCTTCCTTTCCCCTTCTCCTTCTTGGAATAGGAAAGGGAGGGGGCAAACCTACTTGGAGTAGGATTGCCCCCCTTGGGCGCGCCTCTCCCCTGGCCGTCCCTCTCCTCCTCCCCCTTTATAGACGGGGGTAGGGGGGCACCCCAAAGACACACAAGTTGATCATTGATCCCTTAGCCGTGTGCGGCGCCCCCCTCCACCATAGTCCACCTCAATCATATCATAGCGGTGCTTAGGCAAAGCCCTGAGTCGGTAGCAACATCATCACCGTCATCACGCCATCACGCCATCATGCTGACGGAACTTTCCCGTGAAGCTCTGCTGGATCAGAGTTCGTGGGACGTCATCGAGCTGAACGTTTGCTGAACTCGGAGGTGTCGTGCGTTCGGTACTTGGATCGGTCGGATCGTGAAGACGTTCGACTACATCAACTACGTTCTCATAACGCTTCCTCTTACGGTCTACGAGGGTACGTGGACGATACTCTTCCCTCTCGTTGCTATGCATCACCATGATCTTGCGTGCGCGTAGGAATTTTTTTGAAATTACTACGTTTCCCAACATTGGGAGATAATAAAAAAGGAACTACTAAGCAACGGATACATGGTACCCGAACATTTGCATGATGCTTGATCTAGAGGCCAATGTCCACTTTGTCCAGCCCATGTGTGGTTGGAGATCGTGCACAAATCATCCAACGCATGTTGTGTGTATAGCAATGCCAGAAAAAAAGAGCATCTGGGAAGATTCAAATGAAGCAAAAGGTGTTCCATCTGAGTCCAAAAAAACTAAGGAAAAGCATAAATTTCTATTCGAGTATTCTGAACCAACAAAGCTCGGGGGGCTATTTCTGAATATTTTACACATTAGCTAAATGACAGTCGACTGAATTTCAAATTGGGGTCAGTCGATATTTGAGAGTTCGCCGGAGTGAGTCGGATGGGAGGAAGGAGAAGGAAGCTGCTCACTGGAGGGCTACCCCATTATATATCTTGGGGTTTAGGGTGTGGGCGGTGGTGGGGCTTCGTCGGAGAAAAACTCGATGCGGGGGAGGGGAGGGAGGGCTAGAGGGATGGCTGGGGGCGATGGAAGACCTGCGGTGGGGGTGGTTCAGGGGAGGGCCGGGCGGCGAGGCAGTCGCAGGAGCGCCGCGGGGACCGGCGGTTAGGCCAGTGGTAGCTGGCGGCAGTAGGAAGAAAGGATGGAGGAAGGTGCAGGAGGTTGAAGGAAGGTGCGGGCCGTTGATTTCGCATATGTTGATTGAGAAAATCGACTGACCCCAAACTTTTTTTCAGCTGACGGACATATGGCCACGTCTAATCTTTTAAGAGCATCTACAACTGAGTGCCTGAAACCCGCCTGAAACGTCCGGATGGACGGCTCGGTCACTGACCGGTCACGAAAATGCGACCCAGACGGGCGCCCCAAACGGGAGTCAAACACCAGGGCTGACCGACTACCCCTCATATCTAGCTCAAAAATGAGGCGGATATGGGGGTGTCCGGGTGTGTCCGCCATGTCGCTCCCGGCCCACGCAGGCCCACCCGATCGCACATATATTTCTCCCCATCCGCTCGCTGGACCAAATCCGAGCCACTTCACTCCACTCCCCTCCGCCGCCCAAGTTTTCGTCCGGCGATCTCCCGCCCTCTTCGGCATGTCGGGCAGCGGATCCGAGTCCTACACCTCCAGATCCATCGACCTCGAGTTCACCCCATGCTGCCCGAGGAGGAGACGGTCGTCTGGCTTGTGCTCCACCACTCCCGGGAGGAGGCCTGTGCGAGGCAATGCTCGGACTCCTTCCGTCGGGAATCCATTGTGTCTGCCCAAATGGTGCATGGATCCGGTGCTAGTTGTGCCATCGCTGCCTCATCGGAGGCGGTGTGGTCCGTCTGGCGTCCGACCACGGTAGCGGACGCGCAACCCCTCCGTTGACGTCGGCTCGTGTTCCATGCCCTACTCTAACTTGTCGGCGACCGAACCAACACTCTAGGGAGCACAACCGGCCGCCGGACATGGCACGACGGAGCTGAACGAGCTCCGCTTAAAGATCGGTTTATGTTGCATGTAAGAGCAACTCCAACGGGCCGACCCAAATGGATGGCGTTTTTGTCCGCTTTTTGTCCGTTTGGGTCGGCCACCCGCCCGCCTTCCGCCCTCTTTTAGTTTTGGGTCGGTAGTGCGCCCAACGGGCCGACCCATTTCATGACCGCGCGCGTTTTAGATCATACCGTCGCCCTGGTTTTGGCGCACCAGCGCGCGGGAAAGGTTCGCGCGCGCGGGGGAAAGCGGCCTAGCGCGCGCTGGTTTTGGCGCAGCAGCGCGCGGGAAAGGTTCGCCCGTGCGCCGCGGCCGGCGCTCGTTATAAAGAAGACGCTCCCCCCACACTCTGTCCGCCGCCCACTCTCGCCACCTCTGCTCGCCGCCCACTCTCGCCGCCTCTGCGCCACCATGTCGATCTGCCGCCTGGGCGCTTCCGATTTTCGCGGAGTCCGCGAGCGCCGCTCCGGCGCATTCTCCTCCGAGATCTGGTTTCGCGAGAAACGTCTCGTCCTCGTCACCTTCGACACCGCAGAGGAGGCGGCCTGCGTGCACGACGCGGCGGCGTGGCGCCTCCTGAGGCCTCGTCGGGATATGAATTTTTCCAACATGTCGAGCCAGCGGGTGCAGGATCTGGCGCCTCTCCCGTGGCTTTTCACGAACAAGGATCGTCGTGTCCACCGGAGGCGGCAGCGTCGCCTCGCCATCGTAGAGAAGGACGTGGAAGCCTTGATGGTGTGGCGCGGAGGCTTCCCACAAGACATCGTCGACGAGCGCCAGTTCTACAAGCAATTGAGATCGGAGAGGGACACGAGGAGGAGGGAGCGAGCCGCCTATCGTGAGGACAAGCGTTCGCGGAAGCAGGCAGCTCAATTGAAACTAAAGCTACGAGAAACGACGGGTTGGGACGTTGAAGAGGAGGCGTATACTGACGCCTACATTCAGACATCGGAGGAGGATATTACCGAGTCGGAGTCAGAAATCGACGAGTAGTGGTCTTTTCTTTTTATCTGTGTACGCTAGAATTATCTATGTATCCATTTTTATCTGAAAAAATGGCGGGCGGCTTCGGCGACGTAGCAGGCGGGCGAGGGTGTGAATCCAATGTGCCACCGACCAGCGGGCCCGGTGAGGAAAGAGGGCGAGCTCGCGCGCGTCCATCTTGTGTCCGCGCCGATGCAAATCAGGCTCAAAAATAGGTCGGGAATGGATCGGCAGGCGGACGAAAGCGGACGTGCGTCCGTTTGGGTCGGCGCGTTGGGCCGGCTTTTTTGTCCACGCCGACCCAAACGGACGGCCGCGGCCAAAATGGATCGCCCCATTGAAGTTGCTCTAATAATATGAATTTGAGATTTCTAATTTGAGGTATCCGGATGTACGATCAAATGTTTGAGGCGTGACCGGCCGGCACGTTCGCGAGTGTTTTTTTTAGCATCAGTATAGACACAAGCGCTCATATACACGCGCATACATTCACCTCTATGAACGCACACACGCACACCCTAAATTATCTTGAGATTTACGAAATCACCGTAGGCGCCTCGTCGTCGACATGAACGTCTTTTCCCATTAAAAACGCATCGCCGGAAATACTAAAATAAATTTCAAGAATAATGCGAGCATTAAGATTTGAATCCTGATGGGTTGAGGATACTACTGTGCATCTAACTAACTCAACCATAGATTGATTCGCGAGTGTTTTGAGGGGTCGGATATGCATGTCGCGAGTGTTTTGAGGGGTCGGATATGCATGTCCGGGCTGTAGATGCTCACCCGAACTAGGTACTTTTGATATAGCCGAGCATGGTATATACCGTCTGCAGCATGGACGGCACGACGAAAATTGCGGCCGCCGCGAGAAGCGAGACGGCCACCCACGGCGACGGGAAGAAGTGCAGCACGAACCCGCCGCACCACCAGCTCACCCGCCGCCTCCGGTGGCACGCTACCGCGTCGACCATCTCGCCGAACTCATCGGGCAGCCTCGCGCCGACTGTCTGCGCCCCGAGCTCCCGGAAGAAGTAGACGAGCTCCGCGTCCGTCAGCCGCGTGGCGGAAAGGACACCTCGCCGGCGCAGAAACGTCGCGTCCTGCGGGCACCGCACGAGTCCCTCCATCCGGGCGACGTGCGTCGTCACGCATGCGCCGTGCGCCCAGTGGAACCGCATCTCGAAGGCCAGCATGTTGTACAGCACCGCCGCGCTGTACTCGTGGACGTGGAAACACGGGATGCTCATCACCGCCACGGGGCTCGCCGGCCGGCTCCAGAACGACATGTCAAGGTCGCCTTGGCAGGTCGACGCCGCAGCCTGCCGGAACCACACCGCCGAGTGCCGCAGCTCCACGGAGCAGGGGAACAGCCGCTCCGACTCCTTCTTGATCTTGAGGAGCTTCAGTGGCGTCGAGAGGATGCAGTACTTGTTAGCCGGCACGCGGGACCAGTGGAAGAGGTGCAGGACGTGGTGGAACTCCGCGCCCGCCGCGTCGCGGGCGAGGCACGCCCGCTTCGGGCAGACGTCGTCGAAGCAGCCGAGCACCACCTCCTCGACGGAGTGGCGGAGGATCAGCCTGCCGCAGGAGGCGACGAGCAGCTTGACGGCGGCGAAGGGGACCTGGTTCTCGAGCACCAGCATGTCGAGCTTGATCTGCTCGGCGTGCTGCGCCACGGCCATGTGGAGAATGAAGTACTCCCTGTTGATGGACGCCGCCCGCGCCGCGCTGTCGGCGTCCTCGCCGACGCCGGTCTTGCTGAGCATCATGCTCACGACGAGGACGAAGCAACTGTCCAGGAGCAGCATCTGCAGGAACTTGTCCTCGTCGTCCAGCAGCACCTTGTCATCCGCCCCCGCGTCCGCGTCGTCGTCGGCGAACTCGTCGCGGAGGCGGTCGCGCTCGGCCGACAGCGCCGCCACGTAGGCGTCGACATCGAGCCCGCACTGCTCCTGCAGGTACCGCATGAACGGGAGCTTGGCGTCGTCGGGGAAGGGGAGGCCACGGTCGCCGCGGTGGAACGGGCCGATGGCCACGGCGCGCACCGCGTGGAGCGCCTGGGCGCCCACGGCGCGCCGGGTGCACGGGCGGAGGATGGTGCCCGAGCGCTCGGCGAGGTACCACAGCATGGGAGTCCGCGCGATGAGGTCCCTCATCACGGCCTTGTTCACCGTCGCCGACGTGAGCTTGCGCAGCCACTTCCGGCCGGTCTCGCCGTCGACGGCGTCCGATGGTTTCGCCTCCGCCGCGATGTCAATGTCGATGCTGTGGTGGTGACCGTCCAGGGGGCTGCTCAGCTGTTCGCCCTCCATTGCGATTTGATTTCTCAATCGAATGTTCACGGCTTAATTTGATGTTACAAGCGGAAGTTAACTACTCCTCTTGGTTGGGACTGGAGACAGATTGGCGACAAAGAATGTGACAGACTTGAGGAAGGATTCTTGCTAACATTCTTGCTGATCGATAGTGGACAAGAGAAACAGGCAATAACTCTATTTATATCTATCTAATCAATAATGGAGCTCGTCTCTGGATTGCGTTGCCATGATGTATGATCATACAGAGACATCGACAAAAAAGGGGAAATCGAACATGACACCTTTGTCCGGCTGGTTGTTCATGTCTGGTAGGAAATACTGCTCTGTTTATTTGGTAGCATGGGACTCCTAACCACTTGGTTTGGGCCCTTCTCTGCCTCTCTGATCGAATTTTGGTGGATTTTTCCATTTTCATGCTACTTTGTTTTAGCTGTAGCCTGTAGGGACTTTCCTTTAGCTTGTTTGTAGTAATTTCAATTTTTTCTAGTTATTCGTCTTACTTTGTGGTGACGTCAGTTGCTTGATCAAATTTCACAAAGTCAAATTCAACTTTCATTCCTCTCCGAGTATGTGTTTGACTTTGTCAATGTTGTCTGTGACACGGAATTGTGTGAAGTTGACGTGCTGTCTGCAAGGCTGAAAATATTTCGATGTGCCATCACTCGTTATATCAAAGCAGCCACACCTGGGTTTGGTTGGTGTATCTCATTCATAGAAACAGTGCACCGGGATGTTTTTACCACAAAAATTGGCACCCGGGTGTTCTCTTTCAAAATTATCAGTTAAACATAACCAGCGAACGTTCGCTAGAAGAGCGTGGCAAATTTAACGTTCTGTATGACAATTTATGTTAGCGGAGGATGGCTAATTTCTTTCACAAGGATGACAAAAATCTGTCTAGTTCTGTTTTTTTTTTGCAAGGATTTGGCGTGCTTGCTAAAGAAATTTGCCATCTTCGTGACAACTTAAATTCTCATGATTTTTTTTGATTTGTCATGCTCTTCTAGTGAACGTCAGCATAATAAAAACTAATGGAAGAACGTTATTTTTAGGGATAAATGCGAACACCTCATCTAGTCCCCCCACACGCACATGCATACATGGAGTAGAGGACAAAAGTTAATGTTATTTTGTGCTAGATTTTTCCATTTTGAAAATTTAAAATATTTTGTAGTTCAAACCGCCGATCTGATTAAAATCCATTTTCCCCAATAAATCCGCCGTGACAAAACCTTCAAAATTGGGACGATTTTTTGTTCCAAAGTTAATAGGTTTGGGTACGTAAATTACTCCCTGTGCCCCATAATATAAGAGCGTTTTTTACACTAATGCAGTGTAAAAAACGCTCTTATATTATGGGACGGATGGAGTATCAGCCATGCAGTACATAAGTTATCACGTTTTTTACACAAAAGTTATTGAGGTATGTTTCAACAACTTTTCCTTGGTGAAAGTTACCACGATGTTGTACTTAAGTTATCACATCTGTGATGTGCAAATTATCATGATATTGACACATAAATTACTAGGGGTATGGTTCTTCAACTTCTTTTCCACATGTCAAAAGTTATCACAATGTTGCAGGTAAGTTATCAGGTCTGCAGTGCAGAAATTATCATGCTATTCATACAGAACTTGTCGGGGTACGTTTCAACATTTTTTGGTGCTATTCCACCACGACGATGCTCGTCGATCACATTTTTCTCGGACAATTTGTCGAATACAAACGCGGGAAATATAGAATGTTGTCCATGACGTGCTCTCGTCAATGGCTATTTGCATGTTACTGCAGCACCTGTCTCCTCGGTCACCCTCATATACTCCTCTTATACCCCATGCCGCCGAGAGCTCCTCCAACTCGTCTTTGTCGGCAAGGGCTATGCGGGCCTCGCCATAATGAGTTGTGGCTCCACCTTCAATGGCCTCCCTCCGAGCGTCATCATGGTCATCCACCTCGAGATCTAGTTGCACACTCGCCAGAATTGAAACTAGGATTGCAGCAGAAGGCGGCCGCACTGAAGCACTACTAAGGAAAGCAATGTGTAGGGTATGGTGCGGGTACAATAATCCCATTCCATGTCCATGTTTCTCAAGGACTTAATGAATGGATCGAGATGGTTGACTAGAGGGGGGTGAATAGGCAACTACCAATTTTTTATTTTTTCTTAGCAAATTAGGGTTAGTAACAAATAAGTTGTCTAGATATGCAACTGCGTGAGCAACCTATATGATGCTAGCAACACAAGCAAGCAAAGGATACAACACAAGTAAAGCTTGCACAAAGTAAAGGTAAGAGATAACCACGAGTGGAGATGGTGGAGACAAGGATGGGTTATCGAAGTTTCTTCCCTTTGAGAGGAAGTACGTCTCCGTTGAAGCGGTGTGGAGACACAATGCCCCCCAAGAAGCCACTAGGGCCACCGTATTCTTCTCACACCCTCACACAATGGGAGATGTCGTGATTCCACTAGTGGTGCCCTTGAAGGCGGCAACTGGACCTTTACAAACAAGGTTGGGGCTCTCCCCACAACCAAATTGGAGGCTCCCAACAACACCACGAAGCTTCACCACAATGGAATGTGGCTCCGAGGTGACATCAACCGTCTAGGGTGCTTAAACACCCAAGAGTAACAAGATTTGCAAGGGATTAGTGGGGGAATCAAATTTCTCTTGGCAGAAGTGTAGATCTAGACCTTCTCAAGCAATCCCTAAAGAATCAACAAGTTTGATTGGCTAGGGAGAGAGATTGGGCAAGAATGAGCTAGAGAGCAACAATGGAGTTTGGAGGAGGAAGAGGTAGTCAACTAGAAGAAACATGTCATCTGGCTAGACACAAGTGACTATGTCACGGGGATGTCGGAACACTTCAACGAGAAAGAAGAAAAAACCCGGTAACGAGGATAACGATATAGTGAGCATGTGTATGACTCAATAGGATACCGATGCATCTCAGGTTTTGTAAAGTATCGTGAAACAAAGGGAGCATGACATGATAACCAAAGGTTAACTTGAATGTCATTCGTGTAACCATGGGGTCGATATGGACGTCCACGGCTCCCAGTCATTGAACGAAGGGGTTTCATTCATGTCTATGTTTTACCGGACCTACAGGGTCACAAAGCTGTTTTGGAACGTAGCGATGATTCAAAAAAATTCCTACGTGTCACCAAGATCAATCTAGGAGATGCTAGCAATGAGAGAGAGGGAGTGCATATTCACACTCTTGAAGATCGCTAAGCGGAAGCGTTGTAAGAACGCGGTTGGTGCAGTCATACACGCAGCGATTCAGATCGCGGTCGATTCCGATCTAAGTGCCGAACTACGGTGCCTCCGCGTTCAACACACGTACAGCCTGGGGACGTCTCCTCCTTCTTGATCCAGCAAGGGGAGAGGAGAAGTTGAGGGAGAACTCCGACAGCACGACGACGTGGTGGTAATGGAGCTCGTGGTTCTCCGACAGAGCTTCGCCAAGCACTACGGAGGAGGAGAAGGTGTTGGAGAGGGGGAGGGCTGCTCCAGGGGAAGGGTGCGGCTGCCCTCCCACCCCCACTATATCTAGGGGCAAGGGAGAGGGGGCCAGCCCCCCTAGATGCATCTAGAGGGGGCGGCGGCCAAGGAGAGGCTTGCCCCCCAAGCCAGGTGGGGGACGCCCCCTCTAGGGTTTCCCCCAACCCTAGGCGCATGGGCCCTAGGGGGGGTTGGCGCCCAGCCCACCTAGGGGCTGGTTCCCCTCTATATTCAGCCAATAGGGCCCTCCGGGGCCGGTGGACCCCCGGAACCCCTTTGGTGGTCCCGGTACAATACTTGTAACCCCCAGAACACTTCCGACGACCGAATGAGGACTTCCCATATATAAATCTTCATCTCCAGACCATTCCGAAACTCCTCGTGACGTCCGGGATCTCATCCGGGACTCCGAACAACCTTCGGTAACCACATACTATTTCCCATAACAACTCTAGCGTCACCGAACCTTAGGTGTGTAGACCCTACGGGTTCAGGAACCATGTAGACATGACCGAGACATCTCTCCGGCCAATAACCAACAGCGGGATCTGGATATGTAACATCCCAAAATTCTAAATTTTGGAATGCTATAATAAATAGATAGATTTGATTGACTGTTTGATTGATTGAGTGAAATTCGAAACCTTTTTGAAAGTTAAATGAGAGGGAATAAAAGGACTTTCCCAAACTTTCATTTTGCATTCGTGATCTTCGTGAATTCAAATTCTTTTCACCACAAAACCCTAGAGAGAAGATGACATGACTTCTTTCATTTATTTAAATGACAAGGGGTGTTGAAAATATTTGAATTTCATTTGAAAAATATTTCCAACCCAGGAACTTTATGCAACTCAATGATTTTCACGAGCAAAGATAAAAGGGCCACGCTACGCGTCGGCCGGTGGATAAGTTAAAAACATCCGCCGCCTGGCTAGCCATTGGATGCGCGCGGGATGGCCGTCCGATGTACCCATCCACGTGTGCCACCTCCTTTGCAACAAGAACGGTGTTGCAGAAACATTTATAACATACGTGGTGTTGCAGAAACCTTTCAACAGATGTGATGCTGCAGATTCTTTTTGCAACAAAGATTATGTTGCAGAAACGTCTGTAGAATTTTTTTGCAACAAAGCTAAAGTTGCAGAAATAATTTTGTCTTCACTTTTATGTAGGTGTTTTGGAAGAAAATTTTGCAACATCACTGATGTTACAGGAATCTTTCCTGCAACACGGAAGATGTTGCAAGAAATAAAATCACAGTCCGCCGTTCGTCGCGGACTTCCGTCGAAAAGGGGTGAGGAAGGAGTGCCGCTGGACCTCCGACCAGGTCGGCTCGCCGTTATCCTCCTCCCCGGCGAGGTGGGTGCATCGCGCGCGGCCGACGGTCGCGATGGAAGCGAGTGGCAACGGTGGCAACTGTGCCTGACCCCGAATACAACCGCGTCCCCATCCTCATCTCCGGTGAGGTGGGCGGCTGCCGGCAAGGGCATCAGTAGTGGTGACTTTTAGCGACAACTATCACGCAGCGATTGGTGTTGGCGAGAAGAAAGCAATGGAGATTTCCAGGGAAGAACACTCATGGAGGAAAAAGTCACCGTCTCTATTGGGATAAGGTTGGGTGTGAGAGTAGTGGTGCATCTCCACTAGACACGCGTCACGCAAATGAGGTGGCGGAAGAAGTCCCAGTTATCCGTCGGTTGGCGGTAAGTATTTCCCAAGATAAAATGACTTCTTCAAAACATATGAAATATGAGTTGGGAGTCTCAAAGAATTAAATTCAAAATTCTTTTGAATTTATTTTTAATTTGGAGTTATTTGAGTTTTATTCAAATTAGTTTTCTTCAAAAATAAAATATATGGAAAACAGGGTAACATGATTCCCTACATCAGAAAATTGGAGAGAAATAAATTTGAATTAATTTTGGTATTTTTAAAATGATTTTTATGTGGTTTTATTGCATCAGTAGCACTCTTTGCATTATTTGAATTTTTGTAGATTTTATTTGGTGCTATAAAAATGTTCATATTGTATAAAATCTTTTTCTGAAAGCTTTTATATATAATATGCCTATATACAATTTTAGTTTTACTTTCGTTTTTTAGTTTATCGCTTTCTGTTTAAAAAAAAAACAAAAACTGTGCGCGCGCCTGAAACTAACTGTCGCTCACGTGCGCCCCATCTTTTCTTTTTCTTTATCCTATATGGGCCAGGCCCAGCTGGCCATATTCCTTCCCCATATTCTTTTTCTGTAGTTTTTCTTTTCTATTGCTCAAAAAAAATTGCAGTGTGTGCGGCCGGCCGAACCGCTAAAGGCCCATGGCGCACCTTTCATCTCTGTTTCGTATATTTTCGTCTACGTTTAGTCCCGCATTGCCTAGCCTTTGACTCCTAAACCTTTTTTCATCTATAAATATAGACCCATAAAGCCTCCAAAAATCATCCGATTCGGATTAAATCAATATTTTGATTTAACTAGATAAAAATATTTTTCTCCTTTCCGGCGCGACTTTTGGAAATTGTCTCCTTTCTCCAAAGTCATCTTTTCTCCGCCTTATAAAGATATCTTTCTTTGTTTTTTTCCTTTCCTTTTATACTTCCGTAGTTTATTATTTCTAGACTAATACGATAGAATAATTAGATTATCAATTAGTCTACGTATTTATACATTAGACCCTAGCCGTAGCTATTTTTCTTCCGTAAAACAACTTGGCCCTGATTTTTCAAATAGCCATAACTTTTACTCGTTCATCCAAATTAGATGAAACCAACACCTATAGCTTCGTCTTGTTTTCACCTATCCAGTGAACCTGTCACATCAACTTTTTGAAATTTTCAAATTTCGAAATTTGTTCAGATTCATATTCAAATTTCTTTTGATCATAACTTGAGTTTTATAACTCCGATTTAATTGATTCTTTTTGCAAATCGAAGCTCTTGACCTAAACTTTCTGATAAGGCCAAATTCACAAAATTTTGGTACTGTTAGAAATTGTTTTATGTTGCAAGAGTTATTTGCTTGGTTTTGATGTTTTCCGAACTGTCTTCTTCGTTCTTCTCGATCTTTTGAGTGATTGCTTATGTGTGGTTACTATTGCTTGCTCACGATAGATTGAACGGAGTGTGACGAGTAGAACTATCAAGAGTTATGAGTGTGATTCATCTTCATCAACATTGCAGGCAAGTTCACACTTTGATCATATCCCTTTCATACCCAGTTTTTATGCATTAGTTTCAACCCTCAAACATTGCATGGTTAGGACTTGATAACATGTGGGTATCGGGAAGTAGTTGATGAGGTAGAACCTATTGCCCTGTTACATTCAAACCCTTGGGAGTTACTTCTATGCGTTGCTTATATTGCTATGCTATGCTCGTAGACGTGGTTTGGGAGAGTGAAATCCATGACAGATGTGAGATTGTTAATTAATGGTTCAACTTAAGGTGGCAACTTAAATACACATCTGGGTGGATTGAGGCACATAAGTACCCAGTGTTGCCTGTATTTTTGGAAATCCTGGAATACCCGTGTGATCTTCCTATGGACCGCCACCCAGGCTCAAAGGGAACTAAGATGATTCTTGCTAGAAACTTCCGTGTGTAGCCACAAGCTATTATGGGCTCTAGCATAGTTGAGTAAGTTACGTGAAGCTTTTGAAGAGGTGGATCAGCAGGTAGTGGGTTTGTAAGTTTGGTATGGTCTGCCAGGAGTAGAGAGTTAATGTTTCTGAAAGACTGTGTCTCGGTCATCCGTTTCTCAAACACCCTGTAGTGCGAGAAAACCAACAGAGGAGATCGAGTCTTGTGGGGAAAAGTGCGCAAACCTCTGCAGAGTGTACAATCTAAGCATGGTTAGCCGTGCCCCCGATTATGGACAATTTTGAGTATCTAGTACTTGGAGTATCTTAAGTATCTCATCATTTTACTTAAATAATTTGTTGGGTTATTGATGGGATTGAGTTGGAGGAACCTTCTCAATATTTTCAACCAACTTTGTAGTTAAATAAATTATATTCCTTTGTAGTAGGGAAAAATTGGCTTTTCACAAAAACATTATAACCATAGAGCTTTTCCACCAG
Organism: Triticum urartu; assembly: GCF_056163025.1. Lineage (NCBI taxonomy): Eukaryota > Viridiplantae > Streptophyta > Magnoliopsida > Poales > Poaceae > Triticum > Triticum urartu. The sequence goes on from NC_141877.1 coordinate 358,840,589, forward strand.
CCATATATGCATGTAGTGATAGCTATTATTCATCATTATCCTTTGGTGTGAATTTGCCAGTACATTCAATGTACTGACCATTTGTGGCTGCAACGTCTCATGTTGCAGGAATCTTAGGACGAGTAAGTGATACGTTAGGGTTACGATTTCTACACTCAACTTTGCCGTTGGTGTTGATGGGAATCCACAACCTTGTTGTTACTTCCGCTGTTTGGATTGAGGTAATAGTATTTACGTTATTTTATACATGTGATTTACCTCTGTTATAAATCCTCAAGTACTGTGTGTGTCAGCATAGCGATCCAGGGATGACACTTAAGCACAGAGACTTGACCGTCTGAGGTCGGGTCGCTACAGGATACCCATGTTGGCTCCCACATGTTCCACGATGATCTCATCGGATGAACCACGATGTCGGGGATTCAACCAATCACGTATACAATTCCCTTTGTCCATCGGTATGTTACTTGCCCGAGATTCAATCATCGGTATCTCTATACCTCGTTCAATCTCATTACCGGAAAGTCTCTTTACTCGTTTCATAACGCATGATCCCGTGGCAAACTACTTAGTCACATTGAGCTCGTTATGATGATGCGTTACCGAGTGGGCCTAGAGATACCTCTCCGTCATACGGAGTGACAAATCCCAGTCTCGATTCGTGCCAACCCAACATATACTTTCGGAGATACCTGCAGTGCACCTTTATAGCCACCCAGTTACGTTGTGACATTTGGTACACCCAAAGCATTCCTACGGTATCCGGGAGTTGCACAATCTTATGGTCTAAGGAAATGATACTTGACATTACAAAAACTTTAGCAAACAAACTACACGATCTTATGCTACGTTTAGGATCGGGTCTTGTCCATCACATCATTCTCCTAATGATGTGATCCCGTTATCAATGACATCCAATGTCCATGGTCAGGAAACCATGACCATCTATTGATCAATGAGCTAGTCAACTAGAGGCTCACTAGGGACAAATTACGATCTATGTATTCACACATGTATTACAGTTTCCGGTTAATACAATTATAGCATGAACAATAGACAATTATCATGAACACGGAAATATAATAATAACCACTTTATTATTGCCTCTAGGGCATATTTCCAACAGTCTCCCACTTGCACTAGAGTCAATAATCTAGTTACATTGTGATGAATCGAACACCCATAGAGTTCTAGTGTTGATCATGTTTTGCTTGCGGAAGAGGTTTAGTCAACGGATCTGTGACATTCAAATCCGTATGCACTTTACAAATATCTATATCTCCATCCTGAATATATTCATGAATGGAGTTGAAGCGACGCTTGATATGCCTAGTCTTCTTGTGAAACCTGGGCTCCTTGGCAAGGGCAATAGCTCCAGTGTTATCACAGAAGAGAGTCATCGGGCCCGACACATTGGGAATAACTCCTAGGTCAGTGATGAACTCCTTCATCCAGACTGCTTCCTGTGCTGCCTCCGAGGCTGCTATGTACTCCGCTTCACATGTAGATCCTGCCACGACGCTTTGCTTGCAACTACACCAGCTAACTGCCCCACCATTCAAAATGTACATGTATCCGGTTTGTGACTTGGAGTCATCCAGATCTGTGTCGAAGCTAGCATCGACGTAACCCTTTACGACGAGCTCTTCGTCACCTCCATAAATGAGAAACATATCCTTAGTCCTTTTCAGGTACTTTAGGATAATCTTGACCGTTGTCCAGTGTTCCATGCCGGAATTACTTTGGTACCTCCCTACCAAACTTATGGCAAGATTCACATCAGGTCTGGTACATAGCGTGGCATACATAATAGACCCTACGGCTGAGGCATAAGGGATGACACTCATCTTTTCTCTATCTTCTGTCGAGGTCGGGCATTGAGCCGTGCTCAATTTCACACCTTGCAATATAGGCAAGAACCCCTTCTTGGACTGATCCAAATTGAACTTCTTTAATATCTTGTCAAGGTATGTGCTTTGTGAAAGACCAATGAGGCGTCTCGATCTATCTCTATAGATCTTGATGCCTAATATGTAAGCAGCTTCTCCAAGGTCCTTCATTGAAAAACACTTATTCAAGTAGGCCTTTATACTTTCCAAAAATTCTATATCATTTCCCATCAATAGTATGCCATCCACATATAATATGAGAAATGCTACAGAGCTCCCACTCACTTTCTTGTAAACACAGGCTTCTCCATAAGTCTACGTAAACCCAAACGCGTTGATCATCTCATCAAAGCGAATGTTCCAACTCCGAGATGCTTGCACCAGCCCATACATTGAGAGTTGGAGCTTGCATACCTTGTCAGCATTCTTAGGATCGACAAAACCTTCCGGTTGCATCATATACAATTCTTCCTTAAGGAAACCATTAAGGAATGACATTTTGACGTCCATTTACCATATCTCATAATCATAGAATGCGGCAATTGCTAACATGATTTGGACGGACTTCAGCTTCGCTACGAGTGAGAAGGTCTCATCGTAGTCAACCCCTTGAACTTGTCGATAACCCTTAGTGACAAGATGAGCCTTATAGATGGTCACGTTACCATCCGCGTCAGTCTTCTTCTTAAAGATCCTTTTATTTTCTATGGCTTGTCGATCATCGGGCAAGTCTGTGAAAGTCCATACTTCATTTTCATACATGGATCCTATCTCGGATTTCATGGCTTCAAGCCATTTGTTGGAATCCGGGCCCGCCATCCCTTCTTCATAGTTCGAAGGTTCACCGTTGTCTAACAACATGATTTCCAGGACAGGGTTGACGTACCACTCTGGTGCGGAACGTGTCCTCCTGGACCTACGAAGTTCAGTAGCAACTCGATCTGAAGTTTCATGATCATCATCATTAACTTCCTCTCTAGTCGGTGCAGGCACCACAGAAACATCTTCCTGAGCTGTGCTACTTTCTGGTTCAAGAGGCAGTACCTCATCAAGTTCTACTTTCCTCCCACTTACTTCTTTCGAGAGGAACTCTTTCTCTAGAAAGGATCCATTCTTGGCAACAAAGATCATGCCTTCGGATCTGAGGTAGAAGGTATACCCGATAGTTTCCTTAGGGTGTCCTATGAAGACGCATTTTTCCGACTTGGGTTCGACTTTTCAGGTTGAAGTTTCTTGACATAAGCATCGCATCCCCAAACTTTCAGAAATGACAGCTTAGATTTCTTTCCAAACCATAATTCATACGGTGTCGTCTCAACAGGTTTCGACGGAGCCCTATTTAAAGTGAATGCGGCAGTCTCTAAAGCATAACCCCAAAATGGTGGCGGTAGATCGGTAAGAGACATCATAGATCGCACCATATCCAATAGAGTGTGATTACGACATTCGAACACACCATTTCGCTGAGGTGTTCCTGGCGGCGTGAGTTGTGAAACAATTCCACATTTCTTTAAGTGTGTGCCAAACTCATGACTCAAGTATTCTCCTCCACGATCTGATCGTAAGAACTTTATTTTCCTATCACGTTGATTCTCTACCTCACTCTGAAATTCCTTGAACTTTTGAAAGGTCTCAGACTTGTGTTTCATTAAGTAGACATACCCATATCTACTTAAGTCATCAGTGAGGGTGAGAACATAACGATAGCCACCGCGAGCCTCAACGCTCATTGGACCGCACACATCAGTATGTATGATTTCCAATAAGTTGGTTGCTCGCTCCAATGTTCTGGAGAACAGAGTCTTGGTCATTTTGCCCATGAGGCATGGTTCGCACGTGTCAAATTATTCATAATCAAGAGACTCCAAAAGTCCATCTGCATGGAGTTTCTTCATGCGTTTGACACCAATGTGACCAAGGCGGCAGTGCCACATGTATGTGGGACTATCATTATCAACCTTACATCTTTACCATTCACACTATGAATATGTGTAACATCACGTTTGAGATTAAACAAAAATAAACCATTGACCAGCGGGGCATGACCATAAAACATATCTCTCATATAAGTAGAACAACCATTATTCTCGGATTTAAATGAGTAGCCATCTCGCATTAAACGAGATGCAGATACAATGTTCATGCTCAAAGCTGGTACTAAATAACAATTATTGAGGTTTAAAACTAATCCCATAGGTAGATGTAGAGGGAGCGTGCCGACGGCGATCACATCGACCTAACCATTCCCGACGCGCATCGTCACCTCGTCCTTCGCCAGTCTCCGCTTATTTCTCAGCTCCTGTTTTGAGTTACAAATATGAGCAACCGCACCGGTATCAAATACCCAGGAGCTACTACGAGCGCTGGTAAGGTACACATCAATAACATGTATATCACATATACCTTTGGCGTTGCCGGCCTTCTTATCCGCTAAGTACTTGGGGCAGTTCCGCTTCCAGTGACCATTTCCCTTACAATAAAAGCATTGAGTCTCGGGCTTGGGTCCATTCTTTGGCTTCTTCCCGGCAACTGATTTATCGGGCGCGACAACTCCCTTGCCGTCCTTCTTGAAGTTCTTCTTACCCTTGCCTTTCTTGAAACTAGTAGCTTTATTCATCATCAACACTTGATGTTCCTTTTTGATTTCCACCACCGTTGATTTCAGCATTGAATATAACTGAGGAATGGACTTCTCCATCCCTTGCATATTGTAGTTCATCACAAGGATCTTGTAGCTAGGTGGAAGCGACCGGAGGATCCTGTCCATGACCGAGTCATTTGGAAGATTAACTCCCAGCTGAGACAAGCGGTTGTGCAACCCAGACATTTTGAGTATATGCTCGCTGACAGAACTATTTTCGATCCTCCATCTTACAACTGTAGAACTTGCCGGAGACTTCATATCTCTCGACCCGGGCATGAGCTTGGAAAACCATTTTCAACTCTTGGAACATCTCATATGCTCCGTGCTGCTCAAAACGCTTTTGGAGCCCCGGTTCTAAGCTGTAAAGCATGCCACACTGAACCAGGGAGTAATCATCACTACGCGACTGCTAGGCGTTCATAACGTCTTGAGTTGCTGGGAAAATGGGTGCGTGACCTAGCCGTGCTTCAAGGACATATGCTTTCTTGGCAGCTATGAGGATGATCCTCAAGTTACGGACCCAATCCGTATAGTTTCTACCATCATCTTTCAGCTTGGTTTTCTCTAGGAACACGTTGAAGTTGAGGGCAACATTAGCATGGGCCATTTCATCTACAATACATATTGTAAAGACATTTTAGACTAAGTTCATGATAATCAAGTTCATCTAATTAAATTATTTAATGAACTCCCACTCAGACAGACATCCCTCGAGTCATCCAAGTGATACATGTTCCGAATTGACTAGGCCATGTCTAATCATAACGTGAGACGGACTAGTCATCAACGGTGAACATCTCCATGTTGATCGTATCTACTATATGACTCATGTTCGACCTTTCGATCTCTCGTGTTCTGAGGCCATGTCTGTACATGCTAGACTCGTCAAGTCAACCTAAGTGTTTTGCACGTGTAAATCTGGCTTACACCCGTTGTATGCGAACATTAGAATCTATCACACCCGATCATCACGTGGTGCTTCGAAACAATAAACCTTCGCAACGGTGCATAATTAGGGGGAACACTTTTCCTGAAATTTTAGTGAGGGATCATCTTATTTATGCTACCGTCGTTCTAAGCAAATAAGATGTAAACATGACAAACATCACATGCAAATCATAAAGTGACATGATATGGCCAATATCATCTTGCGCCTTTGATCTTCATCTTCGAGGCGCGGAATGAACACCATCGTCACCGGCATGACACCATGATCTCCATCATCGTGTCTTCATGAAGTTGTCTCGCCAACTATTACTTCTACTACTATGGCTAACGGTTAGCAATAAAGTAAAGTAATTACATGGCATTTTCATTGACACGCGGGTCATACAATAAATTAAGACAACTCCTATGGCTCCTGCCGGTTGTCATACTCATCGACATGCAAGTCGTGATTCCTATTACAAGAACATGATCAATCCCATACATCACATATATCATTCATCACATCCTTTTGGCCATATCACATCACATAGCATACCCTACAAAAACAAGTCAGACGTCCTCTAATTGTTGTTGCATGTGTTACGTGGCTGCTATGGGTTTCTAGCAAGAACATTTCTTACCTACGCAAAACCACAACGGTGATATGCCAATTGCTATTTACCCTTCATAAGGACCCTTTTCATCGAATCCGATCCGGCTAAAGTGGGAGAGACTGACACCCACTAGCCACCTTATGCATCAAGTGCATGTCAGTCGGTGGAACCAGTCTCACGTAAGCGTACGTGTAAGGTTGGTCTGGGCCGCTTCATCCCACAATGCCGCTAAATCAAGATAAGACTAGTAACGGTAAGCAAATTGAACAAATCATCGCCCACAACTACTTTGCGTTCTACTCGTGCATAGAATCTACGCATAGACCTAGCTCATGATGCCACTGTTGGGGAACGCAGCAATAATTCAAAAAATTCCCTACGTGTCACCAAGATCAATCTAGGAGATGCTAGCAACGAGAGAGAGGGAGTGCATATTCATACCCTTGAAGATCGCTAAGCAGAAGCATTACAAGAACGCGGTTGGTGGAGTCGTACACGCAGCGATTCCGATCGCGGTCGATTCCGATCTAAGCGTTGAACAACGGCGTGAGACATCTCCAGCGTATCTATAATTTATGAAGTATTTATGCTATTATATTATCAACCTTGGATGTTTTATATGCATTTATATGCTATTTTATATGAATTTTGGGACTAACCTATTAACCTAGAGTCCAGTGCCAGTTTCTGTTTTTTTTCTTGTTTTAGAGTATCGCAGAAAAGGAAAATCAAATGGAGTCCAATTGACCTGAAACTTCATGGAACTTATTTTTGGACCAGAAGAAGTCCACGGAGCATCGGAGATGGACCAGAAGAGTCCCGGGCTGCCCACGAGGGTGGGGGCGCACCCCCTTCCTCGTGGACAGCCCGGAGACCCCCCTGACTTGTTCTCGATGCCAAAACCTCTTATATATATTGAAACCTCCAGAAAGAAACCTAGATCGGAAGTTACACCGCCTCAAGCCTCTGTAGCCATGAGAAATCAATCTAGGCCCTCTCTGGCACCCTGTCGGAGGGGGCTATCATCACCGGAGGCCATGGAGGAGGATCCCGGAGGGGCCATCATCGCCATGAAGGCCAAGGACTAGAGGGAGAACCTCTCCCCATCTAGGGGGAGGCCATGGAGTAGGAAGCACAAGGGGGAGAACCTCTCCTCCTCTCTCTCGGTGGCACCGGAGTGCCATCGGGAGGGGAATCATCACCGCGGTGATCGTCTTCATCAACATCACCATCATCATCATCCTCGTCTCTTTTATGCGGTCCACTCTCCCGCACCCTGCTGTAATCCCTACTTGAACATGGTGCTTTATGCCACATATTATGATCCAATGATGTGTTGCCATCCTATGATGTTTTGAGTAGATATCCTTTGTCTTTGGGTTGATTAATGATCTAGATTGGTATGAGTTGTATGTTTTACTTTGGTGCTGTCCTATGGTGCCCTCTGTGTCGCGCAAGCGTGAGGGATTCCCGCTGTAGGGTGTTGCAATACGTTTATGATTCGCTTATAGTGGGTTGCGTGAGTGACTGAAACACAAACCCGAGTAAGGGGGTTGTTGCTTATGGGATAAAGAGGACTTGATGCTTTAATGCTATGGTTGGGTTTTATCTTAATGATCTTTAGTAGTTGCGGATGCTTGCTAGAGTTCCAATCATAAGTGCATATGATCCAAGAAGAGAAAGTATGTTACACTACTGGAATCAGCTAGTTTGCCATCTGCCAGTTCTTTGCCGTCCGCTAGCGGACGGCAAAGAAGCTCTTTGCCATCAGCTTCCGAAAAGCAAACGGCAAAGAACTGGCTGATGGCAAAGACCAAGTTTGCCATCAGCCAGTTCTTTGCCGTCGGCTAGCGGACGGCAAAGAGGGAGGGGCCCCACTGACGAACTGCAAAAAAAAAACCTAACGGGCCCCCTCTTTGCCGTCCGCTAGCGGACGGCAAAGAGAAAGAAGGCGGACGGCAAAGTGCCGCGGACGGCAAAGAGGGAGGCCCCACGTAACGTTAACGGGGCCGCGCCCCACACCCCCCCTCTCTCTCTTTCTCTCCCACCTCTCGCCACCCCGTCGCACCACGCCCCGCCGCCGCCCCAGCGCCCCCCGCCGCCGCCCTGGCGCCCCCCCCCCCGCCGCCCCGGCGCCCCCCGCCCCGTCGCCCCCGTCGCCCCCGCCGCCCTGCCATCTGGGCGCCGGCACCTCCGCGCCCCGCCGCCCCGGCCGGGCCCGGCGCCGCCGCCCCAGGCCGCCCCGCCCCCCTCCTCCGCCGCCCCAGGCCGCCCCGCCCCGCTCCTCCGCTGCCCCAGGCCGCACCGCCCCCCTCCTCCACCCTGCAGGTGAGCTTCTTCCTTTTTTTTTTTCCTTTTTTCTGTTTTTTTAGTTTTAGGTTTATGTTTAATTTAGATTTAGTTTTAGTTTTAGGATTAGTTTTTAGGTTTTTAGGTTTAGTTTTAGTTTAGTTTTAGGTTTAGATTTAGTTTTTTTCTTTTTATGTTTTTTTAGTTTTAGGTTTAGGTTTAGTTTAGTTTTAGGAAAGAAGAAAAAGAGAAAAAGAAGAGATCAGGAGAAGAAGAAGAAGAAGAAGAAGAGGAGGAGGAGAAGAAAAAAGAAGAAGAGGAAGAAGAAGAAGAAAAAAGAGGAGAGGAGGAGAAGAAGAAGAGGAAAAAGGAAAGGAGGAAGAAGATGAAGAAAAAAGAGGAGAGGAGGAGAAGAAGAAGAGGAAAAAGGAAAGGAGGAAGAAGAAGAAGAAGAAGAAGAAGGAAAAAAAGGAAGAAAAGGAAAAAGAGGAAGAAGAAGAAAAGGAAAAAAACCCGACCCGACACGGTACCCTGACCCCGACCCGTCACCCTGACACGACACCCCGACCCCGAGACCCCGACCCCGACACCCCGACTCCGACCCCGACCCCGACCCCGACACCGCGACCCCCCAAGCCTGACCCGACACCCCGACCCCGACCCCGACACCTCGACCCGACCCGACACGGTACCCAGACCCCGACCCGGCACCCCGACACGACACCCCGACCCCGAGACCCCGACCCCGACCCCGACCCCGACACCCCGACCCCGACCCCGACACCCCGACCCCGACCCGACACGGTACCCAGACCCCGACCCGGCACCCCGACACGACACCCCGACCCCGAGACCCCGACCCCAACCCCGACCCCGAGACCCCGACCCCGACCCCGACCCCGACACCCCGATCCCGACCCCGAGCCTGACCCGACACCACACCCCGACCCCGAAACAACACCCCGACACCGACACGGCACTACCCCGACATCGACACGACACCCCGACCCCCCGACCCCGAAACAGCACCCCGACCCCGACACGGCACCCCGACACCGACAGGACACCCCGACCACCGACACCTCCCGAAAAGGTGTTCTTTGGCCTTCCAGAGGCCGACGGGGTCATATATTTGTGAATTATTAGTTAGGTCATATATTTTTCGATTTTGTTATGAAAAACATCATATATAATTGTGTTGATCGTGTAGTTTTAAATGTGTAGTTGTTTCATCGCTGCGAGGTTTGGTGTTCGACGACCTCGCCGTGCGTTTGACGAGCTCTGCCCCTTCGTTCGTGGGTGAGCACAAATGACAAGTCCTCCTCCCCCATTAATTATTTGATCTATTCCGATGAAACTTGATAGCTAGCTATATATGTGTCTTGAATCATCAGTATGCGTAACCAATATGTGTCTCCCGTTCGAAAGCGTCATAGTTATAAATATGCATGCATTTGCATATTTATAACCTTGATTCTTTCGAATTGTCCAACGCTATCCATGGACAGCCCGAGTATGTGTAGATTGGGTTCGTTTTTCCATATGCTTTGCTCCGGATCCGACGCATATATTTCGTCAGTGCCTCCCCTGTTGTTCTCCGGGTACACATCCTCTCTGTTTATTGCAGAGACGTGTATCAGGAGAACAGCGGGGAGGTGCTGCCGAAATTTTGCGTCGGATCTGGAGCATAGCATGGGAAAATAAACCCAATCTACACATACACGGGTGGGATTAGGACCTATCATTACCTATTAGAGTGTAGGTTGCATGGACGTAATAAAATTGACAAAGTAGATCAACTGATGAATATATACATGGTGAATTACATATATAATTGTTGTGTGTCCAGTAGCTCTGAAAGTCAAGATGAGTGACCGTGCTTGGATGTATACCGGTCACACTGGTCAGAACAAATGAAGCGCTGAATGGTTCACAAAAACTAAGGGGTTTGTGCAAGCCGCATTTGCAAATGGCCAAAAGAAAACCTGGTGCCCCTGTTTCCGGTGCGGCAATTGGGAAAAGAAGACAGAGGCTGAAATGGGCAAACACCTGCAGAAGAGTGGTTTTACGCCCGATTATACGGTGTGGACATTTCATGGTGAGTCTGCCCAACGTGACCGAGCTGAGGTGGATCGTCGTCGCACCGACGAGCATGGTACCGGGATGGAAAACATGGTGCAAGGCTATGATGATGCTCGGGATTCGGACGAGGAGATGGAGGAATCTGCAAAGGCCTTCAATGAAATGTTGGAGTCTTCGAAACGTCCGCTCCACGAGCACACTGAGCTTTGTCAGTTGGATGCCATCTCACAAGTAATGGCTCTGAAGGCTCAGTTCAACTTGGGCAGAGAATGCTATGACGCAATTATGACAGTATTTGGACGCTTTCTACCCAAAGGCCATGTAATGCCTGCAAACCTGTACCAGTCGGACAAAATCCTCCGTGCACTGAAGATGCCCTATGAGAAGATACATGCCTGTGAGAAAGGATGTGCCTTATTTAGACTTGACTATGCGGACTTGAACTATTGTCCCATTTGCAAGTCTTCCAGGTATATTGTGGTAGACAACGGTATGGGTGAGAAGACACAGACCAAAATCCCCGTTAGTTCTTCGGTATATGCCAATCGTACCAAGACTTCAACGTCTTTTCATGGTCAAAGAGACAGCCAGACAGATGACATGGCACAAAACAGGCAAAAGAACCAAACTAGATGCAGATGGGAATCTGATGATGGTACACACATCGGATGGTGTTGCGTGGAAAAAGTTTGATGAATTACATGCTGACAAAGCGGCAGATCCGAGGCATCCTCGAGTTGGCATCAGCACGGATGGGTTCAGTGTGTTTGGTATGATGGCAGCCCAATACAGTTGTTGGCCCGTATTTGTCTTTCCACTCAATCTCCCCCCCAGACAGATTATGCAAAGAAAGAACATTTTCCTGACGTTGATAATTCCAGGACCCAACTATCCGGGCAAAAATATGAATGTGTACATGCAGCCGCTTAAGGACGAATTGCAAGAAGCCTGGGATAATGGGTTCAAGACATACGACGCCTTTAGCAAACGGAACTTCATAATGCGTGTCTGGTACATGTACTCGACGCATGACTTGCCGGCGTATGCGCTATTCGTTGGCTGGTGTGTGCATGGAAGGTTCCCGTGCCCCACATGCAAGGGAGCTCTTGAGTTTCGTTGGCTTCAGGCCGATCGCAAGTTTTCTTGCTTCGACATGCATAGACAGTTCCTGGATCCTCGCCATAAGTTCAGGAAAGACAAGAAGAACTTCATCAGGGGTAGAGTTGTCAAAAACTCCGCACCACCTGCATTGACAGGCCAACAGACCCTGGATCAGTTAAACACTCTCGAGCCAGATCCACAACGTCTAGGGTACTTCAAGGGGTATAATACTAAGCATGCGTGGACTCACAAAACATGCTTATGGGATCTGCCTTACTTCAAAGACCTCCTTTGCCCACACAACATCGACGTGATGCACACTGAGAAGAATATCGCCGAGGCACTTTTTGGTACATTGTTCGGCATAGATGGGAAGTCAAAGGATAATACTAAGGCTAGAGTCGATCTGGAGGCGCTATGTGATAGGCCGTTACAAAACATGAAAGAACCGAAAGGAAAGCAGAACTGGACGAAGCCAAAGGCATGGTTCAATCTTGGAAGGCCAGCTATGAGGGAAATTCTCTTGTGGGTGCAACAGCAGTTGATGTTCCCCGATGGGTATGCAGCGAATCTAAAGAGGGGAGCGAATCTTGATAAACTGAAGATATTTGGTCTCAAGAGTCATGATTGGCACATATGGATTGAGCGGGTAATGCCGGTGATGTTGCGTGGCTTCATCCCTGAGGATGAATGGCTAGTACTGGCAGAACTCAGCTATTTCTTCCGTGTTCTTTGTGCGAAAGAACTATCGCCTGGCGTGCTAGAAGAAATGGAAGAGTTGGCGCCGGAGTTGATCTGCAAGTTAGAGAAGATCTTTCCACCGGGCTTCTTTAATCCAATGCAGCATTTGATTTTGCATCTCCCGACCGAGGCAAGATTGGGGGGGGGGCCCGTGCAAAATCGTTGGTGCTACCCAACTGAGAGGATGCAGAAGATGCTTCGAGAAAAATGTAAAAATAAACGTAGAATTGAAGCATCGATGGCTGAGGCATTCATCACAGAGGAGGCGGCAAACTTCGTAACAGCGCACTACGAAGCCAAAAATCGTCATTTGCATAATCCGAAGCCTCGGTACAATGCTGACGAGCCTAAAAAGGGTGGATCAAAACTCAGCCTATTCAAAGGGAATCTCGCACCAGCTAGTGTTTCACATCCAGTATCTTTGGATAACGAAGAATGGCGGACCATTTCGTTGTATATCTTCAACAACCTGATAGAAGTGCGGCCGTACATCGAGTAAGTTCTCGGTACATTGTTTCGCAACTTCTATTTCCTTTGAACTACTCTTATTCCTGGATATGTCATACAGTCGATACGTCACCATATTCTCGTATGGAGCGGAGATCCAAAAGGATTCCGTCGAAGAGTATGAGCTTCTCGCAAAGCAAGGAGGTGGCTATCCCAGTTTCATCTCTTGGTTCAAACAAACGGTACTTTCTATTAGACAATTTCATATCATTCGCTAATTTGTGCATAATGCAACAATCCTTTCATATTAAACTTGTAGGCTAATTCAGAGTCTATGGACGCCGAATTGAGACAAGTCGCTAATGGTTTTGACTATAAGGTCCGTTCATTTTACAAGTACGACATCAACGGGTATCGCTTTCGTACCTATGGCAAAGAGCTATCTATGGCCGACCGAAAGTCAACAAATTGTTGTGTATCTGCTATCGGCGAAGGAGGTACCGAGTATTATGGGAGAGTTGAAGCAATTTATGAACTTCTGTTCTATGGTGAAAATCCACCGAATGTCGTAGTCTTCAAATGTTATTGGTTTCAGCCGAAGGAGACTAGAAGGACTCATGAACATGTAGGGCTAGTTGAAATCAACCAAAGCACTCATTTAGATGTTCCTGATGTCTATATTATGGCTCAACAGGCGACCCAAGTATTCTATCTACCGTGGGCCTGCCAAACTAATCCAAATCTGAAAGGTTGGGATGTCGTTTATGAAGTGCCGCCACGTGCTAGACTTTCTCCCCCAAAGGAAGAGGATTATGAACCTCACATTAACCCAGACACATATGAAGGAGAATTCTTCCAAGAGACACGTCTTTCCAAAAAGCTTTTCAAGAACCGCTATACTTCACCCCAAAACATTGAAGTAGACAGCGACAATGAATCCGACATCACCCCAGAGGAGGAACAAGAAGAGCCGGAACAAGAAGAGGTTACTGCTGCGGATGACCTGTCAATGCTTGACCGATTACGTCAAGGTGGCCTTGCACATGTTGATGCCAATGAACCCTATGAGCCCGTCATTGATTATAGTGATGATGATGATTATGCATTTATTGATGATACTGATCGAGATTATTAGTAGTGTCAGGTATTACATTTTTTTATGTTGTACTTGATGATGATACACTTAAGTGATACACATATTATTAGTCATGTCGGTCTTTTTTTATGTTGTACTAATTTCGTTTACTGTTTGTCATGGCAGGTGTTGAAAGATGGTGGGCGCTGGTCGGGAGCGTGGTCTGAGGTCTTCCATTCCATACGCACCTCTCCGCCGAGCGTTGCTGGACAGTATGGCCACACCGCCGGGCCCTTCTTCGTCGACCGCGGTGCCCAGCAGGGGACGAGGTAGGAAGAGAGGAGGTGGGGCACGTGGTCGTGGGAGAGGAGGTAGGGTGACTGCTACGGCGCCTTCCTCGCCGCCACCCCCAGCCGTTTCACCCGAGCACGTGACTGCTAGGGTGGACTCGTCCGAGGAGGAGGCTACACGGACTCCGGTCCACGAGCCTCCGGTCCACGGGTCTTGGGCCCACGAGCCTCGGGTCGACTGGCCTTCGGCCCACGAGAGTTCGGCCCACGTGACCCCGGAGGAGCACACGTCCGGATGGGGTACCTGGCCGGATCAGCCCGAGGAGCTGAGTGGCCATGCTGATGATGGCGGGGAGCCGACTGATCTTGAGGAGGAGGGGGGCACCGTCTACCAGCGTGGTGCTACACGGCTCCCGTCCGTGCCGGTGACCCGCGAGCAGAGGTGGTTGATTTTCCCTGATGGGGAGAGGTACGTAAGTGCATTTAATATTTTTTTACCTTGTGCATTCACGTTTTTTCAAATAACTAATGCGTTGGCCTTGTCATGCTGCAGGGGTTGGGACCACCATCATAGTGTCCGCCGGCCCAACTCCGTCCTTGGAGTTCTTTGCCGGCAAAACTTCCCAGGGTTTGTCACGTTGCCTGGTGAGGGTCGGCTTCCAGAGCTTGGATTGAGCTGGGAGCACTACGTGGCTGCCCCGGCCCCGCCGGATGAGATTATCGACGGTGTCGTGTGCAACACGAGGGCAGACATGGTGATCAGAAAGTTCTGGGTAATTTCTCCTTTACACATTTAAAAATCTTCAACTAGCTAGTTATTAATTGTACTAATCAATATTGTCTCATTTGATTGCAGACATTCTACAGGTGTGAGGAGGGATACGAGGAGGACGCGGCACATGTTATCGAGAACGTCTGCAAGCGCCTACTCCAGAACTTACGGCACGAGGCTCGGGTGCAGGCTGTTCGAGACTACTACGCCTTGCGTGGTATCAAGAAGACCAAGCCGGCGTGCCGCGATAAGTTCCTGAGTAAGGAGCAGTACATGAAGGTAATTCTTAAGGCCTTCTCTACTTAAGTTCCTTCATTTAGTAATTCTTAGCCGTAGCGCTCAAGTTTCTATTTGCTAACTTAGGCGCCTCCGAGATGGTGTGCGGATCGGATGGATTGTTGGGAGGTGTTGGTCGATGAGTGGTGCTCACAACGATGGCTAGCCCTCCACAACGAGGCCAAGGACAAACGTGCCCAAATGGAAGGTGTGCCACACCATCAAGGCAGCTCCAACTTATATCAGTTCGGGCGCAACTGGGTATGTGGTTTGCTTCATGATTCATGCAATTCATTCATCATGCTAGCTTGAGCCCTTTAATTACTAATTTTCATTGTTTCTCTCTTTCAGGCACGCTACAATAAGGCGGATAAGGTGCCAGAGGTGTATGACCTGTATGCCATGGCCCACACTGCCTCTTTCAAGAAAGTCAAGGCTTTCTCTCAGTCTGACCTCGATGATGCAAACAACTTCACCAACATCTCCTCCCACAACAAGCTCGTGAGATATAGAGATGAGGGGAAGGCAAGGAAAGGGGAGGACATTAACCCGAGCCAGGGTCCCATTGATCCAGAGCTGTTGATGATATCTGGTGGCGGGAGGTCCCATGGCTCCATAGCCATTGGAGATGGACTTATCCGTTGTCCTAGCACTCTCCCGGAGATCAAGGCGCGCCAGTCGAGCTCCGCTCCTGAGATAAGGCCTCGTGAACGGCCAGTGCAACTCGCCATCAAGGTTAGTGATACGTACTCAGTTATCTTTCTCCATTACATTGTGTGCGCTTCCATCAATGATTACAAATGGTCATGTGAGTGGTGTTGCAGGCTGCTATACAGAGTGAGAGAGATAGAACGGAGAAACTTCTGGCGGAGGCGGCGGAGAGGCAGCGGGAGTTGGAGGAGAGGATGACAAAGATGATGGAGGAGGAGAGGGCACAGAATGACATGCAGGCAAGGGCCATGTACGAGCTCCATGTGGTAAGTTTCTTCTGCAGATTAGCCAAAACATTCATGTAGTGTTTGTCTCATTACTAACTAGTATGACTGAGTCGTCAAAACCAAATGTGCAGTCTGTGTGCGAGAAGACAGGTCAGACCGCTCTGCCGATGCCAGTGATTGCTCCTGGGACCACGGTGAGTTTTATTGAATGGACATTACTTGCTAGTCTTAACATTTGAGTGTCATCATGCTAACAAGACATTGGAAATGATCTTTGGTGCAGCGTAACTCCAGACAAGCATCGCACGATCCTTCTCCAGCTACCGACACGATCCACCCCGCTCCTACACCTCCTACATCTTGGTAAGTTTATCTAGTGTTTTGCTTAACACATGCATAAAGACCTAGACTTAGCTTTATTTCCTCCAATGCTTACCATAATGACCTAGACTTAGCTTCTTCACCTCCAAAATGACTTAATAAGCTTACTGACCTCCAAAACCATCCATTTTACCTAAGTTAGCTCTAAAACGATCTGTACTTAGCTTACTTATGTCAAAAATTGCATAATTAGCTTAGTTAGCTTATAGACGATCCATTTTACCTAAGTTAGCTCTAAAATGACCCATTTTACCTAGGTTAGCTTATAAATGATCCAGTTCATCCAAGTTAGCTCAAAAATGACCCATTTTACCTAGATTAGCTCCTAAATGATCCATTTTACCTACGTTAGCTTTAAAATGACCCATTTCACCTAGGTTAACTCCAAAATGACCAATCTTACCTAGGTTATCTCATAAACGATCCATTTCAACTAATTTAGCTCATAAACGATCCATTTCACCTAGGTTACCTAAAAAACGATCCATTTCACCTAAATTAGCTCTTAAATGATCCATTTCACCTAAGTTAGCTCAAAAAGATCCATTTCAACTAAATTAGCTCATAAATGATCCATTTCACCTAAGTTAGCTCAAAAACTATCCATTTCAACTAAGTTAGCTCATAAATGATCCATTTCATCTAAGTTAGCTAAAAAAGATCCATTTCACCTTAGTTACCTGAAAAACGATCCATTTGACCTTAGTTAGCTCATAAACGACCCATTTCAACTAAGTTAGCTCATAAATGATCCATTTCACCTTAGCTAGCTCATAAACGACCCATTTCAACTTAGTTAGCTCATATATGATCCATTTCACGTAAGTTAGCTCATAAATGACATACTCTTCTTGTTCTAGTCTTCTTCTTGTTCTACTCTTCTTGTTCTAGTCTTCTTCTTGTTCTACTCTTCTTCTTGTTCTACTCTTCTTGTTCTAACTTTCTTATTTTTCATTTTGCAGAGTTCATTCACTTGACGAAAGCTTGCATAGATGGAGTGCTCCTTATCCCTTTCTCTGTTTCTTTTGTATCGTTGAACTATGCATGTATCGTTGGATGAAACTATTGTAATATATATGGTTGGATGCCTCTATGTTGAACTTGTTATGTATGATGGAACTATGCATGTAATATATATGGTTGGATGATGAAGTTATGTGTTGGATATCTTATATGTTTGCTCTGTAATGGCCTTTTGAAATATATCTATATATGTCATCTATATTTGTGATGAAAATTGTTGGATTTAATAAAAAACAGATAAAAGAGCCAATATGCAGGCTCTTTGCCGTCTGCCACCGACGGCAACGGGCTCTTTGCCGTCGGCCGCGGACGGCAAAGAAGGCACGTGGCATCCAGCTGTGCTTCCTGGGAGCTGACCCATTTGGTCAGTTTGCCTACAGTGGCAGACGGCAAAGACTTTGCCATCAGTGGCAGACGGCAAAGAACCTGCCATGTAGTGACGTGTAGATGACATCATACGGCGGACGGCAAAGACACTAGAAAGTTTGCCGTCAGCGCCGAACGACAAAGGCCTGCCGTTAGCCACTTAACGGACTGACAGCGCAATTATTTCCGTCTGCCTTCTTTGCCGTCTGCCGCGCTCTCTTTGCCGTCTGCGGCGGACGGCAAAGACTTTGCCATCAGTAGCAGACGGCAAAGTAGCTGTTTACCGAAGCCTACTTTGCCGGAGCCTTTTGCCGTCCGCGGCTGACGGCAAAGGCCTTTGCCGTCCGCCGTTCATGCCTTTGCCGTCCGCCGTGGCAGACGGCAAAGTAGCTGATTCCTGTAGTGTTAGCTTATGCCTCTCCCTCATATGAAACTGCAATAGTGATTACCGGTCTTGTTAACAATTGCCTAGGACAATTCCGCACACCGATCCACCACTATTCCACACTCGCTATTTATAATATTTAGTAATATATTCTAACTTTATGATAACAACACCTAATTTTATATGTTAGCTCTCCGATATCATGCAAAGTTATCCACTTCATACCCACAACATAGTTTTATTTCTCGTTACTAGTTGGAAGCAAACGTTCGGTGTACGTAGAGTCGTATCAGTGACAGATAGGGATTGAGAGAATATTGATCCTACCTTTAGCTCCTTGTGGGTTCGACACTCCATACTTATCACTTCCACCTTTGGAAATTGCTACGATGATTCCCTGCACTTGGGGATTATCACAGCGCCTCCGCGTTCAACACACGTACAGCCCAGGTATATCTCCTCCTTCTTGATCCAGCAAGGGGAGAGGAGAAGTTGAGGGAGAACTCCGACAACACGACGACGTGGTGGTGATGGAGCTCGTGGTTCTCCGGCAGAGCTTCGCCAAGCTCTACGGAGGAGGAGGTGTTGGAGAGGGGGAGGGCTGCGCCAGGGGAAGGGTGCGGCAGCCCTCCCACACCCCACTATATTTAGGGGCAAGGGAGAGGGGGCGGCGACCTGATAACCCAAAAGTATAGGGGATCGCAACAGTTTTCGAGGGTAGAGTATTCAACCCAAATTTATTGATTCGACACAAGGGGAGCCAAAGAATATTCTCAAGCATTAGCAGCTGAGTTGTCAATTCAACCACACCTGGATAACTTAATATCTACAACAAAGTATTTAGTAGCAAAGTAATATGATAGTAGTGGTAACGGTAGCAAAAGTAATGGTAGAAAAAGTGAATAAGCGAAGAACAATATATGGAAAGCTCGTAGGCAATGGATCGATGATAGATAATTATGCCGGATGCGATCGATCATGTAACAGTCATAACCTAGGGTGACACAGAACTAGCTCCAGTTCGTCAATGTAATGTAGGCATGTATTCCGAATATAGTCATACGTGCTTATGGAAAAGAACTTGCAGGACATCTTTTGTCCTACCGTCCCGTGGCAGCGGGGTCCTATTGGAAACTAAGGGATATTAAGGCCTCCTTTTAATAGAGTACCGGACCAAAGCATTAACACATAGTGAATACATGAACTCCTCAACTACGGTCATCACCGGTAGTGGTCCCTATTATTGTCACTTCGGGGCTAACGGATCATAACACATAATAGGTGACTATAGACTTGCAAGATAGGATCAAGAACTCTCATATATTGATGAAAACATAATAGGTTCAGATCTGAAATCATGGCACTCGGGCCCTAGTAACAAGCATTAAGCATAGCAAAGTCATAGCAACATCAATCTTAGAACATAGTGGATACTAGGGATCAAACCCTAACAAAACTAACTCGATTACATGATAAATCTCATCCAACCCATCATCGTCCAGCAAGCCTACGATGGAATTACTCACGCACGGCGGTGAGCATCATGAAATTGGTGATGGAGAAAGGTTGATGATGATGATGATGAAGAAGGATTCCCCTCTCCGGAGCCCCGAACGGACTCTAGATCAGCCCTCCCAAGAGAGTGTAGGGCTTGGTGGCGGCTCCGTATCGTGAAACGCGATGAATCCTTCTCTCTGATTTTTCTCCCCGAAAGTGAATATATGGAGTCAAGGTTGAGGTCGGTGCAGTGTCAGGGGGCCCACGAGGCAGGGGGCGCGCCAAGGGGGGTAGGGCGCGCCCCCACCCTTGTGGATAGGGTGTGGGCCCCTGACGTGGATCTTTCTTCCAGTATTTTTTATATATTCCAAAATAATTCTCCGTTGATTTTCAGGTCATTCCGAGAACTTTTATTTCTGCACAAAAATAACACCATGGCAATTCTGCTGAAAACAACATCAGTCCGGGTTAGTTCCATTCAAATCATGCAAGTTAGAGTCCAAAATAAGGGCAAAAGTGTTTGGAAAAGTTGATACGACGGAGACGTATCAACTCCCCCAAGCTTAAACCTTTGCTTGTCCTCAAGCAATTCAGTTGATAAACTGAAAGTGATAAAGAAAAACTTTTACAAACTCTGTTGCTCTTGTTGTTGTAAATATGTAAAGCCAGCATTCAAGTTTTCAGCAAAGATTATGAACTAACCATATTCATAATAACATTTAGGTCTCATGTTTACTCATATCAATGGCATAATCAACTAGCGAGTAATAATAATAAATCTCGGATGACAACACTTTCTCAAAACAATCGTAATATGATATAACAGGATGGTATCTCACTAGCCCTTTCTGAGACTGCAAAACATTAGTGCAGAGCACCTTTAAAGATCAAGGTCTGACTAGACATTATAATTCATGGTAAAAGAGATCCAGTCAAGTCGTACTCAACGTAAACTAACAGTAATGGATGCAAATGACAGCGGTGCTCTCCAACTGGTGCTTTTTAATAAGAGGATGAAGACTCCGCATAAAAGTAAATAGATAGGCCCTTCGCAGAGGGAAGCAGAGATTTGTAGAGGTGCCAGAGCTCGGTTTTAAAATAGATATGAATAATATTTTGAGCGGTATACTTTCATTGTCAACATAACAACCGAGAAATCTCGATATCTTCTATGCTACACACATTATAGGCGGTTCCCAAGCAGACTGGTAAAGTTTATACTCCCCCACCACCAACAAGCATCAATCCATGGCTTGCCCGAAACAACGGGTGCCTCCAACTAACAACAATACTGGGGGAGTTTTGTTTGTAATTATTTTGATTTGATTTGCTTAAAGCATGGGACTGAGCATCCCGGTGACCAGCCATTTTCTCGTGAGTGAGGAGCGGAGTCCACTCCTCCTGAGAACAACCCGCCTAGCATGGAAGATACAGTTATCCCTACTTGATACATGAGCTATTCGAGCATACAAAACAGAATGTTTATTTGAAGGTTTAGAGTTTGGCACATACAAATTTACTTGGAACGACAGGTAGATACCATGTATAGGTAGGTATGGTGGACTCATATGGAACAACTTTGGGGTTTATGGAGTTGGATGCACAAGCAGTATTCCCGCTTAGTACAGGTGAAGGCTAGAAAAAGACTGGGAAGCGACCAGCTAGAGAGCGACAACAGTCATGAACATGCACATGCATTAAAATTAATCAACACCGAATGCAAGCATGAGTAGGATATAATGCACCATGAACATAAATATCATGGAGGCTATGTTGATTTTGTTTCAACTACATGCGTCAACATGTGCCAAGTCAAGCCACTTGAATCATTCAGAAGAGGATACCACCCTATCATACCACATCACAACCATTTTAATAGCATGTTGGCACGCAACGTAAACCATTATAAACTCCTAGCTAATTAAGCCTGGCATAAGCAACTATAATAGGCTGAATCAGGAACGATGGACTAATCATATTTACAAAACAAAAGAGGTCAAGTTCATACCAGCTTTTCTCATCTCAATAAGTTCATCATATAATCATCATTATTGCCTTTCACTTGCACGACCGAATAGTGTGGATAATAATAGTGCATGTGCATTGGACTAAGCTGGAATCTGCAAGCATTCAATTCAAGAGAGAAGACGAGGTAATATGGGCTCTTTGTCAGATCAACAATAATGCATATGAGAGCCACTCAGCATTTTAATCATGGTCTTCTCTTCTCAACCCCCAAATAACAAGAAAGAAATAAAACTATTTACACGGGAAAGCTCCCAACAAGCAAAAGAAGAACAAGAAATCTTTTTGGGGTTTCTTTTTAATTACTACTACAAGCATGGAAAGTAAACTAGCTAAAAACTATAACTATTTTTTTTGGTTTTTATTAAGGTTTATAAAACACACAAGAAGAAAGCATAAAAAGGGAAATAAACTAACATGGATGATACAGTGAAAAAATATGAGCACCGACAACTAGCATGAGTGTGTGAACATAAATGTAATGTCGGTGAGAAATACGTACTCCCGAAGCTTAGGCTTTTGTCCTAAGTTGGTCTATGGCCATGGCTGGCCTGGCGGATATCCAAAGTTATAGTTGGGATCGTACTGAGATGGATCCCCCTGGTGCCACTGGTTGGCGATCTCTTCCGGATTCCACTGATAAGCAGACTGCCGGTGAGGATCAAATTGTGGTTCCGGCTCTGGCTCTGTACCTGGTGTGGGGTTTAGGTAGGCATGAATGGCCTCCGGCGGAACAAGGTACTTGCCTGCAGATAAGTCAACCAAGGAAGGAGCAGGCAAAGTAATAGTCTCAGGGTGATTTTTATCAAATAACAGCTTGTACTTAAGCATCTTTTCCTTATTCTTAACGATAAAATCATGTGCTACCATACTCTTATAGTCTAGAAAAACAAGAGGCAACAACTTCTCTTCCTTCTCATAATGCCTAATAGGTATGTTAAAGTGTGAAGTGAGGCACGAGGCAAAGATACCTCCCAAGATGGGGCCCTTAGTACGGTTAAGATTTAACCGCTTTGCAACAATAGCGCCCATACTAAATGTGTCATCATGGAACAAGGCATGGCACAAAATAACAATATCAGGGGCACTAAGGTTGCCACAATTTCCGTGAACAATTAAGCATCTACTAGCAAATATTGCAAAGTAACGTAGAACAGGAAAATGTATGCTAGTAATTCTTGCATCGGAAACCTTCCTAGTTTCCCCTACAGCAATTGTATCAATAAACCCTTCCACACCGTCATGATGCGGTTCCTCTACACTGCCCTCAAAAGGGATCAAACAAATCCGACAAAAATCACGAAGTGACATCTCCTTATGCTCATAATATAAATAAAATTCCACCGAAGGTGGTGAGCTCCTAGCATGGAAATGAAAGTTTTGCACAAAGATATTGGTGAGTAAGAGATATTGTTCGCGTTGGTCGTGGAGGAAGGCGGTGAGGCCTGCATTCTCAGCCAACTCATAAAAATCATCATAAACCCCGGCTGCTCTCAAGTCTTAAGAAATCATCACAAGGTCATTCACACGGCCGAACTTCCGCGGTGCGAGGGAGATTATATTTGGGCCACTTATCCTCCTCACTTTGCTTATCCTTCGAGCTTCGGCTCGATGAGCCCCTAAAAAATCTCTTCATCTTTTTTTGAAAATTTCTGAATTTTTAGTAACTTCAAATAAAAGTGAATCAAACTCAACAAAATTGATAGCAACTACTCCTACAAGCGCCTAGAGGCTATATCATGCATTAAAACTACTTTTGACCACATAAATTTGACATGCAAGCTCAAGAACAGGGTCACCTAAGCAGCAAAAAATTGCAATGACTAAAGCACTAGAACAAAAACTAATTGGACCATTGGAGGATTCAGATACCAAAGAACAATCCTCCAAAGCAGTTTTGTGAATGGAGCTTTGAGCTAGGAAATCGAAAATGGCAGCAAGATGAGCAAGAACTCGGGTTTGAGCTGGCTAGTGATTTTTTTGGGAGGAAGAAGGAGTGTGTGTTAGCTGGGATAAGTGGAGGGGAGCCACCGTGGGCCCACGAGGCACGGGGCGCGCCCTGGACCCTCGTGGCCAGGTGCTTGCTTCCCCTGATGAGTTCTCAGTGCCAGATATTCTCAAATATTCCAAAAAATCATATTTAAATTTCAGGGCATTTGGAGAACTTTTATTTTTGGGGTATTTTTTATTGCATGGATAATTCAGAAACAGACAGAAAATACTATTTTGCTTTATTTAATATAAATAACAGAAAGTAAAAAGAGGGTACAGAGAGTTGTGTTTTCTAACTTCATACATCTCATGCTCATCAAAAGGAATCCACTAACAAGGTTGATCAAGTCTTGTTAACAAACTCATTCTGAATAACATGGAACCGGAGAAATTTCGAATAACACTATGTTACCTCAACGGGGATATGCATGTCCCCAACAATAAGAATATCGTATTTCTTCTTGACAGTAGGAAGAGGAAATTCAAAACCTCCAATAGTAATTGTTGAAATTTTTCCAATAGAATTGATTCTGTGGACTTGAGGTTGTTTCCTCGGGAAGTGTACCGTATGCTCCTTACCATTAACATGAAAAGTGACATTGCCTTTGGTGAAATCAATATTAATCCCCGCAGTATTCAAAAATGGTCTTCCAAGAATAATAGACATACTATCGTCCTCGGGAATATCAAGAATAACAAAGTCCGTTAAGATAGTAACGTTTGCAACCACAACAGACACATCCTCACAAATACCGACAGGTATAGCAGTTGATTTATCAGCCATTTGCAAAGATATTTCAGTAGGTGTCAACTTATTCAAATCAAGTCTACGATATAAAGAGAGAGGCACAACACTAACACCGGCTCCAAGATCACATAAAGCAGTTTTAACATAGTTTCTTTTAATGGAACATGGTATAGTTGGTACTTGTCGGTGTCAAAACCGGCGGATCTCGGGTAGGGGGTCCCGAACTGTGTGTCTAGGCCAGATGGTAACAGGAGGCAGTGAACATGATGTTTTACCCAGGTTCGGGCCCTCTTGATGGAGGTAAAACCCTACGTCCTGCTTGATTAATATTGATGATATGGGTAGTACAAGAGTAGATCTACCACGAGATCAGAGAGGCTAAACCCTAGAAGCTAGCCTATGGTATGATTGTATGTTGTGATTGTTGTTGTCCTATGGACTAAAACCCTTCGGTTTATATAGACACCGGAGGGGGTTAGGGTTACACAAGGTCGGTTACAAAGGAGGAGATATCCATATCCGTATTGCCTAGCTTTCCTTCCACGCCAAGTAGAGTCCCATCCGGACACGAGACGAAGTCTTCAATCTTGTATCTTCATAGTCCAACAGTCTGGCCAAAGGATATAGTCTGGCTGTCCGGAGACCCCCTAATGCAGGACTCCCTCAGTAGCCCCCGAACCAGGCTTCAATGATGATGAGTCCGGCGTGCAGTATTGTCTTCGGCATTGCAAGGTGGGTTCCTCTCCGAATTCTGTGTACCTGTCGAAATAATGTCCGGTTTCTTGTGAATGTTGCACTCCTTGGCTTCCACGCCCAATAATGGCCACTTTCCACGTGTCGAGCGAATGTGAAGAGCCAGGGTGTTTTCACATTTACCCCCCTAGCTGTGTGAATGAGCCGCCTATTTAAAAAGACGAGGATTCAGATCCAAATCACATCATCCTCCCTTGGCGAGCCTTCATCGGAGTGCACCCGACAGAAATCCATTCCATCATGGCCGGTCGACGCAGCTCCTCCTCTCGCACCCTAGCTCCAAGCCTGGAGATTGGGAGAGATGTTCCGTCCCGCACAACAAATTAGTGATGCTTCAGCCCAAGGGATTTCTTCCCCCAGCATACCTGGTCCCGGTTGGAGGTGGGCTTGCCACCTATAATGGCGGAGAGCATGCGGAGAGCCTTCCCAATCCCTCCAAGGGAGAGCGGGTGTGCCTTGTCCCTTATTTGGTAAGAGGGCTCGGATTTCCAATTCATCTGTTTCTCCGGGGGCTCCTGGAGTTCTACGGCCTCCAGTTGCACAATCTTACACCTGCCTCCCTGCTGCATATCGCGGGATTCGTAGCCCTTTGCGAGTTGTTTTTGGGCTGTGAAGCTCATTTCGCTCTGTGGAAGAAGCTGTTCTGCCTTGTGCCCCGCTCTCAGAAGGGGTCAATATATCAAGTGGGCGGAGCCGAAGTGTGGCGTATTGCCGGGACCGGATACCTGTCCAGGACCCCAAAGAAGACGTCCGAAGACTGGCCTTCAGAATGGTTTTATATAGAAGACGTCCCCCTCCCGGATCCTATTCGGATCGGCCTTCCTGAGTTTGACAATGCCCCTTTGAAGAAGCGCCGGAGCTGGCGTCCACGGAGCTCCCTGGAGGAAGATGACAGGGACATTCTTTACCTGATGAGCCGGATAAGTTTTTTAGCTCGATCCGGATTGACCATGATCGAGGTCATGGCCACATGTATCATGCGGGGGGTGCAGCCGCTTCAGTATAGAGGCCACCCCATGTGGGATTTCAACGGGGAGGATGACACCACCCGCCACGACCGCAAAGGGCCGGGATCGGCTGCTGATCTAATAAAGATCTTATCCACTTTGTACAAGGGAGAAGAGGAGGAATTCCTTCGTGTCAACCCACAGGGCGGATTTTCTATGTACAACCCTCCGAGCTGGGTAAGCGGAGACTTTTTATCGCCCATCCATTTCGTATTCCGGTAGTTAACCATTCATTCTAGCGATTTCATCGCAGGAGCTGCGCCAGGCTGTAAAGGAGATAAACAGCCCTCCTCCACAACCTGAGGACCCTGGACGGTCCCTTGATCTGGCCTCCCAGGAGGATCCGGACATATCTATGGAGCTGATCGATGGGGTATTTTACCAATCGAGTAATGACAATGCTTTGGTGGCCATTACGGGCGATTACCCTGGGCTAGTTCCAGCCTCACAGGTGACTGAGACCGAAGTCCCAGCACTTAAAAAAGGGATCCGTCCTTGCGCTTTTTTGATTGTCGTATAACAGTCGTGTTTTGCAGGGGAGGTCCTCGGGGCAGAAGGCCGAGCCTGTGGCAACTAGCCCACAAGGGGCCGCGAGGCCAGGCGGGCTGAAAAGACCCGCTGTCCGGATTAAGACACCGGCACAGCGGTACGGCACGCCGTCTTTATTGTAAGCCATTATTCAGAGGCATACTAACGCCCATGCCTTCTTTTAGGAAAAAGAGCGCTCGCCGGACTATACCCGGAGAGGCTACCAATCACGCCTCCACCAGCCAGGCTCCAAGGCCGGATTCGGGGGCGGGAACGAATACAAGGCGTGCGCCGGGCGCTCCTCCGACAGAGGATGCGGACAAACTGTCCGCCACCAATTCCGAGGTGGAAAGTGCCATGAACCACAGGCGTCGCCGGACTGTTCTTCATGACGCTTGTTTCTCCCAAGAGGCATTGGATGCCTTCAATTCGGGAGACGCGCACCTCCGTGCCGCTCAAAATGGTCTAGCCAGAGCCACGGAGCAGTATGTAAAAGACATACGGGTGAGAAAATTTGATGATTATATGTATCAGTAGCCCCTGAGACTTGAAATAGTTAGGATAACTGATTTAAGGATCATTTGTTATGCAGGTTCTTACAGAAAAGAATACTCAACTGTCCCAGGAGCTGGAAGAGTGCAAAGCCCAACTTCAGGCCGCACTGGCGGCAGCAGGGGAGCCCAAAGTGACCCCTTCTGGTAACATATCTTTTGAATGATAAGTATCATATAGAATGCGGCGTATATGCAGATCTGACAATAAAATTGCAGATGACACTGGAGTAAATCTGGATAAGCAACAACTCATACGCCAGCTAAGGGCCGGTGAGAACGTGCTTACAAGGGTGAGGCAGGAGAAAAATGATCTCCAAGATGCCAACACCAAGCTGGGCGTGGAACTACAAGATGTTCACGCCCAACTGTCGGACTCTGTTAAGGAAAATCGGCGACTTCGACGCGGCATATTTAGTAAGTGCTTGAACGAACTTTGAAAAAGAGTTCGGAGAGGAAGCTGGCTGGCAGAGTTATGTCTGTAGGTATGCTAACAGGTCGTCCTGCCGAGGAAATGCCCGGTTCAATGGGTAACCTTCTTCCCGAGCTCTCACAGTTGCACGAACGAGTTCGGCAGGTGATGCAAGGCGTCACCCAGGCCTTGTGGCCATCTGTCTCCATACCCGAAGGCCTTGGAGAGCTTGCAGAAAAGCTAAAGGGAGCGCGGCGGCGCTTCCGATTATGGAAGATATCGGCCTGCCGTCAGGGCGCCAGGGAAGCCTGGGCGATGGTGAAGACACGTTACACAAAGGCTGACCGGAACCACATGGACAAAGTCGGACCTATGGGGCCCGATGGGAAGGAGATCCCTGTGAGCTTAGTGTACGGCCAAGTAGAATTGGCCGCAAAGTATTCCCAACAGGACTGTAGACTAGATAGCCTGTTGGATGGTATTGAAGAGGAATTCAACCAGTCAAATTGACTATATAATTTTAAAGTGACATGTATAATGCCTTCTAGCCGGATTGTAGATCGTTTGTCGTGGCAGACCTTTTTGCTTCAACCTCGGGACCCGACAGTCCGGAGTGTATCCGAATACCCTCTCGGTTATGTAAGAACCGGGGCATGCGTGGAGACCAGGCGTAGGGGTCATTAGTGCTTTATCAGACAAGTGCCCAACTAGTTATGTTATATTACATGGGTAGTAAGAAACATCTTCCAGGGAGAATAGTTCCGTTAAGGGTTCCTTTCCCTGGGTAAGCATGCCCTAAAGTGCATGTCCGGACTGCGATAAGAAGTGCAGAAAAATCATCTAGGGGCAGATATGGATAATAAAAGTCATCTTTTGTTCACCGACCGAATATTCCCTTAAGAACGCTAGCTTTCGGCTTCACCCAGTCTAAGGTACACGTTCGGCTGACCCGGCAGTAACAATCGCAGAGGTGCTCCCCTTATGTCGTAGCCGAATTAACGGGAACGTAGGGCATAAATACAAGAGCCAGGCAACCCAGCTTGGCCAAAACTTAAGTCATATCGATGCATATAATGGTGAAAAAGGTACATGCGGAAGTATAACACATGTGTTGGGCGTGAGGCCCAGGTAAATAACTTAAGCTTCTGTGAAAGAAGCCCCCAGGTATGAAGAGTGCGGCTAGCATATCTGTAATGTATGAGTGAGGCACAAGGTGACCCTTGAAGGCCTAAAGAAATAAAAGAAAGAAAGGGAAACAGGACAGATGAGGCATATGCATAAAATGGACAAAGGGAGGGGACTAACATAGAGTCCGGTGCTAGGCATAGAATCTTCGAAGCCTCGCTGCATTCCATGGGTTCGGCTCGAGTCGACTAGTAGATGCATCCCGCAGTCGGTACGCTCCACCGGTCAGAACTTGGTCGATAATGAAGGGACCTTCCCATTTGGGCTCGAGTTTGTTCTTTTTCTTATCCGGCAGTCGTAGAACTAGTTCGCCAACGTTATAAGTTTTGGCCCGTACTTCTTTGCTTTGGTATCTGTGAGCCTGTTGCTGGTAAAATGCGGAACGGGCTTTGGCTACGTCGCGCTCTTCCTCCAGGGTGTCCAGACTGTCCTGCCGATCGAGCTCGGCTTCTCTTTCTTCGTACATGCGCACTCGAGGTGAGTCATGAATTATGTCACAGGGCAGGACTGCCCCTGTGCCGTACACCATAAAAAACGGTGTATATCCGGTACTACAATACGGCGTGGTTCGCAGCCCCCAGAGTGCGGAGTCAAGGTCCTCTACCCAGTGCATGTCAGACTCCGTTAAGGAGCTCACTAATCTGGGTTTAATGCCGCTCATTATAAGACCATTTGCTCGTTCGACTTGACCGTTGGTTTGTGGGTGATAGACTGAAGCATAATCGAGCTTGATGCCCATTTTACTGCACCAGAGTTTTACCTCATCGGCCGTGAAGTTCGTGTCGTTATCAGTGATGATGCTGTGGGGGACGCCGTAACGGTGTACCACCCCGGATATGAAATCTATCACCGGTCCGGATTCGGCTGTTTTAACCGGTTTAGCCTCTATCCATTTGGTGAATTTATCCACCATGACCAATAAGTATTTTTTCTTGTGGGTTCCCCCTTTAAGGGGTCCAACCATGTCAAGCCCCCAGACCATGAAGGGCCATGTAATGGGGATTGTTCGGAGGGCGGTAGGTGGCATGTGGCTTTGATTTGCAAAGAGCTGGCAACCGGCGCAACGTTGGACCAAGTCATGTGCATCTGCCCAAGCCGTTGGCCAATAGAATCCTATACGGAAGGCCTTGCTTACAAGAGCCCGGGCTACGGCGTGATGACCGCTGAGTCTGGCGTGAATTTCTGCCAAAAGGTTCCGCCCTTCCTCTTCAGAGATGCACCTTTCAAGGACTCCGGTAGCGCTTTTTTTGTACAATTCTCCCTCATGGACCCTGTAGGCCTTGGATCGCCGCACTATGCAGCGTGCCTCATTTTGGTCCTCCGGAAGTTCCTGTCTAGTTAGGTAGGCCAGGAATGGTTCTGTCCACGGGGCAATAATGGCCATTATTTCGTGGGCTGATTGTGTTATTTCGGTGGCGGAGCCTCCGATTGTGTCAGAGACTTCGGTATCGGGTATTTTGGCCGGGTCCGGACTGTTGTTACCGGTGTCCCCTTCCCATGCTACGGATGGCTTGAAGAGCCGTTCCAGAAATATGTTGGGAGGGACCGCGTCGCGTTTTGCGCCAATGCGGGCGAGGATATCCGCCGCCTGATTGTTTTCCCGAGCCACATGGTGAAATTCGAGGCCCTCGAACTGAGCTAACATTTTTAGGACGACATTGCGATAAGCTGCCATTTTCAGATCCTTGGCATCGATGTCTCCATTTATTTGGGATATCGCGAGGTTCGAATCCCCACGCACCTCTAGGCGTTGAATGCCCATGGATACTGCCATCCGGAGACCATGTAGAAGGGCCTCATATTCGGCTGTGTTGTTGGAGTCCGTATACATTATCTGTAGTACGTATTGAATGGTATCTCCTGTTGGGGATGTCAAAACGACGCCAGCCCCCAGACCAGCCAACATTTTGGAGCCGTTGAAGTGCATGATCCAGTTTGAATATGTGTTGTACGCTTTAGGAAGTTCGACTTCCGTCCACTCAGCGACGAAGTCAGCCAAAACTTGCGACTTAATAGCTCGCCGTGGCTTGTAAGTTATGTCGAACGGGAGGAGCTCAATGGCCCATTTGGCAATCCGGCCCGTCGCATCACGGTTGTTTATAATATCGTTAAGTGGTACTTCCGAGGCTACCGTTATCGAACACTCTTGAAAGTAGTGTCGCAGCTTCCGGGATGCCATAAATACCGTGTACGCTATCTTTTGATAATGCGGGTACCATGATTTGCATGGAGTAAGGATAGTGGACACATAGTAAACCGGCTTTTGAAGGGGGAATTTGTGTCCGTCCACTTCTCGCTCGACGATGAGCACTGCGCTTACTACTTGATGAGTTGCCGCAATGTATAATAGCATTGGTTCACCAATGCTTGGCGTGGCCAGGACTGGGTTTGTTGCCAATATGGCTTTTATTTCGTTGAGTCCGGCCGAGGCGGCATCCGTCCACTCGAAGTGTTCGGTGCGCCGGAGGAGGCGATAAAGGGGTAATGCCTTTTCTCCCAAGCGGGAGATAAAGCGGCTTAGAGCCGCCACGCATCCAGTCAATTTTTGTATTTGTTTGAGGTCTATTGGGGTAGCCAACTGTGACAACGCTCGGATTTTGGCCGGATTAGCAATGTATAATAGCATTGGTTCGCCAATGTTTGGCGTGGCCAGGACTGGGTTTGTTGCCAATATGGCTTTTATTTCGTTGAGTCCGGCCGAGGCGACATCCGTCCACTCGAAGTGTTCGGTGCGCCGGAGGAGGCGATAAAGGGGTAATGCCTTTTCTCCCAAGCGGGAGATAAAGCAGCTTAGAGCCGCCACGCATCCAGTCAATTTTTGTATTTGTTTGAGGTCTGTTGGGGTAGCCAACTGTGACAACGCTCGGATTTTGGCCGGATTAGCTTCAATACCTCTACTGGAGACAATGAATCCCAGGAGCTTTCCGGCTGGTACGCCGAAAACGCATTTTTCCGGATTGAGCTTAATGTCATATGTTCGGAGGTTGTCGAATGTGAGCCTCAAGTCGTCTACTAGAGTTTCAACATGCTTGGTTTTAACGACCATGTCATCTACATATGCCTCCACTGTTTTGTCGATCTGGTTTGCCAGACATGTCTGAATCATGCGCTGATATGTTGCGCCGGCGTTTTTGAGCCCGAAGGGCATTGTGTTGAAGCAGAATGGGCCGTATGGTGTGATGAATGCCGTTGCGGCTTGGTCTGGCTCCACCATCTTAATTTGATGGTAGCCGAAGTATGCGTCAAGGAAACACAATGAATCGTGTCCTGCAGTAGCATCGATGATTTGATCGATGCGGGGGAGGGGGAAGGGATCCTTTGGGCATGCCTTGTTAAGGTCCTTAAAATCGACGCACAAGCGCCAGGATTTGTCTTTCTTTGGTACCATCACCAGGTTTGCTAGCTAGTCCGGATGTTTTATCTCTCTGATGAATCCGGCTTCCAATAGTTGGTTAGTTCCTCTCCCATGGCTTGTCTCTTAGGCTCGGAGAAACGTCGAAGAGCCTGCTTGACTGGCTTGAATCCTTTTAGGATATTTAGGCTGTGCTCAGCCAGCCTTCGTGGGATTCCCGGCATGTCTGAAGGGTGCTAGGCAAAAATGTCCCAGTTCTCGCGTAGGAACTCTCGTAGTGCGGAGTCGACATCGGGGTTTAATTGTGCCCCAATGGAAGTTGTTTTTGTAGGGTCCGTTGGATGGACTTGGAATTTGACTATTTCGTCCGCCGGTTTAAAGGAGGTGGACTTGGATCTTTTATCGAGTATCACATCATCCCTGTCCACCGTGGAGCGCAGCGCAGTTAGTTCCTCGGCCGCTAGGGCTTCGGATAGTGCCTCGAGGGCCAGTGCGGCTGTCTTATTTTCGGCGTGGAATACTATGTCCGGATCACTAGCAAGAGTGATGATTCCGTTGGGCCCAAGCATTTTGAGCTTCATGTACCCGTAATGGGGTATGGCTTGGAAGATTGTAAACGCCTCCCGCCCTAGTAGAGCGTGGTATCCGCTGCTGAACGGGGCCACTTGGAATGTAATTTCTTCGGACCTGTAATTATCCGGCGTGCCGAATACCACATCTAGTGTGATTTTCCCAGCACAGCGTGCTTCCCGACTGGGGATGATTCCTCTAAAGGTTGTGCTAATTTGCTCAATGCGGCTCCAGTCTATTTCCATCTTTTGAAGAGTTTCCTCGTAGATGAGGTTTAATTCGCTGCCGTTGTCCATGAGTACCTTGGTGAGTCGAAAGCCGTCCACGATTGGACTGAGGACCAGTGCGGCTGGTGCTCGCGCTGTTCGGAATTTAGGTTCGTCACTAGCATTGAAGGTAATAGCCATGTCACTCCAAGGATTTATTTCTGCTATGTGGCAGATTTCGGCCATGCTGCAGAGTGTTCGCTTGCGTCTATTATTTGACGTCAAGGTCTCAAAGACCGTTAACACCGTATTGTTGTCCATGGGATGGTGCTCTGTGGTTTTTGGGAGGAGTAGATCCTCACCACTTTTGGCCACCTGCCGGAGTATCCAACATGCTCTAAGGCTGTGCGTTGGTATTGCATCCGCTGTACTATGAATTTTGCAGGGTCCATTGAGCCATCCCTCCAGTACGGTTCCTTGCCCCGTAGAGGGCTTTTGCTTTTTGGTAGTTAACCCAGGTGTATTGTGATAATGCACCCTTTTATTTCGGACTGGGTTTGTATTCAAGGCCGGATTATCCCAAAACTTTATTTCGGTTTTCCAGGCGCTTTCCATCGCACAGTACTTTCGTACTATGGACACCAAGTCGGCAAAGCGTGTAATTTCGCGGCGACTTATGGCGTTAAGGATTCCCTTATCCATGCAATTATTGCAGAAGAATGAAATTGCGTCTTCCTCGCGGCAGTCCTTTATCCTGTTCATGACCAGGAGGAATCTGGCCCAGTAATGGTGTACTGTTTCTTCGGGCTCTTGCCTAATTTGGGATAGATCGCGTATGTTTGCGTGGGTGGGTGGAATTGAATCCGAATCCTTACCCCATCTGAGACTCAGGGGCCAAGGAGTTTCCTAACTCGAAAGTTTGGACTCTTGGATGTTTTCCGATAAATCTAGCCCGCTGCCTGATTCTAGGTTCAGGCCTTGAGCGCCGTCCTCCCCTCCGCGGGTATCCAGCTTGGAGGGATCGGGAATTCGGACATAGATAGTTGTCGGGGATATACCCCACGGTATGACCCGGCCGGAGTCGTAACCCGGCCGGGACTTGGTAAACCGGCGGATGGTAAACCGGCGGACAGTTAAGACAGATGGCTAAGACAGACGGTAAACCGGCGAGTGTTAAACCGGCAGAGTTAAGACAGATGGTAGCACCGGCAAGCAATCATAACTCGGCAGACAATGTTAAACCGGTAGACAATGTTAAACCGGCATACAATGTTAAACCGGCAGATAATGTTAAACCGGCAAACAATGATAACTGGGTTGTCAGGGGTTATGAAGCCCGAGATGTTATGAAGCCCAAGATGTTAAGAAGCCCATGAAGATAAGTTAGAATAGTTAAGTCTTAAGTCCGAGTTGGACTCCACATGTAACCCGCCTCTTCAACATATATAAGGAGGGGTAGGGCTCCCCAAAGAGGGACAAGCAAGAAGAAACAATATTAGGGCTAGACACAAAGAGGAGAGCCGGTTTACGGCGACTCCTTCGTGATGATAATGAGACCTAACCTCAAACAACATGTAGGGTTGTTACCGGATGATGTTTCCCGGGGCCCAAAGCTGTCTAAATTCCTGTCTTGTGTTGCGTCTCTCGATTCCGCTCAACCCCTCTCAAGCTACCACATAGATGCGTTGGCCTCGAGACTAAGTCCTCACACTAAAGACATCTGCCGTGACAATTCCATGATAGTTGGTGCCCATCGTGGGGCTCGCGCACGGTGGTGTTGAGTTCTTGAAGGGATCTCTTCCAGGGATCAAGAAATTCACAATTTTTTGATAAGAAAGATTCAAGCTCCGATGGATCTGCATCAACTTTGAGTTCACCGTTTCAGATTTTACGATCCGTGAGAAGAAGAGAAATTAGGGTTGCCTCAGTGTGCACCATCACACGCGACGGGGCGATCCATCATGGCCGGATCACTTTCGGCGAGTTGACGCCGCTGCGTACAGAATCACCGAGACCGTCAAGTTGTCTGAAACCTCTTTCTGATTAGACACGGTTTAAATTCCCGAAGACATCAACCGGAACTATGACTGCTAGTCCCCAGCGCAGAAACCAGAAGCGACAACGGCGGAAGCTATTCCATCACATCAAACATCAAGCTCAATGGTGTACCTTCGACTAGTATATCACCTGAAGTCAAAATCGGCCTTTTCTTTTGTCAAACTCTGATTGTTACACGCATGCAAGGAATCTCCCAGGAGGTTAATTCAAGAATTGAAGAAGGAAAAGCTATTACGTGGGTTTAGCATGTGATTACCAAGGAAAAAGAGAGATTGATCAGAGGCAAGCTACAAGCGCGCAAATCCTGTAGGCCTTGGTTAATACGGATTCCAGTAAAAAGAGAAGAAGAAGGGCCACAACCCGGAGTGCTACACCGCCGTCATTGTGGAAACGCCACGAGTCCGCCACACTGCACCTGATTCAGGACCACCCCGCCTCGTTGCTCGCCTTCAGGCTGCCGACCCCGCGCCTGAGCTGTCGTGGCTACGCCTGAGCCGGCATGACTGCAGCCTGTTTCGCTCCACTCCGGCCGGCTCCTGCGCCATCTCCACATTGCCATGGGCCGCCACCGTTCTCAGGCCGCTCCTTGCCCGGTTTCGAGATAAGTCGTCAGGCGCCGTCGTCGCGGCCGCAGACGCCGCGATGCTGCTTCAAGTTGTTTCCCCAAATGCTCTGTCATCTACTCCAAGTACTAAGCGATGAATTTTCAGATACCTATGGTTGCGATTTTTACACATTGATGGCAACAGAGTTCTTCTACCATGAAATATTACTTGAAGGCCTATATTTGATCACGTGAGCTCTCAAAAAACCAATTAGTGATGAGCCGGCTCTCAGTTTTGGGTTAGCCCCGCTCGTCCCTGCCTCTCGCCGTTCGCCTCCAGGTTGAGTCGCCACGCTCGCCGCAGCTATTCCGCCTCTGAGCCGCCCAGCGCTGGGGCGTTTCCACTTCGCCTCGAAAAACCGCCGCCTGCGCCTCTACTAACCCGTCATGGAACATTAAACTACATCGGGGGTTCACTATGAGTCACTTGCGCTGCAGTTTTCTGCTCTCCAACAAGGTCACTGACGCTCAGTTCGCCGCAATAAGTCGCAGGAGCCCAGTTCAATTAAGGAAAAATCATCGCCGGTTCATCTCCATCACCATGGATTCCCCAGAGCCGGCTTGCCCGTGGCCTCACGCCAAACTAGTCTCTGTTGAGCTGACTCTGATCCATCGTCCCTGCTACCTGCTGAAGTTGCCGCTGCCCTGGCTGCCCTGAACAGTACATGTTACCTTAACCTTGCCGCTGTTGTTGAACCATTGGATGTAGTAAGGATGTGGATGTGGTCTTGTGGTGAGAGATAGCTTCTCCACCATCTCCATGCTAGCCAAGTTATTGCAGCTCCCTCCATCTATGATGACGCGAACAGAACGTTCCTTCACAACCCCCTTTGTATGGAACAGATTATGCCTTTGATTTTGCTCAGCTTGTGTAACCTGCACACTCAAAATACATTGAGAAACTAAACATTCATACCTGTCAGCATCTTCAGCAGCCATGTATTGCGTCTCATGATCAGAATCATCTCCACCGTGTTCTTCACGTGTAATAAGAGCCAAAGTCTCCTCATCATAGTCACTAGCGGAATCATACCCACCATCCTCAGTAGCAATCATCACACACTGAGATTGGCATTCTCTCGCAAAA
Organism: Triticum urartu; assembly: GCF_056163025.1. Lineage (NCBI taxonomy): Eukaryota > Viridiplantae > Streptophyta > Magnoliopsida > Poales > Poaceae > Triticum > Triticum urartu. The sequence goes on from NC_141877.1 coordinate 358,877,404, forward strand.
TGCCCTCTTCCCTTACAACGATGACAAATAATATCACTTGTGTGCCGTGTTGATGCCATGGAAGAAGAAGAGCTCTGCGCAGGTCCAGCAGGTGTGCTCTTGGCAGATAGTGGTGGTTGTGCCTGCTTTCTTGTATCACGGCTGGAGGTGGCAGCCGACGGAGGCGCCGATGTAGCAGAACGTGTGGAAGTAGATGATGCACGTGGTGTCCATGATGAAGGTCGACCTGCAGAAAAGTTAGTCCGCGCCAATGCCTGTCGATCCTACACTTCACGTTCAGCTTTACAAGCAAGATGGAATAAACGAGTGATATTAGTATACTCCTTATACTCTAGAATCGTCTAAATCTCTCTATTTAATCCACCCATAAAACGTGCAAGCATAGCTTCATTCTCCTCAACAATACCACATCTAATCATGCCAGTTTGTAATTCCTGCTAATATTCTTCTACAGAATTTTTTCCCTGTCTTAAGCGCTGCAATTTTTGAAGTAATTCACGTTGATAATATGGTGGAACCCAACGAGTACGCATAGCAGTTTTCAAAGCAGCCCAAGTAGCAGGAATAGGATATAATCTGCAATGCTCAGACCACCAAACACATGCAAAACTAGTGAATGCACAAATAGCAGCAGGAACACGTCTCTCCTCGGGATATTGTAAACATGTAAATCATTGTTCAGTTTCTAACTCCCAAGTAAGATATATATCAGGAACATATCTACCCTCAAATGGTGGAATATTCAATTTTAGTTTAGGGAGATGGTCATGATCTCATACCTGAGGGTGAGCCCTACCATTGCCATTATTTGCATGTGGACGACCTGGTGGTTGCTGTGCTGGTGGTGGCACGTAGTTCTGATTTTGATCAACCTCATCCTCGTAATCGCCGGCAAAATCATCCTCCTCCGCATCAGCAGCAGGAGCCACAGAAGTATCAACAGCAGCACCAACAGTTTGGCCAGGTGCAAGAGGGAGACGGCTCGCTCGGCGAAGGGCTGTTTCACGATGTGTAGGTAGTCGTTGTTGTTGTTGTTGTTGTAGAGGTGCGTTAGGTGCAGCCGGTGGTGGTGGTGGAAGATGCGCGAGCAATTCATTAAACCTGTTATCGAGCTTTGTTTCGAACGTCTTCTCCATGTCATCTATCTTCTCCATGGCCTCTTCAAATCTGTTTAGCACATCTTGCACCTGTCCATTCATCATTTGCTGAAATTTATCATGCAACTCCTTATTCGTCATGTTCTCCCAGTCAGTCTCGTCGGCTTGTGATCCTGCCATGGTTAGCAACAATAGAAACACACAAGAATATGATCCTACAGAATACTAACAAGAGGTGGTGGTGGTGTCACAAATCCGTCAAGCCAATCTCAAATTCTTACCAGTTCTTACCCAGCAGCAGGCGGTGATCGGCAACTGTTGTAGTCAAAACTCTCAAAAGCTTGGATAGAGCGATTGCCAGGGAGAGTCAAACGCACGACGTAGATGTATGTGGAGCTGGGAAGGCTTATAGTATGGTAGCAAAAAGGGTCAGCAATAATCAATTCAGAGATGCAAAGTTGAATAAACGCTCAACGACGGTACTGTGTTGGTCCTAGGCTAGACCGTGCTAGAGACGCGAGCCTAGAACACTAACAAAATCACGGCGCTGCACGTAAATAAGGGAAAAGCACACTCTGGAACTCTTTTTTTGCTCTTTTTTTTGCGCTCCTTTTTTTGCGAAAAATCACTATAATGGCGAGTGTCTCAAAACTCTTCCCTCGTCAAACTGATAGGATGGGCACGAAATTTTTTTTTCACTTTTTTTTCGGAAATCAGGGCAGCGACGACGAAAAAGTGTGACAAAAAATCACTTTGATGGCACGTGGCTCAAAAGGCTCAGAAAAGCCTAAAAATAGGATAGGGAAAAATATTTTTGCCCGTGAAAATCTTGGCCTAAAAACTGCCCGGCGGTCTCCAGACTTTTTTTTCCGAGACCTACGCAGGCAAGGAAACACGAATCGGAATTTAGATTGATCTCAAGAACAAACCTAATATGAGAAGAACTCAGATTGGTGGTGGATATATAGTTGTGGTATATGGCAGCGGTGGTGGTATATGGATACAGATTGGTGGTGGTATATGGATACGGATTGGTGGTGGTATATGGATACGGATTCAGAGCGGTGGCGGATAAGCAATGGTGGTAGATGGGCGATGATGATGGTGAAGCGGCGACGTGACAACTTATGACCAGAACTCGAAACTCTAAAAGACTAGACTCTAAGACCAGCAACTTGACACGACGATGCAACAATGGTGCTGAAATGGTGCTGAAATCTCTCACAAAACGCCTGTGGTGCTCCTTTTTTTTGCGAAAAATCACTATAATGGCGAGTGTTTCAAAACTCTTCCCTCGTTAAACTGATAGGATGGGCACGAATTTTTTTTTCACTTTTTTTTTCAGAAATCAGGGCAGCGACGACGAAAAAGTGCGACAAAAAATCACTATGATGGCACGTGGCTCAAAAGACTCAGAAAAGCCTAAAAATAAGATAGGGAAAAAATATTTCTGCCCGTGAAAATCTTGGCCTAAAAACTGCCCGGGGGTCTCCAGACTTTTTTTTCGAGACCTACGCAGGCAAGGAAACACGAATCGGAATTTAGATTGATCTCAAGAACAAACCTAATATGAGAAGAACTCAGATTGGTGGTGGATATATAGTTGTGGTATATGGCAGCGGTGGTGGTATATGGTAGTGGTGGTGGTATATGGATACAGATTGGTGGTGGTATATGGATACGGATTCAGAGCGGTGGCGGATAAGCAATGGTGGTAGATGGGCGATGATGATGGTGCGGCGGCGGTGTGACAACTTATGACCAGAACTCGAAACTCTAAAAGACTAGACTCTAAGACCAGCAACTTGACACGACGATGCAACCGCAAATTCAACAAAGCAAAAACCCTAAAAAGATTATGCAAAGGCTCAGATTGGTTCGGATATGATGAGCTAACCCTAATTTTTTTTGGCTTTTTCGTGGACTGTAGGTATGAAGAACAGACTCGATCTAATCTACGAAAAACTGTAAAATCTCACCGAGCAACCTGGAAATCTGATACCACTTGATAGAGGCAAAGGTGTCCCGATGTTTCGATGAGATGGTGGCTATCGTTTCTGGGGGAGTCGACCTTGACGATCCGACTATGAATGTGCGAGACGTCGCGCCTTAGCAATCGCTAAACCAACTTCCGAGGGGTTATTGACCACGCCGGAGCATGATCAACCTGACCACGAGGGTCTCTTTCCTGCAAGCAAATGAAGAACAAGCAAGAAACTGAGATTGCAATCTGGATATTGCGAATATAAGATGAAAGCTTTATTGATCAAGGTGGGGTTCTGTGACGTCTTGGTCTGGTCGTTGGACACAAACGAAGTACGAGAAGTTGCAGCTATGGCGAACTTTTAATCTAAACAAAACCCAAAGTCTAAACGACGCCCTAAGGGCTGTATATATGGAGGAAGAGGGGGGAATTTCGTGGCCCTTGAGGGTGGGGTCCGAAACCAACCCTAACTCTTGTTTCCCCACACATACGGACTCTAAATATAGCCTATACTTAAGTATTTCGAAATTACATGGGCCTGGCCCATTAATAAGGTGACGCAGCACCTAGAATAGCCTATGGACGAATATTATGAAGTGGCATCTTGTATATTTCGTCCAAGGCTTCATGCACTCCTTATGGCGGCTTCAAAGTCCTGAAATCATCACTTGTAACTCCGTTCTTGATCCCCTTGCGCATGCCATCAACTCCATGTGTGTTCTTGCTCCAATGTTCATCCCTCTCCAAGCTAGGCCCTTCATTTGTAAGCAAAACAAATGTATCCAATTTAGGCAGCATCATAATCTCATGAACATTAGAATCATTACCAAGAAACGAAAGTACCTGGTAATTTAATTGGCGTGCGCGAGCTCTAGTAATTGGTCCAGTATATGTAACAGTAGGGGCTGTGGGTGTAACAATGGTATTGATGTCCTCATCACAAGCCATCCGCCTCTCAGGTCCACCTTGCCGGATTAACACCATGCGGCTGGAGCGTGGTTCAGCCTGCCGTCCGCCTCGTGCCCGGGTTAACACCACGCCACTGAAGATCGCCGACCCCGCGCCCGTGGACTCGCTGGCCTGCCATGCTGTCGGGTTACCACGCCTCGTCCCGGCAACCTGCCCTAGCCGCTTTGCCGGCTGCGCCCGAGCCACGCGGCTGTGAATTGCTCCGCCTTGAGCCGCTGTCGGATCATCACTAACGTACGGCCGAGCTGCCGGATCATCACTAAACTCGGGTCCGCTTGAATCGTCCCGTTGAGCCGCTGACTCGGCCGTGGCCGGCCTCGCGCCCCGCGCCCGGCGTTAACCGTCTTGTCTCTGCCGCCAGGGCTCCGCCTTGCCAACTCGCTGCAATGGCTCACCTCTGCCCCGGCTTACCTGACCTCACTGCTGTGGAGGGCCGCTGTCATCAAATCATCATCTCCAACCTTGTTAAAGATGCATCGCCTCTGTGGCCTTGTTTGGAACCAAAAAAGGGAAGGCAGAAGCAGATAAGAGAGAAAAGGAGAAAACCGGCTACGTGCATAGATGATGCGGCCAGAGTGCTAATGACATGCATATACTATTCACTTTCCATGCATTTCTAGTGCCTCACACATGGTTCAATCTGCAACTTGATATTATCTAGCGACATGGGTGCTCAGTGATACATTAGACGTGTGTCTGTCCGGTCATTTTTTATCCAAGCACGCCCAGCGTCCGTGATCATCCAAAAAAAATACCAGATGCTATCTTGTATATTTATTTTTGGTGCATATTGTTTTTATCAAAGAACAATTACTCTAGTCTTCGCTATTTTTGGGCAGGACCATTATTTCTTACAAAGGTGTCGCAAAGGGGCGCGCGCCAAGATTATCGCACTAGGGCTGGTCCGTGCCATGCCACTGGACGGCTACATGGGTAAGTCGTCGTCCCCCGCTTCATCAACACACGGGACTAACTCGCCCATCCGTGCCGGCTTACAATAAGGAGGACAACTTGCCCGTCCGCACCGGCTTACAACACCACGGCCGACTCATCTATCGGCTCTTGCGGCCGGCTCATCCGTGATTGATTTCAGCTTCACCATGGTGATCATCAACTCCGCGGTGATAATTACTGACCTGACACATCAGGTGAAATTCATCTAGTATATTTTATATTGATTCCTTTAAAAGAGCAATTACTCTGGCTTGCAAGTTCCCCAGTGCAGGACAAGTTATATCACCGAGATGTTGAATGACTCATACCGGTTTATATCACGGTCAAATATGGAGAGTTTCAAGCCAACTCCTCGAGTAGTCTTAAGACTCGGGGGCTACAATGACATGACTCGGGAGCTCCGGGTCATTGGAGGGAATGATAACCCGGTTCCGGAGGACACCGCCATATTGATGAAAATTTAAAGGCCGTCAAAAAATTGTCGGTTCAAAATAAAGATTCCGGTTTAAAATCCAGTTCAAGAGACATTTCTCTCCCGCAAAGTTTTGAAGCTCTCAAATCCGGTTCAAACATCCGGCTCAAGCTTTTAAATCCTGTTCAAACATCCGGCTCAAGCTTTTAAATCCTGTTCAAACATCCGGCTCAAGCTTTTAAATCCTGTTCAAACATCCGGCTCAAGGTAAATTTGTCTCTTACAAAGCTTTTAAGCTCTCAAATCCGGTTTAAAGTTCCGGTTCAAAAAGGAATTAACTTCTAGCAAGTTCGAGTTGAAAGGCCGTCAGAAAATTTCCGGCTGAAAATGAAGATTCCAGTTTGCAATCCGGTTTAAGGGAAATTTGTTCTCCCACATAGCTTTGAAGCTCTCAATATCCGGTTCAAAATCCTGGTTCAAGAAGGATTTATCTCTTGCAAAAAGTTAAAGGGTGCCAAAGGGGACCTGCTGCCATGATGCGCGGTTCAAACATGGGTATCCTGCCTTATTGGCTTATCATATTATTGGTCACTTGGGGGCTTGGTCGTATTCGAACCATAGCTACACCTCTTGATCGACGCAATGCCACAGCATCACTTGGGGGCTTGGTCATATCCGAACCATAATCACACCTCTTAATCGGCACAATGCCACAGCATCACTTGGGGATTTGGTCAAGTCTGAACCATAGTCACGCCTCTTGATCGGCCTAGTGCCACAGCATCACTTGGGGGCTTAGCCATATTCGAACCATAGCTACACCTCTTGATCGGCGTAAGGCCACCAGGGAAATCAGTTAGGGGTCAAAGAGAGTGTTGCAAAAAGCACCAACTCAAACATAGACACCCATTGAGCACAACTCACAAAGTTACTTGGGGGCTCTTTGTGCAAAGCAATAAAGAGTTTGAAAGGACCCTTGTAATTGGCTATCAAGCCACGGCTTGGAAGCCTGGTGTATTCACCTAAAACCCCGGGTTAACCTGCCTTCATCAAGTAAGCCACTCCTATCCAGGTAATCCTTGCATGACCCGCCGAACGTTTGACAAGTCAATCTTATACAGACCCTGAACTTGTCAAAGTTAAAACGACGATTGGTTAGTTGGAGGCCGATCTTAAAAGGCTTTGCAAAATGGTTTAACTCAGCGGCCTGGCAGCCCATGAAAAGCCTCGAATTTGGGCCTGGCAGCCCTTGAAAAGCCTCGACTACACGGTTTTATTTGCCTTTGTCAAGATTTTTCTCTTTTGATAAATTTTATGTTGAATCAGCGTCTCTCGACCCGGCATGACTATCAGTCATCAAATTAACCCGGTGTTCGTTAACCCGGCTCGACTTTCAACTACAAGTTGTCAATACATAATCACTTATAATCCGGTGTTTATTGACCCGGCCTGGCTTTGGACTATAAATCGCCAATATATATTTGGATTGCGCCATTGGAATTATGTGCTTATAAATCATTGGGTATATTATTCAAATAGCCAACATGGCTGGATTTTAATTATGGTTATCAATAACCAGTATTATGATTAAGGTTTCCAAAGTCGCTTTTGCGCAATGGCTATCATATTATCAATAGATATGATTTATTCTACAATTGAAGGAATAGTCCCGAGTTGCTGCAGGCTTACGACCCGGCACTTGGGGCTACATTATTTCAGTTGAAATTATATTAAATACACAAGTCTCATGTCGCTGCAAGCATGCACCATGACACTTGGGGGCTAATGCAAAGTCATTTTTTTGCTCACCTTATTGAAGACCCGACTCATCACATGGTAATGAGCCGGCCCTTGGGGACTACCAATTTCCTCTGTCAACAATTTAAGGTACAAAGCTTTTTATCCATTACATTGAAGGGTCCACTGCTTAGTTGGTAAAGCACAAGGCTCTTAACCTTGTGGACGTGAATTCAAGCCCCATGATGGGGGTTACATCATATGATGTTATTTTCATTGAAGAATATATCAAAGTCCCAGCTCAATATTATCTTACTGACCCGGCCCTTGGGGGCTACACGCTGATGATCAAAGTTTACAAGATTATATTTACAAAGTCCCTGCTCATTATTGCATAATGACCCAGCCCTTGGGGGCTACACTGGTTGAAGTTTTTATGATAATAAGGCAATTTCAATTCCCAGATTGCTGCAAGCATGACAACCCGGCACTTGGGGGCTACATATGTAGAATACTCAATTCTGACTAGTGATTGATGAACAACCCGGATTTCTTCAAGATTGTGATATTCATATTGAAGCAAGTCTTAAGCTGTTGCTATGCTACCTTCTTAAGACTTGGGGGCTACAAGTGATAGGCATATAAGAGGTATATTTTCAAGCTTCATGTTAACTACAATTATGACCTGGTGCCATCAATATTTGTAAACCGACAATGATAAACCGTCGAGTTCAAGTCTTAAACCGGCACAGTTCTACATTCTCAAACCGGCAAGTTCTACATTCTTAAACCGGCTGAAGATCAAATGAGTATTTCAAAGGCAAAAATTTTTGTTAAGCATTGGGAGCTGAAGTCAAAGGAGTTATTCTTCACAATATTTCACTATGAAAAACCGATGTCAGCAAATTGATTATGAAGCTGGTCTATTGACTCAGATTTTATAGAAGAAGGAAATGACAAGGACTTAAGGATAATCAAGATCAGTTTAACATGGATAAATCCAAATTATACTGGGGGCTAATGTCGGGGATATACCCCGCGGTATGACTCGGCCGGAGTCGTAACCCGGCCGGGACTTGGTAAACCGGCGGATGGTAAACCGGCGGATAGTTAAGACAGATGGCTAAGACAGACGGTAAACCAGCGAGTGTTAAACCGGCAGAGTTAAGACAGATGGTAGCATCGGCAGGCAATCATAACCCGACAGACAATGTTAAACCGGCAGACAATGTTAAACCGCCAAACAGTGATAACTGGGTTGTCAGGGGTTATGAAGCCCGAGATGTTATGAAGCCCAAGATGTTAAGAAGCCCATGAAGATAAGTTAGAATAGTTAAGTCTTAAGTCCGAGTTGGACTCTACATGTAACCCGCCTCTTCAACATATATAAGGAGGGGTAGGGCTCCCCAAAGAGGGACAAGCAAGAAGAAACAATCTTAGGGCTAGACACAAAGAGGAGAGCCAGTTTACGGCGACTCCCTCGTGATGATAATGAGACCTAGCCTCAAACAGCATGTAGGGTTGTTACCGGATGATGTTTCCCGGGGCCCGAAGCTGTCTAAATCCCTGTCTTGTGTTGCGTCTCTCGATTCCGCTCAACCCCTCTCAAGCTACCACATAGATGCGTTGGCCTCGGGACTAGGTCCTCACACTAAGGACATCTGCCATGACAATTCCACGACACTAGTCCTTAAGATAGATGAAGGGTTGCCGCACTGTTCCTCCACCACTACAACGTGATGGGTGACCTGGGGAGAGTGGATCTCTCTCAGATCGGGTTTAGGCCCAATATGATCGTAGTCTGTAGCGACTCCCAGGGCGGCGATGCGATCTAAGAGCTCGTTCAGGGAAGAGAGCTCCATTGGATCTAACTGCTCGGCGAGTTCCGAGTTGACATGAAGATTGCTTTCGATGACCCGAGAAGTCATCGTCAGCGCAGCGGCCGAACAGGCGGTCATAAGAAAACCACCTAGCCGGAGAGTTTGGCCGATAGCCAAAGCTTCCTCAGCAATAGTGTCGTCCTTAAAGACGGGATGAAACATCCTTCCTGGTGGTGACGGCACAGCGGAACTCTCAATGAAAGCACCAATGTCGGTGTCAAAACCGGCGGATCTCGGGTAGGGGGTCCCGAACTGTGCGTCTAGGCCGGATGGTAACAGGAGGCAGGGAACACGATGTTTTACCCAGGTTCGGGCCTCTTGATGGAGGTAAAACCCTACGTCCTGCTTGATTAATATTGATGATATGGGTAGTACAAGAGTAGATCTACCACGAGATCAGAGAGGCTAAACCCTGGAAGCTAGCATATGGTATGATTGTATGTTGTGATTGTTGTTGTCCTACGGACTAAAACCCTTCGGTTTATATAGACACCGGAGGGGGTTAGGGTTACACAAGGTCGGTTACAAAGGAGGAGATATCCATATCCGTATTTCCTAGCTGGCCTTCCACGCCAAGTAGAGTCCCATCCGGACACGAGACGAAGTCTTTAATCTTGTATCTTCATAGTCCAACAGTCCGGCCAAAGGATATAGTCCGTCTGTCCGGAGACCCCCTAATCCAGGACTCCCTCAGTACTCCTGGATCTCCAAGTTTCTATGGTATTCCATCCTTAAAAGTATAATTAGCAAGCATGGTGGAAATTTCAGATTCCGGTATCTTTTTCTTATTTGTAACAATTTCTTTCATGTACTTAGCATAAGGATTCATTTTAAGCATATCAGTCAAATGCATATGCAAAAAGATAGGTCTAATCATTTCGGCAAAGCGCTCAAAATCCTCATCATCCTTTTTCTTGGATGGTTTAGGAGGAAAAGGCATGGGTTTCTAAACCCATGGTTCTCTTTCTTTACTGTGCTTCCTAGCAACAAAGTCTCTCTTATCATAACGTTGATCCTTTGATTATGGGTTATCAAGATCAACAGCAGGTTCAATCTCCACAACATTATTATTGCTAGGTTTAGCATCAACATGAACATCATCATTGACAATATCACTAGGTTCATGTTCATTACCAGATTGTGTTTCAGCATCAGAAAATAGAAATATCATTGGGATTCTCAGGTGTGTCAACAACAGGTTCACTAGAAGCATGCAAAGTCCAATCATTTTTCTTTTTCTTCCTTTTATAAGGACTAGGTGCATCTACATTAGTTCTCCGAGAATCTTGCTCAATGCTCTTAGAATGGCCCTCAGGATAGAAAGGTTCCTGAGTCATTTTACCACCTCTAGTCATAACTCTAACATCATTATCATTTTTCTTACTATTTAATTCATTGAGCAAATCATTTTGAGCTTTAAGTACTTGTTCTACTCGAGTGCTAACCATAGAAGCATGTTTACTAATAAGTTTAAGTTCACCTTTAACACTAGCCATATAATCACTCAAGTGTTCAATCATATAAGCATTATGTTTCAATTGTCTCCCAACATAAGCATTGAAGTCTTCTTGTTTAACCATAAAATTATCCAACTCATCTAAGCATTGGCTAGAAAACTTAGTAGGAGGGATTTCAGCTTTATCATATCTATAGAGAGAATTTACCTTTACTACCTGTGTCAGGTTATCAAGACCATGTATTTCTTCAACAGGCGGCAAATTAAGACCATGTATTTCTTCAATAGGTGGTAAATTCTTAACATCTTCAGCTTTAATACCTTTTTCTTTCATAGATTTCTTTGCCTCTTGCATATCTTTAGGACTTAGAAATAGAATACCCCTTTTCTTAGGAGTTGGCTTAGGAGTTGGTTCGGGAAGTGTCCAATTATTTTCATTAGTCAACATATTATTCGATAGAATTTCAGCTTGATCAACATGCCTTTCCCTGAAAACACAACCAGCACAACTATCCAGGTAATCTCTGGAAACATCGGCTAGTCCATTCTAAAAGATATCAAGTATTTCATTTTTATTAAGAGGATGATCAAGCAAAGCATTAAGTAATTGGAGAAGCCTCCCCCAAGCTTGTGGGAGACTCTCTTCTTCAATTTACACAAAATTATATATTTCCCTTAAAGCAGCTTGTTTCTTATGAGCGGGGAAATATTTAGCAGAGAAGTAATAAATCATATCCCGGGGACTACACACACAATCAGGATCAAGAGAATTAAACCATATTTTAGCATCACCCTTTAATGAGAACGGAAATAATTTAAGGATGTATTAGTAGCGAGTTTTCTCATCATTAGTGAATAGGGTAGCTAAATCATTTAATTTAGTAAGATGTGCCACAACAGTTTCAGATTCATAGCCATAAAAAGGATCAGATTCAACCAAAGTAATTAACTCAGGATCGACGGAGAAATCATAATCCTTATCAGTAACAAAGATAGGTGAAGTAGCATAAGCAGGATCATATTTCATTCTAGCATTCAAAGATTTTTCTTTAAGCTTAGCTAGTAGTTTCTTAAGATCACTTCTATCATTGCACGCAAGAAAGTCTCTAGCAGTTTCTTCATCCATAACATAGCCCTCAGGCACAACAGGCAATTCATATCTAGGGGGAGAATCTTCATCATCACTTTCATCAATATTATCAGTTTCAATAATTTCATTCTCTCTAGCCCTAGCAAGTTGTTCATCAAGAAATTCACATAGTGGCACAGTGGTATCACGCATCGAAGTAGTTTCATCATAAGTATCATGCAAAGTAGAAGTGGCATCATCAATAACATGTGACATATCATAATTAATAGCAGAAGCAGGTTTAGGTGTTGCAAGCTTACTCAAAATAGAAGGTTAATCAAGTGCAGAGCTAGATGGCAGTTCCTTACCTTCCCTCGTAGTTGAGGGAAAAATCTTGGTTCTTTGATCTTTCAAGTTCTTCATAATGATAAGCAGATATAAATCCCAAGTGACTCAAAGAATAGAGCTATGCTCCCCGGCAACAGTGCCAAAAAATAGTCTTGATAACCCACAAGTATAGGGTATCGCAACAATTTTCGAGGGTAGAGTATTCAACCCAAATTTATTGATTCGACGCAAGGGGAGCCAAAGAATATTCTCAAGTATTAGCAACTGAGTTGTCAATTCAACCACACCTCGATAACTTAATATCCGCAACAAAGTATTTAGTAGCAAAGTAATATGATAGTAGTGGTATGATGTCTACTACACAACCTTCTTCTTGTAGACGTTGTTGGGCCTCCAAGTGCAGAGGTTTGTAGGACAGTAGCAAATTTCCCTCAAGTGGATGGCCTAAGGTTTATCAATCCATAGGAGGCGTAGGATGAAGATGGTCTCTCTCAAGCAACCCTGCAACCAAATAACAAAGAGTCTCTTGTGTCCCCAACACACCCAATACAATGGTAAATTGTATAGGTGCACTAGTTCGGTGAAGACATGGTGATACAAGTGGTATATGGATAGTAGATAAAGGTATTTGTAATCTGAAACTATAAAAACAGCAAGGTAACTATTGATAAAAGTGAGCGTAAACGGTATTGCAATGTGTTGAAACAAGGCCTAGGGTTCATACTTTCGCTAGTGTAAGTTCCCTCAGCAATACTAACATAATTGGATCACATAACTATCCCTCAACATGCAACAAAGAGTCACTCCAAAGTCACTAATAGCGGAGAACGATCGAAGAGATTATGGTTGGGTACGAAACCACCTCAAAGTTATTCTTTCCAATCAATCCGTTGGGCTATTCCTATAGGTGTCACAAACAGCCCTAGAGTTCGTCCTAGAATAACACCTTAAGACACAAATCAACCAAAACCCTAATGTCACCTAGATACTCCAATGTCACCTCAAGTATCCGTGGGTATGATTATACGATATGCATCACACGATCTCAGATTCATCTATTCAACCAACACAAAGGACCTCAAAGAGTGCCCCAAAGTTCTACCAGAGAATCACGACGAAAACGTGTGCCAACCCCTATGCATAGGTTCATGGGCGGAACCCGCAAGTTGATCACCAAAACATACATCAAGTGAATCACGTGATATCTCATTGTCACTACCGATACGCATGGCAAGACATACATCAAGTGTTCTCAAATCTTTAAAGACTCAATCCGATAAGATTACTTCAAGGGGAAAACTCAATTCATTACAAGAGAGTAGAGGGGGGAAGAAACATCATAGGATCCAAATATAATAGCAAAGCTCGCGATACATCAAGATCGTATCATCCCAAGAACACGAGAGAGAGAGAGAGATCAAACACATAGCTACTGGTACATACCCTCAGCCCCGAGGGAGAACTACTCCCTCCTCGTCATGGAGAGCACCGGGATGATGAAGATGGCCACCGGAGAAGGATTGCCCCCTCCGGCAGGGTGCCGGAACGGGTCTAGATTGGTTTTCGATGGCTACGGAGGCTTCTGGCGGGGGAACTCCCGATCTATTATGCCCACGGATGTTTTTAGGGTATACGGAGATATATAGGCGAAAGAAGTACGTCAGGGGGGGCACGAGGGGCTCACGAGGGTGGAGGGCGCGCCCAGGGGGTGGGCGCGCCCCCTGCCTCGTGACCTCCTCGCAGATCCCCCGACGTGCACTCCAAGTCTTCTGGGCTTCTTTCCTTCCAAAAATGAGTTCCGTGAAGTTTCAGGTCAATTGGACTCCGTTTGGTTTTCCTTTTCTTCGAAACCCTAAAACAGGGTAAAAACAGAAACTGGCACTGGGCTCTGGGTTAATAGGTTAGTCCCAAAAATGGTATAAAAGTGTATAATAAAGCCCATAAACATTCAAAACAGTAAATAATATAGCATGGAGCAATCAAAAATTATAGATACATTGGAGATGTATCAGCATCCCCAAGCTTAATTCCTGCTCGTCCTCGAGTAGGTAAATGATAAAAACATAATTTTTGATGCGGAGTGCTACTTGGCATAATTTCAATGTAATTCTTCTTAATTGTAGCATGAATATTCAGATCTGTAAGATTCAAGACAAAAGTTCATATTTACATAAAAATGATAATACTTCAAGCATACTAACTAAGCAATTATGTCTTCTCAAAATAACATGGCCAAAGATAGTTCGTCCCTACAAAATCATATAGTTTAGTCATGCTTCATTTTCGTCACACAAGAATTCACTCATCGTGCACAACCCCGATGACAAGCCAAGCAATTGTTTCATACTTTAGTAATCTCAAACCTATAAACATTCACGCAATACATGAGCGCGAGCCATGGACATAGCACTATGGGTGGAATAGAATAATGAGGGGGTTATGTGGAGAAGAAAAAAAAGGGAGAAAGTCTCACATCAACGAGGCTAATCAATGGGCTATGGAGATGCCCACCGATTGATGTTAATGCAAGGAGTAAGGATTGCCATGCAACGGATGCACTAGAGCTATAAATGTATGAAAGCTCAGCAAAAGAAACTAGTGGGTGTGCATCCAACTTGCTTGCTCATAAAGACCTAGGGCACTTGAGGAGGCCCATTGTTGGAATATACAAGCCAAGTTCTATAATGAAAATTTCCCACTAGTATATGAAAGTGATAACATGAGAGACTCTCTACTATGAAGATCATGGTGCTACTTTGAAGCACAAGTGTGGTAAAAGGATAGTAACATTGTCCCTTCTCTCTTTTTCTCTCATTTTTTTTGGGCCTTCTCTTTTTTATGGCCTTTCTCTTTTTTTTGGGCCTTCTCTTTTTTTATGGCCTTTCTCTTTTTTTATTCCTCACTTGGGACAATGCTCTAATAATGATGATCATCACACTTCTATTTATTTACAACTCAATGATTACAACTCGATACTAGAACAAAGATGACTCTATATGAATGCCTCCGGCGGTGTACCGGGATTGCGATGAATCAAGTGTGACATGTATGAAAAATTATGGACGGTGGCTTTGCCACAAATACGATGTCAACTACATGATCATGCAAAGCAATATGACAATGATGATGCGTGTCATAATAAACGGAATGGTGGAAAGTTGCATGGCAATATATCTCAGAATGGCAATGGAAATGCCATAATAGGTAGGTATGGCGGCTGTTTTGAGGAAGATATAAGGAGGTTTATGTGTGACAGAGCGTATCATATCACGGGGTTTGGATGCACCGGCGAAGTTTGTGCCAACTCTCAATGTGAGAAAGGCCAATGCACGGTACCGAAGAGGCTAGCAAGGATGGAAGGGTGAGAGTGCGTATAACCCATGGACTCAACATTAGTCATAAGGAACTCACATACTTATTGCAAAAATCTACAAGTCATCAAAAACCTTGGCACTACGCGCATGCTCCTAGGGGGATAGATTGGTAGGAAAAGAACATCGCTCGTCCCCGACCGCCACTCATAAGGAGGACAATCAAATAACACCTCATGTTTCAAATTTGTTACACAATGTTTACCATACGTGCATGCTACGGGACTTGCAAACTTCAACACACTATTCCACAAATTCACAACTACTCAACTAGCACGACTTTGATATTATTACCTCCATATCTCAAAACAACCATCAAGCATCAAACTTCTCTTAGTATTCAATACTCTATATGAAAGTTTTATTATTCTTGGATGCCTAGCATATTAGGATTATTTAAGAAAATTACCATGCTATTTAAGACTCTCAAAATAATATAAGTGAAGCATGAGAGTTCTTCTATTTCTTCAAAATAAAACTACCACCATGCTCTAAAAGATATAAGTGAAGCACTAGAGCAAATGACAAACTACTCCGAAAGATATAAGTGAAGATCAATGAGTAGTCGAATAATTATGCAACTTATGTGAAGACTCTCTAACATTTAATAATTTCAGATCTTGATACTTTATTCAAACAGCAAGCAAAACTAAATAAAATGACATCTAGGAATAGCAAACATCATGTGAAGAAGCAAAAACTTAGGATCAACCGAAACTAACCGATAGTTGTTGAAGAAGAAAGGTGGGATGCCAACCGGGGCATCCCCAAGCTTAGATGCTTGAGACTTCTTGAAATATTATCTTGGGATGCCTTGGGCATCCCCAAGCTTGAGATTTTGTGTCTCCTTAATTCCTCTCATATCATGGTCTCCCTAAATCTCAAAAGCTTCATCCACACAAAACTCAACAAGGACTCGTGAGATAAGTTAGTATAAACCATTTCAAAAACCTTATCATACTCTACTGTATAAAATCACTAAAATTATTATTCAACATTGCATACTAAATGCCTCTGCATATTTAATAGTCCTATCCTCAAATAGAATCATTAAAGAAGCAAACATATGCAAACAATGCAAACATAACAGCAATCTGCCTAAACAGGATAGTCTGTAAAGAATGCTGCAACATCCATACTTCCCTAGCTCCAAAAATTATGAAATAAAATTCCCACTGTAGTAAATTTATCAGAGCTTAATATGCAAAAGGTTTCAACATTTTATCACATTCTGACTTTTCTAGTGAATTATTGCAACAGCGCTAAACTTTCTGTTTTCAAACAGCAACATGTATACTTGTAACATAGGCATAGTAAAGGCTATCAATGCCACTTTTATTGAAATAAAAGATGCAAAAAATTGTTCTAAATAACAGCAAGCAAATCCTAACAAAATAAATTGACGCTCCAAGCAAAACACATATCATGTGGTGAATAAAAATATAGCTCCAAGTAAAGTTACCGATGAACGAAGACGAAAGAGGGGATGCCTTCCGGGGCATCCTGTAGTGACCCGACCTCAGACGGTCAGGTAACGCCCTCAATGCGGCTATATCTCCCACGTGTCGAAGCACGACTTAGAGGCATAACCGCATTGAAAGCAATGTCGCAAGTGAGGTAATCTTCACACAACCCATGTAATACATAAGGGAAAGAGATACATAGTTGGCTTACAATCGCCACTTCACACAATTACATGAATAAAGCATTACATCATCCAGATACAATCAAGGTCCGACTACGGGACCAAAATAAAAGAAGACTACCCCAAATGCTACACAGATCCCCGATCGTCCCGACTGGGATCCACTACTGATCAACTGGAAACGGAACAACATAACAAACACGATCTTCAACGAGCTCCTCCTTGAGATTGGTTGTGTCACCTGCACGGTTTCATCGGCACCTGCAAGCTGGTTTTGGAAGTATCTGTGAGTCACGGGGACTCAGCAATCTCACACCCCCGCGATC
Source organism: Triticum urartu (assembly GCF_056163025.1). NCBI lineage: Eukaryota > Viridiplantae > Streptophyta > Magnoliopsida > Poales > Poaceae > Triticum > Triticum urartu. The sequence goes on from NC_141877.1 coordinate 358,894,652, forward strand.
AAGACTATTTAAGCTTATAGGTAGGGTAAAAGGTATGAGGTGGAGCTGCAACAAGCGACTAGCATATTTGGTGGCTAACATACCCAAATGAGAGCGAGAAGAGAAAGCAAAAGAACGGTCGAACAACTATGATCAAGAAGTGATCCTAGAACAACCTACGTCAAGCATTACTCCAACACCGTGTTCACTTCTCGGACCCCGCCGAGAAGAGACCATCACGGTAACACACACGGTAGATGTATTTTTAATTAAGGTCAACTTCAGGTTTTCTACAACCAGACATTAACAAATTCCCATCTGCCCATAACCGTGGGCACGGCTTTCGAAAGATCAATCCCTGCAGGGGTGTCCCAACTTAGCCCATCACAAGCTCTCACGGTCAACGAAGGATATTCCTTCCCCCAAGACAATCCGATCAGACTCGGCATCCCGGTTACAAGACATCCTCGACAATGGTAAAACAAGTCCAGCAACACCGCCCGAATGTGCCGACAAATCCCGATAGGAGCTGCACATATCTCGTTCTCAGGGCACACTCAGATTGTCCAAACTTCCGGTAGGCCAGCCCAGAGTTGCCCCTGGTGGCCACCGGCGGCTGACAAGGTGGACCAACACTCAGAGGAGCACTGGCCCGGGGGTTTAAATAAAGATGACCCTTGAGTCCGTGGAACCCAAGGGAAAAAGAGGCTAGGTGGCGAATGGTAAAACCAATGTTGGGCATTGCTGGAGGAGTTTTATTCAAGGCGAACTGTCAAGGGGTTCCCATTATAACCCAACCATGTAAGGAATGCCAAATCCGGGAACATAACACCGATATGTCGGAAACTAGGGCGACAAGAGTGGAACAAAACACCAGGCATAAGGCCGAGCCTTCCACCCTTTACCAAGTATATAGATGCATTAATTAAATAAGAGATATTGTGATATCCCAACAAAATATCCATGTTCCAAACAAGGAACAAACTCCAATCTTCACCTGCAACTAACAACGCTATAAGAGGGGCTGAGCAAAGCGGTAACATAGCCAAACAACGGTTATCTAGGACAAGGTGGGTTAGAGGCTTGGCTTAACAATATGGGAGGCATGATAAGCAAGTGGTAGGTATCGCAGCATAGGCATAGAAAAAGAGCGAGCATCTAGCAAGCGAAGATAGAAGTGATTTCGAGGGTATGGTCATCTTGCCTGAGATTCCGCAAGGAAAAATAACGAGTCCATGAAGAAGACAAACAGATGTAGTCGAACGAATCCTCACAAACGCAACGTTATCGGAACCAACCCGAAGAAGCAACACCGGAAAGAAGCAAACAACATAGTAAACAACCCTCACATAACATGGCATGATGCACAACCAAGTATGATGCATGTCCGTATGCATGGCATGGCAAAGTGCACAAACAATACTACAAATTAAGTGGAGCTCAACTTGCACCGAGTTGCATGTTGAAGAAACACCACATTCAAGTTATTTAGTTCGATCTCGTTTATGTACCCAATAATATTAAATGTTGATTAACATGGCAAGGGGTGAAGCACAACAAAACTACCTAACTAGGCAAGTTTAAATGAGGCCGGAACAACAAGCAACAAGTCCGGAAAATCCTCATGTGCATATTTATGGATTTGGTACTGTTCTGCCCTAAACACAATTTTAAAGTTGTTAAACATGCAAAGTAAGGTCACCATGATAAACTAGGCATTTTTCTACCCCATTTACATATAAAGTTTGTTAGGTTTGGAGCTACGGTTATTTAGTTATGAATTAAAGCATTTTAATGAGTTATTTAAGCAAATTTAAACAAACAATATTTTATACATGTTAAACATGGATGAAAGTTGGATATTATTAAACTAGATGAAATTCTAAGCAAGTTTCATATATAAAACATTTTAAACCGATGCACGGTTATTAAGTTATTATATGCATGAAGTTTAGGGACCTTTCTGTGAAAACTGCAGTCTCAGGATTAAATGCTAAATTCACAGAAGGGAAAAAACACATGCAGGCCGAATCTGAAGGCTGGCCCAACACTGCACGGTCCAAGGGCGGGGTGGAAGCTCACATGGGCCAACAGGCCGGCATTGCGTGGTTGGGCCTTGGAGGCCGAGCGGGCCCACTAGGGCGAAGGGCGGCACGGGCGTCGTTCTCCTCTCGCTCCCGCACGAGCAGAGGAAGGGGCACCGACGATGGTGGCTTGCAGGCATCGGGGCCACGCGGAGCAGGAGGAAAAATGCCGGCGAAAGCATGGCGGGCCGGATCCGGCCGGATCCCGCCAGATCCGGGCGATGGGGCAGCGAACGGGGCCGGCGGCGAGCTGTGAGCTCCTGCTCCTGAACATGGCACGAAGAGAGAGAGAGATATGTTAGGAGGAGAAGGATATGGGGAAGGGAGCGATGGTCGCCGACCTGGGGGGCGGCGGAGAGCGGCGAGACGACGGCGGGATCCTTGGGGAAGAGGAGCGGACGGGCGACGACGAGCTCTCGATCCCCTTTGGATCGAGTGGGAGGAGCAAGACGGCTGGTTCGGCACCAGCAGCGCGATGGGTGCGGTCGGGCCCGGGCGGGCCGGCTGCGGGCTACGCTGGGCCGCGCGGGGTGGGGAGGTGGAGCGGACAAGGTGGCAGCATGGGGTTGGCGGCGGACGACCTCGGATGGACAGGTGTCGCGCTGGGACTCGTGGAGGGCGGCGACTGCGGCGGCTGACGGCGGCGCTGGCTCGCCTGGATCCGCCAAGTGGCGGCGCGCGGGAGGACGGGTGCAGAATGCGAGGAGGGAGGCGGCTACAGGTAGGTGGAGATTAGAGGATGCCAATTTTGGAAGGAGGGTGTCCATGTATAGCAAAATTGCTAGGGTTTTGGGTCTAGGGGAGGTTTTCGGAGCCTCCGATCGCGATCCGATGGACCTGATCGAGAGGGGGGGTTAGGTAGACCTAGGTGGGCTGTGGAGAGCGGGTTGGGATGAGAGGAGAGAGACGGATATGCAGCCCGGCAAGGTTTTCGGAGACCGAAAACGTCCGACGAAAAGACCGACTATACTGCCGCTATAGTTAACGGTTGGGCTATCAAACGGACTCCGAACGCGATGAAATTTGACAGGCGTTCTTCCTACACTTAAATAAGACCACACGCCAACTTTCAACCCATTTCGAGAACATTTTCTGACCACTTAAAAATAATATTTCGGACGTGCCGCGGGCGCGTGCAAGTGTGTCTGGGCTCAGAACGGACAACGGAAGGAACTGGAAGACCGGGACAGATGCAAGTTTTGAAAACATGATGATGTAATGCACATGATGACATGATAAGATGCAACACGCAAGCAAATGACATGGCAACGACGACGAATAACTGGGAGACACCTGGCACATTGGTCTCGGGGCGTCACAACACTCCACCACTACGAGAGGATCTCGTCCCGAGATCTAGAACGGCACCGGAGGGAAAACAGAGGAGGAAGATAAGTGGTAAAACTAAGTTGCTTCTTTGACAAACGAGTGAAACCACAAACCTTGAAAATGTTAAGCCATTTCGAGAAAATAATACAACGGAGATGAACGAAGTTGAAAACACTCCGTTAGAAAAGAGGGACAAGGAAGAACAACTTCGAGCAGCACTCCGGTTGAGAAGTTATGCAAGACTTGATACGATGAAAAGAACTTGAGCAGAGGACACGACACTCCGGTTAAACGAGATAGAGAAGGAATAAGACTGATATAATTTGGACAGCACTTCGACTGTAAATGGAAGAAAATGAACATGGTCTTGACAAACCGAGATGAGGAGTGAAAAGAGCAACATCACTAGACCTCCGGGAGAAAGAATAGAATAAAGATAATTGAGACAAAAGAATGTAGAAGAAAATGCCAACTTCTGCTACAAAAGAGCTTGAAAAGGCATCTTTAGGAGAAGGGTTGAACAAAGTCGTTGGAAAAACAACAACGAAAAGAACAAGGTTGCAGTGGGCTTATGGAGAACACTCAAAACTATGAGGTGAAATTCTGCCATTAACGGAATTGGATTGATATCAAGAAGGAGACGATAAACTATAACACTGGGAGGATAAATGAAGAACCTGGGTCGTTTATGAGCACCATAAATATCAACAATCCTTAGGGAAGGCTTTAGGTGAACTATAACCCAAGATAACTCCAATGACGAGATTGATGGGTTTAAATATCTCATTCGTAACAACATGTGAATCATGGAACATGAACTCAAATTATCAAGAATGACATAATACCACCTCTAATGATACGGAAGAAAGAATTGCACTCCGGAATGCAAGATGAAGAATTCTTGAGCTCCTCTGAAAAGAATCTTGATGAACGCTTCGAGAAGGAATTAAATCTTTGATGAACCACCATGATGAGCCTCCATGAGAAACGCCGGTAATAAAAGAATGATCAAACGAAAGGGAGGAGAAGTTGAAAACACAAGGTGAATCCTTGTGATGATTTAGATGAATCTCCATGGTGATATAATTAAGAGAACTTGGAACCCCGGGAAAAGAAAAGATGAAGCAATTGAGACCGAGAATTTAATCTCGTGAACAAACTCCGGAAGAAAGGGTTAACATATGGATGAAACAAGAATAAGAATTACATTATGCGTATCCTTCATCAATTAAATTGATGACAAACAATGGATTTGGCACACTACTTATTCTCTAAGAAAGGATTAAGATATATATTGCGCCAACTTGGGAAGGTCTTCGATGAACCACCGGTAGGATTGAAACAACGAATGAATTGATATGATCACCATGGAAGAGAATCTTGAGCAAACCACCGTAAGAATTGGGAACGATCAAAGGAAAGATATCGAAGCACCAGGAAGAATTAGCAAATGAATAAAGATGTTTGAGAGAATTTATATACAAGTGAACGAAGAGATCACGAACTGATTAAAGAATACTTGATTTAAGCACCGGTATGATTGAAGAACGAGAGTTGAATGCTGGAAAGAAAACTTCTGAGATGATAGCCTCCGGAGAATCAAACTGAAAAGACTCTTGAATTGCTCTGGATAGATGAAAAGAATTCTCACAATCCAAAAACAACTATGAGAGGATGGCAACAAGCTAGAATGACGAATCCTTGAGAGAACGGATAAGATATGGAGGAAAAACTCTTGTTTGGTCTTCAACTCCGAGAATGACGATGAGAAAGAGCACCACGAATTGTTGAGACACTCCGGAATAAAGAAAATGGAAAAGTTGAACCAACGACGAAAAGAATTTGAAAGATCTTGGAGAAATACATATGACTGATGATGAATCATTCTTACGTCAAACTTCGAAAAGAATTTGGGAGTAACTCCGGGAAAAAATTAGGAGAGTCAGGTAACATCCTGGGAAAAAACCTGTGGGTTAGGGCCCACTCAAAAGATACACCATTGAATAATTTAAAATAAAGATTGCGTCGGTTGAATTAAATGGCTTGAATAAGATAAGACCTCAAAATAGGTTGAGCGGATCTTGGAGGACAAGACGAGCCTTCTGAGATATCTTCAGCACTCCGGAACAATTGAATAGCGAGAAATGGATGATTAAGAGGTTCACCTGCAAGAGAAGACATTTGAAATGAGGAAAAGATATGATCAACAAAGCTTGAATTGGATCCACCGGAGAAGAAAGAGAATGAATGATGATGAACTTGAGGTTCCGTTAGTATCTTCCTGAGAATCATCGGATAAGAATATGAAGGAAAAGAATGGAGAGACTTCACATGAATAAAAGGATACTTGATTAAGAAATCTGAGTCCTTGAAAAAAAACAAGGGTGGGAGGGTGGGAAAACAAAGGCAATTTGGGACGGATGAAACAACACCGTTAAAAAGACTTGAGTTGATCCTGCGGATGTTGAAAAAGATTGGATCCACTAGAAGAGAAGCACACTGGTTGAAAAAGGAATTGACATGACAATCTCGATTATCATGAAGGATTGGTATTCACATCGGAGTATGAGAACACCGTTTAGGAAAGGTATGGAATCAACACTTGACATTGAAGCAACTCGAATACCACAAGTCAAAACAAAACAAAGGATTGGCTTGCAGAATAAGCCGGAACAAACATATGATAGAGATTTCGTGGTGGGGCCTACATGGGCTCGATCGTACAACACCATCATGTACAAGGCAGTGCACATGACATACGAAGCATCCCCGAGTCGGCATAGCCAAGGACTCTTTAAGACGCAATGAGACCACTGTAAAACCAACCGTGGATAGGTGGACCACTAGACGTCGAACCCCAATTTCATATCATACATCTGTCGGAAAGATATCCTAAGAGCTACTTGAATTCCCACTTATAAACTCCTGAAACTTCCCGGTTGCAATCAGGTGTTGGGGATACAGGGGAAGCATAATATCTCACCCAAACTAGCAAATCCTACATCCAGCTGTATCCATCCTTCAACACATAACCAAGAAACCTTCGGAAATCGTTTACCTCAACCTTCAAAAAGCATCCGTTATACGAGTTATGGCAATACTCCCGAACTCCCGCCCCAGTACTAGGTGGCGTCGAGGTTATCTCACCAACAACTGCATAAAAGAGATTTTCGATGTCGGCGAAACTCAGGTATTCCAGAATCTCAATGATAAAATTGTGACGACAACACCTCGGAGCTCAACTCCCCAGGACACTGCCACAACCCCTAAATGTCAAGAGGCACCAAGAACAATGTTCTCGTCACAAAACCATCGGAACGATTCCAAGATACCCGCGTGATCCAAAAAAATTTAGTGAAGTTTGGGAAGAGAAGAGTCAAAACTCTACGTCAGGATGCCTCACCAGAGCGATGAAGGGACTGAGGAGTAAAAAGAATTCCTACTCTCCGATATATATAATCCTAAATGACTCAAAGCATTTTTCTAGACTCAATAACGACAGCAATTCGATCAAGCAGGGGGCTCCTAAGGTCGGGGAAGGCTATGATACCAACTTGTAATGCCCTCAATGCGGCTATATCTCCCATGTGTCGAAGCATGACTTAGAGGCATAACCGCATTGAAAGCAATGTCGCAAGTGAGGTAATCTTCACACAACCCATGTAATACATAAGGGAAAGAGATACATAGTTGGCTTACAATCGCCACTTCACACAATTACATGAATAAAGCATTACATCATCCAGATACAATCAAGGTCCGACTACGGAACCAAAATAAAAGAAGACTACCCCAAATACTACACAGATCCCCGATCGTCCCGACTGGGCTCCACTACTGATCAACTGGAAACGGAACAACATAACAAACACGATCTTCAACGAGCTCCTCCTTGAGCTTGGTTGCGTCACCTACACGGTTTCATCGGCACCTGCAAGCTGGTTTTGGAAGTATATGTGAGTCACGGGGACTCAGCAATCTCACACCCTCGCGATCAAGACTATTTAAGCTTATAGGTAGGGTAAAAGGTATGAGGTGGAGCTGCAGCAAGCGACTAGCATATTTGGTGGCTAACATACGCAAATGAGAGCGAGAAGAGAAGGCAAAAGCACGGTCGAACAACTATGATCAAGAAGTGATCCTAGAACAACCTACGTCAAGCATTACTCCAACACCGTGTTCACTTCCCGGACCCCGCCGAGAAGAGACCATCACGGTAACACACGTGGTAGATGTATTTTTAATTAAGGTCAACTTCAGGTTTTCTACAACCAGACATTAACAAATTCCCATCTGCCCATAACTGCGGGCACGGCTTTCGAAAGATCAATCCCTGCAGGGGTGTCCCAACTTAGCCCATCACAAGCTCTCACGGTCAACGAAGGATATTCCTTCTCCCAAGACAATCCGATCAGACTCGACATCCCGGTTACAAGACATCCTCGACAATGGTAAAACAAGTCCAGCAACACCGTCCGAATGTGCCGACAAATCCCGATAGGAGCTGCACATATCTCGTTCTCAGGGCACACTCAGATTGTCCAAACTTCCGGTAGGCCAGCCCAGAGTTGCCCCTGGTGGCCACCGGTGGCTGACAAGGTGGACCAACACTCAGAGGAGCACTGGCCCGGGGGTTTAAATAAAGATGACCCTTGAGTCCGCGGAACCCAAGGGAAAAACCAATGTTGGGCATTTCTGGAGGAGTTTTATTCAAGGCGAACTGTCAAGGGGTTCCCATTATAACCCAACCATGTAAGGAACGCAAAAATCCGGGAACATAACACCGATATGACGGAAACTAGGGCGGAAAGAGTGGAACAAAACACCAGGCATAAGGCCGAGCCTTCCACCCTTTACCAAGTATATAGATGCATTAATTAAATAAGAGATATTGTGATATCCCAACAAAATATCCATGTTCCAAACAAGGAACAAACTCCAATCTTCACCTGCAACTAACAATGCTATAAGAGGGGCTGAGCAAAGCGGTAAAATAGCCAAACAACGGTTTGCTAGGACAAGGTGGGTTAGAGGCTTGGCTTAACAATATGGGAGGCATGATAAGCAAGTGGTAGGTATCGCATCATAGGCATAGCAAAAGAGCGAGCATCTAGCAAGCAAAGATAGAAGTGATTTCGAGAGTATGGTCATCTTGCCTGAGATCTCGCAAGGAAGAAGAACGAGTCCATGAAGAAGACAAATGGACGTAGTCGAACGAATCCTCACAAACGCAATGTTATCGGAACCAACCCGAAGAAGCAACACCGGAAAGAAGCAAACAACATAGTAAACAACCCTCACATAACATGGCATGATGCACAACCAAGTATGATGCATGTCTGGTTTAAATATGCATGGCATGGCAAAGTGCACAAACAATACTACAAATTAAGTGGAGCTCAACTTGCACCGAGTTGCATGTTGAAGAAACACCACATTCAAGTTATTTAGTTCGATCTCGTTAATGTACCCAACAATATTAAATGTTGATTAACATGGCAAGGGGTGAAGCACAACAAAACTACCTAACTAGGCAAGTTTAAATGAGGCCGAAACAACAAGCAACAAGTCCGAAAAATCCTCATGTGCATATTTATGGATTTGGTACTGTTCTGCCCTAAACACAATTTTAAAGTTGTTAAACATGCAAAGTAAGGTCACCATGATAAACTAGGCATTTTTCTACCCCATTTACATATAAAGTTTGTTAGGTTTGGAGCTACGGTTACTTAGTTATGAATTAAAGCATTTTAATGAGTTATTTAAGCAAATTTAAACAAACAACATTTTATACATGTTAAACATGGATGAAAGTTGGATATTATTAAAATAGATGAAATTCTAAGCAAGTTTCCTATATAAAAAATTTTAAACCGATGCACGGTTATTAAGTTATTATATGCATGAAGTTTAGGGACCTTTCTGTGAAAACTGCAGTCTCAGGATTAAATGCTAAATTCACAGAAGGGAAAAAAACACATGCAGGCCGAATCTGAAGGCTGGCCCAACACTGCACAGTCCAAGGGCGGGGTGGAAGCTCACATGGGCCAACAGGCCGACATTGCGTGGTTGGGCCTTGGAGGCCGAGCGGGCCCACCAAGGCGAAAGGCGGCACAGGCATCGTTCTCCTCTCGCTCCCGCACGAGCAGAGGAAGGGGCACCGGCGATGGTGGCTTGCAGGCATCGGGGCCACGCGGAGCAGGAGGAAAAATGCCGGCGAACGCATGGCGGGACGGATCCGGCCGGATCCCGCCAGATCCGGGCAGTGGGGCAGCGAAACGGGGCCGGCGGTGAGCTCTGAGCTCCTGCTCCTGAACATGGCGCGAAGAGAGAGAGAGAGATGTTAGGAGGAGAAGGATATGGGGAAGGAAGCGATGGTCGGCGACCTGGGGGGCGGCGGAGAGCGGCGAGACGACGGCGGGATCCTCAGGGAAGAGGAGCGGACGGGCGACGGCGAGCTCTCGATCCCCTCTGGATCGAGCGGGAGGAGCAAGATGGCTGGTTCGGTGCCAGCAGCGTGGTGGGTGCGGTCGGGCCCAAGCGGGCCCGCTGCAGGCGGCGCCGGGCCACGCGAGATGGGGAGGTGGAGCGGACGAGGTGGCAGCACAGGGTTGGCTGCGGACGACCTCAGATGGACAGGTGTCGCGCTGGGACTGGTGGAGGGCGGCGGCTACGGCGGTTGACGGCGGCGCTGGCTCGCCTGGATCCGCCATGTGGCGGCGCGCGGGAGGACGGGTGCAGAATGCGAGGAGGGAGGCGGCTAGAGGTAGGTGGAGATTAGAGGATGCCAATTTTGGAAGGAGGGTGTCCATATATAGCAAAATTGTTAGGGTTTTGGGTCTAGGGGAGGTTTTCGGAGCCTCCGATCGCGATCCGACAGACCTGATCGAGAGGGGGGGTTAGGTAGACCTAGGTGGGCTGTGGAGAGCGGGTTGGGCTGAGAGGAGAGAGACGGAGATGCAGCCCGGCAAGGTTTTCGGAGACCGAAAACGTCCGATGAAAAGACCGACTATACTGCCGCTATAGTTAACGGTTGGGCTATCAAACGGACTCCGAACGCGATAAAATTTGACACGCGGTCTTCCTACACTAAAATAAGACCGCACGCCAACTTTCAACCCATTCCAAGAACATTTTCCGGCCACTTAAAAATAATATTTCGGACGTGCCGCGGGCGCGTGCAAGTGTGTCTGGGCTCGGAACGGACAACGGAAGGAACTGGAAGACCGGGAAAGATGCAAGTTTTGAAAACATGATGATGTAATGCACATGATGACATGATAAGATGCAACACGCAAGCAAATGACATGGCAACGACGGCGAATAACTGGGAGGCACCTGGCACATCGTTCTCGGGGCGTCACAGGTCAAGCCTCTGTGTACGCGTGCCATCCCTGGATCGGTATGTTGGCACACACAGTACATCAATGTATATATCAAAGTGCAATCACATGTATAAATAATGTAAAACTGATATATACCTCATTAGTCTCAGCGGAAACAAATAATCGGTGTGGTGTCCCATCAACGCCATCGGCAGGTTGAGTGTAGACCGTAACCCTGTACCATACTCTTACTCGTCGGAAGGAACATATCCGCAACATGAGACGTTGCAGCCGTGTAGGTTAGTACATTGAATGTACCGGCAAGATCACAATATGAGGAAAGCAGATGATAAAACTATTCTATATGCAATATGGCTTTGTGGCTCTGTGTCTGATGTTTTTGCGTAAAAGCTGGTTTTATTTTCCCTACAACAAAGGAATATCAGGAGTCTGTACTACGGAGTTTTCTATCATGACATGGTTCCGCCAACTGATGTCTCATAGCCCAAATCATCATAAGTTGCCCACAATTAAGTTATCAATGCGGTGTTGAGAGTTCCGAGATAGATCCAAGTCTAGAGGCTCAAATTGTCCGTAACCGGGGACACGGCTAATCGATTAGATTTTACCCTCTGCAGAGGTTTGCGCATTTTTCCCGCAAGATTCGATCCCTCTTTTTATGTTCCCGCACTTCAGGGTGTTTGAGAACAAGATGACCGAAACATGGTCTTCCGAAGAGTTCCTCTGACCACTGTCCGGTGCTCATCCAGTCCTACCGTAGTTCTACATCTGCTAGCATCGTCCCAGCCAGAGTCACAACTAAGGTCAACCAAGCCAGAGCCCATAGTGACTTGCGGTTGCATAGGTAAGCTTCCGGGCATGAAGAATTCTTCCGTCTCTTTGAGTCTGGGTGAAGCTTTCCGCAAGATGTCATGGCGCTTCTCCATGCATCCCGGCCAACCACTGGTTTCTCCAGGGTGCCCGTCAACCGTCCTTCACCCAGTAGTGTGTATTGAATTCTTATCTCGAGTCTCAAAATCTTGAGGAGTACTGAAGATGCAGTCCATGCCGATGCCATCAAGAATTTGTCGCCATTGACATATAGTCCTCCTTCTTCACACCACTCTCATGCACTCATACCAAACCCCGTCTACTATAGCATAGCATTAAAACTATATAACGTCCCAGGCTTGATAACAGGGAGATGGGTTCCTACCTCATGCATTCTACTCAACTACAAGAATTCAATATCACTACTGGAGGGATTATTGAAAGGGTGCCACCACATGCAAATAAAACATAGGTATGAAAAACATGGTCAAAGTGAACTTGCCTGGTATTACTTGATGAAGATAATAACGCTCTCGAAATCTTTGATAAACTATTCGTCACTCCGAGAAAATCTATATAATCAACATTATACTCACATAAGCAATAATCTTAGCAAACAATACTAGTAATCAAAATAACAATCGAAAAGCCATAAATAAAACAATAATGAAGTCAAAGAAAACCAAATAGAATTCCAAAGAAAACTTCACGAAAACAAGGGAGAAACCATCTCACACAATAACAGTCAAAACTTTCTTATTAAAACTAAATTACTCTAATAGCTTTTATACAGCATGGAAAATATAATTCTAATAAAACAACAACAAAATAATTTACTAAAGCATTTACTAGCAAAAAGAACTAGTATGAAAACTATTGTAACTGACTAGTTAACACTAGAACAACTATTACAACTAGCAAAGCACCAAGACAATAGTAAACAATACTAAAATAATTATCAAACTAATTTACTCCTAAATAACCGAATCAATGACAACATATAATGAAGTGGCAAAAATTACTTTTGAAACTAATGAAACTACTTTTATCACCTATCACTATGAACTAAACAAACAAATACTAAAACAGTAACTAAACACTAATAAATAACTACAAAAATTTATCTACTGTAGTCTAACAGAAACATATGACAACATGTAAAAATCTACAAAGAGAATTAACTAAAAATAATTAAAAACACTAATTTTATGACTAAAACAACTACATAAGCAAAACAATACTATTTTCGCAATAAACCAAAGTAAATCAAACTAAAAATAAATAACTATAAGCTACTGGATAGACAAAACAATAACAAAACAGTAGCAAAAAGAATCAATCAAAAATATTTCATAAAACTCAAGATACGGCCAAAATAGTGATTTGAATAAATTTCATCAATTCAATTTTAAACTACTCAAATTTGAAATCCAATGGTACAAACAGAAACTTCAACAAATTTTGAATCTAATGCAAAAAGAATCAATCAATTTGGATCTAAAACATAAAAGTTATAAGCAATATAAAATTAGAACTATTCTGTTTTTAAAACAGAAACGAAAATAACAAAAAAAACTAACGGGCGCTATGGGGTGTGCGAGCTGAAACTAAACAGCGCTCGGGTGGAAAATAACCGAAACGTGTACGGGCCAAAAGAGAAAGACCGATCGGCTAAACCGATTAGATCTAAACCGTAAATAAACCGAAGCTAAATCGATCTAGTAAAAAGACCTAACTGTTCGATCTAATCTAATCACGGCCGTATAATCTAGATCGGACGGACGAGGAGGGAGAGAGAGCTCACCGCAGTGGTGGTCGACGGCGAGTGCGTTGGCGACGATGGTGGCGGCGCTCCGGTGATCTTCGGCGTTAGTGGGGTGGCCAGGGAGATGAAGCAGACGACAACGAGTCCAACGGTGGTCGTGGCGCCGGTGGAGGTGGTCGGAGACGGCCGGCGGCGAGGTTGAGGCGGCGGTGGCGTTCGGGCGTCGGCGGTGGCGGCGCTCCGGTGAGTTTCGGGCTTGGATGAGGGCACGGGGAGATGCGGACGAGCGAGGGGAGTGCAGAGATGGTCTCGGGAGGCGGCAAGGGGGTCGAAGTAGCTCGGTGGGGCGGCAATGGCGCGGCGGGGGCGCTCGGCTCCGGCAAGCAATTGAGAAGGAGGCGGGGGGGTTCTCGGAAGGGGCTTTGGGGCGGAATCGGTCGAGGGAGAGGGGTATTTATAGAGGAAGGGGTGCTTGAAGGAGGGGCGGATCGAGGAGAGGATCCCGAGGAATCCGGGATTCGGCGGCGGCGGCGTGGTTCTGGCGTGGGGAGGAAGAAGATCGCTCGCGAGAGCGATCGGGCAGTGGGGGCCTGCGGTCATCGGCACAGGGGCGAGCGAGAGGGGAGCGGGCGACCGAGGTGAAGGGGCTCCGGGCGTCTGGCGCGGAGCTGGGCTGGCCGGCTCGGGCGTGCTGGTGGGCTGCGGCATTGCTGGGCCTGTTGGCCTAGCCGCACGCTGGGGCTTTTTTCCCCCTTTTTTGAATTAAAGCAGAGAGGAAAAAACTAAATATAGAAAAACCTATAGTATTTTTATATAGAACATATATATATATATCAATAAAATCAGAAAAATAAACCCTACAACGTGAACATTTTTCCAGAGGAAAAATCCAAACTAAAAGAAAACATTTTTTAAATTCAAAATAAACTCCAATTTGAATTCAAAAACTTTTGGCATTAATTTCTCCTGACTTTTTGGAGTGTCATGTTAGCTCCTCTCATACTTTTAAACAAGTATTTGTCAGGGGTATATGAAATAAATTTCGAATGCCAAGTTGAATCCAAAATAAAATTCAAATGAAATTCAAATGCCACTCAATTTCACACAATCATTCACACAAAAATCAAACAAACATTCATAAATATTTATTTAATATAACATTCCAAAATTTAGAATTTTGGGATGTTACACATCCCTAAGATTAGGCTCTTGGTTGTCCTTAAATATTATATTGGGGTGCCTTGGGCATCCCCAAGCTTAGGCTCTTACCACTCCTTGTTCCATAGTCCATCGAATCCTTACCCAAAACTTGAAAACTTCACAACACAAAACTTAACAGAAAACTCGTAAGCTCCGTTAGTATAAGAAAATAAATCACCACTTCAAGGTACTGTAATGAACTCATTCTTTATTTATATTGGTGTTAAACCTACTGTATTCCAACTTCTCTATGATTTATAAACTATTTTACTAGCCATAGATTCATCAAAATAAGCAAACAACACACGAAAAACAGAATCTGTCAAAAACAGAACAGTCTGTAGTAATCTGAATCAAACGTATACTTCTGGAACTCATAAAATTCTCAAATAAATTTTTGGACCTGAGGAATTTATCTATCAATCATCTTCAAAAATAATTGACTAAATAGCACTCTCCAAATAAAAATGGCAGCAATTCTCGTGAGCGCTAAAGTTTCTGTTTTTTACAGCATGATCAACAAGACTTTCCCCAAGTCTTCCCAAAGGTTCTACTTGGCACAAAAACAATAAAACCACATCTAAACAGAGGCTAGATGAATTATTTATTACTAAACAGGAGTAAAAATCAAGTAACAAAAGTAAAGTTGGGTTGCCTCCCAACAAGCGCTATCGTTTAACGCCCCTAGCTAGGCATGATGATTTCAACGATGCTCACATAAAAGATAAGAATTGAAACATAAAGAGAGCATCATGAAGAATATGACTAGCACATTTAAGTCTAACCCACTTCCTATGCATAGGGATTTTGTGAGCAAACAACTTATGGGAACAAGAATCAACTTGCATAGGAAGGTAATGCAAGCAAAACTTCAAAACTTTAAGCACATAGAGAGGAAACTTGATATCATTGCAATTCCTACAAGCATATGTTCCTCCCTCATAATAATTTTCAGTAGCATCATGAATGAATTCAACAATATAACCAGCACCTAAAGCATTCTTTTCATGATCTACAAGCATAGAAAATTTACTACTCTCCACATAAGCAAATTTTTTCTCATGAATAATAGTGGGAGCAAACTCAACAAAATAACTATCATGTGATTGAAAATTAAGATCAAGATGACAAGTTTCATGGTTATCATTATTATTTAAAGCATATGTGTCATCACAATAATCATCATAGATAGGAGGCATGCTTTCATCATAGTAAATTTGCTCATCAAAGCTTGGGGGACAAAAATATCATCTTCATCAAACATGGCTTCCCCAAGCTTGTGGCTTTGCATATCATTAGCATCATGGATATTCAAGGAATTCGTACTAACAACATTGCAATCATGCTCATCATTCACATATTTTACGCCAAGCATTCTATGTAATTCTTCTTCTAGTATTTGAGCACAATTTTCCTTTCCATCATACTCA
This sequence comes from Triticum urartu, assembly GCF_056163025.1. Classification (NCBI taxonomy): domain Eukaryota; kingdom Viridiplantae; phylum Streptophyta; class Magnoliopsida; order Poales; family Poaceae; genus Triticum; species Triticum urartu. The sequence goes on from NC_141877.1 coordinate 358,910,595, forward strand.
CGAAAGATATTAAAAAGATGAAGCGTATGAGGTAAACTCAATTCCATTTTTTGTAGTTTTCTTTTATAAACTAGACTAGTGCTAAAACAAGAAACAAAAAGATTCGATTGCAAGATCTAAAAATATACCTTCAAGAACTAACCTCCCCGGCAACGGCCCCAGAAAAGAGCTTGATGTCTACTACACAACCTTCTTCTTGTAGACGTTGTTGGGCCTCCAAGTGCAGAGGTTTGTAGGACAGTAGCAAATTTCCCTCAAGTGGATGACCTAAGGTTTATCAATCCGTAGGAGGCGCAGGATGAAGATGATCTCTCTCAAGCAACCCTGCAACCAAATAACAAAGAGTCTCTTGTGTCCCCAACACACCCAATACAATGGTAAATTGTATAGGTGCACTAGTTCGGTGAAGACATGGTGATACAAGTGGTATATGGATAGTAGATAAAGGTATTTGTAATCTGAAACTATAAAAACAGCAAGGTAACTATTGATAAAAGTGAGCGTAAACGGTATTGCAATGTGTTGAAACAAGGCCTAGGGTTCATACTTTCGCTAGTGTAAGTTCCCTCAGCAATACTAACATAATTGGATCACATAACTATCCCTCAACATGCAACAAAGAGTCACTCCAAAGTCACTAATAGCGGAGAACGATCGAAGAGATTATGGTTGGGTACGAAACCACCTCAAAGTTATTATTTCCAATCAATCCGTTGGGCTATTCCTATAGGTGTCACAAACAGCCCTAGAGTTCGTCCTAGAATAACACCTTAAGACACAAATCAACCAAAACCCTAATGTCACCTAGATACTCCAATGTCACCTCAAGTATCCGTGGGTATGATTATACGATATGCATCACACGATCTCAGATTCATCTATTCAACCAACACAAAGGACCTCAAAGAGTGCCCCAAAGTTCTACCAGAGAATCACGACGAAAACGTGTGCCAACCCCTATGCATAGGTTCATGGGCGGAACCCGCAAGTTGATCACCAAAACATACATCAAGTGAATCACGTGATATCCCATTGTCACTACCGATACGCATGGCAAGACATACATCAAGTGTTCTCAAATCTTTAAAGACTCAATCCGATAAGATTACTTCAAGGGGAAAACTCAATTCATTACAAGAGAGTAGAGGGGGGAAGAAACATCATAGGATCCAAATATAATAGCAAAGCTCGCGATACATCAAGATCGTATCATCCCAAGAACACGAGAGAGAGAGAGAGATCAAACACATAGCTACTGGTACATACCCTCAGCCCCGAGGGAGAACTACTCCCTCCTCATCATGGAGAGCACCGGGATGATGAAGATGGCCACCGGAGAAGGATTGCCCCCTCCGGCAGGGTGCCGGAACGGGTCTAGATTGGTTTTCGATGGCTACGGAGGCTTTTGGCGGCGGAACTCCCGATCTATTGTGCCCACGGATGTTTTTAGGGTATATGGAGATATATAGGCGAAAGAAGTATGTCAGGGGGGCACGAGGGGCTCATGAGGGTGGAGGGCGCGCCTAGGAGGGGGCGCCCCCCTGCCTCGTGACCTCCTCGCAGATCCCCCGACGTGCACTCCAAGTCTTCTGGGCTTCTTTTCCTTCCAAAAATGAGTTCCATGAAGTTTCAGGTCAATTGGACTCCGTTTGGTTTTCTTTTTCTTCGAAACCCTAAAACAGGGTAAAAACAGAAACTGGCACTGGGCTCTGGGTTAATAGGTTAGTCCCAAAAATGATATAAAAGTGTATAATAAAGCCCATAAACATTCAAAACAGTAAATAATATAGCATGGAGCAATCAAAAATTATAGATACGTTGGAGACGTATCATGGTAACGGTAGCAAAAGTAACGGTAGCAAAAGTAAATAAGCGAAGAACAATATATGGAAAGCTCGTAGGCAATGGATCGGTGATGGAGAATTATGCCGGATGCGATCGATCATGTAATAGTCGTAACCTAGGTTGACACAAAACTAGCTCCAGTTCGTCAATGTAATGTAGGCATGTATTCCGAATATAGTCATATGTGCCTATGGAAAAGAACTTGCATGACATCTTTTGTCCTACCCTCCCGTGGCAGCGGGGTCCTATTGGAAACTAAGGGATATTAAGGCCTCCTTTTAATAGAGTACCAAACCAAAGCATTAACACATAGTGAAAACATGAACTCCTCAAACTACGGTCATCACCGGTAGTGGTCCCGATTATTGTCACTTTGGGGTTAACGAATCATAACACATAATAGGTGACTATAGACTTGCAAGATAGGATCAAGAACTCTCATATATAATAGGTTCATATCTGAAATCATGGCACTCGGGCCCTAGTGACAAGCATTAAGCATAGCAAAGTCATAGCAACATCAATCTCAGAACATAGTGGAAACTAGGGATCAAACCCTAACAAAACTAACTCAATTACATGATAAATCTCATCCAACCCATCACCGTCCAGCAAGCCTACAATGGGATTACTCACACACGGCAGTGAGCATCATGAAATTGGTGATGGAGGAAGGTTGATGATGACGATGGCGATGGATTCCCCTCTCCGGAGCCCCGAACAGACTCCAGATCAGCCCTCCTGAGAGAGTTTAGGGCTTGGCGGCGGCTCCATATCGTAAAACGCGATGAATCCTTCTCTCTGATTTTGCTCTCCCCGAAAGTGAATATATGGAGTCAAGGTTGAGGTCGGTGGAGCGTCAGGGGGCCCATGAGGCAGGGGGCGCGCCCAGGGGGTAGGGCGCCCCCCCACCCTCGTGGACAGGGTGTGGGCCCCCTGACGTGGATCTTTCTTCCAGTATTTTTTATATATTCCAAAATAATTCTCTGTTGGTTTTCAGGTCATTCCGAGAACTTTTATTTCTGCACAAAAATAACACCATGGCAATTCTGCTGAAAACAGCGGTAGTTCGGGTTAGTTCCATTCAAATCATGCAAGTTAGAGTCCAAAATAAGGGCAAAAGTGTTTGGAAAAGTAGATACGACGGAGACGTATCACGACCAAGGGGAGGCTTGCCCCCCAAGCCAGGTGGGGGCGCCCCCTCTAGGGTTTCCCCCAACCCTAGGCGCATGGGCCCTGGGGGAGTTGGCGCCCAGCCCACCTAGGGGCTGGTTCCCCTCTATATTCAGTCCATAGGGCCCCCCAGGGCAGGTGGACCCTCCCGGTGGACCCCCGGAACCCCTTCGGTGGTCCTGGTACAATACCGGTAACCCCCCGAACACTTCCGGCGACCAAATAAGGACTTCCCATATATAAATCTTCATCTCCGGACCATTCTGAAACTCCTCATGACGTCCGGGATCTCATTCGGGACTCCGAACAACCTTCCGTAACCACATACTATTTCCCATAACAACTCTAGCGTCACTGAACCTTAAGTGTGTAGACCCTACGGGTTCAGAACCATGCATACATGACCGAGACATCTCTCCGGCCAATAACTAACAGCGGGATCTGGATACCCATGTTGGCTCCCACATGTTCCACGATGATCTCATCGGATGAACCACGATGTCGGGGATTCAATCAATCCCGTATACAATTCCCTTTGTCCATCGGTATTTTACTTGCCCGATATTCAATCGTCGGTATCTCTATACCTCGTTCAATCTCGTTACCAACAAGTCTCTTTACTCGTTCCGTAACGCATGATCCCGTGGCTAACTCCTTAGTCACATTGAGCTCGTTATGATGATGCATTACCGAGTGGGCCCAGAGATACCTCTCCGTCATATGGAGTGACAAATCCCAGTCTCGATTCATGCCAACCCAACAGATACTTTTGGAGATACCTGTAGCGCACCTTTATGGCCACCCAGTTACGTTGTGACGTTTGGTACACCCAAAGCATTCCTATGTTATCCGGGAGTTGCACAATCTCATGGTCTAAGGAAATGATACTTGACATTAGAAAAGCTTTAGCAAACGAACTACATGATCTTGTGCTACGCTTAGGATTGGGTCTTGTCCATTACATCATTCTCCTAATGATGTGATCCCATTATCAATGACATCCAATGTCCATGGTCAGGAAACCATGACCATCTATTGATCAACGAGCTAGTCAACTAGAGGCTTACTAGGGACATATTACGATCTATGTATTCACACATGTATTACAGTTTCCGGTTAATACAATTATAGCATGAACAATAGACAATTATAGCATGAACACGGAAATATAATAATAACCACTTTATTATTGCCTCCAGGGCATATTTCCAATAAAAGCTTACAATAATCATTATATGTTGAGTGTTAGTAGGACGATAGTATCGAGGATTTATTTGTGAAATTGTTTCATTAATATTCAGAATAGTTCAAGAGGCACCATAAGCGTTTCGGGGTCACCGAAAGGGTTCCAGTGTTTATCGAGCAATACCAGGTATTCTCGATAAATAATATATAGGTGGAAAATATTTCTGGTGATGTTAAATTAATAGTAAAAGGCTCTAGTAATTGTTAGGAAGCTTTTATATTTAATTTAATACCAACCGGCCTTAAAAGGCCAAGTGGTGGAAGGGGAATTGGGCCATCATGGCCCATGTAGGGAAGGTGCCCCCTATTCCCATGTGGGGAGGCCGAATTGGAGTGGGAGGAGGACTCCCCCCTAGGGTGGATCACCAAGGACTCAAAAAAGGAGCAGCCTTCCCTACTTGTGTGGCGCCCCCTCCTCCCCTCCCAACCTATATATATATATACTAGAGGTTCTTGGCACTTTTGTACACACAAGTTTTGGAGCCTCCTCTACTTCTACAGTTCTAATTCTAGTTGATCGTAGTTGATCAATTAGATTTTGACCTAGATCCTCTAATCCTCATAATTAGAAGCCCAATGTGGTTCTAATCTCCTCCCTCTAATTCTCTGGTGACGATTAGCTCCGGACGGCGAAGCGCTGCCAGATCGTGAAGACCATACGCTTGCAACCAAGTAGAGAGGTCATGCTTTCGATCTTCCATTCGAGGGATCATTTGTGGGCGGTTTACGAGATCGTTCATCTATGGTTCGAGGGACTCCAAGTATGATCTACACCAACTCGTCTACTTCCGCTGCTACTCGGAGTCGGTAACGATCATGATCCAAATCGTTTATGTATCTTTATATTGTTCGTAAGTGATCGTAGGATGGTTTTTTTGTTTTCTACTACGTTTCCCAACAGGGACGACTGCTAACGCCTTGCTGTCGAGTTGGCCCAGTGTCTGAGTGTGAGGACTTAGCATGATCCCAGGCCACCCTCTTTATCTTCCATGGGATGAAGACGAAGCCCCTTGGCCCATGGTCTTCTGGGTCGTATCTTGTACGGGTCATGGTCTTCTGGTGGGCCATATGTATACTTGGGCCTACCTCGTATTTATAACCCCAACAATGGGGGTGGCTATTTATAGCTGGAGAAATACCAAGGGTGAAATGACCAACCGGGGCCCGAGGCCTAGCCAATGGCCAACCGAGACATTTTCATCACCGACGAAGTTCTTTGGAGAATCAAAATTGTAGCACGGTCTTATTTTCTTCTTTCGAAACTTGTTTCTATAAGAGCTTGCGCTAAACTTCTTCGCAAAGAGAGACATTTCATCATGGGAGGGACACTCATCTAAGTCAACTTCCTCTCCATCTTCAACATCTTCGTCATCACTTGATTCCTCAACTTGGACATGCTTGGCCTTTATAGCAAGGTTGGTCTTGGGACTTCGTCCTTGCATGGGAAGTTGTTTCTTCCCTCTGAGCACGTACTCATCATGTTGCAACATAGTGGCAACCACATCATTTGGAGTCATGGTTGGAAACCCATGCTCATCTCTTATGGACCAAACCATGTTTTCGTAGTGACGTGCAAGAGCGGCGAGCAAATTGTCCATAAGGAATTTGTTGGTTATGGAGAATCCATCGTTAGCCTTCTCACACTCAAAGCTCTCAATTTGGGACAAGAGTCCTCAGATGTTCATGTATCTCATAAGTTGACTGACGGTGCAATACACCGGGGATGACCTCTCGAGGAGGAGCCCGATAGCCTGCCACGGGGCCCATATGACCCAGATGGAGCCCGACAACAGGAGGGAGCCCGGAAACCCAAATAGAGCTCGGGACCATCTTGGCGAGCAAGCCAAGATGATGAGAAGACCAATTTAGATGATTCCCTATGTAAACCTACCCCTTGTCATGTATATAAGGTGGGGGCTAGGTGTAGCCATTCCCATATACATTCGTAGTCCATACTCTCGGTAGCTTATACATCACCTTCATTGTAATCTCCTGGCACGAGAAACTCCCCCATGAATATAGATCAAAAGCAAGATGTACTGTGTTGCCTCTCCTAGAGGACCCGAACCCGGGTAACCCCCTTGTGTGAACTCCCTTATGGCACTTCCAGGCCGCGTTCGCCACTCTACCAAGAGTACCGACAGTTTTATGTACCATCAGTTGGCACCTCGGGAAGGGGCTGCGCCAGCCATAGACCGAATCCAGATCGGATCTCCCATCATTTTTGGCGGCCTCCCTCAGGGAGAGATCCTACATTGAAGCGACGCACCGGCTGAGAGCGCCGCCCGTGCTCGCTTTCCAGTCTCCATGCTTGTTTAATGACAGATAGATGTGACTCGACGGGACATGGCAACTTCACCAGCATCCAAAATGGTCACCCATCCATTTGCATGCCCGCATTAAACATGTGCTGCGGCAGAGAAACCAACTCAGACGGCCGCATTGACACACCCCGCCGCTTGGCCTGGCCGACGCCAATATTTATACATGGTCACGCCTGGCACCACCCGCACATCACCACGTCTGCTTCCTTTCCTCCTTTGTGCACCACCTTCACCATGACCTTGAGCTCTAGAGCAAGTGGGAGAGCCTCTCGATGGAGAAGAAGCATGAGCTAGCTGGCCTTGCGGCCGGCTGGCAGGTCTGTCTTGCGTGATGGATACAAGTCGGCTTTCTAGCGAACTCACCGGAGGTGAGCGATGATGACCCCATGATGGAGGAGGCGTCCGACAATGAGCCGACGCCCCCACCCACGCCGGTCCATGCCGGCTTCACCATGGCGTAAGAGCAGTCAGCGCCGCCAGTGTCGATGTTTTGGCAGGCGCAGGAGGACCAACACTACAACCTCCAGCTCTTCGACTCGCACCAGCTCGCAGAAGGACAAATTGTCGGTGAGCAGGCAAGCGACTATGCCATCACGGCCATGGTCCCGGAGGATCTGGGCTTCCTGGATGAGCAGCGGGAGATGTACCAGTCCATGCACAGTGCCCACGACATCCGCCGCGAGCGATGGCGGCTACACGTCTTGCATGCGGAGAGTGACGCCCTATTCGTGGAGATTGACACATAGGCATACAAAGAGGAGGTGTAGGCGACGAAAGACGTCGCTAGCTCGGTGTTGGCCGCGCTACCCCCACGGTTCCCGTAGCCCGCAACGATCAGAGGCCGACCCATCCACGCCCAGCACCATCTACATGACAGACTCTGACGCGAAAGAGTAGGGCATGGGATATGGGCATGCCTGGTGTCCCATGTGGCCTATGTCCCATGTCCTACTCTTATCCTCCCGTAGCGTCACTTCCTGGGGCTCACGACCGTTGAGCTTGTCGGACATGAGGAAGACACGCCACAACCGGCGAAGCTTTAGACTATGTTAAAAAAAGTGTCGTCCGCTTTTGTTTAGTTGAAATATGGTGAAAATGTAATGAATTTGGTTTGGTTTAAATGAAATCGCCGAATTTGCATGAAATTTTCCCGGTTTGTTCATATTCATTTTGAAATGTATATGGACGTTTGACGTGCAGGGTTGAATGTCCGACTCCCCTAACACTGTCCGCGGCTCCGTTTTAGGGATGTGTGTTGGAGATGCCCTAATATGTGACAAATAATCAAAGACAAAGGGGCTGTTTGGTTCTCAGTCTAAGGTTGCCACGCCTAACCTTAGTCATGCCATAACATCTTAGGCATGTGTTTGGTTCATTGCCACACTTGTGGCTTGCCACACTTTTCTAGTTATATGGCCCACAAGTCATAGACTCAATTTTTTGCCAAATCTTGCCACACTTATGGTGGCCATTTTGTTAGCCACACTTTGCCTAAGATTAGTTGTGGCAAAGTTAGTCATAAACCAAACAGGTCCAAAGTAACGTGAAGCAACGCCAATAATCAAATGCCAGAGTAATACTCCCTCTGTTTTTTATACTAACGATAATCCAACTTTATACTAATAATGACCCAACTTTAAGTTAGTATAAAAGTTGAGTCATCTATAACTTTGAGTTAGTATAAAGTTGAGTCATCTGTTTTAAAACGAAGGGAGTACTAAACAAATGCCCCTCATGCCCAGCTTGTTTACCATGTTGCACCAGCCAGCGATGCTACAGCTACGGACAGGAGTGTTGTCACCTGGTTGGGTGGAGAGGGGCCCCACCCCTGGATTTCAGGGTGTAGGAGTGAATTAGGAGATGCCAGATACGTTTGTAAGATTGTTTCCGTAAGCCCTGTCTGTAAGTCTATCATTTTCGAAAAAAAACCCTCCTCCGCTCAGCTCCGGCGAGTCCTGTCCTCTCTCCTGCTGCCCCTCCGCACCGCCCTGCCCCTTCCGCTTCCCGAGAAACCAAACCGCAGCCTCCTTCGACCATGCGAGATGGTCTCCGGCCGCGGCGCCAGTCGCCTCCGCCGGGCAAGGAGACGAGGGTGGCCGGTTTCGGTCCTAATACTTCCAAGAAGAGGAAGCTAGCGGGACACCAGCGCCGTGAAGAGGTGCCGCCGGCGGCAGTGGGCCTGGATATCCACGAAGAAGTGATAGCGCCGACGCCGGGGGCGCCAGATCCGAAATCGACGGGCAAACTGCCCGCCGGAGGGGAGGTAGACGGAGGAGCCGTGGACCGCATCAGCAACCTCCACGACGATAACCTCCGCCACATCGTCTCCCTCCTCCCCGTCAAGGACGGCGCCCGCACCCAGATCCTCGCGTCCCGGTGGCGCCACCTCTGGCGCTCCGCCCCTCTCAATCTCGACTACCGTGAGTTCCCCTCCGGCTGCTTGCCCCCTTACATCGATTCCCGCATTGCCGTCATCTCGCACATCCTTTCCTCCCACCCGGGGCCCGGCCGCCGCTTCTGCATCGAACCGTGCTACCTCCACGCCCCGGAGGCTACCGTCGACGCCTGGCTCCGGTCCGCCGCTCTGGACAAATTGCAGGAGCTTGAGACCGGCTCTACTATATGCATTGACCCGCCGCCAGCGTCCACATTCCGCTTCTCGGCCACCCTCTGTGTTGCCACCTTGGGAAAATGCAGCCTCCCTGACGACATCGTCCAAGGGCTTCACTTTCCCCTCCTTAAGCAGCTCGGGCTCGATAGTGTCCGCATCACAGAGTTCTCGCTGGACAGCTTGATTGCCGGATGCACACCTGCTCTGGAGTGCTTGCTGATCGACCGATGCTCTGGCTTCCGTAGCGTCCGGATCAACTCCCTTAGCCTTATAAGCATTGGTGTGCGTCCTGAATGCTATTGTGCCATCCCATTTCGGGAACTCATCATCGAGAATACGCCTTCTCTTGAGAGGTTGCTCCATCTTGATTTTTCCATTGGTATCCATGTATCAATAGTCTCCGCGCCGAAGTTGCAGACCCTAGGCTGCCTTTCTGATGTCACCTTGCCTACATTTGCGGAGAGCTTAAACGGCATTTCTGGTGGGTTTCGTAACTCAGATCAGGATCGTCTTCCCATGTTCGTGTTTGGCTCCACAGTTATTAAGGTACCTTCCTGAAGCTTCTCAATTGCAGTGCTGTGTGTACAAAAATTGCATATCACCTGAGTTGTCCATGCATGAGTAATTGTTTCTTTCATTCTTGATAAAGGGACCACGTGTTGATAAGCTGACAACGGCAGTGCGGACAGTAAAGACTTTAGCTGTACAGATGGGAACTCTTAGTCTGGATACAGTTATTGAGTTGATGAGATGCTTTCCATCCTTGGAGAAGATGTACATTCAGGTGAAGATTCTTCGTCGGTAACTCTTAGTTGTGTTCTCAACTGCTCTTTTGATCTACTTAGTACTTACTGATCTGAAGTGGTTGGTTTTTAATTTGTCGATGTTCTTTTTCAGCCACGTTCAGAAGGGGAAAACAATGTGTGGCGTCGTAAGCACCGCAATTTCATCAGAAGTTTTGATATCCCTATAAAGACAATAGCATTGGAATGTTATGAGGGCTCCAAGTCTGAAGTTGACTTTGTCACATTCTTTGTACTGAACGCGAGACTGTTGGAGTTGATGACATTTCACATTCAGTCCCATGTTAACACGGAGGTGTTCTTTGCAGAGCAGCGCAGGGAGCTTCAGCTGGAGAAAAAGGCTTCCAAAGGTGCCCAGTTTCATTTTACAGTCGGTAGATGTGTCCGCAGTGTTTGGACTATGCGTCATGTACGTGATTTGGGTTTAATTGATCCATTCGCATGTTGACACTGAAACCAGTTTTGGCCCATTTTGGAGCTATTCTTGCTTATCAGCCTTTCTGAAAAAAAATGAGAACGAATCAATAATGGTTGCTGCAGCCAAAGAAGAAAACTTATGTAGGTGCTCATTTTGATTCCAGTAGAACATCACTAAGACTGACAGATTGATAATATGATCTGTTGTAGTTTATCATGGTCATTTTGGCTACTTTTGCTTCAAAAAAGTAGCATTGGCTAGTTTTCTGATGGATATTTGCATGCATGGATGTGAAATTTAGAACATTGTATGGCAGCATATATGGATGTCCTATGTTGTTTCGTTGGGAATACTTGTCCATCATCGGTACTAGTATGATATACTCCCCCAAAATAAGTGACTCAACTTTGTACTAGCTTTAGTACAAAGTTAGTACAAACTTGAGTCACTTATTTTGGGACGGAGGGAGTATACTTGAGGAGAAGAGGCGTTTTAGATTGTAAAATCTTATTCCTGAGATTTGGATATTTGCATTGACTGCTTTGTTTGAGCATCATAACAGAAGAAACAAAATCTCACATGTAGCCTTTTTGTTTGTCCAAGAGTGTATCATATCCATGGCTGTGTTTTCATGTTGTGTTGTTTCTGGGAGGATGTTTGGCTGCATGATGTATTTAGCATCAAGTTCCACAGCTTGGATAACATCACACCCGTAATTTCCTGCATCAGTGGCCTTGCTGAACATGTTGGTAAACTGATCATCAAGCTGGTCGTTGGCCGTGGTCGAGAACCGCTGAGGCTTCCCATAGCAGTGGCCCTCGGTGTCCTCGTTTGCCATGGCAAGAATCTGCGGCAAAGAATCCAAGATCCAGTGAACAGCTTGACCAAGAAGGAATTCCCCTTGTGCAGGTTCAGGTCATGTTTCCGTAGTCTCTGGGATATCTCTTGTGGTACCGAAGTTTCTCTGTGTGCAGATTCTTTTTTTTTTTTACCCGAAACTGTGAGAATTTCTTCTCACGGTATATTGTTATAAAATTTCAAATAAAGTGATATGTACGGCCGAAGGTAAAAAGAATGAAAGAATAAAAGAATACAAAGAGCCAAGTTAACATCTACTCCCTCCGTTCCTAAATATTTGTCTTTCTAGAGATTTCAAATGGTTACCACATACGGATGTATATAGACATATTTTAGGGTGTAGATTCACTCATTTTGCTCTGTGTGTAGTCACTTGTTGAAACCCATAGAAAGACAAATATTTAGGAACGGAGGGATTAGTCAATCTGAATTATCTGAAGGACTGGACCGATTCAGAAAGTGAGGCATGTGATTTCTTCTTGGCCCTGTAGACAAGCCATTGCATTTCCTGTTTGAATTTCCTCCTGCACTCATATAGATTTGGAGTAATCCCTCTGAAGATTAAGTAATTCCTAGTTGTCCAAATGGCCCAGGAGTTAAGGATAATGATATTAATGAAACATGGCAGTTGTAGAGTGTCTTTGAGAGAACCAAGCTGTTCCTGAATGTTTGCAGTAACAGGAGACCAATTGTGGCACAGTTATCTACAGCAAAACTTAGCAAAGTCACAATGGAAGAAGAGATGGTATATGGTTTCCAAAACATACTGATCACACATGACACAAGTGTAATCCTCTATGAAGAAGCTCTTTCTCAGAAGCAACTCTCTAGTGTTTGGTCTGTCATTTATTTGAAGCCAAAAGGAAATCTTATGCTTCAATTGAGAGCAAGCTTTCCATAACCAAGAAATGGCAGGGATAATCTGAAATTCTCCTGAAGAATTCTGCAAGTATTTGCCACAGAATATGATCTAGCACCAGCAGGGTATTGCCATGTGTCAGGATGGTCTTGAACAGAGTAGTTTTGCAGCAAGCTAACATCTCCTAATATTGGTGAAAAGCTTCCACTGAAAGAGGAAGTTGGAATATGGAGGATGGGTCATCAGCTGTGAGAATTTCGTGTAAAGACATGTGAGGATTCAAGACAAAGGAAGCTAACCAAAATGGAGCGCATAGTGCCAATTGAGTCCACCTCCTAGCCGCCGGTGGCCACTCGGGCCCCGGCGTCCACACACGACCGCTCCTCCTGCTCCGATCCCAAGCTTTTCGATCCACTGTCTCACGCCATGGCCCTAGCGGATCTCAACTTCGACATTGGTCAAGATTTTGCCGCGGAAGTCTGGAAAAAATGGGGAATGCCAATCAACTACTACGAGGAAGGCAAATACATGGAAGAGTTACTCCTGGTTGCGGAGTTCACCCGGTCACAAATTTGACTCACAGAAGAATCAGTAAGCACTATTCTCTTATCTTGTTTTGGAGGTAGAGCATCACTTTTTAAGGTCCAACTTCTTCAGAATTGGTCGTTTAAATTCTCTGTCTCCTCCAAAGTAGTGGGGTTTTCGATCATCAAGGGAGGCAACATCTCTCTTCCGCTGCTGAACATCAGCTTCCTACTTTGGGGTAATGGTGGTCCTAATTCTAGTTGGGAATTGGATCAATACCTCAAAGAAAAGGAGGATGCATGGACGCACATCTTTCATCGTCACCCTAGGAAATCCTATATCCAAGCTTTGCAATCTCTAAGGATCTATCTAGATTCAATTTCCACTGATCATAGATCATCAAACACATATCCGATCACCCATAATCAGGCTAGATCATCGGGGCAAAATCACAACGCTAGAGTTAATGATATTACTCGGGCAGTTACTACCAACAGGGCGGGAGCATCGCAATTTTAAAACTCAGGCCCTTTGTTCTGTGTCTGTTGCCTTCTCACAGGCCACATTCGGCCCAGTTGCACTAATAGAATTAAGTGCAGGGCTTGCAAGCGATGGGGCCACGTAACACGTGACTGCTATTCTCATTCCAGGCCCAACCCAATCCCCGGGCAAAGCCCACCACCTAGCCAGACGCTTGCGGTTCCGAGGCAACCTGCCACTGTTCCCGCGATTGTGACTAATCGAGCGGTCATTTAACCCACCAACCAGGGAGCACCAGCTAATTCTCTCTGGCAGACGTCCCGGGGCGATTCCCATAATCTCAGCTCTTCCCAAAACTCCGTCTCCCTTCGTCTCCAATCCACCACAATCCAACCAAATCCATCCTCTTCTTTGCTGCCGGTGGCGACCGACCCTGCTTCGACCCCTTCAACAATGGCGGCTTTCCCATTTGACCCCACCCCTTTCTTGCCACCAAACCACCAAAGCATCCAGGTGGCCGGCGGACCGGCTCAGATTCGAGTCATCACCGGTAGCAACTCATGAAGAATGGGCGATTGCCACGATCGTTCCAATGCCGAATCTCCCAGTGGCTTTCAACACCGTCAGAGAGGTACTATCTGATTTCTTGGCTGATCATCAACTGGGATTCTCTGAGATTGAGCCGTGTCCGTTCGGCTAGGCATACGTTAAGTTCAGTAGTGTTTTTGATAGAGATGATATGGTCACCCGCAGCCCACATCTGTTCACAGATGTCCATGTCATATTTCAAAAACATGACAAAGGACTGAACTGGAGGAGCTTGGTACTCAACAGAGATGCTTGGATCTTGCTATACGATTACTCATTCGACAGAAGAAATATCCAAGAAGTAAGCAATGCAGTCAGTAAGTTTGGCAAATTTCTAATGTGGGACAGAGTGTGTAGTACCAGATCCAATCTAATGGTGAAGGTTAGAGTGGAGGAGCTCAGGACATTCCTAATAGCATTGTCATTGGAGAGGGATATGATTTTTAGACAGGCTCACTGACTTTGCCAGTGGTAATACTCCAGCATCAGATTCTGGGAGCTGAAGCAGCTGATGAAGATCCAGTGGAGCATCATGGCAACCCACTCCCCCAACAAGCAAACTTCCATCCTAATCAGCACAATCATTTTATTGGTCCACTTCAACAGCATGAAGTTGATGAACACTTTGCACCTGCTCCACCACAAAATCCTCAACTTAACCTGCAACTTGCTCTTAATGCTGCTGACCATGAACATGAGGACCCAGTAGATATGGAGATGGAAGAGGAACATGACCCCATGCCAGGTTGGGGGCATTGGGCTATGCCTCAAGGAGCCGATCATGAGCTACATGCAGGAGAATTTTTTGGCTCTGAATGACATTATGGAGCCAATGGAGGAGATCAATAATCCTGCTATGGAAGCAAACAGTAGTATTACACTCTCTAGTATCAACTCTGCTGCATCTACTAATGGCCCTATTGCTCCTAATATGCAGCAGCATGAGCTATCTGATTTGAATTTGGAGGCCATACCAAATGGTCCAGCCCAGGAACAGGCCCAACAACCCCCACCTGTTGCTCACAGAGATAATGTGATACTTCCTCATCTGCAGGCCCAACTTGGACCCGAGCCCAGCATGGTAGCAACGCCTCAACAGATTGCTCATCTTCAGAGAGATACTAAGGAAGACCCAATGTTCTTTGAACTCATGTCACATTCTACTCCCTGCATCAAGAAATCAGTACAAGACACTGATAAAGAAGTACATGAGGAGGGTATGAATATTACCGTGGAACAACTGAATGCTGTGACCCTATCTGTTGAGGCAGTTCCTAAAAGCTATGATCACACTGTTGCTGACACCTCTCAGGTTCAGGGAGACATAGCAACCATACTAGCCACATGTGAGACAGAGAATTATGATATGATAGCACCACTAGGCTTTCCCGAACCTTTATTTGCTAATCAGGCTCATAATACAAATGCAGACTTAACCTCAGGACTGGTATCTGCCAAACCAGTTCTAGAGGAGATCATAGTGGATAACATGTGCAATGAGGAGGAGCATATGGGTGCAGAAGGAGTTAAGATTTGGAAGAAGAACTTTGCTCCAACTGCAGATAGCAAGGATGCAATTCAGGTACCAGTGGATTGTGCCAATTTCCTATCTGTTGTTCTATTAACTCCTAGCAAATTTGACTGGGCTAAAAGATTCATTTCCTCTTCTGTGTGGAAAATTATTTGTCAAGGAGCTGCAACAAATACTATTCCTTTTGTTATCCCAAAAAACTGCCCAGTTGATAACTCCCTGGAGTGTTCCATGACACAGGACACTAAGGAGCTGAACAACTCACCATCTGCAGAAAACAGTACTACTGAAGTTATGTCTGCCTCATCTACTTCTGCTCTGCATAGAAACAACAAGAGGAAAGAAAATGTGCCACTGGTTGAAACAGAGGTAAGAAGAAGTTGTAGGCTCCAGAAAATTAATAAAGGGTTTAGGAAAGCTGTTTGTAAAGATAAAGACTGCCTGGCCTGTCATACTGCACCACCATTGATCCCTCCCAAAGTTGTTAAAAGTTTAAACACCTCTTTTTGCAAGGTCTCTGACAAGGATACAACTGAAGAACTCCTTAACAAGAAAGACAAGAAGACCAAGAGTGGCAGCACCACCATGGAAGGAGTCAAGAATGGAAGGGAGCATAACAAGAAGTGGATCTATCTTATCTCTTCACTAGATCTTTAGCATTTGAATAGTGATCATGACATATGTTATTTATGCTCCTGTTTCTGTAAGATATGAGACTATGATGTACCTAAGTTATGTTGTTAGTATGGCTGCTAAACTACTTAATGAGTTGATGTGCTACTTAAATCAGAAGTTGGCCGGGAAGTATTCTATGATTGCTGGGTCTGATACGGTTTTGAGCTCAGTTTGTTTGCAGTTCACTATCCAATTATGAATAGAGATTGGAACATTTTGAACTTTAATATTAGAGGCATCGATGATCCTAAGAAATGGACTGCTTTGGCTAATAAAATAGAAGAATCACAATGCTCCATTATTTGTATACAGGAAACTAAGAAATAATCTTTTGATAGTTCCTATCTAAAAACCTTCTGTTCCAAGAGGTTTGGAAAATTTGCATTCCTCCCATCTATAGGTGCTTCTGGAGGTCTTCTAATTGCTTGGAATGAACAAGTGTTCTCTGGTCAAATCCATCACTGAGGGAGTCTTGGACTAAGGGGTCCTCGGGCGTCCGGGCTGTTAGCCATGGGCCGGACTGATGGGCTGTGAAGATACGAAGACCGAAGACTGCACCCGTGTCCGGAGGGGACTCTCCTTGGCATGGAAGGCAAGCTTGGCGATCAAATAAGTAGATACCTTTCTTTGTAACCAACCTTGTGTAACCCTAGATCCTTCCGGTGTCTATATAAACCGGAGGACTTAGTCCGGAGAAAAAGACAATCATTACCATACTCATACAGGGTAGGCTTTTAGGGTTTAGCCATCTAGATCTCGTGGTAGATCAACTCTTGTAATACGCATATTCATCAAGATCAATCAAGCAGGAAGTAGGGTATAACCTCCATAGAGAGGGCCCGAACCTCGGTAAACATCGTGTCCCCTATCTCCTGTTACCATCGACCTTAGACGCACAGTTCGGGACCCCCTATCCGAGATTCGCCGGTTTTGACACCGACATTAGTACTTTCATTGAGAGTTCCACTGTGCCGTCCTCAAAAGGTTTGATGGCTCCTTCAATCATACACAACGACACTGTCCAAGGGGAGGTCTTCCTTCCCGGACAGATCTTCATGTTCGGCGGCTTCGCACCACGGGCCAACTCGCTTGGCCATCTGGAGCAGATCGACAGCTACGCTCCTGGCCGTCAGGTCAGATTCGGGAGTTTGAACTACGTCGCAGATATCCGCGGAGACTTGATCTTTGACGGATTCGATATCACGGCAATCGCTCCCCGTCACCTCGATGAACATGACTTAGATCTGTCATCGGGCCATACCCAGGAAATTACATCTGTAACCGCTCTGGCCTTAGATCCGGAGCAGGTCGCGCCATCCGAGGACACGAAGCTTAACCCCGCCATGGAAGCCACAGACTCCACGGCGTTGGAGCCGCACATAGACCTAACCTCTGGTAATGCCTGTGTCACCGGAACCTCAGTCTCGTTTCCTGTTAAAAGTTCCAAACTATGTGCGTCCGCGCATGTTGAGCATGATCGGTTATCGATCGCCGAATTCAGCGCCGCGGACATCTTCCGGCACTCACCCTTGGGCGATGTGTTGAATTCATTAAAAAATCTATCCTTAGCGGGGGATTCACAGTCGAACTATATCCGGTTCGAACTAGAAGCTGATGATAGGGAATTTTGCTTCCCACCCGCCACCCACTTCATAGCAACGGTCAAGGATTTAACCGACACGCTCGATTACGGCTTCGAAGACATCGACGGTATGAACGACAATGCTGATGAGGAGCAAAACCAAAATCCACCATTTACTGGACGCTGGACGACCACTTCTTCGTATGATGTGTACATGGTGGACACACCCAAAACAACCAACGACGATGACAAAGAAAATCCAGTCGAGAATAAACCTCCTGAGACACAGCAAAAGCGCCAGCGTCCTCGGCGCCGCTCTAAGTCACGTCGTTCAAAAAACAGCAATGCTGGCATCGGAGAAAATAATACCCCAGACGACGCCGAAAACAATGAAGACCTTGCTGAGGTAACATCCGAACAGGAGGAGCAAGAAAACGGGCAAGCCAGCCCCGACGAACAGGCCAAGCCCAATGACTCGGAGGGCGGTAGTTATCGTCCGCTCTCCGAGGATGAGGAAAGCCTCGGCAACAAAGATTTCATCGTGCCTGAGGAACCTCTCGAGCAGGAGCGCTTCAAGCGCTAGCTAATAGCCACCGCAAGGAGCCTGACAAAGAAGCAGCAGCAGCTTCAACCTGACCAAGATCTGCTCGTCGACAGGTGGACTGATATTCTGGCAGCCGAAGAATACGGCCTCAGACGCCCAACCAAGAGTTACCCGAAGCGAAGGTTGCTACCTTAGTTCAATGAAGAGGCGCAGGAGCCCATACCTCCCTCGCGTAATGCGGCCGACCGACCACTACGCGGCCGGGACAGTGCGGCGGACCGACCACCATGTGGTCGGGATAGAGCGGCAACTCAGGCCGAACAGCAGCCTGCCCCACCACCACGTAAAGATAGAGACAAAACAGTTCGGGGTCATACATACGACCTCCGGCAGACCCTGAATAGTAGAGCAGGATATACCCGATCGATTTACGGATCGCGAGGACGTTCCTCGAACGTGATGATGGCTACCTATTCGGACGTGACAAACCTAGTCACGCCCGAACCGACAACCGCAGACGGACTCCATCGGAGCTACGTCGCGATGCGGCCAGGTATAGAGGCGCCGCACACCCTCTTTGCTTCACTGATAAAGTAATGGATCATGAATTCCCTGAAGGGTTCAAACCCGTGAATATTGAATCATACGACGGGACAACTGATCCCGCGGTATGGATCGAGGACTTTATCCTCCACATCCACATCGCCCGCGGAGATGACCTCCATGCTATCAAATACCTCCCACTAAAGCTTAAAGGACCAGCTCGGCATTGGTTAAACAGCCTGCCTGAAAATTCTATCGGCAGCTGGGAGGACTTGGAAGAAGCCTTCCTCGATAACTTCCAAGGTACATATGTCTGGCCACCAGACGCCAATGACTTAAGCCACATAGTTCAACAACCTAGAGAGCCAGCCAGGAAATTCTGGACTAGGTTCCTAACAAACAAGAACCAGATCGTCGACTGTCCAGATGTCGAAGCCCTAGCGTCCTTTAAACACAGCATCCGCGACGAATGGCTCGCCCGCCACCTCGGCCAAGAAAAGCCAAAATCTATGGTAGCCCTTACGACACTCATGACCCGCTTTTGCGCGGGTGAGGATAGTTGGCTGGCTCGTAGCAAAAACACAGCCAGTGAGGCACCCCCCCGAGGTCAAAAACAGCAATGGCAAGCTCCGACGTAACAGACACAAACGCCGAAGCAATGGTGATAATACCGATGACCCTATAGTCAACGCCGGATTCAACGGCTCCAAGTCCAGCCAGCGAAAGAAACCATACAAAAGAAACAATCAGGGACCATCTAGCCTGGACCGCATACTCGATCGCCCGTGCCAGATACATGGCACCCCAGACAAACCAGCCAATCATACCAACAGAGATTGTTGGGTTTTTAAATAGGCTGACAAATTAAACACCGAGAACAGGGGAAAGGGATCACAAAGCGAGGACGATGACGAGGAACCCCGGCAACCGAACACAGGGGGACAAAAGAAGTTTTCCCCTCAAGTCAAAATAGTGAACATGATATATGCCACACACATCCCCAAAAGGGAGCGCAAGCGCGCACTAAGGGGCGTCTACGCGATAGAGCCAGTCGCCCCAAAATTCAACCCATGGTCGTCATTCCCGATCACCTTTAATCATCAGGATCATCCGACTAGTATCCGTCATGGCGGCTCAGCCGCACTAGTCCTCGACCCTATCATTGACGGATTTCACCTGACGCGCGTCCTTATGGACGGGGGTAGCAGCCTCAATCTGCTCTATCAGGACACAGTGCACAAAATGGGCATTAATCCATCACGGATCAAACCCACAAAGACTATCTTCAAAGGAGTCATACCAGGTGTAGAGGCCCGCTGTACGGGCTCAATCACGCTCGAGGTTGTCTTCGGATCTCCGGACAATTTCTGAAGCGAGAAGTTAATCTTCGACATAGTCCCCTTTCGCAGCGGCTATCACGCACTACTCAAACGGACCGCATTCGCCCGATTCAACGCAGTGCCACACTATGCTTATCTCAAGCTCAAGATGCCCGGTCCACGTGGCGTCATAACAGTCAATGGAAATACGGAACACTCCCTCCGTACAGAAGAGCACACAGCTGCCTTAGCAGCATAGGTACAGAGCGGCCTTCTCAAGCAGAACCTTCATTCGGCCGCCGAGCCCACGGACACTGTCAAGAGGGTCCGAACTACCCTGCAGCAGGACAGCTCAGCTCATGACGAGCTAGACTAGCAATTCGGCCTCCGTCTTAGTCCTGGTCAAGTAGTGGCATTCGCACCACGCGTACATAACTACGCACTCAAAATTCCATGGGCATCGACGGAGGCATAGCTAGTTTGTGATCCACAGTACGGCTCAACCGACACTGGATACACACATACTTTCACTTTTATTCGTTTCCTTTTCAGGTTTCAATCCCGCAAGCCCCATCTGATGGCCTGATCACTAGTCCTCTTGAAGGATAAACACACCAAGACGGCGAGAAACGCAGACGTATGGGGGATTTTCAAGGTGGTTTCGTTAACAATCACTCTACCTGTTTTCCAAGACCCACATGCAGCTCTCCTTTGGTTTTTGGCATGTTAAATAGCCGGTTGCTTATCGCACTACTTGTATCAATGCGCCTCGACGTATTAATCAAATGACAATGAAAACAGTTCGCGGCTGGAGCTTTAGGGCCCCAGCTTATCACCTTTGCACCCTTTTTGTTTTCTTTCTTTTTCTTTTCTCTTCTTCTCCCCTATGGGTAACCCTATCCGGTAGCACCCGTACACTTTGGTACGTTTGATGTTTGCTAGGGGCTTCATAGCACCCCACACTATGGCAACAAAAGTCCGAACACTTTTTATAGTATAGTTCGGCACCCTGAATTTAGCACTATATGCATTGGCTCCGAATCATGTCTTTGGTCAATAGTTGGGTTGCCCGGCTCCTGTGCTTGCTACCTTACGTTCCGCTATATCGGCTAAGGTAGTAAAGGGAGAACTACTGCGATTGTGCCTTGGTTTATCCAAAAGAGCACCTCAGTAGAGAAAGCCGAAAACTGACTGTCATGATGCGGCGAGAGCCGGTCAGCTCTTCGGAGGTTGCAAATCGTTGGAGATTTTTTCCGCATTACGCGAAGGATCGGTACTTCCTGATCAGACGCTTATAGCACTCTGGTTCGGATACTAGGGGTTGCACCCATGTTTTTATTGTCAAACTCCTATGGCTAAGTGAGGGCGTTAAAGCCGCATAGTCTGATTGCCTGGTTCATTGCGCTAAACAACTCCTTCAAGGACCATATAATTGGATCAACATTGTTTAGATTCCATCCCGAACACCTCCGTACTACCTACGTGGGGGCAGAAGCCGACTACTGACCAACCCTCAGATTTCATACAACACGGCCGCACAGGAGGTAAAATTTAAAACATAACAATCATTATATTACAAACCCACTTTGTTTTATCATACAAGGTAGAAGGAACTTGAATACATTCAGTCAAAGATAATGTACTGCGAACACTGTGTCGCTACAATACGAGACCCCTCCAGGACGTCACCACAATACCGCTCGGGTATACGGTGCTCCTTGCCCTCGGGCGCCCCCTCGGTCTCAAGCTTGACGGCATCCATCTTCGCCCACCAGACCTTGACGCGGGCAAAGGCCATACACGCGCCCTCAATGCAGACGGACCGCGTCCAGCCTAGGACAGGCATCCACCAGCCGCTTCACGAGGCTGAAGTAACTGCCGGGTATAGCTTCGGCTGGCCACAGACGGATTATTAAATCCTTCATGGCTAGTTCGGCCACCCTGTGCAGCTCGACCAGCTGTTTTAGCTGATCGCTGATGGGAACCGGATGTTCTAGCGCAAGATATTGCGACAAGAACAGTTTCTCCGTGGAGCGCCCTTCTTCGGCTCGGAAGAACTCCGCGGCGTCGGACACACTACGTGGCAGATCAGCAAAAGCCCCTGGAGAACTCCGAATCCGGCATAGTAAAAGATACTTCCTCTTCACATACTTTCTTTGCATACTATATGCCTTACCCGCCGCGATCGTCCTGGCCTCCTGGATCTCCCGGAGGGCGCCCTAGGCCTCACTCCGGGCCGTCTCCGCACTCTGACGAGCCTTGGCGAGTTCGGTCTCTTGAGCCGACGCATCGCACTCCAAGGTCTCACACTTCGTCACCGCGTCTTGGAGCTCTTGTTGGACCTCGTTGACCCGGGCCTTGAGCTTCTCACGGGCGGCCTGCTCCTTGACGGCCTTCCCCTCGGCTTCGACCAGGGCCTTTCTCAGGGCCCCGACCTCGGTCGTCGCTTCTATACATATCATGACACTTCGGTCAATGCATATCATTTTACTTTTTTCGAATACATAATGGGTTATTACATACCTTGTTTTTCTTGGAGCTGCCTCCTCACCTGGCCGTTCCTCCTCGGCCTGCTCCAGTCTCCGCTTCAGTCCGGAGACCTCGGCGGTATGCGAGGTTACGGCCAACAGCGACGCCTGCGTATCCATTTCAGACAAATGTAGTTAGTTTTCTGCAATAAAGGATTGATCCTCTGTCCGGCTTTTTTCTTTCCGAACACCAGACAGTGTCTCAGGGGCTACTGTCTATATTGGGATTTTCTCTTTTTTGCGTTGCTTACCTCAAAACCTGTCAGCAGGCTGCTGCAGGCTTCGGTTAGTCCGCTCTTGGCGGACCGAACCCTTTCAATTACCGTTCCCATAAGAACACGGTGCTCATCCACAATGGAAGCGCCTCGCATCACTTCCAGCAGACTATCCGATGCCCCTAGTTGGACAGGGGTCACCGGCGGAATAGGCATACCCCCTTCTTTCGAAGGAGGTTGCGCACCGGATTCCGGAGCCGTATCGGTCTCCGGAATCGAATCCGGCTGAGGGCCGAACTGAATACGGCCCTCACCACCAGTCTCCATGGGGATTGGCTCCCCCTGGTGTCCGACGACGGAGGCCTTGCCTTCTGGCGCCTCCTGAGCCTCCCCCGGGCCTGGGAAAGTCCTTCGAGTCAGCACCTCTGCGTCGCCCTTGGCTTTGGGGGAGTAAGCGGTCGGCGGTGACTCGCTGGCCATTGCCCTTGAATCCAACGAACCTCGTGACGAGGATCGCTGGGAGCTGTCGTGGGCCGGACTGCAATGACATAATTAAACCATGTAAAATACCATAAGGTGGAAGGGCCGGATAATTGGATGTGTACGGGTTCTTAGCACTCACGATCTGGCCAGGGGCTTGTTCCGGGGGCGTCGCTCCGGACTGCTGTCGACGTCCC
Organism: Triticum urartu; assembly: GCF_056163025.1. NCBI lineage: Eukaryota > Viridiplantae > Streptophyta > Magnoliopsida > Poales > Poaceae > Triticum > Triticum urartu. The sequence goes on from NC_141877.1 coordinate 358,933,938, forward strand.
ATGCGGAGCTGCCCACGAGTGGGCCTTTCCCCTTCTTGGGCGCCTCCGCCTCTAGAATTGTGGAGGCCGCCCTCTTTTTCCTCCCCCCATCAGAGGGAGAATCGCTTTCCTCCTCCTCCTCATCGTCGTCGTCTTCGGCGGTGGAGGAGCAGGTCTTGTCTTCGGACATCGCGTCCGAAGCGCCCCTGCGGCGCGGGCCACTCCGAACCCCCTTGGCCTTCCCCTTGGCCTTCTTCTCCGGCGCCTTATAGGGCACCGACACCAGCATCTTCGCTAAACGTGGGATGACTGGTTCTTCACACAGCGGAGCCGGACACTGGATCCGCTTCGCCCTCTCCATACAGTCCTGAAGAAGCAATGATAATAAAAGCTTAGATATCATCCTTGAAACAAGCAAGTAGGGGATGCGTTAAAAATAACATACCTCATTGGCGAGGTGGTTAATGTCGTGCCCGCGGTCCAAATCTGTGGCCGGCGGTGGCTCGTTGCCTTTGAAGAGCAACTTCCAGGCGTCTTCATGAGTGGTTTCAAAGAGCCTCTTCAGGGTATGGTGCTTCTTCGGATTGAACTCCCATAGAGGGCGGCTTCGGCTTTTGCACAGGAGAATCCGGCGAACTAGCATCACCTGGATTACATCGACAAGTTTGACATCTTTGTCCACCATGCTTTGAATGCGCGTCTGCAACGCTATCAGCTCATCTGGCGAACACCAGTTCGTGCTCTTCTCGACCCAGGAGGTGAGTCGCATGGGAGCGCCAGAGTTGAATTCGGCAACTGCGGCCCAGGTGGCGCCGCAGGGTTCTGTGATGTAGAACCACTGTTTCTGCCATTCCTTTACAGTCTCCACGAAAGTTCCTTTTGGCCAGGAGACATTGGTCAGCTTGCTCACCATGGCGCCTCCGCACTCCGCGTGCTGGCCATCCACCACCTTCGGCTTCATGTTGAAGACCTTGAGCCACAACCCGAAGTGGGGTTGGATGCGGAGGAAGGCCTCACACACGACGATGAACGCCGAGATGTTGAGGAAGGAGTTTGGGGATAGATCATGGAAGTCTAGCCCGTAAAAGAACATCAGCCCGCGGACGAAGGGGTGGAGTGGAAACCTTAGCCCGCGGAGGAAATGGGGGATGAATACCACCCTCTCACTGGGCTTCAGTGTTGGGACGACTTGCCCCTGGGCTGGAAGATGGTGGGCGATTTCCTTCGCCAGGTACCCGGCCGCCCGAAGCTCGACAATGTCCTTCTCCTTGACGGAGGAGGCCATCCACTTGCCTTGACCTCCGGATCCGGACATGGTTGAGTGCTTGCTCGAGTGGGAAAAATATGGGAACTTGGGCGCTGGAGCTCAAGAGTGGAAGGGCAGAGGAAGAGAGAAGGCGTGGGTGAAGAAAGGGGATTCTTATCTCCTTATAAAGGCAGTGAATATTGAACGCCTCCCCACTCACCTTAAAACTTGCCTATTCCCAAGGGTTGTGTGAACGGCACGGTTGGGTTACCCACACCCGTATTGATGAGAATCCCGCAATAAGGGGACACGATCTCTGCTTTGACAAGACATGCCAATGGCAACCACGTCTCGAAACGTGGAGCGACAGACAAAAAACGGTTCGAAATTATGACCGGGCGGACGTGATGTCATGTTGCCAAAAGTTGTCAGCGGATTGGACTCGTGGATTATTATATTCTCTGCGGTTGTGTGTGGTGTGTGTGTTACAGGTCCGGACACGACCATTACGTCTGAAGACCGTCTTAGAGTTCGGAAGGAGGAACCTGCCTTGCAATGTCGAAGACAGATCTACGCGTCGGATACCTTGTCATTGAAGCCAGGTTCAGGGGCTACAGAGAGAGTCCTGGACTAAGGGGTCCTCGGGCGTCCGGGCTGTTAGCCATGGGCCGGACTGATGGGTTGTGAAGATACGAAGACCGAAGACTGCACCCGTGTCCGGAGGGGACTCTCCTTGGCGTGGAAGGCAAGCTTGGCGATCAAATAAGTAGATTCCTTTCTTTGTAACCGACCTTGTGTAACCCTAGATCCTCCCGCTGTCTATATAAACCGGAGGACTTAGTCCGGAGAAAAAGACAATCATTACCATAGTCATACAGGCTAGGCTTTTAGGGTTTAGCCATCTCGATCTCATGGTAGATCAACTCTTGTAATACTCATATTCATCAAGATCAATCAAGCAGGAAGTAGGGTATTACCTCCATAGAGAGGGCCGAACCTGGGTAAACATCGTGTCCCCTGTCTCTTGTTACCATCGACCTTAGACGCACAGTTCGGGACCCCCTACCCGAGATTCGCCGGTTTTGACACCGACAATCACAACAATGAATTTTCCATACCAGTCATTTTCACATCCAATCATAATGGCGAACAATGGATTTTAACCAATGTGTATGGGCCATGCCAACCAGATGACAAGATTCTGTTTTTGAACTGGTTACAAAACTTCATTACACCAGACGACACACCCTGGTTACTGATGGGAGACTTTAATTTTATCAGATACCCTCATAATAGAAGCAGGGCTGGGGGTAGTATCAATGATATGCTAGCTTCCAATACATCAATCCACAGACGGGCTCTCATTGAAATCCCACTAAAAGGCAGGAAATATACTTGGAGTAACATGCAAGAGGCCCCTCTTTTGGAAAAACTTGACTGGTGTTTCACTTCAGAAGACTGGACCAACAAATACCTAGGTACTTTTGCCATCCCTCTAGCTAAAACTACCTCAGATCATGTACCTATTAAAATCCAGATAGGGTCATCTATCCCTAGAGCCAATATCTTCATATTTGAGAATTTCTGGGCAGAACATCATCAATTTAAAGTAGCAAGTTCCATATGGACACAAGAGGTGGATGCTAGTGACAGTGCCAAAATCATAGCAACTAAATTCAATAGACTGAGAAAAGGACTAAAGAATTGGGCAAAAATTTTGTCTAGTCTGAAAAAGATCATTGCATATACCAACTTCATGATCCTTTGCTATGATATCATTGAGGAGTTTAGGCATTTATCATTGGAGGAACACAATGCCAGGAACATTCTAAAAGTACACCTTGAAATCATTCTAGATAATCAAACGCAATACTGGAAACAAAGAGCCACTATAAGAAAGATCAAAGTGGGTGAAGCTAATACTAAGTACTTTCAGGCCAAAGCAACAATTAAGTTCAGGAATAACTCCATCTCCATGCTGAGAGACGAACAAGGACATGGACATCATGATCACCAGGCCAAAGCTGCTATTTTATACAGAGCATTTAAAGAGAGAATGGGTACATTTGCACCTACCACAAACCCACTGAACTTACATCAGTTGCTTCAACCAATGGATGATCTATCTGAACTTGAAGCACCATTCACCAAGGAGGAGATTGATAATGTAATCAAGAATATGCGTGCAGATAAATCACCAGGGCCAGATGGTTTCAATGAAGCATTTCTCAAGAACTGTTGGGATATCATAGCTCCTGACTTCTATAAGGTTATATAAGATTTCCATTCAGGACAAGTGAATATTCGGAGTATTAATTACTCCTATATCACACTCATTCCAAAGAAAGATTCTGCAGCCTCACCATCAGAATTCAGGCCCATTTCTCTGTTGAACTGTAGACTCAAGATTATTACAAAACTGCTTGCAAACAGACTGCAGAGGTATATCCTGAATATGATGCCCAAGAACCAATATGGATTTCTGAACAACAGATGTATCCAGGACTGCCTTGCATGGTCCTATGAGTATATCCACCAATGTCATCAAAGCAGAAGAGAAATTGTCTTGTTGAAACTAGACTTCAAAAAAGCTTTTGACATGCTTAACCATGACTATCATTGAGGTACTGCAGGCTAAGGGATTTGGAAGCAAATGGATACAGTGGATAAGAATGATCTATGGCACTGGTTTCTCTTCTATTCTGCTTAATGGGGTGCCATGAAAACAATTCCTCTGCAAAAAAGGGGTCAGATAGGGTGATCCCCTTTCACCATTGATATTTGTGATTGCTGCAGATCTTCTCCAATCTATCCTCAATGAAGCATACCATAATGCTCTGATTGAATCACCACTCATTCATGCCTCATGCCCAGACTACCCAATTATTCAATATGCCGATGATATAATCTTAGTGGCCAAGGCAGATGCTACACAATTGATGCACATCAAGAATCTCCTCTTGCACTATGCTGAATACACTGGTTTGAAAGTCAATTACTCAAAGTCAATCATGATCTCTATCAACACTCCTGCTCATAAAATGGCTGAACTATCCACTCTCATTGGATATAAGATTGGCCCTCTGCCACATACTTACCTTAGGCTACCACTCCACTTGAACAAACCAAGGATTGAGGACTACATCCCTATGTTGAAAAGAATTGAGAGTGGGCTATTGAGCTGCTCCACTATGTTATCTACTGGGGAAAAATTAACTCTGTTAAAATCAGTGTTCACCAGCCTACCCACATTTGTCATGTGCACCTTGGAGACACCAAAGACAGTGATCAAACAAATCAACACCTACCTCATGGATTGCTTCTGGAGAAAATATGGATCACAGGAAAGAGGAATGGTTCATATATCATGTGATGTAGTATGCAAGGCCAAAGAACAAGGAGGATTGGGAGTACTAGACTTAAAGATCCACAATCAAGCTCTGCTCATTAAAATTCTTACATAATTTTTTCAAGAGAGCTGATATCCCCTGGGTGAACATAATCTGGGAAACCGATTACCAGGACAAGTTGCCAAGTGATAACAAGATTGGCTCCTTCTGGTGGAGGGCAGTACTTAAACATCTTGATACTTTCAAGCATCATGCAGTGTGTAAAGCAGGTCAAGGAAACACAGTGTTATTCTGGACTGACAATTTTCAAGATCTTCCCCTTCAGTTGAAATATCCAGAGCTGCACTCTTATGCTATCAGGCAGAATATTTCATTGCAGTCAGTTCTGGAGACCACTGATATTGGCCTCTTATTCCATAGACCAATGTCACAAGAAGCATTTGTGCAATTTAATGCAATTTAAGACCTACTTAGCAACAGAGAGGTTTCAACAGGAAATGACATCTGGTCTTACACTTGGTCAACACCCAAATACTCTTTCATCAAGATGTACAAGGCCATTCGGGGAAACGACCAAGCTCATAACACATTCAAGCTATTGTGGAAAACTTCTTGTCGTCTAAGGCATAAGATCTTCTGGCTTCTTTTACATGACAAGGTCAGCACCAGGAATTTGCTACAAAGGAAAAGTATGTACTTAGAAGACTATAACCACGCCCTATGCCATGAACACACAGAAGAGACAAGCACGCTTCTCTTCTGGGACTGTCCATTTGCGCTCATGTGTTGGCACTCCATTGCTCCCAACAAGCATAGAGGCATGTCAACATATGATGAGATTCATCTATGCCTAACTGCACTTCCCCAAATTTTGCTATGGATATGATTGTCATGGGATGCTGGAGTCTATGGATGAGCAGAAATGATAAGATCTTTAGAAGAGCCACACCAACAATTGATACATGGAAATTCTATTTGAAGGAAGGCCTGAGAGGAGTCGAGCTAAGAGCTAAAGCAGACAAAGCAGTCAAGATTGACACCTGGATTCAGAATAACCTTTAAGTTTTCCTGATGTTTCACAAAACAGGCATTAGTTAATCTTCTTTTGATTTGGCTTTTTATGCCTTTTGTATTGTACATATTTAATTAATGAAAATATACTGTAGAACAATTGGCTTAAAAAAGACAAAGGAAGCTAACTGGGCCGTTGAGATTCCAGGGAAATTCAGGATGAGTGCAATTTGTAGGTATCCGGGAGTTTCAGGAAATCTCTCCACCAAAATGAGCAGTGGACACTCTGACCAGGAGGCAGACTAGTTTGGTAAGTTTCTAATTTATATGATAGTTTGTGGCTCAATGATATAAGTGCTAAAGATGCAAATGGCGAAGCTATTATATATAAATGGAAATATACCATAGAACAATTGTTCCATGGTTCAGGGTTCACAAAAAAAACAATCTATACTTTTTGACATGTGTAAACATCTTATTTGTGTCGATGGAGAGGGCGTACTGCACCCGCTCCATTGGCAGCCTCTTCTTCACGAACCTTTTGTCGTCTTCCACCATGCGCTGCGGCTCCTCCGTTTTCATCTCTCTGAGAACCCTCCCCCCCCCCCCCCCCCACACACACACACACTCTTTTTTCGCAAAAAAAGAGAACCCCCTTTTTTTCTATTAATGACTTGTCTGAGAACTTGTGTCCTCCTGGTCCCCCGTCCCTATTTATGGCCGCTACTGGGCTTGGTCTCGGAACCAGTCATAGAAACGCATAGCCCAAGCTCGTATCCGATGGTCCACATAGCCACGGCCCAGATGGTCATGTAGGCCTTTTATTTTTTAATTTTAAACCTATTTTTTTAAAATAGTTGTAAAGTAGGTAAATGATTCTTTTGTTTTTCACTTTTCCAAATTTGAGCTAGCTGGTTTCTATTTTGTCTCTGGTCAGTATCCGATAGCACAAACACAATACACATCGTGACAAACACGTGTGGTTGCCAATCCTGGAATTAGGTTTTTGACAAAGCTACTCAACAATAAAGGACAAAGTACCGATGATCAACCACAAATGGATGGCACTAGGGGTTGGGGCGCGCCCATGGCGCGCCTCCTGAGACGTGCTGCTGCGGTGCCAGATAGACAGCCGCCCTTTCCATTGTCTTTTTCTCTAATTGATTGATAGCACATATGCATGTACAACTGAGACATACTTGGATGAATGGCAGTAATGTAGACCAAATCCGTTGGAGTGGAAGTATATTAAACTTGGGGAGTAGCAGCAGGTTATATTTCCGGTTTGGTTTGAATATGCATTACATACGATGACTTGTCCACATGCTCCTATCCATCAAGTCGTTGTATTTCAGCCCTAAGACTTGCTGCTGCAGTTCATCTACGCATAGAACTTTGCGATGAATTCGTCCGCCTTCACGTCCACACTGGCATCCTCATCACCCTCCACCGCACCCACCGAGCCAACACTCGCCTTCATCATCGCCTGCTCGAGCAGTTGCTCATCTGTGCCATCATCGACCCACACGTGGGCGTCGCAGAAAAGTAGATGTCAACACCATAGAAGCCGGGGATGTCCAGGACAGAAGGCGCGATGTAGGGGATAAACTGGAGTTGAGGGGTTCGAAACCAGAACGTTGGCGTCTCATCAATTGTTCCCACTCGACATGGTACATTCTGGTTCATTGTACATTTTCCTAGAAATTTAAATAAGAGTATTAGAACAATTCAGGAAAAAAAGTTTATATTCTGCAAGATTATTTCATCCATTCTACAAGCATGTGCAACATAGTTTGCAGACATAAAATAAATTAAGTCTACAGAGATGATGAGTACAAACCTTCTTCTGGCTCGATCTGATGACCACGTCCATATTCTTTTCCATTCCCTAGTTGTGAAAATACTGCTCTGCTAAGGGAAGATATAGGTAAACAGTGAGATACAATTCATTTGTCTTATATTAACTCCACAGGAACACACTCTAGTGGTATTTTTATATAAAGGCATTTATGTTCCGAGGTTTAGCTTGGCTGCTACTCTGTATTTCGTTTTGCAGTACTTCTAAACACAATTTGTGTGATGCCTTCAACAAGCACCATCTTTTTCTTAAGATTTCTAACAAAAATTATGTATAAATATGAGAAGAAATCTCCAAGCCTAACACTGGCATGATAAGTGACAAATGCATCATATCTATCTATTCTGTATTTTTCCTCTCTTTTCTCTTTGGGGTATCAAGACAAGTAGAATCAAGGCGGCGGCCACATTGTCAGATGTTCGCAGGGAGATGGCCAAGGTGCTGCCTTTGGATCTTGTGTGAGCGTCACCAACAGACACAGCAGCGGTGCCGATTCTGGCGTCCGAGTCTCCAATGGTGAGCCCGACGAAGTGGAAGGGTCCAAAGAGGACTTACCTGGAGATATGCATACTCCGGCCCATCATCTAGATATGCATTACTTACAAGGAGAGTGTGATAAATGTTGACACCTGATGTTTAAGTTACAACTTCGTTCAAGCTCAAAAAGATTAATGTGCAGTAAAAAGAAAGGGAAAGTTTCAGAACTTTAGAGTCTCTATCCTTGGGATAATAGGTAGCTGGAGTGCGAGGTGATCACCACTGTCCAACTGGCTTGGTGACTGAATTCCTGATGAAACAAAGAGTTACAACAATAATGCATGAATTAACCATACCTAGAAATGCGATTTGCAAATGTTTGTCATTCAAAGTTGCTTTGGTGCCATTCGCATATGGCCCTTCCATCGTTTTAATTGCCCAATGGGGAATGCCATTTAAGATATGTCCTAATCAAACCCAATATACCTGCAGTTTTAGTCTTTTAGAGAAGAATGAAGCAGCCAAATATAAATGACCAAAAATCTCAAATTATCCATATGTCTGTTCTTGAAACACATAACCTGAACGAGAAATTTAAGTCCACCTCAAGCGGAGTAACATGCAGTGGAGTAACCATTATATATTCAGATGTATTGGACAACAACAAGCAAACTATTTTAAAATTAATCGAAAAGGTATTATCGGTAGATACATATACAATCTCCCAAGCATCATTTTTCCACATTAATCTCACCAAGCATCATTTTTTCACATTAATCTCACCAAGCGAAAGAGCAAATTGAAAGCATGAGTGGGGAGGCAAGGTAATAGAGAGACGAAGAGAGTAATACCTGTGTACAGGTAGCAGCACCATCATCACCAATATGTACGTTGTAGAGGAGGGCATGGCCTTAAACTGATTTTAGAAGAAAAAATCCTGCCTTGATGACATTCTCTGGAAATATACCCAGCCCCTGCAGCATGATCCTGGTCGCCCTGCTTGCTTGCATGGTACCTCCTGCACCTACCATATGTATGAAGATAATTCAACTATAAACCTGTCAAAACCCGATGTGGTTAGATATATGTAGATAAGACTGTTGGGTTGAAGTAAGAGTTGGCTACATAGCAAACTGGCCTGGTTAATTTGGCAAGGGATTCTCACTTATTATTATGAAATAAAAAAAATATTAGGAAATTAAGATCAACCTTCTGAACAGGAAGTCGCAATGTCGGCTGTTGGCTTAGGAGCTGGTGGTAAATATGGTACAATATAATTCAGAGAAGCTGTAGGCACATATTTCTTCTAGAAAATTTGACGATAAAGAAAAATTCTGAACATAAAACCTACAACTACCTACCCTAAATGCAAACTATCTGAAAGACATTAAATCCTTATTTCTGTCGCTCTGAAATTCCAGCTCCTTTGTGTTGGCTAGCCGATAGCTTTTGTTACATAAATTTCCAAAGGAATAAGCTAAGATTTCTCATCTATTTGCATTTGGTGTTTTCTCCTCCATAGGTCACAATATACAATGTTCAGTTTATACCCATGCATTAATGAAATATTTAAGGAAATGGTACATACTTCATCCCAGAATTTTCCTCGAGTAATATAGATGAAGTATATATACCTTTTATTACTATGTCGACTCCTATACGAATCAGAAACAACCACATTATTTCCTAATCTCTGTTGTACATGTCGCTTTCTTCCTGATATTGGCACTTCATCATCATTGCCTATATCAGGAATAGTTTGCCTTTTGACAACCTGCAATCCAAGAAAATAAAGTTGTATAATTGGTGCAGCATTCTAAAGCCTTAAAAGAAATTTAAAAAAAAACAAGCAATCAAGATATTAGTATCCATGCCAACATTCATAGCACAGAATGACCTGAAAAAAGGGGTCTGTTACCAACTTCAAAATAGTTACTGCTTCTAAAAAACTCCCCAAAACATAACCAGCCATGGAATGGTAAGCCAAAAATTGTAAAAGTGCAAACATGCATGAACAAGATGGAATTAACACGCATTCTTCTATCACCTTCAAATTAACATAATACAACCTTTGAACTTTGGACTTGCAATAATGATAATAGTCAATACAGCCAGCAGAGATCAACCAATCATAATTGGACAACAGGGCATGCCTTGAAGGCCTGGATGATAATTACAAGAAAACATCCCCTATACAGTGGTTTCCCCAATACACTTCCGCTTCCAATAATGAACGACACCCAAAGACTTCTCTTGGTACACCCATGAGGATTAAAAATAGACCATTACTTAAACAGATTCAAGATGATTCAGTGCCGAGAAAGAAGCGTATATACAACTTAATTAGCTAACTAATGGCAATACTGAATGGAAGCTCAAGTGTAAGCTTCCTTTGCTAAGTATAGAAATAATCAAATATGGTAGGGAAACAATCAGAACATCAATGGGCGACTCTCGCCGACCAACATAGGCAAAAGCTAGGCAGAAATCGTATCACATAATTGTTGGTAAAAGGAATGCCGGTAGCGTGTCAGGAGATGCTGCTCCAAGCATATGATATCCCATCACATGGATATCCTTTGCTATCGAGTATAGTGCAAAAAATCAATATTTAAAATGTTGTCTGCTTACAATTGCTTTGATGACAGACTATATATCAGAAACATGATTTGATGCACTACTCAGCATAGGTACTGGGGACATTTATCGGCTGCCACTATGCTATCTACACAAACAAAACACAAAGCAGAATCGAAGCAGAGGAGGAGGCAGCGGTATAGAGGAGATGCATCGACGTCAGCGACTCCGGTGATAAGCCAAATGTAGTTCACCGATGAACTTATGTTATGGCTCAATGTTCGGATGGGTGAAAAGATTAACAATTAGAATAGACTACTGAATGCAAGCGGTGGCCTACCTGAGTACATCCGAGCTCGCGCCACCCCAACGCCTGCAACACGTCCATGGCCACCCTCCACCAGAAAGCGACATCGCCTTCTGCAGGCCCCACCGGCGGGCTGTACGTCGACATGATTTTTCATTGGTTTCCTTTGGTAGCACTCTCGTATAGAACATGTTCCTTGTTTTCTCTTTTTACTTGCGTAGGAGACCAGGACTAATGGCGACTAATCCTGAGAATATTAGAGATGTTTTCTGTCATTTTTTCCACGTAAGAGACAAACAGAGAGAGATTAGTCATACCAGATGTATTTTCGTTTTGATCAGGTCATCGAATTGGCTGCAACCGATGTTCTTCTCGTGCCGCCGACGCCGCATCCACCGCTCCCCACGCCTCGATCCAACGGACCCCGCATCGGCCGTTCCCCTGCCTCGAGCCAGCGCCACCGTCGCCGGGAAGCTCGCCTCTGCACCTGGGGCGGATGAGATGCGGGGGAGGGGCGGGGGAAGGGGGAGGCGGCTGTGGTGGGAGGAGGACGAGGCGGCGGCTATGGTTCCTGAAGTGGGAGGAGGGGGAGGGGGGACGCGGGCTTGTTCAGTCGCTGGCTGTTTCGCTCGCTGTTTCCCATCGCTATTTTTCTATCGGGAGGTGTTACCTGGGCTGGTCTTTTTCTATCGGGGAGGTGTCGAGAGCCACTGTAGAAATCCGACGTGGCAGGCTCGAGAGAACGCCCATGTAGCGACTGTTAAAGGGTTGTATATGGCAAGTATCCATCTGATCTATATAACATGGAAGCATGTTGATATGCAGGAGGCAACATATCTTGTGAGAGATGCTTTCCCTGGCATCAAATTGTCATCTCTGACGCATGTACATGTTGATGATAAATATTATTGCTTCTCTGGCAACAATTTCAAATCTAAACGAGAGGACATAGCACACGCTAGTGGAAACCAAGATTAAGAACACAAATAACCGAAGAAAATAAATCAAAGCATCAAGGGAAAGAAGAGGTTATGGCATTTCCATCAAGGTGAAGGGGCGAACGGACCACAAACCATTTTGCTGAATTTTTTTTCCATCACTCATAGCGTCAGAGCCAGACCAGCCCAAAGGACTGCTCTACGGAAAATGGGCATTGCCGAGAGCGGAAAACGACCCACTAGCAAGCCAAGGCCATCATCCACCACTTCTCCGAATCAGCAAACATGGTTGTTATACCTGACACTCTTCTTCCATAATTCTAGACAAACAGTGACACCGTAAATAGCACAGATGAGTACTGTGCGCGGTCTGCTAGATGCTAGGAGTAGGACATGTAGCATCTGATTTATTTCCATTTCCAGTTTTGAAATAGAAACAACAATGGCTTGACATGTAGCATGCACTTTATTTTAGTCTCCAGAACTAAAGCACAATTAAAGCTGGGCTTCGAATTTAAATATGGTACTAGGAAATTTAGAGCAACAAATCCGTTCGAAGTTGCAATGGACGTGCTCACGGGCACGCACTAACATGACACACAATTCAAACGAGCACGCACGAATCAAAACAAAAGCCCGCATCCTTGGAGCTTGGCTTGGACGACGCGATCCAACATTTCCCCCATCTCTTGGCTCATGTGGTTCACCTAGTCTCTGTAACATCCCAAATTTTTAATTTGGAATGTTATACATTAGATCATCTTTGCATATCATGTTTTTGCCTTTGGTTTGATCCTAGAAGTTCTACGCAACTCAAGGATCCTCGGAAAAAGTTGAGGACTTCGTTATTATCATATTTGAGTTTTCTCAAATTTTGAAAAATAGGATCATTTAATTTTATTTATTTTTATCTTCAATTATTTTTATTATAAAAATATGAGAGAGGAAATAAAATGACTTTCCCAGAATAAAGGAATATTGAAGATTTAATACTCCCTCCGTTTGTTTATATAAGTCGTTTCAGACAGCTGGGTTTGAACTGTTTAGTACACTGTCTGAATTTGCTAAAACGTCTTATATAAGTGAACACATGGAGTAAAAAAATCAAATAAGTTTTTATTTTAGAGTTTTTGTTATTTTATTTGAATTTAGGAAAAGTTGCATGTTTTCAAAACAACATTTTAGGGTCAAGAAAATGTTCATCTCGTTCTAAATATTTTATTTAGACGGTGAAATTTATTTTGGCAATTTTAGATTTTTATTTATTTTTCTAGAAATTTTTTAGTTTCGGCGGAATTGTTAAAAAAAACCACGCGCCCGACTGGGCCGAAGGCCCAGCCGAGCCGGCCCAGCCGCCACCGCCCCCCGCAACCGGATCGGGACCGGAGTCCCCATCGTCGCCGCCGCCGCCCGTGTCCGGGAGGGACACGCCTCCCGAGGCCGTCCCCTCCCCCAAGCCATGGCCGCCCCCCTTTAAATAGGAGCCGCCGCCGCCCTCTCCTCACCCCGCCACCGCAGCCCGCCCCACCTCCCGAGGCCGCCGCAGCCGCCGCCCCGCCGCCTTGCGCCGCCCGCCGCCAGGAGCCGCCGCAGCCGTCGCCGCCACCCCGCGCCACCCGACGCCGCCTGGAGCCCTGCCGGAACCCGAGCCGAGGTAGCCGCCCGCCGCCCCGGTTTTCTAAGAAAAACCAATCCATTTTTTTTTAGAAAACCCTAGTTTTATTTTTTTAGACTGGTTTATTTTTTTCTCTGGTTTATTTAATCCAGCGAGCGTTCACTCTTTCGTTTGTTCTAACGAACGCGTTCACTGTTTAGTTACAGATAACGAACGTCCGTTCGTTAATCTGTTCGTCATTTTTCTTTTTCTCGGATTTATCCGCGATTATTTCTGATCGCGATTTCTGATCCGATTTTTGTTGTAGTTTAACTTTTCGCTCATTTATCAGAATGAGGCGATTCAAGCGCCTAGAGTTTCGTCTCGAAACCCTCTTTCCGTTTAACCAACTCAAACAAGTTTTTGCTTCTGTAAAATTTGACCTAGGTCCAGATTAGCAAATGAAACTTCTTTCTTTCGCCGTTTGACTTTCGTTGCTTTGTCCGATTTGATTCTTTTTGTAAACCAGAGTTCTTAAGTTGAACTTTCTGGTTAGTTCTTTTATTTGAGTTTTACCCGTGCATTAGATGAGTACTTATTGTATGCTTGTTTGATTGCGATAGAGTATCCGGAGTGCGCCGCTTGCTACTTTGAATCTCTAGGTTTTACGGATCATCAGCAAGGCAAGTAGCACCTTGATCATACCTCTTACTACCCAGTTTTTATTGCATTAGATCAATCCTCAAACGTTGCATGATTAGGATCTAACTAAATTGTGGGTTTGGGAAGTAGATGAGGTAGTACCTATTACCTGTTTTATTATCAAACCCTTGGGAGTTATCTCTACGTTTGCTTATTATGCCATGCTATGCTAGTAAACGTGGATTGGGTGAGTGTATCCATGACAGATGTGAGACTGTTATATTAATGGTTTATTTAAGGTGACAACTTGAACACACATCTGGGTGGATTGAGGCACCTGGATATTCCAGCGATTGCCTGTTTTTCTTTATGGACCGCCACCCAGGCTCAAAGGGATCATGAGATTATTCATACTAGAAACTTCCGTGTGAAGCCACAAACTACTACGGGCTCTAGCATAGTTGATTAAGTCGTGCGAACTCTTACAGTGGTAGACTAGCATATGTAGGGGAAAATAGGTGTACCAGTCTACCGGATCGTAAGGTGCTAGCGCTTCTGAAAGACTATGTCTCGGTCATCCATTTTTCAAACACCATGTAGTGCAAGAATCCCAACGAAGGAGATCAAGTCTTGTAGGGAAAAGTGCGCAAACCTCTGCAGAGTGTATAAACTGATCATGGTTAGCCGTGTCCCCAGTTATGGACGTCTTGAGTATCTAGTACTTGGATTATCATGTGAATCTCATCATGTTACCTTAATTAATATTGTTGGGTTTTAAAGATGATGCTAAATTGGGATTGAGAGGATGTCTATCTTCTCAATGTTTAACAACCACCATGATAGTTAAATAAAATTTATTCCTTTGCAGTAGGGAAAAATTGGCTTTATGCAAAAACTGTAACCATAGAGCTTTCCACCAGCCATATATGCATGTAGTATAGCATTATTCTTTCATTACTCTCTATGTGTTACATTGACAGCATATTCCATGTGCTGACCCGTTTTTGGGCTGCAACGTTCATGTTGTAGACTTTTCAGACGACGAGTAAGGTGCCTTTAGGTCGTGGTTCTATACTCAGTGATGCCGTTGGAGTTGATGGACTCGCTTATCTTCCAAACCTTCCGCTGTTATCGTTATTAGATGGCCTTAAGCCATATTTATTATAATAAGTTCTCTTTTGAGACATTCGATGTAATAAGTGTATGATTGCTACTCTATTATAAATCCTTCAAGTACTATGCGTGTCAGCATTACTGATCTAGGGATGACACTGATGCACATAGATCAGACTGGTTGAGGTCTGGTCGCTACAAGATGGTATCAGAGCACACATTGACTGTAGGACACGACCACTAAACTAAAGCCCTAGATCACTACTCACTCTTCTCATTTCTGACTCCTCATCTTTTCTACTCTTTTAGGATGGCGGATGCAAGGAATAAGTTTACACAACCGGATGAAGATACACCCTTTGGACGTCACTTGAAGGAATTCACTAGATACCTGAACATCGGAGTACCAAGCTTCACCGGAACCTACAACGCCACTTTACCGGAAGAGGAGCGCTGGATGATTCAAGTTCAAGTTCCAGGAAGGACGTTCATGCCAGTCACTGAGCCCATAGAGTTTTCCTTTGATGCACCAACCTGGAGTCTAGGAAAGAGCATGGCAGCTCACATCGCCATGGGACGTATTGGAGAAGTTTACCGCAATGATCTCAAGGATACTATCTACCAGATTTGTGGACGTCGAGATGAGCACTGGGAGATGATCAGCACCAAGAAGGATAGAACAATCACAGCTTTTATCCAGGAGTTAAACCAGCACATTCGACGTCAGGAGAACCAGATGTGTGCAGACATGATAGATCTGAAGAAGGCGAGGACAAGAATCATGGAACTGGAGGAAGAACTCAAGGCTACACGTGAAGATTATGAGGAGGCAATCGTCGTACTAATGGAGAAGAATGATGACCTGATCAAGAAGATCGGAATATTCACGGGAGACCCTACGCCAGTAGAAGAATACGAAGAACCCAAGGAGATTTGCCCGGAAGACTACATCATCATCGACGACACCGACTCGGACCCAGACGATAGCGATGATGACTATGTTGATGAAGCTGGAGCAGATATCATGGAGTCTGTAACCGAAGAATATTTCTAGTAGACCACCCCATCAGTAGTAGTATTCCACCATGTAAATAGAGTAGTCCGAGCACTTTTGCGATAGTTAGACCGATTATATGCCCTTGTTTGATTGAATGAAGTGAATTGTTTGCTTTTGCCTCATGTGCATATGGGTAGTGTTTTCTCTCTAGACCCCTCTCTATTCTTAAATCTCATCTTTTCTAAACCCATCAGATGCCTCCGAGACGTGACAATGGATTTGCATTTCCACTGGAGCTCACTCAGTTGATCCAGCAACAGAATACGTTGATGCAGTTGCTAGTCCAAAATCAGAACTAGGGGAACAACAACAACAACCCACCACCACCACCACATGTGGATCACTTAACCCGTTTTCTTAGGCTGAATCCACCGGTGTTCTCTAATAGCACCGAGTCTATAGTAGCAGATGATTGGCTCCACAAGATTGGAAGGGAGTTAACCACTACAGGATGTACTGATGCTGAGAAGGTGCGCTTTGCCGCACATTAGTTGGATCGACCAGCAGCGTCATGGTGGGAGAATTACACTGTCACCTACCCTATAGCCACGGTGACATGGGATCAGTTTCAGCAGGCTTTCCGTACTGCCCATGTTTCAGCAGGAGCTATGGCCATGAAGAAGCGTGAGTTTCGCAACTTGCGCCAAGGAAGACGGACAGTTGGCCAGTATGTGGATGACTTTAGTAAGCTAGCATGTTATGCCCCAGATGATGTTGCTACGGATGCAGCTAAGTAGTAGAAGTTTCTGAAAGGACTGAATGATGAGTTGAGCATGTAGTTGATGGTAGCAAGCTTCAACAACTACCAGGAGTTGGTAGATCGCGCTCTTATGATTGAAGGGAAGCAGCAACAGATTGAGAACCGCAAGAGGAAGTATGGACAAGTGAAGTACAATTCAGGAGCTCAGCAGAAGCCACGTTTTACCCCTAAACCAGGAGGACATTTTCAGCATACCCATGGAGGAGGTAGCTCGCACAATCATAATGGCCCCAAGAATGGTAATGGGAATGGAGGAAGCAACGGCCAGAACCGTACCAACCCGTCAACCCCAGCTAAGAGAGACCTGAGCCAAGTCACTTGCTTTAAGTGTCAGAAGACCGGACAGTATGCCAATGAATGTCCTGAAGCCCAGAATGGAAGTGGCAATGGAAGCTCTGGGAAGAAGCCGAACCCTTTCAACAGGGGACAGGTGAACCACGTAAACGTGGAGGAGGTTGAAGACCAGCCGGATGCAGTAATCGGTAAGTTTTTGGTTAAGTCTTTTACTGCAATCATTCTTTTTGATATTGGTGCATCGCATTCATACATATCAAGGGGGTTCGCGGATAAGTATAACCTGCCCACCAAGGTTCTTAGAACACCTATGCTAGTGAGCTCACCAAGAGCGGAGTATATGGCCAGCCGAGGATGTTTTCAAGTGCCATTGAGTATAGGTAGGCATGTGTTTCCCTCGAATTTGATCATTTTGGAATCGCAAGGTTTGGATGTAATTCTGGGTATGGATTGACTGTCGATGTATGGAGGAAACATCGATTGTGCCAGTAAGTCGATTTTGCTTACCACCCCAGAAGGAAGAAGGATCAAGTATGTATCCCGACATGTGCCTAAGAGGACTCAAGTAAATTCCTTATCAGGAGTTGTGCAGGAGGAAGTACCAGTGGTAAAGGATTTCCCTGATGTATTTCCAGAGGAGTTGCCAGGCATGCCACCGGATAGAGACATCGAGTTTTTGATTGAGCTTTTGCCAGGCACTGGGCCAATATCTAAGAGACCATACAGGATGCCCGCAAAGGATTTGGAGGAGATTAAGAAGCAGATTAAAGAGTTACTGGATAAAGGATATATTCGCCCAAGTTCTTCGCCTTGGGGATCGCCAGTACTTCTAGTGGAGAAAAAGGATGGATCGTTAAGGATAGTTGTTGATTATCGAGGATTGAATGAAGTAACAATCAAGAACAAGTACCCACTACCGATGATCAATGATCTGTTTGATCGATTGCAAGGAGCTAAGGTATTTTCCAAGATCGATCTGCGATTAGGATACCATCAGTTGAAGATTCGAGAACAGGATATACCTAAGACGGCTTTTACCACAAGGTATGGGCTGTATGAGTATACCGTTATGTCATTTGGTCTGACTAACGCACCTGCATATTTCATGAACATGATGAACAAGGTATTTATGGAGTTTTTGGATAAGTTCGTCGTAGTGTTCATTGATGATATTCTAGTTTACTCGAAGAATGAAGAGGAACATAAAGAACATTTGCGTTTGGTACTTGAGAAGCTCAGAGAACATCAGTTATATGCCAAGTTCGGCAAATGTGAGTTTTGGTTGAAGGAAGTTGAATTCCTTGGACACGTTATATCCGGAGAAGGAATAGCAGTAGATCCCACCAAAGTTGTCACTGTGACAAATTGGGAAGCACCAACAACAGTTGGAGAGATCCGGAGTTTTCTTGGACTTGCAGGATACTACCGGAGATTCATTGAGAATTTCTCAAAAATTGCGAAGCCTATGACGTAGTTGTTAAAGAAGGATACCAAGTTCAAACGGACTGAGGAATGTGAGGCCAGTTTCCAAGAGTTGAAGAAACGTTTGGTTACATCACCAGTGTTGATTTTGCCGGATCAGAATAAGGATTATGAGGTGTATTGCGACGCTTCGCGCCGAGGACTTGGAGCAGTGCTTATTCAGGAGGGAAGAGTTGTTTCATATGCCTCACGACAGCTTAAGCCTCATGAGTTGAATTATGCCACGCATGATTTGGAGTTAGCAGCCGTAGTGCATGCATTAAAGACTTGGAGACATTTTCTCATTGGAACCCATTGTGAAGTGTACACGGATCACAAGAGCTTGAAGTATATTTTACACAGAACGAGTTGAATCTCAGGCAAAGGAGATGGTTGGAGCTCATCAAGGATTATGATATGAGATTGCATTATCATCCCGGGAAGGCTAACGTAGTAGCTGACGCATTGAGCCGTAAAAGCCATGTCAACACACTAATGTCGGGAGAATTACCAAAGGAGTTAGCCGAGGACCTTCGTGAGCTATGTTTGGATATAGTTCCGAGAGGCTATGTAACAGCATTGGAGATTCAGTCTACTTTGATGGATAAGATCAGAGGACTGACAAGGAGATTGCTTCTATTAAAGAGAAAATGAGCAAAGAAAAAACTAAAGGATTTCATGAGGATGAGCACGATACCTTATGGTTTGAAGACCGTATTTATGTGCCCAATGACCCGGACATCAGGAAGTTGATTCTGCAAGAGGCCCATGACTCACCATATTCGATTCATCCAGGAAATACCAAGATGTATTTGGATTTGAAGGATACTTTCTGGTGGACCGGAATGAAGAAGGATATCGCGGAGTATGTAGCAGTTTGTGATGTATGTCAGAGAGTAAAGGCAGAGCATCAGAAGCCAGCAGGATTGTTACAGCCATTGCCAATACCCGAATGGAAGTGGGATAAGCTAGGCATGGATTTTATTACAGGATTTCCCAGAACGCGTTCAGGCTATGACTCGATTTGGGTTGTAGTCGATCGTTTGACAAAGGTAGCTCATTTCATCCCAGTAAAGACTACTTACACCAGTGCTAAGTTGGCAAAGATATACATGACCAGAATCATATGTCTGCATGGAGTTCTGAGGAGCATTGTATCAGATAAAGGAACCCAGTTTATCTCAAAGTTCTGGAATCAGTTGCACGAAACTTTGGGTACCAGGCTAGAGTTCAGTACAGCTTTTCATCCGCAGACAGATGGACACACCGAGAGAGTCAATCAGATTTTGGAGGATATGCTGAGAGCTTGTGCGCTAGATTATGGATCTAGTTGGGATGACAATTTGCGATATGCAGAGTTCTCTTACAACAACAATTATCAATCCAGTCTGAAGATGGCCCCTTTCGAAGCCTTGTACAGAAGGAGGTGAAGGACCCCATTGTCATGGGATGAAGTTGGAGACCGCCAGTTGTTTGCACCGGATTTGATTAAGGAGTCTGAACAGAAGGTGAAATTGATTCACGATAGGCTCAAGGTAGCCCAATCTAGGCAGAAGAGTTATGCAGATTCTAAACGCAAGGAGACAGTTTACGAAGTCAGGGACCGAGTTTATCTTCGAGTATCTCCACTTCGAGGAGTTAAGCGCTTTGGAGTTAAGGGAAAGTTAGCGCCACATTTTGTAGGACCATACAAGGTTTTGAAGCGTATGGGAGAAGTAGCCTACAAGTTGGAATTGCCCGAAGGATTGTCAGGAGTTCACGATGTGTTCCACGTTTCCCAGTTGAGGAAGTGCCACACAGAAATGGCGGATATACCGCTAAGAGATACAGTGCCGCTGGACGCGATTCAGTTGGATAATGATTTGACCTATGAGGAGAAACCAGTTAAGATTCTCGAATATGCCAGCCGAGTCACCCGCAGCAAGGTTATCAAGTTTTGCAAAGTTCAGTGGAGCCACCACACCGAGGATGAAGCCACCTAGGAGCGAGAGGAAGATCTGCTGAAGGACCACCCTCACCTATTTTCTAGCCAACCCGAATCTCGAGGACGAGATTCATCTTAAGGGGGGTAGGTTTGTAACATCCCAAATTTTCAATTTGGAATGTTATACATTAGATCATCTTTGCATATCATATTTTTGCCTTTGGTTTGATCCTACAAGTTCTACGCAACTTAAGGACCCTCGGAGAGAGTTGGGGACTTCGTTATTTTCATATTTGAGTTTTCTCAAACTTTGAAAAATAGGATCATTTGATTTTATTTATTTTTATCTTCAATTATTTCTATTATAAAAATATGAGAGAGGGAATAAAATGACTTTCCCAGTATAAAGGAATATTGAAGATTTAATAAAAAAATCAAATAAGTTTTTATTTTGGAGTTTTTGCTATTTTATTTGAATTTAGGAAAAATTGTATGGTTTCAAAACTGCATTTTAGGGCCAAGAAAATGTTCATCTCGTTCTAAATATTTTATTTAGATGGTGAAAATTTGTTTTGGCAATTTTAGATTTTTATTTATTTTTCTAGAATATTTTTTAGCTTCGACGGAATTGTTCTTTTTTTTAAAAACCCGCGCGCCCGACTGGGCCGAAGGCCCAGCCGCCACCGCCTCCCGCAACCGGATCGGGACCGGAGTCCCGATCGTTGTCGCCGCCGCCCGTGTCCAGGAGGGACACGCCTCCCGAGGCCGCCCCCCTTTTAATAGGAGCCGCCGCCGCCCTCTCCTCACCCCGCCTCCGCAGCCCGCCCCGCCTCCCTAGGCCGCCGCAGCCGCCGCAGCGCCGCTCGCTGCCGCAACCGCCGCCCCGCCGCCCGCCGCCACCCCACGCCGCCCGGAGCCCCGCCGGAACCTCGCCGGAGCCCGAGCCAAGGTAGCCGCCCGCCGCCCCGGTTTTATGAGAAAAACCAATCCGGTTTTTAGAAAACCCTAGTTTTATTTTTTTAGACCGTTTTTTTCTCCGATTTATTTAATCCAGCGAGCGTTCACTCTTTAGTTCGTTCTAACAAACGCGTTCACCATTTAGTTACAGATAACGAACGTCCGTTCGTTAATCTGTTCGTTGTTTTTCTTTTTCTCGGATTTATCCGTGATTATTTCTGATCGCGATTTCTGATCCGATTTTCGTTTTAGTTTAACTTTTCGCTCGTTTATCGGAATTAGACGATTCAAGCGCCTAGAGTTTCGTCTCGAAACCCTCTTTCCGTTTAACCAACTCAAACAAGTTTTTGCTTCTGTAAAATTCGACCTAGGTCAAGATTAGCAAACGAAGCTTCTTTCTTTCGCCGTTTGACTTTCGTTGCTTTGTTCAATTTGATTCTTTTTGTAAATCGGAGTTCTTAAGTTGAACTTTCTGGTTAGTTCTCTTATTTGAGTTTTACCCATGCATTAGATGAGTACTTATTGTATGCTTGTTTGATTGCGATAGAGTACCCAGAGTGCGCCGCTTGCTACTTCGAATCTCTAAGTTTCACGGATCATCAGCAAGGCAAGTAACACCTTGATCATACCTCTTACTACCCAGTTTTTATTGCATTAGATCAATCCTCAAACATTGCATGATTAGGATCTAACTAAATTGTGGGTTTGGGAAGTAGATGAGGTAGTACCTATTACCTGTTTTATTATCAAACCCTTGGGAGTTATCTCTACGTTTGCTTATTATGCCATGCTATGCTAGTAGACGTGGATTGGGTGAGTGTATCCATGACAGATGTGAGATTGTTATATTAATGGTTTATTTGAGGTGGCAACTTGAACACACATCTGGGTGGATTGAGACACCTGGGTATTGTAGCGATTGCCTGTTTTTCTTTATGGACCGCCACCTAGATTCAAAGGGATCATGAGATTATTCATACTAGAAACTTCCGTGTGCAGCCACAAGCTACTATGGGCTCTAGCATAGTTGATTAAGTCGTGCGAACTCTTACAGTGGTAGACTAGCAGATGTAGGGGAAAGTAGGTGTAACGGTCTACCCGATCGTAAGGTGCTAGCGCTTCTAAAAGACTATGTCTCGGTCATCCGTTTCTCAAACACCATGTAGTGCGGGAATCCCAACGGAGGAGATCGAGTCTTGTGGGGAAAAGTGCGCAAACCTCTGTAGAGTGTATAAACTAATCATGGTTAGCCGTGTCCCCGATTATGGACGTCTTGAATATCTAGTACTTGGATTATCATGTGAATCTCATCATGTTACCTTAATTAATATTGTTGGGTTTTAAAGATGATGCTAAATTGGGATTGAGAGGATGTCTATCTTCTCAATGTTTAACAACCACCATGATAGTTAAATAAAATTTATTCCTTTGCAGTAGGGAAAAATTGGCTTTATGCAAAAACTGTAACCATAGAGCTTTCCACCAGCCATATATGCATGTAGTATAGCATTATTCTTTCATTACTCTCTATGTGTTACATTGCCAGCATATTCCATATGCTGACCCGTTTTCGGGCTGCAACGTTCATGTTGTAGACTTTTCAGACGACGAGTAAGGTGCCTTTAGGTCGTGGTTCTATACTCAGTGATGCCGTTGGAGTTGATGGACTCACTTATCTTTCAAACCTTCCGCTGTTATCGTTATTAGATGGCCTTAAGCCATATTTATTGTAATAAGTTCTCTTTTGAGACATTTGATGTAATAAGTGTGTGATTGCTACTCTGTTATAAATCCTTCAAGTACTGTGTGTGTCAGCATTACTGATCCAAGGATGACACTGATGCACAGAGATCAGACTGGTTGAGGTCTGGTCGCTACAGTCTCCGACTTTTCCTTTCCTGAAAAACAAAGAATTGTCGAGGTACACATTGTTTCCGTGAGCAACGCCACGTGCCTTGTTAACCTTTACGCTAGTAAGCATCTCAAAGCTGCACAGCCTCATCACCTCTCGGGTAACACCAGAGATCTCCTCCTCTTCGGTCAGCGGGACCCCAAGGAATTTCGCTAGCTTCCTCACGACTTCCATCGGATCTGTCGTAATATCTTCATACTTCAAGAAAAGGACATTGCTAGGTCTGGCTAGGCTCTCCTTCCAGTACTCGAGGCAGTGATCCCAGAAGGGGCCATAGGGCCATCGCGGAACTCACTGAAAGCCTTGTCCATCGACAAAGTTGAAGCCATCATAAGCCTTATTTTCAAAGTGCAGCCTTGACACCAATGCATCCTTGGGATCCCGACACAGGTACACAATTCGACAACCCTCGTCCAATGGGGGGTGTAATGACACTAGAATGTATGTGGCGAGAAGCCTTGGAGAAGGGTGTCCCTCGATGGCAGTATGATCAATGCCGGCACCAAGAATCTCGATGAAAGGCATGACGTGTTGAGGATTGCGAGTGAGGAGGGGGTGGTTGGCAAAGCTGTAGTGGGAGCGGTTGGCGATGGTGAAGGCGAGAGCCTTGAGCCACGCAGTGCCACATTTGGACTTTGTGGCGAGGATGATGTCGTCGGGGCGGCTGTTGAAGGTACTCCTATCTTGAACCAACAGGATCCCTTTGAGTATGTGCGGCCTGAACCAGTACTTCTTGTATTGGATCGGTGGTTGCAACCACCCTTTGAATCGTGGGGAGTGAGAATATGAGATCATTGAGGGTTTGGGATGGAACATCTTCTTTGGTGGCGCTCTCTGGGTCACTATTCTTTGATGGAACATGCGCCATAGCTGATGATGGGCAAAGCTGTGAGTTCGTGGCTTCTTGATCGATGCACGTTTCTGATAGTACGTAATGACACGAGAGGGGTCGATCTACACCCTTCGTCCTAAAATAATAAGTCTCTCAACTTTATATTAACTTTATACAAAGTTGCATTAAGTTTGAGATACTTATTTTGGGACGAGTGAACTGCGGCAAGATTGTTAATGTTTCTCTACGTACAAAAATAGATGGATCTTATCGAGATGCTGTATTATATGGAGCAGGAGATTGGCGTGGTGTTAATATTTCAGAAAATTATTCTGGTAGATCTTTCGAATAACATCCACATGTATATACGTAGTACACCTAGTAAAAAAGAAGATTGATTATCCACCATCCACGATCCCTCTCCTGCTCGGTCTGACTTTCCGTCCAACTTGCCAAGAGTGTTTACAACCGGACCCATATCCGTCTGAATGCCCAGGTAGCAACGGCGGAGCCAGGAATTATGCACAAGGGGGGCCGAACATTGAGCAAACTCTGAAGTTCAACAAGATGTATGGATTTTTTTTTTGGGAAAATATATTTGAATGAGCTGCGCGTATGTATAGCGAAATATGCACTATTGTTACTGAGAAAGTATTGGTAACATAAATACGTCACATAGATACCATGGAAGCAAAATATGCAATTAGATGATGATGAACTAACAATCATCAATTGAACTGCATATACATTTCTTTCTATTTAATCCAGCAATAACTGATTTTTGTAGGTTTTAAGTTGAATAAAATGCCGGTGTGAACTTTTAAAATTATTTTAAAAACGAATTAACCAATAGTTATTTATAAATTACAACGCCAGATTTTTTTTAGAGGAAACTACAACACCACCACACCAGATTTTGCCTTGTCCTTGTGTATTTAGCCTCGTACTACATTTTTTTTGGCGATGGGAGAGAGAAGAGAAACTGCAGGAATAAAAAGGAGGCACAGGGAAGTGTAACTCGTGTCTGTGTTGCACTTTTCACCACATCATTCAGTGGGATCGTCTGTGAGCAACGCTATACTCTAGTTTGTCAAAATGCTGTTCGGGAGAGGGATGTACAAGCAGCCACATAGCTCTTTACATATACTCCATGCAGAGTATATCTTCAAAAATATTCTGCATGTTGGGGGGAGCCGTAGCCCCTGCTGGTCCCCCCTCCCCCCCCCCCCCCCCCCCCTTGCCAGGCAGCCAATCTGATGCCCCATATCCGGCCCAATCGTCCGGACTGACCGATAACCCCATATCGAGTTCATATGTGGGGCGGATATGGGACCCCCATACAGTCCAACACATCGGATGTGGCCCACTCTGGCCCACATGACTCCATATAAATTGGATCATATCTGCACTCCGGACAAAACCCTAGCCGTATTCCACTCCACCTCTCCAGTTCACTCCCCTCCGTCCACAAGCTCCCGTCCGGCAATCTTCCACCTACTCTTGCATGGCGGGCAGCGGATCCAAGTCCTACACCTCCTGATCCGTTGATCCGGAGCTCGTGACATGTGGCCCTGATGAGGAGATGGCCGTCTGCTTTACGCTCCGCTGCTCCCGGGAGGAGTCGCCCTACGACAGCGGTCAGACTCCATCCGACGGGAATTCATTGCGTCCACCCAGATGGAGCATGGATTCGGTGTGAGGCGTGTCGCCACTGACTCACCGAAGGCGGTCCGGTGTCTGGCGTTAGAACGCCATGGCGGATGCACAGCCGCTTTGTTGGCGCACCGAGGCAGAGGCGAATGATTGGGCCTCGTTCGACGCAAATATGGCACGGCGTGCCTGCCGTGCGAGGCAGCGGGCGCGGGACGCTGCGAAAGCCCTCGCGGTGGACGTTGGCGAGGCGGAGTCGCACTCTCCGGCATCGCGTATGGTGCCCGACAACCCCTGGCACCGCAACGCGTCGTGGTGGATATGGCCGGCTCCGACCACAACATATCCATCATCGACCTCACATCCATCAGCGATGTGCATGGCACGGACTCCATGAGGAAGAGCAGGCCATGGGAGACGACGGTGACTCGAGTCCCGTGAGCCGACCAGTGTCCCATGTTCTACTCTACCTCGCTGGCGACCGCATCTCCAGTTCGAGGGGCTCAGCCGTCCGTCAGACATGGACAGAGCGGAACAACAAGGGTAGATGCTCTAAGTAGTATTGCCTAAGACTAACTCTAGTAGATTCGCCGTATCATCGACCGTCATCCATCATATGAAGTGACGCTGGTTAGGCATGTGTGTAAATACAGTGTTGCCAAACGGCTGCCTTCTTCTTTTTCTGTCATTTCCTTCAAATCTATGGGGCAATTTAAGATGTATTTAATCTAACCAAAAACATGTATCAGCATGATAATTACCAACTACTCTCCCTATAAATTAATATAAAATGTTTTCAATCATTAAAGTAGTGAGTTAAAATGTCTTATATTCATTTACAGAGGAAATACTATATATTAGTTAACAACTATAGTGACCTAAAATGCATCACATTACATATATTTTGTAACTTAAAATGTTGTTAAGTGACATTCTCAGAATGTGCAATGTCGCTATTCGACATTGCTAGTACCGCCTAGTTCAGTTCGCCGCTGGCGCTGCCTGGTCGTCGTCCTCCCCTCTCTGTGTTTGTCTCTTAACGAAAGTGGTATATCTTCATGGTGCCATATACCCTGGTCTTCACCGGTTTTCACCGAATGCTAGTTTTCATATGATATCATATGATATCACGGGTTGTCTAACACCCATTTTCATAAGTACTTGCTTTAGAACACCCGATTATTCCAACATTTTCTTTCAGATGGTTATTGCTTTTTTTCATAGTACTTAATTTGTGGACTCCACTATAAATCCGATGTCAGGTTTTTTTACCATGGCAAATCATGTTCTTCAAGGAAGTTTAAAGGACAAACATGGCAAATTTGCCTGAGTTTATTATTTTATTTTATTTTGTTAGAAAATTGTCGTGCTTGTAAACTAAATTTGCCATCATCGCGCCAATATAAACTGTCATGAAAAGTGTCAGATTTGTCAGTGTTTCCGTAATTTGTTTTTTTAAATGAGAGGGGTTTCCCCCCGCCCCAACTTTTTATTGAAAGCCAAGGCAAACCAACACACACAGACTGTTAAGCAGCGCTCGGCAACAGCCAATGAGTAGCTGTCACAGACGAGAACATGAGCAGGGTTCAAACAACTATCCCTATTACAGTTGGTGTTTTCCAACACAAGTCTCACGAATGGATGCATAGCCAGTAAAAACACATATGCTAGCCCTAGACAACTAGTCATACGTGCCCCAACTATGGGTCCAGGGTGCTCTTTTTATCCCATTCAGCTCCAGGCGATTCTAAGCAATTCCCCTCTTTGATAGTCCAGCAGCTTTAAACACCGAAGGAGAAGCACACCCTGATTTTCTAAGCATAGGATTTTCCACTGCCTGGTCGTTGCCCCCAACAGATTCAAAACACAGCGTATACTTTGCCATCTTCGCCCCTGAAAAACAAAATCATTTCGCAAACGCCATAAGCTCCACAAGGCAGCAGTAGCAGATATATTCAAAGCTTCACATTGTTTTCGTTTCCTCCAGAAGGAGGATAACACAGTAAAAGAGTCAGGTACACTAATCTTAAAGCATTCAGCTAACAGTTCCCAAACCTGCCTGGCAACAATGCAGTTAAAAAACAGATGTTGGATAGTTTCTAATTCCTCACAGAAGACACAAGTCTTATCCTCTACATGTCTACGTTTGGCTAAGTTGTCTCTGGTCAGGCTCTTATTGTAATAGATCAACCAAAGGAAGACATGAATATTAGGGGGGACTTTAATTTTCCATATATCATCTCTCATCTCAGAAGTGATCCCTCCAAAGTTAATAAGTTTGTAAAAAGACTTGATGGAATATTTACCAGATGGTTCCAGCCGCCAAACAGGCTGATCTGGTGAATCAGATAAAACAACTTGTTTCACTAGATTAACAAGATCACTCCATCTGGATAGAGTTTCTCCATTCACACATCTCCTAAAGGTTAGTTGGAGTTCACCCCCAACCCACACTTGAGCCAGAGTAGCTTCTTGTTGTTGACAGATTTCAAACAAGTCCCAAAAGGCAGTTTTCAGGGAACAATCCCCAATCCACGTGTCATGCCAAAAGGCAATTGTCTTACCATCTCTAGGGATCCACCTATAGAAGTTTTTAGCTGCTGTCAAAGCCCAGGATAAGCTTTTCATGAATGGGGATCCCGTGGTAGTTCTAGTACTAAAGAGGTTTGGGTTATCAACATTATATTTGTAAGCCAGAATCTTTTTCCAGTCACTAGCTCTATCATCAAAAAATCTTTTTCCCCAGGAAGCCAGGAGGACCATATTGAAATCCCTAAGATTGGGTACCCCCAAACCACCATAATCCTTCCTCCTGGAGATCAGGCCCCAGCTAGCAAGATGATATTTATGAGTATCTCCCACATTCCCCCAGAAAAAATGGGACATCTGAGAAGTAATCATGTCAATGGCCCATTTAGGAAATTTAACAATAGACATCAGATAGGTAGGGATACTAGCAATGTAGGTAGTAAGCAAGATCAGTTTGCCTCTACAAGAGAGAAATCTCCCCAACCACCCAGCTATATTCTTGATAATCCTGTCTATAATGGGTTGCAAGTCTTCTTTTCTAAGTTTTTTAAAGTGCAGAGGCACACCTAAGTACTTAAAGGGGAAATCCCCCAGCTGACAGCAAAACACCTGAGCAAATTCCTTAGCCATTTGATCAGGTACATTGATAGTATGTAGGTCACTTTTGTGAAAGTTAATTTTCAAACCAGAAAGTTTCTCAAAGCAAGTTAATATCCACTTCAGGTTCTTGGCACACTCTACAGAATTGTCAAGGAACAGGATAGTGTCGTCAGCATATTGCAGGCTGACCACTCCCCCAGGAATTGCATTAGGCAGAAGCCCACATATCAAGTTATTATTAACAGCTTTCTGCGGCATTTTAGAAAAAACATCAGCCACCAAATTAAACAGCAGGGGTGAATGGGGGTCGCCTTGTTTTAAACCTTTACCACCAGCAAATTGAGGGCCATTGGTGTCATTAATTCTGACCTGGAATGTCCCCTGGTGAATAGTAGACATCACCCACCCCACCCATTTACTGCCAAAGCCTCTAGAAAGAAGCATTTCCTTCAGAAAATCCCAACTTACTCTATCATAGGCTTTCTCATAGTCTAGCTTAAGGATTAAACCACTGGAACCAGACCTATGAATCTCATGAATGACCTCATGAGCCATAACCACACTTTCCAAAATGAACCTACCTTTAATAAAGGCAGTTTGGTTAGATGAAATAAGTTTGTCACACAAAGGGGAGACCCTAGTGGTCATGGCCTTGGAGAAAATTTTAACAGCACAATTGCTTAAACTAATAGGTCTAAAGTTTTTCATATCTCTAGCCATAGGAACTTTAGGAATGAGGGTAATGATGGCATAGTTCAGCTTATACATATCTAGAACACCAATCTCAAAATCTCTAACCATCCACATAAAATCCTCTTTAATTAAATCCCAGAAAGTTTGGTAGAATAAAAAAGAAAGGCCATCAGGGCCAGGAGCACCACTGGCAAAAGAACTCATTATAGCTTGTTTGATTTCATCTTCAGAAAAAGATCTCTCTAGGGTAGGGATGGCAATGGGTCGGGTTTGGGGCGGGTGGAGCTGGTCCAAATCCAACCCATGACCCATCTTCCTACCCTCAGCCCATCCACCAAATTATCCATGGGCACAACTTGTGCCCATGCCCAAACCCGCTGGATACCCACATACCCATGCAGCTCCATGGGCATAGAAAAGTCAGCATGAAGCCTTTCCAAAGATCAAATTAACTCGTCATCATTCACTCACAAATGACAACATAAGCTACATGCATAATTAGGCGACAAGTAATACGATGAGTCCTTAAGTGTGACATACCAGAGGTTGATTCTGCAGCATATGGCTCATGGCACAAGTTGCATATTTCTTGCCATTTCCCTTTGATTTGCTCTTTCTACTGTCACGGCATATGGCCCCACATGTCATACAAGTATCCATTGGATATCCATGGAGCACAAACTATAACCATGCCCAACCCGGCTGTTCGTGGGTATCCATATCCACGGACCCATGGGCAGAAATGTGCTCCATACCCTTGCCCAACCGGGTCGGGTATCCTTGGGTATCCAGATCCATGGATAAAATTGCCATCCCTACTCTAGGGCTTCTCTTTCCTCATCACAAACCATTTCATCCACCTCCCAGAAATCAGCATCTAAATGAATGTCAGGTCTAGGTTCAAAAGCAAACAACTCCTTATAAAAGGAAGTAGCCACATCAAGCATATCTTTGGTGGAAGTAACCACCCCCCTGGGCTGTTCAGTTCAGTAATATGGTTCTTTCTATGTCCATGGTTAGCAAGAGCCTGAAAATAGGCATTGTTCCTATCCCCCTCTAAGATTTTCCCGTCCCTCGATCTCTGCCATAAGGCAGTCTCTTCTTTTTTCCAAATATCATCAAGCTCTTGTTTGACATTTTTCATCCTCTCGGAATCATCCGCAGAAAGCTGTTGAGATTCAGAGAGGACATCAAGGGCATCAAACTCCATAAGGAGTGCCTTTTTCTTTTTTTTAAAGCAGCTTCTCTGTTAATGTTCCAACCCTTGATTTTTTCCTAAGCACTTTAGCTTTAATCATCCAATTGTCAGCAGAAGACTTAGAGGAGGCCACGGAATTCCAAGCTTCTGTAACCACCTGGTGGAACCCAGGTTGGGCTAACCACCATTTCTCAAACCTGAATGGTTTGGGGTTAGTTGGAGCCCTAGCACCAGTATCAAGTACTAAAGGTGTGTGATCACTCCCAACCCCGGGAAGAGCAGTCAAGGTAGAAAAGGGAAAATGAGCATCCCAGTCCACAGAAGTGAACACTCTATCAAGGACAGCAAAAATTGGAGAGCTCTGATTATTAGACCAGGTGAAGACTCTATTAGAAATAGAAATTTCCATCAGGGCCCATCTATTGACCCAGTCATTAAAGAGGAAGGTAGTTTGTTGATTAACATGCCCACTGCTTTTCTCAGTTTCATTTCTAACTAAATTGAAATCCCCACACACCATAATAGGATAAGAAGCAACATTCAAAGTATCATGCAACTCGGCTATAAAATCCATCTTAAATTCTAAGTAAGCAGAACCATAAACCAACACCATCTGCCAAATAAATCCATCAGTCTTATTTTTGATAGTAGCTACAATAGAAAATCTTTGGTTAATAAAACCAATAATCTCAAAAACATTTTCTTTAAAGCCCAAAAGGATCCCACCAGTAGTATTATCAGCAGGTAAAAAGTGCCAAGCATAGTCATTAAATTTGTCAATAGTTTTGAGGAAACCCTCAGCAATAACTTCTCTTTTAGTTTCTTGGAACCCAATAAAGTCAGGGTTAGTTTTGGCAATAGTATCACATAGGCACTGAATTTCCCCAGGTTGTCCAAGGCCCCTAATATTCCAAATTAGACCTATCATAACTAAGCAATTTTAAAAGGGTGAGATAAGCCACAAGTCTTGGTCTTAGTCAGTACGGTGGGTGTTCTTCTGCAAGCATTAGCAGTGCCCACTGGCTTACAGAAAGAAGCACTCACAGGTGTGCTAACTAAATCATTAACCTCAAGATCAAGATTCTCAGGAAGAACATTTTCGTAAGGGTCTGTCTAGGACACATCTAGATGTGATATAGTTATGCCACATCTAAGCTGATTTTCACTCTGTTTGTGGTCTATTTTTTTTGTCCTAGTTTTTTTTTATTTCTTGTTGATGCATTATATACTTGTGGGAGGTTAGATGTGACATCCTTAAAAAACATCTAGATGTGAATTAGACAAACTGTTTCCGTAATTTGTTTGTACAAGCTGATAGTAGGAATATTAATTTTGTTTCCATAATAAGCATATGTATATATACGTACACCCGGTAAAACAAGAACATGCAGTCACGTACATACTGCATATGGCTCAATCATCCATCCATCCACAGTGAACACCTATCTCTCTCTTTCTGTTAGAACAGAAAATTCCATAGAAAAATATCACTCCTGTGCAGCCTGACGTTTCCACGGCGCTACGACCGGCCTGGCGGGGCGGCGGCTAGGGTGGCGGAGACAGTCGCAGAGCCGCCGGAAGAAGTCGACGACCGGCTGGATCCGCGACAGCAGCACGAAGACCGGCCCGAGCACGCCGCCGGTAACCGTCATGATCGCCATCGGCTCCATCGCCCCCCGCTTCTGGTGAAAGAAAGCTCGCCGCAAGATGCAGAGATTTGGTCTCTGTTGCTAGCTAGGTGAGATGAGGTGAGGTGAATGGAAGGTGACACATCTTATATGCTGCCTTGCTGCGGTAACCGCGGGCAACCAAAACGCAAGTCTATTTATGGAGGCAGGGAGCAGTTATCAGTGCTTGGCCAAGGTCTGACTCAGTGCATGCAAGTTGAAACAGACAGCAGATTCTTTTTCAGGTAAACACCAAATACATAATGGTAATACCAGTTGCAACATCAGAGGGCGATTACATATACATACATATACTATATACTGATGATTGATACGATACATAGAGATGGTGCTACTCATGTCTGGGAGCATGGTAATTTCCCTGCCATGAGAAGCATGGATGGAAACAGTAAAACGCAAATGGTACATCCATTAGCCAGGTTAATCAAACTAATTACTACCATCCTCGACAACACGATACAGACTCACTCGGTTATTAGAATCCGTTGTTTTACTACTACTATTACTACTACTGCTGCTTCCTCTACCGATATGATCCTAGTCGAGCTTTTCAGCCAGCGGTTACAATGCAAGCAAGAACTGCTATAAACCCCAGAATAATTTCCTGGCGTCAAATAAGATAAAATAAGCGATTACCTGCTCCGCGCATCTCGAGGCACTCCGATCATCATGGGTCACATCCATGGCGATCTTGGATATGAGCAGGAAATAATACCATCATGGTCCTTCGATGGTGATCCTGCTGAAGGAGCGGGAAATGCCGTCGCCTCCCTTGAGGCTGTGGAGCTCCGACTGGATCGTCTCCATGATCTTGGCCTCTTCCAGGTCCGGCGTCGGCACCCTCACATGCATCGACCCTTGCTTCGCGGGGCCGACGCTGTCCTGGTTCCTCAGAGCTTGCTGCTTCACATAGTTGTACAGCTCCTGGTGGAATGGATGGTCGTACGAGTAGCAGTCGACTTCGTCCGACGACGAGCCTGAACCGGACCCTTCCCTCTTGCAGAAGTGCGGGAGTGACGCGTAGTCCATAACCTGCGCGATTGCCAGCAAATACAGTGGGTTTTAATCAGAAACTCGCCAGTGTATCATGTATCATGGCTGGATGGGGCTCATCAGCAGCTACAAAGTCAGATCAGCTGGACCACCCAAAAATCAGGAAGCCAGTTGTTAGCACTACTTTCCGGTCAGTTTATTCGATTTTGCACCGATAGGAAGTGTGTTCTATTCTATCAGAGAATATAAGATGGGCGTGTGTAATGTTGTGCCCACTACCATAAAGAATATAAGATTAATTAAGAATATATACCTTCAGTAATTCATCTCTTCCAGGGCCATACAAGACTTTGATCTTCTTTTTAGTTCGCTCTTGTAAAAGAGGCTTCACAACCTGGCCATCAGTGAGCAGAAACTCCAATCAGTTTACTGGAAAGATGTAGCTGTGGCAACAGCCAAAAAATAAATCAAGTATACGTGCACTGACCTTCCAACATGCCGAAAAAACATATGGAGCGTTCACGATGTAATACGTCTCGGTTTTCTCAGGATAATTAAGGTCATCAACAGCTGTTATCGTGCTCAACATCTGTATCATGCACAAAATATTGATAAAGCACATTAAAAATATTTATTTTCCTCGAAAACTAAATGCACTTGGCAGGCAAAAATTCAATGCGTAAACACAAACAAGCGCAGCCCATGGGTTGCTAGATCAAATACAGCAGTGTAACTGGCAACCAGCAAAGATGCAGATCTCAGTCTGATATCAGGTAATTTCCATCCTAGATTCATGTTATTGAGGTTCTGGCATGCACATATGGCACCTTCAGCACATGAATCTTGATCAGTACTAAGGTTGGACTGGATCTCAAATTCTGTAAAACACATCTCTTAGACAAATAAAATCTGGCATAGCTAGGCCAAATGTTCTGTGTTTTAAAATGCTCTTAACTTATAAGGCTGTGTATCTTTGTGGTCCAAATATATTCATTGACATTACGTAATAAATACTATATGTCGTCGTGTTCGAGAAAGAAAAACGATGTCATTCCATGACACCACACCTGACAAACAGTAATTAGGTAGTCCAACACTATCACTGGCCCCATTAAGCAACATGCACATAACTTTCTGACCAGCTGACACCTCACTCAGAATAGACAACTCCGATGTCAAGGATCGGGACAGGATGACCGAAAGAAACCAAATCATATCAGAAATGATAATAGAAGGAGAAGCAAACGAGGGAACAAAAGTATGAGATATTTTATCAGGCCCACAGATGACTTGATGGAGGGAACAAATGTATATGAGAGATTGTATCAGGTCCAAGACAACTGTGAGCAGTGCTTCAGTCTTCATGACTCCATATCTTTTAGTTAAACAATTGGACCACTAGTTCTAATAACGGAGGAATATATTAATAATGTTACTTCCTGTTATCTCAGTAATTATGCAGTTTGGCAGAACTAGAAAAGTACTGTCAACTGTGCCAAGAATTCGGTCTTCGACTAACAGAAACAAGAGGCCTAATGTATTCCTTCAAAGTTCATACCACTCATTGCGAATTGTCATTACAAATGAACTCGATTCTAAACATGATATTGTATTCTTGATTCTATTTCCCCTTCAACTCCTATTATTTCAGACAGCTTGATGACATGTAGATGAATTCTAGGACTGTTGCCAAATGTTTACGCTCAGATATGTTATAAAAAAAAACACAGATGCAAGAAACTTATGGAGACTTCAGTTCAGATCCTTCAGAAGTTATACAAAAATTCTGATCAAAATTTAAGAATGCAAGAAATAGCCTACCTTTATTTGGTTCAAAGCAGAAAGCTTCAGGCCAGTCATATCCATAACTTTCAAGCAGGTGTTAATCTGTTTTCCGGACATCTCAGATGCACCTGGCTAATGAAGAGAAACAAATATACTTAGTACTATATGTTTATGTAAATCTGTTCAATGAATATGAATAATGAATAAAAAAGCACTCACCAGGACAACACGATCTCGATACTCATTCATCTGTATGTGAGACTGCAAATAGTAGTTCACCTGCAGCAAAATGAGATATTTTAGAAGAAAAAAGGTCAAAAAATAGTATTGTGTGTCCCTATTAGTTAATTGGTCTAATTAGTAGCTAACTGACAGTCCTGTGTCTCAAGAAAAAAAATCATTTATCTGATCATTAATCTTGGTAGTACTTGATTACTGCAACTCAGTCTCAGAACTAGTGGTATAATCCCTTGCAATATTTTGGATTTAAACCCAAAGACTGTGAATTCCAAGACAGTTAACACTTAACACCTACCGATGCTCTGTCAAAGGTACTGAGCCCAACACCGAATGCATAGACAGGTTGACCCTGCAAAAGGCAACCATAAGAAATTAGAGCAAGGGCATCACCTAGTACAGACGATGCAAACTTCTTGAAAATGGAAAGAATGGTTTATGAACATCTTCAGACTAGTTGCCCGACTAAAGGAAGGCATATTATTACCAGTATTAATTAAATATAATCAGAGATGTAATGTTTGCTCGTAACCAGCTAGTCAGCAGGAACTGATCAAATGGCACCATCAAAAGCATGGAAATAAAGACAAAACTGGGCCTGATTATTGTACCTGCTTGGAATATCCTGTTAATCCAACAAGTAGTGTATCACGAATAGATCTATACAAATCAGCGGGCAATATTGGTTTCTGCATCGAAATAAAATGGTGGTTGCTGGTCAGAGGAATAACATATGCTAAAACAATAGTAGTACTACAGTGCTGTACAACTATAAAAAAAACAAGACTTTGTTGACGGTAAAAGGCAATTACGGCTAGAACGCTGTCAATCTCATTCTGAAGCCTCCAATTCAAGCAATCCATTAGCTGCACCAAACGATCAAATGCTTTATATTGCAGATAACAAGTTGCTTCATCAACAGTACATCATATAAGCTTCTGTAATAAGCTTTTTTTAAGGAATCTGTAATAAGCTTTTATTTACCATTTTATATGCTTTAGGAACGTTCCATTCTCTGGCCTTGAGAAAACGCAGCAGAGTCCCTCGTGGATATCCTTGGTGCACATTCTGTACACATAACAGTAATTAAGCACTATTTGTTACCCACTAGCAAGAAGTTTAATCTCAAACAACAGTGTCAGAAACTAACTGGTCGGCAACGCAACACTATACGGTATAAAAATCATGAAAAAGGCGGTGCTGATATCGTGATTCCACCGCGCAGAAGAGATAAAGAAGATAAGAAACTGTTGTTTCTCAGTGGAGCTATCGAATTGCGATCCATCATCAGTGCTTGCGCGGTGCGCATCCAAACGGTTCCACCCGAGAGGTCCACGACGGCGATGATACTCGTCAGGACAAGGACTCGTCATGGACCGAGTAAAGGTCCAAATCGCAAATTGAGACCCCTCTCTCTCTCCCCTAGAACAGTCAAGACGACATAAAAACAAGGTGTGTCAAGATCAGACGACGGCAACTTCTCCGGCCATAACTCGCGCTCGCCGAGCTCCACACGCTGCCTGGATAGGTGGCCCAAGTTCAGCTTAGTTTAGTCCTCGCGTGTGGAGTGGTAAACGGCGCAGACTGCAGAGTCCAGCTCTCCTACCGGTGTGATCATGGGCTCATGGCGTGCTTGACCTTACAAGGTCTTTGTCACTCTAGAAGCGTGCTTGGAAGCAACACTCCAGCAAGCCGTCAGACACGACTTGAAGTATTGAAGGAGTACGAAGGAAAACAGCGTTGGAGCTACAAATAACGAACATGGGAGGCGCCGCGCCGACAAAACAGTTGTGGCTGATGTACCAAAGCTCCTTTTTTTTTCTTTCTTTCTTTCTTTCTTCTTCTTCCCAACCACGGCACGAGTGCCGAAATTGCAATTAGGACCTGACCAAAATACTAGTGCTTTTTTAGATCAAGGAAAGTGCTGGCGCCTCCAACATCTAATGAGGAAAAAAGAATATCTCTATGCGAATAAAAAATAAAATAAGAAGTGATCGCGTATAGCCGAAAGCATAGTTTAGCTACGGATCTCTATCATGGTGACGAACGGCACACAAACGTCAGCTGTATGAGTGGGGGGAAAGGAAAGGGTCATTCCTAAGAACACCCCAAGTGATAATAACAAGAGAATTTCAAGCAAGAGATGCCAGAACCACAATTAAGCTCAAAATCACATAGTATAAGCTGTTAAAGATCCAAAACGTTTCATCGTCTACTAACAAGTAGTAGGACAGCTTTCAAAAAAAAAAAAACAAGTAGTAGGACATGATTTTTTTTTTTTACGAACGGGAGCAAGGAATGAGCTAGGAGAAAGTCACATGGCAAAGAAAATCTCGGATTTGATCAAAATTTGAGCCAAGAACAAGGCAAATCGAAACCTCAGCTGAGCTCGGGCGAAGAAGAGAACCTGCAAGATCCAAACATTATCAAGCTACAAAGTCAGCGAAGTAGGGCGAATCTGCCTAACCACGAACTGAGCAAAATAAAAAGCTTGAGCAAGCAAACCCCCAAAATCCACCAGAAATGGAAAGCAGCACGCGACAACAGAGGCAAAATCTAGACGCAATTCAGCTGCGGCCGACGATGACAACACCAAAACAAGAAATCATGCACAGGAATGCACAGGACAGCAGCGAGAGAACAGAGATCCAGCAAGGGCGGAAGGCGGAGCAGATCGGTACCTGGAATGTGGTCTTGAGCGGCTCCTCAACTGCAGGAAGCAAGGAAGAAAGCAAGGGCGCATCTCAGCGAAACAGGAATGAACGGGGGAGAAGAAAGGTGTGCTTTCATTCCCTTCTCTGAAACGAACAATGGAAAGAAGAGCAAGAGCTGACTCACGCTGCTCCATGAGCACGGAGAACTGCTTGATGGCCTCCTCCGAGGCGGCCGCCATTGCCGGCGACGGTCGTCGCGAGGGGAGGAGGAGGGGGAGACTTGCGGGGCTCTGGAGCTGGAGGCGAGGTCAAACCTCAAACGGGGAGAAAGCAGAGAGATAGAGAGTCTTGTTTGCCTTTTGAGCTCCCCCTGCCAGCAGCCCTCGCTGGTCCGAGGTGACGCTGCTGCGCTCTGCTCCCGCACGCTGCGTATGTGCGTATGTGTGGGGTGGGAGGGGGAGGGGAGGAGGAGGAAGGCGCTGCTTAAGAAGAAGGAAAGGGACAGCAAAAGCCCGTTTTATTTTCGTCTTCTCGTTTGTTTATTTGGGGTTTAACTTGGTTTAGGTTTGGTTTGGTGCTTTTGTGTAAAAGCTGCTGGTAACCACTGTTACTGCCACGGGGTCTCGTTACTTAGGCTGGCGCTTTTCTGCTAGTACCGATGCAGTGCTGTCTAACCTTGCGAGGCAGAGTATAAACACGTGGAACTCACTGTTCCACTGTTAGGCCGAAAGCTGCACACTCCTTCGTCACAAGATTTTTGGGACCAAGGTACTCCCTCCTTTCCTAAATATAAGGCACGTGTTGACTTTTTGAACTTCGTCACACAATTTTAATTATAATTTTCATTTAGTGTATGCCTATGGAACTAAAATAATTTTATAAAGACAAATACAATGATGCTATTGATGCATGTATATATTAATAATCAAAGTTATGCATCAAAGACCGTACAAAATCAAACGCGCCTTATATTTTGAGAAGGAGGAAGAAATACTTTGCATTATGTTTTGAGATAGATCTGACCATATGGGCCGACACAGCCCGGCCCACCTACAAAATGGCTTGGCACAACATGGTCTATGTTGGCCCTTTTATAAAAGGGTCGCACGGTGCCGGCCCGAATGCTTGGGCTCAGAAGGGATCAGCATGGCACGCGACTTAAAAAGTCAGCCCGACATGACACCATTGTGGGCTGGCCCGCGTTAGAAGTTGTAAACAATACACGCTAAAAGGACCAAAATTGCTCTAACAAGACCAAAATATTACTAAAAGGGCCTAAATATTTAGATTAAAAAGGTCAAAACAACCCTAAGAAGTCATGACAATACTAAAATGATAAGGCTTGGCTTTGGGGATCAACATTGATCCATGGCGGCCGAAGGCCGGCCCTTATTCGCATCACGTGCCGGGCCAAAAAACCCTGCCCGCGGGTTGGCCTTACAAGTGCGACCCATATCGCTAGGTTTGTTTCGAGATATATTCACCTTCGTTGCAAAAAATGAAATTTTGGACATACACTTTGTTCATGTATTTGGAATACTAGTAAGGTGGTACTTGCATGGAAAAATTAAAATTCAAAGAAACTATGTAATAATGATCATAGGAACACTCACTATAGAACTATCGACAAATTGTAGGAAGTTTCATATCCCCCTTCAAAATATTGAGGACGCTCCAAAACTTTCGGTACTTGGCTGAAAGATATTTTCTACACACCCACCTTCTTCGTACCCCGCTTCCTTTGTCAACGACTCACCATCAAAATGTTTGTCTATCGTCCCTTCCCTATCATCGAGCTCAATTGATGTTGTGAGACACCGCCAAGCTCAACCTTCGCCTACCAACCACGTATGTGGCCAGGGACATTGGGTGAGTGATGACCCACAAGTATAGGGAATCAATCATAGTCTTTTCGATAAGTAAGAGTATCGAACCCAACGAGGAGCAGAATGAAATGACAAACGGTTTTCAGCAAGATATTTTCTGCAAGCACTGAAATTATGGATAATGGATAGTTTGATAGCAAGGTAATTTGTAACAAGCAACAAATACCAATAGTAACAAAGGTACAGCAAGGTAGCTGTGACGCCCTCGATTCAACCGTACACTAATCATACACGCAAATGTGTACGCTCAAGATTAAGAACTCACGGGAAGATATCACAATATAACTCTAGACACAAATTAAAATAATACAAGCTTTATATTACAAGCCAGGGGCCTTGAGGGCTCGAATACATAAGCTCGAATACACAAGAGTCAGCGGAAGCAACAATATCTGAGTACAGACATAAGTTAGACAAGTTTGCCTTAAGAAGGCTAGCACAAAAGTAACAACGACCGAAAAAGGCAAGGCCTCCTGCCTGGGAGCCTCCTAACTACTCCTGGTCATCGGCGGTCTCCATGTAGAAAAAGGCACCCTTGGTGTAGTAGTAATCGTCGGTGGTGTCGTCTGGCTCCTGAGCTCCACCATCTGGTTGCGACATCCGGAAATAAAGGAAAAGGAGGAAAAGAGGGAGCAAAGCAACCGTGAGTACTCATCCAAAGTACTCACAAGCAAGGATCTACACTACATATGCATCAGTATCAATGAAATGGGTTGTATATGTGGACCGAACTACAGAATGCCAGAAGAGAAGGGGAAAGCCTAGCCTATCGAAGACTAGCATCTTCTAGCATCTTCTAGCATCAAAAGAGATAAGAGTAGAATAAAGTAAAGTAGTAGTAGTGTTATCAACCTCGCCCAGAGATCCTTTTTCGACTCCCTACGAGAAAGCAATCCCAAAGCCATACTGTCCAGTTATCACCTCAAGTATCCAGTTCTAGTTGTATCGATCGGGATACAACTCCAAGTGTCCGTTACCGTAGGACAGGCTATCGATAGATGTTTTCTTCCCTGCAGGGGTGCACCAACTTACCCACCACGCTCGATTAACTCCGGCCGGACACACTTTCCTGGGTCATGCCCGGCCTCAGCCAAACAATACGCTGCAACCCGACCTAGGCTTAATAGAGAGGTCAGCACGCCGGACTA
Source organism: Triticum urartu (assembly GCF_056163025.1). Lineage (NCBI taxonomy): Eukaryota > Viridiplantae > Streptophyta > Magnoliopsida > Poales > Poaceae > Triticum > Triticum urartu. The sequence goes on from NC_141877.1 coordinate 358,975,288, forward strand.
AACCTATGCCCCCAGGGGTCTTGGGCCATCGCCCCGGGAACTCCTGCACGTTGCGAGGGCGGGCGGTGAGCAGACCTAGCTACCTCCTTAAAAAGGCAGGTGCTTACGCAGTCCAACCCGGCGCGCCGCTCAGTCGCTGACGTCTATTAAGCTTCGGCTGATGCATACGATGCAGAACACCCATACAATGCCCATGTGATGGTTAGTGCTATCAGGCCAGAGGCCCCTCAAATCAAATATCCAAATCGTAGTGGATTAGGAACGCGCGGTAACAAGCAGAGACTCACGAAAGATGTGACCTCGTCGCCCCGTCTCGAGGACTTTTTTTGACACCTAAAACAGTAGGAGAGGTTCCTACTGTATATATTGGATTAAAGTATATATTTGATTGCGCAAGGGCTAGGAATGCCCGGCCACGCCTCGTAATTATCTCGTGGGCACCCTCCAGGTCAACCCGTCTCCATGTCACGCACGGGTACCCCTAAGGGTCGACCCGCCTTTCCAAGTAACAGTTGTAAAGTCCAAGTATCCGTGTGTCCAAACATCAAGGGGAAAACCCGAGGAATCACCCCCGGTGAATTCCACTCGATGTAATCATCAAGGTGAACGTAGGAGGACCCACCCTCGAGGTTAACACTTGAGGGGTTGCACGACAAAGCCGTATCGGAAGTGGTTAAGGATGAAATCACCCTCGATGACCACGACCGGATAGCTACACTACAGAGATCTCATCAGGAGTGATGTATGAGGTTCCACCCTCGGCATTCGATGGTAACTCTGCAGAGTCGAGCAACAAAAGGGGCGTGTTGTGATGTGAGGTGTCGGGCTCTGGTCATCAATCACACTGATCGAGTCGTCGATGATGAAGCAGGGGCAACAAGGAACCAGGTGGGGGTCACTGATGGATCACTAACCAACCTATACTAAGCAGTTTAGGATAAGCAGGTAGGTAACAATAAGCAGGTTACAAAAGCAGGCTATGCATCAGAATAGGAGCAATCAATTATAGTAGCAAAATCTAATGCAAGCATGAGAGAATGGAATGGGCAATATCGAGATGATCAAAAGGGAGGGTCTTTCCTAGAAGCTCTGCTGAAAAGGAAGAAGTGTCGTCAGTGACCAGGTCAAACCTAACCAGTGGGTCCCACATGTCATACACAGAGGGCTAACAGTGGATTATTTTAATTAAACATGGTTAATTAGCAGCTGGGCCCCACATGTCAGTGACTAATTAGCTTAACTAATTATTTTTATTTAAAAAACGTTTATTTAACAAAATATGCGGTGGGGCCCGCATGTCAATGACACTGTGTGCCCAGTCAGCACAGTTGACCACGGTCAACGTGGTCAACTGGGGCCAGGGGGCCCATGGGCAGTGACCCAGAGGCGGGCCCTAGGTGTGCCACGTCGGTGGCGTCGAGGTTTCGCTGCCGGCGACCAAAACAGCGGCGGGGCTCGCCGGACTTCGCCAGAAATCACGCAAGGAGGGGGTCCTTAGTCACGGGACTTGGCGCGTTCGAACGAGCAGAGAGTGTCGCGTCCATCTAGGCTAGCGAGAGGCGCCGGGAACGACTAGAGCGGCATCGGCAACGAGCTAAAGCGGCGTCTGATACGTCTCCGTCGTATCTACTTTTCCAAACACTTTTGCCCTTATTTTGGACTCTAACTTGCATGATTTGAATGGAACTAACCTGGACTGACGCTGTTTTCAGCAGAATTGCCATGGTGTTATTTATGTGCAGAAACAAAAGTTCTCAAAATGACCTGAAACTTCACGGGACATCATTTCGGAAATAATAAAAAATCCTTGCAAAAGATGAAGACCAGGGGCCCACACCCTAGCCACGAGGGTGGGGGGCGCGCCTGCCCCCCTAGGGCGCGCCCCCTACCTCGTGGGCCCCCTGGAGCTCCTCCGATCTCGACTCCAACTCTATATATTTGCTTTGGGGGAGAAAAAATCAAGGAGAAGGATTCATCGCGTTTTATGATACGGAGCCGCCGCCAAGCCCTAAAACCTCTCGGGAGGGCTGATCTGGAGTCCGTTCGGGGCTCCGGAGAGGGGAATCCGTCGCCATCGTCATCATCAACCATCCTCCATCACCAATTTCATGATGCTCACCGTCGTGCGTGAGTAATTCCATCGCAGGCTTGCTGGACGGTGATGGGTTGGATGAGATTTATCATGTAATCGAGTTAGTTTTGTTAGGGTTTGATCCCTAGTATCCACTATGTTCTGAGATTGATGTTGCTACGACTTTGCTATGCTTAATGCTTGTCACTAGGGCCCGAGTGCCATGATTTCAGATGTGAACCTATTATGTTTTCATCAATATATGAGAGTTCTTGATCCTATCTTGCAAGTCTATAGTCACCTATTATGTGTTATGATCCGTTAACCCCGAAGTGACAATAATCGGGATACTTACCGGTGATGACCGTAGTTTGAGGAGTTCATGTATTCACTATGTGTTAATGCTTTGGTCCGGTACTCTATTAAAAGGAGGCCTTAATATCCCTTAGTTTCCGCTAGGACCCCGCTGCCACGGGAGGGTAGGACAAAAGATGTCATGCAAGTTCTTTTCCATAAGCACGTATGACTATATTCGGAATACATGCCTACATTACATTGATGAATTGGAGCTAGTTCTGTGTCACCCTAGGTTATGACTGTTACATGATGAACCGCATCCGGCATAATTCTCTATCACCGATCCATTGCCTACGAGCTTTCCATATATTGTTCTTCGCTTATTTACTTCTCCGTTGCTATTGCTATCGTCACTACAAAATACCAAAAACATTACTTTTGCTATCACTACCTTTTGCTACAGTTACCACTACTATCATATTACTTTGCTACTAAACACTATGCTGCAGATATTAAGCTTCCAGGTGTGGTTGAATTGACAACTCAGCTGCTAATACTTGAGAATATTCTTTGGCTCCCCTTGTGTCGAATCAATAAATTTGGGTTGAATACTCTACCCTCGAAAACTGTTGCGATCCCCTATACTTGTGGGTTATCAAGACTATTTTCTGGCGCCGTTGCCAGGGAGCATAGCTCTATTCTTTGAGTCACTTGGGATTTATATCTGCTTATCATTATGAAGAACTTGAGAGATCCAAAAACCAAGATTTATCCCTCCACTACGAGGGGAGGTAAGGAACTGCCATCTAGCTCTGCACTTGATTCACCTTCTGTTTTGAGTAAGCTTCCGACACCTAAATCTGCTTCTGCTATTTGTTCTGATATGTCGTATGTTATTGATGATGCCACTTCTGCTATGCATGATACTTATGATGAAACTACTTCTATGCTTGATACTACTGTGCCACTTGGTGAATTTCTTGATGAACAACTTGCTAGGGTTAGAGAGAATGAAAATATTGAATCTGATAATATTGATGAAAGTGATGATGAAGACTCTCCCTCTAATGAATATGAATCACTTATTATTCCTGAGGGTTATGTTTTTGAAAAAGAAGCCGCTCTAGCTATTTTAGCTTGCAAAGATAGATATGAACTCAAGAGGTTATTAGCTAAATGGAAGCAGCAACCTCTTAATGCTAGAATGAAACCTGACCCTACTTTTGCTACTTCACCTATCTGTGTTACTGATAAGGATTATGAATTCTCTGTTGATCCTGATATAATTACTTTGGTTGAATCTGATCCTTTTCATGGCTATGAATCTGAAACTGTTGTGGCACATCTTACTAAATTAAATGATATAGCCACCCTGTTCACTAATGATGAGAGAACTCGTTATTTTTATATCCTTAAAATATTTCCATTCTCATTAAAGGGTGATGCTAAGATATGGTTTAGTTCTCTAGATCCTGGTTGTGTGCGTAGTCCCCAGGATATGATTTATTACTTCTCTGCTAAATATTTCCCTGCTCATAAGAAACAAGCTGCCTTAAGGGATATATATAATTTTGTGCAAATTGAAGGAGAGAGTCTCCCACAAGCTTGGGGGAGGCTTCTCAAGTTACTTAATGCTTTGCCTGATCATCCTCTTAAGAAAAATGAAATACTTGATATCTTTTATAATGGACTAACCGATGCTTCGAGAGATTACCTGGATAGTTGTGCTGGTTCTGTTTTCAGGGAAAGAACACCGGATGAAGCTGAAATTCTATTGAATAATATGTTGACAAATGAAAATAATTGGGCACTTCCTGAGCCTATTCCTAAACCAACTCCGAAGAAAAGAGGTGTTCTATTTCTCAGTCCTGAAGATATGCAAGAGGCAAAGAAATCTATGAAAGAAAAAGGTACTAAAGCTGAAGATGTTAAGAATTTACCTCCTATTGAAGAAATACCTGGTCTTAATTTACCGCCTGTTAAAGAAACATATGATCTTAATCCTTCACCTATTGAAGAAACTCATGGTCTTGATAACCCGACACAGGTAGTAAAGGTAAATTCTCTCTATAGATATGATAAAGCTGAAATCCCATTTACTAATATTGCTAGCCCATGCTTAGATGAGTTTGATAAATTTATGGTTAAGCAAGAAGATTTTAATGCTTATTTTGGTAGACAATTGAAATACAATTCAAACATGCTTGAACACTTGGGTGATTATATGGCTAATGTAAAAGGTGAACTTAAACTTATTAGTAAACATGCTTCTATGGTTACCACTCAAGTAGAACAAGTACTTAAGGCTCAAAATGATTTGCTCAATGAATTGAATAGTAAGAATAATGATTATGCTGTTAGAGTGGCTACTAGAACTGGTAGAATGACTCAGGAACCTCTGTATCCTCAAGGCCACCCTAAGAGAATTGAGCAAGATTCTTAGAGAAATAATATAGATGCACCTAGTCCTTCTAAAAGGAAGAAAAAGAAAAATGATAGGAGTTTGCATGCTTCTAGTGAACCTATTGCTGAAACACCTGAGAATCCAAATGATATTTCTATTTCTGATGCTGAAACACAATCTGGTAATGAACCTGAAACTAGTGATAATGTTAATGATATTGTTCATGATGATGCTCAACCTAGTAATGATAATGATATAGAAATTGAACCTGTTGTTGATCTTGATAACCCACAATCAAGGAATCAACGTTATGATAAGAAAGACTTTGTTGCTAGGAAACACGGAAAAGAAAGAGAACCATGGGTTCAGAAACCCATGCCTTTTCCTCCCAAACCATCCAAGAAAAAGGATGATGAGGATTTTGAGCGCTTTGCTAAAATGATCAGACCTATCTTTTTGCGTATGCGATTAACTGATATGCTTAAAATGAATCCTTATGCTAAGTACATGAAAGAAATTGTTACAAATAAGAGAAAGATACCGGAAGCTGAAATTTCCACCATGCTTGCTAATTATACTTTTAAGGGTGGAATACCAAAGAAACTTGGAGATCCAGGAGTACCCACTATACCATGCTCCATTAAAAGAAATTATGTTAAAACTGCTTTATGTGATCTTGGAGCCGGTGTTAGTGTTATGCCTCTCTCTTTATATTGTAGACTTGATTTGAATAAGTTGACACCTACTGAAATATCTTTGCAAATGGCTGATAAATCAACTGCTATACCTGTCGGTATTTGTGAGGATGTGCCTGTTGTCGTTGCAAATGTTACTATTTTAACAGACTTTGTTATTCTTGATATTCCCGAGGACGATAGTATGTCTATTATTCTTGGAAGACCCTTTTTGAATACTGCAGGGGCTGTTATTGATTGCAACAAAGGCAATGTCACTTTTCATGTTAATGGTAATGAGCATACGGTACACTTTCCGAGGAAACAACCTCAAGTTCATAGTATCAACTCTATTGGAAAAATTTCATCAATTATATTTGGAGGTTTTGAATTTCCTCTTCCTATTGTCAAGAAGAAATATGATATTCTTATTATTGGAGATGTGCATATCCCCATTGAGGTAACATAGTGTTATTCGAAATTTCTCCGGTTCCATGTTATTCGGAATGAGTTCGTTAACAAGACTTGATCAACCTGGTTAGTGGATTCCTCTTGATGAGCATGAGATGGATGAAACTAGAAGGCACAAACTTCTGTACCCTCCTTTTACTTTCTGTTATTTATATTAAATTAAATAAAAATAAGTATTTTCCATCTATTATCTGAATTATCCGTGTAATATAAAAATACCCCGAAAATAAAAGTTCTCCAAATGCCTGGAAATTTAAATATGATTTTTTCTGGAATATTTGAGAATATTTGGCACTGAGAACACAGCACGGGGGGCATCCACTTGGCCACGAGGGTGGATGGCGCGCCCCTGCCTCATGGGCCCACGGTGGCCCTCCTCCACTTATTCCTGCACCCACACACTTCTTCTTCCTCCCACAAACACGAATATCCAGCTCAAGCACGAGTTCTAGCTCATTTTGCTGCGATTTTCGATCTCCTTGCTCAAAGCACCTCTCACAAAACTGCTTGGGGAGATTGTTCCTTGGTATGTGACTCCCCCATTGGTCCAATTAGTTTTTGTTCTAATGTTTTATTCATTGCAAATTTGTGCTGCCTAGGTGACCATGTTCTTGAGCTTGCATGTCAAATTTATATGGTCAAAAGTAGTTTCTTTGCATGATATAGGCTCTAGGCACTTGTAGGAGTAGTTGCTATCAATTTTGTTAAGTTTGGTTTACTTTTATTTGAAGTTACTAAAAATTTCAGAAATTTTTCAGAGGAAGAAATATGCTTAGGAAAATGTACCAAGGTGGTTCTTCAAGGAAGCAAGGACCCAGGCTTGGAATGCGTGATGCTGATGAAGAGCCACCAAGAGACGCTCCAGTGCGTCCTTGTGAATGGCCTTCGGAAAACTTTATGGATCAAGTAGGAATTAAGGAAGAATTTAACGCATATTTGTGTAACGCTGATCTTGTGAGATTCGAGGAAGAAAAGTGCAGCCAGTATCACTATCTCACTAGTTCCTTTGTGAGGAGGTTTGAATTTTCATCTTCACATAATTCTCCAACTGTCCTGTTTGATCTTTATGAAAATTCTTACACTATGGACTTAGAGGATTTTACCACCGCTTGCAAACTTCCACAATGGGGCAGTGTCAGGGAACCTCGCAAATATGAATTTAGAGATTTTCTTGCTAGTATAACTGTGGGGGAATCTAGAGATATAACACAAGCTACCATTGGGAGCATTCACTTTCCTGCTATACATTATTTTTCTCTCTTCATAGGTAGATGCATTAATGGTAAAGATGAGGCATGTCACATGTGTGTCCCTGACCTCAGTATTCTTAGGAGTGCTGTGTTAGGAGATAAATCTTATAATTTGAGAGCCATTATTGCACGTAGGTTGCATCTGAATAGATTTAATGGAGATTTCTTTGGTGGAATTTATGCAACCCGCATAGCTAATTTTCTTGGTATAGCCATACGTGAAGATGATATTGAGTTGCCTCCTGCTTATTTGGATTATGAGGCTATGGTTCACCACCAGTTTGTCGAGAGGAATAAATCACCTCTCCAGTATCGCTAGCTGCTGCATCTTAGTACGACCCCAACTATTATTATGGATATCCGCCAGGCCAGCCGTTGCCATAGACCAACTTAGGCCAAAAGCCTAACCTTGGGGGAGTACGTATTTCTCACCAACATTATATTCATGTTCACACACTCATTGCTAGATGTCGGTGCTCATACTTTTTCACTGTAATATCCATGCTAGTTTATTTTCCTTTTTATGCTTTCTTCTTGTGTGTTTAATAAACCTTAAGGAAAAACCAAAAAAAATTAGTTGTAGTTTTTAATTAGTTTACTTTCTATGCTTGTAGTAGTAACTAAAAAGAAACCCCAAAGAGATTTCATGTTCTTCTTTTGCTTGTTGGGAGCTTTTTCGTGTAAATAGTTTTATTTCTTTTCTTTTCTTTGGGGGTCGATAGGAGAAGACCATAATTAAATTGTTGAAGTGGCTCTTATATGCATTATTGTTGATCTGACAAAAGAGCCCATATTGCCTTATCCTCTCCTGTTTATTGAATGCTTGCAGATTCCAGCTTAGTTCAATGCACGTGCACTATTATTATTATCCACATTGTTTGGTCGTGCAAGTGAAAGGCAATTATGACGATATATGATGGACTGACTGAGATGAGAAAAGCTGGTATGAACTCAACCTCTTTTGTTTTTGTAAATATGATTAGTTCATCGTTCCTGATTCAGCCTATTATGAATGAACATGTTTGCAATGATAACTAGAGATCATAGTTTCTTGTGCCATGCTTGATTAGCTAGGAGCCTATAATGGTTTACCTTGCGTGCCAACATGCTATTAAAATGGTTGTGATGTGGTATGATAGGGCGGTATCCTCCTCTGAATGATTTAAGTGACTTGACTTGGCGCATGTTCACGCATGTAGTTGAAACAAAATCAACATAGCCTTCATGATATTTATATTCATGGTGGGTTATATCCTACTCATGCTTGCATTCGATGTTGATTAATTTTAATGCATGTTCATGACTATTGTCGCTCTCTAGCTGGTCGCTTCCCAGTGTTTTGGTAGCCTTCACCTGTACTAAGCGGGAATACTGCTTGTGCATCCAACTCCATAAACCCCAAAGTTGTTCCATATGAGTCCACCATACCTACCTATATACGGTATCTACCTGCCGTTCCAAGTAAATTTGTATGTGCCAAACTCTAAACCTTCAAATAAATATCCTGTTTTGTATGCTCGAATAGCTCATGTATCAACTAGGGCTGTCCGTATCTTCCATGTTAGGCGGGTTATTCTCAAGAGGAGTGGACTCCGCTCCTCACTCACGAGAAAGTGGCTGGTCACCGGGATGCCCAGTCCCATGCTTTATGCAAACTAAATCAAAATAATTGCAAACAAAACTCCCCCTGGGACTCTTGTTAGTTATAGGCACTCGTTGTTTCGAGCAAGCCATGGATTGATGCTTGTTGGTGGAGGGGGAGTATAAACTTTACCATTCTGTTTTGGAACCGCCTATAATGTGTGTAGCATGGAAGATATCGCCATCTCTTGGTTGTTATGTTGACAATGAAAGTATACCGCTCAAAATATTATTCACCTCTATTTCAAAACCGAGCTCTGGCACCTCTACAAATCCTTGCTTCCCTCTGCGAAGGGCCTATCTATTTACTTTCATGTTGAGTCATCATCCTCTTATTAAAAAGCACCAGTTGGAGAGCACCGCAGTCATTTGCATTCATTACTGTTAGTTTACATTGAGTATGACTTGACTGGATCTCTTTTACCATGAATTACAATGTCTAGTTAGTCCTTGATCTTTAAAGGTGCTCTTCATTTATGTTTTGCGGTCTCGGAAAGGGCTAGCGAGATACCATCTTGTTATATCATATTATGATTGTTTTGAGAAAGTGTTGTCATCCGAGATTCATTATTATTGCTCACTATTTGATTATGCCATTGATATGAGTAAACATGAGACCTATGCGTTATTGTGAATATGGTTAGTTCATAATCTTTGCTAAAAACTTGAATGTTGGCTTTACATATTTACAACAACAAGAGCAAACAGAGTTTGTAAAAGTTTTTCTTTATCACTTTCAGTTTGTCAACTGAATTGCTTGAGGACAAGCAAAGGTTTAAGCTTGGGGGAGTTGATAGGTCTCCATCATATCTACTTTTCTAAACACTTTTGCCCTTGTTTTGGACTCTAACTTGCATGATTTGAATGGAACTAACCTGGACTGACGCTGTTTTCAGCAGAATTGCCATGGTGTTATTTATGTGCAGAAACAAAATTTCTCGGAATGACCTGAAACTTCATGGAACATCCTTTTGGAAATAATAAAATATCCTTGCAAAAGATGAAGACTAGGGGGCCCACACCCTAGCCACGAGGTTAGGGGGGCGCCTGCCCCCTAGGGCGCGCCCCCTACCTCGTGGGCCCCCCGGAGCTCCTCCGATCTCGACTCCAACTCTATATATTTGCTTTGGGGGAGAAAAAATCAAGGAGAAGGATTCATCGCGTTTTATGATACGGAGCCGCCGCCAAGCCCTAAAACCTCTCGGGAGGGCTGATCTGGAGTCCGTTCGGGGCTCCGGAGAGGGGAATCCATCGCCATCGTCATCATCAACCATCCTCCATCACCAATTTCATGATGCTCACCGCCGTGCGTGAGTAATTCCATCATAGGCTTGCTGGACGGTGATGGGTTGGATGATATTTATCATGTAATCGAGTTAGTTTTGTTAGGGTTTGATTCCTAGTATCCACTATGTTCTGAGATTGATGTTGCTATGACTTTGCTATGCTTAATGCTTTTCACTAGGGCCTGAGTGCCATGATTTTAGATCTGAACCTATTATGTTTTCATTAATATATGAGAGTTCTTGATCCTATCTTGCAAGTCTATAGTCACCTATTATGTGTTATGATCCGTTAACCCCGAAGTGACAATAATCGGGATATTTACCAGTGATGACCGTAGTTTGACGAGTTCATGTATTCACTATGTGTTAATGCTTTGGTCCGGTACTCTATTAAAAGGAGGCCTTAATATCTCTTAGTTTCCGCTAGGACCCCGCTGCCACGGGAGGGTGGGATAAAAGATGTCATGCAAGTTCTTTTCCATAAGCACGTATAACTATATTCGGAATACATGCCTACATTACATTGATGAATTGGAGCTAGTTCTGTGTCACCCTAGGTTATGACTGTTACATGATGAACCACATCCGGCATAATTCTCTATCACCGATACATTGCCTACGAGCTTTCCATATATTGTTCTTCACTTATCTATTTTTCCGTTGCTATTGCTATCGTCACTACAAAATACCAAAAACATTACTTTTGCTATCATTACCTTTTGCTACCGTTACCACTACTATCATATTACTTGGTACTAAACACTTTGCTACAGATATTAAGTTTCCAGGTGTGGTTGAATTGACAACTCAGCTGCTAATACTTGAGAATATTCTTTGGCTCCCCTTGTGTCGAATCAATAAATTTGGGTTGAATACTCTACCCTCGAAAACTGTTGCGAGCCCCTATACTTGTGGGTTATCAGCGTCGGAGTTCGAGCGCTAGTGGAAACGGAGCTAGGAGGAACGAGGAGGCGCACTAATGGTGGCGTTGGACTCACACGAGCTCCCGGAGCTCGATGCGAGGCTCAGCCGCGTGTTATAGTGGCGAAGGCCACGACGGCGAGCTCGTCGGTGGTGATGCGTGCGGGTGCTAGCAGAGCGGCGGCTACGGCGGCGGAATAGCTCGGGAGAGAGAGGGGAAAGAAGCGCAGGCTCACGGTGCTCCTGCAGATGTGCTCAAGCGTGCTCGAGGAGGGCTCGGTGCGGCGGAATCGACGGCGAAGCTCGTCGGAGCAGAGGAGGAATACGGCGACGTAGGGGACGATGCAGAGGCGCTCCTGCTCGGGTGATTCGTCGGGGAGGAAGAGGAGGTCGAGGCGGTCCTTCTTGGCGCGGAGGTGAGGTGAGGCGGTGTTGGGGACCGCATGCGTTACAGCGGCGGGGCCACAACGGCGCTCGGATGCGGTGGGGAATGGGAGAGGCGGAGAGGGCAAGCAGCAGCTCATGGGGAAGGGGGGAAAAGATATCTTCGGGGGGCAGGGTGTCGACGCTGGCGTCCTTATCCTCCCCGCGGCACCTGCAGCGGCATGGCTGGCGAGGTGGGTTCGGCAGCAACGCCCCTGTTGCGGCCTGAGACCGAGGAACAGAGCGGGGGGATAGACCGGTGCGAGGGGGGGGCAACTGGGCTGGCTCGGGTGGGTTAGGTGGGCCGGCCCAGGTGGGTTCGGTCCAGGGAGGGGGTTGCTCTTTCTCTCTCCCTTTTATTATTTTTCTTTTTCCAGTAGCTTTTGCATTTTATTTTGCCACAAATGACTTTGCAAAAATATGCCACTGGCCAAAAAAAATTCAAAGAAGTACTGTGCACTGCCACAAAAATGTTGGGAATGTTTTGAATCCCTTTGGATTTATTCAAAAATAATAGGGCATTTTAAAAGGCTGTTTTGGCTCTGTTAAAAAGCATTAGGCCCATTTAGAGTTGATGATGATGTTGTGTTCCTTAACAGAAAATAGTTTTGGATTATTTGCTAAAAGGTGAACATTTTTCCAACAAGTTTTGATCAACTTCATTTTGCACTTTGAAGTTGAATGGAATTCAAAGAAGGAATTTGAAATGATATATTTATCCCAACATGATTATCATTACAAATCTCAGTAGCTTAGCATCATCATGATGGATTTCTGTAGCTCCATTGCATAGGGGTGTTACAATAGCCCAATCCTTTTTATAGCTAAGGACAAGCTAGAACTCTCTCTTATAGCAAGCAAAGCGTTCTTGAGGACACATGGGAATTCATCTAGTCACTTTCATCATGTTTATTTGATTCGTGTTCGTTACTTTCATAATTTGATATATGGGTGCACCGGTGCTTGGGTGTTGTTCTTACTTTAACAAGCCTACCACTTATGATTACCCCCTCTCGCAAGCATCCACAACTACGAAAGAAGAATTAAGATAAATCTAACCATAACATGAAACATATGGATCCAAATGAGCCCCTTACGGAATAGCGCATAAACTAGGGTTTAAGCTTCTGTCACTGTAGCAACTCATCATCTAATTACTACTCCACAATGCTTTCCCTTAGGCCCAAGTATGGTGAAGTGTCATGTAGTCGACGTTCACATCACACCACTAAAGGAAGCAAAGACATACATATCATCAGAATATGAAATGAATACCAAATTCACATGATTACTTATAACCGGACTTCTCCCATGTCCTCAAGAACAAAAGTAACTACTCGCAAATGATATTGATGTTCAAGATCAGAGGAGTATTGAATATCATTAAGGATCTGAACATATAATCTTCCAACAAATAAACCAACTAGCATCACCTACAAGATGTAGTCAACACTACTAGCAACCCAGAGGTGCCAATTTGAGGTTTTGAGACAAAGATTGAATACAAGATATGAACTAGGGTTTGAGATGAGATGGTGCTAGTGAAGATGTTTATGAAGATTGGTCCTCCCATGATGAGAGGATCGTTGGTGATATCGATGGCTTCGATTTCCCCCTCCTGGAGGGAAGTTTCCTCGGCGGAATCGCCTCGCCGGAGAGCAAAAGTGCTCTGATACGTCTCCAACGTATCTATAATTTTTGATTGTTCCATACTATTATATTATCTGTTTTGGATGTTAATGGGCTTATTTATACACTTTTATATTATTTTTGGGACTAACCTACTAACCCAAGGTCCAGTGCAAATTGCTGTTTTTTTTGCCTATTTCAGTGTTTCACAGAAAAGGAATATCAAACGGAATAAAATCTTCTGGAGAGTTATTTTTGGAACAAACATGATCCAGGGGACTTGGAGTGGATGTCAAGAAACCAACGAGGAGGCCACGAGGCAGGGGGCGCGCCTACCCCCTGGGCGCGCCCTCCTCCCTCATGGGCCCCTCGTGGCTCCACCGACCTACTTCTTCCTCCTATATATATATATATATATTCATATACCCCGAAAACATCCAGGAGCACCACGAAACCCTATTTCCAACACCGCAACCTTCTGTACCCAAGAGATCCCATCTTGGGGCCTTTCCCGGAGCTCCACCGGAGGGGGAATCGATCACGGAGGGCCTCTACATCAACTCCATGGCCCCTCCATGATGTGTGAGTAGTTTACCTCAGATCTTTGGGTCCATAGTTATTAGCGATATGGCTTCTTCTCTCTCTTTGGATCTCAGTACAAAGTTCTCCTCGATCTTCTTGGAGATCTATTCGATGTAATTCTTTTTGCGGTGTGTTTGTCGAGATCCGGTGAATTGTGGGTTTATGATCAAGTTTATCTATGAACAATATTTGATTCTTCTCTGAAATATTTTATGTATGATTTGTTATCTTTGCAAGTATCTTTGAATTATCAGTTTGGTTTAGCCTACTAGATTGATCTTTCTTGCAATTGGAGAAGTGCTTAGCTTTGGGTTCAATCTTGCGGTGTCCTTTCCCAGTGACAGCAGGGGTAGCAAGGCACGTATTGTATTGTTGCCATCGAGGATAAAAAGATGGGGTTTATATCATATTGCTTGAGTTTATCCCTCTACATCATGTCATCTTGCCTAATGCATTACTCTGTTCTTATGAACTTAATACTCTAGATGCATGCTGGATAGCGGTCGATGTGTGGAGTAATAGTAGTAGATGCAGAATAGTTTCAGTCTACTTGTCATGGACGTGATGCCTATATACATGATCATGCCTAGATATTCTCATAATTATGCACTTTTCTATCAATTGCTCGACAGTAATTTGTTCACCCACCGTAATACTTATGCTATCTTGAGAGAAGCCACTAGTTAAACCTATGGCCCCGTTTATTCTCCTTTATATTAATCTCCCATCAACAAGCTATTTCTGGCACCGTTTATTTTGCAATATTTACTTTCAATCTATATCATAAAAATACCAAAAATATTTATCTTATTATTATTATCTCTATCAGATCTCACTCTTGTAAGTGACCATGAAGGGATTGACAACCCCTTTATCGTGTTGGTTGCGAGGTTCTTATTTGTTTGTGTAGGTACGAGGGACTTGCGTGTAGTCTCCTACTGGATTGATACCTTGGTTCTCGAAAACTGAGGGAAATACTTATGCTACTTTGCCGCATCGATATCACCCTTTCCTCTTCAAGGGAAAACCAACGCAGTGCTCAAGAGGTAGCAAGAAGGATTTCTGGCGCCGTTGCTGGGGAGATCTACGCACAAGTCAAGACATAGCAAGTACCCATCACAAACTCTTATCCCTCGCATTACATTATTTGCCATTTGCCTCTCGTTTTCCTCTCCCCCACTTCACCCTTGCCGTTTTATTCGCCCTCTTTTTCCACTCGCCTCTTTTTCGTTCGCCTTTTGTTTGCCTTTTGCTTGCTTGCATGTTGGATTGTTTGTCACGATGGCTCAAGATAATACTAAATTGTGTGATTTTTCCAATACCAACAATAACAATTTTATTAGCACTACGGTTGCTCCTCTTACGGATGCCGGGTCTTGTGAAATTAATGTTGCTTTGCTGAATCTTGTCATGAAAGATCCGTTTTCCGGCCTTCCTAGTGAAGATGCCGCTACCCATCTAAACAACTTTGTTGATTTGTGTGATATGCAAAAGAAGAAACATGTGGATAATGATATTGTTAAATTGAAGCTTTTCCCGTTTTCACTTAGAGATCGTGCTAAAACTTGGTTTTCGTCTTTGCCTAAAAATAGTATCGATTCATGGAATAAGTGCAGAGATGCTTTTATCTCTAAGTATTTTCCTCCCGCTAAGATCATCTCTCTTAGAAACGATATTATGAATTTGAAGCAACTTGATCATGAACATGTTGCACAAGCTTGGGAGAGGATGAAATTAATGATATGTAATTGCCCTACACATGGTTTGAATCTTTGGATGATTATACAAAAAAATATGCCGGATTGAATTTTGCTTCTAGAAATCTTTTAGATTCGGCCATGGGAGGCACTTTTATGGAAATCACCTTAGGAGAAGCTACTAAACTCCTAGATAATATTATGGTTAATTTTCTCAATGGCACACTAAAAGATCTACTAGTAAAAAGGTGCATGCTATAGAAGAAATCAATGTTTTGAGTGGAAAGATGGATGAACTTATGAAATTGTTTGCTAATAAGACTATTTCTTCTGATCCTAATGATATGCCTTTGTCTACTTTGATTGAGAATAATAATGAATCTATGGATGTGAATTTTGTTGGTAGGAACAATTTTGGTAATAACGCGTATAGAGGTAATTTTAATTCTAGTCCGTTTCCTAGTAATTACTCTAATAATTATGGTAATTACTATAACAATTATTATGGAAATTATAATAAGATGCCCTCTGATTTTGAATCTAATATTAAAGAATTTATTAGTTCGCAAAAGAGTTTCAATACCTTGATTGAAGAAAAATTGTCTAAGATTGATGAGTTGGCTAGTAACGTGGATAGAATTTCTCTTGATGTTGATTCTTTGAAACTTAGATCTATTCCACCTAAGCATGATATCAATGAGTCTCTCAAAGCTATGAGAATTTCCATTGATGAGTGCAAAGAAAGAACCGCTAGGATGCGTGCTAAAAAAGATTGCTTTGTGAAAGCGTGTTCTTCTAGTTTTGATGATAATAAGGATGAAGATCTAAAAGTGATTGATGTGTACCCTATTAAAACTTTGTTTTGCAATATGAATCTTGATAATGATGGGACTGGAGATGAGTCGACTTTAGTTAAAAGGCGTCCCAATGATTCGGAGTTTTTAGATCTTGATGCAAAAATTGGTAAAAGTGGGATTGATGAGGTCAAAACTTTACATAGCAATGAACCCACTATTTTGGATTTTAAGGAATTTAATTATGATAATTGTTCTTTAATATATTGTATTTCCTTGTTGCAATCCGTGCTAAATTCTCCGCATGCTTATAATCAAAATAAAGCTTTTACTAAACATATCATTGATGCTTTAATGCAATCTTATGAAGAAAAGCTTGAATTGGAAGTTTATATCCCTAGAAAACTTTATTATGAGTGGGAACCCATTATTAAAATTAAAATTAAATAACATGAATGCTATGCTTTATGTGATTTGGGTGCTAGCATTTCCACGATTCCAAAAACTTTGTGTGATGTGTTAGGTTTCCGTGAATTTGATGATTGTTCTTTAAACTTGCACCTTGCGGATTCCACCATTAAGAAACCTATGGGAAAAATTAATGATGTTCTTATTGTTGCAAATAGGAATTATGTTCCCATAGATTTCATTGTTCTTGATATTGATTGCAATCCTACATGTCCCATTATTCTTGGTAGACCTTTCCTTAGAACGATTGGTGCAATTATTGATATGAAAGAAGGGAATATTAGATTCAAATTTCCGTGAAGGAAAGGCATGGAACACTTTCCTATAAAGAAAATTAAATTACCTTATGAATCTATTATGAGAGCCACTTATGGATTGCATACCAAAGATGATAATACCTAGATCTATTTTTGCTTTTATGCCTAGCTAGGGGCGTTAAACGATAGCGCTTGTTGGGAGGCAACCCAATTTATTTTTGTTTAGTAATAAATAATTCATATAGCCTCTTTTTATATGTGGTTTTGTGCTTTTAATTAGTGTTTGTGCCAAGTAGAACCTTTAGGAAGACTTGGGGAAAGTCTTTGCGATCTTGCTGTAAAAAACAGAAACTTTAGCGCTCACGAGATTTGCTGCCATTTTTTACTGGGGAGTGCGATTAAGTTTATTCTTTCTGAAGAATATTAATAGATAAATTCCTCATGTCCAGAAATTTATTTTAGAATTTTTGGGGTTACAGAAGTATTCGAAACCTACAGATTACTACAGACTGTTCTGTTTTTGATAGATTCTATTTTTCGTGTGTTGTTTACTTATTTTGATGAATCTATGGCTAGTATTGGAGGTTATGAACCATAGTGAAGTTGGAATACAGTAGGTTTAATACCAAAATAAATAAATAATGATTTCATTGCAGTACCTTAAGTGTTGGTTTGTTTTCTTTTACTAACGGAGCTCATGAGATTTTCTGTTTAAGTTTTGTGTTGTGAAGTTTTCAAGTTTTGGGTAAAGATTTGAGGGATTATGGAACAAGGAGTGGCAAGATCCTAAGCTTGGGGATGCCTATGGCACCACAAGGTAAAATTAAAGGATAACCAAAATCCTAAGCTTGGGGATGCCCCGAAAGGGATCCTATCTTTCGTCTTCTTCTATCGGTAACTTTACTTGAGGCTATATTTTTATTCACCACATGATATGTGTTTTGCTTGGAGAGTCTTGTATGATTTGAGTCTTTGCTTTTTAGTTTAACACAATCATCCTTGCTGTACACACCTTTTGGGAGAGACACACATGAATTGAAATTTATTAGAATACTCTATGTGCTTCACTTATATCTTTTGAGCTAGATAATTTTGCTCTAGTGCTTCACTTATATCTTTTAAAGCACGGTGGTGGTTTTATTTTATAGAAATTGTTAATCTCTCATGCTTCCCTTATATTATTTTGAGAGTCCTTTATAACAGCATGGTAATTTTCTTTGGTTATGAAACTAGTCCTAATATGATAGGCATCCAAGATGGGTATAATAAAAACTATCATAGAAAGTGCATTGAATACTATGATAAGTTTGATACTTGATAATTGTTTTGAGATATAAATGTGGTGATATTAGAGTTGTGCTAGTTGAGTAGTTGTGAATTTGAGAAATACTTGTGTTGAAGTTTGCAAGTCCCATAGCATGCACGTATGGTAACCGTTGTGTAACAAATTTGAAACTTGAGGTGTTCTTAGATTGTCTTCCTTATGAGTGGTGGTCGGGGACGAGCGATGGTCTTTTCCCGCCAATCTATCCCCCTAGGAGCATGCGTGTAGTGCTTGGTTTTTGATGACTTGTAGATTTTTGCAATAAGTATATGAGTTCTTTATGACTAATGTTGAGTCCATGGATTATACGCACTCTCACCCTTCCATCATTGCTAGCCTCTTCGGTACCGTGCATTGCCCTTTCTCACCTTGAGAGTTGGTGCAAACTTCACCGGTGCATCCAAACCCCGTGATATGATACGCTCTATCACACATAAACCTCCTTATATCTTCCTCAAAACAATTTCCATACCAACCTATTATGGCATTTCCATAGCCATTCCGAGATATATTACTATGCAACTTTCCACCGTTTCATTTATGACACGCTTCATCATTGTCATATTGCTTTGCATGATCATGTAGTTGACATCGTATTTGTGGCAAAGCCACCATGCATAATTTTTCATGCATGTCACTCTTGATTCATTGCCCTTCCCGGTACACCGCCGGAGGCATTCATATAGAGTCATATTTTGTTCTAGTATTGAGGTGTAATCATTGACTTGTAAATAGATAGAAGTGTGATGATCATCACTAATAGAGCATTGTCCCAAATAAAAAATGAAGGCCAAATAAAAAATAAAGGCCCAAAAAAGTAAGAAAAAAAGAAATAAAAAGGGGCAATGCTACTATCCTTTTTTTCCACACTTGTGCTTCAAAGTAGCACCATGATCTTTATGATAGAGAGTCTCTTGTTTTGTCACTTTCATATACTAGTGGGAATTTTTCATTACAGAACTTGGCTTGTATATTCCAACAATGGGCTTCCTCAAATGCCCTAGGTCTTCGTGAGCAAGCAAGTTGGATGCACACCCACTTAGTTTCTTTTGTTGAGCTTTCATACATTTATAGCTCTAGTGCATCCGTTGCATGGCAATCCCTACTCCTTGCATTGACATCAATTGATGGGCATCTCCCTAGCCCATTGATTAGCCTCGTCGATGTGAGACTTTCTCCTTTTTGTCTTCTCCACATAACCCCATATCATTATTCTATTCCACCCATAGTGCTATATCCATGGCTCACGCTCATGTATTGCGTGAAAGTTGAAAAAAGTTTGAGATTACTAAAGTATGAAACAATTGCTTGGCTTGTCATCGGGGTTGCGCAAGATGAGAGCATTCTTGTGTGACGAAAATGAAGCATGACCAAACTATATGATTTTGTAGGGATAAACTTTCTTTTGCCATGTTATTTTGAGAAGACATGATTTCTTAGTTAGTATGCTTGAAGTATTATTATTTTTATGTCAATATTAAATTTTTGTCTTGAATCTTTCAGATCTGAATATTCATGCCACAATAAAGAAAATTACATTGAGAATTATGCTAGGTAGCATTCCACATCAAAAATTCTGTTTTTATCATTTACCTACTCGAGGACGAGCATGAATTAAGCCTGGGGATGCTTGATACGTCTCCAACGTATCTATAATTTTTGATTGTTCCATGCTATTATATTATCTGTTTTGGATGTTAATGGACTTATTTATACACTTTTATATTATTTTTTGGACTAACCTACTAACCCAAGGCCCAGTGCAAATTGCTGTTTTTTTTTGCCTATTTCAGTGTTTCACAGAAAAAGAATATCAAACAGAATACAAACGGAATAAAACCTTCGGGAGAGTTATTTTTGGAACAAACATGATCCAGGGGACTTGGAGTGGACGTCAAGCAACCAACGAGGAGGCCATGAGGCAGGGGGGCGCGCCCTCCCCCCTCGTGGCTCCACCGACCTACTTATTCCTCCTCCTCCCTCGTGGTATATATATATACCCCGAAAACATCCAGGAGCACCACGAAACCCTATTTCCACCGCCGCAACCTTCTATACCCAAGAGATCCCATCTTGGGGCCTTTTCCGGAGCTCCGCCGGAGGGGGAATCGATCACGAAGGACCTCTACATCAACTCCATGGCCCCTCTGATGATGTGTGAGTAGTTAACCTCAGACCTTTGGGTCCATAGTTATTAGCTAGATGGCTTCTTCTCTCTCTTTGGATCTCAATACAATGTTCTCCTCGATCTTCTTGGAGATCTATTTGATGTAACTCTTTTTGCGGTGTGTTTGTCAAGATCCGATGAATTGTGGGTTTATGATCAAGTTTATCTATGAACAATATTTGATTCTTCTCTAAAATCTTTTATGCATGAGTGGTTATCTTTGCAAGTCTCTTCGAATTATCAGTTTGGTTTGGCCTACTAGATTGATCTTTCTTGCAATGGGAGAAGTGCTTAGCTTTGGGTTCAATCTTGCGGTGTCCTTTCCCAATGACAGCAGGGGCAGCAAGGCACGTATTGTATTGTTGCCACCGAGGATAAAAAGTTGGGGTTTATATCATATTGCTTGAGTTTATCCCTCTACATCATGTCATCTTGCCTAATGCATCACTTTGTTCTTATGAACTTAATACTCTAGATGCATGCTGGATAGCGGTCGATGTGTGGAGTAATAGTAGTAGATGCAGAATCGTTTCGGTCTACTTATCACAGACGTGATGCCTATATACATGATCATGCCTAGATATTCCCATAATTATGCACTTTTCTATCAATTGCTCGACCGTAATTTGTTCACCCATCGTAATACTTATGCTATCTTGAGAGAAGCCACTAGTGAAACCTATGGCCCCCGGGTCTATTCTCCTTTATTAATCTCCCATCAACAAGCTATTTCTGGCACCATTTATTTTGCAATCTTTACTTTCAATCTTTATCATAAAAATACCAAAAATATTTATCTTATTATTATTATATCTATCAGATCTCACTCTCGTAAGTGACCGTGAAGGGATTGACAACCCGTTTATCGCGTTGGTTGCGAGGTTCTTATTTGTTTGTGTAGGTACTAGGGGCTTGCGTGTAGTCTCCTACTGGATTGATACATTGGTTCTCAAAAACTGAGGGAAATACTTACGCTACGTTGCTGCATCACCCTTTCCTCTTCAAGGGAAAACCAACGCAGTGCTCAGGAGGTAGCATGCTCCTGCCCAGGTTCCGCCTCGAGATGGCGGTGCTTCGTCCCGAAACCTTCCTTCTGATTTTCTATGTCAAATGGCATGATATAGTAGAAGATGGGCTCCGGAGGCCTGCCAGGGGCTCCACAAGTCCAGGGGCGCGCCCTCAAATGTGATGTCAACAATAATAACTCATGCTTCCCACATCCAACTGGATATATATGCCTAGATCTTTCCTCACCTCAAAGGTGATGTCAACAATAATAACTCATGCTACCCACATCCAACTGGATATATGTGCCTAGATCTTTCTTCACCACATGATGCTTGCCAAAAGAGAAAATAGAAAGGAATAGAGAAAAATACGTTGACTCTTGCATAAAAGTAAATACATGAAAGTAAAAGATAGGCCCTTCGCAAAGGGAAGCGGAAGTTGCCATGTGCTTATTTGTTTGTATGCTTAATCTCTTAGTGCAAAAGAACGTCATGTTATATTGCCCCTTATGCTAGCAACCTTTATTATGCAGTCTGTCGCTTTTATTCTTTGCCAACACAAGTTCGTACAACGCTCAATTTTCTCTTACACTAAATGATCCAACACTTATAGAAGCAATTTTTATTGCCTTATTGCACCGAAGACAACTTACTTGAAGGATTTTACTCAATCCTTAGGTAGGCATGGTGGACTCTCATAATAAGATTTGGGTTTAAGGGTTTTTGGATGTACAAGTAGTATCTCTACTTAGTGCGGACTAGCAAAGATAGGGGCAAGCACCACATGTTAAAGGATCCATGACAATATAACTTCTATGTGAATATGAATAAACATAAATCATTACGTTGTCTTCCTTGTCCAACGTCAACAATTTTGGCATATAATAATTTGATGGGGGCTCACAATCACAAAAAGATGTCCAAGATAGTGTATTTGCATGTGAATATTATCTTCCCTTATTAATTCTTTCATGAATTGCATCATTGACCAATGTTATGTTTGTAAATCTCCAATAAAATTTTCTACTTATGCTCTTCCTTATGTGATGTCATTACTTACCATAAGATTAGCATATGTCCTTTTTCAATTATTTCCTTTCTTTTTATTGAAACATGAAAGTAAAGAAAGAAAAACTCAAACTAGACTTTATTATATATCTCGCACACAATTACAAGGATAGATCACTAAGCAAACTCTCAAAAAGAAAGGATTGAACTAAACTTTTATTCATCTAAAGCAAAAGATAGCTATGGATTGAACTAAGATAAGTAAAGGCAGAAGATGGTGGAGGTGATACGGTACCGGGGCACCTCCCCCAAGCTTGGCACAAGCCAAGGGGAGTGCCCATAACCGATACTCAAGTTTCTTTTGGTGATGAAGAAGGAGGTGGTGGTGACATAACTCCCAATATATCCATGAGTGCCTCCTTCAAGACTTGAATCTCGTGAAGGGCTTTATGAAGCAACTCAGTTTTGTTCTCCACTTCAGCCATAATATGTTTATTCTCCGCCCCAAGAACTTGTTCCTGCATCACTTTCTCTTGGACATGATATGTCCCAATTGGACGGTATATGCATACGAGGAGTATTTTTGAACCCATAATTGTGAATCAAATTGTGAAATTTGTTATGATGCAACCTATGTAAAGGCCTCCTTGGTGGGAGTTCTTCTTGAACTTCAGGGTTCTCTTGGCTGTTTGATGATCTTATGGTCTGATGAGGATTATGACGAGTGGAGATGCCAGCCAATGTGCCCCTCTCATAAGCCAGAGAGTGAACTCTAGGAGAATTTCCTTCATCTTCCTCCATGGACGGCAGGGCTTGCTCGACCACCGATGCTTGATGTCCGATGGCTTCCTTGCTCTTGCCCCCTTCGAGAGGTTCTTCGGGCTCCTCTCTCTTCAGCTCGATCGTCATCAACCAAGCATCCTCTTCTACATTGTTGGAGGAGGGAGAAGACATGTCGGAGTAATGGGCCACAGGTAGGCCAACCCGAGTCCCAGAACCTTTCAAGACAACGGGGCAGGCTGCGCCCCTCAAGACCCCATGACAAAGAGCCGCCTCCTGAGGAGTCGATGGCAGGGCGGCCGAATGCCTGCTCACGGCCGAGTCCCAGGGACGAATTCCAGAGAAGCCGGCTTTGGGGAGTCGGCCTGCGACTCCAACAAACCCCATGACCTCATCAAAGGGGACGAGGCAGGGGCATGGCTACAGCGAAGCCCACCCCCGCCCCTCACCAAGGGCAGGCATGGCCACAGCACGCCGTACCCCGGAAGATCTCCGCGCGGCGTGGCACTGTTGCCATGCCGGCCCTGACATCAGCGCCGTAGGGCCGAATCCTGCACCCACGACAGCTTGTCTGTACGGCCTGGAGGCAGCAGGCCCCACCAGTCAGTGAGATCTCGGGGGACGGCAGGAGAACCACCAGTCGGACCCGTCAGGAGTCGGCCCGGGGGAGTCAGCCGAGCCCTCCCTCGGGGCCCACGCGCCATTAATGAAGATGTGATGGGGAGTGGCAACAGTGATTGCCCGCCAGGCGGCGGGGCTGTTGCCACGACCTCATGATGAAGCCCGCGTCATCAGAAGCACGGCTACAGTAATCAGCAGCCGGCAAGACCCGACCGCGGCGGACGCGGCCTGTCGGCTCCGTACCAGGCCAGTCGGCGGGGCCCGCCAGTCGGCGGGCCCTAGCGGTCGGCAGAGAAGACGGAGGCCAGAGGCACTGACAGCTGGGCCCGTGTCCAGCCGGATTACCATTGTACCCCTGGGGGCTAGGCCTATATAAACCCCCCAGGGCACCCATGCAAAGGGTTGGAACCCATCAGCTCTACACCAGATCATATAGAAGGGAGAGAGCTAGCCTTGCCCTCTCCTACCACCAGAAAACAGCTCAAGGAGCAACCGTGTAAACACTTTGCCATAGTGATCATGCGGAGACCCCGCAGAGCAGCAGTAGGGGTATTATCTCCCCGGAGAGCCCCGAAGCTAGGTAAGATTCGCTGGCATGCATGTCTTCACCTCATCCCGTTTCTAGGCACCGGCGACGTTCTACTCGCCCCCACCATGATAAGCCATCCGTTGGCATATGTCGCACCAAACCCCCGACATTTGGCGCCCACCGTGGGGCCTGGTGCACCGCCGTCCGGAGATCTGCTCTGGACGGGAACCCTTTTCCTCCCTGGTGAGCGTAGCCATCTAGGCACGCCAGACGGAGTTTGCGCCGACACGCTAAGCGGCGTCGAGATCGCCTGCGCGGTCAGCTCCTTGGCCAAACTTGTTGGCGAGGTCCGCCTCTCCGACGAACCTGCATCCAACGCAGGCACGGGCGGCCCCGAGAACCTCCTCGCGGGCCTCCTCGATCAACTCCACGTTTCCGGCGAGCCTGCCGTAGACTTGGAGTCCGTAGGCTCCACCGACCCAATGCTGGTCGACTCCGACACCGCGTCGCTCGACGCGTTCCCCACCAATGTGGTGGTCTACGACGAACCTCTCCCCCATGTAGAGAGCAACGGAAGCACCTTCACCGAGGTGCTAGTCATCAGTCATGACGAGCTCATTCCGGAAGACGCTGACGCGAAGACGTTGGAGGCGCGCCGCCTTCAGCTCGTTGAAGGCGCGAAGAAGCTGGCCAGCATGAGGCGCTTGTCAGAAGCCTACCAGCGGGAGATGGATCGCGTCGTCGGCGGCTCGCCGGCCCCGGCGGGGCCCAGCCGCCTTGGCGCGTTCCGGCAGCGCGACGTAGCCATCGCCAACCTGTTTGGGGCAAGCCGCCCTGTGTATGCTACACCAGCGGAGAACATCCGAGCCGCCCAGGCAGTGGCGGGTGAGCTAGACAATTTCGAGGGTGAAGAACGCCGCCTCATGATGGAGCGAGTCCAGGGGCTTCTCGACGCGGCCGCCATGCAGAACGAGGCCAGCTGCCGCACGGAGGCGCCTCAACGGCCCGTCGACGACCTTCACCGAGATCAAGGCGTGACTTCTCGGACGCCGACTGGCGGCGCCCGAGGAAGAAGAGACAAGGAGCCGACTGTCAGCCACAGTCAGACTCGCATTACCATAGAGCGCGACCGAGACGGTCGCCCAAGAGCAGTGGAACGACGGGATGACTGTCCCCCTCCCCCTCCCCGCAAGGAGAGGCGAGTCTCCCCGCCGCCTGTTGACCATCCGACTCTCGGTGACCACCTTGGCCACCGAGAGGGAGTTGGAGAGAACGACGCCCGCCATCGGATCGACCGACTCCACCGATCCTTAGCGCTGGAAGAAGAAGACGAGCTAGGTCCGCCTTGTTTCAGGCCCCGCATTCAGGACGAACCCTTTCCCAGAGGGTTCACGCTCCCAAGAGACACGCCCAAGTATACCGGCTCCGTGAAGCCGGAAGACTGGCTAGTCGACTACTCCACGGCTGTCAGCATAGCAAACGGCAACAAGCGTGTCGCCGTAAAGTACGTTCCGCTCATGCTCCAGGGCACGGCCCGGACATGGCTGAACAGCCTAAAGCCCCGCAACATCAACAGCTGGGTCGACTTCACCGAAGCATTCGTCCGCAACTTCACCAGCACGTACAAGCATCCTCCCAAGCCTCGTCAGCTCTCCTTGTGCGTGCAAGGCCCCGACGAGTCGACTCGCGATTACCTCACGCGTTGGGCCGAGCTCCGGAACTCCTGCGAGGGCGTGCACGAGGTGCAGGCCATCGAGTACTTCACGGCCGGGTGCAGAGAAGGCACCCTCCTCAAGCACAAGCTCCTTTGCGACAAGCCAGAAACCCTCGATGAGCTGCTGATCATAGCGGACAAGTACGCCACAGCCGACTCCTCCATGAAGGCGGAAATTCAACTCAGCACAACTGGCAAAGTGGCTCCTCAAGCTCCAAGAACTCCGGCGGCAGATGCCAGCCGGCGACAACAGCAGGGCGACAACAAGCGCAAGGCCCCGTAGCCGGCTTCCAGCAGCCGGCAGGTCGCGACCGTTGAAGCCCAGCAGCCAGATGAGCATCCCCCGCCTAAGCGACAGAAAGGCGGCAAGCCAAACTGGTTGCCTGCCTTCTCCTATGAGCAGACCTTGGATGGACCTTGCAAGTTCCACAATGGCACAAAGCCGTCGAATCACACCACCCGGAAGTGCCACTGGCTCACCAGGATCGCCAAGGGAGATGGCCTCCTGCCTCCCCCGCCTGCTGGGCAGCCGCCTCCGCCTCCACCCCAGCAGCCGGCTGTCAGGCCAGTCGGCGTGGTACAAGACGAATACCCTGAAGAGGATGGAGCCTATGTGGTGTTCACCAGTGTGGTTGATGATCGACGCAGCAGGCGGCTGCAGTGACAAGAGGTGAATGCAGTAGCGTCGGAGACGCCAGAGTTCATGCACTGGTCCGAGAAGCCCATCAGCTGGAGCAGGGCTGACCACCCAGAAGTGATGCCGAGTCCAGGCTCCTATGCCTTGGTCCTGGACGCCACCTTTTCTACAGACAGACGAGCCGCGCGTTTCTCACGAGTTTTGATAGACGGGGGCAGCAGCATCAATATCCTGTACAAGGACACCATGGAGAAGTTAGGAATCAAGCAAAGACAGCTTCAGAACAGCCGAACTGTGTCCCACGGCATTGTTCCTGGGCTTTCCTGCTTGCCAATCAGCAAGATCCTGATGGACATTCTCTTTGGGGACAAAGATCACTTCCGTAGAGAGCCCGTTTGGTTTGAGGTGGTGGATCTTGAGAGCCCATACCATGCGCTGCTTGGACGACCTGCCTTGGCCAAGTTCATGGCGGTCCCCCACTACGCCTACCTCAACATAAAGATGCCCAGTTCCAGGGGAATTCTGACTGTGGCTGGCGACTACCGGAAGTCGTCTGCTTGCGCAGCAGAGAGCAGTCGGCTGGCCGAGTCCCTGGTAATCGCGGCTGAGAAGCGGCTCCTTGAACGAGTTGTGGCGATGGACGGCAAGCAGCCTGAGGTATCGCCCAACCCAAAAGAGTCGAAGGCTGAGGGTTCGTTCAAGCCGGCCAAAGAGACAAAGAAGATACCCTTGGACCCGGAGCACCCAGAGAGGTACGCCGTCGTAGGTGCAAACCTCGACGGCAAATAGGAAGGCAAGCTCGTCGATTTCCTCCGTGAGAATTGGGACATCTTTGCATGGCCCCCAAAGACATGCCAGGTGTACCGACGGAATTCGCCGAGCACAAGTTACATGTCCGATCTGATGCAAAGCCGGTCAGGCAGCCCCTGTGCCGCTTGTCAGAAGAGAAGAGAAGAGTTGTCGGAGAAGAGATAGCCCGACTCCTAGCAGCCGGCTTCATTATGGAAGTGTTCTTTCCAGAATGGCTAGCAAATCCGTTCCTGGTACTAAAGAAGAACAAGAAGTGGCGAATGTGTATTGACTACACGAGCCTCAACAAGGCCTGCCCCAAGGACCCATTTGCTTTACCAAGAATCGATCAGGTGATAGACTCCACAGCTGGATGCGAGCTGTTGAGTTTTTTGGATGCATACTCAGGATATCACCAGATCAAGCTAAACCCGGCTGACAAACTGAAAACTGCTTTCATCACGCCGTTTGGAGCCTTCTGCTACCTCACCATGACGTTTGGCTTAAGGAACGCCGGCGCCACCTTTCAGCGTTGCATGCAGAAGTGCCTCCTCAAGCAGCTCGGCAGGAACGCCCACGTTTACGTGGACGACGTGGTGGTGAAGACGGAAAAGCATGGAACACTGCTGGAATACCTCAAGGAGACTTTTGAGAACCTGCGCCGGTTCCAGATCAAGCTCAACACTGAGAAGTGCGTCTTCGGAGTACCAGCCGGCCAGCTCCTAGGTTTCCTGGTCTCTGAACGCGGCATAGAATGCAACCCAGTAAAAATCAAGGCCATTGAGAGAATGGAGGTACCCAGCCGACTGCTGGATGTGCAGAAGTTCACCGGCTGCTTAGCATCCATCAGCCGATTCATCAGTCGGCTGGGCGAGAAAGCTCTCCCCTTATACCAACTCATGAAGAAGACCACTTTTTCGAGTGGAACCATAAGGCGGACGAAGGTTTTAACTAGTTGAAGAAGATGCTGACTACTCCACCCGTCCTGGTGGCTCCGACTCCCAAGGAACCTATGCTCCTGTACATCGCCGCCACCGGCCGAGTAGTCAGCACGGTCATTGTAGTGGAGCGCAAGGAGGAAGGCAAGGCGCTACCTGTCCCGAGGCCGGTATATTACCTGAGCGAGGTACTGTCGACCTCCAAGCAGAACTACCCCCACTACCAGAAGATGTGCTATGGCGTACACTTTGCTGCTAAGAAATTGAAGCCTTACTTTCAAGAGCATCCAATCACGGTGGTCTGCACGGCCCCACTTGCCGAGATCATCGGTAGCCGAGATGCTTCTGGTCGAGTGGCCAAGTGGGCCATAGAGCTGGCTCCTTACACCATCCACTACCAGCCCCGCACCGCTATCAAGTCACAAGCACTGGCCGACTTCCTCGTCGACTGGGCCGAGACCCAGTACCTACCTCCAGCACCTGATTCCACCCATTGGCGGATGCATTTCGACGGCTCCAAGATGCGCACTGGCTTGGGAGCCGGCGTCGTCCTCACCTCTCCCAAAGGCGACAAGCTCAAATATGCGCTGCAAATCCACTTTGCCACCTCCAATAACGTCGCCGAGTATGAGGCACTAATTCACGGGCTCCGGCTTGCCAAAGAGCTTGGCATCCGCCGGATCTTGTGTTATGGCCACTCGGACTTAGTGGTCCAGCAATCATCTGGCGACTGGGACGCGAAGGATGCAAACATGGCGAGCTACCGTTTCCTCGTGCAGCAACTCAGCGGGTATTTCGAAGGGTGCGAGTTCCTCCATGTGCCAAGAAATGACAATGACCAAGCAGATGCATTGGCACGAATCGGCTCTAGCCGCCAAGCAATACCATCTGGTGTCGCCCTTCAACGCCTCCTTAAGCCGTCCGTCAAGCCTTCACCAGAATCAGACTCCATTTTTGTGCCGGCTCCTCCCGAAGACGTCGGATCCAACTCCAGAGCTCTGGCAGTCGGAACAAGGATTTTGGCGGAAGACCCCAAAGCTGCCATAGCCAAACCCGGCCCGGGGACTACGGTGGCGGACTCGAAGACTCCAGAACTCGGCCCAAGGACCGCGCCAGTCGGCCTGGGGACTTCATCAACCCAGCAAGCGGCTGTTGACTCCAAGCCGCCGCCTCCCAGCCCAACCGCCCTCGTCCAAGTCGCAGTTCTGGCAGTCGAAGAAATAGCAGCACCCTCATGGGCCCAGCCCATCCTCAAATTCCTGGTGAACAAAGAGCTGCCGACTGATGAAACTTCAGCTCGGCAAAGACAACGCCGGGTGGCAGCCTACACCATAGTGAACAGAGAGCTGGTCAGGCGCAGCATCACTGGTGTCTACCAGCGCTGCGTAGAGCCAGAGCAAGGCCAAGCGATTCTCAAAGACATCCATCAAGGAGATTGCGGCCACCATGCGACTTCAAGAGCACTCGTCGCCAAAGCCTTTCGACACGGTTTCTTCTGGCCAACTGCCTTGGAAGAGGCCAAGGAGTTGGTCCAAAAATGCAAAGGGTGTCAGAAGTTCAGCACCAAGCCGCACCAGCCAGCTTCTGCACTCAAGACCATCCCCATTGCCTGGCCTTTCGCAGTTTGGGGTCTAGACATGGTGGGACCATTCAAAACAGCACGAGGTGGTTTAACTCACTTACTTGTCGCAGTGGACAAGTTCACCAAGTGGATAGAAGCAAAGCCAATCAAGAAGCTGAACGGTCCGACTGCCGTAACTTTCATCTCTGATATCACAATTCAGTACGGCATACCACACAGCATCATCACCGACAACGGCACAAATTTCGCCAAAGGCGCCTTGGCCCGTTTCCACGCAACACAGGGCATCCACTGGACCTAGCGTCCGTCGCCCATCCACAGTCAAATGGACAAGTGGAGTGAGCAAACGGCCTCATCCTGTCCGGCATCAAGCCTCTGGAGCGCTCGGCCGGCTGCTGGCTCGATGAGCTGCCAGCCGTCCTCTGGAGTCTGCGCACGACTCCAAACAAGTCAACCGGCTTCACGCCCTTCTTCCTCGTCTACGGTGCCGAAGCTGTCATCCCAACAGACATAGAGTTTGACTCCCCACGAGTCACCATGTACACCGAGGAGGAAGCGGAAGAAGCATGACAAGACGGCGTCGATCTGTTGGAAGAGGGCCGGCTGTTGGCACTCAGCCGGTCCAACATCTACCAGCAGAGCCTGCGCCGATACCACAACAGGAAGGTCAGGCCAAGATATTTCCAAGAAGGCTACCTTGTGCTCCGGCTGATCCAGCGAACAGCCGGCCAGCACAAGCTGTCGGCGCCTTGGGAAGGCCCTTCCATCATCAGGAAAGTACCGGGCAATGATTCCTACTACCTGATTGATGCTCAGAAGCCCCGAGCATGCAAGAGGGATGACTCCGGCAAGGAGACAGAGCGGCCATGGAATGCAAATCTCCTCCGAAGATTTTACAGTTGATGCAGTATGTACCACGCTACCTTTTGTATTAAAGTACCAAGACTTCGGGCCCCCCGAGACGAGCTCGGGGACTAGACGAGCTCGGGGACTGCCCTCTTTTGTCTGTATGATAAAAATTATGCATACAAGTATGATACTCTTTGTCATGCCGCTTGGCACCGGGCTCGACAAGTCGGCCCGGGGACTTGCCGCCTTGCACTATGAAATGCTTCCTGCAGCCGGACAAGTAGTGTGTAACACCTAAACCGTCTTCTGTCAGAAGCCGCAGCTCGCAGAGCGATTGTACGGTGGGCAGAGGTAAGGTAGAATGGGTGTTCGCATGAAAAATGGTTAAGGACTCAAAGCATAGAACATAGCTCAAGACGGCTTCCAGCCTTTCTCACAAACCGACTCTCGGATAGTCGGATTGCCGTCTTCTATCCAACTTGCTCAAAAACTCTTAAAAATGGCTAAGTACTTGCTTTCCCAAAGTAGCCAAGCACTTGATCCAACAATAGTCCGCAGAGCGGCTGTCCGATTGGCAAGGCAGGCAACTAAGAGAAAGCGGCAAAGGAAAAAGCCAAAAGAGCAATGAGTAAGAAAAGATAGAACTCAGATAAATATATTTACATAACATAGGCCCTTGGCCGAATTTTCGAGTAGAGGTTCAAAATACACCCCGCGGGTGGAATTGTGTGAATTAACAAGTTCTTCAAAGACTACTGAAGCAGACAAAACAAAGATACAGCGGCAGCTTAGGAAGCAGCAGACAGACTCGGAGGGTCGGAGGAGGCGCCAGCGCCAGGCGTCGGGGCGGCCGGCTGGCTAGTCGCGGCTTGATCACCTCCGGCGGCAGTCGGGTCGGTCGCACGCGGCTCGTTGCTGGAGGCACGGTCGAGCTGAGGCTGGTCGTCTGCTCTGTCTTCTGGTGCCTCCGCCTCGCCTCCGTCCTCCGCCTCGCCCTCTTCCTCGACGCTGGAGCCAATCACCTCCGTCGAGTCCTCGCCGTAGTCTGGGTTCATCCCAAACCACTCCGGCGGTACCTCCTCGCCGTCTTCAGACCGCTCGGGGACGAAGATGCTGGTGTCGGTGTACTCGGTGATCACCGTAGCACGCTTGACGAGGGCATCTTCCACGGCCGCCAGCTCCGGCTGGGCCTCCGACCGAAGCATGGCCAGCCGGTCTAGGTCCAGCCCCGGATACCATGCCTTGACGAACTCCAAGGCCCAGCGCGCTCCAGCTCGGGCCGAAGAGCCCTTCCAGGCCTCAAGACGACCAGCCGTGACCTCCAGCCAGTTGGCCGTCAGGCTGGGGGTGCGCGGAGCCTGCATATCCGGCCACAGGGCGGCAATCGCCTGGGCACCGACACGCTGAAGCCGGCGCAGCATCCGGTGAGCCGGCCGAAGGCGAGCCTCGATGCTCAGGATGTGCTCGTCAAGAGTTCGGGGGGCATCGGCGGCAATCTCTGCACCCTCCGCCCTTCGACCTTCACGGTCAGCCTCGATGGCTTGGATGGCGGCCTGCGACTGCCCAGGGAAGAAGTCTGCAAAGACATGAAGAAACGAAGAAGCAAGTCAAAAACCAGGAGTCGGCACGACTTAAGTCGGCAGCTTGAAGAAAGAAAATAAAGAAACTCACCATCAACGATGTCTTCTATCTCGTGGAAGCCGGAGGACAGCAGCGCCTCCTTATCAGACCAGGAGGAGCGCTCGCTCGCGAACTCGGCCAGGAGGGCGGTTTCCGTCTCCTCCGCCTCCCTCTGCGTCTTCACAAGCAGCTCCTTCTGCAATTGAGTGGCCAGCAGATCGCACTCCGTGGCGAGCTTGCTGCACTCCTCCTCTTTGGCGCGCAAAGCGGAGTTGGCGTCGCTCAGTTGCTGTTGAAGAGTAGCGTTGGCCCCTGAGAATAAGAAAGAAAGAAGGCGTCAAGTCATCAGTAAAGAAGGTCGCCGGGGAGATCCGGCCCGACTGCTCAGCAGTCGGCCCGAATCTTGGGGACTACAGCCGGCGGGTGCGCCAGCGCGCCCCTGCGAAGAAGGAAAAGGACTTACTCTGGCTCTCCGATAGATCGGCGGTCCGCTTGCCCAGCTCTTCGACGTTACGGTTGAAGGCAGTGACGCGGAGGTTGTGGTAGTCCTGCGACGAATGTTTCAGAAAAAAAGTTAACACCCAAAGTTCATCAATTGGAGTTCCGGGCTGCCTGCTCAGCAGCCAGCCCGAAACTCGGGGACTACACCCAGTGGGTGCGCTGGCGCGCCTCCACAGAGAGGAACAAGAAAAACAAAGGCCAAAAGGAAAAACATACCCGGACGGCTGCCCGCGATGCCAGGTACGCCTTGGTGCAATTCTGGAGAGCGTCGCCCTCGGCACGAAGCTTCGCCTGGACGTCCAGAAGCGTCTGGTTCAGCGGCCCTGTGCCGCCTCCTCGCACCCACCCAATGGGCGTGGCGCTCGTCGCCTCGGCGTCTGGGATCGCCGAGCTGGCGGCGCCGGCTTCCAGGGGGCGGGGTGCCGAAGTCGCCTTCTCCAGACGGCGGCGCGTTGGCGAGCCGACTTGAAGGAGTAGCCTCGCCACAGCCTCGTCCTCGATCAGCAGCACCGGAGGGCCCGCCGGCTGCTCGCCCTGCGCACCTTCAGATGGCGGTGGAGGTGGCGGCGGAACGTTCACATCCGGCGTAGAGTGGTCGCCGCCCTCCCCTCCCACGACGGGGTTCTCCCTGCCGGCTTCCCCAGTCTGCCCCGTGAACTCCGGAGGCGGCGGCGCAGAGTTCAACGGGGTAACGAGCACCGCCGACTGGTGGCGTGCGGCTTCCTCAGCCTGCCGTTTCGCTGCGGCGGCGGCTTCGGCCTCCGCCAGTTTTTTCTTTGCGGAGGCCTCCGCCCTGTCGGCCTCTGCCTTCTCCAGCGGAGGGCCTCTTCTTCGTTGCGCTTCTCCTGCGCATACCGCTCCGTCGCCTCCCGGAGGTCAGCAGCGGGGTCAATCCGCCGAGTGGTGGCGGACGTCTCCGCTGACCCCATGACGGAGGCGGCGGTGACCCTCTCAAGAGAGAGGGGAGCCCTGAAGCAAGAGGGGCAAGCAGAGACTTAGACAAAGTCACAAAGAAAGAATAAATCTTTGAAGACAGAATACTTACGCGAAGACCAATGGCGGCTTCTTCACTTCCTTATGGAAGCGGATGGCCTTCGCGGCCGCCTCGTCCCGCCGGGTCGCCGCAGCCGAACCCTTGGGCTTCTTCGGCCGACTGCCGAACAAGGTCGGCATGGCCCTGTGCTTCTTTCCGCCGCCTGGAGCACCCGGCGCGATAGAAGAGCTCGCGCTAGGCTGGCTGGCTCCTGGCCGATGGCGAGGGGCGACTTCTCCCTCGGCGTCGTCGTCAGGCCAGTCGGCGAAAGTGGCCAAGGGCCTGAAGTCGCCTGCTGTTCCTCCTCCTCCCTCGGCGTCATCTTCCAGAGCCGCCGCCCCCAGATCAGGGTCGTCGACGTCGCTCTCCGCCCGGTCGGCGAGGAACTCGCGGGCCGGCCCCGAGGTGCCGGCTGGTGGGTGGAGAAGGGGATTCTAACCAAAGCCGACTGGTCAAAACAAAACTCGGCAAGAAGAAGACAATCCAAAGAAAGAAAAGAAAGGCGACTCACCACGGGCGGGGCGTTGGCGCGGGAGTACGTCTCCTTGCCGAACCGCCAGTCCTCCAGGAGCCTGCTGTCCGAGAGGTAGTTCACCATGAAGGCCACCTCTTCGTGAGGCATGTCCTTGGTGCACATCCGACTCGGGTCACGGTGCCCGCTCATCTGGCATATCATATGGGGGCAGCCTTGGAGTGGGAGAACTCGGCGCGAAATGAAGGCGGCCAGCAGGTCCGGACCAGTCAGACCCTCTGACTGCGTCAGCACTCGAAGTCACGTGATGGCGCCGGCTCCCGCAGGCGTCAGCAACTTGGCCCGGTACGACCAATTGGGCAGTCGCCCAGCCGGTGGGCCGGCTTCGAAAGCCGGCAAATTGACCCAGTCCCCCCTCGCGGAGGCGTTCTTAACGTAGAAGTAGGATCTCTGCCACATCTTCACCGACTTGATCAGCGAGATGGAGGGGAAGGGATTGTCGGCCCCCGACCTTCGCACGACGATGAAAGCGCCGCACTGAGCCGGCACGCCCGCAGCCTGGGTGCCGAGCTTGGAGAGGAAAAACTCCCCCCAGAGCTCGAGGGTGGGGAGGACTCCGAGGAAGCCTTCGCACATTGCCACGAAGGCGGATAACAGCACCACTGCGTTGGGGGTGAGGTGGTGCGGCTGGAGGCCGTAGAACTCCAGGAAGGACCGGAAGAAACTGCTCGCCGGCAGCCCCAACCCGCGCAGGCAGTGCGAGCGGAAGATAACCCGCTCACCCTCCTGCGGTGCGGGGGAAATCTCCCCCTTCGGCGCAAGACGCACCTGCACGCGATCCTCGCCGGGGAGCCGACGAGTCCAGCGGAGGAACTCGATGTGGTCTTCATGAACTTCGGAGCTGTCCCAGGTGCCGGAGCGCACTGGGGGAGGCGCGGCAGCGGAGGAAGAACTCATCGCGAGCTGTCGCCGCATCGTTCGCCGGAGCTTGGGCGCGCGGCGGAGCGAAGAAGAGAAGAGGAAGGAGGAGAGCGAGGAGCAGCAAGAAGGAAGAGAACGAGGAGTAGTGGGAAGGAGGGGCGCGCGTGCCCCCCTCTTCCCCCTACTTATAGCCTCATGGGCTGCCAAGCCGAGGGGGCGGACGTGGGGATTTACTGCGCCCACGACCCCACGACCCCCACGATCCACGATAAAGCTACCGCGCGCAGTAACTCCACGGGAATCCCAACCGTCCACTGGGGCTGCAGTGGATCCGCTCGGGCGCCGAGGCACGGTAGTGGCGGGCCCCGCCTGTGGGCCTGTCCCGTCGCGCGCGTAGGCTGGCAGGACGGCCTAGCCACGTGCCCTCGCGTGACAGGCCTAGAACGGGCGGCAACCTGGAGGCTTAGCTAGCACGCCACTTTAATCCCGCCACGACGTTCGAAATACTGAGCGAGTCAGAATTAAGTGAGTCCGAGTTAAGCAAGTCCGACTCCTTCTAGTCGGCCTGGCAGAAGATAATCAAGGACCATGTGTTGAGCACCCGGAAAGAGAAACTGCCGAGGCTTCTCGGCCGATCGTCCGCGGCGCCTCACCAGCTTCGGGGACTACCGTCGGAGTAATGGGCCACGGGTAGGCCAACTCGAGTCCCAGAACCTTTCAAGACACCGGGGCAGGCTACGCCCCTCAAGACCCCAGGACAAAGAGCCGCCTCCTGAGGAGTCGACGGCAAGGCGGCCGACTGCCTGCTCACAGCCGAGTCCCAGGGACGAATTCCAGATAAGCCGGCTTTGGGGAGTCGGCCTGCGACTCCAACAAACCCCATGACCTCATCAAAGGGGACGAGGCAGGGGCGTGGCTGCAGCGAAGCCCACCCCGCCCCTCACCAAGGGCAGACATGGCCACAGCACGCCGTACCCCGGAAGATCTCCGCGCGGCGTGGCACTATTGCCATGCCGGCCCTGACATCAGCGCAGCTGGGCCGAATCCTGCACCCACGACAGCTTGTCTGTACGGCCTGGAGGCAGCAGGCCCACCAGTCAGTGAGATCTCGGGGGACGGCATGAGAACCACCAGTCGGACCCGTCAGGAGTTGGCCCAGCCCTCCCCCGGGGCCCATGCGCCATTAATCAAGATGTGATGGGGAGTGGCAACAGTGATCGCTCGCCAGGCGGCGGGGCTGTTGCCACGACCTCATGATCAAGCCTGCGTCATCGGAAGTACGACTACAGTAATCAGCAGCCGGCAAGACCCGCCCGCGGCGGACGCGGCGTGTCGGCTCCGTACCAGGCCAGTCAGCGGGGCCCGTCAGTCGGTGGGCCCCAGCGGTTGGCAGAGAAGACGGAGGCCAGAGGCACTGACGGCTGGGCCCACGTCCAGCCGGATTACCATTGTACCCCTGGGGGGTAGGCCTATATAAACCCCCCAGGGCACCCATGCAAAGGGTTGGAACCCATTAGCTCTAGACTAGATCATATAGAAGGGAGAGAGCTAGCCTTGCCCTCTCCTACCACCAGAAAACAGCTCAAGGAGCAACCGTGTAAACACTTTGCCATAGTGATCATGCGGAGACCCCGCAGAGCAGCAGTAGGGGTATTATCTCCCCGGAGAGCCCCGGAGCTGGGTAAGATTCGCCGGCGTGCATGTCTTCGCCTCATCCCGTTTCCAGGCACCGGCGACGTTCTACTCGCCCCCACCATGATAAGCCATCCGTTGGCATATGTCGCACCAAACCCCTGACATTTGGCGCCCACCATGGGGCCTGGTGCACCGCCGTCCGGAGATCTGCTCTGGACGGGAACCCTTTTCCTCCCTGGCGAGCGCAGCCATCCAGGCACGCCAGACGGAGTTTGCGCCGACACGCTAAGCGGCGTCGAGATCGCTTGCGCGGTCAGCTCCTTGGCCGAACTTGTCGGCGAGGTCAGCATTCTATTGAGTGTGGGTCATCAAGAATATTTTCTAGCCTAGACAAGTTATCAGTCACGGGATTCTTAGTCCCCTTTCTATCAATGATATGTAAGTCAAATTCTTGCAGCAAGAGAACCCACCTAATGAGTCTAGGTTTAGCATCTTTCTTTTCCATAAGATATTTTATAGCAGCGTGATCGATGTGAACAATAACTTTAGAATCAACAATGTAAGATCTGAATTTATCACAAGCAAACACCACAACTAAGAATTCCTTTTCAGTAGTAGAATAATTTCGTTGAGCACTGTCTAGAGTTTTACTAGCATATTGAATAAAATTTAATTTCTTATCAACTCTTTGTCCTAAACATCACCAACAACATAGTCACTAGCATCACACATAATTTTGAAAGGCAACTTCCAATTAGGTGGTTGAACAATAGGTGTAGAAATCAAGTCTTTCTTGAGTGTTTCAAAGGCTTCCACACAATCATCATAAAAAACAAATGGAACTTCCTTTTGTAAAAGATTTGTAAGAGGCCTAGAAATTTTTGAGAAGTCTTTAATAAACCTCCTATAGAAACCAACATGACCAAGGAAACTACGAATACCTTTGATATCTTTAGGATATGGCATTTTCTCAATTGCATCAACTTTAGCTTTATCCACTGATGTCTACTACACAACCTTCTTCTTGTAGACATTGTTGGGCCTCCAAGTGCAGAGGTTTGTAGGACAGTAGAAAATTTCCCTCAAGTGGATGACCTAAGGTTTATAAATCCATGGAAGGCGTAGGATGAAGATGGTCTCTCAACCCTGCAACCAAATGACAAAGAGTCTCTTGTGTCCCCGACACACCCAATACAATGGTAAATTGTATAGGTGCACTAGTTCGGTGAAGAGATGGTGATACAAGTGCAATATGGATGGTGGATATAGGTTTTTATAATCTGAAATTATAAAAACAGCAAGATAACTAATGATAAAAGTGAGTGAAAATGGTATTGTAATGCTTCGAAACAAGGCCTAGGGTTCATACTTTCACTAGTGCAAGTTCTCTCAACAAGGATAACATAATTAGATCATATAACTATCCCTCAACATGCAACAAAGAGTCACTCCAAAGTCACTAATAGCGGATAACAAACGAAAAGATTATTGTAGGTTACAAAACCACCTCAAAGTTATTCTTTCTGATCAATACATTGGGCTATTCCTATAAGTATCACAAACATCCTAGAGTTCGTAGTAAAACAACACCTTAAGACACAAATCAACCAAAACCCTAATGTCACCTAGATACTCCAATGTCACCTCAAGTATCCGTGGGTATGATTATACGATATGCATCACACAATCTCAGATTCATCTATTCAACCAACACAAAGAACTTCAAAGAGTGCCCCAAAATTTCTATCGAGGAGTCAAGATGAAAACATGTGCCGACCCTTATGCATACATTCCCAAGGTCACGGAACCCGCAAGTTGATCACCAAAACATACATCAAGTGAATCAATAGAATACCCCATTGTCACCACGGGTATCCCACGCAAGACATACATCAAGTGTTCTCAAATCCTCAAAGACTCAATCCGATAAGATAACTTCAAAGGGAAAACTCAATCCATTACAAGAAGGTAGAAGGGGAGAAACATCATAAGATCTAACTATAGTAGAAAAGCTCGCGGTACATCAAGATCATGCCAAATCAAGAACACGAGAGAGAGAGGGATCAAACACATAGCTACTGGTACATACCCTCAGCCCAGAGGGTGAACTACTCCCTCCTCGTCATGGAGAGCGTCGGGATGATGAAGATGCCCACCGGTGATGATTCCCCCCTCCGGCAGGGTGCCGGAACAGGGTCCCGATTGGTTTTTGGTGGCTACAGAGGCTTGCGGCGGCGGAACTCCCGATCTATGTTTCTTTTCAGGGGTTTCTGTATTTATAGGAATTTTTGGCATCAGTCTCATGTCAGGGGGTTCTCCGAGTCATCCACGAGGCAGGGGGGCGTGCCCAGGGGGGTACGATGCGCCCTCCACCCTCGTGGATGGCTCGAGACTCTTCTGGCCCAACTATTTTACTCTGGGGCTTCTTTTGGTCCATAAAAAATCATCAAAAATTGGCATGTCAATTGGACTCCGTTTGGTATTCCTTTTCTGTAAAACTCAAAAACAAGGAAAATACAGAAACTAGCACTGGGCTCTAGGTTAATATGTTAGTCCCAAAAATCATATAAAATAGCATATGAATGCATATAAAACATCCAAGATGGATAATATAATAGCATGGAAAAATCGAAAATCATAGATACGTTGGAGATGTATCATCCACCTCAATACCCCATTCAGAAATTTTATGTCCCAAGACAATACCTTCATTAACCATAAAGTGGCACTTCTCCCAATTCAAGACAAGATTAGTTTGCTCACATCTGTGCAAAACTCGATCAAGATTGCTTAAGCAATCATCAAAAGAAGTTTCCTAAATGGAAAAATCATCCATGAAAACCTCAACAATATTTTCACAAAAATCAGAGAATATAGCAGTCATACATCTTTGAAAGGTAGCAGGTGCATTGCATAAACCAAAAGGCATACGTCTATAAGCATAAGTTCCAAAAGGACAAGTAAAGGTGATTTTCTCTTGATCATGTTGTGAGACAGGTATTTGAGAGAAACCAAAATATCCATCAAGGAAAAAAAATGTGTGTGCTTTGACAATATTTCTAGCATTTGATCAATAAAAGGCAGAGGGTAATGACCTTTTCTAGTAGCTTTATTTAATTTTCTAAAATCAATTACCATTCAGTAGCCAGTGACAATTCTTTGTGGAATAAGTTCATTCTTGTCATTAGGAACAACAGTAATACCTCCCTTCTTAGGGACAAAATGAATAGGACTTACCCATCTACTATCAGCTATAGGATAGATTATACCTACTTCTAGAAACTTCAGTATTTCAGTTCTTACCACTTCTTTCATTTTAGGATTTAAACGTCGTTGGTGATCAACAACGGGTTTGGCATTAGGTTGCATATTAATTTTGTGCTGAAAGAGAGTGGGACTAATGCCCTTTAAATTATCAAGAGTATACCCAATAGCAGCTCGGTGCTTCTTCAGAAATTTTAATAATCTTTCTTCTTCATGTTCTAAAAGGTTAGCACTTCTAATAACAGGATATATCTTCTTCTCGTCAAGATAAGCATATTTCAAAGTGTCTCACAATTGTTTTAATTCAAACACGGGATCACCTTTAGGTGGAGGAGGACCTCCTAGAGTTTCAATAGGCCAATTGTGTTTAAGCAGAGGACGTTGTTCAAAGAAAATCTTATCTATTTCATTTCTTTCATGCATATGCATATCATTCTCATGGTCTAGCAAATATTGTTCTAGTGGATCAGTAGGAGGCATAGCAATAGAAGCAAGACCACTTATTTCATCCTTACTAGGAAATTCTTTCTTATGATGTTTTCTACTAAACTTAGAAAAATTAAATTCATGAGACTCATCACCAAAACTAACACCTACAATTTGTTTCTCACAATCTATTTTAGCATTAACGGTGTTCAAGAAAGGTCTACCAAAGATAATGGGACAAAAGTTATCTTGTGGGGAACCAAGAACAAGAAAATCAGTAGGGTATTTTATTTTCCCACACAAGACTTCAATATCTCTAACAATCCCAAGTGGTCTGATGGTGTCTCTATTAGCAAGTTTAGTATTAATATTTATGTCTTCTATTTCAGCGGGTGCTATATCATTCATAATTTCTTGATATAAGGTAAAAAGGAATAGCACTCACGCTAGCACCTATGTCACATAAACCATGATAACAGTGATCTCCTATCTTAACTGAGACAACAGGCATGCCAACTACGGGTCTATGTTTATCTTTTTCATCGGGTTTGGCAATTCTAGTAGCTTCATCACATAAGTAAATAACATGCCCATCTAAATTTCCAAACAGGAGATCTTTAACCATAGCAACACTAGGTTCTACCTTGATTTGTTCAGCTGGTTTAGGTGCTCTACTATTACTTTTATTGACCACAGTTGAAACTTTAGCATGTTCCTTTATCCTAATAGGGAAAGGTGGTTTTTCAATATAAGCAGTAGGAACAACCGAATCAACATTATAGATAATAGTTTCATCTTTAGCTATTACTGGTTCTTTAATTTCTTATTTAATAGGTGGGTGATATTTGAACCACTTCTCCTTACGGAGATCAACATAAGTAGCAAAAGATTCAAAAAAGGAGGCTACTATCTCAGAGTTAAATCCATATTTAGTGCTAAACTTTTGAAAAGCATCTGTATTCATGAAAGATTTAACACAATCATACTTAAGCTTAATATCTGACTCTTTACCTTCGTTGAGTTCCCAATAATCAGAGTTGCGTTTATTTTTTTCTAAAAATCCCACCGGAAATCAATAGTCTTCTTCATGAAGGAACCAGTACAAGAAGTATCGAGCATGGATCGATCATCATGAGAAAGCCGAGCATAAAAATTCCGAGTGATAATTTGTCTTGAGAGCTCATGATTGGGGCATGAATATAACACTGACTTAAGCCTCCCCCAAGCTAGAGCGATACTTTATCCTTCACAAGGCCAAAATATATATGTAATTCCAATCACGATGAACTAGATGCATAGGATAAATTTTTTGGTGGAACTCCAATTTAAATCGAGTCCAATTCCAAGATCCATCACATAGCCTATACCATGCCAATGCTTTTCCCTTCAAAGATAAAGGGAAAACCTTCTTCTTAGCTTCATCTCTGGGTAAACCTACAAGCTTAAATAATCCACAAATTTCTTCCACATATATCAAGTGCATATCAGGATGTTTGGTTCCATCTCCTGCATAAGGATTAGCTAGCAGTTGTTCTATCATACCCGAAGGAATTTCATAACCAATATTTTCAGTAGTGTAGTAGGTTGAGGGGTGACTAATTGTGGTTCCGGTCGAGGTGAAGATACCTCGAACAAACCCCTCAAAGGATTCTTTTCCATAGTAACAAGTGACAGTAAATTTCAGCACGTAAAAATAATTTTTCCTTACCAATTTCCACTTACCAAGAGCGCTTCACTCCCCGGCAACGGCGCCAGAAAAGAACCTTGATGACCCACAAGTATAGGGG
This sequence comes from Triticum urartu, assembly GCF_056163025.1. Lineage (NCBI taxonomy): Eukaryota > Viridiplantae > Streptophyta > Magnoliopsida > Poales > Poaceae > Triticum > Triticum urartu. The sequence goes on from NC_141877.1 coordinate 359,017,757, forward strand.
GTCAACCGTAGTCCTTTGGATATGTAAGTGTCGAACCCAACGAGGAGAAGAAGGAAATGACAAGTGGTTTTCAGCAAGGTGATGTCTGCAGGCACTGAAATTATAAGTAACGAGTAGTTTGATAGTAAGATAATTTGTGATGAGCAAGTAACGATAATAGTAAAAAAAGTGCAGCAAGGTAGCCCAATGCTTTTGAGGCAAAGGACAGGCCAAAAAGATCTCTTATGATAAGCAAAGCGTTCTTGAGGGTACACGGGAATTTCATCTAGTCACTTTCATCATGTTTGTTTGATTTATGTTTGCCACTTTGATAATTTGATATGTGGGTGGATTGGTTCTTAGGTGCTGTTCTTACTAATATGTCTCCAACGTATCTATAATTTTTGATTGTTCCATGTTGTTATATTATCATTCTTGGATGTTTTATAATCATTTTATAGTTATTATATATCATTTTTTGGGACTAACCTATTGACATAGTGCCAAGTGCTAGTTGCTATTTTTGCATGTTTTTTACATCGCAGGAAATCAATATCAAACGTAGTCCAAACACCGCGAAACTTTTTATGGACCAGAAGACCACCAATGGGCCAGAGCAGCAACTGGGGGTGCCCCGAGGGGGGCACAACCCACCAGGGTGCGCCTGGGGGCCCTGGCGCGCCCAGGTGGGTTGTGCCCACCTCGGTGGCCTCCCGCACCCCTGTTTACCCTATAAATTCCTGAAAATTCTAGAAACCCTCAGGGTTAACCTAGATCAGAAGTTCCACTGCCGCAGGCCTCTGTAGCCACCGAAAACCAAACTAGACCCCGTTCCGGCACCCTGCCGGAGGGGGGAATCATCTCCGGTGGCCATCTTCATCATCTCGGCGGCCACCATGATGAGGAGGGAGTATCTCCCACGTGTCGAGGCACGACTTAGAGGCATAACCGCATTTTTGTTTTGTCGCAAGAAGGGTCATCCTCACACAATCCCATGTACAAGAACAATGATAAATAAATAGTTGGCTTACAATCGCCACATCACCCAATGATCAAATAATTCATACATCATTCAGAGTACACACAAAGTCCGACTACGGACGGATCCAAAAGAAAAGAAGACAACCCTAAATGGTAAATCCCGATCATCCCAACTGGGCACCACTACTGATCATCCGGAAATGAAACATAGTAACGCCCAAGGTCGTCGTCGAACTCCCACTTGAGTTTGGTGGCATCACCTGCATTGGTATCATCGGCACCTGCAATTATTTTGGTAGTATCTGTGAATCACGAGGGCTCAGCAATCTCAAAACCCGCGAGATCAAGACTATTTAAGCTTATGGGTAGGATGTGGTTATGAGGTGGAGCTGCAGCAAGCACTAAGCAAATATGGTGGCTAACATACGAGTACAAGAGTAAGAAGAGAAACTACGCAACAGTCGTAAGCTAGAAGTGATGAAGAAGTGATCTTGAACTACTTACATTCATACATAACCCAACCGTGTTCACTTCCCGGGCTCCGCTGAAAAGAGACCATCACAGTTACACACATAGTTGATGCATTTTAATTAAGTCAAGTGTCAAGTTCTCTACAACCAGATATTAACAAATTCCCATCTGCTACATAACCACGGGCACGGCTCTCGAAAGTTTATACCCTGCAGGGGTGTCCCAACTTAGCCCATCACAAGCTCTCACGATCAACGAAGGACATTCCTTCTCCCGGAATAACCCGATCAGTCTCGGAATCCCTGTTACAAGACATTTCAACAATGGTAAAACAAGACCAGCAAGACCGCCTGTTGTGCCGACAAATCCCAATAGGAGTCGCACGTATCTCGTTCTCAGGGCACACCAGATGGGACAAGCTACGAGTAAACCCAACCCTCAAGTTTCCCCGAGGTGGCCCCGCAGGCTGCCCAATTCGGACCAACACTCACAGGAGCACTGGCCCGGGGGGGGTTGAATTAAGATAATCCTCGGGTTAATTACTCCCTAGGCAAATTTTAATTCTTATTAGGCAAATAGTAAAACCAAGGTTGGGCCTTGCTGGAAGAGTTTTATTCAAAGCGAACTGTCAAGGGGGTCCCGTGACCCCAACCATGTAAGGAACGCAAAATCAAGGAACATAACACCCGTTTCGGTGTCAAAACCGGCGGATCTCGGGTAGGGGGTCCCGAACTGTGCGTCTAAGGCGGATGGTAACAGGAGGCAGGGGACACGATGTTTTACCTAGGTTTGGGCCCTCTTGATGGAGGTAAAACCCTACGTCCTGCTTGATTATACTTGATAATATGGGTATTACAAGAGTTGATCTACCACGAGATCGGAGAGGCTAAACCCTAGAAGCTAGCCTATGGTATGATTGTTGTTGTTGGTCCTACGGACTAAACCCTCCGGTTTATATAGACACCGGAGGGGGCTAGGGTTACACAGAGTCGGTTACAAGGAAGGAGATCTATATATCCGTATTGCCAAGCTTGCCTTCCACGCCAAGGAGAGTCCCATCTGGACACGGGATGAAGTCTTCAATCTTGTATCTTCATAGTCCAAAAGTCCGGCCAAAGGATATAGTCCGGCTGTCCGGATACCCCCTAATCCAGGACTTCCTCAGTAGCCCCTGAACCAGGCTTCAATGACGATGAGTCCGGCGCGCAGTGCTGTCTTCGGCATTGCAAGGCGGGTTCCTCCTCCGAATACACCACGGAAGAATTTGAATACACGGATAGTGTCCGACCCTGCAAAATAAGTTCCACATACCACCGTAGAGAGAATAATATTACCACAAATCTAATCTGCTGACACATTTTGGCAGCATGGCATCACGCCACGGCCCGGTAATCACTTGAACCGTTTTTCTTTAAGCAGCCCCACACATAACGCGAGGCGGTTTCTTGACACGTCTCGTCAAAGCAGAGATCATGCTCCCCTTATTATGGGATTCTCATCAATACGGATGTGGGTAACCCAACCGCGCCATCAATTACGGTGCTTGGGGGATAAGTGAGTTTTACCAGGCAAGTGGGGGTGCATAGTTTAGTCCGCCCTTATAAAGGGATAAGATCTCACCTTATTCTACCCACGTCTTCTTCCTCCTTGCTCATCCATTCTCGTGCACTCGAGCTCCAGCGCCCAAGTCCGCATCCTCCTCCTCAGTTCTCTCCAAACATGTCCGGAGCGGGAGGCAAGTGGATGGCCTCCTCCATCACGGAGGGGCACATCAAAAAGTTACGTGGAGCCGGATACTTAGCCGCGGATATCGCGCACCGGCTGCCAGCCATGGTGCAGGTCATCCCTACCCTGGAACCTCATGAAAGGGTGGTTTTCCTCCCTCATTTCGTCCACGGACTAGGGTTTCCCCTCCATCCATTTGTCTGCGGCCTCATGTTCTATTATGGGCTGGACTTTCATGATCTGGCCTCGAATTTCATCCTCAACATCTCGGCGTTCATCGTCGTGTTCGAGGCTTTCCTCCGCATCCGGCCCCACTTTGGCCTGTGGCTGAAGACCTTCAATATCAAGCCGAAGGTGGTGGGCAGCCAAAGCGGAATGCGGCAGAGCCATGGTGGGAAAAATGCCCAACGTTATATGGCTCGAAGGCTCCTTCGTGGAGACCATAAAGGGGTGGCAATCGGGGTGGTTCTACATCACAGAGCCGCGCGACACCAACTGGGTGGCGGCCTCCGAGTTTCGATCCGGAATCCCCACGCGACTCACTTCCTGGAAGGAGAAGGGCCTGTCCTGGGGTTCATCGGTGGAGCTGGACAGACTCCAGAAGTGTATCCGGAACATGACAAGCAAGAAACTTAAGCTTGTCAACATAGTCCAGATCATGCTCTTCCGCCGGATCCTCCCGTGTCAACAACGGGACTTCAACTTATGGGAGTTCGACCCGGCCCAGCACCAGACTCTTAGCGAGCTCTTCGACACGACGCATAAAGACGTCTGGAGGGTGCTATTCAAGGGCGCCGAGGTCCCTCCTTCTCTTACCGAGGACCACGGGCTAAGTGCGAAGCGCCATGTGAATACGGTAAGCTCTGTACATCTGGCAGGGTATTTATTTCCCATAGCTTAACCATGTGCGGGGTCTGAGCTCCCATGCCTTTGACAGGACTGAGTGAAGACATCGGAGCAGATCAACTGTCCGGCCCCTCTGCCCGAAGACCCTGCGGACGCTCTCCTGACGGAGATGCAGACTCTGGCTCCTTATGAGGTGCCGGATAAGTCCAAGAAGAAGGCCAAGGGTACCCGAAAGAGTTCCCGGTGCCAGGTGGTATCAAACACATCGTCCGATAACTCCGAGACGCCCTCCTCCCGTGAAAACGAGGAGAAGGAGGATGAAGATTCTCCCCTCCAACCGGGGACAAGAAAAGGAAGGCCACCCCAACCGGGGAGGCCGAAGGGTCCAAGAAGGGAAGAACTCTCCTTCCGGACTGCTCCACCACCGCCGCCGACGGCGAAGACGAGTGGCTGCTCAGGGCCAAGCCCTTGGCGAAGTTGTAAGTATTCGGATACCAGAGTAACTCATAGCATACCTTTGTCGCACTGCTTCTCCTAACGTCGAATATGATTATGCAGTCCCCCCCAAGCCCGTATCGATGTATCATCGTCGGATGGTTCCTTGGACTCGTCGGACATGAATAGTGATACACTTCCAACCGCCACCTCTCCCTGCCCTACGGACAATGCCGAGGTACTGTCTCAGGGGGCACCGAGCCGGGAGGAGATAGTCCTGGAGGCGCCTCAAGGGGACCTTTCGGACTCCAGGAGTAAAGGGAGCAAGGCTCCCGGGGACTCCAAGTTCGGCTCTCAGCTGAACACCGCGCCGGAACCTCCAGTGGTTCCGGACTCGGGCAGGCGGCCCCCTTCCAAAAGGGGCAAGACGCCCGCGCCAGTGACCTCTGTCCATCCAGAGGCACCGGACAACCTGCTGGGAGCGCTTCGTGGTGCTTCCATCGACGAAGAGCACCACACTATTATGAGTGTGGTGATCAAGAAGGTTCAGTTCGCCAATAGCGGACTGACCGAAGCCTGTGCCAACCTTCTAACAAGCTTTGAGGTAAGTATTTAAAATATAGGAAAAATATTACCACATAGACAGTAGCCCATGATGCTCTGTTTGGTGTTCACAAAGAAAAGCCTAATAGAGGATCAAATAATATATGCAGGAGTCTAATATAAGTATGTCTGTATGCATATGCAGGCTTCGCTGCTGACCTCTGCCGCACTGACTGCGGAGGTCGCCGCACTGAAGCAGGACCTCGAGGGGTCCGAGAAAGAGCTCGGCCTTGCCAAGAGGCAGCTCAAGGAGAACAAATGTAAGTAATACCTTGTCTATATATAAAAAATAAAATGTGGTTGCGAAATGACAGGATCATCATGAATGTGCCAGGGTGTGGGATCGAAGTATGTCTAGAGGGGGGGGGGGGGGTTATTAGACTACTTGACCAAATAAAAACTTAACCTTTTCCCAATTTTTGTTCTTGGCAGATTTTAGCTATTTTAGGAAGAGTCAAGCAATCATCACACAATTCAAGCAAGCATGCAAAGAGTATATTGGCAGCGGAAAGTAAAGCATGCAACTTGCAAGAATATAAAGGGAAGGGTTTGGATATTTCAAACGCTATTGGAGACACGGATGTTTTTCCCGTGGTTCGGATAGGTGGTGCTATCCTACATCCACGTTGATGGATACTTCAACCCACGAAGGGTAACGGTTGCGCGAGTCCACACAGGGCTCCACCCAAGGGCAATGGTTGTGCGAGTCCACGGAGGGCTCCACCCACGAAGGGTCCACGAAGAAGAAACCACCCACAAAGGGTCCACGAAGAAGCAACCTTGTCTATCCCACCATGGCCATCGCCCACGAAGGACTTGCCTCACTAGCGGTAGATCTTCACGAAGTAGGCGATCTCCTTGCCCTTACAAACTCCTTGGTTCACTCCACAATCTTGTCGGAGGCTCCCAAGTGACACCTAGCCAATCTAGGAGACACCACTCTCCAAGAAGTAACAAATGGTGTGTAGGTAATGAACTCCTTGCTCTTGTGCTTCAAATGATAGTCTCCCCAACACTCAACTCTCTCTCATAGGATTTGGATTTGGTGGAAAGAAGATTTGAGTGGAAAGCAACTTGGGAAGGCTAGAGATCAAGATTCATATGGTAGGAATGGAATGTCTTGATCTCAACACATGAGTAGGTGGTTCTCTCTCAGAACAAATGAGTTGGAATGATGTGTGTGTTCTGTTGGCTCTCTCTTGGAATGAGAAAGAGGTGGAGGGGTATATATAGCCTCCACACAAAATCCAACCGTTACACAGTTTTCCAATCTCGGTGGGACCGAATCATAAAACTCGGTCTGACCGAAATAGTAAACCTAGTGACCATTAGGAATTTCGGTGGGACCGACATGCAACTCGGTAGGACCGATTTGGTTAGGGTTTGGGCATAACGTAATCTCGCTGAGACCGATTACACAAACTCGGTGAGACCGAGTTTGGTAATTAGCTAACCAGAGAGTTGGTCAGGCAAACTCGGTGGGACCGATTTGCTCTTTCGGTGGGACCGAGTGGAACTCGGTGAGACCGAAAAGTTACAAAGGGGAAACACTGAGTTTACATTGCAATCTCGGTGGGACCGATTCGCTCTTTCGGTGGGACCGAAAAGTTACAAAAGGGAAACAGAGAGATTGCAACCCCATCTCGGTGGGACCGAGAACCTTATCGGTAGAACCGAATTGCTAGGGTTTTGGCAGTGGCTAATGACAAGTGAAACTCGGTGGCGCCGGATAGGAAAAATCGGCAGGACCGAGTTTGGCTTAGAGTTTAGGTCATATGTGGATATGGGAAAGTAGTTGAGGGTTTTGGAGCATATCACTAAGCACATGAAGCAAGAGGCTCATTAAGCAACACCTCATCCCTCCTTAATAGTATTGGCTTTTCCTATGGACTCAATGTGATCTTGGATCACTAAAATATGAAATGAAGAGTCTTGAGATTTTGAGCTTGAGCCAATCCATTTTCCTTAGTATTTTGAGGGTTCCACTTTCATATCCATGCCATGCCAATCATTGAGCTTTCCTGAAATAATCATCTTGGAATAGCATTAGCTCAATGAGCTATATGTTGTTATGAATTACCAAAACCACCTAGGGATAGTTGCACTTTCAATCTCCCCCTTTTTGGTAATTGATGACAACATATAGATCAAAGCTTCAACAAATGATAATAAGCATGAAATATATCGTCGCTTTGAGAAGTATGTGATAAGTAAGAGCTCCCCCTAAATTTGTGCATATTTAAAATTTGCTTTGGACTGCAAATGCACAAAGAGTTAGAATCATGGGTTACTCTTCCATGTCACATACATCTTGGTGGAGCGCTCAAAATGATAAGATTGAAATACATGCACTCATCACCAAGAATAGTGAATGATCACAAATCATAAATATAATGATGATATTTAAGCAAGCATTAAGCAAACATTAAGTGTAGCTTATGATCAAACACATGATCATCGATGTCTCACAAATAATGACATAGTATCAAGCACTCAAAAGCAGAAAATGTTCGAAAAAAAAACACCAAATAAAGCAAGAGAGAAAAGCAACACTCTCTCTCTCGAAGCCTATGATCTAGACATCTTCTCCCCCTTTGGTAACAAGTTACCAAAAAGTTCCTAGAAAATGCATAGCACTAGATCGACGCTCAGGCTTGATCTTCAGGTGGTGGTGGAGTCCGGATTACTCCAAGGACGAAGGCTTTTGTAGATGTTGAAGTAGTCGCTGGAGTTGGAGCTGAAGTAGACGCTGGAGCTGAGGCTGTGGCTGGTGCAGATGTTGTAGCTCTGGTGTCAGCAACTGGCAGTGCAGACGACCTCGGACCTCGTGGCACTCTAGAAAAAGCATGAGTCGTGGTCCTGCCTCTCCTCTCATTCATGTCCTCCTGAAGCTGCTCCACTATAGACTGAACTTCCGTTACCTTGACATCCAAGTCATAGAACTTCTGTTCCATAATCCTTTCTAGGCTCTGCTGATTTTTAGTGAGGTTGGCTAGACTTTGCTCAATTCTCAGCGAGGATGCGATCAAGTAACTGAGCTGCTCTTGTTTGGTCTTCAAGAAGTACTCAGATGCCTCTTCTTGAGTAGGCATCCTGGCAGCTTTTTCCTTCTTCGCCTTCTCCTTCTTTGCAAATGCTTGTGCAGACGATGGCTCGTTCTCAGTCATCACAACTTCATTGTCCTCGAAATCTGGACGGATGGGCAGGTGTTCCTTATCCAACAAATATACGCCCGTGCCCATCTTGGAGTTGATGAGCTCCTGAATCTGAGGGGCATATCCACAGCTCCTCTTCTGATCTGCAGCTGTCCTCTTAATGGTTTCCACAATGAGACTCATGACCTTGAATTTCTGAGGCACGTCAAAGACATGAAGCAAGTTGATAGCATGACCTCTGATCATCTTGTGATCTCCAGACTTAGGCAACAGAGTGTGCCTTAGTATCCAATTGATAGTAGGCAATCCTGAGAGCAGATAGTGCACTGAGCCAAACTTGAACGTGTCAAGAGCTTCATTAGGAATTTCCTTATACATGTTGGACATGGAGTTATGGTCCATCTTTTTCTTGGCATAGATGTCCAAGTCTTCATCTTGCTCTTCTGGGGCATTGATGATCTGTGCCCACTCAGCCACTGTAGATTGGTACCTTGTACCCTCTGACATCCATGTAATCCTTCCATCCGGATAAAAGTGAGCTGTGGAGTAGAACTGCATGATGAGTTCCTCGTTCCACTTTGTGAGCTTCTTCCCAACAAAGTCCTCTACTCCACATGCTCTGAAGCTGTCCTGAACTCCTGGGTAGTGCTCTTCATTCTCCTTGATGTATGTCCAGTCGACCCATCTCATGTCACAAACGATTGGCTTCTTGTCAAGCAAAACAGTCTCATAAAAATCTTGCTGCTCCTTGGTGTGAAACCTGTAATCCACGGCAGTCCTTCTCCTAGAAGCATACGGGTCTGCTTCTCTCCATTTCCTGAGCCCTGAGTCTCTCCTGAGCTTCATATCCTCAGCCACAGGATGAGCATCGTTGTGGTCTGGGATCTTGGGCTTGAGCTTCCGAAGGACACTCTCTTCCTCTTCTTCAATAGCTTCAGGCACTGGGGCCTTGTTCTTTTCTGCAGCAGGTATACTCCTTGTGTTTCTCCTTGGAGCTGTCTTAGGCTTAGATGCAGCCTTGGGTGCTTCCTTGGGCTTGGATGCACCTGTGCCTGACCTTATAGCATCTCCCATGAGTTTGGCTGCCTTGGGCGCTGGTGCAGCTGCCTCTTCTTCCTCCTCCTCCTCTACCATGATGGAGGCTCTCCCAAGCACTTTGGCTACAGTCTTCTTTACTCTCTCTTTCCTCTTTTTGCTTTCAGCAGCAATGGGCTCAATGGGAGCAGGTGCAGGCTTCTCAGTTGAGGCTCTAGCCTTTGACATTGGCTGCCTGCCTGCTGGCCTCTTGACTTTCAGGCCTGGCTTTGAGCCTTGAGCTGGCTCAACCCTTTTGGAAGTGGCCTCTTCCTCTGCCACATAGTCTTCATCCTCAGAATCAGACGTTCTCTTCTTCCTTTCACGTGTGGCAGCCTTAGGCAGATTGCTGGGGGTGCTCCTGCTGCCATCATCAGAAGAACTTGAGGGGCTAGTGCCCTTACTCATCACAACTTGCTGCTCTGAGAGGTTTTGGCTGTCACTTTGATCAGACATGTTGCAAACTGACTGCTGACCCTGTGAATAGATTATGGATAAGATAGAGTGGATGAGCATCACAAAAAGCAGAGATTTTTGCAAAAGAATAATCCAAAAACTTAGTTTTAGTTTTCCACAGAAAGCATCTCGGATCTACCGATTTTCAAACTCGGTGACACCGAAGCAGTTTTGGCACCAGAACTGGTGAACTCGGTCAGACCGAGTCACAGTTCGGTGGCACCGAGACTGCTAGGGTTTCACAGAATTCCAAAATCGATCGCACCGATAAGTTATTCTCGGTCAGACCGAGTTTAACTTGTGCAATGGCAAAAGCTAGATCGGTGGGACCGAGTTTTTCAACTCGGTGGGTCCGAGATGGTTTCGGCGGAAACCTAACCCTAAAATTTTCGAATTAAACCTAATCTACGAGCGTTTTGACTGGATAGAAGTTTATCAATCGTGGCAAGATTCATGATGATCACAATGTGCTAGGAATCAGATTGAGGAATAGCACAATGATCAAGTCCATACCCTAGTTCGGCGTGGACTTGCTATGGCGGCAACGGCGGGGCAGAAATCCGTTAACGGCGGCGAAGACTAGCGACTGGAGGCTGCTGGCGGCGAGGAGACGATTCGGAGACCTCGGGGGCAGAGCAGGCTATCGCGCGGGCGAGGAGGTTTCGGAGAAATTTCCAAAATTCTGCCCGTCACTATATATAGCCCGACCTTGTCGGTGTGACCGAGTGGAATAACTCGGTGGCACCGAGATGCAAAACTGTGTGCAGTTATTGCAACTCGGTGTAACCGAAAAGTTCAAATCGGTTGCACCGAGATCGAAAACCTAGATCAACTTAATGAACTCGGTAGGACCGAAATGGAGTATCGGTCAGACCGAGATTCATCAAGAGGTTTTGGAAGTTTAAGTCTATGACGAATCGGGGACTCCGAGCGCTCCTCACACAGAGTGGTTCGAATCTGACTTGATCAAATTTTGTGATGCAGCATGAATAGAGTTTGAGACGAGAAAAGCATAGATAGCTAGAGGAGGTTCTTAGGCATTCTTGTCCATCCACTTGGCAAAAGAAGATAAATCCAAACAATCAAAGCAACAAGTGGATGTCCTCGAATGAGTAAAATATGCAATCAGCATGCTCACACAATAAGATAGCAAATGAAATATGTGGCAAAGCATGCACAACCAATTCTAGCATCTATCAAGCAATTTGCGATGACTAGGTCATCTATATATGAGTATATTGACTTAGGAGTCAAGTGAGAACACTTGATCGTAGGTCATACTCATCATTTAAGCTCAAGTGGGGTTACCACTTTTACATAAAGCATTGTTTTGTTCACATCTTTAGAGTTGCTTTAGCTCAAGTCTTAGAGTAAAGCTCCCCCTAGATGTGATATCCCCCCTAAGAGGGATGAACTAACCTTGGGTTTTGTCGATGATGACTTCATGTAGATGTTGAAGATGTGGATGCTCAATGTTGATGTAGATCACTTGGAGCTATCCATTTGAGTGAATTGCACTTTCAATACCTACATGGGTTAGTCCCACAAGGAACAAACAAGGATATCCATAGACATAGAGTGATGCACACAAAAGATGATGTCCATGAAAACTTTTGGGTTACCTTGTCCCTTGTCTTACCAACAAGAGGGTTTGTGACTCCTTGAACTAGTGCAAGATGTGGAAGTTGATTGCACTTGTTCTTGCCAAAATGATAAGAGTGAAGTATGTTGGCGGAGTCACCCTCAAGAACTCTCTTAGTTCTTCTTCTTTTGGATCCACATCATCTTGATGGGAATCCTTGGAGTTGTAGTCGTACTTGATGAAGTGGAACTTGAAGTAGTCTTGGGAATCCACTTGACTAAGGTCTTAGGAGCTTCTTCAAATGCATCAATTTCCTCTTGAAGCTTGTCCTTGCCTTTTTGCTCGTAGTCTTGTGGTGGAAGATCATCTTGAGCTTGTGTCCCTTTGAAAGAAGTATACTTCTCTTGTTGAGGGACAAACTTTGTCTTGGGGTATTGATCTTCTTCCCACTCAACTCCATTGGCATTGAACTTTCGTTCAAAACCAACACCTTGATTCTTCCGGTGCATTCCTTGCTTGCGCACAATTTCCTCGAATTGCTTACTCCCGGCAAGGCTTTTGTACACTCCTTTCTCTATAATTCCTTTCAATAAGCTATTTTCTTGCTCAAGTGTAACTTGGCTAAGAGAATCATTAGTGGAATCAAGAGAACTACTAGAAGCAACAATATTGGATTTAGCATGATCATTGTTACTACTAGCGGAAGAATCTTTCTTGTTAGACTTGACTTGAGGCATGTAAGTGGATAAGAGTAAACGCTTGGCAATGTAAGAACTTTTCTTGCGGAGATCATCATTGATTGCCTTTAAGAACTCATGCTCTTGCTCAAGATTGAGCTTTTCAAAGCGTAGCTTCTCATGAGCTCTTAACAGTTCTCGATGATCTTCGAAGATAGTGTCATGAGCTAACTTAAGAGTTTTTAGTTCTTTAGTTAGGGCCTCAATCTTCTCCTTATCATTGTCACTCGTTTTATCTTGATTAGCATGATTAATTGGTCTTTCATAATAGTATTCATCACTAGAGTTGTCACCAATCAAATCATCTCCTAACAAGTCATCCTCATCACTATTGAAATCAACATACTCGGGGTGTGTTACCTTAGGACCTTTGGCCATGAAGCATCTTCCAATTCCTTCATTTGGTGAGTCAAATATGTCGTTGGAGTTGGTTGACACAAGTGCTAGACCGGCAACACCTTCATCTTGAGTATCTTCAGAGTCGGAGTGATAACTTCTCTCGGAGTGGCTGTCGGAGTCGGAGCCGGATACCCATTCACCAACATGAGCTTGATGTCTTCGTCTTGTGTAGCTCCTTGATGATTTTCCCTTCCTTTCCGAGTCCTTGCTTCTCCGTGAGTATCTTCGTTCATAACGATCATCTCTACTCCTCTCTCTTGGTGGTGATCCTTTGCTTCTTCTTTTTGGAGAATCTTCTCTTCTCTTGTAGGGAGCCGTACACTCGTTGGAATAGTGTCCGGGTCTTCCACAATTGTAACAGTTTCGCTCTCGACTAGAAGATCTTTTGTCATTGTAGGACCTTGATTTGGAGCTTTTGTCTTTGCTTCTATTCTTGTAGAACTTGTTGAAGTTCTTCACCATTAATCTCAATTCTTCATTAAAGTCTTGTTTCTCACTTGATGATGTAGGGGCTTCACATGAGGCTTTGTAGGCACCACTTGATTTGTTGTGAAGTTCCTCTTTATCCTTAAGTGACATCTCATGAGCAACAATTCTTCCAATCACTTCCGTTGGCTTGAGATCTTTGTAATTGGGCATCATTTGGATCAATGTGCACACGGTATCATATTTTCCATCCAAGGCTCTTAGGATCTTCTTGATGATGAATTTATCGGTCATCTCTTCACTTCCTAAGCCGGCAATCTCATTTGTGATGAGAGCAAGCCTAGAGTACATTTCAGCGACACCTTCACCATCCTTCATCTTGAACTTGTCAAGTTGGCTTTGAAGCACATCCAACTTGGATTCCTTGACGGAGTCGGTACCTTCGTGCATATCAATCAAAGTATCCCAAATTTCCTTTGCATTCTCAAGGCGGCTGATTTTGTTGAATTCTTCGGGGCACAATCCGTTGAAGAGAATATCACAAGCTTGAGCATTGTATTTCAACATCTTCAACTCATCCGCGGTAGCTTCACGGTTTGGTTCTCTCCCGTCAAAGAAGTCACCTTGCAAACCAACACACACAATAGCCCAAATGGCGGGGTTATGTCCAAGAATATGCATTTTCATTTTATGCTTCCAACTAGCAAAATTAGTACCATCAAAGTAAGGACCTCTACGGTGATAATTTCCCTCGCTAGACGCCATACTCTCCTAGGTTGTGAAACCAAGGCTATGACCACCAAAAGCTATGGAGATCAAGCAAATGGAGACCAAAGCTCTGATACCACTTGTGGGATCGAAGTATGTCTAGAGGGGGGGTGATTAGACTACTTGACCAAATAAAAACTTAACCTTTTCCCAATATTTGTTCTTGGCAGATTTTAGCTATTTTAGGAAGAGTCAAGCAATCATCACACAATTCAAGCAAGCATGCAAAGAGTATATTGGCAGCGGAAAGTAAAGCATGCAACTTGCAAGAATATAAAGGGAAGGGTTTGGAGATTTCAAACGCTATTGGAGACACGGATGTTTTTCCCGTGGTTCGGATAGGTGGTGCTATCCTACATCCACGTTCATGGAGACTTCAACCCACGAAGGGTAACGGTTGCGCGAGTCCACACAGGGCTCCACCCAAGGGCAACGGTTGCGCGAGTCCATGGAGGACTCCACCCACGAAGGGTCCACGAAGAAGCAACCACCCACAAAGGGTCCACGAAGAAGCAACCTTGTCTATCCCACCATGGCCATCGCCCACGAAGGACTTGCCTCACTAGCGGTAGATCTTCACGAAGTAGGCGATCTCCTTGCCCTTACAAACTCCTTGGTTCACTCCACAATCTTGTCGGAGGCTCCCAAGTGACACCTAGCCAATCTAGGAGACACCACTCTCCAAGAAGTAACAAATGGTGTGTAGGTAATGAACTCCTTGCTCTTGTGCTTCAAATGATAGTCTCCCCAACACTCAACTCTCTCTCATAGGATTTGGATTTGGTGGAAAGAAGATTTGAGTGGAAAGCAACTTGGGAAGGCTAGAGATCAAGATTCATATGGTAGGAATGGAATGTCTTGATCTCAACACATGAGTAGGTGGTTCTCTCTCAGAATAAATGAGTTGGAATGATGTGTGTGTTCTGTTGGCTCTCTCTTGGAATGAGAAAGAGGTGGAGGGGTATATATAGCCTCCACACAAAATCCAACCGTTACACAGTTTTCCAATCTCGGTGGGACCGAATCATAAAACTCGGTCTGACCGAAATAGTAAACCTAGTGACCGTTAGGAATTTCGGTGGGACCGACATGCAACTCGATAGGACCGATTCGGTTAGGGTTTGGGCATAACGTAATCTCAGTGAGACCGATTACACAAACTCGGTGAGACCGAGTTTGGTAATTAGCTAACCAGGGAGTTGGTCAGGCAAACTCGGTGGGACCGATTTGCTCTTTCGGTGGGACCGAGTGGAACTCGGTGAGACCGAAAAGTTACAAAGGGGAAACACTGAGTTTACATTGCAATCTCGGTGGGACCGATTCGCTCTTTCGGTGGGACCGAAAAGTTAAGAAAGGGAAACAGAGAGATTGCAACCCCATCTCGGTGGGACCGAGAACCTTATCGGTAGAACCGAATTGCTAGGGTTTTGGCAGTGGCTAATGACAAGTGAAACTCGGTGGCGCCGGATAGGAAAAATCGGTAGGACCGAGTTTGGCTTAGAGTTTAGGTCATATGTGGATATGGGAAAGTAGTTGAGGGTTTTGGAGCATATCACTAAGCACATGAAGCAAGAGGCTCATTAAGCAACACCTCATCCCTCCTTAATAGTATTGGCTTTTCCTATGGACTCAATGTGATCTTGGATCACTAAAATATGAAATGAAGAGTCTTGAGCTTTTGAGCTTGAGCCAATCCATTTTCCTTAGTATTTTGAGGGTTCCACTTTCATATCCATGCCATGCCAATCATTGAGCTTTCCTGAAATAATCATCTTGGAATAGCATTAGCTCAATGAGCTATATGTTGTTATGAATTACCAAAACCACCTAGGGATAGTTGCACTTTCACAGGGGCCACGACCGAAGTGGTGAGCCTAAAGCAAGCGCTGTCCGAGGCCGAAGACAAAGCGGACAAGGAGCGCACCGAGCGGGAAAAGCAAGAGGCACGGGTGGGCGAGGTGCAGCAAGAGCTCCAAGCTCTCGTGACGAAGCACGAGGCGTTGGAGCTTGACTCAAAGACGCGAGAGTCTGAGCTTGCCGCGGCCCTCGAGAGCACGAAGAATGCCAAGGCCGAAGCCCAAAAGGCCCTTCAGGAGATTGAGGCGATGAGGAAGATAGCGGCAGGTAAGGCATTCAATATGCAAAGCAAGCATGTGAAAGTAAATTACTTGTTACTTACCCGAGTCCGGAGCTCTCCAGGAGTATTCGCAGATTTGCCCCGTAGTGTGTCGGATGCCGCAAAGTTTTACCAGGCCGAGGAGGGAAGCTCGATGGAGAAGCTGTTCTGGTCTCAGTATACTGGGACCGAACACCCGATGCCTATGAGCGACCAGCTAAAGCAACTGGTCGAGCTGCACATGGCGGCCGAATAGGCCATGAGGGGCCTTATAGTCCGGATGTGGCCTGGCGACTCCCTTCCCAACAGCTACTTTGGCCTGGAGAGGCGGCTTATGGATGCATGCCCACGGCTGGAGGCCATAAAGCGGTATGTATGCATCGAGGGTGCACGCCGGGCCTTTGCCCGTGTGAAGGTGCACTGGGCCAAGATGGACGCTGAAAAGCTGGTGAAGGAGGGGCCGCCGCAGGGCAAGGAGCATCGCCACCTGGAAATGTATTATGAGGGTGTCCTGAAGGGTGCCCGTCTTGTGGCGGACGAGTGTGCAAAAGATGTAATTTTTGAATGAACTTGCTCATGTGATCCTGTATTATGAAAACTTGTTCATATGCTCTATGCAACGCTTGTTTGAATTTAAAATATTAGCTTCTGTGCGGCTGTTTATCAAATCTGAGAGATGGCCAGTCGTCGGCTTTTGCCCCCATGCCACGAGTGCCGGGGTGTTTGGGATAAATCTGAGCACTCTTTTTCCCATTGTTGGGTCCTTCGAAGGAGGTGCTCAGCACAACGAACAAGGCAACCGGACTATAATGCTTTATCACTCTCACTTAGCCATAGAATTCTACAATTTTAAATTTTGGCGAAGCCCCTAGTATTCGGAAGGCCGAATTCGGGGCGCTATACACGCCTTAAGCCGGACAAAGCCGACTCCTCGCTCTAAGCGGCATAAGTCTTTAGGGACTCGAAACCTCTCGAACAACGACCAGCTCTCACCTTATCATGACAATCAGTTTTAGCTTTCTCTACTGAGGTGCTTAGCCCAGCTGAACCGGGGCACAATCGCAGTAGTTCTCCGAGTGATACCTTAGCCGATATAGCGGAACGTAAGGTTCCAAAACATGGGAGCCGGGCAAACCCAACTATTGACCCAAGACATGATTCGGAGCTGGTGCATATAATGCTATAAGTTCGGGGTGCCGCACTGTCGAAAGTGTTCGGACTTCTCACACCGTATTATGGGGGATGCTTAAGCCCCTAGCGTATTGGCCGTACCAGAGTGTAAAAGTGCTGGATGTCATGAATGAACATATATATATAAGAAGAATAGAGAATGCGATAATAGTCTAGTGCTATGCATTGTTTATTCAAAAAGGTGCCTTAAAGCAGAATGATACAAGTAGTGCGATAAGAAAAAAGTAGGACTATTTGACATGTCCCCTCCAAGGGCGAGCTGAGGAATGGTATTTAAAGCAGGTATTTCACTCGTTGTCAGAGACCACCTGGGAGTTCCATGGTGCGACGTGGCTTTCTGCCTCCTTGGTTGTTGTATCGTGTGTCCGGCAAACATACTGCCGGACGGGGTTTCCAGAGAGTAAAGTCCTGAAAGAGAGAAACAATAATAAGGCGGGAAGCCCCTAGTGCGGTTGAGCCGCGTCTTGGGGTGTGCCATAGTCGTGCCCCCTCCCCACCTGTGCCCATGGTATTTTCAATGCGTAATTATGTACGCGGGGCACAGATTTTGTCGTTTGACTGGGACTGGGTGGGGGCCGCATTGCTATGCGAGCTCGGAATGTGCCAGGCGGTCTTGCTGCCGATTACTCCGGGCGCGCTTGAAGGAGTCCGGGTCTTTAATCACCGAACTGGTGGATTGCCTTAAGAGGCTGCTTTCACTACAAAAAAATACACTTCCGTGATGATACGTGTTTGTCACAGTAGGTCGCGTTTTTTGTCATGCATGTACATCCATGACGAATTTATGACAGAATCAAGATAGTCATACCTGTGCTGTAGTAGAAGTGTTCCATGACATTACCAAAATTATCATCACGGAAGTGTCCACTTCCATGACGATAAATCGCGCGTCACAGAAGTGCTTTCGTCAAGGGTGACCGACACGTGGCATCCACCGTAACGGGACACCGTTAAGCTATCGGGTCGGGTTTTGGATCCGATAACCCGTTAACAGCCCCGACCAATGGGGATTTTCCACGTGTAAAATCATCACTGGCTGGAGGAAACTTGTGTCGGATCATCGTCGGGACAGATGTCATCCACTCATTGGACAGAAGGCGCCTATGATACGTTGACACGTGGCACGACCCAACAGAGGCCCATTCCTGTGAAAAGGCCGGCCCGTTTGACTTGGTCAAAAGGTGGAGGGCCGGCCCATGGAAAGCCTGTTAATGGCATGTTCGCATATAGCCCATTTACAGCCCGCTAACCCAAGGCCCGTTATGCCCTATCCGAATTAGGCCCAGTAGCGTCATCTGGGCCATCCAATATGATTCTAGCCCGTTTTCACTTCTGGACCATGTATGGCCCATGACGTCTTTCGGCCCATATGAGGCCCTATGTAACTCTTGGCCTATTAACGACCCGTGGTGAAACTGGCCCGTAATGAACAGTGTATCACTTTACACCCATTAATGGCCCGTGGTGAAACTGACCCGTAATGAATAGTGTATCACTTTATACCCTTTAACTGCCCGTTATTCCGTTGGGCCGTCTCCATCCCATGTTATCTTTCAGCCTTCTCAGAGCCCATTTATTCTTGGGCTCATTTCCAGCATTTGTTTACTTACGGCCCGTTACTGTCATTTTCTGCTTGTGGGCCAAATTCAGCCCGTGGTTACAGTCGGCCCATTTGTGATCCATTAATACATTGGGCCGTTTTCATAGCATCATCAAATACGGCCTATTAACGATGGCCCGTTATGGTCGGCCCATGAACGGATGATTCCAACTCTAGCCCGTTTACGGCCAGAATGCGGTCTGTTTGGCCCATGTTTGGCCAATCGATCATACAGCCCGTATAAGGCCCATTGATGATACGGCCCGTAGAAGGCCCATTGATGATACAGCCCGTAGAAGGCCCATTGTTTCTATGGCCCGTAGAAGGCCCACTGTTTCTACGGCCCGTAGAAGGCCCACTGTTTATACGGCCCGTAGAAGGCCCACTATTTCTACGGCCCGTAGGAGGCCCAGTGTCACTACAGTAAATATTAGCCCATGGTTATTGTGGCCTAGTTTTAAAAAATAGGTTATTGCAGCCACTAGCAAACCATAGAAAAAGAACTGCATTGGCTAGAAGCAAACAAATAAACAAGACAACAAGGAAATAAATAAGCAAGCAACTTACACTAGGCTATCACGGCTATTACACATATTACATCCACTGGGCATCAAAGTTCGCAACCAGTGCAAATATAGGGAACACAGCAGCATATAAACATCGCAGCAAAACAAGTCCAGAACTGAAACCACTTCAGAAGAGCTCAAGAAACAATATCCTGGGTAACCATAATGCTGGCAAGATGCTTAGCAAGCTTATTAAGTTTCTCTTGTTTGGCGCTTAAGTCCTCCAGCGCTTGCTGTTGCACCAGAAAGTATGCATCTGAATTCTGCAGGGACTTCCTCAGTCCTTCGGCTTCCTGTCGCATAACATATGATCTATGTCTTTCAACTTGAAGTTGAGACTCAAGAAGCCGAACTGATTCTTGCAATGAGTTCGAAGAGCTGGTGCCAGCAGTGGTAGCCAGTAACTCGAACACTACATCAAGACATGACTTTGGGGTTGTCTCAGTGTCTTCAATATAGTTTTTATCAGGTTTCTTGGAGACCAACAGGGATGTCTCACTATCTTGAACCTTATCTGCATTACTTCCTTTACCATTGCATAACAGGGTACTCTTCTCCAATATTTTATCCGCGTTCTAAAAGAGAAACAAACAAACACATCTCAGGTTTACAATGTAGTATATGAAACTCATTTTGGTAAACCAGTTCAGTAGTAAGGTGGACAGGATAACAGCATGAAACAAACATATATCTATGTAGTATGGTCACTGTATGGTCTATATCATTCTAGTTTATGTTGCCAAATCAAGATAGATATAGTTCGAATCATATCTATTTAAGACAAAGCAGCATAGACAGAATATAAGTGTGGGAAAATACACAACAATAACAACACTTGTAATGTGCATGGCATGAGAACATAATTGTTTATTCAATTGAAACTGAAATCAACATAGAGCAAGTTACTACAGCAAACGGCCAAACACGTTGAAGAAAAGGTTTAAAACATACCTGTTGCGCCATTGGAGTTTCAATTGCATCCTTCAAATTTGAAATTAGTTGGTATCAGTAAATACAGTGATGCAAGAGCAAAGTAGTATGAACCATAGCTACGAAACCTGACCTGAGAACAATTCTTCTTCTGCTTTAAGCGTTGACTTTGGGTTCGGAGTGGTGGTCCTCGTGATTTGGGCACTGCAGTTGCCTTACTAACTGCTCGTGTTTGGGTGCTCTGTGGTGGAGACGGTGCTGTGTCAATGGGAACTGGGTGTCTATCTGCTAGGGTTGGGGTTAGAAGGGGTGTAGCTGGTTCTCTGTCCAACTGGGTAGGGGTACAATCTGCATGAGTGTGGGTTATGTGTGGTGGGGCTGGTTCTTGGGCAAGTACAACCATGGTTCTATCTGCATCGACAGGTAGCACGATCTTTTCTGAAGACCGTGTTTTTACTCCCACAGATACTGCCATCACTCCCTCCAATTGAAATGGCTGATAAACAAGAAAAGTAATTGAATGTACAGACATTGTAAGATAGACAGGTGCAATGGATAGTAGGCAAGAAAACATGGCATGAAATAATTCACATTTATGTTGTCTAAGCAAACAGAATAGTAGGACATAATTTCACATATATGATGGCTAATTAAATAGGATAGCATGACACAATTTCACATGTATGATGGCTAACTAAACAGGATAGAATGACATACTTGAAAATATGATGATTATGTAAACGGGATGACATGATATAACTATACGATGTGTCTATTAAAGTGGTTGGCATACCATAAATCACAAACATGCCGTCGATGGAAACATGATGGCATGATATAATTCACGTTTAGAATGACATAATTTAAATATGATGACTATGTAAACAGGATGAGATGATATAACTATATTATGTCTTTAGAAAATGGGTTGGCATGCCATAATTCAGATACATGCTGTCTATGTAAACATCATGGCATGACATAATTCATATATATGATTTATATACTAAG
Source organism: Triticum urartu (assembly GCF_056163025.1). Taxonomy (NCBI): domain Eukaryota; kingdom Viridiplantae; phylum Streptophyta; class Magnoliopsida; order Poales; family Poaceae; genus Triticum; species Triticum urartu. Next base: position 359,038,808 of record NC_141877.1, read on the forward strand.
GAAGTGAGCAAAGGGCAATCGCATATATGATGTGTCAACTAAGGAGATGGCATTCAATATTGTGTATATGATGTAAAAACTAAGCATTGCAATACAACATATGCATTATATGAGTAATATAACCCTGCCAAGTTTGAGCATACACCTCAGGGGGATAATAGGACTGGTCATCTGCCTCTGAATCCTCCTCTAAAGAGCTATCTGTAACCAGCAAGATATCTACTTCAGCAGGTAGCATTGTCTGCTCTGAAGACCTTGTTTTCACTCCAGATTTCTCCATCACCAATTCAAATGGCTGATGCACAGGAAGAGCAGTTGAATATACAAACATTGTCGACCAAAGCAATGAGAAATACAAAAAGGAGGACATGATATAATTCACATATATGACGCTTGCCTAAACAGCATGGCATTGCATAATTCACATACATAATGCCTTGCAACAAGATAACATTGCATAATTCACATATATAATGTCTTGCAACAAGATGGCATTGCATAATTCACATATATGGTAATTAGACACTAAACAGGTGGCATTCACACAAAGCATGTCTAAACTAAGCAAATGACATAGCAATGCAAGATACCATACGCACGATATGAGCAACATAACCCTGCCAAGTTAGGGCATGCACCTCAGGGGGAAATATGACTGGTCATCTGTCTCTGAATCCTCCTCTGAGGAGCTATCGGTAACCAGCAAGACATGCGCTTCGTTAGATAGCATTGTCTACTCTGAAGACCTTGTTTCCACTCCAGATTTTTCCATGACCTTGCCAAATGGCTGATGCATAGGAAGAGTAATTGAATGTACTAAAATTGTTGACAAATTTAACACGTAATAAAAAAATGATGGCATGATATAATTCACATATAAGATGACTGGCTAACCAAGGTGGCATTGCAAAATTCACATATATGATGCCTGGCTAGACAAGATGGCATTGCATGGTTCACATATACGATAAAGAAACTAAATAGATGGCATTGACACAAAGCATGTCTAAACTAAGCAGATGACATCTTTAATGTATACAGTAAGCAATGCAAGGCACCATATGCATGCTATTACCAACATCAGCATGCCAAGTTAGAGCGAAGACCTCATGGGGTAAATAGGAGTGGTCTTCTCCTTCTGAATCCCCCTCATAACAGTTATCTTCCTCTTGATTGCGATCCGAAATGGGCGGAGGGGGGGCTGCCTTTGCGCCCACCATGGAATGACGTCTACATGAAATTTTATTGCCACGCAAGGCTCGTCTCTTTTGCTCTACATGATCAGTTCCATTGTGTACAATAACTGGCATGCATAGGAATAAAACATAGTGAGATTATGTAAGGAGTGCATGCACAAATCCAGAGTGATGGTAGCAAACTGTGGATAGACCCAAAACCAATGATAGCAGGCAGATAATAGCTTTAGTTAAAAAATACAGATAATGGATCCTTTAGTGTTTGTTTGCACCCAACATGAAACTCATAGTAGACACCGGAGATTAACCAGATAGTAGACAGATAGTACTGATTGCTGCCCCAATATGTACCCCACAGCCATTTAAAAACTCAAGTTTCAGCATTAGTTTGGACCTGACTCGGAGTCTAATAGGTGAACTTGACGATAATGTAGCATGTCATCATATTAAGTGACGCATAACGTAAGCAGACACGGAAGAGTGCGACCTCTCTTGCGGACCCGTGTAGTCCTCAAGGTCATCTACTCAGTTGATGATGGTAATGCAGTTGCCGTGGCTGCCGGCGGCGGGGAAGAAGATCTGAGGCGGCGAAAGACAATCTAGAGAGCGGATCCCTGCTGTGGTGAACCCTTCCGTCGTTGGAGCAGCTGAGCTGGGGTGGAACACAGCGCCGTAGGAGCAGGAAAAACCACACAAGGTTTTCTTTGACACATATCTGTAACAGAAGTAATTGAGTAAGGGCTTGTTTGAATTTGAGGATTCTAACAATGCAGGGATAGGAAATAGACATGAATAGGATAGGAATGCACGTGCAAAACAGAGAATTTAAAAATGCAGGATTTCTGCTAATCTGGGTGTTTGATTCACAACAATTGGAAGATCACAGGATGCAAAAAAGCATGGTGAGATTAAGTCAAACCACAAGAAAATGTATGGTTATAATGCTATTATGCTACTATCTCTTAGTCTTGTGCTTGATGAATAGGAATATGAAAAGGAGGAGAAGTGGAAATTAGAATTCCTACAGTTTTTCTTTCAAGGAGACACTAAAGGAACAAATCCTATAGTTTTCCTTTGCTCCATTCCTTTGCACCAAATTCATGAAAATTAGTACCATAGGAAACTTTCCAATTCCGATGTTTTTCATTCACTTTTCCTTTCAAGCACTGGCGATTCTAGTAGGCAGGCTTGAGCAAGGAAAATCCTACACTAAAAAAATGTTTTTGTGCTACTTCTATTACTTTGGACCCAGGCCACTGCCATACTAGCTCAACTCCCAGGCCCATCGACCAATGCACAGCTCAAACGCGCAGAGATAAATAATGATGGCATTCAAGAGAGTCCATCACGGATAGCTAAGTTGCCTGGTACCTCACAGCTTGTCATATAGTAGGATAAAATAATCGTATTTCCCATTACTACGAGTGCTCAGTGGACAATATATATATATATATATATATCATGTAGAGTAAAAAAGAGATGCAACAAGTGTACAACCTCTTTGGCGAAGCCATGTCGATCTCAGCGTGATTGGGTTGGCCGGTGAGGATGCTCCGGCTGACTTGGCTGTCGGAGGAGGGGAAGAAGATCTTAGGCGTCTGGAGATGGAGCCCGAGGTACTGCTCCGCTCTGATGGAGGGTTTCGTCGTTGGAGCAGCTCCGGTGAGTTGTACGACGCCGAGGCTGAAGCAGGACAAGAGAGACAACGAACAACATTAACCTGAGTGGAATTCTAATAGCATCTCCAATACATGACATAAAATACATAAACACAAAGTGCTAGATGTAAAATACATCATCCGCTCATCTCTGAACTTAACTGTCGAAACTGAATTTAACTGTCGAAACTGAACTTAACTGTCAAAACTGAATTTTGCTGTCGAAACTGAACACACTAGCAAGGTGAGGCTACACGTTGGTCGACTGACTTTTTCATCTCTGGTCAGTCGATTTTGCAGCCGTTGGATATGAAATCAAGGGCCTGCGGTTCATCTTCAACCTCCGCCCCTCTGAGCCGGCCAAACAGCAGCCCCCCGCCGCCCGTAGCCGGCGGTGCGCTACCCCACCTGCCCCGAAAACACTCCCCACCGCCGGTCCGCCACCGCCCTGGCCATCCCTCTAGCCCCCCCCCCCCCGTGTCGAGCTTTTTCTCCGGGGATCCCCACGCCACTGCCCCGCCAACGCCCCGCCACCGCCGGCGACCATGGCCCCCATCCTGAATCCTAAGATAGATAGTGGGGTACCTCTCCGGCGAGCCCCCCTCCCCGCTGCGGCTGGTTCTTCCTTCACCCCGGCGGCATCGGAGTGAAGTGTAGCTAAATCGGAGCAGCATCGCAAGCAAGAGCGAGAGCAGCAGCGCGAGCAAGAGCAATTGCACGAGCAGACTAGGCAGGGGACCGAGAGCAAGAGCAGAGCAGCAGCGCGAGCGAGAGCTAAAGCAGCAGCAGGTCCTACTGATGTGGACGTCACCGCCGAGGGAGCGACGCCGGGGAGGAAGTGGCCGGTGACGCCGCCGTGGATGGAGCCGCGCCGTGTCGGCTCGGGACTGAGCGCCGGCAGCACCGTGAGATCGAATCAAGAAGAAAATGCGGCGATTAGTGTACAACCTCTTTGGTGGCGCCGATTAGGCTGCAGCTTCATCCAAGGAAACGGTGATGATGATGCTCTTCTAGTGGTGCAGGTGAAGACGGCGATGTGGGAATGGAGGTGGCGCGAAAGACGAGGGGAACGTCGGGGTAGCTCCTTGGAGGTGGAGGACGGGGTGGCTGAACCGGTGGGATGATGAGATCGACGACGAATCCTCATCCGGTACGGTGGATGAGGGACGTCGAGGTGTTGCTGTGGACGACGTCGTCGGGGAAGAGGCTCCGGCTGGGTGGTGGACGGAGCAGGGTGTGGGGTTTCGTCTCGGGTTTTCGCGGCCTCGGTGTACGAATGGGTGGGCGGATGAGATGGCAGTGGGGAACTATGGCTTAGAGACGCGCTTGTCCGAAATGTGGGGTAAGTTACGAAAGTACCCCCACCGATTTGAGGCGGTTCTTTCGGTTCAGGGGTACCACAGGCATTTCACGTGTCGGGATTTCACAGGAGGTGGGAGTTTTCGCGCGCGTTGTAATTTCGAAATAGCAAGGCGTGGGTTGAGATGGAGGGAGTTGTCGGAGCACAACGAGACAAAGAATCTTAAATATTTCGGGCTAACAAGGTGCGGGTTGAAGAGGCGGGAGTTTTGCAGCACGATAGACAGAGACGCTAGCTTGAATTTTCGGCATAATAAGGCGCGGCTTGAAATTTCAGAAGAACAAGCTTAACGTGTACCAAAAAAAAGACAATTTGCACCTCAACACGCACAACACACACACAAACACCATTTAGACTAGAGTAAGGTACACGTGCATTGCACGCATGAGATTTGGCAACCAAATTATGAATAAATACCACATTATAGCATGCAAGCTTTGAGTCATATATGCATGATGTAGATGTTCGTTTAATTCTTATAGTTCATTTCATTCAAAATCATCTAGTTTTTATAAGAAAGCTAATATATTTTAAGATTCATGGAATTGTGCGTCGTAAGACATAAAGTAAAAACAAATAATGGCAAATCATGTAGAAAAACATTTGGGCAATTATGATACGGAAGATTCTAGAACAAATAAGAAGTGCTTGTGTTTTGATGTTTGTGCATTATGCTTAAGTTCAACCATGGAGTCTTCTAGATTATACATGTGGCGAAATCTGGTGGAATCTAGATGATATCCAACGACCAGTAGTGCTCAAATTTGCCATCTTTGGACCATCGGATTCGCCTCATCGAACGACCATCTTTCAAAGTTAAATTTACCCGCACACAATAAAAAAATTATAAAATATAATATATATATAGGGGTATAGATATAGATATGTGATGCAAAAGCCGCCCATCATCTCCAATTAGAATAGTGTGTCCATGCACGGATGCGACATGGCCAAATGATGTCTACCATCGGTATCTCAAATTCAAATCAGTCTAACCTTGTTCAATGTGTATACATTACAACATGCTCGTTTCCAAACCACACCGTGCAGATCTCCGTTATATTCATGCATGGATGGGTTTCAAACATCAGGATCTCTTATTCAAATATTTGAATTCAACTTTACATTGATTGTGACCTCACCTATTCAGCTATTCTTTTACACCCACACAGTAGTCTTCTCTTTATAATTGTACCACTAACTTTCTCTCATGCATGCATACACACACACTACCAGTCGGCATTATCCATCGCACGCATGCAATCTTTTTCTTCAGGTCGGTCTCCCATGAAGGCACACACCAACACACATCCCCCTCTCCATCATATCGGGCATTCTTTATCTCTCACGCGTGCATGCGCAACGATCGATGTTCCTCTATGTATGTGTGTATATAGCTAGGTCTTTCATAGTTTTCCACACAAACCGATCAATCAATATATCCAGTGAGGTCTCACCCTCTTTCCCACGTCCACATCGATCAATCTATACCTCTCTATGTAGGATTAACATATATAGCTAATACACCCGCATTAATTATGTATCCAACGCCCCCCTCTCATCATCCATGCCTTCCGCTTCATCTCTCAGACGCGTGCACAATGGCGAAGACAGGGGGCAGTAAGGGCCCTGCCCCCTCCCCCTAACATCACTATATATCAAGGCTAATATGAATGTGATCATTAGACAATTGCTGCTAAAAATGGTTTAAGTTCATGAATTGACCCTCCTCGTAAAGGATTAGCAATGCTTGGCCCCCTAGCTCATTTATTTTTCATGGCTCCGCCACTGCGCGCATCAGCGCACGTGTTCGCCCCCTCTCTCTAAATATCGATCTCGCACTTGTGCATTCCTTCATAGTCTCCCTCCACTCAGCCCCTCGCACCATCTTCTAGCCCCCCACCGGATTTTGCCACATGTACAATCTAGCAGACTCCATGGTTGAACTTAAGCATAATGCACAAACCTCAAAACAACAGTGGTTCTCTTTTGTTCTAGAATCTTCCGTATCATAACTGCCCAAACTTTTTTCTAGTTGAATTGCCATTATTTGTTTTTACTTTATGCTTTATAACGCACAATTCCATGAATCATAAAATAGATTAAGGGCTTCTTTGATTCAAAGGATTCTCGAAGGAATTTTGGAGGATTCTAATCATTAGGAATTTTTCCTATCTTGGTTGTTTGATTTGTAGGATTGTAAACCATAGGAATTTTTCCATATGATTCATTTGCACTAGATTTCATAGGAAACATCCCATCCACTCAAACCTCTTTGAAAGAATTCTGCATTTTTTCTATGCACAATCAAACACTCGTACAATCCTGTAGGATTCAAGACGACATTCCACTATAATCCCATGTTTTTCCTATTCCCGCGTTCTTAGCTTTTTTTATAAAAACTGATTGATTTTGATTGAGATGAACTATAAGAATTAAATGAAGGGCTACATCAGGCATATATGACTCAGAGCTTACATGCTATAGTGTGGTATTTATTCATAATTTGGTTGCACAATCTGATGCGTGCAATGCACATGTACCTTACTAGTACTTCGAGTATGTGCAAAACACGTAAATTAGAATACCAATGGCACGCTACACAGTGTCTCTCTTATAGTTCATGAAGCCATGTGGCACATGTGTAGGCGTTGTCACGACCTCCTTGCGTGGATTGATCACAGTGACGTGCTGCTGGTTCCAGAAGAATGTACTCGTCCTCCCTGAGCCATACTGGTGGTACATGCACGAAGCGAAGATGTGCACGCACGCCATGCACACACTCATTCCTCGCACGCACACGCGGGTACACGGGCGGACACAATTTTGTACCAAGATCCACCCCATGTGATAATTTGACGCGTGTAAAGTCGTTCACTTCATTGATGGTCAATTAATACAGCGCATGCAAATTGAGTGGACGTGAGGGCGGAAGAAAGACATTATTACTCCACTGTGCGCATGCGAGTAGTTAAATCGTGGGTTGCTAGTAGTACATCCATTGGTCTCCTTCGTATTTTGTGCCAATTTTTGACAGTAACATAATATTTACGCATTTGAGCAGTGTAGTACTTGAAATGTATGTTCCGCTAAACTCATCGGGAGCCGTTTCGGGCCTCGAAACCAAAACCATCAATTAATCTTTACCTCGTTCTCATCACATTCGAAAGCCTGCTCACACCTACTAGTAGTACGTACCAAACCTGAACGTGTTCCCACTATGCAGGTATTAGTACTAGTGCTAGTACTTAGGTTATAAAAGGGGAACTACCTAACCGAAAATCACTCTACCTTTCCTCCTCATAAGTGCTTCTTCTTCGTCCGTCGTTGCCATGGCTGGTGAGCAGAGCTCTAGGTCGAGAACTACTCATAACAAGGGAGCGACAACCAAGCCTGCGGCAAAAAAGAGAGGGCTCGCCGCCACGCAGAGACCTCGAAAGATCTCTCACAGGCAGGCAATGGCTCCCAGGAGCGCCCTAGCCGCGGAGGCGAACATGCCGAGCCGGCGGAGCTGGAGTCATTATCCCTCGATGACATGCCCGATCAGCTCCATAAGCTGAAGGAGTTCATCCAAGGCTTGATGGTCCTGAAGGAGTGTAAGTGCATCTAGTGCCACCCCTAGTTGGTTTTGGAGTATTGACGACAAACCTAGTTGAGGGACTAATGTGTTTGTGAGAATTGCAGGATAACACAGGTAGAAGTCCCTCATTGATTCGGTTTTCCTGACAGAGATGACCCCTAAAAATGTATGAAGACATTGAAGTCAAAGGTGGTATATGAAGATATTCACATTGAAGACTATGACAAGAGAAGACACCACATGAAGCCTATGGAGCTCGAAGACTTAGATCTTTCGTAGTTCTCTTTCTTCTGTGTTGAGTCATAGGAACCACCGTACTGTTAAGTGGGGTCCAAGAGAACCAGTCAGAATGACTGAAGTGATGCTTAAACAAAACCTATGTCTTCGAGTGAAGACTTTGAGAGCGAATCTTGTCCACAGTCGGGAAAGTCAGCTTTGCTTGAAGCCCGAGTAAAGTTGCCGTGTGAGTTTGAAATCTGACCGTTGGAACACGTGTCAGTTCCTTAGTGACCCAGGGTCATTTCAGACAAATCAGGTCGGGTTGCCAAGTGGCTATAAATAGCCCACCCCCTACAACCATAAACGGTTGGCTGCTCAGATTCAGAGTACGCCTTTTGTCGTTTGAGAGCAACCCACCTCGAAGCCTTTGAGAGAGAATTCCTTGCGAGGATAAAGCCCTAACCACCCAGAGCCAAAGAGAATTAGGCATCACTTAAGTCTTCTTGTCTGTGTGATCTGAAGACTTATTACACTTGAGGACTGTGCATCCTCCAGCCGGTTAGGCATCGCGTTCTGAGCATCCAAGAGACATTGTGGATTGCCGGTGAACGAAGTCTGTGAAGGTTTGGGAGTCTACCTTGAAGACTTACCAGAGTGATTGGGCGAGGTCTGTGTGACCTTAGCTCAAGGGTAATACGGTGAGGAATAGGTGTCCTGAGCTGCGTGTTCAGGACTGGGTGTCCGGGACTGTGTGTCCTAAGGTTTAAATACCTAGCCGCCCTAACCAGACGTATAGTTGTCACAGCAACTGGAACTGGTCCAACAAATCATTGTCTTCAGCGAGTCACTGGTTTCATCTTCCCTTCCCTTTACTTACTGTTACTCCTTGTGAAGTCATTGTATGTTCGCACTATCTTTTGTCTTCACTGAGTGACTGCGTGTTCTGTGTGGCTTCACAATATCTTCCTACCTGATCCTTACTAAATTGCTGCTATTAGTCATTGTGCTTTCACTCTATTGAATACTTGACTATGGCTTGCCTAGTGTAGTCTACCTTCCGCTGCAGGGTAATAGGTTTATTTCTATCGTTTGTCTTCATAACTTCCACGTTTTGAAGACTTTCATAAAAATCGCCTATTCACCCCCCCTCTAGTCGATATAACGCACTTTCAATTGGTATCAGAGCAAGGTGCTCCCTTGTTCTGTGTGATTCGGTTTAACCACCTGGAGTTTTAGCTATGTCGACTGCAGGGATAATTAAAGTCTCCGCTGCGTGCCCCGTCTTCGATGGAACTGAATATCCCTACTGGAAGAATAAGATGCGCATGTATCTTGAAGCCATTGACGTTGACCTATGGTATGTCGTCAAGAACGGCGTTCCCAAGGCTGGAGAAGGTGTCACTGCTGCTGATGTCAAGAAGTTCGTTCAACTGGACTCTACTGTCAAGAATATCATCTGTGGTCATCTGACCAAAGGACAGTATGGCCGTGTGAGTGCTTTGGAAACATCTGAGCTGGTCTGGGACTGGCTCTCCAAGGTCACTGAAGGCGTCTCAACCCAGAGAGATCAGAGAATCAGTGTCCTTCGCAACCTCTTCAACCGCTTCAAGCGAAATGACAATGATAATGTCCAGCTCACATTTGACCGACTCACTGACATCACAAATGAGCTTCAATCCCTCGGCGCTACTGAGATCACCAAACATGAAGTCGTCAAGACACTACTGAGATCACTTGATAGTTCGTTTGACACCCTAGCCCTGATGATTCAAGAACGTCCTGATTTCAAGATACTCGATCCGTCTGACATACTTGAGAGGCTCAACACACATGAGTTTCATCTTTCTGAGAAAAGAGATATCTACGGTCCAAACTATGGGCGAACTTGTGCTTGGAAGGCAAAAGCTGTCTCCTCATCTGAAGAAGAATCTGACAGCAGACTGGATGATCCTGAAGACATTGGAAGGGAACTTGCTATGCTTGTGAAGAAGTTCCAAAAATTCACCAAGAAGAAAGGTTTCAGAAAGTCTTCCCGATCAAGCTCAAGGAATGATGAAGCTTCTGCTCACGACTACAAGAAGAAAACATGTCACAAGTGCAAGAAACCTGGCCACTTCATCTCTGATTGTCCACAGTGGGACAATGAGAACAAAAAGAAGAAGAAGAGCAAGGAATATGACTCTGACGACAAGAAGAAGAAGAAATACTCAAAGTCTTCTTCCAAGTCTTCCTCAAAGTCTTCATCACACAAGAAGAGCTCATCTGGCAAGGCACGTGCGTTTGTTGGCAAGGAAATGGATTCAGAGGAGGAGTCCGCTTCTGAGGAGGCGGAGGTGGAGTCTGAGGAGGAGTCCGATTCAGGCGTCGCAAGTCTGGCTACAGCATACGTTGCCAAGTCCATCTTCAACACTGAAGACAATGACTTCGTCACCGACACCGATGCAAATGACAAGGACTGCTCCGCTTCTACCTACTGCTTCATGGCACGCGGTGCCAAGGTAAACACACGCACTACTCACTATCAAACATCTAGTGACGATGACTCTGATTGTGGTTCAAAACCCAGCTATAAAACACTTGCTAAAATTGCAACTGAACAATAGAAATCTATGGAACATATTCAAAAACTGTTAGACAGAAGCGATGATCTGTTAGGTGCTGAAATGACTCGATCTGAATCCTTAATTGAAGACATAAAAAATCTCCACGTTAAGTATGAGGAACTTGAAAGTCGTCATGAAACTCTCTCAACAACTCATGAAAAGCTGTCCTATGATTATCTTCAAAGGAAGCAAGATCTTGAGAAATTGAGAGCGGCTCATGAAGATCTTCAAAAGGAAAACGAGTCACTTCGCGCCGAACAGATCAGCTCCGCTCAGGAAGGATTTGAACCACCATGTCTTAAATGCATTGAGCGTGATAATGCTACTACTGTTGCTGAATGTTCTACTGCTGCTACTGTTGCAATATCTTCAACTGTTGATGTGGGAACTAATCCCTCTGCTGAGGATTCCACTGCTATTGCTGATGAGAATGCTAGGTTGAAGACATTGCTTGAAACAGGGATGTACAAAAGTCTTAAAGGGCATCAGACACTATGTGATGTCCTCAAAAAGCAGATTTTGAACCGAAACCCGAGGAAAGAGGGTGTTGGGTTCGTAAGGAAAATGAATGTTGATGGCTCTTACTGGAAACCTGAGCAGTACCCCAAAACCACATGGGTTGCTGCAAAGGAATTTTCAGCAGATCCATCCACTCTATTTGGGTTCACTTGTGCTAACCCCATTGTCATTGATGAATCCTTTGATGCAAACTATAAACTATTTAAGAATCAAAATGGTGAAGTGTTTGCCAGGTACAATGGTACTAACTGCAGGAATGGACCGCCTATGAAGAAGATCTGGGTTCCGAAAAGGTGTTTGGAGAATCTTCCTGTGAATGTCATCATGACACCTCATGTGAAGAAGACAAACCTCAGACCAAAGGCTTCATACGGTCCAAAGGCTTCATACAGACAGAGGACTCACCTGAGTCGCACTAACGCAAATGTTTTGCAGGGAAACCATACTCAGGCATATGAATATGAGAGCGGTTCATCAAACCGCCATGTTCATAAGACCAAGAACTATTCTGCTTATTCTTATGAGTACTATCGTCCGCCAGCAAGACTGTTTGCTAGGGCTCCAAAGCCAAAGTTCTCAGATGCTGCACATAGACTTATTGCTTCTAAGCCACCCTTGAAGATGTGGGTGGCTAAGAAAGCTTAACTCTCTTTTGCAGGGAAAGGTGTCCAGCAGAAAACCAAAATCGTCTGACGCTATTGCTGGGGACCTTAAACATCTTGTAGGGCGCAAGATCAAATGCCCGAATGGTCTTACTATGTACTTCATTCCTGAATCGCTTGCTAATCTCCCTATTAGTCCTAATCTGGATCTAAGCTTTCATAATCCACTGGTTCGTCAAATGTTTTTGCTTCACAATGCTCTTCGTGAAGCCTATCCCCCTAACTGCATTATAGGGTACGACACCGGCGTCTTCAGAACGGATTATTGATAGTGGGTGTACAAATCACATGACCGGCAAAAGAAGCCTTCTTATGGACTCAACTTAATGTCTGTAAAAGTAAGGTATTGGGTCTAGGTAGAGTTGCAATCTCAAGGGATCTACACATGGATAAAGTCATGCTTGTTGAATCCCTTGGCTTCAACTTAATGTCTGTCTCAATGCTTTGCGATTTAAACATGATCGTAATATTTGGAAAATATCGTTGCCTTGTTCTAATGGAATCTGACAAGTCTCTAGTATTTGAAGGGTATCGAAAAGATGATTTGTACGTGGTAGATTTCTCAGCAGGACCACAGCTTGCCGTATGTCTTCTAGCAAAAGCTTCAGAATGTTGGCTCTGGCATCGGAGGCTTCGGCATGCTGGCATGAGGAACCTCCATACCCTGGCAAATAAGAAGCATGTCATAGGCATCGAGGGCGTCAAGTTCAAGAAAGATCACTTATGCGGTGCGTGTGAGGCAGGAAAGATGACGAGGGCCAAACATCCCTCGAAGACAATCATGAACACTACTCGACCCTTCGAACTGCTTCACATGGATCTTTTCGGTCCCACTCATTACTCAACTCTTACTACTACTGCTTGTCTCTATGGCTTTGTCATTGTTGATGATTATTCTAGATATACTTGGGTGCACATAATCCTTTACAAGACTGAAGTGCAGGATGTCTTCAGACGCTTCGCCAATCGAGCAATGAACAACTATGGCGCCAAGATGAAGCATATCAGAAGTGACAATGGCACTGAATTCAAGAACACTGGCCTTGATACATATCTTGATACCTTGGGCATCACACATGAATTCTTAGCCCCGTACACGCCACAGCAGAATGGGGTCGTCGAACGCAAGAACAGAACACTCATTGAGATGGTCAGAACGATGCTAGATGAATCCAAGACTCCAAGAAAATTCTGGCCTGAAGCCATTGATACTGCATGCCATACAATCAATCGTGTTTATCTTCACAAGCTTCTGAACAAGACATCTTATGAGCTCCTTACTGGCAAGAAGCCAAATGTCAGTTACTTCAGAGGATTTGGCACCAGGTGCTGGATCAAGGACCCACATCACACCTCAAAGTTTGCGCCAAAAGCACATGAGGGTTTTATGCTTGGATATGGAAAGGATTCGCACTCCTACAGAGTCTTCAATCTCTTTCATTACAAAGTGGTTGAAACAGTGGATGTGCGGTTCGATGAGACCAACGGTTTACAAAGAGAGCAACTGCCAAATGTGCTAGATGAAGTTCCATCTAGTGAATCAATCAAGCTAATGGGAACTGGAGAAATTATACCTTCTGAAGCTCATCCTGAAGAAGAACTTATCATCTCTGCACCTGATCAACATGAAGACAATGCTCAGCCTGAAGACATTCCTTCTAACAACGACAATGATCAGCAAGAGCAAAATCTTCGCCCTGTACATCCTCGCTTTGCCAATGAAGTGCAGATTGAAAGAATAATTGATAGCATCAATGCACCCGGTCCACTCACTCGTTCAAGGGCAACTCAGCTGGCAAATTTCTGTGGGCACTTCGCATTCGTCTTAATAACAGAACCCAAGAAAGTTGAAGAAGCCTTCATGGAACCTGAATGGATTCAAGCTATGCAAGACGAGCTTCAATAGTTTGAGCTGAATAATGTATGGGAACTCGTCAAGCGTCCCGATCCTCGAAAGCACAACATAATAGGCACCAAATGGATATACTGCAACAAGCAATATGAGCATGGTCAAGTTGTCAGAAACAAAGCTCGTCTCGTTGCTCAAGGATATACTCAAGTGGAAGGCATTGACTTCGATGAAACATTTGCTCCTGTGGCTAGACTTGAAGCCATACGCATACTGCTGGCCTATGCAAATCATCACAACATACTTCTTTATCAAATGGATGTGAAGAGCGCCTTCCTTAATGGCAAGATTGAAGAAGAAGTGTATGTTGCACAACCTCCTGGCTTTGAAGATCCAAAACATCCTGACATGGTATACAAGCTCAACAAGGCACTGTATGGCCTCAAACAAGCTCCTCGGGCCTGGTATGACACACTCAAATACTTGCTGAAGAGCAAAGGCTTCATACCTGGTTCTCTCAACCCCACTCTCTTCACGAAGACATATGATGGTGAACTGTTTGTGTGCCAAATATATGTGGATGACATTATCTTCGGCTGCACCAATCAGAAGTACAGTGAAGAGTTTGGATATATGATGCAAGAGCAATATCAAATGTCTATGATGGGAGAGCTGAAGTTCTTTCTCGGTCTTCAAATATGACAGCAACACAACAGCATCTTCATATCTCAAGAGAAGTATCTCAAAGATTGCCTGAAGAAGTTCGGTATGCAAGACTGCAAAGGCTTCACGACGCCAATGCCAGCCAAGCATCATCTGGGTCCTGACGACAATGGTAAAGAGTTCGATCAAAAGGTATACCGCTCCATGATTGGTTCTTTACTTTATCTATGTGCATCTAGGCCAGATATTATGCTTAGTGTTTGCATGTGTGCTCGATTCCAAGCGGCACCAAAGGAGTCACATCACTTAGCTGTGAAGCGAATTCTTCAATATTTGGCTCACACCCCAACTCTAGGATTATGGTATCCAAAGGGCTCAGAGTTTGATCTGGTTGGATTCTCGGATGCTGATTATGCTGGTGACAAAGTTGATCGCAAGTCTACATCAGGCACATGTCACTTTCTGGGACGATCACTTGTATGATGGTCTTCAAAGAAGCAGAACTGTGTATCTCTCTCCACTGCTGAATCTGAATACATTGCTGCTGGATCTTGCCGCGCTCAGCTTCTATGGATGAAGCAAATGCTCAAGGATTATGGCATTCATGTAAAGCAAGTGCCACTCTACTGCGACAACGAAAGCGCCATCAAGATTGCCAACAACCCAGTTCAGCACTCGAAGACAAAGCACATTGAAATTCGTCATCACTTTCTCAGAGATCATGTTGTGAAGGAAGATATTGATATCATACACGTCAACACTGAAGAGCAATTGGCAGATATCTTCACCAAGCCCTTGGATGAGAAGAGATTTTGCAAGTTACGGTGTGAGCTAAATATCCTGGAATCCTCAAATGTCCTATGATCAGGCACACATCCTAACCCTTATGCATATTGATGACTTAGATGTGCAACACACGAAGTAAAGTATATCTTCAATCAATGAAGACATACATTCTAAGTGTGAATACATTAATGTGGAATTTGACTTCGGAGCGCCACAATAATTGTGTGCCGTGTCTGGGTCTAATACTTCCTATACGGTGGGTAACGCCACCACTAAATGTTCTATTTTGAAGTGTTTCACTCATGGCGTTACCTTGCTATGTCTTCACATTTGGTTTGGCTTCAATCTCAACATGTCTTCATGATTATCTTCACTATGTTGATTATATATATATACTAGTGTTCTATCCTCTACATCATTCACTTATAGCTATGTCTTCTTGTTGAATCTTTTGGACTAAGTGAATGTGACCGGACCCTAACCTCTCTATGCTATCTATCTCAAACTCTATCTCTCCAAATCATATGCATTCTATTGAAACTGTCGAATGTCTTCTCTGCATCCTTGTCAGCAGAAGATACAAAGACAAACCTTAAGTCCACTTTCAATGCTCATTCCTCCACATGAAACCCGGAGAAGTAGGAACGACCACCCGACAATCCAGGCGTGCGTGGGACGTGGAACAAACCCCAAAATTCTGCATGATGGCCACGTGTTCCTCAGATGCGAATCGCCAGGGGCACCTGTGTAATAACGCAGTGCCGCCCCTGTACCTATAAATACACACTTCACGGCAGTCATTATCTCTTCTTCCACTCTCGCACGAACCCTAGCGCCACCGCTAACCCTCGACGACGCCGGTGACGAAGCACTTCGCTGCCGCAACCTCTCCGACGCCGTCTTCACGCCGACCGCGGACATCGTCCTCTCCGCCGTCGCGGTAGGTGTCCTCCGTCGCCAAGTTAGGGCACGGAAGATCGAACTGCTCGGCCTCATCTTCCACTCCGTCTAGCAGTTCTTAGTGTGGTAAATAAAACTTCCTTTTTACGGCACCGTTGATCCTATGGCTTTGTCACTTTCTACCACAAGCAGTTTCTATTCACACAAGTTAGATCTCTCTCATACTACATCTCATAACATGCCTAGTATATTCACTTATGCTTCACAAAGTAGTTAGATTCCTCACTTGTACTGATCTCTGGATTCGTACAAATCTGGAACCAACTCCTTATCTATGAGTGAATGTCTTCGCACAATGAGGTCAATGTCTTCTAAACTGATTTATATTCAAAATCTTCTGAGAATGCATATGACCTCTTCCCCTTCCCTCGCACCTTAATGCTGTCACAGGTACATGTCCGTGGGAGAATCCCTTGGTTCTCATAGTCTGCATTCATTTGCAGAATTCTTACAGCATCATATAAATTCTCCCGAAGCAAGTTCCTGTTTGTCCAGCAAGCGAAAATCTTTGAAGCCTTTGAATGTGTTGAAGCCTTTCAGTTTAAAGTTCATGGCTTCAGAGAAATCAGCAAGGAAGGGTGGCAGAAAGCGTCGTGGAGAAACATCTAGAGATCTGCCAGATGACCTCTCAGAACTGTACAAGACAGATCCTGAAGAGGATTACAATCAGCGCAAGACCCGAATCCAATGGATTCAAAGATATTGGGCAGAACAATGGTTCAAATACCGATTTGTAACCCAGGAATATGCTGAGAAAAATGCCATCAAGAGACCGTGGGGAGACATCCTATACAAGAATCTTCAACCCAGGTCTAGAGATGAAGCCATTAAACAAGGCTTCTATCCCTGCATGGTCCGTGGGCCACAGCCTGTTGATGCACACCCATCGTCACTACTATGGTGTCGTGACGACATTCTGTTCAAGCGCAACTTCCAGTTTGCCCAGAACTCAGCGAAGCAAAACAAGAAGACATTGGGACTAGACTTCAACCCTGGTCCCTCAGCTCCAAGGGTTGATGGCACACGAGATGCAGAACCCAATGTCGTCGGTCCTTTCTACAACCTTGAAGGCCTCATCACCCATATCTTGGTTCAAGGGACTGCAGTGAATGAGCCTGCAGCTGACGCTGAATCAGATGAAGCGCCTGCAGCACCGAAGCCAAAGAAGTTGAAGAAGCCTAAAGCTTCAAAGCCTGCCCCTTCACCAAAAATCTCACGGGCGAAGCCACTGGCAACTGCACCTCCTGAAGACAGTGTGTAGTCCGAAGATTTATCACGCATCTCCAAGCCCCAGAAGGTCAAGATGCCTCTGACACACACCGGCCAAGAGCTAACAGCTGCTGCCATTCTGCGCAATGATGCCATTGATCTGTCAAGTGATGAAGATCTTGCAGATGACGCTCTTGAGCAACTCATCAAGAGCAAAGAAGAAGCAGAAATCTTCAATGATCTGACTCTCTTTGATGTAACAATCATTCACAACTTCATTGATGAATGGTTTGACACGCCAAACATCAGCTTCGACGATCTCCAACTACCCATTGGCCTCAGTGTCGCCTTCCATGGCGCCATTGCTTCAAAGTTAGCTATCGCCCAGTGCATTGTTGAACTGAAGCAGAAGATTGACTTTGAGAAATCTCAGTTCAAGAAGCATATGGCCAAGCTCAGCGTGCAAGACGTGAAGAATTTCAAGATTATGCTGCACGAGCTCAAGGAAGCCTTTCTAAAGAAACGTGCAGAAGCTCAGGGTTCTCGTGAGCGCATGAAGGTCCTGGCTGATAGGTGTGTGCAAGCCTACAATGATGCTGAGAAATGCAAGGCCCTTGGGCGTCCTGGCATCGACCCCAAGATGGCTGCCAAGAAGCAGAAGAAGCCCGCTATGGCTGAACCTGAAGCACCACGGCAGGAGGCAGATCCCCTTGTCTTCCCAACTAGCATGACTGGCCCGAAGCCAAAGGCCAGGTCAACCTCTTCAGAACTGAAGAAGACCAGGACTGCTGAGGCTGAAGCAAGGAAGAGAAAACATCCTGAAGCCTCTGCTACTGCCCCCGCCAAGAAGAAAAGAATGACCAAGAAGGAACGGGCTGCTCCCACAAAGCCCTTGATTATTGAACCCATTTCCATGGTTCACCCCGACACCGATCCACAAGAACGTCAACTGACTATCCATGAGCCTGCTTTCACAGAGGCTCATGAAGCTGAAGACTTTCCAGCAACTGATCCCCTTGCTGCTGAGGACATTGGTCACCATGACCATGTTGAAGATGATGCAGCCCTTCCTCAGCTAGAGCACCAACAGTATGCTTCATGGGAGGACCGCCCACAAGAGGAAGAAGACTCTGAGGCCCAGCCAACACAAACTCCACAGGCGTCGCCCGCGTTGCGCAGGCTTCGCAAAGGTCCAAGGCCTCAAGTCTCTGCGTCTGAAGCTAAAATTGCTGAAGACATTCCGGCTGCATCAGCCGATGAAGAAGAAGTACCACAAGCTGCTACTCCCCTGTCCCACCAAGAAGCAGTTCTCGAGGAGAACGTGATCGTAAGCGACCCTCCAGCTCGTCAAGTGGAGGTTGAAAACCTTACGGCCGCCACCACCAACACCACTGAAGCCACTGATGCTGTCATGGCTGAAGCAAATGTGGAGCCCTCACCAAAAAAAGCACCAGAAGTCAGCGAAGCCACTGATCCCGCTGCTTCTGTTCCTGCGTCTGCTGCCGGTCCCCAATTCGACTATCATGTTGAGCACATGCCTCAGGTACAGAAGCCAATCCCAAGATTGCCAAGGTTCCTAGGTCCAGCATCAGCACCTGGCTCCTTCAATATCAATGGCTTCAGAGCAGACAACACATTCTTCAACAGCTCCAGGAACCCCTACTCCAGGGAAAGAATATCATCTGATCGGTTCTGGAGTTATCCGTAGCGAAGCTATTACTCATGTGTTCTTTACAACCAAGGTCGCATCTTCCCACGCAAGCGCCTTGACATTGAAGCAATAGCTAGTCTGCCCTATCTGGAAGAAGCTCTGGATTGCTTCAAAGAGGTTGGACTGCTGCCGTTCGTCACTGACCAAGAGCATTGGAATGAAGAGTTGCTGCTCCAATTCTATACCACACTTCACATCCGCGGGTATAGCAGAGATCCGAAGACTTGGGTCCTGGAGTGGATGACAGGAAACGTTCATCACGAAGCCAAAGCCTTTGACATCATTGAGCTCACTGGTTTGCCCACTCCTGGCGATCCCTACGAGCATGGCTGTCAGCTTCATAGTGAAGCTATTGAGAGCATCTTTCAGAAGACTGAACCTAATATGAGTCAGATGCTCAGTATGATGAAGCCATTGCCCCAAGATGTTGCTTATCCCACGGAGTTCTTCATTGAAGACCTTGAGTATCTGCCAAGAACCATTTATCACATCATAAGGCGAACTCTCTGGCCAATCAAAGGACATTCTCCCCATGCCAAGCTGGAAGGTGCAATGAAGACTTTGGTCTTCTACATTCTTCATGGAAAATGCTTCAATACACAGGATTTCTTCATTCGCCAACTTGCTGCATCTGGCTCTGATATGTTTGGTTTGAAGTTCTACGCCCCTTGGGTGATGCAGCTGATCAAACTTCACTCCGCTATCTCATATCAGCCCTCGGCCCGCAACCATCGGATCTTTTTGCCTGATATGGATATGTCTATTGAAGCCATCTATACTGAGCCTGCCAAGGAACCTCTCAGTCTTCAGAATGCAGAGCATCAAAGTTTCACTCAGAACGTTGAAGGCGTTGAAGCCGTAACTCGTGTGTATCCTTTGGCTGGCACTACACGTGCACCGCATCCTGCTCTCACTGAAGCCACTGACAGTACAACTGCTCCACGACCCAAGAAGCGCACTCGTGTTCTCAACGACCGAGAGCTTCTTGTGGCTCTTCATCAGAAACAGGATAGGCATCATGACTGGCTGAAGCGTCAGATGCAAAGCCTCTTGGTGGATGTTAATCGCATTCGCAATCTTGCCACCAAGAATGCTTTTGTTGCCCATGAAACCTCTCGCCGCACATGGAAAGGGCTAACACTGATGTGTTCTGAAGATGATCTTCAAGAGGATGGCTTCACTGAGCGATTCAAGTTTGACTCCACACCTCCGCTTGAACACAACCAACGACCCTGCTGCTTCACCTACTCCTCATGGGAACGAGTAGATGCTCTATGTCTTCAAACCTTTTTGGTCCTTACTAACAAAAGGGGGATAAGCATATGAGGTTGATAGTCTTCAAGCGGGTCCATATGGGCGGGTGCTTTATATTTTGCTTTGTGCTTACAACTCTCGTTTTGCTACATTTGGTTCTTTGAGTTGTAACACTTAAACTCGATGGTCGTCTGCTACTTATTTGCCACCTTGTGTTGCGATGATAAATTCCGCATGTGCGACGATAAATTCCGCACTTAGATCATTCTGCAAACGTCCATTTTCCATTATGCATGTCATTATCTTCATATACTTTCACATGCATAGTGGATTGTCATCATAAGTTGAAGTGGATCTCCACAAGTACAACCTGCCATGTGCATTTGCATTCCAAAAGCAAATTACTTATATGCACATCTTCAGGGGGAGCCCTTGCAACTTATGAAGACAATTCCTTATCCTTTACAATTTCACAGATTATATTCCCCGTTGAAAACTTCAACTAGTTTGTGATCAATCACCAAAAAGGGGGAGATTGTAAGTGCATCTAGTGCCACCCCTAGTTGGTTTTGGAGTATTGACGACAAACCTAGTTGAGGGACTAATGTGTTTGTGAGAATTGCAGGATAACACAGCTAGAAGTCCCTCATTGATTCGGTTTTCCTACCAGAGATGACCCCTAAAAATGTATGAAGACATTGAAGTCAAAGGTGGTATATGAAGATATTCACATTGAAGACTATGACAAGAGAAGACACCACATGAAGCCTATGGAGCTCGAAGACTTAGATCTTTCGTAGTTCTCTTTCTTCTGTGTTGATTCATAGGAACCACCGTACTGTTAAGTGGGGTCCAAGAGAACCAGTCAGAATGACTGAAGTGATGCTTAAACAAAACCTATGTCTTCGAGTGAAGACTTTGAGAGCGAATCTTGTCCAGAGTCGGGCAAGTCAGCTTTGCTTGAAGCCCAAGTAAAGTTGCCGTGTGAGTTTGAAATCTGACCGTTGGAACACGTGTCAGTTCCTTAGTGACCCAGGGTCATTTCGGACAAATCAAGTCGGGTTGCCAAGTGGCTATAAATAGCCCACCCCCTACAACCATAAACGGTTGGCTGCTCAGATTCAGAGTACAGCTTTTGTCGTTTGAGAGCAACCCACCTCGAAGCCTTTGAGAGAGAATTCCTTGCGAGGATAAAGCCCTAACCACCCAGAGCCAAAGAGAATTAGGCATCACTTAAGTCTTCTTGTCTATGTGATCTAAAGACTTATTACACTTGAGGACTGTGCATCCTCCAGCCGGTTAGGCATCGCGTTCTGAGCATCCAAGAGACATTGTGGATTGCCGGTGAACGAAGTCTGTGAAGGTTTGGGAGTCTACCTTGAAGACTTACCAGAGTGATTGGGCGAGGTCTGTGTGACCTTAGCTCAAGGGGAATACGGTGAGGACTGGGTGTCCTGAGCTGCGTGTTCAGGACTGGGTGTCCGAGACTGTGTGTCCTAAGGTTTAAATACCTAGCCGCCCTAACCAGACGTACAGTTGTCACAGCAACTGGAACTGGTCCAACAAATCATTGTCTTCAGCGAGTCACTGGTTTCATCTTCCCTTCCCTTTACTTACTGTTACTCCTTGTGAAGTCATTGTATGTTCGCACTATCTTTTGTCTTCACTGAGTGACTGCGTGTTCTGTGTGGCTTCACAATATCTTCCAACCCGATCCTTACTACATTGCTGCTATTAGTCATTGTGCTTTCACTCTATTGAATACTTGACTATGGCTTGCCTAGTGTAGTCTACCTTCCGCTGCAGGGTAATAGGTTTATTTCTATCGTTTGTCTTCATAACTTCCACGTTTTGAAGACTTTCATAAAAATCGCCTATTCACCCCTCCCCTCTAGTCGATATAATGCACTTTCAAGGAGAGCCTCGACGACATGCCCGCTGAGCTCAATCAGCAGGGGGAGTTGACCGCCGGCTTGGTGATGCTGCTGAAGAAGAGCATTGCCTCAGAGAAGAAGGCGACCAGCGAAATCCTGCGACTTCGGGAGGACAATGCGAAGCTCTGCCACGAGATCGACCTGTTGAAGGAGAAGAACGCCGGCTGGAAGAAGCTGCATGAGAATAGTAGTTCCTCGATGAAGATGCTGCATGCCCTCGCCATGGAACAGAAGGAAGAGTTGGCGAAGCTCCGCATCGAGCACCCGGCTGCTGTCAAGGTACGTAATATGGCCGTGGAACAGATGATTAAGGCTCGCGTCGAGAAATGCCGCGTCATGGACACAATGATGAAGATGGCGGAGGAGATGCGCAAGGAGATGGAGGTCGTGGAGGCGATGAAGAAGTAGTTACGACTCCGCGGCGAATTAGATCATTTGGGGTGATAATCTTCCTTCTTCTTTTGCTCCTGTGTTTCATCTTTTCCTTCGGGTGTTTCGCCGCACGTGTCACGTTCTCTGCGACGCATGAATAGAACACTTTTTTTTGAGGGAATGAATAGAACAATGCTAACAATGAGATGACTAGCAAATTAGATCATTTTTTATCGCCATATGGCACTTGGCTGCCGTGTTTCGTGCTCCTTCGTCGCAGTACTACTCCAGTGGAAAACTTGAGTATACCGCATGGCTCTTTGCTCCTCCTCGATCAGGTCATCGGCGCATTTATACGAGCAGTCAAATCACAAGGCCCCGCCTTCCAGTAGTAATGAGCCGTCAAATCACAAAGGTCCTCACCTCTCGTGAAACCGACCAAGCTAGACTGCCCCGCCCTCTAGCCTTTTAAAAAATGTATACTTTTGTACAGCAGTAGTATCGATGGATTGCGCCATGGGGAAAAACTTGAAATTAAAAAAAGGTGGTACATATAGAGAGCGCTCGTTGCCAAATTATGCAAATAGTACTATTAAAAAGGCTAGTCACAATAATGTTGTCCAGCACAACCCACCCCTCAAATAAAACTAAGAGGGTGCTTGGATACGTTTTAGTCCCATGACTAAAAGTAGTGGGACTAAAACATGCTAGCCTTACCCATGCTTGGATCCAAATACTAAAAAGGCTAAAATCAAGTTAATGAGCATTTATTATCCTCCAAACCCTCCAATCCAGAACTCACCTGTGTTAAAGGAGAGGAGTTTAATGAGTAGAGAGAGGACTAATCCACATTTTAGTAGGGGTACCCCTGACTAAAAAAATTTAGTCTCAAGACTAGTTTTAGCCCCTCTTTAGTCAGGTGTGCTTGGAACTTTAGCCTCTTAAAGAGACTATTTTTAGTTAGACTAAAATAAGTCCCTTGGATCCAAGCACCCTCTAAGCATCCTGGAATTCTTTAACAAAACTAAGCACCCTGAAATTCTTTGACAACTAAACTGCTGGCTATATGATGTTGGCCATATATATTGTACGTATATAATATGAAGAAACGAGTGGTAGTACTATACCAACTAAAAGATGAAATGTAAGAAATACTAGTATGTACGTACTAAAGAGTTAAAGTAACAAGAAGAAACATAACATAGTTCTACTGGGGGCTCAGCACAACACGCCCCTCAAATTAAATTAAGCACACCTGAAATTAAACTTTGCAACTATTCCGGTAGACACTGCATTAGAACCACCATGAGCAACGACACTGCCACCTTACTCGGAGTCCTTGTCCACGTCCTCGACTTCGTCCTTGTCCCTCTTCCTCTTGGCCGATACTTCTTTGCTTGAACTGCACACTTGGCTGTTGCTCTTCATCCAACCCTTGTAGATATTGAAGCAAAGGTAGCCATCCATTGCAGCATAGTGGATGTGGTCTATATCTAGTAAATTCCGCTGCCATGCATGACGATGAAACGTGTAATGAGGTTTCTCTAGTTTACCGTACGAAGGATGAACCATGGCTCCTGCCAGGGTCAGCATTGAAGGCTGACGAGAGGACACCAGCCGATTCTTCTGGAGGTCGAAGGTGTTGCCTACAACGAGGCCTATCCGATGCAGGACTTCTTTATCGTTACCAAAGTCTACAGTAACGAATTTGACTAGGTTGCTCTCGAGGAAGTCCTTAAAATCCTGGCACTCAACGTCGGCATGGCATATGTGGTAGACCAAGCATAAGTCATGCACGCAAACCTGGATCACGGCGGGCTTCTTCCTCTCTTCGTCCTTTAGATCCTTCTCTCGTCCCAGGACTGTGGTGTACTCAACATCTAGCCCAGCGACCCACTCATCATCTGAGTCTTCGAACATGCGTGTGAAGCGAGAAAGGCATCCTTTCACCGTCGCGGAAGAACGGGTGTAGATGACGTCGAACTCATCGCCGGTGATGGTTCTAACCTTGTACTCACCGCCGATCGTGGAGATTTGGGACGCCATGGATTTGGGAGGAGGGTTAGGATTAGTGGAACTGCCGTAATGTGAATGGACGGGATGACTAGGAGCGAACCGCCGTAGTATTGAATGACGTGCGGGGACGAGTAGGAGCGAACTGCTAGCGTGCGAACGGTAGGGTAGTGGCTTTCCATTCTCCCATGATACGGGCTTCCGAGAGCCCTTGGATCTGAGATCGAACGGTTGCATGGCGTGATTCTAGATCTATGGTTGAATATCCTATCCTGGAGGGTTATTCTGCAAATTTTCAGCAACTTAGCATGCGACCGTTTGATCTCAGATCCAAGGGCTGCCAGCAGCCCGTATCATGGTCGCGCCTACCAGGACCATCGCGTCGCTCGCGCGGTCGCGCCCTTGGAGATTTAACACGGCGCGTTAGGCTATCTAATGTTGGCATGTCATACATAGTCATCACTTAGTAGTCACTCATACTACAACAAGGTTGGCTATAAGTGTATTTTTTTACTCCTCTCTATCTCTTTCTTCGTACTCAAGGAAGAAACGGTGCTAAGCGCGTGTATTTATTGCATTTGCCAAGGAGTGACCTCTTCCAATGAAATGGTGTTGCTAAGGGTGTGTTCGGAAGTCCTCCGCATCGCTCAACTCCACAGCTTCTCAGCTGCGCGCCGGGCTCCAGCTCAAGCGAGAAGCCAGGATCGTTCGGTACCGCGCCCAACTCCTCCCCACGCTAGGCGGGCTGGCAGCCTGCTTGGCCAGTCTAAAGCCCATCCAACTTAATAGGAAAAGAGGCCTAAGGCCTGCTTGGGGAGAGTAGGAGAGACACTGGGCCTGGCCCAGTTTGAAGGAACGCTGTGAGCGCCGTTAGGATGCGTTCACGCTGCCTAATCCAACGACTGTGAGGACCGCGAGCGAGAAAAAGAATCAGGATCGCACGAACTGGTGCATGACTCACTTGGCGGTGGCATGACGCGTAATTTGGGTGAACTACGCATTTCCGAGAAGCTCGTGAAGCTGCGAAAACCCAGCTTCGTAAACTCGTTCAAGTTGCACTAGGGCTCGGTACAGCTTCTCGAAACTGGCTCCGGGAAGCACGGAGTGTTCGGCCTAACTTCTCACATGGAGTTCGCGGAGCAGGGAGTGCGGAGGACTTCCGAACACGCCCTAAGTTTGCTTCATTTAATTAGCTATAGACTCAAAATTGTCTTTTCACCTAGGTACACACGCTTAGCACCATTTCTTCCTTGGGTCACCAAACTAGTCTCTCTCTTCTTGATTAACTCGCCACATCAGACTTTATGCTTATGTGGCAAGCTTAAGCACCCGTAGGAGCAAGTAAAAGTAAGTACAATAGTGTGCTTTACATGGCATTTTTGCATATGTGGAGGAAAGAGAGGCAAGGAAAAAGTGGAGAAGTGGGCTCTCATGCAAGAGCCAGCCTCTACTACATGGTGGAGCATTGGGAGAGGCACCTGTATGGAGGTGGTCAGGAATCTAGGAGACTCACGCCGGTCGTAGCGCCACAGTTAAAATGATAATGGCAAGTCAAATCACGGGGCCCCACCTGTCCAGCAGTAACTCGCTGCCAAATCACACAGCCCTACGTTTGCAGCAGCCTACTCCCTCGTCTTCTCGCGTCTCTGTCGAACCAACTAGGCGGAACTGCCCTACCGCCTACCACGCAGGAAAAGCCCCGCCCTCGACTTTTAAATAGTATACAATATACTAGTTTTGTGTCCATGGATTGCGCCCGCGCCATGGAGCAAAGGGTCTAGAAAACGGAGGAGAGATGTTGGTCTTGCAATAGAGAAGAGGGAGAGGCGAGATGGTGGTTTTGGAATGGAGATGATGGAGAGGAGAGGAGGTGGTTGTGCAATGGAGAAGAGGGAGAGGAGCGTGCGGCAGCGATTTAGGATTGGACGAGAGGGCCAGCGCGCTCTGACTGGATCAAAATCAAAATCAATTTACCCTTCAATTAAGAAAGTGACTCCACATTAACTAGTCTCCCTTTTATTCTAGGTCATAATTGACCATGATTTTCACACATAAAATATATGTTATACGTTGTATACAAGGCCACTATCAAAATTACAATTTGCAACTATACAAGGCCACTAACATTAATTGAGGCAAAATTGATGGCGTTTGCCTCGTACTAGCACCCGAGGACATTAATATCCCTTGTGTGCATGCGGGAGTGAGAAGGTTAGCTTGCATTCCCAACATTAATCAACCAATGAGGAGGAAGAGGGTTGGCTTGTTGTGCTTGGGAGAGAAAAACCACATTAATTAACACGAAAATCAAGGTGACAAGCTAGCTTGCAACATTGACTTAAACATAGCATTGATTTTTACCTTGGTACCTGTAATATGAGTTTGTGGCCTTGTGTACAAAAATGGAGGGAGTATAATTTGAAAGTAAATTCAGATACGAACCAAACAATACAATTTTTGGTGACATGCATTCACATTTTGCTTGTCAAATACACTACGTGGTCAAACTTTTACCCAAAATACCCGAAACAACAAAAAAATACTTCCAAGACCAGCGCCGCTCTTCCGCGCTTCTCCTCTTAAACCACCGCCGCTCCTCTCCTGTTCCAATCTAAATGCAGCGCCGCTCCTCTCCTCTTCCATTTCAAAACCACCGCCCCTCCTCTCCTGTTCCAGTCCAAAACTAGCGTCGCTCCTCTCCCGTTCTAATCCAAAACCAGCGCTGCTCCTCTCCTCTTCCATTCAAAAACCACCGCCGGTGAGTGAAGGTGCTGTGGAGAAGTAGATCGATGGAGGAGTACAACCGATACGTGAGGATCGCAGACGGCGACCCTGTGAAGCTAGCTAGGATGTTGGAGATACAGTCTTGGTTTGACAACAAGGACCAACTAGCGGCGACGGCGACATCCATGGCCAAATATCTGCAATAGAGCGAAAAGGCGGCGATACTCCCGGAGGGAGTCGCGCCGGAGTACGTAGAGCTGCTCCTCTAGGCCATGGAGCAAACATATTCACCGAATCCGATCGTGAGGGAGCGGTGGTGGGAGTATCGATCCCAGATTGAGCATCCACCAGAGATTGAAGGATCGAGCATCTACAGGGTGCCGTTTGTGAGGGTTTCCTACCAGAGCGAGCCGGTGGAGTCTTCGTCGACTGAACCCAACTTCAAGAGGAGAAAAGCAGTTGGCCCGACGGCGCTTCCCCACCATCGTCTCCCTCGCCGTTCACATCGTCTCACGGGGCGGCTGTCTGCCGCCGAGGAATAGGAGGGGGCTGCCCCCCCCAGCCCAATAGTCGGGCATGTTGTGAATTCTCAGGAGGAGCTTAGGGTTGTCAGTATTTGCAAGTTGTGAATTGTGTTTTGTGTTGTGTATTTTGAGAGTACTTTCAGATATGAATCTCTTTTGAATTTTAGATTTGTAGTATTGAGAATATGAAGTATTTTATGAATTCTAACACTTAAAAAAATGTAGTTTCATAGGAGTATAAAAGTGCAGACAATGTGATTCTCAGAGAAGAAAATGCAAGTTTCAGTTTCAGATAAGAAACTGCAAGTTCAGTTTCAGATAAGAAAGTGCAACTTTCAGAGGCAGAGCATTTATATTAACACGGCCTTTTCAAACAGGGTTAACATCATGTTGGAAGTTTTATTCATGGTCGAAAATGGAACTACCAGCCAGTTAACGTCATGCTGATCAACATTCATGCATAGCACATCTTCAGATGATGCATAGTCAAAATGCCCACACAATGTCGAGTGTGCGAAACACAGAGAAAACGAGGGACAAAGTTTTGGCAAGTGTTGGACGTGGTTTTGGGCTGCCCCGTCTAGGCTTTCATTTTTAACATGCGCATCCCACGTCCTCGGATGGGAGGTCCATAGGCCTTACCGGCCTATGGACCTCCCATCCGAGGTTTTATTTTTGGCAGCCCAATTTATGTATTTTTTGAAGAAAACGCAGAGGTCTGTTCTATTTTTCTATATAAGAATAGGAACGCCAGGTCGAACTTATGTTTCCCTTCTAACTATATTATATATATTTAAATAATTTTATATGTTGACTATTTAGTTCACATAATTGGCAAATAGATGACCGCTCTCGCGATCCCCTTCGCCCCCGCCACCACCTCCACCCTCGCCGCCGCCCCCACCACTACCTCCACCCTCACCGCCACCATAGATCTCGCCGCCACCCCCCGCCTCCTAACTCCGGGCGCGCCTGCCCCCCTCAGCAAGTCCGCTCGCATGCCCCATGGAGTCGCCGGCCATATCCACGGGGGAATGGCTAGAAGACAGGCAGATGTACAAGATGCATCTCCCACATGTCTACAAAGCCTTCCCGCGGATGCTCCAGCCGCTCGACTCCGTCGCGCCGGCGGTGCTGCGGGAGACTCGAGGGAGGAGATGGAGGGAGCGAGCGATGCAGATCCACGACGATGCTCTCTCCTGGACCTAGTGCACGCACGAATGGAGGGAAGCAGAGGAGGAATCTGCGAGGGAGGAAGCCGAGGAGGGACCGAATCCGTTCTCTCACTCGCTCAGGTATGCTCGGATGTGCAAGGATCATGTGGATTGGGAGCTGCTGAATCTAGCCCTGCAGATCTACTTCGAAGAGGATTTCTCGGAGAAGCACAGGATGCCCACCCAGTGAGCCGCCGATTGCGTTCGTCCGATGGGCGAAAGGAGAAGTGAATTCAGGAGATCCACGCCGTGCTGCCAGATGGGGATGCTTGACTGGACTCCTGCCCACCAGCACGCCACCGGAGCCGGAGCAGGTGGATCCCCTACCTTACCTCTCCCCCAAACCTGCAGAAGATTGAAATTAGGCTTGCAATCTGCTTCAATTGAGCTGTCTGGTGGTTATTTCTACTTCCTGAGAGACAACATCTGGCTGGAGGATGAGAAGGAACCAGGAACTCCGATGAATTTCCCCTATCACAATGGGGGGGGAGCACCGGTTGGGTAGTGGTACGGCCCACCTCGGCCCCAAATGGGGGCACAATCTGGGCAGGCTCCTGTAATTGTCCAGGATCAATCTGCTGGTGGTTCTGACTCTCAGATCAGTGGGAAATCTCAAGGCACGAATCAACAAAAGAAGAGATAGGACATCCAGAAAACTGCTCCTGCCCCTGCTTCGGGCCTTATGGCATACTCTGAGGTGATCTGCTACAACTGTGGGGAACCAGGGCATCATTTGGATAAATGTGTCAAGCCCAAGAGTTGTTTTATCTGCAAAATGGTTACCCATAAAGTTGAGAATTGCCCTGTCAGAAGGAAAACCCACAGTTCTGCTAGATATGTTGGAAGTGCTGCTCCAGGATTATGTCCACCATTGACAGAATTTTGTGTGACACAGAATTAGATAGTTTCTTTCCCCTTTCTAGTTGTAGAGCTCTACCTAGATGTGGTAGTGACCACACTCCTTTGCTCTGGGACTTTGGTCTTAACCAAACTCCAAAGAGCAATAGTTTTAAATTTGAAAAGTGGTGGTTGCTTAGAGAAGATTTTACTGAGCTAGTCAGGATAATCTGGAATGAGCCTACTAGGAGCAGCTGCCCCCTAGAAAATTGGCAGATCAAAATCAGGAGATTTAGAAGAACTACCAAAGGGTGGAACTCCAATGAGGAAGCTAATCTTAGAAGATACAAAAGGCTTCTCCTCCTTGAGTTTGATTCTCTAGATATTAAGGCAGAAACCACTGACCTCTCAGAGGCTGAGACTAATAGATTAAACTTTGTCCATGGAGAGCTCAAGAAAATTTGGCTTCAAGAAGAAATCAAAGCCAAACAAAGGTCTAGAGATAGGAACATTAAGGAGGGTGATAGAAATACTGCTTACTTCCATGTAGTAGCTAACCAGAGGAGGAGGAAAACCCTCATTCACTCCCTTGATGGCCCCAATGGCCCTGTTACTGAGGTAGATGAGATGCTGAAAGTGGCTAGTGACTTCTAGAAAGACCTGTTTAAGAAAGAAAACCCTTCTGGGTTCTCTCTACAAACAATTTTTTCTCTACTTCTAAAAAAGTCTCTCCTGCTGAAAATGAGCTGCTAGAAGCCCCTTTTCAGAGACAAAGGTGAAGGAAGCCATTTTTAGCTCTTATCCTGATGGCGCTCCTGGTCCTGATGGGATTCCCTTCTTGTTTCCCCCTAAAATTCATGTATTTCTCTGGCTTCTCTCCAAAAACAAATTGATGACTAGGGATAACCTTAGGAAGAGACACATCATCAAACCCCTTGATTGTGTTTACTGCTTGGAACAAGAGTCTTGTTCTCACCTATTTTTTGAATGTATAGTTGCTAAACATCTCTGGGCCCACATTGAGGAATATTTCTCTAGTCAGATTGGCTCATCCTTCGAATCTGTCGCCAGATTCTGGATTGCTACCAAAAAGTGCTCAGTTTTAAACAATGTTAGCTCAGCTATCCTTTGGTGCCTCTGGAAATGTAGAAATGCTATGATTTTCAGTAACACCTCCTGGATTTCCATTCTGCAAGTCTTGAGGTTGATCAGGAACATGGTGAGGAATTGGGCGATTCTCTCCTCCGGATCGGACAAGGACAAGTTGATGAGCTTCGTGGAAACCTTAACAAGATCCCTCCAGAAACTGTTGGCGATCACTTGTGGCTGAACAAGGCTCGACCTGCTCTGGGGCTGGACCCGTGGGCTCGTCTCAAGATCTCTGATAAAGATGATGGGCACCTGGCGCCGACAAAGAGGGACATCCACCATGCTACGCCTTCCAGCCCGGTGTCTCCGCTTGCTTACTGGTCACCGCGGGCTGACACGGCCCCTCGGCTGAAGACCATGAAGGCTTCGCTGAACCCTCCTTGTGTCATTTGAGTGCTCTATCCGCTCTGCCTTTGCCACCGCTGGGGTGATTTGTGTTATTCAGAGAACTTGTTCATCCACCCCCCCTAGTTTGTAGCTTTTCTACCTTTGCTTTCGAACTGCTCTTTGAGCTTCTGTATCAGAATATGTTGTGGTTTCGTTCTCAGCAATGGAACCAAGGAGATGCTCCCTGTTTTTCTAAATAAAATTATTTTATATGTTATTATATATTATTTTTATTGTCATCATATATTTAACAGATACTTACATATGTAAGAAAACAATATCCCACATCTTATTAACTTATAAAAATAATTTCTTAACAAATAAAATCCTGGATTGTTTTGGCACGAAGATCCTAGTGATTGTGTACAAAAGCTTGGTAAGATTTAAGGACGAATGTAATAATATCACTTATTATTTAAATATATTTATAACAAAATGCCCAGCCCCTTTTTATTTTTTGATAACATTGCTGGCCCAACCCAACATTATAATTAGAATCAGCCCAGCAAAATCGTGTATTTCGAGAAAGTGCAAATGGGCTGTAATTTTTTAGGAAATAAAATAAACGGGCCGCATGCACGCTACATTATTTGTTCACCTAGCCAGCTAATGGATGTAATTCAAAAAAAGGATCAAATTGACTGTAAATTCTACCACGCAAAAAAGACTACAAATTCTGAAAAAAGGGGTTGAATACATGCCACATTTTTGGAGGCTGAAATGTGGGCCAATAGGTCTAAGCCAATACAAGTCGTTGTCAATTTAGTCAACAAATGATTCTGACATGTTAGCCGTTGGATTTACATCCAACGACCGGCATCCATCTTCAATCTCTCGTCTTCTTCCTTCAGCGCCGCCGGGACCACCTCCCGCCTCCTGATGGTAGCAGCTCTGCTTAGCACGCTTCGCTATGAAGCGCTACTCCACCATTGGCCAGGCCATCCCTCCACCCCTCCACACCTCCTGTTCTTCTCCACCGACTGCCGAACCACACCGCACTAGAACCAGTTAACCCTCGTACACCTCTCTGTCTGCGACTCTACTCCCGCGTCTTCCCATCTCCGGCTCGTTGCTGTCCGGGGCTTCGCCGTCGTCCACCACCTTGGATGCGCTCGGCGCGGCGTGGTCAACGTGGTCAACGAACGACACCATCGGAAGTAGACTGTGCGTGGAGAGGCTGACGGCTGGGTCCACGGCCGCACACAAGGAAATGCCTCCTTATTACGTGCAAAATAATGATTCCTCCACCTGACATCTGGGACCCACCGGAAGGGCCTCTGTATTTCGTGAAATAATGTGCCCCCCGCTGACATGTCGGACCCACCAGCTATCTTCGCACGCAAGGAAGTGCCTCCTTATTACGCACAAAAAATGAATATTCCCCCTGCCAGCTGGAACCCAGCATAGTGGGAGGCTGACTTGTGGGCCTACCAAGTTGACGGGGACGGAGGGCTTTGTCAACTTAGTCAATATGAACGATTCTAGCTCCTATTACCGTACGATGTTCATCCAACGGCCGTAGTGCTTCTTCAACCTCTGGTCTTCTTGCTCCAGCCGCCCAAACCAGCACCGGTCGTGCCGCGTGCTCCTGCCTCCCGTGGCCGGCTGTGATGCCGCGGAAGCCTCACCGCCCCCTACTACTCCCACCGCTGGCCAGGCCATCCCTCTACTCACCCACACCCCCTGTTATTCTGCAGCGACAGCAGCCTCACACCGCAGCCGAACCAGTGAACCCTCATACTCCTCTTCGCGTGGGCATCCACTACTGCTTCTTCCCCGGCTCCGAGTCATCCCCTTCCTAGTCCTCGCGTCGTCCACCGCCCTGGTGCTCTTGGCGCGGCGTGGTCAATGTGGTCAATGACCGACTTCCATCGGAAGAGTACTGTACATGGAGAGGCTGATAGCTGGGTCCACGGCAGCCACAAGGAAGTGCCTCCTTATTACGCGGAAAATAATTATTCCTCCACCTGACAGCGAGGACCCACCGGACAGGCCACCAGTATTTTGCGAAAAAATCATTTCCCCCTGACTGCTGGGACCCACCAGACGGGCCACCGTATTTCGTGAAAAAACGTTCTCCCCCGCTGTCAGCTCGGACCCACCGGGAGTGCCTCCTTATTACGCACAAAAAACGAATACTCCCCCGGCTAGCTGGGACCCACCTTGCTGGGAGGCTGACTTGTGGGCCTACTAAGTTGACGGGGATGAAGGGCTTTGTCAACTTAGTCAATATGAACGATTCTAGCTCTAGTGACCGTACAATGTCCATCCAACGGCCGTAGTGCTTCTTCAACCTCTGGTCTTCTTGCTCCAGCCCCCCAAAGCAGCGCCGGTCGTGCCGCATGCTCCTGCCTCCCGTGGCCGGCTGTGCTGCCGCAGAGGCCTCACCGCCCCTACTATTCCCACCGCTGGCCAGGCCCTGCGGCGACGGCAGCCTCACACCGCAGCCGAACCAGTGAACCCTCGTAGTTCTCTCCGCGCGGGCTTCCACTGCCGCGTCATCCCCTTCCTAGGCCTCGCCATCGTCCACCGTTGTGGTGCTCTCCGCGCAGCGCGGTCAACGTGGTCAAGGAACGACTTCCATCGGAAGAGTACTGTACGTGGAGAGGCTGACAGCTGGGTCCACGGCCACAACCCAGTTTTTTTGTGATTTGCCAAGTAAGTCGCTTTGTGAGGCCTGTTGGGCTGCAAATCTTTCAAGACGAGGAGAGCTTTCATTCGGCTGGCCGAGAAAATGGCCCATCAGTAATGAGAAATGGGTTGTACATTTTTAAAACACATCAAACCAGCAATTAGTTTCAAATATCTTTTTTTTTCATTTCAAGATTTTAAATTACATTAATTTTTATGCGTGGAGAATTTGTTGGATTTTATATTGATATACATTTATTTTTAAAATCAGTTTGAATGTGAGTCGAAATTTCGGGATTAAAAACAGTTCGGACCGCACCGAAATATGCAAAATTTCTTATAATTTTTTAACCGTTGCCACAATATGGGCTGTAATGCTAACAAAAAGAATATGGGCTCCAAAAAAACCTTAAGAATTAGCAAATGGGTTGTAAATTATTAGAAATTATGGCAGATGGGCTGTATGCTGTTTTCCACAGATTTGAGGCTTTCCTAAAAAAAGGTTGACGCACAAGCACTGACTGCTGGATGTCCATCCAACAGCCGTCGTGCTTCTTCAATCTCTGCTCTTCCTGCTCCAGCCGCTCAAACAAGCGCCGGCGGGACTGCGTGCTCCGTCCTCCTCGCGGCCGACTGTGCTGCCGCGCAGGCCTCACCGTCCGACCGTACTCCCATCGCTGTCCTAGACATCCCTCTACTCACCCGCACCTGCTGTTATTCTCCGGCGATGGCAGACGAACCAGTAAACCCTCGTATAGTCGTACTCCCCTGCGCATGGGAAACAACTGCCGAGTCTTCCCTGCCTCCGTGTCATCCCCTTCCTAGGCCTCGCCGTCGTCCACCGCCCTGGTGCTCTCGGCGCGGCGTGGTCAACGTGGTCAAGGAATGACTTCCATCGGACGTGGACTATACGTGGAGAGGCTGACAGCTGGGTCCATCGCCGCAGCAAGGAAGTGCCTCCTTATTACACGGAAAATAATGATTCCTCCACCTGACAGCTGGGACTCACCGGACGGGCCACTGTATTTTGTGAAAAAACGTTTCCCCCTGACTGCTGGGACCCACCAGCTACATCTTCGCACGCAAGGAAGTGCGTCCGGGCAAAAAAAAACGATTCGCCCCCTGACTGCTGGGACCCCCCAGCTACATCTTCGCAGGCAAGGAAGTGCCTGACAGTCGAGACCCACCTGGTCGAAGCGTACGTAGCGTTGTCATTCTGGTCGCGAACATGTACGTACATACTGGTCGATGTAGAGGCGCGCACGTGTCGTAGTAGAGGCGCACACGTAGCATTTACACGTACGTACAGCGGCCAGGGTGCAAGAAAGAAAATGCGGCCACGTATGTGTACATACGGGCGGGGTCTCGAACGCCTACTCGCGCATACGTACGGCCAGGGCTCGTGTACATGGCTGGGTCGGAACGAAGAAACAGCGTCGTCGTCGTGTTCATGGGGAGGCAACAGAATGCGTCGTGTTCATGGGGAGGCAACGGAATGCGTCGTGTTCATCGGGAGGGCTTGGACGGAACAGGTGATGGAAATGAGGCCTGGCGTATCGCAGAACAGAGGAAACGGCCTTGTGTTCGACCGGCCACATTCGAAACGGGATCCTGTTCATCGGGAGGGGTCTGGCGTACCGCAAAACTGTAAGTGTATCTAGTGCCACCCCTAGTTGGTTTTGGAGTATTGACGACAAACCTAGTTGAGGGACTAATGTGTTTGTGAGAATTGCAGGATAACACAGGTAGAAGTCCCTCATTGATTCGGTTTTCCTACCAGAGATGACCCCTAAAAATGTATGAAGACATTGATGTCAAAGGTGGTATATGAAGATATTCACATTGAAGACTATGACAAGAGAAGACATCGCATGAAGCCTATGGAGCTCGAAGACTTAGATCCTTCGTAGTTCTTTTTCTTCTTTGTTGATTCATAGGAACCACCGTACTGTTAAGTGGGGTCCAAGAGAACCAGTCAGAATGACCGAAGTGATGCTTAACCAAAACCTATGTCTTCGAGTGAAGACTATGAGAGCGAATCTTGTCTAGAGTCGGACAAGTCAGCTTTGCTTGTAGCCCAAGTAAAGTTGCCGTGTGAGTTTGAAATCTGACCATTGGAACACATGTCAGTTCCTTAGTGACCCAGGGTCATTTCGGACAAATCAGGTCGGGTTGCGTAGTCGCTATAAATAGCCCACCCCCTACAACCATAAACGGTTGGCTGCTCAGAGTTAGAGTACGGCTTTTGTCGTTTGAGAGCAACCCACCTCGAAGCCTTTGAGATAGAATCCCATGCAAGGATAAAGCCCTAACCACCCAGAGCCAAAGAGAATTAGGCATCACTTAAGTCTTCTTGTTTGTGTGATCTGAAGACTTATTACACTTGAGGACTGTGAATCCTCCAGCCGGTTAGGCGTCGCGTTCTGAGCATCCAAGAGACATTGTGGATCGCCGGTGAACGAAGTCTGTGAAGGTTTGGAAGTCTACCTTGAAGACTTACCAGAGTGATTGGGCGAGGTCTGTGTGACCTTAGCTCAAGGGGAATACGGTGAGGACTGGGTGTCCTGAGCTGCGTGTTCAGGACTGGGTGTCCGGGACTGTGTGTCCTCAAGTTTAAATACCTAGCCGCCCTAACCAGACATACAGTTGTCATAGCAACTGGAACTGGTCCAACAAATCATTGTCTTCAACGAGTCACTGGTTTCATCCTTCCCTTCCCTTTACTTACTATTACTCCTTGTGAAGTCAATGTATGATTGCACTATCTTTTGTCTTCACTGAGTGACTGCGTGTTCTGTTTGGCTTCATAATATCTTCCTACCTGATCCTTACTACATTGCTGCTATTAGTCATTGTGTTTTCGCTCCATTGAATAATTGACTATGGTTTGCTTAGTGTAGTCTACCTTCCGCTGCAT
Organism: Triticum urartu; assembly: GCF_056163025.1. Classification (NCBI taxonomy): domain Eukaryota; kingdom Viridiplantae; phylum Streptophyta; class Magnoliopsida; order Poales; family Poaceae; genus Triticum; species Triticum urartu. Next base: position 359,075,739 of record NC_141877.1, read on the forward strand.
GGTAATAGGTTTATTTCTATTGTCTATCTTCATAACTTCCATGTTTTGAAGACTTTCATAAAAATCGCCTATTCACCCCCCTCTAGTCGATATAATGCACTTTCAATTGGTATCAGAGCAAGGTACTCCCTTGTTCTGTGTGATTCGGTTTAACCACCTGGAGTTTTAGCTATGTCGACTGCAGGGATAATTAAAGTCTCCGCTGCGTGCCCCGTCTTCGATGGAACTGAATATCCCTACTAGAAGAATAAGATGCGCATGCATCTTGAAGCCATTGACGTCGACCTATGGTATGTTGTCAAGAACGGCGTTCCCAAGGCTGGAGAAGGTGTCACTGCTGCTGATGTCAAGAAGTTCGTTCAACTGGACTCTACTGCCAAAAATATCATCTGTAGTCATCATACCAAAGGACAATATGTCCGCGTGAGTGCTTTGGAAACATCTAAGCTAGTCTGGGACTAGCTCTCCAAAGTCAACGAAGGCGTCTCAACCCAGAGAGATCAGAGAATCAGTGTCCTTCACAACCTCTTCAACCGCTTCAAGAGAAATGACAATGAGAATGTCCAGCTCACATTTGATCGACTCACTGACATCACGAATGAGCTTCAAGCCCTTGGCGCTACTGAGATCACCAAGCATGAAGTCGTCAAGATACTACTGAGATCACTTGATAGTTCGTTTGACACCCTAGCCCTGATGATTCAAGAACGTCCTGATTTCAAGACACTCGATCCGTCTGACATACTTGAGAGGCTCAACACACATGAGTTTCAGCTTTCTGAGAAAAGAGATATCTACGGTCCAAACTATGGGCGAACTCGTGCCTTGAAGGCAAAAGCTATCTCCTCATCTGAAGAAGAATCTGACAGCAGTTCTGATGATCCTAAAGACATTGGAAGGGAACTTGCTATGCTTGTGAAGAAGTTCCAAAAATTCACCAAGAAGAAAGGTTTCAGAAAGTTTTCCCGATCAAGCTCAAGGAATGATGAAGCTTCTGCTCATGACTACAAGAAGAAAACATGTCACAAGTGCAAGAAACCTAGCCACTTCATCTCTGAGTGTCCGCAGTGGGACAATGAGAACAAAAAGAAGAAGAAGAGCAAGGAATATGACTCTGACGGCAAGAAGAAGAAGAAATACTCAAAGTCTTCTTCCAAGTCTTCCTCAAAGTCTTCATCACACAAGAAGAGCTCATTTGGCAAGGCACGTGTGTTTGTTGGCAAGGAAATGGACTCAGAGGAGGCGGAGGTGGAGTCTGAGGAGGAGTCTGATTCTGGCGTCGCAAGTCTGGCTACAGCATACATTGCCAAGTCCATCTTCAACACTGAAGACAATGACTTAATCAACGACACCGATGCAAATAACAAGAACTACTCCGCTCCTACCTACTGCTTCATGGCACGCGGTGCCAAGGTAAACACACGCACTACTCACTATCAAACATCTAGTGACGATGACTCTGATTGTGGTTCAAAACCCAGCTACAAAACACTTGCTAAAATTGCAACTGAACAATAGAAAGCCATGGAACATATTCAAAAACTCTTAGACAAAGGCGATGATCTGTTAGGCGCTGAAATGACTCGTTCTGAGTCCTTAATTGAAGACATAAAAAATCTTCACATTAAGTATGAGGAACTTGAAAGTCATCATGAAACGCTCTCAACAACTCATGAAAAGCTTTCCTATGATTATGTTCAAAGGAAGCAAGATCTTGAGAAATTGAGAGCGGCTCATGAAGATCTTCAAAAGGAAAATGAGTCACTTCGCGCCAAACAGATCAGTTCCGCTCAGGAAGGATTTGAACCACCATGTCTTAAATGCATTGAGCGTGATAATACTACTTCTGTTGCTGAATGTTCTACTGCTGCTACTGTTGCAATATCTTCAACTGTTGAAGTGGAAACTAACCCCTCTGCTGAGGATACCACTGCTATTTCTGATGAGAATGCTAGGTTGAAGACATTGCTTGAAACAGGGATGTACAAAAGTCTTAAAGGGCATCAGACACTATGTGATGTCCTCAAAAAGAAGATCTTGAACCGAAACCCGAGGAAAGAGGGTGTTGGGTTCGTAAGGAAAATGAATGCTGATGGCTCTTACTGGAAACCTGAGCAGTACCCCAAAACCACATGGGTTGCTGCAAAGGAATCTTCAGCAGATCCATCCACTCTATCTGGCTTCACTTGTGCAAACCCCATTGTCATTGATGAATCCTTTGATGCAAACTATAAACTGTTTAAGAATCAGAATGGTGAAGTGTTTGCCAAGTACATTGGTACTAACTGTAGGAATGGACCTCCTATGAAGAAGATCTAGGTTCCGAAAAAGTGTTTGGAGAATCTTCCTGTGAATGTCATCATGACACCACACGTGAAGAAGACAAACCCCAGACCACAGGCTTCATACGGTCCAAAGGCTTCATACAGACAGAGGACTCACCTGAGTCGCACTAACGCAAATGTTTTGCAGGGAAACCATACTCAGGCCTATGAATATGAGCGCGGTTCATCAAACCGCCATGTTCATAAGACCAAGAACTATTCTACTTATTCTTATGAGTACTATTGTCCGCCTACAAGACTGTTTGCTAGGGCTCCAAAGCCAAAGTTCTCAGATGCTGCACTTAGACTTATTGCTTCTAAGCCACCCTTGAAGATGTGGGTGGCTAAGAAAGCTTAACTCTCTCTTGCAGGGAAAGGTCTCCAGCAGAAAACCAAAATCGTCTGACGCTATTTCTGGGGACCTCGAACATCTTGTAGGGCGCAAGATCAAATGCCCGAATGGTCTTACTATGTACTTCGTTCCTGAATCGCTTGCTACTCTCCCTATTAGTCCTAATCTGGATCTAAGCTTTCATAACCCACTGGTTCGTCAAATGTTTTTGCTTCACAATTCTCTTCGTGAAGCCTATCCCCCTAACTGCACTGTAGGGTACGACACTAGCGTCTTCAGAATGGATTATTGATAGTGGGTGTACCAATCACATGACTGGCAAAAGAAGCCTTCTTATGGACTCAACCTTACGTCCATACGACAAGAGTCACATCACATTTGCTGACACTGGTAAAAGTAAGGTATTAGGTCTAGGTAGAGTTGCAATCTCAAAGGATCAACACATGGATAAAGTCATGCTTGTTGAGTCCCTTGGCTTCAACTTAATGTCTGTCTCAATGCTTTGCGATTTGAACATGATTGTAATATTTGGAAAATATCGCTGCCTTGTTCTAATGGAATCTGACAAGTCTCTAGTGTTTGAAGGGTATCGGAAAGATGATTTGTACATGGTAGATTTCTCAGCAGGACCACAACTTGTCGTATGTCTTCTAGCAAAAGCTTCAGAATGCTGGCTCTGGCATCGGAGGCTAGGGCATGCTGGCATGAGTAACCTCCACACCCTTGCAAAGAAGAAGCAAGTCATAGGCATTGAGGGCGTCAAGTTCAAGAAAGATCACTTATGCGGTGCCTGTGAAGCAGGAAAGATGATGAGGGACAAACATCCCTCGAAGACAATCATGACAACTACTCGACCCTTCGAACTACTCCACATGGATCTTTTCGGTCCCACTCATTACTCAACTCTTAGTACTACTGCTTGTCTCTATGGCTTTGTCATTGTTGATGATTATTCTAGATATACTTGGGTGCACATAATCCTCTACAAGACTGAAGTGCAGGATGTCTTCAGACGCTTCGCCAATCGAGCAATGAACAACTATGGCGCCAAGATAAAGCACATCAGAAGTGACAATGGCACTGAATTCAAGAACACCGGCCTTGATACATATCTTGATACCTTGGGCATCACACATGAATTCTCAGCCCCGTACACGCCACAGTAGAATGGCGTCGTAGAACGCAAGAACAGAACACTCATTGAGATGGCTCGAACGATGCTTGATGAATACAAGACTCCAAGAAAATTCTGGCCTGAAGACATTGATACTGCATGCAATACAATCAGTCGTGTTTATCTTCACAAGCTTCTGAACAAGACATCTTATGAGCTCCTTACTGGCAAGAAGCCAAATGTCAGTTACTTCAGAGTATTTGGCGCCAGGTGCTGGATCAAGGATCCACATCACACTTCAAAATTTGCACCAAAAGCACATGAAGGTTTTATGCTTGGATATGGAAAGGATTCGCACTCCTACAGAGTCTTCAATCTCTTTCATTATAAAGTGGTTGAAACAGTGGATGTGCGGTTTGATGAGACTAACCGTTCACAAAGAGAGAACCTCCCAAATGTGCTAGATGAAGTTCCATCCAGCGAATCAATCAATCTTATGGGAACCGCAGAAATCATACCCTCTGAAGCTCAACCTGAAGAGGAACTTATCATTTCCGCACCTGATCAACCTGAAGACAATGCTCAGCCTGAAGACAATCCTACTAACAATGACAATGATCAGCATGAGCAAAACCTTCGCCCTGTACATCCTCGTGTTGCCTATGAAGTGCAGATTGAGAGAATAATTGATAGCATCAATGCACCCGGTCCGCTCACTCGTTCAAGGGCAACTCAGCTAGCAAATTTCTGTGGGCACTTCGCATTCGTCTTAATAAGAGAACCCAAGAAAGTTGAAGAAGCCTTCATGGAACCTGAATGGATTCAAGCTATGCAAGAAGAGCTTCAACAGTTTGAGCTGAATAATGTATGGGAACTGGTTAAGCGTCCGGATCCTCGGAAGCACAACATAATAGGCACCAAATGGATATACCGCAACAAGCAAGATGAGCATGGTCAAGTTGTCAGAAACAAAGCTCGTCTCATTGCTCAAGGATATACTCAAGTGGAAGGCATTGACTTCGATGAAACATTTGCTCCTGTGGCTAGACTTGAAGCCATACGCATACTGCTGGCCTATGCAAATCATCATAACATACTTCTATATCAAATGGATGTGAAGAGCGCCTTTCTCAATGGCAAGATTGAAGAAGAAGTGTATGTTGCACAACCGCCTGGCTTTGAAGATCCAAAACATCCTGACATGGTATACAAGCTCAACAAGGCACTGTATGGCCTCAAACAAGCCCCTCGGGCCTGGTATGACACACTCAAATAATTCCTGAAGAGCAAAGGCTTCATACCTGGTTCCCTCGACCCCACTCTCTTCACGAGGACATATGATGGTGAACTATTTATGTGCCAAATATATGTGGATGACATTATCTTCGGCTGCACCAATCAGAAGTACAGTGAAGAGTTTGGATATATGATGCAAGAGCAATATCAGATGTCCATGATGGGAGAGCTGAAGTTCTTCCTCGGCCTTCATATACGACAGTAACGCAACGACATCTTCATATCTCAAGAGAAGTATCTCAAAGATTGCCTGAAGAAGTTCGGTATGCAAGACTGCAAAGGCTTCACGACGCCAATGCCAGCCAAGCATCATCTGGGTCCTGACGACAATGGTAAAGAGTTCGACCAAAAGGTATACCGATCCATGATTGGTTCTTTGCTTTATCTATGTGCATCTAGGCCAGATATTATGCTTACTGTTTGCATGTGTGCTCGATTTCAAGCGGCACCAAAGGAGTCGCATCACTTAGCTGTGAAGCGAATTCTTCGATATTTGGCTCACACCCCAACTCTAGGATTATGGTATCCAAAGGGCTCAGAGTTTGATCTGGTTGGATTCTCGGATGCTGATTATGCTGGTGACAAAGTGGATCACAAGTCTACATCAGGCACATGTCATTTTCTGGGACGATCACTTGTATGTTGGTCTTCAAAGAAGCAGAACTGTGTATCTCTCTCCACTGCTGAATCTAAATACATTACTGCTGGATCTTGCTGCGCTCAGCTTCTGTGGATGAACCAAACACTCAAGGACTATGGCATTCATCTGAAGCAAGTGCCACTCTACTTCGACAACGAAAGCGCCATCAAGATTGCCAACAACCCAGTTCAGCACTCAAAGACAAAACACATTGAAATTCGTCATCACTTTCTCAGAGATCATGTTATGAAGGAAGATATTTACATCATACACGTCAACACTGAAGAGCAATTGGCAGATATCTTCACCAAGCCCTTGGATGAAAAGAGATTTTGCAAGTTACGGTGTGAGCTAAATATCTTGGAATCCTCAAATGTCCTGTGATCAAGCACACATCCTAACACTTGTGCATATTGATGACTTAGATGTGCAACACACGAAGTAAAGTATATCTTCAATCAATGAAGACATACATTCTAAGTGTGAATACATTAATGTGGAATTTGACTTCGGAGCGCCACGATAATTGTGCGCCGTGTCTTGGTCTAATACTTCCTATACGGTGGGTAACGCCACCACCAAATGTTCTATTTGAAGTGTTTCACTCATGGCATTACATTTGATATGTCTTCACATTTGGTTTGGCTTCAATCTCAACATGTCTTCATGATTATTGTCGGTGTCAAAACTGGCGGATCTCGGGTAGGGGGTCCCGAACTGTGCGTCTAGGCGGGATGGTAACAGGAGGCAGGGAACACGATGTTTTACCCAGGTTCGGGCCCTCTTGATGGAGGTAAAACCCTACGTCCTGCTTGATTAATATTGATGATATGGGTAGTACAAGAGTAGATCTACCACGAGATGAAGGAGGCTAAACCCTAGAAGCTAGCCTACGGTATGATTGTTGTATATGGAGTTGGCCTCCTACGGACTACAACCCTCCAGTTTATATAGACACGGGATAGGGTTAGGGTTACATAGAGTCGGTTACAATGGTAGGAGATCTTGAATATCCGCATCGCCAAACTTGCCTTCCACGCCAAGGAAAGTCCCATCCGGACACGGGACGAAGTCTTCAATCTTGTATCTTCATAGTCCTGGAGTCCGGCTGAAGGTATAGTCCGGCTACCCGAACACCCCCTAATCCAGGACTCCCTCAGTAGCCCCCGAACCAGGCTTCAATGACGACGAGTCCGGCGCGCAGATTGTTTGGCATTGCAAGGCGGGTTCTTCTCCAAATCTTGTGTACCTGTAGGAATAATGTCCGATTTTTGTAATGTAGTGTTCCTCGGCTTCCACGCCCAATAATGGCCGTCTTCCACGTGTCAAACGAATGCGAAAAGCCAGGGCGTTTTTACATCCACGCCCCTAGCCGTATAAACGAGCCGCCTATTTAGCGGGATGGGGATTTAGGTCCAAACCACATCTTCTCCTCTCCGCGAGTTATCATCAGAGCGCTTCCAGCAAAGGTCCATTCCAACATGACCAGCCGTCGCAGCTCCTCCCCTCGCCCCTCCAGCCCCAAACCCAGGGACTGGGAGTTTTGCACCATCCCGCATAGCGAGTTAGTGTCGCTTCAGGCCAAGGGATTTCTCCCTCAGGCATACATGGTCCCGGTCCGAGCCGGTCTCGCCACCTATAATGGCGGAAAACAAGCGGAGAGCACCCCCAATCCTTTTAAAGGAGAGCGGGTGTGCCTCGTCCCCTATCTAATAAGGGGACTAGGGTTTCCAATTCATCCATTTCTCCGCGGGCTTCTGGAGTTCTACAGCCTCCAGCTGCACAATCTCACGCCTGCCTCTGTATTACATATTGCGGGTTTCGTCGCCCTTTGCGAGCTATTTTTAGGCGTTGAGGCCCATTTCGCGCTGTGGAAGAGGTTATTCTGTCTGGTGCCCCGTTCTCGAGAGGGGTCTATATACCAAGTGGGCGGAGCCGAAGTATGGCGCATCGCCGGGACCGGATACTTATCCGGAACCCCAAAGAAGGCGTCCGAGGACTGGCCTTCGGAATGGTTTTACATAGATGACGTCCCGCTACCGGACCCTATCTGGGTCGGTCTCCCTGAGTTCAACAGTGCCCCATTGAAGAAACACTTGAGCTGGCATCCGCTGAGCTCTCAGAAAGAAAGCGATAGAGACGTCCTTTACCTGATGGGCTGGATAAGACTGTTGGCTCATTCCGGACTAACCATGATTGGAGTCATGGCCGCATGCATTATGCGGGGGGTGCAGCCGCTTCAATATAGAGGCCACCCCATGTGGGATTTCAACAGGGAGGATGACGCCACCCGTTACGGTCATAAGGGGCCGGCCTCAGCTGCCGCCCTAGTAAAGATATTGTCCTCTTTGTACAAGGGAGAAAAGGAGGAATTCCTCCGCGTCAATCCACAGACCGGATTTGCTATGTACGATCCTCCAAGTTGGGTAAGTGAATAATTGCGCTTGCCCGTTTGTTTTATACTCCCACGGTTAGATATGTAGTCTAACGACTTCAGTGGAGGAACTGCGACAGGAGGTAAAGGATATAAACAGCCGCCCTCCATAGCCCGAGGACCCAGAATGGTCCCTCGATCCGGACTCCGAAGAGGACCCGGACATATCGGTGGAGCTTATCGACGGGGTGTTCCATCAGCTAAGCAAGGACAATACCTTGGTAGCCATCACGGTTGATTACCCAGGGTTAATCCCAGCCTCCCAGGTGACAGAAACCGAAGTCTCATTCCCTTGAGAGAGATTCCACTCTCACGTATTTTGGTGTTTCTGACGACAACCGTGTTTTGCAGGGGAGATTTCCGAGGCAGGAGGCTGAACCTGTGGCGGCTAGCCAATGAGGGGCTGCAGGGCCCCGTGGGGCAAAAAGGAATGTAGTCCGGACTGAGATGCCGGCGCAAAGGTATAGCGCACCCTCTGTTTCCCTGGTGTTATTCTGTCCGGGCATATTAACGTTCGTGCTATCTTCAGAACGAAGAGACCTCGCCGGACTACATTCGGAGAGGTTGCCAATTGCGCCTTCACCAGCCAGGCTCCAACGTATGGCCAGGAAGCGGAGGCGAGCACAAGGCGCGCACCGGACGCTCCTCCGACAGAGGATGCGGACAGGCTGTCTGCCACAAATTCTGAAGTGGAGAGTGCCATGAACCACAGGCGTCGCCGGACAGTTCTACGCGACGCTTGTTTCTCCCAAGAGGCTTTAGATGCCTTTAATTCGGGAGATGCGTACCTCCATGCCGCTCAAAATGGTTTAGCCAGAGCCACGGAGCAGTATGTAAAAGACATACGGGTAAGAAAATTTTGGTCAAATATATATATACCAGTAGCCCCCGAGACTTGAAACAGTTAGAGCAACTGATTTAAGGATCATTTAATATGCAGGTTCTTACAGAGAAGAATACCGTACTGTCCCAGGAGCTGGAAAAGTGCAAGGCCCAACTAGAGGCCGCACTAGCCGCAGCAGGGGAACCCAAAGAGACCCCCTCAGGTAAGATACACTTCGAAAGATTAGTATTGTGCGGTGTGGGTGCAAATCTGACAAATCATGTTGCAGATGGCGCCGGACTCGATCCGGAAAAGCAACAACTCTTACGCCGGCTAAAGGCCGGTGAGAGTATGTTGACAAAGGTGAGGCGAGAGAAGAATGATCTTCAGGATGCCAACACCAGGCTGGAAGTCGAACTTAAAGATGTTCGTGGCCAGCTGTCGGACTCCACGAGGGAGAATCAGCGGCTTCGACGCGGCATATTCAGTAAGTGCTTGAATGAACTTTGAAAAAAAGAGTTCGGCGAGGAAGTCGATTAACAGAGTAATGTCTGTAGGTATGCTCACAGGTCGTCCTGCAGAGGAGATGCCCGGTTCTACGGGTGACCTTCTTCCCGAACTCATGCAACTGCACGAGCGAATTCGGCAGGCGATGCGAGGTGTTGCCCAAGCCTTATGGCATGCCCACTCCATGCCCGAGGGCCTTGGAGAGCTTGCGGAGAAGCTGAAGGGAGCTCGGCGACGCTTCCGGTTGTGGAAGATATCGGCCTATCGACAAGGCGCTAGGGAAGCCTGGGCCATGGTGAAGACCCGTTTTACGAAGTCTGATCCAAACCACATGGCCGAGGTCGGACCAGTGGGGCCTGACGGGAAGGAGATCCCTGTGAGCTTAGTATACGGCCAAGTAGAGTTGGCCGTGAAGTATTCCCAGCAGGACTGTAAATTAGATGGCCTATTAGATGGTATAAAAGAGGAATACAATCAGTTAGAATGACTATGTAATTTTGAATTGACATGTGTAATGCCTTCTAGCCGGATTGTAGATCGTTTGTCGTTGCCGACCTTTTCGCTTCAACCTCAGGACCTGACGGTCCGGAGTGTGTCCGAATACCATAGCGGTTATATAAGAACCGTGGTATGCGTGGAGACCAGGCGTAGGGGTCATTAGTGCTTTATCAGACAAGTGCCCAACTAGTTATGTTATATTACATGGTTAGTAAGAAACATCTTCCAGAGAGAATAGTTCCGTTAGGGGTTCCTTTCGCTGGGAGGCATGCCCTAAGGTGCATGTCCGGACTGCATAAAAAGACGCAGAAAAAAGCATCTGGGGGCGCATAAAATGAGTAAAAAGATCATCTTTTATCTCACCGACCGAATATTCCCTTAAGAACGCTAGCTTTCGGCTTCACCCAGTCTGAGGTACACATCCGGCTGACCCGGCAGTAACAATCGCAGAGGTGCTCCCTTTACCGCCTAGCCGAACAATCGGGAACGTAGGGGTAAGCATAGGAGCCAGGCAACCCAACTTGGTCAAAACTTAAGTCATATCGATGCATATAATGGTGAAGAAAAAGGTACATGCGGAAGTTTGACGCATGTGTTGGGCGTGAAGCCCGTATAAATAAGCTTCTGTTAAAGAAGCCCCCAGGTTTAATGAGCGCGAGTGGCGTGTCACTAGATGAGCCTTTAAGGGCTATAAAAGAAAAGAGGAGAAGGAGAGAAATGTAAGATAGAAAAAATGCAAAAAATGGACAGAGGAAGGAGACGAACACAGAGTCCGGCGCTAGGCATAGAATCTTCGGAGACGGGTGGCGTTCCACGGGTTCGGCTCGAGTCGGTTATCCGACGCATCTCGGAGGCGGTACGCCCCGCCAGTCAGGACTTGGTCGATTATGAATGGACCTTCCCACTTGGGCTTGAGTTTGTCCTTTTTCTTATCCGGCAGGCGTAGAACTAGTTCGCCAACATTGAAATTTTTGGCCCGTACTTCTCTGCTTTGATATCTTCGGGCCTGCTGTTGATAAAATGCGGAACGGGCTTTTGCCACGTCACGCTCCTCCTCCAGGGCGTCCAAGTTGCCCTGCCGATCGAGCTCGGCTTCTCTTCCTTCGTACATGCGCACTCTAGGTGAGTCATGAATTATGTCGCAGGGCAGGACTGCCTCTGTGCCGTACACCATAAAAAATGGTGTGTATCCGGTGGTGCGATTTGGCGTGGTCCGCAGTCCCCATAGAACGGAGTCGAGCTCCTCTACCCAGTGCGTGTTAGATTCCTTGAGGGACCGCACCAGTCTGGGTTTAATGCCGCTCATGATAAGACCATTTGCATGTTCGACCTACCCGTTGGTTTGTGGGTGATAGACGGAAGCATAATCGAGCTTGATGCCCATGTTTTTGTACCAGAGTTTTACCTCGTCGGCGGTAAAGTTTGTACCGTTATCGGTTATGATGCTGTGGGGGACGCCATAACGGTGTACAACCCCGGATATGAAGTCTATCACAGGTCCGGATTCGGCCGTTTTAACAGGCTTGGCTTCTATCCATTTGGTGAATTTATCCACCATGACCAGTAAGTATTTTTTCCTATCGGTCCCACCTTTAAGGGGTCCGACCATGTCAAGCCCCCAGACCGCAAAAGGCCAGGTGATGGGTATAGTTTGGAGTGCGGTGGGTGGCATATGGCTTTGGTTGGCAAAAAGTTGGCAACCAGCGCATCGTTGGACTAGGTCCTGAGCGTCTGCCCGGGCCGTCGGCGAATAAAAGCCTGTACGGAAAGCCTTGCTAACAAGGGACCGAGCAGCGGTGTGGTGACCACCGAGTCCGGCATGAATTTCAGCCAGAAGGTTCCGCCCTTCCTCTTCGGAGATGCACCTTTGAAGGAGTCCGGTGGTGCTTTTCTTATAAAGCTCTCCCTCATGGACTCTATAGGCTTTAGATCGCCGCACTATGCAGCGGGCCTCGTTTTGGTCCTCCAGGAGTTCCTGCCTAGTAAGGTAGGCTAGGAATGGTTCTATCCACGGGGCGATGACCGCCATTATTACGTGGGCTGAAGGTGTAATTTCATTGGCAGAGCCTCCAATTGTGTCAGATTGTTCGGCATCGAGTGGTGCGGCTGGGTCCGGGCTGTTATTTGCGGGTTCCCCCTCCCATGCTACGGATGGCTTGAACAATCTTTCCAAAAAGATGTTGGGGGGGACTGCATCGCGTTTTGCTCCGATGGGTGCCAGGACGTCCGCTGCTTGATTGTTTTCTCGGGCTATATGGTGAAACTCCAGCCCTTCGAACTGAGCTGACATTTTTAGGACGGCGTTGCGGTAAGCTGCCATTTTTGGGTCCTTGGCGTCGAAGTCTCCATTTATTTGGGATATCGCGAGGTTTGAATCCCCGCGTACCTCTAGGCGCTGGATACCCATGGATACTGCTATCCGGAGACCATGTAGGAGGGCCTCATATTCGGCTGCATTGTTGGAATCCATGTACATGATCTGGAGCACATATTGGACTGTGTCTCCTGTGGGGGATGTCAGGACGACGCCAGCCCCCAGTCCGGCCAACATTTTGGAGCCGTCGAAATGCATAATCCAGTTTGAATATGTGCCGTACTCTTTAGGGAGCTCGGCCTCCGTCCATTCTGCGACGAAGTCGGCCAAAACTTGCGATTTAATAGCTCGCCGTGGCTTATAGGTTATATCGAATGGGAGAAGCTCGATGGCCCATTTTGCAATCCGGCCCATTGCGTCGCGGTTGTTGATAATATCGTTGAGTGGTACTTCCAAGGCTACTATTATGGAACACTCTTGAAAGTAGTGTCGTAGCTTCCGGGATGCCATGAATACCGCGTATGCAGTCTTTTGATAATGCGGGTACCGTGATTTGCATGGAGTGAGGACAGTGGATACGTAGTAGACCGGTCTTTGAAGGGGGAGTTTGTGTCCATCTGTTTCCCGCTCGACAACGAGCACTGCGCTGACAACTTGATGTGTTGCTGCGATGTACAATAACATTGGTTCGCCGGTGTTCGGCGCGGCCAGGACTGGGTTTGTTGCCAATATGGCTTTTATTTCATCAAGTCCGGCCGTGGCGGCCTCCGTCCACTCGAAGTGTTCGGTGTGCTGAAGGAGGCGATAGAGGGGTAGTGCCTTTTCTCCCAAGCGGGAGATGAAGCGGCTTAAAACCGCCACGCATCCGGTTAATTTTTGTATTTTTTTGAGGTCCTTTGGGATATCCAATTGTGACAAAGCTCAGATCTTGGCTGGATTTGCTTCAATTCCTCTACCGGATACAATGAAGCCCAAGAGCTTTCCGGCTGGAACGCCGAAGACGCATTTTTCCGGGTTGAGCTTGATGTCATATTTTCAGAGGTTATCGAATGTAAGCCTCAAGTCGTTGGGTTCGGAAAAACGCCGAAGGGCTTGTTTGACAGGTTTGAATCCTTTTAGGATATTTAAGCTGTGTTCGGCCAGCCTGCGTGGGATCCCTGGCATGTCTGAAGGGTGCCAGGCGAAAATGTCCCAGTTCTCTCGTAGGAACTCTCGCAGTGCGGCGTCTACATCAGGGTTTAGTCGTGCCCCGATGGAAGCTGTTTTATTGGGGTCCGTTGGATGGACCTGGAATTTGACTATTTCGTCAGCTGGCTTGAAGGATGTGGATTTGGATCTCTTATCGAGTATCACATCATCCCTGTTAACCGTGGAGTGCAGCGCAGTCAGTTCCTCGGCCTCTAAGGCTTCAGATAGTGCCTCAAGGGCTAATGTGGCCGTCTTGTTTTCGGCGCGGAGTGCTACATCCGGATCACTAGCTAGAGTGATAATTCCGTTCGGCCCGGGCATCTTAAGCTTCATGTACCCGTAATGGAGTATTGCTTGGAAGATTGTGAATGCTTCCCGTCCTAGTAAAGCGTGATATCCGCTTTTGAACGGGGCCACCTGAAACGTGACTTCTTCGGACCTGTAATTATCCGGCGTGCCAAACACCACATCTAGTGTGATTTTTCCTGTGTAGCGCGCTTCCCGACTGGGGATTATTCCTCTAAAGGTTGTGCTGCTTTGCTCGATGCGGTTCCAGTCTATTTCCATTTTTTGAAGGGTTTCCTCATAAATGAGGTTCAGTCCGCTGCCTCCATCCATGAGCACCTTTGTGAGGCGAAAGCCGTCCTCTATGGGATTGAGGACCAATGCGGCTGGTGCTTGGGCTGTTCGGAATCTAGGTTCATCACTTGCGTTGAAGGTAATAGCAGTGTCGCTCCATGGATTTATTGTTGCAACTTGATAGACTTCGGCGAGGCTGCGGAGTGGTCTTTTTCGCATACTGTTTGATGCGAAAGTCTCGAGGACTGTGAGAACGGTACTGGTGTCCTCGGGCTGGCTTTCTGCGGCCTCCAGAATTAAGAGGTCCTCGCCAATTTTGGCCACCTGCCGGAGTATCCAACATGCTCTAAGGCTATGAGTTGGTGTGGCGTCCTCTGTACTGTGAATTCTACATGGTCCATCAAGCCATCTTTCCAGTACGGTTCCATGCCCTGTAGAGGGTTTTGGCTTTTTGGTGTTTATCCCGAGTGTCCTGTGATGATGCACCCTCTTAGTTCGGATGGGATTACTATTCAAGGCCGGATTATCCCAAAAATTTATTTCGGTTTTCCAGGCACTTTCCATCGCACAGTATTTTTGTACTATGGACGCCAAGTCAGCGAAGCGTGTGATATCATGACGACTTATGGCGTTAAGGATTCCCTTGTCCGTGCAATTACTGCAAAAAATTGAGATTGCGTCTTCCTCGCGGCAATCCTTTATCCTGTTCATAACCAGGAGGAATCTGGCCCAGTAATGATGTACTGTTTCCTCGGGCCTCTGCCTGATTTGGGAGAAATCGCTTATGATTGGGTGGGCGGGTGTCGTTGAATCTGAAACCTCACCCAATCCAAGATTCAGAGGCTGAAGAGTTTCCGAACTCTGAAGTCCGGATTCTTGGATGTTGTCCAGTGAATCTGGCCCGTTGCCTGATCCTAAGCTCAGGTCTTGAGTTATATCTCCCCCTCCGCGGGTATCCGGCTTGGAGGGGTCGGGAATTCGGACGTAGCTAGTCCTTAAAATAGATGAAGGGTCGCCGCACAGCGTCTCTACCACGGCAACGTGGTGGGTGACTTGGGGAGAGTTAATTTCTCTTAGATCGGGTTTAAGCCCAACCTGGTCGTAATTCGTAGCGACCCCCAGGGCGGCGATGCTATCCTAGAGCTCGTTTACGGAAGAGAGCTCCATTGGATCTAGCTGCTCGACGAGCTCCGAGCTGACGTGTAGGTTGCTTTTGATGACCCGAGAGGTCACCGTCGGCGCAACAGCCGAACAGGCGGTCATGAGGAAACCACCTAGCCGGAGGGTTTGGCCGATAGCCAAGGTTCCCTTAGCAACGGCGCCATCTTTAAAGACGGGAGGAGGCATCCTTCCTGATTGTGACGGCACAGAGGAACTCTCAATGAAAGCACCAATGTCGGTGTCAAAACCGGCGGATCTCGGGTAGGGGTCCCGAACTGTGCGTCTAGGCCGGATGGTAACAGGAGGCAGGGAACACGATGTTTTACCCAGGTTCAGGCCCTCTTGATGGAGGTAAAACCCTACGTCCTGCTTGATTAATATTGATGATATGGGTAGTACAAGAGTAGATCTACCACGAGATCAAGGAGGCTAAACCCTAGAAGCTAGCCTACGGTATGATTGTTGTATATGGAGTTGACCGCCTATGGACTACAACCCTCCGGTTTATATAGACACCGGATAGGGTTAGGGTTACATAGAGTCGGTTACAATGGTAGGAGATCTTGAATATCCGCATCGCCAAACTTGCCTTCCACGCCAAGGAAAGTCCCATCCGGACACGGGACGAAGTCTTCAATCTTGTATCTTCATAGTCCTGGAGTCCAGCTGAAGGTATAGTCCGGCTACCCGAACACCCCCTAATCCAGGACTCCCTCAATTATCTTCACCATGTTGATTATATATATATACTAGTGTTCTGTCCTCTACATCATTCACTTATAGCTATGTCTTCTTGTTGAATCTTTTGAACTAAGTGAATGTGATCGGACCCTAACCTCTCTATGCTTTCTATCTCAAACTCTATCTCTCCAAATCATATGCATTCTATTGAAACTATTGAATGTCTTCTCTGCGTCCTTGTCAGCAGAGGATACAGAGACAAACATTAAGTCCGTTTTCAATGCTCATTCCTTCACCTGAAACTCGGAGAAGTGGGAACGACCACCCGACAATCCAGGCGTGCGTGGGACGTGGAACAACCCCCGATATGCTGCATGATGGCCACGTGTTCCTCAGATGTGAATCGCCAGGGGCACCTGTGTAATAACGCAGTGCCGCCCCTGTACCTATAAATACACACCTCACAGCAGTCATTATCTCTTCTTCCACTCTCGCACGAACCCTAGCGCCACCGCTAGCCATCGACGGCGCCGACGACGAAGCGCTCACTGCCGCAACCTCTCCGACGCCGTCTTCATGCCGACCGCGGACATCGTCTTCTCCGCCGTCGCCGTAGGTGTCCTCCATCGCCAAGTTAGGGCACGGACGATCGAACTGCTCGGCCTCCTCTTCCACTCCGTCTAGCAGTTCTTCGTGTGGTAAATAAAACTTCCTTTTTTACAGCCCCTTTGATCCTATAGCTTTATCACTTTCTACCACAAGCAGTTTCTATTCACACAAGTTGGATCTCTTTCATACTGCATCTCATAATATGCCTAGTATATTCACTTATGCTTCACAAAGTAGTTAGATTCCTCACTTGTACTGATCCGTGGATTCGTACAAATCTGGAACCAACTCCTTATCTATGAGTGAATGTCTTCGCACGAT
Source organism: Triticum urartu (assembly GCF_056163025.1). Lineage (NCBI taxonomy): Eukaryota > Viridiplantae > Streptophyta > Magnoliopsida > Poales > Poaceae > Triticum > Triticum urartu. Next base: position 359,092,580 of record NC_141877.1, read on the forward strand.
GAGGTCAATGTCTTCTAAACTGATTTATCTTCAAAATCTTCTGAGAATGCATATGACCTCTTCCCCTTCCCTCGCACCTTAATGCTGTCACAGGTACATGTCCGTGGGAGAATCCCTTGGTTCTCATAGTCTGCATTCATTTGCAGAATACTTACAGCATCACATAAATTCTCCTGAAGCCAGTTCCCATTTGTCCAGCAAGCGAAAACCTTTGAAGCCTTTTAACATATTGAAGCCTTTCAGTTTAAAGTTCATGGCTTCAGAGAAATCAGCAAGGAAGGGTGGCAGAAAGCATCGAGGAGAAACATCAAGAGATATGCACATCTTCAGAGTTGTACAAGACAGATCCTGAAGAGGATTACAATCAGCGCAAGACACGAATCCAATGGATTCGACGCTATTGGGCAGAACAGTGGTTCAAGTATAGATTTGTGACAAAGGAATATGCTGAAAAGAATGCCATCAAGCGACCATGGGGAGACATCCTCTACAAAAATCTTCAACCCAGGACCAGAGATGAAGCCATTGAACAAGGCTTCTATCCCTGCATGGTCAGTGGACCACAGCCTGCGGATGCTGACCCATCGTCACTGCTATGGTGTCGTGACGACAATCTATTTACGCACAACTTCCAGTTTTCCCAGAACTTAGCGAAGCAGAACAAGAAGTCTTTGGGACTAGACTTCAACCCTGGTCCCTCTGCTCCCCGTGCCGATGGAACTCGTGAAGCTGAACCCAATCTTCTTGGGCCCTTCTACAACTTGGAAGGTCTCATCACTCACATCGTGGTTCAAGGGACAGCCGTGAATGAGCCTGCAGATGACGCTGAATCAGATGAAGCGCCTGCAGCGCCGAAGCCAAAGAAGCTGAAGCAGCCAAAAGCTTCAAAGCCTGCCTCTGCACCAAAAATCTCACGGGCGAAGCCACTAGCAACTGCACCTCCTGAAGACAGTGTGCAGTCTGAAGATTTGTCACGCATCTCCAAGCCCCAGAAGGTCAAGGTGCCTCTGCCACACACCAGCCAAGAGCTGACAGCTGCTGCCATTCTGCGCAATGATGCCATTGATCTGTCCAGTGATGAAGATCTTGCAGATGACGCTCTTGAACAACTCATCAAGAGCAAAGAAGAAGCAGAAATCTTCAATGATCTGCCTCTCTTTGACGTGACAATCATCCACAACTTCATTGATGAGTGGTTTGACACACCAAACATCAGCTTCGAAGATCTGCAACTACCCATTGGCCTCAGTGTCGCCTTCCATGGCGCCATTGCTTCAGAGCTAGCTCTCGCTCAGCGCATCGTCGAACTGAAGCAAAAGATTGACTATGAAAAGGCTCAGTTCAAGAAGCATATGGCCAAACTCAGCGTGCAAGAGGTGAAAAACTTCAAGATTATGCTGCACGAGCTCAAAGAAGCCTTTCTCAAGAAACGCACAGAAGCTCAAGGTTCTCAGGAGCGCATGAAGAGCCTGGCTGACAAGTGTGTGCAAGGCTACAACGAAGCTGAGAAGCGCAAGGCCCTTGGGCGTCCGGGCATTGATCCCAGGATGGCTGTTAAGCAGAAGAAGAAGCCCATTGTGGCCGAACCCAACGCACCAAGGTAGGAAGCAGATCCCATTGTCTTCCCAACTAGCATGACTGGCTCGAAGCCAAAAGCCCAGTCAACCGCTTCAGAGCTGAAGAAGACGAGGACTGCTGAGGCTGAAGCCAGGAAGAGGAAAAATCCTGAAGCCTCTGCTACTGCCCCCTCCAAGAAGAAGAGGAAGACCAAGAAGGAACGGGCTGCTCCCACAGAGCCCTTGATTGTTGAACCCATCTCCATGGTTCACCCTGACGCTGAACCACAAGAACGTCAACTGACTGTCCACGAGCCTGCTTTCACAGAGGCTCATGAAGCTGAAGACTTTCCAGCAGCTGATCCCATCACTGCTGAAGACATTAGTCACCATGACCATGTTGAAGATGATGCAGACCTTCCTCAGCTCGAGCACCAACAGGTATCAGCGCCTGTGCTAACGCACAGCGAACTCATCAGCATTGGTCGTCCTCTGACGCCAATTGCTCATGATGCTTCATGGGCTGATCGCCCACAAGAGGAAGAAGACTTTGAGGCCCAGCCAACTCCAACTCCACAGGCGTCGCCTGCGTTGCGCAGGCTTCGCAAAGGACCAAGGCCTCCAGTCTCTAAGTCTGAAGCTAAAGCTGCTAAAGACATTCCGGCTGCATCAGCCGATGAAGAAGAAGCCCCAAAAGCTGCTACTCCCTTGTCCCACCAAGAAGCTATTCTCGAGGAGAACGTGACTGTGACCGACCCTCCAGCTCATCAAGTGGAGGTTGAAAATCTTGAGGCTGCCACCACCAACACCAATGAAGCCACTGACGCTGTCATGGCTGAAGCTAATGTGGAGCCTTCACCAACCCAAGCACCAGAAGTCAGCGAAGCCACTGATCCCACTGCTTCTGTTCCTGCGCCTGCTGCCGGTCCTCAGTTCGACTATCATGTTGAGGACAGGCCTCAGGTACAGAAGCCAATCCCAAGATTGCCCAGGTTTCTAGGTCCTGCATCAGCACCTGGATCCTTCAATATCAATGGCTTCAAAGCAGACAACACCTTCTTCAATATCTCCAGGAACCCCTACTCAAGGGAAAGAATATCATCTGATCGGTTCTGGAGCTATCCGCAGTGAAGCTATTACTCCTGCATTCTTTACAATCAAGGTCGCATCTTCCCACACAAGCGTCTTGACATTGAAGCAATAGCTGGTTTGCCCTGTCTGGAAGAAGCTCTGGATTGCTTCAAAGAGGTTGGATTGCTGCCATTCGTCACCGATCAAGAGCATTGGAATGAAGAGTTGCTGCTCCAATTCTATGCCACACTTCACATCCGCGGGTATAACAGAGATCTGAAGACTTGGGTCCTAGAGTGGATGACAGGAAATATTCATCACGAAGCCAAAGCCTTTGACATCATTGAGCTCACTGGTCTACCCACTCCTGGTGATCTCTACGAATCTGTCTGTCAACTTCACAGTGAAGCTATGGAGAGCATATTTCAGAAGCCTGAACCTAACATGAGTCAGATGCTCAGTATGATGAAGCCATTGCCCCAAGATGCTGCATATCCCAAAGAGTTCTTTGTTGAAGACCTTGAGTATCTGCCAAGGACTATTTATCACATCATAAGGTGAACTCTCTGGCCCATCAAAGGACACTCTCTACATGCCAAGCTGGAAGGTGCAATGAAGACTTTGGTCTTCTATATTCTTCATGGCAAATGCTTCAATGCACAGGACTTCTTCATTCGCCAACTTGCTGCATCAGGCTCTGATCTTTTTGGCTTGAAGTTCTATGCCCCATGGGTAATGCGGCTGATCAAACTTCACTCCGCTATCTCATATCAGCCATCTGGTCGCAATCATCGGATCTCTCTGCCTGATGTGGATATGTCTATTGAAGCCATCTATCCTGAGCCTAACAAGGAACCTCTAAGTCTTCAGAATGCAGAGCATCAAAGTTTTTCTCAGAACATTGAAGGAGTTGAAGCAGTCACTCGTGTGTATCCTTTGGCTGGCACTACACGTGCACCGCATCCTTCTCTCACTGAAGCCACTGATAGCACAATTGCCCAACGACCCAAGAAGCGCACTCGTGTTCTCAATGACCGAGAGCTTCTTGTGGCTCTTCATCAGAAACAGTATAGGCATCATGACTGGCTGAAGCATCAAATGCAAAGCCTCTTCGTGGATGTTAATCGCATTCGCAATCTTGCCACCAAGAATGCCTTTGTTGCCCATGAAACCTCTCGACGCACATGGAAAGGGCTGACGCTGATGTGCTCTGAAGATGAGCTTCAAGAGGATGGCTTCTCTGAACGCTATAAGTTTGACTCCACACCTCCTCGAAGGGCAGTGCTACGATGAACTCCATCTCTTGAAGACTCTGAGTTTTCTTCCTCTGCTGCAACTGTGAATGCCAGAGTGATCGAGGATGAAGACAATGCTACTTCACCGCCACCTCCTTCAGCACGCTTCGACACTGCTCCAAGTTCTTCTGCACTGCCGAACACCACCGACGACCCTGCTGCTTCACCTACTCTTCATGGGAACGAGTAGATGCTCTATGTCTTCAAACCTTTTTGGTCCTTACTGACAAAAGGGGAGAAGCATATAAGTTTGATAGTCTTCAAGCGGGTCCATATGGGCGGGTGCTTTATACTTTTTGCTTCGTGTTTACAACTCTCGTTTGCTTTGATACAGTTGGTTCTTTGAGTTGTAACACTTAAACTCGATGGTCGTCTGCTACTTATTTGCCACCTCGTGATGCGATGATAAATTCCGGATGTGCGACGATAAATTCCGCACTTAGATCATTTTGCAGACGTCCATTTTCCATTATGCATGTCATTATCTTCACATACCTTCACATGCATAGTGGATTGTCATCATAAGTTGAAGAGGATCTCCACAAGCACAACCTGCCATGTGCATTTGCATTCCAAAAGCAAATTACTTATATGCACATCTTCAGGGGGAGCCCTTGCAACTTATGAAGACAATTCATTATCCTTTACAATTTCACATATTATATTCCCCGTTCAAAACTTCAACTAGTTTGTCATCAATCACCAAAAAGGGGGAGATTGTAAGTGCATCTAGTGCCACCCCTAGTTGGTTTTGGAGTATTGACGACAAACCTAGTTGAGGCACTAATGTGTTTGTGAGAATTGCAGGATAACACAGGTAGAAGTCCCTCATTGATTCGGTTTTCCTACCAGAGATGACCCCTAAAAATGTATGAAGACATTGATGTCAAAGGTGGTATATGAAGATATTCACATTGAAGACTATGACAAGAGAAGACATCGCATGAAGCCTATGGAGCTCGAAGACTTAGATATTTCGTAGTTCTTTTTCTTCTTTGTTGAGTCATAGGAACCACCGTACTGTTAAGTGGGGGTCCAAGAGAACCAGTCAGAATGAATGAAGTGATGCTTAACCAAAACCTATGTCTTCGAGTGAAGACTATGAGAGCGAATCTTGTCTAGAGTCGGACAAGTCAGCTTTGCTTGTAGCCCAAGTAAAGTTGCCGTGTGAGTTTGAAATCTGACCGTTGGAACACATGTCAGTTCCTTAGTGACCCAGGGTCATTTCAGACAAATCAGGTTGGGTTGCCTAGTGGCTATAAATAGCCCACCCCCTACAACCATAAACGGTTGGCTGCTCAGAGTTAGAGTACGGCTTTTGTCGTTTGAGAGCAACCCACCTCGAAGCCTTTGAGAGAGAATCCCTTGCGAGGATAAAGCCCTAACCACCCAGAGCCAAAGAGAATTAGGCATCACTTAAGTCTTCTTATTTGTGTGATCTGAAGACTTATTACACTTGAGGACTGTGAATCCTCTAGCCGGTTAGGCGTCGCATTCTGAGCATCCAAGAGACATTGTGGATCGCCGGTGAACAAAGTCTGTGAAGGTTTGGAAGTCTACCTTGAAGACTTACCAGAGTGATTGGGCGAGGTCTGTGTGACCTTAGCTCAAGGGGAATACGGTGAGGATTGGGTGTCCTGAGCTGCGTGTTCAGGACTGGGTGTCCGGGACTGTGTGTCCTCAAGTTTAAATACCTAGCCGCCCTAACCAGACATACAGTTGTCATAGCAACTGGAACTGGTCCAACAAATCATTGTCTTCAACGATTCACTGGTTTCATCCTTCCCTTCCCTTTACTTACTGTTGGTCCTTGTGAAGTCAATGTATGATTGCACTATCTTTTGTCTTCACTGAGTGACTGCGTGTTCTGTTTGGCTTCATAATATCTTCCTACCTGATCCTTACTACATTGCTGCTATTAGTCATTGTGTTTTCGCTCCATTGAATAATTGACTATGGTTTGCTTAGTGTAGTCTACCTTCCGCTGCATGGTAATAGGTTTGTTTCTATTGTCTGTCTTCATAACTTCCATGTTTTGAAGACTTTAAAAAAAATCACCTATTCACCCCCCCTCTAGTCGATATAACGCACTTTCAAAAATGGAGGAAACGGACCTCCTATGGTCGAAATGGGGGTCCTGTGGATTGGGAGGGGTGTGGCGTACCGCAAAACGGATGAAACAGACTTGTGTTGGAGCACTACGGTCGAAACGGGGGTCCTATTCATCGGGAGGGGTGTGGCGTACCGCAAAACAGGACTCCACGGGATACTGTTCATCTCCACCGTCGACCTCCTCCAGCCTCTACGGGCTCCTGTTCATCCAGCCTCCACCGCGCGCTACTCCACCGGCTACTATTCAACCACCCCACCACCGTCTACTGTTCATCCAGCCCTCCACACCACGGGGTCCTGTTCAACCACCCCTCCACGGGCACCCCTCCACCGTCTACTGTTCATCTAGCCCTCCACACCACGGGGTCCTGTTCAACCACCCCTCCACCGTCTATTGTTCATCCAGCCCTCCACACCACGGGGTCCTGTTCATCCACCCCTCCACGGGCATCCCTCCACCGTCTACTGTTTATCCAGCCCTCCACCACACCACGGGGTCCTGTTCACCCAGAGGCAACACCACCGCTCAATGTTCATCCAACCCCCCCCCCCCCCCGCAACGTTCACTGTTCATCCCATCGATCGACTTCAGTTAGCAGCAGTAGCGAAGGAATCGCTCGATCGGGTTCAGTTAACAGCCATCGATCGATCGCTTGGGTTCAGTAACACGTAGCCTGCAGTGCAATCGCTCGGGTTCAGTTAGAGCCCAATGCCTCACTCAGGTTCAGTTAGAGCCAACGCCTCGCACACACGCGCGTACGTGTATGAGAGAAACGCGCATCGCTCGGCCCCAGACCTCCCACCGTAACCGGGAACTCCCCAAAATTTTCCTCCACCTCGCTTCTACCACGGTTTTTTCCGTCATGGACGGCCCAAAGAATGTCATGCAGCTGCGTCTCTGGCCCGTCCAGGACGAAAAGCCCATTTTCTGTCATGATTTTTTGTCATAGAAGTAGGAGCCCACCACATCTATGATGATACCGGGTTTTGTCACAATTATCGTCATAGAAGTGTCATATGTATGACAGAAATTTTTTTCGTTCGGCCCAAAATGTCACGGATGTGGCCTTTTTTGTAGTGTTTTGTGCTTCTACTGTGAGGGCCGCAGTGTGCTCCTCCGTGCGGAGAGAGCGCTCTATGTTTCCATTGACTGTGATGACCCCCCGAGGTCCTGGCATCTTGAGCTTGAGGTACGCATAATGCGGTACCGCATTGAATCTCGCAAATGCGGTCCGCCCGAGCAGTGCATGATAGCCACTACGGAACGGGACTATATCGAAGATTAACTCCTCGCTTCGGAAGTTTTCTAGGGATCCGAAGACCACTTCTAGCGTGACTGAGCCCGTGCAATGGGCCTCTACACCTGGTATGACGCCTTTAAAGGTTGTTTTTGTGGGTTTGATCCTTGAGGGGTCTATGCCCATTTTGCGCACTGTGCCCTGATAAAGCAGGTTCAGACTGCTGCCACCGTCCATAAGGACTCGAGTGAGGTGAAATCCATCGATGATTGGGTCTAAGACCAGTGCGGCGAATCCACCATGACGGATACTAGTGGGGTGGTCCCTGTGATCAAAGGTGATCGGACAGGAGGACCATGGGTTGAACTTTGGGGCGACTGGCTCCAACGCATATACGTCCCTCAGCAAACGCTTCCGCTCCCTCTTGGGGATGTGGCTTGCGTATATCATGTTCACTGTCCGCACTTGTGGGGGAACCTCTTTTGTCGTCCGGTGTTCGGCTGCCGAGGCTCATCCTCATCATCGCTATGTGACCCCTTATCTTTATTTTCGGCATTTAACTCGCTGGCCTGCTTGAACACCCAACAATCCCTGTTGGTGTGGTTGGCTGGCTTGTCGGGGGTGCCGTGTATTTGACACGAGCGATCGAGTATACGGTCCAAACTGGACGGGCCTGGAGTGCTTCTTTTGAATGGTTTTTTCTGCTGACCGAGATTAGAGGCTTTGAATCCGGCATTGACTGCCGTATCTTCGGTATTATCGCTGTTCATGCGGCGCTTGTGTTTGTTGCGACGTGACCTACCATTGACATCCTTGGTATCCGAAGTACCATGGTTCTTTGATATGTTATTGCTGCGAGCCAGTCAGCTGTCTTCTCCCTTGCAAAAGCGGGTCATAAGTGTCGTGAGGACTGCCATAGATTTCGGCTTTTCCTGGCCAAGGTGCCGGGCGAGCCACTCGTCGCAGATGTTGTGCTTAAAAGCTGCTAGCATCCGGACAGTCAATGATTTGATTTTTCTTTGTTAGGAACCATGTCCAGAATTGCCTGGCCGATTCCTCTGGCTACTGAATTATGTGGCTCAAGTCATCGGCATCTGGTGGTCGCACATAAGTTCCCTGGAAGTTGTCAAAGAATGCGGCTTCCAGATCTTCCCAACAGCCAATGGATTCTGCTGGCAGGCTGTTGAGCCAATGTTGAGCTGGTCCTTTGAGTTTAAGTGGGAGGTATTTGATGGCGTGTAGATCGTCACCGCGGGCCATGTGGATGTGCAGGAGGAAGTCCTCGATCCATACCGCAGGATCTGTTGTGCCGTCGTATGATTCTATATTTACGGGTTTGAAACCCTCTGGGATTTGATGATCCATTACTTCGTCTGTGAAGCATAGGGGGTGTGCGGCGCCTCTATACTGGGCTATATCGCGACGCAGCTCAACTGAGTCTTGTCCGTTGTGTTCGGCCCGGCCGGACTTACTTTTACTGTATCCGGCGTGACGGTTATCGTCTCGCATAGTGGCGTGCCCTCGTGATCCATAGATCGATCTTGCATGTTTTGCTTTGTCCTCCAATACGTCTCGCAGGTCTGGCGTATTTCCCCATGTCTTGGCATTTTTATTTGAGTGGCGTCGGGGTGCGGGCTGAACTTTTGGCTGGAATGCCTCTTTGTCGCGGCCACAAGGTGGTCGATCAGCCGCGTCATATGCTGGAGATGTAGGTTTTGGTGCTTCCTCCTCCAGTCAGGGTAGCAACCTGCGCTTTGGGTAACTCTTGGAGGGGCGTTCGAGTTTGTATTCCTCGGCCGCAAGGACTTCAGTCCATCTGTCAGCAAGCAAATCTTGATCAGCTTGAAGCTGCTATTACTTTTTCTTAAGGCTATTTGCCGTGGCTATAAGCCGGCGCTTGAAGCGCTCTTGTTCGACAGGATCCTCAGGCACGACGAATTCGTCATCGTCGAGGCTTGCCTCGTCTTCGGAGGGAGGCATGTAATTATCATCCTCCGCCTCTCCGTCTGCCGCTCTCTCGGGAGGGCTGGCTTCTCCATCCTCCTGCCCTAAATCTTTGCTGGAGGGGATTGTTGTCGTCTTCGGCACTGTCTGGAGTGTTATTATCTCCTGTGCCGGTGTCACCGCTTTTGCTTTGGCGAGACATAGAGCGGCGCCGCTGACGTCGGCGCTTGGGTTGCTTCTTGGAGGGGTCATCCTCCGCTGTCCCATCGCCATTGCCTTCTTTGGCTGTATCCACCATATATATGTCATATGACGAGGTGGCTGCCGAGTGCCCTGTGGACAGTGGTTCCTCTTCGTCTCCCGCATCATCGTCCATACCGTCGATGTCTTCGGAGTCGAATTTGAGCATGTCGGTTAAGTCGTCGACAGTGGCTACTAAGTGGGTGGTGGGTGGGCGGCGAATTTCTTCGTCATCCGCATCCCAATCCTACTGGACATAGTTCGGCCAGGACTCTCTTGACAAGGAGAGAGACCTTAATGAGTTCAGTATGTCGCCGAAGGGCGAGTGCTGAAAAATATCCGCGGAGGTAAACTCCATGATCGGCGCCCAGTCGGATTCGATAGGCACGGGCATAGACGGTTCGGAGTCCGTGGCCGAGGAAGAATCCGGTAGTTCGGCATCACGGCTCCTATGAAGGGTAAGGTCGATACTCGGCTCGATCACCGATGAGAGTGCGGCCTCTGTGGCGGGGTCTATCCACCCGTCCATGGATGGCGCAACTGGCTCCGAATTGAGGGTCGGAGCGGTTGCCGGCGCAATCTCCTGGGCACTGTCCGATGGCAGAGCTAAATCATGCTCATCGTGACCGTGTGGTGCACTAAGCAGGGGCTCGAATCCGTCGAAGATCAAGTCTCCGCGGATATCGGCCGTGTAGTTTAAGCTTCCAAACCTGACCTGGTGGCCAGGGGCGTAACTCTCGATCTGCTCCAGATGGCCAAGCGAGTTGGCCCGCAGTGCGAAGCCGCTGAACACAAAGATCTGTCCAAGGAGAAAAGTCTCACCCTGAACTGCATCGCTATCGATGATTGAAGGAGCCATCAAGCCTAATGATGACTACACAGAGGAACTCTCGATGAAAGCACCAATGTCGGTATCAAAACCGGTGGATCTTGGATAGGGGGTCCTGAACTGTGCGTCTAAGGAGGATGGTAACAGGAGGCGGGGGACACGATGTTTTACCCAGGTTCGGGCCCTCTTGATGGAGGTAAAACCCTATGTCCTTCTTGATTATACTTGATAATATGGGTATTACAAGAGTTGATCTACCACGAGATTAGAGAGGCTAAACCCTAGAAGCTAGCATATGGTATGCTTGTATGTTGTCCTATGGACTAAAACCCTCTGGTTTATATAAACACCGGAGGGGGCTAGGGTTACACAAGGTCGGTTACAAAGGAGGAGATATACATATCCGTACTGCCTAGCTTGCCTTCCACGCCAAGTAGAGTCCCATCCGGACACGAGACGAAGTCTTTAATCTTGTATCTTCATAGTCCAACAGTCCAGCCAAAGGATATAGTCCAGCAGTCCGGAGACCCCCTAATCCAGGACTCCCTCAACCAGTATGACGGAAAATAAGGCGGCAAGAGTGGAATAAAACACCGAGCAAAAGGCCAAGCCTTCCACCCTTTGCCAAGTATATAGATGCATTAATTAAATAAGAGATATTGTGATATCCCAACATATCCATGTTCCAACATGGAACAACCTGCAAGGCACCTGCAACTAGCAACGCTATAAGAGGGGATGAGCAAAAGTGGTAACATAGCCAAACAACGGTTTTCTAGGAAGGTGGGTTAGAGGCTTGACAAGGCGATATGGGAGGCTTGATAAACAAGAGGTATGTGGAGCGACATAGCGATAGAACTAACAACTAGCAAGCAAAGATAGAAGTGATATCAGGGGCAATGATCATCTAGCCTGAGACCCCGCAAGGAAGAAGAACGAGGCCATGAAGAAGACAAACGGACGTAGTCGAACGAATCCTCACAACTCTGGAACGAAACCAAAGCTAACGAGAGAAGCAAACCGGAAAGAAGCAAGCAACATGGTAAACACACAAGCATAAACATGGCATGATGCACAACCAAGGATGATGCATGTCCTATTTAAATAGGCATGGCATGGAAAAGTGCACAAACAAAAGTACAAGTTAAGTGGAGCTCAATATGCAACGAGATGCATATTGACAAAACACCACATTCAATTATTTATCTCTCTCCCGTTTAATCTACTCAGCAATATTAATGTTGGCTAACATGGCAAGAGGGTAAGCACAATTAAACTACACTATCTAAGCAATTTAAATGGGGCCGGAAACAACAAACAACAATTCTGGAAAATCCCCACATGTCATTTAGCATTTTTTATAGCAAACAACAAATTTACATTTTAAATGTTGTTATCATGATGCGGATGACATAAACAAGTTTTATGCAATTTTTATGAAATGTTGACATGAAGATGATACGAGGCATTTGTCGCCATAGCGGAAGGAAAATGGTACCACGGCGGCGAAACGGAAATGGTGCCATGGCAACATCCTGGTTCCAGCAACTCGATTGAGATGCTGGTGCAAAGGAAAAAGTATGGGTACGCGAAACATGCAAGAGTGACGGGGAGTGATCCCTGATACCGGGTGTCCCACATGTCGGTGGCATGGCTTACGGCGAACGTGCAAGGAACAATTCGGACACGGTGCAAACATAGTGTGCATCTCATACAACACATGCATTCGGTCCACGGGCGGTCATCTTGGTGTTATACCTTCGAAGCATGCATTTTGGGGCAGATCGAGTTTTTAGTGGAAGTAGTTGTTCACGGGTCGTCGTGGGAACTAGTCGTTCACGTGGCGCGGTAGTGGAAGTAGTGGTACACGGGTTGTAGTGGAAGTAGTCGTTCTCGTGACGGTAGTGGAAGTAGTGGTACACATTTCGTAGATGCTCGGGGTCACGGCGAGGAACTTGACGTCCACGGGGTCTTTGAGGGTCGCCGGTAGTGGTACACCCGAAGGTAGTCGAACTTGACGGTTCCGTTACACGAGTCTTCGACGACGGTAGTGGTACACACATTGTCGGGGTACTTGTCAGTCTAGTCTTGGACCTGTAGATGTACACGTTGTCGGGGTATTTATCGCACTCCGGTTGTGTAGTCATACTAGGCATCGGCGTGGTGTACTTGGCGATCCAAAATGAAGCAGAATAAAGGTCCCGGTTACAGTCATGTTTTTGGACTTGGTGGACATCCGAGTCTCGCAGGTATCTTGTCGGTGATGGGGGTACTTGGAGCTGCGGGCATAAGACAAACAGGGACTTGGCGCCTGGTGCAACCAGCGATTGACGAGGTGGAGATGGAGCAGGTCCGGCCAGGGGAGGCGCAGGGTGCCAGAGCAGGGGACTTCAAGGGTCATCGCTGCACTTGGCGTGCCACTTCTGAAGGTGACCAGAGGCAATTTGATGAAGGTGCTCACCACATAGATGCATTGAGGGTGCTCGAAGGAAGCAGCATGGTAGGAGGAAGACGAGGTCACCCAGCGGCACCGGAACGAGGCGGAGCTGTGGGCGAGGCCAGGAACGACAGCCATAGCGCGGGACTAGAGGCGTTCGCTCGTCTCCTGGACGAGGCAGAGGCGAAGGTGGGACATGGTGCCGATGGGACTTGGCGCTGAGGAAGGAGGTCTGGCGAGGTGGCGACACTGCTGGTGGAGGAGGGCGTGGGCGAAGAAGGCCCAGAACGGGATGGAGATGGCGGGTTCAACGTGGAGGACGACGGCTGCGGGCGCAGGTGCAGGAGAGGAGAGGGCCTGCGTGCGAGAGGAGGGATCGGGCGCGGGCGAGGCATCCTGGCGCTAGCTATCTGTGGGGATCGAGAGAGAGGTGGCGGTGCTACGGGCGCGGGGAAGAGAGCAAGAGGAGGGAGAGATGGGGATCCAGCGATGCGGGTGTGGCGGCGGGCACGGGAACGAGAGGGAGAGGTATCGAGTAGAGGGTCAGGCTAGGGTTGAGAAGGGGTACGGCTGGGCCTCCAAGAGCAAATGGGTCGGCCTCGCTGGGCTGGGCCACCTCTCTCCCTCTACTCTTATTTTCTTTAGTAGAAAAACAACTACAGAGAAGAAAGAGAGGGTTAGGGAAAGAATTTGCGCATGCGGATCATTTTCCCGGACTCACAAAAATGTGTTTATTCCAAGAAAAAAAGAATGGCCAAGATTGCAAGATTTAAATTCAAATTCATTTGAATTTAATTCAAATGGTTTGAACAAGGAGTAGGTAAAAGGAAGGTCCAAAAATGTTGAGAATTTTTAGAGGAGGCTCGACAAAAGAGATAAAGAATTGTTGCCAAGGTTTGGAGGTGAAACTTGAAGTAGAATAGGCATGGGAATTATTCTGCAAGTGTGTTCCAGTTAATTCCAAACAAATGGAATATTTATAATAGCTCCATAATTATTAGGAGGATATGTTATAAAGAGAAATCACCATGTGAATTCCCTCGATTTAAATAGAACAAAAGATCTATGCAATTTATTTAGTTGAGTTTTAAAAAATGAAATGACATGATGGCATGATGACATGATGCAATGCAAAATAAAAATAAAAAGAGCAAGCAAAATGAAACACATGGTGATCACGAAATGTATGGAAGTCTTCTGGAGCGTCGGTCTTGGGGCGTCACAATTCTCCCACACTAACAGAGGATCTCGACCCGAGATCCTAGGGATGGCACCAGATAGAAGCGGAAAGGAAGAGGTAAAACAAAGTTGCTTCTTCGACAAATGTGTGAAACCAACAAACTTTGAGAGGTTGAACAAATTGAAAGAAAGAATACAATGGAGATGAACGAAATGAAAACACTCCGTTGGACAAGGAACAAGGAATACGGCGAAAAAGAAGAGCTTAAGTGACAAGATAGACATTCAAACCACTCCGGTTAAAACAAGATAGAGAAGGAATAAGAATGAAATAATTCGGACAACACTCCGACTGAAAATGGAAGGAATTAGAATCATGAAATTGGGAAGATTGGATGATACTTGACGAAATCAACAACACACTGCCTCCAAAACAATTAAAAGATGGCACAAGGGGTAAGAAAGAATTCAGACAGCACTCCGGTTGAGAAGGGAGGCAAAACTTGATAAGATGAGAGAACTTGAATGGAGGACACCACAATCGGGTTGAATGGATAAGCAAAGGAAAGAACATGATCTTTGACAAAAATGTGATGATGGGTCGAAGAGTGCAACATCACAATGCCTCCGGAACAAAAGAATAGAAGCTAGATCGTTAGGAAGAAAGAAAGTAGAAGAAATGATAACTTCTACGACCAGTGAATTTGAAAGCATCATTAGAAATAAGGATTGCATGGAGTTGTTGAAAATTAAACAACAAAAGAATAAGGTTGTTGTGGGCTTATGGAAAACGTCTCAAAATTATGAGGTGAAGTTCTGCCACTAACGGAAACAATAGATTGGATTGATATCAACAAGGAGATGAGAAACTTATTTCACCAGGAGGATAAATGAAGAACTTGGGTCATTTATAAGCACCATAAATAGAAACAATCCTTAGGGAAAACTTTAGGTGAAATATAACCCAAGATAACTCCCATGAAGATATTGATGGGTTGCAAAGGATTTCCTAAACGAAGAGAAAATGATGGGTTTAAATATCTCATTCTTAACAACTTGCGAATCATGAAACACGAAAGGAAATTGTCAAGAATGACATAACACCACCTTAAAAGATAAGGGAGCAAATATTTGCACTTCGAAGTGCAAAGGGAAGAATACTTGAGCTCCTCCACAAGAATCTTGAAGAACACTTTGAGGATGAATTAAATCAGGATGAACCACCATGAAGAACTCCGGTAACCAAAAGGATGAGAAGTGAAGGATGAAAAGAACAAGATTGAAGCCTTGTAATGATTAGATGAAGCTTCGCGATGAGAAAATTGTGAGAGCTTAGAACACTGGGAGACAAGACGAACAACTTGAAACCCATAATTTATTCCTCCTGAACAAACTCCGAAGGAAAGGATTAATCACTTGGGTGAAAATAAGAATAAGAATTATGTTACACGTGTCCTTCACCAATTTAAATTGATGAGAAGCATTGGATTTGGCATACTACTTATTCGCGTTGAAAAGATTAAGAGAGATATAGCGCAAACTCAACGGACCACCGGTAGGATTGGAAAAACGAATGAATTGATATGATAAGAACGAAAGTGGAAATCTTAAATGAATCACTGTAAGAATTGAACGAATGCAGAAAAAAGAACGAATCACCGGAAAGAATTAGAAAAGAACAAAGGCACTTGAGGAAACTTAGATATAAGACAATGAAGAGAACATGATCTTACTAGAAAATACCTGAACGATCCACCGGTAAGAATTAGAGGGCGGGAGCAAAACTGAAAATGAATTATTCTTCTGAAAAGGATGGTTTCCATAGAATCCAAATGAAAATACTTCTGTAATGCTCCAGATGGGTATGGAAAGAATTTTTGACAAACAAAATAAATTAAGAGGATAGCATCAAGCTAGAACCATGAATCTTTGGAAGAACGAGTAAGGATTCAAGAGGAACTGTTCTTCGGCCTTCGAAATCTGAGAAAGACGATGAGATAGAGCACCATGAATTGTTGAGGCACTCTAAAATGAAGAATAGAAATGTTGAACCAACGATGAAAAGAATTGAAAACGATCTTGGAGAAGGCATGTGACTGATGGAATCCATTCTTACGTCACACTTTGAAAAGAATTTGAGAACTCCAAAAAATAGAAGAGTCAGATAAGATCCTGGGAAAAGACCTGTGGGTTAGCGCCCACTCAAAAGAAAAACCATTGGGAAAGACTGCTTGAAAGATATTGCATCGGTTGAATTAAATGGCTTGAATGAGATAACAACCTCAAAATAGCTTGAACTGATTAAGAATGGAAATGCGAATCTTCTAAGATATCTCCAACACTCCGGATATGAATAGAAGAGGTGAATAAATAAGAGAGCCTTGGATAAGAAATTCCAACATGGAAAGCATGTAAACCAAATGGAAGAGATATGATCAACAATGAAGCTTGAGTTTAGACCACCGGAGAAGAAAGAGAATGAAGAATGATGAACTCGTAGCTTCCTTAGCATCTTCATGAGAATCACCAGGTAAGAACATGGAGGAAAAGAATGAAGAGACTTCACATGAATAAAATGGAAACTAGATTAAGATATATGAGTCCTTGAAGAAAAGGGTGGGAGGGCGGGAAAACAAAGGCAACTTGGGATGAATGAAACAAACACCATTGAGAAAACCCAATAATTGGTCTTGCACATATTGAAAGGATCAGGTTAACTTGAACAGAAGCACGCCGGTTGAAAAGAATTTACATGAAAATCTCGATGATCAAGAAGGATTAGCACTCCCACAGAAATATGAGAATACCGCTTAGGAAAGGTATGGAATCAACACTTGACATTGAAGCAACTCGAATACCATAATCAAAACAAAACAAAGGATTTGGCTTGTAGAATAAGCCGGAACAAACATATGATAGACCCCATATCGCATCATGTGTCTGTTGGGAAGATATCCTACGAGATACTTGAATTCCCACCTAAAAACTCCCGAAACTTTCTGGTTATGCAATCTGGTGTTGGGGATACATGGAGGCACAATATATATCACACAACTAACAAGCCCTATGCTCCAACTGTATCCATCCGTCAACACATAACCAAGAAAACTCCAGAAATCGTGTACCTCAACCTTCGAAAAGCATCTGTTATACGAGATGTGGCAATACTCCCGAACTCCCTCCCCAGTACTGGGTGGTGTCGAGGTTATCTCACAACTAACTGCATAAAAGAGATTTTCGATGTTGGCGAACTCAGGTATTCCAGAACTGCAACGATAAAATTGTGACGACAACACCTCGGAGCTCAACTCCCTGGGACACTGCCACAACCCCAAAATGTCAGGAGGCACCAAGAACAATGTTCTCGTCACAAGAATATCAGAATGATCCCAAGATACCCGCGTGATCCTAATTTTTTTGTGAAAATGAGGAGAGGAAAGTCAAAACATCTACGTCGGGAGACCTCACCAAAGCGACGAAGGGGCTGAGGAGTAAAAAGAATCCTACTCTCCGATATATATAATCCTAAGACTCAAAACAGTTTTGTTCTAGACTCAACAACATCAGCGATTCGATCAAGTAGGGGGCTCCTAAGTCGGGGATGGCTCTGATTACCATGTTGTAATGCCCAAGATGCGTCTATGTCACCCACGTGTCGAGGCACGACTTGGAGGCATACCACATTTTGGTTTTGTCGCAAGAAGTGTCATCTTCACACAATCCCATGTACAAGACACAGGGATAAATAAATAGTTGGCTTACAATCGCCATGTCACACAATGATCAAATAATTCATACATCATTCAGAGTACACACAAAGTCCGACTATGGACGAATCCAAAATAAAAGAAGACAACCCCAAATGCTAAATCCCGATCGTCCCAACTGGGCACCACTACTGATCATCTGGAAACGAAACATAGTAACGCCAAAGGTCTTCGTCAAACTCCCACTTGAGTTTGGTG
Source organism: Triticum urartu (assembly GCF_056163025.1). Lineage (NCBI taxonomy): Eukaryota > Viridiplantae > Streptophyta > Magnoliopsida > Poales > Poaceae > Triticum > Triticum urartu. The sequence continues at coordinate 359,110,446 of NC_141877.1, forward strand.
GCATCACCTCCATTGGTATCATCGACACCTGCAACTGTTTTGGTAGTATCTGTGAGTCATGAGGACTCAACAATCTCAAAACCCGCGAGATCAAGACTATTTAAGCTTATGGGTAGGATGTGGTTATGAGGTGGAGCTGCAGCAAGCACTGAGCAAATATGGTCGCTAACATATGAGTACAAGAGTAAGAAGAGAAACTACGAAATGGCCGTAAGCTAGAGTGATCAAGAAGTGATCCTGAACTACTTACGTTCATACATAACCCAACCATGTTCACTTCCCGGACTCCGCCAAAAAGAGACCATCATGGTTACACACGCGGTTGATGCATTTTAATTAAGTCAAGTGTCAAGTTCTCTACAACCGGATATTAACAAATTCCCATCTGCCACATAGTCGCGGGCACGGCTCTTGAAATTTTATACCCTACAGGGGTGTCCCAACTTAGCCCATCACAAGCTCTCACGATCAACGAAGGATATTCCTTCTCCCGGAATAACCCGATCAGTCTCGGAATCCTGGTTACAAGACATTTCGACAATGGTAAAACAAGACCAGCAAGACCGCCCGATGTGCTGACAAATCCCGGTAGGAGTCGCACGTATCTCGTTCTCAGGGCACATCGGATGGGACAAGCTAGGAGTAAAACCAACCCTCAAGTTTCCCCGAGGTGGCCCCATAGGCTGCCCGGTTCGAACCAACACTCACAGGAGCACTGGCCCGGGGGGTTGAATTAAGATAATCCTTGGGTTAATTACTCCCAAGGCAAATTTTAGTTGTTATTAGGCAAATGGTAAAACCAAGGTTGGGCCTTGCTGGAAGAGTTTTATTGAATGCGAACTGTCTAGGGGGTCCCGTAACCCCAACCGCGTAAGGAACGCAAAATCAAGGAACATAACACCGGCATGACGGAAACTAAGGCGGCAAGAGTGGAACAAAACACCAAGCAAAAGGCCAAGCCTTCCAACCTTTGCCAAGTATATAGATGCATTAATTAAATAAGAGATATTATGATATCCCAACATATCCATGTTCCAACATGGAACAACCTGAAAGGCACCTGCAACTAGCAATGCTATAAGAGGGGCGGAGCAAAAGCGGTAACATAGCCAAACAACGGTTTGCTAGGAAGGTGGGTTAGAGGCTTGACATGGCAATATGGGAGGCTTGATAAACAAGAGGTAGGTAGCACGACATAGTGGATGACATAAACAAGTTTTATGCAATTTTTATGAAATGTTGACATGAAGATGATACGAGGCATTTGTCGCCATGGCGGAAGGAAAAGGGTACCACGGCGGTGAAACGGAAATGGTGCCACGGCAACATCCCGGTTCTGGCAACTCGACTGAGATGCTGGTGCAAAGGAACAAGTGTGGGTGCATGAAACATGAAAGAGTGATGGGGAGTGATCCCGGATACCGGGTGTCCCACATGTCGGTGGCATGGCTTACGGCGAACATGCAAGGAACAATTCGGACATGGTGGAAACATAGGGTGCATCTCATACAACACGTGCATTCGGTCCACGGGCGATCATCTCGGTGTTATACCATCGAAGCATGCATTTTGGGGTGGATCGAGTTCGTAATGGAAGTAGTTGTTCACGGGTCATCGTGGGAAGTAGTCGTTCACGTGGCGACGGTAGTGGAAGTAGTTGTACACGGGTCGTAGTGGAAGTAGTCGTTCTTGCGACAGTTGTGGAAGTAGTGGTACACGTTTCGTAGATGTTCAAGGTCACGGCGAGGAACTTGACGTCCACTGGGTCTTTGACGGTCGAAAGTAGTGGTACACGCAAAGGTAGTCGAACTTGGAGGTTCCGTTACACGGGTCTTCGGCGATGGTAGTGGTACACACGTTGTCAGGGTACTTGCCGGTCCGGTCTTGGCGGTGTAGATGTACACGTTGTCGGGGTATTTGTCGCACTCCGGTTGTGTAGTCGTACTAGGCATCGATGTGGTGTACTTGGCGATCCAAAACGAAGTAGAACAAAGGTCCTGGTTACGGTTGTGTTTTTTTGGACTTGGTGGAAATCCGAGTCTCGCGGGTAACTTGTCGGTGATGGCGGTACTTGGAGCTGCGGGCATAAGACAAATAGGGGCTTGGCACCTGGTGCAACCAGCGATCGACGAGGCAGAGATGGAGCAGGTCTGGCAAGGGGAGGCACCGGGTGCCGGAGCAGGGGACTTCAAGGGTCATCGCTGCACTTGGCGTGCCACTTCTGAAGGTGACCAGAGGCGATTTGACGAAGGTTCTCACCACATAGATGCATCGAGGGTGCTCGAAGGCAGTAGGAGGGAAGGAGGAAGACGGGGTCTCCCGGTGGCACCGAAACGAGGCGGAGCTGTGGGCGAGGCCTGGAACGGCAGCGATTGCGCGGGACTAGAGGCGTTCTCTCATCTCCTGGATGAGGCCGAGGTGAAGGTAGGATGCTACCTCTTTTAGCAGTGTGTTGGTTTTCCCCGAAGAGGAAGGGATGATGCAGCAAAGTAGCGTAACTATTTCCCTCAGTTTTTGAGAACAAAGGTACCAATCTAGTAGGAGGCTACGTGCGAGTCCCTCGCAACTGCACAAAACAAATAAATCCTCGCAACCAGTGCAAATAGGGGTTGTCAATCCCTATAGGGCCACTTACGAGAGTGAGATCTGATAGATATGATAAGATAATATTGCTGGTATTTTTATGATAAAGATGCAAAGTAAAATAAAGGCAAAGTAAATGGCAAAGTAAATAACTAAGTAGTAGGAGATTGATATGATAAAGATAGACCCGGGGGCCATAGATTTCACTAGTGGCTTCTCTCAAGAGCATAAGTATTCTACGGTGGGTGAACAAATTACTGTTGAGCAATTGACAGAATTGAGCATAGTTATGAGAATATATAGGTATTATCATGTATATAGGCATCACGTCCGAGACAAGTAGACCGACTCCTGCCTGCATCTACTACTATTACTCCACTCATCGACCACTATCCAGCATGCATCTAGAGTATTAAGTTAAAAACAGAGTAACGCCTTAAGCAAGATGACATGATGTGGAGGGATAGACTCATGCAATATGAAGAAAACCCCATCTTGTTATCCTCGATGGCACCAATACAATACGTGCCTTGCTGCCCTTAATGTCACCAGGAAAGGACACCGCAAGATTGAACCCAATGCTAAGCACTTCTCCCATTGCAAGAAAGATCAATCTAGTAGGCCAAACCAAACTGATAATTCGAAGAGACTTGCAAAGATAACCAATCATACATAAAAGAATTCAGAGAAGATTCAAATATTATTCATAGATAGAGTTGATCATAAACCCACAATTCATCGGTCTCAACAAACACACTGCAAAAGAAGATTACATCGAATAGATCTCCACAAGAGAGGGGGAGAACATTGTATTGAGATCCAAAAAGAGAGAAGAAGCCATCTAGCTACTAACTATGGACCCGTAGGTCTGAAGTAAACTACTCACACTTCATCGGAGAGGCTATGGTGTTGATGTAGAAGCCCTCCGTGATCGATGCCTCCTCCGGCGGAGCTCCGGAACAGGCCCCAAGATGGGATCTCGTGGATACAGAAAGTTACGATGGTGGAATTAGGGTTTTGGCTCCGTATCTGATCGTTTGGGGGTACGTGGGTATATATAGGAGGAAGAAGTACGTCGGTGGAGCAACAGGGGGCCCACGAGGGTGGGGGCGCGCCTGGTAGGGTTGGGCGCACCCCCTACCTCGTGGCCTCCTGTTACGTGCCTTGACATAGGGTCCAAGTCTCCTGAGTTGTATTCGATGAGAAAAGCACGTTCCCGAAGGTTTCATTCCGTTTGGACTCCGTTTGATGTTCCTTTTCTTCGAAACCCTAAAACATGCAAAAAAACAGCAATTCTGGGTTGGGCCTCCGGTTAATAGGTTAGTCCCAAAAATAATATAAAAGTGGATAATAAAGCCCAATAATGTCCAAAATAGTAGATAATATAGCATGGAGCAATCAAAAATTATAGATACGTTGGAGACGTATCAAGCATCCCCAAGCTTAATTCCTGCTCGTCCTCGAGTAGGTAAATGATAAAAACAGAATTTTTGATGCGGAGTGCTACTTGGCATAATTTTAAGGTAATTCTTCTTAATTGTGGTATGAATATTCAGATCCGGAAGATTCAAGACAAAAGTTCATATTGACATAAAAATGATAATACTTCAAGCATACTAACTAAGCAATTATGTCTTCTCAAAATAACATGGCCAAAGAAAGTTCATCCCTACAAAATCATATGGTTTAGTCATGTTTCATTTTCGTCACACAAGAATGCTATCATCATGCACAACCCCGATGACAAGCCAATCAATTTTTTTCATACTTTAGTAATCTCAAACCTATAAACTTTCACTCAATATATGAGCGCGAGCCATGGACGTAGCACTATAGGTGGAATAGAATATAATGAGGGGGGGGGGGTATGTGGAGAAGACAAAAAAGGAGGAAGTCTCACATCAACGAGGCTAATCAATGGGCTATGGAGATGCCCACCGATTGATGTTAATGCAAGGAGTAGGGGTTGCCATGCAACGGATGCACTAGAGCTATAAATGTATGAAAAGCTCAACAAAAGAAACTAGTGGGTGTGCATCCAACTTGCTTGATCATGAAGACCTAGGGCACTTGAGGAGGCCCATTGTTGGAATATACAAGCCAAGTTCTATAATGAAAAATTCCCACTAGTATATGAAAGTGATAACCTGAGAGACTCTCTACTATGAAGATCATGGTGCTACTTTGAAGCTCAAGTGTGGCAAAGGATAGTAACATTGTCCCTTCTCTCTTTTCTCTCTCATTTTTTTGGGACTTTTCTCTTTTTTATGGCCTTTCTCTTTTTTTGGGCCTTATATTTTTTCATGGACTTTCTTCTCTTTTTTTATATTCCTCACTTGGGACAATGCTCTAGAAAATGATGATCATCACACTTCTATTTATTTACAACTCAATGATTACAACTCGATACTAGAACAAAGATGACTCTATATGAATGCCTCCGACGGTGTACCGGGACATGCAATGGACCAAGAGTGACATGTATGAAAGAATTATGAACAGTGGCTTTGCCACAAATACTATATCAACTACATGACCATGCTAAGCAATATGACAAAGATGAATGTGTCATGATGAACGGAATGATGGAAAGTTGCATGGCAATATATCTCGGAATGGCTATGGAAATGCCATAATAGGTAGGTATGGTGGCTGTTTTGAGGAAGATATAAGGAGGTTTATGTGTGAAAGAGCGTATCATATCACGGAGTTTGGATGCACCGGCGAAGTTTGCGCCAACTCTCAATGTGAGAAAGGGAAATGCACGGTACCGAAGAGGCTAGCAAGGATGGAAGGGTGAGAGTGCGTATAATCCATGGACTCAACATTAGTCATAAAGAACTCACATACTTATTGCAAAAATCTACAGTCATCAAAAATGTCGGTACTACGCGCATGCTCCTACGGGAAAAATTGGTAGGAAAAGACCATCGCTCGTCCCCGACCGCCACTCATAAGGAAGACAATCAAATAACACCTCATGTTTCAAATTTGCTGCATAACGTTTACCATACGTGCATGCTACGGGACTTGCAAACCTCAACACAAGTATTTCTCAATTTCACAACTACTCAACTAGCATGACTTTGATATTATTACCTCCATGTCTCAAAACAATCATCAAGCATCAAACTTCTCTTAGTATTTAACACACTCATAAGAAAGTTTTATTATTAATCTTGCATACCAAGCATATTAGGATTTTAAGAAAATTACCATGCTATTAAGACTCTCAAAATAATCTAAGTGAATCATGAGAGATCAATTGTTTCTATAAAACAAATCCATCACTGTGCTCTAAAAGATATAAGTGAAACACTAGATCAAAATTATATAACTCAAAAGATATAAGCAAAGCACATAGAGTATTCTAACTAATTCCAAATCATGTATGGCTCTCTCAAAAGGTGTGTACAGCAAGGATGATTGTGGTAAACTAACAAGCAAAGACTCAAATCATACAAGACGCTCCAAGCAAAACACATATCATGTGGCGAATAAAAATATAGCTCCAAGTAAAGTTATCGATAGAAGTAGACAAAAGAGGGGATGCCTTCCGGGGCATCCCCAAGCTTTGGCTTTTAGGTGTCCTTAGATTATCTTGGGGGTGCCATGGGCATCCCCAAGCTTAGGCTCTTGCCACTCCTTGTTACATAATCCATCAAATCTTTACCCAAAACTTGAAAACTTCACAACACAAAACTTAAAGTAGAAAAACTCGTGAGCTCCGTTAGCGAAAGAAAACAAAAGACCACTTCAAGGTACTGTAATGAACTCATTCTTTATTTATATGGGTGTTATACATACTGTATTCCAACTTCTCTATGGTTCATAAACTATTTTACTAGCCATAGATTCATCAAAATAAGCAAACAACACACGGAAAACAGAATCTGTCAAAAACAGAACAGTCTGTAGTAATCTGAAGCTGGGGAAAGATCTGGAACCCCAATTCTAAAATAAACTGCTGGACATGAGGAATTTATCTATTAATCATCTGCAAAAAGAATTAACTAAATAGAAGTTTTCGAATAAAAATGACAACAGTTCTCGTGAGCGCTAAAGTTTCTGTTTTTTACAGCAAGTTCAACAAGACTTTCCCCAAGTCTTCCCGACGGTTCTACTTGGCACAAACACTAATTAAACACAAAAACAAAACCAAAACAGAGGCTAGATAATTTATTTATTACTAAACAGGAGCAAAAAGCAAGGAGTAAAAATAAAATTGGGTTGCCTCCCAACAAGCGCTATCGTTTAACGCCCCTAGCTAGGCAAAACAAGCAAGAACAGATCTAGGTATTGCCATCTTTGGTAGGCAATCCATAAGTGGCTCTCATAATAGATTCATAAGGTAATTTAATTTTCTTTCTAGGAAAGTGTTCCATGTATTTCCTTAATGGAAATTGGAATCTAATATTTCCTTCCTTCATATCAATAATTGCACCAATCGTTCTAAGGAAAGGTCTACCAAGAATAATATGACATGAAGGATTGCAATCTATGTCAAGAACAATAAAATCTATGGGCACATAATTCCTATTTGGAACAATAAGAACATCATTAATTCTTCCCATAGGTTTCTTAATAGTGGAATCCGCAAGGTGCAAGTTTAGAGAGCAATCATCAAAATCACAGAAACCTAACAAATCACACAAAGTCTTTGGAATCGTGGAAACACTAGCACCCAAATCACATAAAGCATAGCAGTCATGATCCTTAATTTTATTTAATAGTTGGTTCCCACTCATCATAAAGTTTTCTAGGGATAGAAACTTCCAATTCAAGTTTTTCTTCATAGATTGCATCAAGGCATCAACGATATGTTTAGTAAACGCTTTATTTTGACTATAAGCGTGAGGAGAATTTAGCACGGATTGCAACAAGGACATAAAATCAACCAAAGAGCAATTTTCATAGTTAAATTCCTTGAAATCCATAATAGTGGGTTTAGCACCATCTAGGGTTTTAATTTCTTCAATCCCACCTTTATCAAATTTAGCATCAAGATCAAAAGATTCAGAATTCTTGGAACACCTTCTAGGTAAGGGTGGATCATATTCATTCCCATTGTCGGTGTCAAAACCGGCGCATCTCGGGTAGGGGGTCCCGAACTGTGCGTCTAGGCCGGATGGTAACAGGAGGCAGGGAACATGATGTTTTACCCAGGTTCGGGCCCTCTTGATGGAGGTAAAACCCTACATCCTGCTTGATTAATATTGATGATATGGGTGGTACAAGAGTAGATCTACCACGAGATCAAGGACGCTAAACCCTAGAAGCTAGCCTACGGTATGATTGTTGTATATATTGTATATCTATCAACTAGCCTGGCCTCGGTTTATATAATGCACCGGAGGCCTAGGATAACAAGAGTCCTAGCCGAATACGCCAGTGGGGAGAAGTCCTTGTCTTGATCGCCAAGTCTTGTGGAATCTTCCTTGTATGTGGTAGCCATCCGAACTGGCCCATGAGTATACGGCCACGGGGGTCCTCGGCCCAATCTAATAGATCGGGAGACGACGTGGTGAGTACCCCCTAGTCCAGGACACCGTTAGTAGCCCCCCGAACAGGTCTTCAAGTTAGGGACGCTCCTCGATTCTTCTGAACTGTTCTTCATCTTCGGTTGCCGGTCTTGAAAACTGGTTCAACAAATCTTCTTTATCTTCGATCTTGAGGATCGCCGAAATGCATTCGACGAGTTTACACGTCGGGTATCCGAGGAGCCCCTTTAAGTTTCCGGCCTTTATCAATGCCTTGTTTATTTTTATGCCACACCTCGGGTTTGAAGTTGTTCCCGGGAGGTAGGGTCCTCTTGCGTCCGAGCTCCAACGCCGGACTGCATTCGAGGTATCTTTTGCAGCCGAGCACCAACGCCGGACCGCTTCCCAGCTCTAGCGCCAGAATGTATCCGAGCTCCAACGCCGGACTATGTATCCGAGCTCCAACGCCGGACTGTATATCCGAGCTCCAACACCGAAATATATCCGAGCTCCAACGCCGGACTGTGTCCAGGCTCCAATGCTGGACTATATCTGAGGTGTCATATCACCTTGGTTCAAAAAAGTTGAAGGAGTTTAGCCGAGCTTAATGCCGGAAATGCCCTCTATGGAGCCAGCCACTAGCGCCCGAGCTTTATGCCGGACTGCTTCCTAGGTGGTGCACCACCCCGACTATGGGCCGATTTTTTGTCAATATTTTTTATTGGTGCAATTTATTCTCTGCCGAGATATATAGCCAGTAGCCCTCAAGGTGTGTATCGGTCTAAAACCCGAGATGCACATGAAGGATGACATAAGACCGCTGATCCCAGTAGCCGTTGAGACTCAGGTTGATTTGCAAAATCGGCCTGAGGATCAAGTCCTAGCTCGGCAGAATACTTCGGGACACAAAAGCGGCGTGCTCAGTCCTCGAGACTCAGGTTGGGTGCGGCCGACCAACCTGAGGATCAAAATCTCCTAGGAAACTATATTGCACATAAAATTTTCTGCATTGGACAAGCAATGCAGTAGCCCCCGAGACACTGGTCGGGTGGCAACACCGGGTCAGGGGATCGATGTGCCCCTTTAATATTTGTAAATAATAAGCCCGAAGCCCAGTAGCCCTCGAGCCTTAATGCGGGCACGGGTGGCCGAATTAAGGATCAATATCCATAGGAAAATCACAAATTATGTGTAATGACTCTATGTATCCAAGTACTTTACGTCATTAATGCTCAGATCCGCATTGTACAAAACTTTGTTGACCGACCATCGGCTTCCACCTCCTCGGCGAGTAGCCGAGGAGTGTTTGTCCTACTTTATAAAACCTTTATGAGGGCAAAGATTTACAACAAACAAGGCAATCTGGCCATACGGTTTTATAAACAAAGGTACGCAGAGAGTTATATCACTGGAGGAGCGGAGAGCTCGACACGCTGAAGTGGTGACATAGCACGGTCAATGCAGACCGGCAGAGTGACGCCGAAGTCCCCGGATCATTTTCCTGTGCACAAAAAATAGTGCAAACCGGAGATAATAGTAATAATGATAATTAAAAAAATGTGTTGCATAATAAATAATTTATGCAAAGTGAGTAAAAAGAAATTTGGCCTGGCGCCGAAGTCAAGTCGATGCAGGGCGTCGGCGTGATGCGGTAAAGGTGTGGCAAAGCCTGAATTCGCAGGTCGGTCCGAGCTCCGAGTGCGGCGTTCGCCAGACTATGTACGAAAACTGACCGAACCACCATGCGACTGTCGTTAATGCAGCCACCATTTGATAGACCTGTGTACATATGACGGACAAACCAGAGTAATAATTCCTTGGCAAAAATGAACCCAAACAATCAAAAATACTGGGATTAATAGCACCTGGTTTATTTGTTGTAGCAATCCGAAGGAAGGTGATTCCTAAAATTGGGACCCGCTCCGCACACCCATTGCCTGATGGGCGATAAAACGACGGCATGGCAATGCTGGTAAAGGTTGACTCGCCGAGGCAAAGCCCTCGGCCCAGCTAACGTGACGGAGCTGGTCGGCTAGTGACGCCGAAGTGTCCGGAGTAGGTTGATGAAGAGATGGCGAAGCCCCCAGTCCAGCCGAGATGTCGAAGCCTTGATGTCAGCCGATGAGTCGAAGTAGGTCGGCGTGATGAACACCAGCTTGAAGAAGCAATAGTGCGGCCCTATCGATGCAGGTCATGACATGGTCGATGCCGGCTTGATGAAGCGATCGTGCGGCGATGCTGGTATGCCCACTCCGTGTAATCCGTGGAGCGGCGATGTTGGTGATGATTTATCCTTCGCGATGCCGGACTCTTATTCAGCTTGCCGAGATGATGATCCGAAGAAGTTGAGCTCGACTCAACAAAGTGACGCCGTGTCTAGCATAGGTCGGCAGCCGTGGAGTGATATTGCCGGACTGGTTTGACACCAGCATGATGTTGAAGATCATGTTCAAAAGATCTTACCGTTAGTGGGATGTGTTCGGAAACAAAACACAATACCCCATAAAAAACTTCCTTCAAAAGGGATGTCCGAAATCCTGTTCATTAAAAAGATGAACTCGGGTCGGATTCGTTTTCGCGCAGAAAACAGATCCGAAAAGTGATGCACTAATCGGAAGGTTCCCGGAGTTTGGACGGTCGGATCGAGCCGAAATTTTGAGAGGTGGTAGATATAGGAATTCCGCAGCCAATCAACGGTTGGATCTTCCAAAGGACGTCCGAGCAAGAAGCTGGACACCATGCCCTAAACTCATCCAAATTCCCGTCCAGATTTGACAGGGCTCCGGTCTATCGGGGATTGCCAGAGATTCCTCCATCGGAACTCGACGAAATTTTCCAGGGTTGTTGTAGACTCAATTCCGCACAATTCCACCAAAGAGATCATCAAAGCGATACTCGAGGAGGTGGTGGTGGCAGCTACGAGTTCGCTGTCCAGAAAAACAGCACGGTCGCTTGAGGGCAATGTTGACGTTGAGCCCCCGAGCTCCATATATGATTCCTCCGTGATCTTGATAGAGATCGGAGTTGATGTTTGATGAAGGCCCTCGTCCGGACATGGTGATCCGAACACGGGGCGCAATTATTGGTCGAACCAAGGTGACCAGTCGAGCTGGTGACGAAGATGTCGAAGTCACAGTTGATCTGCCGGCGAGCCATCGATCCTTTTGTCGATCACACAGCGGAACTCTCAATGAAAGCACCAATGTCGGTGTCAAAACCGGCGGATCTCGGGTAGGGGGTCCCGAACTGTGCGTGTAGGCCGGATGGTAACAGGAGGCAGGGAACACGATGTTTTACCCAGGTTCGGGCCCTCTTGATGGAGGTAAAACCCTACGTACTGCTTGATTAATGTTGATGATATGATGGTACAAAAGTAGATCTACCACGAGATCAAGGAGGCTAAACCCTAGAAGCTAGCCTACGGTATGATTGTTGTATATATTGTATATTTATCGACTAGCCTGGCCTCGGTTTATATAATGCACCGGAGGCCTAGGATAACAAGAGTCCTAGCCGAATACGCCGGTGGGGAGAAGTCCTTGTCTTGATCGCCAAGTCTTGTGGAATCTTCCTTGTATGCGGTAGCCGTCCGAACTGGTCCATGTGTATACGGCCATGGGGGTCCTCGGCACAATCTAATAGATTGGGAGACGACATGGTGAGTACCCCCTAGTCCAGGACACCGTCACCCATCATTATCAAGATTCATATTGCAAAACAAAGATTTAATAGGGGACACATCAATAACTTTTAGATCTTCATCATTATTTTCATAGCAACTCGGTTTAGCGGCCATCTTATTAACTAGGGTAGCCTGTTTATCCGAAATTTCAGCAGTTAATTTCTCAAGATGAGCAAGTTGGGGTCTTAAACCATCGAATTCTTTAGACATATCATCGAGCTCTTTATTCATAAAACTCATAAAACTTTTCTGTTCTTTAAGCTCGTTTCTGAAAAAACTATTATGTTCAAATTGCAAAACCTTGAAACTCCTAACATTATTTTCGATTTCTTCTAACCTTTTAAGGTGAAGGTCACCAAATTTAGGTAGAGCCATCGTGACAAGCAAGCAAACTGACACACAGGCAAACAAAAAGCAAGCAGGCAAAAAGAGGCGAATAGAGGGAGGATAGAGAGAGAGGGCAAATAAAACGACAAGGGTGAAGTGGGGGAGAGGAAAACGAGAGGCAAATGGCAAATAATGTAATGCGGGAGATAAGGGTATGTGATGGGTACTTGGTATGTTGACTTTTGTGTAGACTTCGCCGGCAACGGCGCCAGCAATCCTTCTTGCTACCTCTTTTAGCACTGCGTTGGTTTTCCCCGAAGAGGAAGGGATGATGCAGCAAAGTAGCGTAAGTATTTCCCTCAGTTTTTGAGAACCAAGGTATCAATCCAGTAGGAGGCTATGTGCGAGTCCCTCGCACCTGCACAAAACAAATAAATCCTCGCAACCAACGCAAATAGGGGTTGTCAATCCCTATAGGGCCACTTACGAGAGTGAGATTTGATAGATATGATAAGATAATATTTTTGGTATTTTCATGATAAAGATGCAAAGTAAAATAAAGGCAAAGTAAATAACTAAGTACTAGGAGATTGATATGATAAAGATAGACCCGGGGGCCATAGGTTTCACTAGTGGCTTTGTCGGTGTCAAAACCGGTGGATCTCGGGTAGGGGGTCCCGAACTGTGCGTCTAAGGCGGATGGTGACAGGAGGCAGGGGACACGATGTTTTACCCAGGTTCGGGCCCTCTTGATGGAGGTAAAACCCTACGTCCTGCTTGATTTATTCTTGATGATATGAGTATTACAAGAGTTGATCTACCACGAGATCGGAGAGGCTAAACCCTAGAAGCTAGCCTATGGTATGATTGTATGTTATTGTGTCCTACGGACTAAAATCCTCCGGTTTATATAGACACCGAAGAGGGTTAGGGTTACACAAGGTCGGTTACAAAGGAGGAGATATCCATATCTGTACTGCCTAGCTTGCCTTCCACGCCAAGTAGAGTCCCATCCAGACACGAGACGAAGTCTTCAATCTTGTATCTTCATAGTCCAACAGTCCGACCAAAGGATATAATCTGGCTGTCCGGAGACCCCTAATCCCGGACTCCCTCAGTAGCCCCTGAACCAGGCTTTAATGACGATGAGTCCGGCGCGCAGTGTTGTCTTTGGCATTGCAAGGCGGGTTCCTCCTTCGAACATATCACAGAAGAGTTTGAATACCAGGACAGTGTCCGACCCTGCAAAATAAATTCCACCGTAGAGAGAATAATATTTCCACAAATCTGAATCTACTGACATGCTTTGGCAACATGACATCAGGCCATGGCTCAGTGATTATTCGAACCATTTTTCTTCAACCAGCTCCACACATAACGCGAGCCGGTTTCTTGACACGTCTTGTCAAAGCAGAGATCGTGTTCCCCTAATTACGGGATTCTCATCAATACGGTCGTGGGTAACCCAACCGTGCCTAGGACTCCTAGATTTTAGGCAAGTCCCAAATGGCCACTAGGAGGACGCTTGATATTTACCCTCTTTATAAAGGGACAAGGCTTTTACTTTTTTCCCTCCCGTGCTCAATCGAATCCTTCCCCCGCCTCGAGTTCTAACACCCAAAGCCCAGGTCAGGTGCTTCGGACCTTCAATCATGTCCGGATCTGGCCTTCAAGACCGGTGGATGCCCTCCTCCGTTACGGAAGAGGATATTAAGAAGTTGAGGTAGGCCAGATACCTGACCGCCGAGGTTTCGCATCGGTTGCCTGCCCAAGGGCAGGTCGTCCCTACTCCCGAACCCAACGAGAACGTTGTGTTCATCTCCCACTTCCTCCGAGGCCTAGGCCTCACCCTGGATCCCTTTGTTAGGGGTTTGATGTTCTATTACGGGCTAGATTTCCATGATCTAGCCCCGGACTCCTTTCTCCACATCTCGACATTTATCGTCGTATGTGAGGCCTTCCACCGCACTACCCCTCACTTCGGCCTGTGGCTCAAGACCTTTGACGTGAAGCCAAAGATGGTCGAGGGGCAGCACGCAGCGTGCGGAGGCGCATTAATAAGTAAAATTGCTGGAGCTCCATGGCTAAAGGGTTCCTTTCCAGAGGTGTCTGGATTATGGCAGCGGGAGTGGTTTTACATCACAGCTCCCAGAAGTGCCAAGTGGGTGGCCGCCCCTGCTTTCCGCTCGGGGCCTCCACCACAACTGATGTCATGGATTAGCAGAGGGCTGAGCTGGGGTCTAGCCAAGGACGTGCCTATACTGCAAAGCCGCATTCAAGATCTCTTCGACGGAGATTTCATTCTGGTTACGGTGGTGCAAGTCATGCTGGTTCGTCGAGTCCAGCCTTGCAAACGCCGGCCCCTCCGCATGTGGGAGTTCAACCCAGAAGGGCCGTGCACTATTCAGAATTTCCTTGGCCTGACGCCCGAGGAGATGTACAAATCATTCTTCGGACCCCAAATAGAGTGTCCGGATACTACCAAGGACGTGGGCCTGAGCAGCAACCGTACCACCAACCAAGTAAGTAATCCTCTAGCCGAACACATCGTCTTTCATTTATCATGACGTCATTCTGAGAAATCGCTCTTTGACCAAGACTGGCTAATAAAGGCGAAGATGATTCGGTGTTCGGCCCCCCTTCCTGAGGGTTTGGAGAATCCGGTACTGGAAAAGATGCTCAAGCTAGCACCGTGCCCGGAGCCCTCAAAGGAAGATAAAGGGGGGAATAATGAGGTCAAAAGCGGGCCCCCATCGCTACCAATTCCAACCGAGGGAATGAGCACCTCCGTGAAGGAGGATAACCAAGGGGAAGAATCTGACCTTCTCTCGCTTCGGGGAAGGAAGAGGACTGCCTCTGAAGATCCGGAAACCAAGGCTTCCAAACGGGAGAAGAAGTCTCCACCAGATGGTCCTGCCTCGGAGGGCGCCTTTGCCGCACAAAGTCCGCGCGGGGATCAGCCCTCTAACGAGCCGTAAGTGATCAAAAAAATACTTAACAGTAAAGATATTCTACCTTACTTCCGAGGAGAATAATCAAAGCGTTTATCTCGCAGTTCGGATCTTAGCCCTTCTCAACGGAGCTCGTCTTCAGGGGACCTTCTTCCGGAGATGATGGAGAGCGAAACGCCTCCCCCGGACTCCCCCGCTCAAGAAGCGGGCGACCTTGAAGTGTCTTCATGGAGGGCCTCTCCGGATCCGGTGAGGCCAGAAGATAATCCTATAGTCACCCAAAGTCCCCAGCATCCGGCTCTTGAAGAGAGCAAACAAAAGAGTCCGGCGCCATCTGGTATGCGGTCGGACGCACTGAGGGATCTGCTAAGGCGGGCAACCATCTCGGAAGAACACCGTACATTGATGGGTACGGTGATGGAAAGGATTTCATCCGCCGAAAGCGGGTTGCATGACGCCTTTATGAGTCTACTGACGGGCTTTGAGGTACATAAAATGATGTACATTTGTGATGGTACCGCACATTTTTAGGTGTGCCCTGTGTAGATAGTAGCCCCTGAGACTCTGGTTGTCGCCAAGAATGGTGGCAAATAGAGGATCGTAGTCCCAGGTAATAACCATACCGCTTTATGTGCAGGTGATGGAAGTTCCGGTGGCTGGCCGGAATAATGAGTTTAACGAACTAAAGCGGCAACTGGATGCGGCAGATGCCGACATCGAGCTTGTTAACAAGCGGCTTGACGAGGCACAAAGTAAGTAATGTTTTTCCGGTCAATGTCACATAGTAAGAGAAGCATGATGCCAGTATATTTAATATGTTGTGACTGCAGATGGAGCTTCCGGCATGGAGACCCTTTGGGCGGAACTTGCGCGAGCCAACGAACAAACAAGGATTAGTAATGCGGCCGCTTTAAAGGCGGCCGAAGAGTTAAGAGCTGACAAGGCCGCGCATTGCGAGAGCAAAGAAAAGATGGCCAAGATGGTTGTAAAGTTAAAAGACACTGCCGACCGTTGCCGGTTCCTTGAAGAAGAAAACCGAGCGAAGGCGACGGACCTCGAAAAGGCCACGATGGCGGCCAAAGACACCCGCTCTGGCATGAGGGCAAAGAAGGAAGAGATGCGTGAAGCTGGTGATATTGTGGCTGGGAAGCCCTTTTTGCTATGGAGGAAGTTCGGAGATCCGCGGTATGCCCTTCTGGATCGACTGTGGAGTTCGGCAGACGCATATCTGGATTTGACAGCGAGTGTTGTCGATGCGGCCGAATACTTCCGAGATCAAACAGATCATGAAGTGGACAAGCTATTTTGGTCGCAGTTTAATGTTCCAGAGCGTCCTCTTCCACTAACTGATCAACTTGCCAAATGGGCCGAACTCAATAGATTGTCCGGACTCGCCATGAGATCCGTCGTAGATCATCTATGGCCGGAAAAACCAAAGTCGAACAACTATTTCAGCTTAGTGCAGCAGTTCCTTGGTGCGGTGCCGCGCATCAATGCGATGAAGAGGTCGGCGTGCATAGAAGGCTCGCGCATGGCCCTTGCCCGTGTCAAAGCATACTGGGCAGAGATGGATTCTACCACTGTTGCGGCGCAGGGTTCGGCCATAGGCCGAGTGGCTGCCGAGCACTATTTTGAAGAAGTTCTTGAGGGTGCTCGTTTGATAGAGGCCCAGTGCGCGAAGAATATTATGTTTGAGTGACATGTATTCCCATTGTAAAAACAATGTTTATCAAATTTATTAAGGCTGTATTTATACTTTTGCCTGAAAAGTAATATGATGCCTCCTGTGCGGCCGTTTATGTATATATGTATATAACCTGAAAGATTGCAGTCGTCGGCTTCAGCCCCCACGCATATAATGCGGGGGTGTTCGTAGAAGACACGTGTTCACACTTAATCCAACGTCTTGGTCCTAATAAGGAGATGATAGCGCAGCGAACGAGGCAACCGGACTATAATGCTTTAACACTTTCACTTAGCCATAGGAGTTTGACGGTGGGGCTACTATATAGCCCCTGGTGGCTCCGCACTCTCCCGAATTCGGGGTGCGTACATGCCTGGCCGAGAAACGGACCTTCGTTAAGGTGGAGGAATTCTAACATTCCGATGGGTCATCGAGTGGTTGACCAGTCTCACGCTATATCATGACAGTCAGTTTTCGGCTTTCTCTACTGAGGTGCTCGTCCGGATGAACCGGGGCACAATCGCAGTAGTTCTCCTGGTGCCGCCTTAGCCGATAGAGTGGAACGTAAGGTAGCAAAACACAGGAGCCGGGCAAACCCAACATTTGACCAAAGACATGATTCGGAGCTGATGCATATAAGGCCAAACTCGCGTCGCCGAACACTCCCTAAGGTATTCGGTCTTTTATGGTATAAACCGGGCCTAAACAGTGCCCTTTGTTAGAAGCCCCTGGTGTCCAGGTACGTGCATTATTCTGACGTGGCCACATGCCAAGACGTCAGCATCCTTCTCAATAGTACTGAGAATCCGAGGGATGTGTATAAGCAAGAGACAATAAGAAAGGTTTACGCAGGGTCTTAATCTAAAAAGAATCCTTGGAACTGGTCCCTGCTGCACGTCTGCGCTTGTGTCTCCGTTGTGCCGTATCCTGGACGGGTGTAGCACGATGGTCATCTGTAAAAGAGAGGAACTTAGGTGAAAAGCTGTCGTGCAAAAAGGTAGGTTATATTAAAGAAACCATGTACAATTCAAGATGAGTAAAAATTGCCACTTGTCTGCGCGCGTTGAGCCCCTTGTATTTGTAATAGGGGTGTGGCCATCAAACCTGTATGAATTACATGTAGCTGCGTCGAACTTGTCTAACCATGTCCGTAGTCTTGACAACCTATCGAATGCTTTAGTTGGTGAGGCCGTTTTAGTGTGCGGCTACCAAGGCAGCCGCACTCTCTTCGGCGCGCAGGGATCGCTCAATATTTCCATTTATTGTAATGATGCCACGTGGACCGGGCATCTTAAGCGTGAGGGAAGCGTAATGCGGTATTGCATTAAAGCATGCGAAAGCTTCGCGTCCAAGTAGTGCTTGATAGCCATTTTGGAACGGGGCAATGTGGAAGGTTAAATTTTTGCTACGGAAGTTATCGGGGAAGCCGAATACAACCTCTAGTAGCGTGGAGCCCATGCAATGAGCCCCTAGGCCTGGTGTTACTCCTTTAAAGGTAGTATTGCTGTGGCAAATTTTCGTTGGGTCTATCCGCATTTTGCGGATTGTGTCCTGATATATCAGGTTTAAACTGCTGCCACCGTCCATCAGGACTCGTGTGAAGTGGTATCCGTCAATTATTGGATCTAATACCAAGGCAGCCCATCCTGCGCGCTGGATACTTGCTGAGTAATCCTGATGGTCGAAAGTGATCGGTTGAGACGACCAGTGGCAGGACTCCGCGGTGATAGGCCCTTGGGAATATTTCTCTGGGAGTGCCGCTTTGTTTCTCCCCTTGATCACGTGTAACACGTTTACTGTTTTGACTTCTGGTGGAAATTTCTTTTGTTCCCCAGTGTCTTGCTTGAGAGGCTCATCCTCGTCTTCGCTTGGTGTATCCTCCCCCTTGTGTACGGCGTTGAGCTTGCCGGACTGTTTGAAGACCCAACATTCTCTGTGGGTATGATTAGCGGGTTTACCAAGGGTGCTATGGATCTAACATATTTGGTCCAGAATTTTGTTTAGGCTGGACAGTTCCTCTCTGGCACCTTTAGAGGACGGCTTTTGCTGACCTGGCCGAGAGCTTCTGAATCCAGCATTTACCACCGTGCTCTTCGGGATGTCTTCTTTATTCCGGCGCTTATTATTTTTGCTGCGTCGTGATTTCCCGTTTCCATCTCTAACTTCGGATGTACTTGGGTCGCTGGTGCTGCATCGGGCTAGCCAGCTGTTCTCGCCCACGCAAAAGCGGGTCATGAGTCTGGTTAATGCTGCCATTGTTCTCGGCTTTTCTTGGCCGAGGCATATGGCAAGCCATTCGTCCCGGACGTTGTGCTTAAAAGCTGCCAAGGCTTCGGCATCCGGACAATCGACTATTTGGTTCTTTTTAGTAAGAAACCTATTCCAAAGCTTTCGGGCTGACTCTCCGGGCTGTTGTGTTATATGACTCAAATCATCTGCATCCGGAGGTCGGACATAAGTCCCTTGAAAATTTGCCCAAAAAGCGTCTTCGAGCTCTTCCCAGCTTCCAATGGAGCTTTCGGGGAGGCTTTTAAGCCAGTGCCGAGCTGGCCCTTTGAGCTTGAGGGGTAAGTACTTGATGGCGTGGAGATCATCTCCTCGAGCCATATGGATATGGAGGATATAGTCCTCAATCCAGACCCCAGGGTCTGTTTTTCCGTCGTATGCCGCTATGTCGACGGCTTTGAATTCCTCTGGAAATTCATGGTCCAGCACCTCGTCGGTGAAACATAGGGGGTGTGCGGCACCCCTGTATCTGGGTGTACCGTGATGTTCGGATGTTTGTTGTGTTGCATCGTATGCTGGAGCGCGCTTGCGTGGTCCATAGATGGATCTGGTTGCACCGTCCTTTTGTTGCGAGCCCTCGCGTGGATCGCGTATTGGCTTATGTGCGGCATTGTTTGCCGCTCTATGTTGGCCGTGAGGTCGTCTATCCGGCCAGATGGCTGTTTTAATTTTTGTTTGCGGGGGATCTAAGGCCTCCTCATCAAATTCAGGTAGCAACTTCCGCTTCGGGTAGCTCTTGGTGGGGCGATTACCGCCGTTCTTTGCTGCTGTGTTGAGTACTTTACTCCATCTGATTCTGAGTGTGTCTTGTGCAGCCTTGAGCCTTTGCTTCTGCTTTTTTAGACTCCTCGCGGTGGCAACAAGCCTTTGACGGGCATTCTGTTGCTCCGGGTGTCTGTCCAGTGTGATGTCATCCGGACTATTATTTTTGACAGAGTTGGGTTGTTCGGTTTGATTCTCCGTGTTGCCGTGGTCCGGCGACGGTTCACCCTGCTCTAACGCTGGGTCTATATGATCGTTGTCTCTGCCGAGGCGAGATTTGGAGCGGCGCTTACACCGCCGCTTTGACTGCTTCTCGAGGGGACAACCCTTCATTGCGTCCTTCCGTTCCTCGTCGTCGTTTTCTTTTGGTGTGTCCACCATGTATACGTCATGTGATGAAGTGGGCGTCCAGTGCCCTGTGGGCAGTGGTTCCTGTTCATCTCCTGCATCGTCGTCCATACCTTTGATGTCTTCAGAGTCAAAGTCGAGCATGTCGGTTAAGTCATCGACAGTGGCTCCTAAGTGGGTGGAGGGTGGGCGGCGGATTTCTTCATCATCCGCATCCCAATCCTGCCGGACATAGTTCGGCCAAGACTCTCCTGACAAGGAGAGAGACTTTAATGAATTCAGTATGTCACCGAAGGGCGAGTGCTGAAACATATCCGCGGAGGTGAACTCCATGATTGGCGCCCAGTAGGATTTGATAGGCACGGGCGCAGGCGGTTCGGAGTCCGTGGCCGGGGAAGGATCCCGTAGTTTGGCAACACGGCTCTCTTGAAGGGTAAGGTCGATATTCGACTCGATCGCCGCTGAGGATACGACCTCCGTGACGGGGTCTATCCACCCGTCCATGGATGGCGCAACTGGCTCCAAATTGAGGCTCAGAGTGGCTGCCGGTGCGATCTCCAGAATACGGTCCGATGGTAGAGCTAAATCATGCTCATCGTGACCGTGTGGCGCACCAGGCAGGGGCTAGAATCCGTCGAAGATCAAGTCTCCGTGGATATCGGCCGTGTAATTTAAGCTTCCAAACCTGACCTGATGGCCAGGGGCGTAGCTTCCGATCTGCTCCAGATGGCCAAGTGAGTTTGCCCGCAGTGCGAAGCCGCCGAACACAAAGATCTGTCCGGGGAGAAAAGTCTCACCCTGGACTGCATCGCTATCGATGATAGAAGGAGCCATCAAGCCTAACGGCGATGACACAGAGGAACTTTCAATGAAAGCACCAATGTCGGTGTCAAAACCGGCGGATCTCGGGTAGGGGGTCCCGAACTATGCGTCTAAGGCGGATGGTAACAGGAGGCAGGGGACACGATGTTTTACCCAAGTTCGGGCCCTCTTGATGGAGGTAAAACCCTACGTCCTGCTTGATTTATTCTTGATGATATGACTATTACAAGAGTTGATCTACCATGAGATCGGAGAGGCTAAACCCTAGAAGGTAGCCTATGGTATGGTTGTATGTTATTGTGTCCTACGGACTAAAATCCCCCGGTTTATATAGACACCGGAGAGGGTTAGGGTTACACAAGGTCGGTTACAAAGGAGGAGATATCCATATCCGTACTACCTAGCTTGCCTTCCCCGCCAAGTAGAGTCCCATCCGGACACGAGACGAAGTCTTCAATCTTGTATCTTCATAGTCCAACAGTCCGGCCAAAGGATATAATCCGGCTGTCCAGAAACCCCTAATCCCGGACTCCCTCAGGCTTCTCTCGAGAGCATAAGTATTCTACGGTGGGTGAACAAATTACTGTTGAGCAATTGGCAGAATTGAGCATAGTTATGAGAATATCTAGGTATGATCATGTATATAGGCATTACGTCCGAGACTAGTAGACCGACTCCTGCCTGCATCTACTACTATTACTCCACTCATCGACCGCTATCCAGCATGCATCTAGAGTATTAAGTTAAAAACAGAGTAACACCTTAAGCAAGATGACATGATGTAGAGGGATAGACTCATGCAATATGAAGAAAACCCCATCTTTTTATCCTCGATGGCAACAATATAATACGTGCCTTGCTGCCCTTACTATCACCGGGAAAGTACACTGCAAGATTGAACCCAAAGCTAAGCACTTCCCCCATTGCAAGAAAGATCAATCTAGTAGGCCAAACCAAACTGATAATTCGAAGAGACTTGCAAAGATAACCAATCATACATAAAAGAATTCAGAGAAGATTCAAATATTATTCATAGATAGACTTGATCATAAACCCACAATTCATCGGTCTCAACAAACACACCGCAAGAAGAAGATTACATCGAATAGATCTCCACAAGAGAGGGGGAGAACATTGTATTGAGATCCAAAAAGAGAGAAGAAGCCATCTAGCTACTAACTATGGACCCGTAGGTCTGAAGTAAACTACTCACACTTCATCGGAGAGGCTATGGTGTTGATGTAGAAGCCCTCCGTGATCGATGCCCCCTCCGGCGGAGCTCCGGAACAGGCCCCAAGATGGGATCTCGTGGATACAGAAAGTTACGGCGGTGGAATTAGGGTTTTGGCTCCGTATCTGATCGTTTGGGGGTACTTGGGTATATATAGGAGGAAGAAGTACGTCGGTGGAGCAACAGGGGGCCCACGAGGGTGGGGGCGCGCCCCCCTACCCTGGCGCTCAATAAAGCCCAATAATGTCCCAATAATAGGTTAGTCCCAAAAATAATATAAATGTGGATAATAAAGCCCAATAATGTCCAAAATTATAGATACGTTGGGGACGTATCATGGGACATGGCGCCGACGGGACTTGGCGCTGAGGAAGGAGGTCCGGCGAGGCGGCGACACTGCTGGTGGAGAAGGGTGTGGGCAGAGAAGGCCCAGAACGGGACGGAGACAACGGGTTCAAGGCGGAGGATGATGGATGCGGGCGCAGGTCCAGGAGAGGAGAGGGCCTGCGAGCAAGAGGAGGGATCGGGCGCTGGTGAGGCATCCTGGCGCTGGATGTGTGTGGGGATCGAGAGAGAGAGAGGTGGCGGTGCTACGGGCCCGGGGAAGAGAACGAGAGGAGGGAGAGATGGGGATATAGCGATGCGGGTGTGGCGGCATGCACGGGAACGGGAGGGAGAGGTATCGAGCAGGGGGTCGGGCTAGGGTTGAGAAGGGGTGCGACTGGGCCTCCACAAGCAAATGGGCCGACCTCGCTGGGCTGGGCTATCTCCCTCTCTGCCTCTACTCTTATTTTCTTTAGCATAAAAACAACTAAAGAGAAGAAAAAGAAAGAGAGGGTTAGGGAAAGAATTTGCGCATGCGGATCATTTTCCCGGACTAAAAATAATGTGTTTGTTCCAAGAAAAAAATAATGGCCAAGATGGCAAGATTTAAATTCAAATTCATTTGAATTTAATTCAAATGGTTTGAACAAGGAGTAGGCAAAAGGAAGGTCCAAAAATGTTGAGAATTTTTAGAGGAGCCTCAATAATAGAGATAAAGAATTGTTGCCAAGGTTTGGAGGTGAAACTTGAAGTAGAATAGGCATGGTAATTATTTTGCATGTGTGTTCCGGTTAATTCCAAACAAATGGAATACTTATAATAGCTCCATAATTATTAAGAGGATATGTTATAAAGAGAAATCACCATGTGAATTCCCTCGATTTAAATAGATCAAAAGATCTATGCAATTTATTTAGTTGAGTTTTAAAAAATGAAATGACATGATGGCATGATGACATGATGCAATGCAAAATAAAAATAAAAAGAGCAAGCATAATGAAACACACGGTGATCACGAAATGTATGGAAGTCTTCTGGAGCGTTGGTCTTGGGGCGTCACAAGTCCACCCTCGGGGCTGAGGGTTTGTACCAGTAGCTATGTGTTTAATCTCTCTCTCTCTCTCGTGTTCTTGAGATGTTACAATCTTGATGTATCGCGGGCTTTCTTAATATAGTCGGATCATATGGTGTTTTCCCCTCTCTATCTTGTGATGAATTGAGTTTTCCCTTTGAGATTTCGTTTTATCGGATTGAATACTTTTATGGATTTGAGAACAATTGATATATGTCTTGCAATTGAATACTCATGGTGACAGTGGGGTATCGTATTGATTTACTTGATATATGTTTTGGCACTCAACTCATGGATTCCCGAGGTGACATTGGGGTAATCTATGCATAGGGGTTGATGCACGTTCTTGCCTTTGTTTCTCCGGTAGAAATCTTAGGGCACTCTTTGAAGTTCTTTGTGTTTGATTGAATATTATGAATCTGAATTTGCTTTGGTGTTATTTTAGTACGAACTCTTGGTTAGATCGATCGAAAAGAATAGCTTCGTGTTATTTTAGTACGAACTCTAGGATACATTGATCGGAAAGAATACCTTTGAGTTGGTTTCGTATCCTACAAACAATTCTGTCTTATGTTCTCCGCTAGATAGGAACTTTGGAGTGATTCTTCATTGCACGTTGAGGGATGGTTATATGATCCAATTATATTAGCACTGTTGAGAGATTGCAGAAGTGAAAGTACATACCCTAGGCCTTGTTTTTAAGCATTGCAATACCGTTTTTGTGCCCGTTTACTATTTGGTACCTTGCTGTTTTTATTTATTCATATTATAAAAATATATTTCTACCATCAATATTACACTTTTATCACCATCTCTTCGCCGAACTAGTGCACATATACAATTTGCCATTGTATTGGGTGTGTTGGGGACACAAGAGATTTCTTGTATTTGGTTGCAGGGTTGTTTGAGAGAGACCGTCTTCATCCTACACCTCCCACTGATTGATAAACCTTAGGTCATCCACTTGAGGGAAAATTGCTACTGTCCTACAAAACTCTGCGCTTGGAGGCCCAACACGAGTCTACAAGAATAAAGTTGCGTTGTAGACATCAAGCTCTTTTCTGGCGCCGTTGCCGGGGAGGTGAGTGCTTGAAGGTATATCTTTAGATCTTGCAATTGAATCTTTTAGTTTCTTGTTTTATCACTAGTTTGGTTTATAAAAGAAAACTACATAAAAATGGAATTGAGGTTGCATCATATTATTGATCATCTTTATAATATCTTTCTTGAAAATGATGGATCAAAAAATTCTCCTCAATTGTTAGAAGAAGAATTCTGTAAAATGTTTGGCACAAAATCTTTCAATGATGAGCATGATTGCAATGCTGTTGGTATGAACTCTATGAATATCCATGATGCTAATGATATGCAAAACCATAAGCTTGGGGATGCTATGTTTGATGAATATGCTATTTTTAGTCCCCCCAAGTTTTGATGAGAAAAATTATTATGATTGTTAAATGCCTCCAATTTATGATGATTATATTGATGAAAGTGGATTTGGAGAGGTCATGACTTTATTTAATGATGAATCCACTATTTTGGAAGAGGTTGCATTTGATTATGACAACAAAGTTGCTATATATGATGAGTATGGTGATGACATTTATGCTATATTGAATAATGATAACCATGAAACTTGTCCTCATGATTTTAATTTCCCGTCTGATGAGAGTTATTTTGTTGAGTTTGCTCCCACAATTATTGATGAGAATAAATTTGTTTATGGGGAGAGTAGTAAAATTTCTATGCTTATGGATCATGAAAAGAATGCTTTATGTGATAGTTATATTTTTGAATTCATTCGTGAAGCTACTGAAAATTATTATGAGGGAGGAACTTATGCTTGTAGGAATTGCAATAATATCAAGTTTCCTCCCTATGTATTGAAAATCTTGAAGTTATGCATGTTTTTCCTTCCTATTCTAGTTGATTCTTGTTCCCATAAGTTGTTTGCTCACAAAATCCCTATGCATAGGAAGTGGGTTAGGCTTAAATGTGCTTGTCATGTGATTTATGATGCTCTCTTTATGTTTCAATTCCTATCTTTTATGCAAGCATCATTGAAATCATCATGCCTAGCTAAAAGGCATTAAAGAAAAGAGTTTATTGGGAGACAACCCAAGACTTTTACCTATTGTTTGTGTGTGTTAATATGATTAGGCTACTGTAGTTATCATGTTTTATTGCTTTTGTTTCAATAAAGGCCAAGTAAGACCTTCGGGATGGCTTACGATGATAGTTGATTTGATCTTGCAGAAAAACATAAACTTTTGCACTCAAGAAAAAAATTCTCATTTTTAACAGATGCGTGATAAAATGCTGATTCTTTTTGCAGAATATTAATAGAAAAATTTCCCAAGTTTTCCCATTTTTCCAGGATTTTTGGAGTAGCAGAAGTATGGTTGGAGTACAGATTACTATAGACTGTTCTGTTTTTGATAGATTCTGTTTTCAATGCATAGTTTGCTTGTTTTCTAGTTTCTAAGACTTATATTGCTCAATATAAATTGTGTAAATGATATGCTACAGTAGGCATTGTGTGGAAACAATTATGAATCTTGTCTTTGACAGTACCAAAGTGAAATAGTTTGCTCTTTATGGGACCGATCGCTCATTTTGGTAAGACCGAAATGTTACGAAGGAAAATAGAAAGTTTGCAATGCCATCTCAGTGAGACCGAGATCCGTATCGGTGAGACCAAATTGTCTAGGGTTTGTGGCAATGGCTATGTCAAAAGAACTTCATGGCGCCGGATAGATCAAATCGGTTGGGCCGAGTTTGACTTTAGGTTTTGGACATATTTGGAAATGAGAAAGTAGCTAAGGGTTATGGAGCAATATCACTAAGCAGTTTGAGCAAGTAGACCATTAAGCAACACCTCATCCCCTTTTAATAGTATTGGCTTTCCTATGGACTCAATGTGATATTAGATCACTAAAATGAAAATGAAGAGTCCTCAGTATTTTGAGGGGTCCACATCTCTAGTCCATGCCATGCCAATCATTGAACTTTTTGAAATATTTAACTTGAATGGATATTAGTTCAATGAGCTATATGTTATGAATTATCAAAACCACCCGGGGATTAGGTGCACTTTCAGTAGTACATACCTGTATAGTAGTAATAGTAGTACTACGTAATACTAGTACTCGGAGTAGTAAACTTTGCGCTTGGCTATTCGCCTCTTCGGGAAGTCAACCAATAATGGTACTAGTATAGTGTATGCTTCTGTCAATATGACACCGAATTAATTGTTGCACATCCACCGCTTGAGCGAGGGAGAGCTTGCATTAGTCAAAAGTTTCTCCTTGTCCTGCGAGCCACTGCGCGCAAGCTTCTCCCGTCCTGCATGCTTCTCCTTGTTCGGCAAGTTGACGGGACACAACAAAGTAATGCTAGTCCATATTGCCTCCTTTCTGGTTTATATGGCTTAATTCGAAACGAGATAAATACACTGTCTGTCACCGTATATTTGTAAAAATACAGTCAGTGGACTTCATAATATGCTCATTGCGGTCAATATATACATTTTCCGGTGTTTATACGGTCACTAGCTCACGCTGGCTGAGTATGTGTGTGCATGCACGTGTAGGTTGAGCACTTGAGCGTGACCAGGTGTGTTTCGTCGTGTGCTCGAACATGCATGCATTAGGACGTCACGCGCGTTTTTGCGTCCATGTGTACGTGTGACTGTTGCATGCATGCACGAGGTTGTAGTCCCTCACATTCACATGTTCATAAGTTAATGCTTTGTCAAAACATTGCATGCAAGTCTTAATCATTGATTGTTCACGCATGCATTCCCAATATTAATACGTTGGTAAAGACAATTTCTTGAGGAAAACGAGCCCATGAATTGAGTACAAAGGGGACCAATAAGCCAGGACGGAGGGAGTACTAGTAGTGAACCGGAAGGAGGGAGTAGGTACTAGTAGTTACTACATAACAACATGCAGTAACAAAATTCCTCTATGCGCATCATGTCTATGTGTCATGCAAGAAAATAGAGATAAGTACAAGTGAGACTTAGGAACGGTCAGACACGTAGGGGGAGTACGTGTAGGGGCCACTCAGGAGCAGTCAAATCACATCATAAGTTAGTCGGAGGAAGCAACCATCATTTCACTCTTCAATGACACGTACACAATATAAAATGGTTGATATGGAGAGAAAAAGAAAATCGCTCCACTATATATACACTAGCAGGAGCCTAAGCTACAAGCCTGCTTGCTTGGGTTGCTCTCTTCACAAGCATAGAACGACGGTGGCCACACCGCTGGTCACAGATTCGGCCTGATTCCGCCGCTGGGGGAAGGGGGTGATTTTCTGCATACACGCGATCGACAGCGGCGAGGGAGAAAGCCCGCTGTTGGTGCGTCCCGATCGGGGGTCCCCGCGGTATGGGCTGATGCCGCCTCCCAACCGCCCTTCTAGCTACAGCCCAACGTCCCAAGTACAACTTCCTTTTGGAGCCAGCTTGCTCCATTGCCGCAACTCTCCACGTAGCTCCATCTCCATGTGGATCTTTCTCTACTTCTACCGGCTTCTATTTTGTGATGAGTTTATGTCTCATGAACTAGTGATAGTACTATTATACTAATCACACTTCTTCAATATCTTTGCCAACAGGGATACTCAGCTCAGTTTTAGTGGAACTGCACAAAAGCATCGTATGATCTAAGGGTGCCAGCCATCTTTCCTTCAACGGGTTCTACCTAGCCAGGAAATTAAATCCTGTTTAGGGTTTAGGGTTTACGTCGTAGTGACCCCATCAGTAGTTTTTTTGTACACACTCTCACAACTTTTGTCTTTAGTTGTGAAGTAAATATTGGCTATGATATGTGAATCATTGATATGCATCAGCATGCGTGTTAGTTTTCCTTTGTATTTGATGGAATGTTGTAACGGGGCAACCTTGGAGTCTGGAAAAATACATGAAACAAAATCATAAAGCTTCGTACTACCTCCGGTCCTTTTTTGTATGCGTATAAGGCTACTCATAGTGGGAAGTATCATATACTAGTATCATGCATAAATTACATAGGGGCGGAGGTAGTATGTGAGAGTGTATGGTGGGTCATGTGGTAAAATGTACTACTACGCAAAGAAAAAAGGACCGGAGGTGTCGCACGATGTCCAAGGAATATGGTGATAGTGGGAGGTGGGCCATGTAATCACTGGGCTGCCGTGTTTCGTACTCCTCCGGTGTAAGAGTGGAGAAAGTTAGTTTTATCACAGAATAAATAAATAAGAGTGCAGGTGCTCTACGAAGCTCTACCGCCGCAGTAATAGTGACCAATGATCCGCCAAATCACATAGACCCGGTATAGTTATTGGATGAAAGAAGCAAACCATCACTCTATCTCTCGCATGCAGTACAATATTGTTTTGGAAACCAATGTTTTGTTTCATTGGATCGCGCCATCGAGCAAAACCAACGTTTAAATCATGTCTGTCGAGTTCGTGTCTCACCCTCCTCCACGGCTCCACCCCACACGGTCGCACGGCATGCCACTCACCACAAACCGAGTATACGATAACTTTCCTACCTTCTTGTCAATGGATCGCGCCATGGAGTACTAGCACTACTCGAAGAGATTGACAAGGAGGGGGAGGACAGCTAGCTGTAGCACGGATTCCCAAGAACTTTTTACATCCATGTTGCGGCCGGCCGTGGCGACCTTTGAACATGGAGCAGTAACGTGCACCTGGAAGCGGCACGGGCGGCGCTCTCTCGGTCGGCGCACCGCTTCAATGCCGACGCCAGTGAAAGGTCGCGTCCGCTCTGGCCGGGCATGAATCCGGCTCTACCATTTCGGGCGAGAAGCATGCGCGGGTGATGAAGAGGGTTCGGGCTGGCTAGGGCAGTCAAGAGCTGGCGTGACAGCAGTCCGGAAGCCCACAAATAAGAGATGTTGTGTGTAAATATTGATGCGTATATAATTAATAACATAAATAATGTGCCAGTTGGACAAATATGATTGGAGATGGAGATGGAATTTTACATAAACACGGATATGCATGTCGATGTCTATGTGTGTGCGCGTGATGACACGACTACTCGTACACACCATCGATGTCTCGTTCTCCTTACACACACACAAACTTAGTACCACCTCATTTTGTTCTTAGTATAGGAATATCATAGGAGTGGGAAACAATATGAAGTGAGATAAATGGAGTGCGACGTACAAGAAGAAATGTACATGCACTCACTCTACTTCCGAGATACCCACGAGTACACGATGGAGCCTATTTGTACACGAAGAGGTAGCTTACGTACGTAATAATTTGACCCTTTAATTTGTTCACTTAATAATGGAGGGTCGGGGACTACACGTGAGCGATACAAACTGCGACCAGGAAGCGGGGGCGTGTTTTTGATTGAGTTTTCTTTCTTGACACGTTAAAAAAGGTTTGTCCGCCAATTTTCGTTTCTTTTTTTGGGGAACGCGCATATTCTATTTAAAAGAACTGCTATGGAGAGATTTTTTTACTCCATTGTATATATAGCCTCTTGTTTGATAGGGTTTCTTGCGGCTCGCTCTCTCACCCTCTCCATATCTAAACAAGATGACAGTGTCCACTCTATCTCTCTCCTCATCGGTGGTCATAGATCCAGCCGAATCACGTCCGCTGCGGGAGGTGAGGAGGTGCAGCGTTGACGTTGTCGCCGTCGGTGATGGAGGAAGCCGATGCACACCGTCCTCTATGAGCCGGCGCTGGCGCGGACGAAGGTCCTCCACGCCCTTGTTTGCTGCCGTCGTGTGGGCAGATCCCGCCCGCCCGCCTAAGCGACATCTCGCCCACCTAAGGTATAACTTCTTTTGGATTTCATGCTTCATTGTACTGGTCCAGCTCCCCAGGTTGCTGCATGCGGGTTTTATTCTATGCCACCACTCCCCAGCTCCCCATGTACAGTAGCTAGGGTTCGTCGGCTGGTCCAACATCACCTATTTTTTTTACTATTATAGAGGAAAGGCCACTCGAAACGTTGTCCTGGTTTATGCCTGGGTGGAGGTATACATGTTTTTTTTGACAAAAAGTACATGGTGGCTGTGCAGTCATTGTCCATATGCTCTGATTGCTGCTGCTAATATAATACTATTACTGGTTAAATGAAGCAATGCCCATGCTAAAGTGATGTCCCTTTTAAGTAATGTTGATGTCAATCCACATGCGTCGATAAATGCTTATGTCCTGCTTTTTCCTCGGGTATCCTGGTTTAGTTCCCATCAAGATAATCATGATGCTTCTGTTTGTTGGTGTACTTTTTATTAATTCTTATTGACAATTGAGATGTCTTTGTTAATCTTGTACCACTGCCAAAACAAATTAACAACACTATATCCTTTTTTTTATTATTTTATAAACAGCGATGCATATCTCCATACCCGGGCATGTCTTCCTCAAATTTAGTGGAACTGCGCAAAATTGGATGGCCATTGTTGTTCCGCCTCACTGTCCTCTGCCACATGGTTCTTCCTTCCTCAAGCTTGATTACTGAGAAGAAACATACCACAGTGAGGATTTGTCGAACTTCATTGGTGCCTCACCCAAACTTGATGCCAAATGGATGATGCATCAGCATGATGACCTATCGATGCTCATGGTTGCGTCTAATGGTTGCATCGACTGGTGAAGCTGATCGATTTTTGATGAAAAACAAGTTGTCTTCCATCAGTGCTCTTTGCTTGTTACCCACAAATATGATATCCTTCATTAGTTCACCTTCGTTGCATTGGAGACACAGTCGTCTTTCATGTTGGTGCAATTTTATCACACAATTGGCTATGAACCAAATGTTTCCTCAAAAAAGCATCAACGTTGGTACTAAGAGCATAAGTTTTGTATTGATTTCTAAGCCTTCTCACAACTTTGTCTTGAGCTCCCCTGTAATTTTATTTGTCCAGCTATTAACTAAATATGTGGTTAGACTTTGATTAAAAATATGGGTTGGACTAAAACCCGGATGGATGTAGTACCCCTCCGTTTTTATTTACTCTGCATATTAGATTTGACTGAAGTCAAACTTTGTAAAGTTTGACCAAGTTTAGGCCGAACACAACAAACCATAATTATTGAGAGAGGGCAAACTTTACATACTCTCAAACCTTGCTGGTAATTGAAATTAAAATTCTTTATTTGTACACACTCTCACACCTTTCCGATAATTTGGTGCGTGTGTGGTTGTTCACTTAACGGAGGGTAGTGTACTGCACGTGAAGGACAGGACGCGTGGATCGTTAGTTGATCGTAAGTAGTTTTCTTCGCTGGTACGTTAAATAAAGAGTTTTGTTTCATACTTACACAATTCAAAACGATTGTTGTGGAGAGAAAAAGAAAACCACTCCACTATATATTAGTAGTATACACAAGTACTATATAAGTTGGAGCCTTAGCACTTGTTTGCTAGGGTTTGCAATCTCCACACTCTCGTCGTGCTATATATATACATAAACAGTATTCTGATCACGGGATCAGAATAATACTCTGATCACAACCTGAACTGCCTGAGTAACGCACCTGAACTTCCCTTTGTACTAACCCGACCATCTGGCTATCTTTGCAACTGTGGCTTCCCCTGCGAGTTTTTCTGATCATTCGTGTTGTTTGTGATGTAAGTGTAATGTGGACACGTTTTTTAGAATCTAAATGCTTGTTTTGATTCGGATTCTAGCACGTTGGCGGATTTGCTCTCGGGGTTGTGATGAACTTGTGTCTGTTACATGTTTAATGCATGTTGTGGATGTTGTCGAAGCTCTGGAACGATGGGGATTAGGTTTTGGTACGAGTTTGGAGCACAAATTCTTGTTATTTCAAACAAATTTGAAATCGCCCGTGTTCTTCATCTGCCCGAGATGCAACCCATGCTTCTATTGATTTCTCATTTTCCTTAAAGTTTGCTACCTGATTTGCGTACTTTAGTGAAATTCAAGGCTTACTAAGCCGTCAATTTTAATCCAGAGGGTCCTTGCGATTTGATTTCTAGCGATTTGATGTTGGCACTCCCGCGGGTTTTTGCACAGGTTATTTTTGCGGTTTTGAAATTTGCCCTCTAGTCATTTCAGTTGTCGAAAGGTAGTTGCCAGATCATTTCCAAGGGGGTGCGGACGTGTTGCAATCTTGTGCAGATGATTTTATGCTTCAGACGAATTCGTTTGTTCATTATTTCTAGATCATCTAATGGTCGTTGTACAAGATGGACTTTTGCGTTGTCATACC
Organism: Triticum urartu; assembly: GCF_056163025.1. Lineage (NCBI taxonomy): Eukaryota > Viridiplantae > Streptophyta > Magnoliopsida > Poales > Poaceae > Triticum > Triticum urartu. Next base: position 359,143,226 of record NC_141877.1, read on the forward strand.
TGAACTTCTTATTTTCCTTCTGTTGGATCCTGTCGGGGCTGGGGCGGCTCGGGATCGGGATCGGGGGAGGACCAGGTGGATCTTGTGGGTCTGTCCGGGTTTCTGTGCTGGACTTCTGCACTGTCATACCTGAACTTCTTCTTTTCTTTCGTTGCAAGATAATGCAGCAAGTCCTTTGTATCAAAAACCCTTACTAGATTTCTTCTGCATTTTTGTTGTAGCTAGTGTGTAAGTGTGGAGCTGGACCACAGGCACATGCATCCTATTTTTCCCTTAGTATATGTTTTGGTATAATTTTTTGATCATCCGCTATCTTCGGTAGGATCTGGACTTCTCTTTTTTATTAATGGTTGAACTTCTGGTTTTCCAGATTGCATTCCAAATTTGCAAGGCGAAGGTGCATGGTGCTCTGTATTTTCTTTGTTTGGTTTCCTTTGTAATTTTAATTCTTCAGATGTTCTTTTTATAATTTTGTCTCGTGAGCAACCATGGGATTAACCCAAGCATGCATGCACTTTTTCTAGATCATCTAAGGCTCGTTGTAGAAGCTGGACTTCTATGTTGTTCATACGTGAACTTCTGCTTTTCCTTCTCTGCAAAGTAATAAAGCAAGTCCTTTCTATTTTCTTTCTTTTTTATGTTACTTTTCATTCTTTTGCATTGGTTTGGATTTTTTTGACTTAGTCCCATGAACAGCCATGGAATTAGGCGACGGATATGCGTATTTTTTTATTTTTTCTAGTATGTTTTTGTACTTATAATAGTTGTTGTTCTTCACTGAATAACTATTCTGAACTTCTGTGTGATAATCGTTTTTAACATGTTAATTTTAGGTTGTTATTTTTGTATTTAAATATTTTGTAGACATTGAAATCGGCATTGCGCGTATTGAGAAATGCGGTAGTGTGAGGCCGAGCAGGGGGGAGGGGGGGTCGGGACCCCATCCCCTCCCCCTGCGAGGCCGAGGTAGGAACGAGCCGGAGCAGGCGGCGACGCGGCGTGCCGCGTCGTCCCATGCGGAGGCGAGTCCGTCACATCCGTGACTCCACTATCTATCTTAGGGTTTTTAGGGTTTAGGGTGTGTGCGGTGGGGGTGGAAACAGAATAACCGCAGTGCGTCCAGTCAAATCCTAGCGTGCAGTAATGCGGTAGCGCGAGGCCGAGCAGGGGGGAGGGGGGTCGGGACCCCCTCCCCTCCCCCTGCGAGGCCGAGACAGGAACGAGATGGAGCAGGCGACGATGCGGCGTGCCGCGTCGTCGCATGCAGAGGCGAGTCCGTCACATCCATGACCCCACTATCTATCTTAGGGTTTTTAGGGTTTAGCGTGCGTGCGGTGGGGGTGGAAACAGAATAACCGCATTGCGTCTTGTCGAATCCTAGCGCGCAGCAATGCGGTAGCACGAGGCCGAGCAGGGGGGAGGGGCGTCGGGACCCCCCTCCCCTCCCCCTGCGAGGCCGAGACAGGAACGAGCCGGAGCAGGCGACGACACGACGTGCCGCATCGTCGCATGCGGAGGCGAGTCCGTCACATTCATGACCCCACTATCTATCTTAGGGTTTTTTAGGGTTTAGGGTGCGTGTTTTAGTTAGATATGAACTTCATCTGTTTTTGTACTTGAACTTCTTCTTTTTGTTTCTTAGGGTTTATCTATTCTTATGCCTTTACTTCTTTTATTAGAGTACTTGAACTTCTGTTCCTTATTTTTTTAACTTCTTTCTCTTGTTTTTGTAGGTGCATATTTATGTATGTATTTTTTTTCTTCCTTTGGTAGTGTATTTGCCATCTATTTTGGTTTTAAGGATATCAGCAGTGTTGTTGTGTGATTTTATCTCATTATAATAGATGCATTCAAATGGTGCATTCATTTATCTATAGATGTATTTACTTTTTTAGCTGTTGGGGGGGGGGTAAAACTATAATTTCACCTGCGGTGCAAGTCCCACGACAGAGAGGCATTAAGTGACCATCTCCCTCGCCACCACCTATCAGAAAACCCCTCTCCCCCTGTCGCTCGCTCTCTCCCCCCTCTCCATAGCTCCGCTACCTTCGTCTCCTGCAACTCCCCCCGATTTCTCTACCCTTGTCCCCTACCCTCGTTTGTGGAGTAACCGGCGCACGCCCCCCGCTCCTATTTCTCCCCCACGCCCCATGCCCCGCTCTCCCTCGCCCAGCCCGCTCTCTCCTGCTCCGAAGCGAGGGCGGCAACTGCCTGCGCGGTTGCAAGGTGCGCGTGGCGTCGTGGGGAGTTGAAGAACCACCGCGGATTCGTGTGTGCCGGGGTTGTTTTGAGAGGTACAAATGCTCCCCCCTAATGCTTGCTTTTAGTTTTGCCAGATCTATTGAGGCCTGCCTGTTTCTTCTGTGTGCTCTCGTGTCCGCCTCCTTCCCCTTCTTTTGATGGTTTGGTGGTAGATTAGGTAGGGTTCTTGTGAGTGTGGTGGTTGGATTTCAATCCCCCATGGTCATATTTGTTTGTGAGATGCTTATGTGTGCTATTTGTCCCTTCAGACTTGTGTGGATTTCATTTCCCCTTTGTTGATTTTAGCAGTCAGATGCATGTAAGAGAGGGTGTGGTGTGATGGATGGTTGATGTTGGATCTGATGTATTTAATTGCATTAGGGTTGTGGATTTCGTAGTCTAGATTATGTCTATGACATTCTAGTTAGTTTATGGATACATTTTTTGTTGTGCTTGCCTAGATGTCCTACTGTTCATCCTTTTATACTTGTTGGTATGTTCTGGTTGTTTCATCCTAGGGTTTGATTCAGTTTCTTTTTGTGTTTTGTTGTATGATTTTGTACTTGCTAACTATATGCAATCAATCCCCTGTTTTTAGCAGGTTGTTCTAGTGTTTGGAGTTGCATTCATTAAGGCATTTGTGTTGTCATGGCTTGAAAACCTTCTCCAGGTATCTTAATGTAGTTGTATCTTGTATTTTAAATAACATTATTCTTATATATGTCTGTCCATATCTTCACTCAGTATTCATGTTGGACTACCATTCTTAATAGTGTGAACTTGTAGGAAAGGTTATGTGTATGCTTTTTACCATTAGTTTGAGTTAGTAGATTGTTGCTTACTTTTTAGTTGATGATTTGTAGGTGAAACTATGTCACCAAGTGTTGTTGGACTTCCCAAATGTTTCATATTTTTAGTGTATACCTTTTGTTTTTTTGTTATCATGTTGATGGTATTGATATTTAGTTTGCCTGTGAAATACTATTTATGATCATGCTACATCTTTTTTATGTGCTACTTGCTTGGGTCACATAGTTGAACTTCTGGTTTTTAATTATTGTTTGTTTTATAATGAAATTTGGTTGAACTTCTGTTATGCACATTTTGTTTTACTGCTTTGTTATATATCGTTGAACTTCTGGACATTCATGTTATATGTAGCAGCCCCTTTGGTGTAGATTGTTTTTATATTTAGTTTGTGGATTTTAGTTTGTTTGTTGTGTTTACTGCTTTGTTAGGTATTGTTGAACTTCTGGGTATTGGACATTGTTGTCAAAGTAGAAGTCCCTTTGCTGTAGAATTGCGCATTAGAACTCAGCTGCCTTTTTACTTGCATTTTTTGTAGTTGGTGATGGGTTGAATAGTTCCAAAAAAATGCCTGCGATCAAGATGGAGCTTCATAGGTTAATACTCATGCTCCAATGTCTGATGCGGCTAAATCACCCATGATCCCTTTGACTGTGATTGCCGAGGTTGCTTCGAGCCTTGAGAATTTTTCAAGCCTCGAGGATCTTGCTTCTGCAGCTCTTGCTTCACCTAGTATGTGAAACCCCTTTTCTTTTCATTTTGAAGTTCTGAGCCATGTTTTTTAGCTTGTTCGTGTCGGTAGTTTTTGTTTTTGTTCCTGAATTTTTTATTTTTTTTCTTTGATTTTTTGTGTTCTTTGCAGATGTGTCTACAGAGGAGGAAGCTGTGAACACCATCAATGGTGTTTTATCTGAGTTGGATTTATCAGAAACCCCTGCTGCTGCTGAGGAGGGGGCTCCGTCAGTCAAAGGTTGTGATTCCGTTCTGGATCCTTTGTGCTCTCTTCATATGTTAGAGACGCAGTCGCAGTCTGTTGATGGCACTGAATCTGTCACGCAACCTGAGGATGTGCCTCTTCAGCTTCTTCTGGAGGACCAACGTAAGAGGAAAAAGCAAGAAGATTTTGACAAGAAGAGGGCGGCCCCCCTTGAGAAAGGTTCTGATGTTCCTGGATCTGTTCATGCGGCGGAGCTCACTGTTGAGGAAGACGTGCCGTGTGGCAGTGATGGCACGGCTGTCCCTGTTAAGAAGAAAATCAAGAAGACCGATGCGAGGAAGCTAGTAGTTGGTGAAGTTACTCCTCGGAGGAGCCCACGTGTTTCAAGGCCTCTAGAAGTTGTTGAAGATGAAGGGCTAGGCCTTGGTGGTACACCACACCGTAGTCCTCGTGTGCTTGCCACTGCCGTGCCTACACTTTCTCCGCTTGGTGCTGGTGCATCTGGTAAGGGGAAGAAATGCGGCGTGAAGCGCAAGGTTCCACCTTCAAAGGTCAACAAGGGTGTGAAGAAGCGTTCTCGTGTTAATCCAGAGGACAAGGATGATGCTGATTTCAATGCTGATGATGAGGACGACGACGATGATGATGATGCCGCTAATCAGGTATGAATGTCTCATGTTTACTGTTTTTAGAGCATTTGTCGCTATTGTTGTAGTTTTTGTGTTTTTAGCACCGCCTTGGCGTACATATCTCACATTCTGCTCCATATAGACGAATAAATTAGCCGATGTGCTTTGCTTTTATGGTATTACTACCTTTGTGTACATAGTTGGACTTCTGGATATATACATGAAGAGATTAGCTTAACTTGTTGGTATACATGTTTGATTACTGCCTTAGTGTACATGGTTGAACTTCTGCTTTTTAAATTTCCAACATTTTTGAAAGCATGTTAACTTGTGGTCATACATGGTTGTACTGCCTATGTAGACATAGTTGGACTTCTGAGATACATGTTTGATTACTGCCTTGGTATACATTGTTGAACTTCTGCTTTGTAAATTTCCAACATTTTGAAAGCATCTTTTACTTCTGGTCATACATGGTTGTACTACCTATGTAGACATAGTTGGACTTCTGAGATGTAGTGTGTATGTAGGCATTAGTGGAATTTTGGTGAAGCTTGTGTGTCTCATTGTTCTGCCTTTTTTCCTTGTCAATGTATTTTTTTCAGTATCAGCTTGTGGAGCGGCTTGAGAGGAGGAAGAGAGGAGGCAAAGCGCCCAAAGAAGGTGGCCAAGGAGGAGGTGAGGCGAAACGTTTTAACAAGATGGTTCGCTGCTCACTAGGAGAGGTCAAGGCATGTGCGAAAATGCTATAGGCTAGGCACAAGACAAGGGTTATCAAGGCTGGTTTTGGTTGTGTGTTTGACTTGAAGGTTGATTCCAACATTTCTCATCCTTTGATGGGCAACATCTACACGAGGATCGACCCTACAACCATGATTCTGGACATGAGTGAGGCGAACAAGGTTTTGTGTATTACAAGTGATGGTATTCACCATCTCTTTGGGTTCCCTCAAGGTAATTGTTGGGGATATTACTATTAGCTAAGACCCGCCCAGGAGGGGCCGGGTCAGCTTCAACGGCGGGTTACGCAAGAAGTTCAGTAAACATCCATGTTTGTAGTTTATTAAGTCTTATAGAAGGCCCAAAGGTCAGGGGCCGGCTTAAGGCCCGATAATGTAAAACGCCACATGTAAGGAAATACTTGTACAAAAAGACATATAAAGAAAGTCACCGAGCCGGACACGATTTTGAGCCGGCCGGGACTCTGTAGGCCACCTGGCGTCAACCCGTGAAGATAAGGGGACGACCCGGTGCCGGTTTAGGACAAGAAACAACAAGTCGATAGCCAAGCCGGTGAGTTAAGCCTCTTGGTGATCGAAACCCTAGCAATACCAAACCCAACTAGACGTAGGCTTTTACCTTCATCGTAATGGGCCGAACTAGTATAAAACTCTCTCGTGTCCTTTGTCCCGATTAACCCCTTTAAGCTTCCTAGTGCGATGGCCCTACGACTAAGTCCTTGCTCTAGGACATCTGCCGTGACAATTCCATGATAGTTGGCACCCACCGTGGGGCCAGCGCACGGTGGATTTGAGTTCTTGAAGGGCAACTTCGAAGGGCTCAAGGGATACGCTGTGGGCCGGATGACCAAGAGTCGTCGCGGCAAGATCTAGATCAACGACGAAGGCTGAGGCCCCGAGGCCGGCTCAATCGAGTACGGGTACCGGGTCCCCTTCGGCGGAATCCACGTCTTTATCGGCCGGATCGGCGAGTCAGGCCCTGAGCCGGATGTCCACACCGACATCATCGAAACGGATCAGCGTGCCGGGTCCGACCGTGTTCAATCTGTCGTGAAGCATGCCTTCGTAGGCTGTGTCCATGGCGGTGAATACTCCGAAGGATCGATGGAAGGCGGGGAGACGGCCATCTGCTCTGATACTGCATCTTCAACGGGTGAGACGGACTCATTGTACCAACTGCAAGACGGCATGCTCGGGAGCTGTTCCGATTGCAGCAGTATTCCGGACCCCCTTGAGCCGCCAAATTGGGCCGGAGTCTTCATGGCAGGGACGCAGCCCGGGAAGAACTCCACCGCAGCGACAGCAGCCGCCACCGGGTCGGCAGCTGCCGGGTCAGGAGACCACGTGCGCCCCCTGGCTCAGGTTCTCATGGACCTCATCGATAAACCGACGAGTCTGTTAACCGCTGCGGTAGAGCCGGCGGATAAAGCCCAACATGACGCGGAAGTGGCACGCGTGCGGGAGGAGATGGTGCAAGCTAAGGAAAATTTGGCTGCGGAGGAAACCTGGATGGCAGCAGAACGAGCAGCCTTGGATGCTCGTGCTCAGCAGCTTCAAGCAGAAACCTTCTGGCTCTCCGTGGATCTTAACGCGTCAAACAAAGTCATGAGGAGGCGGCGTCAGAAAACTCAGTCGCGACTGCCTCTAACACTGGATCCGAGGAATCTGTTCCATACACCCAGAGCTGGAGGGAGCAACCCGCCGGAGGTAAACTGGGTCGAGACGCCCAGAGCACCAGTTCAGCCACGCACCATGGAGCCGCCGCGCATGAATACAACTCCTCCCCGTTATATATCAACACCCCCGAGTCACTTCTCCAACCCCATGGAGAACCTCATTGCGGCGTCAGCTCGTTTGGCAGCTCTCCCGATGGAAGGCGACTCGCCAGCAGCAATTGAAACCCGGAGGGTAAGAGAACTGCTTCAGACGGTTTGGCCCAGCAAGATGCATACTCCTACAATCGAGATAGGATTCATTCAACTCCTCGCCCAAGCCGAAGCCCAAGTTACAGTAGGCACATGGAATCTGCAGAGATGTCATGTAACGCTCAACGCCACAACCGGCCATATAGGCATGAGCCGGTGCGGGCTGGAGCCCTCAACTTGGCATATCAGGAGAGAATTCGTCAAGTGGTGGAACGGGCGGCTCAGATAGCAGCGGAGCAGGCGGCTCACCAGACTTTTCCGGCTTACCCAGCGACTTCGGTGGAGGCATGTGTAGTTACGAGAACCGGAGGCGTGCCTTGCCTGGTCCCAGCCATACGCAATGAACGGTTGCCCAAGGATTTCAAGGGGCCTCGTAAGGTACCGAACTACGCAGCTGTCTTACAGCCAGGGGCTTGGATTGAGAGTTATGAGATGGCTATGGAGCTGTTGGAGGTTAGTGATGCTGCAATGGCCAAGTACTTTACCATGATGTTGGATGGAACGGCTCGGACCTGGATGAAAGGATTGCCACCTAATTCCATCGGCTGATGGGCAGAGTTAAAGGCACGGTTCATCCAGAACTTTAAAGACACGTGTAAGCAGCCAATGTCAATTGTGGACCTGACCAATTGCAAGCAAGAGGATGGAAAATCTACGACTCATTGGGTGCACCGGGTCAAGGAAATAATACATTCGTCTGATAAAATGGACGCTGATTCAGCAGTTTTGATGTTGGAGAAGAATTGCCGTTTTGAGCCCCTGAAGCAGAAGTTGGGGCGGCTTACGAGACTGTAATGACATGAGAACGTTGATGGCGGCTCTTGTCAAGTATGTCGATTCTGATACCACCAAAGACCCGGCGTCTAATGAGGAAAAAGCAAGAAAGGGAAAGAAGAACGGCAATGGCAAGGGTCACCAGCATAACCCGGCAAATCAAGGAGGTAATAAGCATAAGTCTGATGAGTTTGTTGCTAATACTAATGCACAGGGCGGTAATCAGCGGCGCAAGGGCAGACAGCCCCCTCGATCGGGCGGGTCAGGTCCCACCCTTGAGCAGCTGTTGAACGAACCTTGTCCTAAACACGGCACCAGGGAGAAGCCAGCTACCCACTTGTGGAAGGATTGTACGATCATGAAGGCATTTAAAAATTCAAACGCGTTTGATGGGGGTCATGGTCCGGGTGGCGGCTCAGGCGGCTTTCAGGGCCCGGGCGCCGGTTCAAGTGGAGGAGGTTTTCATGGTCATCCTGGTCACCAGGGGGGATATAATCAGCAACACAACCAAGGGAATCAACAGCAGCAACAATCTGGCTATCAGAGCAACCCGAAGCAGTTGAGTAGCGGACAGTAGCATGTCTTTACTACCAGTTTATGTAAGAGAGACCAGAAACTCCACAACAGGGCCGTCAATGCCGTTGAACCGGCAATCCCATGTTATCTACGTTGGTCGGAGCAGCTTATTGTGTGGAGCAGAGAGGATCACCCGCCCCGGGTTGATAATCCGGGTCACTTGGCTTTGGTAGTGGCACCTCAGGTTGGTGGGTACAAGTTTACTAAGGTACTCATGGATGGAGGTAACAGCATCAACATCCTTTACTATGAGACGTTCCGCCGGATGGGATTGACGGATAAAAATCTTAAACAATCCAACACTGTTTTTCATGGTGTAGTACCCGGTAAGTCAGCATACCCAGTTGGTAAGATCGAGCTGGAGGTAGCCTTTGGGGATGAGTATGACTCCAGGGCAGAAAAATTAACCTTTGAAGTGGTTAAGATCAAAAGCCCATATCATGCTCTGTTTGGGCGACCGGCTTATGCCAAGTTCATGGCTCGGCCATGTTACATGTATTTACAGCTCAAGATGCCAGGTCACAAGGGAAGCATTACAGTCCATGGGAGCCGGAAGATCGCCTTGGAATGTGAAGAGGGGGATGCTGCCTATGCTGAATCCGTTTGTGCGATAGAGGAGTTGAAATTCTATATGGATCATGTTGACCCGGAGGACATGATGTCATTAAAGAAACCAACCACAGAGCATGAGCCAGAGTTGAAGTTCAAATCAGCTGATGACACTAAGATGGTTGACTTTGTGCCTGGCAACTCATCCAAACAGTTCATCATCAGCGCAAACTTGGATCCGAAATAGGAAAGCGTGCTCATCGAGTTCATCCATGAGAACCAGGACATCTTTGCATGGAAACCTTCAGACATGCCGGGTGCCCCGAGGGAACTCGCTGAGCACACTCTTAATATCGATCCAAAGTTCAAGCATGTCAGACAGTTTCTTCGGCGGTTCAATGAAGAAAGGCGTAAGGCCATTGGAGAAGAGGTGGCCCGACTCTTAGCGGCCGGGTTCATTGTGGAGGTCTTTCACCCAGAATGGTTAGCTAACCCGGTGCTCGTGCTCAAAAAGAATGGCACCTGGCGTATTTGTGTGGATTACACAGATTTAAACAAGGCATGTCCGGCTGATCCTTTTGCTCTTCCCCGTATTGATCAGATTATTGATGCTACGGCGGGTTGTGCACGGTTGAGTTTTTTAGATGCTTACTCCGGGTATCATCAGATTAAGATGGCAGTTAAGGATCAAGAGAAAACAGCGTTCATAACACCTTTTGGGGCTTTCTGCTATGTGTCTATGCCTTTTGGGCTCAAGAGTGCTCAGGCGACTTACCAACGGTGTGTGCAGAATTGTCTCCATGATCAAATTGGGCGCAATGTTCATGCCTATGTGGATGATATAGTAGTGAAATCCTGGGAAGAGGAAACCTTGGTCACAGACTTGAAAGAGACTTTTGATAATCTTCGGGTGTACAAGATGATGCTTAACCCGGCCAAATGTGTTTTTGGAGTGCCAGCCGGCAAGCTTTTGGGTTTTCTGGTGTCTAACCGAGGCATTGAAGCTAACCCGGAGAAGATCAAAGCAATTACATCCTTGGCCAAACCAACCTGCGTCAATGATGTTCAACGACTGGCGGGTCGTGTGGCTGCTTTGAGCCGGTTCATAAGCCGGTTAGGGGAAAAGGCTATGCCTCTGTATCAGTTGATGAAGAAAACAGATGTGTTTGTTTGGAGTGATGCTGCAAACGCCGCTTTTGAAGATCTGAAGGCACAACTAGCTGAGCCACCGGTCCTAGCTGCTCCAATTGAGAAAGGGCCGCTATTGTTATATGTAGCTGCCAACTCACGGGCTGTTAGCGTGGCTATGGTGGTAGAGCGCAAGGAGGCTGGCAAAGAGCATCCGGTTCAACAGCCGGTTTATTATGTTAGCGAAGTGCTAATTGAGTTTAAGCAACGATATCCACATTGGCAGAAGCTTGTTTATGGGGTGTTCATGGCAAGCTGGAAGCTTAAGCATTACTTTCAGGGACATCCAATCACTGTGGTTAGCTCTGCTCCTTTGGGGACATTATTCAAAACAGAGAAGCTACAGGGCGAGTTGCCAAGTGGGCAATTGAGCTTGGGTCTCATGGGCTGAAGTATGTTGCACTCACTACAATTAAGTCTCAAGCCCTGGTTGACTTCATCAATGACTGGACAGAGATGCAAATGCCAGTAGAAAAGCCGGACAACACATATTGGACTATACATTTTGATGGGTCCAGGCAATTGGAGGGCTCGGGGGCTGGAGTTGTATTAACTTCCCCATGAGGTGATAAATTTTGTTATGTGTTACAATTGATGTTTCCGTGCACTAACAACGCAGCAGAGTATGAAGCATTGCTCCATGGTCTTCGAGTGGCAAAGGACATGAGCTTGAGCCGAGTCAGATGTCTTGGTGATTCGGATCTAGTGGTTCAACAGGTGTCTGGCAAGTGGGATTCCAAAGACCCTCTCATGGCGGCTTATCACCGAGAGGTCGATGCTGTTGCAGGATATTTTAAAGGCTATCAGGTGGAATACATTGACCGTCAAAAGAACGAAGCAGCTGATGCTTTGAGCCAGCTGGGGTCTCAAGTAAGCCGGTACCACCCAACACCTTTTTATATGTTTTGCATAACCCCTCTGTCAAATTGCCCACAGAAGAAGATTTAGCTGTTCCTGACCCGGAGGCGCAGTTGGTGGCGGCTCTTCATGTCATCCCAGATTGGACGGTGTCGTTCTTGGCTTACATGACCCAGGGAGAATTGCCGACGGATGAGACCCTGGCTCGACAGATAACCCGGCGGTCTAAGTCCATGATGATTTCGGGTGGAGAGTTATTTCATCGCAGTGTTTCTGGAGCGTTTCAACGGTGTGTTTCCCCCGAAGAAGGTCAAGAAATCCTTCGTGAGATCCATGAAGGTGATTGTGGTCATCACGCCGGGTCAAAATCTTTGGTGGCCAAGGCGTTTCGTCACGGTTTTTACTGGCTGGCGGCTCACGCTGATGCGTAGGATCTAGTCAGTAGATATGACGGATGTCAGAAATTCGCACGACGGGCGCATGTGCCGGCTCAAGAGCTCCGGATGATTCCAATCACTTGGCCATTTGTAGTCTGGGGGCTTGACATGGTGGGACCTTTCAAAAGGTCTAAGGACAAGAAGACACATCTCCTGGTGGCTGTTCATAAGTTCAATAAATGGGTTGAGGCAGAGCCTGTGAGTAAGTGTGATGCAGCCACGGCGGTTCAGTTCATGAAGAAAATAATCTTCCGTGTCGGTTTTCCACACAGTATTATCACGGACAATGGCACCAATCTATCCCAAGGGGCTATGGAAGAGTTTTGTCAGCGAGAGCACATCCGGCTTGATGTTTCTTCTGTAGCTCATCCTCAATCCAATGGGCAAGCTGAGAGAGCCAATTAGGAAATTCTGAAAGGGCTAAAACCCCGGCTTATGGTTCCTTTACAGCGAACGTCGGGTTCTTGGGTAGAGGAGTTGCCTTCAGTGTTATGGAGCATCAATACTACACCCAACAGGTCTACGGGTTACACACCCTTCTTCATGGTTTATGGGGCAGAAGCGGTATTGCCCGGTGACATCCGTCATGACTTGCCCCATGTGGCGGCTTATGTTGAAGCTAACAATGAAAAAGCCAGACAGGATGCGCTTGACTTGCTGGATGAAGAAAGAGACTTAGCAGCAGCACGATCAACAATCTATCAACAGGACCTGCGTCGTTATCACAGCCGCCGGGTTAAGACCAGGACTTTTCAGGAAGGCGACTTGGTGCTCCGGCTCATCCAAGATCTTTCAGATGCACACAAGTTATCCCCACCTTGGGAAGGACCCTTTATGGTCAGTAAAAATTTAAACAATGGGTCTTACTACCTCATTGACGTTCGAGAGCATGCAGACTCACGTAAGTCGGAAGAGGAGACCCGCTGGCCGTGGAACATTGCTCAACTTCGGCCGTACTATACCTGAGCCACCGGCTCTCATCCTGTACATATGTTCATCCTGTATATACGATGATAAGAAATAAAGTAAGACCATCGGTCTCTTTTCTTTTCAAAGATTATGCATCTTTATTACTTTTTCACAAATGACTATTAAGGAGCTGATCATATTTGAATCAAATTTACCCCTTTCTAGTCCGGCTTATGATCGTATTCGAATCTAGATGTAAGTATCATGATCACTTGGGGGCTTCCTGTTCAAACATAGGTCGTATTTGAACCAAAGAGAACATAGCTGTCGTAACCCTTTTGATCGGCTCAAGGCCAAACTCACTTGGGGGCTTCTTGATCGTATCCGAATCATAGCTTAACCCCTTTTGAGCCGACTTGGATCATATTTGAATCAGGGTCGTTAAAAACCTCTCAAGGTCATTTGGGGGCTTCCTGTTCAAACATAGTCATATTCGAACCAAAGAGAACATAGCTGTCGGTACCCTCTTGATCGGCGCAACGCCATAGCCACTGGGGACTATATGGTCATATTCGAACCTTAGCTTAACCCCTTTGGTCCGGTTTACTGATCGTATTCGAATCAGAAACCCCCAATCTTTTAAATACATAGTTAAAATTATGTTTGTTATCTGTTGCTTGCCTTTGAATTTTTGTTGTTCCAATATTACAAATGAGATGGCTTGATTCTCTTCGCCGGCTCAATTATTGAACCACACAACCGCCCGGGTTATCGAAGCCAGTGGTCTAAGGATCCGAAGTTACAAGCTACTGAGATATGATGATTATTGAATGTTCAAGGTGTTTCAATTTTTATATTGAATTCTCAAATTCATCACCCAGTTTATTTAAACCGGTGATCTAAGGATCACCAAGGACAAGGTATGGTTTTTACTTACACGTGCTTATCGGCTGCGTTAACTTCAGAGTTGGTATTAAACCTTATCCTTTATTTATATTTGTCTCTGTTTTTTGAGGTGGAAATATGAGCTGTAAAAGAGGTGTTTAAACCCAGTTGTTTCTAAACCGCCTTGCCAGGTCTTTCCTTTTTCCTTGTGTTCACAGGAACAGAGTTTAAACATTGCAGAGACAAGTGTTAAACAAGGCATAAGAAAAGCATTAAAACATTGGCACCCGGAAGCACAGATTCACATAGAAGCGTTTTATGCGCGATGGCATAAGCAAACATGCAGTGTTTTTAACAGCTAAAGCTATTACAAGGCTTTCTAAAGCCCATGAAGATGATCGTTGTCCTTCCCTCACCGGCTCAACATCTTGAATCTGCTGGAAGTTGGGTTTTGACCAGTCATAGCCATTCATGGCGACAAATTCAGCTTCATCATCAATCAGGCCGACCGGATCAACCTCCGGGGCAAATGTGTCTTCTCTCACCGGTGGGATCAAGTCGGTTACTTTATAGGAAGGAGGGGCCATCTTCTTATTTTCACTGTCAAAACCCGGTTGATACTTGTCCACATTGGTGTCATCTCCAAGGCTAGTCGCCTGAGGCCGGACTTCACGGACGCAGGCTATAAAGTCATCCTGATCAAAAGGAGACCCGTCCTCCTGCACGGTAGGATAACCGCTTGCCACGTCTGCCGGGTCTAGATCTCGTACCCAAGCCTTGGAGCGGCTTAGGGCAGTCAATGCTCTGGCTCGCACGCAGGAGCGTTTCACCTCTTGGAATCTGGCAGGGAGAATGGACAGGCTCTTCAGGACGTCACTGATCCAGTTAGACCCTTGATTAGTAGGAGAGATGGCTGCCAGAGCTCGTTGTGCGCCGATATACAATTGTGCAGTTAAAGTGTATACGGTTTTCATCTTAATCAACGAGTCTTGGTCTAGATTCTTACTTCGCGGACCTACACGCATTTTTCACAGAGTCAGTTAACGTATCATATTCCGGCTTGATAGGAAACACATATGAAAGGTCAAATTAGAAAGCTTACCAAAGATACCAGTGACCATCTGAGACACCCGGCCTTTTAAACTGTTCAGTTCGGTTGAAATTTCCTTCAGAGCAGTTTCGGTTGTCTCAGCTCGCTGGGTCAGAAGTATCTTCTCATCTGCCCACATTTTCTCTTTGACAGCAAAGTCAGTCTTCAACTTCTCCATTTCAGAAAGACTTATTTGCAGTTGGGAGGTGGAAGATTTAATTTCTGATTCCTGGTTCGCTAGCCGGGTCTTTGTATCAGTCAGTTGGGAGTTCAGTTCAGACAATGCATTCTGTGAAAACATTCAGATAAATCAAGACTTGGTTTCAAAATTCCAGTATCCAATTTCAAAGATTCAAGTCTCAAATACTTTATGAATAAACCACTTGACACTTGGGGGCTAATGTATGTCAAATCAAATTTGTATGACTCTACCAACATATTTGAAGTCCCAAGTCCTTTACAAAGTAACAACACTTGGCACTTGGGGGCTAATGCACGCAGTTCAGCAAGTTTTTCAAGTTTAAACCGGAATATTAAGTATTTTACAGATGGCGTTCAATTCTGAAGTACCGATTCATTAATGATTAAATAAACCGGTCCTTGGGGACTACGGGTGAAGTCTTGTTCTACTAATATCAAGCAAAGATTCAGAGGTAAAAGTATCAGTCTATATTGTAAGTCTATAGGTTATTCTGTTTCTCTCATAATCTACAGACTTGGGGGCTGAAGGAATGTTGATAAACCGGAGATTACATACCTCATACTTCAATTGAAGCTGCTTGACCATCTCAATCTCAGAATCACGACTGGAGTGTACATGACTGAGATAGCCGGATAAGATATCACTGGCGTTAAGACGGTCATAATTGGCAACATCAAGACGAACCTTCCACCTCTCCAAAGCTTCTTTCTTAGCGGTGCACCGTGCCAAAACTGTCGGGTTCCCCGGCTCAACATAGCGGCTCCCAGTAATTTGAACATCTTGAACATGGGGAGACAGTGGGCCGGTTGAGCTTGATGGACCAGCTGTAGAAGAGTTAATAGTGTTCTTGACAAGGGATGGCTCTGGAGGATTTGCTTCATGAATAATAGGCGGTTCATCTGGGGCGACAGTCAATGGAGAAGGTGGCCTAGCCGGCTCAGATGCTAGTACTGGCGGATCTTCCATTGGTTTTGTTGCCTTCACTTTTTTGGACTTAGCTGGACCACTGAAGAAAAATATTTCAGAATAATCAGCATTAAGATAACAATTGATCAAACTCAGAAGAAAAGAGCATTTTTAATTACCCAGGAGCAGTCTTGAAAGCCGGAAATTGTGTTTGTGATGAGTCGCCCGAAGAACGAGACACCTCCTGAAAAGGTAAATGAAAGGAGTTAAAGGAAATACAAGGAGCAGGATTCATCAAAACGGGTTAAAGACAGTAATAATTAAACCTCGTTCGGGCGTTTCCGAGGAGTCTGTTGAAGGACAACAGCCGGTTCATCCTCAATTCCAACTTCACGGCGGCTTTCATGTTGCTGTTTTTCCAAATGAAAGTTGGGATCCAAGTGAGCTAAAGGGTTATAAAACCTTACTTTACGGATCACTCGACGAACTTTGTGTCTTGGTAAGGGCTCTGAGTCGGAGGAAATAATAGTTACCTCTACTTCCTCAGCCTGACTGGCCCAGTGTCATCCTGGTAAGGATCAGTGTCAATAAGAGTGTTAAAAAATTGGCCAAGGGAGTCAAGGGCTACCTCCGAGTCAGACGAGTCGTCAAGCTTCATTAAATCTTCAGCAGTGGTTTTCTTCTTCTTCTTGGATTTCCGGGCTGTTTTCTTGGCGTTCATGGCGGCGAGTTTCACCTTCTTGGCAGCTTCGTGATCATATTTCACCTTCCAGAAGTCAGAATTGGCCTATAAAGACAAGAAGAAAGATCAATATTAAGTACTAATAGCCAAAAAAACACAAAGAAAAAAAGAGATTAGAATGTACTTACTTCTGGCATCGGATTAATCTTGCAGAAGGGACTTAACCCAACAATACTGCAATCTTCGTACTTCCCATTTACCAAAAGGGTCGACATCGAAACAATGTCTTCTTCGGTGAGTTCAACTTGGCTGTGACGAAGAGGGTGGTCCGGGCTACCGTCATACTCATACATCAGTTGAGATCGACGACTTAATGGAATAACCCGCCGTGAGATCCAGCAACGGGTCAGGTCTACTCCAGTTAGACCATTACCCAATAAGCCGTTCATTCTTCTAATGGAGGGAAGAAGCTTCCTACGTTCAGCGATGGTAAGCTTATCCGGAAGGGGGAACTTGGAGTCGAGATGGTTAGGGCGATAACCCGGCAAAGGCTTCTCGTTTGCTGGAGAAGTATCCTGACAATAAAACCAAGTTTGGTTCCAATCTTTTGGGTGGCTCGGTAAGACGATGAGAGGAAAAACGGCACCCTGACGGCGCTGAATTGAAATGCCTCCAAGTTCTAAGCTAGAACCGTTGGTGCATTCATTCTGGCGATTCAGATGAAAGTACTCTCTAAACAATTCTACAGTGGGCTCTTGCTGAAGATACGCCTCACAGAGCACTTGGAAGTTACAGATATTGGAAATAGAGTTGGGTCCAAGGTCTTGAGGATGGAGTTTGAAAAAATGAAGGACCTCTCTGAAGAATTTTGAACCGGGCGGTGAAAATCCCCGGTTCATGTGGTCAGTAAAGATAATCACTTCTCCATCTTTCGGATTGGGACGTTCTTCCTCCGGGTCAGGAGCACGATAAGACATGACATTCTTTGAAGGCAGAAACCCAACGATGAAGAATTCTTTTAGCCGTTCCTCAGTTACGGAAGAAGGAACCCAGTTACAGATGGTCGGTGACTTCGACGACATGATGAGTAACGAACTGAAAAATAAATAACAATATGGCGGTTCAGTCTATGGTCAATTATAAAGCAAGTAATGGCGGTTTAACTAAGGGATAATGGTATATAGGGAAAAGAAAGCCGGAGTGGTAAGCCGCCATGACTACAGATTTTCTCAGAAGGCAGAATTCAGTTAAGTGTTGGCATAAACAAGTTTCACCAAGTTCTTATTATCATTTTTGGATCAAAGGGTTGTTTCAAAAAGGGAAATATTCTAGACCTAAAAAACATAGTACAGAGGAGTTCGTCGACTATAATGAAGCATCTGTACAGGTAAAAGGGATCTACTGATATCAAAAACGAAGGCCAAACAGCTACCGCACAAGTTATATATCTTTTCTGGATCAAAATAAGTTGCGGAGAAGATCTACAAGATGGCCCGTGATGAACAGATGAAGAATACTGAAGAACTCGTGAAACCTAGAAACGGATCTAGGTACGGGAGAGAGAGGAAAGCTTACAGGAAGCAGGCCTACCGCGAAAAGTCGCCGCGTTCTCTGGATGAACTCAGGGTGATGCAGTGGCCAAGCTTGATGACGACGATGAGACTTGCGGCGGCGGCGGAGCTCGAGCAGCGACGGAGGTTGCGAGAGGAAGAAGATGAGGAAGAAAGGAGAATGGGAAGGACCGGCCGCGTGCCTATTTATAAGGGCAGATGCGAACAGGCGAGCGCGAAAATCAAGGAGTCCCAATAATAATTGTCCAACTGAACCGACGCCTCAATTCTAGGAAGGCATTAAAAAATGAAAGATCCATTGTAAGATGACATCATGAAGGTTTTTTGTGTTTTCAAAAGATGGCGTCACGGCGGGTTACAGAAGTTTTTAGACAGAGGATGGATTCTGACCAAGTGTTGAAGATTGACAAAGAACAAAGTTCAGAGTCAACCTGGGGCCTAATGTTGGGGATATTACTATCAGCTGAGACCCGCCCAGGAGGGGTCGGGTCAGCTTCAATGGCGGGTTACGCAAGAAGTTCAGTAAACATCCAAGTTTGTAGTTTATTAAGTCTTATAGAAGGCCCAAAGGTCAAGGGCCGGCTTAAGGCCCGATATTGTAAAATGCCACATGTAAGGAAATACTTGTACAGAAAGACATATAAAGAAAGTCACTGAGCCGGACATGATTATGAGCCGGCCGGGACTCTGTAGGCCACCTGGCGTTAACCCGTGAATATAAGGGGACGACCCGGTGGCGGTTTAGGACAAGAAGCAACAAGTCGATAGCCAAGCCGGCGAGTTAAGACTCTTGGTGATCGAAACCCTAGCAATACCAAACCCAACTAGACATAGGCTTTTACCTTCATCGTAAGGGGCCGAACTAGTATAAAACTCTCTCGTGTCCTTTGTCCCGATTAACCCCTTTAAGCTTCCTAGTGCGATGGCCCTACGACTAAGTCCTTGCTCTAGGACATCTGTCGTGACAATTCCACGATAGTAATCGTACCCCCTAGGCCCTCGAATGATGGTTTCGATGATGCTGTTATGAGGTTGAAGGGCAAGCTTGGGTATGCTAGGAGTGACGACATCCATCGCTATGTGATTAACACCCAAAGGGTACTAAGGTGTGATCATGTTTTGCTTGTGAGAGAAGTTTAGTCAACGGGTCTACCACATTCAGATCCGTATGTATTTTGCAAATTTCTATGTCAACAATGCTCTGCACGGAGCTACTCTAGCTAATTGCTCCCACTTAAAATATGTATCCAGATTGTGACTTAGAGTCATCTGGATCAGTGTCAAAACTTGCATCGACATAACCCTTTACGACGAACCTTTTGTCACCTCCATAATCGAGAAACATATCCTTATTCCACTAAGGATAATTTTGACCGCTGTCCAGTGATCTACTCCTAGATCACTATTGTACTCCCTTGCTAAACTCAGTGTAGGGTATACAATAGATCTGGTACACAGCATGGCATACTTTATAGAACCTATGGCTGAGGCATAGGGAATGACTTTGATTCTCTTTCTATCTTCTGCCGTGGTCGGGCTCTGAGTCTTACTCAATTTCACACCTTGTAACACAGGCAAGAACTCTGTCTTTGACTGTTCCATTTTGAACTACTTCAAAATCTTGTCAAGGTATGTACTCATTGAAAAAAAACTTATCAAGCGTCTTGATCTATCTCTATAGATCTTGATGCTCAATATATAAGCAGCTTCACCGAGGTCTTTCTTTGAAAAAACTCCTTTTAAACACTCCTTTATGATTTGCAGAATAATTCTACATTATTTCCGATCAACAATATGTCATTCACATATACTTATCAAAAATGATGTAGTGCTCCCACTCACTTTCTTGTAAATACAGGCTTCACCGCAAGTCTGTATAAAACTATATGCTTTGATCAACTTACCAAAGCGTATATTCCAACTCCGAGATGCTTGCACCAGTCCATAGATGGATTGCTGGAGCTTGCATATTTTGTTAGCACCTTTAGGATTGACAAAACCTTCTGGTTGCATCATACACAACTCTTCCCTAATAAATCCATTAAGGAATGCAGTTTTGTTTATCCATTTGCCAGATTTCATAAAATGCGGCAATTGCTAACATGATTTGGATAGACTTAAGCATAGATATGAGTGAGAAACTCTCATCGTAGTCAACACCTTGAACTTGTCGAAAACCTTTTGCGACAATTCTAGCTTTGTAGATAGTAACACTACTATCAGCGTCTGTCTTCCTCTTGAAGATCCATTTAATCTCAATGGCTCGCCGACATTGGGCAAGTCAATCAAAGTCCATACTTTGTTCTCATACATGGATCTCATCTCAGATTTCATGGCCTCAAGTCATTTCGTAGAATCTGGGCTCATGATCGCTTCCTCATAGTTCGTAGGTTCATCATCGTCAAGTAACATGACCTCCAGAACAGGGTTACCGTACCACTCTGGTGCGGATCTCACTTTGGTTGACCTACGAGGTTCGGTAGTAACTTGATATGAAGTTACATGATCATCATCATTAACTTCCTCACTAATTGGTGTAGGAGTCACAGGAACAGATTTCTGTGATGAACTACTTTCCAATAAGGGAGCAGGTACAGTTACCTCATCAAGTTCTACTTTCCTCCCACTCACTTCTTTCGAGAGAAACTCCTTCTATAGAAAGGATCCATTCTTAGCAACGAATATCTTGCCTTCGGATCTGTGATAGAAGGTGTACGCAACAGTAACTTTTGGGTATCCTATGAAGATGCACTTTTCCGATTTGGGTTTGAGCTTATCAGGATGAAACTTTTTCACATAAGAATCGCAACCCCAAACTTTAAGAAACGATAGATTAGGTTTCTTGCCAAACCATAGTTCATACGGTGTCGTCTCAACGGATTAGACGGTGCCCTATTTAATGTGAATGCAGCTGTCTAATGCATAACCCCGGAATTATAGTGGTAAATTGGTAAGAGACATCGTAGATTGCACTATATCCAATAAAGTCCGGTAATGACGTTTGGACACACCATTATGTTGTGGTGTTCCAGGTGGCACGAATTTGTGAAACTATTCCACATTGTTTTAATTGAAGACCAAACTCGTAACTCAAATATTTGTCTCCGCGATCAGATCGTAGAAACTTTATTTTCTTGTCACGATGATTTTCCACTTCACTCTAATGTTCTTTGAACTTTTCAAATGTTTCAGACTTATGTTTCATCAAGTAGATATACCCATATCTGCTCAAATCATCTGTGAAGGTCAGAAAATAACGATACCCGCTGCGAGCCTCAACATTCATCAGACCGTATACATCAGTATGTATTATTTCCAATAAGTCAGTTGCTCGCTCCATTGTTCCGGAGAACGGAGTCTTAGTCATCTTTCCCATGAGGCATGGTTCGCAAGCATCAAGTGATTCATAATCAAGTGATTCCAAAAGCCCATCAGCATGGAGTTTCGTCATGCGCTTTACACCAATATGACCTAAACGGCAGTGCCACAAATAAGTTGCACTATCATTATTAACTTTGCATCTTTTGGCTTCAGTGTTATGAATATGTGTATCACTATGATCGAGATCCAACAAACCATTTTATTGGGTGTATGACCATAGAAGGTTTTATTCATGTAAACAGAACAACAATTATTCTCTAATTTAAATGAATAACCATATTGCAACAAACATGATCAAATCATATTCATGCTCAACCCAAACACCAAATAACACTTATTTAGTTTCAACACTAATCCCGAAAGTATAGGGAGTGTGCGATGATGATCATATCAATCTTGGAACTACTTCCAACACACATCGTCACCTCGCCCTTAACTAGTTTCTGTTTATTCTGCAACTCCTGTTTCGAGTTACTACTCTTAGCAACTGAACCAGTATCAAATGCCGAGGGGTTGCTGTAAACACTAGTAAAGTATACATCAATAACATGTATATCCAATATACCTTTGTTCACTTTGTCATCCTCCTTATCTGCCAAATACTTGGGGCAGTTCCGCTTCCAGTGACTAGTCCCTTTGCAGTAGAAGCACTTAGTCTCAGGCTTAGGACTAGACTTGGGCTTCTTCACTTGAGCAGCAACTTGCTTGCCGTTCTTCTTGAAGTTCCCCTTCTTCCCTTTGCCCTTTCTCTTGAAACTAGTGGTCTTGTCAACCATCAACACTTGATGTTTTTCTTGATTTCTACCTTCGCCGATTTTAGCATCGCGAAGAGCTTGTGAATTGTTTTCGTCATCCCTTGCATATTATAGTTCATCACAAAGTTCTACTAACTTGGTGATGGTGACTAGAGAATTCTGTCAATCACTATTTTATCTGGAATATTAACTCCCACTTGATTCAAGCGATTGTAGTACCCAGACAATCTGAGCACATGCTCACTGCTTGAGCTATTCTCATCCATCTTTTAGCTATAGAACTTGTTGGAGAATTCATATCTCTCAACTCAGGTTTTTTCTTGAAATATTAACTTCAACTCCTGGAACATCTCATATGGTCCATGACGTTCAAAACGTCTTTGAAGTCCCGATTCTAAGTTGTTAAGCATGGTGCACTAAACTATCAAGTAGTCATCATATTGAGCTAGCCAAATGTTCATAATGTCTGCATCTGCTCCTGCAATAGGTCTGTCACCTAGCGGTGCATCAAGGACATAATTCTTCTGTGCAGCAATGAGGATAATCCTCAGATCACGGATCCAATCCGCATCATTGCTACTAACATCTTTCAACATAGTTTTTCTCTAGGAACATATATAAAACATAGCGAAGCAACAACGCAAGCTATTGATCTACAACATCATTTGCAAAATACTATCAGGACTAAGTTCATGATAAATTTAAGTTCAATTTAATCATATAACTTAAGAACTCCCACTTAGATAGACATCCCTCTAATCCTCTAAGTGATCATGTGATCCAAATCAACTAAACCATGTCCGATCATCACGTGAGATGGAGTAGTTTCAATGGTGAACATCACTATGTTGATCATATCTACTATATGATTCACGCTCGACCTTTCGGTCTCCGTGTTCCGAGGCCATATCTGTTATATGCTAGGCTCGTCAAGTTTAACCTGAGTATTCCGCGTGTGCAACTATTTTGCACCCGTTGTATTTGAACGTAGAGCCTATCATATCCAATCATCACGTGGTGTCTCAGCAAGAAGAACTTTCACAACGGTGCATACTCAGGGAGAACACTTATACCTTGAAATTTAGTGAGAGATCATCTTATAAAGCTACCGCCGAACTAAGGAAAATAAGATGCATAAAAGATAAACATCACATGCAATCAATATAAGTGATATGATATGGCCATCATCATCTTGTGCTTGTGATCTCCATCTCCAAAGCACCTTCATGATCACCATCGTCACCAGCGCGACACCTAGATCTCCATCGTAACATCGTTGTCGTCTCGCCAATCTTATGCTTCCACGACTATCGCTACTGCTTAGTGATAAAGTAAAGCATTACAGGGCAATTGCATTGCATACAATAAAGCGACAACCATATGGCTCCTGCCAGTTGCCGATAACTTGGTTACAAAACATGATCATCTCATACAATAAAATTTAGCATCATGTCTTGACCATATCACATCACTACATGCCCTGCAAAAACAAGTTAGACGTCCTCTACTTTGTTGTTGCAAATTTTACGTGGCTGCTACGGGCTTAGCAAGAACTGTTCTTACCTACGCATCAAAACCAAAACGATAGTTTGTCAAGTTAGTGTTGTTTTAACCTTCTCAAGGACCGGGCGTAGCCACACTCGGTTTAACTAAAGTTGGAGAAATTGACACCTGCCAGCCACCTATGTGCAAAGCACGTCAGTAGAACCAGTCTCGCGTAAGCGTACGCGTAATGTCAGTCCGGGCTGCTTCATCCAACAATACCGCCGAACCAAAGTATGACATGCTGGTAAGCAGTATGACTTATATCGCCCACAACTCACTTGTGTTCTACTCGTGCAAATGACATCTACGCATAAAACCTGGCTCAGATGCCATTGTTGGGGAACGTAGTAATTTCAAAAAAATTCCTACGCACACGCAAGATCATGGTGATGCATAGCAACGAGAAGGGAGAGTGTTGTCTACGTACCCTCGTAGACCGAAAGCGGAAGCATTAGCACAACACAGTTGATGTAGTCGTACGTCTTCACGATCCGACCGATCAAGTACCGAACGCACGGCACCTCCGAGTTCAGCACACGTTTAGCCTGATGATGTCCCTCGAACTCCGATCTAGCGGAGTGTTGAGGGAGAGTTTCATCAGCACGACGGCGTGGTGACGATGTTGATGTTCTACCAACGCAGGGCTTCGCCTAAGCACTGCTATAGTATTGTCGAGGTGGACTATGGTGGAGGGGGGCACCGCACACGGCTAAAAGATCAAATTGATCAATTGTTGTGTCTATGGGGTGCCCCCCTCCTCCGTATATAAAGGGAGGGAGGAGGAGGGGGCCGGCCAAGAGGAGGAGGCGCGCCCAAGGGGGGGTAATCCTACTCCAAGTAGGTTTTGCCCCCCTTTCCTATTCCAACTAGGAGAAGGGGGAAGGAGGAGGTGGAGAAAAGGAAGGAGAAGGTGGGCCGCGCCCCCTCCCCTTACCCAATTCGGATTGGGGCAAGGGGGGCCGCGCGCCACCTCCTGCTGCCTCTCCTCTTCCACCACTTTGGGCCCATGAGGCCCAATAACCCCCGGGGGGTTCCGGTAACCCCCCGGTACTCCGGTATATATCCGATAACCCTCGGAACCATTCCGGTGGCCGAATATAGTCATCTAGTATATCAATCTTCATGTCTCGACCATTTCGAGACTCCACGTCATGTCTGTGATCACATCCGGGACTCCGAACAACCTTCGGTACATCAAAACTCATAAACTCGTAATATAACCATCATCGAAACGTTAAGCATGCGGACCCTACAGGTTCGAGAGCTATGTAGACATGACCGAGACACGTCTCCAGTCAATAACGAATAGCGGAACCTGGATGCTCATATTGGCTCCTACATATTCTACGAATATCTTTATCGGTCAAACAGCATAACAATATACGTTGTTCCCTTTGTCATCCGTATGTTACTTGCCCGAGATTCTATCATCGGTATCTCAATACCTAGTTCAATCTCGTTATCGGCAAGTCTCTTTACTCGTTCTGTAATACATCATCCCGCAACTAACTCATTAGTTGCAATGCTTGCAAGGCTTAAGTGATGTGCATTACCGAGAGGGCCCAGAGATACCTCTCCGACAATCGGAGTGAAAAATCCTAATCTCGAAATACGCCAACCCAACAAGTACCTTTAGAGACACCTGTAGAGCACCTTTATAATCACCTAGTTACGTTGTGACGTTTGGTAGCACACAAAGTGTTCCTCCGGTAAACGGGAGTTGCATAATCTCATAGTCATAGGAACATGTGTATGTCATGAAGAAAGCAATAGCAACAAACTAAACGATCAAGTGCTAAGCTAACGGAATGGGTCAAGTCAATCACATCATTCTCCTAATGATGTGACCTCGTTAATAAAATGACAACTCATGTCTATGGCTAGGAAACATAACCATCTTTGATCAACGAGCTAGTCAAGTAGAGGCATACTAGTGACACTTTGTTTGTCTATGTATTCACACAAGTATTATGTTTCCGGTTAATACAATTCTAGCATGAATAATAAACATTTATCATGATATAAGGAAATAAATAATAACTTTATTATTCCCTCTAGGGCATATTTCCTTCAATATGTACCTAAACTTCTTATTTTTACTTCTCTGGTGCTGAACTTCTGGCCTCTTTTGTACTGTACTGCCTGTTGTGATATAGCTAAACTTATGTGCTAACATGTGTTATGAACTTCCTGAGTTCCTGATGCTGAACTTTTTTTACTTTCTATTGCTTTTGTTTTAGATCAATGATTATGTTCCAAAACAAGGAGTGTGAAACTTCTATTAAGGATGTCGCAATATCTTTTGCTCCTCGCGGAATGCTTCAATCTAATGTGGCTGAGGTTGCACTCTACTGTCTACGTGTGAAGTACTAGGGATCGGATAAACTCAAGATGCCGTATTGGGTTTGTGTAAGTCAACCATATAGTGATTTCTTTTCTATTTTGTTCCTTATCATTTTTAGTTAAAACTTTTTTGTCTCATTTTTTATTTTCATATGTTGGTGTTGTCTGCATAATTTTAGGACAAGATTTTCAGAGGTCATTTTGATTCCCGTGTGAGGAAGTACTTCTTCGCAAGTGGTCCAGATAGCATGGATGCACATGATACGTATGCAATATCTTGTTCTTTGCCTCTGTATTAGTTTTGCACTATGATCCACTGTGTTAATATTGTTTCATTTTTCTTTGTACCATTTGATATCAATTCTCAGTTTTTAATGATTCGTGTGTTTATGTTGCTTCAGGTTGTTTTCCCCACTTTTGACCCGCCTGAGATTCCTGCTTCCATGGGTGGTGTTGGTCATTAGGTTTCGATATTTCTTGACCTGAAGAATTCAAGGTTCCTGCTTCTCGACTCCTATTATGGACCAGACGATGAATGTGCAGTACGCCTGTTTCAGCGGATGACCGACAACATCAAGAAGCTTTGGAGCGATGCCAGCAACGACAGGGAGACACCCTTCAGTCCTCTTACCATCGACCATTTCGCTCTAGATTGGATTGATGTGCCCCAGGAGCAAAACAAGTATGAGTTCCACTTTTTCTCTTTATCACTTCTGTTTATCTGTAGTTGTACTTAAGCTGCGACGTGTTTTATTTGTTGGCTTTGTTTTTCTGTTCTAACACTATTCTTTTTACTGCGTTTGATGGCAGTATCGACTGCGGATTCTTCATGCTTACGAATGTTAATTCATATCAGGATATCAAAATAAAAGAAAACGTTCTTGCAAATTATTCCCATGAAAATATCGCGGATATCAGGAAGACGTGGCTGTACTCAATCGCTTCTTCCAACCTGTTTCAGACAGACTTCCAAGCTCTGTTTGGCTACTACACATGTAAGTATTGGAACTTGGACTGCTTACCTGCACTGCATCTTTTATTCTACCTGAACTTCATATTTTTCTTTGAACTTGGACTTCTGCTTGAGATCTGGCTGGGCAGCTGGTTTCAGAAGGAGAGGAGCATTTTCTTGTACATGAACTTCATTTCTATCTTTTTTATTTTGCTTGTGTGTTTTTTTTTCAATAATTTCTTTCCTTCCATTGCTTACTTGGACATGAGCATTTCTTTCTAATTGAACTTCAGAGATGATGCCTTTCTATGGTTCTGTTAGCTATAGTTGAACGTTTTCCAGTTCATCGGTTTTATCTTGAACTGTGCCTTTGGTTGTGCCTAAACTTCATTTAGTTTTTTTAATGAAACTAATTTTTTTAGGTCAGCTTGAGTAGTAACCATGTCATCTTTATTAGTTGGACTGCACATTGCATTGTTCCTGAACTTCAGTGATATTTAATGGTGATGTTTTCTCTTCCTTTTCTTTGACAGTGGATCCGTTGGACTTGACCGATTACCACTATCATTCCTCGGGTCGCAGGAATACCAGCCTAGGGAGGAATCAATGAGTATAGCTCCGATAGAAGAGGATAGACCTCGAAACCTTATTCCTTCCAAGTTGGGTAAGCAGGCTGGTGGTATTCGTGGTACTCCAAAAACCCCTTGCTCCAGGAAGGTTGGTGTAGTCGAAGCAGCCGAAGCAGAAGTTATTTCGTCTGATGATGATTTTGAGAAGATTGCTTACCCGAAGAATGGTAAATCTGCTGCTGGTATTGTTGCTGGGAGAGGTGGGAAGAATGTTGTCATCACCAGGAGGAAACCGGCAGTTCAGTCTGGCAACATTACTTCCTCCAAGAGAGCATCAAGATTGCCTTTGAAGTGGCGTTCTCCTGTCGCTCCCCTAAAAGAATACAGTTACCCTCATCTATCCGAGGCCCGGAAGTTGAAACAGTATGTGCTTAGTGAAGAGGGTCTGGAGAAGTATTCTGAGTGAGTTTTCTTCTTCTTAACTTTGTTGCTGTCAGAGATGCTACTCTGTGTCTGAACTTCTGTTGTTGTATGTGGACTTCTGTTCATTTTCTCCCTTGCCTTGGAGTTATAGTGTCTGAACTTCTGTTGTTATATTGTCTGAACTGCCATTACTGTAGTATCTGAACTTCTGTTTTATGTCTCCTCTTGCCTTTTGAGTTATAGTATCTGAACTTTTGTTTGTTGTTGTATCTGAACTTCAAATATTTTTTACCATCCTTTTGTATTCTCCAGGACAAGCTACTGCATGTTTACCATCCCTGCGAATGTGATTGACCTCACAGGACGTGTCCTTTATACTCTTTTTGATGAAGGGTAGCAGATGGAAGGAGACATAATGGATTATCTCATAAATTTGTGGAAGGATAAGCCGGAGACCTCTGAGATATTCACTAGTGCTGACAGGGTTGTACTTAGTCCCTACTTCATACAGGTTTTAGTTCTTTGCACCCCTATCTCCCTTTTTTGCCTTAGTTTTGTTGTAGTGGCATTTGGGAGGTACTTTAATTGTGTTTTTGTGAATGCACAGTACTTCCTAGAGTATGATTTCTTCGGCGCAACAGTTCCAAAGTTTGATGCAAAAAAATATGTTGGTCTCCTCCCAATGTTTGTTCGCATGGAAGAAGACCTTCTTAACACAAAGCTGGTTAGGTTTTCATAACTCTTGATTTTTTTTAATTTCATGTGCATCCATTTGTTGAGCTTGTCAAGAAGTTTTTGTTCATGCCGGTTCTTCAATACATATGCTTTTATAGTTTGTGTTCACTGGTCCTTTCATTCTTGACAGGTTTTCTTGATTCTATTCAAGCCAATTGGCACAATGGCGCACTACAGTGTGTACGTGGTGAATAGATATCATGGGAGCATTGACATCCTTGATTCACTTCCTTGCACTAATATGGAAACGTCGCGAACGAGTTTCCACGGGGACTGTCAAAATATCGTGAGTGTTTCTTAGCCTGAACCTCCATTCACATTCTCTTCTTTGACATGAAGTTTATTATGCCTTATGTTGACAAAATATGTTGCTATCTCTGTTTTGGTAATACTGCTTGTACTGACTATCATTTGGAAGTTGAACTTCTACTATTTGTTTAGCTAGATCTTATGCAAGTGTCACTTTTTATGTACCTGAACTTAACTAATTTGGTTAACATGTTTTTGACTTCATCTTATTTTGTTATTTCTGGCAGATCAAGAGATTTGTTGGGTTGCTCAAGGAGGTGTACGGCAAGGCTGCGTACACAGCGAGCAAGCATCCTAACTGGGTGACTATTGCAAAGAGGCCGACTTTTATCGATGTTCCAAAGCAGAAGAATAATGATTGGTGTTTCTTTGCCATGAAGTTATGCTCTTCATATGATGGCGATGAGATTGTTGAATATTTTGGTGATGTGGAAGTATGTTATGTCCTTGTTCTTGTCTCATCATCCTTTTTTTCTTGTGTGTTTTTGCTGAGACGCTCCTGTTGTGGTTTTAGTTATCCGTTACTAAACCATCGTTTCATTTTCTTTTGTTTGCAGGCTGCTGCAGATGACTGGAAGGCTGAGTTCATGCACACTCTGATGTTTAGCGAGAAGAATGAAGTCATTTGTTCACGGCTTCCTAAAGAGATCCAGTCCTTTGCCCCGTGAATTTGAAGCATTAGTTTCATTGTAGATTTGATTTCGTAAAGATTTTTAGGTTTGATAATGATTGGAACAATTCCGTAAAGATTTGGTTGTAAGAATGTTTTACTGATTTGTGTATCTATAGGTGCAGCACTATTACTTATGATATTGTGGACAAATGTATTTGGTGTGAAGAATAATTTGGCTTTGTGAATTTCAATGTACTGCATCATTTTCAGTATCCATGTGTTGCATGTTTTTGCCCCAACAGATGTACCTGAACTTCTCCCTCGGTTATGGTTGAACTGCTTGATTTTTTTGTGTTGTTTATTTTTGGGCCCCAACGTATGATCGTTGACCTGAACTTCTGCTTTGAGATGTGGCTGGGCAGCTGGTTTCAGATGGATAGGATATTCTGTGTTGTGTAATGTATTGGTAATTTTGAACCCAACCAAAATGTATGCTTTTGCATAGAATCTATATTTGTTTTTTTTGTTTTTTTCAAGTGCGAATGTATTTTAGCTTTAACTTTGTGCAGAAATATTCTTGACGTTTCTTTATCTTTTGTCGGTATTGTACATGAACTTCTGCACGTATCCAAGCAGAACTTCACATTTGAACGCGTTGTCTTAGGCTTGCTAACCTTAGTTTATGCGGTGAAATTTTATTTTTAAAGTATATTTTTTCCTACATCAATTTTATATACCAGAACTTCTTCTGTAAGCTGACCTGAACTTCAAAACTGTATGATTATTTGCTGGTTGCTCTTGTATGGAATACAACACCAGCACCTCCTGCCATAATATACCAGGACTTCTGCAGTAATCTTACTTGAACTTCAGAGTGTATGTTTTTCAATTTATTACTACTTGCACTCTGCATGCAGTACATCACTAGGACAACACTTCCTCTCATAATATACCAGGACTTCTGCAGTAATATTACTTGAACTTCATAGTGTATGTTATCAGGACTTCTATTGTATAATTTCTTTGAAAGTTCAACAATAAAAGGGGATGACATAATATTCTGCACATTGACATGACATAAGTTTGCATTGTGTTAATTGACCTATTCTAACTGTTCATCAGCCTTGCGCTCCTCCTAGGCTCTGGTTGTATAGGTTTTTGCTTGACATGTACCTCTTCCTCTTCATCTTCCTCCTTCTCTTCCTCTTCATCTTCCTCTTCCTCTTCATCGTTCTCTTCCTCTTCGTCTTCCTCTTCTTCGACGGTGTCTTCATCTTCGTCTTCCTCTTCTTCGACGGTGTCTTCATCTTCGTCTTCCTCTTCTTCGACGATGTCTTCATCTTCGTCTTCCTCTTCATTTTCCACCACTTTCTTGTTGCTAGCTCTAGGTTTTGCTCTCTGTTTCTTCTCTAAATTTTTGCTTGTCTTTTCAGCATCTGCGCGCTTCGGGCATGTTCTTGCATTATGTGGTTCATACTCCTTGCATATTCAACAAAGTCTGGTGCTTGCTTTCTGTGGGTGTGGTCCCTTCTTTTGTTCCATAACTTTGGGCTGCTGTTTTTGAGATTTGGGTTGCTTGACCTCCTTGGTATTGTTTCTTTCCAAGAGTGTTGGACATGTCAGCTTGTTGTGTCCCGCAACCTGGTTGCACACAATACATTTCTTGTGTCCAAGTGGCACTCCATTCTCATCGAGCACAATGACTCTTCCTACAGGTGGTGCCTTTATTTGAGCTCTCTTGTCACTTTTCTTTACTGCAGTAATTTTCTTCCTACCCTTTGTTTCAAAATACAGCGACAGTTTCATCGTCTCTTGCTGTCGCTGCTCCATTGATTGGCCATCACCCTGCTTGCATTGGTTGGCTTCAGCGGCGGCGTTGAGCATTTTAGCTGCATAATAATGAAGGTCATCTTCAATTTCAGCGTCCTCTTCATCCATCCTTTCGTCAGCATCCGCTTGATTTGCTGAATGTATTGCATCAAGCTCTTCCACGAGCCTCTTGAGAACATAGTAGGCTCTGTCATATTGCTAGTCACATCTCATCACTTTCTTGTTAACCATCAAATTTAGCTACAGCAAGATGTCTTGCTTCGATAGCCTTGAGCTGCCATCCGATGCGGTTGTGTTGTAGTCCCTTGTATCAAAGGTTGGTTGTGATTTTGCAGTCTTTGTGTACCGTTTGTTTGGAAAATTTTCAGGCTTCAGGTAGTCCAGTATGTTCATGATGTGAAGGCAGAACATGCCGGTATTTTGTGATGAATGCAGAATACATAGTTTGTGAGCCAGGAATGAGTTTCATAAATTCTGATATGATACTACTAGTTTAGCTGTTTAATGACTTTGTTTTTCCGCTCACCTGTGTGTGTCCAAAGCTTGCATTCACACTCGTATATTTCATTCTCTGGGTCAGCTACAACCTGGAATTCATGCTTTGACCAAGAAAATCTTGATCATCATGGCCAGGCTTGTTGTGGTAGTACACAAGGTACTTAGTGTGCTCTGTTGTACGCTTTGCGCAAAATAGCGTGGCTTTTCTCATCCTATTCCTCATCTCGGTGTACACGGCTCTCGTGTACTTGGTAGACATGTCTTCCTCGTAGCCGTAAGTTGTTTTTGTCACAGGATTGGTCTGCACATGTCAAAAAGTAAGATATTAGTCGAAGCAGAGTCATGGTTTTCATTTTTCTAAATTCAAAGTGCACATGTTGAAGGTAAACAGAACATGATTTGGGTGTTTTTTTGTCATCATACCATGCTGGTCATTGTTTGCTCGTTGTCCTTCTGCATCCGAGTTTGTATGCAAGCATTGACCTGCCTAGCAAAATTGTGTAGGTTCTGGGTCCCCTTGACAAACCCTTTCTTGAGGACGTGGTTCATGCTCTCGCTTCGTTGTGTGGAAGTCATTCTAGCACAGAAAATGTTCTTGTAATATGCAGAAATCCACATCTTCCTATCACTCCAGAGCTGCATCATCATCTGGTCGTTCTCCAGGTTGTACTTGTGCACGAGTTCAGCCCAGGCATCTTCAAACTCCGTTGGCATCAGCGACCAGTTTAGTATAGCTGTGAACTCCTCTTTGAATGTTTTATACTTTTTGTATAGCAACGTGAGGTATTCCCTGTACTTCTTCATGATGTGCCAACGGCATAGCTTGTGGACGGTGTTTGGAAATGATTGTGGTATAGCTTTCGCCATCGATGGGCACTGGTCTGCATGAATTAAAAAAATGAAACTTGCTTCTTTTTTGCACTGACAGTGAACTTATGTTGTACAAGTACTTGAACTTCACATCTAGTAGTATGGCTATCTAAGAATGTCACATGTATTTTTTCTTACAACAGTGTTGCTGAACTTCTGTAGTACCAGTGCTTGAACTTCACAGGTAGCAGTAGGACTAACTAGTAGTGTCACACTCAAAAAATTTCTTACAGCAGTGTTGTTGAACTTCTGTGGTACCACTGCTTGAACTTCACATAAATAACTATATTTTTCTGAATATGTTACATATATTTTTCTTACAGCTTTTGTCCTTGAACTTATATGATTCCTGTATTTGAACTTCACATCCATAACTAATTTTTTTCTAAACATGTGACAGATAATTTTGCTTGCTTGTACTGTTTAGTTGGACTTCTGTGCTAACAGTGGTTGAACTGCTTGCTTTACATTATTTTTCAGAGAAAACCAATGTACCCAATACAGAGCCATGGACTGAAAAGATCATGAAACTTGTAGAGTTTTTTTTGAACTCACCTATTAGAATGCAAGTTGGGTTCTTGTTGTTCATGCACCGTACAAATGTATCGAACTGCCACTTGAATGAGTTTGCATCTTCATCTCTGATAAGGGAAACAACAAATATCATTGACTGCAAGTGATGGTTTGTTCCAACAAACACTCCCAGAGGCATATGAAATTTGTTGGTCTTGTATGTCGTGTCAAATGTTACGGAATCACCAAAGTCTTGATAGGCTCCTTGGCAGCTTGCATTGGACCAGAAGATGTTTTTAATTGACTTGTCCTTGTGCACTTGTATGTCATAGAAAAACTCATCATTGATCGCCTTCATGTCTTTGAAGAATGAAATGAGTTTCAATACATCATCCAAATCATCTTTACTTGCATTCATGGCTTTCTTGCAAATCACATGCAAACATGCATTTGTTATTTTTGCTTTCAAAGGGTTGTGACCTAGGATGCTATTTACATTTGCAGTATGTGGATGTTTGAATACTTACTGGTTTAGTAGGTATTGTCCGGTCATGCTTAGGAAGTAGCTTCCATCTTCATTTTCAGATAGCATGGACATGATTGTTGTGTGCTTGACATCATGGTACTGCAGGAGCTTTACGTACTCCAAAATAGTGGGGTCATAATTCTTGTGTGAGTGCAAGAATACCAGCATGTCATCAGTTTGCATGAGTTCGTGATTATGATTGTACTCAATGTCCACTGCCACACATGTTTTATCCTCCTGCACCTTCACCCTCATTCTTGCATTGCAGCATGTCCTCTACGATGTTTTGTTTCGCTTCCTGATAGCCTCTGAAACAGAAGATGTGTGTATCCCTTGGAATGCGCAAAAAATACTTGTGGTTGTCATCCCCCCCGTCTTCCTGATTCCAAAACCAGCGTGTCTGGCGTATCTGTAATAAAATTCCCTTGCTTTCTCTACATCTTGGAATCGCATCTTTAGTCTTGGTATTAGATAATCCGGGAGATCCGGCGTCTGCAGAAAAAGAAAAAAATAAACCAAACGTCACATTAAAATGCTGTTTATGAACTTGTTATCCTAGAGGGAGCAGAGAAATTTGCAGATAATACAAGATGCGTAAATAATTTTTTTGTTTTCACTTACGTGCGTGTATGATCGCAACTCAACCGGAGTCTGGTGGTGTCCCTCTGGGATGGGGCACGGCGGAGTAATCATAGCAGGATGCAGGAGTGGATCACGAGGAGGAAGGAGGGCAGAAGATGGCCTCTCTCTTGTTTGTGTCCTTTTGGCTTGAGGTGGTTGTGGAGGTATTGCGATCCTGGTCTTGGTTTGCTCTTTTGTTTTGTGAAGCAATCCATCTACCTTATGCCCCGTAGAATTCTGACCTGTAGCAGCAGCAGGATCCAATGGTGGTAGTGTGCAGAGCACTCTCCTCCGTGTGTGTGTTCCTGTTGGATTTGTCCTGGGATCCGGGTTAGTTGCTTCACTTTGGCATTGATGAGGCACACCAGGATAACCTCCAGAGTTACACGCAGGACTTGAGCTAACCCCCTGCTCCATCGGCGTGCTTGGGAGTCTGCTGGTGAATACAAAGAATCCGCGTGGGATTTCCGGCGTCACCCAATTAGGTGGAGGCGCAAAGTTGTGCGGATAGGGCTGTGACCCAGCATCTTGGAAGTCTCCATGTGTTTCGGGTGTCATCCATTTTTGGTCTGGAGCAGGTTGGTAATGTTGTTGGTGCGTTTGAGGTGTGACCCATTGAGGGGGTGGTGCAACGCGTACAGGCTTTGGATTGTGTACTTGCTGCTGGGAACTTCTAAGCTTCTTCATGCGTCTCTCATCTTGCTGACATAAAAGAAAAAATGTCTATTAGCACACAAGTTAGATCCGCCTATACATTTGTAACTGAACTTAGCATTATTCACAGCCTGAACTTCTCATATAAAAGTGGTGTTTGTTACGTCTTGAGCACGGCGTTGGTTTTCCCTTGCAGAGGAAAGGGTGATGCGGCAAAGTAGCGTAAGCATTTCCCTCAGTTTTTGAGAACCAAGGTATCAATCCAGTAGGAGGCTACGCACGAGTCCCTCACACCTACACAAAACAAATAACTCCTCGCAACCAACGCGATAAGGGGTTGTCAATCCCTACACGGTCACTTGCGAGAGTGAGATCTGATAGATATGATAAGATAATATTTTTGGTATTTTTATGATAAAGATGCAAAGTAAAATAAAAGCAAAGTAAAAATAGCTAAGTGTTGGAAGATTAATATGATGGAAGATAGACCCGGGGGCCATAGGTTTCACTAGTGGCTTCTCTCAAGAGCATAAGTATTTTACGGTGGGTGAACAAATTACTGTTGAGCAATTGACAGAATTGACCATAGTTATGAGAATATCGAGGTACGATCATGTACATAGGCATCACATCTGAGACAAGTAGACCGACTCCTGCCTGTATCTACTACTATTACTCCACACATCGACCGCTATCCAGCATGCATCTAGAGTACTAAGTTCATAAGAACAGAGTAACACTTTAAGCAAGATGACATGATGTAAAGGGATAAATTCATGCAATATGATTAAAAAACCCCATCTTGTTATCCTCGATGGCAACAATACAATACGTGCCTTGCCGCCCCTACTGTCACTGGGAAAGGACACTGCAAGATTGAACCCAAAGCTAAGAACTTCTCCCATTGCAAGAAAGATCAATCTAGTAGGCCAAACCAAACTGATAATTCAAATAGACTTTCAAAGATAACCAATCATACATAAAAGAATTCAGAAGATCCAAATATTTTTCATAGATAAACTTGATCATAAACCCACAATTCATCAGTCTCAACAAACACACCGCAAAAGAAGATTACATCGAATAGATCTCCATGAGAGAGGGGGAGAACATTGTATTGAGATCCAAAAAGAGAGAAGAAGCCATCTAGCTAATAACTATGGACCCGAAGGACTAAGGTAAACTACTCACACATCATCAGAGAGGCTATGGCGTTGATGTAGAAGCCCTCTGTGATCGATGCCCCCTCCGGCGCAGCTCTAGAACAGGCCCCAAGATGGGATCTCGTGGATACAAAAAGTTACGGTGGTGGAATTAGGGTTTTGGCTCCATATCTGATCTTTGGGGGTACGTAGGTATATATAGGAGGAAGGAGTACGTCAGTGGAGCAACAGGGGGCCCACGAGGGTGGAGGGCGCGCCTTGGGGGGGGTAGGTGCGCCCCTACCTCGTGGCTTCCCTGTTGGTTGCTTGACGTAGGGTCCAAGTCTCCTGGATCATGTTCGTTCCGAAAATCACGTTCCCGAAGGTTTCATTCCGTTTGGACTCCGTTTGATATTCTTTTTCTGCGAAACTCTAAAATAGGCAAAAAAACAGCAATTCTGGGCTGGGCCTCCGGTTAATAGGTTAGTCCAAAAAATAGTATAAAAGTGGATAATAAAGCCCAATAATGTCCAAAACAGAAGATAATATAGCATGGAGCAATCACAAATTATAGATACGTTGGAGACGTATCAAGCATCCCCAAGCTTAATTCCTGCTCGTCCTCGAGTAGGTAAATGATAAAAACAGAATTTTTGATGTGGAATGCTACTAGGCATAATTTCAATGTAATTCTTCTTAATTGTGGCATGAATATTTAGATCCGAAAGATTCAAGATAAAAGTTTAATATTGACATAGAAATAATAATACTCCAAGCATACTAACTAAGCAATTATGTCTCTTCAAAATAACATGGCCAAAGAAAGTTATCCCTACAAAATCATCTAGTCTGGCTATGCTCCATCTTCACTACACAAAGTATTCACATCATGCACAACCCCGATGACAAGCCAAGCAATTGTTTCAAACTTTTAATGTTCTCAAACTTTTTCAATCTTCATGCAATACATGAGCGTGAGCCATGGACATAGCACTATAGGTGGAATAGAATGGTGGTTGTGGAGAATACAAAAAGGGAGGAGATAGTCTCACATCAACTAGGCGCATCAATGGGCTATGGAGATGCCCATCAATAGATATCAATGTGAGTGAGTAGGGATTGCCATGCAACGGATGCACTAGAGCTAAAAATGTATGAAAGCTCAACAAAAGAAACTAAGTGGGTGTGCATCCAACTTGCTTGCTCATGAAGACCTAGAGCACTTGAGGATGCCCATTGTTGGAATATACAAGCCAAGTTCTATAATGAAAATTTACCATTAGTATATGAAATTGACAAAACAAGAGACTCTCTATCATGAAGATCATGGTGCTACTTTGAAGCACAAGTGTGGAAAAAAGGATAGTGGCATTGTCCCTTTTATTTTTTATTCTTTTATTTGGCCTTTCTTTTTTTCTTCTTTTTTTCTTTTTTTTTAATTTGGCCTTTCTCTTTTTTTATTTGGGACAATGCTCTATTAATGATGATCATAACACTTATAATTATTTACAATTCAAAGATTACAACTCGATACTAGAACAAAGTATGACTCTATATGAATGCCTCCAGCGGTGTACCGGGATAGCAATGATGCATGAGTGACTTATATGAAAGAATTATGAACGGTGGCTTTGCCACTACTAATATGTCAACTACATGATCATGCAAAGCAATATGACAATGATGGAGCGTGTCATGATAAACGGAACGGCGGAAAGTTGCATGACAATATATCTCAGAATGGCTATGGAAATGCCATGATAGGTAGGTATGGTGGCTGTTTTGAGGAAGGTATATGGTGGGTGTATGATATCGGCGAAAGGTGCGCAGTATTAGAGAGGCTAGCAATGATGGAAGGGTGAGAGTGTGTATACTCCATGGACTCAACATTAGTCATGAAGAACTCACATACTTATTGCAAAAATCTATTAGTTATCGAAGCAAAGTACTACACGCATGCTCCTAGGGGGATAGATTGGTAGGAAAAGACCATCGCTCGTCCCCGACCGCCACTCATAAGGAGGACAATCAATAAATTCATCATGCTCCAACTTCTTAACATAACAGTTCACCATACGTGCATGCTACGGGAATCACAAACTTCAACACAATCATTTCTCAAATTCACAACTACTCAACTAGCACTACTCTAATATCACCATCTCCATATCTCAAAACAATTATCAAGCATCAAACTTCTCTTAGTATTCGAAACACTCATAAGAAAGTTTTTACTAATCTTGAATACCTAGCATATTAGGATTATTTAAGAAAATTACCATGCTATTTAAGACTCTCAAAATAATCTAAGTTAATCATGAGATATCAATAGTTTCTATAAAACAAATCCACCACCATGCTCTAAAAGATATAAGTGAAGTACTAGAGCAAAACTATATAACTCAAAAGATATAAGTGAAGCACATAGAGTATTCTAATTATTTTCGAATCATGTGTGTCTCTCTCAAAAGGTGTGTACAACAAAGATGATTGTGGTGAACTAAAAAGCAAAGACTCAAATCATACAAGACGCTCCAAGAAAATTACATATTATGTGGTGAATAAAAATATAGCTCCAAGTAAAGTTACCGATGGAAGTAGACGAAAGAGGGGATGCCTTCCGGGGCATCCCCAAGCTTTGGATTTTTGGTGTCCTTAGATTATCTTGGGGCTGCCATGGGCTTCCCCAAGCTTAGACTCTTGCCACTCCTTGTTCCATAATCCATCAAATCTTACCCAAAACTTGAAAACTTCACAACACAAAACTTAAAGTAGAAAATCTCGTGAGCTCCGTTAGCGAAAGAAAACAAAACACCACTTCAAGGTACTGTAATAAACTCATTATTTATTTATATTGGTGTTAAAACTACTGTATTCCAACTTCTCTATGGTTTATAAACTATTTTACTAGCCATAGATTCATCAAAATAAGCAAACAACACACGAAAAACAGAATCTGTAAAAAACAGAACAGTGTGTAGTAATCTGTAGCTACCGCAAGATCTGGAACCCCAAAAATTCTAAAATAAATTTCTGGACGTGAGGAATTTATCTATTAATCATCTTAAAAAATAATTAACTAAATATCACTTTCCAAATAAAGAAGGGAGCAGTTCTCGTGAGCGCTAAAGTTTCTGTTTTTTACAGCAAGATTAACAAGACTTTCCCCAAGTCTTCCCAACGGTTCTACTTGGCACAAACACTAATTAAACACAAAAAACACAACCAAAACAGAGGCTAGATAAATTATTTATTACTAAATAGGAGCAAAAAGCAAGGAATAAAAATAAAATCGGGTTGCCTCCCAACAAGCGCTATCGTTTAACGCCCCTAGCTAGGCATAAAAGCAAGGATAGATCTAGGTGTTGCCATAATAGTAAGATAGATCATTAAAACTCATTTCATATTATCTACGTTCGGCAGCAAGTTTTATTTGAGGCAAGCAAAAATAATCAAAAGGGCTAAATTTAAAGGGACAAAAGTCCCCAAGATCAACTTTGGGAGGTATAGGTTCCTCCTTTGGCCCTTCGTATTGCACAACCAATTCATCATTGTAAGCATTCATTTGACAGAACTTGTGAGCCTATACTCTAGAGAATATCCTAGTTCATTATTTCGTATGGCCAAATCATCATTAAGTTCAGAAATTCTATCAACTAAAACATTGGTAGGAACCCTTTTTCTAAGATTTTCATTGAAAGCAACATAGTCTAGAGATTGAAAACGCATTATTTCTTCTTGATAAAAAATGATAGCCTCTATGGGAGGACGGCAAGAGTCCACCCTATAATGCGCAAAGTTTTCTTTGGCCCCTTTTATTATGAATCTAAACTCATGAGCCCAAAAGATAGTAGCGGCACACTTAACATAAGAATGCTCAATATTAGAAAATTCTAGGAAAATCCTTTGTATGCAAGGGTGCATGTGCATGAATTGTCTTTCAAGTTCAACTACAAGCATGGAAATAGCGTCCGCAAGACTACTAGTTCTATGAAGGATAGAACTACCCATAGAAGGTAAAGCACCGGCACAAGTAAAGAAATCTTGAATAACTCCTTTTCCAATAATATTACCACTACCAATACGGAATTTTTTTGTATGTAAGACAAGGGGTTCTTCAGCAGGAGCATCAGAATTTTTCATGATGTTATTATTGTCCATATCGACAATAATTTCCCCAATTTCAGACATAACGGCAGAAGGTGCAAAGGGCAAAAAGAGGCAAATAGAGAAAGAGAGGGAGGATAGAGAGAGAGAGGGCGAATAAAACGGCAAGGGTGAATGTTGGAAATATGCCCTAGAGGCAATAATAAAATGGTTATTATTATATTTCTTTGTTCATGATAATTGTCTATTGTTCATGCTATAATTGTGTTATCCGGAAATCATAATACATGTGTGAATACATAGACCACAACACGTCCCTAGTGAGCCTCTAGTTGACTAGCTCGTTGATCAAAAGATAGTCATGGTTTCCTGACTATGGACATTGGATGTCATTGATAACAGGATCACATCATTAGGAGAATGATGTGATGGACAAGACCCAATCCTCAGAATAGCTCAAAGATCGTGTAGTTCGTTTGCTATAGCTTTTCTGAATGTCAAGTATCATTTCCTTAGACCATGAGATTGTGCAACTCCCGGATACCGTAGGAGTGCTTTGGGTGTGCCAAACGTCACAACGAAACTGGGTGACTATAAAGGTACACTACGGGTATCTCCGAAACCTAAGCTGTCGTTTCTAAAAGTTTGGGGATGTGATGCTTATGTCAAGAAACTTCAACCTGAAAAGCTCGAACCCAAGTCGGAAAAATGCGTCTTCATAGGATACCCTAAAGAAACTATTGGGTATACCTTCTACCTCAGATCCGAAGGCAAGATCTTTGTTGCCAAGAATGGATCCTTTCTAGAGAAAGAGTTTCTCTCGAAAGAAGTAAGTGGGAGGAAAGTAGAACTCGATGAAGAATTACCTCTTGAACCGGTAAGTGGCGCAGCTCAAGAAAATGTTGCTGAGGTGCCTGCACCGACTAGAGAGGAAGTTAATGATGATGATCATGAAACTTCAGATCAAGTTGCTACTGAACTTCGTAGGTCCACAAGGACACGTTCCGCACCAGAGTGGTACGGCAACCCTGTCTTGGAAATCATGTTGTTAGACAACGGTGAACCTTCGAACTATGAAGAAGCGATGGCGGGCCCAGATTTCAACAAATGGCTGGAAGCCATGAAATTCGAGATAGGATCCATGTATGAAAACGAAGTATGGACTTTGACTGACTTGCCCGATGATCGGTGAGCCATAGAAAATAAATGGATCTTTAAGAAGAAGACAGACGTGGATGGTAATGTAACCATCTATAAAGCTCAACTTGTTGCTAAGGGTTATCGACAAGTTCAAGAGGTTGACTACGATGAGACTTTGTCACCCGTAGCGAAGCTGAAGTCCGTCCGAATCATGTTAGCAATTGCCGCATTCTATGATTATGAGATATGGCAAATGGACGTCAAAATGGCATTCCTTAATGGTTTCCTTAAGGAAGAATTGTATATGATGCAGCCGGAAGGTTTTGTCGATCCTAAGAATGCTGACAAGGTGTGCAAGCTCCAACGCTCGATCTATGGGCTGGTGCAAGCATCTCGGAGTTGGAACATTCGTTTTGATGAGATGATCAAAGTGTTTGGGTTTACGCAGACTTATGGAGAAGCCCGCATTTACAAGAAAGTGAGTGGGAGCTCTGTAGCATTTCTCATATTGTATGTGGATGACATACTGTTGATGGGAAATGATATAGAATTCTTGGAAAGCATAAAGGCCTACTTGAACAAGTGTTTTTCAATGAAGAACCTTGGAGAAGCTGCTTATATATTAGGCATCAAGATCTATAGAAATAGATCGAGACGCCTCATTGGTCTTTCACAGAGTACGTACCTTGACAAGATATTGAAGAAGTTCAATATGGATCAGTCAAAGAAGGGGTTCTTGCCTGTATCGCAAGGTACAAGATTGAGCACGGCTCAATGCCTGACCACGGCAGAAGATAGAGAAAAGATGAGTGTCGTCCCCTATGCCTCGGCCAAAGGGTCTATCATGTATGCTATGTTGTGTACCAGACCTGATGTAAACCTTGCCGTAAGTTTGGCGGGAAGGTACCAAAGTAATCCCGGCATGAAACACTGGACAGCGGTCAAGAATATCCTGAAGTACCTGAAGAGGACTAAGGATATGTTTCTTGTTTATGGAGGTGACGAAGAGCTCGTCGTAAAGGGTTACGTCGATGCTAGCTTCGACACGGATCTGGATGACTCTAAGTCACAAACCGGATACGTGTATATTTTGAATGGTGGGGCAGTAAGCTGGTGCAGTTGCAAGCAAAGCGTTGTGTCGGGATCTACATGTGAAGCGGAGTACATGGCAGCCTCGGAGGCAGCACAAGAAGCAATCTGGGTGAAGGAGTTC
Organism: Triticum urartu; assembly: GCF_056163025.1. NCBI lineage: Eukaryota > Viridiplantae > Streptophyta > Magnoliopsida > Poales > Poaceae > Triticum > Triticum urartu. Next base: position 359,185,871 of record NC_141877.1, read on the forward strand.
ATTACCAACCTAGGAGTCATTCCCAATGCGTCGAGCCCGATGACTCTCTTCTGTGACAACACTGGAGCTATTGCCCTTGCCCAGGAGCCCAGGTTTCACAGGAAGACCAGGCATATCAAGCGTCGCTTCAACTCCATTCGTGAAAGTGTTCAAAATGGAGACATAGATATTTGTAAAGTACATACGGACCTGAATGTAGCAGATCTGTTGACTAAACCTCTCCCTAGAGCAAAACATGATCAACACCAGAACTCTATGGGTGTTCGATTCATCACAATGTAACTAGATTATTGACTCTAGTGCAAGTGGGAGACTGTTGGAAATATGCCCTAGAGGCAATAATAAAATGGTTATTATTATATTTCTTTGTTCATGATAATTGTCTATTGTTCATGCTATAATTGTGTTATTCGGAAATCGTAATACATGTGTGAATACATAGACCACAACACGTCCCTAGTGAGCCTCTAGTTGACTAGCTCGTTGATCAAAAGATAGTCATGGTTTCCTGACTATGGACATTGGATGTCATTGATAACGGGATCACATCATTAGGAGAATGATGTGATGGACAAGACCCAATCCTAAGCATAGCTCAAAGATCGTGTAGTTCGTTTGCTATAGCTTTTCCGATTGTCAAGTATCATTTCCTTAGACTATGAGATTGTGCAACTCCCGGATACCGTAGGAGTGCTTTGGGTGTGCCAAACGTCACAACGTAACTGGGTGACTATAAAGGTACACTACGGGTATCTCCGAAAGTGTCTGTTGGGTTGGCACGAATCGAGACTGGGATTTTTCACTCCGTATGACGGAGAGGTATCTCTAGGCCCACTCAGTAATGCATCATCATAATGAGCTCAATGTGACCAAGTGGTTGATCACGGGATCATGCATTGCGGTACGAGTAAATTGACTTGCCGGTAACGAGATTGAACAAGGTATTGGGATTCCAACGATCAAGTCTCGGGCAAGTAACGTACCGATTGACAAAGGGAATTGTGTACGGGATTGATTGAATCCTCGACATTGTGGTTCATCCGATGAGATCATCGGGGAACATGCATGAGCCAACATGGGTATCCAGATCCCGCTGTTGGTTATTAACCGGAGAGTCATCTCGGTCATGTCTGCGTGTCTCCCGAACCCGTAGGGTCTACACACTTAAGGTTCGGTGACGCTAGGGTTGTTGAGATACTAGTATATGGTAACCCGAAAGTTGTTCGGAGTCCCGGATGAGATCCCGGACGTCACAAGGAGTTCCGGAATGGTCCGGAGGTGAAGATTTATATATAGGAAGTCAAGTTCCGGCCATCGGGAAAGTTTTGGGGGTAATCGGTATTGTACCGGGACCACCGGAAGGGTCCCGGGGGTCCACCGGATGGGGCCGCCTATCCCGGAGGGCCCCATGGGCTGAAGTGGGAGGGGAACCAGCCCCTAGTGGGCTGTTGCGCCCCCCATGGGCCTCCCCCTGCGCCTAGGGTTGGAAACCCTAGGGGTGGGGGGGCGCCCCATTTGGCTTGGGGGCACTCCACCCCCCTTGGCCGCCGCCCCCCTTGGAGATCCCATCTCCTAGGGCCGCCCCCCTAGGGGTCCTATATATAGTGGGGGGAGGGAGGGCAGCCGCACCCTAGCCCCTGGCGCCTCCCTCTCCCTCCCGTGACACTTCTCCCTCTCCCTGAGCTTGGCGAAGCCCTGCCGAGATCACCGTTGCTTCCACCACCACACCGTCGTGCTGCTGGATCTCCATCAACCTCTCCTTCCCCCTTGCTGGATCAAGTTGGAGGAGACGTCTTCCCAACCATATGTGTGTTGAACATGGAGGTGCCGTCCGTTCGACGCTAGGTCATCGGCGATTTGGATCACGACGAGTATGACTCCATCAACCTCGTTCTCTTGAACGCTTCCGCTCGCGATCTACAAGGGTATGTAGATGCACTCCCCTCTCCCTTGTTGCTAGATGACTCCATAGATTGATCTTGGTGATGCATAGAAAATTTTAAAATTTTGCTACGTTCCCCAACAGTGAAGTGGGGGAGAGGAAAACGAGAGCCAAATGGCAAATAATGTAATGCGGGGGATAAGGGTTTGTGATGGGTACTTGGTATGTTGACTTTTCCGTAGACCTCCCGGCAACGACGCCAGAAATCCTTCTTGCTACCTCTTGAGCACTGCGTTGGTTTTCCCTTGAAGAGAAAAGGGTGATGCAGCAAAGTAGCGTAAGTATTTCCCTCAGTTTTTGAGAATCAAGGTATCAATCTAGTAGGAGGCTACACGCGAGTCCCTCGCACCTACACAAAACAAATCAATCCTCGCAACCAACGCGATAAGGGGTTGTCAATCCCTACACGGTCACTTACGAGAGTGAGATCTGATAGATATGATAAGATAATATTTTTGGTATTTTTATGATAAAGATGCAAAGTAAAATAAAAGCAAAGTAAAAATAGCTAAGTGTTGGAAGATTAATATGATGGAAGATAGACCCGGGGGCCATAGGTTTCACTAGTGGCTTCTCTCAAGAGCATAAGTATTTTACGGTGGGTGAACAAATTACTTTTGAGCAATTGACATAATTGAGCATAGCTATGAGAATATCTAGGTATGATCATGTATATAGGCATCACGTCCGAGACAAGTAGACCGACTCCTGCCTGCATCTACTACTATTACTCCACACATCGACCGCTATCCAGCATGCATCTAGAGTATTAAGTTCATAGGAACGGAGTAACGCTTTAAGAAAGATGACATGATGTAGAGGGATAAATTCATGCAATATGATAAAAACCCCATATTGTTATCCTCCATGGAAACAATACAATAAGCCTTGCTGCCCCTAGTGTCACTGGGAAAGGACACCGCAAGATTGAACCCAAAGCTAAGCACTTCTCCCATTGCAAGAAAGATCAATCTAGTAGGCCAAACCAAACTGATAATTTGAAGAGACTTGCAAAGATAACCAATCATACATAAAAGAATTCAGAAGATCCAAATATTGTTCATAGATAAACTTGATCATAAACCCACAATTCATCGGTCTCAATAAACACACCGCAAAAGAAGACTACATCGAATAGATCTCCACGAGAGAGGGGGAGAACATTGTATTGAGATCCAAAAAGAGAGAAGAAGCCATCTAGCTAATAACTATGGACCCGAAGGTCTGAGGTAAACTACTCACACATCATCGGAGAGGCTATGGTGTTGATGTAGAAGCCCTCCGTGATCGATGCCCCCTCCGGCGGAGCTCCGGAACAGGCCCCAAGATGGGATCTCGTGGATACAGAGTTACAACGGTGGAATTAGGGTTTGGGCTCCGTATCTGATCGTTTGGGGGTACGTAGGTATATATAGGAGGAAGGAGTACGTCGATGGAGCAATAGGGGGCCCACGAGGGTGGAGGGCGCGCCTGGGGGTAGGCGCACCCCCCTACCTCATGGCTTCCCTGTTAGTTGCTTGACGTAGGGTCCAAGTCTCCTGGATCATGTTTGTTCCGAAAATCACATTCCCGAAGGTTTCATTCCGTTTGGACTCCGTTTGATATTCTTTTTCTGTGAAACTCTGAAATAGGCAAAAAACAGCAATTCTGGTCTGGGCCTCCGGTTAATAGTATAGTCCCAAAAATAATATAGAAGTGGATAATAAAGCCCGATAATGTCCAAAACAGAAGATAATATAGCATGGAGAAATCAAAAATTATAGATACGTTGGAGACGTATCAGTGTTCATGTACATATTTTCCCCTAGGAGAGCCATCACAGTATGCACTGAGCTGAGCATCTGCCAAAACTTTTGTACCTGAACTGAGCACCCTTCACAGAATGAACCTCACATCCTCTTAATTCTACACTATTTTGATTACTTATATGTACCTAAACTGAGCACTCTCCACAACCTGAACTTCTTGTTTTGCAAAGGGGAAATACTGTCTACAGTTAAAAAACCTGAACCTGCATGAGTTTGAATGGTTAGACTGCTAGTGCATACCAACCTGACCTTCATGTGATATCACATGCATGTTTTATTTTCCTTTTTTTGCACAGAACCAGATAAATACCAACCTGAACTCTAGCACACTTACTAGTTGAACTTCACATGGCTTTTCCACATGTGAATGCATGCAGATTTTCTAGTGTTTGTAGCCTGGACTGATGCTCACAAACTACCTGAACTTCACATGGTTGTAAGCGGGCAGATTTTAGAATGCTGTTTGTAGCCTGGACTGAGGCTCACACACTACCAGAACTTCACATGGTTGTAAGAAAATAACAAACATAAGGAAGAAGTTCAACCATACCCTGGCTTGAAGTTCGGCCAACCTTTTTGCAGCAGCTGATAGGCCACTTTGAGAACAATTCGTCGTGGAGGTAGGAAAGGAACCGTACGGCAATCCATGTCTCGCAGAGGGTGCGAAGTTCATCTGCAAGAAGCAAGAAGGTCAGGTAAGGTAAGATTGAAGCAGCCCGCAAGATCAGGGAGGAAATTCATATGCCATTCTTAGATTTGAAGGCGCTGCCGATGCGGCCACCTCCGCCGAGATGCTTCCTTGGGTGCGTTGTTCGCCGTAGGTTGCGCCTTGGCTGTCATGAGCACTGCGAAGCCATCTGGCTGTGACGATGGACCGAGGATGAGGCTTCCGGAAGTCCATGGCGGCCGTTCGTCGTAGAAATCCGGCGGCTTCGCCGGCTCCAGGCGACGCGGGCTCCCTCGCGCCGGCGTCCGCCGTCGCTCGCTCGCCCGCGCCGGCGGTCAGGCAGGAGGTGGAGTCAGAGGGGGCGGAGCTCGATCCGGTCAGCCAAGATCTGGAGAAGGAAGGGAGGCGCTGGATCCGGCGGATTTTCGGCGGCGAATCACGGCGGAGGCCGGGGATCGAGGGGAGGAGCAGCGAGGAGGGGGGTTGGGGAGGGGCGGCTCGATCGGGATCGGGGTCCAGGTGGGATTCTGTCGGGATCGGTGTCCAGGTGGGATTTTGTCGGGCCGGGCCGGCTGTTCAGGGAAGTTCGGGAACCTGTCTTGGGGCCCTATATAGGGCTGCTGTGATCCAAATAACTATTCTAATCCTGTGATTAGAATAGTGTTGTCATATATATATATAGGGTAGCACTATTCTGATCCTGGGATCAGAATAACTATTTGGATCACGTCAGGCCTATATAGGGCCCGATTAGGTTATCCCGAACCCATAAAAAAACCGAGGCAAAAATTGCCCTGATTCTCTTCGTCTCCACACCTCCTGCCCCACCCACCTCCCCTGACCGATCCGCACCACCCGCCCTCGATCGATCCGTTGCGCCTAACCAGCGCCACCCGCACCCCGCCGCCCCCACGCCGCCCGCACCACGCCCCAACCGAAGCCGCCGGCCCCGCGCCACCCACACCCCGTCCCAAGAGACGCCACTACCACCACGCCGCTTGCACCTCCCCTAATTGGCGATGCCGCCCTCGCGCCGCCCGCACCTCCCCCAACCGGCGACGCCGCCCTTGCGACGCCCCCACCTCCCCCAACCGGCGCTGCTAGATCCCCACCCCAACCGAGCACATCGCCGACGGCTGCCCCGCACCCCCAACGCTGGAGGACACCACGCACCTCCGTCGGGCCTGCCACCTCCTCCTCCTCTCGGTGGTACTCCTCCATCGCCATGGCGCTTGGATCCGGTGACACCACCGACCACCGCAGCTAACGCCCCCGCCCCATCCCCGCTCACACCCCGGTCACCTCTGTCACCGGCACCCCATGTGCGCGAGTCTAGTCACCTCCCTCTATTACCGCAGATGACCCTTCCCTCTGTCCTCGTGCACAGCTGCTGCATCCTGACCAAGGAGGAGGGAGAGAAGGCCGGTCTGGCCAGCAGATTTAGCTTCATGTTTCTAGTTTTTTGAAGCAACTTCAGTTAGATGTACACGTGCTTCAGTTTGATGTGTGTGTGCTCCTTTCTCTTCCTTAGATCGCTCGTGTCCCCATGGTCTCTCAGATGTGCTGCCCGCGATTTGCTCATGCACGTAGCCGACATGGACATGCTCCTGCATATTGATATCGTTGCTGCTGACAAAATTTCTCTTAACTGAACTTAACTGATTTTACTGATTGAACCGTGCAGGAGACATATGGAGCGAGCACTGCAACAACTCAAAAAGGAAAATAATGCATGCATGTATGTCTTCATCTTCAACGGGATTTGCTGTAAAAGTTTCTTTTTTTTTCTTTTGCGTCCATTAAGCTAATTTTTAGTAGACATTTAGAGGCATCGTGAAGCTCTACCAGAAGCTATACGCTGGCACCTGTGAAGTTCTACTGCGGCTATACGCTGGCAGCTGTGAAGTCCTAGCACGGCCATCCACCAAGTTCTAGTACCATTCAACATCTACTCTTTTTGTTTGTCACTCTACTGAGCATGAGATGCTTCTGTTGTGCTTTCTACCTTCGAAAGAAGCTACCGCTGCTTCGGATTTGGGTGAACATGAAAAATCAAAGGCAAGATGGATAGATAAAAGTGTTTGTATGCTACGATGAGAAGATAAGTTTTTTTGATAGAATCACGCGTCGTGGAGAGACAGGCACCGATTTGTAACAAACCATCAGCCGGCTTATATATTGCTTAAATTATTATCACATATATAATTAGAAAAACAACTACTTGGTTTTTCATGGTTTGATGCGTATATTTTGTAATTATTTTTCAGTTACAAACCACTAAACATGTCTTCATTTTTTATTTACTCTTTTGTGAAATTGTTTGATGTGTTTACATAAAGACATACCGTAAACAAAAGTATGGAAATAACAAAGGAACATGCTTAGTTCACAAAAGGAAGATAGAATTACCAAAGTTCAAAGATTATGGTCATGGAAGTTTGAAATGAGGAAAAATAAACACATTAAAAATGATAGAACAAGTCAACAAGATCATACAAAAAAAGGGATTTTCACAGTTTCTAACATAATTCTAGAAGTTCGGACATGCTAACAAGAGGAGTAGTGACAACACATTAGAAGAAAAAATTGTTAAACAAACACAAAAACATGGAATTAAGAAAAGACACATCATAGGTGCACACACAAAAAAGTGGATATAATTTTGGTTGAAGCTCATTTGGTTTCGGATAAACCTGCAATATTTGGAGAGAAATAGTGCGATACTAGATTGGATTAAAAAAATAGAGGTTTACAAAAACTTACCAGGATGTTGATATTTAAAAAATCTCAAAGTTAGAAAAATCTGAGCAAGAAGTTAAAAAATGTACTTCAAAAATCTAAATAAAAACGGATTTCCCCTTTGTTAAAAAAAATCTAAGAAGATCAAATTAAAAAGCGGAAAATTTCAAAAGAATATATAAAAATGATTTTCCGCTACTATAAAAAACAAGAAGTCCAAATTAAAAGAATGGTGTGGTTCAATGTTTATAAAAAATGATTTTCCCTTTCATTAACAAATAAAACTAAGAAGTTTGAATTTGAAAAATGGTGAAGTTCGATGTCCATAAAAAATTCAGATTTTCTCATAATTTTTTCCATTACTAACGAATGAACAAGAAGTTCGGTTTGAAATAATAAAGAAGTTGTACGATGTTCATTACAAAACTAGGATTTCTTTCCGTTACAAATGGATAATACCAAGAAGTCCAAATTGAAAAACCCATGAAGTTCAATTTTGAAAAAATAGAATAGTTTAATGTATATGAAGCACCCAGATTTTCTTTATTACAAAACAATAAACTAAGAAGTTAAATTTCAAAAAATGGAGTACTTCAATATTTAGTTGAAAAACATGAATTTTTCTCATTACTAAAGAATAAACCAAGAAGATTGGTTTGAAATAACGAAGAAGTTTGACATTTAGTAAGAAAACTCTAATTTTTCCAATTTCTACAAATACACAAAGAGGTTAAAATGGAAAAATAGAGCAGTTTGATGTCTATCAAAAATTCAGATTTTTTTCGTTACTAAAGGGTAGTGTCGTTTTTTGCATTTTAATTGTTTTTGGAGAAAATGGATTTTAAAAAGAAAATCAATCATTTCAAATTAAATAAGGGAATAGTTAAATGTACACAACAAACTCAGACTCTTCATGTTTTTATGCAAAATTAACGTATGAATTTCAATTTAAAAAATAAACATAGAAGTTAAAATTTAAAAATGGAGCAACTCGATGTCTATCAAAAAGTAGGATTTTTTTCATTACTAGAGGAAATAAACCAGGAAGTCCAATTAAAAAGATGGAGAAGTTCGATGGTTATAGAAAACTCGGATTTATCCTCTTTATTAAAGAATCGAAATAAGAATTTCAAAAATTAAATAACAAGAAGTTCAACTTTAAAAAATAGAGCGCTTCAAAATTTCATAAAAAAGATTAAGAAAAACCAGGAAGTCCATATTAAAAAGATGGAGAAGTTTGATGATTATAGAAAACTCAGATTTTCCTCGTTATTAAAGAATGGAAACAAGAAGTTCAAAAATAGAATAATAAGAAGTTCAACTTTTAAAAATAGAGTGCTTCAGAATTCATAAAAAGGGATTTAGAAATTCAGATTAGTATTTGTAAAAAACTTGGATATTTTCACGTAACCGAGAGAAGTTTAGATTGATAACTGCCAGAAGTTCACGCACTACATGGTGTGCATTTTGTATTAAAAAATAATAAAAAGGAAAAGACTAAAACTGTTGTTTTTATAAGTTCAAGTCCTCGGTCGGAGAAAGTTAACAAAAATTATTGTGAGAGAGGTTTGTACAAAAGGAATATCATTTGTGCAACATTGATGAATGGATTAGAAAATTAAAAACGAAAATACATCACAGAAGTTCAACGTGAAAACAGCAGGAAGTCCACCTACTACACTGAATGAATTTCAGATGAACACTTTTAAAATCATCGCGAGTATGAAAAAATGATCAACACGGAAAAGTTGCGTGTTTACAGCAGCTTTCCATCGGTATATCACTTGCTCAATTTCGCTAAGTGGATGGAGAGCTACGTGCAAAAAAATCACGTGAAAAACAGAGTGAAGTTCAAGTAAACATGCCGAGAAGTTCAAGTTCTTCACGCGGTGCATTTTTGAAGAATCTGTTTCGCAATAGAGGCAAAACGAATGATCCCACCGTTTTTGCAATTACAATAAAACGGCTAAGAATCAGAGAAAACCGTCAACATGAAAAAGTTTCGCATTTTCCGTAGCTTTTCAACGGTATATTATTTGCCCCATTCCGATAAAGTTTGTAGAAATTACGGCAAAAATACGTTTTCGGCCATTTTCGAAATTGACTTAAAACCGTTAGGAATTAGGAGAAACAATACATACCAAAAAGTTTCGCATTTCCTGAAGCTTTCCAACGCCATATCATTTGCTGCATTTGGACTTGCGGTTAAACAATTATTGAAAATACAAACTCGGTGGAACTTGGCCCGTTTTCTAAATTACTTTTAAACCGTCCAAAATTAGAAAAAACTTTAAACATGAAAAAGTAGAGCATTTTCATAAGCTTTCCAACGTCATATCATTTGCCACAATTGGATTAGCCATTTAGAAATGACATCGAAAATACCAACTCGGCTGTTCGGTTTGCGAAATTTTAAGATTTTCCAAATTATGCTTTAACCATAGGGAATTAGAGAAAACTTTCTATATGTGGAAGGAGCGTTTTTGCAGCAGCTTTCCAACGCCATATTATTCGCCTCATTCCGATAAACGGTTTATAAATGCGATCAAAAATACAATTCACGTTTTTTGTATGAAGAAAAAACGGTTTTCAAAACTGCTCTTAAACCGCTTACATTTTGCCAAAAAATTAACTTGAGTCATGATACTGGTGTCCATAGCTTTCCAACGGTATATAGCAAGCCCCATTTGGGCAATGTTGGCGGAAGTTCAACCTAACACAGGGGAGTTCAGGTCGAACAACTCAGGCAGTAAAATTGCAAAAAAATACGAGTTCATCACGATCCGAGTGCAAACCGAGTGCAAAATCCGCCAACGAACGAGATTCTCATTTAAAACGGGTATTTAGTTGCTAATTTTTTTTCTAGATTACACTAACATCATATAGAACATGACTAACTAGAATAATTCGCGGGCGAAGCCACGGCTGCGAAAATAGCCCGAAGGTCGGGTTCGTACAGAGGGAAGTTCAGGCACGTTACTCATGCAGTTCAGGTTGTGGTCAGAATATTATTCTTATCCCGTGATCATAATAGTGTTTATGTACACACACACACACACGCTCGAGGCTCAGCGTTCCTTTGCTAGGGTTTGCTATATTCACAGTCTCTCACCCTCTTCACCAGATCTAAACAAGACTGTGTTGGCTTGTGTGTCCCTCTCTCCCCTCACAGCTGGTGAAGGAGTCATTTGGATCCCGTCGCATCGGGAAGGGGAGGAGGTGCAGCGTTCACTCTGTCGCCTTCGGTGAGGGAGGCAATCTACTGCCGGCTGCGATGTTCTCTTTCACCCAGCGCATATGCGGGAGGGCCACCGACCCATTCTTCCTTGCTGTCGTACATAGTGTGGGCAGATCCGGCCTCCCACCGCATGCCTAGCCACATCACGATGACCCTAAGGAATAACTTTCTTTGAAACCGTCATTGCTCTAGCTGCATGCAGATCTTTTTCGATTTTGTGGTCGAATCTAGGTCTTAGTTCAAAGAGGAAAGAAGGGTGAGGTGGGGTGGAGCATGAATCTAGGACGTGGTTCAATGAGGAAAGGAGGGAGGGAAAGTAGTATAGACTGGCTATCCGGCCGCTTTGTTGGTCACAAAGGGAAAATGGGGGGGGTAACTCAGTACACACATCCGTAAGGAACCGATCTCTTTGTTGAAAAAAAGAAAAGAAACTAGGGGGTCGGGTAGTTTGTGCAGGACTTGTAGCGACCCGACCCGAATGGATCAAGTGCTCTGTGCTCCGGTGTCATCCCTGGATCAGTAATGCTGACACCACACAGTACATCGAAGGATTTATAGCAGAGTGGCAATCACACACTTATTACATCGTTGTCTCAAAGAGAACTTATTACAATAAATATGGCTTAAGGCCATCTAATAATGATAACAGCGGAAGACTCGGAAGATAAATGGGTCCATCAACTCCAACGGCATCACTGAGTATAGAACCACGACCTAAAAGCACCTTACTCGTCGTCTGAAAAGTCTACAACATGAGAAGTTGCAGCCCGAAAACGGGTCAGCACATGGAATATGCTGGCAAGGTAACACATAGAGAGTAATGGAATGAAACAGCTATACTATATGCATATATGGCTGGTGGAAAGCTCTATGGTTACAGTTTTGCGTAAAGCCAGTTTTTCCCTACTGCAAAGGAATAAATTTATTTAACTATCATGGTAGTTGTTAAACATAGAGAATGGTTGACAGCATTCCGATCCCAATTAAGTGAACAATTAAAAACCCAACAATATTAATTAGAAGTAACATGATGAGATTCACATGATATTCAAGTACTAGATACTCAAGTTGTCCATAACCGGGGACACGGCTAATCATGATTAGTTTGTACACTCTGCAGAGGTTTGCGCACTTTTCCCCACATGACTAGATCGCCTCCGTTTGGTTTCTCGCACTACATGGTGTTTGAGAAGACGGATGACCGAGACATAGTCTTTCAGAAGCGCTAGCACCTTACATGTGGGGTAGACCGTACCACCTACAACCCCTACATCTGCTAGTCCACCCCGTAAGAGTTCGCACAACTTAGTCAACTATGCCAGAGCCCATAGTAGCATGTGGCTGCACACGGAAGTTTCTAGCATGAATTATCTTATGATCCCTTTGAGCCTGGGTGGCGGTCCAAAATAAAACAGGCAAGTCCTGATAGACATCAGCTGCCTCAATCCACCCAGATGTGTGTTTAAGTGGCCACCTTAGATAAACCATTAAAATTATCAACTCACATCTGTCATGGATATCACTCACCCAATCCACGTCTACTAGCATAGCATGGCATAATAAGCAAACATAGAAGTAACTCCCAAAGGTTTCATAATAATACAGGTGATAGGTACTACCTCATCTACTTCCCATCCCACAGTTTAATTAGATCCTAATCATGCAATGTGAGAGGATTGATCTAATGTAATAAAACATGGGTTGTAGAAAATGTATGATCAAAGTGTTACTTGCCTTGCTGATGATCCGCGAGACCTAGGGTTTCGAAGTAACAAGCGGCACAATCCGGGTGATCTATCGCAGATAAACAACAAGCACACAATAAGTACTCATCTAATGCACAGGTAAAACTCGAACAAGAGAACGAACCAGAAAGTTCAACTTAAGAACTCCGGTTCCAAAGAAAGAACGAACCGAACAAAGAAACGGAAAACAAACGGCGGAAGAAAACAACTCGGTTCTAGCAAGTTGAAACTAGGTCAAATTTTACTATAGCAAAGGCTTGTTCAAGTTGATTAGTCGGAACGGCGGTTTCGAAACGAAACTCCAGGTGCTTGAATCACCAGATTCCGATAAACGAGCGAGAAGAAAGACTAGAACGAAGATCGGATCTGAGATCATGATCGCGGAATAAATCCGATGAAAAGAAAGAGACGAACGGTTAAACGAATGGACGTTCGTTAACCGGGAAAAATCGTGATCACATTCGTTGAGACGAACGGCCCGAAAGAAGAACGAAAACCGATCTAGGGTTTTCGGAAAAGAAAACCGAAACAAAGAACGAAAGAAAACCGGAACGGTTAAGAAAGAACCGGAACGGTTTAGAAAAAAACTGAACCGAGGGGAGAAAAAGAGACGCGGCGCGGGACAACCTCGGCGAGGCTCCGGCGAACGGCGGCGACGGCGGCTATAGGGCGGCGGCGGCTATAGGGCGGCGGCGGCGGGTGAGGGGCGCGGGGTGGGGCGCGGCTAAGGAGGAGAGGGGCTTGGGATTTATGTGAGGAGAGGGGGGGTTTGGGGTGTATTTATATAGGTGGGGGGGATTACTTGGGGTAGGGGGCAAGCAAAAGAGGGAAAACAAAACAAGGAAAGGGGGGGCTAACCGGCCTAGAGCGAGGGAGGCGGCGGCCTGGCGCTGCGCCTGGCGCGCGCGCTGGCTGGGGAGGCGGCCGGCTGGCTGGGCCTTTGGCCCAGGCGGGGCGCTGCTCTTTTTTTTTAATTGGTTACGCGCGCAGAAAAACAAAAGAAAGAAAATCTAAACGAACTCCAAAATCTCTAAAGTAAATTTTCCCTGACTCCTAAAAATGAGCCGAACAAAAAGAACTTTACTCCAGACCTAGAATGCAATTTTGAAAACACGCATTTTTCCCTATCCAAATCAAATGCAAATAAACTCCGGAAAAATCAAAATTTGATTTATTCATTAGATCTTCATTTTTCCTACTTTTGGGAAATGTCATATTATTTCCCTCTCTCATATTTTTGATATTGGAAAAATAATTGAAGATGAAATGAATAAATCAAATGATCCTCTTTTCAGAATTTGAGAAAACTCTCAAATATGAAAATAACGAAATCTCCAACTCTCTCCGAGGGTCCTTGAGTTGCGTGAAATTTCTAGGATCAACCAAAATGCATGAAAATATGATATGCATGATGATCTAGTGTATAACATTCAAAATTGCAAATTTGGGATGTTACAAACCTACCCCCCTTAAGATGAATCTCGCCCTCGAGATTCGGGTTGGCTAGAAAATAGGTGAGGGTGTGGTGGCTTCATCCTCTGAGTGGTGGTTCCACTGAACTTTGCAAAACTTGATAACCTTGCTGCGGGTAACTCTGCTGGCGAAATCGAGAATCTTGACTGGCTTCTCCTCATACGTTAAGTCGTCATTCAACTGAATCGCTTCGAGGGGCACGGTATCTCTTAGCGGTACCTCCGCCATCTCGGCATGACATTTCTTCAGCTGAGAAACATGGAATACATCATGAACTCCTAACAGCTCCTCTGGTAATTCCAACTTATAAGCGACTTCTCCCATACGTTGCAAGATCTTGTACGGTCCAACGAAACGCGGTGCTAGCTTTCCCTTAACTCCAAGGCGCTTAACTCCTCCGAGTGGGGATACTCGAAGATAAACTCTGTCTCCGGTTTCGTAGACTGTCTCCTTGCGTTTAGAATCTGCGTAGCTCTTCTGCCTGGACTGGGCTACCTTGAGCCTATCGCGAATCAACTTAACTTTCCGTTCAGACTCCTTAATCAAATCTGGTCCAAAGAATTGATAGTCTCCAACTTCGTCCCATGACAATGGTGTCCTGCACCTCCTTCTGTATAAAGCTTCGAAAGGTGCCATCTTCAAACTGGTTTGGTAACTGTTGTTATAAGAAAACTCCGCATACGGCAAGTTATCGTCCCAACTAGATCCATAATCTAGTGCATAAGCTCTCAGCATATCTTCCAAAATCTGATTGACTCTCTCGGTCTGTCCATCTGTCTGTGGATGAAAAGATGTGTTGAACTCTAGTCTGGTCCCTAAAGTTTCATGCAACTGATTCCAAAACTTTGAGGTAAATTGAGTTCCTCTATCTGATACGGTACTCCTCGGAACTCCATGCAAACAAATGATCCTAGTCATGTATATCGTCGCCAACTTACCACTGGTGTAAGTGGTCTTAACTGGAATAAAATGTGCTACCTTTGTCAAACGATCAACTACTACCCATATCGAATCGTAGCCTGATTTTGTCCTAGGTAGTCCTGTGATAAAATCCATGCCTATCTTATCCCACTTCCATTCGGGTATCGGCAATGGTTGTAACAATCCTGCTGGCTTCTGATGCTCTGCCTTTACTCTCTGACATACGTCACAAACTGCTACATATGCTGCAAAATCCTTCTTCATTCCGGTCCACCAGAATGTTTCCTTTAAATCCAAATACATCTTGGTATTTCCTGGGTGAATCGAATACGGTGAATCATGTGCCTCTTGCAAAATCAACTTCCTGATCTCCGGGTCATTGGGCACATAAACACGGTCTTCAAACCATAGGGTGTCGTGCTCATCCTCATGAAATCCCTTTGCTTTTCCTTCGCTCAATTTCTCTTTTATAGCAGCAATCTCCTTGTCAGATTTCTGAGCTTCTCTGATCTTATCCATCAATGTTGACTGAATCTCCAATGCTGCTACATAGCCTCTCGGAACTATTTCCAAACATAGCTCACGAAGGTTTTCTGCTAACCCCTTGGGTATTTTCCCTGTCATTAGAGTATTGACATGGCGCTTACGGCTCAATGCGTTAGCTACTACATTAGCTTTTCCGGGATGGTAATGCAATCTCATATCATAATCCTTGATGAGCTCCAACCATCTCCTTTGTCTGAGGTTCAACTCCTTCTGCGTGAAAATTTACTTCACTCTTGTGATCCGTGTACACCTCACAATGATTTCCAATGAGGAAATGTCTCCACGTTTTCAATGCATGCACTACGGTTGCTAACTCCAAATCATGCGTGGCATAATTCAACTCATGAGGCTTCAGTTGCCGTGAAGCATACGAAACAACTCTCCCTTCCTGCATAAGCACTGCTCCAAGTCCTCGACGTGAAGCGTCGCAATACACCTCATAATCCTTGGTCTGATCTGGCAAAATCAACACTAGTGAGGTAACCAATCGTTTCTTCAACTCCTGGAAACTAGCCTCACACTCCTCAGTCCATTTGAACTTAGTATCCTTCTTCAACAACTCCGTCATAGGCTTCGCAATCTTTGAGAAATTCTCAATAAATCTCCGGTAGTATCCTGCGAGTCCAAGAAAACTCCGGATCTCTCCAACTGTTGTTGGTGCTTCCCATTCGGTTACGGTCTCAACCTTAGTGGGGTCAACTGCTATACCTTCTCCGGATATAACGTGTCCGAGGAATCCAACTTCCTTCAACCAAAACTCACATTTGCTGAATTTGGCGTATAATTGATGTTCCCTTAGTTTCTCCAAAACCAAACGCAAATGTTCCTTATGCTCCTCTTCATTCTTTGAATAAACCAGGATGTCATCAATGAACACTACAACAAACTTATCCAAAAACTCCATAAACACTTTGTTCATCAGGTTCATAAAATAGGCAGGTGCGTTAGTCAATCCAAATGACATAACGGTATACTCATACAGTCCATATCTCGTGGTGAATGCTGTCTTAGGTATGTCCTGCTCCCGAATCTTCAATTGATGGTACCCTGATCGCAAATCGATCTTGGAAAACACTTTAGCTCCTTGCAACCGATCAAACAGATCGTTGATCATTGGCAGTCGGTACTTATTCTTGATGGTTACTTCATTCAATCCCCGATAATCTACAACCATCCTTAATGATCCATCCTTCTTTTCCACTAGAAGTACGGGTGATCCCCAAGGCGAAGAACTTGGGCCAATGTAACCTTTATCCAATAACTCCTTAATCTGATTCTTAATTTCTACCAAATCCTTTGCTGGCATCCGGTATGGTCGCTTCGATGTTGGGCCTGTACCTGGCAATAACTCAATCAAAAACTCAATGTCTCTATCCGGTGGCATGCCTGGTAATTCCTCAGGAAATACATCAGGAAAATCCTTTACCACTGGTACTTCTTATTGCACAACTCCTGTTAGGCAGTTTACTTGTGTCCTGTTTGGCACATGTCGGGATACATACTTGATCCTTCTTCCTTCTGGGGTGGTAAGCAAAATTGACTTACTAGCACACTCAATATTCCCTTCATACTTTGATAACCAATCCATGCCTAATATCACATCCAATCCTTTAGATTCCAATACTATTAGGTCTGAGGGAAAAACATAGTTTCCAATCCTTAATGGTAACCGATCACACCATCGTCTAGCCATAAACTCCGCTCCTGGTGAGCTTACTAACATGGGTGACCTAAGGGCTTGGGTTGGCAGCATCTGAGGGTTTTTAGAAAAGATGAGATATAAGAATAGAGTGAGGTCTAAAGGGAAATCACTACCCCAATGCACATGAGCAAATGCACACAAAATCACTTCATTCAATCAAACAAGGGCTTACAAACGGTCTAACTATCACAAAAGTGCTCGAACTATAATGTTTACAGGGGGGGAAATGCTACAACTATCTGGTGGTCATCTAGAAATTTGAACCGGTGGAAGACTCCATGATATCTGCTCCAGCTTCGTCTTCAAAGTCGGGTTCACTTGGATCCGAATCGGTGTCGTCGATGATGATGTAGTTGTCCGGACATGCGACGTACTCGTCCTCCTCCTTGGATGCTATCTTCCTCTTGAGTTCTTCAATCTCCTGCTTAAGATCGCCATTGTGTCTCGCTAGAGCTACGATCTCGTCCATGTAGTCCTTGCGTGTAGACTTCAGTTCTCCTTCTAGCTTGATGATCCTTGCCTTTGCATTCTTCAACTCTATCATATCATTGCACATCTGGTTCTCGTGGCGTCGAATGTGCTGGTTTAACTCCTGGATGAAAGATGCAATGGATCTATACTTCTTGGTGCTGACTAACTCCCATTGTTCATCTCGGCGTCCGCAAATCTGGTAGATAGTGTCCTTGAGGTCTTCTTGGTAAACTTCTCCAATGCGTCCTATGGTGATATGAGCTGCCATGCTCTTCCCCAGACTCCAGGTTGGTGCATTGAAAATACTATCTATAGGCTTCGTGATTGGCGCGAATGTCCTTCCCGGAACGTGAGCTTGAATCTTCCAGCGCTCCTCTTCAGGCAGAATGGCGTTGAAGGTTCCCGTGAAGCTTGGTAATCCAATGTTCCGGTACTTGGTGACTTCTTTCAGGTGATATCCAAATGGTGTGCCTTCATCTGGTTGAGCGTACTTAATCTTCGCGTTCGTCATCCTAAAAGAGTAGAAAAGATGAGGAGTTAGAAAATGAGAAGAGAATGGTGATCTATGGCTTTAACTTAGTGGTCGTGTCCTACAGTCAGCGTGTGCTCTGATACCATCTCTGTAGCGACCCGACCCGAATGGATCAAGTGCTCTGTGCTCCGGTGTCATCCCTGGATCAGTAATGCTGACACCACACAGTACATCGAAGGATTTATAGCAGAGTGGCAATCACACACTTATTACATCGTTGTCTCAAAGAGAACTTATTACAATAAATATGGCTTAAGGCCATCTAATAATGATAACAGCGGAAGACTCGGAAGATAAATGGGTCCATCAACTCCAACGGCATCACTGAGTATAGAACCACGACCTAAAAGCACCTTACTCGTCGTCTGAAAAGTCTGCAACATGAGAAGTTGCAGCCCGAAAACGGGTCAGCACATGGAATATGCTGGCAAGGTAACACATAGAGAGTAATGGAATGAAACAGCTATACTATATGCATATATGGCTGGTGGAAAGCTCTATGGTTACAGTTTTGCGTAAAGCCAGTTTTTCCCTACTGCAAAGGAATAAATTTATTTAACTATCATGGTAGTTGTTAAACATCGAGAATGGTTGACAGCATTCCGATCCCAATTAAGTGAACAATTAAAAACCCAACAACATTAATTAGAAGTAACATGATGAGATTCACATGATATTCAAGTACTAGATACTCAAGTTGTCCATAACCGGGGACACGGCTAATCATGATTAGTTTGTACACTCTGCAGAGGTTTGCGCACTTTTCCCCACATGACTAGATCGCCTCCGTTTGGTTTCTCGCACTACATGGTGTTTGAGAAGACGGATGACCGAGACATAGTCTTTCAGAAGCGCTAGCACCTTACATGTGGGGTAGACCGTACCACCTACAACCCCTACATCTGCTAGTCCACCCCGTAAGAGTTCGCACAACTTAGTCAACTATGCCAGAGCCCATAGTAGCATGTGGCTGCACACGGAAGTTTCTAGCATGAATTATCTTATGATCCCTTTGAGCCTGGGTGGCGGTCCAAAATAAAACAGGCAAGTCCTGATAGACATCAGGTGCCTCAATCCACCCATATGTGTGTTTAAGTGGCCACCTTAGATAAACCATTAAAATTATCAACTCACATCTATCATGGATATCACTCACCCAATCCACGTCTACTAGCATAGCATGGCATAATAAGCAAACGTAGAAGTAACTCCCAAAGGTTTCATAATAATACAGGTGATAGGTACTACCTCATCTACTTCCCATCCCACAGTTTAATTAGATCCTAATCATGCAATGTGAGAGGATTGATCTAATGCAATAAAACATGGGTTGTAGAAAAGGTATGATCAAAGTGTTACTTGCCTTGCTGATGATCCGCGAGACCTAGGGTTTCGAAGTAACAAGCGGCGCAATCCGGGTGATCTATCGCAGACAAACAACAAGCACACAATAAGTACTCATCTAATGCATAGGTAAAACTCGAACAAGAGAATGAACCAGAAAGTTCAACTTAAGACCTCCGGTTGCAAAGAAAGAACGAACCGAACAAAGAAACGGAAAACAAACGGCGGAAGAAAACCACTTGGTTCTAGCAAGTTGAAACTAGGTCAAATTTTACTGTAGCAAAGGCTTGTTCAAGTTGATTAGTCGGAACGGCGGTTTCAAAACGAAACTCTAGGCGCTTGAATCACCTGATTCCGATAAACGAGCGAGAAGAAAGACTAGAACGAAGATCGGATCTGAGATCACGATTGCGGAATAAATCCGACGAAAAGAAAGAGACGAACGGTTAAACGAACGGACGTTCGTTAAACCGGGAAAAATCGGTGATCACGTTCGTTGAGACGAACGGTCCGAAAGAAGAACGAAAAGCGATCTAGGGTTTTCGGAAAAGAAAACCGAAACAAAGAATGAAAGAAAACCGGAACGGTTAAGAAAGAACCGGAACGGTTTAGAAAAAAACTGAACCGAGGGGAGAAAAGGAGACGCGGCGCGGGACAACCTCGGCGAGGCTCCGGCGAACGGCGGCGACGGCGGCTATAGGGCGGCGGCGGTGGCTATAGGGCGGCGGCGGCGGGTGAGGGGCGCGGGGTAGGGCGCGGCTAAGGAGGAGAGGGGCTTGGGATTGATGTGAGGAGAGGGGGGGGGGTTTGGGGTATATTTATATAGGTGGGGGGGATTACTTGGGGTAGGGGGCAAGCAAAAGAGGGAAAACAAAAAAAGGAAAGGGGGGGCTAACCGGCCTAGAGCGAGGGAGGCGGCGGCCTGGCGCTGCGCCTCGCGCGCGCGCTGGCTGGGGAGGCGGCCGGCTGGCTGGGCCTTTGGCCCAGGCGGGGCGCTGCTCTTTTTTTTAATCGGTTACGCGCGCAGAAAAACAAAAGAAAGAAAATCTAAACGAACTCCAAAATCTCTAAAGTAAATTTTCCCCGACTCTTAAAAATGAGCCGAACAAAAAGAACTTTACTCCGGACCTAGAATGCAATTTTGAAAACACGCATTTTTCCCTATCCAAATAAAATGCAAATAAACTCCGGAAAAATCAAAATTTGATTTATTCATTAGATCTTCATTTTTCCTAGATTTGGTAAATGTCATATTATTTCCCTCTCTCATATTTTTGATATTGGAAAAATAATTGAAGATGAAATGAATAAATCAAATGATCCTCTTTTCAGAATTTGAGAAAACTCTCAAATATGAAAATAACAAAATCTCCAACTCTCTCTGAGGGTCCTTGAGTTGCCTGAAATTTCTAGGATCAACCAAAATGCATGAAAATATGATATGCATGATGATCTAGTGTATAACATTCCAAATTGCAAATTTGGGATGTTACAGGACTAGATTTGCTGCCCTCACATAGGAAAAAGGTTCAAAGAGAACAAATATGGGACCAACGCAGGTATGCTGCTTGGCAACATACTATACATCACCCATTTATATGTGTGGACGCACATGGTGCTGGCATGTCCCATACAACTATTTTTCTGTTGTTAATCTAAGAATGCCGCTGGAAAATTGAAGCAATGCCATTGTTAAAAGTAAATTACATTTTTAACGAATGTTGTTTTAAGAGAATATCTCTATTAATATGAATCAATGCAACCGTTTTAGAAATGCTACTGTCCTGCTTTGTTTTCCATCAAGATAAGTTAGATGCTTCTTTTTGTCGCCGTACGTTTCATCCTTCTTTATTGGCCAGTAATTGTTTCCTTTTTTCCTTTGTTAAAACAGGGATATCTATTCAACTTGTTGCTATAGCAAATTTAAATGTCACACCAGTGACTTTGCTTGATTTAGTTGAACTACACAAAATGAGATTGGATTCCAATTCGTGTTGGCAGATTCGTAGGTGATCTTGACTGCGTCATGGAAGGTCAGTACTTGCCTTCATCCACATGATCGTGTAGTGTACTTTGAGATTCTATGCTACTTGTATTGGTACTGTTTTAAATAAATGTTGAATTGAAGCTATTGAATTGTTGTCTTTTCCCATTAAGTGAAAAAATGGGACCAACCCAGACATGATGCTTGTTGCTTTATTACAACAAACTCTGCAGCACCCCCTTTATAAGTAGATGGAAGCACATGGTGTTGTTGCGCCCACTCTCCCCTGGAACTGTTTATGCTTTTTGTCAATCTAATGCCACTGGTAAAATTAAGCAATGCCACTCTCAGAAGTAACTACTGAATCTTAGTTGAAAACTACAACACTTGTTAGGGATCGGCGGGAGTACCATTTCTGTTAGGGATCGGCGAGAGTACATGTTTAAGAAATGTATTGTTGAGATAATGTCTCTGTTATTATATATCAGTTACTGTGTTTTACAAATGGTACTATCCTGCTTTGTACTTCTTTCTACATGTTTAACCAATGTATTGTTAAGATAATGTCTTTGTTAATATGAATCAGTTGCATTGTTTTAGGAATGGTACTTTTCTGCTTTGTCGTTCTTTATACATGTTGAAACAAGGTATTGTTAAGATAATGTCTCAGTTAATATGAATGAATCACACTGTTTGAGAATTGCTACTCTCCTGCTTTGTTTCCCATTAAGATAAGGTAGATGATTTTCCTTCTGGGAGTATAAGTCATCAATCATTATTTCTCAGTAATTGTTTCACTTATACCTATTGTTGCATACAAGGATATCAATACTTCTGCTCAGTTATATTTCAACTTTGATTTTAGTTGAACTGCATAAAAGGAGCCAATGTGTTTAAGGCAAACTGTTGCATTATTGGGCCCAGTTGGTCTTTCCACTTTGCAAAAAGAAGCAGTCACTGTTTGTGCTACATTACATAAGGAAAGATTGAGAGGCTTTACAGAGTATTAGTAGATGTTGGTGACATGACTAGTCTGTAGAGAGAATGGGCAACTCAACAACACGTGGAGTGCAAAATTTACTTCACAAGGAAAGGTATGATCAAGTCAGTTGCCGACGCAGCTGTAACAAAAAAGGTCAGTATCGGCCTTCATCCACATGATTGTGCTTTGTTATGTTGTGCTACTTATATTGTTTTATTGTTTTGAATAAATTTTTAATTCAAGCTATTGTATTGCTATCTTTTCCTGTTAAGATAATGAAGATGATTATAGTTGTAAGCATATGTTTAATCAACTAGTACCACTATTATATTCATCACGCTTTTTCTGTATTTATGCAGACAGGGATACTCAGCTTGATTTTAGTGGAACTGCACAAAATGTTTAGATGGTTCGTGTCCTCCATAATACTTCATCATGCACAATACAACGAATGGTTCTCTAAACATTCGTCGTCACCTTGAGCCACCAGACTATCTACTTGAATGGAGCTGTCAACGTGTTCAATGCCTTCCAACATATAAATACGAAATCCACCATGCTACGCATGACATTGTTTGATTTCAGTGGAACTGCACAAAAAGATATCCTGGTTAATCCGGCTCCATGTGCCATTTCAATGTGCAAACTGATGACAAACCATGCCTGTCTGAATGGAGCTACCAACGTCTTCAAAGCAAAAGAATTCCCACAAGTTCAAGGGAAAGAACTCTGTCCAGCGGAATACTACCTTTTAGAAGGGTAAGCAGAAAAACAAAAACAGAGATGGCTGCTTTACTTGTGGTTCAGAGGAACACTGGGCAAACAAGTGCACAAACAAGTACAAGAAGCCAGGACAGGACTCCAAGTCTCTCAGTGTCACTCTAAGCAACAATGATGGGGCATCTGGGTATGGTAATCTGTTTACCGTACTTTCAGATTGTTAGTCTACCAATTGGTGGGTTGACACTAGGGCCAATATTCATGTGTGTGCTGATGTGTCTTTGTTTTCTTGCAACATATAAATACGAAATCCACCGTGCTACACAAGACATTGTTAGATTTCAGTTGAACTACATAAAAAGATACGCTAGTTAATCTGGCTCCATGTGCCATTTCAATGTGCAAAATGATGACAAACCCTGCTCGTTCCACAATCATAGGCATTACATATTTTGAATGGGAAAAGCTTGTCAAAGTTTAATCATTGATGTTAGCTAGAAGACATTAGTTTAATATATTGGAATTGGAAAACCTTGTTAAATTTTGCTCATTGATGTTAGCCAAAAGACATGCATTTGATATTTTTGAGTGGGAGGCCCTTTGCTGTGAGCGGCATCGATCGTTTTTTCCTATTCCTGTGTTCAGTTTGGAAGTAAATATTTACTCTGCTGAGATGCATAGTCACATGAATGTTGACTTATCTAAGGTATCTTAAGAGTTTGTTCTGAATGTTTTCTATGTAATGCCAGGCCTTGTGATTTTGATTGCAAAGTTGAGCTTGGAATTGTATGGCATGCAACATCACGAGTTGTTCACCGTGCCTCCTGAGAATAATGCTTCATATTGTTTTGCATGTTGATCTAATGACAATGATTTGCATGTTAAGAAGATCATCCTCTTTTGTTGTTTCTGTGCTTAAGAAGTCCATCGCCTTATGTTTCATTCATAGCCTATACGACAACTCGGGTAGGTTAGAGGTGAAACCATATGATCTTTCGACCAACTCATCATCTTAGATCGTGATTGGATCATCGTTTTCCAACCAAAAACACTTGTAAAACTGACGTTTATAAATAAAAGCAGATGGTCCTGGGTGAAGTGCTTGGTTGGTCGATTTCGACTAGTAAAATATACACTGGTCTCTCAAATTACATGCGTAACTTGCCGGTTTTCGTTACAGACCTCGGGCCATTGGTTTCATTATGCTTGTATTTTACGCGTTGTTTCCGGTGATGAGTAAATTACACATGTATCTTAATACATGTGTGAAACAATCCAGAACTCCCAAGCGCGGCCATATCGTTTCATGCCGGCTCAGTCTCTCGAAGGTGCTCATAGGTGTTAGATGATCTTGGCTTCCTGAATGAGCATTGGGCACGGTATTAGACCATCCGTAGGGCCCGCAAGGCCCTCTCTGTCATCCTTCGAGTTGTTGCACTCACCGTGGAGCTAAGCATTGTCAATATGGTCAACGAACATGAGGAATCAGGAGATGACTTAGTTGGAGAGGATAACAGTAGGGACCCACCAGGGCTATAGCTGTACGTACGCAAGTTCCTCCTTATTATATACAACTATAGTTGTTTTTTCTTCCTCGTGGTTTCCTAACATCATGGTCCCACACCATTTGTCAACCTATATAGTCAATAAATGAGAGAATTACACAAGGAGCGGCCGACAGCTGGGACTCATCAGCTCGAGCATTATTTGTTTTTTTAGGTGTAAGCAGAGTTTTTCTTGAGCGATGTTTCTGTTGTTGTTCAGAGGAGCGGGATATCAACTGAGCGGGCTATATGGCCCATCTAGCCCGGGCTATTATTTTATGTCGACCAAATATCTAGCCCAGATATTGTTTTTTCAAGGTGAAAATGGCTAGCCCAGCTATACTTTTTTTGCGGAATACCCAACCAAGGTCAACTTGTTATTCTCCACCCCGCTGGGTTGTAAATCTTTCCTAGGAGGGATGCATTAGGCCTAACAAGAAAATGGGCTTTAAGAAATAATATATGGGATGTAATTATAAAAACTGGGTTGTAAATATACAAAAATGCACCAAACAGGTAATTATTTTCAAAAATATTATTTTTTGAATTTGAAAATTTTAATTTCATTACTTATTGCGCGTGCAATATTTCGTGAGATTTTTACCTAATACAAATTCATTTTGAAACTATATTTGATCTGACTCAAAATTTTAGGATAAAAGAATTTCACATCCCATCAAAATGTGGGATTTTTGGTTGAATTTTGTTTTGAGAGGTTGGTTGAAATTATTAATTGTTGTCCTGGCTAGAAAATGGGCTGTAATTTTAACAGACTGTAAATGGGTTGTAGTAAATTCCATTAGAATTCAAAAATGGCATCTACATTATTACAAATCGCAAATGGGCTATATGTTCTCTGCCACAGATGTGATGCTCACTTGTGGGCCTACTATTTTTTGAGAATTATAGTCAGTGACGCGTACGGAAGGCTTGTGGGCCTACTAAGGCATACGGAAGGATTTATCAACTTATAGTCAAGACATGATTCTAGCAGCACTGGTCGTTGGATGTCCATCCAATGGCTGTAGTGCTTCTTCAATCTCGGATATTCTTGCTTCAGCCGCCCAAACCACCGCCGGCGGTACCGCCTCCCATGGCCGGTTGTGCTATCGCGCCAGCTTCACCGGCCCACTCTAATCTCAAATGCCGTCCAGGCCATTCCTCTACTCACAAACACCTCATGTTCTTCTCCGGTGATGATAGCCTCACACCGCAGCCAAACCAGTGAACCCTCGTACTCCCCTCTGCGTGGGCATCTACTGTTGTGTCTTCGCCGGCTCCAGGTCTTTCCCTTCCTAGGACTGGCCATAGTTCACTTTGTTCGTTCTCTTGGCGCGGCATGGTCAACTTTGTCAACAAACGACAAGCATCGGATGAGGCATGTACGTGGAGTGGCTGACAGTAGGGACCCACATGGCTCATGGCCGCACGCAGCACGTGCCCCCGTATTATGCGAAAACAAATAATTTCTTCCCCTGACAGGTTTGACCCACCAGCTACATCTTCACACGCAAGCAAGTGCTTCCTTTATTACGCGGAAATAAAAAGCTTCCTCTCCCTGACAGCTGGGACCCACAAGCTCTATTATGATCCTTGTCGTGAAAATATAGATTGTACCGAAGATGCTAAATTGTTTTCTTTTTATTTTAACTCAAAAAATAAGAAATTAAAAAAACCATAAAACATCTTCGCACGCAAGGAACTGCCACCTTATTACGCAAAAAAATAATTGATTCCCCCTGCTAGCTGGGACCCACCAGATTTTGAGGCTGACTTGTGGGCCTACTAAGTTAACGCGTACGCAGGGCTTTGTCAACTTAGTCAATAAACGATTCTAGGTGCACTCACCGTTGGATGTTAATCCAACGGCCAATCTGCGTCTTCAACCTCTAGTCTTCTTGCTCCAGCCACCCAAACATGCGCCCGCTGTACCGCCTGCTCCATCCCATGGCCGGCTGTGCTGCCGCTCAGGCCTCATTGCCCGAGCATACTACTACAGGCCTGGCCTTCCCTCTACTCACCCAGACCCACTGTTATTCTCTGGCGACGGTAGCCTTACACTACAGCCGAACCAGTGAACCCTCGTACTCCCCTCCGCGTGTGTCAGATCATGAGTTCCGGCAAAACCCTTAAGGTTCAAACATTGGGGTGCGCGCGAAGATCTCCCCCTACCGATTCACATCCTAGCTTCGCTAAGATCTCAAGGGTTAACTCGACGAACTCGTAACACAAAGGACACAAGATTTATACTGGTTCGAGCCACCATTGTGGTGTAATACCCTACTCCAGTGTGGTGGTGATGGATTGCCTCTTGGGCTGAGGATAAACAGTACAAGGGGGAAGCACAGCCTCCTGAGGAGAGGTGTTCTTGTGCTTGGTGAACTTGTGGTTGTCCGGATCGACCCCCCTAGCTATGGTGGTGCTAGTCCTATTTATAGAGGCACTAGTCCTCTCCCCAAATATTGAGCGGGAAGGGAGCCAACAACAGCCAATTTGAAAGGGGACAGCTAGTACAGCTTATCCTGACAAAAGCAGTCTTTGCCTGCCAAAGGCTCTGGTTGTGACGCCGTCTTGGGCTCCACGGTGACCTCCATCTTGCGGTCCTGCTGGTCTTGGTCTCGTTGCACCGATATGGAAACCTTTGCTTGATGCCTCGGTACTCTGTGTCTGCGCTTGCCTCCTTAGCACCAAAGAGGAAACAAGAAAACTGTGCACGCTGGCGCCCGCCTGGCCTTGGTCGTCATGGCTCAAGTCACCGGAACCTCACGAGGTTTGTCTGGCCTTGATCTCTTCGCCCCTCACGAGCCAGCCTAGTGGGGCCGCTCCTGAGGAGGTCTTGTGTCGTCCGCCTCGCAAGGCTTGGCCCCTCGCGAGGGTCTTGAATGCTTGTTGGTGAAGATGGGCCGTACGGGCCCACTCACAGAGCCACGCCATGGGCCGCAGGCAGGCAAGTCCGGGGACCCCCGTTCCCAGAACGCCCACAGTAGCCCCCGGGCCCAAGGCACGCTCGGGCTTGGCTTCGAGGCGAATCCAAGGGGCAAGTGCGGAGCACCGCATGCCCCAATAGCCTGCGGCCTTGGTCGACGCGTGGGCATCTCCGCTTCCCCACACTACCTTGATACCCGCCTTGCTAGGCGGCCACCACGGTCTACACGATTTCCCTCCCGTTGTTGCCGCGCACTCTCCAATTCTTCCGCTTCCTCATAGCTCAGCCTCTCCCCCCGATCCGATCTGAGCTCAATCCTCCCATCGCCATGGCATCGGACCAGTCGGAGAAAGGGAAGAGTCCCCTTTCCTCCGCCGAGCTGCGCCCGGCCGCTGAGCCTGCTGTTGGCAGGTCATTGGTGCTCAACCAAGAAGCCATGGACAAGGTGCGTCCCATGCTCGCCTCAAGCTTCAATGAGTGGGGAAGGACGGTGGTCTGGCCTGCATCTCATGCTCGCGTCGACCGGACAGCCACCGAGGTCCCATTCTTCATCGACGCCCTTTGGGCTGGCTTGGTTCCTCCTTTCTCCGCCTTCTTCAACGTTGTGCTTGCGCATTATCAGATCCACATGTTGTACCTTGATCCTCAATCAATGACCCTTCTCGCCGTCTTTGCCTTTGTTTGGGAGGCCATGGTAGGTATTGCTCCTTCCGTGGTCCTTCTCCGCCACTTCTTCTCGCTGCACCTGATTGATCCCCGAGAGAGCTTGGGATGCCTGAGCTTTTAGGCCATGGCGGCGACGGCTGGCGCTGGGATTTACTTCGAGCTCCCACCATCCATGAGCGGGTTTCGAACACGGTGGGTATTTGTTAATGTCGGAGTGGCTTCTCTCGAGAGCATAAGTGTTACGGTGGGTAAACAAATTACTATTGAGCAATTGACAGAATTGAGCATAGTTATGAGAATATCTAGGTATGATCATGTATGTAGGCATCACGTCCGAGACAAGTAGACTGACTCCTGCCTGCATCTACTACTATTACTCCACACATCGACCGCTATCCAGCATGCATCTAGAGTATTAAGTTCAAGAGAACAGAGTAATGCTTTAAGCAAGATGACATGATTTAGAGGGATAAACTCATGCAATATTATATAAACCCCATCTTGTTATCCTCAATGGCAACAATACAATACGTGCCTTGCTGCCCCTACTTTCACTAGGAAAGGACACCGCAAGATTGAACCAAAAGCTAAGCACTTCTCCCATTGCAAGAAAGATCAATCTAGTAGGCCAAACCAAACTAATAATTCAAAGAGACTTGCAAAGATAACCAATCATACATAAAAGAATTCAGAGAAGATTCAAATATTGTTCATAGATAAACTTGATCATAAACCCACAATTCATCGGTCTCAACAAACACACCGCAAAAGAAGATTGCATCGAATAGATCTCCACAAGAGAGGGGGAGAACTTTGTATTGAGATCCAAAGAGAGAGAAGAAGTCATCTAGCTAATAACTATGGACCCGTAGGTCTGAAGTAAACTACTCACACTTCATCGGAGAGGCTATGGTGTTGATGTAGAAGCCCTCCGTGATCGATACCCCCTCCGGCGGAGCTACGGAAAAGGCCCCAAGATGGGATCTCGTGGATACATAAAGTTATGGCGGTGGAATTAGGGTTTTGGCTCTGTATCTGGTAGTTTGGGGGTACATAGGTATATATAGGAGGAAGGAGGACGTCGGTGGAGCAATGTGGGCCCCACGAGGACCACGAGGGTGGAGGGCGCGCCTGGGGTGGGGGGGTAGGCGCGCCCCCCTACCTCGTGCATTCCTCG
Organism: Triticum urartu; assembly: GCF_056163025.1. Classification (NCBI taxonomy): domain Eukaryota; kingdom Viridiplantae; phylum Streptophyta; class Magnoliopsida; order Poales; family Poaceae; genus Triticum; species Triticum urartu. The sequence goes on from NC_141877.1 coordinate 359,214,998, forward strand.
TTGATTGCTTGACGTAGGGTCCAAGTCCTCTGGATCATGTTCGTTCCAAAAATCACGTTCCCGAAGGTTTCATTCCATTTGGACTTCGTTTGATATTCTTTTTCTGCGAAACCCTAAATAGGCAAAAAACAGCAATTCTGGGCTGGGCCTCATGTTAATAGGTTAGTCCCAAAAATAATATAAGAGTGTATAATAAAGCCCAATAATGTCCAAAACAGGATACAATATAGCATGGAACAATCAAAATTATAGATACGCTGGAGACGTATCAAGCATCCCCAAGCTTAATTCCAGCTCGTCCTCGAGTAGGTAAATGATAAAAACAGAATTTTTGATGTGGAATGCTACTTGGCATAATTTCAATGTAATTCTCTTAATTGTGGTATGAATATTCAGATCCGAAAGATTCAAGACAAAAGTTTAATATTGACATAGAAACAATAATACTTCAAGCATACTAACTAAGCAATTATGTCTCTTCAAAATAACATGGCCAAAGAAAGTTATCCCTACAAAATCATATAGTCTGGCTATGCTCCATCTTCACCACACAAAGTATTCAAATCGTGCACAACCCCGATGACAAGCCAAGCAATTGTTTCATACTTTTGGTATTCTCAAACCTTTTCAATCTTCACGCAATACATGAGCGTGAGCCATGGACATAGCACTATAGGTGGAATAGAATGGGGGTTGTGGAGAAGACAAAAAGGGAGAAGATAGTCTCACAACAACTAGGCGTATCAACGGGCTATGGAGATGCCCATCAATAGATATCAATGTGAGTGAGTAGGGATTTCCATGCAAGGGATGCACTAGAGCTATAAGTATATGAAAGCTCAACAAAAAGAAACTAAGTGGGTGTGCATCCAACTTGCTTTCTCACGAAGACCTAGGGCATTTTGAGGAAGCCCATCGTTGGAATATACATGCCAAGTTCTATAATGAAAAATTCCCACTAGTATATGAAAGTGATGACATAGGAGACTCTCTATCATGAAGATCATGGTGCTACTTTGAAGCACAAGTGTGGGATAAAAGATAGTAGTATTGCCCCTTTTATTTATTCTTTTTTTGGGCCTTTTTTTATTTGGCCTTTTTTGGGGGGACAATACTCTATGAATGATGATCATCACACTTCTATTTATTTACAACTCAATGATTAAAACTCGACAGTAGAACAAAGTATGCCTCTATATGAATGCCTCCGGCGGTGTACCGGGATAGCAATGATGCATGAGTGACTTATATGAAAGAATTATGAACGGTGGCTTTGCCACAACTAAAATGTCAACTACATGATCATGCAAAGAAATATGAAAATGATGGAGCGTGTCATAGTAAACGGAATGGTGGAAAGTTGCATGGCAATATATCTCGGAATGGCTATGGAAATGCCATGATAGGTAGGTATGGTGGCTGTTTTGAGGAAGGTATATGGTGGGTGTATGATACCGGCGAAAGGTGCGGTATATTAGAGAGGCTAGCAATGACGGAAGGGTGAGAGTGCATATAATCCATGGACTCAACATTAGTCATAAAGAACTCACATACTTATTGCAAAAATCTATTAGTTACCGAAGCAAAGTACTATGCGCATGATCCTAGGGGGATAGATTGGTAGGAAAAGACCATCGCTCGTCCCCGACCGCCACTCATAAGGAGGACATTCAATAAATACATCATGCTCCGACTTCTTAACATAACTGTTCACCATACGTGCATGCTACGGGAATCACAAACTTCAACACAAGAATTTCTCAAATTCACAACTACTCAACTAGCACGACTCTAATATCACCATCTCCATATCTCAACACAGTTATCAAGTTTCAAACTTCTCATAGTATTCAACACACTCGTAAGAAAATTTTATTATTAATCTTGAATGTCTAACATAATTAAAGCAAATTACCATGCTGTTTTGTAGGACTCTCAAAATAATCTAAGTGAAGCATGAGAACACAAAAGTTTCTATAAAACAAATCCACCATCGTGCTCTAAAAGATATAAGTGAAGCACTAGAGCAAAAACTATATAACTCAAAAGATATAAGTGAAGCACATAGAGTATTCTAACAATTTCCAAATCATGAGTGTCTCTCTCAAAAATGTGTGTGCAGCAAGGATGATTGTGGAAAACTAACAATAAAGACTCAAATAATACAAGACACTCCAAGTAAAACACATATCATGTGGTAAATAAAAATATAGCTCCAAGTAAAGTTACCGATAGAAGTAGATGAAAGAGGGGATGCCTTCCGGGGCATCCCCAAGTTTTGGCTTTTAGGTGTCCATAGATTATATTGGGGGTACCATGGGCATCCCCAAGCTTAGTCTCTTGCCACTCCTTGTTCCATAATCCATCAAATCTTTACCCAAAACTTGAAAACTTCACAACACAAAACTTAAAGTAGAAAATCTCGTGAGCTCTGTTAGCGAAAGAAAACAAACACCACTTCAAGGTACTGTAATGAACTCATTATTTATTTATATTGGTGTTAAACCTACTTTATTCCAACTTTTCTATGGTTTATAACTATTTAAGTAGCCATAGATTCATCAAAATAAGCAAACAACACACGGAAAAACAGAATCTGTCAAAAACAGAACAGTCTGTAGTAATCTGTAGCTAACGCAAGATCTGGAACCTCAAAAATTCTAAACTAAATTGCTGGACGTGAGGAATTTATCTATTAATCATCTTCAAAAATAATTAACTAAATATCAATTTCCAAATAAAAATGGCAGCAGTTCTCGTGAGCGCTAAAGTTTCTGTTTTTTACAGCAAGATTAAAAAGCCTTTCCCCAAGTATTCCCAACGGTTCTACTTGGCACAAACACTAATTAAACACAAAAAACACAACCAAAACAGATTCTAGATAAATTATTTATTACTAAACATGAGCAAAAAGCAAGGAATAAAAAATAAAATTGGGTTGCCTCCCAACAAGCGCTATCGTTTAACGCCCCTAGCTAGGCATAAAAGCGAAGATAGATCTAGGTATTGCCATCTTTGGAAGGCAATCCATAAGTGGCTCTCATAATAGATTCATAAGGTAATTTAATTTTCTTTCTAGGGAAGTGTTCCATGCCTTTCCTCAATGGAAATTGGAATCTAATATTCCCTTCCTTCATATCAATAATTGCACCAATCGTTCTAAGGAAAGGTCTACCAAGAATAATAGGACATGAAGGATTGCAATCTATGTAAAGAACAATAAAATCCACAGGCACATAATTCCTATTTGCAACAATGAGAACATCATTAATTCTTCCCATAGGTTTCTTAATAGTGGAATCCGCAAGGTTCAAGTTTAAGGAGCAATCATCAAAATCACGGAAACCTATCAAATCACACAAAGTCTTTGGAATCGTGGAAACACTAGCACCCAAATCACACAAAGCATAGCATTCATGATCTTTAATATTAATTTTAATAGTAGTTTCCCACTCATCATAAAGTTTTCTACGAATAGAAACTTCCAACTCAAGTTTTTCTTCATAAGATTGCATCAAAGCATCAACAATATGTTTGGTAAAGGCTTTATTTTGACTATAAGCATGTGGAGAATTTAGCACGGATTGCAACAAGGAAATACAATATATCAAAGAGCAATTATCATAATTAAATTCCTTGAAATCCAAAATAGTGGGTTCATTAATATTTAAAGTTTTGACTTCTTCAATCCCACTTTTTACAATTTTAGCATCAAGATCTAAAGACTCCGAATTTTTGGAATGCTTTCTAGGTAAAGGTGGATCATATTCAGTCCCATAATTATCAAGATTCATATTACAAAACAAAGATTTAATAGGGGACACATCAATAACTTTTAGGTCTTCATCTTTATTATCATGAAAACTAGAAGAACAAGCTTTTATAAAGCAATCTTTCTTAGCACGCATCCTAGCGGTTCTTTCTTTGCACTCATCAATGGAAATTCTCATGGCTTTGAGAGACTCATTGACATCATGCTTATGAGGAATAGATCTAAGTTTCAAAGAATCAACATCAAGATAAATTCTATCAAAGTTCCTACCCAACTCATCAATCTTAAGCAATTTTTCTTCAATCAAAGCATTGAAATTCTTTTCTGAGGTAATAAATTATTTAATATTAGATTCAAAATCAGAGGGTATATTATTAAAATTTCCATAAGAATTGTTGTAGGAATTACCATAATTATTAGAGGAATTACTAGGATACGGCCTAGGATTAAAGTTTCCTCTATATGCGTTGTTACCAAAATTATTCCTACCAACAAAATTCACATCCAAAGATTCATTATTATTATCAATCAAAGTAGATAAAGGCATATCATTAGGATCAGAAGAAACACTTTTATTAGCAAATAATTTCATAAGTTCATCCATCTTACCACTCAAAACATTAATTTCTTCTATCGCATGCACTTTCTTATTAGTAGATCTTTCAGTGTGCCATTGAGAATAATTAACCATAATATTATCTAGGAGTTTAGTAGCTTCTCCTAAAGTGATTTCCATAAAAGTTCCTCCCGCGGCCGAATCTAAAAGTTTTGTAGAAGCAAAATTCAATCCGGCATAAAATTTTTGTATAATCATCCACAAATTCAAAGCATGTGTAGGGCAATTACGTATCATTAATTTCATCCTCTCCCAAGCTTGTGCAACATGTTCATGATCAAGTTGCTTAAAATTCATAATATCGTTTCTAAGAGAGATGATCTTAGCGGGAGGAAAATACTGAGAGATAAAAGCATCTTTGCACTTATTCCACGAATCAATACTATTTTTAGGCAAAGACGAAAACCAAGCTTTAGCACGATCTCTAAGCGAAAAGGAAATAGCTTCAATTTAACAATATCGTTGTCCACATCTTTCTTCTTTTGCATATCACACAAATCAACGAAGTTGTTTAGATGGGTAGCGGCATCTTCACTAGGAAGGCCGAAAAACGGATCTTTCATGACAAGATTCAGCAAAGCAACATTAATTTCACAAGATCCAGCATCGGTAAGAGGAGCAATCGGAGTGCTAATAAAATCATTGTTGTTGGTATTGGTAAAGTCACACAATTTGGTATTATCTTAAGCCATCGTGACAAGCAGGCAATCCGACACACAAGCAAACAAGAAACGGGCAAAAAGAGGCGAATAGAGAAAGAGAGGGAGGATAGAGAGAGGGCGAATAAAACGACAAGGGTGAAGTGGGGGAGGGGAAAGGAGAGGCAAATGGCAAATAATGTAATGCGGGAGATTAGGGTTTGTGATGGGTACTTGGTATGTTGACTTTTGCATAGACTCCCCGGCAACGGCACCAGAAATAGCTCGTTGTCGGGAGTCAAATCTTGACTTGACTTGGCGCGAATATCCCAGGCAACAGTGCCAGAAATCCTTCTTGCTACCTCTTGAGCACTGCGTTGGTTTTCGCTTGAAGAGGAAAGGGTGATGCAATAGAGCAGCGTAAGTATTTCCCTCAGTTTTTGAGAACCAAGGTATCAATCCAGTAGGAGGCCACGCACGAGTCCCTCGCACCAACACAAACAAATAAACTCCTCGCAACCAACGCGATAAAGGGGTTGTCAATCCCTTCATGGTCACCTACGAGAGTGAGATCTGATAGATATGATAAGATAATATTTTTGGTATTTTTATGATAAAGAGAAATAAAGATGCAAGTAAAATAAATGGCAAAGGAAATAACTAAGTATTGGAAGATTAATATGATGGAAAATAGACCCGGGGGGCCGTAGGTTTCACTAGAGGCTCCTCTCGAGAGCATAAGTATTATGGTGGGTGAACAAATTACTATTGAGCAATTGACAGAATTGAGCATAGTTATGAGAACATCTAGGTATGATCATGTATGTAGGCATCACGTCCGAGACAAGTAGACTGACTCCTGCCTGCATCTACTACTATTACTCCACACATCGACCGCTATCCAGCATACATCTAGAGTATTAAGTTCAAGAGAAAAGAGTAATGCTTTAAGCAAGATGACATGATGTAGAGGGATAAACTCATGCAATATGATATAAACCCCATCTTGTTATCCTCGATGGCAACAATACAATATGTGCCTTGCTGCCCCTACTGTCACTGGGAAAGGACACCGCAAGATTGAACCCAAAGCTAAGCACTTCTCCCATTGCAAGAAAGATCAATCTAGTAGGCCAAACCAAACTGATAATGCGAAGAGACTTGCAAAGATAACCAATCATACATAAAAGAATTCAGAGAAGATTCAAATATTGTTCATAGATAAACTTGATCATAAACCCACAATTCATCGGTCTCAAGAAACACACCGCAAAAGAAGATTACATCGAATAGATCTCCACAAGAGAGGGGGAGAACTTTGTATTGAGATCCAAAAAGAGAGAAGAAGCCATCTAGCTAATAACTATGGACCCGTAGGTCTGAAGTAAACTACTCACACTTCATCGGAGAGGCTATGGTGTTGATGTAGAAGCCCTCCGTGATCGATACCCCCTCTGGCGGAGCTCCGGAAAAGGCCCCAAGATGGGATCTCGTGGATACAGAAAGTTACGGCGGTGGAATTAGGGTTTTGGCTCCGTATCTGGTAGTTTGGGGTACGTAGGTATATATAGGAGGAAGGAGTACGTCGGTAGAGCAACATGGGCCCCACGAGGGTGGAGGGCGCGCCTGGCGGGTAGGCGCGCCCCCTACCTCGTGCCTTCCTTGTTGATTGCTTGACGCAGGGTCCAAGTCCTCTTGATCATGTTCGTTCCAAAAATCACATTCCAGAAGGTTTCATTCCGTTTGGACTCCATTTGATATTCTTTTTCTACGAAACCCTAAAATAAGCAAAAAACAGCAATTCTAGGCTGGGCCTCCGGTTAATAGGTTAGTCCCAAAAATAATATAAAAGTGTATAATAAAGCCCAATAATGTCCAAAACGGGATATAATACAGCATGGAACAATCAAAAATTATAGATACGTTGGAGACGTATCAGGGCTGAGTCCAGTCGGCCTCGTGGGGCACCATGAGAACCCCATCGGCGTGGTTCCTCTCCCTGCCGCTGGCGTCGAGCTTGCCCCATGTGTGGATGCAGGGGGGCGAGCACCGCTGGGGGCCGATGGTGAAGGTGTCGAGATGCTAATGCCGCCCAGGGCTCCTGAGGCGTCATCCTCGGGGACTCGTGACTCTTGCCCTGGGGCGGCGGTTGAGGGGGCGACGCAGCCCACGTCTCTCGAGGTCGGGGCTCCTGATGTGACGTCCGAATAATTAGGCTACAGTAATCTCACAATAATGATGCCACGTCACCATGGTTACTATTTTTAATCTTGCGGTGTATCACGTCCCTTTCGAATTCTAACTTAAAATAAAGTTAAACGATAAAAGTTTTCTAAAGTCAAATCTAAAATGTTCAAAGTGTAGCAAATAAATCATATATGATCAGGGTGGTGAACCCAAAATTTTATAAAATGCTTAGATGCACTAAATGATAGAAACAATAGCTAAATTATTTATTTAAACGTCACTTAAATGATTAAATTATTGAAAACTACTTTTAATAAATAAAAGGATAATTGTGGCAGTAATATAATTACTACCACTAATTTAGGTGCTAGAATTATATTTCATAAAACAAAAATAGTATGAATTAAAACCGTAAAAGAAAAATGTTATAAACAGTTAAACAAAAAAAATAGAAGATCCCCCCCCCCGCTGGACCATGGCCCAGCAGGCCATAGGGCCACCAGGCCGGCCCACCCCACTCCCCTTAACCCCTCGTCGACCGAACCCTAACCACCCCCGTCCCCCCACTCGCTCGATCCCCACGCCGCCCGCTCCTCCTCGATCTGAATCGGGATCGCCCCGATCCCGCCCCGCCCGCGACCTCGACGACGGCGCCCGTCGCCGGCGCCGCCCTGCTGCCGCCCTCCTCATCTCCGCCTCGCCATTCGCCGCCCTCCGCCTCAACCTCCCCCGCGCGTCTCCCTCGCCCCTCCCCGATCTAGATGGAGGGAGACGGCGCCTCGGCCCCGCCGCCTCACCCCTGCGCCCGATGCAAGCCGGCGTCGGCGCCGCCCCTCCCGGACTCCTCGCCCCTCCTCTCCCTCGCGCGGCGCCCAGCTGAAGCCGCCGCCTCGCCTCGTCGTCGACCCGACGCCATTCGCCGTCGCTGCCACCTCGCCCCCGTCGTCGATCTACCTCGTCGGACCACCCCGAGCCCGCTGTCCGTCCCTACAGCATCGCTGTGAGCTCCGCCACCCCCCCCTGTGCCTTCCCGAGCTCGGATACGAGCTCCTGCATGTCCTCCCCACCACCCGTAACTCCGGCCACCGCTCCCCTCGCAGCCTCCGCCGCGTTTGTCACCGTCCCCTGCCCGGCGCCACTCCGGCCTCCTCACGGCCCGTCGCGTCGCTGCTCTGGCCGCGGCCACGAGCCACGCCCCCCCCTTCTTCCTCCCCTCTCGCTGTCCGCATCGGGCGCCGACGCCCGCGCCTTCCCGGTCCGGCGCCGTGGACGCTGCAGCGCCGCCGGCCACGCCCTGCCGTGGCCCGCCTCCCCTCTCGCCTGCAGCCGGCGCCCAGCCCGCCTTGCCGGTGCTGGCCCGCGCGCCTGCAGCGGCCGCCCGAGTTCGCCCGTTAACGGGTGGCGCCCGCGGCCTGCACCCAACGCCCGCAAGGCCCCCCTAGGCCAATGACGTGTGGGGCCTAGCCCCCACAGAACGTTTCTGTTAAAAAAAAGAGATAAAATATATATATATTAATAATATTAATATTAAAATTAATTAATTAAATAATTAATTTAATTAACTATGATTAATTTAACTAATTAAGTATAATTAACCTAATGACTAATTAACCTAGTGAACTACTGATTATTAACTAAACAGTGAATGACAGGTGGGTCCCACTGGACCCACACAGTAGGTTGACCAGGTCAACGGTCAACGTTGACTGCTCACGTCATGCTGACGTCAGCATACACTATTCTGGATAATGTTAGAGTTAAATAATTAAATAAATTCTAAAAATGATTAAATCTTTTAAAATTAATATAAAATAAATCGTAGCTCAGATGGAAAAACTTTGTACATGAAAGTTGCTCAGAACGACGAGACGAATTTGAATACGCAGCCCGTTTATCCGCCACGCATCCCTAGCATAGCGAACACGCCACTTCCCCCTCTGTTTCATCTGTGCGAAAACGCGAAACACCGGGGATACTTTCCCGGATGTTTTCCCCCTTAACCGGTACCACCTCATACCACGTTAGGGCACGCCTAGCATCGTTACTTGTCATGTCATGCTTCACTATGCATATGCTTGCATTATATTTATTGTTTCTTCCCCCTCTTCTCTCTCTAGACACCGAGACCGACGCCGCTGCTACCCCGTACGACTACGGTGTTGACGACCCCTCTCTCTTGCCAGAGCAACCAGGCAAGCCCCCCCCCCTTTGATCACCAGATATCGCCTACTCTTCTCTATACTGCTTGCATTAGAGTAGTGTAGCATGTTACTGCTTCCCGTTAATCCTATACTAATGCATAGCCTGTCCTTGCTACTACTGTTGTTACCTTTACCTGCAATCCTAATGCTTAGCATAGGCTGCTAGTATTTTCATCAGTGGCCCTACATCCTTGTCCGTCTGCCATGCTATACTATCGGGCCGTGATCACTCGGGAGTTGATCACGGGTATATACTATATGCTTTATACATGATACATGTGGTGACTAAAGACGGGTCGGCTTGTGGAGCACCCGCGAGTGATTCACGGATTGGGGGCTGAAAGGACCTTTGTCCCAACGGCCCTCTGTGTGGATCTTTGAGGCGGAGCGACAGGGCAGGTTCCGACCACCTAGGAGAGAGGTGGGCCTGGCCCTGGTCGGCGTTCGCGGATACTTAACACGCTTAACGAGATCTGGGTATTTGATCTGAGTCTGGCCATTTGGTCTATACGCACTAACCATCTACGCGGGAGTAGTTATGGGTATCCCGGCGTCGTGGTATCAGCCGAAGCCTTCTTGACGTCAGCGACAGAGCGGCGCGCGCTGGATTGGACTGGAACGCCACTAGGCTAGGTCTGCTTCCGGCCTCCCACGCAACGTGCAGGTGTGCTAAGGGCGATGGGCCCAGACCCCTGGGCGCTTAGGTTTAGACCGGCGTGCTGACCTCTCTGTTGGTCTAGGTGGGGCTGCGACGTGTTGATCTTCCGAGGCCGGGCATGACCCAGGAAAGTGTGTCCGGCCAAATGGGATCGAGCGTGTTGGGGTATGTGGTGCACCCCTGCAGGGAAGTTAATCTATTCGAATAGCCGTGATCTTCGGTAACAGGACGACTTGGAGTTGTACCTTGACCTTATGACAACTAGAACCAGATACTTAATAAAACACACCCTTCCAAGTGCCAGATACAACCGGTGGTCGCTCTCTCACAGGGCGACGAGGGGAGGATCATCGGTTAGGATTATGCTATACGATGCTGCTTGGAGGACTTCAGTCTACTCTCTTCTACATGCTGCAAGACGGAGGCTGCCAGAAGCGTAGTCTTCGAAAGGACTAGCTATCCCCCTCTTATTCCGGCTTTCTGCAGTCCAGCCCACATATAATAGCCTTATTCCATTTGATACCAATGCATACATATGTAGCATAGTTCCTTGCTTGCGAGTACTTTGGATGAGTACTCACGGTTGCTTTCTCCCTCTTTTCCCCCTATCCCTTCTACCTGGTTGACGCAACCAGATGTTGGAGCCCAGGAGCCAGACGCCACCGTCGACGACGACTCCTACTACACCGGAGGTGCCTACTACTACGTGATGCCCGCTGACGACGACCAGGAGTAGTTAGGAGGATCCCAGGCAGGAGGCCTGCGCCTCTTTCGATCCGTATCCCAGTTTGTGCTAGCCTTCTTAAGGCAACCTTGTTTAACTTATGTCTGTACTCAGATATTGTTGCTTCCGCTGACTCGTCTATGATCGAGCTCTTGTATTCGAGCCCTCGAGGCCCCTGGCTTGTAATATGATGCTTGTATGACTTATTTTATTTGTAGAGTTGTGTTGTGATATCTTTCCGTGAGTCCCTGATCTTGATCGTACACGTTTGCGTGTATGATTAGTGTACGATTAAATCGGGGGCGTCACAAGTTGGTATCAGAGCCAACTGCCTGTAGGAACCCCCCTTCCACACTCCTTGGCCGAAGTCGAGTCTAGACATTACAAAACCCTTTTACTAACATGGCTGTGTGCCTTACGGGCCCACGTCGCCATCTGGGTGGTATTAGGATCTTTTACTCCTCGATCCTTACTCTGGGACTCTGAACTCTCTTCTATTCGGGTTAAACAATTTTACTAACTCTGACTCTAGGTTCTCGATAATACTTTCTCCCGGAGAGCCCCTTATTACAGATGATCGTCTGCTGCACCAGAAGAATCCGAAGATACTCCCCGATGTTCTCTTGAGACTTTGTGACATTGCTTTTGCAATTCCCTAACATTGCTACCCCTATAGATAGCTACATGCACTTGTCATTCTTACTTTTATTTCCAGTTGATCTTGTTATTACAAGATACCCCGAAATTCTTTATTGTTCCGAGAATACTTCGTGCCACTGCCTTGTAGTTCTTTGCCACCTGAATACCCATATGAATAGTTTCTCGCACTTATTGAGTATTTGCTCATCCACAGTTGTTTCAAGTATTTCATATCAGTCTTCGAAATACCATTCAATCTTCAGAAAATCCTCAACAGCCTGTTGTTCTTGAAATTCGTGCTCGCTTGCATTATGGTTAATTTCATAAGTCTAGTAATCTTATTGGCATCCGTTGACACTATCATTTTGAGTCCATTGATTCGACAAGTTGCGAAGGCTCACAATCCTCAATCAGGTCCTAGAATTCATCCTTCCAGCTCAGACGTCATTTTAAACATGGGCTGGTTCTCGACCAATCAAATCGCCATTGATTGTACCCCTAAGCCTGCTCAGCTTATCCATCCTTAATCAGAGCGTTTGCTTCTGATCCCTTCATTTGGAAATCATAATTCCTTTGTATTTGAGCCATGAGTTAGTCAGATGTTTCTATAATCCGATATCCTTGCATTCTTCTTCCTGTAGTTGAGTACCGATGCTCACATCAGATCCCTTGTGGACCACCAGATCCTTTGTTGCATTTTATCCGACAGCATCCTTCATATTCAATAAGCCTGTGAGCTTTTCCTCGAATACATAATGCCTTTGGTAAATTGTATCCTCTGCTTTCTCAAGCATGCTCTACTATCGAGCTTGTGTTATTATTCTTGAAATTTGTGGTATATGATTCCACGATACCCTGACGGGTTGAACCTATGCCTTCCCTTATATGTGTGAACTCGGAAGTTTTCACGATTCATACTCATCTAGTATTTCACCAGGTAAAACTTTCAACACTAATGCCTTTATCAAAGCGAGAAGTGAATGAAAGGTTATGCATTGGAGAAGTGGGGGTCGACCTTAAACCTTGTGTTCATGCCCATGGACACGATGTAGATATTATCATTAAAGCTTCTCTTAAGTTAATTATTCCTTTGGTATAAATTCATCGTATATCTGGTATCTGGCCTTTTGCAATTGTGGTTCCGACCATGTTCTCCTTTAAATACCATTTCTCGTGCAAGTCTAATCACTTGTCTTCTGTAGAGCAATACCCCAATCCAACCTCTACTTTGATCCGTCTTCGAGTATTACCCCCTGGTATCTCGAGATTATCATGGAACTACATAACTTTTTATGAGTTCTTCATCAAGTGCTACGTTCGCACTGATCCAATTTCCACGGGCTCTGAGTCAATAAACACTCAAAAACACCGATAACTGAACTGAGTCTGCAAAACGGTTCAACGTCACTTGATGATCTTCTTTAAGTACGAGTTTGTATCCGACCACGCCATTCCTAGCTTGTATGGCTATATCATTGTCGTGGTGATTTTAACTGTGCTACCTGGACCTTATTCTCGGAGCACCACTTCGACGATGAGCTAAGCTTACGTCGATTTTCCTTGTCATATCGATTCACCTTGAAAAGCAAGCTTGATTTCGAGTTGTGTCGTATCTGTGCTTCCATTGACCTCTTGCTTCATCATTCCTTTGACTTGATGTCATCCCTGATCGATTACATCCTCATGAAATCTCCCGACAAATGTGTCGTGATCATCATCAGCATTCCGAGTTCTTCCAGGATATCAATTGAATTCATGATGAGAAATACTATCCTTGCCCTCGATGAGTTGTTTTGTCATCGACCACTTTATTGCCTTCCCTCCAACACAAACTTGTCCGTGTTCTGTGTTGTACCTTGAGTTCATTGCTATCCAGCATTTGTTCTTCTTTACCTTGGAGTATTACCATCTTTTATGACAAGAATGTCACGAGGATTACTCCACCTCTTAAGAATTCTTGGTATAGTGATACTTCTCACCATCACCATTCTTTCTTGGTCCCCGTGTTGATTCCAACAAGTGAACGGTGTTGTTTGGATTCTTTCCTTCTAGCAACCCTATTGCTTTGAAGTTAATGGTCGGCCGTTCATTCTTAGACTACTGGTTGTTGAACCACCATTCTAACATTGATCATTCTACGTAAGCTCATATTTCGGGTGCACCTTTAACTGTGTATCTTTTCCTCAAGCATACATCATTATATCATTTGATCCGACAAATGATATCTCTTTATTCACCTGAATTGTGGAAATTCATTTTTTGGAAATCTTGACAAAATGTTGCTGAATCCATCAGGCACCTCCTCATCTCTCCTTGGATTAGTGGAGAACTCTTGTCTCGGAACTCGCTTCCATAGTTCAATTCCCGAGAATCTTACAATGTCATCTCGACAATGTGTGTTACACCTTTCTTCTCAGGCATCCCGAGTCTGAGTTATCCTGACACCAATCAGATCTGAATCTCGGTCAGATATGATGGTTGGAACCTTTTCCAAGAGTCATAACATTGGTCTTTATATAACCTGGTAAGGTGGTGTCATGCCTAGTACACCTGGCCGGAGGACCTATTGTCATAGCTCCCATCTTAAGCAAGGTTAGCGATTTTTTCCATGCGGAAATTGTAAAACTTATTCTACAAGTTGTTCCTGATGGATCCTTCGTGCATCCAAATTCTGAACCTTACTTGATGACCTTGTCAATGCTATCTCGAAGCATGTCTATGGTACTCTGCACATTTTGAAGCACCATGCTAAATTTCCTTTATTAACTATTCAAACACTGTTGTATGGGTAATGTCATGAAATTTCTCTCCCCTTACTTAATGGGTTTTCTACATGATATCCTGCCACGGATATCATGCTCTGCTTGTCCTTGGGAAGGATATATCCCTGAATTATGTGTTTAAAACACATTTTCCTTTCCTTTCTTCTGTTAAACCTGATAATCACATTTTCCCTTCCATTGTCTTGTTAAGCTTTCTTGTAATCTGATTTAACTGAGCAGTGATAATCACCTCGTTGTACAACTCTGTCAGTAAGACCGTGTTACCATTGTTGATAGCATCCCGGTAACCAACGATGGACGAGAACTTTGCCTATTGGTCCGCCTCGTTCAACGAGCAGGAGAATGGTTCTCTTCGTCCCTCGCCCTTGGTATCGATGTTGTTGCCGACATAACTGACAGACTAGCCTCTGACATGCCTTGCTATCGTGACCATGCAAGATGTCACCCCTCCTACTTTTATCCCACATGGTGGGCCCATAACCCACAGTTCCACAAGATCGAAACCTGACTCTCATGTACACCCCCGGTTTCCAAAGCTATTCCTCGCGCTTGGTTTCGTATGTAATTCACGACCTAACTTCCCTGCCATATTTCATTCCGGTATTGGATGCAACATTCTTGTTCATTGCTCTGAACACCTTTCACACTCTATTTCAGGCAACAAACGATTGCCTATCCGCTTGAAATTTCTTAGTGCACCTTCTTGCCTTGCTCTTGATGAATCTCTTGAATTTCATCTCAAGAGATGCCTCTATGCCTTGTTCACTGAGATAGCCCCCAGGTACCTAGCTTGTGTTGAGCTCCGTCCTTCCCGAGTCTCCCTCCCTTATCTTTTCCATAAGGACGATGGAGATCTTGAAGAAAAGGATGCCGGCTTCATCATGATGACCCGGAGCAGGGGAATGAAGACATCCGCGTAGTGGATCAACCTCTTCGAGAAGAGCAACCAAGACCGAGAAGACTCGATAGAATTTCGTAGCCACATCTTTCCCTTAGTCCCCTCCTAAATCTCGGGACGAGATTTCTTGTAGTGGAGGAGAATTGTGACGTCCGGATAATTAGGCTACAGTAATCTCACGATAATGATGCCACGTCACCATGGTTACTATTTTTAATCTTGCGGTGTATCACGTCCCTTTCGAATTCTAACTTAAAATAAAGTTAAACGATAAAAGTTTTCTAAAGTCAAATCTAAAATGTTCAAAGTGTAGCAAATAAATCATATATGATCAGGGTGGTGAACCCAAAATTTTATAAAATGCTTAGATGCACTAAATGATAGAAACAATAGCTAAATTATTTATTTAATCGTCACTTAAATGATTAAATTATTGAAAACTACTTTTAATAAATAAAAGGATAATTGTGGCAGTAATATAATTACTACCACTAATTTAGGTGCTAGAATTATATTTCATAAAACAAAAATAGTATGAATTAAAACCGTAAAAGAAAAATGTTATAAACAGTTAAACAAAAAAAAATAGAAGATCCCCCCCCCCCCCCCCCGCTGGACCATGGCCCAGCAGGCCATAGGGCCACCAGGCCGGCCCACCCCACTCCCCTTAACCCCCCATCGACCGAACCCTAACCACCCCCGTCCCCCCACTCGCTCGATCCCCACGCCGCCCGCTCCTCCTCGATCTGAATCGGGATCGCCCCGATCCCGCCCCGCCCGCGACCTCGACGACGGCGCCCGTCGCCGGCGCCGCCCTGCTGCCGCCCTCCTCATCTCCGCCTCGCCATTCGCCGCCCTCCGCCTCAACCTCCCCCGCGCGTCTCCCTCGCCCCTCCCCGATCTAGATGGAGGGAGACGGCGCCTCGGCCCCGCCGCCTCACCCCTCCGCCCGATGCAAGCCGGCGTCGGCGCCGCCCCTCCCGGACTCCTCGCCCCTCCTCTCCCTCGCGCGGCGCCCAGCTGAAGCCGCCGCCTCGCCTCGTCGTCGACCCGACGCCATTCGCCGTCGCTGCCACCTCGCCCCCGTCGTCGATCTACCTCGTCGGACCACCCCGAGCCCGCTGTCCGTCCCTACAGCATCGCTGTGAGCTCCGCCACCCCCCCCTGTGCCTTCCCGAGCTCGGATACGAGCTCCTGCATGTCCTCCCCACCACCCGTAACTCCGGCCACCGCTCCCCTCGCAGCCTCCGCCGCGTTTGTCACCGTCCCCTGCCCGGCGCCACTCCGGCCTCCTCACGGCCCGTCGCGTCGCTGCTCTGGCCGCGGCCACGAGCCACGCCCCCCCCTTCTTCCTCCCCTCTCGCTGTCCGCATCGGGCGCCGACGCCCGCGCCTTCCCGGTCCGGCGCCGTGGACGCTGCAGCGCCGCCGGCCACGCCCTGCCGTGGCCCGCCTCCCCTCTCGCCTGCAGCCGGCGCCCAGCCCGCCTCGCCGGTGCTGGCCCGCGCGCCTGCAGCGGCCGCCCGAGTTCGCCCGTTAACGGGTGGCGCCCGCGGCCTGCACCCAACGCCCGCAAGGCCCCCCTAGGCCAATGACGTGTGGGGCCTAGCCCCCACAGAACGTTTCTGTTAAAAAAAAGAGATAAAATATATATATATATTAATAATATTAATATTAAAATTAATTAATTAAATAATTAATTTAATTAACTATGATTAATTTAACTAATTAAGTATAATTAACCTAATGACTAATTAACCTAGTGAACTACTGATTATTAACTAAACAGTGAATGACAGGTGGGTCCCACTGGACCCACACAGTAGGTTGACCAGGTCAACGGTCAACGTTGACTGCTCACGTCATGCTGACGTCAGCATACACTATTCTGGATAATGTTAGAGTTAAATAATTAAATAAATTCTAAAAATGATTAAATCTTTTAAAATTAATATAAAATAAATCGTAGCTCAGATGGAAAAACTTTGTACATGAAAGTTGCTCAGAACGACGAGACGAATTTGAATACGCAGCCCGTTTATCCGCCACGCATCCCTAGCATAGCGAACACGCCACTTCCCCCTCTGTTTCATCTGTGCGAAAACGCGAAACACCGGGGATACTTTCCCGGATGTTTTCCCCCTTAACCGGTACCACCTCATACCACGTTAGGGCACGCCTAGCATCGTTACTTGTCATGTCATGCTTCACTATGCATATGCTTGCATTATATTTATTGTTTCTTCCCCCTCTTCTCTCTCTAGACACCGAGACCGACGCCGCTGCTACCCCGTACGACTACGGTGTTGACGACCCCTCTCTCTTGCCAGAGCAACCAGGCAAGCCCCCCCCCCTTTGATCACCAGATATCGCCTACTCTTCTCTATACTGCTTGCATTAGAGTAGTGTAGCATGTTACTGCTTCCCGTTAATCCTATACTAATGCATAGCCTGTCCTTGCTACTACTGTTGTTACCTTTACCTGCAATCCTAATGCTTAGCATAGGCTGCTAGTATTTTCATCAGTGGCCCTACATCCTTGTCCGTCTGCCATGCTATACTATCGGGCCGTGATCACTCGGGAGTTGATCACGGGTATATACTATATGCTTTATACATGATACATGTGGTGACTAAAGACGGGTCGGCTTGTGGAGCACCCGCGAGTGATTCACGGATTGGGGGCTGAAAGGACCTTTGTCCCAACGGCCCTCTGTGTGGATCTTTGAGGCGGAGCGACAGGGCAGGTTCCGACCACCTAGGAGAGAGGTGGGCCTGGCCCTGGTCGGCGTTCGCGGATACTTAACACGCTTAACGAGATCTGGGTATTTGATCTGAGTCTGGCCATTTGGTCTATACGCACTAACCATCTACGCGGGAGTAGTTATGGGTATCCCGGCGTCGTGGTATCAGCCGAAGCCTTCTTGACGTCAGCGACAGAGCGGCGCGCGCTGGATTGGACTGGAACGCCACTAGGCTAGGTCTGCTTCCGGCCTCCCACGCAACGTGCAGGTGTGCTAAGGGCGATGGGCCCAGACCCCTGGGCGCTTAGGTTTAGACCGGCGTGCTGACCTCTCTGTTGGTCTAGGTGGGGCTGCGACGTGTTGATCTTCCGAGGCCGGGCATGACCCAGGAAAGTGTGTCCGGCCAAATGGGATCGAGCGTGTTGGGGTATGTGGTGCACCCCTGCAGGGAAGTTAATCTATTCGAATAGCCGTGATCTTCGGTAACAGGACGACTTGGAGTTGTACCTTGACCTTATGACAACTAGAACCGGATACTTAATAAAACACACCCTTCCAAGTGCCAGATACAACCGGTGGTCGCTCTCTCACAGGGCGACGAGGGGAGGATCATCGGTTAGGATTATGCTATACGATGCTGCTTGGAGGACTTCAGTCTACTCTCTTCTACATGCTGCAAGACGGAGGCTGCCAGAAGCGTAGTCTTCGAAAGGACTAGCTATCCCCCTCTTATTCCGGCTTTCTGCAGTCCAGCCCACATATAATAGCCTTATTCCATTTGATACCAATGCATACATATGTAGCATAGTTCCTTGCTTGCGAGTACTTTGGATGAGTACTCACGGTTGCTTTCTCCCTCTTTTCCCCCTATCCCTTCTACCTGGTTGACGCAACCAGATGTTGGAGCCCAGGAGCCAGACGCCACCGTCGACGACGACTCCTACTACACCGGAGGTGCCTACTACTACGTGATGCCCGCTGACGACGACCAGGAGTAGTTAGGAGGATCCCAGGCAGGAGGCCTGCGCCTCTTTCGATCCGTATCCCAGTTTGTGCTAGCCTTCTTAAGGCAACCTTGTTTAACTTATGTCTGTACTCAGATATTGTTGCTTCCGCTGACTCGTCTATGATCGAGCTCTTGTATTCGAGCCCTCGAGGCCCCTGGCTTGTAATATGATGCTTGTATGACTTATTTTATTTGTAGAGTTGTGTTGTGATATCTTTCCGTGAGTCCCTGATCTTGATCGTACACGTTTGCGTGTATGATTAGTGTACGATTAAATCGGGGGCGTCACACCTGAGGCCTCAGCAGGTCACTGCGAGGCAGAGCCTAATAGCTCCCCTCAGCTTGGCACTCCTGAGGCTGCCCCTTCGAGTGCTTCTCCAGCTGCGCCTTGATACGTCTCTGTCGTATCTACTTTTCAAAACACTTTTGCCCTTGTTTTGGACTCTAACTTGCATGATTTGAATGGAACTAACCCGGACTGATGGTGTTTTCAGCAGAATTGCCATGGTGTTATTTATGTGCAGAAACAAAAGTTCTCAGAATGACCTGAAACTCCATGGAGAGTATTTTTTGGAAATAATAAAAAATACTGGCAAAGAATCAAGGCTAGGGGCCCCACACCCTAGCCATGAGGGTGGGGGCGCGCCTGCCCCCTGGGCATGCCCCCCTGCCTCGTGGGCCCCCTGGAGCTTCACCGACCTCAACCCTGACTCCAAATATTCGTGTTCGGGGAGAAAAAATAAAGGAGAAGGATTCACCATGTTTTACGATACGGAGCCGCCGCCAAGCCCTAAACTCTCTCGGGAGGGCTGATCTGGAGTCCGTTCGGAGCTCCGGAGAGGGGAATCCATCGCCAACATCATCATCAACCATCCTCCATCACCAATTTCATGATTCTCACCGCCGTGCGTGAGTAATTCCATCGTAGGCTTGCTGGACGGTGATGGGTTGGATGGGATTTATCATGTAATCGAGTTAGTTTTGTTAGGGTTTGATCCCTAGTATCCACTATGTTCTGAGATTGATGTTGCTATGAATTTGCTATGCTTAATGCTTGTCATTAGGGCCCGAGTGCCATGATTTCAGATCTGAACCTATTATGTTTTCATCAATATATGAGTGTTCTTGATCCTATCTTGCAAGTCTATAGTCACCTACTATGTGTTATGATCCGGTAACCCCGAAGTGACAATAATCAGGACCACTCCCGGTGATGACCATAGTTTGAGGAGTTCATGTATTCACCATGTGTTAATGCTTTGGTCCGGTACTCTATTAAAAGGAGGCCTTAATATCCCTTAGTTTCCATTAGGACCCTGCTGCCACGGGAGGGTAGGACAAAATATGCCATGCAAGTTATTTTCCATAAGCACATATGACTATATTCGGAATACATGCCTACATTACATTGATGAATTGGAGATAGTTCTGTGTCACCCTAGGTTATGACTGTTACATGATGAACCGCATCCGGCATAATTCTCTATCACCGATCCATTGCCTACGAGCTTTCCATATATTGTTCTTAGCTTTTTTACTTTTCCGTTGCTATTGTGATCATCACTACAAAACCCCAAAAATATTGCTTTTGCTATCGTTACCTTTTGCTACCGTTACCACTACTATCATATTACTTTGCTACTAAACACTTTGCTATAGATAATAAGTTTCCAAGTGTGGTTGAATTGACAACTCAGCTGTTAATACTTGAGAATATTCTTTGGCTCCCCTTGTGTCGAAGCAATAAATTTAGGTTGAATACTCTACCCTCGAAAACTGTTGCGACCCCCTATACTTGTGGGTTATCAAGACTATTTTCTGGCGCCGTTGCCAGGAAACATAGCTCTATTCTTTGAGTCACTTGGGATTTATATCTGCTTATCATTATGAATAACTTGAGAGATCCAAAACCAAGATTTATCCCTCAACTACGAGGGGAGGTAAGGAACTACCAGCTAGCTCTGCACTTGATTCACCTTCTATTTTGAGTAAGCTTGCGACACCTAAACCTACTTCTGCTATTAATTCTGATATGTCGCATGTTATTGATGATGCCACTTCTGCTATGCATGATACTTATAATGAAACTACTTCTATGCTTGATACTACTGTGCCACTTGGTGAATTTCTTGATGAACAACTTGCTAGGGTTAGAGAGAATGAAATTATTGAAACTGATAATACTGATGAAAGTGATAATGAAGGCTCTCCCAATAAATATGAATTACCTGTTGTGCCTGAGGGCTATGTCATGGATGAAGAAACTAAAAGAGACTTTCTTGCTTGCAATGATAGAAGTGATCTTAAGAAATTATTAGCTAAGCTTAAACAAAAAACTCTGAATGCTAGAATGAAATATGATCCTGCTTATGCTACTTCACCTATCTTTGTTACTGATAAGGATTATGAATTATCTATTGATCCTGATATAATTACTTTGGTTGAATCTGATCCTTTTTATGGTTATGAATCTAAAACTGTTGTGGCACATCTTACTAAATTAAATGATATATCCACCCTGTTCACCAATGATGAGAGGACTCGCTACTTTTATATCCTTAAAATATTTCCCTTCTCATTAAAGGGTGATGTTAAGATATGGTTTAATTCTCTTGATCCTGGTTGTGTGCGTAGTCCCCGGGATATGATTTATTACTTCTCTGCTAAATATTTCCCTGCTCATAAGAAACAAATTGCTTTGAGGGATATATATAATTGTGTGCAAATTGAAGAAGAGAGTCTCCCACAAGCTTGGGGAGGCTTATCCAATTACTTAATGCTTTGCCTGATCATCCTCTTAAGAAAAATGAAATACTTGATATCTTTTATAATGGACTAACCGATGCTTCCAGAGATTACCTGGATAGTTGTGTTGGTTCTATTTTCAGGGAAAGAACACCAGATGAAGCTAAAATTCTATTGAATAATATGTTGACAAATGAAAATAATTGGACACTTCCTGAGCCAATTCCTAAACCAACTCCAAAGAAAAGAAGTGTTCTATTTCTCAGTCCTGAAGATATGCAAGAGGCAAAGAAATCTATGAAAGAAAAGGGTATTAAAGCTGAAGGTGTTAAGAATTTACCTCCTATTGAAGAAATACATGGTCTTAATTTACTGCCTATTGAAGAAACACATGGTCTTGAGAACCCGACACAGGTAGTAAAGGTAAATTCTCTCTATAGATACGATAAAGCTGAAATCCCATTAACTAAGTTTGCTAGCCCATGCTTGGATGAGTTTGATGACTTTATGGTTAAACAAGAAAACTTCAATTCTTATTTTGGTAGAGAATTAAAACGCAATGCTGATATGCTTGAACACTTGGGTGATTATATGGCTAATGTTAAAGGTGAACTTAAACTTATTAGTAAACATGCTTCTATGGTTACCACTCAAGTAGAACAAGTACTTAAAGCTCAAAATGATTTGCTCAATGAATTGAATAGTAAGAATAATGACTATGCCGTTACAGTGGCTACTATAACTGGTAAAATGACTCGGGAACCTTTGTATCCTGAAGGCCACCCTAAGAGAATTGAGCAAGATTCTCAAAGAAATAATATAGATGCACCTAGTCCTTCTAAGAGGAAGAAAAAGAAAAATGATAGGACTTTGCATGCTTCTAGTGAACCTGTTGCTGACACACCTGAGAATCCCAATGATATTTCTATTTCTGATGCTGGAACACAATCTGCTAATGAACATGAAACTAGTGATGATGTTAATGATAATGTTCATATTGATGCTCAACCTAGTAATGATAATGATATAGAAATTGAACCTGCTGTTCATCTTGATAACCCACAATCAAAGAATCAACGTTATGATAAGAGAGACTTTATTGCTCGGAAGCATGGTAAGGAAAGAGAGCGTTGGGTTCAGAAACCCATGCCTTTTCCTCCTAAGCCATCCAAGAAAAAGGATGATGAGGATTTTGAGCGCTTTGCTAAAATGATTAGACCTATCTTTTTGCGTATGCGATTAACTCATATGCTCAAAATGAATCCTTATGCTAAGTATATGAAAGAAATTGTCACTAATAAAAGAAAGATACCAAAAGCTGAAATTTCCACCATGCTTGCTAATTATACTTTTAAGGGTGGAATACCTAAGAAACTAGGAGATCCAGGAGTACCAACTATACCATGCTCCATTAAAAGAAACTATGTTAAAACTACTTTTATGTGATCTTGGAGCCGGTGTTAGTGTTATGCCTCTCTCTTTATATCGTAGACTTGATTTGAATAAGTTAACACCTACTGAAATATCTTTGCAAATGGCTGATAAATCAACTGCTATACCTGTCAGTATTTGTGAGGATGTGCCTATTGTGGTTGCAAACGTTACTATTTTAACGGACTTTGTTAGTCTTGATATTGTCGAGGACGATAGTATGTCTATTATTCTTGGAAGACCCTTTTTGAATACTGCAGGTGCTGTTATTGATTGCACCAAAGGCAATGTCACTTTTCATGTTAATGGTAATGAGCATATGGTACACTTTCCGAGGAAACAACCTCAAGTCCACAGTATCAATTCTATTGGAAAAATTCCATCGATTATTTTTGGAGGTTTTGAATTTCCTCTACCTACTGTCAAGAAGAAATATGATATTCTTATTGTTGGGGATGTCCATATCCCCGTTGAGGTAACCTAGTGTTATTCGAAATTTCTCCGGTTCCATGTTATTCGGAATGGGTTTGTTAACAAGACCTGATCAACCTTGTTAGTGGATTCCTTTTTATGAGCATGAGATGGATGAAGTTAGAAAACACAACTCTCCGTACCCTCTTTTTACTCTCTGTTATTTATATTAAATAAAGCAAAAATAGTAATTTCTGTCTATTTTCCTAATTATCTATGCAATATAAAAATACCCCGAAAATAAAAGTTCTCCAAATGTCCTGAAATTTAAATATGATTTTTTCTGGAATATTTGAGAATATCTAGCACTGAGAACACAGCAGGGGGAGCAAGCACCTGGACACGAGGGTCCACGGCGCGCCCACCCCCGTGGGCGCGCCCCCTGCCTCGTGGGCCCACGGTGGTTCCCCTTCACTTATTCCTGCACCCACACACTTCTTCTTCCTCCCAAAAAAATCACCATCCAGCTCAAACCCGAGTCCAAGCTCATTTTGCTGCAATTTTCGATCTCCTTGCTCAAAGCACCTCTCACAAAACTACTTTGGGGGATTGTTCCTTGGTATGTGACTCCTCCATTGGTCCAATTAGTTTTTGTTCTAGTGCTTTATTCATTGCAAATTTGTGCTGCCTAGTTGATCATGTTCTTGAGCTTGCATGTCAAATTTATATGGTTCCAACTAGTTCTAATGCATGATATAGGCTCTAGGCACTTGTAGGAGTAGTTTCTATCAATTTTGTTGAGTTTGGTTCACTTTTATTTGAAGTTACTAAAAAATTCAGAAATTTTCCAGAGGAAGAAATATGTTTAGGAAAATGTACCAAGGTGGTTCTTCAAGGAAACAAGGACCCAGGCTTGCAATGCGTGATGCTGATGATGAGCCACCAAGGGACACTCCAGTGTGGCCTTGTGAATGGCCTTCAGAGGACTTCATGGATCGAGCAAGAATTAAGGAAGAATTTAACGCATATTTGTGTAATGCTGATCTTGTGAGCTTCGAGGCAGAAAAATGCCGTCAGTACCACTATCTCACTAGTTCCTTTGTGAGGAGGTTTGAATTTTCATCTTCACGTAATTCTCAAACTGTCCTATTTGATCTCTATGAAAATTCTTATACTATGGACTTAGAGGACTTTACCACTGCTTGCAAACTTCCACAATGGGGTAGTGCTAGTGAACCTCGCAAATCTGAATTTAGAGATTTTCTTGCTAGTATAATTGTGGGGGAATCTAGAGATATAGCACAAGCTACCATAGGGAGCATTCATTTTCCTGCTATACATTATTTTGCTCTCTTCATAGGTAGGTGCATAAATGGTAAAGATGAAGCATGTAATATGTGTGTCCCTGACCTCAGTATACTTAGGAGTGCTGTGTTAGGAGAAAATCTTATAATTTGGGAGCCATTGTTGCACGTAGGTTGCATCATAATAGATTTACTGGAGATTTCTTCGGTGGAATTTATGCAACCCGTATAGCTAATTTTCTTGGTGTAACCATACGTGAGGATGATATTGAGTTGCCTCCTGCTTATTTGAATTATGAGGCTATGGTTCGTCATCATTTTGTTGAGAGGAACGATCAGTTCCTCCAGTACCAACTAATCTTTGACAGACGACGCACCTATCACGTCGCTCTCCCTGCTTCCACTTTCTTTGACTTTCATGCAAAAGGGAGATATTTTATAACCAGAGAGGAGGCGAAAGAGTATAAAAGGAGGGCTGAGATAGCACGCCTCCAAGCTGCAGCCCATGATGCAATGACTGCCGCATCTCAGTACGACCCCAACTACAATATCCGCCAGGCCAGCCGTGGCCATAGACCAACTTAGGCCAAAAGCCTAAGCTTGGGGGAGTACGTATTTCCCCCCGAAATTACATTCATGTTCACACACTCATCGCTAGTTGTCGGTGCTCATACTTTTTCATTGTATCATCCATACTAGTTTATTTCCTTTTTATGCTTTCTTCTTGTGTGTTTGATAAACCTTAAGAAAAACCAAAAAAATAGTTGTAGCTTTTACCTAGTTTTAATTTCCATGCTTGTAGTAGTAATTAAAAAGAAAACCCAAAAAGATTTCATGTTCTTCTTTTGCTTGTTGGGAGCTTTCCCGTGTAAATAGTTTTATTTCTTTTCTTTGGGGGTCGATAGGAGAAGACCATAATTAAATTGTTGAAGTGACTCCTATATGCATTATTGTTGATTTAACCAAGAGTCCATATTGCCTTGTCTTCTCCTGCTTATTGAATGCTTGCAGATTCCAGCTTAGTCCAATGCACGTGCACTGTTATATTTATTCACATCATTCGGTCATGCAAGTGAAAAGCAATTATGACGATATATGATGGACTGATTGAGATGGGAGAAGCTGGTATGAACTCGACCTCTCTTGTTTTTGTAAATGTGATTAGTTCATCGTTCCTGATTCAGCCTATTATGAATAAACATGTTTGCAATGACAATTAGATATTATAGTTGCTTGCCATGCTTAATTAGCTAGGAGCTTATACTGGTTTACCTTGCATGCCAACATGCTATTAAAATGGTTGTGATGTGGTAAGATAGGATGGTATCCTCTTTTGAACGATTCGAGTGGCTTGACTTGGCACATGTTCATGCATGTAGTTGAAACAAAATCAACATAGCCTCTACGATATTTATGTTCATGGTGCATTATATCCTACTCATGCTTGCATTCGGTGTTGATTAATTTTAATGCATGTTCATGACTGTTGTCGCTCTCTAGATGCTCGCTTCCCAGTCTTTTTCTAGCCTTCACTTGTACTAAGCGGGAATACTGCTTGTGCATCCAATCCCATAAACCCCAAAGTTGTTCCATGTGAGTCCACCATACCTACCAATATACGGTATCTACCTGCCGTTCCAAGTAAATTTGTATGTGCCAAACTCTAAATCTTCAAATAATCATTCTGTTTTGTATGCTCGAATAGCTCATGTATCAACTAGGGCTGTCCGTATCTTCCATGTTAGGCGGGTTATTCTCAAGAGGAGTGGACTCCGCTCCTCACTCACGAGAAAATGGTTGGTCACCGGGATGCCCAGTCCCATGCTTTATGCAAATCAAATCAAAATAATTGCAGAGAAAACTCCCCCGGGACTGTTGTTAGTTGGAGGCACTCGTTGTTTCGAGCAAACCATGGATTGATGCTTGTTGGTGGAGGGGGAGTGTAAACTTTACCATTCTGTTTGGGAACCGCCTATAATGTGTGTAGCATGGAAGATATCGCCATCTCTTGGTTGTTATGTTGACAATGAAAGTATACCGCTCAAAATATTATTCATCTCTATTTCAAAATCGAGCTCTGGCACCTCTACAAATCCCTGCTTCCCTCTGCGAAGGGCCTATCCATTTACTTTTATGTTGAGTCATCATCCTATTAATAAAAAGCACCAGTTGGAGAGCACCGCTGTCATTTGCATTCATTACTATTAGTTTACATTGAGTATGACTTGACTGGATCTCTTTTACCATGAATTACAATGTCTAGTCAGTCCTTGATCTTTAAAGTGGCTCTGCATTTATGTTCTGCGGTCTCAGAAAGGGCTAGCGAGATACCATCTTGTTATATCATATTATGATTGTTTTGAGAAAGTGTTGTCATCCGAGATTTATTATTATTGCTCGCTAGTTGATTATGCCATTGATATGAGTAAACATGAGATCTAAGCATTATTGTGAATATGGTTAGTTCTTAATCTTTGCTGAAAACTTGAATGCTGGCTTTACATATTTACAACAACAAGAGCAAACAGAGTTTGTAAAAGTTTTTCTTTATCACTTTCAGTTTATCAACTGAATTGCTTGAGGACAAGCAAAGGTTTAAGCTTGGGGGAGTTGATACGTCTCTGTCGTATCTACTTTTCCAAACACTTTTGCCCTTGTTTTGGACTCTAACTTGCATGATTTGAATGGAACTAACCCAGACTAACGCTATTTTCAGCAGAATTGCCATGGTGTTATTTATGTGCAGAAACAAAATTTCTCGGAATGACCTGAAACTCCATGGAGAGTATTTTTTGGAAATAATAAAAAATACTGGCAAAGAATCAAGGCCAGGGGGGCCACACCCTAGCCACGATGGTGGGGGCGTGCCTGCCTCCCCTGGGCGCACCCCCCTGCCTCGTGGGCCCCCTGGAGCTCCACCGACCTCAACCCTGACTCCATATATTCGTGCTCGGGGAGAAAAAAATAAAGGAGGATTCATTGCGTTTTACGATACGGAGCCGCCGCCAAGCCCTAAACTCTCTCGGGAGGGCTGATCTGGAGTCCGTTCGGGGCTCCAGAGAGGGGAATCCGTCGCCATCGTCATCATCAACCATCCTCCATCACCAATTTCATAATGCTCACCGCCGTGCGTGAGTAATTCCATTGTAGGCTTGTTGGACGGTGATGGGTTGGATGAGATTTATCATGTAATCGAGTTAGTTTTGTTAGGGTTTGATCCCTAGTATCCACTATGTTCTGAGATTGATGTTGCTATGACTTTGCTATGCTTAATGCTTGTCACTAGGGCTCGAGTGCCATGATTTCAGATCTGAACCTATTATGTTTTCATCAATATATGAGTGTTCTTGATCCTATCTTGCAAGTCTATATTCACCTACTATGTGTTATGATCCGGTAACCCCGAAGTGACAATAATCGGGACCACTCCTGGTGATGACCATAGTTTGAGGAGTTCATGTATTCACCATGTGTTAATGCTTTGGTCTGGTACTCTATTAAAAGGAGGCTTTAATATCCCTTAGTTTTCGTTAGGACCCCGCTGCCACGGGAGGGTTGGACAAAAGATGTCATGCAAGTTCTTTTCCATAAGCACGTATGACTATATTTGGAATACATGCCTACATTACATTGATGAATTGGAGCTAGTTCTGTGTCACCCTAGGTTATGACTGTTACATGATGAACCGCATCCAGCATAATTCTCTATCACCGATCCATTGCCTACGAGCTTTCCATATATTATTCTTTGCTTATTTACTTTTCCATTGCTATTGTTATCATCACTACAAAACCCCAAAAATATTGCTTTTGCTATCGTTACCTTTTGCTACCGTTACCACTACTATCATATTACTTTGCTACTAAACACTTTGCTGCAGATAGTAAGTTTCCAGGTGTGGTTGAATTGACAACTCAGCTGCTAATACTTGAGAATATTCTTTGGCTCCCCTTGTGTTGAATCAATAAATTTGGGTTGAATACTCTACCCTCGAAAATTGTTGCGATCCCCTATACTTGTGGGTTATCACGCCTCGTGTCGGCCGCCATGTCCAGCGCTTCGGTCGGCTCTGTGTGGACTTCGAGGAGCTCCGCAAGAGGAAGGGGTCCCCAAGCAGCGGCACCTTTGGGCCGTTAAAACGGAGAAAGTACATCACCGTTGACGAGTAAGTATCTTATCTTGGTGATTCTCCACGTCCTGCTTCCCTCCCTGACGATATCTCTTCAGGATCCCTTCCGCCAAGGCCGCATGATCTCCTGAGAAGCGGCCTCCTCTCTCCTCGCTTCTCCCGCTAGACTCGAGCGCTGCAGGCCCGCATGCTTCTCACAGCGTGGAGTCGACCGGCGAAGCCAGCCCGTCGACAAGGCGTCTTGAGCTCGCGCCTTCGCCGTCTTTCCTTCGTGGCCTTGCTTGGAGAACAGCAAGCGTGCCAAGGGTTCCTCCCCTGGTCGTGGACGGCAGCTGGATGGCTTCGGTCTTGGGTTCCTCTTCAAGCAGCGGGCCTCTGCTCATTCGGGCTCCTCGTGAGGCCTAGCCCGCAACTGGGCGGGAACCAGCCCCCAGCCCCCCGCTGAGAGGGGGCGAGCCGCTTCGGGCCCCATCTGCGGTCCCCGTAGCGAAGAACGGAGTCAGCAACATGCTTGAGTCAGCGCAAGAAAAGAGCATCGTTCCCCACGAGCTCTTCCAGGAGGTGATGGGCGCAATGAACCGGCTTGGTGCTAATCTCGTGGATGTGGACGCGCGTCTAGTGGCCGAGGGTCTCCGGCTGGCGGAGGAGCGGCACAAGTTGAAGGTGGCCATCAACCTCGGGCGCCACCAGCGCGAGCTTGATAACGCGAAGGCTGGGGCATCCCTCGCGACCTTGCACGAGGCCTGCTCCCGAGCCTTGGAAGAAGCTCGGGAAGTTGACCGCCGCCGCGAGATCGTAGAGAGACACACATGGGAGCTCCAAGCCTGGAGCAGCAAGTGGAGGTGCACAGAGCCGCCCTGGCATCCATGAGGGGGACGCCCGTCGAAGAGGAAGAGATCCAGAAGCGCGAGGAAGTGTTGGCGCTGGAAGCCATGGAGCACAGCCTTGAGTTTGAGCGACTAGATACGAGGGAGCGTCAAGTCGCCCAAGTGGAGGATGTTGTTGCGCCTGCGAGGCCAAGGCCCAGGAGGAGGTCGATCGCCGGGTAGCCGAGGCTCGCGCAGATCTTGAGGGTAGGTACGACCTGAAGCTGAAGCTCGTGGAAGTTGAGGCCGCTAGTAGGACTGCTGCCCTCAAGTCCAGGTTGACCGAGGTGGAGCGACGTGAGGAGGCCGCCGCAGCCGCCCTGGTCTCGGCGCAGGCTGAACTGGCCTCCGCCCGCGCCGAGCTGCTCCCTCTTCAGTAGCAGGTTACTCACGCCGAGTCTGTCGCACGGCAGAACAGGGAGGAAGTGCTTCAGCGGTGGACCTCAGGAACAGGGCCAATATCGCCTTGGGCCACATCTGCGATGAGAATGCTCCTCATCCCCACGCGAACGACTACGCCAGCCACCTTCGCTTGTTCACCGACGTGGTGACGCGCCTGGAGAGTCGTTCCGAGAGAGCTCGCCAACTTGTTGAAGAGAGGAGCTGCGGCCTACTCGGGCGTGCATTCTCCCGCGTCTTCAGCCATCTCCAGAACACTGACCCCAACTTCAATTTTGACGCCGCCATCGCTCTCGTACCCGAGGCCATCCGGGGTGACCTGTCGCGATGGGTGGAAGACAATGTGGACGTGCTAGTCAGGGCATTCACTTCCGATGATGATGGGGTGGTGGTCGCGGCGGACGCGGGCGACGTGGTCGACGACGATGATGGTGGCGCTGGTGGAGGTGATGGTGATGCCAGCGATGGTGGCAGCGATGCCAGTGACGCATCTAAGGAAGATCCGGGGGACGCGGCGAGCAACATGTCTGACTGATCCCATGTTTCCTAGTTGTTTGTCCTGCACACAGAAGCTCGGGCGTAGCCCTTGAAGTTGTAAGAGCATTTTTGGAGGGGAAGCCCCTCATGTAAATTTGCTACTGCCTCTATATTTTTAGGTCGAGTTGAATATATGTCTTCGTGAACTCACGTATCCTGGGGCAAAGTTGCTATTGCGGTTTACCTTAGCCTGGACGAGCCCAACCCGACTCGTGAGGTTGTGAGTTTCTGGGAAGCTCCTGAGGGACTCATCGAGACGCACGAGGGGCCGCGTGATAAGCAAGCGCTAGCCGTGGCGCGACATGCGCATGGCGCGTGTGCGTCTTGCCCAGCCCCGCTCGCGAGGGGCCTGCGAGGGAGAAGCAACAGGCACGAACTCCGAAATAAGGCAAGAACCAGATAGCAAGAAGTCGCTCGAACGAGAAAAGGCACCCCCCGCGCGCATCAATGAAAATTCAACTTCAACTTAAATCCAAATCCAAAAGGCAGGGCTACAGAAAAAGGGATCCAAAGCAAATGGCCACGTCTGGCGCCTAGTCTAGTATTCTTGTCTTCGAGTCTTCTCACTAGCACGGAGCTAAGTGCTACCACTAGGACGTGGGAGGGAGCCCCCGAGGCCCGAGGGCGGCACTCCTGAGACTCCGGGGCGTGTACAGCCCCACTCGTTATTATGTGAGAGTGTCACGGGCGGCGATCTTCACGAGGGCCCCGCCTTGCACCACCCCCTACCACCGTTGGGACGACCGGAGACCAGGACGGTACCAACAAGGGCAGAGGGGACGCCAGTGGCGCCCTCGGCGACCACGGGTCCTCTGCCGGGGGAAGGCTCGCCGACGCCTCCCCGGTAGAGGGCCTACCTCCGGGCGATGCCTTGATCCGTGCGACACGGGGAGGGGCCTTGCTCCTGGCCCCTCCCACGCAGCCCCCAGTGAGCCTCTCCTGGTGAGATGGATATCGCCGCCCCAGAACCGCCGCCTGGCGCTGTGACCTGGTTCACTTGCGATTCATGGTTAGCGTAAGCCTGCTCCTGAGGAATTAGTGGTACCCTGTAGCTGTTGTCGCCGGTGCGGTTGGTGAGGCTTCTGGAGGGGTCCTGAAAGGCACCGACTTCTAGCGCCTCCTCCTCCCAGCCCGGCTCAAGGGACAAGTCGGGGTCGTCTTCCAGCATGTAGTCCCGGTCCACCATGCGGGGCACGTAGGCCTCCGAGGCCGCCGCCTCGAAGACCTTGCCGTAGTGCCCCACACTCCACGTCGCCCGACCAAGTGCCCCGCTCGAGGATGGTAGGGTTGCATCCCACCCGGACCGTAGGTGGCAGCGCTTGTGCCCGTGCCTAGCGAAGGTGGCGCGGGCGCAAGCGGGCGTGCAGCTCCGTTGGTTGCGCCGGTGTCGATGAAGCCTGGTGGTGCGCCTGTAGGCACGCGGGCGTGGCGTGGCCCGCCATGCGACCCGGCCACAGCTTGTGGCGTGAGCAGAGAACGGAAGGGTGGTGCTCTTGAAGCCGCGGCGTCCAGTAGCTCGGTGACGCGTTCCAGCAGTGCATCCTGGCCGCTCTCCATCAGCCGGCACCGTAGCAGCTCTCGTGCCACCATGAGTGTAGCCCGCATGTTTGCCAGCTCCCTTCGGGTGTGCGGAGCCGTTGTCGCGGCGTGGCTTGCGGCCTTTGCAACAGCTCGCGCCTGTCGTGGGGTAAGGGCGGACGGCGCCTGGCCGCGCCGCCCGCGCCCTATAGCGTCAGGTGGCGCTCGCGCCACCTGGAGCGCGGGGTTGAGGTCTTCCTGGGCAGGCGGCACCACCTGGGCTGGCCAGGCTGCCCAACGGTTGGTGTTGGTCCTTGAGTCGCCGGACATCGAAACTGCGGAGCATCAGTGAATCGACTGGCGGGAGAGAGGCTCCAGCAAACCCACTACCTGGTGCGCCAAATGTCGGATCACGGGTTCGGGCAAAACCCTTAAGGTTCGAACACTAGGGTGCACGTGAAGATCTCCCCCTACCGATTCACATCCTAGCTTCGCTAAGATCTCAAGGGTTAACTCGACGAACTCGCAACACAAAGGACACAAGATTTATACTTGTTCGGGCCACCGTTGTGGTGTAATACCCTACTCTAGTGTGGTGGTGGTGGATTGCCTCTTGGGCTGAGGATGAACAGTACAAGGGGGAAGAACAGCCTCCTAAGGAGAGGTGTTCTTGTGCTTGGTGAACTTGTGGTTGTCCGGATCGATCCCCCTAGCTATGGTGGTGGCTAGTCCTATTTCTAGAGGCCCTGGTCCTCTCCCCAAATATTGAGCGGGAAGGGAGCCAACATCGGCCAATTTGAAAGGGGACAGCTAGTACTGCTTATCCTGACAAAAGCAGTCTTCGCCTGCCAAAGGCTCTGGTGGTGGCGTCATCTTGGGCTCCATGGTGACCTCCATCTTGTCGTCCTGCTGGTCTTGGTCTCGTTGCACCGATATGGAAACCTTTGCTTGACACCTTGGTACTGTGTGTCTGCGCTTGCCTCCTTAGCACCAAAGAGGAAATAAGGACACTGTGCACGCTGGCGCCCGCCTGGCCTTGGTCATCATGGCTCATGTCACTGGAACCTCGCGAGGTTTGCCTGGCCTTGATCTCTCCGCCCCTCGCGAGCCAGCCTGGTGGGGCCGCTCCTGAGGAGGTCTTATGTCGTCCGCCTCGCGAGGCTTGGCCCCTCGCGAGGGTCTTGAATGCTTGTTGGTGAAGATGGGCCGTACGGGGCCGCTCGTAGAGCCACGCCGTGGGCCGCAGGCAGGCAAGTCTGGGGACCCCCGTTCCTAGAACGCCAATAGTGTGGGCATACACCTGCCTTGTCTTCCCTAGCTCAGCATTGTTCCCTTCCTAGGCCTCGCCGTCATCCACTGCCTGGGTGCTGTCCGCACGGAGTGGTCAACGTGGTCAACGTGGTCAACGAACAACAGCCATCGGAAGAGTAGTGTACGCAGTGAGGTTGATAGATGGACCCACCAGCTACATATTCCCACGCAAGGAAGTGCCTCCATATTAGGCACGAAAAAATGAATCCTCCCCCTGACAGCTCGGACCCACCATCAATAACTTTGCATGCAAGGAAGTGCCTCCTTATCCTCCCTGGCAGTCGGGACCCACCTGGTCGAAGCGTACCTAGCGTTGTCACGAACGTGTGCGTACATACTGGTCGATCGGTCTGTCTGCAACAATGAACCGTGGCCGAGCAAGAAGCGGCACGTGTAGCAGTAGATCCCCTGACGTAGCAGTTCAGGCAGTCCCTTCTAAACCGTGTACACTACGTACATCCACATGCCAAAAATACGACCACGTACGTACATATGGGCGGGGTCTCGAACGCCTACTCGCGCATACGTACGGCCAGGGCTCGTGTACATGCAGAGGCAATGGACGGCAGCAACGACGTCCTATTCATCATGCAGCCAACCGGCTAGGTCGGAATGGAGAAACGGCATCCTGTTTATCGGGAGGCAACAAGTCGGAATGCGTCCTGTTCAACGGGAGCCAGCCGGCTTGGATGGAATAGTCGAAACGGGGTTTGGCATACCGTAGTACGGAGGAAACGGCCTGCTGTTCGATCGACTATGGTCGAAACGCGGGTCATGTTCATCCAGAGGGGTGTGGCATACCGCAAAACGGAGGAAATAGATTTTTGTTGGAGTGCTACGGTCGAAACGGGGGGTCCTGTTCATCGGAGAGGTGTGGCGTACTGCAAAACGGAACTCCACGGGCTACTGCTCACCCATCGTCGACTTGCTTCAGCCTCCACCTGCACTATTCATCCACCGCGTCTTCCTCCTGCATCCACCAGCTACTATTCATCCACGGGCTACTGTTCATCCAGCCCTCCACCGGCTACTGTCCAACCAGCCCTCCACGGGGTCCTGTTCATCCACCCCCAACTAGCTGGGCTATGGAGGCCCTCCTCTCGGGGTCATGTTCATCCAGCGGCAACGGCCTACTACTACTATCACAGGGTCCTGTTGTTGGATCGGAAGTATGTCTAGAGGGGGGTGATTAGACTACTTGACCAAATAAAAATCTATCTTTTTCCTATTTTTAAGTCTTGGCAGATTTTAGCAACTTAGCACAATTCAGGTAATCAACCTACACATGCAATTCTAAGAGTATAGCAGCGGAATGTAAAACAATTGCATACGAAGGTAAACGGAGGAGTTTGGAGGGAGCAAACACAATGTAGACTCAGAGATTTTTGGTGTGGTTCCGATAGGTGGTGCTATCGTACATCCACGTTTATGGAGACTTCAACCCATGAAGGGTAACGGTTGTGTGAGTCCACGGAGGGCTCCACCCACGAAGGGTCCATGAAGAAGCAACCTTGTCTATCCCACCATGGCCATCGCCCACAAAGGACTTGCCTCACTAGGGTAGATCTTCACGAAGTAGGCGATCTCCTTGCCCATACAAGCTCCTTGGTTCAACTCCACAATCTTGACGGAGGCTCCCAAGTGACACCTAACCAATCTAGGAGACACCAGTCTCCAAAAGGAAATAGATGGTGTGTTGATGATGAACTCCTTGCTCTTGTGCTTCAAATGATAGTATCCCCAACACTCAACTCTCTCTCATAGGATTGGATTTGGTAGAAAGATGATTTGAGTGGAAAGCAACTTGGGGAAGGCTGGAGATCAAGATTTATGTGGTTGGAATGGAATGTCTTGACCTCAACACAAGTGTAGGTGGTTCTCTCTCAGAAAATGTATGTTGGAAGT
Source organism: Triticum urartu (assembly GCF_056163025.1). Taxonomy (NCBI): domain Eukaryota; kingdom Viridiplantae; phylum Streptophyta; class Magnoliopsida; order Poales; family Poaceae; genus Triticum; species Triticum urartu. The sequence goes on from NC_141877.1 coordinate 359,250,420, forward strand.
GTAGGCATATTCTGATGGCTCTCTCCATAAACGAAGAGTGGGTGGAGGGGTATATATAGCCTCCACACAAAATCTAACCGTTACACACAAATCACCAAACTCGGTGGGACCGAATCATAAAACTCGGTCAGACTGATTTAGTTCAAAATGTGAACGTTAGGATTTTCGGTGGGACCGACATGATAAACTCGGTGGGACCGATTCCATTAGGGTTAGGGCATAACTTAATCTCAGTGAGACCGATTACACAAACTCGGTGGGACCGATTTTGGTAATAGACAAACAGAGAGTTGGTCAGGCAAACTCAGTGGGACCGATTCGCTCATCTCGGTTAGACCGAAACGTTACAAAGGGAAAACAGAGAGTTTGCATTGCAATCTCGGTGGGACCGATCGCTCATCTTGGTTATACCGAAATGTTACAAACGGAAACAGAGTGTTTGCAATCCCATCTCGGTGAGACCGAGATCCCTATCGGTGAGACCAAAGTGACTAGGGTTTCTGGCAGTGGCTATGTCAAGTGAACTCGGTGGCGCCGGATAGAAGATTTTGGTGGGGCCGAGTTTGACTTTTTGTTTGGGACATATGTGGATATGAGAAAGTAGTTGAGGGTTGTTGGAGCATATCACTAAGCATTTTGAGCAAGTAACTCATTAAGCAACACCTCACCCCCTTTTAATAGTTTTGGCTTTTCCTATGGACTCAATGTGATCTTGGATCACTAAAAGTAAAATGTAGAGTCTTGTGCTTTGAGCTTGAGCCAATCTTTTGTCCTTAGCATTTTGAGGGGTCCACTTTTTAATCCATACCATGCCAATCATTGAGCTTTCCTGAAATATTTATCTTCAAATAGCATTAGCTCAATGAGCTATATGTTGTTAGGAATTACCAAAACCACCCGGGGATAGTTGCACTTTCAATCTCCCCCTTTTTGGTAATTGATGACAACATATAGATCAAAGCTTCAACAAATGATAATAAGATTGAAATACATCGTCGCTTTGAGAAGTATGTGATAAGCAAGAGCTCCCCCTAAATTTGTGCATTATTTAAATTTTTCTTTTGAATGCAAAAGAACAATCGATTAGGTTCATAGGTTACTCTTCCATGTCACATACATCTTGGTGGAGTGCTCAAAATGATAGAAATTAATAGCATGCACTCATCACCAAGCAAGTGAATGATCATATATGAGATATAAAAGATAGTATCATTCAACAAGCATTAAGGTAGCAAATGATCAACCACATGATCAAATAAGTATCTCACAAGGACATAAAGTATCTCACACAAGCACACAATAAAAAGTTCAGCCAAAAGAAAGACACTCTCTCTCGAAGCCTATGATCTATACACATTTCTCCCCCTTTGGCAACAAGTTACCAAAAAGTTCGAAAATGCATAGTGCTATACGTCTCTCAGGCTTGGTCTTCGGGAGGTGGTGTAGAGAGAACTCCAAGGACGAAGGTTTCCGATGATGTAGTTGGAGCTGGTGGAGGTGGAGTGGGTGCTGGAGGTGGCACTGGAGCTGTAGCTGCTGGTGCTGACACTATAGCTCCAGCATGTGAAACTGGCACTGCAGCAGATCTTGGACCTCGTGGCACATGCTGAAAAGCATCAGTAGTTGTCTTTCCTCTCATCTCCTCTGCTTCCTCCTAAAGCTGCTCAACTACAGTCTGAATCTCAGTTACCTTCAGGTCAAGATCATAGAATTTTGTCTCCACAATCCTCTCTAGGCTCTCCTGATTTTGAGTCAGGGTGGCCAAGCCCTTATCAATCCTCAGTGTAGCTTGAATCAGATAGCCTAATTAATCTTGCTTGCTCTTCAGGAAAACTTTAGATGACTCTTCAACACTGGGCATCTTGGCAGCTTTCTCAGCCTTTGCCTTGGCTCTCTTCTCCTGGACTTGAGCTGATGATGGTTCCTCCTCATTCATCACAACAGTGTTGTCTTCGAATTCGGGATGTAAGGGTAGATGCTCCTTGTCCAGCAAATAAATTCCTATGCCCATCTTAGAATTGATGGGCTCTTGAATATGTGGAGCATACCCACAACTCCTCTTTTGATCAGCAGCATTCCTCTTGATTGTTTCTACAGTCAAGCTCATAACTTTGAATTTCTGAGGGACATCAAAAATTTGCAGCATGTTGATGGAGTGTCCTCTGATCATCTTGTGATCTCCTGACTTGGGTAGCAATGTGTGCCTTAATATCCAGTTAATAGTAGGCAGACAAGACAATAAGAAGTGTACAGATCCAAGCTTGTGTGTTTTCAAAGCCTTATCAGGGATCTTTTTGTACATGTTTGCCATGGAGTTATGGTCTTTCTTCTTGGTGGCATACACATCCAAGTCATCTTCATGTTCTTCGGGGGCATTGATTAGCTTGGCCCACTCTTCAACTGTGGATTGGTACCTGGTACCTTCAGACATCCATACTATCCTTCCATCTGGATAGAAGTGGGCAGTGGAGTAAAACTGCATTATCAGCTCATCATTCCATTTTGTGAGATTTTGTCCAACGAATTCATCTACTCCATGCCTTAAATTTGTCATATACTCCTGGGAAGTGATCTTAATTCTCCTGGATGTATTCCCAATCCACCCATTTCATGTCACACACAATGGGCTTCTTGTCAAGCAAAATTGTCTCATAGAAGTCTTGTCGTTCCTTTGTATGGAACCTGTAGTCAACTGCATTCCTCCTCCTAATAGCATAGGGATCAGACTATCTCCACAATCTCAGTACTGCATCTTTCCTGATGTGCATGTCCTCAAAGACTGGATGAGCATCATTGTGGTCAAGAATTTTGGGCTTCAACTTCCTCAAAACAAGAGAATCATCTTCCTCTTCTTCAGCTTTAGGCACTTGGGCCTTGTTCTTCTCCTCAGCAGGTATACTCCTGGTGCTACTCTTGGGTTTTGGGGGTTTCTGAGCAGCAGCCTTGGGACCAGATTTGGGCTTAGATGGAGCAGCCCCTGACTTAATTGCATCTCCCATAAGCTTCTGAGACTTGGGAGCTGGCGCAGGATCCTCTTCCTCCTCCTCTTCTTCTGGATCTCTCATAATGGAGGATCTACCAAGCACTCTGGCAGTGGTCTTCTTGACCCTTTCCTTCCTCTTCTTTCCTTCTCCAACAACCTCTTCAGATGGCTTGGAGGTTTCAGCAGTTGAGGCTCTCACCTATAAGGTTGGCACCCTCTTGGCAGGGGCCTTCTTGTGCAAGCCAGGCTTAGTTGATGCAGCCGTGCCATATTCCTTCTTCAACACCTTCCTCTTGGAGCTGACTTCCTCCTCAACAGCCACATAGTCCTCATCTTCAGAATCTGAGGTTTTCTTCTTCCTTGACCTGGTGGCTGCTTTGGGCAAGTTGCTTGGTGTGCTCCTGCTTCCATCATCAGAAGTGCTAGAGGGACTAGTGCCCTCACTCAATTGCACTTGTTCTTCAGACTTGTTCTGGCTGTCACTCTCGTCAGACATCTCTGCAAACTTACTGACAGCAGACCCTGTGAATAGATATAGATGAGGTAGAGTGGATGAGCATCACAAAGTGCATAGTTTTTGCAAAACAGATGACTTAAAAACTTAGTTTTAGTTCTTCACAGAAAGCATTTCGGAGCTACCGATTTGTAAACTCGGTGATACCGAAGCAGCTTTTGGAACCTAAACTAGTGAACTCGGTCAGACCGAGTCACAGTTTGGTGGCACCGGGACTGCTAGGGTTTCACAAAGAATCGAACTCAGTCACACCGATTTGCAGTTTTCGGTCAAACCAAAAATGCAACTACAATGGCCTAAGCCAAATCGGTGAGACCGATTTCTACAATTCGGTCGGTCCGAGATGAGTTCGGCAGAGACCTAACCCTAAATTTTCAAATCCAATCTAATCTAAAGTATGTTTTCAGTGGATAGATTGATTGCATATGTGGTCATGATCATGGCAAAGTAATGTGCTATGAATTGGAGTTAAAAGAGTAGCACAGAGGATCGAACTCGTACCCTAATTCGGCGGAGTTCGCTACGGCGACAACAAAGGGACAGAAATCCATTGACGGCGATGGAAACCAGCGGCAGGAGGTCGCTGGCGGCAAGAGGACGATCCAGAGACCCGAGGCGGCAGAGCAGGATACGTGTGGGCTGAGAGGTTTTGAAGAAATTTCCAAAATCTCACCCGTGGGTTTATATATCCCGACCCTGTCGGTGTGACCGAGTGGAACAACTCGGTGGCACCGAGATGCAGAATCGCAAGCGGTTGCTGCAACTCGGTGTGACCGAAAAGTTCATATCGGTTGCACCGAGATTGAAAACCTAGATCAACTTAGTGATCTCGGTGTGACCGAAATGGATGACTCGGTCATACCGAAATGCACAAAGAGGTTTTGGAAGTTTAAGTCTATGACGAATCAGGGACTCCAAGTGCTCCTCACACAGAGTGGTTCAAATCTGACTTGATCAAACTTTGTGATTTAGCATGAATAGAGTTTGAGACGAGAAAAGCATAGATATCTAGAGGGAGTTCTTAGGCATTCTTGTCCATCCATTTGGCAAAAGAGAAAAAGCCAAACAATCAAAGCAACAAATGGATGTTCTTAAATGAGTAAAATATGCATCCAACATGCTCACACAATAAAATGACAAATGAAATACAAAGCATGCACAATCACTATAGCATCTATCAAGCAATTTGGCGATGACTAGGTCATCTATATATGAGTATATTGACTTAGGAGTCAAATGAGAACATTTGATCATAGGTCATACTCATCGTTTAAGCACAAGTGGGGTTGCCACTTTTACATAAAGCATTGTTGTGATCACATCATTAGAGTTGCTTTAGCTCAATTGATTAGACTAAAGCTCCCCCTAGATGTGATATCCCCCCTAAGAGGGATGAACTAACCTTGGGTTTTATCGATGATGAATTCATGTAGGTGTTGACGATGTAGATGCTCAATGTTGATGTAGATCATTCGGAGCAATCCTTTGGAGTGAGTTGCACTTTCAATACCTACATGGGTTAGTCCCACAAGGAAAAAACAAGGATATCCATAGACATAGAGTGATGATCACATAGGATGATGTCCATGAAAGCATTAGGTTACCTTGTCCCTTGTCTTACCAACAAGAGGGTTTGTGACTCCTTGAATTAGTGAAAGATATGGAAGTTGTTTGCACTTGTCCTTGCCAAGATGATAAGAGTGAAGTATGTTGGCAGAGTCACCCTCAAGAACTCTCTAGTTCTTCTTCTTAGGGATCCACACCATCTTGATGGGAATCCTTGGACTTGTAGTCGTACTTGATGAAGTGGAACTTGATGTTGTCTTGGGAACCCACTTCACCAAGGCCTTAGGTGCTTCTTCAAATGCATCAATCTCCTCTTGAAGCTTGTCCTTGCCTTTTAGCTTTTGGTATTCTAGTGGAAGATCATCTTGAGCTTGTGTTCCTTGGAAAGAAGTAGGATCATACTTCTCTTGTTGAGGAACAAACTTCGTCTTGGATTATTGATCTTCTTCCCACTCAACTCCATTGGCATTGAACTTTCATTCAAAACCAACACCTTGATTCTTCCGGTGTCTTCCTTGCTTGCGTACAATTTCCTCAAATTGCTTTCTTCCGGCGAGGCTCTTGTAAACACCTTTCTCTATAATTCCCTTCAATAAGCTATTTTCTTGCTCAAGTGTAACTTGGCTAAGAGAATACTTAGTGGAATCAAGAGAACTACTAGAAGTAACAACATTGGATTTAGCATGATTGTTGTTACTACTAGAAGAAGAATCTTTCTTGTTCTTGTCGCTAGATTTAACTTGTGGCATGTAAGTAGACAAGAGTAAACACTTGGCAATGTAAGAAGAACTTTTCTTGCAAAGATCATCATTGATTGGTTTTAAGAACTCATGCTCTTGCTCAAGATTGAGCTTTTCAAAGCGTAGCTTCTCATGAATCTTTAAAAGTTCTCGATGATCTTCCAAGGTAGTTTCATGAGCTAACTTAAGAGTGTTTAGTTCTTTAGTTAGGCGCTCAATCTCCTTCTTATCATTGTCATTCGTTTTATCTTGATTAGCATGATTAATAGCATGTTCATCATAGTTTTCTTAACTAGAGTTGTCAACAAGTAAATCATCTTCATCACTATTGAAATCAACATACTCGGGGTGTGATACCTTTGGGCCTTTAGCCATGAAGCATCTTCCAATCCCTTCATTTGGTGAGTCAAATATGTCGTAGGAGTTGGTTAACAGAAGAGCTAGACTAGCAACACCTTCATCTTGAGTATATTCGGAGTCGGAGTGATAACTTCTCTCGGAGTGATCGTCAGAGTCGGAGTCGGATACCCATTCACCAACATGAGCTTGATGTCTCCGTTTTGTGTAGCTCTTTGATGACTTGTCCTTCCTTCCCGAATCCTTGCTTCTCCGTGATGTTCTTCATTCATAACGGTCATCTCTACTCCTTCTCTCTCTTGGTGGTGATTCTTCTCTTCTACTTCTTCTTTTAGGAGAATCCTCTCTTCTTTTGTAGGGAGTCATACACTCATTGGAATAGTGTCCGGGTCTTCCACAATTATAGCAATTTCACTCATGACTAGAAGATCTTTTGTCATTGTAGGACCTTGACTTGGAACTTCTTTCCTTGCTTCTACTCTTGTAAAACTTGTTGAAGTTCTTAACCATTAGGCTCAATTCTTCGTTGAAGGTTTGTTTCTCACTTGATGATGTGGGAGAATCACATGAGGCTTTGTAAGCACCACTTGACTTGTTGTGAAGCTCTTCCTTATCCTTGAGTGACATCTCATGAGCAATAATTCTTCCAGTGACTTCCATTGGCTTGAGATCTTTGTAATTGGGCATCATTTGGATCAATGTGCACACGGTATCATATTTTCCATCCAAGGCTCTTAGGATCTTCTTGATGATGAATCTATCGGTCATCTCTTCACTTCCTAAGCCGGCAATCTCATTCGTGTTGAGAGCAAGCCTAGAGTACATTTTAGTGACACCTTCACCATCCTTCATTTTGAACTTGTCAAGTTGACTTTGAAGCACATCCAATTTGGATTCCTTGAAGGGGTCGGTACCTTCGTGCATATCAATCAAAGTATCCCAAATTTCCTTTGCATTCTCAAGACGGCTGATTTTGTTGAATTCTTCGGGGCACAATCCGTTGAAGAGAAGATCACAAGCTTGAGCATTGTATTGCAACATCTTAAACTCTTTCGCGGTAGCTTCACGGTTCGGTTATCTCCCATTAAAGAATTCACCTTGCAAGCCAATACACACAATAGCCCAAACGGCAGGGTTATGTCCAAGAATATACATTTTCATCTTATGCTTCCAACTAGAAAAATTAGTACCTCCGTTACGGTGGTAATTTCCCTCACTAGACGCCATACTCTCCTAGGTTGTGAAATCAAGGCTATGATCACCAAAAGCTATGGAAATCAAAGCAAATGGAGACCAAAGCTCTGATACCACTTGTAGGATCGAAAGTATGTCCAGAGGGGGTGATTAGACTACTTGACCAAATAAAAATCTAGCCTTTTCCCAATTCTAAGTCTTGGTAGATTTTAGCAACTTAGCACAATTCAAGTAATCAACCTACACATGCAATTCTAAGAGTATAGCAGCGGAATGTAAAACAATTGCATATGAAGGTAAAGGGAGGAGTTTGGAGGGAGCAAACGCAATGTATACACGGAGATTTTCGGCATGGTTCAGATAGGTGGTGCTATCGTACATCCACGTTGATGCAGACTTCAACCCACGAAGGGTAACAGTTGCACGAGTCCACAGAGGGCTCCACCCACGAGGGGTCCACGAAGAAGCAACCTTGTCTGTCCCACCATGGCCATCGCCCACGAAGGACTTGCCTCACTAGGGTAGATCTTCCCGAAGTAGGCGATCTCCTTGCCCATACAAACTCCTTGGTTCAACTCCACAATCTTGATGGAGGCTCCCAAGTGACACCTAACCAATCTAGGAGATACCACTCTCCAAAAGGTAATAGATGGTGTGTTGATGATGAACTCCTTGCTCTTGTGCTTCAGATGATAGTCTCCCCAACACTCAACTCTCTCTCATAGGATTGGATTTGGTAGAAACATGATTTGAGTGGAAAGCAACTTGGGGAAGGCTAGAGATCAAGATTTATGTGGTTGGAATGGAATATCTTGACCTCAACACAATTGTAGGTGGTTCTCTCTCAGAAAATGTATGTTGGAAGTGTAGGCATATTCTGATGGCTCTCTCCATAAATGAAGAGTGGGTGGAGGGGTATATATAGCCTCCACACAAAATCTAACCGTTACACACAAATCACCAAACTCGGTGGGACCGAATCATAAAACTCGGTCAGACCAATTTAGTTCAAAATCGGAACGTTAGGATTTTCGGTGGGACTGGCATGATCAACTCGATGGGACCGATTACATTAGGGTTAGGGCATAACTTAATCTCAGTGAGACCGATTACACAAACTCGGTGGGACCGATTTTGGTAATAGACAAACAGAGAGTTGGTCAGGCAAACTCGGTGGGACCGATTCGCTCATCTCGGCTAGACCGAAACGTTACGAAGGGGAAACAAAGAGTTTGCATTGCAATCTCGGTGGGACCGATCGCTCATCTCGGTTAGACCGAAACGTTACGAAGGGAAACAAAGAGTTTGCAATCCCATCTCGGTGAGACCGAAGTGACTAGGGTTTCTGGCAGTGGCTATGTCAAGTGAACTCGGTGGCGCCGGATAGTAGATTTCGGTGGGGCCGAGTTTGACTTTTGGTTTGGGACATATGTGGATATGAGAAAGTAGTTGAGGGTTTTTGGAGCATATCACTAAGCATTTTGAGCAAGTAACTCATTAAGCAACACCTCACCCCCTTTTAATAGTATTGGCTTTTCCTATGGACTCAATGTGATCTTGGATCACTAAAAGTAAAATGTAGAGTCTTGTGCTTTGAGCTTGAGCCAATCTTTTGTCCTTAGATATTGAGGGGTCCACTTTCTAATCCATGCCATGCCAATCATTGAGCTTTCCTGAAATATTTATCTTCAAATAGCATTAGCTCAATGAGCTATATGTTGTTAGGAATTACCAAAACTACCCAGGGATAGTTGCACTTTCACCTGTTCATCCAACCCCCATAGGGAACTATTCATCCAACACCAACCTCGTACGTCTCGACTCGTTCAACCAACCCCCACGTTCACTGTTCATCAAGAGGCAGCAGGTTTGATCGGCTACAGTTAGCAGCAGTAGCGAAGGAATCCCTCAATTAGGTTCAGTTAACAACCAGGGATGGATCGATCGCTCGGGTTCAGTAACGCGTAGCTACTGCAATCGCTCGGGTTCAGTAGGCGAACACCTTGCTCGGGTTCAGCTAGAGCCCAACGCCTCGCACCCACGCGCGTACATGTACGAGAGAAACGCGCAATCCTTGTGTGCATCGCTCAGCCCCGACCACCCACCATAACCAGGAACTCCTTGAAATTTTCCTAGCCCTTGCTTCTACCACGATTTTTTTGGTTATGAACGGCCCAAAGAATGTCATGCAGGTGTGTCTCCGGCCCCGCCCAGGACGAAAAGCCCATTTTATGTCATGATTTTTTGTCATAGAAGTAGGAGCCCACCACACATATGATGATACCAGGTTTTGTCACAATTATTGTCATAGAAGTGTCATAAGCATGACAGGAAAAAAATTCGTTCGGGCAAAATGTCATGGATGTGTCTTTTTTGTAGTGAAGTCGGTGATGCCCGCATTCCCAGCCAAATAATAGAAATCCTCATAAATTCCGGTCGCTTCCAAGAATGCATCACTTGGCCATTCACACGATTGAACCTCCCTGGTGCGAGGAAGGTTGTACTTGGGCTTCTTCTTCTCCTCATTTTCATTTTCCTTTGAACCCCGGCTCGAAGAGCCTCTCAACAATCTCCTCATCATTTTCTCCTTCTGAAAAATTCTGAAATTTTTAGTGACTCAAAATAAAAGTGAACCAAACTCAACAAAATTGATACCAACTACTCCTACAAGTGTCTAGAGGCTATATTATGCATCAAAACTACTTTGGACCATATAAATTTGACATGCAAGCTCAAGAACAACGTCACCACAGCAGCAAAAAATTTCAATAAATAAAGCACTAGAACAAAAACTAATTGGACCATTGGAGGAGTCACATACCAAAGAAGAATCCCCCAAAATAGTTTTGCAAATGAAGCTTTGCACAAGGAGATCGAAAATGGCAGCAAGATGAGCTAGAACACGGGTTTGAGCAACGGGACATTTTTTCTCGAGGAAGACAAAGTGGATGGGTGCTGGAATAAGTGAGGGGGGCCATGTGGGACCCACAAGGAAGGGGCATGCCCAGGGGGTAGGGCGCGCCCTCCACCCTTGTGCTCCACTGGTGAAGCCCCCTGGTATTTTCTCAGTGCCAAAAATTATTAAATATTCTATAAAAAATCATACTAAATTTTCAGCGCATTTGGAGAACTTTTATTTTCAAGACATTTTTTATTGCACGGATAATTCTGAAAATGGATAAATAATACTATTTTTTCTTTATTTATTCTAAATAACATAAAGTAAAAGGTGGGTACAGAAAGTTGTGCTTTCTAAATTCATCCATCTCATGCCCATCAAAAGGAATCCATTAACAAGGTTGATCAAGTCTTATTAACAAACTTCTTTCGAATGACATGAAACCAGAGAACTTTCGAATAACACTAGGTTACCTCAACGGGGATATGCATGTCCCCAACAATAAAAATATCATATTTCTTTTTGATAGTAGGAAGAGGGAATTCAAAACCTCCAATAGTAAGATTTGAAATTTTTCCAATAGAATTGATACTATGAACTTGAGGTTATTTCTTCGAAAAGTGTACCGTGTGCTCATTACCGTTAACATGAAAAGTGACATTGCCCTTGTTGCAATCAATAACAGCCCCTGCAGTATTCAAAAAGGGTCTACCAAGGATGATCGACATATTGTCGTCCTCGGGATATCAAGAATAACAAAGTCCGTTAAGATAGTAACGTTTGCAACCACAACAGGCACATCCTCACAAATACCGATGTGTATAGCAGTTGATTTATCAGCCATTTGCAAAGACATTTCACTAGGTGTCAAATTATTCAATTCACGTCTACGATATAAAGAGAAAGGCATAACACTAACACCGGCTCCAAGATCACATGTAGCAGTTTTAACATAGTTTCTTTTAATGGAGCATGGTATAGTTGATATTCCCGGGTCTCCTAGTTTCTTTGGTATTCCATCCTTAAAAGTATAATTAGCAAGCATGGTGGAAATTTTAGATTCTGGTATCTTTCTTTTATTTGTAACAATATCTTTCATATACTTAGCATAAGGAGACATTTTCAGAATATCAGTCAAACGCATACGCAAAAAGACAGGTCTAAGCATTTCAACAAAGCGCTCAAAATCCTCATTATCCTTTTTCTTGGATGGTTTAGGAGGAAAGGGAATGGGTTTCTGAACCCATGGTTCTCTTTCTTTACCATGCTTCCGAGCAATGAAGTCTCTCTTATCATACCGTTGATTCTTTGATTGTGCGTTACCAAGATCAATAGCAGGTTCTACCTCCACATCATTATCATTACTAGGTTGAGCTTCAAAATGAACATCATCATTAACATTATCACTAGGTTCATGTTCATCACCAGATTGTGTCTCAGCATCAGAAATAGAAATATCATTTGGATTCACAGGTGTGTGAACAACAGGTTCACTAGAAGCATGCAAAGTCCTATCGGCTTTCTTTTCTTTATTACTAGGAGGACTAGGTCCATCAGTATTAATTCTCTGAGAATCTTGCTCAACTCTCTTAGGATGACCTTTAGGATACAAAGGTTCCTGGGTCATTTTACCACCTCTAGTCATAACCCTAACAGCATTATCATTGTTCTTACTATTCAACTCATTGAGCAAATCATCATGTGCCTTAAGTACTTGTTGTACATGAGTATTAACCATGGAAGCATGCTAACTCATAAGCTTAAGATCACTAACAGTTCTACTCATATAATTACCCAAGCAGTCAAGCATGTAAGCATTACATTTCAATTGTCTACTAACATAGGCATTGAAATTTTCTTGTTTAACAATAAAATTATCAAACTCATCCAAGCATTGACTAGCAGACTTATTATGAGGAATATCACCATCAAATCTATAGAGATAATCTACCTCTACTACCTGTGTCGGGGTATCAAAGCCATGGTTTCTTCAATAGGCGGTAAATTCTAAACATCTTCAACTTTAGTACCTTTTTCTTTCATAGATTTCTTTGCCTCTTGCATATCTTCAAGATTGAGAAATAGAATACCTCTTTTCTTCAGAGTTGGCTTAGGAGTTGGTTCAGAAAGTGTCCAATCATTATCATTACTCAATATATTATTCAATAGCAATTCAGCTTGCTCAACAGTTCGTTCCCTGAAAACACAACCAACACAACTATCTAGGTGATCCTAGAAGCATCAGTTAGTCCATTATAAAAGATATCAAGTATTTCATTTCTCTTGAGAGGATGATCAGGCAAAGCATTAAGTAATTGGAGAAGCCTCCCCCAAGCTTGTGGGAGACTCTCTTCTTAAAATTGCACAAACTTAAATATTTCCTTTAAAGCAGCTTGTTTCTTATGAGCAGGGAAATATTTTTCAGAGAAGTAGTAAATCATATCCCGGGGACTACGCACACAACCAGGAGAAAGAGAATTAAACCATAACTTAGCATCACCCTTTAACGAGAAAGGAAACAACTTAAGAAAATGGTAATAGCGAATTTTTTCCTCATGAGCAAATAGGGTGGCTATATCATTCAATTTAGTAAGATGTGCCACAAAAGTTTCAGATTCATAACAATGGAAAGCATCAGATTCAACCAAAGTATTTAACTCAGGATCGACAGAAAATTCATAATCCTTATCAGTAACAAAGATAGGTGAATTAGCAAACTTAGAATCATATTGCATTCTAGCATTCAAAGATTTTCTTTCCACTTGCATAATAATTTCTTAAGATCATCTCTATCCATACAAGCAGGAAAGTCCCTAGCTACCTCTCCATCCATAACATAACCCTCAGGCATAACAGGAAGTTCATATCTAGGAGAGCTAGTCTTATTAGGTGTTTCAAACTTTTTAGTTTCAACAATTTCATCGGTTTCAGAAATATCATCATCTTCAGCATAATCAATAGTTCTAAATCTAGCAAGATGTTCATCAAGTAATTCACCCAGTGGCACAGTTTTATCAAGCAAAGTAGTAGCATCATAAACATCATTCATAGTAGATGTAGCATCATCAATAACATGCAACATATCAGAATCAATAACAGGTGTAGGTGTCGCAAGCTTACCCAAAACAGAACGTGAATCAAGTGCAGAGCTAGATGCCATGTGACGCCCCAAGACCGGCGCTCCAGACGCCTTCCATGGATTCCGAGTTTCATCATGTGTTTTGTTTGGTTCGTTGCATTCATCTTCGCATCATGTCATCATGCCATCTTGCCATTTCATTTTTTTTAAACTCAACTAAATAAAATGAATAGATCTTTGATCTATTTAAATTGAGGAAACTCACATGGTGATTTCTCTATATAACATATCCTCCCAATATATTAGGGAGCTATAGTAAATATTCTAACACACTTGCAAAATAATTCCATGTATTTTCTACTTCAAGTTTGGTCCCCAAACTTTGCCCATATTTTCTTTCATCGCTTTCCCGATCTCCACTAAAATTCTAAACATTTTTGGACTCTCCAAAAATGTTTTCCTAATTCAAACTTATTTGAATTACATTCAAATGTGTTCGAATGCAATCCTTCCAAGCGGTGCCAAATGTATTTTTCTTGTTCAAGCTCCTTTTTACGAGTCCAAGAAAATTGACGCCGTGCTCAAATTCTTCTCCTATCTCTCTCGACATTTATTATTTCTCTGTTTATTTGTTTATCAGGAAAAATAGACTTAGGGAGAGATAGGTTCCAGCGCGGCCCATCTGGCCCTCCAGCAAGCACCAGTAACTGGACCGGCCTCTAAGGCCCATCTGCACCGAAGGTCAGCCCGGCCTTCTCCCTCGCTAACCCTAGCGCCAGGGGAGAGCCCGTCTGCCTGATCCCCTCTTCCCCCTCCGTTTTCTCCCGCAGCGCTGCCATCTCCCCTCGAACCTTTCTCCTCAAACCCCTCATCCTCGTCCCGATCAGGAGGACCTCCCGATCCGCCGCCATCCTCCATGCATGAGTCCGTCGCCGCGATGTCTCGCTACCTCCCCGCCCCCTTGCAAGCTTTTACCGCTGCCTTCCTCTACTGCACCGCGTCGCCGGACCGCCGCTGCCTCCCTGCCTTCGGCGAGGGGTGCTGCCCTGCACCATCTCGTGGACCGCACCGCCCCGTCGACCCACGTCCTCCTCGCGTCTCCGGCTTCATCCCAGACCCCATGACCGCCGGCCTCGACCTCCTCCCCCGCGCGGCTCTTTCCCTGCCTCCACCGCGAGCCCACCATGGCGCCGCTGCCTCACTGTAGTTGCTGTTGTGCTTGCTGCTGCACATCCTGCCGGCCCTTGCTGATGCATGGCCACCTCGTCAGCAACCTCGCCTCCGCCCCTCCTGCGCTGCGCCCCTGCCGGCATCGCCGGAATTCGTCAAGTTCAGTGCCGCATCACGCCTGCTTCGCAGCGAGCCTCCGCTCGCGTTGACCTCCTTCCTCTGCCCTCGTTCGAGGAGATGACGACGGGCATCCCGTGCCGTTCTCGACTCTGCCAAGCTCTACCTCGTCTGCAGCAACAACCAGAGCACCAAGCGGCCGCCGCGCGCCTCTAGCGAAGCTCCAGTGAGCCAAGCTGCCTGCTTCGCCAACCAGCCGTCCCCTGCTCAAGCCGTCCAAAACTGCAGTTGTCGTTTCCCGTGGACACCAAGTACCACTACCACGACCCTGGATGGCTGCGAGTCGTGTACCTCTACAGCCAGTGTGTTTTTCGTCAAGTCCGACAGT
Source organism: Triticum urartu (assembly GCF_056163025.1). NCBI lineage: Eukaryota > Viridiplantae > Streptophyta > Magnoliopsida > Poales > Poaceae > Triticum > Triticum urartu. The sequence continues at coordinate 359,265,427 of NC_141877.1, forward strand.
GACATAAACGACTATGTGATGACCTCGAAGGACATGGAAACGTCGAGCTCCTCTCAAAACGAACGGGGACGACTATGGTCGCCGAAGACCCGTGTAACAGAATCGTCAAGTTTGACCACCTTCGTGTGTACCTCTACTTCTTGCGACGACTGTGTACAACTATCATCCCGTGCATGTCGCTAAGTACCATGACGCCCGAAGCCCTCGGACCCGTCAAGTTCCACTACGAGATGTACCACTACCGTCGTCGTGGATCCGACAAAACCAAGTGTACAACTACCGATGCCCCGAAGACGTTGGTTTTGTCAAGTATCTCTTCAAAACGAACGTGTACCACTACCGTCTCCAAGATCGCGAGTACCTCTACCATCGCTATGGATCCAACAAGACCGCCGCGTGAATGACTACTTCCACTACGACCCGCGAGTACCACTACTTCCCTCGACGAATTCGAACCCCTTCGAAAACGCACGCTTCAAAGGTATAACGCCGAGACGATGCCCGTGGACGAATGCTTGTGATGTATGACTTGAACCGTGTGTTGCTCCGTGTCTGAGTTGTTCGTTGCATGAAGCCCCTCTTTTGTCTTGCCACCATCATGTGTGACACCCTGTAATCGGGAGCACCCCACCATCCTTGCCTGACACGCTCCCGTCACTTTTCCTTTTGCAATGTTATCTCCATGAGCTAGCGGAACCGATATGTTGCCGTGGCATCATTTTCGGATTCGTTGTCGTGGCACCCCTGTCGTTTCCGCCACGATGACAAATGCTTTATAAAATGCTCTTATCAACATTTTCATAAATATTGCATAAAACTTGCATATGTCATCCGCATCATGATAACAACATTTAAAATGTTGATAATTGTTGTTTCCTTTAAATTGCTAAATGGCATGCGGGGATTTTTCCGGATTTGTTGTTTGTTATATCCGGCCCCATTTAAATTGCTTAGATAATATAGTTTTGTTATGCTTCACCTTCTTGCGATGTTTAAACAACATTTAATATTGTTGAGTACCTAACCGGGAGTGAACTAAACAATCGAATGTGGTGTTTTGTCAATATGCAACTCGTTGCATATTGAGCTCCACTTAACTTGTAGTTTTGCTTGTTGCACTTTGCCATGCCTCCTTAAACCGGACACGCATCATACTTGGTTGTGCATCATGCCATGTTTATGCTTGTGTGTTTACTATGTTGCTTGCTTCTTTCCGGGTTGCTTCTCTCGTTAGCTTCGGTTTCGTTCCGGAGTTGTGAGGATCCGTTCGACTACGTCCATTTGTGTTCTTCATGGGCTTGTTCTTCTTACGGGATTTCAGGCAAGAAGACCATACCCTCGAAATCATTTCTATCTTTGCTTGCTAGTTGTTCACTCTATCGCTATGTCGCGCTACCTACCACTTGTTATATCATGCCTCCCATATTGCCATGTCAAGCCTCTAACCCACCATCCTTGCAAACCGTTGTTTGGCTATGTTACCGCTTTTGCCCATCCCCTCTTATAGCGTTGTTAGTTGCAGGTGAAGCTGAAGTTTGTTCCATGTTGGAACATGGACATGTTGGGATATCACAATATCTCTTATTTAATTAATGCATCTATATACTTGGTAAAGGGTGGAAGGCTCGGCCTTATGCCTGGTGTTTTGTTCCACTCTTGTCGCCCTAGTTTCCGTCATACCGGTGTTATGTTCCTTGATTTTGCGTTCCTTACGCGGTTGGGTGTTATGGGAACCCCTTGACAGTTCGCTTTGAATAAAACTCCTCCAGCAAGGCCCAACCTTGGTTTTACATTTGCCTAACAACCTATTACCCTTCCCTTGGGTCGGCCAACCCGAGGGTCATCTTTATTTTAACCCCCCCGGGCCAGTGCTTCTCTAAGTGTTGGTCCGAACCGGGCAGCTTGCGGGGCCACCTCGGGGAAACTTGAGGGTTGGTTTTACTCATAGCTTGACCTATCCAGTGTTGCCCTGAGAACGAGATATGTGCAGCTCCTATCGGGATTGTCAGCACATCGGGCAGCTTTGCTGGTCTTGTTTTACCATTGTGGAAATGTCTTGTAACCGGCATTCCAAGACTGATCGGGTCTTCCCGGGAGAAGGAATATACTTCGTTGACCGTGAGAGCTTGTGATGGGCTAAGTTGGAACACCCCTGCAGGGTATAAACTTTCGAGAGCCGTGCCCGTGGTTATGTGGCAGATCGGAATTTGTTAATGTCCGGTTGTAGAGAACTTGACACTTAACTTAATTAAAATGTATCAACCGCGTGTGTAGCCGTGATGGTCTCTTCTCAGCGGAGTCCAGGAAGTGAACACGGTTCTTGTGTTATGTTTGAACATAAGTAGATTCAGGATCACTTCTTGATCACTTCTAGCTTCTCGCCTGTTGCGTTGCTTCTCTTCTCGCTCTCATTTGCATATGTTAGCCACCATATTTGCTTAGTGCTTGCTGCAGCTCCACCTCATCACCTTACCCTACCCATAAGCTTAAATAGTCTTGATCTCGCGGGTGTGAGATTGCTGAGTGTTCGTGACTCACAGATACTTCCAAACAGTTGCAGGTGCCGATGATCCCAGTGCAGATGACGCAACCGAGCTCAAGTGGGAGCTCAATGAAGATCTTAGTCGTTGTTTTGTGTCTTTTCCGGATGATCAGTAGTGGAGCCCAGTTGGGACGATCGGGGATCTAGCATTTGGGGTTGTCTTCCTTTATTTTGGTTTTGTAGTCGGACCTTTGTTTGTATTCAGGGTGATGTATGTTTAACTTGTTATCTGTGTGAAGTGGCGATTGTAAGCCAACTCTTTATCCATTTCTTATTCAGTACATGGGATTGTGTGAAGATTACCCCTCTTGCGACAAACCTACCATGCGGCTATGCCTCTAAGTCGTGCCCCGACACGTGGGAGATATAGCCGCATTGTGGGTGTTACATGCCAGTTCCTTACCTCCCATCATAGTTGAGGGATAGATCTTGGTTTTGCTATCTTTCAAATTCTTCATAGTGATCAATAGATATAAATCCCAAGTGACTCAAAGAATAGAGCTATGCTCCCCGACAACGACGCCAGAAAAAGGTCTTCATAACCCACAAGTATAGGGGATCACAACAGTTTTTGAGGGTAGAGTATTCAACCCAAAATTATTGATTCGACACAAGGGGAGCCCAATAATATTCTCAAGTATTAGCAGCTGAGTTGTCAATTCAACCACACCTGAAAGACTTAATATTTGCAGCAAAGTATTTAGTAGCAAAGTAGTATGGAAGTAACGGCAACGGTGGCAAAAGTAACAGTAGCAGTTTTGTAGCAATTGTAACAGTGGCAACGACAAAGTAACATAGAAAAGATCAATATGTGAAAAGCTCGTAGGTAATGGATCAATGATGGATAATTATGTCGGATTCCATTCATCATGCAACAGTTATAACCTAGGGTGACACGGAACTAGCTCCAATTCATCAATATAATGTAGGCATGTATTCCGAATATAGTCATACGTGCTTATGGAAATGAACTTGCATGACATCTTTTGTTCTACCCTCCCGTGGCAGCGGGGTCCTAATGAAACTAAGGGATATTAAGGCCTCTTTTTAATAGAGTACCAGACCAAAGCATTAGCACTTAGTGAATACATGAACTCCTCAAACTACGGTAATCACCGGAAAGAATCCCAATTATTGTCACCTTGGGGTATGCGGATCATAACTCGTAATAGGCGTCTACAACTTGCAAGATAGGATCAAGAACACAAATATATTCATGAAAACATAATAGGTTCAGATCCAAAATCATGGCACTCGGGCCCTAGTGACAAGCACTAAGCATAGCAAAGTCATAGCAACATCAATCTTAGAACATAGTGGATACTGGGGATCAAACCCTAACAAAACTAACTCGATTACATGATAAATATCATCCAGTCCATCACCGTCCAGTAAGCCTATGATGGAATTACTCACGCACAGCGGTGAGCATCATGAAATTGGTGATGGAGGAAGGTTGATGATGATGATGGCGATGATTACCCCTCTCCGGAGCCCTGAACAGACTCCAGATCTGCCCTCCCAATGAAGAACAGGAGGTGGCGGCGGCTTTGTATCATAAAACTCAATGAATCCTTCTCTCTGATTTTTTCTCTCCCCAAACGTGAATATATGGAGTTGGAGTTGAGGTCAGTGGAGGTCCTGGGGACCCACAAGGCAGGGGGCGCGCCCTGGGGGGGCGCCCTCCACCCTTGTGGACAGCAGGTGGGTCCCTCTCTGTTGATTCTTTCGCCAATATTTTTTATTTATTCCAAAAATATTCTCCGTGGATTTTCAAGTCATTTCGAGAACTTTTATTTCTGCACAAAAATAACACCAAGGCAAATCTGCTGAAAACAACATGAGTCTAGGTTAGTTTCATTCAAATCATGCAAATTAGAGTCCAAAACAAGGGCAAAAGAGTTTGGAAAAGTATATGCGGTGGAGACGTATCAATACTTCCCTCCGCGAGGGGGAAATCAAAGCCATCGTCATCACCAACGCTCCTCTCATCGAGGGAGGACTCATCTCCATCAACATCTTCAACAGCACCATCTCATCTCCAAACCCTAGTTAATCTCTTGTCTTCAATCTTTGTATCAAACCTCAGATTGATACCTCGGGGTGCAACTAGTGTTGGTTACATCTTGTAGTTGATGCTAGTTGCTTTACTTGGTGGAAGATTATATGTTCAGATTTTTAATCACGTATTTATATCCTCTGATCATGAACACAATTTTGATTTGTAAGAAGTTCTATTTGATCTTGAGGACATGGAGAAGTCTTGTTATTAGTAATCATGGGAAGTTGGTTTCCGTTCAATGTTTTCGATGATATGTTATGTTGTTCTTCCTCTAGTGGTGTCATGTGAACTTTGAATACATGACACTTCAGCATGTTTGGGCCTAGGGGAAGGCATTGTGGAATTAGTTTGTAGATGATGAGTTGTGGGAGTGGTTGAATCTTAAACCCCAGTTTATGAGTTGTTCCGTAAGGGGCTATTTTGGATCGTTATGTTTAATACGATGATTAGATTTATCTTAATTCTTCTCTTGTAGTTGCGGATGCTTGCGTGGAGGGGATAATCATAAGTAGGTTGTTTGTGCAAGTAAAAACAACACCTTAGCTCCGGTCCACTCACATAAGAATTTATCAAAGCAATGAAAGCGAGACAAAGAATCATGGTGAAGGTAACTAGACGAATTCCCATGTGTCCTCAAGAGCATTTTAATCACTATAAGATGTTACCCCGGCTTGTACTTGGCATAAATAAGGATTGGGCCACCTTGCTGCACCTTGTTACTTTGGTTAATTGTTACTTGCTATCAAAACTATCTTACATCACATGCAGGGAATATCTTACTGAAAACCGCTCATCGATTCCTTCTGTTCCTCGTTGGGTTCAACACTCTTACTTATTCTTTTATGAGCTGGCACAGGCTTTCTATGAGGGTTCTGCTGTGTTGGAAAATATAAATGGCTCATACATCACTCTTGTGCCCAAAAAACTAGCACCTAGGGAGGTGGGAGATTTTAGACCTATTTCACTAACTGGAATGGGTCTGAAGTTTCTTTCAAAAATGGCTGCCAACAGGTTCCAAGATGTGATCATGCAGTGTATCCACAAGAATCAATATGGTTTTATCAAGAGTAGAACAATTCAGGATTGCATTGGTTGGACATTTGAATACCTGCACCGGTGTCACCAATCAAAGAGGCCAATTGTAATTCCTAAACTTGACTTTGAGAAGGCTTTTGACTCCTTGGAGCATGAGGCCATAATTCAAATCTTGAGGCATAAAGGTTTCAATGGAAAATGGATACTTTGAATGAAGAAGCTGTTGTCCACTAGCACCTCTTCAGTCCTTCTCAGTGGGGTTCCTGGGAGAAAATTCATCTACAAAAAGGGAGTTAGACTGGGGATCCTATCTCTCCTCTCTTATTTGTTTTAGTTGCCGATCTCTTGTAGACTGTTATTAATGACATGTTTGGAAGAGGCATTCTACATCTACCTATCCCTTGTCATGATCAGGATTACCCAGTGATCTAGTATGCAGATGATACTTTGACCATTTTACCTGCTGACAACGCCCAGCTTATTGCTCCGAAGGACATGCTCAAGGTTTTCTCACAGTCCACTGGTCTTGATGTGAATTATCACAAATCCTTCATTGTCCCAATCAATGTTGATACTGGCTACTGCATTTTGCTTTTGCATTTTGCTGTCAAATTGGGAAAATGCCCTTCACTTATCTTGGCTTGCCAGTAGGAACCACAAGGCTAAAAATGGTTGATTTTATACCCCTAGTGGACTGCATGGAGAGGAGAATGACTGCTATCTCATCATTCCTAAATCAATGAGAAAGGCTACAATTTTTAAATTCTGCTTTGTCTTCTATGCCTATCTTCTTCCTATGTAGTCTGGTTGTCCCTGCTGGGATTTTGAATCAGCTTGAGAGAATACAGAGACAATGCCTTTGGAGAAAGCATAGAGATGAGCCAACTCCTTCCCTTGCTGATTGGGAGCTTATTTGTAGACCCAAAACAGGGGAGGGCTTGGTATTCTTAATATGGGGGTGCGGAATGTGGCTTTGCTCCTCAAGCATGCAAACAATTTCCTAACTAGGAAAGATCATCCTGGGGTGTCTTTAATTTGGGACTCATATTACCATGGTAGGGTACCCTAGGGAACCTCTGACTGTGGCTCTTTTTGGTGGAGAGAAATTTGCAAAGTAATGCACAACATCAAAGATTGTTCATGGGTCCAGATAAATGAAGGTGACACTGCACTTTTCTGGTCTGACAACTGGCAACTTGATCATGAGGTTTCTACCCTCCAGTCCAGATTTTCTAGGCTTTTCTCATATGCTAAGGACCCATGGATTTCTGTTAAGGAGATTTTTGACACACAAGACATCCACCAGCATTTCCATCTTCCTCTGTCAGCTCAGGCATATGATGACTTGGTTCTGTTGCAGTCTTTGATGGGAAGCCACAACAGAATACCTGGGACCAAGGATGTTTGGTTCTGGCAAGCATCCTCCAAAGAGTACAAGCCCAAGATGTTATATTCCCACACTTTTGCTACTGAAACCTTTAATCCATTGACCTCCTAGATATGGAAATCCTCTTGTGCTATGAAAATCAAGGTGTTTGATTGGATGCTCATTATGGACAGATTGAACACAAAGGATATGATGGAACAAAGGCATTGGCACATGGAGGATGGAGTTCATTGTGTGCTCTGCCCTTTGCAAGCAAGGGAAACCAGGGATCATCTGTTTTTCAATTGCAACTTCAGTGTGAGGGTGTGGAACTATCTGCAGATTGATTGGTCATCTGGAGACTCAATGACTGATTTGGTTATTCGGGCTAGGAGAAGCTTTGACAAACATTTCTTCACTGATGTGGTTTTTATTGCTTGTTGGAATATTTGGATCATCAGAAATGCCAAAGTATTCAGGAGTGAGAGGGCCAGTTTTAATAAATGGAGATGTGCTTTTAGGAATGATAGCAATCTTATGCAATACAGGGTAAAATCTGCCTACAAGGATGATCTCCTAAGATGGGTTTCTTTTTCGCCCCCTTGAGGCATAGTTTTGTAATCTTTTTATTTCTTTCTTTTAGACTAGTCATGTTTTGATTACCACTTGTAATCCTTGTATTGCTCATGTTCCCTTTTATTTTAATAAAGCTTTTGATATGATGTGGGTGTGTTGCCCCATAGTTTTCAGTCAAAAAAACACTCTTACTTATTTAAAGGACTATGATTGATCCCCTATATGTGTGGTTCATCAGTTGCCTAGTCCTCCCACAAATGCCAAGATGATAAACATGCGCTCAATACACAAGGCACACATGCTACCTTCAATGCTTTGAGTCCAAAAGGATTCAACTGTGTGAGTAATGTGGAATATGTTCAAAGTTTTGGCCCATTCTCCAGTAGATTCATGAAAACACATCTGCTATCATGAAATCCAAAATTGATCTTTGAAGAGCAAACTTGACCATTTCAAGATGTTGGATGGAAAAGAGGTGACCTGGCATATGAGTATACCACATAAGAGCATTGATACGTCTCCAACGTATCTACAATTTTTTCTTGTTCCATGCTATTATAGTATCAATCTTGGATGTTTATTATCCAACTATATGCAATTATATCATTTTTTGGACTAACCAATTAACCTAGTGCCCAGTGCCAGTTGTTGTTTTTTGCATGTTTTTGGCTTTTCAGGAAATCAATATCAAAAAGAGTCCAAACGGAGAAAAAACATTGGATTAAATTTTTCTGGACCAGAGGAGGCCCTAGAAGCTTCGGGAGAAGACCTAATGAGCCACGAGGGAGCAACAACCTTGGGAGGCGCGCCCCCAGGCTTGTGGGCCCCTTATGGCACCTCTTGACCTAATCCAGCACTATAAATTCTCAAATATTCCTCTTACATTAGAGAGCCACAAAAAATACTTTCTCCGCCGTCGCAAGTTTTTGTTCTCGCAAGATACCATGTAGAGGCCTTCCCCGGTGCTTTGCCGAAGGGGGGGGGGTTCAATCATGAAGGGCCTAAACATCAACCTTGTTGCCCTTCCAATGATGTGTGCGTAGTTTACCATAGACCTATCGCTCCATAGCTAGTAGTTATATGGCTTCTTCTCTCTTGACCTAATCAATACAATGTTCTCCTTGATGTTCTTGGAGGTCTATTCGATGTAATCACTTTTTGTGATATGTTTGTTGGGATCGATGAATTGTGAGTTTATGATCAGACTATCTATGAATATTATTTTAGTCTTCTCTAAACTCTTTTATGCATGATTATTATATCTTTGTATTTATTTCTGATCTATTGATTTGGTATGGCCAACTAGATTGATTTTTATTGCAATGGGAGAGGTGCTATGTAATGGGTTTGATCTTGCGGTGCTCAATCTCAGTGACGGAAGGGGACATGACACGTATTTGTATAGTTGCTATTAAGGATAAAAAGATTGGGCTTATTCATATTGATTGAGTTTACTTTGTCTACATCATGTCATCTTGCTTAAGGCGTTACTCTGTTCTTTATGAAATTAATACTCTAGATGGATGCTTGATAGCGGTCGATATGTGGAGTAATAGTGGTAGATGTAGGACGGATTCGGTCTACTTATATTGGACCTGATGCCTATATACATGATCATTGCCTTAGATATCGTCATGATTATTCGATTTTCTGTCAATTGCCCAACAGTAATTTGTTTACCCATCATATATTATCTTCAAGAGAGAAGCCTCTAGTGAAAACTATCCCCCCGGGTCTATCTAAATCATATATTAAAATCCAAAAATATATTGCTGCACTTTTATTTACTTTAATTTATTTTGTGTTTATTTATCTATTTATCACTACGACATTTAATCCTTGTAATTAACCGCCAAGGGATTGACAACCCCTTGTTTACGTTGGGTGCAAGTATTTGTTATTTTGTGTGTAGGTATTGCTAATGAGTTGTTGTGTGCCACCTGGATTGATAACCTTGGTTTCTAACTTAGGAAAATACTTATCTCTATTGTGCTGCATCATCCTCTCCTCTTCGGGGAAATCCTAACGCAGCTCACAAGTAGCAGGAAGAATTTCTGGCGCCATTGCCGGGGAGACATCACCAACATCTATCGGGTACCTACGCATAGACTTTCATCTACTTGCATTTAAATTATTTTCCATTTGCCTCTAGCTTTCATCTCCCCCACTTCTAAAACATTTCCACACAAAAAACACACAAAATTTGTTTGCCTTTTTGCCCGTTCACTTGCTTGTCTTGATATTATGACTAGCATAACTATCCCTCCTTTGTCACCGGATTTTGAAGTTCTCCACTTCAAGTAGAAACAAGGAGAAAATCTGAAAAATGCTTGGTATAGGTTAATGGAATCTTATCGTGTTTGCACTATAAAAGGGGATGGAAAATTTTGTTTCGCAATTTTTATATAGGTTTAACGCCCATAGACAACTCTTGGATTTTCTGCAAAAGGGGATTTTATTGAGAGTGACGACAATACCACTTATGAAATAATAGAGGGTATATTGGGAGATCCACCTCCACACAAAAATTAATTGTACTCAAGAGGGGATCCAAATCCTAGACAAACTAGGTGACATGCAGAAAATTTTGATTGAACTGCAAAATTCTAATGAACCTCTCAAAAATATTAGTGGAAACCTCAACCACATCAATACTTTAATTACCCTTTGCAATAAGCGGTTAGATATTTTAGATATTAAAATTGCTTCATTTTTTGAGAATAATGTGAAGCATAAAGAACCTCCTGGGTTTGAGAAGAATCCCACCAAAATAATGAAAACCAAAGATGACAACATTTGAAACTTTCCATTACGCCTAGCTAAGGCGTAAAACAATAGCGCTAGTTGGGAGGCAACCCAATAGTTATCTTTATTTGTCTTGTTTCTGTTTCTATTTTTTTGTGTGCACACAATTATGCTACTATTATGGTTGCGTATTTGTGTTTAATTTAGTGTTTGTGCCACGTAAAGCCTTTGAGATGATTTGGATGATAGTTGATTTGATTCTGTGAAAAGAACACAAACTTTTGCGCCAGTAGCAGAAGTGTTTAAATTCACTGGAACGTGCTTTTGATTTGAATGTTTTACACATGATTGATATACAGATTGAACACATTGTCCTAATGTTTAGAATTTTAAGAGTTACAGAAGTTTGGTCAATATTCAGATTACTACAGATTATTCTGTGTTTTGACAGATTCTATTTTCGCTGCATTGTTTGCTTGTTTTGATGAAACTATGGATTGTATTGGGGGTATAAGCCATGGAGAACTTAGAATACAGTAAGTATAATGCAGTAATAAAATATGAATGTGTTTAAAACATTACTAAAGTTGATAATTTGGTTGTTATACTAATGGATCTCATCAAGGTTCTTGTTGAGTTTTGTGTGCTAAAGTTTTCAAGTTTTGAGTGAGATCATGATGGATGAAGGAATAAGGAGTGGAAAGAGCCTAAGATTAGGGATGCCCTAGGCACCCCAAGGTAATATTCAAGGACACCCAAGCAACTAAGCTTGGGATGCCCCAGAAGGCATCCCCTCTTTCTTCTACCAATCATCGGTAATATTACTTGGAGCTATATTTTCATTCATGACATGATATGAGTTTTGCTTGGAGCATCATGTATTATATGAGTTTTTTCTTTGTTTTCCTTTTAGTTGTCACAATCATCTTTGTTGGACACACTTATTTGAGAGGGACACACATTTTTCATGATTTGTTAGAATACTCCATGTGCTTCACTTAGATCTTTTGAGCTAGGCATTTGCTCTAGTAATTCACTTATTTTTTTAGCACGGCGGTGATTATATTTTGAAGAAATAGTTGCACTCTCATGCTTCACTTATATCATTTTGAGATTTGATAATAGTAATGGTAATATGCACAAGTTGTGAATTTGGTCATAATATGATGGATATTCAAGAAGGATATAATAAAAACTTTCATGTAGATCACGGAATATGATAAGTTTGATTCCTTGCAATAGTTTTGTGATATGAAGATGATAATATGTGGGTTATACTAGTGAGTAATTGTGGTTTAGTAAGAATAATGGGGTTGAGGTTTGTGATTCCATTTGCATGCACATAAAGTCCATAATTATGTAACGAAATTATATCCTACTTATGGTGCATTATTCAGTGTTAGTTATTCTCAATGCATGTTTATGACCGTTTCCGTTTTCTGGTTGGTCGCTTCTCAATCTATTTGCTAGCCTTCATTTGTACTAAGAGGGAATGCTATTGCGCATCCAATTCCTTAAACCTAAAGTTGTGCCATATGAGTCCACCATACCTACCTATATGCGGTATTTACATGTCATTCCAAGTAAATTTGCATGTGTCGACTCTAATCATTCAAATAATTATCCGTTTTGTGTGCCCGTACCGCTCATGAAGCGACAAGGGGTGGTCAACATCTTTCATGCTAGATGGGTCATTCTCACGATGAGTGTTTATTCACTTGTCATTGCACGAGAAAGTGGTTGGTAATAGGGATGCCCAGTCCCGTAACGAATCAAAATTAAAAATATGAAATAAACTCCCCCCTTGAAAGTTCAAAGTTTGGAAGGTATCCGTGGATACGGCTATCCATGGATTGTGAAAGAATGGTGGAGGGAGAATAAAGTTTATTTGCTATTTGGGGACTGCCTATAATGTGTCTAGCATGGAGGATATTTGAAACTTTCGGTCGTGACATTGATAGGAAAAAGCATGCCTCCCAAAATAATTTATCTCTATTTTAAATCTTTGAGTTCTGACACCTCTCCAAATCTTTGCTTCCTCTACAAAGGGCCTATCTATTTTTATTTTTATTTTGAGTCATCGACTTCTCTTATAAGCACCAACTGGAGAGCATTATTGTCATACATGTGCATTGGGTGTAGTTAATGCTGAGTGTGTTTCATAAATGGATCAATGATTGAGCATGATGGGCTAGCGATAACGTTCTTTAGCATTGATATTTTGAAAGACATGATTATTTGTTAGTATGCCTAAGTATTTATGTCTTTATGTCAAATTATAGACTATTGCTTTGAATCACTCGAATCTCAATGTTCATGCCACAAAAGAAAGATTACATGCTAAATATGTTAGGTAGCATTCCACATCAAAATTCTATTTTTATCATTTACCTACTCGAGGACTAGCAGGAATTAAGCTTGGGGATGCTTGGTACGTCTCCAACATATCTATAATTTTTGATTGTTCCATGCTATTATAGTATCAATCTTGCATGTTTATTATGCAGTTATATATTATTTTTTGGGACCCTATTAACCTAGTGCCCAGTGACAGTTGTTGTTTTTTGCATGTTTTGGGCTTTTTAGGAAATCAATATAAAAAAGAGTCCAAACGGAGAAAAAACTTTGGATTAATTTCTTCTGGACCAATGGAGACACTAGAAGCTTCTGGAGAAGACATGGCGAGCCACGAGGGAGCGACAAGCTCAGGAGGCGTGCCCCCCAGGATTGTGGGCCCGTCGTGGCACCTCTTGACCAAATTCCAGCACTATTAATTCTCAAATATCCCCTGTACATCACAGAGCCGCCCGAAATACTTTTTCCGCCGTCGCAAGTTTCTGTTCTTGCGAGATCCCATTTGCATTCCGCGGTACTCTGCCGAAGGGGGGATCGATCATGGAGGGGCTCTACATCAACCTTGTTGCCCTTCCGATGATGTGTGAGTAGTTACCATAGACCTATTGGTCCATAGCTAGTAGCTAGATGTCTTATTATCTCTCTTTGATCTTCAATACAATGTTCTCCTTGATGTTCTTGGAGATCTATTCAATGTAATCACCTTTTTCGGTGTATTTGTTGGGATCCTATGAATTGTGAGTTTATGATCAGATTATCAATGAATTTTATTTGTGTCTTCTTTTAACTATTTTATGCATGATTATTATGCTTTGTATTTCTCTCCGATATATTGATTTGGTTGGGCCAACTAGATTGATTTTTCCTGCAATGGGAGAGGTGCTTTGCAATGGGTTCGACCTTGCGGTGCTCAACCCCAGTGATAGAAGGGGACATTACACGTATTTGTATCATTGGCATTAAGGATAAAAAGATGTGGTTTATTCGTATTGACTGAGTTTACTTTGTCTACATCATATCGTCTTGCTTAAGGCGTTACTCCGTTCTTTATGAACTTAATACTCTAGATGCATGCTGGATAGCGCTCGATGTGTGGAGTAATAGTGGTAGATGCAGGTAGGAGTCAGTCTACTTATCTTCGATGTGATGCCTATATACACGATCGTTGCCTTAGATATCGTCATGATTATTCGCTTTTCTATAAATTGCCCAACAGTAATTTGTTTACCCACCATATGTTATCCTCAAGAGAGAAGCCTCTAGTGAAAACTGATATGTCTCCAACGTATCTATAATTTTTGATTGTTCCATGCTATTATATTATCTGTTTTGGATGTTTCATATGCATTAATATGCTATTTTATATGAGTTTTGGGACTAACCTATTAACCTAGAGCCCAGTGTCAGTTTCTGTTTTTTTCCTTGTTTTAGAGTTTCGAAGAAAAGGAATACCAAACGGAGTCCAAACGGAATGAAACTTTCGCGATGATTTTTCTTGGAGTAGAAGACATCCAGAGGGCTTGGAGTGCATGTCAGGAAAGTCACGAGGCGGCCACAAGGTCGGGAGGCGCGCCCAGGGGGTAGGGTGCGCCCCCACCCTTGTGGGCCCCTCATGACTCCACCGACCTATTTCTTCCACCTATATATTCTCAAATATCCCAAAAACTTCTAGGGTAGCCACAAAACCACTTTATCACCACCGCAACCTTATGTACCTGTGAGATCCCATCTAGGGGCCTTTTCCGGCATCCTGTCGGAGGGGGATTCGATCATGGAGGGCTTCTACATCAACACCATTGCCTCTCCGATGAAGCGTGAGTAGTTTACCACAGACCTACGGGTCCATAGCTAGTAGCTAGATGGCTTCTTCTCTCTCTTTGATTCTCAATACCATGTTCTCCTCAATGTTCTTGGAGATATATTCAATGAATACTCTTTTGCGGTGTGTTTGCCGAGATCCGATGAATTGTGGATTTATCATCAGCTTATCTATGAATATTATTTGAATCTCCTTTGAATTCTTATATGCATGATTTGATATCTTTGCAAGTCTCTTCGAACTATGAATTTGGTTTGGCCAACTAGATTGGTTTTTCTTGCAATGGGAGAAGTGCTTAGCTTTGGGTTCAATCTTGCGGTGCTCGATCCTAGTGATAGAAGGGGAACCGACACGTATTGTATTGTTGCCATCGAGGATAACAAGATGGGGCTTTCATCATATTTCTTGAGTTTATCCCGCTACATCATGTCATCTTACTTGATGTGTTACTCTGTTCTTATGAACTTAATGCTCTAGATGCAAGCAGGAGTCGGTCGATGTGTGGAGTAATAGTAGTAGATGCGGGCAGGAGTCGGTCTACTTGATACGGACGTGATGCCTATATTCATGATCATTGCCTTAGACATCGTCATAACTTTGCGCTTTTCTATCAATTACTCGACAGTAATTTTTTCACCCACCGTAATATTTTCTATCTTGGGAGAAGCCTCTAGTGAAATCTATGGCCCTCGGGTCTATTTTCTGATCTACAATTTTAGTTTCCTATTTACTTTCTTTGCAATCTTTTACTTTTGTTCCATAAACTAAAAATACCAAAAATATTACTTTACCGTTTATCCATCTGTATCAAATCTCACGTTGCAAATAATCGTGAAGGGATTGACAACACCTTTATCGCATTGGGTGCAAGTTGGTGTTCGTTTGTGCATGTATTCGGTGGCTTGTTGCGTTGTCTCCTACTGGATTGATACCTTGGTTCTCAAAAGCTGAGGGAAATACTTACTCTACTTTGTCGCATCACCCTTTCCTCCTCAAGGGAAAAACCAACGCAAGCTCAAGAGGTAGCAAAAACTATGGGCCCTGGGTCTATCTAAATCATATATTAAAATCCAAAAATATATTTTTGCACTTTTATTTACTTTACTTTATTTTATGTTTTATTTAGCTATTTATCACTATGAGATTCAATCCTTGCAATTAACCGACAAGGGATTGACAACCCCTTGTTTGCGTTGGGTGCAAGTATTTGTTATTTTGTGTGTAGGTATTGCTAATGAGTTGTTGTGTGGTTCTTCTACTGGATTGATAACCTTGGTTTCTAACTGAGGGAAATACTTATTTCTACTATACTGCATCATCCTCTCCTCCTTGGGGAAATACCAACGCAGCTCACAAGTAGCAAGCATCTATAGTTGGGCGCCTCAAACCCCTCTCCACTGGTACAACGAGGTGCTATACAAATGGTTTTTAACCCCTTTTCGTGATGGCGTTATGAATCGTCGCCTAGTGATTGACTGTGATAGGGGGGTCCTTCCCACACGACCCCGAAACCGTCGGGGATAGGGAGCCTTGGTGCATACGGTTGTCCCTATAAAACCGTTTCTGATATCTCGAATATCCCAAATGCTTCATCCTTGCTACTCCTTTGTGCTTGCATTGCCATCGCGGTCGGAGTTCTGTGGTTTTACCTAAAACCAGGCACATTCCAGGCACGACAATTTTCCAGGCATGTACCAAACTGGCTCTATGTTTACGATGCCTGGCACATCACAAATAGTTCATGAATGTAAACCGTGTACGATAGGTAGATAATCACACACATTTAGTTTTCCCGCATCGTTTGTGATAGTGTCTGACATCACACATGCTTTGCAAATGGCAAATGTGTGCATTGTTACACACATTTCCTCTCCGTGAACCGTGTCGGATTATGATGTATATCGCACACACTGTGCTTTATAGAGCGTGTGAGCCGTAATGACCTGCACACCGCAATTTCACCCTAATTTAATTGCTCCTATTTAAAATTGTACCTAATTTGAACTTGAAAGTAGGATGTAGCTTTATTCATATCCATCAGGTTCAAACAACCAATGCATTATTCGATTCACAAGTACATATGTTTAAGAATTACATAAGCACCAAATAAAGAATGATGAACCAGGGTTCTATACTTGTACTATTACAGATGGTAAGGAAAGAGGCGACAAACATTCTGGTTGCTAAACAAGGTGAAGCGGAATGGCCCTATTGCGCTCTCCTAGATGCAGAAGGCACGCATGACTCTAGTCCAACCCCTTGTGATGGCCGGCCGCCAATCATGTAGTTTGAGAGGTAATCTTGAGTAAACTGCTTCAGGATCCACTACAAAGGAAAAAAGATTCAGACATTGTCATCTAACACAACTCATTACGGGCAGTAAAAAGAAGGCTACAGGGTTCTTACTTACCATCCTGCAGTTCACTA
The DNA here is from genome assembly GCF_056163025.1 of Triticum urartu. Lineage (NCBI taxonomy): Eukaryota > Viridiplantae > Streptophyta > Magnoliopsida > Poales > Poaceae > Triticum > Triticum urartu. The sequence goes on from NC_141877.1 coordinate 359,282,354, forward strand.
TTGTCTTGCACAAAGTGTAAACAAATAGTTCGATTGACATCTTTTGACCCATTTTAATAACAATCTTTATCAGTTTCCTCACTTGATGCTGGTTCATGAATATCTCATTGCCCCATACGCAAAAAGGATTGAAGTGCGGATCTTTGGCAATGACATATGTACCTAAAATCACCAAGTTAATATTAGAAGCTAAACAACAATTGCAAAATGATGTAGCACAACACTCCCTCCATCCCATTATATAAGATTTTATTACATGTATATCTAGACATCATCAGAACATTAAGGTAACACTCTTCCTTGTTGCTATGTAGCCTGGGATTGCATATTTAGTCATTTAGTACAATGCATATTGCTATGTAGCCTCAGATATATTAAATATGGCCTTAGTTAACCCACTGATAAATGGGTTACAGATATATTTAGTGAAATCTCTGATTCGACGATTAATCCCTTCTCAGCCCCCAGGCTATATGGTACTAGCTACCGATATCCTAAACAGTAAGTACATATAAGCAATGCGATGAAACTAACCTCGATGGAAAACAACACTGTTCTCAATATTGTCCTGTATGAGTACGTATAAAGGCATGTTAAGCACAACAGGCTAAACATCAACCAAATATATCCATGGTAGACAACATAATCTACAAATGATAGCTTCAGTGTGCAGTTTTAAGCATGCTAGTTAAGCAAAACAAGAAGTGGAAAGGTGTGTTAACTGCATCGGGCATAAAATTTAAAAACAAGCAAATAGTCATTCAACTGGTATTGTGCAGGTCTAAAGTACACTAGTTACTGTTAAAAATGAAAAGGCTTGTTAACTGCAACATCCTTAATAGCAACCAAATATCATAATTCATAGTGGTATTGTTGAAATTGTTATTGATGAAATTGAACTGCACAACAAATAGTTGCACCTATAGAGCATCACATTGTGAAGAACTGAAATCAACAAGGCATAAGGCCATCCCTAGCTGATCCTTTAAAAGTTAATGGACTAAATGTTGGGGAACGTAGTAATTTCAAAATTTTCCTACACACACGCAAGATCATGGTGATGCATAGCAACGAGGCGAGAGTGTGATCTACATACCCTTGTAGACCGATAGCGGAAGCGTTATATTAACGCGGTTGATGTAGTCGTACGTCTTCACGATCCAACCGATCCAAGCATCGAAACTACGGCACCTCCGAGTTTCAGCACACGTTCAGCTCGATGACGATCCCCGGACTCCGATCCAGCAAAGTGTTGGGGAAGAGTTCCGTCAGCACGACTGCGTGGTGACGATCTTGATGTTCAATTGTCGCAGGGCTTCGCCTAAGCACCACTACAATATTATCGAGGATTATGGTGGAAGGGGGCACCGCACACGGCTAAGAAAATGATCACGTGGATCAACTTGTGTGTCTAGGGGTGCCCCCTGCCTCCGTATATAAAGGAGCCAAGGGGGGGTGCGGTCGGCCCTAGTAGGAGGCGCGCAGGAGGAGTCCTACTCCTACCGGGAGTAGGACTCCTCTCCCTTTCCTTGTCCAAGTAGGAGAGGGGGAAGGAAGGGAGAGAGGAGAGGAAGGAAAGGGGGGGCGCCGCCCCTCCCTCCTTGTCCAATTCGGACTAGGGGAGAGGGGGCGCGCGGCCTGCCCTGGCAGCCCCTCCTCTTCTCCACTTTAGGCCCATGAGGCCCATTAACCCCCCGGGGGCTTCCGGTAACCCCCCGGTACTCCAGTTTTATCCGAAACTTCCCCGGAACACTTCCGGTGTCCGAATATAGCCGTCCAATATATCAATCTTTATGTCTCGACCATCTCGAGACTCCTCGTTATGTCCGTGATCACATCCAGGACTCCGAACCAACTTCGGTACATCAAAACTTATAAACTCATAATATAACTGTCATCGAAACCTTAAGCATGCGGACCCTACGGGTTCGAGAACAATGTAGACATGACCGAGACACGTCTCCGGTCAATAACCAATAGCGGAACCTGGATGCTCATATTGGCTCCCACATATTCTACGAAGATCTTTATCGGTCAGATCGCATAACAACATACGTTGTTCCCTTTGTCATCGGTATGTTACTTGCCCGAGATTCGATCGTTGGTATATCAATACCTAGTTCAATCTCGTTGCCGGCAAGTCTCTTTTACTCGTTCCATAATACATCATCTCGCAACTAACTCATTTAGTTGCATTGCTTGCAAAGCTTAGGTGATGTGCATTACCGAGAGGGCCCAGAGATACCTCTCCGACAATCGGAGTGACAAATCCTAATCTCGAAATACGCCAACCCAACATGTACCTTTGGAGACACCTGTAGAGCTCCTTTATAATCACCCAGTTACATTGTGACGTTTGGTAGCACACAAAGTGTTCCTCCGGTAAACAGGAGTTGCATAATCTCATAGTCATAGGAACATGTATAAGTCATGAAGAAGGCAAAAGCAACATACTAAACGATCGAGTGCTAAGCTAACGGAATGGGTCAAGTCAATCACATCATTCTCCTAATGATGTGATCCCGTTAATCAAATAACAACTCTTTGTCTATGGTTAGGAAACATAACCATCTTTGATTAACGAGCTAGTCAAGTAGAGGCATACTAGTGACACTCTGTTTGTCTATGTATTCACACATGTATTATGTTTCCGGTTAATACAATTCTAGCATGAATAATAAACATTTATCATGAAATAAGGAAATAAATAATAACTTTATTATTGCCTCTAGGGCATATTTCCTTCACTAAAACCCTTAGTGGATCCCCTAAGCTTAACATTTAATATATACTCTAGCAATTTTTGGCCGTTTCTAGTTGATCCCCTAAACTTAACATTGTAAACTTCAATTTGATCAAGTTCAAAGCAGGTTCAACCGAAAGTAGCATGCATTCAAACATAAACATAGACAGTTTTGCATAATCGAACAAAAAACATAAATTTAGACTAAGCTAAACTATTTTCGGCCGAAGTAGAGGTTGAGCCAATCCTTCCTCGTCCGGTACGGTGTGCCGCGAGCCAGGTCCGGACTGGTGTCGTCGTCAGGGTCGTCGGGGAAGACACGCCTCCAGTCGTCGATGTTGATCTCCTCGTCCTCGCCGCCCACCTCGATGCCCTCCATGCCGTCGTCCTCGCCACCTTCGACCTCGTCATCGGAGGAGAGCACATAACCTCGCCGCCCTCCGCACCGGTAAAGATCAACCGCTCCACCTCCACGAGCTTCAGGTGCCGCCGACGGAGCTCTTGCATGTAGGCCTCGGCGACGGCCTCTGCCTCGAGGCGCTCCCACACCTCGCGATGCTCCTGCACCATAGCCGAGCTCACCACCCCTGGCTTCGGCGGAACAAGGTCGACCAGACGTGTGCCGAAGGGGAAATTGAGCCTAGCCACTGTGCCGTGGTAGCGGACCTGCCATCGGTCGTACTCCATGGCCGGAGCTCGGCCATGTGGAAGCTAGCGAGCCACCGGAGGGTGTGGGTCTCCCGATCCGTAATCTCGGTGACCCACATCCCCCACCACCGTTGCCGGACCCCGAGGTAGGACCTGTCGGTGGCCAGGCCCGAGGGAGGACGGGGAAGTCCTCGAACCAGCGTAGGGGCGCGGCGGCAGGCGTATCGGGCGACCGGCGACGGCGGATCGATAAAGAGCCCACGGAGGACGACGGGGACACCTCGGCGGCCACCTCGCCGGCGTCGGGCGAAGAGGCCGCGAGAAACCTCTTTTTGGTCATTGGCTCCTCGAGCTACCTGGCACACAGGCAGAGGTTGAGGATGGAGGCGATGGCGGCAGTGGCGATGGCGGCGACCTACCAATGGTTTCGAGCGATGGAGAGGTGGTGTGTGTCTGTGTGAGCGGAGGTTTTGGGGAGTGTGTGGTGTGTGTGGAGGGGGAGGGGCAAGGTGGTGTTTGAGGAAATACCGCGGCAACTGAAAATTTTACTAGGTGGGAGTAAAATGCCGGGCTACTGAAAATTTGAATCAAGGGAGAGCAGATATTTTTGATATTGCGAGGGATGTAGATGCAGGAGTAACAAGGTCGGGCTACTAAAAATTTGAATCAAGGATGAGCAGATATTTTTGAGATTGCAAGGGATCTAGATGCGGGAGTAAGGCTACTGAAAATTTGAATCAAGGGATTGCAGTAGAGCGGGAGTAACAGACATTGCACATGGTTCGCACATACTAATCATGTGCTATCAAACATTAAAACCTTCCAGGCGGTACATATTTTCGAGATTATGAGGCAGTAGATATTTTCGAGACCGGGAGGCAAGCCTCATGGAGCCCAATCTACTGTGCCGTTGTGAGTGACTATAGGGCACGAGCGTAGCACACGGGTAGTCTGACCGAACCGTGTCTATTGCGTACCCAATCGCAGACGGTTTCTACATCCAACTCGTGTACTGTTTATAAATTTGGCAAAAAGAATAACGCGGGAGAGGGTCATAACACAAACACACTTGCATGTGGACCAAATATATGTATGAAAAGGGTGGTTTGATATTCGAATACCCAATGCACAACTTTGATGTGGCACCTGTCGCACAAAAGCACAGTATTGCTAGTCAGCCACCCCCTACGAACCCTACTTTGTGTTGACGGTAAGGGAATCCTAGCTACGAATGCATGCCCCCAAATAGCTAGGTCTGAAATATCACCCTACCATAACACAAAACCTATAGGAGTCCATCATATATATATATATATATGGTCAAACTTACCCTTTCGCTCCCCAACAAAGGTGGACCATGTGCCAACCCAAAAATGTGTGCTTGTGGCGCGAGATGGGTGAGACCACATACGAACCAAATGCGGGTGGCCCTACTATATGTATGAAAAGGGTGTGGTGTGATATTTAACTACCATTCACAACTTTGATGTGGCACGTGTGCCTCGCAAATTAACCGGACTTCCTTGACCCCGTGGAGGTTCAGGTAGTACGAAGTAGCCCCCCCACACACACACACAGGTCAGGGGAGGGCATCTCACCAAGACGTACTGTAACATGGACCAAGCAGAATCCAACTTGGTCGTACAACCTCTCCTGCTCGTTGTTGGTCAAAGTGATGGGCGTCCACACGGCCCTGCTAAATGGGCTAGCTTGTCGCCGATAACCTCGCGAGGGAGTACTGTATGAAGACAAACCCACTCTGTGCATGTGGCCCAAGTATGTATATGGAAGCGGTGTGTGTGGTGTTTGAATACCCAATGCGCAAATTTGATGTGGCACCATGCTTTGGAACCGTGAAATCCCCACACTGAGCGAGGGTTCACGACGCGTAGCATGCGCTCAAACTTAATTAGACTTGGAATGGTTGACCTACTATACGATAACTCAAAGCAAAGAACAAGAATCCACCCTGGTAACCTTTCTCCTTGTTGTCGAAATGATGGACGTCCACGCAGGCCCACGAATATATATAGGCTTGCCGCCCATAAATAGCGAGTGAGAGTGTGTCCAAAGACAACCATTGCATGTGTGTGTCCCAAACATATTTATGCAGGTGTGTGATGCATGCATATGTGTTGAATACACGACCCAATGCACAACATTGATATGGTGCATGCGTTGAAAATGGCAGAGGTCCCCACACAGAGCAAGACGTCGTTCATGACGTGTTGTGTGCTCCCCCCCTTCGATCCAGCGGGATGGATTCATGTGCACACATGCGCTATTATATATATGTAATCTCACACCATGATATGTATCATGAGACAAACAAAAAATTAATCCCCTCCTAAGTCAAATTAGTTAACCTCTCTCGATGTCGGTGAAAGTGATGGACCAAGCGGGCCGACAAATGGAAGCATCACCGATAACCGCGTGAGTGAGTTCCATATATAGGACAACAACCATCGCGCTTGCACGTGTGCCAGAACATATATATGGATAGGTGTGTGGTTGTGATGTTTTGAATACCTAATGCACAGCTTTGATGTGGCATTTGCCTCAAAAACCGCAAAGTCCCCACACAAAGTGAGGCTCATGTGACACTATTCTAATCCCAGGATTAGAATAGTTATTTGGATCACGATTGCCCTATAAGGGCGCAGGCAGGACCTCCCGAACTCCCGAACCGGTACGAGAGAAAAAAAACCATCCAACCCCTCCCACGATCCCCTCACCTCACCTCACCTCCCTCGATCCCCTGAACTGCATCGCGGTGCCAACGCCGCCTCCCACCCTGGCACACGCCACCGCCGAGCCCCGGCCACCCAATGCGCCGCCGCCAGGCCCAAGATCACCAACCGCTGAAGCCCCCATCCCCGGTGTTCCTGGACCTCCCCTGGCCTCGACGCCTCCTACCACATCCGGCAACCAGGAATGCTCCTGGTCAGGCGCAGGGGTTGCGCGACCTCCAGCCACCGCCCGTTCACCCACCTCGCTGCGCCGGGAACCACCTACCCCGCCCAGATCCGCCGGAGCGCTCGCCGGATCCTGCCTCATCGTCGGTTCTCGTGACATAGGCAGCCACCGGATCGGCTAAGCCGTTGCAACCCCTGCAAGAAAGCTCGACGGCGGCTTCCCCTGCTTCTTCCTGTGTGTCGCTGGAAGGCCCGCGTCCCCGCGCGACGCCACCGTCGGAGAACAACTCATGCAACAGCAGGTCGCCGAAGAAAGCTCGGGTTGCAATTGCTGGATCCCACTGCCATGGCCACTCACCTCGCGCCATCGATGAACTGCCAAGGCCAAAGCAATGTCCTGTCCGAGGCCAAAGCTCGACCTTCATGCTTGTGTCTTCTCCAAGTTGCTGCTACCTGCAATGGAGAGGGGGAGGCTGTAGTCCCGCACTATCACGGGAGGAAGTGCTCTTACTTTTTTCTGAAATCTGGTAAGTTAGACGCTGGTTGGTCTGCTTGATCGATCTTGGTTGTGTGCGCTGTATCTATCCATTGCATCCACCTTGTTTGAATTCTACTCATGCTTGTGCATCTCTGACTCTCTATTTCTGTTTCTTTTTCAATTTTCAGGTGTGGGTGGGGCTTGATGCTTGGCCATGTCTCCGTTTCCACCTACAACTATAGGGTACGTGAGGGCGATCGATCGATCTCCTTTGCTTCGATCGCCGGAGCTTCAGACTCGATGGAACGGTCAAGCCGCTTGATCGACCGCCAAGGCAGGAGCAGCAGCATTATTCTTTTTCCGATTAGTAAAGCTCGGCCACTGAGGCCAGGTGCTGGTGGGACTGGGCTTGGACATGTCTTGTTTTGCATATTGGATGTTTGTATTCTTATCATTGTTGCATTTTTCTGAATTTTTTCTCTGTCCATTCATGTGTTCCCACTGAATCTGTATATTTCTCTGAACTCAGTGATATATAAAGTGTGAAATTTATTCTTACTAGTTCCTGGCCTTCATGTTTGCCATTTATATGCATGGTGTCTGCAGGAAAGGATCTGATGTTTGTGTTAGGCCGTCAAAAGAGATTGGAGCTATAGAATTGGCCCTTAGGAATTATTCAGGCAGATCAACAAATACATATTTTTCGGATGACCATATCTACCTGATTTGACTCGCTTGAGGAGGCATACGAGTTCTATAACCTGTAATCATGGGAATTGCTTTCGGGCATTTTTGGTACATGACCAGTTAAATGAACGGCGATCAGTACTGGTCATCTCAGGATCTAGGGTGCCAGATGGAGGTATGGATCGAGATGAATTTTACTTTTGTTGTTCTAAATTCTCGATTGGTTTGCTGCACACGCATGATACCATATCATTTTTTTTCTTCAGGGTGTTGACTCGAGGTGCTAGAATGACTTTGTGATATTTGGTTTCAAAGGCAGTGATCCAGCTTCACAAGTCCGACGACCATGGTTGCTTTGTGGCGCCGTCGCGTTCCCCGACATCTCCATGCCGCTGCCCCCGTCTCCCTTCTCGCAACGGCGGGGCTCATCAGATACTACCGAGTATCTCAGCAAGTTCAAATAATTTGAACATGCAAAAATGTTGTGTTCGAGAAGGTCAAGTGTGTTATGTGCATCACCTCGCCCCCACTAAATCTTCTGCATTTTTTGTGTATTCTTCAAAAGTTCAGGTCATCATGAGTTGCTTCGATTGAGCTACTACTATGAAAAAGTTCACCTCAGAGGCAGGTCTATGCGTGCAAACCGGGAAGGACGACGAACCACGCCTGGTGTCGCTACCATCATGAACAGATGGAGGAAGAAGTTCACCATAGAAGCAATGAGAAGGTCACCATAGAGGTAGGGAGAAGGTCACATAAGGTGCATGAATATTGTCAGAGTGCAGGAACGGGTGTGTGATCTTTGTGCTGTTTTGGGGGTGCAAATTAACATGGGTATGTGATCTCACATCCTGTGTATTCTTGAGATGGCCTACCTTAGCCTCAAAACCATATGGCCTATAAGTATTATAGTCCCAATGCTACGGTCACGTGTAAAGAAAATTAGATATATACATGTACAGAACCTACAACAACTTTATGGGGAGTTGATGGATTATTCAATGGTTGTTGCTGCCACTACTGATTTTTTCTTGAGATGGTCTTCATCACCGTTCAAAATAATATAAATGCTTCTTGGTTGCATCTAGTTCCATCGCTCCACCTCAACACTGATTCCTTTAGCTAGATCTTGCTTGTAATTTTGTATTCTTTCTTTTCTTTTCTGGAAAGCATTAGCTCTTGAAATCCAGATCCGGTGATGTAGCTTTGGCTATTCTTGAAAATGCGTAGAAAAATGTACATGCTCTGTAGGTTAAAATTTTGGCTCTAATTTATGTTTTTGCGAAGGTCAAAATGTTGTGTTCGAGAAGGTCGAGTGTGTTATCTCAGCAAGCTCAAATAAAAATTAAACATGCAAGGTAAAACATCTGAGAGTTGCGATTTTTTAGAACTTCAAGTGACAAACAAATTTCACAAGAGAACAAAACAAAATTTAAGTCTAGAAAAACCACTTCAAAAAGAACGCAAAAGAATGTTCTCTTTGTTATCGATTGCAAAATGAAAAATTAATGAAAGGGGGAATTCAGTTTACGCATTTTCTAAAAGAACTAAGAAGTTCAAATTTTAAAAATAGAGAAGTTCAAAAATCATAAAAAATGACTTTCATTGTTTCTAAAATTAAAAAAACTCTGGAAGTGGAAATTGAAATAATGGACAATTCAATATTTATTACAAAACTATGATATTGTCTTTACTGAAAGAAATAAATCAAGAAGTACAAATTACAAAAATAGAGAAGTTTCATATTTATGACAAAACTCAGATTTTCCTTGTTACTAAAAAATAAAATGAAGAAGTTCAAATTAAAAAAAGGAGAAGTTCGATGGATATAGAAAAACTCAAATTCTTTCCGTTTCTTGGAAAAATAAAAGTATGAAATATAATTTTAAAAAATGTTTGATGCTTATTTAAAAACATATTTTTTTAAGAATAAGACTAAGAAGTTCAAATTAAAATAAAAGAGAAGTCCAAAGATTATGAAAAACTCAGATTTTCACATTACTAAAGTATAAAACAAAGAAGTTCAAATTTAAAAAAAGGACCAACTAAAAAAAGTTTAAAAATAGATTTTCTCCATTTCTAAAAAAACTAGAAGTTCAAACAAAAATAACGAAGTGGTTCGATGTTTAATTAGAAACTAAGATTTTACCATTATTAAAATACTCAAATATCCCATGGTATTGAAGAATCAACCGTGAAGTTCAAATTTCATAAAAAAGATTAAGAAATAAAACCAGGAAGTCCATATTAAAATGATAGAGAAGTTCGATGATTATAGAAAACTCATATTTTCCTCATTATTAAATAATAGAAACAAGAAGTTCAAAAATAAAATAACAAGAAGTTCAACTTTTAAAAATAGAGCGCTTCAAAATTTCATAAAAAGATTAAGAAATAAAACCAGAAAGTCCATATTAAAAAGATGGAGAAGTACGATGATTATAGAAAACTCAGATTTTCCTCGTTATTAAACAATGAAAACAAGAAGTTCAAAAATAAATAACAAGAGTTCAACTATTAAAAATAGAGAGCTTCAAAATTTCATAAAAAAGGATTAAGAAAATCAGATTAAAAATTCATAAAAAAACTCATATATTTTCATGTATCCGAGAGAAGATCAGATTGATAACTGCCAGAAGTTCACGTACTACACGGTGTGCATTTTGTATTAAAAAGAATAAAAAAGCAAAGACTAAAAGTTTGTTGATATAAGTTCAAGTCCTCCATCGGAGAAATTTTAAAAAATATTGTGAGAGAGGTTTATACAAAAGAAATACCATTTGTGTAAAACTTGACGAATGGATGAGAAAATTACAATGAAAAATACGTCACAGAAGTTCAACGTAAAAACAACAGGAAGTTCACCTACTACACTGAATGAATATCAGATGAAAAACTTTTAAAATCGCCGCGAGTATGAAAAAATGATCAACACGGGAAAGTTACGTGTTTACAGCAGCTTTCCACTGGTATATCACTTGCTCAATTCCGGTGAGTGGATGGAGAGCTACGAGCAGTGGATTGAGAGCTACGAGCAAAAAAACACGTGAAAAACAGAGTGAAGTTCAAGTAGACATGCCGAGAAGTTCAGGTTCTTCACGCGGTGCATTTTCGAAGAATCTGTTTCGCGATAAAGGCAGAACGAATGATCTCGCCATTTTCGAAATTACTTGAAAATGGTCAGGATTCAGAGAAAACCATCAACATGAAAATGTTTCGCATTTTCCGTAGCTTTTCAGCGGTATATCATTTGCCCCATTCCGATAAATTTTGTAGAAATTACGGCAAAAATACGTTTTAAACCATTTTCAAAACTGACATAAAACCGTAATGAATTAGGAGAAACAATATATACAAAAAAGTTTCACATTTTTCAAGCTTTCCAACGCCATATCATTTGCTGCATTTGGACGTACGGTTCAAAAATTAGCTCGAAAATACGAACTCGGTGGAACTTGTACCATTTTCTAAATTACTTTTAAACCATTCAAAATTAGAAAAAACTTTTAACATAAAAAAAGTAGCGCATTTTCATAAGCTTTCCAACGCCATATTATTTGCCTCAATTGGATTAGCCGTTTAGAAATGGCATCGAAAATACGAACTCGGGTGTTCGGTTTGTGAAATTTTACGATTTTCTGAATTACTCTTTAACCGTAGGGAATTAGAGAAAACTTTCAACATGTGGAAGGAGCGGTTTTGCAGCAGCTTTCCAACGCCATATTATTTGCCTCATTTCGATAAACGGTTTAAAAATGCGATCGAAAATACGATTCACATTTTTTATATAAAGAAAAAACGGTTTTTAAAACTGCTCTTAAACCGCTTACATTTTGCCAAAAATTTAACTTGGGTCATGAAACTGATGTCCATAGCTATCCAACGGTATATCGCAAGCCCCATTTGGACACCTTTTAGCTGAAGTTCAACCTAGTACTCGGGGAAGGTCAGGCGCGTTACTCGGGAAGTTCATGTTGTGATCAGAATATTATTCTGATCCCGTGATCAGAATATTATATGTTGGTCGCCCCTGCCCCCTTCAACACGTACTATACACCTAGTAACACATCCCGAAAAGAATTAGTCCTCCTTGTTCGTCAAACGTACCTCTCTCTCTCACTGGGTCAAAGTGATGGACGATGAACTCGCGGGCCCAACACAGAAGCGAAGTGTACGTCGCACGCAAGTGATCATTCTATATAGGACTACGTACCAGCGTCCGCATGTGGCCCAAAGAGGTGTTTGTGTGATGTTTGAATACGCAATGCATAACTTTAATGTGGCACCACATATATAGGAAACCAAAAGGTCCCCACAGAGAGCGCGAGGTTCATGATGTGTGGTATGTGCTATATGTACACCCCCATTTGATGTGTGGTATATATGTACTTCTACTGTATAGCACAAACCAAAAAAATAAGCATTCCTCGATGGTCAAATTAACCTCTCTCTCGTTGGGTCAAAGTGATGGAGGACAACCTCACATGCCCACGGATGGAAGCGCCACGCGCGAGTGAATTCCTATAGGGCAACCACCGCCTACATGGTATTGCGTGATGTTTGAATACCAATATAATGTACAACTTTGATGTGGCACATGCCTCGGGAACCGGAAAGTCCCCACATGGAGCGAGGTTATGACACGCATATATATAGAGTATTCATGTTGCCCCCTCTTTGACATGTACATCCTCCTACCGTGCATATACGTAACACAAATCAAAAAACAACCATCCTTGTTGGTCAAATTAACCTCTCTCTCTCTCCCTCTCGTTGTACATTCAACTGGTCAACGACGACCTCGTTGGCCCACACAGAGAGTCACACGCGAGTGAGTGTCATAGGACAAAACCACCGCGTGCATGTGCCCGTGTGTTGTGTGATGTTTGAATACCCAATGCACAACTTTGATGTGGCACATGCTTCGCAAACCGTAAACGCACTACACCACTATATGTAGCCCCCTCACTTCAAGCCGGTGGCAGGGTGTGTACGCACATGCTCAAACTTTGATATGGAATCTCACCATGATCCAAACCACACACATGCCAAGATGAATCCACCTTTTGGTCAAATGCCTCTCGTTGTTGGTGGAAACTAAAAACCTTTGCGGGCTAACGAATGGGCACGTCGCTGATAACCGCACGGGGAAGAGTGTTCGAGAGGACCACCAATGCATGCATGTGGCCCGAACATGTATGTATGAAAGACTTGTGTAATGCTTTAAATAACAAATTCATGACTTTGATGTGGCATATATGACTCACAAATTGATCAATAATCCCACACAGAGGTTCACGACTCGTAGTGTACTACCGAACCCCTCCCCCCCCCACACACACAGACGCACACATCCCGCACCACCACAGCCACTCTGAGGCATGTCAAACTTTTTTTGCAATGAACATGTAACCAAAGGAGTGTCATGTTAAAATTTAAAAAAAAACAGACGTCATTTGACCGTTTTTATACATTGATTGATTTCCTAGGGATTTAATGTGCAAAAATCAAATTTGAGCTAAGTGTGCACCAAAATGGATTGCAAAATCATATGTGTCCCTAGGTGCATGTTTCCCCGTGCAAGAGATTTCAAAACATTGAGAATATAGATATTTAAAATTCAGTAAATCCAAAACTTAGTTGAAATTCATGAAACTTATCGTGGTGTCATATATGGACACCAATAGACTGTGATATTGTTTTTTTCATCAAATTTGAGACCCATTTTGATATAATCTTATTACAAATGGGAGATTATTAAAAACTGGCAACCAATATCTCATATGGATTATTTGTTCGGACCTTGTGCGTTAGACTGTGCCGTGCTTCCGTTAAGTAGTAAAGCGGTACATTAATAAACCAAAAAATATATGTGCTGCCACGCGCCCCGTGTGACGTGCGAGCAGGCGTGAGTTGATAGGACGCATGCGAGTAGTCCGTCGTGCAGGCAGACCGGGAGGTGTGCGTGCAGGTGTGCGTATTGATGAGAGGCGTTTTCGCTGCGCAGTGTCACCGGGAGGCGTGCGAGTAGCTGTGTGAAATGATGGTAGGAATGGCAGAAGTCCACCGTGCAGGCTCACCGGGAGGCGAGACAGCCTTTGACCGCCGCCCACCTCGCTCCCATTGGTCCGTAATAATTGTGTGCCCAAGCCACCGGCCATAATAGGAGGCTGCACTCCCGGTCCACAGTGGTCACCAACGTCTGGACTCTGGAGTGTATGAGGATTTTGCCAAAGTGCACCATAGGATGGAGTGCCGACGCCGGGGCTGGTGAAGCACCCGTGCAACGCGTGAAGCTGGGCACAAAGGTTGCCATCGCCGTCGACGAGGTCTTGCGCGGGCAGTAGCACGACCTTGACTTCGTTGGCGCCGTCGTGCCCCCCAGCCAGAGCCGGAGGTCAACAGCAACTCTGGCAACGACTGTGACTCTGACGGAAAACCGGTTAGTCATCTATATACCCATTTGTATGGCAAACATATAATGTGTTTTCTCTGGTTACTCCCCCCCCTCTCTAATTTTTTTGGAATACAAATCCTATGGTTATGTTCTCTCAGTCCATGAAATCAGAGTAATTAAGATCCGTTAGATGCACGTAGTGTATTGATGCGGCAAACAAAGCTTCAGCCTGATAAGCTCAAACCCAAATCAGAGAAGTGCGTCTTCATAGGATACTCAAAAGAAACTATTGGGTACACCTTCTACCATATATCCGAAGGCAAGATCTTTGTTGCTAAGAATGGATCCTTTCTGAAGAAGGAGTTTCTCTCAAAAGAAGTGAGTGGGAGGAAAGTAGAACTTGATGAGGTAATTGTACCTTCTCTCGAATGGGAAAGTAGCTCATCACAGAAAACCGTTCCCGTGATCCCTACACCGACTAGAGAGGAAGCTAATGATAATGATCATGAAACTTCAGATCAAGTTACTACCGAACCTCGTAGGTCCACCAGAGCATGTTCCACACCAGAGTGGTACGGTAATCCTGTTCTGGAAGTCATGTTACTAGACCATGACAAACCTACGAACTATGAAGAAGCGATGATGAGCCTAGATTCCGATAAATGGCTTGAGGCCATGAAATCTGAGATAGGATCCATCTATGAGAACGAAGTGTGGACTTTGGTTGACTTGCCCGATGATCGGCAAGCCATAGAGAATAAATGGATCTTCAAGAAGAAGACTGACGCTGATGGTAATATTACTGTCTACAAATCTCGACTTGTCACAAAAGGTTTTTGACAAGTTCAAGGAGTTGATTGATGCGGCTTGAAGCTACGTCGGTATTTCCCCAAAGAGGAAGGGATGATGCAGCACAGCGGCGGTAGGTATTTCCCTCAGTGATGAGACCAAGGTTATCAAACCAGTAGAAGAACCACAACGTAAACAGCCCCTATACACAAATAACAAATACTCGCAACCCGACGTGTAAAAGGGGTTGTCAATCCCTTTCGGGTAGCAGCGCCTCAAGTTAGGCAAGCGGACGTGAAATAAACTGTACTAGATTGCTAGATCGAACGCCAAATAAAATAAATAAGAATAAAATGTAGTAAGGTATTTTTTGTATTTTTCTTTTAATAGTTCTGAAAATAAAAGCAAAGGAAAAGTAGATCGCAAAGGCAAATAATATGAGAAAGACACCCGAGGGCCGTAGGTTTCACTAGTGGCTTCTCTCGAGAAAAATAGCAAACAGTGGGTAAAAAAGTTACTGTTGGGCAATTGATAGAACTTCAAATAATCATGACGATATCCAGGCAATGATAATTACATAGGCATCATGTCCAAGATTAGTAGATGGACTCCTGCCTGCATCTACTACTATTACTCCACACATCGACCGCTATCCAGCATGCATCTAGTGTATTAAGTTCATGGGGAAATGGAGTAATGCAATAAGAACGATGACATGATGTAGACAAGATATATCTATGTAGAGATAGACCCCATCGTTTTATCCTTAGTAGCAACGATACATACGTGTCAGTTCCCCTTCTGTCATTGGGATCAAGCACCGTAAGATCGAACCCACTACAAAGCACCTCTTCCCACTGCAAGATAAATAGAACAAGTTGGACAAACAAAACCCAAATATCAGAGAAGAAATACGAGGCTATAAGAAATCATTCATATAAGAGATCAAAGAAACTCAAATAACTTTCATGGATATAAAAAGATAGATCTGATCATAAACTCAAAGTTCATCTGATCCCAACAAACACACCACAAAAAGAGTTACATCATATGGATCTCCAAGAGACCATTGTATTGAGAATCAAACGAGAGAGAGGAAGTCATCTAGCTACTAAGTTCGGACCTGAAGGTCTACAAAGAACTACTCACGCATCATCGGAGAGGCACCAATGGAAGTGGTGAACCCCTCCGTGATGATGTCTAGATTGGATTTGGTGGTTCTAGACTCGACGGTGGCTGGAATTGATTTTCGTCGACTCCCCTAGGGTTTCTGAAATATTGGGGTATTTGTAGAGCAAAGAGGCTGTCTGGGGGCATCCGAGGTGGCACAACCCACTAGGGCGCGCCTGGGCCTCCTGGCACGCCCTGGTGGGTTGTGCTCCCCTCAGAGCACCCCCGAGGCGCTGCCTTGGCCCATTGGGTGTCTTATGGTCCATAAAAAATCTTCGTGAAGTTTCGTTGCATTTGGACTCCGTTTGGTACCAATTTCCTGCGATGTAAAAAACATGCAAAAAATAGCAACTGGCACTTGGCACTATGTCAATAGGTTAGTGCCAAAAAATGATATAAAATGACTATAAAATGATTATAAAACATCCAAGATTGATAATATAATAACATGGAACAATCAAAATTATACATACGTGGAGACGTATCAGCATCCCCAAGCTTAACTCCTGCTCGTCCTTGAGTAGGTAAGTGATAAAAATAGAATTTTTTGATGTGGAATGCTGCCTAACATGTCATATCGTATTATTTTATTTATAGCATGGACATTTGGACTTTTATATTGTTCAAAGCAATAGTCTAGTTCTGACATGATAACTTAAATACTCAAGCATATCAACAAGCAACCATGTCTTTCAAAATATCAACGCCAAAATAAGCTATCCCTAGCCCATCATGCTCAATCATTGATCCATTCATGAAACACACTCGCATATTAACTACACCCAATACTCAAGTACGATCATAGTGCCTCCTAGTTGGTGCTTTATAAGAGAAGATGGAAACTCAAATTCAAAATAAAAATTGCATAAAGAAAATAAAGGCCCTTCGCAGAGGGAAGTAGGGATTTGTAGAGGTGCTAGAGCTCAAAGCGAAAATTGAGAGATAAAAACATTTTGAGGGGCATACTTTTCCCACCAACGAAAATGACTTAGAGTTCCCAACACTTTCCATGCTAGATATATCATAGGCGGTTCCCAAACAAAAATTAAAGTTTATTTCTTTTTCCACCATACTTTCACTTTCCATGGCTAACCGTATCTGTAACATCCCAAATTTTAAATTTGAAATGTTATACATAGATCATTCTTGCATATCATATTTTATTTGCATTTCGTCTCGCGATCCTCGAAATCCTAAGCAACTCAAGGACCCTCGGAGAGAGTTGGGGATTTTCCCGGTTTACAAATTTGATTTTTATCAAATTTTGAAATTAGGATTTTGGTTTTAATTATTTTTCTCCCCGGAAATATTTCATACTAAAATATATGAGAGGAGATAATATGACCTCTCCAAGATAATTTAAATATTGGAGGAAAAATATTAAAATCAAATATTTGTTTTATTTGGACTTTATTGCAATTTTGTTTGCATTAGAAAAATTGAATGTTTTTCAAAGCCAAGAAAATGTTCATCTCATTCTAAATATTTTATTTAGGCGGTGAAAATTTATTTTGGCATTTTTAGATTTTTATTTATTTTTCTAGGATTTGATTTCCGTCGGCGGAATTATTTAAAAAAAAGTTCCCGCGCCCGACTGGGCCTAAGGCCCAACCAAGCCAGGCCGCCGCTGCTGCCGACTCAGACTTGGAGTCCGAGCCGGACTCCTCTCCGCCGTCGCGCCTTGCCCCCTCCTGCAAGACGCCGCCCCCGCCCCTTTATATACCGCCACCCCCGCCGACCAAACCCCCACACCGCCGCCGCCCGCAGCCGCCGTCGCCGCTTGCCGCCGCCACCGCCAAGCCCGCCGCCCCGCGAGCCGCCGCCGCCACCGCCTCGCCGGAGCCCTCGCCGGAGGTACCGTGCCGGTTCTGAGCTGCCGTTTTTTTTAAAAAAATCGTTTGGTTTTTTTAGAAAACCCTAGATTCATTTTTTTCGGATCGTCGGTTTTTTCGGTTCTTCTATTTAGCGGACGTTCATCCGTATGTTCATTTTAACGAACGGTTCTTCGCCCGTTAGTTACAGCTAACGAACGCTCGTTCGTTAGTCTGTTCGTCAGTTTTCTTTTATCGGATTTATCTGCAATTATTCTCGATCGCGATTTCTGATCCGATCTTAGTTTCTGTTTATCTGTACGCTCGTTAGTCGGAATCAGGCGATTCAAGCGCCTAGATCTTCGTCTCGAGACCCTCTTTCTGTTTAATCAACTTGAACAAGTTTTTGCTACTGTAAAATTTGATGTAGGTCCAGATTAGTAAACGGATCTTGTTTCTTTCGCCGTTTGAGTTTGGTTGCTTCGTTTGATTTGATTCTTTTTTCTAACCAAAGTTCTTAAAATTGAACTTTCTGGTCGACCTCTTTTATTTGAGTTTTGCTTGCGCATTCCTTGCTTGTTGCTTATGTATGTTATTGTTTGTTTGCGATAGAACACCCGGAGTGCGAAGCGTGCTACTACGAGTCTCTAGGTTTTGCAGATCGTCAGCAAGGCAAGTAACACTTTGATCATATCCCTTTATCACCCAGTTTTTCTGCATTAGTACCAATCCTCAAACATTGCATGATTAGTTGTCATTAACTTGTGGGTTGGGAAGTAGTTGATGAGGTAGAACCTATTGCCATGTTACATTCAAACCCTTGGGAGTTACTTCTACGCGTTGCTTATATTGCTATGCTATGCTCGTAGACGTGGTTTGGGTGAGTGAAATCCATGATAGATGTGAGATTGATAATTAATGGTTCAACTTAAGGTGGCAACTTAAATACACATTTGGGTGGATTGAGGCACCTGGAGTACCTAGTGTTGCCTGTATTTTTGGAAATCCCGGAGTAACTGTGTGATCTTCCTATGGACTGCCACCCAGGCTCAAAGGGAACTGAGATTATTCATGCTAGAAACTTCCGTGTGTAGCTACAAGCTATTATGGGCTCTAGCATAGTTGAGTAAGTTACGTGAAGCTCTTGAAGAGGCAGATCAGCAGGTAGTGGGATGTAGGTTTGGTATGGTCTGTCCGGAGTAGAGAGTTAATGTTTCTGAAAGACTGTGTCTCGGTCATCCGTTTCTCAAACACCATGTAGTGCGAGAAATCCAACGGAGGAGATCGATTCTTGTGGGGAAAAGTGCGCAAACCTCTGCAGAGTGTATAAACTAATCATGGTTAGCCGTGTCCCCGGTTATGGACAAATCTTGAGTATCTAGTACTTGGGTTATCACATGTATCTCATCACTCTTAATTAATACTGTTGGGTTGTTAACCACTTTAATTGGGATTGAGTTGGAGGAACCTTCTCAATGTTTGTTCAACTACCATGATAGTTAAATTAAAATATATTCCTTTGTTGTAGGGAAAAATTGGCTTTTCGCAAAAACTATAACCATAGAGCTTTCCACCAGCCAAATATGCATGTAGTGATAGCATTATTCTGTTCTTGCTCTACTATGTTACTTTGCCAGCATATTCCATGTGCTGAACCATTTTCGGGCTGCAACGTATTATGTTGCAGACTTTTCAGACAAGGAGTAAGGTTCGTTAGGCCGTTGCCGTGCAGCTCAGCTATGCCGTTGGAGTTGATGGACTCACTTTATCTTCCAAGCCTTCCGCTGTTATCGCATTAGATGGCCTTAAGCCATATTATTGTAATAAGTTCTCTCTTGAGACATTCGATGTAATAAGTGTGTGATTGCCACTCTGTTATAAATCCTTTGAATACTGTGTGTGTCAGCATTACCGATCCAGGGATGACACTGAAGCATAGAGACTTGACCATCTGAGGTCGGCTCGCTACAAGATGGTATCAGAGCCCATGCTGAGTGTAGGACATGACCACTAAGCTAAACCATAGGCCACACTTCTCTACTCATTTCTGACTCCTCTCCATTTTCTACTACTTAGGATGGCGGAGATGAAGCACAAGTTTGCACAACCGGATGAAGACACACCATTTGGACGCCACCTGAAGGAAGTCACTAGGTATTTGAACATTGGAATACCAAGTTTCACCGGGACGTACAATGCCATTTTACCTGAAGAGGAGTGTTAGATGATTCAAGTACAAGTTCCAGGAAGGACGTTCTCGCCAACTTCTAAACCCATAGAATTCTCTTTCGAAGCACTGCTACGTCTTGAGCTTGCGTTGGTTTTCCCCGAAGAGGAAGGGATGATGCAGCAGAGTAGCGTAAGTATTTCCCTCAGTTTTTGAGAACCAAGGTATCAATCCAGTAGGAGCCCACGCTCAAGTCCCTCGTACCTGCACAAAGCGATAGCTACTCGCAACCAATGCGATTAGGGGTTGTCAAGCCCTTCACGGTCACTTACGAGAGTGAGATCTGATAGATAGAATATTTTTGGTATTTTTGATATAAAGATGCAAAGTAAAAAAGTAAAAGCAAAGTAAATAGCAAAACAATATAAAAGTGATGGAGATTGATATGATGAGAATAGACCCGGGGGCCATAGGTTTCACTAGTGGCTTCTCTCAAGAGCATAAGTATTCTACGGTGGGTGAACAAATTACTATTGAGAAATTGATAGAATTGAGAATAATTATGAGAATATCTAGGCATGATCATGTATATAGGCATCACGTCTGTGACAAGTAGATCGAAACGATTCTGCATCTACTACTATTACTCCACTCATCGACCGCTATCCAGCATGCATCTAGAGTATTAAGTTAAAAACAGAGTAACGCCTTAAGCAAGATGACATGATGTAGAGAGATAAATTCATGCAATATGAAATAAACCCCATCTTGTTGTCCTCGATGGCAACGATACAATACGTGCCTTGCTGCCCCTTCTGTCACTGGGTAAGGACACCGCAAGATCGAACCCAAAGCTAAGCACTTCTCCCATGGCAAGAACTACCAATCTAGTTGGCCAAACCAAATGGATAATTCAAAGAGACTTGCAAAGATAACCAATCATGCATAAAAGAATTCAGAGAAGATTGAAATATTATTCATAGATAGACTTGATCATAAACCCACAATTCATCAGTCTCAACAAACACACCGCAAAAAGAAGATTACATCGAATAGATCTCCACAAGAGAGGGGGAGAACTTTGTATTGAGATTCAAAGAGAGAGAAGAAGCCATCTAGCTACTAACTATGGACCTGAAGGTCTGAGGTAAACTACTCACACTTCATCGGAGGGGCTAGGTTGATGTAGAAGCCCTCCGTGATGACGGCCCTCTTCCGGCGGAGCTCCGGGACAGGCCCCAAGATGGGATCTCGTGGATACAGAAAGTTGCGGTGGTGGAATTAGGTCTTTGGCTCCTGTTCTGATCGTTTGGGGGTACGTGTGTATATATAGGAGGAAGGAGTACGTCAGTGGAGCACCGAGGGGCCCACGAGGCAGGGGGCACGCCCTAGGGGGGGCGCCCCCACCCTCGTGACCACCTCTTTGATCCCTTGCAGTAGGCTCCAAGTTTCCTGGATCACGTTCGGTGAGAAAATCACGTTTCCGAAGATTTTATTCCATTTGGACTCCGTTTGATATTCCGTTTATCCGAAACACTGAAATAGGAAAAAAAACAGCAATTCTGGATTGGGCCTCCAGTTAATAGGTTAGTCCCAAAAATAATATAAAAGTGGAAAATAAAGCCCAATATAGTCCAAAACAGTAGATAATATAGCATGGAGCAATCAAAAATTATAGATACGTTGGAGACATATCAGGCATCCCCAAGCTTAATTCCTGCTCGTCCTCGAGTAGGTAAATGATAAAAAGAGAATTTCTGATGCGGAGTGCTACTTGGCGTAATTTCAATGCAAATCTTCTTAATTGTGGTATGAATATTCAGATTAGAAAGATTCAAGATAAAAGTTTATATTGACATAGAAAATAATAATACTTGAAGCATACTAACAAAGCAATTATGTCTTATCAAAATAACATGGCCAAAGAAAGTTATCCCTACAAAATCATATAGTCTGGCTATGCTCCATCTTCCCCACACAAGTATTTAAATCATGCACAACCCCCATGACAAGCCAAGCAATTGTTTCATACTCTAACTTTTTCAAATCTTTTTCAATCTTCACGCAATACATGAGCGTGAGCCATGGATATAGCACTATAGGTGGAATAGAATGGTGGTTGTGGAGAAGACAAAAAGGAGAAGATAGTCTCACATCAACTAGCCGTATCAACGGGCTATGGAGATGCCCATCAATAGATATCAATGTGAGTGAGTAGGGATTGCCATGCAACGGATGCACTAGAGCTATAAGTATATGAAAGCTCAAAAAGAAACTAAGTTGGTGTGCATCCAACTTGCTTGCTCGTGAAGACCTAGGGCAATTTGAGGAAGCCCATCATTGGAATATACAAGCCAAGTTCTATAATGAAAAATTCCCACTAGTATATGAAAGTGATAACATGAGAGACTCTCTACTATGAAGATCATGGTGCTACTTTGAAGCACAAGTATGGTAAAAGGATAGTAACATTGTCCCTTCTCTCTTTTTATCTCATCATTTTTTTTGTTTGGGCCTTTTCTCCTCTCTTTTTTATGGCCTCTGTTTTTTCGTCCGGAGTCTCATCCCGACTTATGGGGGAATCATAGTCTCCATCATTATATCCTCACTGGGACAATGCTCTAATAATGATGATCATAACACTTTTATTTTTCTTATAACTCAACAATTACAACTCGATACTTAGAACAAAATATGACTATGCGAATGCATCCGACGGTGTGCCGGGATATGCAATATGACAATGATGAAGTGTGTCATGATGAACTAGATGGTGGAAAGTTGCATGGCAATATATCTCGGAATGGCTATGGAAATGCCATAATAGGTAGGTATGGTGGCTTTTTTGAGGAAGGTATATGGTAGGTGTATGATACCGGCGAAAGTTGTGCGGTATTAGAGAGGCTAGCAAAGGTGGAAGGGTGAGAGTGCGTATAATCCATGGACTCAACATTAGTCATAAAGAACTCATATAATTATTGCAAAAATCTAGAAGTTATCAAAGAAAAGTATTACGCGCATGCTCCTAGGGGGATAGATTGGTAGGAAAAGACCATCGCTCATCCCCGACCGCCACTCATAAGGAAGACAATCAATAAATAAATAAACCATGCTCCGACTTCATCACATAACGGTTCACCATACGTGCATGCTACGGGAATCACAAACTTCAACACAAGTATTCTTTAAATTCACAACTACTCAACTAGCATGACTTTAATATTATCACCTCCATAACTCAAAACAATTATCATGCTTCAATCTCTTCTTAGTATTCAACACACTCAAAAGAGAGTTTCACAAATCTTGAATACCAAGCATATTATTATTAGGCAAATTACCATGCTATTAAGAGACTCTCAAATTAATTTAAGTGAAGCATGAGAGATCAATAGTTTCTTTAAAACATATCCACCACCGTGCTCTAAAAGATCTAAGTGAAGCACATAGAGCAAAATTATAACGCTCAAAAGATATAAGTGAAGCACATAGAGCAAAATTATCTAGCTCAAAGGATATAAGTGAAGCACATAGAGCAAAATTATCTAGCTCGAAAGATATAAGTGAAGCACATAGAGTATTCTATCAAATTTTAATTCATGTATGGCTCTCTCAAAAGGTGTGTACAGCAAGGATTATTGTGGCATACTAGCAAACAAATACACAAATAATACAAGACTCTCCAAGCAAAACACATATCATGTTGGTGAATAAAAATATAGCTCCAAGTGAATTACCGATGGAAGTGGACGAAAGAGGGGATGCCTTCCGGGGGCATCCCCAAGCTTTGAATTTTTGGTGTCCTTGGATTATCTTGTGGGTGCCATGGGCATACCCAATCTTAGGCTCTTGCCACTCCTTATTCCATGATCCATCAAAAGAATTCACCCAAAACTTGAAAACTTCACAACACAAAACTCAAAATAGAAAACTCGTGAGCTCCGTTAGCGAAAGAAAACAAAAGACCACTTCATGGTACTGTAATGAACTCATTATTTATTTATATTGGTATTAAACCTACTGTATTCCAACTTCCCTATGGATTATAAACTATTTTACTAGCCATAGATTCATCAAAATAAGCAAACAACACACGAAAAACAGAATCTGTCAAAAACAGAACAGTCTGTAGTAATCTGTAGCTAGCGCAAGATATGGAACCCCAAAAATTCTAAAATAAATTGCTGGACGTGAGGAAATTATCTATTAATCATATGCAAAAAGAATTAACTAAATATCACTCTTAAAATAAAAATGACAGCAGTTCTAGTGAGCGCTAAAGTTTCTGTTTTTTACAGCAAGTTCAACAAGACTTTCCCCAAGTCTTCCCAACAGTTCTACTTGGCACAAACACTAATTAAATACAAAAAACACAACCAAAACAGAGGCTAAATAATTTATTTATTACTAAACAGGATTAAAAATCAAGGAATAAAAATAAAATTGGGTTGCCTCCCAACAAGCGCTATCGTTTAACGCCCCTAGCTAGGCATAACGAGCAAGAATAGATCTAGGTATTGCCATCTTTGGTAGGCAATCCATAAGTGGCTCTCATGATAGTTTCATATGGTAATTTTATTTTCTTTCTTGGAAAGTGTTCCGTGCCCTTTTTTAATGGAAATTGAAATCTAATATTCCCTTCCTTCATATCAATTATCGCACCAACCGTTCTAAGGAAAGGTCTACCAAGAATAATAGGGCAAGAAGGATTGCAATCTATATCAAGAACAATGAAATCTACGGGCACATAATTCCTATTTTCAACAATAAGAACATCATTAATCCTTCCCATAGGTTTCTTAATAGTGGAATCCGCAAGATGCAAGTTTAGAGAGCAATCATCAAAGTTACGGAAATCTAGTAAATCACACAAAGTCTTGGGAATAGTAGAGACACTAGCACCCAAATCACACAAAGCATAAAACTCATGATCTTTAATTTTAATTTTAATAGTTGGTTCCCACTCATCATAGAGTTTTCTAGGGATAGAAACTTTCAATTCAAGTTTTTCTTCATAAGATTGCATCAAGGCATCAACAATATGTTCGGTGAAGGCTTTATTTCGATTATAAGCATGTGGAGAATTTAGCACGGATTGCAACAAGGAAATACAATCAATCAAAGAGCAACTTTCATAATTAAATTCCTTGAAATCCAATATAGTGGGTTTAGTAACATCTAGATTTTTATTTCTTTCAATCCCACTTTCATCAATTTCATCATTAAAATCTAAATACTCCGAATTTTTAGAACGCCTTCTAGGTAAGGGAAAATCATATTCAGTTTCATCAAGATTCATATTGCAAAATAAAGATTTAATTGGAGACACATCAATAACTTTTAGATCTTCATCTTGATTTTCATAGGAATTGGAAGAACACGCTTTAATAAAGGCATCTTTGGAAGCACGCATCCTAGCGG
Source organism: Triticum urartu (assembly GCF_056163025.1). Classification (NCBI taxonomy): domain Eukaryota; kingdom Viridiplantae; phylum Streptophyta; class Magnoliopsida; order Poales; family Poaceae; genus Triticum; species Triticum urartu. The sequence goes on from NC_141877.1 coordinate 359,307,580, forward strand.
TTCTTTCCTTACACTCATCAATTGAAATTCTCATGGCTTTTAGAGACTCATTAATATCATGCTTAGGTGGAATAGATCTAAGTTTCAAAGCATCAACATCAAGAGCAATTATATCAATGTTTCTAGCCAAATCATCAATCTTAAGCAATTTTTCTTCAATCATAGCATTAAAATTCTTTTGCGAAGAAATAAATTCTTTAATATTAGATTCAAAATCAGAGGGCATCTTATTATAATTTCCATAAGAGTTGTTGTAGGAATTCCCATAATTATTAGAAGGATTACTAGGATATGACCTAGGATTAAAATTCCCTCTATAAGCGTTGTTACCAAAATTATTCCTACCAACAAAATTCACATCCATAGATTCATTATTATTCTCAATCAAAGTAGACAAAGGCATATCATTAGGATCAGAAGAAACACTCTTAATAGCAAATAATTTCATAAGTTCACCCATCTTTCCACTCAACACATTAATTTCTTCTATCGCATGCACTTTTTTATTAGAAGTTCTTTCAGTATGCCATTGAGAATAATTAACCATAATATTATCTAGGAGTTTAGTAGCATCTCCTAAAGTGATTTCCATAAAAGTGCCTCCTGCGGCCGAATCTAAAAGATTTCTAGAAGCAAAATTCAATCCAGCATAAAAAATTTGTATAATCATCCACAAGTTCAAACCATGAGTAGGACAATTACGTATCATTAATTTCATCCTCTCCCAAGCTTGTGCAACATGTTCATGATCAAGTTGTTTAAAGTTCATTATATCGTTTCTAAGAGAGATGATCTTAGCGGGAGGAAAATACTTAGAGATAAAAGCATCTTTGCACTTGTTCCATGAATCAATACTATTCTTAGGCAAAGACGAAAACCAAGCTTTAGCATGATCTCTAAGCGAAAAAGGAAATAGCTTCAATTTAACGACATCATTATTGACATCTTTTTTCTTTTGCATATCACATAAATCGACGAAGCTATTCAGATGAGTAGCGGCATCTTCACTAGGAAGGCCGGCGAATTGATCTTTCATAACAAGATTCAATAAAGCAGTATTAATTTCACAAGATTCAGCATCGGTAAGAGGAGCAATCGGAGTGCTAAGGAAATCATTATTATTGGTATTGGTGAAGTCACACAATTTAGTAGTATCTTGAGCCATCGCGGCAAACAAGCAATCTAACACACGAGCAAACAAAAAGCAAGTGGACAAAAGAGGCAAACAGAGAGGGAGGATAGAGAGAGAGGGCGAATAAAACGGCAAGGGTGAATTGGGGGGAGAGGAAAATGAGAGGCAAATGGCAAATAATGTAATGCGAGAGATAGGGATTGTGATGGGTACTTGGTATATAACTTTTTGCGTAGACTCCCCGGCAACGGCGCCAGAAATCCTTCTTGCTACGTCTTGAGCTTGCGTTGGTTTTCCCCGAAGAGGAAGGGATGATGCAGCAGAGTAGCGTAAGTATTTCCCTCAGTTTTTGAGAACCAAGGTATCAATCCAGTAGGAGCCCACGCTCAAGTCCCTCGTACCTGCACAAAGCGATAGCTACTCGCAACCAACTCGATTAGGGGTTGTCAAGCCCTTCACGGTCACTTACGAGAGTGAGATCTGATAGATAGAATATTTTTGGTATTTTTGATATAAAGATGCAAAGTTAAAAGTAAAAGTAAAGTAAATAGCAAAACAATATAAAAGTGGTGGAGATTGATATGATGAGAATAGACCCGGGGGCCATAGGTTTCACTAGTGGCTTCTCTCAACAGCATAAGTATTCTACGGTGGGTGAACAAATTACTGTTGAGCAATTGATAGAATTGAGCATAATTATGAGAATATCTAGGCATGATCATGTATATAGGCATCACGTCCGTGACAAGTAGATCGAAACGATTCTGCATCTACTACTATTACTCCACTCATCGACCGCTATCCAGCATGCATCTAGAGTATTAAGTTAAAAACAGAGTAACGCCTTAAGCAAGATGACATGATGTAGAGAGATAAATTCATGCAATATGAAATAAACCCCATCTTGTTATCCTCGATGGCAATGATACAATACGTGCCTTGCTGCCCCTTCTGTCATTGGGTAAGGACACCGCAAGATCGAACCCAAAGCTAAGCACTTCTCCCATGGCAAGAACTACCAATCTAGTTGGCCAAACCAAACGGATAATTCGAAGAGAATTGCAAAGATAACCAATCATGAATAAAAGAATTCAGAGAATATTCAAATATTATTCATAGATAGACTTGATCATAAACCCACAATTCATCGATCTCAACAAACACACCGCAAAAACAAGATTACATCGAATAGATCTCCACGAGAGAGGGGGAGAACTTTGTATTGAGATTCAAAGAGAGAGAAGAAGCCATCTATCTACTAACTATGGACCCGAAGGTCTGAGGTAAACTACTCACACTTCATCGGAGGGGCTAGGATGATGTAGAAGCCCTCCGTGATGACAGCCCTCTTCCGGCGGAGCTCCGGAACAGGCCCCAAGATGGGATCTCGTGGATACAGAAAGTTGCGGCGGTGGAATTAGGTTTTTGGCTCCTGTTCTGATCGTTTGGGGGTACGTGTGTGTATATAGGAGGAAGGAGTACGTCGGTGGAGCACCGAGGGGCCCACGAGGCAGGGGGCCGCGCCCTAGGGGGGGCGTGCCCCCCACCCTCGTGACCACCTCTTTGATCCCTTGCAGTAGGGTCCAAGTCTCCTGGATCACTTTCGGTGAGAAAATCACGTTTCCGAAGATTTTATTCCGTTTGGACTCCGTTTGATATTCCGTTTATCCGAAACACTGAAATAGGCAAAAAAACAGCAATTCTGGATTGGGCCTCCAGTTAATAGGTTAGTCCCAAAAATAATATAAAAGTGGAAAATAAAGCCCAATATAGTCCAAAATAGTAGATAATATAGCATGGAGCAATCAAACATTATAGATACATTAGAGATGTATCAAGCACCCACCTGGAGCCTAGGCAAGAGCATGGCAGCCCACATTACCATGGGACGCATTGGAGAAGTCTACAACAGGGAACTTAAGGACACTATCTACCAGATATGTGGATGCCGAGACGAGCAATGGGAAGTAATCAGCACCAAGAAGGATAGGTCCATTGCAGCTTTCATCCAGGAGTTAAATCAGCACATTCGATGCCAGGAGAACCAGATGTGCACGGACATGATGGACTTAAAGGAGGCAAAGACTAGGATCATCGAACTGGAGGGAGAACTCAAGTTTACACGCGATGGATATGAGGAGGAAATCAAGACACTATTGGAGAAGAATGACGACCTGATCAAGAAGATCGGGGTATTCATGGGAGGCCCTACACCAGTAGAAGAAGACGATGACCCCACTTGCCCGGACAACTACATCATCATCGACGACACCGATTCAGATCCTAGTGAGGATGACTTTGAAGATGAAGCTGGAGCAGACATCATGGAGTCTTCCACCGATCAAAATTTCTAGATGACCACCATATATTAGTAGTTTTCCCCCATGTAATTAGTAGTAGATGAGCACCTTGCGATAGTCCTTGACAGTTGTATGCCCTTGCTTGATTTATTGAGTGAAATGTTTGTGTTTGTCTCATGTGCATATGGGTAGTGTTTTCTCATTAGACCCCTTTTCTATTCTGATCTCTTCCATCTAAACCCATTAGATGCCTCTGAGACGTGACCCCGGTTTTGTTTTCCCACCGGAGCTCACCCAGTTGATCCAGCAGCAGAATACTTTGATGCAATTGCTAGTTCAGAACCAGGGCAACAACAATAACAACAACAACAACAACAACCCGCCGCCAGTGGACAACCTAGCCCGTTTTCTAAGGTTACAGCCGCCGGTGTTCTCCAGTAGCACCGAGCTTATAGTTGCAGACGATTGGCTACGCCGTATTGGAAGGGAGTTGACCACCGCAGGTTGCACAGATGCTGAAAGAGTGTGTTTTGCCGCACACCAATTGGATGGACCTGCAGCCTCATGGTGGGAGAATTACACAGCCACCTTTCCTATAGCCAATGTCACTTGGGACCAGTTTCAGCAAGCTTTCCGCACCGCCCATGTCTCAACTGGAGCTATGCAGATGAAGAAGCGGGAGTTCCGCAACCTACGTCAGGGGAACTGTACTGTAGCTCAGTACGTGGATGAGTTTAGCAAGTTATCTCGCTATACCCCTGATGATGTAGCCACAGATGCCGCGAAGCAGGAGAAGTTTATGGAAGGGCTGAATGATGAGATGAGCATGCAGTTGATGGTAGCGACCTTCAACAACTACCAGGAGTTGGTAGATAAGGCTCTTATGATCGAAGGGAAGCAGCAGCAGATTGAGAGTCGCAAGAGGAAGTATGGACAAGGGAAGTATAACTCAGGAGCTCAGCAGAAGCCTCGCCTAACCCCGAATTCAGGAGGACTTGTTCATAACCATGGAGGTCACAACCACACTGGAGGAGGATCGCATAAACACAATGGTTCTAAGAATGGGGATGGGAACGGAGCTAACAACAATCATAACCGCCCCAATCCATCCACACCCACCAAAAGGGACTTAAGTCACGTTACTTGCTTCAAGTGCGGGAAGACTAGACACTGCGCCATGGAGTGCCCTGAAGGAAAGAATGGAAACGGAAATGGAAGCGCTGGGAAGAGGCCTAATCCATTCAACAAAGGACAAGTGAACCATGTTAACGTGGAGGAGGTTGAAGAGCAGCCGGACACGGTAATAGGTAAGTTTTTGGTTAAGTCATTTACCGCTCTTGTTCTTTTCGATACTGGTGCATCGTATTCATACATATCAAGGGGATTCGTGGATAAGTTTAAACTACCAACCCAAACCCTTAGGACCCCTCTCCTAGTGAGTTCACCCGGAGCAGAGTACATGGCTAGCCGATGGTGCGACCAGATACCCCTAACCATTGGCACCCATGTCTTTCCGTCCGACCTAATTATCTTGGAGTCACAAGGATTGGATGTGATATTAGGTATGGACTGGATGTTAAAGTATGGAGGAAGCATTGGCTGTGCTAGTAAGTCGATTTATCTCACCACCCCGGAGGGAAAAAGGATTAAGTATGTATCTAGGCATGTGCCTAGGAGGAGCCAAGTGAATGCCCTTACGGGAGTTGTTCAGGAGGAAGTACCTGTAGTAAAGGATTACCCGGATGTTTTTCTAGAGGAGTTACCAGGCATGCCACCGGACAGAGACATAGAGTTTTTGATAGAGCTATTGCCAGGTACCGGGCCAATATCCAAGAGACCCTATCAGATGCCCGCGAATGATCTGGAGGAAATTAAGAAACAAATCAAGGAGTTATTGGAGAAAGGATACATTCGAAGAAGTTCATCACCTTGGGGAGCCCCTGTGCTTTTGGTTGAAAAGAAGGATAAATCCCTAAGGATGGTTGTTGATTATCGAGCCTTGAATGAGGTAACGATTAAGAACAAGTACCCATTGCCAATGATCAATGATCTGTTCGATCAGCTGCGATCAGGATACCATCAGTTGAAGATTCGAGAGAAGGATATACCCAAGACAACGTTCACAGCGCGGTATGGATTATATGAGTACACGGTCATGTCATTTGGACTGACTAATGCCCCTGCCTATTTCATGAGCATGATGAACAAGGTGTTCATAGAATATTTGGACAAGTTTGTTGTGGTGTTTATTGATGATATTATGGTATACTCGAAGAATGAAGAGGAGCACAAAGAGCATTTGCGCCTAGTTCTCGAGAAACTCAGGGAACACCAGTTGTATGCCAAGTTCAGCAAATGCGAATTTTGGTTGAAGGAAGTCGGATTCTTTGGACATGTTATATCAGGAGAAGGTATAGTAGTAGACCCCAACAAGGTTTAGTCAGTCACTGAATGGTTGGCACCCACTTCAGTTAGCGAGATCCTTAGTTTCCTTGGACTCGCAGGATACTATCGGAGATTCATTGAGAACTTTTCCAAGATTGCGAAGCCAATGACTGAACTATTGAAGAAGGATACTAAGTTTAAATGGACAGACGATTGCGAGGCAAGTTTCTAGGAATTGAAGAAACGTTTTAACTACAGCGCCAGTGCTAACACTGCCAGATATACATAAGGAATTCCAAGTGTATTGCGACGCCTCTCGCTTAGGACTTGGATGTGTGCTTATGCAGGACGGAAGAGTTGTTTCGTATGCCTCACGACAACTAAAACCTCACGAGTTGAATTATGCCACGCATGATTTGGAGTTAGCAGCCGTAGTGCATGCATTGAAGACCTGGAGACATTATCTCATAGGAAACCGTTGTGATGTGTACACGGATCATAAGAGTTTGAAGTACATTTTCACCCAGAAGGAACTAAACCTTAGACAGAGGAGATGGTTGGAGCTTATAAAGGATTATGACATGAAGCTACACTATCCTCCAGGAAAGGCCAATGTCGTAGCAGACGCCTTGAGCCGAAAGAGTTATGCTAATATCCTTGAAAGTAAGGGATTGCCGAAGGAATTAGCAGAGGATATCATGGAACTTCGATTGGAGATAGTTCCTAGAGGATTTGTTGCAACAATGGAGGTCCAGCCGAGGTTGCTGGACAAGATTCGGGAAGCTCAGAAGGATGACAAGGAGATTGCCGAGATAAAAGAGAAGATGGGCAAAGGAAAGGCCAAAGGTTTTCGTGAGGATGATCACGATGCCTTATGGTTTGAGGACCGAGTTTATGTGCCCAATAACCCAGAGATCAGGAAGTTAATACTTCAAGAGGCTCATGACTCACCCTACTCGATACACCCCAGAAACACCAAGATGTATCTGGATTTGAAGGAACATTTCTGGTGGACTGGTATGAAGAAGGATATTGCTGAGTATGTAGCCGTATGTGATGTATGTCAGAGAGTGAAGGCAGAACATCAGAAGCCAGCAGGACTGTTACAGCCTATGCTGATACCCAAATAGAAGTGGGATAAACTGGGCATGGACTTTATTACCGGATTGCCCAGGACCAAAGCCGGATATGATTCCATATGGGTAGTAGTTGATCGCTTGACCAAAGTGGCTCACTTCATCCCAGTGAAAACCACTTATACCAGTGTAAAGTTGTCCAAGATATACATGTCGTGGATCGTATGTTTGCATGGAGTTTCGAGGACCATAGTATCAGATAGAGGAACACAGTTTACTTCAAAGTTTTGGCATCAGTTACACCAGACTTTGGGAATGAGATTGGAGTTCAGTACCGCATTTCACCCGCGGACAGATGGGCAGACCGAGAGAGTCAACCAAACTCTAGAGGACATGTTGAGAGCACCAATAGCTACACGGAGTTCTCATACAACAATAGCTACCAAGCCAGTTTGAAGATGGCACCGTTTGAAGCCCTGTATGGACGAAGGTGCAGAACACCGTTGATGTGGGATGAGGTAGGAGACCGACAATTGTTTGGACCAGACTTGATTAAGGAGTCTGAGGAAAAGGTTAAATTGATTCGCGATAGACTAAAGATTGCTCAGTCCAAGCAGAAGAGTTATCCAGACTCAAAACGCAAGGAGGTAACTTACGAAATTGGAGATAGAGCATATCTGCGAGTATCGCCCTTGCGAGGAGTGAAACGTTTTGGAGTTAAGGGAAAGTTAGCTCCGAGATTTGTAGGACCGTATCGTGTTTTGGAACGGATGGGAGAAGTTGCCTACAAGTTGGAATTACCCGAGGGATTGTCAGGAGTTCATGATGTGTTCCACGTTTCACAGCTGAAGAAGTGTCATGCTGAGATGGCCGATATACCGTTAAGGGATACAGTACCCTTGGAGGCGATTCAGTTGGACAGTGATTTGACCTACGAGGAGAAGCCAGTTAAGATTCTAGAGTTTGCCAGTAGAGTCACTCGCAGTAAGGTTATCAAGTTTTGCAAAGTTCAGTGGAGCCACCATACCGAGGAGGAAGCCACCTGGGAACGAGAGGATGATCTTCGCAAAGACCACCCGCACCTATTTCCTAGCCAACCCGAATCTCGAGGGCGAGATTCATCTTAAGGGGGGTAGGTTTGTAACATCCCAAATTTTCAATTTGGAATGTTATACATAGATCATTCTTGCATATCATATTTTATTTGCATTTCGTCTCGCGATCCTCGAAATCCTAAGCAACTCAAGGACCCTCAGAGAGAGTTGGGGATTTTCCCGGTTTTCAAATTTGATTTTTATCAAATTTTGAAACGAGGATTTTGGTTTTAATTATTTTTCTCCCCGGAAATATTTCATACTAAAATATATGAGAGGAGATAATATGACCTCTCCAAGATAATTGAAATATTGGAGGAAAAATATTAAAATAAAATATTTGTTTTATTTGGATTTTATTGCAATTTTGTTTGCATTAGAAAAATTGCATGTTTTTCAAAATTGCATTTTAGGGCCAAGAAAATGTTCATCTCGTTCTAAATATTTTATTTAGGCGGTGAAAATTTATTTTGGCATTTTTAGATTTTTATTTATTTTTCTAGGATTTTATTTCCATCGGCGGAATTATTTAAAAAAAAAGTTCCCGCGCCCGCCTGGGCCTAAGGCCCAGCCGAGCCAGGCCGCCGCCGCCGACTCGGACTTGGAGTCCGGGCCGGACTCCTCTCCGTCGCCGCGCCTTGCCCCCTCCTCCAAGACGCCGCCCCCGCCCCTTTATATACCGCCACCCCCGCCGCCCAAACCCCCACACCACCGCCGCCCGCGCCAGCCGCCACCCCCGCCTCGCCGGAGCCCTCGCCGGAGGTACCGCGCCAGTTCTAAGCCGCCGGTTTTTTTAAAACAGTTCGGTTTTTTAGAAAACCCTAGATTCATTTTTTTTCAGATCACCGGTTTTTTCGGTTCTTCTATTTAGCGGACGTTCGTCCGTACGTTCGTTTTAATGAACGGTTCTTCACCCGTTAGTTACAGCTAACGAACGCTCGTTCATTAGTCTGTTCGTCAGTTTTCTTTTATCGGATTTATCTGCGATTATTCTCGATCGTGATTTCTGATCCGATCTTAGTTTCTGTTTATCTTTTCGCTCGTTAGTCAGAATCAGGCGATTCAAGCGCCTAGATCTTCGTCTTGAGACCCTCTTTCTGTTTAATTAACTTGAACAAGCTTTTGCTACTGTAAAATTTGACCTAGGTCCAGATTAGTAAACGGATCTTGTTTCTTTCGCCGTTTGAGTTTCGTTGCTCCGTTTGATTTGATTCTTTTTGCTAACCGGAGTTCTTAAGTTAAACTTTCTGGTCAACCTCTTTTATTTCAGTTTTGCTTGCGCATTCCTTGCTTGTTGCTTATGTATGTTATTGTTTGTTTGCGATAGAACACCCGGAGTGCGAAGCGTGCTACTACGAGTCTCTAGGTTTTGTAGATCGTCAGCAAGGCAAGTAACACTTTGATCATATCCCTTTATCACCCAGTTTTTCTGCATTAGTACCAATCCTCAAACATTGCATGATTAGGATGTCATTAACTTGTGTGTTGGGAAGTAGTTGATGAGGTAGAACCTATTTCCATGTTACATTCAAACCCTTGGGAGTTACTTCTACGCGTTGCTTATATTGCTATGCTATCCTCGTTGACGTGGTTTGGGTGAGTGAAATCCATGACAGATGTGAGATTGATAATTAATGGTTCAACTTAAGGTGGCAACTTAAATACACATCTGGGTGGATTGAGGCACCTGGAGTACCCAGTGTTGCCTGTATTTTTGGAAATCCCGGAGTAACCGTGTGATCTCCCTATGGACCGCCACCCAGACTCAAAGGGAACTGAGATTATTCATGCTAGAAACTTTCGTGTGCAGCCACAAGCTATTATGGGCTCTAGCATAGTTGAGTAAGTTACGTGAAGCTCTTGAAGAGGCAGATCAGCAGGTAGTGGGATGTAGGTTTGCTATGGTCTGTCCGGAGTAGAGAGTTAATGTTTCTGAAAGACTGTGTCTCGGTCATCCATTTCTCAAACACCATGTAGTGCGAGAAATCCAACGGAGGAGATCGAGTCTTGTGGGGAAAAGTGCGCAAACCTCTGCAGAGTGTATAAACTAATCATGGTTAGCCGTGTCCCCGGTTATGGACAAATCTTGAGTATCTAGTACTTGGGTTATCACATGTATCTCATCACTCTTAATTAATACTGTTGGGTTGTTAACCACTTTAATTGGGATTGAGTTGGAGGAACCTTCTCAATGTTTGTTCAACTACCATGATAGTTAAATTAAAATATATTCCTTTGTTGTAGGGAAAAATTGGCTTTTCGCAAAAACTATAACCATAGAGCTTTCCACCAGCCAAATATGCATGTAGTGATAGCATTATTCTGTTCTTGCTCTACCGTGTTACTTTGCCAGCATATTCCATGTGCTGACCCATTTTCGGGCTGCAACATTTTATGTTGCAGACTTTTCAGACGAGGAGTAAGGTTCGTTAGGTCGTTGCCGTGCAGCTCAGCTATGCCGTTGGAGTTGATGGACTCACTTTATCTTCCAGGCCTTCCGCTGTTATCGCATTAGATGGCCTTAAGCCATATTATTGTAATAAGTTCTCTCTGGAGACATTCGATGTAATAAGTGTGTGATTGCCACTCTGTTATAAATCCTTCGAGTATTGTGTGTGTCAGCATTACCGATCCAGGGATGACACTGAAGCACAGAGACTTGACCATCTGAGGTCGGGTCGCTACAGTATCCACGGGTGCCTTCCATACCAACACTTTCTATGGAATTTACTATTTGACAACATAAAATAAATTCATTTCTCATTTCGGGACTGGGCATCCCTAATACCTTTGCCTTACTCTCGTGCAATGACAAGTGAATAAACACTCATCCTGAGAATAACACATCTAGCATGGAAAATATTAGCCACCCCTCACCGCCTTGTTAGCGGTACGAGCACACAAAAGAGAAATTTATTTTGAATATTAGAGATGGCACATACAAATTTGCTTAGAACGACAAAAGAATACCGCATATAGGTAGGTATAGTGGATCATGTGGCAAAACTGGTTTAAAGTTTTTGGATGCACAAGTAGTAATCATACTTAGTGCAAAATGAAGGCTAGCAAAAGATTGAGAAGCGACCAACCAAGAAGCCAATAATCTCATAAGCGAGCATTAAGCATAATTAACACCGAACAATGCACCACAAGTAGGATATAGTTTCATTGCATCATTATTGACTTTCGTGCTTGCATAGGGAATCACAAACCTTAACACCAATATTATTACTAAAGCACAATTACTCATCAAGATGACTCACATATCACATCATCATATCTCAAAACTATTACTAATAATCAAGTTTATTTTTTCCAATGATATTCATGAAAGTTTTTATTATATCCTTCTTGGATATCTATCACTTTGGGACTAATTTTCATGTGTTGCTTTTGATAAGCTCAAACAAATATAAGTGAAGATCATGAGCATAATATTTCTTTCTATCAAATTAATTTAAGTGAAGAAAGAGAGAATTTCTTAAAAAATTACTAACTCTCAAATAAATCTAAGTGAATCAAGAGAGAATTTCTTCAAAAATACTAAAGCACACCGTGCTCAAAAAGATATAAGTGAAGCACTAGAGCAAGTCCATAGCTCATAAAAATTTAAGTGAAGCCTAGAGAGCAATTCTAATAAGTCATGACATAATTTTGGCTCTCTCAAATAGGTGTGTCCAGCAAGGAATCAAGACTTAAAACACACAAAAAACAACCAAATACTCATATCATACAAGACGCTCCAAGCAAAACACATAGTATGTGACGAATAAAAATATAGCTTCGAGTAAAGTATCGATGGTCGTTAGAAGAAAGAGGGGATGCCACTCGGGGCATCCCCAAACTTAGTTGCTTGCTCTCTTTTGTATATTAGCTTGGGATGCCGGGTAATACCCAAGCTTAGTCTCTTCTTACTCCTTATTCCTTCATCCATCGTAAGATAACCCAAAACTGGAAAACTTCAATCACACAAAACTCAACAAACCTTTGTGAGATCCGTTAGTATAAGAAAGAAAATCAGTACTATAAGTACCATAGAAAACCAATTCATATTTTTTTTCTTGCATTATATATACTGTATTCCAACTTTTCTATGGCAAAAAATCATCAAAGAAAACCATAGAATCATCAAAACAAACACACAACGCAAAGAAAACAGAATAGTCTGTAGCAATCTGGATATTTCGAATACTTCTATAAATCCAAAAACTCTGACAAATTAGGACGACCTGGGAAATTTGTATATTAGTCTACTGCAAAAGGAATTGGTATTTTATTGCTCTCTGGTTAAAAATGACAATTATTTTCGCGTGCGCAAAAGTTTCTGTTTTTCAGCAAGATCAAACAACTATCACCCAAGAAGATCCTAAAGGCTTTACTTGGCACAAACACTAATTAAAGCACACAAAAAACACAATCATAACAGTAGCATAATTGTGCAAACACTCAAGAACAGAAAGAAAAAAGCAAAAATAAATTGTATTCATTGGGTTGCCTCCCAACAAGCGCTATAGTTTTACACCCTTAGCTAGGCATAAAGCAAGGATCTAAGTTTTTTCATCCGTAGTTTTGGCAATTTTTGTAAGTGTTTTCTCAAACCTGGAGGCTCTTTACGCTTCCCTAAATTCTCTAGAAAAGAAACCATCTTTAGATCCAAAATATCCAATCGCTTGATGCAAAGAGTAATCAAGGTATTCATGCGATTGATACTACCATTGAGATGTTTGAGGGGTTCATTATATTTTTGTAATTCAACCATATGTTTATGCAAATCACCAAGTTTATCTAACATTTGAAGTCCCTCTAGGTGAAAGAAAACCCTTCTTTTGAGGCGAAACCCCCAAAATTCCTTCTAAAATTTCATAGGCGACATTAGCATCAAGCTCAATAAAATTCCCTTTGGCGGCGAAATCTAAGAGTTGTCTATGATGCAAAGCCAATCCTATGTAAAAATTACGAAGCAAGATCTTAGCATCCCCCTTTAAATTGTAAATACGATAGGATTCCATAAGCCTATACCAAGAATCTTTCAAATTTTCTCCTTGTCTTTGCTTGAAGTATAGGACTTCAAAGTCTGGTGACAAAGGAGGAGTAGACACGCTAGCCATCAGGACTAGTAAGCAAGAGAACGGCAAACGAAAAAGAGGGGCGAATAAAACGGCAATTTTTGTGAAGTGGGGGAGAGGAAAACTAGAGGCAAATCGCAAATAATGTAAATTGCGAGGAGATGAGATTTGTGATTAGGAACCTGGTATATGTTGAAGATCCTCCTCGGCAACGACGCTAGAAATTCCTTTTGATGCGGCTTGAAGCTACGTCGGTATTTCCCCAATGAGGAAAGGATGATGTAGCACAGCGGCGGTAGGTATTTCCCTCAGTGATGAGACCAAGGTTATCGAACCAGTTGGAGAACCAAGCAACACAACGTAAACAGCCCCTGCACACAAATAACAAATACTCGCAACCCGGCGTGTAAAAGGAGTTGTCAATCCCCTTCGGGTAGCGAGGCCCCAAGATAGGCAAACGGACGTGGAATAAATTGTAGTAGATTGATAGATAGAATGCCAAAGAAAATAAATAAGAACAAAACGCAGCAAGGTATTTTTCTATTTTTGGTTTAATATATCTGAAAATAAAAACAAAGAAAAAGTAGATCACAAAGGCAAATAATATGAGAAAGAGACCCGGGGGGCGTAGGTTTCACTAGTGGCTTCTCTCGAGAAAAATAGCAAACGGTGGGTAAACAAATTACTATTGGGCAATTGATAGAACTTCAAATAAACATGATGATATCCAGGCAATGATCATTACATAGGCATCACGTCCAAGATTAGTAGACCGACTCCTGCCTGGATCTACTACTATTACTCCACACATCGACCGCTATCCAGCATGCATATAGTGTATTAAGTTCAAGGGGAAATGGCGTAATGCAATAAGAACGATGACATGATGTAGACAAGATCTATCTATGTAGAGATAGACCCCATCGTTTTATCCCTTGTAGCAATGATACATACGTGTCGGTTCCCCTTCTGTCACTGGGATCAAGCACCGTAAGATCGAATCCACTACAAAGCACCTCTTCCCATTGCAAGATAAATAGATCAAGTTGGCCAAATAAAACCCAAATATCAGAGAATACATGCGAGGCTATAAGCAATCATGCATATAAGAGATCAAAGAAACTCAAATAACATTCATGGGTATAAAAAGATAGATCTGATCATAAAGTCAAAGTTCATCTGATCCCAACAAACACACCACAAAAAGAGTTACATCATATGGATCTCCAAGAGACCATTGTATTGAGAATCAAACGAGAGAGAGGAAGCCATATAGCTACTAACTACGGACCCGAAGGTCTACAAAGAACTACTCACGCATCATCGGAGAGCCACCAATGGAAGTGGTGAACCCCTCCATGATGGTATCAAGATTGGATCTAGTGGTTCTGGACACAGCAATGGCTGGAATTGCTTTTCGTCGACTCCCCTGGGGTTTCTAGAATATTGGGGTATTTATAGAGCAAAGAGGCAGTCCCGGGGGCACCCGAGGTGGGCACAACCCACCAAGGCGCGCCTGGGCCTCCTGGCGCGCCCTGGTGGGTTGTGCTCCCCTCGGAGCACCCCGAGGCGCTGCCTTGGCCATTGGGTGTCTTCTGGTCCATAAAAAATATCTGTGAAGTTTCGTTGCATTTGGACTCCGTTTGGTATTGATTTCCTGTGATGTAAAATGATATAAAATGATTTTAAAACATCCAAGATTGATAATATAATAGCATGGAACAATAAAAAATTATAGATACGTTGGAGACATATCATTGACTACGATGAGACTTTCTCACCCGTAGCGATGCTTAAGTCTGTCTGAATCATGTTAGCAATTGCCGTATTTTTTTATTATGAAATCTGGCAAATGGACGTCAAAAATGTATTCCTTAATGGAGTTCTTAAAGAAGAGTTGTATATGATGCAACCATAAGGTTTTGTCGATCCTAAAGGTGCTAACAAAGTGTGCAAGCTCCAGCGATCCATTTATGGACTGGTGCAAGCATCTCGGAGTTGGAATTTATGCTTTGATGAGGTGATCAAAGCATATGGTTTTATACAGACTTTCAAACAAACCTGTATTTACAAGAAATTGAGTGGGAGCTCTGTACATTTCTAATATTATATGTGGATGACATATTGTTGATTGGAAATGATATAGAATTTCTGGATAGCATAAAAGGAAACTTGAATAAGAGTTTTTCAATGAAAGACCTCGGTGAAGCTGCTTATATATTGGGCATCGATATCTATAGAGATAGATCAAGACGCTTAATTGGACTTTCACAAAGCACATACCTTGATAAAGTTTTGAGGAAGTTCAAAATGGATCAGTCAAAGAAAGGGTTCTTGCCTGTGTTACAAGGTGTGAAGTTGAGTCAGACTCAATGCCCGACCACTGTAGAAAATAGAGAGAAAATGAAAGTCATTACCTATGCCTCGGCCATAGGTTCTATCATGTATGTTATGTTGTGTACCAGACCTGATGTGTGCCTTGCTATAAGTCTACCAGGGAGGTACCAAAGTAATCCAGGAGTGTATCACTAGACAACGGTCAAGAACGTCCTGAAGTACCTGAAAAGTACTAAGGATATGTTTCTCTTTTATGGAGGTGACAAAGAGCTCATCGTAAATGGTTACGTCGATGCTAGCTTTGACATTGATCCGGATGACTCTAAGTCACAAACCGGATACGTATTTATATTGAATGGTGGAGCTGTCAGTTGGTGCAGTTCCAAGCAAAGCGTCGTGGCGGGACCAATGTGTGAAGCAGAGTACATAGCTGCTTCGGAAGCAGGAAATGAAGGAGTTCATATCCGATCTAGGTGTAATACCTAGTGCATCAGGTCCAATGAAAATCTTTTGTGACATACTGGAGCAATTGCCTTGGCGAAGGAATCCAGATTTCACAAAAGAACCAAACACATCAAGAGACGCTTCAACTCCATCCGTGATCAAGTCAAGGAGGGAGACATAGATATTTTCAAAATACATACGGATCTGAATGTAGCAGACCCGCGGACTAAGCTTCTTCCATGAACAAAACATGATCAGCACCAAGAGTCCATGGGTGTTAGAATCATTACAATGTAATCTAGATTATTGACTCTAGTGCAAGTGGGAGACTGAAGGAAATATGCCCTAGAGGCAATAATAAAGTTGTTATTTTATATCTCCTTATATCATGATAAATGTTTATTATTCATGCTAGAATTGTATTAATCGGAAACTTGATACATGTGTGGATACATAGACAAAACACCATGTCCCTAGTAAGCCTCTACTAAACTAGCTCGTTAATCAAAGATGGTTAAGTTTCCTAACCATAGACATGTGTTGTCATTTGATGAACGGGATCACATCATTATGATAATCATGTGATGGACAAGACCCATCCGTTAGCTTAGCATATTGATCGTTCAGTTTTATTGCTACTGCTTTCTTCATGTCAAATACATATTCGTTTGACTATGAGATTATGCAACTCCCGGATACTGGAGGAATATCAAACATCACAACGTAATTGGGTGATTATAAAGATGGCTACAGATATCTCCGAAGGTGTTTGTTGGGTTGGCATAGATCGAGATTAGGATTTGTCACTCCAGTGTTTGAGAGGTATCTCTGGGCCCTCTCAGTAATACACATCATAAGAATTCTTGCAAGAAAAGTGACTAATGAGTTAGTTGTGGGATGATGTATTACGGAACGAGTAAAGAGACTTGCCGGTAATGATATTGAACTAGGTATGAAGATACCGACAATCGAATCTCGGGCAAGTAACATAGCGATGACAAAGGGAATAACGTATGTTGTCATTACGGTTTGACCGATAATGATCTTCGTAGAATATGTAGGAACCAACATGAGCATCCAGGTTTCGCTATTGGTTATTGACCGGAGAGGTGTCTCGGTCATGTCTACATAGTTCTCGAACCCGTAGGGTCTGCACGCTTAACGTTCAATAACGATTTTGTATTATATGAGTTACGTGACTTGGTGACCGAATGTTGTTAGGAGTCTCGGATGAGATCACGGACATGACGAGGAGTCTCGAAGTGGTCAAGAGGTAAAGATTGATATATAGGACGATAGTATTCGGACACCAACAGTGTTCTGGAGGGTACCTGGTCCATATCGGGTCACCGGAAGGGGTTCCGGGCACCCCCTGGCAAAGATATGGGCCAAGAGGGGAAACACAGCAGCCAGCAGGGGGCTGCTATGCCCCCCATATGGGCCGCACCAGAGGACAATGGAAAGAGGGGAAGAGAGAAGGAAGGTGAGGGATTCGGCCTCCCCCTTCCTTCTCTCCTCCCTCCTCTTTCCTTCCCCCTCCAGTGAAAAAGGAAAGAGGGATCGAATTGGGGAGGAACCCCAAGTAGGATTCGGCCTACTTGGGGCTCCCTCTTTGGCTGCTCCCTCTCCCTCCCACCTATATATATGAAGGGGGAGGCACCTAGAACAGAACAACAACATCTGTTAGCCGTGTGCGGCGCCTCCCTCCACAGATTACACCCTCGGTTATATTCTTGTAGTGCTTAGGCGAAGCCCTGCGGATCCCTTCACCATCACCGTCACCACGTCGTCGTGCTGACAGAACTCATCTACTTCCTTGACAGTTTGCTGGATCAAGAGTTTGAGGGACGTCATCGAGCTGAACGTGTGTTGAACTCGGAGGTGCCGTACGTTCGGTGCTTGATCGGTCGAAACGAGAAGAAGTTCGGCTACATCAACCGCGTTGTCAAACGCTTCCGCTTTCGGTCTATGAGGGTACGTGGTCACACTCTCCCCCTCTCGTTGCTATGCATCTCCTAGATAGATCTTGCGTGAGCGTAGGAAATTTTTGAAATTGCATGCTACGTTTCCCAACATCTATTGCATTCCCTAATAGCAAACAGTTCACCGGAGCGAACTGTATGTCGTATATTGCACACACATTGATATGGCTGCCCGTTTCTGTTGTTCTATCTAATCACAAACAGTTCGTATGGATCAACCGTATGCCCTGCGTCACACACGTAACTAAAATCTGAACCGTGTTTGATGTCTCCGCCATCGCAAGCGTTTTGCATCTTTTTTGACAGGGTTTTTGCATCCCCGTTTGTGATTAATGCATCGCACGCAGTTTTGTCAAAGGGTCTCTGATCCTAGTGCCACGTTAGCAGCATCCTGTAGTAGTGATCATACGCCTGGGAAGACGGCCTGGTCACTAACCGATGAAAACAATCGGACCCAAAAAGGCGCCTCAAATCGACCTCAAACGCCCAGGCTGACCGACACTCCTCATATTCACCCCAAATATGGGGTCGATACGAGGTGACCCGGGCATGACCAGGCGCATCCACCACATCGAATCCAGTCCACGCTGGCCCACTGGACCCCTGATGACCCACGAGTATAGGGAATCACAACAATCTTCTAGGGTAATATTTCACCCAAATTTATTGATTCGACACAAGGGAAGCCAAAGAATATTTATAAGCCTTAGCAGTTGAGTTGTCAATTCAATCACACCTGAGAAGTTGTTTCTCTGCAGGAAAATATTAGTAGCACAGTAATATTATAGTTTTGATAGCAATAGTAACAGTAGTAGTAATGGTAACAGTTTCCTAGCAATTGGAACAACGACAACGATAGTGATTCAAGCAATACAATATTGTGAGAAAGCGTAGGCGTGGAGTGGTGATGGATATTTGGATGAAATTCATCATGTAATAGTTAGAGCGATGCACAATATCTCCAATTCATCAATCATATGTAGGCATGTATTCCGTATATAGTCATACGTATTAAGGTGCTCCTTTTAATAGAGAACCGGAAGAAAGCATTAACACATAGTGAATACATGAACTCCTCAAATTACAGTCGTCCCCGAAGAGTATTGCAATTATTGTCACCTTGGGGTCTACGGTTCAGAACAATAACAGGTGCATATAACTTGCAGATAGGATCGATAACTCAAATATATTCATGAAAACATAATAGGTTCAGATCTGAAATAATGGCACTCGGTCTTTAGTGACAAGAATTAAGCATAGCAAAGTCATAACAACATTAATCTCATAGCATGGTGGATACTAGGAATCAAGCCCTAACAAATTGACTCGATTACATGACAAGTCTCATCCATCTCCATCTACCACCAGTATGTCTATGATGAAATTACTCACTCCTGGTGGTGAGCATCATGAGGTTGTTGATGACGACGCCGAATCCCCCTCTCCGTAGCCCCAAACGGATTTCGGATCAGCCCTTCCAATAAAGAACAGTAGGTGGCGGCTTCATATTGTAAAACACAATAATTCTTTCTCTCTGGATTTGTTCTTGGGAAGACGATACTTATAGGCTTGGATGTAGGGCAAAGGAGCCACATGGGCCCGACAAGCTCAGCCGGCACGCCCCGGGGGGACACCCCCTGAGCTGGTGGCTCTTTGGTGGCCCCTCTCTGATAATTGTTTGCGCAAATATATTTTTATATATTCTAAAATAATTCTTTGTAAATTTTGTCCGATCCTGAATTTTTTTATTTCTGCATAAAAAATAACACCAAGGTAGTTCTGCTGAAAACAACGTCGGTCCGAGTTAATTTCATTCAGATCATGCAAATTAGTGTCCAAAACAAAAGCATAAGTCTTGGAAGAAGTCGATACGTTGGAGACGTATCAATTCCACATATATTTGTCCCCATCCGCTCCCTAGACCAAACCCTAGCCACTCCACTCCGCCAACCAAGCTCCCGCCCGGCGATCTCCGGCCTTCTTCGGCATGGAGAGCAGCGGATCTGAGTCCTACACCTCCAGACTTGTCGACCTCGAGCTCATCCCACGCGTCCCCTAGGAGGAGATGATCGTCCGCTTGCGCTCCGCCGCTCCCGAGAGGAGGCCGCCCGACGACAGCGCTCGGAGCCCTTTTGTCAGGAACCCATTGTGTTCGCCGAAATGGCGCATTGATCCGCCGCGAGGTGTGTCGCCGCTGCCTCACCGGAGGCAGTGCGGTCTGTCTAGCGTCCGAATGCGGTGGCGGACGCGCAACCCCTTCGTTGGCGCGCCAGGTAGGAGGTGAACGCATGGGCGTCGTCCAACGCAAACATAGTGCGGTGTGCCCTCGTGCGAGGTAGCGGGCACGGGAGATGGTTGTAGCCCTCACAACGGTGGATGTTGGCGAGGTGGAATCGTATTCTCCGACGCCCCGTACGGTGGACCAGTCCGGGCACCGCAACCGCGTCGGGTGGATATCGTCGGCTCATCCCAGGATGGATCCATCATCGATCTCACGTCCACCAGCACCGCATGGGAAACGGTGACGCCTTGAGTCCCGTTAGCCGGTCCATGTCCCATGTCCTATTCTATCTCGCCGGTGACCGAACTAACACTCTGAGAGGCGCGGCAGAGTCGGGCGAGTTTCGCTTAAAATTGGATTTACGCTGCATGCAATAATATGGATTTGAGGTTTCTAATTTGAGATATCCGGTTGTATATCGATTATTTGAGGCGTGAACGGCCAGTGTCCACGGACACGCCCGTGTTTAAGGGGTCGGATTTGTTCTATCCGGGTGTAGATGCTCTAATTGAATGAGCTCAAGGTACTCGCTTCATCCTGATCCTCCCGGTGGATCATCTGCTTTACTCAAAGTTTTCTTTAACATAGTACAATAGTAGACACTCAAAGTTTTCTTGTTGGGAGCCCAATGATAATTAATTATATGTGTGTAAAATATAGCCATTGTAATTCGAATGTCGTGAGGTTTGAAGATAACTTGAATCACGTCACCTCATGGGATTCAAACTACCCGCCAAAAAAAAACAAGTTATCTTCAAACAGTATTTTTTTTTCACAAAGCTCGCAGCCAGGTCTACGTTCTCTGCCACAAGTAGGGAACAAAATACTACGAGCTTGTAGTTTGGCCGTATGTCCATACGCAAGTTGCAATCAAACGCGAGTAAAGTAGTCCAGCGAGTAGGTGAGGAAAGGTTAGTATTAACGAACGTGATGCTTACCGGAAGGAGATGTAATCTGGCCTTTTCTGGGAAACATATTTAATACTACTTGAGAAGGATGACTTCCATGCTTGCTATTAAAATAAAATGCGTTTTAGGTGTGAAGTTGCTTTCGCACGTACTCATGCGAGCTTGTTGTTAACCTAAAAATAACAATCTTCTATAGAAGGAAATCACATAATATATTTCTTAAGGTCTTGAGTATCAGCGGCTGCTGCAGATCAGTTTATAACAACCTCCATATCTTATGAATACTTACATCAATGCCATCAATATAAAAAGAAGATCATATTTCCGAAACTTGATTTTAAGAAAGCATTTGATATGCTCAGCCATGACACAATTATTGAGATCTTAAAGGCCAAAAGCTTGATTCTAATTGGATATCATGGATTAAGCAAATTTACAGCACTAGCTTTTCTTCAGTCCTCCTAACTGGGGTCCCTGGCAAACAATTCCTCTACAAACAAGGTGTTAGACAAGGAGACCCACTCTCCCATTTGATATTTGTACTCGATGTTGACCTGTTACAAACCATGATGAATGAGGCAATGTGAAACTCACTTATTAAAGCTCCTCTTACAAATTCTCAGAGCCCAAATTTCCTAATTATGCAATATGTTGATGACACTATTCTGGTTCTCCCACCTGAGGCTACCAACTCATGCACGTCAAGAACCTCTTACTGCATTTTTCTGCTTTCACTGGACAGAAAGTTAATTATGGGAAATCTACTATGATTGCAATTAACACCCCTGATCACAAAATGTCATCGCTCTCTGGCATACTTGGGTGTAAGATTGGATCATTGCCATAACACTACCTGGGGCTTCCCCTTAGTCTGATGAGACCCAAACTGGTGGACTATTTTCCTCTTCTGAGAAGAATTGAAACACGACTCCAATGTTGTTCCACTTTACTCTCCTATGGAGATAAGCTCACTCTCATTAAATCAGTTTTATCAAGCATGTCGATTTTCTTCATGAGCACACTGAGATTACCTAAATATGTGATCCATCAAATCAACAAGTACTTAAAACATTGCTTTTGGAGAAAATATGGATATGAAGAGACAATTGTTGCCCTGATCTCATTGGATAAAGACAGCCAACCCAAATCTCATGGTGGACTAGGGGTACCGAATATTGAGACTCATAACCAGACCCTTCTTATGAAATTCCTCCATAAGTTCCTCAACAAAAGTGATAGACCTTGGGTGCAGATTATTCGGGAAGCCGATTACTCCACTCAGAACCCTGGTACTAATATGGTTGACTCTTTTTGGTGGAGGGACATACTGAAAGTCCTACCCACTTTCAAGCACTTTGCTGTCTGCAAACCTGGCGGTGGAGAAACACTTCCGTTCTGGCAGGACACTTGGGGCCAGAGACTCCTACACCTCCAATATCCTGAGTTGCTTTCTTTCACCAACAACCCGGATGTCACACTCCAGCAAAGCTCTGCAACCGGAGAATCTTGAGGATCTCTTCCACAGGCCATTGTCACAGACTGCTCATCAACAATTCATTGAGATTCAGAACATAACCACCAATCTGCCAGTCAGCACTCACAGAGGCTCATGAATTATACACAGGCACTTCATATTCCTCTATGAAAATGTATAAAAGCATTGTTAACCCCTCTAATAACCACCATCTCTTCAAGCTCCTATGGAAAGAATCCTCTATGCTCAGACCCAAAATCTTCTTCTGGCTTTTGCTCTATGACAGAGTCAACACAGGAAACATGCTCTAGTGAAAGTCTACTTACCTTCCATCATACAATTGTGTCCTATGCAGTGATCAGACAGCTCAGACTTCCATGCATCTTTTCTGGGATTGCAACTTTGCACTCAACAGCTAGAGTTCTATCATACCCAATAAAAAAGAGGCCTCTCAAGCTATGATGAAATCACTTTGGCCATCTCAATGTTGCCAAAGGAGTTAGCGCTGGATATCATTATCATGGGATGCTGGAGTATTTGGATGGTGAGGAATGATAAGATTTTCAGACATATCCCGGCACATCCACTTTGCTAGAATTTCTATATGAAGGAGGGACTCTCTTATTCTATCTTGAGATCCAAACCAGTCAAGGCCAATAAGCTAATGTCCTGCATTAGTAACAACTTGTAATTTATTATGACCTCCTTTGAGAGAGCTGGCGTTGGGTAATTGATGTAATTTTTGGACTTTATTTATATATATATTAATGAAAATTAGCGTACGGTCAGAGTGCTAAAAAAAGTGTCGCTGATTTAGTACAAATTATATTAAATCAGCGACACTTATTTTGGGACGAAGGTAGTCGGCTGGAGATGAGAGTTGAAATACAAAATTTTGTGAGATATATTCAGTAAACAATTGGATCCATGTGCCCTACATCACAATAAGAGTCATAATCCAGATCAGAGCTATAAAGAATTTTGGAAAGAGTACATGGAAATTCAAATCGGAGTTTGGGCTCACATGCTCCCGAGTGAATAGTAAAAAAATGATAAACATAAGTAGAGAAACTTAACTTTTAAGACAACGAATAGGTTTGCCACTTCTAACCAAGTGTAAATTTTCATGAAGTAAGTTCATATGTAGTTTGAGCAAAAACAAAGTGCTAAAAAAGGTCATTTAGAGCACTGAATTTTGGATTTTACTAGACAACACATGTATATTTTTTCTTCAAAAAAGATGCATGTACTACATTTGTATTCACATAACAATTTTTATACTCCCTCCGTAATTTAATATAAGACATTTTTTGCACTATGGCGGTGTCAAAAAATCTTTTTATATTAAGTTACAGAGGGAGTTGTATTTTGATTTTGTTTAATATTTTAAATTTTAGTATTCAAAAGTGCGAGCATATGAGACCGAGCTCCAAATGGCCTCCACCCAAATCACTCAGCCTTTTTCCTTTTCTTTCGATGTACAATTGCTCATGTTTTGAATAAATGGAATACAAGTCCACATGACGATCAACTCTCTATCGAGTAAATAGCATAAAGCTATCACAATGGCAGTTAGGGTTCCGAAAAAACACCTAGTTATTTTCTTTTGCGCATACCTACCGTTTAGAGTCTAATTTCCACAGGAAATAGTGGTGGCCGTATGGGTTTAAATTGATCCTGATTACAACAGGGGTGGCCCACCCGTCAGGTCCACGTGGGCAAAGGAGAGACGAAAGGGGGTTAATGACCGTTCGGCACTCTCGGTTCCGTCGGAGCATTATGAACGTTTTTCTTCACGGAAATTTACAGTATGTAAACATTCAACCATGTTTGTTGCAATTTTTAAAATTTTGTTTACTATCTTTTTTTTATTTTACTATCCAGGAGGGTGCATTTGAACCCGGAAGCTGAAACTGCACATGCTCGTTGCAGCCTATTCTGCAGTCAAAGTAGCAATCATCCGAATGCGGCAACTTCCTCTCACCGTAGTACGTATTATTGGCGTCACTCAGCGCAGTCCATTCAAGGCTATCGTTGTCCCTGGTTTGCCGTCTCTGCCCATAGCAGCGTGCTTCACGCCCTGCGTGTCACCCGACCCGATCTCGTCTCCGGAGCGTGGAGACTGCAGGTGGCAAACGCATGATGACTCGACGACCTTCACCCTTTTTTTATCATCAGTCTGCGCTCTGGGTTAGGTGGAGAGGGCTTGCGAGGAAATGGCCGGAGACACACGAGTTGCATGTGCGTCGGCTGCAGCTTGATTTATCTCTTGGTCATGTCAGCGCAGCCGTGGATCCAGCTGCTGCACATGGATGGACTGCGTCCTTCGTCCCCTTATCATTTCAGCATTTTTTAGTACCTCGCGGAAGAAAGAGGGTTGACCGACCAATCAGTTTCGTTTAACGGGTGGTGGTTTACATATGTGTCATATAATAAACGTTTTATTGTTTACCTGTCTCCCATCAGTGTCGGCGCGGGTCTGCCGGCCATGGAGGCAAAATGGACCTGCCATTGCCCGTTAGAAGATTTCTGCTCTGCTTTTAGGTGATTTTTAGGGTCGGTTAAAGTTCGTGTCTTTTCTAGGAAGGCGAGACGATGGCGCTTTCTAAAGATGAAATAAGATCCTCTCATCTTGTCTGATGCGTCTAGCATTGTCGCGAAGTGTGTGGAGGTGCATCTCCGACGGATCTTGTGGATTCGGTCGGTGTTAGTCCTTCATTCGGCGTGTGTCTATAGGTTGGATCCTTTCAATCTACGCTTATCTTCATCGTCAACAGTTGATGTTTTGGTGTGATGGTCTTTTGGGGTCTTATCACGATAACTTCTCAATTGTGCACTACAATAAGGTTTGTCCGGCTTCGATGATGGAGGGGCGATGACGATGACGCGTCTTGGGCTTGCTATAGTGATTGTAGTCATCGCGACGGTCTACAGACATAAAAGTAAGTTTTGTTGCTTGTGATGTTCTTTGTACCACTGCGATAGTTGATGAATGGATCGAAATTTTCCAGAAAAACACATTATGTTATTTATTTCCAAAAATATATAAAATGCCGTAAAAGTGTGCCACACATGTATGAAATATGGGAGTGCATAGCATAAAACTGCCGTTTTCAAGGTTAGAGTCCGAAATTCCACCTTGTTTTGACAAAACACCACCACTTCAAAGTTAATGCGCTTAAAAAACACGGATGACCGATTTGCTGAAAACTAACCATGATTATGACAAATGTGGCCCATGTGTAAGTGCTAACATGGCACAAAAGCTAACTATGTTTATCTGACCGTTATATTGGATGTTATGACAGGTAGGACCTACATGTCCCCCTTTCTTCTCTCGTCCACAACATCAACCAAGGGAGCTCCCGACCCCCCCCCCCCCATCGGAGGTCGACAAAATGCAAGGAAGACGTTGGGCTCAAATGCAAGGTTTGTAGCAAGCCACAATTTTTCTCAAATGACCTCAAGGATTATTGAACCAACAGGGGCTTAGGAATCACAACCAATTATCAGCACTTGCATACACAAATGTGAAACTTCCTCGTCCCCTACATGCAGCAGTACAATGATGGTGCCTCTCTCTTTACGTCTATGTCGGCCCGACTGTCGACACCACCACACCCACAAGCTCCCATGACTACACCGGCCTCTACTTCGACTCCGAGCTGGGACCAAGCTGTTTTTCTACAAGCCATAAACAACTTTGCTGCACAAGGAAACTCAGGTACGGATTGGATTTTCGATTCTGGTGCTTCTCGTCATATGTCTGCATCGAGTAATTTGTTTTATTCTTGCACACCTTCATCTTTTCCCTCTATTAGTCTCGGTGATGGATCTTTCTTTCCTATTTACTGTGTCGGTCAGGCTCAAATCCAATCCCCAACTAAGGCTTTGCTTCTTCGTGATGTTCTTTTAGCTCCTGCCTTTATTAAAAATCTTATTTCTGTTCGCCAAATCACCACTGATAATCTTCTTTCTGTTGAGTTTGACCCCTTTGGTTTGTCTGTGAAAGACTACCGGACCAAGGTCGAGATCGCACGATTCAATAGCTCCGGTGATTTATATTCTTTCCATGGTGTTCCAGCCACTGCTCCTCCAACATCTATGGTGGCCTCTGTTGATATGTGACACCAACGTCTCGGCCATCCCAATAAAAATGTGTTATCCACACTTCTTAGTGAATTTTCAATACCTCATAATAAAGACTTTCATAATTCTTCTATGTGTCAGTCATGTCAATTGGGCAAACATGTTTCCCTTCCCTTTAGTTCCTCTCAATCCTCTAGTACTTTTCCTTTTGAATTATTTCATTGTGATCTCTGGACATCACCAATAGAAAGTATCTGGTTTTAAGTATTATCTCGTGATTCTTGATGCTTTTACTCATTATGTTTGGACTTTTCCTTTACGCAACAAATCCGATGTTCATAATATATTCCTTAACTTTCAGCGATATGTCTCGATCCACTTTTTTCTTCCTATAAGATTCATACAATGTGATAATGATAGTGAATTTGACAACTTTAAAAATCAAAATTTCTTTCTACAATATGGAATTCTCTTGCGTTTCTCATGTACTTATACCTTCCCTCAAAACGGCAAAGCCGAGCGTTCTCTTCGTACTCTTAATGACATCATTCGCACTCTGCTTGTTCAATCTTCTATGCCTTCGATGTTCTGGGCAGAGGCACTCCACACGGCCACATATTTACTCAATATTCGTCCATCTAAAGTTAACCCACAAACTACTCCTTACTTTTCTTTATTTCTCTCTCATCCAAATTACTCCGACGTTCGCGTCTTCGATTGTCTTTGTTTCCCAAACTCCTACTCCACTTCTCCTAAAAAACTTTCCACGCGCTCTATCTCATGTGTCCGTCTAGGTTTTTGTGACGAGCACAAGGGTTATCATTGTCTAGATCTTGTTAGTGGTCGTGTTCATGTGTCTCGTCATATAACATTTGCTGAAAACATTTTTACCTTTTCCGAGCATCAACAATTAGATCCCAACTCATCCACGCCGTCCACTAGTCCCTCTCATCGCAATCATCTTCCCTTCTTTCACCCGCCGACCTATCCAGCGAAACCAGCCACAGTAGCGGATCCTGCCCCCACCACTTCTGTCACCACCTCTGTCCCGGCAGAGGAAAACACATTACACTCTGACGCGGCAGACCTCCTGCCACCGCAGTCTTCACCGCCATCTCCTGCGTCCGCTTCCTCCGCTGCGTCGGACGCGTTCACCACATCTTCCCCCACCCCTCCTGCTCATGCTATTCCCGTTTCAGCTCCTACTAACGATCATACCATGTGCACACGTGCCAAGTCCGGGTTTCGTTTACCTGCAAAAGATCGTCTTAATCTTCATGCATCTTTATCTCCTTCCTCTCTACCCAAATCTTACAAATCAGCTCTCCTAGATCCTGATTGGGCCGTAGCTATGAAAGATGGATATGATGCCCTCCTGCAGAATAACACGTGGCAGTTAGTTCCTCATCCTTCCAATACAAATATCGTTTCGGGCAAATGGGTTTTTCGCCATAAATTTAATTCTGATGGGAGTCTTGCACGTTATAAGGCTCTATGGGTGTGCCGTGATCACTCTCAGCAACACGGTATCGATTATGATGTGACTTTCTCTCCAGTTGTCAAGCCCAGCACTATTCGCAGTCCTTAGCATCATCATCTCTTCTTCCTGGCCAATTCATCAACTAGATGTCAAAATTGCTTTTCTTCATGGCTCTTTCCAAGAAACAGTCTATTGTCAACAACCTCTTGGCTTCGAACATTCCTCATATCCTAATCATGTTTGTCTTCTTTAAAAATCTCTTTATGGTCTTAAACAAGCACCACGTGTCTGGTTCCAACGCTTTTCTACTTATGTTCAAACCATTGGTTTTACCCCCTTCCCGTTCTGACACTTCTCTATTTACCTTTCATCACAACACCAACACTGCTTACCTTCTTTTATATGTTGATGATATTATCCTCACAACTTCCTCACAATAATTTTTAAATCATATTATCTCTCTTCTTCGCCACAAATTTTCTATGACAGATTTAGGTCTTGTTCATCACTTTTTAGGTATTGTTGTTATCCGTGACTCTTCTGGTCTTTTCTTGTCTCAACGGCAGTACACTCTGGATCTTCTTTCTCGTGCTGGTATGCTTGATTGTCAAACTTCTCGTACCCCTGTTGATACAGGTTCCAAACTCTCTGCCGACGATGATCCTTTCTTTGATCCTTCTCTTTATCATAATCTTACCGGTGCACTTCAGTATCTCACTCTCACTCGCCCTAAAATTTCTTTTGTTGTTCAACAAGCTTGTTTATAGATGCATGATCCTCGTGTTTCACACTACAATCATGTCAAATGTATTCTTCGATATCTCAAAGGCACACTAAACTTAGGTCTTCATATCAACAAATCCTCTCCCACCTCCTTGACAGCTTACTCTGATGCAGACTAGGCTGATTGTCCAGATACTCATAGGTCCACATCCGGATTTTGTGTTTTTCTTGATAACAATTTGGTTTCTTGGTCTTCAAAAAGGCAGGTTACGGTCTCCCGCTCGTCTGCTGAAGTTGAGTACCGCGATGTGGCTCATGAAGTTGCTGATACGGTTTGGTTGCGCCAGTTGTTGTCGAAGCTGCACCGTCCTATTCAGCAAGCTACCATTGTTTACTGTGATAATATTTCAGCTATCTACATGTCAGGGAATCCGGTTCAACACCGTCGCACCAAGCATATTGAGATCGACATTCATTTTGTTCGAGAGAAGGGGCTCTCGGTCAAGTTCGCGTTCTCCACGTGCCTACTTCTACTCAGCTCACTGATATCTTTACTAAAGCCCTCGCGACTACTCCGTTTCAAGATATTCGTTTCAGTCTCAACGTCGTAGAGCCTACCGTTGACACTGCGGGGGATGTTAGAATACAACTTGTAATAGGATTAGGACTCCTACTCAGTTTGTAATAGGGCTAGGTCAGATTCGGCTTGGCTTTTATATATACCTCTTGTACCTACACAATATTGCATCAACAATTATTCAATACAATTCTACATAAATAAATAAAAGGAACATACATTTCAGACCTTCAACCAACCACTAATTATCTCAAAAATAATCAACACGATCATCGCTAGTAAAATCGTGACGTTCGTGTTGAGCGTTTGCTTGGCCGGGGGGCTGGCATCAGTCGATCTTTTGTCATGATGTCAAGGACATGTTTCTTTGGGGACCTATAGCGACATCTTAATTCGGCATATCCCCTCCCATGTGCCAAAAAAACTTATGTACTGTAGAAGAGATGCATGAATAGGAGAATCTAGAGAATCGGATGCCATGCCGTTTTAAATGCTAGAGAAATTTAAGACATAGACAACACAAGTTTCCTTTCTTTCGAGATTCCATGCAACTCATACTCTATAAATTTTCAATCGTCTCAGTCTCTTGATCAGGAACTAACCCAAAGGGCCACTGCACATGGAGATAATCTGTGAAACCAAGATCGAAGAGACCTTACCAGATTTTATGCGTGGATGGTCCACATCCCTCCAACGTTATTCGAGCAATATAATCGGCCTACCACTGTGAAGCGTCAACTCATCAAGATTCCAAAGGGCAAAGCAAAGCAAATCAAATGACTAGACAATGACGAATTGGAGAACACATAGGTAGCTAGGGTGGGGAATAACGAGCACAAGCGCGACAGTTGTTGGCTTTTGCCGCGTCACCAGCAACGGTGAAGGTTTGACGCACCTGGATCGCGACAGCCCGGCCGTCGCCTTTCTCTCCGGCCCGTTGCCGTTGCCGTCCGGCGCGCGCGTCGGACTCCATGGACGTGGCATAGCATATATACTTGTCCTTCTTTATGTGTTTTCCCTGGACGGAGATCGAATCGATCCAATCATGTGCTTGTTTGCTGTTTCATGAATCATGATAACTAATCTGAGGTGCTAAATGCCGCCGTATGCATGCATGCATGCATGTGATAATGTATGGTGGGAGATGATAGAGGAGACTTTTGGGTCCAGCATCTACGTTTTATCCTAATAATCGTAGTGGGGTTCCAAAGCTCAAATGCAATAGAACCAGCCAGTTGTTACACCTTGTGTGATAGTGGCCCTCCAGTGCTTGGGATTTTCCTGGGCTCACTTTTCTGTAGATCACATATATATGGTTCGAAAATGTTTTCGCTACTTTAGAGGTCATTGTATTTGCAAGGGGTCCATTACTAAGGTTCTTCGGGCTAGCATTAGGTTCTGAGCTCGAATCAGATTGGACTCTGGACCTCCAAAATACGACTAACTCGATGGTGCTCCGTACAATTGATGCAGGAATTTTTCATCTTTATTTTGAGTTCAATTGATGCGGGAATTGGTTGCAATATAATTCAAATGAGATCTTGATTGTATATGGAACATGAATATTTGAATTCATAATATGGTAACTAAAACTAAAAATACATATGATTTATTGTATTTAATTACTTATTGTTGTAAAACATTTATTCAATATAAGTAGAACAGTAGAGTGGAAAGTCTTTTTTCATGCATAGTTGCAAGTAGAGGTGTGGCTTCTTTATGCATAGTTGTACGTTGAGGTGACATGTTTACATGTTGAGGGAAGTATATGTTGATCGATGTCACCTATTAATTATAGAATTAGGTCTCGTTTAAAACGACGAAAAGGTGGAGGAATTTTCAATGGTTCCAATTGGTTGGTTCTATGGGATTTGAGCCTAGATTGCAGTTTGCTGCAAAATTGTTCATACATGTCACTATTTAACTAATTGAGTGATCCAATTAATAAGCTGAGACAAACTTTACTGGAAAAAGGGTGACTAGAACCATTATATGGGACATCTGTGCGGGTGAGAGATGATAGAGGAGACTTTTGGGTCAAGCATCTACGTTTTATCCTAAATCGTAGTGGAGTTCCAAAGCTCAAATGCGATAGAACCAACCAGTTGTTACACCTTGTGTGATAGTGGTGTCCAGTGTTTGGGATTTTTTTCAGTTTTTTTGTAAATCACATATGTATGGTTCAAAAAGGTTTTGCTACTTTATAGGTCATTGTATTTGCAAGGGGTCCATTGCTGAGGTTCTTCAGGCTAGCATTAGGTTGTGAGCTCAACTCAGCTTGGACTCTGGACCTCCCAAATATGACTAACTAGATGATACTTCGCAGCGGCGGAGCTAGACAGAATCAGCTGTTTGGGGGGGGGGGGGGGGGGGGGCAACAGCTAAAAAAATTCTCATCTAAGCCCTCAGAATTTTTGTTTCTTCACAAGTTGGTTCCATGTTGGGGGAACCTACATAGCTTCGCCTTTGATACTCCGTACAGTTGATGCAGGAATTTTCATTTGGGTGTGTCTAGAGCACATCTAGATGTACTTTAATTATTGCACATCTAAATGAGTGAATCAAGCATAAAGAGAAAAAGAAAAAAAGAAAGAAAATATTCACATGAATCTCAATGTAAGATCAGTGACATAGGACTTAGATGTGCAATACTTATGGCACATCTAGATGTGCTTTAGCAAAACTGTTTTTATTTTTATTTTGAGTTCAATTGATGCAGGAATTGGTTGCAATATATGTTGGAAATATGAGCAATTTACCAAATGATTTTATTAACAGAAATACTAGATAAAGCATGACTAATATAGTAGAGATAAAACAAGTCATGTGTTCTGATAGAGAGAAGGTAAATAGCTTCTGCATATATGAACCGTAGTCTATCATATCTAAAGCAGACAGTATAGCAAGTAGCATATATGAAGTAGAACCTATCATGTGTAGGACAAGGACTAGAACAAGGAACTGTGGCAGAACCTTTAACAGGAAAGACAAGAACACGTACGGGATAGCAGCAGCAGAAGCGCTGGACTTGGGGTCGGTGTCCTCGCCTGCCATGTCGTCGAGGAGGTCGTGGACGTCGGGAAAGAAGTCGTCGTCGGGGAAGTAGTCGTCGGCGACCGGATCGTCCGTGATGAAGCAGCCAGTAGTCGCGCTGAGCGCTCCCCAAAAACCTTATCACCCTTCTCCCGTACAGGACTCAAAAGGTGCGGTTTCGGAGGCCTAATGTCCCGACCTGCGGTGCACGCCGCAAGACGGGATGGGGAAGAACGTAGCAGCAGCGCAGTGGTCGGAACTTTGTGGCGAGAGGAAGAGGAGTGTAACGCCCTCGATGCGGCTATATCTCCCACGTGTCGAAGCACGACTTAGAGGCATAACCGCATTGAAAGCAATGTTGCAAGTGAGCTAATCTTCACACAACCCATGTAATACATAAGGGAAAGAGATACATAGTTGGCTTACAATCGCCACTTCACACAATTACATGAATAAAGCATTACAACATCCGAAACAATCAAGGTCCGACTACGGAACCAAAATAAAAGAAGAACCCCAAATGCGACAAGGTCCCCGATCGACCCCAACTGGGCTCCACTACTGATCAACTAGAACGAAACAACACAAAGAACAAGATCTTCATCGAGCTCCTCCTGAGCTTGGTTGCGTCATCTGCACGGACTCATCGGCACCTACAAGCTAGATTTGGAAGTATCTGTGAGCCACGGGGACTCAACAATCTCGCACCCTCGCGATCAAGACTATTTAAACTTATGGGTAAGGTAAAGGTATAATGTGGAGCTGCAGCAAGCGACTAGCATATATGGTGGCTAACAAACGCAAATGAGAGCGAGAAGAGAAGGCAAAAGCACGGTCGAACAACTATGATCAAGAAGTGATCCTAGAACAACCTACGTCAAGCATAACTCCAACACCATGTTCACTTCCCGGACTCCGCCGAGAAGAGACCATCACGGCTACACACGCGGTTGATGTATTTTAATCTAGGTCAACTTCAGGTTTTCTACAACCGGACGTTAACAAATTCCCATCTGCCCATAACCGTGGGCACGGCTTTCGAAAGTTCAAATCCCTGCAGGGGAGTCCCAACTTAGCCCATGACAAGCTCTCACGATCAACGAAGGATATTCCTTCTAGCGGGAAGACCCGATCAGACTCGGAGTCCCGGCTACAAGACATTTCGATAGGTAAAACAAGACCAGCAAAGCCGCCCGATGCGCCGACAAATCCCGATAGGAGCTGCACATATCTCGTTCTCAGGGCACACCGGATAGGTCAAGCTACGAGTAAAATCAACCCTCGAGTTGCCCCGAGGTGGCCCCGCAGGCTGCCCGTTTCGGACCAACACTCAGAGGAGCACTGGCCCGGGGGGTTTAAAATAAAGATGACCCTTGAGTCCGTGAAACCCAAGGGAAAAGAGGCTAGGTGGCGAATGGTAAAACCAATGTTGGGCATTGCTGGAGGAGTTTTATTCAAGGCGAACTGTCAAGGGGTTCCCATTATCACCCAACCGCGTAAGGAACGCAAAATTCGGGAACATAACACCGATATGACGAAAACTAGGGGGGCAAGAGTGGAACAAAACACCAGGCATAAGGCCGAGCCTTCCACCCTTTACCAAGTACATAGATGCATTAATTAAATAAGATATATTGTGATATCCCAACAAGTAAACATGTTCCAACAAGGAACAACATCTCCATGTTCCAACAAGGAACAAAACTTCAATCTTCACCTGCAACTAACAACGCTATAAGAGGGGCTGAGCAGAGCGGTAACATAGCCAAACAACGGTTTGCTAAGACAAGGTGGGTTAGAGGCTTGGCTCAACAATATGGGAGGCATGATAAGCAAGTGGTAGGTATCGCATCATAGGCATAGCAAAAGAGCGAGCATCTAGCAAGCAAAGATAGAAGTGATTTCGAGGGTATGGTCATCTTGCCCGAAATCCCGCAAGGAAGAAGAACGAGTCCATGAAGAAGG
Organism: Triticum urartu; assembly: GCF_056163025.1. Taxonomy (NCBI): domain Eukaryota; kingdom Viridiplantae; phylum Streptophyta; class Magnoliopsida; order Poales; family Poaceae; genus Triticum; species Triticum urartu. The sequence goes on from NC_141877.1 coordinate 359,341,926, forward strand.
CAAACGGACGAAGTCGAACGGTTCCTCACAAACGTGACGTTACCGGATTACCGAGAAGAAGCAACACCGGAAAGAAGCAAACAACATAGTAAACAACCATCACATAAACATGGCATGATGCACAATCAAGTATGATGCATGTCCGGTTTAATGAAGCATGGCATGGCAAAGTGCACAAACAATCCTACAAATTAAGTGGAGCTCAATATGCAACTCCGTTGCATATTGACGAAACACCACATTCAAGTTATTTAGTTCTCTCTCGTTTATGTACCCAACAAGATTAAATGTTGATTAACATGGCAAGGGGTGAATCCAAACAAAACTACCTATCTAGGCAAGTTTAAATGAGGCCGGAAACAACGAACAACAATTCCGGTAAATCCCCATATGCATATTTTAGGTTCGGTACTGTTCTTCCCTAAACACAATTTTAGAGTTGTTAAACATGCAAAGTGATGCCACCATGTTAAACTAGGCAAAATTCTACCCCATTTACATATAAAGTTTATTAAATTCGGAGCTACGGTTAAATAGTTATGAATTAAATCATTTTAGCATGGCATAGGAGCAAATTTAGCCAAACGGCATTTTAAACATTTTAAACATAGATGAAAGTTGCATATTATGAAACTAGACACAATTTTAAGCATTTTCCATATATAAGTTATTTACATGTGATGCACGGTTTGAGAATTAAATATGCATGGAGCTTAGGGGTCATTCTGTAAAACTGCAGTTTTCTGAACAATTAGGAAAATCGCAGTGCACAGCAAAAAAAACATATATGGACCGAATCTGAGCTATCGGGCCAAACAGGATCAGGCTGGAGGAGTTTCTCACATCGGGCCAAGGCATGGCTGGAAGAAGAGGAGGAGAAGGGCCGGCCTAGGGGACGGAGTTGACCGGTCCACGCGCGCTGGGACGAGGTCAACACGGGCGAGCGAGGCAGAGGCTCGAGCAGGCGACCACCTGCTCGATGCAGATGATGCAGAGGCCGCGGCGGCGCACACAGGAGGTCGGGGATGGACGGGTTCATGGCGGAGGCGGCGAGATCCAGCGGTCCTCGGCCGGATCTGGCGCGGAACGACGGGGAGGACCTGCGTGGGAGCTCCATGAGGGAAGTGGCAACTGCTATTACCTGAAGAAAAAAGGGAGAGAGAGATTCAGGGAGGGAACAGGGAAGGAGAAGGACGAGAAGGAAGCAGAGGGACGCGACGGTCCTACTGGTCTGGTGCTGCTCCAGTCCGACAGAGCTTCACGGCAGCGACGCGAAAGCAGAGGTCTCCGGCGCGGGAGGCTAGCGAGGGAGGAGAGCAGCGGCTTGGTGGTCTCCCGGTGAACTTGGTCATAGGGGCATCCGTGTCCGAGTCCAGCAGCAGGGTCGAGGACGAGGCGCACGAGGGGAAGCTTCGAAGAAGGAGGAGCTCGGGCAGCGACTTGCGTCCGGGCGCGCGAGCTCGAAGCAAAGGCTGCTAAGGGCCGCGCTGCTGCTGCGGCGAGGGAGGAGCATGGCGCTGGGACCTCCGATGGCTGCTGCTGCTGTTTGAGTGGCCGGCCACCGGCGAGGCAGAGGCGCGCGAGGCCGTGGCCTCGATCCATCCTGGATCTGGCGCCGGCTGGCTGTGGGGAAGACTGAGGAAAGAGGAGGCGGGGATGTGGATGAGGCTGGCGATGGGAGATGTAGGTGGATGGACAGATCGATTGGAAACAGAGGGGATTGGCCGGCGTTGAAAGCAAGGAGAGTGGCGGCGGATGGGATGGATGGAAGGGACAAACTGCCTAGGATCTAGGGTTGGTCTAGGTTTATATAGTGAGTGGGTTAGATTAGGGGCTAAATCGTCCCTTTGATCGCAATCGGACGATCGCGAATAAATAGGTTAGGGTGCCCAAATAAGAAAACGGTGATATTTTGTAGATGTTTGGGGATGTTCCGGATCCAACGGTGACGACTGTCCGGGTTGGGTCCGGGACCGATTTCGGACGCGCGCGGGAGGAGGGCCGCGGGCTGACGGGAGAGGTTAGGTTGGGCCTGTCGGTAGGTAGTGGACTGTGCAGAAGGCCTCAGGCTGAGAAAAGGGAAGAGAGAAGGCCCGGCGACTGTTTCCGGAGACCAAAAACGTCCGACATTTGACCGGCTATAATGCCGCTATAGTTTAACGGTTGGGAAATCAAACGAGCTCCGAATGCGATGAAACTTGGCAGGCGATCTACTAACAACATCACAACACCACATGCCAACTTTCAACCCATTCTGAGAACATTTTACGGCCACTTATAAAAT